>NC_092680.1:12347044-22267044 GCF_964355755.1 Antedon mediterranea
GCTGATCTATCTCTCTCTCTCTCTCTCTGATCTATCTCTCTTGCTGATCTATCTCTCTCTCGCTGATCTATCTCTCTCTCTCGCTGATCTATCTCTCTTGCTGATCTACCTCTCTCTCTCGCTGATCAATCTCTCTCTCGCTGATCTATCTCTCTCTCGCTGATCAATCTCTCTCTCTCGCTGATTTATCTCTCTCTCGCTGATCTATATCTCTCTCTCTCGCTGATCTATTTCTCTCGCTGAACTATCTCTCTCTCGCTGATCTATCTCTCTCTCTCTCGCTGATCTATCTCTCTCTCTCGCTGATCTATCTATCTCTCTCTCGCTGATCTATCTCTTTCTCGCTGATCTATCTATCTCTCAATCTCTCTCGCTGATCTATCTCTCTCTCGCTGATCTATCGCTCTCTCGCTGATCTATCTCTCTCTCGCTGATCTATCTCTCTCTCACTCGCTGATCTATCTCTCTCTCTCGCTGATCTATCTCTCTCTCGCTGGTCTATCTCTCTCTCGCTCGCTGATCTATCTCTCTCTCGCTGATCTATCTCTCTCTCTCTCTCTGATCTATCTCTCTCTCGCTGATCTATCTCTCTCTCGCTGATCTATCTCCCTCTCTCGCTGATCTATTTCTCTCTCGCTGATCTATCTCTCTCTCGCTGATTTATCTCTCTCTCTCTCTCTCTCTCTCTCTAGCTGATCTATCTCTCCTCTCTCTCGCTGATCTATCTCTCTCTCGCTGATCTATCTCTCTCTCGCTGATCTATCTCTCTCTCTCTCTCTGATCTATCTCTCTTGCTGATCTATCTCTCTCTCTCGCTGATTTATCTCTCTCTCGCTGATCTATCTCTCTCTCGCTGATCAATCTCTCTCTCTCTCGCTGATCTATCTCTCTCTCGCTGATCTATATCTCTCTCTCGCTGATCTATTTCTCTCGCTGAACTATCTCTCTCTCGTTGATCTATCTCTCTCTTTCTCGCTGATCTATCTCTCTCTCTCTCTCGCTGATCTATCTATCTCTCTCTCGCTGATCTATCTCTTTCTCGCTGATCTATCTATCTCTCACTCTCTCTCGCTGATCTATCTTTTCTCTCGCTGATCTATCGCTCTCTCGCTGATCTATCTCTCTCTCGCTGATCTATATCTCTCTCTCGCTGATCTATCTCTCTCTCTCGCTGATCTATCTCTCTCTCGCTGGTCTATCTCTCTCTCGCTCGCTGATCTATCTCTCTCTCGCTGATCTATCTCTCTCTCTCTGATCTATCTCTCTCTCGCTGATCTATCTCTCTCTCGCTGATCTATCTCCCTCTTTCGCTGATCTATCTCTCTCTCGCTGATCTATCTCTCTCTCGCTGATTTATCTCTTTCTCTCTCTCTCTCTCTAGCTGATCTATCTCTCTCTCTCTCTCTCGCTGATCTATCTCTCTCTCACTGATCTATCTCTTTCTCGCTGATCTATCTCTCTCTCTCTCTCTCTGATCTATCTCTCTTGCTGATCTATCTCTCTCTCGCTGATCTATCTCTCTCTCGCTGATCTATCTCTCTCTCGCTGATCTATCTCTCTCTCTCGCTGATCTATCTCTCTCTCTCTCTCCCTCTCTTTTCTATCTGTCTCTCTGTCGCTGATCTATCTCTCTCTCTCGCTGATCTCTCTCTCTCTCTCTCTCTCTCCCCCTCTCTCTCTCGCTGATCTATCTCTCTCTCTCTTTCTCTCGCTGATCTATCTCACTTTCTCTCTCTCTCTCTCTCGCTGATCTATCTCTCTCTCTCGCTGATCTATCTCTCTCCATCTCTCTCTCTCTCTCGCTGATCTATCTCTCTCTCTCTCTCTCTCTCTCGCTGATCTATCTCTCTCTCACTCTCTCTCGCTGATCTATCTCTCTCTCTCTCTCTCGCTGATCTATCTCTCTCTCTCGCTGATCTATCTCTCTCTCGCTGATCTATCTCTCTCGCTGATCTATCTCTCTCTCTCTCTCGCTGATCTATCTCTCTCTCTCGCTGATCTATCTCTCTCTCGCTGATCTATCTCTCTCTCGCTGATCTATCTCTCTCTCTCTCTCTCTGATCTATCTCTCTTGCTGATCTATCTCTCTCTCGCTGATCTATCTCTCTCTCTCCTGATCTATCTCTCTTGCTGATCTACCTCTCTCTCTCGCTGATCAATCTCTCTCTCGCTGATCTATCTCTCTCTCGCTGATCAATCTCTCTCTCTCTCGCTGATTTATCTCTCTCTCGCTGATCTATATCTCTCTCTCTCGCTGATCTATTTCTCTCGCTGAACTATCTCTCTCTCGCTGATCTATCTCTCTCTCTCTCGCTGATCTATCTCTCTCTCTCGCTGATCTATCTATCTCTCTCTCGCTGATCTATCTCTTTCTCGCTGATCTATCTATCTCTCAATCTCTCTCGCTGATCTATCTCTCTCTCGCTGATCTATCGCTCTCTCCGCTGATCTATCTCTCTCTCGCTGATCTATCTCTCTCTCACTCGCTGATCTATCTCTCTCTCTCGCTGATCTATCTCTCTCTCGCTGGTCTATCTCTCTCTCGCTCGCTGATCTATCTCTCTCTCGCTGATCTATCTCTCTCTCTCTCTCTGATCTATCTCTCTCTCGCTGATCTATCTCTCTCTCGCTGATCTATCTCCCTCTCTCGCTGATCTATTTCTCTCTCGCTGATCTATCTCTCTCTCGCTGATTTATCTCTCTCTCTCTCTCTCTCTCTCTCTCTAGCTGATCTATCTCTCTCTCTCTCTCGCTGATCTATCTCTCTCTCGCTGATCTATCTCTCTCTCGCTGATCTATCTCTCTCTCTCTCTCTGATCTATCTCTCTTGCTGATCTATCTCTCTCTCTCGCTGATTTATCTCTCTCTCGCTGATCTATCTCTCTCGCTGATCAATCTCTCTCTCTCTCGCTGATCTATCTCTCTCTCGCTGATCTATATCTCTCTCTCGCTGATCTATTTCTCTCGCTGAACTATCTCTCTCTCGTTGATCTATCTCTCTCTTTCTCGCTGATCTATCTCTCTCTCTCTCTCGCTGATCTATCTATCTCTCTCTCGCTGATCTATCTCTTTCTCGCTGATCTATCTATCTCTCACCTCTCTCTCGCTGATCTATCTTTCTCTCGCTGATCTATCGCTCTCTCGCTGATCTATCTCTCTCTCGCTGATCTATATCTCTCTCTCGCTGATCTATCTCTCTCTCTCGCTGATCTATCTCTCTCTCGCTGGTCTATCTCTCTCTCGCTCGCTGATCTATCTCTCTCTCGCTGATCTATCTCTCTCTCTCTGATCTATCTCTCTCTCGCTGATCTATCTCTCTCTCGCTGATCTATCTCCCTCTTTCGCTGATCTATCTCTCTCTCGCTGATCTATCTCTCTCTCGCTGATTTATCTCTTTCTCTCTCTCTCTCTCTAGCTGATCTATCTCTCTCTCTCTCTCTCGCTGATCTATCTCTCTCTCACTGATCTATCTCTTTCTCGCTGATCTATCTCTCTCTCTCTCTCTCTGATCTATCTCTCTTGCTGATCTATCTCTCTCTCGCTGATCTATCTCTCTCTCTCGCTGATCTATCTCTCTCTCGCTGATCTATCTCTCTCTCTCGCTGATCTATCTCTCTCTCTCTCTCCCTCTCTTTTCTATCTGTCTCTCTGTCGCTGATCTATCTCTCTCTCTCGCTGATCTATCTCTCTCTCTCTCTCTCGCTGATCTATCTCTCTTTCGCTGATCTATCTCTCTCTCGCTGATCTATCTCTCTCTCTCTCTCTCGCTGATCTATCGCTCTCTCGCTGATCTATCTCTCTCTCTCTCTCGCTGATCTATCTCTCCCTCTCTCGCTGATCTATCTCTCTCTCGCTGATCTATCTCTCTCTCGCTGATCTATCTCTCTCTCGCTGATCTATCTCTCTCTCTCTCTCGCTGATCTATCTCTCAATCGCTGATCTATCTCTCTCTCTCGCTGATCTATCTCTCTCTCGCTGATTAATCTCTCTCTCTCTCTCGCTGATCTATCTCTCTCTCTCGCTGATCTTTATATCTCTCTCTCTCGCTGATCTATTTCTCTCGCTGAACTATCTCTCTCTCGCTGATCTATCTCTCTCTCTCTCGCTGATCTATCTCTCTCTCTCTCGCTGATCTATCTATCTCTCTCTCGCTGATCTATCTCTTTCTCGCTGATCTATCTATCTCTCACTCTCTCTCGCTGATCTATCTCTCTCTCGCTGATCTATCGCTCTCTCGCTGATCTATCTCTCTCTCGCTGATCTATCTCTCTCTCTCTCGCTGATCTATCTCTCTCTCTCGCTGATCTATCTCTCTCTCGCTGGTCTATCTCTCTCTCGCTCGCTGATCTATCTCTCTCTCGCTGATCTATCTCTCTCTCTCTCTGATCTATCTCTCTCTCGCTGATCTATCTCTCTCTCCCTGATCTATCTCCCTCTCTCGCTGATCTATCTCTCTCTCGCTGATCTATCTCTCTCTCGCTGATTTATCTCTCTCTCTCTCTCTCTCTCTCTCTAGCTGATCTATCTCTCTCTCTCTCTCGCTGATCTATCTCTCTCTCGCTGATCTATCTCTCTCTCGCTGATCTATCTCTCTCTCTCTCTCTGATCTATCTCTCTTGCTGATCTTTCTCTCTCTCTCGCTGATTTATCTCTCTCTCGCTGATCTATCTCTCTCTCGCTGATCAATCTCTCTCTCTCGCTGATCTATCTCTCTCTCGCTGATCTATATCTCTCTCTCTCGCTGATCTATTTCTCTCGCTGAACTATCTCTCTCTCGTTGATCTATCTCTCTCTCTCTCGCTGATCTATCTCTCTCTCTCTCTCGCTGATCTATCTATCTCTCTCTCGCTGATCTATCTCTTTCTCGCTTTTCTATCTATCTCTCACTCTCTCTCGCTGATCTATCTTTCTCTCGCTGATCTATCGCTCTCTCGCTGATCTATCTCTCTCTCGCTGATCTATCTCTCTCTCTCGCTGATCTATCTCCCTCTCTCGATGATCTATCTCTCTCTCGCTGATCTATCTCTCTCTCGCTGATTTATCTCTTTCTCTCTCTCTCTCTCTAGCTGATCTATCTCTCTCTCTCTCTCGCTGATCTATCTCTCTCTCGCTGATCTATCTCTTTCTCGCTGATCTATCTCTCTCTCTCTCTCTCTCTGATCTATCTCTCTTGCTGATCTATCTCTCTCTCGCTGATCTATCTCTCTCTCGCTGATCTATCTCTCTCTCGCTGATCTATCTCTCTCTCTCGCTGATCTATCTCTCTCTCTCTCTCTCTCTCTCTCTCTGTTCTATCTGTCTCTCTGTCGCTGATCTATCTCTCTCTCTCGCTGATCTATCTCTCTCTCTCTCTCGCTGATCTATCTCTCTCTCGCTGATCTATCTCTCTCTCGCTGATCTATCTCTCTCTCTCTCTCTCGCTTATCTATCGCTCTCTCGCTGATCTATCTCTCTCTCTCTCTCGCTGATCTATCTCTCCCTCTCTCGCTGATCTATCTCTCTCTCGCTGATCTATCTCTCTCTCTCGCTGATCTATCTCTCTCTCGCTGATCTATCTCTCTCTCGCTGATCTATCTCTCTCTCTCTCGCTGATCTAACTCTCAATCGCTGATCTATCTCTCTCTCTCGCTGATCTATCTCTTTCTCGCTGATTAATCTCTCTCTCTCTCTCTCGCTGATCTATCTCTCTCTCGCTGATCTATATCTCTCTCTCTCTCTCGCTGATCTACCTCTCTCGCTGAACTATCTCTCTCTCGCTGATCTATCTCTCTCTCTCTCGCTGATCTATCTCTCTCTCTCTCTCTCTCGCTGATCTATCTATCTCTCTCTCGCTGATCTATCTCTTTCTCGCTGATCTATCTATCTCTCACTCTCTCTCTCGCTGATCTATCTCTCTCTCGCTGATCTATCGCTCTCTCGCTGATCTATCTCTCTCTCGCTGATCTATCTCTCTCTCTCTCGCTGATCTATCTCTCTCTCTCGCTGATCTATCTCTCTCTCTCGTTGGTCTATCTCTCTCTCTCTCTCTCTCTCTCTCTAGCTGATCTATCTCTCTCTCTGTCGCTGATCTATCTCTCTCTCGCTGATCTATCTCTCTCTCGCTGATCTATCTATCTCTCTCTCTCTCTCTGATCTATCTCTCTTGCTGATCTATCTCTCTCTCGCTGATCTATCTCTCTCTCGCTGATCTATCTCTCTCTCTCTCTGATCTATCTCTCTCTCGCTGATCTATCTCTCTCTCGCTGATCTATCTCCCTCTCTCGCTGATCTATCTCTCTCTCGCTGATCTATCTCTCTCTCGCTGATTTATCTCTCTCTCTCTCTCTCTCTCTCTCTCTCTCTCTCTCTCTCTCTCTAGCTGATCTATCTCTCTCTCTCTCTCTCGCTGATCTATCTCTCTCTCGCTTATCTATCTCTCTCTCGCTGATCTATCTCTCTCTCTCTCTGATCTATCTCTCTTGCTGATCTATCTCTCTCTCTCGCTGATTTATCTCTCTCTCGCTGATCTATCTCTCTCTCGCTGATCAATCTCTCTCTCTCTCGCTGATCTACCTCTCTCTCGCTGATCTATATCTCTCTCTCTCGCTGATCTATTTCTCTCGCTGAACTATCTCTCTCTCGCTGATCTATCTCTCTCTCTCTCGCTGATCTATCTCTCTCTCTCTCTCTCGCTGATCTATCTATCTCTCTCTCGCTGATCTATCTCTTTCTCGCTGATCTATCTATCTCTCACTCTCTCTCGCTGATCTATCTTTCTCTCGCTGATCTATCGCTCTCTCGCTGATCTATCTCTCTCTCGCTGATCTATCTCTCTCTCTCGCTGATCTATCTCTCTCTCTCGCTGATCTATCTCTCTCTCGCTGGTCTATCTCTCTCTCGCTCGCTGATCTATCTCTCTCTCGCTGATCTATCGCTCTCTCGCTGATCTATCTCTCTCTCGCTGATCTATCTCTCTCTCTCGCTGATCTATCTCTCTCTCTCGCTAATCTATCTCTCTCTCGCTGGTCTATCTCTCTCTCGCTGATTTATCTCTTTCTCTCTCTCTCTCTCTAGCTGATCTATCTCTCTCTCTCTCTCTCTCGCTGATCTATCTCTCTCTCGCTGATCTATCTCTTTCTCGCTGATCTATCTCTCTCTCTCTCTCTCTCTGATCTATCTCTCTTGCTGATCTATCTCTCTCTCGCTGATCTATCTCTCTCTCGCTGATCTATCTCTCTCTCGCTGATCTATCTCTCTCTCTCGCTGATCTATCTCTCTCTCTCTCTCTCTGTTCTATCTGTCTCTCTGTCGCTGATCTATCTCTCTCTCTCGCTGATCTATCTCTCTATCTCTCTCTCTCGCTGATCTATCTCTCTCTCGCTGATCTATCTCTCTCTCGCTGATCTATCTCTCTCTCTCTCTCTCGCTGATCTATCGCTCTCTCGCTGATCTATCTCTCTCTCTCTCTCGCTGATCTATCTCTCCCTCTCTCGCTGATCTATCTCTCTCTCGCTGATCTATCTCTCTTTCTCGCTGATCTATCTCTCTCTCGCTGATCTATCTCTCTCTCGCTGATCTATCTCTCTCTCTCTCTCGCTGATCTATCTCTCAATCGCTGATCTATCTCTCTCTCTCGCTGATCTATCTCTCTCTCGCTGATTAATCTCTCTCTCTCTCTCTCGCTGATCTATCTCTCTCTCGCTGATCTATATCTCTCTCTCGCTGATCTATTTCTCTCGCTGAACTATCTCTCTCTCGCTGATCTATCTCTCTCTCTCTCGCTGATCTATCTCTCTCTCTCTCGCTGATCTATCTATCTCTCTCTCGCTGATCTATCTCTTTCTCGCTGATCTATCTATCTCTCACTCTCTCTCGCTGATCTATCTCTCTCTCGCTGATCTATCGCTCTCTCGCTGATCTATCTCTCTCTCGCTGATCTATCTCTCTCTCTCTCGCTGATCTATCTCTCTCTCTCGCTGATCTATCTCACTCTCGCTGGTCTATCTCTCTCTCGCTCGCTGATCTATCTCTCTCTCGCTGATCTATCTCTCTCTCTCTCTGATCTATCTCTCTCTCGCTGATCTATCTCTCTCTCGCTGATCTATCTCCCTCTCTCGCTGATCTATCTCTCTCTCGCTGATCTATCTCTCTCTCGCTGATTTATCTCTCTCTTTCTCTCTCTCTCTCTCTCTCTCTAGCTGATCTATCTCTCTCTCTCTCTCTCGCTGATCTATCTCTCTCTCGCTGATCTATCTCTCTCTCGCTGATCTATCTCTCTCTCTCTCTCTGATCTATCTCTCTTGCTGATCTATCTCTCTCTCTCGCTGATTTATCTCTCTCTCGCTGATCTATCTCTCTCTCGCTGATCAATCTCTCTCTCTCTCGCTGATCTATCTCTCTCTCGCTGATCTATATCTCTCTCTCTCGCTGATCTATTTCTCTCGCTGAACTATCTCTCTCTCGCTGATCTATCTCTCTCTCTCTCACTGATCTATCTCTCTCTCTCTCTCTCGCTGATCTATCTATCTCTCTCTCGCTGATCTATCTCTTTCTCGCTGATCTATCTATCTCTCACTCTCTCTCGCTGATCTATCTTTCTCTCGCTGATCTATCGCTCTCTCGCTGATCTATTTCTCTCTCGCTGATCTATCTCTCTCTCTCGCTGATCTATCTCTCTCTCTCTCGCTGATCTATCTCTCTCTCGCTGGTCTATCTCTTTCTCGCTCGCTGATCTATCTCTCTCTCGCTGATCTATCTCTCTCTCTCTGATCTATCTCTCTCTCGCTGATCTATCTCTCTCTCGCTGATCTATCTCCCTCTCTCGCTGATCTATCTCTCTCTCGCTGATCTATCTCTCTCTCGCTGATTTATCTCTTTCTCTCTCTCTCTCTCTAGCTGATCTATCTCTCTCTCTCTCTCTCGCTGATCTATCTCTCTCTCGCTGATCTATCTCTTTCTCGCTGATCTATCTCTCTCTCTCTCTCTCTGATCTATCTCTCTTGCTGATCTATCTCTCTCTCGCTGATCTATCTCTCTCTCGCTGATCTATCTCTCTCTCGCTGATCTATCTCTCTCTCGCTGATCTATCTCTCTCTCTCGCTGATCTATCTCTCTCTCTCTCTCTCTCGGTTCTATCTGTCTCTCTGTCGCTGATCTATCTCTCTCTCTCGCTGATCTATCTCTCTCTCTCTCTCTCTCTCGCTGATCTATCTCTCTCTCGCTGATCTATCTCTCTCTCGCTGATCTATCTCTCTCTCTCTCTCTCTCTGATCTATCGCTCTCTCGCTGATCTATCTCTCTCTCTCTCTCGCTGATCTATCTCTCCCTCTCTCGCTGATCTATCTCTCTCTCGCTGATCTATCTCTCTCTCTCGCTGATCTATCTCTCTCTCGCTGATCTATCTCTCTCTCGCTGATCTATCTCTCTCTCTCTCGCTGATCTATCTCTCAATCGCTGATCTATCTCTCTCTCTCGCTGATCTATCTCTCTCTCGCTGATTAATCTCTCTCTCTCTCTCGCTTATCTATCTCTCTCTCGCTGATCTATATCTCTCTCTCTCTCGCTGATCTACCTCTCTCGCTGAACTATCTCTCTCTCGCTGATCTATCTCTCTCTCTCTCTCGCTGATCTATCTCTCTCTCTCTCTCTCTCTCGCTGATCTATCTATCTCTCTCTCGCTGATCTATCTCTTTCTCGCTGATCTATCTATCTCTCACTCTCTCTCTCGCTGATCTATCTCTCTCTCGCTGATCTATCGCTCTCTCGCTGATCTATCTCTCTCTCGCTGATCTATCTCTCTCTCTCTCGCTGATCTATCTCTCTCTCTCGCTGATCTATCTCTCTCTCTCGTTGGTCTATCTCTCTCTCTCTCTCTCTCTCTCTCTAGCTGATCTATCTCTCTCTCTGTCGCTGATCTATCTCTCTCTCGCTGATCTATCTCTCTCTCGCTGATCTATCTCTCTCTCTCTCTGATCTATCTCTCTTGCTGATCTATCTCTCTCTCTCGCTGATCTATCTCTCTCTCGCTGATCTATCTCTCTCGCTGATCTATCTCTCTCTCTCGCTGATCTATCTCTCTCTCGCTGATCTATCTCTCTCTCGCTGATCTATCTCTCTCTCTCTCTCTCGCTGATCTATCTCTCAATCGCTGATCTATCTCTCTCTCGCTGATCTATCTCTCTCTCGCTGATTAATCTCTCTCTCTCTCTCTCGCTGATCTATCTCTCTCTCGCTGATCTATATCTCTCTCTCTCTCGCTGATCTATCTCTCTCGCTGAACTATATCTCTCTCGCTGATCTATCTCTCTCTCTCTCGCTGATCTATCTCTCTCTCTCTCTCTCTCGCTGATCTATCTATCTCTCTCTCGCTGATCTATCTCTTTCTCGCTGATCTATCTATCTCTCACTCTCTCTCGCTGATCTATCTCTCTCTCGCTGATCTATCGCTCTCTCGCTGATCTATCTCTCTCTCGCTGATCTATCTCTCTCTCTCTCGCTGATCTATCTCTCTCTCTCGTTGGTCTATTTCTCTCTCTCTCTCGCTGATCTATCTCTCTCTCTCGCTGATCTATCTCTCTCGCTGATCTATCTATCTATCTATCTCTCGCTGATCTATCTCTCTCTCTCTCTCTCTCTCTCTCTCTATGTTCTATCTCCCTCTCTGTCGCTGATCTATCTCTCTCTCACTGATCTATCTCTCTCTCTCTCTCGCTGATCTATCTCTCTCTCTCTCTCTCGCTGATCTATCTCTCTCTCTCTCTCTCGCTGATCTATCTCTCTCTCGCTGATCTATCTCTATCTCTCTCTCGCTGATCTATCTCTCCCTCTCTCGCTGATCTATCTCTCTCGCTAATCTCTCTCTGGCAGATCTCTCTCTCATTGATCTCTCTCCCTGATCTCTCTCGCTGATCTCTCTCTCGCTGATCTCTCTCGCGCTGATCTCTCTCTCTCTCTCTCTCGCTGATCTCTTTCTCTCGATGATCTGGTTCTCTCTCTCTTTCTCTCTCGCTGATCTCTCTCTCTCCCTCTCTCGCTGATTTCTCTCTCGCTCTCTCTCACTGATCTCTCTCTCGCTGATCTCTCTCCCTCGATGATCTCTCTCTCGCTGATCTGATCTCTTTCTCCCTCTCTCTTGCTGATCTCACTCTACCTTGATGATCTCTCTCTCGCTGATCTCTCTCTCTCTCTCTCTCGCTGATCTATCTCTCTCTCACTCTCTCTCGCTGATCTATCTCTCTCTCTCTCTCTCGCTGATCTATCTCTCTCTCGCTGATCTATCTCTCTCTCGCTGATCTATCTCTCTCGCTGATCTATCTCTCTCTCTCTCGCTGATCTATCTCTCTCTCTCGCTGATCTATCTCTCTCTCGCTGATCTATCTCTCTCTCGCTGATCTATCTCTCTCTCTCTCTCTGATCTATCTCTCTTGCTGATCTATCTCTCTCTCGCTGATCTATCTCTCTCTCTCGCTGATCTATCTCTCTTGCTGATCTATCTCTCTCTCGCTGATCAATCTCTCTCTCGCTGATCTATCTCTCTCTCGCTGATCAATCTCTCTCTCTCTCGCTGATCTATCTCTCTCTCGCTGATCTATATCTCTCTCTCGCTGATCTATTTCTTTCGCTGAACTATCTCTCTCTCGCTGATCTATCTCTCTCTCTCGCTGATCTATCTCTCTCTCTCTCTCTCGCTGATCTATCTATCTCTCTCTCGCTGATCTATCTCTTTCTCGCTGATCTATCTATCTCTCACTCTCTCTCGCTGATCTATCTCTCTCTCGCTGATCTATCGCTCTCTCGCTGATCTATCTCTCTCTCGCTGATCTATCTCTCTCTCTCTCTCGCTGATCTATCTCTCTCTCTCTCGCTGATCTATCTCTCTCTCGCTGGTCTATCTCTCTCTCGCTCGCTGATCTATCTCTCTCTCGCTGATCTATCTCTCTCTCTCTCTCTCTGATCTATCTCTCTCTCGCTGATCTATCTCTCTCTCGCTGATCTATCTCCCTCTCTCGCTGATCTATCTCTCTCTCGCTGATCTATCTCTCTCTCGCTGATTTATCTCTCTCTCTCTCTCTCTCTCTCTCTAGCTGATCTATCTCTCTCTCTCTCTCGCTGATCTATCTCTCTCTCGCTGATCTATCTCTCTCTCGCTGATCTATCTCTCTCTCTCTCTCTCTGATCTATCTCTCTTGCTGATCTATCTCTCTCTCTCGCTGATTTATCTCTCTCTCACTGATCTATCTCTCTCTCGCTGATCAATCTCTCTCTCTCTCGCTGATCTATCTCTCTCTCGCTGATCTATATCTCTCTCTCTCGCTGATCTATTTCTCTCGCTGAACTATCTCTCTCTCGCTGATCTATCTCTCTCTCTCTCGCTGATCTATCTCTCTCTCTCTCTCTCGCTGATCTATCTATCTCTCTCTCGCTGATCTATCTCTTTCTCGCTGATCTATCTATCTCTCACTCTCTCTCGCTGATCTATCTCTCTCTCGCTGATCTATCGCTCTCTCGCTGATCTATCTCTCTCTCGCTGATCTATCTCTCTCTCTCGCTGATCTATCTCTCTCTCGCTGGTCTATCTCTCTCTCGCTCGCTGATCTATCTCTCTCTCGCTGATCTATCTCTCTCTCTCTGATCTATCTCTCTCTCGCTGATCTATCTCTCTCTCGCTGATCTATCTCCCTCTCTCGCTGATCTATCTCTCTCTCGCTGATCTATCTCTCTCTCGCTGATTTATCTTTTTCTCTCTCTCTCTCTCTCTAGCTGATCTATCTCTCTCTCTCTCTCGCTGATCTATCTCTCTCTCTCGCTGATCTATCTCTTTCTCGCTGATCTATCTCTCTCTCTCTCTCTCTGATCTATCTCTCTTGCTGATCTATCTCTCTCTCGCTGATCTATCTCTCTCTCGCTGATCTATCTCTCTCTCGCTGATCTATCTCTCTCTCGCTGATCTATCTCTCTCTCTCTCTCTCTCTCTCTATTCTATCTGTCTCTCTGTCGCTGATCTATCTCTCTCTCTCGCTGATCTATCTCTCTCTCTCTCTCTCTCGCTGATCTATCTCTCTCTCGCTGATCTATCTCTCTCTCGCTGATCTATCTCTCTCTCTCTCTCTCGCTGATCTATCGCTCTCTCGCTGATCTATCTCTCTCTCTCTCTCGCTGATCTATCTCTCCCTCTCTCGCTGATCTATCTCTCTCTCGCTGATCTATCTCCCTCTCTCGCTGATCTATCTCTCTCTCGCTGATCTATCTCTCTCTCGCTGATCTATCTCTCTCTCTCTCTCGCTGATCTATCTCTCAATCGCTGATCTATCTCTCTCTCTCGCTGATCTATCTCTCTCTCGCTGATTAATCTCTCTCTCTCTCTCTCGCTGATCTATCTCTCTCTCGCTGATCTATATCTCTCTCTCTCTCGCTGATCAACCTCTCTCGCTGAACTATCTCTCTCTCGCTGATCTATCTCTCTCTCTCTCTCGCTGATCTATCTCTCTCTCTCTCTCTCGCTGATCTATCTATCTCTCTCTCGCTGATCTATCTCTTTCTCGCTGATCTATCTATCTCTCACTCTCTCTCTCGCTGATCTATCTCTCTCTCGCTGATCTATCGCTCTCTCGCTGATCTAGCTCTCTCTCGCTGAACTATCTCTCTCTCTCTCGCTGATCTATCTCTCTCACTCGCTGATCTATCTCTCTCTCTCGTTGGTCTATCTCTCTCTCTCTCTCTCTCTCTCTCTAGCTGATCTATCTCTCTCTCTGTCGCTGATCTATCTCTCTCTCGCTGATCTATCTCTCTCTCACTGATCTATCTCTCTCTCTCTCTGATCTATCTCTCTTGCTGATCTATCTCTCTCTCGCTGATCTATCTCTCTCTCGCTGATCTATCTCTCTCGCTGATCTATCTCTCTCTCTCGCTGATCTATCTCTCTCTCGCTGATCTATCTCTCTCTCGCTGATCTATCTCTCTCTCTCTCTCTCGCTGATCTATCTCTCAATCGCTGATCTATCTCTCTCTCGCTGATCTATCTCTCTCTCGCTGATTAATCTCTCTCTCTCTCTCCCTGATCTATCTCTCTCTCGCTGATCTATATCTCTCTTTCTCTCGCTGATCTATCTCTCTCGCTGAACTATATCTCTCTCGCTGATCTATCTCTCTCTCTCTCGCTGATCTATCTCTCTCTCTCTCTCTCGCTGATCTATCTATCTCTCTCTCGCTGATCTATCTCTTTCTCGCTGATCTATCTATCTCTCACTCTCTCTCGCTGATCTATCTCTCTCTCGCTGATCTATCGCTCTCTCGCTGATCTATCTCTCTCTCTCGCTGATCTATCTCTCTCTCTCTCGCTGATCTATCTCTCTCTCTCGCTGATCTATCTCTTTCTCTCGTTGGTCTATTTCTCTCTCTCTCTCTCTCTCTCTCTCTAGCTGATCTATCTCTCTCTCTGTCGCTGATCTATCTCTCTCTCTCGCTGATCTATCTCTCTCTCGCTGATCTATCTCTCTCTCTCTCTGATCTATCTCTCTTGCTGATCTATCTCTCTCTCGCTGATCTATCTCTCTCGCTGATCTATCTCTCTCTCTCGCTGATCAATCTCTCTCTCTCGCTGATCTATCTCTCTCGCTGATCTATCTATCTATCTATCTCTCGCTGATCTATCTCTCTCTCTCTCTCTCTCTCTATGTTCTATCTCCCTCCCTGTCGCTGATCTATCTCTCTCTCACTGATCTATCTCTCTCTCTCTCTCTCGCTGATCTATCTCTCTCTCTCTCTCTCTCTCGCTGATCTATCTCTCTCTCTCTCTCTCTCTCGCTGATCTATCTCTCTCTCGCTGATCTATCTCTATCTCTCTCTCGCTGATCTATCTCTCCCTCTCTCGCTGATCTATCTCTCTCGCTAATCTCTCTCTGGCAGATCTCTCTCTCGTTGATCTCTCTCCCTGATCTCTCTCGCTGATCTCTCTCTCGCTGATCTCTCTCGCGCTGATCTCTCTCTCTCTCTCTCTCTCGCTGATCTCTTTCTCTCGATGATCTGGTTCTCTCTCTCTTTCTCTCTCGCTGATCTCTCTCTCTCTCTCTCGCTGATTTCTCTCTCGCTCTCTCTCACTGATCTCTCTCTCGCTGATCTCTCTCCCTCGATGATCTCTCTCTCGCTGATCTGATCTCTTTCTCTCTCTCTCTTGCTGATCTCACTCTACCTTGATGATCTCTCTCTCGCTGATCTCTCTCGCTCTCTCTGATCTCTCTCTCTCTATCGCTAATCTCTCTCCCTCTCTCGCTGATCTCTTTCTAACTGATCTCTCTCTCTCGCTTATCTCTCTCTCGCTGATCTCTCTCTCGCTGATCTCTCTCTCGCTGATCTCTCTCTCTCTCTCACTGATCTCTCTCTCGCTGATCTCTCTCTCGCTGATATCTCTCTCGCTGATCTCTCTCTCTCTCTCTCTCTCTCGATGATCTCTTTCTCACTGATCTCTCTCTCTGATCTCTTTCTCGCTTATCTCTCTCTCTCTCGCTGATCTCCCTCTCTCGATGATCTCTCTCTCGCTGATCTCTCTCTTTCTCTCTCTCGCTGATCTCTCTCCCGCTGATATCTGTCTCTCTTGCTGATCTCTGTCTCTCTCGCTGATCTGTCTCTTTCTTTCTCGCTGATCTCTCTCTCTCTCTCTGATCTCTCTCTCTCTCTCTCTCGCTGATCTCTCTCTCTCGCTGATCTCTCTCTTGCTGATCTCTTTCTCGCTAATCTCTCTCTCTCTCTCGCTGATCTCTCTCTCTCTCTCTCTCGCTGATCTCTCTCTCTCTTTCTCTCGCTGATCTCTCTCTCGCTGATCTCCCTCCCTCGATGATCTCTCTCTCGCTGATCTCTCTCTTTCTCTCACTCGCTGATCTCTCTCACGCTGATCTCTGTCTCTCTTGCTGATCTCTCGCTGATCTCTCTCCCTCGATGATCTCTCTCTCGCTGATCTCTTTCTCGCTGATCTCTTTCTCTCGCTGATCTCTTTCTCTCTCTCTCTCGCTGATCTCTCTCTCTCTCTCTCTCGCTGATCTCTTTCTCTCTTTCTCTCTCTCTCGCTGATCTCTTTCTCGCTTATTTCTCTCTCTCTCGCTGATATCTCTCTCTCTCTCGCTGATCTGTCTATATTATTCTTGTATTTACTCTTACCAATTAATAAATGGTCGCTAATTAGAGATGTCTATAAGTAAAATGATCTTTAATTCGAGGACCAGTACAATTACTTGTATTTTGTCACATATTTAAAACTATTTATTATTCTTGTCTTCATTCATCAAACCAAACAATGTAATGGTCGCTAATTAGAGGTGTCTTAAAGTAAAGTGATCTTTAATTGGAAGAAGACCAGAACAATTACTTGTTTTTGTCACATAATTAAAACTATTTATTATTCTTGTCTTTACTCCTACAAATTAATAAAATGGTCGCTATTTGGAGGCGTTTTAAGTAAAGTGGTCCTTTATTGAAATTACAGTACAATTACTTGTTTTTTTGTCACATAATTAATAACTATATATTCTTCTTGCTTTATTAATACTAAATAATATAATGGTCGCTAATTGGAGGTGTTTTAAGTAAAGTGATTTTTAATTGGAAGAGGACCACTTCATTTACTTGTTTTTGTCACATTTATAAAAATTATTTATTTTACTTGTCTTTACCCATACTAAATAATATAATGGTCCCTAATTGGAGGTGTTTAGGTAAAGTTATCTTTAATTAGAAAAAAAAAATAGTTTGGCATCATTAAGTATTATTAATCATTAAAAGAAGACAAGTGCATGCGCGATCAGAACCTGAATCATCTATAATAAAACGGCCGGTTACTACCTGACCGCTAATATTTCCCCGTACAGTATTCAATAGTGGACGCATTTCAATCTGTGGGTCAGACATTATTAAACGGGTTGGAAAGCATTAAATTGTTGAAAAACGCCCGCGAACCCGTTGAAACATGCAACTGGACACTATCCAATGCTGAAAAGTGTCCGCCCCGGACGCAATTTTTTTTTTCGTACATAAGTTGGGGACCCCTCATGAAACGTCACAAAATAAACATGAATAATTCATCAGTTAAATTTTTTGTTCCGTGTGTACCCAAGCGTATAGCAACAAGTGATTACAACTGCGTCGCGATACGATTCTTTCTAGGCCTAGGATTCTAGGTCAATTCATGCGATTGCCTTCGCGCACTCTTCTTCACACACACACACCAACCTATGCAAAAATGTGTCGAGGATAATCGACAGCTAGGCAAGACATTCAACTAAGTAGTCATTAGACATAGCCCATAGAAAGCTTAGACCCACCCAGAATGTGTATAATTTGTGTAGTGTAATTTTTTAATTCTGCTATTTTATTATCAAACAATCAATATGCATGTAGGCTACTCAAAGGAACTTTAAAAATGCGCGTATAATTATGAACACACGAGATGGAAAGATTAGAACCACAAGAATAAAAAATGTATTTTTGTGTAATATAATTGTTTAATTTTGCTGACTTATTACTCGGACTGGGTCATACCACACCGTACCTAACAGTAACACACACGTCACACCCACACAGACTACTACTAGTACTACTACTGTAGAATAACATGGGCTTTAGAGACTATACTAATTAGGCCTAATAGTATTAATAGAAACTATAATTTTAACACGTAATTCTTTAGTAATACATTATATTAAAAACACTATCATAAACTAAAGGCTGATTATTTCGACAATCCACAGAAAACGCCGCTATTCTTTTATGAAATCGCACGCCGCAACCACAGCGGAGATAGGCCTAGAATCGTATCGCAGTTACACGACACAACTCACTTCTTGTTGCTATACGCTTGGGTGCACACGGAACAAGAAAATTTAACTGATGAATTATTCATGTTTATTTTGTGACGTTTCATTAAGGGGTCCCCAACTTATGTACGAAAAAAAAAATCGCGCCCCGGACACTTTTGAATGCTGGACACATTTCAATCTTACACCGGCTTTTTAAGTGGGACTAAAATGTGTGTGGTACAGAACAAAATCAAGGTTAGGCCTCCACGAATATTAGGCAACTTTGCAAAATGTAACACGGCCTATTGTCGTTCGCTTATAATTATATTGAAACAGATAGACTTCTGAAGATGATAGTTGTCTGCACTTGGATCAACTAACTGTACCTGATCTCTTTCATCAATATCATTTCATTCCAAGCTATGCACATATAACAATGCAATCGCCATACGTTATATGCATGGCGATACAAACATATACAAACCTAACCGGTAAAACTTATATAGGCATACACACTCTTTTTTAACAGTGTCTATCTTCATTATATAATTAATAAAATTATAATTTAGAAAAACATTTCATGTGTTTCAATATATTGACTGGTTATCCGATAATTATTTATTCGCTCATATACCAATACAGTAGTAGGCTATAACAATAGAAATATAATACAATAATTATATAGACCTAATAACATAATACAAGTACCAAAACTCTAAATATTTCTGTTGAAAGTAAAAAAAAATAATATTTATTTTCCATAGATTAGAGATTCGAACCCAAGCTAGAGCTGAGAGTACTCGAAACAGAACCTTAACCGTTACGCCATTCAGTACATGCCTAAACCACTGATAATAGTATATTTATACGTGCTTCATATTACGTAATTTATCGTTACGATATAAATATGCATATTCATGACCGTCATCTTGAGGGAATGAAATTGGTAGTGTATTAACTTGGTTATACACAAGATGACCGATTAGCTCAGGTAACTAAGCGTCATGTTAGTAACACGAATGTCGTTGGTTCGATTCCCACGCTGGTCGGTGGAATAGAGTTAAATCTATGAGAGCAACTGTGTTTGGGGTTCACAGAATTATACGTCCACCTTTCCACCACACATCATGAGGCAATAACATCAATGCATCAGGTGATGTGCTCAAAACGACCCCAAAAGGCTGTGACAGGGCCTTAGTGCTGAGGCAGGGAGAGCACACTTTTTGTTTTTCCTTTCGCTACCTGTTGTATTACGATCTCGTAAATTTTATGTTTAGCGTCCTCAATTTTAATAAATTTTATTCGTTACGTGTTATTCAGATTCAGATAATATTTATTTAGATAATAATGAATGAATATATACAAAATAGAAAAAAGATATTAAAGTGAACATAGATAAAGCAGTAATTGGTAGTCATTATTATCATGGATCCCTTCTAGAAGTTAAAAACTTGTCTCGTAGGGACCCACAACAAAACACATTACTAAAAAAATAAAAATAACCTAGAATATATAATTATATAATTTAGGATAAAGAATTACAGTATAATAACATAACTAACATCTTCTTTATAAAAATTATTTAAATTATATTTCAATAGTTTCATGATAATTATAAATGAAATAACTACCGATATTGGTAAATGAAAAAAAAAATATGTATACATAAATTATAATTCATGTATATAATACTATATATACATTATATATAGTATAGATTAAAGATTGCAATAATAAACAACAACTAATATTTTGTGTAAACATAAATAGTATATGAGTATAAATAATGAGAATAAGCATATTAAATAAGCAGTATAATATTTAGATATATAATGATTCTTTAACTTTTTTCGGAAAGTAAATAATTATATTGACGTTTTGATATTTGGTGGGATATGATTCCACAATTTAGGACCTGATATAGTTATAAAAAATTTAGTTTTAGTAAGTCTAGCAAAAGGAATGTTTAAATGAGAAGTTCTTAAATTGTAATTGTGAAATTTGGTACGTTTACAGAGCATATCAATCATAGAAATAGGAAGTTGGTTTTTAAAATAATTAAACATAAAACTGGCAACTTGAACATTGTGGATATCCGTTAATTTTAATATACCAAGACGTTTAAAAAGGGGTTCAGATGAGGTTCTATATGGTGGAAAAGTAATAATTCTAGCTGCACGTTTTTGAAATTTAGTTAATCTAGCAATATTAAAAGAGTAATCTGCAGCCCAAATAATGTTACAATACTGGAAATAAGGAAGTACAAGTGTGTTATAAAGAGAAATTAAGATATTTAGAGGGAAGAAGTGCTTAAGTCTGTTAATAATACTAATAGATCTTGATACTTTTTTCGAAACGTAATTTTGTGTTTAGAAGACAATTTTTATATCTCACCGTTTAGTTTGGCATGTTGTGCGATGTTATGCAAAGGAGTTTGTGCAATTGTAGTGGGGTAGACGGTATTGTTGTTCATTCGCGGTAAACACGCCACATTGTTAAATTTTGATTTTGTTAAATCTTTTACATTAGAAGATTATTATTCTACCGTACCACATTATGCTGTATTTTGAAATATCCGTTTCATACAAGATATTTTGTACTAATATGTTATAAATAAATGTTTATGGTAGTTGGCGTTCTGGCCGCACCGTCCCAGAATAAATATGTTTTAAACATTGTAAAGATGACCTTTTATATAATTTCAAATCATGTAAAGTGATATTTTGTTAAGATAAAAAAAGTGTTTGCATTTTTTCTTAAAAGTTACATTTTGTTTGCCTATGCCCTTGTGCCTTTTTTCATATTTTTATTTATATACTGTTTTGTAACAGGGGGTTTCTACTTATAAGCTGTGCTTCAGAGATTCCCCCTTTCCATTCTTTTATTTTTGTAATAAATATTTAAGTTTTTTGTTGTGAATTGAAATAAAGAAACAAACAAACAAACAAAGTCATTCCATATTTAAAAAAAACCACCTAAATTCATTAAGAAACGTATTTACAATGATAGATCTAAACAAGAATTCATTGAAAATGTAAATAACATAAGCTGGAATGAAGTACTTGAACAAAGTGATGTAAACATAGCTTTTTCTAGTTTTAATAACATACTTAACGATTGTATAAACAGACATTTTCCACTGCAAAATATTCGTACTCGAGCAAACAAGCTCAAATCACCTTGGATAACTGAAGGTATAGCCAAGTCAATCAAAACCAGGCAAAAGCTGTATGCTAGATATAAAGCTTCGTCATCACCTTCACATTGGAAAAAATATTGTTGTTATAGAAACAAACTAAATAGTATTATTAGATATAGTAAACAAGAGCACTATAACAATGTATTTGGTAAATGTGAAGGTGATATGAAAAGTACATGGCGCGAAATTAATAATGTAATGGGTAGAAAATAGAAAAATTCATTCCCAGCTAAACTAATAAATGGTCAATGTGAATATACAAATGACAAAGAAAAAGCCGAAGCTTTTAATTCATTTTTCTCAAATATTGCAAATTCTTTTTCGAATACTCCATTCAATGGCAATGTTCAACCTTACAATGATTTCCTTCAGGGTAATTTTCCTTCATCATTATTTTTCAAACCTGTATGTGAACAAGAATTAGTAACATACATAAATAATTTAAAATCAACAGCTCCTGGTTTTGATAACATTGGTCCATATATACTAAAGATATGTCCATTGGCATTAGCTATACCACTAACATTCATAATGAACATGTCTTTAGTAAAGGGTGTGGTTCCAAATGCAATGAAAATTGCTAAAGTTGTACCCATCCATAAAGGTGGTGAGGTCTCAAATATCAATAACTATAGGCCCATCTCCATCTTGCCAACTATTTCTAAACTACTTGAAAGAATAGTTTATGATCAAACTATTTCATTTCTTACAAAGTTTAACATCCTCAGCAATTCTCAGTTTGGTTTTCGTTCCCAACATTCTACAATACATGCCATCCATCATTCAATCCATAAGTTAGTTAGTTTATTTAAGTTGATCATATATCTGTCTTAAGTCAAATAATAACTGCATTTGTTAAGTTAAGAGCCATTGTCTGTAAAAATCAAAGATTTGGTGGCAGATGTAAAAAAATGGATTTCTCTCAAATTTTTACCATGAATAGACATTTCAATAAAAAGCATATCTACAACATTCATTTTAATTTTTAGCCTCCGTTGCCATGACAACGGTCAATTATCCAAATTTTGATGTTTTTGCCATTTTTCACAGATTTTCTATAGTGAAAAAGTACAAACTTGTATACTTATTCTAACCAAAAATACTTACAGTATACAGTTTTTGTTTATAGCAGTGTAAACAACATGTATTGAGTTCCATTTAATGTAGAAAAAAAATAAATTACAAAATGGAGTTTGGTTGATACCATTATTTTAAAAAGGGGTGTTTTTAAAAAATATTTTTTTTATAAAAGTATACCTCATAAACGTACCTATAACTTCCAAAGTGGTGTTTTTAAATCAATGAGGTTTTTTAATTTGATAGTCAATAGGTTTGTCAACAATAATCACGAAAAAAACACTGGGGTAAATTTCGTACATAGGTTTTGTGTTGCCAGGAAAATACGAAAAATACAAAAAATATAACAAAATATCAACAAACAAAACACATGAAACACAATTTAAATATGGCTAATTCAATAATAAAATGTATATATGGCTTGTCATAATGCTACTAGAGTCATACGAATAGTTTAGATAAAATAGGAGAATGTGTTGCCAGGTTTATTTCAATTAATTGCCAGAAAAACAGTATTTTGCATTAAAATATTTAGTTGATGGAAAATAATGTTAAACTTGGAAATAATTGAGTCAATGGTTTTTATAAATTTTTAAATCTATTTTGTGTAAAGAGATACAAAGACCTCCCAAAAAATCTGACCTTGTAAATAGGTCATTTGAGGTCAAAAGGGGTCAGAATGCAAAACAGGACAGGTCCCCACTTTACTACAACTATTAATGTTTGATCAAAATTTACAAGATAGTTCATAACAATTCTCAACAATTTTTATATTTTACCTATAGTGTTACCTTAGCAACCATTTCTATGTGTAACTAAGGAAAGTAATTTAAAAAAAAAACGTAAAAAATGGCGTTTTTATAAATACAAAGAATTGATTGCATTTGTAATTTTTCCCAATTTGACTTCTACTGCATTCCATTAATGACAAACTTGACCTTGTAAATTCATTCATTTTGAGGTCAACATTTTACCATAGTAACTGTTTCTATGCGAACATTTAAAAAAAATAAGGGGTTTTTCATAAATACAAAACATTTTTTCTACATAGTTTTACATTTCTACTTTTTGCCAAATTTACTTTAAATACTGAATCCTAATAATCTCAGAAAGAAAGTCTTGACGAATCTGAATAAAGGTAAAAAAGCGTTTAGTGTTATCTTAAACCTGTTTACGTAACAAATGATATTTAAATATGGAGTTTCATGAAAAAAAAAAAAATTTACATATTGAGGTAAAATGACATCAACGTTTTACCTATAGTGTATTGTAGCAACTGTTTCTATATGTAACTAAGTACAATATTTTTAATATGGGGTTTCATGACTACAAACAATTGAATACATAGCTTTACTAACTTCCCATATTTACTTATCTACTGAATCTCAGAAAATGTCTGACCTTGTGAAAGGGTCATTTGTTGGGTCAAGTTATGTCAAAATGTATTATTTATGTTATCTTAGAACCTGTTTCTATGCGTAACTAAGGATAATTGTTTTTTTAAATACAGTTGAACCTCCCGTAAGTGGCCACCCTCGGGACCTGGAAAAGTGGCCGCTTACGGGCGGTGACCCCTTACGGGAGGTTCTGCCGATAAAGGGCCAAAATCACTTATTATACGATATTCTTAACGAAATGAGTGTCTCAATTTTCCAGCTAATTGTAGGCCTATTATTATTTATAATCAGGTGGTTTAGTATTTTTTAGCATTTTCAGACAAATTTTAAAAACTTTTATCATATGAAAAATGGTCGGTCAAAATCTGTGTAGTTTTCTCATCTCTTCACAGTAATGTTTTTAAAACCTCTTCAAAATAAAGCTAATATATAAAGAAATACAATAAACATGCACCTCTAATTCATAGGTCCATGCAATAAGTATCACATTTTTCGATTGGCCGCTTACAAAAAATCTCATTTTTAGTATAAAAAGGTGCCCGCAGCTGCCCACGGTAAGCACCAAATGCACTAATTAGATAGGAAGAACAAACAGGCTTTTCAAAGTGCGTCCGTTAAGGGAGGTGGCCGCTGTAAATAAAATATGGGGTTTTCATGAATAAAAATAATCACAGAAGAAAGTGCTTACGAATATGACCTTGTGAAACGGTAATTTGAAAATGCAAATAAGGCATGCCTGCTAATAATCTACAAATTTAAATTTGTATGAGATAAATATGCAAAATCTAAAGAATATCTCATTTTTAGTTACCATAGTAACTGTTGCTATGCATAACTAAGGGAAATGAAATAATTATCAGATAATTATTAATTAATAATTAATAATGAATCCAACCATCACAGTAAAAAAAATATAGAATTTAAAACCAATATTTAATAATAAAGTGTGATATTTTACATGCTGACCTTAAATGAAATGAAATTTCAAATCAGGGCTTCAATATTTGTTATGTAGCATTAACATACCTGAGTATATCATTGACTTTTGATTGGTTCTATTTTGGGGAGGGGAAAGTGGTGGATCAAGGACTTTTAAATAGTTAGATGGTTGAAGGCGAGGGTCTAAAAACTTAACTTTATGTCCTATCTTTTGCATTGCAATTTTTAACTTGGGGTGGGTGGGGGCTTGGAGAAAGGGGGAGGGGTGGGATGGAGTGGGATGGAGGAGTTTGAATCCGTCTATTCATTGGGGCGATGGTAGCGGCAGTGTGGGTGGTGCTTGAATGCATGCATTTGACACTCTATAGTGGATGATCGACCAAAGTGTTGCTGTTTATCTTTTTGTGGTTATAGTCGGGGTGGGGGGGGGGAGAGGGGTGGTAGTCGAAAGTGGTGGTGGATCTGCTTAGGTTACCAAATAAAAGAAGTAAACAAATGAAAGAGGAGCTTCAAAATAAGAGAGGAGTAATCTGTTGCAAAGATTAAAATTCACAACGATCTGATAATTTATTCAAATTTCCAGAGGATATAACCTATAAAATGACATTAAAACTGGGAATTACAGAATCTATAATTAAAAATTAATTTTTTTTCTCACAACACAACTAGAACTATATAAAACATTAAGAATTTTTCTGAACAATGAGTTTCAAATCAAATAATCAAAGAAAATAAAATGTTTTTACTAATATACCATGTTTTTTTTTTATAAAAATGCCTATGTTTCTCGCAACACTGCTTCTAGATTTTAAATTTACCCCAGTATTTTATTTTAGAAATCAATTATTAAACATTAGAACTACCTATTTGTAATAAATCAGCTAAAAAAATACACCACTTTGGGCGTTATGGTGAAGTAAAGTTTAGTTGCATTGAACAATTTAAAAAAAGTGAAAAACACCCCTTTTTAAATAAATGGTATCTCCCAAAGTATAAAATAAAAAAAAATAAAAAAAAATTGAAACAGGTACACAATGCATTGTTATTATGCATACACTAATTATTTTTTATAATTAAATGAACAACACAAAAATATCGTTCATCAAAGTAGTACCAATATCCATTTTAAAAAACCTTAAAAAAGGACAAAATTTGTCAAAAACACAAATTTGGCCGTTGCCATGGAAATATACGTGTGAAATAAAAAATACTTCATATTTGATTTCTCTCAACACATATATAGCCATGTGCAAAATTTGAAAGAAATCCATTTTTTTGAGTCTGCCACTTTTTTTGATATTTCTTTGATTCTTACAGACAATGGCTCTTAAATGTCTTTTTATGTTCATTATCATATATTATATATATTTCTTACCTTAACTTACTTTTAATTATGTTGCCAGGACCCCACATTTTAAAGCTTAAGCTTCCTGTGGGGTACTTTTTCTCATTTATTATCTATTATTTTTAGAAAATGTTAACTGTTTTTTTGTGTTTTTATTTGAGAAATAAAAATTATTGATTGATTGATTGATTGAAAAACATAGAAATTATCAACGTTGAAACAACGTTAAAATAAGTAACGTTGAAATAACGTTGAAAAAATGGTTCAAAATGAAAGTTTGCCTCAACTTAAATGTCAACGTTGAATCAACATAGAAATTATCAAATGTCAACGTTGAATCAACATAGAAATCATCAACGTTGAAACAATGTTAAAATAGGTAACGTTGAAAAAATGGTTGAAAATGAAAGTTTGCCTCAACGTTAATGTCAACGTTGAATCAACATAGAAATTATCAACGTTGAAACAACGTTAAAATAAGTAACGTTGAAATAACGTTGAAAAATTGGTTGAAATGAAAGTTTGCCTCAACAAAAATGTCAACGTTGATTCAACATAGATTATCAACGTTGAAACAACGTAAAAATGTCTACGTTGAAATTATCAATGTTGATTCAATGTTGAAATTATCAACGTTGAAACAACGTAATAATTAAGTTGAAATGAAAATTTGCATCAACGTAAATTTCAACATAGATTTAACGTTGAAATTATCAACGTTGATTCAATGTTGAAATATTAAAGTTAAATCAACATTATCCGCAAACGTTGAAATAACGCTGAAAAACTGTTGAATTAAAGTTTAAATTAAAAAAAATATCAACGTTGATCCATTGTAGAGTAATCAACCAAATTCAAGGTAGAAAAAATAACGTTTAATCAATGTAGGCCTATACAGATTAACGTTGATTCAGTGTAAACACATTTTTACCGTTGATTCAACATAGAAATTATCAACATTAATTTAACATAGCAATGGTTTAGTTAATAGAAGAACAGCTTATAGTAACACAACCAAAATAAATCAAGCTGAAATCTGGCATATTTTCAATGGTAATTGATTTGTTGAATTACTATATATATCCAGTTTGAATCAACGGTTTTAAAGTAGTTGGTAGTAAAGTGTACTGTTACGTCACAGAATCCATCAATAGAGACATTTTATAAATACTGTATATCTTACTAATCAACAAAAATAATACAGTAAAAAATTAATTGAAAGATTTATTGTCCCCAAAAAACATGAACAATGAAGATTAATACAATCACACTTTGAATACCTTGCCATTTTGCAATTTTAACAAAGATATTCACTCTCCGTAGAAAATAAACAAAAACAATAAAGATTTCTCTTAACAAAAATACAAAATAAAACAGTATATTTAACCAAAAACCAATTGTTTGTTTAAATTGTCCCCCTTTTCAGGTACAAATGCATTTTTTTAAATCTAATTTTTGGTCAAAGTGAACAACTCTATAGTGACGGTATATTCAACAAAACATTTTTTTTTTAAAATTGTTCAGTTCAATTATATCTTTAACACATTGTTCAAAAATCATACTGTACATAAACAAAAATTCAATTCAGAACATCATTTCACACTTACACGTAAAATATGCAATCAATTCAATTCATGTAAATAATATTGCAACACTGTATTAATATTTATTCAATATTAAAGTTAAGAACTATAAATACCAACCTTTTGTATATAAGAATATTGATCATCCATTAGATTTTTCTCGTTTGATTCACATAGAAAAGATTATACATGTACTTCATTATTTTGTACTCTAGCTAGGCATAGGCCTAAGAAGGGCCTTAGCTAGGCCTACAATCTGAAATAAAAAAAGCGAGTGAGTTTAAAAAATAGCCGTCCTAGGCTAGCATGTGTTTGTATACTATTAATACTAATAATAGCATTAGCAGCTACTGTAGACAGCCTGCAAAAAGCTAGGATCCTAGGTCAATTCACGTGATTGCCTTCGCGCACTCTTCTTCACACACACCACTGGCACATGCATAATGTGTCGAGGCTAATCGACAGCTAGGCAAGACACATTCAACTAAGTAGTATTTGGACATAGCCCAAAGAAAGCTTAGACCCACAAGAATAAAGAGTGTGTATAATTTGTGTACTGTAATTTTTTTAATTCTGCTATTTTATTATCAAACAATATGCATGTACTCAAAGGAACTTTAAAAATGCGCGTATATGAACACATGAGATGGAAAGATTAGACCCACGAGAATAAAAAATGTATTTTTGTGTAATGTTTTATATTGTTTAATTTTGCTGACTTATTACTCGGACTGTGTCATACCTAACACACACACACACGTCACACACACCCACACAATATAGACATGGGTTTAGAAACTAATCAATCATTAGGCCTAATAGTATTAATAGAAACTATAATTTTAACGCGTAATTCTTTAGTAATAAATTATATTAAAAACACCATAAACTAAAGGCTGATTATTTCGACAATCCACACAAAACGCCGTTTTTATTCTTTTATGAAATCGCACGCCGCAACCACAGCGGAGATAGGCCTAGAATCGTACCGCACTTGTGTAATAGCTTCTTGTTGCTATACGCTTGGGTGCACACGGAACAAGAAAATTTAACTGATGAATTATTCATGTTTATTTTGTGACGTTACATGAGGGGTCCCCAACTTATGTACGAAAAAAAAAAATCGCCCCCGGCCTGCGTGAAATCAAATCTGCGATATTTGCATTGCTGTTGCGTCGTCGGTTCCCACGTGATTACGCAATGCAGCACTTTGCGTCAATACGTCGTTGCGTTGCGTTACGGTACGTCGCTAGTGGGAACCACGCTTAATGGGAACCAAGCTTTAGCATGGGTTGTAACATATGGTTTTCACAAAATAATGTCCTTGATAAATTTTATATAATTAATAAAATAAAAGAAAGGCTAACCGATATGGAACGCCAATCCTTTCTTGAAAGCATAAATATTTCTTCAAAATTAAGATATTATAAAATGTTCAAAAACAATTTCGGAGTAGATGGATACTTACTACAGACCCTTAATACTAGATATAGCGAGCTTTAAGTCAACTAAGACTGGGCACACTTCAACTAGAGGTAGAAAAGGGAAGATGGAAAAGAATAGAGCGCAGCAATAGGTTATGTAAAATATGCAATATAAATGAAGTTGAAGATGAATATCATTTTGTTACAGTTTGCTCTCGTTACAAGGAAATCAGAAAAAAATGTATACCTTCTTTATTTTTTGAAAATCCAAATACTTTTAAATTCTGCCGTTTAATGTCATTAGAGGATCCAATAATTATTGATAATCTATCTAAATATATTTATCATGCTCATAAGTTAAGATATATGTTTTGCTTAGAGAACGAAATTAATTAATTCATTTATCTTGTGACCATAAATTGCTTTATTTTTCAATGTAATTATTATTTTGTTAATTACTAGGGTCCAGAGGCCTAAAGTAAATAAATTCAGGCGATAAGCCAGAATGAATGAATGAAAGAATGTAAAGAGGATAGAAACACGTTGACCGTATCGAGGTACCACACACAGTGTAGTGAGCATGATTGTCCTCATGAGCCCGAGGACGACTAACCCACGAGATACATCTCTCCTCATCATTTAATTAATAACCATTTGCATATTCAATAATAGAACAAATACAGATTAAAATATATAAAGTAAATTTGCTCAGATTCCAGTGAAAGAGCACAGTAAATATACGGGCATCAATAAAATTGCTATCTACTGTATTTTTATACAATATTAATGTATGTAAAGTGTGCGTAGGCTAGATATTGTTCGTTTCTCAAAAATTGATTTTGATTATTAGCATAACAAATGTTTTCGTTGTAACAATCTGTTGTATAATTTATAAAGGGTCTAAAATGATCTAGTTGTTTAATAGATTGGGGGCGCCTGAACAAGTCAACCCTACAAAACCATGAATGTACAGAAATTGCTGTGCACGACACACCAATTAAAACCGTGTGTTCAACAACAAATGTCATAAAAGTTAATTATTTTTAGTAACAACGGAAATGACGTATGAGAGAAGCTCTTTTGAGTTAATTTCAGGTATTTGTTTACAAGTGTCATAGTGTGTCCTTCCCACAACAGGAAATGGAAAGTATTGCAGCGTTAGTTACAATGTTAGTTAGCTTGTTTTTCATTGGTCAATTAGGATGGGAAAAAAATCTTACAACCAAAATAATGTAACCGGCTTCGATTGGCTGTGCTTGACGTAAGATGGGAGGATAAAAAAGGATACACTTTGGTTGAACAGCTACATGTTCTGTATATCATATTGGAAGTAAACACAAACGCACGTGGAAAGCAGACTACACTATTACTTAGTGGTATACAAGTGAAACACAAATGCACGTGGAAAGCAGAACTACACTAGTACTTTGTGGTATACCAGTGAAACACGAACGCACGTGGAAAGCAGACCACACTAGTACTTAGTGGTATATAAGCAGACCAAACTATTACTTAGTGTTATACCAGTGAGACACGAACGCACGTGGAAAGCCGCGAACTACACTAGTAGTGGTATACCAGTGGAAGTAAACACAAACGCACTTGGAAGACAGGACTACTAAAAGACAAACATGGCAAGTATAATATTTATTGTATCTACTGATCTTGGTTCGCATAATTGTAAACAAACTCACTTATTACTAATATCATTAGGCCTACTTACTTAAATCACAAATACAATGTTATGCCTAACGTATACTTTACGGTCTGTGATACGTATTACTGTGACATACTTAATTAAGTATGCCCTTACCGCGTACTTTATGATATTAGCAGTAGTAGACCAATTAATTTGATTAGTTCATAATGCGTCGATCAATGTATACAAAAAGTGGTCACTAAAAATTAGGAAAAAGGAAAATTACAATTACGCGTTTTAAACGCACGAGGACTAGATGTATGTTATAGGAAAAGGCAACTTATAACAAGCGAGTGTTCTAATATGCTACACCTACGTAAAATGATAGGTTTCATAGTAGAGAATTTTTCTTTTTGTTGATCGAATCGATCGAAAGTTACTAAAAATTGTACTTACTTCAACGTTTCACAAACATTCAATTGATCTTGGTTACAGTCTGGTCAATACGTCTCATCAAAACGTTGGTGTAAGAACCATTTTCAGTACTTTTCGATCGACAAAATAGAAAAATTCCTTCTATAATAATAGGATCCAAATGATTTTTTGTCCAAAACAGTGTTAATATTGTTCTAAGCTACCAATTTGCATGACGAAAATGCATGTAGAGTGTCCGCTTCTCTCGTTATTAGTAAACTGATTGTACTCGTTAATAACTATAGCCCACTTCTACAACACTTCATTGTATTCTAATCCTTTTCTATATTAATTTCTGTTCTAAGAGACACGTTGTCTATGTCTGACGTTTTCCTTATTTTTATTTAACAAGAAGATATTAGTTAATGTTGTAGTATTGAATTGTCGAATTGACATTATAACCATATTAGGCAAATCCATTGAGCAAACAATTTACTTCCTTTTACATTGGAAAAAACGTAAATACGTATTACAAGAACGTGTTTACAGCTTGAAATATCTTAATATAATCTTCCGCACGAGTTTACATAAAACGGTCGAGGCAGTTCAGATTTAGATGTTTATGTTTCTCTACTTTGAAGCAGCAATATAATAACATAAAAATGAATTGTGATTACAGCGTTGTTATAAACAAAAAATAATTATCCTTGGAATATTAAGCTGGAGAGGGAAAATTCTAGTTCCATGAATATTTTTACTATAAAATTGAAATAATCCCAAACAAGATATATTATATTATACTTGTTTTAAATTGCGCATATTGCGGAGCATAATTCTGCGTGGTTCTGTAACTAGATAGTGTATAATGATATTCTTGTATTGAATATACAGAATTTGAGATTATAATCTTAAAAATTGTTTAACAGTATAGAAGAATTACGTCACCTTTTAAAAGCTAGGGTTTGTTGCGCCAGTATAAAGGTCTTTCACGCCTGTTGGTACGGTTCCGGTCCGGCGCCGTCAAATAAAATTGAACGTCAATGTTTTGTTTTCACGCGGCTAAGCGCACATTGATTGGCCGCGTGGGACAATAATTAAATTCATCATTCACAATCAAACATGAGGATGATCTGCACCTTGTTGAAACAAGAAAGTGATTCTGCGGTAATTTTTGTTTATTTCAATTTTTTTTGTCGTATTTATATGGTTTTGGTTTTATTTGTAATATCACGTCACGAACTTTCAATATTGATTGAACAAGTTGTACTGTGACTAGTCTTCGACAACACTATTTCCATTCCTGATTTCTCCTCTCCTTGCCTCTCTCCCTTTTGATTTGACTCTTAGATTTTTATTTATTTAATCTTTTTTTTTATTTATTTTTCTTCTTTTTTTTTACTGTCATTTAGCCTATATTTATATTATATTTTATTTCTGTTAAAAGAAAGTCTTTAAACAGTGATTGGGTTTTGACAATCCTGTCTTTTTGTTTCTTTTTTATTTTTATGTATTCTGTTGTAATTGTAATGAGCCGATATTGAATAAATCAAATCAGTCACGTGAATAAATAAAGTTTATATATATATACCTAACATAATATTGCATTTTAACTGCATGTTAAATAGAAATACATATGATAGCTGACCTATCATGCTTTTTATTTACCGGTTCGGTTCGTCACCGCCAAAGTAGCGAATGCCTACTTATGCCCATAACACAGACGTACTGAGTAAACAACTAATTCCTAGAATGTATGTCAACAACAAATTACATTATATCGCTTCGTAACATTATTATACCATGTTACATGTTAATGACATCCAATTCCTAATAGAATGTCTGTCGGGGTTGTTTCTCATAAGTAGGCCTATAATATACACCTGCAGCCATCATAATAAACACCATGTGTGTGTCCGGTATGAACATACAATATATTCTTTAAAAAATTCTTTTCTAATAAATATGAATAACTTAATTGGTCCGGTGAGCACACGATGCCAACTGTTTTCAATTTACATAGACAGATTATACACGTAACCTCGAAATAATAATAGTACTTATTCTATTTTGAGAATTCCTAGAACGGTAATGGAAGCAATAGTAATAACTTTGAACCAACTTAATAATTAGTATTATTAGACGAATATCCTGCGTGTAGTAGGCCTACATACATGCGATTGTTTGAATGCAGCCCAAATAATAACATACTTTGTTCCTACATCCAGATCGCTTCGTGGTCCTTGATTTCTAAAGCAACACTGAATGTGCCGTTTTAATAACTAAACTATACCTTTACAAAGCACATTCACAAAAGGTACACAGTTATTGATATCCAATTGTGTATAGCTGTCACTAGGTAGACCTTAACTGACTATTGACAGTCATCAATATATCGAGTCTAGGCTAATAATGTTAACAATATGTATATAACGCGTTCCACAAATTTCGTCTCAATGCGTTAAATATTAGTAACAAGTTTTTTTTTCTAGTGGAACCAGTGTTATAGCTCTTTGGGCTGATTTAGTATCTCCGGACACACTAAACTATTATGCCTATCATGCATTGGAATACCGGTATTGCTTTGTGTGAATAAAATTAACTATATTTCCGTCTCAATGTGTATTACTGTATATACCTTTAATTCGTGTTAACCTTGTCAAGAAGTTCATATATGTAATGCATAATGTAAATGTATTAATAAATCTCCCTCCAGAGACAGGTATAAAATGTATTAACAGTATTTAACATAGACACGATATCTAGATGACTGTCAATAGTCAGTTAATATCTACCTAGTGACAGCCTCAAATGAACTACATCATGATGCATTAATTAATTCTACTGATGATCAGTTAAACAGAATGTGCTTTGTCATAATGACAACGACAACGACAACGACAAGTATAATATGAATTAACAATCAGCAGATCATTACAAACATGTCAGATTTGTAACATTTAAAAATTGCAGAATATATACCAGTAGGCCTACCTTAATAATACATGCAAGCCTTTTAAACTTAAATTCAATAGACATAGCCAAACCAGCTGTGTATTTTAGCTATATCTGCATATTGATTTAAAATGAACACAGTGTTCGCCAGAGCACTGCCCTAGATCGCGTTCACATGACATAAATGTCCAAGTATTAACCGTTTATTCGGACCCAGATCAGAAAATATGCCTTTGTGTTTTAACTATATAGGCCTATGCATATTGATTTATAATAAACATTTGCGTTCACATGATATACATTTGTAAGTATTAACCGTTTATTCGGACCCAGATAGTACTATTATATGCCTTTGTATTTTAACTATACCTGCATATTGATTTAAAATGAACACAGTGTTCGGTAAAGAGCATTGCCCTACATTGCGTTTACACGACATAAATTTGCAATATTAACCGTTTATTATTCAACCCCAGATCAGAAAATATCTGGCTTTGTTTTTCAAATGAACCTTTTGGTTATTGGCAGATAAAATAGTACTATGTATAAAAGTAATTAATGTCGGTAGGTTTATGTTGTGCTATTCTTGGGCTATATAACCTGAATTATGAGACATGTCCTATTACAGAGCAGACATCGAGGCCCCGTAAGAAACGTCACTGGTTGCATACACATCGTAAACTCATGTTCCAATATTCAATATTTGGTCAATAAAAAGAAACGAATATTGAAAATAATATAGATCATTTATGTAGTGTTTATTAATATGCCTCGTATATCTAGAATGAATGTCTTGTTTAGTAATTACAAAAAACGAACATCATTGTCCTATATTGAGTCACTGTTTTATCACACATTCTTCATATCATTATCATCGTTATTATCAGTATCTTTACGTAATAATGATTATGATCACACAGCTTGGTTCCTACTGACGCACCAGCGTATGCGGGTCGCACGAACAAATCGGGTCGTGACCAATCAATGGATCACCCCTCCCCCCTACGTCATTGTATTAGTGTCTATCACTTCGCGTTGTGCCTACGTCGTTACGTTGTTTCAACGTCGTTACGTCGTGCATACGTCGTTACGTTGTGCCTACGACGTTAAAGCGTGGTTCCCACTAGCGACGCAACACAAGGACGTAACGCAACGCAAGTGAATTGATCAATCACAAGCGATGGCTTATTCGCTTGTGATTGCTAACTGTCTATACTTCGCTTGCCATTGGTTAAAACGCTTGCGTTGCGTTTACGTCTTTGCGTTACGTTCTAGTGGGAACCAAGCTTTACGTTCTAGTGGGAACCAAGCTTTAAGCGTGGTTCCCCTAAAGCGTAATCACAAGTGGGAACCGACGACGCAATAGTGCTGCAAACGTCGCAGGTTTAATTTCACGTAGGCGGGGGCAAACATAATTATTGGAAGGGCATTTGCTTACGTTGCGTAGATTGCGTTACGTTGCGCCGCTAGTGGGAACAAAGCTTTCTGTTGTGCCTACGTCATTGCGTTATGTCTAAGTGGGAATGAATCCTTAATATTGTATCCCTTTCATTCAATCAATAATAATTATTATCTTAGACATTGAAAAGGTTTGGCAACTCCATCAATTTGTCACCGGAAGATGATGACAAATGAGTATAAAAAAGATGCAGTATCTGTTTCTCAAAAAATAGTGAGACATTTTTGTCATTTTGTTCTAGTTAGATTCTATTTTATGATATACACCAGCTTAAAATCAGGTACGCATCCATTAATGCTATAATTTGAATTGATTGTCTTACCTATGAGTGATTCAATCGCAGATGCCTCAGCCAATCAAAACACGAGACAACATTATAGTATACTGTATCGATGTTGCAAACAATATTATTGTATTGAAACTGTTCGTTACAAGTACGTACGAATTTTAGGTGAATAGTATGTCGGCGAAGTGGCGTTCGGCAAAACGTCCCGTCGCCAAGTTTTAGATATTGAATATGATTTTATCCCAGACGTCCATGGCGAGGAAGCCCACTGAGCGAGAGCTCATACAAATTCAATAAAGTTTGCTTTATAATTTATGTAAATTTATGCAGTAAAATATTGTCTGACAAAAATAGGGCCGCATGTAGCTTATCCAGGGCCGCGTGGAGATATTACGACGGACGCTCCAGTTTGAGACCCACAAGTTAGGTCTATTATATTGTTTGAAGGTTTCAATGACAGTAGTAGGTAGTGTATCGCAAACTTATGTCAATGCTCGATTACTGTCAAAACAGTGACGTCATATTAGTAACGTGTCTGTCACGGTTTTGAACCTTGCAGTGTTACCATTAAATTGTATTCAGTTAAACTTTAGTTACTGTCAATGACACTGACGTAGCATTATTTATTTTTCCTACTCTTTTTTTTCCAAAACAATAAGTGCTTCCTCTGTTTGGATTTTTCCTTCCATCAACACATTCTTATTTCCGATAATTTTGATTTGTGAATTGGTCTAATTGTTTCGAATTTAAATAATAATACTGTAATGTTCATGACGCATATTCCAAAAGATGAATTTAAATTATATTGCTATGGAGACAAGGTCATTTTATTAGTTGTTATCACATTCTCATTTTTCATTCTGAAGATAAATTTAAAAAGAAGAAATGGATATGTTATTACTCCCAAGGGCCGAGAAAGTATGACTACCAACATCAAACGTTATTAACTCAATAATAAACAAGAAATATTTCTTACAAAAAACGCTGCTCGCTTATTGAAAAATATTTTTTATTTCAAATGTTTTTGAATGTGTCATTTTATTGTCACATAATAGTTTTTGACCTGAAAAAAAATGTAATTGAAAGCAACAAATACTTAAATGGTTTTTTGGTTTCTTTTCTCTTTTTATGTGGATAAATATTATTTTTTTGTTACAGAAGTGAATACTCAATTTCTGTCACTTTAGTTAATTTTATTGCTAAGGTCACTTCATCACCCTAGATATTTCAAGTGTGAAGTATCCTATTACAAACACAAACTTTAATGGACTGTTTCGATAATAATTCAATGAATATCTGACAGTGAATCACAGTCAAAAGTCATAGATACCAGAAATGCTTTGGGATTTGTAATTTTAGTATGACATGTCCTAATAGACTCTTTTCCCAGACGTTTTTGGGGTGTACAGTAGCAGCTGAAAATCTATAAATTATAGTGGAGTTTCCATTTTCTCAAAACTGTCGTCCTTAGAACTATAACTTCTGCTTGCTTTAGCTTCTGATTGAGTAGTCCTAATGGGACGTAGCGGGCTAGAGCAGCAGCGTGAAAAAAGCTTGCTTCCTAAAGCTTAATGGTTCCCACTAGAACGTAACGCAATGACGTAAACGCAACGCAAGCGTTTTAACCAATGACAAGCGAAGTTATAGACAGTTAGCAATCACAAGCGAATAAGCCATCGCTTGTGATTGGTCAATTCACTTGCGTTGCGTTACGTCCTTGTGTTGCGTCGCTAGTTGGAACCAGGCTTTAACGCAACCTACGCAACGTAAAAAAATGCCCTTCCAATAATTGTGTTTGCCCCCGCCTGCGTGAAATCAAACCTGCGATGTTAGCCGCACTATTGCGTCGTCTGTTCCCACTTGTGATTACGCAATACAGCACAGCGTCGATACGTAGCTTGCGTTGAGCAAAAAGATGAATGTTATTGTAGGAAAGATTTTATAAAGAAGTAAGTTTAATTTATATTTTAGAAAGCCGCAGAGAATGATGGTATGTGAGTTTGGAGTCCTGGAACTGTGCATAAAATTGAATTGGGTAACACTGGGTACAAGCAAACGTAAACAGCTTTCGATAACAATCATCATCGAATGATTTATAACATTCTTCCGTGATGTGACACAGCGGTGGTAAATCAACGCCCACTACCTGCACGTCTTCACTCATTAGAAAGACATGGAACATTAATAAAGTGCGGTTTGGAAGAAAGAAAGAAAGAAAGAAAGAAAGACTGAAACATTGATAAAGCGCAGTTTTGAAGAAAGAAAAAAGGAAATAGAGGAAGAAAGAAAGAAAGGTACTGCTACTGCTGCTTTTGGACGTATTGACATGCCTAGCACGTAAGCCATGTTAGAACGTGTTTATGAAGTTAACGGTCACGCCAACGAACATGTCGCTGTCTTTAAAATGAATTGTAATATATTACTTTAGGGTATGTTTAGACCTACGGAGTTATGCTTTCGTATCACAGCCAAGGTCATATTTTAATGAGCGTCGTAAGAGCAAAGTGTTCAGATTCATTGCAACGAAGTTGCGTTACAAACGGATATGATGTCACTCGCTGGCGATTAACCAAACTCTAACACACGCATAGACCTTCGTTGTTATTAAAAGTAGTAGTGGTTGGTTTAGGAGTTACAGGCCTAGACCGAACACTTGGGCTCGGTATTATGATTGGTTGTCAGGCATACCAACCAGCCGATCGTTTTGGGGTTTGGGTTTATATTTGGTCTATGACCTAAAATATCATTTATGGCAGAAAAATGTTCAAATCCCGTACTTGCACCGGCTCCAGATTTATTTACTCGGTCTTTCGCCGCTTTATATGACGACCCCTTCAATTTCGTTTGGATATTAAATCCTTCTTTATGAGGATGGCCCATCTGCTAACGTGTCCGCCATCTCGTTGAACACAGACATCTTGTTGTCGGTGCTTTTACGCCAGTTTTTCACTTCCAACCGATCTCTGAACTCAGGGCTTCCCCACAATGAAATAAGGTATTTTACTTCGGTTTCTCGCCAATGCACACGCTTCGATGACATTTTAAATTAATTAATATAGATAATATTAATAATAATACTGTATAGTGTAACAACAAAAGGTATGATTTTTTCGCACGTTCACCGATCACAACAAATGGATCAGCTTGGCTATACGATGAGGAGCACATGTCACGATGTGATGTGGCGAATATTGTAATTTGATTGGCTAGATATCTAACCTAGGTCATATTCATCGATGCGTGACTTTCGTATTGTAAGCGACGTCCACTAAACTCATACCTTGAGCTTTCGTAGCGTACGAAATATCAGTGTCGTACGAGGTGGCTTCCACTAATCTTTTCCTGGTTCAGACCTATGGACTTGTACGCCGCGTACAATACGAAAGCATATCTCCGTAGGTCTGAACAGGCCCTTATTAATTGATAAATAAAAATTGATTGGAAATAATAATAATACCGCTGCATTATAAATTAGTAATTGAAATGATATGTTTTTATGTCGTCACGTCAATGCGTACGCGTACGTAATAAATAAGGTTAATTTATCGGTTTCACATATGAATAATCTTCATGGCAACACTTAATTTAATTTTGAAATTGTTTGCAGTTGGTCTTTCCTTACATAGTATATATGTGTTTGTTTTTAAATTTGGCAGAAATTTGAATTATAAATTATTATAGGCCTAGTCGTCGTTAAGCTCTGTCTACACTATCAAACTAGTTTGACAAAAAGAGTGTGATGTGCCTAAATATGGTAGTGATATACCCAAATATGATATGACATCATCATGTCCATATATGGGCACATCACATTTGTTTGTCACATAAAGTTTGATAGTGTAGCCAGAGCTTTAGACATCGCGCAAGCAGTGTAGATGCGTATGCAGTGTAGATGCGCAAGCAGTGTAGATGCGTATGTGAAAAGTTTCTTTTTGAATACAAACAGAACAATATATTTACCTTTGACGTCAAAATCTCCTAGGATATGTCACTTAATTGTTTTTATAAGGTAAATATTATCTATAAAAAATGTAATGGAAACATTTTATGTATATTATTTTAATGATCATCTGAAGACATTTTTATTTTTAATACCAATTTTTATTCTAGAGAAACTGGGTTAAGATGTCATTTACTATTCTCCTAAATTAAGATAGGTCTTAAAAAGAAAGTTGACATTCACTGGCTGTAACTTTTGACTTTGATAATAAAACTAATATCTATCTTCAACGTTTTTACTCTTTGGAATCCAATACAAGTGCACAGTGTTGGTTAGCTGTACTTTCGCACGCATGCGTATAGATTTCTGAATTTTTAAACCGCAGTAACCACGGACATCGAAACTTACGCCATAAAAAGGAGTTTCAGAGTTATTTTTAGGTGAAGATTATTTGCCACAATCAGTTTTTACAGCGATTTACATGTAAGACGTGTGGCGCATTGTGTTGGATCGACTACTACTGCTTATATACTTAGGCAAGATACTTTACTTACGTTTGCTTCTCTCCGCCCAGGTGTATAAATGGGAACCCGGTTAGATCAAGATACAACTTTGCGCTGATTACTAGCTGCATTATTGATTTTTAAAAATGACTGGGGTAATAATGTTCAGCGCTTAGAGGTTTCACAACATTAGGCGCTATATAAATCCATGATATTTATTATTAATTATTATTATTATGATGGGTGGAGAAGCCCTGCCCTGGCTCTGCGCATTCTAGCTTTACTACTTGAAAACACGTAATGATTTATTTAATTCATATCATGCATGTAGGTATTTATACCCCCACATGCATTATGCATTCATTTCATTCCAATGATTGCTCAACAATCCCATGGAAGATTTCTGGTTACATCCGGGACCTGTCTCTAACTAGGAAACCAAATCACACAGTATTATAGTGTAGACATGCTTTTATTTACAACAGTGCCATCCCAATTGCCTGTTTCCAGGTCTCGTAATTGGTGCGTCACGTTTGCTTTGGGATGTGTGTGCGGTGAAATATATCAGTAATACGAACAATACCGATACTATATTATACCAGAAGTTCCAATGCATAATTTCAGATAAAATTATATGAGTTGTATACTTTAAATAAAGAGACAATGTGTCGTATTCGTTCCTTTATAATATGGAGTTCGTATTTTTTATCTAAAATATCATGTTATTGATATTGGTATACCTATACTTTCCGAGGCGCATTTGGTGTCGATTCTTTGCCAAGAGTAGGAGGGTTTGTCCTGTCACATTATCGTAATATCATGATCGAAATCCCAAAAAGCATAACCAGGTGATGTTAGAAAGTAATGTAGCCTTGCCTCTGTACGAATCACTACACTATCAGTGTAATTTTAAGCATCGGCGCGTTCCACCTACGAAAAGCCCAGACAAAACGTAACGTATCAGAAAAACGTAACGTATACGAAAAAAAAGAACGTATATGCAAAAATGTAACGTATACGCAAAAACGTAACGTATGCGAAAAATGTAACGTAGGCCTATACGAAAAAACGTAATGTATACGCAAAAACGTAACGTATGCGAAAAAATGTAACGTATATGAAAAATTGAACTTATATGCAAAAACGTAACGTATACGAAAACATTTAACGTATACGAAAAAATTTAACGCATACGTAAACACGTACTGTATACGCAAAAATGTAATGTATACGCTTCATACGGCGGCACATGCTGAATTTTACCAATCAGGACGCGATAGAGTAGCAGGGCCAAACTGTTACTTGTGATGTCGACTCACTTGCGTTATGCGTGCGCCATTGCGTTGTGTGAGTTTAGTTTGACAAAAAAAAAGTGTGATGTGCCTAAATATGGTGGTGATATGTCTAAATATGGTAGTGATATGACATCATCATGTCCATATATGGACACATCATATGTTTTTGTCACATCAAGTTTGATAGTGTAGACAGAGCTTTACACATCCGCCAAAGTATGCCCAGATAAAAAGTTAGTTTCATTATGGAAATTAATAAGTAAATACTAAATGAAAACAATTTTATCCGGAAGGCTTTAGAAAAAACAATTAAGTGAACGAAACGAACGTGGTTATTATAAAAGATTTTGTTCAATGCTCCATTGAAACAGTAGATAAAAGACTGCTAGTGAGTGTGCTGTAATAATCAGGATATGCAGGTTACTCACAAGAGGCAAGGTTAATTCTTATTGATTCTCCAGATGTGCAATATTAAAGTATACGCTTAAGATTTCCATTTATTAATTGATCAATGTTAATAAATAAAAATATAGCCTATTACAACGAACCTTTCCAATTCACAGTGATTGTTAAAATGAGAATATTATAGTCATAGCTTATGAAATATTTAGTATGCAATGTAAATCATCAACTGGAATCAAATTCATTAATTTTAATAGGAAATCGTCTTCGATCGACAAAAGCGTGCGTGCGTGCGCGTACTATAATCATCCATCACGTCGTGATTGGTCAAGTTAATTGCGTTACGCTAACGTCTTGCATTGCGTCCTATTGGGAACCAAGTTTTATTAAAATAATTTCGATTTTACCCTCAACAACGAACGATAATGTTAACATTTTTGCTGTAAGGGAATCATACCCTAGAGTAGTCTATTGATATATTATTAAGTTAATATGAAAAGGTTCACGTTGTAACTTTTCATTCAATATAAATAATATAAACACATGGGAGATGAATGCTTATAATATTCACACACGAATGACAAAGTAAAAATATAGATTTAATATCGATTAGATGTTGCTTTAGAGATACTACTTACTCTAATGAGTTTGTTGCCAGTAATTGAATTAGTTAACTGTTTAATTTAAAGTTAAACTATCTATATATATATACTGTATATATATTTGTGTTCAAAGTCTTGAGAGACAGATGATCAGAAATTACCTCCGAATCGCTTCATTAACGTACTTGCCTCATCAACAACGTACGAGGTTTGTAAGTTTACTGTAATGCTTCTTTCACGTATGCTGTGTCAGCTTTTCATGTAACGTTTCCTTCTTATACAAAGAAAACTTTAGATTGTGACAGATACCATAGCGATGTGAAAAGGAAATTCCACTGGTACGTGTCGACATGTTAGGGCTATATCTCTCGTGAAGCGTAAATATTACAGTTTTACATCTCCCGGAGTAAATACAAACGGCCTATAACTTTCATACATACAGCTGGGCATTGTCGGACTCATGTTATTATGTTATGAGAGTGACAAATAAAACAAAGTATTTACACACATTACTTCACATAGGCGTAGGCCTAATTTCATGATTATGCACATCTATTACTAATATTAAACATTGGAATCCAGTTCATCTTCATTAACCTTGCTTGAGTTCTTGAGTTTGCAGTAATCGTGACTTCTTTGGTAGGCATAGTATTTTGGTGTCATTTCATAAGGGCTTTTTGTGTCACGTTCGTCTACTTTACATTACTGTATACTATTGATTATTATATTTATTCCAATCAATAATCAATCGATGTGTAAAAACGACAGTATAATATTTAATAATCGAGCATTCCTGCGCGTTCTTGTTGGTTGCGCACTTTGTCGCATTGCAAAAATTAGACGTAAAATACACATAAAGCACGTTTCCGAGCCTGTAAAAACAGGCTATGTAAATTATATGGCAAGTATGTATGATGTATACGGTGTATACCTGCCACTAAAATCGATAAACTAAAATCGATATCCATCGATTACTCGTCTCATGTTACGACCAGATTTTCCGATATGTCTTATGTATACGCTATAATGTTTCGGCATCGCGTTTCTGTGAATATGTGTGTATTGGTCTATTGGGTTATAAAACAAACAGATTCATTATATTTTAGTGCTATCAAAAAGTAGTGAGGTTTGTGACGTGACATACTTTTGTATTTGTTTGAACACTGGCGCTTTTTAAAGTCGTCATATGTTATATAACATGGTATATTGCTTCAATTTGCACATTATAATCGGTACAATATTTTCAAGAAATTACAGTAATAGTATACCTTATAATATACAGTAGTAAAATTGAATAACAACTTTAATTTTGTACAGAGTAAGTGCATTTATTTGATGGATGCGACTGTCATTCACAGATGAAAGCAAACGATTTAGGAACAGAAATCTTTAAAATGATTTATTTTCTTCTCTATCGCGTGCCATTGCTGCCTAAATAGATGATACGTGTTAGAATCAACTTCAAGTTTAAGTAGTCACTATCTATCGATTCCAATAACACATTACATGATACAAAATAGTATTATTCCTAATGTTTTGTCGATACTAATGAATATTGCAAATTCTGAAATTATTTCAGAAGAAACTGAATTAAAAGCTTTTGATTTGCGACGACCAAGATTAGGACCTTATGACGAATGTATTGAACGCGTTGCGTTTTGGTTTGGCAATTTTGCATGTCAAGTCGTAGACTTGCCCCAAGTCTGTAGTTATTTTAGGGCTTGTCGATGTTTATCTAAAAGGTCTGAAATACAAGCTCAAATAGTATACGTATGAAATGTGCCAAAATATTTATCTTTTACTAATACAGTATTAAGTCCAAACTCCGTCTGGAACCCAAACTAGTCAAGTTGTCGCTCGTCGTCGTCGATTCTGGTCATGTCGTCCATGTGGTGACGACACACAGTCGTCGCGAAAACAACTCCAAAGAATCTTGGTACCGTGTGATGAGAGTTCAAAACTTTCCTAAATGTCTTAAATATTTTACAGGCTGTTCTAGGCCTAAGTAAAAAAATTTAAAATATATATCAATCTTATATGTTAAGATTTCATTCACATTTCAAATTTTTCCGATACCGTTAGTATTCATTCACACATCATTTAAATATCAATAGGACTCTAACTGACAGCAATTACAGAATATTCTGTTGCTAAAAGCTAAGCTTGTGTTCACATTTCCGTAAGCAGGATAAAGTAATTGCTTATTTTTCACCGTTTATACTTTAATGTGGCAGTACTTTAAAATCCATATATTTTCATTTTTTAGGTTTATGTCTTATGCACGTACTTATTAAGTACGTGCATAAGACTATCATGCAAACATTGTTTTTAAAATTTAATTTGATTACTTTTCTAGCACCTGTTTTCTAAATTAGTTTACAATATCGTTTACAAACCAACTTAGCAAATCCAGTGCAAACGTTTTACAACGTTATCGTGCAAAAAAAACGATGTCTATTTTTCAAGTAACAAACAAATAAACAGAGTGGATGATCGCATAGGTAATATTTTGCATTGCGCTTAAGCAGACTCCAAATGCACTGTAAATACATTTCAAGTAGTAAAACAGGAAATGAAAAAAGATTGTTTGGAAAAAAGTCCACTTATCTAATATTTCTCGGCAATTCATTATGTTAATTTTAAATTTTAAACGTAACGTAAGATCTTGTTTCTTCTTTTTCAGAATGATACAGACTACGTAGGTTACTTTTCATTTGATTCCGAATATTTCGATTTCGAAATTACAGAGAATAAACACCCCGGTGATTATGTTATTGTAGCATTTGCTGCATTTGGGATATTTCTGAATATGTTTGTAATCATCCAGCACCGCTACATGGCCATACACAACCCGAACACTAACAGTTACCGTTACTTTTTTGTAAATGCCTGTTCTGTTAGCTCAGTAATTTTCTTGTTGTTGTGTTATATCGTTCGCTATGTGACTCCTAACAGTAGTATCACCAACCCAACCATCTGCAAATGTCTTAGTTCAATTGAGTTCATGTTCCAGTCCGTGATGGTGTACACGTTAGCGGCTCTGAGCGTGGACAGATACTGTATTGTCAAGACAATGATTCGAGAAAAAAGTTTCATCGCTCGAAATCGATATATGGTTATGGCATTCATTGTGTTTGCTTCGTTTCTCTTCACGGTACCAGTCATTATTAAAGCTGATATTATGGATAAAAATTGTGTATTTCTTGATTATCATTCAACTTTTGCCAAATGTTATGAAATCAGTCGAGCATGCATTACATATCTTTTACCGGTAATCGTCATAGCATATTTATATTCAACAATGGCATTCATTTTATTTCAAAGCCGAACAAATGAAACCGTTAAAAGTGTTACGAACTATAAAAGTCAGCTGGCCGCACGAAGTCGACTTGGAATCTCTGTTCTAGCCATCACTATTCTCTTCGCTGTCTGTTACTTCCCCAACACTCTCCACAGTGTATTGTACCAATTTTCGATGGATCATCTAAAGATCGAAAAAGTTTGTTCGTGCTTAGCAAAGTTTAAAGATGTGTTTGTTCTTTGCTACGCATGCGTACATCCTATTGTTTTATTCGCCACCAACCGTTCATACAGAAGGTTCGCTCGTAGCTTTGTTCACTGCAGATTCCACGACATGCTTAATGATAGACATGTAAATGCCACCGGTACAGCTGCTACACTTACGTCTGAAACCGGTAGAACACTTGGAAAGCGAACTCTGACGCCAGGAACTCTTGTTGAAAGAGTCAAGTTAACGGATGTTTCTGTAAACAAACACGAACCAGCAACAATGGTTTAAGTTATCCTATTATTTAAAAAAAGTATGTAATGACGTCAAGGTAAAGTAAAATTAGAAGTTCATATATGAAAAACTTATGACCTTGATATAAAGAACATGACTTCCTGGTATGACTAGGCATTGTATAAAATCAGAATAGTCAGAAAAGAGCAAATACAGTGACAGACAGGCAGACATACAGGCAGACAGACACACAGATTGACAGATTTGCGATGACATAAATAGAAAGATTGAATGACCTGCTTTTGTTCAAATAATGTAATTGTTATTATAAACTGTATGCCTGTGTAGGTAATGTTGGGAAGTTTTCGCTATTAACGCTATTTCCAAACATGCAACACTTTGTAAACAAATCGATCTGCGCGTTATGCAAATGAGTAGAATGTCATCATCATAACGTTTACGCGCTCCTGCGAAAACCCGCCCCCCTAAATACACCTGGCATGGGCAAGAGATGATATACTGACGGGCGTGAAAGTGGCGTTGTTTGCTACACCAGATTGTTAACTGTCGTACCATGCACAATGATTTGCATGTTAATATCAGTATTAGGCCAGCTAAAGTCAGGTTCCCACTTGGACGCAAAGCAAGAACGTAGCGCACGGAATTAATAATTTGACCAATAAATCACGAGGCGTCATGAATGATTTAACTGTCACTTTATCTACTGACTTGTGTGCGTTACGCTAAACGTCGTGATTACCCAGCGTTGCTAATTGCGTTGCGCCCTAATTGCGTTGCTCCCTATTTGCGTTGCGTCTAATTGCCTAGCGTCCTAATTGCGTTGCGCCCTATTTGCGTTGCGTCCTAGTGTGAACCCAGCTTAAAAACTTTCAACGTACAATATATACCGTATTTTTATTTATTATTTTATTTTATTCATTTCGGCAATAAACATAAAATAATAGTTACAAAAACATAGAAAAATAAATATATATGAAGGACAAGACACGAAGCCGAGGAGAGACAAAAGCATTAAACAAAACGCTGTCACCGGTAAGGTGTGTCACTCCAACAAAACCTATAGCGAACGTGAGAATGTATTATTAATGTCGTGTCAAATGTTTCTGTCATAAAATAACAACAAAAAAGTAAATGATAATTACGAAGAATAAATGTGAGAATGAGAATCTTACCAGTATCGGTAGTTTGAACAATATTAAACGAAGATACAAAGATAAATTAGAAATACAGTGTAAATTAAAGCCTTTAAATAGTGTTTCAATTTCATTTGATAAAAGATACAGTAGGCCTACATGAGACAAGCTAAAACGATTGAAAATCTAGGAACCTCAGAGACATAGTAATAAGTCCAACACGCAAAAACTATTTGAAGGGACACTGGTAGGAACCAAACTTAAATTTACAGTTATACTAAATGAATTAAATTAAGCTTGATGTATAATTATAGAACGGAAGTAAAACTATTGTAAAAATAACAACATTTTGTGGTATAAATAATTGATAATTGTGTTGTTGATAAGTGAAGTCGCAAAGTGAAAATGTCGTGAAAAATAACATACAAACACACACACAAATTACTTAGTACAGTATACATTTTCTGATCTCGTCTGATTGTAACTAAAATATTGCAGGCATTGTGTATATATTCTCGCTACTGCATGAGTGTTATTAATGTAAATATTGTAGACCTATTCATTTTACTTTCTCAGATTTTTTATTTTTTCGAACATAATAATTCAGGTTGTTGCTATTTTATAATAAACAGATTACTATTAGTTTAAAATTCAATATTTTAGAATATATATATTTAATAAAGTTATTTTTTATAATTAAGTGTTCATCGTTCTCACGAAATTGAGGAAACGTCTATATGTCCCATGTGAAGGACGGGCAATGGGTATCTTGCATAATGGATACAAGCGATGTAGGTGGGAAGGGTTTCAAATCCTTGTAACAAAATCCAATCTCTGTTTTCTTGTCCAATTTCAATCAATCCTTTATTTCGGAATCTCTGGGTTCATAGAAAATAACATTACATAATTAAGCACAAAAAAAAATAAAATAAAAAAGTCAATATGACGCTCTCTCACCTTATTATATCATTTTAATTTGTAATAACTTACTTTCATTATTCGTGTTTTGTTTCAACAACTCTGCTGGTAAAGGTAGATGACATAAATATTTTATAACTTATATAGTATCCTTCCAGGTTGATTTATATATTATAATACTGTATATATGTTGTGTGGAAATACACGTGTTACAACTTACTAATTATAGGCTGAGTATTGTCTGATAGCCTTGCTGTGTGCTATAAGTATTAAACCTTTGTGAAAGAATTAGAAATAAATATAAATTTATTAGAGTTTAAATTGTTTGATTGAACTTTATTTAAAACATTTCATCAGTTGCTTGTGTGTTGAATTATTGACTCAAAGAAATTATTTTATAGTCACATTATAATCTTATAAGACAATCCTAGCTGTAAATTAAAGTGTGTGTAGTCTGGGTTCCAGACGGAGATTTGACTACTTAATAATTAGTAAACAGATAAATAGTTGGGCACATATGGCGTTTCATACGCTAATTGAGCTTGTTTTCAGAAAAAAATCGAAACTTCGATTGGTGGACTAACAAAAAAAAGACAATAAATACAGACTTAGGGCAAGTCTAAGTGTGTGGTGCGTGAACAACGATAAACATGTTCAAGATAACATAGAATCACATGGATGGCAACATAAAAAAGGAAACAGAACTTTTCACAAAAACGTACAGAGTGGTGATCACGTGATACGCGCAAGGTCTGTCCACACTATCGAACTTTATGTGCCAAATTCCATGTTTTTAGTGGCCCGGACTCGATGATTTAAGTTCATCTGAAAAGAAAATGATCAAAAAAGAACTAAATCTCAGCGGATCAATATACATTATATAAAATGAATGCTGTTTCTAAAAAAAATATAAATAATATATCAAAAGTGAGATAAAGTTATCAACTGTCTCATATTATGAGATACAATAAACACATATAAAATGCAACACTTACCCGAGGTGAAAGCTAAATTGGATACTTATTACTCAAAGCGTGAACATTAAAGCGAATTGAAAGATGTGACAGCAACAAAATCTGTTATTATTTTTTTATGAACAATTAAAATCAATTGTCTGGTGAGTATTTTCATCAATTGATTTTTTTTAAAAAGCCAATTATAATATGTGATGAAAATAAAAAAATGACATTAAAATAATTCTGAGCAACTATGTCCAAATATTCACCTACTTTACTTTCTTAAAAAAATTAAATAAAAACCGAGCAATTTTATGTACCATATTTTTCAAACAAAGTAGGCATATATGATGTGTGTAAACAGCGTGATTTGCACGCGTCCGTCTTCGTACGCGTGCGTCTGTGTACGACGTGTGCATAAGTTACCACCTGTCAGTCACCAGCCGTCGCTATGCGCATACGTATTCATATTTCCATCAAATTACTTTTTGATGCCAAAACTACGCAAAAAAACAGAACTTGCAAGAATATATTCGCTTATGTAATTCTTACAATCGCAGAATTTTAAATAAACAGTTGGCGGGAGGAGGGGGTGTGGGGGATTATAAAAGGAAACTCTGCTAGGTGCCGTTACATTACTCCGTGCGCAGAGTTGTTCATGTTTGTGTGATTTGTTATGTAATCGAAAAGAGCCTACACGACATCATTAGAATGACAAGTACAACGTCAAAGGTTAATACAAGAATACGTCGCTTTTGGCACAACAATATTAGTGAATAATAAAGTCAGTATATTAATAGCTATGCTTTTATCGAGAAGGGACATTTATCTGAATAAAATGTGGCGGGTAGATTTACATGGACGAGTTGGCTAAGGGCAAAACAAGATATTATTGTATTTATATTCCATGTCAAATTATGATATTTAAGAAACTATGTATACAGTATAGTGTAAGATATAAAAATGATTCGCACGTCTTCTCAGAAGATAACAGAACACACTGCTGATAGCCAATGACGTGGTTATTTCTTCTAAACAAAATTAGGCTAATAGTCAATAGAAAACCAGAAATACTACAAAATACAAATAATTTAAATTGTAAATAACAACCAAAAACAAGAAGAAGAAAGACAAAACTGATGTCAGTGGTATTGATTCACACATTGCGCAGTAATGTTGACTCCTTAACTTCAATCTACACTCTATTAAAAATAATGAATATATTCGCGTGAATCGAACGTAATTATGAGTTGTGAATACGCATGCGAATTAGTCAACGCTGTCGTTTCACGCGAATAAATTCGTCAAAGTGGAAACTAGCTTAAAAGAATGGAAAACCACTAAACATATCAGTTATTATTAAAGTTACACCATCGACGAAACGAACCCTTATACACAGTCAGATATGTATCTGGTTGACTGGCAACAGTCTTTAACAGAGAGTCTCGTGACGTCAGCCACAGAATCGGGTGCTTATACAGTAGGGCCTACATACATTTTTTTAGGATCCCAACGGAAATCTAAACCTAAACCTACGTGAACGTATCCTGCTAAAAATCTACGTTAATTGTTTACCTATTCATTTTAAAACATTTCTATAAACATTCTTACTATTGTATGCATGTTTATACCTATATAATAAACCTATAATGTATTTGTTGATCTCACGTTTTCTGCTATGATATCCATTGTAACTCCAATTCCTTGAAATAATATGCTGTAAGGTACTGTAGGAACAACCGAAACAGTCCGGAAATTATATAGTTTTTTAAATTTTATTACGAAGCTCAACTTATAAATTAATTCATCAATTATCTGGCAAACTCCTGGGAATCTCCACACAATATGGAGGTGGACGTGTCCTCTGGGGTGCGCCTCCGGGGTTGCCATGTTTATGTTTTATCTAACGACGGTAGTTAAACATAATAAATGTCTAAAAAATAAAAAACCTTGATTCTAATTCATAAGCACAAAGTCTTTACGTAATATTTAAGAGCTTAATTAATCGGTTATCTCTTGAGGCCCTAAATAAAACTTGAATCACGACGTCCGTGAAATTGCCATTTAATTGGAATCTCTCAATTATCACGCGTGAACGTTATCATCAGTTATACTTCAAAGTTACGTAATAAAATTCATAATGAAATTTGTACTAAATCGTAAAATACATTTCGGTAGAAGAGTCTGACTTTGTGGTAGACGTCGCTGCCTAATTGATACACATTTTGGAATTATTACCAGAATCAAAAACAAATTGGTTTTAGAAAATCCAGTATCAAGTCCAAGAAAAAACAAACAACTTCACTCTAGGACAATATAATCAAACCACGTGATAGAAAGTTTATTTTAAAACCGAATAATCGTCGTTGAAGACGAAGGCCCACGTGTTAAAATTGTACATACTGTAAATTCCATGATCGGAATAACAATTTTAAAGCACATCAACCAAAGCTTGCGGCCACATACATGAGAGAACACGATTTGTAATTTAAATGTGTTTTATAAAATGTATGTGTTTGAATCCACCAACGTGCATAAGGTTTATCGCAAATAGCGTGCGCGATGCATGGTGGGAAGGGTTTGGTAGCAAACGTCACGACGCGTACGTACGTGATTTATTGTTTCGTACGCGTATTGACGTTTGCTCCCAAACCCTTCCCACCATGCATTTGTAAAATAGTTTTAGCTTTATTTATGGTGTGGCGATGATGAGACACTTTCACAGGCAAGTTTAATAACATTTAACCGTCTATGTATATACACAATTACCGAGAATGAAATATTAAAAACATCATTTTTATTTAATATCTTTAAAATGATACGTACACATAGAAAACAATCAAACTGATAAAAAAAAACACTCAATATTGTTAGCAAAAATATTGGTATTGTAATATTGTATTGCACTGTGGAGTTCAGTACCCGCTGCTTATTTGGGCTCGAATCTAACCCCTAGCCATCAGCGCAAACTCGATCGTCTAGAGGTATGAAACGCCAGACTATAGTGATCTGAAGTCCCACCTGAGAATTATTTGTATAAAGTACAAATTACGTCAATAGGTCAAAACATCAGACCAAAAATATTAGTGTTTCATTTGCACAATGTTTATATTTAAGCTTCACTACGTAATTCTCATTAAGAAGAATTGGGCTATCATTGTATCGGTTTCTTTTAGTTTAGACAAACAGAAAGCTAACTACGATATGACCTACTTAAACAGTGAGATGACAATTTGTTCCACGTCGCATAAGGCATTAGCGCTTATTCATCATTACATCAATTATTGAACATGAAAAAGAGGTTGGCAACCCACCAATATTATTCTTTGTTATATTCACAACACGTATGTTGCAATGTTACGTGTGCAGACTAACATCTTCAAGTGCTGTGCAATTAGAGTAAAGGCGACCGTTCATTAAACCTACGAGTTCTGCACAAGAGTAAAGGCGGCCGTTGGCATAGCCTTCGAGAACAAAACATACTAATAGTTTCCAGAATAGCTGATGATGATGATGACCTATGATCGGAAGTAATAGTGCAATAAATATTTCACTTTTGAGACAGATAACTTAGACATATAACTTAGACATTTCTACTTTATTTATATACAAACTGTCTATGCAACAAATTATATGTTGAATAATGGTTCTAGCCTAGATTTAATATTGGTAAAAAGTAAAAAAAAAGGAAACACAATTGGCACACATGGTCGAATACACACAGATCGTATTAATAGAAATGAAAGAACATGCAAATTATGTTCACAATCAATTGAAGATGAATGTCACTTTAGTTTATCCATTTTATTTAGTAGAACTCATATAGGCCTGTGTATTTTCCTTTTATTTTATACGAAGAACATCAGAATTAAAACGTAAAAGGCCTACGGATCTCATTCAGTTTGGAAAACAATTTTTTTTTTCAATTTAAACGCAGAACAACAGAATATTTAAACGCACTCTAATGTTATTGTTATTTAGGCCAAAGCAGTAAATATAGAGAATATATATTACTAGGATGTATTAAAATTCCAAGAAAGAAAGAAAATATACATATAAGTTTTGTTTACAAATTATTCGTATTCATAATAAAATGAATCCAGTATATATTGTTTATATGTACGGGTATAGGTCTATGTATAGACCTATAAATTAGTTAACTTTATAGGTTTATTTGATCTTGAGATCAAATAAACTACCGCAGGCTATATCCGATGATGAATGCAATTTGCATATAACAACTCTTCAATATAAAGGTAAGATTATAAGTTCACATGCATAAAACACATTAGTTTAAAATAGCAGTTCATAGTGGACAATAGCTTAGGAAGAGGTACACAAACTATAATAGTGCTGCACGATAGTTTTGTTCAAATAACAAAAAGAACTTGTTACTGAGTGATACACTTATTGAATGGCATCGAATATTCTATTCAAATTCCTAGAAAATCTGCATAAAAAACAAGATCGAAGACCTACTTTTACAAACTAGTAAAAGGACCATTATTTGATTCTCAACTGATACGACGACAACGATAATTGCTGTTAAAAACTATAACTGTAGGCCTACAGTATTTTATATGAGAGTCATGGAAGGCTACGATGTAAGTATATTATACTTTTTTATTTTTTCCTGATCATAGTGCTAAAGTTGTATCTCACTATACTGTCTATACTCCACTAACTAAGATTAAAATTGACTTAAGAATGATTGTACCGGTAGAGTTTATCCACCAGGTTGTTACGATTCTGGATTGTCGAGTTACTTCTGTAGGAGGATGCGTTAAAATAATATTAATTTTTTTTTTTAAACATGACTATTTTTATAATTTTATATTTCAATTTTTAGTCGCGTGGACGCGACTCTATAGTTCACTATGTCGGTCGGTTGGTCGGTCTGTCTGTCTGTCGGTCTGTCTGTCGGTCTGTCTGTCTGTCGGTCCGGTATCACTATGCGTTTTATCGCTTTCTGACCTTATCTTGATATCAGTTTAATCTAGCTAGGTCAATTTTTCACAGTATATTCCTTATGGCCAGGAATCGATGTGGTTATGTTTTCACGGTGCGCAATAAAAAATTACGCGGTCTACGCACGGTTTAACGAAATCACGTTTGTAATCATATCTTCACAACCATGAATCACAATTAAATAAAATTTGGTAGTCATAAATTTCAGGGCATAAATCATCATATGGCAATACAATTACGTGCGTAGCGCATGTAACGCATGCGTACGCGCACTTAAAATTTTCAAAATTTATTTTCGATGAAATAAGAGTACGTTTCAGGCAATTTTAAGCGTTTACAAAATTGCCATGAGTTTTGCGCGCGCACTACGCGTTAAATGTTATTGCGCACTCTTTTTGCCCGATTTCTGTTTTCTTGACTTACTTTTCAACTCGAAATTACGTTATACGAGCACGTCAAAAGTGACAGGCTACGCACGTGTAAATTAAAAAAATATAAATGTTTTTAAACATTTCAACATTTTTAAACATGTTTAGTAATTTCGGTAAGTATAGTTCACTATGTCGGTCGGTCGGTCGGTCGGTCTGTCGGTCTGTCTGTCGGTCTGTCTGTCGGTCTGTCTGTCGGTCTGTCTGTCGGTCTGTCTGTCGGTCTGTCTGTCGGTCGGTATCACTATGCATTGTAGCACGCGACTTAATGGCTGTTGGCCTTGTTTTAAAGCGTTTCTATTATTTTAGTTGTACAAGTGAGAATAGTCCTATAACCAATCTTAATGAATACCACGAAAGCAGTCGAACCCATCAAACCATCTCAATTTCTCATGAACTCTCTTAACTTCTTTATAAACTAATATGGCTATTTTTTGTTTTATCATTGCAGGATATAAGTTCATTCTTCCTATGGAATGAAACCGATTTCAAAGTACATGAACCTACCGACATTATGTTGCTCACTTTAGCTGTCTTTGGCGCCATTTTAAACATTCTCCACGTGTTTGTGATGATCAGACTATCAAAGAGAAAACGAACGTCAGTCGCGCCTCATAGTATTGCAGTTGGAATCACCATTATCTTATGTTTGTCTGTATGCTTCATTTCCCGTGAAGTTTTTCCAAACTTTGTCATCGAAGAGAGTGTCGTGTGCAGAATGTATAATTTCCTGGAGATTGTGTCACAGTGTATGGTTATCAGTATGCTTGTGTTGATCAGTGTTGATAATTACTGCGTGGTCATAATGACCTCGCGTGGTCAAACGTTTATTTCGCGCCATTTTTGTGTCATTCTGGTATGTTCTTTGATTACATCATCAATTATTGGCCTACCCTTTTTAATCGAAGAATTCAATGATGTGACAATATGTGGTGGATTGGCTTTAGATTCAACGTTCGCTAAATGTTATGAAATAATAAGAGGCTGTTTTACATACATCATACCACTGGTTGTCATCGCAGTTGTGCACGTGAAGATGTCGTGCGCTTTGGTAAGAAGCGAGCGCACTATTGCTATGGGAAGCTTCCACGGAAGACACAATAGCAACATCGCTTCGCGCCGTCGCCTACGCGTTGCCATCTTACTACTGGCTTTCTTATTCTCTATTTGCTACTTACCAACGACACTAGCATTTATTCTGATTCAGTATGATTTACAGATAGGCCCCGAGATGAAGTTTACAAATGTCCTCTATAACTCACATGTTTATTTCATGTTGTGTTACATGATCCTGCATCCATTGATTCTGATGACGTCAACACAGAGTGTTCATCGAGAACTCCGGTATCTTTGCTGCCCATACCACGTGTTCAAACTTCGTCAACAGAAACAGCCAATCGCAAAGGTTTAATTAATACTTGTTCCCGAATTGATGTTCGCTATGTAAAAACATTGCTTATAATAAAACCATTGCTTATAATGAATCGAACCCACCAGCATTATAAAGGCCTACAGCCAAAAGGATTGTAAGTTATTAGGCCTATAGTGAAAATATTGAGAGGTGAAACCATGATAAAAATGTAAATTATCATTATATATGTTTGTTTGTCAGGCAACTCATAGCCAGTATGGCGATTTAACAAAAACAATTAGAGGCATAATGTATGAAATTTTGTTACTAAACATGTATATAACTCCCAGTTGGAATTGAATCAACCAAGTGTCCCCGTCTCCTTGAAGGTGTTCCCTGGCCTAGTGGTTGGCCGTATTTCCCTTCGTTTTGGCGGGGGAATGTAACCTCTTAGAGGTGTCTCAGCAGAGAAGGGCTTCTAATCGCCATCCAATCGGTATATGCAAACTCTAAGCAGAATGATCCAAGTTTAAGGATCACCACCCAGCTGAGGTCACCGAATATTCCCCCTCATACTACATGAAGAACACGAACCAGATGTATACCGACACTTTTATGTGCCTTTATGTATAATTTGTTTTTTTATATACTTGCTTAAGAAAGCTGCGTTTTTTTAAGAACTTGTTTTTTGCTTTTCAAGTACACTAAACATTGTAAATGGTTGACTTTAATAATAAAGATGCAGCGACTACTTACCGTAGTACTTATCTTGTTTCATAACATGTTTACAACTTTATACAAAAACAAAATCAGTTTCATTTCATAAAACCATCAATTTATTGGTGGTTTAAACCTAATGCAGACAATCAAAGGAGCATGAAAGGATTTAATAACATAATTACTTTATGAGATGTTAAAAAAAAAAAGTTGTGACAACAGGATGTTTCTTAAACGCTTGTATTTAGTTGTTTTGTTTGTTTTACGTTGTATTACTGATCTTCACTTAATTACTAAGTCGTAACTTAATCTTACTTCCATCCAAACATCTCTGACTCAATTGACGAAACTGTTTATATGTAATTAACGGTAATGCATCACCATAGGACTACTGCACTTTCTGGCAATTTGACATCCAACAAACTTTCATGTTTTTTTTTATTAGATCATCAAAGTTCATAGTGATAATAACATCTAACATTTAGCACACAACACTAATATTTCCACCGCTGAAGAAGTTAAATTTCAACTTTGTTTTTTTATTTTTCTCAAAATTCTAAATCTAATTAGCATGCGTGACGCATCCAACCAATGGACGTAACGCAATGACGTATACGGTGACGCAAGTGAAAGAGTGACCAATCACAAGCTGTGGTGAGTGAGCGCGTCCCAAGTGGGAACCATTCAAGCAGCTCTGTTGTTTGTTTTTTCCGTTTGAGTATATTGTTGTTTTTTCACATTGAGATCTTATGCGCGTGTACGAACTCAATTAAAAAGGTCGACATAGTTCATTCAACCTTTTCATACACACACGTTATTGATATTTTCAAAAAATATGTTTTTTGTTTCTGATTGTTTTTCCGCGTTTTCTCCTCACTTCGGACCTATAGCCTTACAAGTTCACCTATAAATAACCCCTAAAACCCTAGTTAACCTTTTCACATTGGCATTCAGCTGCATTTTTGAAATCTTTTATTCATATTCCGTCTATTTTTAAGATTTTCTTTTCATAATCTTGACATATAAAGTTCGTATATTTCCTGGGGACATAATTATGTAATGCCTACAGCAGCCAGCTATCTTATATTTTTATTTCTTTTAATACTATAAACAAAATACATTTCTCACATTAAGGTTCAATAGAATACGGAGTGATTTGAACAAGGCTCTGATCTGGATTGCCTTGGTTTGAACTGAAAATCGCCAGATAACGCGGCTGTACGTGCACTGTGATCTGACACGTTACGGAAACTTACGCGTGCACATATTAATTTGCCTATAATTGTGGTGTCACACCAAAATACGGGCCAAAATCGGTCTCAGGGGACTATTTATGGCTGCCAAAACCTATCCGGCAAGACCAATTTTGGCCGCCAAACAGTATATGACAGTATATTTATTGTGTTTTCTTGTTTTTTTTTTATGACGAGCAATGAATTTCCTTTTTGAGGATCAATATAAATTATCTTATCTATATTTTATCTTATACAATCTGCCATGCTTTTGACTGCAATTATATCAGATGTTTACTTGAATTGTTTATCTACGCAGCCTTATAGCCTACCTATACAGACCTTCTTCTCTTGTGCATTCTCATTTTCTGTAATTTATGCCGGTGCGTGTAACAACCGAACCGTGCAGTAAACTCATCGGCCACCAGCAGTCAGCTAGCTAGCAGTTGATATATCTTATTTTAACATGTTGTCATGACAGTGACCAAACAATGTACATTCAGTCGGAAGCGGTTATAACCTATACTGTGATTAGTTAACACAAATAATTCTCCATTTACAGACCAATCAGATCATCCGTTCATTTTGCCTTTGTCAAACTGCTTAGCAACGACACACGCATGTTGTATCCACACAACAACCACACGACACACACACTTCACTGTACTTTTAATTCTGTGTGAGGACATTTATCTCGCAGAAGTTAATTTAGTAAAGACATTATTTCCAAATTAGTTTTAATCTGTTTAAACAGTAAGTAAATATATTAAATTGTCAATCCAATATTTAATCAATTTTGGGGCTAGGCTGGGCTAAACTAGCGGCCTAGGGCTAGGCCTACCTATAGTAGTAGGCCTAGCCTACTAGTAGGCCTAGGCCTAAATAAGCCTGGGCTGGCCCTATAGTCTATTAGGCCTAGGCTAGGCCTCTACTCTAGCTGGAAGCCGATTACTCCGGCCTAGCGCGATGTTGATGCACTCCGGCCGCTATTCAGTTCGACTTCCTGTGCAAAGGGGCCGTTTAGTATGGAGCGCCCATATCTACGTTTTCTATACTGTTCAGTGTTCCTATAACAAATTCTTGGTGACCAAAAGAATTAAAAGAAAAAAGAATTTAAATGGAACTAGGCCTACCTAGGCTAGGCCTAACTAGGCCTAGTTGAATATTTATTAGCAACAATTTTACTTTTTTCATTAACATTCAAAGAATTTGGAACTGATTTTTCTTTCAAACTAATTTTAACTTAACTTTTTCCTTTCAAATAATCAAATACCCGTCAATTAATGCTTGAATAACAATATTTAATTTCTTTCTATGTACATTTTATAGCTTTACATTAACATTAAAAATTAGTTAAAAACCTTATTTTTATAACACTTTATCTTGCCAGTACCCATACTTACTAATTATAGTTAATAACAATATGTAAAATATTAATTTATTTATTTCAAATAATCAAATATCTGTCTAATTAATGTTTGAATAACATTAAACAATATTTAATTTCTTTCTATGTACATTTTATGTTTAATGCTAGTAATACTGTAGGTCTAATCAAATTGTCTGACATTGTGCGAGATAATGCGCGATCCAGCGTTTAAAAGAATTTAAAAATGGTAATGTTTTGTTCCTTTATTACATTCAATTTATTTTTTAGAAGCCCATAGACTAGGCCTAGAGGCTTTCAGTTTTATTTATGCCCCTCCCTGAAAAAAAATGTATAGTATCCAAAAAAGAATTTTATTTAACTTTCATACGTTTTCGACAATTTTTACTGTAGGATAGTGACAATGTAGTAAATCTTATTTCCATTCCGGGTTTTAATACTAAAACGATGGCCTAAGCACCTTTACTTCTTCTGCCTCTAGCTTATGGAATGACTTACCCACCTCTATTAGGTCGTGTTCTTCCAATTCCACCTTCAAATCTGCCTAATCTTTTTCTTTAGAACTAAGCTCTCATACACTTCGCCTTTAATCACTTTTCTTTAAATCCATTTAAAGCACAGATAGCATATTGTCACAGAAGACTCCATACAATAACTACACGATCTTTTTGTTTTTATTTTCTATGGTTGATATGTGATTACTAATCAGCATGGAATGGAAGGAATAAGTATAACATACTGTAAACCCCATACTCTCCTAATAAAGCATAAAACCTGGAATTGTATCAAGAATTAATATATCATTTTTGTACAGTCCAATTTACAATGATTTTATATTTTAATTTATATGATAAAAATAATATGACATATAGGGTACATTGCAATCAATTACATTACATTAATTAATCACATTACAATTAAAATATACTAGCCTATTACATTGGATAAAACACATAAATTATTTTGTTTTAGCATTAGACCTATTTAAAACACTTGCGATGTTGTTGTGATCCTGAAAGAGAAAAAATATACTGTATGTTACAAACGTGTCTCGGTTGTAAAAGACTCATTGGGCGCTCCATAGCTGCGGTCTAGGCCTCTAGGCCTACTCCTACTAGGCTAGGCCTAGGCTGGCCTCTCTCTAGGCTAGTTTGTTTTGTCTAACTGATTTAGGCTTAGCGGCCTTTACTTATAGTGTCTATAACTTGCCTAAAAGTAGAATAAGGCCTGGGCTGGAATTATATGTAGGCCTAAAATACTACTCTACTACAGACAGTAGCTAACTAAGAGCTAAAGTTATAAAACTGCTAACATACTTTTCACACTGCTGCTTTAGCCCGCTAAGTCCCAGGAGGATGACTCATTAAGTATGTAAAGCAGCAGTTAAATATCTAAGGTTGACAGTTTTGCTAAAATTTATACTCGACTGTAATTTATAGGTACCACCAAAAAACGTCTGGGAAAGAGTCTATTCAGACCCATGGCGTTAGACCGTTTTAGCGTACAACGTTACTAGCAAGGTCACATTACAAACCGCAGAGAAAAAAACGAGGTGTTCAGACCCATAGCGTACGATTATCGTTACAACGAAGTACGTCATTCAGGTTGTTTCTAGTTGCATATTCATGTGCTCTTACAAACGTGTTTTCATCATTATTTCCACTGTATATAGCCTAGGCTAGATCTCAGCCCTACAATTATGACAAAATTTGCCGTAAATAAAACATACCTCAGCATTTATTTAAGAAAAATATAGTAAAGCCAAATTTCTGTTTCTATTGTTTTTATTTTGTATTAAAAAACATTTTCCCCAGGCTCTTGTGTTACGAAAATAAAGCAGGCCTCCTATCCTAATGATGAAGAAAAAATTGATTGTGATTAGTCTATCCATGGAGTTACTCCATGGTCTATCCAGTCCAGTCAAAGATACTGTATATATTCTTTGTTCCAGTCGGTTGAAAATAACCCTTAACTTGCTAATAAAAGGGACACAGCTCCCCTTGTTTGTTTACTGAATTTTTTAGGAGTTAGGGGGGTTTTCAGCATTAAACTTGACCAGTCTAGTCTGCCCCTAGCTAGGCCTAAAAGCGGATGGGATCGTAGTCCCTATGTTTAAATACAAGGTGCATGTATTTATGTCATTTGTTAGAAAATATAATGGTAATCAGTTGATAGTGTAGTTTGTAGCCTTTGTAACAGTTGTATTTGTAGTGTAGTTAGGCCTTATTTATTCTGGCCTTTTTGTTATTGAAATCCATCTCACACATTGACGATACAAGATGTCAGCCTAGGTCAAACCTTGTATCGCGTCATAACAGGAAACCTTCTGATTGGATACAACGTTGACTTACAGTAGCGTCGTACGCTAAAACGGTACTATCAACTGTTTTCCACTACAACGCTACAACCGTTGTATGACGCGTTGTACGCTAATCCCCAACTGTTCAGACACACATTCTTTTAGCGTCGTACGCTAAAACGGTCTAAACGCCCAAAGCATTTGTGGTATTTATGAGTCCCATGATATTATATAATTCACTGTCAGATGATACTTCACACTTGAATGAAGTATCTACAGTAAAACTCAAAAACCATTGTCTGACAGACAATTTAAGTACTTTATGCATTAAATTACATTTTTCAGGTAAAATTACTATTATGTGACAATAAAATGACCCATTCAAACACAAATTTGAAATAAAAAATATTTTTCAGAGGGACAATATATCTTTAAAACTGTTACGTCAATAAGCGAGCAGCGTTTTTTGTAAGAAATATTTCTTGTTTAGTACTGTAGTTTTGAGCGGTTTTTTTTATCATTGATTGTTGATAATGATATTTTACAATAAATTTGTGAATTTGTTTTCCCCACACAGTAGACAACATGTCGATTTCAACAGACGTTGCCAGCAAACCTGTAACTCATTATGCCCCTTCAGATTGGCATACCAACAATCATCTTCTCTCAACAAACGCTGAGAAATTGAGGGAAAACTCACACAGTCAACGCCAACAGGCCAGACAGCTACGAAACGAGACAGATAACCGTACGGCATGGGGTATCCATGACAACACAACAAGACTGTCCAATAGAATCGATGATATTGAAAATTGGAGGCAGACACTAGAGAGGACATTGAAAGACATAGATGAAGAAATTTCTAAGCTTACTGCTGATAAGGACTTGGCAGAGAAAGCTTTAGAGGCAAAGGCATTGCCACTAGATGTGGCCATTGAGTGTTTGACGTACAGAGATAGTCGAAGGTCTATTGATGTCGTTGATGACAAAGCTAATTCCGAGCTTCAAAAGGTTTCAATTTATTTATTTGTCTGAGTGTACTAATTCACAACTTTAGTGTCCGCAACATTTAATACTAAACAATTTCACTTCATTGTTCATGTCACTGCTTAGCCCCATTTTTGTTAGGATTCAAACACACAATCATTTATCAATAATGATATTATTATATAATTATATAAGAAAAATGAGTTTCACGTACCTGTAAAATTTACGTCTATTTAGAATTATTCAGAAGACCATTAGTAAATATATTAAATTGTCAATCCAATATTTAATCAATTTTGGGGCTTGGCTGTGCTAAACTAGCGGCCTATCTATTATTGCTAGGCCTAGCTAGTTAGGTTAGTTTGTTTGTCTAACTGAATTCACTAAATGTACGTCTATTTAGATTTATCCAGAAGACAATTTAAAACAAAATATATACATTTTTGACCATGATTTCAGGAAGTAGTGGTGATTGACGGTATCAAGGAGGAATTGCAAGCAAAGATCAGTGCAGCGTTTGAGCAATTATGTGTTTTACAAGAAGCTAGACAGCAGCTTGCCGCTGACCTACGACACAAGACAGAAGCAAAGAAGATTGATACATACTGCCATGATCTGTCAATTAATTCACCTGACATCTGCTATCAACCAAACTCAACACGAACACCAAAGGGGTAAGTTAATCATGCGCACATTCCGAAACACCTCCGGCGGATATACTGTTTGACATCATTTTGTAAGGTTGAAAAAAAAAGCTATTTAAATTTTATTTTCATACTAAATGCTGTTTAAATTCAATTGAAACGTTGTTGGGTCAATCTTATAAGTTGGACAGTGAAATCATTTAAAACTAGTGCTGTTAAGACCAGTTTAACTGAAGTAGTGAGCCAATGTAATACATTGTACTGTACAACAAAGAAACCAGTAGGGGAATACAAATAATAACTTTATTTGAAAATGGAAAACTAGTGTGTGTTCTTAAGAAGGCCGTTTCAGTATACAAAACTATTTACAAATACAACAAATAAAAGTAAAAGAAGTAATATGAACATATTTAAAACAATACTAAAGTCAAATGGTGTTTACAAAAAAAACATGCATGCATAAGCAAAAACCAAAATTATTACAAAACTTAAATTATTGTTTAAGGTTATTGCACAGATTAAGAAACAAAAACTAGCTCCTTGAAATGAAAAACTCATTTTTTTTAATGTTCAGGGTTTCGGTTTAGAGACCTAAAATATGTCAAGAGGACATAGTATTTTTGTCTGCCAGTCCGATGAATAGTGTAGACATTGTTTTTGTCAAGCCCTTTCAAATTTACAAAAATAAGTACTGTAAATTAATCTTTAGGTACATTTTTCTCTTTACTATTCAGAAGTAAAAAATAAACTAATTGGTTTTCTCTTTATATAATATATATATATATATATATATATATATATATGGTGGCTTAGCATAGGCCTAAGCTAGCCCTATTTTTTAAGCAGCTAAAGGACTGTCCGATAGTAGAATAATCTTCTCTAGCCTTCATCTTGTGCAATTCTTCGACCCCTGAGTTTAAACACTACCCTTTTTGATAAACGATCATTTCAAGTGCTTAATGATTGGATAAATTGATGTATAGCCAGTGATTTAAAACGCAATTTTATTGGCTGAATCTACTGTTAGTAATGTGTCATGTTCAATCTTTCAAAATATTCATTAAAAAACTATTTCATGTCCAGTATACAAAAACAAATTAAAATACCTTTTCACATCCGTTATACAAAAACAAATTTAAAAGTGGGTTGGGGGTCGAATAAGCTTTCCAAAGCCTTAGTACGAGTTTACTAATATTAAAACACTATGATTTATTTTTAATTTACGTAAATATACATTGCAACTGTTAGTTGGAAATCATGTACATGTTACACACACACAGCTTGATTATGTCGCAATCTTTTTTAAATTAACCATCAGTATTTGATTACAAAGTTTTTACTTGATGATGTTTAAGTTTGTTGATACCGTTTCAAATATTATGCAGTAGTAATTCAATCAAATAAATAGTACAGTATTTCATTTTGCACAAGCTACCTATAAGACTACTTTATGTGGACGAATAACATAAAATGATAATCACATGATAGTCACATGATCACATAAAGATAATTATCACATGATTCATTTGCACAGCTCCATCCTTATGGAATACTCTTCCACAATCAATCAAGAATGCCAATTCTATTGACATCTTCAAACAGTTGCTGAAAACCCATCTCTTTAGCATAGCATATGAAATGATGTAATTTCCACCTTGTTTCGAGCCTTGTGGTCGTAGCGCTTTAGAGAAAATTTATTTTGGTTAAGCGCTATACAAAGACAATTATTATTATTATTATTATAGTCACATGATCACAGACTTTCTTTTGATTGACTGTGGCCTTCTGAATATTTTACTATTGAAAATTTTAAGATATTTTAAGATATTTATTTATGAAAAAACAAACCAAAAAAAAAAGAATAATAATAATATCGAACATATATAAATCGATCTTTACCAGAGTCTTACAGCGCATCATAAAAAGAATAACTATTAAAATATGTGAGTTTTCAGGAGAGGTTTAACAAGGGGGATGGAGTGTAACAGATAGAACAAGGAAGTCAGTTTCTAAACCCAGTAATAAAAAATATATGTTTATATTTGCAATTTTCATATGAAAAAAAATGTAAATTTGTAATAATATATTATTAATAATGACATAGAGCAATTAAAATCTAATAAATTATTGAGGTCAAATACTGTAGAAACAACAACAAATATACTACTGTATGTTTGATATTGGCAAAAAAAGTTTATTTTTAGAATTTCCATTTTAAAAAGTAGACCTAAACCTAAACACGTTCAATTATCATATCATTACTGTTCACAAAGTGCTTTTTTAGTATAATAATGATTTCATCTAAAGTTGTTTTTGATTTTATATAAACATTATCAAACATTAAAAAAAGCAATACATTTGTTAATGCTGGAGATTACTAGTTATCATAATTATTAGTGTGTACTTTACTTTGTTGATATAGTATATTCCAATATACAGTTATTGCATTCTGATTTCAATTTGTAGTCTATTGGTTATTTTGTGCAATTTAATGTTTTTTTTACTTCAATTCAAATAAAGTATCTACAGTACTTATTGACTGATTGATTGATTTCTTAAAATTGACATAAATCATTAATTTCGAGATTCAGGTATGAGTATTAGACTAGAGAACAGTAAAGTATAAACACCACTTTTATTTTTGTTTTGTTTTACCTTTTAGAAGCGTAACACCGCAAACATGGGAAGATTTTAGCCGCTATAATAAACAGCGTGCAGACGCTGAGATGACGACTTCCAACCGACTACGTGAAGCAATCCACAGTACTATTGCCCAAACAGACAATGACCTTGAGGCCCAGCGTCAGGCTAGCGAGTTTGCTCTACGTAAACGTATTCATGAAATGAAGAGTGCGAAAGTTGAAGACGAATGGCAGAAAAAGAATGTAAGTAATGCAAACAAAATTTGTCCCAAGAAGCAAATTTCTTTTTGCTGGTTTTAGCGTTATATTTCCTTTGGGTATTGTACACGCCTAATTGGCGTATAAGCTGGTTAGGGCGTGGGGATGCGCACATTTTGGAGAATTGAAACTAAAGTTTACAATACACCAAAACTACATCACAAGCAAGCGTTTAATAGATTGATGAAAGAAAGAGGGAGACTAATTGTTTGACACTAAGACCCTATTTACACTTACGTTTCGGTCCAGGGCCGGTCCAGGGCCGGTTGCAAATATTTACCTTTTAGGCCGGCCCCAGAGCGTTTACACTAGCGACGCAGATTACTGGTCGTAAATAATTTTATCGGAAGTACAGTTTGTTTAAATTTTTCTCTCTCGATCGTCAATTCAACTCTCCGCGCGAACCGACCGTTTTATATTTATACTGTATTGTTGTTTTTTTGTCCCATTAAAAACAAAATGAACTCCACTGTTTTATATTATATGGCTGTATTTTATGTATATGCGAAACAAGCAGAGGAATACTTTATTGAAAGAAGATGTCTGAAAATAAATTTAACTATATAAATGATGAAGAAAACAAATTGTCGCCCGAAAAGGAGGAAGGTATGTACTGAAAATGTCGGATCGTCATAACAACCACCTCATAAAAAGGTCAAACATTGTTCACAGTTCACTGCGTAAGCCGGCCCAAACGTAAAAGCCGCTCCTGAACCTACCTGGAGAGGTGGCCCAGATCTGCGTCCGGCCCAGGGCCGGCCTAACTTTTTGGAGTATTTACACTTATCCATTGCCGACCCAGGGCCGGCCTAAATTAATCGTAAGTGTAAATGGGGTCTAAGATGTTCCTACCTGTAGATGTTTTCCAGGTCTGGTTGTCCCTGGGACCTAAAGTATATAAAATAGGTGCAATTTGTTTTTGCTTGTACTCTCTTAGATTTCCTTTACACTACTACAGTAAATGTATGACACTTAAAGATGTATTGTCATGAAACATGAAAAATTAATATTAATAAAATCAGACTTTAATTAGGCCATTTTACAGTTTTGATAAATTTATTCACTTCTGTAAAAAAAAAAAAAAAAAAATTATTTTACTTCTAAAAAGACAAATGAATCTGTTCATTTTAACCAAAAACTACTGTCTGACAGTGACAAACAATTTACGTATTTTTGCTTTAAATTACGTTTTTTTCAGGTAAATCATTTTTTTAAATGAATAACTTTTACGTGACATTAAAATTGCATAATCAACAAAAACATTTTTTTAAATAGTAACATATTAAAACTGTACTTTAAAAAAAAATAGTTTTGTTCTTATATTTTTGCTTGTATGTACCCTCCCAGTGTATGGCCTTTAGACTACACTAAGTAGGTTAGTATAGCCACATACTGAACAGTAATAGTTTAATAGTTTTGTTCGTAATGTCGGATTCAGTTCTTATTTGAACTATAGATTTAGAGTTTCAAAGTATTACTTTTGTCAGAAAGTAAAGCGTGTTACATAGATGATCGGAGAAGATTGTTTTTTTCTAAAGTAATCGAGTATTAAAATGTGAATATTAGCAACAGTTGCCCACTTAAGTGAGTGTAATTAGTATTTAATGTGTATTTCAAAGTATCACTGTCAACTGTTTAAGTGTTGACATTTCATGTACTAATTGATCTCATACAACAAAAAAACTAGCTTCAGTTTCATCTTGAAATCTGAGTATCATGCTTTGTATGATGACGATAAATTGGATTTATTATTGATATACAATGTTTAAATCTAAAGTTACTTCTTTCTACGGAGTATGTAATTTGGTGTTGAATCTTATTATAACCTCCGTCGTTGATGTACAGTAATAGCACATACTGAGTACTATGTACATACAGTCAATGCAGCACAACACAAGTCAAGAAGCATTGGTGAATACCTTTTTACCTGCAGTAGTACAGGACCACTGGTTAGCTAGTTAAGAATACTACACTACTGTACCTCTATTATTTTATAAAGCACATTTCTAGACAACTGGCTGGAATGAAATAAGCAAAAAGATAAATCAAAATGGCAAAACAGCCAGAAAGTGCCAAGTTTTTGGAAAACACTATTTCTTTTGTCAGGGCTATTTATGATTTATAATTTTAAGTTATCTTCATCTTTATTTTGTTACAAACTTGACTCAGCGATTGTAAATGCACGTCAGAACACATTTAAATTTAGAATGCTAGACAATTCTGCCGTTAGATGATATATTATTGCTCATCAGATATGGTAGTCAAGTTCTTGTGTTAGATACATCAATGATAATCACATCACTTCTTACCCTAGTTTTAAATTTAAAATGTTAGTACAGTACTGATGTTAGGCAAAGCAATGAATATGAATAATGTTACTATTATACAGCTAAGATGCATGCTTGCAATTTTAACTCTTGATTTTACCATCAAGTTAAGAAAACATGATTACAATTATAAATAACAAGATCTGAAACCATGATAAAAGAAATTAAGGAATGATTAAAGAGAGACGAGAGTGAGACATTACAAAGATTGAAAAGCAGTGACACCACCTCAGCATTCCCAACACCTCATTCCCAACAACCCAAACCTACTCGGTGTCATTTTATGCAAGTTTTAATGTATATCATTTAAATCTTTCTGCCTCAACAGCAAAAGACGTTGATATACATATCAGCAAAGCCTGGTCAGCTCTCAAACGCCTGACTGTCATATGGAAGTCCAACATCTCAAACAACATGAAGAAAAATTTCTTTAAGACCACAGTCGAGTCTGTCCTTCTCTACGGGTCATCGACATGGACCCTAACTAAGAAACTTGAAAACACTCTAAACGGAACATATACTAGGATGCTACGAGCCGTTCTTAACGTTTCGTGGCAAGAGCACCTCTCGAACGCTCAGCTATATGGGAATCTTCGCAAGATCACCGATGTTATCAAAGAAAGAAGAGTCCGCTTTGTTGGACACTCTTTCCGCAACAAAAGTGAACTGATAAGCGAACTTATGCTCTGGATGCCATCACATGGGACAAGAAGACCAGGCAGGCCCCCAAAATCATTCATTGACCAACTAGTTGCGGACTCCGGCCATACAATTGAAGAGCTACCAGGAGCAATGATGAACAGAGACGGCTGGAAAGAAGTAGTCAAAAGGATCCGAGCAAGCTCGTCGCAGTAGTAGTAGTAGTTTAATGTATATACCGGTACTTTTATTCTATTGCTACTGATAGGACCGGGCCGTAGCCAGCATGAGGCAGATAAGGTGCTTGCCTCGTCTGAGTGAAATTTTCAATTTTTACCACCCACCCCAATTCTCCAGCACAGATCGTTATATTTTATATAAATAATTATACTTTAAAGCATCCTTGCCTGACAAAGGGATATAGCACTGTATCTCTGTTGCACATACATGTCATTGCATACAAAATGTTTGTACTGTTGATTAGTATGAGTTTTATACTAGTGTAGTAACTACTCTATGCTTCAATTCTGTTTAAAATCCAGAGAATGTTTTTATATTTCAAGAGATTGCGTTAATATCAATATATTGAACATTTATCAGTCATAAAAGAACTACTGTTTAATTCAATTTCACAAATTGAATTTCACTAGGTATCCCAATGAAAGCGCACAGAGGGGTATCACTTTTGAAATATTGACGAAATTCGAAAAAGTAGTATGACTTTGATGTTAAATAAATCGTATTCAATCTTAATTAATACTTACAAAATTTATATTGTTTGAAAGTACTTGTTTTAATCTATGTATAAGTGTGTTCATAATTAAAATTAATGAATTAGTTGCCGAGAAAATGCGATTTTAAAACGGTTCTAAAATCCCGTCGAGCCGATTTCCGCGCGTTGAAAACCTCATCGGAAAATCCCCATCAGTTTTCAAAACACGATCGCACGATTACCATTGGAGCTAGCGGATTAATTTTTGTTGTATGTTATCAGGCTTTAAATAAGCTTTAATTTGATACGAAAATCGTCTTCTATAAATAGGTTTTTCGTAACGAAAAGTCAATTTTTGTGACAAAAATCCAATTTTGATTCACCGTTTATGGAAAAATATTATGGATTTTGGTATTAAATTATAGCTAAATCTACATTGAAATCGATAAAACATAGTTTACAAACGTATTGTGCATGGTAATTGAGCGAACTACATTTTAAAATGGTGCATGAGGCGTCAATTCCGTTCAAAATTTTAAAGATCCAACCATTATAATCCGGTGAATATTGTAGTGAGTAAAATATTGTACTCTAAAATACGCGCGTGTTTGTTGTGGCGTTTTCCGTTAAATACATTAATGCACCCTATCAGCGAATGGTACGTTCCATATTTTGAACACGTTGTTTAGTTTTCCTCGCTCGAGTTCGACCGGCTCGACGCGAGATGTGTGACAGCAGCGATGTCGGAGATTGACATGTCCTTTTCCGTCGTAGAATATCTGGTTTTACACATTAATTTAACAACTTAAAATGGATGTAATGTGCGGAAGATTTATTATGCAAGTATACAATGCAAATGCGTTAGGTTAAAATGTACCGAGGAAATTTATTAAGCTAATTTACCAACGTTACATTTGACTCTGTATACGGCGGCCGAAAGTCATTAACTGCGACCGAAATACTTTAACGGAGCGACTACTGATCGCGAGTAAGCCGTGACTTGGCCTAAACTTTAGCTCCGTATTTCAATTTAATAACGTAATAATACGAAAAGAAAACAATTTTTATAATGTTATATATACTATTCAGGTAAACAATTAATTGTTTTAATTAACATTGATTATTTTAAATGAGTTTATTTTGACCCATATTGTGCGTTTGCCTTAAAAGAGCATATCTTACTTAGCAGCCCGGCTAGCTTAGATTTGGTGTCATAATCATATGGGCCTAAAATCTTGTTTTACGTATTCAAAAGTTTTATATAATAGTATTTATGATTGAAATTATAAATATAAAGTATATTAAAATATTCTAATAATTATACTTACCGAAAATTAGTGTAAAAGAAAGGAAACAGTACACACCGTTTTTAACATACTTTTTCATTTTTTCTTTTTATAATTTTAAATTTCACCATTAAAAAAATTTTTTTTTTTTCATATACACATCTAAAATATATTTATTAATGAAATATACACTACATTCTAACAAGTACAAAAAAAATTAAATGAATTAGTACAGTAGTTCAAAAGTTACAGATCATTGAAAAATAGCAGTTTTTTCATTTTTTAGGGAATTCCAGCAAAAATGGGCGTTAAATGCTTTCCTACCACTTTGCGGACCAATAATTTAAAAAATAAGTTTCATTGAGGCTCCAAAAAAAATAGAGTTGTACAACTCTGTGATATCTATAGGTTTAACAAAATTCAAAACTTTTAACTAATTATTGTAAAAGTTATAACCTTTTAAAAATGCTTCCAATTTCAACTGCAAAAAACACCATTTTTAGGCAAAAAATCGTATATTTTTTTACCACTTTAAATAACCATAACTTTAGAACGGGTAATCGGATTTCAATCATTTAAATCGCAAAATGCTAATTACATTAAGTTCTTTATGGTTAACTGAAAGAAAATGTAAAAAAATTAATCTGAATTTTTTCATTGGGATACCTAATTTCACAAGACAAGAAAAATGCCGTCTTGGTTTATTCCCTTGCCAAGGACTGAAAGCATTTTTCTTGTTATATGCGTTATTGCGTAATGTATTATTAAAGTAATATAAAGCAACTACTCTCTGCTGCAAAGTATCACTTTTTTTTACGAATTCATAATATATTGTGTACAGTATTCTGAATTCATTTGTATTTTCTTAGTGTCAATTTTTTTACAAATTCATAATACAGGTTATTTCTGTGAATTCAGAATTAATTTATATTTTTGAGAGCGTAATAATATCACAAACTGTATATTAGATCTTGAATTAAATGCTAATACATCTTATTATATTTTGATAGTAATGTCTAATACTTTTGCGTTCATGCTTCATACGTTTTGAGCTACTGTACATTTTGATTCAATTCAAGAAGGGTGAATGTATAACTGTATAAATGTTAATTGAAATGCTAACCTTGTATTATATTACTTTACAATTTAATTATATTGCAGACCGAGGAAGAAATCAAAGAAATGGAAAACGATATCCGAAACCTGGAGCAGTCAATTCGCGACAAAGAGAATCCATTAAAGTTGGCAATGACAAGATTGGAGAACCGAACATATCGACCAAACGTAGAACTTTGTCGGGATAATGCGCAGTACGGTTTGGTTAACGAGGTGCATGAAATACAAGACAGTATGAAGGCATTAAAGAATAAACTTAAAGATGCGCAGTAAGTTATTAGAAACATGATATAATAATACACTTTATTATTCCACGATATAATAAACTTTATTATTCCAGGCAGACTACTCGTTTGACCCGTGATAAAAATACTACAATAAAAACACAACCTTAGTAGAACAAAAGAAATGCATCCATAATATTGACAATAATGTAAAAATGCATCTGTTTTCTTGTAATTCATTTCTGTTATTGATCTATTCTGTTATTGAATTATACAAAAAAATATTCTAATTCTGTGAAAGTGAAAGTAAACAAATTTGTTATTAATATATTTTTAGTATTAATTACCAAACCAGGTTTTAAGCTAGGCCCATTACAATCTGGATCAGACAGGTTAGATAATACTTGGCCTAAGGGTAACAAATAGAAATATCATCATTGCATACTGTATGTAACCGAGATTTTGTACAGGCAATGTCGTACCTGAAAGGCACTTAAAATGCCTCATCTACTATCAAGAAATAAGTGTTAAATAACTTATTTCTCCAAGCGAAACTAAATGATGCACGTGGTTCATATTAAAATATTTAAATTTATACTGTAGTACATTGATAGCAAAGTTATTTAGTCCTACTGTATTTAAAATATTCCTTCCACATACATACTGTAGAGGCTGTTTAGTATGTTGTAATGAAAATTCTGCTTTACAGTTACACTGAACAGATTAGGAATACTAGACTGTATGCATAAAAGCTCTGTCTACACTATCAAGTTTATGTGACAAAAAAATGTGATGTGCCCATGGACATACCATATTTGGGCATAGCACTACCATATATGGGCACATCACACTTGTCAAACTAGTTTGATACTGTAGACAGAGCTTAAGAGAAGCAAAAGAAATAATTTTCATATGCAACTATTTGTAAAACATGAAGTGACCTTTAATTTAACCTTAAAACTTTCAGCAACGCCCGTGATGCTTTGGAGAAGCAACTATACCGCATCAACCAAGACTTGGAACTAAAGAACAACTCTTTGGATCTTGACAATAAGTGCATGCAAGACCGCCAAAGGTTGACCACTCCCGCTGTCAGTCAGACCACCAAAAACCTAGCAACATTTTCAACGGACAGAGTGCTGTATACTGCAAAATCATCCTTGTATGCATAAACACAATGAATCTTAATAATATCCAATTGTTAATATCCAATTTTAATCAGGAAACATTTTATTCATTGGAAACATTTATGATTCATTCACATTTAAAATAAAAACAGGAGAATAAATTATAATGAAAACAGACACTATAGTAGTTTTGTAATGTGGACACATTATTAAAAATTGATGTTAAATGATTGATAGTTATTTGATAATTTATTGATGTAATGATGTTTAGCAGTACGGTATTTAGATACGCTGGGTAGCGTACAGCATGGATCGTATGTTGTTTAATGAGTACATCCATCAGTTGATATTTGAAACTACGGTATGCTTGACTGATATACAGTATTACCTATAGATTACTATCAGCCTTATTCATTGGCCTGCTGCTCCTGTGTATAATATACAGTAGAGTACAAAATTCTTTAAAGTTTAAAACTAAACATGAATTGGAGCATGAACAACATGGAAAAGCGTTCTAGTTTAAATACTTGATCATGTGGCGTAGTTGCCGCTGTCGTACAGAGTACAACATTATCAGTATGGCTGCATATCAAATACCCTTTTTGGGTGGGATCTTTGATATTGTATACTGTTTAATCTTCTTCTAGTTGGGCTGTTTGTCCCTGATGGCTCTTTGAGAGAGAAGGTAGACAATCAACATACATATAAATGAAAGTTGTACAGTATCTAAATCTGTCAAAACTTTATGTGACAAAAGAAATGTGATGTGCTCATAATAATGGACATGGTAATGTCATATCACTACCATATTTGGACGCATCACACTTTTTTGGTCAAGTTTGATAGTGTAGACGGACCTTTAGTATTCAGGAAGCGCGAACATTTTCATTTTGATGCTTTTTTTCTTTTCATTCTTTGTTTTCAACCAAAAATGTAAGCATTGATTATATCAACTTTGTACTGTATATAGTGTAGTATATTAGATTATGAAATGCAATATTAATAACAAAATGAACAGAAAAGTATAATTTATTGAGTTTTAAACTATAAATAATTAAACTAAGAAATTATGCAACTACAATAGGTAGGTAGTTAGATTGTTAAAATAAAAACTATTACCGTACTAAAACTCAATTGGAAAAACCATTTGGTTTGTTTTACAAACCGTCAGTATTGGAAGGTATGTTTAATAACTTATACTGCATTTGCAATATAAGTCAGCCTGGAGCTTCTTCACTTAAACAGAAAGAAAAATAATGTGTGCTTAGAACACTGGCTGCGGGATGCAATGAATAATGTAAGACAAATTACTGAAGCGCGTATTTAAATGCAGAACCCCCTTTTTAATCTGTGCATTTGAATAAGTATTTCTTTTTTGTATTCTTTTGCTTGTTCCTAATGTACAGTATGATATTGATAGTAGATAATAAAATGAAAGTGAATAAATTGATGTATTTTGAAAATTATTATGTGCAACGTCTGTTAAAGTAAATTCTACAGTTTTATTGATTGACGTCTTTGTAAAGTTTTAAAAAGTATTCTTTTTCTCTTATGTTAATTTTGTATCGTTACTATCGCTTTGGTGCAATGCCAACGTAAGCGCGACGCAATTAATTTGACAAATCACAATTAAGTGATGGATTCGAATCGTCGCAAATCAATTTGCGTTGTTGCGCTTGTGTCGTTGCGTCGCCTCCTAGGAAACCAAGCTTATAAAGTTCTGTGTTTACACGTAGGCCTACTAACAAAGTTTATGTGACAACAAATTGTGATGTGGCCATACATGGACATGATGATGTCATATCACTACCATATTAGGTATATCACTACCATATTTGGGCACATCACACCTAACGTTAAACTAGTTCAGTGACGAATTTCATCAAAAAAGTGGGCTTGTAATTAATTAGCACTGTCTCTATTGATAGTAATTTATTTTTATTTATAGTTCCAAGAAGGTGAATCAATCTATTATTTATGTTTAATTCAAATTAATTGTCAATATACACGCACATGATTTAAACATTTCTTTTAAGTTTCGCCGAAACGTGTACATACTATATGTGTAAATATACCTTTCGGCATAAATGCGTATTTTTAAGAATACAGGTTGTGAATAATAACCAAGATTGGTTACAATATTCAAACATTGAGTTCACACGGCGTAATCGACCAGCAATTGTATATGTCGTGATAATGTTAATTTGTTGTGTATTTCTAGTTTATGTTGATACTTCATTATATATTATTCATTTCTAAGAAGTAAGCCTAGGTTAAATTTAACCAATCATAACAATATTTTAATAAATAAATAATAATTTTGAAACTTTAGAAACGATTTATACTGCTAAGATGGACCGAAATGAAAGAGATGAGGATAAAACACAAACGTTAATTCCGTTCCTTAATATTCTGGTATAAGATGAAAGCTTGATTCCCACTAGGACGCAATGACGTAGACGCAACGCAAACGGTTGACCATGACACGCGACAGTCAAATAACTCCATTGCTTGTGATTGGTAAAATCCCTTACGTTGCGTTACGTCGTTGTTTTACGTCTCTAGTGTGGGAACCAAGCATACGATGGGTCTACGTCAATTCGATAAAGTATCTCTAACTCGATCTTTTATATGAGACTCGGCTGTGACGATTCAGATTATAACATGAATAGGCCTATCATTGTATATTCTTATTCAATTGAATGCTAACTCAGTATAACAATAGTTTTAAATTTGGAGATGGAAAAAAAATTGCGAATTATGATTAAAACATAATTAATAAATTCGTCATTCTGATTATCGAAATTTAATTAAATTGAAGTGAATGAAAGATTTATGAGAAAAAATGAGGGGGAACAATTAAATAATAATCAATTCTAAGAACTTAGCATTCAACATCTGGATGTCTATAAGCCAATAGTGGGATTGGAACCCGGATTGTAGACAAGATGCACGCCGACGAGTAAAGTAGGCCTAATTAATTTTACAGAATCAATGAAAACATACTGGTTATTACATTTTAGAAACATTAAAACATTTAATATAAGTATTTTTGCTAAATTAAATTTGAAAGGCAAAGATAAAAAACACGTCATTAGCAGCAATAATATGATGTATTTTTTTTTTGTACTTTTTTTTTCATTTAATTTCTGCTCTCATTAAGTTTGTACTTTTTAGAACACGTTCAAACGACGTCTCACTCCATACAGTGGAACTGGTACGTATTTTATGGTAAAACATACTACTGCCCTCTCAGTAATTAAGAAACTAGGCATGGCATGTAGCACATTGCGGCGAAACATGGCGATGGGAAAGCATGGCTAGGAAAATGTTGTGTCTACGGGTTTGTCCAACTGTTGTTGTTTTAGGTGCAACAGGAGCAGGGAAATCCAAGTTAGCGTTAGATATAGCAAAACGTGTAAATTCTGAAATTATAAGCGCTGATTCTATGCAGGTAGTAGTTTTTAAATCGTTTGATTGGTAGCCATCAGGCTAGGCTACACACCGCGCGTACATCATACATGGGTCCGGGAAGAAAGGCGAATATTACATCATTTTTGGCGTACAGATGGTCACGGTGATGGTGTTGGTAGATTAGGCCTGGCCCTAGAGAGCATGGTCATTTCCTGCTCTTCCTTGTTGTAGTTTAGTGGCAACCAATAACCCTCTCTAGGCATAGAGATATTATAGTGAAATATCTCTATGCTCTAGGCCAAGCAACAAGGCAATTTTTGACATTTTGAACAGTTTAAAGATGAACAAATTATCCGCAATAATAATTTAATTAGGCTAGCCTAGATAGAGGCCTAGCTAGGCCAGGCGCAGGCCTAAATACTTAGGCCCATCCGCATCCATTAACATAATTATACTTTTTCAGGCCAATTATTATATAGGCCTAGGCCCTCTAAGCTAGGCTAGCTAGAATTTAATTTTACATAACAAAAATGATGTTTTTGACATTAAGAGAGTGTCTTTATAATCCAATATTGGCCCAAAGTTAGCCTACATTATAAAATACAACAAACTTTTTTATTAGCTGTTGTTTGCTTCAAAATAAATAGTAAATACGACTGATGACATAGAAAAATGTCATTTAAAAAAAGGCCACATTAAAAGGGTGACAGTTGAAATCGTTCTGTTTGAAATTGGTCGTGATAATTTCTTGTTTTGAAAGCACCGGGTCATTCCATACCAAATAACCCAAAAAAAAAATGACATTTTAAACCCTACTTTCTTCAAATTTGCTCAAATTTTGGGGTTATTTTTAGCCAAAAAACACGAAATTTTTAATTTGAGCACCATACGACCAACGGTTTGGGCGCTACGCGCCGTCGTTTCTTCGCGATTTTGCGCAAAATCAACGTGGCAGGCTAATTTAAATGACCGTATCTCCGTAATCTGTGGACCGATTTTGTTGACAGGTATCTTTGGAAAGCTAATTGTTAAAGCTATCCAAATATTCCATTTAATTTTGAGATAGAACTATTTAGAAGATGTATAACTTATTCTAATTCCATTTGACCTTGTGGGACAAATGTTGTTTAGATGAAATTTTGTTAAAATTATCTCCTACATGATATTTACATAATATAAAAAAATTGAAGATATATTATTTTTTGTTTGCTTTCTTTCTAGCTCATTTCAAAGTTGGCTTACTTCAACAATTCTGGTATCTCTATACAGTGTAGATGTATTGTCGGCATTATATCACTACCATATTTACCTCTTAATACTATGGGGGTCACTGTCAGATTATTTAATCTACTATAACAATGCTTTAATTATATTTTCATGCTCCATACAAAACAATTTAACTCAATATAACCGCATTATTTTTTGTTTGCTTTCTAGCTCATTTCAAAGTTGGCTTACTTCAACAATTCTGGTATTTCTATACAGTGTAGATGTATTGTCGACATTTTATCACTACCAAACTTACCTCTTAATACTATGGGTGTCGCTGTCGGATTATTATTTAAGACTATAACAATGCTTTAATTATATTTTCATGCTCCATACAAATCAATTTAACTCAATATAACCGCATGATTTATAGGGCTATAATTAAAAATTTGTCCCACAAGGTCAAATCCTAGGTCAAATGGAATAGAATAAGTTATACATCTTTTAAATAGTTCTATCTCAAAAGTAAATAGAAAATTTGGATAGCTTTAACAAATAGCTTTCCAAAGATACCTGTCACAACAAAATCGGTCCACACATTACGGAGATACGGTCATTTAAATATAGCCCGTCGCATCGATTTTGTGCAAAACCGTGAAGAAACTACAGCGCGTAGCGCGCGAACCGTTGGTCGTATGGCGCTCAAATTAAAAATTTCAGGTTTTTTAGCTAAAAATAACCCAAAAACCAAATTTGAGCAAATTTGAAGAAAGTAGGGTTTTAACCCATTGGGTGATTTGACATGGAATGACCCCACCACTAGTTTATCTTATTGCAACCAAAATGAACGTGCGACTGCCAGATTTATTATCATAGACCATTCTAGCCTATAAAAAACGAAAACTTGTACATGAAAAAATAGACCTCCTCAAAGACAATGTATGAATGATGGTCTCTATTAATATTTTTGTTTAACAGGTCTATAGAGGCCTCAACATCATCACAAACAAAGTGAATAGTGAAGAGATTGAAGCCTGCCCTCATCATGTCATTGATTACGTGAACCCCCTCAGTCGATACACAGTGGTGGACTTCAGAGACAAAGCGCTGCCAATCGTTGACAGTTTACTGGAAAAAGGTAAACTACCAATAATAGTTGGTGGAACCAATTATTATATTGAAGCTCTGCTGTGGAAAGTTCTTCTTGATCCTGTGGTAAGTAAGTTGATGGGTGTGGGTTGGTGGGGTACAAGAGGTTGTTGTGTGTGGTCAAAGAGGTTGTTGGGTGTGGTACAAGAGGTTGTTGGGTGTGGTACAGAAGGTTCTTGGGTGTGGTACAGGAGCTTCTTGGGTGTGGTACAAGAGTTTAGGTGTCTTACCTACCTCAAAGTCTCATAGCAATCAAGTAAGGAAGAAGGTGCTTATAGAATTGTTGACATTCTTTATTTATCCACCTGCTAACCCCATTTTTAGAAAATCTCACAAATTTAAAATTTGTCTCTAAATTGGTTAGCGTATGATGTACCGATGCGTATGGTGCTACTGAGTATGGTACTGACTATAAGTATGGTACTGACTATAAGTATGTATGGAAAGTATTAAATTATGGATTTTCTTTTTCTGTCCAAAGATTTGTTTATACTAATTCTAAATTGCAGTGTGATAAATTTAAGTTAAAAAATTAGCAATAAAATGATGGGTATACTGTGTATAATATGATGAAAAAAAAATGGAATTGATTAGTGGGAAAATAAAAGGACATACAAAATGATGCAATTAAAATGATACAAGAACAAAACTGAAGATCTGATTACAAGATCCAATTGCTATAAGAGATTGATCATTATTTTTTTTTTTTGTAGGAAAACACGGGTGATGACCTGTTGATAGACAAAAGAGGAGGCGACATCAAAATGATACAACTCCGCAAACGGTCTTTACCTGACAACTGTATGGCACCTAAAGCCAAGCACCAACAAATTGATCACGCATCAGTTACTGGAGAGACTGTTGGTGGCAGTGATCTTGAAGAAGAAACAACTTCCAAGTCTGTGTTATCACATGGCAGCACATTTCAGCACAATATTGATATCAATTCTACTTGTTCATTCAACAAAATGGATTCTAAAAACTTGTTTTCCTGTGGTAATGAAACAAGTGAATATGATAAAAGAGACAGTGTATGTGATATGACCAATAAGGCTGTAGAATATTCAGTTAATACAGGTGTCTCAAACACAGGTGTCACTGGAGAAAACACAGGTGTCACATTGGAAAACACAGGTGTTAATATGGAAAAAACATGTGTTGTTGCTGTGAAAAACACATGTGTCACTGTAGATAACGCAGGCCCAACATTGGAAAATACAGCTGTTACTATGGAACACACTGGTGTCACTATGAACAATACAGGTGTCACTGTGGACAATACAGGTGTCACTGTGGACAATACAGGTGTCACTGTGGACAATACAGGTGTCACTGTGGACAATGCAGGTGTCACTGTGGACAATGCAGGTGTCACTGTGGATAATACAAGTACCAAGGGTCAATATTTTAACATTGAAGTTGAGAAGTTTTCAAGTGAACAATTACACAGCATCTTGAAAGATGTTGATCCAGAAATGGCAGATAGACTGCACCCAAAAAATAGAAGAAAAATAATAAGGTAAATTAAATCACATTTTAAATTTATAACAAAATATTTTTCATAATCTATATCAGGCATCAAATACAGTTTTATAAATATACTGTATACTTTTCTGATTCATTGTTCTTTAACACTTTCACCGCCAAAGACGGAAATCTCCGTCTTTCGATGCCCAGCGCCAGACCGCCAAAGACGGAAATTTCCGTCTTTGGCTTTTTATTGCACAATTTGTTAGATCATGTATATATGGACCGCATATAGAAATTTCAACATCCAAATCGATCTGGACCGCAAATATTTTGATACTTTATTAACCCCTAGTGCCAATGACCCAGCTGGCCTACATCGCGTCCTATCCGTAAACAACATAATGTGCTTACTGCAGACGAAGCAATTGCAGAAATATTTGCCGACTCTGACTCTGAAAATGAGTATTTATTATCCCCAGATGATGAAGGTATATTTGTACCTAAATCTGGTTTATAAAATGTAATAAATAATTGGAGATAATTTAGCTAGCCTGGCTTAGACTAGTTTGTAGAATAGTGGAGAAACGTGACACTGACAGACGGTGCAGCCAGGCTAAAAACCTCATTATCTCTGCTTTGTTCTCCGATTGAGCCTAAAGTGCTAAAAGTGAGCCAAGTTCTTTGTACAATTATGTGGTATTACAGTTTTATTTCAATAAAGTGTTTGGTACCATTGGAAAGTTTATTTCTATCTCATTATTTGAGTGTATATTGCATGTTATTCTGATTACAAACACCTTTGCTATGAGCTTTGAAAAACAGGTAAATTGATCTAAAATGGCTGGCGGTGAGGGGTACTTCCTTTATTGAATGCCTGGCGGTGAAAGTGTTAATGTATAAACTTTTTCTATCGGACTGAATGTTAAATCGACCAAATACAGTTTACACAGATTAATATTTTGTCCACCGTCCTAATGCGAAAGCCCACTAATATCCGCCGTGGGTGGAAGTACAATAAAGTACGCACTATTTTGCAAGTTGAAATCATCAACCTAATTAATTAATAATACCTGTAATTGATAATGTCTTCAAATTTGTGTAATTTAAGCAATTCAATTATTTGAGCAATCTATTTAATATTCATAGCATTAATAAATTTGAGATCTGACAAAAGATTTATAACATTAATCTAGCAAAGAAACTTTCATGTGCTATGGAATTATGTGCTAAATTAGTTGTTTAATTGAATGGTCATTAATTGTCTTTAATTACTTTCAATTGCAGACATTATATAGTTACAGAATGCATTAATTGAAGTTCATTTGCCGAGTTGTAATTGAAATCATACAAAGTTATAATTTAAGTGAAATTATTGAAACAAAATTGTCTACACTATCAAACTTTATGTGGAAAAAAAATGTGATGTCGCCATATATGGACATGATGATGTCAGCACACCACATTTAGGCATATCACCACCATATTTGGGCACATCACACTTTTTTGGTCAAACTAGATAGTGTAGACAGAGCTTAAGAAATAACATTTTTTCTCTAAAGCTTCGTCCCCACTTGGAAGCAACGCAATCACAAGTGATCGTTTATATTGGTCATAATAAGCTTACAGTATGTCCTTTCCTTTGCGTCCTAGTGGAAACCAATCTTAATAATCGAATATCGTTGATTTCAAAGAATTTTTAATAAAACCAAAACTTTTTAAAATCTCTTCAAAAGTTGGTATTTCTACTCGACCTGTTTCTACATCAATTGACCAGACCTAATGCATTAAATACAATTCCAAGGGAATTTTAATGTGATATTTATCACAGGAGACTGGAAAATAGCACTATTATCACCATTTTAAGTAATATCATTTTTTATTGCAATTTTGATGCTCAGCTGTTTTAAATTTGTATTCAAGCTACAGTATGACAAAAAATTTATCTTGTCAAAAATATTTTACTGTGAAATGATGTTTAAAACATGTTTGATGACAACTCAGTTTTAATGTAAAATCTAATATATTCTAAGGATGACTCATAACATACCTTGTCATTTTAATATTGTTTAATACCATTTTTAAAATTGTCAAATCTTTTTAAATTGTCTTTTATTATATATTAGAAGCCTACATGTTTTTGAGCAGCATAATATACCACACAGCCGGTTACTAGCTGACCAACAGGCAACAGAGGGAGGGAGTTCATTAGGTGGACCATTACGTTATAGCAATGTTTGTGTGTTTTGGGTGCAGTCAGACCAAACTGGTAAGAGAAATATTATTTAAAGTTGGTGTATTCAAAGTTAATACTGTACCAGTTCCATGCTGTGTGGCTTAGATTTAATTTAGAACAAAACGCAAGCAAATTGACAGTTGAAGCATGACAGTTAATAATAATCTAATGCTTTTGATTGGTCAATCAGCTTGTATTGCGGATTACGTACTTTCCTTGCGTACTAGTGGGAACCTAATAATTATAGGAAAGTTATCTGTTTTGAGACACTTAGTTTACTTACTCTAGTAGCTAGATCAACTTCCGTATGCACTTTGAGGTCCAGAGAATTTGACTTCAGAAATTGGTTTAGGATGGTCAAACAATCATTATTGGCTTGGTTACACATTTTGAAAATGTGGCGAAAGGTCAAAAGGTCAGGGTGAAAGGTTATCGAACTAAACACGAATAGGTCCATAAATCTCGACAACCACTGGTCACAGCGCGGTAATTTTGGTCTCAAATTGATCAGAAGGTATACATTTATATTCAGTCTAATGGGACATTTTAGTCAAAAATGACTGGAAATGCCATTTCTGACCTTTGACCCACACCCCAGGGCATGTATGTATCTCCGTAACTACTGATCGTAGACACTTGAATTTGGTCTTAAATTGTTTGAAATAAACATTTTGTTATTTGTAGCACATTTTTAAAAATGTTACAAAAGGTCAAAGGGTCAAGGTCAAAGGTTATATGAACAAATATAAATAGATACTTGTATCTCGACAACCACTCGTCGCAGCAAGTCAATTTAGTCTCAAAATGTTCAGAAGGCATGCTTTTATATTCAATCTAATGGGACATTTAAGTCAAAAATTATCAGAAATGCCATTTCTGACCTTTGACCCACATATCATGGCATCTTCATATCTCTAAGTACTGGTCGTAGAAACTTAAATTTGGTATCAAATTGTTCGAAATATACATATTTACATTCATTGTAATAGAAAATGCGGTTAAAAGATGAACAGAAATACTATTACTAATGTTTCCAACAAAAAACATATCTCTACATAACTTATCCTTAGACAGTAATGTTATGCAATAACTGATACTTTAAATTGTTTCAATTTCAAGTACAGTACTAGTTATTGCTGTCCCCAAGAACATTTTGATAGAAACGTCAAGCTCAACAGTTCTTTTCAGAATGCTAGAAGTAACTTGCCATGTGTATCCGATTAAACTCCCCGGGCATTTATTGGTCAAAGGGGTTTTTAGGGGGAGGGGAGGCATCTTTATTTGGGGTATAATATGGTAATATGTATAATCAAATAAATACCACCTAGATGTAAAAAAAAATACAGCACAATTAATATCAAAAAGTTAAAAAAATGCTTGGTAAATTGTAGATTATGGTAGTTAATGTAATGTGTTGTGATACAATTATTGTGTAAATGCATGTGGCGGGCGTATTTCACATGGTGTTCTATTAGAGGGAATGGTGGCGTTTATTTGAGGGAGGCTTTTATTCAAAGCGGGTGTTAATTCGAATAAATACTCTAATTTTAATAATTATAATTCGTTTCTCAACTGATAAAAGGTACTTTACATGATTCGTTTTCTTCTTTATGCTTTTTAACGAAATGTTTCTGTCTTTTAGAATAAAAGTGACACTGTCATAGATAACATTAAATGGATCTTCTCCTCCAGGTGCCAGTATAATGATATAAAACAATGACATATCATTATCCTGACACGATTGCACTCATAATGGATCTTCATTCTATCATCTGTTTGTTTGTGACTACAATTTGACAACAATCTTTTGCATATTTTTAAATGCCAATACATAGTTTCATTACTATTGTACAATATGTCCAGCTTTCCTGAAAACACCCTTGTGTACTGTAGTACAGTGTTGTAGTATGATTTTATCATGGTAACTTCTGATGCTTTTATTGTCAATGAATTCAGTACCTAAAACATGTCAAAGTTTTTAGTGGTATTGATAATAAATCTCCAGAAACATATTGTTTTATTATCTACACTGGGAACAGACGTGTATAATATACACCGACAAAACTTATACATATTATGTATAAGTTTTGTCGGTAACATTCAAAAATATTATGGAATAATGACAATGAATTGGTCTATTATAGTTGTCTGTGATACCTTTTATTACATGATTGTACTTGCAACAGGATAGAATGAGGTTTAATCCAGTTATTATTCTTATTATATTAATTAATTTTTGTTTTATCTGGGGTGTATTTATTTGATTATACATGTTACCATTATTACACCCAAACAAAATAAACACCTTCCCTGAATAACTAAATGCCCGGACCTTTTATTCGGGTAACTATGGTAAGTTACTTCTAACTGTTGAGCTCGAGTATTTATTCGAATTAACACCCGCTTTGAATAAAAGCCTCCATTCCCTCCAATAGAACATCATGTGGAATAAACTCCGCCACATGCATTTACAAAATAATTGTATCACAACATATTTCATTAACTACCATAATCTACAATTTACCAAGCATTTTGACATAATTTTATCATTTTTTGATATTAATTGTGCTGTATTTTTTTACATCTAGGTGGTATTTATTTGATTATACATGTTACCATATTATACCCCAAATAAAGATGCCTCCCCTCCCCCTAAAAACCCTTTTGAACAATAAATGGCTGGGGCGTTTAATCGGATACACATGGCAAGTTACTTCTAGCATTCTGAAAAGAACTGCTGAGCTTGACGTTTATATCAAAATGTTCTCGTGGACAGCAATAACTAGTAGGCCTACTTGAAATTGAAACAATTTAAAGTATCCTATTGCATAACATTACTGTCTAAGGATAAGTTGTGTAGAGATATGTTTTTTGTTTGAAACATTAGTAATAGTATTTTCTGTTCATCTTTTAACCACATTTTCTATTACAATGAATGTAAATATGTATATTTCGAACAATTTGATACCAAATTTAAGTTTCTACGACCAGTACTTACAGAGATATGAAGATGCCCTGGTATGTGGGTCAAAGGTCAGAAATGGCATTTCTGATCATTTTTTACTAAAATGCCCCATTAGACGGAATATAAATGCATGCCTTCTGAACATCTTGAGACCAAAATTGACTTGCTGCGACCAGTGGTTGCCGAGATACAAGTACCTTTATTTATTTGTTTATATAACCCTTGACCCTGACCCTTTGACCTTTTGTAACATTTTTGAAAATGTATAACAAATAACAAAATATATATTTCGAACAATTTAAAACCAAATTCAAGTGTCTACGACGAGTAGTTATGGAGATAAATACATGCCCTGGGTTGTGGGTCAAAGGTCAGAAATGGCATTTCCGGTCATTTTAAACTAAAATGTCCCATTAGACTGAATATAAATGTATACCTTCTGATCAATTTGAGACCAAAATTACTTCGCTGTGACCAGTGGTTGTTGAGATTTAAGGACATATTGGTGTTTGGTCTTATGACCTTTCACCCTGACCTTTTGACCTTTCGCCACATTTTCAAAATGTGTAACCAAGCCAAAAATGATTGTTTGACCGCCCTAAACCAATTTCTGAAGTCAAATTCTCTGGACCTCAAAGTGCATACGAAAGTTGATCTATAGCTACCAGAGTAATTGAGGAAGACCTGATAAATCAATAAACATTACAAGATAATGACTTTCCTTTGGGGTCCTAATTTAAGCTTAGAATAAAAAAACCACTTAAAATGGACCTGAAATGGATTTTTTTCATTTTAGAATGATGTTTTGGGGGCTAAAATGTGTTAGTTTCTTTAGTTTTTAGTTTAGCAGAATTAAATTAGTAATGTGAGATGATAATTTATTTGTCACGAATCAGGCAGTTCGAAAACGAATTTTATTCATATTTTGCAAGTTGTGGATATCGCTTTGGTCCTTGCATGCACATGAAACGGAGCCTCGCCGCATGATGTGGGTGGTGGATCGACTCCGCGCGCTGGATTGGGGGCCTAGGCCTAGTAAAGGTTTGGGAGGTAGGTCTTCTAAATTCGGGTTTTAGAACAAACGAAGTACATTTTAGGGACCTATATTTCATTAGTTAACGATTGGAACGCTTTGCCGAGAGTTGTTGTAGAGTCAAAGTCATTGAATCAGTTTAAAGCTCAGGTACAGGCATGAATTTTAAATATAATATTTGGTTAATTGTACATAAATCTAATAATTGTAACAGAAATCAAGATGACAAAACATGAATTTCCCTTAATATGGTCAAATACAAAATTTGGCAAAATTCTTCCATAAAAACCAGGAAGACTTTTTTTCAGTAGTTAGGTAGTTAACCTAATGTAATAACATGTCCGGTGACTCCCTAGACGGTGAAAAAAGATGGTGGATATACGGTGGATAATTTTTGCTATAGCATAAAAATAAAAATCTGAAGTTGAATAAAAATATCAGAAATGTAATATTCAAGTTATATTACCTATATTCAGTCATCTGATAACTTTTTTTTACCACACCGTTTATTTTTCATAGCTTTTTAAAATGCCTCTCTATTTACAAAATTTGTGTATAAAGAATAGAGATTTTACTGTGTAATTTGAACTATCCCCCCACTGATAAGAAAGTGCTTAATTTGAACAAGCTCGTGTAACACAAATAAAATCCCAAAAAATTATGAAACATAGGGGAAACTAGATCGATAATTTTTGGAATGTATGATCAATAGAAATTTTTTGCCCGCACCTGGCCTTTAAGTCTAATTTGAAAGAACACTGGAAAAACCACCACCAGAAGTTTCAGCCGTATGTATTGAGATTTGTAATTCCAGAGAGGCGAATAAGCAATTTGCTTTAGCCTTAATTTCAAGGTAATTCAACAACATTAGATATTGAATAAATTAGTATTATGGTATTAGTGTCAACGCTTTCGCGTGTCTTTCCAGGCCGTCGATCATTCATTGACTATCGGGCGGCATACACGCTCTCGATATCATCGTGTGTATATGTGACGTCGTGAATATAGAGGCTTCCGACGGCCGTTGAAATAGAATATTGCAATGGCGTGAGTAATTTTCGCTAATTTACCATGGTATCTTAAAATTTCGTTTTTACTCAAAATACTATACATTTTGTTTTTATTTGTATGGGTTTGTGTTAATTTGATACATTTAAATAACATGTGTGAATTTCTTGAAAATCGAAAGTCCATTTCAGGTCCATTTTAATAAAGAGAAGAGATTCACCATATTGAATCAATTTGACAAATGACAAATGACGTGACTGTGTTACAAATTGTTGTATTGAATTTCTGAAATGATTTATTATTTTAAAAGTTCAGTTTAGTGTTCAATATTGTGATACTTAGAGAGCATGCCGATTTTGTTGGTGATTGCATGAACATTAATTAAAACTGCTGGCTAATTTGACCAAATACTAAATACTACAAAGCTACACTTGCCCCAGGGTTAAATTAACTGAGCCAAACGATTACCTTTAAAACCAACTACTGCCTGTTCAATAGACTACTGCCTGCCCGATAGACTACTACCTGCCCAATAGACTACTGTCTGGCCAAAAATAAAAAACTGTAATTACCATCTTCCAATATAGTACTTGACGACCGACTTGATAGACGAGTGGATGGTATGCTGGAGCAAGGGCTTCTGAAGGAACTGTCTGACTTTCATTCAGAATATAATCAACAAAGATTACAAGGAGGCCTTCACAAGTAAGTTTATTTTAAGCCACTATTTGATAACTTTCTGTCATTTTCTCTGACAGCTGAGAGATGAATAACATTTTAAACAATTTGTTTTATTTGTAAACTAATACTAGAATTTGAATATGTTTGATTCCATTTTTGTATTGTGTATTGATTTCTAAATGGGCTCAAAGACTTTTAAGGTGACTCCTAGAATATCAGGGGAGTGGGGGTATGATGAAGGCACCATAAAGATACTTCCTAGAATGTTTAATATCTTTCAATTAGGGAGCTGTGTTACAACCGTTAATGTAGAAAACGCCAGCTAATGTCGAAACAACCGTTAATGTAGAACAACCAACCGCTTATGTAGTAAAACCTCCAGCTTATGTAGAAACAGTCAACAGCTTATGTAGTAACGAAAATTGCCTCCCAGCTTATGTAGTTACTATCGCCAGCTAATGTAGAAAATGTTATATATTTTACAAAAATGTCTCATTCATGTGCAAATGCATCGATCTTTACTTAGCTATCAGTCTTTCCACCTCTCGTAAGCAACCAACTTTCTAAAACGACCACACATCGTAAGCAACCATCTCTGTTAAGGGACCGCTTCTCATAATCGACCACGTCTCGTAAGGGATCACCTCCTCTCATAAGGGACCACTTCTCATAATCGACCGCCTCTCGTAAACGACCACCTTTCCTAAGGACCACACCTCTCATAAGTGACCACCTCTTTTATGGGACCACGACCTCTTTCTCTCTATTAAAGGACCGCTTCTCATAATCGTCAGTGACGACTCTTTTAAAGGACCACCTCTCTTAACGACCCCACCTCTCGTAAGTGACGACCTATTTTAAAGGACCACCACCTATTAAGGGACTGCTTCTCATAATCGACCATCTCCCATCACAAGGACCTCTCGAAAGTGACCACCTCTATTGAACGACCACTGTCTCTGTTAAGGGACCGCTTCTCATCATTGAAGATTTAATAGAGATAAAGAGGTCGTGGTCACTTAAAAGAAGTGGTCACTTACGAGAGGTTTGGTCGTTAAAATAGGTGGTCGCTTACGAGAGGTGGTCGATTATGAAAAGCGGTTCCTTATGAGAGGCGGTGATCACTTACGAGAGGTGGTCGATTATAAGAAGCGGTCCCTTAATAGAAACGGTGGACGTTCAATAGAGGTGGTCACTTACCAGAGTTCGTTGTGACGGGAGATAGTCGATTATGAGAAGCGGTCCGTTAATAGGGAGAAAGAGGTCGTGGTCCCTTAAAAGAGGTGGTCATTTACGAGAGGTGTGGTCGCTTACGAAAGGTGGTCGATTATGAGAAGCGGTCCCTTATGAGAGGAGGTGATCCCTTACGAGACGTGGTCGATTATGAGAAGCGGTCCCTTAACAGAGATGGTAGCTTATTACGATGTGTGGTCATTTTAGAAAGTTGGTTGCTTACGAGAGGTGGAGAGACTGATAGCTAAGTAAAGATCGATGCATTTGCACATGAATTAGACATTTTTGTAAAATATATAACATTTTCTACATTAGCTGGCGATAGTAACTACATAAGCTGGGAGGCAATTTTCGTTACTACATAAGCTGTTGACTGTTTCTACATTAGCTGGTGTTGATTTTTATTTACTACATAAGCTGTTGGTGTTTCTACATAAGCTGGAGGTTTTACTACATAAGCGGTGTATTGTTCTACATTAACGGTTGTTTCGACATTAGCTGGCGTTTTCTACATTAGCGGTTGTAACAAGCTGGTTTGACCTCAGATATTGTGTCCTTGGTTTAAAATGTTGTTGATTTTTCTTGAGGCAGATGATCTATAATTCATCCCATGTTTGTAGGTTTGCTTTTTCCTATACCTTTTACCTCCAGGGTTCTCTTTGATAACACTAAATATTTGTTGTGTCATTCTTTTTATAGGGAAGAGTTGTATTCACAAGGCATATTCCAATCAATTGGCTTCAAAGAATTTCATGATTACCTAATACTTCCAGAAAAAGAAAGAGATAAAGAAATTGGTGTCAAATTAAAAGAACAAGGAATTGAGAAACTGAAGCAGGTCACTCGGAGGTACGCACGTAAACAGTTGCGATGGATTAACAACCGGTTTTTAAAGAGTATGTTTATGTTCTACTAAATTCAAAACACATTATGTTTTTTTTATAATTTTTATTTGGTGGGTCATTCCATGCCAAATCAACAAATCAGTTGGCAGGTAATCTCTTAGATTTTGCTGATTTTTTTTCCTAAGGTACCTCTATCTATATAATGAACACATGCAAAAAATTAGCCCTCAATTCCAAGCGGTTTCGGAAATATGGCCGTTTTAAATTTGGTCGTCTCGCCCCATTTTTCGTTCCAAAATCGCGGAGTTTAATATTTTGTGTTTTTGGATGTTTATATTTCCACAACGGACAAATATATTAAGCTGAAAATTACTACCCATGGATAATTCCCACTCAATAAACAGAATCTCGTGAAAAAAAAATTTGATCTCTACTACTTTGGAAGATACAGCAGTCCGAAAACCCATTTTCGTTAAGCAAAATTAGCTTTTTTCGATTTTCGGCAGCCCTGTATACCCACAATAGCATTCATAGAGTGTTAAAACTTTTTATTTCTGTTATATAAGTACATACATTTACTCTAAAACAATAATATAATATTTTAAAGCTGAAATAACAAAATAAATAGTACCCAAAGTATGGTCCGGGGGAAAAAACCATGAAAATAGCCCATTTTCTCATTGACCTTTGACCCCGTAGATGAATCTTGACAAACTTCAAAATTGCGTTAATTATTAAATACATATCAGATCTATATCCGATTCAAATTTGAAATTTGCAACTCCACTGCTTCATGGTTATCTAAATTTGATAAAGAGTGCTACTTTTTCATTTTTATATACTTTTTTTATACTATAGCCGTTTTTCGTACTTTTTGAGTTCTCTAAATTGATAATTAGAACTATTAACATTTTAAAATTAATCAATTTTAGCTAACTTTTTGTGCTGATTCCAAAAATGTAAACAGATTTACCATATCTTGTTTTATTCCTATTGATACTGTAGCCTAAAAATGATCGAAAATGAAATTTATAGGATTTCTTTGTACATATTGGAAACACAACTTACATGTAAACTGGATGGTATTACTTTGTATTTCAACCATGCACATGCCAATTTTGATATATATGTATGTATAATAATAGTGTTCAGCTATTTAAAATTTGGTAACAGTGCTATAATACATTTGTGGTCGGCTTCCAATAATTATTACTGCCGACCTCCATGATGACCTTGTATCTCTGGAGTATTAATACCACAGATAATATCCTGAAACGGCGGCACATAACATTGGTTAGCTGGATTATCTGGTGGCCAGTTAAGATTGCCTGTGCGTATTGATTTTTTCATGAACTTAACATGTACATCACTGTTTTCATCTGAACGTTCATCTATAGTTCCAATGTACCACTCCTTTCATACATACAAGCAATATATTTACCAGGTTGATAGTCATCATTCGGAATTGAAATGTTTTCTTCTTCACTACCTAACTAAACACACAGTGCTGTAAAAAAAAAGTCATCTTCAGACAATCTGCGCATTTCAAGCTTTCCTGCAGATATACCGGAATAAAGCTATGATGGGAGAGCAAGTACCCATAATAGTTTTTGATGATAAATAGCGTTCCTCTAGTTTGTAAGCTTCTGTATTTTTCTGTACATCCTTATCACTTACAAAGAAGAATTTGATGCCAGCAATATTTTTAGAGACCCAGTCAAACATTTGAAGAGCCGTGAGGATTTGGTTTCCTTCTGTTGCCTGTAAACTTGCTCGTGCAACCAAGCCTCTTCACTGTACCGCAGATACCATCACATGGGCTTTTTCCATGACTAGTGGCAAAAAAATGCCACTGGGCATTAATGCATGATCAGATTGGTGATGACATAGGTTTGTGAGGTTTTTGTAATTTTTATACTGGCTTGCTGCACCATCTATATAGTAAATTAATTTAGTTGTATGTGGTAAGATTTCTTTTAAATAAGATGCCAACACATTTAATAAATGCATGAACTGTTGATGTTGCATGTTTAAGGCAGTCCGAAATAACACAGACACTAATGCACTTGAGATCTTCATTCTCCTTATAGTATATAGCAAATGGGTGGAGTGTCGCCTGGCTATTGTCCCAATAGAATAGTTTTCTGCAAAGTCTAAACAGTACGATGGCTTCATCTCCTGCTGCTGCTAACTGCTCTAAGGTTTCGCAAGTAGGAGGCAGCCTGGGCTTTTGTTACAAAATAGTGTTGACAAAGTTTATCTAAAGCATCGCATAGTGTCTGAAGGAGTTCTTGAATTGACAGTTGTAAGTTGTGTTCTGTCTGTGTGCATCCATTGCTTGTAATTAACAGAATCCTCCATGTCAACTTCGTAGTCTGAGCACACTTGCGACATCGACAAATAGCTCATGAGGGCTGCTTTACCAGGACAGTTGGTACAAGACCGGATCATGCAGTCCCGATTACTTATGTCGCATACCATTCTTGCGAGCAGGTCTTTGTATTCTTGTTTATTAGGAAGAGCTGCAATAAGAAGCTTCACATTTTGATGTTTTTGGCAGACATGGGTATGTCCATGGTTGAAGTGACATGTAGTTAGTGGTTTCAATAAACAAAGAAATCCTATAAATTTCATTTTCGATCATTTTTAGGCTCCAGTATCAATAGGAATAAAACAAGAAATGATAAATCTATTTACATTTTTGGAATCAGCACAAAAAGTTAGCTAAGACTGATTAATTTCAAAATGTTAATAGTTCTAATTATCAGTTTAGAGAACTCTAAAAGTACGAAAAATGGCTATAGTATAAAAAAAGTATATAAAAATGAAAAAGTAGCACTATTTATAAAATTTAGATAACCATGAAGCAGTGGAGTTGCAAATTTCAAATTTGAATCAGATATAGATCTGGTATGTATTTAATAATTAACGCAATTTTGAAGTTTGTTAAGATCCATCTACGGGGTCAAAGGTCAACGAGAAAATGGGCTATTTTCATGGTTTTTTTCCCCGGACCATACTTTGGGTACTAGTTATTTTGTTATTTCAGCTTTAAAATACTATACTATTGCTTTAAAGTAAATGTATGTACTTATATAACAGAATTAAAAAGTTTGAACACTCTATGAATGCTATTGTGGGTATACAGGGCTGACGAAAATCGAAAAAAGCTAATTTTGCTTAACGAAAATGGGTTTTCGGACTGCTGTATCTTCCAAAGTAGTAGAGATAACTTTTTTTTTACACCAGATTCTGTTTATTGAGTGGGAATTATCCATAGGTAGAAATTTTCAGCTTAATATATTTGTCCGTTGCGGAAATTTAAGCCTCCAAAAACACAAAATATTAAACTCCGCAATTTTGGAACGAAAAATGGGGCGAGACGCCCACATTTAAAACGGCCATATTTCCGAAACCACTTGGAATTGAGGGCTAATTTTTTGCATATGTTCATTATATAGATAGAGGTACCTTAGGAAAAAAAATCAGTAAAATCTAAGAGGTGACCTGCCCAAATTTTGTTCAGATTTGTTGATTTGGCATGGAATGACCCTGGTGTTGTTAAACCAGGACAAAAATATTTTAACATACCGTAGATATCAAATGCTTCGATATATTTTCATTATACTGTATGTGATTGATATAGCAAATCTTAGTATGGATTTAGTTGGAAGTACTTATTTTACCAGGGAAGGTATTACACATGGGTGTCTAGAAAACTCAGATCTAGAACACTCAGATCTCAGATATATCTGAGTTTTCTAGATATAGAAAACTCAGATATCTGACTTTTCTAGATCTAGAAAACTCAGATATCTGACTTTTCTAGATCTAGAAAACTCGGATATCAATATCTGACTTTTCTAGTTCCAAAATGGAACTAGAAAACTCAGATCATCATTTGATTGGTTGGTAGGTCCATTATTAATCAGCAGGTATTATTAAAACTGATTACTGTGTATGTTCTTACTAATACTGTAACATGTAGAAGCGGCCTACGGCTTAAATCATAAAGAAAATACATTGCATGTTACCGTTAAAATGTAGGCTTAAAAATGAGGCATGTACGAGTTGATGTGGGTTCGAGTTGGTTGAGGTACGAGTTAGCCAAGTTGGGAATAGGTACCAGTTATTTTGGGTACGAGTTGACCACTTCTATTCTAGTACTGTAGGACCAGGTCTTCCTTTTGCGATACATCGCGATAGCGCCCACACGTTGAGCCTTGAATTGAGTTTGCTTAGCTAGGCCTAAATGCTATAAGACTACATTTTAAAAGGTGTATACTGTATTTCTTTATGATTTAAGTCGTAGGCTGCTACTACAAGTTCCAATAATTATTATTATTAGTAAGAAAACGTACTGTGTAGTATTTCAAATATGCTACCCTCTAATAATAATGGAACGATCCATTTGATGATCTGGGTTTTCTAGTTCCATTTTGGAACTAGAAAAGTCAGATATTGATATCTGAGTTTTCTAGATCTAGAAAACTCAGATATATCTGAGATCTGAGTTTTCTAGATCTGAGTTTTCTAGACACCCATTACACATATCCTTATTTCAACACCAAACCATTGGCCTAGTTGATATTGACTTTAACTGGGAAATATTGGCCTGAAATGATTAATGTTCGCTTGACCTGGTGAATATTCACTTGACCTGGTTAATATTTGCTTGACCCGGTTAATATTCACTTGACCTGGTTAATATTCACTTGACCTGGTTAATATTCGCTTGACCTGACCTCTTTTCATGATATTCTAATATTATTTCTTGTTTAAAAAAGCCACAAGCATTTTGCTTATGCGTAATACGAACACTACTAAATATACATTATTAATAAATGCACATAGATAAATAACATTTTAAATTATTATATTATTCATGGTACATTGGTTTATTGCTGTACAAGTGTCAGATATTTAATGTTTGTATGATGGATGCTTTTGATTTTTTTTATTTTAACAGGACGACCTGGTTTCAATGTACCCCCTGTATATGGCCTAGATGCTACTGACGCCACACAATGGGATCATGCAGTACTTGAGCCAGCGATGAAAATCCTTAGTGATGTCATGGAGGTAACTTGAGTTGTAGCTTGGTGGTTATCCGCTACCAAAGTCCTGGGTTCATATCAGATGCTAGGATTTGTTTTCAAACTTCACTCAAGGACTTGTTAAAAAATATTTAACAAGTTGTATAGGCTTATTCACAGTCAATCAATGATGCCAAGCTAATCAATATCATGTTAGTTTTCAATAAATCAAAATAATGCGCAGTGTTTTATTTATATACACACATATATCTTGAATTTACATTTATGCCCAAGAGATTATAATTCAATTCATTTATTTTCCTGAAAGACATAACATTTGAGTACAAATAATGTTAGAGTCTTGCAGCAGATTGTAGATAAGTGAGAAAACCACTTTTTTTTTTAATAAAGGGTAAAATGCCAAGTGCAAAACCGTTAGTGATTGAGGAGAGGTCAGAGGTCAAACCAGAAACCACATTCGTGTGTGATATATGTAGTGGTCGAATAATCGTTGGACATCAACAATGGCAAGGTATTTGTAAGATGCATTTAAATTTGATTGTCTTTATATTTCCACCAACCTCTCATATCGTTATGTACCACCTAATTGTGAGGTAGATTTAAACAAAGATAGAAACACTTGATGCAATCCACCAATCATATGGTAAGGATGCACTGTTAGAGACACATGATACATACTCCACCAATTAAATGGCAAGGATACACTGTTAGAGACAAAGTTAGACACATGATACATAATCCACCAATTAAATAGCAAGGATACACTGTTAGAGACACATGATACATACTCCACCAATCAAATGGCAAGGATACACTGTTAGAGACATATGATACCTAATCCACCAATCAAATGGCAAGGATACACAGTTAGAGACACATGATACATAATCCACCAATCAAATGGCAAGGATACACTGTTAGAGACACATGATACATACTCTACCAATCAAATGGCAAGAATACAAGACAAAGTTAGACACATGATGCATAATCCACCAATCAAATGGCAAGGATACATTGTTATTTTGTTTGTGTAATTCTTTATTTCAATTTCTACAGCACACTTAAAATCCAGAGTTCATTTCAAACGTGCAAAAAAGATTCGGAAGAAAGAATTGCTGGCTAAGTTTGCCCAAGAATCTTGACATAAAAGGTACACTTTTATTTGATATGTACTATAATTTAAAATTCAGTTTATGAAACTATTATATACAATGTTCACATGCTACATAACAATATAATTATTTTTTTCAATAGTGCTTTATCTATATATATATGTTTATATGTTTATATGTTTATTAAAAATTGAGAATAAAATTTAAGGCCTAACTATATAAAATATCCACCTGTAGCCTGCATTGTGTCCTATGTACAACCTATGGGTGGAAAAAATAGGACAATTTAATACCTGTAGGCCTCGAAAAAATGTGAAAAATTAGTTTCATTCATTTTGAGAATGAATATTGGTGGATATATCTGTCGTCTATTTGTGTTTGACTAGCATTTGTGTAACCACTTTGAGACGAAAACTACTGTTTGTGAAGATCTGAAAGTTATCAAAAAAATGAAAGAAAAGTGCAAAAACTATGAAAAAGAAACTATGAGAAAGTGCAAAAACTAGTTTATTGCATAGAGATATTATATCTCTATGTTTATTGTAACGGCAGAAAAAAAAAACCTGAATGCACTTGTTGGGCAACTTAATGATAACATTAAAACCATTAGCATAATACTAGATAGAAGGCAAGAGTTGGTGCGTGAGTGATGGATACACAATTGGCATTGTAAACATTTTAGTGAAGTGTATCCCCTGACAATACATGGCTTTCAAATAATAAAATATAGCATAGATTTCAAATAAACTATCTACAGTATTTGTGTAATGGGTCATAAAAGCAATCTCTGCTTCATTTATATCAAAACATCTTATTTTGATTGAATATAAAGTACTATTTAATTAGATAAAAGCATATCAATCACTAGAGACACGTTTTAGTATTTACCCTTTGACCTTAAGTCATTTACTTCCATTAGGAAGAAGAAACTGTCAAACTAATACAGTTAAAAGGCAGGTTATTGTATCAGTAACATATGATGTTATAAACTGGAGTCTTGATCCACTTTACGATTCCTTTCATCTTGCAATGGCTTGGAATGCCTCAATCTTCTGTTTTTAATTGAAGTATTTTCCACATTAAGTTCATTCATCTACTTTGTTCCACCCTCTACCTTCAATACTAGGTAGACAAGACTAATGGACTGTTGAACAAGTTATAAACACATACACAAACTGTGTTTACTATAATATTTAGGTTTTAGTATAATAATACTAAAACTAGTGGACTCCTCAGATCATCTACCCCTCTATTTCGAAAGGTTAAACTCCAGGAATTTCTTTAATTAGTTCGTACCATCTATGACATCCAGTACACATCATCATAATGTTCATGTTCCCGGTACATCTTCAATTTGGAACTATTAATATAATTATTAAAAAACTTATTAAACTAAATTAAACTAATTACCACGATAATTTAAATACATAATCCCAATTACGGTATTCATTTTTTATTAAAAAGCCATTTAATTAAAAAATTATGCTACCTAAAATAGACAAGTCAATAATTGTATACGGCATGCACCCCCGGGTCTAATATACATTAATGGCATCCGTTCAATCACAATATAATCTATAAACTTTATTAATATTCTGTTGATGATGAAATAAAAAATCACCCAATTTACCTTGAATATTAATAATCATTAATGTCAATTCTCAAGCGGTTATGAAGTTACAAAAAACGTTGAATTAATCACATATTGTGTGCTGTATGATGCCTTAGGGAAAAACATGTATAAAACTAAGCTTGCTAGTTTCAATACAACTAGCATTTTATAATCAATATTGATGATAGATGAAAAGCTTTAGAAAAATGATGTTAAATAAATAGGATTGTTCCAGTTCGGAATTTTAATTTTACACAGATGACATATAGAATCATGCATGATACAAGATTATTTTTTAATTTAAAACTGAAATTCACAATATTATGTCTTTTTAGCTTTATTACAGTTGGTATCCATTAAATAAAGTCCATCAATCACATCATGATCATTTGCCTCTGATATGATATCAGATGCATTTCTAGCCTGAAACCAGTTAAATTAAACCTCAAGAAGTTCAATATTTATAGTTAACACAACATCCTGAAGGGTAATGTAGACTTGTATAATAAGAGTTTAAAAATTTACATCACTGATTCATAAATTGATATCCCTTCAGCAAAAGTCAAGACTTAAATATTATTAGAGTTAGCAAATTATATTCCATAAACACAGGCTGTAGTCCCATTAGCAAAGTGAAGACTTAAATATTATAATAGTTAACAAATTATATTCCATAAAACTGACACAGGCTGTAGTCCCTTCAGCAAAGTGAAGACTTAAATATAATAAGAGTTTACAAATTGCATTGCTGATTTGTACAAATTAATGAAATGAGTCCCTTTAGCGAAGACATTCAGTGTAGAAGTACAAATTGACAGACATTTATGAACTTGTGTAAACAAAGTGACCTTAACATTTACAAATGGATGATGTCATCTACATTCATTAGTTTATACAGTTGTTCCTAAGGCACATTAAATTCACAATTCGATAAAACTGCACTAACATAAAGAGGACAAGGGCAATCAAGAAATTATACTATTATACTGCTTTAAAAAGTTTAAAGTGTTTAACCCAGATTTTACAAGAAGGGCGGCTGGCGATGGATTGAAAAAACATCCGGAGCAGTTGCAAATGTTTGTGCAGGAAAAGTGCCTACAAATAAACTATTGCATATTCATAAACCCGCAAATGTGAATAAATAGCTCACAGCAGCATATTTACATACTATACAAATATACACTGAGATTTTATCTCTAACAGCATGTACAAAATCGTTTATTTATTACACTATCATTTCTTCTTACAGACTACTGGCTTTATGGCGTAGGCCACAGTTTCATGAATTCTTCCGGGGTAAGATTTTGCTGTGTCACAACAACGTCTGAGAATTGTCTAGTTGAGAACTCTGGGGTTATTTCTGCTGAGCATGGATGACCACCGTCCTGAAAGAAAAATGACCACGGAATAAGACAAATGACCATACAGTACTACTACTAGAATGACCTTACAGTGTCAGATACAAGATAAAGTATAAAAAACTTCAAAATATTTACAGTATCATGTTTAAAATACATTTTAAAAATGAAAACAAATTAAAATTAAAACATTTTTAAAATAAATTAAGAAAAGTGATGAGAATACAACTCCTCAAAATTTAAAACAAAAACAAAAAAAATTTAAACGCGGCATGCAATAAAACATTTTTTTTAAATACAAACTCTATTGTTAATGACAATAAAATTAATTTTTTTTAAAGTAAATTTTGTGGATCATTTATAAAATATGTGTTGATACACTCGACATGCGGTTAACACAGGCATAGTGCTTGCAATAGTTTTAAAAATAATTTTCAAGCAGTGATTGTTTTGTTTTGAATATTACATACTGACTTCAAAAGAGGGCAGCAGACATGATTTTTATAAAACAAGTATTAATGTGTACTCACTGTCCAATAGATACAGTTACAGTGATTGCATAGGTTTAACACATTGTTGTATAATTCCCTGTTTCCATGACGATGACAAAGCCTACTATACACACCCTTCCAGTTCACTTTATTGTCACTGTCAAGGAATTTTGGAGATATAGAAGTAATCTATAGAACAACAAAAAAACAAATGGTTTAAATTTACATCGATCTTTAACAACAAATTGCACGTGGTTTGCAATTATGAACTTCATCACTGTAAACTACAGGCCTTGTCGTTTGGAGAGTGCAATCACTTATCAAAACGCCAACTTAGACAGTGTCGTACAACGCTCTCTGAGTTGGCCTTTACACTCCCCAGATGTCATTGACACTTTTGTAAACTTATACAAGATACAACGAGCAAACCTACAGCGCCCCTAAAAAAAGATATTGATATTCGTCCTCAAGCTTAACTGGAAACTGAGGAAATTTGGATTGGGCCCTCCACGGACCACAGCAGCCAGCAGTGCAGGGCCTACCAGATCAGCACACCGGGAGATGATCCCCTACTCTTTTCGAATAGTGTACCAAGTTCTTTAACATGCACGCGTCGAGGAATGCAATTTGTAGCACACCTACAATTTTTAAATGTAACAAATGTTTTGTTTTATACCTGTTGCTGAGTAAAATGAAAACGGCAAAGCTTTTCCCATCGCAACGTGTATTCACTGATTTCATGTATGTATTTGCAAGTTAAACCAAAGTTTACAATATCTTTTGCATTTGCCAATGATGACATAATGCGGTTAAGACAATCTGGAGGTAGATCCATCAGTTGTAATGAGTCCACTCTAATCTCAGTTGGCTGCAAGAAACAAAATGGCCACCATGGCTTTATTATGCACATATTATAAATTCACATGATCATTGGATATGCATAGTATTATGGGATACATCACTTGATTGGGTCAAGGTTCATTTCCAGTTGACATCACTTTATTGGGTCAGGTTCATTTTCAGTTGACATCACTTGAATGAGTCAAGGTTCATTTTCAGTTGACATCCTTAATTGGATCAAGGTTCATTTCCAGTTGTTAGATAATATATTTCAAAATTTGAATTCATAACTTACTGTATAGTCAATTGTGTTAAGTTGTTGTAACCAGTCTTTTACCAAGTCTAACCACTTGTTCCATGTTTTAGGACTACCCACGTGGAAGTGCGGGTTCTTCAAAAGGTTCTTGGAAATGTCCTGCAGTATTTTCTTCACTCTGTTTACATAAAGCTTAGTTTCAGACACTGTAAAAATAAATTGTGATTAGTTGTTTCAGGTGTCATTTTAGTGTTGGACTAAGCATTGACAAGATCCTGACAAATCAAGTTTGCCTCATGAATTATTCATGAATCAAGAGGTCATGCAAGCATAATTCGCAAAATGACAAGCCAACTTGTATCGGATCCACCAGCCGTATCTGGCAATTGGTTAGCAAAAGTGTTGGGCAGTGTATGCTTAATTTTTAGGTAAATTCTTTGCATTCAAAATGTTTAGTTGAATACTGATGTTTGGAGGACGAGACATTGAGGGGGTTAGGTTCCAGGTTGAAATGTGAAGTTATAGAGTAGTTTTGAATCTTACCAACTGTAACTGATTCTTCCAAAATAAAAAAGAAATTTTTCTGTGCGAGGCCACTTAATGCAAACAACCAACTTTCTGTTATGATTTCCAAAATCTGAAAAAAAAAACAAATTATAAATATAGTAGGACTTATTTGTGTGGTTACCTAGAATTTCTCGTGCACCAGGTCCACCACCATAATAGTAAATAAATTGAAGGAAATAGCTGAAAATAAAGTGATGCAAAAGCATAATTTATAGTAAATTCTGAAACCCAGCCATAATTAATATAACGGTAGAATCGTAGAATTAATACTTACCCTACACACATAATTGAAACGTCTGTGATCGTGTACAGCACCTGAGAAATCCAATCGATTCAAAACCTCTCCAATAGTAAAATAAAAACCAGTCTATCATTTGAAAATAAGAATTCATAAAAATATATTATTATTTATCTAGTGAACATAAATTTATACAGAAGGACAGGAACAAAACCGATTTCATTAGAAATAGTCGACGCAAGATGGAGACTATTAGGTCACATACTTAGACAAGACCCATGTACACCAGCCAACACAGCAATAAGCTATTATTTCAGCAACACTACCAATATAAAATTTCGAGGAAGACCGAGAACCACCCTACCAATAACTCTCAGCAACGACCTACTCACCCTTTATAAGCATAACAGATATTAAGTATCCCGGACAATTGAAAACCAAGAAAGACATGAAACAACAGACTGGAAGAAACTGGTAAAAGAGATTTACGGAGCAGCCAAAGCGGAAATGTCGGCAGACTTTTCAGCGGAAAGGCAGTAATAATAATATAATAGTGTATAATTTAAGTGAGGGTATATGAGTGACTGAACTGAGTCTAGTATGTAGGAAAGGGTCACTGGAATCCACATCGGTATTACTCCTTGACCATTAGGTCTGGACTTACAACTCCCTGGACACATTCTATAAGCCAAATACCAACTCTCACCTTCTTAGCACCTCCTCTTGGTAAAAAGATATAACAGCTGTGGTGATCTACAAATTAAACAATAAAAAATAGATTAAAATGTCATAATATAAATAATAGATGTAATTTTATACATTTCTGACATTAAATCAGAACTAATTCATGTATATATTATATAACTATATACTGTATATGACCTGTTAAGGCCAATTTACACAGCAGGTCAGCGGTAACGGTAAACAAAAATAGAGAATCTAGGTTATTTCTTATGACCATAACAAAACGCAGAGCAGATGAGCGGTTCAGTAAAAACTCTCAAGATAGATACAGATTCTATGTGGGACAAGCTTATCATTACCGCTTGTCTGTGTAAATTGGACTTTATTAAGCACATCTCCCACTAATCAGGTGATTTAGTTAGTTGCCTCTGGGTCTGACAGTTTCAAAAAGTTGACCGACAGAGCCAGTCGATTTAAGACAGGTCACTTGTGAGAGGAGAACTTTCTAATTTTTACAGTCTTAATTATAATGGCAATTCTGATTCTAAATTCACAACAACATAATTACACAACAAGTATGTAACAACATTTAATAACATGGAATTAGCTTGTGACATGTTGTTTTCTTGCAACAGCTGCTCACAGCCCACTTTGTGATTGTATTCAAAGATTGAATTTTGATTTCATCACAAACTTGGAGCTGATCCCACATTCCACGTAAGTCTTTTGGCTATCTTCCTATAAACAACTCCCACAAGAGTTACTTGGTAATTATTACACAATGTTACATGGCCTACTTATTATCATCAATCAAACTATGTTTGTTTATTATTTGTTTGGCAAGAGATGATTTGTAACATATTATTTAAAGATGTATTGTCTCTTGAAACACAAAAACAACCAGTTTACGTAATTAACAGGTAATTTAATTTGATTACATTTCATCTGGAAAATCGTCGCGAACAAAAGTAAACAAAGATTTCAAACCATGAGTATGCATGATGCTAATTAGGATTGTTTACAACCTGTCATAGTTGAGAAGGTGTTTTCACACAGATTGCGAGGAAGTTTTATGATTATGCATACAGAGTAGCCAAACAAGCGCGTTGCATTATGAGATATGTTTTGTTCGCAATAATTTTGACTGGAAGTCAAAATTATTTTTTGAACAAACAAACATCTGTATTTCAGTTAAATGATTTTTTTTGGACAAATTTTTGGTGAAAGTTAATAACTATTATGATACTTCAAAATGACCCACTTTTTTTCAAAATATTTTTTTTTATAATTTTTTTGGAATTAGTCAAAGGGACAATACTTAATTAACTAATTTAATTTACACAACACTGTTAATTCAACATCACATTGTGAAAGCTAATTAGTTATGTCATGTTTTAACATAAAACGTTATTAATGCTTTTAAATATACTGTACATAATACAGTATTGTTAAATAAACATTGTATTTTGTGCACGGCTCCAGGGAAGAACAACCTCCTACATAGGACAAATCAATAGTCCAGTTTTGAGCAATACTTTCATTTTGTGAGTTCTAGACTCGTACCTACCTATGGATTTCTTTTTTCTGTTTGATTCATTTTCTTTATTTTGATCTTGTGAACTTTCAACTTCTTGGTTCCTATTATTAATATTACTTAATCTGCAACAAATAAAAATGGAACCAATCAAAATGTATTGAATATAATAATAATGATCACTCAATATAGAGTACCATAATTCTATGGGAAATCCCCAGGCCACGAAAAAATCATGTAGGGCATGTAGGATTTTACTGTCCGGTGACAAGCAACCTCACAAAAGAGTGTTAATAATACAGTATAGAAAACAAAGAAAGAAAGAGAGAATATATGCCATGTATTATAGTAATGTTCAAAGAAAAATTTTAAGTAAAGAAGATTAACTAGACTAGACGGAATATCATACAATAACATACCACAGTAAAAACTAATATTCACAAAATATGAAACAAAAAAGAAATACCATTAGAACCAGCCGGCCTAGACAGAAATAATTAACAAGTGTTTGAACTTTAAATAAAAAACCAGTAGAACCAGCCGGCCTAGATAGAAATAATTAACAAGTGTTTGAACTTTACCTCTGCGTTTCGGTATCATCAGTCAAAATACGGTTAAAATAATGTGTGGTGGCGATTGATATGTGAATCCAACCTGAGATGTGGCGTACCCAGTGACCCTCGTTCATCACTAAAGCCATGTTGGCTTAAAATCAACTGTGTAAAGCTAGCTACAGTAGTTTTTTAAGCATAAACTGTTGATCAGGAACATAAGACAATAGCAGACTGATCCAATAATTCCAAGTAAAATTGCTGTTAGAAACAACGTTGCTTTAAAGACCACAGCTTAGTGAATGCACTTAGATCAATGAATATTGACATTATTACAATAGCCTTGTTGTGGCTAGATTATTTGTTAACTTTGAACTATACCATATATGGTCGTATTGTAAGAGCCTGGGAAATCATATCTAAAAATAGCTGAGTGATAGAGCTTCAATTAAAATGAGAGGCCAACCTAACAAGTTGTTCACCATATTTGGGCATGCATCTAAAATGCAAAATTACTGCTGCCTCTGAGCAGGGAGTCCCTGCTCAGAGAAAACAAATTAGATAAAAATACTAATGCCTATTTTACAGAGGGGTCTGACTATAAAAACCAACAAGAATAACATTTTCTTAAGAAAATTGTTAGCTTTATTTAAATGTTTGTTTGTTCATGCTAATGTAAATGGCAATTCATATAACTTCCTTGATCATCTGTTCTTTCCTTCCAAAATTGTTCTATAATTATGTTTATTGATACTTTTACCAAGGCTAAAATTAAAATTTCCATTATAAAATGGATTATCTAACAAGATGGATTAATATAACTAATTACTGTACTCAGCTTCAGTTATGATATTGCTTTTAATCATGTTGTTTAGTCTATAATTAGTCATAATGATAATTACTAATTATTTCCAATTGTTGTTCATGTACAGTTTATGAACTAGACATGGCAAACAAGGTCAAAACGGCCCCTTTTTCAGCGGCGGGTAAGGTTTGACCGTATACAATGCATGTGTGAAATGTAAAGCTTTCTTATGGCCCTCCCATGCACATGTTCGCAACACGCTGCTTGGTAGGCCTATAGTGTTCGTTATAAGAAGACGAGATGTAATTATACGTCCATGGTTTAACCATGTAATGTATAATATTGATTTATTTTAAATTTATTTTTAATATGTCGAATGCAGTTTTAATGATGACTGTTCGTTTGTTCGTGTCGACACATTCAGTATCAAATGGCGATATTTCTGTATTTTTTCAATCAATTGCTTGCTTGCGAGTATTATATAAGGTATGGTTTAAAGATCTTTGGCTATGTTCGGCTTCGGGATATTATACCACACTTAGGCTAGGCTATAGGGGTCGTCGGTTCGTGTTATGGGTTGTCCAATTTTAGATCGTCCAATTTGAGGTCGTTGGGGTCGTCAAATTCGAGGTCATCGCTTTCTACACACCCAACAACAATGGGGAAAAACAGTCCCACACAACAATGAGACAAATTACCAAACTGACTCTAGTAACTTAGCTATATAACCCCTTCCTCATCACACCCCCTCCTCCCCCCCCCCCCTTCCTAAAGTATCCTGCATCATGAAAGGGGGTCAAGTTTGAAAAAGACTTTCACAGTGTACCCTGATTCAATAGTATGTAATGGCTCAGGGTGGGTTTAAAACTGAGTACAGTATTTACAGTTACAAACAAAAGAACCTGTGCAGAGAAGATTTTGAAAGAATTAATAACAAAAGAATATAAAGTAGGTTATAATTCAGTCAAAAGTCAGCAAACAAAAAAAAAGAGAAAAAAGACCATACAGTACAATATAAAATGTGTAGAGGCAAACCATACTTACATGACTCTTGAATTTGAACTTTTAGCAAATGTTGGAATTAAAAAAGAAAAAAATCTATGTACAATAACTTAATGCATAATAGAAAAATAACACCTAAAAAAGAAGCGTTATTATGTATTTACAATAAACGTACCCTCAGTAATAACTTAAATGACCTAAAAACTTTCTCTTCAGTGTCAGTCTTGAACCAAATAAATTGAAGTTTTTTTTTCAATTTTAAACGCCAGACAGTTTCCAGCTGATAATTGCAAGCCTCCATATATTTGGTATCTCTCCGGCTAAAATACAATTTTTCCAATTTTTTTTTAAAACGCAAAAGAATATACTGATATTTTTATTGAGTCCGTTTAGTGTATTTAAAAAAAGTTTATGTATAAAATTTATTTATATCGGCAAAAACTTAAATGGCCCTTCTTTACAAAATTAAACTTTGATGTGAAAAACAGCAGCATTAGCAATTTTCAAGACTGATATTTATTAATAAATTATATTATAATATTTACTTCCTCAATCCCTGTACCATTATATTGTCAATGGAAAAATGATGATGCATCAAAACCACAACAGAACAAAGGAATGACATTATGTATAGATATTAATGCCATCATCATGAGCGACACGTGATCAATAAATATTGTGACTGTTGACGTTTCATGTGATTATTTGTTATGTTGTTTAATAAATTAAATGTATTTAATGATGAAAAAAAATGGTGTAATCTTACCTATCTCTGGCAAGCCTTTTGATGTGTCGGTTGAGGTTTTCACGAAGAGCAATGAATTTCTCCCATCCGCTGCCACTTCGAACCCAGTTGGAATTGGACACCGCTGGTGGTGGTGGAACTGATGATGAGGAACATCTCGATTCCTTAGCAACAAGGGGCATCGTCTTTAGTCAAGAAAAGCTGTTTTAAGGAAAACAGTTTGACTGCTTTTTCCTAATTGTAACCGAAAATACCAATAGATTTAATCTGACTACAATTCTCGTATAATTGTTGGATTTCAAATTAACAACTGTTGATGAGAAGAAACGTTTATGAAAACACTGACGATTACCATCTGGTTTTGTTTTGATCACGTGGTTATTAAAGATCCAGACAAGAGGGCTATACCATTTTAAAAATGTGGAATAACAAATATATAAAACTTCAACACTACGTACTTTTCAATAGGCTTTGGAATAATTAGTACACATTTATAATATTTAAAAAAATATTTAATAATTAAACTCTTAAATATGAAGTTTTCATTGACAATATTTTGTGTAAGAGTTGAAAAAAAAGCTGAAACTTGTTATTTAATATTCTCATGCGTCAACAACCTTGTTGAGGGATCATCTTGGAGTAGCTCACATCACTTTTTTATTATTTTAATTAATATAATGAATACATTTTGAAGATACGCTTTTATAACAGCGGCACACTTAAATAAAGGTGCGTTAAGCATATCAACCAAAATGGTAACTAAACAAAGAAACTAATATTAATAAAGAAATCTTATGCAAACGGCCTAACATTATTTTGCTGCATGTAAAATTATAATCTTACACTGACAGTTTGAAGGCGATCCCCGAAGGATGACACATACCGAAAATTACGTCATCAAGTGAACATGCGCCCGTCGCGCGTTGTCAAAACAAAGATGGCGACTTTTCCATTGCAAGTCATGAAATTCATTCATTTTTACTCATATTTTGAATGAAATAAATGTTTAATTATATAGAAAATAATATCTACCGTAAGTATTATAGTTATTTTTAGTATCTGTATTGTTAAAATGATTGATAAAATGATAATAGGCCTAGGGCCTAGATTCTTTATCTGTTGAATGAATTTGGCCTCTTTTATTGTTTTGCTCCTCTCTCTATCTCAGTGAGTCGAGTGACACTATCATTGGTGGAGTCCAACCGGCCTTGCTTGCTGTGACTGGTTGTCCCGTCTTCTAGGCCTAGAGGCTAGGCTGGTTAATGGCGCAATAATACAGGAGTCTAAGCGCGCCTATAAAGTCCCGCATATCTGGCGTGAGGCTCAATGTAAATAAGCTAACTTTTTTGGGCTAGGGCCTAGGCCTAGGAGGCTACGCTAATCATGGAAAATCTTTTATTTTAATTTGTAAATGTATTTAGGCCTAGCTAGGGCTAGGCCTAGGCCTAATTTATTTTAATTAATGTCAGTAATTTTATTTATGTTTGTTAGTTATTTAATAATAATAATATCACTTTATTTTTTTATGATGATTTTCCTAATATATAATTTCAAATCATACGCTTTTTCACGTTTCAAAAACATTAACAATCGCAATTTGATTTCAACTCATTAGTTGAACTAGATGGTTCGCTCGCGTACCATCTAGGTCGTGCCCACAGATGGTTCTCGAATATACAGTAATTTCAGCGTAACAAAAACTGGCGATTTCAAATGTACGTACCGCAGGACTATAATACATTCTCGTTTACAGAAACGAATAAATAGACACGATGATTTATGTAGTCAACTAAAATTAGCACCCTGGGAATTACTTCCGAAGGAGAAACTTATCACAAAATGAGTCCAAATTTTTGATTTGGACTCATTTAAAGAAACCCAATTTGCGTTTTGTATGTAACATTAGGGTTGAGGGATGGGAAAGCGGATAGGTACAAAGAGAAACAATTTTTAAATATATTCTTTATCCACTCAGTAACGAAATGTTTTTTTCATGTTTTATAGGCCTATAAATAATATACCTCTAAATACAGTAAAACATTTGCGATTTAATACTTAAACTGTCACTGTCATAATCGATTGAAATATTAAAGTACATGTCACAATACACCACTACGACGTTTATATTATTGGTAATTATTAATTAATACAAACGTTTAGAAGGAACTGTCAGTATAAAGTTTATTTGTATATAATAATGTGTTTATATATCTAACTGTAGCCTATCCACAATGTCAGTAATAAAGTTTATTGGTTATCCGCAACGAAGTTGCAGGATAACCTCTTGTGATTGTACGAAATCATTCTGTTTGATTTTTGTGTAACGCTTTTCTCTACAACTCGCAAACATAACATTTCGGTAACTATCTTAACATATTGACATTTACGTAACGTCGTCAAGCGAAGCTTTTCATGACGTTTACAATTGCGCAACGTGACTTACGCACGATTTAACGATTTTGTCGTATTTAACATAGCTCGACAACCAAATAACATTTCAACTTGAAACTTTGCAAAAGTTTAATTTATATCATGCGCTAACTTTCTGTTGAAAAAAAATTCCGTGTTTTACACAAAGTTACGCGCGCACGCGCATTTAAAATTTCAAAATGCGCAAAATTAATTTCTAATCAACTTTCTACGCGTTTCATGTCGTTTTAAGCATGTCAACAATTCCCACGCGTGCGCACATTTTTACGTGTGCGGTGCGCACGTAGCATTGAAAACGTATTTTTTTCGCGTGATTTATGTTTTTCCAGCCTTTTCTAGTAATTTTACCAAATTTTAAACAATTTCGACTTAAAGATACGTCATACGAGCACGTCGAATTGGACAATTTGCGCGCGTTTTTTATGAAAAGGTTAAAAAATTCGTTTAAAATATGCCTTTTTTTAAACAGTCGTAATTTCTAAACTAGACGGTCAACTTTTTGTGGATGACATATTCTGAAAGTAGATGAGTTGTAGGTGTCGGATCAGGTATTAATATGGCTAACCGGACATTGTGACGTCATCGTATGGCCACGCGAATATAAAATTTAGGATTTTTGTATCTTTCGTCATAGCTCATCACATTGAATAGAGCGCATCTTCACTTATTCGTTTTCCATTTTCACCCCCATTTTGATATTGTCTAGGTCAATCAACTATCTTTCGCATGAGTTAAAAATATTTTAATTCTTTTGACGTCATCATGCCTAAAAATTTAAATCACGTGTGGCATCAATTTCATCTTTACAGTAAATTTTAATCTGTTATAGCTCATAAGAATAAAATGTGATAATCACGATTAAAACTTTTTCTGGAAGCTATTGGATTGTATATACGAAATTATGTAAACATGTTGCCCATCGGATGTTGTGACGTCATCATATGGCCAGTTAAATAAAAAAGGTCGTATTTTCATCTTTTGCGTCATAATTCATTACATTTAAAAGAGCGCGCATCAATATTTCACGTATTCAAATTTCTTCTACACGCTAATACGTTGTTGCTGAGATAATTTCCTTTCGGAATTGCTACCTTCGCGTTTCATTTTAAAACCGTCAACATGTTAAAAATTGCAATAAATAGCGGGTCCCGTAATTTCACCTATTCTACACTGTATGTGATATGGATACAGATTATACTGTGTATATACTATATATGAATTTATATATAGATAAAATTCAGCAATAACAACATATCATATTCTTCAGTTCAGGTCATAATGCCAACGTGAACACTTCCTTTTGTCCTCAACCTATCCCCTTATATGTTAATGTTGCACCACTTGCGCGGCGGATAACCAAACTCGTCAAAGTGACGAGTTACATGTCTAGTTTGTATATATTTTTATATTACATCCAACAGGACGAACATTCACAGTAAGAAATGTTCGATTCAAATGAAGACCAAAAATAGTTAATAGGTATTTACAGTATTGTCAAAGTATTGCAAGTTTATTCTCAAAGGGCCCATATATTTACCTACTGCATGTGTTAAACCAAGGGCTCATAAATTTACCTACTTGTATTAAACCAAACTCTGGCAGACTGAGAGATTGGGATGTTCCATTCATCGCAAATCAATGCATTTGTATAATCGTATATTAAATGTATCAAAATAGTATTTTTTTAAGAAAATCGGCCTGTCTTCAACATTATGATGGTGTACTCTAGCTGTTCAACCGGTTTTCAGCTATTAAAAACAATTATCGTAGGAGGAGATAGGAAAATGTGAAGCCTCCTCGCATTTTTGTGGTGGGTATTTTTCAAGATGGACATCCATTAGACAGTGTATACCACGATCAGAAAACACCCCTATTTGGGGCAAATCATTGAACCTAAATTCGTTTTAATCGTCAATAACTAATTATCTAACTTAATTTAATTAGTAAACAGGGTTACATCAGGTGGTTAAAATCAGTACCGAAAGTACGAACCAACTGTATATACCATCGAGTAAAAATTCTAGAAGTAAGGCGCGATTTACCGAATTTTGCCCTTACGTAAATTTATATATAGATACATACATGGGTTTATTATAATTAACCAATAATTGCAAGCCAGCAGCAACCTCAAACAACTTGACATGTATAACTTATAATAGTACAATTATTCAAGATAAAGGATACAGTAGGCCTACTGTAGTTTTACTGTAGGCCTATCTTAAATTATGTTAAATTATTTAGAATTTAATTGTAAGAGATGTCGAAAGTGTCAAAATGGTTCATTTTATTGACGGTCCTGTCTACCTCATCCTCCTAAAGTGCTTTGTATTTTGTGACCAGTAATCTTATTAAAAAGTCCCATTCCCTACATTTTTTTCTTGTAAATGTCTATAACAGCATAGTTGTGCCATACTTAATATATATGTTATTTTGTCTAATTCACTGTAGGCATAGATTACGCTTTACAAGTTATTCAAAATCAGGAAGAATATTGTAGGCATTGCCACCACTATTAAGATATTATTTTTTATATAACACCTATATAAATTCCTGTCATTTGATTGGACGAATGTGGGTCACATGGCGTGCAATAGTACGCACTATTCAACGATCGTTAAATAGTACTTTTTGAAACATTTTTGTGTACGAAAAAAAAACGTCTAGATGTTATATAAAACAAATAATGAATGTTTTGTATTCGTGTAATGGTACAAATAATGGCACTTGGTGAATGATGAAAGGTTATATCAACTCGGCTTTGCCTCGTTGATATAACCTTTCATCATTCACCTCGTGCCATTATTTGTACCATTGCACTCATAAACATTCATTATTTGTATAATATTGTACTATTATGTTATTTACATGTCTTTTTTAAAGGATTACTTTAAATGATGGCTTCACCAAGTACAGCTGTAGATGAGATAGATATGCAGTCTATGTTTAAAAAACTAAGAGTTGATCCAGAGTAAGTAGACCTGTGTTTCAATTTTAAGTGTAAGATATTCTAGGGGGTGGTAATAGGTGGGGTAACCTAGTCACAGTACTCATCTTTGAATTTCCTTATATACCTTCCTCCAAATTTTCCAAAATTTCTAACATTTTTACTACCCACCCTTGTTTAAAATGTACATCATCTCAGTGTATTAGTTTTATACCTTGATTAACTGCATTTTGTTCATGTTTTTCTTTAATACTTGTAGGCCTGTATGTTCTAAGCGAAGCTCATCAACTAGGCGATCTAGTAACGGAAACTACTTCAGCGTGCGATCACGGAAATCCAACTTAAAGGCAGTGCCCTGGAAATGGACTAAGCATCGCTTAGAACCCTATGTCACAATATCAGGATCATCGCCTCCTCAATGGCAGCCGGAGTTATTTGGATCACCAACGAACCATAACAAAGATGATCTTGTTAAGAGCGTTAAATTACCCAGCACGTTCCAACCGTCATTTTCAACCGGGAATTTTTTGGCAAAGGCTAAAAGCGATGAACGAGCTGTTTTTGGACCTATTGTTAAACCTTCTAAAAAGACATTAACGTGTAAAAAGTTAGCGACGATTCAGGAAGAAGCACCTGAAGCAGATCATTCTGCCAACAATTTATTTAAATCTTCTTCTCTTATTCAAAGATTCAACAGCTTTCAAATGAATCCTAATAATTGTCCAACAAGAAGAAGAAACATTTTTTGTAATGATCATTTGAATACAAGACAATTGACTGCCAAAACACAATCTACAAATTCTAATTATTTTGATAAATATCGTGATCAATCTTGTGCTTTTTCATTGAATCGAAAACGATCGTCGTCCGAAGATGTTTACTCAACGTCGCTGTCGGAGTGTAGGCGGACCGAATGCAGGCACAAGGCGTTTTCGGTGGCCCGAGGCGAGGTGGCGTACACTTGTTCGCAAGAAGCTCTTCAGGTTCATCCACCTCTGGACGACACCAGTATGGAGGACCTTGCTGGATATTTTGAAAACATGATTTACATCCCAAAAAAGATGTCTCACATGGCAGAGATGATGTACACATGACAAACAGATTAAGTAGAGAAGTGTATATTACATGAAAAACATAGATTAAAGCTCTATCTATATCTACACTATCAAACTAGTTTGTGCCCAAACATGGTAGTGATATGACATGATGTCCATGGGTGCATCACCTTTGATAGTGTAGACAGAGCTTAGTAAAAAAGTGTGTGATAAACTATCCTACAGTGCTAACAAGTTGGTATACTCATTCCTACTGTATTTTGCAGCAGTGATTTAAACAGTGTTGAGATTCTAAAGATGAATTCAATTCGTCATTATTTGAAATTCAGACAATACTAACAATATTACATATTGCCATACTTGACCGTTCTGCTTTGTCATTTAACTCTACGTTGCATTGCACAGTTCAAACAAAATTATTTGTTGTTTAATGTTTAAATAGAGATTCTATTGTGAATGTTTTGATATTAATATGTTTACTTAAAATAATGTAATTTAAGAATAAAGCACATTTTGTAATGATGTAAGGTTGTTGGAATTTTTAACCGAATCTTCCTTAATAACATCAATTTAAGAACTTTTTTTAAAGAAATTTATTACAGAAAATAGTATGGAACTTTTTATATTTAATTTCTTGCTAGAAATTTGTTTAGAGTTAAATATTATGTATATTTAGATATAGTGCATAAACAGTATTATGTTGTTTGTATGTTTAATGTTCTTATACACACAATGTCTCAAAGATCACACTTGCATAATTTGTTTGCAATTCGTGATGTTTGAATTTTGTTTCTGTAATTTGTGATGTTTATTGTAAGTTTCCCAAACTTGAATTCTAATTTATTAACTTTTCACACATCTCAGAGTGTATGTGTCGGTGGGTGGTTTTACATAGAAAAAAACAATTGATATGATAATATTAATGGTAGCTATGCTGTATCATAGTAGGATGGTTATTATGGTATCTGTTGTATTTATAGCAATACTGACTGTTACTGGTAGAATGAGGTCATTTTGTATAGCCGTTTTGATAACATAAAGTTAAAAAATAAAATTTATAAAATAGTTTTTTTAAACTTCATAATCCCTGCATTTTCTTTGATGTATTCATAGGGGTAGTAGTACAGTATAAGATAAGTGAAATCAGCTATTTAAAATTGTATTAATTTAAATACTGTATTTTCAAAAAAAGAAAGGTAGATTAAATTATAGTAACATATATTGACTAATAAGTTTAGAGTCAAATATGAATTACGAATCTGGAACATTTACATTTTTTTAAATGTTATTACTACTGTATTAAAAACTCTATTGTTTTGAGTAAAGCTCTGTCTACATTATCAAACTCGTTTGACCAAAATAAGTATGATGTGACCAAATATGGTAGTGATATGACGTCACCATGTCCATATATGGGCACATCACACCTTTTTTTTTTCACAAAGTTTGATAGTGTAGACAGAGCTTTAGAAAGTTTTTTTATATATATAATGTAGAAGAAAACACATTTAAAGGTGCAATCACATGTTCTGTTTTCAGACCATTTAAGTTTAACTATTAAATTATAAGATTTGTTATTTACATTATAAAACATTAATTGATATAAAAACATCATGATGTCAAATTGTTTAGTATACTTTATTGTACAGTAATTGTATGTGTTAAAATCATACTCATCGAAATCTTAAATACTACAGTTTGTTTTCCAAATGAACTCTAGTCTACAAACACTGTCAAACTTTATGTGACAAAAAAAATTTGCTGTGCCCATATATGGACACAATTACGTCATATTCCTACAGCATTTTTGTAGTTTGTGTAGTATAGCTTAGCCGAGCTTAAAGTGTGGTTCCTACTTGGACTCAACGTAAGCGCGCCGCAAGTAATTAAACCAATCACGGCGCGATGGATCATCCGACGGTCGCTTGTGATTTGTCAACGTACCAATAGGCGAATTGATTTCATGAGATACAACACCTATTCACAATCCAGTTTTGCACTTTATATTCGGGATACACAAGTAAAGTTAAACACATTAATTTACCGTTACACAACTCCCTTGCATAAAATATATAATAATAATACAACTAATAAAATGTTAGTATCTTCTTGCCCATACCATAATCTTTTAATTGGCCTCCTGAGAAACTTAACCCAACCCTCGTGTGTAACATTTTTTTGACGTCACATAATGCGCGCGCAAAACACCAATCACGTGCTAAGATTGCTCAGTTCATAAATTAATCAATTCTACTATGTTTACTTGTTTACTTGTTTCCCGTACACTTTCGTCTACGGGATCGAGGCGAAGCACTCAGTGCTTAAAAGCCCCTCTTAGCAATAAAATCATATTCTATATAGGGTGAAAACTTCAGCGGGTGGTTAGACCATGCGACGTTAAGTTTTGCTTTGAACAAGTTCACCGTAGCACATGAAACTACATCCGTAGGCAGAGCATTCCATAAGAGAATAACTCTCCTGGAGAACGTGTCCCTCCTAATATTAAGACGAGAGCTTTTAAACTTGAGTTTATATGGGTGTCCACGGGTCCGAGATTCTAGATCAAATTCAAAAAATGTGTTGATCGAAATACGATCGAAACCTTTAACAATCCTAAAAACTTGGATAATATCTGCTCTCTGCCTTCGATATCTCACTCATGGTAGGAAGACCAAGAATTCTCAAACGTTGTTCATAAGGAATATTACGGTACCTAGGAATCAATCTTGTTGCTCTTTGCTGGACCTTCTCTATTTCATCCTGATCTCGTTTTCTAATAGGATTATAAACAGTGTTACAATATTCAAGCGTTGGCCTGACAATAGACTTATACAGCTTCAAAAATCCATCTTTATTCAAGAATTTAAAAGATCTATAAATCATTCCTAGTTTCTTATTAGCTCTTTTACAAATATCCGCTACATGCAAATTAAAGATTAAACTATGATCAAAGGTAACACCTAGATCTTTCTCCTGCTTTACCTCATGTAGTAAATTACCAGCCATTGAATACAAGAATTTGGGATTATCACGACCATAATGAAATACCTTACACTTAGTGTCATTAAAAGGCAATTGCCAAACATTAGACCAATGGGAAGCACTGTCAATGTCTCTTTGAAATAAATCTGCATCATCAATGTTATTGACCACTCTATACAACTTGGTGTCGTCTGCAAATAAACGTATACTAGATTCGACAACATCAGGTAAATCGTTAATGAAGATTGAAAATAAGATTGGGCCCACAACGCTACCCTGTGGAATTCCACTTAATACTGGAGCCTGTGATGACAATTGACCATTGACACTAACTCGTTGTGTTCTATTTGACAAATAATTAGAGAACCATCCTAGTAGATTTCCCGTAATACCAAAACCTTTCAATTTGACTAGAAGCCTTTGGTGTGGCACACTATCAAAGGCCTTTTTATAGTCTAAATAGACACAATCAAAGCTATCATGGTTATCCAGGTTAGTAGTCCAACTCTCCAGGACATCAAGTAGTTGTAATGCACATGATCTACCTTGTCTGAATCCAAATTGCTCATTGCACAAAAGACCATTACTTTCAAGATACATTACAAGTTTATCCCTAATAATCCTTTCCATCATTTTCCCTATGACCGACGTTAAACTAACCGGTCTGTAGTTAGCCGGGTCCTCCTTTTTGCCTTTCTTAAATATAGGTATTACAATTGCCTCCTTCCACGATAGAGGGACCTTCTGATCATTGAATAATCTAGTGAATATTAGACTGAGAGGGTAAGCAATGTTACTATTGAACTTATACATTTGAGGGAAATACTTCAGTAGAATACTACGTAATTCATCATTTCTTAAGATTGGATTGGTTACTAATTCATCCTTATCATTTTCGTAAATAAATTCGTTATCTTTAATTGCAACTAATCGCCCGTTGCTCATGATTACCGCGCGAACCTGCAGCAAAAACGGGAATTTACAGTAATAAGGATCAACATAGTGATTGCAAGTTTGCTGTGAAATCGTCAATTGTACAATTGTCATAAAATAAATACCACTTATCCTTTTCTTCTTCTTTGTTGGCTTGTTGGTAATTACGTTTGTGAATAACGATATCGTATTGTTATCTTTACGACAAAATTTATATTCTAAAAATCCTTGTTTGTACACAGGCGATGCTTCGTTGAAATCAAGTGGCATAATTCTCCACGTTGGTAAGGACGTGCTTATAATTATCAAGAAAGTGTGAATCTCCTAACTGTACGAGTGACCGAATTATCAGAGTCAGATGGAAGTTGTTGATGCCGAATGCCAGTGTTCCTGTATAGGCCTAGTCTACCTGGTAACCAATAGACACAAGAACCTCTCTCAGAAAATAATTTATGGAATAGCAACTGCCTCCTTGCCGCGTCATCATAGCTGATTTGATTTCTTCAAACGTTGGCACATGGCGCGCATCCGGTGGTACATTTATCGCATGTACCGTTTGGAATGGTATAGCATGCATGAACGAATACGCAATATCAGACAAGAGTTCCACTTTATTTTGTTCGAACTTTTTAAAACTATCATCAATTCCCAGAATACTGTTCAGAAAATCTTCAGATTCTTCTTTAGACAACATCGTTTTGACCTGACGTCCTGGACTACTGCTGACGTAGTTTGTTACCTAGACCTAAAGTGGAAAAAAAGTAAAGAAAGTAGTCTGCGCGTCAACCATGGAGGAAATTACTGTATAGTTTTAATGGTAGTTTAAATAAATGGAAGAGACTCTATACGCGCGTGTACCATGCACTAGCGTGGTTCTTCCAACGAGATATAAGCCTAAAGCTTGGTTCCCACTAGAACGTACCGTAACGCAAGGACGTAAACGCAACGCAAGCGTTTTAACCAATGACAAGCGAAGTTATAGACAGTTAGCAATCACAAGCGAATAAGCCATCGCTTGTGATTGCTCAATTCACTTGCGTTGCGTCTTAAGTGCTGGGTTCTTCCCACTACTGACGTAACGCAACGCAGTGACGTATTGATGCACAGCGTTGTGTATTGCGTAATCATAAGGAAACAGCTATGACGCAATTGTGCTGCAAACATCGCAGGTTTGATTTCACGCAGGCGGGGCCAAACACAATTATTGAAAGGGCATTTTCTTGCGTTGCGTTACGTTTAGTCGCTAGTGGGAACCACTCTTTAGGACGCAACGCAAGGAACTTGGTAGTGGTTGCACTCGGACGCAATGACGTACGCACTATGATGGACTCGGATCGCTTGCGTTCAAATTCAAATTCAAATTCAAATATTCTTTATTTATCAAACATAAAACATTGTGAAATACAACAATATAAGAATACATAATAAAAAGATGAAAAGGAAACACATAAAAACTCAAAAGAGCTTGATAAGTTGTGTCCCCCTACGTCCCTAACAAGCCTAAAAAACTAATACTTGAATAATAATAAAAGCTAGATCCTGCAACAAGTATTATTTTTAAATTATTTGTAAAATGATAATAAATGTTCTTTAAACAATAATTTAAATATATTTAATGAGTTGGTACTTTTTGTAGTTCGTAATTCAAGTCATTCCACAGTTTGGGTCCCACACATGACACAGTAAAACTAGTAGAAGTACGATTACGTTTTCTGAGTCTCATTTTGTCCTTAGATCTTGTATATTATGGCAAGAACCATTTTTTATAAATAGTGATGAAAAACGCACGTCCTGATTAGTAATAACGTTGTACATGAAAAGCCCAATTTGGTTCTTATTGATATCCGCAATTTTAAGAAGTTTAAATTTATAGAAACATTCAGTCATCGAATCATTAAAGATGTATTGTCCCTTTGACTAATTCCCAAAAAAAATTTTTTTTTTTATTTCGAAAAAAAGTGGGTCATTTTGAAGTATCATAATAGTTATTAACTTTCACCAAAAATTAGTCAAAAGAAAAATAATTTAACCGAAATACAGATGTTTTTTTGTTCAAAAATGATGACCAGATTGCATTAGCACCCTATGAGCTAATGTAATCCGGGATGGTTGGGATGCGCTTGTTTGGCTACTCTGTATGCATAATCATAAAACTTCCTCGCGATCTGTGTGAAAACACCTTCTCAATCGTGATGAGTTGTAAACAATCCTTTTTTTTTTGTCTTTTGTGGGTTCGTCCCACTTTTATTATAGTTCTATAAATATAAATAATATATGTATATATGCACATTTATATAATTCTCTTATTTATAAGGTACATTGTTAAAAAAATACATATCTTTTGAACAGTATATACATAAGACTAAGATTTTTTTGATGTTAAGAAGTAACCACATTTACATTCATATACATTTTTAAAAATACAATTAATTAAAATATGTCGATGGCAGTAAACTGTCGATAAAAATTGATTTAAAAAAAACGTACTTATGAAAAAGTTATTATTGTTGTTTTATTCTGTTCGTGTCCGTTGTCTGGGTAGAGAGGCTATAAACTCAGGGGAAGAATATAAAGAATCTTCCCTTTTCACCAAGAAAAAAATGGATGAGATGAAAACGAAGAATGCAAAAGCTTAATAATAGCATGCACAAATAGAGTAGAGTAGATTTCTATTGAGCAAATAATAAACTGACTAGTTACATGTCGTCGTACGCAAAACGTATCATGGCGTCATATTAATTTTTAGTAGGCTACCATACCATACAATAGGCCTTTTTACGAAAGCCTATTAGGGCCAACAAAAAAATAACATTGCTTTCACAAATTCGAAATAACGAATTATTAATTCGTTATTTCGAATTTATTTAAGTAATTTGAAATTTCGAATTATTAATTTGAAATTTCGAATTATTAATTCGAAATAACGAATTACTAATTCGAAATTTCGAATTATTAATTCGAAATAACGAATTATTAATTCGACCTCTGCTCTTTCTAATGACATCCCAACCATCCCGGATTACATTAGCTCATAGGGTGCTAATGCAATCTGGTCATCATTCGTCCTGAAAACCATTGGATTAGATTATTTCAATCGTAGCTTAAATTATCAAGAGATTATTGAAATGTTAGCAGAAGATCATGATATGTTGATAAGTAAACGGACATTAAAGCGAAGGCTGAAAAAATGTGCCTTAGTCGAAGAAAACGGCATTCTGACGAACTTGAAGCCAATTACAGACGTCAGGGATGCTACATGGGTACAGGTGGATGCACATTCGTTGCACACAAAATGGGTTAAACATAGATAAAAAGATGGTCAGAATAATTTTAAACCTTCTTGACCCAGAGGGTGTCTAAGCAAGGAGACGACGACTACACAGAAGAATTTATCATGTACCTGGCCCAAACTATATCTGGCATATCGACTCGTACGACAAACTTAAGCCATACGGCATTTGTATAAATGGCGGATTCTCTAGACACATAATATGGCTAGTCCAAAAGTTATAGCCGGCTATTACGTAAATTCTGTTCGCCAAAAAAATGGATTGTCCCGGGGGTTGTCCAAAGTCTATTAGAACAGATTTTGGAACTGAAAATTCTATTGTTGGTCCAATGCAACAATTTCTTTGTAATGAGAACAGCAGTTTTATATAAGGAACAAGTCAGCATAATCAACGAATTGAGAGTTGTTGGGGCATTCTCAGAAAATTATTATTAATATCGTATTTAACTAAAGTGTCTGCCAGAGTAAGATTAAGGGCCTCTTTACATACATTTGTTTTTAAATTTATATGGATCAATTTTAAATTATAGTGTAATATAATTGGAGACGTTTTAGACTGCTGAGCCCGGTATTGAGACTTTACTCGCTTGGTTGCAATTGAGTTCGTATATACGATACGATACGATAATACTATACTACAGGGTATCAGTCGATCGGTGATGATAGATGATGATGTTGTGAATGAGGTGTGTCTCTGTAGGTGTGCCTATGATGAAGTGGCTCAGTGAGGTGTCTCTGGGCTCTATTGAGACTGGGGGTATATCGGCTGCTGTTCATTGCATATGCCATCATTATATCGTCTTTGAGCTTAGATATAACATTGGTCCTAGTTGATCCACGATCTAGGTATAGGCAAGACAAAGGAGTTTGAAAAAATTGTATATCTCAATGATGGATATCGTTGTCACGTCAATTCTCTACTTAAAAGCTGTCATTCTTGAATTGTTTTACGATGGGAAAGTTCTCTAAGGTTAGATAAACTGTTATTTTAGAGAGCTAATTGGTTACAAGTAGTATTCATGAAAAACATCTGGTCAGTTTCTTACTGGACTTTTGTGGGGCAAATTTTTGAACTCAGTTGGTGTGTGGTAACGTTAAATATTGGAATTGTATATAACTCTGATACATTACAATAGCAACAAGTCGTTGCAGCTTAGCCGTTGATTTCATCGATCATAACGAGTTTATGGGATTACGATATTCTGTCAATGAAAATAATATGATACATTTAATATTTAAAATACTGCCATGGACTGACAGATTATGTCTTGCACCAGTTATTTAAAAATATTATAGAGGAATGCAACTATAGCTCTATAACATGTTGATAACACAATATACGCATATATGGCAATTATCGCATAATAATTGTATTTTTAAAAAGGTGATATTTTGGCCATTTTTCGGGAAAATTCCTGTAGGCCTACTATAGTACACGGATTCTTTTTTCAAACCAATGGTATACAAAACGTACAAGTATACTCAGGGGCGGATTCAATTTACGTCCGAGACGCCAAATGACAAATGTTGTTGGAAATTGAAATCTTATAGCCGGGAAATTTTACCTTCCTCTTTTTTGTTTGCTTCTCAGTTGAAATGAACATGTCATATTGAGAAACATTACCTCTGCTCCATCTCCCCTTCTATTTAATTTTAAATTCTTTGACCCGCCCCCTCATGTACTTGCCAAATGGCAGATGACAAGGTAGTAGACCCGCCCTTGATACTGTATTGATATTCGAATCAATATGACAATACTTTCTTAACTTTCAACTTTATTGTCAAACATAAGAGTGTAAACATTCTAAATTAATGACAAGGGATGATAGATTAGCCAACAATGAATATAAAGTGGGGTGGGGGTGTCAACTGTAATGTGAGTTTGTGAAATTTTGATTCGCCGACCGTTTCAATTTCAATTTCAATTTGTTTTATTGAAAAAAAAGGGGGCAACGACAGACAGATTTGCTACATTTGACAGTGTCATTTCATAACTGTTAGAAGTATAAGTAATTGGGAAACAAATACATATAAAACAAAACGTGAATTTAATTGCAAAAACAATCAAGTGTTATGGTAAATTCCGGGTGTCTCGAAAACAGAGACCCCCACTAAAACTTCTTGATATTACGTTATATAGGGGGGTATCTGTTTTCGAGATTTTCTCGATTGTTTTCGAAATTTTCTCGAAAACAGATACCCCTTAAATAATGTAATATCGAGAAGTTTTTTGTTTTTTTTTTGTGGTGGGTGGGGGGGGTCTCTGTTTTTTAAAATCTCCAAAACAGAGACCCATGGGTCTCGGGTCTCTGGTCTTTGTTTTCGAGGTCTCTGTTTCGAGCACCCAGTAAATTTCAATAGCGAGGGCACATCCCTGCGTATTCCGTTTTTTGACTGGGGAGTACACACATTACGGATAGCTATTAACATTAACACCAGGGGTGTTGCCCTAGACGTGGCCCGGGCAGCGATTTTTTTTTCGTACATAAGTTGGGGACCCCCTCATGAAACGTCACAAAATAAACATGAATAATTCATCAGTTAAATTTTCCTGTTCCGTGTGCACCCAAGCGTATTGCGGTACGATTCTAGGCCTATCTCAGACTCCGCTGTTGTTGCGGCGTGCGATTTCATAGAAGAATAGCTGCGTTTTGTGTGGATTGTCGAAATAATCAGCCTTTAGTTTATGGTGTTTTTAATATAATGTATTACTAACGAATTACGTGTTAAAATTATAGTTTCTATTAATACTATTAGGCCTAATTATTTGTCTCTAAACCCATGTCTATTCTAGTAGTAGCTGTGTGGGTATGTGTGACGTGTGTGTGTTGGTATGACACAATCCGAGTAATAAGTCAGCAAAATTAAACAATAAACTTACACAAAAATACATTTTTTATTCTCGCGGGTCTAATCTTCCCATCTCATGTGTTCATATAAATATACGCGCATTTTTTAAGTTCCTTTGAGTACATGCCATATTGTTTGATAATAAAATAGCAGAATTAAAAAAATAAGTACACAAATCATACACATTCTTTATTCTTGTGGGTCTAAGGTTTCTTTGGGCTATGTCCAATGAATTACTACTTAGTGTAATGTCTTGCCTAGCTGTCGATTAGCCTCGACTCGACACATTTTGCATAGTGGTGTGTGTGACGTGTGAAGAAGAGTGCGCGAAGGCAATCACGTGAATTGACAGAATCCTAGGCCTACTCAAAGATAGTGTAGTAGGAAGATGTTACACTTCCTATTCGTTCAATGCAAATAAAAGCGAGACAACATGGAGCTAAATTTAAAGGGCGCCTCGCACGTCGAGTAGGGATACAGAAAGTTATTGTATAGGAAATAGGCTATTATAACAGTAGAATAATATGATTGTAAAAAAAGTTAAGATTTAATACGAATTAACATATAAAATGCGTATCCGGATATTCACCCCCTGGACATTTACCCCCCGGACAACTACCCCCCGGACAACCACCACCTGGACCACTACCCCCTTAGGACAACTACCCCTTTAGGACAACTACCCCCCGGACAAATACCCCCCGGACAACTACCCCCTTAGGACAACAACCCCCTTAGGACAACTACCCCCTGGACAACTACCCCCCGGACAATTACCCCCTAGGAACAATTACCCCCCGGACAATTACCCCCCGGACAATTACCACCCGGACAATTACCACCCAGAAAACTATCCCTTTAGAACACCCTAACCACCCAGACCATTCAACAACCTGACTCTGCAACTATTAATTAATAACTATATTTTAATTCGTTACTTTGACGAATTACTATTCATTATTGTAAACAAAAGTAAAAGATTGAACATAAATATAGCCTGGTGGTATAAACTGAAGATTGTCACACATGATCATAGGATAGGATTTTTGCGTCAGGACAATGCTTCGATAACCACTGGTCTTAAAAGAATTAATTTTTGTCTCAAATTTGTCATATATGTATTTTTGTACACTTGAAGAATAATATCACTTTTGATATTTGACCTCAATGTTCACTCACCGAATAAACGTCGATCTTTAAATAAATTCCCCTCAAATAAACGGTGAACATGTCACTCCCATGAAACATCATATGGAATAATCGGCGTCTATTTCCATTAGATTATACCCCCTCCCATTGAATAAACAACTTTCTTCCAATAAATGTCCACCTAAAAACCACCTAAACAATAAACAGCCCAGGCCGTTTTTTCAATAAATACGGTACTTTAAATCTAGCACATCTAGGGTCTAGCGTGCTGTTAAACAGAATAATCGGTTAAAAACGGGTGTTTCGAAACTAGAGACCCGAGACCAGAGACCAGAGACCCGAGACCCAATACGAAAAGGGAGACCTAAATATACGAAAAGGGAGACCCACGTACGAAAAGGGAGACCCCACTATACGAAAAGGGAGACCCCACTATACGAAAAGGGAGACCCTAATATACGAAAAGGGAGACCTAAATATACGAAAAGGGAGACCAAATATACGAAAAGGGAGACCCAAATATACGAAATGGGAGACCTAAATATACGAAAAGGGAGACCCACTATAAGAAAAGGGAGACCCCACTATACGAAAAGAGAGACCACACTATACGAAAAGGGAGACCCTAATATACGAAATATAGGTCTCCCTTTTCGTATTGGGTCTCGTGTCAGGTCTCTGGTCTCGGGTCTCTAGTTTCGAAACACCCGTTAAAAACAGATGATTTCATTTTTACAGAAACCGGTCCTATATATTTGTCTACTTTTGGATTGGGGGGGGGGGGGGTAGTTGGCCGGGGGGTAGTTGACCGGGGGGTAGTTGACCGGGGGTAGTTGACCGGGGGGTAGTTATCCTAAGGGGGTAGTTGTCCTAAGGGGGTGGTTGTCCGGGGGGTTGTTGTCCGGGGGGTTGTTATCCTAAGGGGGTAGTTGTCCTAAGGGGGTAGTTGTCCGGGGGGTAGTTGTCCGGGGGGTAGTTGTCCTAAGGGGGTAGTTGTCCGGGTGGTAAACATCCGGGGGGTAACTGTCTAGGGGGTAGGTGTCCTAGAACCATAAAATGTAATGTTATCTTTATAGAAAGTGCAAATGAATCATATTTATATGTTTTGGAATACAAATTTGTGTTTCAATTACCTGGAATTGTTTAAGTACCTGGAATTTATCTACCCGTATTTTATTTCTTTTATTTTAATGTTTTTATTTGCAAATCAATTGAACTTTTTAAAATTATTTACATTTAATTGTTTATCATTGGACATAGATAGAAAATTTAATACCTAGCTTTAGAAACACTTCTTCGTCAGAGTGAATAAATATATTAGGAGCCTAGTAGTGGTAAATAGGCCTATAATGTGTATGCCTATATAATAATCCATTACGTATGGTTTATTTCTAAGGGTAATAAAAGAGAATAGGTAGTATGGCATGTAATCAATAATCAATCAATCAATCAATATTTATTATAATCAATAATATTATACAAATAGTCGATCTGCATAAACTGAATACGGTACCAGTAGGCTTGAACATTATAGGAATTTAGGACTACGAGTATGTTTTTTTACTGAAAAAAAAACAATTATTGTTAATTATCTATTAATTTTAATAATTTAATAATACTGTAACTAATTATTATATTATGCTTGTAACACTCCGAACTTTTGTGCATTCATCGTAATTGTATATGCCCTGATTATGTAACGCCTAACATTATTGATAATATTAATTATAAGCCAATGAGTTCATTATTGGTAAGGTTATATCAAGGAAAAAATATCCGCGGGGAAGCCTACTTTACCCCCTTTCATTATACTATCCTTACAAAAAATGTTCTATCTATAGAAGTTTTAGAATTCTATGTTAATCTATAGAAACAGATAATTTCTATAGAAACGAATTTACAGATTCTACCCCTAGAGTTTTATAGAAATTGCAGAAGAATTGCTATAATTTATTCATAAATCATATATTGTTTGTCAACAACAATACTGTATACTGTAAAATTAGCATTATGACTTCAGACTTAACTGGGGTTTACCAAAGATAGGTAAGAGTTTTTATGGGTACGGGTGGGTTGGTTTGGGTACGGGTTGGTTTGGGTACGGGTTGGTTTGGGTACGAGATGACCACCATCCATTCATTCATGAAAGCGTCTACAGGCGCGCGTAAGCCTCCTCCTGATCCTAGCTCAGTGTTTACAGTCATGTCATGACAAAACTCACTCCAAATAAATGTATTAACAATTAAAAAGATCCAAAAACAGTATGAAAACATCATATTAATTTTTAACTTTGTATAATAAAGACAAAAAAGAAGTTTTTGTTTGTTTTTTGTGGCTTATTTTTACAATTTATTGCCGAAAACACCATTTTCATTGGGCTTTGCCATTGCGCTCCTCATGTTTCAGATTCGTCTATCCCTACTCGTCGTGAGAGGCGCCCTATCTCGAGCGGTTCTTTAATTTTTGAGCGAAGTGTAACATCTTCCTACTACACTATCTTTGGCCTACTGTAGAAAGTATCGTATCGCAGTTATGTAATCACTTCTTGTTGCTATACGCTTGGGTGCACACGGAACAAGATAATTTAACTGATTAATTATTCATGTTTATTTTGTGACGTTTCATGAGGGGTCCCCAACTTATGTACGAAAAAAAAATCGGGCCCGGGCAACACCCTTAATTTCATACTAAATTTTGTTTCTACCACTAAATTAAAATTGAGTCCCATTTCATCGCATACAATATCCATATTTATACGTTATAGAAGTCCAGTCTGGAGAGAATATTTGTAAATTGGCAGAATGCACAGCAGTCACCAATAGGCCTACTATACCGCGCACAGATAAGTGTAGATAAGTTTCTGAGCATGCGCAGAATGAATTTCTGATTGGCTAGTTGCTTGTGGTGCGCGCGTCATAAGAGCAGGGAGATGTATCTCTCTCCTGATGAGAGGTACGAACGGAGGCCAACACACACTGTGTTCGGAAAAAACCCATCATATGGGTCGTCGATTTGTTCATAATTATTGCGTTTTTCTATAATTTAAGGCCAAATCATAATTTTTGCGTATAGTTTTGTTTTTTTCGTGTAGTACCCTATTTATCTTCTCCGGACCCGGAACTTGAGTGGCTTAGTCATAAAGTAGTTACAGAGTTGCAGGGCATTTTATCACTGTTGAATGTTTTGATGTTAGCTTAATTGTTAAAATTGGTAACGCTGGCGCGAACGAATTTAACGACCTCCACAACCAAAATATTTCTTTGTAACAAAATTTATTTTAAATGAAGCGCTACAAAAATAATAACGTATCTTTGTTAAGCTTTACTATCAATCCATTTTCATTATCACGCAATCCATTTTTCAACAATATGGTAGTATAATAACATTTTGATTGAATAGTGAGGGATTAGTTACAGTGTTGACTTTGAATACACCATAGGAAATTTACTGAAAATCCAAAATGAACTTGTGTTATAATAGAAACAAAATTATTCAATCAAAGATCAAAGAAACGCTCTACTACACATGAGAAATACATGTCGGTTGATAAACTTCTGACGACGACGAAAATAACGACAATCAGCTAAATGTATTCGTGATTTTATTTCATCTCTGGCTTGTTACATTATCATGACACATTACCGGACTTCCCCCTCCTCTCGCAATGAACGGCAGTAGAGATCTTCCCTATCTAGGCTCGTGTATGTAGCCTACTACGTCATTCACAAATTACCCACGCATAGCAGTGTTACTAGCGCCATCACAGATTACGTACCTCTAATCATAGAGAAATAAGTTATATTTTTTCCATGCTCTAATGGAACAAGCATTCACACATGAACTTTGCGTCAAAAAAAAAATTCATCGACAAACGAAATATAGCCTATATTCATTCATTTTAAATATTAGGCATATTGCCCAGGCTAATAATCGATTTGTCCATAATTATTGCGTTTTGCCGGGGGTTTTCCATAATCTAAGGCTAATTTTTAGGCCAAATAATAATTGTGGGTATAGTTTTGTATTTCCGATGCGTGTAGTACCCTATTTATCTTCACTTCCGTACGTCCGTAAATATTAGGTCGAATTTCCGTAATGAATTTTACTTGCGAGAGTACCGTTTACGCAGCGGTGGCGCCAGGATTTTTCAGAAGCAGGGGCTACATTTCCCGACGAGGGGCGAAGCGAGCATCACTAGGCTGGAGACCAGGGGGAAGCCAAGGGCCCTCGGTGAAGCAACGCGTTCAAGCGTCATTTGAGGCCATTTTAATAAGATTTAGGGTAGCCACTTTTTCCATTGTTTTTATAATGCATAAAGAAAATACTGCTTGCAAAAACACGATGCGCGATGATGACTGTTTCAATCCATATTTTTCAATTTTAAAAAAAAGTTCAAAATATGCCTATATTTATCGGGTAAATTGTAGCTTAGAAAATTAATATACGCAAACGTAAAGCGTAGGGTACCCACAGGCGAAGAGGTGTGCCTATATTGTTTATCGCATAAGCGTATGCTGGTTGCTGTCTGGGGTTGCAAAAATGGTAAATGCGTGCCTTGGTCTGATCTGTAAGAAATTTTTGAAAAATAGAGCTGTTAGGTCCTCGGAAGTTGCAATTAATTCTATGAAACGAAATTACAAGTCTACAGAAACAGACAACCGTGGTTGGGATGGAGCTAAGAAGATTTAGAAAAATAGAGTTGGAGGTCCCGGAAATTGGACTTATTATACTTCAAAACAAGAAACAAAATATAGTCCCTATCATGGTTATGACTGAGATAAGACATTTTTGAAAATTAGAGCTGTTAGGTCCCGAAAAGTGCACTTATTATTATTCGAAATATGACCAGCCTTATGGTTGGGGCTGAGCTAAGAAAATGTTTAAAACTAGAGCTGCAGGTCTTCAAAAATTGCATCTCATACTATGGAAACATCGGGCCTAGAGGCTTAAAAAAAGTGGTCCGTTTTGCCTTTATTTTAGAGGAGGAGGTGGGGTGCGTCCGCAAGCGTAGAACCTTTTAGTCGGGGAAATCAGTTTATAGCCTACTTCCCAAGTGTATGCGTGCGTACGTCCATCTGGACTTCCGAGTGGTGAGAAGTTCATACAGGACATTGACAATTTAATAACTTAGCTATAATAAGATGTTGGCTAAGCGAAAATAGCATGTTTTTTTGTGTAGTAATGTATGAAATATATATTTTAAGTGCCCTATGGTACAGGGTTACTTGTAAATCCAAAAATTTGTGAACATACGAACAATTAACATAATTCGTTTTTCCTGTAGTGTAGCTTACGTCGACACAGTACACGACGTAACCGTCGGTAAACTTCGCCTGGAAAGTAACTACAATACACATTTTGGTCCCTGGATGGAACATGATATCACGCGTCTGGACCCAACGTTGAACGATTCGTACAAAGGGATACTTTAAAATTAGGACTTATAAGTACTTTCAGAAAGAGAAACACATAATAACAAATAAATAAATCCTTTAAATTGATGATTTTACAGATGTGTTTCTTTGTATACTGTAATGTAACTCCTCGAGCTCCCCATGCTCAATGTTTTTGTTTCTATGGAGCGCCAAAAGAGCAACAATAATAGTACAAGTATAAAAACAGAAAGAAAACGAAACAAAAAAACTTATCATGATTTTTAAATTAAAATTTATTTGCCAGTATTTATTTCTTCGTACTTGCATGATTATACTATTATCATTACAATTTTAATTTTACATTGTTCCATTCACACTGTAGATGGACTCCACAGGGTTTTCAGCCCTCTATATAATTTTTGCTCTTTTGACGTTCCATAGAAACAAAAACATTGAACATGGTGTAGGCCTACTGTACTGTAGGCTAGTCATTTTGTGTGCGAGAAAAACGTCTGTAAAATCACCAATTTAAAAATGTATTTGTTACTTTTTATGTGATTCTTTTTCATGAAAGTGCCAATTCTAAGGTGTGGTATTCAGAATAAATGTTTGGAGTTAAAATACAAGGCAGGTGCGAAAGATAAATATTTGTAATCTTAGGTCTGGGTCTTAGCTTTCGTGATCTTAGGTCTTAGGGGGTCTTAGCTTTCGTGGTCTTAGGTTTCGTGACACCCACTGTTTAATAGCTAGATCGCTGGCAATAACTAATGCATAGTGCATAATAGCCCTCTGATGTATTCACGGTCAATGGAACGTCGCGGTTTTCTAGGCGCTGAAGCTACGAAGTGAACGCGAACGATTTTTACTGTTATTATATTCCCCGACAAAAAGTACCCGTGTTCCCCGACGGGGGGGGGGGGGGGGCTAGGCTCCCCGACGAGGGGGCTAGAGCCCCCGTAGCTCCTCCCCCCCCCCCCGCTGGCGCCACCACTGTTTACGGCCATCTTGGGGTGTCATTTAACAATTTGCTTGCTCAAATACTCAGTGTCTACAGCCCTGGAGTCTTTGGGCAACTCTCTTAAAATAGTCCTGTGACCGCCCCTGAACACCTAATCATATCTTAATTTAATCTTAATAAGTTTTTTAAAAATAGAATACATTAATGTTATATTACTAACCAATAACTGTACTTTTATACTAGGCTAAAGTCGCTATAGCTATACACTTGAATTACCCCATGATAGTATAGTGTGGAAGCGTCCAACTTTTACGCAAAAAAGTAGCCATTCGCTTACCAAAGTCTGTTTGTGCAATCATTAGGGCTTAATTCGGTTGGCGGTACAAGAAGCTCGACTGGGGAATAAACCATAGGCCCTACATTAAATTCATGAAAGATACGGCGATGGATAAGTTATATGAATACATGGAGGAACGAGGAATTGAAGAAGAGTACATACAGACAATGAGGGATGAAAAGGTAAACAAAAAACAATGTCTATGCTTAAATCATGGGAATACCAAATATTATACTGTAATTATATTTGTCATTAAATATTGTATCCTCTATAAGATTAATATAGGCCTATAGTCCTATTCTGCATCTTTGTTGTATGAGGTTGAAACGTTCACACGGCGCCCAGTTGCGAATCCAGGGAGAGGGGGAATGTTTAAGTTTTTGTGAACCCCCTAATAAGCGGCGTAAAAAGGAGGTTTGTACTGTGAAATCTGTAATTTTCCCAAATATTTAAGTTTTTCACCCAATAAAAGGCAACCTTACAGCAATTTCAAATTTTGTTTCCATAAATGGTTTCCCTTATAGTTGTAGTGTTTATCTAATCAATATTAAAATTGATATATGTACATATACATGATTTATCCTAATCTGTTAAGAAAATTCATAATTTAACGTAGCACATACGGGTCGCTTGCATGCCACGATGTTTTACACAGTACGCACACATTTTAAAAGGTTTATTGTTTAGATCAATCATTGGTATGCCTAATTAAATATATTGAAACGTTCACTCGACCCCTTAATGTGACTATGTAATGCATGATGTTAATCAACTTTTGTTTTTTGCAGATTTATTCAGTAGTTATAGTAGTCATGACTGACGAAGACCTTTCGAAATTTATTCCTCTCCTTGGGGACAGAATTGCTGTACGCGAATTTTGCAAAGACAAAAAACGCAAAGGTAAAAGTAAAAAAAAAACAGTTCTACAAAAACTCAAACAAAAATTGAACAAGAGAAGGGACGATGAAGAGGACGTGGAAGAGGACGGAAATCTTTGGGATACGCGCTCAAGCACGCTGTTGGGGAACAAAAATGCCCAAAAACAAATCGGAAAATCGATATAGGGTGGTTGGACTACGACGCTGAATCAAAATGCTTCAAACAAGTTCGCAAACAAAAAGGAGGAGGAACAAGACAGCTAATAGTTCAAAAGTCCACAAATTATAATGAACTTTTAGAAATTGCCACTAACTAGCGAATTCAACTGCAAGCTATGTGATTTTCGACAACATCCCTTGAAAAAAGACATGAGCGTTGGGGAGCTGTATGCTGAATGCAAAATGGCAGTTCTAAGGTTCTACCTTCAAACCACTCCAGTTGGCAGAAAAGATGAAGCCGTAAAACGAAAGAGAAGTGGCGAGTCATCTGATGACCGGTATGGTGTACCCTAAATCAGATGATTTCAGATGAAGGGGATTCTGCTGTAATTTTGTTTCTTTTCAATTTCAATTTTTTCGTTTCTGTCGTATTTATATGGTGTTGATTTTTTTTTTTTGTAATACAGTATCACGAACTTGTGTAAAAACAATCAATATTGATTGAACGAGTTGTACTACACATCAGTCTCGTGTCTAAATAAAGTTTATATATATATGACGACGACGGGGATAATGATGTACCGTTGGTAGCAATAGACCATCCAACACGCCCACTTGTACAGCCCGACACACCAACCGTATCGTTTAAGGTATGTAATATTTAAAATTGTAATTGGAACCCACAAGTAATAATTATGCATTGTATAATTGTGGTACAACTCAATGATATACTAGTGTGATTCATTTTTGTTAATTAACAGAAGACCGAGTCCATCTTTTCTGGTAGTAAATATAACCTTGTTACAGAAAGGTGAAATAACTCATCGTGCACTTATAATACAATATTCATAAAGTAAACTCCAGCATTATAATGAATTGCTCCATTTTCCGAATCTTCAGAATGATGAATCGAGGTAGCATACATAGACGTGACAGGGCTACCATTACGATAGTAGTAATCAACTATTTGTTTAAAAACAAAAATACAAGTTTATGTACCATGGTTAGATTTAAAGGCAAATTGTCTGTCATCAGAAGTTATAGTATCACCAGATAATTCGATAAGAACATGTTCTAAAACCTTAGATAATACACAGGCTAGGGCCTCGGCACCCAAAATCTTCTTACTATGGCAAACTCAGGCCAAATGCTTAAATTCATTAATGAATCTCTACTATTAAAATCACAACTTATCTTAAACGAAGAACAATCATCCCTTTTACTTGGAAGAGATCCAACTGTTGCTTCAATTGAATTTGACTTTGACTTTGACTTTGTTGCTTTGAATTGACTTTGTTCGCAGATGGTTCTTAACATCTTCTACTGTTGTACTCGGGTCCATATATACAGTGGTGTAACAGGCGGGGGTGGGTTCCAGATACGGCGGGTTCCAGATACCCCCTGACGGATGTTGAACCGTGCTAAACAAGCCTTCGCACTTGGCTGGGGTACTGGCCGGAATGCAATTGTAGACAAAAAATCTAGTTAATGACAAGGGCGTATCCCTCATACTTTTTGGTTTGGACGTTGTTGGTTACTTTTTGTATTTTTTTGTATCTTTGGTTTCGTATGCCCAGTGCATACGCACGTAGGTATGCATGTGTGTATTTTATTGTTACAGTAACATTTTGAGCAATATTTATTTTAAACAATATATACTGGTTGCGCTTTTCTGATAATTCTTATTGTGCACTTTGAATTATATAGACTACTAATGAAAGCAGTTTGCGAACAGTTGGGAGTGCTGGAAGGAGAAGTGGGGAAACAAAATTTTACCCATAACATAGAGCTATTAGAGCAACGCAAATATGCTATGGCTGGTAGTTTCGTTGCATGGAGTCTATTGCATGGAGGTCCGGGCTTACCAACTTTGCAACCAGAGCTTTTCAAGCTAATGTGTGGGTTAAAGTCAAATGGATTTTCGGACGTTAATAGTGTGTGTGACATAGATGTCCGAGGCAAGATAGCAAAGGCAAGTGATTTTCGTTTACCATTCTAACATCAAATAACTTATGGGAATATGTGTTATGTTAAAATATTCTATACGTTACCTACCGGACTTTTTATTTATAACATTTTTAAATGGGACAAGAAATGTTATTAATTTAACTTTTACTATTAAAATAGCAAAAGGTAAATTAATACAATTTTTGTTTTACATTTTTTTTAACATAAATTTTGGTTATTTACGGTCTGATTATTTTTTAAAACACGTAGGCCTACAGTAACCACAATCAACTTATTTAACCCAAACCTAATAGGCCTATAATACACGCGGCAAAACGTGTAGACCTACATTGTCTTTTATCACACGTTTAGGCCTAATAGGCTTACGATGAATTTGTATTTAATTTTTGTATATTTGTAAAGTATTTGATTACAGTATCTTTATATCCAGATTGCAAATGCCAAACGACGGATGAGTACCGTACTATTTCACATGAATTATCGGATTGGGCGGCAGATCAAGAGTCAAGACGTTGTATAACTCAGATTTCAATCAAAAACAACAAGTCGTGTCAAGTCTGTTGAAGCATTTTTTGTTTTACAGGTAACGTAACAGGCCTAATTGATAGTATATTGTAAGCACATGGTTATTCAGTGTTAGATGCGGGTAAACTAGATATAGATATTACACTGGCAAATAGGCCTCCATGGGTTACGTCATGTAAACAATTAGTTACTAGCCCTTTTTAATCCAATAAATAGTACGGTATCATTAGGCCTATGCATATTTCCTTAAGGAAAATCACAAGGGGTTATGTCTAGTTCAGGACAGGAGAAACATTTTGGCATTAGGATTTAAAAGCATCGTGAAGGAAAATCCATCGAAATCCATCCAAATGAAATTCTCCTTTGATTTTTATTTGTCGGTTGACGGCTGCTCTGGGTGATTCTTCTGTAAAATTGCTGAACTTTAAATCAAGGCTTGGAATTATTGTACAGGTCGTATGAATGTGAACACATTTTATTTGTTAATTGTGATTATAATTTACATGGTGCATTCATTTTCTCCTAATCTAGAACACAGTGAAATCCGACAGTTCACTGAAGGATTGGGAGTACTTTGGGAAAAAGTAAGAGATTACCCAAACCAATTTGTCCCACTTTTTACTCTGGAGGGGAAAGGACTGACACGGCAAGTACTAAAGACACTAATGACAGTTGAATATTCAGAGGCAGGCTCCAATTTACGAAGTCTGGAGGTTTTTTTACAAGAGTCGGAAGGTATTGTACAGTATTTAAACTATTTATATCTTTATTTTAATGTAAACTAAATTAAACTCTATAGATGGGCCAGTAGCGTTACATGCAGGGGGAGGGAGAGGGGGTGTTGAGATACCCCCACACCTGGCGGATTTTATACACGGCTGACAAATCCTTCGGGCTGAGAATGAATATCCAAAGTAAAATTAGATACCCCCAAACAGGGCTCGAAACGAAACGATACAATACCGTATTTCCTTACAGTTATATAATATAGCCCTTCGAGAAAGAAACAATTAGGTTGTGTGTATTCACGAACAAACTTTACCTTGAAGAACTATACCGCTATACCCTATATTTGTAATTCCTTGTACCAAAACGAAAGTATGCTAATAAGAGCGATGAAAGGGTAAATGGTAGACGAAAAAAGTATACATTTTTTATTTCATAATGTTTAACATTTTTATTTTTATGCATTTTAGATAAAAAAGACCAAGACATCCCTTGGAGACTTCCTAACATTTGTTACTGGTACTGACTCAATTCCCCCTCTTGGTTTTAGCAACCAGATACATATAATTTTTTTTAGTAAGGAGCGAAAGATGAGAGGTTACCCGACAGCCAGTACATGTGGGTTGGATTTACACCTCCCCCGTGGATATGACGATCCATTGGAATTCACAACTCTAATGGAGGAAGCCATCATAAATGGCAAGAGTTTTGGATAACTTTAAAGATGTATTGTCCCCCAAAATCATGAAGAATAAAGATTTTTTAAATCGGACTTTGAATAGGCCATTTTGCAGTTTTAATGAAGTTGTTTCCATAAGAAAAAAAACGAGGAAAAAAAATTATTTCACCTATAGAAAGACAAAACAGTTAAACAGTTAAATTACCCCAAAACTCATTGTCTTCCAGCCAATTCGACCATTTATTTGCTTTAAATTACAGTTTTCTTAGGTAAATAATTTTTTTTCAGACCCATTTTTGTGTGAAAGTGAATAACTATTATGTGACATTAAAATAACATATTCAACAAAACAATTAAAAAAAAAAAATTTCAGGGGGACAATAGCCTATATCTTTAAATTATGATCAAGTTTTAGTAGCCAACAGTTTTGTAATTGTTTCAGAAATAAAATACTGTTATATTAAAGTTTCAATAAACAAAATGTTGTTGTTAAATTACATCTGTTTTACTGTATTGTACAGCTACATAACACAATTCTGTCTGATCATCACAAACTGAACATAATACTATAAATATAATTGTTTATATTGTATTCATTACATGTGTTCGTTGCAATTGTTCTAACTTTGTATTGGAAATAATATCACAGTGACAATTAATTAATTAAAAAAAACGATTTATAACGTGATAATGTGATATCACGTGCTTGCTGTGGCATTTGATCAGCTGACGTCAAGAAACATATTTCTAAGACTGCTGTAGGCCTAATAATAATAACTTTATTGTTTCTCTTTTATAGCAGAGGCACAATTCTCAGATGTGCAACAACAAAAAAAAAAAATAAATATGAACTTATCTTACTACACAATCAAATACAAACATTATAAATTATTACAATAAAAAGTATATACACATTAGGTTATAAAAATACATTCAATACATTTGAGCGAAAAGTAAAAGATTGTTTTATGGACGGATATTATAAATTTTGTTGCGTTCTTTCCATGCAGTTGTTAAAAATAATTTACAATATTTGTCAAAGATGTTACTTGCTAATACATAGTTAATATTGTTTATACATTGGATTTGATATTCTTCATGAATTTCTAGGTCGTCAAAAAAAAGGTGATATTTAAGTTCAGGTGAGCTTGACATGAATAAGTCCCATATTTTATGCAAATCATTGTTGTATAGATCTTCCTTAAGTTGTTTAAATATTGAGTTTCTAATATTAACTAATCTAGTACAATTGAATACAAAATGATAAATTGTTTCTTTTTCACCACAATTACATAACAAACATGATCCTAACTTTTGTGGTGACCAAGCTTCCTTTCTTCCTTCGAGTGGTAATGAGTTAGAACGAGCTTTAAATTTTAGACTTGATGCATGGTAGCTACGTTTTTCCAATAAGTATTTTTCCATTTTAGGTTCATTTTTATATCTTTGTAATTTGTTAAGGATGATTTAGTTTGAGCCTTGTTAAACCATGTTATGTTATCTTCTATAATATTTTTTTCTTTAAAACCATTAAGCCACTTATTACAATAATCAATATTGAAAAACATTTGCAAATCAAATTTGTTTAAAATGGATTCAATCTTTTGGAGCCATTTCCAACTGAGTCTATCTGTATAACTGCAAACCTTCATCACATAAGTATGGTACAATGTACATCAATGTCGGGCGTCCAAACGGACCATGGCTATTTCTAGATTTTGAGATGCGATGGGCATTCCACTCATTTGCAACCGTGTCCAGTTCATCCTTTAAAAAAAGCCAAATATAATACAGTACAGTAAAAACAAATAGTTTAATGACAGTTTAGACCGTGAAAAAAAACAATATCGTAAATAAAAGAGGAGTGATTTAATTCTAGGCTAATATTGTTTGCTTTTCAAATTGTTGCGAAAGCCCTAATTATTATTATAATTGTCGTACTTGGGGACTATAATGCATAGCACACAATGTAATTGCTGTACTGCTTACCTGGATAATTTTCATAAAACAAAATTGTAATAAAGACTTGTCTATAAGACCTCCATCATATCTACCGTCATTCTTTAGTTGTTTAAAGGCATCCATCCAAAACTGAGTAAAGTGTTTTCTGAGAATGCCTCACCAACTCTCAATTCGTTGATTAAGCTGACTTGTTCCTTGTATAAAACTGCTGTTCTCATTACAAAGAAATTGTTGCATTGGACCAACAATAGAATTTTCAGTTCCGAAATCTGTTCTAATAGACTTTGGACAACCCATTTTTTGGCGAACAGAATTTACGTAATAGCCGTCTATAACTGTTGGATTGCTGCTAGTTAAGTAAGCTTCTAGCCATATTATGTTTAGATAATCCGTCTATACAGCCATTTTTACAAATGCCGTATGGCTTAAGTTTGTCGTACGAGTCGATATGCCAGATATAGTTTGGGCCAGGTACATGATAAATTCTTCTGTGTAGTCGTCGTCTCCTTCTTGCTTCGACACCCTCTGGGAGAAGGTTTAAAATTATTCTGACCGTCTCTTTATCTATGTTTAACCCATTGTGTGCAACGAATGTGCATCCACCTGTACCCATGTAGCATCCCTGACGTCTGTAATTGGTTTTCAATGAATAAGTAATTGGTTTTCAATGAGTAAGTTCGTCAGAATGCCGTTTTCTTCGACTAAGGCACATTTTATCAAAATATCACGATTTTCTGCTAACATTTCAATAATCTCTTGATAATTTAAACTACGATTGAAATATATAATCTAATCCAATGGTTTTCAGGACGCATGATGACCAGATTGCATTAGCTAAAGTAATCCGGGATGGTTGGGATGTCATTAGAAAGGGCAGAGGTCGAATTATTAATTCGAAATAACGAATTACTAATTTGAATTTTCGAATTATTAATTCGAAATTTCGAATTATTAATTCGAAATAACGAATTAAAAATTTGAATTAACGAATTACTAATTTGAAATTTCGAATTACTAAATTATTAATTCGAAATTTCGAATTATTAATTCGAAATAACGAATTACTAATTCGAAATTTCGAAATAATAATTTGAAATAACGAATTACTAATTCGAAATTTCGAATTAATAATTCGAAATTTCGAATTAGTAATTTGAAATAACGAAATAAATAATTCGAAATTTCAAATTAATAATTCGAAATTTCAAATTAGTAATTTGAAATTTCGAATTAATAATTCGAAATTCGAAATAACGAATTAATAATTCGTTATTTCGAATTTGTGAAAGCAATATTATTTTTTTGTTGGCCCTAATAGGCTTTCGAGGCTTTCGTAGAAAACACCATCGTTTTGCATAATTGTACATCTCCTGTTTCATTATCGTCTATCCCTACTAGTCGTGAGAGGCGCCCTATCTCGAGCGGTTTTCTAAATTGCACGCTCCAAAAACTTAGGCCTATTAACTGTACTTCTTTTCTACTGGTTGATTGTGTTTATTTTCTTCTTTAACATGTCTGCTGTAGTAAGGAGAATAATAACTGCAGCAAAAGATGCACCTGCAGCTATTGGAGCATACAGGTTAGTAGCCTACTGTCTGTAGCCTACTACATTACATGACAGCAGTGGACAAGGACGGGATAAATAGGAGTAGGGCCTAGCCCTACTAGCTAGGGCCTAGGCTAGGCTTAGGCCTAGAGGTCTAAGCCTAGGGGAGTATGGTCGAAGCGCCAGCGCCAGTTTAATATCGTCATTTGTATGGAACGCCATGTGCGCTTTAATATTTGATTGTCGTTGTCAAGGCCGCCTATATGGCGAGTTGAGTTACAGCTGTATGATGTATGGACCTATATGGTCAAACCAATAAATATAAGCCAAATCATGTACTATCGAATCTTTATATTTCTATAATAATTACCGTACTGACGCGGGTATAAGCCCACCCCCCTCGAACATGAAATCACGTCAAGTTTGGGGGGTGGGCTTATACCCGAGGATCCAAAAATGCAGATCGTCAAAAACAGCACATGTACACTGTGTATTTCCACCATGCGAGCGAGCGCCCTCGCGTGTAAGACGTTGCCTCTAAATACACGAGGTGTAGAGTGTCGGAAAATTAAGCTTATAGCCTAGTTCGTGTAATTTATCGTAGAATATCTTATTTTAAACATCAATTGAACAAGAATTTATCAAGCAGAAAAGCAAGTATACAATGTTCGTTAAATAGAAATGTACCAAAGAAATTTAATAAGCTTGTTTATGGCAGCCGATACCAAATAGTGGTTTTCCATTTTGGCGACTTGTATTGTATGTAGCGTCGTGTGTGAAGCGATCTTTGACCGCGATGGAGTGTAAACAAAACAGGACCGCTAGGCCTCATATGGCCTAGCGTATATTAGCCTAGCTTGGTTATGATCAAAGGTAGGTGTATTCGGTGTATGGACGTCGCCAAATACAAAAATATGTATTACGACACACACTGTAGATCTTCAAATTAATGGGTGGGCTTATACCCGAGTGCCTCATTTTTCATGAAAATTAGTCAAAAGTCGGGGGTGGGCTTATACCCGAGTATGGGCTTATACCCGCGTCAGTACGGTAAGTTTGCCTGCCGATAAATCAATAATGTATATTTTATTTGTATTTTAATATTAACTAACTAAATATATTTACATACTATCGAATCATTAATAGTTTACGTTTGCATCATAATCTACATACAGTACTATTTAATATTTTATTTATTTATTTTTTTATTTATTCGACTTCTCACTAATTCAGTTAGTGAAGGATCTGGACCAACAGGTGTGGTAAACACCTCTAAAACGGTCCAGTCCCAATTTATGTCTCATTTACGTACTATTTATTTGTTTATTTATACGCCGTGGTTAGGATTCCGGCACCGGAACTCAACTGCCCACCGTTAGGGAATCCGACACGCTATTGCGCATGCTCAGAGCTCTGGGAAGTGAATAATTATAGCTTGTGCCACACTGCACACCACACTACCACTGCTGAGAGTCGGAGTGTTAGGATTTACTGTAGCCTAGTTAGTCGTTGCGCGAGCGAGAGAGCGATGTATTAAACTTGGCCTAGGCCATACATGAATTAATAATTAAAATACGAATACGCCAGGCGCCACGCGTTAAAATAATTATTATGATATTAATAAGAATCGGTATATCTATCTACCGTAAGAATCGTAATGCTGTATTTAGCGTTGCGACCCCGTCTTCCCGAACAGTTTTTTCACATCCACGCGGTGGCTGCCGTCAATAAATTAACTTGTGATTGCATGTTATGTACAGTTATAATGCGTTATATGAAATCTTTTATTTTGTACTTGAAAAATCATAAAACTAGTCAATTCATGTAATTATATAATTCATAATTAGGCCCTATATGAAGTTTATGAATGAAGCAACCACTTTTTAATTACAAAATAAATAGGCCCACTGGTCACGTCTAGCTGGTAGGCCTAGCCTAGTATTTACTATTAGTGGATCCCGTTATTAGTAGGCATCTACGCTAGTTCGCCGTGGCGGAGCTATGAAATGATCCATCGCTGTTGATAAAGTATAGAGTCACCGATTACCGGCGCTCTGGGCATGCGCAATAGCGTGTCGGATTCCCCTTCCCGTCGGTTGGCAGTTGAGTTCCGGTGCCGGAATCCTAACCACGGCGTTATTCATATCTCTTTTTTTTAAAATACATTGGCAGTGAAGGGAAAAAATAACGTTGAACTGACCCGACGTTTCTTGAGCACTCTCCTATCGAATCTTCATACAGTATTGCATTAATAATTTACGTACGGTATTGCCGAATATTTATATCTCATTTACATACTATCGAATCTTTATACAGCTCAGTATGGCATTAATAATTTACGTACGTTATTGCCGAATCTTTATATCTCATTTTCATCGAATCTTTATACAGTATTGCAATAATAAGTTACGTACGGTATTGCCGAATCTTCCAGTATTGCATTAATAATTTACGTATGGTATTGCCGAATATTTATATCTCATTTATATACTATCGAATCTTCACAGTAGTGCATTAAATAATAATTTACGTACGATATTGCCGAATCTTTATAGGCCTTTCTCATTTACATACTATCGAATCTTTATACAGTATTGCAATAATAATTTACGTACGGTATTGCCGAATCTTTATATCTCATTTACATACTATCAAATCTTTATACAGTATTGCATTAATAATTTACGTACGGTATTGCCGAATCTTTATATCTCATATGATTTACATCGAATCTTTATACAGTATTGCAATAATAATTTACGTACGGTATTGCCGAATCTTTACTGACACATGTTTGATAGACTTAGTTGATTCCCTTAAAACCCAAACTTCTTAGGGAAATTTCTCGGGTATGGTGTTGGTCGATTTAAAGAAGGCTTTTGACACTGTAGATCATGACATTTTATGTAATAAGCTTAAATTAATGGGTATTGTAGTATCTATTGAATGGTTCAAATCTTACTTATCAATAAGAAAGCAAATAGTAACTATTGATCATTGGCCCTTTAAGCCCAGAGGCTTGTTTCCAAAGGGGTCCCCAACATAATAAAATAATATTACAATAATTATACAAAAATATGGATCTATTATTATTTTATACAGTATTACAAATTAATTTAATTACATGTTAGATTTATGCTGAATTCTGATAATCATTATTATTACAAAAATATCTACTATTATTTACAAGAAAAGTCAATCATAATTTTAGGTCTATATAATTTGCATATTTGTTAATAAAAATTTCTTAAGAGTCCTTTTAAAACTATTGTGTGTAAAAATATTTGTTATTTCTATTGGTAATTTGTTCCACAGTGTGATTGCATTAAAAAAAAAGGTATTACTAACAGTATAGTTATTCATTGGAACAATAAAATTACAATCTTTTCCTCTAGTACCATGGTTATGATTTATCCTATTAAAATTATTTAACATAAAGTCTGGACAACTTTTTGTATATATTGTCTGTACGTGTTGTAGTGTCATTTGTTCGGCCCTGGTTTTAACATCTAATAAACCAAGAAAAGTATAATCGTCTTTGGTGATATGGTATCTATTATGTTTCCCTAAGATGAATCTAATTACTTTATTTTGTGTTCTTTGAAGTTTAGTACGGGAATCCGCGGTTGTACCCCAGTACCAGGATGATATAGCATAATTTATTTACTTCCATTATGAGTTTACGGATACAGCGATCAAAGTTACGACAATTCCTATACGCAAATTTAATACGACCATTAACTTTCTTAATAATTGTTGAGACAATTAATTCACTATTAAGCCTATTGCTTAGTTCGATACCAAGGTATTTTATAGAGCTATTCAAAGAAATTGTATAGCCATTGTAAAGGACGCTAAAATTTGTGTAGTTCTTGAGAGACATCCTGGGACCAAACAACATTAGTTCAGTTTTTCCCATGTGAAGTGATAAATTATTGTCAATTAACCATTTATTACAATTAGACAGATCCCTAGCAAGATTTTTACTGATGATATCAGGATCATGATGAGCATTGACAATTGCACTATCGTCAGCATATTGCATTAACAATGATGAGACGGACATAGGCATATCATTGACGTAGATGAGGAACAGGAGTGGTCCCAGGATGCTCCCTTGTGGCACTCCACATACAATTTCTGAAGGCTCTGAAACAGCCCCACCAATATTGACTGTTTGATGTCTACATTCCAGATATGATTTAAACCAGCTGACAGATTCGATTCCAATTTTTCTGAGTTTCTTACAAAGTAAGTCATGACTAACGCAGTCAAAAGCTTTTTGGATGTCAATAAGTAAGATACCAGTAAATTTCCCTTTCGCTGTTTGAGTTTTAAAGTGGAGCTACACTCAGACTTTCTCAGCTTTTATTATGTTTAAGTATGTTTAATTGAAAGTGATTACATAAAAAAAACAGGGAAAATACGGAAATATTTTCCAAAAACTCATTTATAAAAAATCGGTCAGAAAATAGTGTTTTTTAACAAATTACAGTTTTTCAGTAACTTAGGGGTTATTAGTTTACAATACGTCGCGAAACGCGTTACACTTAGCGACTGACGCGTTTTAGTCGCTGGTCAACGCATTGTGGAAATGTCTCCCCTTTGGTAAATTATGTGTCAAAAAATGGGGAATAAATTTTATACACACAATTAATACGATTTGTTTAGGCCTAACTAATATTTCCGATAAGAATGTCAGTATAATTTACATGTAACCTCATGATTTTCACTGTACAACAACAGCATAATAATCTTATCAGATTGCTTTTAACTTTAAGCTAGGGCTAGGCCTAGTTAAGCCGTCTGCTCAGCCTAGCTAGCCTTGAATTTTTGTCTAGGGGCCTATGTATTCATAGACATGGTCGTTTCGCCCCATTTATCGTTCCTGGGTTTTCTCGCACATTAAGAATTGTGGAACACAAAATCCTATACAGAACAAGAGTAGTAAAGAATAGTAAAGCGATGTGCAAGCTTAGACCTGACTGAAAAGCAACTATTCAGGCACCCTATCATGGCCCATGGGTAGGCCAAGGTCGGGTGACAGCAAAACAAACTTCACTGCTGTCAGCCTAGCCTAGCTAGAGGCCAAGCCACTGAGCAGCATCGGTATATACCTACACTCTAGTAGTAGGCCTAGGCCTAGCTTCATTGAATATATAGGAGTGTTGACAAAGTGCGAGGCAGCGAGGCACGCGAGGCAAGCGAGGCATGCCAAATATTTGTGCGAGGCATCATTTTATCCTTTCCAAAAGTGCGAGGCATGCGAGGCATATAGTTTACAATTTCAAAAAGGTGCGAGGCATATCTTAACGTGCTATTATGCTATATTATAGGCCTAATAATCAATCGATACAAGCGTATCTAAATAGATTCGTGTATACACTCATCATGTTGTTTATTTTTATGTAACGATTGTTTTTTCATTCAAGTCATATCGTGTCAAATTTTACTTTTACAAAAGTGCCCAAACTACGGTTAAAAAATCAAATGACTGCAATGTTTGTTGGCATTTCGAGCGTGTTCACTCACATGTCTCTCGAACATAGCAGAGTGAAAATAATATTTTGTCACACCCCTGCGCCTAGATCCGGTAGACCGGAGAGATGGAAAATCCCTCTTTACTATTAGCAGGTAGCGGAATGATTCAGCCCTCAGCTCAGAGGATTGTGGTGCATTCCCCTACTATAGCACGTGGTTTCAGCAGCAGCAACGCACAGACTTCTCTCTGAGCGGCGTGCCAAAGACATTTTTGACATTCCATTCTCTAGGAACAACACGTGTACCTCTCTCGCAAATAAGGTGAACAGCGATTGCCAGGACAAGTTCAATAACTGGCGGTGAATAAAAGGTAATTGATATGCCGATCCAATAACATGCCGCAAAGAAAAAAATTGCGACAGAATTCTGGAGCGCGTGTGAAAAAAGACTTACGTCCGACAATTGTAATACTAGGCCTAAAATTAAACTTTAGCTAATAATTTTTATTATGCTTAGCCCTAACCTAGATAAGAGGCCTATGTAGAAAATAATTTAATCAATTTTGATATAATAATAATTGGTGTAATATTTAATAATGATACACTATTCCTGTTTTAGTAAGCTAAGTATATTACGAACGATTTTTATTTATTGTTGTCCATGTACGTACTAATAAACGTGGCGCTAGTTTCCTTCGCTTGTATTTTTACTCCAAATTTGATAACTAACTTTATCGTGTGAATACCACACCTTAGAAGTATACCTCATGAGTACTTTAATGAAAGAATCACATAAAAAGTAACAAATAAATCCTTAAATTAATGATTTTACAGGGGTGTTTCTCGCACACTGTTCGCGAATTTCACTTATTCAATGTTCAATATATTTGTTTCTATGGAGCGCCAAAAGAGCAACGATAATAGAGGACTAAAACTCAGTGGAATGCGTCAATTTCTCATGCATTTATTGGTGAAAAACACGTTTTATTTCAATATATTTGTTAATTTGTCAATAAAAATGTTGTAATATGTTACTGCTGATACTGTTCTGTTTTCTTCAAAGAATAATAATCGATCCTAAATCAACATCACTACCTAGTCTAGACCTAGGACATCCTACTAAGGATATTATGATGAATTTTTCTATTTTATTCTTTAAAAGGTTAACGAAACCGTGTAGATTATCAACAGTAACATTTTTCCTTACTGACAGTGACAAAATCTATTGAAATTGTACTTGATTTTCACCAAATAATGCGTTAAATATAAATGGATTCCACAGAGTTTTTAGCCCTCTAATTAATTTTGCTCTTTTGGCGTTTCATAGAAACCAAAATATTGAACATTGAGTGTGCGAAATGCGAGAAAAACAACGTCTGTAAAATCACCAATTTAATGGATTAAAGTAGGCCTACTAATTCTAAGCTGTGGTATTCAGGATAAAGTTGGTTAAAATACAAGGCAGGTGCAAAAGGAAACTAGCCTAGCGGGCCTAGGCCTAGGCTACTTCAATTTCGGTGATTACCTGCCTTGCAATTTTGAGAAATGATAAAATGATGCCTCGCATTTTTTGATGATGGTAAAACGATGCCTCGCATACATTTCTGACTTGCCTCGCATGCCTTCCCTGCCTCGCGTGCCTTGCTGCCTTGCACTTTGTTACTACCCAATATATAGCCACATCTTTCTCAAATCTCGTTAAATTTGACATTTTATTAATAGTCTCATAATCACATTATTACACTGTGAAACATAATAGGGTCACATTCAGAATGTTTTAATATACTTTTCGCCCGTCAAAAATAACATCGCGACAAAATAACAGATCGCCAGCTGCAGTAGTGTGATTGTGAAAAATGTCACGTGATCGTACTCCCTAGCAAAATGAAAAACCCAATTGGACCCGAACGGGGGAAAGTGTCTATTTACGCAAAATTGCGCAATGTATACGTGATAAAAATACCAGAAATAGAAAGATCTGGAAAAATTACATAAAAATACATTTTACATTTTTTTTTTGGTGAAGAAATGAATTTTTTAGGATTATTCAAATATACCCCCCTTTTGCATGTAAAAGAATAGGAAATTACAAGGTATCCCCCCAAAACGCAAAAAGGCGTGATTTTCAAGAAAATCGTACTCATTGAAAAAAATTTCAAAAAAATATGAAGTATAAGGGATGATATTTTTAAATAATAGTCGAAATGTATGAAAAATAGTAATTTTCTGGGTGGAGCTCCACTTTAATGAAGTCTGTCAAGTGAATTAAACAGTGATCTGTTGAAAAGGACTGTCTGAAACCAGACTGAAAACGATATAAAAGCTTGTTCCTTTCCAAAAACTCATTTAATTGTGAGTGAACAATCTTTTCTACAATTTTTGACACCACCGACAGTATACTGACAGGCCTATAGTTAGCAGTTTCAAGATTACTTTTTTTCTTGTAAATTGGTCGAACACCAGCCAATTTCATCTCATTTGGAAAACATTCCGTTTCAAATGAGAAATTGATAATCCGTGTTATGGGAGTTGCAATAATTTCGGACGCATCCCTTAAAAAACGTGCGGGTATGCCATCTAGACCTGTACTTTTATTTACACTGAGACCCAAGATCTCCTTTTTAACTATATCGTTGTTTACAGGTTGCAAGGAAAATTTGTCAGTACCGTCATAGTATTTTTTTAAATTCTCAGAATTTACATCAAATTCGTATGACCTTTGCGGGAGCTTTCTTACCAGATCTGATGCTACGTTTGTAAAAAACGAGTTAAAGTGACTGGCAATAATGTTTGGCTCACTACATAGTTTGTCATTTATTTTAAGAGTAATCGAAGCAGTTTCATTTTGTTTATTTTGATACCCAAGATCTTTTATAACCTTCCATAACTTTTTAGGGTTACAGTATGTCGATTTGTATTGATCTTGTCAATAAAATGAGTCTGCTTTGCTTCTTTTATATTTCTTTGTACCTGATTTCTAAGTTTACAGTATTCAGTACGATATAATAAATTACGAGTTCTTTTGAATTTTTTAAGATAATTATCCCTGGCCTTAATAATTTTGAGTATGTCAGGTGTCATCCACGGCTGAGAAGAGTGTCTAATTCTGACTTCTTTTACAGGAGCAACTTTATCCAAAACATTTGTGAAATTTACACAAAAGGCTTGCCACGAACAATCAACGGTTTCTGCCTTGTGAACATTGTCCCAATCAGTCTCTTGAAGAAGACGTATAAACTTTTCTCTATTGTAGTTTTTAGTTGATCTAATCTTCACCTTTTTATGCGTGTGGTGTTTTTGTTGCTGTGTATGACGAGTGGCATATATAGGAAAGTGATCACTGAAGCCTATAGATAGCACTCCGAATTTGTTTAGTTTGTCCGAAGAGTTGGTGATAATATGATCAAGACAAGATTCGCAGGAATCACAGATGCGTGTGGGTTCGCTCATAATTTGAGACATTCCACTGATGTGCAGAGTCTGTTGGAATTTGATATAGTTGCTATCCTTTTTCAAGCTACACATGTTTGTATCTCCGAAAATGTAGATCTCTGAGTTTCTCGGTAGTTGTTCCATAATGTCATCCATTCCATCAATAAATTCACCATGACGTTGTTTTGGTGGCCGATAACAGACTCCAACGATAATAGGCCTTGTTCTTGGGAGATGAACTTCAGACCATAGTGCCTCAATGTTGGCATTGTCACAGTCAGACCGCATAGTAATGGCCAGGGTAGACTTGAAGTACAGACATACTCCACCACCTGCTCTGGCACGGTCTCTACGATATAGTTGGAAGTCTGGGATGTGTATTTCATTATCGGTAATGGAACTGTCAAGGTGCGTTTCAGTGACAGCAATGACTGCCACTTTGGTTCCACCAACAAGTGTTCTAAGTTCAGATATTTTGGGTAGTAGAGACCGCGCATTAACATGAAGAAAATGCATGCCTTTTCCTTTCAGTACCTCTGCAGGATCAATGATAGAGTCCGAATTACTGCTGGAATCGTTGTTGATTCCACATACTAGTGGATCCAAGTTGAGCAATGCATCGTTTTCATTTGTATCCGAAGAGATACTAAAGAATGAATCATTCAGTTTTGGGAGTGCACAAAGATGGCAGCAGCAGTCAGAAGACCTATTTTTGAAGAATGTTCTAAACCTATGAGGATTAATGTAGACACAACTAGCATGGAAATTCCTAGAACAATTAAAGCATTTAAGCTGTTGTCTGTTTTTTGCAATCTTTCTTTCACAAACATGACAATGAATCGGAAGTGTATTTCGATTTGTATTGTTATTATGATTCATGTTTGATTCTGGTCCAGGATTAGAGTGGACATCCCCACATTCGGTCAAGTCAATATTATAAGTGGAGATTGAATTGTGATCATATTGTACTCTACTTTTTGAGAACTTGCACTTTTTGTAAGGATGTCCCAAGAGTTTGATGTTACTATGGAGTTGTAAATACCTGGGAATATCAGACACATTATGTTTAGTAACGTGAAAGAGTGCAAACAACCAGAACAACAAGGGGATGGTAATTCTGATACTGGTGGTACTGAGCTATTATTGTTTTTTTTTATCATGTATATAAATATATTGTATAATCCGGGTTGTAAAATGAAAACAAACAAATGAAAATGTGTGAACTATTTTAAAATGGGATAGATGATAATGATGATCCTGTCAAGTGTATAACAAAATATAAGAAAATTAATGAAAAAAGGAGTAATACAGAATTCATATATGTAAAAATGTTACTTATGAACTGTAACGACATTTACAAGTTAAATAATACGATTTTATGTAATATGAGATAATATGAATGTGAATAAAAGTGGTGTTTGCGCCACAAAAGAGAAAAAAAAAGGGGATGGTAATTCTACGCATCGTGCAAAAAAAAAAAAAAAAAAAAAAACCTACAGGCCTATGCAATACATTCTATTTTAATGCAATCAGAGAATGGAATAACCTTCCTGACTATATTAAACAAATTTCCAACACATCTAAATTTAAAACTGAATTGAAACAATATTACAAAATTAAACATAGATAAATTATTATTGTGCCATTATATCAGATGTTTTGCTTATATGCTTATATATTTATGAACCCCGTCTTATAATGTTTGTTTTGTTAAAATTATAATTACTATCTTTTTAGGGACCACATTGGAATTAAGTTGTTTTACTTTAAACGACTTTATGTGTTTTCCCGTGCATCGTCAGACCTCCTTAATCCCGCCATTTTTATTTGCTTTTTTGATGTATTTTAATATTTAAGGTGATTATATATGTTATTGACGTATTTTTAATGTTATGTATTGAGATGCCAAATAAATGAAAGAAAGAAAGAGGGGAATACAGATCACTCCGGCCGCGCTTCAATTCGGCCGCACTTCAATCCGGTCGCGATTCATTCCGGCCGCAGATATGGTGCGATTTATAGGGCTATAATTACATTATAAACGGCATGGACCTGGATGACGATATATGGGTAGGGTCCAGTGGTATTTTTCTGAAATGACTGGACCCTACTCGCCCCAACCCATGTATCGTCATCCCGGTCCATGCCGTTTATAACGTAATTATAAATAGCCCTATAAGTATAAATCATACGTTTATATTGCATTTTTTATTTTAAAAAACATTAAATTGGAGTAACGTTTTAAAATGCCGTAAAATGCCAGCTAGACGGCATGGACCGGGGCAAGTGGTACCTTTCTGTAATGACTGGATCCTACTCGCCCCAACCCATGTATCGTCATCCCGGTCCATGCCGTTTATAACGTAATTATAGCCCTATATATCATGCGTTTATAATGCATTTTTTATTTTTAAAAAACGTTAAATTGTAGTAACTTTTTAAAATGGCGTAAAATGACAGCTAATATATATTTTTTTATATATCTTATAATTATATGTTACGATATATATTTTTTATATTCTTGTCTTTTTGATGTTTATTCGTATTTTTATAAGATCTTGTATTTTTGTATTTCATGACTTTTTATATATTTTTAATCGTCATACCGGTCCATGCTGTTTATAACGTAATTATAGCCCTATAAATCATGCGGTTATATTGCATTTTTTATAATAAAAACTTCAATTGTAGTTACGTTTTAAAATGGCGTAAAATGATAGCTAGACGGCATGGACCGGGGCAAGAGGTATTTTTCTGAAATGAATGGACCCTACTCGCCCCAACCCATGTATCGTCATCTCGGTCCGTGCCGTTTATAACGTAATTATAGCCCTATAAATCATGCGGTTATATTGCATTTTTTATAATAAAAACTTCAATTGTAGTTACGTTTTAAAATGGCGTAAAATGATAGCTAGACGGCATGGACCGGGGCAAGAGGTATTTTTCTGAAATGAATGGACCCTACTCGCCCCAACCCATGTATCGTCATCCCGGTCCGTGCCGTTTATAACGTAATTATAGCCCTCCTATAAATCATGCAGTTATATTGCATTTTTTATAAAAAAAACTAAAATTGTAGTAACGTTTTAAAATTGCGTAAAATGGCAGCTAGACGGCATGGACCGAAGAAAGTGGTATTTTTCTGAAATGACTGGACCCTACTCGCCCCAACCCATGTATCGTCATCCCGGTCCATGCCGTTTATAACGAAGTTATAGCCCTATAAATCATAGCCCTGGTTAGTCTAGAAGCCGTAAGTATAAAATCATTTAATTAAAATATTACACATATTGCGCCCCATACATACATGTGAATGTGAATGTCGAATAAGGATAAAAAATTTGAATATCGAATAAGGAATAAGTAACCAACTTCACGCCGGTTGTTTTGTATGTCAAAATCGGTAACGATAAGATAACAAACAGCATACGATAACACATTTGCACATTAAATTTAATTATTTCCCTTTGTCATCGTTTTCGTGCACTCTGGGTGCTGTACGAATTGGTTGATGTTTCATTTCGCGATTTCTTTCATTTTTTTTTCATTATGTTTTATCATGTTTCGTATTTCAAAATCGGTATACGATAACATAACAAATAACATACGATAACATAATAACGGATACTGTTGGCGAAACTGTGATAGGTATAGGCACAGATTGCATGCATATTATAATGTACACCTCGTTCGGAGTACCTTTGTATCAGTTTCATGGGCACACGAACATTCATTATATATCACGATACATAGACATTAAATACTTGAATAGTAAAACAAAATCAATGCAGTGACTTTTCTCAACTTTAACTTTTTTTTTGTTAGCAACAATGAAATTAGCTCTTTTTAAACTCCGATCTTTTTTCCCAGGCAACTTCAAGAAAATGTTTACAATATTTATCAAATGCTGCCAAGACAGCTTTACTAAGATCCATGTTAATGTCCCCCCTAAAACTAAAATTGTTTTTTCATTAACATTAGCATTTATAAAATATTCCCATGTTGCAGTCTCATCCAAAATTTCAAGGTCATTATTTAGCTTTACTAATTCAATCTCTCTTAGAGCTTGGAAATTAAATAAAAAATGTTTTTATTTAATAATAATAATAATAATATTAATTTTCTATTTCACCACTCTATATAGTGCAGTGGCCAGTTATTTCTTTAGACATAAAATACACGGTTATATCAAGTTAAAACTTCTGTTTTTATTTTCTCTTTCCATTCCTATTCTATAATGAGTTTACTCTATTTTAACACACGATTACCATCACTGACAGAAGGTAGTTTGCATTATGTATTATTTATTTTTAATAAATGTTATAGTGTACAGAAACGAATTTCTGATTTTATTTGACCAAATAAATCCATCGGTAGCGCCTCATAGTTGACCGTTGAATACAATACACAAAAGACACAGATGAATGCGTTCGTTTCGTTGCTACAATGTTTATCAAACGCATTCGGTTCTGGAATACGACGGCGAGAAATTCAACTTTAAACTTCAATTATATTTATCAGTTTCTGAAAGAATTAAGCTTTGAAATTTGCAATATACCCTTAATAATGAATTCCAAACAGGTGGCTGCTCTCTGGTGGTAGGATTTATTGCTCTAGTAGGTATCTGGTGGTATTTAGTAGGACCCTCCTACTACTAGTAGTAGTAGTAGTAGTAGTAGTTAACAGGCTACTTGCTCTTTTTAAAATAAATCCATCCAGGCCATGTAGCCTATGTATGTGCAGTTTCATGCTTTTGTTATTGCTTTTACTTATTATATCTATGTTTATTTTTGTAAATGTTGTTGCTTAACCATACCTTGATGTTAAGGTGAATGTTAATAAAATGTTGAATTTGTGCAGTGATAAAAGTAATTAGCCTTTTTTTTCCACACACCATATACTCTAGTGTCTTGGTATTTATTTAATTCTACAATTAAAGGGCTACTACTGTTTTTTTAAACCTAGGTCCCGACCCTAGCCTATCAAATATTTAAAATTGTTTTTATTTACATCTTTTTTTAATTTGAAAACTTTTTAGTCAAGCTGTGATAGTGGATCGAACCATGTACGTCTCCGGTCAGCTTGGTATGAATCCAGAGACTCTTAACTTAGTTCCTGGTGGAATTGGACCGGAGACAGAACAGGTAGGCCTAGTGAATGAAACAAATAAACAGTCAAAAATAAAATTATCTTTTTTCAGATTCAAAGAAGTTTTGAAAAATACACTTTTAATACTACTGTACAGACGGATATCAGGAGAAGTGATCATGCCATATAGAACTAGCCCAGCTCATGATGATGTTTGCCCAATTTGTGGAAAAAGACCCCTCCCACCCCTCACCCCAAGAAAACAAATCTTGACAATAGGCTTTGAGAATTGAGCATGTTTCATGATCATCAAAAAAATGTATGCGAGGAAGATAATTAATACCAGAACAGTGCCTTTGATACCAAATTTACTTCACATTTTTCTTTTAGGCTTTGAAAAATATGGGGGCTGTACTTCGTGCAGGGAATATTGACTACAGCCATGGTATGTTTGGGAAAAATATCATTTACAAAACTTAAATATAGATTTCTATTTATTTTAACCCATTCTAAAACTGCCTTTATGGCAATAATATACCAAAATTAGGTTCAATTTCCAAGATCTTTTAATGACCGTTTTTAGATGTTTGCCACCACGCCCCCTTTTTAATTTCGGTATGTGTTTGTATGTTTTTTACAAAACCTAACAAGCCTCTTATTTTATTGATTACAGTTATAAAATGCACAGTGATGCTAGCAGATATAAATGACTTTAATGAGATGAATACTATCTATTCTAACTGTAAGTGTTTTACTTTGGCATTATATCTAATTGTCTTCAATGTCGATACCATCTGTATAAAATAGTTTAATGATTGCCAAGGAGCAGCTTGTTTGTTAAGCTCTGTTTACACTCCCAAACTACTTCTATTCCCACTGTTATCATCACCATCATCTATCCATTATACATTAAATAACATGATTGTCTTAAAAATAGTCATTACTGTATTATTGTTGTTTACCTCTCATCAATGTTCATCATCATGATTGGTGTCACCATCACCAACATGTCATAACCATCAACGTTTGATAAAAAATCAGTTCTTTTTTAATAGCTGCCTGTCTACTTTAAGAGGAGTTGATCCGGCAAATTTTCAAGATATTATATTTATAATAATATAATGACCTTTGATATTTATAATGACATTTAATGACATTTTACAAGCATTTAACAGACATTTTTGACAATTCTATGGAATCATTTCTGCAGAAGTTCTTTGAATTGTTGTTATCCGGTTGCATTTGGTTTTTTTGAATGACTAGATTTGAAGCAGTACTTGTTTTCTTGTCAGCAACATGTTTCATACTTTAAAATGTCGTCATCAAAAACCTGGCAGATTTAATGTTGTCAATCTTAGTATATATATTTACTCCGCTTGTTTGTATTCCAAAGTAATTATATCATTTTAATATTTTAGATTTTTCTGACAATCGTCCAGCTCGTGTGGCGTTCCAAGCTGGTGCACTTCCTAAGGTTAGACTAATCATTTTACCTAACATGACCCTACAGATTTAGTTTAACCTTCTATAGTAGAACCACCTAACACTGTAAATTTGAATTTTAAAAAAGTAGATTACTCTTAGTCATATTAGGGAGGTTTCGTCGAATATGACTGGTGATATTCATCAACACGAATACGCTTTACGAATTTGAAATGGGGATCAGGATCAGCTCAAAAAGTTCACAATGTGTGAATATCCATTTCCGTTATCGTATTCATAGCGCTGCGTAATCTCCCTAATGACATGTTTTCTTTATTTGTGAACAATCTTAAAATGTATACTGGACCAAATCTATACACAACTTCAGTTATTATAACACATAATGCCTGACTGGTTCTATTATTAAACAATATGTAGCTGTTATGGTTGTTGTATAATACCTAAGTAATTTAAATAATATTAATTTCTTGTTTTTCTTTTTAGGGAGCAAGAGTGGAGATAGATGCAATAGCAATGGTTGATCAGATCAAAGAAATTAATTGAAAGAATTACAAACAATCCTATGTTTCATTACAGTATTTAGTTACACTGAAATAAAAGTTTATATTTTGAACAAGATTTATTAAGTTTATGTTTTAGAGTTATATACTGAATTCAACCATCCCATTTACACACCACTCTGAAAGCAGTTTGTAAATCTGAAAGTTCGTAAATGATAAGTCAAGAAGAAAAACCTTATTATCAATACTAAGTATCAAAATATATTTATTTTTAATCCTTCTATTTGTTTTTAACATAAAATACTTTTAAAGAAACACATTTTGGACAAAATGTAGCAATGATTGAGGACCATTGTTAAAATAGTTTATAAATGTAGTTGACTAGGTTTTCAATATCCTAAATCTAATTATTTCATATCTATAGCATATTGTTATAAATGAAATCAACAAATCATGTATTATTACACTAAATTATTCTGATGGATCTAATTTACTGATAAATAAAAACAATGGCTCTGCGATATCTGTAATCTTAAAATAAAACTAACTTGTCAGACTTGAACATTCACTATTAAATCATGGATAAATGTATCGGCCGGTTCATTTAAGCTTGGTTCCCACTGGGACGTAAACGCAACTTAAGCGAGTTGACCAATGACAAGTTTGAATCCATCGCTTCTGATTGGTCAACTCTCTTACGTTGAGTTACGTCCTTGTATTGCGTCTCTAGTGGGAACCAAGCTTAAAGCACAATCCAATTTTTGAACACCAGGTCGCCGCCCTCTATAGGTATAGTTGCAAATCTCGGATGTCGAAAGTAATACAAATTTCCCAAAATAAAAATAATATTTAAATAAAAATATAAATGTTATTGTTTATTCTATTGAATTGTATGTGTAGACAAAAAAATGAATGAATAATTTGTTTTTATTGACGAACGTATCGGAGAGTTATTCAAATACTGTATATAAATGGGTTAAAGGCAAATTAATGACAAATGGCAATGACGTGGGCATCAGACGCGTTACGTCTACGTATTGTGTTACGTCTACGCCTTGCGTTACGTCAGCGTCTTGCATTACGTGTACTATTGTGGTAAGTCTACGTCACGTCTTGCTTTATGTCAACCTCTTGCGTTACGTCTAAGTATTGCGTTACGTCTACGCGTTGCGTTCAATTGGGAATCAACCTTTAAATTAAGCTACATGTGTTTCTCTAGACACCGTAACAGAATCTGGCGGGTGTACAAAGGGCCATGCATTTGCCATTGATTCCCCCTATCCTAAAAATCATAGAGGCAATCTATTTTAATTCCAGAAAAGAAAAACCTGGAATGAATACAAAGTGTGCAGAAGCAATTAGAATATTTGCATATTGATTAGGTGTAACGTTCAGCTCGTTCTTAAGATAAACTTTAATTTGTCTCTACTATGGATCATAGAACACAAGCAGGACGTATTGATACTGCGTTGTATTTTCACCTAACAAGAAATGTAGCGTATCCTGTACATAGAAGAAAATAATAGTGAAATACAGTATATAGTGATACGGAGCCAACCAAGAAGAAATGGATTTGATTTGAACCAGCAAACGCGCACACGTATATTAGTCAGGTTAAAAGATGTCATAAAATAGGGTCCCGTGTGCAATTTGTGGTGAAAGTTGGGAACTTGTCTAAATATCTTTAGTGGGTCAAAATAAACCAGAAAAACGTTGTTGCCCAATCTGTAACCCCGTGGGGGGTCTTTTATGGGCCTTTTCAAAATGGCGGCCAAAATATTCAAATAGCTTATATCTTTGTAATGGCTGGTGTTACAGGTTTCATTATAGTATCAAATAATTCACAACATATATATTTATATTCACTCTAATACAACATTTTGTCAAAAAATGGCTGCAACTACCATTTCTGGCATTTTGACCTTGGACCTTGTCTTCTTATATCTCTGTAACCAATAAACTTTGAGAGAAAAAGTTTAATGCAAATTGTTCCGGACCAATATATTTATATTTGACCTAATGAACTTTTTTGTCCAAAAGTGAACAGAATTATTTTTATTGACCTTTCAGAGCATATATGTTTATATTCACTCTAATGAAACATTTTATCAATATGTGGCCAGAAATGGCTTCATTGACCTTTGACCCTGACCTTCTTCTATCTCGATAACTACTGGTCATAGAAACATGTATTTGGTCTTAAATTGTTTAGGGCATATATGTTTATATAGACTTGCCCCAAGTCTGTATTATCTTTTTTTTTTATTTATTTGTTTTTATTTCGACCGCGATTTTTGTCTGAAATTCAAGTAGTATACGTATGAAACGCCATATGTGCCAAATTATTTATCTTTTTACTAATATTAAGACAAAACTCCGTCTGGAACCCAGACTAATGTTTATATTCACTCTAATGAAACATTTTATCAATATGTGGCCAGAAATGGCTTCATTGACCTTTGACCTCGGTTTTCTTTATCTCAATTATACTGGTCACAGAAAAATAACATTTGACTGAAAATGGTCAGAATATAAAGTGAACATTAGAGTGAATATAAACATATATGCTCTGAACAATTTAAGATCAAAAACATGTCTCTATGACCAGTAGTTATCGAGATAGAAGAAGGTGAAGGTCAAAGGTCAATAAAAATATTTCCATTCACTTTTCGACAATAAAGTTCATTAGATCAAATATAAATATAGTCGTTCTGAGCAATTTCCATTAAATTTTTCTCTCTAAGATTATTGGTTACAGAGATATAAGAAGACAAGGTCAAAGGTCAAAATGCCAGAAATGGTAGTTGCAGCCATTTTTTGACAAAATGTTGTATTAGAGTGAATATAAATATATATGTTGTGAATTATTTGATACTATAATGAAACCTGTAACACCAGCCATTACAAAGATATAAGCTATTTGAATATTTTGGCCGCCATTTTGAAAAGGCCCATAAAAGACCCCCCACGGGGTTACAGATTGGGTAACAACGTTTTTCTGGTTTATTTTGACCCACTAAAGATATTTAGACAAGTTGCCAACTTTCACCACAAATTGTACACGGAATACCTCTTTTAACCTGACTATATAGGTAAGTAACAACGCACTACAAGTGTTTGAATTATAGGCCTATAAAGTAGGCAACCGTACTTAAATAAGGCTCAATTTATCTTAAACGTTCAATTCCGGACAAATGTGTGAAAAGTAAATAAAAAGCTCTTGTATTGCAACTTCTAGTGGCATATGAATAGTGTTCGGTGAATTATAAGACAAGTTCATGTCCCAAATGTCTATGTAATGGATGCCCATTCCGTGGAAAGTTTCACGCATCAGACGCCGGAATTCGTACAATAATACGTCACTCGTCAGCCTAGCGATTATGAATGTTTGTAAAGATTTTGAACTGTGTCTTCTTGGGTGTGGACTCTTAATAACGAATTGAGCTTGTGGACATTTTTTTCTGAAAGCAATGATCGCAGCTTTGATATGTTCTAAACGACTCAAGTAGGCTTCTTTTGTCCACACCTCGTAGTGTGCCCATGGACTTATCATAATTACGTATTCACAACTATCAGTTGGTAACGATTCTAAAAAGTCAACCTCAAACATGCCGTCACCGATTCGTTCCAAACCGTTTCCAAGAACATACGGATGAAATTGAAAGGTCAAATTAAGAAAATCTGTGAGGATAGTATAACGTTTCTTTGATAGATCTTCAGGTACATCGATATGCAGATACATCAATAACTTTTCACACCACTGTCTTGTCGTAGAGTCTCCCAGAAAGACGAGACGTTTAGTTGATGTACACTGTCCTATCATTTTTCTTGACCAACTTCGGCTCCGACAAGCAAACGAATGCCACGTATCTCTATACCAGAACCCGTCACTCAGGGGCTCAGGAGTATCTGGTGCGCACTCAGGTCGCTCTATGCTGTCCAATAACTCTCTATGGAAAGTTCTTGATGGATCTAACAAATAATAAATGTAAAATGTGTGATGGAAAGCGGCAATATATGCGATGTGTAATGTAACGGTTTGTTACTGTTAAACGTACCCCACCCATTCTATCACGCAGTACTCAAGTGTGTGTCGTGCATCACAACACTATGCTAACGGTTGAACACAGCCCCTTTGTAAATCTAGCTTTTTATTTTATTTATTTATTTTATTAATTTCGGCAAACACAGTTATACAGACATAAATACAAACAATTAGCTAGATTGCGCCAAGGAGTGGCAAAAGAGGCCAATAGCTTCTGTCGCCAATTAGGCGTGCCACTCCAACAAAAAAAACTAAAACGAACAGTAATCAATATAAATATATAATAAAATTATATGGTTCTACAGGTATTTTTTAAAATATCTTTAAAATGTTAAAATATCTTTATTTATTCTTTGAAGTGATTAGTGTTTAGTGCAATTGCATATGTTTTTGTCAATACGTACCTGATCTCATAATTTCAAATGTACTTGTTCCGTTTGTTAATTTACCAAAATTGATTTTCCTACAAAAATATAAGTAATGATTTAAATTGTAAAACTCCACATTGTATTCCACATGGTCTTAAGAAATAACTAAAATAGAACAGTGATCAAGTGAAGTTTGAACACATTTTTCTTAATAGATAACTTTGTCAAATCACTTTAAAAAAGAGTTAACAATAATGTTATGTTTTGATTTTTCTAACGATACCGTAGTCTTAATAACAAATCAAAATTGTTAGAAATACCTAAATATCAGCCTCGGAAAAAATAGCACGAGCATCATAGTTATTAACTAATGAATTAGAAAGTATCAGTAACATCTGTTTAATTGCTTTGCACTATAAAACAATCACTCACCTTTTAAATAAATCTTCATTTTTTGTTAGTAATCCCGTATAAGACTTGGATAAAATTTCGTGAACGTTTCCTTTGGAGCGTATACCGTATAAAGAGGAACAAGGTAACGTTGAGGGTGGATCACACAGCATCAACGAACCTCCCATTGCTTTAGGTTGTGGATATTCACATTTGTCTTTCCATACCCCAACGTTGTGTATCCGACACAATCCATACTCTTCTTTATTACCAACTTTGTATGTAGCGTTCCATAGTTTACGTTCCTCCATAGACCAGACGGTGTGTTTGTAAAAGCTGACAGTTTCAACAGTATGAACGAGAATAATACTCAATTGTACTTTTCCATGGCAAGGTGCAAAGAAAATCGCTTCATAAGTTCCATTTTTAAAATCTAGAATTTTAGCTGCTGTCGAACAACGAGCTGTTGAAATGGTAGCGTACCAGAAATCTCCACCCAGAACACGGTGGCGACCGAATTCGTCAAATGATTCAATTATTATACCAAAGAAATCACCGACATGAATATCAGTGTTGTTGTCTTTGATATGAAAAGTAGTTTTGGACGCATCGGTAAAACCCATGGAGCCTGGAGTACCTTTGCTGTTGAATACTGGCTCAGGTACCGGAATAGTACTCTTCAATGAGTTGTACGTTGGAATTTTAATCTTTTCATCTTCATAAAAATTCGAAGAGTAATTCCGATATTGCCCTTCACTGTAGTACATATTCCCAATTTTTGTTCTTTCCAATAACTGTAAAGTTGAAGTTTTTAATTTAGTTCGTTAGTTATAATAAATCATTTTATTTTCTGTATAAGTTATCCACCATAATAAATACAAACAAGAAAAAAAGCACAATCATATCACACCCCAGTGACTGAGTTCACTTTTAACAACCCTTAAATATCTTTGAGTAATACAATTTTTGTCAACAAAAAAATTACAACAAACTCAATACTAACCCCTTTTACACTATCACTGTAACAGCGGTGTAACCCCGCAGTTGTTAGTACACCGGGTCGTTAAACGCCGGTGTTGTGGTTTTTATTGACTGGTGTAAATGGGAAAATCCAACCACCCCGGTGTGGTCTCCCCGGGGTGAAACGAAGCTGAATGTTTTCCGGTGTACCTTCTCCGGTGTAGTCGAATCTACACGTACCGGGGACAAGAAGTGTAAACGGTTTTTGTGGTTCAACACCGAGCTGTTAAAGGTCATTGACGTAAAAATGTAACATTTTGTCACAGAAATACAATATATTATGCGAACAAAATAGGTTTTTTGCTTAAAATACACCCTTTTTGCTTAAAATAATAATTGTACGATATATTGTGCTGTTCGTATCCGGATATTCACCCCCTGGACATTTACCCCCGGAAAATTACCCCCCGGACAACCACCACCTGGACAACTACCCCCTTAGGACAACTACCTCTTTAGGACAACTACCCCCCGGACAAATACCCCCCGGACAAATATCCCCCGGACAACTACCCCCTTATGACAACAGCCCCCTTAGGACAACTATCCCCCGGACAATTATCCCCTAGGAACAATTACCCCCCGGACAATTACCCCCCGGGTAATTACCCTGCGGACAACTACCTCTGAGACAATACTCCCCGTAGGACTCCTGGACCTGGACAATACTCCGAGGGCAAATAATCTTTTAGGACAACTACCTCCGTAGGACAACTACCCCCGGACAATACTCCGAGGGCAAATAATCTTTTAGGACAACTACCTCCGTAGGACAACTAACCCCTGGACAACTACCCCCGGACAATTACCCCTAGGAACAATTACCCCCCCCCCCCCCCGGGTAATTACCCCGCGGACAACTACCTCTGAAACAATACTCCCCGTAGGACTCCTGGACCTGGACAATACTCCGAGGGCAAATAATCTTTTAGGACAACTACCTCCGTAGGACAACTAACCCCTGGACAACTACCCCCGGACAATACTCCGAGGGCAAATAATCTTTTAGGACAACTACCTCCGTAGGACAACTAACCCCTGGACAACTACCCCCGGTAATTACCCCGCGGACAACTACCTCTGACACAATACTCCCCGTAGGACAACTACCTCCTGGACCTGGACAATACTCCGAGGGCAAATAATCTTTTAGGACAACTACCTCCGTAGGACAACTAACCCCTGGGCAACTACCACCCAGACAACTATCCCTTTAGAACAACTACCCCCCGGACGGACAACTACCACCCAGACCATTCAACAACCTGACTCTGCAACAGTGTATAATAGGAATTAATAACTATATTTTAATTCGTTACTTTGACGAATTACTATTCATTATTGTAAACAAAAGTAAAAGATTGAACATAAATATAGCCTGGTGTCAGGTCTCTGGTCTCGGGTCTCTAGTTTCGAAACACCCGTTAAAAACAGATGATTTCATTTTTACAGAAACCGGTCCTATATATTTGTCTACTTTTGGATTGGGGGGGGGGGGGTAGTTGACCGGGGGTAGTTGACCGGGGGTAGTTACCCGGGGGGTAGTTATCCTAAGGGGGTACTTGTCCGGGTGGTTGTTATCCTAAGGGGGTAGTTGTCCTAAGGGGGTAGTTGTCCGGGGAGTAGTTGTCCTAAGGGGGTAGTTGTCCTAAGGGGGTAGTTGTCCTAAGGGGGTAGTTGTCCGGGTGGTAAATATCCGGGGGGTGACTGTCTAGGGGGTAGGTGTCCTAGAACCTGTGCTGTTCGTTATTTTATTATTTATTTATATTTAAAGGCAAAAACAACTTTGTGATTTTTTTTTCTGCTGAAAATATTGCAATTTTTCGTGTGCATTCTACCTTACCAGAAAGCCTAAAATAATGTAATATTGGTGTAACTCTACCCTGGCCGATTCTATATGTAGGCCTAATTATTGAAAAAGGGAAAAATATATATAATACTGACGTCTTTAGGAACTGAAAAAGTAGGCCTACCATATAATAATTTTCCTTCATTGATACATTGTTATGCTAATTAACAAATACATTTTTTATTTTAAATACTTACCATCCCTATTTTTACAGGGGTCCCAAGTCTACCGCTATTCGCGGTAGTCTACCGCTTTTAGTACCCATCTACCGCGCTACCGCTATCTCGACGTTTTCTACCGCATTTTGATTTTTTTACCGCATTTTCAAATTTCCCCATATTTTTGGCCAAATTGATTTACGGTAATACACCCAGCCTCAGCCCAGGTCAACAATAGTCAATAACCAGACAAAAGTGTGTTTCACGTTTCGTGAATGGTAGAATATAACAATAAAGATACGGACTAAATAACTCGTGTTACTCGGTAGCCATATTTATTCAGGTCAAGAACATAGCGCCCTCAGTCGGGACACGATACTGTGACATCCTTCCTTTTTTATAATAAGTTACGGTGTGCGCTTTTATGAATTTTTTTTTATATACTTATTTGTCATTTAGTGTGATGAATATAATAAAATATAGTATATCAATTAGTATCAGTGTTACTGTTTAGACTTCATATCTCTTGTGAGTGAATTATTATAAATACAGTATTATCATGAGTAACTTTAACACAACTTTAACTTTAACTTCTTTAACATAACGTTTAACTTTAACTTTTTTTTTTTAACATAACGTTTACTTGCAACAATTTAAAAAATGGTTTGTAACATAGTTCCAGTCTGCTTTTATTGATTAATTAGTTATAGCAGCTAAGATATGAATTTGTTTTTATTTATGAGTTACATAATCTTTTAGATAGATAGGTTGTTTTTTTATTCTGGTTGATCTGCGTGGTTGAGTTGGTTCCGTCATTGGTCTGTGTGATGTAGTTTGTTTGGTTGTTGGTATTGGTTGCGTTGTGACCTCCTGCTGTTCAGTTGGTATTGTTGCATTATCATCTGCTGTTGCCATTGGTGTGTAGAGTTGAGTTGTATCAGGGGGTGATTCAGGTGTTTTCCTAATATGTACTCTGTTTCTTCTATATGTACCTGTTGGTGTGTCTATCTCATATGATCTTTCATCTAGTCTTTTTACAACTACTCCTTTTTGCCATTCTTTTTGACCTAATCGGTGTGGTTTTAGTCTTACCGTATCACCTTCAACCAGTTCTGGTAGGTCATGTGCATGTTTATTGTATTTAGATACTTGTTTCTCCTTGTTGGCTTTTATCTGTAGCTTGTCCAACTGTAGATACTCTTTTCCTCTGGGTGTTAGTAATGTGTCAGTCATTGGTAACATTGATCTTGTGCGTCTGTTGAAAAGTCTCTGTGTAGGACTAGTTCCTGTTCCTTGAGTAGGTGTGTTTCGAACTTCAAGTAATGCCATATATGGGTCAGTTTTGCTTTTCTTACACTTCATCAACATAGTCTTTGCTGCTTTTACAGCTGCCTCTGCTTTACCATTAGCATTAGGATGATGTGGAGATGAGGTTTGATGTTGGAAATCCCAATTTGCACTGAAGTTTCTGAACTCTTGACTTGCAAATTGGGGGCCGTTATCCGAAATAACAATTTCAGGAATCCCGTTTCTCGCAAAGTGTTGCTTTACTTTCTTTATGACTGATTTAGTTGTTGTTTCAGTTAGTTTGTCAACTTCCCAAAATCCACTGTAGTAGTCCACTGTGGTCATGTAATCTACCTTATCAAGTGTGAATAGGTCAATTCCAACTTTGTGGTAAGGATATTTGGCTTCAATAGGAATCATAGTTTCCTTTGTCTGTGCCTGTTGATACGTTTGACAAGCATCGCACATTTGTGTCATTTGTTTTATTTCATATGACATTCCGGGCCAAAAAATACATTCCCTTGCTCTTCTCAGCATACTATCTCCTCCAAGGTGGGAAACATGCAGACGTTCCTTTATTGATTTTCGTGATGAGATAGGTACTACTACTCGTTCACCTTTGAATACAAGTCCATCATGCACTGCCAGTTCATCTCTGAATGAATAATAAGGCATAATCTGCGTTGGTACAAACTGTTTTTCATCTGGCCATCCTTGCATAATTATGGATTTCAGTATTTTTGTAGTTTCATCCATGTTTGTTTCTCTTTTAAGTTCATCAATTCGCTCTGGGCCAATACGAAGACCACCAACTGCATTTACTTGATCAAATTTGTCTACCTTGTCAGTATTTGGTAGATATGCCCTAGATAAAGTGTCGGCGATATACATTTCTTTGCCTCTTGTGTATACTATCTTTGTATCGTACTGTAACAGTCTCATCAGCATGCCTTGCAGTCGCTTTGGAGCTTTGTGTAAAGGCTTTCTCACAATCATTTCAAGAGGTTTGTGATCACTGTTGATAATAGTCAAACGTCCAAATGTATACTGATGAAATCTCTCCATTGCAAAAACAATTGCGAGGCACTCCTTCTCTATTTGAGCATATCTTACTTCTGTAGCTGATAGAGATCTGCTAGCGTATGCAATTGGCTTTCCTTCTTGTAATAAAGCTTCTCCAAGTCCTGTGCTTGAGGCGTCACATTGTACTATTAACTCCTTCTTTGGATCATAATAGACTAGAATAGGAGCTTTAGTGATTAGTTGTTTCAAATTAAGCATTGCTTTATCTTGGTCATCTGATCAGTGCCACTGACAATCTTGATGAGTCAGTCGACGAAGTGGTTCAACAACAGTTGCTAGCTGAGGTAGGAACTTTGCTAGGTAATTTGTTAATCCTAGCATTCTACGAACACCTTCAACATCTGTTGGATTATCCATTTTGAGGATTGCTTCTAGCTTTTTCACGTCAGGTTTTAATCCATTAGCAGTTATGGTATGTCCCATGAAATCAATTGTGTCAGTATGAAATACACTCTTCTCTTTATTTAGTTGTATTCCAGCTTTCTGACATTTTTCAAAAAGGTTTCTCAAACTTTTGTCATGTTTTTCAGTTGTATTACCATAGACAAGTATGTCATCTGCTACGCATGCTACTCCTTCTAACCCTGTCAATGATTCATTTAACTTCCTTTGGAAAATTTCTGAGCTCACTTTCAAACCAAAGGGTAATCTATTCCAGCGAAATCTTCCAAACGGACAGATAAACGTAGTCAGACGGCTGCTGTTTTCGTCCAATTCACAGTGCCAGTATCCATGTGACAGATCAACCTTGCTAAATACCTTTGCATTGGCTAGTTCTGGTAGAATATCCTCCATGGTTGGTAGTGGATATCTCTCACGCTGCAGAACTTCATTCAGCGGTCTCGGATCTACGCATATTCTTAGTTTACCATTTTTTTTGGTTTGTATAGATATCTGTGAACACCAGTCTGTTGGTTCAGATACTGGCGTTATAACACCTTCTGTTAGTAGTTTGTCTAGTTCCTCTTTTAACTTGGGCTTCACGGATATAGGTACTCTTCGAGCTGGACATTGCGTTCCTTTTGAGTGCTCGGCAATCTTTATACAAACTTTTCCTGGTAGACGTCCCAGTTTACCATTAAAAACTGTTTTGTAGTCTTCAAGGATCTTGGATGTTGTCTGTGTGACACTATGTAATTGCTTGAAGTTACTGTAGTTTACCGTGATCAGTTTCATTTTTTCTGCTGTCTCTCTGCTTAATAGTGGTTGTAAATCTTGTTTGACAATTTGAAAATCAACTGTATATGACTTGTTTGTGGCGTCATTTTTAAGCGTTAGCACACATTTTCCTAATGGGATGACTTTGCTCTTGTTATACATTGTTAACTTTGTGTGTGATTGTTCAATTTTGGTACTACCTAGTTCAACATATTTTACTGGTATCACGTTTACAGTAGCTCCGCTGTCCACTTGGAATCGTATTTTACTTCCATCATTCATGGTCATTTCCGCATATATTGGTCCTGTTGAAACATTGTAAATTTTGTCTTCAGTTACACTCAATGTACTATCATCTGAATCTTGTGCTTCAACACCATATAGCTTGGGTTTCCGTTTGCATACAATAGCGAAATGGTTCATTAATTTGCATTTGTTGCACCGTTTACCCCAGGCAGGGCACATTTCTTTCTTTCTTGGGTGGCTGTTTCTACAATATTTGCATTTAGGCATGTTGCCAGACGGTGCTCTGTCACTAGTTTTATGTTTTCCTGATGACTGAGGGGTTTCATGTTTCTGCTTATGTCCACCTCTGTTCATCACTTTATGAACTTCTTCTTCCTCCAATGATTTACCAGAAATCACTTTCATTTGGTTGTATGTGTTTTCATAGCTGTGGCAGATGTCAATACATTTCTTTAAATCTATTTTTCTTTCTTGGAATAGTCGTTTTCTTACTCTTTCATCATGCACACCCAGTACTAAACGATCTCGAATTAGACCATCTTTCATGCAATCACAGAAATTACAGGTTTTTCTGAGTATTTTCAAAGCATTTATATATGTGTCAATTGACTCGCCTTTTTCTTGTTTTCGGGAATTGAATTTATATCGTTCAAAAATTTCATTGGTTTCACCAAGGATAAACGTATCCAATTTTTGTATGATTTCCTCACACGTGTCAGATTCTAGTGGGTCACATCCATTATATATTTGGAGTGCATCAACACCCATGGTAGAGATCAGTAATGATTTCTTAAAATGAGGTGATCGTGATGGATGATCTAGGTTGCTAGCAATGGTATAATGTGTCCAAAGCTGCTTCCATAATTTCCAATTTTCCTGTTTACCATTTGTGTCTAGTTTTACCGGTTCTGGGGGTTTAACATTGAACATCGGGACAGGCATTTGTATCGTCGGCAGTCCGTTGCCGTTAGCTTCATCCTGCAGGCCATGTGCGTCATTTTGCACGCCCTCCTCGCCGTCTGCCATGCTGGCTAGGCTAGTCGTATCTATCTCGTGAGATTTAACAGTAAATATCTTACTTTACTTATCTGTGTTTCAGTGTGCAATTCAGACTAATCTTTTCTTGCAATGAGCACCGCTGCCACCATGTTTCACGTTTCGTGAATGGTAGAATATAACAATAAAGATACGGACTAAATAACTCGTGTTACTCGGTAGCCATATTTATTCAGGTCAAGAACATAGCGCCCTCAGTCGGGACACGATACTGTGACAAAGTGAGGCAGGATGTTGAAACAATGTCTATTCATGCAGTCTCCGTGGGTCTATTATTGTATTTTTATTTGTATGCACTGCCTTTGTTAAACCGTAACAATAATATAAACATGCACGCTACTACACGCAGGACGTAGAAAAAAAAGAAGCGTGCAACCAACCGTGAATCAATCACGTGCTAACCGGAATACGCGATTATCAATTTTGGGAGGATCCAAGTTTTAACTAAATAAACGCTTTGATTACAAAGTGGTTGAGACACGTTTTTAATAGTTATTACATTTTTAAACACCCTCATAATTAATGAACTCTACCAATGTTGATCCGCTGCAAAGAACAACAGATCGCACATCGCACGAGGTTGTTGAGGCGGTGTTTTATTTGGTTTTACTGTACGATCCGATAATACGAACATGTTAAATGATTTAAAAGGCATGGATTCGCCAAGCAAGTAGGCCTACGTTTAATAAAAATAAAAAAAAAGATTTTCGTAAGCTCTTTTGTTCAAACTTGTTATTTATTATATAGCAATAATCCACCCGTTCCGGCATGCACGCTAGGCCTCTAGCCTAGCTAGGCCTACTCCTCGATCGATCGATGTCGCTGGTGGGGAATTTCCCAGCGATAAGAAATCGGCGAAATAGCTCATAAACGGCCTACATTTTAATGTTATATCTTTAATGCCAGTGTAATTACGTATGGATAAAACAATATAAAACTCAATGTTTTTCATCTGAAATAATATGTTAACTCGCGTAATGTAGCATAAGACGGATTCGGAATAGTTATTTCGATTGTTTTGGGGTTTTAAAATGGTAGCTAGCTAGGGCCTAGCTAGAAGTAGAAGCCCTAGGCTAGGCCTAGGCCTGTGCCTAAAAAAAATGAGTAAATTCTATTGGGCAATACTATCATGTGTTTATTGTACATTATGTAATTAAGTTAAATTATTTTATATACTGAATATTAGTTAAAATACAGTATATATTTTTTACATTTTTTGTACTGAGGATGTGTCCATAAAAAAAATATTAGAATGTAAAAATACTGATGTATAAACCTATGTAAAAATTAAGCCAACTTATGTGTAAATATTGTATATACTGTATATGTAACATATTTAGTTAATTAAGAGACGTAAACGACACGCGTGTTGATTTTCGATTCCCCGCGTGTTGATTTTCGATTCCCCGCGCGTTGACTTTCGACGCCCCGATGAATTGAATGTGGTTCACGACAAAATCTCCTGCGAATAGACTTTCCCAAGTTGGGACCTCTGTTTTTACGCCAACATAACAATGTAAGGCCTATTTGTACGTACAGTCTACAAGGCGGAAATGCAGTCATTTTAAAAAGAAAAATAATTGTTAGGCCCTAATTTTTAAAATAATAAATGATAATCTAATAATAGCCACAAAGAAAATATAACACTGGACTACATTCAAAATTAAATAAATTGTGTGTAAATTCGGATTATTATGTTTTTATATTAGATTTGTCGATATGTTCCAGTATTTTAACATTTAAACCATTAGTCAGTTAAGTTCCACGTGTGCGCTTGCAATAGTGATTTGATTGACAGCACCGGGGTGATCGATGTAGTGTAAATGGGCGCAACTCGAGTTCATCTCGCAGTTTTTTTGGCTAGTGTAAATGGAAATTGCCTCCGAGTTCAACTCGTGTTCCTCTCTCAGTCGATAGTGTAAAAAGGGTATTTACACGTGGTGTACCGCAAACTTTTTATCAACAAAAGAAATAAAAAGAATTAAAGTAACAAAATGCCAAGGACACACGCTGAACTATTGTATCATTTGAAAACAATTATATTTAGCAAGAGATTATGGATTTAAATACGCCATTTTGACAGCACTGATATGTTTTCTTTCCAACAGAAACGGGTCCACATAGAAAGAACAGATTTTAAATCCGGTTTTACAAAAACCGTTGATTCGGGTTTTAGAACAGTTTTTCTTTTAGCAAAGGTGATCTCAAGAAAACTTGAGAAGGGCGCAGGATTGGTCGAATGGACAAGAACAGTTAAGAGCATGTCGATATAACAGCATTAAAAATAAGCAATAGCAACGTAGGCCTCCTACAGCATAGAAGCAATGAATAAAACAGCTAGCAGTGCTAAAAAGGGGCATCATAGCTGCGTTAAAGCTTAAGCCAAACATAAGCTATGCAAAAAAGGGGAAAGATAAGAGCTCATTAGGCCTATATACTTAAATTTGCAACATTAGCTAAATATATAAATGCTATATTCTGCTTAGGCCTATTTATGCTTTGTTATTCTTTTTTGTGCTTAGACCAATCCTGCGCCTGAGTTGAAAACTTTTGAGATATGAGTAAAATTGTGAAATTAGGCCTACGTCACGAGTTTTCTTCTGTTCTTTAATGATTATTTTAATGTCCAATCCAATTAATTACCGAAATTCAGGGAGAGGGCCTACCTTGGATCCGCCTTGACATCTTTACCTTTACTTCAACGTGGATTAAAGTTTTGAAAATTAATTTCAGATAGTATCCACTATTAGATCAGAATGGTACATTGTACAATTTAATTCAAATTAACTTTTTTTTTATCACTTTTGTGGCGTAAACACCATTTTTATTCACATTTATAACATCTTTTGTCATCACTATAAAATCATAATGTTTTCATTATTATCACATTTTGGTTAATTTTATTAACTTTATCAGTAACATTTTTAAATCTAGTAAATTCACTATATATTCCATTTTACCTCCTTTATTCATTGATTATCTTATCATTTTCTTACTGCACTTACAATAGAAGTTTAAGAAATTAAATTTGATAACTAATTCAACATTTAACTCACAAAATAAGCCTTTTACAATCTGGCTAAAGGTAGGACGGACGTAATCTATAACTGACAGTGTTGTAACCACGCAATTTCAACTTTCACAGTCTGGAGAAACTTCATGGTAGGATCGGACCATGGAGGTATAATGTAGCCTATACCAGGGAGTTGTATTTACAACCACTTGGTTATACCTCCATGTTAGGACCATGGTAAAAACAACAGGAAGTTACTTAACTAATATTTGCAATATTCTGAAGAAAGTCAAACAATTATAATAAATACATACCGGAAAAGTGCTGTTAAAATATACCAACATTGTTAGACCAATGATCAACACAAGCACAAATAATTTAACGTTATATTCAGTCATTTTAAAATCCGTTTGAAGACCGTTGAAGCAGGGAGTTGGTTGAAGGAACAAGTACGTGATGCTCATTGTCGACAAGCGTCAACAGATTTAAATTCAATGTAAACGCACTCGTTGTCGAGGAGGTGTTTAAAAGATCCTTCACGCCCAAAAGGTTTTGTTCTGTGTGACGTTCGATGACATCATAGTCGTTTACTAACTAATTGTTAATCCTTAATACTACCCTAATTGACTAGATTTTTTAAATTAATTTATTTTTTATACTGGGTATAACCTCTTCATGAAAAAAATGTTCTCCAGAGTACACAATTAACAATCACAGTAAAATTACAAAACAATTTAAAACAAACCAACGATACAAATACAAAAAATAACAGACAGAATAAAAAACCACCCCATGTGATTGGATTGGAACACCAATGTTAATGTTATTATTAATTATTATATTGTAAAATTTATTTTATTTATGTTTCTTCATATTTGAAACATTTGTAATTAGTCTATAAATGTATATAATTGCTATTCTTTGACAACTAACGGTGACTTTTGGTTTCAAAGAATTATTATTATAGCATTCAAATGAAAGTTTGCGGTACTCCACGTATTGTTATGAAAAGAACTATTCTGAAGTATCGCGTTATTCATAGAGCACATACCGCGTTAGCACAGACAATGTGTAACATAACAATGGATACCGAATGCATTCTTTTACTAATTACAAAACATTACAAAAGACTTCTGTGTAGTTCATTCAGCTAGAAAGTTACCTTATGTCTTATTAGCCAACCATTTCATCCACTGAACAAATAATGTTATGTGTTGGCTGGTGAGAAACTATTTTATGAGTTGTAACCGAACGCCGGCAAATGATCGTTGTGACTGTAATTATAATTGTTGCCGCCGCACAAAAACCCAGTTTTAACGAAACGGGCGACACGCGAGCAACGCTCGTTAGGCCTACTGGGCGTTTTATTAATTTTGTAATATCACGAACCGTGTGTAAAAACAATCAATATTGATTGAACGAGTTGAGTCTCGTGAATAAATAAAGTTTATTATCGCGATCATTCCATAGCGATATTTTGATCATTCACATGCCCCCCCCCCCCCCCCCATACCACAAACAATTCACATATATCATTCTAAAGTCGTGGCCTCCTATGATATAGGGCCGGGAGGTTTTGCAACCTTACGAATACGATAACGAAAACGGATACGTTACACATTTGTGAAACTTTTGAGCTGATCCCCATTTCATATTCGTAAAGCGTATTCGTGTTGACGAATATCACCAGTCATATTCGTAACTACAAAACGAGTATAGTTTTTGATCTATTATTTGCACATTTTGCAATTGAATCAGGAATGATTCATGATTATAATATAATTATACTTTTATTTAAAGTAATTTACTAAAGTAATTTACTAAAATGCCATGTCAATTTTGATAAATAGCAGTTTTAGTCCTCACTCCCTTTGATGTTACGCTAGGAGGCCTAGGCAGCCACCAAGCAACACCTGCGCTTCGCTCAAATTTACCGCAGTCATATTTTGGACGGCGCCCTCAATATTTCGTTGCCATGCGAAACAGATTTTTACTGGCTTACGAAAAACGAATACGTGTGTGTGATCCGTTTTCGTTATCGTATTCGTAAGATTGCGAAACCTCCCTAATGCAGAATGTTCTTGCTACCAACGACTATCGTGTCAATGTTTAAATATTGGATTTTTACGTGCAAATCGGAGCGTAAAAAACCCTCTTTGCCTGTTTTCCTGTCGACGTTGAAATACGTTGAGTTGCGTTGAGTTTAAAATCGTTAAAGTTGAAAATAAAATAGCGATGACGATGGACCGCTAATATTTACACATTTTTACGCGATCGTTCATAGTTTCTTGGTTCTCTCGAGCGTTGCTGGGACACGCGGACGTGAAGTGTTGCAAAACTAAAGGCCGGTGCACACCAAACGCGAAGCCGCGAATTTCGCGTTAAAAAGTGACGCACGCGGCAGGCGACGGACGCTTCCAGTATGAACATAAAAGCGAACAGTGTACGATAGCAAAGAATATATATAACAAGAATGAGTAATCCGCGATTTTCCCTGTAACAGTAATATTGTCCATGTGGTAGGGCGCCGCCATAAGTGAGGATGTATCTGGGATGTATACAACTGTTTGTGACGGTTTCACTAATCAAAAGCTGGACCACCGGTAGTATTTTCATGATAAAAAATGTTATCAACTACATGCCAACATCATGTTAAATGCTATTTGGATATTTAATTGTTCGTTTTATGCAATTTATTTTGTAAAAACTGCCGTATAAACAGTTCGCTTTATCAACCGGGCGCTACGATAGCGTGACCGGGCGTGTTGGTGTTTACGCGTTTTCACGAAGGATAGTTTAATAATATTCCTATATTTAACTTGTTTCTGGTAAAACAAATAAATGTTAATGACATTTAACATTTTATCCTATAAATAACATGTACTTTATACTAATTTATATCATAAAAACAATACTTAATTTACCGGGCGTAGAGTAGTACGCGGCAATAGTAGTAATAGTGATACTTCAGACCCGACCTTGGTGTATTTCCTGATTACGTAATATCCGCCAGGTGTTTCTAATGAAGGTCGTTCATTTCCTGGTACTTCAGCCCAAGGTTGGCTTTGGTGTATTTCCTGGTAGTTACGTAATAGTTATATAATTTCCGCCAGGTGTTTCTAATGAAGGTCGTTCATTTCCTGGTACTTCAGCCCAAGGTTGGCCTTGGTGTATTTCCTGGTAGTTACGTAATAGTTATATAATTTCCACCAGATGTTTCTAATGAAGGTCGTTCATTTCCTGGTACTTCAGCCCAAGGTTGGCCTTGGTGTATTTCCTGGTAGTTACGTAATAGTTATATAATTTCCGCCAGGTGTTTCTAATGAAGGTCGTTCATTTCCTGGTACTTCAGCCCAAGGTTGGCCTTGGTGTATTTCCTGGTAGTTACGTAATAGTTATATAATTTCCACCAGATGTTTCTAATGAAGGTCGTTCATTTCCTGGTACTTCAGCCCAAAGTTGGCCTTGGTGTATTTCCTGGTAGTTTCGCAATAGATATGTAATTTCCGCCAGGTGTTTCTTTGTCTCTTATTTATTAATTTTTGGCGCGATGTTCTGGTACGTGGTGAGTGACGTCATTACTTTATTTACGATTTAAGACGGTGAAACAAAGTGAAGCGGCTATTGCTGTACTATTTTCCAGTTGTTTTGCCTATCTTTGCGTAGAGTATCTCTTTACAGTATTTCATTATGTCTGGAAGTATATATTTTTCGCAAGGGAGTTGTGTAGATACTGTTATAATAATTAGCGATGATGAGGATACTGTTGTTGTTCCAGGCAGTGATATAGATGATCGTTACACGGCGGCCGAAGAGGTTATCCCCGCCGGTATAGATGAAGGAGTCGAGAGGAGTAACAGGCCTACAAGTTGTATATTTACGTACGTGGACGAGGTGGAGAGAGAATTTTTGTTGAAAATGGAGCGTTTGGTTAAACAATTGTTTGCTGCTCAAGTGTTAGCCAAGTGTTGGGTTTTAAGTAAAGCGGCTTGTTATGGTTGTGAATTTGACAGGAGCAGTCAAAAAGATCATGATTTCTGTTGTATGAAGTCTCTAGAAGAACAGATTGACTATTTTTATCGGGAGGTTCTGGATAAGAAGTATGTTTCAGTCGATACCGTTTACAACGAACTAAATATGCAAGGAGAATATTCATTGCCTCGGTATAGACATTTCGTTTATTTTCTTGTCAATACCCTGATTAATTCAGAGGCTATTTTTAAGCTGTTGTGCGAGGATATTTAAATTGTGTTTGATCGCACGTGTCACGGAAACGATTGACCGGAAATAACAATCATTATCTTTTTAATTACTGTACTGGGCTACTTCCCTACTGAGCTGCATATACATCCTGATTCAAGCGTAATCGTTCGTTTCACTCTCTGTAACTCTCTACAGTCTATAAACATGAGTTTCAACTGTTTACCTACTCCGAAATTGGCAATTGGTGAGAAAGCCCGTAGGACTATGAAAAGAGTTATGGGGAGTTCTAATGGTCAAACTGACGAGTGTAGCAGTTTAAAATTACCAACGATGGCTTCTACATCAGCGAATATAATGGATTCTATAAAATCTTTTAACGGTCAAACAGATGAGTGTAAAGGTTTGAGTAAAGCCTTAGGAATGAGCGCCCGAGATTTTGCCGTAATGACCGATGGTGTACCAAAGATTTCCATAACTTCAAAGAATCGGATTTTCTTGTCTAAAAAACGCCATGTAGTGGCCCAACGATGGGGTGACGATGTTTATGTTTGTCTCAGAGAGTATTACCAAACGGAAGAATATGGTGCCTTCAAACCTGGACCTCTAGGTATTAATTTACCCGTTCTGCTGTGGCAAAAACTTTTCAACAATATTGATTTAATTATTCAGGCACTGGAAGACTTACAAAGAGACATTAACATGGTGGAGGCAGTAAGAATCCCACTTTCGGACATAATTCATGTGGTAGTTAGTAACTGGAAAGAAGAACAATTTGTGTGTATTCGCCGCTATTACCAGTCTGAAGAAGGAGGCAAGTTTAAACCCGGTAAAAAAGGTGTAAACCTTCCAAAGAGTCAGTGGTTCAAGATAATTGAAAAACACTGTGAAATACAAAAGATGATTGAGGAGGTTAGTAATGATAATGCGGCTACTGTTGACAAAAGCGATAATGGAGGACGTTTATTCAATTCAGAACATCAATTGCTACCCCCTGATAAGTTATCGGTGCAAAAGATAATAGGGGAAAATTTAGACTGTGATTACCTTCAACTTCTTGATAAAGGAGCAGCCGATACATTGTTTAAAAAATGTGAGGAAGAGATTGACTATTTTACCGGTGATCTTGCAAAGGTGAAAGTGTATGGAAAGTGGTTTAATATTCCTAGAAAACAGGTTAGTTCCATTATATTTTTATCCGTGGTTTTGTATTAATGACTTGTTAATTACTTGTATATCGTTTCCTTTGTTTTTCTTTATTTACCGCTGTGTAGCTATAGGTGTAATTTACTCTTTTACTGTAAATTATTTTATTTAGGCGTGTTCATTTACATCTCGCCAAATAATAAATGACTTTCTTTGTATGGTTTCCTCTCTGCAGGTTTCGTTTGGCGATTCGGGCTTAACTTACAAATATTCAGGCAATACAGTACCAGCTTTACCATGGCCACCATTCCTGAAAGATCTCCGCGACCTTTTAAAATCGGTTACAGGACATTACTTCAATTTTGTTTTGGTCAACCGGTAAATATTCTTGTTTATTATTTTATTTATTTATTTATTTTTTTATTGATTAAAAGGGTCTATAGTTTACCTCTAAAACGATTGAACATTATCAGTATTCATACTGGATGATTTCTGCAATTTGTTAGATAAGATTGTTTTAATGGATAATTGGGGTTTTTTTTAGTCTCATCTTAAAATATCTTATTTTCTATTGTATTTTGTCGTTACTCTATAGATATGCTACTGGAAGTGATTACATTGGCGAACACAAAGATGATGAGAAAGACATGGATCACTTTAGTCCAATCGCCTCTGTATCATTGGGGCAAACACGTATGTTTAGATTTCGACATGGTGATGCGCGAGGTAAGAGTCCCAAAAGAATCATTGAGCCAGTAACTGTTGATCTTAAACACGGTACATTATTAATGATGAATTATCCCACTAATGAGTACTGGTACCATTCACTGCCTAAAAATCAATCCATCAAGCTACCAAGAATAAATCTCACGTTTAGAGATATTAAAAGATGAGAGAAATGTTACGCAAACATTACAGTCTTTAATAGTGATTGCAGATCTCAAGAATATCAACTGTTCATGATCTGTTCTCATTTAGTATAGTAGTACCAGTTGAATTATTTTTGTGATGATATTCCTACAAATGGTTGTATTATTGTATTGAAGTTAATTCACTTAGATCTTGGCCTAATTCCATTGATCGTTAATAATCATGTGATTGTTTGTCATTGTGTGGATAATGATTAACTTTACGAATAATTTCTTAAAAGTAACTTGTAATGTATTTCTAATTGTTAAATACAATTTTTTATGTTTTTAATAAGTGTGTAAGTTTTTCTTTAAAGCATTTTAATCGTAATTTCAAGAGTAATATGTACTTGTAACGTTTGAAACGGACTGGTAGATTAAACAAAAAAAAACAAAAACAACAAAAACAAAACACGTTATAATAACACTAATAATAGCACATATTTTCGTACATGTATCAATGATTTATCTACATATGTGTGATTAATATTATTACAATAAAGACCATGTACATCTACGATATTTTTACTGTAAGTGGTATTGTAAATAAAAATTATGAATTCAATCGTGAGATAAGACCGATATCTGTGTATTATTTTATATTACTTTTATCATAATTGCAACAACAAAAAAACTCAGAGAAATCATAATTATCGAATACAGAAAGACGTTTTGGTTACCAATTGTATTTCTTGACACTTAATACATTTTAACAGAAAACAAGACCTTCAACCGGAGCCAAAAATGGAAATTTGTTTACGTGCAGGTTATTGCCATTAGATATTCTTAGAACTACTTTGGTTTATAAATATTGTCACTTTTTTTCTACACGTTTATCTACCGAGATTTTGTTTTCCTTTTTATGAATCTTCCGTTGTTCATAAGCATTATTAATTTTTACAGGCCTTGTTCTTCGCTTTGCAGGCTAAATCTTATAACGGCATAGGCCTACATTTTAACGGTTCTTTGTAAATATCCTCTTATTGATTGTTACCTTTAGTTCTCTGAATGTTTTAATTTACCGTAGATGATGAAAAAATCCCTTAATCTAGCACCATTTAAAAAAAAAAAAAAAGGTTCCGCAGTAAATGGTTTATTTTTGATGGTATTGATGGAATCATCGAGGCACAATATTAGGCTGAAAAACATGACGTCACTATTTTAAACGGTTTATCATAACAAGAACAATTAACCAATCACAAAACTGAGCTACTGATTTGCGTAGAAGTTTCTGGAAATGACAAATTAAGGAAACACGTACACATTAATAAATATATATTAATTTTTATATAAATAATAGACAAAACAAAAGGAAATACACCAAACAAATCATTTTTGTTATGAATTTATAATAACTTTAAATTTTGTCCATCACAGGAGACGCGTTTAGCGTTTTCCAATTGTAAAACAGTTTCGCATTGCGTCGCAACACATGCACATACTGCAAGTACCGTACCGTACTGTAACAAGTCTACTGATATGTATTTTGTTGGTCACTCATCATTTTAGCCAACACATTATTTAACTCATCAGGTGTAATATCTTTTCACAAATCCTTTATATCTTTACTTTTTCTTGACAACTCATAACAAACAAGAATAGTACTCTGAATGAGTGTGGGAGAGGTGTGTGAGAGTCCCATTCAACTAAACCTTGCCAATTTGTACTCGACCTACGATAAAACCATTTTTTTAAAGTCAACATAGCGACGCGAGAAAAAATTGATAATAGGGATAAAAAGTTTTTCTTGCATTGTTATACAGTAATCTATGTTTTTCGGTGTTTACACCATCTCATTGTTTATAATTACGTTTGTTAATATCGATAGTGTTTCTCTAGCAGAGTTATATTACTTGTTTATACTCGTATAGTTTGAAGTCCTCCATGTTGTTCGTATATTTTGTAAAAAGTGTACTTATGATTACTTTTAAAAACCAACTCATTTTATTTGCATTTTATCTACACCTCATGGTTAAAATGTGTTGTTTTTCATAGAGTGTGATGATGCTTAAAACGTTATACTAGTATAACCACCAAAACGGTTTATTATCTGTAGGAAATCATCAATTGTAACATGCGGTAAACAATACAAATTAGTTTCACAAATTATTAAAAAATAGCACAATTGTTACAAATGAATTTAAGAAAATAAAGGTGTACAGATTTTATTTCGAAAAAGTGTAGGCCTATACCTACAAAGATAATTTTACATAAAGTGTACAGAATAAATTAACAAAAAAAGGTCACACATACATTAAACTAATTCTTATAAAAGTGTACAGTGTACTTTGGTTATCAGGTATATCAACTTTAGTATTTTAAGTATAGGGCCTATTTGTGGCAAACACACGGTCCCTTTTAATTGTGGGTAGAGGCCTTTTGCCGTTCGTAATTCAAACTGTTCGTAAAATTGAAGTTAATATTCTGAGATTAGGCCTATAGCCTATGATCGCAGCTTATACTAGTCAACGGTCTAAAAGAGTTGTATTGCAGGATGTGAAACATAAAAGTTCATTAATAAACAGTATATTATAACGATAAAGAAACGAATGTACGATACACCAATATAGCAATACAATAACTGATTAACTGAAAACTTGAAGTCTACTGTATTCCTACAATCATTCAAGTAGACATTGTTTGCTGAGTGTATGGTACTTTCTCCAAAGAGAATTCGAACGATGGGCTTTCGGACGTGTTTCTACGGTTATCAGAACGGGTCGATAATGAAAAAAAAACAAAAACAAAACAAACAAACTGCCTACTAACTCCCAAAAAAATCAATACCTATAAATAAGCTGAACCTACCCCACTAAATAATCTCTTCCATACATCAAAATCGACCGAAAATGATCTGGACATTGAAAAATGGACACGGTCGTCTGTTCTTCTTTTCTGTTTCCACGGCTTGGGACGACATCCCTGTTAGTGATGTACGGTAGCCATGCGGTCTACACACTTATGATGACCACATCGCATAACATGTTCAGGGAACTTATTTTTCAACTCTCTGATACAATGTTTAAATACAAGTAGACTGGAAACCATTTAGGAACAGGGGTTTCTAATAATAAAAGTTGTTTAAAACTTTAGTTATTGTCAAGGGGAATTGTTCAAGACTTGGAGTAAAAATGGTCAAGACCGGAGGAAAATGGTCAAGACCGGGGAAAATGGTCAAGACCGAAAGAAAATTAAATTTCACCATTTTATAAGTTTATAGTCATTTATTGTGTTAAAATTCATTTATTATTAGACCTGTATACGTATTCAATAACAAAAAATAACTTTGTTACATTAATAACATATCTTTAGTGGTTAAGGTAATATATTATTTCTCTGTATACTGACGTCACAAATATAGATAAAGAGAGACTGTAACTAAATGTTTATTACTTATTAGGGTTACAGGGAGAGTTCCATGCAGCATTAAAAGGTCAATTAATGAGCCACCCAACTTAATTAAGTACCGGTACTTAACAAATGTGCTCAAACTCAATAAGGGTTACAAATCTACAAGAGACTGTAACTAAATGTTTATTACTTATTAGGGTTACAGGGAGAGTTCCATGCAACATTAAAAGGTCAATTAATGAGCCACCCAACTTAATTAAGTACCGGTACTTAACAAATGTGCTCAAACTCAATAAGGGTTACAAATCTACAAAAGAGGACATTTTATTTTTAAACCAGGGTTAAACATTAAAAGGTCAATTACTTGAACTCTGAACATGGGAAAAATACTTGTGTCAATTGACACTTGAACTTGACATCTATACAAGGACGAATAGACTGTGACAATTAACCATGACCTCTGGTCAGCCGTTTTCACAGTTGACCATTTTCCCCGGTCTTGACCATTTTCCTCCGGTCTTGACCATTTTTACTCCAAGTCTTGAACAATTCCCCTTGACAATAACTAAAGTTTTAAACAACTTTTATTATTAGAAACCCCTGTTCCTAAATGGTTTCCAGTCTACTTGTATTTAAACATTGTATCAGAGAGTTGAAAAATAAGTTCCCTGAACATGTTATGCGATGTGGTCATCATAAGTGTGTAGACCGCATGGCTACCGTACATCACTAACAGGGATGTCGTCCCAAGCCGTGGAAACAGAAAAGAAGAACAGACGACCGTGTCCATTTTTCAATGTCCAGATCATTTTCGGTCGATTTTGATGTATGGAAGAGATTATTTAGTGGGGTAGGTTCAGCTTATTTATAGGTATTGATTTTTTTGGGAGTTAGTAGGCAGTTTGTTTGTTTTGTTTTTGTTTTTTTTTCATTATCGACCCGTTCTGATAACCGTAGAAACACGTCCGAAAGCCCATCGTTCGAATTCTCTTTGGAGAAAGTACCATACACTCAGCAAACAATGTCTACTTGAATGATTGTAGGAATACAGTAGACTTCAAGTTTTCAGTTAATCAGTTATTGTATTGCTATATTGGTGTATCGTACATTCGTTTCTTTATCGTTATAATATACTGTTTATTAATGAACTTTTATGTTTCACATCCTGCAATACAACTCTTTTAGACCGTTGACTAGTATAAGCTGCGATCATAGGCTATAGGCCTAATCTCAGAATATTAACTTCAATTTTACGAACAGTTTGAATTACGAACGGCAAAAGGCCTCTACCCACAATTAAAAGGGACCGTGTGTTTGCCACAAATAGGCCCTATACTTAAAATACTAAAGTTGATATACCTGATAACCAAAGTACACTGTACACTTTTATAAGAATTAGTTTAATGTATGTGTGACCTTTTTTTGTTAATTTATTCTGTACACTTTATGTAAAATTATCTTTGTAGGTATAGGCCTACACTTTTTCGAAATAAAATCTGTACACCTTTATTTTCTTAAATTCATTTGTAACAATTGTGCTATTTTTTAATAATTTGTGAAACTAATTTGTATTGTTTACCGCATGTTACAATTGATGATTTCCTACAGATAATAAACCGTTTTGGTGGTTATACTAGTATAACGTTTTAAGCATCATCACACTCTATGAAAAACAACACATTTTAACCATGAGGTGTAGATAAAATGCAAATAAAATGAGTTGGTTTTTAAAAGTAATCATAAGTACACTTTTTACAAAATATACGAACAACATGGAGGACTTCAAACTATACGAGTATAAACAAGTAATATAACTCTGCTAGAGAAACACTATCGATATTAACAAACGTAATTATAAACAATGAGATGGTGTAAACACCGAAAAACATAGATTACTGTATAACAATGCAAGAAAAACTTTTTATCCCTATTATCAATTTTTTCTCGCGTCGCTATGTTGACTTTAAAAAAATGGTTTTATCGTAGGTCGAGTACAAATTGGCAAGGTTTAGTTGAATGGGACTCTCACACACCTCTCCCACACTCATTCAGAGTACTATTCTTGTTTGTTATGAGTTGTCAAGAAAAAGTAAAGATATAAAGGATTTGTGAAAAGATATTACACCTGATGAGTTAAATAATGTGTTGGCTAAAATGATGAGTGACCAACAAAATACATATCAGTAGACTTGTTACAGTACGGTACGGTACTTGCAGTATGTGCATGTGTTGCGACGCAATGCGAAACTGTTTTACAATTGGAAAACGCTAAACGCGTCTCCTGTGATGGACAAAATTTAAAGTTATTATAAATTCATAACAAAAATGATTTGTTTGGTGTATTTCCTTTTGTTTTGTCTATTATTTATATAAAAATTAATATATATTTATTAATGTGTACGTGTTTCCTTAATTTGTCATTTCCAGAAACTTCTACGCAAATCAGTAGCTCAGTTTTGTGATTGGTTAATTGTTCTTGTTATGATAAACCGTTTAAAATAGTGACGTCATGTTTTTCAGCCTAATATTGTGCCTCGATGATTCCATCAATACCATCAAAAATAAACCATTTACTGCGGAACCTTTTTTTTTTTTTTTAAATGGTGCTAGATTAAGGGATTTTTTCATCATCTACGGTAAATTAAAACATTCAGAGAACTAAAGGTAACAATCAATAAGAGGATATTTACAAAGAACCGTTAAAATGTAGGCCTATGCCGTTATAAGATTTAGCCTGCAAAGCGAAGAACAAGGCCTGTAAAAATTAATAATGCTTATGAACAACGGAAGATTCATAAAAAGGAAAACAAAATCTCGGTAGATAAACGTGTAGAAAAAAAGTGACAATATTTATAAACCAAAGTAGTTCTAAGAATATCTAATGGCAATAACCTGCACGTAAACAAATTTCCATTTTTGGCTCCGGTTGAAGGTCTTGTTTTCTGTTAAAATGTATTAAGTGTCAAGAAATACAATTGGTAACCAAAACGTCTTTCTGTATTCGATAATTATGATTTCTCTGAGTTTTTTTGTTGTTGCAATTATGATAAAAGTAATATAAAATAATACACAGATATCGGTCTTATCTCACGATTGAATTCATAATTTTTATTTACAATACCACTTACAGTAAAAATATCGTAGATGTACATGGTCTTTATTGTAATAATATTAATCACACATATGTAGATAAATCATTGATACATGTACGAAAATATGTGCTATTATTAGTGTTATTATAACGTGTTTTGTTTTTGTTGTTTTTGTTTTTTTTTGTTTAATCTACCAGTCCGTTTCAAACGTTACAAGTACATATTACTCTTGAAATTACGATTAAAATGCTTTAAAGAAAAACTTACACACTTATTAAAAACATAAAAAATTGTATTTAACAATTAGAAATACATTACAAGTTACTTTTAAGAAATTATTCGTAAAGTTAATCATTATCCACACAATGACAAACAATCACATGATTATTAACGATCAATGGAATTAGGCCAAGATCTAAGTGAATTAACTTCAATACAATAATACAACCATTTGTAGGAATATCATCACAAAAATAATTCAACTGGTACTACTATACTAAATGAGAACAGATCATGAACAGTTGATATTCTTGAGATCTGCAATCACTATTAAAGACTGTAATGTTTGCGTAACATTTCTCTCATCTTTTAATATCTCTAAACGTGAGATTTATTCTTGGTAGCTTGATGGATTGATTTTTAGGCAGTGAATGGTACCAGTACTCATTAGTGGGATAATTCATCATTAATAATGTACCGTGTTTAAGATCAACAGTTACTGGCTCAATGATTCTTTTGGGACTCTTACCTCGCGCATCACCATGTCGAAATCTAAACATACGTGTTTGCCCCAATGATACAGAGGCGATTGGACTAAAGTGATCCATGTCTTTCTCATCATCTTTGTGTTCGCCAATGTAATCACTTCCAGTAGCATATCTATAGAGTAACGACAAAATACAATAGAAAATAAGATATTTTAAGATGAGACTAAAAAAAACCCCAATTATCCATTAAAACAATCTTATCTAACAAATTGCAGAAATCATCCAGTATGAATACTGATAATGTTCAATCGTTTTAGAGGTAAACTATAGACCCTTTTAATCAATAAAAAAATAAATAAATAAATAAAATAATAAACAAGAATATTTACCGGTTGACCAAAACAAAATTGAAGTAATGTCCTGTAACCGATTTTAAAAGGTCGCGGAGATCTTTCAGGAATGGTGGCCATGGTAAAGCTGGTACTGTATTGCCTGAATATTTGTAAGTTAAGCCCGAATCGCCAAACGAAACCTGCAGAGAGGAAACCATACAAAGAAAGTCATTTATTATTTGGCGAGATGTAAATGAACACGCCTAAATAAAATAATTTACAGTAAAAGAGTAAATTACACCTATAGCTACACAGCGGTAAATAAAGAAAAACAAAGGAAACGATATACAAGTAATTAACAAGTCATTAATACAAAACCACGGATAAAAATATAATGGAACTAACCTGTTTTCTAGGAATATTAAACCACTTTCCATACACTTTCACCTTTGCAAGATCACCGGTAAAATAGTCAATCTCTTCCTCACATTTTTTAAACAATGTATCGGCTGCTCCTTTATCAAGAAGTTGAAGGTAATCACAGTCTAAATTTTCCCCTATTATCTTTTGCACCGATAACTTATCAGGGGGTAGCAATTGATGTTCTGAATTGAATAAACGTCCTCCATTATCGCTTTTGTCAACAGTAGCCGCATTATCATTACTAACCTCCTCAATCATCTTTTGTATTTCACAGTGTTTTTCAATTATCTTGAACCACTGACTCTTTGGAAGGTTTACACCTTTTTTACCGGGTTTAAACTTGCCTCCTTCTTCAGACTGGTAATAGCGGCGAATACACACAAATTGTTCTTCTTTCCAGTTACTAACTACCACATGAATTATGTCCGAAAGTGGGATTCTTACTGCCTCCACCATGTTAATGTCTCTTTGTAAGTCTTCCAGTGCCTGAATAATTAAATCAATATTGTTGAAAAGTTTTTGCCACAGCAGAACGGGTAAATTAATACCTAGAGGTCCAGGTTTGAAGGCACCATATTCTTCCGTTTGGTAATACTCTCTGAGACAAACATAAACATCGTCACCCCATCGTTGGGCCACTACATGGCGTTTTTTAGACAAGAAAATCCGATTCTTTGAAGTTATGGAAATCTTTGGTACACCATCGGTCATTACGGCAAAATCTCGGGCGCTCATTCCTAAGGCTTTACTCAAACCTTTACACTCATCTGTTTGACCGTTAAAAGATTTTATAGAATCCATTATATTCGCTGATGTAGAAGCCATCGTTGGTAATTTTAAACTGCTACACTCGTCAGTTTGACCATTAGAACTCCCCATAACTCTTTTCATAGTCCTACGGGCTTTCTCACCAATTGCCAATTTCGGAGTAGGTAAACAGTTGAAACTCATGTTTATAGACTGTAGAGAGTTACAGAGAGTGAAACGAACGATTACGCTTGAATCAGGATGTATATGCAGCTCAGTAGGGAAGTAGCCCAGTACAGTAATTAAAAAGATAATGATTGTTATTTCCGGTCAATCGTTTCCGTGACACGTGCGATCAAACACAATTTAAATATCCTCGCACAACAGCTTAAAAATAGCCTCTGAATTAATCAGGGTATTGACAAGAAAATAAACGAAATGTCTATACCGAGGCAATGAATATTCTCCTTGCATATTTAGTTCGTTGTAAACGGTATCGACTGAAACATACTTCTTATCCAGAACCTCCCGATAAAAATAGTCAATCTGTTCTTCTAGAGACTTCATACAACAGAAATCATGATCTTTTTGACTGCTCCTGTCAAATTCACAACCATAACAAGCCGCTTTACTTAAAACCCAACACTTGGCTAACACTTGAGCAGCAAACAATTGTTTAACCAAACGCTCCATTTTCAACAAAAATTCTCTCTCCACCTCGTCCACGTACGTAAATATACAACTTGTAGGCCTGTTACTCCTCTCGACTCCTTCATCTATACCGGCGGGGATAACCTCTTCGGCCGCCGTGTAACGATCATCTATATCACTGCCTGGAACAACAACAGTATCCTCATCATCGCTAATTATTATAACAGTATCTACACAACTCCCTTGCGAAAAATATATACTTCCAGACATAATGAAATACTGTAAAGAGATACTCTACGCAAAGATAGGCAAAACAACTGGAAAATAGTACAGCAATAGCCGCTTCACTTTGTTTCACCGTCTTAAATCGTAAATAAAGTAATGACGTCACTCACCACGTACCAGAACATCGCGCCAAAAATTAATAAATAAGAGACAAAGAAACACCTGGCGGAAATTACATATCTATTGCGAAACTACCAGGAAATACACCAAGGCCAACTTTGGGCTGAAGTACCAGGAAATGAACGACCTTCATTAGAAACATCTGGTGGAAATTATATAACTATTACGTAACTACCAGGAAATACACCAAGGCCAACCTTGGGCTGAAGTACCAGGAAATGAACGACCTTCATTAGAAACACCTGGCGGAAATTATATAACTATTACGTAACTACCAGGAAATACACCAAGGCCAACCTTGGGCTGAAGTACCAGGAAATGAACGACCTTCATTAGAAACATCTGGTGGAAATTATATAACTATTACGTAACTACCAGGAAATACACCAAGGCCAACCTTGGGCTGAAGTACCAGGAAATGAACGACCTTCATTAGAAACACCTGGCGGAAATTATATAACTATTACGTAACTACCAGGAAATACACCAAGGCCAACCTTGGGCTGAAGTACCAGGAAATGAACGACCTTCATTAGAAACACCTGGCGGATATTACGTAATCAGGAAATACACCAAGGTCGGGTCTGAAGTATCACTATTACTACTGGCAATGGTAAAGAATAGGCCGTGCTGAGTAACGATTCGTTGATTTTGGTGTTGCTGTGTTAGGCCTTTTTTGTGAACTAATTTAGCCTGTTAGTAAATAACTGTCTGTAAAAGTGAATGTACACTAGTTTGTTAATAAATATGTATTATAAAATAGTTTACAATTGCAAAATATATATATATATATATATATATATTATCATAATTCTATTTAATGTGACATGTACAATATCTATTAAATCAAGTCTTATTTAGTATGTATACATCCGCCCTTATGAGGGCGGGCATCACTCTCTGGAGCTCTCTGTTACAAATTTCTCATGCAAAAATCGCGGAATACTCATTCTTGTTATATATATTCTTTGACGATAGTCGAATTTCAACTTCAACGCGTTTAAAACGACAGCAGCGAAGGCTTCGCACGCAAATTTTCAAAAGTTGAACCGTGGTCAACTTTTTGAGGCGTCGCGAGCGCGGTTCGCGTTCGTCAACCAATCAGAACTCAGGAATATCTCTCATCGACGACACCGACGGCAAAAAAATGGTGGCTGACGAGCGAGGTCTTTATGGAAAGAGTGTTGACAAAGTGCGAGGCAGCGAGGCACGCGCGGCATGCCAAATATTTGTGCGAGGCATCATTTTATCATTTCCAAAAGTGCGAGGCATGCGAGGCATATAGTTTACAATTTCAAAAAGGTGCGAGGCATATCTTAACGTGCTATTATGCTATATTATAGGCCTAATAATCAATCGATACAAGGGTATCTAAATAGATTCGTGTATACACTCATCATGTTGTTTATTTTTATGTAACGATTGTTTTTTCATTCAAGTCATATCGTGTCAAATTTTACTTTTACAAAAGTGCCCAAACTACGGTTCAAAAATCTGAACGACAGTCTTCAACTTTCGATAAACAATAATTGTATAGCGACACACTCATCAAATGACTGCAATGTTTGTTGGCATTTCGAGCGTGTTTACTCACATGTCTCTCGAACATAGCAGAGTGAAAATAATATTTTGTCACACCCCTGCGCCTAGATCCGGTAGACCCGAGAGATGGAAAATCCCTCTTTACTATTTAGCAGGTAGCGGAATGATTCAGCCCCCCTCAGCTCAGAGGATTGTGGTGCATTCCCCTCCTATAGCACGTGGTTTCAGCAGCAACGCACAGACTTCTCTCTGAGCGGCGTGCCAAAGACATTTTTGACATTCCATTCTCTAGGAACAACACGTGTACCTCTCTCGCAAATAAGGTGAACAGCGATTGCCAGGACAAGTTCAATAACTGGCGGTGAATAAAAGGTAACTGATATGCCGATCCAATAACATGCCGCAAAGAAAAAAATTGCGACAGAATTCTGGAGCGCGTGTGAAAAAAGACTTACGTCCGACAATTGTAATACTAGGCCTAAAATTAAACTTTAGCTAATATGCTTAGCCCTAACCTAGATAAGAGGCCTATGTAGAAAATAATTTAATCAATTTTGATAAAATAATAATTAGTGTAATATTTAATAATGATACACTATTCCTGTTTTAGTAAGCTAGGTAGGCTATATTACGAACGATTTTTATTTATTGTTGTCCATGTACGTACTAATAAACCTGGCGCTAGTTTCCTTCGCTTGTATTTTTACTCCAAATTTGATAACTAACTTTATCGTGTGAATACCACACCTTAGAAGTATACCTCATGAGTACTTTAATGAAAGAATCACATAAAAAGTAACAAATAAATCCTTAAATTAATGATTTTACAGGCGTGTTTCTCGCACACTGTTCGCGAATTTCACTTATTCAATGTTCAATATTTTTGTTTCTATGGAGCGCCAAAAGAGCAACGATAATAGAGGACTAAAACTCAGTGGAATGCGTCAATTTCTCATGCATTTATTGGTGAAAAACACGTTTTATTTCAATATATTTGTTAATTTGTCAATAAAAATGTTGTAATATGTTACTGCTGATACTGTTCTGTTTTCAAAGAATAATAATCGATCCTAAATCAACATCACTACCTAGTCTAGACCTAGGACATCCTACTAAGGATATTATGATGAATTTTTCTATTTTATTCTTTAAAAGGTTAACGAAACCGTGTACATTATCAACAGTAACATTTTTCCTTACTGACAGTGACAAAATCTATTGAAATTGTACTTGATTTTCACCAAATAATGCGTTAAATATAAATGGATTCCACAGAGTTTTTAGCCCTCTAATTAATTTTGCTCTTTTGGCGTTCCATAGAAACCAAAATATTGAACATTGAGTGTGCGAAATGCGAGAAAAACAACGTCTGTAAAATCACCAATTTAATGGATTTATTGTTACTTTTATGTGATTTTTCTTCATTAAAGTAGGCCTACTAATTCTAAGCTGTGGTATTCAGGATAAAGCCTTGGTTAAAATACAAGGCAGGTGCAAAAGGAAACTAGCCTAGCGGGCCTAGGCCTAGGCTACTTCAATTTCGGTGATTTCCTGCCTTGCAATTTTGAGAAATGATAAAATGATGCCTCGCATTTTTTGATGATGGTAAAACGATGCCTCGCATAAATTTCTGACTTGCCTCGCATGCCTTCCCTGCCTCGCGTGCCTCGCACTTTGTTACTACCCTTATGGAAATACTTTGTCATTACCCTTCTTGTCTTTACGATAAGGGAAGTAAGTCATACACAGACAGAAACATAAGGATTAATGCATGAAGACAATAATTTCAGACAAACATAACATCTGTGTAGAAGAATGCCAGAAAAACTAGGCCTAAAACGCGTCAGAGATCAATTTGTAAAGTGAGTTGGCAAGCCTTCTATTCTATTTCTAGCCTACCTAGGCCTAGCTTTAGGCCATACTATCGCCTAGCTAGGCCTACCTAGGCTAGGCTACATATACCCTAGTAGGCTAGGCCATGCCAAGTAGTACTTATAGGCCTACATAATACTTACTAATCCCTACTAGTACTAGTCTACTATGTGCTAGGCCAGGCCTAGCCTAGGCCTAGGTTAAGCCTACTACTAAATATGATGAGTACAGTACTAGGCTAGGCCTAGGCTACTTATTATTATTAATTAATATTTATAGGCCTAATATTTAGTTGATTTAGTGTTGTAAGGCTAGGATAGGCCTAGTGGTAATATTAATACATAAATACTGTTGTTTTTGTTTCTTTTAGGTCAATTAGATGAACATTGATAAATGGGACCCTTCAGGCTATTACCTGCGTTACAAACTCCACCAATGACCAAGCTAGTAGTTTAAGCGGCCAGTATATTATTGCCATGGAATTAAGAGCAATTGCTCCTCAAAAACGTGGACTGGCAATTATGAGGCTGATACAGGTTTGTATAGACTTTTTTCAAATGGGTATGTCAGTTGGTGACATACATTGGCCAGAAAAAATTATTTGAGCAATATGCCTTACTATAGCAATTTTTTAATACTTATTTCATTTTTTTTTATAGAAAATGGAAGAGATTAAGGATGAGTTGGACTGTAACTAGTATTTATTAAGTGGTTATAGAAGGAAAGCTGAACTGAATGTCTTTTTTTAGCAATAGAGAACACATGGAAATATATGTATATGTTTTGTTATACTCCAATACTAAAAAAAATAGTCAAATTGGCTGCCAGCTAATGGAATTTTGTGAAAAAAAATGTGAAAACATAAATTTTTGGAGTTTTTTTTTCTATGTAAGTGATTAACTTTGTTAAAACTACAAAATGTCCTATTCAAATTTGATTTTAATCATCTTCATTTTTCATGATTCTATGGGACAATACATCTTTAAGTTTAGTTTCATTTTTTGGACAAGATATATTGTCTTCCTGAAAATATAATTTAATTTAAAACATTTTCGTTGTGTGTAATACAGTATAACACTTTAGGTTAGTTATTCACTTTTAACAATAATAATATTTCTTCAATTTTCATTTTTTTTTGGATGATACATTTTAAATTTATTATTTTGCGAAAGTATTCAGGAGTAGTAAAAAATAAAATCTGGTTGATATTTAATGATACCTTTAAAAACAATGATTCACTATTTAAATAAGTGTATTTATTTGAAAAAAAAGTCATAAGATAATATACAGTGTAAATATGAGTTTGGGATATTTATTACATTTAATCAAATGAGAAAAAAACTGTATGTTTTGTCATGAATAATATAATATTTAATAATAATTAGAAAATGAATGTGAAAACTTTACATTAATATATAGGCCTATAGTTTATATTTGAAAGTGACAAACCCATGAAGATTCCCAGTTCGTGTTTATATGAAATGTTTTATATGGTTATAATAACCTCTGTTGAAAGATATTTGTAACACCACTAATAAATACAGTCAGCAGATCACATGTACGTGTAATCAACATGCAATAAATGCTTTAATTCTTGTAACTGTATTGATATTGGATACATCTTCTTCTGTCCTTGTGATATATACATACAATCATGCACATTTCAGGCTTTGGAAAAGGATAACATTTTCCCACCAAAACCAAACACTGTGATTGGTGTAACCAGGGAAGAGTTAAATTACATTTTAATTTAACTCTTCTCTGGTTAAACTTACATAGGAAATACTTCAGAGTCATCTTCTCTGATTATTTTAAATGTAGCATTGTATTATTGGCCAACCCACTATCTCCTAGGCCTAGCAATCGCGACGAATCAGCACATCGTTTAGTGGGAACCGACAAGAAAAACTAATAGACGCATGACAATTCAACTTTCAAAGCGATCCGTCGAATGACGCGTGACGCATAACGCTTCGCGGCTTCGCGTTCGGTGTGCACCGGCCTTAAGGCCGGCCACGCGCAGCCGCGACCGCGTGAAAATTGAAAAAGTTACGGGTTTTGACGCTTAAACCCAGCCTAGGACCTACTTTCGTTGATATCTTAATCTAGGCTTACACTAAAGACAAACATTAAATTTAATTGGTTTAATATTATAATTTAATTTAACTTACACTTGTTTTTTTTTTAAATATCAGACCTTAAAAGTGTACAAAAAAGGTGAAAAACATCGTCGCGTTGTAAACATTCAAGAATTGTCAGCGCGTACCTATTTTTTCACAAACTGCAATGACGTAATTTGTGGACCATAATAATGATTGGTCAGTTTTAACGATCGTAATCGTTAACGATTTAAGATTTTAACGATTTTCAACGTTAATTTTTCCCCCCTCTTCCTGTTAAATCGTTGAATATGTCAACTCAACGTCGACAGGAAAACAGGCTTAAAATTTAAAAAAAATGTCTCCTCGGATCATCTGTAGGCCTACCCTCTGTACGCATAACGCCTGGGTTTCGACCCGACACTTGACAGTCACCAACGGATTCCCGCGGATATAAAATTTACCTACGTCTAAGGCAAAGATTGAACAGTTTGTGTAATTGAACCAAAATGTCTATATAAACCCAAACAATTATGACTTAAACAACAAACTTTAACAGAATTAGAATAGTATGACGTATTTTTGTATACTTTCTTAAAACAATATAAAGTTAGTTGCAGGGCTAAATACCGGAGCAGTTTTTTTTTATCATAGGCCTACAGAAATATCATCAGACCCCTTCGCGAAACGCATGGTTTTGTCAAATGACTACGCGGTTAGTGTCTCTTCGTGGTGTGTCGCTGCGCTGACGATAATATTTATGATCAATTTAGAACAACTCCGAAAGTGGAATACTGTAAAAATTCAAAAATATATATAGAAAATATGGTAGGCCTACTGCAGGTAAAGGAATTCACCTACAGCCTACAGCAATCGTAGTATCTACGACGTAAAAATGTTCTTGTGTACATTGCAGCAGCATTGTGATCAGTGACGCACACTTGTTGTATCTTGACGAGTTTAAGCAAACATGCACGTAAACTATCTTCATAATAATTCAGTATACATTTCTGTTTGCTTTGCTCTTGACCCTTTCACGATCAGAGACTTGCTTTTCACTAAAAGGCCTACAATACCAATCTAACTCAGTTCTTATAGTGCTAACCAGAATTAAAACTTAGTTCCCACTAGGACGTAACGCACGGATATAAACACAACGCGACAACGTTGACAAGCGACAGTTAGATTTAATCCATCGCTTGTGATTGGTGTTGCGGCTCTAGTGGGAATCAAGCATTGAATACTGTAGTGTATAGATTTGTTATATGCCTGTCTACCTGCACAGGTAAACATAACACGAAAATCAATCTGCTTAAAAAAAACCGGTAGTTTGCCCTTGAAATTAGTATGTTCCCTGTTATATATTATTATTTACGGTTTATTTATTCCGGTTCCTTTACAACTTGTAAAACTGAAGTACAGTTAAGTAATCTTAAAATAAAACCATATCATTATAACCTTTATTCCCGCCTTTATTCCACAATTAAATATGCACTTATGTGAAAGGGCACAATTGAACCGTGAAAACCAAGTTAATCCTTATTATCCACTTTTAAAATACAATCATACACCGTGACCTTATTCCTAATGGGTGCAGTGATGTTTAGACAGTGTCAAAACAAGTTATAAGCCAAAATAAGTCTGAAATGGTGGCCATTTTGTTTTTCACATTCTAAGGGTGAAGATCTAAAAATTTAATAAAACAGCATACTTGAATTCAGCACCCCAAAATAGCCCTTTTACAGCATTTCATTTTTCTCAAATGTGGACTAGGGGCCTATTCTAGTTCACAAAACAGAATCTTTGGTGTTTTGAATTCCCCCAAATTGTTTAAATTATAGCCTAGTTATAAGATATTATTGAATTTTTTAAAACATTTTTGAAACAAATTTCTGTAGGCCCCAACGAGAATTAAAACCAAAAGAAGCGCATAGTTGTTTTTTGTTGTTGTTTTTGACATACGTTGATATAGTCACTGATGGCACAGAAAATAGGAAAGATAGGGCAAAACTGAACTAAAGTATTATATAGATGACATATTGGAGAAAATCAATGTCTTTATGATTGTTTCTAGCGATAACATCACTCTGTATACGTAAAATTAGAATCTGACATTTACCTCTAAGAAGTTTTCAATGACTATTGGGACCATGGCCGCGGAAAATTTATATTGTAGTAAATATATGAAATAATATTCCGAAATTAGTAATATTAACTTAGGTATAACTTATTGAGTCTAAACCAATTAGAAACTGAATAATTTGATATAATGTTGTTTTATTGAAGAAAAAAACCCGTTGAATGTTTCATGTTCTCTCGGTTTTTTACACCAGCCTTACAAACCCCACACCCTGCTTTTACAGTAGTAAAGTGGTTTAATAATAACCACAACTATGTTTTGTTTTTTTTAGAAGAAAAGCAAAGCATCATCTAAACGTGTAGAAATGAGCACTGAACCATGACGATGTTGGTATGGACTGGATCCCAAAGTACATAGTAAGTACAAACTCCGTTGACTATTTACATTTTACATCAAAAAACAATTAGAGAGAGTACTAAAAATTAACCTGGAATGATTTTGAATACTATTACATCATATGTATTACGTCACCCCATGACCCATTACATTAAATTTTTTTTTCAAACTTGCATACTATATTATGAAAAATGAATGCCATAAACCGGTTACTTTCAGTTCATCATCATTTCATCTTATCCAACTTATTATTACAGTACTATTAACTTTCACTGGCTTAAAAGAATGCTGTGGACGCCATACCTACTTCAACAACAAACAAATATCTATCCCTCTCAGAAATGGTGTGTAAAGTCGAACTTTAATGGAGTCCGGTTTCTCTTTAAAAAACATTGTAGTACTAAGAATCCATATTTAATAGACATGCGGATATCTAACTATCAGAATCAAAATCAAAACATTTCTTGCCAGCAATAAAAGTTTGTTTAAGATTTAAACTTTCGTCCATAAGTAATAGATCTGCCCTGTATCCAATGTCTACTTTTCCAACATTTTTTAGATGCGCAATGCTGTAAGATAAAAATTCAAAGAAATAAATCTAAAAAAAAACAATATTAAATTTCGCAAATATTCAACAATGCAAAATAAAGTTCATTTGTAAATAGACGTGTTAGATAGATTGATTGTTAATAGGTTATACAAACAGATTGTGTAAAAAAACATATCCCACAAGTGAAAACCAATATCCGTCATCTATAACCCAGGAACAAAACAAAAGTAATGGTAATTGTGTAAACACTTTGATAACTTCTATTTAGTGTTATAACTGGGTACAATAGGCGATGTCAGCTAGGTGAATGATGATGATGTCATCATTCTTTAGTCTGGGTATAACCACAAGGATATAAAGTATTACTAAAACTAAGGTACATTGATAATTTTTATATATGATAATATAAAACAAACTGTGACAAGAATGAGGCTAGTCATTATGATTCAATTTTTTAAACTTTATTTTTTATTCTTCGTTTTGGATTCCTCCCTTTTGTAAAAGATATATTGTCCAACAATTATTTATTTGTTTAAATTTGTTGTTGAATATTCAATTTTAATGTCACATAAGAGTTATTCATGACCAAAAAGTGGATCTAAAAAAAAATCCTAAAAAAAGCAAAAAATACTTAATACTTTTTGGTTTAAATTAACTGTTTCTTTTGTCTTTTTATAAGTGAAATAATTATTTAACTAGATTTAATTCGTCACTATGACGAATTATAGGTTATATGCATTGATTTAAATAAAGATAATTGATTTTTAAAAGATATTTTGATTCATTGATTTTCTCAGATTCTTTAATTATTTATAATATATGATAGGACCTTGCTAACGCGAATACAATAGCCGGTATCACAATCCGATCAAAGATCCCTCTGCGTATAATGTCATAAACCACATTTGCTGTTACATAATAATAAAGACATAAGTTATTTTTTATCTAGATTTCATTATAAATCATGTGTATAATATATACACTAAGAAATAAATTTGAACAAACAATACGGATAATAAAAAAAAATCTTATTTCGTTTCCCAAGGTGAGACTCGATCTCGGTACCTTGAGTGCCATAGACACGAGCACACACCACCGAGCCATACACAACTGACTAAAAATTGTAGAAAAATTCCTCCGTGTATTTACTATGCAGTAACCACTTTGGTGCAGATAGATTATTACATACCGCAATGAATTATAATTTTTTACTATGATGACATCTCTAAAAATGTACAACAATGATGCACTGTCAAACTATATACTTTTAACTTTAATATATGAACTTTTGAAGGAAGAAAGTTAATGTTAAGTTTGTTATTTTGGCCTAAGAAAATGTCATAATTTGTTTGATTGTCGAAATGAATTTTTTTAAATTTAATATGCAATTAATTATGGCTTAATCAACTTTTGTTCCCTTAGTTTAATAATAAATCATACATAAGATACATACACTTCAAGAAAATGAAATAAAAAATATGTGTTCCCGAGCATTCTGACGATCTATATTAATTTTAAAATTTAGCATATTTTCACCATTTTGTTAACTTACACGTGCGTAGCCTGTCACTTTTGACGTGCTCGTATAAGGCAATTTCGCGTTGAAAAGTGAATAAAATATGATGATATTATTAAAGAAAGGTTGTACAACCGAAATCGGACAAAAAGAGTGCGCATTAACGTATAACGCGCAGTGCGCGTGCAGAAATCTGCGCACTCATGGCAATTTTTTAAACGCTTAAAATTGCCTGAAACGTACTCTAATTTCATCGAAAATAAATTTTGACAATTTTGAACATTTTAAGCGCGCGTACGCAAGCGTTATATGCGCTACGCACGTAAGTGTATTGCCATGTGATGAAATATGACCTGAAATTTATGAGTACCAAATTTTGTTTAATTGTGATTCATGCTTGTGAAGATATGATTACAAACGTGATTTCGTAAAAAATTTTTGATTACGCATCGTGAAAATATAACCACATCGATTCCTGGCCATAAGGAATACACTCTGAAAAATTGACTTAGATAGATGAAACTGATGCCAAGATAATTCACGGACAAAATAGTGCTAAGGAAAGAATAAATAAAGAAATAAATAAAGATTTTGACAGAATCAAGAGGTTATATGCATGAATGCATATAACCTAAAAATAAGCAAATGTAAATCTTTGTGTATCACTCTGAAAACAAAGCCTATTATAACCAAATATAAGTTGAATGATTAGGAATTAGATTGTGTTAATTCTCAAAGGGATTTAGGAGTTTTAATTGATAGTAAGTTAAATTTTTGTTTACATGTTAATTATGTTGTATCTAAGGCAAATAGAATGCTGGGTTTGTTATGGAGGAACTGTAGATTCATGGGTAATGGTGGAGCATTAACATCATTGTACCGTTCAGTCGTGCGCCCCCACCTGGATGCTTTGTTTAAGTTGAATATACCAACTCGTACTCGCAGCAAGTGTTTCACGTTCCTTGTGGTTGTGTTGAATGCACAAAACGAGGTATTTTTCAGCGGTTACCTAACACATTTAATAGGTTACTTGTTACTTTATTTTATGATAGTTTAAATGTATTTAAGGGTAAAATTGTTAAATCTCTTTAATGTTGTGATCTTTGTTTATGTTTTTGTTGTTTATTTGAATACATTTTATAGTTTATTATGTTTAGATTCAACCTGTTAGTGGCGGTTTCATCGCTGTTGGTTGACAACTGAACAAAATAAAAAAATTAAAATAAATAAAATAAATTTTTGTTGTTTTTTTTTCTACAGAAGTGAATAATCAAATCAAAACTGCATAATGGCCTATTCAAATTCTGATTTTAGCAATCTTCATTTTTCATGTTTTTTGGGCACAATACATCTTTAAATATGAATCTAAAAGTAAATAAATGTGTAGTTACTAAAGAATCTATTCAACTGCAGTTAGCACCAGTTGAGGGTTTGATAGAAACTGGCAAGTATGATAGCCAACCAATGAAACTGAATCGACAAAAGTGGTAGTGGTCTTGTTACAACTGACAAAAGTGGTCTACATACCGTGCTGGTGTCTCAGAAACCATAGCGGATGCTTCGCCAATTGATATATGAAAGATATTAACCAATGATTTGAAAGCATCATGACTTGTACAACAACTGCCAGCTAAAGTACAAGTGCCACTAACAAATAAACATTTGCCATCTGCTGAAACCTCCACTATAGAAATAAAAGAATCCATGTCAAAGGTCAAATACTGCAATTATTGGTTTATGATTTCTTTATAATAAATGTTTAACCTAAAATAAAGGGTTTTTTTTATTATTAAGTTTTAAGATTATCTTTTACTTTTTGTTGTTAATTATGTATAATCCCACTCGACAGTGAATTAGTTCACTTTTGGTGTCATTGTCCTGTATTATTTCTATTATTTGATTGTCTGTATATTTTAGTTTTGTTATGTTGGAAATTTTATTATTTCTCAAGGAAATTTACCAACCGTGACATTTGGACTGTTTCCACCTAGATAATTTTCCCATAGGACATTTTTCCCCTCAGAGGAAAAAAACTAAATTATTAAAATTACTTTTGAAGTTGAAGGTAGCCTTTCTCCATTATAGGATGTTTCTGGCTGTTTTACTTGTTTTGATTTAGCTTTTTGCTTTTTTTTGTATCTCCATTGAGATCCAGCCACGGATATCCACATTTTTTCAGTATTTTGCCTTTGGATTTATATATTATAATTTAATTATTATTAGGATTAGTGACTCAAGTCAGTGACTGAACTAAATTATGTCAAAGTAAGTCTTGATCAGGTTTAACTTTTTCATTTAGTACAAATATATTTCAGTAATAATGGTTATAAAAGTGTGTTTTTTTGTGATTTTTATCTGTTCAAGGTTGTTTCACTGGAGTGCACCTTTATAAAAAAAATTTATTCTGACTGGAGTTGGTCATGAACAACACATTTTAAGTCTTCAAACCAGCCTAAAGCTAGGCCCTCCACAGACTAACTTTAACACCCCACCCCAAAAGTTTGGGCAGCTGAAGCATCATTTACTTACTTGTTCTACCACTATAACTAAGTTTCTTTCCTGGGACTGACTCTGCCGTACAATCTGATATAAATGCAATTTGATTAAAGCACCTAGCTTTTAGTAATATGCCAACGGTTAATGGATGTCTGTAAAAAAAAAATAAGTTAAACTATATATTAATCTAGGAAAATTAATAAAAAAATAACAATACTGTGAGTGTCTTAGGAGCGAAAGACATTTACGATCCATTGAATCTCATAAAAAATAGATTACAAAATATAACCCATTTGTCATTAGAGCACTGAATGTTATAGAATGATTTTTGTCATGGTTTTTCACTGTTTTCTGTTTTGTATTCTCAGAGCAACACAAATTTCTATAATAAATGGAAATTATTTTAAGACCACTTTCTACCATTGCTATACCTTCAAATAATAATATTTACTTACACGTGACACATGTCACCTATGATTTCTACAGTTGGGGGCGCTAACCTCTCGTACCCTGGAATATTTGGGAAGACGTCTACTAGTCCAAAGTTGACAAGACTTGGTGTTCTAAAAAGTTATAAAAAATAATATGTTGAATATCTACAGCTCTGTCCACACTATCAAACTAGTTTGACCAAATAAAATTGATACTGTACATGTGCTCATGGTAGTGATATCCCCAAATATGGTAGTGATATTACATCATCATGTCCATACAGTACATGGGCACATAACATTTTTTGTCACATAAAATTTGATAGTGTAGACAAGGCTTAACATTGGGCAAGTCAGAGAAGTTTTACTTTATTGATATGGTTGCATTAAGAGCTACAATGAAAAAAAAGACCATTTATAGATTATTGATTAATAAAGAAGTTGTGCTTTTCAATATGGTTTTTAAAAGAAGGTGGTCCATTAAGTCTAAAGTTACTACCTGTGATGGAAGTTTGTAACATTAAACAGGTGAGTCACATGACACTGCGTAGGATGAGCAGCTTGAAGAGCTCCGAGAATTTCAGCTTCGCTCGCAACACGATCGTGACCGAGTGATGGAACAATTCCCCTATCATAAAATAAGGTTTGAATAAGATTGAAATATAGGATTGAAATAAAGGATTGATATAAGGCTGTAATGTTTATTTAATATATATATTAAATTTTGGATTGACCCATTATTTACCTCCGCCAAGGAGGTATATGTAATCGATCGCGTGTGTTTGTTTGTCTGTCTGTTTGTTAGCAGGATTACTCAAAAAGTAATTACAAGGTCTTTACCAAAATGAATGTACAGATAGATATGTGGTCAAGGACGATTCCATTAAATTTTGGGACCATTTCGGACCACGGTCCCAATTCTGGACCACTTTTTAGTATACTTTTCAGACCTGCTAGTGTTAAAAGATAGGACTAAATTTTTCAAAAGCCGGCGAGCAGTCTTAAAGTAACAAGTAAACTGTAATTCCATTTTCTCGAAAACTACTTGTCCAAAAAACTTCATTTTTGTACAAGAGGCAAGAGTTATAATTTCTGATTTGTAATTTTAAAACATAATTTTATTTAATGTGCACGTTTTTTATGCGAGTAGTTTACAAAACCTATTTCTTTTCAAATTCACTCGTTTCATTTTCGCGTTGCTGTTCTATTGTTAGTCAACTGAAGCTATTGTTAACTTAATTGTTGAAAGGCTTGTTACATAACCATTACACCAAACTCGCATACACATGCTTGTATTTAAATTAGCCTAAATCAGAAACAGCATTAAGACACATATTTTTTTTTTTTTAACCGGAGAAATCTTATGTAGGAGAATTTACAGTAGGCGGAGGTATGCACTCTCGGAGTGGCTTTCTAGTTTGTTTTGTGTTAGTACTCTTGACATTTTCAATCTTTTTATTAGTAAATGTTCAAAATAAAGCATTTAAAGAAATAGAAATACATTTTCAAATGACCTTTGAACCAATGCGTTTATCTTCTCATATCCAGACTGCACATCAATGTGTGGACTAATTGTCATCAGTTTACAGCTGGGCATGGAGTCTAGTAGTTGATTAAACTCTGTCATTGACATCTGGTTGTTACCCTTTGGAAGTCCACCTAAATCATTAACAATAGGACCCTACAAATAATTGTTAAAGTTGTAAACAAGTTTTATAAGTTGATATTATTTGTATGGCATTTGATGAAATTGGCAATTGTTGAATTGAATTTATTAGTTATCCGCTTGGTATACCAAGCGGATAACTCCTTGTTATTGTACGAGATCAACATTTTTTTAGTTATCCGCATTCAGCGGATAACTCCTTGTAACTGTATGAAATCATCTTTTTTTTTTTCTGTATTATTCTTTCTTTCTGTCAATTTTGTGTCTCGCGTAACTCAAAAACGTGTAAACATAACATTTTATAACTTTGTCAACATGTGGGCATTCACGTGAAATAGTGCACCTCCTATTGTGAATGACGACAGAGTTGCGCAACATGACTTACGCGCGTTTTTACGAATTTCGCGTATTTAATATAGATCGAAAACCATATAACAATTTAAATTGAAACTTAACAAAAGTTTAATTTATATCTTGCGCTAACTGACTGTGGGAAAAAAATGGCATGTTTCACACGAAGTTACGCGCGCATGCGCGTTTAAAATTTCAAATTGAGAAAAATCAATTTCTAATCAACTTTCTACGCGTTTCATGTCATTTTGAGCATGTCAAAAATTCCCACGCGTGCGCATTTTTTTACGCGTGCGGTGCACACGTAGCGTTGAAAACAATTTTTTTTCCGTGATTTTTGTTTTTCCACCCTTTTTTAGTAATTTTACCAATTTCTAAACATTTTCGACTTAAAATTACGTCATACGGGCACGTCGAATTGGATAATTTATGTGCGTTTTTTATGAAAAAGTTCAAAAATTTGTCAACATTTTTCAAAATTATACCTTTTTTTAAACAGTCGTAGTTTCTAAACCAAACGGTGAAAGTTATTTTTATTGCATATTCTGGAAGTTGATGAGTTGTAAATATCGGATCATGCATTAATATGGCTAACCGGACATTGTGACGTCACTGTATGGCCACGCGAATACAAAATTTAGGATTTTTGTATCTTTTGTCATAGCTCATCACATTTAATAGAGCGCATCTACACTTATCCGTTTTCCATTTTCACCCTGATTTTGATATTGTCTAGGTCAATCAACTGTCTTTCGCATGAGTTAAAAATATTTTAATTTTTATGACGTCATCATGCCTAAAAATTTAAATTACATGTTGCATAAATTTCATCTTTACAGTAAATTTTAATCTGTTATAGCTCGTAAGAATGAAATGTGATAATCACGATTAAAACGTTTTCTGGAAGCTATTGAATTGTAGATACGAAATCATGTGAACATTTTGCCAATCGGATGTTGTGAAGTCATCATATGGCCAGTTAAATAAAAAAAGTCGTATTTTCATCTTTTGCATTATAATTCATTACATTTAAAAGAGCGCGCATCAATATTTCACGTATTCAAATTTCTTCTACATGCTAATATGTTGTTGCTGAGATAATTTCCTTCCGAAATTGCTACCTTCGGGTTTCATTTTGAAACCGTCAACATGTTAAAAATTGGAATAAATAGCGGGTCCCGTAATTTCACCTATTCTACACTGTATGTGATGTATACAGATTATACTGTGTATACTATATGACACAAAATAACAGAATTCAGCAATAATAACATAATCATATTCTTCTTCAGGTCATAATGCCATAATCTTTTTCTGTGTGCAATATTCCAACGCATGACGTGCTCGTGGCGTTTGTCGTGCGGATAACTAACTCGTCAAAGTGACGAGTTTCATGTCTAGTTTCTGTATTATTCTCGTTTCCATCCTTCCTTTTTGTGGATCGCGTTTCTCTAAAATGTGTAAACATAACATTTCATAACTTTGACAACATATGGGCATTTACGTGAAGTTGTGCACCTCCTATTTTTGAATGACGTCATAGTTGCGCAATGTAACTTACGCGCAATTTTATGAATTTCAATGATTGATCATAGATTAAAAACTAAAAGTCATTTAGTATTGACACTTTGACAAAATTTAAGTCATATCAGGGGCAAACTTTCTACGGATTAAAAATGGCATGTTTCACAAGAAGTTACGCGCGCACGCGCATTTAAAATTTCAAAATGCGCAAAATTAATTTCTAATCAACTTTTTATGCGTTTCTTGTCATTTTGAGCATGTCAAAAATTCCCACGGGCGCGCAATTTTTTACGCACGCGGTGCGCACGTAGCGTTAAAAACATATTTTTTTCTCTTGAATCATATTTTTCAAGCCTTTCCTAGTAATTTTGAAAACAATTTAGACCTTTTCCAATTTAAATAACGCCATACGAACACGTTGAATTAAACATTTCATGCGCGTTTTTTATGAAAAAGCTTAAAAAATCGTCAAAATTATGTCTTTTTTTAAACAGTCATAGTTTCTAAAGTAAACCGTGAACCGTTTATTTTTATTACAAAATCTAGAAGTTGATGAGTTGTAGATATCGGATCATGCATCGATAAGGCTAAAAAAACATTGTGACGTCATCGTATGGCCACACGAATGTAAAATATAGGATTTTTGTCTCTTTCGTTATTGCTCATCACATTCAATGGAGCGCATCACGCTTATCTGTATTCCTTTTTCTCCTACATTTATATATTGTGTAGGTCAATCAACTTTCTTTAGCATGAGATAAAAATATTTTAATTTTTATGACGTCATCATGCCTAAAAATTTTAATTACGTGGGTCATTAATTTCATCTTTACAGTAAATTTTAATCTGTAATAGCTCGTAAGAATAAAATGTGATAATCACGATTAAAACGTTTTATGGAAGCTATTGGATTGTAGATACGAATTCATGTAAACATTTTGCCAATCGGATGTTGTGACGTCATCATATGGCCAGTTGAATAAAAAAAGTCGTATTTTCATATTTTGCGTAATAGTTCATCACATTTAAAAAGGTGCGCATCAATATTTTACGTATTCAAATTTCTTCTACACGTTAATATGTTGTTCCTGAGATAATTTCCCTCTGAAATTGCTATCTAAGTGTTTCATTTTGATACCGTCGCCATGTTAAAAATTGGAATAAATGGCGGGTCCCGTAATTTCACCTATTCTACACTGTATGTAATATGTATACAGATTATACTGTTTGCATGTATATACTATATGACACGAAATTGACAGAATTCAGCACTAACAGCATATCATATTCTTCAGTTCTTGTCATAATGCCATAATCTTTATCTGTGTGCAATATTCCAACGTAAGACGTGCACGTGGCGTTTGTCGTGGTGCGGATAACTAACTCGTCAAAGTGACGAGTTTCATGTCTAGTTTAATATTAAAATTGTATTTAAAAATTTAATGACATGAATTTTTCTTTTAGTCATTCTGAAAATGAATTAATTTGAAGCGATAAAGATGAAGAAATTTGTAAGAATGAAAAAAATGCTGCCCCAACCGAGATTCAAACTCGGAAAGTTCCGCTTGATATACAGATGACCTAACTAGAAGACCACTATTAGGGCTTTCATGCTATTGTTTTTCATGTAATTTGTTTGAAGCAGCACTCTAGTTTTTTAGTGTACTACACACACGTAACAAACAATCAAAGTGATACGCATTCATCTTTCAGTTTAATTCATGAACCGAGATCTCAGATTCAGAAGAGATACTTTATATATAATATTTATATAGTTCAAGAAGTTCCCACTTCTGCGTTGGCCCATTAGCTTATGGTATCCTTTTGGGCTGTTTTTTGCTGATTTTTTAATAAATAAATAAAAAAACAAGTAGAATTTGAACTCTGGCTGACCTCTGCATGAACCCCTTGACACACAGCACCCCTGCTGGAGTCACCAACAATAGATTCCACAAATTGAATGGTTTCCATTGTTCCATCAGTAAAACACGTCTCAGGAAAGACTAAAGTTGCTAAAAAGGATGTCACACCGTATTTAGGCAGTCGCTGTTGAGTATATTCTGAGGAGGAATAACAATATCAATACCATTACCAGTTATTATTACTGGTATAAAGCTCTGTCTACACTATCAAACTTAGTCTGGGTTCCAGACGGAGTTTTGTCTTAATATTAGTAAAAAGATAAATATTTTGGCACATATGGTGTTTCATACGTATTCTACTTGATTTTGGATACTCCGTCTGGGGAAACACGCACAAGCCACGTGGTTTGACACCAAGAATTCTTGGTGGATACGATTATCCGGTTGACTAGTTTCAGCTGCATGCGATTGGCTACTCACTCGTACACTGTTTTAATATTCATATTTCAGAATTTCCAAAGACTCGATCAACAACTAAGATGATGCGCATGCGCTATGTTACGTTTAGACAATGTGAACTTCGGTACATTTATGAAAGTTTCAGAAGGCTAGAAATTATTTTATATGCCTAGTAGTCTGGTAAACATTTGATGGGATTTTTCCCAAGAACATGAAAACTCGTCTTGATATGATAGGCTAGCTTCTCCGCAAATCAAACATTGAATGGGTCATTTATTACGCGGAGATAATTTTGATTTAATTCCCACCCAGACCCTGTCCTGTTCTGTGTGGTGGTGTAGCCCTGTTGTGTGCCGGAGGTGGTGGGCTACTTTATTGGCGTTTTATTTGGCAGGTCATACGTGCGAGTTGAGTGGGACCTACGAAAGAGGCCTAGGCCAAGGACTAAACAATTAATAAACAAAACAACTTGGCATTACGATTTTATATTTCAACAGTCTCGATCGTACATTCAGCAGCACTGTACGTACGTCCAAAGAACTTATTCTTTGGTACGTCTCGATCTTTTTCATTTTGAAACAAAATGATCATTGGTTGATTCGAAATCCATATTTACATACCACTCGCCCCATATAGCCAAATACGGTATGGAAACCTACGTCATTCTTATCGGATGTTTGCGGTCTGCAAATCGATTTCTATACGTGTTTCACAAGTCTGTATTTTCAGACAAAAATCGCGGTCGAAATAAAAAAAAATAAATAAAAAAAAAAAGATAATACAGACTTGGGGCAAGTCTATATCAAACTTTATGTGACATAAAAATGTGATGTGCCCAAATATGGACATCAGATGATATCACATATTTGGGCACATCACACTTTTTTTGTCAAACTAGTTTGATAGCGTAGACAGTATTGTATTTATATACCTGCATTTTGCCAAAAATTCACAAGATCTTCTGCACCACCTATTTAAAAAATAAAAACAATTTAAATTTATTTTTTAAAAGTTTATCTTTTAATACTTGAATATGTTTACATGATATGTATAAATGTATTAGGCCTACTTACTGTTATTCTGTGATATTACGTACACTTTAAATGACTTTATATTTAAAAAAAAAGGAAAATGAATGTAATGTGTTTACAAATCATTATCAAGTGCAATTTATGTGAGATTAATTAAACATATTGCGATTGTTAATTTTACCCATTCCATGGTTGTGTATATCTACAAAGCCAGGCAAAACTATATCAGCAGCATAATGATGTTTTGCCATTTTTACCATGTCTGTTTCTTGATTAAATAAACCTGAAAAATGAAATTAATTAATTTAATTGTCAGTAGAATAGAATTTATACAAAATGCTGTGTGTATGTGTCAAAGTTAATGATGAAAATAAATAAATTTAAACGAATTTAAATAAACATTTTGCAAATGTTTCAAATCTCGCCTTCTCACTGGTGGGAATGAGTTTTTAGTAGTAGGTGGTCCTCCTATTATTAATATTATAGCTACTACATGAGAGGGCTTCCTTTCTTGAATTTTATTTAGTACAGTACTACTAGTCTATCAGGGCCCTAACCTACACGGGAAGCTAACAGAAACACTTCATGGCATACACAACATCAACACACAGACAGACCGTAGTAAACACACAGCACACAGACAGAGCATTAACACACAGCCCACCAGAACACACGGGTACCTGTAATTATACCATCTTCAATAATAATATGTGTAGTTTCGTCTGATGTTACACCTCCTGGAAGTGCAACATGTTTACATGTAATACATGTTATATTTTCCTCCATTTCATATAAAGTGATAGGCTTAAAAACACTTAAAACTCTCTCTACACTCTAACTACTCTCTAGTAGGCCCTCCTTTTGTTTATTATTTTACCTACGTACGAGGTCAATAATAGTTCTGTTTAATTTTTACATAACGAATAGTAATAGCATATTTTATGACTTTAAGCCATTTGAAACTTTTAAATACATATTATAAATTCTATATTATTACAATGTAATAACATATATAACGCTATTTTATTAGGCCTATAATTTTAAAGGTGAAATTAAATTAAATCCATAAAAGGTCACAATGACACGCTTGAGTAGATTCAGTTACACATGGTTATGAAACGACAAGCTATAAATAAGAAATAAAAACTCCCAATTGACGTTTATGATTTCATTTAATAACTTAGATAGTACTAGATACTGTCTCTTGAAGAACTAAACTAACTTAGAGTGTTAATTGTAGTGGGCAATATGTCTGAAGAAGGACAATTTGACGATGTTACAGAACTGTAAGTAAACACCGTTATCCAGCCAGCTAGCCTACTATAGTAGTACTACTAGTCTACTACTAGCTAGGCCGGTTCACCCCCCCCCCCCCCCCACCTAGAGGCCTAGGCCTAGCTATTAAAGCTAGGAGGCCTAGGCTAGCTAGGTTAGGTAGGCCTAGTTAGATCATGGAAGTAAAAGATCATATAGAGATGGATAGTAGATAGTAGTACACAAACTTGTGATAGGCCTATATCGGTCACAGTGCATATCGGCCGCCAGTCATTTCGGCCGCCGGTTATGGAACGCCTAAAATCATGAAACGCCAAAAAGGACAAAATATGTATTGTTCATTTCGGCCGCCACAATTGTCAATATTGTTAATGTATGGCACGCCTCAATTATAAAAATTGGTGTATACATGTGCCTATCGCCTGAATAATAGACGTGCGTATTCAAACAGCAAGCAGCAATCAACAAAAACGATCATACTTTTTGATTTGTATAGAGTTGCGCTATTTTACTATCATTCGCCGGCTTCTTCCTGAGCCCTACAACCCTTCAGCCCTTCAGCCCCCCCTCCCCCACCCACAACAACCACTGTGAAAATAATAAAATAAGTCGTGTAGAAATACTTTAGTTAAAACTACTAAACTAATCCCCCCATAAGTCATAAATCGGCTGTGTGATTAAAAATAGTTGTTACTATTAGTAAAAATGATCATTATATGCGGATGGTTAAAAGGCGAGTTACTGAAATAAACCCCCGAATAAGCCATATTGGAGATGCGCCTTCTATGATCGTGCAGCTGTTTCCTCTAACAATGTGTTATTTTGCTGACGGGGTTTCCCCTTTTTAAAAAGCACGCACTTGTTAGTGTGTCAAATCATGGACAAAACACGTATGATCGTTGTCCATGGCCAGGTAAAGATGACGTCTATTACTAATAACCATACTTTTAAAACGTCTATAGGCCTCCTGCACGTGTTTTTGTGAAATGATGTATATAATTTACGTATACTGTACGTCAATACTATAGATTTTAATTTGAAAAATATCTTTTATTTCTTTATTTACAATAATCATTTAATGTAAATAATTAAGTAAGTAGTCTCACATAACATCCATACGACGTTCGTAAATCTAAATGTTTAAATATCAGTACCTCTTTGAGAATCGTGTCCACCTTTATTATCAATACATTATTCTCACATCTATCGTCATTGTACATGATAGACCTACTGTAGGGCTGGTAGATTGATTTATAACGGAATATTATCTATATATTTTATTATTATCCAAAACCATGCTCACGTCAGAGTGGCGGATATCGAATGCAAAAATCATCATCATGCATCAAATTCCTTTATTGCATAAACCTCATTGAGCTGGTATCCACTTGCAGGTATAGAACGAGTTTCGTAATTAACTGTGATTAAAAAATACGCAATAGGCGCGTCTACTTGTTTAACTATTAAATTATTATTTATTTTCAAAACCTTAAACAACGGCATGCTAAAAGAACACATTACAATTCATTAAAACCTGTAAGATAAAATGGAAACACAAATTATTTATAAATAATGAGATAAATATTTATATTTACTGTACTTAAAAAATAACGATCGAGGTTTAAAAAATGTCAAACAGTATTATTAGAAATTCAAATATTCAAAATTAACTAAAAACATAATGAACGTTTTCATTAAAAATGTATCTAATGCGCCATAGCGCGACCAAAATAAAACGCGACCGATATCAAACGTAACTAATAGGATAAAAAGCGTATCTAGCGGCGCTCCATACAAAATACCGGATGTTTATTTTATCGCGACCGATTTCAAACGCGATCGATTTCAAGCGCGACCGATTTCATCTGACACCATTTACACACGTCTATTCAGGCGATAGGCACATGTATACACCTTTTTTGACAATTAAGGCGTGCCATACGTTATTAACAATATTGACGATTTTGGCGGCTGAAATGAACAATACATATTTTGTCTTTTTTGGCGTTTCATAATTTTGGGTATTCCATAACCGGCGGCCGAAATGATCAGACACCGTACTATCTAGGCCTACTGTAGCTAGTACTGTACAGTAGTAAGGATTAGACTCTATTCTAGTGGCATATGACCGTTTCGGCCACAGACAGTTTCGGCCACAACCGATTTCTATGGCGCGCCAATCAGGCATTGTGTGATTGTATTGTTAACACAAACTCGGAATCGCTGTGGTTCTTTAGAAATTAGTTATGCAAAAAGTGTAAGATTGTACAGTAAGTATTAATAAAACAATATTCAATTTAAACGTGTTATAAAAGTATTTTTATTTACAAATCATATATACAGTACAAGTACATTATATAACATTATTTTATACATTATTAATTAATATACTATATTAATATTATACTTATACATTATTAATTATATACAGTATTAAAATACTAGCTTTTATTATTATTATCGTTAATTATACATTATTAATTACGGTATACTATATTAATTATACTTATACATTATTAATTATATATTGCTTTTTTATTAATTATGTTGTACCTCTTAATTATTATCGTTAATTATACATTATTAATTATATACTATATTAATTATACTTATACATAATATTAATTATGTATTAAAATACTAGGTTTTATTATTGTTATCGTTAATTATAATTTCCATTTTTATTTTATTACAGTCTTATTATTACTCTAATTTGCATTTTAACTATATCTAATCAGTCTGCTGGCTGCAATCATCAGGGATTGGACACCTCGCTCACCGGCTCCATACTCGTCCCACAATCGAACCAAACAAACATTGGCGGCAATGCTTCGTCGAGATGTTAAACGCTGTACATCCTGCTGAAAAACGAATTCTGCTGTCAGTCAGCGATATTGTCACTCCCTCCTCATACAAAAACTCGCACATCAAGTAAAACTGAAGTTTGCCTGTAAAAGAAGAAGAAATTCACAGTGATAAAAAATTAAATTAAAATTTAATTAAATGTTTTTCCTTCCATTTTGTAGGTGACCTAAAAAAACATATAAAGGAATATCAGGAACTCGCACATCAAGTACTGTAACAAGAAACTTAAAGATGTATTGTCCCTTTGACTAATTCCAAAAAAATAAAAAATAAAAGATTTCGAAAAAAGATGGGTCATTTTGAAGTATCATAATAGTTATTAACTATCACCAAAAATTTTTAGAAAAAAAAAAAAATTTAACTGAAATACAGACGTTTTTTTGTTAAAAAAATAACTTTGACTTCCAGTCAAAGTTTTCAATCAAAACATATCCCATAATGAAACGCGCTTGTTTGGATACTCTGTATGCATAATCATAAAATTTCCTCATGATCTGTGTGAAAATACCTTCTTAACCGTGATGAGTTGTAAACAATCCTGATTTAGCATATGCATAATGCATACTCATGGTTTGAAATCTTTGTTTACTTTCGCTCGTGACGATTTTCCAGATGAAATGTAATCAAACTAATTTACCTGTTAATTACGTAAATTTTTTATTTTTGGCTAAAATTTTCGACTTAAAGTGAATAACTTTAATATTACTTTGATATGGCCACTGTGTTTCAAGGGACAATACATCTTTAATGATAAAAAATGTAATTAAATAAAACGTTTTGTTCTTCTGTGTAGGTGAAAAAATATGTTAAATTAAGCTTCAATATTGAAGTAACACCTACCACGTTTCGCACGGTAATTAATTCGGCGATGCCACCCTTCGATGTCGTTGTTTGTACGGACAACTTGTCGATAAACGACCCAGTCACGAGGAGTAAACATGGTTCCGTAGATCCAGGTGGTTCGATTTGCATCAACTCGCGTAGTGCCGGGAACATCAACAACCACATCCTCGATGTCCATATACACTTGCTCAACACGTTCAACAGGAACAAAAGGCAGTGTCATCAGCCGGCGAACAATCATGTGGGTACCTGGATCCGTCCGATAGTCGCGTTTTAGTCCCAAATCTTGGACCTTTCGAAAAACGGCCTGCAATTATAAAAAAACAAAAAGCTGGAAAATTAGATTTCTGTTAAAAAAATAATACAGGCAATGAAAATCCTAGACGACCCGCAATTATAAAAAAGAAAGTGTTATTTTGCTGCAAATAGGTTTCTCTGTTGAAAAAAAATGTTCGTTAGAATTTAATTTTCCTATCACTTTACTTGTGTGAAATGAAAAAGGCAACCAGTCAGGCGCACTCTTGGAAACACTGTCCTAAGAGATTGCCACAGAGATGACTCATAGTCTGCAACTATCTTCAATACGCTCACCATTGGTACCAGTTCCAATACAGATCTAAGTACTGCGTTGTAATCAACTACCCTCTTCCTTCCCAGACACAACGACGAATAGCAGGGGGACCTGTTTCTGCGCAGCCCCAGACTTTACAAACGCGTTTACCGAATAGAGTTGGTAGAACGGATCCTTCACCACCTTAAAAGTGCCATCAATGTACCTGTAATGGCACAAAAAACAACAATTTGTAAAGAACATATATTTTTCCTTACGAGATCTTCAGAGACAAGAACACCTGTAATGAAAAAAAAATGTTAGCTTAATGAAAAGATTCATTTGTCGTTACCAAACTTTCGACCTTTGCAGCAGAAACAGCATATCATCAGTTGCCAAGAGGATGTGGCGGTAACCATCGATGTGGATGTCTGAGCGCAGGAAACCAGGTGGGATGTGTTCCTCGTCCAATTCAAATGCAAGATCTGTTGGGTGGTTTGGTCGAGTATGTTTCCTCTTTAAGTTCGCCTGCCGAGCAAGGGTTTTGGTAGCGACTGATGTAGAGCGACATTTCCCACTCCTATATCCTCACGCAATATCTGTAACGAAATTTACGTATTTAAAAAAAAAAACAATATTTGTAATACAACACAGGAGTTTAATTCAACGATTTCAGCAAGGAGCGCATAAGAAGGTATGTGATATTTGGTGAAGCAACGTAAAAAGGGAGGGAGGATGAGGATGTGTGTATATTTGTTTACGACTTGTATCTGCAGTTTAAAGTTAAGAAATTATTATAGACAATTTAGTTAATTACCTTCTCTACCATTGCAGCTGCTGAATCAAACGGTTTATCAACTGCCTGCCTTCAGGTCCCGTCTTATCAGCGCTACCTTTTCTCGCCCTAAAAACATGAACATGATTGTTAATGCAGTGGTTCTAAGAAAATACATTGGGGTGGTTTCAATCCAAATGCATCTATATATAAATTATGGTTAATTCTGACATAGGCGAGCACAATGCAAAAACTTCGGTACAAATCTCCGCCTTGGATACCTACCTTATCTATCTGAGATGTACCGCGAAACGTAGATTTGATAACATTAGTGACGGTATTGTTCCATATTTCTATCTTAGGAAGATATTATAAAGAGTTTTTTAACACAATTTATGATTTCAACATTAGATTTTCATCTCAATTTCAATTCTTCCAGGTCAAAGTAATTTCCAGGTTTAAGATAAGTTCACCTTGCAACAACCTGTTTTCAAATATTTTCTCTCTTTTATACACAAGGGTGCAGTTAAAATAATAGATTTGACCCTAAAGGTGACTGGAAACAGGCACTTTCCATCAATCAATACAGTGTCCCTTTGGAAGACGAAAAAAAAAACCAGAATATTTGGCCATTAATCATAGCCATTTCAGTTTTTTGGAAAACGAAAAAAAAATCAGATATAGGCCATTAATCATAGCCATTTCAGTTTTTTGTTTATTTTAAAACATACCGCAGCGCGTGTGTGAAGGTACAGTAGTTAAATAATAGGAATTATACTGCAAATTAATAAAGATCAAATTAAATATACGCCATAAAGAATCAGAATATATTGTGGGGAATAGTATTATAAAATTACATAGGGAGATTTGATGATAAGACATTTTTCGAGTGAAATCCCGATAGCTGAGTTTTATTGAGTAAGCTTGCAGGAATAACTGTAGGCTATCTTCCTGTGTCCCGTTAGGACCGAGATGTCTGCCCATGTTGCAAGCCGTACCATAATGTCTTCTTTCTTGGGCCCACTCTGTCACGGCAGTTAGTTTCAAAAGATGATTAAATTAAATAATGTATTAATAATTATTAGGATGGTATTCATTTGAATAAACGCCTCTCTAATAAAACATCACTTTGAATAATAACCCCCCCCCCCAACCCAACTATCTAATAAACGTCCATCCACATACTTATAACAACACAATTATACGGTACTATTTGTAGTAGAATTCACCGCACTGTTATCTATTTACCAAGCATTTGTTATTCTTTTAGCACTTTTCATATCTATTAGAGGTTTTCATTTGATTATAAATGTTACCATATTATTAAAACTACAAAATTTAACATATATCCCTCGAATAAGCACCTCCCTCAAATGACTTCCGCCTCCCCAAAGCAGGCCCATATGCAGCATTTCTAATGGGGGGGTGCGAGCGAAGCAAGCAAAAATGGCTGGGGGCCAGGGGGCCGCCAAGGGCCCCCGGTCAGGGGCCGAAGGCCCTGGAAAAATTTGCGTTATTTGACGTTCTAAAGACTGATTTAAGACTCTCTGTTGTGGCTTGGGCTAGTTGAACGATGGACACCAGAACTTAACGCTTTCATGATGAGGCCAACTCAGACAGCGTCGTACGACGCTGTCTGAGTTGGCCTTCTCTTGTTTAGGCGCCGTATTCGATAGTGTCTGTATTTCCAGACACGTCTTTACCGCCGGTTAAAGTTGTCTGTATTTCCAGCAAACACTTTACCGCATACCGCGTACATGAAGCGCTAAGCTATTGCTTGTCGTCACATGATCGACTGCGCATGTTTTACATCGAGTTTGTAGTCAGTTCAGATTCCGTAATTTAATTACCGGTATTTTTTCATTTTATATTAGCATATTTTTGTTTGTATACCATTGATAATGTAAATTTTGTATATATATAATGATATTGTCTTTAGTTAAACAAGACAAGAAAAAATACCAACCGAGGAAATAGTGGACCTTTTGGGACTTGGGGGGGGGGGGTGCGTCTGCACCCAACGCACCCCCCCTGGATACGGGCCTGCAAAGGGCCCTACCAAACAATAAAAACTGTACTTTAAAATGTTATTAATCATCTAAAACACTGTGAAACAAAGTAGTTTAGTTTTACGAATGTCAAGCATTTTTAATAATGGTAACCGACAGAAAACGTATAAGGAGAACATTATCATTCCGAAAACCACGAGCTCACCCTCTAGTATTATTAATCCAGGTATTCTGTATTGAATTGGTTTTTTTTAACGGGCCTTGAGCACTCTTTGTGTGGTATAGTTACAATTATTAGTTACAATTTGCGATAATTGATTGAAATGATGAGTCTTTGAAATTGAACATTATATAAATAAATGAACATCAGGTACATACAAATAATAATTGAGTAATGTATTTTTTGTAGATTTGCATAACGAAAATGATTAGGATGTCAACTTTTGTTTAATCGTTACCTGGAATCATGTCGCAGACATGGTCCTGTGACCCACGAACATATCCCCCATTACGTTCCGTTACTGTCGCTTTGCATGTCACGTTTTTATTACGCACTACACATCTCAAAGTCACTGTTGCACGGGTTCGGTCGACCTTTTTGGTGTACTGATAACCGATGCTATCAGCCAACGTGTCCTATAAAAACAGTAATTGAGAAAATGAATTGTTAAATAACAAAACACGATAAATAAATGCACTTAACCGAATCTGTAAATATATATTAATTAAGTAATTTGTGGCGATAATGTAATTGAATTAGGTCATCTCTGTACAAATTTAACAGATCCAAAACATAAAAACAGTAATTGAGTATAATTTGTTGTTAAATAAAACACGATAAATAAATGCACTTAACCGAATCTGTAAATATATATTAATTAAGTAATTTAATAATAATGTAATTGAATTAGGTCATCTCTGTAAAAATTTAACAGATCCAAAACATAAAAACAGTAATTGAGTATAATTTGTTGTTAAATAAAACACGAAACGCAAAAAAATAATTAATTCAAATACCTTGCCCCGGTTAGAGGTTCCTGGAAGAACTCTGTAGGTCACTTCATCCTCTGGAGCTACCACAGGATTAGCAACCGGATATGGGTCTGGTAGATCATCTTCGACAAATTCGTCGGGTTCAGCGAAATTTCCCAAATTCTCCGCAAAAACATCGTGAGCTTGTTTGTTATTGCCGGCCAACATACAATCACCACAAGACCAATCCATGTATCCATTCTCAATACCTCGCCGGTATTCCTCCTGGGATATTCCCGTACCACACGTCCTGTGCTGCCAGCGTTCGCATTCTTCGCAAAATATTGCCTCTTGGCGTTGAATTTCAAGTTGATGACATTCTAAGCATTCGTTCATGTTGTTCGGTAGATCAAAAAATTAAAAGTGGTGTTTTACTAATATTTTTGGTTCATTTTATAGTTGTCATCGCGGTTAAAATGTACACGCAAAGGCACGCGTACGCTACTTTCTATTAACAAGAGCTGCATTGTTTTATCTCCGAAAAGGCGTCGGTACGCATCGTCTTTGAGGAATCTGTGTATTGGTTTTTTTTAGCGTCTTGATTTGATTTGCACAATGCCCTCTTAAACAAAGACGAAAAACAAACAATTAATTTAATTTGTTTTATTAAACATTTTCGAACCACATTATTATCACTTTAATAATTCTTCGTTTCTTGGGCCTACAAATTTACATTTGAAATCCCGCACATTAAATACGTATATGCCTACATTCCCATTCGTTTCTTATATCTATCTTAAACCTTACTCTCATTGGCAATTTAATTAATTTAATTATAACTTTAGTAATTCCTCATTTCTTTTTTGTTATACCGTAATAGTAGTAGTAAATAACGATTATTTTATTTACTATTTATATAATTAACTATTAAATTTTATTTACAATACCAATCGAATGAATCTTGTTAATAAATTATATATTATAGGCCTTATAGGTACTAATTCGTTTATAAGAAATAATAAGGGTCCAAGGACCGACCCCTGTGGTACACCACATGGAACGTTCTTTGCCGATGATTTACAGTTACCAATCTGTACATATTGTTTACGATTACTAAGATAACTAATAAACCATTTTAACGAAACACCTCTAATGCCATAACGTAACAGTTTTGAAAGTAAAATATCATGATTCACAACATCAAAAGCTTTGACTCCCTTACACCTTCTGTTCTTAAAAAAGTTACTCCTTTTATTTTAATTCCTTTTATAGACAGGTTCCATTTCTCAAAAAACGGCCTAGAAAACGAATCAAGAAGCATTTTTGGGTAGAAGCTGGGATCCACTTGATTTAGGATATTTTGACCTCGCTGATTACGAATATGGCGGATCCCAAGCGAAATTCGGCCATCTTAGCCCTTAATTTGCATAATTAAAAATGGCGGCCATTTTTTATAATTACCTTATATCTCGAGAACCACTAGTCACAGATAATTAATTTTGGTCTCAAAATGTTTTAAATATATGTTTTTATATTCACTTTAATGACACATTTTCTCAAAAAATGGATGCAAGTCTTATTTCTGACATTTTGACCTTTGACCTTGATTTATCGTATCTCAGTAACCAATAATCGGAGAGACACGAAATAGGGCTCAAATTGTTCAGAAACTATACATTCATATTTATTATAATGAAATGTTTTTACAAAAAATGGCCGATTCTACAACTATTGACCTTTGAACTATTAGTCAAATATAATAATATAACTTTGAAAATTGTGGTCTTATGAATTTTTTTTTCTTTTTAAATTGTTTAAAACATGTGTGTTTCTATCCAGTTTAATGGCACATTTTGTACAAGAATGGCCGATAGTATGGTTATTGACCTTTAAACTATAGCATAGGCCTACTGTATACTAAATATAATATAATTGCATAACTATGAAATTATTTATACACAATAATTAGTAAAATTATAAAATTCACTGCCATCAAATATTATGTGTTATGATTTATATAGATTTAAAAAAAAATTTGAACCCGCAAGTTACATTTGTTGAAATTTGAAATTTGAAATTACCTGCCATCAATATGATGGAGTATGATTATAGATTTTTTTAAATGTGAACATGTCAGCTACATTTGGAAATTACCTGCCATCAATATGATGGATTATGATTATAGATTTAAAAAAGAATTTGAACACGTAAGCTACATTTGAAAATTACCTGCCATCAATATGATGGATTATGATTATAGATTTAAAATAGAATTTGAACACATCAGCTACATTTGGAAATTTGGAAATTACCTGCCATCAATATGATGGATTATGATTGTATAGAGGCCTACCTGCCATCAATATGATGGATTATGATTATAGATTTAAAAAAGAATTTGAACACGTACTAAGCTACATTTGAAAATTACCTGCCATCAATATGATGGATTATGATTGTATAGATTTAAAAGAAAATGTGAACACGTAAGCTACATTTGGAATGAACATGTTAAGGGCATCAGTTTAAGATAATTCATGCAAAGGTTTCCGTCATCTTTAGCGTTGTTACAGCGGCATAAAGCTGTACATGGTAGTTTTGACTTCTTGCACCTACATCTATTGTCTTGCATCCACAATAAATCATCTCTAACGAAGCAGTAGGAATAGCTTCATTTTTCAGAAGCACTGGTTGAAGTTTACCATTAGATAGCTCCCACCCAAAATCTGTTGGTGATGGCAAATGCTGGATTGGCGATACAGCTTTTTTCCACCATACGAGTGCTTGGGAGTGTGCTCTTTTTATATGTTGGTGCACTGCATCGCTTGTTGGAGGTAATGCCTCTGGTTTTGTTTGTTTTTTTAAAGCCTAACTTCATTGGTACTTTTAACTTGACAAACACCGTAAACGTAGCAAATGAATCTTTCCGATTTCATAATAACTTGGTCACTGATAGGTTTTCTCCCAGGTCTTTAATTAGTTCATAATTTTTTTGAATACTTCCCATGCCGATGCCTTTGAGTGACCACTTAGATATGAACAGGGAAGAGTTAAATTACTGTATGTATGTATTAATGTAATTTAACTCTTCCCTGGATATGAGATAGTATCGCATCCACTAATAGTGTGGAATGGAATCAGTGCTTTTGCATAACCCTCGGGCAAGGCTTCAAAAATGTGTTTTATAGATACTTTCTTTTTTTTGGATGTCCCTGTCATCATCCATTTGGATACCATTCTTTGGTAGTGAGACACTAGAATCAATAGTACGTCTGTATCCCTAGAAGCAACTACAACTGTGTCGTATCGGACATTGGCAGCATGACAAGTCTCGTGTCCGATTCTTCATGATCTGCGACCAGAGACAACGTATTCGTGTAGACTTTTGATGATTTAACAACTAATTCTTTCATAAATCCACCAGCTGTGACAATTTCTTTGTCTATAGGAGCTTGACGAATCAACTCCTCTGATAGAAATCGTGCCAGATCTGCTTTATTATCTTGTAATGCCAAAAAGTTTGACCAGCAATTTGGCAGCGGTATTTCACCACTTTCTATAATTCGACGAATTGGTCTCTGTGTTTTGGTTCATCTTTGTCTAGTGGTACCCTTTATCGACAGTTTTAAGTTAGGCATGCCATGTTAAAAAAAAAAAACCCCGAGGCATTACCTCCAACAAGCGATGCAGTGCACCAACATATAAAAAGAGCACACTTCCAAGCACTCGTCTGGAAAAAAGCTGTATCGCCAATCCAGCATTTTGCCATCACCAACAGATTTTGGGTGGGAGCTATCTAATGGTAAACTTCAACCAGTGCTTATGAAAAATTAAGCTATTCCTACTGCTTCGTTAGAGATGATTTATTGTGGATGCAAGACACGATGCATAACCAATAGATGTAGGTGCAAGAAGTCAAAACTACCATGTACAGCTTTATGCCGCTGTAACAACGCTAAAGATGACGGAAACCTTTGCATGAATGATCTTAAACTGATGCCCTTAACATGTTCATTCCAAATGTAGCTTATGTGTTCACATTTTCTTTTAAATCTATACAATCATAATCCATCATATTGATGGCAGGTAATTTTCAAATGTAGCTTAGTACGTGTTCAAATTCTTTTTTAAATCTATAATCATAATCCATCATATTGATGGCAGGTAGGCCTACTATACAATCATAATCCATCATATTGATGGCAGGTAATTTCCAAATTTCCAAATGTAGCTGATGTGTTCAAATTCTTTTTTAAATCTATAATCATAATCCATCATATTGATGGCAGGTAATTTTCAAATGTAGCTTACGTGTTCAAATTCTTTTTTAAGTCTATAATCATAATCCATCATATTGATGGCAGGTAATTTCCAAATGTAGCTGACATGTTCAAATTCTTTTTTAAATCTATTATCATAATCCATCATATTGATGGCAGGTAATTTCCAAATGTAGCTGACATGTTCACATTTAACAAAATCTATAATCATACTCCATCATATTGATGGCAGGTAATTTCAAATTTCAAATTTCAACAAATGTAACTTGCGTGTTCAAATTTTTTTTAAATCTATATAAATCATAACACATAATATTTGATGGCAGGGAATTTTATAATTTTACTAATTATTTAATTGTGTATAAATAATTTCATAGTTATGCAATTATATTATATTTAGTATACAGTAGGCCTATGCTATAGTTTAAAGGTCAATAACCATACTATCGGCCATTCTTGTACAAAATGTGCCATTAGACTGGATAGAAACACACATGTTTTAAACAATTTAAAAAGAAAAAAAAATTCAAAAGACCACAATTTTCAAAGTTATATTATCATATTTGACTAATAGTTCAAAGGTCAATAGTTGTAGAATCGGCCATTTTTTGTAAAACATTTCATTATAATAAATATGAATGTATAGTTTCTGAACAATTTGAGCCCTACTTCGTGTCTCTCCGATTATTGGTTACTGAGATACGATAAATCAAGGTCAAAGGTCAAAATGTCAGAAATAAGACTTGCATCTATTTTTTGAGAAAATGTGTCATTAAAGTGAATATAAAAACATATATTTAAAACATTTTGAGACCAAAATTAATTATCTGTGACTAGTGGTTCTCGAGATATAGGGTAATTATAAAAAATGGCCGCCATTTTTAATTATGCAAATTAAGGGCTTAGATGGCCGAATTTCGCTTGGGATCCGCCATATTCGTAATCAGCGAGGTCGAAATATCCTAAATCAAGTGGATCCCAGCTTCTACCCAAAAATGCTTCTTACACCATATTTCAGAGGAAATAGAACTTGTCTATTACTTATGTTATCAATTTATCTTTTACTACAGGAATCGTACCTGATCATATAAAATTAGCTAAAGTGGTCCCAGTTTTTAAAAAGGGAAATGCAAACTTACTTAACAATTATAGACCGATTTCCGTTCTCTCCATTCTCTCAAAAAATAATAGAAAAATTAATGCATACTCGTCTTTATACATATTTAACTAAACATAACATCCTAAATAATCATCAATATGGTTTTCGTAAAAAACACTCTACCTGTCACGCTATGCTTGAACTTATCTATATATAAATTTACGTAAGGGCAAAATTCGGTAAATCGCGCCTTACTTCTAGAATTTTTACTCGATGGTATATAAAGTTGGTTCGTACTTTCGGTACTGATTTTAACCACCTGATGTAACCCTGTTTACTAATTAAATTGAGTTAGATAATTAGTTATTGACGATTAAAACGAATTTAGGTTCAAAGATTTGCCCCAAATAGGGGTGTTTTCCGATCGTGGTATACACTGTCTAATGGATGTCCAACTTGAAAAATACCCGCACACAATAATACGAGGACGCTTCGCATTTTCCTATCTCCTCCTACGATAATTGTTTTTAATAGCTGAAAACCGGTTGAACTGCTCGAGTACAGCATCATAATGTTGAAGACAGGCCGATTTTCTTTAAAAAATACTATTTTGATAGATTTAATTTACGTTTTTACAAATGTATTGATTTGCGATGAATGGAACATTCCAATCTCTCAGTCTGCCAGTTTGGTTTAACACAAGTAGGTAAATTTATGAGCCCTTGGAGAATAAACTTGCAATACTTTGACAATACAGTACTGCAAATACCTATTAACCATTTTTGAATACAAACATTTCTTACTGTGAATACTGTTAGATGTAAAAAAATATATACAAATAAACTTTATTACTGTGATTATGGGTAGGCTCTACTGTTAGATATATACACACGTAATATACAAATAAACTTTATTACTGACAGTTGCTTCTCAACGTTTGCATTAATTAATAATTACAAAAAATATAAACGTCGTAGTGGTGTATCGTTACATGTACTTTACTATTTCAATCGACTATGACAGTGACAGTTTTAACAAAGTATTAAATCGCAAATGTTTTACTATATTTAGTCACCGTTAGTGGTATATTATTTATAGGCCTATGAAAAATGAAAACAAAATTTCGTTACTGACGTGGATAAAGAATATATTTAAAAATTGTTCTTCTTTGTACCTATCCTCTTTCCCATCCCTCAACCCTAATTGGGTTTCTTTAAATGAATAAACAATTTGGACTCATTTTGTGGTAAGTTTCTCTTTCGGAAGTAATTCCCAGGGTGCTAATTTTGTTTGACTACATAAATCATTGTGTCTACTTATTCGTTTCTGTAAACGACAATGTATTATAGTGCTGCGGTACGTGCATTTGAAATCGCCAGATTTTTTACCCTGAAATTACTGTGTATTCGAGAACCATCTGTGGGCACGACCTAGATGGTACGCGAGCGAAGCAAGCGTACCATCTAGTACATTCAATTAATAATGCATTTGAAAATAAAGAATTTTTGTTAAGCACTTTTCTTGATCTATCCAAAGCTTTTGATGTTGTTAATCATGATATTTTACTTTCAAAACTGTTACGTTATGGCATTAGAGGTGTTTCGTTAAAATGGTTTATTAGTTGTCTTAGTAATCGTAAACAATATGTACAGATTGGTAACTGTAAATCATCGGCAAAGAACGTTCCATGTGGTGTACCACAGGGGTCGGTCCTTGGACCCTTATTATTTCTTATTTACGTAAATGACATAACCTTTGTTAGTGATACACTGAATATTGTTTCCTTTGCCGATGATACAACTTTATTTTATTCAAACAAAAATATTGATTTATTAGTAAATACCTTTAATTTAGAATTAAATAAGATTGAAAATTGGTTCTCTTCTAATAAATTATTGATTAATACTTCAAAAACAAATTTTATTATATTTCACTCCCATCGAAACAGGCATAAATTAAGTAACAAAAACATTCAAGTTGTTCTAAATGGTAAAAATCTGGACCGAAAAAGTGAAACTTTATTTCTTGTAATTTTAATTAATGAAAACTTAAATTGGACCGGTCATCAGAAAAATATTTCAATCAAAATGTCTAAATGCATTGGTGTTATAAACCAGATAAAATATTTTTTTCCTCAACACATTTTACTTTCTTTGTATAATTCGCTTATATTACCACATTTACTTTATTGCAATATTATATGGGCAGCTGATTATCCTTCAAATATATGACCTTCATAAACTTCAAGTTACTTCTTTTATGTTTGAATATGTTACTGGTTTACTACCAAAGTCTGTTTCAATGTTATTTTCAAATCGTTTATTAGATCATACCTATAACATAAGAAATCCACATAAATTGTATGTTCCATTTGTTAAACTTAGAAAAAGCCAGTTTTTTATTACTTATTTAGGACCAACGTATTGGAATAGTCTAGATTCAACTGCCATAAATCATTTATATACTGTAAATTCATTTAGAAAGCATATAAAAACCCTTTATTTATCTTGTTACCAAACCTACTAAATATGTTGCGCACTGTATAATTTATTTAATTGTATGCGTTGTATTTGTATATTTATATCGTTCCGTTCTTATTTTTGTTTGAATTATTATTATTATTTTAGGGGTCAATGTTAGACAAGTTCTACTTCTAATTTTGATCCCTAAGATGGTCTTATATTAATTGTTTATTATTGTTTATTGTAATATTGTTTGTTATATATTGTGACCATCTTAAATAAATGTATTATTGAACTGAATTGAACTGAACTGTTTACAATCAATAACGTTTATATCATTAAAGTTTCATTATCACTTGCGTAATTCTTTCTAATTCCTTTCTTTAGACATACAAAATTATTTGTACACATTAAATAAGTATAGGCCTAAGTACTAATTTAAATTCGTTTCTTATATTTATATATTTATTTTTCATTAAGGAATGTTACATATTAATGCATGGATTACAAGTTACTATATATAGGCCTATAACGTTTATTATATCATTAACGTTTCTTATCACTTAGACAAATTACACTTTGCTGTATACATACATATAAATTGAGATCCAGCCACTGATACCCACAGCATTGTCATTTTTTCAGTAATTTGCCTTTGGATTTATATTATTTATCTTAAACTTTACTGGCAGGGAGGTATAACAATAATATGGAAGGAGCTAATTTTGTATGCGTTTGTTATCGAAATGTGTAGTATGGAATACACAAAATAAAATTTTATTAAGGCTGTTTCAGTGTGCGGTTACATTAAAAATTGTACTCATTTTCGGGGTACTGTAGGCGCGCCTATGTTACAGCCACCACGCGTCGATACGTTCGTATTCGTAGACTACACTACTGACTGCACTCTGGCCACCGCCGCCGTGGCGACATCGGCCGTGGCGACATCGAACTGTCATCGTTTTGCTAACGAATCTGCTTAACAGTGCTTACCAATACCAGTAAAATACTGCTTTTTTCCATTATTAAATTAACTATTTTGAACTAAAAACATTTAAATAGCTAAAATCTAGTCTTATTCTTAGGCCATGGCCAGGTTTATAATACACACAGACCTAGCTAGGCCTAGCCCTGATTAAGTTTTCTTCCAAGCCTAACGTCGTGGGCCTAAGGAGGCTTAAAAGATAGCCTGATAATATTTGCGTAGCCTATAATTTTCGTTGTTAAACAAATATAGGGGGCACAATTGATGGAAAATAACTATGTTTAAGTCTTGTAAATGAAAATCTGTCAATCAAAACATAACACACCCAACAATTCGAAGGGAGATAAACAACTTATCAGCTCTTATCGGGTGTGAAGTGTGCCTGTATCGGAGCTTCCTGGCAACATATATTTGGTGATTTCCCTAATCTACAAAAAGACTTCGACGCGGTAGCGCGTTTGTGTCGAAACTGTCGAACTTTTTTCCAGCGGGTAGTATCATTTACCCCGACACATTATATTTATCATAAACTTTAGTATCATTTACGTAACTCCTAGTTTATTCTTGTATAATTATAATAAAATATAAATAGCCCTCAAATATGTAATTGGTATTTTCATTTCAAATTCACTGTATAGTGATTATTAATTGCAACATTTGTAGTTTGTCCGTGTTGAGTTGTTCCGTGTTGTTTTCCTGTGTAAAAACAAAAAGCAAAGAGGTAAATACACAATGAAATCGATATTACTGTATTATGCTGCTGTCGCGTCATTGTTTCCCCACCAACGGCACTATGGGCGTTCAATAGCTATTGTCGTATTATTGTCTGTGGCCGAAATTGTCTGTGGCCAAAGTGGATCTAATCCATTCTAGTCTAGAGGCATTGAGGTATAAAATATGTTATTTTAGTGTGATACCGTTAATTGAAGAAAAATCAACTCGTAAAGAATTGTTTATGAATGTTAATTTATCTGTTTATATTATTTTATTTTTAGTGTGATACCATTGAAGGAAAATCAACTTAATGATCAGGGTAAATAAATAAGTAAATAAATTTTAAATTTGGATACAAATAATAAATGTTTATGAGTCAAATATAAAAACATTCATTATTCTCATATTATAAATAATACTGTATAACTATAAATTTAAATTTTTGTCATTTGATTGAAGAGTTGGAAAATTGATGATATGCATACAAATTTGCTCTTGCATAACATAGTCAGGTTCCATTTCTCAAAAAACGGCCTAGAAAACGAATCAAGAAGCATTTTTGGGTAGAAGCTGGGATCCACTTGATTTAGGATATTTCGACCTCGCTGATTACGAATATGGCGGATCCCAAGCGAAATTCGGCCATCTAAGCCCTTAATTTGCATAATTAAAAATGGCGGCCATTTTTTATAATTACCCTATATCTCGAGAACCACTAGTCACAGATAATTAATTTTGGTGTCAAAATGTTTTAAATATATGTTTTTATATTCACTTTAATGACACATTTTCTCAAAAAATTGATGCAAGTCTTATTTCTGACATTTTGACCTTTGACCTTGATTTATCGTATCTCAGTAACCAATAATCGGAGAGACACGAAATAGGGCTCAAATTGTTCAGAAACTATACATTCATATTTATTATAATGAAATGTTTTTACAAAAAATGGCCGATTCTACAACTATTGACCTTTGAACTATTAGTCAAATATAATAATATAATAATAATATAACTTTGAAAATTGTGGTCTTATGAATTTTTGTTTCTTTTTAAATTGTTTAAAACATGTGTGTTTCTATCCAGTCTAATTGCATATTTTGTAAAAGAATGGCCGATAGTATGGTTATTGACCTTTTAACTACAGCATAGGCCTACTGTATACTAAATATAATATAATTGCATAACTATGAAATTATTTATACACAATAATAATTAGTAAAATTATAAAATTCACTGCCATCAAATATGATGTGTTATGATTTATATAGATTTAAAAAAAAATTTGAATACGCAAGTTACATTTGTTGAAATTTGAAATTACCTGCCATCAATATGATGGAGTATGATTATAGATTTTCTAAAATGTGAACATGTCAGCTACATTTGGAAATTACCTGCCATCAATATAATGGATTATGATTATAGATTTAAAAAAGAATTTGAACACGTAAGCTACATTTGAAAATTACCTGCCATCAATATGATGGATTATGATTATAGATTTAAAAAAGAATTTGAACACGTCTCAGCTACATTTGGAAATTACCCGCCATCAATATGATGGATTATGATTGTATAGTACCTGCCATCAATATGATGGATTATGATTATAGATTTAAAAAAGAATTTGAACACGTAAGCTACATTTGAAAATTACCTGCCATCAATATGATGGATTATGATTGTATAGATTTAAAAGAAAATGTGAACACGTAAGCTACATTTGGAATGAACATGTTAAGGGCATCAGTTAAGATCATTCATGCAAAGGTTTCCGTCATCTTTAGCGTTGTTACAGCGGCATAAAGCTGTACATGGTAGTTTTGACTTCTTGCACCTATCTATTGGTTATGCATCGTGTCTTGCATCCACAATAAATCATCTCTAACGAAGCAGTAGGAATAGCTTCATTTTTCAGAAGCACTGGTTGAAGTTTACCATTAGATAGCTCCCAACCAATATGTTGGTGATGGCAAATGCTGGATTGGCGATATAGCTTTTTTCCATACGAGTGCTTGGAAGTGTGCTCTTTTTATATGTTGGTGCACTGCATCGCTTGTTGGAGGTAATGCCTCTGGGTTTTTTTAAAAGCCTAACTTCATTGGTACTTTTAACTTGACCAACACCGTAAACGTAGCAAATGAATCTTTCCGATTTCATAATAACTTGGTCACTGACAGGTTTTCTCCCAGGTCTTTAATTAGTTCATACTTTTTTTTTAATACTTCCCATGCCGATGCCTTTGAGTGACCACTTAGATATGAGCAGTGAAGAGTTAAATTACTATATGTATGTATGTATTAATGTAATTTAACTCTTCCCTGGATATGAGTAGTATGGCATCCACTAATAGTGTGGAATGGAATCAGTGCTTTTGTAGAACCCTCGGGCAAGGCTTGAAAAATATCTTTTATAGATACTTTCTTTTTTTGGATGTCCCTGTCATCATCCATTTGGATACCATGCTTTGGTAGTGAGACACTAGAATCACTAGTACGTCTGTATCCCTAGAAGCAACTACAACTGTGTCGTATCGGACATTGGCAGCATGACAAGTCTCGTGTCCGATTCTTCATGGTCTGCTACCAGAGACAACGTATTCGTGTAGACTTTTGATGATTTAACAACTGATTCTTTCATAAATCCACCAGCTGTGACAATTTCTTTGTCTATAGGAGCTTGACGAATCAACTCCTCTGATAGAAATCGTGTCAGATCTGCATTATTATCTTGTAATGCCAAAAAGTTTGACCAGCAATTTGGCAGCGGTATTTCACCACTTTCTATAATTCGACGAATTGGTCTCTGTGTTTTGGTTCATCTTTGTCTGGTGGTGTCCTTTATCGACAGTTTTAAGTTAGGCATGCCATGTTAAAAAAAAAAAAACCAGAGCCATTACCTCCAACAAGCGATGCAGTGCACCAGCATATAAAAAGAGCACACTTCCAAGCACTCGTATTGAAAAAAGCTGTATCGCCAATCCAGCATTTGCCATCACCAACAGATTTTGGGGGGGAGCTATCTAATGGTAAACTTCAACCAGTGCTTCTGAAAAATGAAGCTATTCCTACTACTTCGTTTTAGATGATTTATTGTGGATGCAAGACACGATGCATAACCATATAGATGTAGGTGCAAAAATTCAAAACTACCATGTACAGCTTTATGCTACTGTAACAACGCTAAAGATGACGGAAACCTTTGCATGAATGATCAAAACTGAAGCCCTTAACATGTTCATTCCAAATGTAGCTTACGTGTTCACTTTTCTTTCAAACCTATAGGCCTACAATCATAATCCATCATATTGATGGCAGGTAATTTACAAATTTCCAAATGTAGCTGACGTGTTCAAATTATTTTTTAATTCTATAATCATAATCCATCATATTGATGGCAGGTTCTATACAATCATAATCCATCATATTGATGGCAGGTAATTTCCAAATTTCCAAATGTAGCTGACGTGTTCAAATTCTTTTTAAAATCTATAATCATAATCCATCATATTGATGGCAGGTAATTTTCAAATGTAGCTTATGTGTTCAAATTCTTTTTTAAATCTTTAATCATAATCCATCATATTGATGGCAGGTAATTTCCAAATGTAGCTGACATGTTCACATTTTTAAAAATCTATAATCATACTCCATCATATTGATGGCAGGTAATTTCAAATTTCAAATTTCAACAAATGTAACTTGCGTGTTCAATTTTTTTTTTTTAATCTATATAAATCATAACACATCATATTTGATACTCCTTCACCTGTAGTTAAGATACTGATGTCATGGTATAGGAATCAGGAATTTGTTGTCAGGTGGGGAAGTTCCGTTTCCGATTCTTTCAATGTTCGTAATGGGGTTCGCCAGGGAGGCGTTATGTTCCCTCTACTTTACAATGTGTACACTGATCCGTTAACTGTTGAACTGACTAAGTCAAAAGAAGGTTGTGAAATTAACAGTCTTAAACTGAATTGCCTAAGCTTTGCCGGTGACTTGGTCCTTTTGGCTCCGTCAGTGACTGGCTTACAAAGCCTAATTGGACTCTGTGAAGGTTTTGCTAGTGACCATGATATTACTTTTAATGAAACCAAATCCAAATGCTTGCTATTTTGCCCGAAAGTCTGCAACCTCAAAGGTGTTCCACATATTACCTTAAATGGGGCACCTCTAATCGTTGATAATTCAATAACCTATGTTACCATGATATTCCGAAATAAAAAGATAAATGAATGAATTGTGTATAAATAATTTCATAGTTATGCAATTATATTATATTCAGTACGGTATACAGTAGGCCTATGCTGTAGTTTAAAGGTCAATAACCATACTATCGGCCATTCTTGTACAAAATGTGCCATTAGACTGAATAGAAACACACATGTTTTAAACAATTTAAAAAGAAAAAAAAATTCATAAGACCACAATTTTCAAAGTTATATTATTATTATATTATTATATTTGACTAATAGTTCAAAGGTCAATAGTTGTAGAATCGGCCATTTTTTGTAAAAACATTTCATTATAATAAATAAGAATGTATAGTTTCTGAACAATTTGAGCCCTATTTCGTGTCTCTCCGATTATTGGTTACTGAGATACGATAAATCAAGGTCAAAGGTCAAAATGTCAGAAATAAGACTTGCATCCATTTTTTGAGAAAATGTGTCATTGAAGTGAATATAAAAACATATATTTAAAACATTTTGACACCAAAATTAATTATCTGTGACTAGTGGTTCTCGAGATATAGGGTAATTATAAAAAATGGCCGCCATTTTTAATTATGCAAATTAAGGGCTTAGATGGCCGAATTTCGCTTGGGATCCGCCATATTCGTAATCAGCGAGGTCGAAATATCCTAAATCAAGTGGATCCCAGCTTCTACCCAAAAATGCTTCTTACATCATATTTCAGAGGAAATAGAACTTGTCTAAACAATGCACTATTGATGGTGCATAGAAAATTTATTGAATAACATGTGACCCAATATCCTTCAACCAAATGACAAGGAACTGAGAATATGTTTATATAACAGTACTAAAAGGTTTGTTATTCTTCATTCAGAAGCATATGTTTATTTTTGTACCGTTCAGTTGTAAAAAAACACTTTATTTGCTAATTAATTCAGTGAATGACTTAAATGTAAGTGATGCGGAGGAAGAGCCCTTTGACAGTGAAGATGATGACGATATGTGGCAGTGGCAGGGACAGACTGCTGGTAAGTCATAAATTGTTTTCAGTTTTTGTCTCACTATGTTCAAACCTGGAAGTATGCTTACCGTAAATTAGTGTTGAAAGTTGTTAAAATTAATTAACCAAAACTTTTGTTACAAAGTGAAATGTCACAGATCGGAATGCATGAGTAATTTCATTTCTTTTGAATTCAAAATCATCGTGTCATAAGCGTTGTATACTGATAGTCCATGGGCCAGACATTTTTTCGGTATCAAATTGGTGGCAAATGCTACCATACATTTTTGGAAAGCTTAATATGTCTACTTTTCAGAAATCCATGATAGCAATGCCAATTGTACAGCTTAATAGTCATTTTTGAGGATTATATAACACCGCCTACGGAAAATATGCACCACAAAATTTTGGGGTAGGGGGTAACACTTTTGCTAATAACTCAGGATTTAATGAACAGATTTGCATTTTCTTGGTATCAATATGTATTGTATAGACAGCTTAAGTGTAATATATTTTTCTAAGAAAATCCAACAATTATTGACGCCATTAGAGGTCAGAAGGTCATTGAACTTTAATAAAAAATGATTTTTTGTCTAATATTAACGTATAACTTTCAGTTTTTAACAAAAAAAATACAATAGATGTTATGCAAACTGAAGTTTTCATGAACATATAGACCCAATAAACAAGAAAATTGAAGTTAAAGATTAACAAAATATGAATATGCTGTGTATTATGAAGAAATTTGTTGTTTTTAGTAATTTGTAATCGTTTACAATTATGGGGTAGGGGGTAACATTTTTGCGAATAACTTACAATTTAGTTAACAGATTTGCATTTTCTTGCTATCAATATGTAGTGTATAGATTGCCTAATTGTAATATACTTTTTAAAAATGAATCCCGCATTTGTTGACATCTTTAGAGGTCAAAAGGTCACTGACCTTTAATAAAAAATGCAATTTCTTCTAAATTAGCTTATAAATTTCAATTTTAAACACAAAAAACAGGAAATCTTATGCAAACTAATGTTTTCTTAAACCTATAGACACAATAAATAAGAAAATTGAATTTAACATTTTTTCTAAATTGAATATGCTGTGCATTATAAAGAAACTTGTTCGTCATTAGTAATTTGTGACAATTATGGGGTAGGGGGTAACGTTTTTGCAAATAACTTAAGATTTAGTGAACAGATTTACATTTTCATGTTATCATTATGTAGTGTATGGATTTCATTATTGTAATATATTTTTTTTAAATGAATCCAGCATCTATTGACGTCTTTAGGTCAAAAGGTCAATGACCTTCAATAAAAAATGCAATTTTTTCTAAATTAACTTATACATTTCAATTTTAAACACAAACTTACAAAAGATCTTATGTTGATGTTTTCCTAAACATATAGACACAATGAATAAGAAAATTGAAATTAAACAAACAAATATTCTATGAATTTATGAAGAAATTTTGTCCGTTACTAATAATTTGTTATTAACAATTATAGGGTAAGGGGCAACATTTTTTCTAATAACTTTGTATTTAGTGATCAAATTTGCATTTTTTTGTATTAATAATGTACTGTGTAGGTTGCCTAATTGTTATATTCATGTTGAAAAAATAAAACGTAACATATTGACATCATTGTAGGTCAAAGGATCATTGAACATTAACAAAAAATACAATTTCGTCCAAATTTAACATTAATAAAGTTTCAATTTTAAACACAAAAATACAACAAATCTATTACAAACTGGTGTTTTTTTTTAAACCTATAAAGACAATGTACAAATACAAATTAAAGTTAAAGATTAAACACAAATAAACATGTATAGGCCCTAACAATATGAAGAATTTTGACCGTATTAGTAATTTGTAATCCTTAAAAATTATGGGGTAAGGGATAACATTTTCGCTAATAACTTTGAATTTATTGAACATATTTTGCATTTCTTGGTAACAATAAGTAGGGTACTGTATAAACTGTTTAATCAAAAATTGTTATATTCAAAAATTATGCAACATTTTGATCTCAAATAATAGTGGTTGTGTAGTTTTATTTAAAGCCTGTAGACAAAATTTTAGTATTTAGTGTTGTTGTGGGGTACACAATGCACACATTATGCATGACTTGTTGGAGGGTATAAATTATTGAAAAAAAAATTAATGATTTTGTTTTAATATGAGGATAGGAGTTTTATAAAAACATATATTTCATCGTGAAATTACAGGGTGGATAAACTATTTTATAATTTATCGTGATTATAAACTAAGTCTCACTTAAGGCTTAAGGAGTGGAGTTGAAAGAGTCGTGAGTTACAAGCCTGGCACTAGGTCAGGATTGAACCACGGAACTTGGGATTGGAAGGCAAGCATGTTAACCACCAAGCTACAGCTCCACTACTTTAGATAGGGTATTTGGTTATTTTTTAAATACATCCTACGGCTCGCTACTGTTTTTAGGCTATACTGTATAAATTGTTATTATTTTACAGATTGTACTTTAAATCAATTAATCGACTTATATAGTAATTTTAAAAATGACACTAGGGCCTACCAATTAAATTTGTACAGTATTTAAAAGATATTCTTTTTCTATAAATGTTCATCTGACATTTTCCTGTATCTTGGTTTACAAAAATGAACTCCGTAACAATATGTAAATGTTTCAGATCTGCATATCAGCTGCAGTTTAGCAATTCACACTTTCTCGAAAATTAATTCTATTATATTACATCGTCAAATTCCAGTAAAGCCTACATCATTTAAAACAACTGGGTATATATAGAAATCTTTAAAAGACATGATTTTGTTATCGCAAACTGAAGTATGATCTTGTGCAATGTTCCTTGACATTTTGGAATGTGATACTTTGCAAGTTTCCCGATTTTGATCAACGCTACCGTTAATATCTTTTAAAATGTTATGAAAAAGCTGACGAAAATACTAGAACCAAGTACACTGGTACAGCACGTTATAGTCTTCAGTCTGTATTCTCTAGAGATGTGAAGGGCATCCAACAATGGATAGAAACACTATTTGGCTCAGTGGCGTCTGTGAGCAATGAGGAAAATGTAAAGTATGAAGATGTACCAGATAAGATTTTTCCTTCCTGTCTAAATTGTATTGACTGGACCTTCTCACCTAACTTTAGGTGGTTGTGTCAGAGTTATCCTCCAATATAATTGTTAATTTCCATGTCAATGTCTCTCTCGACACAATATTTTGGGTCCTTTCCAGGAGTCCAGAAAATACAAAGAAACTGAAGACCGTAACATGCTGCACCAGTGTTCTTGGTTAAAACATTGGTTAATAGATATTAATGGTAACCTTGATCAAAATGGGGAAAACTTACAACCACCTTCGACCATGCCAAGATACATGGAACATACTTTAAACTGCGATATGAAAACATAGAGATACTCAGTTCTTTCAAACGTATGTGGAAGATGTGGAACTGCAGCTAATATGGAAATCTAAAAAATTGACATATTAATGAGTTTGAATAAACTAACTGTTTTCTTTAAATCAAGATGAAGTAAAATGTAATTGTCCTGTAATATTACAATACCATAACAGTTTTGTTTAGAAAAAACTATCTCATTTGCATTTGCAAACCAGATGAACAATTATAACCTTAGAATATCTTATCAGTTACAAATAAAAGATATAATTGGTAATCTAAACAATTTCTATGATTACTATAGACAATTGAATGTTTAGAATGTAAATTATAAAAAACAATTTACAACACAGAAGCTGGATATGTTTATTTAATATCCTCATATTTAAATTTCATTTATTTTAATTAATAATAAATCAAATAATGTATAGCTTCCAAAAAGTCATGCATTTTGTTATTTCGTACCCCATAACAATACTAAACGGTGAATTTTTTCCTATAGGTTTAATAAGTTAAAAATCACATAAATCTATTGGTAATAACATTTTGATAATTTTTTAATATATAGCAATTAAACAGTTTATATACTACTTATTGGTTCCTAGAAATGCAAAATATGTAGACTAAATTCAAAGTTATTACCAAAAATGTTACCCCTTACCCCATAATTTTTAATAATTACAAATTACTATTACGGTCACAATTCCTAATATTATTACACATGTTTATTTGTTTTTAATCTTTAACTTCAATTTCTTGTCCATTGTTTTTATAGGTTTTAAAAAAAATTTAGATTTGGTGTATTTTTGCGTTAAATATTGAAACTTTATTAATGTTAAATTTGGACGAAATTGCATTTCTTTAAATGTTCAATGACCATTTGACCTACAATGATGTCAATATATGTTACGTTTTATTTTTTCACAATGAATATAACAATTAGGCAACCTACGCAGTACATATTAATACCAAAAATATGCAAATGTGATCACTAAATACAAAGTTATTAGGAAAAAATGTAACCCCTTACCCTATAATTGTTAATAATAATACTATTAACAGACAGAATGTCCTCATAAATTCACAGAATATTTGTTTGTTAAATTCAATTTTCTTATTTATTGTGTCTATAGGTTTAAGAAAACATTAGTTTGCATAAGATATCTTGTATTTTTGTGTTTAAAATTGAAATTTATAAGCTAATTTAGAAGAAATTGCATTTTTGATTAAAGGTTATTGACCTTTGACCTCTAAAAGACATCAATAGATGTTCGATTCATTTTTTAAAAGCATATTACAATAAAGAAATCCATACACTACATACTGATAACAAGAAAATGTAAATCTGTTCACTAAATCTTAAGTTATTTGCAAAAACGTTACCCCCTATCCCATTATTGTCAAAGATAACTAATGACGAATAAGTTTCGTTATAATGCACAGCATATTCAATTTAGAAAAAATGTTAAATTCAATTTTCTTATTTATTGTGTCTATAGGTTTAAGAAAACATTAGTTTGCATAAGATTTCCTGTATTTTTGTGTTTAAAATTGAAATTTATAAGCTAATTTAGAAGAAATTGCATTTTTTATTAAAGGTCAGTGACCTTTTGACCTCTAAAGATGTCAATAAATGCGGGATTCATTTTTAAAAAGTATATTACAATTAGGCAATCTATACACTACATACTGATAGCAAGAAAATGCAAATCTGTTAACTAAATTGTAAGTTATTCGCAAAAATGTTACCCCCTACCCCATAATTGTAAACGATTACAAATTACTAAAAACAACAAATTTCTTCATAATACACAGCATATTCATATTTTGTTAATCTTTAACTTCAATTTTCTTCTTTATTGGGTCTATATGTTCATGAAAACATCAGTTTGCATAACATCTATTGTATTTTTTTGTGTAAAAAACTGAAAGTTATAAGTTAATATTAGACAAAAAATCATTTTTTACTAAAGTTCAATGACCTTCTGATCTCTAATGGCGTCAATAATTGTTGGATTTACTTAGAAAAATATTTTTCACTTAAGCAGTCTATACACTACATATTGATACCAAGAAAATGCAAATCTGTTTATTAAATCCCGAGTTATTAGCAAAAGTGTTAACCCCTACCCCAAAATTTTGTGGTGCATATTTTCCGTAGGCGGTGTTATATAATCCTAAAAAATTACTATTAAGCTGTACAATTGGCATTGCTATCATGGATTTCTGAAAAGTAGACATATTAAGCTTTCCAAAAATGTATGGTAGCATTTGCCACCAATTTGATACTGCTTTCGCAAAAAACTGGACCTGGCCCATGGACTATGATCTTAACAAACAAAGTGGCTTATAATAAGTTTGATACGAAACCGTACCTCTGTATGTCTGAACAGGCTTTTAAGTATCATACAGTATTCCCACCTAAACAAATAAAATGTTAAATAAAACCAAGTTTTCTGATGTTTAATTTATTGACTTTTATTGTATTTGAGCATTGTAATTTACCTTCATGAATATTCATAATTGTAAATATTTTGTCTTGCTATTCTAGATTTTACTAAAAGGTTTAATGCTGCTAGATCCAATGTTCCACAGGTATGAATGTTTTACATTATTAACTCTTGATAATGATACATTAAGCTCTCTCTACACTATCAAACTTTATGTGATAAAAAAAATGTGATGTTTCCATATATGGACACAATGATGTCATATCACTACCATACTTGGAAATATTACTACCATATTTGGGTACACCACACTTTTTCAAACTAGTTAGTGATTCTGTAGACAGAGCTTTAGGGCTTTGTTTATCTATCTGTAGACATCAAAGAAAATGTTTGATGTGATTATTGGCATCAGTTTGTTTTTGATTTATTAGAATTTATACACTAAATATATATAAATAATAATAAGTAGTAAAAAGATGAAATGATGAAATTCCAGGGGTCCTCAATAAGCTAGTTACAAATCATGTAAAATGATATAATTTGTATAAGTTTTGTATTAAATGTTACATTATTTATTGTTTTGATTGCAGCCCAATGCTCACCAACCAAACAAACAAAAGCAAAAGACACAGCATTATCAGGTATAGTCTGTCAAATATCTACTTAAATCTTGGAGCTATAAATAGCCCTCATACTTATTTATTTATGTTCATAAGAGGTGTAGTAAACATTAAGAAATACTTATTAATAATTCCTTTTGGTTATCCGCAACGAAGTTGCAGGATAACCTCTTGTGATTGTACGAAATCATCATCATCTTTTTTGTCATCTTCTTTCTTTCTGTATGATTTTTGTGTAACGCTTTTCTCTAAAACTTGCAAACATAACATTTTGTTAACTATGTTAACATTTTGACATTTATGTAACGTCGTCAAGCGAAGCTTTTCATGATTTTTACAATTGCGCAACGCGACGTACGCGCGATTTAACGATTTTCTTGTATTTAACATATGTCGAAAACCAAATAACATTTTAAAGTGAAACTTTGCAAAAGTTTAATTTATATCATGCGCTAACTGTCTGTTGAAAAAAAATTGCGTGTTTTACACAAAGTTACGCGCGCACGCGCATTTAAAATTTCAAAATGCGCAAAATTAATTTCTAATCAACTTTCTACGCGTTTCATGTCGTTTTAAGCATGTAAAAAATTCCCACGCGTGCGCAAATTTTTACGTGTGCGGTGTGCACGTAGCATTAAAAACAAATTTTTTCCGCGTGATTTATGTTTTTCCAGCCTTTTATAGTAATGTTACCAACTTTTAAACAATTTCGACTTAAAGTAACGTCATACGAGCACGTCGAATTGGCCAATTTGCGCGTGTTTTTGATGAAAAAGTTAAAAAAATCGTCAAAATTATGCCTTTTTTTAAACAGTCGTAATTTCTAAACTGCACGGTCAACTTTTTGTGGATGACATTTTCTGGAAGTTGATGAGTTGTAGATATCGGATCATGTATTAATATGGCTAACCGGACATTGTGGCGTCATCGTGTGGCCACGCGAATATAAAATTTAGAATTTTTGTATCTTTCGTCATAGCTCATCACATTTAATAGAGCGCATCTCCACTTATTCGTTTTCCATTTTCACCCCGATTTTTATATTGTCTAGTTCAATCAACTATCTTTCGCATGAGTGAAAAATATTTTAATTTTTATGACGTGATCATGCCTAAAAATTTAAATTACGTGTGGCATTAATTTCATCTTTACAGTAAATTTCAATCTGTTATAGCTCGTAAGAATAAAATGTGATAATCACGATTAAAACTTTTTCTGGAAGCTATTGGATTGTAGATAAGAAATTATGTAAAAATGTTGCCAATCGGATGTTGTGACGTCATCCTATGGCCAGTTAAATAAAAAAGGTCGTATTTTCATCTTTTGCGTCATAATTCATTACATTTAAAAGAGCGCGCATCAATATTTCACATATTCAAATTTCTTCTACACGCTAATACGTTGTTGCTGAGATAATTTCCTTTCGGAATTGCTAACTTCGCGTTTCATTTTAAAACCGTCAACATGTTAAAAATTGCAATAAATAGCGGGTCCCGTAATTTCACCTATTCTACACTGTATGTGATATGGATACAGATTATACTGTGTATACTATATATGAATTTAAACAATAAAATTCAGCAATAACAACATATCATATTCTTCAGTTCAGGTCATAATGCCAACGTGAACACTTCCTTTTGTCCTCAACCTATCCCCTTAATGTTAATGTTGCACCACTTGCGCGGCGGATAACCAAACTCGTCAAAGTGACGAGTTACATGTCTAGTTGTGATAAGTATTATTTTGTTCTCAACAATGAAATTGAAACCACAAACATACAGTAGATATATCTGATAACAAATCAGATTAAATGAAAGTTTCAATTACATAATGGACCTTGTCAAAATTATTTAACTGCAGTTATTGCAATAACTACATTTTTCTATTTTCTTTCCTATTTATTGGCATAACAATATACACTGTTTACTACAGTGACTCACCATACGATTTAATCACGCCGTGGCTAAAGATACGGTAACGTATCCTAACTTCCGTCTACTAAAGGTACGGTAAAATTGCATTACGTCATAATCAGCCAATGGGGTGCTGGTACGCGTGTGATGTCATCGTATAAGGACAAGATCATGGGTTGGTGGACGTTACATAAAGCGTTTAAAACATGCACTCAATCTCAAATATTATTTCATTATACAACATTATACACTACACTACAGTAGAAATATGTTGATAGCCGAATTAGAAGTAAAGGAATTATAATTCAATGTTGGAAATTGTGTTGCGTCAAAGAATATATATTCTTTGGTTGCGTCGAGTTCATTCGTCCATAGTTAATATGAGGGTTTTATTTTTATTCCAAATGGCCTATTTAGGCCTATATTTTTTAATAAACTTTGTTTACAGATGGTGACCATAAACAAAAAGCAAATGCGGACAATAAAGGGGCCCTCAAATACTATGATTTAGACAATAGGCCTAGCCCCAGGTCTTAGTCACAGAAATCAGCGCACACATGCAGCTGTCCCCAGCCTGGCAAACAAACTCATATACCGAGGCTATAGGTTATAGCATGGTTATATTACGTAGTAGGCGCATCTTTTGAAACGGTAAATTTCTGTATTCTAGAATTAAAATTAACATGTTTTGGCCTATCAATAATAACAGACATACATTTTAGTATTTGTCACACGACGGGGATATTTTATAATAGCGCTAAATGAAGCATAAAGAAAATGTTAAGCCGCCAGTTGATCACTGTTTTTATTTCGCGATATGAAAAAAAATCCCAAGTCCTTATACGATGACGTCACACACGTACCATTGGCTGATTATGACGTAATGCAATTTTACCGTACCTTTAGCAAACGGAAGTTAGGATACGGTACCGTATCTTTAGCCACAGCGTTTAATCAAACCTAAAAATTGTACATTATAGTAGTAAAATGTGTAGGTACTGTAGAAGAATAATTTTTACATGATGATGAAAATACTGGTTGCAAAATACCAACTACTGTACAATATTTATAATTGAGGTTTTTTTACACAATGTTATGTTTAATATTGTATACTATAATCTTTTCTAGCCACACGAAAAAAACTTTCAGAAATTTGTCAACAAAATAAAAGTTGAACGTTATGAAGGGCCAGCACTACCAGGCTCTGCCTCAAATCAACTTCTGCGTAACAGCAAGAAACAAGAGACAGGAAGGTAAACAGACCATCAAACAAACAACATTACTAAGCTTTTATTATTAATATAGAAGAATTCTAATGTGTGTGACGGTATATAGAAATATACATATTAAGGGAATATACTCCTAGGCTTAAATACAGTTACAATTGAAATTGTAGACAGCTTGAATGCATTACATTTAAAGCTCTGTCTACACTATAAAACTTTATGTGACAAAAAAATATGAAAGATATGCCCATATATGGACACGATGACATATCACTACCATATTTGGGCACACTTTTTTTAATCTAGTTTGATTAGTGTAGACAGAGCTTTATGTAAGAATTTTGCAAGACTTAAATCCCTTACTGTGGACCTGCACTAAATCTGCATTTGAACAAATAATAAATTAAGTTAAAAACTGACAATCTAAGTTTAAAAACTAACAATCTAAGTTTAAAAACTAACAATCTAAGTTTAAAAACTAACAATCTGGCATCTTTTTACAGAGTAAGAGTAAAAGAAAAAGCTGACAGGGCTACTGTTGAACAGGTAAATTGATACAATTACAAGTATGTTGTTACAGTAATACAGTTATTATCTATTATCAAGTATAATCCCACCCCTAATTTGAACTAAATTATACTTTGGCAAATTCTATAATAATGCTCAAACTCAGGCTAATCCAAACTCAGGTTGACCCTAACTCAGACTAATCCCATCTCAGGCTAATCCCACCAACTAATTGTATCAACATTTCATTTACTTTAATAACATTTTGACTATAAAACTCTCTCCCAATACCTGACACCAATAATAATTTTCTAGTATTCAGGAAAGTATGGTATTTTAAATATGTTTTTAATGGAAAAAACCCTTTTGAACGTCAAAAAATCTGGTTATCTGGTATTATCTTGTTTCTGGTTTGAGTATTGTGCCAGTCCAGTATTGAGCAAGTTGACTGTAAATAAAAGTAATGTATGTCCTCTTATTTATTATGATCATATTATATTCATACCAGGTCCTTGATCCAAGAACTCGTATGATTCTGTTTAAAATGTTGAGTCGTAATGTGATTAGTGAGATCAATGGGTGCATTAGTACGGGCAAAGAAGCTAATGTGTACCACGCAACGACAAGCGACGGACATCACAAAGCAATCAAAGTAAGACTTTTCAAGTTGTTTAAAGGTTCGCATCGCAAATAAACACTCCACTTTGTGGTACAGCATGCGTTTCCAGAAAGGTAATTAAAATGCAGTGGTGGATCCAGCACTACGAAAGATGAAGACGTGGGCCCGGGGCCTAAAAATGCTAAAATGAAATGCCGAAGTTGAATTTGTCAATAGAAAGAGTCAATACTAAATAACAATATTCTCCTCTTAAGTATGTCCTACCTACCCTCACAAACTAATATTAAACCAAGTATTTAAAATATACATTTTACAGGTATATAAAACATCTATTCTAACGTTTAAAGACCGTGATAAATATGTGAGTGGCGAGTACCGATTTCGTCATGGTTACTGCAAACATAACCCAAGGAAAATGGTTAGAACGTGGGCAGAAAAGGAGATGAGGAATCTAACGAGGTTAGATTTATTAATCAATGTTGTTTTTTTAAACCACAAGTTCATAATATGTTTTTTTTTAAATAATAATGATGTTAAGAGAATTGTTATACTGGATTATTTATTTGTATTATAATTGTAATAATAAGGTCAAAGTTGTTGAATAAAGTTTGTTTGGCAAAAAAGTGTGATGTGCCCAAATATGGTAAGGATATGACATCATCATGTCCATATATATATATCACATTTGTTTGTAACATAAAGTTTGATAGTGTAGACAGAGCTTTACAGTGCATTACATATTATATATCAATTAGCAATTAGTTTTAGGATTAAATTGAATTTTAATAAATGTTAAACAATCATCATCATTAATCATGATCAACAGTGAATGTGAACCTACCTATTAATTACCTCCGCCAAGGAGGTTATGTTTTCACCCCTGTATGTTTGTTTGTGTTTGTGTCTGCCTGTCTGTGAACAGCCTGGAGGCCACAGTTTTCATCCGAATCTGGCCAAATTTGGCCACAATGATCTATGCCCCAAAAGCTCGGACGAGTTCGACTTTGAGGGGTAAAGGTCATAGTTCAAGGTCACAACTAACAAAAAACTATTTTACTGCCTAGAGACCACAGTTTTTATCCGATTCTCACCAAACTTAGCCACAATGATCAATGACTCATCATATACTTGTGGTTAAATTTGGAAGGGTCATGGTCAAAGATCAAGGTCCACAAAAAAAAAGAAATAAAAAAATAATTAAAAAAAAAAACCTCAGCAGGACTTGAACCAGCGATCTCAACTGTGAGAGGCTGGATACATAACCATTACACCAAACTCTCATCCACAACTTTGTAGTGTCCAGTTAGCCTATTTACACTTACAACTAATAAAAAAAAATTTTAAAAAATATATAGGCCTAGGCCTATATTTTCCGAGGACATTTTATGTAGGGGAATTTTACAGTAGGCGGAGGTTTGTACTCTCGGAGTACCCTCTAGTTTATTCAATTTCTGAATGAATAGCCTGTTTTAGTGTTGTTAATTACATATGACCTTTTTTGCAATGTATTTTCAATGAATAATCACTTCCTGTAGGTTACACAATGCAGGGGTAAATTGCCCTCAGCCAGTCATCTTAAGAAGTCATGTATTAGTTATGGAGTTTATTGGCATTGATGGATGGTGAGTTATCCAGCAGTTGTCACTTTAAACATTTTACAATTTTTATGCAATTTCAGGCAGAGTTTAAATTTCTTTTTTAAACAATTTTTATTGCATACCTGGTATGCCATTGAGAAAAAAAAATAGAAAAAAAAATATTTACATGAAAACACTGTAATTTAAGGCAAAAAGTAACCATGTGTTAAATTTAACCATTAATATGTCTTCTAATAAGGGAAATAAATATAAAATACCATGAATAATGGCAAAATGGTTTCTCTTTTCAGACTAAAAATATAATTTGTTTTCCTTTACAGGCCTGCTCCATTATTAAAAGATGTACCCTTGTCTGAAAGCAAGTCTCGTGAGCTTTACTTAGACTGTGTTTACATGGTACGAAAGATTTACCAAGAGAGTAAATTAGTTCATTCAGATTTAAGTGAATTTAACATGTTGTAAGTGTAATATTTTGTCTTCAAATCTTGATTTATTTTACTTTCATGAACACAAACAGAATGTTTTTTGATGTATAACTGTCTTTAAATCAGTGTTTTATATAGGTCATGATATATTAACGTCCACCATTTTGTATGGAGCATCACTCCATTGAACCTGTTGCCATCGTATTTATCTAATCTTGGCAATCTAGTTTATGAATTAATTATGGTCTCACAATTATTTGTAGATTTCACATGTTATGTATTTGCGATCAATCAGTGGCTCTTTTAGTTTTTGCTTCTATGTGTACTTTTATCTTTCTCTTTTAGATATTGTAACGATAAAGTTTACATCATTGACGTATCGCAATCGGTGGAGCATGACCATCCTCTTGCACTGGAATTTTTACGTAAAGACTGTACAAATATTACAGGTGATTGTGTAATATAGCTAAATGAGTAGGATTATTACCAACCCATTAAATATGTATTGTCCCCCAAAAACATTAAAAATGTTTAATAAAAAAGCCTTTAAATAAGCCATTTCACAGTTTTAATAAAGTTAATAAATTTTGTAGAAAAAAATGTGAAAACAAAAATGTTTTCACTTTATAAAAAGACAAAATAGATGGTTAAATTCAACCACAAAAACCTAGTCAATTTGACTATTTTTTGTTTAAAATTATAGTTTTTCCTGAAAACTATTATATGAAATTAAAATGGCATATTCAACAAAAACATTTAAACAAAATTATTTTTTCAGGGGGACAATATATCTTGAGCTATATTTTTCTTATTCATTATGTTTATATTTGTACTTTTGTACAACAGATTTCACCCACTTTAATTCACCATACAATAAATGACGTCATTGATATCCTATTAGAAATTCATTCATTCTTCTTGTACCTAAATATTAAATATAATAAGTAACTATCATCAACCCAACCCTTAATACTATGGTATTACTTGTAATCAGTTATGGTTGAATGCATATTGTTCAGTCAATAATTGTGTTATAAAATAACAATTAACTTGTTTTTCATCCACTCTATTTTATCATACAATAAATGACGTCCCTGATATCCTTGAGAAAACATTGTGGTCACAGTTGAAATCACAAACATTCCAACCAATCAATTTTTAATTTTTTTCTATCCTTTTTTTTTAATGTTTTTAAACCAGTTTCAATAACTTTTTTTTGTTTTATCTGGTCAAGATTTCTACTGTATACATTGTGTGTATCTTATTTTTTACCAAATTCATCCATTTCATATTGTTTTTTTACATTTTTTTCAACAGAATTTTTCCGTAAAAAGGGTGTCTGTACAATGACAATGAGGGAGCTGTTTGATTTCGTAACTGATCCTAATATTAACGCAAATAATGTTGATGATTATATAGAAAAGGTAATACTCACTCTCTGTATACATGGAATTTATGTAATTGTCTGAAAGTGATATGATAAGACCCTGAAAAAAGTATTTGAATCTGTATTCTCCTCAGCTCTTAAGCTCTGTCTACACTATTAAACTTTATGTGTAAACAAAATGTGATGTGTCCATATGGACATGATAATGTCATAACACTACCATATTTGGGCATATCACTACCATATTTGGACACTTTTTTTGTCAACCTAGTTAGATAGTGTAGACAGAGCTTAACAAATAATAGTAATCATAATTGATGACCCTGTTTTCCAATTTATTCTTAACTTGGACAACATAAATATTCTTTTTTATTTTTTAACGGTAGTGACACTAATATCCCAGGCTTCTTTTGAAGTTGATAATGAACTTCTCTGGAAATTATTACATTTTATTATATTTTACAGGCAATGAAAATTGCATCTGAACGGTCAGAGAACGAACCCACAGAACAAGAAAAAGTAGACGAAGGGGTAAGCATATTTCTCTAGTTTAATCATGGAGAAATAAGTTACTTAGTTTAATGTATTTTCTGTTGTAGAGAAAAAGAATGTTACGGTTTATCCTTTTGATAGGCCTCTCGAAATTCACAGTATGTGTTTTAAAAAATGATATATTTCATAAAAAAAAAAAATTCTAAGTACTGTATTTAACTCCACTTTAACTTTAAAATCTTAACATATTCAACTTTGAATACACCACTTACATATGTGTTTATTCTCTTGTTTGTCTATTTTGTCTGTATATGTATCTACTTCAACTATAGAGTATTACGGTGCTGAGTCACGATCAAAAATGCGTTCAGCCTGCCTTAGTGACTCCAAGGTCACCAATGGTTTGGAATAGGCTTATTGAAGTAGTCATTTTAAAACTTAATAATGTTTTATAAAAACAAACTAAAATTTCAAAAGATCACTAAATATTTAATAATCTATTTATTCTTCATCTTCAGTTTAAGTTAAAAAAAATCAAGCTAATATACATAATTTGATAGAAATACAGATCTTTACTGTTTACATAGTAGCGCTAAACACATTTTTTGGTTTGATAGCAACCATGCAGCGCCCTCTATCATTGTGACGTCACACCATATATATATTCATATATTTAATGATTGTTTGGTGCCCTCTACAGGTGTTCAAACAGACGTACATTCCAAGAACCCTTGATGAAGTAGAAGATTACGAGAAACACATCCTAAAAATACAAGAAGGTGGAGCAGGCGAAGAGGTTAGAATAATATTATTATAAATAAATAAAACAATAAGAAAGTGAAACAATGAACTAAGATAGTGACAATATTTGAAGATAAAAATATATGATGTACATGAGTTTGGACAAGATGTTTAGTGTAGTTTCAAATGGAAATTAATAATATTTAATAACACTACAATTACAATGTTTTTCTTTTCTTTTCTGATATTTTACAGTACAATGTTATCCTTTTTTTCAGATATATTACAGTACATTAACTGGAATGAAACCAGACTTAAGTGGTGTACAACAGGTAAATCACTATTAGCCACCAAATCTCAACAAACCTCTTAGATATTTTGCTTTTTATATTACCCTAGTAACGGCTAAGAAATGGTTTTAATTTTTTCAAATGCATTTAAACTAATGGTTTAAAATCCAGGGGACATTTTGTGAACGCTCGCAATTTGAATGTGTATATACTTTTCAAGTTAAACAATGAAATTAAGCAATATTTGATCAGATTTTGATATTCTTATTTTGGCAGCAACCAGCACTGTTATCAGAACAAACAAATGAAGAAATTGACGATAGCGACACCGGTAGTAGTGATGATGAGGAGAGCGAGGGCAGTTTAACAGGAAGTAGACAAAGTCATAAACACCAAAGATCAAGAGATGAGTCACCAAATACTAAAAAGGTCAGTTACTGTCAAGAAACTCAATTCTGATTGCACTTATTTTTACGGTTCACGGTTTTATGTAACTCCTCATTTAAAGCTCTGTCTACACTATCAAACTTTATGTGACAACAAAATGTGATGTGCCCATATATGGACATGATGACATCATATCACTACCATATTTGGGCACAAACTAGTTTGATAGTTTAAACAGAGCTGTAGTTTTAGCTAAAAACTGTTTCTCTCAAATGGCCAAATAATTTAAATCAAGGTTTAATTTGAAATCCTTTTATTATATAATACATATATATAATTTTAAATTGTATTTATTGATCAGCTTTGGCTAGATGAACCGCCCTCATAAAATGTAGTTAAAATAAATAAAAAGTCGTTAATAGAGTTGAAAAAGTGATGAGGCAAGCCTAAATGTTCTGAATTTTGTAATAATTTAAGTAATTATGTGTTGTGGATAAATTACAATTTTAAAGAAAGTTGTGCCACGTGTTAGCTAGCTACGACCTTGAAATAATAATTATTTTTTATTCTGTAATAAATTTTGGCTAATATTTAAAACCTATTTTTAGGAAAGAAAACAAGCAGTTAAAGATGAAAAGCGTGAAAAGAGGAAAACTAAAGTACCTAAACATCTGAAAAAACGAAAAGAGAAGCTTTCAAGAATCAACAAAGGTGGCAAAAAGTAAATTTTAAAAAGATTTTTTACCCCAAGGATTAAAATATAGTATTTTATTATAATTTTAGGGATTACAGTATATAGATTAAAAGTAATACTACAGTAATTCCATTACCATAGTATAAAACTGACTCCAGCATCAGTGCATCTATTAGTAATGCAATTAATTTTATTTAATAAAGTGAAATAAGTACACAAACAAACAATGAATTTAAGTAAAGTGTATAACACAACATTTATTAGATTAAAAAATAAACAAGTGGTGATGTCATTACATGCTATATTTAGCACCATTTACTTTTATATAAATAAAGCATTTATTGTTAAATATTGCACCATTTTCTCGTATAAAGATCTGTCTATACTATCAAACTAGTTTGACAAAAAAAGTGTGAAGTGTCCAAATATGGTAGATATTCCCAAATATGGTAGTGATGTGACATCATCATGTCCATATATGGGCACATCATATTTTGTTGTCACATAAAGTTTGATAGTGTAGACAGAGCTTAAGGTTCATTACTTGTTCTCAGATAGAAATTACAACACCTAAGTAACTGCAATCTGTGCCACTATACAAAGATAACATACAGTATTAAAGCTACAATTCCTCATTGCATTCAGTCGATAGTATTCGTTTACTGAAAACCCCAATATATAAGGACTATTCTATCCATTATAAAACAGATTTTGTTGAATATGTCTTTGGTTATAATATAACAAAAATATGGCATAAATAAATTATATTACTTGCAATTAAAATATTTTTATTCAAATTAGTCTGACCCTATAAATATGAGCTAAACCAATCTGAAATATTCAATAAGATTTATTGTACTGTATTTTATTTTGTTTTCAAACTTAAAAAAAAAATGTCTGATGACTGATTTTAAAGTTTGATAGAAGAGTTGGCTTTCGTGTATAAATATAATGCTATAAACTAAGCAGAGTGTTAACAAAAAAAGAAGAAACAAAGAAAAAAGAAAACAATATGCAGTATTAATTTATGAATAACAATATTATGGTTTATCGCCAAGGGTCTTCTTTGCAAGCTACAATTAAAGGAAGGAAAAGCTGTATTGTAGTACTTCCTCCCATAAATATTCATATTAAATGTGCACATTTTGTGCTACAAATCTGAAAGTTATTCAGGACCTTGTATAAACCTCAGGACCTATAGCTTCATGATATAAGATTTTATAGTATGGGAAGCTCAACCTGCTACACATTATAGTATGCATGGTTTTGGGGTTGTGTAGAGGACTCAAGAAAGTTTAAAAAGGGGTGGAGGTGCAGTTATTTCCCTTTAGTACAAGCCAATGGTACTTTCAGCTGTGTTAAAGCATTTAACTTCATAGAAGTGTAACTTAATAGGGAAGGTTCGCAACCTTACGAATACGATAACGAAAACGGATACGTCATACATTTGTGAAACTTTTGAGCTGATCCCCATTTCATATTCGTAAAGCGTATTCGTGTTGACGAATATCACCAGTCATATTCGTAACCACAAAACGAGTATAGTTTTTGATCTATTTTGCACATTTTGCATTTGAATTAGGAATGATTCATGATTATAATATAATTATAGATTTATTGAAAGTAATTTACTAAAGTAATTTACTAAAATGCCAGGTCAATTTAGATAAATAGCAGTTTTTAAAGTCCTCACTCACTTTGATGTTACGCTAGGCCTAGGCAGCGAAGCACCAAGCAACACGTACCTGAGCTTCGCTCAAATTTACCGCAGTCATATTTTGGACGTGCCTCAATATTTCGTTGCCATGTGAAACAGATTTTTTTATGGCTTACGAAAACGAATACGTGTGCGTGACGTATCCGTTTTCGTTATCGTATTCGTAAGATTGCGAAACCTCCCTACTGAATCTTTCCCAAAACATACAGTAGCTTTGTTTTGTGCAGATTGCCGCTGATTTTTTTAAAACTTTGCATTCAAATAATTCGTTGTAGTTGGTCATACATGACCAAGACTAATGCACTCCCTGTACTCTTCAAAAAGTTTGAAACAATCCCTTTGAAGAATGCTTCTGGCCCTTCCTCGTAGTATATCTTGCGGCAACAATGCATTGCACTTTTGTAAATCATCTCGGACTTGGGTTTACCACTCTGCATCATGAGCCTTCTCCTTACCGTATCAAACGGATAACTAATCTGACTAAATATCATCGCAAACTCTGCAATTGCTAACTGGATCGCTATAGATGATTTCCTCGATTCTGGTAGAGATTCTTTCAGCGTATCATAAATGCCAAAATATGCAGCCCTGTAGAGTACAAATCCATAAATCGCAACTGAAAATCCCCTATAAAATCCAATAACACCATCTGAATAAAATATCCGTTTGGCACAATCTAATAGTCCTTTAAATTCTCTATCTGCAGCATTTTTACCCAAATCCGCGCCAAGTCTAGTCCTAACAAAATCCAAAGGGTAGACAAAGCACATCGCTGTCCCACCAGCTGCACCCCCTGCGGCTAAATTACCAAATAGGTAGCGATAGAAATGTTTTTTGTAGTCTACACCATCTAGAAATATTACTTTGTATTTATCTTTAAAAGCAAAACCAAGGGCTTGTGCTGGAAAAGAGCGTATGACATTGGCAGTGTTACCACGCCATAGTGAGAAAAAGCCTTGTTCTTTGGGAATTCTAACCAAACAGTCAATAAGTCCCTTGTATCTTTTGTTTGGTGGAATTGAAAGTGTTGGCTGTACCTGTATAAAACAGAGAAAATATTTATATTATATTATATATATCATAATGTATTATTCAAATAACTAGGCCTAGGGTGGGTGGGGGGGGGGGCGCCTTGGCATAGACTTAGCCTGGTCTACTAAATATAGGTATAAGTTATTACTAGGCCTATCCTATGTAATAGTATGGTCGCCTATCCTATTCTACTAGTACTAATTAAGTAGGGCCTAGGCCCTAGCCTAGCTAGGTAGGAGTAGCCTAGTACTATAGTAGTACTACTAAAAATACTAAATAGGCCTGTTGTTACTAATAAATCCATCCTATACTATAGGACCTATCCCTAATAAATAGATTTAAGCCTAGGCCTACATAGCTAAGCCAAATGTTTACATACTACACTAGCCTCCCTATAACTAAGCTCTAATAAGGGCCTACCTGCAGCAACAGCTGTACACGCTCAAGAGGTGCCACGGCAACTTTGGCTATGATTGCGGACAATCCTCCACATGTGAGGTTTTTTAAGAATGAAGGAACACCAGCCATAGAAGAACAGTGATGATGTACAGTAGATAAATGGTGATCTGGACACAGCATGATGATTTTAAACAGTTGAAACAATTTAATTTTTTCACGTACACACACAGCAATTGACTTTATTATAGTAATATTTACGGCGTGTGTATATAGTAAGAGCGCACGTACGCAGTTTGTTTCGTTCGATATTAAATTATGAGACGCGGAAATCAGCCAATAACCTTCTGTGTTGTTTTTGTTCACACACAGCACGTGGTTTTGTTATCGGTTCATTATTGTGAACGAGACGTCATCACAGTGGATTACGTGTCTAGTATAATGTACGTGTTTAAACATTAATGACACTTCATGGATAATCGATCGAAAGTGACTTTACGCGTCAGCAGTAGCATAGAACCTATGTTCTTTGTGTATTAAAGATATCGCCTATATACAATACAAAAAGTTAACAAAAATGTTAGTAAAGTAAAACAAATAGCAGAACAATTACGATTTAGAATATAAAGTAGACATGGTTCCCCACCCCCTCCCCAAAAAAACCATCAAAGATAAAATATAAATTGTTGGTACATTACGTATGCAGTTCTGAAAAGTTTCGAGCAATACATTTTTTTTCGGACGTCCTCGAGTAAAGCAAAACAAATGATACACAAATTATGATTTGGAAGTATTGTAAATACAACTCTGAATAGGCTTTTTTGTAGTTTGCGGTATACAGAAATATGCGCATAGGCTATACGGCAATAAAAAAAAGTGACCAAATTTCGACCCTTTTATTTTTTGACATAACTGGTTACTATGACTATATGTGTATATATGGCAATATTATTGCATAATAATTGAATTTTAAAAAGTCGATATTTTGGCCATTTAAAAAAAAAAACCTGTAGCCTACTATAGTACATAATAATTTAATGTATAACAATTTTCTAAAACCTTACTTTTTTACTTTTACTTTCCTTACCCTTTTTTTTTACTTTTACATAGCGAGTTTCATATATTTTAAACATTTTTAAAAATCAGTTTAGTTTTGGATTCTAGAGCTGGGATGAACAGAGATAAAGAATTGACAACATTTCGTAACTGCATCAACACCCAACATGTCTATTTCGACCAAACAAAATGTTAACAATGTGTATTGTGGACTTCTTATTTTTCATTATGTACTCTACTACCACATCGACGGATGCACCAGAATTCAATAGTCTCAAATATTGCCACAACACTGGCTCCGAAAAACAAACCAAGAGAACCGCCGAAATCACCTGAGGGAATAAGTTGGAAAATCTCTTAAACACATTTAATGTAAATAATAATAGAACTATATGTATGGTGGTCTCAATTATCAAAAATAACATTATGATAAAATAGATTTGTCCACGCATATTGTACACTTATTTGTTTTTATATTACAGTTGCTTTATTTCTGGTTTATAAATTATGGGTATGATGTTAGAGATTGAATGCATGCACTATTAAAATAAATATAATATATATGACCACCACCAAGCCACAACTCCACTATTTTAACTCCACTATATTAACAACATGCGTAAAACACACACAATTCACACATCGAAAAAGACAGAACAACACATTGATCCAGCCAGAGCTTTACTTACATATGAGTGAAAATAACTCGTAGCGTGGTTGGTCTGTCAACTCCTCAACTCTCAGTGTGTCAAAATAAATATTAACTCGACCATAGTTGTTTCTTAAAAAAGAAAATTGTAATGAAAAAATTCATTATTTAATAATCATTGAATATTATAGAAACAGGTTGAAGCAATAATGGTGTTGTAATGTTGGTGGAGTATGATAAGAACTGATGTCACTATTACTACAAGAAATAAGCCGAAAGAAGAGTAATTTGCTGAACAAAATTAACCCAATAACACTTTCATTTGGACACATAGATGGAAAAGACAGTTTTGCAAAAAACAAAAATCGACAGCCCCGGAGACATGGATGTCAAAAAATAACAAATAATTGAAGATCTACTTTGAAGTCGAATGAATAATGGAAATAGAAATGACAGACAGAGATATCGTGTATTAAAAGTACTTAATACAGTTCCACAGAGCCTGCTGACAGCCACAGAATCGGGTGGAATGTCGGAAGCTTGGAAGTTGATTAGAAAGATTTCTGTAGATTTTAGGAAAATGTACACGGATTCTATTTCTAATGTATTCAATCATCTTATGATAACTATACTTTCTTACTGGATGTAGTTCTTGACTATCTCTGAGTTGCTGTTTTGTCCATTTATGACGTCACCAAGGGTTGTTGAGAACAAATCGTAAACATATGTATAGAGATAATCAAACCTTGTATCCAATTCTTCGTGAAATATGTTTTTATAAAAGGTATTGTTTATATTATTATAATGTTTATCAGGTGGCAATGCTTTTTTGACACACATATCTATTTCTTGTTCGAGTTCCTCGACAAAACCGGATTCGATTTGAAATGTTTTATAAACGGATTTGGCTTCAAACATCGAACTGTTATCATGCGGTTCACTTTTTTTCAAAAGATAAATGGTGTTTATCAAATGCCTTGATATGATGTATCTCATGTGTAATTCTAAATTATACAATACGGTGTGAAGACGCCAGCACATGTTGAGCGGTTCTACTGAAGGGTTTGTATTGATTATAAATCGCCACGTGACATTTTTCCAATAATTGACGCAACTGTTAAAATCTTCATCGTATAGTTTGTTTTTCAGTTTTTGGCTTTAAAAAATAGAAGTAAAAAAACTGTTATTCAATCTGGTTTTTCATTTTCCCAAAGAGAATTAATTTTATCAATCGATTTTTAAATTCAAATGTTGATCAATTATACAACTAATCGGTTTTTGATTTATTTATCCCAAACCCTCCAATTGGTATCATATACTTTACCAAACTAACGAGCCCATTGCCTTTGCTATGATCGTCTGGTTTTCTTCAGGTAGTAGTGTATGCAGTGTTTCTCCAATTAATGGTGAGGGAAATGAACTGAACGACATCGACGTTTTGTACACATTAGTAGGGTAGGAAGGAGGGGTTACCGTGCACCCCCATGATGTATTTTTTTAATGTACTTTTTTGTAATCCTGAATATATGTAATTAACATTTTTTTATGTTCCCAAGACGAAATATTGTCCCATGGGGTTTTTTGGGGGCCATTTTGGTGGCCATCTTGGATTTATCAAAATCATAAATATAGACGGTACTTGACAAAGACTGATCATAGAGGTCTGATTTTGGTCTTAAATTGTTCAGAATATGCACATTTCTATGTACTATAATGAAAAGTTTTCGTTCAAAATGGCCGTAAATGCCACTTTTGACCTTTGACCTTGTTTTTACATAAGGGTCATATCTTGGTAACCCCTGTTCATAAAGATTTTATTTTTGTCTTAAATTGTTCAGAATATCCATATTTATATTAGCTTTAATGGAACATGTTTTTTTTAATTTGACGGGAAATATCATTTTTGACCTTTGACATTATTGCATAGCGATTTTCGCAATAATTTAGACTATTTTTGTATTCGACCTATATCTTGACGAGTGATCATAGAGGTTTGATTTTGGTCTTATATTGTTCTGAATATGCACGTTCCTATCTACTATAATAAAACATTTTCATACAAAATGACCGGAAATACGACTTTTGACCTTTGACCTCGTTTTTACATATCTTCGTAACCAATGGTCATAACGATTTTATTTTTGTTTTAAATTGTTCGGAGTATCCATATTTATATAGCTTTAATGAAACATATCTTTGAAATTTGATGGAAAATATCACTTTTGACCTTTGACATTATTTCCACACGAGGGTCATATCTCGGTAACCCCTGGTCATAAAGACTTTATTTTTGTCATAAATTGTTCAGAATATATCTATATTTATATAAGATTTAATGAAACATATTTTTTAAAGTTGGCAGGAAATACAACTTTTGACCTTTTACCTTGTTTCCACCCGAGGGTCATATCTCGGTAACCCCTGGTCATAAAGACTTTATTTTTGTCATAAATTGTTCAGAATATCCATATTTATATAACATTTAATGAAATACAACTTTTGACCTTATTTTCACCTGAGGGTCATATCTCGGTAACAAATTTTTTTTGTCTTAGATTGTTCAAAACATACATATTTCTATCCACTCTAATGAATATTTATTTAAAACAATGATCATAAATGTTACTATCAATTGTCACATTTAACACCTTCCACGACTACTTTTATCCAATAGAATGTGTTTATTGTCCAATTGGAAGAGACAATAACAAAATTAATGTCAACATCTTCATAATCTTAATTTATTTTGGAAACAGTACTGATAGACGGCTACAAAAATACATTCTAATCAAATTCTATTCTTCATTAAATAATGGAAAATTTAGGGAAAGAAAAGGGAATAATTGTATTTTACACGTGGATGGTATTCTTGACATAACACTCGATCTGAGGACAGGTACCTTCCACCCATATACACCAAACCAAACAATACACCATTATATGTACACCGTGAAAGTAATCATCGGCCATCAATTACGCAATATACCACTAGCAATAAATAAACGACTCTCAAACATCTCATCCGATGAAAATTCGTTTAATGCAGCAATACCTCAGTACCAAGAAGCACTTAGAAATAATGGATATGAACATGAGCTACACCTGAACAAGTAACCAAAAAGAAAACCCGAAACAGAAACATCATTTGGTTCAATCCTCCGTACAGCAATAACGTAATTTTTTACATTTAGTGGATGAGTGTTTCTCACAAGGCCATAATCTCCGAAAGAATTTTAATGTTGGCATTGATTGTTGGTGGTATCTACAATATCTAAGGTTACGTATGGTATACTTATGGTAAGGAGGATCTCTAGTCAAACTTTAGAGGGTCAGACAGGGCCAAGGCAGGTTACAGATAGTTTGTAATACGTCATTTGGTATTCCTTACATTACAATGTGCTAAATCATAACATTGGTTGCTGGTGGTATCTACAATATCTAAGCTAGGCTAGTTGGAGGAAGAGGGTCTCTAGTCAAAATTTAGAGGGGTCTGCTAGGGCCAAGGCAGTGTACAGATAGTTCGTAATAGAGGTCATTTGGTATTCCTTACAATGTGCTAAATCATATAACATTGGTTGCTGGTGGTATCTACAATATCTAAGCTAGGCTAGTTGGGAGAAGGGGGTTGTTAGTCGAACTTTAGAGGGGTCTGCCAGGGCCAAGGCAGTGTACAGATAGTCTGTAATAGGTCATTTGGTATTTCTTACAATGTGCTAAATCATATAACATTGGCTGCTGTAGTAGAGCAGTTAACGCCATAAAAATAGCCAAGTTGTGCACTTTATTACCAAAGCATGAAACTTTCCACAAAGTTTCTTTGATGTATATAGATTCAAAATATCTGGGGGTGCCAAGTGTCCAACGTCCGGTATGGCGGCCATCTTGATTTCAAAATGGCCACCATAAATACAAAAAGTGTTCATATCTTGGCAACTATAAACAGTAGAGACTTGATTCTGGTGTTAAATTGTTCACAAACCACATATTTCTATTTGCTCTAATGAAAAGTTTCGTCCAAAAATGACCGGAAATGACGTTTCTTTCAGTTTGACCTTTGACCTCTTATCTGTATATCTCAGTAACTACTGATAATTTTCAATCGATTTTGGTGTCATTTTGTTCAGAATAGAGACATTTATATTTGTAGTAATGAAACATTTTCACATAAAATTACTGGAAATACAATTTATAACCTTTGACATATATAATTATGTGAACATACTGTATGTGGTTTAATTGGTATAAATGCACCTAATTTTTTTACCGAAATAAATGACACGGAATTATTATTCTGAATTTTTAACTTTTGATGTGATAGGATAGGCATAAAGTATGACAGATCACTGAGCTCATCTATGCCGACATGTTTGCTAAACTGTGATGTGTCAATCGTTTTTTCGTTGCATCTAAAAAAATGTACTCCATTTTTATGGTAATGGGCCTTTGCTGTAAACCTTTCATCTGAATCCTTTTCCTCGATTTTCTCTAGTCATTGATTTTTTAGCAAAATCCGAACTAAATCAATTCGTAAAAGACATCTCAATATAATTATTCAAGTAATCCTCAAATTAGTGACATGGACCTACAATATACTGTTCTGTACAAGACCTAGGCATCCACCTGTGAACTTTCACTTTAAAGGTCTTGGTTTCCTAATCATACAAGAAACAATGTCTAATTTAATCAATCAAAGTAGTGGGTCCAGACAAAGAAGGGGGTGTAAGACCATCCACAGACAAAGAAGGGGTTGTAAGACCATCCACATACAAAGAAAGGGGTTTAATACCATCCACAGACAAAGAAGGGGATGTAAGACCATCCACTGACAAAAAAAGGGGTATATGACCATCCACAGACAAAGAAGGGGGCGTAGGACCGTCCACAGACAAAGAAGGGGTGCAAGACCATCCGCTGACAAAGAAAGGGGTATAGGACCACTTACAGACAAAGAAGAGGGTATAAGACCATCCACAGACAAATAAGGGGTGTAGGACCATCCACAGACAAAGAAGGGGAGAAGACCATCCACAGACAAAGAAGGGGATATAAGACCATCCACAGACAAAGAAGGGGGTATAAGACCATTCACAGACAAAGAAGGGGGTGTAAGACCATCCACAGACAAATTAAAGGAGTGCAAGACCATCCATACACAAAGAAAGGGGTGTATAAGACCATCCACATACAAAAAAGGGGTGTAATACCATCAATGGACAAAGAAAGCGGTGTAGGATCACCCACAGGCATAGAAGGGGGTATAAGACCGTCCACAGAAAAAGAAAGAGGTGTAAGACCATCCACAGACAAAGAAGGGGGTGTAGAACCGTCCACAGACAAAGAAGGGGTGTAAGACCATCCACCACTGACACAGAAAGGGGTATAGGACCACTTACAGACAAAGAAGGGGTGTAAGACCATCCACAGACAAAAAAGGAGGTATAGGACCATCGGACCATCCACAGACAAAGAAGGGGATGTAAGACCACCCACAGACAAAGAAGGGGTGTAAGACCATCCACACACAAAGAAAGGGGTTTAATACCATCAACAGTCAAAGAAAGAGGTGTAATACCATCAACAGACACAGAAGGGGGTATAAGACCATCCACAGACAAAGAAAGGGGTATAAGACCGTCCACAGACAAAGAAAGGGGTGTAAAACCATCCACAGACAAAGAAGGGTGCATAAGACTATCCACAGACAAAGAAGGAGGGTTAGGACCATATTAAACGAGGAAGCATACAAAAATAAGATGCAATCAAAATAGGCCTACCACTTGGAAAACAATAAATTGTAGAATAACTGTGGCTTAATTGTTGAAATAGACAGGGTTCTTTGTAAGGTCATTAATAATATATTTATATAAACACGATCATCATACTATTCATTTGACAATCAAATACAGTCTGTCTCGAAAAGAAGCTCATACTATCACCTTTTCGAGGTTTTACGGTATTCAATAACATGTATGTTATTTCCTCTGTCAAACTATTAAAACTTTTAGCGAATCAGAAGGTGCCAGCACAATGTTTACCAATTTTATGTACTATATACAATTTAAGTCCATTAATTATTTAATATAATTACGCCTATCAGGTTAAAGTTCAAAATTAGGTGCACTTTAGACCAACAAAAACCACCTACAGTATATTCACATAATTAAAAATCAATAAATTAATGTCAAAGGTCATAAATTGTATTTCCGGTCATTTTATGTGAAAATGTTTCATTACTACAAATATAAATGTATTTATTCTGAACAAAATGACACCAAAATCGATTGAAAATGACCAGTAGTTACAGAGATATACAAATACGAGGTCAAAGGTCAAACTGTAAGAAACGTCATTTCCGGTCATTTTTGGACGAAACTTTTCATTAGAGCAAATAGAAATATATAGTTTGTGAACAATTTAAGACAAAAATTAATTCTCTAATGTGTATAGTTGCCAAGATATGAACATTTTTTTGTTTTTATGGTGGCCATTTTGAAATCAAGATGGCTGCCATACCGGACGTTGGACACTTGGCACCCCCAGATATTTTGAATCTATATACATCAAAGAAACTTTGTGCCAAGTTTCATGCTTTGGTAATAAAATGCACAGCTCATGTCATTAACTGCTCTACTACTGGTGGTATCTACAATATCTAATCTAGGCCAGTTGTTGGAAGGGGGGTCTCTAGTCGAACTTTAGGGTGTCTGGCACTTGCAGTGCAGCAGACAATTAGTCTGTCGTTACCCATTTAGTATTGTATGAACACAACTTGTTCATTTGGCATTAATTTTGAGTGGTACCTCACTCAGCTATGTTATCCCCATTTGTAGGCCCTCCTTCGGGGGATCTGATGGGCCTATTGCAGAGGACAAAATGTTTGGTGATATGATATTGGTATATAGGATGCAAATGGGCATCCCTTGGTGGTGAAATTAGGTGGTATCTCCCTCATCTAATTGGTGCCGATTTGTTAGCACCTTTCGTGTCCCCCGGTATAGACGCAGCAGGGGGTACCCGGCAGACTTCCATTTACGTTGACTTCAAGTGACCTCCAATCAACACACTTAAATAGTCAGATATTGGTACCTAGCTCATCTAACCAAATGTATCTGGGCTGCCTGTCTACAGCCATTTACTGAGTATTCAGTACAGTAATACAATAAATACTAAGCGGTCAGAAGATGCTACTAATCAATCAATCAATCATTCGATTTATATAGCGCCATTCCAACAGTCATTGCTCATGGTGCTACCAAAAATATCAGAAAATGTGAGTTTTGAGTAGTGACTTTGAAGGTGCTCAATAATGATGTTTGTTTAATGTTCAAAGAGGTGGTTCCAGAACCTACTGTAGGTCCAGCAATACCGAAAGTCCGATCTCCCCAACTATGTTTGCGCCTCTGAATGTCCAGTCGCTTTCTCTTATTGATTGTCAATCATTCTGAGAGGTATTTGAAAGCGCAACTATTTATGCATCGGAGCACCAGCAGGATCTTAAATTGAACACGCAACTCCACTCCAAATACGATCGCCTCGGTCTTTTCATTAAGCTTGAGGAAGTTTAAGCCCATCCATGTCCTAATCTCAGCAGTGCATGCTTCTAAACGTTTTACGGCGGTCAGAAACTCAGTCTGACGGGGATTGACAGAAACATAAATTTGTATATCATGAAGTTGACCAGGAATATGTCCTCTATACATTTGACCATAGAGGGTTAGATGAAGGCACTTCCTCTTATTTGGAAATTTCCTGATGTATGGCGTGCCAAACTGTCATTTAATCACATTAAAACAAGATATCACACTAGTATGAATGAACTACAAGGGCATGATGACAGGACAGTCTGGTCATGCGGTCCTATTCTTTCAGCCCATCTTATTGATCTAGTTGAGAAAACGACCATGGAGTTGAAAGAGTATGAAGATGATGAACAAGAAATTGAATTTGAGGTGGATGATGACTGAAAATCTATTGCAGTAACTTGATAAATGGGTTTTGAATGAGTAGTTTATATAGACCTACATATACATAGTTTTATTTTGAAAACAGAAAAATTCTTACTATAAGAATTCTGTGAAAATTGAGGTCCTCACTCCTGAGGACGATCAAAGCATATTGATCGAAACGTCGAGAAACTTAACAGTTCTTTTCAGAATTAATATACGTGGTGTACCGCAAACTTTAAAAAAATTGAGGTCAATGATTAAATGTGACAATACTAAAATTTATGACCATTTCTTGAAATAAATACTCATTAGAGTGGATAGAAACATGTATGTTTTGAACAATTTAATATAAAAATAAAATCTTTATGACCAAGGGTTACTGAGATATGACCTTCAGGTGTAAACAAGGTCAAATGTCAAAAGTTGTATTTCTGGCCATTTTGTATGAAAATGTTTTATTAAATTGCATATTCTGAACATTAAAAGAATCAACATCAAACCTCTATGACCACTGGTTGTCAAGATATAGAACGAATACAAAAATAGTCTAAATTATTGCGAAAATCGTTATACAATAATGTCAAAGGTCAAAAGTGATATTTTCCATCAAATTTCAAAAATATGTTTCATTAAAGCTAATATAAATATGGATACTCCAAACTATTTAAAACAAAAATAAAATCGTTATGACCATTGGTTACGAAGATATGTAAAAACGAGGTCAAAGGTCAAAAGTCGTATTTCTGGTCATTTTGTATGAAAATGTTTTATTATAGTAGATAGGAACGTGCATTTTCTGAACAATATAAGACCAAAATCAAACCTCTATGATCACTCGTCAAGATATAGGTCGAATACAAAAATAGTCTAAATTATTGCGAAAATCGCTATGCAATAATGTCAAAGGTCAAAAATGATATTTCCCGTCAAATTTAAAAAACATGTTCCATTAAAGCTAATATAAATATGAATATTCTGAACAATTTAAGACAAAAATAAAATCTTTATGAACAGGGGTTACCAAGATATGACCCTTATGTAAAAACAAGGTCAAAGGTCAAAAGTGGCATTTACGGCCATTTTGAACGAAAACTTTTCATTATAGTACATAGAAATGTGCATATTCTGAACAATTAATTTAAGACCAAAATCAGACCTCTATGATCAGTCTTTGTCAAGTACCGTCTATATTTATGATTTTGATAAATCCAAGATGGCCACCAAAATGGCCCCCAAAAAACCCCATGGGACAATATTTCGTCTTGGGAACATCAAAAAATGTTAATTACATATATTCAGGATTACAAAAATGTACATTAAAAAAATACATCATGGGGGTGCACGGTGACCCCTCCTTCCTACTAGACTACATCTTCAGAGCATTCCGTTGGACAGTCACAAATACTACGTCTCATAGATTTAAACTTCACTGTGGTAGACAAAAATGTAACTTTCAGTAAGCGCATTAATATTAATAGTATAATTAGTATAATATTATATATAATAGTATATTAGTATTACTTACTGTAGGTGGATGTATAACACTCAGTTAGTTGCTTTGGTGAACAAAATGAAACGTTGGTTTCTAGAGCGAAGGAAGAAATGTTAAATTTCAAAATTTTTAAATGGCATACTAATTAAATAGTTATAGAGCGACGAAGCACACGTGCACATACTCTAGGTTCTAGACCGTGATTTGAATTAGTATTAGCAAAAACATAAATATGTTGGTACGTATGGCGTTTCATTTGTATAATAATTGTACTCAATCATGTAGTTTTCAGACAAAAATCGAAACGCCGACAGTGCGCATGATCTAACGTTCCAGATCGTCTTACTCACCTTTTGGTAAATAAAACGTTACACATAAGCAATTGTTGGCCATGTATTTTGATTCACATTCTACGAGGCATTTATTTCGTGTGTATGGTCCACTCAGGAATGAAAGATCACCATCTTCGATGCAATTACCGTATGGACGTGGTAGACTAACAACCTGTAATGTGGCCATGATTTCAAATTGGTTTTTTTTCAAGACAAAAACAAATCCAGTAATTTGTATTATTTGTACCACCAAGATGTTCATGAGCCCGGATTTAAAAAACTTATTTGAACAAAAGATGAAATTTCTATAGAGAAAATTAATCAATACAGAAAACGTTTCAGGAAGAATGAGATAATTGATAAATACTGTATGAATGAATAATGATGCGCTAACAATGTTTGTTTATAGTGAGAATTATAACGATGGTAAAAATGTCGAAAAACATGTTGATAAATTATAAAGATGAGAATGATGTTGATCGGATATTGTCTAACTAATACATACTGTTGATTTTCGAAGTGTGATCTGGGTCTCTGTACCTATCGACACATCCATCCCCGACGCCAGCACGTTCGGCCGGTCATCTTTATTCGCCACAGCAATTCGAAATCCGATACTTTCCCGAGGTGATGAGTAGTATTCAAATGAATCAGCATACAGAATCAAATTTAACCCATAAAAATTACCTACAAATATTATTGTATTAGTATTAATTAATTAACTAATTAATCTATTTAGGGTCTATAAATTGTTGAACAATTTGTACTATTGTTATAAAATATGTTACACTTTACATGCGTAAATGCGAATGATGTACAAAACTGACTATGGAAAGTATGAAAATTAAAAAATAGTATATCAACTGACATATACGTGAGCAGAGCCAAAAACTAACGTTTGAAAAGTTGTCGAATGAAATGTTATCACATGAAATCACGAACAAGCGAACGGTGTGTAATACTGGCCAATCGAAAGTAGGTGATTGAAATGCAACCACTTTAACTCAAGAAAATACGTTCGGTGCGAAAAATCGCCGTTTGGAAAGTCGATGCTTCAAATATCATGGTTTGAACACGAACAAGCGAACGGTGTGTAATACTGGCCAATCGAAAGTAAGTGATTGAAATGCAACCACTTTAACTCAAGAAAATACGTTCGGTGCGAAAAATCGCTGTTTGGAAAGTCGATGCTTCAAATATCATGGTTTGAACTCACGAACGGGCGTATCGTGTGCAAAACAGTTGTTTAAACTGTTGAACAGACGAACGGTGTATAAAACAGGCAATGTATTAGAATTATAATTCGATGAACTATAATTAAGATGCTTTGTTTGAAATATTCATGAACAACATGAAATGTTGATAAATGAGTTGGCTAATATATACTTGTATTAACGTTATAGTGGGGAACCTATATAGATTTTAATGCTCAAGTTGAGTTCTTGGCAGTTTTGGAATCCTTGGGACCAGCATAATTCATTGCAACTGGGGGCCAATTTTTCCCGACCCTATTTTGGCCGCCATCTTGGATTTCAAAATGGCCCCCATTTTTTACTCAAAACTCCTATTTTAAACCACGTACGAACGTAATTTGTGTGATAAATCTTACAATAGTATGATAAATCAATCCAATGGTACAATTTATAATAATAGCATATGGCAGCCATATTGAATTCCAAGATGGCCGCCATTAAAAACGTATATAATGTATGCATTTTATAGTCAGGGTCCTCGTGTATTTCCGTAGGATTTTAATGCCCAAAGTGAGATTTCACTTCTTTAATATGGTGGTAGGATACCAAAAATGCTAGGTAACCAATTTTCACGATCCCGTAACCATGGTAACAGCCCCAAGATCAAAATGGCGCCCAATCTCCGTATCCCTTTGGTCTATGAACAAGATATTGGTATCAAAATACTCGGAGCGTATATATTTATATTCATTGTAATGGAACATTTTTACGAAATGTAATAGGAAATGGTATTTTTCTGCACTATTGACCTTTGACCTTGACTTGCATTGTATCTAAAAAACGGCTGGTCATTGAAATTTAAAAATGGTCTCAAATTGCTGAGACCATACATATTTATATTTATTATAATGCAACATTTTGTTAGAAAATGACCGGAAGTAAAGTTATTGACGGAAATACATGAGGACCCTGACTATAAAATGCATACATTATATACGTTTTTAATGGCGGCCATCTTGGATTTCAATATGGCTGCCATATGCTATGATTATAAATTTTACCATTGGACTGATTTATCATAATATTGTAAGATTTATCACACAAATTACGTTCGTACGTGGTTTAAAATAGGAGCTACTATCAGTTTTGAGTAAAAAATGGGGGCCATTTTGAAATCCAAGATGGCGGCCAAAATAGGGTCGGGAAAAATTGGCCCCCTGTTGCAATGAATTCTGCTGATCCCAAGGATTCCAAAACTGCCAAGAACTCAACTTGAGCATTAAAATCTCACGGAATTACATTAGGTTCCCCACTATTAGATTAATTCAATTATTGCTGCCTGAGCTCAACATTCTTTAGATGGTTTGTGTTATGGGTAGTTTGTTCGGCGTATTGTCGTTTGGGCTAGTGGTAGATGGTCACACATTGTATTGGATGGTGTAGATACTATGTGAATTGGATGGTTTGAATTTTGTACGAATTAATTATTGGTGGATGGTATGTATTATGTATTTTTGGCGGGTTTGGCTTTCCATAATAACCATCTGTTTATGTATATTAACAAAGATTGTCTCATTGTATACAGTCGGAGAGCCGCGTTGGGAAATATGACCGTTATCGCGAAATTTTCGACTTCGCATGACGTCATTAATTTTAGAAGCCCTCTCTCGGCACAGAGGCATCAACGTTTCGCGCGAAAACATTAGCATAAAGTATACGTCATTTTATAGCTGTTTAATAAACATTAATAGGCGAAAAATTAACCATATATGGTAAGATCAGTTCCTTATATGTTTAAGATGTCGCAGGTCACCTAATTTTCGGAATAATTTGTTGGATTTGTTGTCAGTGACAGTTTCTTTCCAAAGTTCGTGTGCAGCCGTCAAAGCTGAAGTTTTCTAACTTGTGTTTGTTTACAAATTTTCCATTAGTGGGATTTGCATCCCATACAGTGAATTACCAAAAAATCGGCGTATATGGATAGAGTAAGTATCAATAGTCTGTTTTACGTTAAAATTGGCTTGAAACCCTATTTAAGCTTCCTACAGCGAACATTTTAAAAAAGGTCCTCATTTCACATAATTGTTACGTCTCGCGGCACTAGTTCCGTCGTGTGTTGGTTGTGGTTGTTGCAGGTGTGGTTGTGCACGACCTGGTGGATCGTTGTCGTAATATCGGCCTAGGCTTAGCCTTAGTAACATGTTGATAATTAAAATACTTTAGTTACAATTTAATATTATTAAAGTTTCGTTAATCCTATACTCTATATTGAAGATGCGTTGGGAAGGTTTTAAAAAGATAATTAAGCCAATCGCAGCCTGACATATAGTTAAATATCCTCATTATTGGCAACTGATGGGTACAATTTATTTACTGTATTAATAATTATACAATAAATATACAGACACAAGGAAGTTTTGTGTTTAGTGCTTTTTTATGGTAGGCCTACAGTACAGTCATATTTTATCTGAATATGTTTTCAGGTTGTGGAATAATTATATAATTATACAGTATTTAAGAAAATGTTTTCGTCATAGTGACAATTATTTAAATAGTTCTTTACATTTCAGCTATTCATTTTCATTTCAGGTTTTTTGTTGGTATCAAGATTTTCTACCTCGTTCTTCAATATGAGGTTGGACGGTGGAAGCTGTAAAGTGGTTTTCTCGATTTCAATATCATTGCTGATAGTTTTTCATTTTATTCGCTAATATAACATATACATTTATATTCATTTAAGTTGTAGAAGTGTTTCAGATCAGTAAATTTTTATAAAGATATAAATTAAGTTGCAATTGATTGATTGATTTACTTTATTAACCAGAGTCGCACAGATGCATACAATATAAACATAAAACAATCATAAAATCAGTACAACAGTAAGACTCAAGTAAAAATGATATCTCAAAAAGTACATATGGTGGCATATTTTATATTTACAGTATTAGGCCTAGCTAGTTTGTTATGTCTGATGAACAAGGTGCTATTAAAAGTTTTTATATACAGTAGTATTTACTATTTGTATCAGTACAGTAATTGTTTGAAAGGTTGTATTTTTTCACATTCTGTATATGTATACATAAAAAGAAAAAATGTATTGCTTGTGTGAAATGTAAGTTGTATCTAATAAAGTAATAGAATATTTCTGTATACAAGTGTGACATTTACTGCCAGATATTGATATACTGATAAGTACCAACCAATTAACAATACTCAAGTAAATGATGGGCTAATAATTATCTTTTTTAAAAACATGACCATATAAAAATACATGGTTGAGTCTCTCAAACAAAAGATGCCTGATTTTATAAATAACATTCCCCACCATATTTATATATAAATTGAAAATGGGTTATCTTTTGGCACTTTGTTTTTCAATTTATTGTTTTTTAACAGTTTTTGTAATTTTTTCTGGGCCTAGGTTCTTCTTCAGGCTTCTTCTTGCTTGGTATATGAGCTGGGATAGACCTACCAGCCTAGATTATGGAATACCCAGATTATGTCTACTTCTACTCCAGCTACTATAGGCCCTACTATAACACAAACTACTATCAGAATTACCTAGCCTAACTAGGCCTAGAAAATACTATTTTTAGGCATAGCTAGGCTAGAAGTTAAGTAAGTAATTATAGTAGCTAGTCTAAGTAGGCCTTTCCTAGCTCAGAAACCAAATAGAACAATAATCGGGCAGCAGATTGAAACCTTAGGCCTGTGACGCAGTACGCCTGCATGAACAACCGGATTAAACAGGGACACGATTCGGTCCGGGTCGATTCGTACCAGCTTCGTAAAACGTAAACAAAGTTTCAAAATGGCGGTTTTTCGATCGTAACTGAACAGAAATGTAGTAGGTTTGGTTTGATTAGTGGGAGTTGCATCCCAAGAAAGCTTAAAATTAGATTTTTATTTTAATAGATAGCTTAATAGTTTATCTTGAAAGGATTTTAAATTCGCTTTGAAACCTTATCTAGAAAATATGAAATTTAATGATTTTTTACCATCATTTAAAAAAAAATATAAATAAAAAAGTTTATACACAAAATAATGATATTTCTCGAAACAAAAAAACTGTGGAATTTAGATCACAGTTTTTATCATTATTTACGCTTGCAGTTCAACTATTGAAATACGTTTATTGATTTCATTTAATATCAAAATTATACAATTTTCAAAGTGTACTAAAATAGCAAAAATTCCAACATTTTCCACGAAGCGCGCCCTCACAATGAATGAAATCAGTGATGCGTTACCAACGCGGCTTTCCGACTGTATATTTTAGACCAAAAATAGAATGAAAATGTTGCTACTGTACAATACTATTATTAATTATGTTTATATTTTAAGTTATAGTTTCTTTTGTTTAATAATTGTATTTCTCTTAATTTGTTATTTAAAAAAAAATATTTTTCAGTATATTATATAATACGTTTCCAAAAATGTATATTGTATTCATAATTAATAAAGACAAACGTATGGAACGCCGTTCATCTGATCGAAGTTGTGTAACGACGTTCCAGCATCAACTGATTATCATTGACAATGCTGTGGCTATCTCGATAGATCTGATAATTTATTTATCAAAACAATAAAGTAAAACCAGTCAGAAAGAAAGTGCCGAGCTTTCGGATAAAACACTCATCAGGACTTTCAAGTCACACAATCGTCATAAATTATAACTTGGTTAGGACTTACAGTTTAAGCATGCTTTCGATACGATGTCCACTTTCTTGAATAAAGTCTTTTATATCACCTCCTCTAGGAAACTCGTCGTCGGCCGTTGATGCCGTGTAACCTTCGTAATTCATCACTTTCTTCTCAAAATCGGGTACCAATCCAATCGCTGGAAAGAGTTCTTTTAGATACCAATGTCCGTACTCGTAAAATCTGCCAACGCCTCCGAAATCTGTATATAATTTCGTGTTTCTGTGCGAATAACAGATATCTTATTTATTAACAACAGTAGAACATAGAGACCGAGCAGTTGCATAACATAAATAGTAGAGTTTACAGTAAGATAAGATAATACTATTTATAAACCGCACATATCCACAAAGTGCTCAAGCAGTTGCATGAATGTAAATACACCTGTTTGTATCTTACTATATAAATTCGATAGTATTTCATTACATTTTACCAAAATTCTGAAAACTAATTGTTTTATTTATTGGTAAGCATTAGTTCCCATTAAAATAATAAAAAATATAATAATATACAGATACAGATTCCTTTTATTATCCAATCTAATGGAAATCACAGTGCTCATATCTTGGCTTGCCTTAAAAAATTATAAAGGAAAAAAGAACCAATCTGTTGTTATAATGTCGTATCCCAGCGGTAAATATGCCTAAAATAACGAAATAAAATTATACAGGCCTAACTATAATTGGATTGTTGGAAGATCATGTCTACTTTTTTCTATACACTATCGTTCGTTTTTTATCAACAAGTATATTTATTTTTTTATTTTTTAAAATTTTCAATCTTTCGACACTCAGAAACAAAAAAGTTGAAGGGGTCTGTCGAGGTAAAGCAACAGTTTAAAAAACTGTCATCAAAAGATGTGCTTAACCAAACCCACGTCAACAATACATATTAACAAACAAAATTCAATATAAAAAAAACATAAAACAAATAAAATACAGTGCAAAATAATAAACTAATTATAAAAAATATAAAGAAAGATTTACCTGAACATATTTATATTGCAAATTGTTATGTTCGGAAATTCCAAAGCTTTGTGGTATTCGTAAGTGAATTTTGTGTTTTTATCAAACGTCAAATATAGTGAGACGGTCGTGTATACTTGGTAAGTTAAGATTGCGAACGAAGTACACAAAATTAAAATCCAAAACAACCTAAAAGATATACATATATAAAAAAACAATATATATATTTATCGTTTCAAATTAATTAATTAAATTTCAGTATATCACCGGGCGGTTTAGAATTAATGTTCTTTGCCTGATTTGTTTATATATATATATATATAAATCGTGGTAAATTTAACGCAGATCATGAAAGCGAAAGTGCTCGATACAAAATCTAGAGCCAAATATAAATATAAATATAAATAAATGATAAAGACGCTAGTAAATTACCAACTGAACATTTTATTGCACTACGGGCTGTTTCATGAGTATGAACTCAATATTCAGGTGCTTGGCTCTGAATGATAGTCACAAGTGAATACAAAAAGCTCTAATGAAGTTGTAAGGCAAACTGTTTATGTGAACAATAGTATGCTAATTAGCAAGTACAACACGTCTCTATTTCCTGGACAGTCTATTGTTAACCAAATTCCTATCTATATATAAATTTACGTAAGGGCAAAATTCGATAAATCGCAGTTTATTTCTAGAATTTTTACTCGATGGTATATAAAGTTGGTTCGTACTTTCGGTACTGATTTTAACCATCTGATGTAACCATGTTTACTAATTAAATTGAGTTAGATAATTAGTTATTGACGATTAAAACGAATTTAGGTTCAACGATTTGCCCCAAATAGGGGTGTTTCGTGATCGTGGTATACACTGTCTAATGGATGTCCAACTTGAAAAATACCCGCAGACAATAATGCGAGGATGCTTCGCATTTTCCTATCTCCTCCTACGATAATTGTTTTTAATAGCTGAAAACCGGTTGAACAGCTCGAGTACAGCATCATAATGTTGAAGACAGGCCGATTTTCTTTAAAAAATACTATTTTGATAGATTTAATATACGTTTATACAAATGTTTTGATCTGCGATAAATGGAACATTCCAATCTCTGTTCCACAAGTGTCTATTCCTCCCTCAGGCGTCGTAAAGACAAGTACTGTACAGTCATAACAGAAATTCGATACATTTTTTCCCAATCTGTGGAATCCTTTTTTTTTAACGCATAATGAGCTAGCCTTTCCAGTCGCCGTCTATTATGTACAATCAACTTTATTATTGCAGCTAAACCACCACCAACACCACCACCCTCCCCTCACTGGCATGAGTAGCGTTGTAAAGCCAGTAGAGGGCAGGCCTACAGTACGAATGATCAGTACATGCCCTAAACGCAGAACAACTTTGGTGGTTAGGAAACAACTTAATTTTAAATACAAGTTGGGTAGTGGGTAGCATAATTGGCTCTATGAAACACTTGACCATTACGCCTACTAATTAAGTTGAGTTAGATAATTATTTATTGACGATTAAAGCGAATTTACGATTTGCCCCGAATAGAGGTGTTTAATATATTACTGACAGTTCCTTCTGAACGTTTGTAATCATGTAACTTCAAAAAAATATAAACGTCGTATTAGTGATGTATCGTTACATGTACTGTACTATTTCAATCGACTATGACGGTGACAGTTTCAACAAAGTATTAAATCGCAATGTTTTACTGTGTTTACTGGTATATTATTTGTAAAACATGAAAACAATTCATATTTCGTTACTAAATCGTTAAAAATTGTTCGTCTTTGCATCCATCCTCTTCCCCATCCCTCAACCCAAATGTTACATACAAAACACAAATTCAGTTTGTTTCTTATTTTGTGACAAACTTCTTTTTCGGAAGTAATTGCCGGGGTGCTAATTTTAGTTGAGTACATAAATCACCGTGTCTATTTATTCGTTCATGTAAACAACATGTATTATTGTCCTGCATGTGCATTTGAAATCGCCAGTTTTTTAAACGCTCAAATTACTATGTATTCGAGAACCATCTGTGGGCACGACCTAGATGGTACGCGAGCGAAGCGAGCGTACCATCTAGTTATCTAAATTACTGATACCTTAATAGAAACTTTCTCCTATGTCTACATGCACTGACTAATTCGTTCCTATGGTTAAGTGAGCTGGTTTCAGGCTTGCATATGATATAATACTTCTCTTGTAAGCATAGATTCGGCCTACATCGTTTGTTAACATTGGAATATGGTTTACACTTTTTTATTATTCGCCATTTAATGTTATACTTTATGTTATCATCTTTTAGCTTCCAGATGTACTGGCTAAGTGTTGTGCTGTTTTTGTATTTAACATTACGGAATGAACTATTATGTGCGTTATATCTACATTTAAATGTGTTTTCGGTTAGTCCGACATATGTTTCAACTTTATCATCATCATTTGTTGTTACTGTAGCCTGATAAACAACACCACTGGTTAGGCATTTCCCATCTAATGGGCATTCATTTCGACAGTTACATTGCTTGATGTTATCACAGGGCATATCATTACGTAATACATTTTTGTTGTGGGCCGATATTACAGACCCTAATTAGGCATGCAACTATATCTGATTTTAATGGTGTTTCTATTAAATATTTTTCTTAGCTCATGGTTATGTGGAAAATTCATCTACAGTCTTTAAGAACTCGTGCCCTATTTTGGTTTTCACGTTGGTACTGTAAGGCGGGTTGAACCAGATGATATTTCTTTTCCTTGTCTTCTTCATGTTATTTTGCGCGCTGGTATTGGTCGGGTTGTACTTCAGATTGTGGTCGTATCCACTTTCATACAATTCTTCTTGGTACGGTTTCTTTGATTCATTGAAAACAGTTTCATTCGAAGAAATGTTTGATAATCTTTTGTTTATGCCTTCAGGGATGTTCTTAATTATTGATGGTTAGGACATCTGCATATCAAGCAGGCGGTCCGAGTTCGAGTCTCGGTTGGGGCGACTTTTTCTCATTCTCACAGATTTCCTCATCTTTATCGTTTTAAATTAATTAATTAAATTTCAGTATATCACCGGGCGGTTTAGAATTAATGTTCTATGCCTGTTGTGTTTATATTATATATATATAAATAAAACTGTACAGTGGTCGTATTAACTCAACACAGTAAACAAACCTTTCCTAATATTCTTTCACATAATTTTAAAAACTAGGAGAAAGGATATATAATATAGGCCTATGGAAAAAGTATTATAACAAGCAGGGCGACAACATGCATTTTTTATATTGGCTAAATATAGGCCTACATAAATTCAAAATTACTAATGCTTAGTTCCCACTTGAGACGCAACGCAAGGACGTAATGCATTGTAAAGCGTGGTTCCCACTAGTGACGCAACACAAGGACGTAACGAAACGCAAGTGAATTGACCTTTCATTTTGTTATATAACCGAATCATCTTTTTTTTATACATTATGATTTACTGTATTATATCTCAAAAAAAAAATATATATTTATATATCAAATATCAGATATTATGTTTTACTCAAATATGAATGAAAGAAATAAATGTTTATTTGATTTGATTTGATTTGCGTCGTCGGTTCTCACTTGTGATTACGCAATACAGCACTTTGCGTCGATACGTCCCTGCGTTGCGTTCTAATGGGAACCACGCTTTAGTGAGTTGACCAATCACAAGCGATGGATTATTCGACTGTCGCTTGTCATTGGTCAACTCATTTGCGTTGTGTCCTAGTGGGAACCAAGCTTAACAGAAATCAATATTTTTTTAATGGGATTAAAGATTTATATTTAAAAAGTATTTACTGGGTATTATTTGAACTATGTCCTCACTGCTAAGAAATTACTATAAATTACAAAATCAAAATAAATTTTAAAACTATAGACCGATAATGATGATGATGGATCAATAGATTTTTTAGTTGTACCTGACCATTTAAACATTCTGAGAGAAAAAAACACCTAACCTTCGTCCTTTTCGGTTACTCTTTGTAGTGTTTCGTAGTCCGTGAATTGACGTATTTTCTCCAAATTGTTGGAAACAATCAGATAAGCTTTCTTTTCCAGTTTCTGTTTCCATTTTGCTTTCTTAACAATAATACTGAGAACGTCGTAAAAAACCCGCCAAAAATTCCAAATCAGTATGATGAAAACTAATAATACCAACACAAAATACGAAGACAGTATAGCAAAATGCAAGTTGTACCAACACGCCAGAGAGAGGCTTAGAGAATAAATCATACACTGAGTACAATATACCAACACGGTGGGAGTATCCCACTATCAGCAGAATTAAACCAGCGACAATGATGTTAGGGAAGAGAGTACCAACACACTGAAATCACCAACTGAGCAAAACATCCAATAAGAAAGAAGCTAAAATAACGTTACATCACCAACAAAATTGTCAACAATATTACATTTCACCAATATTTCCGTTGTAAATTTTATTAAACGGATATTGCTATGAAATTGATATTGTTTTAATATATGTATATTATAACTATAACAATCTCATGTTATGTATGGTTATTAATTTTGTGTCAATTAAACCTTGGAAATGGTTAAGAGCTGGTCCATGATTAAAGGAAAGTGACAACGTGTAAGTCATTTTTAGTAATTTAGATTTTATTATATTCTGATAGATAGTGTTAATTAACTTTAAATGGATGTTTGTTTTTTGAGGTATACGTTATTGAAATAAATAACAAATAAAACTATATAAACAAAGTTTGTAATTCTACCACACAATCGATTTAAGGATCGTCTTTAAGAAAGCAACACCGACGAATCCAGCACCGCCCTCTTTACACTCTCGTCACATCACATATGATGGGAAAATTGAAAGAACCTAAATGAATTTGAATTAAACTACGAATATATTGGCTATATAACGTTGTTATCGAATCAAAATTCATCATGGAATTAAGCAGATGAATATTCTAAATACTTTTCTACATATATTTAACTTTATTTCGAAAAAAATTGTAATGTTACCACACACTGCGGGTTACAAAAGTTGATTATGTCTTACGTTTATGCTACTTAAAACCAAACAAAATAAAGTAATAAAAAAGAATGACTCTTAAAAACTAGTTTGGTGTTTTCGAATTTTATTGAATTAGACCTACAAAACCCAACGCTGAAAAAGCATATGACGAATATAGATACAACTAATACATTATATAATTTATGTTAATCCGCTAATATAAATTCACAATGATAAGAGTTCATCAATTCTTAGTATAGTTTATATTCTATCATTTTCAATTTACACAGATCAATACACAGAGAGAGTGAGTTACTCAATCAGGTGCGGATCCAATGTGGTCCAGTCCTCCCCCACCCAAATTTCGCAAATGGTAATGCAAAAGATAGGACATCAAATTAAGTTCAGCACTCTTCATTTCACCATTTTAAAGCCCCTGGCTCCCTCTATTTCAAAATCCTGGATCCGCCACTGGTCTTTGAAAATCACGTAACTCTCACTTTCATTAATTACTAAATATTCAATATAGTTCAGGTTGCAATGACCTCTACTGTTGGTTTCTTTCTTTTGTAACCCTGAATTAACCAGAAATCAAGAGTTTCAAATATTGCCATGATACTTGCTCCGAAGAACAACCCAAGTGCACCACCGAAATCACCTGAAGATATAGAAAGCAAGATTTAGAAATCGCGTCTGTGAGCAAGAAGAAACGGCTAGTTCTAAAATCTATTGTGGTGTTGTACTACACTAAATACAGCCGTAAAGGCCCATTCACACTAGGACGATAACGATCGACGATAATAGACAATAATTTGCATTTTTCATACATAAAATAAAAGAAATATAAAACCTTTTCATTCTAGAACTATAGAATAACCATCTATGCTTCTTTTGATGAAAATTATATTTTCACACGTCCAATCAAATGACGTCATGATTAGTAATTTGATTGGAATTTTAAAATTTTATTTTTATCAAAGACAGCATAAATGATTATCCTATAGTCCTAGAACGAAACCCTTTCTAATTAGGTTATATGCATTGCAAAATGGCGTTTGAAATTTTAAAATGCTTCAAATCAATTTCTGATTAAATTAGAGCACGATTCAGGTCATTTTAAGCGTTTAAAAAATTGCGCACGAAAACGTCAACAAATTGTGAAAATGTTCCAAAATATGTCTACTTTTAAAAATGAAACAGTTCATCAGAATGCAAGGTTACCCCCATTTTTTATTTTATTTTCTTGCAGTGTATTAATCATAGGTCTAATTTATTATAGTCTTGAATGTTAAAGTGTTTGATGGCTACATTATTTGCATATCATCATTATTTTATTCACTTTTCAACGCGAAACAGCGTTATACGAGCACGTCTAAAGTGACAGTCTACGCACGTGTAAGTTAACAAAATGGTGAAAATATGCTAAATTTTAAAATTAATATATATCGTTAGAATGCTCGGGAACACCTATTTTTTATTTCATTTTCTTGAAGTGTCATATGTATGATTTATTATGAAATTAGGAGAAAAAAAGTTGATTAAGTCATCATTAATGGCATATTAAATTTAAAAAAATTAATTTCGACAATCAAACAAATTATAACATTTTCTTAGGCCGAAATAACAAACTTAACATTAACTTTCATATATTAAAGTTAAAAGTATATAGTTTGACAGTGCATCATTTTTAAAAATCTTTAAAAGATGTCATCATAGTAAAACATTATAATTCATTGCGGTATGTAATAATCTATCTGCACCAAAGTGCATAGTAAATACACGGAGGAATATTTCCATAATTTTTAGTCAGTTGTGTATGGCTCGGTGGTCTTTGCTCGTGTCTATAGCATTCAAGGTACCGAATTCGAGTCTCACCTTGGGAAACGAAACGAAACGAAATAAGATTTTTTTTTATTACCCGTATTGTTTGTTCAATTGTATTTCTTAGTGTATAGATTATACAGATGATTTATAATGAAATTTATTTAAAAACACAAATGTGGTTTATGACATTATATACGCAGAAGGATCTTTGATCGGATTATGATACCGGCTATTGTATTTGCGTTAGCAAGATCCTATCATATATTATAAATAACTAAAGATTCTGAGAAAATCAATCAATCAAAATATCTTAAATCAATCAATTATCTTTATTTAAATCAATGCATATAACCTATAATTCGTCATAGTGACGAATTAAATCTAGTTTCTTTTGTTTTATGTTAAAAAAATGCATGCTTATATATTTATCATCGATCGCTATCGTCCTAGTGTGAATGGGCCTTAAAGCTAAAGCCTGGTTCCCAATAGAACGCAACGCAGCGACGTATTGACGCAAAGTGATGTATTGCGTAATCACAATTGAGAACCGACGACGCAGGGGCAAACACAATTATTGGAAGGGAATTTTCTTACGTTGCGTAGGTTGCGTTACGTTGCTAGTGAGAACAAATCTTTACGGTGGGCTGACATTCATTGCGTTGCGTCAAAGTGGGAACCATGGTTAAAAGTCTAAAAGTTAATTTAAAATTTAACATTTTGTTTTGTTTAATTGTCAGATTCTAGTAAGCCTACTCTAAAACGTGGTTCCCACTAGCGATGCGTGAAATCAAAGATGCGATGTTTTCCGTCGGTTACCACTTGTGATTACGCAATACTGCGCTCTGTGTCGATACGTCGCTGCGTTACGTTGCGTTGCGTTCTAGTGGGAACCACGCTTAAAATAATATACTTACATATGAGAGAAAATAATTTGTATTTTGGTTGATCAATCAGTTCTTCCACTTTCAAGGTTTCGAAGTAAATTTGAACTCGAGCGAAATTATCTCTGAAAAATTTAGTTGTACAATTGTACAGTTTCTGACATTTTATGGTTGTCAAAATAGTTATTGAAAATTCTAATAAAACATTTACAAATACTATAAACATATATCCAGAAGAATTAATAATAACTTAGTTAAATAAATTAAACTCAGTTAACTGTTACAATAAAATATATTATTAAAAATGCTTTTACCTGATAAATTCTGTAGCCAATTCTAAGCTGTCATATTCTTTTATCAACACTTCCAACTTGTTGACAAACAGATCGTTTATATATACATATTGATCTTTATAAATGACATCAAACATGTAATCATAAACCTGTTCACCCATCGTGTTGTTCCAGCCTTCAGGATCATCAATCTGAGCACCACATTTATTCAACTCACTTTGTACTTTTACATCTAGGCCAAATTCCCCAATGTAATATTCAGTTGTATTTTTTATTTCAAAATATATCAACGAATTATACTCGGTTGAATATTGTGGATCGGTTTTATATACATAGCCAGTGTACATTTGATTTAGAAGTTGCGATGAAACGATGTATTTAATACTATATACAAACTCGTAGAGGACGTATTCAAACAACGAAGTACAACTCCACTTCAGCAGGTCACTGTGGCCGACTTGGTATTCTGCTGGTTTCACTGTATTCATGGCATCTCTTGTAGTATTTAAAACGTAAAAGTACAACAGATTATCCGTCCCGTAACCCGTATCTTTGTTGTACAGGTCATACGAGGAATGTTTACTGAAATCAATAAACGAAACAATTATAAACAAATCATCTCTGATTTGTTCAAATTGTCTGTTGTTATCATTGACGAAATGAAGTGAAATGGATTTAACCCAATATCGGTTTCTTCGGTTATGTTTAAACCTAAAATGTCACTTTCTATAGATACATATATTCTTCACTGGGCCTATTTCATATTGATTACTGATATCATATTGATTACTGATATCATATTGATTAATGATAGTATATTGATTACTGATATCATATTGATCACCAATATCATATTGGTTACTGATATCATATTGATTACCGATATCATATTGATTACCGATATCATATTAATTACTGATATCATATTGATTACTGATATCATATTGATTACTGATATTATATTGATTACTGATATCATATTGATCACTGATATCATATTGATTACCGATATCTAATTGGTTACCGATATCATATTGATTACTGATATATTGACTACTGATATAATATTTATTACTGGTATCATATTTATTACTGGTATCATATTTATTACTGGTATCATATTGATTACTGATATGATGATATTTATTACTGGTATCATATTGATTACTGATATCATATTGATTACCGATATCATATTGATTACTGGTATCATATTGATTACTGATATCATATTGATTACTGGTATCATATTTGTAGGATTTATAGCAAATCCAAGTTGTAGTGCGCACCCAGGAATTATGTCAGTTGCTATCCTAGATGTTGAACGCGCGTGTAGTACAGTAGTTTGGAAAGGACTAGAAAGAAAATCAAGGTGTAACGAATGCTAACCAGTAATGATTGAAACCAATGTTAATTAATGCTAACCAGTATAGAATAAACCTATGTGTAATGATTAATTTAGTAGCAGTATAATATTTTGTTTCAGTTACTAATTGACGGGTCGAAAGTATGACAGTATGCTAGGGATTTGCCTGACAACAGTGAGTTATTGAACTAATGTTATAATAGCATTTCAATAATACGTCAGTTATTGTTTTTTAACATGTGCGTTATGGCTATTGTATGTTTTCAGATTTGAATGAAATCGTTTTCTGCTGAATAAATCATCTCTAAAACACAGGCATATCTCAGTCGTGATTATTGTTTATAATAAAGTACTTTCCTTACAATATTGATTACTGATATCATATTGATTACTGGTATCATATTTGTTTTGGCCCCGTAGACGGTCCATACTGCGTAGAGTAGATGCGCAGAATTAGTCACGGTACAACAACAGATTGTATCATGAAAGTTATCTGTAAGTTTTATTTAATAAATCATTATACTTATGTTGCATATCAAAGTTACCCGATGAGGTCATTCTAGTTAGTTGCTAGATTTATATTGAAATTATTGTTAAAGATGATGATACGTACATGTTGTGTACTGTGCGACGGACGGAAATCTGTGATGTTATGGTGTTGCGTTAACAAACACGGTGAAACGGTATATTAAAATGGACCTGAAATGGAATTTCGATTTTCAAGAAATTCACACATGTTATTTAAATGTATCAAATTAACACAAACCCACACAAATAAAAACAAAATGTATAGTATTTTGAGTAAAAACGAAATTTTAAGATACCATGGTAAATTAGCGAAAATTACTCACGCCATTGCAATATTCTATTTCAACGACCGTCGGAAGCCTCTATATTCACGACGTCACATATACATACGATGATATCGAGAGCGTGACGTGTATGCCGCCCGATAGTCAGTGAATGATCGACGGCCTGGAAAGATACGCGAAGCGTTGACACTTAAATACTAATTTATTCAATATCTAATGTTGTTGAAATATAGGTCCCTAAAATGTACTTCGTTTGTTCTAAAACCCGAATTTAGAAGGCCTACCTCCCAAACCTTTACTAGGCCTAGGCCCCCAATCCAGAGCGCGGAGTCGATCCACCACCCACATCATAATATAATAATAAATGAAAACTTATATAGCGCCGGTATCCTCCACCCATGTGGCGCTCATGGCGCTTTGTGCATTAACAACGTGCGAGAACATCAGCGAATAGCGACGTCTTTAGGTTGGTCTTGAAACTGTTTAGACTAGTTGAGCATTTAACTGTTGCTGGTAAGCTGTTCCATACACTTGCGGCCGCAACGTAAAAAGATCTCTGACCCCACTGATTTTTCGCTCTACGCTCTTGAAGAAGGTTTTGTGACAATGATCGTAGGCCTCTGCGGGATGATTCGTAACGATCCACAAGGTCAGATAAATAAGCAGGAGCACTGTCATTTAGGATCTTGAATACAAACAACGCAAGTTTGTACTTAATACGTTGTTGAACAGGCAACCAATGCAAATCCATCAGGACAGGAGTTATGTGAGCGTTTGATTTTGTATAAGTTACAATTCTAGCTGCCATATTTTGCAAGCGCTGCAAACGTTTGATTTGAGATTTTGGTATGCCAAACAACAAGGCATTACCAATGTCAATTTTAGAAGTGACAAATGAGTGTACAATCAATTCAGCTGTTTTCTTGTTAAGATTACCGCGAATACGACCAAGGTTCCTAATCGATATGCATGCTGCTTTGGATACAGTTGTTATTTGTGCTTCCATAGTGAGATTACTATCCAGCATGATTCCCAGATTCCGGACCACCGATGAGGGAGCGATGTTAGAGTTTCCGATTCTGATATGTGTGATGTTGATTTTGGAGATGTTACATTTAGACCCGACGATAATAAACTCTGTCTTTCCATCATTCAACTTTAGGTAATTTGTTGTCATCCAATTGCGAACATCTTCTATACAGGCTTCCATCTTACTGATTGCTGCAGCAACATCCCTTTTCACTGGATTTACTGACACATAAATCTGTGTATCATCTGCATAGAAATGGAAATGTAGACTGTGTTTGCGAATAATGTCACCAAGGGGAAGCGTATAAATGGAAAACTGGCCAGGCCCAATTACTGACCCCTGTGGTACACCATATTCCAGGCAAGCTTCATCTGAGAATGCATCATTGATACAGACTAGCTGACGTCTTCCTGTAAGATATGACTGGAACCAGTTAAGAGCAACACCATTTATGCCAATGTGATTTCTCAGACGGGTTATCAGTCTTTGGTGATCAACTGTATCAAACGCTGCTGACAAATCCAACAACACCAATAGCGTTATTTTCCCATCATTCAGTCCTTGTAACAAATCATTCTGTACCTTTAAAAGGGAACTCTCCGTGCTATGACATGCACGATATGCCGACTGGTAATTCCCATTTAAATTATGCTTTTGAAGATATGGAGTAATGCGTGATGTCACTACACGCTCCAGAGTCTTTCCAAGAAAAGAAAGATTCGACACCGGGCGGTAATTTTTCAGCGTGTTATGATCCAAGTTTTGCTTTTTTATTAAAGGACGAACGTGAGCAATTTTCAGTTCATCTGGCACTATGCCGGTATTAAGAGAATGGTTAATGATTTCCGTTATTATTGGAACGACTGCGTCTATACACTTCTTCAGTATAGAAGTAGGAACTGGATCTAACCTGCATGATTTTGTTGGTGATTTCATCAGAATGTTGCGGATCTCATCTTGAGATGCTGGTGTAAATGTTGTGAGATGCTGATGAACAGCTGTCACAGGCTCATTAAATGAAATGTCATCAATCTTGAAGTCGTCTCTGATGATCATGTGGCGAGGCTCCGTTTCATGTGTATCCAAGGACGTACCAAAGCGATATCAACAACTTACTGCGCTCATTGTCAATCCAAAGTAAAATATGAATAAAATTCGTTTTTGAACTGCCTGATTCGTGACAAATAAATTATCATCTCATATTACTAATTTAATTCTGCTAAACTAAAAACTAAAGAAACTAACAAATTTTAGCAGTATAAATTACGAACGATATACAAAATACACGAACGGAAAATATGGATACGCATCATTGCGCACGGAGCTGTATCCCGGACAACGTTGCCAGGCCAACTTCGGTATTGCCAGAAAAAAACCGTTGATTTTAAGATTTTAAATCGTCATTTACTCGATGAATAACCGTTTATACGGTAATAATTTTATCTAAAAAAATTCTAAATACGTTTCTGCAAATGCACAAGCATTTTTTAGAAAATACTCCATAGATTTCAAGAGTTATAACCAAAAAACTGCAAATTTTCCATTGGAGGGATAGGAATATATTCGCAAAGTGACGTCACCCGCGAATATTTTTTGATTTTCAAATGGGGCTTTCCCCAAAAGGGCCAATTTATATTTTGTAACAATATACATTCTAGCAACACCTAATAGCCCCCAAAACATCATTCTAAAATGAAAAAAATCGAAAATCCATTTCAGGTCCATTTTAAGTTAATTATGGATGTTATTTTGTTCTTATGTGACAGGGATACAGTATATCTGATATTCTATCTCGAGATTAAGATGTCTATGAGTTCTGTGAGGGCAGATGTCCACTAGTCTGTAAGTTGGCTGTCTGCTGAGGAATATTGTTACTTTATTGTATGATTTATCAGACTTAAAATTATAATGCCTTGGATTATTTATGCACTAAAATGTATGACGTCATATTGATAATATGCATTGAGTTTGATATGATTGATGTTAATGAAGTATAATAGTTGTTGTTTCTCTTGTTATGATTTGCAGTTTCACTCGTTGGAATAATAAATTGCTGTAGACGTATAGTTCGTTTGTTGTCCATTTGTTTGCCTGTCACGAGTTTACCTAACTGGATAGAGGGCACCGTTTGTACCCTTGAGACCAGTACAATATTGATTACTGATATCATATTGATTAATAATGTTTAACCAGTTCACAAACCTGATAGAACATCCTAAAGCCAATATTATCATGTCTATATCATCTGCCACCCTCATTATATCTGCAACACCCCTTGATGGATAAGCACTGAACGACATCGATGTTTTGTACACTTCTTGTATACATTCCTCCGGACAATCACAAATGTTATTCCTCATAGATAAAAAATGTGCTGAAATAAAGTTAATTACATCTTTGAATTATTTAAAATTCGCATATATATTGTGCATTTAATCTGAGGTTATTGTGTACTATAAGCATTCAAAAGCGCCTTGAGCACATTTGGTGGCGAATTGCGCTCTAGAAATCTGTATTATTATTATCTATATATAAATTTACGTGAGGGCAAAATTCGGTAAATCGCGCGTTATTTCTAGAATGTTTACTCGATTGGTTCGTACTTTCGATACTGATTTTAACCACCTGATGTTAACCTGTTTACTAATTAAATTGAGTTCGATAATTAGTTATTGACAATTAAAACGAATTTAGGTTCAACGATTTTCTCCAAATAGGGGTGTTTTCCGATCGTGGTATACACTGTCTAATGCGTGTCCATCTTGAAAAATACCCGCATACAATAATACGAGGATGATTCGCATTTACCTATCTCCTCCTACGATAATTGTTTTTAATGGCTGAAAACTGGTTGAACAGCTCGACTACAGTATCATAATGTTGAAGTATATACTATTACTAATACTATTTTGATAGATTTAATATACGTTTATACAAATGTATTGATTTGCAATGAATGGAACATTCCAAATTATTTGGTTTAACCATGCTTGCATACCTCCATGGTTTAACACAAGTAGGTAAATTTATGGGCCCTTGGAGAATAAAGATAAATAGTATTGTAATGCTATACAATACTGTAAATAGGTATTAAGCACTTTTGATCACCATTTGAATCGCAAATTTCTTATTGTGTGTGTTGGTACTTTTAGATATAATATAACCATAATACTAATAAACTTTATTACTGTGAGCGTGGGTAGCCCCTAGGTTTAGATTATAAACACATAATAATATAATACTTTATTACTGAAAGTTGCTTCTTAACGTTTGTATTAATAAATAATTACAAAAAGTATAAATGTCATTACATGTACTTTACTATTTCAATCGACTATTACAGTGACAATTTTAACAGTTATTAAATCGGAAATGTTTTACTCTATTTAGTGGTATATTATTAATATAGGCATGTAAAAAAATATTTCGTTACTTATTGGAAAATAAAGAAATATAAAGAATAATTTAATATAAAGAATATATTAAAAAATTGTTCCTCTTTGTATTTATCCTCATCCCCAACCCTAAACACAAACTGGGTTTGTTTAAATGAGTCCAAATCAAACATTTGGACTCATTTTGTGACAAGTTTCTCTTTTGGAAGTAATTCGCAGGGTGCTAATTTTGGTTGACTACATGAATCATTGTGTCTATTTATTTGTTTCTGTAAACGACAACGTTTTATAGTCATGCGGTACATACATTTGAAATCGCCATTTTTTTAAACTGTGAAATTACTATGTATTCGAGAACCATCTCTGGGCAGGACCTAGTTATTATAATTATTATTAAATATTATTTAACGGATGAATTGATACTGAATGGATAAAGGTGGATGTGATCATTATACATTCTTTTTATAGGAAGTTGGTAGACTTGATATTCATTGGAATATAATGTTCCTGATGTATAAAATACTTACTGTAACTATGGAGATAACATTCGGATATTTGCTTTGGTGAACAAAATGGGGTATTTTGTCCTGCAAAAATGAAAAAAAATATAATATAACGCAACGCAATATTATATATATATATATAATATAATATAATAGGCCTATATATATTTTTTTTAAATAATTGAACTCTTTAAATGTGGATAAATCCTGAATGTTTATCCAATAATTGAAGTTTAACTTTTTACAAATTTAGGATATAACAATATAACTTTTGTTGTAACAGTTACTTTTTTCTTTTAAATTTAAATTTTCAGATTACTATTTCTCACTTTTTTCCTCTCTAGTTTCTCATTACCTTACTTAAGTGTTTTCAAATAAGTTAATTAAATAGTCCAAACCTCCTGGTAAATAATAATTTCTGCACGAGCAATTTTGAACCATAAACTCTGATTCACATTCCATAAGACATTTATTCTGTGAGTAAGGTTCACTTAAGTACCTAAGCGAACGAGCGCCCTCTTCAATACATTCACCGTATGGTTTAGGTAGGTTAACAACCTGTTGATGAGACAACTTCTAATGTTCGATGACTTGGTACCTTTACTAGGTCATTATGTTAAAAGACAACTTTACTGAGAACCATATTTTGACAACGTATTAAGGATATAAATTTCGGCGAGCGCGCGCGGCCATATCGTAAATCTCGCAATATGTTCTGAAATCATATGTACATCCCTAATACGTTGTCAAAATATGGTCTTTGGTGAAAGTTGTCCTTTAATTTGAATGCGGAGATACTGGACGTGATTCTCCACTAAATTCCTTGACATGTGCTAAGGAAGGTCCAGGTGATGACCGTAACACAAGGTTCTAGTTCGTGACGTGGCACTCTAATAATTATCACACATGCAGACAATTTTAAATAGGATCGGAATTGAATTCAATTCATTATAGGAACTATGTTGCGTATTTTAGTCATCCGTCAGGTCAGTCATGTCGGCATATTTTGTATTTATTTGAAAATGTACCTTAGATTTTCTAATTGTAATTTGTGTTTGTGTTCCCGTTGAAACGTCAATACCAGAAGATTGTAAATCTGGAATGTCGTGTTTGCTTGCAACAGAAATTCTAAATCCAATATTTTCTCTCGGTGCTGAATAGAAGTCATACTTCTCTACATTTAAAATCAAAGATAACCCGTATGTCGTGCCTGAATATATAAATAAATAAATTCGTTTAAAATTAATATTATGCACACTGGTTATTGATCATTCCAAAAATAAGTGTGTTTTGTTTTGGCGTCTTGGATGATAAACCTGGAAAAATTGAGTCGGAAGATAAACAGAAGAACGTTAAACTGGTACGGTCATCTAAGAGGACTCACAGATAATACACCTGCAAATTAGCTCTACATGAAGATAACAAGAAAGTGAAAATACTACTTGAAAATATGGAAAAATGGAAAAAAGATGAAATAAAAACAGTATCAAATTAAGCTGGCCTACTTAAACACAACCGGCCCGCGATTTTTTTTTCCGTACGAGAGTTCCTCCATCGGTTCGTTTCGGACTCAATCGACTCTTCGGTAAGCCACCGATGCTCACTGATGCGTGACAGCAACCACAAAACGTGAGCAGCTTTTTTGCACGAGTGACAAATTTATACATACTATACTAGAGGCCTAATACTATACTCACTGTAAATATAATAATAAATATTAATAGTAGTACTGAACGTCATTGTAATAATAATAATAGTCCTAGAATTTTAATAATATAATACTGTATAGGCAGCCACAAACCAATGTATGTACCATCAGATTCACAAACAGTAACACACACACAGCAGCAGCACTTTGTTGGTCGTCACAAACAAGGCCTAGCTAGCCTAGCCCTACGTACGTGCATGGAGTACTCCATGGTACGTGTGCTTCAATGTAGTACATTCCATCTACTGTCTACAGTAGTAGTAGATGTTTTTATCAAGAAAATTACAATTTTCTTCAGGTTTTTAAGTGTAACATTTGAAAAATTGTATACATTATAGGCCTAGTATTAGTAACATGTATTCTTGTAAGTTGTAATGTATAGAAACACATGCTTGCTTATAAAGCGTTTAATATTGTGTTAACTTAATTAAAACTCCAAAGTTGCCTATTATTAAAAGTCTGAAATCTTTTTTTCAAGATTGGGGATAATTAATACGTACACCTTTAACGTAAAATTTCCATTACCTTACAATATAAATATTAATTTAATAATATTATTTTAAAAGGGTATAAAAAACATACACTGTGCATAGGAATTCCTACTGTACATAATCATTTTAAATTCAAAAGTAATACCTTGCATAGGCTTACACAAGCTAGGCTAGCTACAATACCATAAACGATAAGAAAAGAGCCTCTCGTTCGTGACAAAAGGTCGTTCAACTTCAAAAAATAATATCTGAAACGACCTACTAATTACTATTGGGTCGTAGACCTAAATATCTTCAATATGCTATTGGGTTCTTAATGTAATTACTAAGTAGGCCTAGTATTTATTAATTAATGTCATCAAAACTCGTATTAGTGTAGATTTATTTTACTACTATTGTGAGAGCCTGTGTGAAAGTAAGCTCGCGGTTTGTAAATGTAAATTGTATTATGTTGTCACGCATCAGTGAGCTGACTTTACCGAATACCGAAGAGAGTCGATTGAGTCCGAAACGAACCGATGGAGGAACTCTCGTACGGAAAAAAAAATCGCAACCGGCCCACCCACAACAAGAATAAATGGCACATGGTAGTTAAACGCCCTATGTCTCCTATCTCAAAGACCATTAATCCGGACAAAGCTTGAGCACAAGTGTCAGTACAGAAGATAATTATGTTAGAAAGAAGAACATTTTGTTCAATTTATGACATTTTTTATATGAAATAATAGTTATTCATTTTGACCAAAAATTGGATCGAAAAAAACATTATTTACGTGAAAGAACTGTAATGTAAAAACATGATTTAAACGGAGATGGGCAATGTTGTAATAGTCATTAAATGAATATAGCTAAAATTGCATTCCTTACATATGTTTTTTTTGTTTTAATTTTGAAGCCATTCATCTTACTTATGGCAAAACGTTTGCACAAGTTGTCCAACAATTGAAAGGGCCTCATCTCAATCATAAATATTTATAAAATCTACGTTTTCAACGCCAAATGTACAATTCAAATAGCATCCACAATAATGAACATTATGATATATTTGAATCTTACCGGTTCCGTTGATAAGGTTGCTAGTTGGAGGGACAAATCTGTAGCATAGACCATAATTCGTTATCATTTTTTCAAAGTCATCAGCTGTACATGGTTCTCCATTAAAATAGCATCTAAGTAACACACAACAAAAAGCGATCGTAAAAAGCGATTCAAAATTGTAACATTTATCTGTGTGTTTGTTTCGATATGCCTCCCTCTTTTAACACATACCAAAATAGTGATAACATTGCATTGACAGAAAATACTAGGTAAAGCAAGTCACATGGATGGCTAGTCTGGATAAAAGTGACAAACAAGGGAATTCAAAAGTGTAACTAATACTAGTATTCACTTACACCCTCAGCATAGAATCGATACGATGTCCGCTTCGTTCAATAAATGTCTTGACGTCACCGCCGCCTGGAAATTCATCTTCGAACTCTAATGGCAATTCGTGACTTTCTTTTATGAAACTAACTGACGGAAACAGTGTTTTAAGATACAGTAGCCCATACTGGTAATAGTTAAGAAGACCTCCAAAATCTGTCATTACTGACGGTGATCTAAAAAGGAATATAATCAACATTAAGGTTTAGAGACGAATATAATCAACATTAAGGTTTAGAGACGAGAGAGGGAGACGATGGATAGCAACGACGGGAGCAAAGTGAGCCGAGAGGTACCAGAGAAATGGGAACAAAGGGAGGAATGCAAAGTTCAAATTATTAGTGATCAGGATAGTATTGGTTTGCTCCGTTGATAAAATGTGCAATTAAGAAGAAAATTTAAGTTTTAAGTACGGGTTAAAATATTTTTAAAGTAATTTCATTCATTAAACGTATTCCATTCACACGTATACGATCTCTAACATTTAACAAAAAATTACCTTGGTACGGACGTTTGAAAAAAGTGTTTTCTTGATACATCTATTTAAAAATGTCGGTAATCTTCACAGGCATGTAATATAACATCAATGTAACACCGCGTGCTATATCTGTGCGTAAGCGCACATCTGTCTATTGGTGGAGCTTGCTGTTTCCCATGAGGACGCAGCGTAACAAGAAGACTTGCATGAAGCACAAGCATTTTAATTCACATGTACCTATACATTTACATTTACATTGTTGTAACATGCAAAACTCTTTCACACGTTACGTCCTAGTTTACATGGTACGAATTTAATTGTAATGGTAATAATGACAATTATGATAATACCTTAACATGTTTGAGTTGCAAATTACCACATTTGGAAATTCCTGTGGTCCTCTATACTTCTGCTGAAATTTAGTGTTTGTTTCAAACTCAAAGTACATATTAACAGACGAGTACACTTGATATGTCAGAGTTACAAATGAAACACACAACACCACCGTCCACACAAGCCTGTAAAAACACATAATAAACACACAATTGTAAACATACTTAAATAATGGACGTAGTTTGAAAGGATTTTTCACTTCTAAAGTAGCAAGCTGATTGTCCCCTCTCTCTCCCCTCTCTCCTTCTCACTTTTCTCTCTCTCTCTCTCTCCCTCCCCCTTTTTTCTCTCTCTCTCTCTCTCCCTCACTCTCCTCTCCTTTTTTCTCTCTCCCCTTTCTCCCTCCCCCCTTTCTCTCTCTATCCCTCACCCCCTCTCCCTTCTCTCTCTCTCTCTCCCCCTCCCTCTCCCTTCTCTCTCTCCCCTCTCTATCAATATTAGTAAAGTGGGCGATTGAGATTAACCAACATTTTAATTAATAGTTTTATTGCTATTAGGCCTACACAAATTAACTGTTAGTAATTTTAATAATTTAGTGTTTTAGCTAATGCAATTGAATGTATTTTGAGACTTTGTACTTAACTTTTTAAATCTACTTGTTTCTGATTGTTTCATAATTCTTTCATGTTCATAATAATTTAACTTTTATAAATGTGTTTTTATTTTTGTTTCGACTGGAGAAATCGAAATCAAACATTGCTTGGCCTGCCTCACCAAGTGTATATATAATTAAGAATACGCATGCACAGAAACCAACGCTTTCTATTCACCGTAGCGAGAAGATGTGTGGGTGGTATATGAATAATATGCTGCGTAATAAAGTTTAATTAGTGTAAAATGAGATGGCAATCAATGCTGATAAACCTCATATTGGTGGTTATAAAATGAACGAACAACATTGATTTACTGTTAAATATGATGCATATTTGCGTATAGTCCTAAGTACAAAACAGTTTAAATAAATAAGTAAATGTTAGCTATGTTTGTTCAGTATGGACGTTTGCTCAAAATAAATGAAATATGTATGATGAGTAAAGAGTTGATTTATTAGGAAAACAAAAGTTATGACAGGTATTAGTCTTTCAATAAAGGAAGTTTTACGTCTCACTTTCAACAGCCTAGCCCTAGTGATAGAGATGTTGTGAGAGCACAGAAAACATCGTAATGGGGACAATTAATTCGTTCCCTCCCCGAGTTATTGTATTTTGCAATATTGTACTGCTTTCGCAGGCTCTTCAGCTTTGAGTTTACTTGCTTTGGAGACAAGTCTGTTCCATACTCCTGCTTTATTTTTTTAGAAATGTCTTTATAAATGTGGTTGTCCCTTTTATTACCTTTTAGTTGGCCAGACATTTTAGCTTCCCCACACAAATTTATTTAGTAAAACTGTGACGTCTTCGCTCCACATTTTCGCCGAATATATATATACACGTGTGTAAAAGAGCTGACAGCGACAGAAAATAAAAACACGAATGTTGACCTTTTGTCATGTAAAAAAAAAATACGGTATTTTTTATTGGCAGCAGAAATGGGTACAAAAAATACGGTATAAATTTGTAAATACCGTATTTTATCCACAAATTTTGTGGGGAAAATACGGTATACAAAATACGGTATATTTTTTATGAGCGCAGTTTCTGCTGCCAAAAATATACCGTATATATACGGTATTCAAAAAATACCGTATAATATACGGTATTTAGTTGGCAGCAGAAACAGGGCCTTAGACATTTATTCCAACCGCGATAAATCGAGAACTTGTTACGTGCAGACACCTGAAAAAGACACACGTATGCAAACAAAATAAGCAATGGTGACAAAATAAATAAATAAATGCAGCTTGCAATTGCAATAATTAATAAGGTAGAAAATGTTTTCTTTTTATATTTAGCTAATTGCAAGAAGTAAAGAGATGTACTGTATATTGTTGGTGTTTTACCAAGTTAATTCCATAATTTTGGCCAAAACAAAAGATATGAAATATTCAGAAAAATAAAAGGCGCCAAAAAAAATGGTAGTTAAAGATGAATTTACATTTATGAAGAATGCGTATTATAATCATGGTAACATTTCGACAGAGGCATAGGTGAATCAGTAAACAAGGTGTGGCCAAACTATCTACTGTATATGTTTGAAGCTCTGTCTATCAAACTACATGCGATGTGGCCAAATATCGTAGTGACATTCCCAAATATGGTAGTGATATGACATCATCATGTCAAAGGGCACATCACATTTTTTTGTCACATAAAGTTTGATAGTGTAGACAAAGCTGAAGATATTTCTTCAATAACTACGGTACAGATTTCGATTTTGTAAACATGGTTCAGGAAATGATATCGTCGTAGCAAATTAAAATTCAATTTGCTGTCACCACAAGAATGACACATTTCCATCAATCATAAACTCATTTATGCAACTGGTGGAGAGGCTATTGATTTCTTCTTTACTCTTGTATACGAACATTGAATTCATTACCGGTACTGTTTGTTGAATAGGCACTTACCGCAAGTTTCTAATTTCTTTCTAATGTTTTAATGACGGATCGAGTATATACTTGATATATATTTATATAATGATTTATGAAAAAAAAATTCAAAGAAAGGATTTTATTGGCCGAGTTGACTTGAGGCCGACTTTACTTGGAACCAATTTGCCTTTTGGCCGACTTGACTTGGGGCCGACATGACCTGGGGCCGATTTTTTTATTTATTTATTTTCAATCTTTCTACATAACACAAAAAAACAAATAAGTATAACAGGGGAGTAGCGGAAAAGCAAAAGTAATAAAACTGTCATCTTGATGTGCTTGACCAGCCCCTGAAAGACGATTTTAAATGTACGTACCACATGACTATAAAACATTGTCGTTTACAGAAACAAACAAATAGACACAATGATTTATGTAGTCAACCAAAATTAGCACCCTGCGAATTACTTCCAAAACAGAAACTTGTCACAACATGAGTCCAAATGTTTGATTTGGACTCATTTAAACAAACCCAATTTGTGTTTTGTATCTAACATTAGGGTTGAGGGTTGGGGTTGAGGATAGATACAAAGAGGAACAACTTTTTATATATTCTTTATATTAAATTATTCTTTATATGTCTTTATTATCCACTAAGTAACTAGAGTAAAATATTTAAGGAATTAATAACTGTTAAAATTGTCACTGTCATAGTCGATTGAAATAGTAAAGTACATGTAACGATACACCACTACGACGTTTATATTTTTTAAATTATTAATTAATACAAACGTTGAGAAGCAACTATCAGTAATAAAGTATTATATTATTATGTGTTTATAATCTAAAAGTAGGGGCTACCCACACTCACAGTAATTGGGGAAAACTAATTAATTAACTAATTATCAAACTCAATTTAATTAGTAAACAGGGTTACATCAGGTGGTTAAAATCAGTACCGAAAGTACGAACCAACTTGATATACCATCGAGTAAACATTCTAGAACGCGCGATTTACCGAATTTTGCCCTTATTTATAATATATAATTACATAAAAAAATATGCTATAATACAATGATTTGACTTTGTCCGAGACGGTTTAGGGCCAACGATAGGGTATAATTATAATAAAAATGATATAACTAAAATAGAAGTACAGTATCTGAGTGTTTCTCATAAAAGACGAAAAATAAACGTTCAGATATTCCCACTGGTTTTACTCTCTTTCAGATATTCCCACTGGTTTTACTCTCTTTCAGATATTCCCACTGGTTTTACTCTCTTTCAGATATTCCCACTGATTTTACTCTCTTTCAGATATTCACACTGGTTTAACTCTCTTTCAGATATTCCCACTGGTTTTACTCTCTTTCAGATATTCACACTGGTTTTACTCTCTTTCAGATATTTCCACTGGTTTTACTCTCTTTCAGATATTCCCACTGGTTTTACTCTCTTTCAGATATTCACACTGATTTTACTCTCTTTCAGATATTCCCACTGGTTTTACTCTCTTTCAGATATTCCCACTGGTTTTACTCTCTTTCAGATATTCCCACTGGTTTTACTCTCTTTCAGATATTCCCACTGGTTTTACTCTCTTTCAGATATTCACACTGGTTTTACTCTCTTTCAGATATTTCCACTGGTTTTACTCTCTTTCAGATATTCCCACTGGTTTTACTCTCTTTCAGATATTCCCACTGGTTTTACTCTCTTTCAGATATTCACACTGATTTCTACTCTCTTTCAGATATGCCCACTGGTTTTACTCTCTTTCAGATATCCCCATTGGCTTTACTCTCTTTCAGATATCCCCATTGGTTTTACTCTCTTTCAGATATTCACACTGGTTTTACTCTCTTTCAGATATTCCCACTGGTTTTACTATCTTTCAGATATTCCCACTGGTATTACTCTCTTTCAGATATTCCCACTGGTTTTACTTTCTTTCAGATATTCCCACTGGTTTTACTCTCTTTCAGATATTCCCACTGGTTTTACTCTCTTTCAGATATTCTCACTGATTTTACTCTCTTTCAGATATTCCCACTGATTTTACTCTCTTTCAGATATTCCCACTGATTTTACTCTCTTTCAGATATTCCCACTGGTTTTACTCTCTTTCAGATATTCCCACTGGTTTTACTCTCTTTCAGATATTCACACTGGTTTTACTCTCTTTCAGATATTCTCACTGATTTTACTCTCTTTCAGATATTCCCAATGATTTTACTCTCTTTCAGATATTCCCACTGATTTTACTCTCTTTCGATCTTAGAATCTTGCCAAATTATTTTTACGGGTCACAGCAGTATGTAAATTCTGTTATGGTTGTTTAGTCTTTTCTATGTAAACAATTTGTAAGATTTATTTTGCTTATGTTATTGTAACATTGTATAGTTTTTGCTTGTCTACATTGTATGTTGATGGTTTCACGCTTGTATCACCAATTTATCATTAAACTGTTAAACTGAATCACGTTAAATCAACATTATTTACGTTGGTTTGGATGCATATACTTGTAATAACTTTTTGAGTAATCCTGCTAACAAACAAATGAAAGCACTCAGAAACTGAGTGAAGTACGGTAACTGAGTGAAGTACTTGGCAAAATATATCCATTGATTGGGAGCATGTTGAAAGATACATTTTTTGTCTTTATGTATTAGCTTTACATGTTAAAATCCTGCTGGGGTTAATAATTTGTTTAAATAATTTTTTGATACAAACAATTCTGGCATTGCAACAATGACCTTTCTAAAATCAAGATTGACCAGGAGTTGAGGAGTGTCTTGAAGCTGCTGCCGATTTTCGGCGCCCCTGCCTTCACCCATGGAGTAAGCTTAATAAACGCTCCACCAGTCAACTATATCATTTTTGTTATTTGTGAATAAACCAATATTGTTGATTTTCAATATGCATGATCTGAAAGTATATACCTATCTACACCTACGCTATCGTGCTAACAAACAAATGAAAGCACTCAGAAACTGAGTGAAGTACTTGGCAAAATATATCCACTGATTGAGCGCATGTTGAAAGATACATTTTTTGTCTTTATGTATTAGCTTTACATGTTAAAATCCTGCTGGGGTTAATAATTTTGTTTAAATAATTTTTTAATACAAACAATCCCGGCATTGCAAAAAAATGACCTTTCTAAAATCAAGATTGACCAGAATAATGGTCGAGGAGTGTCTTGAAGCTGTGCCGATTTACGGTGCTCCCTGCCAGTCGACTAATATGTTGGTCCATGTCAAAGAATATGTTCATGTTAAAAGAATACAGAGTGTGCTATTTAATATATCGATGGAAGATAAGCTTTTGTGGCATGACCAATATATCAATTTTCCTTAAAATCAATAGGCATGTTCTGACAGTAAGTATATACCTATGCACAGAATGAACTTTAAAAAAATGACTAAAAAAGTATATACCTATCTACACCCAACATTCAGAACGATAACTTAAAAACTGTAGGCGCTATCGTGCTAACAAACAAACAAACAAACAAACATACAAACATACATACATACATACAAACAAAGTGAATACTATACTTGGCAAAATTCTTTTTGCCAAGTAACAAACATACATACAAACAAACATACATACATACAAACAAGTAAATACTATACTTGGCAAAATTCTTTTTGCCAAGTAACAAACAAACACACGCTACCGATTATTATACATCCTTGGCGGAGGTAAATAAACACACGCTACCGATTATATATACCTCCTTGGCGGAGGTAAATAAACACACGCTACCGATTATATATACCTCCTTGGCGGAGGTAAATAAACACACGCTACCGATTATATATACCTCCTTGGCGGAGGTAAATAAACACACGCTACCGATTATATATACCTCCTTGGCGGAGGTAAATAAACACACGCTACCGATTATATATACCTCCTTGGCGGAGGTAAATAAACACACGCTACCGATTATATGTACCTCCTTGGCGGAGGTAAATAAACACACGCTACCGATTATATATACCTCCTTCCTTGGCGGAGGTAAATAAACACACGCTACCGATTATATATACCTCCTTGGCGGAGGTAAATAAACACACGCTACCGATTATATATACCTCCTTGGCGGAGGTAAATAAACACACGCTACCGATTATATATACCTCCTTGGCGGAGGTAAATAAACACACGCTACCGATTATATATACCTCCTTGGCGGAGGTAAATAAACACACGCTACCGATTATATATACCTCCTTGGCGAAGGTAAATAAACACACGCTACCGATTATATATACCTCCTTGGCGGAGGTAAATAAACACACGCTACCGATCATATATACCTCCTTGGCGGAGGTATATAAACACACGCTACCGATTATATATACCTCCTTGGCGGAGGTAAATAAACACACGCTATCGATTATATATACCTCCTTGGCGGAGGTAAATAAACACACGCTACCGATTATATATACCTCCTTGGCGGAGGTAAATAAACACACGCTACCGATTATATATACCTCCTTGGCGGAGGTATATAAACACACGCTACCGATTATATATACCTCCTTGGCGGAGGTATATAAACACACGCTACCGATTATATATACCTCCTTGGCGGAGGTAAATAAACACACGCTACCGATTATATATACCTCCTTGGCGGAGGTATATAAACACACGCTACCGATTATATATACCTCCTTGGCGGAGGTAAATAAACACACGCTACCGATTATATATACCTCCTTGGCGGAGGTAAATAAACACACGCTACCGATTATATATACCTCCTTGGCGGAGGTATATAAACACACGCTACCGATTATATATACCTCCTTGGCGGAGGTAAATAAACACACGCTACCGATTATATATACGCCGTGGTTAGGATTCCGGCACCGGAACTCAACTGCCCACCGTTAGGGAATCCGACACGCTATTGCGCATGCCCAGAGCTCTGGGAAGTGAATTATAGCTTGCACCAAAGAATATATATCACAAGAATGAGTATTCCGCGATTTTTGCATGAGAAATTTGTAACAGAGAGCTCCAGTGAGTGATGCCCGCCCTCATAAGGGCGGATGTATACATACTAAATAAGACTTGATTTAATAGATATTATACATGTCACATTAAATAGAATTATGATAATAGTTTTTGCAATTGTAAACTATTTTATAATACATATTTATTAACAAACTAGTGTACATTCACTTTTACAGACAATTATTTACTAACATGCTAAGTTAGTTCACAAAAAAGGCCTAACACAGCAACACCAAAAATCAATGAATCGTTACTCAGCACGGCCTATTCTTTACCATTGCCGTGTACTACTCTACGCCCGGTAAATTAAGTATTGTTTTTATGATATAAATTAGTATAAAATACATGTTATTAATAGGACAAAATGTTAAATGTCATTAACATTTATTTGTTTTACCAGAAACAGTTAAATATAGGAATATTATTAAACTATCCTTCGTGAAAACCCGTAAACACCAACACGCCCGGTCACGCTATCGTAGCGCCCGGTTGATAAAGCAAACTGTTTATACGGCAGTTTTTACTAAATAAATTGCATAAAACGAACAATTAAATATCCAAATAGTATTTAACATGATGTTGGCATGTAGTTGATAACATTTTTTATCATGAAAATACTACCGGTGGTCTAGCCTTTGATGATTGAAACCGTCACAAAAAGTTGTATACATCCCAGATACATCCACACTTATGGCGGCGCCCTACCACATGGACAATATTACTGTTACAGGGAAAATCGCGGATTACTCATTCTTGTGATATATTCTTTGCTTGCACTAAATAGTGCCACACCACGGAGAGTCGGAGTGTTATAGGGATTTACTGTAGCCTAGATAGTCGTTGCGCGAGCGAGAGAGCGATGGATGAAACTTCATGGCCTATGCCATACATGAATTAATAATTAAAATACGACTAATTATATATTATAATATTTATAATGATATTAATAAGTATCAGTATCTATCTAAGATTTAAGAATCGTAATGCTGTTTTTAGCGTTGCGACCCTGACTTCCCGAACAGTTTTTTCACATCCACGCGGTGGCTGCCGTGTCAACAAATCAACTTGTGATTGCATGTTGTTTATGTACAGCAAAGAACTTAAGTTCTTTGTGTACAGTATAATGCGTTATGAAAAATCATAAAACTAGTCATGTAATTATATAATTCATAATGATATGAAGTTTATATATGAATGAAGCAACCACTTTTTAATTACAAAATAAATACTATAGGCCCACTGGTCACGTCTAACTGGTAGCCCTAGCCTAGATTAGTGGATCCCATCAGTAGGCATCTAGGCTAGTTCGCCGTGTGTTGTGGCACAGCTCATGAAACGATCCATCGCTGTTATTGATAAGTATAGAGTCGCCGATTACCTCGCTCTGCGCATGCGCAATATCGTGTCGGATTCCCTAACGCTGGGCAGTTGAGTTCCGGTGCCGGAATCCTAACCACGGCGTTATATATACCTCCTTGGCGGAGGTATATAAACACACGCTACCGATTATATATACCTCCTTGGCGGAGGTAAATAAACACACGCTACCGATTATATATACCTCCTTGGCGGAGGTAAATAAAAGAGCAACAGCGCTTTACTCAATTAAAAAGAATAAAGGAATACAATTTAACAATTTACTAGCAAAAAAAATAAAAAAATACACACGAATAAAAACATTTGTGTAAATAAAATGAAATGCTTACTCGTGTCCACTTGTTAGGTCCACTATTATAATCATTCCACCAAGGATAGAATACCAGTTAGGGACTATTATTATTCTATTCCTATTACCATTATAGCTTCTTTTCTTAAAATATCGTTTAATATAACGTTTCAAATATTGTATTATTTTATCAGAAAAAAATGAAGAAAAAAAATAAAAATATAAAAATAGCATGTTACTTGAGTAAAGAATTTACAAAAAATGCTCACCTTCGGGTCCACCTGTTACCATTAGTGATGTTTCTTATTCCGTGAATAGATGTATTTTCTCCAAATATTTGCAATCGGTCATTTGGAGGAAAAATCTCGTCTTGTTCAATCTTGTTTTCAGGTTTAACCTTCATGATTGTCGTATGCCTGAAGATTAGACCGTAGTAGACTTGGTTGTTGAACCGTACGTGTAACCTGAATCCTTGCGAATGATGACAAAACCACGGTGTACTAGGCTATCTACTAATTTAACAGTTCAGTTCGCCCAATATTACACAAAACCTAATATCTTACACTAATCAAACACTGTCGGTAATATATAAATTATGCGGTAACGTCGGGTGACAGTTATCCGGGTGTTTAATGAGACAATTATTCCGAGTATTGCTTGTGATTGTCTAAATATTATAGTGTGATTTTGATTTTTGTTGTAAATACTACTGTAATTCAACAGTTTTTATACTAATTGGCTTGTTGTCAACGTAAATATAAATAAATCATGCGCAGAATCAGTAAGCTCAACTTACTTCTGCGTAGTTGTCACGTGACTATTTGTTGCCAGTGGTTTACAGGGATAAGTAATTCTTTGATGACGTATTGCACTCTATCCTTATTAATTTAACAAGTCTGTATCGATAGGTGGCAGCATTTACACACATACCGATTCTGGTAGGCCTACGCAATAAGTTATTAAACCTTTCTCCCTTGGTTGTATTCACATATTTTGTTTGCCTAAACAAAAGGTTAGCTACTTTTTCTTCTAATATGATCGAAATACAAAAAGACAATATCGATGCAATGTAACCACCGACATTCTAACTATTTCAAAGACATAACTTTTTCGCCAGAAGACCTTATTATTATACCAAGCTGAATCAATTTCCAAATGAATGCATATATCTAGAATTTACATTTTCATACACATAAAAATAAACATCTTTTCTGTGTGTGGATATGTGCTACTTTAATCTAGGTTTACAGTCTTAAGTCTACGTAAACATGCAACACATTTTTGTGTGTGGAAAAAATTATATTACACAATAATAACATATATTTAATAAGTTGCATCAACCTCTACTGTTGATTTCTTTCTTTTGTAACCCTGAATTAACCAGAAATCAATCGTCTCAAATATTGCACCGATACTTGCTCCGAAGAACAACCCAAGAGCACCACCAAAATCACCTGAAGAAAAAATATTACTGTAAGTTATGAACATTTTAGTTGTGTTCATCAAGAAGCAAGTTTAAAACTTTATTTGGAACATGGCCTACATTAGTGAAGATTGTAAATACAAATACAAAGTTGTCTATAGCAAATTCCTTTGTGGACTTCATTTCTAAAATTAATACTTTTTCGCTTATATATCGGATGTGGTAAGTATAGTTTGGCTGAACTCGGTCTCGAACTTGATTCGAGGAATATTGTATGTCTTTCATTCACTCTACTCCGAAATTGTGGGTGCCGTTATTGTTGTAAGTGGTGAGGACAGCTAAATGCGCACAAGTATTCGCTCTGCTTTGGTGGAGACAAACTAAGGGTTTGTTTGCGTCCACATTTTTTAATAATAAAGAAATGTGTTATTGTATTCCTTATAATGGTGTAATTTAAACAAACATTCTCAGTAAATCTCAATTGAGATAAAATGAATAATGATTTTAATTGCTCACGGTACTGTAAAAAATCAATTAATTTTGAGAAGGGATGATGATGAGTGATTTAGATATACTTGCAAATATTTGATCTAGAAATACTGTCAGATCTTCCCCTGCTGTATTCTGGAGCGCAACAAAATAGACATTTAAAAAACAAAACCGTTGTCGTGACTTCACAGTGGGTAAGTCACACAACTCTCGGCTTATATAACATAAAACAATGAGACATGCAAGGAGCAAGCAAGTATAGGTCGATAACATCAACTGCATTAAGCAAGAGTACAACAAACCGACAAGTATCTGCACACAATTGAATTGCTATGAAATTAGAAATAACATGAAAGAAAACAGTAGCTTATTGCGTATTTTTATTACAGTACTTACATATGAGAGAAAATAGTTTGTATTTTGGTTGATCAATCAGTTCTTCCACTTTCAATGTTTCAAAGTAAATATGAACTCGGGCAACATTATTTCTAAAAAAATATAGAAACATTTTAATGGTAAAGTATTTTAACGTAGATTGTATATTGTTGTATGGTTGGTGACAAATGTGAATATAGTTTTGTTGAAAATTCTATTGAAATATTTCCAAATATAAAATCCTTAAATTTATTCCAATGATATGTTAATATCTAAACTATGATGATGACATATGTTAAATACCTGTACCGTTACCTGATAAATTCTGCAGTCAATTCTAATCTGTCGTTTTCTTGTATCAACACTTCCAACTTGTTGACAAACAGATCGTTTATATATACATACTGGTCTTTATAAATGACATCAAACATGTAATCATAAACCTGTTCACCCATCGTGTTGTTCCAGCCTTCAAGATCATCAACCTGAGCACCACACATATTCAGCTCACTTCTTAATTCTACATCTTGACCAAATTCCCCAATGTAATATTCAGTTATATTTTTTATTTTGAAGTAAATCGACGAATTATACTCAGTTGAATACTGGGGATCGGTATATACAGAGTCTAGGAATATTTTATTGTAAATATCCAATATAATGGTGTATTTAATACTGTATGTAAACTCGTAGAGGTACGTAAACAATGATGAACAATTCAACAGGTCATTGTGGCCGAATTGGTATTCTGGTTTTACTGTGTCCATGGCATCTCTTGTAGTATTTAGAAAGTAAAAGTACAGATCATGCAAATCTTTCTCGTATACGTCATATGAAGTAAGTAGACTGAAATAAGTAAACCAAATGATTACTAAATCGTATCTCTGATTCGTTCAAAATATGATTTGTTATTTGGTCATTGACAAAGAAGTTTTTTAGTGTTGATGAGAGTTTATTGGATTTTCCAACATTTTTCACTAAGACTGGTTATAAGGTTTATCACAAATAGCGTGCGCGACGCATGTTTGGAAGGGTTTTAGAGCAAACGTAACTACGCGTACGTACATGATTTCTTGTTTGTACGTACGCGTTGTGACGTTTGCTCCCAAACCCTTTCCATTATGCAATGTGCAATGACGTTCCTCGTGAAATCAAGCTATTTGCGATAAACCGTATCGACAATGTCTCTGTCTCTGACTACACCTCCGTGCTGGATCATGCAAGATAGACCCATGCACATCCAGGGGTCTACTTTATATTGATTCCCATCAATTTAACTAATTTACAAACCTGATATAATATCCTAAAGCCATTGCCATCATTTCTAAATCTTCTGCCACATGCATTATATCTGCTACACCACTCGATGGATAAGCACTGAACGACATCGACGTTTTGTACACCTCTTGTATACATTCCTCCGGACAATCACATATTTCATTTCTCATACATGAAAAAATGGCTGAAACACAAATTATTTTAAACATTCGAAAAATAAACTTGTGGAACCATTGCATTGTTTAGTAATTTTATACACAGTGAACATTTGTTATGGATGTGATGCAATAAATAAATACCTGTCGTTTTATGGGTTGGTAGTTATACAGATTGTAGGTCTATGCATATATTATTTAATGCGATGAATGTTTTGAATACTTACAGTAACTATGGTGATAACATTCAGATATTTGCTTTGGTGAACAAAATGAGATATTTCGCCCTGAAATAAGGAATTAAAAAAATAATGGAATTTAACGTTGTGAGAGTAATGAAATGTTTTAAGATGGATACAACTTGAATATCAAACCCAGCTGAAGATACATGTTTTAGCGTATAATCAAATTAGAAGGATGATTGCAATACTATAGTCACGTGAATTTCTCTCTTTAAATTAGATGGAATTTTTGGCCGGTTTCATCAACATTGTTATTGTTATCGTTATTGTATTCTGAATTTATTTCGGCTTTAATTTAATCAAATATTTTTTAATGTAGTAAATAGAAGTAACTATTTATTTATTTCACCTGGTAAATAATAATTTCTGCACGAGCAATTTTGAACCATAAACTCTGATTCACATTCCATAAGACATTTATTCTGTGTATAAGGTTCACTTAAATACTTAAGCAAACGAGCGCCCTCTTCAACACATTCACCATATGGTTTAGGTAGATTAATAGTCTGTGGAAACAAATAGAGAGAAATGGTTACAACCATGGAGTAGAGAGAAATGGTTAAACCATGGAAGAAACATGGTTTAACAGTAAATAAATTAATTGGATGTCAATCAAAGCAAACCGTTTGAGGGCGCAAAATTCCTTATAAATTTCAATCAATCAATTTCATTTATTTTAGTAATATTTTATCCATGTCAAAAAACAAAAAAAGAAAAAAATAAATATATATATACACACCATCTATAATACATATTTTGGTTATAGAGCATATGTTTGCAAACACAAGCAACAAGAATATCACAACTATTCAACATACGTTGTATGGAACTATAAATAGATTTTTGCATATACTATATAAAAGAATGGACGCCATGTTCAATAAACATCACTTTTTGTCTCAATGCTTATGGATTTTAATAGGTTGAATTGAATCGCATTACCTTAGATTTTCTAATTGCAATTTGTGTTTGCGTTCCTGGTGAAACATCAATACCAGAAGATTCTAAATCCGGAATGTCATTTTTGTTTGTCACTGAAATTCTAAATCCTATATTTTCTCTCGGAGCTGAATAATATTCGTATTGCTCTACATTTAAAATCAATGTTAACCCGTACGTCGTGCCTGAATATAAAACAAAATGTACATGTATTTAATATTTTACTGAATGAATTTGATTCATATTATGCCTCACAGATTCTGGAACATGAAACTGAACTGTCCGAATTTAGTCCGCAGAAAAACAGATATGTTTTCTGGATGGTACTGTAAACGTTTACATGCAATACATACATTATTAGATGTATATTTTTTAATAAACAACGTTAAAAATGTTTTGATCATTTAATAATGTCGGCGCAAATCATGGAACGCCTTAATACGTCTCTTTTTTAGTGTAGCGGTTATACAGCGGCCGAAATGAGCGGTAAAAATAAACGGCGCCTGAAATCAACGGCCGCCAATATGAATCTTACCGGTTCCATTGATAAGGTTACTAGATGGCGGGACAAATCTGTAGCATAGACCATAATTCGTTATCGTTTTCTTAAAGTCATCAGCTGTACATGGTTCTCCATTAAAATAGCATCTAGTAACACACAACAAAAAGTCAATTGTTACAAACGAAGACGAATTAGAATAGAACAGTCAATCTTATACAGCGAATAAAATATTTTGACAATTCAAAACATAAACAAAATGTAATTAAATTGTATAAACATGCTATTAGTAGTGCGATCAAAGACACTAAAGAGAAAAAAAAATTGGGACTCAGTATCACTTACACCCTCAGCATAGATTCAATACGATGTCCGCTTCGTTCAATAAATGTCTTGACGTCACCGCCGCCTGGGAACTCATCTTCGAACTCTAATGGAGATTCATGACTTTCTTTTATGAAACTGACTGAAGGAAACAGTGTTTTAAGATACCATAGCCCGTTAAAGTAATAGTTCGTAAGACCACCAAAGTCTTTCAATACGCTTGTTGCTCTAAAAAAGAAGGTCACTATTAGGATTTCCTCCAAAAAAAAAGCGCGGAAATAAATGGAGTCTATGGATAGCAACGGAGGTAGCAAAGTACAACTAGGCGTATACCTAGACATGTTTCTAACTTGAATGTCAACAATCAATTAGATAGTGACCAGCTGCAACATCCGGTAAAACGAAACGAAGGGAGTGTTTAAGTTTAATATTGTGTTCAAATAATCGAAAAAGTTTTCTTCTTCTGTCAGAAATAGAAACATACTTTTCTTAAGATACTTCTTTTTATGATCACTTGAACGTAAAAATGAGTACAATACCTGAACATGTTTGCACTGCAAATGACCACGTTGGGAAATTCCTGTGGTCCTCTATACTTCTGCTGAAATTTAGTGTTTTTGTTTCAAACTCCAAGTACACATTAACAGAAGAGAACACTTGATATGTTAGAGTTACAAAGGAAACACACAACACCACCGTCCACAAAAGTCTGTAAACAAGTACATGAATGCCAATAAATAAATTATGGTAATTAGAAAGCATTTCTAACTAAAACCAAGAACACGTTGGTGAGTGTGATAAGTCAAAACGAATTAAAGACAGAAGTTTCTCCTTAAAGATGTATTGTCCCCCTGAAAAAAAAAATTTTTTCCAATATTTTTGTTGAATAGGCCATTTTAATTGCACATAAAAGTTATTCACTTTGACCTCAATTTGGATTGAAAAAAATAATTTTTTACACGGGAAAATCGCAATTTAATGCAAAAATTAACCAACCGGAAGCTATTTGTCTGGAAGACAAATGTGTTCCGGTTTAATTTAACCCTTGACCTGAGTTAGCTCATAAATATTCATATTGTATGGATACATCGTGTGGATGATGATGCTTTCCAAATCAACAGCCAACAACAACGATAGCAATGCATGCGTGCGAGAGAGTCGAGTAGTGATGCGAGACGAATCTTGAAGAAAACACGAAAACTATAGCTAGCAGAATGCTAAGTTAGAATTACAGTTGGTAACTTTGATGTTGAATCTTATTCATTTAGGTGAGTTTTTGTTTCGCTAACAGGAGAGGGCTAGCTAGGCCTAGGCCCGAATTTGCTGCTACTGTACTACTAGTCTACTACTACTACTAGCACTGACAGTCTCGAGTAGCCTAACTGCTGCCTACTTCTGTCTCTAGAAGTAGAGTGTAGTAGGCCTAGGCAGTACACTGCTAGCTAGGGCTACAGTAGACCACCACCAGAAGGGATGTATTTTTGTTTTAATCATGATGAATTGGTTTAATTTTTAAAGATTTCAACTATCTATTCGGCAGTGAAAATAAAAAAAATAAAAAATATCTAAATAATATTGTTTTGGATGTTTTACTGATGCAATATTTTAAAAATATTTTCTGTATCAAATGCAATAGGTTCAAATTAACATTTCGCAAATAAACATTTTATGCAGATATTTTGACACAAATTTCTTTTTTTTTTAGGTTGATTGATTGAACAATAAGAGCAAGTAGTGAGAAACATAAAATGTATCGTACAGTGGCAACATTCACAATTTATTGAAACGTTTCTTACTATTAAAATGACACTTTGTAATGGATGTGAGCGATCTTAGAAGATTATAGCTGTCGTGATTACTGCCACAATCAACACATTGATAATTAGTAGACAAATTGACACAAAAAACAATACAGGAATTCAATAAGATATACTGTATATATATATTTTATTAACTCCTTTTGCACTGTAATATTTACAGTAAAATTATGTGTAAGTAAATTTGAAGAATTTATCCTGTGTACTGTTGTAGTAGTTTTTTTTTATTTATTGAATGTTATGTTTACAAAATAATATACTGTACATATAATACAAAAAAAATTATACAATATTTTACAAGCTGGACAAGAACATATTGGCCGAATGCAGCAGGAGAGTCAGAAATATTTTTCCTGCAATATCCAATCATATTCCAATACCGAGTCTATCATTGTTGTCTTTGGGTGACCTCTGTTCCAGTCTTCATCAGCTCAACGTCTTTAAAAAAAGTAAAAGCAAAGTATGAAAATCTGGAAAAAATAGATCATGCATATTTAGTGCAAAATTGGGCTAGTGAAATTGCTTACTTTGACATAGTCAAATAAGTATATTGTACTACCTTTCTATGGTAATTAAAACACATTACTTATAATGTTATAACTTATAAAAAGAGAAAATAAATATTTGACTTACTAATACTACAGTACAGAGAACATTTGTTTGTGTTGTAAAATGGCTAAGCTGGCTTTTCCCCTCTGTCTACTTGTACAGTGCTGCTGGAAGGTTCTCAATTTCAGGCTTGTATTGCAACCATTTTCCCTGAAAAATGTTTTGTTTTATTTTTATCATAAAAATTAGTTAAACAAGCTTCAACTAGTAAATATATATGGTACAGCAAGCTGGCTGTATTTTCGGAATGTAGCTAAGATTGATTTTTTTTTTTTTTTAATTTTTTTTATTTCATTTCATCACATACATAATACAAAATTAATATATAAAGGCAACGTAACTATTAAAACGATATAATAATACTCTCTCAAAAATAAGAGAGTAATGAAAATAAAGAAAAAAAAAATAATGTAGCGCAAAAATACACTTAATAATAATCATTTTGCTAATAATATGGTTGCCTTGTATTTTTGGTAAATGTGAAATAAATGATTATAATTAAGTAATTGTTTTTTGATTTTGCAACTAAATATGTACCACTTTGTAATTAAAATTAAAATGTTTGCATCACTGTGTGTTTTTCCAAAACCAAAACATATACTTTCTTTGGTGATAATTAAGTTATTGTTGATATTTCGATACATATATTGTTTTACATTTTCCCAAATGTTCTTTACCAGATCACATTCAAAGAACATATGTAGCAGCGTTTCCTGCTTTTCCTTGCAAAAACTACACATTGGTGAATCGACCTTTGACATCTTAAAGAGCATTGTATTTGTATAAATTATACGATGAATAAATTTAAATTGAACATTTTTTAGCTTAGTGTCATTTGTACAGGCGTGTAAATTTGAGAAAAGGTTTTTCCAATTAAGTTTGTTGTCAAACTCCTTTTCCCATTTGGATTCAATTCCAATTGGCTCTTCAACATTTTTTAATATAATGTGTTTATAGACATAATGACAATTTCTCGTTTTCACAGAAATGAATGTCTGTAATTTGGATTCAACTTCATTAGTTGTGTTTATACCTTGTTCAATTAATTTCTGTTTCCAGAGCTTTGGAATTGAATTTACAATCTGGTGATATAATAAGAAGTCTGGTTTAAAATTATATTTTTGGTTAAATTCGTCTAGTTCTAATATTTTCCCTTCTTTGTTCACGATATCTTTTACATAGTTTACATTTTTAACCAACCAATTTTTTTCAACTTTAAATTCTCTTTTATCAAAACATGAGTTGTTCCATAAAGATTGATTTAAGATGTCCTCTATCGTATACGGTTCTACAAAATTGTATTCACTCCACGCAGAGAGTATATCTTTATGGAACCTTTCAAATTGTTTTAATATTTTTGAAGATTTAGAAAAGTTGGTTTCGAAAACAATATTTCCTCCAACCTCTTTAATCTTACTTTTTAAAAACACTTTCCACTTGGATTGATTTCCATCAAGATATCTTTTCACCCAACATGATTTGAGAGATGTACAGTAACTCTTAATATGGGGAATTTTTAACCCTCCTTCGTCAAAATTGTTAAGCATGACTTTTCTTTTGACTTTATCGGGTTTTCCGTTCCATATAAATTTAAAAATTTTACTTTGAATATCTTGAAGGAAACAATCGGGTGGGTCTGGTAAATTTGAGAAAACATACGTGAATATCGGTAGCTAAGATTGATGGCATATAGCCTAGGCCAGCCTATGAAGAGTACAATGTATAGGGCCTAGCTGGGCATCTTCTGCATGGACCCGATTGTCACAGTCTGCTTGCTACTAGCCTAGTAATATGCAGCAGCATGTATTAATTATTCTAGGCCTAGCCCTGAACTGAAAAAATCCCACGCTAAGTTAATTAATTTACCTTCCTGTTATTATTGCGTTATATATAATATTATTATATTTAAAATAACCGTCTAGGCCTACTTACCGACAAATTAACAGCTCAGCTTTACATATTTATACGATCAGGCCAGGGAAAAACCCACAGTCGAGTCGCGTCGATCTCTGGTGGTGGTGTTGTTGTACATACAACGTACATCGTCCATTGTTAGATCAGATCTCTGCTGTGTGGATGCTCATTAACATATCATGCATATGTATGAGTTAGCTATACCGGCCTAATTTCTGAGCCGATGAGTTCGAAAAAATGGTAAACTTATTTTGATTTTTTTATAAGCGAAATCAATTTTTTTTTCGGATTTTTTTTCGGTGGAAGTGAATAACTTTATGTTAACTACAAAACGGTCTATTCAAAATTTGATTTTTTTCATCTTTATTTTTCATTTTTTGGGGGACAATACATCTTTAAATAAATTCTAAAATACAACAATCCAAAACATCTTATTTTGGTGTGGTTACTGAAAATAAAGTAGAAAATAGTTTCTGCTCAACATTAGTAAAATATTTGTTTGCGGTAGTTCCAGACGGTTGAGTAAAACTAGTAATATTGATTTATAACATTTTTGCATCATTATTTATTAATATATTTAACCATAAATGTGAAGATACATTCCTGTCCCTCTTCCTAGCAGCTTAGGCCTATGTGTTATCTATTGTAACTGGATAACATTTATATTTATTAAAAGATTCCTGAGATATGATTTTCTTTTCACATTGTGTATCCTATAAATACGCATGCGTATAAACCAACTCTTTCGAAGAACACTTAGTAAAGGAAACAGGGTTGGATTGCATGAATAACGGTGGTGCTTGGTAATGTCAGGGAAGATTGAAATTATTATTACTTTGGTAATGTCCAATTAGTGTATAATGAACTCGAAATCAATGTTGATAAATTGATGGGTTGTGTACATAAGAAAATAATAATAATTGATTTACCGTTCGTATTGTTAAATAATGCATCTTGACGAAACCTACGTTTATATATAATTTATAAGCGTCACAAAAGATTTGTTAAAAAAAAGAAGCTTTATCATAAGAAACAATTTCGACATCATTAAAACACAGTTGCCGTATTCACCAATCACACTTAGGCTAAAGGAAACACTTACCCTTACAATTGAAAAAAATCTCCTATCTAAGTAAATACCATTTAAGGGAAATACTTTATTTATTGAGTTAAGTGAAATACTTAATAGTTAAGGGAAATATCGCACTTAAGTGTGATTGGTGAATACGGCCACATAATCTTTGTTGCTAGCCAAACATCTCCTTCATAATACTTAATATAGGGCATTTCTTTATGGCAAATATTTCAAAAATTGGGAACCTTATATCAAAGGTGATTAAAATTTAATACGCTGTACAAGAAAGGTAAATAGTGTTCTTTCGATCACCGTCCACATAATGCACCTGAAAAGCTATTGATTTCATTTGTTCTTTATTGTTTTATAAGAATATTGAATTTAGTACTGTTTATGAAGAAACACATATTTGTTATTCTGAGATATGATATTGAAATGAAATTTTGAATATTGAATGAAAGTCGTGCGTGACATCACATTCACTCTTTCTTCATTCCACTGTAAAAAAGAATTAAACTATCTGCTATATTATTATGGTATTATTCTTATTCTTCTTATTATTACAATTACAGTTACCCATATTAAGAGGACACCCAATACATTGTCCCTTTTTATAGTAGTCATAATCTACTGAAATATATACTTTTTTTCAGTCGAATAAAATATAGAAACAAAATGTGAGACAATAGAAACATACATACAAGAATAAATAAAAAATTAAGATATCTGATTCATAGCATTCATATTCATATATAATTTATTGTGATGTACGTGTAAGTATGCAATGGAATAGTAACTGCTCAAAGAACAATATACTGGTTATATGAATTATTTATACCGATTTCTTTATTTCAACAATAAATATTATATAAGGGTAGTCCATCCAGCCGAAGATGATCACTCTCTCCTTCATCATTGATGGTTATTCAACAATGTATTTTTCCCTTGTGTTTGTATATATCAGTGAAGAGTGAAATTACACTTGTAATAATAATAATTTATTGTTTTCTTTTTGCAGCCGAGGCGCAATTCTTTACAGATTGAAATTTATATTTATACTGGGTAACCTCTTCAGTCAAAGACTGGTCTCCCAGAGGGCCCAGTTGGTGATCAGTGGCTGTGATGTACTAATACACCGGGGTAACCCCCTACTCGTCTCGAAAGATGTACTAGGTTCTTTAAAGTGCACACGAGCTAGATGTGTACACTGGACCTACGGTTTATAGTCCTTATCCGAGAAGACTCGTTCTACCACCAGAACCATGGAGTGAGTGAGCCTCGAACTGATGTTATGGCTACGTAATTACGGTTCCACTGTCTTAACCGCTCGGCCACTCACTCACTCATACCATAGATGTGGAAACAAAAATAAGTACATACATAATAAGAATTAACATAAAATAATAGTTAACACGTTATGAAATTGTAAGTAAGTAAGGAGAAATAATACAAAGTTGTGTCATGTAATAATACTATAATACTTTTATAAGGTTTCATTTCGCTCATTTCTATGCAGTTTTAACAATTTACAATATTTGCCAAAGATTATAGTTGTAAGTTTACTCTTCCCTGGTATTATATACATATGGACAGTTTGTTCGATATAAAAGTTGAATTGAATTAGTGGTCCTTACAGAACAAACTTTTGGGTGCATAATACATTTGATAACACGAAATAAAATGAAATGCTCACCTTCGGCTCCACCTGTTACCTGTAGTGATGTTTTTTATTCCGTGAATAGATGTATTTTCTCCAAATATTTGCAATCGGTCATTTGGAGGCGGCGGATTCCCTTCGGCTTCTTTGGCTTTTTCTCCCATGATCTCGCTGTTTACTTGCATGATGTTTTATGTATGTTATGTCAGGAGCGTAGATACAGCATCTGGAGTCTGAGCTGCTATTGTAGCATAGACATGCTTTAAATTCAATACCAATGTTGTTATAACGAGGTTGGTTTAATTTAGCTAAATTGTAAAATCGATTGTTTAATCACACGTGACATTTTCCATGGTTATATATTATTCAACAGTTCTGTTATAGACCAATTACAATGCAAAATCAAACATAGTGCAGTAATTGATCAACTTGTATACTCGATATCTCAATTATACCAAAGTTTTGTGGCACATTTATCGAAACAATTAATTGAATAATTATTAAAATTCCAGCACCGATGTTAGAGGGCAACATACTGCACAGAAAATAGTTATAGAGGAATTTGTTTGTTTATTATTAATGAAAAATAATGTTCTCTAAGACCTAAATTAAGATGCTCTATATATTGAATATTGTTTTTTAACATCATGTAATACTATAGTGTCTATGATCGTATAGATTGTTTTTATTATATTTAAAGGTTGACATAAATACGCCTCGCCGTAATTTGACAATTTGGATTATTACTAAATGTACGGTATTGCCAATGGATAAACTGTACTAGACAACCGCTTCACATTTGTTGTCTTCTAGGCTTTGAATCACCTGTTTTAAATATGCAATACGACTATAACACTTTAAAAAAAATTAGCTTCAAGAATAATAATACAAAGATTAATATCATAACCTTCATCTTCAATATTATTTGGTAATTAACTGTACTTACCTTATATTATCTAATAAACGACGGTAGGTTAAAATAATTTCAATATATGATGAGCTTCTCAAACTACGATTGATATAACAATAAAGAAATCTCTTGGCATTTGGGCATAACAATAATGCAGGTTACCATTAAATAATACAATCCTATGCTTTTATTTGATAATAATAATTGAATCATCATCTATTCTTTTACAGAGATATGTTCACAACACTGCACTGTACTCAGCCTTCAGTAATCCAGGTCTGTATCGATAGGGGGCAGCATTTACACACATACTACAGAGCCATTAGTATGTCTCTGACATACCGATTCCGGTCCATCCTTGCAAATCAGATGTTAGTAGAACTTTCTTTATAACCTTTATTATTCATCAATGTGTTGACCTTAGCGAGACATCCACATCTTTTTGTTCAAATATGGGAGAAAATATAATAAATGCATAATATATCGGTTTAACATTATAATACTTGCTAAATTCAAAGGTTTTAGGCCTAATTCCCTTTTTCATAACCTCAACAAACAAAACACTTTTTCTAAACTATATTGATGAACTTTTATACTGTTTAACCATTATTTATCACCAACGTTATGCTAAACGAACATACATTGAATAGGCCTAGTTTATAATAAACAATAATTATTTATAAACCGTCTGTAAAAATATTTATTTAATAGACTTATTATATCAGTTAAATTAATAATACCTTGTACTATCACGAATTATTTTATTTTTAATTTTTTTTAAATTTTATTTCTTCAAATCCAACAGCAACGAAAGTTGCCACTTAAAGGTATGAAACATAAACAGATACGATAAATACTCTATATAAAGCAAACTTAAATAAATAAGTCAATAGTAAAAAAAGCCTATTGAGCACGATTATTTAAAAAAGAATACAATGAGTCTTCCTTGAATGAAGAAAAACTATTGAAGAAAATATCAAAATTTGCATTAGACTCACTTTACTGGTTATACAAGGAATGTAAGCGTGTCTGAAACCCCCTTTTCGAGACATTTACTCTATTAAACGGAACATAGAAAGTAAACTTGACTCTGGTTTTACGAGAAGGAGCATGTAAACTAAAAAGAGAGCAACAGTCGCAACTAAACAGACAATTGACACTCTTATAAAGAAACATCAGACATACTTCTTCTAAACTTGAGAGGCTCAAGACAATTATCAACATCAAAACGTTTACAAAGAAACCTAACAAACTTATTTTGAACACGTTGAAGCCTTGTGGCATGAATATCAGAAATTGAATTAAAAATAACAGAGGATAATTCTAAATTAGGTCTAACAAACGTTTTGAACAAATTAACAAGGGGTTTGGGGTAGCTAATTCCCCTACAGTGCCTCCAAATGAAGCCAACCATTCTATTACTGTTACTAACAATGTGGTTAATATGCTTGGAAAATTAAAGTTTGGAATCAAAGAATATTCCCAGATCCTTATGGTATTGGACTTTGTCCAAGTTCTGATTATTAATTTGATAAATACATGAATGTTGAGTGTTGATTTAAGAGTAATATTCATTGACTTACATTTGGAGGCATTTAGTTTCATACCCTAAGAATTAGACCACTGCACTAGACCATCCAAATCCTCCTGTAGTAATACTGCATCGTCATTAGAAGAAATAATACGATATAATTTAATATCATCCGCAAATAAAAGAAACTTGGAAAATTTTGGAATTGTGGTAAAATCGTTGATAAAATGTTAAATAATAAAGGACCCAACACTGAGCCCTGCGGAACACCAGAAAGAATAGGTAACCAATTTGACAATTGACCCTTAACAAGAAGTTTCTGCTGCCTTCCACTCACGTAAGATGATAGTAGCTGGTGTAGTTTGCCAATGATACCAAATCTGTTCAACTTGTAGAGAAGGAACTTATGTGACACCCCGTCAAAAGCACGTGAGAAATCTGTATAACATCACATTGCTGTTTGTTGTCTATAGAAGAATACGCTGTACTTAATAAAGTAGCCAGATTAGTTTGGCATGATCTCCCCGGAGTAAAGCCGTGTTGAGACTCACTCAAAAGGGGAGAAACATGCTGAGATATATGATTATAAATCATTCTCTCAAATACTTTGGAAATAGTACAATGGAGTGAAACTGGTCTGTAGTTCTTAACATTATTCCGAGCACCTCCTTTGAATATTGAGCAGATGTTGGCTGTTTTCCATATATCTGGAAAAGTTCCCTCCACAAGTGAACGATCAAAAATCATCATCAAGGAAGTGAAAGCGAGGATACCCCGGTGACAAGAAGAGTGTTACTTACACCATCTGGGTCAGAGGCCTTGCGAGGGTCAATTGTCTTAAGTTCCCTTTCAATCTCCGCCCGTGTAACAGATATAAATGATAATTGATCAGCAGTATACTCAGGAAGGTCTGGATGGTCCATTGCAGCATCTTGGCTAAATAAAGAATAAAAATAATTGTTAAACATAGTGGCCCTAGAACTGTATAAGCGCTATCATTGTCATATTGAATAACAGACGGGGTGCTGGAATCTTTCCTAGTTGTATTCACCCAAGACCAAAAGTGCTTTGGGTTTTCACCCATGTTAACTGATAAAGAATTAATATACAGTACTTTTTTACTTTAATCTACACATTTTTTAAAAATTACTTCTAGCTATCCTAAAATTCTCTATATCAAGCCTATTACCCCTTTTCTTTTTTATTCTAAAATAACTCTCTTTTGCTTTGAGCATAGTGTAAAGTTCTTGATCATACCATGGGGGAAATTTAGGCTTGGGGCGACTCACTGGAACAAGGTCTTTAATGGCACCTTCAACTAACGAATAAAACATGCCGGTAGCATCATTCACATCTAAAGCAAAATTAAGAATATCCCAAGGAGCATAGAAAAGAGTTGTGTTGAAATCATTCACATTGAGTTTTTTAAAGTTGTACATTATTCTCGAACTATTGAAACTATTTGTATGATTCTGATTGTTTAAAATGGGTTAATCGATACTTGAAGAACTATGATCAGAATCAAATATATTAAGGCCTGTTGTTACATTATTGCACAAATTATTGTTTGATAAAACAAGATCAAGAACATGATCAGAACAAGTAGGAAACAAATTGCATTGAAACAAATGACAAGAATTCAAAACAGTGTCAATGACCTTTGGAATTGTTAGATGCATGACATTGTAAAACATCCTTATTCCATATAATGTCAGGTAAGTTAAAGTCTCCGAGGAGAATAACATCATGTGTACGAGAGTTAAACTTATATAGTATGTTTTCAATGGCTTTAGAAATGTTAACAATCGAGTTGAAACCTTCAGATGGTGGTCTATAGTAAACACCAATTATCACATATAGCCTTCATAGCCTTCATAGCTAGCAATTTGTTCTGTAAAAAAGGCAAGATATACCCTGTCCCTTTACCGGTACTTTACGTCCTTTGCTACTTTAAAAAATACAAGTGAGCCCCCTATCGTTTGAAGTGCGCCCTCTATTATGTATTTTCAGTAACAAACATTCTTTTTTAAGTTAAAGGTCACCTGGTATAATTTCCTTATTAAGAGTGTGATAAGTTAATGTTTAATAATTCTAAATAGATGTATACGTTTATTTTACTACATTTGAGCTTTTCTGTTACCATTATTACCTTTTGCTTTTTATTTAAATTATGTAATGATAACTAGCAAAATGTGGAAATGGTAGAAAAGAGCTTGCACGCTAAAAAAGACATTCGTTTCTTTTGTATGATCGACGTTGTGCTTTTGTATTGTATTGTCTTGTTTGCTAACATTATATTAAACATTATAAATCAATGTGTAGTAGCAACATTGAACATTTACGGAGAATGTGCTTGTATGCTGCAGACGTACAACTAGTTGCTTGGAACTATGCTACCTCTCATATTGTTCGTGCAGGTAACTACAGTATAATACTTGTTTGCATCAAAATCTATTATTTTGATTAAAAAATAGATAATTTTAAAGTGTAACGTGTATTATAATTGTTCTTTATTCCATGTTACTGTCCGCTGGGTGATTAAAAATGTGAAGGCTAATGTGTTCTAAATTGTCATTACAGCTTAGCATTAAAACAAAACTCAACAACAAATTGTAAATTTCTCTTATTTTTTTTATTTCTGGACTTAAATCCTTTGAACAAAACAGCTACGCTTCACCCTAATACATATCTACACATTGTAACAATTGGCTTAATAAACAATTAATACTTTTTTCACAACTATTCAGGGTGAGGCATTGGATGAAAAAACTTAAAACTAGGTTTTTACAAGAGCTTACAAACATAAAAATAAAGACTTTACAATACACTTTAAACAAGAACTGTATGAAAACGACGTATTCGCACCTCTCATTTTTTTGATGATTGAAGAAAACTTTTTTTACAATTTACAGGATATTTTATTTATATATCAATAAACAAGTGTATATATACACTCTTATACGTCCGAAAAAAAGCCATCCGTTTAAGAATATATAAAACAAATTAAAAACAGATTATGTAATGACGATGCCAGATTGATTCGATTGTAACATGAAAATGACCAGAAATTCAGTAATCAAATGATATCTATACCAAAACATAATGAGCAACAATTCTGATTTATATTCTTTTCAACGTTTGCTTATTTCACGGATTTTACAAAACTAATAATACTACTCTCTGGCGATGTTTATTTTAAAGTAATTTTAGTAATCCATAAAATCCATACAGACCCTTTATGATGCCGATTGATAGTATTTTTCAACAATGTATAAAAAAAAACTAGGTTTGTTTCTAATCATATGCTTTGGTCACCCAGATAAAGAGTACAATTATTCAAATGTAGAAATTATTGATTCTGTATATATTTCATAAACGCTGCACTATAATAATCATTGAAACAAAATTAACCATAGACAAACGTGATGAGCTTTTGCATAATTTTACAGAATTGAGAACATATCATAAGAAATTAATTTTGAACTGAGTTGTACAGGTCTATGTTATATATTATATCTCCCACCAACCCCTACCACCCAAACGTGGTACAACCAACTACATACAACAAAAGTGATCTTGTGAAAATATTGACTATTCTTTTAATTACAATAAACAGAATAGTTTAACACAATCTGAATATTTTCTTTAGTCATTTACTTCTTTTCTTTCTAAAACTCAATATTTACCAAGTTATTTTGTTGAAAGTAAAAATGTTTTAAAAATAATAAAAATATAACAAATGTAATGAATTGTATCGAATCACAAAACAAGTAAAATCGATCAAGATATTTCGATTTAAAAATATCAATATAGTTTACACTGTTGTGTACAAACGGGTTACAATAATGAATAGTTTCTAAACAATACTGATTCGGATGTAATTTCTAAACACTTATGTACAAGGTAAAATAATCAAACCATAAATATTCTGAAAGGTATAAATATTGTCATAAAAAATTGATTAAAGACGACGACAAGGTAAGCAATATTGTAAAGAAAATGAAATTCTTCTCAAATATTTAAAAATTAAGATGTATTGTCCCCCTGAAAAAATAATTCTTAATTTTTTTTTTTTTAATATTCCATTTTAATGTAACATAAAATTTAGATCAAAAATTGGATAAAAAAAAATGTATTTACCAGAAAAATTTTTATTTAAAGCAAAAAAAATTCTAATTGGCTGCCAGCCAATGAATTTTTGATTGAATTTAACCATTTATTTTGTCATTTTATAAGAGAAAACATTTTTTTTTTTTCCATTTTTTTTTCTATGGAAGTGATTAACTGTATTAACACTACAAAATAATATTCAAAGTCTGATTTAATTAATCTTCATTTTTCATGTTTTTGGGGGACAATACATCTTTAATACTTAAGTACGTTTATTAAGTATTTTGCACAAATGTACATTTTGTTGACTGTCGACATAAACTTAACACAATTGTGTTCCGTAAGTTTCAATTCTACATTTACACGTAAAGTATCAAATTGTGGTACAGTCTTATCATTACTAAACCATGGTACTGTAGATCGTGAATCGACTTTTAAGTCTTTGAATGTGGCTAATTTCGGTGGGTTTAAAAATACAATCCTTATACTTGTGCTATCTCTTACTTGAAGCGATATACTTTTTGGTCGATGATGTTTTATTATCAAAAACATTAAGTTACAACTGTATCTTTCAAATTATAAAAAAGAGGAATATATCTACAATATAGCTACAGGTTAGCATCGTATCAGCTCTAATCTCATGCCACTTTTGAATAATATTTTTTTTAAACACATCTATTTGCACGGCGGTCGTTTTGAACTTAATATACATTTATATAAGAGGTAATTAGCAAAAATGTTGGCGGACAGTTAACCCACAGAATGGGTAAATAGACGGATGTGTATAAGGTGGGTTGATTAAAACAACAGTTGGCAGAAATATTTTCTAAAAATGTTCTTCTCATTAATAATTGTCATAGAGTTTGGTGTTGTAGCGCTTACCAATTTTCACTATTTGGTTTTTGTTATTTTAAGCACCTTGATTAGAGTATGTAACGCACAAACACATGATCGATGACACGGTAAACATAACACTCATCGAGACTTGTCTCATGAGCTTCCATGACGTAACAGTTGACCAGTTCTTTTATTAAAACATGCTGACAGGTCAAAAATGAAATCTAACTATTCTGGTCTTTTACAGTCTTCAAACCTGAGAAGCGTTTGTACCGCGTCTCCGTTCCTCCTGTTTTTTACACGTTTTATCGAATCACATTTGTTCATACGTCTTTTACTCTATCATCTCCTTTGTCACCGTTACTTTTATTTGAATTAGAGTCTAATTTACCACCGCCATGTGGTGATATGATACTTGGATATGCCTTTTCCATATATTTGAGCATTTCTGTTAAACAGTTCTGTAGTGTGGCAAAAGATGCTGAAAGAGCAGGCGTTCCAAATCCATGAGTTATCATACTGAAATGTGTTAAACAACGTTGAATGGACGGCTCTAGAATAGGCTGCGCACGCGTGTTTCCAAGCGGTGACCGGTCTTGACATAACACATCTTGCATTTCTTTAAGAACTTGTCTAAACAAATAAAAAGAACATTGTTAAACTATGGTTAGGAAATAACACCAGAACAAACAACCACCTCAACCAGTTGTATCATTCTATGATGATCAATATAATTAGAATTATGGTTAAAATCATAACTAGCAATTTCACTAAAATCATTATCATTTTCGTAATTATCAAATCTGATTATTAGTAATCATCCTGCTCAGAATCCTTTACCTTCATAATTATATATTATATTATATTATTATACACTGATGAAGGGCTAGTGTTGCCTGAAAGCTCTGCTAACTTTTCTGGCTGTTTTACTTTATCGTTTTGATTTAGCTTTTCACTCCATTGAGATCCAGCCACTCATGATACCCACTGCATTGTCATGTTTTCAGTTATTTGCCTTTGGATTTATACCGTATTATATATCATATATATCATATATATATATATATTATACACATAAAATACCTAGGTAACAATCACTAGCAAACTTTAATAATTTGTCTTTGGAAACTCGGGTTGTTTTATTAAAGGCTTACTTTGTTGCTAAGACCATATTCTTTCTTGTTTGTTGTTCAGATGGGTCTGTGTGTTGCCTTGCTGTATATTCACCTATCTGCCTAGACGGGAACTCGGTTTCACACACATAGCCGAAATCACGCGCCAGATGTATTGCTTCACCTAACAAAACAATAATAAATACAATAGTCAATTTGTATATTAAAAGATTGTTTTGTTCAGCAGGATACAGTTTTCAGTGGATTAAGAGTAAATCTAAACTTGTTTATTTAAACAATAACAAACATCATTTTTTGAAAACGTCATTTTTTACAATTTTTAATGAATAATGTAGATAAAATTATTGAATAAAAAGTATAAATTATTGTTTTTTTAACTTTACTACTGTGACTGTAAAGTTTTACATACAGTCGACTATCTTGTCCTCAATTATTATAAACAATCCTATACACTCTATCTAAAGACATCCGTCTTTTGATATGGTTAAACACATTGTTTTGGTATTGTAGCTATATGCCTAACGTAGTTAAGTTAGTTACATAACTAACGAAAAATAATAATGAACAATAAATCGGGATATAAGTACCGTACCGTAGGACTATATATGTCATGCGCCTGCGTAGATAACCAAATCAATTACGTTGTGTGCGTGTAGATATCAAAGCATCTACGTTATGTGCGCGTTTAGACGTCACAATTATTTCAATCTGACAGGTTACAAGTTTAAACTACAAATTTAATTAATTAAAAAGACCAGAAACCAGAGTCATCAATTAACTCTTTTAATAACGCACAGTACATGTACTTTTCTTAACATGATATCTATAATATTAATAACATGAATTGGTTTATCAGGCATAAAGTTAATTGTTTCGACATCCGACTATATTATATTGACACTAAATAGAAATTTGAGTCCAAAATGTAAAGTTTACACTGTGTACAAATTTCAGCGTAACACATGTTTATAGCCGAATACAATAACAAATATAGATCTCATATCCCGTCAATAGCTTGTTTTAACTTATGGTTAAATGATTTTCTGTTTCTATCTTAATCCTTTATTAATTTTAATGTTTGATTTAGCGCACTGCTTCGTCAAATAACACAAGAAATGGTCAATACCCGGAGGCAGGATCCAATTCACCGTAAGCGAATTATTGAAAACTACGTCTGTCGTACATCTAGCCATAAACAACTACCTATCTTAGGTTTGAAAATCAGAATATTATTTAAAGAACAAAATATATTGAATATCTAACAATATGCTTCTATTTCACGTGTTTTAGTTTGTAACCTATTCTAAATTATATAAGGTTCAATATTAATATATGATCTAAACTTCAATCAATAATCAATCGTCGTATATCTCGTTTATGTTAACAACAAAATGTACAATGTTTCTTTATATAGAAAAAGGGTCGTTAAACCATAATTCAACCTGAGGTGTACTTTTTGACAAAGGTTAATATTTGGCTACGTACACAAACGTCTGGTTAGCAATTCACCAACAAGACCAAAAGAACAAAAAGGCTATTCAAAGAAACTAAGTAATGAATGCAGCTACTTCACAAACCTTATACAATCGATTTAAACAGTACCTCAAAAAAAAGGCCTTGGCTTATATTTGCACCCATATTTACCTGGGATTAGTTGGTGTGAAACAGGACACCTTTTTGGAATATTGTTCATTTACATCGCTACAGAAAGTGTAATTGAAATCATGTAAATTCCATATCGTTCACGTCTTTATTGAGTAATGACTGATTATCTAAAAACTAACAAGTCTTTATGGAGATGTGGAGTGACCTATTGCCATAGTATATTCATATGCCTAAGACTTAGGCTAAGAACAGATTGAAGAAGACTAAGATAAATTAAAAGAAAAGAGTTTAAACAAGTACTGTATAAAAGAAATGGAAAACGCTAATTATATATTTGGTTTATAGATAATTCGACGAGAAATGACAGCCACCAGTAGGAAAAACGTATCCAATTTGTAGAATTGCCTTTGAATTAAGAAGATTTTAAAAAAGTGCGAAATACACTGAGTTGATGAAAGAGCAATATATGTGGATTGTGAGATCTTAAGTAAATCCTCACTACTTATTATAAATTATGTTTAAAGGATACTGTATGCGAAATACAATAACAACAATTAAACTACGAAAGTATTTTGTTAGGTATCTTGTATGTAGATGAAACGAAGTAGGCCTATACATAATCAAATTTTAAGTTTATGTAGCCAGTTTTAATTTTAGTATAATCAATAAAAGATCAACACCAGAAATCAATACAACCACACCATCTGAACGTCGTGTTTAAAGCCCCATTCCCTACGTTTTTTAGATCTATTTTAAGATCACAAACTATATTTAATGTAAAAATAATACTATATGGTCCTATTGCGATAACTTTTTTCGTCTTTAAACGGTTAAAAATGTGAAAAATAAATCGATTCTAATAATTATAGAGGCCCGCTATAAATCCCAAAATGCATTGCGCGCGGATTGATATTTTTGTTTTTCACCTGTAATTCGCCCACTTTTCGATCGATCGTGAAGCCAAAACAAATGGAAGACTCCTAACTTTTCAGCGAAAATACCGGGTTTTCCCCAATTTGTATCAACGGAGTCTGGCAAAAATAGAAAGACAATTAATGCAGCAACTATACAACGTCAGGCTAGGTATATAGCTAGCGTACGATGTTCGTACGTTATCGATGTTTACCAGCTAGGCCTACAAAACTAAGCCTAGCTAGGCTAGGCCTAAGACCGTCCACGAGAGGTCGATCACCGCGAGCTACTTAGGTAGTGCATTGTTTCTCACTTTTTCTCATAATTTACCATAAAACGTACATTTAAGACAAGGAATGACATGGTTTAATGTTTTTAAAGTGATATATATGTATTATTTTCCAAAAAACGTCCAAAATTGCAGGGAAGGGGTCTTTAAGTAAAATTCCATCAAATTGTTTTACGAATGGATTTTATTGAATGGATATTTTGATAAAGGGATGGAGGTTATTAAAGCATATCCCATATGCGACACAGTATGAACATATCAGTTTATTAAAGCCATCATCTATATAGGTATAAGGTTTCTTTTAATTGTCTATCTTTGTTGAAATAATGAGATGTTATTAAGGTGAGCCAGTTTGAATGACATCCTCTCCCAAAATATTCATGTCAGTAAATGAGACAGACACCGCCAATCAAACTATTGTACTACCTGTATCCCCGTTTATACTCTACGGGAATCCCATATTGGTAAACTAGGCCTAGTAAGTTTGCGTTATTAGTGGTAAGGTCTACGCAAGGTGGTCTGGGTTCGCACCTGAGTACTGTCCAGGGGCGAGGTCAGTGTGGTAGGTCAACGGATCAAGTGGACACTGTAGGCTAGCAGCTACTTGATTGTTAATTGATACGGTCAATAATAATTATACCAACACCTTATCAAGGTTAATATAAAAATATGTCTATTGTGACATGACACGTATAATTGGCGTGTCACGCGCCTAACGCGTATAATTAGCGTGTCACGCGCCTAATACAATAAATGCTTGACCATGTAAATTATGTATAGAATCATACACTTAGTTATTAATATTTTAGGCCATCACTAACAAGACAATACAATTTTTATAACGGTGTTAAATTCTGCCTAACCACTCGTTTAATTTATAAATCCTTCAACATTTCTATCACAACTACATAATATTCTTAATATAACAAAACTGTCAATTTATATTCTTTACGTCACATTTGTTTCATTTGTAATTTTTTTCTTCATATTTTCTGTTAATTATAGATCATGAATTACTATCTTGTCTTTGTAACAGTTTATTGTTATCATTAGGAGAAGATGTAATGACAACTTGATAAAGAACTTGATAAAGAACGGGATAAAGTGCGCATATTTACGAGGTTGACCGTACGGTACAATCAGTGTTTTATTACCTTTACATGGGGAAATATAAATAACAGTATTTTGTATAACATATTGCATTCAACATCGAGGAAATAATGGTGCTTTACACAAATGACTTGGCCTATGTTACATTATTTAGTTTCATGTGAAAAACTTCTAATGACGCGGTGAATGACGACACGTGCCAGAAGCGGACATGACATATTGATTATTTAAAGTACGAACTACAGTTATTGGCGCCAAAATGTAAATAAATGTACAGATTTGTATGTTTTGCGTAGGACTAATTCCAGTATACAAAAGCACCTACCTTCAACTAAAGATGTAAATAATGTAACATTCGCTGCCTTTCGTCGACCAGCTGGTAAATTTAAACCAATTTTCTCTAATCTTTCCCTTAGATACCTTCCACCATTTTTTGATTTTGCTCTATAAAAAAAAAATGAAAATGCATTGTTTATTCATATTATTATTAATTATTTTGCAAGTAAACACACAGAAGTATCAAGACGGATATCTCTGAAATCAAACTCAATTTATTTGTATAAACGGTATCCTAATATTATTTTATTACAATCAAACTGGCTGTTCATTTGAAAATGTCGTACAATTCACAAATCATATATTATTTAATATCTTTAGGCCTATACCTACAGGTTCGATAACCCCTGAGCAAGCACTCTGCTTAAATATTTCGCCTTATTTGGTTTTCATTTCATTCTTAATTTAGACTCTCCAATGTAGGCCTAAGAAGTATAGAATTCATTTCGATGATAAGTATGGCATATGGCATCTTTATTGAAATACAAACCTACAAACAGTTATCAAACCGACTCTGGAATTGTAATTGTTTACACTTGAACATGAACATGAAACAAGTCCACCTATTTATCACAGATGACATTAAGCCTAATGAACACTTGCATTTAAATAGGTTCAACAGATTTTTATTTTCATTTTGCTTGATGTGATGATGTAATTTGTCACCGCCTCTTGGATGGTAACACTGTTAAAGTCATTTATTTATGTTTGTCCATACCTGCCCTATGAATATTTCTAGTATATTTTAGCCCTAGGCTATTCTGGACCCGCCATGAAAATGGATCATAACACCGGTAGAAACAGCAGGCGACTGCCCTGGTACAGGTTAAAGAATTCACGTTCAATGACCCTAAATATTAAGTTTTAAATTTCTATTTTAGCCTCCTCACATTATTCCTACTGAAATTTCATTTTTCATAATTGAAATAATTTGGACATACAGGTGACACTATCGATTTATGCTAATTGTGTTTTACCTTAGGGGTGATTGATAATATCATATATCAATTGAAAGGTCCTGTAGTTGCCCTGCTGAACCAAAGCCAAGCATTTTGTACAAGTAAATCTAATCCCCGGAGATACAACAGAAACACCTTAAGATTTGTCATCATTTTTATTTAAAACAGAATGATTAAGAATTATAAAATTGAAATACACCGGAGATTAATTCATCATTTAATTAATATTCTTTTGTTTCTAATGAAAATATAAAGTAATATAAAGACTTTACTTGTAGATACAACTTTAATAATAAGAAGGGACGTCGTGGTATTTTGGTCACAAGCTCTTTTGCCAAAACTAAAAACAACTCTTGCTGAAGGAGACCATGTTTCAGCAAGTACATGCTCTACTGTACTTAAATAAATTCTCACATAAGTAGTAGACAAAACCTTGGAAAGTAATGTATAATATCCTATCCGTGGATGTACAAAAACAAAGTTATCTTTCTTATGAATTACTACCGCTGTACTACAGCAATCAATTATTAACAGGATAATACATCCATAAATTAAATTATAGCCTCTTTTAAATGAAGCCCTGTGGGACGCAATGTATTGCAGGCGGTCACACACTAATTATATCTCGTGAATTGCAGGAAAGCTATGGATTATAACGATTATTATCAATTATACCCGAATATTAATCTTTCCGAATTTTATTCTAGCTTCACGTTTGATACCTGCCAATTTCATCAAAACTTGTTTCTTCTTCAAATCACAATGTCCAAATACATGTTTTACTTATGTTTATTACTTTCCATCTTAACGTAATTTAAATGAAAATAGTTATATTTAAGCATTTACTGTGCTTTCTAACATTGGTCCTGCTGGTTCATATATTGCGAAATCTAAACACTAATGCCAATAATTTACACTAAAGTCACTTTTTAAAAGTTAATTATTTAACAAGGTTACACAACTTTATCGAGTTTTTGTGAAAGACATATTTTAATTTGAATTGAGAAATTATAATTTAATGTCTAATAACACCGCAAGAAACCCAGGTCTATCTTCCTCATGCCGCTTACTGTCCGATTAGAAAATGCCTCGAGAACATATACTATCACCACTAACTGTTCCAATAAAATTCCTAATCAATTGTCACTCAGAACTATCAAATTGCAATTAAAATTGACATCTAAGGCGTTTTCTTGATTTGTTAAAATTGTCAGAAAATTATGAATTGATACTGTGTAATCCTCTGTATGACGAAAATTTACAAAGAAATATTTGATGTAATTTAATTGGTTAGTTTGGTAAATTACATTTCCTACTGCAAATCTTGATATGGATGTGACCATCAGACATTAAGTGAGTCAAATCGACTATCTAATTAATAACAAACTATTTCCTTAAAATAAAAACATTGCAATGAATGTTACAGATTTTGTATTAAGCGTTACCGTAAGTTTTCTTGTTTAACCAAAGCAATAGAATGCTATATTTTCAATTTAATTTTCTGCGATATAGTAGGCGGAATATTCTGAAACAAGCTTACTAATTATTACTAGTTCCAACATGAGCATCCCAGTGATTACAATTTTGTTATTATTCCGCATGGTTAACTAATATTTTCCGATGTATAGCTATTGACTCATAAATAATAAAATAATTTCCAACGATGATTAAACAATGACCGTATAGAATATTAGTTTAAAAATGTTTAAATCTGCAGATTTACTTGAAGGGTTCCTTTAGTTCAATACGAATATCAACCGAAGACAGCAGATGGCTGATTTTACCGATTAGAAACGATCTGTACAACAAGGTAACTGTAATTATTTACTAATTGGAACAAGAGGCGCTACAAAATACAGACTTTAAATTATTATAATAACATCATTAATAAACCACCCCGATAAGGTTGATCACAAATAGCGTGCGCGACGCATTGTGGGAAGGGTTTGGGAGCAAACATCACGAAGCGTACGTAAATGATTTGTTGTTTGTACGTACGCGTAGTGACGTTTGCTTGCAAACCCTTCCTATCATTTGCGATAAACCTTATTAGTACAAAATATCGGAGGCTTGATAGAGGTAAAACATAATTCCATTAGAATAACCAAACGCATATTAACAGACTTCCCCACTTGGCCAGAGGGATATTGTAAATATCAATGAATTACCATGCAAGGAATCGAGGCGTATAATCGCGAGTTATTTTACTACTTGCCTAAATCCATTATTGTTAAAGTTAAACCTGATACGTTTCCTTAAAATCCCCGAGAAATCGGTTACCTAATAATACCATTACAACCATGAAGTACTTTCCCACATACAGTACTGCACGTTAGAACCAATTTTATTTTGATTCAAGATAAAAATATTTTTACGAATGTCGATGTATAGAAATATATGCCGGCATAAATACCACACATGTTAGATCTTGAAAATAGCATTGCATTTTTTTTTATTACATCCTATTCTCATATAATGATACCTGTTCAGTATCTTAGACAAACTCATAATACAGAATCGCATATGTATCACATGTGGTGTCTGTATCATGGAGAATCGACTGGTATAAACTGATAGCGATTACAAAATAGAATTTGTGTCAGGGGTTATTGTGTCTGATAGCCACGTTCTAAAAACGAATAAACTTCCAAGTCTTCTTGGAGAGTAAAGTACTTATTTAATTTAGAAGAAAAACGTCATGGGACGCGTCATGTCATTTTCTATCGTAATATCTTTCGCATCATTAAAATAGTGTGTGTGAAAATTGCCAGTCTGTCAATTCAAAACTACTCAAACTTGTGTAACATTTCAATGTGTTAGGCCCGATTTAGTCAGATGATAGCGAAAGAGTCTTGACCTGCTCACCGGAATCTGGGGCACGCAGCAGTGGGATCTACCGTAAGCTGAGGTTATTTGAAGACCTAGCCCAGCGGGTGATGGTAGACCAACAAAAACATTTATACTTATGGAAGAATTTGTCGGTATTGTACCTCACAAAGACACGATGGAAACCAGTAAAATTCCAATAAAATGGCAAAGAAGGTGAATTTAGTGTGTGTCAGAATAAACAGTAAACAAGCCAAAGGGCCTGGTTTTTTTAATTTACCAATGGCATTCCCACTTGGGCCAAATGAAATGGAACGCCCTCTGGCTCCGGGACGCACGTACCACAATTACGCTTGGTCACACTCATTTTAGGCCAGGGGGTTGGTAAGGCTAGTTAAGTCATGACTATTATCAGGTGGAATACACCAGTCTAAACAATAGCTTTAATGAACTAAACTTTAATATGGTCGGTTAAGAAAGCACCTAGAGCAATTATTTGTGTTTCTTTGGTGGCATTCAACGGGGCTATTCAAGAGGAAGAATAAGTACGAAATATAAGTCACTTCAGAAATGCAATTGAAAAGTAGCAAATTTAGGCAACAAATACGGTCTCACCTTACAGCACTAATGCGTATGTAGATTATATTACTTGTAAAGGTTCCAGGACTAACTGATCCATATAAATGCTATTTTAGACATTAAACAGCTGCTACTCTTTTAAGCCACAACTTAAATAATGTTTTACTTGGTTTTCATTACCGGTACTTAGGCCTACTTTTAACTTTCATACAAAATTGGAGAACTTCACTTCATCTTTGTATTGTAATACCAATATTTAGCATGGTACTTATAATTTAGAATAAATATTTTATATTTATAAATCTAATTTTGTTATAACATTACAAATAGAGTTCCCCCTCCTCTCTTCCTTTATTTAGGCCTATACTTATTATCGACTTTCTGAAGTTAGATACTAATAGTACTATAGGTCTGAACAAAAAAAGAAAGAAAGAAAAAATATAGTTGAAGGGATGAACCATACAAATGAAAAAGACGTAACCGAGTAAGTTACAGATGAAATGAAACGAATAAATTGAAAATGAACACTTGAAAAAAAATATTTAGGGCAAGAAGTAGGACAACGTAAGTTATTAAAGTAATGGCAATCGCGTTCACTGAACCCATAGTAACATCCATGTCAAGCCTGCTTTCGAACCTACAGTGTTTACTGCAGTTGGAAGCCAGTGTAGAAGTCTTCGTATCCGATATCGAAACACTGCGTGAAGTAAGTTTTGATGTGAGACAAATACAACTATGACAAGGTGTGAAATTGCTATCTGCGTCTCTTGAATTGCATTGGTATGCTGGGAATTACACAGGGTTAAGAACCTCTACCCATTATATACATGTGAAGAAGAACATATATTGCTTGAGAACCTATTCAATATTTAAGTTCAACTTAAAAAGTTACTAATTTATTGGAAAAAGATTTAGAAAACTTTAATACAAATTGGTTTCTTTGAAAACAATAATGCAATTTGTTTTCTTTGATTACAGCAACGATTTTGAAGTTAAAAAACAATTAAAATTAAATTAATTTGTTTCTGTTTTAATAAATATTTGAAAGGACGTTGACAATGTTACCGATACAAAATCTTTAATAAAGAATGAGAGATAGATGATCAATTGTATCAACTTATCGTAAAGATTAAATCTACAAAACGCTGATGAATCATTGAGAATGGTCGTAAACTGGTCACCGGTCAGTAGCCCTTACATAACTGAAGCCCTGGATCTAAGAACTGGACATAAATCCAGACTTATACAAAACCTCAACTGGATTTGAATGGCGTCTGAAACTATGGAGAAATAATCACTCCATGCTGAAACATACAATGTTTTACTCAAACAAACTAAAAAAACAAAATAGATTAATTGATACTGTCTTTATCTTCAAACATGTGATTAGTGGTGTCTTCTTCTAGGCTTAACATTGGCTACTTTCCTTGTTTGTAGTTATCCTTTCTATTTATATGCTTTCTGCGGGCTAACCTTTTCTTATTTTTAGGTCAGATGAGTTTATATCCCTTGTAGATTTATCTTTTTGGTCTAAGTTGATTTTTATCATTGTTCGGACATGAGAGGTACAATTGCCTGTTAATCCCTCAAGATGGACGAGATTTTAATGCGCGAATATGTTTTATTATTTTTTTATTGCCAATTCTGAGGGCGGTAATGCGACGGTTTGAGGATTGTCAACCAGTCGTCGCCACAGCGGTTATGGGTCTTCTGACCTTATACATAATACAATGATACCATCTTATAGGGAGCTTTATTGCCATGGAAACAAGTCAAAATCAAGTATTTTGTACCAGTAGGCACGACTTTTGTAACAGTGTAATAAATGGTAAACACTAAAACAAAATCAGTATTGGCATATGATGGAATTTCCAAATGATGCTAACTTGGCTTAAGCTATACTTTAACCAACGAGTTCCTCAGCAGACAAAGAAGATGAGCAACGTTCGGTAGTAGCAAGTCTCCTCATAGTGTAGCCGAGCCGAGTACTCTGCGCTCAAAAATACAGAAAATGCAACTAATTTCAGCCACAGCAGCCGATTTGCATCGTTGTTTTATACCGAATAAATGAATAAAAATTATATAATTTAAATCACAAACGCTTTGTGCTGTCATGCTTATCACTTTTTTATGAATAAAACCATAGGAATAAAAATCATCGAAGGAAAAGCCGTTTATAAAACGTTACGCATGCGAAGCTACTAAGATGAGTGATGGCATAGGCCTAAGTGGACATTTAACCGTAGTGATTAATTCTTTGAATGAAATATATCCATAATTTGTTTTAAATTATATGAAACTGACGAGTAATTCACTTCAACTGTTGTAATTCACGATGCACAATATTGTTTAAATTGTGTACGTTGAAACATTGACAAATGACACAGCACTATGTAACTAATAAAGATTTGGTTTTGATTTTACCATGGATGTCAGCAATTTGAAACCACGAGACTCGAGCTTAGATAAAGCGACAGAGAAGATTAGCCCCTGTGAACAAGAAGCCTCCAAGCCCGCTGGCATAGGAAGCGATTTGCACCATCACTACTTATAACAATCCTACGGGGATGCTGGGCTTAGGAGATATCTTGTCCTTAAGGTGTATCACTAATAAAACACTAAACTTTCATATCAACTTAAAAAGATGGGGTAGCGTCTAGGCGGTGTGCTTCTAGAAATAAAATTAAGTAATCCCTATTAAGCCTTATGTCATTGGAAGTCTATAGACGAGTGGTTTATTTTTGTGTAAAAATTCCAAACAGGCATCTAGGAGAAATTAACAGTGTCATGAGACTTGAATAAAAGGCATCCGAAACCTAAGGCGATTAGCAACCCAAATGTTTGACCTATCCAGTAATAATGTTTCTATTTAATTGTCCAACTGATACTTCAGGATGATAATATTAATTGTATTACGTTTAGTTAAAGCGGCAGGAGTTTTAGGAAGTTTTATTAAAAAGACGGATCAATGACGTAGTTAATCACGTGTCACTTTAGAATATACCGTAGTTGGTATAATAATTTTGATTTTAAGTAAATATATCAATTATAAATTATGGTATGCCAACATAGGCCTACCTATACACTGTATTACGTCGAACATGGAAAAAATACGTACTTATTTTTCCTTCACGTTAATAAATTTTTACTGCAGTTATTATCATTCCATTTTTCAAACGATCTTGTGCTTATTATGATTACAATTACAAAGTGAACAACAATTACGTACCTTCGAAGTACTCCCCCTAACAACGATGCATTTAAACACTCGGGCGGACTTAGCCTCCGTTGAACTTCTGCTACAGTGACCTTGTATTTAGACGTAGAGCTAAGCAGAGACAGACGACCAGGAACAGAACAAAATACATCATTTGGCGATGTAACGTTTGAAATCATTCCATCTTTGCCATTTTCACTTGGTTTTCTTACTACAGCTGTAACGAGAATAAAAATGATATATATAACAAATATGTAATCCTTTGCTAATAATAATAATCGATATCGATAAGGTAAATTTGTATTTTTATTCGCAAATTTGAAATAAAATTAGATAATTGTAGAAGGTAATCAGTGATGTTCTTTCTGTAATAACATCATTATGTTTTCATAAGAATTGTTTTGTTAAGAGATGCACTTAATGATCTCAAATGGTTACAATCTTGTCAAACGTACAATAACATTACGATGTTATTCAATATCAATGTACTCCACAGAATTATGAGCAATATTAATATATTATTTGGACAAGTCGTACCCATTATAAGAGGCTCATTTCGGTATATTTTCCTGTTATTTTGAATATTGTTTCAATAATTAAAACTTAAGTAAAGACAGTTATATTACGATTAGTTAGGCCTACTTATTTCTACAGAATAATAGATATATAAGTCCTTGTTTTAGAGAGCCATTTGACATTACTTTTGTTTACTGAAACGTTTTATACTAGAAGTCCACAATTACTTCATGTTTGATAAAAGTGAATACTGCCGTAGTGTTGAATCTGTATGTCATTCTTATGACGAATTGCTCGGCGACACAAATAAACATAGTTTGGGTAAAATGGGTACAGCAATATCTTACCTCAGTAAAGATAAATCATTTTGTTGACAAATAGCTAAATATTTGTCAAGAAAATTACCCATAGATCATGATCGTTAAATATCTTGTCAGCATACGTGCAATTACCACGTTAATATGACTTAATTACGACATACATTTCCAACGAAATTGATGTTGAAATTGGTAATGTAACCATTTAGGCCTATATATTTTGCATGTAAAATGAAGTGATTGAGCGTGTTCACCAACATACGTTATAAATCGTTTTTAAATTATTGATGATTTGTAGTCTGTTTTGCCATTGAACTACATGATCTTTATTTATTGTGATTTATTATTTCTTTCGTCATTTTCACAAGAAAAAAAAACACAAAAAAACCTTAGCATTAGGTCTGCATATGTATTCGAAGAATTAAAACATAACGTTTTATTTTATTTTTTTATTACTGATTATTTTCTTCAAATATTGTAGAATTTTGAGTTTTTGGGGAGGATGGCGAACATACTATGTAATTGAATTACCAAAGCACGCCCTCTGTCACTACTTTTCTCTACCTTGATGGCAGCATATCTTATATCTTTACAATACAGTAAGACGCACACAATAAAGTGAAAAAAAAACCACAATTTTATTGTAATATAAAATAAAAGCAATCTCTCTCCTTTGTTAAGATTCACATGTTTCAGAAAATGGCAGATTTACTGTAATTCTTATCCATGTAACACCCAGTATTCTTGTGAGTCGACCAAGCATATAACAGCTGTGGACAAGGCTTTGAAGGCCGTTTAGTTTTCCTGTTCTTTCTGCTATTTCTTCAATGTAACAATGTTTTGTGGATTTACTATTGTTTATACATGTCACGCACAACAATTGTGGCTTAGTCTTGTCTGTGTGACATGGAAATAGTTTCTTTAATTTTCTCTCATTTTTTGTTGTTGTCAAAACAACTTTTTATCCACCAATGCATTATTGCTTTGATAAAATATTTAAAAGAAAGAAATATTATTATTATACTTAAAATAATCACGTTACAGTCATATTAGGAAAATATGATTTTAAATAACTCGTTGACAAAATGGGGTTAATAGTACTTTTGGTAGATTTGTTACTGCGCATGTGGTTGTCGATTCATCAAATATAAATATTTTGTAAGGTTTTTAATCGACCATTATGCTTAGAACTATGTGTTTCTCTTCTTTTGATACTGGATCAATCGTGTTTGTTCCGGTTAACAATTTTCCTGGTTGAGTCAACATTTAAGCCCAGTGACCTAATTTTGACGTATTGTAGACATTTTATTTGAGCAAATAGACTTAATGAAGTGATACATGCACTATAAGTATATGACTACCACTTTCTTTTTTTATTCAGTTGATATAGTTGTTCTTTTGAATTTAGTAGAAAATAACTACAGTAATACGTTGCTTAAATGTATTTCTTTTATGACTATAAACATAAGAAGGTCTTAATATTACTCATTGAGTATAGTAAACATTGGTGGAATGCTTGTTGAAGATGTATCACAAATCAAAAACCGTAAATTATCACCTCGTCAAACACGTTATTCATGACAGAACAGTAAATTTCCATAAAATCTTTACAGTGATTCATTAATCTTAAATACTACATTACTGAATGAGTCGTGTGTCGTTTTTTACTCATCAAAGTAAGATATATTATGCGTGAAGTGGTGTGTTTAATGCGAAGACGTTTATTAAGATAATATTTTAAAAACCAAAATCAAAGTGACTAGTTAATATAGTCCCATGAGTTTTTGCGTACAAATTTCACTATCGGAAATTCACTGTAAAAATCATATGCAAATAGAGAGACTACGTTACTGTATTATTCATGATACACGGTTATAGCAAAGTATAATAGAAATAATGGTTTCTAAAAAGAGTATCTAAAGTCATTGACATTGCCTAATTATACTTTGAAACACGGCATTCATGAACAATATTTGATTATTCATCCGTAGCAAAAAGCCTTTGGGAAAATTGTTAGTTTCCAAAAGTACAGTGCCGTTTTAACGCATTGTTGTCGGCATATTTATTCACTTTTCAGAAGCGTATTTACATTTAGAGTTATGTTCGTGGTTGTGTTTACAGTTTACAACGTACTCTACGTATTAACTTACACTTACGGTTGCCTGTGAAAGCGAGATGCAGTTCAATGAAAATAACTATAAAATAATTTAATTTAATACACGCGGATGTGATTGCTAGTTCAGAAAAAAAATAAATAAAAAGGAGTGAAAAGAAAGTACCAGTTTTATATTTAGGTCTTAAAATAATATAACTAAGATACCAAGTTAAATTCTAACATTCGAACCAAATATTGCTTCACATTAATTAATTAATATGGTAAGTCAATTAGAAATATTTATATCCCTCACGGAATTTAAATTACTAAATAAAAGTTAAACAAACTTAATTATTTCCTTATTAATTAATCCAATAAAGACGTTGATTTCACTCCAACAGAAGGTTTAATAAAATACTTTTGTTCACTATTAATTAAACTGAAATTCGTTAATATCGAATTAAATTGATATTCTTAATTTGAAAAAAAAAAGCCTTTTTATTCATAATAATGGGCAGAAGGTTTCTGAAATGTTGACGTTTTCATAGAAAATTAAGATAGAGATTTCTTATATTCAATATAGTTTAGGTGTATACTTTTCCCCCCCAAAAAAATGTAAAAATTATTTTATTCATTCAGAATTTTTACCGGTAATTGTTTAATCAAATGTAGGCCCTAATAAATGTTTCTCTTCAGACGTTCTAAATAAGGTGGTTAAAGGTACTCCTTTGAAGCCTTCATTTGTTTGCGATTAAAACTAAATAAAGGGTCCAAGCTAAGTTTAAACACTTTTTGATAAACGAATCGTTAATTGTTTAGTCTATTTCAGTTTCTAAAATTGTGTTACTCATTTTTGTTAATGTATTTCACCACTTAGTTTATTTTGAATTTCTTTCTAAATGGGTCAATCAAATAGAATTTCCAGAAAATAGGTTTAAACGTATTTGCACCTCACAAACACAGCATAAACAACATACCGTTGATAAATAAGATATTAAATTAGATATAAAATGAAAGGTACTTAAACGTGCAGTGTTAATATACAAATGATATTTAATAGCATTAACAAAACGTAATAATTTTAATTTAGGGTTGTATTTAAAAAAACATAACAATGACATGCCCTTGTAAGTTAATATCAATGTCGTTATAATACGAGTTATTGTACTATTCGTTTATTTGTCAGAACCGGTTTGATTTTCTGACATTACCATGTAAATTGGTAAGATTAATTCTCTTTTTGGCCGAAAGCTGAATCAAATGGTTAGTGTTACTTTACTAATGGTTCCTTGGGGGTGTTGTATTATTCAAAGCAAGTTATCACAATACCAATATACTACCGGCTAATGATGCTTTACAAAATACATCCTTTTAAACTCAATGATTCTTGTCTTGAAGAAAGAGATAAACATGTCAGATTACGCTACACGTCGGAAATAACTATCGAAAAACATTTGTAAACAATAAAACAATGGATATAAACTCGTTTATCACAAAGATAGATAGGAGTATAATGCAATTAACAAATCAACGAATTTACACTGGTATTGATTAACAAGTGTTTAATTTATATTGTATGTTTGAAACATGTATTTCTATTTGTATGCTGCTTTGGTTAAAATGTTTTAGTATTTTCTTTTTTACTTAAACATTGATCAACTTGCAATGTTCATCTTGTTGAGTATTTCGAAATGATTACAGAAATACAGCGAACGCATCTTCTACAAGAGAAGCAATAAAACGACTAGAATTAATGGAAGTTGACCTTGACATCGCGGCTTTCTTTTATCTATTTAATTCTATATCACGTGTTCTTTAAAAAATATGTAGATAACGAATTAATAGTATTGTACATCAATAAAATAATTACAAAAATTGAAATCAGCAAAAAATCCTACGTGTATCTTAGGCCTTTTTTCAATTATCTTTTTCTAAAAAATAAACTTGAGTTGTCTTAATTTTATTTCTTTGAGACTATTTATAAATATGGTACAAAATAGTTTTACAAGATATCCTCGCGAGGTAAAATTGGGTAAAACCTCACTTCTGTTGTCAATAATAACAATAATAAATGCGTTTTTAATGTTGTAATTGTACGTATCGGAAACTGCTCTATTGGTAAACTCTTTAAAAGTGTGCATTTCAAAATGCTGACAACCGATGGTCATTACAATTGTTAGTTTTTGTAATGGTGTTAAACCATTGTCAATGCATTTCACGCTATCCAGAGTTTCATACGAACAAGGTGTATTGTAAAATAATCTAAGAACTATATTGTTTAATTAAAATGAATGGCGGAAGAAATGAAAAGTATATCGAATAGCAGGTCAAAACCCCGAGATCTTTGTGTGTGAATATCACACGGTCCACTTGCTAGGCTTATTCCTACCGAATATTTAAACTAGGCCTATCAATCAAAGCACAATCTATTGAACAATTAATTACCAAAGTCAGAATGCATTTAAACATTACAAGTCCTTTGTGTCACATTGTATTTAATTTCGTTACTTATTCTGACTTTGTTTTTAGAGTGTTTTTAGTTATTAAGAAAATGAATAAATCTTGAAGCATTTTATATGCCTTATGAACAATTATTTTTAATTTAATTATTATTTTAAATATTAATGATTGTTAAATAATATCCTTCGAAAGTTGGTTTAGTTTAGTGATTGTTCTTTTAATGTAATCAAAGCAAAAAAAAGAAGCCAAAAATAACTTTGCTACCGGTCCGTCGAAATACGTTATGCATTTATTATTATCAGACCATCTAATATGAGTATTTAGTCAGAACTAACAAATACATATTTCATCTCATTCGCCAACAATCAAAGATTATAAATCTAGGCCTGTTTCTCGCTTTAAGAACGATCAAAGCGCCTGCACTCACTTTGGTTTCCAGCAAATTGAGCAGCTAACGAACTTTCGATATTTTCTATTATATTTTATACGCTGTGTTTACGGGATAACACTTGTATGAAAAGGCAGTATGAATGAGACCGGTTATACTTAAAGAACGCACTCTTCTGAGTTTAATTAATCTATTCATAAAGTGAGGTTAGTTTCGGTCAATTTAGGATTAAAATCTATAATTTGTAGAAACTACGGAAGTATATGGCAGGTTTGTTGTTTTTGAGAGTACATTGAATTCTAAATATTCAGCTATACAAGAGTAAAGTACTCTTTTTATTATCATTTAATCGTAAATTACCTATCGAAGTCAAGATGTTATAGATACAAAAACAAGTCGGGAACTGTAATCGGGTATGTTGATTTGTACAAAATGCAACGAAATGTTTCACTTTATATGGTATATATAGAAATAATGTTTTATCATAGATTAATTATTTCGTGTATTATATATTTATGTTAATATTAATTAAAACATATTTTGAGATGCCAATTTATCAACGTAAATCGTAATTTTAAAATGAAAATTTCGTTATTTTGTGTAGTATTGATGACGCGTGACTCAGTGATTAATTTTCATATACCTCTAGATCCGGGTATATTTTATCTTGTAACAAAAGCGCATAAAAATTATAATATTATAATAATTTCATAGGCTTTTGGTTATTATCCATATAATATGCGAAATGGGGTAATTATTACTAAAACGAGGACGTTGTGTTGTTGTTTGTCTATTATCTTATTTCTATATCTTCGTTATTGCCAGACAAAGGGCGTGTGCTTAGTGCATTGTTTCTTTGTCGTCGGAAAAGAAGAAATTATTTTATCGTTTAATACATTTTAATAATATCTACCATGTCCACACAAAAAAACCATTAAAAAAAAGTTGTAGACATTCGTATTATAATTAATAAAAAAAAACAAATGTTAAATTCAGAATTTAACATTAATGCACGAGCGCCTACTGGAAACGGTTTAGCAAGACAAGCTGTTTTACTGATACAACCACTGATCCATAGAAATATTATTGATCGTACAATATTACCGACACTCGTAAAAATAATCTTCTGTACTACATCGATTTCTAGTTAATAAAATGTATTATACAACAATTAAAAAAAAGAGATAAGAAACTGCACCGAAACTCGGGTGGATTGCCAATGATGCAATAAGGATGATAGGCCTAATTGTGTAATCTAAAAATATTTGATTAAACTGAATTGCCAATTTATAATCATCGTTATCAAAATTCGATTCTTACCTCGTTTGATTACAGAATGATGATCACCGTATATGTGCTGCGATGTATCGTCATGCGCAGTCTGCAAAAAAATAATAACAATACATTATTAAATATAAACATGTAAAATTCACATCAATTTAAAATGGATGACCTCTGTCTACACTATCAAACTACTTTGACTAAAAATAATGGCGATATACCCATTACATATCTGGTAGTGATTTATTTTATTTTATTTTATTCAATTTTCAGGCACAAAAATACATGACAACAAGACAGCGGTGCAGCACCCTGAGGATTGCCATGAGTGCAAAGCACTATCGAGATGGCTCTCCATATACTGCACTTGAACATATAAGATGTGACATCATCAATCATGTCCATATATCAGCACATCACATTTTTTCACATCACATAGAGTTTGATAGTGTAGAAAGAGCTATACACTCAGCATAAAACAAATCATCAGATTAGAAAAGGAATTGGCAGACAATTGTAAAATATCCTATTCTTCAAGTGGCCGTTTCGACACAATTGTATTAGTGCTTGGTCACTATTGATTGTCCAAATATCAAAAGAGGCCGATCAAGAGTCCCTAAAGGCGGTGTTATATTTATTTTAGTTTGTTTGAAGACAGAATGTTGTGTCTGAGTTGGTTTAGAACAAAACGTTTGTGGTGACGTTCATTTACAAGATGAATTCTTCATCTGCTATGAGGTGGCCATGATGATGGATTAGAATGCCAACTGACAATACGAATATTTAAATAACTACAAAACAATTCAGGCCTGCACACTATATGAAACAAAAAGTATGCTTTGTTACCAGCCATCGTCGTTGAATTTGAAGAGCAAAAACAAATGTAAGAGTTGTTCATACAGAAGAGTTCGTTAAATGAAGTAGCGTACTGCATTGTGGGACGGATTACGACTACTGGAAGCCAAATGCAATTTGATGTTTGTCATATTATTGCAATTATTCATTATTATGCAAAAAATAACAAAAACAATTAAACATCGTTTACATTTAGAATTCAACGTCATCTGTAAAAATTGACACGATGTGTGAACCCTGATTATTGAAGTGGACAGACGGAACACAGCACGGTCAATAATTGTTAAAATGGCTCGGCCCTCGGGTACATATCGTCTGCGACTTCTTTCACCAAGAATTCGATTGTGTCTATTGCTAGTATACAGAAAATTAAAATATCTAGTCTATAGGATATTTATTTGTGTAATAAAAATAATAGGTGTGTTTGGGTGAATTGATTTGGGTTATGGGATGACCATTCTAGACAATTGTTTTGTTCTGTTCATTTTTATACACGTATATGGAAATTGTCGGTGAGTATAAGGAAGATACATATTGAAAGGGCAACCTCCACCAGGCTCAATGCTATTACTTCCTATTCCATTTCGGATATTACCAATCGAAAGCTAATGTGATTCAGAAGATGTTAATTAACAAAATGACTTCTACTTGTTGATTTATCTCGAGAAGACCGAGGAAAGCCTGTTACTTGTAATGGATTAAATACATGCAACTCGAATCATTTCGCACTTCGCTCTCATCCATTAATCTGTACATTAAACATATGCCTTGTACATGTCGTATTAGGGGGACTTCCGATTTAAATCTCTTTAAATCCACTTGCTTAGTTAGTGGGATAGTGTAAGGATGTTAAACCGCTATCAGTGAAGCTAAACAAGGGAATACACTCGCAATGTCTTTCAACAAACATATTCCTTGAACGACGACGCATCGGGTTAGGAACACACAGAGTGTTTAGTTGTAATAATAATTACCGTAATTAGTAAATAGTAGCTGGTAATTACCAAAACATTGGTTCTGACAGATTCAGAGTCTGTTAGAAGAACTATAATGGCCATTAGAAAGAAAACTGGTTGACAGTAATTTCACACTTAGGAATCATACACACTTGAACTTGAAGAAACTTGTGAAAAATCTCATTCGGATATAAATTACGCGTAACGATTATTCACAAACTAACTATATATACATTTAGACATAGATTATTAAAATCAACTGAAATGAACATTAATTCTATACAAATTGCATAACTGAGTCATCTGCCCTACTTTTCTCTGCTCACAATTTACATCAATTTGAATACACTGTAGCTGCTACATCAAATTATATAGGTTTTTTAGAAATCAAAATATTACGAAGAGCACAATAGATTCTATTCATACTAAAATATATTTTTGTTTGGAAAGCTTATAAATAGTTATTTTTATCCTATTACATTCTAAGCTGTGTCCTGATGTAGGCCTATGACCAGTTTAGCGTTCAAGATCATATTAACTAAGACAACGGATGTGAGATGCAGTATAGAACTTTATAGTAATAGTTCACCAACTAAAATAATGCACCCGTTCCGTTTTCACGACGTACCATATGACAAGCTAGCAGCGATTGAGTCTACCAGTCATTCTGCGCATGATCACATGTATCTTACAGAATAAAGTTAGTAACCTTAATATTGGATTGCATTTTCGGAAATTAAAAATTGAATATAATATAATAGCCAAGACACGTAATCTATCAATAGAATAGCTTTATAATATAATAATACAGGTGCGATTTCAAAGGGAAAATAGATGAGCTGAGCTTCTTTTATGATCGACAAAAATAACAAGCAGGCAGACGAGTATCGTTGATGTTTTCAAAAGGTTGAATCAGTTGTGTTTTGTCTAAGATGTGACAGATTTGTAATGAATAACCTACACATCCGTAGCCTCTTATATACCAGAAGAAAGGAGCGCCATTAGGATAATCGATAGAAATAAAACATGGATTACGCGGCAAAGCTGCAATAACGTTCAGGCACTTGGCGTCATGATGAACGATGGAAACAAATCGTTTCTTTTCATTTTGAACATAGTGCAACGAACGACTCATCGCAATATTATGAAAATAGGTCATCGTAGCAATGGTTTTTAGTAATTAAATAAATAAAACATCATTGAATTCAGAATAATATTCATATATCTCCATTTTATTATGTTTACACTTTGAACGGGAATCAACAAGGTTGTGTGTACTTGTACCGTTGATTGTAAACTGTTGTTATCATCAGGGAGATGTAATATCCATACTATTGGTTGGGTGTTATGTTATAACACTTTAATTAAATAATACTGTAGTTAATGCATCGTTATTTTTGCCTACATCTTTATAAGCATGTTTATAGATTTACAATCTTACCATAAAATTGTCAAAAACAAGTACTGACAATAATCGATGGTTAATTAATAATATTTAAAAATAACAATAATATTTATTTCCCCAAATCGATAATGAACATAATAATATAAAGAAAGAAAAGAAATATATAAGTGGAAAAGGGACGCCACAGATAAAGCAAGCTTTAAATTGTTCGGAAAACCTTTAGTTTAGGGCGTAAAACTGAATTGCGTTTTGGCAAAACTTGTTCTATACGCAATGACATACAGAAAGGAGGTTCACGAGCGGTTATGTCAAAGTTGGAGATGAGAGAACTGCAACGATGCAGGAGTCCCGTGGAGAAAATAATGATCAGTCAGACAGTGCGTTATTTTCATCTTCCAGATACCATCTACAGTTCACTGAACGATATGCAGGAATATGTATGCAAGCTATGCTACATTATGGCATACAATCGGTACAGGTTGAGGAAATTAAGCTGCTAGGTTTTTTTTATATAGTTGCATTATTAAATACTTTATTGTACTAAATGTACTGATCACTATACAGGAGACAACGTTTTTTAAACACACCTCGACTTATTCGACTCCAACTTTCCCTGTTCGAACCGCAGTGATACTTTTCATTAGTTATCTTTTCCATTATGCATGCCTATGCTTTATAATAATGTTTTTTTTATATATATACAAGGTCTATTTAATACAATAAGCGTGTAATAACTTACTTAGCTAACAATACGGAAGAGTCTACAGCAATTACTTCCTGTTATTAATATTGTAGTACAGTTTTATTATCATTATCTAGGCCTTTGATATATCTATCGTATATTATTACTATATCGTCTTTTAAACAAGTTCTATGCCGTGTACATTGATGGATATCACAGGCCTGGCGGATGTGTACATGAAAAGATATGTCTCATCATATCGGTGTTTTGTGACCCCCATACCTAGGCCTAGTGTACTTTCGACAAGCTCTTTTAACTTTCTATTTCATCAAGCGAGAGAATTCATCACAAGTGGGGCTGGTGTAGAGTGATGCCCTCGTACACAATCCTGCCACCTATCAACAACATCAACAGTGGTGTACATTCAACACACTTGCATCGTGTAAACACTGGGACAGAATAGACCATGACGTGGAAAAAGCGGTCTAATTTTAATGAGGATTGATGTAATAGAAATAACAGTTTAGTTCGTTATTTTCCGAGATGACTCCATAATTTAATTTACTGATGCTAAACTTGATTATTCCATTTCGCCTTTGTTCTCATTTTAAACTAGGACTAGCATCAGGCCTAACATAGGTGAGCATTTATTGTTGTGTTCTTATGCCTATTTTGTTCCTAATAAAACTTTAGTACTATAACCTATGTTGTTGTATAACAATGTGCGAATCGAGAGTTTAATCATCAACGAATTTTCACAAACAAACCTCGTGTGTGCTGATTGTTATTAACTAGAAACTACATTAAAAAATAAAAAGTACACTCACTCAAGTGATAAAAAAGAATATGAGATTTTAAATGGAGGATAATAAGAGATTATAAAAGTGCTTTAATTCCTGTGTTTAGGATCGATAAAATCTGCCTTAGGCAAACTCGAATATTTATGGTTAAAAGTGTCGACTTTAACACGACGTCGGGGCTTTGAGGAATCCCATGGCTTTAGTTAATGGTGTGAAAATCACGACGCGTTAACTCCTTTTCTGACGCGCTAAGGGTAGGTTCAACCAACGAGAGAATCTCAAATGATTTTTAACGTACTCGGCACTCCATTCGACTAAAATCAGATAAAATCTTCTAAGTAATGACCGCGTCTGTAAAGTGATTACCATGGCCTTTGTAATTAATGAATTGATTCTGTTAATTATTGAGAGTGTTTAATCGATGGGAAATGATCGAATTTAACAACAATTATTACAATCGTCATGGCGAAGAGCAAGCTTTCATTGTAGTAGCCTACCTTATACTTATAATTAATTGAATATCTATATACCTGTATATATATTTTAAACTAGGGGCAACGAACCGCCATTAAATCAGTTCGGTATTTTAAATTATTATTACAAACTAATCACTTCGTAAATGTATTGGTGTGTATGGAATGGTGGAATATATTTCTGTCTTGAAAACAACTTGCTATTTAAAAGAATTGTTAACAAATTTAATTTTATGTAATCAGAACAAACATAATTTACATAATATCACGTGACTTTAACCAATCATGTTAAAATTATTACGACCATATATTTAAAAAAAACAATGTAATTGAAGTATATTTAAATTGAAAAATTATTGCTAAACATAGTGGTTATCATAAATATGAATCAACCTCGATCTAATCATGTACACAAAGAGGCTTCATCAGAACTTAAACTAAAAATTCTAAGCATCAAATATTTTCTGAACGAAGATGCGTCTCCTTTTGATTACCCTAGAAAGGTAATTAGTGAGATCGCAATTATTGCAATCGAACCGGCAAAGTACATACTTTGTAGGTGAACCTTTTTTTGATGTCGTCGGCTTGCCATAGTGCATGGATATTACAGGGAGGTGACGTAACTCATGGGAATACTGATGCATAGGAAGGGGATATTCTTTGTGTTGAGGTAGCATGTCTATTCCCCAACCTCTGTACGCTACGCGCACGGCTGCCTTTTAAGTCCAATGGAATATCAATTTTGTCCGATAATTATGCACCATAGTCATTTATAATGGTATTAAAAATATAATCATCATCAGAAACATCATCTGATAACATTATGAAAAAGGAATAAAAACTGATGCATTGTAGGGCCTATATTAGTTTTGATTATTATATATTATATATATTATTATGTAATTTACTAAGAACTTTTACAAGTATACATTTAAGTATTGTCTTCGTACAAGTAAAATAACCATAAGGTTTGCAAAAATCAGCCCGTATGTAAATTGAACCATGATGATAAACCAAAGGTTTAGAACGACATGAATTCCCGGCCAAATTGCATCATTTACGCTTGGTTTACACTAGAATAAATGAAGCAAAAAGCAGGGCTAGTGTTACTGAATTTATCGACCGTTTTTAGACTATAAACATTCTCGGCCGACTGCCAGGACGAAATGACAGTCATGTATACGTAGGTTAATTTCATTAAAGGCTTCTGTGATAAATACATTACCAATGATAGTGTAAACGCATGTCTAGCAGCAGCTATCTAATTAAGGTTAACTTCTCGTGTAAACGACGCTTAACTTAATACGATGTTGCATACCTCTTACTTAGAACAAATTAAATAAAGCACTCTGGCAACAGAATATACGGGACAATTATGCAATGTGAACAATTGCTGTTTAGTTTTAATACATGTAAAATGTAATATGTGTGCGGGATCTTTGTACACTTATTTAGTGCTGCTAACATTTGGCCACGATCATATCACATTCAAATCTTTTCAAATTCAAATTGTTTTTGTAATTTTTTTTTATTTCTTTCCAAATCTCGTCACAATAAATGGATTACTGTTCACCAATTCGTTTTTCTTTATGACTTATAAGATACCCAATTAACCGAACATCATTTTACCGTTTGTTTTTATTGTTTACAGCGTAACTTTTGTTCCGTTAATTGTTGAGCTACAAAACAATTAATGTTCTTATTGTGTAAGTGTAACAATGTAACACTCATTTGACAGATTATTCAATCGTATTGCAAGAGAGTACATTTGTTGTCACCAGATTTACCTTAGTACAAACGCCCAAGGCTTTAGGACGAGATACAAAAACCAATTGTTTAATAAGACCCTTTAAAAGTGTTGTACTTAAAAAAACAGAAACGGTTTTTAAACTACCTATAGAGTAATACTTAGTGGTTAATTGTAACGCAATTTGTTGCATTACAAGCTAATTCAAATGATTTAATTCCCTTATACTGGTTTATATCATCATCGAGATGTATAATTCCAACCACAGATGTACGACCTGGACCCGCCCGGTGGGAGTTATTTAAGCAGGCTTGCCTAAAATTAAACCTTAAACTAGGTTGCCTAGCTTAAGTTTAAACTGAAAAGAAAATGGTGCGACAGATCGTCGCAGCAAACGTACATTGCTATCACTAACAGAAGCTTTATTCCCCGGAGAGAAACCCACTGACGATCCTATTGTCATGTTCTTTGCGAGTCTTAATTCAAAATCATTCCATCAACACTATTATTACTCATAAAGTTGTTGTTATGATAATGAGAGAGCTCCACGAATATAAGAATTAATTTTCTTTTTCTGAATGGTGGTGTTGGTGTACTAAATAATCTTTTATCCTATAGCAAAATGGCTGGAAAGATACAAAGTGGCTTTTATAGCATGTTACATTGTTCGCCAGCGACTCGTCGTTTCGTTATGGTTTCTTATGTATCAAACTGATATCATGACCTATACCATACCTATACCATATTCAAATATGAAACAAGTTTAACAAATATAAGGTCTATCTGCTAATTATTACTGAATACAAAAAATGGAATTGTTCACCTATAATTAAAAGGCTTATTAAAAAAATTAATATTGTTTAAATATTCTATTTAACAAGAAGAAAAGCAATAAATCGGTAACATCTTAACAAAATAAATACAGAAGGAAAAGCACAACAGTGCGTGAAATGCTTACTAAATGAAGCGAATAGTTAATGTGCTACATTTAACACAGTAATAGGCCTAGAACACATTGGTATGCTACTGCATAACGATGTGCTGTGTTTCATGTTTGCTGGAGATTTTTCAATTAGGTGAGATTTTTCTCTATAGCCAAGTTTAGAAAATAAATAATGCTTGTTTCTGTCGGTAGATCCGTGATTCACACATTTTACTAGATTTTATGGACAGCATTGTTCTGTTCCTACACAATGGTACGAGGGACAATTTGCGACTAATACTTTGATGCTGGTTTTCCTTCTAACTTCCACACAAACATAAAACAAATCTTCTACAGTTGATTTTATACGAATACGTTCAATCTAATTTTTTTTTATATTAATACATTTTAGGCTGGGGATTTAATAATTGCAGGGGAATTTAACTCTTCCCTGATAATTGCAAAGTCTAAATTGGCTTTTAGTTGTCGTCGTATTGTAACACAAACTTGTGAGATACAACAGAGATGCAAAATATTATTATGATATTACTCAGTCTAACGGAATGCGCATCTGAAATATTGGAACAGCTAGAGACTGGAGGTCAATGACATGAGTTCATCCACACCTACCCCCGGCTGGGAGAATGACCTAGCGACCCTGCCTCAGTAGGGGGATGCAACACTAGTATAGAGAACGTGCCTGTGAGGCGAAAATACCGAGGTAGTCGGCAAATCAACCAATTACATCGCACTATCTACAAACTCTCATCATAACAAAACCTACAACATACGATCGTGCTCTGTGGTATTATAATAGGGAAATTGAATAGCATTTTGAAGTTTAAAATTTAACTTTTAGTAGGTAAATAACACAAGTATAGAAATGTGCACTTCAGTAACATATACCGATTAAATACCACATCTGATAATTTGACCACGCCCTCCAAGGGAGGTCTAAGAATGTGTCAACAACAAAAAGCAAGAAGGATGAGGATTGTCACAGATCATTGTATATTCCATCGTGCAACATTTTATACTTAAAATTGTGCCATCCATTGTGTTACCATCATGCCAAAGTTAACGTTACTCATTTTTTAATTGTTAAAAATAATTGTGAAAATTAGTTAATGAATAATCAACGTTAATGTGTATTGATATAATTTAAAATTAATAATTAAAATTGGCATTGACATAAATCAACTATAAATACGCTTTTAATCATCGGGTATACATCCCAAGATGGTCTGTTTTAGCCAATAATCTCATTCCAGGGACGTAGTGGTGGGAATGAGTCGGGAACATCACGGAGTATCAGAACACAAGGTGACGTGGATCTGATCGAGGACAGCAAATTATAACATGAACAATCTATCTTAAATTTTAACTAATCTTTAAACGAAGTAAACGAATAAATGAACATATTATTATGATTCACTTAAACTTGAAGTTTATTTTATATTTATATATTTAGATGGTTATATTTATCCTTGTGCCTTGATATGCCCCTTTTACTTTGGCTAGTCCTTAAGGTAAGCATTTGTTTTATTTTATTATTTTATTGTATTCGTAATGTTTGCCTTTTGTTTTATTGAATAAAAGTGGTATAAGTGGTATTCTGTTGCTTATATACTTAATGAATTCAAAACATGTGTTTCGTCTTGGAGTTACCCCTTTTATTTTTATTTTAAAATTATTATTTATAATGTCTAACGATTATTGTATTGTTATACAATGAAGGACAATTTAAGAAAATATGAAATTAAATTGTGCTGCTGGATCGGTTTTATGTTTGTACATTCTAATGACCGTGGATATTATAGTTGCTGGCCTATTTTGAATTTTTGTACTAAGTGAATTAAAAAAAATCATTATTCGTTTAAAATGATATCATAATACTAAATATATCTGTTATAATCTAGCGTAATAATAATAATCATCTTGAAACGCTGCATATACCGGTTACAGGGTTCATACCATGATTATGTTATCAAAGTATTATCTACAGTATATAATTCATACATTATTAAAATATGAATCTCTTTAAAATTCACGCCGCGTTTTTAATTCATACTGACGATTATAGCGGATTGTGTCACCCAACATGCACAATCTGCGAGTATTTCATCGGGTTAAATATATTGCCTTGACTGGTAAGAATGTTCGTCGTCTTACTTTGAATTAACGAAACGCTTGATAAATGGTATAATATGACGTCACGAGTCTGGAGACGCATGTCATCGGGAAATGCTGCGTATAATCGGGAAATGCGTACTTGAAGTATGGAACGCCTACTTCATTATGAAACATTCTAATCATTCGTACGTCTTATTCGTCTACTGTATTGGATACGTTAGTATAATCATAATAAACACGAAATAATTTGTATTATATGAGTCGAGAGATCACGTCTATATTGGGAGTTTAATAAATACAGCAATGCATATTTGTAGACTTAACAGTGTTGATTGTACAAGTACGGTACTGATACACGTTTGATAACTGTAGGACTGTATAATGCAATATACATTGTATTCCGTTAATAGCTTTGTAATCAATTCAAATTATAACGTACAGGATCCAGAAGATTATAATAAATTATATCTTATTTTACTGCATTTATATTGAAACAACATGATATTTTTAGAAGCGCAAGTTTCTTTTCTAATTTCAAACATTTTCTTCGAAATTTCGTTTGAGAAAATATTTAAAAGAAAATCATAGTTTGTTTCAGGACAATTATTAATGAGACCAATATTATTGGTTCTTGAACAATATTGCAGATATAAATTGATTAATTGTTAACTAAACGATCTCGTAATTCATTACCGATACTTAGGCTTAGACATTTATTATTTTAAATTCTACCCCGCGGGCTTGAACTTGCCTTGTCGTTCTTTGTAACGCACAGCCTACGATTTTAAATGAGCCTTAAAAACAAAATAAATTGTCTGTATCATTTGGGTGTTCTGATTTGTTTTCTCCAAAGGTCGAGGGTTAACATACAGTGTAAAAATCACTTCACGCCATTAATTCTTAAACTCTGCCTACACTATCAAACTAGTTTGAAAAAAATGCATGATGTGCCCAAATATAGTAGTGATATGCCCAGATATGGTAGTGCACATCACTACCATCATCATGTCCATGTATGGATACATCACATAAAGTTTGATAGTGTAGACAGAGCTTAAGTTAACATTTTCAGTGCCGTCAAAACCAGCAAGTTACATCATCAAGAATATAATTTAAGTGAAGATCACTTTATTAACTATCTTTGTAATTATTTTATCATAAACTGCAGACTTGCATTATGTCAAATATTATATCTTTTTATAAATACAATACAATCTTTATCGTATCCAGTGTCCGTTTTTGTTGCTCCAGTGTCAACACAAAAGTTTATACGTAATCAGCGTCACGTGATTAATTAAGGTTAACATTGTTTATTGGTTCCGAAATTAGTAATTAAATGCACTGGAACGAATTGTATGTCTTGAAGATACTATTATTTCCACCGCCTTGCTTCTATTTACTGTTAGTTTTGTTATTCTTATATATATATATTGTTTATTGCTTTTTGCTCCATGAATGCTTAACTACTGAAAAAAAGTTTAACTGTGTTTTATAGCCAACTTTTGCCAAATTCTGTATTTAAAAAACGTATCGAAGAAACGCTTATGTTTTTTGTCATTATTTTTTATACACATTTTAGTTATTTACATTTTACCAGAAATTATTTAAATTCATGACTGGACTGTAACTGCGTTCAGATTACGTAATCAACACAAATTTATACCAGAATGATCCCCACGCTTTAAATCTATGCGTGTTTTGCTACATTTATGATTTTAAACAACGTACTAGTTTGACATGCTCTGATATGACAACAATATGAGGTCAAACCAATAAGTTGACCTATTTAATGATGCGTAAGGGGAAACATGATTTAAGTGTTTTAACATACTTTATATCAATCAGATACAAATTAGCATTTATACCAACATGCTGTATTTTACATACTATTGAGTAGAATCTATCGTAATTTAATATTGAAATTGAGAACTTTAAAAAATAAAAATGTGCTCATATAATAAATCAAAATAGTATTAGTAGGCCTATTGTAAACAATTACAGTATAATATTAATTGAAAACATTTTATATAGGCCCTATTAAACTTTAATTATGACATGTGGTCTGTTTAATAATTTTAAAGCCATCCACAGATTAAGTTGAGCCCACCCGACTGTTAGCAAGTTGTAGATAACAATTATTGAGTTACGTAAAACTAGAACCTACTAATAACAATTAATTACACACAGACATCAATCTGTAAGACAATTACAGGCAACTTTATAATTAACAACGTACTGAGGTTGTGTAATCTATAATCCGAATAGCAGATAACAAGGGGGGTGGACAAGGAACAGAAACAATGGATGCATTGTACAATGAGAAGATATTATCTTTAAAATGGTGTAAAAGACAACACGGGGGGAACATCTGTTTTTTAGCTAAAACGGCGGGACACAATAAACGGTGTAAAACTTCCGATAAACAACAGGTATCTTGAATTCAAATTAAAAAACACCTGAACAGTTTTTAAAAAACTGTTCAGGTTTTTTCCTTAAAAAGACCTTTAAAAGTAAAAATGTGATCATTCGTATTGCCATCTGAAATTCTATACACATTACAACATTTTTTATCGCATTTTTATTCATACCAAATCGTGTCGTTCAAATATTTTTATCCTGTTTTAGATTTAATTGTATTTCCAAACAGACAGGAGGAAGTGAGTAAGAAGCATAAACTTCTGGTGAAGCGTTAAGGGACTTGATACAATTAATTTAAATTTTGGCAGAATAAATGTGATAATCAAACAACACATTTTGTTTCTTTTTGTTACACATCGCATAATAAACATTTTAAGCTATCCAAACTTGGGAAAATCTTTTTTTATTTAATTTAAACATGTTTATTGCACCTAAAAAGTTTACATTATTGTTTTGATGTTATGTATTATTTAGAACTTTGTGGCTTTTGTTATTTGTTTGTAAAATGGATGCACCATTAACTGATAAATGTGTGCCACCGATATAAAGGTGATTCCTATGAATAAATAAATACAAAAGGGTTCGCACCCAAATTTAATTGACAAAGTCAAATTATTTAAAACGCTTTATCAAAATCATAATTATAATTATTAACTTAAGTCACTTCAAGGTAAGGTCTAATTAATAGTTGAGTTATCTGCGTCTTTGAGGTTGCGACTCAACAATTATCATTATTTATGAAATCTGCTGCAATATACATTTAGTAAACTATCACAATGACCGAATAATAAGATGTAATATGCACGAGTTTTATTATTAATCTGAAAAGGTCTGGATTCGTACACGAAATGAACCTTCCTTGTACAGAATCTATTATAGTTTATCCTATTATTAAGTACAATACAACGGCCTTGGTTTATTGTTAATGACCGAGTTGTAAAACCTTCCTAGGTTCTGCATGATATCAATCGAAAATAATAAAAATAATAAACTACGGAATATAATTGAAAAACACATGAACTGACTGTAAAATATACCGCTACAGTACAACGTATTTGTGCTTTTATACGAATACGGTGCTCACTTTAATAATGTACATGTAGTTTATTGAATATAGAATTAAATTTATTGAAATGATTCAATAATTTGAAAAATTTTCTGATATGATTTAAAATTTTGAATTTCCATTTTGTCGTTTTTAACTGAATTTATTCAGAGCGACAACAAATAAACCACGTGATTCCTTGCTTGCTATGTATATTTGTACTAATTTATGGTGTTACGTTTAATAGAGAAGCAATGAAATAGTTAACATACATACTTAAATAGACAAACATTATACTGTCATTCATTGATGTTTAGTGTTATCTACACCATGTTTTGACGATTGTCGATATCAAAGAGGAATATTAACAAAAGGACGGTTTGTTTATGAATACATCACATTATGTGTATCATGCAACTATGTTAATAATACGTTTATTTCTTATCGTATACAAAAAACAAAAGGTTTTAAAACAATATTTGACATAAACGAATTTCAATTTATAAAATAATAAATATATTAATTTTTATCAATATAATATTAACATACGTAATATTAGTTAAAAGCATTATTGAATAACCTAAAATACAGACATGCGCAAACTGGGTTCGTATACCACCATAATGGCAGTTTTACATTTTATTCTAAATAGTTAGTTCTTTTTTTTGGGATTAAATGTAATCGATGTGGTTGATTAAATTAATATTGATGACCACTGTACGGTTTTAAATGGACATTACAGGACAAACGTCGTATAGGCCTTATATAATATTACCGTTAAATTTATAATTAAGCCTAAATAAATTTAAGCAAGAAAGAGGCGTTAAAAACACCTTAAAAAATTAGTTTTACGCAATGTTATAAGAGCAGTTTAGTAGCTCTATATAGTTTGTTTCTTTATTGGATTTTAGTGCACTTTAGAAAATTGCTATTTTCAGCAAAACCTCTCCGCCTTCGTCTTATTCTAATTACGGCGAATGAAAAATTTGTGGACGATGATTGTTATTATGATTAAGACGCGCAGCGGTCTTATGATTACCTAATACAATGCAGCCCAACATTATATAGACAATATTAAAACGACCAACAAGTACAACGGCTTTGATGATTGCAATGACCGCATTACTCTGGATGAATATTGAATATACAATTTGCTACGCATCAACGTATTCAACTCATCAAATTCAATCAAATCTTTTGTATGGGAAATTACGTTTTCGAATTATGTTGTATTTTTGTTCACTGGTACAATAAATCGATGATTATTTTTATATAAGAAAACATAAATTATTACGAATTATAATGGGTGGAAAATATAAATTAAATAATAAAGAGTCTTACCGTGTTGTCATCCATAGGATGAAGACCAGGTGGCGGGCCATGAAGCATTAACTCCGTCTGGTCGAGTCCATGATGACTACCTGGAATCAAAACATCGGGCCTACGGATACTGTAATCTCGATTTGAGAGCTGGTGGACGTTCGGGTGTTGTATGTGTAGCTCGTCATCCCGTGGATGGTGTCGAAGCATCTGCGGACGTTGTTGATGAATTTGATATTGATGGTGTTGGGGTTGGTGGAGGGTGTTCAAGTGAGCGTAAGGGTCCGAATTCATATGATGAAAGTCCAACTGTGATTGCTGGGGAATGTTGTACGGAGGCGGAAAATACGGTGGTTGAAAATCGGTGGATGGCGTGTGCGTCAAACGCGGAGCCGTCGAAAACGACGGCGTGCTCCCGACGGATCCAGAGCTAAACCCAGGCCTGTGGCTCGGGATGAGGTCAGATCGATCCTAAAAAAAAAATAAAATGCAAATAATAAATACATATGAAATTAAATATTCATTTAAAAAATTCAAAATGATGTATAAAATCTTACTTCGTATGTGTTAAGAACCATTGCGACGTTTTTCAACATTTGTACATGTTGTGTCTAATGGTGTAACAGTAATATAGACAAGAACGTTAAGTGTGATTTTCCTGGCTGACTGCAAATCGACAACTGATGAACTGCCTCAATGGATCACAGTACACAGAATAGACCACACGAACCCGTAGGCTAGTCACAAAGAAACTCATCGTTGTGCTATTGTTTGTCGACACATCGCCGTGATCTGTAGTGCGTTTTGACTGTCTACTGCCTACGGCGAACTGGGTTCACCCCTTCGTACAGTAGGGTGGCCAAGCTAAGCAATTACACATTTAAGCATAACAACAACGTCGTATTAAATTAGTCGAAATTAATTTCAGATATAATTAAGCAAGCGTTAAGTAAGCTACCGACGATTTAAGTACAGTACGTGGTACTTTTGTAGCGATTTATTTTAAGTACGGGAAACCTTACCATGTTACTATTAGTATCTATGTTACATCTCATACTAAATGTCTGGGGTAAACTTGTACACTGGAACCCATGCATCACTATTATAGTTGAGAGAGGAGAGAGCTAAATCACCTTAGGCTTCAATGACACTCCAGTGTTTACGTGATCCAAGAAAAAAACTCAAATTAAAATGTTGTTTACAGATTTTTGGAAGTGGCAAACTTAAACGTGTAAGTTTCTCCTCCTTATTTCTTCGTTTTGTCTTACTTTCTGAACTAAAATAATTGTGATAATTCCGGTGACAAGTTTCTAGCCTAAAGGGACTTTGCATACGCAAGTAACTACACGTAAGACGGACGTCTAGTTCGTCATGACGTACTAAAGAATAAATAAGAAAAAGAAATAGTTGACCAACCACCAGATACCAGTTAAAAATGTAAGTAAGTTACAGTTGTTAATAGTAAATTAATCATAAAAATAGAATATTAAAATAGAGCACCTCGTGTTTGGGTTGAAGGGGGCTACCAAATGCAGAAGGCATCCCGTATGAGTTTGCGTTGCCAAGGCGACTGTTGATAGAAGATGGACTAGTTGAGCTGTCTAGAGATGTAAGGCGATCGACTGTCGTATGTGATGTTAGTTCTTCGTATGAGTTATGTGGTGAGAGCGCTTTAAGAGGGCTCACCTGGGCCATGTGTGATACGATTAGCAGCAGAGGAAGACTTGCTTCTTGGCCTGTTGTTACTCCACGATTGTTTTACGTAAACTGCACTCAACACAATGCTTCCGTTAATGTTGATGCTTGACCTTAGAAAACGGCGATGACTTCTAGTGGTAGATGATCATTTAATGGTTTTCATGAGATTCTCTTAAAACACATCAGCTGATATTAAATAGATCATAACATCTTTCATAGAATAATCCGTCAATTGTTGTATTACAGTTCAAGTAATTCAGGAAAATCCACACAACACACTATTCTGCCCAAGGCTCACTGCCTAGAGGTTGTGATAAAAATAGAAGAATTTTCCAGCGAATGGCGCATTCAATCGTATCCTCTAGCCTTTGTAGTAGCACGAGAAAAGCTGAGTTAATTCGTATCTGCCAGTGGCGAATCAACTCCTACTAAAAAGTGTCCACTCGAGAGCCTCGATTTCATCCAGCCCTGTGGGTACCCTCCTAGTTACCTTACGCCCTGCCCACTTTATGCTAGAGGTGTGTTTAGCTCCTTCACAAGGGCTATTGATATTATCGTTTAATTAAGTGCTCTCAAACAGATAGCCTATTGGGTGAATCCAAGCTAGCGACGTCACGACTAATCAACCAATTGGAAGCTAGAACGACTTCTGGTGTGTAACACAGTAGTTCAGTATAGGCTTATGCTTAATAATAGGTAAATAGCCAGTTGAACGTTATTCCAAAATAGCTGGGCGGAGTTTGTCTTACCGATTTATCAAAAATGAGTTATACAAAATTAAAAAAATAAAACTTTAAAATTTAGGTCCTCAACATTTTTATATCAAGATACTTTGTAATTATTAACTATAATTATATTATTCGTCTTTCACCGATAAAGGATTTATTCATAATACTTCAAACGGCATTAATTAAGACTGAATTAAGAATATTTTTACCTCTAGTATGTGAGGGCTGGACATTTCTTTGTTTTCGTTTTGATCTTTTTATTACAATATTGGAATTTGAATATTTATGTCATTTTAATATATTATCATGGACGAAATAATATCAAATATATATATATACATCCTGCATAATTGGCACGTCACTGTTATGTGAAATCAAATAAAATATATAATTCATTGACATTATTTGAACACTACTTTCACGAGGCCTATATTATGAATACATTATAAAACACATTCCTTACACAGCAAAATTCTGATTCTTGTTTTAAGAAAAAAAAAACTTGTTTCAAGCAAAATATTTCTTGAAACAAGTAAATTTTGACTTGTCCGTATTTCAATACTTTTTGGCTTACCAAGAATCGTAAAATTCTTAACAAGAATCACACAAATTCTTATCAAGAAAATTATTCTTACCAAGAAATAATACTTTAAGAACAATATTCTTACCAAGAATTTAATTGCTTTTTTCATTCTTGTTTTAAGCAGTATCTGCCTTAAAATAAGTAACAATTTATCGATTTTTTAAAAAAGAATTCTTGTTTCAAGCAATATTTTTCTTAAAATAAGTAAGAATATTCCGATTTGTATTTTTTTGAATTCTTGTTTCAAGCAATATATTTCTTAAAATAAGTAAGAATATTCCGATTTGTATTTTATAGAATTCTTGTTTCAAGCAATATATTTCTTAAAATAAGTAAGAATATTCCGATTTGTATTTTTTTTAATTCTTGTTTCAAGCAAGATATTTCTTAAAATAAGTAAGAATATTCCGATTTGTATTTTATAGAATTCTTGTTTCAAGCAATATATTTCTTAAAATAAGTAAGAATATTCCGATTTGTATTTTTTTGAATTCTTGTTTCAAGCAAGATATTTCTTAAAATAAGTAAGAATATTCCGATTTTTATTTTTTGAATTCTTGTTTCAAGCAATATTTTTCTTAAAATAAGTAAGAATATTCCGATTTGTATTTTTTGAATTCTTGTTTCAAGCAATATTTTTCTTAAAATAAGTAAGAATATTCCGATTTGTATTTTTTGAATTCTTGTTTCAAGCAATTTTTTTCTTAAAATAAGTAAGAATATTCCGATTTGTATTTTTTGAATTCTTGTTTCAAGCAAAATATTTCTTAAAATAAGTAAGAATATTCCGATTTTTATTTGTAGAATTCTTGTTTCAAGCAATATTTTTCTTAAAATAAGTAAGAATATTCCGATTTGTATTTTTTAGAATTCTTGTTTTAAGCAATATTTTTCTTAAAATAAGTAAGAATATTCCGATTTTTAATTTTAATATTCTTGTTTCAAGCAATATATTTCTTAAAATAAGTAAGAATATTCCGATTTGTATTTTTTGAATTCTTGTTTCAAGCAATATTTTTCTTAAAATAAGTAAGAATATTCCGATTTGTATTTTTTGAATTCTTGTTTCAAGCAATATTTTTCTTAAAATAAGTAAGAATATTCCGATTTGTATTTTTTGAATTCTTGTTTCAAGCAATATATTTCTTAAAATAAGTAAGAATATTCCGATTTTTATTTGTAGAATTCTTGTTTCAAGCAATATTTTTCTTAAAATAAGTAAGAATATTCCGGTTTGTATTTTTTAGAATTCTTGTTTTAAGTAATATTTTTCTTAAAATAAGTAAAAATATTCCGATTTATATTTTTAGTTTTCTTGTTTCAAGCAATATATTTCTTAAAATAAGTAAGAATATTCCGATTTTTATTTGTAGAATTCTTGTTTCAAGCAAAACTTTTTTTAAAATAAGTAAACAAGAAGTCTATCAAATAAAAACCAGTAAATGTTTACTTTTTTTAAGAAAAGTATTGCTTGAAACAAGAATTCTATCAAATTAAATTTCGTAAATTCTTACTTATATTGGGAAAAAATTGCTTGAAACAAGAATTCTATAAAATATAAATCATTAAAAATTTATTTTAAGTTATTTTAAGAACGATAAATGAATACTCATTTTAAGAAATATTTTACTTAAACAAATAAATTCAAGAATGTTATAAAACATAATATTAACAATACTACTGTTATTTTCATTAAGAACTACAATTTACATGACATTAGGTACAATAATATATACAACTTCTTTAAAACAAACTTGTTTTTATTAATAATAAAATGCCATCAAAAGAAAACTTAAAAACATTAAAATGGTAAAATACAAATTTCGTAAAATTCTTCTCCCGCACCTGGGCTTTAAACTATTAGGTGTCCTTAAATTTATTAATGTATACTAATGATTATTCAACAGCCTTTGTCAAGTGTACAGGTGTGTTTTCATCACAAATCACTAACTGTTAAAGGATAGTGATGCCTACTTCTTTTCATTTTGGATAATCGAAATCCAGAAGGTAAAAAGTGGAGAGGAGAGTAACTAGAGCCTCATCTAATTTTGCTTTCTTTGTAGTTAGAATTGTTTGCTAAACTTTAATGTAGGCCATTTCTGTGTCCAAAAGCAATACCGGCATATTACCTGATCGGCGTGAAGACCAGGATTCTGGATCTTTATTCATGTTCCTAAAAATGAAAAGAGATTAATATAGTTTTAGTTATTACTGTATTTAAAATATGTGTAACATCATCAACTAATTGGGTACGGTGTGGTTTTAGAGTCCTATATCTGGGGCGGTAAACACAAAAACATGACGCAATATTAGAACGGTGGTAAGAATAATTTTACATTATAAGACATAAGAGTGGGTGGAATATGCATTTGAACTTTTTAATCACAAACTTTGCCCTGTTTATACCGATCCCAAAGACAGGCCTGGCTGTATCTATTATTTTTAGTTAAATTATTAGGGTCTAAATTTATTTTTAATATTACTATTTAGGAAGACAATACGCAAAACGGTGCTCAGTCCTGATTGATGTTTTTATTCCGTATCAATGTTTATAATAACAATCATACAATTAAATGTAAATTTTGTTTAATTGTTTGATTTTAATAAATTATTGTAAACATAGTATATACCTCGAAATTTACTTACCAGATGGAGGACTGGTGTTTCTCTTTAAAATACCAAAATAAACTACTGTATATTATTCTCTTCTTTGGAAAAATTTGCTAAGCACTTTTTTAAAAAGCTTTCTTTTGTATTTCATTCCTCTTTGCCTAGTAATAATTAGTATCCTTCGAACTTCTTCAATTACCTAACAAATAATTTAAGATATTGTAAATAACACAGTTTTTTAAAAAGAAATTTAATATAACAATTTTAGTTATGCAGTACGTATGTTTTTTGTTTGTTTTTTTAGTATGGTTTTTTTTAAATTTAGAGTTAGAAACATTAAGTTTCAATATCGATGTGATCACTTCGGGGATTACTTAGTGTGTACAATTAATTAAATATAAAGAAGTGTTTTTTAATGTCATTATATTTCTCATTGGAATATGTGTATATAATATAATCCTTCGTAGATATTTCATGGCTACATTACAAACTAACTGTTACATTATAATTGTATTATCTATTATTAGGCCTTCCTTATACCTAGCTGAAATAGGTCCGACAATATTTGTCCCCTCTGTCAATGTCTGAACTAAAATGCTAAGCTAAACCTATACACCTGTCCGTCAGTACAGGCATAGTAGGCTAGCCTAGACCTACTAGTTCCAGGCCTACAGTATTACTTACTAGGAAGGAGCCTAGGCTAGGCCTAGACTGCTGGCAGATTAAAACATAATTATTAGGCCTACGAACCTGTTAAAATGTTGGCCACTTCTTCATCTATTTCTCGGATCTTCAACAAAGCGTCTTCCTTCAACATTATATTAGACTAATCTTACTAGGCCTATTGAAGCATTTAATATATAAATTGCGATGAAAGGTGTCTTTTACTTACAAACTCTAGATTTTGAATGATTACTTTAAAAAACCGTTGGCCATGATCCCGCCGGGAGCTAGGTCATCGACCACACACAGTGTTGTTTTTCAACTGTAACCAAAAATTTATCGCTGGCCTTTTACCCAGAATGTATAAGGTCATTATACTGCTCAACGTTAAAGCATGAAGGTATAAACCTCCATGGTGGTTAAAGCAAATCTATAAAACGTCTGGACCAACAGTAATACGACAGACAATAATAATGACACATGTTTGTTGCAGTCCGAAAAAAAGCGATAAGTTGGTGCCAGTAAACTGAAGTAGGTACAGTATTTGCTACCCTATTTGCTAAGGCATTATAATTCAATTCATGGAAATACTCCGAATTTTCGAGTAACATGTGGAATTGGTGGTTCGCTGCCCGGCAAGCTTTGGAATTTACAATTCGTTTTACAAGCATGTCATAAGACGCCATTTTAAGGACGAGTATAACAATCGGCAACCTCCTGCTAGCTGTTGACGATGGAAACATCAGTATATAAGTATGCCTGGAGAAAACGAGGATGCCAATTGAGGATGAAGTAGAACTAGGCCTAGACTAGGAGACTGACGAAGTTAATGAAGAAAAAAACTATTATAACGGGGATGATTTATCAACTGACGATAGTAGTAGTGATAATTCTAGTATTGTTATACTGTTAATGATTGTTTAATATTAATGATCTTGTTGATGCTCAGCAAGAAGGCCTACTAACTAGAGCCTAGAGGATGAACAAGCAGATAATAGTATAAAAAATGCTGATTTCTTTCTACTAAAATTAAAGGAGAGAAACAAGATTCCACAGGTAAGCCATTTTGCTTTAAAATTACAACAATTATGCATTTTAAACTATTTTTTATTAGAGAAATACGTCTATTTCCTAGGCCTTGCTGGTACTGTTATTATACAGGACTATTAGCTATAGTAACTATAGGACTTGGGTACTAGGCCTAGGCATTATACACGCTAAGTTTATGTTGCATTTTTTTGTGACCAATTTCATTGTTACAAATAACATTTTTTTTGTTAGGCTGCATAGCTCCCCAACTAAAGCACAACTTAGTTTTTAAACATATTAAAACTTGAATATAAAAAATATTAAATCAATATTATTTTCTTTAGGTTGCAGTGCAATCGATTATTCAAAGCACAAACAGTTTGATTACCCAGATTCTTTCATCAGTTGAAACTGAAGTGCTAACTGCTCTACCGTTGTGTGAATATAAGGATATTGACAATCTATTTTAAGTAAAACATTTCTCAAAATAAGTATTTTTAAGAATATTAAAATAGAATTGACTTCAATTCAAGCAAAAATAGTCTTGATAGGATATAGTATGATATTGACTTCTTATCTTAAGTAAAACATTTCTCAAAATAAGTATTTTTAAAAATATTGCGAATCTCAATTTAAGCAAAAATAGTCTTGATAAGATAGTATGATATTGACTTCTTATTTTAAGTAAAACATTTCTCAAAATAAGTATTTTAAAGAATATTGCGAATCTTGATTCAAGTAAAAATAGTCTTGATAAGATAGTATGATATTGACTTCTTATTTTAAGTAAAACATTTCTCAAAATCAGAATATTGCGAATCTGAATTCAAGCAAAAATAGTCTTGATAGGATAGTATGATATTGACTTCTTATTTTAAGTAAAACATTTTTAAAAATAAGTATTTTTAAAAATATTGCGAATCTTGATTCAAGTAAAAATAGTCTTGATAAGATAGTATGATATTGACTTCTTATTTTAAGTAAAACATTTCTCAAAATCAGAATATTGCGAATCTGAATTCAAGCAAAAATAGTCTTGATAGGATAGTATGATATTGACTTCTTATTTTAAGTAAAACATTTTTCAAAATAAGTATTTTTAAAAATATTGCGAATCTCAATTTAAGCAAAAATAGTCTTGATAAGATAGTATGATATTGACTTCTTATTTTAAGTAAAACATTTCTCGAAATAAGTATTTTTAAGAATATTGCGAATCTTGATTCAAGTAAAAATAGTCTTGATAAGATAGTATGATATTGACTTCTTATTTTAAGTAAAACATTTCTCAAAATAAGTATGTTTTAAAATATTGCGAATCTCAATTTAAGCAAAAATAGTCTTGATAAGATAGTATGATATTGACTTCTTATTTTAAGTAAAACATTTCTCAAAATAAGTATTTTTAGGAATATTGCGAAACCTAATTTAAGAAACTTTGTCTTACCTAGAAAAATATTTATTGTTTTAAGTAATTTTTAGAATTCATCAATCTTGATTTAAGAAAAATTATTCTTGATAGGGATAAATATAATATTGATTTCTTATTTTAAGTAAAATACTTTTCAAATTAAGTATTTTCAAATCTTGTTTTAAGCAAAACTATTCTTAATAAGAAGAGAATGATATTGACTTCTTATTTTAAGTAAAATATTTCTTGTAATAAGCATTTTCAAGAATATTGCGAATCTTGATTCAAGTAAAAATAATCTTGATAAGGGTAGTGTGAAATTGACTTCTTATTTTAAGTAAAATATTTCTCAAAACAAGTATGTTCAAGACTATTGCGAAACCTAATTTAAGAAACTTTGTCTTACCTAGAAAAATATTTATTGTTTTAAGTAATTTTTATAATTCATCAATCTTGATTTAAGAAAAATTATTCTTGATAGGGATAAATATAATATAGATTTCTTATTTTAAGTAAAATACTTTTCAAATTAAGTATTTTCAAATCTTGTTTTAAGCAAAACTATTCTTAATAAGAAGAGAATGATATTGACTTCTTATTTTAAGTAAAATATTTCTTGTAATAAGCATTTTCAAGAATATTGCAAAACTTAATTTAAGAAAATGTGTCTTTTCTAGAAAATTATTTCTTGTTTTAAGTAATTTTAAATCTTGACAAGAAAAAAAATACTTATTTTAAGAATTTTTTCTTAAAACAAGATTTTTTTTTCTTGCTTAGAATTTCAAATTTTGCTGTGTAGTATACTGAGTACAATGAATCAAGAAAATGTACAAAGGCCCAATGGAGAACATGGATATATATTGGTATCATGGTAGAGCATAATATTATGCAGTCATTAACATTGTATAAGATATTTAGGCATTATGTCCTTATAAAGAATAAAACTCTACTATAGTATGGCTCTAGATAAAGGGGTTTATCGAGAAGCGTTTAAGAACAATGTTCAACATGCGAATACGTTTACGAATTCAAGTACTTTTTTTGTTGCCCTACACATTGTCTACTTAATAGTGTGTAAAGGTGAACAAAGGTGTCTTTCTGAAACAATTAAATGGATAGTGCATTTTTGTTAATGGAATAATTCTTATAGTATTAGGCCTAGGTTTTCTCACATTGGCCTATTCACGGTGGTGAAAACCCCATGCCCAGAGCCCCATGCAGAGAGGTTTGGTAAGCTAGTTTGAGCTAGGCCCATCAATATCATGGCTGGGTTCATGCTGGGGTCTTCCTTGTGGATAAGATATCGTTCTTGTCTCATTAGAATTAAATACTGAATACCTTTGTCCTGATGTAGAGTTTAAAACAACCAAGTCTATTCAGCGATACTAATTATTTGTTGATAGTGGGACGTAACTCAGCGTGGTGCCTCAAATGAACATTACACACATTTCAAAACAATGGAATCTAAACAGACGAATAATTCTTCAATACATGTTCTTAAACTATTTTCACAATCAAGCAGAATCAATTATACTAATTGCTATTATTCCTAAAGAAATCTCTCCTGTTTGGTGGGACAAAAAAAAATTGATTTAAAAAAGTTTTAAAATTTCGAAAGTCTTTAGATGTTGGTATATTTTAAGATAATGATTTAAGAAATAACATAATTTTTATACTATATAGATTATATAGAACAAGGAATAGTAAGCTAAGGAAGCATTATATAATAATAATAATATTTATTTACAACCATGGCATACGTTCACGGTGCGTTCTTTACGAATAAGGTCCTACGTTGTTGAGTTATACAGTGCAAGAAGGCGGTATATGTACATCCTTGTCATTGGGCCTAGCAACATAAAGTTCATGATAATTATAACTTTATATTTTAGAGTTATGTAATAATGAATTCCATAATAACTTAAGTTGATTCATAAGTCGCGGTCTACTTAAAAACAACTATCCTACCTTATAAGTATTTTAACGATATAATAATATTATTAATATAGCGTTAATGTGGGCTTCGTTATAGCTTTGTAATACAGGTTGATATACATACGTTCACGTTGTTTTACGTACCATTGAAGAAACTAAAAGACTGTTATGCAAATTATATTATGTCCGTAACCAACCGTTTGGTCAGCATAACATGTAAATTAAGTTGAATTGAATTGAATTGAAACCCGTACATGATGGAGGATATAACCGAACTAAAATGTATGGATTATTATGAGATACATCTTTGATTTGTGAGTGAAGGTACGTAGATGTTTTACTTTTTATTATTGTTATTGCTATGTTATTCTTGTTCTAAACTTTGTATATAATGTAAATATATATACATAATAAATAACGATAGCCAGGCCTACCATACAAACGACATATGCACAGAAACTGATAGGGCCTAAAGTGCACGCCTAAATTAATACTATTCAGCCTATAAACAAACAACAGAACATCGAAATATATAAACAAATCATATTAGTTTATTAAAAAATGAACAATTATATGCATTTTGAAATGGTCCATCTGGCTTAAAGAAACATCATCGCTAAGCCGTGTGTAATTCTAGGCCACTAGAGAATAGATTAGTACTTGTGCTGAGCTGATCGTAAAGGGTTAAATAATCGTTTAGGTGAGTGACCGGATTGGCCTAAAAATTACTTATAATATTCAACGTATCATATCAAACATAAAGAGTTTTACAAAGTGGAATAATACAGTGCTATTATACTTCTTCATTGGATCGGAATAGTTGGATTGAATTCTTGATCCCTTTACTCAAATACAGAACAAAGAATAAACATTCTCTACAGGTATACTGAGCTCTATTCAATTTGATATCAAAGACTGTGAAAACAATTGAAGAAAAATACCAAAACTATTAAAAGAGAGAAACGTTCGAGAGTAACCTCAGCAAAGAGTTGCTTTGGGTTAAAAAGTGCAAAGGCTGATCAACATAAAGAAAGTTTGGCCTCATAGCATGTATATTTTGTACAGTAAATGTTGTAATATTAATTATAATGTTTTGTAATAGATAAATTACAGTAATATAAATTGACTGTTAAATGCCAATAATTATTTAATACATGTTAATGATACTTATTTTGATTGATAGAGGGCGCGCTGCCACCACGAGTCGTTTTTAGAATTCTAGATAATTAATTATGATTATTCACTAGATATATTATTGGAAAAAAACAATACAATTTTTTAGGAAATAAGTATTTATAATATATACAAATTCTGACTTAAGTACATATTGGTATGACAAAACTAAACAAAGTCATGCCTACCTGTGATTAGGTAGGCTCAATCACTGCATTAACAGGCTCATTAAATTATAATTGTTCAAATTTATTAAGTAGAACATGTGCAGGGCCTATTAGTCTTAATGTATTATTTGTTGACATTTTAAATGATACTTAACAACCCTTAAGAACCATTGACTGAATATTTACAAGCCTATCACAGTCAGAAGACTAGAGACACATTCTTGGATTGGTATCATATACATAATTCTAAACGTTTAAGTAGTAATTAATTATCACCAAAACTTGACGTCATTTTTAATTAACATAATCAAGAAAACGTTGATAAAAGAATGCAATCTGTCTCTAATGTAACACAAAGTATATGTCGTTGTATAATGTGCATATGACATATTAAACATACTGTAGGCCTACAAGCATGACAATACTGTTTTATTCGTTCTGCAAATTTTTAAAATACGTTTAGAAAGCAACGTGATTTTACGATTATGTAAAACAACACAATAAACATAATGTAATTAAAAATGGGCAGGTGGTCTTGATTATGTTAATTACATCCGCAAATTAAATACGTCATCTTCATACCGATTAATGCTTTAATAAAACAAGAGGAAAGAAGAGCACGGGAAATAACAGTACAATTGTCATCACGAATAGACAGCAGACGACATTAGAAAGCAGGCGAAACGTGTCCAAGGTATACTAACTTAAAATATCTTTACAAAGTGACAGGATTGAGTTAAATTGCGCATTGACCGAGAACTAATCAAGTCAAACATTGCTGTTTATAGGGGATGTGGCGAGTGCTTGTATTTTGAACAGCTAATAGATAAAACATGTAATATAAGTCAGTTTCGTCATTTCTGTATCCTTTACAGAAAAGATTGTCCTAAGTTACAAATGGACCTGACAGAGTTGCACTGTTTTGCCGCTGAAAGCTAACAGAAAATACATACATCAGTTAGGCCTACATACACAATTATTATCTATTAAAGAATTCAGGCTTACTTTACCGTATTTCAACCTTAACAAAGTGGAAAAAGTTGGAACACAACTAGGCATAGTTGGAATACTATACGCATTGACTGTTCGTTATTTTGGAAATATCTGATCTCGTTTAAAGCATGGGTGTATAAATTTATAGGCCCATGGTTAAAGCATGCACGTACGTGTTACCAGAGAAGAGTGACATTACCCTTAATTTCAACAAGTCAGTCAAATTTAACATACGGCGAGATAAAACATTAGCATATACAGTGTGTGAAAACACGCGGAAATAATACTTTAAAAAATGTCTACTCCAAATTCTACTCATCTGATCTCCGGATGAGTATTACGCAGAGACCACACGTGATTTAACCAAATGAACTTAAGAAGTTACTAAATATATAAACATCTCGTTCTCTATCTATCTGGTCTACAAGAGATGCCTTATGGAATATTTCCAACCTAATATTTGTAACTAAGATAATATAGGGCCTAGACATTGAGCTAAACTTACATTATGTAACTGTAGAACTTTTTGTGAAAGAGGGGCATTTCAATTATCAATAATTATTATTATAGATTAATAAATAATTATTTCAGAAACATTTCAGAAATCTTCCTTTCCTTTTTTCTAAAAATGAATTTGTATGAATATACTCTCTCAAAATTTGGAAACAATGATATGTCACCATTCAAAAGGCCTTTCTGTTGGATCCGTTATAAGTAAAAGTAGAAAGCAAATTATTATTTGGAAATTGTGGGAATCTTGGTCTTAATGTGGAAGAAATTGAGTTGATGAAAATAACAGATGAAAGTTAAGAATGTTATAGGAAGAGATGTCATAGGCCTATAGAGAATGCACACTAGGTGTATCAAATATGGATAACTTCTTAGAAACCTGAAATCAATAGATTGTGCTTATAGAACATTAAGGTGTGGACATTTTCACATTGGTGTAGCCTGGCCTATTTATTTATTTTATTATCTCTAATTTCCCCTTTTTTCTACTCCCTTGGCCTCAAATGAAACTTAGTTTATATCGTAATCATTATAGTTTATCCATGTCGTTTACGTGTTAATTGCTGTTTTATGTAGGCCTAAATGGAAAGAATAAGGTTTATACTTTTAAAAAAATCTGTTTCATGTTTAGGATGCTAATTTGATGAAACCAGGGAAGATTGATTCTTCCCTGGATGAAACATAACTTAAAAATGTGTATGTAGAAGCTTGCTTCGCATACAATATTATTTGAAAAATGTATTGCCTGTATGCTGTTTTACTAAGCAAAATAAGCCTTGAACTATAGATGTTTTGAAAACAAACAATCTCAAATTGCCAAAATTAATGAAATAATCATTCCTGAAAATTCAAACAGTTTCGAGGTATGTCAAGTTAGTCAGTAAATGAATGCATTCATGTTCATAGCATAAACAAAGGTGAAATTAATATCTCTACCCCTGGTGCAATTCGGACACCGGTGTTTTTTTGGCTTTGAGAAAAGCACGTGATAAATCGTCTGTTTGATACATTTTTATTTTTCGTATCAAGCAAATTTCAACATAATCAATTGTTTGTTACTTTGTTTCATAATGTTCCTATACAAAAAAAATGCCCTCTGTATTATTATACTTTTTGGAATAAAATAAGTAAAGACAAAATTGCGAACGATGAACATGAGTGACATCAGCATAATGTAAAAACTCAGTTTGTATCTTTATCGAATTTTAGGCCTGACACACACACGGACTATACCTGTTTTACCCTTCACTGTTAGCGAACTTAATTTATTTTATATAAGTTAAGACTGCGATTATACACCTCTACGAGTTGTTTAATACACGTGCTTCTGAGGTTTTAAATATATGAAGATGGGCCTGCAGCTGTAGAGGGTAAAGACACGCAGGTATCCTGCAGAGTAAGCGCTCCTCTCCGGTCACGATGAGGGCAAATTTGCCATAGCAGAATAATTCCTAAAATTGCTTGATATAAACTAATGTAAAAAGAACCCGATCGACCGATCTCTGAAAAGGCGGTCAGTAACCGCTATTGACTTAAAATGAAAATGGAAAAATAACGAGCTGGGAGAGAATGATCAACAGATATATCCAAGGAGGCCAATTTGAAACTGTCACAAAATGGTTTTTTTCCGCTCGACAAATATTATTTAGGTGGTATTAAGTGTTTTAGATTTGTAGGATAGGCAATGCAGGGTTGTTTATAATTATTTGATTGATGTATCCATGTAATCCATGATTAACTTCAATTAAATTCTCTAACTCAAAATCATATAGCCATGCCATGTAAAATAGGCCCTGTTAAAAATAAAACTTTTGTTTGTGTTTTTAATCCATTTGAATTGTAATGATATTTGAATAAAGATGGCAAAACTTTACAATAAATTTATTTTATTTATGTTATTTAACCAAATTTTGCAATTTGTAACGTTGGTGGCGCTGTTATAATAATAATAATAACTTTATTGTTTCTCTTTTATAACAGAGGCAAAATTCTCAATAGATGTGCAACAACAAAAAAATAAATATGGACTTATCTTACTACACAATCAAATACAAACATTATGAATTATTACATTAAAAAGTATATAAACATTAGGTTATAAAAATTCATTCAATACATTTGAGCGAAAAGTAAAAGATTGTGTTATGGAAGGATATTATAAATTTCGATGCGTTCTTTCCATGCAGTTGTTAAAAATAATTTACAATATTTGTCAAAGATGTTACTTGCTAATACATAGTTAATATTGTTTATACATTGGATTTGATATTTTTCATGAATTTCTAGGTCGTCAAAAAAAAGGTGATATTTAAGTTCAGGTGAGCTTGACGTGAATAAGTCCCATATTTTATGCAAATCATTGTTGTATAGATCTTCTTTAAGTTGTTTAAATATTGAGTTTCTAATATTAATTAATCTAGTACAATTGATATTAGAAACTACAAGCTTAAAGAAAAATGTGTTCACAGTTCACTGATTTACACATACAAACTCTACAAGATAATTACAACCTAATTAACACATCCAAGTAACAATAAACAGATCAGTTGATTGGAGTTTCATAATGGCTCGTACAAGTCGAACAATGTGCTCATAATAAACAGTAATCTGAGATGATCCAAAGATGATATGTGCTCTAATTATCAACATTCAAGTTGGCGAAATGCAAGTTCTCAATAATACCCAACACTGCAGTACAAGAGCAACAAGTCAATCACAGTGCTAATTATTAGAGCGCAACATAACGCGCCACCCCGTCGCGCACCGTGCGGATGGTTTACTTTTATTCGTATCTCAGATTCTACAAACTTGAACTTCGAAGGAATTGCATATCTTCTTAAAATCATTGCATTACTTTATAAACCTTAGCCCTACTAACATTATTGAAGATGTTTTGTAGCTTTTGTAAGTTCCTCTATGCATAATGTTTCCAACATAGCGAAAAACAAATAAGACATTTCCACTAAGAAAATAATAGTTACAGTTAAAAAAAAATTGTTCTATATAAAATCAAATCAACAAAAACAGATTACTAATTCAAATGAACTTTTATAGTTTTGACGCAAATTTTTTTTTCATAATCTTATACTGGTCACAACGCGTTGCAACGGCGCCCTCAATTGTTTAAAACTTTAAAATGATTGACAAATTAATTATTATATGAAATTATTGCATTGCATTTCTGGAAACTTCTTAGTTCAAAGTATAAATACCATTCTAAAAAATATTCTATAAAGTAAGATTTGATTTGTTAAATAATTAATGTTACAGTTATGCTATTCACAGAAATAATGCAACTATAGTAATATTACGGTACCGTACAATCCTCGGTGAAAAGATTTAATTATTTAATTTGTTAATGTTAATTTAACAATTAAATTTCCTATTAGAACGCATAAGTGATCGTGCGTTGTAAGTTGCCGGCGGACAGACGGTCAGTCACCTTCTACTGGCCTACTGCTGATTTTAATCCGGTCCCTGGATGTTGGCAGAATACCGATGCGAGAGATGAAGAAACAAAACGAAGAAGAGGAAGCTGTAAGGATGAGACACTGCAGCTTATCATGTTGTATTTTTAAAACAAAAACATTTTCAGTTGTTGAAGAAACGCTATAGTATATTTAACTATCACTAGTAAAATAAGACACACACAAGTATGTTTTATATATAACGTAGCCTGTTTTCACAAGGTTTTTACAACATCTATATGATTTTGATTTAAAGAATTAAACTGACGCTAATCTTGGAATGCTGTTCAATAAAATATAAACAACCTGCATTGCCTATCCTACACATCTAAAACACATAATACATTTTGATGTCGTCCGAGATCCACTGTAATTTGAATGATGTGGAAATCACAATAGACCTGTAACCTATTAATTAGGTCATATAATTTTAAAAAATAAAATTCTAGCACCTTTCTAGCTACAGAATGCCTAAGTAGGCCTAGTAGTAGTATTTGTAACAAGCTAAAGTGTAGCAAACAACTTTACATGAAATATTATTTCATATTTTGTTAAATTTTTTAATAGAAAATAATATGTAAGTTATTAGTACATTAATGTACGCAAGTTAACATGTTTTGTTATTATAATAAGTTCACGTGATAATAATTATATTATGATTATTTACTGAACAATACTTCATAAGGTTCTCCACGTGTATTTTATTCCGAATTCATTGTTATACGTGATGCATCAAATACATTTTGCTGATAAAATAATTATTGTATTATTTGGCATTGACTTCAAAGTTGTTGCTAAGGGCCATTCGTTCCACTCTACCAAGGTGAAGAACCAGTTTGCGTCGATTGATACCGTAAAATTTTGCAATAATAACTTTATGCCTACTCTTAAAATGTTGTAATACCGGAAAGGCACAACATATATCCAAATTATTGAATAATTCGTCAGTTTTCAAACAAAGTCTATAAGGCCACTTACTATATAAATATCCTAATTCATAGGATTCAACACTAAAAGTTATTTTAGTCCTAATAAATTAAGTGTAAATGGGAAAGAAATTCCTACCCCGCTACATGAATAATTGAAATCGGTAAACCCAAAGTTTAAAATTGTAAAGTTTGGAATTAGGACCTATAACTGCAAGAAGTATTGCAAGTGTTATCTACTTTTCACAGTAAACCTGCAATAATTTTTTAGGATTTTTATTATATCTTTACAATTTATAAAGTATTTTACAAGCCTTGTTTATATTACATTGATTTATAAATGTTGCCTTCTTCCGTTTTTTTAAATAAAAGTGGAAAATATTAACAGTTTGAAACAAGCGTTTTAGAAATATATTAACGGGAAGAAAAAACACCTTATACCAGTATGATTGTGTTTATACACATGATATTCAACTATCAAATGACATAGTTTGGTTAATATATCATCGTAATGCCTGTGTACATCTCATCTGTCTATTTTCAACGTCTTTAGCATCAGTTGCTTTATACGTAAATGTAATTTCTGTATAACCTTGGCCTTTTACGATTCGTTATAGAATTTGTATTCTTCTTTTAAGAAACCCTCATTATGAGTAAATAGAAATCTTGTAATTGTTAGGAGTCTGTGAAAGGAATGCACATTGTGTTCTTGCAATAGAACAAATTATGTTCACCTGTGTGTATAGGAAAGTACATCTTGTTCGATATTATATGGTTCATATCCCAGGTTTAGTATAATAATAATGATCCGCCTCAACAATAGCTTACGACTTACCGTCGGATTTACGAAAAACGAATGTGTTGTAAATAAACGCGCTCTAATAGTCTTTTAACATAACAAAAAATAATATAGCTAAGGCTATATACATTGAATGAGAATATTGTTTAATTTTCATACCAATCTAGGCCTATACAATACAACCATTAGTTATTCTTGTACAATTCAGGAACGGGTTTCATATAATGGCTAAGCCACTTACATAATACTTAAGTAATAGGCCTGCTAGAATTATACTAAATATTTCTACTAAAATAATGTTTTCATTAACGTACCTTTATGTAGGCCTACATTTAGTAACAGATATCATTATACCGGTATAGGTTTAGACTACTTCAATGTCTATCTTTGGTACATGCATTAACAGATATATCGTACCTCAATGTCTATCTTTACATAAGTCAATTGTCGTTTGCATACCAAATGATACAAACAATATAATAATACAGTACCGCAAAGTGTAATAACGTTCGTTCGTTTAGATACAAAGGCTCGTACTAAGGTAAGACAGGAATGTGTAGGCTAAGCACAACGCACATGTAAGTTACGAACACAATAAGGCACAGCAATCAAGCTAAGTTTCGCTCTAAGTTTCGATACTAACTTTTTTTGTAAGGTAAACGTATAGTTAAACGACTTGTTCTGGGTCTTTTTCTGTCACGGTGATATCGTTATAGACAAAATATGTAACGTTGTGAGGTCCACCATTTTAATATAATAATGTTTAGGCAATGTCATACAACAAATTTAGATTTTGAATTCGTGATCACTGCAGAATTTCGTTAATGATAATTTAAAGAAATAATCAGATGAAAACCATACCGAAATGATAGATAAAAATAAAGTTAACATTGTAATTCGTGTTTTGTTTAACATAGTCCACGTCAAATGGAAACCAGTGTAGGTGGTACAACACGCCGATCTTAAATTGATTTATACTTCAAATTAAAAATTGAAAGCGTTTTCCAAATTACCGATCATGAAATAAATATATCAAATAAGAAACAGCGTTACTGAATACAAATTCGATGGTTTAATGATTCTGTTGTAAATTGAAAATAAAAGGACAAAAAAACACTTACCATCATCATCATGATGCTAACGGGCTGAAAATCCTCGAGCTAAATATCAAAAGAATTAAACCGTGTAATGTTTTATGCCTCAATGAGGCTCTTCAGAACCACGCGTAAACTCAGTTCGCTGGTATATTATAACAACTGACTGTGTCGTATTGTAGCCTTCGGGTTTTGAATCCCAATCAGAAATGTATGAAACGAGCCACACAAATCTACCACTCAGGTGAGACTGAAGGCGCAGTCTTGCGGAACACTCTCAGTCAGAGTTTTTCACGTGCGATAACTGGCTGCTGGGAAGCCAAATTGTTGCAGTGTATAATCACACACACACAAACACAGATTCAAAGGTTCTTAATTGACAGTTTCAACGCTTAGAATTGTTTTGTTCTACGCATAGAGTCACTTAATTCAACCCCTAACTCGGTGGGTAGCAATATTCAACTGATTGAGAATGACCGGCATTGCCTCGGCAGCCACCAATTACTGGGACGTTGCCGGCAGCCCGCCCCGGAGCAAAAGTCAAACGGCTCTATAACGGCCAATCAAATAATTTTTCTCCTTATCTGATTATACCAAATGCAAAGTGTACAGAAAGCTCTATGTTTGCTAAATACTCTTTTTTAAACGTTAATATTGCCTGCCAGAATTTTCAACGTGATGCCGTGTGTATCGTATATTATACGCGCGTAACATTTTAACGTTGGATTTAGCTTGTGATTTTAAACAAAAAGCGTTTTGTAATTTTTGAATGGTGTTATTTTGTGTAGGCTATTATTTTAATGAAGAAATAAAACCTTCCGTGGTAACAGTAGCCTACCATTTTGCTGTTTTGTGTTTGTTCTTGTTTGTGTTCAATGTCTTGTCTTGCCAAATTGTATAAAACAAAACTTTAATATTCAATTCAATTTCTTTTTATCGCGGAATTATCATCCATATAAAAACTCCTATAACTGAGAAAGAACAATTCAATTTAACTTGTGATTGAAAATCGTTTTTGTAATTTTTGTTTGGTATTATTTTGTGTATTGTTTTTGTGAATGAAGAAACGTTTCTTGGTTTCTTTCTTGTTTTTGTGTGTGTGTGTTCGGATTTGTCATTGATATTGAACACTGTATAGGCCAACGGATAATATTTAAAGTTATTTTGTACCGTGTCATAAAGTTTAAAATATAATTAATTATTTGATTGTATTAGCAAATGATTTATATCGTTCATAGTACAAAAATAAACATCGATGTAAGGATAGGATCAGGATGAACATTTTAAATTTTGAAACATTACATTTTTTTGTGTGTGTTTGGATGTAATTGGAATTCAACAAAGGTCAGGTAAACGTGAAAATAACTTAAAATAACTATCATTTCTTTACTTTAATATAGTAAACAAATGATAATTAGGCATATGCGTCATATTATATAGACGTACAGTATGTCTAAAAAACATTAAAATGAAGATTAATAAAATCAGACTTTGAACAGGCCATTTTGTAAATGAAATACAGGTACAGTAATTAGTTCCGTAGCAAAAAAAACCTAACGGTTAAATTTAACCAAAAATCCATTGGCTGGCTGACTCTTTACTTTTTTGCTTAAAATTACATTTTTTGTCAGGTCAATATTTTTTTAGATCAAATTTGTTATGGTCAAAATGAATAACTAAATGTGAAGTGCCCATGGACATGATGATGTCATATCACTACCATATTTGGGCATATCACTACCATATTTGGGCATATCACACTTTTTTTGTCAAACTAGTTTGATAGTGTAGACCGAGAGGTTTATACTATTTACATTTGCGGCATAGAAGATATAGCGTAATATAGCAGTACAGTTTAAACACAGTCCTCTCTATCGAAGACGCGGCGGATCAACAGCGAAATCAACAAACTGTATTTGACAACATCACATGTTGTCGAAACTAAACGTGCATTAACGATCATGCTAGAATTGGAACAGCCATCTGACGTAAGTTATTATTTTACAAGACCCTCCTGAATGAAAAATGAAATTGACATTTACAAGTGTTGTTTCGTGCACACCGACATTTTGTTCATGTTTTACTTTTGCGCACGATTGAGCAGCTTAAACACTTGTACACGCGTGTATTCGTTTTAAAAGCGTTTCAACCGACGCACTGTGGTCAAATCTCTAAACATTGTACGCTGGCGCACTAACACGTCATACTATAGCATTTGCGTCATCTAACGCATTCAATAACGTACATGTCAATTGGTCATATATGATAAGTCTGAACATATGACGCGTTGGTATTGTTTTACGCACTATTCATATTTTGTTTAAGTTTTGTTTACGCGATTAAGTTCTTCGTTAAAAAAGTTTTAAAAAAGAAAGAAAACGTATAAATTATTCTTAATGTTGTCATTTATCATAGCTCTGGGATTGGCAAACTTAAAAATATGATTGCTAATTACAATTTTCATATATTTCTCCTATTTTGTTTATCATTAGGCCTACTATGTTTATAACAATGATAGGCCGTAGTGATTACAAATATTATTTTTTAAATAAATAAAATCATTAATCTTTATCAGTATTTTAACAATATCAACAATTATAAAACTAAATTGCTTTTTAAAACATAGATAAGTAACATTAAAATTATTATTTACAAAATATACAAAATGTTTAATTTACAACAATAATTGTAGGCAGGTGAAAATATCATACTGTATGCATACATAAGTTGTTAAACAAATCTTTTCTATTTAATAATGAATATAAATGAATACTATTGATGATACACACAAACAGGATACAAGGCACAAAAGCATTGAGTTTGATAGATTGTCTTCTTAGAGAGTTTACGACGACTCGCGTTCTGATCTTGATACGGGTATAATATCTATAAAATGTGATTCTAATACAATCTTTCAACCTATTTATTTAACATAATAAATAGAATCATTGATTTATTAAACAATTAAATGAGCCCGAAGGAATCAAATCTCATTACGTCACTCGGTTAAGATTCAGATTTTACAATGATGACATGGATTGCCATTGTAACAACGCACGCATTGCTCCAAGTAGTGTTTCTTATTGTTTTTGCTTTTTTAAAAAATCTTTATAATAATATTTTGCTGGTTGCAAAAGACAGTTTAAGTATGCAGTATATCAGTATTTTTCTGCATAGAGAGTGGTAGCATTAGCTGGGCTCAGAATATTCACTCGTATAGGGCGCCGCCTAACGATGTGATCTAAGTTTTTTTGGTTGGTTTGACTGTACTGTATTACAAAATTGGCTACCCACCCATACTATTACATTACTGTTAATGTTGTAGATTTACATGGAATTTGTTTCAGTTTTTGCTTCATATGGTTTGAGCATTCAACAAGATAAATTGACGGGTTTTTTGTTTTTTGATTTTTTTTTTTAAATATTAAAACATTTTATATTTTATAAAAACATAAGTAGACAAAACATGTGACCTAAGTCTACAAATAATTCAACTAGATAATGTGCTCGGGTTATGGAGAAAATAATTAGGTAAACAAATGTAAAAATAATAGAAACATAATTCAATTCAAGGCAATTTGACCCGTGACATGCCTATCCATAATAATATTTATATAAAAAAATAAACGAATACAAAAAATGTCGACTGTAAAGATGTTTGAAATATATAATTTGAAATTCTATATAAGATTCACAAATTATTTTTCCAGAGGTCGTGTTTGAATTTTAAAAGCATTATTGAAAGACGGGATATTGATTTCAGTCTCAATGGCTATATTCATTTAATTAAGATGATCATACATTTTTTTTTTGTAATATTCATAAGTCATTAGCAAAACTGCATATAGTTACTTTTAATAAGAGTGCGTTGCTCCATTTTATCTCCGTATACGTTTTCCTTTTGACATGTGATGCTAATATGTATAGGGTCTCTCATGCGGGTATTTGCAACGAATAAAATTAAGGCTCTGAAGAAACGCAATGTTTTCTGTATGTTATATAGATATGGTTTGATAACGTTGTATACATGCGTATGTATCATGCGTTTTTTACGCATTACATCGTTAAAAATTTCGTCTTTCACTATATGAACAAAAAGGCTAAAGCTCTCTCTAAACTATTAAACGAGTTTGACAAAAAAGTGTGATGTGCCTATATAGTGATATCCCCAAATATTGTAGTGATATGACATCATGCCCATATATGGCCACATTTTGTCACATAAAATGTTATAGTGTAAGACAGATCTTTAGAATTAATAATAATATTAATACTGAATAATTCATAATTTTCAACAAATCCCTACATTCTAAAGTTTACTATCAACGATATAGTTATATTTTGTTACACAATCGTTACTGTAGGACAAAGTTGCATGTACACTGTAAATGTACTATATCTCGTGATTATTGTGTACTACTATAGTTGATGTTATGTCCACATCGAAGTGAAATGGTTATATTTAACCGATTGAAGAGTATAATTCCGTTTACACTTGAAGTAGCGCCGATGATAATAAGGCAAGATTTACTTGGCATGAGTTACCATTTTGCATTGGTAAAATGCCATCATACTTCCAATCTACGTGGCGGTAAAGGATATCATGAACAACTTGTTTGATATGAACTCAAATGTTTGAATTGTATGTTTATCTGTAGCTTGGAATGTAAAAAGTTGTATGCATCACTTTTATTGAGTAGTCTTAACATGGCTGTAAATTTTATGGTCTTATAAACATGCTGAAAACTATAGGCCTTATTTTAGGGTCTACTACTAGATTTATTTATATACATAAAGTCGTTTTTTGTTGGAATGATTAGTATTTTTCCTATTGTTAACTATCATTTTAAATTAATCTTTTTTTCACGATTCTAGACCAATCCTGTATTACTGATGCTCTATTTTTAGAGATTTTCCATTGGCACCGGTGCCCTTTTCTTGATGCTGTACCATTTATAGACACATTAGGCCTTTCATGTATTACTGATGTCTTTTTTTAAGAGTGTTTCTTCTGGTACTGGTTCCCTTTTCTTTCTTTTAGAACCATGGTGCTTTCCTATTGGTATGTCCGTTTTAGACCCACCGTGCCTTTCTATTGTTGTGTCCATCTGTACAGTGCCTTTCCCGTTGGTGTGTATCCGTGGGCGGTTGCGGACCACTGTGTGGGGTATAGCTGTTTGAAGGGTGTCGATGCATACAACATAATCATATTCCATACTCAACTGATAAACAACATCATTTATTTCCCCTCCATCATAGTGATTGACAAGTTACGCTTATCTTCAACACCCCATGACATTTTGATATATAGAGGAAGATGGCACGAACTTTGACCTTGCCTCTAGGTATGACGTAGGAGGTGAAGATTTTCATCGTCTAATTCATCATATCCGTATTCTAAGTTCAAGAGTCTACTAATCCCACTGTAGTCTTAGCAGTTTAAAGAAACAATTTCATGTTGGTGTCACCAACACAGAATTAAGTTCCATGATTATGATTTTAATATTGATTTGTGATTTAATTATGACGATGACAACTTGTCTCTTCTGTATACAGTGTTCCTAAAAGTAGAAAATGCGCATGCGCTTATTCGGGTTAGTTTACGGTATTACATTACGAAAGGTGTCGAGTAAGTTTTTAAGTTCGGTTAAAACGTTCGAGATGAAATCTTTTCTGAGGCTACATACTGTATTTGATATAATTATATTATCGTCTGATACTCACTGCTAGGAATACAAAACGAATAATCAGAATAGATTACCCTTTGGGCCCAAAAGATGAATTAAATTAAAAGAATGTTCACGATATTTATTGAAATTATACTGTAGAAAATGACAAATATATATGGTAACTATAAAAGATCAGACAACGTTGAACTTTTAGCCCCTTACGGATTACTTAATACAAATTACTTTTTAACATTCAGGCTACAGTCTCAAAGTTATGAGGGGAGAAGGTAGGATTGATGGGAAAGCCGGGGGAGTGCGACCTGTCATCGATAGGTTGAGCCAGCAGCAGAATCCTCAGCCAGGTTACAGACTAATCATGGGTTGGAATGATTACATATATATCAAAATGTAAAAATATACAATATGCTTTGGGTGTAGAGTTTTCACGTGAAGTATTTATAAACTTTCATTTAACGTTTGTCTTATGAAAGCTAATGATAATCCCACAATGCCACCGGCTACGTAGATACATAGCAGTTCCTAACTTTAAATATATTTTGTTTTAAGGTAAAAATCGAATAACTACGAATGCAACGTATATCTATTGTCCATGGTGTCTGAGAAGGTGAGCAGATAACTTTTATAGATCAACGTTGCTCTCAGAGAATGTAGCTACTTTTTAAATTCGGTTTTCAGTTGATATACAATACCAATTTGTTTGACACTTTAAACACTTTTATAGTAAGCTAAACTATAATATTAGCAAAAGCAGGTTTGCGGTACATGATGTAATTCTAAAAAAAAGAAAGAATTTAAATTAAAGAATGTCTTGAAGAGTTTTGGGTGACGCAAACCTTCTTCTAAAACGTGTGTACTAATTCAAACTCTCAGATATTTCAAAATCATTTTTTTAAATTAAATAATTTCTTAAATGTACAGGTATTGTTATGTTAATATATAAACGATTTACTTAGCTTTAATCATAAATGGTTGTTTGTCGGTATTTGTTAAATAAGATTATGTTAATGTTTAATATTTATTTTTATGTGTAGGACATCTTGTAGTTTCTAGTGATGAATTTGACAGCATTCGCGTCATAACGCATTTAGACCGTTTATAAATGCGATTATTATTATTACTAAGAGAAACAGAAAATACGAGTTAAGACACACGGTTAGTTAGCTAAGTTTATGGCCTATTGGCTTCTGCTCGTTTTTTTACTGACAGGCAAAATCAAAAACTTAACATCTGAAATTAGCCGTAACAAGTTAGAATATTAAACCCTAACACCCACCAAACGATGCGGAAAAACACAACAGCAATTATAAACAAGAACAATATTATTTTGTATACTCGAATATGAAGGTTTCACAATAATATTTAAATGTTGAGTTTGGCTTGAAGATATCGATTTGTAGATAGATTTAAACCCTTGGGTAGGTATCACCAAATGCAACCATCCAACAATACATTCGATATTGAAATATAATTATGCTTGCTCTAAGCTACTATGATGAAAAATAAATTAAAAGGTACGTCAATATCTTTGTCAATATGAATGCGAGGAAGATACTAGGCCGACACCTTAGTTCTATTAGTGCATAACAATCTATAAAGACAATAGTTAGCGGCGATGACAACCAGCAAGGCTTTATAATTACCAATAGATACACGGGCGAAAACCAAGCGATTGGGTTACGTATTGTTGATAATTATAACACACTACGTCAAGGAGCCGCATTCATGAAACTAAGTAATTTACTGTGTAAGAGCTTATGATCAACTATTAAAAAGTACAGAACACCGTTCTAGAATTACGTTTAATTATCAATGATAGACAATCTACGTATTTCTGTGGATAGTATTTCGTTTAATATCCCAAATAATTGCATTCTTGATGATAGTGTTGCATTTTTATGAAAAATAACAAAGATGGAAACTTGGGATATGGAAGTGTGGAGTGAATTGTTTTCGTCAGTGTTCCTGAGTTTATTCCCATTGTTTAACTTTCAACCAATCACATGCCTCTAAAGTTAAAAAGAAAAACGTATGTAGGCAAACCTCACACCCACGAAGAAATATCTGAATTCAGCTTTCTAGAAAGGTAAACTTCGGGCCAATCGCATAAGTGTAAAAACACTGCCAATGTTCAGCAACATTATGTGTTTGCACTCTATAATTATTAATAAGAAAATAAGATAATAAATAAGATTTATATTTTACCTACATTGTATGGTACTTTATTATTAGCTCTAACAAACATTAACAATACTTTCTTATGGCTAAACGTTGTCATCATTCTTATGTATACTTAATAGATTCCGTTTTCAGGCTACAAACAATTCACATAGCCGACGAGAATTTTGACAAAGTATAAAAATAAAAATGGATATTTAGTATACGACAAACGTGATGACTATCAACAGTATCTAGAAAACGAACATCGAACTATTATTACTGAATAAATTATTCAGATTTGTAGAAGCATATGCATAAGTCTATTTCAATTTGTATATTTGAAACAAGTAGTATAGACCTTCTAATTGTCTCGGAAGATCTCTCTTATTTAGCAGAAAGTAATTTCATTATAAACGTAAGGACTATTAACAGAAAATGACCAACAACATAATCAGTGAAATTACATTATCCCTAATTGGTATTATTAAAAAAATATTCCAGCTTGAAATCACCAAGAGCAAATTCCCTGCCCAGCCATCTTAAATATGACCCTAAGGATTGTAGATTACATTCAGTAATTTGTAAGACAATAAAGTTCTCTGCTCGTATCAATATAGCCAGAAGAAATTCACTTATTACAATTCAGAAATCTAGTATATTTATAACATGGTAGACTGAATCTAAGCCTGGAGTCTTTAAGCTTAAGTCCTAGTCTCATTGATTCTGGGCGTACCCCGGTAGCACTATGCCTGCTGTTAGTACCACAACAAGCTGGAAATTAGCCTTAATTTTGATTCATGTAAGAGGTTTATTATGTCTGTCGTATATCTACAGGCCTTATTTGTTTGATATATTTTAATTAATTGTTCAATAAGAGGATATAAAGTGAAAGTTTATAACATTTTAGAAGACGTTTTTGATCAAGTTACTATAAATAAATATATATAAACAAATCAGGCAAAGAACATTAAGGGCTAGTGTTGCCCGAAAGCTTTGCTAACTTTTCTGGCTGTTTTACTTCTCGTTTTGATTTAGCTTTTCGCTTTTATTTTGTATCTCCATTGAGATCCAGCCACTGCATTGTCATTTTTTCAGTAATTTGCCTTTGGATTTATATATATATATATATATATATATATATATATATATATTTATCGTTTCAAATTAATTAATTAAATTTCAGTATATAACCGGGCGGTTTAGAATTAATGTTCTTTGCCTGTTGTGTTTATATATATAAAAGTATCTCTTCGGAGATCCCGCCTCGTGAATAAAAATACTGAAAGATGAGGGCGTATCAATTTGATCTCTGTTGCGCGTGCGTACAACTGAGGACTAGTGCTGTTCCGCCGTACCACGCCGAGAATGTTAAAGAGTCGCTATCCAATCGAGTTCGAACAATACCATGAAAGCCCCAGTGGTCTAATGGTTAGGACATCTGCATATCAAGCAGGCGGTCCGAGTTCGAGTCTCGGTTGGGGCGACTTTTTCTCATTCTCACAGATTTCATCATCTTTATCGTTTCAAATTAATTAATTAAATTTCAGTATATAACCGGGCGGTTTAGAATTAATGTTCTTTGCCTGATGTTTTTATATATATATATATATATATATATATATATAAATTCAGAGGTAAATCTCAGTGGAGATGAAAATAATAATAATCAAACATCTCCATCAAAACAATAAAGCAAAACAGCAAGAAAGAAAATGCTCGAGCTTTATCATTTATTATAAATTATATTTATTAATTTATTTTCAACTTTATGTTTAATGATGAAGACTTTTTGTCTTTCGTAAATCTAAGAGAATATAAATGTGTAAAGTTGTGGTATAGCGTTTCTTCATTACGTCACAGTCGATATATCGTATTTTGTAAGTATTATACATATCTGACTCGTGGTGATTTCTTTCAACATTATTGCAATGTTTCATATTTTATTGTCAAACCTGCCATGTTTTCTGTCGACAGCAACTCGTGCGCCGCCAGCGACACTCAAGGTGTGTTTTAAATTGGTCCTTTTTCAAAATAAATTGGTAAAAAAATGTTAGATCATTTTAAAGATGTGCTCTGTGAGATGCCTGTCAAACAAGATAACACGAAGTCTTCACACGATGCTGCTGAAGGTTAAATTGCAAAAACAAATATCGAAAAAAAACTTCTATTTTAAAATTTGTTTTTAATTAAAGTTATTTTCATTAAGATAATTGTTAAATGGATTCAAACAAACTAAAAATAAAACAATACTATAATTGTCTTGCTGACATGTTGAGTATAGTCCCTTTTAAAAGTAACACAAATAGTTATTCCTTTGACAGAAAATTGTCGATAAAAAATGTGTCTGATAAAACTGTAGTTTAAATAAAAGAATATAATTTCCTGCAAGTCAAAAAGTTTGGTTAAAATTCAACTGTTTGTTTTGTCTTTTTTATTAGCTAAATCATTATTTTTTTTGGCAAAAGTGAATAATTATTAAAACTACAACATTCAAAGTTTTCAAATTTATACATATTTTTTTAATGTTTTTTCAGGAAAAGCATCTTTAAAAAGAAATTTTGTTGTGGTACTTTAAGTTGTTGATCATCCTACTCAGTTCTCACTTCCAATATAAAGTCTAAGTTAATTAAACAGAATCTTAACACCATTAGTTGCTAAAAACAAATACCAAGATATTAAAGACGTTCGATTAAAATAACAAACGCTAAAAGAAAAGCTTATCTGTAATCTTGTAATACGGCTGAAGCCATGCCTGTCATCCTGGCATTATTATTAGAATGCATATTTTATACGTTGTATTTTTACAGCAATTCGATCAAGCAACGAACATTATTGAACATAAACACACGCTCATCTCTCAAACTGTATGCAATTGCAATAGACCAGTAATAATCGATATAATTAACCTATATTTAATGTGATATACGTGTAATAACGTGTGTAGATTTTAATTGTTCGTCTTCATGTCCTTTCTTATTAATATTCTTGACAAGAAGTTAACTGATAGCAATATGCTCATGTCCAATTACTCAATAGGCCTGTTATCGTCAATATAATTTCAACAAAATCAGTCATTACCGTACATTAGTAAATATAACGACAATTTGGCACTTTCTTGATATCATAATGCTTGCTTCCAGGACGCAACGCTAGAACGTATGTCGCAACATAAGCGAATTGACCAATCACAAGCGACAAATCCGAATAATATCGCTTTTGATTGGTCAATTCGCTTAGGTCCTAGTGAGAACCAAGATAGTTGGCGTGCCACACAAATGCGCAGCTGCGGAGGAGTCTAAAATCTGTTATGCGCAAGTTCAGAAACATATGACCATTATGCATAATGAATATAGAATATTAAGATTTGCCTTAATACTATTTTTCTTTCTTGGTAACTGTGAGATACAGGCAAGCAAATATCTTGTCAGTAGATCACACAGGAAGCCGAGAAGGATGCGATGAAAGCGGGGAAACTGATTCAGATACCTCATGTTGAGTGAATGTGGCAGGCCTAGCAAATACGTTGCCTAACTTGTTAATTGGCAGTGCTATTCTGAAGTTATTTAATTCATGTAATTGACAAGCTCAGATAGCTTAACACGTTTAAAGAGGGTTGTTCACTTTTTTTCCTGAACACTTTAAAAACGGAAACAAACCTAGGAAATAACCATTACCAAACACGATCGGAAATGACCGTGTTCGACTAATTGTCAAGATGTGACTTGTCGTCTTCATATAACCAACTAACAAACATTTTCCTTTTAATCACCACTGAGTGGCTCACTTTAATGTACTAAACCATATATAAATGAGTCAGTTCATTTCTCAATTGGATTGGTCTCGATTGTTCTTGTATAGTTTTACATCAAAAAAGTGTCGAATCATACCTCATCTACCTCTCCACCTATGTTAGTGTTATTTCATTATATCACAGGCTGTTTTAGAATGTCTCTCCTTATACGGTATTCTTTAATATTTCCAATGTACGTTTATCAGGTTTAAATGTAAACTTAAGGATTAATTAAAAATAATTATTACGTCATTTTTTTAAATAAATTAAATAGATTAAATGTTAGGAATAATTGTTACGTCATATTTAAAAATTAATTATCAAAGTGAGTAAATGTTGATACTCGACTTTTGTAGTGAACACTGAATTTGTTTGAAAGTTTAAATGTCAACTGAAATAATTATCATAAACAAATTTTAGGAATAAAACTGTTTTTAAAAGTATTTCCGAAAGCTCGGCAACCTTTTCTGCCTGTTTTACTTTTTCGTTTTAATTTAGCTATTTGCTTATTTATTTTTATCTCCAAATGTTTTTATACTTTTAATGATAGGTTCGAAGGAAATCTGGAACACCATGATCATTTCAATTCTGCGAACAGTTATAAAGTTGGTTGATACCCTTATATTACAAAGAACTTCACTCCAAAACACAAACCAGTAGGTATCCGATTGCCCTAAGGGTCACCAAGTTGGTAAAGAGTTAAAAAACATATTGAAACAAACAATAATACAATAGTTATTCTGTTATACTTGTTTTAATATAAGTACCAGCCTTTCTACAGTACCTAGACTCAGATGATTTGATTTCCCTGGTTTAGGCCTAATCTAAATGATATACACTTTTCAAATGAGTAGGCATATAGGCCTAACTATTTCTTTCGCATGATCTGTAAGTTTTTTCCTTTTCCAACTTTACAACTCCATCTAAACATCAATAATTTATTTGTGATTTATATTTTTGAAAATATAAAATAAAAAACTGCTCCTGTAAATGAACATTAGTTTTTATTTTATTCGTAATATATTTTACTTTTTTTACTATTATTATTTTAGTTTTAAATTTTAACTGGTCTGTATTTTAGAATGTCGAATATAATGGGAAAATATAGTAAAATAAACACAGCCAGAAGCTAACGGTAATTTAATTCTTTTCCATTGTTAAACGTATGTAATCAGTTACCGTATAAAATAATATATATTTAAATCACCCAATCTATCATTTAATATCATATTGTAAATTACATTAATTCTAACTGAAATGGACGTTTAGGTTTCTTAGTCATAAAGGATTTTTTTTAAAGTTTAATGCTTTTTTTAAGATTAAATTATTTGTTATTGTTGAAACTAATCGATCATTTAAATTGTATTAAACAAGAAGGTAACACAGCACAAAGGTCGCCTGCTAGATGTTCGTTAATTTTTCTCTGTGAAAAAGTTCTAACTTGTAATTGATGTCTTAAACTCGTTTTTATTGTTAGCTTTATAATGTTAACACCTGGCCTATGGCTTTTTCTGTTAATAATTGATGATATACCTGTGTTTTCAATCGACCAACCCCAATTCAATCATTTTCCTGTTGAAATACAAAAATCCGGATTTTTCAACGTTTTTATTCAATAAGAACAACATACTGAATAACATTCTTATACAATAAAATGTATTTTATCTGACTGCCTGTGATGTTTATAATACTAGAAATTGTATTATTATTTATTTAGTTTTATCATATTAATACAATATGCCTTTTTATAATGATATACTACCGTATATGATTTTGAGACTAGTTTTCTCCGTACAAATTCATGAACATTAATATAGAAAGTATTATCAAATTTTGATTATTTTTATAACAAAAATCGTGATTGCATATATATTAATTTATGTTTGTCATTTTTGCCTATAGTTATGCAGACAGGATGTTTTAATGCGCAACAATTAGAATTTCAGCTAAAAAAAATATATTAAGATTTGAGGATTTGCTGGTGAAAGTTGGCACTTTATGGCCGCTAGAAACGCTAATGGAGCGCGTTCATTTCTCAGCCGTAGGCCTATGCACGTCGTACGCCGGCTTGGTTTTACTGACTCCTTCTTTTTGTCCGAATGGGTAATATGAAAAGATGTCTTTGATTTAATATTTAGAGTTCACGATCAAACACTTTAACGCCTAATTAGTCGATTTGTGGCTAGCTAATTTGCCTCAATTTTAGCCTGTCAGAGTTACTTTTTCAACAAGAAATCTTTCCGCATTGTCCACCGTGACCTTGACTAAACTACGCTGAAATTATCCAAATAAGTGATTTGTCTACATAATAGTTTCGACAATACAGTGACCCAAATGTGTACTATTCAGCTACGACGTGTTTCCGTTTCGCGTTTCAATATTTTTGTACAATTGTTTGACCTGGGATGACCGATTGGTGAAGGGGAATTCTAAAACCGTGTTCATTCATTTTGACGACGTTAAGTCGAACTGTCAACACACGTGCTTAATTCAATTCGATTTGATTCTATCGACGAGTCGAAATGTGTTTATTATAGAATTCAAGGGTCACCAATTTCAGCATAGTACGGTACACTATGTAACTCCATAAACTCATTTGCCAAATTTTATAATGACTATGTTAAAAAATAGAAATATTCTTTTTACGTATACTTGTATTAAAATTACTATTTTTTAATATTACCTTAATGTGAATTTAGTTTAAAACACCCTCGCTGCAAGAACACCACATATAAAATATCTAATTGGGATTCATTCCATCAAATTGATCCTTTGATGGCTTAACTGCCTGTTTTATTGTTAAGCAAGTCTTAAACCAGCATTGCTTCCTTTCTTATGAGGTTACTTTCAATTGTGGTTTTATTTTTGTTTACTATTTATTCATAAAGTTCACTCCGTGAGCTTGCACTATTTGCGGTTGTTACGGTCTATTTAAAAAGGCTATAGTTTGGGATGTAAATTTAATTAGGGATAATTTGTTTACTATAGCACAAACAAAGACACATAATCGATTTATTCACATAAATACCCCCATTATGGAATGTACCGTATTGCACTAAAATAGAATTGTGTATCCGTTTAGGTATAAACCACTGGGCTATTAATCTAGAGCGGACACAAGCACTACCCCTGGATGCTCTCTTGACAGGGAAGAGTGAATATAATAATATAATTATAGATTATATTATTATTAATTTCACTTTTGCTTGGAGGATTCAAGTTAAAATGTCCACTTGGTGCAGGTATCCAGGTTAAAGTTACGGTGTGAATCATTCATTAGCCAACTCGGCTGCCATCTGTCTTAGCTATTGCATATATCCAACAGCGTTTCAATCAACATTATACAAGGTGTCTGGCCCTTTTAGACTAATATCGCATACATTGGCCTCTTAAATTGAAATGATATAGGTTAACAATTATTAATATGAGTATTATGTATTATAGCTGTTACTGAGTTTTTTCCAATTCTTGGCTCATCGCTCGTGTAATTTTTGTGGTGATCGGACTGTTTATCACAACGTTGTTTATTTTTTTATATAGGCCTACTTTTTTATTCTGTTTACAGAAGTTATACAAATCTGAAATTAAATATTAAATATAATATGTCATTTACTTACTAAAACATTATTCTTATTGAATTCCAATGGGCGTTAATTTGCGTTTTCAACATTCACAAAACTTACATAGTTTTAACAAGAAAACGAAAAAAAAAACTTGCTAAGGCAGTGTTGAAATAAAAGAAACGAAATTTAAGGTATCAAAAAATGTAAATATTTGTTTACTCTTATATTTTAGGCATATAAGTATTATTATTCTTCTTCTGAAGTATGTTATAAAGTGTAGGCCTAGGCCTATAGTGTGTTAAGAATAACACCGGCCTATACTTTTATTCATGTAAAATATAACCTGACAACAGAAATTTTCCCCGTTGCTTTATTGACATCTATTCTATTAAGAGATAAAGCCAATTATTCATATTACCCTGTAGTATTGTACAACATGACACGATGTTAAAACATTACTAATAACCTAACTATGTTATAGCTGTACAATAAAAGGTCCGTTATTTAAATATCATTATATTGTTACATGGTATAATCAAACATCTTTAATCTTTAATCTTCGCTCATTATTCCTTCACACTTGGTTTACAGTCCATAGCCCGGAGCTCCCAGAAGCGCAAATATTCTACTAGTCGAGGTTCAATGTATAATCGGTCTTTGCTATTAAAGAAAAAACTCGAATAATGCCCTTATTGTTAAGCTACCAATTGAATTGACTTAAGTCTTCGACAACTTTTATGCTCTTAACAAAATTGAGCAAATATTCGGTACACTTCTAGCCTCTGCGTTTGAGTATTTCCAAGGTCCCTTAAAATACTAACTGTTCAGCAAATACTGGTGCTTTGTGTTGCTCTGGTTTTGGGCTATAGAATTTCAATCCTCAATTTATTTTCTTTTATTCTAATCTATATTTCCTTCACAAGAACAATATCAATCATCTTTTGTGTCACTGTACTTTTAGGTCTGTTTTTGATCTATACAACTCATTAAAAATGTCCTATTTTTGGAAATTTGATTGGATGTTGAGTTCAATTTGATTGAAATATATATTTATACTGGGTAACCTCTTCAGTCAAAGACTGGTCTCCCAGAGGGCCCAGTTGGTGATCAGTGGCTGTGATGTACTAATACACCGGGGTAACCCCCTACTCGTCTCGAAAGATGTACTAGGTTCTTTAAAGTGCACACGAGCAAGTTGTGTACACTGGACCTACGGTTTATAGTCCTTATCCGAGAAGACTCGTTCTACCACCAGACCCATGGAGTGAGTGAGCTCGAACCCCTGCCGATGTTATGGCTACGTGATTACGGTTCCACTGTCTTAACCGCTCGGCCACTCACCCAGCTTGGCCACTTCCAACTAGAGTATAGCTGATGTTGGTTTCTGCACCCACTGTTCTTTGGCAACAATTTGAATTTGTCTGCTACAACTATGTAACTTCAACAAATACGAAAAACTATGTGATCAACTCATAACTTTTCACTCAAAAATCATTTGCTGATGCTGCTTTTTCGAGTATTTTTATTTTGAACTTATTTTGTTACTACTTTTTATCTCACACGACTATTCAAATGATAATAGAAAAATTTGTGTGGAATAGGTTTGAGTTAAAAAGTTCAATCTGAATAAACTTTAAAACATTATAAAGCACTTCATGGTAAAAAGCGCCATCAGTCATCTTGTGAGCTAACGATAAATATGCCTTAACTTCAAGAAGTTCCTAAATGTTATCAGCCTCAAACTATTTTTTTATTCTTATTTCCTTTCCTTACTTTCTTCTGAGTTAAAATAAAAATGATTACGCTTTTAATCAATTAGTAATCAAATACAGTAGTAACAGAAGCCACCTTCATTCTCATTAATATTATTTACGTCTATTTTTAGACGCAGAATAAAACAACAGAATAATTTCATGATTGAATTGTTGATTTTAGGAATCAATGCTAACTAAAAGGACATAAGATGAATAAAGATTAATATTTGAATTTGTTATTTTTTATACTGGGTAACCTCTTCAGTCAAAGACTGGTCTCCCAGAGGGCCCAATTATGATCAGTGGCAGTGTGTGTACTAGTAGACAGGAGTAACCCCTGCTCGTCTCGAAAGATTTACTAGGTTCTTTAACGTGAAAATGTGAGCTAAATGTGTACACTGGACCAACGGATTATAGTAGATGCCTAATACGTTATCTTAATTCGGTTATTCTATGTATGTTGTCGAACAAGACAGTTAAGACTGTGAATGCGAATCTATAAAATAAATATAAATAAACAAAAATACTATTAATTAACCTTCTTTATTTCGTAGGGACTAGACTGCAATGCTGATAAGAATAACAGGCATATAATATCATTGCAAACATGAAGGAATATGAAAGTGCATCTTGCACAGAATCTTTGCGAAATCTGAAAACAAATAGAGAAGACAAAAACTGACAGGCTGACAATTAAAGGTAAAGACGTATATAGATGCATCTTACAGATATAATATGCAAATGCTTATATACAGGACATATGGAATTAACTGTATGTATGCTTTTAATTATTACTTTTGTGCTTATTTAAGTTTACATTCACACAAATGGTCTAAAAGAGAAACATCTTCAAAGTGTCGATAGCCACTTTGAGCTTGTATGTCCCTGTGTAAACACCAATTTCAAACGTGAAACCGGTGAACAAAGGTATACACCCTCCCCTGAGTACTCCCTCCACTTGTCAGCCAAATTATGAATATAAAATCCACCAGCATACGTCAATATAGGCTTCTGTCTTACACACGTTTTGAGGAATAGGTGTTACACGCTATTGTTACTTGTGCAAATTAAAATGCTTAAAATGACAAAGATTCTTCTGAAATCAGAAGAGTCTTACTGATGGGTACTTCATGAGTTAGATTACCACTAAGCGTATACTAATTTTTTTAATACATCAATACATTAGTAAATAGGTGTCCTCGGCCCACTTATTATATTTTGGATAACTGAATGGCCTATTTTCATCACTTTGTTGGGATAACACGTACTTTAACAATCAATGTATGTATTACTGTTATTAAAAAGGAACAATAACCATTAACAAAGAAAAAAAGTTAAGTTATCAACTTTAATACACTATTAAGTAAATGTGCTTTTATCAAAATGAGATAACCTTTGACCTAAATATAGGCATAATTTCAGATTTTAGTGTTTTTACAATCAATTAAAGCACAGTTCCCTTGGTTTATAAACAATCTGTTAATTACCGTATTGTTTTGGTGAAAATTCAATCTTAAAACTTTATATTTTTTTTGGTGTATGCTAGTGGCAAACTTACTTCCTAAAACATATTTTGAGTAACTTAAATGAAATCAGAATTAATTTATTATTCATCGCTAAAATACTTACGACTACTCGGATTATGCTAACCAACAACAGAATGCTTTTTAAAAATCGAAATCAATCATGGCCGCCGGGGGCGTCGTTCAAAGATATCGATCCACATTTTCATAACGAATAATATCTTTAAACGTAAATCCCAAATTGTGCTTTTGACTAGTAGTTAGTATTATTAGTAGTGAAAGAGTAAATACATTATTATTATTATTAATTAGTGCTATTATTTTGTTAAAGAATTATTGTCTTAAGGTCTAGATTAGAAATCGATCTGCGCTTTGTACCCTCTAATTCAATCTAATACAACATGTATTTACTTTATTAATTAACACAATAGTCGAACTTTAAAATAAAAAAGAAAATAGGCAGGTTAACTAAAGATAGTAGTTGATCCAGGCATGAAGAAATAGAGATAAAAGGCCGTCAAAAAGCAAGTTGAATTTACCATTCTGAATAGCTTAGGCCTACTGCGCTATATACGCTTATATGTCACAAACAGACAACATAAACACTTTAAAAAATTATTGTTTAAAGAATCAATTTTTATGAATTATCATCTCATTAATATTACTATCATCAACGTAATTATCAACGTCATCACATCGTCATGAACATCTTTATTTAAAGTTACTAATTATAATTTAATAACTACAAACATGTAACATTTTGTGAGAGTGGTGCCAATTTACATCTGTTTATGTTTTTTCGTAAAGTCACTGCTTTATTCTAATTAAAATCAGTTAAAAAACTTGATTCATTTAAGTAATCATAATCAATCGAAATCATTATTCAGATCATAATTGTTAAAATGAGTTCCTCCAGTTTATAATAAACAGATGGTGAAATTGACTATGTGTCTTAAAACACAAAGAGAAAGTTAAAGGTTTCTTTAATAGAAACTATCGCCTATAGCCAACAATAACAAAGAAAGTAAGTGTGTCAAAAAGAATAATAACTGATTTAAGCTAACATTTACAATATAGTATATTCATAGTGTATAATAGACTGGAATGGTCACCCCCGGTAAAAATATTGTTGAAATAATTTATAATATATTTACATGAATTAATAACACTTAATTTGAAAAAATTAAAAATCAATTAGTCTGTACAGATCTTAAATTAAAACAGAAAAAAAACAACATCAGGAAAAGTTTTTAAAGTGACAGTAGATCAGTTTACATACACAACCCGAATACACGAATGCATCCGAATGTACGAACGTACCCGAATGCACGAACGTACCCGAATACGTGAATCGTAATGAGTGTAAACCAGGTGCTGGTGGTTTTTTTACTAATATTATTTTCAGTTCTCTAATCCCAATATCTAACACAGTATTGTGTATTCGGAATAAAAAAACAAACATTACTGGGGTTTTTTCCGACCTTATGGTATAATGACATAGTTTATTTAAATTGAGAACACGAATTTTGAGGTAGCAATACGTGCTAGGGAACACCAGGATATTAGTTCGTATGTTAGATTGTTAAGGTAGCAAATAGGATATTAGTAATATAGTTCGTAAGTTAGATAACGACATTTTAACTTAGGCATGTTGAATATTGTTTTTTATACACACTTTTCATTATATTTTAATAGCTAAATATTATTTCATAATTTTAGAACCTTTTTCATTTTTCATAATTTATCTCGTAGTATGAGACTTCTACATACAGTAAAGATTGCATACTCTTAGTTTGTACTTTTAGGTTATCCACTATACATGGTATTTCAAATAACACTTTTTAAAGTTAAAATTTGAAAGTTTTAAGAATTTTATTTAAAATCCTTTGAATTGTCAAGGTTTTAAACATTTTACTATTTTTTTGTAAAACAGCTGTTGGGTGTATTTTTTTACAAAAAAACTGTAAATGTAACAGTTTTTTTTTAACACTGTAGGCATATACATGGTATTTCAGATAGTTTAGAAGAGAAATTTCAAAAGTAATTCAATTGACGATTTAGATGTATGGCTTTGTGCTTTAATCGATTAAAGCACATACAATAATCGAATCTTTTCAACATATGGATCCATAAACTTTATTTTCATTTTGTCCCATGGATTTACGTAATATTTCTCATAAATTCCTATAATAAATAGTTTGAAAACTACCATACTAAACAATAGAATAACCAATTTAACTGTTTGAAAAAAAGGTTGTGCAAATGTACAAGAATAGGTTCAATGTTAAAAAGCTAATATTGACTACGACCTTCTCATGAAACTTGATATTCTTCTGTTAAAAGTCGTTCTCCAAATCACATAATCAATTTTTATATTGATCTTATTTATCTGCTATTTGTACAATGATCTGCTTCACAAACGAAAGCTATTTGAGAATATAAAATATGAGACGGGGTACCAAAGTGTAAACTTAGAACAACAATAGTGTCTTAGCTGTTCAAACAGTAAATGTGATACGTTTGGAAGCATCAACTATAGTTTACAAAAGAAGACAAGAATTACAGAACAAATACAATTCGATATGAACGTTTGAATGAGACAAAGATGATATGATAGGAATATAGCGAAATAAGCAACTTGTTTAAAATTGGCAGATTATTGTGATGTTAGACCGATTTATTTGTAAGAATCAAAAACATTGGTTTTATGTTTATGTGAGCACTATTTCCACTTTTTTTGAAACGAAAAAAAATTCGCAACCACACATGTACTGTAGGAGTTCATAAAAGATTCGAATAATTTGTCAGTGTGAAACTTAATACATTTCGGGTATAGGCCTACATGATTGTTTATTTGTTGATATTTGTAAATTATTATTTTTTATATTTTGTCAGGAACGTCTCTGCTGCATTGAGCCATACAACTTTATTGCATGGTCTCATGTTATATCATTTCAAGTTTCTTTATTTTTGTTCAGGAAAAAGGAATTATTTTAGTTTTAGAAATGTATTATTGAAAACATAATTACGTCCTTTGCTAATTTTATGAACAGAACCCACTTTCAAGTTGAGACTAATATACGATCTGTACGGTTCAGTCACCTCTAGTGCTAGTAGATGGCTGTAAGTGATTTAAATTGAATTTCGCCTGTACGAAGGAAGAGCAGCTCTTTCCCCTGAAGATAAAGCCCGGTAGCCACTGTCATTTTATAAACCTGTATTATTACCGTATCGTGTTTCTCTCTGTAGAATTTAAAGGCAAGGTGTTGGTTGTGAGATTCTCTGGGGAGTGATTGATCTAGATGTATTTTCATTAACGTCTAATCCAATGCAACTAAATTCCAGTAATGTCTTTGGAATATGACTTTGTAGAAATTTAACTTTTTTTTTCCAAAGATAATGAAAGAGTTAATATAGAGTTTCCGCTTATTTCTCCTTCCTTAAAGCAATGAATTGTTATTGTCCCGTAAGCTTTAATTTTGTATTACATTATATCACCTGACTAATTGTACTAATTAATGTTACTAATTGAGTGAGGTACGATAAATTAGCATAAATAGTGGGCAATTAACCTTGTATATAATACAGATTACATTCTGTAACCATTCATTATGGAACCAGTAGTAACACACTTTTCTGTTTTGAGTGTTATTACCAATGACGTCATTATCGTTATTTTTTGCTTCCTCTGTTAACTATTGAATATGAAATTATGGGTGCCTTTATTGTCACAACTGAAACAGGACTGTAAATAATAATGCGTGTATAGGGCTACTCGTTCTTCCCACCCGGAATTAGAAACAATATATAGATAATTTTTTTAAAGATAATTTTCCCTTTTGCGTTATAAAGTCAATAAGAAATTTCCATTTTTTTTATATTAAAGAAAGTTTGTATTACGTTGTATATACATTTACTATCACTACTAGTATCATCACATCCATTAAGGTCATATCTTCGACATCACCAACATTTACTAAAGGTAAATTGTTTATTTCTAATTGATTGTGTCCAATTATCAACCAGACAATAATTTATTTGGCAAATTTGTTAGGCCTAACTACCGAAATTACTTTTCGTATATTTTCAATCAAATCAAAAGAAAACTTAGTTTAGTTAGGACCAAGGCTTCAATAATGTTCAATACGCCTTTCTAACAAAAAGATTACACATAACACTAATAGGCCTAATATTTTTACATTTTCCTTAATAACAAAGAATTCGTCATTAAAAAATGTGGTTGTGGTCGACTGAACAGCGCGTAAATTACGCTAATGCTGATTGGTTGTAATTGGACTGATGTAAATTGGCGAGCGTTAACTTGTGAGAACTAATTGTAGTGTCATTACACACAACAAGTGACTCATTATTGTACATGAATGATATCTAAATGAGTCGAATGTGTTCGACTTAATTAGCGTAGTCTGAACTGTTATGAAGGATGGTACTAAATTATAATTACCCATTTGTTAAATTGTTGCATATATTCTTAGATTTAAAACATGAAAATAAAATTTCAGTGAAGGCATTTTCGATAATGCAAGTAAATTGTTGGAGTGATAACTTTGTACATTATAATAAGCCAATTGTAATTGCCTCGTCTATATTATATATTCATTGAACTGCAGATATGATATGAATACAAATTAATAATTACAAGAAACATATTGTAACACATTAGTACACACATTCTAAAGCTCTGTCTACACTATACACTTTATGTCATAAAAACATGTGATGTGCCCATATATGGACATGACGATGTCATATCACTACCATATTTAGGAATACCACTACCATATTTAGGCACATCACACTTTTTTGGTCAAACTAGTTTGATAGTGTAGATCTTTGTGTATTCAACGTGTTTATGTTATCCGTTTATGAAACACCTTGAGCAGTTTATCAAACGTTTAGGCCTAAACACATTTAAAACATTCTAACATTAAATTAAATCTTTTTTGATGGGTCCTTTTTCAATGTAAATATGTTCTGTTTCATTGTTTGAATGTGATATTGGTTATCGCGGTATAATAAAAAAAAGTGAGCCAACCATTGGTCTATGTGTCCTACAAAAGTTAGAGATTCATTATGTGTAGGCCTAAGTAACTTCACCGAATAGGAAATATGGAAGTATGTTATAAAACAATGGTATAACACAGCATATGTTACCGTGATTGAATTGAAAGTATACGGTAGATTCACTAACAAGAAAACAATAGCAAGGATTTTCCTTCCATTCTAATAACGCGACTTAAAATTTAGCCTCGGGGTATCAAGTTGTAAAAAACTAAAAAAAGAAGAAAAACTTAAGCATCTTTTCTGAATTCTAAATCAAATAGTATGTTGAAAGACGTGACCACTAGAACAATGTATTTAAAGAGGTTTGGGTTGATTGTACGTCTTAATATCCACATTGTTGTTTCAGCCCATTTGAACAATAATATTTGAAGTCCTGCATAAGTATAATCTGCTATATTTTAATTATTATCATTTAAGTTGATTTAAAAAATAATAGTTTGTCGAATATACATTGCTGTATAAGTTTCTTTATAAAATTATGTTAAAAATATTTACTGCATGTAAAATAAATAATTTTAAATAATAGGTCATAGAAAAGCATGTATCAATAATAGAATTCGATACCATTCATTCGGGTAAGGTATCATTGTTTAAAAAATCAAATTATTTCAAACATGAATAAAAAATAGTAAGAGAAATATTGAAATTGACGCAGCGTCATCTTGTTTACCGATAACTACAGAGATAGATTTTATTCTCTATGAGTAAAGAGGTTGATCATCAAAAAACGTTAAAAGAAATTGAAAAATCAATAAATAATTATAAGGAGACGTTCTAAAAATTATTATGTATTTTTATAGAAAATGAAGAAAATTAATATCGAGAACAAACTCATAAACTATTAACACATATTATAAACTATTAACAAATTAAATTAACAAATATATACATAAACACTATCAAACTTTATTTTTCATTAAACTCAAAGAAAATAAAGTTCAGTAAACCAAAATACATTTATATATTGCCATGCATAATGATACATCGTATTGATTTTGAAAGCAGAGCAGTTGACTGTGCAGTGGGTTAGCCATAACTTGGCATTTGTATACATAGGCCTATACCCTTTTCTTATGTTTTGAAAGCAATATTCTATTACTAAACGAACCATATTCTATTAAGCCTATTATTATTGTTGTTAATTTATACAATGCAAACTATAATAAATTTTAAACATAAAAAATAATGTTTCAAAATAAATGAGTGCCTGAATTCTGAGTTAAAATGTAACATTACGAGTTTAGAGTTTACATTTTAGAAAATTGCAAATTTTAAGTTAAAATTTATCCCAATATAAATTTCGAGTTAATATCTAGAGCAACAACTTAATATCAACAATTGATTGATTGACTTGACGCGTACTTATTACAAAATGCAAGTTACACCAGCTCAATGTATTTATATATGTTGCTTGTAAAGCCATGCCCTGTTTTAATGTTTGTATTCAGGGGATAAAATTGCAAATTTTGACGTGTAAGTCCAGGTGAAGGTTGCTTACTATCTTAAGGAACGCGCAATCCGTCATTAAGTAAGCGTTTTCAAACATTGAACTTAAGGAATTGAAAGTACGCCTAAATTACTACACAGCTTTTTCTCTGATTAAAGTCATGTTTCCAGAGGCAAGGCCAATCATGACATGTTTAACTGACTGTCAGAAAGAAAGTGTTGAAGAGTACATTTTTCTAAAGTGACAAATACTTCGATTATACTCATACAAAATGCCTTCTATCCCAAATTATGATTTTTTTATTTTTCTAGAGATTATTGTTATTAAAAACATACTGAATTCATTCAATTGACTTGACACCTGAAGTATGATGTTGAGATCCATTACATTTTTATTTACTGGTTAGTAGTTCTAGTTCATTTTTTGCTGCTGCCAATTCTGTATCTTCGTCATACTTTCGTAATTCAATTCGACTTCACAACGCTATTACGCGTACGTCTACACAGCGTTCCACGCATGCTCATTGTTTTACTGATTGTGCGCAATTATTTTCGACTGCGTAATCTTGTGGTGCCTCCTATCATTAAGGTCATGTCGTCATCATGTCTGTGGCCCCGTTGTCCGTTTTGCAGCAAGTGATGTACAGTATAAAGATGTTATTATGATAATGTTAGCTTTCCAAGATATTGTCTGAATCTATTTCATTTACTATCTCCAAATATGATTAATGTTTCGATTTCTAGAATATTTTAAATGTTTTTTGTAAATACCTGGAAGTTGTTATTATTACTATGTTATAAGACTAGGTTAAATTCCTCTAATTCATTTCATTTTTAGGGATTTTTAAAAATAAAAACAAATTAATTTATCTTAAAATGAAATTCTTATTAACTTTTTTAAATGTTTTCAATGTCAATTAGTTCATTACAAATGTTAAAATATAGAAATCTTTTATATACACGGCACTATTTTCTGCACAGCAAAAACCAAATCATTAATCCAAAAAAATTATTTATTCATAATAATGAATACACTATTTCTTCATACACTTTTACTGCACTTTTTTAATGACTGAGAAGGCTGGAACACGACCGCTCAGCCAACTTTAGCCAAAGGTTATACTACATTCATTAGGCTATTGATTTAAGCAATGTTTTTCATATTATTTTGGAATAATTTGACAGCAATTAGCCTTTTAGAATAGAGGCAAGCCTGGCTCGTTCATGTTGTTTACACGTAATGGATTTTGACCTACCCATTTAACGTTTGTTATATTTGAAATGCTAGCGGGTTGGAATACCTGTACATCACTGCATAGTACGAGTATTTATTCTTGATATCGTGACATCTTCAAAAGATACACATCTGCAGAAATGTGAATAATAACCAAATAATTTTAAGCAGTTAGCCTCATGAATACAGATGTCGTATGTAATTTGGAGTGCGCCTGTTATTTAGTATATTGCCTCTTGGAAATGTAATATTCCTACGCCTTTGTCATTTATTGGATGTGAAGTAGCGCGTAACTTAATACGCGCTCACGTACCAGAAGTATGCTAGGTATAGTAAAAACCAAGGCTTGAATATTTATGGTTAATTTGTGTATATGTCATGTTAGCAGCCTCGTTGGCCTTAGTAAAGTTCCAACTTAAGCGCAACAGTTTGACCAATCACAAGCTATAGGCCTACAGTTCCGATTATCCATTGAGCGTCGCGCTTGCGTCATTTTGCGTTGCGTCCTAGTGGGTCTAAGCATTTGCTGAATACGGTCAATAATAAACTACACACTTTTGCTTATGCTCTACTTAGTGTTTATATCTATGCGAGTTTCAGCCATTTTGTTCTCATTTCTTCCCTTATTTAATTCACTGACGACGAAAACTGACTACATGGTTACTCTATCTAACAAGGTCCCTCTGATTTAAATCTTTTCTATTTGTTCTTAAATATTAGTTTGTTTTTAAATATTCCTGAAATATTTAATGGTTATGAAAACTAAATATAAACCAGTAAATAATAATTGTTAACGTAAAAAAACCCAAACAAAATAATTAATAATATTGGACATTGACTACATCGGAGTGGAATAGCATACGTGGAATTGTATGACGTTGTTGAGCAGTGGCTAATCATATAATTGTCGAAACACTCCTACATGATTTTTAATGTCACTTTCTTTGTCAATATCCACGGTATGTCACTTGAAATAGATACAACTTACCAAATGACTTACAAGTCGTAAATTTGCTGCATCATTTACTAGGCTTAAAGCTAACAAGCCCCAGGAGAATTTGACTCCCGAAAACAATAAGTAATAAAACAACGCATTAGTATCCGAAACATTGATCATATCAGTCAATTAATTCTCATTTTTTATAGAACTGGACAGATGTGGGGGGAAATGTCTTACGTTGTAATGCTATGAGAATGGTTACAGCTAGGCTGAATGCTCGGCACACGATAGCCAGACAAGATATCATGAGGACACCTTTATGCGCGTTGATAGGACGTATTTGTGAGTCCTGAGAGGGCGATTTATCATCAGTCTCGTATGTAGGATTGTAATACATGGTTATATTCATTATATTTATACGGAATTAGCGGCCAAATCCCCAATGGCGAACGTATTGTAACAAGATCCAGTGATATATCGTGTAATGCAGCGTATAGATACCGTTAAAGCCAATATGATTCCGACTTCCGACTTATTTTAATGCTGCGGGATAATTCATATTACACACGTGGGTAAAATTCATTTATGAATATGAAAAATAATAAGATTAATGAGCCCGAATAGGACATTTAACATTATATTGATTATTTCTATGTAAGTTTTACATTAACATTTATACATTTGCAGCATAATTTTAATTATTACCTTTCATACGATATCTTCTCAGCAATGTCTTACTCATACATTACAAAATTATTGAGAGGTATACTAGTAAAGACATCTTGCAATAAAATATTAGATTTATAATCATTCGTGTTCTCACGAATTATCACGTGACTTATTAGGTATGCGTGTAAAAATAATAGTTTGCAAATATGTATGTAAAATTTATGTTTGGAATGAAATTGAGATGAGGTATCATTATCAGTAGCAGCAGAATAATAATTCTTATTAACATCTTTATCATCATCGTCATGGTTATCAAGATTGTTATCAATGTTATCTTATCATCGTTATCAACATATTTCATCATCTTTATTATCATAATTGTTCTCATCTCCTTTGTCATCATTATCATATAATATTATCATCATCATACTTACCATAAAAAAACATTGTTGCTATTATCAATATCGTTATTTTCAACGTTATTGTTTCAACATTTGTATCATCATTGGTATCAACATCGTTCTCATCAACATTATTATCAACATCATCATCATATTGGTATCAACATCGTTCCCATCAACATTATTATCAACATCATCATCAATATTGGTATCAACATTGTTTATTATCATTGTCATTATTGTTATCAACATCATCATCAGCATCTTTATTGTTATCAACATCTTCATCAATATTAGTATCAACATCGTCATTATTATCAACAATATCATCAATATTGGTATCAACATTGTTATCATTGTTATTATTCTTATCAACATCATCGTCAATATTGGTATCAATATTGTTATCAGCGTCATTATTGTTATCAACTTCATCATCGATATTGGTATCAACATTCTTATCATTGTATTTATTATCAAAATCAGATCATCAATATTGGTATCAACTTCGTTCTCATCAATATTATTATCAACATCGTTCTCATCAACACTATTATTAGCAACATCACTGTTTCATATGTTATTACTTGTCAACCCAACAGATCAAAACCATTAAAATAAAATACCATTGTAAACTTCTAACCAATCATCACGAGTTTAGACAATTAGATGATTAATAATTATACAGATTTAACGGAAAAAGGGTCCGGCTCATTTTATATATATGCACGTGATATTGCCGTCAAAAAGTACAATAAAAGTTGAATGATCTTTATGGTCATTTACTAATAACGCAGTGTCCAAATATTTGCCATGGCTTCTTTCTTAAGCTGGTCAAAGATCGTGTTTCAGTCCAATTCGATATTATTTTCCTTATTGATTTTCGCAGTTTGTCAATGGTTTTACAGAATCTACATAGCAGTTCTCTCGCTCAAGTACACTGCGTACACAAGCCTTGACAATAGCCGTATTGTGAACGTGACTTGGCGGTGTTAGTGCTACTTATACGTGGATGTTTAGATACATTACCGCCGTTGTCAATCGAATCGTTCTATCAATATTTTTAGTTTATTAAATAATCTAGATGCCTGCATGATTTATAGACTTTGCGCTTAACATTGTTTGGAAAGGGTAATTATGGTTATAAGTGTATGAAATTTGTAACTTTTACTGCTAACATCTTTTACACCATTGTCTTTTTTCTCGTTCCGGAAAACGTTAATAAAAACAAAACTAAAACACGATAGCCTACCATTGTGTTCTATGTGTATACATATATTACTATATAACATGCAATTTAAAGAATCCTTTGATATTAATAGACTGTCAATAATTAACCTTTAGTTTGGCTCTGTGGCATTATTTCGATGTCGAAATGAATGCCACCACGATGATGCGAACCCTATCGCTTAGAGATTACTTCCGTGATTAAAAAAACTTTCTGTTTTCCAGCATTTTTAAATTTTGATTTTAAGATATCAAAATTAAGATAATTGTTGTGTTTTGTTGTCATACCATAATCAATACCTATTTTTTTTACATCAGTATACATCTGTTAGTAAAATCATTAAATATAATTATCGTTATCCTTCTTGTTGTTCATCATCATCTTTTATTATTATTGTAAAAAACATTCCAACATATTATAATTTAATTATTAACAATATTCTCATTAGTGATAATTACTATTTTCATTTCAGTTTATTTCATTTCATTTCGCTGAACTGATAAAAAAAAATTTTCCACCAAACTGTTTTACTCAAATATCAGACAAAATCACTAATACACTTCTTCGACTCATATTTCTCGACACTCTCACTATATAGATTTTAATATTATCAGCTTATGACTGTGAATGATCATACAGCAGACGACAGATGGGTCCCCGTAATACCTGTCATCTTGCGTTCCCGCTTTATAAACTCCAAATTACATTCGGCAGATGATTCGCTCTATGTAGGTTGTGTGCATACAACTCCATGCGTAATGCGTTTTCTTCAATTATATACGGAGTACACTACTCTCAAGCCAGTACGCAAATGAATTATTATTTTGCAGTTGCCGTTGGGTACGAAATACAATATTCACTTTCTTACATAATAAGAAAACATTAGTGTGCCGTCCTGAAGATAGTAAATGGCACATTGGACCTGATCCCATCAAAGAGTAACGCGATAGCTAACGCAATACTGAAAATCTGCCGAATTCACTTTCTTTTAAACGTTCAACGCTAGAAAGTCAATAAAAGAGTTCGATTGAGTTTAGGAGTCTAGATTTACTAAATATAAGATATAGTATGGTAATTTAGAGCTTCTTGGTTGCCGAGTGATAATTTCAAAGTTATGACAAAGAAACTGATTGAATTTATTTAGGAATTAAGACAACAGTATCTGCTAAATCATGACTGTTATTATTTATAATACTTTAAGACTATATTGCTCAATTATTAGTTTGATGATAATAATAATTATGATTTTATAGATTAGTAAATAACGATACTGATGTGACAATAAATTTTACATTAAGTTGACTAAAGAAGAGGAGAATAAAGAAGAAGAGTGAAAGTGATGGAAAGAGAAAGTGAAGGTGGAATGGAACACGAGGATGCCAAATTCAATAAAAATAATCGGATGGTTACTGCTTATCTTTAAACCTGCAGTGTTAATAATACATTTATTATTTCATCATACTATTACATAAGACCAACCAATTATGCTTTATGAAAATACAGTCGATCTACTGTATAGGCCTATAATATTTAAAACAAATACAATCGATAAAACTATGGGAATCATTTAAACATACTCATATAATATTACTACAGTACATGCATGATAGAAGGATTAAAAAAAAACACGTTTTTTTCTAATCGACGATAAATTTCCATAGTATACTTATAAGGGTGCAGTAGCTACGTGTTAGGGAATCAGATATCCCATTTAAAGCACTAACTTGCTTGCCTAGCTTGCCTCTTTGCATACTAAACACCATTAAACATTTTTACTTTCGTCAGATTCGTCCATTTTAATCAGTGTCTTTTTCAACAACGTTACTTTAAATTGTTGTTAGTAACTTACTTATCTGTATACTAAACACATATATTGTATTTATTTAAAATCGATGTGTATAAATTATTGCATGAATCAAATTTTTTGTTTCGTCCTACCATCTTCAAACATGAATGGTCCTTTAAGATCCCAGTTGATGAAATCTTTTCAATTGATTTTATAACATATCCATTAATCTGTTTTTATTTGAAATAATTAAACTTTTGCTTAAAGAGTCAAACCAAATGTCAATTGATTGATTGGTTTGAATTGATTTAAAAAACTGATTCATTATAATTATAATATTTAAAATTTTAAATCATCGCCTATTTAGGAAATTACTTGAGGAATAAAGATTGATAACGGGTGAATCACCTTAGTTTGAACTAATATAGCTACATATCCATTATATTGCATGCGAACGGTGACAGACAAACTTATAGAGAAACATCCAAAGAGGACATCGTAACAATAAATCGGAAACATAATACAAAACAACACAATTAAAAATATAAACATATATTATGCAATGCAAACGGAAACACACAATTTCAGTTTTATAAATTGATCTCAAACAAACAAGAATAGAATGGAAACAGAAAATAAAGATTGGAAAAATGCAAAGATAGAATGAAAAGATAGAATGAAAAGATAGAATTAAAAAGGAAGAATATGAAAAGAAAATAATTGGTTGAAAAGAAAAGAAAGAATGGAAAAGGCAAAGAAAGAATGAAAACGCAAAGAAAGAATGGGAAGAGAAAATAAAGAATGGAAAAGGCAAAGGAAGAATGAAAAATAGCAAAGAAAGAATGGGAAGAGAAAGGACAGCATGGAAAAGAAAATAAAGAATAAAAAAGGCAAAGAAAGAAGGAAAAGAACAAATGGAAATAGCAAAAAAGAATGAAAAAAGCAAAGAAAGAATGGAAAGGAAAATAAAGAACAGAAAAAGCAAAACAGAATGGAAAATAACGGAAGTATGAAATACAAACATAATAATTTCAACAAGAAGGTTTTTACAAAATTGTAAATATCTAAAATCTTGTACTGTATATTGGATTTAAGATTTGTGGAAGAATTTGTAATATCAAATAACATTCTTTATTGATTAATATATGACTGTCAACGGTTATTTTTTGTTTGTTCAAATAATCAATTCTTTGTGAATTAGTGTAATTCAGTTAGCTGCGGTAACACACTAATGTTTATCAATTCAACAATTATAAAAGTCATCGTATACAGTGCCAATGTTTACATAATTCCATATTAAACTGATTAAAGTTCTCATTCACTTTGAAGCATCTACCAAATTGAAAATTCACTTTATTCCTTCAGTATGATAGCAGCTTTAGACGGTAAATACCGTATACCTGATCTTACCTCATAACGCGTTTTATATTTAATTTACGAACGCGAGTTAAAGAGGAACCATTTAATACGTTAAACAAAGTCAATAACCTACGATTGGTAATCAATAGTACAATACAATAGTTAGATATTTGGTATTTGAAATTTGTTTTGTAAATTTATTCTTTTAATTGTATACTTTAGATTTCACTCTTATTCTCAGCGACGTCATTTGACTCAATGAATGATTTGTAAATGTTATCAAGGTACAGTTTCATATATAAAAACAAATCAGAAACGATTATGTTAAAAATGAATCTAATTGACCACAGAGAATTCAATTATCTATTTACATTCCAATTAGATCTTGGCTTTATAATATTAATATTTGAATATCATAGAATTTTAAGAAAAGAAAAGATAAGAAAAAAAATAGTATCTGTATTCCATGGTACCATTGTTGATAGAGCCAGAAATAATTGTTTTGGAGAGTATTTCGTTCGACTCTCAATTCCCGGTGTGCGATATTTTGTTTTTCTATAAAAATCAGAATTGCCGATTGCTAAATTCGTATATTTGCAGATATGAAACAAAATGTCTATATCACTAACAAAATGTACAAACATTGAATAGTGGGGATTTGAACTGTTTGAAGTCCCAGATCAACAAACAAAGGCATCTGCCAACTGATATTTCAACACACATTAATTAATTGTTAAATATTATATAATTATATTATATTATCATAGATAAAATTAAAGAAGAAGAATCGGTGTAAAACCTTCTTTGTTTTTGCTTCGAACTTTTTGTGGACTGGAACTGGAAAATTTGAGGTTTCTGCTTCGATGCAAGTAAACGAACCAGTACAGGAAATTTCGTTACTACTTCGTTATAACGTTCATTTTTTTCATCGTCTTGTTACAATCTTACTTCCAGCAATCATATTTAATCTTGTCAAAAGTTGTTAGCATTTGAAACGAGAATTCCTTCCTGGCCATGCAAATCAATAACGTGCCCATAGGTGAAAAGCTAACGGGCGCGAGATTCCCCCGAGTCGTGGATCGTTCTAGGCTCTTACATAACCACCGTAATCACTCGTAAGTCCCCGGGCTTAGCACGTACAGGCGTTCGTAGTATTGCCAGTTATCTGTAGCTTGGAAATAAATGAATACGTCTTCTATGTTAAAATATTGCTTGTGTTGCAAAGTATGTTCGCACTTTTAATGTTTACAAGTTCAAACCTTCCAATGAGTCGACAATATTTGGGAAGGATGCATCCGGGATTTCAGTGGACCATCTAGTACCCCTAGGCTATCTTGAGTGTGTCATGACCATAATAAGAGTGGCATATAGATACAGCAAGTTTCTGTCATAATTGTTTATTGCTTTTTTTTATAGATTTCAAAAAGTAGTTAAATACAACTGAATATTAACACTACTATTTTAATACATGTATAATTCAATACTTAATGACCCATTGCATAAATTTGTGTACAGGTATATATTATAATTGTATTATACAACTATTATATTTTATTATACAACTTATTATACAATTATTATATTATAAATGATAATATTCAGTTGAAAAATGTGGATTTTAACTTCTTTGAAGTGTTGGTCTTATTTTGATGGTAACAACATTTCTGTTTTTCAACAACTGTATAGTAAATACAGAACTGCCTTTTATCAACATGCCTCATAACAAACTGAAACCTGGATATATTAATTTTACAATGAAAGGCAAACACGTTTATTATTTAATACTCGACGTATTTCAATGTTGATATGGCAGCAGGCACGAGGCATGTCATTCCGCCTCGATATATATTTTTATATTTTAAAAATAGAAATGCGCTGACTTACACATCACATGAAACATTTAGCGAAAATATTTGTTAGCACAAACCAAAATACTGTGTAGTTTAATGATGATTTTATTGTTAAACCATCCCTCATAATATACAGCACAATATAAATTTTAAAAAATAACCTTTTTGTCTACTTAATTTGTTTTTAAAGTTTTGAATTGCTGATATACCTTGGCCTATTGCGTCCTCCTCAAACAATTACATTTATCAATTTATGTTCTGTTTGTATTGTGTGAAACAATAAACTTAACTAAAATGGTAAACACCAATACAAAAACTGTTTGAGGAACGTTTTTAAAATAATAATAAGACCTTGCAACCGAATGGTAACTACACTGTACGCGGTAGAACGCGCATAACATCTTATTTATCGTCGTTAGCTCACTTTACCGGTGCATTTAAATCTTGACATCGTGTTGATTCAGTATCTACATGTGATTATGCACTTAAGACGTATTTAAGTTCATTATTGTTCATGTTATTATGTTGTGATTGTTGATCATGAAGTGTGTTCACTGTATAGCAAGATTGTAATCTTAACAAGGTTGCTTGCTTATGTTAAACAAAACAGTATGTTGTTGTTGCTATACTCAATCGCAATGATCGTTATTTTACAACCTCTTATTAACTAGGCCTAATAATAATTAGTTAAAATATCATAGCTATGATATTCATATTTTTAAAAATTACAACACTTGTCTGCTTTACTTTTGCTAAGCAATACAGTGTTGCTATACTCAATCGCAATGTTCGTTATTTTACAACCTCATATTAACTAGGCCTAATAACAATTTGTTAAAATATCCTAGATATGATATTCATATTTTATTTTAATACAACATTTGTCTGTACGTTTGAAAACATAACAATGCAGTCTATTCAATGCATGCTAATTTGCGACTTTTACCACTTAGTGAAAAAGATACACAATGCATAATTATACTTATTCATTTTAAATGAAACTTTTGAATTAGGCCTATAAACTATGAAATTAGTTTTTCTTTGTGATAAAGACCTAGAAATGTTTACAAATGTATTTTAATCTATTCATGTTTGTTAAAGAAAAATATAAATTATGTCTAATGACCATGCCTACCTTTCTACTTTATAATGTTAAATGGTAACAGAATACGAACGATAACATATCATATTTCTGCAGTCATATTTAATATTAATAATCTTGAGTATATAGATAATTTATATTCATTAAAGATGTATTGTCCCACAAAATTATGAAAAATAAAGATTTAGAAAATCAGAATTTAAATAGGCTATTTTCAATTTATTGCCCCTAACATGGGAAAAAACGAACACAAAAATATTGATTTCCAAAAGACAAAATAAACAGTTGAATTCAACCAAAAACATTGTCAGACACAATTTGACTATTTTTGATTCAAAATCCATTTTTCGGGTAAATATTTATTATGTGGCATAAAAATGGCATGTATTAAAAACAAAATTGTAAACAAATGTTTTTTATTCAGTGGGACAATATATCTTTAATAAATACAATGATTCATATTATATAAGACGTTATCGCATAAGTACAAAACTGGCCGTAGTCGATCATTATTGTTTATTTATTTATTTCCATAGACATTATTTCAGTGAATATCTTCATATCTGTTTATTACAACAGATGCAGTGAGATTATTCAAATCTTGGATGAATGTTAAATGACGTTGAATTCACTTACAAAGGTTAAATCTTTAGCATCATTTAGTGCGCCAAATACTCTGAGCAGACGACAGCAGCATTTGCAAAGTTTATGGGTAATAACAAGGAGTGACTTGAATAAGTTGAACGCCGTTACGATAACGATCAAGCGCGTACACACACGAGAACGCCGGCGGCGTTTTGTTGAGAATGAGTTAAAATACATCTCAGTGATAGTTCAGGTTTCAGAAATAATTACACATAAGAAATACGACCAAGAGACTTGGTCATATTATTTTGAATTGATAAAGACGCTTCTCTTACTGTCTGTTCTACTAACTCGACAGTTATGCTTGCCTCTTGATTTTGCCTCGGGAATATATTATGCTAGCCTAATGTTCTGTTTTGGATGAATAATGATTCGAATAATTTGATTCTGTTTAAAGGGAGGGCACAGTGCACATTGTAAACACGTGTGGTAGAAAAACGTGAAAATGATATACAATGAAAGCATTGTCATCACTAAAACGATCATATTCTTTTCCTTCATTATTTGCTTAACATTTTTTTTAAATAATACAGTAGTATTATACAGTACTATGATCTGTTATGTGTATATTTTTTATTTATTATGTTTTAATTAGCTATGACTCTTCCTTTTGTTAACTACTATAATTATTATCAATAGTATATTAATATATTTAAAACTAATGTAGTAGATTATATTTATTAAATAAAACAACGAAATTAAATATAATTTATAGATAAATAATAGTGCAACATTACATCAATTGATCGTTAATATTAATTAGATCTAAAAGCAAACGATTTGTTTCCTCACCAAAAACCATTAATAACAATGAGGACGCTGTTTCGGACGGGTCGTTTAAAACTTTGTCAGCATTAGAGGGCACTCTTAGGCCCTGGCTAATCCATCAGCAATGCGTTCATTTTGTATCGTTGCCCTGGGCTAAGGGTTTGTGTGATGCCATGTTATTTCAGGCTTGAGCTATTGCATGTATTAAGAATGCCCACCATTAAAACTATTCTACAGTAACTGTCAAAATGACTGCTGCGGGTTCACTAAACCTTAACATTCATCGGTTTTTCTGCTGATAACAGCGACATTGCGTTTACATGACGCATCACGCGACTACGCAAATAAGTCATTCTGCGCCTGCTCATAAGTTACAGTACTGAGCTACCAATTTGTTCCCATATAATAGAGTAAAATGGTCTTTTTTTCTAATTAAAACATTGCACTAGTTTATTAATTCGATCTTTTAGTAAATATTGTTAATATATATATACATAATATATAATATTTAATTAGTTCTTATGTATTTATTTTTGGATAATTTTTCATAAAAATGTTTACAGCTTATCGTTTGTATGGAATGTACATTTCCAAACATAATTGATAGACAATCTGTCCATCATTTGTTTTCATTTTAGAAAATAAAATGTATAAAATAATAAAAGTCAAATTCAGTAAAAATGAAAATACTAGAATCCGCATCTGACAGAATTGAAAATGAATTGAATAATTTTGTTTGATTGATGATGGTTCCACTTGGGTAACACAAACCCGAGTGAATTTAATAGAGCAAAAAAAATAGGCTGCTTTGGCTGTAATCTAGTCTGTATAAACCGCCCTACAAATAAAGAAACGGTCGCTCAGTTTTTATACAGATATATTTCATTTACGCATGCTACTTATAAAACTAACAAAAATATAATATGTGAACCAGATACGATCACCAACAAAGAAAGAAATGAAAGAAAATCATAACTGGCCAGAAACTAGCAAATGTAAGGTATTTTCATTTTTCTGATCACGTGGGTTCTCGATAGTCAACCGCCGTTGTACAATTGCATAAAATCAAAAGTGGGTTCTAAAATTTAAAAAAAAAATTTCAATTTTAATTAATTATCTATACTTTTATTTGGGTATATTGGTTAAATAATTATGCTACCTCCAAACTAAGAAATGCGGTATCAATAAACAATTTTAAGTGCTCTAAAAAAACTCCAAAAGAAAACCTCAACGTTTTGTATAGTATTGTAGACTATATTTTTGTATTTATGTATATATTTTTTTAAACATAGTTCACCGATTGTTTTTTTTTTTTCAAATATGTTTTTTAATCATGTTTATATGATTGCCTCTTGATTGTCAGCATATGCTGTTTCGGGTTGCCCTCACTAGATAAGGTTTAATAAAATAAATGAAATACAAAAATATTATTAAATTATAAAGAATAAATAAGATTTTGTCAGTACAGTGAAAGTAATTGATTTACAAGACCTAAAATCGTTAGATAATTAGCTAAAGTAGAAAGAAGTCCGTATTAGTGTATTACATAAAAAGTACAAGGTAATGTACACTCGTTACAACGGGTAGTTTGTGTCACCATCTATCAACATAAAGTGGTTTTAAATTTGTATAAAGGTTACTGTGTAAAGATACGAATTTACTTGTATATCATTCAGACTTTAATAGTAGCATACACTATACAATCATTTATGTTTAGATGATAATCTAATATCGAAATATTAAATTTATTTTTAAAGATTAAATATGACCAATTATTATAGTAATTCATATCGGATTTAAGATGTTACGCTTTTAAAGTACACGTGGAGTAGAACGCCTAAATATAACAACACCCTACTATACCATTAGTAAGATGAACTCGTCGTTCAAAGTTTCAGGCGCTAAAATATGGAATAACATACCAACTAATATTTCAATATTCCCCAGCAAGTAGGCCTACTTCTTTTAAAACTAGATATCGATTTTTTTCAAATTTTTTGGGTATTTAAGACAGGACCACAATGCAAAACCCCTGATTGTGTAGTGCTGTATAAATATGTTGTTAAATATTAATAATAAATATATAGTCCCAAATGGGTATTAATTCGGGTTGGAAATATCGTTTAACAAAGTATATGCATTTGTACTTCGTAGGCCTATATTGATTTTAACACTATCAAAATGATTGACTTGACGTCATCTATGATACAACTAAAATACTCGACAACACATTGATGTTCAAGTATCAAACGTGTTTGTTAGAGGAGTAACATATTCTTCAAACTACTAAAAATACAAAACCACTTGTGTTTGTTTTCTTTGTGATGAAGATAACTACTGTATTACGCGTAAGTAACGCGTACAGATTGCAATATCCAACGTAACATAGTACTGAGTAAACACTAACCAGTAAACACACTTATTTACTTGCTTTTAATACATTAACAGTCAAGTTTTAAAACAACAGGCTAGCTTTGTAAACATCATCATGTACACTATATCGAATATTTCTTGTGTTAATTTAGCTTTTTCTTCCTACCAAACCTATTCAAGTTAGAATGGATATCGTTTTGATTTTTCGTAATTAACGAAAAGAATGAATTATCTCGAATAAATAGTTACAACCTGCAATCCAACACAATATCTTTCAGTTAAGATATTAAAGGTAAGCAGCCTAGTTAACAGACTAATAAACAAGCCTTACATGATACAGGCACCACATGTGATACACATGGGATGCTGTATTACGGATTTTTCCTATAGTACACTGGGCAAATGTTGTAATATGTGGAGATATAGCATTGAGATTTTTTTAAATTATGTTCTATTCACGTGTCTCTAGTAAGCAGTACAACATAGTTTAGTGAAAGGGAGAGGGGTGCCGCAACATAGTTTAGTGAAAGAGGGCGTTGCTTGTTTATCATATTTATGGAATAATAAGATGAACACGTTTCTAAAGACAAAAAAAAAACATTTGCTTTAACTTTTCCTCGATAATGAGTAAGCAGGATAACAAAGATGACGTTCTTACGCCGCACGAGCGCTTGATTCCCTCCGGCTCCTGATCTGATCACGGAGACTTCAGAGTATATACCGTTTTTATTTCTACACTGTCAAACTGACAACAAAGTATGATGTGCCCAAATATGGTAGTGATATGACGTATTCGTGTCCATATTTCGGAACATCACATTTTTTTTCAAAGTTTGGTAGTGTAGAGCTTTATACAATAAGACCTGAAAATCCAACATTACAAACCAACATATAGAATTTGTATATATTATATTTAATTATCTTAGCAATATTGTCCCGGGGTTACCGGATTACAGTGAATACTTTCGTACCGTATGCCTATAATCTTGATATTAATGTGTGCATTTTATAGCAAGTGCAGTTTAATACCATTGCATTACGAATATTATATACTAATCTGACTTTATTAGATGACAAGGAAAAGACATATAAAAGTCCAGTAATCCAGATATTTTTAACTTATACAAAGATTTAAAAATATGTAAATACACGTCACTCACTTTATTCACTGAATATATTACAAATATGTTTTATTATACATATATTATTTTTTATCCAGACGAAGGTTTTTATTTTTGCTTGACATATTCTTTCTGGCTGTGTGTTTTTCATTTCTTTTTTTTTGTCGTTTGGTTTTAGCTTTCTGCATAATTTATATTGAGATCAGGTCATTGTTTCCCATAGCATTGTCATTTTAAGTATTTTTCTTTGCATTTTTATTATTTTAATTCCTGATAATACCTGAACCTTTATTAGTTTTAGCCAATATAAAATAATGTCGGTTTTTTATTTCATATTTATATCCTCTTCTCATAATTTACCGTATTGTAATATTACATAAAAACAGTAACTCTGATCTGTATTTTCTCTTCAAATTTGCCAAGTTATATAAATAGAAATGTGCATTATAATGTGTGCATTATCCATTTAAAGTCTTTATTAATCTTTTAGCGAAGTGTTAAGGAATGCTTCAGGCAGCGTCTTAAAATTCTTTCTTTGTTTAAAATTTATATAATTAAGGGCCTATGCTCTCATAACGTTAATTGCATTTTGACTCATCGAAAGAGTTTGGTAAATTACTTGTGTATTTATTAAAAAATGTTTCTAAAATCGAAAAGTTGGATAACAAAAGCTTATTCATGACTCGTTTCCGCGGTTAGTGAAGACTGTTACACGCAATTAACCTAGTATTCTATCACTGCAGAGTAATACATTTCGCTGGCGTAATATATCATTGCAAGTTGTTAAGAAAAACCAATTTAACTAGACGAACTTGAGAAAGGAGAAAACTTTGCTAACGGCAACCTTGTTTATCCTAGATAGCTTAGAATACTCTTCAGAGATTTGGATTAAAAATATAAGCATTTCAAAAAAGGTAACTTAATTACAAAATAAGCCATCATATCGGGATTTACACTTATGTCAGATAAATTAAGATATTGTACAGTTTCATTAAACGTTATTTGTGTATATTTAAACCTGAATTCATTATAACAAATTTCGTCGTTTAAGCTCTGTCTACACTATCAAACTTTATGTGATGTGCCCATATATGGACATGCTGATTTTTATTACCATATTAAGCATATCACTACCATATGTGGGCACACCACATTTTTTTGGGTCAAATTAGTTTGATAGTGTAGACAGAGCCTTACAGCAAATACCACAATCTTACAATCGTGTGTTTAAATTCAGATAATAATGACGGTCATTTTTTATAAGAAAAAAAAAAGAAAATACATAATTGTTCTTTATATTTATTGTTATTTAAATAAATTGAACTTTCTTATTATTATCATCTTCATTTGATAAACGTTCAACCATTTTATCGTTGCCCTTTTGTCAAAAGTTCCAAAACTGTTTCTATAGAGTAGTTACTAATGTTGTAATCTTGAGAGGGTAATTACCATAAGAAGAGTAATTTCTTTGTATGTTAACTTGTATTAACGTTATGGTAACTTGATTCAAGAATAATGTACATTTGATGCTATTTGAATTTACTACAAGTTTCTCTCAAACGATCGTGCGGATTACCAACACTTTAAAAGTACATTAGGTTTTGGTCTGCACAGTCTGCCCTAGGACTTGAATTCAATGTATTTGTATTTCAATATCAATATCTGGAAACTTCATAATAAACTGTCTATTTACGAGTTCGAATTCATCTTTCTTCTTTGTTTATGTAACTTTTTACATAAAGTTCCACAAAACCAGTGCTGTATTCGCGCGACCGAGCGCGCACGATCCGACCCGATTGGTGCGTACGACTTTGCGAGGGTTATTTTAGTGATGGTTAAAGTGAGGGATTAAAAGTGCCATTTATATTTTACTTTTAGAAAAGACCAACCAACAATTATTGAAACCAGATGAATGTATTAAATATTGTACAGAGATGTAGTATTTGAATATGAGCAAATCAAACGTTTGTTTAGTTATTTTTTGTGTTTTTCCTTCGTGCTTAAAGACAGACAATACATGCGGTGACATATTTGGCTCTCTTTAAAATAAAGCTTAAACAATATTGCGCGATCTTGTGGCATATAGGCATTAACCCTAAAACAATTGGAAGTAGTGAATATGTGTTTACGCTATCGGCTATTTCTTTGATTCATTAACTTTTTTTTCTTAATAACAGTTAAAAACATTTGTTTATGGTAAAATTAATACCATTGAACTTTTTGTTCACTAAATGTTCTTTTAATACTATAATTTCTAGCATTAATTATTGTACAAAGTACAAAAACCTCAACGAAATGGATTTTTATTACAAAGCGTATCACAAAGACAATAGTCATAACGTAACCTGGAGATATTCACAATGAATTGTTAGGTAAGATTTGATAGAGTGTCGTGTATTAATAGCATTACGACTCTTTACATACCTCACGACAAATCGTTAATACCTCCGCCGCTCAACATCATCAATTCTCGTCACGATTTCAAATTTTTAAAACCTTGGTTAAGTATTATTTATAACAGTTATCCTTAATTTGATAACTTGATGAATTACTTATTGAGTCTTTGTTCTTAGAGTTTCTCGAGGAATGTATAATATTTCAATATTGTTTTATAAATATTCCGCGAGACTTTATTTGAACTTTACTCTTTGACTTAATTTATTGTATTTATTCTTATTACACGTGATAACACTGTTAAACTTTAACTAAAAGTGTATGTATACTTAGTTGTTTTATAAAATAACCGAATAGGAATATTTTAAAATAATATATTTTCTTAAGATCCTTTTCATTGCCATGGTATAACTCTACCGTCATAATAAATAAAACAGTAACTAAATAAATTAAATGTAATTGTAACGTATAGGATTAATATAGGCTAATTTATAATCCATTTTATTCATTTATTATTGTATGCTTACGGATTTACAAATAATATGCAGAATATAAGAAATACATTTATTTTAAAAAAAAGAAAAATATTGGCATCTATATGATTTTTCCTTTTTTTTTTCCTTCATTTAAATAGATTTATTCATTATTAATTATTTATTTATTTTAGATCATAAAATATAAAATTCATATTTTTAGTCCAGTTTTAATGGGTTTGAGGATTAATTATTCAATAAGTAACCTTTTAAGTTTCCTTCATACACAGGCATGTATTTATAATTATTGTTATTTATAATTTTTTTGGTAAAATGAAAAATAATTAATAGGTATTGCTATACATATTTTTATATTGTTGTGCCATTTTTAAGTATATCTATATTACATTATATTTATTCATAATTTGGAATCGATGACTTCTTTTACATTAATCATTTAAACAATTGCTTGTAATTATAATAATTTTTTCAAATAATTATGATTTGAATAATTTTATGTAATTATAGTTTAATTATTACCCATCCTAATGTCATCATGCGCTAATAGCGATAATTAGCATCAACCAATCTCCGAAAATTATCATTGAACTTGAAATATATAAGAAGATACGTTAGCTATAGGCTAGCCTAGGCCTAGAGGTCTTGTCTCTAACAGGAAGCGCTGAAGGGATCACTAGACTCTCTACAGCACGGCTTTAGGGTTAAGCTGTCGCGTATGCTTAAGCCCCGATTTAACGTTTGTAATTTTAACCAACTAAGACAGTACATCGACTGCCGTCTAATGAAGAAACAATAATAACATGATATACAAAGTAGTCTCTTAAATAGTTTTGTAAACAAAAGAAATAATAATAATAATATGATCATATAAAAGGTAGCAATCTTTTAAATAATGTGTAAACAAAAATAGCTCGGATTAGGCCGCTCTATATTTTCTATTACTAATTATAAGTATAATAATATACTGAAAAGTCAATGGTTGCAAGTATTTTGTACAATTTTCTGAAGAAAAAAACCGTAGGCCTTCGTTACCCCCAGCGTCCTTGCGAAGAAAATGACTGTTGTTTAAATATTTTCCAACATCATTACAAATAAATTATTTGACAGGAATTAACCAACGACGAAAGTCTACAGAAAACACAATTTATACAAACATTAACAAAAGAAAATGTTGCATGAAGAAGGGGTTTACAACGAAAATTATACCAACATGGGACATTTTCCTAATTTTTCTTAGTAGGCGTAGGCTTAATTAATTTTGCTAAACTTAACTTTATTGTCGATATGTTGTTGAAGCTTTTCATTTAGTTACCCAAATCTGTTTAATAACTTTTTGTGATTTTAATTGGAAAACCATTAAAAATGTTGGTGTATTTTTTATAATTGTTTAGAGAAGACAGCTTTTTTAATGAATTATAACGAGAATGACTAAAGAAATTGCAGCATTGAGTAAATTGCGTCGATAAGACTTCACACACTATTCAGTCTGTCACAATGATTGAATACCATAGGCACATGCGACCAAGAAAACTCAATCATTTTTTCTTCTTATCCGTCATTGTGTTAGCCCCTTCAATACCTGATTGTAAAATCGAAGAGATTTCAACATACAAGTCTAATGTAGATGTATGGGATTTCAGAGTTATCGACCAGTTGCCGACAATTCTTTCTTTTCTGTTTCATTGATCGCTTGAAATTTCACCCTTTCGATGTGTGGATTTACACGTAAACAATACAACTAGTTTTATTCTAATTTCCTTACGTGTGACTATACGATTCAGGCTGTAGGCAGTCTAACGGAAAACCTTACAAACTTCGTCACTTCAAAGAAAAAATGCGAAATAATTGGTAAGAAAGAAAGTGATACACATGTGCTATGTGACTTTCAAGAATATTCCGAAACATATCAATTGGTTGATTTGTATAATTATTTTATAACTATAATTTTAGTTTTTATCTTCTAATTCCCTTTGTAATAATGTCTATTAAATGACATACGATCAACATTACCAATGTTATGATACCGCTTTTGTACATCACGAAATATGACATCCACGGCGTGACAGCAATGCGTGTCAACATTTCGTTTTCACGATGATCAACGCGACTAGTTGCAATTATGCGCTTAAGCTTGGTCCCCACTAGGACGCAAAGCAAGCCAGTCAACCAATGACAAGCGACTGTTCGAATAATCCATCGCTTTTGAATGGTCAAATCACGTCCTTGCGTTGTGTCCCTAGTGGGAACCAAGCTTTAACAATATGTCTGATTGTGCGCAGATTGACCTTTTACTCGAAAGACGCGTAGTCTGTGGCGCGTCGTGGAAAGGTCGCTGATTTTGTAACTTTAAGAATTCTATTTAAAGCAGAGGTGTAATTAAGTTCCTTGCATTATTATCAATGATGTAAATTAATTCACACTAGATTACATCGCTAGTGCGCACTAATTAACGTGAGTATGTGTACGTTGCTATGACTTATGCTCATAAGTCATTTGCAAACGACATTTCATACGAGGTTTCCTCGGGTTCAAAGTCAGTGCTTTGTACCGTAGTATTGAACAAGTTCCACAGGCAAACTATGATTGTACAAACGAATGATTTACTTGCCATTATCTCTCAGTTTGTGATGTACAGAAGTTGGTTAATTTGCAGCATTGAGGGTGTTTATCTCCAGGGGAGGACTCGTCAACATTGTCAGTTATTATAGAATGGTATCTAATATACGCGTCACTTACTGATCACGTCACACCATTATAGGCCTGCACGCTTTAATCTCAATGTACAGCATGCATATTTTCCTCTTTTAAAACGTGTATCCCTTTTTAAATGCTACATCAAACATGCTATAAAATACAATGATTAGCCTGGATATGTTACGTGGAATACTTTCTATGAAATTTATGGAGCAAAAATATGGTTCTGTGTTTAGTGGATTCGCTACATACATTTTTGTGACGAAAGTAAAAAAGTAACAACATTGTTTTGTTTTATGTTTGTTTTTATGATAGAAGAGTCTTTATTTATATTACCTTAATATAATTAGATACTGAAGGTATATTATTATTATTATTATTATTATTATTATTATTACTTGTATAGCGCACATTTATACAACATTTGGTGAGTTAAACTATGAAAATTTTGCTTTCTTTTTACCAAACCATTCATCAGCAGTAGTAATTTCACTTTGTCTTCTCACACACTTGTCGTCATCTTCTACCTGGATCTACCTATATTTTGAGACTTAAAACATTTAATGTTTCTTTGCCCCTCTTGACAAAACTCTTAAAAATGATTGTTTTACTAAATAATATTATTAATGTAAATATTCTGTGTATAACTTAAATATCTGTATAAACTAAACTAATGTAACAGGCGTCATAGAATATGGAAACATTTGAATTATATATGAATAACCAAAGTAACCAAATAACTATCAAAACTTAGTTGTTGATATATCCCAATTTTAAATTAGTACTGAAATAGAATTTGTTTGTATTCTTTGATCGGTGATTTTACCAATTGTATCACAGATAATTGAAAAGTAAATATAACAATCAGATACAAGTGTTTCACACCTTTTTGTCATAAACAACTTTAACAAAATGTTAATCTTGTTTAAACTAGTGATAGTTAATAAAAGTATTCCCTGAAGGTTGAAAATAAGACGGCTTATCCTGGGAATAAGTCTAAGGTAAGTGCTACAATTGAACTGATTCCAGCCTAGTGTAGGATTTACCATTAAAGCTCACTTAAGACGCAACAGAAACACATCTCCACGCTGTACAGAATGTAAAACAAACGTTAGTCAGCGTAATCTAAGTGGCTTATAATACGTTTTAAGTATGCGAGAGGCGCTAATTCTAAAGCAATAATGAACGCGCTAACAAGTACTTAAGGAGTAATTCGTTAAGAAACTAAGTTGTCTGAACTGCGACACAATTATTATATATTTGATTATGTAAATCAGTGCTTTATCAATACCTTGTTTGAATGTTTTACCTTGTAAATATAACCGATGAAAAGACGTTTCGTTTACTTGATTACGTACGAATGTCTGGACCTTTAAACCACTGGCGACATCAAGATTATCTGTTCAAATATCATTAATGTTTAGACATCATTAAGACATTGTGAAGTTAGTAGGACCATCTACGATAAACCGATATATAAACATGTTTTGAACAACCCTCAATCGTAAGTGACAACGGTACTTTTAAATTGGGTATACAAGAAGCTGAAGTAATATCTTTCAACTGATTCTCCTCCTCAATTAAGAAGCCTCGTCGTGATAGCACATCCTCGTGACCATCTTACACACCGGTAGGCCTATATCAACCCCCGCCCGCCCTCTCACACCCCCTAATAGGCCTACAACAAATTGTCACGGTGTTTACTCCTGGAGCTAACAAATTACAGATTAGTTTCATTTGGATGTGTGGCTTACACTTAACAAAAATCTCTTTACTATTATTATATTTTTATCGATTGGTGTTTGAGTATTTTTTTAGTTATCAGCAAATGTTTGCCTAATTATAGGTATAATCATCACAAGTTTGTAAAATATCAAACACGATGAAGCAAACTATGTAACATTATGTAAAACAATGATATTATTAATTGATGGTTTCCTTTCCGCCTAAAAAAGATTAAATTTAAATCAGTGTACCGAAGTATAAAATAGTGATTAAAACACTAGGTTCTTCCTTTAAATCCTCCTTTGTTTTATACCTTTTATCGGATAAAGATTTTTTTAATCCATTCTCTCCATTATTTTTGTCTATACATAATTGAAATGTCACGCTATTCATTTTTAGTCGCGTGGAAGCGACTCTATAGTTCACTATGTCGGTCGGTTGGTCGGTCTGTCTGTCTGTCTGTCTGTCTGTCGGTCGGTCGGTCTGTCTGTCTGTCGGTCTGTCGGTCCGGTATCACTATGCGTTTTATCGCTTTCTGACCTTATCTTGATATCAGTTTAATCTAGCTAGGTCAATTTTTCACAGTATATTCCTTATGGCCAGGAATCAATGTGGTTATGTTTTCACGGTGCGCAATAAAAAATTACGCGGTCTACGCACGATTTAACGAAATCACGTTTGTAATCATATCTTCACAACCATGAATCACAATTAAATAAAATTTGGTACTCATAAATTTCAGGGCATAAATCATCATATGGCAATACAATTACGTGCGTAGCGCATGTAACGCATGCGTACGCGTGCTTAAAATTTTCAAAATTTATTTTCGATGAAATAAGAGTACGTTTCAGGCAATTTTAAGCGTTTACAAAATTGCCATGAGTGCGCGTTAAATGTTATTGCGCACTCTTTTTGCCCGATTTCTGTTTTCTTGACTTACTTTTCAACTCGAAATTACGTTATACGAGCACGTCAAAAGTGACAGGCTATGCACGTGTAAATTAAAAAAATATAAATGTTTTTAAACATTTCAACATTTTTAAACATGTTCAGTAATTTCGGTCAGTATGTCGGTCGGTCTGTCTGTCTGTCGGTCTGTCGGTCTGTCGGTCTGTCTGTCGGTCTGCCTGTCGGTCTGTCGGTCTGTCTGTCGGTCCGGTATCACTATGCATTGTAGCACGCGACTTAATGGCTGTTGGCCTTGTTCTTTCTTTTCTCTAATCGTTTTCTTAAAGATTTTTTTACAAAACATATTTCATAAAAATATTTCATAGAGAGTTCTTTTATAAGTCTAGATGCGATAAATTTGTTGTTATATTTAACATAAGAACATATCTTGGCGTTCATGCCGTTACTGTACATTTCATGCTGTTATATTTATTGTTCGCTCGTTTAATTAGCATTTAACTGCGATTTATAACACTTTGCTGTTTTGGTGAAGATTCATTTATCGCCGTTGGTAATTTTTACAAACAAAAACTACTAAACAGAAAATGTATTTGTCAGATTGTCAAACTGGATTTATTAGCACTAAAAAGACCAAGTAATGCTCACTTTTAATCTCACTAAGGTTAATATTTCTAATTAATTGACATAATTCGAACGACGGTGTTTCTATTTTTAAAAAGCACACCGTGAGTTACGCAGAAAGCTAATAGATTGATCGATAGTTTTCGTCCTGTTCATTTTACACGACGTTAGCCTCAAGAAACAACATTGTATTAAGGTAATCTTTTTTAAACGATACAGTGCGTTTAACTGATTTTACCTAAAACAGTGTTTGTGTTTAGTGTGATGTTATGTTGTACACAACCCTGGGGTATTTCAAATGTTGTTTGTATGGATACATTTCTATTTTAAATCTAGCATTCTGTCAATCAGACATAGACTATTCATTCACCAATATAATAAATGACATTGAAAAGCTATTTAAGCCAACAAAATGATTCCTCTTTAAAAGTATAGGGTGGCAGTTTGATGGTCCACTCCGCCCTCGGTGTCACCACCGTCGGCTAAAGAGCGCCGACACACGGCAAATTGTTCCTTAATCGGAAACGAACCTCTTCCATACAAACTACACAGAACAGATTTTGTTAACGAGAATGTTATAAAGACTGATCTTAGCATCGATTTAGATTTACTGAATATCTCAACTTGCCTTACGGATAGTTAGAACAGGGAGAACTCCCTGGTTAGAAGCACCTTTGTTTCCACTGGTCTACTAACTACAATTTTCTCTAGGCCTATTGGCCTAGTGGCATATTTTGGATATAAAAACCGATAATTTATTTTTTATCTGCAATAAAACCAAAAAATATAACAAAAAAACTATTGGCGTCTTCGAAACAGGCTTGAAAATCAACTGTTGTTATTTGTATGTGTGAAATTAAATCTAAAAAATATATTTCATTAAAAACTTTCCAAAACGTTTACTAATTGTTGATGCTAATACTGTATCAATACATGAAATAAAAATTATGTAACATAATTGTCTCCTTTGTTGTTGGTATTCGTATTATACTTCTTTAGATAGTCGGGTTCAATCGCTGTTATACCACAGTTTAAAAGTTTAATATAAGTTAAATGTTACTATAGTCAAAGGCAAATATTAGTAAGTCTTTATCTAATTCACTCAATAGTACATAACATTTTGTTAGATGATTGATTGTTATTGTCCAAAGCTGATATAATCTATTGTATGTTAGCTTCTCTATTATCCGATTGATGGATATTTTTATTGCCTTTTAATAACCGGTTTATCAAATACGATTAAAACTTATTTTCAGTAATCTAAAGAAGGCGATAGAATTTACACATTTCCGTTAAATCTTCTCGCTTGGCAATTTCCTTTCTTGATGATAAATACCGTCTATTCATAATACTCTCGTCGAACAATTTATAAATTTGTATTCTTTAAGTGTAGTGGCACCTTCTATACATGCGTCCACACGATTGCCGCGGGGAGCATGTGTTAAACAAGCGCGTGGCATTTAGTAGACGCGGTTACGCTCTTTCACATAGCCAATCAAAAGTGGAGAGCTCAGAATAATTAAAAAAAGTAAGAAACAGAATTACTTTCGGGCAATAAACTTTACATTTTTATTTTGCATCGACCTGTTGAGGAAATATAATAATATCGCACGATCAAATCCATTCCACAAAAACGTATAATGTTTTGTTGTGGTCTCTACGACCTATACACATGCTTGCTCAAAGGCGTACAGAGTGGCGAACACAAGTGAGACGCGCGATATATAATGACGATTAGCGTTTAAGATGATGATGATATGACCAGGCCTAAGTATTGTGCTCATTCAATATCTAGGCCTACACTACACTTCAATGACTACATCCTTGTTATTGCCAACAAACGATAGTTTCTTGAATATAGCAAACAAACGTTTTCCCTTTTATTAAGTCAAGAATTTAGGCTACTTAATTAATTTAAAAATAAGTCCAATATTGTAATAGCACCGCATAGCACAAGGTATAACAACTTTATTAATTGTAAACAAACATACAATGTACTCATTTTTAAAACTTCTTTTAAGAAGTTTTAGAAATGACTGTAACAATAGTTTAATAACAAGAAGAAATTATTACAGCCTGAAAAAATATTTACCACTTAAATAAAAGAATTGCATGTTCGATGTAATGGCTAGAGCTGGGAATAGGATTCTGCTGTATGAACACAATTTAAGTAGGCTAAAGAGCCTATCAACAGTACGCTATATGTTGCTAGCGTCATTGATTTTAAGAATCTTGAAGAGGATGTTACCATTGTTAGTAAAAAGTTATTTTCTAAATCTTTATATTAGATTTGACTCTAAAGCTTTGTTCCTACTAGAACGTAACACCAGGACGTAACGCAAAGTGATTTGACCAATCTCAAGCGACGGATTATTCGAACAGTCACGTGTAATTGGTCAACTCGCTTGCGTTGCGTCTACGTCCTAGTGGGAACCAAGCTTTACCAAAGGAATGTTACCATACACTTCTCGATATAGATCATCTGTTAGCAATAATAATGGCTACTTTGATTAATTACAGAGTAGGGCACACTAGCAGGTGTTAACATAGTGCTGTAATACATTGTTTCCTGTAATGCATACATATGTACAGTAGCGAAAGATAACTCATTGTTTACTGTACGTTGTGCAACGCCTCTGGGTCATTGACGTAGGTTACTACATGACCATCTCACCTTAATACCGCCGGCTAAATATTTTATGGCGTGAAATGCTAATTGAATATTTCATTTTTCATTAATTTGTATTAAATTTAACATTACATTTGTATTCGGTTATTGCTTAATGTGTGGTACATGCTCCCAGCAACACGATCCAATAGGTGGTCTCAATTTCGAACTAAAAAAGTGTTTGTTGTATTGCTTAGGCCTACTGTTAAATGTTGGTGTTGATAATATGATGATGTTGAGAATGATAGATATAGGCTAGGCTTACTATATTAATATATTGATGATATTGAGTAATGGTTTAAATAATTTTGTATTACATACCTTATTAATTTTTGTAGGGGTCTCGGCTTAAAGGCTTTACTTATTTTGAGTTACCTTTTCCATAATGTTTTGATTACATTTTTGTACATATCTTTAGTTTTATGGAATAAATTGATTTTGATTGATTGATTGCTAATAATGAAGAATAGTGAAATCTTGGTAATGAAGATTATGATGATAAGAATGAGAATGTTAGTTTTATTCTCATTTTTGTATTTAAATGTAACTAAATAAACTAAATCTATTTAATAGTTAGTATTTTTAATCAGAACAGTCAAAGTATGTCAAAAGTATCTTAAGAGATGCTGCTACATCTACATTACATTATTAATTATGTTATGAAATAGAACGAATTATAGATTCAAAACATTATTCATGTTTATGTTTAATCTCTTACAAATGTGTCAACATTGTTAGAATTACTGTCAAACTAAGAGATAAAATATCTTAATCTATGAGGCTTCAAAATTCCTTATGTATTCTAGTCACGTGTGTGTTGTGCGTGACTGAAGACGCCACAGGAAACCGATTGCATAGCAACTGAGCTGCCACCAAGATTTTCAAAGGAAAGACTTTCTTTACATTTATACAAAATAATAAAGAATGTACTATTCATTCAATAATTATAGACAAACAGTTTTTATTGTCGTTTTAAACAACGTAATTGTAATTGTATTGATATTATCAAAGATTGTATACTTATCAGTAATATATATTTCCATTGATAGAACAAACGCCTAAAGCTCTGTCTACACTATCACATTTTATGTGACAAAAATCTGATGTGCCCATTGATGGACACAATGATATCATATCACTACCATATTTGGGCACATCACACTTTTTTGTCAAACTATTTTAATAGTGTAGACAGAGCTTAACAGTTTCAAACAACGTAAAGTTACATAATTATATACATCATCCAACAATGTTCAGTGCCCTATCACTAACTTGGACTTGTTTTGCATCTTGCAATCAACCTAAAGGTATATGTTATAAAATAGAACTAAAAAATACATTAGAATTAACCGTTAATGAATGGAGATCGTTAACATTACATATAATATAGGCCTACACCATTTTATTATTTGAATGAAAAGACGGAGGCCTTATACATTATGAACACGATAATTATAGGCCTAAGTGTAGCGTAAAATTAACGATTATTTACTTATTATTTCAGTATTTTATATTCCTAGGTATGGTTATTTTTAAAATGTTTTACGGACTATTATAGATAAAAAGGATAACAAAATAAAAGAAACATTTTAAAATGGAAGAATTATATTGATAACTATGAATTAAAAGATAATAATAATTATGAATATGGTGGAATTAAAAAAAAATATTTAAAAATAAAATAAAAATTTACAGATTAATTTTTGTTATCATCATAAAGAATAAATGAATAGAAATGGTGGTTCACGTCATAAAAGAAAACAAAATCCTTATAACATATTTATCTGTCATTTGAAAACAATTCTTTTATCCAGTAATATTAAAAGTTGAAAATACAGTATTTTTTCCTATCGAAAATGATATATCTAGTAAATGTAGGCCTATAAGACACAAATCTGTAAAACACAATAGAGCCTATTTGATTCAGACATTTATATTATAAAATATACACAAAAAAACGACGAAAATCTTAATGATCAATTTCATAAAGGAAAAATCTTATTGTGTTTTTACAAAATGAATAAAACATGAGTGATTAGACGGTAAATAGCAGGATGGTATTAGAAGCTGATTTACATAATAATGACAAAGATAAGTAATACTGCGTATTCAATAAACGATTTTATGGACGTATATAAAAAAATAAGCTCGTCACAAAAGAAACAATATGATGTGTAGACATATCAAATATGTTGTATGAAATGACTTAATCCAATACTTCTTTCTTTAAATTTGAACTGATTGCGATAATGATTTTAAAGAATTGTTAGTCACTCTTCGATTTTTGTTACCGCTTAGTCAGAAGAGGAATATTGAATCTGTCTTTGTTTTCACTGTTATCAAGAGAATAATAGATTGTATTGTTATGATGACATGACAACTGTGTTCAATTAGTTGATCGTTCTTAAAGCCAGTATCTCTGCTACATTCGTCGTTTATCTATTTGTTATTGAAAATTGCCTCAATTTAATTCATTTATTATTATGGGTAAAATTCAATAAACCGCTGTAGTATTAATGGTCTTTGGTAATACACACTTTGTGCCGTCTATACTATCCGCATCCATTAAATGATTGTTTATCACTCAGTTTTATACACTAGGCCTATTTGGTAATAATCTTTATTTTTACTTTTCTCTTAGGCCCATATTTGTACAATTTTAAAGGTAACGACGGTATAAGAAAAATCAATGCGCAACCAACAGCGGGCGCTATGCAATTCACTACGCGCTTTTTACGTAAAGTACGGTACCTTGGGATGAATCAAATAATTATGTTTAACAACCACCCAGAGAACTAAAAATCTAACATTATTTAACGGGTTCGGTAAACAATAATTCATTAAGCAATATTCAATATCTTTACAAAAACCATATTAGGCATATGCACAATTTAAAACAATGCCATATAGATGGCTGCAATCGCGTGCTCAAGTTAGTGTTTACCGACCGACCGACCGACATAGTGAGATGTAGAGTCGCGTTGCACGCGACTAAAAAAGGGAAGAATTGCGTATGTGTTTATCAGCTCACTTTTTATACAAGTGGTTGTATGATATAAGTAATAATAATTTAAACAAAATAATTGTTTATACATTTTGGAAAATAGAATGTTTAAATAATTATTTTGTTAATTATAATTGTGTAACAAGAAGTGTGCATAATGTAGCCATGTAAGTTTGTTAAGTTGCCATGTCAATGATAGTTCTTAAGCCGGTGATATTAAATGTAATGTCACAGATTATATATAAACATTGCGCTACTGTGTAATGATATGCTGAGCGATCTATGTGACACAATACATTTAGACATCAGTTTGTTCATGTCCGTATTTACTGCAGGGACATCCTTCTAAACGGCATTACCGCAAGCAAAAGTGTTTAAATTCTAATTTGTATTATTTAATGTTTTCTACAGGCTATTCGTTCGATATGTTGTTATCATAACACTGTGTTTGAATGCAGAATAATAATAATAATAGAGAAATTGAAAGGAAAATTTCATTCATTTACTTTATGACTTTATTATTCTTATTGAATTGATTAGACTAAAAGTTAAAGTGATTATCATGTATGTATTTCATTTATTATTTTTATTTCCTTTGGAAAATGATTTACAGTATAGTATAAACAATATTACAAATGGTTTTCTTGTTTTATCACACAATTGCATACTTTATTGTATTGAATTGATTGCACTAAACTAGTTATATTCATATGGAATACGCACTCCGCACGTAGCATTTTGTCGCTTACCATGCTTTTCCAATATATATTGGAAAAGAAACATTTTCTGTGAGCTGTAGTTTGTATAGTTTGTTAGTTTCTGTTAGTTGTAGTTTGTATAGTTTGTTAGTTTCTGTGAGTTGTAGTTTGTTAGTTTGTTAGTTTCTGTGAGTTGTAGTTTGTATAGTTTGTTAGTTTCTGTGAGTTGTAGTTTGTATAGTTTGTTAGTTTCTGTGAGTTGTAGTTTGTATAGTTTGTTAGTTTCTGTGAGTTGTAGTTTGTTAGTTTGTTAGTTTCTGTGAGTTTTAATTTGTATAGTTTGTTAGTTTCTGTGAGTTGTAGTTTGTATAGTTTGTTAGTTTCTGTGAGTTGTAGTTTGTTAGTTTGTTAGTTTCTGTGAGTTGTAGTTTGTATAGTTTGTTAGTTTCTGTGAGTTGTAGTTTGTATAGTTTGTTAGTTCCTGTGAGTTGTAGTTTGTATAGTTTGTTAGTTCCTGTGAGTTGTAGTTTGTTAGTTTCTGTGAGTTGTAGTTTGTGTTAGTTTGTTAGTTCCTGTGAGTTGTAGTTTGTTAGTTTCTGTTAGTTGTTATTTGTTAGTTTCTGTGAGTTAGTTTCTGTGAGTTGTAGTTAGTTAGTTTCCGTGAGTTGTACTTTGTTAGTTTCTGTGAGTTGTTTGTTTCCACTATTCCAATTAGACTCTATTAATTAGATGATATTACGTAGTTGTAGTTACATCTGCGTAACGTTACCGTATCCGTAAAAAAAACGCCTTTGTTTAAAAACAAAATTCATAGCAGTTTGTTGGCCTAGTTATTTGTAAAATGAATTCATTTTCACACAAAAGGCGTATCTTTCAGAAAATATCAACATTCAAAATATCTTACACTAAAGTACTAAAAAAGGCATACATTCCTGACTCAAATTATTGTAATACAGTATTATGAATTTACAAGAGAAACAATCAATTTATTTTTTTTTTAGTTTTCAATAATATTTATGTAAATCGTCTCAAATTAATTACAGTAATTGATTGTCAGCATCACCGGGGTTAGAATTCTGTGCCTGGTACTATATCATTGCAATAGTTAGAGGTAATGGAACCAGAATTTAAAAGGTCATTGGTCTCTCACATATGAACTTGTCACATACGTCAACAACTAAGAAAGTTGGATTCCATAAAGAAACATATCACAAACCATTACATCTCAAATGATTATTTTAAAAATGAGTTTTGGCAGACTAAGTGACCACCTGGGGCGTCTTAAGCCTCTAACCAACACCACGATCATCTGCCGGTTTAAACACAGTTGTAGAAATATTTGTACTTTGGATAAATTTAATTAATTCTATTGGTTGCTTGGTGGTAACGTTGTGTTATTTTTACTGCGATAATACTTTCATGGATTATTATATTTAAGTGGGTTATTATGAATAATTATAATAATAGTAGGGTCTACAATCACCATAATTTAATTTTAATATAACTTATTATTGCTTTTATATTGTTTTTACTGGTTGACTTGTACATCTAAGAGTTCAAACTTACTGTACATTTTGTGAAGAATAGAAAGAACAAATTAATACTTTTGAGAGAGTTAGAAATTCGCCAACCAAACAGATTCTCCATACCTTTTTAAACATAGATTTAAAACTATACCGGTGATGTTTATTTTTGTAATTCATTATTTCAACTTTACTCCTTAATTGTTCGTAACCAAAAGAAAATACGGTACCGTATTAAAACAACCATAGTGTAGCTTTAAAGGCAATTACCAACATTTGGAAATGGTATGTGCGTATTTTCGTGATTTGATGATACGAGTGTTGTATTTCGTTTTGTACAAGTAACTTGTCATTGCCGTCGCCTCGTTGTATAATCGGAACTTTTCGTAAGCTGCGGGCCATATTATGCTTGGAACACCTACGCGCTGACGCTAACTATCGTGACCGAACACCGTGTCACTATTTTGGACGATTGTTGAGGCACGCTCGATCTTTGTTGTCGCTTTGCTATGGGCTAACATCAGATTGTGTTTACAGTATTTCGTAGTCACTGTCAAACATTTATGTGAACCTTTGGAGATTTGATTTTATTAATTCTATCGTATAGAGGTAAATGTACGATACTGTATAAACACAAAAGAAATTAGCCCTAAAATTTGACTTTACTAAAAGTATGTTGCTGACATGTTACACCATAAAATATATCAAATTCAAACTCTTCAACTGTTTGTATTGCACTATCTGTATGCAACAACACGCAGTCAAGTGTATTATTCGATACTCTACCAAATACCCGAAGATACAAATCTACATAATCACTCTAGAAACATGCACTATGAATGATTCAAAAGATTTTAAATTTTAAAAAGACAATTTTAACAGATTCAACAGCAGCGCTTGATTATTGAACAACAGTTCCCCCAGAATCGAACACAGATCAATAACCCAAAGGCGATTCGTATTAAGTTTAAAAACAACACATTGAATGAATAAAATATATATTTATTTATATATTATTTACATTTGTGTTAAAGCCAAATACCTAAATAAGATGAACTTATTTAAAACGAAAAGAGCTGAACAACGCAGAGGAATTTGAGTTTGTGGTATTATTATATTGGGTGGAGAGAATGCTTCGCTTTTATTGGTGGAAAAAACACTCTGCACTTAAGCTGATGTATTATAACAGATCTTCATTTTGTTACTTTTGCATTTGATTTTGAACATTTAATAAATACCAATTAGTAAAATAGAGGGGTAACCTTTTTAAGATGCTAAAAAATAAACAATAGATAAATAAAACAATTTATTAAGTACCGGGTTTGCAAAATAAAGATTTAGGCTAAAATCAGAAGCATAGTGTATATAAATAGATGAAAATCAACTTATTTTTAACACTAGATCTCACTATGTCGGTCGGTTGGTCAGTAAACACTAACTTGAGCACGCGACTGCAGCCATGTATATGGCCTTGTTTAGGTAGGGCTATACCGCATTGCATACATTATTTTTACAGAAAATAGTACATGATGCATGCTTCTGCTCAGTGTACACACTCTATTGAAGATTATAACATAAGATAACTATCCGATATATTTATGTTTAAACAGTTTGGTCCTATAGCTGCTGTTACACTCCTGAAGATCCATCTAGATAACTCTATTTGATGACATAACATATTGAGAGAATTGTTAAACATTTTGTCGATTTCTGACCCATCAAACATGAATATAACCCATTGGCTTTATATTTTACTCTTAGCGATTGTTAATACACATTTAATCGAATGAAAATGTAGAATTAATCCATCTAAAAACCACTGAATTTAGGCATCTGTTTAAATATCTACTATACTTTATATACCTTAAAGCGATCATTTCAAAATAACGTAATAATAACCGCCAGCGAATTCAATACATTTCCTTTGCTGACAAGAAAATAAGATGTTTTGCTTGAATTATCATCGTTTTCAGTTTACACTAATTTCCAAACTAAAATTGATATTAATTATTCTACTGTGTTGTTAACCATTATTATGGATATTTAGTCCAGTAATTAACATTTATAAAAATCACTTTAAAACTGTTGAAATACACGTTCCTTTTTCTAATATTGAATTTGCATTTCAGTTAAAATATTAGGCTTAGTGCAGGCTGGAAATTTGAAATGTATTGTCACCCAAAACAAAAAAAGATATTTTTTTTAATTGCTAATGTTAGTTATAGTATGTATGTTACAGTTATAATTTTAACTGAATATTTGGATTTGGATATTGGACCTGCTGCATCAGGATTCCTGGGTTAAGACACTCTGTATTATGTTGCCTACAGCTTCTTAGAGTTAAGTGCTATCTATTTTAATACTGCCATTCCACAAGATCAATATTTGAAATTTATTAGTTAAAACAATTCATGAATATTTAATTTTGAAGTACGAGGATCGAGTTAGACGAGGTTATATACTTCTATCTATTTTTAAACATAAATTGTATTCCCTTTAAGCAAGAAATTTGATATTCTGGAGCAAAGCTCTGGAACAAATTGCACCTGAATTCAGGTGTATTTTATATATGAGTAATGAGTAGTTCAAGCATATGCTATAGACATGCAATTAGTATCATAACAATATTATTCAGAAAACAAGAACATTTTACCATTTTAATACACTGTCTACACTAGCAAACTAGTTTGACAAAAAAAGTGTGATGTGCACAAATATGGTAGTGATATACCCAAATATGGTAGTGATATGACATCATCATGTCCATAAATGGGCACATCACACTTTTTTTGTCAAAACTAGTTTGATAGTGTAAACAGAGCTTAAGTGTAAGAACAAAAAAATGCCTTTCATAATAGAATTACAGACGTTACACAATGCTGCTAATACCAGTGGATATTTTATGTTCTGAAATCATGAATTATAATTATCAGAATGCTAAAAGTAAAAAATGGTATCAGTCGATTTTGATGACAATATCTGTCGTTCCGTTGATGGTGATATAATAATCAAAATTTGTCTTTGTTAACGAAATATAAAATTAAACATTAGAACCTGTGGTTTAGATTGTCCATATGCTATGCATACTTTAATTAATATCTTGTATGATACCTTTTGGAGAATTGCTATTACTGGAATTAGCTGAAGCAACCGCGTAACGATGTGTTATTACAATTTAGACGAGATGACATTTCTATGTCAAAACTTAAGAAATTGAAATTCTGACAACTTCGTTGCTATTATCATTAGATGTAACTGAAATCATTGTGTTGACAGATGATTCAAAAGATTTATTCATCAATTTCAATTATTCTTATATTTCAAACCAAATATGCAGCACATTTCTTCGCTTCATTGTGTTCTATGTGTAGTTTGCCCTTAAAGCTTGGTTCCCACTAGATTACCTTACGCAGCAGAACGTATAGTGCAAGACGCACTCAGAACGCAAGTGTAATTCCTCCTATTAAGTGAAAACAAAACTTTTTGTATAGGCCTTCCCATTCTCCGTGTACTTATAGTTTTCAAAAATTACTATAAACGCAATACCAAAAATCTATGAATTTGAAAACGGATACTACACTCACTCTTTCTCACCCTATTCTTGACTGTATCTAGACTTTTCCTCCTATCGTAGGAAATTTGGTAATTCAGCATTTTTATTTTATTTTTTATTTTATTCATTTCGGCAATAAACATAAAATAATAATTTAAAAAAACATAGAAATATATATATATATATGAAATACAAGACACGAAGCCGAGGAGAGACAAAAGCATTAAACAAAACGCTGTCACCGGTAATGTGTGTCTCTCCAACACATGTTTCACATGTAGGCCTATCTAACCTTACATGATACAGGCACCACATGTTATACAAATGAGATGCCACCTGCATTAGAGTATCTTAACGATAACCTTTGAATCCAATGAAGGGTTTAATTTGACTACATGGCTCTGTTTTAAAAGCATTGGAACAAAAATACTTATTATCTTGCACAGAAGTTCCACTAATTACGTCACTTGTAAAAGGCTATCAATTTGTAATATAATGAGCCGCTAAATATAATCGTATCAAACGCTCTAATACCTCGTCAAAGAACAACAATAATGCGGTGAGAATAGACACTATCACATGGTGTGAGAAAATATACGCTTGTTACCAAATAGAGTGTGATATTAGTTGTAAAACGATTTATTAAGATGTTAAAGGCTCAACATTTGACCAACTATCTAGCTCGAGGTAACAGATTACAGAACGGCTGTAATTCTCTGTCGGATTTAACATTTCATAATACTATTACGATAATAGTGCAACAAGGCAGGTTTTCTTGCGTTTCTTCAGCCCTAGGCTAGGCCGTATACTCGACTTTCCACGGATTTTAACGCTAGACTAGGCTGGGATGAAGCGTATAAACGAGTACAGATCATTTAGAAATAGCCAGAGCATTGAGGTGCTCTTCCTATGTTGGCTATCATATATAATTCAAGCAAATAATTATGGAATTCTGATCTTACAAATCGATGATCGTTACCGTGATAAATGTATATAATAATCTGTATTTGACTTAATGAACTTATTTAAATTAACAATTACAAATTAGTCCTATTTTTCCCACTTGTTCTATACTTTGTAATTCTAATCATTCTGAAATCTATCTTTACTGCCTTACTAAACACCGTGAGAGTAAACGTTCTTAAAATTCCCACTTCATCGATATCAATCGATAGAGAGAAGCCCTCTAACGATATCCATCGAATTTGGTCATGTGCATACGGTACCAACTCATTGATTGGATTAATGATCTGAAATAATACAAAAACTGTGAACGGAACGGTCAAAGACCTATATCAGTAGTTTAAAGTAGTCTTGCTCTTCAACAACTGCACTTTAACTTTTACAATACGTCACAGCGCGTAAATCTTACAGAGTACTCGAGCGTTGACCTAGGTACGCTCAATTTGTAGCAGACAATCATGGATGTGCTATTTTTCCTATGAACGTTTTTAATCAGACGAAGAGTTAGAAATACGTTTAACAGGAAACAAAATAATATTACGGCTTTGAGAACGCCGCTATAAAATACTTGAAAGGTATTGAAGCTTGGGGCGAAATCAGTTGGTTAAAACAATTCAGAAACGTACGGAGTGCTAGATAATTACGCGATACTCCCTCGCTCCATCAGCTCATGAATACATATTTTTAATTGTTTTCCTTCTAGCGGCAGAAATATTTCAAGAACAAGTCAATGCATTATTGTAATAAGAAAATTGAAATCAATAGATTTTTATTAAGTATTCTTTCCTTCCGGTTATAGGTTATATAGTAAGACTAGCATGCACTATCACAACTGGTTTATTTTGTACAAAAAGGTAAACAAATTCTACAAATTCAAATTCTACAGGAAAAGTGTCAACAAATTTAGAACCGTTTAACGTCTAGTTCAGATCTCAAAATGTTACTACGCCTCCTAGCCTATCTATCTAACTAAAAATAAACATTAACAACATAAACATGTACTGTCATTGTTTATATATGTAGTGATGCCATCTTCAAAATAGTGTTTGGGTATAATAGACATGTCCATAAGCGCAAAAAAAATACATTTTCTAAATGCGATGACAGACCATTAGTCAGATCTTGAATTTTGGCTACTCCTCTCAATTTATCTAATTCACGTTGTTAAATGATGTAAAGATGTGGTCAGTTGACTGACAGTGGTGGAAAACTAAGTTAGAGAGAAAATAATCGAATAAGGAAAAAGATAATAACAATAATTTAAAAATATATTCCAAATTCAGAACCAAGATGTTTGCACTTTTTTTTATTATAAAGAGAATTTTATTTTTCTGACCCGACCTGTTTGGATTAGTAAATTACGTTTTCCTTACTTTGAGTTTGTGTAAAACTCCATTATTTATAATAAGAGATTTAGGAAAATGTCACGTGATTGTTGTATCTAGGTCATAACGACACACATGTAATCGAATGTAAATGTGTTCTAATTCTGATTTGTGGGTTATTTCATGATGTAGATGAAACGGGGCACTGCCTTTACTTTCAAGGGTACATCGGCAATTTCTACACTTTATTACCCTTCCTAATAGGCTTATAACTTAATTTTGTCGCCAAAATAATTTTCATAAAAATGAAACGAATTCGAAATTACTGGGGTTCTTTTGTTGTTTTTGTGGAACAACCATATTTACCCTTAATATGGATTTGTAACACAACTAATGTATTCAAAATAGATGGTGATGTATTACAGCATGACAATGATGGAAAAGAATACTTTTTTTGTCGTGACTCACATGAGCAAAAAACGTAATATGTAAATTATTCATTTGAATTTTAATGACTGTATTAGTAATACATATAAAGATATCTTGCATTTAATTGTTTTACTTTTTTATTTGCTAATCGTTTTTAAATCTAACGGAAATTCTCTGTTTGTGGAAGATTGTGAACAATTAAGAATGGATAACTTACGCAAGCAGACGACATTTTAACATGTAAATTGAGTCAAAAACTTTTTATTTAGGTATGAAAGGCCAACTGGTTAAATGTGTCAAAATGTTCATATTTGATTCGAATAATCTTAATAGTCTATAGATACCATGACTATGAAAAAGGAAATAAAAGGTAAACTTTAACAAAATTATACAGAGTCTTCACCAAACATTATTGTTTATTAGATTTAAAATAATATAGATATCCTTAAAACATTGGAAAGGGATAAAATGGTAAACTCTTAAAATATAGTAGGCCTATCTTTAAAAGTGGATACAGAAATTGATGCCTAAAACACTAGAAAATGCTTTTCCGGTTAAGAAAAATCAAGCACATTTCAGAGTATAACTTTAACAAAAACGACAGAAAATTCCTGTAGGTACAATATAGTGTTTTTAAGATGGTATATATTATACATAATTATTTTTAATGGAGCACGTCTTGTTGCATATAATGTATCAGAGAAAAAATCTTCTTTCAGTTTCATGAAGTGATTTTTGGCAACTAAATATTTATTTGAAAAAATGTACGACTGTACAGAATACAAAGTAATAGTTGAAGGAAATATGCTTGCTGATAACAGCATTAGTATTCAATCATTTACGGATGGTACTTCTTCATATGATAACTTAAGCTATAGGCGACATATTCTTAAGTGAAACACAATTTGCATAAACAGTTAAAGAAATTGACGAACGGACGTATTGCTTCGATAATTCTATACACACGGATATGATCAAATGGGAAACTCTTATTTGCATAACGTTTCTGAATTTCTGATTGGGTCAATGTCATGCTAAGTTTTCCTTGAGGAGAAATAAAAGAAATGTTACTGTCTATGGGCGGCCATTAGATACATAACTTTAAAAATATATTTATTTGCGAGTGCATGTAGGTTAAACTCTATAAATCGATAGTATTGAAATATATTTAAATTTATCATTTTTAACATTATACAAAATAGAAAATTATTTAGAATGACCTATGGGTTGAAGGATAGTAATTTGTTAATTAATTCGTAATACTTTCACCAGCACTTATTAGTGGTAATGAAGTGACATATATATCTACTTCTAAACATACATTATTTTTAACTAACCATCTAAGTTTTGAATCCAATTAGTAGTTCGTTAATAAAGGTATTATTTAATTAATTTAAATACGCTGCTACAAACCAGATGAACATTTACAATCATAATGTATTTTAGTTACTAAAATACGACAGGTTGAATAACGAAAACGTAGAGGAGTTGCGGTAGACGAGTGGTCTCTCAACCTGTGTTGAACTCCTAAATGAGTACATTGGTGTGGAAAAATAATAGGAAGTATAATTATTGAGAGGCGTGGAAATGATCTGGCCACCCTTGTCCATAAATACTAAGTTTCTGGCAGCTCATTCCCTTCGTTACGGGACTTACCTTAACTTAATCGAAAGTAATATTTTATATATACAATTGAATCAACAGATTTATTAATAATATTCACGATTTTGGAAATTCCAATAGTTTTATATTATACTTTTATATCTTATATTTGCTCTTTTAAAAGTGCAAAGCGACTTTACTTAGGCCCTAATCAATTGATGTTCTATAAAGTCTTATTGGAATTTCCTTTCAAGAATGAAATAAGAAGCAAAGTTTGAAAATTCAATAGTTGACAAATGTTAAATAAAAATTAAAACTGTTCTGTTGTCTGTCGAACTTGTTATAAAATCACTGATACATAGAAAAAAAAATTAAAATTAACTTACAGGCCAGCTGTTAGAGTCAATAGCCAGGAATGACATGATCTCTAAGAAAGACCAGATTTAAACAATCTGTGAACGAAAATAATTTTGAAAAATTAAAAACATGTAATTACTAAAAACTAATTTGTAGGCCTACTTATTTTGATCGCTTATCACGCATTTTTATTTTATTTACCCTTTGTACTGTACTTTGTTAAATGGATGGAAATATATAATAAACAAAAACATTTGATAATTGTCGAGACGGATTGGATATCTTGTTTCAATGAATATTTTACCATAAGGAATTGAAGTTCCAAAGCGTAGCCTACACAATGTAAAAGAAAGAAAGAAGAAATTACATTGAATATAGTACGCCTATTATTAAACACGTACAAAAATGTGTTCATAAGGAAGCTATACTTAATTCAAAATCAATTTTTTTTTTAATACATTTTCTTTTGAATAATCAAACCAATATATACGCCTACATTTAATACAAAAATAATTATACAACAACGTATTCTAAACAAAAAGATATGTTTTTATGTGTATTCACATTAGTGTTATAGGAGTTACGTTGAACCCACACAGTGCTGTTGCTAGGAGGCTAAGCCTTTGGCTACCGTTGATGGCAGAATTTCATTACATCTTGCTTGCTCTTGGCAAAGAGACCGAACATCAATAATGAAAAGAAAGCAAGAAACGTAATATTTTCCAAAAACGAATTATTGTATTATGCGTATTGTTATATTTAGTGCACTATCAATTGTATAAAAACAAATTATGTTTAAAGAAGTGTTTCGTATATGTTATTATATTTAAAATCAGTTAATTTATTTCATTTGATGAAATAAGAGAACAAAACGTACTTAATTCTGTATCACATTAGGCATGTAGTAATTAACGTGCCTTCAAATCATAGCATCCAGTGCCTAGATTAATCAAACTTTCTTAGTTTAGATAAAGAATCATCTTATTAACTTTGTTGTAAGTAAATCATTTTGCTTAAGTCAGGTTTCAAAATAACCTAAGCAAAATTTTGGAAGGAATTAGTGCATTCTTCTGTGATGTGCATATATATAGTCATAATGGTGCCATACCACTACCATACTTAAGCATATCACTACCATATTTAGGCACTTCACACTTTTTTGTCACATAAAGTTTGATAGTGTAGACAGAGCTTTAAAATATTAATTTTCAAGTTTTTCATTATCTTACCTTATGCAAAAAACTTCCAATCATTAATTCACAAATTAAAATATTCTTTTAAAAAATAAAACTTTTTGTCTGTGCCTTAGCATGTTAAGATAGTTTATATATATATATATATTTATCTGCTTATCTGTTATGCACTTATGGCTTATTGTTTTTCTTTGTTTAGTGGACATCGTAATAGTGACAGCACAACAAAGCTAAAAGTGGTGAATAAAATAAATGTTTTAAGTTTGCCTAACCTCAAATGCAGTTGCTTACAATTTATTTCCCTTTTTTTTTAAGAAAAAAAATCCCCGAATTGATTGATGTTGTGTAAAGTAATGTTCTTGAACGGGACAAAGACCCAACGGATTGATGTATGCCCCTTCACGCTTATTGTAATGATGATGTATCGAAGTTCGTATACTGAGGGCCATGTGCTTTGTTGCTAAGATACATTTCTTACGCACAAATTTAACTGTCAACGCGGATTACGTCATGATTAGTCACTTTTTTTCAAAAATTCAAAATGCTCAAGTTTAACGGAATATTTCCTCAATTAAATATGTATTATTAATCTGTATCCGCCGGGATGATTATTAATCTGTTGTAAGGCTTCTTTTAATGAGTGTAACTTTAGGTGACGGTATGTAGATTAGAAGAAGTTGCGGCAAAACTCAATTAGTATTTGAGTTTGTTTAGCCTATGGGTGTTCCTATTTGAATATTACTGCATAATCCGTTCTAACAAAAAAAATCTGTAAATAATTTCTCTTTATATCACGTTTATGTAAAACATATCTGTATAATCGTAATACATTGCTGAATGATGCATGTTTGTTAATCCGATGATGGTATGCCATGGACAAAGTACAAATTCCAATGCTGTTACATTAATGATGATTAAACAAATATTACAATATTAAGGGATTACTTATTTCGTTATACACACACTTTTAAATGCTTTTATGTTTCATAATGTAATTATTATTGTATTCTATTTAGGGATTATTTAGTTATACACAGACTTTGGTATTTATATCATAATGCAATTATATTGTGCTCTATTTTACAGTGTTATAGTAGGTCCCTACGTTTTTGTTGTTGGTGTACAAAAAAACAAATTTCTGTAATTTAAATGTTGTACACCATAAAAATGCAATGGTGGTGGAGCTTTCATTCATTAATGTTTCTAATTATAATTGTTTTAAATGTGATTATAATATTTTAATATTAATTGATGAAATCAATTATGTTATGTTCACTGTTGGTCTTTCTATTGTTAAATGATCGACCAACTGTAGGCCTAGTTTCTCCTTATTGTTACTTAAATAATTCAAAACCCGTTGTATAAAAACATTCATACTTCGTGCTTACGGTACTCCGTACATGAATGATAACAATTAGTGGCTATTATACTTCTGTTTTTATACAACTGTTTTGGTAATTAACATTGTGTATTATAAATACATATCAATAAGCTATTAAGAATAAAGAATGCCTTTGTAGCCAAAATCGCATTTGACAATTAAAAATGTCAATTATCTGCCTGTGGTGTTCGCACGAGGCAATTACAGGCTACCTTAAAAATATGTACGCTAATTGCAAAATAATTAATTTAATAATTACTTCACGCCAGTAAACGTACAGAAATTAGCCGCGATTCAGGTAAATTATCTAACCACGTCTGTGGCCTGCTAACGAGGAAGCAAGGTCTGCGAGAGCTGACCGCACTCTCCGCCGGTAGGTAGCCTACTGAGTTCGACACGGTACACAAATAACTAATCACATTTAAACACTGACAATAAACCAAAACAGTAACTTTTATTGTAAAAATCAAGTCTTACCGGTCTGTTTTTTAAAGCTTTAGTTTTCCAGATGTTGGCGCTTTATTTACTCAGCTATAAACTGCTCCTTCGAATTACCAAACACAGATGATGTTACAAAGGGAGAGAAAAATACTCTGTACAGATAATATATAAAAACACTTCTTGTTGGCTGTGCAATAATAATGTTTACGATGATTCTAAAGAAGAAATAGCAAATTATAAGTAGTTTCACTGTATGTCGCTTTGTTTTCTGTATTTTCTGTATCATCAGACCTGTGAAATATAATTGTCCGCTGTTGTATCCATTCATAGATTCAATATATCGTCTGCTCTACCTTGTATATTCACCAAACGACACAACCTGTAAGCGACTGATGGTAAAAAGATTGAGGTGTTTGATTCCAAAGTAATGGTAACAACTTCTCAAATAGATATTTAGTTATATAACATAACAGACTTGAGTAGTTTAGGAATCAATGCCCAGGTATAGACGTCTTCCTAAGGGTGATGTGCTCAATTTCAACCAATCGAAACCACGTTTGCAATTCAGCAGTATGCTTCCATCATCATCACAACAACACTTCTTTTTTCTAAATATAATAGTTTTCAATTGTTTTATATTAAATTAATATTCATTGAATTAAATTAGGTCAAGTATTACCTATTGCCTATATTTGGTAAGATAACAAATGCGCATAACCAAGAGCAAAATTTTCAAATATAAAAATTGCTCTTAAAATTAACACCAACACAATTTTTATATATATAGAAAGTTGTAACAAATTATCAATCAGTTGTTCTATAACATAAAGTAAAAAATGTCTATACTTTTAGTACTGTGACTGACTATAATCACACAATCAAATCATTTATCTGGGATTTTAAATATCTCTTATGATTAAGATATTGCAAAGAAAACATTCCTTACTTCTGTTCTGTTTTTTTTTTTTGCAGCAAGCCAAAACCAATAATAGAAAAAAATGGTTATTCTAGATATACAAATTGTAGAGTAAACAGAAATACAGAGTTATATGTTGGTTTATTGACTTACAAATTGTTATAACAATGCATAAACAGGGAATTATGGTACTATACTTCATTTTGTAATTACACAAGTCGTACTACCATGTTTTCACAACTTGTTAAGCTTGGCCCAGAATTAAAAGTCAAATTCTCCAGATCCGCCGAAAGCACAAGTGTGTTCTTTGTTTATTCCTTCCACAATAGGCTTAATCGATAAAGGATTAAAACAGGGCTCATGTTTTTTCGAAAGCTTAATTTAGGATTTTTAAAAACAACAATATTCAAGTACGTCAACACGTCATCATCAACGTTAAAACGCCTGAAGTTTTCTGCCCGGTCTCAGTCCAATGTTTCCATTTGAAACGCGTCAGATATCCTCAAACTTAATAACAAAACTAGTTAGGAATTGCATCCTTCCACATAAACGTCTTTCTTTTATTTTTTTTTCTTGAATAATATTCAAAATTGCCCTCCTGTGTTGCAAATTATCCCGGAGAGAGAAACGTAACCGTTACTAAAAACAGTTTAGGCGCGCCTAATGATTCCAAGAAAGAGTATTCTATCCTTCAATATAAAAATAGAAAACACGGCGGAAATTTTGAATTATTTTTAAATCGTAATGATTGATGTTATGTTAGAAGATGTTAACTTACTTGTTTAAATAAACTTAAAATATATATATATACTGATCCTTTTTTCATTAAAGATGTATTGTCCCCCAAAAACGTGAAAAATGAAAATTAATTAAATCAGACTTTGAATATATTATTTTATAGTTTTAATAAGGTTAATCACTTCCATAGAAAAAAAAACGAAAAAAAAATATGTTTTCACTTATAAAATGACAAAATAAATGGTTAAATTCAACAAAAAATCCATTGGCTGGCAGCCAATTTGACTATTTTTTGTTTGCTTTAAATCACGTTTTTTTTTCAGGTAAATACACTTTTTTTGGTCCAATTTTTGGTCAAAGTGGATAACTATTATGGTACATTAAAATGGAGTATTCAACAAAAAAATTGTTAAGAATTTTTTTTTTAGAGGTACAATACATCTTTAAGTTTTTATTTACTAAACAGAAACCATTAATATGTTTGGTAAAATATGCCAAAACAATGTTATCCCCGGATAACAATGCTGTGGCATTATTCCAAAATTCATCTTCACAAATAATCATATCCACTGTAATGGTAATCAGATAGAAGAAAGGTTTAGACAATATTAATCATTAAGCCTATGGTATAATATTATGAGGAGGAGGAGGCCTATTGCAAATCAGCTGTTTGTATTTAATACATTTATGAATGTAGAGGGCGATATACAGTTTTTTATATAACTTTTAACTAAAAACTTCTTCTTGACCCGCAAGTTTATAAAACGAAAATGTTTAATTCTTGATTTAGATTTAATTTAATCTAATTTCTAATCTAAGAAACAGGATTACTTAATTTATTTCTTTTCATATACGGTACCTCCTAATAATGTTGTATTATTCATTTAGTTTTGTTGTAGATATATTATTTATTAGACACAAATGGCGCGTAAAGATTTGTTTGCTGTCGATGGGGGCGCTTATCATAACAAAAAAATGGCGACTTACGGGAACGGCGTTATAAAACGTGGGTTGGAAATCGTGCGAAATATGCCTAGAATCAGGATAGACAATGTCAAAGACAACCCTGGAGCACGTAAACAAGTACGTATTATTGGATTGTAATGTTATCTAATCATTTATCAGGAATGAAAGAAGAATAAGGAGGAGGTAGGCTTATTATTAGCTGCCCGGCCGGCGACCGGGCGGCCAGCTGACCTTTCCTACTTCTACTAGGGCCTAGGCCTAGCTTGGCTGGGCCTAGAGTATGGTAAGGCTTACTACTAGTACTAGGAGGCCCTCTAGCATCTAATATATATTACTAGCTAGCCTAGACTAGTAGGCCCTACCTCAATCTTGTCATATTTATTTATTACATAATATATTTTTCTAAAAAGGAAAAAAGACGAGGACGAGGCCAAACAAGAGGGAAGCGTAGTGGGCGTGGTCACAAAGGACAGCGACAGCGTGGTATACCGCCAAGACTTGGTTATGAAGGAGGACAGTCACCGTTTTACCTGAGTGTTCCTAAAGAGCCTTACTATGCTGGCCACCAGTATGTCTTATCTAAAACTAAACATTTCAAAGAATTATGTAATACTTATTTCTTTGAAATTAACTCCCAAACAGCAGATCAAATAGGAGACGCAAAGTGCTCATGGCATTGTGAAACCCCAAACGAAACTAATCTATAAACCTAAAAAACTAGGCCTACCAGAAACTAGTACCTCACATTCACAAGTCAACTTTAAAGTTCTGTCTACACTATGTTTGTCAAATAAAGGTTGATTGGGTAGACAGAGCTTTAGACAATAAAATAATGATTTTTAACAAAACATTTGCAAACTCAATTTCAGTTTGAGGAGGCAGTATTTACCAGTATCATTACACATGTTGCAGTATTTGGTTGACATGGGTCGTCTCAACCCTGAGGAACCTGTTGATCTTACATCATTGGTCAACGCTAGAGCTGTCACAATTGATATCATTAAGAAGCATTATGGTGTCCAACTTGTTAGTGAGGTAAGTTCAACGGTGTCATTTAATTCCTTGGTTTTAAGTGATAAAATAAATTTACACTGTATTATACTGTGTTTACACTGTACAAGCTATTAATGCCAGAATCAAAGTGGTTGATTAAGACATTTCCACTGAATGGTTCATAGAAGAGTGTGTCAAATTTTAAGCTCTGTCTACACTATCATCAAACTTTATATGACAACCAATCTGTAGATAGATACGGTGATACGGGCACAACACATTTTTTTGCTTTAAAACAGTTTGTTTTTTGTATCGCCAATATGTATTACAGTAAGTATATATTTGTAGGGATTAAAGTATATATTGTATTAGGAAATGGAAAACTTTTTGCAAGAATGCATCTCTTTGAATGCAAACATTATTGCTTAAAAGTTTACTTAAGAGACCTGATGAATAAGTGGTTAATGTTACATTACTAAATGTCTACCTAGCTTGTCATCTGCCATTTGGCAGGGCCATGACAGTCCTCTTCCTTCTTATGTTAGTGCTTCTATTACTTACTGGGGTGTTAGTGCAAACATTTAAGAAACAAAAAGAGAACATATTTGATAATAAATTCAATGTCTTTAGGGTAAAGATGAATTCCAAGCTCAACTAAATATCGAGGTTCAATGGGCAACAGAAGACGTGATTGCAGCAGTTGAACGCAATTCTGGCGTCATCACGTTAGGTTTCTACGACCTCCAGAGCGTGGAAGCGCTTGCACACCCGCTTATCTTCTTCCAACGCGGACTACCAATTATGCGGCGTTCATTACCACCTAAAGATCTCGTTGATTTTTACACAAACCCAGAAAACCGTGGATATTTATCGGATCCAGAAAAGGTTCGTAAAGCAAGGTTTGATTTGGCGCAAAAGTTTGGCTACGAGCTCCCAGATTTATCAAAAGATAATCGATATCAAATGCTATCAATGCGTAAAGACCCTAGGCAGATATTTTATGGACTTCAGCCAGGTTGGGTTGTGAATTTGAAAGATAAGACTGTTTTGAAACCAACTGATGAAGGTTTATTAGAGTATTATAAGTCCTGAGAAGGATGCAGTCTTGGTGAGCAGAAATATATTAATTAAAAAGACAGTTCTCTGTTAAATAAAATCACAGTTTATTTCAATCCATTGATTTTGTTATTATTCTAGTATTTATAACACCAGGAAAAGTGAAATTATACTCTTCCCTGGTATTACAACAACAACAACAACAACAAGCTGCATCAAGCCAATCTTTGAACAATCGTAATTGCCATATTCAATTCAAAATCTTTGTGCTTTTTATATTCGAATGATAAATTGTAAATTCTTTGTTCTTAACAGAGAATACACTGCCAAATGCAAACAAAATAAGCCAAAGTATTTTCTATTTGAAATAAATGCAATCGTCACATCCATGTCCAACCTAAACATTTTATCAAGAATCTGTATTCATTCAAATAAGCCAAATGCTAATAAAATAATAAAAATAAATAAATATTTTTCTATTTGAAACCAGGGTGTTTAAAATTTACAAAATGACACTCTTCACATCATCCATGTCCAACCTAAACATTTTAGCCCATCTCATTGGATTTCATGCCTTGCTTGATCTTGTAGACTATGTTTATGATCAGCTGGGTTAGGGAAGGCCTCGTACGACACTAACAATACTTCTTGCCTTGGAGCAGGTGAAAACTCGCCTCGTAAGCCAATGTAGTATATCTTGGTTGAGTCTTCACCAAAGTTCTTGGAGAAATGAATTGATAGTGTGTGTACTCCACTGAATCTTGCAATTCTAAAATAATGTTTAAAATGTTCATATTAATACATTTTGTAGAATAAATGTTTTATAATTGTGTATAAAATATAGTTTGGCCTTTTGTCGAGTACAGAGTGAGGGATGACCTATGCGAGTAGGATAAAACACAATGCCAGATTAGACTTAAGCTCGGTCTACACTATCAAACAACTGACAAAGAAATGTGATGTGTCCAAATATGGTAATGATATGACATCATCGCATCCATATATGGGAACATCACGTTTGATAGTGTAGACAGAGATTTAGACTGCAAAAAAATAAAATAATAGTAAATCAGTTTTTACTTAGCTGTTTTAAGTTTACTTACTTAGTAGAATATTCCAGATCACCTGCGCTGTCTCTCTGCATCTCAAACACTTGATCAGGCTCGGCCCTTGCATCATCAAAGGTCATGTGAGGTCGATTCTTAAATCTAAAAATACAGAATTGAAATGTTGCATTTAATTAACTGTAGTGTACAGGTATTTTGATGTTCTAAGAATTCAAGATTTCAAAGAATGACACTTAACAATAAAACTTATTTACTTTTGTTGCTATTGCTCATATCTGCTCACATATACCTTCTAGTACTGACTATAATATTCTTATTGCCAGTATTATTTAATATTATTATTTATTAAATAATAATCAATATTTTGATGTGTTTTAATACTCACAGTCTCATTTGAGACGGATGATAATCTTCTTCTCCTCCAATCACAACAATTCCTTTCAATTTTACATGACCTGTGAATCTGAATAAAAGTTAAAATTGTTATTAGACAAATCATCTACTATATTGTCCTGTCAACAGTTTCATTGGCTTAATTTTTGTATTGGTTCTTAGATGAAATGATGCATGACATGTTCAATCAATCAATTAGTGGAGTTGTGGCTTGGTGGTTATGATGCTTGGCTACCACTCCAAGGGTCCTGGGTTCAAGTCCCGTCACATGTCAGGATTTTTTCTAAGGACCAAATTACTCCACTCCCAAAAACTTGAAATAAGACTTTGTTTATGTAGAGCATCTTGTGTATATGTTTGTCTTGTGAACCTCTGAGGGTCCCTGATGATCAGCAATAGCTGGATGGATCACCCTCATTAAATATGGTTAAAAAAAAAAAAAAATCTATTCTACTCATCCTCAATTTACCTACATCAGTGTCATAAAATCAACAATGTGTTTCAGTAATTTTAACTTACGGAATGTTAAAAAGTAGCTCCTCATCGGCATCACTTTCAACAAACTAAATTTTGGAGAAAATAAAATGTTTTAATGAAGCAACAGAAAACTTTTGATTGCTTTTTCTTTTATGCCAGATAGGCTTGCGCTACTAAATACTGTAATTCTGCACCATGTACTACTACTACTAGTCTACACATATATGTTCGGTTGTAAATATATCATCAATATTTATTATTATTATTATATTAATATTATTATTATAAATAAGCTGTGTTTGTAATTAAATTAGTTACTTGATGCATGATGTGGCTAGGGCCTGCCTATCCCATGCTATGTGACCTAGCCTAGGTGTTACTATACTACTACAGTAGTTACAGTAATACAGTACTAAACATTACAGTCCCTAGCTAGGCCATTATCAGTTAGTATAGGCCTAGGCTAGTCCAGGCAGCAGGGGGATCGACCGGCCAGGCTGGAAGGGAACGAATGTGGTAGGCCGGCCGGACTACCTACCTTTTCTTTGTTCAGTCGCTCATTCCAGGGTTTGAATACTAATTTCCCCGACCCATCATCTACTTCATTTAGACATTCTACATTATCTTTATCAATTTTTGTAAACAAAGTAAATTGCATTCCTCTTTCTGGACCATCATCATGCGAGTGTTCATCAGCACAACTCCCATGGCCACCTCCTCCTCCGTGACTGTGACCAGACATGTTGTTTCGCAAAAAAGAAAATATTAAACAGCGCCATCAATCTGTACATTTGTCCTATGGAAGGCCGAAAAGGAAAAAAAATACATAGCTTAACTGATGCAACAGGGAATTTTCGAAAAATGACCAATTTTCGACCCTTTTATTTTTTGACATAACTGGTTACTATGATTCTATAAGATGATGATAACGCAATATATGACCAAAAATGACCAATTTTCGACCCTTTTATTTTTTGACATAACTGGTTACTAAATCATATTCTTCATGCGCTGCTGCCAGCTGATAAGTTTTTGGTTGAACTTACCCGTTTCTTTTTTTTATCATTTTTAATGTTGCTAAAATGAACAAAATAATAACATAACTTAAAGAATAAAATGCACAATAAACTACAACAAAATAACAATGACAACAATATAAACATTTCATGTCTTTAATTTTCTATAAACAAAACCCGTTTTCAATCAGTTTTATACCTAGGCCTACAGTCAAGTTTTATACAAAAATAGATTATATTTTTTAAGACACTATACATGCAGTGTTTAATAGCATACAATAGCTGTACATGAGTTATATACTCAAGTCACATAAAATTATTAAAATAACAATGTATACAGTGTAAAGTATAAAGTTACAGAGAGTATTATAAACAATTATTTGCATTATTGCTGTTTTATAAGTAATATACAGTTAGCTGCGATTGCGATTAATATTATACAAATTAGCTTAAGTTGGATAAAAAAATGGTTGCACCATATGTATTTACATAAATTATACATAAACTAACTGTTTTGCATTGTATAAAGAAAAGTTCAAATTTGGTCACTAACCATAGATGAATACATGTTAGCACAAAAGACAACTATAACTTTCTACATTAAATTCTTGCTGCTAACAAAATTTTGATCCAATAAAGGTTGATTTTGAATCATGACATATTGTTGAAGTTATTCTGTTAATTGAACATAAACAATGCATTTATTAGTTATTTTGTAATGCATTGTTTGTTTGTAATATTTATTGCTATCCATAATATACATCACAATACAATTAAACACATCAACATCAGCTGATCATTTCCCTATCTTTTACCGGTCAACATCACCTCCTAACAGTATAATCGTATCATCACAAAAAAAACAAAACTATTAAATTTAAGCTGCTGAAGAGTTTTAAAGGAAATGTCACATGTGTGAAACATAACAATGTGAAAGCTAACAAAATATGGACAAAATAAAAACGTTTTAACCTTGAAATAATAATAATACTGAAAGTGAAAACATTTTTGTCTGGTTTTGATTAGCTCTGTCTACACTAACAAACTTTATGTGACAAAAGTAAAGTTCTGTCTACACTGTCAAACTATTTTGAAAAAAAAAAGTGTGACATGCCCAAATATGGTATCATGGCACATCAAATGTTTTTGTCACATAAAGTTTGATAGTCTAGATAGACCTTTAACCAGTTAGTTTTATCAAGCTAAAACCATGAATTCCCGCTGAAACTAACTAACTATTTTGCTGATGGTTGCAATTGTGACTCCCTAATTATGTTATAGTTTATTATGAGCATGAAAGAGTGAAATTACACTCTTCCCTGATTGCGAGTTAATTTGTATCCAATAATTGGAAATCAATAATCAATAATCATGACACTCTGCTGTGTGATATTCATACAGCTTCTTATGTACATGGTGTTTTAAGCCTTTTACTTCCTGTCAGTAATCAATCCAATGTAAAATTGTTGTTGGTGTGATTCAACCTTAATGCATAAACCAAAAATTAATAATTTTATCAACACAAACATATGTTTAAAGATTAATAGTTTTGTAGACTGTATTGAACATTTTAAAATAACTGCTAATTTTGAAACATGGTAATTGTATCAAGTTCATCTACCGTATACAACGGGCTATGAACTAAATGTATCATTTATGTTATTTTTATCAAAAGTGGATACACAAAGTTTGGATTGGATGGTAGTTATTCCTTTCAAAACATGTTCACCTTTCAAAAGAAGGCCCATTCTCTGGTATAAGTTATTTAAATAACTTATACCATGATTATACCATGATTGAAATTATTAATAAGTATTTAAAAATACTTATTCATAGTACAAAGGAAATCATTGTACTAAAATGACAGTGTACAACCAATAAAACAATAACTCAAAATTTAAATATAATAGAATAAAAATGAAAGTTGTTTGTAGTGAACTGGGCGGAAGTATAGATTTGCCATTGTTTTATACAACAATTTGATTTGGCAAGAATTAAAATTACAATTCAATTTAGCCTGAGTTTACTTATCTTTTTAAATGTAATCATAGTAATAATTACATTAAGACCTATCTATCAGCAAAAAATTATATTTAACAACATTTTGGTACAGATTAATGTAGATGTGTGGCCTGATATTACATTTACTGGTACAATCATACCGTACCAGTAAAAATTACTATTATTTACATAATATACATAATGAGATACGAGATGTACAGGTATTTCAGCGTTTTGGCAATAAAATGTTTAAATAATTTGACAATTACGTAGAACTACTACCATATAGCATGCTGAATGATAGGTGTCCTAATGAGTAGACCTTTTGATTATGGTATACAATATCAAATCTCATCCTCCTTTTCTCGCAACGTTCGATTTGTTGAAGAAATATGTAACTATATTTCATGTTATGTCAATATAAAGTATGTTGCTGCATGGATGCAGTGGCATAACGGCTATGAGGGGGGCTCAGTGGATAAACCCAGGGGCCCCGGAGCTTAAGGGGGGCTGAGAAATGCCCAGAGGAAAAAATAGGCCACCCTAGCCCTCCAGCATTGAAACTTGGAGGGCCACTTAAGTTTCCTAAACCAGGGGCATCAGCATCAGCATGGGGGTATACCTCAATGATTGTTGGAATTAAAACATTATTGTATTGTATATTATAAAAATGTAAATGTTTTTAGTAGTGCTAGTTGAGTATCAAGCATTAACCTCATTATTGTTAATGGCATTATTATCATCAACCTGAAAGTAAAAACAAAGAAAAAAGATTAACACCTTATGTAAAGTACTTGTCTACATGCATGCTTCAGTGTTTCATACTTCATTGTTGTTGACAAATATCACAACAGACTTTCTTTTCTTAACACATGCAAGAAGTAAATTGTCAATATTAACACACAAAAAAAGAACATAAAAAGACTTTCATCAGTATGTATTTTTTATAATGATTTCATCAATAAATAAACAACCCTAAAAATAACACAAAAGGTTTTGAGACCTTTATCAGTATTTATGTATTTTTTATAATGATTTTCAAACTACTGTAAATAAATAACAGAATGTCTAATAACTCATTAAACTTTTCCATAATGGTGTACAAACCACGATCGATCACAATGATTTAACAGTTTTATTTTGAGTAAACAAATCATAAACATAAATAACTACCATACTGATTTTAAATAGTATCGTTCTTTGTATTTTTATATTATTATTAGAATCAGGCCATTTATGGAAGGATCCCTATGAATTTATAATTAAAAATATTCTTAACATTCTGTAAAAAGTGGAAAAAGAATACAGTTTTTAATTAGAATCCCGGCCTTTGTAAAAGCAAGAAAATCTGCTAAAATATCAGAATTCCAAAAATGGTATGCGTTTGTTATTACCTCACTATCCTGTGCAATCTGACTCGCCTCTTGGTCATGCCTATCTTTTGTAGATACCAATGAGTATTGACCATTGCTGCAAATCTTGCGCTAAAATAAGTTAACAATAAAAACTAAAATAATTAATAATAAATAATAATTAATTTAATTAATAAATTACCTGTATTATACTGTACACCAAATATTTGCCATATTGCAACCTAAAGTATGCATGCATTTTGTACTGTTGTAGTGTAATCTGTATAGTGTTTTAAATGTATCATTTTAACATTTAAACTTACCAAATGTGAAAGATACGAGACTGGTTCAAATTCGTCGACTCCGTCTATACTGAACACGACCTCACCAACAGACCTCATGGTTCCCATAATAATCAGCACAGAGACGCCGACTACATGCGCAACAATGCCGCGATAATGTTCATTATGAGGGAACACGTGGGTGTCGAGTATATACCATACGCCTCTCCACATACTGTTAATAGCAGTAAATTTAATAAATGCATAGAATTGCAAAAATAATAATCTCAACAACCAAAATCTGGACAGTTTGGCAGCAGCTCGCTGAACAAATGGATTCAGTACAAATAAAAAAAGGAACATTAAATACCCATACGATGCGGATACAAAGCCAGTCATTACGGGGTCGTTGGGGTCAAGAAGCGCATCGATACATTCCCATAAACTTCTCCAGATCGTAATATCAGCCAGAATAAGTAATAAATACGAGAATAGAACATCACCAATATGTTTAAGATCGTCCACAAAGCTTGCGTCGCCCTCCTTCCTTTCAAAACGCGTATGGAAAAGATCAAACTGATTCTCTTGCCAATCAAACGACAAAAATGAAGGAGGAAAAGATAAATTGGTTATACCACGCAACGGTATTAGCACTGCAAATCCCACTAAACTTGATATCACCGCTTTCTCAATGCCTTTCCCTAAATATATATCCAACAAGCCCCAAGCTCCCCGCCAGACGTTTATTCCAAAAATTGCCGCAGCATAATAATACAAGCGTGTTAGAAATACGTTAACAATTTGATATTTTCTAAGTTTCATTCTTATACGATTTAACACATCTTGAAAAAAATGACAACAAATACAATATGCTATACCAGCTGTATAGGAAATCCAATAACTATATTTTGGGGTTGAAGAAAGCAAGTAAGAGTCCATTAAAATCCATGTTCCTCTCCATGTAAATACGCAAGCTGGCGTAATAATGAACAAAATCACAAACAGGTCAAAGAGTTTGTAAACTAACTTTCGTAGGATGTCTCTACAGCACGACTCGCCCATAATTTCTACTAAAAGTAATTGTACTAAAAGCTGATAAGTAGACTTTTTAGTGAGATTGAAATGAGATCAAAAACTTTTGTTTTTAATTTACTGACAACTCAATCACATTAGGTTGTTACATATTGTGCACTCTACTGAATGAATGCACAGTCGGAGTGAAAACAATTTATTGAGGACATCAAACCATTACCTGAAAGTAAAACCAAGAAAAATATTAACAATATTTACGGTTTAATTAACAAACGTAATGTGAAATAACTATATATAAAAGGCCACTACCTAGGCCTATTAATATATTATAGTATTGGACTATTGTTGGTTGGTATTAAATATTAATTAACCGTAAATATCTACACAAATATACATCCAATCCAAGCAAGCAAGGAAGACTTAATTTACTCCAGGACTACACAACTAGCCTAGCTAGGCCTAGGATAGGTTATCTAGGTAGGCCTAAATCACACTCCCAGCAAACAAAGACATACAAAAGAGAATTTCCCCAATATTTTCCACTGCAATCAAATGGCTTGGACACCACCTCCCCACCTACTACTACTAGGCCTAGCCTAGCTAGTACTCCCTACCTACACCACCTATTCCACACAGCACAGCCAAGAAAGAGGCCTAGCCTAGGCCTACCTTCCACACATGAGTGAGTCGGGCTGTCATATCCACCGTCATATATACGTACTGTATAATTACCTATATTTGTTTACTGATTTACGGTAATGAACTAAATCACATCGTGATAAAACAAAAACAACGAATGAAAGAAGTTCCCACCACGTCACATCATACGAGGCATATTCAGAGCGTCATTTCGACGATCGAGCATTCTCAACTTCACTATTTACTTCTACGGAGCGCCATTTATGCCTTTATTTACTTCCGAATTAGAAATAGTACTACGGTAACTGCTCCAGTGGACCAAATTTAGCACCGGTGGAGCACAGTGATATAAAATAGAAATAAGTCACTAATTTTATTATCTTTTCGTATGTAAATACACTGTGCTCAAGTGGACATAATTTGGCGCCAGTGAGGAGCACAGTTATGGAAAGCCAAACCCGCCAAAAATACATAATACATACCATCCACCAATAATTAATTCGTACAAAATTCAAACCATCCAATATTATCTCATGCAGTTCAATGAAAACTTAAACCATTCACCTAGTATCTACACCATCCAATACAATGTGTGACCATCTACCACTAGCCCAAACGACAGTACGCCGAACAAACTACCCATAACACAAACCATCTAAAGAATGTTGAGCCCAGGCAGCAATAATTGAATTAATCTAACGTTAATACAAGTATATATTAGCCAACTCATTTATCAACATTTCATGTAGTTCATGAACATTTCAAACAAAGCATCTTAATTATAGTTCATCGAATTCTAATTCTAATACATTGCCTGTTTTATACCCCGTTCGTCTGTTCAACAGTTTAAACAACTGTTTTGCACACGATACGCCCGTTCGTGAGTTCAAACCATGATATTTGAAGCATCGACTTTCCAAACAGCGATTTTTCGCACCGAACGTATTTTCTTGAGTTAAAGTGGTTGCATTTCAATCACTTACTTTTGATTGGCCAGTATTACACACCGTTCGCTTGTTCGTGATTTCAAACCATGATATTTGAAGCATCGACTTTCCAAACGGCGATTTTTCGCACCGAACGTATTTTCTTGAGTTAAAGTGGTTGCATTTCAATCACCTACTTTCGATTGGCCAGTATTACACACCGTTCGCTTGTTCGTGATTTCATGTGATAACATTTCATTCGACAACTTTTCAAACGTTAGCTTTTGGCTCCGCTTACGTATATATCAATTGATATACTATTTTTTAATTTTCATACTTTCCATACATCAGTTTTGTACATCATTCGCATTTACGCATGTAAAGTGTAGATATTCCACTCGACAAGTTTTAAAACGGTAGTTTTTTTTTTATTGTTAAATTGTAACTGTTGGCGCCGATTTTATATTGGGGGGGGGGGGGAGGTGTTCGGTACTGAATGTGAACAGTACACATTTTTAAATATGGTATCTCTACATGTCCGGAAATTACACTCTCTCAAAAAAGGGTTTTTTTTTCCGTAGTGTGTAATATTAAATCAACCACAACCACAACCGTAAGATGAGAACATTTTAGGAACAATGGACATGTTAATTGTAACAGGCCCACAAGCTAAATTATATTATTTCATTCTGTTTTTTTTTCATTATTTAAGTTTGTGATAATGTGTGTAACCAGGGAGATGTAAAATAAATTTATAAATTAGTTTACATCTCCCTGTGTGTGTAACGTAGGCCTAGGCCTAAGTAAGTGTCATACAGTCGTAAAGTTGACATTCACCCCCCCGCCCCTCAATATTAAATCGGCGCCAACAGTTACAATTTAACAATAAAACAATAAATGTGCGAACAACTACCGTTTAAAACTTGTCGAGTGGAATATCTACACTTTACATGCGTAAATGCGAATGATGTACAAAACTGACTATGGAAAGTATGAAAATTAAAAAATAGTATATCAACTGACATATACGTAAGCAGAGCCAAAAACTAACGTTTGAAAAGTTGTCGAATGAAATGTTATCACATGAAATCACGAACAAGCGAACGGTGTAATACTGGCCAATCGAAAGTAGGTGATTGAAATGCAACACTTTAACTCAAGAAAATACGTTCGGTGCGAAAAATCGCCGTTTGGAAAGTCGATGCTTCAAATATCATGGTTTGAACACGAACAAGCGAACGGTGTGTAATACTGGCCAATCGAAAGTAAGTGATTGAAATGCAACCACTTTAACTCAAGAAAATACGTTCGGTGCGAAAAATCGCCATTTGGAAAGTCGATGCTTCAAATATCATGGTTTGAACTCACGAACGGGCGTATCGTGTGCAAAACAGTTGTTTAAACTGTTGAACAGACGAACGGTGTATAAAACAGGCAATGTATTAGAATTAGAATTCAATGAACTATAATTAAGATGCTTTGTTTGAAATGTTCATGAACTACATGAAATGTTGATAAATGAGTTGGCTAATATATACTTGTATTAACGTTAGATTAATTCAATTATTGCTGCCTGGGCTCAACATTCTTTAGATGGTTTGTGTTATGGGTAGTTTGTTCGGCGTATTGTCGTTTGGGCTAGTGGTAGATGGTCACACATTGTATTGGATGGTGTAGATACTAGGTGAATGGTTTAAGTTTTCATTGAACTGCATGAGATAATATTGGATGGTTTGAATTTTGTACGAATTAATTATTGGTGGATGGTATGTATTATGTATTTTTGGCGGGTTTGGCTTTCCATACACAGTGATATAAAATAGAAATAAGTCACTGAATTTTAATATATTTTCGTATGTTAATAACACTGCTCAAGTTAGTGGACCCAATTTGGAGCCAGGAGAGCACGTTTATATAAAATAGAAATAAGTCAATGATTTTTAGTATCTTTTCGTATGTTAATACACTGTGCTCAAGTGGACCCAATTTGGAGGCAGGGGAGCACAGTGATATAAAATAGAAAAAAGTCACTGAATTTGAATATCTTTTCGTATGTTAATACACTGTGATCAAGTGGACCCAATTTGGAGGCAGGGGAGCACAGTGATATAAAATAGAAAAAAGTCACTGAATTTTAATATCTTTTCGTATGTTAATACACTGTCTAACGAAATTATAATATCTTTTCGTATTTCAATACACTGTGCTCAAGTGGACCCAATTTGGCACCAATGGGAGCACAGGGAAATAGTCACAGTCAAATACAAAAACATCGAGAAAAAATACTTCTGGAATTAAAAAATATTTCAAACTTGGTATATTTGTTCAATATCGGTTACTCCATCCGTAAACCAAAAGAAAAAATAGTTTCAAGCCACGTCAGTGATTTTAATAACTTGCGTTTGCTTATAAGATACTACTTACTAAAGAAATTTAGTGACTTTTTTCTATTTTATATTACTGTGCTCACTGGCGCGCGCGCCAAATTGGGTCCACGTAAGCACAGTGTATTAACATACGAAAAGATATTAAAATTCAGTGACTTATTTCTATTTTATATCATAGTGCTCCCCTGGCTCCAAATCGGGTCCACTTGAGCATAGTGTATATTATACGAAAAGATATTAAAATTCAGTGACTTTTTCCATATTTTATATCACTGTGCTCTACTGGCGCCAAATTAGGTCCACTTGAGCACAGTTTATTAACATACAAAAATATATTAACATTCAATGACTTATTTCTATATTTTATATCACTATGCTCTCCTTTCGCCAAATTGGGTCCACTTGAGCACAGTGTATTAACATACGAAATGATATTAAAATTCAGTGACTTTTTTCTATTTTATATCACTGTGCTCCACTGGCTCCAAATTGGGTCCACTTGAGCACAGTGTATTAACATACGAAAAGATATTAAAATTTAGTGACTTATTTCTATTTTATATCACTGTGCTCCACTGGATCCAAATTGGGTTCACTTGAGCACAGTGTATTAACATACGAAAAGATATTAAAATTCAGTGACTTATTTCTATTTTATATCACTGCGCTCCACTAGTGCTAAATTTGGTCCACTGGGAGCAGCTACCGTAGTACTATTTCTATATAAGTAAATAAAGGCATAAATGGCGCTCCGTAGAAGTAGAGAATGCTTGATCGTCGAAATGCTCCGAAATGACGCTCTGAATATATATATCTCCACATACTATTGAAAAAACAATCATTTACACGGTCCGGTGAGCAACAAAAGGTGGCCTCTCTCTATGGCGCGCCGTTAGAGTTTAAAAGATTCATTACTTGTTTTAAAACACCAAATATAACTAGTATAATATAAGTCTCATAGTAATAAATAAATTATATTTCCTGTTTAGCGCCCTCTGTTTATACAAGGTTGGTTTGATTGTTTTTTTCATGCGCACACGCGTCAATTTTTTGCTGTTGGTGGCGTCTTGTTATCTTTTTTTCATGAAAATTATTCTCGTCGAAAGTCTATATTTCTGGTCTTGATGGCAGAAAAGACGTAGTAGATTACTTTTAATTACCATCTTTCTTACGCAGAGTAAATATTACTAAAATGAAATGCATTGTTACTCTACCTAGCTAGGCTAGTTAGTCCAGGCCCGCCGTAATTAACTAGGCCTAGGAGGCCCTAGTAGGGCCAGCCAGGCCTAGCTAGGCCTCCTAGGCCGGCCCTAACTAGAGGCCTAGCTAGGCTAGGACCAGGACCAGGTAGGCTAGCCAGGCTAGGCTGGGCATAGCTAGCTAGGCCTAGTCTAGGACCTCTAGCCTAGAGGCCCAGCTAGTATAAGGTAGGCCTAGGTTTTTTTAGCTAGATAGATAGTAGAGAGGCCTTGGCCCGCCGCATAATATAAAATAAGAAGGTCTAGAATAGGGCTAGTCTAGTTAGGCCTATCTAACTAGGGTATCATAGTATCAGTATCAATCAGGTTCAGGGGGTATAAAAATAACGCCGTGGTTAGGATTCCGGCACCGGAATTCAACTGCCCACCGTTAGTCCCATTCCGACACGCTATTGCGCATGCCCAGAGTGAAGTAATTATAGCTTGCACTAGTGCCACAGACCGCGCACCACCACACCACCGAGAGTCGGACGTTGTTATAAATCTATCTAAGAATCGTAATGCTGTAATTTTATTAGACAGAGGAAGTATGAAGTTCGGAACGGGAGAAAAACACAGGCCTACCATGGAGTAATTACTCCATGGGCCTACCCAGTGCAGAGAGGCATAACGCTTGCGTATTTCAAGAAATGTACGAAAGTGAATATAGCGTAGCGTTGCGACCCCGACTTCCCGAACAGTTCTGTTTTTTTCACATCATATCCGCGCGGCAGCTGCCGTCAACAAATCAACTTGTATACGAGTGTATGTTATTACACCATAATGCGTTTATATGAAATCTTTTATTTTGTACTTGAAAATCATAAAACTAGTCATGTCATTATATATGAATGGGGATGGGCTAGGCTAGTTCGCTTCGCCGTGGCGCAGCTATGAATTGATCCATCGCTGTTAGCAAAGATAGTGTGGTATCTTTGCTGTTAGTCTGTAGATGATAGAGTATAGAGTCGCCGATTACCTCGCTCTGGGCATGCGCAATAGCGTGTCGGATTCCCTAACGCTGGGCAGTTGAGTTCCGGTGCCGGAATCCTAACCACGGCGTAAAAATAATGTATTTATACTATAGTAGGTCAGGAGGAGGATTTTTTAACAAACATCATGCATGGTCATGTGGTCTACACTACAGAAAACTTAATTTTTTTCACCGTGGTTAGGATTCCGGCACCGGAACTCAACTGCCCACCGTTAGGGAATCCGACACGCTATTGCGCATGCCCAGAACTCTGGGAAGTGAATTTATAGCTTGCACTATACCTCCAAAGAACTTATATAACCACACACCACACCACCGAGAGTCAGAGAGTTATAGGGATTTACTGTAGCCTAGATAGTCGTTGCGAGAGCGATGGATGAAACTTGGCCTAGGCCATACATGAATTAATAATTAAAATACGACTACGCCACGCGTTAAAATAATTATTATTACGGGCCTATGATATTAATAAGAATCAGTATCTATCTAAGAATCGTAATGCTGTAATTAGCGTTGCGACCCCGACTTCCCGAACAGTTTTGTCACATCCACGCGGTGGCTGCCGTCAACAAATCAACTTGTGATTGCATGTTATGTACAGTGTATAATGCGTTATATGAAATCTTTTATTTTGTAATTATATGAAGTTTATATATGAATGAAGCAGGTATCCCTAGCCTAGTATTAAATATATTAGTGGATCCGTATTAGTAATAGTAGGCATCTAGGCTAGTTCGTTGTGGCGCATCTATGAAATGATCCATCCCTGTTGGTAAGTATGAGTCGCCGATTACCTCGCTCTGGGCATGTGCAATAGCGTGTCAGATTTCCTAACGCAGGGCAGTTAAGTTCCGGTGCTGGAATCCTAACCACGGCGTATTTTTTTTGGCTACATTTCACTGTATTCACAGCATTGATTGTCATTGATTGAAGATGAATGTGAGATGTCTTCCATCATGAAAAAGACATATATATATATATATTACATAGCCTATGTAAATACGCGAACGTGATTGGTTGAAACTGCATCACATGACTACCGCTGCGAGGATCGTAAATCGTATATATCCTCGAGAACGATGATATTGACTGTGTAATTTTCGCGTAATAATCGTGTCCCCTGTCATTAATCATATAAATTCTCGAGTACGATGATATTGACTGTGTAATTTTCGTGTGCAACACTCGAGTTTGCCGATAAATAAACAAAAGTCATCTACTCGATCTTGAACTCGGGTGGAATTGTCACTCCATCGCAAGACAACGTTTCATCCGCTGGGCCACGGAATTTGCTTGAAGAAATTAATCTTCTAAACTATTTAAGCTATGCATACATAGCGCCCTCATTTGTTATAGGTCCACCCTAAATGTGATGAAACACCGTTTATGATTGGTCAATACTCACGGTAGTAACCTAGTAACTAGTACGCGCTGAACATCCGGTGATTCGGCTCCTCGAAGATCGAGAAGACGACGAATTGTTTATTCGGCCTACCTGATTATAATATTATTATTAATAGGCTTATTGATGGAAATTCTTCTGTTAATTTAAACGACCTAGGCCTAAGTGAATATTTTATTGCCAAGGAATCATTAATTAGTAATTATCTGTATATTATTCTTCGCAAGGTAAGGTGTCTAGGCAGGCTTGTTTTAAATACAATACAAATAGGCCTACTATAAGGAGGCCTAGCTAGCCTACTAGCTTCACCCAACCCAGCAGACTTGTTCTTGGCTATATAATATAACAGATATTGCCTTTTATATCGGTTAAATATAAGATTTGACATCCCCGTGGGAATGATATTAAGTTCGAGGGAATATATATTTCCCGAAGCGCCAGCTGAGGGAAATATATATTCCCTCGAACTTAATATCATTCCCACGGGGATGTCAAATCTTATATTTAACCTCTAAGCAGTCAATATCTGTATAATATATAATATTATTAATAATCAATAATATATATTATAAAGCCTTATTATAAAAGCTAGATTACAGACTACTGTAGCTCACCAGACCAATTTGTTTTTTTTTAAATATTTATTATCTATTTTTATAGATGGCATTAGCTCCTGACACCAATGGGACTGAGTCATCTAGTCTTGTTATAACTTGTAAAGGCAATATAAATGACACTGATTTGACAGAAAAACTCCAGAAAATTAGACTTCAACTGACTGAGCTATCAGAAAGTGGTAAAGGTTTTTTATTTTATGATTTTGTATGCTCATGTAATCTATTCAATTAATTGCTATACACTTACTGGTACTTACAATAACATGTTATACAATAATGAATTGATTCACTACCTACCAAGAAGGTATTTAAACAATAACTAACTGAGTGCTCAATGTCACAAAATGATCATAAAAAATATAGTGAAGCTGTAATTTGGTTAAACCTGTTAGCCTTTCAATCCTAAGGCCCAGGGTTTAAATGAGACTTAGTTTATAAGCACAATACATTATAAAATAGTGTATACCATCCTGTAATTGTGAGTTACTTGCTGTTGGATGTGTATGAAATAAATAAAAATTTAAAAATCAGTTTACATATCATGTGAAAGACTGATGTTAAGTTTGATTGATTATATAAAAGAAACATTATTTTGGAAAAAATGTTGATAACTGTCTGTGGTTTTTTTTTCCAGATGATGATTCACTTTCTATTTCAAAGATAGAACCATGGAATAGTGTCAGAGTGACCTTTAACATCCCACCTGAAGCAGCACAACGCCTTCAACAATTGGCACAGACTGACAGCCAAGTACTACAGAATTTAGGCATTTTATCAGTACAAATTGAGAACAATGATCAGGTTAATATTCCACCACCTCAATTGTCGTCATCCATTTCTCATCATGTTCTACCTTTGACCTCAGTGGGACTGGGAAAATCTGTGATGTCATCAGCACCTCCTACTTCCTCTCAAATTAGAATGACAGTGGCCAATCAGCAGCAGCAGCAGGTGAACACAATAAATTTTGGTGGAATGCGTCCTAATTTCCCATGGGGCCAAGTCCAGATGCCAAGGATGCAAGGAAATCTTCCGGTTGGAATGCAAGGAAACATAACACAGGGAAATGTCCCTGCAGGAATGCAACCTGGCATCCAACCAGGGGTGCAGTTTAATTTGCAACAAGGTATTCAACAGAACATGCAAGGACAAGGAATGCATGGTAACATACAAACAGGTGGTAACATTCAACCTGGAATGTCATCTCCAAACATGCAAGGCAGCCTCCAAGGTGGGATTCCATCCAGCATTCAAACTACCATGCAGTCTGGCAGACAGTCAGCAATGCAAACAAACATACAAACTAGTGTTCAACAAGGTATGCATCCTAATATGCAGTCAAACATGCAAGGAGGTCCTATGCCCCTGGGATTACAAGCAGCTATGCAGCCAGGAATGCAAGGAAACATGCCACCTGGATTACAAGGGAACATGCCACCTGGAATGCAAATGAACATGCAACCAGGAATGCAGCAAAGCATTCAAAGCGGAATGCCACCAGGAATGCAAGGAAACATACCTCCAGGATTGCAGGGTAATATGCAGCCAGGTATCCAGGGAAGTATGCAGCCAGGTATCCAGGGAGGTATGCAACCAGGTATCCAGGGAGGTATGCAACCAGGTATCCAGAGTAATATGCAGCCAGGAATCCAGGGAGGTATGCAGCCAGGAATCCAGGGAGGTATGCAGCCAGGAATCCAGGGAGGTATGCAGCCTAATATTCATGCAATGCAACAAGGAATGAATCCAAATGTACCGCCTTTCAATCAAATGCCTCAGTTCTTTTATCCAGGTGAAATTCAAAGATTTGGCCTAAATATGAGCCCACCATCAGATATCAGACCAAAGAAAAAGAGAAGATCAAGACCAAAAGCTAAAAAGAAAGGTAGTGAGAAAGATAAGGATGAAACAGAAACTACTGATGTTCAGCCTAAACATACAGACATTTCAAAAAGTGATATGAAATCTATTGCTCCACCAATCAATCAAATGATTCCTGCAACTAACTCTGGTCACTCAGTCGCAAACCATAATCAGCCAGTGGCAACGTCTGCGCAATTTGTTGACCAAACACAACCTACCACAACATCTAACCTGGCAGTTAAAAAGCCAGATGTGTCTATCACAAGCCCATTGTTAGTAAATCTGTTACAACGTGAAATACCTGGTACGCAGTTTCCATTCTCAAATCGTGGCGGTATTCCTACATCATTGGCCAGTACACTCCAGCATGCTGCTATATTAAATTCTAAGAAGATGAATAATATGCCTCAATCTACATTATCTCAAGGCCTTCCCCCAATGCCTCCAGCTAGTGAAATTACCAGAATGCTACCCGAGTCTATTGGTCTCCCTCCTCTACCTACAAGTCAAGTTGTTTCTTCTATCCCATCTCATATGTCATCACCCCAATCTAACGTGTTAATGACTTCAGCTGTTCGCAGTCAAACACCAAACAGACAGCAAAACGTAAGCCAACCTGTTGCGACTCAACATTTTCAACCACACTCTGATGAAAATCAAATTAATCAACCAACTGGAGATGGAACTCATAATCTGTTCAGTGCACAACAGAATATCCCTGCTAGTAACGCTGCTGGAGTCATGTCATTGCAACAGCCCAGTTCAGTCTTGCAGCCTGGTTTAGGTGCATCATATGGACAAATAGAGCAATGCCGTCGTACGCCAACTCCTTTGAGTAACAACATGTCGCCACCAGTAAGACTTTCAGGTATGCAATCTCCTGGACCAAATAAGTTACCGTTTGCAGCTCCTGGTATGACTAATGCAAACATACCACATGGATTACCAACGTCACTACAACAAAGTCAGGTTCCGACATCAGCAGGTCCAACAGCTGTATATCAACAAGGATTAAATCCGATGATGCAACAAGGCCAAAGACAGTTCCTTACTCCTACAACTCAAATTCGAAATCAGCTACCATTTCCTCTTCAATTACAACAACAGCAGCAGACACAACTTAATCAGTACTTTCCATCAAATATTACTCCAGGCCAAACACCTTCAAATCAAGGAATTGATTTTGCACATGGTGCAAATTTCAATCCAGGAAATATGTTTCCTCAAAGACAACCAGCTCCTGGAAACTTGCCATTTAACATGGTAAATATTCCAACCTCAAATCTTGCACAATTTAGAATGCCGTTACCAGCAGATGTATCTCATCCAGGTAATAAGGGGATGATGCCAGGACCCAGTGGAAATATGATGCAAACACCACCAGTCGGTATGATGCCTGGAAAGTCACCGGTTCGTTACAGAGGAAATCATCAAATACCACATGCTACTCACTTGCCTCCAACAAATATTATGTTTCCTTCCATACCAAGGTTTCCAGCAAAGCCACAAAACAATATGGTTATGCCATTTGATGAGACAACTTTAGATGGCATAAGTGATGCAGAAAAAGACTTGCTTGCAATGGCAGAGAAGGTGGCAAATGAAGCAGGAATGGAAACGAGCAACAGAATGGCAAATCTCTTCTCCAAAGACAACAAACAAACGGAAGTTATATCCAATGAAATGCTATTGAAGAAAGATCCAACCCAACTAAAAGAAATGGATTCTATTAAAGTTCCTCTTGGTGAAACGGTTAAATCTGGTGATGTTAAACAGCAGAAATCACCAGTTATACAGCTTACTAAACAGCCACATGATATGTTTATGGCTGGAGATACTCAGAATATTGCGTCATGGAGCTCAACCATTCTTCCAATACATGGTAAAGACCGATATTCGATACACACTCACACCACTACAGGAAACGGAGATAAAAAGTTGACCTTAAAAGGGGATGAAAATAGCCAATTTAAAACTCAAGTTTTACCTGAAGGTGGTCCTTCAAGCAACTCATTGAACTCACATCAACCGTCTTCATTCTCTCTTCCTGTAGAAGCAGCTTCAAAATCTGGCAGTTCTCAAGGTACAGTTGGAGCTGATATGCCACCTTTTGAGACTGGTGCTCATTATGTATCAATGCCAAGTACAGAAGGACCATGTCAAAACACAAATTTTATATCACAATATAATTCTGCAAGTGCTGTTGTTGATAAGAAACTTAACAACCCACCTGTATCAGTTGATGAGTTGCATAGAAAGAATATATTTGGTATGAATGTCAATGCACCAACTCAGAACTTAAATCAAGGTGTTGTACAAGAACAAAAGGTTTCTGATAAATCTAGTATTTTAATGCAAATGATTCATATGGATTCGATGCGGAATAACTCTGGTATGATTAACCTAACAAGAAGTGTAAGCGAACCGGTTGGATCTCATGGAGTTCCGTCAGAGAACATAAGTGTTGATTCAATAAAGATGCCGACTCTTGAGAGAATGACGCATGATAATGAAAATAGTTCTTTACCTCAACAGCAGGAGATTAGCAAAGATGTTGCTGAATTAAATGCTGAGTACGTTCCCAAGACAACTGTTTCCAGTGCTTCTCAGCCTCTGATGCCACAGTTAGTTCCAAAACAGCTCCCTCAGCAGAAACAGATGTATTCACCAAAATCGTTATTATTACCTAGCTGCATGCCTCCTCCGGGTCACGGCTCAACTGGAAATTTAACAAATTCTGAAACTCAAAAATCAGGTCAGTTTGATAAGAGAGCAAGGTCTGTATCGCCTGTTACACAGCAAGGAAGTGAGTTTCCAAGATTACCTTTAACTAGTGCGTCATTTATCAATCAGACTCCATCTCCTACTACATCCAGTCCATCAGGCATGGGTATGAGTGCTAGTGCTCTATTAAGCTCAATTGCAAAATCAGCATACAATGCAGGCATGACACCAAGAATGCAGAGCCCATCGGAAAACAGACCTTCAACATCACAGCCAGTCGTAATACCTGCTGCAGCTACAACAAGTACACCCTCTCCAACTAATCTTCCTCTGTATGCAAACCCTTTAGGACCAGATGCTCATACCAAACCTATCACTGTTAAGGTTTCACCAGTTACTGCTCCAGAAGTTGTTAAATCAACACCTTTGCTACCTTCAGTTTTACCAAATGTTAGTCTAGCCTCAACAGAATCTAATGTATCACCGACAGGTGATGAGCAGCCGAATTTAACACCTACAAAACCACCGGAAGTTGAACAGACACCTGTGAAACTTCCTCAAACCACAGAAGTACCACCAGACTTGTCAGTACTGATGGAAGAAACACCTGAACAAATTGACTCCCCTAAGTTAAGTGTTCTTGCAGAACAACCAATACAACATAAAGAGAGTGACAGATCTACGTCGACTGTTGAGCGTAGTATCAGTGATGATGCAGTGAGAGAACAATTGACTGTAAAAGAAGAAATGTCGCAGCCTGATTTAACACAAAATTCGTCTTCTGTGCAATTAAAAAGAAAGTATGATGATAATACTCTTTGCGATCCGCCTCCTAAGGTGTTGAAAGTAGACAGTGAAACAAAACAAGAAGAAGACTTGAAGAAATCTGCAAATGCTGATCTAACAGACTCTGATGATCACAGGCCCTTGCCACTTCTTGTTAGAGAATCAACTATTGAAGTAGGAAATATTTCATCTGAGAAGGGCCAGACTGCTGGAGACATGTCTTTGGAATCTGAAGAAAGTTCGGTTGCAACTATGCCGACACTACTGCCTTCAAAGGTAGAACTCATGGACATTGCTAAATGCAAAGACACTCATCAATTTCCATTTAAACTTGAAAGTGAAGCCCAGACTGCTGGTGAGGCCGCAAGTATATCTGAACCAATAACAAATCCACAAAACAGTGAAATAAAACCTACTAATCTGAAAGAGACAACAGAGGCAAAACAAGAAAGTGCACATATAGTTAAAAAAATTGAGACTCCAACGGTTAATACATCAAAAAGTCCTCCTGACACATCTCCTGCAAGTTCTAAAGACAGCACAAAATCATCACCAGTTGAAAGAAGAACTACACCTAAAAGAAGAGCTGCAGAAGAAGCCAGCCGTCCACTGTCTGAGAGATCAACACCAAGTCGACAGTGCACCCTTCAAGTGGATGAGCCGCCAGCTACTCGAGCTAGAAGGGCAACACGAAACAAATCACCAGCTGATCACCCAGCACGTCTCAGAGAAAGAGAGGATTCCGGGAGCAATCGCGACCAGCATGCAGAACAAGGAGCAGATACTGATGGACGTATGACTAGGAAGAGAAGTACAAGAATAATAGGAAAAGGTTTGTTAAACCTATTTTTTATCCTGTCTAAATATATGTTTTAAATAAAATAAATAAATACTTCTCTATAAAAAAAATTGAATATTATTTAATATTATTCACAATATTTCAGATGATGTACCAATATCGATTTCTTATTTTAATGTTTTCTTATCTTACATTACAGGATCTAAGGATACCAAAGACAAGTAGGTCCAGATGTACACTGATTCATCTGATGTAGTACAAGTGATATTTTGTCAGGGACGGACCAATCCAGGGTTGTTTTAATGGGGGAGCGCTAAAACATAATAAATAAATATCTATCCCTGGATATGTTTTTTTGCATATTGTTATGCTTAATAAGCTTACTTATATTTATTGCTGCATATATCAGTCTCCTTATTACTTTCTTTTTTACAAACTAATAAGGATTGTCATTTTATTTTCAATGCTGCCAAATCAATTTCCAAGCCTGTAGCCAAACGGTTTGAACAACCTACCAACCTGCCTGAAGAAATAGATACCAGTCGTGGTAATGGTAAATGGGCATACCTTACTAGCCCAGTTTTTGATGATTTTTGCCCTTTTGTGGCTCCAGGCTTGAATGTATACTGGTTTATGTATTTAATATTTAGTAACAACATCACAACATAATATGTATACAGTATTCATTTTGCTTAATTAACTACCTGCCAGATCTGTTTAATTTCAAATACATAATACATTTATTTTACAATCTGCTGTCAGGTTTATCTTCATTACTTTAGTTATGTTCTCACCAAAAGATAATAACTATATTAGTAATAGTTATAATATAGTTGATATTTCCCATTTCAATTGTTATACAAAAGTATTACATACAATACTATGAATATATTACTTTATACGTTTATCAAAATAGGGAACCTGTAACAATTTAATCTACTGTGTTTTAGCCATATTTTGTAAATAACTTTTGTACACAATGTGTAAACTCTGTAAATATTATTTTTAAAGAAATGCGAGTACTGTATAGTGATTGTTGTAAACTGCATGCAAACAATTAAATGAGACAACATGTTTCTATCTAACTTGTTTGTTGTGTTAGAAAAAGGCTATCTAACAACAGGACACTTAGCTCGCCTTGCCAATATATAGGAACTTGTAATTGTCCTTTGATCTTATGTCTGGCTGCGACAAATACCATCACTCAGTACTGTACTATGTACATATTCTCTGCTTAGTGATGGCTGGTATTAATGATCGCAGCCACAGATAACCCCTTTGATCTCCGGAGCTCGGCATACTGTTGTTAGATTGCCTTGGTTTAAAGACTGTGTTGTGATTTCATATCATTTCCCTGAAATCTGCTGCATGTGTCTGAGAAGATTGACGTAGGAAAACTATTTTTCCATACATTGGTCCCAGTCATGATTACGAACAGGATTGTTATAATAAAGAAATCCGTCTTGAAGAAGAAAAAAAAGGCAAGATGACCAGTTAGCTCAGACGACTGGGCGTCGTGAAACACGAATGCTGTGGGTTCGCTTCCCACACTGGTCGGTGGAATAGAGTTAAAGGTATGCGGCTGTGTTTGGGGTTCACAGAGTTATACGCCCTTTCCACCATACATCATGAGGCAACAACATCAATGCATCTGATGATGTGCTGGAAACGACCCCAAAAGGCTGTACAGGGCCTTAGTGCTGATGCAAGGAGAGCACACTTTAACATCTTTTTTTTTTCTGTCCACCAACATCCCTACTGCTGCAGCTGTGTATTTGATCTCATAAATTTTATGTTTAGCGCCCTCAATTTATCATCACCGCGCTCGAGTAGTTGTGTGTGTTTGTCTCGATATTGTCGTGTGTACGTGTATGTTTACCACACACACACAGGCGCGGCGGCGGACGCGTTGGGCAAGTTCTCAAATATTCAATGAATGAGTGCATAACGAGATGTATTGAAACTTGTAACTGAGCTAAAATACAATTTCTTGTTTAGAAATGGCCCAAACAAAACCTCCAACGGGCGGTAGTGAAGAAAAGAACCAGTCTCCTCATGATAGTGGGGATGATAGTGAAGATGAAAGTAAGGTTTTAGAAGAAAGTCCGTGTGGAAGGTGGCAGAAGCTGCGAGTAGTGGTGAGTAATTGTTATTGTCTAACCTGGCTCGGTTCGGGTGGTCACTCATTAGCCTTAGCTGTTTTTGGATAGGCCTACTACTACTAGGCCTAGCTCTAGGCCTAGGTTTGTGTAGGTGTCACGACAAATATGGTCCGGGGCCAAAATCGGTCCGGCCGGACCAGTTTTGGCTCTAAAGTTGTGGGTGTGTCGAAAGCGAAGACCTCGAAAGCGAAGATCGAAGACCGAACGAAGACCTCGAAAGCGAAGACCCTACGAAATGGTAGTGTGCACAAAATCCGACCAAAATCATACAAAATCGTGATAACACCTTGAATTTACAGATCCTGAAAAAATATTTCAATTTTAATCGTTATATTATAACAAATCATGACTTTATCTATGAACAAGTTCACGTGTTTTCGCCAATGGAGTTAATATGTGATATAGTTTTACGAACAAACACATCGCGCTATTTGCAAGGCGACGGATGCACAAGAAGAACCTCGCACATGAAATGTCACTTGTTCCGATAACAATTTAAAATCATAGCCAATTGTTTATAAGTATAGAAATAAACTACAGTAAGTAAATTGTAAGAAGTAAAGGATGGCGGTAGGCCTGGTATTTAGGTTTATTTTAGAGCCTATAGGCCTATAAAAAGTGTCCGTATCATAGATTTTACACTGCTTTTAAATGTTAGGTACAGAGATCTTTTTTGCATTTAAATATGTTGCTATGTGTTTTTTATCTATAATATTTGCCTATTGTTTATTATCTAAATGTATGAATAAATACAATAAGATATTCATTTTCCTGTATTGTATTTAAACTTTTACATTTTCCCATTGTAACTATTGCTATTTTACTTAATCGCCAGTTTCAAAATGTTTTCTAATGTATTCATAATAGACAAATAATAGGGCCTATATCAGTATCAGAATATTTAGTGTGGTTGGAGAAGCGACAGATGATGTAAAGAAAAATTTAAATTTTTTTTGGTTAATGAAATATTTATTTTCCTTTTAAGGAAAATAAATATTTCATGTTTCATTAACCAACGTATGAACCACTAAACAAAAAAAATTCTGCCGCAACGTATCATTGGCGCACGCAACAGAAAATCTATCTATCTATCTTCTATCTATTTTGCATCCCCTCTTAAGATCGAGAATCATGATGAACATAATAAAGCAGAAACGGTGTTGAACACATCTGTTCCCACTTGTGATGACACGCAACGTTATTTTCTTACGGCGCACTCGGGGGCGCACTTTGCGTCGATCTGAAAACCAATTTCAGCTCTTAAAATATTTCCCGGGCCAATGACAGTTCGTCCCAACAGCTTACCGTGAACTAACGGAACTTTATTTTATATCTTTGTATTGTCAAAGTAAAAAATAATACTGTATTCAAATTATGATTTGACAAAAGGCTAATACTGTAGAACGAACGATAGACATCACACTCTGACAATTTTTCTTGATCGTTAACCCGTTATAATAGTATAATTCTGTTAGATTTGTTTGTATTAGTGTCAATTCTATATTTAAATGGTCAACAACCGGTAACCTGTTTCTTAATTAAAATTTTATGTTTTCTTTTGTTAATGGACACTCATGGCAGGGATGCAAACATTTAGAAGCGGGACGTCGACAATCTGTTGAAAATCGGGAGACTGTTGAATAGTCGTCTCAACCACAAGCTTGTGAGATAGAAGGTTGGGGGTTAGAGTGGTTAAGCCCGATAAACATTCACCATCACTTAATAAAGATTTATAGAGAGTATCTCTTTTTGTATTCACCACGGGCAATGCTTGAAAACAAAAGTCAGTTTTTTATTTGATGATGAGGAAAATTGTGGTTGGCGGAACTGGAACTTCATTAAACTAATCTTTTGACAGTGTCGGTAAACGTAATACCGATATGAATAAATACCCGTTTAAATATTGAAAAATAAATTAAACGTGAACATACTATCGTCACTAATCACATTGTAACAAAATCGGCGACTTGTAATTTTGGAGGGAATATTTTTTATTTCAATCTTTGTTTTGAATGGCTTTTATCTTTGTGAACGTTGACATAATGGCATAATTATTCGGAATTATGGAAGCCGTGAAACAGATGATATGTCGCAGGAAACGACCTATTTATAACCAAAATTTGCAGAACGCTGATGCCTATATCGTTCGTTCTTTTTACTTCTTGTCAAATCATAATTTGAATATATTCTGCCAAATTTGACCCGGGAAATATTTTAAGAGCTGGAATTAGTTTCCAGATCGACGCAAAGTGCGCCTTAAGAACAAATGTGCGTGTCATCACAAGTGGGAACCGACGTGTTCAACACCGACTGCTTTACGTTCATCATGATTCTCGATCGTAAGAGGGGATGCAAAAATAGATGGAAGAGTATTTTCTTATGTTGCGCGCGCGTCAATACGATACGTTGCGGTAGGATGTTTTCGTTTAGTAGTTCATACGTAATGAAATATTTATTTTACATTTTTCTTCTTTACATAGTACTATCGCTTCACCAACCACACTAACCGATACTGATAATATTATTTGTCCATTAGGAATACATTAGAAAAACATTTTTAAACTGGCGAATAATTAAATCAGTAATACTGTAGTATTGGCTACAATGGGGAAAATGTACTGTACAAGTTTAAAATACTATACAGAATAACTCCAGAAAATAAATATCTTATTGTATTTATTCATACAAATAGGCAAATATTATAGATAATAAACATACATCAACATAATAATATTTAAATGCAAAAAAAAGGATCTCTTAGTTGTATTAACGCGTGCGTATAACATTTTTAAAAATAAGTGTAAATCTATGATACGGACACTTTTTATAGGCCTATAGGCTCTAAAATTAGGCTAAATAAGCCTATCGCCATCCTTTACTTCTTACAATTTACTTTAATTTATTTACTTTATTTTAGTTTATTTCTATACTTTTCTATACAGTTGGCTATGGTTTTAAATTGTAGGCGACGTGTGCTACAATACAAAGTTATCGGGAAAAGTGACATTTAATATTGCATTCAATTCGAGGTCCTTCTTGTGTGTCCGTCGCCTTGCAAATAGCGCGATGTGTTTGTTCGTAAAACTATATCACATATTAACTCCATTGGCGAAAACACGTGAGCTTGTTCATAGATAAAGTCATGTTTTTTGATAACATAACAATCAAAATCGAAATATTTTTTTGGAATCTGTAAATTCAAGGTGTTATCATCGATTTTGGTCGGATTTTGTGCACACTACCATTTCGTAGGGTCTTCGCTTTCGAGGTCTTCGATCTTCGCTTTCGAGGTCTTCGCTTTCGACACACCCCTAAAGTTGTGGCCAAAAGCAGTCCGCCACTGCCAAAATCGGTCCGGGTTTTTCTGCTGTCGATTTTAATTGAATTACTAGGCCTCCCTAGGCCTATGATGCTGTTTTAAGTTGTTTATGGCTAGAAAAATATCCCATGATATATATAAGTAAGTTATCTTGTCGGATAAATACTATAAATAAATGTATTTTATCTAAAAACATGACTTAGGTGTTCACTCATATTTCAGCCTGCCACACACTCACATGAACGGGTATGAGACGCTGATATTGCCAGCCAGATTTTATTTTATGATTGAGGCCTTTTTCCTTCCTCAGCCTAATCAATATTGGATAATTGTTGTATAATGATTGTACTGAATTGATATTGATTGATTAACCATAAATTAGTAATAAATTAAATTCAATTCAATTCAATTTATTTTCATAAGATACATCATTGTGGAATAATATTACAGTGTTTTTTTGGGTTTTTTTTGTAATTAGAATGCACTTATGCTGGAGAAACATAAATAAGCCTGGAGGGCTTTAAGGCTAGTTCCACCAGAAAAAAACAAATATATAATTAAAAAAGTATATAAATTGTTTTTAACATCATGGGGAAACGAAGATGTTAAAAAAACAAAAGAAAAAAATGGATTAAAAACAGGCAGAGAATTAATTGTACACAAAAAACCTAAAATTTAGTACTAATTATTGATGAGTTACTACTATAGTAATAGTAATAATGATGATAAAAAAAACAGGCTTAATTTATTTTATTAAAATAACAATAAAACCCCGTAATTTTCAATATAATGACTAATCATGGCCTTTTTAAATGATATACATTATGACTCATTTTGCGCACCATATATTTGCAAGATCGGACCATATTTGGCGGCCAAAAACAGTCCTACTGCCCGGACCAGTTTTGGCGGCCAAAATTGGTCCGGCCGGACAGGTTTTGGCAGCCATAAATGGTCCCCCGGACTGATTTTGGCAGCCAAAACTGGTCCGCCGGACTGATTTTGGCCTGGACTGATTTTGGTGTGACATAACCAGTAAACATATGATATGATCTTCATAACAGTAGATAGGCATAGATAGGCCTTAGTATATCAGTAACACCAATTGAGTGGTGGACATAGCATAATATAATTAATAAATAGGCCTATTTTTAACAGTATTATATTATATTAAACAAAAAAATTAGCCCTGCTGGGCTGGGTCCAAATTTATTTTTTGTACATATTAAGTTGGGGATCCCTTATGTTATGTGAAAGATAGCCGAACTAGGCCTATTTCCTAAACTAGGCCTAAACCTAAAGGTAGCCGATCACTCCGGCCGCGCTTCACTCCGGCCGCCGTATCAGTTTAGCGCGATGTTATGCACTCCGGCCGCTTTTCAATTCGACTTCCTGTGCAAAGGGGCCGTTAGTATGGAGCGCCCATATCTACGTTTTCTATACTGTTCAGTGTTATAACAAATTCTTGGTGCATTTAAATGGAACTAGTGGAATATTTATTAGCAACAATTTTACTTTTTTCATTAACAATAACATTCAAAGAAGTTGGAACTGCTTTTTCTTTCAAACTAAACTTAACTTAATTAAATTCAATAATAAAATAATAATCAAATACCTGTCTAATTAATGCTTGAATAACAATATTTAATTTCTTTCTATGATTGTACATTTATTTTTATAGCTTTACATTTATTAACGTTAAAAATTAGTTAAAACCCTTATTTTTATAACACTTTATCTTGCCAGTACCCATACTTACTAATTATAGTTAATAACAATATGTAAAATATTAATTCATTTATTTCAAATAATCAATTATTATTGATGTTTGTTATAGTTAATAACAATATTTACAATATTAATTAATTTATTTCAAATAATCAAATATCATATATCTAATTAATGTTACCGTACCTGGAATTGTATCAAGAATTAATATATATATTAATATATCGTTTTTGTACAGTCCAATTTACAATGATTTTATATTTTAATTTATATATGATAAAAATAATATGACATATATAGGGTACATTGCAATAAATTACATTAATTAATCACATTACAATTAATATACTAGCCTACTATTACATTGGATAAAACACATAAATTATTTTGTTTTAGCATTAGACCTAGGCCTAATTTAAAACACTTGCGATGTTGTTGTGATCCTGAAAGAGAAAAAATATACTGTATGATTACAAATGTTTATTTTGATTCTCTACAAAAAACGTGTCTCGGTTGTAAAAGACTCATTGGGCGCTCCATAGCTGCGGCCGGAATGAATCGCGGCCGGAGTGAATCGCGGCCGGATTGAGGCGCGGCCGGAGTGAAGCGCGGCCGGACTGATCTGTATTCAACCTAAACCCCTAAATAATCACTATAAACGAAGTTGCTCTTGGGATTCGAACCCCATACATCGACATGTAAAGTCCAAGTCTAATCCACTTGACTACACAGATGGCCCGGCAGAAAGCGTTTGCATATATTAGCGAATTGTAGTTGGCTTAATTCACTCACAACAGCTCACAACGTATGGATATGACAAATAAATAATCATGTTTATTTTGTGACGTTTAATGAGGGGTCCCCCAACAGATTGAGTATAGCATCACACTAAATTGTTCCTGTACTCACTGTAAAATCAGTTACTTTAACAAACATTTCTCATAATTGACAGTAAGTATATGAACTCACTGTAGTTATGACTCATAAGTTTGCAAGCATTTTACTCTAGGCACTTGCTTGTTGTAGACTGTAGTAATAGTATTTAATAGGTAATTAACAGATTGATTGGAAACAACAATTAATGATATTTTTGCTATCAACATGGTGAAATTGAATACTTAGTGCCAACCTTTCGTTTTCAAGACATGCCATACAACTTTTTTAAGCATGAGCAGAATTCCTTTTTTTAAAATTCATATGCTTTATTCATCATCGATAAAATATAAAGAAAAATTTGAAAACCTTGATCGCTATGTGCGAACTGTAGTTTAGTGAAAAAAAAAAAGTATATATATACATATATTTCATTTCATTTCAAACAACATGGTTATTAACTGAACAATCATGTATGGTATTTAGTACACTACAGTGTAATAGATTAACATAGGTTATTTATAACTTATCCACTGATCATTATTTTCTTGGATGTTCTCAGTAATGTCATAGTAAGTGAAGTGAAAAGATCAAACAACAAACAGAACTTTCCATAAAGTAACTCTAGTCTTATATGATTTGGTCATCTTGTTCTTGGATAAGACCATTACTAGTGTGTGTAAACACTTTTAAATCATATTTGGGAATAATGATATCAAAACTAGATTATCAAGGTCGCATTCCATAGCAACAGGTATTTCAATTGAGGTCAACATGTCAAACTCAAAAGCTATATGTTTATAGTAGTTCTGTACTTTATATTAATTTTTGAGGGACTACCATATACAAATAAGAGATCCATTAATTTTAAATACAACTTCAAGTATTACTGTTACAACTTTAATAAATAACCTTAAAATTAATTTTTAATTAAAAAGTTTTTTTTTAATTGGTGACGTCTATTTTTTATGCTACTGTAGTAATACTAATTATTGCAATTAGATGTTTTTGCTCTACTCTGACGTAATTTGTACTTTATACTACTGTAAGTACATTGAGATTACTTGCGAAAAAATTCGCAAGTAGTTCTCGGGTGGGACTCGAACCCACGATCAGAGTAGGGCAAAAACATCTAATTACTCCACTCCCTGACGCAAAACTACAATTACAAAACTATTATTGCAATTATATTTTTATTTTAAATGTTTATAGAAATTATATTCTAAATGTTTTTTTTATCTCCAATCATTGCAATAGGAGACCTACTAGGTAGTGATTAAATTCACTTTTTAGGAATCCTGTCTCTGCCTGGTTGTGTGTGTTGTTTTTTCTTGTTCTTATTAGTCCACGTTTTGTAAATTGTATTTATTATTATGGATAAATAAAATGTTATATTTAAACATTTTTTGAAAATTAGTGTTTGTAATATGGATGGTTCATGGTTTAGGTACATGTATTTTTTTGTAAGTAATATCAATAATGAAATTTAACAGTTGTAAGCTGATAAAATTGTCTGATTCACTTTCTCATGAGACTATCCAATAAAAAAATTGTACAAAAAAAATGTTTGGAAAAGAATATTAAATTAAATATAGATATGAGTTATTGAAATGTCTAGACTACACAAGTACAGTATTAAAATGCTATATGAACTATTGAAGTAACCATGAGATTTTGAGACGAATTGGTAACTAACCAATATTTATTTATACTAATATAATTTAATGTTTTCATTTATCAAAAAAAAAATGCGATCATAAAAGATAACAGATTGAACAAGTCGAGACAGGGCACCCCAAATTTGATTAAAATGACCATCAAGTAGAGACCCTTAAACTGGGAAACAGTTTTAAAAATTGGTGGGCATTGTTTACATATTGAAGCAAACGTTTGTTTTATTAATCTGTTTGGACAAATAAAAGTTTTCTGACATGTACATATAATATTCCCCTTTTGTTGAACATAAAGTTTTATATAAAATCTGTTGTTTTGAATGTTCATTTTCGCATTTCTTTTTAGGTCTGAATAATATTTGTGGTTGCAACATTAAAATGTATTTTTTGTTTTATGTTTTGAAAGGTAACGCAACGAGATGTGCCAGGCATTGATATTGCATACCTGGCAATGGACACAGAAGAGGGAAGGGAGGTTGTCTGGAATGAGGTGGAATTTTCTGAAAGAAAAAACTTCAAATCACAAGAGGTAAGTTTGTACTGTAAAGAAAAGTTTCCATATAAATATTAAAGAGTTTGATACTAATGAGTAATCAGTTGAGGTGAGGTTCCCACCTGGACCCACCGCAATTAACTTGACCAATCATGACGTGACAGATTGTTCCAACAATACATGTTGTACTGCAGTACATTTTTCTGCATGATCAACATTTGCTGTGTTTAAATTCCCTGTATACATTCTTATCAGTTGGCTAGCCATTATTTATTTGCCTACATTTACCCAATATTTTGGCAAGTTTAAGTGCATTATAACTAGCATAACTGGACCACATTCAAACGTAGTTGTCTGTAAATTAATTCTAATATATCAGTTGGCTAGCCCTGTTCAATTTTCCCATTTCTACCCAATTTTATGCCAAGTTAAATGTATGTTGTAATTTATAAATTGTAATTTATGGCAAAGCATGATAAACCACGATCAAATCCAATCCACAGTAAATCAATCGTAATATCACGTTGTAGCTGACTTGCAAGGCATGGCTTATGATACTTTATTTCATCCTTCTTCAAAATCTTACTTAGATCAATTAAGTTTTCTCTCAAGCAATTCCAAGGCGATATTATAATCTGTGAGTCTTGGTCACATGATCTGATATCTATGCTGCACTGTGAGGCGTTCTGGTTTTGTGCACTAAGCATACAATATCAAAATCTATTCCACGCTCAAATATTTCCTGAAAACTCGCCTATTAATTTCAATAGTTATTCTTTACATTGCGTTGTTGCTTTATATTTTTTGATATATTTATAATTTATACAACACAACAACCTAGCTGTTTATAATTTTTCCATGGTACTGGTAGCATAGTGTAGGCAAATTCTGTGATACAAATGTGTTATGGTCATGTAACACATGTGATGTCTCTAACATGGCAAAGCCTACTGATATACTGTACAGAATTTGCCTACAGTACTTAATCATACTGGAATATGGAGGTAGATAATAACTACTTCATTGAACTCTGACCGATGTCGTCAGGAGTGCAATTTCTTAAAATGTCCGTTGAATTTCTTTATATTTAGGATTCACCCTTGTTTACATGATAAGCCCATACAACACAAGGCTAGTCTGGTGACTTATTGCGTTTGGAAATCATCTTCCACTCATGAAATTATGTATACTATTGCATTCATTATTTCTATAATATTTTGCTTTCCAGGACCAAATTAAGCAAGTGTTTGATAACTTGACTCAGTTGGAACACTCAAACATTGTCAAATTTTATAAATACTGGATTGATTTGAAGACGGACAAACCAAGAGTAAGTACTGTCATGTTCTATCAACTTGGTGAGGGTGTTAAAGTAGTATAGCATGTATACAACCTGTACAGTTACAGTAGTCATACAAATCAAATCGTGTGTAAATTATACATTCTTTAGATCAGAATATTATCATGATTGATCATACTGACTCTCAGCTACAGTATGACAACATTACAACATTACATATACCTGTTTTTAGATCATAACAATGTTTCAATTACCTATATTTTTATGAGACTTTATTTTTATTCTTGCAATTCAAGAAACAGCAAAACTCAAATCAAAACATATTAAAGAAAAACAAAAACATGATTCATAAAACACCTATTCACTACATTTTTAAATAAATGGAGAGGCATATACTGTAGGAGATACTGTGTAATTGAATGATAGATTGCATTGGCAATATAATGCTTAGTACTATTGCCAAGCTATATAGCATAAAGAGAATGATCTCTGTAGCTAGCACTCAGTTCAGTTGGGTTTGAGCCAAAACACTACTCAATATTGTATTGAATATGTAATGGAAAATATTTCACAGTTTAAATTTAAATAACTTTAAATAATACAGAATTATAATTGTGTGTCCAGTTCTATCTAATGTACATGTATGCTAGTCTGTATTATGTTTATGCAATGAAATAAACTACAGTGCCTTTTAATTATGTATTATTTTGTTGCTGACGTAGATAACATTCTGAAATCTAAAAATAGCAATAATTATTGATTATGCATTAATTTCACAGCCTTTGGGTGACCTGGTCAAGGTCAATTTTGTTTGGTTTCAGCCAGTGGTTTCCACACCTAAAGAGCTGTTAATCTGCCATAACCAAATAAACAGACACATAGAGGTTGTGATATTAATATGGATTTCTCTGGGGCATAAATGTATTATTTTTGTCAACCTACAGTATGTTTAACCATGGAGTAAATGTAATAGTGTTTTAAAATGGGATATGCAAAGATTCCAAATAACACTTGAGTATACAGAATTATTTACTTATTTCTACTAGTTGAAGCTATTTAAAAACTTGTTATGAAAGAGTTCCGGTGACTAATAATATATAACCATGTACATGGGTTTATTTACACTTTAAATTAGATTTGAAAGGTTTCCATAAAAAAAAAAGTAGACTAGTTTTGTCAATCAAGTTTGTGACCTTTGCTCTAAATATCATGAATGCCAGGTCGTTCCACCCACCTCCCTCCCCCCTTAAACAGTACAAATTCACACTTACTGTACTACTATTATTACCTAGCTGACTGCACTGAGTGTAATGCTTTCCCAAAAAGTTATTTTTCAAAATTTGTTTTATTGGCATTGAACACTAATTGCATACATTTTCTAAATGCATATAAATTAGGTTCATGGAGGGATGTCTGTATGGCTTGCAAGGAACTAAACAGTATACTAATACCCTAGTTCCTTCCTTCCTATACATCTGACCTATCCTTTCCTTTTTTTTTTCTGCAAGGCAACTCTCATCCATAAAATCTTTAGTCATTGAATTCCTTTTTATTTCTGTCATGCAATTATGGAGTACTACTGTAAACTGTCCACCCAGGTGTATAAATGGGTACCCGGTTTAGATCAAGACACGATTTCCGCTGATTACTAGCTGCATTATAGGAGCAGTACAGTATGTTTCCATACGTGTTTAATAATAAAAGATGTGAAGCACTTATAAGTATTGTGCAAAAGCGCTATATAAATAAACGAATAATTTTATTATTATTAAACTAATATTGGGTTTCAATATATTTTGTGTTGAATACATTTCAATGAAGAGCCTGTTGGTCACATGACTGCTAATACTTGTCTTTGATTGGTTATTCTTATAACATCTAGCTACAAATTGGTTGTTATGGTAATGTTTAATCAAATCTAAACATAATTCTAAAACCAAAATTGACTTGTACTACTGTATGTAGAAATGAAAATAATATTTCCCATTTACATTGTATTGTATATGACTAACCAGAAATGGTTGCTAACGCCCGTATTCTTAAACCGGACTTTAGTCGTAGTTCGAGCTAAAACTAAAAAAATGACGTCATTTTAATTCATAAACCAAACTTCAACTAAATCACCGACTAAATCAGGCCAACCTCGACTAAATCGAGACGGATTTTGATCGATTTTTTTAGTCCTGGAGGGGGCAGACTAAATGGTTTTTAAACGATGTTTATAAAAAACGTAACAGTCATTGAGTTGTTATATTGGCCAGATATTGAAGAATGAAATATCTATATTTATATTAGCTTAATTAAATATACATTGGTATAAATTATAATAATGAAAACCATCTTTATTTACAACTGTATACAAATTACATTATTTTCTTCGCGCAAGTCCGACTTGAGCTCCGTCACGCCATAGCGACAATGGGAGATGCGGCAATTCACCACGCGATGGAATGTTTAGGGGGCCTAGCGCTTTCTTGTCACGCTATGAAGTGCGTGGTTCGTGGCGATCATACTTTGTTGGGGGCCTAGAAAATATAAAAGTTACCGTACCGCCATGGTTCCTAAATATATTTTTAAGATTTTATTTGTTGTTAATCAAATATACTTCACTGTTAAATTAATACTGATATTGTTCTAATAATTAACGATTAAAATTGACTTGTACTACTGTATGTAGAAATGAAAATAATATTTCCCATTTACATTGTATTGTATAGACTAACCAGAAATGGTTGCTAAATAATTGCACAAAATAGTTTTTAGGAGTTACTGCAGTAACTGGACAGTAGAATAATGTTTAAATGGTTCCTAAAGCTCTGTCTACACTACCAACTTAGGTTGACAAAAAAGTAATGTATGATGTGCCCAAATATGGTAGTGATATGCCCAAATATTGTAGTGATATGCCCAAGTATGGTAATGATATGACATCATTTCCATATATCATCACATTTTTTGGTCACATAAAGTGAAGTAAGTAGACAGATCTTTCATACAGAAAGAATATTCTAAGATTTTAACATTAACAGAAGTTAAGGTGTGACTTTCAATTGCAAATATGAATGCTTTCATGTCATTTAAGTACATGCTGCACATGCTCAGTAACATTCTGTTCATTGCGAACATTTTTAATGTTATTAAATGATTATCATTTCATGTGCAGAACATTCACATTCTATACAATGAGGAGTCTCATTTGGTTTAATGTACTTAAGATATCCATAACATTTGGCCATATGAAAATGATCAATATAGTTTGCCTGTAGGTACAGTACGTTCCCCTAATGGAAAAATCAATTTGCTATCATACAATTTAAAATAAAATTGAATGTCAAAATGTATCTATTCCATTGAACATATTTTTTATTATGTAATTCTTAATGGTGTTTTCATGAATTTAAACTACGATGAGAAATTAATGAACTTTGTACATGTATATTACACTCAGAATAGTATGACACACATCTTTGTTTTATGTTACTGTACATACACATTCATATAGAATATTCCAGTATCACATTTTATTTTTCTCTGTTTTTTTAGGATATATTTATTTTTGAGTACCGGTATCACTTCTTTAGGTTCTATCTACAGTATTTATTTTTGCATACATTTTTTTTGTGTGTTTTAGAATTACAGCATCATAGCCTGGCTATGAAATTTATAAAAATCTAGAGTATTTATTTGCCAGTACTGTATTGGTACTGTACCTTCTATCAGTATTATACTGCTTGTTGTATCTTCTTTTCTTGTTGGACATCCTCTACTGGTTGTTTACCAACTAGCTGCTGATCGTAAACAGTCTCAGACGAGACGGATACGTACCAAACCAACCATATCTTCTATTAAAAAGTTTACTTTATATATTACTGCATGTCATGTTTTTCCTTGTTTTTTTAGGTTATATTCATTACTGAGTATATCACATCAGGGTCTCTTAAACAGTTTTTAAAGAAGAGCAAAAAGAATAGAAAGGTAATCCAGTCCAAGTCTTGGAAAAGATGGTGCACACAAATATTATCAGCATTAAGGTAGGCATACTATAAATGAAAGAGATACTGAAAATATCTTTTATTTTGTTTTAAAGATTTTTAAGTCTGAGTGGATCAGTTTGAACCCAATTGTTGTTGAAGATTGTGGATTTATTAATTTTTGTAAGGGCGTGTGCCACAGAGGGCGTTGGACTTCTGATCAGGATCGGGATTTCAAGACACTTGTCGCATTGCTTATGTCCTAAAACAAAGCACTTGGCCTCTCCACCTAGGTGTAAATGGGTACCTTCCTGGATTACTAGTTGCATAATTATGACATCTTTCTATACATGTGTGATCCAACGACCGAGTAATAATGTGAAGCGCTTACAAGTATTAAGCGATATATAAGATCAATTTTCAGTTTCATAATTTAATTAAATTTTTCCTGTAAATAATTAGTTAAATTACAAAAAATAGATCTAGATCTACATTTTAGAACTTAGAGCACTAAGTACACACTTAAGATAAAACTATTTGGAATTATAATTAATTAGTTGTTATTATATTTCCATTGAAATTATTGGTTATCTATCAGTATCACACAATATGTTCACTAATAATGCATGATTTTAATTGTCAAAAAAATAATAACTTTAAAGGGGGGTTCCGGGTTTAAAATGAATAGTAAAAACTGTAAAATATATTTGTTTGTCTCTTGAACGGTAAAAGTTTCAATTTATATAAATGCCCAGTGAAGCAGAACGAAGGCTGTGAAATGAGGCCAAATTACAAGTGCAGCTATGGCGATATGACACTGTGTTACAGAATAGGAAATTTGTGAAATGGTCAATCTTCCGACGACTCGTTATCATTAACCATATCAATTACTTTTGTAAAATTATACTTATCTGATGTAATTTTAGTTGGTCTTCCCATTTATAAAGTCAATTTTCTATGAAAATTCATCAAAAAGTGAAAAATTAGATATGTTTGCACTTTACGTTTGCCGATTTTCGCACTGACTTAGGGAAAGCCTTCAAAATCAATGAAGCGTAACGTATACATTCTTGCTGAGCGAGGAGAGTGAGAAAACGATACACGTGCTCTCTCTGCCGGCCCATGCCTGGCATCGTCACGTGATAAGCAGATACAGTATACAATACCAAACTGGTCGGGTCGAGTATACGGGTCATTCCATCTCAGATCACCCAATGAGTTAAACCCTACCTCTTCCAATTTTGATGAAATTTGGTATATGGGTGATTCATAGCAATTAAAGCCAAAATTTCAAATTTTAACTTTATCGGACCAACGGTTTTCGAGATATCGCAATTTCAATTTTCGGTTTTTACGGAAAAAAGGGCGCGTCCGCCACGTTTCAAAGAGCTGTATCTCGGGAACTATAGGTTCGATTTTAAAAGCAAAGGTATTTTTGTAAAGGGGAGACCATAAGGAATCTAAATATACTAATTGTGTGTGTTTTATGTTAATTTTAAGTTGAATAAAACTTTGACATATATTTTGACCTTGAAATTGACCCCGTGGAACACGCCTGATTTGTTGGTGACTATCACGAAAAATGTAGCCCTACGTGTCAACTACAACATATAAAAAAATTGGAGGGTTTTTTTTCTTTGTTTCCATGAAATTACAATTTGAAGTTGACATACCTCTTCCTTTTAGTGTATTTTTGGTGTCTGTCCATGCAATTTGATGTATTCCAAAAATAATTTTATTTACAAACTAAATATTATTATAATGTTACAATTGTCTATGTCTGGCCTTTACTCCTTGTCATCTGGCCAATTCAAACAGTATTTAGAAATGTTGTGGCGAACATTTTGGGAAATATTGTAATTCCTAGTCGAAGAGGATTTATAAACGGAGAGGCTATAAATAATACAATGTACATTTGATTCAGGAATCCAACAACAGTCTTCTTTGGACGGCCAATAAAAGGTTTTCGCTGGACCATGAGGATGCATAAATTTAATTTGATAATCCCCAAACTCTTCTGAGACATCCACAACCAAAACAATCCATGGGACACCATCATAACTACAGCACACAAAATTCTGAAGTCTAATAATGATGGGTTGTGTATCAGCAACAATTTCATTTTCATCACTGAAAGATTCTTGAATCACTACCACATCCGGAGGGTTTATCTGGGTACTAAGTTTGTAGACCTACATCTGTGCCAGAGAAATGGGAACAATGATATTGTAATGTACCCTTGATGGTCTGGGCGAGGTTGAATCTCGGCTTTATTTCTTTTTCCACAGTAGATACCTCATCTATTCCCACATGAAAAAAGTTGATGCCTGGAATGTCCATATGAGCGAGTCATATGGGCGCCGTTTACTGTACCTAAAGAGCCAACAACATCGGCAAGGGTTCGAGGCCGACTCGCTCCTAGTTCTGGTGGTGGAACAAGTCTTCTCGGATAAGGACTATAAACTGTAGGTCCAGTGTACACAGTTATAACCTGTGTGTACTTTAAAGAATCCAGTTCATTATTCGAAAAAGAGTAGGGGGTTACCCCGGTGAACTGGTTCACACAATAGCCCCTGTATCAGGGGGATTACCACCTATCTGATAGGACAGTGATTAATTAACTATTGGTAATCCTTGGCCACATTGCCTAAAGACATAAAATAAAAAATTACACAGTAGTCGAACATACTAAGAGATGTGAGAATATGACATTCAGTCAAACGCTGTAAGCTTCTCTTAGTGACAAGCCTCTTAACTGTTCCACCTATGCCATCACAATCACATGCACTCTTGCCATGTGATGTAGCGAAAAAATTCCACTCGGCGTCTAAACCAAAATCTTCCTGGTGGTGGCAAAGATTAATAAAGTTATATTTGTTTTTGTATTGGCCGCCACATCCATCTGTGAAATAATGAACTTTTTTCATGGTTGGTAGTTTTGTTTTTAAATAGGGGATGACAACCTTTAAAAAGGCATATACAGTAACTGTTGTATGTTCTCTGCAATCACTTATTATGCATATGTTAATGTGCATAATAACATAGTAAGGACACTAAACTATGTGTCAAAATTGATTTGAAAAGTATGTGAGTTACCCAGTATTTCTCATATCAAAATATATCTACTGTTTAAGTGGGCCTGATGAGAAAGCGTAACAATAAAGACACCTTAACAGTTAGTGTTCACACTGTGTATAAGTATAACAACACCAAAAATACACTAAAAGGAAGAGGTATGTCAACTTCAAATTGTAATTTTATGGAAACAAAGAAAAAAACCCCTCCAATTTTTTTATATGTTGTAGTTGACAGGTAGGGCTACATTTTTCGTGATAGTCACCAACAAATCGGGCGTGTTCCACAGGGTCAATTTCAAGGTCAAAATATATGTCAAAGTTTTATTCAACTTAAAATTAACATAAAACACACACAATTAGTATATTTAGGTTCCTTATGGTCTCCCCTTTACAAAAATACCTTTGTTTTTAAAATCGAACCTATAGTTCCCGAGATACAGCTCTTTGAAACGTGGCGACCGCGCCCTTTAATTGAAATTGCGATATCTCGAAAACCGTTGGTCCGATAAAGTTAAAATTGGAAATTTTGGCTTTAATTGCTATGAATCACCCATATACCAAATTTCATCAAAATTGGAAGAGGTAGGGTTTAAAATTCCATTTTTTTTGGGTGAACTGAGATGGAATGACCCACACCCCGTCTATAACACAACATGAACGATGTGTACAGTTTTTGATTGAAGGTCGACTCGACCTACCGGAATGGTATAGACAATATAGCTCGAATGAGAGAGTTGGAATATTTTTAAACATAAGTATTGCTAATTTTAACAAGTGTAGCCTATAGTAAAAGGCCTGGTAGTATCAATTCGCATAGGGTCTACTACACTAGCTAGCTCAATTTTTAACTGGGCCGGATCGGCTAGGTCTCCTTCCTACTACCTGGTCTACTTGCTGCAGTATCCGCTTTTTTGGAGCGTAAACTAGGCCTATTTTATTTGGCCTACTTAGACGATCGGGACACCATACGTGCGGACGACGATCGGACCTTGATTTGCCTCAATATTTACAGCCGATTTTGTAGAATGTTTTAGGTTTAGATTGTTTAGGAGTTTGGTTGATAGGATGGGTTTGGAATCCACTGAGTTTTGTTATTTATGGGCCAATCGTTTAGTAGTAGGCTAGCTAGGCCCATGATGGGCCCCAATGTTTTAACGTAGCCATCGTGGCATGGAATCTCATCAGAATGGCTCTCACCCATTAAAAAAAATGATTTAGGCTAGGCCTAGCCTAGTACGTGAAGCTGATAATACGATCTGTACTATTCGAGGTATAAAAATAGTATATAATTTATGACTCCGTAATCTGTACTAAATTTTGTATTTCATTAAATGTCAAATAAATATATGCTACTATTGTTATTATTACTCTTTAGGCCTAGCTTAGAAAATCTACAAAATGTATTTCACAATGATCGGGTGGTCGTCGTTTGACAGGGGAGAGAGATGTAAATTAGTTGACAAACACAACGTACATGACGTCGCGGTTTTGGAATCCACTGATGACGTGATTTTGTGAATATCTCATGAATATTAATGAGCTTCTCTACTGTTAGCTGCTGAAAAACAGACTTTCCATGAATTTACCCTAAAATGTATATGAAATTTAATTTTTTTAATTGCTCGTTATTACTTCTTCATTCTGACATGTCTATATTGTTATAATATTTTTTATTTAATAAATAAACGATATTTAAAAGCAATTTTAAACCCAGAATCCCCCTTTAAAGGCCAGGTGCGGGCAAAAAATTTCTATTGATCATACATTCCAATAATTATCGATCTATAGTTTCCCCTATGTTTCATAAATTTTGGGATTTAATTTGTGTTACACGAGCTTGTTGAAAATAAGCACTTATCAGTGGGGGGATAGTTCAAATTACACAGTAAAATCTCTATTCTTTTGTACACAAATTTTGTAAATAGAGAGGCATTTTAAAAAGCTATGAAAAATAAACAGTGTGGAAAAAAAGGTTATCAGATGACTAAATATAGGTAATATAACTTGAATATTACATTTCTGGTATTTTTATTCAACTTCAGATTTTTATTTTCATGCTATAGCAAAAATTATCCACTGTATATCCACCATCTTTTTTCACCTTCTAGTAGGTATCCCAATGAAAAAATTCAGATTAATTTTTTTACATTTTCTTTCAGTTAACCATAAAGAACTTAATGTAATTAGCATTTTGCAATTTAAATGATTGAAATCCGGTTACCCGTTCTAAAGTTATGGTTATTTAAAGTGGTAAAAAAATATACGATTTTTTGCCTAAAAATGGTGTTTTTTGCAGTTGAAATTGGAAGCATTTTTAAAAGGTTATAACTTTTACAATAATTAGTTAAAAGTTTTGAATTTTGTTAAACCTATAGATATCACAGAGTTGTACAACTCTATTTTTTTTGGAGCCTCAACGAAACCTATTTTTTAAATTATTGGTCCGCAATGTGGTAGGAAAGCATTTAACGCCCATTTTTGCTGGAATTCCCTAAAAAATGAAAAAACTGCAATTTTTCAATGATCTGTAACTTTTGAACTACTGTACTAATTCATTTAATTTTTTTTGTACTTGTTAGAATGTAGTGTATATTTCATTAATAAATATATTTTAGATGTGTATATGAAAAAAAAAAATTTTTTTAATGGTGAAATTTAAAATTATAAAAAAAAAAATGAAAAAGTATGTTAAAAACGGTGTGTACTGTTTCCTTTCTTTTACACTAATTTTCGGTAAGTATAATTATTAGAATATTTTAATATACTTTATATTTATAATTTCAATCATAAATACTATTATATATACAGTAACTTTTGAATACGTAAAACAAGATTTTAGGCCCATATGATTATGACACCAAATCTAAGCCGGGCTGCTAAGTAAGATATGCTCTTTTAAGGCAAACGCACAATATGGGTCAAAATAAACTCATTTAAAATAATCAATGTTAATTAAAACAATTAATTGTTTACCTGAATAGTATATATAACATTATAAAAATTGTTTTCTTTTCGTATTATTACGTTATTAAATTGAAATACGGAGCTAAAGTTTAGGCCAAGTCACGGCTTACTCGCGATCAGTAGTCGCTCCCGTTAAAGTATTTCGGTCGCAGTTAATGACTTTCGGCCGCCGTATACAGAGTCAAATGTAACGTTGGTAAATTAGCTTAATAAATTTCCTCGGTACATTTTAACCTAACGCATTTGCATTGTATACTTGCATAATAAATCTTCCGCACATTACATCAATTTTAAGTTGTTAAATTAATGTGTAAAACCAGATATTCTACGACGGAAAAGGACATGTTAATCTCCGACATCGCTGCTGTCACACATCTCGCGTCGAGCCGGTCGAACTCGAGCGAGGAAAACTAAACAACGTGTTCAAAATATGGAACGTACCATTCGCTGATAGGGTGCATTAATGTATTTAACGGAAAACGCCACAACAAACACGCGCGTATTTTAGAGTACAATATTTTACTCACTACAATATTCACCGGATTATAATGGTTGGATCTTTAAAATTTTGAACGGGATTTACGCCTCATGCACCATTTTAAAATGTAGTTCGCACAATTACCATGCACAATACGTTTGTAAACTATGTTTTATCGATTTCAATGTAGATTTAGCTATAATTTAATACCAAAATCCATAATATTTTTCCATAAACGGTGAATCAAAATTGGATTTTTGTCACAAAAATTGACTTTTCGTTACGAAAAACCTATTTAAAGAAGACGATTTTCGTATCAAATTAAAGCTTATTTAAAGCCTGATAACATACAACAAAAATTAATCCGCTAGCTCCAATGGTAATCGTGCGATCGTGTTTTGAAAACTGATGGGGATTTTCCGATGAGGTTTTCAACGCGCGGAAATCGGCTCGACGGGATTTTAGAACCGTTTTAAAATCGCATTTTCTCGGCAACTAATTCATTAATTTTAATTATAAACACACTTATACATAGATTAAAACAAGTACTTTCAAACAATATAAATTTTGTAAGTATTAATTAAGATTGAATACGATTTATTTAACATCAAAGTCATACTACTTTTTCGAATTTCGTCAATATTTCAAAAGTGATACCCCTCTGTGCGCTTTCATTGGGATACCTACTTCTAGGGAGTCACCAGACATGTTATTACATTAGGTTAAATACCTAACTACTGAAAAAAAGTCTTCCTGGTTTTTATGGAAGAATTTTGCCAAATTTTGTATTTGACCATATTAAGGAAAATTCATGTTTTTTCGTCTTGATTTCTGTTACAAATATTTGATTTATGTACAATTAACCAAATATTATATTTAAAATTCATGCCTGTACCTGAGCTTTAAAACAAATCCACCATTTACATTGTCATGAGCCTAAACCGAACTCCCAGAAAACCACCCAAATCTGATACCCATATAAACATGTTTTTTAAACTTTGGTTTGAGAGTTTTCTAATATGTACTGTTTTGCTTGTTGTTTATCTGACATTTATAGATTACTGTACTTTAATTTTGTTTACTGTTCTGATGATGAGAATAGTTTCTCGAAACATGTCACATTTTAAGGCAGTTTGCCTATTCATTAAATGCCTCGCTATAGTTATTTTAACTCGTAAGTTTGGTGGTATTATTCATAATTTTGTAAGAAATAATAATTATTTTGCTTTATTCTTGCAGCTATCTGCACTCTTGTGAGCCTCCAATAACCCACGCAAACCTCACATGTGACGCCATCTTCATTCAGCATAATGGACTTATTAAATTTGGTTCAGGTATTACAGTACAGAAGATATATCAGATTTTCTTCCTCATTATTCGTATTGTCATGTAGACCTTATTAAATCTTTATTTGTTCGTATGGTTTGAAAAATGAAACATAACTAAAAATTCCAATAATTTTAATATGATATATCTTGGAAAATATTATATAATGATTTTATGTGCCAAAAACTTAAATGTCATCTATGTCAGTTAAAAACAAAGTTTATTTTTTCTTATTTAGTTAAAATATATATTTAAATGAAGCTGAAATTATTAAGAAAATGTAAATGCTTTATTCTTTATCTTGTGCAGTCTATTTTGTGCCTAGCTTACCTGGATAAACCAACAATAGTCTTTCTCCTCGAAGAGCGAGATATAACTCGAAAAGTAGAAGTTTTCATTGAATCCCCCTCTTCTCAAATGGTATAGTCCATGAACTATTTTGATATGTAAAGCTATTGTACAACATTGTAGAACTTGTTATTTCATTGTTTGTTACAGTCGCTCCATATACAATACAAAAGCATGTGAAGACGTATCGAGAAGAACAAAAAAACATCTACTACATTGCCCCAGAATACGGAGGTTAGTGACATAAATTATTGTTCTATTTTTATGTGATTATCTATCGTTATTTAATGTTGAAAGTTCATTTGTTTTTCTTTGTTTGTTAACTTTTTAATAGAAGTTGACATTTTCATTGATTTCTATGATCAATTTAACCTTTTTATGGCTTCTTTTATTGATCATTTTATTTCCTGTCCTGATATTGTATTTTATTTATTTTTAACATGGTGTCATGTTTCAGAAGGTATTGAATGAAAAGGTTTATTGAATGCTGAAAGGTTTTACACAAATTGTAGGAACATTTCATAGGAAGATTATCAATAGAGGATTGTTTTTGCTGCATATTGCAAAATATGAAAAACGTGTGTGAAAAACTTTTACTACACTGGTAAAACTACTGGTTACTGTGCTGTTTTATATAATGTTTGTATTAAAAGTTTATTAACCTCTGTGGATGTGGATTTGACATGTTTTGTGAAAACAAAAGGTTTTCTTGATAAACATTATATTATTATTTATCCCCATTCAGCGGATAACTCCTTGTAACTGTCCTGTTTCATTTTTTTTTTTTTTTTCTGTATTATAGTTATCCGCATTCAGTGGATAACTCCTTGTAACTCCTGTTTCATCATCTTTTTTTTTTTAGTTATCCGCATTCAGCGGATAACTCCTTGTAACTGTCCTGTTTCATCATCTTTTTTTTTTTTTCTGTATTATTAGTTATCCGCATTCAGCGGATAACTCCTTGTAACTGTCCTGTTTCATCATCTTTTTTTTTAGTTATCCGCATTCAACGGATAACTCCTTTGTAACTGTCCTGTTTCATCATCTTTTTTTTCTTTTTTTCTGTATTATTGGTTATCCGCAACGAAGTTGCTGATAACCTCTTGTGATTGTACGAAATCATCATCATCTTTTTATTTATTTTCTTTCTTTCTGTATGATTTTTGTGGAACGCTTTTCTCTAAAACTTGCAAACATAACATTTTGTTAACTATCTTAACATTTTGATATTTACGTAACGTCGTCAAGCGAAGCTTTTCATGACGTTTACAATTGCGCAACGTGACTTACGCACGACTTTCTCGTATTTAACATAGGGCAAAAACCAAATAACATTTTAAATTGAAACTTTGCAAAAGTTTAATTTATATTGTGCGCTAACTTTCTGTTATAAAAAATTGCGTGTTTTACACATAGTTACGCGCGCACGCGCATTTAAAATTTCAAAATGCGCAAAATTAATTTCTAATCAACTTTCTACGCGTTTCAATTCCTACGCGTGCGCAAATTTTTACGTGTGCGGTGCGCATGTAGCATTAAAAACATTATTTTTTCGCGTGATTTATGTTTTTCCAGCCTTTTCTAGTAATTTTACCAACTTTTAAACAATTTCGACTTAAAGTTACGTCATACGAGCACGTCGAAGTGGATAATTTGTGCGCGTTTTTGATGAAAAAGTTCAGAAATTTGTCAAAATTATGCCTTTTTTTAAACAGTCGTAATTTCTAAACTGCATGGTCAACTTTTTGTGGATGACATTTTCTGGATGATGAGTTGTAGATATCGGATCATGTATTAATATGGCTAACCGGACATTGTGATGTCATCGTATGGCCACGCCAATATAAAATTTAAGATTTTTATATTTTTTTCATAGCTCATCACATTTAATAGAGCGCATCTCCACTTATCCGTTTTTCATTTTCACCCGATTTTGATATTGTGTAGGTCAATCAACTATCTTCCGCATGAGTTAAAAATAATTGAATTTTATGACGTCATCATGCCTACTAATTTAAATTACGTGTGGCATCAATTTCATCTGTTATAGCTCGTAAGAATAAAATGTAATAATCACGATTAAAACGTTTTCTGGAAGCTATTGGATTGTAGATATGAAATCATGTGAAAATGTTGCCAATCTGATGATGTGACGTCATCATATGGCCAGTTAACTAAAATAAGTCGTATTTTCATTTTTTGCGTAATAGTTCATAACATTTAAAAGAGCGCGCATCAATATTTCACGTTTTTAAATTTCTTCTACACGTTAATATGTTGTTGCTGAGATAATATCCTTCCGAAATTGCTATCTTTGTATTTCATTTTGATGCCGTTGCCATGTTAAAATTTGGAATAAATGGCGGCTCCCGTAATTTCGCCTAATCTACACTGTATGTAATATGTAAACAGATTTTACTGTTTATACCGACTGTAATGGAATGGTATAGCCCAAATCGTTTATTTCCTACCTATTTCTATAATGTAGCAGGCCAAATAAGACTAAGTTATTTTTACAGGATAGAGGGAAGCAAACAATATTTTTCTCGTATCAGAGCCATTCATCGTTGTTAGGAGATATGTGATTTCTATTACATTTTACAGTTTGTTTGTCAGTTGCTCGTCCGGCCTGTAGGTCATAATGCCAACGTGAACACTTCCTTTTGGCCTCAACCTATCCCCTTAATGTTAAAATGTACGTCGTTAAACGTCCATGTTTCCCCACTTGCGCGGCGGATAACCAAACTCGTCAAAGTGACGAGTTTCATGTCTAGTTCTTCTTTCTTTCTGTCATTTTTGTGTCACCTGTATCTCAAAAACTTGTAAATATAACATTTTATAACTTTGTCAACATGTGGGCAATTACGTGAAGTTGTTCACCTCCTATTGTGAATGACGTCAGAAATTCGCAACGTGACTTACGCGAGATTTTATGAATTTCGCGTATTTAACATAGGTCAAAAACCAAATAACATTTTAAATTGAAACTTTGCAAAAGTTTAATTTATATCATGCGCTAACTTTTTGTTGAAAAAAAATTGCGTGTTTTACACAGTTACGCGCGCACGCGCATTTAAAATTTCAAAATGCGCAAAATTAATTTCTAATCAACTTTCTACGCGTTTCATGTCATTTTGAGCATGTCAAAAATTCCCAGTCGCGCGCAAGTTTTTACGCACGCGGTGCGCACGTAGCGTTGAAAACATATTTTTTTCGCATGATTTATGCTTTTTCAGCCTTTTCTAGTACTTTTACCAACTTTTCAACAATTTCGACTTCAAATTACGTCATACGAGCATGTTGAATTGTTCAATTTGTGCGCGTTTATGATGAAAAAGTTCGAAAAACATCAAAATTATGGCTTTTTTTAAACAGTCGTAGTTTCTAAACTAAACGGAGAAAGTTATTTTTATTACATATTCTGGAAGATAAGTATTACTGTAGATATGGAATCATGCATTGATAAGGCGAATCGATCATTGTGACGTCATCGTATGGCCACGCGAATATAAAATATAGGATTTTTGTATCTTTCATCATAGCTCATCACATTTAATAGAGCGCATCTCCAATTATGTGTTTTCCATTTTCACCCTGATTTTTATATTATCTAGGTCAATCAACTATCTTTCGCATGAGTTAAAAATATTTTAATTTTTATGACGTCATCATGTCTAAAAATGAAAATAACGTGGGTCACTTAGGTAATAAAATTATTTTCCTTTGTATTTTTATATAAATTTATTTATAATAAATATACAATATTTGTTATGAGACCCATTTCTGTCAAAATATTGTACCATATAAAATAGCTAAGCACTGTAAGGTATTTAATTGATAGCAGAAAAATACATTTGATGCTGGAAATAGTTATTGTGAAATACTTGTACATAACATTGTATAATTACACTTCTCACTGCCACTCCATCCTTGTTTTATTATCTAATTTGATATTTAATTACAGAAAATGTTATCGTTGCATAGATTAGTTGACAATTAACAGTCATCAAACAGGTAGTTATAATCTAGATCTGGAAAGGTTAAATGTTATGTGGAAAGGTTAAAGTTTATAATACCAATGCAGTATTGCTTATTGGACGATGATATAGATTGTTTAGTTGAGATAATTACTGTATATTCTAATGTGAACCTTGTAGTTTTGATTTTGTTATTTTCTGAAATGTAATGTTAATAAATGAGAAAGACATTAGTAGCATTAATGCTTTATTAACAGTGAAATTGGTTACTTATGATTGATAGTATTATTCTCTGCCTGCCTATACCATGGAGATATAAATTACTGCACACACACCACTATGTACAATTTGTTACCTTTAATCATTATTGTACACGTTGTTTGAGGTCTAAATAGTGTTATTGAAATACCGTAATGAGAGATTAAAATACCATGCTCGAATATTATTATCTATCTCCTCCCCCCCCCCCCCCCCAAAAAAAAAAGAATAATTTTCATCGGATCTTGAACAATTTTATTTCATACTCATAGTCTATATTGGTCAATTATAAGCATATTTCATCATTTCTATTCCTAAACTTTGATTTTAAATTAGGAAGGCTTACAAAATGATGAAATGTTGTTATATTTTTTTGTTTATAAGAAACATGGGATAGTCACTGTGGCCTATGCTGCAACTGTAAGTAAACTTGGTAGTAGTACATGATTCATTAACTTCTGTTTTTGATGATATCTTGTCTTAAAATCTGTTTTAATTTGTGAGGAACACACTGGGCAAACAAATTTAACAAAAGATTATCATTTCATATTCGCATTAAACAGATCTTAACATTCCAGCAAACTAAAGCACTGTCTACACTATCAATCTTTGTGTGACAAAATAATGGGATGTGCCCATATATGGACAAGATGTCATATCACTACTAAAAAAAAGCATATCACTACCATATTTGGGCACATCACACATTTGTTGTCAAACTACAGTAGTTTGATAGTGTAGACAGAGCCTAAACAGTTTTTATAGCTTTCAGTTTGGGGTAGTTTTGGGAGCTTTCACAATTCACATTCACTCCAATGATTCTATTATTTGATAATGTTCCTAAAGCTCTGTCTACACTATCAAACTTTATGTGACAAAACAAATCTGGTGTGTCCATATACTGTATGGTAGTGATAAGCCCAAATATGGTAGTAGTGATATGACATCATCATGTCCATATATGGGCACACAGAGCTTTATATTGTGACATCAGACAAATTTCTCTACACATTTACATGCGCTAGATTTGTTTGCTCCATCTGTGTATACCACCAGCCAATCCTCCCGTTGTGATGTCAAAGTACAATTTGATGATTTGCATTTCTAACTAAACTGCATGATCACAACTTACAATAACATTAATATTTATTTTACTTTTATCAATATATAGTATATTGGTATACATATTGTTATGTGAATTTTACAGTACCTTTGTTTATTAATGTATAACTTTCAAGATTATTGTAGTATTGTTTCTACTTGTATTCATGTCGTCTATTATGTGCTGGATAAAGGTGGCTGCAGACCTTTAAAGCCTTCCAATTCAACCTAAAGCTTCTTTATGACATTCCATCCAGTGGCCTAATTTCACCAGAGTACCCACCCAAGAAACGGGGATTCATGTCGTCCATTACGTACAGTAACTAATGACTCCATCGTAGTCATTATACGATTAGTTATTAATTTATTTAAATTTAATTAAAGTGGTTATCATTTAAAATTATTAGCATTAATCGTTAGTTAATATACAAAACACTGTCTACATTGGCCGATCCAAAATTGTTAAAGTTTAGGATTGTATAGTAAAAAATGAAAGGCTTATGGTAACAATATTAATATAGATTTTTCTGAAACTCGTGTTTTACAATTAATCATTGTTGTCCATTTGAAGCATCTATTTTTCTAATGGCTTATAAACTGTTTACTTTGTTAATTGACATTTTTATAGATAGATTATAAATAGACTTTCCCTGACTCTGAAATAAACAAGATAAATCAACTAGAAACATCCCTATTGTCAAATGTAAACATACTAATGAAAGTGATTTTGTTTTTCATGAGCTCTTTACAATTTAGTTTATCATGTACTTTAAATATCCAAGGCACTCTAGCTGCCCCACCCCCCACCTTTCTAAGTTGTGAAAATTGCATTGCAAATGACAGGACATTATTATATGGTTCAACATTTTACAATTTTTAGGGCGCCTGACGAATAGTTAATTGTTACTTTTTAATTAGTATACAAAAATGAAATGTTAAATATTTGACATAAAATAAGATATATTTGCAATCTTGTTTGTGCCATTTAACTTCATAGTTATTTAAAAACTTGAGTTGTACTGACGAGATCTAATAAGATCAAAATATTACTACTGTAGATTGGATATACTGATTATTCCATTATTTCAGATACACAATGTTATTATTATATTTTGTTCTGTTGTTGTTGTACAATATTCAAACCATATTTCCTTGTTATATAATATTCTGTATGCATTTCTTACTGTAACACACTTGGATATACAGTACCTTGGCTTGATACTGTTGATATGAGATTTTTAACTGCTTGTGCTTGTGCTTGTTCTGAGCATGTTATTGACACTATACTCTTGAAATGGATGAAGTGATCTGAAATTATTTGAATGTTATTTGAATGTTAAAAAGCACATCAGTATAACAGTTTTGTCAAAAGTTTCCCGAAAAATATGACGTACCAAATCCTAGTTTATATAGATGTATGAAATCTAAATACCAATAGATATATCCTTTACTTACTACTACTGGGAAAGTGTTATATTTATTGCGACAATTTTAATTCTGTATGCACATATATATATGTATTTTATGTATGGTTAATGTATATAAAAGTAATAGTTATTTCTGAATTTGTAAAAGCATTTACTATTTCTATTTCTTTCTCCTTGCATCATTTTTATTAGCATGTTTTTTTTTCTGTTGTTTACATTTTGCTACTTTTTACTGTATTATTTACAGTAAGTCCAATTTCAATATTGGAAACAATCTCAATATTTCCCTTGATCTTATGTTGACCTTTCAACTGACTAGTAGCGCAATAATTAGTTTTCCAGATTTGTTTTTTTAAAATATTATACCATAAAGTAGTTGTTGTTTAAGTTTCCTAAACTATTGCAATAAACATGATACTAGGTATTAAGCGTGTTTGATTTGATGAAAAGAGTTACCAAACGGCGACTATGGAATGATGTTGACGGGGCACCGAGTCTCCATGATGACATCTGAATTTATCTTCAGTTGAAAAGAAAGATTTTAGATGTATTACAACATCGCGGTTACAATGTGTTGAATTAATTGATGTTAGGAAACGATTTAGTACCAAGCAAATTATTTAAAAATAATTTGCTTGGTACTATACACTAGAGTTCATTAAATAATTGCAATAATATATTGTATAATTAAACATAAATTTATCTTTTTATATTACTGTATATATAATACTAGCAATTATACCGCCAGGGCGGGTTTCAAAATTAGTTTAAAGCCTTCTCAGTACATAACACCCGACGCCAGTATCTCCGTATACGCACCAACCTCCACCCCTTAATACACCCCACACTCTTTACAGTGAAGGACAAATTCAAATAAACTTTAGCTTCAAATTGAGAGGGCATACATAGCTATGATAGGCCTATGGCTTAAGTACGTTGTAAACTGTGTTAAATGATTAGGTGTCATATGGGCTGATAATTAAAATATATAATGTTGATACTGCGGCCTACATCCCCACCCCAAAATCCCAGCCGTTTCCCAGGAATAATTAAATACTGTAACATTTTCCATCCACAATTCTGGTCAATTTGATAGCCTACTATTCCTAGCTCCCCTGAACCCCAACACCCTATCTCCACTACTCTTAGCCTAAGCAAAATCCCCACTATCCCCTGAACCCCAACACCCTATCTCCACTACTCCTAGCCTAAGCAAAATCCCCACTATCCCCTGAACCCCAACTCCCAAACCGTATCTCAAACTCCCAAACTGTATCTCCCAACACCCCTCTCCCAACACCCCTCTCCCAACACCCCTCTCCCACAATGGGTGTTTTTTCACACAGGAATGGATGTCTGTAATGAGACCATCCAAGAGACCGATATATAGCTGGATATGGGTACTTTGATAAATGTGGAAATGAATAGGTGTCATATTGGTTAATGAATAAAATAATGTATATCTATCTATAATTCCCCAAACATCTTGCTGAGGATAATTCAAATACTGTAAAACTTTTGTAGTATAATTTTACAATTCGATAGCCTACAACCCCGAGCCCTAGCAAAAATGAAATCACAAACCAACACACCAACCCTCCCCTCCCCCCCCCCCTCCCACAAAAAATTTTTTTTAATGTAGTTTAAAACCTTCCGGGTACAATTGCCATCATTTTGATACCCCATATGTATGGTTACATGCAGAAACATAAATTTGTATAACGAACAAACATCGAAAGTGGGGATTTTGACCACATTTTGGTCCCTAACTTGGATCCTAGGTGGCGGATGATGTTCAAATATAGCTTAGAACATTCCCGGTACAATTGCGGTCATTTTGATACCCCATATGTAAGATTACGTGCAGTAACAAAAATTTGTATAACGAACAAACAAACAAACAAACAAACAGACAGACAGACGTACAAACTCTCTCACTTATAATATAGATATTCATTATACTTAATTTAAAACATTTCTTTTCCAACAAGTTTATGGAACATAATTCCGATGTTACAACACTAATAATTTGATAATGGTTTCATTCTAAGACCTTTATATTTGTAATGTAATGTAATAAATACTTAATTTAGCCATGGAAATCAAAATGAATTAGCTACATAAAACCACCCGGACCTGTGTTGGCTGTAATATTAAAACATGTATTTGTTCGTTTCATATAAAAAAAAAATAGTAGTGTATCATAGAGTGGGTCTACTCTATTTTTTCCATAGTATTTTTAGTCTCTGTGATTAACAACTTATGCAAATGATTTTTATTATTTTATCTAAATTTTAATTTTATCTAATGTATGATGATTGTGAATGTTTTGTTTGTTTTACCGTATTCCTGTCGATGAAAACAATTTTTCCATGCATATATTTTTATGTATGAAACAAATAAAAAAAAATTTGATTTGATTCCAATGATATATAATAATAGCCGAAGGCTGGATGTCAAACTACTATGTTATCGCAGTTCAAAAAGTGATTCCGTTGGAATCACTTTTCAGTCTGGACGCCCTCTAGCCTTCGGCTTATTACATCTCTCTGTTTGATTCTAAATTATTTGTTTGTAATTTCAGATCCAACGCAGGTCACCACTGCTGTGGACATATATTCATTCGGTATCTGTGCCCTTGAAATGGCCGTGCTTGAGATCCAAGGCAATGGTGACTCTAATAGAATCTCAAAAGAAGCTATTACAGCTGCACTTAATTCAATAGAAGATCCATTACAAAAGGTACTCCACTAAACACAAAACACTTTATTATCATGATAAACTACAGTATTTGATATGTTTTGTCCTTTTTATGATTTTTTTTTATAAATTTTTATTGAATATTGTAAATACAGTATTGTTGGCCTTTCGGCTAGTGTACTGTATTCTTATGGAAATAAACAAACAATAATTTAATTACAATAAGTTATTACAGTATATATTTAATATAACAAAGATTTAATTAAACTAAATTATTATTATATATTTAATATAAACAAACATAAGTGTATTTTTGCCTTTTAATTGGTTGATTTTGTAATAAGATTCTCCTTTTTTTTATGATTGAAGGAGTATTGCATGGTCAGCTTTTGTAAATATAGAAGGCTGCATTAATTTGTTATACAGTACTGTTTATTTAAAAATTTTAAATTTATTTATTTATTTTAAGGATTTTATTGAGAAATGTCTAGAAGAGGATCCAAAGAAGAGAATAACAGCTAGAGAACTGTTACTGCATAAAGTGCTATTTGAAGTTCACTCACTTAAACTATTGGCAGCTCATAGTGTTGTCCAATGTGAACGTAAGATATAGTTTTTATAGTAGAATAAAAAAATAAATAAAATAAAAAAAAAAGGGAAAAAGGAAAAAGGTGGCAGACATCCACCTGGAAAAAGGTGGCAGACATCCACTTGGAAAAAGGTGGCTGCAGACATCCACCTGGAAAAAGGTGACTGCAGACATCCACCTGGACAAAGGTTGCTGCAGGCATCAACCTGGATAAACTACACTCCCAAAGACTTAACAACTTGTAGAGCATCTTGTGTATATGTGTGTGTTGTGAACAGGATTACCACCTTTAAAAAGGTGGTAATCCTTATGGTTATCCTTGGCAATTTGCCTAAATATATAACAACAAAAGCCTTCCACTCAACCTAAAGCTAGCTTTATGACATTCCATCCAGTAGCCTAATTTCACCAGAGCACCCACCCAAGAAACCTGGATACCTTAAGTACTTAACTTGTTTAACACCCTACAGTACCTTCTCTATCTACCTCCCAAGATTTAAAAGTTTTATCACATAATAAATGGAGCTGTACCTCCCAAGATTTAAAAAAAAAAATTAAAAGCAAAGATATCAACAAACATATTTTTATTAAAACATTTATTAAAACCCTTCTCAATTCACTATAGCCTCCTTTGGTGTGTTTGTTATAAAATTAGTTCCCACCATTTCCTGTACTCTAAATGTACAGCTATTCAGCTTTAAACTTTATGTGACAAAAAAATGTGATGTATCCAAATATGGTAGTGATATGACACCATCGTATCCATATATGGGCACATCACATTTTTTTGTCACATAAAGTTTGATAGTGTCGACAGGGCTTTAGAGCAAGCCATAATGATAGTATTATGTTGATATGTAACAGTAACAGTCTTGATGGCGTGACATTATGATTTATACCAAGTCTATCCAGAGCTCAAGATAATCGTGTCATTATTATTCATACATTCATTTCATCTTCATATACAATATTGATTATTGATTTTTACATTTAAAAAGAACAGTTCAATTTATTCAAAAGCCTTTCCTTTGATCACGCAAACTTTAAATGGCGACAAGTTGAGTAAAATCTAATTACAAAATGTGTATAAATCATATTTATCTTTTACCAGAATGACATCAACATGATAGCATATCTGCGGCCATGTCATTACTTAGTTTAGTAGGATTTTAAGAATAGTATTTCAAGTATCCTGTTGTTTAATCTTCTTTTATGACTTTAAAAATTCTATATAATTACTACTGTAGTTTTATCACATAATAAATGGAGCTGTACCTTGGTGGTTAAACATGCTTGCCTTCCAATCCGATGGTTCAGTGTTCAATTCTTACCTAGTGCCAAGGTTATATTTAATAATATGAAATTATTTAATTTTATAGTTAGTAAGTGTATCCTTGTTTCATTTTATTTCATTGTAATTGTTTTATTATCTGTTTTGATAGTAATTAAGGTCTTTTTACATTTATGTTTGTTGGTGTTTTCCTTTAAACACGGTCTTACTGAAAAACAACTTTCAGTTGAGTTAAGTATCCGTGATTAAATAAAGCTTATTATTATTATATTAACTCGCGACTCTTTGAACTTCACTCCCTAAGCCTTAAATGAGACTTACTTTTAATAAGCATGATCAATTATAAAATAGTTTATCCATCCTTTAATTGGATATTGCTGTAAAGCTGATCAATGTTACTAACATTGTATTGCTTCAAAGATATTAACATCATTTTTTGTTGTAGTTTTTGTTCATTTGAAGGGTTTGCAAGGTTTATGCTTAGCCTTCTTAATATTTGACTTATCTACCAAATGAAATGTACTGTGCTTAATGCAGTATTTTAGTTTTCTTATTGTTTATTTTGTAGAAATACCAGAAAATTTGGAAGAACTAAATGCAAACCAAGATCCAGAGGCGGTGTTAGCGACGATATCCCACGCTGATGGCAGGGAACCTGTACATATAAGGTAAGCAGTGATAACCCATGCTGATGGCAGGGAAACTGTACATATAAGGTAAGCAATGATATCCCACGCTGATGGCAGGGAACCTGTACATATATGGTAAGCAATGATATCCTACGCTGATGGCAGGGAACCTGTACATATAAGGTAAGCAGTGATAACCCATGCTGATGGCAGGGAAACTGTACATATAAGGTAAGCAATGATATCCCACGCTGATGGCAGGGAACCTGTACATATATGGTAAGCAATGATATCCTACGCTGATGGTAGGGAACCTGTACATATAAGGTAAGCAATGATAACCCATGCTGAGGGTAGGGAACCTGTACATATAAGGTAAGCAATGATATCCTACGCTGATGGTAGGGAACCTGTACATATAAGGTAAGCAATGATATCCTACGCTGATGGTAGGGAACCTGTACATATAAGGTAAGCAATGATATCCTACGCTGATGGCAGGGAACCTGTACATATAAGGTAAGCAGTGATAACCCACGCTGATGGTAGGGAACCTGTACATATAAGGTAAGCAGTGATAACCCATGCTGATGGCAGAGAACCTGTACATATAAGGTAAGCAATGATATCCCACGCTGATGGCAGGGAACCTGTACATATAAGGTGAGCAATGATATCCTACGCTGATGGTAGGGAACCTGTACATATAAGGTAAGCAATGATATCCTACGCTGATGGTAGGGAACCTGTACATATAAGGTAAGCAATGATATCCTACGCTGATGGTAGGGAACCTGTACATATAAGGTAAGCAATGATAACCCATGCTGAGGGTAGGGAACCTGTACATATAAGGTAAGCAATGATAACCCATGCTGAGGGTAGGGAACCTGTACATATAAGGTAAGCAATGATATCCCACGCTGATGGTAGGGAACCTGTACATATAAGGTAAGCAATGATATCCTACGCTGAGGGTAGGGAACCTGTACATATAAGGTAAGCAATGATAACCCATGCTGAGGGTAGGCAACCTGTACATATAAGGTAAGCAATGATAACCCATGCTGAGGGTAGGGAACCTGTACATATAAGGTAAGCAATGATATCCCACGCTGATGGTAGGGAACCTGTACATATAAGGTAAGCAATGATAACCCATGCTGAGGGTAGGGAACCTGTACATATAAGGTAAGCAATGATAACCCATGCTGAGGGTAGGGAACCTGTACATATAAGGTAAGCAATGATATCCCACGCTGAGGGTAGGGAACCTGTACATATAAGGTAAGCAATGATAACCCATGCTGATGGTAGGGAACCTGTACATATAAGGTAAGCAATGATATCCCACGCTGATGGCAGGCAACCTGTACATATAAGGTACTACAGTACATTTATTTAACTTGTTTATTTTTAAAGCCCCATTTTTATTTCAAAGTGAACTGTACTTTATCTTGAAAATTAGAATATTTCAAAAGTAATAAAACATGAGCAACAGTTGAAAGAAATTCTAAACTTATTTTCATAATTTTTTTATTTTACAGAATATCTAATGTTCCATCTCTAGAATTGGAAAAGTTTCTTGAAGATGTCAAGTGAGTGTGTGTTTTTCTTTTTGACATGATAATGTGTTAACTTATAAATAGAGACTTTTAAAGCAAAGCTTATATAACATTATTTTATGAGGTTGGTCCATCCATAAAGTTGATCATTAGGAACCCTCACAAAAATACAATATGACTATAAACATGCAACAATTAAAAATTAAAGTTATAATAAATAAATAATTAGAATTTATAAAGATTAACAAAAAGAAATAATGCACAAAATAATTAGAATAAAAACGGTTATCAATTAAAACAATGACAAGGACAAATGTAAGGCCCTCGCTAAATCAGATTGCTTCACTGTTCTGGATTCTGCAGATTCCGCTTTCAAACTTAAGGTCAAGGAAGCCCTCCACATCACGTGGAGTAAATATTCCTTGAACAAACAAATCTATAACATAGGCGTAATGCTTGCCATATGATTGTTTGTTGCCTAGGTTCCTTGTTGTTTTATTATGCTAATTACTCTCTTATTTACATACAACCTGTCCTATTGGTATATAAGTACTCTAGGCGTTGTTTTCTGTTCTTCTGATGATGAGAATAGTTTCTCGAAACATGTCACATTTTAAGGCAGTTTGCCTATTCATTAAATGTTTTGCTATATTATTATTAAATTGGCCATCTTGGAGAGAAAAGACAGGAGATAGGAAGCATGACTCCTTATAAGGCCTTCATAGACTAACAGAAATCCAATTGCTTACCAATTAAGTGTCTAATAAAATACTTTATGCTTGTATTTCAGAAATGGTATTTACCCATTGACATCATTCAGAATGTCACACACACAGTTATCGCAACCTCGTCCCCAATCACCAGAGATGGCAGAGTCTGTGAAAAGCACTACCCCAGAACCTGTAGATATTGAAAGTCGACTCATTAGTTCCATGATTTGTACACTTAAACTGACAGAGTCAGGAACTGGCAATTACCATGTAAGTTGTCTGAGACATTTTAAAAATTAAGATTAACTTTTGTACTTTCAACTTGTTTGTACATTGTCTGATGAAACAATTATGATGATTTTTTTTCTCCAATTTATTCTTCAAATCATCTCCTTTCACATAATTCTAAAGATTCCATTGGATAGAGTTAAAGAGGCAATTTTGTCAAGGCATGCTTTAATAAAAAGAAATCTTAATAATGTGAGTCCCTGTAAAAAGTAATGATAAATCTTAAAACAGTACAGCAAACTCTCCGAATACTGGACTACCCCAAAACCACACTTTCGTGAGGTTCAAAAGGTCCCAAATTTGTTTTTACTATTAAAAACACATTCCAAATACCGGACATATCAGGCCAAAGTTGTTGGGTATTTGGAGACTTGACTGTATTATTAATAAAAAGATGGTTCTATATATTTTAGAAATGAAGTAGATATAGTTTGAAAATCCTTATTGGTGGTATTTTTTGGATAAAAAATAAATGTATATTGTTACAGATGGAGTTGGCTTTGAAAATGGATGATAAAATGAATAGAGAATTGAGTTGTGAGGTTCAAAGTGGTATGTACTTTAGTATTAATTCATCAATTTCTCCCAGATTATACTGATTAACTTGGTTGCTATGAAACCAATGGATAAAATTGTTCAATTTTTGGCGTCATCTTAAAGTGCAGACCATTTACTGGCATTAAACGCATTTCAAAGAGAATTCTAAAATACTCGGCGGCTCTTTAAATGCTGATAACAATGTATTAAACGGTAAAATGGAACGGTCAATTGATAGAGTGAAAAAATAGTTTACTTGACCTAGAAATAGAAAACACTGTACTTCTTCATTACAGATGAAAGTCCTATTACTCTAGCAACAGAATTAGTGGACTTTGGCTTCATCAGTGTGGTAAGTTTAGATTTTGAAAAATAATTATTCAAATTTAAGTATTGAAAATAGTTTAAATGTGAAGTAAAAATTAATTATATTCATTTATGTCACCGGAAGGGATCGCAAAAGCCCAGACAAAAAAAAATCCAGTTTGGATTGTGTAATTTATTGAAGAACAAAACGGATTATAAATTTAACCAAATGGGGCAGCCGTACTTATGACAATAAATTTAATAAAACTTGAAACTTTACATGGAAGTGAGCATTAGACATCTAAACACTTAAATAAATAAATTAAAAAAAATCTCTTTCATTTTCAGGATGACAAGGAAAAGGTAGCTAACAAAATTGAGATTGAAATCAACAAAATATCTACAAATTCTGCAGTCATGGTAACCACATAACAGAGGCTGTTACTATTCGCCGATTGTCACACAATGCACTCCAAATGTAACCAATCACCAAAGGCTAGCTAGCTACTGTAACTATATATATACGAGCTGGAATCGTCTTCGTTAGGTGTTAAGCAACGCTTGAAAGGCATTTTTTTAAATATTTAATACTGTAATTACCGTCTTAATGTTGGTATAAACACACTCCAAAATGTGTGGGTATTGGTTTGTGAGAATGTAGGCCTCTTCACTACAGTTTGGCTCTTGTAAAGCCCTATACTTCAGTCCCACATTTTGACACACCTTCAGTTTGGTCCTAGGGTGTAAGGTTTTCGGCTTAATATTCTACTATAGTCAATATATTAAAAGTGAACTGTAATAAGAAAATACAAATTTAATGTAGAAAATTAATTCAAGAGTTACAAGTTAATTAAGCACTTTTTTTGAAAACCAAACAAGAACTTTGAAGTGTGTATTCTTTAAAATGGCAGAAGTACAAGTATATAAGGAACCATGTCAAAATTCTACTGCAGTAACTGCATATACTCTTACAAACTAGTTTGTGCAATTATTTAAAAACATTTCTAAGTAATCGCACACACTGATGCAGCAACTGCCTCATAAACTTTACATTTAAAACAAATTAAAATCATATGTTACTACAGTAAAACATGTAGTTACTGCAGTAACTGCTGTAGAACAATTTTGACATGATCTCTAAGTTTTCCAATATAACAAACGTTAATCAGTCGGTATATTTTTTTATTTGCGTAAAATATGTTTTTTTATATAAAACGAGGACCATAATTGAATGTATTTCAATGCAATAGCTTATCACCAATACATAATATTTGAAATCCGAAAATTTACTGGACATTTATAACAATATATTATGATCTAGGCTTATTGTTGTACATAAAACATTTTCAACAAGTAAACCCGGCCTGCATCAATGAGGCTAAAACTTTAAAATACAGTGATACTGGAACTGACGATACTGAAAACGTTGAGCCTACCCAAACTAGGCCTGCCAAGTCCACCTCTTCATCATTTTATTCTTGAGTCGTGTCATAAGCCAGTGTCTGAGCAACATCATTATCTTCTTGAGTTGTGTCACAATCAGTGTCGGAGCAACATCATTATCTTCTTGAGTTGTGTCATAAGCCAGTGTCCTAGCAACATCATTATCTTCTCGAGTTGTGTCACAATCCGTGTCGGAGCAACATCATTATCTTCTTGAGTTGTGTCAAAAGCCAGTGTCCTAGCAACATCATTATCTTCTCGAGTTGTGTCACAAGCCAGTGTCGGAGCAACATCATTATCTTCTCGAGTTGTGTCATAAGCCAGTGTTGGAGCAACATCATTATCTTCTCGAGTTGTGTCATAAGCCAAGGTGGGATTATCTTCTTTATCTGGTTTTTCATCAGTTTCATCCGCATACCTCTGAGTGGCTTCCGCAGCTAGGCCTTCCACTTCTCCCTCTTCATCAGTCTCTTCATCACCATACCTCTGAGTGGCTGCTTCAGCCGCATAAGCCTGGGTGCTGTAGCTAGGCTTGCTAAGTCCAACTCTTCATCAGTCTCTTTAACATCACCATACCTCTGAGTGGCTGCATCAGACGCATAAGCCTGGGTTGGTGCTGTAGCTAGGCCTTCCACTTCTCCCTCTTCATCAGTCTCTCACCATACCTCTGAGTGGCTGCTTCAGCTGGTACAGTAACTATGTCTTTATCTGTTTCTTTTTGAGTGGCTGCTTCAGTTATTGTGTAAAGCTACAGCAGCCACCCAGGCTTATGCGGCTGAAGCAGCCACTCAGAGGTATTGTGATGTTGAAGAGGGAGACTTGTATAATGGTGAATATTTTAAAGAGAGTAACTTCAGCTAAGGTTGTATATAAAAATAAAATGGTTATTAAAGAAAGTGCTGCAAGTAGTAGATAAATGATTGACCTTATTAATTTTTGTCAATAATATTATTTTTTTAAACCTTGTACAAAATTGGGTTATGTTAACAAATGTAATGTTTGTCTAATAATATTAAAGATGTATTGTCCCCCTGAAAAAATATTTCTTAACAGTTGAATATGCCATTTTCACCAAAAATGGGATCGAAAAAAAATGTATTTACCTGAATAAACTACAATTTAAAGCAAACAAATTTGTCAAATTGTCTGCCAACCAATGGGTTTTTGGTTGAATCTAACCATTTATTTTGTCATTTTATATGTGAAAACTTTATTAAAACTACAAAATAACATATTTAAAGTCTCATTTAATTAATCTTCATTTTTCATGTTTTTGGGGGACAATACATCTTTAACATAATGGTCACTATCAATCAATATAGATATGTTTGATTTTGTATTAATGTATTTGAAGGCCACTATAATCGACAATATCACGATTAAAATACTTTGTCATAATTTGTGGACATTCTAAATCGGTGCAAGTATGAGATACTATCTAGATTATTGCATTGAGAATCAGACAAGTATATTGTCACTATTCTTGTAGATATTTGTTATGGTAGAGATACAAATGTGATACCAGTTGTTTTAAAACTGATACCTGTTGTGCTTGGTTCCCACTAGAGACGCAACGCAAGGACGTAACGCAACATAAGTAACTTGACCAATCACAAGCGATGGATTATTCAAACTGTCGCTTGTCATTGGATAACAGGCTTACGTTGCGTTACGTCTCAGTGGGAACCAAGCTTTACGCTGTGGTGTCAAATACAAACTACATATTACTTTATGTCTAAAGCTAAGTATGTCCAAATACAATTCACTGTAAAGCTTACTTAAGAAAAAAGGTTACGCTGTGATTGGCTTAATGTTTGACTAACCTATTATACACATTTAAATGTCCATAATATTTGTTGTAAAATTTAATTCACTTTAATGGTGCAGACGATTTATTGTGTGTCTCTAGTACACAATTCCCCTGTATCAACATGTTGAATGCACTTGAATACACTGCTTGTTGAATATGTTTTAGGTAATTCAAAGCTTCATTGAAACTATGGAACTTAATGTCTGTACAATTTTGAACACTGACTGTATGTCTGTATGTCCCAAATTGTTGTACTGTGCGTTATTTCTCCAATTAGAAATTGGTGTATTCAATTGGGTAAATGTTAGTGGTTGGCTACCTATTCCAGAGTCCTGGGCTCAAATCCTGTCATGTGATTTTTTTCTCATGAAACATTTTTTTGTCTGTAGAGATCTTGTATTTGTTTGTTGAAAAGGATAGTGAGAATTAACTTAGGTTATCCTTTGGAAAGGAAAATTCTCAGTTCTAGTACAATTGTTTGTTTAAATGGTAACTTTAGTTATACATAAAAACATGTACATTCAATGTAAATTTCTTAATCAAATACAACAAATGACAAACTTAATAATTTTTAAAATGATGAATGTTTTAATTTCACAAGAAGCCTACTGTGGAACACCCCTATTAAGGGGACATTTCATATTTAACGAAGGAGGGGAAATAATGTAGTAGTTTTGTAACACTATGGCCAACCAATATTCCTGGAGGCACACCCATTAAGGGGATGCTTTGGACGCCTAAAGGTTTTCCTTATTGGGTTTACAGTTAGTGTACAGTAGTGTGTATGATAATGGGTTAAATCATCATTATCCTCTTTTCACACTTCTAAAGTTCTGTCTACACTATCAAACTAGTTTGAAAAAAAAAAGTGTGATGTGCACAAATATGGTAGTGATATGCCCAAATATGGTAGTGATATGACATCATCATGTCCATTTATGGGCACATACAGTTTTTGTGAAATAAGTTTGATAGTGTAGGCAGAGCTTTATGACATTATTTAAATTGTTTACCAGCAACCTGTTCTGTTTCATATTACCAGGGAAGAGTTAAATTTAACTCTTCCCTGATATAACACACTTTCTAAACACTTTTCAATAGTTTGTATGTAACTATTATTAGCAATATATCTGATGGCATACTGTTAGTGTAAGTGATTATTATTTTATATTTCAATCTTCCATTCATTATTATGTTACCTCAATAAAATTAATAAACTGAAATCAGTTGAAATGCTTAAATATTTTATGAATTTGACTTGAGATTAATTAGTATTTAGCAATTTTTGTAAATAGTTCATAAGAAAATAAGAAACAGTTTTGGAATACAAAACCTCGCCACAGCTCTAGTCACTTAATGATATCCCCATAATTTATGCTAAGATCAGAATAATATCAGAGATTATCCCAGGCTCGGTTAAGTCTTATAAGCAGAATTTATGTCGAGAGAAATTGGTATATTGTTATTTTATAATGTTATAATTAAGATTTGTTTAATTTCAAACCAAATTTCATTTAAAATAAAGTCTGTCCTGCAAATAACACAACATTGCTTCTTTTTTTAGTGCCTCAAATTCTACATAAAAGTGTCTATTAATAATAATTAATGTGTGGCACACTTTGATGATAAAGGTGCATCCAAATAATAACTTAAAGGAAACAAAATAAATCTCTATTAAAATATTACAATGGGTATATAAAATATTTTCATATGTAATTTCATTGACTAAAACAAAATGCAATATAAAAAAAAATTGGTGCGTCGGCCGGGAATCGAACCCGGGACAATTGCTTGGAAGGCAACTATGTTAACCACTACACCACCGACGCCCATGTTTTAGTCAGGTAGAAATGATTGTATTTAAAAGATATACCAAAGGTAAGCATTTTAACACAATATTTTTCATAAATCTGTGACATTTTAATTATTTTATTTCATTTATTTAGACCTTTTATGTTGTTTACATTACATTTTAATGTTTTTTTCGATGTTTATTCATCCACCATCGATATTGTCATACTGAGGCTGTTGGTGGCGGGCTCCATTTGTACCTTTCCACCAAAAAATTAAGTTTACGCGCGAGTGACTAATCAAACATGTAGCATGTGTGGACTTGTTTTCAGCCGTGCTGGGATGTCGAAGATGTGTGTAGGGCCGGCTAGTGTACTTGTCATTGTCAGATTTTATTACTAATTAAGCACTACTACTACTAGGTCTAGGCCTGTCGGTATACCGTAAGTTCAACATTTTTAGTAGGCTTACAGGCCTCTAGGCCTATAGTAGGTAGCCTAGTACGGTGTCAGATGAAATCGGTCGCGCTTGAAATCGGTCGCGTTTGAAATCGGTCGCGATAAAATCAACTTCCGGTATTTTGTATGGCGCGCCGCTAGAGCTGTACCTTTGATGATATCGGTCGCGTTTGAAATCGGTCGCGCTATTTTGTATGGATCGAGCGGGATGCATGCTAGAGCGGGATATACATTTTTCGTTTATATAGTTAATTGATATTTTTTAGGAACTAGATTATTTATGTGGATATTTTTTACTTGGTTAATAAATATTTATTATCAATCATTAAATTAATTTTTTTTTTGTATTTCACAGGTCTTGGAGAAGGACTGTGTGTTTTCAAAATGGCCATTTCTAAACACGTTTAAATATTATATGTATTAGGCATAATGTTATATTAGGCATATAATAATTTACCTAGGACCACAATGGAAATTTAGGACCACAATGGAAATAAGTTTGCCGTCTCGGTACTTTTTTGTGTTTTTATCCTATTGATTCTATATCAGAATAAAGAAATAAAAATAAAATACCTCTATTTATATGTACTGTAATTAATATATTATATAGAGAATATACGTCTGTCGTGTCTTTTATTATGCAAACAATTACGTAAAAGAGAACAATTATTTATTTAAAAACAATAATTTTTACAATATAGCCCGTAAAGCCAGCGTATCCATTTTTATACTTATGCATATATGTGGCAGATTATATCATCCATGTTGTTAACAACATACTATTCGATCACCTTATTTTATTTCTATCCGTTATGTAGGATAATATTAAGTATATAATGATTATAGTTGAGGCAAATCACGTGTATATTTTTATTTCTAGGCCTAATGTTTAAAATAGTTTTTAGTAAAATGATCATTATTATGCGGATGGTTAAAAAGCGAGTTACTGAAATAAACCCCCGAATAAGCCATATCGACGGAGATGCGCCTTCTATGATCGTGAAGCTGTTTCCTCTAACAATACGTTATTTTGCTGACGGGGTTTCCTCTTTTTAAAAAACACGCACTTGTTAGTGTGTCAACTCATGGACAAAACACGTACGATCGTTGTCCATGGCGAGATAAAGATGACGTCTATTACTAATAACCATACGTTTGAAACGTCTATAGGCCTCCTGCACGTGTTTTTGTGAAACGATTCAATGAGCTATAGATGCTCGACGCGATTATGAGATTATGTTCATTCATTCATTCATTCTTTATTTAGCCTTTAAAATCGAAATACATTTAAAACATATGTAACAAAATCAAGACACGTGGAAATCTAAGGAGGCAAGGATAAGCAAAAGCAATTAAAGTCGCTGTAGCTCACAGGCTTGCTATATATCCATAATAATTCCGAATAAAGTACTGTTTGTATAATTTGACAGTATGATTTATATATAATTTACGTAAATACGTCGGCGATACTATAGATTTTAATTTGAATATCTTTTATTTCTTCATTTATAATAATCATTTAATGTAAATAATTAAGTAAGTGCAACTCAGTGTCTCGCATTCATACGCTGTTTAGTAAATCAGTGCAGATTACCTCTTTGAGAATCGTGTTCACCTTTATCTATCATTGTACATCATAGTCCTACTGTAGGCCGGTAGATTGATTTATAACGGCATATTATCTATATATTTTATTAATATCCTAAAACCATACGTAATTGTTTGCATAATAAAAGACACGATAGACGTATATTCTCTATATAATAATATATTAATTACAGTACATATAAATAGAGGTAAATTATTATATGCCTAATATAACATTATGCCTAATATAATATTTAAACGTGTTTAGAAATGGCCATTTTGAAAAGACACAGTCCTTCTCCGAGACCTGTGAAATACCCAAAAAATTAATTTAATGATTGATAATAAAAATTACCAAGTAAAGAATATCCACATAAATAATCTAGTTCCTAAAAAATATCAATTAAATCTATATAAACGAAAAATATATATCCTGCTCTAGCATGCATCCCGCTCGATCCATTCAAAATAGCGCGACCGATTTCAAACGCGACCGATATCATCAAAAGTATAGCTCTAGCGGCGCGCCATACAAAATACCGGATTTTATCGCGACCGATTTCAAACGCGACCGATTTCAGACGCGACCGATTTCATCGTAAACCCCTAGTACTAGCTAGTAGGCTAGGCTAGCCTAGCCTAACTAGCTTGCTGGATGGGCCTCCCTCCTTTCGGTCGCGTCTGAAATCGGTCGCGTTTGAAATCGGTCGCGATAAAATCAACTTCCGGTATTTTGTATGGCGCGCCGCTAGAGCTATACGTTTGAAATCGGTCGCGTTTGAAATCGGTCGCGCTATTTTGTATGGAGCGAGATGCATGCTAGCGGGATATACATTTTCTTCGTTTATATAGTTTATTAGTTATCCGCTTATTTAATTGATATTTTTTAGTTAGGAACTAGATTATTTATGTGGATATTTTTTATTTTGGTTAATAAATATTTATTATCATTTTTTTTTTATTTCACATGTCTCGGAGAAGAAGGACTGTGTCTTTTCTAAATGGCCATTTCTAAACACGTTTAAATATTTTATTAGGCATATAATAATTTACCTCTATTTTATTATGCACTGTGTAATTAATATATTATATAGAGAATATACGTCTGTGTCTTTTATTAATCAAACAATATATAGCCCGTAAAGCCAGCGTATCCATTTTTATACTTATGCATACTGTGGCAGATATATCATATCCATGTCGTTAAAAACTTACTATTGGATTACCTTACCGTATTTTAATTTCTATTTTATTTATGTCCGTACGTTATGTAGGATAATATTAAGTTTAGGCCTATAATGAATATTGTTGAGGCAAATCACGTGTATATTTTTATTTCTAATGTTTAGGCCTAAAATATTTTCTAGTAAAAAAGGATTATTATATGCGGATCGTTAAAAGGCGAGTTACTGAAATAAACCCCGAAATAAGCCATTAATCATATCGTGGATGCGCCTTCTATGATCATGCAGACGTTAACTGCACGTTATTTTGCTGACGGGGATTCCCTTAAAAAAAAACACGCACTAGTGTGTCAAATCATGGACAAAACACGTACGGCGATCGTTGTCCATGGGCATGTAAAGATGACGTATAATAGGCCTATTACTAATAACCATAAGTTTAAAACATCTATAGGCCTGCACGTGTTTTGTGAAACCTAGTTCCATGGTGAAATGATGTATATAATTTACATATATACCTCGGCAATACTATAGTTTTTAATTTGAATATCTTTTATTTCTATATATTTTCTATACATTTATAATAATCACTAGGCCTATCATTGTACAGTTTAGATTGATATATAACGGCATATTATTTTATTAGTATTATCCTAAAACCATGCTCACGTAAGAGTGGCGGATATCGAACGTAAAAATCATCGTCATACATCATCTTCCTTTATTGCATAAACCTCATTGAGCTGGTATCCACTTGCAGGTATAGAACTAGTTTCGTAATTAACTGTGATAAGAAAATACGCAATAGGCGCGTCTACTTGTTTAATTCAACATTTTTAAAACTTTAAACAGTGGCATGCTAATCTTTTCAAAAACTTAAACAATATTCAATAACACTTTTTAAAACGATTTTCTAAACGAACACATTACAATTATTCATTGACACCTGTAAGATAAAATGAAAACACAAATTATTTATAAATAATGAGATAAATATTTATATTTAAGCCTACTGTACTAAAAAAATAATAACGATCGAGGTAAACAAAATGTTAATAGTATTAGTTAGAAATTCTATATTCAAAATTAACTAAAAACATAATTAGCGTTTTCATTAAAAATGTATCGTAGTGCGTCCCATGCAAAATAGCGCGACCGATTTCAAACGCGACCACCGATTTCAAACACGACCGATATCATTAAACGTATAGCTCTAGCGGCGCGCCATACAAAATACCGGAAGTTGATTTTATCGCGACCGATTTCAAACGCGACCGATTTCAGACGCGACCGATTTCATCTGACACCCTTTCTAGCCTCTAGCTAGCTAGGCTAGGCCTACATTTATGATATTATTATTTAAAGCCCCATTCCCTACGTTTTTTAGATCTATTTTAAGATCACAAACTATATTTAATGTAAAAATAATACTATATGGTCCTATTGCGATAACTTTTTTCGTCTTTAAACGGTTAAAAATGTGAAAAATAAGTCGATTTTAATAATTATAGCGGCCCGCTATAAATCCCAAAATGCATTGCGCGCGGATTGATATTTTTGTTTTTCACCTGTAATTCGCCCACTTTTTGATCGATCGTGAGGCCAAAACAAATGGAAGACTCCTAACTTTTCAGCGAAAATACCGGGTTTTCCCCAATTTGTATCAACGGAGTCTGGCAAAAATAGAAAGACAATTAATGCAGCAACTATACAACGTCAGGCTAGGTATATAGCTAGCGTACGATGTTCGTACGTTACCGATGTTTACCAGCTAGGCCTACAAAACTAAGCCTAGCCAGGCTAGGCCTAAGACCGTCCACGAGAGGTCGATCGCCGCGAGCTACTTAGGTAGTGCATTGTTTCTCACTTTTTATCATAATTTACCACAAAACGTACATTTAAGACAAGGAATGACATGGTTTAATGTTTTTAAAGTGATATATATGTATTATTTTCCAAAAAACGTCCAAAATTGCAGGGAAGGGGTCTTTAATTAATCAGGCCTAGCTAGGCTATTGGTAGGGGTTGGCCTAGCTAGGCCTATCTATTCTAGCTAGCGGGTGGGGTAGGCCTAGCTAGGCCTCAACCCCTACATAGTATAGTAGTAGGCCTAGCTAGGTCCTACTAGAGTCTTGAGAGACCGGGTCTAGGCCTAGCTAGGCCTAACCTACTAGGTAGGGTCCAGTAAAAAGTCACGCCATATCCATCGCAAAGAAGTCGCCCTATCACAAGTGTATGTCCTTATTTTTAACGACATCACATGGATGGAATGGAATATGAATTGCATCATTCATATTAATTATATATGTTGTATAGGCCTAGGCCAAATATGTCTAATAGTAATACTTGTTATTTTTCAGATATATGCAATCGGAATGGATTTTGACTTGACACAAGCAATTCCCCTCTCTGATGTTGAAAGCGACGGCACTGATGATCTTGAAGAAAGTAAACATCCAGTGAGTTTTAAATAATCCCAAGCGTGTAGCCATGCCTACATGTAGCCATGCCTATGTGTAGCAATGCCTATGTGTAGCCATGTCTGTAGCCATGCCTACGTGTAGCCATGTCTGTAGCCATGCCTACGTGTAGCCATGTCTGTATCTATGCCTATGTGTGTAGCAATGTCTGTATCTATGCCTATGTGTGTAGCAATGTCTGTATCTATGCCTATGTGTGTAGCAATGTCTGTATCTATGCCTATGTGTGTAGCAATGTCTGTATCTATGCCTATGTGTGTAGCAATGTCTGTATCTATGCCTATGTGTGTAGCAATGTCTGTATCTATGCCTATGTGTGTAGCAATGTCTGTATCTATGCCTATGTGTGTAGCAATGTCTGTATCTATGCCTATGTGTGTAGCAATGTCTGTATCTATGCCTATGTGTGTAGCAATGTCTGTATCTATGCCTATGTGTGTAGCAATGTCTGTATCTATGCCTATGTGTGTAGCAATGTCTGTATCTATGCCTATGTGTGTAGCAATGTCTGTATCTATGCCTATGTGTGTAGCAATGTCTGTATTAATGCCTATGTGTGTAGCAATGTCTGTATCTATGCCTATGTGTGTAGCAATGTCTGTATCTATGCCTATGTGTGTAGCAATGTCTGTATCTATGCCTATGTGTGTAGCAATGTCTGTATCTATGCCTATGTGTGTAACAATGTCTGTATCTATGCCTATGTGTGTAGCAATGTCTGTATCTATGCCTATGTGTGTAGCAATGTCTGTATCTATGCCTATGTGTGTAGCAATGTCTGTATCTATGCCTATGTGTGTAGCAATGTCTGTATCTATGCCTATGTGTGTAGCAATGTCTGTATCTATGCCTATGTGTGTAGCAATGTCTGTATCTATGCCTATGTGTGTAGCAATGTCTGTATCTATGCCTATGTGTGTAGCAATGTCTGTATCTATGCCTATGTGTGTAACAATGCCTGTATCTATGCCTATGTGTGTAGCAATGTCTGTATCTATGCCTATGTGTGTAGCAATGTCTACGTGTAGCCATGCCTACTCTACTACATTCACCATCTCACTCACACATTTTCCTTGCTGTTTGAATCCTGGCTAATTTAATTAAAGTTAATTAGTTAATTAGTATATAATACTGTACTATTAATATGTGTAATCATGAATTAACTCAGTATTGTATCACATTTAAATCTCAAGTTCTAAGTGACATTTAATACTGTACATATAAGGGACAAATTTGGTGAGTGTGTCACATAATGGTTTCCTACAGAAATTTCTTAAAAACATCTATTATGTTTCAAATTAAAATATCTCCAGTTAAAATTAAAGGATTATTTCTTGGTAATATTTTATATTAATTCAACTTCTTACTAACTCTGTTAGAGTATAGGGTCTGGACCAACAGGTGGTAAACACCTCTATAAAACGGTCCTATTCCAATTGCTGTGGCTGTTTTTGACAGTGGCTGTGTTTGTGTGGACTAGTACACTAGTAATCCAGATTCTCATGTCATTTACAATGTATCTTGTTTTGCAGGTGGCATTTATTAAGGCTGTGAAACAAAAAGGCATTCCAGAAACATCATACCCAATTTATAACGGTGTAAATTTGATTGGAAGAGGTGAGACAGCGAATGTTTGTATTCCACTCAAGGCATTGTCTAAAGAGCATGCGTGTATTGAGGCTGATGGTGACAGTTTTATTATATACGACAAAGCAAGTCGAAATAAAACAAGGAGAGGAAAGAAGTTTCTGAAACCAAACGTTGGATATGAATTAAAAGATAAGGACCTGCTGACATTTGGAGATGTCAAGTGTGAATTCCTAATCAACCACAATAAAAAGGTATTTGACATTCAGTGACCAACTGACATAAGCCAAACACTGACCTTATAAAACAACCAGTTAGGGAGTCATGAGATATGGAAACATCTGTATTTGAACTACCTAACTACTGAAAAAAGTCTCACTGGTTTTTATAGCAGTCACTGCAATCAACAGTGTTTATCATGTTTGTCATGATTTCTGTTGCACATTTCTAATTCATGTATATTTTTCCATATGTTATATCTAAAATTCATGTCTGTACCTGAGCTTTAATATCAACTAATTTTTTTAAGACACCTGCCCCCAGAACATATTGATTTACTTGTGTAGAATTTACTTTGATTTTATTTCTCTATAGGATGGCGCTATTGAATCGGATTCAGACTCAGAACAATCTGAATGTCTTCTTGAGAACGCTAACTTAATACTAGTGAGAAATTCTTAAATATTACATTAAAAACAATAAATGTGTATATCTATTATAAAAAAACCCACTTTTCAAATACAGAACAACATGACCTTTAGCACAACTTGGTTTGTTTGATGCAACTCATTTTAAATGTATATAAGGGAGAGCTTTGTCGTCAAATTTCAGCTACGACGCAATAACTGATTTGGATCTCAGTGGTTCAAGTGTTTAAAGGAGACATTTTTATCATTACTGTGATCATTAAAGTTGCGTACAGTATTGCATAGCCGCAGTAGAATTTAAATTCCTCCAAATCAGTAAAGTATCATGTTACATTTGTTATTGTTGCATTATTTCACTAGTTAACATCAACATCACTGAATACCACCAGAAACCATCATACAAAACCACTAAGCAGCCTAAACATTGCACATTTCAACAAAACATATTTGATTGAATCTTGACTGCTTTTAGCTGAGTAATTTTGGTAAAATTCTCAAACTCAACATTTACAAGCATGTAACTTATAATTATGAAAATTTTAATTTTCAGAATACTGGGCAACAATCAGATGTCGATGACTCTGCCTCTAAAAAGAAAGGTTTGTACATTTATATTACCAACAAATTAGTCTCAACCCTAACGCTTAAAGCTCTACACTATCTAACTATGTGACAAAAAAATGTAATAAGCCCATATATGGACATGAAGATATCACTACCATATTTGGGCACATTAAACTAGTTTGATAGTGTAGACAAAGCTAGGGTCAGTCACAATTGCAAGAGTATTTGAGTGCAAGTGTACTCAGTTTGTGGTAAAATCTACTTGACTACATTTTTTCGTCACCCTCGCTTTTTCTAAATTTACTTACAGCTACGCTCGTTGAAGCTTCTGGTTCCGATACAGACGACGAGGCAGGCATGCCCGTATTAGGTAAACATTTAGTGTTTAATAAAGTGTAGTTTCTGTTTTGTTTTATTTGACACAACATATTATATATACATTTGTAATGATTTCAATAAGCCACAATGGCTTTAAGTCTGAACGTCCAGATAAAACAAACAATAAATATTGTGATGACTGAAATAAAAAGTATATGAATATAAGTTTATATAACATAAATTAAAGAATGTGTTATTCTGTATCTATTTTGTGCCTAGCTTACCTGAATAAACTGACAATAGCCCTTTCTCCTCGAAGAGCGAGATATAACTCAAAAAGTAGAAATTTTCATTTGAACACCCCACTCGACAAATGGTATAGTCCAATCCATGAACTATGCCCTCATGTGGGAGCCTCCCCACAAACCACATCAATTCGAGACATGAGAGAGTAAACATATCTTCAAGAGAGCTTGTACAGTGGTTTGCTGTTGCTTTACTTTTTCTTGGTTACTAGAGATTCATTGAACTTTGACATGGCAATAAAATGTTTATTCAGTAGTATTAAAGCTATGTTTGTGTTTAGACAGCAGCAAGTGTGTTCCTGACAGCCAGCCGATATTGAATATCAGCTCTATTCACAATTCACCATTTTGCTCATTACATTTGAGTAAAATCGATGAAACAATCAATTCAGAAGGTACAGTACGTTGATTTGAACTCATTCTGTGCAATAAATACAAGCCAAATGGAAACTTAATTCTTCTGTGGTATGGATTAATTTGATCATCCTTAATCTAGGGTTTGTTTTATTTATATGTTTATAGATTTATAGAACAACAATCGTATTACAAATACTGTATATTAAGTTTCATCTTGGCAATTTTATTTAACTTTAGATTTTTTATTTAACCTTTTTATAGAGGGTGACCCTAAACAGCGTATGCTGACAATCAAGGGGCCCTCTTGAGTTATCATAACTGACTGTGTGACAGTGGCTGTGTGTATACTAGTACACCGGTGGTAACCCCCCCCCCCCCCCCCTACTCATCTCGAAAATGTACTAGTTAGGTTCTTGTACATGAGCTAGAAGTGTAGTCTGGACCTTCAGTTTATAGTCCTTATCTGAGAAGATGATGTTATGGCAGGTATTAAGGTATTAAAAGAAAATGAAATGCTTTTCTTTTCCCAGCTGATGATACAGAAACACAAATGTACGATGATCACAATAAAAATGAGGCCTGCATCAGTGAAGCTAAAACTTTAAAATACAGTGATACTGGAATTGACGATACTGAAAACGTTGAGCCTACCCAAACTTACTCAATAACTGAAGCAGCCACTCAAAAAGAAACAGATAAAGACATAGCTACTGTAGCAGATGAAGCAGCCACTCAGAGGTATGGAGATGAAGAGACTGATGAAGAGGGAGAAGTGAAAGGCCTAGCTACAGCACTAACCCAGGCTTATGCGTCTAAAGCGGCCACTCAGAGGTATGGTGATGTTGAAGAGACTGATGAAGAGGTGGACTTGGCAGGCCTAGCTACAGCACCAACCCAGGCTTATGTGGCTGAAGCAGCCACTCAGAGGTATGATGATGAAGAGACTGATGAAGAGGGAGAAGTGAAAGGCCTAGCTACAGCAGCCACCCAGGCTTATGCGTCTGAAGCAGCCACGCAGAGGTACGGTGATGTTGAAGAGACTGATGAAGAGGGAGACTTGGCAGGCCTAGCTACAGCAGCCACCCAGGCTTATGCAGATGAAGCAGCCACGCAAAGGTATGGTGATGTTGAAGAGGCCGATGAAGAGGAAGACGTGAAAGGCCTAGCTATAGCAGCCACCCAGGCTTATGCGGCTGAAGCAGCCACTCAGAGGTATGGTGATGTTGAAGAGACTAATGAAGAGGAAGAAGCGGAAGGCCTAACTACAGCAGCCACCCAGGCTTATGCAGATGAAGCAGCCACTCAGAGGTATGCGGATGAAACTGATGAAAAAGCAGACCGAGAAGATAATCCCACCTTGGCTAATGACACAACTCGAGAAGATAATGATGTTGCTCCAACACTGGCTTATGACACAACTCAAGAAGATAATGATGTTGCTCCGACACTGGCTTATGACACAACTCAAGAAGATAATGATGTTGCTCCGACACTGGCTTATGACACAACTCAGGAAGATAATGATGTTGCTCCGACACTGGCTTATGACACAACTCAAGAAGATAATGATGTTGCTCCGACCTTTGCTCATGATGATGATGATGATGCTGCTGTGAGTCACGGCGATAAAATATCAAAAACACATGAAGTGGCGGAAACACAGGTTTTTGGTAAGGGTGATGAAGTGGCAGAAACACAGGTTTTTGGTAAAGATGATGAAGTGGCTGAAACACGGGTTTTTGGTAAAGATGATGAAGTGGCTGAAACACAGGTTTTTGGTAAAGATGATGAAGTGGTGGAAACACAGGTTTTTGGTAAAGATGATAAAGTGGCAGAAACACAGGTTTTTGGTAAAGATGATGAAGTGGCGGAAACACAGGTTTTAGGTAAAGATGATAAAGTGGCGGAAACACAGGTTTTTGGTAAAGATGATGAAGTGGCAGAAACACAGGTTTTTGGTAAAGATGAAAACACTAATAGTACAGAAGTCATTGCAACTGGTGAGACGGTATGTACTAGTTTTATGCACTAAATCATTAAGACAATACTGAAGATAGATATAGATTCTATACTAGCTCTTGTTGGTTAGGAAGTTAGTTTAGTTTACAGTCTCTATTTCTGTTAACATACACAGTTAATAATTAAGTTAATTATAGTTGTTGTTACTGTCAACTTTACCAATTATTTAATTAACAGCAAGTTCCAGACAGCCAAGACACTATGGAAGCAGAGATAGAATCTCTACTTTTTAAAGTTCCTGGTAAATCAGCACTAGCAAGTCCACACAAGAAAGACCATCAAAGAAGGACTGTAGAATTTGCTGTAAGCCGGCTTATTGTTTCAATTACTATCTATTTTAAGAATATTTTATGAGATTGTTCCATCTATCCAAAGCTGATCATTAGGGTCCCTCAGAACATACTATTCATATTTATCAATATTAAATTTACATATAATAGAAATCCTTGAAAAGGATTTAAAATTTATTTGGCCATCTGAGAGATGGGAGAGATATTTGAAGAGTATGTCGGACATCTAAAGGAAGAAAATTATAGAAAGATGGAGTCAAAGAGTGGAGTTAAAAAGTAGGTCAATATCTTATTATTATGATTTTTCATTGCTTGTTTGCTTTATTTTCCAGGTTCCTCCAAAGTCCTCTGTCAGTAGAAAATCCAAAAGAAAAGTACAGATTGAAGAGGAGGATTGTGGAACAACAGAAAACAAACAAATAACGGTACTTTTTTCCCTCTTCACTTGTTTTGAATGTTAGTGAATACAAAATAAAAAATCATGAATAATACCACCAAACTTGCGAGTTAGGATGACTATAACGAGGCATTTAATAAAAAGGCAAATTGCCTTAAAATGTAAATGTGACATTCTCATCATCAGAACAGTAAACAACGCCTAGAGTGCTTATATACCAATAGGACATATTGTATGAGGCAATTTGCCTTTTTATTAAATGCCTCGTTATAGTTATCCTAAAATAAAAAATATTTCAATATTTTGTGTATATGATGTTTTCATTTATCTTCTTCAGGTTCCAGCAAAGTCCTCAGCCAGGAGTAAAAAACAAAAAGTTCCACAGATTGCAGAAGAACAGAGGGAAACACCAGAAAACGAACAAGTAATGATACTTACTTTGTTTGTTTAACTTAAACATGTTACTTTGTGTTCAAGACTCAACATGTTATTCTGAATAATGGTAATTCATGTGTATTTTTTATATTTTCCAGGTTCCTCCAAGGTCCTCTGCTAGGAAATCCAAAAGAAAAGTTCCACAAATTGCAGAAGAACAAAGTGAAACACCAGAAAACAAACAAGTAATGACAATTCCTCCAAGGTCCTCTGCCAGGAAGTCAAAACGAAAAGCACAGATTGAAGAAGAAGAAGATGAAAAAGAAGAAGAAAGGGAAACAACAGAAAACAAACCAGTAAGGATCTTTACTTTGTTTGGTTAACTTAAACATGATACTTTGTGTTCAAGACTCAACATCTTATTCTGAATAATGGTAATTCATGTGTTTTTTAAATATTTTCCAGGTTCCTCCAAGGTCCTCCGCCTGGAAGTCAAAACGAAAAGCACAGATTGAAGAAGAAGAAGATGAGAAAGAAGAAGATAAAAAAGTAGAAGAAGAAGAACAAAGTGAAACAACAGAAAACAATCAAGTAATGATACTTACTTTGTTTGTTTAACTTTAACATGATTCTTTGTGTTCAAGACTCAACATCTTATTCTTAATAATGGTATTTCATGTATTTTTTTTTTATATTTTCCAGGTTCCTCCAAGGTCCTCTGCCAGGAAATCCAAAAGAAAATTTCCACAGTTTGCAGAAGAACAAAGTGAAACACTAGAAAACAAACAAGTAATGATACTTTATATTTTTAACTTAAACATGATACTTTGTGTTCAAGACTCGACATCTTATTCTGAATAATGGTATTTCATGTGTTTTTTTTAAATATTTTCCAGGTTCCTCCAAGGTCTTCTGCCAGGAAGTCAAAACGCAAAGCACAGATTGAAGAAGAAGAAGAAAGTGAAACACCAGAAAACAAACAAGTAATGATATTTACTTTGTTTGTTTAACTTAAATAAACATGATACTTTTTGTGTTCAAGACTCAACATCTTATTCTGAATAATGGTATTTCATGTTTTTTTTTTATATATTTTTTAGGTTCCTCCAAGGTCTTCTGCCAGGAAGTCAAAACGAAAAGCACAGATTGAAGAAGAAGAAGAAAGTGAAACACCAGAAAAAAAACAAATAACGGTATTTACTTTTTTGTATATATAGAGTTTTGTATACAAAGTTTGGAAAACAATTTTTTCCAGCTTTGATGTACAGTTTATTGAAAATGACCAAGAGAAGGTTGAATCTAAATTATCATACTTTTTTTTATTAATGATGACATGTTCATATTTTTTTAATTTTTGATAATACAGGTTTCTTTTTTTATATTTCAAAGACCCCAAAGAAATCTAGAAGTACAGTACCTGATGAGATGCCCTACACTCCATCATTACGCCGCAACAGAACCAGCGTTTGTCCACCAAAGATCATGTTTACGGGTGTGGTTGATGAGGCCTGGGAAAAAGTAAATTGCTATTCATTTCTTAGTTTGCTTTTTCAGCTTTGTTGGTTTTACTGAATAAGAAACACTGTACATGTATAGAGTAATCTACATTTGTACTTCATCTATACTATACTTACTACTTACTTTATTGCCGGTCCGCCAGATAGTCTGATGACTTTCCCACCTTGGCTGCTTTGCTTATATCTCGGATTGCTTTTCTCCAGTCCTGTCTGTTTTCTGCTATTCTCTGAATCGTTTCTATACTATAATGCCCAGTTATGAAAAAATAGTAACTATGCATATATTGTTCTATTGTAACCTGCTTTATTTTAGTTATTTGTTTATTTATACCAACATTTTAAAATGAGTATGACATTTGTTTTTTAGATTGTAAAGGATGTAGGCGGTGTTAGTGCCACCTCAATTGAAGACTGTACGCACCTAATAACAGACAAGGTAATTTAAAAAAATATAAACATGCATTTCTAATGAATTAAAACATTATAAAAATAGATTTGGTAAAAACTGATTAACTGGAAACATGATGCAAATTCTGCTTATCAGTTAACAGTGTGTATGTGTTGAGCATTATTGTAAAGCTTTGTCTACACTATCAAACCTTATGTGACAAAACAATGTTATGTGCCTATATTTGGACACAATGTCATATCACTACCATATTTGGGCAGTTTGATAGTGTAGAGATTAATACAAAGAATACACACATTATAGAATGAAAACATGCATAGTCTTGGTCAATCCGGTTCTCAAACTGAATCCATACATTTTGTGTACACATTGACAGTTAGATAATCTGTGGGGCTTTCTAGCACAATTCTCGTAGTCTGTATATCTGAGATTGTTTGATTGTTGGTGCAATTTTGATATATTATTTTGAATATTTCTAGATGCGTCGTACTGTTAAGTTTTTGTGTGGCCTTGCCAAGGGTGCGTACATCCTTAGCCCAAACTGGCTTGAGGAGTCAAAACGAATGAAAAACTTTGTCAGTAAGTATCTATATATTGTTTTATTTCAACAATGATTGGCTTGGTGGTTATGATGCTTGGCTACCAATTCAAGGGTACTGGGTTCAAGTCCTGTCAGTGTCATATTTTTTGTTAATGACAAATTACAACTCCACTCCCAAAGACTTTTAATAAGACTTTTTTTTATGTAGAGCATCTTGTGTATATGTTTGTCTTGTGAACGGGATTGCCACCTTTAAAAAGGATAGTGAATCCTTGGCAATTTTCCAAAATATACAACAACAAAAACAAAACAAAATTATCATAATTAAATTTAATCTACAACAGATCCTGACCGTTTCATAGTAAAAGATGATACATCTGAAAAAAGATACGGTTTTAACTTGAAAGAATCCATGAAAAAGGCATTAAATAAAAGGCTGTTTGATGAGTTAAAGATCTACGTAACGCCAAACGTTAAACCTGACAAGATGCAGATGAAAGACATCATCAAATGTGCTGGTGGCCAGGTATGATTACCATTAACACAATTGTTATATTCATATGGCAGTATAGTTTTTCCATTGAGTACTTATTTAACAGTTGAGCGTCGGAATTGTTCTTCACGAAAAAGCTTGCGTTGTCAATGTTTTCTATTCAAATAACTTTCTGCTGAGCACAATCCGTTTAAAATTGACCATTTGGACATAAAAAAATAAAATATACAAGGAAACTTTGTTGACAACGAAACTTCCCAATCGAATACGACAAATATAGTTATTTATTTAGCAGTTGCATGGATCTTACCCAACCCCCCCCCCCCCCCCCCCCCCAAAAAGACCCTTTGCAAAAAATGTCAAAAGTGGAAGATGCACAAACCTAAAAAAAACTTTTATTGATTACTAGCTAGCATTATGGGAGTATGTTTCCATTCGTGTTTGATCCAAAAAAATGACCGGGGTAATAATGCTATGTAAAGCGCCTTTGAGCATGATTACTCATGAAAAGGGCGCTATATAAATATGATATTATTATTATTATTACATTGTATTTTAATAACGTGAGGCTAAATACATTGGCCATTGTCCCACCTCATTGCATGGAATTTAGTTAGTGACACAACAGTAAATCCTATATGTTGGTTGACATCCTTTGCCATTTTCATAAAGTTTGCATCAAGAATGCCAGCGAAATATGATGAAAAAGTAGTTGTTGTAGCCTGCGAGGAAGACGAAACAAAGTGCAGTAGCGCCCTCAAGGCTGGAATTCCTGTCGTTGAGGCGGAGTTCATACTCACTGGCGTCTTACGGCAGGAAGTTGACATTGAACAGTATCCTTTTATATTATGTGACAAAATAATGTGATGTGCCCATATATGGACATGATGATGTCATATCACTACCATATTTGGGCATATCACTACCATATTTGGGCACATCACTACCATATTTATTTTTATTTATTTTATTTGGGCACATCACACTTTTTTTGTCAAACTAGTTTGATAGTGTAGACAGAGCTTTAAGTTTATAGTTTATCTATGCCTGTGAATTAATAAATGATACAAAAATGATGAAAAATTAATAACAATTAGTGTAAAAAGCTAGTGATTAAGTGCAAATGCGTCGAACCTTCTTTAACCTATCAATCAGATATCGTTTATTTACAAGTACATCACATAACAAGCCAACGACTAGTAAGAAAAGGAAATAGTTAAGATAAGATAAATAGAACCAATGCACAAAACACTGATGAAACATACAGTATTTGTATAGAAATGTATAGAAAGGTGTAAGATATATGTATAATATATGTGCCTGTGATGTTTATATATATATATATACAATAAAAGCCCCAGTGGTCTAATGGTTAGGACATCTGCATATCAAGCAGGAGGTTCTGGGTTCGAATCTTGGTTGGGGAAACTTTTTCTCATTTTCACAGACTTCGTCATCTTTATCATTTTAAATTAATTAATTAAATTTCAGTATATCACCGGGTGGTTTAAAATTCATGTTCTGTGCCTGATTTTTATATATATATATATATAAAAACAAGATCAAATAAGTTAAAACTGCCTCAATATAGATTTATTTTAACGACATGTTTCGGGCATAGCCCATCATCAGGTGAAAAGAATTGTAACAAAGGATAACATATATAAGTCACAAAATTACATAATAAAACAAATCAACATGCGTTTTTAAACTAATAGAAAAATCTAGAAAACTTTCTATACTGGCGGTGTTAATGGAATGTTGACTCGACGTCTATAGTAGTAGGAAACCTTGCAATACGTTTGTACCTCAAGTAGAAGAACTCCATGAAACTATGTAAAAATAAGATAAAAATTTACAGTGAAGTTTAAATACAGCTGGACAAGTTAGTTGAAACGGGGTGAATCCAGGTTTTTTAACTCTAACATTATACTGTAATGTGAATATTCTGTAAAAAAAGAGTTCATAATTTCAGTTTTGTCAAATGGGGCCAGGAGCACACCCCCAAATGCTTCCCCCCTGCTGAAATTAAGTTGGTTTGCAAAGAACTTTAAAGTTCTTTTCAACTACAGTAGTTGTATGGTACACACAGCCCTTTAGAACAAGTCAGACAGCTAATGACAATCACAACCTATTGTTTTAGATTCTTATAATATTTAAAATCCATCTAAAAATGTGCATTACACGACGGCAACATTATTACCTTTTAAACTGATTCACAATGTTTTGTAAAGTGATTTTATATTAAATATAAATATACAATAACATTTATTACTTATCTTGTTTACATTATTGTTATGTTTTTTGCAACCTTGATTCTGTTCATGGAACCAAACTCAACCAAGACCATTGTTGTCATTTTAATTGTCCTTTATTTACTTCATTTTAAAGAGGCACTTTTATGTGATTGATCGATTTATTTAACAATTGGTGATAGTCACTTTGTCACTTAGATCCGTGTTATCAGTATGTCAACGAAGTCGTCTAAGTCTATATGCATTGTGTCTGGTGGTATCTGCTAAAATGCGAAACTTTAAACTTCATAATTAGGCATACATTATTTTTACACCGTTTCGTTTTGATAGTCAGAGCATGGACATATAAATTAGTTATAGGTCCATGGTCGGAGTAGTATTTGTTTTGACGAATACGTTATACTATAAATACATTGTCATTTAAAAATCTTTGGTCAGAAAAAAAATCGTTTAGATCTGCAAAAGAAATGTACATATCAAAATTAATTTTATTTTTGCCTATAGCACATAATAGGATTTGTTTTTTCTTATGTTGTACAACACACAAATATGCGTTCTAAAATCATTTAAATTGAACCGTAATCGCTGGACCGTATCGACTCTTAGTCAGTGCTGTATGTAAACACTAAGCAATTAATCTCTGTATACTTTAACATATTACCATCACAATGGAATGGAACCTGAATGATGGATACGGTATACAGACAGCTTGACAATTGAAAGCATAAAGCGAACAAAAGAACTACCTAGTGTGGGGGATGTGCACTGGACCATTTTCAAACCACATCATCGAAATAGTTTTTGAATCAACATTATCTGTGGATCTTGGAATAATTTGAGAACCATGCCATTTAGTTGCCATTTAGTTGTAATATAGTTGATTGTAAGTACCATGGATGAATACCCCCATGGATGGCTCGGAAGATCTGGCGTCTTTGCCAGCTGGAGTTAACCAGACTCGAAATGCATCAAATGTTGAACATCCGAAAATAAGGAAGAAGAAGGTTTCGTTTGATTTGGATATCCAAGTTCGGACAATACCTAATAGAATACCCGTATATGAACGTCAACCGGCCGTGTATGTGACGAGAACCGGTCACCATCCGCTAGCGTTCGTGCCAAGACCGCTACAGTTCCACAGTAAACACAGACAATTCTTAGGGAATGCTACGTCGAAACATATCGTAGGCTTATTCACGAACAGTTCGTTCTCTACGCCAGTATTCCAATCTGGTACTGGAGCTAGAGGGAATTTTATTCGGCCACACAACAAATCTATGCCGCAATATTTTAACTATGCTGCTAAGAATATGTACTCGTTATCCAGCTTACGGCAGTCGGGGAAGAGGAGTCGTGCTGCGGCTAATTTTAAACAGATTACTGCAGCATTAGGAGACAAGATTGATGAAAATGCTGAAAAACAACATAAAGATGGACGAGCTCGTCGGATACGCAGTGCGGATTCACTTCCAAAAGTTTCGACAACCCATAATAATGGCGATTCGAGTGCTGATGTTTCAAACAGTCATGCAAGAAGCAGCACAAGACTGTCTCATTCTGCTCCGACTTCACAGTACCAGCAACGGTCACCCAGTAGTCAACTGAAGTCATCAAACACACAGAGGAATCCAGCATCTGATGCAAAAGGAACATGCCATACAAAAGAACACAATCAATCCATACTTAAGATGAGAACGATTAGTTTAAATGATTCAACTAATTTCAATCAACATTCTGAACTTGTTCCTAACCCTCCTAAGCCAAAACTGGATTATACACGTAAAGTATTTCGACAACAAATGAACCCACCTGTGTCATATCGTGTAAGTCGCTCTGTTTTAAAAGAACATGCTGAAAATTTGTCATCATCCCAAGGTGCGCCAATTGAAACGTACGTTATTCCGGACACTGTTTGTAAGAATAATATTAATACTAAAAACAGGTTACTTATTAATCCAAATGAACGACCTGCAATAGCCTGGGCTACGTCAGCTGATATCCATGTGCAAGCACCCGTTTTAGATGTATCGGTGTTGCGTTCGAGTCCTGTTGGACATTCCGGAGTAAACTATGTGCAAATGCGTAACCGACCAACTACGTTCTCTTCTAAAACATAACATTCATGTGCCATAATGTGACATAACGCAACATATTTAAGCAATAGTGCATAAAGCAATACGTTTTTATCAATCTTAATATTGTCATTGTTGCTTACTTTGACCGAAGTAACTGTGTTTATTTATGAATTATTCTCTCCTAATTTAATAAACACCGTGCAATTTTGTATGAATTATCAGAAACGTGTTCACTCCAGTTAAAAATAAATACAGTTTCTCATTTGTATAAAACGGGATTATTTGAATCCGTGTTCATCTGATGCATACAATGTGCAATATGTATTTTGGCGACATTAACAATTACATTTTGAAATTACGTATTTTATGTAGGACAGTTAGCCTACTCTTTTTCAAATTTTCCTCCACGAGGTCTACTCTTACTAGGCCCATTACATAGGGTTTGAGAAACCGTCTTCCAAATAAGCTTGAATCTCTCACTCAGTAAAGCTTGGTTCCCACTAGAGAGATGCAACGCAATGACAAGCCTGATCACTGTTCGAATAATCCATCGCTTGCGTTACGTCCTTGCGTTACGTCGCTAGTGGGAACCAAGCTTTAGTAGACTCTAATATCAACTGCGTCTACGGTAACTAATTAAAATGTAGATAATAACATAGCAGCAACACCTATCCGAATTCCAATGACAACCAACAGTGATTGGTTTTCTTATTTCTTTAATAGGCCTAATATCCCTATGGTATCAACCATAATAATTATTATAGAATTGATAATTATAATTACTTAAAAGTAGGCATGATATCTCACTATTCATCATTCGAATTTTACTGTTTTTTTTTGTAAATAACTTTTTATACAAATAGTATATAAATATATTGTATTAAAAATGATCTGTGTATTCTTTTGTTTTGCCGTAAGTGATCACCGCGGCGGCGGCGCGTCGATGCGACTATTTTAACGGCGTTCAGAATTCGAACATAGTACCATGAGGAAAAAAGTTATTTTTCCTCCATTTAATGGCAATACCGAGAATCGGATGGCATTATTACGAGTTTTCTCATAAAAATGTTGTTAACTAAAAAAGGAAATGAACTAATGTCTCATTTTGGCCTACTACGTTTTAGTGTTTATGTTATATATATATTGTAATAGTCCAGTGGTTTTAGTTCATGTGCTAAACACAGTTGTTCTGCTTGAGGCCACTCAAAATGCCAATGTGTCTATTTACATATGTTAACTTACACAGAATGACGCTTTAATTACTTGGATCTAAACAAAACATGCCAGCAGTATTTAAGGTAAATAACAAGTGCATTATTGATCAGCAGTTCACAATGACATTGTGTTGACTGGAGGTCATTTAGTCCAAGACATTGTTGACCATACATTTACATTACAATTTAGAAGATAAACCAGTCTATCATTGGCATATGATCTAACAATTACAGCATCAACCATGGTCTACGAACAAAAATATTTCCGAAAACTAAATGTATGCCTAACTTTAATTGAGGTATTGTATAAAACTAACTAACTATTTTAACCATAACTATGATATTTATTCCAAATTCAAATGAAATTATTGAGAGAGGATTTTAGAGGGTAATTCGTTTATAAGTTGAAAATACATTAGCCACTATTTCTCATCAGAGATCAAAGGATTAAAATTTTGTTTAAAAACAAAACAAGGCGCTGACGCCCTAATAGTCTGTTTAAATTATGCGCAACGCATTGTTAAAACGATCAGCAGAAATAGAACACATATTATAATGTGCCTTGAAAACGAAATGCATCTTTAAGAAAACATTCAAAGTTGTTATATCTCTATTATCAATTAAGTGTACAATATTGGATTGTGTCAATGAAGAAAGTGCAATATAAAGTGTTCAGTAATTGATGGAGTAAGGTTAAGCAAAATGACATCACACAATATACATAGCAAATTCTCCAACGAATCGAATCTTTATTGATCGATAGGCCTACAAAGAACATAGAAATTACACAACTTGACTACCTTGACATGGGACTATTCAATGGAACGGGAGACATACTAGACAATGTTTAACTTCTCAAGATCTGTCCACACTATCAAACCTTATGTGACAAAATAATGTGATGTGACTAATGGCCATATCACTACCATATTTAAACATAATTATCTCTAGGCCTACCATATTATTTGGGCACACTTTTTTGTCGAACTAGTTTGATAGTGTATACAAAGCCTTAGACTTTAAATTATCAGAATCTTGTACAAAAATGTAAACATTGTATTGGTTAACACCATAGAGATATTATAATATCTCTATGTTAACACACACAAATAATTTAGTGACAACGAGCACAAAGTGGTACTCGTATTTACAGGACACAAAGTTGAACGTGCACGCATTTCCAAAGATGTATCATCCTTTTTTCCAACAGCCAAATTTAAACATTTTTAGTAAAGTATCCATTAATTATGTAAAGCTCCATCTACACTATCAAACTATATTTGACAACAAAATGTGATGTACCCATATATGGACATGATGATGTCATATCACTACCATATTTGGGCATATCACTACCATATTTTGTTGTCAAACTAGTTTGATAGTGTAGACTATTTTGGTTTATTTCTACAGTCGTGTTGTATTATTTCGTTCGTTGATAATTTTGCCAATGTCATGCTCTGTTTCGCAAAAACTAACAGACGTGGTTGTTGTTTCCACGGCTGAAATACTCGCCAATCCTTCGTTTTGTACATGATGCACGCAACCATTCATTTTTCCATTCAATGTTACTCTTTGTTGTACATTACTTGAATGTTCGTCATATACATACGCGTCGTTCGCTTGTCCAATAGAATCGTGTCCGGCTGTGACGATTTCGGTTCCCGTATGTCGTCCACAAGTTGGAATTAACGTACATCCGACATGATGTCCACAACACCACACACTGCACGCACCGGGTGTTGTTGCATATTTCTTGAATTCGATGTTTCTTGAAATTTGCTTTCTCACTTTCTCGATTGCCATGTCCACCTTTGGAGAAAAAATACAGAAATTGAATTTACTAGGAATTTGGATGAATATGTGATACCGTGTAGTGCTCTTATTCGAGGTTCGCGTAAAGGCCAATTTACACAGACGAGCAGTAACGCTTGGTTCCCACTAGGACCCAACGCAAGGACGTAAACGCAACGCAAGCGGGTTGACCAATGACAATTAGCTAGCGACAGGTCGAATCGCTTGTGATTGGTCAACTCACGTTGCGTTACGTCCTTGTGTTGCGCCTCTAGTGGGAACAAAGCATTACGGTAATAAAAATATAGAATCTAGGCCTACTGTATGTTATTCCTTAAGCGTGTTTCCCACTAGAACGCAACGCAGCGACGTATTGACGCAAAGCGTTGTATTGCGTAATCACAAGTGGGAACCGACGACGCAATATAGCAATATAGTGCTGTAAACATCACAGATTTGATTTCACGCAGGTGGGGGAAAACACGATTATTGGAAGAGCATTTGCTTACGTTGCGTAGATTGCGTTACGTGCGTCGCTAGTGGGAACCAAGCTTTATTACTATTTACACACAACGCTCTGGAGCGGACAAGCGGTTTCCGCTCATGATAGATACAGACTATTCGTGGGACAAGCTACGCGGTTTTCCGCTTACCGTTACCGCTTTTCTGTGTAAATTGGACTTAACTTCTCTTTCTTATTTTATTTGTCGGTGATGATATAGAGATGATAGAAGATAACAAAGTTAGTTCGGAGGAGGATCACACCATTCGTGGTGATAGTGGTTTCTCCTCTTGTTTATATGTTATGCTAAGTAAAGTCCTTTTAAATGAATAAAACTTACGTCAGCAATTCTGTATCGCAGTTTTGTCTCCGTGTCAGCCTCTTCTTCAAAAACCTCTTCGTCCGATTTTGTTTGAATTAAAAATCGTATATTAAATGTACCACGTAAAGATAGGACCTGGTGGAAGACAAATAGTATATAAGACTTGAGTTTGGGGTAACATGAATGCAGACATTGATTTCTAGTTAGTATTGTTCTACGCTATGTTGAAATCAGTACTAACATATATTAATGTATTTTATTAATTGAATGTTATTCTTTAACTTTGTATACAACCCCCCTCCCCCCCGCCTTTTTTTTTAAATATAGTTTTTTGTTAATGAATAACATTTATTAAATTTATTTCGTATATGTAAGTATATATTTTTTTTTTGCTGATTAGTATTTAGAAAATATTTAACTACCTTGGGAACAAATATGACAAGTATTGTTGCTGTGGTTGCTAACCATGTAAGTGACGCAATGATGACGTAAGCAAGCTCTGGTTCTTGCTCCAGTATGAACGATAGTGGTGCGCAGACGATACTCAGGGTTAATATGATGTATATTGAGATTCCATTCATAAAAGTATCATTCAAATTCCGAATTTTCAAATGACGTGTTTCGTATGATAAAAATGCACCTTAAAAAAAAATAAGTACACGGTTGTTAGGCGAACATTAATGTGAAGAACATTGGGAAATACGAAATATTTACGAAATACTTACAACCACTTCCACCACACACAACCACTGCAACCAACCAATTACGAACCGTGCCACAACCATTCGCGGTCGTCAACACCATCACAACTTACGACCACTGTCCAGTGGTCACAACCACTCACGAACAGGATCACAGCCACTCACGACCACCAGTTGCGACCACTGCAACCAACCAATCATGAAAAGTGACACAACCGATCACTCTCACCACCACTAACATTGATTTATACCAACTAATACATTTTAAACATACCCAATAGAAGTAATAGGCCGTTAAACACGTAGAAGATTGCAACAAAATAAGACGAGGTTCCTTTTGCACAGAACGCCACCTCACTTATCGTCCGTGTATTCGTCTGTGTGTCCAGCTAATTATTTTTAAAAAAGGTATTGTCAATTGTAATAATTTACAGTATAATTAGATCAGAAAGTTAGCTTTATTTTAATTGGCTATTGATTAAAATGCGTACGTTGATTACGTGGTTACGTTCTCAGGACGCAACACAAGGACCAATCTCAAGCGACACTTCGAATAATCCATAGCGTTTGATTGCGTTGCGGCTTAAGCCCTTGCGTTGCGGCTTACCCCTTGCGTTGCGGCTTAAGCCCTTTCGTTGCGCAATGGGAACCAAGCTTTAAATGTATTATTCATATAAAGATAAATTGTATGTTAAACTCACGTAAGAATCCGTCTCTTCAATTACGACTTCTAGCGGAAATTGGACCATCCAGATTATTAACACGATGACGTCAAACGCTAAGCAAAACAACACTGTTTTGATCATGTGACCACAATGTGATCCCTGATTAAATAACAAATATAAATTAATATTAATTAACATTTCGTTTTCAGAAGCTTATTGCTAATGAATATATTAAAGGAGTTGAACAAGTTAGATCAAATATATCAACAAAAGATCACTAAACCAAGTGGCATGTCAAAATGACTTTTAATTTTATAAATAAAGAGGCGTAGAATATTCGGTATTGTAGTTTGTCATACCAAGGCAATCTAACAACATGACACTGAGCCGCCTTGCCAAGATAGGAACTCGTAACAGTCTTTTAATCTTTTGCCTGGCTGTGGCTGCGACAAATACCATATGTAGATATTCTCTGTTAAGGGGCGTGTAACTGATCGTGTCGCAGCCACAGATAAACCCTTTGATCTCCGGAACTCGGCATCCTGTTGTTAGATTGTGCCTTGTTCATACTTACAGGTATCCATGGGTTGAGTTTTGACGTGTAAACTGAATGAGCTCTATATATTTTACTAAACAACACTCCATATGCGCACGAGAAGCCTATAACAAATACCCACGCTCGTATCTATAAGGAAAATACAACAACATTCAAGTATGAACCAAACAGACGTAAACCGTTATAGTGTTATGTATATGTATATGTATTTATTTTCGAATAATCCAATCAATATTTTTCCCACTTGTACGCACGCACGCAAGCAAGGACGGATCCTCCGAACTGTCGTTTGTCCGCTATAGGACGCAATGATATTAAAGACGAATTCAAGCTTGGTTCTCAATATAGGACGCAACGCGTGGACGTAAGCGCAACGCAAGCGAGTTGACCAATCACAAACGACAAGTCGAATAATCCATCACCTGTGATTGGTCAAATTATAACGTCGCGCTTAAGTTCTTGCTTTGCAACCTGTAGGAACCAAGAGGTAAGCGCCCAATTATTTACGTTTGTCGGCCATCTACGTACATCAGTTAAAAACTTACCGTACACCAAGTTGCGAGTGTGTCGTCATCATCAACGTGTCCTCTATCAATACTTAATGTTACAATAGTTATGTAAATGAAGGTACATCCAAGTAGAAAGAGAAACTGGAATACTGGTGTACTCTTCTGTATCAATCTGTGGAGTTTTAACGAGTTAAAAAAAAAATTTATTTAAGGTTAATCACGTGTTTTTGTTGTTTTTTTTTGTGTGTTTTAGCCTAATGCTACTTACATAAAATTGAAATTTATTAGTTGTTTTTAATTAGTTCTAGTTTTCTCCCTCTCGCTCTAACTCCAGGGAACAACTTTGTGCAAACGCGACTCTACAGCTCACTATATCGGTCTGTTTGTTGGTCGATAAACACTAACTCAAATTTGAGCACGCGACTGCAGCCATGTATATGGCCGGCTGTTTAATTTAAGTTGTCATGGTTTTCAGATTATTGGTTTTTTAGACTTAACAGTGATGTCTGATTAAGAAATATTTTATACCAAATTAAGGCGTATTTGGCTGGGCTGTTTTGAACAGACAATCGACAGAAAGCTCCTTTAATTTCTCGCTGTTTATATGCGAGCAATGGCAGAAGCTCACTGTGAGTTGTTTGCGAGTGACCAGGCGTCGAATCCGCATATTATTATTAGTGTCTTATAAAGTCAGGGGAAAGTGGCAAAAGGTTTCCTCCTCCGATTTTTATCAGATAATCTATATTGTTTTGACTACTCTTGTAACAAGACCACAGTGCTGATTTTGACATTTTCCTCTTAACTGTATATTCTATGACTTAATTATTTCTTACTTTCCATTTTTTGTTGTTTTTAAATGATGAAATTGAAAACTAATTGTATTTCTTACTCTCGTTTCCAATAGTAGGCAACGAACCCTGCAAAGACGGCAACCATCACAAGACCACAGCATGACAGAGCACCGAAGATATAATGGAAAGTTAGAGATATATGCTTCGGTGAGTACACGTTTAATGTGCTGTCTTTTGGTGGCCCATCTCCTGTAAAAACAACTGATTTAAATGTCTACAATTCACGCAATTTTCTAGTATCTCTGTACTGAGACTCAACTAATTGAGTAGGTTCCTACGTTTTTATTAGCTAGATCCATCATCAATAATTTAGAAAAGTAATAATTTTGATTCGTGGATGGATGACATCAAAGAGTAGACTGGACTGGGAACCTACGCTGACGTCAAAAGGATGGCAGAGGACAGGGACGATTGGAAGGTCATGATTGCCAACCTTTGGACCGAAGGTTAAGACGGCACATGAATGAATGAATGAATGCAAAATGTGAGTGGTAAGAATACCAAGGGATAGATAATGAGCATGAAATAATGACAATGGTTGATGATTAGTCTGATTATTAAAAGAAAGTTGATAGGATCATGTAAATAATTCTTTTCTGTTTAAAACTGCTAAAATAAATGTGTCTGACGAGGTTGATTATACAGGTTTAATACACGGCAGCATAGCTCTGCAATTAGTTCACAGCACTAATGGCGATTATAAATTACTGAGTTTAGAGAAGTCTCTAATTTGAAATTGAAAAACCTTAATTGAAAAACTATGTTTGCCTTCAAATGGATATAAGTCAAACATTAAGAAATGTTATGAAAATTAGGCCCTAAAAACATGCTTGCGGTACCTTTCCATATAATAGGTGCGTAACCTTCTAACGTAAGTTTTCCAGATTGTGGCTCGAATCTTCCAATTGCGACATTCTCACCTCCTAATGATTAAAAAAATAATACATGCAAATCATAATATAAAACATAATGTATGAGTTACTATAATAATAGAACAGTAAATAATAACAATAGGCTACAGTAAACAAAAACTTGTATAGCGCCGGTATCCCCCACCCATGTGAAGCTAGCTCATGGCGCTTAATCCAAGTACGTCGGCAGCGAATAGCGACGTCTTCAGGTTGGTCTTGAAATTGTTCAGATTAGTTGTATCTTAAGGGGCGTGGAACTATCGTGTCGCAGGCACAGGTAAACCCTATGATCTCCGGAGCTCAGCATTCTGGTGTTAGATTACCTTGGTAAAACACCAAGTCTGGTGGGTACACATTCCCTGGTAATTATGTAGGTGCTGGTCTCTTGGTGTAATGTCAGTTGGTACAGACAGCAGCTCGATTATCCGGTCTCTTATTTCTGTGGTGCCTTCTTCTTCTTGGATCCATACTATAAATCCATAATTTATACAGAAATATATTATTTTTAAAATAGTAAAGTAACCATACCTTGCATCTGGCGTAATCCAATCAAACCTTCTCTATCACCCGAGCTTGTGAAGCTTACAGGACCCTAAATTTCAAACGGAGAAAAGTTTAAATTATATTATGTATAATATTACAGTCATTACCTCTCAACACATGTTCATTTGCGTTAATCTCTGTCTACACTATGAAACTGTATGTGACAAAAAAATGATGTGCCCATATATAAACACAATGATGTCATATCACTACCATATTTGGGCATATCACTACCATATTTGGGCACTTGTTTGTCAAACTAGTTCGATAGGACATGGTACCTTGTGTATCTTATAGCGTGATGAATAACTGGGGGTACTTTAAAAGAATGGATATAAAGCTCTGTCTACACCATCAAACTTTATGTGACAACAAAATGTGATGAACTAGTTTAATAGTGTAGACAAAGATTTAGATGTGAATTATTAACCTACTGATATTCCATCAAACTCGATACTTTCCATGGTTGTCATAAACACATTCCTCATGTCGGTACTTGAGTACGTGAAATCACTTAACTTTATGTGAGGCGATTCTAATCATAAATTAAAAAGGTAAGCGAATGAAATGAGTGTTAATTGATAAATTCATATTTAATGAAAATTAAATCAGTATAGCTTTATTAAATTAGTGGCGTTTAGGTGATGATTTAAATGATATATACCTTCCACTATACACATTTAATGATTAGGCCATTAACAAGACATTCTATTTATGGATGATAGAGTAGGCCTATTAATATAAATAATAATTGTCTTTTGTATATAGCGCTTAACCAAAATAAATTTTCTCTAAAGCGCTACGACCACAATGCTCGAAACTAGGTAGAAATTACGTCAATTCATATTCAATACGAAAGAGATGGGTTACTATTATTATATGCAGTAGCGTAACGGATAAGAACTCTCACTGGCTAAACCCAGAGGCCCCGGAGCTTATGTGGCCCCTGAGCAGTGCCCAGAGGAGGAGGACCACTTAGGGTTCTTAAACAAGGGGCCTCATGTCTTTACGTTACGCCACTGATTGCTTGTATTTACCTTTTTGCAGAAATTGTATGCTTTCATTAAGTACAAGCGCAATGCTCCATATGGCGTCGTACGCGTATGACGCCAGGTCATTTATATCATCAGAACCTTCTTGTGCTGAGTAAGTCATGTACGATTCTTCAAATTCGTTAGGTGTCTAGCAAAAAAGGGGAGAAAAAAGGCCAAGTATATCGAATTGATGCTTAATTATTTGTAAAAGCTTGGGTGAAACCTCTTGACGTAATAATATAATTACGAAGGACCGATTTCACTCCGAGTAGGCCTTAAGCTTGGTTCCCACTAGCGACGCAACACAAGGACGTAACGCAACGTAAGTGATTTGACTAATCACAAGGGATGGATTATTCGAATAGTGGATTGTCATTGGTCAACTGTTGCGTGTACGTCCTTGCGTTGCGTATCTATAGTGGAAACCACGCTTTAAAAATGCCGGGATTCCAATAATGCTGTCGTCTGAAATGGCAGATCTATAAGCGGCTATCTCTATCGCACCAGCCCTACTGAATACGGAATACAAACAGCACATCGCACACAATTTGTTATTTGTACACTTACTAATGCGCTACCATCTTCTTCCTAGATTTAAACATCTACATTTTTACTTATAGATATGGTGTTTGATACTCACCAGTCCAGAGATGGTAACTTGATCCGTATCTATACTCAACGGCAGATCTTCTGTTGAAAAGTATCCTTCGACAGCTTGGTACAGCTGCTCAGGGGTGCAGTCTATTGCGTGATCTGGCTCCTCCCACCAACGAGGTTTGTACCAGCCTAGTAAAAACCAGGCGTAATTTCTACCGTAAAGGCCTTCTTTGTAAACCTAATTAAGAAACCACATTAGTTTTACAAAATGTTTTTAATTGTTTGTAACTATAACTGTGGTGTAGCTTTGCGTAAAATGTAGAGTAATTGCTCAGAAGTTTGCCCTACTCTTACGTAATGTGTCCTTTATACTAAGTACATTGAGAATACTTGTGAAAAAAAAGTCTTAAGGCTAAACTCAGACAGCGTCGTACGATGAGGCCCGACGATTCATCACTTCGGGAGAAAATTAAACATGATTTAAGTTCTCGCGACGACTTAAAAAATACGCCCGGCGCTATATCAAGACGACTCGTCTCGTCGGAATTCAACTCAGACAGCACCAACGTATCAAGACGACTTGTCGCGGGCCTCGTCGTACGACACTGTCTGAGTTGGTCTTTACTACTAAAATATAATAACATATTATTCTTATTAATAACGTATCTAAACGGGAGTATCATTCACTTACCTCACAGAATACTCTTCTTGCCATATTTTCATAAAAGTTTCCGAAAATAATCCATGCTCCTTTCTCCTAAAAAAAAAATTAAATGTTATATAGGCAGGTGTTTTGCTGGTGGTTTACGCCACATTAAGAGAGAGAGAGAAAAAAATATCATTCGAATATCAAAATACCTTTAGATTACGTATTTGTTCGGCCGGATCGATTGCGAAGCTTTCTGACGTAATAAGTGTAACGTTCTCTTCTGTGAGTAGCGACCCGAATCGGTTGATCGACTTTGTAAAAAAAAACAAAGAGAGAAAAAATTAATAAAACGTGTTGTATCGAGATTTAGTTACAGGCCTATAATTAATATTTGACTAGTTGTATTTGACCGTAAAAACAGTAGTCGACAACCTATTTGACATCGAATGTTGGCAATATTCTAAAGAACCAGCAACGAAATATCGATGACAATTCGTTAGTAACAACCTACACCTTCAACTGGTGCGCTTAGGCCTATGTATAGAGCCTGGGAATGTTAATCATCATTCTCTATCCAACACCATTTCTCGGACCAAAGTATAGTTGATTGAAACATCTATATCTATCAATAAGCAGACAATAAAATATACACATACAGTTGAAAATAATTCTTGGTTCTCGTGTATCGTTGCCACTCTAGTCCATTTAAACAACTTGATCATAGCTAGACGTGCGTAGTTGAAGATCGTATCAGACGCGCATGTCCGGTAAAACGATTTATATTTGTTGCGATCACTCAAAGCCGGGTTTGATGCCGCGTATGACATCTATATAAATAAAATAAAATGTAATAGGCATGGTTAAAGTTTATAAATTGTGCAGGCCTACTGAATGTATTTGAATGTTCAAGGAGGCGATACGACCCGCCAGCCTATTACGCCACTTCATTTAAGCTTGAGGCAACGCAAGGACGTAAGCGCAACGCTAAGCGTTGACCAATGACAAGCGATAATTTGAATATTCCATCGCTTTGTGATTGGTCAAATTACTTGCATTGCTCTTGCGTTGCGTCCAGTGGGAACCAAGCTTTAATTTTAAGGTGGCGCAACGGTTAGTAACGGTGACTTTTAGTTCCAATGAAAAGGTTAAGTCTCTCCGTCATATAGGCTAATGTTGAAGGCATGTTCACTCCATAACCTATTTGGGATGCAGAGGCGTGTATATCGCATTATTAGAGCAAATTGATTTTATTTTCCAGTATTCGAATTTAAGTCCCTCTGTCATTTAACTCTGGCATAGGTTCGCATCATTACCTTTTTTAGGATGCAGAATTTTGTCGAAAATTTTATGTGTTGTCTCGTGGTTGTCTCCTGATTATTAAAAACAATATAGGCGCACATTATACGGCAGATTGAATATTGATCTTAGACACTATTATGAACTGATCCACTTTATATTAATTTCATTTTTATTACCTGTACAATATTCCATAGATCCGCTGCCATGGAAACCGGTTCAGCGACAACAGAGCAGCCTGTACCCAGGAGCATAATGTACGTTCTGGTTGAGTTGATGAATGTAAAGAGTGATTTGGTACCAAGACCTGCAGTGCACTATGACGTAAGAACAAGTTGACATTATAATCACTAGCATCATCTTAGTTAAATTCACAACAATTCAAAAATACCAAATTCACAAATAAAATGGGAAATAGAACTAGGTAAGGTAGACATTGATTGGAGTAATGTTTGGTACTATAAAGTTTATAGACTAAAACATATACCCAAAGTTGCTCATTTTAGTTTTAAACTTCTGCATAGAAATACTACTACCATGTAAAAAATGATTGAAAATCTGGAACTTAGCAGGTAATGATTTATGTGATGAATGTATAAACAAGGTTGAAACTGAAAAACACATTTTATATAAATGCAGTGTAATTCAATGGATATGGCTTAAATTTAAAAATGTCATAGCTAAGAGCTTTTCAAACGAAGACCCAATAACCTGGTCTACAATGATTACTGGATCAAATAACATAATTGTAAATGAATTGATTTTATTATTTATATTCTCTATATATAAGTTGCATAGGCCTATATTAACAAAACCTGAAAAAAAAGGAAACAACTATAAAAAAAAAGATCTGGAATCTTTTTATTACTGAAGTAAAGCATTTAATTGAAAAGGAGTGCTACTACTTTAAAGCTCAATGTAAATGGGGAGATATAAAGCAAAACCTCCTTAAATTAATGAAATAAAAAAATGCTATTTGTATCTCTTAAATACATTGTATATAGGCCTAGGCCTAGTAACTATATTACTTTTAAGATATGTCATCCGGGTATGAAGCGTCTCACATACACACAGAGCCAAAATATTACCTTGGACTTGCACTTTGTATGGACTCTAACCTTACGGTTTTCATTATATATTCCATCCTATCCATTCTAAACACCCTTTTTTTCAAGCTTTTGCATTCTTCGTTTTCATCTCATCCATTTTTTTCTTGGTATATTCTTCCCCTGAGTTTATAGCCTCTCTACCCACCCACGGACACGAACAGAATAAAACAACAATAATCACTTTTTCATAAGTACGTTTTTTTTAAATCAATTTTTATCGTCATTTTATTGCCATCGACATATTTTAACTAATTGTATTTTTAAAAATGTATATGAATGTAAATGTGGTTTCTTTTTAACATCAAAATAATCTTAGCCTATGTATATACTGTTCAAAAGATATGTATTTTTTTAACAATGTACCTTATAAATAAGAGAAATACATAAATGTGCATATATTATTATATTTATAACAGAGAACTATAATAAAAGTGGGACGAACCCACACAAGACAAAAAAAAATTCACAACATATGACGACGGTAAAAGCCAATTTACAGACGAGAGGTAACGGTAAGCGGAAAACCGCGTAGCTTGTCTCACGTAGAATCCGTATCTATCCTCTGCGGCGGAAAACCGTCCGTCCGCTCCGCGTTGTGTGTAAATGGTCATAAGGAATAACATAGATTATTATTATTATCTTCAGCGCATTACAGGCGTTATGCAATAGATGAACATTATCATTATCCTAATAATTATGATCATTTAATTGTCATCAATATGTTCATCATCGGTAATGATTTCATCACTATAAGTGCCGTTATTCGCACCATTTCACAACAATAGGCCTATCATAGGCCTACTAATTGACCACTAATTGGGGACTAACTGCCATTATGATGTATTGTCATTATCTATGTACGTACCATATTTGTAAGACAAATATATTACGAATGGTCATTTACTAATAGTCATTTACGAATCCATTTATTAATTTAAATAATAGTCTTGAGTCTTAATCAATAATAAAATTGCTAAACTCAAATTAGGTGCTTATCATAATTAGCCAATAGTGCTAGCTATCATAATCCATGACGCTTTTAGTAATTGAAATAATTTGATGAGTCAGAGGGAGACATAATTGTTATAAAAAAACATGCTGTCTAGATTCATCATGCAATAAAAAAGGGAGTAATAATAAAGAAAATTCGAAAGTACTATACGTAGCCTACGTCTAAATTAAGAGGTTTTCTTTTATAAGCATATGTGTTTTTATACTTATGTTAAGAAGTAAATGTTCGCTAGTTTTTAGTCGCGTGCAACGCGACTCTACAGCTCACTATGGCCGTCGGTCAGTCTGTTGGTGGTCGGTAAAAACTAACTTGAACACGCGACTGCAGCCATGTATATGGTTTATTTAGTTTATTGAGGATAAGAATATATAGAATAAAACAACATAAAATAATATTAATACCTGTGTATCGCGCCAGTCAAGTGTGAGCCTGTACCCACCAAGCACGTCTGCACGCGCATTGACGTCACGTAGCGCCATATCGGCCGCAATGTAATAACTCTTTCCTCTCGAAAAGCTCTCACCAGTTACTGGAAAAAAGCCCATGATGTTCAAATCAACAACTTCTTCATCCGTTATATTATGTTTTACAGATAGGCCTACATCTGTCGGGGATTCTGTGCTTACATTGACTGGCAGCGTAGCTGGGGATACCATGTACGTGATTTCTTCTATGGTGTAGTTTTCGCCGCCGACAATTGGTGAAATTCGTAATAAAATTGATAACAACACAAAGTTACGTAGTGCATTCAATTCCATCTGTAATAAATATTAGTCAATTGAAGAGTAAAAGTAAGTTTACATGCGAATACTAAAAATAAGCTCTAGAAAATCTGTAGGCCTAACTATTATTCTTTTTCAGAGACGAATATGGCGTAGGCCTACCGTTGATAACAGGCGTGTAATTCTGATTTCACAGCCAAACGTTAATTATCCGTTGATACTACTATACGAACATGCTGGTTATCAATTTCCTAATTACAATTGTAATACTTATTCATAATCTTAAAATGTTTACGATTTATTTTTTTCGACTAAATAATTGTTTGGTTAACGTGAGTAACTATTATGTGACAATAAAATGACACATTAAAAAAAAAAAAAAAAAATTCAAGGGGACAATATATCTTTAAAACTGTTACGTCAACAAGCGAGCGGCGTTTTTTGTAAGAAATATTTCTTTATTTTAAAAATTGTTGAACGTTGGCAAATTTAAGATACTGTAACCCTGATTTTAAAAACGTCGTTGTATCACGGTACGGCTATGTTTTAGAAGAAAAATATAATATGTATATTTTTGATAGAAATTAAAACAGTTACAATAGATCAATCAATTAATTCAACTATTTTTATAATAATAATAATAATCAAATATGTATATTTGTGACAGAAAAACAGTTACAATAGATCAATAGATTATTTAATTAAAATATTAGTATGATAATCAAATAATGCGAGATCTCATTATATCTGTCTAAATATTATATTCATTACCATTATTTGATATGTTTCGCATCTATCAGGCAATCTATTGTTAGATACCTTGATCATCTGTTAGATGAATGAAACTATTTCCAAAACTGTAATTTGCATCACATAGGGCTGCGCAGCCATATACATCTATATATTATGATACTTTACACTGAAGATATGATAATATTATCAGCTTTCCACATAGAAATAACTAATTTCATATTTCTATTTATTATAGGTCTATTCTTTACGTATTATATCGCCTACTAGTTTTGTAATTTTCAGAAGAACAAAATATTCATGGAGTCAACTCTAACAAAAATAAATAAAAACTGCTTGCCAGAAAGTATGGAGATAAATAGAATAACTTACCTTTATAATAGTAGACCTATTGCTATAATGTGAACATGTTTATTCTGCAATCAGTAACTCTATGATTTGGATCAAAGTGAAGCGTGCAACAACACGAGTAATCATCATACGTCATCGAGCTGCGTATCTACTGTCACCATGGTGACCAAATAATTGGAACTACATCTTAACATTCTCATTTGCCTTAAAAGCAAAATTACATTTTATTATTCAATTCCTGAAAGAATCAAACCAGCGTGAAAGCTCCGCTCATTAACAGACCTCATAATACAATAAGTTTCACAGCTTTTTTTTTGGCAATTAAGAAATTATATGGAAAAGCTTCTAATGATCATACTAGTTGGTTGTTAAAACGTTTCTATGAGTATACGTCATAATTATAATTCATTGTGTCCAGAAAAATAATTGTGCTGATTCATGCTTACTTGTATTCTAGGGGCCCTCATGAGACAAGCTATTGCTTCTAGTGAGGGCCCCAGTTGCTGTTGTCATATATAATAACTGAATAAATGTGTATATGAATGAATGGCCATGCTAATTGAACCTATATATATGTACGAAAACAATTAATTTTCGGAAAAAAATCCCTGTACTAATAGTAGGCCTACAGGGATTTTTTATCGAAAAATGCCCAAATATCGATTTCTTTTAAAAATTCAATTAGTATGCGATAATATGCGATATATTGCTTTTTATCATCTTATAGAGCCATAATGATCAGTTTTGTCGAAAAATAAAAGGGTCGAAATTTTGCCATTTTTGGAAAAAACATGAATTTTTTCGAAAAATGCCCAAAATATCTACTTTTTAAAATTCAATAATTATGCGATAACATTACCATATATGCGCATATATTGCCTTATCAAGTGTTTGTAACCAGTTATGTCGAAAAAGAAAAGGGTCGAAATTTAGCCTTTTTTTTCAAAAAAAATAATATATTTAAAATTCAATTATTATGCGATAATATTGCTATATATGCGCATATATTGTGTTATCATCATCTTATAGAGCCAAAGAAACTAGGTAATGTCAAAAAATAAAAGGATCGAAATTTGGCAATTTTTCGAAAGTTTCCCTGTACTGTCAAAAATAAAAGGGTCTAAATGTACTATAGTTCGAAAAATGGCCAAAATATATATTTTTAAAAAGAATGTTGAGATAGCCTGCAACAGTGTAATAGTTGGTCGTTTTTCATGCGCGAATAAAACAATAAAACGTTGTGCAAAGTGACAGTTATCACATACTTTCATTTTCTTCACGTCGTCATTATAGTAATTGAAAGCCTTGAAGTCATGAAAACATTGGCTTAATAATCACTCTAGCGATATTTAAATCATAATTGGTATTGCGTTGTCATGGTAACAGTAACTTACAACATAGATTATTGGTAATTATGAAATACTATTATCATGATGGAGAATTTTTTTTTTCAAGAACATTTATTAGTTTCAATAATGGTATAGAATAGGTAGACTTGGTGTGCTAAAAAATCAAGGCAAGTTGTTATGTTGTGGCTCAACTAAATGCATTTTCCGCATAAATCATAAACATTTTAAAAAAGAATTAAAAAAAAACGAACTCAAACTATTCACCCAAGTCTTCATAAATCAACCAAATAATTTTAATACAACTACAAAAATAAGTAAGATTTGACATTTTTATTGAAAACTATAAATTTACACAATACGTAAAGGCAAGCACAATTTTACAAAGCTATACATTAGCCTTAAGCATTGTATACACTATCAAACTAGTTTGACAAAAAAGTGTGACGTGCCAAATATGGTAGTGATATACCCAAATATGGTAGTGATATGACATCATCAGGTCCATATATGGGCACATCACATTTTTTTGTCACATGAAGTTTGATATCTTAATCTCTGTATACACTATCAAATTAGTTTAACAAAAAAAGTGTGATGTGCCAAAATATGGTAGAGATATACCCAAATTTGGTAGTTGTATGACATCATAATGTCCATATATGGGCAAATCACATAAAGTTTGATACTGTAGACATAGCTTTACTTCTAATATAGATAGTGTTACATAGACACCATAGTGTGACGGCACCAATCAATGCAATTCACAATCTAAGATTCTTAACATCTTGTTCAAAGATAAAGCTCTGTCTACACTATCAAACTATATGTGACAAAAAATGTGATGTGCCCATATATGGACATGATGATGATGTCATATCACTAGCATATTTGTTTGATATTGTAGACAGAGCTTTAGACTGCATTTAATACTAATGTATATTGATATAGTTTTCTCAAGAGACTCTATGCTAACACATTTCACATTTTAATATACAGTATACACAAACACACACAAGTATATCTTAAACTTGACATTCAGTTTTAATGGAAGTAAGTCACTCTTTTAAGTATTTTTCATCAGGGGGCAGATCCAGGATTTTTTTAGTGGGGGAACGCTAACGTATAGTATTAATAGTCGGTCAAAAATAGGTACCAAAATATATTTTTTTTAATTTGTTCATAACGTCATTTTAGCTGACAAAGGGGGAGTGTGTGACCCAAGCGCTAACCCCCTGGATCCGCTCCTGTTCATCTTATCAACGCTAACACATTCCTTAAGCTCTGTCTACACTAACAATTGTGATGTGCCCAAATATGGTAATGGTCCAAATATAACAGTGATATGACATCATTATGTACATATATGGGCACATCAAATTTCTAAAATAAAATTTGATAGTGTAGACAGAGCTTTACATATGAATCTTATAACATATGCCAACTTTTCAAACAGGTTTTGTGGGTAACAGTGTTAAATGGACAATTTGACAATATTTAAGTTTTCTTATAATTTACTCATAGTAAAAAACAGAAATAGAGAATTTAATATTCACAAATAAATAGCCAAAAATACTAAATACTTTAAAAAAAGTAAATTTTCTTTACAAGCTATACTGCGAGAATAAAATTGATGTAAAGTGAACAGATACGGAATTCTGTATACATCTATGAAAGAAAAGCATTGTTAGATTTGATTTGACAGAACTTAGATCTGCAGTATAGTGTTGTTCACACCATTCAAAGAAACAAATAGAGCAAGTAAGCACTCCATGAAATCAGCCCAGGCTATTCAATCAATCATCGATCAATTATCAATCATCAATCGATCAATTATCAATCAATTAACAATCAATCATCAATCAAGTTACTGCATCTTTGGGGAATATTGAATTGGTTTGAAACCATTTTCACTATTGAAGGCAATATTAACGAGAGCTAATGCTGAGAACTGAGTGATAGTAAATATAATACCATTTCATTGTCAGGCAATATGTTAAAAGCTCAAACTGATCGATTACAAATGTAGTACCAGTTGTCCACACCTTATGGTGATCACTGTGTTACCTGGACAGTCTCTGTGCCGAGTTGTGTGCACCTTAGGGTTATCACTGCGTTACCTGGACAGTCTCTGCGCTGTTATCGGTTGTTGTAGGTTGCAGAAACACCTGTTGCGTCGTACCAGCTTGTGTTTGTATTGGTAGTTGTTGTATTTGAAATACAGGCTGTGAGATAAAAAAAAACAAATATAATTATATATACATTTGTATAAATTATAGATTCATTTGAAATTGCCAACTGGAAACAATTAAAAACAGTTACTGTGCTATATGCTCGTCAGATCACAAGCTGGGCCCTGATAGTCACTTGTATCATTTGTATTTATTTATATAGTTATCACATCGTATTATTTATTCTACTCAGGTACAAAACATATCTCGAAATTGTTAACAATTTTGACAATAAAGTTATCTTGTATCTTGTATCTTGTAAATTTCTGGGAGTTTCTAGAGTTGTATAGACAGCAAGTGATATGGAATAATGGTAAGGGGCCTGACTAGCATGCGAGAATCATTGGTTCAAGCTTGTCTGTGCCACAAGATGCTTTATTTTCGTTTCGATAAGACTGGCTGCCTTAGAGTGTCCAATCAGAATTTTCTCAGTTTCCAGTTATGCATGAGGACGACTATAATTTCATACAATACATGTTTATAAGGCACACTTATATACCTGTGATCCTGATATCTCATACAATACATGTTTATAAGGCACACTTATATACCTGTGATCCTGATATCTCATACAATACATGTTTATAAGGCACACTTATATACCTGTGATCCTGATATTTCATACAATACATGTTTATAAGGCACACTTATATACCTGTGATCCTGATATCTCATACAATACATGTTTATAAGGCACACTTATATACCTGTGATCCTGATATCTCATACAATACATGTTTATAAGGCACACTTATATACCTGTGATCCTGATATTTCATACAATACATGTTTATAAGGCACACTTATATACCTGTGATCCTGATATCTCATACATTACATGTTTATAAGGCACACTTATATACCTGTGATCCTGATATTTCATACAATACATGTTTATAAGGCACACTTATATACCTGTGATCCTGATATCTCATACAATACATGTTTATAAGGCACACTTATATACCTGTGATCCTGATATCTCATACAATACATGTTTATAAGGCACACTTATATACCTGTGATCCTGATATATCATACAATACATGTTTATAAGGCACACTTATATACCTGTGATCCTGATATCTCAGCAGTAACAAACTGTTGGCCTGCCTGTCTAAGGTACTGGATTGGTTGAGTCCCAAACACCTAAAGTTGTACAAAAAAAACAACATGTTAGCAAGTAATAGAGAAGTAATGCTACTAGGATTAGAAATTAATGAATTTGATGTCAGTGAATGTGGTAAAAATGATAGAAACACAATGACAACGATAATAACTTGACAATTAGAAATATGATAGATGAACATGATAATGATACTGTGTATGTTTAAGCATGTATGTGGTTGTACTATGTAATCAGTAATGTTGGAATGGTTTCACTGTAACTATACAGTGACAATGTTGATGACGAAACTGAAACTATGACAATAATGGTGATAATAAAGTGAAAAATATGACAATATATTTTAAATACAACCATTTACAAAAACAGTAAAATTACACTTGGAAGAACAGAATTGCAAAGTAAATATCATAAACAATTCACAAATTTAACTCACACAAAAACAATCTATTTAAAATGGTTAATTAATTAGGTTAAAAAGGGAAAATATACCATAATTTATATAACAAAGTTATGAAGAATATGAAGTGGTCATGAATGTGATAGTGCTTACACAGCAAACAAAGAAAAGTTACAGGTGGCAATACTATGCAAATGAGCACAAATGCTTCATTTACATATGTCATCAGCCACCTGTCTTTACCAGTTATCTGTGAACCCACACCTGCACATCCCCGGAATTGCTTACAATCTGTGCGGCATTTTGCGATCCGTCCGGCTGTTGTAACTGGATGGTCTGACCAGCAGCTGTTTGTACTAGCTGTGCTGGCTGTCCGTCAGCTGTCTGTATTAATTGTGTTGTTGTACCGTCTGCTTGTACCAGTTGAGTTGTCTGATTATCACCACCAGCCTATAAATAAAATATACAGTTATATTACATAGCCTATGTAAAAACGTGAACGCGATTGGTTGAAACTGCATCACATGACTACCGCTGCGAGGATCGTAAATTGTATATATCCTCGAGTACGATGATATTGACTGAGTAATTTTCGTATGATTATCGTGTCCCTGTCATTAAACACTTCGGGAAATATATTCCCTCGAGCAAAATATCATTCCCTCAGGGATGTCAAATCTTATATTTCACCTCTAAGCAGGCAATATCTGTATAATAGTTGCAGCACCAAAGTTGTTTTTTATTTATGAGATTGTGGTTCGATTCCAACGCTCGCCACATTGGTTGTATCCTTACGCAAGGCACTTTACTTACATTTGCCTCTCTCCGCCCAGGTGTATAAAGGGTACCCAGTTAGCTCAAGACACAACTCAAACACTAGCTGCATTATGGGAGTATGTTTCCATACATGTTTGATTAAAAAAAAATCTGGGGTAATAATGTGCAGTTGATTGAGAGCTTATATGCACTATATAAGAATGAACTATTTATTATTACTAAAGTTTATCTCTGTTAGAACAAAGTAAAATTATATTTAAAAACCTGTTGTTGCTGTTGAGCCTGTGATTGGTTCACTATTTGCTGTAGTTGCTGGGCAGCACCTGACGGTATGCTAATGAACTGAAATTTAAATAAATAAATACATTATACAAATTAACCATAAGAAAACAATACATGAATATCACTGCCCAATTATACAGTAGTACCAAAGAACTAGAAATTGAAACTTTGATACAAAGAAAAACTATAATTAAACAATACTACTATCTTTACAAATACTTGATAATGCAGTTAGTTATATAGTTTTATATAACACCTAAATAAATTCCTGTCATTTGATTGGACGAATGTGGGTCACATGGCGTGCAATAGTACGTACTATTAAACGATCGTTTAATAGTACTTTTTTAAACATTTTGTGTACGAAAAAAAAAACGTTTCGCGGATGAAAAAAAATTTAGAATACAAAAATTACTGTAAAATACAACAGCGCCAGCTGTCGTCCTGCCTCTGTTGTTTGTAAACACCACCGCAAGATATGCAACAGCAGCAGATTTTTGTGTACGATTTGGAGATATATATGTACTAATTTCATTCAAAAAAGCATTTAAATTAGCTTTAGATCGTTTTTAGGATTTTGATTAATTAATGGGGACATCCCTACAAGACGTGGAATTGTTGGAAAAACCATAATTAGCCAAGATAAGTTCCAATTGTCTGTCGAAGTTTTGCCTTTCAGCCTATCTAGTACTACTACTACTAGGCCTAGCCTAGCTAGGCCTGTTAGTATTAGGCTAGGCCTGGCCTAGGCGTTTTTAGCCTTGCTAGGCCTATGATTGTTTGGTCGTTTGTTGACATAATTAACACTAAAGTAGGTGTGTTTAGAAAATCCATATAATTATAACATTTAATATAAAATTAAATGTTACGGTTTTAATCAATCTGAATGAAATATAGGCCTCTTGGCTAGGGCCACCTTATATTTGATTCAAATGACAGGAATCTATTTAGATGTTATATAAAACAAATAATGAATGTTTTGTATTCGTGTAATGGTACAAATAATGGCACTTGGTGAATGATGAAAGGTTATATCAACTCGGCTTTGCCTCGTTGATATAACCTTTCATCATTCACCTCGTGCCATTATTTGTACCATTACACTCATAAACATTCATTATTTGTATAATATCAAATATTTATTTATTTTCATTATATTTAGGTGCTTGGTTTACTTGCAACCTGTCAACCTTACTTCTTGTGTCTACATTGTTTACTTGTTGTTTTTTTTAATATTTAGGCACATTGCCAAGGATAACCATAAGTGAATTCATTCACTATCCTTCTTAAAGGTGGCAATCCTGTTCACAAGACAAACATACACAAGATGCTCTACATAAACAAAAAAGACTTATTTCTAGTCTAGTTGAAAATTGGCATTAGAAAAAATCTTGACATATGGCAGGACTTGAGCCTAGGACCCTTGGATTGGCCATCATAACCACCAAGCCACAGCTCCATTTCCATTGAATGATTTGAAAGCCATTGGATACTAAAAGACAATACTTGGTATACTGTACCTGTTGGCCTTGTGTTACATTAGCAACCTGTATCGTCTGTGCCGTTGTTTGTTGTTGTTGCTGTGTCTGTTGCTGAGCACCCTGTCTAAGTTGTTGTTGAACGGCTTGGTTCTGAGCAAGTTGGAAGTAATATTGCACCTGGTCCGGACACATTCCTGTCTGTTGAACATGTGTTTCCTAAAACAAGGTTTTAATTTTATTTCAACTTATCTATAGAGGGTGACCCTAAACAGCGTATGCTGACAATCAAGGGGCCCCTTGAAGAGTTATGATAAGTGTCTGTGTGTGACAGTGGCTGTGTGTATACTACACCGGCGTAACTATACTACTCGTCTCGTTTTTTTACTATTTTATATTTCAGGTATTCATTTATTGTGCTTGTTTATTTTTTCATTTTTCTTTAATCAATGTCTCTTTCTAGAAGAAATAAATTAAATGGAAATAGTAGATGGTAGTTGTTACTGGCACCCTACCTGTCTCTTTGTTGGCTTTAGTTCATCTCTCGGCACTATGTCTATTAGAAAATCAAACTGGTCATATTTTGAGATCGCCATTGCAATATCATTTCTCTGAAATTATACAGTATCATATTTTATTTATTGCCACGCAAAGAAATAGCACTATTTGTGGTGCATTTATCACTATTGAAATGATCAATTAAGTAGTTTACTTAAGTACTTATCCAAAACTTACTTGTAAAGTCCTTCGTTTATTTTCCTCCGTGTGCAACCATGCACGAAGTGACAACTCACTTATGAATATCTCGGCCGCTTTTGAGAAGAGTACAGGAGCCTCAGCACTGATCATCTACAGTAGTAAATTAAATTATGATATTTGATGTAAAGTACTCTCTCAATTTATTCATTACATAATCAGGCCTTGTGTTTTAAAAATTATAGGTGTGCTACAAATTGCACTCCTCAATACATTCAGGGATGCTGTAGGTGTGCTGTTTGTATTTTGGTGTGTAGAAGTTTACTAAATTTAAGCTCAAGAGTATTTTAGGAGTGTTAGGTGAGTGATCACACTCGCCTTAAAAGACAAGGCCTGCATGTTTTTTTTTGTTAAACTTGACAATTACAAATGGAAAATCCAAACAAGGTTTAGGTAGAAGGCGCTGTATTGGCGGCCGTCAGAAAAATTAGTGAGCACTAAGCCAAATAAAACCAAATGAAAATATTACAAACCTTCACATCTTCATCTAGTTTCATAATTTTCTTTATTCTTGCCAAAGGCAGTTCCTGTGTTTTGAAATGAGACTAAAAAAAAAAAAAAAAAAACTTGACTTCAATATTAAAATATACCGTATATTTCGGTGTATAAGTCGCACTTTTGACACGCAAATTTGACCTCTAAATTAAGGGTGCGTCTTATACACCGAACATAAATGCCTCACCACAAAGATTGTACATATCGTCACCTCGTTCGCTAGGCCTGAGTAGGCTAGGCCTAGCTACAGTATACTAACGTAACAGCAACCTGCTTCTGCCTAGTTTTCAAGGCATTTTAGCATGATGTTATACTAAATTATGATGAAAAGATTTGTTCATTATGGAGCTGCTGTTTTAGGCGCTCCGATAAAATTTCATTTGTAAACGTTTACGATTGGAATAGGCTAGTATTTATTTATAGTTATACGCACGATCGCCGACCGCCGTACCCCCAGCGCAAGCCCTTCTCCAGGTGATTATAGCATGGACCTAGCGTACACACTTCTCGGATACATGGATACTAATCGAATACGATTGTCCGTGAAAACGTTCGCCCTCTCGAAGTGATCGATCGAGGCTAGCCCACACACACGTACGTGTTACACACACGGTCATGCACTCGATGTTGCGGGTGCGAAACTCATGAATAACAAGTTAGAAAGAACTCGTTGAGGCTGGGCGCGGCCGAGCCTAGGCCTAGGTAAGAAAAAACCTAAATAAAGGACGCCGTTGTAGATATAACAAAATTATTATTACAATAATATTGATTACAATTTAAGAAAAAATTGTTTTTATGAAATATAAGGTGCGTCTTATACATCGACGATATAAAAAATACCGATATTTTACTCTCAGTTAGGGGGTGCGTCTTATACACAGGTGCGACTTATACACCGAAATATACGGTACACAAATTTTGACATTAATATGTACACAGAAATAATTAATATCAGGATGTACAAAACAACTATGAAACATAATTTGAATGATGTATTCATTTATTAAATTTACAAGCAATGGCAGATGTTTGGAGGTTTGACGGTTGTTCTGCTACAACACTACTTGCATGCTTAAAGGGCTAAAGCTCTGATTACACTATCAAACTTTATACAGTATGACAAAAAAGTGTAATGTGGCCATATGTAGACACAATGTCATATCACTACCTTATTTGGGCATATCGCTACCATATTTGGGCACATCACATTTTTTGTCACATAAAGTTTGATAGTGTAAACAGAGCTTAACAACATGTTATGAACTGTCAAGTATTACCATTTCAATGTTATTGATGCTAGCAGCTTTGTTTGTCCAGAAGTTAGTCAGTTTACCCTGCGATTCTGATGCAACATCTTCTGCAGACGTTGCCACCGCTTGTGAATTGTTTGTGTTCATTCTAGACAATAATATGAAAATAATCTATTCAAATAAACATTTTAGTCACTCTAGTATAAACATATACAACTGAGATTGACTTTTTCATCAGTACTTCTATGAATGGATGATTCGTTGGGAACATGAACGCTAGTTGATCATACCCAGTACCGTATTGATCGTAGGATCATTCGGGAAAACACCTCACAACAATAATATGATAATAAGCGATTATTCAATAAATTTAATATTTTAGTAACTCTATAAATATAAAACTGAGTTGTTATTGCTGCAGCTTTGATGGGTATGAGGATTTTATTACCTTGCAATCCATTATTATTAAGCTTACTCCTAAGAACAGTTTTTGTTGGTAAGATATTACAGGATTGAACCCCGGACCTTGGTTGGTATTGGAAGGCAAGCTGAGCAAATTAGGCCTGCTCCACTATTATCCATCCATTTTACATTGATTACATTGTTATAAGAATACAATAAATAACTAGCATCATTCCATCACTCCGTTGAGTTCGAGTAACATTTGTTCAATTTAGCTAGTCAACAGAACAGATGAACCTTCAGTTCACTGTACTGAGCACGAACTTACTGTATGTATAGGCTATAATTTATGTCAACTAACCAGCGCGCACGAGGCGAGGGCCTAGTGAAAGAGAGAGGGGTGAATTTTAAATCAAAATAGTATCAATTATTGATGAGAGAATAAGTCTAAATTTTGTATTACATGTCAGGATATCTGGTCCTGGAAAGCTTTGATAAATGATGGATCCGATTTGCTAGAAGTTCGACCAACCAAGCTTTGTACAAATGTTTTTCCACAATACCGATGGACCAATGGCTAAGGAACATACACCGTCCAATCAGCACATAAAATGGCCGACCAATCGCGTCAGAGCGGGTAAACATTCATACGATATCCACCTCTTGTGGCATATGAGAACCTTTAAATTAACTGATTACAGTATATACTTTTAAAGTATTATTTCTAAACAACATCAGAATTAATTTGAATCTATAAAATCTACAAATACTTACTTAAATACCAAAATTGAAACACTCTTTGTCTCCAAATCTGAGATGAAAGCGAGCGAAATGGCTGAATTGACAATCGTGAAGGACGAGTTTATTATTTAAGAGGGGAGAAACAAAATTAATTTTCATTGTTTTTTAGATCAAACACTGAAACAAATGTCAATGTCTAACGTGCAGTATATTTCAAATGTACATATTCTATATAACTATTAAATCTTTGCAATATAACTAGCGATAATAATATCACATATTTACATGGGAGGGTGGACAGCTCCTACTACAGTATCTTATTTGGAATGCAATATATTGGACGATACCATTATCTTAAAAGGAGTGTAAACGGGAATTTCCACACCTCGTTTCCTTTTGCGATATAAGAATTAATTGGAAAGGGAGTGTTTTTACATTTTTTATTCACATTTTTTTAATGACAAATGTCTAGAAATATGGTGTTTGTTAATTAATTAAATTTCGCTAAAAAATACATTTTCAATTTAAAATTAATAATTGCGAGTCATTTATTGAGGCGTAATTATAAATAAAATCGCACTATATGTTTTAATTTCATCATTTTGTTATATTGACTTATAAAATATAATAAATAGTGAAGTAGTAGGCCTAAATAGATAGTGATTATGTATGCATCGATAGCTTACCCATTTCCTATATTTTCCTTTTGGAAATCCGTATAAATATAACACACTTTCCCACCAGTATACCGTCCCAACAGCATTTCTGACATCAACATGCTCAGCGATAGACCACAATTTAACTCCGATAAAGGAAACAACGTAACAGACTTCACTCTTATGTATGGTAAAACAATAGTGACAAAAAACACTATGCAATTAGAAAATAAATTATTGTTATATATATTTATTAGGTCATTATTAATTATTGTTAATGTTTATAAGCAAAGATGACAACATTTACATAAATCATATGCAGGATATGTCAAACCAAAGTCAAAATAAACATTATTTATGTAATAAAATATTGTACAACAGTATCTGCTACACAGGCAAATGAAAGCCAACATAAAACAATTACATTATCTAGTGGCTGGAAAGGAGGCCAAACGGCGTCATAACGCATAGCATTCAACTGAAGAATTCAAGCTGATAGCTAGACGAAACTGTCTTGAAAGGTATAATATAAGTTAATAAAATTATACTTAAAAAAGCATTATTACTATTGTACCTAATTACTAATAATATAATCTTTGTTCGACTTCAATTCATCACTAAAGATCAAGGAAAATACATATGTGTGTTGGGACACAACACGATGCTTTATTTAAGAACGTGAGAGAGAGATTGAGAGGTTAACACTATCTTAGAGCAATCAATATCAATGTAAAACTAGATTTGAACTCGTCACTTCGGACGAGTTAGGTTATCCGCAGCGCAAAGGCCACGCGCACGTCATACGTTAGAATATTGCGCGCAGAAAAACGATTATGCCATTGAAAAAATGTTAGTGCGCTCTCTATTTTGCGTCACGTCAAAGTATATACGGTATATACACTATATTCTGTATACGTACTACATACAGTGCAGAATAGGTGAAAATAAGGGACCCAAGTTATTGACGCTTTTGGACATGATGATGTCATCACAATTTAAAAAATGGTAGATTATGCGAAAGATAATTGATTGGCCTAGACAATATATCAAAATGGGGGGAAATGGAATACGGATAAGTGGAGATGCGCTCTATTAAATGTGATGAGCTATGCGAAAGAGACAAAAATCCTATATTTTATATTCGAGTGGCCATACGATGACGTCATAATATTCGGTTAGCCATATCAATGCAAGATTCGATAAATACAACCCATCTACTTCCAGAATATGTAATTTTAAAAAAGTTCACCACGTAGTTTAGAATTTACGACCGTTTTAAGAAAGGCATAATTTTCACAAATTTTTGAACTTTTTCATAAAAAACGCACGCAAATTGTCCAATTCTACGTGCTCGTATGACGTGATTTTAAGGCAAAATTGATTGAAAATTTGTAAATTTACTATAAAAGGCTGAAAAAACAAAAATCAAGCAAAAAAATGATGTTTTTGTGCTACGTGCACACGTGCGCGTAAAAAAATTGCGCACGCCTGGGAATTTTTTTAATGCTCAAAATGACATGAAACGCGTAGAAAGTTGATTAGAAATTGATTTTTCGCATTTTGAAATTTTAAACGCGCGTGTGTGCGTAATTTTTTTGAAACATGCCATTTTTAATCCATAGAAAGTTTGCCCTTGATATAACTTAAATTTTCACTAAGTGTCAATACAAAATGACTTTTAGTTTTTAATCTATGATCAATCATTGAAATTCATAAAATCGCGCGTAACTTACGCTGCGCAACTCGGACGTGACCGAAAACCTTATTACGACATCTTCAGATAGAGGTCAATCTTCTGCTAAAGTTATACAATGTTATGTTGAGAAGATTTAGAGATACACTAGCAACAAAATTCTGGGAAAGAAAGAAGAACATAGAAAAAAAAAAAAGATCCTGACAATAACAAGGGGTTATCCGCCAAGTGCGGATAACCAATAAAATTATATACTTTGAATAAAAAGTATGGAGAATTGTTAAAGATTTATTTATTAGGCCGTTTCTTACTGCAGTTTACACACACACCACGACGCATACTATACAATACACCCATGTTGACATATTGGTGTGTGTAAACTCCGGAACTTTGCCAGGAGATGTGAAAGCAGTAATGACTAATTTCTTCTCATCAATGATCTAGTGTAGATAGTATTAGTATATGAATTAAAATATAATTTAAAGATGAAAATCAAGAGATGGGAATGTAAAACAATATTATGCTATAAAGCACCTAACTCAATACTATTTATCAGCTTTATATTATGCCATAAAGGATGTAACTCAATACTGTTTATCAGCTTTATATTATGCCATAAAGGACCTAAAATCACCACCTAACTCAGATACAAGTAAACAGCTTAATATTATGCCATAAAGCATTTAAAGTCACCACCCAACTCAAATACTAACAGCTTTAAAAATATAGTACTCAAGCTGATTCAATGTACATTACAATTCATGTGTTCACATTGACACAGATCTGTGCTTTACTATTGCCAATATTATACTTATTAATGTTGAAAATGTGTTCCAATCCATGATTATTATATTTATACTTAACAATAATCATCTTTAAAAAAACATTTTAAAAGTTTAAACTATTACAATTTGATTTTCATTTAATTTTAGCACGAGAATTTGTTTGTGCTCGTCAATATCTCCCAAAAGATAAGTTGAACATTGAACATAATGGGGGTGTATCAATTGCTAAATAAGATAATTTTTATCAATAAATGGATTTTATTTTCCACTAATCTATGTAGATATGATACTATTGAGTGTGCTGTTGAAGCTGTTCCACTAGGGTTCATATGCTGGTGGCTTCTCCCATTTTTCCATTTCTACAACCTCTTCATAGGCAGGTGGCTTTGGAATCAGTGCCTAGAATAAGACAAAATACTTATGTTAGAATGAGACAAAATACTTAAAATGAGACAAAATATTTAAGTCAAACTGAGACAAAATATTTGAGTTACAGTAATATAACACAACGTTCTTGATACATAAGAGAACAGAAGTCAAAAACGGTTACCAAATATGATTACATAACGTAGCCATTTTACAACTGAAATTGCAATAATACCATAAGTATGGAATAAAAAACCGATAAATTGTCCTTAAATTAATTATAAGTACACAGACTAAATGAATATATCATCAAACAGAGCCCATTTATAGTTGTAAAATAAACCCAAGAACTTTTACGCTGATTTGTTAAAATAATTTACCTCCATGTCATCTGTAACATAACCTCCTGTAGGTGAGAATTCTACAGCTGCAATGTATTTATAACAAGCCCACACACAAGATATGCAGTATCCCTGTGAACACAAAACAACTATTATAAGTAGAAAGACAGCACAAGAAAGTAAACTAAATGATTTTTGTCACACAAATGATGATCTTTGACCTCTCTGCGACCTTAATTTGTGCCGTGTACAAGAAATTGGCTTAAAAATATATGTTATAAAAATATTATATTATATAATACAATTGTAGTTTATGGGCAGTTATCTGTCCCTTTTAGGAGCTTTAAGGCTTTTAAGACAAGAAATAACCTGGTTTAAAGTTATTTATATGCATTATATTTACAAAACGTCAACATTTGCAGGTCTAGTGTCTTTAAAATCTACAGTAAGGTAGAAATAGGAAGTCAACCATTCGATCTCTTAAAACTAATATTCTATTAAAACATCCCTTTAACAGTTTCAACACAATAGCACAATGCACCAACTAGACAATGTGTAACTATTGAGTCTAACAATTGATGTGTTTATAGGATGGGTAGCAAGCCTGTATTGTGTAAGGCACTATCTACACTATCAAACTTTATGTGACAAAAAAATGTGATGTGCCCATGATGATGTCATATCACCAGCATATTTTTAAGCATATCAATGCTATATTTATGCACATAACACTTTTTTTTGTCAAACTTGATAGTGTAGACAGAGCCTAATGGCTTGTGATAAGTTCGCAACAAATAGCATCGCAACAAAACACAAACCTTAAAGACCATGATAATCATGAAGACAATAACAGCAATAGCCATGAATCCTGGACCATCTAGGTCATAGTTTGACACTGGTAACTGTTCTTTCCAATGCATAAATTCCTGGTTGTATGGAAATTGTGCCTAGATTAACAAAAGATATAAGAAATGAAGAATGTGTAACATGTATGCACACAGGGATATCATTATTAGAAATTTCTAAAGCTCTGTCTACACTATCAAATTTATGTGACAAAAAAACGTGATGTGCCCATATATACACATGATTGAAAATGTTCATCTGGTTTGTAGTAACAAGTTATTTGAAATGTTCTTTTTTTCAAACCAACAATTAGTAAACTAACCTAATGACAGTTTCGCTGTCCTTATCTGAAACTGTCAAGGTTAGTTTACTAATTGTTGGTTTGAAAAAAGAACATTTAAAATAAATGATGATGTCATATCACTACCATATTTAGGCACATCAAACTTTTTTGTCAAACCAGTTTGATATTGTAGACAGAGCTTAAGATGTCTAAATGTCCAAGACAATGCCATGATTTTAATTGCGTGGAAAGCTAACCTAAAGCTTTCACCTAGAATGTTTTTAAAACTTATCTCAGACCCAATTGAATGTAAATGATTGATATCAAAAGTTACAAAATACCGCTTCTATTGGTGCAAATTTGTATCAATAAATGTTATGTACTACTACAATTTTAACCCAAAAAAAAGAGTATATATACTGCACTACTGAACAACTGTTTTTTGTGCAGTTAATATAGTACTGTAGAATACAGTTAACAGTACTTACACGGTCTTTGTATCTGGATAGTAGGAAAGGACACCAACCGCAGTTAAACACGAGACAAAGAACAATACTTACACTGTCTTTATAATCAGTATCTGGATAGTAGGAAAGGACACCAATCGCAGTTAAACACGAGACAAAGAACAATACTTACACTGTCTTTATAATCAGTATCTGGATAGTAGGAAAGGACACCAATCGCAGTTAAACACGAGACAAAGAACAATACTTACACTGTCTTTATAATCAGTATCTGGATAGTAGGAAAGGACACCAATCGCAGTTAAACACGAGACAAAGAACAATACTTACACTGTCTTTATAATCAGTATCTGGATAGTAGGAAAGGACACCAATCGCAGTTAAACACGAGACAAAGAACAATACTTACACTGTCTTTATAATCAGTATCTGGATAGTAGGAAAGGACACCAATCGCAGTTAAACACGAGACAAAGAACAATACTTACACTGTCTTTATAATCAGTATCTGGATAGTAGGAAAGGACACCAATCGCAGTTAAACACGAGACAAAGAAGTCAAATTGCATCAAACAGAAGAAAGGCAGCAAGTAACTGGAACGGTACTGAAAACAAAGGATAACAAGTAGAAATTATTGTATTATAATTATATTTCATTTTGTAATTTATTTATGCTTACTCTATGTTCCATTTTAATTTCATAAATAATATTGATTTACTTTTGTTAATGCTCTGTCTACACTATCAAAATGTGATGTGGCCAAATATGGTCATGATGATGTCATATAACTACCATATATGGGCACAATTTTTTATCACATGAAGTTTGATAGTTTAGACAGAACTTAAGACAATTCCTACTTTATTATTTAATGTAAATACCTAGTCCAAAATAAATGTGTTCAGACGTAAGATTATACATGAAATTTTTAGCACAAATCAAAATGTGATCTATGAATGACTACAATGAATTTAAGTAGAAATAACCTTTTTAAGTAATTACTCAACATTATTACATTATTGAGACAGTCATGCATATTAGTATTATTTATGATAAAAAATGCATGAAATAAAACATGCACAGATGGTACAAATGCATGAATGAATGAACTATTCAACTAAATAGGGTCAGGGGTCAGAGTGCGAGGGGAGAGCAGGTCAAATGCGCAACTACAATTAATCATGCTTAACACTACTGTATCACTTTCTTTTTTCTCAAATGAATAAAATTGGTGTTGTCATTTTATCCAATCCATCTTTTAATCATTTATGTATCCATCAGTTGTTTGAATATAACAGTTGGGGAACCATATACATTTAGACCAGTACTACCGAATACTACTAATATTATTAACAGTTAATTTTCAAATTTTGATCTTTAATATCCAATTATGAAATTTCACATATGTACACTATACATTACAGTAATTTTTTTATTAAATTATGAAATTTGTAAATGTGTACGTTATAATAGTACATTAATTATAACTTACTGAATGTCCTCAAACAAACAATTTAAGAACATTGTCACAATGCTTTATGTAGCAACAAAAACTCTTCCACACATTATACTAAACTATAGTTTATTGTTAGTTTATGCTACTGTATAGAAGCTGTTCCAATGTTAACGTGATGCAAATTAAACAAAGTATAAAATACCTTGACAACACCCCAAATCATAAGTATTGACAGATAAGCTGCTGTAGTGACGATACACATGGCTACAACATACTCAGCTAAGATGATTGAACATAAAGATATTAAGCACACAATTTAGCAAAGGCAAGTATACTTGAGAACCTTCCAAATATGGAAACAGCATACCAAAAAAGAATAGAAGTACAGCAGGCTGTTCTATTGTTGTTTTTTAGGGTATTAGTAGTAGACTTTTTCAAGGATGACCTATGGAACTAAATATTTGTTAACATTGGTTTTACCAAAAAAAAGTTTTTGGGTTTTTTTGTGGACGAACCAAAGCTGGTGTGCATATTTTTTAAATAAACGATAAATCAAGAACATTTCAAATTGATTGCATAAGCTTTTGAAAGTAAAACTGTTTAGTTTATATCACTATTGTTTATAGTAACTATGCCTCTCATTATGAATTTTTTTAGGCAAAGTTTAAAATGTAAAAAGTACATTGTTCATAATAATAATAATGCAAAAGGATGTGAGCAAACTACTAACACAAAGCAATAATTAAAAGATATTGTATATTAAATATCAATAAAGCAAGAACTGAAGCAAACCAACAAAGAAACACTGTGTATTTAGTGGTAATGATTAAGCTCCGTCAACAATGGTAAAAAGAAGTTATTTTAAGTTAGTTAACTCTCAGAAGTAAAAAAAACATTTTCCTTATGGCGTTAAATCCTGTTCACTTTCCTATTTATACTGTAGGTGGCACTCCTGTCCACAGATAAACATGTACACACATTATGTTACACTTTCAAACACTATCAGTATTATAAAATAAAAGACTTTTTAATTTTGATTGGATTTTAAAATGCAGTATTTCTATATTTACTATTTCCTATTTAACTATCACTTTATAATAAATAATAAAACCTAAATTGTGAAACTTTTGAAATGGAAAAGATATCTGTACAGTATGTACTGGTATCAACTTATGAAACACAACACAATCATTATTTCACAAACATCAATTTAAAAATAACACTGCAATGTATGTGAATATTACAACAACAAAAGTACAAGCAAGAAATAAAAATGAAATTAAAGTTTTTTTGGGGTACATAAAACACTTTGCAATGAAGCGCAGCAGAAAAATAGTGGTTGTTGTTTAATAAAATGCTTGTTCAGGGCCCATACAAACCTTGAGTGTTCCATGTAACATCATAATTGTTATCATACAGTATACTACAAGGATGACCAAGCCAACACAATAATCAGCTAGTGAAAGTGAACACAAGAGAGAAAAAAATATAACGTTACTTTCTATGATTAATATAAGAAAGCTTTAACAATTTGATAACAAAAATAAGTACACAAAAATGTATACTGTTTAAAAACAACCGAGTACAGTTAGTACTAGTTAGTGCTACAACTCTCAGGTAGGAATCATGTTATGGTTAAACATATGCAACATAATAATACAGGAGAACCTCTGTCAAACTGACACCTTAGGGAGCAACAAAGCTACCCCTTAATGGGGTGCCTCCCCCCCCCCAATGAATATGGGTTGGCTGTAGTGTTAAAAAACTACTATTTCCCCCTAATTGGTTTCAGCACCCCTTTATTAGGGGGTGTCTGTCCTAAAGAAGGTTTCTACTGTGTGTGTGTTTTTATACAAAAATACATTGTTGAGCTTTAGTGTGCAGTATATAGTGTATGTATTAAAAAAACACAATTGAACTGTTAAAATGCAGTCCAGCATAAAAAGATTCTACTGTAAGCATAAAAAACTGAATACAACAAAAAATATTGTTAAATTTTAACACCAGCTTTGGTTTCTAGTTACGTGGGATGTAATTGGCAAAAGATTGTATTAAGAACTTTAAACTGTATGAAAGCACTACCAGCATGGCATAAAAGGATGTAAACATGATGCCATAAAGTAGTATCAATTCAATATATTCATCTTGAAAACAAGATAATTATAGTCAGTCCCAAAATATAATAATTCTCAAATTTAAAAATGGAATGAAAATGATGGGACGGTGTGTTATGAGAAAGAATTAAATGAATAATATATTTTAAATATTCAAAATTGTTCCAATCTGAAAAGAAAACTATAAAACAATGAAATATAATGAATCAATTACAATGTAATACTAACTGTACATATTTGGTTCATCTTTAAATAACTTTTATACATATTTTATGTGATGTAATACATACAATATTAGTATATTTATTTGTAAAGTAAAGTTAATAATATTTTACTAAAATTTATTTTTCACAATTAAAATATTAAAGAGTGATTAAATTAAGAATCAGGTAAATCTACATATTAAAAAACATTTAATTGAAATAGTAAGGTGGACTTAAAAATAGGAATATTTTTGATAATAACTTACATGAATCGTGGGCATTCTCAATTGATTTCAGCTCTGGTTGCCTATCTTCGTAGCTTCCAAATGTTATAATCACCAACAACAGACCAATTCCCACGATTTGACCAATCTGAAACCATTTAGAAAAAAAAGGTTAGACTTAGTCTAGGCCTAGCTAGACGATAAAATGATGTTTATACGATCTAGATTATTTTTACTTTGTTCGATGAATATTTATTATTATTATTAATATTAGGCCTATATTAATAATTGATTTTTCACGCTGCTGCTCTAGCCCGCTACGTCCCATTAGGACTACTCAATCAGAAGCTAAAGCAAGCAGCAGTTATAGTTCTAAGGACGACAGTTTAGCGAAAATGGAAACTCCACTATAATTTATTGATTCCAGCTGCTACAGTAGACCCAAAAAACGTCTGAGAAAAGAGTCTATTAGAACATGTTAAAATTACAAATCCCAAAGCATTTCTGGTATATTCACTGTCATTCATTGAATTATTATGCACTTGTCAATTGTATGACCCACTATACGACCCCCGGGAGAGGTGCGTCATGGGTGCGTCATTTACAAATAATTACTGACGCAGGGGTGCGTCAAAAAACCTAGATGGTACGTCACATCAATGAACAAGGTGTGTCAATGTCCGTCACTTTACCACCCACCATATCATAAACAACATGGTCACAGTGCGTCAAAATGGGTGCGTCATGGTCACCTAAAGGTAATTCACCTTTTTGACACACGGGTGCGTCATGGTATTCAAAAGTATGACGCACATCGGACAAATGGCGCACCTCTCCCGGGGGTCGTATAGTGGGTCATACAATTGACAAGTGCATTATCGAAACAGTCCATTAAAGTTTGTGTTTGTAGTAGGATACTTCACACTCGAAATATCTACAGTAGGGTGATGAAGTGACCCCAAGACTTGACCTTAGCAATAAAATTAACTAAAGTGACAGAAATTGAGTATTCAAACGCAACCGATATGATTAAAATAGCGTACTACTAGAGGCGGCACTTCATTTAGTCATACCGAAATAAAACCGTGGGCGACTTTACGATGGGGCGACTTTGTAATGTGGCAACTGTGCCGCGGCGACTTTGTTTTGGGGCGACTTTGCGATGGGGCGACTTGACTGGATCCCCATAATAATTAGGCCTATTATTTAGGCCTATATAATAATATAATAAAGTATTGTAGCCTCCTAACTAAATATTATTATCCTAGGCCCAGCCTATAATATATACATTTAATACATATAGGCCTAGCCTAGATTAAGAATAGCTAGGCCTAGCCTCAATCAAGTCAAGGCCTACTACTACAGTAGTAGGCAGCTAATAATTTGCCTAGTAGGCCTAGGCCTAAATAAATAAATGTTATGATTCGATTATTCGTGGTGTTGGTCGTCTCAGAACCGTTTAGCATAGTGTTTGGCCTAGACTAGAAGTGTAGGGATGTAGGCCTAGTAGGCATAAAAATAGGTCTATCTAGGCCTAGGCCTAGTCCTCGAGGATGACAAGGAATCGGAATTCCGTTTGCTTACCAAATTCCAGACACCAATCAGCCCCGCACCAACCCTCACCGATACTGTATCACAGCAGCATTTTGGCTCGTTTGAGTAGGCCATGATAAAACCTATTTTACGACCGTTATGCTGCTACAAAATTAACTACCACTAGAAGAAAAATCTAAATTTTATGTTAAGTGTATTTGCCAACAAAACATTTAACCAACAGAGAAAAGTTTCACACTTTTCCTGTTGTATTTTCCCAACTTGTCTTCGTTTCGTCGTATTCTCTCTTCCTCAGCTCTCTCATCATTCAGCCTCTCAAAGAAAAAAAAACACACAAAGCCTCTTTACATTGTTATTCTTCCGCGTAGTACTAAACAAACTGCAAAACATTTCTTCATTTTAAACATTCGTAAAATTTAAGTTAAATTATTCAGTTATGATATATAATGTAATGTCTAAAGACGTAATTTAGTAAAATAATTAGTATTCTATCATTATAAAAAAAATAATGTAGAAAAATAGTCCCTTAAATGTTGGTGGCGCTTTTCAAATTGATAAAGGTGGCGCTATTATCAAAACAAAAATGGCAGCGCCCATGTGTTAACTTTTTCTTTTTGCAGTCGGAACAAAATGAGAAGGTATTTCTCTTCAGTGAATAAAAAACTTGAATTGACTTTGGCTATGATTAAGCCAGACATAGTTTCTCATCCTCAAAGACACGCAGTAAGTAATTCAGTGGTAATATAGATTATTCATTAGCTAGGCCTGGGCCTATTATAGCCGGTTATAGCCTATTATAGGCCAACGCCTCACTTAACGGTAATTTCATATTAATACTCCTTTTGATTGAGGTAGGCTAGGTGTGATGAAAAGTACGTGGTTGTGGGGGTTTAATAATAGAAGACCGAGGGTCGCTCTAAACATGGAAGTAACATAGGGAAGGCAGGCTTATATATGTAATTACTATTTTAATATTTTAACTTTCTAAATATAAACTAATTTTTAATTGTACAGGAAATAAAAAACATAATCCTTTTAAACCAATTTTTCATCATTCAATCTAAAGTATTAAAATGGGACAGAGAAAAGGCTGAAGAGTTTTATAAAGAACACAAAGGTAGGAGCCTAAGTCTTAGCTAAGTATATTTATTAATATTTATACTACAGTATGTTTTTATTAGTTCTTCTCTACTACTATGTTTAGTATTTATTACTGTATATAATTTTATAATCATACCAATTAAGTGTTAAATTGATGTATATTTTCTTTTGTTTTTAGGAAAGTTTTTTTACAATCGACTTGTCGGTTTTATGTCGAGTGGACCAATGAGTGCACACATTCTAGCAAGGGATAGTGCTATTGAACACTGGAGAACGTTGATGGGCCCAACCAAAACGTTTAAGTTCGTATCAGTTTTTGTTCTAAATTTATAGTAAAATTATTTTATTTTTTATTTATATTATATGAAAATTGAAAATGCCCTCTTTTAAAACCAACCAAAGTTTGTAATAACAGGGTGTAGCATGTCATTATATTAAAAACTACAAATATAGAATACAGCTGAGCATTACATTTTTTTTTAAACTTTGTCAGAGCCAGACATGAAAATGCAGATACGATACGAGGAATGTTTGGGCTTACAGATACACGCAATGCTACGCATGGATCAGGTAGGAACTTATTTTTTCCATTCGGCCATTCATTGTATTAATGAAATATTATACAATAAATTTAAGTAATACTGTAATTTATTTGTTTTTTAGATTCTGCAGAATCAGCATGTAAGGAAATAGCATTCTTTTATCCAGAGTTTGATGTCGATAACTGGTATACAACACAAGAACATTTATTTAGGACTGGGAAAGTGTTATACTGTGAAGAAACTGGAATACATAGGCCAACAACAAATTTAGATTCCACTAATAATAATGATAATAAAAATAATAATAATAATAATATACATAATTAATTACCAGTACAAATAAAAACAAACAAGAAATATTTATTTGGAGCCAACTATTTAGTATACAAATTTTCTTTTTTAAATGAAAATCATTTTATATTTATATATTGTGCAAACAAATCAAAATAAATTAAACTTGGTAAAGTATAAATGTGTAGGTTTTTGTTTGTATATGTAACCCGTTGACGCTTGTTTGTATATGTAACCCGTTGACGCTTGTTTGTATATGTAACCCGTTGACGCTTGTTTGTATATGTACCTTGTTGACGCTTGTTTGTATATGTAACCCGTTGACGCTTGTTTGTATATGTACTCTGTTGACGCTTGTTTGTATATGTAACCTGTTGACGTTTGTTTGTATATGTAACCTGTTGACGCTTGTTTGTATATGTAACCCGTTGACGCTTGTTTGTATATGTAACCCGTTGACGCTTGTTTGTATATGTACTCTGTTGACGCTTGTTTGTATATGTAACCTGTTGACGTTTGTTTGTATATGTAACCTGTTGACGCTTGTTTGTATATGTAACCCGTTGACGCTTGTTTGTATATGTAACCCGTTGACGCTTGTTTGTATATGTACCCGTTGACGCTTGTTTGTATATGTACCCTGTTGACACTTGTTTGTATATGTACTCTGTTGACGCTTGTTTGTATATGTACTCTGTTGACGCTTGTTTGTATATGTAACCCGTTGACGCTTGTTTGTATATGTAACCCGTTGACGCTTGTTTGTATATGTACCCTGTTGACGCTTGTTTGTATATGTACCCCGTTGACACTTGTTTGTATATGTACCCTGTTGACGCTTGTTTGTATATGTACCCGTTGACGCTTGTTTGTATATGTACCCCGTTGACGCTTGTTTGTATATGTAACCCGTTGACGCTTGTTTGTATATGTACCCTGTTGACGCTTGTTTGTATATGTACCCTGTTGACGCTTGTTTGTATATGTAACCTGTTGACGCTTGTTTGTATATGTAACCCGTTGACGCTTGTTTGTATATGTAACCCGTTGACGCTTGTTTGTATATGTACCCTGTTGACGCTTGTTTGTATATGTAACCTGTTGACGCTTGTTTGTATATGTACCCTGTTGACGCTTGTTTGTATATGTAACCCGTTGACGCTTGTTTGTATATGTAACCCGTTGACGCTTGTTTGTATATGTACCCTGTTGACGCTTGTTTGTATATGTAACCCGTTGACGCTTGTTTGTATATGTAACCCGTTGACGCTTGTTTGTATATGTACCCTGTTGACGCTTGTTTGTATATGTAACCTGTTGACGCTTGTTTGTATATGTACCCTGTTGACGCTTGTTTGTATATGTACCCTGTTGACGCTTGTTTGTATATGTAACCTGTTGACGCTTGTTTGTATATGTACCCTGTTGACGCTTGTTTGTATATGTAACCTGTTCACACTTGTTTGTATATGTACCCTGTTCACACTTGTTTGTATATGTACCCTGTTGACGCTTGTTTGTATATGTACCCCGTTGACGCTTGTTTGTATATGTACCCCGTTGACGCTTGTTTGTATATGTACTCTGTTGACGCTTGTTTGTATATGTAACCCGTTGACGCTTGTTTGTATATGTACCCTGTTGACGCTTGTTTGTATATGTACCCCGTTGACGCTTGTTTGTATATGTACCCCGTTGACGCTTGTTTGTATATGTACCCCGTTGACGCTTGTTTGTATATGTAACCTGTTGACGCTTGTTTGTATATGTACCCTGTTGACGCTTGTTTGTATATGTACCCTGTTGACGCTTGTTTGTATATGTACCCCGTTGACGCTTGTTTGTATATGTACCCTGTTGACGCTTGTTTGTATATGTACTCTGTTGACGCTTGTTTGTATATGTAACCCGTTGACACTTGTTTGTATATGTACCCTGTTGACGTTTGTTTGTATATGTAACCCGTTGACGCTTGTTTGTATATGTACCCTGTTGACGCTTGTTTGTATATGTACTCTGTTGACACTTGTTTGTATATGTAACCTCTTGACGCTTGTTTGTATATGTAACCCGTTGACGCTTGTTTGTATATGTAACCCGTTGACGCTTGTTTGTATATGTACCCTGTTGATGCTTGTTTGTATATGTAACCTGTTGACGCTTGTTTGTATATGTACCCTGTTGACGCTTGTTTGTATATGTAACCCGTTGACGCTTGTTTGTATATGTACCCTGTTGACACATATCATATCATTTATTTCGCCAATATACAGAACAGTACAAAAAAAAAAAAAACAATACAAAAGTAAGTCAATGAGGCTTGTTTGTATATGTACCCTGTTGACACAGAATTCACATAAACTTTATTCAAGAAATACAATGTGTAATACAATGTGGTTTTATTGAACAAAAGAAATGAACATTATTATGGGATAGTTCTTTCAATTTAGCATTTTAATGCAACATATGCCACTTATATACAACAATCATAGAAAAACAATGCAAAGAAACAGAGACACAAAACATTTATTATTCTTTATAATTCTTATTTGTGCTATTTTATACACATATTGTGAGAAAAACACAAGTAACATAAGTAACTCTGAATGTGTGCATTGTGCCAGTAATGAACAAAGCAGTATCATCTGTATGCAAATGAGATTGGTCACTTGTAATACTACAGTACAATCACATAGGTATCTTGTAGTTAACATATTAAGAATTGTTAAAACACTTTGCAAGACATATTTGATTTAAACATGATTGGTTTATTAACACTGATGCATGGATACACAACCCTTAGTGTAGCATCCCTTATATCTTGATACAAATTCTTCGTTTATCATTTTGCCATCAGTACACATAATTCCTATTGCACACTGCATTTACAAGTTTAGCAGTGATAGCTTATTGGTGGAATTTGGATCACATGTTGTTGCCTCCTCTTCCTCGCCCTTGGTGAAACCTCCCGCCTCGACCGCCTGTAAAGGATGTGAACAAAATAACAAATGAATAGTAATTGATATGGCTAAGGCTGCAGGCTTTTTAATTTGTAGTGATAGGGGTTACTGTAGTTTGTTACTGTATAGATATGGGATACAAGCTTTTTACTGTTTAGTAATAGGGGATGCAGGCCTCTTAATGTGTAGTGATAGGGGCTGCAGGCTTTTTACTGTGTAGTAATATGGGCTGCAGGCTTTTTACTGTGTAGTAATATGGGCTGTATGCTTTGTACTGTGTAGTAACTGTAGGCTTTGTACTGTGTAGTAATATGGCTGCAGTCTTTTTAAGGTATAGTTATATTGGTTGCAGGCTTTTTACTCTGTAGTAATATGGGATGCAGGCATTTTACTGTGTAGTAATAGAGGCTGTAGGCTTTTACTGTGTAGTAATAGGGGCTGCAGGCTTTTTACTGTGTAGTAATAGGGGCTGCAGGCTTTTTACTGTGTAGTAATAGGGGCTGCAGGTTTTTTACTGTGTAGTAATAGAGGCTGTAGGCTATTACTGTGTAGTAATAGGGGCTGCAGGCTTTTTACTGTGTAGTAATAGGGGCTGCAGGCTTTTTACTGTGTAGTAATAGGGGCTGCAGGTTTTTTACTGTGTAGTAATAAGGGTTGCAGACTTTGTAATGTATATTATACAGTATACTGAAGGCGATGCAGGCTTTAAAGCTCAGGTACAGGCATGAATTAAAACTATAATATCTGGTTAATTGTACATAAATCAAATATTTGTAACAGAAATCAAGACGAAAAAACATGAATTTCCCTTAATATGGTCAAATACAAATTAATTGACAAAATTCTGCCATAAAAACCAGGAAGACTTTTTTTCAGTAGTTAGGTAGTTTAACCTAATGTAATAACATGTCTGGTGACTCCCTAGATGGTGAAAAAAGATGGTGGATATATGGTGGATAATTTTTGCTATAGCATGAAAATAAAAATCTGAAGTTGAATAAAAATACCAGAAATGTAAAATTAAATTTATATTACCTATATTTAGTTATCTGATAACATTGCCTCTCTATTTACAAAATTTGTGTACAAAAGAAGAGATTTTACTGTGTAATTTGAACTATTCCTCCACTGATAAGAAAGTGCTTATTTTCAACAAGCTTGTGTAACATAAATAAAATCCCAAAAATTATGAAACATAGGGGAAACTATAGATCGATAATTATTGGAATGTATGATCAATAGAAATTTTTTGCCCGCACCTGGCCTTTAAGCTTTTTATTGTATATTTACCTCGTTGTGTTCTCTGTATTGGACGGCGGCCTCGTACTGCTGACTGTGGACGTTGTTGAGCTGGTCTAGATGCTACTGATGCAGAGCTCTGTGTTGGATGCCGTGAGCTCTGTGCTGGGTTGCCAGTGTTCCATACAATTGGCTTAGGCTTGCTTTTGGCTTCACCTCCTTATCAAGACAAAATATGTAGTCAACTTTTTCAAAAAAGATTTTGGATTGGGGGAATTGTATGAAAATAAACATAATCTTATTTTGAAGAGGTTTTAAGCTCTGTCTAAACAATGAAACTAGTTTGACGAAAATGTGTGATGTGCCCAAATATGGCAGTGATATGACATCATTATGTCCATATATAGGCACATCACATTTTTTGTCAAATAAAGTTTGATAGTGTAGACAAGGCTTGTGCCCAAATATGGTAGTGATATGACATCATGTCCATATATAGGCATATCACATTTTTGTCAAATAAAGTTTGATAGTGTAGACAGAGCTTTAGACAAAAAAGATCCATATATTAATTCCAACATGATGTGTCATCACCATTAACGGCATACTATAGTATTATACTATACTAGAAAAAGGGCAAATGTAAACAATCTGAAATTGATAATCTTACCATGTTCGGTTGAGCTTTCAGCAGCTTGACCACTAGTTGATGGTGCTTCCTTAGCCTCTTTCTCACTGCCATTATTTGTTGAGCTGCTAGGCCCAGTATCGTCTTGTCTTGAAGCAGCTGTGGCCTCACCACTTCCACCAGATTCTACAATCTCTTGAGTGCTGGCTGGGCTTCTACAATAACAAAAGATCAGTATGCTTAACAAAATAGAAAACATAAAAATGGGGTATGCTTAGCATGGCATAGAACGATGCATTGTGTGCTATCTATTTTTCACCTTTCAAACTAGGTCTACAGGTAGTAGCCTAAATCATAAATGGATTTCATATCTAAACTCTGTCTACAAAAAAAGTGTGCCTAAATATGATATTAAAATACCCAAATATGATCATCAAGTTTGATAGTGTAGACAGAGTTTTAAATAATCAGGAGAAATCGCACTTTAGTGGTAACCTCCCACGATTGTTGGGAGATTTAGGAGCTACTTTTTACTACTTTTTTGAAATAATAAGTACTGTATGTAAAAGAAACTCACTGGGAACTAGCTGCCTGTCGTGTCTCTACTGCCCCTTGTAACACCTGTACTACTTCACTAGGCTCAGTATCTGGTTCATCACTCCCTGCGGCCATTTGTGACGTTGAGACAACAGTAATAGGCACAGATATCGACGGTACAACATCTGATGATTCAGACACAGAGTTGCTTGCTGCTATTGATACTAAATAAATGACGTAATTGTAATTAATTTTATAAATGAGTGAAAGCCAATCAGTGATATTATGTTGAAATAGATAATATGAGACAATACTTTTAAATTTGTTTTATCCATGGAAATAAAGCAAATTCTTCTGGCTGTTTTACTTTATTGTTTTGATTTAGCCTTTTCCTTATTTTTTTTGTATCTCCATTGAGATCCAGCCACTCATACCCACAGCATTGTCATTTTCTCAGTGCTTATTTTATTTTATATCTCCATTGAGATCCAGCCACTCATACTCAGTAATTTACCTTTGTATTTATATGCATATACTTCATATTCTTACCTGGAGCATGCGGCATTAAAGGTGTAGTAGGTACACTGCGACCTCCATCATCATCACCTAATAGTGGATTGATCCTAGTTTCATCCATACCAAGACCTAGAAATTGTTTTTTTTTAATGACAACAAATTATTTTATAAAATATATCAAGATTTTGTTTTTTATATTGTTACTGCGAGTGTTACTACTAGACTTGTGATAACTATAACTGATCTAATTTTATTCGCTCGATTCTACAAATAAACTGTTAGTATTGTATACAAAGACAATGAGTTCTACAAATAAACTGTTAGTATTGTATACCAAGACAATGAGTTCAAACAAATTCAACTTACGTTCTTGTGTTTCAAGCTGCGCTAATCCTGGTCTAGTAGTCTCAGCTTCACCAGGAGGTCCAAAGTGGAACCGGGAGGACTGTAACAGTGGTGAGCTGAAATAATGTGGTCAAATAAATTAACTTAGGGGATGTTCATATCCATGAAGTTATACTTTTGTATCGCAAGCAGGGTCACATTATCATCGATTAACAATTGCTTTTTAAAACTTGATGCATCGCATATCTGGCCGAACATCCAGTATGCAAGTGTAAATTTGATTTTTTACAGGTCAAAAAAGTTGGTTCATTTTTCGTATCATAGGCGTCATACACAAGTTGTGTACACTTAGCTGTCATAGCAAACAAAAAGATCAGTGTTGTAAGAGGTGGCTTCCACTAATCTTAATCTTGTTCAGACCTACAGAATCATGTATGATGTGAAAGCATAAAGGCAAAAAAAAATTTTAAATAATAAAAATATAGAATCTATGTCATTCCTTATGACCATTTACACAAAGCATGGAGCGAACGGGCGGTGTCCGCTCAGGATAGATACATATTCTATGTGTGGCAAGCTACGCAATTCTCTGCTTTACCGTTACCGCTCGTCTGTGTAAATTGGCCTTAACTCTGTAGTTGTGAACAGGCCCTTAAACTATGAATATCTTATCTTGTAGCAGAGTAACAAACACACAGCTGAACTTACTTAATAACTTCTGCAAAGCCCCCATCTGCTCTTGGGACAAAGAGTGTTGGAGTACTAGGAACCAGGCGGTCATCCCCAACATCCTCAAACGGAACAGCTCCAGTAGCCTAAAGGTAGTACAAGTACAAGTTCAATCATTCACAAAATAAAAGCTTAATTATTATGAGTTACATGCATTTTCATTCTGAATTTTAAAGATGTATTGTCTCCCTGCAAAAATATTTTTTTTTTTTAAATTTTGTTGAAAGTGCGATTTTAATGTCACATAATAGTTATCCAATTTTACCAAAAAAAAATGATTTACCTAAAAAAACTGTAATTTAGAGAAAGAAAATATAGCCAATGATTTTTGGTTCAATTTAACAATTATTTATTATGTCATTTTATGAGTGAAATATTTTTTTCGTTTTTCTTTCTACAGAAGTGGTTAATTTGATTAAAAATACAAAATAACCTATTCAAAGTCTGATTTAATTAATTATCATTTTTCATGATTTTGGGAGACAATATAACTTTAAACATAATGATATTTATATTAACATGGTACTCACATAAAATAGTGAAGGTCTGCCAATAGATGGCAGTCTTTCAGTTCTCTATAAAAATTAAAAATATTTTGATTAAAAAAAATGATTTCACAGTCAATGAATTCAGATTAGAACTTTGAAATCAATGCTGTAGTATAAACAATAGTGATTAAAAAAAGGTTGTACTTACACGATGCATAGGTGGGGCATGCTGCTGGCTATGTTCTGGTGGTACTACACCTAACAGAGGGGGTGAGACACGTTGCTGGGAAGAGCTTCCAGATGCTTGCTGCGTTTCAATGACATCATCGTCATCATCATCTAAACAATTTAAAATTGTACGTTTGTACATGACATAAGTAAAATACAACACCATAATATTCATTTCACACTTCACTGTGAAACCGCCATGTAACAAATTATGTTTTAACAAAACAGCCAACACACATTTAGGAGACAACATTACTAAGAGGGCAAACACTCTATTACTCTATACTGACTAATAATAGTAGTAGGGGTTCTACTATATTCCCATTGTATATGATATCATGTGTAATTACTCTCATTGGTTATCCGCCTCAAGCGGATAAGCATTTGTTATTGTAGTGTTACTTTTTTTTTTTTTTTATTATTCTTCTTTCTTTCTCAGATTTTGTGTACGCGTTTTCTCTTGAACGTGTTAACATAACATTTTGTAACTTGGTCAACATATAGACAATTAACTGACGATGTACTGCGAAGCTTTTTGACAATGTCAGATCCGCGTAGCGTAAGTTACGCGCGATTTTCTGAAAATCTTAAATCGGTCATAACTTCGAAACCGATAAATATTTTTTAACGAAATTTTCAGCCACGTTTTCTTCACATCAATGGCTAACTTTTTCGCTCTTCAGCAAATTTTTGAACACTAGAAAATCTGCGCGTAAACTGCGTTTGAAATTTTAAAATGCTCCTAATTTGTGCACGCTGTTTCTCTGTAACGCGTTAACATAACATTTTGTAACTTGTTCAACATATAGACATTTTACTGAAGTTGTCCAGCCAAGCTTTTTGACGATGTCAGAGCCGCGTAGCGTAAGTTACGCGTGATTTTCTGAAAATCTTAAATTGGTTATAACTTCGAAACAAATGAATATTTTTTAACGTCATTTTCAGCCACGTTTGCTTCACATCAATAGTTAACTTTTTTAACGCTATCGCAATTTCTAACATTAGAAAGTGCGCGCGTAAATGGCGTTTGAAATTTTAAAATGCTTCAAATCAATTTCTGATTAAATTAGAGCACGATTCAGGTCATTTTAAGCGTTTAAAAAATTGCCACTGGTGCGCACATTTTTACGCGCGCACGGCGCAGGGAACAGGTATGAGCATTTCTTTTACACGATTTGTGTTTTTAAATCTTCGGTTAACAATTTTACGTTATTTTATTCACTTTTCAACTTGAAATGGCGTTCTACGAGCACGTTAAACATGACAGGTTGCGCACGAAAACGTCAACAAATTGTGAAAATGTTCCAAAATATGTCTACTTTTAAAAATGAAACAGTTCATCAGAATGCAAGGTTACCCCCATTTTTTATTTTAATTTCTTGCAGTGTATGAATCATAGGTCTGATTTATTATAGTGTTGAATGCTAAAACGTGTTTGATGGCTACATTATTTGCATATTAAATATAATTTTTGAAATATTTATCATCAAACAAACATAAACTTATTCAAAGAGCAAAACAATAAACATAACATTTATCTTTTTTCTTTACATGTTAATATATAAAACTTGAAAGTATGTACTTTCATAAAATATCAGCGTTTAAAATTTTTGAAGATTTCATCATAGTAAAATTTATGATTTAAGTTTGATATGTAATAATCAACTTGCATCGAGGGGGTTCACGACATACCGAATGAACGAGGACTCTTTCTTCGGATTTTCGTCAGCAGGTGGTCATATGGCTCGATGTGTAATGCAACCGACTTTGGTATCAGAGGTACCGGGTTCGAGTCCCGTCACGGGAAAACAATTAATTAAAAGGGTTTAGTTGGTTATTACACTGAGAGGGCAGTTTTAATTTTGAATAGCCTACTTTTTTTGGAAAAGTCATAACTTGGAAGTACTTGAATACGCAAGATACGCTTTGTTGCTGGCGGATAACCAAACTCGTCCTCAAGTGACGAGTTTAAGTTCTAGTTGTTATTGTTATTTTATATTGTGTATTATTTATGTGTACTATTTGTATTAAGATTCCATCTTGTGTATCATTATTTGTATCCTAGCTGTGTATATCATTTTTGGTACAATAATTTTTTTGAAGACAATAAAAATAATGATAGTTCATTCTTATAAAGCGCATATAAGCAAGCTGTCAATGTGCTGCACATAAATTAAAATAGACGAGAAGTTGCAATATAATATCGATGAAAAACTTGTTTGAAAAAGAAAGGGCTTCAACTGGGTCTTGAAAGAGTTTAGAGTAGCACACTGTCTGATTGAAATTGTTAAGGAATTCCACCGAGTTGGAGCTGCCACAGCAAAAGCTCTACCACTATCTGTAGATGTCCTAATAATAAATAATGTTATAAAATACATTACCAATGATCTCAACCACTTCATTGGAGTCATCTTCCATGGCATCATCATCGTCGTCTTCATCATCATCCTCTCTGTCTCCTTCCATTTGGTCTTCATCCTCTGCATCAATTCCTTCAATATCTCCTTCCTTTAAAATTAGTGAAGGAATATAAAAAACTTACAAAAATACATTTGAACCTCCCTGCTGTGGAAACTCATCCATGACTGATATTTTCCATCTGATAATCACTGTTTTTAAAAAAAATAGAGATGAGAAGAAGAATGTAACCCTATTCATCTTCCTCCATTGTGTCTGATACTTAAAGTCAAGTCTGAAATATTTCAAGTAACATATTTATGGTGATGATCATATGGGGGGGGGGGGGGGAGTCTTATTACCTACCAATGTGTCATAATCATCATAGTCTTCCTCTTCGTCTTCATCATCATCACCTTGTTCTCCTTGGAAGACCTCTTCATCCTAATTAATCACAGAATACATGTGTTACTACATTGAGCATAGTACATTTATGGATACAAATAATAAATACATCTAGCAATATTTTTGTGTTATTAGTTGACAAGTTTAATTTAATGTAAAAGCAGGAAAAAAAGTAAATCAAATTACTTCATCACTTTCCAGAACGACAATGACATCATTATCATCTGTCTCTTCATCACCAAGAGCAATGCCAACACCGCCATCATCAAGCGCTTCAATTCCAACAAACTGAATGTCATCATCATCGTCGTCCGCAATAATTTGCTCTTGTTGTTGATGACTTGACCCTTGTTGAGGTACTTGCCGTTGTTGATGGCTCGACCCTTGTTGAGGTACTTGCCGTTGCTGATGGCTTGACCCTTGCTGTGGTACTTGGCGTTGTTGATGGCTAGACACTTGCTGTGGTACTTGCCGTTGTTGTGGTTCAGCCTGTTGTATAACACGTAATTTCTTGTCTATGCGCGACTCTGCACGAAGTTGAACAACCTCTTGTGGTAACGCCTGTGCTTCTTTGCTGTCTTCTGGGATAGGTTCTACCTTTGGTTGGTCACTTTGCTTGCTTGGTTCAGGCGATGCCTCTCCCTAATATTGAAAAACATACAAATCTATAATTCCAAAGTACTTTCTCAAGAATTAACTTCCATGACCTTTCTAGGTCAAATTGCATGCTTTTTATATGACCTACAAAATAACTTGAAAAATACCTGTTTTTGAACTTTCTGCTTCTTCTCAAGTGGGGGCGTGCTTTCTCGTTCGGTTGGTACTGCTTCACTGCAATATAATTATATTAGTATTATTATGTAACATTTCAAAATGGTTATAATTATGTATTTCCTACAAAAATAATATTCTATAAAACCGGAGATGAACAAAAAAGTGGCTTTAGAGATTAGTGGCTTTTTATTGTATACTTATTAGGTGAATAGCAATTAGAGCTTTAGTAGAGTGACACCAAGAAAATAATACCTCTCGTTTTCATCATCCTCTCTCTGCCTCTTCATTGTCGTAGCAGAGGGAGTAGGTTCAGTTGATGGTCTGACAGCGTTGGTACTGGTAGATGGTTCAATGGTAGCTACACTTGTGCTCTCTGCTTGAATATGTGGTTCACGCCCACCAGATGTTTCTAGATATAATTAAATAAGAGGCGAAAGTTACTATAAATGATACTCGATTAGGTTATATCATTTTACTTAGTTACAATATTTATAAATTTGTAATTTTGAGAGTAAAATAAAGTTATTTTACCAGGTTCATAACCTTGCGACGTTGATGGCTCCTCCACTAAAGACTGACTCTCCATCACAGGCTCAGCAATTGCAACGGGGGGAGCAAGTTGTGTTGGTGGCACTGCCCAAACAGGTGTAGCTGTCACAACATTTGTGACAGTAGGGGGCTCACTTTCTGAAGATTCAGGTTGTGGAAGCATTTGAGATGGGGTGGAAGATGGTTCCTGGGTCTGAGGCATGACGGTGGCCATGGGGGTCGGAGTCACTGATGGTGAGGAAACAGACGAAGCTGTCTTGGCAATTGGTCTAATGCTAGCAGTAGCTCTCAAGGTACTTGATGTCGGAGATGGCTTAGCTGCAGTGGGTGATGGAGTTGCCATGGGTTTAATGTTGGCTGTTGGTGGTGGTTCTTCTCTTGTGGTACTGTAGCAGGAATATTAAAACAATGTTGTAATTTGTTTACCTTGTAGTTATATATACAGTATCTTGAATAATACTGTATAAAAATATAGTTCACTGCAACAATGGTCATATTCGGAACATGATTTCATAATCACGTCGTGCATAGCTCAGGTTATTTTCTACTTATTTAACAGTGTGTATGTTATGCATACCGTAGTAGATAGTGACCTAAAGGTCATTGCTTGTCATAACAAGAGTTTGTGTCAGTTATGAGTAAAAGTATTTCTAGTTTATCAACATTAAAATAATCTTGTTCTCTTCCATTACTGTTAGAAAGAAGAATTGGCAAATAAATTTGTTCAGGCTAGGTTAATACTACACATTTCCCAAGACATAACTAAACTTTGGTGTTTACACAAACTGGGACGTTAACACCACGTTTTTTACGGTGCATGCACCAGAGTGTAAACTCTAGGGTATACAAGAAGGTTAAAGGTTATAACTGCTCTCTACCTTGGTCTTTCTGATGTTGCCATAACTTGTTGCTGCTGTTGTTGGCTTTGTAGTTGTTTCTGCTGCTCACTGATAACACGCTGTTGTTCCTGGCACTATTTAATCAAATATAAAATCAATATCAAAATTCTAAAAACCTTACAATCGTACACATACTTTTTGTAAACATAAAAATTCAACAATACCTTTTGCTGAAACTCTTCCAATTCCTTTTGCAATCTCTGTCTCTGTTGAACTAGCTCGTTTTTAAATTTAATCTGTAAACAAAATAAGTGATATAATATATAATAACATGTAGGGGGTTACTGCCGATGTACTAGTACATCACAGCCACTGATCATACCTGGACCCGCTGGAAGACCAGTTTAACTGGAGAGGTCACCCAGTATAAATAAAATATTTCAATTGAAAAAGCAGAAAAAAATAAATATATAATTTGGCTCTGTATCGTTAAAATAGAAGTCAGTATTTCAATCTCCATTCAACTAATAAACACTCATTGTATACTAGTAACATGCCAGATGTCATTATCATCACTATATCTACAGTAAGCTCTGTCCACACTATCAAACTAGTTTGACAAAAAAAGTGTGATGTGCTCAAATATGGTAGCGATATGACATCATCATGTCTATATACAGGCACATCACATTTTTTTGTCACATCAAGTTTGATAGTGTAGACAGAGCTTTAGAAAAAAAGAGTTTGTTTTGTGTTTTGTCTATTACACACATCCATATACAGTGTATCAAAAACACCATAAATGTAGTGGAAAAGTTTTGATTTGAAAACCACCACAGAGTGCTAAGAACAGGGGTGGCCTAGCCTAGCTTACATGTTGTTCATTGGCATCTTTGAGCTGCTGTTCCAACTTCCTCTTCTGCATTTGATAGTCGTCCCTCACCCTGTTTGACTGTTTCTCCTGTTCTTTGGAAATGCCCTCAGAGGCTTGTACTTGACCTTTTAACTCATCAATCTCATTCTTTAATTTCTCATTTTCATCTAAAAATAGATTCAATAATAAGAAATTAAACAAAAACAGTGAATATGAAACTTTCTTAGCATTTCTATATTATAGCACATTAATTATACTTACTGGTTAAATTTGCAATTTTCTTCTTGGAATTTGTCAATGCGCCCTTTGAATTTGTCAATGCGCCCTTGTATTTCTCTTCCTTCTCGTCCTTTTCTGTCAACTGAGTCTGAAAATATGTTAATTAAAACATAAACACCAGCAAATATTAGAGATGACATAAATAGTAAAGATAGTACAGAATCCCACTAACAACAATATAAACATTGTAAATTCTTTAATGGAGTTAAAATTATATATATAATTACCAGGTTCAAATTTAAAATTAAATATTTAACATTTTTATTTTATCTAATTTATTTCTTTTTTTTCCTTCATATTTTAGACAATTCTCTCACCTTCATTTTCTGACTTTCTTGCTGAACTTGGGACATTTCCTGTTTATTATAAAAAAAAACGAATTATTAAAAAATATTAAGACTGCATTATATGCAACACTCTAATACATAATTGGGACATATTGATTTAAGTAGAAACATGATAGACAGTTGTATTTCTACAAACTACTTAAGTGAAATTTAAAGTGTTCATTTATTCATCTAAATAAAAGTTATATTTATTATCCCTATCCTCATCTTAAGCTCTGTCTACACTATCAAACTTTATGTGACAAAAAAAATGTATATATATGGACATGATGTCGTCATACCACTACCATATGTGGTGGGAATATCACATCCATATTTGGGCACATCAAACTTTTTTGTCAAACTAGTTTGATAGTGTAGACAGATCTATACTATTATTCCCATAAAAAATACTGTTTATTGTTTCTGTAGAATTTTCAAAACAAGTTAATGTATACCTCTGTCAGTGTTTTGATCTGTTCCTCTGCGTTCTTTAATTTCTCCTCTATTTCTGGGTCAACTTGCGGCTTAGCTGCTGCATTTTGCTTTTCATTATCAACCTGTGCTTGTAATGCATCGAACTGCGCCTTCAGTTCATCAAATTGCGACTTGTATTTGCGGCCAATCTTCCTCACCTAAAAATCAAATTTATCAAAATGAGCATGCTTGTAACTAATTACAAAGAGTAAAGTTCTGTCTACACTATCAAACTATAGTTTGACAAAAAAAGTGTGATGTTCCCAAATAGGGTAGTGATATTACATCATGTCCACATATGGGCACATCACATTTCTTTTCACAAAAAGTTTGATAGTGTAGACAGAGCTTTACATCAGACAACATTTTTCCTCCCTTTTTTCTTATTTCACTGGACAATATTTTGTTTTTATTTCTGCGAATAACAAAACAAACTAAATAAAAGGCAAATAAAGACCAAACAACTAAGCTACTTGGTCAAGCTGGTCAAGCAAAACAACTTTTTGTTTTGTTTTGTGGTATACTACCATTTTTATTTATACGTATTATAGATATTTGTTAATATTTCTCTTTCTATAATTACCCTTTTTTAAAATTATTTTCTTGAATTTACCCAAAACAACTTAAATACGATCTACAATTACAAACTGCAGACATTAGACTAAAAAAAATTAAAATAAAAAAAAAAGTATTAAAATAATTATGTAGCTTCCCTTCAAGGAACAAATTTAAATTTAAATCAGCAGGGAGGTTGTTCCTAATGCGAGAACCATGTGGAACATACAACTGAAATGATGAATCGTTCTTGCAACGAGAACATTTTAACCAAAGAAATTAATGGTATTTAAAAAAAGAATTATTTACCTGATTAATAGTTTTCTTTTGTTCTTCTACTTCCTTCACTTTTTCTTCTGTCGCTTTGTTTGCTGCACTAACTGCCTCACTACATTCACAAAGAAAATATGTTAATACTTGCATTATCAACACAAATACAAAACATATTTTTACAAATACTTATCATAATTACATCACACACAAAAATAAAACAACAATAACCACTGAGCATTGTGTTAAGCTCTGTCTACACTATCAAACTAGTTTGACAGAAAAAGTGTGATGTGCCCATATATGGTAGTGATATGACATCATCATGTCCATATACGGGCACATCACATTTTGTTGTCACATAAAGTTTGATAGTGTAGACAGAGCTTTAGCATTTCATATTTTAATCATAAATTCTTGTAAAGAGTTAATAATGCAGTGACTGGATTATTGGAAAAGAATTTATTAAATTTAAAGAAAACAATTATAAATTACAAAATACTTACTTTACTTTTGTGAGTTCCAACTTGTGTTGCGATCTAAAAACAACACATCAAATTTGCATAATAATCATGTTGTTTAATTTCATTAAAGTTAATTTTAACAAACGAATAAACAATGCCATATGGTTGTGTCAAAATACTAGCTCCAAGCAAAAATACAGTCATAAAACCAATGCTCAAATAAAGAAAGAAAGAAAGAGAGAAAACCACACAGCAATAATGCTAAGAAATAAAAACAACTTAGAATGTGTACTTTTATAAATGAATAGAACACACAGCAAGATCAGTTAAAAAGAAAGTATCATAAAAAATACTTACTGAGACACATTAATGTTTAGGTTAAGTTTAGAATTATCAGATCTGAAATTTAAAATATTTAAACAAAATTAAAAGAGTTTCATGCTGTCCTAAAGCTCTGTCTACACTATCAAACTAGTTTGACAAAACAAGATGTGCCCAAATATGGTAGTGATGTGCCCAAATATTGTAGTGATGTGCCCAAATATAGTAGTGATATGGCATCATTATGTTCATACATGGGCACAACACATTTTTTTGTAACATACAGTGTAGACAGAGCTTAACAAATGCATTATTTACTGGTTTTGTTTTAGGGAGTTTTCGACAAAAGAACAAATTATAATGTCATGTTAATCAATTATTGATTGGAGGTCTAGACGAAGACACAACATAATATGTAAAAACTGAAACCTAATCAGTGTATTTAATGTTTTATATATATAAAAGGAAAAGGTTGTTTGTACAAACTTACCGAGATGATGCCAACTGTGAATTTAAACGTGATATTTCAGCCCTAAAATTAAAAGAAAAAAACAAATATTAACTAGATTTAATTCGTCACTATGACGAATTATAGGTTATATGCATTGATTTAAATAAGGATAATTGATTTGTAAAAGATATATTGATTGATTGATTTTCTCATAATCTTTAATTATTTATAATATATGATAGGATCTTGCTAACGCAAATACAATAGCCGGTACCACAATCCGATCAAAGATCCCTCTGCGTATAATGTCATAAACCACATTTGTTACATAATAATAAAGACATAAGTTACTTTTTATCTAGATTTCATTATAAATCATGTGTATAATCTATACACTAAGAAATAAATTTGAACAAACAATACGGATAATAAAAATAAAAATATTATTTCGTTTCCCAAGGTGAGATTCGATCTCGGTACCTTGAATGCCATAGACACGAGCACAGACCACCGAACCATACACAACTGACTAAAAGTTGTAGACAAATTCCTCCGTGTATTTACTATGCAGTAACCACTTTGGTGCAAATAGATTATTACATACCGCAATGAATTATAATTTTTTACTATGATGACTGACTTTAAAAATGTAAAAAAATTATGCACTGTCAAACTATATACTTTTAACTTTAATATATGAACTTCTTAAGAAAGAAAGTTAATGTTAAGTTTGTTATTTCGGCCTAAGAAAATGTCATAATTTGTTTGATTGTCGAAATAATTTTTTTTAAATTTAATATGCAATTAATGATGACTTAATCAACTTTTGTTCTCTTAATTTGATAATAAATCATAAACATATGATACATACACTTCAAGAAAATAAAATAAAAAATAGGTGTTCCCCAGCATTCTGACGATATATATTAATTTTAAAATTTAGCATATTTTCACCATTTTGTTAACTTATACGTGCGTAGCCTGTCACTTTTGACGTGCTCGTATAACGCAATTTTGAGTTGAAAAGTGAATCAAATATGATGATATTATTAAAGAAAGATTGTAAAATAGAAATCGGGCAAAAAGAGTGTGCATTAACGTTTAACGCGCAGTGCGCGTGCAAAAATCTGCACACTCATGGCAATTTTTTAAACGCTTAAAATTGCCTGAAACGTACTCTAATTTCATCAAAAATAAATTTTGACAATTTTGAACATTTTAAGCGCGCGTACGCAAGCGTTATTTATTTTTGTATTGCCATATGATGAAATATGACCTGACATTTATGAGTACCAAATTTTGTTTAATTGTGATTCATGCTTGTGAAGATATGATTACAAACGTGATTTCGTTAAATCGCTCGTAGACCACGTAATTTTTGATTGCGCACCATGAAAACATAACCACATCAATTCCTGGCCATAAGGAATATACTCTGAAAAATTGACTTAGCTAGATGAAACTGATATCAAGATAATTGACGGACAAAATAGTGCTAAGGAAAGCATAAATAAATAAAGAAATAAATAAAGATCCTGACAGAATCAAGAGGTTATATGCATGTAACCTAATTATAAAACAAATAAACCCAAGTTTTTGCAAACAAAAATCATTTCAAATTAGTTTTAAATGAGTTCGAATTTAAAGAAACCATTTTATCTTTTGTAACTATGGACGTCCGTTTCCGAAATAAAAGTACAATGAAATGATATACATACAATCTACTTACTTATTGCGATGACTTTCTTCTGTTAAGTTTTTAATTGTCTTTCGATTGTTATCTCTTTCTTCTCTGAAATTTAATTGGATACATTGAATAGTGTCATGTAAAATAAACTATGTTCCCAATACAAATTATTTCGATTTTGTTTAACAAAATTTGTTAAGCTCTGTCTACACTATAAAACTTTTTGATAAAAAAAAATGTAATGGACATGATGATGTCATATCATTACCACATTTAGGCATATCGCTACCATATTTGGGCATATCATTACCATATTTGGGCATATCGCTACCACATTTGGGCATATCACTACCATAACTTTTTATATCAAACTAGTTTGATAGTGTAGACAGAGCTTCAGGTTCCTCATTCGTAGTTAAAAAACGACTCAATACACATCTATTGTTGTCAGTTTAGTAACCGTTTTTTTCTTGTTTCTATAGCTTTACGGGGATAGGGGTCACATGAGATCTGAGAAAGGTCGAGACTCAACTGGAGCTACAAATTACTGGCAGTCTTCTAGTTTCATCCTTTGCACCAAGGAGATAGTAGTTTTTATTAAAGGGTACAATAGGTTCACATTATTTACATAAGTTTTTTCTGTTCCTCAGGATCAGTCATGTTAGTCTTTTCAATAAGGTGATTAGTTCGTTGTTTCCATCGATTCACTTCAGTGGTGAGGGCGGTCTTCTCCGCCAACAGAGATTCCTTTTGGACACTCAGGTCTCGGTTTGCTTCTTGTATCGGAGCTATATCAGATTCTAACTTTTCAACCTACAAACAAATTGAAATATTTTATTTATACTGGGTGACCTCTTTAGTCAAAGACTGGTCTCCCACAGATCCCAGTTATGATCAGTGGCTGTGATGTACTAGTACACCAGGGTTACTCCTATTCGTCTCGAAAGATGTACAAGGTTCTTTAAAGTGCGCATGACCTGTGTACACTGGGCCAATGGTTTATAGTCCTTATCCGAGAAGACTTGTTCTACTTCAAGAATCATGGAGCGAGTGAGTCTCAAATCCTTGCCGATGTATCAAGAAAAATAGACACATTCTCTAGTGCACCAACAACCTAATAAATTCTACACACAACTGTTGACTGTATTTACTACAAATAATAACACACTTACCTTTGCTTGCATCTGTTGAAGTTGTTGTTCCAATTGGTCTTTCTCCGTTCTCATTAATTTGTTACTGTCTGATAAAACATTTAATGTTTCTACTTTGCTTACAAGGTCTTCATGCTGTGCTCGGGTGTGAGCTGTCACCTAAATAAACACAAAGAATTGATAATATGTGCAGCAATGAAGATATTGAAAGGGTGAGCCACTGGGAAAGCAGAATAATAAGTAGCCACATTGTTAAAAAAAAAAATAGCAATCAATGATTTTATGAAGATTAAACATTCTAAAGCTTTGTCTACACTAACAAACTAGTTTCACCAAAAAAAGTGTGATGTGCCCAAATATGGTAGTGATATGACATCATCATGTCCATATATGGAGACATCACATTTTGTTGTCACATTAAGTTTGATAGTGTAGACAGAGCTAAACAGATGACAATCCATAACTACTAACTACTGTCCAATTGTGCAGCTGCATGTCTTCCCTGAGAGTGTTCACAAGTGCCACACTGTTATTCTGTTTTAATAGCCTAAGTAGAAAAAATATCAATAATCATTTTGGAAAATGTTAACGTATAAATGTGTATACCTGCGATCGTTCTCTCTCCTCCGTCAACGCTTTCTGAGTCTCCTCCAACCTGTGTTCTAGCAAGTTGCAGCGTTGTTTGAAACGAACCGTCTCCGCTTGTACCAGCTCGTATCGCGTCTCAGCTATTTCCTTTTCTCTTCGCAAGAATCGTACGACCTCCAACAGCTGTTCTACAGATTTATCTTCGCTAAAGGACATGTTCACCGAATCTGTTAAATCCTTAGACTGCTCACTAACAAATTTATTTGACAACTAAAAAAATTAAAAGATAAAATATTTTAAGGCTTTGTAATAAATTAAGAATATTTTTACTGTCTTTTGAGTATTATTTTATTACTTGTCTTGTAATTTCATGTTATGGAATTGAATCAAATATACAACACATGTGTATGCATCATACATAAGATAATAATATAAAATATACATAGAATTACATTAAAAAGACAGTATCTCACAATTACAACATTACAAAATTTATATAAAACTGAAAAAAACTAAATTACAATGCAAAAAATAGGATAATAAATTACACTCAGCACTTATTTTAGGCCCTTGAAATCCCAAATCCAAAATGCTGGATACGGCACTGAACAGTGTCATTGTGTCATAGTGACCTCAGTTCATTCTCCAGGTTGTGGAACAAGTCTTCTAAAGCTCTGTCAACACTATCAAACAAAATTAACAAAAAAAGTGTGATGTACCCAAATATGGTAGTGATATGACTATCATCATGTCCATATATGGGCACATCACATTTTTTTTTGTCACATAAAGTTTGATAGTGTAGACAGAGCTTAACTGACAATTCTATCATACTACTTACAGCTTCAACTTGTTCATGTAACAAAACATTCTGTTTTTCTACATCCTGACACCTAGTTTGAAGACCGATCACTTCATCCTTCTGTATACGTAGCTGTTCTTCCCATGATGCCTGAGGAGAAACAACAATTTATAATAATAGTAATAATAATAATTCAACAATTATTACTACACTGTCTTTTTAGTGGCTTAAAACTATTGATTATTATTTTGGTTTTAAGTTTAGGTTTTACTATACAATTGCTTGGGTGAAAAAAAGAAGAAAAATGCTAACATATAATCCTTGGAAAATGGTCGACAGGCAAGGTTAGAATTCCCCCTACAAGGTGTCAAGGCATAGAAAAAACACCGCTAACTGATGATACAAAGATGGAACAGTTTACGGGAGCAGTACATGTCCAACAGTGGACTGATACACCATAAAGCAATCATGCATCAGAAAATACTATTTTACAGTATTTAGGAAACTTTGACAAAAACTTAAATTTTTTACCAAAATGAGCTTATTGTAATATTAATAAATACTTTATTTAAACACTGAGAACCTGATCACCTAAAGGTCAAGGCCGTGCAAGGCCATAAATTATTCTTATATAGTGTGATATAACAAACATAGAGAAAATTTCTCTATGATATAACATAAATTATAGTTGGTAGATAAGTAAAACAGTACCAACAAGTGAGATATTTTTAGAGTGAGTGGTCAAAAAGAGTGAGTGGTTGGTCATACAGAGTGAGTGGTCAGCCATTCATTACCTTGGACACATTTAATGTCTCCTCAGCCTGTTTACGCATCTCCAGGGCTTCTGCTAGTTTTGTGTTAAAACCTTCCAACTGAAACAAATTACCGTTCGTTAAAAATACAAAATGAATAGAATATAGCATAAAATCTCAGCGGATTCTGGATGGTTCAATAACAAAATCATTTTATATTGTCATCCTAATAAAGATTAGAACGAGTGATAGTAATTTGTTAGTCTTAAGCTCTTTCTACCCTATCAAATATAATGTGACAAAAAAAATATGATGTACCCATATATGGACATGATGATCACTACCATATTTGGGCATATCACTACAATATTTGGGCACATCACATTTTTTTTCGTCAAACTAGTAGACAGAGCTTTAGATATGATAATAGGTATGAGCAATGATGGTTGGAATGGTGCTTTAAAAATGATTGATTGAATGAAAGTCTGACAGTGGCTTACCTGTTCCTTAACAGTATCTAGTTGCTGTACAACACTGGCATGCAGTAGAAATTCTCGCTTATATTTATCTTGACTTTCTTTAGCCAGTTGAGCTTGTGTCTGGCAATCCTGTCTAGCGGCTTTCTCCATAGATTGCGCAACCATACTTTTCTCTACAGCCTCTTGCAGCTCACTCTGAGCTGTCGACAACTTCTTTCGCAGCTCAGCAGTCTGTTGGCTCATTAGTTCTTGTAGCTGGTTACTTTGTTCGCTCATTTCGCACTTCTCTTTCTCGTACTGAAGAATTTTTTCTTCTAGTTTTTGTTGAACTGTTAGGAAAATATAAATATATATATATATAAATATATTGAATGTTAAGATCTGTCTACACTATCAAATTTTAAGTGACAAAAAAATGTAATGTGCCCAAACATGGACACGATGATGTTATATCACTACCATATTTAAGCATATCAATACCATATTTTGACATCACACTTTTTTTTGTCAACCTAGTTTCATAGTGTAGGCAGAGCTTTAGTGTATAATAAATACATATGGAGATACAAAAAAAAAATTAAACCCAAACGATAAATTAAAACAGCCAGAAAATATGAAATATTGTTATATACCATCTTATTTACACCTGTATATTTTACACTATTTATTTCAAATCACATACAAACTTTTCCCCTTAACAGACGAAATATGTCGACATGCAGTATTATAATGGGGCCCGGGAGCATATGGGGGCCCATGAGCAGTGCCATGGGAAAAAACTGGCAATAAAATATGCCAAAAAAGGCTAAAAACCCCCTAGCTTTTAGCATTGGAACTTGGAGGGCCACTTGGGTTTTCTAAACCAGGGGCCTCAGGCCTCTGTGTTACTCCACTGGTTGTGTTGTTAATGGAGTTTAATAGTTTAATACTACATACTGAGTAGATAGATCACAACACAATAACAAGAATATTGTTTGAATACCTTCAACCGACTCCTGTACTCTTTTTTCCATTGTTTCTTTGAATGTGTTGGATGCATCGTTCTGTTCCTTCAGACTCATGTCAAAGGCTGCACTCATGCCCTGGAACTTCTCTGCTACTGTTTTTGTTTTCTGCAGTTGCTCCTTGAGGCCTAAACAAATATAATAATATTAATATGAGTTACATATAACATATAGTACATAAAAACAAAGTATGATAACTGAAATTGCTTTGGTGTAAAAACATAAATCTGGAAAGTGTATTGAGTGACTAAATAATTACCCTGGACCTTACTTGCCTAGCATTACTATTAGAAGTTGGTTGTAGTACAACCAAAACGTTTCAGGAATTACATAGTTTAATAGTCTATTCGCCATACAAATCTTAATCCTAACAATAATTGTGGACATACACAAATGCCATTTATAATGTACCATAATTCCCAGAACATGGAAGATATCATTTGATTCAAACCAATTTTGTATAATATGATGGAAAAAAGCAACAACAAATATTCAACGTACCTTTTAGTTGCATTTTCAATTCTTTAACTTCATTTGTTTGGTCTTGTACATCTAAAAATAGTAAGAAAAAAGCAAATTGGTAGCAGGAAATGATAATAATGAAATATATTTTTAAAGTTTTTTATCTCGGATCCATCGAATGGCAGTATAGATTCCAATCGGATGCTACCTTCATTCACAAAAGATCTAGGGGCTTCTAAACGTCCAGTGGCCGTATTCACAAATCACACTTAAGTGAGATATTTCCCTTAAATATTATGTATTTCACTTAAACCAATAAATATTTAAGTATTTCCATTAAATTGTATTCACTTAGATAGGAGATTTTTTTATTTTAAGTGAGTGTTTCTCTTAGCCTAAGTATGAATGTTGAATACCGCCACAGTCTAATGGTTTTAAAAAGTTTAATGACTCCTTCATAAAATAAACAAAATAAAAATGTTTTACCGGTGGTAGAACCAGTTGTAAGAGCTTGGTCTAATTTGATCTGGGCTGCTGCAAGTTGAGCCTCTGCTGTTGAACACTACAATGAAACAAAATAAACACGTATATCATTACGAGAATACGCTTAAGTGTAAACTAAATAAGCAATACGAAAAAAAAGTGATTGTTTGACTTGTCAACTTACTTGTTCCTTAACACCATTCAGGTCTGCTGTAGCATTCACTAGTTTCTGTCTTGTTTGTTGGTGATTTTCCATTTCATTTCTCCACTGTTGATGAGCCTCTTCAACTTTTTGCTGAAAATAAGAAAATACAATACAAGAAAATAAATACAATACAAGAACAGAAATACAATACAAGAACAGAAATACAATACAAGAACAGAAATACAATACAAGAACAGAAATACAATAAAGCACTGTACTGTACCGGTGTACTATATACTGTACCGGCGTACTATATACTGCACCGGCGTACTATATACTGCACCGGCGTACTATATACTGCACCGGCGTACTATATACTGCACCGGCGTACTATATACTGCACCGGCGTACTATATACTGCACCGGCGTACTATATACTGCACCGGCGTACTATATACTGCACCGGCGTACTATATACTGCACCGGCGTACTATATACTGCACCGGCGTACTATATACTGCACCGGCGTACTATATACTGCACCGGCGTACTATATACTGCACCGGCGTACTATATACTGCACCGACGTACTATATACTGCACCGGCGTACTATATACTGCACCGGCGTACTATATACTGCACCGGCGTACTATATACTGCACCGGCGTACTATATACTGCACCGGCGTACTATATACTGCACCGGCGTACTATGTACTGCACCGGCGTACTATGTACTGCACCGGCGTACTATGTACTGCACCGGCGTACTATGTACTGCACCGGCGTACTATATACTGCACCGGCGTACTATATACTGCACCGGCGTACTATATACTGCACCGGCGTACTATATACTGCACCGGCGTACTATATACTGCACCGGCGTACTATATACTGCACCGGCGTACTATATACTGCACCGGCGTACTATATACTGCACCGGCGTACTATATACTGCACCGGCGTACTATATACTGCACCGGCGTACTATATACTGCACCGGCGTACTATATACTGCACCGGCGTACTATAAACTGCACCGGCGTACTATAAACTGTACCGGCGTACTATATACTGTACCGGCGTACTATATACTGTACCGGCGTACTATATACTGTACCGGCGTACTATATACTGTACCGGCGTACTATATACTGTTGTATGTTACTTACAGTAGCAAACAAAGCAGTTTCTTTAGAACATCTATAAAAACATAAATAAATATTTAAGTTAATTACTACACTTTCTTATATTAGTTATTCTCATTTTACCTCCCATGACTTGTTAGATTCCTTTTGATTCTTAGCCTCCGCTTCCAGCTTTCTCTTAAGAGTGCTAATCTCCCTATCCAGACTCTCAATTCTGTTTGTCATTCTTGCTTTGTCTTCAAATTCTGACTTCTCTAAATTGTTCTGTATTGTAAAGTGTATATTAAATAAAAACTATACAAAAGTACAGTAGTTCAGTCTGGTAATATACTGTAATATTTGTTTGGGTACTAATAAAATTATTAGACTGAAAATAAAAACAATTTTAACAAACTTTAAATTTTATTTTTTTATTTATATTTTTTTTTTAAATTTTAAATATGCTTTAATAAACTTTTTGAAATAAGTTACTTATTTCACTCCTAATTTCAACATATTGGCACATAGTTAACAAGTGACAAAAGCCAATAAAAAAAATCACAGAAAAACAAAATGCATGTTACCTTAATAGTTTCAAGGTTGACAAGCAGTAGATTTTGTCCTCTGTGCTCCCTCATTAAAGCATCTTTCTCTTGACTTAGTCTTGCCTCCACACCTTTTAACATATCCCTCTCTGCACGAAGCTTCTCGCAGGATACCTCTGCTCTTGACAACCTCTCTTGAACAGCTAGTTGATCCTGAATAAACAAACAAACATCCAATTATTCAAAACCTTCTATTACAGATGTACTGCCCCCAAAAAACATGAAAAATGAAGATTAATAAAGTCAGACTTTTAAATTGGCCATTTCGCAGTTTTAAAAAAGTTATTCACTTCTGTAAAAAAAAAATTTTTCACTCACAAAAAGAAAAAAGAAATGGTTAATTTTAACCAAAAACCATTGTCTGACATGCAAGTATTTTTTGCTTTAAATTACATTTTTTTCAACTAAAACTTTTTTTTCCCATCCAGTTTTTAGTCAAAGTGAACAACTATTATGTGACATTAAAATGGCATATTAAAAACAAAAATTGAAAAAAAAAATTGTTTAGGGGGACAATAGATCTTAAATTTTTATTTTGTGGGGAGTTTCTTAATTTCAACAAAGTCAGTTTTGTGCAAGTTTACTGTTTAAAAAAATATAAATTACTTGAGTTTGGTGATTAATTAGTTGTTGTAACTTGATAGCTTCCCCACTTTGTTTCTGACTCTTATCTCGTAAACCTGCAATCTCTTTCTTGTAGCCGTCAATGTTACTTTGCACAATCTTGTACCTTTCACTAGCGAAGTCAAGCTGTAAAACATATTCCAACAAACTTCTTTAATTGAACTGCCATTTATAAATAAGTTTTTTTCTCAATAAGTAAAAAAAAACACTTATGCAGTACCTTTTTGCAGTTTAAACATGAATGTTATATTTATTTTAAATCGTAATATATTTTAATCTGTACATAATCAGTTTTATCGTTTGAAATGAAAAAGTAATTTTAATATTCATAAAATGGAAATAAAATTTAGATTAAAAAAAAAAAAAATACCTGTGAGGCAAGTTTAGCATTTTGGACCCTAAAATCTGACACTTGATTGCGCAATGTATCTAGTTGCTCGGTCAATAACCTGCAAGAAAATAAAGGAATTAGAATTATCTGAAAATAACAATACAACTTCTTTTATTATAGTTTAGATACTTAGTGTAAAATAACATTTAATTTTAAATGATTGTTTTATTTTCCATAACTTAACAATTAAATGAAGATTAATTAAATCAGACGTTGAATATGTTATTTTGTAGTTTCATCACAAAAAAAACCCAAATAATTTTTCATTATAAAATAAACAAATAAATGGTTAAATCAACCAAAAACCCATTAGCTGGCAGCCAATATTTTTTTCAGGTAAATAAATTGTTTTTCGATCCAATTTTTGGTCAAAGTGTTATGTGAGACTAAAATGGCATATTCTACAGAAATTTTTTAAGCATTTTTTTTTCAGGGATACAATACATCTTTAAGGAAAGCAAAAAAACACACTTACCTAATTTAACCATTAAGACATGGCAATATTACACTTACTTTTCGTTCTCTTTCCTCTCAATTCTATATGTATCAAATTCCTTCTTTAGTTGCTGGAGAGCAGCTCCTGTATCTTCAGAGGCTTCATTTCTAAGTGTCGCACCTGGACTTTTAAGATTGCTGGCTGGTGCTGCTGGCGATGAACTAGGTGGCATATGTGCAGACGCAGAACTCAAATTTAACTGTCATTTACACACAAAAAAAAACATCTTGAAAGAATTTCATTTAGCTTCGATTTTGTATAGATGACAAATTTCGTTTTTGTAAAAGCTACAAGTTAAAGCTGCATTAACATAACACTCCGCAGTCAGTTGAGAATGATCTCTGATAGAGATCGAAACGTTCGAGTAAGTACTCCGTTAACTTGTAGCTTTTTAAAAAAAACGAAATTTGTCATCTATATAAAAAAACATGTAGATTATTATGTTACAACTGTCCTGCATTTTTGTTTATGTATCATACTATCCCAAAATAAATGTAGAACAGAGAGAATTAAGAAATCCACACTCCCATTCCTGATTAACAGTGACCTTATAGTGCAATAATATATATATATGAAATTCGTAATTTTGATAGATAGGCCTAGATACAAGATACAAGATAACTTTATTGTCAAAATTGTTAACAATTTCGAGATATGTTTTGTACCTGAGTAGAATAAATAATACGATGTGATAACTATATAAATAAATACAAATGATACAAGTGACTATCTTGAAAAGTTTTTGTTAAATAAATTGCATGCTGTGTACATTGGAGAAAATCTGAAACGGTTGTGTCAGTCTAACCCTTCCTGATCTACTTATAATGATGTCTGAATATAATGGGTGTGATGGGTCTTGCATAATTGTGTCAAATTTCTGAAGTATGAATGTATTAAACATTTCATCTAAAGGTTTCATTTCTACACCGATAACTCTGCTGGCCTTGTTTACTAATCTCTGAATTTGACTTTTACTGTTTACATTGATATGAGAAAACCAAACAATAATATAATAAGAAATGATTGATTGAACAACAGAGGAATAAAACATATGAATAAGATGAGAACTAACATTAAACCGTTTCATTTTGTATATAAAGTACATTCTCTTATTAGCCTTGGTACGGAGTTCTTTAGTGTTGCTCTCCAAATTTAGTTTATTATCAATTATTAATCCCAAGTACTTATGACTTTCTACTATTTCAACAATTTCATTATCAATTTCAATATTTACATGATTTGTTTTATTTTTCCTTCTAAAATCGACAATAACCTCTTTAGTTTTTTTGGCATTTAGTTCAAGAAAATTTTGTTTACACCAGACTACAAATTGTTCAACATATTCATTAAACAGGGATGCATTATTTTTTGAAATTAAACCAACTAGGCAAGTATCATCTGCAAACTTAACATTAAATGATTTACTTGGATCAATATCACTTTAAAAATCAGAATATAATGAAAAAAGTAAGGGTGAGAGAACGCATCCCTGTGGTGCACCTGTATTACAAGTTAACTGCTTAGATACGCTACCCCTAAACTTAACAATCTGTGTTCTTTCATTTAAGAAATCAGAAATCCAGAGATTTAATCGTGGATTTATTCCTAACTTTAATAATTTATCTGTAAGTAAATGAGGCTGAATTGTATTGAACGCTGCAGAAAAATCTAAAAATAATATTCTAGCATAGTTATTTGGATATTCAAGATGACCATACACCTTTTGCGTGAGCGTCATAACTGCGTCAACTACGCCCCTTTTTTCCCTATAAGCAAATTGGTTGCTATCAATCATACCCTTTGTCTCATTATTTCATATATTTTTTTTAATTTTCTCAAAACATTTCATGTGGATGGCTGTTAATGCCACTGGCCTATAGTCATTGCAAACAGTACATTTATCATCTATTGGAATCGGTGTGATAATAGCAGACTTCCAAAGTTTTGGTACAGTACGACATACATCAACCGACCACTGAAATAGGTAATGAAAAATATACTTTAATTGAAAATAACAGGTCTTCAGAACTTTCCCCGAGATTTGATCTGGCCCTGTGGCTTTCTTTGACTTGACTTTTTTTTAGGGTTTGTTCCACATCAGTTATATTAATTTGGATATTGTTATTTCCTTCTTCTCTGTTTGAGCCCATAATAATTTCATTTTGTTTTCCCCGTAAATCCGAAATGTCACTTTTTTCAAACCTGACATAAAAAGTATTTAAGTTATCCGCTGTGATGTCAGTATCCTTACTCTTATTTAATGCAACTTTGTAATTACCCGTAACTTTATTCATACTTTTCCAAACGTTCTTGATATCACCTAACTAAATGTGTCCTCAATGTGTTTGGCATAGTTCTGCTTATCTCTTTTAATTACTCGTCTCACTTCCCTTTGTCTAATTTTACAGGCTTCGAAATCTCCTTGTTTAAACGTTTCATATTTTTCTTTCATTAGTAATCTTAATTCCTTTGAAACCCATGGTTTATTATTTGCATAGATTTTTACGAATTTGATTGGTACAATGGAGTCCTCACAAAACTTAATATATGCTGAGCATCTTTCTACCGTGTCGTCAAGTGAATCGTTCTTAAACGTATCCCAATCTGTTCTATCAAAACAATCCTTTAGATCATTTATAGCAACTTCTGACCATATCTTGACCGGCTTTTTAATGATGTTAAATTTTCTTAATTTCTGCTTATACTTTGGCAATAATTGAATAAGATTGTGATCCGATTTCCCAATTCCATTTTTTGCTTTTGCCAGGTACGCATTCGGTATATTTCCATAACATTCATCCAATATGCTGTCTTTCCTTGTCGGTACCTTCACGTATTGATGCCAATGAGGTAGTGCTCTTTTAAGCATACAATGATTGAAGTCACCTAACACCAGCTTTAACGCATCTGGTGACTCGCTCTCTAATAATCTCATTTCCTGTGCGATTTTTTTCCATGCTTCTATACGACTTCCTTCTTGTTGAACATATGCAACTGACACAAAGATCTGTGGTATTTCTCTCGGCAAGTAAAAAGGGCGTAGTGCAATCACAATGAATTCAACATCTTGACAGCAATGTTTTTTTGGTTATCCGCACTTGGCGGATAACCCCTTGTTATTGTCAGGATCTTTTTTTTTTTTCTTTAATCTTCTTTCTTTCCACGAATTTTGTTCGCAGCGTATCTCTAATTCTGGCCAACATAAGATTGTATAACTTTTTCATAAGATTGACCTATAGCTGTAGATATGCAGCCAAGCTTTTCGACGGTATCGGAGTTGCGCAGCGTAAGTTACGCGCGATTTTATGAATTTCAATGATTGATCATAGATTGAAAACCAAAAGTCATTTTGTATTGAAACTTGGTGAAAATTTAAGTCATATCATGCGCAAACTTTCTATGGAGTAAAAATGCCATGTTTTACAGAAAGTTTAAAATTTCAAGATGTGAAAAATCAATTTCTAATCAACTTTCTATGCGTTTCATGTTATTTTGAGCATTTAAAAAATTCCCACGCGTACGCAATTTTTTTACGCGCGCGTGCGCACGTAGCGCAAAAACATCGTTTTTTTGCTTGATTTTTGTTTTTCCTGTCTTTTTTAGTAAATTTACCAACTTTCAAACAATTTCGACTTAAAATCACGTCATACGAGCACGTACAATTAAACAATTTAATTTACGCGCATTTTTGATGAAAAAGTTCAAAAATTGGTCAAAATTATGCCTTTTTTTAAACAGTCATAGATTCTAAACTACGTGGTGAACTTTTTTATAATTACATATTCTGGTAGTAGATGAGTTGCAGATATCAAATCATGCATCAATATGGCTAACCGGACATTGTGACGTCATCGTATGGCCACTCGAATATAAAATATAGGATTTTTGTCTCTTTCCTCGTAGCTCGTCACATTTAATATAGCGCATCTCCACTTATTTGTATTCCATTTCCCCCATTTTTGTATGTTGTCTAGGTCAATCAATTATCTTTCGCACGATTCACCATTTTAAAAATTGTGATGACGTCATCATGTTCAAAAGCGTCAATAACTTTGGTCACTTATTTTTACCTATTCTGCACTGTATGTAGTACCTATACAGTATATAGTGTATACCGTATATACTTAGACGTGACGAAAAATAGAGAGCACACTGAAATTGTTTCAATGCCTTAATCGTTTTTCTGCGCGCAATATTCTAACGTATGACGTGCACGTGGCCTTTGCGCTGCGGATAACCTAACTCGTCCGTAGTGACGAGTTCAAATCTAGTTACTACCTTGATGTTGTTACACCAACGTGTGTTAATGTATGCGCAGACACCACCGCCTCCTTTCCTGTAACATACAGATCTCTATCTCCCCGCACGCATGAGAACCCATCAATACTGACATCTGCAGTGGTATGTTGGTCTTTAAACCACGTTTCGGTGAAACACAGTAAGCTAGATTCTCGGAAGTCTTGTATTGCCATACAAGCTTCCAGTTGATCGAGCTTATTACACAGGGATTGAGCATTTCCAAAAATAACAGTTGGTAGAGGAAGACGATTTAATCGTCTGAGCCTTCCCTTAATTCCTCCTCTGCGTACCCTTTTACGCGGCTTTGGATTGTAATTGAGATTTAGGTTGCTAGGCCCATCTGTGTTTGGATTTGGCCTTAATTGCAACAACTCCTCGCGGCTGTATGTGATTTTCACGGGCTGGTGATTTCCCATCACAGCTACCGGAACGGGCATTTGGGCTGCCGTAACTGCAGCATAATTCACTCGAAAAAAAGATCAAACTGGTACAGAGCCATAGACTAATCATTTTTCTCCGATATATATATATATATATATATTCATGATTTACGTTGAAAATAAACACTGTGCAACACTTATAACAACAAAAACGACATTTAGTGCAGATCCTACTTCAGATACGATTTTGTTTGTTTTATCTTTATACTGGGTGACCTCTTCAGTCAAAGACTGATCTCCCAGAGGGCCCAGTTGGTGATCAGTGGCTGTGATGTACTAATACACCGGGGTAACCCCCTACTCGTCTCGAAAGATGTACTAGGTTCTTTAAAGTGCACACGAGCAAGTTGCGTACACTGGACCTACGGTTTATAGTCCTTATCCGAGAAGACTCGTTCTACCACCAGAACCATGGAGTGAGTGAGCCTCGAACCCCTGCCGATGTTATGGCTACGTGATTACGGTTCCACTGTCTTAACCGCTCGGCCACTCACCCACTGATGTCGCATGTCTAGCACAGCGCCCTCCATCCACGGATAATTAATAATTTTACTCGCAGTTTTTAAATTTGTAATTGTATATTCTTTATATTTTTTAATGCATTTATGTATACAGTCAACTCTCCCAATACCGGACTCTCTGAAAACCAGAAACTCTCCCAATACCAGACTTTTTTTGAGGACCAAATGGTCCCAAATTTATATTTACCATTAAAAACACATTCCGAATACCAGACTTTCCAGAAAACCAGACTTATTTGGCCGGCCCAAAGGTGTCCGGTATTGGGAGAGTTGACTGTATATATATATATATATATTTTTATATTGGATGGTTGTGTAAATTTTGCTCGTTTTTGATATATATCTTTGTAAATTTGTAATTGTATATTCTTTATTTTTTTTAATGCATTTTTGTATATATATATATATATATATATTTTTATATTGGATGTTTGTGTAAATTTTGCTCGTTTTTGATATATTTTTTATGTTAATGTTACTGGACGCAATTTAGTTTTGTACTGCCATGTCTTTGTTTTAATAAACCAGAATAATAAAAAAAAAAATTTCATTTAAGTAAATTTTCAAATAAAAAACATAAATCCTATATTTCCCATTATCAATTCAAAATATGTAATATTTATTAAAGATTAAAGATGTATTGTCCCCCCAAAACATGAAAAATTAAGATTAATTAAATAAGACTTTGAATAGGTTATTTGTAGTTTTACTAAAGTTAATCACTTCTGTAGAAAAAAACGGGGAAAAAAAAGTTTTCATTTGGTTAAATTAAATATCAATAATTATTTTTTCTGGGGGACAATACATCTTTAAGATATAAAAGTAAATAAAAAAGTAAAAACTTACCACGGGCTGGGCACCGGTCTGCGCAAGCAATACACGGTACATATCACGTTGACTTACGATTGATTCTACCATTCGCGTTTGATGGGTACGCGTTTCTCTCATCTCCGACAAATCTTGCAATGCTGCTTCAAGTTGTTTCTTTAACTCAAGTGTCCTAAAACAATATGAAAAGAGTAATAAAAAACCAAATAAATTACAAAAACATACAACTTTAACATAAACATAATTCACAACAAATTTGAACAAATGATAGTAACAAACCTAAAGCTCTGTCTACACTATCAAACTAGTTTGATGATAAAAAAGTGTGATGTGCCCAAATATGGTAGTGATATATCATCATGTCCATATATGGACACATCACATTTTTTTGTCATGTACAAAAGCTCTGTTCGCACAAGAACAAACAACTTTTGGCAGAATCAACAAGAAGTTGGAACTCACTTTGATTCAACTGTTTCCTGTTCTTCTTTCTCCTTTTTCTCAGAAATCTCACGGATAACAACTAGAAGCCTCTCATTCTGTTGCTGTAACTCTGTGATTCCTCTGAAACACAATCATCATTTATAATATAAGATGGGTTCAAGGATGTAGCCAATCAGACGCGCTGAAATGAGTCACATGTGCATTATTTGTGTAATATATCACCACTAATCAATTCTAACTTTAAATTAATTTTTTTTTAAATCAGAGAGTGAAATGATGTTATAGTGTTATAATAATAATAAATACATACTTAAATGAGACCAGATGCTCTGAGATGACTTGAGATGAATTTGACACATCACTAGAGGAAACAGGATTCTCCACATCAATGACACGAGTTCCTCTGGCTTCTGCTAACTCCTTTAGCAAAACACGGACCTAAGTAAATAATATAAGTAAAAAATAACACAACAATAATTAGATTAGAAGCCAGAGATTTATTTATAAGTGGCAGTTCCACTGTAATGTTTGGTTCCCACTACAGACGCATCACAACGATGTAACGCAACGTAAGGGATTTGATCAATCACAAGCGATGGATTATTCGAACTGCTGCTTGTCATTGGTCAACTCACTTGCGTTGCGACCTAGTGGGAACCAAGCTTTAATAGTAAAATAGTAGGAATAATTGCTAACCTGAATAGATAAATCACCAGCCTGTTGCTGAAGACGATGGTTTTCACGAGTCATCTGTGATGCTTTTCTTTCAGAATCATCCATAGCAATTCTCAATTGCTCGCATTCCTAAAATATAAGCAATTCAATATATTTGGGCCACAGATTAGTTTTTTCAGTTAGCACAGCCTGTGCTTGAAACTAGGCATAATTTCATAATAGAAAAATTGGAAGGCAACAAAATTTACAAAATGTGTATATAAAGCTAGTATTACTTATAATCCTAAGAGGGATTTTAGCAATGTAAAACACTGCTTCTAAGATTGTACTTACCAAAAGAGCCTTGTCTAACTTAACAGATAGCAATTCAGTAGTCTGTAGTGATTTCTCATAGTCTTCACGTTGTTTCTGTAACACTGGTGCTTTCTCTTCAATTTCCTGAAAATAGATTTGTTATTTGTATATTTATTGTTTGTTTTACGTTTATTGTTTGTTTTACATTTATTTGTATATTGTATTTTTAATTATTTATTAACACTGGAACAAATTAATTTTCCATATGTATGTATTTTGTATATTGGACAGAATAAAGCATTGTATTGTCATTTGTATGTTTATTCAATGAAGTAGCACAAACATATTCCACAAACAGAAAACAAGTCACACTTTGTCATGTAATAGAAAACCTAATGTATGATAGCACCTAAGTTTTGAGTTAAAATCAAAATCGTAAGGCATTTAATGAACAGGCAAACTGTTGTTAAGGCAGTTTTCTTGCTCATTAAATGCCTTACGATTTTGATTTTAAATAGAAAACATAAATCTAAATATAGCAACTCTGATGTAGCATTCTGATTGGATACAACCACCTTGTTATTTTTTTATATTTGATATCAATAAAAATAATAAATTAGTAAGTAATGAGCACACTCATGGGTTGTATGGTTACATATCAGCTTTGACCAAGGTAGTGAGTGGTTCATTTGGTTTCATTGCAGTAACACATACCTCAAGAATTTGATCAAGATAGTGATTCAGTCTTCGGTTCTCCTCCGTCACTCTTTGGAGATTTTCGGTAGTTTTCACACATTCACTGTAAATCTAGTCATAAAAAACAGCATAGGAAGTTAATATAAAAAGAATATTTTTAAGAATTAAGACCTTATAAGGAGCAGTTGGGACTTTATCATGCATTTTGATTTGTTGGATGATGAAGTTTAAAACATTTTACTTGTTTTTCGATATAAAAAAAAATAAGACTACTTCTAAATTGACATGAAATCTCACCTCAGTTAAAGTCATACCAGGTTTAAGGAACTTGCTAGCAGCTGCAGCAGTGGGTGACAAATTGCTAAGCTCCTCTTCATTTAAAGGAGGTAGGCCTGGAAAAATGAAAAGGTTAGCTTACATGAGGGAAAATATTAAATATATAACATCCTCAAAGAACGAAAAAAAATAGCATAAATTACACAAATAACAACTGTAGCATAGTAAAGCATAGTAACATTATTCTCAATAGTTTTTTATTACTTGTATTTACTGGAAACAAACCTAACAATAATAATAATATCCTGGATTTATATTGCGCCTAATGTTGTGAAACCTCTAAGCTCTTCACATTATTACCCCAGTCATTTTTGGATCAAACACGATGGAAACATACTCCCATAATGCAGCTAGTAATCAGCGCAAAGTTGTGCTTGATCTAACCGGGTTCTCATTTATACACCAGGGTGGAGAAAGGCAAACGCAACTAAAGTATCTTGCCTAAGGGTACAAGCAATGCGGCGAGAGTTGGATTCGAACCTTGATCTCACAATCAGTAGTCAAACGTCCACAACACTGCGCCACACGCCCATTACTATTACTAACTCTATACTATAACTATTTGCAAATTTGTCTCTGGAGAGTGTACCTTAATTATAGCTATTAGTGGTATTATCAATAAAGACAAATGTTACCTTTCTTCTTAGCAGCAGTTAATAGATCATTTGCATCTTCTAACTCTCTAGTCAATGTGTTCAGCTTGGTTGCTATAGTAGACAAACAGATTTAAAAAAACAATTTAAAAAAAAATCACTTATCATACATTTGTAGAATTTATGAAAGCATAACATAACAAGACAGATACAGATACATTTATTCATCAAATCACAATAAAATAGAAAGAAAATGATGACATGATGAAATGGGGTCTCAAGAAACCAGGAGGTTTGTGTGATAGAGACTCCAGATTACTTTAACAAAATAATTTAAAAATTTGTTTGCAAAATAATAGTTTAAGTTTAACAGTAAAAAAGATAATGAGGGGAGAAGAACAAAAAAATACAAGGTGATATACAAAGTTTAGAATGAGCCAAATTGTAGAGGGCGCTATTTAAATAACATCTTAGGCGTCAGTCATTACTTACTAAGTTCATACTCTTGTTCTTCTTTAGCTTTTTCAACTTCAGATAATTTACTCTCAAAGTTTGTATGTGCATCACTAGCCTGTTTCAACAGCTTCTGTAGCTCTTCCACTGCCCTGATCAATTCTTTCACTTTGGCTTCAGATTCTTCTGATGAGGCCTAGAAACATGGTAGGTTAAATAAAATATCACTTGAATTTTACATTGAACACTCTGGGGTAGCACTAACATTTCATTTTGTTTAGCCATTTGGCGAAAGTCAAGATATTTTTTTTAGTCAAATCAGTTTATCTATAGCTAAAATGGCTAAAGTCCAATTTTTTGAATTTAGCCAAATGAATCGGTCATTAGCCAAAATAAAAAATTGTTGAAATATATTTTAGTTAATTTATCTATGTCAATAGGTCTATACACTGTTCCCTGAAAGTTTTTGTAAGGCATTTGAGGAGAGAGAGCCATGCCTAAATCACTGTATATATGATTTTAAAAAATAATTGGTGTCGTATTTTATATGATCAAAACAATTGTTCAAATTGCTTTTAATCATACAGCATTCATACAGTTATCAATTTAATAAGAAACATTTTACAGTTTTCTGAAATCCCCTGAACGCTATGTTATTTTTGTTTTTTACGCTTGGCTGGTGGCTTCCGTACCACGCGAAAATCGTGTCCTAAGACTTTCACGGTCACCCACCGTCACCGCCGCGGGTGAATGGTTTTAAATTGGGTATGCTCAAGAGGTGCGAAAGTGCAGTAGCGCAGGCCTAGACCTACAAAATTATGTACGACGGTACATCGTATATATGCTAAAGATATTTCTAGCAAACGTATCGTATCGTTTTGAACGTGCAGATAAAATATAGGCCAAAGCACAGGGAAAAGGCGTTTCTGTCGGGGGAGAAATTTATACCATCCCGGCCCGATTATTTATTACCCAACAACACAGAAGTCGGCGGCCGGCCTTGCTGTTTATATAGTCCGCAATAAATGCACGCGTGTGTTTAGCTACATCCCCGTTAGACTCTACCATTTCCCGAATGTTGTTTTGTTTACTCTACTGACGTACTGCACGCACGAGGAAACTTTATTAAGGGTGAAATATGAAACTACATTGGAACCTAAAATGCATAAATATTGATTTCGATAAGATCATTCATTGAAGATACTATGTTTCTTTTGAATCTGAAAAATAAACCCTTATCGAAAAATAGACAGTCCCGGTAAATAGCCGACCGTCGGCTGTCATCGATCGTGATAGTTTGGGTAGACTCCATCATCCATGTGCCGTGTAATGTCTGTCTCTCTGTGCAGTATACCTCCATCATATTGAAATAACAAAGAGACGCCTGGTACAACGAAACAAGTTGACGAAAATGGAGTTTGAACAACATCATAACGAACCAAAAAAATGCTTGGAGATCGACAAATGGACCTTTTAGTTGGACTTTATGCTTTCGCCAAAATGATTATTTGATTATCTATTTTATCATATGTCATAGCCGTTTTATTTTTTGCCAATCTGGAAACGTTTTCGCACATGGGGACATGGTGATCGGCCAGTGCGAGCCCAGACACTCAATCAGCATTGATTTTTAATTAATATTAGATCAGTTTGGCAATCCTATGTAAAGACTAGAGTGAGTGCTCAGTTAAGTTAGGCTGGAACAAACTCCAAAGTGTGAATGCCCAGTTAAGTTGTTAGGTGTAACTGTTTAGTGGTGGCTGGAACAACCTTTAAAGTGTGAATGCCCCGTTAAATTATTAGGTGTGACTGTCCAGATGGGAAAAAAAAAAGAAAACTAGGGGATGCATTAAGTATATAGTTCGTCTATAAGCTCAGTGAGTACCTACCTTATAAAGGTTTGCCAATTTACTTTGTGATTGAATCTCATTATGAAACAACACTTCAGACTGAGCCTCGGCATCAGAGTTCTAAACAAATAAAGATAAACAAATATTTTATTGCAGACTGTAACAGCAGACCACACCCACCCCTTTCCCACCCTTTTTGTGACATCCCTCCCCGCCCTTTTTGTGACATCCCTCCCCGCCCTTTTTGTGACAACCCCTTCCCCGCCCTTTTTGTGACACCCCTTCCTCGCCCTTTTTGTGACACCCCTTCCCCGCCCTTTTTGTGACACCCCTTCCTCGCCATTTTTGTGACATCTCTCCCCCACTGATATACAATCTTACTGTTACATTTTGAATAAAAGCATTGTTAAATGTAAGGGCGTGTGGCGCAGTGTGTTGGACATTGGACTACTGATCGTGAGATTTTGGTTCGAATCCCAATCTCGCCGCATTGCTTGTATCCTTAGGCAAGATACTTTACTTACATTTGCCTCTCTCCACCCAGGTGTATAAATGGGTACCCGGTTAGATCAAGACACAACTTTGCGCTGATTACTAGCTGCATTATGGGAGTATGTTTCCATCGTGTTTGATCCAAAAATGACTGGGGTAATAATGTGAAGAGCTTAGAAGCATTCTGCAATAAACGCTATAAAAAATGAATGTTATTAAATGTTACCTCTTTTATTTTCTGTATCAAAGTCTCAATTTTCTTTGTCTGTTCTGATTTTGTTTTTTTCAATGATTCATTGAGATCATTTAAATGCTGCACTTGGTCAGTTGTACTGCTCAATTGACCTTTCAGATCTAACACTATTTCTGACTACAATAGGAGAAGAAACGAAAGTCAATACAATTAAACATTACCTTACAATACGCTGTATTATTATTCAGTTCTATTAATTTATCTTAAACTAAATCTTAATAAATTTTTTTTTAAATATAACTACTACAAATTGTGAGTGCTGCGAGAAGATCTACGGCCTATATAATGCCTAGCATAATGTAGTTTTGATGGATGCACACAGTGTACAATTGTTGCCTGCAATAATCTATTTCTACCACAGAGAGCAAAAACTTAGCCTACTAGTTCGTCTTAGGCCAATGTTTTGTAGTCAAACAAAGACCTTTTGGATCTGACAACAAATGAAGCGTTACGGGAGGTCAAAATATACTTTATATATCATATCACTGTACCTCTGTGTGACTCTCTGTTTTGCACATTCAGTATCATAGGCAACTTCTGTAATACAGTGTCATTGTGACAACTGCATTAAGGTTAATGGATAGGTTCAGTCATACAGATGTCACATGTGAAACATATGTGATGCTGTATCACAGAATTTGCCTATGATACTGTGCAAATTATAGAACCAAGAATCTTACCTTCTCTTTCCTGATAGACAGTAAATCATCAGTTTTTGTTTTCAGTTCCGTGTTGAGCCATTCAGTCTGAGACATCAACAGCTGCTTCTCCTGTTCAAGGCGCTTCTCGCGATACTAAATTTATCAACATTAAAAATTACTTATACTTTTATTACTACTGTACTCAAGTGTGACTATAAATTAATAATGGATAGACACACAATTTGAAAAGACGCTTTAAATATGATTATTAATATAAAATATGATGATCTGGTGGCTACGGACCTGCAGTTGAGTTAATTATTTATTCTTTCTTTATTCTGCAGGCACTTTCATTACTAGTGCACTCAGGGCTCGATTTAGTGCTAGCCCGGCGTACAATGGCTAGTAAAAACAGCTCCGGGCTACCTAAAGTATCTTCCTTTAAGCCCGGATGGCTAGTAGGTTGTGGGAACTCGAAATTGGGACGAAATGACCTCATAAAAATAACTCCAGCATAAAAGACATATGTCTTGCCAACATCAGCAAAAAAAACCACTCGCGCGCTGCTGTGGCCATTACAAGTAATGATGTAGGCGGAGCCTCTCATAATCAAGCAAATTTTACGAATTATGATTGGCCATTTATGTTTTTGTCACCCAGGTTATTGTGAAGTAGGCGGAGCTTCATTATCAGGTCAAACGTGTCACAAAAATACGACCATAAATAACGAACTGTGATTGGCCAAATGTAGTAGAATTTTGTCAATGTTAAAAATAACTTGTCTAGTCTTGTCAGGCCTGGTTGTCACAGATCAAAGCTAGGGATATTTTGTAGGGCCGGGTGGCTGGCTCTATCCCTGTAGGTAGGCGGCCATGGAGGCCATATTTTATAATATGCGTAGGCCTAGATAGAATCAAAAGCCATCGTTTGGCATCGTGATGGCTGCTCAGCAGCTAGGTCTAGCTAGATACTACCATTTTGGTAACAGTTGAGTAGAGTAGGCCAGGTGCTCCAATGCGATCTAGGCTAGGTAGGCCTACGTCTATCCTACTAGCTACCCTACTATAAATAATAGGCTCTAGGCTAAGGTAGACAGAATCTAATTAGTTTTCTTGGCGGATTGAAGCCCAACAACAAAAAGACCTCAATAAATCGATTCTGTGAATATGGTGAGCATGAAATAGACTATGCGTCGCGACGCAAAGTTAATTTTTATAATGTGAACAATAAAGAAATACAATTTTGTGTAATTTTTCATGCAATAATAGTTTAATACAGTATTTATGTAAATGTTTAGCAATTCTCGAGCGTTTAGATTAGTGCGCCCTCTATTGTACAAAATGCCTGAATTCATTTATTTGGCGGCCCTGCTATCACGGTGCGATAATAAGAGTGGGCTAGTAAAATAATGTATGGGCTAGTGAAATCTACAGTGAACTAGCCCAGTGGGCTAGCAACATGAAAAAGATAAATCGAGCCCTGGCACTGATTTTCAAAGTGTTACTAATGGTAGCAATTGGAAATATCATAACAAACATAATAAAGTAAAGACAAAGAATAATCAAAATAATAATAGAGAAAATATAAATTAAAAATAGAAATCAATTTTAGAAAAGAGAATTTTTAAATATTGCATATCAATTGTATTTTGGAATGAAGTTTTTCACATACTTTTAAAGTTAATTGTTAATTTATTTGGAAGTTTTTTCCAGCTTTTAGATGAACGATAAGTAAACGTTTTTTAGCCTTGACAAATATTCCAGGTGGGGACAACTAAATAATTATAGCTTTGGCTTTGTGCGCCTTTAGAATGGGTGGAATAGCTAACGCTGTCAAATGCTGTCAAACCAATATCATTAGCAAGATTAAATGTAATAAATAAAATACTTCATTCAAGTCATTTAAAATGAAACTGTACATTAATATATTAAATTGATTTTACCTTTCCTGAAATATCCTGACTTTGAATTTCATCAAGTTTAATTTGCGCTTGAACCTTCTGTTGGTTGGCATTTGCCAATTTCTCTGTAAGGCTTTTCCAATCATCTAAAACAAATTAGTATTTTGAAAATTATGAAAATATGCATGTTAGTTAGGCCAAGTAAAACTCAATTTATTGGTTTTTCGAGAGGATGTTTTGTTAAAAAACATTTTGTGTCACTTGTAACAACCTTTTTCTATATGTGAAACAGGAGTATGAACACAGGAAAAATGTAACATGAAACTGGGCATAATTAGGAGATAAGCCCAATAAAACAAATTTATGTAAAACTCTCTCTTTTACAATATTTCTTTTAGTGTAAAGTTTTAGAATCAATTTCTGCAGTCATTTTGAAAAAGTATCAGATGTAAGAATTTGGCCTCGTATCAATTCGTACAATACACTACTACTAGCAAACTAGTTTGACAAAAAAAGTGTGATATGCCCAAATATGGTAGTGAGATGACATCATTATGTCCATATATGGGCACATCACATTTTTTTGTCTCATAAAGTTTGATGTAGTGTAGACAGAGCTTAAGTATAATTAGAAACTTGTAGTGTTGCTTACCATTCAACTGTTCAAGTTCTGAATTCTTTCTTTCAAGCGTGTCTAGCAAATCATTTTTCTCTGTTTCTAGATGTTGATTGGTGCGTGAAACCTGCTGATGTTTCAATTCAATCTCATCTCGAGACGTTGTAGCATCTTTTAGTTTCTCTGTCAAATCTTTTATTTGGGTTTCTAAAATAAACATATGATCATCATAGGGCTTTTGGTTTTAATAACACAACTGGTTGTAACAACCCTAACCGATTAAACTCAAAATCATTATTAGTATGGCTGACATTTGTCTTACATTCATCTGATGAAACTAAGGACTGGTCCTTTCTTTGACCAAGGGCTTTTCTCGTCCATTTTGTAAATGTTATTTGTTGTAATGAGTTTATATACTGCGCTGCCAAATATATATCTTTTTTCTTTTTTTTTTTACAAATATAAAGTTCAGTTTCATTTATACTTTGGTTTTGCGGACAATTTTTATTCAATGATTAAATACAGAAATATTAAAAGGTTATACAAACCAAACTCAGAGTTTTCTTTTCTTAAATGAGCAGCTTGAGAGGCCTCGGACTGGAAACGTCCCTTCGCTGCAATCAACCTTTTTTCTAGTTCAAAGTAGCGTTGTTCTAAAATTTAAATAAATTAGTTATAGGCCTAATATTAAAGTTGTATTAATTACAATACAAAACTAACATTACATAACCAAACCTTTTATTATAAAATACATTTGATAAAATTTGTCATTCCAACAACTATAAAATAATGTAGGCCTATTCCTCTACTCTAGCCTGCTAGCTAGACCTCTATTATCTAGCCTTTATGTTCTAGCTAGGCCTACTAGTCTTGGCCTCCTCTCTCTCTCACGGCATGCAAGGCGGGGAGCCGTACGCGACGGCACTCCACCTGACTGTGCTGTGCTGCTGAGACGGAGTGACACATTGCTGCTTGCTTACCTGAATTAATACGTAGTTTTTGATTTTCAGTTTTCAATCCATCTGCAATAGCTTCTTTTGAAAGAAGTGTAGATTCTAATTTATTTTTTGCATCTTCACTTAAGTTATCCATTTCATTAGCCTCTAAAATTGAGGCTAACGTGCACATAGCAGCATCGGAAACCGCCATGTTTCTGAAATGGATGGGAGGTATATTCAGAGCGTCATTCTGACGACTGGAGCATTCTCTACCTCTCTACGGAGCGCCATTTATGCCTTTATTTACTTCAATAATAGAAATAGTACTACGGTAACTGCTCAAGTGGACCCAATTTAGCAGCAGGGTAGCAGCACGTCCCAGTGATATAAAATACAAATAAGTCACTACTTTTGATATCGTTTCGTATGTTAATACACTGTGCTCCAGTTCCAATTTGGTGCCAGTGATGGAGCACATACAAAAACCTCAAGAATAAATACTTCGGGAATTCAAAAAATGTCTATTTATGTTCAATATCGGTTACTCCATCCGTAATGGAAAAGAAAAATTAGTTTCAAGCCATATCAGTGATTTGAATAACTTGCGTTTGTCTAAGATAAATACTTATTTAGTGTCCCCGGAAATGTATTAATATACATAATCACCTATGATAATTATGATAATGTTAAAATTTCAACTATTCAAAATTTTAGGTGGGGTTTTCTACTTTAAAAACTCGACTTCGTATATGCCTAAGTCCTAGCCCGGCGGCGGAATTAGTCTAAGCTTCGAAATTTGTCTAGAAATCGGCATCTTTGCAAATGTTCTAAATTTGATCTTATTTCACTCTCTATTAATCCTATACAAAAACCATCGGAGACAAACTATCTGCTTAAAACATGTTTATTCTGGGACGGTGCGGCCATACACACCAACTACCATAAACGTTTATTCATAACATTTTATAACAAAACAATATTTTGCATGAATCGGACATTTCGCTACCAATGTAGCAACATTGATTAACAAAATCAAATTTTAATATTGTGGCGTGTTGACCGCGAATGACTAACAATACCGTCTTTCCCCCACTACCTGCACAACTACCTGCACAACTATTGCATAACAACGCACGGCATACCAAACCGTTATACCCGCGAGGAAAATATAAATTCACTTTCTTTTAAAATTGAGGGCGACAAACATAACATTTACGAGATCGAATACAGGTTGAAAACAAAATTAAATTAAAAAAAAGATGTTAAAGGGGGACGTATAATTCTGTGAACCCCAAACACAGTGGTCGCATACCCTTAACTCTATTCCACCGACCAGCATGGGGATCGAACCCACGGCATACGTGTTGTCAACACGACGCTCAGGCGACTGAGCTAACTGGTCATTTTGGTTAACAAGGTTAATATGATATTTATGACGTAATGATGAATTACGTACGTAATACACGTATAATAGACTATTATCAGCTAATCAGTCATGTAGTGCTTTGTAGCGTAACGCGGGTAATGCTCAGGTTTGAGTGCTCTCAGTTCTAGATTGGCCGGGTTCGAACCTCTACGGAGGGTTGTAAATGTCAGGCCTCTAACAAGTGGACCTTTTTGTAAAATCAGATACAAAGTTGCATGACATTATTTTCCATTAAATAGACGACCATAAAACCTCGAAATGAAGCCAATGTGCTCCTTTATTTTTTTTAATACTCTTGGATGGGCTTCTTTTCCACATGGAGTTCTTTTCGAGATTACTTTTGTAAACTAAATGAGGGAATCTGCTAGATTCCCCCATAATTCACCTGCACAAACTCATTTGCATAACAACGCACGGCATATACTAACTGTTTAAAATAGAGCTGCAAAGTCCCCGGAAATGACATATATTATTTTTTCAAACAACATTTATATGAATCTTCAGTGCCCCACCATGCTTGGGGCTGAGCAAAGATAATTTTGAAAAATAGAGCTGCATAGGTTCCCGCCCGAAAAAAAATGACATGATTTGAAATTATATGAAAACAAACTATATAAAACTCACCAGGACAAAAGGAGCTTGTCTCCGGAAAGTGCACGTATTCATTGAAATATGAAATTAAATGTTAAGTCTCCGGTACTAGCCCACTATGGTTGGGGCATAGCTGATAATAAAAATAGAGCACAGAATTGCACTTTTATGCCTACGTATTACTATAAGTATACATAATCACCTATGAAAATTACGATAATGTTAACAACATTGATTAACAAAATCAAAATTTAACAGCGTGACGTGTTGACCGCGATTGACAAACAATACCATCTTACCCACTTTAGGAAAGTGTATTAACATAAGAAAAGATATATATTTTTAAACCAGAAACAACATCAGAAACAAATACGCCACTTACAGCGTGGTTTAACAGTCAAGTAACAGAAAATTACAAAAACTCAAAAACACTTAAATTACGACGAAACAGATAAAGATTGGAATTAAAATGTCGATATGGAGATGGGCCTGGACTAAACTATTAAAAGATAAACTTAATCTACTGATGGAAAAATGTTTAAGAACATTGACTCTGCTAAAGAGAACATAAAGGATATTGTTGTTTCTAAAATGTATTAAAATTTAGTTACTTTTTTTATTTTTTTTTATATCACTGTGCTCCACTGGCGCCAAATTGGGTTCACTTAACTTACGAAAAACAATATTAAAATGCAGTGACTTATTTTTATTTTATATCACTGTGCTCCACTAGCACCAAATTGGGTCCACTTGAGCACTGTTTATTAACATACGAAAAGATATGAAAATGTAGTGACTTATTTCTATTTTATATCACTGTGCTCCACTGGTGCCAAATTTGGTCGAATTGAGCACAGTGTATTAACATAAAAAAATATTAAAATGCAGTGACTCATTTCCATGTTATCTGTGCTCGATCCACTGGCGTAAAATTGGGTCCACTTGAGCACAGTGTATAGAACATATAAAAAGATATTAGTTCAGTGACTAATTATTTCTATTTTATATCACTGTGTTCCACTGGCGCCAAATTGTGTCAACTCAAGCACAGTTTATTAACATACGAAAAGATATTAACATTTAGTGATTTTGTTTCTATTTTATATCCCTGTGCTCCACTCGTGCCTTCGAGAGAAGGACAGAGATTGAGTTCACTTGTGGTTATCCTTGGCAATTTGCCTAAAATTGATTTTAAACAAAATTGGGTCCATTGAGCTCATGTATTATACGAATGAGATACTATATTAAAAGTTAGTGACTTTATTTCTATTTTATATCACTGTGCTCCCCTTGTGCCAAATTGGGTCCACTTGAGCACAGTGTATTAACATACGAAAATATATTTAAATTAGTGACTTATTTCTATTCTATATCACTGTGCTCCACAGGTGCCAAATTTGATCCACTGGACCAGTTACCATAGTACTTTTTCTATTTCTGAAGTAAATAGAGGCATAAATGGCGCTCCGTAGAAAAGTAGAGAATGCTCCGTCGTCAGAAATGACGCTCTGAATATAGAAATTGTCATACTCTCTCATCATGAGTTTTATTACTACTATTTTCAATTTGTATACATTTACTATTGTTATATAAATTAAAAGAAGTTAATTCATTTATTGTTTTGATCCTTTATTATTTAAATTTGTATTAATAAAATATAGTCTTTTTTAAGCCCATTATTAATTTATTTATATATATATATTAATTATGTTTAACCTTTGCCCTAAGGAGCCAAGAATAACAATATGGCTGACATCAAACAAGAGATACGAGCAATCGCGAAATATTTCAATTTCGGGAATGTCAAAGTGAATATAAATAGTGAAACAAAGGTAACACCCATTATATTTATTAGATATATTAATTAAATGCTTATCCATACACTATGATTGACCTAGGCCTAGCTAGGCTAGTTTATCAGGTGTAGTAGCGTCGTCGGGCGGGCTAGCTAGGGCCAGGCAGTGAGTGGCTGGTCTACTGTACTACCACTAGGCCTAGCCTAGGCCCACTCGGCTGCGCAAAACAAAATAATGATGTTTTATTTTGTATGTACCTAGGCACCTATTCTACATGAAGATGGCAAAATTCTGACAGGAATGAGCACTATATTACAATATCTTGCTCAACGTGACATATCAGGACAAACTGCAGAGAATACAGCTGGAATAAGGCAGTGGCTGGAATACAGAGCAACTGATATTGATAGGTGTGATAATGAAAAAGATAGTTATCTTGTTTTAAAGGTCTGATCATCTTTGCATTTTTGGCCAATTAATACAGAAATTATGTATTTTATTTATTTTTATTTGAACCATATTTAATGATGAGGGTGATCCATCCAGCAATTGCTGATCATTTGGGACCCTCAGTCAGTACAATACACAAAATACAACAATAACAATATTAAGTATGTATGTTTTAAACCATTTTTTTGCTTTTCTCCGTGGTAAATATTGTAAGTGAAAGATAACATTCATTGGTCTAAAATTCTAAATTTCTATTTTGTAGGAATTGAATCTGTACTTATCTACTAAAACTTATTTTGTTGGGAACTGTCTTACAATTGCCGATCTCTGTATTTACCATGGACTACATTCAGTATTGGTAAGATCCACAATCTCTACTTTAATTATTTCTTCTTCCAAGTTAGATTTCTCTGTTACTTAATCTTTCATTCATCTTCTATTGTTTCTTTTTTTCCTTAGAGTCATCTTACATATCAAGAAAAAGAGAAATATAATCATGTATCTAGGTGGTTTCAGTTTGTGAGTAGAATCATGATTTATATCATAACTAATAATAAATGAAAGTATTCATTCATATATACAGGGTTCTCACCACGCCGGTCGGCACCGGTCGGCCCCGTCCGGCACTCAGAATTTCCGACCGGCACAAACAGGCTCCCGACCGGCACAAATTATTAGATCTAAGACCTAGCCTAGCTAGGCCTAGACAAAATACCTTGTCCTTAACCTTAAAAAAGCCAAATATGTGCTATTATCTAACATAACAAAACAATAGCCTTTCAGTTCACCCCTTTGTCTCGCAAACAAATAAAACGTCGATCAATACAATACAAAGCCCAACGAATCTTGTTAGGGTGGTGTTTATGGCCGATCGGGCACACCACGTACAAGTGGCTTGACGCAAATACAGTACTGGCAAATAGCTAAAAATCTACACAGTACACGTGCGTGAAGTGTTTGTGTCGACCGATCTCTTGATGAATGCGAAATTAAATAATTAGAAAATAAATAATGAAATTATGCTATATTTATCTCATTACATGCACATTATTAGTATATTATTTATTAAAGTTGTTTCCAGTTAGTTACTGCCGGCACTCTAAATTGTCAGAGGACGGCTCCTTTTAAGCCTCCTAGCAACAACATGGTACATTAAGGGATCGTATCATTGAGACTTTAACAGGCATATTCACCATCATGTGGTGTTTAGTTAACAAACTGTTTTATAAGTTGTTTTATGACTGTGTAATTTGGTAGTAGTCACTCTCATACTGTAGGCCTACATTTAAAAGTAACACATCCAAATGCCAACTTCAAGTCAATGGCTACCAGATGTATCTGTGAGACGGTTATTTGAACCAGTACCAGTAAACCATGGAATTAAGATGATCCCTGAATTCACTCAACCATTGCATCATGCACTTGTGTGAGCTGCTTGCTTCTATCAAGCTGGCCGGCTGGGCGCGCACAGTGCGATACCTGTGTAGGGGGGAAATACCCTGTTATGTCAAGCAAACAACTATGCTCTGTGTACGGGTTCAGCAGTTATCAAATAGAATTGATCTTGTAAATGTTAGTGTTAGGTTTTTATATTTTAGTTAATTTTGCTTTGCTTTTTGCATAACATATAGGCCTAGGCTAGCTAGGGAGGCTAGGCCTAGGTTAGCAAGCTAGCTAGACACTAGAAAATGCAACATTACATAAATACATACTAGTCTATTGAAAAATAAAAACAAAACAAAAATTTTGAATCAACTTTATATTTGGGGGGGGGGGGAGACTGAAGTCGTAACCCCCCCCCCCCCCCCCCCCGGATTTAATCGCCGACCGGCACTTCTGACATGCTGGTGAGAACCCTGTATATATGCATTAATTTATTAAATTAATTTTTTTTATTAACAGATCCAATGTCAGCCGCAATACACTTCAAACTTGCCAAGTATTCCATTCCAGTCACAAGCTCTATATTCAGTTGCATGAAAAACATATTTAACAAATTTTTAGTTGAATTTTAATTGAAATACAAATACAGTATAAACAAAAAGAGTATCGGATCGTCTCCATGGTCTACACTGCTGGCTGCTGTGGGTCCGTAGAAGACCTGATCCGAATTTCCAGTAAAATATTATGGACGATAATAATAATACCTTTACCTTTAAACACAAGCACAATCAAAGCATACATATTCAATATTGTATACAGTTCTGTCTAGTGTAATAAAATGTGTTGTAGTTAAGGTACATGAATGTCAGTAGCTATGTGTTTGTTGTCAATTATTATTACAAGATAATTTAAATTGAAATAATAAGAAGTATCGTCAACGTTATTGTAGTAGTAAAAAAGAAGTGTTGTCTCGTGCTTGATTTGTGTTTGGTCTTGCTCTGTCAATAAACATTTCGATTTATTTATTCAATATTCAATAAATAAATATTCAATAAATGTTCTCCACACATATATTAAAAATACATAAAATAATAATTATATAAAGACTTGTTATTATAACCAATAAAAAAATGAAACCGATATAAGTTAAAAAAACTTTACGCCTAGAGGCTCCCAGAAAAAAAATAATAAAAAAGTTGGGAAGAAGATAAACATTCAAATGAATTGCTTGTGTCATTCTCCAATAAATCCTTTACTTATAATGTTCTACTTTTTTAACGTAAACAGAGATTAAAGCAAGACTTCCTTGCGAGTCTCCACCATGTGTGAATATATAACTAAAATAGTGTGATTTTAAACAATCGCGCGTAGGTGACGTAACTTACTATTTTTTGCGTACTTCTTTTAATGGAGTCTTTCGTGTACTAAGGTTTAGCCTACCTATGGTGAACGTCTGTTCAGTACCGTATAGTTACGTTACGTAATTGCTAACAGACACACTAACAAAAAAGACAGATTGCATGAACTCCTTGGCAGAATAATATATTGATATAAAAATAAATAAATATTGATCGTTTTGTTGTAATAATATAGAAGAAAGAAAACAGTAAATGCAGTAATAATTCTTTATTCGTATTTCAACACAATATTATAAATTTACGGTATGTAAAATAAAAATATTATTTATACCATTTCATTCAAAATTAGTGTTTAATTGAATGTTTCCATTCGAATGATTTGTATTTTTATCATTTTACCTGTAATTCGACTTTTAGGATTACATTTTAGCCTGTCACCAATTTTGATTATCAAATCAATTCCCTATAAATCTATGTGATAAATTCGAATACTTTAAGAAAACATTACATATTTGTATAATTATTTTATTTTGTCATTCTGAATAATAAATTCAATATCACGTGAGGTGGACAGCATACAATGCATTTACTTCATTGCATAGTTAAACATAGCCTTCCTTATGTTGATGAACAAAACCATTAGGTATTTTAGCAAAATATAAAAGTACAGTCACATTTCATGAGTACAAAATATAATAGCAATACATTCGGTGGATAAATGAGATACAAAAACGCAATGCGAGTATCTGTTAGAAACCAATGGAATGTTTTTATGTTGGAATTTTGGATATGGCTACCCGGTGGAATGTTTTCTATTCTGTCTGAATATTGGAATTTTCTAAACTAGAAAAGCAAATTTGAAATGTAAAAGAAGTAATTTAAACCGTATACGACAAACAAACGCCGCAAAAGTGACGAAATAATATATGGTACAGCATTCTAATGTGCGCTCTTTCTCTCTATAGCTGAAAACGTGACAACAACTAATTTTTAAAACCAAATCGAACACACCTAAATGCTAATAGACTAAACCTTTTTTAATCGTTATTATTGTTTTTTTTACCATATTGTGGGAGCAACCGAATGACCATATGAGCACCGTTTGGTTTTTGATCGTTACATGTTGATTATTACCAAATTGAATTGATGACGCGTCAAGTGTGTTAAATTTATGACGTGTCATGTGTTTTCAATTTATGACGCGTCATGTGTGTTCAAATTATGACGCGTCAAGTGTGTTAATTTATGACGCGTCATATGTGTTCAATTTATGACGTGTCACGTGTGTTCAATTTATGACGCGTCATGTGTGTTCAACTTATGACGCGTCGACTTTGTTCTTTTTTCGCGTATGAATAACGCATTTTTTTTTAACCTGCTTCTTATATAAAAATATAATAACTAATCGATATAGTTATATTATTTACATATAATATATTTATCAAAAAGTGTATTTACAATATTAAAATCTGGTTAACATCAAAAGCATTGTGTGCTTAGAGACCAGTGGTCTATAGAACTTAAACGTTTAACCAGCCCCATCAAATTACTTTACGATTGATTTGATCTTATTTGGCATACAGTGTATAACAGTAGGCCTAATAATACTTAAAATAGGCCTACACGATTTATAAAACTTCAATCAAAAGTTTTTACTAGTAGGCCCTATTATAGAAAATCTGAAGTTAGTTCACAAAAAAAACAGAGAAACACATCTGGATACTGAGGAAGATTATTTTCTTATTGAAGATTAGAAAGTAAAAACATGCACTGTCACTCCTTGGATTTGTAAAATACTGATAATTTTAATTTTTTTATAAAGAGTTTTCAAATAACGATATTCTAAGGATAACTTTTTAAGTTAATTTCTTTACATTAATCGAATTTTCAAGCTAGGAAGACAGTGGTGCATCTTTAAAAACACTTTGTTCAGGCGAGACACATCATTTATTTTCGTTCCACGATCTAATCGGAAAGCTGGTGACAATGCTTTTTCTGTCGCCGCTTCGCGGATCTGGAACCTGTCGATTTGAGAGGAGCGAATTCGGCACCTCTATTTAAACGTCAACTTAAAACTTCTCTTTTTAATTAATTACTAAGTATTGTTAGGCGCTCTGTTCTGTGTAGGGCGCCATATAAAAACCTGTACAGAATAGAATAATACAATTTATACGGCTTCAATTTCTTCACCATAACCCTCATCCGAACCCGTAGTATGAGATCCAAAAGGCGAAATATTATTTAAGGGTTTTGGAGAATTATTCGACGCAGGACGATTTTGTTTAAAGCTATCTAGTTGTCTTTTTAGTTTCTTCATTTCAAGATGTTTTCTGTCTACCTGCGCGTATACTGCATCGTTATCTGCAACTTCCGTGTTCTTGGCTACGTCTGCATCAGTACTGCTGAGTTTGTTGACAGGATCTTTTCTTGTTTCTGCAACTACGTCATCACCACTGCCGAGTTTGTTGTCATGATCTTTTCTTGCAGCTACGTCACCATTGAGCTCTTCCATAGATTGGTACAACCCATCCGCTGAAATGTTATCCCCGATCGCTATTTTCTTTAACTTTTCATTTACATCATCATCTTGACGCTCTTTTACGATTTTCAGCTCGATGTCTTTTGGTTCCCCAACTCCCTTTTTCTTCTTCAGTTTGCTAGAGTTTTTCTGCTTAGACTTATCAGCAGATTTCTTCACCTTTGAGTTTTTCTTGGATCCTTTATTTTTCTTGTCTTTACTTGATTTCTGGTTAAATCCAATCTCTACGTCATTATCATTATCATGAAGCACCTCTATAGAAACCATTCGATTGTTGCCTGCAGTCTCGTCTATGTCGTAGCCCCCAACAGCCCCTACATTCTCATCAGCATCTATAAACATCCCGTCATTACTATACCCACCGCTAACAGCGTTGATCATTTCAATTTCGTCTTTTTGTTCATGATATTTGAAATCATTAGATGTTGATGTGCCGTCTACTGCTGTGATCTCAATTACTCTGCCGCCATTTTCTCTATCCTTTCGTCTGTAACCATCCTGATCTGTACCAGGCATGCCAGAATCATGCGTGACGTAATCATTTGAATCCATATACATTGCACCCTGTGAGCTACTTCTACGCTTCTTATATCTGTGATAGAAAAACAATTGTTTTGTTTCAAAATTGAAGTAGGTTCTTTTATTCCCAGAGACTTTATTTATTTAATATTATTGTTTGTATTAAAACAATTAATTATTATAAATTAATTGAATTGTTACTTCTCCAAATACTAATAATTGATATGTTGGAAAATATACCATGATAGTAAATAAAAATGTACTACTGTACTACAATACTATATTGCACTAATTTATCCTATCAAGAACTACTCAATTATAACATATAACACATAATATAAGATGTACAATAGATAGACGTATAGAGTTAATCAAACTATTCCATTTTATATATTTTATTTTTCGTGCTTTTTTGTGTTTAGTAGTATGTCAAACATCAAATTTCCATTTTTTATTTTTTTATGATATTGGAAAATACAAGTTTTTGAATTTTGAATTTTTTTAAAATTTTGAATCAACCTCCTTTGTATGGACCTGAAATTATCAGTGAATTTTGTGGTGTTAAGAAAAATAGGACACAAAGAATACGAATATTTATAGTTGAGAGGTTTTCAAATGAACACAATTTAGAAAAATTAACTTGGCATAAAAATATGTGTTTATCTTCAAATGTTATCAATGAATACAGTATGTGATATGGCGGGAATTATGTGACAGAATATGATTTACCTTCTTATAATAATGGAGAAGAGAATAATAGAAACAATAACCAGGAAGACCATCAAAGCAACAGCGACAGAAAGAGAAACTACATCTGAAAAGAAGATATGGTTTGATAAAAAATCATTGATAACATATATTGAACATTCTAATTGCTGATTGTTATCATCGAGGTTACATCCCCTTTCTCTTCTTCGTTCACACTAACCTACTTCACCCTGCACTAACAACCGCCCCCTCCCCCCCCCCCCTCTACAAAACACACACACATCACTTTTTATCTTGTCGGTTGCAGTTTTTTTAGCTTCTTACCAAGTTCACATTTCGCCGCCTCCTTTCCTGGTGCAGGAGTTGGTGTACTACATTCTACTCTGTTGTAGCCCGTATTACATGTCACTTCACCCTTACTATTTCTTTCTCCGTGTTTGACTTCTTCTGGACAATCATCTGAAGTAGAAGGAAGAAAATGCAAGTTTTTGTAAACATAGTTGCATGTATCTATATATAAATTATGGTTAATTCTGACATAGGCGAGCACAATGCAAAAACTTCGGTACAAATCTCCGCCTTGGATATACCTACCTTATCTATCTCAAAATGTACCGCGAAACGTAGATTTGATAACATTAGTTTTCACATCGACGCTATTGTTCCATATTTCTATCTTAGGAAGATATTATAAAGGGTTTTATAAGAAATTTTCTGATTTCAATCGGTAAATTTTAACTCTACGCGTGGTAGAAGTAATTTCCGGGTTCACGGAAGGTGTTGGTTTCAATCAGGGAGTTGTATACTAAGTTGGCCGTTGGTGCTTGGTGGCGATAGCCATTTTGTTTTTTTGTTTATTTTCGGACCGCGCGTTTGAAAGTATAGTAGTACATAAAGATCACATTAAATACATTCATGAAACATAGGAGTAAATTGTGGGAAATAATTATATAAAATTACATTACATCAAGAGAATTGATGATAATAGCTTTTGTTTTGAAATCGAATGAAACCCCGATAGCCGAGTTGTTGAGTAAGCTGCCAGGACTTTATGTATACTTGCGCTATCTGTGTCCCGTCAGGACCCTGGGATACTTCTGCCTATGTTGCAAGCCGTCTAAACGTCTTCCTTCTTAGGCCACTGTGTCGCGGAATAATGTATTCATTATACCAATTAGGATGGTATTTATTTGAATAAACGCCCGGAACACCTCCCCAGTAAAACTTCAATTAAAATAATTATCTCGCTACTCACCCCCCCCCCACCCCCAAATACATCTAATAAACGCCCATCCACATTTCTACACACAATATTGCATTATATTTATAACACAATTATACTATTTTTAGTAGATTTCTTCGGACTGTTATCTACAATTTACCAAGCATTTGATATTCTTTTTTACCACTTTTCATATCTACAATAAACACTATAGGCCTACGCCTAAAACGCTATTAATCATCTAAGACACTTAGGTTAGTGAGTACGTTTAGTTTTACGAATATCAAAAGCATTTAAATAATGGTAACCGACCGAAATTGTCCAGGCCAGAATGTCCTTCTAAAACTTTTTACGTCCCGAGTCATTATCATTCCGGGAACCATCGTCTACACTTCCTAGAGGGGGAGCGAGCGAAGCGAGCTCACCCTCTAGTTATAATAATGACACCATCGTCATAATAATATGTATAAAGTAAACAATATCTGTAGGCCTACTGTATGGAAATAAAAGTGGGACGGACCCACCCACGTAAGACAAAAAAAGAAAACAATCTAATAAACCTATCATATATTTTGTTGATAGTTGTTTACAGAATCAAATGCATTTCTTTTGTTTTGTATTAGGCCTTATGAACAGTTTGTGTAAAATAAAAGTTGAATTGAATTGAGGCTTATACTGTATAATCAAATATAAATTCAAATGAAACGTTTTTCATATTTTTTAATTACAGAAAAAAAGAGGCAAAAAAATGGTTAGTATATCAAAGCAGGGAAGAGTTAAATTTAACTCTTCCCTGATCAAAGTAATATGTTATTTTATCAGGAAGTTACATTTAAACTAATCACTTTGTGACATTCTGACAGTGTAATAAAGGTGTGCCTTTAACAACAGAAATACTTCGCATGACCTAGTGACAAATCAGCCGTAGACATACCATAACATATTCTTCTGTAGTGTTTTGTGTAAAAGGTTTTCAAATTCTATAACATCCATAAATAGCACAATGATAAAATAGGCATATTGTTGGAACGAGTCATGATACAAACTTCAAAACACATGTCGAATAATAAAAGAGTATCAGTCGTTCGTCGAATAATAAAAGAGTATCAGTCGAGGAGAAAATTAATTTAAAAAAGAATACTGAAATCGTGAAACGTATAAAAGACCAATTTGTAACAAGCACGTGATACGTCATCAATATTCAAAAGTTTCAGCACGTCGTCCTCGGTCTTAAAGTAGTATAGAACAACAAATTAAATTTTAAATAAACTTTTTTTATGTTGTTATGTTTGTATTGTAAAATCCGGAATAAATTGAATTGAAATTTAATTATTTACAGTTACTAAAAAAAGGAATTATTCAACTAATTTGTCTGTTTGTTTGTTTGGCATGATGAACAAAAGGTAATATTTTATAAAGGATTTGACGTGCCTCTTTACGAATGTTGATAAAACAAGTATATTAACAATGTTAACAAATAAAATACATGAATGATAAAATCGCGTTAAAATAGGCATAATGGATATAAAAATGAATATAAGAAATGGTAACTAATAGGTACCGAAGTAGGCTTACAGTGGCGTTTATTAGTTATGATCATATACAATTTTTTTTTTAAATATATGACTAAAAATAAGCCTTGAGTTGAACCGAAAACTGTGGAATTTGGTGGAGCAGGTGGAAATGAGATAAATTTCGATTTTATCAGCAGAACTCAAGCGAACATATTATAGATATTAACTGCGAAAACTTGAATTCGTCTTGTGGATAATAAATTCAGAGCAAATAAATTAATGTGTGATTCATGCATAATGTAAGTAGGTCAATATATAAAATTAATCAATCGCCATTGTAAAAACGACAAAGACTATGATTGACAAATAAGAACATAATACTGATGACAATACAACCAAAGAAAATGAATTTCTGGAGATACAATTGCAGTATCCTCAATCACCTAATTGACGATGTAGGCCTTATCCTATTCAAACCGTTTTTTTGGTTATATTTTTGTTTTTTATGTATGTTTTGACGTATTGTATTTTCTGTTGCCACTTTCAGCACAAGCTCTGCTTCTTGAAATGTGTGCCTCCTTCTTGTTGTATAGGCCTATTGTAAGAAATTGTATTTATGTTTGTTTAAGAATGAAGGAAATAAATGTTATTTTGATTTATTGATAGATTCAAAATTTTGATATTTTGTGTATGAATGATCACGTGAGGCATAACATCATATTAATTTCAATTTCTACATTAATATCCGAGGACTGAATATCAGATCATGAGACGACGACGGACGAATAGCAATAGATAGTATCAATAGACATATTATTTATAATTAGTATTATTATTTTATTCTGAAGATGTGGCCTTCAAGTTAAAACGTAGGCTTACAAAAGAGGAAACCAAACATTGATTCATGAGATTCATTAATTGTACATTATATTTAATATTAATAATAAGAATGAAGATTTCTAGAGCGCACTTCGCCACTAAAGGTGCTCAATTCTTTTGAATGCTTATAATATGCAATCACCTCAGATTAAATGCACAATAAAATTGCGAATTTAAAATGGAAAGAATTAGGCCTGTTAGGTCTTTTTTTTGTAATTTGTATATTTTATTTTAAAATGTGTGGAGAAACTAATAAAACAAACTAACAAAGGCCTATGACCATGTCTAAGCCTGGCAAAAAAGATGAGTTTTTAATAATTTTTTAAACGAATCCAAGTTAGTATATTGGCAACAATATTTAATATTGTTTCATTATTCATATTATTACTATTAGAGATTCACTGCTTGCAATTTGATTGGTTTGTTCATAGAACTATTCAAATTTACAAATCCGTAGATTTCTAAACAGTTCGATATTGGAATAAGTTATTATTTCCTGGTCACTCAACAAAGGCTATTTTCCAACACTTGAATTATGTTGTGGAACAAAAATAGTGAGTGTTGGTAGGCATAAAATGCAAATATGTATATATGCATATATTTTATGGCCTGTCATTTTTAATTGCTCTTTTTTATTTTATTTATTTCATGGATTACTTTTATTTTTATGTGAAGCGCATAGAGGCTTTATGCATTATGCGCTTAAAATAAAAGTCCAAATTTAATATTTTGAAATAAAGAACACTAACCATAATATTGATAGGGGCCTTCTGTATTTCACTACTTTCAGAATTTAAATTTTTGTTGCCATTTTAGGCAATCATAAGTTGGGCACGCAAGTAGGCCCTACAATTCTCTTTTTTTTTTTTCAATGGATGAATAATTAATATTAGGTTTGTTTTTCCCCAACATTACTGTGTATACTGTCTATATTAATATACACAGTATGGAGTGTACAACGATCGCATGCAGAGAGTAGGCGGACAATGAAATAGGTGATTCTAAATTAATCCTCCAGATCCGAATGGAATAATTAAAGCTTGGTTACTAGGGGACGAATAGATCAAATCATAAAGATAATATTATAGTGGGCCCTATATATATATAAACCCGAAGGCAATTTAGGCCTACTGAAAATAAAATAAAATTTATATACAGGTACTGTATATTAACTAATCACTTTTTGCGTGCACATCGTATGTCGTGGAAGAATACTTAAATCCAAATTTGTATCCGAGAAAATCCGAATCCGGGAATCTGTAAGTGGTCTAATTATTCAGGAAAAAATGTTTTAGATGTTTATTTTATAATATTATAGTTCATTGTCATCTATAAAGTATGGCCTGTCAATTGATTGATATTATTAATATTATTTTTTCCAAATCCATTCAACTATTATTATAAAGGCCCCTTTGGGGATGAAACCATATTTTCCATCATACATCATATGAGAAATGAAACAGAACGTTCAAATTGAACGTTGAAATCTACGAGAGTGAAACAAGTTTACCGTATAAACCTGTTCATGGTTTTACCAATGCACAGCGCTTTAGTACCGGTTGGCCGTCATAGATCATGTACGATGAAATTCAATATATAAAATCTCCATTAAAAAAATACAAATTTCAATACAATATAAATGTATTATCCTTACCGTTTGCAAATACTACCGCTACATTTAGTATGGAAATCATCAGAAACCCCCAGACTACTGGGTTTCGGGTGTTCATAATTAAATACGTTGATCGTACATTCACATGAAGGAAATTGGTCTTACATGGGCTGGAGTCGTAGAGCATTAGACAACGGACGATGTTTACCGCTTTCTCATTGGATTTGCATATGAATTAATCATTCTTTTTTAGCCTGGCCGCCGTTCAAAAGGCACAAAAAGAATAGTGTTTGCTTAACTGGTGAGACGAAACGATTGTCTAATGACGCGGTTGACTGACGCATTACGGTCTAATTCTATACCCATTGCTCAGTTCAAGCTTTGGGTAATAAGCCCAATAGGCTTATATAAAATATAAAACTAGAGTAGGGGATCCGTGGGCGTCACCACCAAGACGGGTTGAAATTACAATTAATATCGAAATGGGACCTTTAGCATTTACAATCCCAATGTTAAGGGAAAAACAGGCTGGAGGAGCCATAGGGAATCAGTCCCTTTTAGGTTTCCTGTCAACTACTTTGTGGTATCCATCTGTTAGATGGTATTCCGAAATTAATTGTACAGTGGCCTTCTTTTGTTTAAGTTATTGATAAATTATACTTGAACATATTGTTCTTCTTAAGATATTTATTTTAAATTGGATTTAAACGTAATTACATATTAAAAGGATGGGGACCTAAGAAAGCGATGGGATTACAATAATAATGTTAAGTATACTGTACCTATTTTTACTATATTACTTTGGTAGTATAACCTAACAATGTTAAGTATTTAGGCCTACTTGTTTTTAATTATTAATTTGGTAGTATAACCTGTGCTTAAAAGTTGGATAAAAGAATCATTTCAGATATGAATTAGACTACCAAAAACCACAGCGCAAAGTGACATTCATTGTATTGTAGTCTATGTAGGTCAAAATACTGTACCAGTGTTTAAATTGTTTTTGTAATTGAAATGAAAGTTTGGTCTGTTGCACTGAGGGCGATCGTCATGCTCTGCAAAAGTACGAATGCTGTAACCAAAAATTGAGGGCAGTATAATGTACTCTTTTTTGGGAAAGGGGAGGAGCTATCTTATTCTGGTTATTTAAAAATTCAAAAAGTAGGTAGAGACTAAACGTATACCATTTTCAATAAAATTGTTATTAAATTCAAAAGTGTAAAACAAATAAAATATTGTGTTTATTAAACATTTACCATTGAGGGAATAATTTTGTGGTAATAATAATTGTGGTCTTTAAGGGTATACAGATATCCTTATTTATAAAGGATTTCTATGGTAAAGTAGATGTTTTAAAGAACCTTTTTTGTTCAATTTAACATTTAAAAAAAAACCTCAATTATGCCTATTAGAAACTCCTTAATCATTTTGTATGCACGGGTGGGATAATAATATTAATATAATTTTCTACCAATCAGAAGTATTTTTAAAACACGAATTGTAATTTGGCGCCAATAAATGCTACTGACATTACTGGAATTATGCAATGATAAAAAAATTTAAAATAACGTCTGCTGTATTCAATGGGGTGTAACTATTTCCTTGTAGAGATCATTTGTTAATATGTACTGTTTACTGTTAACTGATCGTTATCAAAGCAACACGTAGGCATAAAGTAAGGATGGCGATATCTTATATCAAGTCTTTGATTCTAGTTTTACTTTTTACTGCTCAAAGTATTGGTAAGTGTAAAACTGATTATCTACTACAGTAATAATTGTTATACTATTATAGTCAGTAAATGTCATTTATTTATTTGTCTCATGCAGAAATACTTCTCCATGTTTTACTTTTGAAAACAAACAAAAAGAGAATTGATCAGACAACTAAAAGTAAACAGGATTACTAAAACTTAGAGTCAGTAGTCCTATGATTGGTTTATGATAACATAATTAATAATTAGGCACATAAACTATAAACTATTATATACCAAATGTATACAATAAAAAACAAAGCAAAAAAAAAAACGATTTATAGATTATTACCAAGAAGGGAAGAATCAATCTATATGATAAAAGAAGATTAGGGAAAGATTCAGTATGTCCGTAATTGATGTAACTGAGATCATAGCTTTTATCAATAAGTTCCATAGCATTGTCATTGGTTAATTGAAAACCAATACAAACAGCGAAAACAGTTTGGCTTAAAAAACTGAACTTATTTGAGCAGTAGAAAAAGTTTACGGTATCTTTTGCATTAAAGAATAGGAAAATGAGATGTAAATACTGGAGCATGGGTCTTTAAAGTTCAGGTCAAGCAAGATAGATGGTTAGGTATTTTCTGGAAGATTATACTTTTGTTAACGGAGTAACTTCTAGTTATTTTTCTTTTTCTTTTTCTTACGATCTAAGTACTGACAGGCCTTGTCATAGTTACCGATGACGTAAACGCAATGACGTATATGTACAGCCAATCACAGGCGAATGTTTGGATAATCAATCACTTGTAATTGGTCAAATTACTTGTGTTGCGTTTGCACCACGTCATGTAACAACCAAACTTAGCATATCTACACGTAAATAAATACATGCATTTAATTAAGCATGGGATAATAAAGATACATTCTAGAAATGAAATGTTTATTTCAATAATTTGACTTGTAAAACACAAAATCAGTAAATACCTTATCATCGAGGTTACATCCCCTTTCTCTTCTTCGTTCACACTAACCTACTTCACCCTGCACTAACAACCGCCCCCTCCCCCCCCCCTCTACAAAACACACACACATCACTTTTTATCTTGTCGGTTGCAGTTTTTTTAGCTTCTTACCAAGTTCACATTTCGCCGCCTCCTTTCCTGGTGCAGGAGTTGGTGTACTACATTCTACTCTGTTGTAGCCCGTATTACATGTCACTTCACCCTTACTATTTCTTTCTCCGTGTTTGACTTCTTCTGGACAATCATCTGAAGTAGAAGGAAGAAAATGCAAGTTTTTGTAAACATAGTTGCATGTATCTATATATAAATTATGGTTAATTCTGACATAGGCGAGCACAATGCAAAAACTTCGGTACAAATCTCCGCCTTGGATATACCTACCTTATCTATCTCAAAATGTACCGCGAAACGTAGATTTGATAACATTAGTTTTCACATCGACGCTATTGTTCCATATTTCTATCTTAGGAAGATATTATAAAGGGTTTTATAAGAAATATTCTGATTTCAATCGGTAAATTTTAACTCTACGCGTGGTAGAAGTAATTTCCGGGTTCACGGAAGGTGTTGGTTTCAATCAGGGAGTTGTATACTAAGTTGGCCGTTGGTGCTTGGTGGCGATAGCCATTTTGTTTTTTTGTTTATTTTCGGACCGCGCGTTTGAAAGTATAGTAGTACATAAAGATCACATTAAATACATTCATGAAACATAGGAGTAAATTGTGGGAAATAATTATATAAAATTACATTACATCAAGAGAATTGATGATAATAGCTTTTGTTTTGAAATCGAATGAAACCCCGATAGCCGAGTTGTTGAGTAAGCTGCCAGGACTTTATGTATACTTGCGCTATCTGTGTCCCGTCAGGACCCTGGGATACTTCTGCCTATGTTGCAAGCCGTCTAAACGTCTTCCTTCTTAGGCCACTGTGTCGCGGAATAATGTATTCATTATACCAATTAGGATGGTATTTATTTGAATAAACGCCCGGAACACCTCCCCAGTAAAACTTCAATTAAAATAATTATCTCGCTACTCACCCCCCCCCCACCCCCAAATACATCTAATAAACGCCCATCCACATTTCTACACACAATATTGCATTATATTTATAACACAATTATACTATTTTTAGTAGATTTCTTCGGACTGTTATCTACAATTTACCAAGCATTTGATATTCTTTTTTACCACTTTTCATATCTACAATAAACACTATAGGCCTACGCCTAAAACGCTATTAATCATCTAAGACACTTAGGTTAGTGAGTACGTTTAGTTTTACGAATATCAAAAGCATTTAAATAATGGTAACCGACCGAAATTGTCCAGGCCAGAATGTCCTTCTAAAACTTTTTACGTCCCGAGTCATTATCATTCCGGGAACCATCGTCTACACTTCCTAGAGGGGGAGCGAGCGAAGCGAGCTCACCCTCTAGTTATAATAATGACACCATCGTCATAATAATATGTATAAAGTAAACAATATCTGTAGGCCTACTGTATGGAAATAAAAGTGGGACGGACCCACCCACGTAAGACAAAAAAAGAAAACAATCTAATAAACCTATCATATATTTTGTTGATAGTTGTTTACAGAATCAAATGCATTTCTTTTGTTTTGTATTAGGCCTTATGAACAGTTTGTGTAAAATAAAAGTTGAATTGAATTGAGGCTTATACTGTATAATCAAATATAAATTCAAATGAAACGTTTTTCATATTTTTTAATTACAGAAAAAAAGAGGCAAAAAAATGGTTAGTATATCAAAGCAGGGAAGAGTTAAATTTAACTCTTCCCTGATCAAAGTAATATGTTATTTTATCAGGAAGTTACATTTAAACTAATCACTTTGTGACATTCTGACAGTGTAATAAAGGTGTGCCTTTAACAACAGAAATACTTCGCATGACCTAGTGACAAATCAGCCGTAGACATACCATAACATATTCTTCTGTAGTGTTTTGTGTAAAAGGTTTTCAAATTCTATAACATCCATAAATAGCACAATGATAAAATAGGCATATTGTTGGAACGAGTCATGATACAAACTTCAAAACACATGTCGAATAATAAAAGAGTATCAGTCGTTCGTCGAATAATAAAAGAGTATCAGTCGAGGAGAAAATTAATTTAAAAAAGAATACTGAAATCGTGAAACGTATAAAAGACCAATTTGTAACAAGCACGTGATACGTCATCAATATTCAAAAGTTTCAGCACGTCGTCCTCGGTCTTAAAGTAGTATAGAACAACAAATTAAATTTTAAATAAACTTTTTTTATGTTGTTATGTTTGTATTGTAAAATCCGGAATAAATTGAATTGAAATTTAATTATTTACAGTTACTAAAAAAAGGAATTATTCAACTAATTTGTCTGTTTGTTTGTTTGGCATGATGAACAAAAGGTAATATTTTATAAAGGATTTGACGTGCCTCTTTACGAATGTTGATAAAACAAGTATATTAACAATGTTAACAAATAAAATACATGAATGATAAAATCGCGTTAAAATAGGCATAATGGATATAAAAATGAATATAAGAAATGGTAACTAATAGGTACCGAAGTAGGCTTACAGTGGCGTTTATTAGTTATGATCATATACAATTTTTTTTTTAAATATATGACTAAAAATAAGCCTTGAGTTGAACCGAAAACTGTGGAATTTGGTGGAGCAGGTGGAAATGAGATAAATTTCGATTTTATCAGCAGAACTCAAGCGAACATATTATAGATATTAACTGCGAAAACTTGAATTCGTCTTGTGGATAATAAATTCAGAGCAAATAAATTAATGTGTGATTCATGCATAATGTAAGTAGGTCAATATATAAAATTAATCAATCGCCATTGTAAAAACGACAAAGACTATGATTGACAAATAAGAACATAATACTGATGACAATACAACCAAAGAAAATGAATTTCTGGAGATACAATTGCAGTATCCTCAATCACCTAATTGACGATGTAGGCCTTATCCTATTCAAACCGTTTTTTTGGTTATATTTTTGTTTTTTATGTATGTTTTGACGTATTGTATTTTCTGTTGCCACTTTCAGCACAAGCTCTGCTTCTTGAAATGTGTGCCTCCTTCTTGTTGTATAGGCCTATTGTAAGAAATTGTATTTATGTTTGTTTAAGAATGAAGGAAATAAATGTTATTTTGATTTATTGATAGATTCAAAATTTTGATATTTTGTGTATGAATGATCACGTGAGGCATAACATCATATTAATTTCAATTTCTACATTAATATCCGAGGACTGAATATCAGATCATGAGACGACGACGGACGAATAGCAATAGATAGTATCAATAGACATATTATTTATAATTAGTATTATTATTTTATTCTGAAGATGTGGCCTTCAAGTTAAAACGTAGGCTTACAAAAGAGGAAACCAAACATTGATTCATGAGATTCATTAATTGTACATTATATTTAATATTAATAATAAGAATGAAGATTTCTAGAGCGCACTTCGCCACTAAAGGTGCTCAATTCTTTTGAATGCTTATAATATGCAATCACCTCAGATTAAATGCACAATAAAATTGCGAATTTAAAATGGAAAGAATTAGGCCTGTTAGGTCTTTTTTTTGTAATTTGTATATTTTATTTTAAAATGTGTGGAGAAACTAATAAAACAAACTAACAAAGGCCTATGACCATGTCTAAGCCTGGCAAAAAAGATGAGTTTTTAATAATTTTTTAAACGAATCCAAGTTAGTATATTGGCAACAATATTTAATATTGTTTCATTATTCATATTATTACTATTAGAGATTCACTGCTTGCAATTTGATTGGTTTGTTCATAGAACTATTCAAATTTACAAATCCGTAGATTTCTAAACAGTTCGATATTGGAATAAGTTATTATTTCCTGGTCACTCAACAAAGGCTATTTTCCAACACTTGAATTATGTTGTGGAACAAAAATAGTGAGTGTTGGTAGGCATAAAATGCAAATATGTATATATGCATATATTTTATGGCCTGTCATTTTTAATTGCTCTTTTTTATTTTATTTATTTCATGGATTACTTTTATTTTTATGTGAAGCGCATAGAGGCTTTATGCATTATGCGCTTAAAATAAAAGTCCAAATTTAATATTTTGAAATAAAGAACACTAACCATAATATTGATAGGGGCCTTCTGTATTTCACTACTTTCAGAATTTAAATTTTTGTTGCCATTTTAGGCAATCATAAGTTGGGCACGCAAGTAGGCCCTACAATTCTCTTTTTTTTTTTTCAATGGATGAATAATTAATATTAGGTTTGTTTTTCCCCAACATTACTGTGTATACTGTCTATATTAATATACACAGTATGGAGTGTACAACGATCGCATGCAGAGAGTAGGCGGACAATGAAATAGGTGATTCTAAATTAATCCTCCAGATCCGAATGGAATAATTAAAGCTTGGTTACTAGGGGACGAATAGATCAAATCATAAAGATAATATTATAGTGGGCCCTATATATATATAAACCCGAAGGCAATTTAGGCCTACTGAAAATAAAATAAAATTTATATACAGGTACTGTATATTAACTAATCACTTTTTGCGTGCACATCGTATGTCGTGGAAGAATACTTAAATCCAAATTTGTATCCGAGAAAATCCGAATCCGGGAATCTGTAAGTGGTCTAATTATTCAGGAAAAAATGTTTTAGATGTTTATTTTATAATATTATAGTTCATTGTCATCTATAAAGTATGGCCTGTCAATTGATTGATATTATTAATATTATTTTTTCCAAATCCATTCAACTATTATTATAAAGGCCCCTTTGGGGATGAAACCATATTTTCCATCATACATCATATGAGAAATGAAACAGAACGTTCAAATTGAACGTTGAAATCTACGAGAGTGAAACAAGTTTACCGTATAAACCTGTTCATGGTTTTACCAATGCACAGCGCTTTAGTACCGGTTGGCCGTCATAGATCATGTACGATGAAATTCAATATATAAAATCTCCATTAAAAAAATACAAATTTCAATACAATATAAATGTATTATCCTTACCGTTTGCAAATACTACCGCTACATTTAGTATGGAAATCATCAGAAACCCCCAGACTACTGGGTTTCGGGTGTTCATAATTAAATACGTTGATCGTACATTCACATGAAGGAAATTGGTCTTACATGGGCTGGAGTCGTAGAGCATTAGACAACGGACGATGTTTACCGCTTTCTCATTGGATTTGCATATGAATTAATCATTCTTTTTTAGCCTGGCCGCCGTTCAAAAGGCACAAAAAGAATAGTGTTTGCTTAACTGGTGAGACGAAACGATTGTCTAATGACGCGGTTGACTGACGCATTACGGTCTAATTCTATACCCATTGCTCAGTTCAAGCTTTGGGTAATAAGCCCAATAGGCTTATATAAAATATAAAACTAGAGTAGGGGATCCGTGGGCGTCACCACCAAGACGGGTTGAAATTACAATTAATATCGAAATGGGACCTTTAGCATTTACAATCCCAATGTTAAGGGAAAAACAGGCTGGAGGAGCCATAGGGAATCAGTCCCTTTTAGGTTTCCTGTCAACTACTTTGTGGTATCCATCTGTTAGATGGTATTCCGAAATTAATTGTACAGTGGCCTTCTTTTGTTTAAGTTATTGATAAATTATACTTGAACATATTGTTCTTCTTAAGATATTTATTTTAAATTGGATTTAAACGTAATTACATATTAAAAGGATGGGGACCTAAGAAAGCGATGGGATTACAATAATAATGTTAAGTATACTGTACCTATTTTTACTATATTACTTTGGTAGTATAACCTAACAATGTTAAGTATTTAGGCCTACTTGTTTTTAATTATTAATTTGGTAGTATAACCTGTGCTTAAAAGTTGGATAAAAGAATCATTTCAGATATGAATTAGACTACCAAAAACCACAGCGCAAAGTGACATTCATTGTATTGTAGTCTATGTAGGTCAAAATACTGTACCAGTGTTTAAATTGTTTTTGTAATTGAAATGAAAGTTTGGTCTGTTGCACTGAGGGCGATCGTCATGCTCTGCAAAAGTACGAATGCTGTAACCAAAAATTGAGGGCAGTATAATGTACTCTTTTTTGGGAAAGGGGAGGAGCTATCTTATTCTGGTTATTTAAAAATTCAAAAAGTAGGTAGAGACTAAACGTATACCATTTTCAATAAAATTGTTATTAAATTCAAAAGTGTAAAACAAATAAAATATTGTGTTTATTAAACATTTACCATTGAGGGAATAATTTTGTGGTAATAATAATTGTGGTCTTTAAGGGTATACAGATATCCTTATTTATAAAGGATTTCTATGGTAAAGTAGATGTTTTAAAGAACCTTTTTTGTTCAATTTAACATTTAAAAAAAAACCTCAATTATGCCTATTAGAAACTCCTTAATCATTTTGTATGCACGGGTGGGATAATAATATTAATATAATTTTCTACCAATCAGAAGTATTTTTAAAACACGAATTGTAATTTGGCGCCAATAAATGCTACTGACATTACTGGAATTATGCAATGATAAAAAAATTTAAAATAACGTCTGCTGTATTCAATGGGGTGTAACTATTTCCTTGTAGAGATCATTTGTTAATATGTACTGTTTACTGTTAACTGATCGTTATCAAAGCAACACGTAGGCATAAAGTAAGGATGGCGATATCTTATATCAAGTCTTTGATTCTAGTTTTACTTTTTACTGCTCAAAGTATTGGTAAGTGTAAAACTGATTATCTACTACAGTAATAATTGTTATACTATTATAGTCAGTAAATGTCATTTATTTATTTGTCTCATGCAGAAATACTTCTCCATGTTTTACTTTTGAAAACAAACAAAAAGAGAATTGATCAGACAACTAAAAGTAAACAGGATTACTAAAACTTAGAGTCAGTAGTCCTATGATTGGTTTATGATAACATAATTAATAATTAGGCACATAAACTATAAACTATTATATACCAAATGTATACAATAAAAAACAAAGCAAAAAAAAAAACGATTTATAGATTATTACCAAGAAGGGAAGAATCAATCTATATGATAAAAGAAGATTAGGGAAAGATTCAGTATGTCCGTAATTGATGTAACTGAGATCATAGCTTTTATCAATAAGTTCCATAGCATTGTCATTGGTTAATTGAAAACCAATACAAACAGCGAAAACAGTTTGGCTTAAAAAACTGAACTTATTTGAGCAGTAGAAAAAGTTTACGGTATCTTTTGCATTAAAGAATAGGAAAATGAGATGTAAATACTGGAGCATGGGTCTTTAAAGTTCAGGTCAAGCAAGATAGATGGTTAGGTATTTTCTGGAAGATTATACTTTTGTTAACGGAGTAACTTCTAGTTATTTTTCTTTTTCTTTTTCTTACGATCTAAGTACTGACAGGCCTTGTCATAGTTACCGATGACGTAAACGCAATGACGTATATGTACAGCCAATCACAGGCGAATGTTTGGATAATCAATCACTTGTAATTGGTCAAATTACTTGTGTTGCGTTTGCACCACGTCATGTAACAACCAAACTTAGCATATCTACACGTAAATAAATACATGCATTTAATTAAGCATGGGATAATAAAGATACATTCTAGAAATGAAATGTTTATTTCAATAATTTGACTTGTAAAACACAAAATCAGTAAATACCTTAACCAAACTTGGTTGATCTTAAACTGACGTTATAAAAGAAGTTCGAGATAAATCTATTGAAAAATCATCTTCACTCCATAATACATTAAAAATGTAAAATAGATAGCTTTAACATTTTTTTTTCAAACCCCATAACTATTTTGCTGGTAGAATAATCGAACGCTATTCAAATTCGTATTTTAGAATATTTTGTCGGGAGTTTAGATTTAGTTTATTGTTTCATAAATATATAAAGAGAACATATTTAAATACCGTGAGATAAAGTTACCCACATAAAATTCTACTGAGTTGGGAGAAAACACTAAGGTAACTTGACTGAAAGTGTTACTACACCGGTATAGGCTTATATAAACATAAAGTAGAAACATTATTGATTTTTTCTTCAAAAAAATTGTACCACAAAAGTTCAAAAATAAAATTGTGTTTTCACACAATTCTTGCTTATCTTTAATATCCTTACGGGCAAAAACGGTTAGGAATATTACATTTTTTTAATTAAATTACAGAGGGAAAAAAAATCTGCAGTCAAATATGTGTACAGCCACATCAAAACCAGGCACTTGGTGAAATATATATTTTTTTAGTTGATACTATAATGGTATTCCTCACAATATATCCTTCAAAATGGTGTTTGGATCATTTAAATCAAGCAAATATTCCCAGAGTTATGGCAATAAATGTATATAGCATTTATACAACAATTTATTTGTAATTACTGAGTAATTAACAGTCAAAGTTTAATGACAAATCAGACAGGAAGTTGCCCCATGCTGTTACAGATTGAACAATTAACACCTTAGCAACACTACCTTCTAGATAAACAATCATTCTGAAATTTGGCACACTTATTCAATATAGTGTTTTCTGATATTCATGAAAATTTCATCAAAATCCGAGGTGGTTATCATAGTTAATTATGACGATTACAAAGTACCACTAATTTACGTAAAATCTGTCAAATTCATTTATAATACTGTAGTGTAAGAATAATACAGTAGGCCTACTAGTAGGTATTCAGGAAGATTGCCTGAGCTTATTATTAGTTCTAAACAAATTTTTAAAAAACAGCAAACATTTTATTAATGAACTTTATTAAATTTTATTTCTCTTTTTACTTTATTTTATCTGCTTTTTGTTCAAAATGGCGCAGGGCACATAATGTCCTTCGTTTCTGGTCGGCAAAATTCAATTACCAGTATTTTATTTGTGAGTGATTTGTATTGTACTGGTTTTTAGTGTTAATGTTATGTATGTAAGAGAAACTCAACAGTTCTTTTCAGACTTAATATACGTGGTGTACCGCAAACTTTATATCAACATTTGATTTCGCCATGCAAACCTTCAAACAATGTTATGTATTCTATTGTTGAACCAGCACCATAACAGATAGCCACACCCGTTAGCTTGAACAATGTTTTTAAGCATGATGAATAACGTGAAATTTAGCCAAGGTACCAGTATTTTATTTGTGAGGGATTTGTATTGTACTGGATTTTACTGTTGTTAATGTTATGTAATACGTCTATTGTTGAACCAGCACCTGGCCTGATCATGACAGATAGACACACCTGTTAGCTTGAACAATGTTTTTAAGCATGATGAATAACGTGAAATTTAGCCAAGGTACCAGTATTTTATTTGTGAGGGATTTGTATTGTACTGGTTTTTACGGTTTATGTTTTGCACACACTCCCCACACACCCAACCCATCATTGGCAATTTTTAAGCATAGGCCTAATGAAATTTAACCAAATTGAAATAAATAAAATAGCCCAGCAGTAGGCCTAGTAAGTAGGCCTACTAAAGTAAAGCCTTCCAGGAAGCTTATTATACTATAGAGAGGAAAACTCTATCTTATTTTAATTGGGCTAGGCCTTGTTGTTGTTATTACTATTATTATTACTAGCTAGCTAGGCCTACTATGCCATGCAGCCTATCTAGGCTAGTAGCCCAGCGTAGTAGTAGGCCTAGGCGGATCTCCGCCTAGTCTAGGCTTATAGTACTAGGCCTAGTAGAGCCAGGTCTAGCCTACTGTACCTCCTAGCTAGCTAGGCCTAGTGCCAGTGGATTGAGAGTTACATTGCTAATATCAACTCTTACGATAAATAACTTAGCTAGGCCCTTTACTTTAGTATGTTATAACTTATTGTTATCAAGTCTGAGTCAGTACACGTCACTTTAGTATTACTGTGTACAGTACTTAGATGAACTATAAAAAATATATTTTTCTCGACAAGCGTGTACTAGCGATAAGATTTTGTTGACCTGGAATTTTCCATGCTGGATGGGTCATGTGACAAAATTAAACCAATCACATCGCTTCTTTCAGCGTGTTCGTAGCAACAAGGCCGTTTTTGTTTACACTAAAGGGTTCTATAAAATCGGTTTTTATTGGTCTATATCGTACAATCTGTGACATCACTCATTTATTTTTAGATTCATGAACAAAATACCTATCGAATGATACCAAGCTTTCAGGGGTTATCTACAAAATTACGGCGTAGGAATGACGAAAATAACTGCTTTTTTATAACGAATTACCACGTTCTTTCAATCGAAACACGAGGATAGAGGCTCAGATTTATGTAATTTTTACCACCTTTCCATTTGAATTAGTTAATAAGATATATATTTTTGAAATCTACGGTAAATTTCCTATCAGATAATGGTAAAAAAACAAAATGGTCAAAATATGAGTTTCACACATTCAAATGCATTTTACACAAATCCCTATCTAGCGACAAGCGCCTGGTTTTGATGTGGCTGTACACATATTATGAAATCTGTTTAAGGGCTACATATGAATGTATATAGCAGCTTGCTTTGATTGGCAGCAGGCATTTGAACACGGCGACTGACTTGAGGAAGAACTTCAAATTCACTATTCAACCTTTTCTAAAACTTGTCTGATAAGCAATGGGGCTTCGGGTCAAACCTTTTCTTAAAACAATGTTGTGAGGACGTTATAATAGTGTACGATTTTTTCTGACTAAAAAAGCGCAAACTGTAATTTGCGAAGTTTATAATTATTATCACATGTTTACTCGAGTGCAATACAACTGGGTATGTTCTTGAAGGTAATCCGACAAGACATTGTCACTCGGACAAGACTTGGTCCGGACAAGTTCCATTATGCGTTGGTAAGTATAGGGTTGTTAAAATTAGGAGAAACATAAGAGATCTGAACTACACTAATTTAAATATACAGTGGTATCACATTTGTTAGGTCACAGGTCACCGAGAGATACAAAGTTTATTATTATCATGTGTTGAAGGCTGAGAGAATTGTAAAAAAAAGCATAGTCATGAGATACTTTGTGATCTTGTAAAGATAATCTGAATCTTAAAAAAACAATAAATATTCGATTTAAGTGCAGCTTTACGTAAATAGTATTATTATTAGTATTGTAATTTCCGTATTAATAAGGCACGGCAAAAGTACTTTTGTTTTGTTATCGCAATGCTTCGTAAATTTCACCCAATTTTGAACGATAATTATTTGGTTTAACAATTATGTTTATAAAGTATAAACGAAATATGCATATGGTGTAGGCGTTTATTGTTTGAAAAGTGAATTCAAATGCAAAAGTACTTTTAAGTATTTTTAAATCTATTAATTCACTTTTAATAAATATCAAGAAGAAGCATACCGACAAGGAAATAACCAAGTGAAGGGCATCAACTTGTCTATAGACTAAGACAAACAATAGATCTAATGCACTAAACTCATATGAACTTTAATGTATGATTAAATTCCTTAAACTATTATTTTAAATAGCAGCCACCCATGACTTCTTTTAAATAAAAAATGATAATTATTTTGGCAATGCCAAATAGTAGCATGTAAGGTCTGCGGCAGAAAATTTTTACTACAGTACAATCATTTTCTGAAATTCTCAACTTTTTACTTGACCTACTGGACTTCCATTCGGTATATTGCATGTTGTACCACAAACATTATTTAAAGTCAAATTAATTACAATATGTATATTCTTTTATTATTATATTAACGCCTATATTAATTAATAATCATTTTCAACTTTTTACTTTACCTACTGGACTTCCATTAGGTATTAGTAGTAGTTCAAGTCATGGATTAAAGAATAGAAGGATATGCATCGACGTGAGATCAAGGGTTCCTTGACTCTCGCCGACAGACCGCGGACCGCCCACAATGTTACAGTTTAATTAACCGCATGGTAACAACGAAACGGTCGCGTGCCTAATATATTGTTTACTGCACATGTGCAACGACATTTAACCTTGTTGACTACGCTTCTTTCGCGCGTTCTTTGTTGCACTGTATGTATTCATACATATTTGAACAGTATAATCAGTGGCGTAACGGCTATGTGCGCTCACTGGCTAAACCGAAGCTTGGTGCCCATGAGCAGTGCCCAGAGGAACAGGCATAAAATATGTCGAAAATGCCTCGATCTTTGAAACTTGGAGGGCCACTTAGGTTTCCTAAACAAGTGGCTTCAGGCCTCTGCCTCACGCCACTGAGTATAATGTTTATTGAAAACAGTTATTAAATTACATTGTATATTATTGTGAAGACCCTATAGTGTATGCATACTTCATCAATATACCAGATAAAAACAATACTATATTGTTATTAGCTTAGAATTATAGATGCTATAATTGTAATTAGTATAGGTTTCTGCCGCGATTGATCTACGCTAATGTTTTTAGGCCTATGGCATTAAAGTAGCATTTTATGACCTGTAGTAGCCCTACATCTGAGATAATAACTATTTATTTGTTGTCTCAGCCTACATGTAAAATTACAAAATCAGCAAGGATACTAGGCCTAGGCTTACTAGTAAATCATATGATTTGCCGACATTGATACTGCCTAGGTAGGCCTAGGCTAATCTTAAGTGTAGTAGATACAACGTGTAATCATGAGGCCTAAAAAAAATTGTTTGTTTGCTGTCAAGTTTTTTTTTTGGTAGCAGGCCTAATTAAATATTTTAGAAGTTAGTGTACCGTATATTTCGGTGTATAAGTCGCACCTGTGTATAAGACGCACCCTCTAACTGAGAGTAAAATATCGGTATTTTGTATATCGTCGATGTATAAGACGGCCGCGCCCAGCCTCAACAAGAAGGGAAGTCCCCCATTCCGTCAGTTCTTTATAACTTGTTATTCATGAGTTTCGCACCCGCAACATCGCATGCATGACCGCACGTGCGTGTGGGCTAGCCTCGTTCGATCCTTTTATCGAGAGGAGCACGTTTTCACGGACAATCGTATTCTATTAGTATCTATGTATCCTAGAAGTGTGTACGCTAGGTCTAAAGTATGCTATAATCAACTGGAGAATATACTAGTCGAATACTGTGTACACAATGGTGGTTGCCAAGAAGGGCTCGCTCGCGCTGGGGGTACGACGGTCGTGCGTATAACTATAATACTACAGTATTTTAATCGTAAACGTACGTTTACAAATGAAATTTTATCGGAGCGCCTAAAACAGCTCCATAATGAACAAATCTTTTCATCATATTTAGTACAAAATCACGCTAAAATGCCTTGAAAACTAGCAGGTTGCTGTTACGCTAGTACACTGTAGCTAGGCTAGGCCTACTCTTTAGACTTTAGTAATACTAATAGGCCTAGGCCTTACCTTAAAAAGCCCAGGCCTAGCCAACGAGGTGGCGATATCTGTGTGTTGAGGCATTTATGTTTGGTGTATAAGACGCACCCTTAATTTAAAGGTTACATTTGCGTGTCAAAAGTGCGATTATACACCGAAATATACGCTACGTTATTATTTTTATTGTTTCCTCCTCGCACACTCGATTTTTACACCTTTTCGGCCAAAAAAAATCATAAAAAAACTTTTTTTTAAAAAGCGCCCTCAACGTAAAAAAAACCTTTTTCTTATCTCCGCCCCAAATTTTTGGCGAAATTAGGGGCGGCGGATGACAGCAAACAAACTATTTTTTTTTTTGGCCTCAGATCTATATACTCACCGTTGTCTTACTTCTTGTGTGAATAATAATAGGTACTTCGTTTGTTCGTGATTAAGTTTGCATGCCCTGCGTGTACTTTTCAAAACGACCGCTAGGTAACGAATCGCAATTATGCATAGCCAGCCAATCCCGGATCAGGGATCGCTGTTTTCATTCAATTAGACCCGGTGATTGGATGTGATGTGGATGACATAACCACTAGCCAATCACCAGGCACTACAATTTAAATATAATCACAACGATAATTAAGGAGATTTATGAAGAAACCACTGCTTAGCCATATTAAAAACAAGATTGTTGTATGGGTGAACACCGGCCACGCTAACAACATACATGGTCAAATGCATAATTTAATATTCTATAGATTAACGCAATTTTTAATGACAGAAGATGGCAGCCAAATAATGATAATTCAAATTTAAAAATTTAATTGCATATTTTATTAATATTACCAACTACTTAAAATTACCAGTCGTAAGAAAGTGAACTTTTCGTAGTCCGATTGTGATGAAACTAAAACAGAATTATTCTGCAATATATTTTTGTTGTCAATTAATCATCGACGCAGACATGTCAATAGAACATTCAGACTGCGCATACGATTTCTACATGGTTATTAACATGGTACATTATATTAACGCTTACAAAAATTAATATTCAGGGTCAATTTTATTGATATTTCTGTATATCATAATTTGAATATTATTGATTAATCGTTCTTCGGCTGACAAATCAAATATGTAAGCAGTATTGCCAATATTAATTAAATAGACCTACTAGAGTAATCGGACATTCAGCATATTAAATTTTCCGACATGAACGCGAACGTCATTTTGACAAATTGATCTGTGTGCATGCGTAAACGACAAAAACACAATCGAAAACCTTATTTACATAAAATAGATCACACCAAAAAGTTAACCGAAGGGTATCGAAACATGAAGAATTCAATACATTTTGAGAAGAATAATAACCAGATAATCATCTCAGGTCTTAACAGCAGTGTAATCTTCATTTTATTATATGACATGCTATTTCAGGACTTGAATTTGTTCCTGAAATAATGGTATTCGATGGTTGTGAATGCTCATATTTAGGCTAATTTAATTATTTATCTGAATAATTGTCACAAATGTGAAATATATCACAAATTCTCCTTCCTGCAGTACTGCATAAAATAGGGAACATTGGGTGTGAGACTACTCAGGAACTATAAACTATGTTATGTTCAAATTTATCAAGCACATATAGGGAAATTTGGATGCGTTTCTGCACTTGATCCCTCGACACATTTTTGGACTTTCTGGTGACAAACAACGTAACCCTATGCGTAGGCCTATGAACTAACTCAACAACCGAACTTTTTTTTCAGAATTTGAAAATCTTGGATGCTTTTATGATTACGCAGAATCGCGTACACTGCCAGGACTCACCTCATGCGATGTACCAGAACCGGAGGAGCTATGTAATAACTGTACGAGGACACATAATTATTGTGAAAACCGTCAACTAATGACGGTGGACTTATGTCTTGATCTGTGTCTCAGACGAGGTTTTCTCTACTCTGGGTTGGAAGCAAGACAACAGTGCTTCTGTGGACATTATTTCAACTCAACACATCCACCAAACGGCAAACCGAAATCTCAGGATGAATGTAACGGACCTTGTAGAGGTAACCCTAGTCAATTCTGTGGAGCAGAACTCAGAATGATGATTTACAGGAGTAAGTTTTATGTCACTACAGACATAAATAGTTTCAATCTATCAATATATCTATTCAATTCAAAATTAAACGAGCCTTACCTGTAAGGTGAAGTTTGATGACAATTCTATCAGCATTGGCACTTTTGGGTTAACATGCCCTCCTTTATAGAACTGTACCTGCCTTTAATTTAAACTGCGGATCGTGCACACACAGATTTGAAATCTGATTTGAGCGGACACTGGTCGTGCCAAGCTTTACTTGTACATTTTTAGTCGCGTGCAAACGCGACTCTACTGCTCACTATGTCGGTCGGTTGGTCGGTCGGTAAACATTAACTCAAATTTGCGCACGCGACTGGGCCAGCCAGGTGTATGGCCTTGTTTTTATATAAGGCATTTCACTTTTGTGAAGTGTCAACGTACGTAATTGGTTAAAGTAAAACAGTATGAATTAGTAATTGGTCACTTGAGTAAATGTGTTATTACTTTCAATACGTTATTATGCATGTCTTATTATTTCAGACGGTCAATTTACGAATTGTTCTGGTGGAATCTACCTAATGAATGGTGTTGTGAGACCAAGTCAACTAATGTATGCACCAGCAACAACCATTACATTTTCTTGTAATCCAGGATTCTACCAAGCTGGGCCTACGGACTCATACTGTTGGTATTCTGGCGTGTTTAGCCACGTCAGAAAACAAACGCAACCAAGTTGTACAAGACAATGTGAAGATATACAAACAAACATACATAACATTACGTTACTTAGTCCAAGTAGATATCCTGATGCTTATGTTTTCGGAGACTCGTTACTATACACATGTACAGAAGGCTATGAACCAACACAAGATGATGATTCAATTTGGCAGATAGAATGTACAGCAGACGGTACTTGGTCTACGGAATTTCAGTCATGCTCTGGTAATTAATTAAATCAAACTTGTTTGTATATATTAAGAGTTACGCAAAAAAATATAGTTAACAAAGAACATTTTTATCGGTGCGCAATAGTTACTATAGGCTACAATGTATGACTGAATTGAAATTGAAATATTTTATTCATACCAACATGTATTCATCTTACAACAAAAACATTAATTTCATTTCTGATGATGACATAATTAGCTTCGAAATGATGTAATCCTGACAAACTGGTGCGTTTTTCATGTACTCTTTTATACTGGAGTTAATTATACTGGATCTTCTGGTTGCTATACAGTATATGAAAACTTTATTTTAATTACACAGGTGTATCATGCGGTTACCCTACAGTACCAGCTAATGGAATTCTCCTGGGAACTAAATTTAATTATCCAAACAACATTTCTTACGAGTGCAATACAACTGGGTATGTTCTTGAAGGTAATCCGACAAGACATTGTCAATCAGACAAGACTTGGTCCGGACAAGTTCCATTATGCGTTGGTATGTATTATGAGGACAAGCAGACAGGTGAACTACACCAATCATGGATTAATCCATGCACCAATTTAAATATATACGGTGGTATCACATTTGTTAGGTCACAGGTCACCAAGAGATCCAAAGCTTTTAGTTCCAAGTCTGGATTCAAAAAGGTAAATAAAGGTAAAAATAAAGGTTCGAAACCCATCAGAAGAAGTGTTGATTAAACACCGTTTTATTTAAGATTATTTAAATAAATTTTGTGTTATTAATTTCAAAGTGTAGGGCCTAAAAGTGTTTTAATTCTATTCTTTTTATTTCTATTTGTAGAAGAAGCAACGTTATCATGGATCACCATTGTTGGAATAGGTGTACTAATCGCGGCGATAATTCTCATCGTCGCAATTGTCATATTTTGTTTCTGTGTTTATGAACGAACACGCAACCCACGAGTAAGTACCGTATAGTTTATTTGTTATTTCTTTCTTCCAACTGTTCCAAATATTTCCCGTTGTTTTAAAACATTATTTGAACAGCAATATTATTAATAATGATTTAAAACATTATTTGACCAGTATTGTTTTCTGCCTCCCAACTACAGGGTGGTCAAGTAGTCCTAAAGGTATTTTATTCATTTATAACTGATTGTAATACATAATTTTAGAACATTTATGAAACCTTGGACGTCAATTCTATCAATAAAATAAAATTTTTTGTATTAATCTGACAGGTAGAATAGATATATATATATATTTTTTTATTATAGGGTATGAGGAGAGATGGCCAGCAACAACAACAACCCGCTCATGTTAATCCAGGAATGGTAATTTTTGTTTATTTGTTTGCACTTTCTCTTTGTTCTTGTCTTACCATGGGTTTGTCTCACTTCACTATTATTTCTTTATTTTTTTTTATAGGTATTGGGGATAGCTGACCAACAACAACCGGCCAATCCAGAAATGGAATTTTTCTTACAGCTGGACCCTAGGCTGCATTATGAAAATGATTCAGATCCAGTAATGATATTTTTGTTTGTAATAGGCTCTACCATAAAAGTTATTTTGAGATAAAACAGTAGTAAACTGTACATTTAAAAAAAACAAGGCCAACAGCCATTAAGTCGCGTGCTACAATGCATAGTGATACCGGACCGACAGACAGACCGACCGACAGACCGACAGACAGACCGACAGACAGACAGACCGACCGACCGACATAGTGAACTATACTGACCGAAATTACTGAACATGTTTAAAAATGTTGAAATGTTTAAAAACATTTATATTTTTTTAATTTACACGTGCGTAGCCTATCACTTTTGACGTAATTTCGAGTTGAAAAGTAAGTCAAGAAAACAGAAATCGGGCAAAAAGAGTGCGCAATAACATTTAACGCGCAGTGCGCACGCAAGAATATGCGCACTCATGGCAATTTTGTAAACGCTTAAAATTGCCTGAAACGTACTCTTATTTCATCGAAAATAAATTTTGAAAATTTTAAGCGCGCGTACGCATGCGTTACATGCGCTACGCACGTAATTGTATTGCCATATGATGATTTATGCCCTGAAATTTATGAGTACCAAATTTTATTTAATTGTGATTCATGGTTGTGAAGATATGATTACAAACGTGATTTTGTTAAATCGTGCGTAGACCGCGTAATTTTTTATTGCGCACCGTGAAAACATAACCACATCGATTCCTGGCCATAAGGAATATACTGTGAAAAATTGACCTAGCTAGATTAAACTGATATCAAGATAAGGTCAGAAAGCGATAAAACGCATAGTGATACCGGACCGACAGACAGACCGACAGACGGACAGACCGACCGACCGACATAGTGAACTATAGAGTCGCTTCCACGCGACTAAAAACAGATTGAAAATAACTTATTGCAATAAAATGCCTAGTTTTGTTAACCTTCTCATCTGTCGTTAAATAAATAAAATAACTAGCAGCCAGAAAAGAGAAGAAAAGCATAAGCCCTGGTTTTGTTTTGCTGCGACTTGACGATGTTCTACCTACACCCCCTCTCCCCGCTGAATGATGTTGGGGGTTGTGTCCACCGTCGTCCCTGTTTATTGTATCTGTAGTTTTTCTCATGCAAATAGATTTTCCTACTTTTCTTTTAAGCCATGATTTTTCTTTTGTAGTATTTGAGTGTTTTTTTGTCGCTTAGGCAGAAATCTCTAGCGAGTTCTTTCTTAGTATTCCTATTAATGCAATTATTAATTGCTTAATCATTTTTATTTGTACGTCTTTATTTTTTATGATACGCTTTTTATTCTTTAAATTTAAATTATCATTGATTTATAGCTTTTTTAATCTGGAAAAAATATGTGAATGCCATGCTTTTTTGTATACCCCCTAATTACGTTATTTATTTCAAAAAATAATCATTGTATTACATAATGATTTCTCATAGGATGTTGACCTCAATATACCTCAAGGTATGACATTGACGAGTAAAAATCTGAATTTTGGCCAACCTTTGACGAGAGGGAAATTGAATTACAATGTTGAAATAACTCTACATGGCAAAAAACAGAAAGCAATTGCTTATCTTATCTTCGGTATGTTATTAATGAGGCTTACGTTAACAAAGAACTATATCCATAAATAGACAACATGTTGCTTATATTCAAAAATTAATATTATATACATTTAGAATATATTCGGTACTTGCTATAAATTTCAATTATTGCAGGCGTAATGCTGTATACCAATTAACTAAACAATTATGGGTTCTTTAATTATTATATTTGTTATACAAACAAGTTGAATAAACTAGAATGTGTTAGAAATGGTTTCAGAACATCAACGTGTCGATTGAAATACATCTTTAAATAAATATTTATTTATAAATTTGTCATTCAGGTAATTATTCAAAGGAAGACAGAGAAGCAATGAAACGTAATTTAAACATAGCCTTAGAACTACCACCACACCCTGGTGTAATACAACCAATTGCTGAGATCGATGACGGTGGTAAATTTGAAATGTTTTTTCATTAATTCTCTACAAAAGTTTAACATGCTAATACCAGAAAAAATATTACTTAAAAACGTATTGTCCCTCAAAAACAAAAATTAGTAGAGCTGGAGTTTATAATACAATATTAATTCTCAGTCGATTTTCTGTATTCGTACAGTAACATTTTAGCAAATTCTATTTTTTAATTTTGCTATTTCTAGTTTGGTGAATTTATGAATAAGTTTATTTTTAGTTTTTTGTTACGCATTGATTTGTAATGTAATAATTATTTAATTTTGAAACCTGTGCGTGACTGCTTTTTAATTCCAAATTATAGCTGGTCTGGCATTTTACATTAATCTTTGATATTTTATATTTTTTTGTACTACATGTTATTGTTATAGGCATTGAATTTTCAAACTAGACGCCTACCCTTTTATTATAACTAACAACTATACAACTAACCCTTCATTATACCAACCCAACTAGGGCCTACTTACTCAGGACAACTACTCGGACCTAGGACAACTAAACCCATGATACAGACGTTATTATTAACATTATTTGTAACACTTAAATGGCTTTTTCTCAATTAAAGTTCTCATTATAAATCAAATCTTATGTAGTCAAAGATAGAAAAATATTTGGTATCTGCACTGAATATACAGAGGGAAATTTATGGAACTATTTGAGTTCTGATATGCCTAAGCCAACAGAAAAGGATTTGATCAACTATGCTGTACAGACAGGCGAGGCAATGGACTTTTTACACGAACAAGGGGTAAAAGTATTTTTGATATCAATATTTTTGTATTTATTATTATTATCATTATTATTATTATTTGTGTTATTATTTATTTATATATTTATTTTATTGTCATTATTATCATTATTACTATTATTAATTTTCATTTTTTTTTTAAAAAGGGGTTATTTAAAAAGAATAGTTTTTGAATAAAAAAAATTAGCTATTTATTTATTTACTAATTATTCAATGTTTAGGCTTAAATGGCTACGTTTCAAAAGTTTTTATTTTTTACCAAGGAAACTTGTTTACCTACCACGTTACATCGCCAACAGTGTAAGAGGAAATTTAGTTTCTGACAGACCTGTTTCAATTTAAGATGTATTTCATTACAGAAAGTTTGCCCAATGCTCTGTTGTCGGTCGATTATGTTAGTTCGTAACAAAAAGGTTAAAATTAACGTTATTGGCTTGAAGAATATCAATGATCAGAACACCGATATCTATAAACTTGTAAGTTGATTTATTTATATAATTACAGCATTGTCAAATTAAAAAAAATAATTGAGTACAGTTACATACATTTACCTACTATTACAGTTAAACATTGCCTCTTTATTTGTGAGTGTACAAGTTACTATTTCCACTTTATTAGATTTAGTTTTCTCTACGAAGTTCCTGTTTGTTCTTTTTATGGATATGTTATGAGCATTATTATATTCCGAAATAAAAGGAGAATGATGAATGAATTTAATACCACATATCAATATAAGTTTGAATTTCTCTTTTTTTAACAAGTAATGTAATGTAATGCTTATTTTTGTTTAGGAGGGACCCACAAAACGTAAAGTTAGATGGATGTCACCTGAAGCAATTAAGCACAACATTGCAACAAAGAAAAGCGACGTGTGGGCTTTTGGAATCGTCCTCTATGAAATTGTAACATTAGGTAAAAAGAAACGAAATAAAAATAGCGTCAACAAAAGATTACCTTGTTATTGTACAAAACATCGGGGAAGATTGAGCATGGTTTACTGAGTGTGCCAAATCAAGAGTTGCATCTTTAAAAGCGACTAAAACTACCTTAAAATTATCCTTAAATTTCTCATATCGTCGGAATTTCAGGAGCGGCGACCCCAATAGATCCAATAGATGGTAACTCCGCGTGTGCATGATGGCTGCCAGGGCAGTCGGTCCTTCCTTCGGACAAATCCTGGCGCCACCACTGATGTTATTTGTATATTTGTACCTGTAAATAGGAACCGATGTACCTTCAAAATACAAAATACATATAAATAATATATGAACAATTGTTTTTAGGTGATAATCCGTATCGTGACAAGAATGATGAAGAAGTGAAGACATTTATATCCAATGGTAATCACCCTGCGAAACCACTAAATTGTAGCGATACATGGTAAGTTGTTCTGCGTTGTTATCAAACATCTCCTTGGTTATTAAGAAGGTTTTTAAGATAAAATTTAAAGAAATGGTGTTTATATTCTGCAAAAATTAGTATATAATAATAATAATTTATTTGGAGTTTACACTCTTACAACAGTAGCACTCGACCAAATGAAAGGTGCATCTATGAGAAAGGACAACAAAATAAAAAAAAAATAAATTAAAAAACAGATATAGTAAAACAATTCGACTACAAAGTCGATTGTTTCTAGGGATCAAGTCAAACAATTTGACTATAGTAACTGTAATACCATTGATAAATAACACTACAGCAGCAAGAAACCCACATTACGACACAAGCGCACGTGCCTCTTCACTATACGGCTCTCCCAATGCCAGACTGTATGTAAACTCCTGTAAAACCATTTATTATTTAATTTATTTGTACAGGTATGCGATTATGAAAAAATGTTGGCGAAAACAACCAGGGAATCGCCCATCTTTTAATGAGCTTGTTGAAGATTTGAAACGTTTAAATCATAATGTATGTAATTATTATTTATATAAAGGTTTGCATTGCTTATGAAAACTATTAGACTAAAGTATTTTACTACGTATTTAATGCAGATTATTAAATTGGGCCAAACAGAATCAGGAATTTATTTACTTTTTAGCTATCGCTTCTTGAGTATTTTGTATTTTTAATATGATTCTCTTTAGATTTATGTTATTTTTACACATTAATAATGGTTTTTTTGTTGGTTACGCATCGAAGGTTTCCTATTCGACTCGCTTCCCTACCTTCCTTTATAATGTTTTTAGGTTATGCACCTGAAAATAACATTTTTCTTGTTATTGTTATGATGATATTATTATTCTTCTATAGAGAAATGTAGTTCCGCCGCAACATATCGTATTGAAGAGCACACAGATCGAGTCTTTTACGCGTTTTGAGGAGGGAAAGTTTAATAACACTTACACTGTTGTTATAGGTGAAAATGAAGGAAATCTTGCACAAAAAGCATTAGGTCGTCTTATTTATGGTATGGAATGCTTGGTTCCCACTAGCGACGCAACACAAGGACATACGCGCAACGCAAGTGATTTGACCAATCACAAGTAATGGATTATTTGAACTGACGCTTGTGATTCGTCAACTCGCTTGCGTCACGTCGACGTTGCGTCCGTAGTGTGAGCCAAGCCTTAGACTTAATGTTAAGCTTGGTTCCCACTAGCGATGCAACGTAACGCAATTAACGCAACGTAATAAAGTGCCCTTCCAATAATTATGTTTGCCTCCGCCTTGTTGCCCGTAAACGTGAGTATTCCGTAGATTTTGACCTGGTTTATCCCGCGTACTTTTGGGTACTTGCTGTACTATGTTTTCAAGTGTTCTTTTGCTTTGCGTCGTTGCGTGAAATTTTCCCCTTAAGCTTGGTTCCCACTAGTACGTAACTCAAGAACGTAACTCAAGAACGTAAACGCAACGCAAGCGTTTTAACCAATGGCAAGCGAAGTTATAGACAGTTAGCAATCACAAGCGAATAAGCCATCGCTTGCGATTGGTCAATTCACTTGCGTTGCGTTACGTCCTTGTTTTGTGTCGCTAGTGGGAACCACGCTTTACCGATGTTTGCACCACTGTTGCGTCGTCGGTAAATAAACAAGTTCTGTAAATCGTTATGATGTATTCAGGAAAGAAAATATATACGCTTACTATTTGTCTAGTTGTTTTGATTATATTACCGTACTGATCATACACCAAAACATAACATACTAATTAATTTAAACGAATACATCTTAAAATATTCAATCAATGCACAATCCAATATTAATATGTAGGCCTAAATTAATTACCAAATGTGATTTCTCAACATATGACCATAAGGCAAACGACGGGAAAATTGTTGAGCGTGGTTCCCACTAGCGACGCAACGCAAGGACGTAACTCAACGCAACGCAAGTGAATTGACCAATCACAAGCAATGGCTTATTCGCTTGTATAACTTCGCTTGTCATGCGTTTACGTCCTTGCGTTACGTTCTAGTGGGAACCAAGCTTTACCGTAGACTACTTTTGGGGGTGTAACTTTAGTTTGATTTCAGTAACTGGTTGAGTTAGTGTTTAGTGGAATGCTTTCAGAAGATCAAATATACGTTTGGTGTCAACTGTACTAGTATCTTCAAATAAATAGTATTTTTTAAAACTTGTATCGTGCAGATAGGTATTCTAAGGAAGCAAGAGAAGCCATTGAACGCGAAATTAAAGCAATGTTTCAACTACCAACACACCCTGGTGTAATTCGACCAATTGCTGAAATCAATGATGCTGGTAAATAACTGTTTATTTAAAGATGTATCGTAACAATTGTGTTGTTGTTAAATATTTCATTTTTATGTCACATAGTAGTTATCCACTTAGACCAAAATGTTTATTCACCTGAAAAAAACTGTAATTTATAACAAATATAGTCATCCAGCCTGTGGGTTTTGATGGAATTTAACCATTTATTTGGTCATTTTATAAGTGAAACAGTATTTGTTTTCATTTTTTTCTACGGCAGTAATTAACTTGATTAAAACTACAAAATAACATATTCAAAGTCTGATTTAATTTATCTTCATTTTTTCTGTTTTTGGAGGAACAATACATCTTATTCGAGGGAGGCGTTATTTATAAATACGGTAAAAATAAAAATCATATAAAATCAAACTGAAGAGAAGTTGTATAAAACACTACAGATTGCCGATCTACACAGTGATAGAATTGTCAATATTTTAGTATTGCTTTTTTGTTTGTTTCTGTACATTGTTTAGGCCAACACATAAAGATGATTGGTGTCTGCACTGAAACGTCAACAAAAGGAAATTTATTGAGCTATCTGTGCTCATTTGAAGATGCAACCAGTGATGTTAAACCAAAATCCAAGGAGTTGATAAACTATTTTTTACAGATAGCCAATGCAATGCAGTTTCTACACATAAACGAGGTAATACAATAATTCTTGTTTCATTACGCTATTCAGGCTGGCAGTGGTTGGTTGCCATCATTAAAATTGTCTTATAGATAGTTAATCTTTGGCGGATAACCCATTGTGATTGTCAGGATCCTTTTTTTTTTGTTCCTTGTTTCTTTCTTTTCACGATTTTTGTTTCAGGTGTATTTCTAATTCTTACCAGAGCCAGTAGCGTTCTATGATGATTGTTTTTTCCATTGCAGAGAGTCTGTCCGATGCTTTGTTGTCAGTTGATTATGCTGTTTAGTGACAATATTGTAAAAATCCCTGTGCTTGGCTTGAAATATATCAATAATGAGAACGCGGATCTCTATCGAATTGTAAGCTAATTTATTTATATACATGAACCTGCATGAAACTGTGCCTAAAATCTTTTAACTTAACATAATATGTCTGTTTTCATTACTCATAACAAATAAAGACGGTGGCTACAAAAAATGTTAATGCTTTTTTAGGGAGAAGACAGAAGTTTACAGTTGAGATGGATGTCACCTGAAGCAATTAAATATAGCATTGCAACAAAGGAAAGCGACGTGTGGACTTTTGGAATCGTCCTCTATGAAATTGTAACATTTGGTAAGAACCGATTTTAGAAAATTTCTCACTAAAATTTTATTCTTATTCCTATAATATATTATACACGAGGATGGGGTCGTCATGATTATTTCAGTCATTATTTTTTGTACAATTATTTACAATCCTGTGTAGATGAGAGAACACTTTTTTTTTATCGAGGGAAAACCAGTAAATTGAAATTCGAAAATCATGTAAAGAATATAAACATTTGTTTTTAGGTGATGCTCCATATGCTGAAATAAAAGATGAAGATATAAGAACACATGTATCTGATGGAAACCGCATTCCGAAACCACGGTCTTGTAGCGATACACTGTAAGTCATTTTAAATTGTTTTTCCTCCAAAGTTGAAAGTTGTCGAAGTTCAAACAACCTTCTGATTGAATTTCATCATCAAGTTCAAACAATACTATATTATTGTATCTGTACAGGTATGTCCTTATGAAAAAATGTTGGAAGGAAACGCCATCGGAACGTCCATCTTTTGATGAGCTTGTTGGTGATTTGGAAAACATGAAACGTACCAATGTGAGTATGTAAATGAATGTATTACGTAATCATGATTGCTGAAATAAAACATAAGATAATGATAGTAGGCAATTTAATCTAGTTTTAGCTTATGTAAATTTCAATATTCATTCATTCTCTTTATTTTAGATAAATATCCATAGTATATATTAAGCCCGTAAAGTGCTTGTTGTTTATATTGCATATCATATAACTATTATTATAACTATCAATAATTGAAAGCATCAAGTATACACAAAAGTATCTCTCCTATACATGCGCTTTTATATTGGATAACAAATTGGTAGGGAAACTCATCATATATCGTTTTCAATGTTATATCAATGTGAACAGACTGCATATGATAATATAATAATACAATCTTATAACTTTTGATAATAATTTTCATTTTTTAGGCTAATTGTTTCAAATGATGAAGAATAGTCCCAGAACAGGAAACCCAATCAAGGAGTATTTCTTTATCTAATAATATTGAAATTATTCAAACAAGCACATTTGTATTGTATGTTATTAGTTATTCAATAATAATAATAAAAAACAATAAAAAACTGTATATTTTTTAACTATTCAATTACAAATTAACTTTAATTGTTTTATTACACATTATTTCTAAATGATCATCTTACCATGGATCTACATTCGTTAGAACATTAAATATAATGAAAATGTTATCCATGCCAAATATGTTTATAAATAAATAACAAATAATAATAATAATGTTTTAACTCAAGGTCTGGGTAAGAATGCCGTTAGAATTGTAATTTTTTTGTTTGGTTTAAATTACATTTTTGTCAGGTAAATACTTTTTTTTAGTCATTTTCAGTTTTTGGTCAAAGTGAATAACAATTACGTGACATTGAAATGACATATTCAACAAAAAATGTTAAAAAAAATTGTTAGGGGGACAATATCGTTAATGGAATTGCCACGACGGTACGGCACATTTAGTACGGGTTATTATGTCTTCCAGCTCGATATTTGTGCCAAAATAGATTTTTTTAGCTAACTTTGTTATTCTTGAGATGCTGAATCCAAAAAAGTTAGGTGCCATTTTTTTTCGACCACTCCTTCAGCCGCCATTTTGTATTTCAAAATGGCCGACGTTCCACACTAAACTTGGTCATCTATGTAATACTGATTATTTTATTCCATTACACCCATATCAATAAACGCATAGTTACATAGTTATTGCGAAATAAAACAAATCACGTGACCAATAAAGGTCAAAAGGTCAAAATGCAATTTCATCAAAATACTGCACTGTTGTTTATTCTGAATACAGTTTTACTAATATCTATTCTATTTTACTCTGTTTGTTGTCATAATTTTCCAATTATGTAAATAAATTGTTTTTAAATGTTCCTTGTTTTTTTCATGCTAATTACTTTCTTATTTACATACAATCTGTCCTATTGGTATATAAGTACTTTAGGCGTTCTTTTCTGTTCTTCCTCTGATGAGAAAAGTTTCTCGAAACATGTCACATTTTAAGGCTGTTTGCCTATTCATTAAATCGCTATACTCATTTTAACAATGACAAAAGTAGTCTCCTTCGTATTAAGATAAATACGGTTTTTCTTATTCGTTTTACAATTCATTCAAATGTTTGTTTGATTTTCATTCTACTTTGTTATTGTCCATTTATATGTTTTATAGTATATTATATACAGTATTATCTTAATACTAAACAAGTACCGTACAGTACTGGATTACACTTAACTTCAATGTCAAGTTTCCGAGTTATTTAAACTTTAAAATCAAAATAACTATAGTCCGTGAACAAAGGTGAAATAAACTGTTGTCAAGTCACATCTTTGTTTTGTTTCGTTGGATAGAAATTCTGAATCTATTTTATTTTTAGTAGTTTACATTTCTGTTTTTCGTAAAAAGAAAAAATGCTACGGGTCATGGTATCATTTGCGTAGCGTTCAAAATCATTTGTATTTTTGTCAAAGCGGGTACCACACAATATAAAGCCGGCCATCTGTGCACAATGCCAATGTTACTTGGCATGCCTTTCCCTTGCAGCAGCAAACATTTTTTTCATTTGATATTATTATACAGTGAAAAAATCTTAAGAATTAAAAAAAAAAAATTAAGATCAATTAGTTTTCCTCAAATAAAGTTTACACGAAATAAAGAAAAGTCTGCCTTTACAAACTAGCTGCCTTTACAAACTACCAATCGATATTGTAAAGAAACGAATTCGGTGTTTTTAACGTCTAAAGGTTCCCTTTGATTTTTACGTATGGTTTGTGATTATCGCAATATAAATCTTTAACTATACGTGGTTATTATTAAAAGTCACATAGAATAATTAATCAAACTATACTGGTTTCTGGTAACTTAAATTTAAGAACATCGGAAATAAGGGAAACAAAATCCGCTTTCCAGCAATAATATTCAAATTAGTTTGAGAAAAACGAAATATTTTAACTACAGACACTTTATAAATATATACCGTATGTAACGATTTCAGTTATTGAATTCCCTTTTATAAATTTGTATTTCAATTTGGTTACCGTACTTTTACTGCATTTCTCAGTTATATTTATCAAAAATGCAGTGGAGTGCGACCACACAGCGGTAGGAGATAGAATCGGCCTTTCAGTCATCGGTGCGTTTTGAATTATTATTATTTTATTGTTCTTGGGCATGATCCTATTGTATCCGTTTGTTGTTAGTATTTGTATTCTTGTGAGTATTAGAATATGCCACCGATTTAATTTATATTCAATAAAATTATGTTATCATCTGAAACGGTGGAAGATTATTCGACTACTTATACACAGTATAGATGAGCTGTTTTTTATCCTGCCTTTATGGTCACACAAATATCCAATATATATAATATAAGAATGTGTACATAAATTAATTTAAATAAGCAACAACTTTTTTATCGATTTACTTTATATATATATAGGCTTACAACATACAACCATGCTATTGGCAGAAAACCATGTTTGAAAAAAACAACATAGACGCCACTGCACTGGATATAGTTATAAATAAACTACATTAACTAGCAGAATTAAGACAAATCTAAAATACTTTCCAAAGTTACGTTTCTGTTTCTGCTGTAGTAGTTGTATGAACTTGCTCAAATAAAGGTACTAAAATCAATTACTTTACCTCCAAATCATGTTTGCGTCGCAACTAATTTACCTGCAAAGCAATGGTTGTTTGATTTTGTTTTTTACTTGCAATGCGAAAACCGGGCATATCGAGGATCTTGATAGTAAAACTTATCTTATACTAAAGTAGTTTCACACACTGAAATTGTTATTATAACCAGATAAATGTTACCAACATTTGAATAAATAAAAAAAAACGTATTTATCTTTAATACGGAGGAGACCTTTTTTATTGTACATTTAAAAATTTATTTACATAATTGGAAAATTATGACAATAAATAAAGGAAAATCGAATAGATATTAGTAAAACTGTATTCAGAATAAAAAAAAAAGCTATCCTACGATACCAAACAGTAAAGTATTTGAGAAAATTAAAATGTTGACCTTTTGACCTTTTTGGTCACGTGACTTGTTTTATTGTTAAATAACTATGTAACTATGCATTTTTTGATATGGATGTAATGGGATAAAATGATCAGTATTATATTCCCTTTCCGATGATACCATGGATGACAAAGTTCAGTGTGGAATGTCGGCCATTTTGAAATACAAAATGGCGGCTGAAGGAGTGGTCGAAAAAATGGCACCTAACTTTTTTGAATTCAGCAACTCAAGAATAACAAAGTTAGCCAATAAAATCTATTTTGGCACTAATATCGAGCTGGAGCTAGTTTTCCTTACATATGTGACTGTACTAATTGTATTTAAATGAACAATTACTATAATTACTTTCAGAATAAAACATAATTACTATGTTTAGGGCTACTTTAAGATAGCTTGAGATTAGAAGATGAAAACATGTTTTACTGTTTCACACTATTAAATTTTGATTTATTATTATTATTATTTGAGGTTTATTTTTTTAAATGCAGTTGAAGGAAGCAAATGCTGACTTGTTACAATATTTACATCAAGATATATAGGCCTATAGGCCGATATAAATGTAAAAAACAAATCATGGTACAATATTATGATTCCTTTAATTCCTAATTTTATTGTAAAATACCTGTTTTTTCATAATATGTGGACATTTATACGTTATAGTACGTACACAAAATTTCCACTTAGCTAATCAAACTAGGTTGATATATTAAGCAATATGTAACTCTATATAAGGCTCAGCTACAGGATGAATTCTAGATATAACGTTGGTTAGATGTGCATACATTACGCATGTAGTTATAAATTAGATTATTTGTATACCACCATACATTAAGTAAATAGGTTTAGGCTCTGTATTTTGTTTGTTCGTTCTGAATAATTAGTTTCATAATAATTATAGATTGCAAAAATTATATTTATAAATATATTGGTATTTTTTTATAATCTAAAAATTCAATTCAATAATTTCATTCACAAATATTTTTTGTTTACAATAAAGTGGAGTAGCTTAAAAGAAAGCATGGTATTTGAACCACTTTTTATAAAATGTTGCGTGTACAAAATCTGTCTATTGCACAAACAAATTATTACAATCCTTGCCATATAATGCAAACAATAGCAGCTTCAATGAAGAATCATGGGGTTGTGTATGGGGGTGGGGACGTCGAAGAGAAACCACATGCTGTTGTTCCGAATGTAACCATTTTGTGATTAAAACTGGTGGCAGTATGGTATGCAATTCTTTTTACCAATTGTCAAAAATTAGTTATATTTCCGTACAGTTTCTATTATCCCTCAAATTCCATATAAACCAGCAGACAGAACATCATTCTTGATGTATAGTTTGAGCAGCCAGGTAAAAATAATAAACATGTATTTATATGCAAATCGAGCGAGCGTCAAACATCGTTCATAAAAGGAAGCATTAGTACTCTACAACAACAGTCATAAGACCAATTCTTCCTCCTTGTGAACGTACGATAAACGCAATCAGCCCGACAGTCAGTAGTCTGGAGGTTTCTGACGGTTTCTATACTAAACTATGTAGTATTTGCAAACGGTAAGAGTAATACCTTCATAGTGTCATTTTAAAATATGTTTTATATTTTGAAAAAAACTTGGTAAAACTAATTTTTTGACAATTTCAATAAAACTCTAGATTTCAGGGAGTTGCAGATATATGAATTGATTTCTTTCTGATTAAGAATCTTAGTAAGAACATCTTTTCTTAGCTTACTGATTGAATAATTACAGTAACCAGGGCTACTTTTGTTTCGATATTCAAACTGATAAAAACTCGTGAACTCAGATTGACTTGAATATGGATTTATTGTGTCCCAACTGATTATCTCAAGTAGGTTGTTCGAACCTATCAATAAAAATACAATACTATACGTAAATCTTAGAACGTTTAAATCTAAGCTATTGATAATTAAAATTAAAGTTCAGCTCATGATCAAAGTGTATACTTAAACTTACACTTTTCGACATCCAAAACTCAACTCAAATTACTCAACAGCTTGAACATTGAAATGTTAAATATCACCTAAAAAAAAACACAAGAACGTTTATACATGTTAAATCATTCCGTAATATTATAAGCTCAAAACTAATAAAAGTAGATCAAATCGAAGTAATAAAATCTCTCCTTATCTTTCTACACTCAGAAACTTCTAACCCCAAAATACCATTAATCAGGGATCAACATTAACGAGCCGAACCCTAACCTCAGCACAATAGAAACTCAAAATGATATCAATCCGCGTTATGTACTTGTGTAGAACATTTCTAACATTTTACTCTTACATTAATACACTGATAGAATATAGTTGCAATAATATTATGTTCTTAGGCATCTACAACTAACATGCATTACTAATACATATGCCGTATCATTCAATCCACAACTTAGTTCAACCATAAGCTATAATGTTGATTAAAGGGGGATTCTGGGTTTAAAATTGCTTTTAAATATCGTTTATTTATCAAATAAAAAATATTATAACAATATAGACATTTCAGAATGAAGAAGTAATAACGAGAAATTAAATAAATTAAATTTCATATACATTTTAGGGTAAATTCATGGAAAGTCTGTTTTTTAGCAGCTTAGGGAAGCTCATTAATATTCATGAGATATTCACAAAATCACGTCACCAGTGGATTCCAAACTCGCGACGTCATGTACGTTGTGTTTGTCAACTAATTTACATCTCTCTCCCCTGTCAAACGACGACCACCATTGTGAAATACAGTTTTTGTAGATTTTCTAAGCTAGGCCTAAAGTGTAATAATAACAGTAGTAGCATATATTTAATTGACATTTAATGAAATACAAAATTTAGTACAGATACGGAGTAATAAATTATACTATTTTTATACCTCTATAGTACAGATCGTATTATCGGCTTCACGTACAATACTACTCTAGGCCTAGCCTAATAATAATATGGGCGAGAGCCATTCTGACTAGGGATTCCATGCCACGATGGCTACGTTAAAACAATGGGGCCCATGGGCCTAGCTAGCCTACTACTAGACGATTGGCCCATAAATAAATAACAAAACCCATCCTATCAACCAAACTCCTAAACAATCTAAACCTAAAACATTCTACAAAATCGGCTGTAAATATTGAAGCAAAACAAGGTCCGATCGCCGTCCACACGTATGGTGTCCCGATCGTCTAAGTAGGCCTAAAATAAATAGGTTTAGTTTACTCTCCAAAAAAGCGGATACTCATGCATCAAGCAAGTTGACCAGGTAGTGTAGGAAGGAGACCTAGCCGATCCGGCCCAGTTAAAAATTGAGCTAGCTAGTAGACCCTATGCGAATTGATTCTACCAGGCCTTTTACTATAGGCTGCACTACACAAATATTCCAACTCTCTCATTCGAGCTATATTATCTATACCATTCAGGTAGGTCGAGTCGATCTTCAATCAAATACTGTACATCGTTCATGTTGTGATTATAGACGGGGTATACTCGACCCGACCAGTTTGGTATTGTTGTATCTGCTTATCACGTGACGATGCCAGGCATGGGCAGCAGAGAGAGCACGTGTATCGTCGTCTCGCTCGATCCTCAGCAGGAATGTACAGTATACGTTACGCTTCATTGATTTTGATTTTTCCCTAAGTCGGTGCGAAAATCGACAAACGTAAAGTGCAAACATATCTAATTTTTCACTGTTTTGATGAATTTTCATAAAAAATTGACTTTATAAATGGGAAGACCGACTAAAATTACATCAGATAAGTATAATTTTACAAAAGTAATTGATATGGTTTATGATAACGAGTCGTCGGAAGATGGACCATTTCACGAATTTCCTATTTTGTAACCACAGTGTGATTTTGCCGTAGCTGCACTTGTAATCTGGCCTGATTTCACAGCCTTCGTTCTGCTTCACTGGACGCTTATATAAATTGAAACTTTTACCGTTCAAGAGACAAACAAATATATTTTACATTTGTTACTATTCATTTTAAACCCGGAACCCCCCTTTAAGTAATTAAACATACTAGTTGTTAACTTTGAAATGTATAATGTCGCCCTCTATTTCATGTTTGGTGAGCAAGAGGTGACTTTTCTCCTAGTAAGGTCAGATTGCCATAGTAACGGGCAGACTTTCGGAGAGTTATGCTTTGGGATAGTTCATAGCCTAGATAAATACATTGATAGTTAAAAATATGTACTGTAATCTATAGGTTCTGGTGAAGAAACAGGTGTAAGTTTATGATGCTTTATATTTAGATAATATAATCTTTTGTATCATTTAACTGTAGCCTACTAGATAATTACAAATTACTGACTCAATTATACTATAATCTAGGCCTAGGCCTACTGTTAAATTGAAGTAATGGTAATACAGTAATGATGAATCGATCATTTTCTATAAATCTAGTTTAATATGATTGTTGAGCTATTTAGCTTAGATGTTCCAATTGTTATACCAATTGATTATTTAATTACAATGACGGCTTTAATTATCCATTAATTTACAGTTTAAACCGTTCGATCTATCGTTCGTTCCACTGCTGTGTGTTCGTTCAACATCTATCCATTGTGTGCTCAACCAATTGTTCGACCATTCAACCAATCGTTTTACCAATTTGTCAAATCGTTCGTTTCATTTCCGTGTTGAATAAACATTATTTATCTATACCTTTGTGAACGCGTTTAATTCGTTTTGACTCCCAGAACCGCACGTGACGTCAAGGTTACATAAGTTTAAAATCTATCTTCTACTGTAATAATCTATCTCTAAGATGTTTGACGTTGAACCAAGTGATTCAGTGAGTTGCGTAAGCTCCAAACGCTCATCATCGAGCAGCAGATCTAGGATCCGGGTTAAGGCTGAAGCTGCAGCATTAGGGAACGAGCTGCCAGACAGAAAGAAATGCATGACTTGGAAATGCAGGAATTGGTGCTCAAACAAAAGAAGGCTGATGTGGAATTGCAAATTGAAATCGGGGCAATTGAAGCAGCCGACAAAGTTTACAACGAAGCTGAACAGGACGAGGATGAGGCAGTAGATCGTGAACTCGAAGATCTTTCTCTACCAAAGCTTCAAATTGAAACAACCACTCCCAAACTTCCATCAGGAAATCTGCCCGACCAACGATTTGCTCCTGATTATCGAGCAGAATATGTTCCAAAGGAGGAGACAGAACTGTTAGGGAATCCTATGCTGTGGCAGCCTACACCTCAACCAGCAGTGTTCCAACCATTTAATCTGGATGCTCCTGTATTCCACCAACACAAGCAGATCGATGCCATAGATAGACTGGCATCCACAATGATGAGAGCACAAGATAAGCAAAATGAAGCATTGAGACAGATCGTCCAACAACAGAAACAAAGTGTTACTGCGCTTACCTTGCCTAACCCGTCAATGAAGTTATACAGTGGCAATCCTGCTGAATACTGCGAGTTTGTCACTTCATTCAAACATCTTGTTGAGAACAAAACTGTGAGCCAGAGTGCAAGACTGCACTACTTGGTACAGTACACGACTGGGGCTGTACAAGAGTTGATGAGAAGCTGTCTATCGATGAGTGATGATAAAGGATATGTTGAGGCGAGACGCTTGCTAAAGGAAAGATATGGACAAGCATACAAGATAGCTGCTGCCCACGTTCAACTCTTGCTGGATTGGCCGATTATCAAAGTCGAGGATGGCATAGCTCTACAACGCTTCTCTACTCAACTAACAAGCTGTGCAAATACACTTCAGGAAATTGGATACCTTAGCAAGCTAGATAATCCAGACAATCTTCGGAAAATCATTGAACGTCTTCCGTATCGACTAAGGCTAAGATGGCGGGAAGTGGTTGACACTATCATCGTAAAGGAAAAGAGAGATGTGAATATTAAGGATATTACCAAGTTTGTCACCGATAAGGCTAGGGTAGCAACTCATCCAGTCTTTGGTAAAATAGAGCCAGTGAAGTCTACCAATTCTCCAAATTCGGATAAATTATCGACCAACCACAAATCTAGCAGTTATGCCGTTCACAATTCTCAGTCAAACACACCTGTAACATCACAACCAACGTGTCCGCTATGCTGTGAGGACCATTGGCTCTCCAGATGTGAGCAGTTCCGACGGAAGTCACTCAACGACCGATGGAAATGTGTAAATGACAAGAAAATCTGTATCAACTGTCTTATATCCGGATGCACGAAGAAACACTCAACATATTTACATCCCAAAGGTGAGACTGCAAGTAATGCTGGTACTGTTGCTGTACAACCAGTTCAGACGTCTCCAGCAACCTTCAGTGGTGAACAGGTCAACATGTCGGCATCGAGAAGCACATCAACTGTTACTGGTCTTGCTGCCGTACCTGTGAGAGTCAAGGCTCCAGGAAGTGCCAAGCTTGTAGAAACCTATGCATTTCTTGATAGTGGATCCAACACAACTTTCTGCACCACTGGTCTACTAAAGCAATTAGGGATATCATCGAATACTGTAGACTTATCATTGACAACCATGAACGGAGTAAATAGACCAATCCAGTGTGAACTTACAAAGTTGGAGATTTTGGATTTAAATCATGGACATTCCGTCTTACTTCCAAACGTATATTCAGTGCAAACCCTACCAATTTCTACCGATACGATCGCTACTCCAGATGACATCAACAAATGGCCTCACCTAGCTGGGATTAAAGTAGATAAAATAAATGCAGATATTGGTATTCTCATTGGAAGTGATGTGCCAGAATTGCTACAACCGCTGGAAGTACGCGAATGCCACGACGGTGGTCCATTCGCCACTAGAACACTATTTGGCTGGGTTGTCAACGGCCCATTGGGAAGGAAGAACTCTGGATCAACACACTGCGCTAACTACATTGATTCACATGAAGAGTTGTCAACACAGTTCAAGGACTACTGTAATCTAGAATTCAATGACAGCCTGTACAACCCTGCAGATGAAGCATCAAGAGGTATGACAGTAAATGAATTATTGATCAATCAACGTTGGAAGGAAGGTCCAGAATTCCTAAAGCAACCTGAGAGGACATGGCCACAAAGACCAGCAAACATGGGTGAAATCCCACAAGATGACCCAGAGGTAAAGGCAAAATCCACAGTCTGTGCTACTGGTATAAATGTAATTGACTCGATTTCATCAGTCATTAACTACTACTCATCATGGGAGAAGTTGAAGAAGTCGTTTGCATGGATTTTGAAGTACAAAGAAAAGTTACGAGAAGTGGTTCGCAGGCGTAAGGCTGGAGACGATGTTTCGTTTAATAGAAATGACACAGTTGATCCAATCAATATTTTGGAGATGAAAGGTGCTGAAATTGCTATCACGAAGCATGTACAGAAATGCTTTGAAGACGAGCAAGTTTGTCTGAAGCATGTAAGCCTATCTCAACCCGGCAATACCAAAAAGCAACAAGCACTACCAAAATCCAGCAAGATCTACAAACTCGATCCCATCTTAAGTGAGGGAGTGATCAGAGTAGGGGGCCGTCTTCAAAATTCACCTATCAACGGTGAAATGAAACATCAGATAATCCTACCAAAGAATCACCACATAGTGAAGCTCATTACTACATACTATCACCATTTATCAGGACACAGTGGACTAGAATACACACTGTCCCTAGTTCGACAGAAGTTCTGGCCGATTGATGCACGTACTGCAGTGAAGAAAGTTCTAAACGAGTGTTTCAGCTGTAAGAGACGCCAATCATCAGTTGGGAAACAAAAAATGGCTTCACTTCCGCAAGACCGAGTAACACCTTCGAAGCCACCGTTCACGTACGTTGGTGTTGACTGCTTCGGCCCATTCGAAGTAAAAAGGGGGAGGTCAAATGTGAAGAGATATGGTGTCCTTTTCACGTGTCTCACTGTACGAGCAATCCACATCGAAGTTTCAAACTCACTTGACACGGAGTCATTCATGAATGCTATGAGAAGATTCATAGCACGAAGAGGACAGGACAATATTCACGTCGTAATAACCTTAGATTCTACGGTTTACAGGACTCGACAAAGTCAACTGATGATTTGGTGGCGGAGGTTATTCGCGACAAAATGGGTATCACTTTCAAGTCCGACGATATTGAAGTATCTCATCGAATCGGTCCTATTACTGACAAGCCTAGGCCAATAATTGTTCGGTTCAATTCAATCAGGACCCGTATAACAATGTGTTTGCAGCCAAATCCAAACTGAAGGGTATGCCGGTTTATATCTCGGAAGACCTAACAAAAGCAAATTTCAATCTCTTTTGGAAGGTAAGACACCATGATGGAGTTCAACGTGCCTGGACTAACAGATGCAAGATATGGGCCCTGTGTAAAGGTGAAGAAAAACCCAAGCATATCAAGAATGAAAATGATTTTGAACGACTGATTGCTGAACATTAAGAACGTTTAGACTGTGCGGTGTCATTAACAGTACGTTTCTTACCGACGGAATTTGACCATTATTAATTTGTTGATTTTAGATAGCAAAAACGTGTTCTCTTGTTTTTATTTCAATGTTTACTATGTTCGTTTGGCTAAGTGTTCTCATATGTGCTAGCGTTTTTAAAGTGAGTACTTTACTTATTTTTTTTACTGATAATGGATAATTTATTTATCATAAATTTGGGGCGTAATAATGTTCTAATGTGCATGCTTTTAATGTGCGGCGATATACATCCAAATCCTGGTCCGGAACAGTTTACAGTTTGCCATATTAACATACGTAGTCTAATCGTTCCAGGTAAACTAGCTGAAATTCAACACCTAGCAAATTTAAATAACTATGATATTATTGCTTTAACAGAAACATGGCTAGATCAAACTATCTTGAACCATGACATTTTACTAGACGGTTATCAAGAACCTATTAGAAATGATAGAAACCGCCATGGCGGCGGATGTGCTTTTTACATATCTAATTCTATACACTTAGTTAATTCCCATATTTGTAATGATCTCTTGTCAGATGTGATAAGGTGTGAAATACAAGTTTCAAACTGGACGATTTTGACTTATGTATGTTATAGGCCACCACAAAGTGATGTTCAATCTGATCAGGATCTACTTGACTATTTTCAAAACAGTACTAATAACTTTGTTTTGTCTCGACACAGCTTAACTTTAATGATGGGCGATATGAATGCTCAAAATAACAACTGGTACAATGATGGAAACACAAATAGATTTGGAAAATCATTTTACGAATTTTTACAACAAAACGGTTTAACTCAACACATCAATATGCCAACACGTTGTATAAAAGACCAACGGTCTTGTATTGACCATATAGTTACTAGTCAAAATGTATATATTAATGATTTTGGTGCATTGTGCCCACTTTTAAATTGTGATCACAGTCCAGTATATGCAAATATTGATATTCGTATCACACGGGACAAGCCATACAATCGTAAAATATATCTTTTTGAAAAAACTGATTTTAATTTATATCGTAATGCTCTTAATTCTGTAAATTGGGAAGAAGTTTATTCATCTTCAAAGGTTGAAGATGTTTGTCATAATTGGATTGACTTATTTAATAATTGTGTTGATAACTATATTATATCTAAAATTATAACTGTGCGTCCTAATGACAAGCCTTGGATTAATGCGCATATTAGAACTCTTATTCGCAAAAGAAATCGCGCCCATTCCACTCGAAATAACTCAAATTCGCATATGCAACGTTTTAAGAAAATTCGCGCAAAAGTTGTTAAAGCAATAAGAAAAGCTAAACAAACTTTTTTGGATAAACAATTTGATTTATTAATGAATAAAAACTGTGATTCAAAAACTTGGTGGTCTACCATAAATTCAGTTTGTAATTCCAAACAATATTATAAGATTCCTCCAATCAAATTAAACGATGATGTCCTAACTTTAAATAGTGAGAAAGTTAAAGCGTTTAACAATTATTTTAAATCTCAATCGTTTATTCCTAATCATGATGATTTTCCTTCGGACTTCACATATAGAACTGCATCGAGACTCTCAACTCTCAAATTATCTGTTGATGAGATCATGAAATTATTAACTATGCTGGATAAAAACAAGGCGATGGGACCTGATGAAATTCACAGTATCATACTAATAGAATCTGCTGAAATTATTGCACCACATTTGACAAAGCTTTATAACTTCTGCATAAGCCAAGGATATTTTCCTGTGGAATGGAAAAAATCAAATGTCATTCCTCTGCATAAAAAAGGCAATAAATCCCTTATTGAGAACTACCGCCCTATATCCATACTTTCTAACTTTGCAAAAATTTTTGAGCGTGCAGTTTTTGATATAGTATATAAATACTTTGTGGATAATAAACTTCTTACTCAATTCCAATCTGGTTTTACACCAGGTGACTCGACAACGTATCAACTTCTTTATCTTATAGATACATTTAATAGAGCTTTAGATTTAAGGAAAGAAGTAATCTCGGTATTTTTGGATATTTCCAAAGCCTTCGATAAAGTTTGGCATAATGGGATTATATACAAATTAAATCAATATGGAATTAATGGCACTCTTCTAAAATGGTTCCAAAGTTACTTAAACTCACGTGAGCAACGTGTTATTATTGAAGGAACTACCAGTCCTTGGGTGACCATTACAGCAGGAGTACCCCAAGGATCTGTTTTGGGTCCATTTTTATTTATTGTATTCATAAATGATATGGTTGATAATATCAAATCTAATATTAGTTTATATGCAGATGATACTTCGTTATATGATATTTGTACAGATCGTAATATTTCAGAACAAAAATTAAATGGTGATCTTAATGTCATTTATAATTGGGCAAAAAAATGGAAAGTAACATTCAATGCTAACAAAACGAAAGCTATACTGTTTACACGTAAACATTTAGATAACTATGTTAATTTAAATTTCAATAATGTAAATCTACAATTTGTAAATGATCATAGGCATCTTGGTGTAATGCTTAATGCAAAACTCAAGTGGGATTCCCATATCCAATCTGTAATTAACAAAGCGTCTTTCTCTTTAAATATGCTACGTCGTGTCAAACATATTCTACCTCGACAGGCTCTCTGTCACATTTACATATCACACGTTAGACCATTAATGGAATATGCAGCTCCTGTTTGGTGTAATATCCCAGTTAAATTAAGTGATGAACTAGAAAATATCCAGATTTCTGCAGGTAGAATATGTACTGGTGCGTGGAAACATACAAGTCATAATGCATTAAGACAAGAATTAGGCTGGTTATCATTGGAAAAACGTAGACAATTTCTTAACCTAATACTGTTTTTTAAAATTATTCATAAGTTAACACCAGTGTATCTTTACTCCTTATTTAATTTTTCTGACAATATTGAAGTTTATAACTTGCGTAACATCCGAAATATAATAATTCCATTTTGTAAGACCACATCATATCGTTTATCTTTTGTCCCATCTATTATAACACATTGGAATGAGTTAAATAATGAAATAAAAAATTCCTCATTTCTTGTTGAGTTTAAAAAATTGCTACTGAAATCCAATTTGTTTGAAACAAAAAAACGTTCTTATTATGATACAGGTGATAAGAAGATTAACCAAATTCACACTAGAATCCGACTTGGTTTCAGCTGTCTCAATTCGCATTTATTCTTACATGGACTTCGGGACAATCCAAATTGTACTTGTGGCTTTAATGTTGAGAATCCGCTTCATTTCTTATGTTACTGCCCTAATTATAATACACAAAGAGATATTCTACTTGTAAGCGCTAACTCAATTATTGAGGATATCTTAGCCAAGGATTTTTCTTTAACATTTAATTTTACATTTTTAAGTGAAATTTTTATTTTTGGTTCCGATCTTCTTTCGAATTGTGAAAATGCTTTATTATTTTATTATGTACAACAATTTCTTGTTAATTCTGGAAGATTTAATTGATGTTTCTGTTAGTTATTTTAAAATGTTGTATTTGTTAATCTGAGGCGCCTTGAAGCTAAGATGGTTCCATCTTGTAAGGCGCCTCTGTGTAATATACTGAATAAAAAAAAAAATAAAAAAAAGAGGACAGCCAGAAGAGATTCGATCAGATAATGGAGGAAACTTCAAAAAGGGAGAGAAGGAACTGAATAAAGCAATTAAAGAGTGGAATCAAGGACAAATCCATGAATTCTTGTTGCAACGAAATGTGAAATGGTTATTCAATCCACCAATGGGATCTCATCATGGAGGAGTATGGGAGCGCTGTATTCGGACAGTGAGGAAAGTCATGATGGCTGTGCTGAAACAACAAGTGCTTGATGATGAAGGCCTAAACACTTTAATGTGTGAAGCAGAGGCTATTGTTAATGGTCGGCCGATTACTAAGATATCGGATGACCCTCGTGACATGACGCCTTTAACTCCGAATTTACTGCTGTTGCGAGGAGGGAACAACTTACCTCCTGGTAACTTTTCAAAGGAGGATATGTATCGTCGACGATGGAAACAAGTACAGTACTTATCAAATGTGTTCTGGCGACGATGGGTACGGGAGTATTTACCGTCACTGCAACAAAGACAAAAATGGAATGTGCAAAAGAGAAACTTTGCTGTAGACGATGTTGTGCTTGTTCTTGACGAAAACACACCACGAAGTTCATGGCCATTGGGAAGAGTTCTTGAAGTGTACAGCAACCAAAAGGATGGACTTGTACGGTCAGTGAAAGTAAAGACAAACACATCAACGCTTGTGAGACTAATTGACAAACTGGTCCTTCTTGAGAATGCGACCAACTAATTGGAAATATGAACTTTTGAACATTACAGATTGTTCTTCTGCGTTTTATAAGATCCAATTTTGGAATTTATCTTTTCCTTATAAATTTTAACAATGTTAGGTTTTTTGTTGACATGTTTATTTTATGTAAAGGCTATCCATACGGTGCCTTTATGGGGCCGGAATGTTAACTTTGAAATGTATAATGTCGCCCTCTATTTCATGTTTGGTGAGCAAGAGGTGACTTTTCTCCTAGTAAGGTCAGATTGCCATAGTAACGGGCAGACTTTCGGAGAGTTATGCTTTAGGATAGTTCATAGCCTAGATAAATACATTGATAGTTAAAAATATGTACTGTAATCTATAGGTTCTGGTGAAGAAACAGATGTAAGTTTATGATCCTTTATATTTAGATAATATAATCTTTTGTATCATTTAACTGTAGCCTACTAGATAATTACAAATTACTGACTCAATTATACTATAATCTAGGCCTAGGCCTACTGTTAAATTGAAGTAATGGTAATACAGTAATGATGAATCGATCATTTTCTATAAATCTAGTTTAATATGATTGTTGAGCTATTTAGCTTAGATGTTCCAATTGTTATACCAATTGATTATTTAATTACAATGACGGCTTTAATTATCCATTAATTTACAGTTTAAACCGTTCAATCTATCATTCGTTCCACTGCTGTGTGTTCGTTCAACATCTATCCATTGTGTGCTCAACCAATTGTTCGACCATTCAACCAATCGTTTTACCAATTTGTCAAATCGTTCGTTTCATTGCCGTGTTGAATAAACATTATTTATCTATACCTTTGTGAACGCGTTTAATTCGTTTTGACTCCCAGAACCGCACGTGACGTCAAGGTTACACTAGTAATTTCCTTTCAAACTTTAAGTTCACTAACTAGCTACACTGTTACCGTATTTATAGACTATGATTTCGGCATTTAAATCGTTCTAATATAACTAATACTTTTATAATCACGTTTAATACAATAAATAGATTAACTCACCGATCGTTTCTTAAAATACTCTTAAACAACGGCGTTAATTTACTCAATTATTTCTCTTAATGTTTTCACGTTTTCTCAGAAAAGTATGCAGTCTTCTCACGTGTATTACTGTAAAACCACAACTTTGTAGAGGGCGTTAATTCCTTTCTCTAACGAAACACTCCCCCCACCTTAATACAATTACTAAAATTACCTATGTTTATTTCTTGTTTGTTTGTTTGTTTGTTTTAACTCTCTTCAACAGGTAGTAATAATACCAATCTCTGAATTGCTCTTCTCAATCTTGTTATAGCTCCAGTATTTGTTGTCGATCGTACAATCACGTTGCGCACTCTATCATCATTGCTAACAATTGCTTCTTCAACTACTCCTGTCTTCCATTTACCTCGCTTAATTCCTTCTTCTTGTATTAATACTAAGTCGCCAACTTTCAAGTTCCTACATTCCGTTCTCCATTTCTTTTTCACAATCAATGACGTAAAATAACATTTGGTCCATTTCTGCCAGAACTCCTCTATCAGACACTGCATGTATCTCATCCTTCTCGCATGACCTCCCCTGTCATTCCATGGTCACATAGGTGCCGCTTTATCAGATCTACCCAGCAACAAGTCGTTCGGACAAAGATACGTGCCATCTTCCGGACTAGTAGGATGTTGACCTATTGGTCTACTATTTAGCAGATCCGATATTTCAAATAACACGGTCTGTAGCTCCTCAAATGACAACACTTGTTCACCTACTGTATGAAATAGTGCTTTCTTTATGCCTTTAATTAAAGACTCAGTAACCCCATTTTGCCAAGGAGCATCCGGCGTACTATATGTCCACTGAAGATTATACTCCAGCGACGATTTCTTGAGTGTCTCATGCATCGCTGCCAACTGTGACCCACAGTCCGTAAATACTTCTGCTGGATATCCTCTTATCGCAGAAAACTTCCTAAATACTTTCTGAACTGCACCCTCACTGTAGTCAACCGCCAAATCGAGATGCACAGCTCTAGTCACTAGACAGTTTAGTATCACTCCATAAGCCTTGCCTTGAGTCCTCTTCTGGACTTCACCTCTTACTCTGAATGGGCCGAACAGATCACACCCTACATAAGTCCACGGGGGTGACGGTTTTAATCTTTGGATAGGTAGTGATCCCATAATTTGTTCCTGCACTTTCCCTTCAAGGCGTCTGCAGCCCATACACTAGTTTCTTACTGATGATACTATGCGCCTTAATCGGATTATCCAATATTTTGCTCTAACCTTTGCCATAGTAGCGCTCACTCCACTGTGAGATAATTTATGTACCTTCTCGGTATACAACTTAGAAAACGTATGATCTGTTGGAAGTAGAGGTACTAGTTTGTTATTGTAACTGAAATGAACATGGTTCTTGATTCTCTCTCCCACTACCACGATTCCATCTTCGTCTATCATCGGTCCTAAGCTACCATATTTGTTCGTAAATGCTACTGGCGTTTTAATCTTTAAGTCTCTTATCGGGCGTTGTACAGTCTTGATCCAATACCGTTCGGCTTCATATACGTCGTTCTCGTTCAGATCTATTCCAGCGGACTTAAAGCTTTTTTGCTTTGCTATGCGCTTAACCATGGCGGTTGTTTTTAACAATTTGTCGAAGCTTCCAAATCTTTTAATGTTAATAAGGCTTTCTATCACTTCCTCTACGTCTGCCACCATGATCACTCCAACTCTTTCTGGTATGTCCGAAACGCTACAACTCTGAGAGATTGGCCATTGCTCTAAAGGATTTCTCATGAATTCTGGCCCCTGGAACCACTGTTTATTCTCTTCTAAACATTTGCTCGTAATACTCCTAGAAATAATATCTGCAATGTTATCTTTGCCAGCAACCCAGAACCAGTCAGTAGAGTCACTAAACTGCTGAATTTCTCCTATCCTGGTCGCAGCGAATGTTTTAAAACCATAGCTCTCTTTCTGTATCATGGATCGGACAATTTCGCTGTCTACTAGGTATAAAACCCTTACAAACGGGATTCTGCTCTCTTCTCTGATTGTTTTTGCTAGTCGCACACTCATTACTGCCGCGCTCAACTCCAACCTGACTATACTTGTTATTCTCACGGGGGCAACTCTACTTTTAGCAGCCATCAAGCGAGATTCGAAGACCCCAAGATTCGTCTCATATCTGATGTAGGCAACTGTCCCCATAGCTTCTTCTAAGGCATCTGAGAACATTATCAACGTAGGGTTTTCGCTTTGTTTGCTTGGTTTTTCACTTCGAGGTATTGAAACCTTTTCGCAATTTTTAACATCCTTTAGAAAGCTGCGCCATTCGTCTAAGTCTCCCGGCTCAATTTCTTGATCCCAATCCATCTTCTTTCCCCACAAATTTCTCAGTAGTATCTTTGCTCTTACGGTCACCGGAGATAGTAACCCCAATGGATCATATATGGAATTGGCTGCACCTAAGCATTTCCTCTTAGTCAGGCTTCCTATTTCTTCGCAGTACGTTGGTACTGGTACCTTTAGCTTATCGTCTCGGGGGTTCCATTCTAACCCTAAAAATTTGGTAGTGTCCATGTTTACACCTGAGATGGTCCATTCTTTTACATTGAAACTTCCTTTGCTCAGTATAGCGTTGATCTCTTCGGATCTCTCGTAGGCCTTTTCTACGGTCTGTAGATTATCGGCTATGTCGTCCATATACACGTTTTCCTGTGGCGTTTGTGCTGCTTCCGGAAACAGTTCTGCCGAAAGCACTGCTGTCCTTTGTAGTGCTCTTATAGCCATAGTAGCAGATGGTCCATCTCCAAAATTCACCGCTGTGACACAATAAGTGTGAATTGGACGATCTATCTCCATATTCCTCCAAAGAAAGCGATGGGTATGCTGGTCCAACATTGAAATATCAATACTGTGGTACATTTTCTTGATATCTCCTACTAAAGCAACTTGTTCTCTTCTAAATCGAAATAGAACGGCCAACAAGTTATTGTTAACGTCTGGTCCTTTGGCCCAATATTCGTTCAGCACATGGCCCTTATAGTTTGCACTACTGTTAAAAACAATTCTTAAAGGTGTACTTTTACTGTCTGGTTTTGCTATTCCGTGATGTGATATGTAGTGAACAGGTCCTTTATAGCTCCTCATCTCACTGTCAGATAACTTACGAGCAACTTTCCGCTCTAACATATCATCCATCTGTGAAGCATAGCACTCTGCATATTTCTCATTTTTCTGCAATCTCTTTTCGGTTGCTCTCAGTTTCGCTTCCGCAACCGATCGGTTGTCCGGTAAATCTTTAGGATCTCTGATCCATGGATATTTGGCTGTCCATTTACCATCTGAATAACTCAAACCTTCGTCAATAAGATTCAGTTCTCTTTCTTCCTTTAGGGTAAATCGTTTTTGACCTAATGGGACAATTGCCACACTTGCAACTTCCGCACTTCGGATTGCAAGCAACTCCCATACTTTCTATATCAAGGAATTGCGAAGAAACCTGTTTTTCTATGTACGTAAGATTGGTCGCGTTAGACTCACTCCGACACACAGGATGTTTACCAAAAACCATTACTCCAAACGTCCCTTCACATAGAGCCAATTCTCCTTCAGTCCGCAGAATGTTCGGAAATAGACTTGCATTGTCAGCTCCTATCAACAATTCTACCGCACCTGTAGGTCTCTCTATCAGATGCTTTTCCACCTTGAAGATGTCAGCTAACTTCTCAGTGTCTTGAGGGAGTAGTCTGTTTGTAATGCGTGGCATCCCAAATACTTCTATTTTAATATATCCATTATACTTCGTCTTTAGCGGCAATGTATAACTGAATGTCTCGATTTGCTCAGTTTCACCGCCAAATTTTGTCACGGAGACTGTCAGCGGCTTTCCTTTCAACTTTAGTTTTTCAGCTACGTCTGCCAATATAACGGATGACGTACTGGCCGTATCAAACATCGCGTTGACTTTGGTTCCCCCTTTCGTTATCACGCTCTTGGCCATTAAGATACACAGCGCGTCAGTGCCGGTACTAGTCTGTTGCGACGTTGCGGTGTTCTGAGTATTTGAAGCTGGCTCTTTTTTCGGTGGAAAATGAATTAACGGGTGATGCTTCCTACTGCATCCATCCTTTCCACAATTTCCCAACTTACATGTTTTCACTTGATGCCCATGTTTGAGGCATCTGAAACAAACTCTTTTCTGTTTGATGACCTCTATTCGTTCTTGCATTGACATGGCCTTAAAACCTTTGCAGTCTTGCGTTTGGTGTTTAGCATTGTCATGTAAGATACAAGCAGCAATATCTGTGGGCTTCTCTGTAAATACCGTGTTGACAATGCTGCGTTGCTGTTTTGGTCTCTGATTAGTTTCGTGTAAGCTAGTCATCATATATTTCAAACTTTTGGCTTCTTCTTCTAGGTAGTCCAAAAGAATCTTCAGTTTACCGTCTTTTTCTATTTTATCTTTCGATTGAGGATCATGTATTAGTCTGACCCATCTTCTCTTTTGATCGTCGGGTAACCTACTCTCAATTTCACTTATTACTCTGGTATTGTTCATCTCGTGCTCTATTGCCATCCGCTTCAGATTTCGATGGCATGCTGAAATTAGATCTATGAACTCAACAAATTGTTTCTCTTCTCCTTCCTTTAAAGGATTTTGCTTCCTGGAGTCCTTTTGTACCGCCTCTTCTTGATCTTTTCTATGTTTATAAAAGAGTAGTCTGATCGCGCTATGAACGTCTATCCGTGGTAGCATCCATGCGTCTTCTTCCGCTTCTTTGTCAGCCTCAGTCAGATCTAGTATCTTCTCGTGCGCAATTTTTAAATTTTGGAATGACTCGTCCAACTCTTCATACAAATCTTTTAACAACTCCGGTGGATGATTTGCGTGTACCGATGTTTTCATCTCCTCTGCCTTTGTTTTAAAGCTCCGTTCTCTCCTCCGTCTGTGCCTTTTTGCATCCTCCATCTCTGTGCGTTGACAATCTTGAAAAGTGTTCGAATGTTTCGATATTCAAACTGATAAAAACTCGTGAACTCAGATTGACTTGAATATGGATTTATTGTGTCCCAACTGATTATCTCAAGTAGGTTGTTCGAACCTATCAATAAAAATACAATACTATACGTAAATCTTAGAACGTTTAAATCTAAGCTATTGATAATTAAAATTAAAGTTCAGCTCATGATCAAAGTGTATACTTAAACTTACACTTTTCGACATCCAAAACTCAACTCAAATTACTCAACAGCTTGAACATTGAAATGTTAAATATCACCTAAAAAAAACCACAAGAACGTTTATACATGTTAAATCATTCCGTAATATTATAAGCTCAAAACTAATAAAAGTAGATCAAATCGAAGTAATAAAATCTCTCCTTATCTTTCTACACTCAGAAACTTCTAACCCCAAAATACCATTAATCAGGGATCAACATTCACGAGCCGAACCCTAACCTCAGCACAATAGAAACTCAAAATGATATCATTCCGCGTTATGTACTTGTGTAGAACATTACTAAAATTTTACTCTAAAGCCCCTTTCTCACAGATGTGCCTGCAATATACCGGTACAGTGCTGGCGTCGTGCCGGTATCGTTACCGGCATATACCCATTCTCATCGGACTATCGTGCCGGAAATATAACCGGTATATACCGGCTTTCTGTGAGAAAGGAGTCGGGCATATTCGGCCAATAAAAAGTCTCTGACAAAATAATTATTGAGGGCGTCCTTTATTGTTATTATTTTTGTCTAGCGATGATATGGCGGCGAATGTTAAGTTACAGATTATTATCTTCCTTTATAGCATATTTATGCAATACATGCTATGTACAGTATATTGTGCATATATTATAAAGGTATAGCAATTAATTTGCCGTCATCGGCAATCTGTAAAACACCTTAGAAGGCTGTAGGCCTACAATTTACAAGGCGACGAAAGGTCAGGCACCAACAAACAAAGAGCTAATGGCCTAGCCTAGCGGCCTATATAGATTATGCTACAAATTTCTTCTTGTCCCCTTATTTTAAGCAGCTCTCTTATCTCATTATCCCTCCAGTTCCACATTATTATTGTTAATTGAATTGAATAGGCGCCAAAGTGATACACTTGACTGCGCAAGGTGTCAAAGCCTCGACGGGGAACCCCGGAATATAACGGCAATACGTTCTCACAGAATGCCCGTCTGGCATTGCGGGGAATATCCCTAGAATATTACTAGGTCTAAAGCAGGTCATGTCGATGCCGGCATGGTGCCGGCATGATGCCAAGACGACCCGTTCTCACAGAAAACCATACCGGCATGGTAATGGTATATTCCCGCAATATTCCTGGCACACAACTCTGTGAGAAAGGGGCTTTACATTAATACACTGATAGAATATAGTTCCAATAATATTATGTTCTTAGGCATCTACAACTAACATGCATTACTAATACATATGCCGTATCATTCAATCCACAACTTAGTTCAACCATAAGCTATAATGTTGATTAAGTAATTAAACATACTAGTAATTTCCTTTCAAACTTTAAGTTCACTAACTAGCTACACTGTTACCGTATTTATAGACTATGATTTCGGCATTTAAATCGTTCTAATATAACTAATACTTTTATAATCACGTTTAATACAATAAATAGATTAACTCACCGATCGTTTCTTAAAATACTCTTAAACAACGGCGTTAATTTACTCAATTATTTCTCTAAATGTTTTCACGTTTTCTCAGAAAAGTATGCAGTCTTCTCACGTGTATTACTGTAAAACCACAACTTTGTAGAGGGCGTTAGTTCCTTTCTCTAACGAAACAACTTTTGTAAAATAACCATTAAAGAAGCATCTCTATATTGTCTATAGTCGGATACTATAGAGAACATAATAGAACATAAACCCAGTCATATGAATTGTGTGACCTTTGACCCTACGCTTTCAGCACTCCATGAATTGATATTGTTTTGCCTGCCATAGCTGATCAATTGCGGTTTGCTGCAGCACGTCGCTGAGAGTGAGGCATACATATATTTAATTGTATTTGTCTTGAGGTATTGCCTGTTAAAGAATAGCACGGGCTATTCCATTTTACTGTGGGTAATTGCGGTCAAATTTATAATAAATATTGAAAAACTGCAGGTATATACAAACGATTTCCTGATTGCTGCCCTCTATATATTTTCCGTGGATTTTTAACTGTATTCAATAGATACTATTTGCTGTATATTGTAGAAACCTACTGTAAAGTTTGTTTTCTTTTCTCTCTCGTGTTTTCTTTCACATTTCTACTTTTATAAATTACGGTGTATTTTTGTAGTATGATTTAAGGTTTTATTTCAATTGCCGTATACAAGAAATAACACGAGGTCAAAATATGGAGATATAAATTCAAAATGATCAAGGCAATTTTCCATCGACGGTATAAAAAAGAAAATACCCGGCACGGGTCATACTATACTAGATATTTTTTTTAAAGCATAACGTGGCACAGGCGTACATGCATAGGCTATAAAAGTGTTTAAATTTCATATAAATATTATTTTGATGATTTGCATCTCTAAGTATGATTATTAAGAAAATCGGTTTTAATTCAATTTAAATTTCATCTTACTCAATGACAGATTCCTCTTTTTAACATGCTCTTTTTATTGCTCTAATTTTGTTCCAATATAACAAACCTAAAATTAAACATAAACAAAGTCCCAAGTTAAATATGCAATTTTTGTTATTTTTAAAGCGAGTTTGTTTTGTTGTACTTATTTTAATACATACAATTAAATACTTAAAAGTATTTAATTGTTGTAATAACAGCCAATTTAACGATGACCACCATACTTACCAACCTGAGAGATTTAAAATGCGTGATCGGACACAAAGTATTTACAGCCCCCACCCCCTCGTGGCGACTTGCGACGGAAACAAATTTAGTTCACTGGCACTCCTGGCCGGAAATATTACTCTCGCACGTAAAATTCATGATGAATGGCACCTCTTGTATTCCGGTACGGCGGTAAACGATGCAAATATTATTAGATTGTATATTACTCTTTTTTTTGTTATTCAACGTTTTTCATGCTGATTCATGAATTTAATTTATTAAAAAACATTTTTTGGAGGGTAAAAATTGAACTGATCCACCAACCAATAGCAAAAAAATTGGGTTTACCTTTTTTAAACGCACACAAAATCATGTCATGTGTAATTGTGATCACTAGATGGCACGCTCGCTTCGCTCGCGTACCATCTAGGTCGTGCCCACAGATGGTTCTCGAATACACAGTATTTCCAGCGAGAAAAAAATGGAGATTTCAAATGTACGTACTGCCGGACTATAATACATTGTCGTTTACAGAAACGAATAAATATACACAATGATTTATGTAGTCAGCTAAAATTAGCACCCTGGGAATTACTTCCGAGAGAGAAACAAAATGAGTCAATTTTTTTTATTTGGACTCATTTAAACAAACCCAATTTGTGTTTTGTATGTAACATTAAGGGTTGAGGGATGGGGGAAGAAGATAGGTACAAAGAGGAAACATTTTAAAATATATTCTTATCCACTCAGTAACGAAATATTGTTTTTAATGTTTTATAGGCCTATAAATAATATACCACTAAATACAGTAAAACATTTACGATTTAATACGGTACTTTGTTAAAACTCTCACTGTCATAGTCGATTGAAATAGTAAAGTACATGTAACGATACACCACTACGACGTTTATATATTTTTAAATTATTAATTAATACAAACGTTGAGAAGCAACTGTCAGTAATAACGTTTATTTATTTGTATATTATATGTTTATAATCTAACAGTAGGGCCAACCCACACTCACAGTAATAAAGTTTATTTGTATATATTTTTATATTACATATAACAGTACCAACACTCACAGTAAGAAATTTGCGATTCAAATTGCGATCAAAAGTGGTTAATACCTTAACAGTATTGTACAGCATTGCAATACTATTTATGTTTATTCTCCAAGGGGGCCCATAAATCTAAATCTATACCTCTATGGTTAAACCAAATAATTTGGAATGTTTATTTGTATATTATATGTTTATAATCTAACAGTAGGGCCTACCCACACTCACAGTAATAAAGTTTATTTGTATATATTTTTATATTACATCTAACAGTACCAACACTCACAGTAAGAAATTTGCGATTCAAATTGCGATCAAAAGTGGTTAATACCTTAACAGTATTGTACAGCATTGCAATACTATTTATGTTTATTCTCCAAGGGGGCCCATAAATCTAAATCTATACCTGTATGGTTAAACCAAATAATTTGGAATGTTCCATTCATCACAAATCAATACATTTGTAAAAACGTATATTAAATGTATCAAAATAGTATTTTTTAAAGAAAATCGGCCTGTCTTCAACATTATGATGCTCTACTCGAACTGTTCAACCGGTTTTCAGCTATTAAAAACAATTATCGTAGGAGGAGATAGGAAAATGCGAAGCCTCCTCGCATTTTTGTGGCGGGTATTTTTCAAGATGGACATCCATTAGACAGTGTATACCACGATCGGAAAACACCCCTATTTGGGGCAAATCGTTGAACCTAAATTCGTTTTAATCGTCAATAACTAATTATCTAACTTAATTTAATTAGTAAACAGGGTTACATCAGGTGGTTAAAATCAGTACCGAAAGTACGAACCAACTTTATATACCATCGAGTAAAAATTCTAGAAGTAAGGCGCGATTTACCGAATTTTGCCCTTACGTAAATTTATATATAGATGACAAACGTCAAGTGGTTATAGGCCCATCCTCGTCACGGCGAGCGACCACGGACACAGTAATTGTAACTTTCCCTGATATTACGTATTTTATTGATGTGTCATGATGTAATCATATAAATAGGCCTACTCGTGTAATGTTCTATACTTTTAAAATATACCAATTAATTTGAATGCATTTTCCTCTCAAATTGTGTTAAAAAATGATAACGCATCGTATATAGGCCTAATAGGTTTAAACGCGTGTTTCATTAAAATCACTTGAAATGCGGGACCATCCCGAACGATGCGAGACGGTTGGTAACTATGGACCACATAAATAATTTTAAGTAGCCCTACCATTTGTTTGTTGGAATTAATGGTATCTATTAATTACAAAACTATTGCATATTATGTAATACAAAAAATACGCATACATATATAGCGGATTAATACAATTTACAGCTTGCCCAGCTTGTTTAAATGGACCCGAACTCATGGTGGTTACAAAATGGGGATTTGAATTGAATGTTATTTAACTAAAAAAAAAACACGCTCTCAGGGAAAAATCACAGAAATTGCATAACTGTACCTTTAAATTTATTTTTATTGAATGAATTTATTAGTGTTCATCACATAGAACTAAAGTAAAGTCAAACAAGATAAAATCAAGTCTATTTAAGCAATTGAATGCTGTAACTTTAAATTTATTTTTATTGAATGAAATTATTAGTGTTCATCACATGGAACTAAAGTAAACTCAAACAAGAAAAATCAGGTCTATTTAAGCAATTGAATGCTGTTTAATTAAATAAACACGCTCTCAAGGAAAATCACAGAAATTACGTAACTGTACCTTTAAATTTAATTTTATTGAATTAAATTATTAGTGTTCATCACATAGAACTAAAGTAAGCTCAAAAAAGAAAAAACCAGGTCTATTTAAGCAATTGAATGTGGTTTAATTAAAAAACACGCTCTCAAGAAAAATCACATAAATTACGTAACTGTACCTTTAAATTTTATTTTATTGAATGAAATTATTAGTGTTCATCACATGGAACTAAAGTAAACTCAAACAAGAAAAAATCAGGTCTATTTAAGCAATTGAATGCTGTTTAATTAAATAAACACGCTCTCAAGAAAAATCACATAAATTACGTAACTGTACCTTTAAATTTATTTTTATTGAATGAAATTATTAGTGTTCATCACATGGAACTAAAGTAAACTCAAACAAAAAAAACCAGGTCTATTTAAGCAATTGAATGCTGTTTAATTAAAAAACACGCTCTCAAGAAAAATCACAGAAACTACGTAACTGTACCTTTAAATTTATTTTTATTGAATTAAATTATTAGTGTTCATCACATAGAACTAAAGTAAACTCAAACAAGAAAAAACCAGGTCTATTTAAGCAATTGAATGCTGTTTAATTAAAAAACACGCTCTCAAGAAAAATCACATAAATTACGTAACTGTACCTTTAAATTTATTTTTATTGAATTAAATTATTAGTGTTCATCACATAGAACTAAAGTAAACTCAAAAAAGAAAAAATCAGGTCTATTTAAGCAATTGAATGCTGTTTAATTAAAAAACACGCTCTCAAGAAAAATCACATAAATTACGTAACTGTACCTTTAAATTTATTTTTATTGAATTAAATTATTAGTGTTCATCACATAGAACTAAAGTAAACTCAAACAAGAAAAAACCAGGTCTATTTAAGCAATTGAATGCTGTTTAATTAAAAAACACGCTCTCAAGAAAAATCACATAAATTACGTAACTGTACCTTTAAATTTATTTTTATTGAATTAAATTATTAGTGTTCATCACATAGAACTAAAGTAAACTCAAAAAAGAAAAAATCAGGTCTATTTAAGCAATTGAATGCTGTTTAATTAAAAAACACGCTCTCAAGAAAAATCACATAAATTACGTAACTGTACCTTTACATTTATTTTTATTGAATTAAATTATTAGTGTTCATCACATAGAACTAAAGTAAACTCAAAAAAAGAAAAAAACCAGGTCTATTTAAGCAATTGAATGTGGTTTAATTAAAAAACACGCTCTCAAGAAAAATCACATAAATTACGTAACTGTACCTTTAAATTTTATTTTATTGAATGAAATTATTAGTGTTCATCACATGGAACTAAAGTAAACTCAAACAAGAAAAAATCAGGTCTATTTAAGCAATTGAATGCTGTTTAATTAAATAAACACGCTCTCAAGGAAAATCACAGAAATTACGTAACTGTACCTTTAAATTTAATTTTATTGAATGAAATTATTAGTGTTCATCACATGGAACTAAAGTAAACTTAAAAAGAAAAAATCAGGTCTATTTTAGCAATTGAATGCTGTTTAATTAAAAAACACGCTCTCAAGAAAAATCACATAAATTACGTAACTGTACCTTTAAATTTATTTTTATTGAATTAAATTATTAGTGTTCATCACATAGAACTAAAGTAAACTCAAAAAAGAAAAAATCAGGTCTATTTAAGCAATTGAATGCTGTTTAATTAAAAAACACGCTCTCAAGAAAAATCACATAAATTACGTAACTGTACCTTTATATTTAATTTTATTGAATGAAATTATTAGTGTTCATCACATGGAACTAAAGTAAACTTAAAAAGAAAAAATCAGGTCTATTTTAGCAATTGAATGCTGTTTAATTAAAAAACACGCTCTCAAGAAAAATCACATAAATTACGTAACTGTACCTTTAAATTTATTTTTATTGAATTAAATTATTAGTGTTCATCACATAGAACTAAAGTAAACTCAAAAAAGAAAAAAATCAGGTCTATTTAAGCAATTGAATGCTGTTTAATTAAAAAACACGCTCTCAAGAAAAATCACATAAATTACGTAACTGTACCTTTAAATTTATTTTTATTGAATTAAATTATTAGTGTTCATCACATAGAACTAAAGTAAACTCAAAAAAAGAAAAAACCAGGTCTATTTAAGCAATTGAATGTGGTTTAATTAAAAAACACGCTCTCAAGAAAAATCACATAAATTACGTAACTGTACCTTTAAATTTTATTTTATTGAATGAAATTATTAGTGTTCATCACATGGAACTAAAGTAAACTCAAACAAGAAAAAATCAGGTCTATTTAAGCAATTGAATGCTGTTTAATTAAATAAACACGCTCTCAAGGAAAATCACAGAAATTACGTAACTGTACCTTTAAATTTAATTTTATTGAATGAAATTATTAGTGTTCATCACATGGAACTAAAGTAAACTTAAAAAGAAAAAATCAGGTCTATTTTAGCAATTGAATGCTGTTTAATTAAAAAACACGCTCTCAAGAAAAATCACAGAAACTACGTAACTGTACCTTTAAATTTATTTTTATTGAATTAAATTATTAGTGTTCATCACATAGAACTAAAGTAAACTCAAACAAGAAAAAACCAGGTCTATTTAAGTAATTGAATGCTGTTTAATTAAAAAACACGCTCTCAAGAAAAATCACATAAATTACGTAACTGTACCTTTAAATTTATTTTTATTGAATTAAATTATTAGTGTTCATCACATAGAACTAAAGTAAACTCAAACAAGAAAAAACCAGGTCTATTCAAGCAATTGAATGCTGTTTAATTAAAAAACACGCTCTCAAGAAAAATCACATAAATTACGTAACTGTACCTTTAAATTTATTTTTATTGAATTAAATTATTAGTGTTCATCACATAGAACTAAAGTAAACTCAAAAAATAAAAAATCAGGTCTATTTAAGCAATTGAATGCTGTTTAATTAAAAAACACGCTCTCAAGAAAAATCACATAAATTACGTAACTGTACCTTTAAATTTATTTTTATTGAATTAAATTATTAGTGTTCATCACATAGAACTAAAGTAAACTCAAAAAAGAAAAAAACCAGGTCTATTTAAGCAATTGAATGTGGTTTAATTAAAAAACACGCTCTCAAGAAAAATCACATAAATTACGTAACTGTACCTTTAAATTTTATTTTATTGAATGAAATTATTAGTGTTCATCACATGGAACTAAAGTAAACTCAAACAAGAAAAAATCAGGTCTATTTAAGCAATTGAATGCTGTTTAATTAAAAAACACGCTCTCAAGAAAAATCACAGAAACTACGTAACTGTACCTTTAAATTTATTTTTATTGAATTAAATTATTAGTGTTCATCACATAGAACTAAAGTAAACTCAAACAAGAAAAAACCAGGTCTATTTAAGCAATTGAATGCTGTTTAATTAAAAAACACGCTCTCTCAAGAAAAATCACATAAATTACGTAACTGTACCTTTAAATTTATTTTTATTGAATTAAATTATTAGTGTTCATCACATAGAACTAAAGTAAACTCAAACAAGAAAAAACCAGGTCTATTTAAGCAATTGAATGCTGTTTAATTAAAAAACACGCTCTCTCAAGAAAAATCACATAAATTACGTAACTGTACCTTTAAATTTATTTTTATTAAATAAAATTATTAGTGTTCATCACATGGAACTAAAGTAAACTCAAACAAGAAAAAATCAGGTCTATTTAAGCAATTGAATGCTGTTTAATTAAAAAACACGCTCTCAAGAAAACTCACAGAAATTACGTAACTGTACCTTTAAATTTAATTTTATTGAATGAAATTATTAGTGTTCATCACATGGAACTAAAGTAAACTTAAACAAGAAAAAACCAGGTCTATTTAAGCAATTGAATGCTGTTTAATTAAAAAACACGCTCTCAAGAAAAATCACAGAAACTACGTAACTGTACCTTTAAATTTATTTTTATTGAATTAAATTATTAGTGTTCATCACATAGAACTAAAGTAAACTCAAAAAAGAAAAAATCAGGTCTATTTAAGCAATTGAATGCTGTTTAATTAAAAAACACGCTCTCAAGAAAAATCACATAAATTACGTAACTGTACCTTTAAATTTATTTTTATTGAATTAAATTATTAGTATTCATCACATAGAACTAAAGTAAACTCAAAAAAGAAAAAACCAGGTCAATTTAAGCAATTGAATGTGGTTTAATTAAAAAACACGCTCTCAAGAAAAATCCCATAAATTACGTAACTGTACCTTTAAATTTATTTTTATTAAATGAAATTATTAGTGTTCATCACACGGGACTAAAGTAAACTCAAACAAGAAAAAATCAGGTCTATTTAAGCAATTGAATGCTGTTTAATTAAATAAACACGCTCTCAAGGAAAATCACAGAAATTACGTAACTGTACCTTTAAATTTAATTTTATTGAATGAAATTATTAGTGTTCATCACATAGAACTAAAGTAAACTCAAACAAGAAAAAACCAGGTCTATTTAAGCAATTGAATGCTGTTTAATTAAAAAACACGCTCTCAGGGAAAATCACAGAAATTACGTAATTGAATGCAATTATGCAATTGAATGCTGTCTAATTAAACAGCATTCAATTGCTCAAATAAGCTTGATTTTATTAGTGTTCATCACATGGAACCAAAATATATATAATAATAATTTTTCCTTGATAGTGTGTTATATTAATATTTATAATATGTTAATAAAAGATACTGTACATAAATTGACCCGATTAAATAATACTGTAGAGTAACAGACAAATATACAACATCTTGCACCTTGATATTTTTGTATCTTTGCAAATTTGTTTTCAACAGATGCTGCAGTTTGTTAAGGAGCCAACAAGCTATGGAAGACAAAATAATTCAGCTACCATACACTCTAAAAAGAACAAACAAATATTAAATGTCAACCAGGAACTAGATTGAGCACCAAAAAACAAAAGTATTATATCAGCCACAGTTTCTCTTAATATCATATAAATAAAACTAAACATTCTTATTCACCAGGTTTTATTGTAGGACATTTTGATATTATAAATCCATTTACCTGAAAATGTATTTAAATTTCTTGGGTAAAATCACAAGTCCTTACGGCATTATCAACTGCAAGTCCAATCAAGGTCAGGAAAGTGTTTTGGTACAGCAGATTTTTATTACCCTATGGTAAAAAGAAAAAAAATCATAAAATATTCTATATAGAAGTCTGCAACATGTATACAAATAACACACCTATGCACTTGTTCTGACCAGTATGATGATGATATGAATATTAATTATACCATAATTAATTTTTTTTTTTTTTTAAATACAACACGACCAATAATTACTTCACAATCTATTTTATAGGTCTAGTAGTAGGTAGTTATAACACTATTTACAGTAAAAGAGATGCTACAATGGTCACATTAATCTTCTATGATATAAATAGATATAGTATCTAGTACATTAATATTAAAATTTAACTTATATACATTTTTCTTTCAAGAAACAAGTTAAAATAAATATTAATATTGTTAAACTTTTTAGTAATCAGTATTTTTACTGTTTTTTACATTGTAAAAATGTATTTATAAATTGAAATGTACATGTATAACATTGATTAATAATTGAATGTTAGCTAGCATTTACTTGCTTGCTTCATCCAGCCTAGTACTAGTAGTAGTAGTATAGTAGGCTATCTGCTACTACTAGGCCCTAGTAGGGCCAGGCCTATTTTACTATCTAGGCTTACTACTAGCCTACTGCTACACTCTTCTATTTCTAGCTAGTAGGGCTACACTATAGTATAGGCGTAGCTAGGCCTAGGCTAGGCCCTATAGGCTATATAGATAGATCTAGCCTCTACTGAGAGGCTATAGGCTTAACATTAATTAACCAGGCCTAGCCTAGCTAGGCTACAAAAGTTAAAAACTACCATGAATGAATTGAAAAGACAGCTTAGCCTAAACGATCCGCCTAGACTAGGATTCTTCGACGTTAAGTCCTGCCCATCCAAGCTTTCCTCTAGTCTAGTACTAGTAGGCCTACCGCCTAGGCCCAGGGCTAGCTAGGCACTCACCCGTTCCTCGAAACACACGGCAACAGTTGCTGCTGTCGCGTTCCTCTTCATCACACACATACGAAGAAATACTGTAATCAGATTTATATGACGGTTTGCGGGAGTTACAAACACAAAAGTAACGCCACTTGACGCGAAATTACAGTGGAAAACAAATACCCACGAACAAATGGTACAAGCAATAACACATTTAAAATGAATGCCTTTTATAATTAGTTACCTAAAGTAACTTTACTCCACTTTTTTTTACATATAATAATAATAATAATAATAATAATAACACCACTAATAATAATAATAATAATAATAATAATAATGTGTTTTTATTATTCTATGCCTGCTAATTTTTAGACAACATAATGAACAAAGAACAGAATCCAATAAACATTAAAGGAAATGAACTACAGACCTATTGTTAATTGTAGACTCCTATGAAAAGAACAATAGGCATAGGCCTATGGGTGAAAACCATTATACAGGATATAATAGACGATATCAGTAATGTGTAAATGTACTGGTGGTGTAAAGAAAGGGTAAAACAAAAAGAAATGTCTTTTGATTTGTTAAATCTAGGCCAGTAGGTAGGTCTGTTACCATGTTTGTTTAAAACAATCAGGACTGACGATGGACAACCAGGCCATTAAATAAAATAGGAATTAAGGCCATAGGCCATCCCTAGAGACCTTACTGCAAAACAATCAATTAAACTCCTAAAAATCAATCTAACACTAATAAACTGAACTTATATAATCTTTTCTATATCAGTAAAATCGTGCGTGAACTAGTCAAAGCCCTAAAAACTGGGGCCTGTCGCGTTGGCCCCAATTTTGGGCCATGTGTGGTATTAAGCCGATTTTCCATTAGGCGAATTTGTTCGCCCGAATCGAAGGCGTCAGCTAATACGCATGCGTAGAGAAGGATTTGGAAGACGTAAACATGAATACACATGCGTACAAGCTGGTGCGTTCGATTCGCGCGAACAAATTCGCCTAGTGGAAAATCGGCTTTAGAGAGCTTTCGCTATCTCGGATCGGGAACGAGAACCAGCATTAATTACCGGTTCTCGATCTCGTACTCGTTTTAAGAACTTTCGCTATCTCGGATCGGGAACGAGAACCAGCATTAATTACCGGTGCTCGATCTCGTACTCATTGTAGTTTCGTATCCTCGATCACCGATAATATGAAAACTATAGGTGGCAGCAGATTTCTGATACGCTTCAAAGCAGACGATATAAACAAAAACAAACTACTGTAGGCAAAGATTGTATAGCGCCGCGTAGCGGCGCAAGATAGGTAACTGGGTGAGACTTTTGTAATCCATGGACGCCATTCCGGCGGACAAATTTGAACCGGAATAAAGTCGTTGTCAAGGCAATATCCACGATGTTTCGGTTAAAGAACGAAGTTGTCTAACCAAACATATCAATGTAAACACATAGAATTAATAGGAAAGTGTCGAGATCCCAAAGAAACTTTGATTTCACTTTGTTTACATAATTTCTTCCCTTTTCCATGAATCAATCATCAAGATGGTTAACCACAGATACTTCGAGGCGGACCGCAACATTTAAATCATCATTTAAATCAAAACAATAACAATAACCCGAATGGCGTCCATGGATTTACTGGGCGCGTAGTGTTATAAGATAGCAGCTTGGCAACAGTTACCTATCTTGCGCCGCGTAGCGGCGCTATACAATCTTTGCTGTAGGCGTACTGTAGGCGTGTTTTTTTTTTCCAGGACGAACGTGGGCAGAAGTCATGAATAATTCATTACCTTAATTATTTTCTATTATAAAGAAATGAAAGATAGCTGATCTACTTCCTAAATATACTAAACCTAACCCTCTAAATAATCTCTCTCACCTATTAAAAAAAACATGTTCATGAAAGACCTCGAACCGAGGGCTTCAGCGTAATAGGTTAAAGCCTTTTATAGTCTAGGACCTGGGTCAGTTGTATGCATTTAATTTAGGAGAGAATATCTCAACTGTTATAGGATAATTTGACCCCAAGGAACAACATGGGATATGTGCCAAATTTGCTATCCGGGGCGAACATGCCCAAAATCGGGGTCAAATGTTAAAAATGTGTGGTTCTTATATCTCGAGAACCACTTGTTGTACAGATTTCGTTTTGGTGACAAATTGTTCAGAATATACATATTTATATTCGGTCTAACACAACTTTTAGCGAAAAAATTACCGGAAATGCTTTTACTGACCTTTGACCCAAAAATGACCAAAAACACATTTTCGGGTTAAATTATTCTTCAAAATGCAAATGGACAAACTGTATGGTATCAAATGAAAGCATACATAATGTGCTACCCACTGCTACCCAACTTGTATTGAAAATATTTAATTATGAAGCTATTGTATGGAAAATGTGCATATTTTGATTAATTTTATAGAAAAATGAATATTTGGTAGCGTAATTGTTATGTTTATTTATATAATAAAGCCCTAGCTGTTTAATAAATTATACAAGCCATTAGTGACTAGCCTAGGCCTAGTAGTATTAGTAAGTAGGATCGGAGGCCCTGGCACCTACTACACCGCCTAAACTAGCCTAGGCCGCCTCCTCCTCTAAGCGCGGCGTAGGCTAGCCTAGGCCTAGGCTAGGCCCTAAACTAAATGTTTTCTGACTAGGCCTAGGCCTACAGAAAGTTCACAAATATATAATTTAGATTAGTGTTGATGAGTCTAATTCTTATTTTAATAACTTATATCGGGAAAAGTAGCCTACATGAAACGTTTTTAGCTATTGGTCAAAAGTTTAACTCACCATGTCACGACGTCGTGTATTTCTCGATTTTGCAGACGAGAACCAGCTCCTGTATCTCGGGCTACGAGCATTAGTTAATTAAAATTTCACATAAACTAATGACGTCATACACAAAAAACCCTTACTTTTCTCGGCGGCTGGTTCCCGATCGAGATAGCGAAAGCTCTCTATTGGTGTAACATCGTTGACATTTCGTTGGCGATTTTCAGGTTCAGGTTGGCTACTACTAATTGTTATTTATGTGCGAACAATATTGAGAACATTAACACAATTCATATTTTATAAGTGATTTTGCCAATGTAGTATTTCTGAAATACTTACTTTGGCCTACTATTGTCATTCGTTAGGATTGAAGTAACTGTAGCCAATGATGAACTTTATAGAATTCAAGAACCACGCCATGTGTATGAACAACAACTTATATCCACACAAGAGTAAGTTATAATGAGTTTTGCTAAAAGTGTATTGTACCTTTCTCTGTTTCTTACCTTATGTGAATGCTTATTCTCTTTTTATAATGGTTTTAGGCCCTATTGTTAGAAATTGTCAAGAAGCAGATAATGAAGCCACCGACGGATGTGATGTTGATGTAACTGACGGAATCCAACTACACCTTGCGTACGAAAAAATTATATCGACTCAAACATAAGTTAATGAACAACTTTCTGGTTTTACCATACGTATATATTTCTCTCTTGTCTGTATTGTTATTCTTAATGCTTTATTATTTATCTATTTCCATCATGTTATTGTTTAGGAATCGTCAAGAAGAAACGTCTATTAATGGACGTGACATGGAAGAACCTCACAGAACACAAGAACCAGGCAATGGGGAACAACAACTATCAAATCAAACGTGAAGTTATTAACTTTTTACTTAACCTTTTCTTTGTATTAATTTTGTTTCTTTTATTATTCGAGGTTTACTTCTACTATTTTGTTGAATATTTTATATAATTGTTTTGTTTTTTAGGAATCTGGAAACAGATAATAATGGAACTGACATAGTACCTTGCATAACTCAAGAACCACATCATGTGTACGAACAGCACATTATATCGACACAAGAGTAAGTTTAACAGGGAAGGTTTTTCACTCTTCCCTGGTTAAAAGAGTTTTGCTAAAAGTGTATTTTGTATCTTTCTATTTCTTAACTGTGAATGTTTATTCACTTTTTATAATTGCCTTATTATTTAGAAATTGTCAACAAGAAGCAGATAATGAAGCCACCGATGGACGTGATATTAAAGTAACTGACGGAATCCAACTACGCCATAAGTACAAACAAATTATATTGACTCAAACGTAAGTTAATTAACAACTCGCTGGTTTTAAAATCTTGAAATAATTTCATTTGGATTCTAATATTTAGAAGTCATTTTTTCTTATTTTGTTGTTGATCCAATGGATCGAATCGAAAGTGGCCTACTAAAGGTGGTACCGTACTTATAACGACGTTTTGCAAATATTACATATTTCTTTCTTTTCTGTATTGTAATTTTTATGATTTATCTATTTTCATCACTTTATTGTTTAGAAATCTTCAAGAAGAAACGTCTATTGATGGACGCGACATAGAAGAACCTAACAGAACACAAGAACCAGCCAATGGGGAACAACAACAACACAGAACACAAGAACCAGGCAATTGGGAACAACAACTTATATCAAATAAAACGTAAAGTTATTAACTTTTTACTTAACTTTATCTTTGTTTCTTTCATTATTCGAAGGTTTACCTCTACTATTTTGTTGAATATTTTATATAATTGTTTTGTTTTTTAGGAATCTGTAAACAGATAATAAAGTCACTGATGGAACTGACATGGTACCTTGCATAACTCAAGAACTACGTCATGTGTACGAACAACAAATTGTATCGACACAAAAGTAAAACCATCAAAACTTATAGAAGTAAGGAATCGTCAATCAATAAGTGAATTTAAGTGAAGTATCCATAACACAAATAACTGTTCAATAATATGGAAGTAAAATACTAGAACAATTACATTTTAGCTGTATATAAAATTAAATTGGCTTAACGTGACGTACGTGCTTTTTTTTCCGAACATTTGAAAATGAAACCAAGTAAAACACACATACTACTGTAACATTAGATTTGTGTTTAAACTAGTAGCTTTTATTACAAAAATAATATACGAATACCTGTAGGCCTAGAAACAACATTATATTGCGTAGCCATATTATCCTGGAAGGTACAGTCATACGCAATTATACACAGACATGAAAACTAATGAATAAATACAATAATGTTTATTATAATTCAGTATAATTAAAGATGTAAAAACTACCATCGAGCTATAAAAAGCCCCATTATTATTTCACATACAATGCATGTATGTGCATTTATGTATGTATTAGCTATTGATGTATATATTTACATATTTTTATACATTTGTGTGTGACCTTGATGTACCGGTAATGTACACAAACCAAATCCCTAATGTAAAATTTACATTGGAAAATAAATAATAATTCTTGGACTCGGACTCAATTCGTTTAAACAATCTTCAGTGATATTAATATGTTTTATAAAAAAAACGAGCGAGTCATATGGCCGAGCGGTTAAGGCAGGGGCGCCGTTTACCGTACCTAAAGAGCCAACAACAACATCGGCAAGGGTTCGAGGCCGACTCGCTCCTAGTTCTGGTGGTGGAACAAGTCTTCTCGGATAAGGACTATAAACCGTAGGTCCAGTGTACACAGTTATAACCTGTGTGTACTTTAAAGAACCCAGTTCATTATTCGAAAAAAAGTAGGGGGTTACCCCGGTGAACTGGTTCACACAATAGCCCCTGTATCAGGGGGATTACCACCTATCTGATAGGACAGTGATTAATTCACTATTGGTAATCCTTGGCCACATTGCCTAAAGACATAAAATAAAATAAAAAAAAAATAAAAATAAAATAAAATTACATTTTGAATCTATTTACTTCCTGTATTAGCCTGTATTGGTTTTCAGTAGGCATTTCTACTAATATATTCGACTGCGGCGCTTATTCGCTTAACTACATAACTTCGATACGAGTACCTAGGCTATATTTATGTTTCATATGATACGGTACTTAAAATGGCGGATGAATGAAAATGGTCTATTGCAGAATTGAATTAGTCGTCTGGTCCTGCCTATAAAAGAGGAAATAAAAATAGTTTATTTAAGGGGGAAAACAGGAACATTGATAATAAGAAATAATATCGAGCTTCTATGATTTATATGTTGTCAGAGAACTTTTGTGTATATATTCGCTATAGGCCTACAAATTGTTAATATCAAACTATTATGTTTAATTCATAGATAAATGTGTATAGAAGTGCATTGTGTGTTAATGTGGTTGTATTTACTAAAATGTGACTGGTGCATTTTTCTGTAAAGCAATAAGGTAATCACCATTTCGTTTGATTAATTGGAATCCATCAGCAAAGCTTACTTATTACAACCATCGAAGATCTGTCACAATCACCACATACCAACAATTCACCATCACCATTCTCGGTCGTTACTAGTACTCATCACTCCTGAATGCTACCAAACACCGACTTAACCGTGACCTCCGCAGTCACAGTAAAAATCATCACCCTCAACATCCATCGCAGCCATACTTATCACCCTAACCGCCACAACAATCACCATACATTGTCCACACATCATGCATCGAATCACGATCCTACCTCTTCTGGTTCCCATTGTCTGGTATTCATAGCTTCATTACTCTGATAAAGAGGATTATCGACGTCACCAACCTCTCCAGCTGATGATGCATGGTTCGATTGATTACCGTCATCTTGAGTTCCTGTTTCCTCTGGTTCGTTAGTGCTCTCTGCAGGTTCCTCATAGTCGTGTGCCTCGTCATCGCCCTCTGCCTCGTTATCACCTTCTTGCGCGTTATCAGCCTCAGCCGCGTTATCATCTTGATCGACATTATCTTCACCCTCGTAAGCGTCTGCATAATCAATGTCATCTTCTGGGTCGTCCATTGGCAACAAAATATTTTCATCTGATGGCGACTTTTCGACATCTTCACTTCTACGAAGGTGCATTAAATTTAATTATTTACAAGTGATTTTAGACTGTATTATACTATATTATAGTTAGTTTGTGATAAAGTGTATTACAAGATACCATTTGAGAAGGAAGAGAACCAAAAAGAGCCGAAATATCATGTTGACAATTATACACGTAAAGCTACATTTACTTAAACGATGATATATTTTCTACATTATTGTAATATAACGATATACTTTTATATTTAAGAAATTGACCTTTGTATCGGAATTTAAATAGGTTCACAAACTTGACCCAGAAAGTCCAGAGGAGAGTTTGTCCAGATGTTTTAATGACCATTTAGTTTATAATAGAATCTCTAAAGAAAACACTTAGCTTAATTTTGTGACTTTTCCCATCGTTAAACCAGGAGTGATTGACACTATTTAAGTACAGATTTGACAGTGTCATCCATCACAGAAATACCTTATTATACCGTTAATCATTCTCACTTAAACACCCCTGGATCAACTTAGGACCAATCGTTACCCTCACAGATTACGTAATTGACATATGCTAATGAACTGAGCCAATATACTCCCAAGTTTCAGAGGAGCCCAGACACACCTCACAGCCACTTCTTCAGAAGAACATCTACACCTCACAGCCACTTCTTCAGAAGCAGACCTACACACTTCACACCTCACCGACAGCATCATTGATCGTCCGTTCCTTATCTATACTTATAGTTGTATATTGTACTGAAGTATTATACTGAATAAACAATATATGTGTTACGACAGTCAAGCGAGTCAGAGTCCTTCATTAGTACCTCAACAACGCAACATTATATTACATGGTGGAAGACCCGGGCATTGATCCCGGTACCTCTCACATAAATAATAATGTAATAAGTATTTTTAAACGTAGCCTTCAGGGCCAAGCTAGACTCTGGATTGAGGGAAAGCAGTTCGATTCACTGGAATCCTTAAAAACCCAATTCATCAACAGGTTTAGTAAAAACAAATCAATCTATGCGCACATAAGAGAATACGATTCAATTACATACACCACTGGCGACAACGCCGAAAAGCACTTAACCAAAATCAAACAAGCCGCAGACAGAATTGGATACGCTGACCAGCAGATAAAGAATAAATTTATTTCGACCCTTCCACCAAAATGTAGAGCAGCTGTAGCCATGTCCACCCCAATCGATGCCACTATTGAAAATATCGTAAATAGCACACAAAATTACCTTGACCTTTCCGTAGATGATGCCACACGGGAAGTTTCATTCAATATCAATAAAGAAACAGATAGGCCTAATAGTCTCGAATCGCTCCAACGTGAGATAAATTCTCTCAAGTTAGACATGGCCACAACAAAACGATCCCTTAATGATGATACTCGACGCTCACGTTCCCCCACCCGAAATTATATCCCAAGACGAAACCGAAGCCCAAGCCCATACAAACCCCGATTCCAGACCCCACCGACCCCAAGATATAGACAACCTCCCCCAACCTGTTATTACTGCGGGAAACCAGGCCACATAGCAAGGCACTGCCGACAACAAAACCGCTCTTACGGAAACTATCCCCCGCCATACCCATACCAACAGTCAAACAATTACTACCCTAGCCACCAGCAGGATTTTTAAAAAGGGGACTAGATGCCGCCTATAATCTGGCCCCCCATACTAAATACGACAATTTTAAGGCAAAATACTTAGGGAATTCAGATAATATTGATTTGTTACTTAACGACAGAAATTACGTTAAAGGAAATTTACCAGATGGTAGAAATGTTTTAACTTTATTTGACAGTGGTTCAACTAGAACTATAATCTCACAATCGTACGTTAATTCCTCACTTTATTTATCGCGTTTAAAGCCAGTTAAAGTGAACACAACTAAATTTCGATTAGGTAACGGTGACTTCTTATATGCCAACCACTTAGTGCAATTCGAATTATTTATCCAAGGACACAAATTTAAAATTTCAGCATTAATCGTTAAAAATTTGACAGGTATTGACCTGATACTTGGAACCGAAACATTGTCTGAACTCGACGGTACTTTAAATTTTAAGGAAAACACCTTTCGCATTAGACCAAAGATTTTTAGCTTTCGTCCAGTACACAAGATTTTTCTTAAACCCGGTGATACTAAAACAGTTAAATTAAAAGGAAGGGTTCCCGCCTTCGTACGCAATTCCGATGTTGTTCTACATGCAACCACCCATATTTCAAAACTTTGTCCATCAGATATGTTAGTAAAATTACATAGAGGAGAAACCAACATTGATATCACTAACAACACAAACAGAAACGTATCTCTAAATACACATCAACCTATCGCGAGCCTTCACTTAACCAACCTTGTAACAGTTACTAACGACCTACCAATTGATAGAATAAAGTTGACCAATGACAACGCAAACAAGTACCCACATTTAGAACGTACAGACCCATTGCTAACTTTAACCGAGGAAGAAATAATTAGAAAACAAGTTGATTTAAAAGACAGCGTTTTAACACATAGAGAAAAAGAAGATTTGTATAAAACATTACAACAAAACAGAAACGCATTTTCACTTTATGGTGAACTATCTAGCTGCCCAAACTTCAAAGCTGACATACACCTCTCTAACGATGAACCATTTTTTATTCGACCATACTTCGCGACAGACAAAGACAAACATGTTATTGAGGCCGAATTGAACAAATTAGTCAAATTAGGAATCTTAGCAGTAGGACACCAATCGTATACTTCCCCTGTCCTTCTTGTTTCAAAGAAAAATTCAAAAGATAAAAGAGTTGTCACAGACTTTCGCTATCTAAATTCCAGGATAAAACGTATTAATCACCCATTCCCATTATTAGCCGAAACTCTGAAAACAATAGGTAACGCTAATGCACAGATTCTTAGCGTAATTGATTTGAAATCAGCGTTCCACTGTGTACCATTAGCCGAACATGCCCAACAATATACAGGTATAGCTTCATATCATGGTGGAAAACATTATTATTATAAGAGATTAGCACAAGGATTAAACGTTTCGCCAGGTATATTTCAAGCAAAGATTGACGAAATTTTAAATGAAATCCCAAATTCTAGAGAATTCTGTATCGCCCATCATGATGATATTATTTTATTTAGCCAAGACAAATTTGCTCATAAGCAGCACCTTGTTTCCGTTTTACAAGCCCTACAATTAAATGGTTTTAGAATTTGTCCAAAGAAATGTAAGTTATTCAAGAATAAAGTGCAATATTTGGGACACACCATCCTGATTAATTCTTCAGGACACGCATGTATCACACCATTAGGCGACAGGTGTGCAGCTATCCGAAATTTGCCAGTCCCACGAACCCATAAAGAAACTAAACGATTTATTGGTGCAGTAAATTATGTATCCCATTTTTTCCCTCAAATACAATCAATTTTACGTCCGTTACACACACTCGCAAGCAAACGCCGAAAATTTTGTTGGTCTACTGAACACCAGAAAGCATTTGACGAAATTAAACAATTAATGGTTAAACCACCAACTCTTCAAATGCCTAGAAAAGAAGGTAGATTTACGCTATATAGCGACACTTCAAGAACCGCAACAGGTTCATATTTAACACAAACAGTAAACGGTAAAGAACACATAATAGGTTATTATTCCAAAATCTTACCACAAGCCTGTCAACGATATAGCGTCACAGAATTAGAGTTATTTGGACTTTACATTAACGTTTCAGCATTTCGACATTTACTAAAGGGTTGCGAATTTGATGCATTCGTAGACCACTCAGCAATCGTACAAATTTGGAATTCAAAAGATCAGCCATGTACACCCCGTTTACAGAAACTAATATTACGATTGTCCGGATACATTTTCCAAATTGGTTATAAGAAAGGAACTGAATTAGTTTTAGCAGATTTCCTCTCCCGAGCCCCTCGTGATGACGATTCCGAAATTGATCAAGTTGTACCCATTGCATTTAATATTACAGAGACCGAATCTCTTAACCCGATTACAAACACATCTACTAGCAGACCAGTAACAAGATCATACGCCAAGAAAATGGGAATAAATATACCTGACCTACATAAACCCAAACCAGTACAAACGCCCGTCATTAATCAAAATCCAGTGACAACAAACACGCGACCTACACCTCAACCTACCGCTACACCACAGATAATCACGAGACAACAAACAAACGCACATCGATCACCGCCTATCATAACGCCACCTATCGTAACACCACCCCCAATACGTAATGTAAACATTCGACAACCTCCAGAGGAACGACTAGTAGACAAAAATAAACAAAGCAAAGACACTACACATCGAAACGTACCAGTTGAATTGTATACATCGCCCAAACCACTAGTACCAAACATAACTGAATTTAAGTCAGCACACATCCCAAAACAACAAGATTTAGATAGATTAATGGATGTTATTCAAAGAAAGATAATTAGAGATTATAACCTCCCAGTAGATGTTAAACAATTACGTGTTGAACAAGAAACTTCACCATTTTTTAAGCCAGTTTACGATTATTTAGCTCATGATATCCTTCCAGCTGATAAGAAAGCAGCTCGTGCAGTTCAGAATAAGTCAGAGCAGTACATATTGTGCAACGGTTTACTATTCCGTTTATTTTTCCAAGATAAAGGTGGAGAATTTGTATTGCAATTAGCTGTTCCTGAAAACTTAGCCGAGACTGTTATTTCTCAGTATCACGACAATTTGTTAAGTAGCCACCAAAAGGTACGATGCGTACTTACTTACCTTACTATTCGGAAATTATTTTACATGCCTCTTATGTTCGAGAAAGTCAACAATTATACCCAAGCGTGTCTTAGATGTCAACAATTTTGTCCCAAAACCGATAAATTGCGTCCTTTACACGATCGAGTACCAGCAACTTACCGTCCCTTTCATACACTCAGTCTAGATTTTAAGAGTATGCCAACATCACCTTCAGGTTTTAAACATATTATGGTAGTATGTGATGAGATAACTAGATTTTTGATTTGTGTACCTTTGAAATCCATTGATGCCGAAACAATTTGTGAAGCACTAATTCAAAAGGTCATCAGTATTTTTGGACCCCCATCTCGTCTTATTTCAGATGCAGCAACCTCCCTTACAGGAAAATTATTAACACTATTATGTAACACCCTTAATATTGATAGGAAAATCATCAGCGTCCACAATCACGGTAGTTTTCAAGTTGAACGTCATATCCGCACCGTATCGGACCTGTTAAAGGTCAACCTTAACCAATTCGGAACAGATTGGGTTAGATTTGTATCAACAACATGTTATGCTTATAACTCGTTTTCATCCCCACATCTAGGAAACCACTCCCCTTACGAATTAGTTTTTGGCCGCCAACCTCCAAGTTTGACCTCATTAGCATTTAACCCTATTTCAGGATTGTCTCATTCCTATGAAGAATACTTTGAACATCTCAAGAAGAAATTTCAAAACATTTCACAGACAATGCTACAATTACAGCGAACACAACAAAACGTCCAAAACTCAAAGATTTCCCAACGCTTACAAAAAAGTCCAATTTACTCAGTAGGACAACTCGTATATTTATACAAGACAACATCATCATCACTAACGGCAAATTCAAAGAAAATCGCCGCAGAATGGGTCGGACCATTAGTGATTCATGAAGTACTAGACAGAACACACTACATCCTAGCGACGATTAAAGGAGAAATACTTCGCGACGTATTCAATTATAACAGACTGAAACCCTGTTTTATGAGAACACCCAAAGAACGCAAAAATTTTACACATCTCCAAAAACTTAAACAATTGTTGAATGAACCCACCGATGATAATAACGAGAAAATCCAAAACACCATTAATGTAGTAAATGACGAAATCAATGTTGAATTTGTAGACGAACATGATAGGACACCAGCCCAATTGCAATCAGATACCCTTACAAATCCAACTAAGATAGAACCCCTTAACTTGCAACCTTACATTGACTGTGTAGAGAATAACATGGGATTAGCAGCCCCATTCCAAATGAAAGAAGAACAAATCAAGGAACAAACTAATCTAATTATGACAGCACCTAATGATTCAATTATGACATTAAACCGAGGTAGATTTAAAGCAGGACATTTCCAAGTTTTAGTTTCATATTCTAAACCGACTTCAGCTAAACGCAACACCGATAAAACAAAACACGAATCTAATGATCGCAAATTTTGGTGGAATATTGACAGATATAACGATACAGATAAATTGATTAAAGAGATCATTAATGATAAACAGATACCGATAAGTGGATCGCCAAAACGATTCATAAAACGTTTGTATAATGCAACAAGTTACTGATTTAATTTTTTTTGCAAGATTATTTTTAAATTACGACATTTGCTAAATTATTGATAGCATAGTCTACGTATTTGATGAGATTTGTTTAGTAATGATGTGATTTCAGTTAAAAGAGAATTGAATTTATGTTTAAGTATTGATTTTGTAACGAGTTTTTTGATAAAGATTAATTTTGAATTTTAATGATCGATATATTGAGATATTGAAAAGAACGACAATCATTTTGTAACAAATATTTTGTTTAACCTTTGAGTCGTTAATCTCAAGCATTAATTAATCGATATACAAGAACAGGAGATTTTCTTAGTACTTTTAATTGTAATTTTTTTTGACATTGAGTACAAAAATCGAATTTGTCGATTGATTGAAATCATAATTACCTGTGAATATAAATGCTTAAATCGATAAAGTTGTGATGATAACGATATATTGTGGATAAGTTTGTGTCAACGGGACACACACATTTGTTTCTTTTAAAGTTTTAAGTGATTAAGTTTGATATTTTGATTTTAGGCTAATCAGCCACAGTTTTCTTGAGTTTTATGTTTTGATTTGATGATTTATGTTTGAAGGCCATTAGAACGCGATGAGTTGTCGCACGATTTGATGTATGTTCAATGTAACATACTATTTTTAAGTTTTGTATTTTTAGTTTCAACTGATTTATTTTTAATTTACGCGAATTTTATACCAAATTCATTTTTATTAAGAGAGAGAAGAGAGAGAGTGAAAGTGATAAGGTTACACTTCAGAGTCAATGGTTTTGGCTAACTCAATTTTTGCTTATATGTATAATAATGTTTTTTTCTTTTATATAACTTTAATTTTGCATGCCACTATTATAACCATTTTTATATTTTCAATAGATTAGAAAAAAAAAGGGAAACAGAGGGATGTAATATAACGATATACTTTTATATTTAAGAAATTGACCTTTGTATCGGAATTTAAATAGGTTCACAAACTTGACCCAGAAAGTCCAGAGGAGAGTTTGTCCAGATATTTTAATGACCATTTAGTTTATAATAGAATCTCTAAAGAAAACACTTAGCTTAATTTTGTGACTTTTCCCATCGTTAAACCAGGAGTGATTGACACTATTTAAGTACAGATTTGACAGTGTCATCCATCACAGAAATACCTTATTATACCGTTAATCATTCTCACTTAAACACCCCTGGATCAACTTAGGACCAATCGTTACCCTCACAGATTACGTAATTGACATATGCTAATGAACTGAGCCAATATACTCCCAAGTTTCAGAGGAGCCCAGACACACCTCACAGCCACTTCTTCAGAAGAACATCTACACCTCACAGCCACTTCTTCAGAAGCAGACCTACACACTTCACACCTCACCGACAGCATCATTGATCGTCCGTTCCTTATCTATACTTATAGTTGTATATTGTACTGAAGTATTATACTGAATAAACAATATATGTGTTACGACAGTCAAGCGAGTCAGAGTCCTTCATTAGTACCTCAACAACGCAACATTATATTACATTATGTATGAGAGAGACAGCTTGTATTTTGTTCATTGTAGTGTAGGCCACTACTCATATTTTTACTCTACGCACTCCACGTATCAAACTGACCAAAATTGGGGCGGGCGGATATCTTTATTAGTTTAACAATAACTTTTCGTAGGTAAGCGATGCAAAAAACATAAAATATTCATTAGTCATATTCTTCTAGCTTAGTGAATATCATTAGTGAGACAGGAGGGTGGTGTGGATGCAACTTGTGCTAAATTATGTTACTATTAGTACAATGTTATCATACATACTACCGCCAGGTTTACTCCTTTCCAAATCAATTGGTAAATATTTTCCAAAAATAAATGAAAATATAACAATATCATAACGAAACGTACATTAACGCAAGGCTCATACAACAATCTGATTTGCTTCGTATGAGACACGTTAAGAGTGCAGTTATGACCGTGCTCAAATTAATACATTGTAAAACACACATTACTAAAAAACGAACGTCTTACCCTGACAATCGGTCCGGCTTTGAACACATAATTGCGAAGTAGACGATGATTAAACAGAATCCCAGACAGGCGACGATTGTTGTAACTGAGGGTTTTTAAAAGTGCATGGTTTAATTCATTTCAATTTTATTTTCATAAGATACATCATTGTGTAATAACATGTGAGTTGTGTTTATAAGTAGAATATACTTATGCTGGAGAAACTTAAATAAGCCCAGAGGCTAGTTCCACCAGATAAAAATAGTTCAACAAGTAAATATAATAAATGTTTTAAAAGTAGTCAATAAATAATAAAACATACAATATGATATCAAATAAATAGGCAGTAAAGAAGCAGTACAAACAAAGCGTAATTTTGTTTTACCCAATAGATCGAGATCGTGTTAGGTAGGTCTATATGCGATCAAACACTAGGTTGATGGGAATGTGGTGAGCAAACTATCGAATAATGCAATTGCTCAAAGTGGTCTTAGCATTTTTAAAACTGAAAGAATCTATAGTACTGGTAGGCTTATAATATTATTATCAAAGAAATAATTGTGATCTAATATGTAATCATACATTGGTAAAACTGAAAAATGAAATACTTACAGATGACAATGTAAGTCGTGTTGTGAGACTCTTCTAGAAAATCAAAATAAACCAAGTATTGTTAGATCTAAAATTGTAACATTTCTAATTTGGTAATACAGCATCCGATGTATATCACATGTTGTAAGCTTAGTTTACGGGTTAGGTTCATGATCTATGATACTAGGCGATACATCTGAAACAAGGGGGTTTCTTTTGGTACTGGATAAATCTAGATACATTACTGAGGATCTGGTGAGTTATTCTAACAAGTCAACTGGAAGTAAGGTTTTAAAACACCAAGACAATTAATTTGTAATATTACCTTTACAATATCCATTATGAACTAGATCTCCATCAACGCACGTGACGTTTACGTAATCATGATCATCGTTATTATCATCGTCATCTTCATCTGATTCGTCATAGAATTTTGCTCGGAATCCATCATAGCAAACAAGTTTAGTGGACTGGCTCTCTAGTAGACTGGACTCAGAGTATGAGCCGCCTTTTGGATTATCTGGTAAAGTACAGATTCTGGCAGCTAAAACAGAAAAGTAGTACTTATTAGTAAATAAGTACATTTTTTAGTTTAACTGGGTTGGTTGTAAAGTATACTTTGGAACTTGTAGAAATAAAAAGAATTACGGTATAAGTTGAATAAGTACATTTTAGAGCTTATATCAACACACTTATGTACGGTAGTTATAGTTTAGTACATTATATATCTTGGGTTACAATTGCAGAGGTTTAGACAAATATTTCTAGAAGATTTGGAAACTCTAAGGTAACCTGTTATGCAACATAAAAAGTATAACATTTATACTGCATAATTTAAAAAAAACTATTCAAAAAGGAGAGGTAGAGAGGTAAGAAAGGTAAAAGGTAGAATAAATGCTTTAGAAACATGCTTACATCGAAATAGAAACATACCAAATAGTGTAGTTCCCAGTTAACTACAAACAATCAAATACACGTCATCATGTTTCCAACATACACGTGTGTGTTTTATTGTATGCGTAATGTTTTGAGCTAAAGTATAGTTGGTTAGTGGACATTTATATTTATGTATTGTGGAAATTTCTATCAATTTATAAAGCATCAATTTTACATCAGGTGTTGCATACAAATAAGGTAATGTTTAGGCCTAAAGTTTATGTACATCTTTTTGTTGTGTTAACATGAATAAATACTATAAATTTGATATACTAACTTCGCATTGTCAATTTGAACGGATACTCTCTTTCAACATTCACAGAACTATCTGGTAAATCCAAGGTTTCGCCGATTTGTAAATCATTGAAATTTGAGTAATCAATGTCATATACAGTAAAATTCATAACCTGGTTATGGCCGTCAGAATACGAAAATGACCCAGATGTAAACGCAAAGGCTACCCAATTACCAGCATAGGCTACTATAGATGGTGATTCAGCGGTTAAGCTCTTGTCGACTTCTTGGTTTGGTGAATCAGTGGTAATGTCCACTTTGCTGATAACTTTAAAGTCATTTTGTGACTGACTGATGACAAGCAAAGTATACGTTGTCGCTTTACTTGCATAAAGGGAGATATCAGTAATAACTGTATCGCATTCAAATGGTTTGTCATAGGGTAAAATCAATTGGTCTATTATTTCTGTATTCAATTGGTTTGATATCGACCTGGAGCCAAATAATACGGGGCATTCCGGCTCTGAAAACAAGATCATTGTATATATGAATGCTTTTACTGAAGTGCAACTGTACCATGAATACAATAATACATTTACACTGGGTAATTATACTTCTAAAAAAACTACTTATAAAAGGTGATCGAAAGTTTGATTCAAATAGAAAGATCAAAGATTGAATGTAACCATTATTTTACTATGAGTATATCGGAAACAGATGTGAAAAAGACGTATAAAAAAACAGAATTAACGAACGTTTTAATTTTATCCAATGTATTTATCAGATTAAAGCTACGTAAGTAAAATAGCTGGTTTAGTGTTTAAAACAGAATACTTTACACTAATGTATTCCAGATTATGTGCAAAACGTACGTGTGTGATCGGAAGATATAACGTTGTCCGAAGTCTTCTTCGGCAACATGATTCGGCTATAGTCCAGATCCCTATGTCGTGTGCAGATCATGGGGAAAGTGTAAACATTGTGTTTTATGAATATTTGAATCATGCTGGTTATAAAAACCCATGTTTTCAAATTTATAAAATTCATCTTTGACCTCTGACCTCAATTTGAATGTTTTGACCCATTGAAAACAAAATGGTCATATCTTTGCAACGCTTAGATTAAATGAAAAAAAATTTTAGTTTCAAATTATTTGGGAGATGCATATTAATATTCGTTCTAATGAAAAAGTTTGTCCAAAAATGGCTGGAAGTATGATTTTTGGCATACTTGACCTTTGACCAACATATCATATAACTCCGTAACTTGGACAAACTTTAAATAGGGCTCAAATTAATCTGAAGGTATATGTTTCTATTCAGTCTAATAAGAACTTTTTCAAGAAAATGACCCGAAATATTTTCATTGACCTTTGACCTGTACTGGTAGTACACATTTCTATAATCTCAAAAACTATTGGCCGTAAAATGGTTGTTTTTGTGAAATGGTTCGAAAAATACATTTATATGTTTTGTGCTAAAAATCCATCTTTTTGGTCCAGTACAAACAATCTTGTACAGCCATTCTTACACAAACAGCATATTTTATTGGAAAGATAATCATAATATCTATCCAATAAAATATGAATTTTGTGTATTAATATCTGCTAGATTGCTTTTATTAAACCAAAAAGATGGACTTTTAGCTCAAAATTAAAATATTTTTTTGGTGTGTATCATGTAATAACCTCAACAAAAATATCAAGCTATCGGAATATTTTTCTCAATTTTTGTCAGAAACTGACCTAGTACGTTATAAAAGTGGTATGTAAATTACAGGTTACTGTAAAAAGTTCTTATTAGACTGAATAGAAACATATACCTTCAGATTAATTTGAGCCCTATTTAAAGTTTGTCCAACTATTAGTTACGGAGTTATATGATATGTAGGTCAAAGGTCAAATATGCCAAAAATCATACTTCCAGCCATTTTTGGACAAACTTTTCCATTAGAACGAATATTAATATGCATCTCCCAAATAATTTGACACTAAAATTATTTCATTTAATCTAAGCGTTGCAAAGATAGGACCATTTTGTTTTCAATGGGTCAAAACATTCAAATTGAGGTCAGAGGTCAAAGATGAATTTTAGAAATTTGACATGGGTTTTTATAAATAGCATGATTCAAATATTCATAAAACACAATGTTTACACTTTCCCCATGATCTGCACACGAAGGCCCTTTTTTTGACATAGGGATCTGGACTACTAGTGTAAACTACAAAAGCATAGTATTAGGTTTAGTGCAGTAATTCTTTCAACAATTGCAATATAAAGTGATTTGGTATACTAAATTAGGCCTAAAGTCACCAAACATTCAAATAACAAGACAAAACCACAGAAGATATTAAATACGACTAATACTATGGTACCGGTATGACACGTTACCTGTAGTCATCACTGTGGCGTCATCTGGTACTGGAGTCGTGTTCTTTGTCTCAGCCTCTGTCGTTCGATCAGTAGTGCTGGTGACTGCAGATGCTGTAGTGCTTCTGGTTAATCCATCATTTTCAAGTGTTGTTTTACTTTCTGGATCTTCTGTTATTGTTTTGGAATCATCCTGCGCAGTCGTGACGACATCTTGCGGAGTCGTGACGACACCTTGCGCAGTCGTGACGACACCTTGCGTGGCTGTTACGACATCGCTTGCAGTCGTCATTGATTTCACGGTAGTGACCTTCTTGGTTGTAATAGCTTCAATGGTTGTAGGAGGATCAGATGTTGTTGCTAGAAAAAAATATCAACTAAAGTCAGTCTTGTTTATATGTATAATACTGACGTATAGATCATACATTGTAACAGATGCCTGCATAATACCAGCTTAGAATTGATAATAATAGTGTATTTCCATTCTCTTAGAAAAGGTAGGCATAATTCATGAAATTATATCGATGATTTCAATCGGGTCATAGCAAATCTACGTAAATAACTATATAATATTATCACTTATCAACACAGAAATATATTTTTTCGTAGAAACCTAACATGTACCAAGTACCAATGGTCATACAGGCGAGGCACATACTTACCAGAATACTCGAGAATAAATCCGAAGTTTCCAATAGAATCTTTGTCTGTGGTAAACCGTATCGTTACAGTTTGTGTTGTATCCGATGTCCACATGAAACTCGATTGGAAACTATCGTACTCGATCGGATCACCGATTCCATCCGAAACGGTCAACAAATCGTTGTTCTTCACCAAAAACATTATCGCATTTAATGTCACTACGCTATGCTCTGTATACGATAATGTCCATGTCACGTCAAGGTTTGCTTCGTATTTGCCAAAAAAGTTTGGCGAGTAGATAAAGTCATTGTTATCATCAGTGTATGTTGTGCCTGACTCACCTAAAGACACTGTGGTGATTAGAAATAAATCGTCATTAATATATCAAGCTAATATGCAATAAATAAGAATAGATAAGGAAGTCTATAACCTATTCTATAACTCAATTTCATGCTAAAAAGTATAGTAGAACTTATGAATTTCTCCTCATATACTAAATATTATAGTAATGTTCGACTTCACGATAGGCACTGCCATCGAGCTTTTGTGCCTGCTAGGCTAAGTTTGCATGGCGAATATACTTTTTTTTCTTACAAAATTTTTCGACTAAACAAATATTTATTATGTCTTTATTATCATATTATGAATGTGATTATTGCGTCATATTGTTCTTACCTGGATAAATACTAAAGTGATTGACACCACCACATGCCGCTCGATCATCGTCAATGCAAGCAGTATTACACATTCCGTTCGATGCTGCCGTCAATGATGTATATTCTCCAGAGAAACAAAAGCATCTATTTTGATCACCCTTAACCCCAAGCGCTGCGTACGTTGAATACGCCCTACAGACATCTAAACACTCGTAGATACTAGCAGACGCAGTACTTATTCGTTGTAAGTCTGGCGGGTACTGGCTTTCTGGGATATCATAGCAACCAAGATAGGCGGGAACTATACAATATGACAATAATAGTTCAAGTTAAATGACAATATTCCGTGTAGAAAATGAATGTATCTCACAAATGCAAAATGCCAGATGTGTGGTGGGATGTGCATAAAGCTCTATCTACACAATAAAACTTTATGTGACAACAAATGTGATGTGCCCATGTATGAACATGATGATGTCATATCACTACCATATTTGGCCATCACTACAATATTTTGGGTACATTCACTTTTTTTGGCAAATTAGTTTAATAGTGTAGACAGAGCTTTAAAGTAGACGTGCACAGTGGTGGTCATCTTGTACTGAGAATACATCTCAAGCATTATATAGTGCACCTAGTTTATAAACATTGACATGTACGATATATATAAACAAATTGTTAGATAAGGTAACATTAAAACATACCATTACATATTATTGATACAATGTCAGTTTGTGTACATTCGGCTGAGCTGAGACCTCCAGATCCGCAAGATTGGAAATTCCCCTCAGAGCCTGAACATGTATAATTACTCCATAACATATTCCCAGTTCCTTGACCAAAATTAGGTGACGTCACACTTGAAAACATTGCTCCATCTTGAAAGCCTACAGAGGAAAATGATTTTAAAATGTGAGTGAGGAGAGGGGTGAAGTGATGATCCAGTTAATTTGGATTGGTGAGTAGCATGGAAAAATACTTAGATATGCAAACTTAGAAATCTGCAAACATTTCCATCAAATTCTCTCGATTCAGGACTTTTAAAGATGTATTGTCCCGCGGAAAAATGAATTCTAAAAATATGTCGATGAATTTGCCATTTTATTGTCACATATAATTATCCACTTTGACCAAAAATTGGATCGCAAAAAAATGTATTTATCTGAAAAAAACTGTAATTTAATGCAAAAAATAATCAGGTTGGCTGCCGGCCAATGGATTTTTGGTTGAAGTTATTATTATTATTATTACTTGTATAGCGCACATTTATACAACATTTAATTATAATCAGCGGCGCTTCACATCAATTAGTATCGTAACATTGTTTGAAATATAGTGCTTTTAAATGTTTTTTAAACTGATTATAGTCGTCTAAGTGTTTAATGTGACTTGGTAATCTGTTCCAAATTTTGGGTCCTGCTCTACGGCGAACGAACGGTCAGCAAATGTTTAGTTCGTGGTATTGTCAGGTTATAATTGCTGGTGCTTGAACGAGTACTGCGAGAAACATTCCGCACAGTAAGAATATCTCTCAGGTAACTTGGAGCGGAACCTTTAAGCGAACGCCATACAAGACACGCTATTTTGAATTGACATCTATGAGACATCGGAAGCCAGTGCAAGGATCGCATGGCGTTAGTTGCACTGTCATACCGACCTTTCCTGACAATTATTTTCGCAGCTTGGTGCAGTAACCTCTTCACTGGAGCAAGGGTATTAGCAGGTAGACCATAATACAATGCATTGGCGTAATCAATATGACAGCACGAGCGATTGAACTAGTTGTTGGCAAAGGTCCTTGGAGAGAAATTTGCGGATTTGACGAATATAGTATACATTAACAGCTATCGTTCTGCATTTATCACGTATGTGGTTCTTGAAAGATAGCTGGTCGTCGATATTAACACCAAGGTATTTTACAGATGAACCAAGTGGTATTCTGTCCTGACATACGATGATATGATCTTTTTCGCATTTCAGGAGTTGAGCTCTGCTTCCCAACAGTATGAACTGTTTTTTCACTGTTCATTTTTAGTCTGTTGGACTTCATCCAGTCGTTGATGGATATGAGGCACTCTTGTAATTTGGTGATTGTATTTTCCATACTAGAACTAGAATTTGGATTAAATGAATCATACACTGAGTGATCATCGGCATATCCCATCACAGAAATATCAAACTTACTGATATGATCTTGTAAAGTGCTAGCATATATGGTGTATAGAACTGGACCGCATATACTACCCTGAGGTACAGAGAAGGACAAATTGGCTGTCTCCGAGTTAGTTTCGCCGATTGTTACGTTGGCAAATCGAGGACGAAGGTAAGTATCAAACCAGTTCAATGCCGCATTGGCCACTCCGAATTTGTTCTGCAAAACGTCGAGGAGTACTTCATGGTTCACTGTGTCGAAGGCGGCTGACAAGTCTATACATACCAGCGCAGACACCCTTTGCAGCTCCATATTCCAGAGTACGTCATTGGTTAACTTAACCAAAGCCGTCTCTGTGCTAAAACCTTTCCGATAGGCAGATTGGTACGCCGGTAATAAGGTATTGTTCTCAACATAAGCTATGAATTGGTTCAAGAAGCATGCGCGTTCAACCAGCTTGGATACGAAGGACAGATTGCTTACTGGCCTATAATTCCTGAGGATACACTCAACACCCTTCTTTTTTATAAGCGGTTTTATAACTGATATTTTCCATCTATGAGCAAATACGCCGTTACACAACGAGTTGTTGATCATCCTTGTAATAAGTGGTAGAAGTGTATCCAGATGCTGTTTCACCAGTGTCGACGGTAGGGGGTCAGTGGAGCAGGTTGTTGGTTTTGCGCATATGATCAACTTCCTAACATCATCTTCGCTAACTTCCTGAAATGCAATAAATTCATTTGCCATTAGCCGTTCTTGTTCATACAAAGGGAAGTGTTCCAATTCCTCTCGTATTTTCTCTATTTTGCCCATAAAGAAAGATATGAAGTCGTCTGCTAACTGTTTATCAGTTTCATGTGGTGGAAGTGGGTTATTTTTACGTCTACCAATGAGCTCAAACACGATCTTGTAAAGCTTTTTTGAGTTGTTGCCAGCTTCTTTGATAGCACCATTAATGAATTCGTACTTGGCTAAACGAAGATAACGTTTGTATGAATTGCGTATAGATCATTGTAAGCTGACCTATTTTCGTCGGTGGCAGACTTCCGTAAGGTCTTCTCAGCACGACGAAGTTGCTTCTTCAACACATTAGCCTCGTCATCAAACCAAGGTAACGATCTTCTGACAGTGGTAGTTTTCTCAACAATAGGAGCATGCTTATCCAGAGCAGCAAGTAGTTGAGTGTTGTAGTGATTTGCCAAATCGTCGATATCATCGATATTCGTTGATGATATAACTACTTGAGACAAAGCTTCATCAAAGTTCGTGTGATCTATTTTATTTATCTTTCGAAACTTTTTGTTTTGACGGTAACATTTCGGTTTTGGTCTCGATAAAATAGTCTCTACAAAACAATGGTCACTGATGTAATAATTTGAAGCGGGCTCGGTAACACAAAGAGTGTCCTTACCCCTCGTTATTAGCAAATAAAGAGTATTTCCCGAACGATGTGTTGGGAAAGACACGTGTTGATCAAGATTTAAACACTCAAGTACATCGTCGAATTTTATTTTATCCGGGTCATTGCTGCTGTTCATATGAATGTTGAAGTCACCCGAAAATATTACAGAACTATGTAACGATAGAATATCCGAAGCATATTCTGCGAATTCATCATAGAAGGTGGCAGTACTAATGGGTCTGACGGTGGAGTAATAGTAGAGCAGTTAAGGCCATAAAAATAGCCAAGTTGTGCACTTTATTACCAAAGCATGAAACTTGCCACAAAGTTTCTTTGATGTATATAGATTCAAAATATCGGGGGGTGCCAAGTGTCCAACGTCCGGTATGGCGGCCATCTTGATTTCAAAATGGCCACCATAAAAACAAAAAGTGTTCATATCTTGGCAACTATAAACAGTAGAGACTTGATTCTGGTGTTAAATTGTTCACAAACTACATATTTCTATTTGCTCTAATGAAAAGTTTCGTCAAAAAATGACCGGAAATGACGTTTCTTCCAGTTTGACCTTTGACCTCTTATCTGTATATCTCAGTAACTACTGATCATTTTCAATCGATTTTGGTGTCGTTTTGTTCAGAATAGAGACATTTATATTTGTAGTAATGAAACATTTTCACATAAAATGACTGGAAATACAATTTATAACCTTTGACATATATAATTATGTGAACATACTGTATGTGGTTTACATTGGTATAAATGCACCAAAATTGTTTTACCGAAATAAATGACACTTAATGCAAAAATGACCAAGAATTTATTATTCTGAATTTTTGACTTTTGATGTGATAGGATAGGCGTAAAGTATGACAGATTACTGAGAAACAGCAATCACTGAGCTCATGCCGACTTGTTTGCTAAACTGTGATGTGTCAATCGTTATATAAAAGTTTTGGTCCTCTCTCCTTCATCTTTTTTTTTGTAATGTATTATACCATATGGACAATTGTCTGAAATAAAAGTTGAATTGAATTTTTAGATGCCATTTGGAAATATTTTTGATGTAAAGTAGCATTCTTTCGTTCGGAAAGTTCTCATTTTCATGAGTTAAGAGAACACCGTCTTTCAAAGTACTTACTACAGTAGACCTACTTTCATTAGTCAGAAACTCAGATAATTCTTGGTCATTTTCGTTGCATCTAAACAAATGTACTCAATTTTTATGGTAATGAGCCTTTGCTGTAAACCATCTGAATCCTTTTCCTCGATTTTCTCTATAGTCATTGATTTTTTAGCAAAATCCGAACCAAATCAATTCGTAAAAGACATCTCAATATAATTATTCAAGTAATCCTCAAATTAGTGACATGGACCTACAATATACTGTTCTGTACAAGACCTTTTTAGGCATCCACCTGTGGACTTTCACTTTGAAGGTCTTGGTCTCCTAATCATACAAGAAACATTGTCTGATTTAATCAATCAAAGTAGTGGGTCCAGACCATCCAAAGACAAAGAAGGGGGTATAAGACCATCTACAGACAAAGAAGGGGTATAAGACCATCCACAGACAAAGAAGGGGGTATAAGACCATCCACAGACAAAGAAAGGGGAAGGCCATCTACAGACAAAGAAGGGGGTGTAGGACCATCCACATACAAAGAAGGGGGTGTAAGACCATCAACAGACAAAGAAGGAGGTGTAAGACCATCCACAGACAAAGAAGGGGGCGTAGGACCCTCCACAGACAAAGAAGGGGGTGTAAGACCATCCACTGACAAAGAAGGGGATATATAGGACCACTTACAGACAAAGAAGGAGGTATAAGACCATCCACAGACAAAGAAGGGGGTGTAAGACCATCCACAGACAAAGGGGGTGTAAGACCATCCACACACAAAGAAGGGGGTATAAGACCATCCACAGACAAAGAAAAGGGTGTAAGGCCATCTACAGACAAAGAAGGGGGCGTAGGACCCTCCACAGACAAAGAAGGGGGTGTAAGACCATCCACTGACAAAGAAGTGGGTATAGGACCACTTACAGACAAAGAAGGGGGTGTAAGACCATCCACAGACAAAGAAGGGGGTGTAAGACCATCCACAGACAAAGAAGGGGGTGTAAGACCATCCACACACAAAGAAGGGGGTATAAGACCATCCACAGACAAAGAAAGGGGTGTAAGGCCATCTACAGACAAAGAAGGGGGTGTAAGACCATCCACACACAAAGAAGGGGGTGTAAGACCATCCACAGACAAAGAAGGGGTGTAAGACCATCCACAGACAAAGAAGGGGGCGTAGGACCCTCCACAGACAAAGAAGGGGGTGTAAGACCATTCACTGACAAAGAAGGGGGTATAGAACCACTTACAGACAAAGAAGGGGGCGTAGGACCCTCCACAGACAAAGAAGGGGGTATAAGACCATCCACAGACAAAGAAGGTGGTGTAGGACCATCCACAGACAAAGAAGGGGGTGTAGGACCATCCACAGACAAAGAAGGGGATGTAGGACCATCCACAGACAAAGAAGGGGGTATAAGACCATCCACAGACAAAGAAGGGGTATAAGACCATCGACAGAGAAAGAAGGGGGTGTAAGACCATCCACAGACAAATAAAGGGTGTAAGACCATCCACACACAAAGAAAAAGGTGTAAGACCATCCACACACAAAAAAGGGGTGTAATACCATCCACACACAAAAAAGAGGTGTAATACCATCCACAGACAAAGAAAAGGGTGTAATACCATCAACAGACAAAGAAAAGGGTGTAATACCATCAACAGGCACAGAAGGGGGTATAATACCGTCCACAGACAAAGAAAGGGGTGTAAGACCATCCACAGACAAAGAAGGGGGTGTAGGACCATCCACAGACAAAGAAGGGGGTGTAGGACCATCCACAGACAAAGAAGCGGGTGTAAGACCATCCACTGACAAAGAAAGGGTATAGGACCACTTACAGACAAAGAAGGGGGTATAAGACCATCCACAGACAAAGAAGGGGTTTTAGGACCATCCACAGACAAAGAAGGGGTGTAGGACCATCCACAGACAAAGAAGGAAGTGTAGGACCATCCACAGACAAAGAAGGGGTGGAAGACCATCTACATGCAAAGAAAGGGATGTAAGACCATCCACACACAAAGAAAGGGGTGTAATACCATCAACACGCACAGAAGGGGGTGTAAGACCATCCACAGACAAAGAAGGGGGTATAAGACCATCCACAGACAAAGAATGGGGTATAAGACCATCCACAGACAAAGAATGGGGTATAAGACCATACAGACAAAGAAGGAGGAGTAGGACCATATTAACCGATGAAGCATACAAAAAGAAGATACAATCAAAATACCACTTGGAAAACAATAAATTGTAGAATAACTGAGGCTTGATTGTTGAAATATAAAGGGTTCTTTGTAAGGTCATTAATAATATATTGATATAAACACGATCATCATACTTTTCATTTGACATTCAAATACAGTCTATCTCGAAAAGAAGTTCATACTATCACCTTTTCGAGGTTTTACGGTATTCCATAACATGTATGTTATTTCCTCTGTCAAACTATTAAAACTTTTAGCGAATCAGAAGGTGCCAACATCATTGAACTAATGGTACCACCAAGCACAATGTTTACCAATTTTATGTACTATATACAATTTAAGTCCATTAATCATTTAATATAATTACGCCTATCAGGTCAAAGTTCAAAGACCAACAAAAACCACATACAGTATATTCACCTAATTAAAAATCAATAAATAAATGTCAAAGGTCGTAAATTGTATTTCCGGTCATTTTATGTGAGAATGTTTCATTACTACAAATATAAATGTATTTATTCTGAACAAAATGACACCAAAATCGATTGAAAATTACCAGTAGTTACAGAGATATACAAATACGAGGTCAAAGGGCAAACTGAAAGAAACGTCATTTCCGGTCATTTTTGGACGAAAATTTTCATTAGAGCAAATAGAAAAATATAGTTTGTGAACAATTTGAGACCATAATTAAGTCTCTAATGTGTATAGTTGCCAAGATATGAACATTTTTTGTTTTTATGGTGGCCATTTTGAAATCAAGATGGCCGCCATACCGGACGTTGGACGCTTGGCACCCCCCGATATTTTGAATCTAAATACATTAAAGAAACTTTGTGCCAAGTTTCATGCTTTGGTAATAAAATGCACAGCTCATGTCATTAACTGCTCTACTATAAGGCGGGCGATAGATGACAACGAATGTGGTGTGTAGGGTTGTGTCCACGAAATTCCATTCGGAAAATTCAAAAGACGATTTTGCGCCTGAATTAAGTTGATTGACATTTAGACAATCCTTGAATATAATTCCTGTTCCTCCTCCGCGTCTGTCTATGCGATGTTTATCAAGGAATGTATAGCCACATGTGTTGAGGTTAACGATTTATCTTGTCATTTGATGAGTAGGGCCTAAAAACATTTTTTTTTTCCGTTTTTTTTTTTCTACGGAAGTGATTAACTTTATTAATACTTAAAAATAAAGTATTCCCCAAGTCTGATTTAATTTAAAAATATTGTTTAAAAAAGTTTACCAAGCTGCCTGCAAACTACATCAGCCTCTTCTATACCCCACCCAACGTCACATACCGAATACCACGTTGAACCAACTTCAATTTCAACACGTCCCATGTAAGTTCTCGGCGATCCGATCAACTGAACATCACCATCTACAGAAACAAAGAGAAAGTATCAACATTCCAATTCTAACACTAATGTATCAGTAATGTAATATTTCGCAATAAACAAATCAATTAGATTGTGTACGGTCAGATACTATGTTAAACTCTACCAATTAGATTGGGTACGGTCAGATACTATGTTAAACTCTACCAATTAGATTGGGTACGGTCAGATACTATGTTAAACTCTACCAATTAGATTGGGTACGGTCAGATACTATGTTAAACTCCACCAATTAGATTGGGTACGGTCAGATACTATGTTAAACTCTACCAATTAGATTGGGTACGGTCAGATACTATGTTAAACTCTACCAATTAGATTGGGTACGGTCAGATACTATGTTAAACTCTACCAATTAGATTGGGTACGGTCAGATACTATGTTAAACTCTACCAATTAGATTGGGTACGGTCAGATACTATGTTAAACAAATCAATTAGATTGGGTACGGTCAGATACTATGTTAAACAAATCAATTAGATTGGGTACGGTCAGATACTATGTTAAACAAATCAATTAGATTGGGTACGGTCAGATACTATGTTAAACTCTACCAATTAGATTGGGTACGGTCAGATACTATGTTAAACTCTACCAAAACACGCTTGAGCTGGCAGGAAATGCATATTCCATTGAACAAATATACGCATTTGTAAACTTTTGAAGTTCAAGATTTTTGTTTGTGAAAAGTTGACTTCATTCAGTTCGGACCTATAAACAATGACATGCACGAAACCATCGCTCTAATGAATTCAGTCACGATAACTTATGAACTAATGGCTACAGAACTTTACAATAATGTCCATCTTATATTTTACTGAGTGCTTAAGTGAACTATATTAAAGAAAACGTGTGACAGCATGTTTTAAGAGGACACCCATGTTAAGAAATGAAAGATGTCGACATTTTTAAAACTATTCAGTATATAGTCTGTCAATCGGAAACTTTCACTGGGAAAGTGTCCTATGAGGAGAGATCATTGATTTGCCTACTTGATTCGATATAGAAAGTATAATGTGTTATTAGTCATGAGTCAAAGGTAGGCCTATAGTATTCAGAATGACATGCTTGGTTAGGTTTAGGGTTTGACAATAATTTCAATTCATTTTTGTAATGAATAGTTTATTTACTTGAACTATCTCTTCCGTCTTCCTTATTTCTCTATATTTTAAGTTAGGGCCTACCTACGTTTCATTTTATCTGAATCAGTGGGGTTTTATAGATAGGCCTAGTATAGGCGACTGTTGAGAAATGAGAAGAATTTACAAAACTCCTGATCTGATGATAAACTGATTTTCAATTTGCTATAACACAGGTTTACATAATATTTGGCCTAAATAACTATTCTATAAATAGAAAAGTATCTACCCGTGGTTAATTCTATCTCCAAGCCATGTACATTGTTTGAATGGAATTTGAAATTTATCTGCGGATATTGCCTACAAACTTTTTTACAAATAACAAGGCATTATGTTATTTGAGTTATAATTCACACAAAATAAATATTGCTCCTCCTTTAAATAATTATGATTTGGTTTTCGTTGTATTAGCCCCACAACCTTACCTTACCTTAAGGTAGCCCTACAATATTTAATTCGGGAAATAATCTAAGGCGGCGTTATATTTCTTATAAAAACAATACGTGTAAAATGTAATTCATTTATATTATACGATCTCTAAAAGCAGTTCGAGTCGATCGACACTGGAACGAATTATATCTTCAAAAAAATATATGATTACCTGCCGCTTCAGTAACACTAACAAACACTCCAATGATTAACCATAACAAACACATCATCATGTTCAATTGTAGACCTGGTAGAAATCAATTAAAAGTATCATGTGCAGGCTTTTGTAACCCTTGTCCAGCTCTTTTTAACCCACAACTTACAGTACACCTAGTAGGTCTACTTAACATTGGATTATAGTTCAATAGCCCATCTATACCGTTAAGTTGTACTGAGGCGTGGCTATTGTACAAACCTGTCCAACCGATTTCTTCTAATATTTTACATCACAAAGCATCGTTTGTGTTTTGACGCATCGTTGACGTTGCAGATCATACTATGGTTCAATCCTGTACCGGTTTGTGTTAGATATTTTACTACTGTAATACTTATATTAGAAATATTAAAGATGTATTGCCCCCCCAAAAACATGAAAAATTAAGATTAATTAAATCAGACTTTGAATATGTGATTTTGTAGTTTTAATAAAGTTAATCACTTCAGTAGAAAAAAAACCAACAAAAAATAATGTTTTTAGTCGCGTGGACGCGACTCTATAGTTCACTATGTCGGTCGGTCTGTCTGTCGGACCGGTATCACTATGCGTTTTAGCACGCGACTTATGGCTGTTGGCCTTGTTACTTATAAAATGACAAAATAAGCTGATCTAGAAGCACGGTCCCGTGTTGAACCTTATAATAAAATAAATTCGTTAATTTGAATAGGACGGTCATGGTAAATTAACGATACGCGCTAATCATTACAATAAATTTATAAACTTCTCAAATACCACTTTTATCTGTTTTCTATTTCATACGTATCCAAACCCGAGTAACTCGCCAATTACAGGATGGATAATTATTAATTTATAATTTATTATGCTTATAAACTAAGTCTCATTTGAGGCTTAGGCAGTGGAGTTGAAAGAGGCGTGGGTGCACTAGGTCAGGATTGAACCCCGGACCTTGGGATTGGAAGGCACGCACGATAACCAGCAAGCTTGTCCTTTACCATGTTTGACTGCGCCCGTACCTTATAATATACAGCGCCCCGTACTCTATCTACAGCGCCCCGTACTCTATCTACAGCGCCCCGTACTCTATCTACAACCATGTAACATCATCATGTAGACAATTTATATAAAAAAATCTCAGTCCCTTTTTTCCATTGTTTTAACGATAATCTATAAATCTGTATGTTGACAAACAAAAAATTAAAAACGTTAATCAAATGCTACTACAATTTTTATTTACAATGTACAATTCCTTTTACAAAGAACTCATAAAAGGTGAGATATAGGTATAATAAACATCAATATTTCTTGATTCTACAACCCAACTTAAGGAAATATTTAACACTGATACACTGACATTACAGTACTATACTATTCAAAATCATATTCAACGTAATTTGGGTTAACATTTGCTCGTACACTTTTTATTGTACCTGTGCATGAAAACATACTTCAGATATTTGAAGATTTGAAAACTTACAAAATGTATATCTTCTCAGAAATATTAAAAATTTAAATTTAAGCAAAAAAGAAGAGAACTCTAAATTAAAATATTAGTGTATTTACATTGGTGAACTTTTGCTATAATATTTAATCTCTATTCATTGTCATGATTTGTTGGTCACTTTGTCTGGTCAACTCTGTTGGACACTGTGTTGGTCACTTTGATGGTCACCTTTTCTTGTAGCTTTTATTTGAAGATCATGACACTTATAATATTCCCAGTCTGCATTATCCTCGAAATGATTTCAGAGTTTGCTAAAAAAAATATAACAAAGTTAATTTACTTCTACCACATAGACTTCTTAACTACTAGTACTAAATGCCTGTTAGTCAGTCAAGCCTATAGTCACACAATACATTATACAAAATCAATGGTGATACTACTGACAGAAACAGCTGGATGACCAGTTTACCCAAATTAAACTAGATAAAAGAAAGATAGTTTCTATTGGAAACAAGATGGTTAAAATAAAACTGTGGAGGACGATGTTCAAGTAATTTAATATTTGCACCTGTACAACTGCGTTGATGTGGTGTGATGTGATGAATCGATCTTTTATGGCAACCGCCTCTGTATTCGCATCCTTTGCTAGTCTTTTCAGGAATAACATATAATTCAAAAATATCTAAAAATAAAGCAGAAAACAAGAGAATGAGATTTGAACCATAGCACTCACTTGTGCCTGGCTGAGCCTTTCATCTGACCCGGTGGTGTGGTAATAATATCAATAGGCATAAGCCTACCTACTCTAGTTTAGGGCCAGGCCTACTTAACTAACTACTGGCACTGCTACTACCTAGGCCTACTATTTACTAGGCACGGCCTAGGCAGGCGGGTAGAGGAGGTAAGCCTAGCCACTGTACTAAGTAGGCTAAACATAAACACACAAATAGGCCTAGCTATGCTTATTTTTAGTACTAGGCATAGTTCAGTACTAGGCCTAGGCTAGCTAGGCCTAGGCCTAGACTAGAGAGGAAATGTAAAAAAGAGAGAAACCATGTCACACACATGTGTAAATGGATGGAGAAACATCAAAACAAAATGCTAAAACTAACCAGTAATTCTGTGCTTTTACCAATTCGCAATTTGCTATCATATTTTTTAACAACTTTCTTTATACGTGTACGGGGACAGAATCGCTTCATGTTGTAAAATAAATTAATTAGGCCCAGGTGTTTTCTTCTTTGCTAGCCTAGGCTAGATGCTCCTTCCAGCAGGCCAACAACAGTTCGTTTTCAAATTAACCGGGGTTCCGTACCGTACTGGTCGCTGGCACCGCGCGCGAAATGAAGTAGTCACAAACAGAATCCTAAGGCTACGTACAGCCTAATAATTTTCGTTCAACATAATATTTTAATTACAATAAAAAATAAACTATAAAATAATATATTTTACTCGCATTATATTATCTATTTGTAATACTTCTTTTATAAATATTATTCATTTTATGTTTGTTTTGTTAAAAACTAATTATTGAAGAGGGTCAATGTGTGTTCACTGAACCGTGAAATAAAAACAAAAGGGTATGGCGCGAAATCTTAGGTAGGAATCTGTCTTTAGGCTAGGCTATTATCAAAGCATTTTATATGATATTTCAGCAACAATACTATATTTTAATTAATATTCCTGGCTCCCGCATAACCTATATCATTGTTTTTGTTAGTTAGGCCTACTAGCTGTCTGCTGCTTCTAGCAAAAAAAGCCTGTACTTGGTCCTAGGCCTAGTAGTAGTAAGTAGGCCCCGGGCCTAGCCAGCTAGGCATAGGGTTAGGTAGTAGCTGGCTACTAACTAGCTAGGCCTACTACTACTAACTGGCCTAGGTAGTAGGGCCCTATAATATTAGCTAGGCCTCCTGTAGAGGAGGCTAGGCCTAGCCTAGTTACAGTTCAGTATGCCCAACTATATATATACTGTATATATATAAATGTTCGGTTCAATGTAACCGTCTAGAAAGTGCTCAATACGGTAAAGTAGAGCTAAAATATACGTTAAGTCTGGAAGAGAAGTAAAAACTACAGTTTGGTCTCTACAGGCTTGTTTCGTGAGTCGTGCAACTCACTCATCAGGAGACTATAATGAGAAGAATCAATTACAACGCTGCTTATAAGCACATTTACTTGTAGAATTAGCATTTACAGGTGATATGTTTTGGAATGTCAGCTGTTACGTAACAATGCTTTCTTTCTGTGCCGGCAGGCGGACACAAGTTCGTTACGTTTGTTTAATGTCGATAATTCAGGGTGGCGGATGATAAATAATTTCTCTTTGAGGCAGAGATTGCATTTTTTGTTTGCGCTACTATATGCTTTAGTAGATGTCAAGATGCGCCATGAGATTGTATAGTCTGTGTTATTGTCCTTGAGTGTCCAAATATGTTTACTGAGTTCAGTTGAGTTTCTAAAACGTGAATTACGGAATGATGAGGTGTGATTTCTGTATCGTGTTTTAAAATCATTTTCAGTTAGTCCGATATAAGTTTCCGAGGTGGATTTGTCTTTGCGTGTAACTGTGGCTTGGTATATTACAGATGATTGTAAGCAATTTCCGCTTAGCGGGCATGTGTTTTTCTGTCGGCAGTTGCATGTTTTGTTTTCTTGCGTGTTTTCCACGGATGTTGTTTCGGGCTGGTTGAGTATTCTCTTGTTGTGACTGTCTATTATCTGTTTCATATTCTTCATACAACTGTAGCTAATCTTGATAGTGTTTCGGTTGAAGATTTTTCTTAGTTTGTTATCTTTTGGAAAATGTTTGTCTACTAGGGATAGGAATTTCTGTCCAATGTTTGTGCTGACACAAATTTCTACAAACTTGACCCACCGACGTATAACAACCTCCTAGAAGAAAACATCACCAAATCATACAAGAAAGCAGAACCTGCACTCGTACAGACGATTCATAGAAAAAACAAAAGTATTGCAACAAAATTGAACATCGCTGACAGAGTGGATACAACTGCAAATAAAGATGCTTTCATAACACTCAAAGACCACAAACCGAACTTCACTAACAAACCTAATTGCCGATTAATAAACCCGACCAAATCAGAGATAGGCAAGATAAGCAAAACTATACTCGATCGTATTAACAGCAAAATTATATCAAAACTTCGCACCAATCAATGGAAAAATACCTCATCGGTCATCGAATGGTTTAAGAGCATCGACAAGAAACAACAACACAACTTTATATGCTTCGACATCGTAGAATTTTACCCCTCTATCAGCAATGACCTGCTGAATAAAGCACTAGACTTCGCTAAAAGATACGATGATATTACCAACGACGAAAGAGACATCATCGTACATACCAAAAAATCAGTACTATCACACAAACAGCAACCATGGCAAAAGAAAGGCCCCACAGCATTCGATGTGACTATGGGTAGTTATGATGGCGCAGAAACATGTGAACTTGTTGGAAGCTTCCTGTTACACCAATTACAACAGAAACTAGGAATCAACATAGGACTTTACAGAGATGACGGCCTTGCAGTCACAGACACCACACCTAAAAGCACAGAAAATATTAAAAAAGACATATGCCAAATATTCAAAGATAACGGCCTACGCATTACCATAGAAGCAAACAAACAAGTCATCAACTTCTTAGACGTCACACTCAACCTAGCGAAGAACACATACCAGCCCTACACCAAACCAAACGCCACGTTACAGTATATCCATCAACAAAGTAACCACCCACCGACCATCCTAAAGAATATACCCGCCGGAATAAACAGACGACTCTCGTCCTTGTCATCCGACAAGAATTCATTCGACCAAGCCCCTACTGTATACCAAAAAACTCTCAACGACAGTGGATACCAGTACACACTAAAATACGAGCCGGTAACCCAGACAAGACGAAAAAACAGACAACGAAAAGACATTCTGTGGTACAACCCACCGTTCAGCAAAAACGTCAGCACAAACATTGGACAGAAATTCCTATCCCTAGTAGACAAACATTTTCCAAAAGATAACAAACTAAGAAAAATCTTCAACCGAAACACTATCAAGATTAGCTACAGTTGTATGAAGAATATGAAACAGATAATAGACAGTCACAACAAGAGAATACTCAACCAGCCCGAAACAACATCCGTGGAAAACACGCAAGAAAACAAAACATGCAACTGCCGACAGAAAAACACATGCCCGCTAAGCGGAAATTGCTTACAATCATCTGTAATATACCAAGCCACAGTTACACGCAAAGACAAATCCACCTCGGAAACTTATATCGGACTAACTGAAAATGATTTTAAAACACGATACAGAAATCACACCTCATCATTCCGTAATTCACGTTTTAGAAACTCAACTGAACTCAGTAAACATATTTGGACACTCAAGGACAATAACACAGACTATACAATCTCATGGCGCATCTTGACATCTACTAAAGCATATAGTAGCGCAAACAAAAAATGCAATCTCTGCCTCAAAGAGAAATTATTTATCATCCGCCACCCTGAATTATCGACATTAAACAAACGTAACGAACTTGTGTCCGCCTGCCGGCACAGAAAGAAAGCATTGTTACGTAACAGCTGACATTCCAAAACATATCACCTGTAAATGCTAATTCTACAAGTAAATGTGCTTATAAGCAGCGTTGTAATTGATTCTTCTCATTATAGTCTCCTGATGAGTGAGTTGCACGACTCACGAAACAAGCCTGTAGAGACCAAACTGTAGTTTTTACTTCTTTTCCAGACTTAACGTATACTGTATATATATATATATATATATAAACACATCAGGCAAAGAACATTATATTTATTGAGTATTATAGTATTGTATACAACATTTCTTATCTACAATCTTGTCTTGAGATACAGATATGTTTGAGTCAACATTCACAAAACAACTTCAAATGGCAGTAGCTGTCTCTGCTGGTCCACACCCCTGGCCTAAACTATAGGAAGTTCTTTAATTTTATGGCAACATATTTTATATGTTCTTGAACTTCTTGTAAAATGTTTTCCTAGTAAAAGCTATACATAGAAATATAAATACTATTAATACAGTTTTGGTTGTTAAATTTAAAAGTCTAAATGAATTTTTAATAGTTACATATTAACCCAACAACGTGTTTGTATTATTTTTAAAGGACACTCGAAGAAGTGCAGGAGATTGCCACATTTGCTAAGCTAGATAGCTCTGACACAGTAGGCCTTTCACAATGCCTTTATTTCTCCGAAGATTTAAACCCCTCTGGGATGAAGCTTATGGAAGTTGACAATAATCTTTTAGATGTTTTAAAAGAAGGACAGAGGTAAGATTATCAAGTTCTTTTCCTCTGGTCAAGGTGGACACTGGATGAGAGAATCCCTTGATCAATGTTAGGACTGATCAAGGTGCTTTAAACAGTCCTGGCTTTGTTTGTATCAAACCTGTTAGTGGCGGTAATTATCGCTGTTTGTTTCGATTGAATAAAATAAAATAAAAAATCAATTATTCATTTTTTGTTAAATTGAAATATATGAAAGGATCATTAATGATATTGTGTCAATATTTTAGGCTTATCATTCGAGGCGAGAAGACAGACCATGCTGTTCTATGTACAGATAATAAAACATATGATCTGAAATTAGCAGAAACAACAAATGCTTTACTACTAGTTCCAGATGGCGTAACACCAAGTAAATCTCTGGATGACAACAGAAGTCTTAAACATCAGCAAGTAAGTCACAGGTTATTTCTTAGACATGAGGTATTGCAAACAGCCCATTATTGTCCTAATAATAAAGTTATCTATCGATTGAAAAAAAACATAAAGAAATATTGTCCCCCTCAATTTTTTTTTTTATTAATTTTTTCATGAATGTGCCATTTTAATGTCACATAATAGTTATTCACTTTGACCAAAAACTGGAAAAAAAAATATTTACCAGAAAAAAATGTATGGTAATTTAAAGCAAATAAATTGTCTGTCATGACAATGGTTTTTGGTTAAAATTAACCATTTCTTGTTTTTTTTATAAGTGAAATAATATTTATTTTTTTTTTTTTTTAAAGAAGTGAATAACTTTTTTAAACTGCAAAATGGTCTATTTAAAGTCTGATTTTATTATTTTTTATTTTTCATGTTTTTGGGAGACAGTACATTTTAACAATTACAAGGCAATAACTAAAAGCTAAACATGCTATGTTTTTATTATTTATTATCATGATCAATCATGATCATCATCTTCACGATCATCATCATCATCATGAACATCATCATGATCGTCATCATCATCATGATCGTCATCATGATTGTCATCATCATCATCATCATGAACATCATCATGAACATCATCATCACAATCATTATCATCATGCTCATCTTCATCATGATCATCATCACGATCATTAATATCAGATTATCACCATCATCATCATCTTCATCATGAACATCATCATCAGATTATCATCAGATTATATTATAATAATTATCATCATCAGATTATCATCATCATCATCATCATGTGAGGAAGAAGACGCTATAAAATCTGTACACACTCACAAGGTGCATACAGTAATCTAATGTTACCTGTTGCCATATGTATTTCTTACAACTTTTGTAAATGTTAAATTGCTATGTTGTGTTTATGTACATAGGTTTCTGGTCTAGTCCATACTTATTTTGAACTTAAACCAGCTCGACCAAAACTTAAGAAAATCTACAAAATGTTGGAAGATTTTGAATATGAAGGATCAGTAGAAGAGAATGAGAAAGAGTTGACAGGACGCTTATATAGCATAACAGATCTACTAGATATAGTGCAAGCCAGTGAGCAAGAGATTATCAGGCAGTTGAACGAAATACAAGCATGTAATGTTAAAGGTTGGTATGGACATGCTACAGAACTTATATGTCCAGCCCTTCAATTGTATGTGTGTTCAGGGCTATAGCAAGACGGTCACCTCATCTAAAATTAAACAATTTCATCTCTGCCCATCCCCTGCCACAGCTCAAATACTTTATAATTATATTATTCATTTATCTGTTTTTAACCTTGTGTTACAGTTCTGGCCTTTACACATATATGCTACCCAGTACTAAAATAAAGTAGTATCTTTGGTGTGTCCGATTGGCTTGACTAAGAATTTGTTTGTGGTTGGTTAAAGGTTATTGGAGATTGTTGAGTTTTGAGTACAAGTCACGTGTTCTTACTTGCATACTTAACTTGGTGGAAGAAAATTCATGGCATTTATCAGCTGTTCCTCTACAAGATGTTTTAAATATGCTGGACTACTTAGAACCAAGGTGTAGTATTATTATTACTAATCAGGCACTTTCAGTCAGAGGAAGAATGGCAAAGGGTTTCCTACTTTCTACGATGTTTATCAGATAATCTATTCTGTTTTGACAACTCTTGTAACATGACCACAGTCCTGATTTTGCCATTTTTCCTTTAACTGCTTTCCCCTAACTGCTTTCCCCTTCAATCTTGTATATCAGGACATAGGCAAAATTTGACAATGGCTCGGGCAGAATGGGTGTTAGACTGAAACCCCTATATGGCTGTTTTTCTTGCACATAAAATGCATTATAAATAGGACCTATATGAGTGTTTATTAATGCAAATGTCTAGAAAAACACAGGGATTAAGCATGGCATATTTTTATTATACTTGTATATTGTTAACTCTTTTTTAGATTAAGGGGGTTTGCTGTAAAAGGGGGTTCACCCAAAAAAAACAAGACCTTCCCTGCCTATTGGCCTGCTTTTAATGTGTACAATTGTACAAAACTAAAATCCATTGAGGTGTGTACATATACTATCCGTATCAATACAATACTTGATAAAATGTATTTTTGTGCGACCTTGTAATTAAGCCTTCACTTCAATTATAACATCCAAGATGGCAGCTCCCGTGAATATGTAAATGTGAGAGCAGGCAAATCTCTTTTAACACTTTTTTCATTTATGTAATGTTTTTATATTTGTTTGCACTACCCATCATACCGGATGTATTATTATGTAATATACTCTTTACTGCCCTCTAGGTGTATTCTGAAGCACATTCTTGAGTGCTACAGTGAAAAATCAAAGCAGTTAACAGACTCTGCAGGTATTTACAGAATCTGATTATATATAGTTATGTCATTTCGCAATATTTATTAAATACATTGTAACAATCAAACTGCATAATTAAAATTTATTGATATTGAAAAATATGAAAAGATATTAATAGACTCTGCAGGTATTTAGAGAATTTGATTATAATTATATTGTCATTCTAGCACAATAGACATTTTTTATTAAATTGAAACAATCAAACTGCATAATTAAAATTGATTGATATTGAAAATTATGAAAAGATAATAATAGTGTGGTTTTTATTGTAATTATTAATATAAACTGTTTTTCATTTTAAACAAATCTCACTAAAGCTGAAATGTAAAAACTAAATAAATTAGTATAAAATAATATAATAAATTTTGTAAAATCCTTTTAAAATGTTTAAAATTTCACACAATGATGCACAATAATACACTATACATTATTTGTTACCCAATACAGGTAATGGTGTGCTTCAAAGTCATTATGAAAAAATAAGTTAATGTTAAAATGTGTTTTCCCCCTAAAAAAATAATTTAAAACATTTTTTTGTGTTAAATATGCCATTTTTAATATCGCATAATAGAAATCCATTTTGAACAAATATTGAATCGAAAAAAAAAATTATTTACCTGAAAAAAACTAATTTAAAGCAAAAAATAGTCAATGCCAATGGGTTTTTGGTTGAATTTGACCATTTTTATTGTTTAATTAAAACTTTTTTTTTACAGAAGTGATTAACTTTATTAAAACTACAAAATAACCTATTCAAAATATGATTTAATTAATCTTCATTTGTCATGTTTTTGGGGGACAATACATCTTTAAATAAATTTTTTAAGACACAGATCATAAATATTTGCTGCATTGTTTCTCCGGGTGCAGGTCAAGTCGGCCCCAAACCGTCTCGGCCAAAGTCAAGTCGGCCCCACGTCAAGTCGGCCCCAAATCAACTCGGCCTCAAGTCAACTCGGCCTCAAGTCAACTCGGCCAAAAACTAATCGGTCAACTCGTCCACAATAAAGTATGGAACGCAAAAAGTGCTTAATATTATTATGATTATTACTATCCACTCTTTAAAAAAAATTAAGAAATAAGAAAATAAAAAAATGATATCATTGCCGATATGAATAGAAGTACCCGCGTTTTACAAAAACACGTGCAGGTACCACATTTTAGTAAATCGAAGACCATCATGGAGCTATTATAAATCCATGGTTCCACCATTTGGCCATAGAAAAATGATCGTACTGTACATATCGTTTTTGTCCATGATTTGCGTTTAAAAAAAAGTGGAATCCCCCGGTCAGCAAAAACACGTAGCAGTTGTAGATATCGAAATAGCTGCCAAAGGCACAGGGAGGCGCAACTACGAATTGGTTTCAGATGTTGTCGCCTAATCAAATGCATACACTGAAGAAATCTACGCGTGATTCAACCATAGAGTTAACATTAATTAATACCTCAATGATTCAACCAAACAATCCAACCAAACAATCTTATTACACCTAATATATGTCCTCGCATATCGGACATGTTTATTGAATTTTGACGCACGAACGAACATACGCGCCCACGTACGTGCATCATCATATTGGGTGTATGCCTACAATGTGTTCCTATTTATTATCTAAATGTTCATATTGTAATCATTAATAATAGTATGAATGCTAGCTTATTAATCAATTGTTTGTTATGCGCAATTTCAGAACAATTTGTGCAATTTGAAGTTTGATTAAACGTAAATAAAGAAAAATTGGTGAAATCCTCCTTTTTTTTTTTTTTCTAAAAGTATTTGTCTAAATATTAATATTCATTAAAAGTCAGAATTATTCATAGGTAATAAAATGTGAAAAAATATTATGCACCTTTTGCCGAGTTGACTTGAGGCCGAGTTGACTTGAGGCCGAGTTGACTTGGGGCCGACTTGACTTGGGGCCGACTTTTGGCCGAGACGGTTTAGGGCCGACTTGGATCGAAATCGTTTCTCCAATAAGGAATGTTAAACGGAATACTCTCGTTATATTAACTTATATATGACAAAAACATTGATACCATTTGTCTCTGATTGAACTTGCTTGTACCTTCAGGGCTTATTCAGTTTATTCCACTTTTTATATTTAAACAACTGCTGTGAAATTTAAACAAATACTTGAAATGGAAGTAAGTAACCTATGAACAAACATTCGAAATATGAAACAACAGCTGTTTACACATGTTTTTCAGAATCGTTTGTATACGCTATAAATGAAGATAAAGTGTGTCAGCATTATGCAGAGGAGCTGTTGAGGAACGCAGGCAAGGTATGGATAAAAGTACTATTGCTTGCTTACCAATCCCAGAGTCATTGATTCAAATCCTGTTAGAATTTCAGAATTTTTCTGATGAAAATGAAAGATGAAATATATGTGCGATGTGGTTTAAACAGCTAGGTTTCATGGTTTGAAAATAAAATAATAAAAAAAAAATTGTTTAATTTAATAATGTTTAATACAAATTTGTATTATTTACTATTAATGATTGAAAAAAGTACCCTGACCCTCGTAACTGTTGAGTTAATGTCTTTTATTCCATAGTGTGTTTTTGGTGCATTATGAAAATACACAAGTGCATACTGTACATCTTTCAACGAGAAAACAAGTTGTGTTTTTCTCTTTTCGTGTGAACACACCTCTTGAGTTCTGTCAGCGTTGATAAAGGCGGTTGCGAGAAATCTCAATAGTAACCATATTATACCTTATCTCACCCATATTACAGTACCATGGTTTATGTGCGAGGTCTAATTTTTTATGTCGTAAATTTTATAAATGTTCTGATTTTGTTAAAGTTTATTTGTTCAAGTCTTATCAGTTTCTATTCTATTTCTATTATAGTATTTGTTGGTTCAATTACAATAAGCCTTCATTCTTTAAAAGTTTGTTACAAAAATTATTTGCGTATGTTGCTAAGTTGGAGTAAATTCTGGATCTAGTAGCTACTGTACAATCGCCATCATATAGGCTATTTAATACAGGTTGCGCTCCCATAAGCATAGCTTGTTGCAATTCAGTTTTTAAGTGAGCAATCTTAGTGATGCTGTCGATGTCTAGTGCGTCCAGTTGGGTTTTGAAATTAGTTGGTGCACATCTAGTTGAGTCAGGTAGAGCGTTCCATTCTGGTATGGTCTGCCAAATAAGCAGTTGCGGACTCTCCAGAAGGTGCAAAATTGGGCAGCTCGCTTGGTGATGTGTGCCAAGAAGTATGATCACGTCACACCATTGTTCAAAGAGTTACATTGGCTACCCATGGAGTCACGTGTTAAATTTAAGATCCTGCTGCTGGTGTTCCGATGCCTAAATAGTTGTGCTCCAAAATATCTCTCAGAATTGTTGACAGTCAAGAAGGGAAAGCGAGAACTAAGATCTAGTCATCAGGTGCTACTGGACATTCCAAGGAGCAAACATAGTTGGGGAGATCGGACTTTCAGTGTTGCTGGACCTAGGCTCTGGAACCACCTACCCTTGAACATTAAACACACATCATTATTGAGTCACTTTAAGTCACTACTCAAAACTCACCTTTTCTGATTTTTTAACAGTGCCATGAGCAATGAATGTTGGAATGGCGCTATATAAATCGAACGATTGATTGATTGATGGTCCATCATTAATACTTCTGAAATGTTTCTAGTTTTAATTAATGTAGTCGTAAGTCTATTTATAGTTATATAGTTTTATTACATATTATTATATTATATTGATTTATGCTTTTTACTGATTTTAATTTCCAAATTGTTTGCCAGGTAGTCTGGCATTTTACATTAATCTTTTACTATTTTACGTTTTATACTTTTTATATATTTTTATATGTATTGAATTAGTGAAATAGAAGAATATATATATATATATCTATATAAACAAATCAGGTAAAGAACATTAATTCTAAACCGCCTGGTGATATACTGAAATTTAATTAATTAATTTGAAACGATAAAGATGAGGAAATCTGTGAGTGAGAATGAGAAAAAGTCGCCCCAACCGAGACTCGAACTCGGACCGCCTGCTTGATATGCAGATGTCCTAACCATTAGACCACTCAGGCTTTCATGGTATTGTTCGAACTCGATTGGATAGCGACTCTTTATATATATATATATATATAATATTGCCAATATAATATATTTTTAATAGTTTAATCTAGAGGAGTTCTTGGCAGCGTGGCAACAGTGTGTGCCTGAAGGCATGAAAACTGATCCAGGTCAACTTAAGGTAACAATATTTACTATATTAAAATTTGTTTTTATTTCATTCTTGTAACATTGTTAACTGTATTAACTATTCTTGTAACATTGTTACACTGTATTAACTATTCTTGTAACATTGTTACACTGTATTAACTATTCTTGTAACTTTGTTACACTGTATTAACTATTCTAACATTGTTACACTGTATTAACTATTCTTGTAACATTGTTACACTGTATCAACTATTCTTGTAACATTGTTACACTGTATTAACTATTCTAACATTGTTACACTGTATTAACTATTCTTGTAACATTGTTACACTGTATTAACTATTTTTGTAACTTTGTTACACTGTATTAACTATTTTTGTAACATTGTTACACTGTATTAACTATTCTTGTAACATTGTTACACTGTATTAACTATTTTTGTAACATTGTTAACTGTATTAACTATGTTTGTAACATTGTTAACTGTATTAACTATTCTTGTAACATTATTACACTGTATTAACTATTCTTGAAAAATTGTTAACTGTATTAACTATTTTTGTAACATTGTTACATCTATATATAAATTTACGTAAGGGCAAAAATCGGTAAATCGTGCGTTATTTCTAGAATGTTTACGCGATGGTATATAAAGTTGGTTCGTACTTTCGGTACTAATTTTAACCACCTGATGTAACCCTGTTTACTAATTAAATTGAGTTCGATAATTAGTTATTGACGATTAAAACGAATTTAGGTTCAAAGATTTGCCCCAAATAGGGGTGTTTTCCGATCGTGGTATACACTGTCTAATGGATGTCAATTTGAAAAATACCCGCACACAATAATACGAGGACGCTTCGCATTTTCCTATCTCCTCCTACGATAATTGTTTTTAATAGCTGAAAACCGGTTGAACAGTTCGAGTACAGCATCATGATGTTGAAGACAGGCCGATTTTCTTTAAAAAATGCTATTTTGATACATGTAATATACGTTTTTACAAATGTATTGATTTGTGATGAATGGAACATTCCAAATTATTTGGTTTAACCATAGAGGTATAGATTTAGATTTATGGGCCCCCTTGGAGAATAAACATAAATAGTATTGCAATGCTGTACAATACTGTTAAGGTATTGTTAGATTATAAACATATAATATACAAATAAATAAACGTTATTACTGACAGTTGCTTCTCAACGTTTGTATTAATTAATAATTTAAAAATATATAAACGTACGTAGTGGTACGTGTATCGTTACATGTACTTTACTATTTCAATAGACTATGACAGTGAGAGTTTTAACAAAGTATTAAATCGTAAATGTTTTACTGTATTTAGTGGTATATTATTTATAGGCCTATAAAACATTAAAAACAATATTTCGTTACTGAGTGGATAAGAATATATTTTAAAATGTTTCCTCTTTGTACCTATCTTCTTCCCCCATCCCTCAACCCTTAATGTTACATACAAAACACAAATTGGGTTTGTTTAAATGAGTCCAAATAAAAAAATTTGACTCATTTTGTTTCTCTCTCGGAAGTAATTCCCAGGGTGCTAATTTTAGCTGACTACATAAATCATCGTGTATATTTATTCGTTTCTGTAAACGACAATGTATTATAGTCCTGCAGTACGTACATTTGAAATCTCCATTTTTTTCTCGCTGGAAAATACTGTGTATTCGAGAACCATCTGTGGGCACGACCTAGATGGTACGCGAGCGAAGCGAGCGTGCCATCTAGTTGTATTAACTATTCTTGTAACATTGTTAACTGTATTAACTATTTTTGTAACATTGTTACACCAGGGAGTTAAGGGTATGTTCAGACTAGCGGAGTTACGGTGGAGTTATGTACGCGGCGTACATATTTTTGTGTCTGAACCATGCCGCGGATTAGCGTTAGGGAGCTGTTACTCCGCGCCAGTGGCGTTAATAACTCCAGCGGGAGAGGGTAGATTTCATAAGGCTAATCCATTGATGCATCAGTGATTTCAACCGCCGGTCAACGTCAGCCAATGAAAAGACACAACCGCAATTAGCAGCAGTCTATTCGCGAGGTTTTTTTTAATAGCAAAACAATATAGCCTATTCCTCGAGCTAGCCTAGATCAACAGCAACATTCGAATTAAAATGAAACGTGTTACATGGAAAAGTACAGAAGTGGCTGGTTTGATTTCATTATGGGGCAGCCCTGAATTTATAGACAAGATAGAAATTAGAAATTGGAAAGCTAGCGCCGGCAACAAGATTGCTGTTTTTAAAGAAATTGCATCTAAACTGCAAAATTCTTCCTGACGAAGTTGACGTCGGCGACATGATTTCACAAAATTAATTAAAATAAATAATGGCAAAGTCATTGTCCGTGTAATAATTATGTTCGAAATTACTATCTTCTGTAAGGATTTGCAAAAAAATCGGCAAAAAAAGCATTACATTTGAAGGTAACATTGTATTATATTGCTAGGCCTAGCTAGTGTTGTAAACTTTCGCGCGTGTCACTCTCAGCTCTGTTGTTGTTATTGTGTGTATGTATCCCATCGGCCGTTACGGTATGACGGAACTTCCGCTTTAAACGCAAGACGTTTGGAATGCTAATCGTTGTGTCTGAACACCTTGACTTTTAACGCCACGGATTACCGTACGCCTTGCGTAGATAACTCCACCGTAACTCTGTGAGTCTGAACATACCCTAACTCCCTGGTTACACTGTATTAACTATTTTTGTAACATTGTTAACTGTATTAACTATTTTTGTAACATTGTTACACTGTATTAACTATTCTTGTAACATTTTTAACTGTATTAACTATTTTTGTAACATTGTTAACTGTATTAACTATTTTTGTAACATTGTTACACTGTATTAACTATTCTTGTAACATTGGCCCTGTTTCTGCTGCCAACTAAATACCGTATATTATACGGTATTTTTTGAATACCGTATATATACGGTATATTTTTGGCAGCAGAAACTGCGCTCATAAAAAATATACCGTATTTTGTATACCGTATTTTCCCCACAAAATTTGTGGATAAAATACGGTATTTACAAATTTATACCGTATTTTTTGTACCCGTTTCTGCTGCCAATAAAAAATACCGTATTTTTTTTTTACATGACAAAAGGTCAACATTCGTGTTTTTATTTTCTGTCGCTGTCAGCTGTTTTACACACGTGTATATATATATTCGGCGAAAATGTGGAGCGAAGACGTCACAGTTTTACTAAATAAATTTGTGTGGGGAAGCTAAAATGTCTGGCCAACTAAAAGGTAATAAAAGGGACAACCACATTTATAAAGACATTTCTAAAATAAAAAAGCAGGAGTATGGAATAGACTTGTCTCCAAAGCAAGTAAACTCAAAGCTGAAGAGCCTGCGAAAGCAGTACAACATTGCAAAATACAATAACTCGGGGAGGGAACGAATTAATTGTCCCCATTACGATGTTTCTGTGCTCTCACAACATCTCTATCACTAGGGCTAGGCTGTTGAAAGTGAGACGTAAAACTTCCTTTATTGCGACTTTTAATTATCGATCAAATAAATGAATGGCAATTTGGGTAAAAAAGATGAAATTTAACACGACCACCCAAGAAGTATTGTTAGCAGAAACGGGGTACTAAAAAATACGGTATAAAAAATACCGTATTTTATACCGTATTTTTATACCGTATTTTGAGCAGTTGCAGCAGAAACAGGCCCATTGTTACATTGTATTAACTATTCTTGTAACATTGTTAACTGTATTAACTATTCTTGTAACATTGTTACATTGTATTAACTATTCTTGTAACATTGTTACACTGTATCAACTATTCTTGTAAACATTGTTACACTGTATTAACTATTCTAACATTGTTACACTGTATTAACTATTCTTGTAACATTGTTACACTGTATTAACTATTCTTGTAACATTGTTACACTGTATTAACTATTTTTGTAACATTGTTACACTGTATTAACTATTCTTGTGACATTTTTACACTTTAGTAACTATTCTTGTAACATTTTGATTTTCAGGGTATTGCATTGATAGATCGTACAAGTTTTCCTGAGGTGATTTATCGATACCATGTTGATGATTTACCTGAAGATGAAAAAGAAAGGTACATTTGAATTTTAATTTAAATTATAATTTGCTTTGATTTGTTAAATATTATTATTAAAGCTCAGGTACAGGCATGAATTTTAAATATAATATTTGGTTAATTGTACATAAATCAAATATTTGTAACAGAAATCGAGACGAAAAAACATGAATTTCCCTTAATATGGTCAAATACAAAATTTTGCAAAATTCTTCCATAAAAAACAGAAAGACTTTTTTTCAGTAGTTAGGTAGTTAACCTAATGTAATATTATGTCTGGTGACTCCCTAGACGGTGAAAAAAGATGGTGGATATACAGTGGATAATTTTTGCTATAGCATGAAAATAAAAAGCTGAAGTTGAATAAAAATATCAGAAATGTAATATTCAAGTTATATTACCTATATTTAGTCATCTGATAACATTTTTTACCACACCGTTTATTTTTCATAGCTTTTTAAAATGCCTCTCTATTTACAAAATTTGTGTACAAAAGAATAGAGATTTTACTGTGTAATTTGAACTATCTGATAAGAAAGTGCTTATTTTCAACAAGCTTGTGTAACACAAATAAAATCCCAAAAATTATGAAACATAGGGGAAACTATAGATAGATAATTATTGGAATGTATGATCAATAGAAATTTTTTGCCCGCACCTGGCCTTTAAAGCTCAGTCAACCAAGATTAAAATATGCAAGGGCACCCCGAAAGTGAACAACTCATTGACAAGATTTATAATAACTGCAAAATTTAAAAAATGGTGCTGCCTGCAATAACCTCTTATAGAGGTCCAAATGGTTCCAAATTTTTTCTAGAAAATATCAGACATATTAGGCCAGCCCAAGGTGTTCGGTATTATATAAATAATTTTTTAATATTTGTTATAGATTCAATGAACTTTTCAAGACAAAAGAAAAATGGACACTGGAAGAAATTAAACCATATATTGAGTAAGTATTGAACGTTTTAAATGTTTACAAGATGGGAATACATTAAACACAAATTCACCCGCTTGTTTTTGACGGGCACGTCCATTATACTATAAGAGACAGTCTCCACCCCTTTGACTTTTTCTTAAAATTTTTACAGTTGTTAATAATTGTTAGTCAACTTAAACTATTGTTAGTTGGGGTGTGTAGAAAGCGACGACCTCGAATTGGACGACCCCAACGACCCGGGCGACCTCGAATTGAACGACCTCGAATTGAACGACCCATAACACGAAACCGACGACCCCTATAGCCTAGCCTAGCCTAGGCCTAAGTGTGGTATAACATCCCGAAGCCGAACATAGCCAAAGATCTTTAAACTATACCTTATTATATAATACTCGCAAGCAAGCAATTGATTGAAAAAATACAGAAATATCGCCATTTGATACTGATTGTGTCGACACGAACAAACGAAAAGATATGGAACGCCAAGAGTGCATCATTAAAACTGCATTCGACATATTAAAAATAAATTAAAAAGAAATAAATATTATACAATACATGGTTTAACCATGGACGTATAATTACATCTCGTCTTCTTATAACGAACACTATAGGCCTACCAAGCAGCGTAACATGTGCGTCTTTTACGACATTTCGCGTAGTGATAGAGTGGTGTCCTAGTAGGTCCTACATAAGTTCATGGTCTTTAGGTTTATTGTGTCATGAAAATAAATAATAATTACATACTACAATTTTGTTGGTTTGAAACAGCAAAGGAAAGTAGTCATATTTAATAATTTAATTGTTTTTAATCTTTCAAGGTAAAAATGCAGTGCACTCCATAATATTTTTCTCGCGTGTATGCCTACCACGTAAAATCACGTTGTCTCTCAGGACTAATAGAGTATTGATATTCTTCGAATGAGGTTAAATAATTATTATTTTTTATTTACTATCTTTTAATATCATATTTTATTGAATTTTACAATGATAATACACAAAATATTTTACTAAAAAACGGTGATTTTATGCAATTATTTTACTTCAACTGCTGCCTGAGGGGGCAACATGTTTACGTCATTTTTGGCTAAAAACGATCATTTTCGGTCATGTTTTAGACCTTATATTTTGGAATCTACAAGTCAGATATTCATAATTATTTCTCTTTAATTATAATATTTAATAATATATACTAAAAACCGTGATATATAAACTTTGGAATATACATCGTTATATCTAATAATTAATATAAATAGAACTTCTATTAAATAGAAACGAGCACCGGCGAAAGTAAGCATTTGGCGTTTCATAGAAAATAACGTTTTTCTGGCGGCGCCTCAACTTGTCGGCGGCTCAACTTGGCCTAATCCTGCATGGGGAGGGCCATAAGAAAGCTTTACATTTCACACATGCATTGTATACGGTACCGTCAAACCATGGAGGTATAAAAATATTTTTATACCTCCATGGTCAAACCGTCAAACCTTACCTGCCGCTGAAAAAGAGGCCTGGTTTGCCATGTTTATGATATTTCGTGTGCTAATCGAGTCGAATGCAGTTTTAATGATGCACTCTTGGCGTTCCATATCTGTTCGTTTGTTCGTGTCGACACATTCAGTATCAAATGGCAATATTTCTGTATTTTTTTCAATCAATTGCTTGCTTGCGAGTATTATATAAGGTATGGTTTAAAGATCTTTAGTTATGTTCGGCTTCGGGATGTTATATCATACTTAGGCCTAGGCTAGGCTATTATAGGGGTCGTCGGTTTCGTGTTATGGGTCGTCCAATTCTAGGTCGTCCAATTCGAGGTCGCCCGGGTTGTTGGGGTCGTCCAATTCGAGGTCGTCGCTTTCTACACACCCTTGTTAGTTGATATAATTAATGTTATTCTGTTCAGCATTTTTTTGTTATATTTTTTAGTACCAGCATATATGTGTCATTGTTTATTTCATTCAGTAAAACTTACATCTCAGTAAAGTGGTACAGCCCTGCATGGTTAATTAAGCCTAGGAAGATTTTTAAAATCAAAAACACAATGCACAAATATTAAATTGGCAAAAAAACACAAAAACAATTGTAATGCAGAAATTGTATTGTCAAAATGATAATAAATATTATTTTATTTCTTGTAGCATAAAACCCCAGTAAAAATTAACTACAAAGTAAACACATATAATATGCATAATATGCACATATATTAAATTTACTCACATACATTATTGTAAGTTGTTAAATTCCCTTATATTTTAGCTAAAAGCAAAAATGAATTCCTAAATATCTTGGTTTTAATATTAACAGACCTGAATGGTTAATTATTAAATACTCATGTAGTAGGTGTTTTACATCAGACATTAATAGAACATTTGTATACATGAGTTCATTGTACAAGGGGTCAACATTAACCAACTTGCATTATACCAAAAGTTATCTATAGTATAGTATAGTCAGTCCTAGTGGCGCTATTTCACCTGATGTAACAGATTGTGCAGATTGTCTGACAGATGGTGGAATAGTAATAGTAGTACAGACATTAAACTTTTCATTTTCACAGATTTTTAATAATTTAATTATTTATATTATACTGTACTTTGTTTAATGAGGTTGACTCAAAATAGCAAAAGCTGTTGCTTAAAATAGTTTTAGCGGTTAATTTAACCATGGACATATAAATTAGTTTATATTAATACAATAGAATTAAATTAATAGATTAAATCAATAAGTCTAATTGAACCAGATGTTTTTATTGAATGCACAGGTGAAACTGATAGCTTTTGCTATGAATTTAATTGAAACACTCCACTGACCCACCGACGCAGATCCTGGGGGGACGGGAGACATGTTCCAGGGGCAGGCTCACCCACCTTTATAAGTCGACAAATGTCAACACAACACCCACAACACTTTAGGTACCCCAAAGTATGATACTGTTCATTTCTCACCCACACATTTTTACCGTTTTTTACACCACTTCACTTCACTTCACTAGACTTCACTAACTACATCCCATAATAATCAAAAGTTTTCTTTAAATAGAAACAATGTTTGGAAGTTTGTTTTGTATTCAAAATAATTTCTTTTGTCTAATTATCAACAATTACCTACAGAACAGATTATAACAACAAAACAAAATAAACAATACATTTTTTTTTTCAAAGTAATTCTCAAGTCAGTCAATGTAACAATAATAATGATCATGTATAAATAATTATGTTTTTCTTGCAGAGGGTTGTCTTCAGAAAAAGTGTCAATTGGAGCTTTACTACAGAAGAATGCTAGGGCCTCTACTGGATCTAATGGTGTTAAATTATTCAATTCTAAACATTCTGTTAAAAAATAAAAGGCGAAAAGAAAATAAATTATACAATGATGTTATTTATATTGTTAATTTGTTACAGTTGTGTTGATCCGTCACTGTGATTGGTTGAATATCTTGCTGTGTATTATTGTTTCTTAAAGATGTATTGTCACCCAAAAACATGAAAAATTAAGATTAATTAAATCAGACTATAAATAGGTTAGGTTAATCACTTAATGTTTTCACTTAGAAAAAGACAAAATAAATGGACAAATTCAAACAAAAACACATTGGCTGGCAGCCAATTTGACTATGTTTCGCTTTCAATTTCATATTTTTTTCAATCCAATTTTTAGTCAAAGTGGATAACTATTATGGAATATTTAATAGCATAATATTCAACAACAAAAATGTTTAAGAAAAAAATGTAAAAATTATTTTTTTTCCGGTAGACCATACATCTTTAATACTGTTAACAGTCTTTTAAGGAGAGTCGCGATTGATTCCTAGCTAGATTTTACACTTCGGTTCATTGTGTACACTCGCATTTTATACTAATTCGTGGTAGATGAAAGAAAACAATTTCAAGTAACATTTCGTTATCTTTCAATCCATACAAATTCAGAAAATGTTTGATAAGAGAGCATGGAGCAGGTAAACACAAAAAAACACCATAATATATTTTTAGTAACTCAATATCAAACAATATTTAACGAAAAACATATACTGTATTAGGAATAGGCTTATTCTATTGCGAGTCCATTATTAATCTACATACGTGTATTATGTACACGTGGTATACGGAACGATGTTTGCAATGGAATGCATGGTTTTTATTGGCTGAATACTTTAAGATTGAGAATGTACTGTTTGATTTGATTTTTAGCTATAATTTATTAGCAGCATCAGTGTTACGTGAGGTATATACACAACGATGTTTGCTATGGAATGCATGGTTTGTATTGGCTAAATACTTTAAGATTGGGAATGTACAATTGTTTGATGTTCTACATCTTTCTGTGTGAAATCAAGTGCTTATTCCACTATAGAAAATATCAAGATTTGTGCTTATCTAACTGAAGAAAAAATATGTGAATGTAAAGCTTTTTTTAACTAGCATAAATCAAATCAACAAATTCTCAAGACAGAACACATCTTTCGAGTAAGATTTTTACAACGGGCAGGAGAGCTGAGTAATAAGAGGTATTGTTTTGTATTATTATCGCCAACATGTTTAGTTAGTCGTCTAGTGTGCTGCTAAAATTACATTAGTAGGTGAATAAGCCTCCAGAGTAACATAGGCTGTAGTTAAAACAATTGATACAGTTTGCATGAGTGTAGTTTTCCTAGTTAGATTAGCTAATCTGTTATTATTACAGTATTATCATTTTTTTAAATATTGGAAGAAGCCGACTTGCATGGTATGACGACGACATTCATGCCTATAATAATTATGATTATTTCTATCCAGCATTAAAGATGTATTGTACCGCAAAAACATGAAAAATGAAGATTAATTAAATCAGACTTTGAATAGGCTATGTTATTTTGTAGTTTTAATCAAGTTAATCACTTCAATAAAAAAAACACGAAAAAATCATGTTTTCACTTATAAAATGACAAAATAAAAATTCAACCAAAAATCAGTCAATTTGACCGTTTTTTTGCTTTAAATTACATTTTTTTCAGGTGAATTCTATTTTTCCGATCCAATTTTTTGTCAAAGTGTTGACATTGTTGACTATTGTGTTACATTAAAAAGGAATATTCAACAAAAATGAATTATTTTTTTGCAGGGGGACAATACATCTTTAATGCTGCACATTCAAATGATAACAGATTAGGTATGCATTTACATAATAAACAATGGTAAAGGCGGCGATTAACCTCACTCTCTTGCAAAACAAAAGCGTTATAGTTCGGAGTTTCATATCCTGAAGCCATTAGAACATTTCCACAATAAAACATTGTTGACCCATTAACTATATCTGTCTACCAGGATATCATTATCATTATATGTAAAACCAGCATTATAAATGTGAGTAAACTGTTCTTTGCAACCATTACTTTGTTGTTTTTTTTTTTAATTTAGGCAGTTTTTACAATTAACCACAAACAAGCATCAAGTTAAGATTGTGGATGAAGGTAGTTCCTATTTTTAGTTTGAGTTTCTAGAATGAAGTGATAGTTATATTATGCGCAACGATACATTCACAGACCGTTCAATTCTGATGATTTTGTATTATTATAAACACCGCGCGGCAAAATGTTAAATGCAATCACAATTAACGGCGTCAAGTAAAGTTTGGATATTTGGGTAAAAAAAAACTAGCATACTGAAGAGGACAGTCAAGTTTGATGAGTTGGTAATAATACTACGAATAATTTATTAGACGCTATTCGCCAGGAAGGACTCAACTCAAACTGGAAAGAAGTAGAAAAATAAAATAAAAGGTAAGTTCTGAGAAGAATAACATATATGATAAACTGAGATGTTGACGAAAATTGTTTGTATGATGTTAATGTAACGTTGGTATTTTAGTGTATCCGTTACTATATCATTATAGTCTCAGCGGCAGGATTTCACACAGTCACAGAAATGTACAAACAGTAATTATGGTTTTGTCCAGATACAGTTTTATTTCAATACTAAATATAATACAGTCTGTTCTGGCTAACTCACAAACGTTTTCTCTCTATTTATAAACGTTTTATTCTATCAGGCTCTTCTTTTCCTTCTCTCTTCTCTTACCAGTATACATTCATATTTAAGGAACGGTCCTAATTAATTTGCATGTACTGGGAGGGGACTATTTAGTAAAGGGAACATTCCTTGATGATGAGGAAACAGTAATTGATTAAGGATGTGGGTTATAGGATAGTGAACAAAGAGTACCTATGGATAGGAAGAAAATGTTAATAGATGGAGTAGGGAGAAATAGTGAAAAAGGGTTGTTGATCTGATGGTCAGAGTGTTACATTAAGATAGATTATGATATTGTAAAAGAGGCTATCCTAATGGCAAAGAATAATAAGTCACCAGGTCTAGATAATATAACAAATTAATTAATTAAGAATGATGGCGACAAATTTCAGTAGGGTGCTCTTTAAGTAGAATAATAATATAGATAAACTAGAGCGTCTCCAGCTCCAAATGGCGCGTTATATCTTAAAAGCACCTCGAAATACATCTTGTGCCGCCTTATATGGAGAGCTTGTTTGGTCTCCAATTAACGAGATCCATAACGCTATTCGTATGAAATATTTCCATAGAATTATAAAGATGAATGGAGAATTGAATTACAAAATAGGATAGAGGTTGATTGAGGTTGTTTTTGCATTTATACTACTATAATGTGTATGTAATTCATTAGGCCTAATTGTTATATTTTATATTGTTATTGTGAAGGATGCACCTTTGTGCCAAGTGTGCCACCGATCTGAAGGTGTAATTCCAAATAAAGAAATTGAAAACAGAACCGATAATCGAGGAAAGCGTACAGGTCAACAATCTACACACCCTTAGTTTAATAACATTTTGTTTCAATCGTAAAACGTTATTTGGAAAAATGAATCTATCTATCTATAGCGAAAACAAGACAAATTGCTTTTTGTAATCATTTTGGATTCGTTTATCTTCCATAAAAATTTATATCTGTAATGTTTATGGATAATGTTCATGGTTCGGTGCTTACATTTCCTGAATTTTCACGAATTTATCAAACCACTAAGAGAGGTAAGGCATAGGCCTATATTTCTACAGACGTCTCTTTTTTTTTTTTTTTTTTTTTTTTTTTTTTTATTCAATCAAAACCAACAGCGATAAATACCGCCACTAACAGGTTTGAAACATAAAACAATACAACATCAAAAACGGTTAACAAAAAAATACAGCTTAAAGTGGTGGATTTTGTTCACTAAGGGCGAAGGATTGGTCATAGCAATAAGTAACTATAGCCATCATAACCATAGATGGAAAATAGAAATAGAAAATAGCTGAGCATCACCATAGATAGCAAGAAAATAGCTGTGCAATTGCTATACTTGATACAGCCGCATAAATAGCAAATTAATAAATAACTGTGAAATTGCTATAGGCCTACTTCATATAGCAAAAATAGCCGTGTAATTGCTTTACTTGATAAAGCCATAAATAGCAAATAAATAGCTGTGTAATTGCTATACTTAATATAGCAAAAATAGCAAATAAATAGTTGTGGAATTGCTATACTTGATAAAGCCATAAATAGCAAATAAATAACTGTGTGATTGCTATACTTGATATAGCCATAAATAGCCTACAAATAGCTTGCAATTGTTATACTTGATACAGCATAAATAGCAAACAAATAGCTGTGTATTCTAATAAATAGCCATAAATGCCATTGTGTATCTGTTTCCTAGTTCAGTTAATAACATTATAGCATTTGCAGATAACATTGACAGTTGCAGGTCATAAATGACTTTCCAATGCTTTCAAAACAATGGAAAGAATTCATGTTAACCTGAAAATGTCATTTGTGTGGATGTCGTTGATACCGGGAAATTATTTATTTATTTATCAATTTAAAATTATGAAATACGTATGTTTCTATTTTAGACCTCCAGCCCGTAGACGAATTCAAATTAATGTTTTGTTCAAAAACAACAATCAAACCATTTTCAGTTTTAAACAATTAAAATATTTTTTAAGCCAAGATAACTTTCTTCTGTCATCAGAAAAATGTTATTCTGTTAGGAAAATCTGTGTTCTGTAAAACATTTTTAGTTAACTTGCCGGTGGTAGTTGCTTTAGACCGGACGGACGTTCTCAAATTATTGAAGAATGTTTAGGCCTACCTTTTTTTTTACGGCGAAGTACCAATACTCGATTACAGGATATAAAGTATTACAATCATTTAAGAATGTTTTATTTTTGTTAATGAGTATACTCTAATAAAACATTTTGTCAAATCCTAAACATTAAATAGTAACCACCTAACAAAAGATGTTCATTTTCTTTAGATTCTACAGTGAGTTGTTGAGCAGCAACGTTCATAACTGAAGATGAATAAGATTTTGCTTCGTTTCGTGTACGGATTGGGTATTCTCTCGATCAGTGTGTTTTATTATACTCACGACATAAACCTGTATATACATTATTTAAGAAGATCAACCTTAACAAATGGCAGTTATCGTTCCAGTCAAGGAACTCACGAAAAAGACCAAAAGACAAATTATTTGACCAATTCGTTGACAAATGATGTATATCATCCTTTTCAACCAAAACATTATTTGTAAGTATTAGCATGGAGGAAATATATACAGATATATGTATATATTTACTCCATGGTATTAGCTTCAATTCAATTATTTGCATATGTTACGACTATAAGGCACACTGTGGAGCGAACGACTGATTGACTGCTGACGTTCAACTGGCGATTGAATGAGATGAGATGGAAACAAAATACAAGAGATGACTGGAAACTGTCCCTAATAAGAAGTAGTAAATATTTTGTACGAACGGTTGAGAACTGCTGTTGCCTTATAATTAACAAATACTAACGAAAAGGAGTTGTGGCTATATTAATTATAGAAAATAATGTCTAATGTTGTTCTTATCTTTAATGTTAAACAACTTTATTTCTAAAATAAATAAATAAAGCCATGTTCAATAGAATATGAACCCGAGGGGCGTAGTCTGGTCCACCTGTTTAGACCTAGGTCTAACATTTTCAAAGTAAAAGTGCAATTTATGAGAAACTAGCAGCTTTATTTTTCAAAATTGTCTAGCTCAGCCCCAACCATGGTAGAGTGTTGCTAAAGTGCGAGCCAGGGAGGCATGCAATTCGTGCATTTCATGCAATCCATGATGAGAATTTCAATAGAACAAAAAATGGAAAGAGACTCACTCACAAGACCTAATTTTATTATTTTTTCAATTTACAAAACAATTACAACGATGAATCAGTCGACTGAGCTAACAGGTCATCTTGTTTATAGTTAGATTAATACTAGTTTCGTTCCCTCATGATGTATATCATGACGTAACGATTAGAATGACGTATTTAATGAAGCTTTTTTTTTTTTAAATATGAACTTCTTTCAATAAAATGTGTTAAAAAGATAAGATTTGTTAAAATGATAATGTTTTGAAATGAACCCAAACCCGATTTGAGGATAAATTGTGCATATTTTATGCGACAGAAGGTGGCTGGCATCAGACCACGTGTGGAAAATGCCTACGTTGGAAGCATCCCCTTTAACACATATAGCAATGAATGTAAATAGTTATTGATTACGTATGCCATTACAGTTAACTATGTATTTATGACTGTAGGAATCGCAAAGATATTCTCTAAATCTCTCATTAAAAATAAAAGGAAAACAAAATATTTATTTTTCATTAAAAACTCTAGGCTTGACATTTTCAACCCTCTAAATATCTCTCTTTCCAAAAGAGCATTAACCGTTACGCCACAAAGTAGTACATGACTGAACAGATGATAATAGTCTATTTATACGTGTATTAAGTAATTCATTATTACGGCATAAATATCCTATTAACCTTGTTAAACCCAAAATGACCAGTTAGCTCAGTCGCCTGAACGTCGTGTTGACACACGTGTCGTGGGTTCGATTCCCAGCTGATCGGTGAAATAGAGTTATGCGACCACTGTGTTTGGGGTTCACAGAATTATACGTCCCCCTTTCCACCACACATCATGAGGCGACAACATCAATGCATCTGGTGATGTGCTGGAAACGACCCCAAAAGGCCTTAGTGCTGAGGCAGGGAGAGCACATTTAACATCTTTTTTTTCGCGCCGCGGCTCTAGCCAGCTATGTCCCAGGAGGACACATTCATTAATAAGCTGTTTCATAGCGGTAGCTTTAGTATCTAAGGCTGACAGTTTTGTGAATTTGGAAACTCGACTATAATTTATAGGTAGCTGCTGGACCCAAAAAACGTCTGGGAGAAGAGAGTCTATATGAAAGCCTTTGCTGATAATACAGTATTATTGAGATGTAGACGGAAATCTGTAAAATCTTGATCAATAAATAATAACTTCGTTTTTGCTGTCAACCAGGGCGGTATTATAATAAGTCACTGTCAAATAATCATTCGATAATGGTCAAAACTTTATTTTGGCTCTGTCAACATAAAGGGAGGTATTTACAATGACTTTCTTTGACTTTCAATCTAGGCCAATGTTATAATAATACGCCGTCAGATATTAAATCATTGAAACAGTCCTCGTAAATTTTTTGTTGGTTATCAGATGCCGTGGGGGGTCCAATCAATTATCGTCAGAAGGTGAACAATCAGTCTACAGAAGATTATTAGGAACGCCTGCTCCATTAATTAATCCAGAAAAAGGTTTGAACATTATCTATTTGTTTATTAGCCTTCTCCTAACACAATTATATTTTCTTTAAAAAAAAGGTTTTATAAGTGGTTTCAACATTTATGATAGTAATGTCACAGTTCTGTGTCTGGACGCAAGTTCATAGACCTACTAGTTATATTATTCATATTAACTGATACTTACTCTTCATTTACCGTAAAGTTCAGTTTTAATGAAATATATAATATAAATTGGCTTCGTAACAATTAATTAGTTTTGAAAAGGTTAGTTTTTTGGTGATAGGTGAAAATGACATGTAACTTCGTAATCAATTTATTTTTTTTGTATAAAGGCCCAATTACACTATGACGATAACGACAGACGATAAATATATAGCATGCATTTTTTTAACATAAACCAAAAGAAATTAGAAAGGTTTTCGTTCTAGACCTATAGGATAATCATTTATGCTGTCTTTGATAAAAATAATGTTTTTCAAATTCCAATCAAATGACGTCATGATAAATAAAAACAATAAAATCGCTGTATTGTCACGATATTATTGGTCTTACTAATCATGACGTCATTTGATTGGACGTGTGAAAATATAATTTTCATCAAAGGAATTGTTTATATTTCTTTTGGTTTATGTATTAAAAATGCACATTTGTCTATTTATCGTCGATAGTTATCGTCCTAGTGTATGGGCCTTATGCTGTAAATGTTCAATTAATTGATCATTCCGATTTTATTAGTTTGACTCTTGCACAGTTGCTGTCTAATCGTTGTTGTGTAATATCATTTCGAACCATATTAAAATCATAAAGAGATTCATATTCCTTAACATGTGGCTGTGCATGGAAGTCTGGTCTACAACTCGGCCCCGGGCCTGAAAGTGTTGGTGAATTCATAATTATACTTAATATTATATATATAAACACAACAGGCATAGAAATAAATTCCAAACCGCCCGGTGATACACTGAAAATTATTTAATTAATTTTTGAAACGATAAAGATGAGGAAATCTGGGAGTGTTGAAACATTTCAATATTCATTTAAAAAAGTACATTAATTATGGTATTGATCAGTGCCTATAGAGGCGTAAAAACCCTCGGTCAATATCATGTAAAATGCACTGTGGAAGGGTCATTATTAAGACTGCAAAATTGGGCTTATCAAATACTTTCGTTCAAAATGTAAAATCAAGGCTGAAAAATTGGGCTTATCAACAACAAAATATTTTATTATTAGACGCGATAACATCAAGGATAATCAGTATAATTATTAATATAGCCACTGTTACTAGTTTTATTCTACATGCTAAAGTAAATAAAAATCCACTAGAAAACAAGCAAGTCTGAATGTTATGCTTATTAGCCATGTTATGTTTGTTACTGTAGGCCTATGATTGTTTGCAATGTCCACATATTATTTCCGTGGGCATATCCATAGTGTATCACTCACAAAAAAGACGTGTGAGGTTCTTTCTTTAGATTTTGAAGAATGATTTGTGTTACAAGAGTCAAATGCTCAAGATATCGGCTAACGCCATGGGACCCTTGGCTTATCAATGAATAATAAATACAGTACTACTTTCGTTCAATTGAAATCGGAATCTGACCGTTTCATTAAATTGGGTGTGATTAGGCCTAAACATATAATAATTTATTAAAAAGGTACAATAAAAACAAATGCATCAGAGGCGTAAAGAACCCACGGTCAATATCATGTAAAATGTATATGGTATAAGCACTGTGGAAGGGGTCATTATTATTAAACTGGAAAATTCGGCTTATCAACAAATAAATACTTTCGTTTAAAATGTAAAATAAGACTGCAAAATTGGGCTTATCAACAAATAAATACTTTCGTTCAAAATGTAAAATAAGACTGCACAGTTGGGCTTATCAACAAATAAAATACTTTTTTTCAAAATGTAAAATTAAGACTGGAAAATTGGGCTTATAAACAAATAAATACTTTTTTTCAAAATGTAAAATTAAGACTGGAAAATTGGGCTTATAAACAAATAAATACTTCCGTTCAAAATGTAAGAAAACATTTTTTAAATATAATCCTTAAGCTCTGTCTATACTATCAAACTAAATAAAATATGATGTGCCCATATTATATAGACACGGATGTCATATCACTACGATAATCGGGCATATCACTACCATATTTGGGCACATCACACTTTTTTTGTTAAACTAGTTGGGACAGTGTAGACACAGAACTATGTGATCGAAACATAAGTCGGAATTGGACTGACGCGATTGATTTAATTGGGTATTTTTATTAATGTAATGATTCATTAAAAACTATAATACCGATACGCGTTTGGTATTGATCAATGGTGCAAAAAACCCTGAGAAATAATGTTATAACGCGATTTGGTGATAGCTTAGCAATAATACAACCCATATACTATTATTATAAATACCTATTACAAATCCATTCATATAACTTTTCATCGCGAACCGAAAATGTATAAATGTTATTCTACAGACAGTAATTATATATTCAAAAGCCATATTATTATTATTATCAATACCTAAATGCGATAGTAATAACCATATACATTATTCCCAATACAAATTTGTGCGTTTAATTCTAGAAAGAAACGACTGTGCTGACAGGCCAATGACATAAATCACAAGTAAAGTCCCAATTGTTCACTTGCGTTTTGATTGGCCGACCTATTATATTAGATTAATGAAGACTGTTCTTACAACTGTCCAGTCAAAAAGTTACGCGGCGTTTTTTGTAAGAAATATTTCTTGTTTATTTATTATTTTTTTTCAACCTGTATTCGATCTCGTAAGTTTTATGTTTGCCGCCCTCAATTTTAAATTAAATTGAATTTATTATTTTATTTATTTAACATCTTTTATTTTTTGTCCACCTGCTGCTCTATTTCGATCTCATACATTTTATGTTTAGCGCCCTTAATTTATCTCGATATCATCGCGTACGTATGTTTACAGCACACGGCAAACGAGTTGGACAAGTTAGTACTCAATATTCAATGAATGAATCCATGACGAGATGTATTGAAACCTGTATCTGAGCTAAAATACAAATTTTTGTCCACCTGTCTTCGATCTCGTAAAATTTATATTTAATGCCCCTATTTTAAGAACACAAAAAGCCGCCTAAAACTTTTTAGTTGCATCTGGATAGTTGAATTTTAACATTACCTTACATATCGTAGATGATTTAATTATTGTAATTTTTTTTATGAATTGTACTAAAAGGAAAGTTAGTAATTATGATTTTGTGTGTCACGGCTGTTTGTATTTTAACATTGTGTTCCGCTCTTGATACACATGCATTGTTTGTCTCGCTGGTTCGCATTTCGGCAGCACACTTTCCATTGTGGTAGGGCTGTTCTGATCCTGGAACCCTTTATTTTTCGTTTTCTATTTCAAAGTGTAAGTGTAATTTCCGGGGACAAGCAGCTCCATTTTCCACATTTGTCTTGGCTCCGCCCAAATCACGGTGGGCTTGTACTGGACACTTATAATATTTCTTTTCATATTTTAATGGATAAGTGCAATTTCAAAATTGTCTTGGCTTAGCCCAAATTATGATGAGGCTGTTGTCATGATGAGTCCTATATAGTTTATTAATAATTTCAAATTATGTGCCATTTTCTGGAGACCTAGCAGCTATATCTACAATTGTTGCACCCTTCAGAGAGCAAACCGCCTACGCCTCTAAACACACTCATTAACATTGTTTGATAACATAACTGAAACTATATAATTCGGCCCAGTCCATTTGATTGTTTTAACTGAAACTATATAATTCGGCCTAGTCCATTTGATTGTTTTATACTCTAGGTTACCATTCAAAGAGAGGGTTTACAAATTACTTAAAGACCATATTGATGTCAGAAATGCGGCCGAATTAAGGTACTTTTAAAAAACACATTTAAAAAAATGTGTGTTTTTGTTATCAATTTTTCTTTTGTATTTTGTATTGCACTTTTGTACATAATATCCACCGTTTGTTTAATTTTTTTCTGAAACTTACCTTTAGCTATAGTAATTTTATATTTTCTAGTGTATCGTTACAGAAATTTTCTCCAAACAACACTGTTCTATTTTATGACAAACCAGTTGATTATAACAACGAAACGAAGATAGTCTTGCCAAAAAAGAACCCGAGCCGAAAGAAAACGATCGGTTCCTACGACACATGCGCAATTTTAGGAAATTCTGGGATACTAATAGATAGCCATTGTGGAAAAGAAATTGATGCTCATGACTTTGTATTGAGATCCAATTTGGCGCCGACTGTGGGTTATACAAATGACGTCGGAAATAAAACTAATCTGACTACGCTAAATAGTGAGAAGTGTAATTACATAGCCAATTGTTTAAAACATGACAAACTGCGATGTAAAGATAAAGTTTACAAACTAATGAAATCTTTTGATGGTACTTTTGTGTGGTTTTCCAAATTTGGTGTGGTACCATCTTCCAACTATGTTACCTTCACACAGGCTATTATGGACAACAAATTGAAGACTGAAATTGCGTATCCAGGATTTGGTTTGCCAACACACATATCAAAGTAGGTTTTGTTTCAGTCATATTTATAGTAGTTTAAATTAATGTAAATTTAGCATAGCAATTGTTCTTTTGAGCTATAGTTCTTTATGATTAATATAGGGGTGGTGTGAGGTAAATAGATGATGTAAAAGTTGATGTTATTGTGAGTAATTCAAATAAATGGCTTCTTCTTTCCCTGTACTTCTTTCTGAGTAGTTTTCTTTCTGAGCTTTGCTTCTTTTTTAGGAGTCGTGCTGCTTTCTGAGTAGTTTTCTTTCTGAGCTTTGCTTCTTTTATAGGAGTCGTGCTGCTTTCTGAGGAGTTTTCTTTCTGAGCTTTGCTTCTTTTTTAGGAGTCGTGCTGCTTTCTGAGAAGTTTTCTTTCTGAGCTTTGCTTCTTTTTTTAGGAGTCTAGCTGCTTTCTGAGGAGTTTTCTTTTTTAACTTTGCTTCTTTTTTTAGGAGTCGTGCTTCTTTCTGAGGAGTTTTCTTTCTGAGCTTTGCTTCCTTTTTAGGAGTCGTACTTCTCTCTGAGGAGTTTTCTTTCTGAGTTGTGCTTCTTTTTTTAGGAGTCGTGCTGCTTTCTGAGGAGTTTTCTTTCTGAGCTTTGCTTCTTTTTTAGCAGTCGTGCTGCTTTCTGAGGAGTTTTCTTTCTGAGCTTTGCTTCTTTTTTAGGAGTTGTGCTGCTTTCTGAGGAGTTTTCTTTCTGAGCTTCGCTTCTTTTTTAGGAGTCGTGCTTCTTTTTGAGGAGTTTTCTTTCTGAGCTTTGCTTCTTTTTTAGGAGTCGGGTGCTTCATTCACATGAGTTGTTTTTTCTGATGATAAGTTGTGCTTTGATATTTTTTTTTTAGCTATGTTCCATGTCTAATCTATCACTATAATAATAATAATAATAATATTGATGTTTTTTAAATACTGTATTAGAATACTGTTCCTAAACTGTGGATTATAGTGATGTGATGCCTTTTCCTTATCTCACTAACTCAATGTTAATTTTTATCGATATATTTCAGGTATTGGAAAGTTGATAGTCCATCAAGCGGTCTTGTCTTGTACACAATAGCGAGTACTTTCTGTAGAAAAATTTCGATGTATGGTTTCTATCCATTCTATACAAAAGACGACGGAACTCCTGTATTTCATCATTATTACGATAATAAAACAACATTGAATTATACACAAAATAGGCACAATATGCCTAATGAATTTAAGTTGTTTTTAGAACTCAATCGGACTCGTCATTTAAGACTAGTAACGGATCACTGTATCCAATAATTTTACGTTTATCTATATATAAATTTACGTAAGGGCAAAATTCGGTAAATCGCGCGTTACTTCTAGAATTTTTACTCGATGGTATATAAAGTTGGTTCGTACTTTCGGTACTGATTTTAACCACCTGATGTAACCCTGTTTACAAATTAAATTATGTTAGATAATTAGTTATTGACGATTAAAACGAATTTAGGTGCAACGATTTGCCCCAAATACGGGTGTTTTCCGATCGTTGTATACACTGTCTAATGGATGTCAATTTGAAAAATACCCGCACACAATAATACGAGGACACTTCGCATTTTCCTATCTCCTCCTACGATAATTGTTTTTAATAGCTGAAAACCGGTTGAACAGTTCGAGTTCAGCATCATAATGTTGAAGACAGGCCGATTTTCTTTAAAAAATGCTATTTTGATACATGTAATATACGTTTTTACAAATGTATTGATTTGTGATGAATGGAACATTCCAAATTATTTGGTTTAACCATACAGGTATAGATTTAGATTTATGGGCCCCCTTGGAGAATAAACATAAATAGTATTGCAATGCTGTACAATACTGTTAGGTATTAACCACTTTTGATCGCAATTTGAATCGCAAATTTCTTACTGTGTGAGTGTTGGTACTGTTAGATATAATATAAACAAATATACAAATAAACTTTATTACTGTGAGTGTGGGTAGGCCCTACTGTTAGATACAAATAAATAAACGTTATTACTGACAGTTGCTTCTCAACGTTTGTATTAATTAATAATTTAAAAATATATAAACGTCGTAGTGGTGTATCGTTACATGTACTTTACTATTTCAATCGACTATGACAGTGAGAGTTTTAACAAAGTATTAAATCGTAAATGTTTTACTGTATTTAGTGGTATATTATTTATAGGCCTATAAACCATTAAAAACAATATTTCGTTACTGAGTGGATAAGAATATATTTTAAAATGTTTCCTCTTTGTACCTATCTTCTTCCCCCATCCCTCAACCCTTAGGCCTAATGTTACATACAAAACACAAATTGGGTTTGTTTAAATGAGTCCAAATAAAAAAATTTGACTCATTTTGTTTCTCTCTCGGAAGTAATTCCCAGGGTGCTAATTTTGGTTGACTACATAAATCATTGTGTATATTTATTCGTTTCTGTAAACGACAATGTATTATAGTCCTGCAGTACGTACATTTGAAATCTCCATTTTTTTCTCGCTGGAAATACTGTGTATTCGAGAACCATCTGTGGGCACGACCTAGATGGTACGCGAGCGAAGCGAGCGTGCCATCTAGTGAGTATAATTACGTTATAATCTTTTTGGTATTAGATTGCTTTTGTTCATTCATTCGTTTGTTATTTTGTTCATTCGGTCAAAATCGATAACATACAAGTGTGTTTAATATATATTATATTGAATATTTAGGTCACTCATTTTGATAAGTTGTAAAATCAAATCAAATACATTTTATATTTAAAAAACATATGAAATTGTGTAACATAATTTTGTATTTATTTTGTAGAAATTTCATACCATAATTTTAAATCCTTTTTGGAGGTCATTCCATATTTTAGTTGCTCGGTATAAAAAAAACCTTCTTTCTCTCCTGTGCTCTATTCTATTCTGTTCTTGTTGTTACTATGTTTTTTCTTAGTACATTTGTGGTGGTAGATGATCATTAGAACTAAAAGAATACTGACGAATTATTGTTTCATTGATTTTATTTCATTTCCAACAAGAAAATGCTAATAATTACACAATAATATCCATAACTACCAAAACGTATTGATGAAATCAAGAAAAGGAGAAGCATCATAATTATTATATAATAATAATAATAATTTATTATTAATTTATTATTATTATTATTATGAAGATAAAGTTTGATGGCGTTACGGAGACAAGGTAGTACAAACAATAGTGGCACTATTTACATGCTTGCCTTCAAATCCCAGGGTCTTTAGTTAAAATCCTGTTATGTTCTTTTTTATTTTATTTCTTTATTCTGACATAATAAAAATCATAGGATGAAAACACAAAAAAATACCGAGACGGCAAACTTCTGTACGATGGCCGCCAATACAGGGATTTGTTAAAACTGTAAAATTGAGGGTTTTTTTTCTCTCAATATTGTTTGTATGCGTTTTCCTGTTTAATGGGGAATAATATAGAAATTTAGTATATAAGTTGCAATAATACGGCATAAAGTTCTGTCCATACTATACAACTTTATGTGACAAAAAAATGTGATGTGCCAATAATAATATGGACATGATGTCATATCACTACTATATTTAGGCATATATTTGATTTGATTTTTGATTTGATTTATTCAATATCGGCTCATTACAATTACAACAGAATATATAAAAATATATAATGAAACAAAAAGCCAGGATTGTCACAAGCGAACCCAATCACTGTTTAAAGACTTTCCTTTAACATAAATAAAATATAATATAAATATAAAATAAATGACGATAAAAAATTTATTAATAAAAATCAAAGAAATTATGTAAAAAAATACAGCAGGGACCAGGTAAAATCAAAAGAAATAGTGTTGGCGAAGACTAGTCTCGAATTCTCGAAACCTGCCAAGGAGAGCAAGCTCACTTAATTCAGAGGGAAGACCGTTCCAAAGTTTACAGAATCTAGGAAAGAGTGAAGATTGAAAACAGATAGTTCGACCAAAGGGTGGCCTGAATAGAAGATCAAATTTGTGACGAGAAATAGGAGAAAAAAAAAGAAGAAACATCGAGATCAATAATAGTGTATAAACATTTGACAACAAAGATAATAGTTTGGAAATCAATCCGAGAAGTCAAAAAGAAGGAAGATGAAGGAGAGCTAATCTTTCGGCGTAAGTAGGACGTTCAAAGTGTTTACCTGGAAAAAAGTATCTAGTAAGAATGCGTTGAGGTTTTTCAAGGAGATTAGGGGATGGGAAGCCAAATGTGGAAACCACACATGAGCACCATATTCCAGAATCGGACGACATAAGGATTTGTAAAGCAGAAGAGGAGATTGAGAGTCATTGGTACCAACAGTACGACGGATAAATCCTAAAGTCCTGGAGGCAGAAGAGTGAACAGCTAAAATGTGGTCGTGCCAGGAAAGGGTACTATTAAGGGTAATGCCAAGGTATTTATGGCTGTTAGTTAGAGATAGAGGGATATCATCGAGAGCGAGAAACGTGCATAACTTTACATTTATTATGTTAAGTGACATTTTATTTACGTTGGACCAAGAAAGAATATTGTCAAGATCAGATTGTAGGATAAGGGAATCAGAGTTAGATTGAATATTCCTGAAGACAACAGTGTCATCAGCATATTGGAGAATATTAGATTGAAGAGTAGAGGGAAGATCCGAAACAAAAATATTAAATAACAGAGGGCCTAGTAGAGATCCATGTGGAACCCCAGATGTTACTTGGGCCCAATTTTAGGAGGAACCATTAAAAAGCACTCTCTGGGACCGACCAATTAGGTAAGAGGAAAACCAATAAGTGTAGAGCCACAGAAACCATAGTTGTGAAGTTTTTGAAGAAGAAGAGTATGAGAAATCTTATCAAAGGCCTTGGACCAATCCAGAAATATAACATCGGTTTTAGGAGAATTACGTTTATCAAGATTAGAAGCAAGGTGATGGTAAAGTTGGGAGACTTGAGTAATTTTTGATCGTCTTGGCACGAAACCATGTTGGGCTTTAGGAATAAGACATAGATTAGTTAAGTGAGTGTTAATATGGGTAGAAAGAAGTCCTTCTAAGAGTTTACATGGAATAGAGCAAAGAGAAATAGGTCGATAGTTGTTAAGTGTTGCACGATTATCTGATTTGAAAACTGGTACTACATTAGCCCTTTGAAGTGGAACTTGGCCAAGAGAAAGTGACAGATTATAGATGTTAGAGAGATATGAAGAGATAACAGAACCAGCTAATTTAAGAAGTGAAGAAGAAATATTGTCTGGTCCAGGAGATTTATATATCACTACCATATTTGGCCAAATCATACTGTTGTTGTCTAACTAGTTTGATAGTGTAGACAGAGCTTTAAATATTCATGATTTGATAGGACTTTGCATTGATGACGATTTCTCTATAAGTATTAGTGACCATTTTAAGAGAAAAACTTTTTTGGATGTTTGATAGGATTTATAGTTTCTTTGAGATTTTAGGAATATAATAAGGAAAAGAGGGACGCATATTTTTTTTTTAAATCACATTGTTACTTGTTTACGTATACGACGACTGCTTTTAACAAAGGAATCATTGAAGTAAATACATATCATTGTATTCAGACACAGACTGAAATAACCTCGGTTTAGCGTTTTGAGATAGGCCAATGGTAAGTTTTATCGAACATTTGTAACTTTGAGGTGCAGCCATTTTAACTGCAGACGAGTATGCAGATTGCGGAAGAGAGATAGAGCTGGAATCTATCACATGCCTCATCATAAAGTTAGTATAATTTTTTTTTGCTACTCAGAGACCGCGGAAATTAACTAACTTATAACAAACGCATACAAGTTTCTGACTTAATCCCTGGTTAATTAGTTAATGAATATTCAGTATGTTATGGAGAAAATATAATGTGTAGCTAAAATATTGTAGTATAAGTAGACTCTTTTATAGAAAAATGAAGGTATAGCTTGACCAAACTCATTGATTTAAGTAATTATGATCATAGTATGTCACAATGGTAGGTGATTTTGATACGTGGTGGTATAAATAATAATATGTGTACAGCCACATCAAAACCAGGCACTTGGTGAAATATATATTTTTTTAGTTGATACTATAATGGTATTCCTCACAATATATCCTTCAAAATGGTGTTTGGATCATTTAAATCAAGCAAATATTCCCAGAGTTATGGCAATAAATGTATATAGCATTTATACAACAATTTATTTGTAATTACTGAGTAATTAACAGTCAAAGTTTAATGACAAATCAGACAGGAAGTTGCCCCATGCTGTTACAGGTTGAACAATTAACACCTTAGCAACACTACCTTCTAGATAAACAATCATTCTGAAATTTGGCACACTTATTCAATATAGTGTTTTCTGATATTCATGAAAATTTCATCAAAATCCGAGGTGGTTATCATAGTTAATTATGACGATTACAAAGTACCACTAATTTACGTAAAATCTGTCAAATTCATTTATAATAGTGTAGTGTAAGAATAATACAGTAGGCCTACTAGTAGGTATTCAGGAAGATTGCCTTAGCTTATTATTAGTTCTAAACAAATTTAAAAAAAACAGCAAACATTTTATTAATGAACTTTATTCAATTTTATTTCTCTTTTTACTTTATTTTATCTGCTTTTTGTTCAAAATGGCGCAGGGCACATAATGTCCCTCGTTTCTGGTCGGCAAAATTCAATTACCAGTATTTTATTTGCGAGTGATTTGTATTGTACTGGTTTTTAGTGTTAATGTTATGTATATAAGAGAAACTCAACAGTTCTTTTCAGACTTAATATACGTGGTGTACCGCAAACTTTATATCAACATTTGATTTCGCCATGCAAACCTTCAAACAATGTTATGTATTCTATTGTTGAACCAGCACCATAACAGATAGCCACACCCGTTAGCTTGAACAATGTTTTTAAGCATGATGAATAATGTGAAATTTAGCCAAGGTACCAGTATTTTATTTGTGAGGGATTTGTATTGTACTGGATTTTACTGTTGTTAAAGTTATGTAATACGTCTATTGTTGAACCAGCACCTGGCCTGATCATGACAGATAGACACACCTGTTAGCTTGAACAATGTTTTTAAGCATGATGAATAACGTGAAATTTAGCCAAGGTACCAGTATTTGTATTGTACTGGTTTTTACGGTTTATGTTTTGCACACACTCCCCACACACCCAACCCATCATTGGCAATTTTTAAGCATAATGAAATTTAACCAAATTGAAATAAATAAAATAGCCCAGAAGTAGGCCTAGTAAGTAAAGTAAAGCCTTCCAGGAGGCTTATTATACTATAGAGAGGAAAACTCTATCTTATTTTAATTGGGCTAGGCCTTGTTGTTGTTATTACTATTATTATTACTAGCTAGCTAGGCCTACTATGCCATGCAGCCTATCTAGGTTAGTAGCCCAGCGTAGTAGTAGGCCTAGGCGGATCTCCGCCTAGTCTAGGCTTATAGTACTAGGCCTAGTAGAGCCAGGCAGGTCTAGCCTACTGTACCTGGTCCTAGCTAGGCCTAGTGCCAGTGGATTGAGAGTTACATTGTTAATATCAACTCTTACGATAAATAACTTAGCTAGGCCCTTTACTTTAGTATGTTATAACTTATTGTTATCAAGTCTGAGTCAGTACACGCCACTTTAGTATTAATGTGTACAGTACTTAGATGAACTATAAAAAATATATTTTTCTCGACAAGCGTGTACTAGCGATAAGATTTTGTTGACCTGGAATTTTCCATGCTGGATGGGTCATGTGACAAAATTAAACCAATCACATCGCTTCTTTCAGCGTGTTCGTAGCAACAAGGCCGTTTTTGTTTACACTAAAGGGTTCTATAAAATCGGTTTTTATTGGTCTATATCGTACAATCTGTGACATCACTCATTTATTTTTAGATTCATGAACAAAATACCTATCGAATGATACCAAGCTTTCAGGGGTTATCTACAAAATTACGGCGTAGGAATGACGAAAATAACTGCTTTTTTATAACGAATTACCACGTTCTTTCAATCGAAACACGAGGATAGAGGCTCAGATTTATGTAATTTTTACCACCTTTCCATTTGAATTAGTTAATAAGATATATATTTTTGAAATCTACGGTAAATTTCCTATCAGATAATGGTAAAAAAACAAAATGGTCAAAATATGAGTTTCACACATTCAAATGCATTTTACACAAATCCCTATCTAGCGACAAGCGCCTGGTTTTGATGTGGCTGTACACATATAACAGTTATACAATCATGCGCTGTACTTGGATTTGTAAATTTCATTTAAAAAGTGTTATTGTGTACAGGGCCGTTAAGCACCGTATTACTTTTTGTTTAAATTCCGGCCACGACACCTAATTTAAATAAGAATATTAGCTTTGTTGAGCACCCGTCCTCTGGACATAGCGATCGTGTTTTGTTAAGCCGGTAAAGTCAACTGTAATGATACAGTTTTGCAGTCAATATAAATAGACTTGACGGACGAATGTTCGTGTCATTTGGATTAAAAAAACTATTTAAACATCAGCATTGGAATTTGAAAAAAACAATTAACATTATATGGAATATCTGTTGTTAGTAAGTACTCAACATTACATTATTAAGCTTGTAAGAATTAGAATAAAATTGTACCAAGGATATAAATTATAGAGTAAATATTGTATTGCAGGATAGGCCTGCTGAAAGGATAGGGTCAAAAGGTGAACAATTATATATTGTTGAAAGGGTATACTCAAATTTAAAATCACTTGTCTTGTTTAGTTGAGGGTAGTTAATAATGTATTTCGATACCACCAGACACACGCTGACTTCGGGGAAGATAATTCATGGAGGACCCCGAAAGGACCACTGTATCGTGTTTTTTACTCGTAATTTTCTTCCAAATGTTCTTGGTCAGATAATAATCTTTAGAAAGGTTCATCTTCATGTTTCATTTTGATGTAAAAAAATATAGATGGCCCCTTCATCTCCTATCTCTGTATATAGTAGGCACATTTGGGACATTTTTTCAGCACTATAAATGTACAATGCTTCAGGTAGTATGGACACACGTCACCTTTATGTACGTGCATGTTGCGTTTTTCGTATCATTTAAATGTCTGGAATTATCAAAGATTACCATAATTACAAACTCACGAATTAAAATATAACTATTATTATTTATAGGCTAATTGTTCGTTATTATGCATACCCACTTCGGTGTGAATTGTCTGTGTCCGCGCTCTAAACGGTAGTAGGCCTATTCATGATGATGGAGTTTCATAATAATTTGGTTTTGTGTTTTTACTCAATAGTACGGTAATATTGTTATTATTAATTAATATTTTTGATTTGATCACTTTATTTCAGAATAAATATTCCATATATAGGCCTACTGTACAACAAAAAATAATACAAAACCGGAAAATCAAACTAACTTTTTTCCCACTAGACTAACCAGATCATTTTCATTATTCACAACTCTTAATCTAAAACCATAGGCCTAATAATAGTATAAAGTTGTTACATGTTAAAAATTCATTCAGATTTATATATAGTCATTAGTTTGTATGGTACTTCGGAACTGCATTGTTCATTGAACCGATACGAGCGGACACTGTATTCTCAGTGGTGGTGTATTGATCGTTGCTTTGTGCTTTGTTAGTGTTAAGAAATTAAAAGTGGGTTCATGGCTGCCAACAACAAAAATTGTATTTGCATAACCGACAATTTTACAATTCATGGTCGTGTTTTATAAAGCTAAACTAGTCAACTGTTTAAAGTGAATTAATTTAGGTCGTTTACTTTTACGTGCACATAAATCATAGTAAATAAAATAAAATGCTATCTTTAAGTTTCGGTACAAAGTTCACATTTCATTCAGCAGCTACAACATTTTCGTCTTCCTTGAACAAACAAATCTATAACTTAGGCGTCACACTTGCCATATGTTTGTTTGTTGCCTACATTCCTTGTTGTTTTATTATGCTGATTACTTATTTTCGTCTATGTTATAAAAATACCATATAATTATCCGAGAACCACATAATGTTACTGTTGCTGACACCGATATCATTATTAGCCTGTATTGATCTATCATTATGTTTAGGCTGCAATGGTTATAATACCATAATCAATTCATTTGTTACAACTACACATTTTACATGTTAAGTTTTGGAAAATTATTGTTTGGATTGAAAGTCTTAGAACACCAAGATATCATGATGTTATAATGTGTTAATATTATATGCTAGTATTTAAGCAGTATATTACATGAATGAAAAAAAAAACACTCGGTTCCTCAACCATGTTTCTTTTGGCTTAACACACAACATGTTCCTGTATATTCCTAATTGGCGTATGTAACTGTATGAATGAACATGCAATTAGTTTGCGTCGTTTGGCAAATGAGATTTGTCGTACGTTAAAACTTGGTTCACACTGAACGAAACGTTCATTTCATTTCATAAGTGTTTATTTCTATTAATGGTTTATAGAAATTAACAATAACACATTAAATAAAGAAGAAACATACCATTAATAGAGGATTTTACAAGAAGTAAAAAAAAAGAGAAAACTGAAAAAACAAGAAAATTGTTGTAGTAATTACTACTCGAGCTCACACGTCTTCCATCGCTACAATTTCAAACGACGTGTGTTTATTTTTTTTGTTTACTTAATTACAAATAAGCATTGTGTAGAATCTTGCATAATATTAAAGGATACGCATGGTTAGTTGAAATTACCATAGAAACAATAATATAGTAATAACAATAACTTCCCTTTTTTCAGATTCTAAACTGATATTGTGCATGATGAACATCGTTTGTCTTAAATACGTGAGTGCTCTAGCTTGCGTGTACGGATTGGGTATCCTTTCGATGTATGCGTTTTATTTTACCTATGGAATAAACCTGAACGTCAATTATTTACCCAGATCAACCTTTAAAAATGTCAGTAATCGTATATATCGCACAAGTCAAGTAACACATTCGTCGAACATAACTCACGGAATAGACGGGGATGTTATACATCGTAGACCTACTAGTCAATCAATGCATTATTTGTAAGTACAGTATTTAAAACGAAATATTAAATCTTATAAGAATCTAGTCCTATAGGCCTAGACAGCAATGTGACGTCACACGACCGACATTGACCTGAACCTGTAATAAGGTGCTCAATTATTTGAGGCAACTCCTTCAAATTGTGATAACATTCTAACACAATTATTTATTATATCAAAAACATAAAATGGAAGGGTTGCCCAAAATTTGGTCAGAAGAAAGCGGCCATTTTGGATTTCAAAATTAGGGTTATTGAAGCTGAGATAAGTGGGGAAATTGACACAGTTTCTTGTATAATTAATTTGCAATTATTTATAATTCCAATTACCATATTATGAGACGAATAACAATGTAAACAAATGAATATTTATTATATTATTAAATTACATTGAAAAGTAAAAAAAAAATAGTCCGATACAAATATACTTTACATTCATAAAACCAATCATTTTCAGTAATATCACAGGGTAGGTTATAATTTATTCTGTTCCTGTGATGTTTGTACATAGGCCTATTCAGTTGTACTTTTTTTTAATTCATAACAACACACGACTACCAGCCAACATGAAAATACAGCAAAAGACACACGGGTGATCTTCTCAATCTCCCTCTCGCTCTCTCCCCAAGGCCTTATTTTGTTTTCGGTCATTAAAAAAAAAATGAGTGAAAATCAGTATAATTCTCTAAATCTATGATTACTTTTATGGTAGTTTTGGACGAAAATCTTGAAAAAATATAAATATTATGTGAATAAATTAAATATTAAAATATTTTCACTGTAGCCTAAAGAGATGAAAGTAAAAAAAGCTGTGTACTATTTTGCGCATTAACATTCTCAAACAACAACAATTAGTATGAAATATTATTAAAAATATTTACTATTAGTCTTATTAGAAAACGACCCCTTGTAATTGAAAAACAAACTGCCTGACTTGTTAGGGGCTTTGGTGTATAATGCTTTCCGTCAATTGCCCCTATGCAGTTTGGGCATTGCCATCGCCTATTAAAACTGTCGGCAATCTGCCTCCATTGTTGTTCACTCGGCGATGGCATATATATAGGTTGGAGACGCCTCCACAGACTTCGTTTACAATGGTTGACACGGTAGCCTTTCCCATACGGAAACTGAAACCTATAGTTTTATAGGAATCTCCGGTGGCCAAGAACCTGAAAATTAAACATAACAATAATGCTATAGATTAATCTCATAACAAAAACTTTTGTCAATGTGAAGCTTTACCAAAAAAGAAAAAAGGTCGGATCATAACTTAAAGATGTATTGTCCCTTTGTCAAATTCCAAAATAATAAAAATTAAAAGATTTCGAAAAAAAGTGAGTAATTTTGAACTATCATAATAGTTATTAACTTTCACAAAAAATTAGTCGAAAAAAAAAAAATTTAACTGAAATACAGACGTTTTTTGGTTCAAATAATAACTTTGACTTCCAGTCAGAGTTTTCGATCAAAACATATCTCATAATGCAATGCGCTTGTTTGGCTACTCTGTATGCATAATCATAAAACTTCCTCGCGATCTGTGTGAAAACACCTTCTTAACCGTGACAAGTTGTAAACAATCCTAATTAGCATCATGCATAATGTATACTCATGGTTTGAAATCTTTGTTTACTTTCGCTCGCGACTATTTTCCAGACGAAATGTAATAAAATTTATTTAGCTGTTAATTACGTAAAATTGTTGTATTTGGCTTGAATTTTCGACTTAAAGTGAATAACTTTAATATTACTTTGATATGGCCAATTAAAATTTAGTATATTTTGACCTTCATTTTTTTGTGTTTCAAGGGACAATACATCTTTAACTCTAGTGTGATGCAGTTTTCCTGCTTTATTTGAGTATAAGGATCCAGATCCAGACCTCTGTGTCAACAACAACAAAGACATTTTTCGTACACTAAATTTTTCTTTTATATTGCATTTCTTACATTCTTTTTGAATTAGGCCTATGTTATGCTTTTTAATTTTATTAAACAGTTGTAAATAAATGTCAATTCAATATTTCATTTTCATCGCTTTTTAATATTAGCGACACAAGACGAGTCGAAACTTAATTGACTCGGGTATAATTCTCAACTACGGTAATGACACTGTGACTGTGTTGCATGTCGTTGAACTTACTAAACTAGGCCTAGGCCTAGCTACCGTACACCATGTGAGTTTTTCCTAGTGTATATACTACCAGGGAGTTGTTATTTTACAACTCCCTGATACTACCTAGGCCTAGGTCTATAAAGTTTTTTTTTTTTTAAGGAATTGAAATATACTTACCTCAAGCATACTGCCAGCCTTTGTTCGATAGAAATACTTGGTCTAAATTGGGTAGTTTCTTTTGCGATATCGTCTTTGATTAGTTCTAGGATTTCTTAAAAGCCTTGTGGGGATACTCGGAAATGAAATTTGTCTTCATAACAAATAAGTTCGGGAAAAAGCGTATGGAATTCACCATAAGTCTCTCTTGATTGATTTATGGGGTGAACCCATAAGTTTCGATCTCTTTTTTTCAGTTGACACCTTTTTTTATATAGCAGAAGTCATAACAAATAATCGTCGTCTTCTGAGTCCGTCATGATTGTGAAACAAAAGGCGAACGTCACGCGCGTACGTCGCGAGTCTAGTCATAGAACGATAAAATCGTTAAAATCGTAGCGTAAACGCGACACGGCGTTAAAACTATTATCGTGTACAATAATATATAGTTATAGTTATCGTCGTAGTATAAACAGGCCTTAAATATGATTTTTGCATTTGGCCACTTTTAAATGAAATAGGTCCTCATTTGTAGTCAACCGCTCGTAAGTTCTTTTGGTGATGCACATTCGGATCAGATGTCAACGGCCTATTTTCTAACGCACATTTTACCTATATCTTTCTTTTATGGCTCACGTTAGAAGATCACCGGTGTGTCTATTGTCGTATTTTAAATTGTATGTTGGCGGTTATTATGAGACAACGGTTTCAGACTTTGGCTGCTAGTCGTGTATTGTTATGGATTAACAAAACTGAATAGGCCTATGTACAAACATCACAGGACCAGAATAAATTATAACCTACCCTGTGATATTACTGAAAATAATTAATTAATTTGAAACGATAAAGATTATGAGAATGAGAAAAAACAAAGTAAGAGATGGGGTTGTCTATGTCAACTCCTCTCTTCAACATAACGTATTGAATGTTTTATACCTCCAGCGTGACGTTCAAAGAGAGGGTTTACAAATTACTGAAAGACCATATTGATGTCATAAATGCGACCAAGTTAAGGTAATTTGAAACAATCATCAATATCTTGTATTGCATACTGTTTATTTTTTGATAATATTCCTGATTGCAACCTGTAGCTATAGTAATTTGCAAATTCTATATTTTCTAGTGCAACATTGCAGAAATTTTCGCCAAACAACACTGTTCTATTTTATGACAAACCAGTTGATTATAACAATGAAACGAAAATAGTCTTGCCAAGAAAGAACCCCAGCCGAAAGAAAACGATCGGTTTCTACGAAACATGTGCAATTTTGGGAAACGCTGGGATACTAACAGATAGCCATTGTGGAAAAGAAATTGATGCTCATGACTTCGTATTGAGATCCAATTTGGCGCCGACTGTAGGTTATACGAATGACGTCGGAAATAAAACTAATCTGACTACAATAAATGGTGCAACGTGCGGTTACATAGCCAAGTGTTTAAAACGTGACAAACTGGGATGTAGAGATAAAGTTTACAAACTAATGAAATCTTTTGATGGTACTTTTGTGTGGTTTTCCAAATATGGTGTGGTACCATCTTCCAACTATGTTGCCTTCACACAGGCAATTATGGACTACAAATTGAAAACTGAAGTTACGTATCCAGGATTTGGTATGCCAAAACGCGTATCAAGGTATGTTTTGTTTTTTGATAATGCTAATAAGTTAAGTTAATTATAGTATAATTGTGTGTTTCTTTGTGATTATTAGGTTGAGGTTATTTTAAAAAGCCGTGCTTCGTTATGATGAGCCATTCTGTTTTTGTAAACATTATTACAAGTAATCCATGTTTTTCAATTGAATTTATTTCCACAAAACTGTAGTCTTTCTGAACATTTTATTAGGATTTATGTTTTTCTAAGGGGTTTTGCTACTTAATGATAGTTGTGCTTCTTTCTGAGGAGTTGAGCTTTCTTTCTGAGGAGTTGAGCTTTCTTTCTGAGGAGTTGAGCTTTCTTTCTGAGGAGTTGAGCTTTCTTTCTGAGGAGTTGAGCTTTCTTCTGAGGAGTGTTGCTTCTTTCTGAGGAGTTTTGTTTCTTTCTGAGCATTTTTGTTACTTTCTGAGAAGTTGTGCTTCTTTCTGAGGAGTTGTTTCTTTCTGATATTTTCTTACTGATCTTTGCTTTTTGTTTGCTCAATATCAATATACAAGTTTAAATAAAAAAGCCTAACACACACAAAAAAAACTCTTCTCAGGATCTCCATCATTTTGTTTTATAAGTGATAATTTTTTCAAGACCAATAAAAGTGTTCTGTATTCTATATCTCACTAACTTAACGTTAATTTTTATCGGTATTTTTCAGATATTGGAAAGTTAATAGTCCATCAAGCGGTCTTGTCTTGTACACAATAGCGAGTACTTTCTGTAGAAAAATTTCGATGTATGGTTTCTATCCATTCTATACAAAAGACGATGGTACTCCTGTATTTCATCATTACTACGATAACAAAACAACATTGAATTATACACAAAATCGGCACAATATGCCTAATGAATTTAAGTTGTTTTTAGAACTCAATCGGACTGGTCATTTAAGATTAGTAACAGATCATTGTATCCAATAATTTTACCTTCATGATTGGGTATAAATAATGTTTTATATTTATGGGAATATTGATTGCATTATTTCAATGATTAAATTTTATATTAATCATGGGACTTATTTTAATGTACATTTTATATATTTATTTAAAAACGTTTGAAGAATGGTAGGTAAGATAACAATTAACTTAAATCAAGAGCAATACTTGGAGAGAAATAGAGGGCGTGATTACTTTTGCAACGTCAACAATGATGGTTTTGCTGGATAAAGACAGGTACATTCATAATTGTTATTACTAGATGGTACGCTCGCTTCGCTCGCGTACCATCTAGATCGTGCCCACAGATGGTTCTCGAATACACAGTAATTTCAGGGTAACAAATCTGGCGATTTCAAATGCACGTACCGCAGGACTATAATACATTGTCGTTTACAGAAACGAATAAGTAGACACAATGGTAGTCAACCAAATAGTCCAGTCCCTAAGGGGAGAAAAAGGGGTGGGATGTTACCAGACTGGATACAAATTTTTCAATATAGCAGTTTGGTAGAGTATAGTGTGGAGATGCCAAAACAAAGTTACTGGAAATCTGATTTGACCTCTGTGACCTCTGACCTCAATTTGTATATTTTTCTATTATATAACTAAAAATCGCCATATCTTGACAACGCATGGACATTTTACATTAATTTTTTGTCAAAATGCTTGGAAGATATATATTTATATTCGCTATAATGAAAAAAAATATTAAAAAATGGCCGCAAAGGCTTTATTTTTCAGTTTGACCTTTGACCTTGATTGCTTAATATCTCAATAACACGCAATCTCAGAGATTTGAGAATGGGCTCAAAATGTTAAGAAAATAAATCTAATATTTAGTCTAATAGAAACTTTTTTCAAAAAATTACCATAAATTAAGCTTTTTTGACCCTTGACCTCTAATGTTTGAATATGTCGATATCTCGGTAACTATTTGTCCTAAAAAGTTCAGTTTGATGTCAAATTGTTCAAAATATACACATTTATACTTGCTCTAACAAAATATTTTGTCAGTATTCCTTTGGAAATGTCAATTTGAGCTATGACACATCGTTTTGCATATATTTAGCAATTAATAATCTATAAAAAAAAAGAGGGGAGGGGGTTGGGGTGGATGGAGAGACATTTTTTACATGTTACACAAATGTTAAACTCTGTCTACACTATAAAACTTTATGCGACAAAAAAGTGTGATGTGCCCATATATGGACACGATGACATGATATCACTACCATATTTGGACACATCACACCTTTTTTGTTAAACTAGTTTATAGTGTAGACAAATATGTAAAAAATATGTGTCTCTCCATCACCCCAACCACCTCTCCATCACCCCAACCACCTCTCCATCACCCCAACCACCTCCCCCTCTCTCGCATTTCCAATGCTACTGCATGCATCTATACACATCAAAATGGCCGGAATTGTACTGGAAAGTTTTTAGCTACATTTGAAAATAAGTCCCAGAGGATGGGTGTATTGTAATGTTATCAACATTATGGCAATTGTTTGTAATGGGAAAGTTTCAAAACTACATTTGAAATATTTGCTAATAATATCACATGCTATTATAGATATACTTATTTTCCCCTGACAAAGTAATTTTGACAAATATTTTTGTTGAATATGCAATTTTAATGTCACACATAATAGTTATTTACTATTTCACCAACAATTGGATTGAAAAAAAATTATATAGTGCATACCCAAAAAAACTGTAATTCAAAGCAAAAAATAGGCTGGAAGTCAATGTGGTTTTGGTTAAATTAACTGTTTATTTTGTCTTTAAAGTGATATTTACTCTATTTTTTAGATTAGCCCTTTGATTAAACACCTCTTCAAATGCAGTGAAGATCTTAAGTGTCGCCTTGTCTTACTAATCTTCCTTAACTACTCTTTTAACGATCGTAATCAATATTTGTTGAGGTATAATTATTCCCTCTAATAATGGTAATGCCTGTTTTATTGAGTCAAATGCTTTCTGATAATCTCTAAATCAAAGATTTGGTGATATTCATTTCCTTTTTATTTTAGTTGATTAACAAACTGTATAAGATGGTCCTACTGTATGAAGCCATATATATTAGTTTATGTACTTCTAGTCGGTCTCTGATTTTGTTTTTTGATTATTTGTGTACATGTGATAATGTTCGTTTGGTCGGTAATGGTTGATGTCAGTTTTGTGGTTAAAAGTACATCATTGCTTAATCTCTTCATTTCTTCTGGTTTCAAAGATGTTGTTGTATAGTGTTATGAGCTGGATGTGTTATTGCCTCATCAAGCTTCATCATCAGTGTTGGAGCTTTGTTTTCTTGCATTTGCCTTAAAGCCTCTTTCATTTTCTCTACAAGAATAGATGGTAATTTGTTTGACTGCTCACTGGTTCGTTTTCCTTTTATATTCCACTACAGTATGTTCTTGAAAAGAAATCAGCTTTGTAATTAATTTGTCTTTGATCCTTTTCAGATTTCTAATATTTCAAACATATGTTTTTATTTTTCACTCTTTTCTTCGCTTTTTCCTCACTGTTTTCAACATTTCATTTGTTCAGCATACTTCAAGCAATGAATTGATAATTAGGTTATGTGTTTTATGAGTATCAAATCGCATTGGTTAATTCTTCTTTTCTCTTTATTTAAAAAAAAAAATGTTATTCAACTTTAAGTTTATCTAATTTTATGTTGATATTAAGTGTTGCTCTTACGGTGTAGGCCTACCATGCAATGGAATTATATATTGAAATTAAATTAAACATTAAGTTTTAAGAAAATTGTAAAAGGTAAACTAAATAGGATATTGAATGTAGTCTGGTCCATTAAATCTATATTTTAGGTATATTATTATAAGTATGACACATGCACGCTTAACAGTATATTCTGATCATAACTCAAACTGGCATTTCCAGTTAAAATATGATAACATCTTCTATTAGAGCTAATATAAATGTTTACATTCTGAACAATTTGACACCAAACTGAACTTTTTATGAAATTTGGTTACAGAGATACAGACATATTTAAACATTAAAGGTCAAAGGTCAGTAAATGACATTTCCTGTGAATTAGGAAGAACATGTTTAATTAGAGTATATGTAAATATGTATGCTCTTAACAATTTGAAACAAATTTCAAGAAATTTTGACCAGTAGTTATTGAGATATAGTAAGCCGAGGTCAAAGGTCAAAACGTTGAGAAATTACATTTCCGGTCGTTTTTAAAAAAAAAGTTCTATTAGAGCGAATATAAATATGTACCCTCTGATCTATTTGACACCAATATCATTTCAATTGTCAAACCCGTTGCGGAGATATGGCTGTTTAAGATAGAAATATAAAAATTGAGGTCAGAGGTCACAGAGGTCAAATCAGATTTCCAGTAACTTTGTTTTGGTATCTCCATATCATGTTCTATTAACATGCAAAAGGGCACACTTGTATCCACTATGGTAACCTCATTTCCCCTTAGGGACCGGACTAAAAATTAGCACCCTGGGAATTACTTCCGAAAGAGAAACTTACCACAAAATGAGTCCAAATTGTTTATTCATTTAAAGAAACCCAATTAGGGTTGAGGGATGGGAAAGAGGATAGGTACAAAGAGGAACAATTTTTAAATATATTCTTTATCCACGTCAGTAACGAAATATTGTTTTCATTTTTTATAGGCCTATAAATAATATACCACTAACGGTGACTAAATATAGTAAAACATTTGCGATTTAATACTTTGTTAAAACTGTCACTGTCATAGTCGATTGAAATAGTAAAGTACATGTAACGATACACCACTACGACGTTTATATTTTTTGTAATTATTAATTAATGCAAACGTTGAGAAGCAACTGTCAGTAATAAAGTTTATTTGTATATTACGTGTTTATATATCTAACACTAACAGTAGAGCCTACCCATAATCACAGTAATAAAGTTTATTTGTAAATAGTTTTTTACATCTAACAGTATTCACAGTAAGAAATGTTTGTATATATTTTTTTACATCTAACAGTATTCACAGTAAGAAATGTTCGATTCAAATGACGACCAAAAATGGTAGGTATTTGCTGTACTGTATTGTCAAAGTATTGCAAGTTTATTCTCCAAGGGCTCATAAATTTACCTACTTGTGTTAAACCAAACTGGCAGACTGAGAGATTGGAATGTTCCATTCATCGCAAATCAATACATTTGTAAAAACGTAAATTAAATCTATCAAAATAGTATTTTTTAAAGAAAATCGGCCTGTCTTCAACATTATGATGCTGTACTCGAGCAGTTCAACCGGTTTTCAGCTATTAAAAACAATTATCGTAGGAGGAGATAGGGAAATGCGAAGCGTCCTCGTATTATTGTGTGCGGGTATTTTTCAAGTTGGACATCCATTAGACAGTGTATACCACGATCGGAAAACACCCCTATTTGGGGCAAATCGTTGAACCTAAATTCGTTTTAATCGTCAATAACTAATTATCTAACTCAATTTAATTAGTAAACAGGGTTACATCAGGTGGTTAAAATCAGTACCGAAAGTACGAACCAACTTTATATACCATCGAGTAAAAATTCTAGAAGTAAGGCGCGATTTACCGAATTTTGCCCTTACGTAAATTTATATATAGATTACCATTACAATGATATTAGGCATATATACTGTAATTTGTTAGGGGCGCTAATGTAGTTTTGTAACCACTCCTTTAAATTACTCAAAACTTCAATACTACATCCAACATACTCACAACATCCTACAAGCATGAAATGGTTTAAAAAAAACTAAATATTTGTTATGACTATTTGTAATCAATTAATAATTGAGCACCCTTCAGAAATCCATAGATATAGTGTAGAGTGTAAACTATCCCCATTGACAAAAGTGCTTATTAAAAGCCTCATAGGACATAGAGCGAACAGTTGCACTCTATGAGGGCGTGGTTACTAATGTTTAAACTAAATAATAACGAATGGTTGTGGTGGTACTGTTTTCATAGATGGATTGTAAACATTGTCAACCAATTGACAGTGTGCATTTGGACTACATTAAATACCAACATTAGAGGTCCCAAATTTGTGGGATTGTTACACAATACTATTTTCTTTTAATAAGCACTTTTGTCAATGGGCATAGGTTAATTTAACCAGTAAAATTCATATTCTTTTGTAAATAGAGAGGAAAAAATGTTGTCAGATGAATTATTATATAACGTGTATGGTGTTTTTATTCGACTTCATATTTTCCTCTTCGCGTTTATCCACCAGTATCCACCAAAGAACTAATTACTGTCGTGTACTTTATTATGTTTTAGGGATCCATAATCATGATAATAGGTTATCTAACTACCGGTTTTTACATACACATGACTCATGCCAAATTATCAATTGTCAGTTGAAGTCAGTGGCTATTAGTGCTCACTGGCTAAATCCAGGGGCCTCGGAGCTTATGGGGGCCATGAGCAGTACACAGGGGAAAAATAGGCATTATTATTAGCAGAAAAAGCTAAAAACGCCCGAGACCCCCAGCGTTGGAACTTGGAGGGCCACTTATGCGTGTTAAACAGACTTGAACCACTACACTACGAAACCTCTTACACCAATTCAATTCAATTCAAATAAACATTTATTTCTTTCATTCATATTTGAGTAAAAAACATTATAATTTCTGATATTTTATAAATAAATATTTTTTTTTTAGAGATATAATACAGTAAATCATAATGTATAAAAAGATGATTCAGTTATATACAAAATGAAAGAGGCAAAAAAAACCCAAGAAAGTATCGATCAATTGGAAAAAAAAAAAAATCCAATTGAAACTTGTATGTTGGGAAGCCATGTAAGAAGATTACATACTTATATATATAAATTTAAACATATAAATACACAAACACATATAGATCAACAGACACACGCACACACGCACCAACAGTAAAGGAAGCAATTTCGAAAAAGTTTCTAAAGTTGAAAAAAATATTACAAAATAGAGAAAACAATTAGTTATAATTTGAAATAAGATATTCTTTAAGTTTAAAAGAGAACATTTTGCTAGAAGACGATGATGAAATTTCGGGAGGTAGATTATTGAATAGTTTAGAACCACTATAGCGAATGTTATGTTTCATTTTAGTTAGTTTAGGTTGAGGAAGATGAAGGTCCCGTGATGCTCTTGTGTTATACGAATGGATTTCAGAGTTAGTTAAAAAATTACAGGAAAAGTTAGAAGGCAGTTTGGAATTAATATGTTCATAAACGAAAATGCATTGTTGGAGTTTATTAATATCGTGCACAGTTAAGAGTTTAAGGTTATAAAAAAGGATATTAGTATGAGCAAGACGTGAGTTACCCGAGATAAGACGAACAGCTTTCTTTTGAAGGACGTGTATTTTATTAAGATTTGAAGGGTAATTATTGGCCCATACAATGTTACAGTAACTAATAAAAGGCAGAATAAAGGAACAGTAAATATTGCGTAAAATTTATGACGGTAAAAAGGAAGACAGACGATAAAGTATGCCAATGTTTTTAGAAATTTTAAATTCAATTTCTTTTATATGATTTTTAAAATTTAGCTCTTGGTCAATTAAAACACCTAGAAATTTGGTTTGCTTAACATGGGGAATTACTTGATCACCAATCAGAATTTTATGAGACTCGTCGGTCAGTTTTTGATGACGTATTCCAAACAACATAAAGTTGCATTTACTTAGGTTTATTGAAAGTTTATTCACATTAAAATAATCGTTAATATTAATTAATTCTTGGTTAAAAGTATGAAAAATTGATTGAAAGTTAACACTTTTAAAAAATAAAGTCGTGTCATCTGCATAAAGATAAAAGGTAAGGATATCTGAGGCGTTTGGTAAATCATTGATGTAAATTAGAAATAAAAGAGGGCCAAGCAAGGACCCTTGGGGAACACCACAGGTAATGGGCTTAAGATCAGAGGTATGATTGTTAACAGAAGTACATTGAAATCTATTTGATAAGTAATTGTTTAAAAGATTAAGAGCAACACCACGGATACCATAATTTGAAAGTTTAGTAATCAGAATATGATGGTCAATAGTATCAAAAGCTTTCGACAGGTCAATAAACAAGCCAGAGGGAAAAGAATTGTTTTGAATTGCATCAATAATGTTGTTGGTTAAATCAATTAGCGCAAAAGACGTAGAATAGTTTTTCCTAAATCCGAATTGTTTATTATAAAGAATATTGTGCTTGCTTATAAAATCATAGACGCGGTTATAAATAATCTTTTCAAGAATCTTTGAAAAAAAGGGAAGGATGGAGATTGGACGATAGTTATTTGGATCGGACTTGCTACCTTTCTTGAAAATTGGAATAACTTTACCAATTTTTAGGGAGTTGGGAAAAACACCAGATGTAAGAGATAAATTAAAAATGTAAGTGAGAGGAGAGAGAATAGTGTCAATGGATTTTTTAATAACTTTAGCACAAATGTCATCGATGCCAGAGGCCTTGTTGCTTTTAAATGAATTTGTGATTTTGTGCACTTCTTGTTCGGTTACAGGTGAAAGAAAAATTGAGTTAGGAATAGGGGGATGTAAGAAGTGATGAAAAGTTTTATCAGAGTCATTGTTTATTTTTCCAGCAAGGTTGGGTCCAATATTTGTAAAGTGGTCATTGAATAGGTTTGCTACTATTAAAGGTTCTTTTATTAATTTTCCATCAGCTAAAAGTTCAATATCGGCAGGTGCATTTTTATTTGACTTAAGAAGAGAATTGATGACACGCCAGGTGGCCTTGATATTGAACTTAAGCTTAGTAAAAGTTTCACAAAAGTAATCCAATTTAGCAGTTTTTAAAACGTTGTTTAATTTATTTCGATAACGCTTATATTTGGATATATTAGAGAGTGTTGGATGGCGTAGACTTTTAGAATAAAGTTTCTGTTTGTACAAAATCGAGGTCAAAAATGTGGGTTACACAAAGTTTTTTAATCCATTTAAACATTTTAATAAATATGGTAATAAGCACAAAGCAAAATAAACATGTGTAAAAGTCATAATTACCGATTACACAAAATAAGTATTTAAAAAATAATATATACTGTGTACTGTATATCATATTGCGTATACAGTACTTTTCAGCATAAAGTTTTAAAAAAAATGTTGGGGACCTTCTGCGTGTTAAGCAAACGTGATAACCACTACGCCAAGATTCCGCATATAACTACATGACGCTGTGGTGTGTGTCACACATTGTGGCTTCTTAATTAAACAAATTAATTAACAAACAAACAAGCACGAATGTGCAATACTCGGGTACAGCGAAAGAAGCTGTAATGACGTCATAATACCGGATGTAACGTCACATACACATCAATAACCGCGCTACTAAATACGGTTATACGGTACCATCTTCGAGACGTGATATGGCTGCATCCGGTTTGAAATTAAAAAATCCGGCTCTATAGCTTAGAGGACATGTCCCTGTAGTATATTCATGCTAAATCCGAGCTCAATACTACAACGAATGAGGGAGGAGTAGTACTTTATAAATCGCACTTTTTGCTCAATAGTGTCCGGATGGAAGAAGAAGAGGAAAAGATGAGAGAGTAGACTCAGGTACCCCGAGTAATAAAACGAGATATACTCTATATCATATTACGTATACAGTATATTTCACCATAAAGTTAAAGAAAAATAGGTTTCGCCAGGGCTCGAACCGGTACCTTCTGCGTGTTAAGCAGACTTGACAACCACTACACTACGAAACTTCTTACACTAAATATGTGGGTTACACAAAGTTTTTTAATCCATTTAAATTACAAATAAATATGGTAATAAGCACAAAGCAAAATAAACATGTGTAAAAGTGATAATTACCGATTACACAAAATAAGTATTTTAAAAAATAATAAAAATAAGATATACTGTGTATAATTATCATATTGCGTATACAGTACGGTACTTTTCACCATAAAGTTTTTAAAAAACGGTTTCGCCCGGGCTCGAACCAGGTACCTTCTGCGTGTTAAGCAAACGTGATAACCACAACGCCAAGAAGCCGCATATAACTACATAACGCTGTGGTGTGTGTCACACATTGTGGCTTCTTAATTAAACAAATTTAATTAACAAAAAAGCACGAATGTGCAATACTCGGGGTCAGCGAAAGAAGCTGTAATGACGTCATATGACCGGATGTAACGTCACATACACATCAATAACCGCGCTACCAAATACGGCTATACGGTACCTTCCATCTTCGAGACGTGATATGGCTGCATCCGGTTTGAAATTTAAAAATCCGGCTCTATAGCTTTGAGGACATGTCCCTGTAGTATATTCATGCTAAATCCGAGCTCAATACTACAACGAATAAGGGAGGAGTAGTACTTTAAAAATCGCACTTTTTGCTCAATAGTGTCCAGATGGAGAAAATGAGTAAGTCCTAGACTCGGGTACCCCGAGTAAAAAGCACGAATGTGCGATACTCGGGGTACAGCAAATGAAGCTGTAATGACGTCATAAGACGGGATGTGACGTCACATACACATCAATAACCTACCAAATACGGCTATATGGTACCATCTTCGAGACGTCATATGGCTGCATTCGGTTTGAAAATTAAAAATCCGGCTCTATAGCTTTGAGGACATGTCCCTGTAGTATATTCATGCCAAATCCCAGCTCCATACTACAACGAATACGGGAGGAGTAATAGTATATTCATGCCAAATCCCAGCTCCATACTACAACGAATACGGGAGGAGTAGTAGGCCCTACTTTAAAAATCGCACTTTTTACTCAATAGTGTCCAGATGGAGGAAGAAGAAGAGAAAATGAGTAAAGTCCTAGACTCGGGTACCCCGAGTAAAAAAGCACGAATGTGCGATACTCGGTGTACAGCAAATGAAGCTGTAATGACTTCATAAGACGGGATGTGACGTCACATACACATCAATAACCTACCAAATACGGCTATATGGTACCATCTTCGAGACGTCATATGGCTGCATTCGGTTTGAAAATTAAAAATCCGGCTCTATAGCTTTGAGGACATGTCCCTGTAGTATATTCATGCCAAATCCCAGCTCAATAACTACATACAACGAGTACCCCGAGTAAAAAGCACGAATGTGCGATACTCGGGGTACAGCAAATGAAGCTGTAATGACGTCATAAGACGGGATGTGACGTCACATAAACATCAATAACCTACCAAATACGGCTATATGGTACCATCTTCGAGACGTCATGTCATATGGCTGCATTCGGTTTGAAAATTAAAAATCCGGCTCTATAGCAGCTTTGAGGACATGTCCCTGTAGTATATTCATGCCAAATCCCAGCTCAATAACTACATAGGGGCCTACAACGAATACGGGAGGAGTAGTAGGCCTTCTTTAAAAATCGCACTTTTTACTCAATAGTGTCTAGATGGAAGAAGAAGAGGAGAAAATGAGTAAGTCCTAGACTCGGGTACCCCGAGTAAAAAAGCACGAATGTGCGATACTCGGGGTACAGCAAATGAAGCTGTAATGACGTCATAAGACGGAATGTGACGTCACATACACATCAATAACCTACCAAATACGGCTATTATGGTATCATCTTCGAGACGTCATGTGGCTGCATCCGGTTTGAAATTTAAAAATCCGGCTCTATAGCTTTAAGGACATGTCCATGTAGTATATTCATGCCAAATCCCAGCTCAATACTACACCGAATAAGGGAGGAGTAGTACTTTATAAATCGCACTTTTTACTCAATAGTGTCCAGATGGAGGAGGAGGAGAAATAAGTAAGTCCTAGACTCGGATACCCCGAGTAAACAGTAATATGCGTAAAAGATGTAGATCCTGGCTGTATTAAGTTGAAGGCATAACTTGATCAAACACTTGATTGAAGAAACATTTTAAAATATAGCATTATAAATATCACAATAGTATAGGTAATAGGCCTAATGATATCGGTGATGATACATAAGATAGTAGATACACTCATGGCCTATAGCGTGTTTAAGCAGGCTCTCAATCGTGCTCTTAATTGAATCAAAAGTGTGTACGCTATTGTTCGTACTGTTTTGAATTACTTTTAAAATATAATCTGACAATACACACTTAATGCCGAATGTAAATTAGCTTTTGTGGAAAGCACCGGTCATAGGCGAGCCGGACATAGCGACCGTGTTGTCGTTAAGCTTAGTCAAGAATGCCGTTTTAGCATTCAGAAGAAAATCACAGTCACTAATGAACGTAACAGACATATTATATTCGTGTCATTTAGATTCACAAAACTGGTTAAACTTCAGAAACTTGAACTTTGTTGCTGAAACATAATGCACTAAACAAAAGAACAATAGCAGCAATATTTTAACACATTAGCACACACTCAATAAATGGGAAACCCCTATTTTCCCATCTTTTTATAATGGTATAGTCCATACAAGTCGAGGTGGCCGAAAACGGCACCTGATTCCAATACTTGATATGGAAGATTTGTTGTTAGTAAGTACTCAAAATGACATTATGAATCTCTGGTCATATAACAAAATATAGAGTAAAGTTGTTTAAAATGATCAAGCGAAGCCATTTTTTGTTTGCTGGAATGGACGTTTGTGAACTTGTGAATAATTTAAATTCTGAATCTAAAAAGCTCAAGTTCAATTATCGGAGACTGATGAGGAGAATGAAATCCCCACACAGACACTATTATTATATAGGTTACATATTTTCTTTTCTTGCATCCCTCCTCCATCCCGTCTCCTTCGCATCTGTATTATGATTAGAGTCTGATTCAATAAAAAGATTCGATGAGAGAAAAATATGTCATTTATTGATACCGAGTAGCCTATGAGAACTCAAACTGAACGGTGTGCTTATAATCAAAGTTGGGGATAAGTTTAACACGATATATACCGTAGCCGATCTAGACACATAATATAACTCTGGCAATCGGTGCAAAGTTCATTTTTTATTAAGTAGCTAAACATAAACATTCCTCTATGTTATAACATTCGATAATGGCCTACCATATAATTATCTGAGGACCACACATACATGTTAGGCTGGAACTTTCGTCTATGTTATACCATAGTTTATTAATGTGTTAGGACCACACAGAACATGTTAAGTTTGGAATATAAATGATTTGATTGAAAGTCTTAGCGCGCAAAAACCAAGACTAGCATGTTATAATACTGGTAAGTATTTAAGTAGCATAACATATTGTTGATATAAGTTTGCGGTACACCACGTATATTAGTTCTGAAAAGAACTGTTGAGTTTCTCGACGTTTCGATCAATATACTTTGAGGACGATCATGCAAACCTTCAAACAATATATAGCATAAAGTATGAATGAATAGCACAGGTTGATGTGTGAATACCCTCCAAAGTTGAGGCGTAAGTCCAGTTGGGTATGAATGAAGATGACCGCACGGTGTAAGTGCGAATACGCCTTTTAATTTGTCCATTCCATTTTGGGTTGGAAATCAAACAATAGCTATTGTTAGTAGTGATACAACATTCACTGTCACCTGTTTACGACTCGACATAATGTAATTGTACGAAATCTTGACGGAATTATATCTTGAGCGTAGCCTATATTATATTACAGGTATGAATTGCAGCTTCCAAGTCTTCCGCCACTATTACTACAAGTTCTAACGATATTGTGTTTAGGTAATTTTTTTTTATTAGTATTCCGATAGCATAAGTACTGTAGCATTGTGTATAATCTTGCATAGTATTAAAGACTAATGCACGGTTAGTCGAGCTTACCATATAAACCGTTAGCAACCATAACTTCCTTTTTCAGATTGAACTATTGGACTTGCAGTGCAATATTCATAACTAAAGATGAACATCGTTTGGCTTATTGTAGTGTTCTAACTTGCGTGTACGGATTGGGTATCCTCTCGATGTATGCGTTTTATTTTACCCACGGAATAAACCTGAACGTAAATTATTTACCCAGATCAACCTTAAAAAATGTCAGTAATCGTATATATCGTACGAGTCAAGAAACACATTCTTCGTATGAACATTTGTAAGTATTTTAAACAAAATAATAAGAATCCAGACAGCTACCATGTGACGTCTACACGACCTACGACCCATTCACCTAACACAATTATGAAGCTGGAGAGAGTGCAAATGGGGAAATGACAATGTTTCTATACGTACCAGCTATATCGTTATCCCTGTATTTATTTATTTTATTATATTGATATAGCGTGACGTTCAAAGAAAGGGTTTACAAATTACTGAAAGACCATATTGATGTCAGAAATGTGACCAAGTTAAGGTAATTGAAAACAATCATCATTATCTTGTATTGCATACTGTATATTTGTAGATAATATTCCTGATTGCAACCTGTAGCAATAGTATAATTTGCTAATTTTATATTTTCTAGTGTATCGTTACAGAAATTTTCTCCAAACAACACTGTTCTATTTTATGACAAACCAGTTGATTATAACAACAAAACGAAGATAGTCTTGGCAAGAAAGAACCCGAGCCGAAAGAAAACGATCGGTTCCTACGACACATGCGCAATTTTGGGAAACGCTGGGATACTAACAGATAGCCATTGTGGAAAAGAAATTGATGCTCATGACTTTGTATTGAGATCCAATTTGGCGCCGACTGTAGGTTATACAAATGACGTCGGAAATAAAACTAATCTGACTACACTAAATAGTGATATGTGCGGTTACATAGCCAAGTGTTTAAAACGTGACAAACTGAGATGTAAAGATAAAGTTTACAAATTAATGAAATCTTTAGATGGTACTTTTGTGTGGTTTTCCAAATATGGTGTGGTATCATCTTCTAAATATATTGCCTTCACACAGGCAATTATGAACTACAAATTGAAGACTGAAGTTACGTATCCAGGATTTGGTTTGCCAAAACTCGTATCAAGGTAGGTTTTGTTTCATGTTAATACTATTTAGGCATACAGCCTGTTTTTGTGCCTCCGATCGTCATGATGAGCCATGCTGTGTTAAATTATTCCCCTACAATCCTATTCAAAGCTAGATTTGGATCTCTTTTTTTTTTTTCACAAAACTAAATATTTGTTTTGCTTTTTTTTTATTCAAAACAGAACCACAATGCAAAACAGGTTTTCTTTTACCCGATTGTGTAATCCTATAAAAAAAGATGTTGATAAATAAATATATAAATAAAAAATTGTTATTAAGTAATTCATGTTATAATGTGGACTGCTGTCTTTCTGAACACTATTTGCTACTTTTTTAGGGAAGTTGTGATTCTTTCTGAGGAGTTGAGCTTTTTTTTGTGAGACTGAAGTTTTGCTACTAAAAAAAAAAGTGGAATTGTGCTTTTTTTGTAGGAGTTGTGCTGTTTTTCTGATGAGTTTTGCTACTTTATGAGGAGTTGTGCCTCTTTCTGAGAAATTGAGCTTTTTTTCTGACGTTTTCTTACTATTATTTATTTTTTGTTTGCTTAAGTTGACTTAAAGACACTATATATACTGTAATAATTTTTAAAATACTGTATTTTGGATTATAAGTGATGATGTGATTTTCCAACATTTTTCAAGATCTATAAATGGTTCCGTTTTCTATATCTCATTAACTTAATGTTTATTTTTATTGATGTTTTTCAGATATTGGAAAGTTAATAGTCCATCAAGCGGTCTTGTCTTGTACACAATAGCGAGTACTTTCTGTAGAAAAATTTCGATGTATGGTTTCTATCCATTCTATACAAAAGACGATGGAACTCCTGTATTTCATCATTATTACGATAACAAAACAACATTGAATTATACACAAAATCGGCACAATATGCCTAATGAATTTAAGTTGTTTTTAGACCTCAATCGGACTGGTCATTTAAGATTAGTAACAGATCATTGTATCCAATAATCTTACCGTCATGATTTGGTGTAAATTAAATTTTATATTTATGGGAATATTGATTGCGTTATTTGAATGATTAAATTTTATATTGCTTATGTCATTTATTTTAATATATTAAAAGTCAAATACGTTTTATATTTTCAAAACGTGAAAGAAAAAAAAAGAGTAGACGAGATGACAATATTTTTTTTTATTTTTGGTGAAGGATAAATGGACTATGTTTTTTTATTATCTTATGATGGTACCGTTATTTTTATTTTAGAATAACATGCATTTCATTAATTTCATTTATTTTGTCTCAGGAGATATATATATATAAAAATAATAGAGAGAGACAGGATTCCCAAAAGCGAACTGAATCAAAATCAAGTGGGTCTCCAAAATCAATCTACAAAATCCATTCATGGAATATATTTATGTAAATTTGATATTTTTTTCTTCTTTTTCTGAGTTGAGTATAAGGAATTTCGCGTTTGCCCCCTATGTTGTTTTCTGTCGTCGTTAATGATGTATTGTGTTACAGTCGGCAAAGAGTAGAACTGCATCAAGCTCCTTAAATTGTATTTTCCATCATCAAAACCTCGTTGTAAAGGATTACAAATTTGTTCTAAGGTTAAAGTAATTAATGATTTGGTTATTCGTTCCATAAATGATTCTCTCTGTGTATGTATAGTATTTATTTCACGTAGGCTATATTATGTATTTTCTATTAATTCGTTAAGGGAGCCGTTAACGTTTGTAAAAAAAATAATTTTAGTAGTTCTACATCAGTTTTTAAAAGCTGAATTGTTTTGTAAGAAGAAGTGCTTAATTTTATTGATCTGCTTGATATTTAGGAAAGGTTTCTATAGGCCTGTCATTAAATTTGAAAATAAAAATAAAATACTGTATCCTTTCAAATGTAGGCCTATGTGTCATTATTTATAACGACGATGGTTGTACATTTGAATTTAAAAAGGGCTAGATAAAAAGTCAAACAAGATGTGTAGACCTAAATGTTTATTCAATAAATCAATTATTAGCATGAACAATTTTCAAAAATACAATTAAAAATAGAGCCCGAAAACTGAAGCACCCAACAACAGTTTACCATAATTATACCGCCGCCGTTTCCAAAGATTAAAATACTTGGGGAGAAATAGAGGGCGTACTTACTTTTGCAACGTCAACAATGACAGTGGTGGTGGTGGTAGGTGGCATGGCTGGATGGATAAAGAAGGTAGGCCTAGCCTAGGCCCATACAGCATTATTAATATTCTATAATAAATAATTATATTATTACTAATACAGTGATATTAGGCCTATACTGTAATTGGGTGGGAAATTATATATGATAGATAGGATTTCCTAGGTTATACTTAGCAAGCTAGGCCTAGCCTAGCCTGCTAGTTAGGCCTAGCCCTACTAGGCCTAGGCTATATCTATTCCGTTTCTATCAATGACGATACTGCTGCTAGCCGTATCCTTGTTACCATGGCAAACTCCGTGGCTAACTGCCCCGATTTCTGGTCTGCCCCAACCCTCCGCGCATGGCGCCCAGACGTCTATACGTCGTCACTTGTACTAGATCCAGGCGCCCGCAGACGGTTGGTAGGTTTCTTGCCATTCATTCATTGCCCACCCCCTGGGGTCGATCCTACACTCCCTCCGGTTTTGAAAAGGAGGTAGTCACCCGGGGGTCACACAGCTAGCGTTGCTACCCAGCCCATGAGACTAGGTTCACAGGATTCGCTATAGCTCCTTGTGACATAATAAACATGGCACCCGGCCGTGCGCCTGGTGCAAGTATAACTAAAAACAATCCGCGCACTTGTTAAGTTGTATCGGTCAATATTGAGCGCACGAGCTGCGAAATATTGACACATACCCTCCCTATGTAACAGAACCCGTTTCCCCGATACGTAACCAATCCCGATTTAGCCCCAGGTGTTTGTCGCCGGACTGAAGCTAAATAATTCCCCGTCTGGCGGTTTCCCCGGTTCCAGCCATCCCCTGATAGCCACTAAATCGGGATCTTGGCTTGAAATTGCTCAAGCCACGGGAGTATCCCCAACCACACCGTCCTGAGACAAATTGCTGGGACAGAACGAAGACCCCCGTACGGCCTCGATCGTAGTCTCACCTGGGTCCACCAGCCCCTCCTCATTAGGGTCTGGTCCTATTTGCCGGTCTGGCCTGACGGGATAACGCATCTGCATTCCCATGTAGTACCCCCTTACGATGTTCCAGGACAAGATTATAGAGGCTGAGTTCCTCTATCCACCTAGCTAATTGCCCTTGGGGGTTTTTAAACGACAGTAACCAGACCAGGCTGCTATGGTCTGTTGTAACCCGGAAAAGTCTACCCAAGAGATAGTGGCGAAAATGACGCGTCAAATACACCACCGCCTATAATTCTTTGCGGGTCGTACAGTAATTGTGCTGCTCCGCCGTAAGACGGGTGCTAGCATACGCAATTACCTTCTCCCGTTCCCCTTGTACTTGTAGTAGTTCTCCCCCCAACGCCAGGTCTGACGCATCCACATCTAAAATGAATTCGTCCCTGGTATTAGGAAGAGTGAGAACAGGAGGTGTAATGAGAGCCAACTTTAAACCAGCAAAAGCAGCTTGCTGTTCAGGCCCCCATACAAATGGCACCCCTTTACCCAGTAATTCATACAACGGGCCAGCCTTATCGGCAAAATGGTCAATGAATTCCCGGTGGTAATTAGCCAGTCCCAGGAACTGTTGCAACTCCTTTACCGAGGTAGGTACGGGCCAATCCTGGACTACAGTAACATCTGTAGCCGAAATCGATAAGGCATCCCCACTACTTAGGCCTAGCTATAGCTAAAGTTTACATGTAATTTCTTCTAATCAACAGCTCCGTATGAATCAAGGTATTAATTATTGTATGACTTTTATTACAGAATGTCTAGTCACTCTGTCCAGTCAAGTCGACGCTACAATAATATTGAAAGTAGTTCCTTGCAAGTGCCATCAAATCGACAATTTATTCAAGCCGCAAATTACTTAATGTCTTCTGGTGACCCACAAGCATTGGATTTAACAAATCCTGCCACATATAACCAGCAATTTGCTGTAAAAATACCAAAAGAGACAGGTCAAAGTTCAAACTTATCAGACAATGAAAAGTGGACGGTCATAGGCTTGCCAGTATACAAATGGCCTGTATGGTTGCAATTTTTATTTTTAATTGGTGGAGTTTTTCTGTTTTATCTATTTTATGGATACTTGCAGGTGATTATTATGGCATTAAATTGTATCATAGTTTGACCTCATGTGACATATAGTGTTGCAATTTCTCTAATATTAATCTATAATACATACATAATACACAAATACACACACAAAGTATTCTAATCATATTGGAATACAGAACTAGAATCTATTCTTTGGGACACCCCTATTCAAGATATCCAGGGCTCGATTTAGTGCTAGCCCGGCGTACAATGGCTAGTAAAAACAGCTCCGGGCTACCTAAAGTATCTTCCTTTAAGCCCGTATGGCTAGTAGGTTGTGGGAACTCGAAATTGGGACGAACTGACCTCATAAAAATAACTCCAGCTTAAAAGACATATGTCTTGGCAATATCAGCAAAAAAAACCACTCGCGCGCTGCTGTGTGGCCATAACAAGTGATGAAGTAGGCGGAGCCTCTCATAATCCCGAATTATGATTGGCCATTTATGTTGTCACCCAGGTTATTGTGAAGTAGGCGGAGCTTCATTATCAGGTCAAACATGTCACAAAAATATGACCATAAATAACGAACTGTGATTGGCCAAATGTAGTAGAATTTTGTCAATGTTAAAAATAACTTGTCTAGTCTTGTCAGGCCTGGTTGTTGCAGATCAAAGCTAGGGATATTTTGGAGGTCCGGGTGGCTGGCTCTATCCCTGTAGGTAGGCCATGGAGGCCATATTTTATAATATGCGTAGGCCCAGATAGAATCAAATGCCATCGTGATGGCTGCTCAGCAGCTAGGTACTACAATTTTGGTAACAGTAGGCCAGGTGCTCCAATGCGATCTAGGCCCTAGGCTATAGGTAGGCCTAGCCTGTCTATCCTAGCTACCCTACTATAATAATAGGCTCTAGGCTAGGCCTAGCTTAAAGATGTATTGTCCCTTTGACTAATTCCAAAAAAATTAAAAATTAAAGATTTCGAAAAAAGGTGGGTCATTCTGAAGTATCATAATAGTTATTAACTATCACCAAAAATTTTTCAAAAAAAAAAATTTTTAACTGAAATACAGACGTTTTTTTGTTAAAAAAATAACTTTGACTTCCAGTCAAAGTTTTCAATCAAAACATATCCCATAATGAAACGCGCTTGTTTGGCTACTCTGTATGCATAATCATAAAACTTCCTCATGATCTGTGTGAAAATACCTTCTTAACCGTGACGAGTTGTAAACAATCCTAATTTAGCATATGCATAATGCATACTCATGGTTTGAAATCTTTGTTTACTTTCGCTCGTGACGATTTTCCAGATGAAATGTAATCAAACTAATTTACCTGTTAATTACGTAAACTTGTTGTTTTTGGCTCAAATTTTCGACTTAAAGTGAATAACTTTAATATTACTTTGATATGGCCACTTTAAATTTAGAATATTTTGACCTTCATTTTTTTGTGTTTCAAGGGACAATACATCTTTAAGGTAGACAGAATCTGATTAGTTTTCTTGGCTAGGTTGAAGCCCAACAACAAAAAGACCTCAATAAATCGATTCGGTGAATATGGTGAATATGGTGAGCATGAAATAGACTATGCGATGCAAAATTTTTATAGTGTGAACAATAAAGAAATAAAATGTTGTGTAATTTTTCATGCAATAGGGAGGTTTCCCAACCTACGAATCAAATACGATGACGAAAACGGATACGTCATACATTTGTGAAACTTTTGAGCTGATCCACATTTCATATTCGTAAAGCGTATTCGTGTTGACGAATATCACCAGTCATTCGTAACTACAAAACGAGTATAGTTTTTGATCTATTTGCATATTTTGCATTTGAATCAGGAATGATTCATGATTATAATATAATTATAGATTTATTTAAAGCAATTTACTAAAATGCCAAGTAAATTTTGATAAATAGCAGTCCTCACTCGCTTTGATGTTACGCTAGGCCTAGGCGCAGCCAAGCACCAAGCAACACGTACCTGCGCTTCGCTCAAATTTACCGCAGTCATATTTTGGACGCGCCTCAATATTTCGTTGCCATGCGAAACAGATTTTTTTATGGCTTATGAAAACGAATACGTTTTCATAACGAACACGTTATCGTATTCGTAAGATTGCAAAACCTCCCTAATAATAGTTTAATACAGTATGTATGTAAATGTGTAGCAATTCTCGAGCGTTTAGATTAGTGCGCCCTCTATTGTACAAAATGCCTGAATTCATTTATATGGCGGCCCTGCTATCACGTGGTGCGATATGAGTGGGCTAGTAAAATAATGTATGGGCTAGTGAAATCTACAGTGAACTAGCCCAGTGGGCTAGCAACATGAAAAAGATAAATCGAGCCCTGATATCCCTATTCAAGTGATAGTTTTCTGAATTCATTCATTTCATCACTCTGGCCAAGCCCATTTCGGAGACACACATTCCAAAAGTGTCCTCTTAATATTTTTGTAAAATGTTTTTTGTGTGTAGTAGTAGCACTGTATATAAAATGTTAAAATTGTCAAACCATGATTTTTATTGTTTTGACCATATTTAATGAGGGTGATCCATCCAGCAATTGCTGTATTGCTGGACCCTCATAGGTTCACAAGACAAACATATACACATAAATAATATACTCGACATAAACAAAGTCTTATTATTACAAGTCTTTGGGAGTGGAGTTGTAATTTTGTCCTTATATGTGACAGGACTTGAACCCAGGACCCTTGGAATGTAGCCAAGCTTAGGTTGATTTCATTCAGTGTACAATTTAAACCTGTTCTTGTATTTTTTAGGAGCTTATATTTCAATTGGATGGAATTAAGCCGTATGGCTGGTTTCTCACTTTAGTTCAATTTGTATGTTACTCTTTGTTTGGGATGACTGACCTTAGTTTTAAACTAGATCGAAAACGAAAGTAAGTTAACTTTCCTAAATATTAAAATATTCTGTTCAATATTTTCACTTTTTTTTTCAAATCTAAGCATGTTTAAGAAAATGTGATTGCAAAGACTTAATGGAGACCAAATCAAAGTAAACACTATTATACTGTATACTGTACATCACATGATAACTAACATTTCAGTCATTCATTCATCAATGGAAAATTACTTTCATTTATTGTCATTTGCATATAAAATATACCTGTTGTCACGAACTCCTTTCGCGTATGTTTCCGAGCGGTTGAAAATACTTCTTCCTTATACTCTATTGGATTACAGTTTCTATAATAGTATACTTCTGGAATGTTCCTGATTGTTCTTATATTAATTATACATGGTTTCTTAAATATAAAGATACTCTTATTCTAGAATTTTCATGTAGATACTATGTTATTGTATGGAAATGGTAATTTATTACACTGTAATTATGTTTGCTCTGAGATATACAAAAACAGATAAATGATATAGTGATATATTTGATACCAAATCTAATTTTTCTTTTCAGAATACCTCTAAAAACATACTTACTTTTAGCATTTCTAACTGTATCTACAATGGGTCTATCAAATGCCTCTCTGGGATTTCTCAACTACCCAACACAAGTTATTTTTAAATGCTGTAAATTAATACCAGTTATGTTTGTAGGAGTCTTAATACAACGTAAGTGGGTTTTGTTTTAAAGATATTTAAAAGAACTAGATTGTCAACTAGGTATGTCAGAGGGCTACTCAAAACGGGAACTGTATTTCTATAATGTAGTACTGTATACAATACCTAAAAACTAACAATATTTGAGAAATTCTTGTTTACAGAATGTATATGACAGAGTACTTTGTACATCATAGTAAAACATAATACAATCAGTATACTAAATTTCACTGGTGCAGATCCTAGGGTAGTGGGTGGTGAAGTTGTTCCTCTACATTTATTAGAGTGCAAAATTCCCTCTTACTTTTTCATGACAAACTCGTAACATTTTTACTAAGCGACAACTGTCAGAAACGCTGTTAATTTTTTGCTTCTTGTAACGCCAGCGATAATCATTCCCACTCCCCAACATTCAAAATGATGTGTTGTATAGTTTGTCTTCTCGGATAAGGACTATAAACCGTAGGTCCAGTGTACACATCTATCTCGTGTGCACTTTAAAGAACCTAGTAAATCTTTTGAGACGAGTATGGGGTTATCCTGGTGTACTAGTTGTCACTCACAGTCACTCATCGTAACTGGGTCCTCTGGACTGAAGATGTCACCCAGTATAAATAAATAATAATAAAAAAAATAATAATTTAATAAACTAATGACAGTACCAATGGTGTTATATAGCAATACATTTCCTCACCATTTAACTGAATTGAATCACAAAAATGATACTTGATTCTTCTCTTCAATACTGCAGGTAAGCGGTACGGGGTATTAGATGTGACTGCTCTTCTGTGTATGTCGTTGGGACTTGTTTTCTTTACATTAGCAGATAGTAAAGTGTCTCCTTCTTTTGATCAAACTGGTAGGTAGTATCATTACACACAATAATATATCTTTCTTTTATTATTACAAAATTACAACTTATATACAGTACATCAACTGGTTAATAAAAAATAGAATATAGCATTGGTAGAGCTGTCTAATCCCTAAACACAATATAAACAATAAAATATAGTACAGTAGTATAGTTTCTTTAAAATCTGAAACCAAGGGATGTCCAGTTTTCTGAAAATGTACCTACTTAAATTTGTTTTTGTTAGGAGTAATAATGATTTCATTGGCATTGGGTGCTGATGCAGTGATTGGAAACGTTCAGGAGAAAACGATGAAAGCGTACAATGCTACAAATACTGAAGTGGTACAGTCATTTTTTTTTACTATACTTTAACTTGTGAAATGCTAAAAATTAAACACTCTTTTAAAACCGGTATTTAGATGGCCCTCATGCCACTGGTTTCAGCATTGGCAAGGAATCTCTTGCTTTCAATACATTTTGTTATAGTGTAAATTTAAATTAATCATATAATATTTTTAGTATTCCTTTACGATTCCTTTTTATTTTTTGTCTATAATTTAAACTATAGTAGTATACGTATGAAATGCCATTTGTGCCAAAATATTTATATTTTTACCAATATTAAGACAAATCACCCACTACAAACTAAACTAGCTCCAGCATAATAATAACAATAATAATAATAACCAATATTTTATCTCTTTCTTACAGGTTCTATATTCATATGGCATAGGTTGCGTGTACATATTTCTTGGCCTGTTGGTGCATGGTAGTTTCTTTAAAGCTTTTGCTTTCTTCTCTCGGCATCCATATGAGACGTTTGGTTATACTGTTACATTTTCTCTCACTGGATATTTTGGCATCATGTTTGTACTTCAACTTGTACGTCAGTTTGGCGCCCTCACAGCTGTAACCAGTAAGTACAGATTATAGTGGGCGAATGTTTACAATTACAAACAAATACAACAATGGTCTTTTTTGTCCGTTATTCATCTGGAAATGATCTTGTTTTGATTTTTGTTTTTTAAGAAAGATAGATTTGAAACCAGATCAGTTTTCAAATGTACTTTAAAACTCCCATTCATTTTGATACTCCATTATAACCTGGGTTGTATGGACATTTTAAGTGGTTTGATTAAGAAATAATTAATTCAACCATGTTAAGCACACAAATGATGTTTATCAAGTTTTATAGGTTAATTAAGCATTAGTAAAGTCAGTATCATGTAATACAAACTTGTTTTAGTATCAACATTTGAGAACCTAAAAGAAACAAAGAATAGCAAAAATAATTAACTTAACTAAGATATGCTTCACTGCACAATGTTGCGCTTTTTAAATATTGATAATTTGAGACACTCTGTAAACAATAGGTTAATTGTATTAGCCTGGTAGATAATTTCAAGATTTAATTTCTTACATTTTCCTGAATTTCAACATTTGGTAGAATTTCGTTTTGTTTTCAAAACTAAAACTTGCATTAAAAAAAGTCATTTTTTAAACTTCCATAATTACTCTAGTAGCTAGATCAACTTTCATATGCACTTTGAGGTCCAGAGAATTTGACTTCAGAAATTGGTTTAGGATGGTCAAACAATCATTATTGGCTTGGTTACACATTTTGAAAATGTGGCAAAAGGTCAGGGTGAAATGATATCAAACTAAACACCAATAAGTCCTTAAATCTCGACAACCACTGGTCACAGCGAGGTAATTTTGGTCTCAAATTGATCAGAAGGTATACATTTATATTAAGTCTAATGGGACATTTTAGTCAAAAATGACCGGAAATGCCATTTCTGACCTTTGACCCACAACCCAGGGCATGTATGTATCTCCGTAACTACTGATTGTAGACACTTGAATTTGGTCTTAAATTGTTTGAAATAAACATTTTGTTATTTGTTGCACATTTTTAAAAATGTTACAAAAGGTCAAAGGGTCAGGGTCAAGGGTTATATGAATAAATATAAATAGATAATAGATAATCTCGGCAACCACTCGTCGCAGCAAGTCAATTTTAGTCTCAAAATGTTCAGAAGACATGATTTCATATTCAATCTAATGGGACATTTTAGTCAAATTTAGTCAGAAATGCAATTTCTGACTTTTGACCCACATTGGTCTATTATAGTTGTCTGTGATACCTTTTATTACATGATTGTACTTGCAACAGGATAGAATGAGGTTTAATCCAGTTATTATTCTTATTATATTAATTAATTTTTTTTTTAATCTGGGGTGTATTTATTTGATTATATATGTTACCATTATTACACCCAAACAAAATAAACGCCTTCCCTGAATAAATAAATGCCTGGGCCTTTTATTCGGGTAACTATGGTAAGTTACTTCTAGCATTCTTAACTGTTGAGCTCGAGTATTTATTCGAATTAACACCCGCTTTGAATAAAAGCCTCCCTCAAATAAACGCCACCATTCCCTCCAATAGAACATCATGTGGAATAAACGCTCCGCCACATGCATTTACAAAATAATTGTATCAACACATTTCATTAACTACCATAATCTACAATTTACCAAGTATTTTGACATAATTTTATCATTTTTTTATATTAATTGTGCTGTATTTTTTTTACATCTAGGTGGTATTTATTTGATTATGCTACCATATTATACTCCAAATAAAGATAATAATAATAATAATAATAATAATAATATTTATTCGGTCATCAATGTAAAAAATAACCAGGAATGAGAATAGGCTAAAGCCCAAACAGATTCTGCACTCACTCCATACAATACAAACAGTTAAGATAAAACCATATACAAGAAAAATACAAATAAACTATACATAACATGAAATATAGTGTTTTGTTAAAGCAGCCTTAAATATTGAAATTGTTTGTGAATCTTTTATGTCATTTGGTATTTGCTCCCATAGTCTAGGAAAGGAAACAAATACAGAATTATGAAAAGTATTGCCTTTCGAATTCCAACGTAACGTAATGCCTCCCCTCCACCTAAAAACCCTTTTGAACAATAAATGCCCGGGGTGTTTAATCGGATACACATGGCAAGTTACTTCTAGCATTCTGAAAAGAACTGTTGAACTTGACGTTTATATCAAAATTGTTCTCGTGGACAGCAATAACTAGTACTTGAAATTGAAACAATTTAAAGTATCAGTTATTGCATAACATTACTGTCTAAGGATAAGTTGTGTAGAGATATGTTTTTTGTTTTAAACATTAGTAATAGTATTTTCTGTTCATCTTTTAACCACATTTTCTATTACAATGAATGTAAATATGTATATTTCGAACAATTTGATACCAAATTTAAGTTTCTACGACCAGTACTTACAGAGATATGAAGAAGCCCTGGTATGTGGGTCAAAGGTCAGAAATGGCATTTCTGATCATTTTTTACCAAAATGCCCCATTAGACGGAATATAAATGCATGCCTTCTGAACATTTTAAGACCAAAATTGACTTGCTGCGACCAGTGGTTGCCGAGATACAAGTACCTTTATTTATTTGTCCATATAACCCTTGATCCTGACCCTTTGACCTTTTGTAACATTTTTCAAAATGTGTAACAAATAACAAAATATATATTTCGAACAATTTAAAACCAAATTCAAGTGTCTACGACCAGTAGTTACGGAGACAAATACATGCCCTGGGTTGTTGGTCAAAGGTCAGAAATGTCATTTCCCGTCATTTTTAACTAAAATGTCCCATTAGACTGAATATAAATGTATACCTTCTGATTAATTTGAGACCAAAATTACTTTGCTGTGACCAGTGGTTGTTGAGATTTAAGGACATATTGGTGTTTGGTCTTATGACCTTTCACCCTGACCTTTTGACCTTTCGCCACATTTTCAAAATGTGTAACCAAGCCAAAAATGATTGTTTGACCACCCTAAACCAATTTCTGAAGTCAAATTCTCTGGACCTCAAAGTGCATACGAAAGTTGATCTAGTAGCTACTAGAGTAAATTGTGAATTTTAACTTTTGATTGTGAGGAATGAACTTGAAACAATATTTGTCATGAATGTTTTATTATTGGATTATAAAATATATCTTTTCTCTCATTTCAGTCACAACTTGCCGTAAGGCTGTTACTATGGCCATGTCATTTTTATTCTTCGCAAAGCCATTCACAATTCAGTAAGTTATGCTTATATTTTCATATAAACTGTCTGTAATCTCATTTTTAGACTAAAATTAGAAAATCCAAAATTATTTTTTATAACAAATTTGCAAAATGTTCAAATCAGGTATGGAAAAGGAGATTTATGAAGAAATACCATGTGCCATATTTGTCGAGGGGGAAAAAATGAAACTAAAAATTTATTATCACCAGGGTTTGGTCACAACCATACTATTCACAAAATCAGACTTTTCTCAAAACTAGACTTTTGTTAAAACCAGACTTGTCAAAACCAGACATTGATCAAAATCAGACTTTTGTCAAAACCAGACTTTTGTCAAAACATTACTTTTTTCAAAATAAAACTTTGGTCAAAACTTGACTTTTGTCAAAACATGACTTTTTTCAAAACCAAACTTTAGTCACAACCAGATATTTGGTCACAACCAGACTTTTCAAAACCTTAGGAAAAATAACTTTCTCCAAACCTAACAAAAATAACTTTCTCCAAACCTAACAAAAATAACTTTACTCAAAACCTAAAAAATAAAACTTTTCTCAAAACCTAAACAAAATAACTTTTCTAAAAACTAAAAAAAAAATTTTTCTCAAAAATAGATTTACACAACCAGAAGTTTTTCAAAACCCAGACTTTAGTAAAACCTAGACTTTAGTAAAACCCAGACTTTAGTAAAACCCAGACTTTAGTAAAACCCAGACTTTAGTAAAACCCAGACTTAATAGTAAAAACCTGACTTAATAGTAAAAACCTGACTAAGTAAAACCTGACTTAGTAAAACCCTGACATAGTAAAAATCAAAATTTATCTTGTTCCAATATTCTATGTTCGAATCAGAATATAGTTGTATTTTAAATACAAGATAATTTTCCCATGGTTATATCATTACCACATTGCGCTTTGATTGATAGCAGCATGACAAGTAGGAGAGTTAAATATGATATTTTTAACCAAATCTATTGTAGCCAATAAAGATAAAAAAACTAATACAGCTTCTATAGCTAAGATATTTTAGAAATCTTCAATATAACTTAACTTAATTTTAATATTAATGATTGTCTTTTTTACTTAGGTATGTTTGGTCTGGTTTGATAGTTCTCTTTGGTATTTTTTTAAATGTATACAGCAAAAATAAACGGTCAATGGATCAATGGTTTGCCAATCATATAAGAGAGTTTATGATATCGCATCAGAAAGGACAAATAACTAGAGGCCCAGAACTACAGGTGTAACTCACAAATAGCTAATTTGTATACAGGAGTTAATAGGGATTGGTTTACCAATCATATAAGAGAGTGTATGATATCGCATCAGAAAGGACAAATAATTAGAGGCCCAGAAATACAGGTGTAACTCATAAATAAGTAATTTGTATACAGGAGTTGATAGTTTGCCAATCATATAAGAGAGTTTATGATATCGCATCAGAAAGGACAAATAACTAGAGGCCCAGAAATACAGGTGTAACTCATAAATAGGTAATTTGTATACAGGTGTTGCTAGGGATTGGTTTGCCAATTAACAGAGTTTGTGATATCGCGTCAGAAAGGAGGCCGGTAAATACAACGCACAAATATGTAATATGTATAAATGAGTTTAGTTTTGGTTTCAAAAACAGTTCTTTTAAAAGCATATCTGCCTTCCATGTTATCCAGGTTTAAAACAGAAACACAGAGTAAGCCCTCTATAGTTCCAAAGCCACGGATAATAGGCCCTCTACAGTCCCACAGCCACAGACAGACAATCCACTTGCTCATAAAGTGTAATTTACTCTTCCTTGGTAAAGCCTACTATTTTCCAGCTCCTTGTTATGTACACGGCACAAACTGCCAAAATGATCTGAGGATGAGGTAATGAAAGTAAACCATCTTTATACTCCAATATCAGACACTCAGTACCTTATTGCTTTCTGTATAAATCCGTTATCCAATAGCCGCCAGTATTCCAATAGATTGCCTACTTTTGACTCTGTCTATATCTGTCTACTTTTTATTCTATTTTCTCTATAATGGAAATAACTCATTTTTCAACAATTATGTCAAGGCTTTACAGAATTCAGTGTTTTCTGTTGCCATCCAACTATGTAGCTAAATCAAATTAGTATTTAGAAACTTTTCTATCAATGTATTTCACTGTGTGTATTCATTTATTGATTAAATGGAATACTACACATTATTTATATTTTCAATAAACTTTAGGTATTTTATGACTTTTTTTTTTTACTATTTTGAATAAATTATAATTGAGGAAAATTATTTTTATGTAAACATATTCTTACAAGTCAATCATTGCGTTGCAGTTCAACTAGCATGTGTTTAACGTTTTACTAGGCATTGAAGAACGCGGAATTAATGAAAATGAAATGAAATATGATATAGTGTTCTTTTATAAATGCTGTATTGGTGGTCGAGTTTTATATGATGTCAAATCATTACTTTTTTCCTTTCATTGTTTGTTCCCATCATTTGTAAATAAACAAAACAAAATCAATTTATATTTGAGCTAAACAAAACATTTCTTTTGACTTACGTTTTCTAGCTAGTTAGTATCGTTTTAAAAGGTAGCTCCGGGTTTAACGTTTTTATTAATAACAACAGCTTGTTACAGAGGTTTTCTATGATACTGGACATAGGCCTAATGCCATTTTGTGGAGATACAGTACAAAGAATAGTGTGAGTTATTCAAATTTGGCAAGTAACGTTCCCATTGCTGCTTTTTAAATGACGAAATAATATGCAGTAGTTGAGCTTAGTTCAAACCTTTATGATTGCATTAGTTACATTTATCCATACCACTAATACAATCACGTATAAGAGAAAAACTGCACAAATTCCGATAGTACATGTTTACACGAGACGAGAAAACGTACAGTATTGTAACAAACACATGGAGTATTCTGCGTTAACCCACGCAATAGTCTCAATTTCGTGTACGCACACATCTTGTAATAAATAAACCAGAAGATAATAAAATGTTGAGATTTTATGTAAAGTATCGAACGATTCGACTTCAACCAGTGCAAGACAATTCAAATTTTCAAATGAAAATGTGCACCTTTAAACATACATTATTTTAACGGATAAATCAAGGAACAGTTTTATATACCAAGCGAAAAATAATGTAATGGACATACTCCAAAGAAACTCCAGCCACCATTTTGTATTAGATACGTCACATCATCTGGACGATATGTGTAAGGTTACCAAAAATAAGCCAATCAAAACATCTCGCATCATAACATGTTTAAATTTAAATGCATTTGGACAAAATAGCATTGTCCACTTAGATCAATCTGCGCATGTGTGAAATATTCGCAAGGCATTTTGTCATAATACGTGCCAACTGAATCTTAAGAGAAAACTGCTTTAAACGTTTTCAAATTCAAATGCTGCATAAAGATTTCAAAAAGATTACTATTAAAATCAGATTTAATGAGAAATTTCATTAAAACTTGATAGTCATAAATAAAAAAGTTAATTCGTGGTTTTTATTTTATTCATCGATTTTGTATTCATTAATTTTGACTACTTTACAGTTTTAATGGTGTATAAAATCAGTTTAAGATTGATAGGTTCATAATCTTATATAAATCGTTAACCTTCTTGCCATCACCTTTCAAAAAATCTGAATAAAAAACAAATAGTTCCACGCTAGGTTGTCTTTAAACTTTAGAGTCAAATTTATTAAACATTTTAGCAACAAAATCATATTAACTTTGTTCAATGATTTTGCTTATGTTAGTTCATCAGTTCAGCAAATATTAATATTTTGTTTTATATCTTAGAAATTTTATTAAATAAACAAATTGTTTGAAACTTAGTTTCTATTCTACATCTTGGAGTAGCAAGTGTATTATATAATTTCTATCAACAATATGGGGTGCTATCTTCGCATTAATAACCTAAAAGAGCATAAACGACGATATTTTTTTCATACTGAGATCATATTATTTATTTTGTTAGGAAATAATTTTAGTAGCATTTTGTTGTTTTTGTTCACAATTTGTTGTTTTGTTTATCCCAGTTAACTTTAAAGATGTATTGTCCCCCTGAAATTTTTTTTTTTTTTAATAGTTATCCACTTTGAACAAAAATTGAATCGAACAAAAATGTATTTACCTGAAAAAATTAATGTAAAGCAAAAATACTAGTCAAATTGGTTGCCAGCCAATGGGTGTTTGGTTGAATTTAACCATTTATTTTGTCATTTTATATGAGAAAACATTTTTTTATGGAAGGTATTAACTTATTAAACTGCAAAATTACCTATGTTTTTAGGGACAATACACCTTTAAGAATTGTTCGTAGTGTGTGCGTTATTTAGGGTCATGGTTTTGCGCTTCCTTTGGGAGGTTGGCCTACAGAGATAATTGCTATTAATGAATGTAGTTGAAGTAGAGCTCAAAGGAACTGAATAATCGATTGGAAATCAGAAAATTACAAAAGAAATAGTTTAATTATGATTTTCCGCTTTTCTGAATATTGATCTTGTTAACAACTGCGTCGATAGAACCAAGCGATGACGAAAGTCTTATAGCGTTTGATCCCAACTCGTATTTCTCTTAATTAATCCTGTAAGCAACTTGATTGAATATGAATTAAATCGCAAATAATTCGTTTGTTTTGGACAGCTCGTTGTCTTCTTGTCAGTGCGTGCCGAATAATAATAGTGCAATTTCACAGCTGTAGTTGACAATTGTCCACTGTGGGTTTAAATATACTTCTACTACGGTGCTACGCCGATGTGTATTGGATTGAAGGCTATGGTAATTTTGTACTAATAAAAAGAAAAGACCATACTAATAATGAATACATCACACCACCTTTTTTGTCTCCTTACTAAAGCATATATTTACTACGAATATTAACAAATAATTGATATGTCCCACTGTGTGTTTAATACTACCATGTGTGTTATATTGCAGTCTATGATGATTTTGTAATAATAGAATAAAAGACCATACTAATAATGAATACCACCCCCCCCCCCCTTTTCATTTTTTCTTATTACTAAAAGCGCGCATATTTACTACGAATATTAAAAGAATTGAAATGTCTACTGTGGGTTTAACACTACCATGTGTATTGGATTGCAGGCTATGATGATTTTTTAATAATAAAAGGAAAGACATACCAAAATAAATCTATCCTTTATTTTTTGCTCCTTACCAAAGCATATTTTTGGCTTCTCAATAAAGTTGAATTAATGAATATTTACTACGAATATTTAAAAGAAAGGATGAATAAAAAGATGGCATTGGGGTTTAGCACGGTTATAAATCGGTAATGATACGCCCTCATACGCCCTCATTACTACAGTACAGTTTCAATGCACTTCTAAAGCTCTGTCTACATTATCAAACATTTTGTGATAAACTAATGTGATGTGCCCATATATGCACATGATGATGTCATATCAGTACCATATTTGGGCATATCTGTACCATATTTGGGCACATCACACTTTTTGTCAAACTAGTTTGATAGTGTAGACAGCGCTTTACTTAATACAGTATAACGATATTAACTACAGTGATTCATTAGATGACAAACTACAATCAATACTAATCAAGTTACTGGCTATTTCATAATTAAATAAAAACGAACAAATGAAGGAAAACAGGCTATATTTACGGTGTTAACGTTAACTGCCTAATGTCGACATTCCATCTATTATAATAACATATGCCTTCTGCTGTTTTGATCGAGATATCAGACCTCATAATTCAAATCTTTTTTTCATTATGTAATTCTTTTTTATTTCAAAATGTATGTATCTGTGATTTACGGTAATACAAATACAGTATAATAGTAATAATAACAGTAGTGGAGCTGTAGCGTGGTGTGGTTAACATGCTTGCCTCAATCTTAAGGTCCAGGGTTCAATCCTGACCTACTGACAGGGTTATAACTCACGACACTCCCTAAGCCTCAAATGAGACATAGTTATTATAAGCATGATAAATTATCAAATAGTTTATCCATCCTGTAATTTGCGGGTTACTCGCTGTTGGATGCGTGTGAAATAAAATAAAAAAGCACTAATCGTTCGTTGTTCGTTCTCCTAATACAGCCGTTGCTTAGCAAAACAAATAATATCCATAAAATAAGTTAATTGGAAGCACCATACTTATCTACACCTCGATCCCCGTAACGCACTAGAGTCACGCTAACGTAAAATGCGTGGTGGCACTGTACTTACGGAGAAAGTGTAATGCACTGATAACTAATAATGGAAACTCGCCTTATTCCAAATGCCATTGAGTGTTGTGCAGTTATTTAAATTCGTTAGGCCTTAGGGTCTACAATGCAGTGTAATAACATAAAAATATTACGTCACGAAAGAAAAAAAATCAGGATTACAAGTTATTAAAAATTGCAATTAAAATGACAAATGGCAAGATATTAGAAAAAAAGAATATTTTCATATCTATAATTTAACATGTTTTTTAAATCATGATCTCCTCCGGTTACTTAATCAGTGCAAGAAACTGTAATCATTTTATCTGGAATCATATCTTTTAAAGATGTATTGTCCCCAAAAACATGAAAAATCAAGATTAATTAAATCAGACTTTGAATAAGTTATTTTGTAGTTTTAATAAATGTAATCACTTCCGTAGAAAAAACTGTTTTCACTTATAAAATAATACAATAAATGGTTAAATTCAACCATAAATCCTTTGGCTGGCTGCCAATCTGACTGTTTTTTGCTTAAAATTACAGTTTATTTTGGGTAAATACATTTTTTTAGATCCAATTTTATCCAACAGTGTATAACTATTATATGGCATTAAAATGGCATAATTAAAAAAAAAAGTTAAAAATTATTTGTCAGGGGGACAATACATCTTTAAATAGTTTAGATTTGATATTGGGTCTATGCATTACAACATGGTTGCGTTATCGCAGCAAAGTAATTTTTAAAATAATTATTAGAAATTCTTTAGTCAGCGATTTTTACACGCGCGTGTAGATGTTGTTGAAAATGGTAGGTACGCGTGCGTTCAACTGCTGATATGGTACGGGAAAGAACCTATACAAAATCCAGCACTAGTTTTAATGATTATATTCCGTAGAAACTATTTTCAATAGTAAGAAAATGGAATGTTTACATCCCATTGTAACCTCACTTTTTTTAATTGTAATTTGTAAAAGTAATATTTGTTCATGCCCAGTAAGACGATTTATTCAGTGTGTACGATATTGATAATATGAAAGATTATCTATTCCGAGGCCTTCGTACTTGACAGATAAAAATGTGATGCATTATTTATACGAAATGATTAAGATTAAATATTAATATAAGTCAATTTATTCCGTCGAACATTTCAACTATGAACGCATTAAAAAGAAATCATATTATTATATAATAGAAAGTATGACACATTGTGCTGTGCATTTTTTTAATTTATTATTGTTAGAGAATTGGTTAAAAGTAACTGAAAATGTTTTAAAACAAATTAAATTAACGGTTTATTTTGTCTTTTTCTATATGTAATTATTATTTTTGTCCACTATTTTCCCGGAACTTCACAACTAAAGAAAAAACTACAAAATATTCTAAAAAGTTAGTATGTTAACACAGGAAGGATAGAACTACTCTACTGGAGTGAAGTTGTGGCTTGGTGGTTAGGAGTGGAGTTACCAATATAAGGGTCCTGGGTTCAATTCCTGTCATAGGTCAGGATTTTTTCTCATACTTAATATGTATGTCTATCATAAAGTTCCAACCTGTTTGTTAGAGATCAATAAGTTCGACCTACACCAACTATCGTTCCATGGTATTTATTTTTATCTAAAATTCTCTAAGCCTCAATTATTTCTGGATTTCTCGATGTTAGCCGATCTCAGCCTGGGTGGTGTTATGAAACAACGACTTTAGGTTGTCATATCAGTACCATATTTGGGTACTATTTAATAACACTAAATTAAGCAATATACCAGAATATAATTCTTTTCCAATGTTCGCACTAACTATATGACTCCATGTATTTTGTTGTTCGAGATGCAATAATATATAGAATATACAGTACATGATGAGATTAGGAATATTTGTATTTAAATCTGTAAATGTACGGTACTATGTTTACCTTTTATCAGCTATGATATTAGCAAAGTCGAGTAGAACTTAGCAAGCAATCAAGTTGTGGATTTAGATAGAAATCGTTTTGTAAATTGTTCCTGTATTGAAAAAGACCTAGAACAAGCGATGACGTCGGTTTGTGTTGTAATATAGTCTGGCCCTTGGCATTCACCGCGTGCCTTAATTGCAAATGAACATCAAGGAATGCAGTGAACACTAAGAAATGACTATTATACCTCAGAGGGCGCTTTTTGTTATTCGTTTCCATTAGTCCGCTCGAACAGTCACAGCTTGAATCCATACATTCAAGATAGTGTTGTGCTCCAGAAAAAGATGAAAATTGGCATTTACAACGCAGAGTCTCATGAATTTTAAATGTTGACGAATTGCTGTAGGAAAAAAACACGAGTCCGTATAGAATAAATTCGACACTATGGTTGTACTGTAATTCAGCTTTCCTATCAATTATTATGTAAGATCATTCATGAAGTTGAGAAAAAATATCCATTCCTCTTAAAACTATGTGATTCGTATTATTGCATTGACACAACTTCTGTTAACCTTTGACATTAAAATGGTAGAAAAGTAGAGTATGTATTCACACATTTATACATGTCAGAGTTCAGTTTATCTACACTAACCCATTGACCTTTAAAGGTGTATTGTCCCCCTGAAAAAACAATTCTGAAAAAAAAATTGTTGTTGAATATTCCATTTTAATTTAACATAATAGTTATCCACACAAAAAAATTGGATCGAAAAAAAATATATTTACCTGAAAAAAATGTAATTTAAAACAAAAATGGTCAAATTGGCAGCCAGCCAATGGATTTTTGATTGAATTTAACCATTTATTTTGTCATTTTATAAGTAAAAACATTATTTTTTTATATTTTTTTTCTATAGAACTGATTAAATTTATTAAAACTGCAAAATAGAATATAATAGAATAATAAGTCTGATTTAATTTATCTTTATTTTTTTTTTCATGTTTTTGGAGGACAATACATCTTTAAATAACGTTTCAAACGTCATATTTCTATTATTATAAACCCCCGGTTATTATATAACAACAAATATGAGTAATATATTCTTGTATTCTATAGTTTAGTAATAAACTTTTCAACTATATGATTTATAGTTACCCTTTGGCTGATTATAGATTGAACAAATTTTAGTTTCAGTTTAGTATTTTGTAAATAAATTAAAGAATTTTGAAGTCCTTAATGTAATATGGCGCGCGGAAGACGGCACCGTTCAATTTTTTTTCTTAGTAATACCATGTCCTCCGGTCTTGTAAGATCTTCATCAGGCGAGGTTTTAAATCTAGGATGAATACAAAATGATTACCTATATACCTATATAGTAGGCCTAGTATTTAAATTAGTGTAAAATAGAGTGTAAAGAAACACATAGTGAAATATAACCCTCTATTTGATGGATAAGGAACCATGTCAAAATTATTCTACTGCGCAGTAACTGCATATTGTTTAACTCATACAAACTAGTTAGTGCAATTATTTAGCAACATTTACTGGATAATCGTACACACTGACTGATGCAGCAACTGCCTCACAAACTTCTACATTAAAACAAACGAAAATCATATGTTACTACAGTAAAACATGTAGTTACTGCAGTAACTGCTGTAGAACAATTTTGACATGATCTCTAACAACTAGTCGATGGTTCATGGCAATTTCTCAGATATCTATTAATAACGTGCAATATGACCCAGAGAGTCAAAAATTAATACAAAAAATGATCATCTTTGTAATTATGCTATGATATCTGGAAAACATTTTTTCTAAAATTATTATATGGGTTAATAATTATTTCTGGCAAAAATAATTAAATTCATAGATTAGGAAGGTAGGATATCAGCATATTCATCAATATTTAGCGATGCCCTGGCAACTATCGTACCTCTGGGAACCAGTAAGTATTGATTAAACTGATGCTTGCTTGCGTACGCTATTTGAAATAAGAGGGTGTATGTTTTAATAAGTACACTATAGACGTAGACAAAGGCATTTTTTTCCTTCTGTAACGGATTTTGTCATAAAATATTTGTTCTTCGAAACATTACACCTGTCTCCGTTGCGTTATATCGTTAAGACAACACACATTATATCAGCAGTATCAATAAACTGCCATATAGTTCTTTGTCTAACGTATAAAATTAAAACACAAAGGTAAATCATCAAATGGTTCCACGTGGTCATCTTAACATGAAACACAATAGTTAAAGTTATTATCTCAGAAACAAATACATTTTTCAAATTCGTATTGGATCAAATAAAATGTTTTCAACATTTCAAACTGACCAAAGTACTCTACTGCAGGAAATTTGATAAATCATTAAAATGTATAGCTTTTAAGGAATTTAACATATATGTGCTGCCTTCATTGGTTGCTTAAAGAATGCGACACATTTTGTTTAATTATCATATTTCTCCCTTTAACCATATCATTTGTATGAATGGACATTCGATCGAGAACATCAATTTCTAGAATATCGGTTCGAATTGAACCGTCCTATCTTTTTTTTCTGCTTTTCTAATCACCTCTGGTAATGTGATAATTAGAAAAAATTATTTCTTGATGCACTTGAAATACTGTTTTGTAGAATGTGCAATGTGTGTAATACTAAGTAATGCTTAGTATATTTCTAGACAAAAAATATTATATTTTTTTTATTTCTGATACAAAAAAGCTTTTAATTCTGAGTGTAGTGTAATGTACAATGTTTTTTCCCTTTTTTTTTTGTGAAACTGAGTAGACTTTTTCATACTATTTGTATCATGGTAGTATATCACGATGGGTTGACCTTCCTCATTACCTCAGGTGAAGTGTAAATTCATTCCTAATAATAAATATCGAAGAAAGATCACAGCAATTTTTACGCTGACCGAAACATGTTTTTCTTTATATAGTATGTTCATCAATACATTCTGATATGATCAGCTTAACAATTGTTGCGATGTTTAAAAAATGTGGTGTGCCCATATATGGACATGATGATGTCATATCACTACCATATCGGGGCATATCACTACCATATTTGGGCACATCGCACTTTTTTTGTCAAACTACTTTGATAGTGTAGACAGCGCTTTAGATGCATTGTAATGGTTCTGTCAAATTGACCCTTGGTGAAATTAAATGTATGAGTCAGGTTACGAATGTGTATTCTGATAGTGTGTGTCATGGTGGTGTGGCTGTTTGCCTTGCTTATCATCCTTAAGGTGTGTGTTCAAGTTTAAGTTCCTTGACAATAAATGTATTAATAACTATTAATGCAATATATGAAATTGCTATAGGCCTAGAAGACTTCGTTACGAATGTCGAATCAAAAAGTAGGACGAGAGGTCAATGGTTTTTCCATATCAGAACTAGGATGCAGAGGTATTAGAACAAAAATTAGGACAACATTTTCTAAGTTTGAATTTCCAATTATGATCTAATTTTCCACTGAGTAAATAATTATAACGAAATAGAATTATTACACTAAAGTAATATAATACAAAATCATTTGTTTAGAATTAAAATAACATTTTTCATTTGTTATGGAATTCATCAAGTCTTACAAACGTTAACAATGTTTTTTTCAATATCTCTTAAACAATTAGTAATAATCATAATGCTTTAATAGGCTTAATATCATTCGATCATCAAAGTGACCTATTCAAATTTCCATTTACCAATATCAATCATGATGTTTTATTGTAATATATTTTAAAATATGTATTCATTCGATTTAAAATTGTATCTTGAGATGCTGAGAACGATAATAGCATTTTTGACTTTATCACGTATATTCTTACTTTGATTGATGAGAAAATAAGAAATTCAAAACATGTATCATATCATTACTGACAATGATAATTTCCAACACAATTAAAGTATAAAAAAGCTTTTGATTAAAGAGAAGTCCATTAGAAATTTAACTCGCATACTCGACATACCGGACTCGACTATGTGAGTTCGAACAATATGTTTTTGTTTTCTCTTTTTTTGTAACTTGTTAATTTTCCACTAATCTCAGATATATTTTGTTTCTAAATTTGTACTGTTATTCACTATTGTTGTATAAAGTTGGTGTTTATCATTATTTTCTGCAATCAATACTTTGGAAAGACTACGTTGGTTTATAACGACCACGTAAAACTCATCCTAAACCGTCACATTGTGGTTAGCTGTATTTTCTATTTTTAATAATGTGATTGTCTTTATACAATTGTCACCATTCTTTTGTGATAATAATGAGTAATAAATAGTGGGTATTTATTATATTTATAAATAACAATAATAGTTAAGTTTCTACTTAATAGCTTTCTGATTGGATATTTTTGAATAACGATTTTTTGTTCTCCTTTGTGGAGATTCCACACACTTTTATTTCTTGTATAGAAATGCATATTTAATAAATATAAATTATATGGTCATATTTATATTTTTCATTAATAACATGTTCATAAATATGTTTCTCTACTCTACTATATTCAAGGTGTATATAACTTATAGATATATAACATAACTAAAATACAGCATTTATATTTCATAAATCATTATAATACAGTATATATTTTTTTTAAATGATAATGAACTGACATATAGACGCCTTCTGATCAATATACCATGAACTGTTGTTATCAATAACACGTCATAGACGTAGAGTGACATCTATAATAGTTTTATCGAATAAACTTCATTAAGCTATGCTATGTATAACGTGTTTACAAAAAGATAGATATATGCCAGGTAAAACAAGTTATTCTGTTTATCTTATCGTATGATAGTTTTTCATTTAAATGACTCATTTATACTAGACGTATTATTAAGTGAGTTATCAATTTTAAATGTGACTTGAAGTCCTGATGTGACTAGAAGTCTCTTTTTGTAAGTTAAGCATTTTACAGAAATGGCGACAGATGGCATTTGTCTTTAGGCGATTGACAATTATTCCCCTTATTCAGCACACAGTGGTGCTGTAGTGATGTTTCTTCTCTGGATCCTGTCGAGACCATTAAGTTAAAGTCTTAATGTAATGTACTACGATCCATTTTAATTCCAGTTTATCAGGAGAGACAGGGGCAATGTTACTTTAATGTATTTTTATGCGTATTGTTTAGGTGACAATTACTAAACTCCTCTGAATTTGGACGACAGTCTGTTGTTCTGGAGGTCTGTTTCTTTTCTGGGTCCTGTCGAGAATGTTTAATTAAAGTCTTTCATTTTAAATTCAGTTATGTTAATTTTTTTTTAAAGATTATTAAGATTGATAACCAAGACAGTATAATCAATAATATTAAGGAACTTGAATTGTTTGGTTACTACGAGTTTGCTATTTTCTAAAAAATTATTCCTGATTTTGTTATTTATCCGTAGGCATACCTTATCTTATCTGATGTGAATAAAGTTCACTATTTCGAATTTTAATTTAGTAACATCAATCTGATACATTCTTCATATGCCAAATACTCTACTAAAAGTTTTTAATATAGCTGTTTTTCTATCTAAATACATTATTTGTCATGAATGAATGAAAAAAAGATAATATTTATAGATTAAAATGAATGTGCCACTTGACTTTTTCATAACTCTAATAATAACGGGCATTGAACTTATTTAAAGTAATCACAAACATAAATTGATTTTGAATTAAATATAAATTTTACAATTATTATTTTACAGTCAGTATGGCATCATAAATGATATACTGTTAAGATTCTCTTCTAATTTGATATTTATTTGCCATCTGTTTGAAGAGCTTTTCGTTTGATTCCCTCATATAGACGAGTTTCTTATAGTATAAGTATGAATGTAATGCTATTTGATGATCGTGTACTAACCCAAGTTCTGTAAATATCACTGACATTTAAAGAGTAGTTGATGGCATGACTGAGTGCTTGTCAATACAGTTAAACAAGATTCCAAGTTACTTATACATTTTGTATATAATAAAGCCTATGTTGTAATTTGGTAATTTTTCTTTATTCTATATTTATTTCTATTATTTATTTAAGGGTTGTTCATCCAATTTGGTAAGACATTAACATACAACAATTTTGTATTTTGTATTTAATTGTATTATAAAACCAATATTTCGAAGAAAAAGAATGATAACCATCTGTAATTATAACATAGACAATTTGACAACATTTATTTCCAAGGATTTTCTCTCGTTATTTCCGGTCGTTGGTACACATACATTGTGAAAAGGCATTTAGGGCCAGCCAGGGAGTAATTCCTCACTACAGTTGTATTTAAATATTGACACCATTGTACTTTACATGTACCGTACATGTTTTACTCCTGTGTGTCAAGATAGCTACAATTAAGAACACATCCTTATTTGAATACCACTGAGTAAGGAGTGGACTTTTTAAAGATCCCATGCTTAGTTTAATTACGACTGTACCAACTCTCTCCCGAGTGCTGGCATTGATAGGTAAGTGCTTTTGAGCAGTTGTTTAGTTATATTTACGTGAATGTGCACATGAGTGCAAGATCGTACAGAGTAATCTAAGTTATTTGTTTATATGATAATGAAAGTATATTTAAAGCTAAAATTACATATAGTATTGAAAAATTACTTTTCGATCAGACCTAAAAGCTTGTTCATAGATACAATTTCAACTGATACGGTATACATATGAAAGTAAAACTATTGAGCTTTTGTAGTTGAATTCTTTTTAGTTTTATCCCTATTTTTCCTGCATATTGGAAATTTTGTAAAATATTTCAGATGAAAAATACTCTTCTGTGATTGGTTAATGTATTGAAGCATTTTTATTACTGAAACAATACTTATAAATCAAGTGAGTCAGTCTAATTGAATAATTTCGACGTGTCGAACTTCTTTAAGCAATCTCGTTCGAGTCAACGTAGTGGATAAAGACAATAAAACATGCCTAATGGCTACTTAAATGACAAATTATGACTGATATCTTTGCAAATTTTAAACAAACAGAATGATAATAGAAAGAGTAGAAGTTCCAATAACAAAATAAACAATAGGCATTTTCCGTAAATGCAAATTCATTCCTTTTGAATTTACCCCGCAAGACCACGCGCAACGCAAGCAATTTGGCCAATAACAAGAGGCAGTTCAAATTACTTGTATTACATTGCCTTCCCTTGGGTATCGTGTACATAACTGAATAATATTATTTTAATCATAAGTTAATTTAAGAAGAAATTAAAAGTTACGTACCTACACATAATGAATTGGGAAACGTTATCTAATAACATTTTGTTGCTGCTTGTCGACTCATTAACAGTATGGATTCGTCACATTATATGTAAATACATTCTGAAAAAAAAATATATCAGGTTTACTTGCATTGACATAAACAACATGTTGAGATGTAATGATTTATCCAACTATATGATAAAACAACTGGCAAGACTTTGTGTTCAGATTGATTGATTTATGTTCACATTTACAATGGTCATCGAATCGTTTATTGAAATGACTTGATGATCTTCTTTCACTCTCACTAACATTACATCCGGGTTATCTTTAGTTTGCACACAGACTACATGTTTCGCACACTATACAGCTTGGTTCTCACTAGAGGCGCAACGCAACGAAAACCTTAGTGAGTTGACCAATCACAACTATTCGGATGATTCATCGCGTTGGGATTGGTCAAATCACTTGCGGCGAGCTTACATCTTTGGGCTACTTCAAATTAAATCAAATTCAACTTTATTTGACTCCTAAACCCTTCCGATTAACTACTATTTTTTCTTTAATTTGGTTTTTTTTTTCAGATCCATTTTTTTTGTGTCAAAATTAATAACTATTATGAGACAATGATACTCAACAAAAACGAGTATTTTCAGGGAATAATACATCTTCCAATAATATATCTTTTTAATGAAGTTTTGTAAAACACTGTATATTAGCAGCCAAATTTCAGATTGAGATGATGCAATAACCTCTTGTTGAGTTGGAATTGTATAATAGAGAAATTAATATCGACCATTATATTAACGCAACAAAGATGTCATTATGCCTACGTAAACTTTGTTATTCTTATACATGATGACGTAAAGTGACGTAACGTATTTAGGTCCCTTTGGTATAGTATACATCACAGCACGGTATGTTCCAATACTTTTTGTACAACGTAGTACAAATTACCGATGCAGGGATTTCTGAGAAATACTTATACTATTCAAGGTATTCAAGGTATAATTATGTATGGTTTATTTAATTTAGAATAATCTAGTGTTTTGAGGAGACCTGAACCACCATTGCGACAAACGAACAGTGAACACATTCCACAGGGATATAGGCCTAGACGTAAGCCTAAGAGCCTCTCTAATGAATTACCGCAGCTAAGGTGAATATTCGCTGCTTAATCAAACGACAAAAAAAATGGGTTTAACCGCTTGCGTTCAACCGCTTGCGTTCAAACACGTCCGTTCAACCGCTTGCGTTCAAACACGTGCGTTCAGACACTTGCGTTCAATCACTTTGCGTTCAAACACGTGCGTTCAAACGCTTGCCTTCAACCACTTGCGTTCAATCACGTGCGTTCAAACGCTTGCGTTCAAACGCTTGCGTTCAAACAACACTTTTAGACATTAAGCATGCACACATTTGCGTCAATTTTGTTATTCTGATTTTGGAAATGCAAATTTACTCCATCGAACATTTTTTTCAGGTGGTATCTCCCGTATGTAAATTACTTAATTCAGTACTCTTTGTATAATAAAGAATTACAGAAGTGTGCATAATAATCATTATCATGTTATCACGTAAATTGAACCAGCGACTAACTACACACGTTTATAACATGTAAATACGTTAGCGACTAACTACACACGTTCATAACATGTAAATACGTTATTCTTAGAATGCATAGTTTAAATAAAAGCATACCGTAGCCAATAAGCAAAGTAAAAGATTCGCGACAGATGACATGAGGTAGGTCGGTGATGATGACATCGTATTGGCTCAAACCAATGACGTCATTATACATATAAAGAAATTATGTAGCTCAACTGTTAAAGATTGTCCCCTGAAAAAAGATTATTAACAACATTCGTGTTGAATATGCCATTTTAATGCAACATAATAATTATCCACTTTGGCCAAAAATTGGATTGAAAAAAAATGTATTTAACTGAAAAAAAGATGGTCAAATTGGCTGCCAACAACAATAACATATTCAAAGTCTGATTTAATTAATCTTCATTTTCCATGTTTTGGGGGACAATACATCTTTAATATTAGGTTTATTGTGTGTATTTCCCAATCATTATAATATATTATTTAATTTATTAATTTTTCTTGATATGAAACAACATTTACTATATATACGCTGTCGTTCTGTGTTATTTCCATGTGTATAACCACGAAAATTGAAAATTGTATTAAAATAAATTATTTCTGTACTAACACTGAATATTTAGGTTTAACAATAACATGGTAATGAGCAATAATAATTGTGTGAGTGTAGAGAACGCTGGAAGCAATGTGCTTTATTAAATGCTGTAATTGCGGCCTTGTAGAAAAACAATAATCGTAGACTTGATTAAACTTCTCTCTCTCTTCGGAATAGAATTAAAGCAATTTCATTAAGAACGTCTTGAAATTAGTAGTTTGAAATGTTAGCCCATGATGTCAAACGCATTCATTAAGAAGTGTGGATAAACTATGGGTTAATTGAACATTTTATGTCCATGTTTTTGACAGCTAGATTACAAGTTTTCTCAATGAAAAAAAATAAATGAGATAGCAATAGTTATGAATCATAATGTTATGAAAGAGTACTAACAGTATAATGTTTCCGTGATACAGTGAACATGTTCGTCACATATGTTACAGTGTACTTAATTAGGATGATTATGTTGAATACGATGATTAAATAGGTACATTTAGCATTAAATCTGTAAGAAGAATTTCTATTATTATTTTATATGTAATGAACAAATAAAGAGTTTCAGTATTTCAGTAGTATCTATATATAAATTTATTCAATAAATTAATGGAGAAGGTTAAGCGACATACAATTATATATGCCTACTTTGAACAACGAACTCTCGTGCAATATGTCAATACACTTTAATAACATTTAAATATTACAATGCTCTATAATTAGAAATTGTTTGAAGTACTATAGCCAACAATTATGTGTTGATAAATAATATCAAGGCTGCTAATGATGAATACCATAATCATGACGTCATTTAAATAATATTTTCTATTGTACATTATAGGTCAGATATTATTATAAATAATAATAATAACATCTTTATGAGGAGGAGGCTCGTTAACAACAAAATGTGTTCTTCCACGAGGCCGTATGAAAGAAATAAAACTATCACGACTATTAAAATTATGAACAAACAAGAAAATCATACATTAAAAAAAGAAAAAAAGTATATAAAATGTATTTTAATGAATTAATAGATTTTCTAGTTAATAGATAAATTTAAAACAGAAAAATCTAAACAATTATAATTATATTATGAATATATATTATGATTCGAAGTTTTAACGTTTTAATACTAATACATAATATCAGCGACAGGCTTTTTTTTCCTGTACATACGGTAACATTAAACACAACAGGCGCACAACAAGCATTCGTCGTAAGACGTAAAATTATGCTTGTCATATAAAATGCAATCTTAATACGGAGCAATGCTTTCAACATCCAGCGAGGGTAATTAAGAATTGCGACGATATCCATTCGCTTGGTTCGTAGCGTTAAACATAATCGAATCTTTTGCTTAATCTTAAAGTAAATCGTGCGCAGATGGTATGTAATTAATTCAGCCATTTCGATATGCAATTTGGCGCAAACTGTGAACCGTTTTAACGTCTTTGTTGTGTGTATAAGATTCTAATATTCTAACAAAATTCTTATATTATTATGCATTTTTCATTACATTAACTACGTTGATTTTCTATTACAAAAATTGTTGTGTGCGAGTGAACAATTTTATTTTAAGTTAAACATAATCTTACATAGTAAGATTCTAATTTGTTTTTCTGGCTTAAAAATTATGTTGTATGAGCAGACAATTGTATAGAGTTCAAAAGTTCATTGTTGTAAAATCACATTTAATTTCGAGTTAAACTAAAGATGTCGCATTGACGTTCAATAAGAGATGGTAGATGAGGTTGTGAGCTAGGATTTTATATTAATTAAAATCACATAATAATAGGCAAATGTTGTTCAATGAATTTCAGAGTGTTTGTGCGTGTTTTTTATTTTGGTATGCCTAAGTTTTGCAGCCTGACCATTGATTTGAATTCGAAGCCCCATTCAAAAATCAAAATATAATTACGAGTAATACGAATAGGCATAAGCATGATAAACTATAAAATAGTAGGATTTTGGATGCGTATAAAAAAGTGGGAAAATATATAATTATGACTCCTTTCACACTAGAATACAATTTATTTCCCTAAATTACACCATTTCAATTCTGCTAAATTCTATCTTTGTTTTATTAAAATAATCCATTTTTTCATTTATTGTTTTTCATACGCAATCAAATCTCTTTCAATTTCTCACACTATAATATATTTATAAGTGTAGGCTATTGGAGATGGAAAAAGAAGCCGCTGGGCAACCCATAAGTATTCGGAATTAACCCGATTTTATATACTTAATAATCGGGTAATGTACCAACTGAATTTTTTCTGAATATTTACATTTTAAAGTTTGATAATAACACTCTAATATTCCAATAGTTTTAACTGATATATAATTTGTTTCCTTGCTTTTAGTAGTAGCCATAATTGCAATTTGTTTGTCATTTAATTATTGTTGCCTCCTCTTAGTAGTAAAACTTGAGGTCGCTGTTAGATGGGAAAAAAATAAATAAAATAATGTGACATATTGAAAATTACATTTATATATTACAATGATGATGGCAAAATACCTTTAAAGGAATTAGTTAATTAATGTCCAAGTTATTTTTGCCATTGTTTGAAAATATGTTTAGCGTAACATTGTATCCTATATTAAAGATGCTGTAGGCATATAACGATAAATAGGAAACACATCACATTTATGTACTAAAGGTCTATCCCTAAAATGTCTTGAAGGCTCAATAATAGTCACATTGTTTTGGGTGTTCTTCAAAATTGAATATAAAGAAACCTTTTATATTGAAATTGTTAATCGTTAATACAGTAAATGTTAAAATTCAAATATGTATTAGAAAAAAAATCGCATACTCAAATATAAGCTTGACGCTTCGTCAATAATGATGTAGATTAGGCCTACCTACTGTGAGTCTTATTATTTAACAATGTTTCTAGTAAAGCTTACCTTCAAGAATCTTTCAGTTTCCTCGTTAATCGTCTGATTAAAACAAATTGTCAAAAATATGAACAATAATATCTAAAAACTCATGCTTATAAGTCCTTAACAAGGAGTACGCGTACTCTGGAGCCAATAGTTAGTGTATACATCTTATACAGTGGGGGCACCTTGCCTCCTTCACATATCTCGAACGACTGATGACCAGAAACTCTCTACGTCTTAATATAGCAAAGACAATCAGTGCAGCAAGCCAGAAAATGATATGAACTTAGTCAATTACGGCTACTGCGCACACAAACAAAGATTCGTATTAAGACGATTGTCCCAACTCACCATCCATGAAATAAGATGAACTGCGCCATCCCTGATTTAATTGTTTAAATTAATTACTAATAAGGCAAGTCCATGAGAAAAAAATCACTTGATTAATAAAACAATAGCCAGCTATAGTTTCAAGTAGGAGACTTATAGCAGATCGAATTCTCACGCCGTATATCACAAAAATATTAAGAAAGTAAATAGTAGTACACGTTATTGTCAACCAAAAGCAACACAAATACAACATCAGCTGGGCAGGTGGTATAAGTGTGGAAATTATCAATTGCGTAAGATGTATACATTGCTATTTTCAATAGTACTGTGTATTATAACGTGATGTTGTCACGTGATCTTTAAGGCGTTTAAATCCATTCGTATGTAAGAACTGGTGAAGCATTCTAAAATTGAAAAACAACCGACCAAAATGCGGAGTGATAAAATTAGCAGATTTTGTTATTATCCTTGGTTAATTTTGTTGTCTGACTTCATTCATTGAGAGATGAAAAGGATTGTATTTTAGTGTTGTTATTGAGTTGACTATCAACACAATTAATCACAGACTCATATCCAAGTCTCAAAAGAAGGAATAATTATGACTTTGTTGAGAGAATACGTGTTAATGTTCTATTTTAAATAGACAGGTTTATTGAGAATTTATATCATTCGAAAAATGCATGTTTACTGTTGTTTGAAGTCTATTAATCTTATACAGATTATTTATACAAAAGTAAATTAAAATCAGTACGGTATTGATTAAGTTAACAAGACAATACTGTGAGTTTATGATGCTCAATTCTTCCACAATGATAGGTCTACATAGCAGCAGGGCAGTGATAAGTCACAAGGGAAGTATTTTTGACGATTTTTATTTTATTTAATTTTAATTTTAAACATATTTATACAGGATAAAAATCACCTGTTTTACATATGGTCCTGTTTTTAGAAAATAGAAGGTTAAAACGTACATAAACAATTCTTTAAAACATGTAAGTCAAACATATATGTAAATTTATGATAAAAGGAATGAAAATACAACAAGAATAAAACAAATTTGTAGGATCTAAGTAAAAGAAAAATTAATCCGTTTTCTATTTTTGTTCATGGAACGTGTCGAACGTTAGACTATTTTCTTAGAAACACATTTCTACGTGTAACCATTAAAGTGTTAAGCTCTGTCTATAAAATCAAACTGGTTTGACAAAAAAGGTGTGTGTACCCAAATTTGGTAGTGATATGCCCAAATATGGTAGTGATATGACATCCATATATGGGCACCTCACATTTCGTTTTATAATGTAGACAGAGCTTTAAACAAATATAATAATATGTCTTTATGATTGTTTTATTTTTATTTGTAGGTCCTTTTTACAATTGCCTCGTATTAATAAAGATATATTGAATTGAAATTGGTGTAGGCATAATTGTATATAACTTTTCAGGTCAATGAAATTTCAACAGATTTTTATTACGCTCTGGACTTAAACATTCATTTGTGCACGCTCAGAACTATATGAGCATGCGCAGAAACGACGAAAAGTCCCTATCAGAACAGAGCCCTTTTTTTCTGAAAACTGTGTTTCAGTCATATAATATTACTGGTATTTATTTCATACAAAATTATAGAATAAAGCCAACTTACCCTTAGTTTTTACTCTTTGTATTTCAAATTAAACCTAACAGATGTACGTAACTATATCATTGTCCTAATTATTCTATTAAATTTGTTTGATTAATAATTAAATTATTTCGAAGGTATTATGTTAGAGTTTAGGAATGGTTAATTAATTTGCATGTCCACGTAAAGCACCGTCTTTGTTCTGTACCAACCTACTCTGTATCGTAACTCAATCTTCTAAGCCAATTAAGTACGGAGGTACTTAGATTTTCGACTTAAAACGTATATGCAGCAAGAAGGTCGAAACATTCGAATGCGTACTTAGTTATGAAACTTGAATACGGGTCAAAAGTCGTGAATAATTATTATTGTTTAATAGGTAGCCTAAATCTTGTAGTAGACCTGAGCAATAGTTAGGTTGGTGAACTGAGGCATATATCTGAAGGTATTTAACATTAGTGTTTAATTTTATAGCCAATATGCATCCTCGGAGCACCATTTAATACACTTTTTTAAACGCATAGCTCTATAAGTATTACTTTAGTGCACGTTAAAGAGGCACTTTCCTTATATAAATCCGAAATATATTGAAAAATGAAAAAAAATCAATAATTTGAAAAACCTAGTTAAGTAAGCCTAGTAAAAAAAAATCTGTATCGTTCGATTTTCAGATTCTCAAAACCGAATTTCTCAATTTATATAGTAAATTAGTTAATCTATCCATATGTCAATTTCTCTGCAACTTATTTTATTGGCTGTTGGGAAAATCTTGGAATGAACTTTGCCTTCTACAAAAATGAATATCAATTCACGCCAAAACATTTATAGATCATAAACAACAAACAAATAAAAACATTACAAATTATAAAAGTCCAAATACTTAGGGTTTGTGACTAAGAATGAATGTTAAGATGGGCAGTTTTCTGAATGATTAATACCACTTTACTGTGTTGACACAGCCAGGACTATCTAATCGACCATACAAAAATCTATAATGCAATGTGTATCATGTTTTCGTTTTAGATTCATCTTTCCTCATGAGTATAAAAAAATAACATAAACCGAAGACACCTTCACAGCGCCAATGATTACAAAATCGATTTTTCAAAGAGTTACGAAATTCCAAAATGGTTTTTTTCCAAAATATCTCGTGTGAATTACTTATTCTTTAATAACTTTTTTGATAAAAGTAACAACTCTAATCCACCTCTCTGTTTCTGTACTAAACTAGACAAACAATTGAATAAATGACACAAAATAGGCCATATTTCTCATATCAAACAATGTGCTTATAATAATATAAAGTGCAAACAAAAACAATTTCTTTCTAAAACTAGTAAGAAAAAGAGTGGTTTCTACTCGCATCCCTTTCAATGCGTCTGGTTTTTTTTTCATAATTAGTGTGCTATGCTTTTGCTGGAGAGATACTAAGATTATTGTAATGCTGCGTGACCTTTTGTGACCTACCTTCCAGTTATTGTCGTTTGTCGGGTGCCCATTTAATCTCATTTGTATACGTATAAGCTTATTGGAAACATTTACAATACTTTCAACGGATTCACTTTGGACGAAGAAATCAATTTCAAACTTTAATGGCTCCTTGCACTCTAAAAAGCGCAATGCATTATGGATAATTGTGATCTGCAGCGTAAAGTGTTAATTTGCAATGGCGTTAGGGAAATGCTAGCAAGAAAATATTCCATATCTTAAAATCAAATTCATTGATATTTAAGTTGGAGGGAAAATGGAGGAAAATAATTAAAAATAGGTGACTATTAAAGATTTATTGTCCTTTGGAAAAAATGATTTTTTGTTGTTAAATGTGCCATTTTAATGTCACTTTTAATAGAAATTGAATCGGAAAAAAAACAACAATTATTTACCTGAATAAATTGTAATTTAAAGCAAAAAATAATCAAAATGGGGTTTTGGTTGAATTTGCACCATTTATTTGTCATTTTATATGATAAAAACAATATTTTTCCCGTTTTTTTTCCAACAGAAGTGATTAACTTTAGTAACACTACAAAATAACCTATTTAAAGTCTGATTTGATTAATGTTCATGTTTTTGGGGACAATATCTTTAAACAAAATGGTATCACATTCTAAACAAGCTTTACTCTAAAATGATTTTTCACAACATTCTTTTCTCAAAAACATTCATCAACATTTTTTGCCTTTTATATCACTAAATTATCACACTTAGTCCACAACTCTTGGATCAAGATTATTGTACAATTAATTAAACTATGCATGCGTCTTTTTCCTTCACTAGAGAATCACAAATGTGTTGAGAATTTCAAGAATGTATAATCTCTTGAGAAATATTCATGAAAAAATGCTAATAAATGGAGAATCTGGTTTCAAAATATCATATGCAACTTTACACATAAATTTGAATATATCAGGCCTATTACGAATTCACAGGTTTTAAATCATATTTAACTGAATATAGACTGAGTTATAAACCGAAAAAACTGAAATTATTCTAAATTGTTAATTTTCACTAGTTACTTCCTTTTAAAAAAAATCACCATTGTGATTTCAAAGAATGTCTCCTTGAATTTTTTTTTATAATTTAAAAAAAATTCGTAATTTAAAGGAAAATGGTCATTTTGGCTAAATTTAACCTTTATTTGTTCTCTTGTTTAAAAAAATAATTTATATTTGTTCATTTTTCTTAATGAATTGATTATATGTATTAAAACTACAAATTGGTCTAATAAAATTTATTCTTATTTATGTGTTGGATACAATACCTCTTTTTCTATGTCAATTTTTTTTCTATTAAAAAGAAAAACATCAAGCAAAGGTACTGTATGACCATTGCTATAAATCATCTTTATTACACAACACCCCTACTACATGATTATATTTTAGTAAAAAGACAAGCATTTTAGGTAGCGAGTGTAAAGCTCTGTCTACACTACCAAACTTATTGAACAAAAAAATGTGATGTGGCCATAACATATGGACACGATGACGTAATATCACCACCATATGATTTGGGCACATCACACTTTTGTATTTATCAAACTAGTTTTATATTGTAGACAGAACTTAAACAATATTTCTTATTATTATTATAGGTGTTTGTCGTTTTATACCGTATGCTGTGCAACCTTTTCAATATTGTGAACTCAGTCGATTTAAACCTCCTGTACATTAAAGTAATTGTTTAAGTCTCTTGAGAGATATCTTGGACTTTTTCTATTCATCTTAATTTTATGCATGATATACAGACCCACTGTTTATTATTATCCATGGAAGATTGGGCTTAATGAAGCCTAAAGTAATTTATTAATACAATTTTTTAACCAAAGTCAATCAAAGAGCAATCCACAGGGATATCGCATCGGAAACAATTCGCTTTCAATCGTATTTTCAACAACAGCATATTCATCAACTGAATAATGATAATCGTATCCTTAAAAATGTTGATATACATATTACCGTACGCGATAACAATGTAAAAATGGAGAATGTCAAACTAGAATCACCAAATTTAATTTTCAAATGAAAATATCAAATATAGTTACTTATTATATATTTCTTATTATACTTTAAGCGTAGGTTTGTGAATATGGTTCATCACAACGTGCCATGCGACAACGTAGCTTTCTTGTATCAAACGTCATTCTGCGTACGGGGCCATGTCATGACGCAGCTCTTGAATACAGTATTAAAAATTTACTCTGCGCACACTCAGAATAATATGAACATGCGCACAAAAGGCGATTACGCATCTGTTGCGAATATTAAAAAGTCATTCTGCGCACGCTCAGACTAATATGAGCATGTGCAGAATAACTCTGTAGTCGCGAAGCTCAACCTGAAAATGAAAGGTTAAGCTTGGAATTAGCTTTCATCTTCTCATTTCAGTTTTTTGTGTGTTTTAAATGAAATAAATAACATAAATAATTAATTCCATAACGTGTAGTATCTTTAAGCAAGCTAAACTCAATTGCTATCTGATTAGTATAATATTTAACAAAAAGTATAATAATATAGATTATTAGTGTTATCAACCTCTACATTGACCTCTCAGCACTCTGTATTGTGTTTCCAGCATTTCGAAGTTGATTTGAGTTATAATTTGTACAATCTTCATCAAATATTAATTCATTTCCTAAGTGATAGCATACGTAATTAGCATTGATATATTACTGTGGTATGAGTTATGAATGTTATATAAGGCGGTTATGAATTAATTCTGTAATAATTTTGTATTTTCGTAAAATATTTAAGCGATGAGTCAGTCAAATTCCTACAAGATTGTTTCTTTATTAGACGATTTCTCAACGCCATTAGGTCCGTTCATAATGTGTATTGACATTACAATGTAACGCGTGCGCGTAGGCCTACAGGACGTGTAAACGCGCATCGTTTCTATTTTTTTTAAGCAAACTTGCTTGATAGATCACACGGTGGGGGTGAGGGCTGTTGTGAATGTTACATTTTAGGCATGTGTGGAGGAAAATACTGGGGAACCGACTGTGCCTTTAATCATTTAGCAATCAGCAATCTCAGCTCATTTTAATCAAAATTAGAGGTTTTACAAATTTTCTCATAACGTTAATGATTAGGCCTATAGTTTAATTTACTTTGTTGGTGGCGTAATATGAACTAAGTTTGTCTGTAAATAAGACAAATTGGGCTAGTAAACAGAATTAGCTAAAATCTCGAAAATCGAAAATAAATGTAGGCCTAAGAAAATGTAATGGATAGCCTATATATATTTAGTATTTCAAAGAGGCCCAATGTGTATACAGTTTACATCGTTCTTACGCGTCGCTTTACGCGCTACCTATCGATTCGTACCTGTCCATTTTAAGAAATTTATCATTGAATAATATATTTATATGGTAAAATAGCAATAATACTAGTTTCACCATTTCTGAAAAACTATAAAATTAGACGTTTGTTTTCTTCACTCAGTGTAAGTTTTTTTTAAATATATGACGTCATCATTCTATATAATGCACAACGTGTTGACTTGTAACTGACTCTTAAAGACATCCGCTGCTTAAATTGGTAGATCGCAATATCAACCATTTGCTTCTATTGCCGTCAAATGCATTACATCTTAGTACGGTAATGTATGAATATATTTAGCGTTGATGTAATGAGTTTCGCCCATTTGTCTCGGCGCATTTTACCTTTCAATACATTGTGTATATCATGTATTCATTCATTATCAACACAAAGACAGAAACAACGATTGAAAATAGCTTTTATATAATTTAACGTGTTCTCATACAAAATAATATAGTAAAATATGATTTTGTCAAATAGTATACAATCAGATTCGTAAAAACAATAAGCTCATTTATATATATACTTATTTATGTATCTTTATTATATTTTAGAGTCATCATGGGTTGCCTTTGCATTCATATGTATATCTTATAAAAGAGATTCCATTATCCTATATATTATTATTGTTTATTTTAACATTTTCATAAACGAATGTATTTATTTAATTTAATAATAAACAAATAAATAACAAATTAGAAAGGCAAGGAAAACCCAAAGAGATACTAAATACCTAATATGGCAGTTGACCAACCCCAAAAATAAATACATTGTCAAATAAAAACAAATAAAAAATTGTCAATTTGTTAAAACAATTGATTTAGAATATTTGGATATTAAATCTTAATTCTAAATACATAGATAGACTTTATTAGATATTATTAATAATAATCTAATTTATTAGATAATAATGTAAAATATGAAACATATTTTATTATGCATTATGTTTATTGCTACAAATATTACATACATCTTATTATGATAAATACATTCACTTGCATGTACTTCGTTTAAGTCTCACGTGAGAAATTATCACGTCTTAAATAGTTTGCATACATACAGAGCCATATGCTACCATAAAACCAGCGAAATTCTATACTCAATAATATTCTATTCGAGTGTCTCATTGACTGGGAAGACTTTTAGAATAATATAAATCAGTCTGAATAACCTTTTATTAAATTATTACAGTTGTAATTACACTTTATACAAATATTGATCAATCGAAGACAAAAGAATCAAGTCTACTTCAAGATAATGACAACGACAAAAGAAAGACGAGAGATCATGCTATTTGGATATCATTAGCAAATACGCATGCGCAACGATTTAATTCATGTCTTTCTCCAGCGTAAGCAACAAAAATAATAAGAATATATTCTTAATTTTTAATTAAATGGTATAATAAAAGAAGGGAAATGAATGCGCACACAGTTGATTGAAGGTGATATTGCCCAGGGCTAAATGTGAATAATACTGTATTTACAATACTATCTGTATGATACAATGTATGTAATTTGTCCTGTTCTAACTACACTGTCGCAGCTGTAGCATCTTATTACAAAATTAAATATACACAAATATTGATATCAATAATAAACACATTCATACACAATGTAGAATACTATGATTTAACTTTGTTTTCATTTATCATTAATAAAATTAATATTCAAGAAATATGAGTAGTTTTGCTAATTTTAATCAAGGAATATAAATAAATTAGATGTTTAAAGCATTGATATAATATTTACTATTTCTTTCATAAGAAATCAGACAAATTACACGATGGTTAGTGAGGCCATGTTGGCTTACTGTAGGCAATGCTGTCAGTACGATATCATCCCCTTTACCATGAGAGTCATGCCTTCAATTATAATGAGAGAGTAGTGTACTGTTTTTTTTTTACCATCGTTGAGTTTTGTATTTAAAATATTCATCAATACCACATTCATTCCTCGATGTATTAAGTACTGACTTACGTATTGTTTGAAATAACATTTATATTGGTATCCTACCTATTACTACAGCACATATTCTCAAATATAAGGTGTTTTATATGCCCCTTGACTTGAGTTAACAGACGTTGATAGTAACAGATGTTCAACGTTTTTATACGATTTTTTTTTGTGGTGGAATACAAACGAATTATTATCGATTCTTCTAATCGGATTTTTTTTTCTCCAATTTCCGTTGCTTGTGTAATGAGGCAATTTCAACCGCGCCTTGTCGATATGTGATTCATTTTTGTTAAATATCACAATACCTTTCCACATAGAATCATTCATTCAATACAAATATAACAAATATGAAAATATACAATTATATTTTAAAATACTTACTGGAATCGTTGTGTTTCTGTCGTTAAGAAATAGATGATTGTTTGTCTATTAGCCCAATATCAGCAGTATTACAAACACAGGTCTGGGAAATCTTAAGACGATAAATGTTTTTACTTGTGATCATGCGCAGTATTAAAATCTTCACTGTAGTATAACTTGCACTTGCGCAGTTCAATTGATCGGTTTTCTACTCGGACAGATACAAAAATACATATGAGATTATTCATAGAAAATTTAAATATCTCAACGGCATAGAATAAAATAATAGTTATGTGATTTTGTTACTTCGAGGTCCCCTGACAACTTGCAGTGAATAATTCATGTATTATTTCAGTATAAATCATTATATTTAGATATATTTCATATAAAATGCAATTAAATTTGTCCTAGCTTTTAAATATTTATAATAATTTTTTAAAGATTAAATATGTTATTGAATAATTCCGCAGGGTTAGTTGCAACAATAATTTTACAAATCGTATACATTTATAAAAAGGTGTTTGTATATCTTTTATTCAATTTATTTCACTTCAAAAGGAAAACAATACAATGACGTACCGTAATGCATTAAAAACAAATTGCAGGAACAGAAATAAAGGAGAAATTAATTAGTAAAAAAAAAGTATTTTTTCAAGTTCTATTATCTTTATTCATTACCTTCATTCATTAGTATAATACATTAGGGCATTTCATTTTCTTTCGACATTTTTTTTTTCTAGTTTGTTTCTATTTTTGTCTGTTCAGAGAAGGCTAGTTTGTTTGTTACTGTGTAATAGTATCCCTATTTTACATTTTCTCTGGGAAAAAATTAGAAACAAGTGTTTCTTAACTGATTTGTGTCATATGGGTCTATATATCCGCAAAAAAAAAAGTTCCAGCTCATTTGGCCTGGGGAAAGCTGCTATTTTGGATTTTTAAAATGGCCGCCATAAAATTTCGCTTATATCTTCTCTTCTACATCATGTATGGAAGTGATTTTGGTGGCAAAGGTATCAAAATACAGCATTTTGAATTTCACCCAATGGCCGCCATTTTTATTTTCAAAATTGCCGCCTTAAAATACAGATGTGTGCTCATATTTCAGCTTCTACGGCATGTATAATGAGAGAATCTTTCAATGCTTCTTTGCAAGCTAATATACTCTTTAACTTAGATTCTCTATAGTTCTACAGTTCTTATACCCAATGAGATCCAGACACTGTTTCGAGATTGTGCTTGTACTGTTTGTTTTTTTAATTAATGATAACATTTATATGTTGCTTTAAAAAAAGCATTATTAACATTAATGTAAATATTCGTTGGAAATGCTAATTATTTATTTTGGAGAAGTTTCATTGGCGACACCACTCAACAATAAATTATCTCTCTTCAGAGCATGCGTAAACGGTTTCAATTGAAAAGCATTTAAATTCTAATACTTGGTTTTATAATACATTTTCGCGTTGAAACACATACGTTACACTAATAAACGACGCTGGTGGATAAATGCTAGCTGTAACGCACCATTAGGCAGGACTTCTCTTAGCGCTTTGGTGTTAGTTAATCGATATTTGACTAAAAGTGACAATCAATATAAGATGTGTAAACAAATCTAACGCCATCAACATCTATTCTCGATTACCGATTCAATCACCTTTTGCTATAAGACAGGATGGCGTCATTTTAAAGATTATATCATTTTTAATGAGGAACAGTTCAAAATGTGCAAAGTTTCGTGAAGCAACTGAAGGCGTAATAAGCAAGACAAATGCGCCCAGAAGTGGAGCATATAGATGAATACTAAACATTCAGTGAATTAATGATATGTTCAAAATTTGCAATTGCTCTCACACGTTTTGAATAAGTAGTACAGCACGCTTGTATTTGAATAACACTTGTAAACTTTAATTAGAGTGCTAACATAGTATACAAGAATTTGTATTTCAACATTATTTTGAAAAAGCACAGACCGATACAAAAAAAAAGAAGGGGTGGGGTAAACACAGGTGATCATTGAACAGTGCTTGTTGGCGTGTGTTAATTTTATTTTCGTGGTGCTTTTTACACCAACTGTTTTGAAAATTTATTTATTAATTTTATTTATTCACAAAAAAAAAACCAATACTATAACAGTATGTAGAGAGAATTTGAAGGATTGTCAAAAGCGAATCACTGTTAAATTTTCCTTTAGCAGAAATTCACAATACAGTATATACGTTATTATTTATATTGATGTATTCGGGCCAATGGACTAGGTATAATAAATGACCTAGGCAATGCTCCTCCTCAAATAAATTATAATAAATTTGATTATTAAAATAACAATAGTAATTTAAGTTCCTTATTTGGTATGAACTACTTATAAAGAATAATTTGAAGAAGTTTGAAATGGCGTAGCCAAGGATCGTCTGACACGTGACGTAGCCAGGAATCGTCTGAGCCACGTGACAATCACTATTCGCCCAATATTTAATCAACAAAAATCAATGAGGAATTGAAATTATAGTCACAAGCCTAAGTCTAAACCTAGGGGCTTTTAGGAATAATAAGGTTGTTCTAGAACACGAAAGGATTGATAATATCCCTAATACCAACTGTGCCAAATTATTATTTAATTTTGAGGTTCACATCTTTGGAGAAAGTTTTCAAAATGATGGCACTAAAAAAGTATTTGACCTATACACAAAAAAATGAATAATTTAAACATATACTCCACAAAAATATTTGTCACCATATAAATGAAATTCTTTCATCTCATTTCTTTCAAATCTGGATTGCTTGTGATGTATAATAGTATATAGAACATAGGCTTGATCAAGTTCATTAAGGCACTTTTCTGTCTTGCGTAGGTTCGTCCCACTTTTATTATGATACTGTTATAAATATATGTGATATATGAAGGGCTAGTGTTGCCCGAAAGCTCTGCAAACTTTTCTGGCTGTTTTATTTAGTATCGTTTTTTTTTTGTATCTCCATGAGATCCAGCCACTGATACCCACATTATTGTCATTTTTTCAGTATTTTGCCTTTGGATTTATATATGTGTATATTTATATTTTTTTTAACAGTATTTCTTTCTCTCATTTATATATTACAATGTTAAAAGTAGTTGCAGTAAATTACCATTTGCTTATGCTGTATATACCACTTTGCATTCATTATTTGACATTTGTTTTTTTATTAATTAAAATATACAAGTAACAAAAAAGCTATAAAAAGACGATGAAAAACGGATTGAAAACGTAGTAATGACTGTGGTCATTATTCTATTATATTATTATATATATTTATACATTTTCCGTCTGATTGCTCAATATTATGATATTATGAGAGTTTTAAATAGGTGGGCCACCTTTATTAGCTGAGTGTTGATAAAGCTATCCTGTTAACCAATTCCCTTGTCTTAGCACTTTCGAAATGGTTATCGCATGCTATGAATTGCGTGACGTCAGCAATGATTTGTACGTGCCTGGGCGGTAATATAGATTTAAGCAGTGGTTGCATAATAAATGTCTTAAGATTTCACGAAATGACATCACAAACCAAGATGAATCATTCGATTACATCAGCAATGGAATTTATAATCTGTTTAAGAACAATTTTAAATTAGAAATTCAGTTAATATAAAAAAATATCTCATAACCATTTTATCCATTTTAGTGAAATTAAAGAGTTGTTATTTAAATAAGGTGGCAATGTTCTGTCCCCATCTCCTAGGTTAATAAGGTGGCAATGTTCTGTCCCCATCTCCTAGGTTAATAAGGTGGCAATGTTCTGTCCCCATCTCCTAGGTTAATAAGGTGGCAATGTCCTGTCCCATACATCTCCTAGGTTAATAAGGTGGCAATGTTCTGTCCCCATCTCCTAGGTTAATAAGGTGGCAATGTTCTGTCCCATACATCTCCTAGGTTAATAAGGTGACAATGTTCTGTCCCCATCTCCTAGGTTAATAAGGTGGCAATGTTCTGTCCCATACATCTCCTAGGTTAATAAGGTGGCAATGTTCTGTCCCCATCTCCTAGGTTAATAAGGTGGCAATGTTCTGTCCCATACATCTCCTAGGTTAATAAGGTGGCAATGTTCTGTCCCTATCTCCTAGGTTAATAAGGTGGCAATGTTCTGTCCCCATCTCCTAGGTTAATAAGGTGGCAATGTTCTGTCCCCATCTCCTAGGTTAATAAGGTGACAATGTTCTGTCCCATACATCTCCTAGGTTAATAAGGTGGCAATGTTCTGTCCCCATCTCCTAGGTTAATAAGGTGGCAATGTTCTGTCCCATACATCTCCTAGGTTAATAAGGTGGCAATGTTCTGTCCCCATCTCCTAGGTTAATAAGGTGGCAATGTTCTGTCCCATACATCTCCTAGGTTAATAAGGTGGCAATGTTCTGTCCCCATCTCCTAGGTTAATAAGGTGGCAATGTTCTGTCCCATACATCTCCTAGGTTAATAAGGTGGCAATGTTCTGTCCCCATCTCCTAGGTTAATAAGGTGGCAATGTTCTGTCCCATACATCTCCTAGGTTAATAAGGTGGCAATGTTCTGTCCCCATCTCCTAGGTTAATAAGGTGGCAATGTTCTGTCCCATACATCTCCTAGGTTAATAAGGTGGCAATGTTCTGTCCCCATCTCCTAGGTTAATAAGGTGGCAATGTTCTGTCCCATACATCTCCTAGGTTAATAAGGTGGCAATGTTCTGTCCCCATCTCCTAGGTTAATTATCATAAAAAATACGATAGAAGAATGCAGTTAAACGATTTCGTTAGTTACTGTAGAAAATACGATATTTTCATAATTATTACCTAGCCTATACGATGTCTTGTTAATAATTGGCTAAAATCCTTGTGGAAATTGTTGTAAGTTTGCACAATACAATTGATTCAAAATTTCTTATATAAAAATACTGCCCTTAGACTTCACCTGCTGTAGTAGAGACATTATTATGGATTTGTTTCAATGATGATTCTACGAATCAACATCATCATTAAAGTAGATTCGGTCGATTAATTTGCAAGAAAAAAAATTCAGGTGATCTGATATGAAGTCGTGTAGCAAAGGTGACGAAAATGTAAAGGTGAATGAAGCGAAGTGTGTATGCCAGAGTTGAATGACTCTGTTAATAGGACTCTAAGCTAGATTTAAATTATAAGTTTCGGTTTATGCCTTTTAAGTTGTTAAATAAGAAATCCTAACGAATCATTTAAATGAATTAAATATTTCTCTGGGTTCACTGTGCCTTACATATCAAATATTAAATTACCCATAAGCCGTAAAAAATTAATTAAACAATTTGCGTAATATATCAATGAAAATAGGCCTACCACTTACAAATCTTATAACTAGAAAGCCACTCCGAGAGTGCATACGTCCGCCTACTGTAAAATTCTCCTACATAAGATTTCTCCGGTTAAAAAAAAAGAATATATATATATATATATATATATATATGTGTGTGTCTTAATGCTGTTTGTGATTTACGCAAATTTCACTACAAGCATGTGTATGCGAGTTTGGTGTAATGGTTATGTAACAAGCCTTTCAATTAACAATAGCTTCAGTTGACTAACAATAGAACAGCAACGCGAAATTTGAACGAGTGAATTTGAAAAGAAATAGCTTTTTAAACTACTCGCATCAAGCAACGTGCACATTAAATCAAATTATGTTTTAAAATTACATATCACAAATTTTAACTCTTGCCTCTTGTACAAAAATGTAGTTCTCGAGAAAATGCATTTTCAGTAAACTTGTTACTTTAAGACTGCTCGCCGGCTTTTGAAAATTGTCTCCTATCTTTTAACACTAGCCGGTCTGAAAATAATATCATTTTTGTTATTTGTGAAGTTATTAATAAACCAATTTTGTTGATTTTCAATAGCCATGGTCTGAAGGTATATACCTATCTACACCCAAAAATTCAGAACGATGACTTGAAGGCGCTATTGTGCTAACAAACAAACAAACAAACAAACATACATACATACAAACAAACAAACATACATACAAACAAAGTAAATACTATACTTGGCAAAATTCTTTTTGCCAAGTAACAAACATACGCTACCGATTACATATACCTCCTTGGCGGAGGTAAATTAAAGCGATCTGTACAGATTGAATGATGTTTTATGATTCATAGTTATGAATGAAATTGTAATTGTTTATAATAATAAGTTAATTCTTCTCTGCAACATTTTTAAAATTTACTAAAAAATATTAAGAAATGGTAATGATTGAGCAAATAATAAAAATCAAAGATAAGTGACTGTTTCCGTGTTTGATACAGAGGGCGTTGTTATTATAATAGGAATGGTTCAGAAGGATCCGGTTACTCATGTATAGTTTACGATAATCAGAAAAGCAATTGCAGGATTGGAAATCTTACTTTAGGACACTTCCATTAATGGGACAAATTAACATGAAACAAACAATAGTTAATATGGCCAATACCATGAGAGAAACACCTACATTTATTAGAAATCTGTTTGGTCCCAAAATTGTCCCCTTAAAGGAGGTTTCACTTTCGACACAAACAATGAAGTAACTTTGCTTATATTATATTGTTTTGTATACATATATAAAGAGATAGCTAGTTTTCCACTGCAGTGAATTGATACTAAAAATAGAGATGTAATCTACCATATGAAACTGTTGGTCTCTTTAAGTTATCGCGTAGAAATACGCGTAAAGAAGTAACTATCGTGTTGTAGAATTGAGCCGTCTGTAGGCGATACAGCTGCACAGGTGCAGTACACTATATAGTCAGTATTCTCATTACTGCATTCGGTTTACGATTGCAATCGATAATCCACCAGCCCTACGGTATATTCACTACTCAGATTTTACCATTAGAGCATCAAGTTTTCTGCTAAAATATGTTATTGTAGATATCGGAGACATTCCCAGTATGCCATTTACTTAGGTAGCAAAGATATTGGGAACAATTTAAATTAAACCATCCAAATTGGCAACCTTTCGGAAAACATTATTTTTTTTTAAATTTCATATTAATGCGTTACACAAACAATACAAGTTTTATTGTTTCTGTGATATATCTTATTTCTGATAATATAACTTTTATGATTGTAACATTCATAAAACTGTGCATAAAATATCTATACTTATTGAATATCCAATTAGCTTACAGCATGAATGACGTAACTAGCCTACTCAAACATTCATGTTTCGAATATTGATGGTCGTCAATATGTAAAATGTTTGTCACATTTTGTTGGATGCTGTGAAAGACAGTGTGTTTAGTTCGTTTCGTCATTTAGTAATATTTCTATCCATTTCGGAACAATCTTGGGAAAGAGAAAGAGAGCTAAACTACCATTCCAACTAGGCTACAACTTTGTGTTAGACTGTAAATATCAGAAAAATGTGCAAGCACATAATTTGGTAGTGAATGTTACATTATATTCCAAGGAACAGTCTCAGTAACATTTCTTCATTATACACGCAACGTATTCTACTAGAACATTTCAATAAGATATTCACTTACTCTATGAATTATAGAGGAGAAAAAAATACAAATAATAGAAAGAAAGAAAAATGTATTCGTTTAAGATGATAACATTGTCAGGTTATTGGTCAACATGGTGAGTTTGATAACATTGTCAGGTTATTGGTCAACATGGTGAGTTTGATAACATTGTCAGGTTATTGGTCAACATGGTGAGTTTGATAACATTGTCAGGTTATTGGTCAACATGGTGAGTTTATACACGTTATAGAAAATGTAATATTGGAGAGAAATGAAACATTACTAATTGAATTACTGCGAAATGTCAAAATAATTAAAATATGAAGACAATAAATGGAGAAAACGTGACGTTAAAACAAAAACGTGTTTTGGAGTTATTATGGAGAATACAACGATGAACTAAAGTTACAAAATTGATCATATATATCCTAGAATATCATTAAAGAAAATAATTGAGTATCATGGTTAAATCAATTAGAATTCATACATTCAAAGATGTATGTATCTTAAATGAAATGAGATTGAATGAAATGGAATCAACGACTGATTCCAATAGTAGCTGCCTGTCATTGTATTTAATAATCAAACAATGTTATTAGAATTGCTCCGGATTCTAATTACACGCATTTTTTAATTGAACAGCATGTGTAATTTGCCTCTTTAAATACCTTTAACTGTAAATAGAACATTATTGATGGATTGATTGACGGGTCATCCCAAGCTACTTCGCTCGCAGTGACGTTGCGAATCTTATCACGACAGTGACGTCATTAATTGTGGATTATGCCTCATACAGCAGAGATTTAATTAAATTATTTATTAAGCCTGATTATGCAGAGGTATAGGATTTTTCTGATTCAACTTAATTAAATGATTTTAAGTATAAACCCAATTTATTACTTTAACGGTTTAGTAAGGCAGATAGGCCTACGTTTACTATTTTTTTAACGTCTCTCGTAATAATTAATGTGTGTCAGAGTTCTTCATGTAACTCTTCTTAACTTATATCTATAGGAGACCTATCCAGTGTATTTTATCTTATATAAGGTACTTTTAAACCTTACCAGAATTAATAATATTAGACCCTACCTAATTTTTTATTCTCGTGCATATTTTTTGTATTTTGTAGGACATTTTTTTAACGATACCTTCAATTAACGTAAAAAAGACAGCGCCACCAGTGGTCACATATATAATTTGGCCGCTTGCGGCGCTACACATTTGTCAAATTCTCTAAATCCAGGTATGCAAATTATTATAGAAAACGGTTGATTTTAATCAGTAAAAGATAGATTATAATGCATTATCCACTAAGCATTCGATAGTGACAAATGGGTAAGCTAAAATGAATCGTCTCACTCTAACCTGACATGTAATACAACGCTTATGGGACGCGTTAGTGTGCAATATTACATTGTATATAACTCTGCTTCGAATGAAATGATTGATTTATTACTTTATATCATTTTGTACATTCTCTATTGGTCCTTTTATCTATGACTGGTCCCTACTCTGTCTATATATTGTCTTTATATGCTACGTTTGTAAACAAGTAAGGTCATCAATTAAGATATGCATCAACATGATACATTGTTAATTTAGATAAGTTGAGCCTTTGTTGTGATGAAATCTCTTTAAGTTTGTTATACCTAATTCATTCTGACATAAACATTCATGCAATTAAAATTCTCATTAATTACAGGCATACGACGAATTGTAATTAAAATGCTCAATTGTTGGTTCATCAACATAATAATACAGATAAGATAAGAACAGTATTGATGAATATATAACTAGAATGCTTAACAAATAATAACAAATAATAAAATGTAATCATTTTTTAAATAACTTATATAATTTATGATAGATATGTATTTATGTCATTTAAACTTATAACTGCTAAAGTAATAACTAATTTTTTTTGTTTTTATGTGAGGTAACCTCCATATTCTGGACCTCTAAACAACAACAAACTCGTGATGATAATGATGGTACTGTACTGTTTTATAGAACTACCATCATTACGGTACTATAATTGTATTTTTTCTAGACGTACTTTTAACTAAAATAACAAAACTTTAACATCATTTGTTATCTCTCCCGATTTGTAATTCTAATTAAAAGATTAAACGTTTAATTGTGCACAAATCAATGACGTAATTGCATTAAGTGCAATTAGTATTCTTCAAAAACAATAAAAACAAAATAACTTAATGGCCTTTCATACTTTAAAGACATTACAGCAAGGTCATATGTACTCTGTAAATCGACCTGCTCCTACTAATTAAGCAACGATCGATTCCTTATGAATATTCATGAACTCTTTGAAGTGGTTGTGATTTTTTGAGAGATCGTAAAGCTCATAGATTCTTAGATGAAATAGTGGAAAATGTATTAATGCAGAAAATTATTAAAATAAGAGTGACAAATATCGATAATATAGTTGTAAAGATAATACGGTAGATTTAGTTTTAATTTTCACCTCTTCTTCTCCATATATTATCGATTGTCTTCTAGTCAGTGATGATAGGTACCCAGATAATAATGATCTATTCTTGTGTGCCTGTATTCTAAATTCAGTAAACTTCTATTCTAACAAAACACAAATTATTGTTTAGTTGGCAATCATTTGCTTCATCATTTAGTTTAGGCTTGATTTTTCCAAGATATTTCAATGTTTACTATTGTTGTAAAGTAATAGCTTAAAGATTATTGTCCCCCTTATGTTTTTATTTTTTTTTAATATGCCATTTTCATGTCACGTAATAGTTATTCACTTTGTCTATCAGATACATTAATGAGTTTTAGTTAAAATTAACCTTTTCGATCGTAAAATATTTTTGTTGGTTTTTTTTTGTTTTTTTTTTAATAACTTAATTAAATCTGCAAAATGACCAATTTGAAGTTTAGTAATCTTCATTGTTCGTGTTTTGGGGGGACAATACATTAAAGGAAGAGTCTTCGTTCCGACACTGTCATCATTAAACCATTGGTACATGGGGTGATGAGACATTAAATTCCGGGTGGGGTGAGTTAATGATAGATATTTACAATGATCCTGCATAGTACATTTATTACTTTATATGTCTTAAGATTACTTGGATATGATAAAGAACGTTAATTCAATATGATTAGAAGGCCAGTCCCGCGTCATTGATTATCATTCCTCATACCACATCGATTCAGGATTACATTACTCACAAGATTTCCATATCGATTCACCTTGATCTACCTTTAAATCCACCTTTTTCATCCTTAATCCTTTATCAATTATCCGTTTTCAAACTATAACTGATAATATTTTATTATATGTATATGTAAATTAAATGATTCAGTTATGAGAATCTTTGGTAGAATCAAAATCCGATATCATATGGGCCTGCATTTTATAAAAATTGACTTGATGGTGATCGCATAAAACAAGTACGATGGGATAATTATGCTGTACCATAATTTATTTGTAGGCATTGGTATGTTTTAAACTTGTTTCACCTTAGATCGCATACATGCACATGAAACAGAAACTAATAAAATAATACTGTGCTATGAAACAAAACACTAACTAATAGCTAAAAGCAGGAAATAAATATAATAAAGAAACTCAAAGACAACAAAACGCATAATGACTAATGCCTATTACGGTAAGTGGATAATGCGATGCCAAGTGTCTTTCGCTTGAGGGCGACAATTGACAGTTCTGGGCAAACGAGAAACAGAACTCTATTTGTTGGAACTCCAGTTAGGGGAAAATATATTTAATTTAACTCAGATAATCGCTTGAAGTTAAACTGGATGGTTGTGAACTATAATTAGGCCTAATGTATTTATTCAACGACCCATGCACTTGTGATGGTAAGAATTGAAACGACGAGAAAGAGAGAAATATCATAAATGCCCACAGTTATTATTTATATTATTTCTATTCCGTATTTTTTATCACTTGTATTGTTTTTGCCAAAATAGAGTGAAATGGCACGAATTTCCATTTTTTAATATATTTCTAAATTTACTTTATTTACTATGGTGTTTTTTACCTGGTAAGAGAGTAACCTAGCTATGATAGTATTGATTATTGTGTTCATTAAGATAGGAATAACTAACCCTTTTGGGCCATGTAATAGACCAAATGCAATGATTTAGAGTAAAGAAAATTTTACTAAATACACTATATTGTTGCAGTTTTTTATATTCCTGACATCAATCTAATTATTGTAAAAACGTAATTCAAAGCATTATGTTGCAGTCTATGTTAGGTCGTTAGAGTTCAAATTATTTCCATTTATTATTATTTTTATAATTGTAGACGATTTGTAACTTATTGTAATTATGGCCATTAGAGGGCGGTATTATTATTAGTTCAACAATGTTCTTGTAGTCGTAGCCTAATTTTTCTTTTATTTCAGAAAATTTCATCTATATCAACAAACGTACAAACAGAAAAAGATTATTGTTTATATTATAATTTATAGGTTCATGGTCTAATTCCAAATTACTCAACGAGTACTTTCTAGCTTCATTTAAACATGGAGTTGTTGAATTTCATGATATGAGTAAGAGTCGTTAAGATATCATTGTTTATGAAGTCTAGCCCGGACATCACATATTATTATTCTAATGACTAGATCATACGGCAAAGAAACCTAATTCTTCCACCAACCTATCACCAAAAACATACTATGTGCTGGTACCTAGATATGTGCTAGTGAATGTTCCGAGTTTGTTGGTTTAAATGATTTTATGAGATGTTCCTAAAATGTCTGAAATTGATTTTCGCTCTATTGACATCCAAATTTGACAATACTGCCCTCTAGCAAGTGTATCAATAAAGCTTCATTTTGCTATTTGTAACAATAAATAAAAGAAAAATTATAAAGTAAATATAATCTAAAGCTACTTCTTCAAAGAGTAATACTTATTATTGTATTCTTTGACATAAGTGAATAATGAAAATAATAAAAGTTTGATTATTTTATTAGATATTCAATTGTTAATTATTATTATATTTACCAATTTGATTTTGTTATAAATTGTCGTTGTTGTTTTATTCAGTTTTTAATTGACTGTAATTGCAATGTTTTACTACGTTTTACTCAAAGATAAATAAGTAAACAAGATTCCAATAAAACAATTACAGATTTTAAGGAAATAAAACCACAAATTGAGACAAAGTGCGAGGACACTGTTTGCCGTTGGCTAATAAGACGGCAGCCATTGGTATTAGACCTATTATTGTTGACAAATTTGAATTTTATTATTTTATATTAATTTGTCAAGGTACGTGTATTTGCAAGGTAGCAATGATAATTGTTAAGGACGATAAACAATGATAATTGTTAAGAAAGATGATAAACAATGAAAATTGTTGAAGATGATAAACAATGATCATCATTGACTTTTTTCATCAATAAACTTGTTACATCTACCCTAACATTGCGCTTTTGTTTTTAATTAAATGATTTAACTATGAACTGGCTACTTAAAATTAAAATATTAAAAAAAAAGTTGATGTTTTTATATAAATTATAACACACGACAAATTCATTTTTCCTTTCGGATTCATTTTCGTTCGTTTAATTAGCTTGATTGATAGTTTATCCAGAAGAGTTTGATCTATTGTATAATAATATTTGATGAATTAAAATGTTATACATCTGAAAATGGAATCGTTTTTAATACTTTTTACATTCACATTTGATAGTAATTGCCAGAGGTCTTTCCTGAAGGTACAAAAAAAACTATTAAAAGATAGCGTCATATTCAAATTAGTATAAACTCATAAAAAACTTTCATTCTTGATTAAACCTCGTAGGAATATGACGAGGAATTTGTGGAGCAGAAGTTGATAGTTCATCCTAGTGACCGATGAGCAGGTCGTGTAGTAATCTAGGACTTAAGGTCATTTGTCGTCAGGTGGCGCTATACAATACACAAAATTAAACGTATACAGTGGCCAGATGCAAGTCACGTGTTGATAAGCGCAAGTACGCGCTCTGTTGTCATTTAAAAAAAACAAATGATTTATTTTTTGTTGTAAATTAGAACGTGTCTATTATTTTGTGCTACTTAAATACCTAACTGTAATTAATATTTAATTGGTATAATTATATGTTGACATTGGTTAAACAAGTAATGACAAGGTCAACAAATTATTTAATTTTTTTGTAAATTAAAACGTGTCTATTATTTTTTGCTACTTAAATAACTAACTGTAATTAATATTTAATTGGTATCATTATATGTTGACATTGGTTAAACAAGTAATGACTAGGTCAACAAATGAGTTTATTTTTTGTAAATTAGAACGCGTCTATTATTTTGTGCTACTTAAATACCTAACTATAATTAATATTTAATTAGTATAATTATATGTTAACATTGGTTAAACAAGTAATGTCGACTATAGGTCAAATATTATAAGGAAAAGAAGAGCCTAATATTTTAATCTTAGGCGATTTTAATGCTAGAATAGGTAGTTCTGTAATGGGTGGTGACTTAATAGTCAACAAGAATGGTAATAGATTAATTGAGTTTAGTAGTAATTTAAACTTATCAATTCTCAACAAAACTATTTTCTGTGAAGGCGAAATCACATGGTGTAGAGGCAAACCACCAAACAACAAAGTACCATTGATTATATTTTTTCTTCAAAAAACATGTTTAATGATAATACTATTTCCGAAATGAAGATAGACGAATTAGGACAACTTAGCTTGGGTAGTGACCATAATATGTTACTATTAAAATTAAATATAAATAACTCGAAAAACAAAGATAATAGGTGTAGTAAGAAATATATATGAACAACATTAAGTTTGGTGAAGATTTTAGTGAATATAATGCCTATTTAGAAAGGGATTTTAAAGAACGGGATGCAAATAGGTTTGATAATGTTAATGACTTATGGAATTCCTGGAAGTCTATTGTAATTAAATGCGTAGAAGAAGGCATTGGTAAAAAAGTGTTGGGGAAAAATCTAAACCATGGTTTAATAAGGAAGTTGCAAAATGCAATTGAGAATAGAAAGAAAGCAACACAAATTCATAGAAATTATGTTAAAAGAAAAGACAAAGATGCTGCAACATGTGACTTCCTTTGGCAGAATTACCAACAAAAGTTGTTTGCTAAGAATTTGATAAAACAAAAGATATTAGAAATGAGGGTAGATAAATCAATTGTTATTGCAAACAAAGGAGGTAAAAATTGTAAGGAATTCTGGCAAACAATTAGAGGGTCAAAGTTTAACAAACAAAGTACTGATTGTTTTAAGGTTCCAGGGTCTGAACAAGTTGTTACTAGCGTTGAAGAAAAAGCCGAAACATTAAGAAACTATTGGGAATCACTAAGTAATTCTAAAAATAATACATTCAATAATAATGTATACATGACTGAGAACTGTATACAAAACATTAGAAACAACTTGTTCAGAGATGATGATGAGGCTACAGATCCTCTATGTGACATTTCTATTGATATTGAAAGTATAAAATATGTATTAAGTATTGCAAAAAATTGTAATTCTCCAGGTGAAGATAACATTACTAATGAACTTTTAAAAAATGGTGGTCATATTATAGTAAAATCTCTGTTAGATTTATTTAATAGAATCATCCTTTTTGAACACCCACCAGAAGACTGGAATTTAAGTTTGAAATTATTTCAATCTTTAAACATGGTGATAAGAGAGATTTGAACAATTATCGTGGAATCTCTCTTACATCATGCACTGACGGAAGTCCAGGGTGGTTTCAGGAAAGATCATAGGTGTGAGGACCATATTTTTGTAATCAAAAGTATAACTGCTTTAAGAAAAAAGAGGGAAAAAACACCTATCTAGCTTCCCTGGACTTCCGAAAGGCATTTGATTCCGTTTGGAGAGATGGGCTCCTGAAAGCCATATGGAATATAGGAATAAGAGGGCGTTTGTGGAGAATTATTGATAACATGTATGCAAATGTCAAAGGGAAAGTAAAATTTGGGGATACTGTAACTAATGAATTTTCAATTGAACAAGGAATTAGACAGGGATGTGTGCTATCTCCTATTCTGTTTTGTATATTTATCAATGAGCTCACAAAAATTCTAAAATTAAATGATATAGGAGTTCATATTAATAACATATGGCAAGGAGCCCTTTTCTGGGCAGATAATATTGTGATATTAGCTGAAAATGAAAAACAAATGACTCACATGTTACAGCTAACTGCAAAATTTGCCATTGATTGGAAAATGCAATTTAACCCAACTAAATCAAATGTACTTTTGTAGGTAAGAAAATAGATAAACAAAAGTTATGGAAATTAGGAGACCAGTCGATAACTGAGTGTGAAACGTATAAATATCTAGGTGTAATGATATCAAGAGGTGCAAATGACCATAGCCATGTAGAATATAATATATGGTGGTGGTCGGTGGTCGGTTACATTTTTGTATAATATTATTACTGTATACAAAAATGTAACCGACCACCGACTCATAGGCTATATAAAAGTCATAATTGGTAATTTAAACAATTTTAATAGAGTATATTATGGTGATATCCTCTGGCGAACAATTGCACTCCCATCAATAAATTATGGTAGTACCATTTGGGTTGGTAGCAAAAGTGATTGTGAAAGAATTGAAAGACTACAATTACAAATGGCAAGGTTTATCCTTTATCCCTTGTTCTACTCTTTATGGGGAACTTGGGTGGTCAAAAATCTCATATATTCAAAATGTAAATAGAATTAATTATATGGAAAGAATTTTAAAGATGGAAGATTGGCTAGGATATTACTGAAAACACTAGTTAAATTGACAGAGAACTTTAATGATCTATCATTTAAAATTCCATTGTGTGTTCGAAATATCATTGATAATTGTGGTACACATGATATTTTTTCTGATATTCGAAATGGTAATGATAACTTTGATGCCAACTGGGCTTCCAATACAAAAATAATTATGAAAAATCTGGCTCTCTCGCATTGGGTTCCAGACGGTAAACGTAAAACGTCAATTGAACATTATATGTATATAAAAAATGAACCAAAACTTGAACAGTATCTACTTGATAAGATTGTCTTTGAAGGAGCATCGTTAAAATTTAAGCTGCGATCAAACACCCTTCCCCTTGAAAGAAAAACATCTAAATGGTCAAATAACCCTAATGCTAATGGTTGTTGTAAATTGTGCAACAGAAATGAAGAAGAAACCATTATGCACTTTCTCCTAACATGTACCACTCTAGAAGAAGAGAGAAAAAACCAAATTGCTAAATTCCAACAAGAACTTTTGGAATGTAATCTTTTTTATCTCTTTGACTATTTTCAAAATTTAGATTTATTCAACAAAACCCTTCTTATTCTAGGCAATGACCATGATTTATTTGATAATATTATTAAGTCTTTAATCGACAAATTCTGTAAATCATTGGCTAAATCTTTATGGAAGAAACGTTGTGCTCTTTTAAACTTGTAATGTTAATGCTGTTGTGTTTTGAATTGCTTTTCAACTTTTGTGTGTCATTTAGATTTCTGTTTAGTAATCTTTGTCTTTTTATTTTATTTGTTATGCCTTAGTGTTAAGTATTACACACACCGTTATACTCTTTATTTTGATTCATACCATGACATTAATTTTATTATTTATTTTGTGTGTATCTAAACATTTTTATTTATTTATTTAGTTTGTTTTATTTATTTATTTTGATTTAAAGTATTTATTTATTTTTTTGTTTTTGTAAGATTTATGTTTTGTATTTCATTCATTCATTTTGATTTATTTTTAAGTTAATAATTTTATTTATACTTGTAGTGTTATTACTTGGACACACCTTTATCATCAAAGTGTGCCACTGTTGTAAAAGTGAAGTTTCCAATAAATTATTATTATAAATATATGAAATGTCAATAATTTTATTTAAACTGTTTTTAACGCGCGTTTGTTGTCCTAATTTCTGGCAAATAATCTAGTGTATAAGTTAATTTAACACAGAACCTGCACTACATATGAGAAACGGAAACACGCTACCCCCTCGGGCCACCTTCTAATGCTAATATATCATTATGAATATTTGTACTTTTCAAGTTTATCGTGATTAGAACATCAAACAAATATGTTTAGACAAAATTATTATTTTGCTAAAACTAGTTCTTATTATTATGCCTACATCATCAAACTGTTTTATTCCTATCAACAACATAGTAATCTACATGTTTTAACCAATGCACATAATTGTGTTTACATGTTTTTTTTAAATAATGACGTCATCGCAATTATTTTATTCCTAATTTTTGTAAACCGCTACTTGACCTTGACCTGATATAGAGGTTATATCCATAAAAAGTATGCATATCAAAAGTGTATACAAATATTTTGTATTGGATTTAGTCTATAGTCTCGTTAGTGAGGCATGCGTTTATTAAACCTTATGTCCGTTATCATTAAGAGGTATTTAATTTTCCATTAAATAAAATCACTATTGTATAATCCATGTACGTACCCTGAAGGCTACGATGCCTTCACTTTTCCACTAGTACGATAGACAGCACACTTACTAATGCACAATACAGCAAATCCCCTAGTGGCTTATTCCGGACCATGGACTTGAATGTCCGACACAAGGCAATGCAAGAAACAATTAAACCTGCCAACTAAACTTCTGTCCGAAGTGTGACCACTCGCAAATAACTGGACAATACTATTGGATTCCTTTTTTAAATAGCCAAATGGCACTTTACTGCGATATTCGGGTGCTGTCGATTAGAATTATGCAAGTTATTAGCAAAATTGCTTTTATCATTATTATCAAATAACGTGTGTATTGATAGACGTCTTTACGCGTGTCGCGAAGAGTCCCATGGGGGTTCAGTTGGTTTGACGTGATTAAAAGGTTGTTGGATCTAGGTGATCATACTAATCTGTTTGATCCCGATCACGCCACTTATCCAATTCATTGTTTCCCTTTTAATTAGTCAATATATTATTTATACCATTGATGATGTTGTAGTTTAATCGTATTTGTTTTGATTGTTTGTGTTAGTGCTCTCAAAAGGTTATGAAAATGATTATGAAATTATAAGAAAGTTTTAAATTTAATAAAATAAGTAAAGATGATTATACATGGAGACGATGATAAGATTAATAATGAATGCCATAATGTTTTAATCAAAGATTTATTATCCCCCTGAAAAAATAATTTTTAAAATTTTTGTTGTTGAATACGTAATTTTAACGTCAGATAATAGTTATCCAATTTGAACAAAAACTGAATTGAAAAAAAAAAAGTATTTACCTGAAAAAAACTGAAATTTAAAGCACAAAATAGTCAAATTGGCTGCCAGCCAATGAGGTTTTACTTGAATTTGACCATTTATTTTGTCATTTTATATGAGAAAACATTTTTTTTTAAAGAAGGTATTAACTTTATAAAACTACAAAATAACCTATTCAAAGTCTAATTTAATTAATCTTAAATTTTAATGTTTTTGGGGGACAATACATCATTAAGTATTAAACTTTATTCTTTCTCATCCAATTTTAATATTTAGATAATGTGTTTTAAATATTTGAATCTCTAAATCAGTTGAATGTGAACAGCAGGTGGCAATATGTAAAGTACGGTAATTGTAAGAATTAAGCGGGTATCATATTTAATTATATAATAGGGAACTAAAAAACATTAGAAACCACTTACCTTAATTGCCTGTTTATGTTGGAACTAATAATACATTGTCTGTAACAAGAGGTGTAGTAATTTATTTAAATTATTTATTCAAATTTCTGTCAAATGCAAAAACAACAAAAAATCAAGGATGGACAAAAACACCCGTTCTAGATGGTCTATTAATGATATCTAGAACCTAATAATGATCATAACGGTAAGGATGAGGTACAGTATATTGTTTATTTATTGATTTTTCACAAATAATAATATTTAATATATTTCTTTATAGTATGTGGATGGTGGTCAAAATAAGTATAAAAATAGACTTGAAGCAGAGACCACCATTTACAATATAGAGAAACAATAATTGGGGAAAAATATAAATAAATAAAAGGTAGAGTGGTTTATAACACAATTGACGACTTGTAAGTTTATTGTTAAATTTGTACTCATGCTTCGTGGCGTTCTCTTCTTGTTTTGTAAATTCGTACCTTTTATATTGTTGTACATTTTTACATATTAAAAAACGAGCAATGAATTTCCGAAAGGATTAATAAAAGAGAATTTGAATTTGAATATCTTCTTCGGTGGCTGTATGTAATAATGCTGATAATAAAAATGAATAATAATCATGATAACAATTAAATGATAATAATCTATAGAACCTGAATGTTATTGTTATGCGTAATGTTTGATGTTGTTGTGTACCTTTAGTCATAGAGCTAGCTGATGATGAATTATTTCATGTAATAATAGTAATAATACATTTTTAATTTATCAAAATGGATGATTGAGGATTATATTCAAAAGGAAGGACATGAATTACCAAAATAGCATCTATCTAAAAGGTTTATAACTAGACTAATAAGTTGGTGTATTAAAAAGTTGAAAATATGTGTATTATGAGTTTATTCGTTTTAGTCCATATAAACCTGGTTAGCCTAATACGACAAATTCTACCTTTCACTTTCAATATTACAGTACTTTATCTATAACAAATTGTAATTAATGAAAAACATTTCCATTACGTTTGTACTTTAGGCGGCAAATTAATTTATTACAACTTCGTCAATGATACAATATTCTTTAATGACGCTGCTACTATACTATATTAAATTGAAACAACATATATAACATGTAAATAATATATACGAAATAATATTTTCAATTTGTAAAAACGATAATTAAAACAAACGCTTGTATAAGGTATTCGCCCGTGGTTATTTTACACCGCTTGTTGGGTAGCTTATTATTTCAATGATATAACATGATTATCTCTGCCCGAATACTTTAGATCGTAATGTTATTTATTTCATGTTTTTAAATTCAAGTTCGATAAAAATTTATTTTAAAATGGTCATTTTTTTTTTCATTACATATATAAAACTTTTGTGATAAAATAATGGAAAATTAATCTCGGTTTGATTCAATTGTTATTATTTATCTTGTTCTTGAAACTGTTTTTTTTTTTTATATTAATAAAAGATAATTACTAACTTAAAATACGTTATACCGACGTATATTTTTTGTATTTATTTGTTTTTATATATTTAGGCAAATTGCAAGAAATCATTCACTATCCTTCTTAAAGGTGGCAATCCCGTTCACAAGACAAACATATACACAAGATGCTCTACATAACCAACGTCTTATTACAAGTCTTTGGGAGTGGAGTTGTAACATACAAACATTATATACAACATCAAGAGCATCAACGGACTTGAGTACAATAAACATTAATTAAAAAATCATAATAATAGTACAAAGACAATAATTACATTGCGGGAAATAAATAGCTTTGTATTTATTGTTTAAACGTTATTGCGGATCCAAATACGAAACTTGCCCACCAAAGTAGCCGTGGTGATGACGCTATGATTGGTCCAAATACACCTTAGAATTTCATCAATAATGGTATTCAACTTCACTCTATACTACACCTTAAATATAAGCCTAATTGTACAGGTAAATAGTAAAGTGTGCATACATGTTATGTTAACACATTTCTTCTGAGTGTCTAGTTGCTGTATTTTAAGTGATTTTTTTTCCACATAAAACGTGTCTTTTGTATTTTGTTCACGTGGCTTTTGTTAAAGAAATTGCGCGTGGCGTTGATGAAATTGAAATAAGTGCCAACTCCATTGACCTGATTTGTTAAAGAAGTTATTGTTTTCACAATTCATAATAATCTCTAACAATTAATTAGCACGCTTATTAATGGCACTATCACTGTACATACCCTTGAATTATAGAAGAGGCTTTATATTTATTGTATTAGGCCTATGTGTATTTATATGATAAAACGTCACGAAGCTACCGTTTACTTTTCTTGTTCTATTTTTCAGCGTTTTATTCGATATAATTGCTAGCGTTATTAGTTTGAATGGCGGTTATTACCGTTATAAAGAATCAAGTTGTCACTATTATTTTTTCACCTAACAGTACAAGAATAATACGCGACAGTATGCGTATTCGGCGCATGTTTCTGAACTTGCACCGAACGTCTTCTAGATTCGATATCTGGAGCTAATTGATTGTTGAATAATTGATTATCTGTAAGAATGTGTGTCTTATTTCTCTGTTAAGGCAAACAACAAGAATAATGTTTATAGAGTTGGTAAAAACGATGTAATGAACTTCTTGAAGCTGATGATAAACCTTTTAAATTCTAAAATATAGATAAAATGATAATAAAGTTTTTTTAAATTAAAACTATTGTTATAATAATTATTATTTTGTAATAAAATAATTATGGTTATTTTAATTTTTAATAATTTCAATTAAGATCCTCGGGTGTTTGTAATTTCCTTTTAGCTTTATAACCTTAGATGAAAATTAATTAAGATAAAAATAACATTCATTTAATATATTAATCCTGTTTTTAAGATATAATTGAAAACTAACTTTAACCTTGCTAGTATTATTGTTATTATTATTATTATTGGAGGATTTCCAAATTACACAAAAGTAGGCTTTAATCAAGAGAAAAGGAATAGTTTTCTTTGCGTACATACACTACAAAATTAATCAAAGAAAATTCATTAACTGAACAGTTTTGTAGAATGAGTTTAGTGCTTATTTGAAATGATTTATTCTCCATAATTAATATTAGTTTCAGAAGCCTCCTGTTATCATTAGTGTTTATTGGTTATAAAATCTCTGCTAATTTGTCATTTCGTCAGAATCTGTCAGCCTAATTAGAATAAAAACCACAGCGTGTGCTGTAACCAAAAAGAAACAAAAGTATGACTATCTTATTGAGATAGTTCAGAATCAAAGACAAAACCATCCGATTAAATGGACAATTTACCCTGGCATTTAACACTCGTAAAATAACCAGTAGGCCTACAAATTTAATTTGTGCAAGTTGTTTAAAAAACAATATTTTGAAAATTTCAGTGAACCCCAAGGCCAGTAGTGAGTATTGTAGGTTGTCCACACATGAGTGTACTTAAGCAATTGTAAAGTTAAGTACGAGCATCCATTAAATGTTTTGTTTAGTTTACTTATCCATTCGATCCCAAATCGCTAGAAACTAAGCAACACATGAAAAAAAGATTTTAGAACAAAATTGAAAGAACAACACATGAGAAACAAATTACTAAAATAGATTTATAGTCAAACAATGATTATGTATTTGAAAGTTTGGCCGAGTAACGTTTTTTGAACAATAACTTAAACTGGAATAAGACCATTTTGAAACTGAAACCTGCAAAACATTACTAGCAGTCAATTCTATTCATCTTTGATTGGTCTAATTTATATAAAAATAAAAATCAGAAAATCTTTCTAATACACTGTAGTTAAAATACATAAACAATGTTAAAAACAATTTTAAAAAAGTACAGAAAATAATGTACTGGTCTTGCAAAAAAGGTAAATTGGTAAATCCAAGCTTTTACCGTTATATAATTTCCCTCTTCTCCGAATATTATGAACACAATTAAGATAATTAAAATAACAATAATCGTAATGGGGCAATAGTTGAACTCGGAATAAATCATTTCTTTAATTATCTGAATGAATGTATCTCTACTTCAAAATAACCAAACTAAATAGCATATTAGTATTGTCATGCTACAAGCTACGTCGATAGAATATTTTAGTATGTTCTGCTCACAATTAATAACACAATGATAAAACCGTCATAACCGAGAAGAATTGTTTTTTGAAATTGTCTTGCTTTTCAATTTGTTAATTATTGTAAGATTTTTTTGTGAAGTTTTCTCTGCGGCTCTGTATTGCTTTCAAATTTGCAAAACGAATTGTTGTAAAGTATGTGATACATTTCTCCGTTATATCTTTTGAAATGAATTAGTGGTATAAGTTGATTTCTATTAGGGATCATGTCATTCTGCAGTTACTGCAGTAAGTCTTATTATTTTTTTCACTAAAATAACATATTATTTCGTTTATGGGGCAGTCGCTGCAATTTTTGTTTACCCAAGCTTGCTAAATCTTACATAGGCCTAAATAGGTTAAAATGTGGCGTTACTGTTAGTACAATAATTAATGATCCATTACAATTTCTGTAGATTTATTAACATTTTCTGTTATCGTTTTTATAACCATTATTTTCAAATATAAGACATACTGATAACACTGAAGTAATTCATTCATCTTCTAGAATGAAAATAACATATTTTCCAAGTAGCTGTTGCAAGTATTTCTCATAGATAAGTCAAATAACTTTTTCTAGGCACTTACTACGCTGCCTTACTAAAATTGTTTAGGCTAAACCAATGTTATTCGTTGACATTGCAAGGCGTTTCAATTTTAAAATGGGGGTCTTGTATTTTCTAAATAAATGAAAATAATAATATAAATAACAAAATGAATGTAGCGGTGTTCGTTTAAATTTGTGTCGTTATTTTACAGAATTTAATGTCTCTAAAAAAAAGAGGGTGGGTCGGGGTTAGGATTAGAAGTTGAAACAGATTGCTCAGGTCTGGTTTTATACTTTTTTCCAAAAGTAAAAAAAAAAACAAATAGACAAAATAAATACAAAACCGGTGTTTCTTTTGAATTCATTTATCAAGTTACAGGTTGTAGTCTATAGACTATAGACATCGGATATCAACTGAAATATTATTTCATATTATTACTCATTCATCCAATGTGCAAAGATAGTTACGATGAGTTCTGATTATCTAAATTAAAGTCATTATTAAATCTTGTACTATAACTATTACTGAACCTGAATTAGAAACAAAATTACTTTTTATAACCATGTAGGCTAGGCCTATTTACAAGACCATGTATGTAATCTACAAGAATCATTATGAATATTTTAATTAGTGACTTAAAGTATTTACGAATGCATTTGTATTGTTGAAGATGGGTTTAAAAGTTATTTACATTAAGGTGGAAGGACGTAGGACGCAATGTAACTTTACAAATGGTGAAAATACACAGGAGATAAGTAGTCTACATTATTAGTGCATACTACTTTCTGGTTGATTCGCTGATGTTTTCTTTTAATTTTACACTAAATTGTATTTCAGTTACTCTTTTATAAATCATACCGTGTTCCTTTTTCAATATCTTTTTCTATCGATTCATCCAACTTGAATCACTATATTTATGTCATTTAAACAAACCATTTATGTTTTTAAACATGTGACTATATTAAGTAACTAAAGTTCGCTAGCGAACACCGACCTCGCCGTCACTGAATTCCATTTACTGTACATTGGTACACTTATTATTCATTACGTCGAATAATAATTAAACTCTTTTAAAAGTTTGTTATAAATAATGTAACCTTCTGTTATATCTTAAAAAGCCGTGGGATTAGTATTTTAAATCTTTTTGTTGCTTTTAATGTGTTAATATCCACATTGCACACACGTGGAATGAGCATATTGATTGGCATTTTTTGTTTGATTTTGTGGAGAAATAATTGTTGTTTTAAAATTTAGCTAGTAGCTAAATTGATTTTAAATTTTCATTTAAGTGTTACATGTATTAGTAGTGAATTTGCTACATTACCCACACGAGTCTGTTGACAATGGAGGTCATAGACGAGTCAGTCAAACACCAGTAAGCCATTCTTGTTTGGTCAAACTGCAGCTTTGCAGGACAACATTTCGAGACCTTGCTTCGTTTTTGACTGATTTTCTTCTAATTTTCGACATATGGGGGATAATTAAAGTAGTTTTTGCACGTGTATCATCTTTTGTGGTTTTATAATCGTTTATTAAACACCGTTAAACATCTAAATGATAGCCTGTTTTAGCCCAAGTTCATGTTCGCCTAAGACCTACTATAGCAGACTTGTTTAGCCTGCGCATCACAACGTTTGGCCAATCAGATGCCGTCTTTCACCCAAGTTCGGTATTATTCATTACGTTTCAATCAGGTTCGTAATTTAAAGTAAATCAAAATACAATCAAGATGATATGAACCGGTTTTAGCCAATGAGAATCGACAAATTCGGTTAGCGTCGTTCTTCGGAACTACACGACAAACCAAAGTGTTTTTATACGTTTAAAAACTGTCAGCAATTTTGTTCCATCTGTTAGCATCGTGTTCAGATCACTTTTATTCAATTCCAAGCATATATAAAAGATCGAATCTAACCAGTCGGCATTGTAACTAGATCCTCTTGGATTCAACAACTGGTTTGTCCTGGAATTCCTTATCATCATTCTTCACCAGGCCAGTTCGTTCCATTTGTGAGTAATCGTCTCATAAATTCAGTTAGTGTAAACTGCGCGTGATGTCTCAAAGCGCGAAAGCAGACGATACCTCGTCAAATCGTTCTTCTCTCTCATCATCATCCGTAGTGTCTCCGTTAGTACTTCCAACTGCACCATCAGCTTTTCTTCATTATTCACCCACGGGTAAGTTTATAACCCTCTGTGTTGTTTTTAGAACTGTACGGTTTATTTACTGTTTGTTATTACCATCAGCATAGTTATTTGTTGTCTCAATGTTCTGTATAGAGTTAAAGCATATTCTTTCAAACTAATACTCATATTCTGTTACTTGTATTATTTTTAATTGAATGTTTTTCATAATATTTAATTTCATATTTTTACATTCGTTAATATAGGCCTACCATAATGATATGACTATTTTAAAAATTCATATTGCTTATTTTTTACCGAGATGCAGTTACGATAATAGTTAGTCTTGAATGTACAATTATCGTTCGTTCACTAAAGATAGTAACTTATAATAATGGTATATTATTATAATTGGACCTATAGATGTAAAATGACATTACGGATGTTGTTAATGATATGTATGAACAGTTTCATAATTTTGCCATATTATTATAAAAAAAATAGGCCTAACATTGCTATGCTGATACATACAGTAATCTGTATAAACGTTAAAATGCAAAACTAAAAAACATTAAGTAAAGTTCTAACAGTTTATAATTATAAGGTTTATTACAATCCTAAAATACGTTCCATAGTGCAAAGATACATGTGTATTCGAGTCAGTATTTAGCGCAACGGATCAACAGACACGGCTCTAGCCGTCGCGTCAGTGCATATCACAAGGACACGATGCCTCAAGTATTCATTTGTCTTGGTACCTTGTTCATTTCATACAATAATTTCCTGATTTAAACCAATAAAACCATTAATTTGAACTCTTAATGAATTCATTTACTATCAAAATTTAAACGTTTCTTAATATTTGTACAAAGATCATTCGTTATCAGCGTTTGTGATCAACGCGGGACGAGCCCACCACAGATACTGCTAGGATAGGCAGACACGGTTAAGCAATAAGTTAGCCTAGCAAAGAAAGAAACTAACAAACAACAGGGCAATTATTTTAGGGTAACCTGTTTATAATTAATATCTAAAGAGATAATTGCTAATTAACTCAGATTTAATTCCAGAATTATTAGAGCAGTTATTAAAGCAGTGCAACATGTTGTAAATCAATCTCTTACGTTACGGTTATGTAATGGGTTAATGTAATTTTGGGAACAACAAACGAATTAATTTAAGTTTTTACTTTTTGTATATATAAATCCTCCATAATATATAAAGAACTAGAAACGACAGAAAAAAAAGAATCTGCAAATATTTGGGAGCTATTTAAAAATGAAATTATAAACCTCATAAATAATTAGTATTCGTATAACTTTTATACTGCTGATCAGAAATGGAAAAATAGTAAAGACAGGATATTTGACCTATTGAATAATTCAAATATATATATGTGCTGGAGATCTCTATCCCTACGTTTTACAATTGTATTTTATATTAGTGTGACATATGCTGTATAAGTTTTAATATAAATGTGTAGCCCTTTTTTATTTCAAGTGATTTTAAATGTAACCATTGATTATGTTTTTAGACAATTTTAATAACTTATATGAAATCTGTAATTTGGTATTTATTTTTTAATAGGCCTATATATATATTTTTCTATATTTGTAATATTCATATTGTATACATGTCAATGTTATCTGCATGCATTTGTATTTGTCCAATATATATATTTGTCTATATTTGCAATATTTTATATCGTAAATACAAATAGTAAGTAGTAGTTGTACCAAGGTGACATCGGGTATGAAGCGTCTCACATACGCACAGAGCCAAAATCGCATCTTGGACTTGCACAGTGTATGGACTCTAACCTTACGGTTTTCATTAAATATATCATTGCATGCTATCATTCTAAATATCTAACTTTCAAACTTTTGCATCCCTCTTTTTTCATTTCATCCATTTTATCTTGGTGAAAAGGGAGGATACTACATTTTCCTCCCCTGAGTTTATAGCCTCTCTACTCGAACACAAATTAGATCACAAATAAGATAGTTTAACAAGAACATTTTAATCATGTATTTTACCGCCATTTTTCATTTTGACATTTTAATTAACATCGTATCTCAAATTTAAATGAAAACAAATATGGTTAATACTGAATTCAAGCATCTTATTATGTAAATATACCTGTATTTTAACTACTTTAAACACTTACTTTTAATTGTCACAAATGTACTTATATGTATATAATATATTCACCAATGAGAATTTAAATAAACGTGAGATGAACTCACAAAAGACAAAAAAAAAACAAGCCAGTGTATGGTTAATTGTTTGTTGTAACGTAATGTTTTAGGGATTCTTTTTCAAATGTCTCAAAATATGAATTTTTTATTCATTAAACTATTTTCCAATTAGTCTAAATATATCTAATATTTAAAATTAAATACATATAGGTCTATGATGTACATACGTTGCGGGTCTCTCTCACGCTAATGCAATGCACATTTCAACTTTTTCTTTTTTTGTAATATAATTATTTATTTGTTTAAAAATTGTACAGTAATCTCAGTGTAATAGGTTTTTTTTCTATTTGTTAAAGTGTTGAAAGTGTGTTTCTAGACTTATTTTGACCACCATCCACATTTATAAATATTTAATGATTTATAAAGAAAATATATGTATTATTTGTGGAAAATTAATAAACAACAACAACAACTTCAGTCAATGATGACGGCCCGGCTAACCAAACAAGTTCAAGAAGAAACCAGTCCTAACAAACAACAGTTTTATACACTACACAATCCAAGTTGCATGTAACATTACTCCTTGTACTACATTTTTTCTTTCAAAACCAATAGGCCTAATTTGATGTTTGATGTACGATGTATACATACTATAATTTTAGAAAATTAGTTATAGGATAATGTTTTGTTGATTTGTAATAACCCCAAATCTAATTCCTTTTAACTATCCTTTTAGATTAATTAAAACATATATTTTATTCATCTCATTTGTGCATTATAACGATTTATCAAATAATGACACGAACTGATTCCAACATACAACATATTACATTAGATTGAATCTATTTTTCTGCAACCACAATTTATGATTTTCTTTCTTTTAAACATTTATTCGTGTCAGTGTTACTGTTAAGATTTTTTTTAATCCACAATAATTTGGAAATTAAGATTTTAAAATTTTACACAAATTAGCTTCACTTCACTTTTTACAAGGCCATATAGATGGCTGCAGTCGCGTGCTCATTAGTGTTTACCGACCGACCGACCAACCTACCAACTGACCGAAATTACTGAACATGTTTAAAAATGTTGAAATGTTTAAAAACATTTATATTTTTTTAATTTACACGTGCGTAGCCTGTCACTTTTGACGTGCTCGTATAACGTACCGCAACAATTTGCGCACTCATGGCAATTTTGTAAACGCTTAAAATTGCCTGAAACATACTCTTATTTCATCGAAAATAAATTTTGAAAATTTTAAGCGCGCGTACGCATGCGTTACATGCGCTACGCACGTAATTGTATTGCCATATTATGATTTATGCCCTGAAATTTATGAGTACCAAATTTTATTTAATTGTGATTCATGGCTGTGATGATATGATTACAAACGTGATTTTGTTAAATCGTGCGTAGACCGCGTAAGTTTTTATTGCGTACCGTGAAAACATAACCACATCGATTCCTGGCCATAAGGAATATACTGTGAAAAATTGACTTAGCTAGATTAAACTGATATCAAGATAAGGTCAGAAAGCGATAAAACGCATAGTGATACCGGACCGACAGACAGACCGACAGACCGACAGACCGACCGACCGACCGACCGACATAGTGAACTATAGAGTCGCGTCCACGCGACTAAAAAATGAAGTGAAGCTAATATGTGTAAAATATTGTTCGATTTATTTATCAATTGAACTTATCTAATACAAAAAAACATCGGCTTATGCACTATCAAAATATTTTTTTTTATAAAACAAGTTATTTTTAATTATTATTATTGAATATTATATAAAATAACATAAATTCAACTGGTACTTTATCTAATAAATTTAGTTTTGCTATATTTTATACACAATCAATGAGATAATATTAATAAACAATTATATAATACAAAACATAACAATAAAAACAATCATTCTGCGCATGCTCATATGTTTCCAGCGTAAAAAAAGTTAAAAAGTTACTATTTTCATCATTCTCACGGTAACTTTGATTATCTTTAAACGCCAATTGACACAGACGAGCGATAACGGTAATAAAATATAGTTTATTATGTTATTTCTTATGAAAATGTACACACAACGCGGATTGGACGGGCGGTTTCCGCTCAGGATAGATACAGATTCTACAAAATGGAACAAGCTACGGTACGCGGTTATTCGCTTACCGTTACCGCTGGTCTGTGTCAATTGCCTTTAACGTGTTTTATAATTGTGACGCGAACCTTTTCAAAACGCGTGTGCTTTTGTTATGAAAACACATTCAACAGATTATTATAACAATACATTTTGTTCAATGCATTAATTTTTGGCCTATTTCAAATAAAAAGAGAAGAAAATACAACGGATAAACCTTAAACTGTCAACAATATTTGTTGTTGGTCAAAAATCAATACTAGTACTAAATGTTCATCTGTGAAATAAATCATTTGCTACACATTTGGCCTGGCGCATAATAATCATGATTGAATTAGTAATTAATTACATAAACAAGTGTAAGAACGTCCGATTTAATCACAAAGTTGAGGCTGGAATTAATAAAATAAGAGATACTAATTTATTCCAATAACATTTAAAAAAAGAAGAAAAAAACAAGTCAAAAAAGAAAAACTTTATCGCATAAAATATGTATAAAAGTCTCCACAACATATAAAATGTCAAACAAGTAGGAAAATCGTTATTAAGCAATGTATTTTCTTTACAAATCGTCGAAAGTGTTAATAACTGTAAATTATATTTATTTACAAATATATATGAATAAAATATAAATTATTAGAAATGATGATAAAATTAATTATAATATGTTCTGAAAAGAACTGTTGAGTTTATTTAAAGCTGAAATCGGCAAAAATAATGATCAAAACGACTTGTTTTTTGATACAGAAACAGTAGGGTATATAGAACTGGGGCATACAAATAAGTTACTCCTCGGCCAGGTCGAGTGGGCTTAAGAAATTCACTTTTATAACTTTTATACAGGTTTAGTTAGCACATTCTTGCTACTATTTTGGAGGTAAAAATTCGAATTTAGGATTGATTGATTTATTGATTAGTGATGATATAGCAATCAATACCATAAACAAATTTACATATTACATGCAATTATTTGGTATTTTAACCTATCCTAACTAGATTCAAGATATTTTTTCAATAATTACAATTTAATAGAGCAAAGCAAAAGAACATTTTTATACGTATATGTAAAAAAAGAATTGGCTTTACAAAACAAACAACTAAAAATGTAATTTATTTTTTTATTGTACCAGCTTAATTTTTAGTAATTTGTAGTAGCCTATTATTATTATTATTTGAATATGTTTTAGTATAATATACCTTTTTTAAATTTGTTTTATATATATATATATATATATAAACACAACAGGCAAAGAACATTAATTCTAAACCGCCCGGTGATATACTGAAATTTAATTAATTAATTTGAAACGATAAAGATGAGGAAATCTGTGAGAATGAGAAAAAGTCGCCCCAACCGAGACTCGAACTCGGACCGCCTGCTTGATATGCAGATGTCCTAACCATTAGACCACTGGGGCTTTCATGGTATTGTTCGAACTCGATTGGATAGCGACTCTTTAACATTCTCGGCGTGGTACGGCGGAACAGCACTAGTCCTCAGTTGTACGCACGCGCAACAGAGATCAAATTGATACGCCCTCATCTTTCAGTATTTTTATTCACGAGGCGGGATCTCCGAAGAGATACTTTTATAGGCCTATATATAAACACAACAGGCAAAGAACATTAATTCTAAACCGCCCGGTGATATACTGAAATTTAATTAATTAATTTGAAACGATAAAGATGAGGAAATCTGTGAGAATGTGGATCCGTGATCCATTTTATTTAAAATCATAACCGTGATACTCAAAGTGTTAAAACATTTAAATAAATAAATCAAATACGTTTAGTTTAATGTTCATGTTTTTACTAATACTGTCAGATCCTTTTTAATTGTGTAATTTAAATTATATAAACATTTATTTTAATATATGTATTATTTAATTGCATGACCTTAACTCCTAAGAAATGTCTAACATGTAATAACAACATCTTAATATCAAATCGAAACAGTCAGCTAGCATGATTCTCTATTTATTTTCTATTTTATTTTTGTGCCATCTGCCGACTTGGGTCATCAAGTTAAACTTCCGCCACCAAGTTCAGTTACTGATTTCCATTTTTTAATTCATTTCTCTATCGACGTATATGAATATGATGAAATGAAAATATTCAAATTAAAACATCAGTTATTTCTTCACTATTTTAATTTCTTATATCATTTCACCACGTACGCTTTTACATCCACAAGACCGACTAGAAATAATACGCTTGAATCTTGTAAGTAAATTCGACTGTAATGGGAGTCGGTACAAAGTGTCTAATCATACTAATATGTCTCTTATGTTTGCCATCATCAGTCGCTAGAGCCTAAGGCAGACACGATATTCGAAATATATGAATGTGCCTCTCCTTTCAGCATGTCTTCTTTCCAAATTACCAATTTCTAATCTTCTTAAAAACGGAGAAAGTTGATTGATGTGATTCTAAGATGACGTTGGTTAGTTTAAAGGAAATCATTTACGATGTTACATCTCAGCTACCTATAATAAATTATACAAAATAATAAAATCTAAGTACTGTTTAATAAGCTTAAAAGCAGTCAAATTGACATATCCACAAGGATCCATTGTTTGGTTAATGCGGGCTTATCGAAATAGTAGCTAAAGGCTTTTGTAAGGCTAATGACAATTACTAACAAGTTATCAATATATACGTGAAATCAATTGAAAATTAACAAATTCATTATAATACCGCAACTATAGAATTAAAAGTCATCCTTCATATAACAAGAAGAAATAGATAAGAACTCAATGTAATAGATTATGTTTACATTATTAGCTTCATTAATGTCACTGGTTTTTTTTCTCACAGTGTTTAAGTAAAACGTCAAGGAGCCTCTTAACACGACGAGTAGTGTTTAAGTGTTTAAACTATTACTGTTCTTAAACACTAAGTATTATAGTCAATACAAACCATAATGACTTAATTTCAAACATGTTTATGTAATAATACTTAACATTTTCTAAACTAAGTATTTCTTTTCTTTCTTGTCTATTAGCTAAATTAAATAATAGAACTACTGTAAATAAAAATAATGATAACAAAACAATACTAAAGAATTGAAAATGTATCTTAACTAATCGTTGTAAGGCACTTTCAAAACTAGCTTTTAGAAAACGATGCCCCTTCATTTTATTTTTATCTAAAGCCTTGTATACACTATCAAACTTTATGTGAAAACAGATGTGATGTACCCATATATATTTGGGAATTTCACTGCCATCTTTGGGAACATCACACTTTTTATGTCAAACTAGTTTGATAGTTTAGTCTTTAGTCATTGGATGTACTGTTATTGTTTATGAATGATATTAATGTTATATTGAATAAATAATGAATCATTACCTACATGCTTGTATATAATGTGTCAATTAAAAAATAACTATCGACCAAATATGGTTGAATTCTTTGATTGGAATAATTATTATAAAATTTTCAAAAACTTCGTTCACTTTGAATGTTATTTATGATTGGTTGAATGATCGGAAAGAATAAATACAACTCATTGAACATTCATCTTTAGATTATAGTTTATATTTAAAGCACATTTCAAAGTTTACTCACTTTTGATGCGTTCATAACATTCGGAAATCTCACTTAAGAGTGTTTAAATTACGTGTAAACTTCTTCGTAAAATGCATTAGGAGAGTATACTGAACTAGGTTGTATATTATTCTTAAAATTGTATCTAGACAAATTTAACTACTAATTGCAAAAACAGAAACGTTTATATAATGATAATACATTACGAACAAATTTGTAAGCCTCGCATAAGTCGCCACACTATTTGATAAATCCGAACGAATCCCCTCGCTTCATTTTTAATCAATTACTCTAAACTTGAGTTGATTAAAACAACGACATGAACAAATACGAAGCGATGATAAATATGATAGAGCAGTGTTTCCAGCCTTGAATATAGTTAGCGGACACTCCTGATTTACTAACTCAAACGAACAATCTACTTTGAAAAAATAGATTTGCTATATGCTTACACTTCTGCTAATCAATCGTTGCAAACATCAAGAACGACCCCATCCGGGGACGGTCTACAAGGCGACTTATTTCAACAACAAACTACCTTCAATTTTTTTTCTTAGATTGCTTCTCGCAAGAACATCGTTGCAAATTGCATTCTTAATTATTGCACATTTGCTACGTGTTTCTTCATTCGATCAACTTGACATGTATTTTTGGAAAAGTTGATTATTTTATTCTTTCAAGTAATTAATTGGAAACTTAACGTTCAATTGAAAAGAACGAGTAATGAGATCACTCTGTACTTGCAACTTATCAGCTACAAAATATATCACAAGATATTTTTTTTTTTAAATTATAAATTGGATTAAAAAGAGTGTTATTCATCGAACGAAAAGTATTTTTGTTTAGTGTTTTTTTTAATTAATTTTTTATTTACTTTTAACAAAATGTACATTTAAACATATCGAGGTATTTTCTCCACGCTGATGAAATTGATTTATTGAATTTAATTTAGAAGAGTGTTATTTATCGAATGAAAAGTATTTTTTAGTGTTTTTTTTATATACTATTTATTTTTTATTTACTTTTAACACAATGTACATTTAAACATATCATATAGCTATTTTCTCCATCCTGATTGATTTATTGAATTGATAGATTGAATTAAGAAGTGTGTTATTTATCGAACAAAAATTTGTTTTGATTATTGTTTTTTTTTATATATTATTTATTTTGTATTTAAATTTAACACAATGTACAATGAAACATATCCAGGTATTTTTAAACATATTAAACATATTATTATACACAGGTATTTTTTCCATGCTGATGAAATTGATTTTCGATTTACTTTAATTACAGAAAATGTTATTAGATTTTAGTTTTGTACAACATTTTTCACGTTAATAGATAAAAGGTGTTAATTATTCTACGAAATGATTTATAGTGTTTGTTGAGTGTTTTGTTTGTTTGTATTTATCCAATTTCAACAAAAAGTAAATAATTGTAGGCCTACACAGTTTTAAAATACTTTTAATTCAATTAAATATTATTAAATTGTAGAACAGAATGGTTGTCAATTGTATAGTTTGTTTCAGAAAGACAATAATATGAAAATGCAATATGGTCTTTAATTTTGAACATGTTTAAATTATATAAATATAAAGTAAAACAAACTTTAAGTTAAATTAATGATATAGATATAAAAATCAACATACAATTAACTTTTAACAATTTTAGTAGATTATTTTATTGCTTTCTTTTGTAACTAAATACATATTTTAGTATGTTAATCAATCCTAGAACAACACTGGTATAGAATATTTTTTTAACCAAATGTGAAGACGCATTAATGTTCACCATATCTTCTTTAAACGAATATCGTTATAAAATATATTATAAATTTATCTATTTGTTGTTTATTTAACTTTGTCGACCATTTCCTATCATGTTTTCTACCTTTGTGTCTTAATTTGTGGATAATTAATTATGACGGAACGCCATAAATGTTACGCGGTAGTCTTAATTGTCAGCAGAGGCGCACCATACGATACTGTAGGCCTATATATACTGTTAGGCTTTAACAGTTAAGTAATTTATAACATTCGGCTTTATTAGTTTGAATAACTATTTTAATATTAAAAGCAATGACAGAAAAGAGGACTAGTAGTGACATTTCTGACGTATTAATTTACTTGAAAGAAAAATGAGACGGCCCTTGCGCAGTAAGTACTTTTAAAATAACTTGTCATCGTAAGGGTACTTTAGTTGTCAACAAAAAACGTTAACAAATTAGGCGTCAAATATAAAGTGTTCTTTTATTGATGACGGAACGACAATTTTAAGATTTAGGATAAAATTGGACTTTATAAGCATTTATAAAAAAAATCGTGAAGTTGTATATTGTGTCAAGCCGATAGATGATATCCGATAGATCGGTGTTCATTCAAGAAAAAGAAAATGTTTTCAACAAAGTCAAATAAATAAAATAAATGTATTAATACAATTTGTTACTTCTAAAATTAAAGTAATGGTTTAATTTATATAAATGAATAATATTATAGATAAAACAGCAATAGATGACACTTTGTGGACGATTTCGGCGCTTTAATGCATGACTTATTCTTTTACCTTAATAATAAACTAACTATTTTAAATTTATGTTTGAAAAGTGATCGTTGGAAAGTCTTTCTTGCTGGAATTATTGAACATTCGGCTGACTGTCTCCAGATGGATTGATTTTTTCAGCTTCGAATGTTGAATCACAATTTCCAAAACTAAAAACAACTGTATTGCAACCTTGTTAAAGATATATCATTTAAGCAATCTAGTTTAAGCACCCTGATTCTATTAAGCTTATAACAAATCTATATAATTACTTTTTTACTTTTTACTTAACGGTAAATTTAGATATTTAAAAAAAAAAGAAATGAAATTTTATTTTTATTGGAAATACTTTCAATCCAATTCTAGATTATAAGTTGGACGGCTAGTAATGATTTACTTAATTAATAAATCAAATTATTATTTCTGTTGTTGTTTATTCGAATGCTCAGATTTATACCCGTATTTGTTTACTTCAAATTTTTTTAATTACAGTATATTTTCTCTCTTTTGTAGAGATTTATTATATTAATAAACATTATGTTTTCATCTAAATTATTATCATTTATACATCATAATTAGTCTTTATCTTATACTTATTTATATAATAATGCTTAAACATTTTTTCCTACACTAAATTATATAAAGGTAGTAATGTAATCATCGGAAAATGCAGCTATTAATTATTGTCTAGTATTTAACTATTATTAATCTATTATTACATAGTATAAAAGTATTTTCAATTTCTATTAATTGCCTGGATTTTAGTTTACTTTCTTATATTGTTAAACGGACATTTTATTTCAACATCGGATTAAATACATGTCATAGTCGTTAGCAAAATGGAAAGTAACATAAAATTCATATTATTTTTAGTTGGTTGTTTTTCGTTTTTTAATATCCTTTCTTATGATGTATTGCTGAACTTTAACAAAATAAACGAGAGAAATTTACAAAAGATGGTATTACAATATTTTAAAACATTCTTTTTGATAATTAGAACTGTTGTTTATATGTTGTTAAAACTAATGATACTCTCAGTTATTAGTATTTTGTTATAAATTGAGTCATAAAATAAAATATTTCCAAGTTTGAGCGCTAAAGCAAATCATTTAGTACTACAAGAGGTAATTTGCTATTAATCTTAATGCCTAAATGACATCTTTTATGCAATGTATTTTAAACAAATTGACTCTTAATTTTGTCCGTAAGTTTTTCTTTAATTTTCAAACTATTCGTTTGATAGTAATGTTGATAAATTTCGCGGGTTTTTTTTAATGTATATATATATTTTTAATATCGAATTTTTTTCCGAAATCTGAACAATTGGTTAAATATTGGACAGTGGCAATATTTCGATTACCGTAGTTCGAAAATGATTAATGACTATGATAGCCGTTTCATAAGAAAAAAGCACAACACAGGATCACATGTGTTTCACATGTATCACCTAGTATCATAATTGACCATAACCTAATTTGTAATGTGATACACATGAGAGGCTGTATTACGGAATATGTGGAGATACAGAGTGAAAATCGGTTTTTATGTTATACTATACTATCAATCACTATCGTTACTTGAAACCTGGCGATTGACTTAAGTTATTTAGATAGTGAATTATTCTTAGAATCAATATAAATTATAAATATTATTTATAATGTATGTTGATCATAAATGTGTTTGTCTAATTTCCGTTTGTGGAAAGTAAACAGCATTACGATATTTAGTTTTCTTAAAATTATACATTAATTTTATCTTCAACTAATTTGTAGGCCTAAGTGGATCTTGAGAACATTAACTCTTTGCTGATTTACAGTACACTATCATTTTGCCCGTACCATGTTTACTAAAGTTTGTTCGCAAGCGTTCTCCTCATGCGTACTAACATTTGTCACGTCAGTTTGAGAAAAATTCACCAAAAACAATTTAATTCTCCTGGTTCTATTACTATGACATCATTCAAGTTATGACGTACAATAGCATTGTAACAAGTATTTATTCGGATGTTCTTTCTTTTCTAATTAAACGAAACTGCTTTTAAATTTAAAAACACATTTCACATATTTGCTGTCCCATTTTCAAATTATCGTTTTTGGAAATAGTGACAGGTTTTCTCTTTTTTCCTTCGTATGTCATCGAACGCACATGATCTTTTTTCTAAAGGTTTTTTTAAAGAATGGACTTCTTTTATTTCAAGAGACATTGCAACAATTAGACAAATTCCACATTGGATAAGGATGACAAATGGAATATATGATTGATTGTGTTAGTAAGTATTATTGACGTATCATACTGTATTCCATTTTTTGTAGGCGTCACAAGCGGCAGCATGCTTCCAAACACGTCTGCTGTACTACAGACTTCAATCAGAGACGAACTACTCTTAGACCAACTTTCTTTTCATCGAAGACGACAGGTAAGCAGTGCTCTAAAGGTGAGGGCTTGACACTCAAAACAAGTAGTTTCTTCTTAAATATTTTCTACCATTTAAGCTGCCAAAATACACTACCAGTAAAATTCTTCAGACAATAATTGTAGTACAATAATGTCTTTAGAATTTGCTAAAAATACGTTTCTTTTTAAATCTTTTCTGCCATTTCAGCTATCAAAAAACAGTACCAGTAATATTCTTTAGACTTAAATTGTAGTACAATAATGGCTTTAAAACTCACTAATAAAAATCTTACTAATAAAAAACGTTTAAACCTTAGCTTAGTTCCATAAAAAGTAACAAAAACGATATTATCCCAATTTTTTAAATTATATTTTACTTTCGATACGTACTGTTTTTTTTTATTATATTTTCCAATTTTAAAAATTATATTTTACTTTCGATACGTACTGTTTTTTTAAATTATATTTTCAAGAAATTCGATATTTATTGAACAAAGTTCAAGACTATTGTGATAATTCCATAAAGTGGATACCTATTTTAATAAACATTTATGAAACAATATAAATTACAACAACAAATGACGGTTGTCTTAAATATACATTAAATAATTCATATAACTTAATACCACCAAATAAAAAGATTTATGTTAGAAATCTTACCAATAACAATTGGGCGATTTACCTTTTGATTTATGAATTTTAATTAAGAAAATAGATTGTTAGAACCTACTTAGAAACTGGAATGTAAATCTACTAAATTGGCAAGAGCTTTGAAATTGAAGACTGGTATTTAATGATTATGTATTCTTATCAACAAAGTAAAGTTTGCATAACTGTACCAGAGAAATAAATATAGTGTATTAACTCAAGATTTATGACTTAAGCGTAGGGTTTCTTTATTGTACTTAAGCAATAATGCAAATTGGTTCGCTTTATTCATTTCAATAACTGTAATCAATTTGTGATTGATGTTAATATCACCAAGCAATCGTAAGTTACTTGGAATAATAACAAGAGTAATATAAGTGATTCATTCTAACAACGCAAATAATGATATTGAACTTAGATTTATCTAAACTCGATTCATATGACAATCTGTAAAACAAAACTAAAGTTCATTTGTACATTTTAAAGTACTTTTATTCTAAATAAATACAGAAAATGAAAAATAATAACGACAAAATACCTTACCGTTATTTATGTGAAGTAGCTGTGAGATACACAAGGAACAACCTTTACATGAAATATGCAGCAGTACTCGAATATTACTCGAAATATACTGGAAATTGCGAGTATTTCGCATTTTATCGAAGCATACATGATTACCAATTTATCTGGTGACTACTTTGTTTTTAGTCGCGTGGACGCGACTCAATAGTTCACTATGTCGGTCGGTCGGTCTGTCGGTCTGTCGGTCTGTCTGTCGGTCCGGCATCACTATGCGTGTTATCGCTTTTCTGTACTTTTTGAACTGTTTTGATGTACATTACTTTTTGAAAGTTCATTTTTTTTTCTGAGAGCACGCGACTTATGGCTGTTGGCCTTGTTCTACATTAATTGGTTCTAGTTTTATTCTACTTTAATAAAAGAAATGCATATTATTTATATCTTATAGCGGCGGAATCGTACGACGTTCACTCCACAACAATTACAAGAACTAGAAGCTCTATTTAATCGAACACATTATCCAGATATATTCGTCAGAGAAGATCTTGCAATTCGAACACATTTAAGTGAAGCCAGGATCCAAGTGAGTTTATACTTTAATGATGTATAGGCGACACGCAGATTGCCTGAATAAACTGGATTTATTCTAGCTGAATTACAGACTTTATTGAAAATTAAAACCTGTTTTAATATACATCTAATAGTAAATAGTTGTTACGCATTTCAAAGAACATTTAAATATGATACAACGTGCCCTAAATAATATCAGTCTGTATTAGACAACCGATATTTGTATAAATACCAAAGTGCAACTAAGAAAAAACTCACACACATATCAAACGATCAATGACTTGCTTAGGCACGATTTTTTTTATAGCACTAGATAAACTTCCCAATTAATACGATCCCCCTTCTTCTAATCAAAGATCCTTTGCCTTTGTCCACGTAAACACATCATAACAGATATATTATTATTATATTATTGTCAAATAATTAAAATGAAATTGTTTTAGGTGTGGTTTCAAAATCGTCGAGCTAAATGGAGGAAAACCACACGAATGCACCTTGGTCACGATCCGTGGCGTCTTCGTCGACTTCCTTCGTACACGCCGAGTCCGATGCAACGCAACCCTTGGTTGGCTGCAGCGGCGGTAGGGCTGATGTGCCCTCCATCGGCCGCGACGCTTCCGTTGGACTTGCTTGCCCATGAGTCGCCAAATCACCACGCACCTTCAGCTGCTGATGTCGAAAAGTGAGTTCCTGTAGTGTCTAGATTTTATTTAAGACATTTGTTCATTCTTATTGATTTGTTGAACTTTCTAAATTCATAATACTGTATAACATTATTGCATTATTCCTCAATGCTGTTCAATGATTCGCTCGTGGTGAAGCGGATCTTGTCCACCAGTAAAACTTACAAGCGAAGTTTGTGTTTTCAAACGGGTTATAGGTCTAAATAAACTAAAGTTGTACATTATGTAATCCACCTATTATATAAATACTAACTAATATTACAAATGTTGAAAATCCGTTCTAAAGTTTAGAGAAATGTAGTTTTCATGATGTCAAACTAAGTCATTTAGGCCTACACTAAAAAGTGTTTAGTATATAGTATTTCTTTATTTTTTCTTTGAAGTTTCATTTTTTTGTTTTTGTTTAAGTAGGCCTAATCTAAATAAAAATAACCTGCTTTGAAAAATCCTCCTTTACTCCAACAAATCTTTAAATTACGAAAAACAAATATGTCAAGAGGAAAGCGTATAAAAATGTTGATAGAACGATTCCGTGGCAATCCGTTGACCTCTGCCACTGTGGATTGTCATCTAATGAGAAGTAGACGAACGAGCGTCTAACGCGTTTAACATCAAAACGCACTGGTTTACAGCTCTCACATCCACATTGGACGTTTCAATCAAACTATCTATCTACATTGCATTATGGGACATTTCAATCACTATCAATTTGAAATGCATTTTCACGATTCCTATCAATCAGTCTATTTTTAAGCTTTAACAAAACTATTTTATGTGTAATTAAAACTATGAGTTTCTCAACGATTTGTCAAATTGATTTATTTCATGAATTTTTACCATTTCCCTTTATCAATCATACATAAACTTTACATCTCAAGAAAAATAACACTATTTTATAGAGTTATGTCTTTCTATATTTATTTATCTTCCAAAATTTACCGCGCAACGATAAAAAGAAACGCTTTTCAAATAATCTAAACCTAAAATGTAATACAACAAAAAATGATAGGATGTGTATTTTTATTTCTATTACAAGACTTCTCATTGGCTGTTTTTTCTTGGGGATACTAATATACAAACTACCTAACCTATAAGAATGTGTTTTAGAAAAAAAAATTGATATGCTCTAAATGCTTACATTATTACAAAACGATGTAAACAATTTTTTTGTTGAACCATATAAAGTATTTCTATATATTTTTGTTTTATACTAGATGTAACCTATCTCTGGGTTCTGGTGCTGTGCCGAGCTGTTCGTGTTATTCAACACTCGTATCCACACCTAGTACGTATTCGGGAATGTTCGGGTTCGTCAGCGGAAGTAACACAACTAGTTCATCGAGTATTGCCGAACTCCGCCTAAAAGCAAAAGAGCATGCTGGGATTACTAAAGATCCAAGTCTAAAAGCGCAGACAACTTAAATGAACAAAATGCATTTATTCTTAAGAACTTTAAACAAAGAATTACTGTTGGACTACAGTTAGCTTGATCTAAAATCAATCTGATGTGAAAGTAGGTTTTGAAATAAAAATTTATGCCTATTTGGCTGGCTGTCAATAGGAATGGAAGAAGAAAATAGAGCAGGCAATACCGTGTCGTTGCAAAGATGTAAAAAGAATTAGGACTTACCATCTGTTGTCATCCCGATGTTCTGGTTAGCCATTTAATTTGTTTACATAGATCCTTTCAATTTTTATCCTCAAATACACACCTCTACAAATAAAACTTTTTTAATAGCAAAGCAAGAAGTTTCATTTTAATGTATAGGCCTACATTGTAAATAGTCATGTTTTTGTATAAACTAATCGATTCATATCAAGGGGCTCCCCAGTGTTCCTAATAATGATATAAATGTGATATTAAATAAGATTCGAATTTATATAATTGAATACAAAGACCGGGTGTCAAGAGACACAATAGAAGCAAGATATGTATGTCTATTTGTACGGCCGCCGTGAAGTATAGATTGCAAAAATACTGGTATATAGGCCTACAAGATGGCTGAGCATTTTAAATAGGTTCATTAGGCCTACAAAAGGCAGTAGGCCTACTTTTGTTAAATAATCATGCTTTTTGTTTGGTAATAAAGCATATTGATGTATTTTAATACCATAATGTCTCTTTAACGTTATCATCATCTAAAGAGTATAGTAGCCAATTAAAGCCTGTCGAAAAATAAAAGGGTCAAAATACGGGTATTTATTGATCCCAAAAAATAGTTAGTATGCCGGTCACTGGGCTCTGGTACTGTGCAGTACTACAGGGTTTTTTTTTACAAAAATGGACAAATTTCGACCCTTTTATTTTTCAACAAACTGGTCATTATGGCTCTATAAGATGATACAAAGCAATATGCAGCCATATTATCGCATAATAATTGAATTTTAAAAAGGATATTTTGGCAATTTTTCGAAAGCATTCCTGTACTATTAGTACAGGGATTTTTTCAAAAAATGGCACAAATTTCGACCCTTTTATTTTTCAACAAAACTGATCATTATGGCTCTATAAGATGATACAAAAAAAATATACAGCCATACTATTGCATAATTGACTTTTAATTTATTTTTTCTATTTTCAATTGTAAACTTTGCAAATTAATTGTCTATAATACCCCTTTCGAGACGAGTAGGGATTACCCTGGTGTACTATTACATCACAGCCCTCTGGGGGAGAACAGTCTTTGACTGAAGAGGAAATGAATAACAACAAACAAATCGAGGAACAACTTCCTATTAGCTAAAGGGTTTTGTCAGTCATTTAATATGACATTATAACATTACAAGACTTTCAATTAAAAATTATTATAGTAAGACATTTTAAAGGTTCATAATTAAAATAATTGATTAAAAAAAATGTTATTAAATAAAGAGCAGAATTAGAGAGGCATAATTGAATTTTTAAAAGTTGAGAGAGGCAGTGGACGAAAGAGCCTGCGGCATTCAACCAGCTACTGTATATATGCAACAACTGCGGTAGAGGTTGCCATGACAACATTAAAGTCAATAGCCTGCCCCGATTGCAAAATGTGACGAATCCAATGATTAGTTAAGATCGAAATTGGCCTATATGAGGTCTCTATGCCTTTTTTACAAGGTAAAACCATGGTTTAAAAAAATTAGCAGAAATTGACAGTTTTAAGTCTAGTGATGGAGACATGAACTTTGACATGGAGATGCTTTGCACAATCATAACATAATCTAATTCAAACCATGCATCATACAAATATTACCTATTGCACATGTCCTGTAATTTATACTTACATGATTATATTAAAGCTAAGCGTTTATATTAAAGCTAAGCGTTTATATTAAAGCAAAGCGTTTTTCTTTAAAATGTTCTCTTCATTATAATACAAAAATACTAATTTATTATAAAAAAAATAGTAAAATCTTCATTCCAATTGTTGTGGTATTGTATTTGTTGGTGGAAAGAGCGCCCTCTTGTAGTCTCTATTAGCATAAATACCACTCTCATCTTGCCAAGTGTTGCGACCGAATCGTCTGTAGTCTGCTGTGTCTGTGAACTGGCTTTGGCATTTGCGATACCCATTTGAGTTGTCCACAAAATCTGGAGGCTGTTCCTAGAATGGAATATGTACAATATTGAATCACAATGATTTATTTTAATTGGCATCACAAATATAGAAATATGTCAAATAGAAAATTGTTGAATACTTGATTATAAGAAGATTTAAATGTTTCTTTTGTTGAACAACATCGGCCGAGATAGATTAGTGCACCGGGGTAACCATTCTACTACTATGTCAAGCTTTAGGAGTTTGGTGTTTTATATTTTTTTAATTCATATAACGAGTTGTTGGTGCCTCTCTGTTTTCTTATTGAGTTTGTTGTGAATGTCAGCAAACTGAGTGAAGTAACTGAATGTTTTTTTTTTCATATTGGTACCTACTTACTACAGATTAACTAATTGATTGATGTTTAGGCAGGTATTCATTAAAAAAAATATTCAGATATTTTGTAAATCGATTTTTGTTCATATTTTTGACATACAGTAGGAAACGAGGCGTAGGTGCTATTACGAACATCCGTAAAACTGATAAAAAATTTGCAGAATGAGTGTCTTCTCATCAAAAGAGAAGCAACGAGAAAATGATTATTCTGTGATAGCATATCAACGTTGAATCTAATTAATATTGTCTGACATAGCATGTCACATGACAACACATAGACACGTTGAACATAATATTTTACTACAATTCACCTATTAACTTTCTCATCAAATGTGCTATACTAAACTCTGTCTACAGAGTGGGTGGGTGAGTGGCCGAGCGGTTAAGACAGTGGAACCGTAATCACGTAGCCATAACATCGGCAGGGGTTCGAGGCTCACTCACTCCATGGTTCTGGTGGTAGAACGAGTCTTCTCGGATAAGGACTATAAACCGTAGGTCCAGTGTACACAACTTGCTCGTGTGCACTTTAAAGAACCTAGTACATCTTTCGAGACGAGTAGGGGGTTACCCCGGTGTATTAGTACATCACAGCCACTGATCACCAACTGGGCCCTCTGGGAGACCAGTCTTTGACTGAAGAGGTTACTCAGTATAAATATATATTTCAATCAATACACTAACAAACTTTATGTGACAAAAAAATGTGATGTGCCCATATATGGACATGATGATGTCATATCACTACCATATTTAAGCATATCACTACCATATATGGGCACATCACACCTTTTTTGTCAAACTAGTTTGATAGTGTAGACAGAGCTGTAAACATGTAATTTATACAGATTTAAGTACGATACTTACTGGGACTGGTGTGTATGGCAAAATGTGGGTTTATAGTCTGCTCTGTTTTTGGTCTCTAGGTGGCGCTATACTAAACTAAACTGCTCTTTGAATAATTATTTGTAACATGTAAATTGTACAGATTTAAGACAACGTATGATACTTACTGGGACTGGTGTGTATGGGAACGGAGGTTTATAGTCTGCTCTGTTTGTGGTCTCTAGGTGGCGCTTGTCATGACCAGCATGATGTCTTGGTAGAACTGAGCCAAATCCTGTTTTTGGACAACCAGTGTCTCTGCAGTAAAACAAATAAAAAATATCTTATATCTCCTTGTGAGCATTCTTTGTGTTATAATGGGGAATGAAATTACTATAATCATGAATAATGAACACAATTAATTAAATCTAATGCTAAATAATATTACGAAGAATTTGATACAAGATTGATGATTTGTTTTCGACCCCTATCGTTCATATTAGTCACTGCACTATGTCGTGGGTCTGTTGAAAAAGAAATTCAAATTTTCTCATAATTATGAGGATGAATAATGTTACACAAACAAACGAATATATACTGCATGTACCTGTCAATATCAGCCTCATTGTAAGTGTCCACTGATACCATAGGTTTCCTAATTTCACGTTCTTCAAAGTCCCTCTTTAGGTGTACCTGTTCCATAGATTCCTGTGTTGTAGTTCTAGGAAACTAGGAAAAGAAAAAATGTTGAATAAAAATAATAGTGCAGGAAAGCTACACAGAGCATTACCGTATCCTTTGAAATTGTTATGTAATTGGTAGCGTGTGTTTGTTTGTTAGCAGGATTACTCAAAAAGTAATTACAAGATCTTAACCAAAATGAATATACAGATAGATATGTGGTCAAGGACCATTCCACTAGATTTTGGGACCATGGTCCCAATTCTGGACCATTTTTTAGTATACTTTTATGTAGAATTTTACAATAGCAGAGGTATGCGGAGTGGCTTTCTAGTTACAGTATATTAATTTAATACATTATTATCCATAGAAAGAAAACTTTAGTTTCAAGCCAACTTTGAACAATTAGCAATTCAATTATATTTAACCACAGAGGCTCGGATCAACACATGGTTGCCAATGCTGAACATCAGAACATGGTCTATTTTATGTTTTTATTGTAGATAGAGTAACATTGTATGACATTTGGACATGTTTTTGATCTTTAAGATTTTTAAATAGAAAAAATAAGTGGTCTTCCTTACTCCATTTGCTGAGTTACCAATGCGTTCATACGTTGCTGTATGTAGGTTGCGCTTTTGACTTGGATCTGAAATATTGTAGTCTTTTGGCTCCGCTTCTCTTGCTTGGTGCCTATATTTATTTATTAAAATAACAAAAAAAGTGGTTTTTAAAAAAATACTTGATATGAAATGACCTATTGTTTAGTAATCTACAATACAGTAGGTCTACATGTGACATGTTTACTTCAAAAAGAAGTCCATTTAGGCTACTACTAACTAACTAGGCCTACCCTAGTACCAAACCAAATAATATAATGATATGCTTTGCTAGTTAGTACTTAGATAGGCTAACCAGGCTAGCCTAGCCCGCCATTATTATTAGGCCTACTAGCCTAGTACTAGGCCCTAGCTAGCTAGCTAGCCTAGGCTGGCTTGCTAGTAGTAGGCTAGAGGGCCACTATATTAGTATTAGGAGTAGTAGAGAGGCGGCTAGCTAGAATGATGCCTTTGGGGCAGGCCTAGGGGTCCTACTCATTCTTGCACTAGCCTACTAGGTCTACCTAGCCCTACTAGGCCAAAGACCTAGGCTAGCTAGCTAGGCCCTAACTCTAGTAGTAGGCCTAGGCTAGCTAGCCTAGCTAGTAGGCCTAGCCTAGAGAGAGTAGAAAGTAGGGCCACCATACATATTGTATATGTAAAACCTACCAGTTACTGTTTAATGTTGGTCTCCCATAGTTCATATGATCAGACCTTAGAAATAGAGAGCCTTTCCTTTCGTAGTAATCAGGGTTTCCTACGAAGCCTGCCATTTTAGAAAAGAAAACGAATGTTTTTACTCTAGCCTAGTCTCTGACTCTCGATATATTGCATACGTCGTCGTCGTGGCCACCACGCGGTGATTGTTGTGTTTATATATTACGTCATACGGTTGCTTGGTTACTTAGGCTAGGCTATACTATACTGTTTATTTGTGCGCTGCGTAGCCTTTATTTTATTGTGTTTCTATTTTTGACAAAAATTTAATAATTCGGTTTTTTTTACACGGGCATAAATAATATGGTATAAATAATATAATCCTACGTATGCAATGCATCATTATGAAACTGCAAAAATGTGCCATGCAACTTTTTTGTCATGCTGTTCTTCAATCGATTTTCATTGATGTGGTTTTTTTTACACACAAAACACAACAAACAAACAAATAGACCGTCGTTGAGGGCGTTTGTAAAAGAAAATATATTATCGTCGCGAGATCACAGAAACCGGGAGAAAGTTGGTTAAAAAAGAAGGTATTTTCAGTGTTGATTCTTGAATTGCTTTTATTTATATTGATTTTATATTTTATTATAACTTGGTAGATACAAATTAAGATATAATAACGTAAGTAAACTACTGAAACCCCTCTCTAGACTAGGCCTAGCCTGACTAGCTAGCTAGTCTACAGCCTCTACAGGGCTAGCCTAGGCCTAGGCCTAGCTAGTAGGCTAGGCCTAGTACGGTTTACGATGAAATCGGTCGCGTTTTATTATTATTATCTAATTATCCTAAAACCATGCTCACGTCAGAGTGGCGGATATCGAACGTAAAAATCATCGTCATGCATCATCTTCCTTTATTTGCATAAACCTCATTGTTTATTGAGCTGGAATTTACTTGCAGGTAAACTTAAACAATATTCAAAAAAACATTTTTAAAACGATTTTCTAAACTACAATACATCACAATTATTCATTTTTTGACACCTGTAAGAAAAAATGAAAACACAAATTATTTTTATAAATAATGAGATAAATATTATATTTATTTACTGTACTTAAAAAATAATAACTGAAAATAAATATAAAAATTTAATAGTATTATTAGAAATTCTATATTCAAAATTAACTAAAAAAGTATTTAGTGTTTTCATTAAAAATGTATCTAGTGCGTCCCATACAAATTAGTGCGACCAAAATAAACGTGACCGATATCAAGCGTATTACTAATATGATAAAAAGCGTATCTAGCGGCGCTCCATACAAAATGCCGGATGTTGATTTTATCGCGACCGATTTCAAACGCGACCGATTTCATCTGACCGCTAGTACTACTAGGGCCTAGGCCTACTACGATGGAGAGGGGGATCGGGCCCGGTGGCCTGCTGACTGCTGCTGAGCCTAAAAAGGCTCATAGGCCTAGCTAATTGTTTTCTTTTTAGTAGACTTGGCCTAGCCTCCTACATAGCTGGGTTCCTTCTGAATGATTGGCTAAAATAAGAATAGACTATTTTTAATTACTGTATTTATTTTTAATTTTCTTTCAATCAGGTATCATGGTCGATAAGATTCCAAAGCACTCTTTGGATCTGCACTATGCTGGGTTTAATGTTCCAAAAACACATTTTAGCTTTGAACCAAAATGTGCTGATTTTGAGAGAGATTGGTTGAGATGCTCTGATGGTCTTGGTTATACAAGAGCTTTAAAAGAGTGTGACTTTGAGTATTCCGATTTTATTGAGTGTGTACGAGATTCTAAAAAGGTAATTGTGCAATATTATCAATTCACCATAAATATCCTTGGCAAATAATCATGCACTGTAATCCCGTAAGCTCTGTCTACACTTTTTAACTATCAAACTTTATGTGATAAAACAATGTGATATGCCCATGAACATGATGATGTCATATCACTACCATATTTGGTATTTTCACCTACCATATTCTGCCACAACAAACTTGTTGTCACTAGTTTGATAGTGTAGACAGAGCTTAAGATTCAACATCTTTTTATGAATAACTGATTTTGGAAGAGTTTAATGTACTAATAAGTTTTGAATTAATTGATTTGTTTTTATTAATATTAGGAAAGACGTTATATCACAATCAAGAAACAGAGAGATAAGTTAATAAAAGAAGGAAAATATACACCACCACCATATCCTACAGAACAACTCAACTGAAAAAAGGATATGTCATCAAATACATCTACTGAAAAAAAAATACATTTAGTCTTTATTTAATTTAATGGAGTTCAATAAAATGCAGTAATATTTCGATTAGTCTAAAATATCAAAGATAACTGTTACAGGACTGAATGCATTCTATTTTGTTTTAAGTTGAGACATTTAAAATACGAAATAATGAGGATTGTTTGGTTGGTTGTGCCTAATTCAACAGAGTTACTGAGGTTTTTACTTGATTTTTGAAGAATACTAGATAGTTGTTGTATTGCTATTAAACTATATAAATACAACAGTTCGTTTGTGTGTGTGTGTGTTCTTAATTTTTTTTTAAATTAAATTTGTAAAAAAGTCTGGCTCATAGATGAATTAATTATGTACTTAGTAGCAGTGGTGGCGCCAGCGGGGGGGGGGGGCTACGGGGGCTCTAGCCCCCTCGTCGGGGAGCCTAGCCCCCCCCCCCCCCCCCCCCCCGTCGGGGAACACGGGTACTTTTTGTCGGGGAATATAATATACAGTAAACAAGAAATATTTCTTACAAAAAACGCCGCGTAACTTTTTGACTGGACAGTTGTAAGAACAGTCTTCATTAATCTAATATAATAGGTCGGCCAATCAAAACGCAAGTGAACAATTGGGACTTTACTTGTGATTTATGTCATTGGCCTGTCAGCACAGTCGTTTCTTTCTAGAATTAAACGCACAAATTTGTATTGGGAATAATGTATATGGTTATTACTATCGCATTTAGGTATTGATAATAATAATAATATGGCTTTTGAATATATAATTACTGTCTGTAGAATAACATTTATACATTTTCGGTTCGCGATGAAAAGTTATATGAATGGATTTGTAATAGGTATTTATAATAATAGTATATGGGTTGTATTATTGCTAAGCTATCACCAAATCGCGTTATAACATTATTTCTCAGGGTTTTTTGCACCATTGATCAATACCAAACGCGTATCGGTATTATAGTTTTTAATGAATCATTACATTAATAAAAATACCCAATTAAATCAATCGCGTCAGTCCAATTCCGACTTATGTTTCGATCACATAGTTCTGTGTCTACACTGTCCCAACTAGTTTAACAAAAAAAGTGTGATGTGCCGAAATATGGTAGTGATATGCCCGATTATCGTAGTGATATGACATCGTCATGTCTATATAATATGGGCACATCATATTTTATTTAGTTTGATAGTATAGACAGAGCTTAAGGATTATATTTAAAAAATGTTTTCTTACATTTTGAACGGAAGTATTTATTTGTTTATAAGCCCAATTTTCCAGTCTTAATTTTACATTTTGAAAAAAAGTGTTTATTTGTTTATAAGCCCAATTTTCCAGTCTTAATTTTACATTTTGAAAAAAAGTATTTTATTTGTTGATAAGCCCAACTGTGCAGTCTTATTTTACATTTTGAACGAAAGTATTTATTTGTTGATAAGCCCAATTTTGCAGTCTTATTTTACATTTTAAACGAAAGTATTTATTTGTTGATAAGCCGAATTTTCCAGTTTAATAATAATGACCCCTTCCACAGTGCTTATACCATATACATTTTACATGATATTGACCGTGGGTTCTTTACGCCTCTGATGCATTTGTTTTTATTGTACCTTTTTAATAAATTATTATATGTTTAGGCCTAATCACACCCAATTTAATGAAACGGTCAGATTCCGATTTCAATTGAACGAAAGTAGTACTGTATTTATTATTCATTGATAAGCCAAGGGTCCCATGGCGTTAGCCGATATCTTGAGCATTTGACTCTTGTAACACAAATCATTCTTCAAAATCTAAAGAAAGAACCTCACACGTCTTTTTTGTGAGTGATACACTATGGATATGCCCACGGAAATAATATGTGGACATTGCAAACAATCATAGGCCTACAGTAACAAACATAACATGGCTAATAAGCATAACATTCAGACTTGCTTGTTTTCTAGTGGATTTTTATTTACTTTAGCATGTAGAATAAAACTAGTAACAGTGGCTATATTAATAATTATACTGATTATCCTTGATGTTATCGCGTCTAATAATAAAATATTTTGTTGTTGATAAGCCCAATTTTTCAGCCTTGATTTTACATTTTGAACGAAAGTATTTATTTGTTGATAAGCCCAATTTTGCAGTCTTAATAATGACCCTTCCACCGTGCATTTTACATGATATTGACCGAGGGTTTTTACGCCTCTATAGGCACTGATCAATACCATAATTAATGTACTTTTTTAAATGAATATTGAAATGTTTCAACACTCCCAGATTTCCTCATCTTTATCGTTTCAAAAATTAATTAAATAATTTTCAGTGTATCACCGGGCGGTTTGGAATTTATTTCTATGCCTGTTGTGTTTATATATATAATATTAAGTATAATTATGAATTCACCAACACTTTCAGGCCCGGGGCCGAGTTGTAGACCAGACTTCCATGCACAGCCACATGTTAAGGAATATGAATCTCTTTATGATTTTAATATGGTTCGAAATGATATTACACAACAACGATTAGACAGCAACTGTGCAAGAGTCAAACTAATAAAATCGGAATGATCAATTAATTGAACATTTACAGCATAAGGCCCATACACTAGGACGATAACTATCGACGATAAATAGACAAATGTGCATTTTTAATACATAAACCAAAAGAAATATAAACAATTCCTTTGATGAAAATTATATTTTCACACGTCCAATCAAATGACGTCATGATTAGTAAGACCAATAATATCGTGACAATACAGCGATTTTATTGTTTTTATTTATCATGACGTCATTTGATTGGAATTTGAAAAACATTATTTTTATCAAAGACAGCATAAATGATTATCCTATAGGTCTAGAACGAAAACCTTTCTAATTTCTTTTGGTTTATGTAAAAAAAATGCATGCTATATATTTATCGTCTGTCGTTATCGTCATAGTGTAATTGGGCCTTTATACAAAAAAAATAAATTGATTACGAAGTTACATGTCATTTTCACCTATCACCAAAAAACTAACCTTTTCAAAACTAATTAATTGTTACGAAGCCAATTTATATTATATATTTCATTAAAACTGAACTTTACGGTAAATGAAGAGTAAGTATCAGTTAATATGAATAATAATTATAACTAGTAGGTCTATGAACTTGCGTCCAGACACAGAACTGTGACATTACTATCATAAATGTTGAAACCACTTATAAAACCTTTTTTTTAAAGAAAATATAATTGTGTTAGGAGAAGGCTAATAAACAAATAGATAATGTTCAAACCTTTTTCTGGATTAATTAATGGAGCAGGCGTTCCTAATAATCTTCTGTAGACAGATTGTTCACCTTCTGACGATAATTGATTGGACCCCCCACGGCATCTGATAACCAACAAAAAATTTACGAGGACTGTTTCAATGATTTAATATCTGACGGCGTATTATTATAACATTGGCCTAGATTGAAAGTCAAAGAAAGTCATTGTAAATACCTCCCTTTATGTTGACAGAGCCAAAATAAAGTTTTGACCATTATCGAATGATTATTTGACAGTGACTTATTATAATACCGCCCTGGTTGACAGCAAAAACGAAGTTATTATTTATTGATCAAGATTTTACAGATTTCCGTCTACATCTCAATAATACTGTATTATCAGCAAAGGCTTTCATATAGACTCTCTTCTCCCAGACGTTTTTTGGGTCCAGCAGCTACCTATAAATTATAGTCGAGTTTCCAAATTCACAAAACTGTCAGCCTTAGATACTAAAGCTACCGCTATGAAACAGCTTATTAATGAATGTGTCCTCCTGGGACATAGCTGGCTAGAGCCGCGGCGCGAAAAACGTTCGCGTTCACTTCATACAGCTTCAGCGCCTAGAAAACCACGACGTTCCATTGACATTCATTATTGCCAGCGATCTAACTTTCTACTAAACATTAGCTAGGTACGCACTTGTCTGGCGGTATCCCTTTGTACGAATCGTTCAACGTTGGGTCGAGACGCGTGATATCAAGTTCCATCCAGGGACCAAAATGTGTAATGTAGTTATTTTCCAGGCGAAGTTTACCGATGGTTACCGAAGGGAACACGGGTACTTTTTGTCGGGGAATATAATATACAGTAAAAAGCGTTCGCGTTCACTTCGTAGCTCTAGCTTCAGCGCCAAGAAAACCGCGACGTTTCATTGACCGTGAGAGTACGTCAGAGTGATATTATGCACTTTATATGCATTCATTATTGCCAGCGATCTAACTTACTACTAAACAATAGCTAGGTTCGCACTTGTCTGGCGGTATCCCTTTGTACGAATCGTTCAACGTTGGGTGAGACGCGTGATATCATGTTCCATTCAGGGACCAAAAAGTGTACTGTAGTTATTTTCCAGGCGAAGTTTACCGACGGTTACGTCGTGTACTGCGTCGACGTACGCTACACACAGCAAAAACGAATTATGTTAATTGTTCGTATGTTCACCAATTTTTTAATTTACAAGTAACCTTCTGTACCGTGGGGCACCTAAAATAAATTTTTCATCTATTACTAAATAAAAAAACATGCCATTTTCGCTTAGCCAACATCTTATTATAGCTAAGTTATTACATTTTCAATGTCCTGTATGTCATGAATTTCTCACCACTCGGAAGTCCAGATGGTACGCACGCATACACTTGGGAGGAATAAACTTATTTCCCCGACTAAAAAAGGTCTACGTTTGCGTTTTTTAAGCCTCTAGGCCTGATGTTTCCAAAGTATAAAATGCAATTTTTTGAAGACCTGCAGCTCTAGTTTTAAACATTTTCTTAGCTCAGCCCCAACAATAAAGCTGGTCATATTTCGAAGTACAAGAAGTGCATTTTCCGGGACCTAACATCTCTATTTTTCAAACATTTCTTAGCTCAGTCACAACCATGATAGGGACTTATATATTTTGTTTTGTTTGTTTGTTTGTTTTGTTTTGTTGTTTTGTTTGTTTTGTTTTTGAAGTATAATAAGTCCAATTTCCGGGACCTCCAACTCTATTTTTCTAAATTTTCTTTGAACTTTTATTTTTTAAATTGAAAAATATGGATTGAAACAGTAATCGCGCATCGTTTTTTTGCACGCAGTATTTTATTTATGCATTATAAGAAATGGCTACCCTAAATCTGATTAAAATGACCTCAAATGACGCCAGAACGCGTTGCTTCCGGGGGCTTCGCCCCCTGGACCCCCACCGGGGGCCCTTGGCGGCCCCCTGGCCCCAGCCTAGTGATGCTCGCTTCGCTCGCATAGCCCCCTCGTCGGGGAATGTAGCCCCCGCGTCGGGAAGATCCTGGCGCCACTCCTGCTTAGTAGTAATAGTATTGCAATAATGTATGTGAAGAAGTCAGTCCTCCATTTCATAGGAACAAGTAAAGTTTCTGTTACACACGATTTCATGTATGAATCCATGTGTTTTAAAGAACATATTCCAATTGCCATTAGATTTAAATTAAATGCCAAGCGTAGGGAAAATGTCTATTATAAATACATTCAAATGATTACCGTATATTTCGGTGTGCAAGTCGCACTTGTGTATAAGATGAATCCACAATTTAGAGATCAAATTTCCACGTCAAAAGTGCCTTTTTTACACCAAAATATATGGTATGTAGCCTATCTATGTAATAGTTTCCACTATAATCTTGAAATAATTTAATTTGGATCCTAATATTATAGAAGAAAAAACAAACTAAATGTTTGCGAAACGTTGTAAGTACCATTTTTAGTACTTTCGATCTGTTGGATCAAACAAAAAAGGAAAATTCTCTTGTATAGTTTAAATTTTCTATATGTTTCATAATTTTGGGGGGATTTTTTTTTATAGCTAAAATCATGAACTACACTAATAACAAGTTTACTGTCTAGCGCCCTCTACATTCACCGCGTCATCGTCCGTCCGAATCCGAAGACTGTTCATAAGGACACTGTATGCATCTCCCTAAGGATGATGTCCAATCTGAACACACACAACATTCTAACATTAACTTTGTAGGAGGACCAACGAGGAACAATAGGAATTTATTCTGAAACCTTTTTGCAGTGATTTTGTTACTCATTCAATAGCGTAAAATTTTTAATGGATGTTTTGTTTGGGTAGAAATTGTGTTGATAAACGATATGTGAATATATGCGCATTATTAGCATTTTGCAAGCTAACGTTCGTAGTGTAGCACCGTTGTAAAAATTAGGTAAGTTTTATTTTCATTGTGAATTCTAACTAAACCTTTAAACCTAAACCTTTGTTTAGGAAGGGGGAAGGGATGGCGGCGAAAGTTTCTCCGACTGGTACCCGAGTCCCAACGTTACTACTCGGGTAGTATTTACATGTCAAGTGAAACGCTTCCATGACCATGTCGTAATCATACTGGACCCGCAAAGACGTAAGCGTAACGTAAGCTAGTTGACCAATGACACGCAAAATAATCCATCGATTGTGATTGGTCAGATGACCGTGCGTTGCGCTTACGCCTTGGCGTTGCGTCCTAGTGTGAACCAAGCTTACCACATGATCATGATAACATTAATTATAACCTCTTTATCCATCATCTTATCTACATTATCCGATTCCTTCATATTGAACTATCACTGTAGGCCTAATGGGATAATCTATATAAATAGAATGCATTTATGGATTTTGTAATGAACTCATTAAGTTAACAGATTGTGTGCTTGTACCGGTATAACAATAGATAACGATGTCTTATTCTTTTTATATATAGTACCTAATTATATTGTACTGTATCTTGTATTGAATGACGTAGTTCACACCACCCACGACTCATCCCTCTCAACAATCCACACCGCACTTTTGTTTCAATGAAAATGTACATCCGTATTATATTATGTTATGATGTAATGCCTTTGAAGTACACGGCATGATTATTGATTGTAGCCACACCATTTATATGCTATTTTAAGATGTTTTAACATCTTCGATTCCTAAAAGAATCACCAAGCAGGATAGGACATATAGCATCTTTAAGCTATAGTTATATAGCGCGTTCTACATTAAATCAAATCATTATTTTATATTCCTTTGAAACACACTTAATGCAGTTCCGTTGAGAAGTCTAATGATACAAAAGTAAGAATTAGGCTGTTAGTGTTAAGGTCTGTCTTCTTGGGGCGATACCTGTAAAACATAAATGACTTTATCACAGTATTGTCTATGATACTGAACACAATATACAAGTATGCACAATTGAGATCACAAAAATGTTAGAAAACTTTAGAAGAAATACTTAATTGATACAGTATTAGAATACCGATTTGATACACAGCCGAGCTAACTGAAAAACATTAATGAAACTAATAATCCGTCAAATAACTTGACATTTGAAAATTGGACACACACTGGCCATAATTATTCAACGACCAAGCAAGTCGCAATTGAACTAAACATGTTGTTTTGCTTAAGATAACAAAACTAGTATCCTTTTTACCGATTTCGACAGATGACATTTGCAATTCTAGATTATTACTAATGCTTTACATTCAGTTGGATTAGGCCTAAGATTGCGTTCGCTTCCCTATTCGCTAAAACGTAAGGGAACAATAATTCCACGTCTTATGAAAGCTTGGTTCCCACTCCTAGGAAACAATGCAAGAACGTACGTGCAACGCAAATAAAAATGACCAATCACGATACGGTGGATGATGATCTATCACGTCACGTTATCTGATCATGTATCTATACAGTTAGCTCCATGGTTTAAATGTGTATAAACTAATGAAATTGAATACATACATATAATATTTCAGATGGTTAAAAAAAATAAATTTTTAATTGAATTGAACCGCTTCCAAATGAGACGTTAAGCCGTTGGTGCTGTCGTGTAGCTAGGATAGCCCACGCAGCTCCATGATTAATTTCATTAAGATAATAGTAAAGATCTAAAATTTACTAAAATATTATCTATTATGAGGGATGTACAAATAACCAAAATCCAATTAAAATATATACTTAAATATATCCCAAGAGATGTATCTGTTAAAGGTCGAGTAGGGCCGCACAAGTTGCATCGTTTACAGGTCGAGTGGGGCCGCACGAGTTGCATCGTTTACAGGTCGAGTGGGGCCGCACAAGTTTCATCGTTTATAGGTCGAGTGGGGCCGCACAAGTTTCATCGTTTACAGGTCGAGTACATGCAGACGATAGCCTGCAAGTAATAGTTCCCATGAGCTTCAACACATTAAATGATTTTTATTCGTTTTACCTATGCTATTTTAATCATGATAAGCATAATAATTTCATTTGAATTACATGAAGAATAAAAATGCGCGTGTAGGTCTGCGCTAATGAGGCTGTCAGTAGCCTATAAGGGGTTAATATTTTAGTCACATGATAAATATACCTTTTTATTGAAAATGTTTTTTATTAGAAGATGGAACATTTAGATTTAAATGTTCAATGGCATGGTTTTCGCTGGTGAAAATATAAATTATTATTATAAATCAATCAGGTACGTATAGGATACACTAAGCAAATTTTTAGAAAAATAATCCTTTCAAACGGTCATGCGGTTCGCATGCCGCGAGTGATCTATTTCATGGAAGTGTTTTCGCTTACTTCAATCAACCTTGATTCCAACTAGGACGCAGCGCAAGGACGTAATTAGCGCGAGGCAAGTAAGTTGACCAATCACAGGAAATGGTTTTCGAATTGATTGGTCAATACACTTGCGTTGCCCTTACGTTCTTGCGCGGCGTCCTAATGAACCAAGCTTTAATCCGAAATAAGTTCACACGCGTACAAATAATGTTGTATCAATTGAAAAACAAGTTCAGGTGATAGGCCTACTATACTTTTTTTAACCATCGACATAATAACTGATTACATTTTTAATCTGATTATCAAACGCATCATGCCTTACGGGATAAATCCAATTGAGTAATTAGTTCTGTCATGTCAATTGGCAAAGTTTCCCACATTTTCAGTGATGAATACTATTTAAGTAATTCAGTTTTAGGACAGTTAATTTAAGCGTTATTCACCCGAGAACTTTCAAAAAGATTATTATTATCACAGATCTATAAACAAGATCTGATCTGCATAGTAATCTTACGGGAGATATAAATATCTGTCTATACGCTCTTAATTAGGCCCTACTTTTACCAAAAGTTCCTTCAAATTGAAAAGTTCTGTTGGAATGTCTCAAACAAACAAAAACAGTTAGGATAAGATCATAAACATTTGTCATTTATTAGAAGAGATGATTCAAATGTAATGGTTTTATATATTGGATAATTAAACGAATACTTTTAGGCCTATGTGATATCAAAAAAGCTAAAAATATGATATTATATAAAACAAACTGGAACTCTCTAGGTTTTAAACCCACGCCGTTTTTCAAAACTAGATAGCGAATGACCTGTCGGGGTGTATCATACTTTTGCTTTTATCTCCAGCAGTATGACCTTTTAACACCTGACCATTACAATATTGATTCCAGAAATGTCATATTTACCTATTTTTTTGCCGTTTTGTTCTCCATTCATATTAATTTGTTATCTATATATAAATTTACGTAAGGGCAAAATTCGGTAAATCGCACCTTACTTCTAGAATTTTTACTCGATGGTATATAAAGTTGGTTCGTACTTTCGGTACTGATTTTAACCACCTGATGTAACCCTGTTTACTAATTAAATTAAGTTAGATAATTAGTTATTGACGATTAAAACGAATTTAGGTTCAACGATTTGCCCCAAATCGGGGTGTTTTCCGATCGTGGTATACACTGTCTAATGGATGTCCATCTTGAAAAATACCCGCCACAAAAATGCGAGGAGGCTTCGCATTTTCCTATCTCCTCCTACGATAATTGTTTTTAATAGCTGAAAACCGGTTGAACAGTTCGAGTACAGCATCATAATGTTGAAGACAGGCCGATTTTCTTTAAAAAATGCTATTTTGATACATGTAATATACGTTTTTACAAATGTATTGATTTGTGATGAATGGAACATTCCAAATTATTTGGTTTAACCATAGAGGTATAGATTTAGATTTATGGGCCCCCTTGAAGAATAAACATAAATAGTATTGCAATGCTGTACAATACTGTTAAGGTATTAACCACTTTTAATCGCAATTTGAATCGCAAATTTCTTACTGTTAGTGTTTGTACAAATAAACTTTATTACTGTGAGTGTGGGTAGGCCCTACTGTTAGATTATAAACATATAATATACAAATAAATAAACGTTATTACTGACAGTTGCTTCTCAACGTTTGTATTAATTAATAATTTAAAAATATATAAACGTACGTAGTGGTGTATCGTTACATGTACTTTACTATTTCAATCGACTATGACAGTGAGAGTTTTAACAAAGTATTAAATCGTAAATGTTTTACTGTATTTAGTGGTATATTATTTATAGGCCTATAAAACATTAAAAACAATATTTCGTTACTGAGTGGATAAGAATATATTTTAAAATGTTTCCTCTTTGTACCTATCTTCTTCCCCCATACCTCAACCCTTAATGTTACATACAAAACACAAATTGGGTTTGTTTAAATGAGTCCAAATAAAAAAATTTGACTCATTTTGTTTCTCTCTCGGAAGTAATTCCCAGGGTGCTAAATCATCGTGTATATTTATTCGTTTCTGTAAACGACAATGTATTATAGTCCTGCGGTACGTACATTTGAAATCTCCATTTTTTTCTCGCTGGAAAATACTGTGTATTCGAGAACCATCTGTGGGCACGACCTAGATGGTACGCGAGCGAAGCGAGCGTGCCATCTAGTAAGTTATAATTATATTAGTGATTTTAGTAAAGGTATACATTATTGCATGCAGTAAACAATACCGTTAGCATGGTAAAATCTTCAACGTAATGTATTAATAATTATTTAATCTTTATGTAAATTATCTATAGTATTTTTGGCATTATTCGGACTCTCGAGGGATTAGTCAAACCAGCATATTTCCATACGACTCTAGTAACAGAGTTGCTGTCACGTAGTTACAATGCTTACACAACCCATTACAGGCTATTGCTATTTTTATCCTTCTAAAACAACACACTTAATCCAGGGAAGAGTGATAATATAAATTGACTAATGTACTTGTTTTTTATTTTTATTTATTTATTTTGTACATGTATTAAATACATATAGTTAATTGTAATTGTAATTTACTATATTCTGTACCTATTTCATCCTTAATGGCCACAATGGAAATAAGTTGACTTTACTTTTTTGTGCTACCCTGAATTCATTCCTGTACTGTTTTTAATGTTACATTGTTTTGAATTATGTTAATGAAAGAAAGAAAAAAAAAAGAACAAGTTAATCATTTTCTGATCTTCTGAATAAACAATATAGCATAATTAGCATGATATAGGAGCTGTTCAAAATCCCCGAGATTTACAATGTCAAAATAATGATAAACAAAATAAATACACGTGAAATTATGATTTATTATTACATTTAACCTGTGATTGCATTACTCTCGTATGAAAATGTTTTCCTTCAAACCAATAATTAATTAATTTATGTGAATACGGTTGCTTTTAGTCATTTACAGTATATAATTAGTACATCACTAACGTGTGCTAACTAGACAGAAAAACGTTATCACACGCTGCGTGAATTTTTCCATATTATAATTACACACTAATGTTTTTTTTTTCACATTTTTGATTTGCATTGTGAAATTAATATCTTAAGAAAATATTATAATTTCAATGTATCATTACATTACGGTACCGACGCTTCTCAATTTCATTAAACGTGATTATAATATTGTTATATCATAAAAACGCAGCATGTCAAACACATTAGTAAACACTGTAGCGTTGAGCACTGCATCATCGCATATTGGAGATGTTACTTAGCTCACATCACGTCTGAACTTAGCCTTCACTTTTTATTGCATCCCACGAGATTTCGAGATTTTGACATTTCGTTGCATTCATGTTCATTATTATGCATATGCAAATCACAATAATGCGCGTGACTTTTTAGATTAAAATAATTTGAAAGGATTGATACAGACTTTAAAGAACCTAGTACATCTTTCGAGATGAGTAGGGGGTTACCCCGGTGTATTAGTACATCACAGCCACTGATCACCAACTGGGCCCTCTGGGAGATCAGTCTTTGACTGAAGAGGTTACCCAGTATAAAGATAAAAAAACAAACAAACAAACAAACTAACTAATTATGACAACATGATGATAAAGGAAATGATAACATGACAATGATACAATAATCATGATGATGATAAGGGCAGGAAATAATCATGATGAAAACAATATAATATTGATGTGATATTGAGAGATAGAGAGAGACGATAAGAATGAGGACAAATGACGATGATGATGAAGTTGTTGAAAATGAGAATGATGGAAATGATGATGGTGATTGAAGATGATAATGAAGTTGATGAAAATATTGATGATAATGATGGAAATGATGATGGTGAAATTGACGATGATAATGAAGTTGATGGAAATATTGATGATAGTGATGGGAATGATGATGTTGATAATGATGCTGGAAATGTTGCGATTTAATATCGTGAATTAGATCAAGGAATATGATATTAATATTATTATTGTTATTTCTAATATTAAATGCATGTTTATTTTCATTTGTAAACCAATTTGATTGGAATCACGGAAGTTTTTAATTACAGTACTGCTCACATTCTAAACCAACTAATTGAAAAAAAAAACAATTACTATCTACGTACGTATACAATGCTCGTGTTTTTATTAGTAATACATTACTGAATTTGATAAATCAATAAAACATTTGAATAACTGTTACAAAAACACATAATGAGTGACCAACAGTCCAGCAGCTCGCACGTGAAATTAATTGCTTATTAATAAAGCGTGGTTCTCACTAGAGACGCGACGCAAGGACGTACGCGCAACGTGAGCAAGATGACCAATGACAAGCCACTGTTTGATTAGTCAAATCACTAAAGCTTGGTTCCCACTAGCTACGCAACGAAACGCAATCTACGCAAAGTAAGAAAATGCCCTTCTAATAACTGTGTTTTCCCCGCCTTCGTGAAATAAAACCTGCGATGTTTGCAGCACTATTGCGTCGTCGGTTCTCACTTGTGATTACGCAATACAGCACTTTGCGTCAATACGTCGCTGCGCTGCGTCGCTAGTGGGAACCAAGCTTTAGGCATATACAACATTTGTTCTTTTTATCCAAATACGCTACCGTCTAAAACTGCAAAAATGCGAATAATAGTGCAATAAAACACACTCCGTGAATAACTAAGACATGACAATCTTTCACATGTTGATGTCCAGATTTTACAGCATAAGACAGAAGCTGCTGCTGCAGGGTAATGTTCATCATCGTAAGAAGCAAATGTCATAAGTTAATAGTAAGTTTGAAATTAATTGCAGACACAAACATTGCTGAGATTGTAATAATGTCATTGACAAGTAAAACACGTCGATGTTTGTCTTCAGCTAATTTGAATTGAATAAATCAATTTACTCTTTAAACCTGGTTCCGGTTTAGGACGCAACACATGGACGCTCGCGCGAAGAAACGCAATTAATTCGACCAATCAGAAGGAAGCATTTCTTTAAAAGTAATTTTTTTTTCTTTTATTTTAGTACAGTAATCAACAGTTTTTTATACAAAAAATTAACAGGGCGAAATCACTGAAAGCAAAAGCTTGTGAAAGCTAGGCTGCTCAGAAATAGAACGCATGCATATTTTAACATGATTCATGGTCAAATTACTCGCGTTGCGCTTTAAATATTATGCGTTGCATTATAGCCTAGTAGGCCTAGAAATCAGGCTTAAATCTATACATTAGAGCTCAATGTATGCCACGGTCTGTATGCATTAGTAGAAGTGTTGTCGGTATTGGTTATTGTTGACGATTTAATGATAATGAATCAGTTTACAGAAATCAAAGCAGAATTATAAGAATGTCCCGGATGTTACAAATCACTCAATACGTTTTACCTTGTTGCATTTTCACCTGCTCAGTGTGGTTATACATCAAAACAAGCCAACAAAGCCGATACGTTAATAAAGACAAGCCTACTGCAACAAAAAGACAACTTGATGCATTATAAAAAGCAGAAACGATTGATATTACTATGACGACCTATGATAATGACACTTAGCGCGTGTTAACAACATTTGCTTTCTTTTTGTTTTGGTCTTTTCCTCATTTATGATTATAATACTATAGAATAATTAATATCTCTTACATTAATTTACAATATTATATCATAATTACGATTCCATTGCGTGGATACGTCTTCTAGTCGTGAAAACAATTTCGTTTCATGATTAGAACATCAATAGGCCAAGCTCTTTGAGATACAACGCATAAACTATTTGCTACATATAATGTTATTTTGCTTTGTGTAATGAATACATGAATAAAATACTGAAATTAAATTAATAAAATAAATAAACCAATCTATTAATATGTATTTATATACAATACAATTTTAATTAGGCCTACGCGTAGTTATCGTTTGACGTACGTAGAGACAGGAACTATATTATAGGCTAAATCTTGGGCAATAAATCAAGTCATAATAAGTATTCGATACTATATCGGTATCATTGCAACTCAGTGATGAAAACAGATGACTACTGACTCTAATAGTGTTTACCGTTGGGGGTTCCGAAGAATTATTGATGACTAACCAATGTATAATGCTCTTTCAACATTAATCAAACAGCGAGGTTTGCCGAAGAAATGATAAGTAATATAAAGACTGCTGCTTTGATAGTGGCATAGGAATATGAAATGGAAAGAAAACTCTACGATTTGTTTTGGCCGTGAGACCAAACTAGAATGGAAAGTATATACTTAGGTGATGTAATATAATTTATAATTTTCGTTGTGGTAGATGTTGTAGCAATGGGGCGTTTCATAGAAATGTGACATTATAGGACTAGATGCTGCTTAGGTATAAAAATGGAGTGTATGAGCATGTTCGATTCGAGAATGGTTTAACAAAAGCAGTAGGCAAGTTAAACTATTGAACTATGTAGGATTATACTGTAGGCTATTGTATACATTGCAGTTAACTCATCAGTCCAGGTTCTATGCCTGCAGTAGTTGTGTGTTAAGAACATGTTGTTGGTGTTAAGAACATGTTGTTTCTTTGCTATTTAAGCAGTTTTTGTATTTGTTATCTATATAACAAACTAGTTCGACAAAAAAAAGTTTGATGTGCCCAAATATGGTAGTGATATTCTTAAGGCGCCTCTGTGTCAAATATTGAATAAAATAATGTATATTTTAACTAAACACTATGACTAAACATGTAGTCCAGGTGAACGGTTTGGTACTTAAATATGTACAGAAATGTGGAGATCGGAATAACTACCAAATGCGGACCTACTGCAGACCTACTGCAGTACTCTGGAGATCCTACACACAAACACTAGGCCTCTGCTGCTGTACCTTGAGTTTATCTATAAACATGTGTAGAACCTTTGTATAATTACTGCAAAAACATTATCTATAAAGCTGCTGTTTTAATTGTCATAGTATTGTTTCCAAAGTGCTTTTATTAAATCGGAATACTGTACGAAATAGAATGTTAACTAGTGAGCTAATTGCTTTGTTCATTGAGTAGGAATTACCTATCACAAATGCTGCTGTCTTTCTGCTTCTATTAATGTATAAAGATCGCTTGTAATTTTTTATTAAGGTGGCGCCATGAACCGATTACGTCATTATTAGCTAATAGAGAACACTTAGTTCAAACTAGCATTTACTATTATACGTAAATATACAAGTGTTTTCATGAAATTATTTACTATTATTGTAATTTTGTGATTGGAAACACTATTTTAAAAGGCCATTAATGAAACAAAATAATTCATAACAGCACATTGGGGATAACCTATAATTGCGACACGGGTTTGGGTTTGAGTCCCTAATTGTATTTTTAAATATATGATGATCTAGCAGAATATAAGCCTAATTGCAATATTAAAAGGTTTGTAAGCACAAGAATACAACACAAAATTCCACAAGAAGTTCTCCGAAACGATTCAATTCGCGCTTGCAACTGCGCTAAACGTGAACACGTTTAATCGTATTTAGAGCGAATAGATTGGTTCTCATAGTATCAATCAAGCAAATTGCGCGAGAGAATACGAGAGGCTGGTGTGATAGTCCAATTATGTGCAGCTGTGTTGCTTTTCTATTGAATACAAGCTATGTGTTTTACCAGTTTGTGCAGATGGCAGTCGAGAAGATGGAAATAACCAAGTGTAAGTGCTGTACTGCAACTAATAACATTATTTTAATTATAGAGGAAACTCAATATTTTCAAATAACAAACACACCAGTTCAGTGCTTGAAACTAACCTCACATTTTACAGTGTGCAGCTCTCATCCTGACTTGCCCGAAGTGTCTGAGTTATTGTCTTTTTTATGTTAGTCCACCAGTTGGCGTTTCGATTTTTTGTCTTATATCCGAGTTAACAAGCTCAAGTAGTATATGTATGAAACGTCATATGTACCAAAATATTTATCTTTTTACTAATTAATTGAATCAAAATTCTGTCTGGTAGAACCTAGGCTACGTTATCCATGATATACTACTATACTACCTAAAATCTCATCTCTAGCTATCAATTTTGTTTGTCTTCCTCGGCCTCGTGTTCTTGGAGTCAATTCCGTAATAACTTGTGTTCATCCATTAAGGTCGCAGTGTGTTGGACGTTGGACTACTGATCGTGGTTCGAATACAACTCTGCCGCACTGCTTGTATCCTTAAGGCAAGATACTTTACTTACGTTTGCCTCTCTCCACCCAGGTGTATTAACGGGTACCCAGTTAGATCAAGACACAACTTTGCTGCTTACTAGCTGCATTATTGGAGTATGTTTCCATTCGAGGTTTCACAACATTAGGGTCTATATAAATCCAGGATATTATTATTATTATTAAAACTACACCATTCTTTAGGGCCTATTGTTGGGAGACAAAACTTTGAACAGTATCTCTATCGACCTATTGCTATTTTGTCATATCATATTTATGATATATGTATTATCAACGTTCAAGGACTCCATACAGTGTTGACAGTTTCAGTTTATGAATTGATTTACAAACTATAATCAAAATATCATTTTGCTGTAATTTCATTCCATAATATAATAACTTATTAGACTGAGTACAATAATAATAAAATACAAGAAATCAATAGGTAAATGGACATGAGTATGAATGTGAAACTTATTTATTATTTTTTAATCATCTTTTCCAAGTTTATGAACGTTGTCTGTCGTAGATAATGTTTTGTTATGAACAGAACAAGATTGAGCACAATATATAAGGCTGTACGTACGGTGTGATTGTGAAGCATTCATATCATTACCTTGAACTGTACTTGACTCACGTTTGTAATAAAATATACAAATCAATTTTAGGTGTTTTTTGTTGTTAATATATTAAATTGCTAGATTTTCTTCTAAGGTAATAATAACTAGACACATGTTGAACCGAACAAAGTATCCCCTTAATATGAGTGTTCCCTAAACAGGGGTTTGCCTTACCGTTATATTAAATATGGGTGTCTGAAAGGAAAGGTTATGTAAACAATAATTATAAAATATTTTTTAACAAACTTCGAATAGTGCGTAGCAGCGTGGCGCGTCTTAAAAATGAAAATTCGACTAAACACCATTGGTGTAATATAAATATTGACTATGTTTCGCTGATTAGCTTGAGAGTGATGGAAATATGTAAAATAATTTATGAAAATAAATAAAAGGTAAATGTCAATAATCAACTATAACCTTTGATTAAATCTTGAGATTTAAATTTATACTACGAGTAGCTCAAATGGCGAGGCGTTGGTGGTACTTGAATACTGCCTGGAAGCTAATTGTACTTAATTGAATCCCTAGTGATTTGTTGGTCGAACATGAAAACTTCCGGTTTACCGATATTTATGGAGATATCGTATATTACGGACGTAAATGAAACTTCCGATAATCAATATCAGGGTGCCTCTATCTGTGCTTTAGATTCTTGCTTTTATCTAAGTATTCACGGTTGCCCTGCACACTAATCATAAAAATTGGCATAATATTTCTGCCTGTTACTTTATCGTTTATCGTAGATTTTGTATTCTCAAGACCCAAGCAGAGAAACATCAGCGCCTCCTGCTACACCCTTGCTTAATTTCTACACGCTTTTTCGTGCCACGGCGTAATAGAAGACAGCAAGATGATCATGTTTATTTTTTAGATTTTCCTGAACACATATATATATATATATATATATATATTATAGGCCTAAGGGCATCGACATGCACAACCTACCCTCACTATGATCTAACACATTGTTGCTTTTACATTGTTAGTTTAGAAAGCATGGTAAGTCTAATCTAATACAAGCGGAATATCAGCAATTTATATGAGTTTAAAATCTCGTAATAATCAAATAACCTCTGCGCATTTAATTAAATCTAATCGAATTCCATAGACATTGATTGACCAATCAGAGGTGATGATAACATTCTCAATCGCATTTGGATTCAATGTCTGATGTGTAGGCTTTGCAATGCTATGCGATGTTGAGTAGCATGCAATGCAATTAGATAGAGCTTTTATGCTAAAAATTTGAATGTGTATTGACGACTGAATAACCATTAAATAGTACATTGCCTAGTGATATTCTTTGAACACGTCACAATGCGTGGACGCACCGCAACAACATTAGCGCAACACAAATATGTTGATCAATCACTTGCGATTGGTCAGCTCACTTGCTTTGCGCGTACACCATTGTGTTGGGTGGTAACAAAGCTTAACGGGTAGCTCCGAAATTAAAATTTATATTTAAAAAAAACATAACACAAACCTACAAAACATTTCAGATGAGGGTGAGGCAGAAAGAACGTCGATGAAGCAACTTTGTAGGCATATGTAGTATATATATGAAAAATCGCACTGTTTGTGTAGTTGCAGAGTAGATAACACAATTGTCGATTATTGTAAGTAATTGATAGTTCTGAATGTAGCGCTTAAATAAATCAGTAAATATGATGAGACAAGGAGGTTTTATCTTACTATCAGGATGAGGTAATCAGTAGTCATAATACAAAGTGTCCATCTTGTGTTTGGTTGCGTTTTGGTCGTAATGCTGTTTTTTTACATAATCTCTATACTTTAATAGAATCTTTGAAGTTCCCGGCAACTAACACTATAATCTTACTCTATATCTTAGACATTCATTTTTTGTTTTATTTGTATTTAAATCTGTTTTGTTTCAGCTTAGTTTATCTGTAAGACATGTGACAAATAAGTATACCGTAAATCCAATCAAATCTTGTATGTGTGTATCTGCTATTAATCTGGTACAAAAACTCATTTTACTATGTTTAACTCAGTCTACTGTTATATCAATCAATATTATATTATTGTTTGTGTCAACAGAGTCCAGGACAAAACAAACAAAATGCCGAACTGGATGGAAAATGATGAAATAACTAAATATATAACAAAAGTAATAATAATTAAGGGGCGTTATATACAAGTAAATTATGGTATTGATATTACATCTAGGCCTAATACCTACATTACGTGAAAGGATTCCCCTGTTGAAATATACTGTATAACATTATCGAACCTACACATCGTGCTAAAATGATAAATGTAATGGAATAAGTCATTTTGTCACATAACATTTTGTTTTTACTCTAATCGTAACTTTTAAATAATTCCTATGATATAGGCTTAGTATGTTTTCCACGTACATACGTGAACATTCGCGCAAATAGAAACATCTGCCAGATGCGCTTGCATTTTGACGATGTATCACGGATGATTTCTTATTAAAGCTGCGTTGGTAAATATCGAAGTTACTGTTGAAATTATTACAAAACTGCAGAATGTATTCCATGAATATAGTAGAAATATTATGTTTAGATCGATAATTCTCTCGCCAATAGTATTTGCTTCAGTTGTTTTATTTTCTTTTATATAGCTTGTAATACTCATTAAGTCGATGTTAAGTAGATTTGTCACGAACTGGTCACTGAAGTATTTAGACCTACATAATTCACTGGGAATTCATATATTATTTCCAACTCATCTTCGGGTTGATCAAAAAATAATTTTCATTCATGTATTACGAGGCTTAATATTACTAAAATACACATACTAAAGGTAATCTTGCCTGTGTTTACATTATTTATAAGTTTCCTTCTCACCACCTTTTCAATGTTCTAATATTCTCACATATTTGTCGTGTTAAACCATCATTTACTCGTTCCGATCGATAGATGTGTTATGATTTAGATGCTAGTTCGCTCATACAAGAACCAAATCCGTTAGCATTATACATAAAACATTGGTTGAATTGAAGCGTGACAGTAGTCGTGTGGAACAAGTTCGACCAACTTAAATTACAGTCATAAGACAGTAGTGATTTCTCTACTAGTACTACATGACTGTGAATGTAGAGTTTGAGTTTATACCTCCAGCAATCAATTGTAGTTTGATGTGCAGCTATCGATAATAAAATATACGTTTCGTTTCGTTCCGTAATATTTATTCAACCAAGAAGAAAAAACAAGTATGACAGTACATATTATTTAACATAAATACTCAACATTTTAACATTTTTTCTGACGGTCTTGGGATTCTAATTTTGGCGATTAATTATTCAACTCACTTCAGATAATTTGATAAAATTATGATTCAGAAAAAACAAAGTAAAAATGCAAACTCTAAGCACACACGAAAAAATCCAGTTGTAAACAATTAGTACATACACAAACTTACTTCGGAGCTTAAGGCATTCTTATGCAAATATATGTATGCTGATGAATGAATGAAGAGCTGTGATTGGTTCGCATTTCGTTCGCGTCTCAACAATCAAATTTGAGATGTGCTACGCAAGTGCATTTGCCAGATGTTTCTATTTGCGCGAATGTTCACTTAGGCCTATAAGTGGAAAACATGCTAAGCCTATAATGTTCTACGGAACATGGATTGTTTTCTACAAAGTTAATCTAGTTTTTTAAAAAACAACATGCGGAACGGAATTGCATACAATATCCCATAAACTTGTTCAATTTAGGATTTCATCAAACGTTAATCACAAATAGCATTTTGTGATTGACTATTATAGTCGGTTTTGAAATAATATCTGTAAAAATCATGTAATTCTGTAAAAGTGAAATTGTGTGACTTTGGTTGGCGAGAAAAATATCGACAGTATTAATAATGCACTATCGCATGGATTACACATGTAGGCATACCTCAATATCGAATGATTTATCCGTAATAAAACATTCTATTTTTCGAGTAAATAAAAACAAAGTTTGTAAGATCAATGAACTCGGTGATGTACCTATATTTGACAGTATTTGACCTGTATCAAGGCAAACATGAAATGTATCAAGGCAAACTCATTAATACAACGTTCTCTGTGTTTCACGTGTGATGCATGTAGTTTAATGTTAGATTAACGTTTAGGTTAGGATTTGTGATGTATGAAATGTACCTATGATACTAACAACATGGCTGCAGTCGCGCGCTCAAATTTAAAGTTAGTGTTTACCGACCGACCGTCCAATCGACCGACCGACCAACCGACCGACATAGTGAACTGCAGAGTCGCATTTGTACCACGACTAAACATGTAGATACAGTACCTACATAATTACCTAGATTGTAAGATTGTATAACTTTGTTTTGTATATATAGGCCTTTAAATATATATTATATTTTATTCCATTCTGTAAGTGGCGGGTTTCCCGCTGTTGAATAAGATTGTAAATAAATAAATAAAATATAATAAATATAAAATTGGTTATGTTATGTAACACGACGGTAAGTACTGTAGTTGTGCCCTTCTTGGTAATTGCAATTAGCTTTCTTCACTATCCTTCTCACAATCAAACCGGAATCTCATTTCTGGTTAGTTACGTCGTTAATTTAATTCTATGATACAATAATTAGCCCAATTCCTTCAAGGCAGGATTACTAAAAAGAATATATTTAGACACTAATGATGAAGTGACGTTTATATAACATGGATAGATAAAGTATGTTATATAGCCATGTATAGAAGCATAATCAAAATGCTCTATACCATTTTGTTGTTTGTCAAAACATTGTTATTCCATGCTATAAATGAGTATAAGATCTATTTTGAAACATGTGAGCCCGATAAACAAATACAAGGAAACAAGTATTGGTTGTAAATTTATTTAATATGAATGGCAAGTCATCGTTGCAACATGCACGTAAAAGGGAGTATAAGATCTATTTTGCTACTCGGAGACTGCGGCAATTAACAAACTCGTAGAATAATAAATAAAGACGCATACAACATAAGTTCTGGCTTAAATAGTTTAATTAGTAAATGAACATTCACCCATGTAAAACTGCACATAAAAGTCATAAGCAAATATAAGTTATATAGCAATAATTTTCCAATTCTAAGTAAGCACAACAGGGATGCTCAGAGAAAAATAGCTCTATTGCCATAAGTGTAATAATATTGGGCGGGAGGGAGGGAAAATTGTCTTCAACTTAATGTGATCGTGTTAACAGAGAGGATGCTTGATCAAAGAGGTCGAAAACCCGCCCTCTCCGTTCTCAAAATAGAATTGTGTTTCCAACCCAATTCTTGATTTTTGCTACTCGGAGACTGCGGCAATTAACAAACTCGTAGAATAATAAATAAAGACGCATACAACATAAGTTCTGGCTTAAATAGTTTAATTAGTAAATGAACATTCACCCATGTAAAACTGCAATGTTGCCCAGTGCAAACGTGTATATTGGTTGAAAAGACATCGAGAGGAACTGGTTAACACAGAATAAAGAAGACAGTTCAAGTTTGTATTGGGCGTATCATGCCACGTGACCGAGTTATGTAAACGTTTCTCTTATGATATTGTGACATTATACTCATCGGTAATTACAATAGTATAATGTAATGTTTACTCTTAAAATCATACACGACTTGACACATTGAAGAGCCGTAACTGACAACAACCACGTTTGTGTGATATACACAATGGGTTAATAAAGGAATTAAGACTTGTTCTCTGCCTGTTAGTATCTGTTATGTGTAATAGAATATCTCGCTACTGACAAGGGCTTAGATTGCGAAGGATGTGGCGAATTTGCTGAGAGAACACTAAGTGATATTCACCGATGGAAGGATTTGTGTTATCAGCTGAATGAGACTTTGACTAAAATACATGCAATCGCTTGATGCAAGCTAATCAACATAGTTAATCCCTTTGCATCTATTATTTTGACTGTGTTTTTTACACAGATTCTATACTAGGTGGGTTTGGCGGCGATATTGCTGCTGATCTAAACAATCCTTATGGTATAAATAATAGGCTTAAAACAATAATTTTACTAGGAAATATCATCAAATTAATGTACAAAATCAATGTTCCAAATGTATTGAACAAAATGTAAGAACCTAGTACATCTTTCGAGACGAGTGGGGGTTACCCCGGTGTACCCCGGTTCATACACACACACACACACACACTGTCGTGGACAGACGTAATGGCGCCATAGTTGGCTGCCGATGACACGATGTGACCCTTAGGGGAGAAGAATGTGGTTGATCGAAAAGGTGTACCATCTTAGTCCACAGCGCCTTTGATCACTTGTTGCTGAAATTGGCGCTTTACAAATTCGTATATATGTAGCCAACTTGCACTGATGAAGGGCTAGTGTTGCCCGGTGATATATGTATTACATACCGGTACACTACATTGTGCTTCTAGGCGAGGTCTAGGTATAGGTAGATCATGGTAGCATAATATGTGATAGGTTTTAAGATCCTTTGGAAACCAATTTCTTAAACCAAACTTTTAAGGATTATCCTGATTTTCTCTTTGTTATTGATGTTGTCTTGTCTTTGTGTGTATTTCCTGTACAGTAACAGTGAATGTTGAAGTCAATCATAAAACAAAAACACGGATTTATTTAGGCTTACACTTATTCACTCTTCATTCAATTTGTTGTCATTGTTATTGTATTCAATTTGTTGTCATTGTTATTGTATTCAATTTGTTGTCATTGTTATTGTATTCAATTTGTTGTCATTGTTATTGTATTCAATTTGTTGTCATTGTTATTGTATTCAATTTGTTGTCATTGTTATTGTATTCAATTTGTTGTCATTGTTATTGTATTCAATTTGTTGTCATTGTTATTGTATTCAATTTGTTGTCATTGTTATTGTATTCAATTTGTTGTCATTGTTATTGTATTCAATTTGTTGTCATTGTTATTGTATTCAATTTGTTGTCATTGTTATTGTATTCAATTTGTTGTCATTGTTATTGTATTCAATTTGTTGTCATTGTCATTGTATTCAATTTGTTGTCATTGTTAATGTATTCAATTTGTTGTCATTGTTATTGTATTCAATTTGTTGTCATTGTTATTGTATTCAATTTGTTGTCATTGTTATTGTATTCAATTTGTTGTCATTGTTATTGTATTCAATTTGTTGTCATTGTCATTGTATTCAATTTGTTGTCATTGTTATTGTATTCAATTTGTTGTCATTGTTATTGTATTCAATTTGTTGTCATTGTTATTGTATTCAATTTGTTGTCATTGTTATTGTATTCAATTTGTTGTCATTGTTAATGTATTCAATTTGTTGTCATTGTTATTGTATTCAATTTGTTGTCATTGTTATTGTATTCAATTTGTTGTCATTGTCATTGTATTCAATTTGTTGTCATTGTTATTGTATTCAATTTGTTGTCATTGTTATTGTATTCAATTTGTTGTCATTGTTATTGTATTCAATTTGTTGTCATTGTTATTGTATTCAATTTGTTGTCATTGTTATTGTATTCAATTTGTTGTCATTGTTATTGTATTCAATTTGTTGTCATTGTTATTGTATTCAATTTGTTGTCATTGTTATTGTATTCAATTTGTTGTCATTGTTAATGTATTCAATTTGTTGTCATTGTTATTGTATTCAATTTGTTGTCATTGTTATTGTATTCAATTTGTTGTCATTGTTATTGTATTCAATTTGTTGTCATTGTTATTGTATTCAATTTGTTGTCATTGTTATTGTATTCAATTTGTTGTCATTGTTATTGTATTCAATTTGTTGTCATTGTTATTGTATTCAATTTGTTGTCATTGTTATTGTATTCAATTTGTTGTCATTGTTATTGTATTCAATTTGTTGTCATTGTTATTGTATTCAATTTGTTGTCATTGTTATTGTATTCAATTTGTTGTCATTGTTATTGTATTCAATTTGTTGTCATTGTTATTGTATTCAATTTGTTGTCATTGTTATTGTATTCAATTTGTTGTCATTGTTAATGTATTCAATTTGTTGTCATTGTTATTGTATTTCTGTTTATTTTCTGACCTTTCTTTCTATTTTCATTTTACACAAAAATCATTATTTTCTGTATGAATACATTAGAAAATAATAATTTACAAAAGTAGACAACACCAAGCAAAAATTGTAATAATTTTTTTGTAATAAGCCTAGTAATGAATAGATTACAATATGATGTCAGCAACTGAACAGCGTGTTATAGCAGTACATCTATTTAGATTAAATCATTGCATCATGTTGATTTTGTGACGTTCCGCTGCACTCAAATTGTCAGCTTATAAGCTATTATGACATAACACTGTTTAGCCTAGTATTTTATAGAATACAATATTTAATTATTAGAATCCTTAAAACAACACGCAAATTTACAGCGGTTACTTTTTGGAAATTCCAGTTTTCTACCGATTATCAGTGCTGTATCTCCACAAATGTCAATGTGTCCAATATCCAGGCACATGCCGTAATACAGCATCTTGTGTGTATCACATGTGATGTATTTATCATGAAATGCAAGGTTAGTGTACTGTCTATACAAGATTTACATCTTTTTCATATGTGAGGTTGTTGTATTGGGAAAGTTGCCCTTATTCATTTAGATACAGTACTACTGAGATAAGATGATAATTATTCAATTAACTGTATTAAGAGTGCACTTTGTTGATTGACATTATTTACTTAGTGTGATTATATTGTATAATATGGAATGACAATCTATTTTATACAATAGTCAATTAGTAAATCTAACGTAAGTAGTCGGAGCACCAGACGAGTTAAATGCGTATAGGCCTAGTGTGAAACCACTCTTATCGTAGATAACAATAACTATTTTTTTAAAATAGACCCATTTACAATTACAGCGTTTTAAATGTTATATTCAACTGTTGTACAGTGCAAGTCTGATGATTGAATATGAAGTAAACAATAGCCAATCAAATCTTTTGACACCTTTTTTAAACTGATTTCCTTACGTCACCGTCCAAAATCACTTTTATAATTAAGTCGTCTTTATCAACGCGATCGTGTCCTTAAGACATAATTGAGAGAGATCGAACGTTGTAGACTGTGTGTGATTTTACACACCATTCAATAGGCTTCAACAGACTATAGCCTTTGATACCATTAGTCCTATCAGCATATTATCTTTCTGACGTTTTCTCTCTCAATAACTATAAATTTTGCTATTAAGATACTATTATTTCAGGGCCACAGAAAGCTTAGGTTATTTCTAGTTTGATACATCTAAGTTTTTTCTTTCTTCAAAATCACACATTAAAACATCACCATGCACTGTTTACTTCAATTTAAACTGGAAAATTTATAAGATCAATTTAGAAAACAATAATAAAAAACACAGAAAACACATTTTTGAAAAGCTGTTTTAAATTATACAAATTGAACATGAAGTGTTAACATTATTTATATAAACGCGCTCTCTGGAAGAATAAATGAATACAAATAAAGTAATCTGCCTTCTTAGATTCATTAATTGTTTAACCAATAAAGTGCGCATAATCAGCTATTACCAAAACAACCAGATTCCCAATCACAACGCAACAATTTTTCCTCCGGGTCAAAGGTTAAAAATTATCGCATTTATCCTATAATTATCCGATTTGAATGAGATAATTAATATCGGTTGATTTGTCTCTAGTGGAATCTGTTTCCACAAGAAGTTCATCGGAAAATTATCGATTAATGTTTATCGATTAATGTTTATCGATTAATGTTTATCGGTTAATTTTTGGCTGCGGAAACACGGCCAAAAGTTTCCTTTTGGACAGAACGCATGAACGTAAGCGCGCCGCAAGTACTTTGACCAATAATACGCGATGATTCAAACGGTCCGTTGTGATTGGTCAAATAACCATGTTCACATGGGAGTCAAGTTTAAATGTATCAGTATTGTAGGAATGTTGCAGTTTCCATCGCTTATTTTACAAAAAGGTGCATTTAACAAAGTATTATTGTATTTAATTATTTTAAAAATCCTTCTTGTGATGACGTTAGCCTCAAGATTATATTTCAATTTACCGGATACATAAATAGCGACATGTGTTTGTATCCAGTGGCGTATCCAGGATTTTGAAGTTTGGGGGGCCGGGAATTGCCAAGTTGCCGACAAAATTAGTAGTGTCATTATCTGTATACACCTGATCAATATATGTTCTAGGATTGCATAGTCATATTGTCTTAAATGGGATAACGATGCAAAATTAAAACCAAACCAACATTATCTGTTAGTATGTTATATTAATATTACAATAAAGAAAGAATTAGGAAAATCTGACTTGTAGTTTTCGAAATATAGGGTCTAAAACATCGCCGAAAATGATCGTTTTTAGCCACGAAAGAAGTAAAACAATTTGCGGCCTCAGTCGACAATTCTATTAACTACGCCATTTTTGGTTAAAATAATTTCGTTAGATGTAATGAAAACAACAAATAGTTGATCTGAATTGGGATCAATGATATGATATGTAAATAAACAAACACTCAAAAGAATTATGTTTACAGTTCAATTATTGTCAGAATAATAGTTTATTCTTATTTGCCTAACTTTATTTTTTCCCCGACACCTTTGTTTGCCGACGGACGCGATGATGTGCCGACGGACACGAAATCAGGGGGCGCCCCCCGGCCCCACCCCCCACTGGATACGCCACTGTTTGTAAGAACCCAATGCTGTCGCGTCTACTTACATTTATTTATATCAATCATAATAAAGATCTCCACCGAGTATCCGTAATTAATACCATATATTAAATCTTCAAATCTTCTTCAAGCCTTCAATTTAATTACATTCAATATCAAATTATCAATGTAATGCCTATGTGAAATAGATGTTATTTAATGTACCTAGTTGCATAATATTGCTATAAATAGTACGCAAAATGAGCCAAGATATTAAACGAGTTTATGATAGCGTCTCATGCATTACAGATTAGATCTGAATCCTCGCAGATTTTCTAGCAAAATGGAAACTTTTATTGATGGAGCTAGCTAATTTATTAATTGTTATTGTGCCTTATTAATATTTGACAAATTTGTGAATTTTTTTTTTTAAATCAATGATTAGTTAAATTTCTTTAATGTAATCGTGTTTCTTTATTATTTTTTCAGATAGTTAGATAGATGAAAGAATTCGGAAATTTTACTTAGAACTTTCATTAAAATGTCATTTTATAAAAAGGTGAGTCTAAAATATTAATCATAATTTCTTATTTAATTAATAATACTAAAAGTATTCACTACTCATTAGACTGTATTCTTCACATTGACACACGACATGATAGCAAATTAACATGTCATTCAATATTGATAAACAGACTGGAATCAACCTGAGGGTACAAAATCTTATTTGCATGTTGTTTTTATATGATCTAGATTTACTTTTAAGTTAAACAAATTCACATTATAATGTACCGGTAACATTACCAACTTTACTTTCTTTTAAAAAAATATTTAGACCATCAATATTCATTAGATACTGTAGATAATAAGTTTTACCCTATTGAATTTATATCTTACTATTTCTATGGTACTCAACTATTTACAAATCTGTTTGGCTTTTATTAAAGTTTGTTAGAAAATATTTTTAAATTTTACCATGTACCATGTAATGCTTTTAAGAAACTCAGCCCTAAAACTCTTTTGGCTTACTTCACATTCCACAAATAAACAAGACTGTAATAAGGTTTTTTCTTATGATTGTTTTTGGAACAATAAATGAATAAATGACTACTGAATATACCTTTTATATCAGTAATACAAAATTATAAAACAAAAGAAATACAAGGTAAAGAATTAAGGAACATTATATTGTTCTTATTTATATTTTATATCTGTAAATGTTGTTGAATGCAAGCTGCTGTAATTTCTTCTGATTGGAGTTAATAAAGTTTTTCTTATGTCTTATGTCAAAACATATACACCTAAGATAGGAATAATAAAAAAAATAACCAATACGTTGTATTGGTACCGATTAAATTGAATCCCTATTCTCTTTTTTTTTCATATGTTTGATTTTTTTAAATCGTTATTCTATTAAAAATGTAGTTAAACAAACCGAACCAAGAGAGCAATGCAACTACTGAAGTTTTACCTGAACCAAAAGTTCCCGAGTTACAGCTTGCGCACTTAACACCAGACGAGATTGCGGTCATACAACATGTTCTACAAAAACAAAAACTCTTTGAAAAACAAACGGAAAATAAACGCATTATGATAGAGAACCAAATTCGACAACATGAAGCCCGGATCAATAGTAATATAAAGAAACATTTAGACCTGCGATTGTGTAGGTTGTGTTTCCACGAGAAGTTCAATGACGGAATAGGACGAGTGTGTCATGACTGTAGACGTAGAGTTTGCTACTACTGTGGTTCATTCTACAAGCCAATCGAGAGTTTCAGTGTAGAGGTAATTATTCCAAAAGTTAAATTTTTATTTATTTATTTCAGCAATATTTTACGAGGGTGGTCCACCCAGCCGAAGATGATCATTAGCGACCCTCACACATAAATACAACATGATAAGACATAAACATGTAACAATAAATTAAATAAATATGATTTATAAAGATACACAAAATAAAATAAAGCGCAACAAAATTAGAATAAAAAAATTAATTAAAATCATCAAATTACTTTGTTGCCCGCGCTACAGTATAGTTCAAAGATTTTTAAAACCAATAATCTTATCAACAGCAGAAAAGATGTTTTAATTAAAATAAATTAATCATTCATAAGTTAACGTTAACAAATTATAATCGAGAGTTTCAGTGTAGAGGTAATTATTTCAAAAGTTGAATGATCAAATTACTTACAGTATAGTTTAAAGCTTTTAAAAACCAATTCACATGTAACGTTAACACGTTATAGGTAAGTTAAGAATATGACATTAGAAAGCGAACTATAATGCCTCGTTATAGACAGTGACAAGACATACCGTACATATAACAAATACGTTAATTCTAATCAGATCTCCATATTATTTTTATCCTTCATTTCATATTGCCACTTTCATAATGATACTGACTATGGTCTGAATAATTATTCTATCATTGTATCTCTTGTGTCATCACACTGCGTATTAGGTGAAGGCGAAATGGCGCTGTCGACTGTGTTGCCTAAAACGTGAATTTCTATGCATGACGGGAAACTGGTACCATGGTGACAAAGCACGGCCTGTTCTTAATGCAAAAACATTTGAATCCGTAGAAGTTGTTTCAGATAAGGTAATAAAAAAAATTCTTCTATAACTTAAGCAAAAATGAAAATACAATTATTATGAAAGTGCATTTTTCTGTTTCAACATTGTTAACACCGTCTGTTGTGTGTTTACTACAATTATTTAGAACACTAAGCTCAAAAATTGGTCCAAGTAAGCAGCAGCTCAAAGATTGGCACACACATAGGATTGTTTTTTTTTTTCCTGCTCATCTTTTTTCTTTAATTTATCAATTTTTATATACTGATTTTTATTTTCTTTCTTTCATTATTTTTAATTAATTTATTTTGTATTTATTTTTTTCATAATATCTATTTTTAAAAGCAATCCCGCCAAAAGATTCTCATCTTTTTGGGATCCTGCCTTCATCCATTTATCAATTATCTCTTGTCATTATTGTTTTTGTTACTTTTTGTCTTTTGGACATAAATAAATGTTTTTTTAATTGAATTTAAATAGTCGAATTTTGCGAAATTTTAAATGATAATCATAATACTGTACCAGTTATTTACTACTATTATGCTAGGCCTATTCATATTACAATCATAATAATAAATGTAACATGTTTTTTTTTACTTTAAGGAGGAACCACAGAAACCCCATAGTAGAAACAAATCCGGTGGCCATGCGTCCGGAGTGAAATCCGACACCGAAACATTAACATCATTAGATTCGTATTCGCAAGGAAATCGGCGGAAACAGTTTTGTCACCGTCGCCCGAGCAGACGACAGGAAGAGGAAAACATTGAAACTAGGTATGATCCTCATATGGATGACCCACGGAGACGAAAACGGTCGTACTGCCGTCGACGACGCCGACCCGGGGTCATCGCACAAAAGAATCCCATCGAGATTGCACGAGAATCGTCCGATACAGACGTTGAATCGTTCAACACTAGGTATCCCGGTAGACGGTGTAATGATGGTCATAGGTATCCTCGATCCAAAGAGGGTTACAACCATCAGAATTGTAGTCCTGATAGCGGTCTTGACCTACAGTCCGGTGAATATCAACACCAACAAAAACAACAGCAGAAACATACTCAACAACAAAAACAGCAGCAGCAACAACAACAGCAACAACTTCACAATTCGTATAATACGTGCTCTTCGTTGTGGCAAAGGCGAAGAACTCGTTCCTTTGAGGCGAACGAAGAAGAAGCGCCGCAAATACCGTCCATCCGTATAGAAAAGGGCTCAGACAAATTGTCACCGGTAAGTTAATAAGTAATTGTTGAGATGTTGAGACAAAAATTTATCCTCCTAAAATGTCTTACATAAGATTACACTTTATTAAAAACATTTTTGTACTAATAACACATTAATTTTTGTAAAAAGAATTTGATTTAAACGTGGGTTCGTTACAGTGTGATAATACTCTTTATGTAGCTTGAAATATTGCTGAATATCTTCGAGATTAAGATTATCTCAATAAGTGCTGATTCACCCTAATAGTAATATATGGAATGGATTATCGGAATGTATTATTGTTGTTAACAATAGAGCATATTTCATTTATTTAGATGGGTGAATTAAAAGAAGTAGAGTACGTACTGCTAAGGAAGGACGTCAACGACCGTTCAGTACGCAGTAAGTATAATCTGTTAATAACAATTCCATATATGCTAATAAAGTTTATAAATCGCAAATAGCTTGATTTCGCGAGGAACGTAATTGCACAATCCATGCTGAGAAGGATTTGGGAGCAAACGTCACGACGCGTACGCACAAACAACCAATCACGTACGTGCGCGACGTGACGTTTGCTCCCAAACCCTTCCCATCATGCGTCGCGCATGCTATTTGCGATAAACCTTATGCTCTAGTTTCTTGTTACTTTACTAGTACTGTACAACAATAAATTAAGACACAGACTGGATACATTTTAAATAAGTATCAATAAAGGATAATTTCGAAATCAGATAAATGATTATTTCTGAAGAATACAACCTACACTACTTTCTAAGTCAAGAAAGATTACTTTAAACATTGAACTATAAAATATAAAAGAAGAAGAAAACTATATCAATATATGAAAACTATTATGATTGTAAAACATAAACGTCTAATTTAGATAAAGAGTGTATAATTATATCAAACTGAGCTGATTAAACTACAATTTAAGGTTTGTGATGTTGTATTTTCTCCCTTATTTCAAGGAAACAAAATAGCGTACAAGTCAAACAGAGTCAGACTCGAATATCCAAGCATTGTGTAGAATATAGGATAGGTTTGATCAAATAATCTGTATTCAAATTTCCATATTTTTCTTTAAATTTCACTTTATACAGTATTATATTTTTGTTCTGTCTTTTATATATAAACATTTAAATGCCATTATTAGTCAATTTAAACATTTACACTAAAATCATGGTTATTGATAATGATATAATGTTTCAAAAGCTCGTGGATTTGGTATGGAGATCATTAGTGGAAAGATGCGTCCAGATGGTACACTGGTTACCGTAGTAACACGTGTGGTTGCAGGAGGTCCAGCGCATGTGCACGGAAATTTAAAATCTGGTAAATACATTTTTATTATTGTTTCGATAGAGAAACATTGGGGCATGCGCACAAAGCCGTATACTCAAATGTCAACGTTTGATGTCACACATAGAACATAATCATAGTTACCGTAATTAACTCAATAATAAGAGTCCTTGGAAATAATTATATTCATGTAACGTTAAAGTGGTTATAAATCATTCTCATATTGTATTTACATTTCTAAAGGTAATAGATTTGCTTAACTAGCAATCTTAAACACTATTTAGGCATTACAAGGTAATAGCAACGAAATAATCAATTTCAGATAATAATTATGAAAGATACGTAAAGCACACTCTGATTAATATCTACTCTTTAGTGACCTGTAATCTAATCCATGGATTACCTCTATGTTTACAGTAAACCTTTTCTTTTGAGTGCGAATACTTAATTGTACAACACACGAAAAAGGCTGACGGATCATGATAAATAATGTAATGATGATGACATTGACGATAATGATAATGATAATGATAGATGATGTAATGCTGATAATGATGACGTTGATGATAATGATGATGATTATGATGATGGATGATGTAATGATGATAATTGTGAGGATAATGATGATAATGATGATGATAAAGACGATGATAGTGATTATGACGATAATAATAATAATGATGATGATAATGATAATACTGATGATGATTATGATGATGATAATGATTATGATGATGATAATGATGGATTATGTAATGATGATGATGATTACGAAGTTGAAGACGATGATTATGATGATGATGAGTTAATTACTGCCATTATATATATTTGTTTACTTGGCAGGTGATCAAATATTAGAATGGAATGGTCATAATCTTCTCGACAAAACCTTTGAAGAGGCTTGCTCAATATTAGCGGATGAGTGTGATGTTTTGAAAATACTTGTTTTGAGATCAAGGTGTGTTTAATTCACATAGTAATTGTCATAAATACTTTATCACAGTAATTAGAAAGTCATGGGATATACAGAATAGACAAAATTACATTTTCAAACATGTTTTCACCCCATGAATTATTAATTGGTTTATAATAACAATGTGGGGATTTTAATATCCACACATTACTAAACCAAGAATGCATGAATAGATGGATAGCAATAACCATTTATATCAACTTATTACATGTACTCATGCATGATTTAGTAAGTATTATATTTTTGTGTTAGCAGGCAAAACATAAAAAGAAATATTTGTACACAATTTTGATTCCTGGATCATATCAAAATTAATTTTCTTCAAATAGTATTACCACTAAAAATACACAATTAAGAATATTCCGATATTGATCAATTTGTTTATAAAAATATTACGTCAACTATATTATGGTATTTATTTCATTACCTTACATGAAGATAAACAAGATTGTATTTTTATTTCTAAGACATCATTCCAGACATAACAGTGTAGACAGAAATCGGCCAATGAGTTTGGTGGACACTGAGATTACAGCAAGAAGAAAAACAATTTCACGAAGTAACTAACTCTCTACATCAATCTCTCTTATAAACTTCCTTATATTAAAACAAATAAATGGAGAAATATTTCGTTAAATGATTTAAATATTTTTTCATTTTGCTGAAATGACTTTAGCTTATCGTCATTATTTGCAATGGAGTAAAATAGATTTTTCAATATACAACAAAAATATCACAGCAATATATCAGCATTACCATAATTGATTCTTATTTCTACTTTTCTTAGGCCTTCGCAATCAAGTAAATGCAGACCAGTATCGCCGTATTTTTCACGTTGACAGCTCAATACCAAGGCGCAAGATATCGTCTGCCACAACTAGTCCTGTGACGTCACCAGTAAGTCGCCAGTCACCTGACCAAGGAGCAGCAACTCCTCCAGGTGGAAGTACTTCACCACAAAGTACAACGCCATCTACGGTATGTAAAAATTAATTAAAATAAACAGCCAATTCTCGATATTGTATCAAAATCTGTACAGTATAGTATCATTGGCATCTTCTGTGTGCAGACCTTAGTCCTTATTCTAACCTTCCATTAATACAGGCTCACATGATAAACATGATACTGTATTACGACACTTGCCTATGATACTGGACAATTGTCTTATGTGGAGATACATACAGAACTAAGAATAAATAAGTACTGGATTTCTTTACTGAAAACCGTAACGATGACAGCAGTGGATTTGTCTTTTCAAAAATCTAAAAAAATTCTACTTCTAATTCATATATTTAAATCTATCATATCAAAGAATCTACTAACAGTGTCTGATCAAGCGAACGCAGAGGTCGTTGACATCAAGATGCCGATAACTGGTGAGATCCGACTAAGTGTACTGTACAAGGCAGCTGACAGAGAACTTGTTGTCCACACTCAAGAGGCGAAAGGCATCCAAGTACGTCATACAACGGGTGACCCACAACTCCCTAATCCTTACATCAAAATAGATATGCTGCCTCATCGACGGTAAGTGTTATTAACATCACATAGAAGGTGTCAGCTATCTTAACGTTGGTTCTCCTGTGCACTCACAAATTTAATCCAACATTCGATAATAGTACGAAATACACGTGTGTGTATACTTTAATGGGGATCCTCTGACAGGGTTTATGTTCTATTGATCATAGTATCTATAATTTTGATGTTTTTGTCTATGTTACATCTCAATACCGTACTACACAGAGAATCGATACGACAACGAACGGCGACCGTGGATGCTAGTCTATGTCCTGTCTGGAATAAAGTCTTTGTCTATAGCAACATTGATGAAAATAATGTGAGTAAAATCATTTAAAAAATAGATTATCAGCTGATCACATTTTTCATTCCTATATCAGGCCTAATAACATAATTTAAACTAATTATATTTGAAGTGTATCTATTTAATGTCATGACAAACGTTTCCAAAATATACTGTATTTAAAAAATGTATTATATCATGTACAAAATGTGTGGATTATTATTGTTATTTGTATGCATATAAATCAAAACACTATGTATAAAAGTTAAAAGTGTAAAAATCAGAAAATAACAAAAAGGAGTAGAAAACGGAAATTTAATGTACGAAAATGAAATGTAAATAAAATACGTATGAAAGATTGAATAAATAAAGCTGGTGGTTAACCACAAAAGAGAAAAACAAATCAAACAAAGTGTTTGGTACCATTAAAAATCACTGCATTCCTATTTGACGTTTAAATTATATAATAATAAATATAAAAACGATTTTACGTGTATTATCTTCAATAGATCGATACATTTGGGCTTGAATTCACACTGTGGGATGATATACCGAAAAGAAGCAACACGTTTATGGGAGAAGTAAGTCACTTCATTTAATCTTCAAGAAAATTTACCAAAATAAACACGGCACTGACGTGCTTGTAACGTTTCTATATTATCTATAGAAATTCATTCATGCATTAAGTTCGTTACTATATCAAATGGTTGAAATCTTCCATTTAATATCTATGAACTAGCAATTCACATATAAAATGTAATCTTTAACTAGACGTTATGTCCACACAAAAATTAGGTTGGTTTTGCTGCGGTTTTGTACACTATAACTGATTTCTGCGTATACTTGAATAATCAAAATGTATACCTGGCCAGAATAGTTTTAATATCTATAAATAACAATACAGATTCGACGACGTTTAATAGTATTTAGATATATTTAGCAAAGCTGATTGAAACCAATATAATTTCACTAATTGCTGCAGAGTGTAGGTAAATTGCACAAGTAAAATCATTTATGTGACAATAAGTTTCTTCTGTTTCTATACATTTTAATTCTATATCTATGTTCGTAATGGAATCGTTATTTATTCGGCCTTCATGAATAAATTGATTTTATTTCGATAGATAAGATAGGGTAGGTGTTACAATTTACCTAATTATACTACAATGTTTCATATGATTTATTTAGCAACATCTTCATACGGGATTACACGATCATGTAAAGAAAAACCTGTTTTGCATTATGGTCCTGTCCTAAATACAAAAAAATCAAGGGGAAAAACGAATGTTTAGTTTTGTTGATAAAAAATTAGATCGATATCTATAGCTTTGGTTGAAGCAATTGTTAGGAAATATTTAATTTCAGTTCATCTTTGAACGACGATTGTACTCGCACTGTAATTTATTTTGCGCGCCCAGATACTACGTTGTACACGTGTGTAGGCCTAGCATTGTGCCTCTTTATTTCCCCATGACAATTTCTTTTATTTTACTGAGGGTTTTGATAAACAATTATAATATGTCTTCAGAGAATCAACATGAATTCTTTGTCCACATTCTGACGTAAATTGTACAGAATACTCTGCAGTAAACATACATTGAGAATATACCGTACTACCACATCCTCACCTACGCGGAATTTCTTTAGACCAGAGATCTGAACAATTTACGCAGGATTGGTAAAACATCTAACTATTCTGTTTTACTTTTTTTTTTTATGTCTAGGTCTTGTTAGATTTAGCTGATTGTGACTTAAATGGACATTCACAATGGTACAACCTTGTTGACCATGATGAAAACAGTGGACCTCTTCCAAAATCTTCTCCGGCAGAAGTCCGTAAAACGTCACCGTGTTTCACGCGTGGTCTTCCGTCCATGCCAGCTCACGATAAAGTGAAGGAACTCTGGGAAAACGGTTACTTAACTCTGAGATCTCAAGGTGATAATATTCTGTTTATTTGTCCAAAATTTGGTCTTCTTTTTACCTTTTTTGGGGTAAGTCTACAGCCTAGTAAAACAACAGTTCTATGGAAGCCGCGCCGCCATTTCTACAGTATATCTATCATTATCAATAATAAATATTAACTCGATATTTTAAAAGAAATTGTGCAACTAAGAGAATTAGTGACAGCCAAAAAAATAGCATATGTAATTTACATAGGAAATATATGTTATAATAATTAATATTTTATATTACCAACATGAAAACCATAAATTACTGTATTAACAATATCAAGCTTACTGCAGCTGATATATAATGTCATCGGTCATGAAAACTATCGTGCTTAGGGCACGAATTGATCGTTACATTACTACATTTTTTACACGGATATTGGATTTCGTTTCATAAGAACCTGCCACGAGAAATAATAATTTACCGTACAAGTCAAGTATGGCAAACCATACAACCTGCGGCAAGTCAATTGGATGTGAAGAAAATCTGAGACCAATATAATAATATAATACTGTATCATATATTTGGAGAAGTCAACGTTGCATTATTTGCAAATCGTCGTAGTCAAATCATACGACTGAATTTGTATGAGAACAACACAATTATTATGTTGATGTATATTTGATTTTATTAAACAGGCAATCGCAGCGGTAGTGACACGTCAATATGTAGCGCCCGTAGTGCCGACGAACACTGGCCCTACGATCGTTCATCCTTTACATCGTCAACATTGCTGCCCTCACCGACAGTTGTTAAACAACTTACAGGTTTGTAACAAGATTATTGTTTTCTATTTTGTGCCAGCAACAAAGTGTATATACTTATCTAGAAAGATCAGTTAACGAGTTTATTAAGATATGACAGTTATTGCCATATTTTGGAAGTTAATTAATCTAAAAAAAACGAAAGAGCTGGCAACTTTAACATGAACGGTACAACTGGTTGACACATGCGCGGTACTGTCTCTCGTACAATGACGTAACGACTAACTGATGACGAATTATAATGCATATCACTTAATCATAATGGTGTTTTAATGTTTATTATACGCTACGAATATTCGTATTTATATGTTTATTATATTACAATCATACCGAAAACAAATATTGTTTTCTAATGTAGACTTCCATTTTTAACAGTTTGCACTGTCATCTTATATTACCATTTATATTGAATTTGAATCATACCTTATTTATTCGACATATCCATAAATATATTTCATATATTAATATTATACATTTTTAAAAATCGAAATCGTCACGTTATATTTTTTTTTTCTTTTTTTAATCTTTTTCCGTTATATTATTATTCTAAATTATATGTTGTCAAATAATATTAATTTCCACAGCCTTTCTGTACGCTTGTTCGCCTCCTCAGCTACCTGCGCAAACAGAACGAAGGAACTCAGTGTTATCTTACAGTGAGAGACAACATCTCTGCATTATTGTGTCCCTCTCAATTTTATCACTAAACTTTGTTTCTCGCTTGGACGAAATGCAAGGACGACGCACCGCGAGTAAATTTAATCAATCACGGAGCGTGATCATCCGTTCGCTTGTGATTGGTCAAATCTCTTGCGTTACGTCATTGCGTTATTGCGTCCTACTAGTGGGGAACAAAGTATTTTTCAATCTCTCCTTACTTCCATTTGCCTTCCCAGGATCCATCATTGTTCATATCATTGATTTACATCTATCTTTTTTATCTTTTGTGGATCTTTTTATTTTGTTTAATGCCTGTTCCATTGGTTATCAGCACATGCCTAATTTTACAGTACTGGTACGGGATATCATTTTATTAATGCAAATAATAGAAAATAAAGTATAAAAGAATTTAAAAATCTACAGTAAATTTATTGACGAACTGTAAACACACATTTCTCTTTTAGTAGATACAAATTTTATGTTTTCGTTTCTTTTCAATAATGAGTCATTCCCACGTATTTTTGGATGATTAAAAGGTTTAAGCTTATTAGATGCAATAATTGGTTGTTTGTATACCATTATTCTGTACTCATGTCCTCATGGCACAGCTAGAATGCCTGCCATATTCAATTTTCAAGTGGTTGATATTTCACCGAATATTGTTTTATAAGCGTGCCTTTAACCAACCCGCGACAAAACATTCAATTATCTTCCTTTTGCAATAAGCACGTTTGTTTTACTGTTTTCTTTTCTCATTTTTATCATTCGTCAACTATCATCACAATGCTCTTTTACATTAATGACATTCCCGTTGCCATGTGTTAGCCCGAAGCTATTTCCTTGCAGGTTCTAAGCCTAAGATAAAGGTCTTGGGTGCTGATTCAGTGCATGAATCGCATGCCGGTGCAACGGCAGCAGGCTGCCTTTTCCGACCTCGCTCTTCTACCCTACCCATTTCAAGCTTGAGAAGAAGTGGTAAGAATACCTTAGCATGTTATTCAAAACATGTCATTGGTTTTTGTTATTCCGTGTTCATTTATAAATACAGAATTGCATACACATTATTGCATCAATTTCCTGTAATCAGTCATTTCAATAATAGGCCTAAACACTATGCATTTTCTCCAAGTAGCTAATGCCTATTTATAAATCTTATCGTATATATATATATATATATATATATATATATATAGAATTAATGTTTTTTGCCTGATTTGTTTATATATATATATATATATATATATATATATATATATATATATATATATATATATATATATATATATTTACTGTTTTTAGTTTAATTAATAGAGCTTAACTAGGGCCTACAAACATAATGATTGGCATTATAGGGTAAATATTCCAATAAAGATATTACTAAATATGTTCATAATGCGTCAAGTAAGTGAAACTTTCAACTATAACCTGAGCAATCTAAGTAAAATCAAGGAACACTTACGTAATTTTTCACTTCTAACATTAGCGTCTGACAGACAGCCGACCGTAAAAAGTCAGGCGAAGACTATTCTAAGAGCTACTAACAGCGATGCATCACTGAACATTCAAACTAAATCCAAAGGTAAGATCTGATTGCGTAGTTTAAAAGATTTCAGAACATTTCCCCATTTTTTCGACAAACTATTGTTCCCCTGTTTATTAGTATCAGGAAAAAGAATTCTAATTTTGATTTATTCCATAAAATGAAAATACACTCTTGTATCTTATACGTGCAGCATTCTATGCAAAACTGTTTGTCTACATAGATAGATCGGTTTGTCTGAAAATGGATTAAAAAACACTAAAGCATTATTTAAATCAATAAAGAATTTAGACTGTGAAACATCTTAAACATTCCATTCATAGGTATCTTCAGAAGATGTGCATCGTTCCGCAGAGCAGATAGTACATCCAGTGACAGGTCACGTGGTAGCATTACTAGCCTAGGCAGCACGGATTCAGAAAATTTCATGTAAATAGCCAGACATATCATTAAACTTAACTTGAATCGCCATGTGGTATCTTGAATTCAGAAAAAATAAATAAATTCTAGATACTAATAAACTTTTAAGCAAAAGACTACCTTAACTTCGTTTCTAAGACCACCTTTTTTCTGTAGCTGAACCCTAAATTTGGAACGATTTATTTAGTTATTTAAACATTTGGACGCCACATTCAAATTAGAAAAACAATTAAAGACTTTTATTCTAACCAATTGAATGACAGTAATTGATGTAAGCGCCACTAATTTTTGATTCTATCATAGAAATGTGCGCTAGGCCTATATTCTTGTTAATTTCTAAGACATAATTATTCATTTCAACAGCAAACTATTATCTCAAACTTTTGAAGACAATTCATTGACGATGCAAGACGACGAACCGAGTGGAACACCTGAAGGACCAGGACAAGCAAAGCTTCAGAATAATGGTAATTACTGATCTCAAGTCCAGAAAATTACGTACAATAATATTGTTTAATATAAATAATAAATCAATATTATTAAATTAAAACATTCTTTTATGATTTTATTTATTATATTACTACATACTGTATTTTCTAAATATTTTTCTTCAAAGACTCATTATATATATATACTCAGTATACAACAAATTCATCTAAAAACGTGGTATTAAAATCTTGACTAGATTTATTTAATCTATCAACCAAACAAAGCGGTGTGGAAATTCGACTCCATAGTTAATCTTAGTTGTCTGCACTAGCAAACTGTAAAATCCGTATTTCGTAGTTTGCAAACTCAAGTTTACAAATGTAGACTTTTGCAAAGTGTACACAACGATATTTACCAAAATGTTTGTCAACTTGTCTACACTTAGCAAACTTTACCAATATTTTGTTTACATACTTGGAGTTCACTCGAGTTTACAAACTAAAGTTTGTCAGTGTAGACTTTTGCCGAAGTTTGTCAACTGGTCTACACTAGCAAACTTACCAATATTGTGTTTAGGCCTACAAAGTCGGAATTTGCTCGTCAAACTATGCTAACAGCTTAAATTGAATAATAAGTTCTACACTACAATATCATATTACCATGATTGGCTATATGTCATTTCACTACATTGTTTTGTTTTTTTTTTCTGACAAAGGTATGCGGGTGTGTGGTTATATCATGATAGACATGACAGTCAGTAAAGGTTTTCTCGAGGTTCTCATCATAAAGGTGCATGGTCTCAACGGTTCTCAATCTGAACCTATAGGTAAATATTCGTAATTTACACAAAAACAAACAAACTTTGTATTTCGTTTATTTTATCAGTAATTTATTTATATTTGCATTCATCAGATACGTATGTGAAGACATATTTGAGAGATTTTAAGAAAAAGCTACAGAAGAAGAAAACAAGGGTTGTCAAAAAGTCAACAAATCCAGTTTACATGCAGAAATTGACTTACTCAGCGTGTGATATAGATAGGCGCATTTTACAGGTAAAAAAGTCCTTAGGTGAATCAGGTTCATACATGTAATAAAGTATTCGTTAAGAAAAGGAGGTGTAATGTCAAAGAAAGCTAACACACTGCTTATGGGGTACTCTATTTTGTCCTTTATTGACTTCTGACGATTATGCTGTAAACAACAACAGAAAACAAATATTAAACCCTGCGACAGTCATGGGATACATAGCTATGCAAGACGTACTGTAAGCTTAAAGCCTTAGTCTATTAAATATAGTTCATACCCATGTCCCTGCTACATGTCTTATACAGTAGTCTAGAATATACATGAATTTAACATTAAATTAATCTAGGCCTGGTATAGTATAATCTTAACATAAAGTATAGCTTACCAAGATTGTGCCTACACAGAAAAGCTTTCTTCCTTCCCATCCACTATGCAGCATAGCCACTCTCAATAAGGCCAGTAGTCACACCTGGCTGAGCATATGCAAATGAACTCAATAAAAGCTAAACAATTGGTAGCAGCAGACTAAAGTACAGATAAAGTATGTGAATAGAAAACTCCACAAAATTTAATATTTGGAACAATTTTGGTTCCAACATGTATATTGGGGTAAACTAATAATAAAGCTTTACTTGTAGAGCAGTGAATTTTACCAAAAGAAACATTTTTCTCAATTCCTTTTCAATTCCCGTTGAATCCTAGTCCTAGTACTGTTAACTACTAAAAATATTTAACAGAAAGACAATACAGTATTTTAATAAAGTCTTTCTACACTATCAAACTAGTTTGACCAAAAAAAGTGTGATGTGCCGAAATATGGCAGTGATATTCCCAAATATAGTAGTGATATGACATTATCATGTCCATATATGGGCATTTATTTCATTTGTTACGCTTTTAATATTGACTATTCTTGCTCCTTTTTTCCGCAGGTAGGAGTTTGGAAAAAGGGATCAGGTATTGAAAGTAACAAGCAACTTGGTGAAACTAGAATTCATTTAGATAAATGTTCACTTGATCACATGGAACACACCAAGGCATGGTACACACTCTATCCATCTTTGGCATTTGCAAGAAGCGACTCGGTAGAATCTCAAGCTTCTATTTAGACAAATTATCAATTTTTTTTCATGTAGGCTTACAATTGTAAATATTTCAAAGTAGATTCCAGTTGTCATAACACAATACACACAGGGTTATAGGTGGACCAGTCAGTGTGATTGTTTATAAACAATGTGTGCCTTCCGAAGAATTAAAATTTTCCAAAATAAACAGTTTTATTCGACAATGTTACAGAAAATTGAGGTTACAAGAACTTTATTTTCCATCATGAACTGGGATATTAAATTATGCTTTGTACTTAAATTCATTTGAATCACTGCCTTGGTACATATGATACATTTACATATTTATTTATAAAATATATTTATACAAATGTATATTAATTTAAATGAAAATTTAATATTACAGTATCTTTCTATGGCCACAAATAATGTAGATATCGGTGGAGATCTTGAATCCTGTTAGCGTCATATTATGAAAAATGGTGAAAGTAGTGCATTGTTTATAGTATTACATTGAATGACGTCCTTTTATTTTCATGCTTTACCAGACTACACAGCTATTGTCTTTATGCGCATGCTCATGTCTATTTGACTATCATAATGTTGAACATTTCTCCCTTACTACGGTATTGTATTAACCATTTTAAGTTATCTTATATGTGCATAGTTCATTTTGAATTAAATTAAATGTTGGGTAGGGCCAGTAAATTCAACACGGTCACTACACTTTTTGTCAACTGTTAGGCCTATATTTTTACTGCTAAAACTACTTGCCCCATTGTCGGTATTAATTATTGCAGTATTGCAGTCTTCCATAAATGGACAAAGTGGTGAGATATGCCTTTTTTTTTTTTGTAACAAAACTCTTGGAGACAAAAAAAAATTAATAAAATAAATATTAATATTTAGAAAGCATATTTTTATACCAGTAGGTCTAATGGAAGGAAAGTGATAAAAGTAAAGCATATTAATATAAGTAACAGGTATTGTTTAATGTTATGTTGTATGCTTCAGTGCCTTAATTTAAAAAGGTGAAATGTTTGTTGCACTCCGCCTACATCGGACTGTCTTTTATAATGCTTTATATTTTTAAATGGGTGCTGAGTGACCAATGTGCTGCTGATGTACCAAAATTACTTTTTATAACATAAGTATTCTTAAGGATTTGTTATATTTCAGAAGCAGTCTTTACCAAGTTACTTTTGAATAGAATAAGAACAAGAATGACATAAACTTGAATTCTGCTGTTTAATAAAAATGATTACATAACCACTGGATGTTTGATTTTGTTTTTTTTTTTTAAATCTCAGTGGGATGTTGTAGATGTATAGTAACAATGGTGTCCAATCACTAACAATGAAATCATACATATGTCCTGGTAATTGCTGTTGGACAGACTGGATCAGCAACATGATACCATTACCATACATCCATTTCTTATAAGTTTTGCCAAGCTGTTTTCCACTTTCCAACTTCTTGTTACACAGAACTAAAAGAGAGATAATTAATAAGTGAATACACCTGTAAACAACTCTCTTATACTTTTTGGTTTGAATGTTGTTACATCTGGTTTAAACCTGTGCAATGATAAAAAAAAAAGTGCATTATTTGTTTGACTTAGACCACATATATTGTTTGCAGCTTAGCATTCATACAGGAATGGCTATGCCTACCGTACTCAAGACATGAAATGGTATAGTCCGTTAAATAATTACACTACTATATTAGAGCCATGTTCAATCTGTGGAAAAGAAGATTCTGTAACTTCTGTTAGACCTATTTGTCTGTTTGAAACACACTCAGGATATTATTGCTTTACTGATCATTACACAAGATGGCTCATCTTAGTACCTCTGACAGAAATTGTGGAATTTACTTTAGCTGAAGCTATGTTTGAACATGTCATTTGTGTGCATGTGTGATCGGGGATCACAGCTAGTAGTATGTGCAATGGGGATCTAAAGGACTTCTGCTATGAAGTACAAGGGGAACAAATCTCAAACATGTGGTATATGCTTTGTTAGAAAGAATATATTCTGTTTGGTCCTTATTGAAGGGGGAGCTAATACAAATCACCAAGATAAGGCACATTTGTTTTAAAAGATTTTTAGCCACTTTTTGGATGAAAATCTACTTCAAATGATTGTGACCGAGATTAAAGGGTATACCTGTAAGTTTATTGTGATTATTTCAGGTAGTTTAGAAAACTCATCACTAAAGAGGAACATTAAGGTTTTAATAAGCGTAATAGCTATGACATGCATTGGTCTAAACATTGGTTTTTAGATCAGCCATGTTTCAGAAAGACTACTTCAAGGGACAGATTTACTTTGGCGTTACAATGTCTTCATAATTCTTATGATGAAATTGCTCCAACACGTGACCACCCTGCGTACATTCAGCGTTCAAGTAAGTGCAATTATCACTCATTTGATTGATAATCAATCTGATTTTTACCCATCTAGACCTTGTCTGAAAATTTGTGGAATTTAATTAAGAGAAAATATGTATATATTGTGGACCGGATATCAACCTACAAAATAAGGAAAGTCACACATTTTTAATTGCTACAAGTTTTTGCAAACAGAAAGGCCTTACAGCATTGATGTTTGCCAACTGTCTTGGGTAATGCAACCATTATGCCATCAGCTCATTGATTGAGGAGCTTATGTAAGTAAATAGGTAGGTAGGTAATGAAAATATATTTCATTTCAGATACAATCCACAAACAAAAAGGCTTTGCAGCATTGCTGCTTAAAACTGGTAATATCATCATCTGCCAACATTTGAGAATGCAAGAGCAGATGTCAACCTCCAAGATAAAAATGGAAAGACACACATTTTACAAAATGTATTTATTTTTAGATACAATCTGCAAACAAAAAAGCTGTGCAGCAGACATTTGCTCCTTACTGGTAATATCAGCATCTGCCTAAATTTGAGAATACAAGAGCTGATGTAAACTCCAAGATAAATAAGGACAGTGGCTTATCCAGTGGGGGGGGGGGGCCGCCCGCTATATTTTTTTTTCGTACATAAGTTGGGGACCCCCTCATGAAACGTCACAAAATAAACATGAATAATTCATCAGTTAAATGTTCTTGTTCCGTGTGCACCCAAGCGTATAGCAACAAGAAGTGATTACACAAGTGCGGTACGATTCTAGGCCTATCTCCGCGCTGTTGTTGCGGCGTGCGATTTCATAGAAGAATAGCGGCGTTTTGTGTGGATTGTCGAAATAATCAGCCTTTAGTTTATGATAGTGTTTTTAATATAATTTATTACTAAAGAATTACGTGTTAAAATTATAGTTTCTATTAATACTATTAGGCCTAGGCCTAATTATTAGTCTCTAAACATATGTCTATTCTAGTAGAGCTGTGTGTGTGTGTGTTATAGGTATGACACAATCCGAGTAATAAGTCAGCAAAATTAAACAATAAACATTACACAAAAATACAGTTTTTATTCTCGTGGGTCTAATCTTCCCATCTCATGTGTTCATATACGCGCATTTTTAAAGTTCCTTTGAGTACATGCATTGTTTGATAATAAAATAGCAGAATTAAAAAAAATACAGTACACAAATTATACACATTCTTTATTCTTGTGGGTCTAAGCTTTCTTTGGGCTATGTCCAATGAATTACTACTTAGTTTAATGTCTTGCCTAGCTGTCGATTAGCCTCGACTCGACACATTTTGTGTGAAGAAGAGTGCGCGAAGGCAATCGCGTGAATTGACTTAGAATCCTAGGCCTACTGTAGAAAGTATCGTATCGAAGTTGTGTAATCGCTTCTTGTTGCTATACGCTTGGGTGCACACGGAACAACACATTTAACTGATGAATTATTCGTGTTTATTTTGTGACGTTTCATGAGGGGGACCCCAACTTATGTACGAAAAAAAAAAATCGCTTCCCGCCCCCTCCCCAACTTCAAAATCCTGGATACGCCACTGAATAAGGACACACATTTTACAACAAGGGTGTGTGGCATAATGCAGTTAGTAGAAGAGCATGTAATGCCTAAAGTAATCAAGACACCAGTGGCCATGACGGAATTAGGCACCAACCGTACACGGCACCTCGGATCCGGGGAATTACCAAGATAGGTCCTTTAGTGGAAGTAGAAGCAGATGGAGAAGTGCACCAGAAGATGCTTAAATCAAAACTAGTTTTATTATTTGAATTCACTCCTTTGTAAATGGGGACTATTTAGAATTATATAAAATTCTACTAAGCAACGGTCATATAAATATGGGTACAGTACATTATACTGTATCTGGAAGTGTCAGTGGTGGCGCCAGCGGGGGGGCTACGGGGGCTCTAGCCCCCTCGTCGGGGAGCCTAGCCCCCCCGTCGGGGAACACGGGTACTTTTTGTCGGGGAATATAACATACAGTAAAAAACGTTCGCGTTCACTTCATATAGCTTCAGCGCCTAGAAAACCACGACGTTCCATTGACCGTGAGAGTACGTCAGAGGGCTATTATGCACTTTTATGCATTCATTATTGCCAGAGATCTAACTACTAAACAATAGCTAGTACGCACTTGTTTGGCGGTATCCCTTTGTACGAATCGTTCACCGTTGGGTCGAGACGCGTGATATCATGTTCCATCCAGGGACCAAAATGTGTAATGTAGTTATTTTCCAGGCGAAGTTTACCGACGGTTCGGGTACTTTTTGTCGGGGAATATAATTCGTTCGCGTTCACTTCGTAGCTTCAGCGCCTAGAAAACCTCGACGTTTCATTGACCGTGAGAGTACGTCAGAGTGATATTAATATTATGCACTTTATATGCATTCATTATTGCCAGCGATCTAACTTACTACTAAACAATAGCTATAGGTACGCACTTGTCTGGCGGTATTCCTTTGTACGAATCGTTCAACGTTGGGTCGTGATATCATGTTCCATCCAGGGACCAAAATGTGTACTGTAGTTATTTTCCAGGCGAAGTTTACCGACGGTTACGTCGTGTACTGTGTCGACGTACGCTAAACTACAGCAAAAACGAATTATGTTAATTGTTCGTATGTTCACCAATTTTTTAATTTACAAGTAACCTTCTGTACCGTGGGGCACCTAAAATAAATATTTCATCCATTACTAAACAAAAAAACATGCCATTTTCGCTTAGCCAACATCTTATTATAGCTAAGTTATTAAATTTTCAATGTCCTGTATGTCATGAATTTCTCACCACTCGGAAGTCCAGATGGTACGCAGGCATCCCATACACTTGGGAGGAATAAACTTATTTCCCCGACTGAAAAAGGTCTACGCTTGCGTTTTTTAAGCCTCTGGGCCTGATGTTTCCAAAGTATAAAATGCAATTTTTTGAAGACCTGCAGCTCTAGTTTTAAACATTTTCTTAGCTCAGCCCCAACAATAAAGCTGGTCATATTTCGAAGTACAAGAAGTGCATTTTCCGGGACCTAACATCTCTATTTTTCAAACATTTCTTAGCTCAGTCACAACCATGATAGGGACTTATATATTTTGTTTCATGTTTTGAAGTATAATAAGTCCAATTTCCAGGACCTCCAACTCTATTTTTCTAAATTTTCTTTGAACTTTTATTTTTTAAATTGAAAAATATGGATTGAAACAGTCATCGCGCATCGTTTTTTTGCACGCAGTATTTTATTTATGCATTATAAAAAATGGAAAAAATGGCTACCCTAAATCTGATTAAAATGACCTCAAATGACGCTAGAACGCGTTGCTTCCGGGGGCTTCGCCCCCTGGACCCCCACCGGGGGCCCTTGGTGGCCCCCCTGGCCCCAGTTTTGTGATGCTCGCATAGCCCCCTCGTCGGGGAATGTAGCTTCCGCGTCGGGAAGATCCTGGCGCCACCTCTGGGAAGTGTACACAAAATCGAGACATGCAGAGAAGCTTATTCCAGCCTTCAGTATTAAATTAACAAGAGTCAGGAGAAAAGTAATCAAGTAATGTAATGTAATGTAACGTCAATGTATTGATAAGGGACATAATTTGATAAAAATGTTGAACATTTTATCTGCTATATTATGATAACTGTAAGTGAAAGCATGGTTTCATGTAATTAAAATGTAAAGAACCGCATTAAAATATAGTTTAGCACTTGTTAAAACAATACACATTGCTTTTGTGTAAACAAATCACTAACTCCCTTTAAACTAAACCAGAAACTCAATCAAATCTGCCAATTGTATGTTTAACTTAGAGAGGTTTCCCTCTTGCCAGAGGTACATACAGTACAAGTACACATACAATTGGTTCTTTTTTCCCAGTGCATACAATAACTACTCCATAGATTGATTATATTGCTGAGTACGTTTAACTTACAGAGGTTTCCCTCTTGCCAGAGGTTTTCCTCTTGCCAGAGGTTTGTATTGGAATTTTATGTTTCACTATAGTACAATTCATTTCTGGTTTTCCTTTCGTACTCCAAGTTTATGTTTCACTATAGTACAAATGATTTCTGGTTTTCCTTTCGTACTAGAATTTAATTTTTCACTATAGTACACTTAATTTCTGGTTTCCTTTTCTTACTAGAATTTAATGTTTCACTATAGTATAATTAAACTCAGAGTTCCCTCGTTGTTTTAGAGGTACACGCGCACACAATCCGGTGCTATTAATATGCACACTTACTGCAGAAAGGTGTTAGAGAAGCGTGTTGTCACAAAAGGTCTGTAGTCAACTACAGTAGGCCTACATCTTGTTAATGGTTTCTTAAATTCAATACATGAAGAAGCTTTCAGAACAAGAACATGCTTCTGTTTTCAATTTGTGGAAAGAGTACTGTACATTGAAATAAGTGGATTGGTAGTATTTTGGCTGAAATGTAGAAATATTTAATGTTGGTTTGTAATGTACAAATATAGATTGGTATTATCAGACCTATAGAATGTGAGATTTTGGCCGATAAGAATAATAATTTGGTCTATCAGTGTAGTTTACATATACTTCAATCTTCATTATTATACAGTAGTTGATTTTTATAAAATTGCAGCCTAGGCTTAGGAAAACTACAAGGATAAGATCATGTGGCATAAGGAATCTTTTATTATGTACTAACAGTGCAAATATTATGCGTATCTATGTATTGCGGAGGCAAGACGATCTTGAGAAAGCAACATTAGTGTTGTAAAACTTTCAATAATGAAAGCAGGGAGCTTGTTTATAACATGATAGATTCAGTCGTTTCAACAAACCAGATACAATCAGCTAATTGCAAACGGTACCCCACCAAAAACTTTGAAGTAGCATCAACTCAGATCATCAAATGGATCGTTCCATTATTAATCAGAGGGTGGTTATATGGAATACTACAATTAAATGTTTTCTTACTAATAATTATATTGTAACTTGTAGTAGCGGCCTACGACTTAAATCATAAATAAAATACAGTACACGTTACCATTCAAATGAAAGCAAAACGACATTTTTTTTCCATTTAAAAAAAACTCGTATAGATTTGAACCCAAGGCTAGCGCTGAAATAGGTCTACTCAAAACAGAGCATTACACGTCACGCCATAAAGTAGAACATGACCGAACAGCTAGAAATAGTCTATACGTGCTTCATTATAAAATTAAAGAAAAGAAGTTGAAAAGAAGCCCACCTAAGAGTACTATAAAATGAAAGAGCACGTGAGCTTCTTTTCGAGGTTTTGTGGTACTATTTAATGGAAAATGAATGTCATACAACTTTGTTTTTCTGATTTTTTAAAAAAAGGTCCACTTGTTCAGGACTAGGCCTGACATTTTACACCCTCTAAATATATCTCTCTTTAAAAATAAAAGAAAAACAAATATTTATTTTTCATAAACAAATTTTAAAAAATTAAAAAACATATCCGTAGAGGTTCGAACCGGCCCAATCTAGAGCTGAGAGCACTCAAAACTGAGCATTAACCGTTACGCCACAAAGTAGTACATGACTGAACAGCTGATAATAGTCTATTTATACGTGTATTACGTAATTCATCATTACGTCATAAATATTCAATTAACCTTGTTAAAACCAAAATGATCAGTTAGCTCAGTCGCCTGAGCTTCGTGTTGACAACACGTATGTCGTGGGTTCGATTCCCACGCTGGTCAGTGGAATAGAGTTAAGGCTATGCGAGCCACTGTGTTTGGGGTTCACAGATCATACGTCCCCCTTTCCACCACACATCATGAGGCGACAACATCAATGCATCTTGTGATGTGCTGGAAACGACCCCAAAATGCTGTGGCAGGGCCTTAGTGCTGAGGCAGGGAGAGCACGTGTAACATTTTTTTTTTGTGTGTGTTTTTTTTTTGCTGCATTATGATCTCTTAAATTTTATGTTTAGCGCCCTCAATTTTAATTAATTTTTTTACGCGTTTTATTTAGAAGAGAAATCTCGCCGTAGTTTGGTATGCCTTGCGTTGTTATGCAAATGAGTTTGTTCAGGTGCAGTGGGGAAGACGGTATTGGTGATCACGGCCATTTGGTTTTTTCGTACGAGAGTTTTTCAATTTAATTATGATTTTATTTTACCTATACTTTGATTTGTTTTTCTAAAATTTGAGGTTAATTTGTGGCTTTTTCGATGTAAATGTGTTATAAAGTAACAAGAAATATTTCTTACCAAAAACGCCGCTCGTCTTAAATATTAATTATTGTATTTTTCTTTCTTTATTAAATGATGCTTTTTTTTATTGGTATTCTAATTAATGATTTATTAATTATTATTTTTAACAATCAGTAGTACCGTAAACATTTTGTGTAACGTAAAATATAGTCTAAAATGTTCTATTCAATCATAAAGTATTAAATAAATATAACAGTTGTTGAGGATGTGTAATTATGATTGGATTCAGTTTTCCTTCTCTGGGTTATTTCAATCAATCTATGAATTAAATTCGCAATCTACGCCATATTGTACTCGACTGGTTAACAACGCACAAGAGAGTGAGTGAGTGGCCGAGCGGTTATAAGACAGTGGAACCGTAATTACGTAGCCAAAACATCGGCAGGGATTTGAGGCTCACTCACTCCATGGTTCTGGTGGTAGAACGAGTCTTCTCGGATAAGGACTATAAACCGTAGGTCCAGTGTACACATCTAGCTCGTGTGCACTTTAAAGAAGTCTCCTCTGGGAGACCAGTCTTAGACTGAAGAGGTTACCCAGTATAAATATAAATTTCAATTCAATTCAATTCTACTCTTATACGAGCTTCATTACATCATTTCTAATCGTTAGTCGTTACGTCATAAATATGTATATTCATGAAGGTCATTTGTTTTGGGGTACAAATCTAATTACAACCTATGTAAACAAGATGATCGGTTAGCTCCCCGGTTAGCTCAGTTGATTTCATGTGTCCGAATCCCATGCCGATCAAAATGTAAAATTGAAGCAATTGATGGATACAGTTAAAGCTATACGAGCTACTGTGTTGTTTGTGGTTAACAGTTAATACGTCCCCCGTTCACACATCATGAGGCGGTACCATCAAGGTATCAGATGTCGTGGAACCAACCCCAATGCTGTGAGAGAGCCTTAAGCTCCAGTCCCACGATCGGGTTTTTTCTTCCGTCTTCCAAAGGGACACTGTATTGATTGATGGAAAGTGCCTGTTTCCAGTCACCTTTAGGGTCAAATCTATTATTTTAACTGCTCCCTTGTGTATAAAATTATTATTATTATTACTTGTATAGCGCACATTTATACAACATTTAATTATAATCAGCGGCGCTTCACATCAATTAGTATCGTAACATTGTTTGAAATATAGTGCTTTTAAATGTTTTTTAAACTGATTATAGTCGTCTAAGTGTTTAATGTGACTTGGTAATCTGTTCCAAATTTTGGGTCCTGCTACGGCGAACGAACGGTCAGCAAATGTCTTTCGTTTAGTTCGTGGGATTGTCAGGTTATAATTGCTGGTGCTTGAACGAGTACTGCGAGAAACATTCCGCACAGTAAGAATATCTCTCAGGTAACTTGGAGCGGAACCTTTAAGCGAACGCCATACAAGACACGCTATTTTGAATTGACATCTATGAGACATCGGAAGCCAGTGCAAGGATCGCATGGCGTTAGTTGCACTGTCATACCGACCTTTCCTGACAATTATTTTCGCAGCTTGGTGCAGTAACCTCTTCATTGGAGCAAGGGTATTAGCAGGTAGACCATAATACAATGCATTGGCGTAATCAATATGTGACAGCACGAGCGATTGAACTAGTTGTTGGCAAAGGTCCTTGGAGAGAAATTTGCGGATTTGACGAATATAGTATAAAAGAGAGAAAATAGTGACTTATACGTTTTAGTGCATGTCCTATTATTAACGAAACTGACACCAGTTTTTTACACCAATAGCCAATCAGATGGGCAGGAATTTGGCTTGGTAGGGATCAACATCTGAATATTGTAGCAGAGAGATATAATATAGTTCACTATATATCTTTTGATTATAGATACCTGAAATAACTTTAGTTAGGAGTTGAATGGAATACAAAGATTATAAAGTGTTATTAAAAGTCATAATATATTATATATTTATATATAATTATAGATAAAATTATTATATTTTTCTATTTCTTCTACTTCCAGTTCCTTTATTAAATCATGGTATGCTCCATGGGATTTTCGCCCCTGTATCCATGGTTTCACCCACACACTGCGATTCTTTTGCAATCGTTTTTTTCTTCTGCTTGCGTTTATTTAGTTCTCTTACCATATACAAAATGATCAAAACTTTCGAAAGTAACACTAAATCCATTTCGATTTGTATTAAGAATATACAATATCACAATTGAATTCTAAATGATAAATAGAGTAGCAAAGCAGAGAGCAGAGAAGAAAGCAGCGAACCCCCCTTAACCGACTGCGAACCCCCATCCCCGACATGCCCAATACCTCACCCTCATCTCCGAAAATCGTCCAAATACGTGCCGCCCCACAGTACAAAAAGTTGTTCGTAAATTAAAAAATTCGTAAACTCGTTCGGAATAACTCATACAGTACCTTCTTCCCTGTATGAGCGTACTTCGAGCGATATAGTCTGTAAAGAGTTGCAAATGAATTGCCGATTTTAACCTGAAAAATAAATGTTTGGTCCCTGCATGTAACATGATATTGACGCGTCTCACAGCGAGCTGGGGGACGAACGATTCGTACAAAGGACACCGCCAGACAACTGCGTACCAATTGTTTAGATCACTGGCAGTCAGGCAGCATGCATAAAGTGTATAGCCTTCCGACATACATCAGTATTTATGTGTGGCTATGAAGTATAATGTATCATAGAGGATTATAGTGAATATTAATATTTTACACTATAATATCTATGGTATCATGTACTGTAGTTCACATTATGGCATCCGATTTTTTTTTTTCTAGACCACCAGCCGATACGTACTCAAATGTATCAATATCACCTATTTACATTGGCATATTTAATTTCCTCAACAAATTGCTGTAAATAAATATTATAGATAGAGCTATAATAAGAATTGCATTTGCCTTCACCCAGTGTGCTTTTTTCGGGGCTTCTCCTAGACGTACGTTCGCATTGAACTTGAACGCAAAACAAAATATCGAGTAAATGATCAAACAATCGGCGGTTCCGCACAGAGCACGCGCATCTAACATACGGCAACAAATGTTATCGTTTAAATAGTCCACGAGTCCAAGTACGATCGTTTTGCTCATTGGTAGCATGCTGCATGAGAATGTCTTTTCCGGCCATCTAGGGGTGTCATTTAACAAAATTTGCTTCGCCTCAGGCCCCACCCCAGGGGGGGGGGGGGGGGGGTATGGGGGCGGGGGTGACCCAAATACTTAGTGTGCAACCCCCCCCCCCCCCCCCTTGACAGATCCTGGCTACGGCCCTGGACAAGGTCAATCCTTGAATACCTACAATATACAAAGATTGTCCCAAATTGCAAGCTTATGACATTCTATTCAAAAAGTAGGTCATTAGTGGTGACCAAGTGAAGAAATGACTGTGGGATTGCAAAACTCTTCTCCTGACGTCCTATCAATCAATACAAGTCCCTTTAGAAGACGGAAGAAAAAACCCGATCGTGGGACTGGAGCTTTACAGTGCTAGAAGCTGGCTTATGCCACCTTTATTCGATATCGTAAATTTTATGTTTAGCGCCTTCAATTTTAAGAAGAACACCCATGTTACGTCAGAAAATTATGAATGAACACATAGAACATTTGTAACGGATTAGTCCATAGAGGAAAACCTCCATGATTAAATCATGGAGTAAAGAATTCTTTACTCCATGGTTAGACCGACTTCGATTCGATGAAATTATGAATTGTAAACATATTAAAATTAGGCTTTTGTGTGTGGCTCTCGTGCTGTTTGTATTTTATAATTTTGTTCTGTTGAAATATCGTAATCGAAAGAATATTGCATGCTTTGGCAACAATGTATTAAGAAATCCTCACTCCGGTAAGCATATCTCTATGCGGTAAGTAAGCAAGGCTTACGCCGTGTGGGTGAACATATCCCTCGTATCCCTCATTCAATTTACACTAACCTTGTATTGGACGATTCCATTATCTAAATTTGTGTTTTACATAAAAATGTTTTTATTTCTTCTAATTGAAATTGTCATCAAAATCCGCCCATTTATTTATCTTTTATGATGTCCACTTCTAGACAATATAATGCTCCACTTATAAAATGCCCGACTTTCAAGTATTTTGTTTGAACTTTTATTTACCACAACGTGAAAGAACGAAATAATGGTTTTGCCCAAAACAGTGACCACCGTGTCGCGGTAGTTCAAAGGCTTCCTTCAATCTTAAGTGTGGTGGTGTGTACCAAGGACCTCGTACTTTTGCAGGGATTGGGGTTTTTATTTTGGAATTTTCTTGTATTTTTTTATGGAAAACTTTTCAAGATGAGAGGGGAACTGACTTTATTCATTCTTTTTGTGTGCTTCAATTTAATTTCCAGCCAACAAAACGACGATGTTGGTGAGTAGGCTATATTACGTTTTGTCTTGATATATAATAATTCGATTTTGACAGTGACAGTTCAGTCATGCTACACTACAGAATATACTGTTTTGTTTATTTGACAAATTACAATGTACCAGCTTGGACCTATTATATAGTTAAATTGGGTCCATGGATGGTACAAGTGAGAGTGTAGATGTAAACCTCCCAATAGTATTTTCACGTCTCGTAGTAAAATAAAATAAATAGATAAAATATTTAGAAATTAGAAGAATAAGCGTTTACATATATTGAGTATATAGGCCCTATTGTTGTCATAAATAGTGTTTACTTTCTTTCACAAACTTGAAAACCAACTCATTTTTTAATACAATTAGGGAGGCCTATCAATCTCAATTTATTAGGCCTACATCTGCTTTGATATTGAGGTTTGACTCATTAAATGAAAAACATGTTAAAGGATTTGTGCTGTGCAGAGGGGATTGGGGGAAACCTTGTTCTATCCACCCATGACTGTTTTTGACACCCATTTTCTAGATTTAACTACACCCCTGAACGTTAATATGTACTGTTCTTTAATGAATAATAGAGATTCACTAACCAATATAACTAGAACTACTGTATATCATACTAATAACTACAAACAACAAATGCTCAATATAATACCACCACATGGTATAGGGTTTTAGTAATCTGGAATATTTACTTAGAAACTGTACACTTGGACCATTGTTGTATTACTGGATTTAATTTACTAACATCAACTTTAAATCTATTAGTGTTTGATTAAAAGTTTAAGCAGAAACCAATTATTGATGACTATTAAGTTAGCATGGATTAGCATCAGTTACGCTCAGTAGCTATGAAAACATAACGAAGAGATAATTGTAAGTTGATGTACTTAACTTTTAAGCATGATCATATTATACACCTATGACCATGCTGTGTACTTTTTAACCTTATGTTTATTTTAAAGATAGTGTCCGCCTGAAAAATAATTGTTACATTTTTGTTGTTGAATATGCCATTTTAATTTCACATAATAGTTATCCACTTTGACCAAAAATTGGATCCAAACAAAATTTATTTACCTGAAAAAACTGTAATTTAAAGCAAAAAAATTGTCAAATTGGCTGCCAGCCAATGGATTTTTGGTTGAATTTAACCATTTATTATGTTATTTTATAAGTGAAAACATTATGTGTTTAAAAGTGTAAAACTTCAAAATAACCTATTCAAAGTCTGATTTAATTAATCTTCATTTTTCATGTTTTTGAGGGGACAATACATCTTTAAGAAAATAATAATTAATAAAATCAATCCTTTTAAATATAATACATTTATAGGAAAGTGGTAACTATGGGTTATATTTTGATAAATATTTACATTCTATTTGTGTATTAATAAATGACTTTTGTTCCAATTTTAAAGTGGTATCATCACCTGCTAAACATCCTTGGATGTGACCTATATACAGAATACTACAATGCTCATCTCCATTTTGTAAAATAGTACATCAGCATACAAAGTGACTATCAGGGATTACAGTACTATACAAAAAAAACCACAGAATTCATATAATTATTGTTGGCATTGTTTCATTTGCAAAGTTCCTGGATTAGCCTTGCTGCAATAAGATTGTCTGTATAATGTTTAATTTGAACATACAGTATTTAGTTTAGATGGTTTAAACTGTTTTAGATATTTCAGATAAGATCAAGTCATTTTTCCTTAGATGGTTTAAACTGTTTTAGATATTTCAGATAAGATCAAGTTATTTTTCCCCTGTGCGATTTCTTTTCATTTTTTTAAAAAGAGAACTGAATAAAATCAATTTATTTCTTTTTTACTTTTAAGGTAACAAAATAAATATTTAAGTATTAATAATAAAGAGGCAAAAACTCTAATTAAAATTTAACACAACTTCAAAGTCTCCCTCCAAAAAAACTTGTGACGGGTAGCCAGTTAAGAAAAATAAAAGTGTAGTCATATTGATGTTTATTTTAACATGTTGATACAAAACATTAAATTTTTTTAAATGTGTTTTTAATTGTTGTTCTTGCTCTATGTTCTAGTCAAATTGTAGAAAAAATGCACATATATCCTCAATATAATTATTGTAATACACTGTATAACAAAAAATGTTCTCATTCTTGTTAGTATTGTAGTCTATTTTCTTCTTCAAAAATAGTATTTAAAAACCATGTGTTAAAAGTTCATACATCTGTGAAAGAATTGTGAACAAATACTGTACAATAAATTCATTTTTTAATAGCAATTACTGTACTTCACAGGTCTTTACTGTTTAGGTGGGAAGAGATAATAACACGTTTTCTAAATTAAATAGTTGATATGAATCTTGAATCTACAACAGGTTTATTCATGTTGACTCAATGGTGTATCTTTCACTGTCAATTTATATTGCACGCCCCATTATGCAGTTGAGTTAGCTTATACTTTAGCTGTATGCTTCGTTGCCAATCCTCCATCGGATCTCTGCTGTTTTGTAGCAAATCATTTGTCTATAATCACTCAGTCTTTTCAATAATAAATTCTGTTAATAATGAATACCTTGTAATGAATATGTTGGATGACAAAAGGACAGACATGTGGAACCATTCGTTATGATCACAGAAATGTCACTCCACAAGTTGTTAAACTTTTCTACATTGTTGTGTGATATAGTGTGTGATATAGTGTGTGATATAGTGTGTGATATAGTGTGTGATATAGTGTGTGATATAGTGTGTGATATAGTGTGTGATATAGTGTGTGATATAGTGTAAATTGGATTACTATATTAATAATTGTTCCTGGTGTTTGTTGGTGGTATAAACTCTCATAGATAATATGACTTAAATTGGTAATAAAACAATTGGTATTCTGTACTAAATGCAATTTTTAAGGATTTAGCGTCTAAAAAATAGGGCCAACTATGCAATTTTGAGTCTGATAAATGGGAGGATTTCTTTTAAAGAATACAACAATTTCTAGAAAAAATATAGCCAATCAATAGAAAAAATCCAAAATTTGATAAGGGTGAAAATGTTAAATAAATTCTTATAATTAGCTTTTGATTGTGTTCATTTTGAAATACCTGACTTTCAATCAATTTCAGAATCAGTGGAACAGAACAGAATTTACGGACTTACCTTCTCACATGCAATTAAATCCTCGGTTATTGTTTTCTCACACCTCTATCCTTTTGTAATTTTTATATTTTATGACCTACTGATAAAAGTATGATTTTAAACAATGAATCCAGTGTCCTTGATAGAACAAAGGTTAATAGAAATTTAGACAATTATAGCTTTGAACAGATTTCAGAGATAGGATTGCCTTGCCCTGCATCTAGACTACTTATCAATAATTAGCAACCATTTATTCATTTAATAGAAAGAATGGACATCATCATATTATGGGAAGTCTACTGTGTCAATTCCAACAGTGTGTTCTAGTTGTGTACGACCTTTTTCCCCCGATAAAAAAATATAAAAAAACAATTTTGTCACGTACGGAATAGTCATTCACTTGGATCTAAACAATTATTTAACTTCTTTTTTTCCTGTGTAATAATTAAAAATTATATTTTTTGTATGTGCACGGCCCCTATGAAAGAAAGACCATTAGTTCTCAGGCCCTTCATGATAAACTTAAATGAATTGCAGCCATAGTACAATTTCAATATTAATACAGTATATATCTTTGTTGATATAAAGTTTGCATTACACAACATATGTTAGTTCTGAAAAGAACTGTTGAGTTTCTCGACGTTTCGATCAATATGCTTTGATCATCCTCAGGAGTGAAAACCTTCAAACAATATGTAGTATATATCAAATAATAATTTGTTTGAGATGTCACACATTTTTAAACCCAGCAATTTGTTTAGGAAGTAAATTTGAATCGTTCGTGCACATTCCATTATTTTCTCATAGCTAGTTTTCTCATCAGAAGCAATGCGATCTTCATTGAAATTACTGTCATAATCCATTTGTAGAGACTGTTCTATGATTCAGATATTCTGCCTATGGTATGTATGTATACTGTATTCTTATCGTTGTTCATCACTGTATTGTCCTGGTCATGCACTGGCTTATAATTAAACTACCATCCAGATTACTTTGCCTCTGAGACTGTGGGAATATACATCAGTCAAGCTCTCCATGTCTGAGGGTTCATAGCACAAATACAACATTTCACCTAACATTACACCATGGAGGAAAAATGATTTAATACACCATCCTCGATCCATTACCCGGTATGTTTTGTAGGATTTGCCCGTTCTAATATTATATATGCTTATAGTAACCATAGCTTTTATCAGACATAAATCCATTAAATAACTTGCAAAGTAAATTAGACATTCAATTCTAAAACAACTATGGTATCCGATAGTCTGCCGATAAGGGCAGTATCGGAAAAGAGGCAGACCGCATGGGTAGTTTGATTTGCGGTCTACTATAATTGGCGACAAAAATTTTTATATGAGAGCATTGCTTACTGCACTTTATAGAAACTCATTTTGACATAACAACAACATTATCAATAGTAAATAATATAATAATTCTTGGATCAAAGGTATATTGAAAATTACATTTTTAAAGGTCTGATATGTATAAAAATATGCCTAAACCCTTTAATGTCCCAACAGTACAAATGAATCTATTTCTAGAGTTTATAGAAAGTGAACTAACAACAGGAACTATGCATATCTGTATATAACAAGAAATATTTCTTACAAAAAACGCTGCTCGCTTATTGAAAAATATTTTTTATTTTAAATGTTTTTGAATGTGTCATTTTATTGTCACATAATAGTTATTTTACCTGAAAAAAATGTAATTTAAAGCAACAAATACTTAAATTGTCTGTCAGACAATGGTTTTGGGGTTTCTTTTCTTTTTTTATATGTGAATAAATATTATTTTTTTGTTACAGAAGTGAATACTCAATTTCTGTCACTTTAGTTAATTTTATTGCTAAGGTCAAATCTGGGGGTCACTTCATCACCATAGATATTTCAATTGTGAAGTATCCTATTACAAACACAAACTTTAAATGGACTGTTTCGATAATAATTCAATGACTATCTGACAGTGAATATATTGTAATTTTAGCATGACATGTCCTAATAGACTCTTTCCCAAACGTTTTTTGGGTCTACTGTAGCAGCTGGAATCAATAAATTATAGTGGAGTTTCCATTTTCACAAAACTGTCTGTCCTTAGAACTATAACTGCTGCTTGCTTTAGCTTCTGATTGAGTAGTCCTAATGGGACGTAGCGGGCTAGAGCAGCAGCGTGAAAATAGTGAAGAATCACATGTATCTGAGAATACATAAATGTATTTTTGTTCAACTTTCAGTGGAGTTCAGACTCTAGTTAATTACATTTATAGCATCTTTAGTTGCATAACAACTAGAATTTAAAACTACAATAAAAAAAAAGGGAGTTTTTCAAAAGGGACTTTTTGTATAATTGAAATCTTGTGAGATGTTGCTTAATACTAGTAATGACAGTACTGTATATTGGTTCATGTACTTTATTAAAGGAATGACAACCTATGTCTCTAATCACAAAAAAATCCCCTGACCTTGTTGTATAATGATTTTTAAATCTTTTTATAACTTTGAACTGTGAATTGATAATTTCCGATGGTGTGAATAGTATTGCCTAGGGTGCTGATTTATAGGATAATCTACCTGAAGTATGAATCCTGACAATCAATTATTTAACTTATAGTTAAATATATTTAAAAAAGACTAAAATACTAAATAATGAACACTTGTTAGAAAGTCAATGCTGCTTTATTTATAAAAGATAAGGATAGCACAATTGTTATTGATAAAAGATAAGGATAGCACAATTGTTATTTATAATATTCTTTGTCAAAAGGAAGGTTCTCTCGGGAAAATGCTAAATTTGTACAAATACTATCACTATAGAATAATTATAATTAAAAATACAGTATGGCATTTTAGTGCATTTGATTTTAAGATTAATTGATGTACAGATCTAAGACTAAGCAAATAATTGGTCAATTTCTCTGAAATCCTTGTTTATTTCATTCCAAATAATGGGTTTATATAATTTTACAGGTATATCAAAAACAAAATTAATTGATTTATAAATGGTGAAAAAGATGGAAATCTGTGAAAATGTGTAAATTAAATGTATTCTGCAGAAAATAGGACAAGGCCTATTGATAGTGTATATGCCCTGCCCAATTTGCAGTTACAAGTGTATACAATAAATTATATTTTTGTTAGTGTTTATTTAAAGTAATTAATTTAAAATCAATGTCATTGACTTTGGAGCAATTTAGATGTAATAGTAATTGTTTGTATTAATGCCAGAGTTTAAAAATCATTTTTTTATCACGAATACAAATTTGTCACAACCGAAGGAGTTCAATGGTAGCGCACAGGCCTGGTAGCGCATGTCCGTGATTATTTTTGTGACCACTGTGTCCTGGTTCAATTGATACTGATTTCCCACGCTGTGAACTTAAGGTAATCGGCGTGAACTTAACACTCAATAATACTGTTGTTCTTTCATTTATCACTAAACCAATTTAATGTAATAAGAAATTGACAAGTTAGTCCAACTGGGCTGTTAATGGGTGATCAGCAGGTACACCCTCAAGATGTAACCCTTTGGTGCACAGATGAGGTATTCTTGTGTTTGAAACACTGCAATCAAAAATTGTTTGTTACAAAAATAAATAGCACTTATTTCCAAATTGATAGATGAAAAAAAATTCATATAGAAAAGAAATGGTAACGGTGGTATGTTGTGACTTTTCTACCATAAGAGGGCATAATTCGGATTGTATTATATCTTTCATTTTTATCCAGGTATGCGGAACTCATAGACTATACCATAATCTGGAATTTTCTAAATTATTTGTAGAAAATGATTTTAAAATTTAATCAGTATTGCCAGTTATTAGGGCATGTTGAGCTGAATGGAATAAGGTGCAATGATCCGGTATTTACAAAACATTCTTTTAATTATGAAGGACCTACATATTTTAACTCGTTAGACGTTTCTATTAGAAATTGCAATACCTTTTTAAATTTTAAAAGTAAATTAAAGAATTTTATGCTTAATAATGACACTTTTATCTTCCTCACCTTTTACTTTTTTGCCTTTCTATTTACATTTTTATATTTATTCTTTATTCAATTTTAACTATTTTAATATATTTTTACTGATTATGTTTTATGTCGTATTGTTGAGGGACCCTTAAAATCAGCTTCCGCTGGCTGGGTCACCCTCTTGAAACATGGTTGAATAAATAAATAATAATAAATAAATAACAATGCACATTTTGAAAAGAGAAAAATTAATAATCCAATTTGTTATTAAAATTTGTAATTATTTTTTATGATTATTTTTAATTGTCAATATTTTCCTTTTGTAGCAATATAGTTCTTAATTTTTTTTTTTTTCTCTTTTGTGGCGTTAACCACTATTTTATTCATTTCATTCTGAAATGATCAATACAATGATTTTACACTTCATCCAAATATATATTCCCTTGTTATTCTGTTCTGTTATTTTCTTGTACTTTCTTTTATCTTTTGTACGATTTGATCGAAACAATTCGGTCGGATATATTATATATATACTTTTATATGTATTATCCACTTTTTTCATAATTTTCTTTTATTTTAACTATTCCTCTCTACATTAAAAAAAAAAACAAAAAAAAAAAAAAGCAATAGGTTTATGTCTCTACAAAACACACATGTGCATATATTCGAGTACATGACTGCATACATACATACCCACGACAAAGGTATATATATAAATAAATAAATATTTACAATATATAAAATGCAATACAATTACTCAACTATTCTTAATTCTTTTTTTTTTTTAACAATAAGAACATAAGTAAAAATATAAAATTCCAATAATTATAGTAAGCTTTAAAAATCCTTTCCTTACTCTTGTGTTTTAGTTTTATGTCTCATGGTTATATTTGTTACTTACTTATATGTTACGTTTTGTTTTGTTTTTAATATTTATTTCATTTATTTTCGTTTTTTTTTTTTTTATAATTCTATATAAAGATTTAACCACCTATTGGCATTGTACAGCGTTATATAAACCTCTGTAGAATATACCGTATTATAATAGTCGGTTAAGGTATAACCTATAATTTTTTTTAGTTCTTAATTTTTTATTTATTTTTTGACTTCATGTGGATCCTTTATTTCCTTCAGAATAAAACCTTGATTCATAGGAACCACAACTGCCCACACTCTTGTGTGTCATGGATCAATACAATGATTTCTTTAATTTTAAAATTTGATAGAAAAATATTGCTTATAAGAAACACCCTTTTAAACAAGGTCAATTAATTTGACTGGGTCACGTTTGAAATAATTTATCCTTCATGTTAGAAATTAAATAATCAAGGTTGCAATTGTGTACTGTACTATTTATAGTACATTTGTATTGATTACAAACTGTACTTAAAATTGTATATACTGTATAAAATAGAAGACTCAATTTCACATTTAGTGTCATGCCAATGAAATTCCAGTAAACATTTCTATCTTTGACACTTCAAATCCTTAATTGATTGTATTGTTGTAATGGAAGTTTCCTATTTACATTACTGAACTACTACTGGTACTTCTTGTTTTAAATACAATTTTTAGAAATTAAAAAAAGAAAAGAAGTCTTTGCAACAAATTATTTTATGGATACAAACAAAAATATTACCTAATAATAGTAATACAAGGTACTCGACTGTGTTTACTTCATTTTCTAATAATTACTGTAGCTATGTTTACTGTACATATTCTTTTCTCTATTTATAGTTCCCTTTTATTTACTACTCTGAAGATCAGGAGGCCTACATTTGTATTGATTTGATTGATTTATTTATTAAATTTTATTTTTTATTCATAAAATAATTGCAGATACATTTAACTTGTTCTGCATTCAAACGCTGGATGTACTGTACCATCAAAGTTAACATGATACTTGATATCTATAGAGAGCTAACAACACATTACTTTCGTTGGATATAACTCTGATATGATTCGGATCAGCTAAATCCGTTCTATGCACACTTAACTCTAGTGCGTGTGAACATGAATGCAGATACCGGTACCTTTCTTAAGAAAAACCTAAGAAATAGGATTTGTAATCCAATCTTACTTTGATAATTGATACTGATTTAATTTTTTTTACATTCTGCTCAAATGTCAGATCATGGCGAGGTGTAAAGAAAGAGGTTTTTGCTAATAAATATCACTTTTGTGTGTTTCTTTGTCTATGTTGGTTTGTTTATTCAGGTACACTCTAATCTATTTTAAGATCTGTTGAGTTGTTTTCAAATGTGTGATATTTCTCATTTCATTAATTTTTAAGTAGGACATGGATATGCTTTAAATCTATTGTATGTAGCCTACATTTTAATTGTTGAAGCACTTTCTCTTGTGTTTCATTGGGGCAAGTAGACATCGTGGCTCATGGGGACGGTATTTCTAAGATGCCGACATTGCTCCAATTGTGTTAGTGAGTACATTTTGACACACAATAACACAAGTTTTAGTTTCTAGCAACATTTCACACATTCAGTAACGTAAATATGTTACCTGTGTTTTTCAACAATACACACATACTTAATGATCCACTGAAGATTTCAGATAAAATAAAACAAGAGAGACTACAAATAAAGAGACATTGAGAAATTGATCAAAGCATCAAATTTGTTTCTCTTTATTTGGAGTTTACCCCATGTTTTATTGTTTTTTGACATTTTTTCGGTATGCATTGTTAAAAAAAACAGGCGCGGATTTAGGCTGGGCTAAGCAGGCTTTACAGGCACACAATCCATATTTCAGGTTGTTTTATTGTACGGTAATCATTTTGAAAGTTAATTGGATCGTTGCATAGGTGACAAAGATTTCAAACATAATATGGCTTGTGTTTAGATAAACCCACAACTAAACCTTTAATCTTTAAAAAGGGCCAGCAAATTTACCCATCAAACATGTAAAGGAACTCATTGTAAATTGGCAATAAAATTGGAAAGTGGTGCTTTAGTATCAAAGTGGTTTATTGAGTGCAAACCTTCTGGATATTAAAGACACCTTCCCTACAATTTGTGACGTTTTGTAAAAATAATACATATATATTACTTTAAAAACATTAAACCAGGTCATTCCTTGTCTTAAATGTACGTTTTATGGTAAATTATGATAAAAAGTGAGAAACAATGCACTACCTAAGTAGCTCGCGGCGACTGACCTCTCGTGGACGGTCTTTAGGCCTAGCCTAGCTAGGCTTAGTTTTGTAGGCCTAGCTGGTAAACATCGGTAACGTACGAACATCGTACGCTAGCTATATACCTAGCCTGACGTTGTATAGTTGCTGCATTAATTGTCTTTCTATTTTTGCCAGACTCCGTTGATACAAATTGGGGAAAACCCGGTATTTTCGCTGAAAAGTTAGGAGTCTTCCATTTGTTTTGGCCTCACGATCGATCGAAAAGTGGGTGAATTACAGAAGAAAAACAAAAATATCAATCGGCGTGCAATGCATTTTGGGATTTATAGCGGGCCGCTATAATTATTAGAATCGACTTATTTTTCACAGTTTTAACCATTTAAAGACGAAAAAAGTTATCGCAATAGGACCATATAGTATTATTTTTACATTAAATATAGTTTGTGATCTTAAATTAGATCTAAAAAACGTAGGGAAGGTGTAAGTTCAAAACAAACATCCTTAAGGGGGCCAATTCAGCTTACCAGCAAGCTACTGGTATTTCAGTCCTCTTAGGCCTGGAGCTTTACTCACACCACAGAGGTAATATGCCCTATACCTAAGGGCTGGTCAATACAAGGCATCGTAGGGTTTGTTTAGATTGATTTTCATTTAAAAGAATTTGCCCTGACCATTAATTAAAACTTTAGAAACCACATGAGATTATGAAAATGGACAAGTTTTGTTATGGCATGTTCATGCATTCACTTTACAATAACCCAATGTTACCTGTACTGCCTCACGCTGTCTTAAAGGGAAACTAACTCCATCACTGTGATGTTTATTCTATTTACAAATCCTTTACTTTAGTGTTTTAAAACTTACTGAATGTGTTTGTACAGGTTGGATTAACAAGTGGCACTAATTAATTAGCATAAGTGATTAATTATCATAATTTTGTAATGCTGTTCATATCTGAAAAATTAAGTATTATTAGGCGATAAAACAGTACCACTATTAACATCCTTTAAATTGATTGATTTTTTCTGTTTTTTTTTCCATATCGTAATAAAATACTTGTCAGGCAATGTACAAAAATATGAACCATTGTCATTCAAAATAGAAAGAAAGAGTATAGGGTGAGGGTTAGGTGACAGTCTTTTGTGTCTTATAAATCTCAAATTGGTTGTAAAATAATGTCAAAATAATGATGAACTATGTGATGCATATTATATGTTTTTGTCTTGTTTTTTTTAAATCTAGGGTAGCCAGGCCTATCAGGTTATCTATTGATCAAAATCATATGCACCCTTAAGTGATGATGTCACATAGACCCCATTTACACTTACGATTTAGGCCGGCCCTGGGTCGGCAATTGATAAGTGTAAATACTCCAAAAAGTTAGGCCGGCCCTGGGCCGGACGCAGATCTGGGCCACCTCTCCAGGTAGGTTCAGGAGCGGCTTTTACGTTTGGGCCGGCTTACGCAGTGAATCGTGAACAACGTTTGACCTTTTTATGAGGTTGTTGTTATGACGATCCGACATTCTCAGTACATACCTTCCTCCTTTTCGGGCGACAATTTGTTTTCTTCATTATATAGTTAAATTTATTTTCAGACATCTTCTTTCAATAAAGTATTCCTCCGCTTGTTTCGCATATACATAAAATATAGCCATATTATATATAAAACAGTGGGGTTCATTTTGTTTTTAATGGGACAAAAAACAACAATACAGTACTATAAATATAAAACGGTCGGTTCGCGCGGAGAGTTGAATTGACGATCGAGAGAGAAAAATGTAAACAAACTGTACTTCGTATCCCAGCATGCAATGGTACTTCCGATAAAATTATTTACGACCAGTAATCTGCGTCGGTAGTGTAAACGCTCTGGGCCGGCCTAAAAAGTAAATATTTGCAACCGGCCCAGGACCGACCCAGGACCGGCCCTGGACCCAAACGAAAGTGTAAATGGGGTCATAGAGTGTGAGACAACTAAAATCTTGTTTGTAAGAGGCTAAAACGTGTAAATTATAGAAGCATGTACAGTCACGAAATACAAACACTCCCCCTCAATCCCCTAACACTGGTCAATAGGTCATGGTCAACATTGTTGTGTATGATAAAAATATCTGTAAATTATATTTGAGCTCTTCAAATTTAACCTGTATTTAGTTACAGAACCTCCCCTTATGCTCTGTTTTTGTGAGTAACTGTGTCAATAGGATTGAAGTCTGTAATTTTGAAATATAATACAGTTTTAAATGGATAATAGATTTTAGTTGTATTTAACTTCTTTAACATTTATGCATGCTTGTTCTTCCTTGGGCCACCATGCACATATAAATATAAAACTAAAAGTACTTAAAAAGTTTATGTTTAAATGATTGTTGAGAAATGGATGAATGACTGTTAGAAATAAGATTGTTCCATTCCTGTACTTTTGTAATCAATCTTAGGTATAAATATAGAGTAACAACATATAGTGGCTGTATTGTTACCAAATTTGAATTTATGAAGATTTGCATTTTATATACATTTTTATAAAAGACTAAATGTTAGGCCTTACCTATTACTATGTTTTAAAAAATGATTTTGTTTGCATCCTTTCTTGAATTAGTTTGTTTATAGAATAAATTGGACTGCTTGTTGATTGACTTTAGATTACATTTATATTGTGTTTATCTAACACACAAATGATAACCTGTGAACGACCTCTTTCTAGTTTGGTAAATGGATTCAATAGTATTGCAATGGATACAGATCTATTGTCAAGTTGTTTGAATTTGTTTTTATTTGCCACTGTTTCATTTTAGTTTACTTTTTTTTTTCTCAAAAATATATAATAAATAAATGAGCCTGTTTGTATCGAAAATCGTAGTTGTCTTTCAGTTTGGTTGTATACAGTAACTTTATTTAATATGTGTTGCAGCTTATTTTTTACCCATTTTGTGATCATTCATAGTTGCTTTAATCTAGGTTCAAGATGGTTCTTTGAAGTTATATTATGTTAAAAAGATAAAATGTTGACACCATTTACATACCTTTTGAGTTCAAATTGATTCTTCAATTGAATTGACATTGCTCCAAAAAGCAAAAAAAAGAAAAAAATCAATTTTTTATTCCATATAACTTTTTTTTATTATACTGCTTTGCTTTTGGAGGTATGGATAGCCAGGATTATAGGTCATATTTTGCAAATGAGATATTGAGATGAGATCCTGGTTTTTTGACAACCCCCAATGGAGTTCTTAGGCTAGATAATGACTCATCAATCAAGTTGCCCTCTTCATGCTCATACTGATAAGAATCTAGCTTTGATTAAAGAATTCCTTTCATAAGGTGTATGATCTAGTAAAGCTGCAGAACTGGGGATTTAAAATACTCATCCACAGCTAAACGGTCACCACTGTCGTTCAGTAACATCCCCACTGCAGTTCAGCAACATCCCCACTGCAGTTCAGCAACATCCCCACTGCAGTTGTTCATCGAATTCCCCACTGCAGTTCAGTGGTGTCACCACTGCAGTTCAGCGAATTCCCCACTTAAGTAAAGTTCAGTAAATTCCCCACTGTAGTTCAGTGAATTCCCCACTGTGGTTCAGTGAATTCCCCACTGCAGTTCAGCGAATTCCCCACTGCAGTTCAGCGAATTTCAGTGAAATCTACACTCTGGGTCTAATTACATTATTAGTAAGTACAAAGCTACATTTTATTGCATGAGTAAAATCTAGGGAAAAAAGTCCATAGATGGGTATGCTATGTTTAGAAAATATTACAAGATATTAAAGTCTAATAATTCTCAAAAATAGGTTTATAATTGAGATTAGGAAAAATTTCAGGAAGGATTTATTTAAGACTCCCATGATGGGAAGATTCTACCAAATATATCACTTCTATACTTTTTAAAAAGTTTATATATTGATTCTTTTTGAGACACATATCATCAAATGATACATTTCATTCATTCTAAAAATTAAAAAATCTAAATGTCTTGAAAAGATAATGTAGTACCCTATTAACCCCTGGTTTCCGGCCATCAATAAATAATGCAATTTTAAAGGGTGTTATTGGAATATTAGGTTAGAGATGGAACACAGATGTTGACATTAAAATCTTATTAACATTCTGTAGGTTAGGTTTTTAATCATTTTTTTGTGGCATTTGGAATTTTATCAATATTCATATTCATATTCATATTCATTTATTATCCAGAAAAATAAAAACAATAATACAAAAAGCATAAATTACATAAAACAAAAACAAGCATAGAAAAACGCAGGACACTATCCTGGCGGATTGTCAAAAAGCAAAAATATCGCTATAATAGACTCTCCTGATACTCTGATAGTGCTGGTGGCAAAATAACAGAAACAAGGTTAAACATTTAACAATCCGGTAACATAGAATTTATATAAAACAGAATAAAAATTGCAATCATTATAAATAAACATGTCTGTGATATATACCGGAATCTCATCCCACATCCTTGGAAATGAAATAAAAACAGAGTAAAAAAAAGCATTAGTACGAGACTTCTTATGTCTAAAAACAAGTTTCTCACTTCTACGTTCAACAGGTTTAGGTAGCAAAGCACCATCAATTAGGAAATCTGTACAGAGGCACTTCACAACAAATTTAACACGGATGAATTTAAGTCTATTATAAATCATGGGTAATTTTAGAGTCCGTAACCTTTGTTCGTATGACGGCCGCATGTCATAATCCATGTGAAAAAAACGTGGGAAGCATGATCGTGTAAAGCGTCTCTGAACAGATTCAATCTGATTAATGGTGCTTTGCAGAAATGGAAACCAGACAGAGTTGTTGCTATATACCAGAAATCATCCTAGGACTGTATGGATAGTTCACCAAAGATATAAACACAAGTTATGACCATATAGTGCTACAAATATGCTATTTTGAATACACAGTCTCATGGAGTTTATTCATTCATTTCTATGTTTTTCTGACTTTTCCACTGTGTGAATTTGGTATTGTTTCTGGCTTTCACACCAGTGCCATCCTTTCCACTTATATTCCAAGTTTCCTTGACTTTCTGCATTCTCACTCCTGAGGACGATCAAAGCATATTGATCGAAACGTCGAGAAACTCAACAGTTCTTTTCAGAACTAAGATACGTGGTGTACCGCAAACTTTATATTAACATTTGATTTCGCCATGCAAACCTTCAAACAATATATTTCTGACCTCATATATCTATAGAATACATTCAGTAGTACAAAAATACATAATTAACAAAAGTTACTCAATCATCATATACACTTAGGTTGACTGTCATGCACTTAAAGTATAAAGTAACTAAAAAACAAAAGTTTATTCAATTTTTTCTGAAGTTTAGATTCACCATTTCAATTTATATGGTGTCAGTCAGAGTTTTAAAGTTTTTTTTGCCTTGCTTGCCGGACCTGGATAACCAAATAATAGCCCATAGACAAAATATTCACAAAAAGAGGAAATTCCGTTACGCACCCCTATCGGTTAATGGTGTAATATGCAAAATGTTGCAATATATTGTATTAAACTAATGTTAATTGACAATTGTGATTATCTCACATCAAGTTTGTGTTTAAGAGAATACATTTAGAGAAAAAAAATGTATGAACATTGTTCCCATGTTATTTCCACTGATAAGTCTATTAATCAATAGAAAAGCTATGATTTAGGATTGTCCTAGTTTCTGAAATTGAAATTCATTATTCAATAAAACATCAGCATTTCCCAGGGCAGAAACTTTATTAAGAAAGAGGTGAGTGATTGCTCACTAACATCATAAAAACTTGAATTTCAAAACTCTTGACCCCTGACATGTAATGTCACAAAAGGTGGGAACACAGATGATAGACTTGTTTTAGGATCCATAGGGTTGGTTATCAACAATAATGGTTTACTTGAGGTACAGTAAACAGGACACTATTTTAATACTATATGGTATTTTATGTAATTTAATTCTAAAAAAATCCCCAAATTTTGTTATATTTATGTAAAAGCTGGTAAAAAATTGTATATACTGCTGTAATGGTATATACTGCTGTAATGGTATATACTGCTGTAATGGTATATACTGCTGTAATGGTATATACTGCTGTAATGGTATATACTGCTGTAATTCTATATACTGCTGTAATGGTATATACTGCTGTAATGGTATATACTGCTGTAATGGTATATACTGCTGTAATGGTATATACTGCTGTAATGGTATATACTGCTGTAATGGTATATACTGCTGTAATGGTATATACTGCTGTAATTCTATATACTGCTGTAATGGTATATACTGCTGTAATGGTATATACTGCTGTAATGGTATATACTGCTGTAATGGTATATACTGCTGTAATGGTATATACTGCTGTAATGGTATATACTGCTGTAATGGTATATACTGCTGTAATGGTATATACTGCTGTAATGGTATATACTGCTGTAATGGTATATACTGCTGTAATGGTATATACTGCTGTAATGGTATATACTGCTGTAATTCTATATACTGCTGTAATGGTATATACTGCTGTAATGGTATATACTGCTGTAATGGTATATACTGCTGTAATGGTATATACTGCTGTAATTCTGGTATTGATACTGTATTGTAGTTTGTCTAATCTAAAGCTCTGTCTACACTATCAAACTTGTGACAAAAACACGATGACATCATATCACTACATTGTTTTAGCATATCACTACCATACTGGGTATCACACTATTTTGATAGTGTAGACAGAGCTTTAATATTATTAATTTTTACTTTTTACTGGATTCTGACAATTTATAGTGTGCACATTCACATGGGATTGACAACAATTGTTAATATTTTTATATATTTCACAATCACATCAGGTATAAAAATGTATGAATTAATATTATAATACAGTGGATTTTGTGTTTGTTTTTTAATAGAAAACATCACATTTACTGAATATGTTACTTGAAACCAATATTTATATTGTTAATAATTATATGATTACTCTAATTAATTGTATCTTAATGAAATGCAGTCGTGGGTCTGCAATCCATCTGTTTGATGTGGTCTCTTGCAGGAGTTTAGCTGACATAACAGCAGGTATCCTAGGCTGTGTACATTGTACCGAGTCATGGGCCAACTACCAACCGTTTCAGTAGGCGAAGCAGAAACAATATATTTTGGTCTCCCTAAGTGTTCATATGGCTTTTCTCTAAAAAAGTAATCAGATGTTTTGATAGGGTTTGTCATATACTTGAAATTACTCCAGACACGCAACCAAATTAAAGTACGAATTAAGTTTAATATAAAACCTTTCCTTATGTTGAAGATTTATATTTTAATTCAAGACAAATATCTGGAAGTGTTTAAGGGTATGTTCAGATCCATGGAGTTATGCTTTCGTATCGCAAGAAATGCCATATTATAATTAGCGTCGTTACAGAAAAGTGTTCATATTCGCCTAACTAATCTTGTACCTTGAGCTGTCGTAACGAACGAAAGATCAGTGTCGTACGAAGTGGCTTCCACTAATCTTTTCCTGATTCAGACCTATGGAGTTATATGCTGCATATAATACAAAAGCATAACTGCGTAGGTGTGAACAGACCCTAATAGGTGTGAACAGACCCTAATAGGTGTGAACAGACCCTAATAGTGAAAAGTTATTGGCATACTGTACAGTAGACTTATCATTAATTTTCACTTGCAGCTGACCGAACTATAAAATATTTTGAAGAAGCTCACCATACTAATTATTAACACAGTTTATCCAGATCCCTGTACTAATAATTAATTGAGGCCCTTAATTCAGAATGTTTTTTCTAGGTCACTTAAGATTCCTGTAGATGTTGACACAACCTTTTCATGAATACCTTTTAACTTTCTTACTGCTGATGGTACAAATCATCAGCGATTTTGCTTTTCATTAGCTGTGTTTACACTTCTTCTTGTCTCTATTAGAGTTAAATTGTGTTTCGTCAGAGTTACTTGTTCTGTATCAAATGCAAACAAATCATTTACATTCGATATCCCTCTGATGGGGATTGTTTGTCGAAGTCTTACATTCTGAAACTTATTGGTTTTCTGTTTCCAAAAACAGAGTAAAAATTGATAATGACTCAATGTTTTGCTATAAGAACAACTGTCTTATGGAGTAATACATACTATTACTAGGCATCTTTAACACTTCCATACCAAGTTTTTTTTTCACAGATCTCGGTTGGCTTGATGAGAATATAATGAAGCTTATCAAATAATTGTTGACTGCAGTTTAAAAAAAAAGTGGTTAATTATTTTATTACACTTTGATGGATGTAGCCTATGATGAATTGAACAAACATGTAATATTGACAACATCATCAAAACTGCAAGTACTTATTTACATTGCATCAAGTACCTCTATTATAGTTTGAGTCTTGTGTACACTGTTAAGTTTGCTTACTTTTTAAGTATTAAGTTATAGAGGTGTAAACTTGGTTTAAATGTGTAATTTTCAGGTGTGGTACGAACACATGTTATTTAATTTGATTGCAATTACTTGTTTATAAAAAGCTTTAAGTGAATTATTATGATATTAGATTAGAAGTGTTTGCTTGATGTACTTTGGTTATCAAGACCTTCTGGTCCAGGGTTCAATTCTGGTCTGTTCAAAAAAATTACTTTGTCATTTGATTATTTTGCAAGGGTTATGGGATAGTATTGATGTTAACATTCAGGTGTTCATGATCAAATTACTGATAATTCGAAGCTGAAACAGGGTTGATCAGTAGTCTTCAGTGGAAATGTTGGTTTGATGTTTCTCATTATTTTGTTCAAATTATTGATTTATTTGAATTTTATTATGTGAAATATGTAGAGAACAAGTAGTTTATGGCTAATTTAATATCCAAGATGTTCAATGTGGAATACATCAAACCAACATGTAGCAACCTCCATCTAACCCCACCCACCCTTTGCTTTGCTTGTGTCAGAGGAAGGTCATCATTTTTCCCCTGTGAATCTTTTCCAGTTGTGTCCCTTTAACCTTTTAATGTAAAAAAAAAATGTGATAGGAATTAGTTGTTAAAAGCATTTTGTTAAATTACAGTATTCTTTAATGCAGAAACCTGACTGAAAATGAACTGACTATAAATGGTATTTCTTAAATGACATGGTGAAAAATTAAATTTATTATTAAGGAAAAACAATGAATACAAATAAATAACAAATCAACTTAAGTAATATCCATATATACAAGTGCCTACAGGTATAGAATAAACACCCTTGAGTATAAACTTATTTTTATAACTGCTGTTATTGGTATTTCCACATGTTCACTAATTAACATAATACTTGTCATAACAGGTGTCAACATGTCAAAATAATAATTTAATTGTGAATGGATTCAACCTGATGTAATTTTATGTTGCCACAGTACAAGTGAACCCACAGACATATCTTCATATTAATAAATGTATGTTTAAAAGACAAATTTGTATTTAAATGGAGAAGATTTTTTTGGGGCTGTGAAGAACCTCTTTTTTCTTTTTAAAGCTATTTTGTAATGTATCAAGAAGAATCAATTTGACACATAATGTTGTGCTGGGAGATTTAATTGAACTCTATTCTCTTCATGAAACTGTAGCACCACTGTAGATAATAAATTATTAATATTGTGTTGAAATGTCAACCATGATTTTATGATAGTCATTAAAATAAATGCTCAAGAACAATTTATTGAAAAGATCTTTTGGAAATGTCAATGGTGTTTAGATGTTTAATGAAGCTAACTGATTTATAGTAAAGACTAGTAGAATTTATCATTTGAAGATGTTTTATGCTCTGTTCTTATGTCACAACAACTTCCAATGTGCATGATATTTCCACAGTTTTTAGGATGCAACTTTTTCAGGCAACATTATTGAAAAGGAATATGGGAGGGTGTTTTCCCTTTTAGGCATGTAATCATAATGATCAGTTCCTTTACTGGAACCAGATAGGCCACTCTCATTAAAGATGGTAATTATTAACGAGTCAATCTGTAAAATTGAATGACTTGATTGATGATACAGTTTATTTTAAATACCCTTCCATCCACAAACAATTATTGTAAAATGATCAACTATAGTTGTAGTACATTTTAATAATGTACAAGGAAACATGACATGGTTGGTAAAATCATGGAGGTAAATAATTTCATGGTGAAATCCCAAATCAAAGAAATATCTTCAGGCATGAAAAGTGTATAAGCGCTATACAAACCATGAATTAGGAACAAATTATTTGAAAAGTAAGTGTTGTTCTAAAAGATTATTTGTGTTAAGTTGGCAGAAAACGATCACTCAAACTAGAAAATTAGTAGCATGCTTTTGTTGAATTAATAGGTATAAAGAAAATGCCCCAGGGCAACAGTACTACTTCCAATGTATTGTTTATATTTTCATTGAATAACCATAAAGTGTTATGAAACCCAAGTGGTATTTTAGCCAAACCCCAAGGTAGAGTCAGAACTCTCCTATTGTGTAATGTGTTAACACTTTCATAAAGCAACATTGTTTAAGTCACACCAAGCAAAATATTTCTCTCTAACAAGATTAAAAAGACAAAAAATCTTGGAAGACAAACATGCAAGTTCTGGGGACAGTTGAGATAAAAGTGTGCCTGGTGGCATTTATTGTATAGACTGTGTGTAATTTGTATATAGGTGTAGTACTTCTTTACAAGCTAAAGAAAGAAATGGTTTTAAGTTTCAATGACTTGAGTAAACTGTCTAGAAATCAAGAGCCCACATAGGGTAACCAATATTTTCAGAATTTGTTAATTATAGAATAATCCTGACATTGATCACCTATGGGTGCATGGACTTGCCAGCTCGTCAGTTTGACAATAGCCTAATTGGCAGGCACCGGAAACTATTGTTTGCCCAATTTGTTTAATATTAAACCTTAATATTAATCAAACATGTTAAAAAGATTATTTTAATTGATTTGTTATAGGTTGGGCTATAGGTACGGGGAAGTGCCATGCTTTTAAGGGTGAGGGTTGTATGAAAGTTGAGTGGACACATCTATCCATGAAATAAAAATAAAAAGTAATGGACATAATATGTTTATTTCTCCCCTTCTATGATGTACAGTATTCTCTCAACTGTTTATCGGTTTGTAAAAATCAATTTGAATGTGCTTCCATTGAATTATAGTTAAACTGGAAAGTTCTTTGATAAGAATCAGTTACAGTATCATATTCGATTATAACAAATTCTGATTAGAATTATTATTGCTTGTTAACCATGAACTAATAAATATAGTTATAGTTTAATCGCACATAACATATTTGTTACTTAGTAGAATAGCAAGAATAAAGGTGTTTAATTCGTTTTTGATTGAATAGTTGATATCGTAGCAAGCAATCTGTAGGTTTAATATTATACTATTATGATAGCTGTGTGTTGAATAGCAATATTATGTAGTATTTGTTTGTTAGGATATTGCTATTATTTAACCTTTATTGACCATGTTTTCTCCAACAGTGTGAGGCGTGTTTCTCAACTCCCTGCTCCCTTAGGCTGTTGTTATAAGCTGTATGTTCTAGTATCTACAACAAAATAAAAAAAGACTTAATTAGTGTATTTTTTAATACATTTTTTTGTGTTGGATTAGGAAAAGTCTTCAACCATATCACAGTGTGCACTAAGTTTTTAGGATCAACTTTCTGAATTGTTAAAAATTAAAATATTTGCAAATTCTTTGTGTTTTCTAGTTTCTACAGTAGGTCTCCTGGGATCTGTTTTTGCTGCATAGCGTTGAATAAACCGATTATTTACTGAGCATTCTGCTCAATTTTTACTCCAAAATAACTTTAAATCAGTGGGTGGTTGTTGACAAAAATCCTTACCTAAAATGCAATTGGTCAAACGTTACTGCAGTGTAGTTGACTCAAAGTCAGCAGCTACCAATCAAATAACCATTATTTCGTGTTGCACCTAAAAATTACTCAGCGATAATCGGTTAAATGGCATTCTAACACCGAATTGAATGGGTGTTTTTGACCGGTTATTTTGCACTGCCGGTTACGACAAAATTCTCCTGTTTCTGCTCCCAAGAAAATGTAGTTAAAATACCCATTAAACATAAATATTTTGCTTATTATTCAGTATGTTTTGACTTGAAAGTTTTTAATTTATTAACATTGGCAGATGTGCAACTGACGAAACCGGTTTCCAAGAAAACCGTTCTTTTTTTATTTTATAATAGAAACAGGCCCTTGGAGTCTAAAATATTAAATAAATTAATAAACTTTTCATTCACTTCATCAAAACAATGAAGTAAAGTAAATGAAAAATTTGTAATCTATTAACATTGGCAGACAGTGAGTACTTGAAGTCTGGAATGTGGTTAATGAACCAAACCAAAATACGGAAGTATCATTACAATTACATGGTAATCAATGAATGGTGTATTATTTCACTAAATATTGTTCATTTTATTACAAAATTCCTTGTCTTCTCATGAATATTCGTAATGCTTCTGTTTTATCTTTTCTCTTTATGTAAATGTACCACTTTGAAAATAGTAGACCTATTTAGTAACCCGTCAAGTGTATAAAGTAAAGTACCTTAATATTGGAAATAATAAACTTTTCATTATCTTAATGTTTAGATTGTTTACATAGACAGCTCTCCGGTCTTATGTCAGGCAACTTTAAACTTTTTATTTATTTTTATCTTTAAACAATCATTTTTATCTGTACATAATATTTATATTTATATATTTTTTAGATTCAATTTTAACGATTGTTCAATTTGATGCCTCGCAATTTTTAAATTTTTATATCTTTGTATTTATTTATTGTTTACTTATATGTTCAAGTGCAGTATATGGAGAGCCATCTCGATAGTGCTTTGCACTCATGGCAATCCTCAGAGTGCTGCACCGCTGTCTTGTCATGTATTGTTGTGCCTGAAAATTGAATAAAATAAAATAAAATAAAATAGAGAATTCTTGTTGTTGAGTTCATATTCTATAAAATCATTCGACAATCTGAAAATGTTATTTCCTTTAAACGTGAACTTAAACAATTTATTTCCAGTTAATATTGTTCGTACTATGTATATATATATATATATATTTTTAACTTTTATATGAATTTTATATAATCATTGTAAATTTTTAAGCCTTTAATATTTTTTATGTCATTTGAATATTTAATATATTTTATGTGTTGTACTGTATGTTTGTTTTATCGCGGGCCCTGAATGATCAGTTCTATAGGAACTGGATAGGCTACCCTCAGTAAATATGGTACTAAATAAATAAATATTGAAATAGGTCAGAAGAATATAAAAAAATAGTTCATTATAAATTGAAAATAAAGTTTTAAATTTTATATTACAATGTTGCATTTGTATGTCATATACAAAATAAAGGTGAAAAACAGACAAGACATATACAGTAATAATATACATAGCCTACATAATTTGTACAGATAAGAAAATAATTGTTTTGTAGTACTACTATACTACTGTACTAGTTGTTGAATGCAATGTACTGGTTATTGTGCTCTTGGTGTCTCCAACTTAATCCAATGACTTGATACCTTTGACCTCACTATTTAAATCCCTAAATATAGTGCTTAAATATGTAGTATAGTTATGTTGTTGTTATTATTGTCTTTTTTAGCTTTGTTGTGGGTAGCTACTTCCTGGGTTTTGACACTAAGCTATTTGATTGCCATTATTAGGAAGTGTTCCAGTCATTGAATTTATCTGAATACCGCAACCAAGGACTATCAGCTTAGTTTTGGAATTCTACAATTCTAGAAATGTAATTTAGAGTAATTTAAATTATAGCACAAAGTTTAATATGAAAGTATTGGCTGCAATTACAGGGTGTTGTTTTTGCAAACTTGGTTGTATATTAACAGTGAAAAATAAAGATTATCTATCGACCATGTAAATACTGTATGCCTGTTTTCATGTTCAAACCTTGTATAATATGTAATAATAAAAATACTAAAGACCAACTTTGTAGAAAACATAGTCCTAGTTCTCTACAGTTGGTACAGACAACAATCTCAAACTTAGATGTGATCCAAGATAAGCTTCATATGCTGTAGTAATTGATGAACTGATAACTGTAGATACTTCTACTAATCATATGGGAATTACTCAGAAATGTATTTTTGTTAAAGATGTATGATTTCACAGGTCGTTGCTCTTTAGGTATACCTCGTTTAGGTAGTATAGTCTATTTGTAGATGTACCATGGGCATTGCTGCAGGCTACCTGCTATTAAGCATTATATATACAAGTTAGATTTAAAGAAAACATTTACATTGAGTATGTATTTACCTGTCCATCATGCTTGCCCCTGGTTAGTATAGCCACAGTTGGAAAACTTGAGCTAAAATTGAAAGGAATGTTAAGTTAGTTTAAAATGAAGCTTCAAAATGATCCATAAAAAAATGATTTGAAGACACTGGTAGCAGTGCGTTTCTGCTCTATTATCATGGTGGACAAAAAGTTTGTAACTTCTTGTATCGTAAACATTTTGAGAAATTTGTGGGATATGCTAATATTGCTAAGCCTGTAGATTGTGTTTGTTGAATGTAGAGAATATTTTTATTTTGTTTAAAGCCTGACTGTCATATTTAACTTGGTTCATTGGATAGCATCTATCAACTAATGAAAATATTTGTCCTATTCAACTCATAAATATTACTTGTATGTTCACCAAATTAAAGACAACTACATAATATCTTTGCAGGGCCAATTTGATAGATCCATAGCATTGGTAAATTGTACGAAAAGCATGTGTATTGCAGTAGTGACTGTAATAAAGAAATTCTCATATTTTATTTCTTTTATGTACAATATTCTATTTGTCTTTCACTTGTTTACACTTTTGACCTTTTTCTACTAAGATTGAAAGATAGAGATTGAAAATTGATGCGTTTGTGATTGTGTGATTTTAGCATAAAGAAAAATTCAACATACTTGATGATTGTTCCAAAATCCTGATTAAAATCACAAATCTGCCACATTTCATAGGCACACCTTTAGGCAAGTTTAATATTATTAGATCTTAAGATTTATTATCAGATGATATTATCTCTATAATGATCTTCTTGGTAACACTTTTGCTATTAACCTTCAGTAGTGTGTGTGAACTGGACAGCAGCATATTGTTAGTTCTAACCCTATGCCCTTGGTGTCTGTGTCTGTATACAGTATTTTAGTTTCGATCACAGTTGGATTCAAATTATGAAATAGTGTATTCACATGTAAGCTACAATGTGCACAATTCTATCATTTTACTAAAAGACTGGCTTACAATACATCAATATTTTATTGATATTATAAACAATACTATTTGGCTTTGTGAGTAAATAAAATCATAAATGTGGTTTTTGTACTGATGTATTGATAATTTTGTTACACTATAAAAATAACCAAATCCATGTAACCTTAACAACATTAATTGTGGAAGGCAGAAAAAACAACATTTCTGGAATTATCATAAAAGGTATGTTAGAAAAACAATAAAAAGGTAAAGGTTAATTATTTATGCTGGTCCCCAAGCTTGACTAGAAACTAAGTAAATTCTGATTAGGCCCTCCACAGACAGTGCAGCACCTACCAGATAAGAATAACATTTATTTCCACAAATGATATTATAGAACAAAATACTGAAATAAATGAAATACAAAATAAAAATATAACCAATTATGATGTTAATGTAATGCAAGAAAAAAAATAAGATCAGAACACCGGAAGACCCTTCGAATAATGTACCTAGTTCTTTAACGTGTACTACATACACAGGACCAATGGCTTTACATCCCATCCAAAAGATGAGACAATGAGAGTTTAAAGCATCTTTCCTATACATTGGCAACACAAATCACCAAATATTACATTTTCAGAATCATAAATAAATCAATAGATGGCAGCAATGATTAAGACAAAAACGGTCACATTAATGTCAATCAGCAATGTATTTATTGATGAGAGGAAACAGCTAAGGTCTTACACAACACCAATAAATACTATAGGAAGTATCTAGAACAAAAACAAACCATACTTTTTATCATTTAAAGATTTATGAGTGAAGATTTACAGTAAGTTAAATCCTACAGTATTTTAAACAGTCATTCAGTTTTCATTTTCATGTTCTGTTTTGTGAAGTGTAAAATAATACAGTAGTATAAAAGTAGCAGACGTGTTATTTGTTGTTAAAGTTAATTTCTTTTTCTATTTACAATACTTTTCTTCTTTATAAATTATCCCATTATTTCCATACCTCCTGTCACCCACTAAAGGTGCAATTTCCTCCAAGTTTTTTTGATAATGATAATATACAAAAGAAAATCAATCAATATGTAAATAAATTTATCGTAAAGGCAAGAAATTATAGCATATATTGTATGCTATAATTTCTCGCATAAAGTTTCCAATATATCATTTCAATTTTCCTTTGTAATTTATATCTTAAATTTGTTATTGAAAGATTTCAAGCAATACCTACCGTACAGTAGCCAGAAAGAATATTTTCACAAACTAAAAACTTGTTTTTCAGAGCCTGTTGCACTATACCATGTGCCAGCAAGGTCCTGTAAGTAGTCCCATGGGTTTATAAATGGCCTTAAAACTATCATTTACTGTGGTAACAGCTTCTGTAATCACCTTTATACTATCATCACCCAGGGAATTGGGTTGTATAATTAGATCTTGTTTAGCAATGACTGAATTCATGTCCCAAATGAGGGACATTTGGCCTATCTTTTCAACAGTATGTAAAGTAGTAAGGTTTTTTGATGCTTTTTTCCAATATTGGGTGAATATCAAAATAGGCCAATGACACTGTTTTCTATGGATGTGTTTCATTATCCAACATCCTGTTCTTAAGTAGAAGGTGTTGTTTTTAAGTTTGTGGCATAGACCCCATTAAATATTAATATTTAAAGGAGTGTATCTGAAATTGAGGAAATTCAAAACAGAGTAATCAATTTTAAATCAATGTTTTTATTACAGTTAAAGTTAAAGTACACAATTATTTTAACACAGTTTACTTCTATTAAATACCTATATATCAGCTTCGTATTTAACCATTTTGAGCTATGCTTAACTGTGGCATTGTACGTTTAGTTATCTTTGTGAAAATGGGACAATTTTTTACCAATTTTGTTGATCTCCTTCATTTTTTTTTATTTATGATGTTAAAAAATAGGAATATAAAATAAATTTAATTGTACCATAGTGAACTTAAGTTATGATTCAAAGTAATAACACACAATATTAATGACTATGGAAGATTTGAAAACTACTATTTTGTTAAATTTTAGATAAATCAAATTAAATCAACCTGTTTGATTGTCATTAATCAACCAATTGTTAATTTTATATGTCATAAGGATTAGTAAAACACAATAAAATAGTAGACAACTAGTCTACCTCCCACTTACCATACAACAGTCATTATTACTTAAATATTTCAACTGGTAACAAATGGTGCAAATGGTTAACAACTTATCCAATTAACTAAAATCACTATTAAGGTTATGTTAAGCCTGATATAGCACTTTTTGTACAGATTTTTCAAGGGCGCAAAATGCTTCAAACTACCTGAAATCACCCTGGATTTCAATACTTCAAACAAACCAACTACAGTTTGAAATTGAATTGAACATCTAGTAGAAACATTTTTCTAGATAATTTAAACCAAAGTACCTGATACAGTATTATATATATTTACTTTTTATATAACTTTATAATTGATAGCATAAAAGATCTAGAAAATAGAACAGTTTTTAAATTCTAAATTAATATATTTAATTATTTGTGTATTTCAGGTCTCTTTCCACATATCTTCAATCTTGCCACCAATGCCAAAATCACCACAAATGCAACATGCGGCGTAAACGGTTCCGAAACATATTGTCGATTAGTTGAGATCATTCCAGATGAACAGCCTACCACTACAAGTAATCCACAGTGTCTTGTGTGTGACTCAAACAGTCTGGATGAGAAGGATCGGCATGTTATATCAAATGCTATAGATGGTACTAGTTCATGGTGGCAGAGTCCATCAATATCAAATGGTGACCAATTCCACTTCGTTACCATTACTCTTGATCTCGGTCAGGTAAGTCCTAGATAACGATATTTCTAAAAAAATATTTGGTCAAATCAACTTTCCTATTTATTGTTTTGTTAAAATTGTAGGCCTATGTAAGAGAACAAACAGATTTAGGAGAGTGTATATTGTATTATCTTTAGAATGTGTTTGAATTTAGTATCATGGTTTCCAATCTTTTTTAGACTTTTCCTGTTTAGATAGACTTACCGTATATGGACGTTAATAAAAATTTATATTATGATTTTTTATACAGCATTATGGAGTCATTAAGTTGCCTAACCTGAACTTTGGCAACCTATCTTTAATAAGCTTAGTTTTTTTAAATAAATTATGTTCGGTAGTTCATATCTTTGATTACTTTTCGAGGATATTCCAAAATAAATCTACTGAGAGGTAATATACAACAGTCAAACAAATGTTATTAGCCAACGTTAAAAGGTTGTTGTTATACTTTCATTACATTTCAACAAAGTGAAGATATATTGTACATGATAACATATAGTTTAATGCTGTTCATATTTCACTGGTAATGTAACCCAATTCCATGTTAAAAGTTTAATGTAATGACAGCTAGAATGTTTTGTCAGTTTCTGAGAAAATACATGTAGGAGGACACCCAGTAAGTTGATGGGCTGTAAATGTGTTTTATGTCTGTGTGTGGAGTCATATAGGTGCTTTCTGTCAGTTGTAAATTTATAAGATCTCTTCTTTTATGTCATTACACAACATAAAACATATCTGCCAATCATGTGTCTGTCCAGTGGCATCAATATCTCAGATGTTTATATTATCATTCTTTTGGTGTCATCATCAATCATCTTTGTCATCATAAACATAATGATAAATGATTTCCTATTACTACAATTAAATTAAGATCATCATGATGTCAGCCTCATAAAAGTCATTATAATGATCAATTTTTAAGGGCCTGTTTACACTGCATAGCGCTGGAAAATACAAAATTGTGTCCAATGAGGTTTACCATAATTGCGGGGGCCAAATAATAATTGTGTGTATTTTGTATGAACTTTGTATTTATCTCAATTTTAGTACATTGGTATTATTGGGCCAAATTTCCTTATAAATTACGGTTAGAGTAGAACCCTGTATATTTTTATGCCAAAAGTAACAAATTTTTTAAAACTTTTAAAGTCATTATCTTCATATTATCATAATTTTTGAACGTTTAATTGGATTGATAATAAAAAATACCGTTAACGCATTAAAACTTTACTTTATAATCATAGAGGAATTATTTAGAAATAATTCTTCCACGGTATAATATCCAGCAGTATTCAGCAGAATGATACTAAATATTCTGACCTTAATTGAACTTTCTTTGATTTGTTTTTTTAGCCAGGTAAACTTGTGTTAGTTTATTTTAATATCTTGTTTGTACCTACTGGGTATTTTTGTATGTCTGCAAATTGTATCATGCAGAGAATACCTTAGCTATAGATAACATTCATAAATAGAATATTTAGTTATTTCTAGGTTTTGTTTCAATTTACTGATGGACGCTTCTTTTCTTTTTATATGGTAGTATAAATTATAGGCTCATACCATGCTTTCACTGATAGTGCCCTTAATACAATTCAGTTTATTTCTTTATATTTTCACTAGTATTATTACTATGGAGACAGTTTCTGAAATACAAGATGAAGTGATGAATGTAATTACATCTGATACAATAAGGTCATAAAATTGTTTTTCCTAAAGTGATGTGGTGGGTGTAGTTTGACTATTAATTTCAATTCTGACAAAACATGTTGGCAACTATAGTTTCCAGAATAACAGAGTTCATGTTGCTAACTTTCTATTAGCAAAGCTAGAAATTCAAGCTTAAAATATGAAATTGATTACTACCATTGATTGATATCAAATAGCTTTCTCCAGAGGAAATGAAAATATCTGTGCTATGTATTGGCCTATGGCAAATTGGCCATAGCACTGTTATTATATTTTATTTTTTAATTTCCTTATAGATAATCTATTTTCAGTGGCCTCCTTCCTAAGTCATCACTATGGATTTACTGATAAATGTTAATATTATCTAAAACAGATTAAACATGTTTTAAGTGAGTGAGTGGCCGAGCGGTTAAGACAGTGGAACCGTAATCACGTAGCCATAACATCGGCAGGGGTTCGAGGCTCACTCACTCCATGGTTCTGGTGGTAGAACGAGTCTTCTCGGATAAGGACTATAAACCGTAGGTCCAGTGTACACAACTTGCTCGTGTGCACTTTAAAGAACCTAGTACATCTTTCGAGACGAGTAGGGGGTTACCCCGGTGTACTAGTACATCACAGCCACTGATCACCAACTGGGCCCTCTGGGAGATCAGTCTTTGACTGAAGAGGTCACCCAGTATAAAGATAAAACAAACAAACAAAACATACCTACTGTAGGTGAACTTTTACCTCACTGGTCTGATATCAATGAATGGTCTAAAGCTACCCCACCCTCTTCTCCATTCTCATCCCCATCACCCAGTTCGTTTTTATCATACTTAGTGCTCCATGGCATTTTTATGAAGAGTGGTATTCTAGTATTCATTTCTCTAATTTTTATTTTAGTCAATAAACATAGAGTACCAGGATCTATTTTATCATGTTATGTTATCAAACACACCACACAATCCCCATTATAAAAACCATTAACTACAAATTTTGCATTTAAAATGGACCTGAAATGGACTTTCGATTTTCAAGAAATTCACACATGTTATTTAAATGTATCAAATTAACACAAACCCATACAAATAAAAACAAAATGTATAGTATTTTATATATGGTATATTCAGCGAAAATTACTCACGCCATTGCAATATTCTATTTCAACGGCCGTTGGAAGCCTCTATACTCACGACGTCACATATACACACGACGATGATATCGAGAGCGTGTATGCCGCCCGATAGTCCGTGAATGATCGACGGCCTGGAAAGATACGCAAAGCGTTGACACTAATACTAATTTATTCAATATCTAATGTTGTTGAAATATAGGTCCCTAAAATGTACTTTGTTTGTTCTAAAACCCGAATTTAGAAGGCCTACCTCCCAAACCTTTACTAGGCCTAGGCCCCAATCCAGCGCGCGGAGTAGATCCACCACCCACATCATGCGGCGAGGCTCCTGTTTCATGTGCATCCAAGGACCAAAGCGATATCAACAACTTGCTGCGCTCATTGTCAAGCCAAAGTAAAATGTGAATAAAATTCGTTTTCGAACTGCCTGATTCGTGAAAAATAAATTATCATCTCATATTACTAATTTAATTCTGCTAAACTAAAAACTAAAGAAACTAACACATTTTAGCAGTATAAATTACGAACGATATACAAAATACACGAACGGAAAATATGGATACGCATCATTGCGCACGGAGCTGTATCCCGGACAACGTTGCCAGGCCAACTTCGGTATTGCCAGAAAAAAACCGTTGATTTTAAGATTTTAAATCGTCATTTACTCGATGAATAACCGTTTATACGGTAATAATTTTATCTAAAAAAATTCTAAATACGTTTCTGCAAATGCACAAGCATTTTTTAAAAAATACTCCATAGATTTCAAGAGTTACAGCCAAAAAACTGCAAATTGTCCAGGAATATATTTGCAAAGTGACGTCACCCGCGAATTATTTTGATTTTCAAATGGGGCTTTCCCCAAAAGGGCCAATTTATATTTTGTAACAATATACATTCTAGCAACACCTAATAGCCCCCAAAACATCATTCTAAAATGAAAAAAATCGAAAATCCATTTCAGGTCCATTTTAACTGTAGTGTAGTAATCTTGTTTTAATGCACTGGTGTCTTTTTGAACTTACAACCTTTTAAATTGAAATGTTAAACTACACACAAGTTTATATAAAAAAAAGTATAATGTCCTGTTTCTTATAATTTATGACATAAACACAAATTACTTCAAAACTTCTATGTAAACTGATATTTCAACATTTTCAAAATATTTGAAACCTATGACTTGTAACAGTAAAATTGTTCATAATGTTTCTTTTAGTTGTTGAATGACACTATACCAAAAAAGTATTGTGTAAGCCATTGCTTACGCTGCTGTACATGTGAACAGACTCTAATCCAAGTTGTCTTTGTCTTTTAATCTCGCTGTCTGCTGGCATACAATCAATGTTTTGTCTCCTATTGCTGGCAACTATCGGTCTGTTTCTGCTGTAGAGCGCCGAATAAACCCATTATTTAAAAAATTTTCATATTGACTACATTTCTGCTCAATTTTTGCTCTAAAATAACCGTTCAAAATGTAATTGGTCCTGGCGGTTAATTAATGTTAAATCTTGTTGCAGCTAAAAATTGCTCATCGATAACCGGTTAAATGGCGTTCTAACACCGAATTGAATGGGTGTTTTTAACTGGTTAATTTGCGCTGCCTTTTAACCGGTTACCACATATTTGTCCTGCTTCTGCTCCCAAGAAAATGGAGTTAATTTATTCACAACATTATTTTTAACCGGTTATTTTTTTGCAGTAGAAACAGGGTTTTGATTCAATCCTAAAGATCAACATGCAAAGATGCTGAAAATTCTAAATAAAAGTGAATTTAATTTGAATTTTAAGCCAGTATATTTTGTCTGAATTCATCACATCTTACAAAGCAACAAAACATCCTTGTTGAGGCGGTTAAATGTTGTGTACACACAGTAAAGCAACGCAAGGAAATAATCGCAACACAAGTAATTTTACCAACTCCTGCTTGTGATAGGTCAACTCACTCACATTGTGGCTATATGTGTTTGCATTGCGTCTGAAGCTTCTGTACTTAATATTGATATTCTAGCCCATGAGGTCTTTCTAAGTTTGTTTCATAAAAGTGTTGAACTTACAGCTGTATACCATACTATTACTGCACACGATTTGTTCCTCAGTAGACACAGCTTGGTACCCCAACCTATTCCTTCCAATTACCTTGACCTACCTTGTTTTCCCCATATATCATCCAGGGCCTCTCTTGTATTTCACTGTATTCATTTATTGTTTTAATTTTCTGTTACATCAGAGTATCTTAATTGGACAGCTGCTTAGGCCTAGCAGATGCCAATGTTAGCTAGGCATATCCTTTCGTTTACTGATATACCAACTCAGGTGGTGGTCCTTCTAACGTGAGGTTCATTTGTACTTACAATTATGTGTCAATGTAATTATAAAATAGTTTGGTAACTTTGATACAATATAAAATGTATTCTCAGTACTGCCTTTACAAAAACTAGCTAGATAGCAAATATTAAGTAACTAATTCACCAATATTATAGTTTAAAACTAGAATATAATATTTATCATAATGTATAGATGAGTAGCTTGGTGTTACCAATCATGTATAAAAATATCTTGCCCCAATGTAGTTATTAAACTGTTATTGAAGAAAAAAAGGTTGAATATAATTCAAAGTATACAGAAAAGTCGGTCACATTAAACTAGAAAAGAAAATGTTAAATCCTTATAAATGCTATGCTAAAAGCCATCTAAATATCAACCGCATTATTAAACATTCTTAAATACCTGATACTTTAATGCTAACTACATTTATCCAGGTAAAAGTCTGACTTAGCCTCAAAGGAATTATAGATTTGTAATTTTAGTTTTTAAGAACTAACATAGACCACACACGGAGAACAGAACTGTACAAATCTCTGTAAACTAGTTTTTCACATGATGCAGTAAGAATATGTTTTATGTTGAATTTATTAAATCAAAACAATTTTGAAATAAGTCTAAATGGATGTTATGAGATGCATGGGTATTACTGTATATGTGCAGAGGTGTCAATGGGTTAAAGAAAGAGGAAAGTTTCCACAGTAACTGTGGTTAAATTGTCCATAGAGATATTATCACTGCATTGTTCAAGGCTATAAATGTATCATCCACACTCTCTTCTTATAGACTATATTATGTAGAATAAACAGTAAAATGTACAGTACTCCCATATCTAGTTCTTATGTTTATCGTTTTTCGAAATTGCTCTTGTTTATCCACTTGAAAACATTTCCAGAAATTTCCTCTTTACTTTTCAAAAGATTTAAGTCTGCTTGGAAACAGTGTTATTAAATGAGTAGCATTGACATAATAGAGGATAATAAAAGCCAATTGAAATAATACAGATATTTGACTAGAAACACATTTCACCCTTTCTACTCCTAAGCTGATTGTCATTAGTCCATAAATCAGTCTATTTTTGTCAAGAATGACACATCTTGACATTGTTTATGTTGTTAAACAGCTTTAAATACATCATTAAAGTCCTATAACATCAAATACATGATCATTTTCTTGATATCCTATCACCTTAAACATAACAATATTCCAACATTATTTTTGTCTTCAGACCACCTATTAAGTAACTGTAGCTTCATTCTTAGTTATTATCATTTTATATGCTTTCTTAATCTTAAACTTTAAGATAAACATTACTTTAAAATGTATCATATTTTTAAAATAACTATTATAATATAACATTTAAAAAAAAGAAAAAAAAACAGGATTTTTTAGGGTTGACAATATATACTGTAAGTGTCATACATTTTAATTAAAAAAACAACACAAAATTCATGTGAATTCACTTCATTATTATTTGCCTTTGCACAAAAAGAAAACTATTAAATTTATACTGATAACATTTGCTCAGTAAAATGTTTACTTAATTGTGCTTTAAACCATGACAAAAAGTCACATTTAGTCAAAGTGGGAAAACCTTTGCCTATCAGGTATGTAAATGTTTATTGTGTTATTAATAGCTTATTGTATAAGATTTGTACTTGATTCCAGGCAAGGTCCAAAACAATTCTAATACCATTTGAGTGTGACTTTGCCAGTGGGATCTTAATGCTTGATAGATATAGAAATACCTTGAAGAGATGAGTATGATAAAGCATGGAAGCATTTGTAGTTGAGAATGTTAGTAGATAAAGAATGTAATTCAACCTTTACCTTCCATTCTTAAAAGCATTGCTGGAAAACATTAAATTTAAAAGTGGGTTGGAATATTGTAAAATTGTAAACATTATGTTACCTAAAGTTCTTCAAGAACAACAATAACAATTACAATTACAGTTACAGTTACATAATAGTTCTGTCAAAACGTGTATAATATAATATTTTGTACAAAGTACAGTACTTTCATCAGTCTTTTCCACGTGTAATATATCCTTTTTAAAATAATTATTTAACTTTTTAATGTTGTGAACTTTGATGTTTGAAAGCTTTATATGTAAATCTCTCGCAATTCAGTTTTATTTTTATACTGCAAAGAGAAATATTGAATAAAAGCAGAATGAATGAAAGAAATATTAGGAAGATTATTTTTAATTTTAAATTCTATATAAGTCAAATATTAACTGTGTTGATCAAGGAAAAACTACAGCATTAGAAAGCAAGAAGCAAGATTACAGTACAGGTAAATTATGTTCAACTTCCAGCGATTTAGGGCCTACTGGCAACAGAATGGAGCTTTTATAAAACAACAAAAAGACCTGATCTTTGAATAGAAACAGGCTCTTGAATGTAGCCTGACCTACATAAACTATTGTCTGTCAATTACCTTCAGACAATTTGAATTGAGGGAACTGGGACATTTTCCTCTGTGCTTCTACTTTTCTATTATAGGAACTCTTTGGTAATACCTGTGCGATTTAGATTTGTAACTGATAACATTCCAGCTATTGTTGTACAATGAAAAACAAATTTATAGTTTTACATGTTCTATTAAAGTAATTTGTTACCTTGTTATATTATCTTGTTTTGAAATAATTTCTTTGATACGTGGGATAGTATACAAATTTTTTCATCATATGGCTCATTTTAATATCTGAATTTGGCAATACTATTTTTTGCTGTTAAATTTATACTATATATAGGCCTAAAGCAAATTATAAAATGAAACGACATTGATATACAAAAAAATATTTATCAGACCAATTTTATCTTTTTTGATTTAGAAAAAATTGTAATATGTAATTCATAGCATAGCTTTAGAGATGTATTTACAGTATACCACAATAAATAAATAAAAATCAAATAATTGAACAACAGATTACAATTATAAGCAATGAAAATATACGTTTTAGTATAGTTTGGGAGAAATACTGCAAAGTATAAAGTATAATCCCACCCACACTTAGCATCATTTTATACCCAGGCCTCATACATTTGCCTTTGTCACAGTATTGAACACTCAGTGCATCAGTATCTGGTCAGCTGAATATTGAAACACCTGAGTTTAACCAATCGGTTTACATTATCATGTTTAGTGATCAATATTTGTTCAATGAACAAGCTAAAGTTTTTCTAAGAAGAAGTCAGACTTTAAGAAAGCATGTTCATCTGAGCTATAGTGTTTACTCAGGGCTTCAGGTGATGGCAGTGTCGGCAAGCATGTGAGACAGAGTAAAACAGCTGCGATGTCCTGGCATTCCGCTTTGAGCCACTGCTTGTTCAGAGAAAAAGAGACACTTAGGAAAATGATGTCTCTCAGCGATGACACTGGTCTTTTTTAACCTGGGGGTTAAGGAAGAAAGGATAGAATGTCATTAACATATTTAAGAAAGCTAGCTAATTTATTCATTTATCTGTTTATAAAGTATATAAATAAAGCTTTTGTGTACAATAGTTGTAAAGAAGAAGCATATTGGACTGAGTTTAAAACTAAATAAACATGGATTTGGGTGCTGTCCAGTTTTGGAAGTTGCGATTCAAGTGAATTCAATTCTCATATCATTCATGAGGCCTAGTGATGACATTTTTTAATGATGAAACTATTTCAATAACAAGTAGATTCTAGTTGTGTAAGTATATTGGTATTGCCAAAAATATTTGTGTGCATTTTAAATAATATTTAATTATTCGTTTCAGGTTTTCCAAATTGCATATATTATTCTAAAAGCAGCCAACTCACCTCGCCCTGGCAATTGGATCTTGGAGAGGTCAATTGACGGCATAGTGTACAAACCATGGCAGTATTACGCAATGAGCAACGAGGATTGCTACAATGTTTACGGTATTCCAGCAAAGAATAGTATGTGGCATTTTGAACGAGATGATGAAGTCATGTGTACTTCATATTATTCCAAATTAGAACCACTTGAAAATGGAGAGATACATACATCATTAGTAAATGGAAGACCATCAAGCTTATCTAGTCCATCTAAAGAATTTCTTGTAAGAAAAAGTTTATTTTCTTAATATTCTTTTAGTTTTTGTAATTAATTTGAAGGAAAGATGTTTATCTCCACTAAATGATTCCTCTAATTGCAGGATATATAAATAATAATGAGACATTGTTTTTACTATTGAGGAATATTTTATTCAAGTTGTGTTATGACATAGCTTGCTGAACAGTAGCATCTCAAAAGCATAGTAAACAAATTTGGTTTACAGTTTGTTCATTTATTTTCCACACATTCAACAAAAGAGAACAGATAGTTATACTTTATAAAAAACGAGATAAAGAAAGACAATGTGTGAAAGGAGATCAAAATAAGTATTAATTACTTTAAGCATTGACCACCTAAGCAGTTGTCGACATGACACGTAAACAAGAACTATATATTATATTGACAAAAAAAAATATACAAAATAAGAAAAAAACAACATTGTGAGTATGAATGGGATCGTATAATTTACTAATTAATGAAACGTTTTTAAGCAATATAATATTGAAAATGTTCCTTTCTTATTTTTTAGAACTTCACGACAGCTCGTTTTATAAGATTTAGGTTTCAACGGATTCGTACGTTGCATGGATATTTAATGAGTGATCCAGAACTGCAGGGCAATATCGATTCACTGGTTACAAGAAGGGTAAGATCTTCATACCCATTACCAAATCATTTATTATTTAGTCATTATACCAATGCTGTATGTTTACGTTCTGAAATATAAGTGTGCTGATCTTCCAGGCCTGTTCTTCCTCTGTGTATCCCGTTTTTTGGGAATTCGCTTCCTCTAGGATTAATTTGTACCAACATTATTTTTAAAACTTCCTATTGGTTTGAGCACACACTTAAGAGTTGACCATTAAGTTCCAAATAAGTACAACAATAAGTTTGTGACAATGAAAACCCTGCTGGGTTCTGGTTTTATTCCTATCAATAATGTTTTGTAATTACCTTTTTTTCCTATCATGATCACTAAAACTCCTCGTTAAAGTTACTTCATGTGATAAAATTGTTCTGACTTGCCACATTTGGCTGTAATACTTCTCCCAACAACTTCCTGTGAATTATTACTGTCTGTCTCTTGAGAATCTGCTTATATTCTTGCTAAATGGTTTGGAAAATTTGATTTACACCTTTATAATGTCTCTTATTTCATCAAACACATTAGGCTACTTAATTCATTTAGATTAAGGACCATTATCCATATTATAACATCTTCCCTTGTGACTGCACATAGTAATATTAATAATGCCATACTTTCTGCTGTATTAATATTGAAATGATTATTCTCATAATTGTCTTTATTTGTATTTTGTACTATTCCCATTTGACAGTTTAAAGATATAACAATGACAGTTACAATTTTAAAATGGAAACGCTTCTTTTTTGAAAATTAGTAAATCAATAATTTGCACCTACAGCAAATTAATCTAATCAAATCCATAAGTTTGTGACCTTAAGTTGTAGTTTGTAATTTCTTAAATTTGGGAACAACTGTACAATCCATGATAAAAGCATCGGAGAAATTTGTTTTATTCTCTATGCTAAAAAACTAAATAAAACTCAAGTTGTCAAATTAGTAAGTTGTCATATACAATTTCAGGTCTAGTGTGAACAGGCTTTATTGATACTAAAAGTGTTTTAGACTCTGTAAAATTGTGTCTGGACAGCAGTTTGTCTACACTGGGTTATTAACCAGCTGAATGTTAACCTTTGTAGGAAATAAATAAATCATTTTAGCTTTGTCCTGGTTTGATATACCACATAATTCATACTAACATTAGTAATAATAATGGGGTTGTGCCAATGGGGAAGGAACTAAAGTATGATTTGACAGAATTTGGTCTCTAAAACAAATTTAGTACAGTGTTATTATTATTCCTTGTTAAAGTCCTATAAACAAATTAAATAAAACTATTGAGTTAAATTATTATCTATTATAAGTAGAACTGTGAACTGTTTTTTTTTTCTTTTTTTTTTTTAGTATTATTACTCAATTAAAGACATCTCAATTGGGGGACAGTGTATGTGTTTAGGACACGCAAGAACGTGTGTACAAGACCCAACATCCCCTGCAGACAACCCAGTAAGTAATTATACACGTACATTTGTGTTTATGGACCACAATTAACCTCTCCTCTGTAGAAGAATGGTATACTGCTGAGTGACTGGAGAAAAGCCTAATGATTGGAACTCAAAGAGGATGCAGTATCAATTAAAACATGGGATTGAAAAACTTAGACATTTTTCATCTCATTTGTTACTACGAACCAAATTAAACATTAAAGTATTAATATTAATTATGATACATTATTATGTAATTATTTTGCCAAAATTATTATAATCAAAATAATAATGAACAAATTGTATGATGCAAAGTCAACAATGTAATCAATATGATGTAATGCAGTGTAAATGAATATGATGTAATGCAGTGTAAATGAATGTAATGTTTACTTTGGCTTATTCATTACGTTTTTAAGGACATGATGTTAAATTGTATTTATCTTTAACTTAGATACTTAATCCATTTGACCTTTTTTAACCCTGCAGATATATTGATACCTTGTAAAAAGCTTTTGATTAAACCAGCTAACCGCTTAGTGCTACAAAATCGGCCGACTATATGTCATGAAATTAGAGACAGTATCTGAATTAATTGGTATCCTAGTAGCACTTGATAACATCTAAATAAATTAGTCTATTTTGTCTGCATGACTACTTGAGATTCTGTAATGACTAAATGGAATTTAATGAGACCTGATCTGCCTCTATAGACATACCAACTTACAACATATCATAACATCTTACATAAATTGTTGATTAAAATTGTTATGTTTTGTAGTAAACAATGAAGTCTCCCTTAAAAAATAAAACATTATACAAGCTATCAATGTACATCTTTTTCACAGATTTTAAGGTGCATATGTGAACACAACACATGTGGGAGTAGCTGTGAACAATGTTGCCCTGGTTACCATCAGCAACCATGGCGACCAGGCAGTCAAATAGAGGGCAATCGGTGTGAGGGTAGGTAGTAGAAATACTCACTACAATATTCTTCAGGAAAATGTATGCAGTCTCTTTGTTTGTTGTTTACCTAAATGGTGTATAAACAGTTTTGAATTTGAACGAGGAACTACATTTGTCATAACCATGTAGTATATCTATATGTATGGATTATTTATGGCAAAATTTATCGTTTCTATACCTTATTTTGTTTACCACAAAGTTTCTTTTTATAAAAGGAATTCTTAGATTCAGATTTAGTTTAGTTTACTCTAATTGATAAACTTTTAGTCCAATCTCTTAGACCCATATTCTTGAAAAGGGACTAATTTTACTCCAGGACTAAAGTTAATCCCCTTTCAAGAATACAGGCTTTTTAGTTTATATATTTTATTCACATTAATATGATGTTATTATTGTATATTCTCAGCTTGTAATTGCCATGGTCACTCAAGCTCATGCTACTATAGTGCTGAGGTTGCTAGGAAACAAGAAAGTCTAAACATGTATGGCAAATACATTGGTGGTGGAGTGTGTGTCAACTGTAGATTCAACACAGCTGGTAACAATTGTCAAACTTGTAAAGATGGCTTCTACCGCCCTCTAGGTATTGAACCTGATGATCCATTTCCATGCACAAGTAAGTGTGAACGCATGTTTAGTATTGATATCTTTGTTAGTAAAGGTGAATTTACCGACCATGCAAGTCTAAACGGACACTTTTATTGGTTAGTAAAGATGGGTTTTTGACATTTTCAACCAATTGTACCAGATGGTACATGCACAAGTAATTTTGAATGAATACTGTGGTTAGTAACCCTTATTCTACAAAAGGCCAAAGGTCAATATAGCATCATAATGCAGTTTACCAGAGAACCTACTGATTATTTATGAAAATGCTGTTTTCTTTTTCAACTATAATGAAGACATAAGTTATATCATAATTTATAAACTAATTTTTCTTTTTTTTAAGGGTGTCAGTGCAATCCAGTTGGAACAACTGTGACCTTTGACTACATGATGATGTGTATCAAAAGTGATAGAGATATGCCCACTGGAAAGGTTTACTTTTTGTTTGGGTATCCTTAGGAAATTTAGTTGGCATAAAATCTGCCATTCCTATAGCTATACACAAAAATAAACACAAAATAGAAATAGTAAAATCTTAGCTGCCTGTTGTTAAGTTTACCTGATAGAAAAATGTATTTATTTATATATGTAACCTTTTTTTTAGAATCCTGGTGATTGTATTTGTAAGGAAGGGTTCACCGGGGCTAAATGTGACAGGTGTGCATTTGGTTACCGTGGTTTCCCGAATTGTCAGCCTTGTCCGTGCAGCACCCTCGGAAGCATTAATTCTGACCCATGTGATGAACCATGTTTATGTAAAGTAAGTTCAACTAATTTGTTTTTAAACTTTTTTAATCTCATAAACACTTTGTAGACTCAATTATTGAATGCAATCAGTGGAGTTGTGGATTAGTGCTTATGATGCTTGACTATCAATCCAATGGTTCTGGGTTCAAGTCATTTTTACTAAATTACAACTCCACTCCATAAGGGATATGACCGGTTGGGCCGCCGACAAGTTGAGCCGCCGGTCATTTCTATGAAACGCCCAGTGCATGCGTCTTTTACGACATTTCGCGTAGTGATTAGGATGGTGTCCTAGTTCATGGTCTTGGTTTATTGTGTCATGAAAATAAATAATATATAATTACATAGGCCTATTACAATTAACACAGCAAAGGAAAGTAGTAATATTTAATAATTTAATTGTTTTTAATCTTTCGAGGAAAAAATTCAGTGCACTCATAATTTTTCTCGCGTGTAGGCCTACCACGTAAAGTCACGTTGTCTCTCAGGACTAATTAATAGAGTATTAACATTTTTCGAATATTATTTTTTATTTACTAATCTTTTAATATCATATTTTATTGAATTTTAAAATGTTAATACACAAAATATTTTACTAAAAAACATGATTTTATATAATTATTTTACCGAAAAATGGAGTAGGCCTATAGTTCATACAACTGCCGACTGAGTGAGGGGCAACATGTTTACGTCATTTTTGGCTAAAAACGATCACTTTCGGTGATGTTTTATATTTTGGAATCTACAAGCCAGATTTTCATAATTATTTCTTTAATTATAATATTTAATAATATATATACTAAAAACCATGATATATATAAACGTTTGAATGTAGGCCTACATCGTTATCCCTAACATAAATTGAACGAGCACCGGCGAAAGTTAGCATTTGGCGTTCCATAGAAAATAACGTTTTTCTGGCGGCGGCTCAACTTGTCGGCGGCTCAACTTGGCCTAATCCCTCCATAAGACTTTGTTTATGAAAACCATCTTCTGTATGTTTGTCTTGTGAATAGGATTGCCACCTTTAAGAAGGATAGTGAATGAATTCACTTATGGTTTATTTTTAGCAATTTGCCTAAATATATAACAACAAAACAAAGATAAATCATGAATGATTTCACCGAACTTTCGAGTTAAAATAACGATAGTGAGTCATTTCATGAATAGGAAAACTGCCTTAAAATGTGACATGTTTCGAGAAACTATTCTCATCATCAGAACAGAAAACAACGCGTAGAGTACTTATATACCGATAGGACAGTTTTTTAAGGCAGTTTGCCTATTCATTAAATGCCTCATTATCGTTATTAAAACAAAGATTATTTATGTGAAATTTAAGTTTCTTTTACACTGGTTATTATTTACAGCCTAATGTCATTGGAAGTCAGTGTAATGAATGCAAACCAGGTTATTTCAATCTACAACAACACAATCCAATGGGTTGTACAAAATGCTTTTGTTTTGGTCTTACTACTGTATGTGAAAGTCTACCATGGGGCATCAGAAAGGTAAACACTTCTGATTGTATGTTGAATGTGTATTGTGCAAATAAATCTGATTAACCTTTCCACAAAAAATGTAATGTCATGAATGTTTTTTAAAAAGATATTTAGTTAAAGACATAAATTATATATAAAAGTTCACGAAAAAACAAAAATTATATAGCTTTAGTTTTAATTGTTCATTGAATTTTAATTTCAGATAAAGACTATGTCAGGCTGGCTTGTTACAAACTTTGACGGATCAAGTTCAATTCTTCCACAAAAAGAAGTCATCACAGAGCTGGCTATTGAGCACACTGCAGTGGTAGAAAGACTACAAACACCAGAATATTACTGGAGCGCACCTACCGAATTCTTAGGAAGAAAGGTAAACCATCCATTAGTAGGCCTATGATGTATGCACACATCGGTATTAACTCTAAAGTAAAGTACAGAGCTTCACAAACATATCATTAGCATCAACACATTTTTCATATTAAATTTTCATTTGCACGTCTGTATTAATTTTTAACTTAAAACAATCACAATAACATTTAAAATATTAAACTATTTTAGAATCACTGACCAAATTGTTCTTTTTTTTTTTACTTTAGTTAACAGCCTTTGGTGGAAAATTTGAATATACAATTTTATTTGAAACTAGTAGACCAGGTGTAAAATCAGTCCCAGGAATGGATATCATAATGATGGTATGTAAAAATTAATAAAATTTTGATTTTGTAAAATCTTGAAATATTTGTGTGCTTTTTATATATTTCACGCTGTTTAACATGCTATTAGTGAAGTAATGTAATTTTGATTGTGTATATGATCATACCTACAGAACCCAGGGTTCTTTTAAAAGATTATTTTGAAGTCTCCCTTCATGGTCTTCTAAAATACAATTTTTTCTCATTTTTCAGGGAAATGGTATAATTTTGTACAGAAGTTTTTTATCAATTACACCTGACCAAAATGAGTTAGTTAGTGTACAAATGACAGAGGAAGGATGGAATGTCTATAATAGAAATGTTGATATCAGAAGCCAACGACATGGACGCAAAGCAACACAGAGTGAATTTATGTCGGTATTAGCAGGCTTGACCAGGTTACAGATCAGAGCTAGTTATAGTAATGCTGCAACATTCACAAGGTAACCTCTTGAAATATTTCATTCTCTTGCTATGATAATAATACATCATTTTGGACTGTCGCATTTTCATGTAGGGGTGTAAAAATTAATACTATTCTCTCACTTCAGAGAGAAGGGATAATGTCTGTTTATCCAAGTAAGAAGCACTAGAAATACCACTGAAATAAAATGTCACACATCAATAATATTTTACTTTTTATATTTTGTAAATGTCAGATTAAAAGATGTTTCATTAGATGTTGTATCAGAAGATGCTACTGATTCTGAAGCTGAATATTATACAAGTGTTGAAAGATGTATGTGTCCTCCTACTTTTGAGGGCTTATCATGCGAGGTAGGTTGTTGAATGAATATACAGTGGAATATATAACACTGAATAATAACATAATACAGTGAAATATGTATCAAAAACTTCTTATATAACAATGTTGCATTATTTAATGGTTAATGATTTGATTTATTTCGATACCATGCATAAAGAAAACAAATATAAGAACTAACAAAAAATGCCATCATTTTGATGCCACCAGGGATTGCCCTCTAAATCCCCAAAAAACATTCAGATGGGTCCCTCAAAAAATAAAATACAAATACTTACAGTATCTACCAAGTATTGAGGAAATACAATGTTTATAAGACTACCAGACAATAATATGTGTTGATTTTTAAAATAGCACAAAGTACACTACCTCATTCACATGAAGTGGAATACTATCAATGGATTTATATCTATGTAGACATATCAAACATAATTATTGGTATGTTTGTTATTTGTCATTTTATAAGGAATGTGAAGTTGGTTATCGACGTGTTGGCGGGTTGCTACTTCAAGGGGAGTGTGAGAGTTGTGATTGTAATGGCCATACACTCAACTGCGATGATATCACAGGGGAATGTCTAGTAGGTCCTTCGCTTATCATCTAGGTATCAAAGCTCATAAGCAGACATTTTCAACAGTTAACTGTATGCAAAGGACGATGCAATGGTGATTGTGAAGCATAGGAACAATGGTGCCAGCCAGCAAAACAGAACAGAATGCTACCTATTTAGATTTTATCAAACTTGCTTAATGAAAAAAAGAAAAACTTTGTTTTAACTAAACATTAATGCATAAGTCAGTATTCAAAATAACTTGGGCAAATATTTATGCATATATTTTTTTCTTAAATCTGAGATGACCAAGTCTATTCCATAAAAACTGGTTTGATAAATAAAGCTTCACTTTACTCTCTATAGACTTGTTTGCATAACACCTATGGACCAACTTGTGAGTATTGCCTACCTGGTTACTATGGCAACCCATTGATTGGCAAGGCTGACGACTGCAAGCGTTGTGCTTGTCCTCTTCTAGAATCAAAGAACAAGTAAGTCTTGACGTTAAATTTAGTTTAAAACATGTAATATGTATATTTGTTTATCCATTTATTTATCGAAGCTACTACAGTACTATACTAGCAATCCTTGTTATTTATATCTTCTTCCAATTCTATTTCTATCATATATCTTTTAATTCATCCTCTTACTCCTCTATCCATTTATAAATATGCTACAATACCACCTAAAATGTTTTCAGTAACTTATCAAATAAGTTTTAATATAGTATTTGATACTAAATAATACTTTATTATTTTTAGTTTCAGTCCCACATGTGAAATTGATGTAAATTATGGTTATATATGCACTCAATGTGAAGAAGGCTATGAAGGAAGACGTTGTGACAGGTCAGTTCAAATTGCCATCATCGTCATCACCATCATCATTATCATCATCATCACCATCATCATCATCACTATCACACAAAACATTATATTTATGTCACATTATATATGCCCCTATTGTATTCAATGTCAATTCAGTAGTAGTTGGCGATTTGCTTACTGTTTACACATACAGTACATTCTTTCATCATTCCGCATCAATGATAAAAAAAGAATTTGCATAATAGTAATCAGCCATCAATTTCAGTGCCATTCCATTGTACTGAGAGGGTAATCACATCATCATTTATTCTATCATTTAGTGGCATATATTGATAATGAAACGACTTGTACAATAATAATCGTATTCGTTTTTGTATTATAAAGGTGCGCAAATGGCTACTTTGGCGACCCTACAAAATCTGGAGATACCTGTAAACCATGTCAGACAATCTGCAATAACAATATTGATCCGTCGGTTCCTGGAAGCTGTGACCGTGTTGTAGGAAAATGTTTAAAATGTATCTACAATACGGCAGGTAACAGGTGCGAAAGATGCGCTGATGGTTACTATGGTGATGCTGTACGCAATAGGAACTGCCAAGGTAAACATTTTTCACAGTATATATGTTATATCATTACATTTGACTTTTTCTGTGGTTTTAAATGCAGTTTAAAGAGTAAAAACTATTGGGGAAACAATGTGTGTCTGATTTTTAGAGAGTTGAAAAAAAGAAACAAATATGCTGATATTATTTCTTTATGTCACTTTATTTGTAGTAGTTGGTTTGCTGTATTAAATTTTCCATTGAGTAATTACTTAACAGATGCAATCACATACTTAATGTGTTGTTTGGTACCATTCAGAAAAAAAACTTAAGTAGAAACATTCGTTATGTTTAGCGTAAAAGCTCCAAATTAAATATGCCGATTGTTTAAAAGTTATTTTTTTACCGCACCGCTATCCCCACTATTTTAAAAATAATGGATAATTTTGTTAAATTTTTTAAATTTGGTGTCTATTTTTTCAGCATGCCAGTGTGATGTTGTTGGTTCCATTTCACATATCTGCAACCGCTTTACAGGAGCCTGTCTCTGCAAACCTTTTGTTACTGGACCTAATTGTGACAGTTGCCAGGTAAACTGTTTATTATAAAAATAAATTAGTACAGATTATATTGTTACTTCTGATTATGATTTGCAGTTAAAAAAATGAACATTGTATTAAAATCTCTTCATGTTTTCCTTTACAAACACCCACAATATTAATTACTGGATCTAATTTGTTCAACAATATATTAATCATGTGTTCTCACTTCAGCCTGGGTTCTTCAACGTCTCCAATACTGGTTGTCTTTCATGCCAGTGTAATAACATTGGATCTGTTCACAGTAGGTGTGATGGGGTTACAGGTCAATGTTTTTGTAAACCAGGTGTTTCAGGAATCCATTGTGACCAGTGTGATGCAGGATTCTATTCATTTACATCAAATGGTTGTCTGGGTAAGTGTCTAAAACTATTTTGTCTTAGCTTACCTGGATAAACCGACAATGGCCTATTTAGTTACAACTTGCGAATACATAGAAATTCATTGAAAACTCCTGTCATACAATTATACATTCCATGAACCCTGAATAGAAAAACTGTAAAAAAAAATGTGATCTTAGTTGTTAAAATACTGTTGAGCTGTTCTAGTCTGTAATTTCTGCGAACTTATGTTATGTTAAACACGGTGAAGTGAAGACCAATAATTTCCACTTCAATGATCAATAAAGAGATGCCCTCTATAAATTGGAAAATGATATAATATAATAAATTGTTTTATTACAAATATCTAATTTCTGAGCATAATGGTGTTTATTTCGCAGCTTGTGATTGTGGAGGAGGGTCATGTAACCCAGTTACCGGTGACTGTCAGTGTCCTCTTAACACTGAAGGTATACGCTGTGACAAGTGTCTACCAGATACATGGGGCTACAACCCAATCACTGGATGCAAGGTAGATCTTAGTGCTTCACTGTATAATAAAAAATGTCAAATAATAAATGGACAAAATGAGTACATAACCATTTAACTCTGTGAACTTCTAATCCATGAAACTTTGTGTTTGAAAGGAAAGCTCTGTTCCTTTCAAACATAAATGGATGAAAAAAGTGGATAATCTACAATTAACATAGAGTGAGACGAGTTGGCCTTTATGTGACCTCTATATAGGATTGATTTTAAATAAATTCAAATTGATAATGAACTTCTTTTGATACATTGACAAAATGAGCGACAATACCTAATAGCTGCCATGAATGTCAAATACAGAGGTTTTTATTGAATAAAAAGTAAAGTAAATATTCGTTCTATGATTTTATTAACAGACATGTAATTGTAGCAATGTTGGTTCCAGTCACTCCCAATGTGACCTTAACACTGGAGATTGCAAGTGAGTAACATAACCATTTTTTAAAGATAAGATTATAGTTTTTTTAATTTACAAATTGGAGTATTTTTTCTTTTTAAACATTATTTTAAAGAAGAAATGATTATATGGCTACTGTACTGCTCATAAAAGTAACTCTGCTTACACTAATACCAGACTGAGAACTTATCCATTTTAATTTATCCAAACATATTTGACTTTTTTTAGATGTGATGGACGATTCATGAGGCCATTTTGTGACAAGTGTAAGCTTGGTTACCGTGATTTTCCCACCTGTAGAAAATGCAAATGTGATCTAGCTGGTTCAGAACCTAGTAGTTGTCGGGGGAACAAGTGTAGCTGTGAAAATGATGGTCAATGTCTTTGTAAGGTATGGCTATTGAATTTGAAATTGAAAATTAAATTCCCATGAGAAAATTCTCTAAAATAGAGTTTGGAATTTTGTTCCTGGTAATAACTGATTTACCAATATATTAACGGGTTCAACTGGTATTTAATCAACAAGTTGATTTACATTAGACAGGTACTAGTTAAAACCAGTTTACGACTGGGATTGGTAACTAGTATTTACTGGAATGTTGTACTTGGTTAGAAATCAATTCGTTTGTAAACTCTAGTTTGAATAAATTGAAAGAAGCCATCACTGAAAAGCAACTAAGTTACTAAAGTAGAACCCTCCTTTTGGACACCCCTTTTCAGGGGACACTTTCCCGCGAATTGAGTTACTATTTCCTTTTTTTTTCACTTTAGTCAAATGTGAAAGGAAAGATGTGTTACAAATGCAGAAAAGGTTCATTTAGTCTCCAAGAAGTCATTCCGAGTGGATGTGTTAGCTGTTGGTGTTCTAGGGTTACTTCCGAGTGCCAGGCAGCAGACTACATATTCAAAAAGGTAAATCAACTTTAATAAGATATATATTTTTTAAGCTATGAATTTAATTTGGATATATGATTCTAAAAAATATGTTTAAAACCAACTTAATAAAAGCTTTGCAGTACACTATGTTTCCAAAAATGTATAGTTGACAATGTCTCAAAGACTGTTTAGAATTACAACTAAACTTTTTTTTTAATTTAGGGATCACTGGTGCACTGTAAACCTTACTTTAATATTGTTTATATACAATTTAAACAATATTGCATCTAAAAGTGGTACTAAATCAACCAAAATTATGAAATTTTTTCTTTCAAAACACTAGCAAAATAACTTAATAAAGAAGTACTAATACTAATAAATTTGATTATTTTTCCAGTTGACATCAAATCCTGATTGGATGTTTGTATTAAGTAACATGGAACGTAGTATCATTACTGAAGTTGGTCTAAACGTCATGATAGAGGGAGTGGTGGTCGATTTGAGGTTTGCTGGACCAGCAGTTGGTTCACATGTGTATGTGAATCTGCCAAAACAGTTCCTTGGCAAAAAAGTAATGTCAATGCTTTGCTTTTCCATATACAGTACATTTTGTTTTTATACCACTTTTGCAACACCAGCTTTATTGAAATAGCATAATCTTCCTAGTTAAATATAAAGTACCAGCTAATCATTGTGTCGAAACTATTTTCTAAATTCTGGATTCATTTCAACACTATTTCCAATTACTTTATCTTATTCTTATTAAAAACTTTTCAGCTTGCTTCATATGGTGGTAAGTTTAGCTATGTGATCAAGGCCATGTCTGGCTATGTGCTTGACGATGAGGAGCCTGATATTGTGGTCATGGGACAAGACAAGGTACTGACAGCAGTAACGCAGCATTCTGGATCGTTGAGAACTCTAGAATTACTGGAGGCAAGTAAACAAGTTATAGTATAAAGTATAAGTATTCCTTTAGGCTCTGTCTACACTATCAAACTTTATGTAACAAAAAAATGTGATGTGCCCATATATGGACATGATGATGTCATATCACTACCATATTTAAGTATATCACTACCATATTTGGGCACATCACATTGTTTTGTCAAACTAGTTTGATAGTGTAGACAGAGCTTTAGTGGAGTTTTCAGATTGGATAGGTGAAAAAAATGTGGACTGTTATTGGTTAGCTGTGTCTATATCTTTTATCATTTCAAATTATCAAATTAAATTCTTTTTCTTATCTACAGATGAATTTTGTTCATAGTGAATCTGAGGAACTAGTAAGTCGTAGCGAACTGATGGAAGTTTTTAACGAAATTGAAGCGATACTTGTACGTGTCTCTTACAGTGACAAAGCAATGGTTGTAAGCGTATCCGAAATTGAACTCGATATTGGTGAGTCTCGCAGAGGGCAATCTGGTGTGGGGGCACTTTCCATCGAACAGTGTATGTGTCCACCTGGATATGAAGGCCTTTCTTGTGAGGTAATTGTTTTTAAATCATTATAGAATTGATTGTACTAGGGTCTATGTTTACATTTATATTACTTTTTCGTTCTTTTCTTAAAATATGGTATAATAAAACTAGCTTATCTCAAAATATATTTACTCTCCAGACTTTCATACATTTTATAAACATGTAATTGCATTCTATCAATTATTTTATTCATTTTTATACTTTTAATCCAATTTAGCGTTGTTCTGCGGGATATCATTACATCTCTCAAGGACCATTTGCTGGTCAATGTGAAACATGTACATGTAATGGACATTCTAATACCTGCAACACTACTACCGGTATTTGCTTAGTAAGTTTACACATAACATTGTTTTATGTGGTTGTACACTTAAGTATTAGAAGCATTGATATGTACACTTAATTTTAGAAAAGACATAAATCTAATCCACAGCGACGTTTCACGACCTATCCAGGTCGTATCATTAGGCCAAAAATTGTGGCATTTATTCAGTGACCACCTGGATGAATATCCATATCCATGATGCACACTTAACAAAAATAATAATGGTGGTCTTCTATAGCGCCTAATACAAAGTTTCTAAGCACTTTGTACCCAAAAAAGATCAATGAAATATCCTAAGATAGCCAAAATTGAAGAAAAGGAACCATTTACACCGCTTTATTGTACTTCAATACTTTTTTTTTCTTGGTGTATGTTTAAAAATATAAATAATATATGTATTTAGGATTGCCAACACAACACATATGGACCTCGATGCGAATCATGTTCAACGGGTTACTATGGTGACGCGACCCAAGGTACAAGTCGTGATTGTCAGCAATGCGCTTGTCCACAATCTGGAATTATTGGAAAGTAAGATTTTTATAGACCTTGATTGATATAATTTTATTCAAATTAAAGAATTCTGTGTGTTCTTTTTTCGTTGTCTTGTAAATGGATTTTCACCTGTTTATTGAACAAAATTGATATTGATATTCCTTAGCAATATTATGCTAATAAAATTAAATCTTTTATTTTTAATCTCTGGTTCATATATTAAACTTAGTAAAGCATTAATAATAATAAGAATATACAGTATAGAAAAAGTTATAAATATTGGTAAAATGAAAACTGTTTAAAATACCGAAGGCTATTATAACATGTATCTGCTATTAGTTTCAGTCCAACATGCACACTTGCTGATGATGGAGAACTCAGCTGTACAGATTGTGACCTTCGCTACACTGGCAGATATTGTCACAGGTAAGCCATCTTGTTTTATTATGGTTTATGGAGATTATTTCTTTTTATTGGTATTATTTCTTTATTTTTTAAAAGATGTCCATAATATTCTAATTTGCTATGAAATGGACCATTACATTATGCCTCATTTATTTAACAGGTGTGCTGACGGTTACTATGGTGACCCGACAACCGGAACAGGCAGGTGTTTCCCATGTGAATGTGACAAACTTGGTTCAGTTTCTAACACATGTGATAAGGTCACGGGTCATTGCACATGCTTAGCGGGTGTCATGGGACCATTATGTGATCAGTGTGAGCCACTGTATGGCCTTGAAGAGGGAGGATGTGTTTGTAAGTGTACCAATCTGATTTATTCTTATAACATCATGTCAAAATGTTGTTTAATTTATTTCAATTTGCATTCAACAATGGAAAACCCATACAGAATGGAATACATAAAACAACTATTTAATTACAACCTGCGAAATAATGAATAAATACTTTTTTTTTTTAAATAATCATGGTTTTTAGAACACATATAGTACATGTTTTATAATTTGTAACTTGTACTTTTTAGCTTGCTATGACAACAACTGTACTGGAAGACTATTATATATGATAGACTCCTTGAAGACACCTAATTTTAACGTGACAGCTGTTGCACCATGGCCTACTCTTGCAAAACTTGAAAATGAAACTATAGAGTTAAAGGTATGGATAAGAAAAAATAATCTCCAATAACGATTTTGTTTACCTTTTATTGAATTGATTTTTGATGATGTTTAAAATCTTATACCATCTTCTGCAATGCGTAAAAGCGGTCAAATGTAAGAAGGAATTGTCAGGAAAGATTAGTGCACCTTTTAGGCATCAAATGTGTATTTACAATAATTATGGTGATCATTCTACTGCCCTAACCTTGGTACTACTGGACATATGAGTAAAATGCAATAACTTTATTTTCATAGCAAAAGTATGAAGCGGCAAAAGCAACAAAACCTATTGAAGTACGACGATTAGACAAGCAATTAAAAGACCTGAAGAAGCAAGCAAAACGACAAGAGAGAGAAGTAAGTTAAGTTTTATTGCTTCAGGTCTTTGCATTTTAGTAAAATAAAGTTATAGGAAAATTTCAGCTAAATCTAAATATGATTATTGATATTCTAGTCTGTTAATCTTAAGAGGAGCGCCAAAGATTTCAGTGGGAATGCAAATGAAACCAGACAAGATGCTGTAACTCTGGAGAATTATATTAACAGCCTTTCCAGATTGGTCCAAGGTAATGATAATCTTTTATATACTAGAACATTTTGTACAAGGTTTACTAGTCTGAAATATATGAAAGAGGATAAATATTTTGTTCTTAGTGTGATAATCACTTACAAACAAAGCTATAATGGGTGCGGGTATATGTTGATAATACCTGCAGGCCTAACTACACTTCACAAGTGCTTACAAGCCACCCAAGAAAATGTGTTCCGCCACCAGAAATATGGAAAAAGAGAGCCTTCAACCTTTTTTACTGATTGAATGGCTGTTGATCTCAGTGTCCTGCTTTAACCACCTGGTCATTCTTTCTGATTTAAATTATTATCCAATTGATTCCTCTGGATAAGATGACATTCCCTGCTGAATGTTTTTAAATAGGAAATTTAATTAAACTATTCATTTGTAATTCTTTTTTACAGATACTATAGAATATGTGAGGAACCAAATTGAAAACTTTGCTACAAAACCTGTCCAAGAAGGTCAACTAATTATAGATGAAGCTAAAAGAATCATAGCAGAAATTGAGGCCAAAGATTTTAGTAACCAAGAATTATTGTCTGATCAGGAACTAGTGTAAGTTACACTAAAGTAAATTTAGAAAAGTCAAATCGTGGCTTTGAACATTTTTTGCTGATATCGCTAAAAAGATACTATTGTAAAGTTTGGTTTGTGGTACTTGTATTTCCAAAAGGAAATACATGCAAAGTAAAGTTGATATTAAATGTCTCTACATTTTATTGTTACATACAGTATTACATCCATCGTTTGAAGATTCTCTTACCATCTTAACTTGACTTATCTGTTGATGTGGTATGCTTTTTATTGTTAAGGTTGAGCCAGGATGTTTTGAGAAGAGCCCAAGAATTACTGGACCTAAGTGCTGATGACTTAAATACACTGATAATGTCCATCCTGCAAAGTATCAATGACGTCAACAACAAGTATGTTGAGATTATTGATTGGAGTACGCAAGCAAACAATGCATCTGAATCAGCTCATCTCCTCAATCTAAGAAGTTTAGCAAATAAACAACAAGTTGAGGTAAGACACAAATAAACAGAAGGAATTGTTTTCATTACTTTTGTTAGTGTCCCAATTTTCAAGAAATAGAAACACAAAGAGAGAAGAATGTTTAACCAAGAGAGTACCTACCTGGATTGACATTGAATTTAGTCATATTTTCTTGCATAGTGGGGCTTGGGGTTAACAGTGTCATAGACACATACTTGATAACGTGCTGATAGAAAGTAGCTTTGCCCCAGATTGCTAGTTAATTTCGTTTTCCTTTTCGGGCATAATTGTACTGTATATTCAGTACATTGAGAACACTTTGCAAAAAAATACATCAGATTAGGGCGAAACGACCTTACAAGCATTTATAATAAAATCATTGCATCATCATTACTTTCAATACATCACTATCATACTGATCAATCCCCACTACTATAATTTACTGTTTATTATTATTATTTATTATAGATACACACACAATCTGCTAAAATGTTGGCAAAAGATGCTGAGAAGAATTTGAGAGAAGCCCAGGAGTTGTTAGTAGATGCAAACAGATTCCTGAATATTGGTCTAGCAAATTCACAGGTTTGTGTTAACATTTCAGTCAGGGGGAAAATGGCAAAAGGTTTTCTACTTTCAAGGAGTTTTATCAGATAATCTATATTGTTTTGACTACTCTTGTAACATTGCTGTTTTGCCATTTTTCCTCAAATTGATTTATGAATCTTTTACTGTACATTATAAAGACAATTAAAAAACCCTCACAATGTATTCACATTGATTATACTTGAATAACACCATGTATGGAAGAATATGAAAAAGATGGCTTTTAAAATATTTCAGTGATCATTTGAATGTTTGTTTTTAATAAAAAATTTAATTTCTTTTATCTTCCTAACATAAACTTGATGGTTGGATTTAATATCAAGCTATATTTGATTGTGTATTTATAATAATGATATACAATATGCAAGGTTTCTTATTTATGCATGTATCCATATGGCAAGTAACCCACTCATTTTGTTTTTAAATAGATTCTGCAAGCAGATTACAACAACCTCACAACACAGGTGGATATTTTAAGTGAAGCTACTGGCCTTCTTGCCAGAGGTGTGCTGCCATTGCAAGCAATAGTTGACACAGCAGGCAGACACTCGGCTGATCTATTAGCAATATCAAATAGTATAATTGAGTAAGTTCTTATGTTAAAGCTATGTTGGCTACTAGATGCACGCCAAACTTTAAGTACTAATATAAGTTATTGAGACTGAGTTACTGAAAGTATTGGTGATGAACTTATGACTTAAGCCTCGATGTAATTTGTCAGCCAAATGTTTTTAATTTTAAAATATAACTGATGATCATGTTTTAATTTCCTTTTTAATTTAAACCAATATAAAAAAAGAATATTGTATTATAAAATTAATTAAAACATTTTTTGTAAACAGATTATTTGGTCCAACAAGGAATTATGCTGAGGATGCACTGAGGGCAGCAAATGCTTATAGTGACATTGTACGTGCTGTTAGAGAAGCAGATAATGCAAGTAAAATAGCACGTCGTGCGGCTGATGAAGCATATAGAACCGTAAGTTAAATGTTTTTGTTTATTTAATCAAAATGAAAATATAGTGAATCTTGAAATTTGTTAGATTACTCAAATAACTAGTAAATAGCCGGATGGAAAACAAATTTCAATTATTTTTATGAATTTTATTTTTGTTTAGAGTTATCCGAATTCTGGAGCTTCTTTACCCGACCGGGCTGAGTTGGCCATAACCAGAAGTAATGACCAGCTAACTGCTGCTAATAGGGCAAAAGGTCGATCTGAGGCATTGAGGTCAAGATTGAATGATGTGATTTCTAAAATGGCTCTTATCCAACCACTATTGGTGGAAGGCCATACAGAACTAGATGTTATTCTTGGACTTCTTGGTTCATTTGATACAGGTGAGGCATTATTGTATTTTGTATGTTGTGATGGCGTATGTGTGATTTGTTGTTTAGACTTTGGCCTATTCTCAATGATTGCTACATAATTTGTAGATCTATAATATGGGCGGCCATTAGGGCCAAAATAGACAAACGTTGCCGTACGAACAATTCCGCTCCCGTAAGGCAAACTAATGGCGTTAAAGACATAATTTCTCGAGTGACAAACAAATATTGCCGTACGGACACACAAACACATTGCCATATGAACAAATTGCCATATGGTTAAATTGCCGTAAGGACAAAAATTGGCGTAAGGACAAAAATTGCCGAAAGGACAAAAATTGCCGACGTTTTTGTATTTTTTACATTTTCAGTGTTACTTATTGTTTTTATGGTATTAGAAATTAAATATTTGTGAGAAAACGGCGGATTGCTCCTGGGAGTCGCTTGGTGGGATTATACTAGGGTACCTCCTTAGTCGTCCAGTAAAAGTTAGAGTATGACCACTAGTCCCGTTTACTCAGCATTTATCTTTTAAATCTGAGTGTAACTCAATTACGATTTTTAATATTATAGTGAAATACATATTATATACATTATATACACTCAGATTTAAAAGATAAATGCCGAGTAAACTTATACTGGACGACTACGGAGGGAGGTACCCTCTAGTATAATCCCACCAAGTGACTTCCAGGAGCAATCCGCCGTTTTCTCACAAATATTTAATTTCTAATACCATAAAAACCATAAGTAACACTGAAAATGTAAAAAATACACAAACGGCGTTTCAAAGTTATTGTTGGCTGGAAAAAATAAAAGTGGGCTTGCTTATTGTCGGCTCTTGACACAAGCCTTCCATGATTATGTTTTTATTCCCCAGAAGGACTGGACACAGAGTGGTTTCAGTCACGTGGTTTTAAAATACTATGCTGCCCTCAATGTTTATATTTAGTTAGACTGTACGCCAATTTGCCCTTACGCCAATTTTTGTCCTTACGCCAATTTTTGTCCTTTCGGCAAGTTTTGTCCTTTCGGCAAGTTTTGTCATTAAGCCAATTTTTGTCCTTACGCCAATTTAACCATACGGAAATTTGTTCATATGGCAATGTGTTTGTGTGTCCGTACGGCAATATTTGTTTGTCACTCGAGGAATTATGTCTTTAACGTCATTAGTTTGCCTTACGGGAGCGGAATTGTTCGTACGGCAACGTTTGTCTATTTTTGCCCTAATGGCCGCCCATATTATAATACTGTCACTCATTGAACTAATCAAATTTGTAACTGATTTGCAGGAAGGTGGTTTATTTTAAAGTGCAAAAATTCATAAGAATAACTATTGTTTTGTGTACAGTCGTATTTTTATCTTTCTTTAGACCTTGGTAGGAAGGCTATAAATGCCACAAACGTTGCTTATAATGCTGAAGTGACTACTCAGGGAGCCAAGACTATTATTGATACTGTGTCTGCAGGAATTATTGCAAGCACAGCAGTATTTCAAAAAGGACTAAAAGATAAAAATGCAGGCGAAGTGTCTTTAGATGAGGCAGATAAAACAAGTATGTTCTTTCTCACTTAAATAGTGACTTTTAACTTTAGAGATATGGTGCATCAAGTTAAATACGTTTCAGATTGTCAAGTTTGTTTTAATTTATATCATTTTCTTTCAGTTGGGTCTTGGCTCTTTATAAAACTTTTGAGGGCCCTGTGACACATTAAAATCACAATTGTTTCTATTAGTATTGATTATCATGCATCTGGAAAATCAGAATTACAGCTACGTTATTGTGCACAAACCTGTTTATTAAATTAATTACTTTTTAGTTTCCCGACTTGAAGCTTCAATCCGCATTGCTCGTGAAAAAACAACTGCAATGGAATCAACAGTTACAGAGTTCAATGCCCTCAATGATGTAGTCATTGGAAAGTTTGCAATGTTGAAAGAACAGATTCGAAAAGCTAGACTTGTCGCTTCAGATGTAAGTTTGATTTTTATTATTTTTAAACCAGTATGTGCAAGCCAATGTTTGTGTAGAGTGAGAATGTAAAGTATAATGCAGAACAAAGTCAAAGTAACAATGTTTTACTGGTGCTATAACTTTCTTTCTCTTTGTTTCCATTCACATAGGTCATAAACATACATAAATAATCATAGTGGTGAACATGTTTGCTACCTTTTATGTCCTTTCTATATCACATTTTACTCATTGTAGTGTTTATTGTCATACTGTACAAGGCCGTAGCGAGAGGTCAAAAACAGACGAAGCAATTGTGCTTTAAATATAATTATTAATAAAAATATGACGATCTGTGCTGGGGAATTGGGATTGGTAGTGACAATTGTCTGCCTCATGCTGGATATGGCCTGTAATTCCTATTGTAGGTTTGTGTGTATTGATATTGACAACTTTCTTTCTATGTATTGTTTAATGAATCTTTGAATTTTAGATTCGAGTTTCACTGAAATCTGGAGAAACTTGTTCACGGTCTTATAGACCTCTGGTGACATCATCATTCTTCAATACAATTGTTGTCAAGGTGTCGATTGAAGGTGGTAGCCATCTTATCTTCTACATGAATAATACTGAATCCGTAAGTTTACCTAAAACGAATAATAGTTATTAATATTCTCCTGTTGTGTAGTCTGACTTCCAAAGTTTAAACTTAATACTAAAAGAATAAAACTTAAGCAACCTTTCTGTTTTTCAAGTTTTTCCAAAGCTTGCCAGTGTAAACCAGAATAACAAACTACAACAAACTGCAGGAAACTATTTTGCCAAAGTCAAACTATTTTGCTGAAATTTCATTTTATTTAAAATCAAAAATGTACTAATCATAGCCTTTCATGTTTCATTTTTATACCAATGTTATTTTTTTTTAGTCGGACTTCCTATCTCTAGAGGTGTTAGACAGACAAGTTGTCTTAAAGTTTGACTTGGGTTCAGGATTTTTCCGCCTATCTCATCCAGCTTTATTACAAGATAATAAATGGTATAAAGTTGAAATTACAAGGTATGGCTTATTTATCTTTTTAATTTTATGATTTCATTGTGCTGCTTTGATCAATTCTAAAATCAAATATGAAGCAAGAAATTCAAATAATTTATAATGCTTTTAGCAGTGAGCTTGTTGTAGATGTTCTCTGAAGCTATTTCGGCTACATTTCTTTTTTCTTTTCCTATTTGGCAACATTGTTAATCATCATTGATTTCATTGCTGTCATTGTCAGCATCATCATCACCATCATTGTCATCATCAACATCATCATCATCATCACCACTGTCATCATCATTATCATCATCATTATCACTATCATCATCTTCATCATATTAACCATTATCATTTTTCCTCTTTCCTTATGTCTCAAACTATTACGATGTCTCTAATATTTTATGAACCAACCAATTAATTGATATACAATATTCATCAATCGCACATTATTTTGCTTTCTAGATCAGGGCGGCAGACGTTGCTGAATGTGAACGTAGTGAAAGATGCACAGGTTACAGACACATCAGAAATTACGGAACCGAATGTAGCAGTAGAAGGTGAATCGAGTGGATCCAATACCGTTCTGACATTCAATGAGAACAGTAAATTCTTTGTAGCAGGACTACCTGATGGTGTATCTGTAAGTGTTGTGGCAAACCAATTTTTAAAATGAGGTCAAAGTGTAACATAATGTGAAATAAAATAGTCACACTACTTGTACCATTTCTGCCAGTTCATAAAGGCAAGACAATTTTGTGTTATTTATTTCCTTTAATATTCATTTTGAGTTGAACGGATATATATATCCTTTACTTGCACTGATGAAGGGCTAGTGTTGCCCGAAAGCTCGGCTAACTTTTCTGGCTGTTTTATATTATTGTTTTGATTTAGCTTTTCGCTTTTTTTTTTGTATCTCCATTGAGATTCAGTCACTGATACCCACAGCATTGTCATTTTTTCAGTATTTTGCCTTTGGATTTATGTATATATTCTTTAATATTTATTCTGGCAGAATTTGAATATTTGATATACTTCAACATTGTTAGCATGTTCTACTATTTCGTGTCATTCATTCCTGCTGTGGGGGCTTTGTGTGTCTTAAGTAAAAATCCCAGGTGTTACTTTAAAATATACACACACTAATTACCTTATTTGATATTACAGGATTCTCATCTACGAACAACATCGTTCAGCGGATGCTTGGATGTAATTAAGTTTGACAGTAACTTGATTGGACTACATAACTTCCTTACAACAACAAATAATTGCAGTTTATGTTCAAGAGCGTAAGTTGAATAAGTGAATTATTGACAAAGATTAGCAATAATTAATTTTGAAACATTTTGTATTTTGTTGTACTTTACTAGGTTAATTGAACATATTTTTTAAACATCTTGTGTTGATTACACTTAACTGTACTGTCATTGGTTTTAATTACACTAATCGGTATTTTATTACTGATTATATTGAATATAAATTGTAATGCTGCTTATTTGATAAATGTGTGTGTATATAAACTTGCAACAGCATGGATAAATATTGGTTTGATGCAAAACATTATTTAGACTTAATAGTTTATTGCTAAAGATTTGGGGGTTTTTTTTCACTTATAATAATAATCTGAATATTTTGAAGCGCTCTTTACCAAAACAGTGCTTGCAATAAAAAAAGGTGGTGTTTAAGAACAGATTTAAACTTTTTCAACGTAGAATATTACATATACAATAAGGTAATGGATTCCAAAGGAAAGGTACAGTGGCAAAAAATGCCCTGTGGGAAGTAGAATTTGCCTAGTTTGTTTTAGGCACTTGTAGGATTCTGTATCAGTGGATGAACGGAGACAACGGCTAGGTTGATAAGGTCTTAAACCTTGTCTACACTATCAAACCTAATGTTACAAAAAATGTAATGTGCCCATGGACATGATGATGTCATTGCACTATCACTAAAATTTGGGCATAGCACTACCATATTTTGACTATTGGCACTTCTGTAAATAAGACCACCTTCACAAGTGAATATGATGTACTGTACATAAAACAGTCCAAACCAAACCAACATATTTATTTTATAGTCTAGCATATTTGATTATTTATTATTATATAATTTTAAAAAATAAAATTATTATAAATATTATTATACAGTTATATATACTTTGATTGTTTTAGTCCTGAGGAACTCATTACTACAAATGAATACAGTTTTCAAGGAACAGGGTATGTTGTACTGCAACAGAAGGAGAATGTCAATAACTTCAAACTGGACATCAAAACATACGCCGAGAATGGCCTTATATCTTTCGCAGCTTCAGATGATCAGGTTGGTATATTTAGTTCTTGTTCACACGTGACACAAAGTAAGGTTTGGTTTACACACTAGATTTATTGTTACGTAATTTTCATTTTGCAGTTTTGTGTGTTTTGTCTAGATGTTGGTAGTTTTTTTTAGGTTATTGATTTCCTTTAGTTGTACATGAGCACTTTGGTGGATATATGCGCTTAACAAATTATTATTCTAAATTACTAATGGTTTGTTTACCAGGTAGTTATTTCAACAGTTATACCACCATGAGCCTTATGGTATTACTATGTCAACTTTCTTTTTTACGGTAGCATGCAGTTTCATAAAATCTATGTCATATTTTAAATTTCAGCAATCTTTTACATCACTTGAATTGATTGATGGAAAGGTTGTTCTCAAGTTTAACTTTGGTACTGAGACCTTTAAGATCCTATTTGATAAAAAGGTAAATGATGGAGAATGGCATTCAATCTTCAGTAAATGGAACGGAGAAAGGGGTGAGTAAAGCCAAATTGAATTTAGCTCAAAGTACTAATAACTGTTTTCCTTTTCCTCAGCAAGCAGTCATAATATGTCATCTGAATAGAAAGACAATGCAAAGGATAGTACAAACATCTTAATGGCAGTCTGATTCTATATTCATCTCACTCTCTACATTGTTCTATTTACAGCACATTACTGAATCTACTATTTTACTAATATGACTTAATGTCAAGGGTTTAGCCTAGTCTGCAGGCATTGGTTCAAGCCTGCCTTATTGATTGTAACAAAGATACTTTATTCTTGTTGGATGAGTATAAACATGTTGGTCTGTTGGTCCCATGTACACACATACCATGTCTCCCAGTTTGATAATCAGGGTAGGTTTCACTACTGGCTCTCATGGGTCAGTAGAAAGCCTAATCAAAATGTTCGCATTCTCCGGTTCTACATGATGGTACAGTTTTATAAAGTTAGCAAAATTACAGTAAACAAAATTAATAAAAATCAATATAAAAAATGTTTGAAAGTAATTTTTATAAAATATGTACATTTTCTTTGCTGAATACAACTTTTAAAGATTAGTTTGTCCTTATTTGTACAATTCCTAATAATTACTCCATACATCAATTTGCGATATATATAATTAAATTCATTGCACGTGATATTGTGTGGTTTATCATGTGACATATTTTTCAGCTTTTGTGAATGTTGATGGTGAATACGAGTCGGTGATGTTTCAAAAGCGCACTAAGGAAGGTGTTGAAACTAATGGCAGACTTTATTTTGGTGGATTAGACCTAATGTATCAGTTAAGGTAAATTTGGACCAATGACACTACATTTTATATTCATTCAATGTACATAAGCACCACCTAACTAATCACAATTTCAGCCTGAAATATACCTTTTTGGAGCTGGAGCAGTAGGCCTAGCTAGCTAGCCTAATCTGCTCTAAATTAAGTTGAATAATAGAATAAATGGGACTCAAATAATAATGTTTCTTTCAAAGCTATAGTACATGTCATATTACAATAAATATTTATGAAAATCATTAGTTTATGAAATATAGGGGTCTAAAAAATTATTTAAAAAATATTGTTTTTCATGATGCATATGATGCAAACAAATTTTGTCTTTGAAGTAAATGTGTACAACTTTTTGAATGTTGATGTTCTAGTAGAATCCTTGTGTGTAATGCCTCCCTACAAACTGGACAACATTTTATGTACAAGTTGGGTGGGGCTTATACCAGTGTCTGTACAGTACATATCAAGCATAGAAATACGCATAATAAATAAATAGATTAAGAAATAACAGAATGATAATGTTTTCTTCAATAGTGTGGATGTAATGCGCACCCCATTTCGGGGTTGCATGCGGAAACTCCAATTAAAACTTCAAGTGCTATCACTGCAGAATAGTGAAGAGTTTGCAGGTTTTCGCGTAGGGTGTGTCAAACAGGTAGGTCTTTTAATTTTTAATTTTTATATTTATTCACTCATTTCCTTTATTTTGGATAGTACATCCCTATACAAAACAAGAACAGAAAATATTTCACCAGGAAATTAACAATACCATCTTCCATAAAAACAACCTACGATATCCTAAAATATCAATTTGTACCAACGCTGATTCAGGTTGGATTGTGGAAGAACATTAACTATGGTTTTAAACAGACTATTGAAACTGTCATGAACTATGAATAGAGTTCCTCCAATATTTATAAAATTAGGGAATATGTTATTTTTAATAAAGATTATGCTTGTATGTACTAGGGTATAGTATATATTTGTTATTGTATTATATTTTGATATATATATATATATATATATATGATGTCATCTTTATCATAACAATAGCCGTCAAGAACAGTGAGTTTTCAAGGAGATGGCTACCTTGAAATGGAAGGTATCAATCTGCCTTCAGATGCTAACATTACACTCGCCTTCTCAACTTTCCAAGAAAATGCCTTGTTGTTGCTTGGCATTAACAAACCAAGTCGCAAGAGAAGAAATAATGTTGACAACACACAGGTAATCATTTTTTAGCTGAAATTGACTTGTTGTACCAATATATTGTCTGAGGTATCATGCAAATGCATATTATTTGCAAGAGCCGATCAGAAAGCAGATTGTGTAGGTTTTTTAAACATGTATTTATTTACATGTACATATTTATTCCTTGATGTTATGTCTTTGATATGTGTATATGGTTTTGAAAACAATGCCACATAGGCACATCCACACATTATGTAAAAGTGGTATGTATATGTGGTAACTGATAAATACAATATGCAATATAATCTACAATTATCAAAAGAGATAAAATGGCCCATGGATATCTAATTCCTACTACTTCCTGTATAAACCAGTATAATAGAAGATAACATTATCACTTATTACCCTTGGCTAATGCTAAATTAATAAAACATCAAAGAATAAGGTTTCAAAAAGAGAAGTGTTGATGAATGACATCATCATGATGAACAATAACAATTATTCATACACTTTCATGTGCTTTGAACTTATGCTGTATCATAACGGCTTGAACAATTTGAACCAACCTTGAGAAAGGAAACATTTTACAGTTTTTAAAAATATTGTTATCAGTGGAGTAACAGCTATGAGCGCTCACTGGCTAAACCCAGCGGCCTTTGAGATTATGGGGGTCCCTGAGCAGTGCCCAGAGGGGAAAAAAAGGCATTTAAATATGTCTAAAATAAGGCTGAAAATGCCTGAAACCTCCAGCGTAGGAGGGTTACTAAGGTTTCCTAAAACAGATGCCTCTGCATTACATCACTGATTGTTATGGTCTCATTGTTTTTTGTTCATTAGAGTGGTTACTCAATCTACTTGAGTGGTGGCCATATTGAAGTTGCAATGAATGCAGGCTCTGGAGAACGTGTTGTAAAAACAAAAAAGGCAAATGGCATGTTTAACGATGGCAAACCACATGTTGTTATTGTTGAGAAAGCTGGAAAAAAGTAAGTGTATAATAATAAACCTGATAATTTACCATCGTGTTCTGTAACTAAGGTTGTTACATAATTTTTCGATTTACAGTGTAAACTTCCCTTGTTTGTAAACATTATCAAAAGTCATAAATATATATAAACTTTTTGAAGGTCAGTTCTTTTATAAGTAAATCTCACAGAGTGTGCTGTTTTTGGCCGTTTTAGGTTTCCCTAAATGCAGTATACAGTAGCTTGGATAGTTCAGGACGTTGCTTTTCACTTGTTATCAAGTATGACAAACATACATACATGTAGCAATTTTTTACCACAGAACGTCATTCTAACAGTGCTGAGCCACGAAAAATAAAGTGGTGAGGGAACGGGGAATAAACGGGAATAATCTGTGTGCTAGCCACAGGGTTGTCAAAGGCTCTCTGTGAAAAAGTGGTCAGGTTGACATCTTACAAACCATACTAGCTACGGCCCTATCCAATATGAGTCATTATTTGTCATTTGCCTATTGTATAGAATCAAATTGTATGTAGACGACATTGCTGCACCAAAAAGCCGCAGGTTGCTTGGTACAGATGAGAAAGTGGTTGTGACATCAATATTTATAGGTGGAGTTCCTTCTGAGCAAACCTCACCAGCACCACCTCTATCAGGCTGCATCCAGAATCTTGCAATAAGCGATAATGTTAAAATTGATAGGTAAAGTACACTATTTAAAGTTTACTTTTTGATTAAATGTTATTAAACTTGGACATGCTATGCTATATGTTTTGCACAAATGTGATAATTAAATGTTGTTTTCATGTTTGACAAGTACATGATTGGTGTATATGTTCTGCGTGGTTCTAGGACACCTACCCCCTAGACAGTTACCCCCCGGATGTTTACCACCCGGACAACTACCCCCTTAGGACAACTACCCCCTTAGGACAACTACCCCCTTAGGATAACAACCACCCCCTTAGGACAACCACCCCCTTAGGATAACTACCCCCCGGTCAACTACCCCCCCCCCCCCCCCCCCCATCCAAAAGTAGACAAATATATAGGACCGGTTTCTGTAAAAATGAAATCATCTGTTTTTAACGGGTGTTTCGAAACTAGAGACCCGAGACCAGAGACTGACACGAGACCCAATACGAAAAGGGAGCCCTATATTTGGGTCTCCCTTTTCGTATATTAGGGTATCCCTTTTCGTATAGTGTGGTCTCTCTTTTCGTATAGTGGGGTCTCCCTTTTCTTATAGTGGGTCTCCCTTTTCGTATATTTAGGTCTCCCATTTCGTATATTTGGGTCTCCCTTTTCGTATATTTGGTCTCCCTTTTCGTATATTTAGGTCTCCCTTTTCGTATATTAGGGTCTCCCTTTTCGTATAGTGGGGTCTCCCTTTTCGTATAGTGGGGTCTCTCTTTTTGTACATGGGTCTCCCTTTTCGTATATTTAGGTCTCCCTTTTCGTATTGGGTCTCGGGTCTCTAGTTTCGAAACACCCGTTTTTAACCGATTATTCTGTTTAACAGCACGCTAGACCCTAGATGTGCTAGATTTAAAGTACCGTATTTATTGAAAAAACGGCCTGGGCTGTTTATTGTTCAGGTGGTTTTTAGGTGGACATTTATTGGAAGAAAGTTGTTTATTCAATGGGAGGGGGTATAATCTAATGGAAATAGACGCCGATTATTCCATATGATGTGTCATGGGAGTGACATGGTCATAGTTTATTTGAGGGGAATTTATTTAAAGATCGCCGTTTATTCGGTGAGTGAACATTAAGGTCAAATATCAAAAGTGATATTATTCTTCAAGTGTACAAAAATACAAATGACAAATTTGAGACAAAAATTAATTCTTTTAAGACCAGTGGTTATCGAAGCATTGTCCTGACGCAAAAATTATTATTATTATTAGCGAACCCAGTCTTTACAGTAAATACAGGGAGTACTATATAATACGTTCGACTATCCTATGATCATGTGTGACAATCTTCAGTTTATACCAGGCTATATTTATGTTCAATCTTTTACTTTTGTTTACAATAATGAATAGTAATTCGTCAAAGTAACGAATTAAAATATAGTTATTAATTCCTATTATACGCTGTTGCAGAGTCAGGTTGTTGAATGGTCTGGGTGGTAGTTGTCAGTCCGGGGGGTAGTTGTTCTAAAGGGATAGCTTTCTGGGTGGTAGTTGTCCAGGGGTTAGTTGTCCTACGGAGGTAGTTGTCCTAAAAGATTATTTGCCCTCGGAGTATTGTCCAGGTCCAGGAGGTAGTTGTCCTACGGGGAGTATTGTGTCAGAGGCAGTTGTCCGCGGGGTAATTACCCGGGGTGGGGGGTAATTCTCCGGGGGTAATTGTTCCTAGGGGGTATTGTCCGGGGGTAGTTGTCCAGGGGTTAGTTGTCCTACGGAGGTAGTTGTCCTAAAAGATTATTTGCCCTCGGAGTATTGTCCAGGAAGTAGTTATTCTACGGGGAGTATTGTTTCAGAGGTAGTTGTCCGCGGGGTAATTATCCAGGGGGGGGGGGGTTGTAATTGTCCGGGGGGTAATTGTTCCTAGGGGGTAATTGTCCCGGGGGTAGTTGTCCTAAGGGGGTAGTTGTCCGGGGGTATTTGTCTGGGGGGTAGTTGTCCTAAAGGGGTAGTTGTCCTAAGGGGGTAGTGGTCCAGGTGGTGGTTGTCCGGGGGGTAGTTTTCCGGGGGTAAATGTCCAGGGGGTGAATATCCGGATACGGTTCTGCGTGTGTTTGTAGAGGTTAAACAGATGATTGGTGTATATATGTTCTGCATGTGTTCATAGAGATATCATAGATAATGTTAACATTATGATAGTAAATAACACCAATAATATCTAAAAACGCTATTGTTCTCAGGCAATCGACCATGTGCATGTTTTAATCAATCTTATTTTGGTTTTTCTTATTTTATCTTATTACAACAATATTTTTTAAAAATCATTTCGATGTTAATTTTTTTTTTTTTAGGCCTCCCATTGACTTTGCAAACTATCTTGGTTTTTCTGCCGCATATATTGATGTCTGTTCTGTCATAGCTGAACCTTCTATCTCGGAGGAAGCATCTGTGTCTTTTGTCACTCAAGTTATACCTGTCAACACACCAGGTAAAGTTTGAAAATTGCATTTTATGTAGGTAATACATTTGTTCTTTTGTACATAATGTTCACAATAAATGATTTATAATAAGTATCACAGTCAAATAAGTACCTCAGTCAAATAAGTACCACAGTCATAAAAAATGTACCGCAGTCAACATGTACCGCAGTCAACATGTACCGCAGTCAACATGTACCGCAGTCAAACATGTACCACAGTCAAATAAGTACCACAGTCAAATATGTACCGCAGTCAAATAAGTACCACAGTCATAAAAAATGTACCGCAGTCAACATGTACCGCAGTCAACATGTACGTACCGCAGTCAAATAAGTACCACAGCCAAATATGTACCGCAGTCAAATAAGTACCACAGTCAAACATGTACCGCAGTCAAATAAGTACCGCAGTATAATAAGGACCGCAGTTAAATAAGTACCACAGTCAAATATGTACCGCAGTCAATCATGTACCACAGTCAAATAAATAAGTACCGCACTTAAATAAGTACCGCAGTCTATTAAGTGGTATTAAGTAGTATTGCTCAATGTATTATATAATCAAATAAAAATGACCTTCATTAATTATCTACATTTTACTGATGTTTTCTATTTTTAAATATGTATTAGTTTTGTAATGCAAGGTTAAAGTCATTAATGAATAGACATAACATTAGGTTTTGTGCGCCAGCCGGTATGGATACAAAATTAATGTATGACATACAATCAATTTGGTTTTGAACAGCTAATTTTATTCATTTTCATCAATTCTTTATTTCGTATTCAAATGTACATATACAGCATTACAGATACAAAACTGTTTAACTATAATTACATAATAATAAAACAATACAACAATAATACAAAACACAAATGTGTAATGATATCTAAATTAAATAGTATTTTAGCTGATGAATCTCATATTCTCAACAATAATTTAGTACTTACAAGATCTAGAAGATTAACAACAATTCCAGTTAAAACAAATAGACATAAATTTTCATTCTTACCTAGCGCTAGTATAGTCTACACAACAATGAGTTTGAAAGATTGGTCATTAGGTCTGTTGTATTTTATATTGCTTGATCAGTTGTTGTTGTTGTTGTTGTTACTGTTAGTTCCAAGTTGATCATGAATGTAAATATTATGTGTGATTGTTTTGCTTGTGTTTTTCTGCCAAGAAAACAATTATCATTATACTATGTATGAATGACGAATCTAAATCGAATCTGAATCTGAATCATGGACCACAAACTAAATACGTGTACATAATTTAAATCTCTCGGAATAAAAATGCCCAGTTTGCATCCACTGCTGAGCTGTGAAAGGCATTTCTCATAATGCACATAACCAGGATATTATAATAGATTTTATGTTAAAGTGAGTCAACTAAGCAGTAGCAAAGTGGATAGAAACTCCCCCTCAAAACACAGGCGTAGTGATGCGTAACTCAGTCGGGGCTTAAGATTTAAAACTGGCATAAACTGTATATCTCCTTGAGAGAATTCGTAAAAAATCTAATAAAATAGCTAAGTTAAACGTATGCGACTTAGAGGGCCTGTTTCTATTGAAGAATAAAAAAAGAATGTTTTTTTGGAAACCGGTTTCAGCTGTTGTTTATAAATAAAGATCGCGTTGCAGCTCAATTTTTACTCCAATAAAACCGGTTCCGTCCATGTGCGTTCGTTATGAATGACATCATTATATACACCACAATGCAGTTCGTTAGGCGGAAGCGTGATTGGATCGAGGTCATGTTTACTTTTTTTCGCATAGCGCGATCCCCAAGAAATAGCATCCATTTCATCATCATAGCATCCATTTTATCTTTTTGATATTCGTCGCTGCAGAACTGAATCTTCTTTTCAATCATATATCCCACATGTTACCAGAATTTGGAATAATTTACCCAGTGAAATCCGCAACTTAAATATTTCTGTTAGTTCTTTTAAAACCAAATTACTTAATTATCTCAATATTTATTTTTTAAATAATTTGATATTGAAAATGTGGGGTGTCACGAAACCTAAGACCACGAAAGCTAAGACCCCCTAAGACCTAAGATCACGAAAGTTAAGACCCAAGACCTAAGATTACAAATATTTATCTTTCGCACCTGCCTTGTATTTTAACTCCCAACATTTAATATTCTGAATACCACACCTTAGAATTGGCACTTTAATGAAAAAGAATCACATAAAAAGTAACAAATACATTTTTAAATTGATGATTTTACAGACGTTTTTCTCGCACACAAAATGACTAGCCTACAGTACAGTAGGCCTACCCCATGTTCAATGTTTTTGTTTCTATGGAACGTCAAAAGAGCAAAAATTATATAGAGGGCTGAAAACTCTGTGGAGTCCATCTACAGTGTGGATGGAACAATGTAAAATTAAAATTGTAATGATAATAGTATAATCATGCAAGTACGAAGAAATAAATACTGGCAAATAAATTTTAATTTAAAAATCATGATTTGTTTCGTTTTCTTTCTGTTTTTATACTTGTACTATTATTTTTGCTCCTTTGGCGCTCCATAGAAACAAAAACATTGAGCATGTGTGTGGGGGGAGCTCGAGGAGTTACAGTATACAAAGAAAAATGTCTGTAAAATCATCAATTTAAAGGATTTATTTATTTGTTTTTATGTGTTTCTCCTTCTGAAAGTACCTATAAATCCTAATTTTAAAGTGTGGTATTCAGGATAAAGTTAGTCAACAAATTTGGAGTCAAAATACAAGAAAGGCAGGTGCGTAAGAAAAACATCCTCTGAACCAACACAATGGAGTAAATATATACCAACAAACAACCCGTCAAGTTTGTTTGTTGTAAAGAAAAAAATAAACATTTACTCAACGGGCGAAAATAATGTGAGTTTATCTATGTTTTGCGGTAGTATTTAATTATATTTATGGTAATAAATGAAACCTACTGTGTTTAAAATTATGTATGGATAAACAAGTATTGTTTTTAAGCTGTAGTATATCTTAGAATTTGTAATCTTAGGTCTTGGGTCTTAGCTTTCGTGATCTTAGGTCTTAGGGGGTCTTAGCTTTCGTGGTCTTAGGTTTCGTGACACCCTGAAAAGGGGTGTAGTTGGTCGCTTTCTTGTCGATGCTTTTATTGTAGAACGTAATTTATTTATTTTTCTCTGTTCTGGGTTGACCAACTAGCATAGGTGTTTAGCACCTGTTTGGTCTTTCCGTGCCTCCTTTTATAATTGTTTTGTCTTCTTATGTTTATGGCAGAAATTGAATAAATAAAAAAAAAAAAAAAAAAAATCATAGAAGGGGGAATTATTACCTGAAACGTTATTGTGGTCCTTGGTTAAAGTATAGGTACGTCGCACCCTCTGATATTGTCAAGTTGAACTCGTCTAGCTTTCACACGCTTTACAATATTCTTGAAAACATGTAGGCCTTTAGGCCTACGTGAGTCTTTCTTCCGACTCCCGACAAGTCCCCTCATCTTCTTCCCTTCACATATTTTTTACGAACCTCGTAATGGCATCGGTCAACATTTTTTAGTTAAATAAAATACTCACTATCTAGAGAAATAAAAATGACTTAGGCCTAGGTCCTATCACGCAGGTTTGACTGCGAGTTGACAGCAATCGTCCCAGTGCAGCAGACTGGAGAGTTCAGTTTTTGGGGTCAAATTGAGACCGCGATTGTGTTGCAGCTAAAAATTGCTCCACGGAAACCGGTTTCAGAACGGTTCTTTGCGATCGAGACCTCAATCAATTGGGGTTTTTGAAACCGTTTTTAAGATCGGTTCTTTTTTGTGGGGACCCATTTCTGCTGGCAAGAAAAAACGGTTCTTGAAAAGAACGGTATTCAAAACCGTATTCTCTGCTCTATAGAAACAGGCCCTAAGTCTAAACATGCGACCCTTAAAATGGTAGAGCGTATACTCGCTTAACCTTCTCGTCCGTTATTTTTAGAATATAAATTGTCTCCCATCACTAGTCCGTATTAGATCTCTTTACACTCGAACTGGCAGATATAGAAAGTCATTTATTCTGAACTCTATAACTATATAACAGTAAAACATCTAGATAAGATTGTATTACTATAAATGTGTCTCATCGTTTTTGTTGGCATCATGACAATTATGCTCTTTGTATCTTCTGATGTGTTTTTGTTTATCGTGTTTTTTTTATGTATATATAATTTTAAGAGCTTATCTGTGTACAAACATCAAATTTTAAATATTTTATATATTTGACAATAAATGCTGTGCAAGCAGCGCATTCATGTGATTGGCCGACGATGGTTCCTCTCTATGGTGGCTTGAACACGATTATAAAATGATAACATTGTGACTGAACTTCCATTTAGCGTAAAACTCACATATTGAAATTTATATTAACCGCTGGTTTAGTTTGATCATAATTGAAGATTTTTTAAACTGTAGCTGCAATATCTATAGATTAAGACTTAAAGTTTCAGAAACTTATCATTTAGTTTTGTTTGTCACTAATAACATTGATTGTAAGGATGATAACTACAATGTTTTATTTATGCTCATTTTAGGATTGTTATCCTCCCAAAACCAACAAGCTCTCGAAGCCCAAGAAGAATCTTTTTTCACATGGCCTCAGTGTTATAAAGGTGAATTTGAGACCATCCTAGGAGCTAGGCAGTTTGGTATTACCAGAAACAGTCGTCTTGAATACAATGAAAATTTACTCACTCGCAATATGCAAAAAATGTAAGTACACACTTTTGATATATTTCATAGTTCATTTTATTTGTCCAAAAGGAAATTCATGTTGACATATACAATTGGTTAGTAATACAGAAAAAGACAATAATATTTGAAAAATACAACAGAACTACAATATTACTCTGATGAACAATGAAATGAACTTAGTTGATGAATTATAAAGTATCGATTAATTGAATAAATGATTTGATTATATGACACCCTTTGAAGATGTGGCCCGTATCCCATACGGGGTAATTTACTGTCCCAGGATGTGAGGCCTTTGTACAGGTAGGTTGACTTTGCACTTTTTGAGCATTTCACCTTTGACCTACATCAAACAAACAAAATGCAATTTTTAGAAGGCCAAAACATTTCACATAACAATAAAACCAACAATTGTAGAAAGTTACAGTCATAAAAATATATTTTGCATTTTTCCTAAACCTATTAAAAATACTTTATTTAGCCTCAGTCACTTGGAGTAGAAACCTCGTGTCTTCAGAAATTAATATTTACTGAAGAGGTTAAATCTTTGCCACTTTTGGAGTTATTGATGTTTTATGAAAAAAAACAGCATGGCTGCAAGTGGTATAGTTGGTATTGTCCATTGAAAAAAGAAATAAAATGGTGTTTATTAATTTGATGGTTAGTTTAATCACGTGAAAAGAATTCCGTTGCTTCTTGTTATTAAGAGTCAGTTTTATACTATGTTATTTACTAGAATTTAACTCATGATTAAGTTGAACCAAAACAATGGTCAGAGATGTCCAATTGATATGGTCTGCATTGTCCATTGGAAAAATGAAATAAAATGCTGTAATCAAGATAGATTCATTATTTACCTGAGTGCTAATGTTTAGAATACCATCTGTGGCAATGTTGATTTTGTTAACGATTGATTGATACCAAAACATGAATGATACCGAATGCTGCAAAGCTACTTTGTTATTAAAAATACAATAATATTCATTACACCATGTGACTTACAATTAAATTATTTATTATTAACCAGATCAATATTCTATAAAATTGTTTCTTCAGAAAGAAATAGTATTTGTATTTTCCATCAATAATACTATTTATTGGTGCTCAGAACTCATAATGTTTATTTTTTTAAATGTCATTCTACAGTACTTTCCTATCATTCAAGATGTTGATATAGACAAAAAATGTTTATTAAGTACTGTCTACACTATATCAAACTAGTTTGACAAAAAAAGTGTGATGTGCCCAAATATGGTAGTGATATGACATCATCATGTCCATTTGTGGGCACATCCCATTAATTTTGTCACATAAGTTTGATAGTGTAGACAGCTTTAAGAACGTAAATACCATTGTAAATGTTCACCCTTGATTAACATATTGTTTGGCTTACATAAGTATGTAATGACCTTTATGAACAATGACCTTGAAAATAATGATTTGCCTACAGAAGCTTGATTAGTATAATTACTTTAAGATTACATTTCACTCAGTTAAAAATCTAATTGTCTAGCTAATAGATTTAAGTAATTCAATGGTAAATCACAAACATTTCAACTCAACTTTAGAGTGATGAAACTGTCAAGATTTAAATACCAATAAAACAACGATCCAGCGAGATGATGCAAAGATTAAGTATACTCGCTGTGCAGCAGAAAACATCACTAGATATCCATATGTTACAAACAGTAGTCAAAACAACAAATTTATGTTCTTAATACTTTTTAGATATCTTTGATTTATATAAAATAGACAAACAGATAATTAATAAATAAATTCTTTATTTTTGTATTTTATAATTACACTACAGGGATAAATCCATTTAGTTGTCTGAGAATAATATTTACAATTGATTCTAATTTCAAATTATTGTCCAAATTACATCAATTTCATACTTCAAGTTTATACAAGTGCAATTTTAGATATAAGTAGAGTCCACTAAAAGCTTAACACTTTTTCTGCAATTATAGAGAGGATAACAAAAGGTTAAATAATAACCAAACATTATAAAAGTGTTTGAGAGATGATAAATTGTGAGAATCCCCAGGACAATCATTATCTATTGATCAAAAACAAAACATGCCCTATAATTACGTTGGATATACGTTTTTTCTAAATGTACACATTTTGTGTAGAAAGATATATGCCATGTTATTGGCTAATTTATTTTTACAAAGCATAAATTAAACTGTGTCCATGGTTGGTTGTTTTAAGTGTAAAAGTTTTCTGAAAGCATGCTGGAAGTCCTTATTGAATTTAGTATAGATGATTGGATTTACTGCAGAGTTGCTGTAACCAAGCCATAAGAAAACACTTCCCCACACCTGAGGCAAAGAACAGCTACTGCAGAATGGTAGTATAAGTGCTGTGATAAAAAATGGCAACCAGCTAATGAGGAAAGCACCGGTGACAATGCACAGTGTTTTAGTCGCTCGTCTTTCTCTGCGTATTATTAAAGATTGCTTCGTAGATCCGATACAAAGCATGGACTTAATTGCAGAGTTTGGTTTTTTAAAGGATGAGTCACTATTTCTGGCACTGATGGGGTGAAATTTGGACTGTTTATGAATGTGATCCATCGCTTTACGAAAGGTACGCCAGTACACAACCAACATAACAGTCATCGGTATAAAAAATGCTCCAAATGTGGAAAAAATTGTATAGAACTTATTTTGAGTAATTATACATTCTTTTAAGTTACTTTCTGTTGACCTCAAACCGAGTAATGGAGTGATAGATATTACCAAAGCAACCAACCATACGAAAATAATCATAGTGATCATGCGTTTACGCGTCCTTTTTCTCATGTAGTTTACGTGCTGTGTAATTGCCCAATAACGATCTAGCGAGATGATGCAAAGATTAAGTATACTAGCTGTGCAGCAGAAAACGTCACTAGATATCCATATGTTACAAACAGTGTTTCCAAGGACCCAATCATCAGTTAACGCAGACACCAAACTTATCGGAAGGACAAGAATGGACAAAAGAAGATCAGATAAAGCCAGTGACGCTATCAAATAGTTTTGCGGTAGTTGGAGACTTGATTCTTTCCAAATAGCCAATAACACAAGTATATTTCCACAAAATATACATGATATTACTATAACTAGCAGAAAAGCGACTATCAGTTTAAAAGCAACTGTGGTGGAACTTTCAAAAACAAAATTTGTCTGATTTATACAATTTGTCCAGTTGGTATGTATATCTGATGCCATCCCACAATAATTCTACTAATTTTAGTCTTGACCAATCGTTTGTTTCTCTTGACCACTCTCACTGCGGTAAAAAATATGATGTTTATCTTTAAATAACTTTATTATAATTTAAAAACTTAATTTTGTTTTCCGTTCAGAATATTTTACAAGGTAGGCCAAATCAGTAAAATTAACCTTATAATGTAATAATAATTGGTTGAAACAGTATCTTAGTTTGAGGTGTTCCTTTCTTAATAAACAGTACAATGTATGTTGTCATATTCACGTACATATCCAATCAGTATTTATTGTTCTGTACACTATTTGTACTGATTGAATATAGCACTGAATTTAATTGATCCAAATGCAAGGTCTGAACAAATCAACAATGATATTGAGGATTGCAAATTTTAATTTAGATACAAATAAATTAGAAGAAGAGATGGCAAAATGCTATTCCTACATCAGGATTAATTCTTCATTTTTAAACAATTAATTTTTATTTAAATGGTTTTGAAGTTACTTGTGCTATTGAATCAAACTTTGAAATGGTCTGAAAAAGTATTATATCATGTTACATTTACTCAAATTCCTCACACACTGTTAAAGGGGGCTTTATTTCAACGCTCATTCTGCCTAAAAATAAATTTGGTTATTATTGATATTAGTGTAATATGTTTACATTTTTTATTTAACTTGGAGGTACCCTTTAACAAGCTTTTTTAGAAAATGTCATTGTTTCAACTCTTTTACATTAGTTTTTGTTGTTTAAAACAAAACATCTTTATTTTGTTAAATAGTGATGCGTTATCATACTACCTATAATGGGTTTTCATAATTGTTCTATTTTAAGTATGTACTTTAGAAAGGTTAAGTAAATAACTTTATTGTAGGACCATCAATTTAGATAGGTATGTAACAGGATCTACTAACTATACAATCAGAAATGCTAATGAAACCTTTTTTTTCTCTAAAAAACTATAAAATTGAGTCATAAATAAATAAAATTAAATTAAACCATAAATAAAAATTATTAAAAACTATAACCTGATGAAATTAAATATCATTCTGTCTCAGTTTTGGAATGTTTTACTATACAGTAATACATTATTACTTTGTACTTTACTGATGACAACAAAATAAATGTGAAATATTACAATAAAAATGTTACAATTGTTAAATAAGTACTTGTAATAATAGTAAAAATATAATAAAAGGTAACTACTTACAGGCTTAAAAGTTCAAATGTTAAACAAAAGTAATACTTACAATTATTTAAGTGATTATAAAAACCGTAATATAGCAAGTGTGCGACGAGATGTTACAGTGAGATAATGATGAGTTGTGGTCATTGAAATGATTGCAAAGAAACACAATTAGGCTAATATAAAAACTGTTACATAACATCTTTAAACATGATGTTCCCTCATTGGCTAGTTCATTGTTGTAGTGGAGGACATCAAGTATGTGTGGTCGAGGTTGTCATATGCATTGAGTTAAGTAATAATTATACAACTGGCTGTACACTGTATTTATACCATTCACAAGCTGTGGATATTTTGTGATATGTTCATTATAATTTGAAATCGGTAGCAGAAATCAGCATAGCATTATTTATTTATTTCTGTATAAATATACTGAATTTAAAGGCATAGGAGAAATTCAAAACTCAAGAAAGACAACCATATAAAAAATACAAAAATAGGAGATTTGGCAGATTGCAAGATAAAAAATAGAAAGTATTATTTTGCTATTTTATTTTGAGTTTGATCAATACAATTGATAGCACAGGAATATAATTTATAGCTTCTATTAAAAAATATGAATTACATAGAATTCTATTATTTTTTAATTTACTGAATATTTAATTTATATAAAGTATCCTGAGCATCACAGAATACATTTTTTTTAATTTTTGTAGATTCAGAATTATCATAGTAGTTAACTGTATTTAATTTTCATATTTTTTTTTTCAAAAGGAACTACTGTTGCATGAAAGGTCTTGATATGTCCAATATTATTTACTTATTGTACTGCACTTTCGAACCTTTTATGAAGATGTCCTAATAATATTCCATATTATTACTATTATTGTTATTAACACATTTATTTATTGAATTCTCACAAATGCTTTTTGTTATTATTATCTTTATAGCTTTGAAATAGAAATTGAATTTCGCACCGTCAGCTTTATGTCTGGTGTGTTGGCCTTCATGAGGTCAGAGGATGATTCTGTTTTCTTCGGATTGCTTCTTGTCAATGGCATAGTCGTGTTTCAGTTTGATAATGGTGAGGCTAAAAAGCATGATATTTCTATACAAACTGCAGTTGATGATGGTCTTTGGCATCAGGTATGTTCCAGCTAAATTGTATTGTACTTAATCAGAACTTCATGAGATACTGTATAATTATACTTATAACGCTCTGTATATAGAAAACGTAATTGTCAGGTGTAAATAGGCCAACTTTAACAACAATTAAACTACAGATATAAAAAAATTAGACAAATACATTTTAAGTACACTAGGACAATCGGTATGTTTAAATAGGCATGACACTTAATAACAAAAATATACAACATAACAAGGTAAGTACAGTTTAATAATATTATATATTACTGTAATATATTTTAGGTTACTATTAACCGTAATCGACGTACAGCCACACTTACAGTGGATGGAAAACAGCAACGTAGCAAAGCTAGGTATTGGGACAAGTACAGAATGAGATTACAGTCACCATTGTACATTGGAGGCATCCCAGACTCAGCCAGCAAGAGGCTAAAAGATGATGTAAGTCATATTATAATATAATATTAAAAATAAGATAAAATATGATAATAATATTAAAAATTATATGCTAGTAATAGTTCAGTAACATCTGCAAATTTGGGTTTGTCAAATTTGATCATAATTATTGAAAATAAACAATATTGAAAATAAACAAGATCAAGGTATAAGATGTGACTTTCCGAGTTGATTTTGTTTTGTCATATAATTTTACCCTGCATTCTTTTTATTTTATGTATTTGTGTTCAAAGCACTACTTTTATGTATACAATAAAACCTTGAAACGAAGCCCCTTTATTATTTTGCAAAAGTTAAAAAAGAAGCCAATCTCGAAAAGAAGCTTCTCTCGAAAAGAAGCCAAAGCAATAGTCCCAAAAATAAAAGAAGCTCATGGATTTATTCTGAGAGTTTACAGTATTGATTAAATGCAAATTATAGATGAAAGTTATGGTGGTTTGACAGATGAATGAGTGAATGAATGAATGACTGTTCATGCTAAAAAAAAAACCCCCAAAGTTTTGATTTCATTCTTTTTTTAGGTACCTACAACATTTAATGGATGTATACGCAAGTTCCAATTAAACTACAAAACCATAAATCTAGCTGCCATCAATGACACTTATGGTGTTACAAACTGTTACAAACCAACAGAACAACCAGCCTCGATTCACTTCCTTGGTTCTGGATTTGTAGCACATGGTAAGGCGCAACTAGGGTGAACCCTATAATTTTGAAATGTTTTAAGTGTAAAAATTCACAGTGTAACTCCAATCATGATTTTTTTTTTCATTAAGAGATTATTATACATTTATGTATTTGTATTTTGAACTACTGTATGGATGAATAAAGGTGACTATGACTACGTACTAAATTTTGTTTGTAAGATAAGATAATTATTGAAATCCACAACGCAATTGCGATCATGATCATTATCTATTTATTATTAACAAAACAGACAGACATACTCAAAAATGTTGTACTAACCTTCTTTCTTTTCGCCTTTTGTATAATATGTCTATGACAATATATACTACTTAAACAACTTGTTATCTAACATTTTGTTTGATTTGTTTTATTGCAGATAATGCCTTTAATGTTGGTGAACGTTTTGAGATCAAAATGAAGTTTAAAACAAATCGAAACACTGGAACTCTCTTATTTGCAAATAGCGATGTTGCTAGCGATTTACTCTCGTTAGAACTAAAGAATGGAACGGTGAGTTGACATGGTTTTTATTTATTGTTATATTTTGAGGAGAAGTTTAGAATTGATTGGAAAAACAACTATTATGCATCTCAATACAGATAATAAATAAATCAAATGTAAACAAATACAGCCAGAAACAAATGCGAAGATGGCAGAAGACATGATATTTGTTTTCCATAACTTAGAAACATAAACACAACACATTTTTATTTTATTTTGAAAAGTTTGCATTATAAAACTGACAAGAAATGATAAATAATTAAATCTCTAAAGTGGTTGGCTTTAAATTAGTTGTTTGATCTATTTGTTACATAGAATAAATAATAAATAGAGGGTGAATGAATGGATGGATAGGTAGAGGGATGAATGATTACACATTTCTATGTGTATACTGATAAATTGAAATATGTGCTAATTGAAGCTATGCAATTGTATGATTAAATTAGTAGTTAACATTCTTGTCAAAGCTTCTTCATGATGATTGTAAAGTTAGTCATAGCTGTTTGAGATAAATGAAGTTACATCCTCCTACTGCAGCTTTGTCTCATGTACATACCCCACTTACAAAAAATGATATTTCACATTTTGTACTATATAAGTATATTGCTAAATCAGATTTACATGATTGTTGATATTCCGGTATTTATACCTTTACAGTTACTGTAGGGTCTATGTAAGTAACTAGACAGTGATTAATAAGCTAATTATATTGATTTTTAAAATGACACTACATAAGCTACGACACTTTAAATTAAATGTCATATAAATTCTCCATTCATGCACAATAAGTAAACCCAACTAACCCAATCATTTGTTATCTTCTTTTTAGATGGTATTCACTGTAAATAATGGTCAAAATTCAATGTATGTGACGTTTACACCAAAATCTATACTATGTGACTACAAATGGCATGAAGTTCACGCCCTCAAGGACGGTGACATGCTACAACTTAACGTTGATGAAAGTGATCGACCAGAAGAGTACACAGGAAGCGGAACGACAACAAGTGCAGATACGACTAGTTCACTTTTCTTTGGTGGTATACCAGGTAAGTTTCCATTCATTTTAAGCAAGAAAAAAAAGGTCCAGTGATTAATATTTATTGAATTTGGATTTGGGATTGGTAGCATCCATAACCTAGGACCTTGGTATTGGTAGCATACATAACCTAGGACTTGGTATTGGTAGCATCCATAACCTAGGACCTGGTATTGGTAGCATCCATAACCTAGGACCTTGGTATTGGTAGCATCCATAACCTAGGACCTTGGTATTGGTAGCATCCATAACCTAGGACCTGGTATTGATAACAGGCCATAGCATAACATCCATAACGTATAGAGGACCCTAAACCCAAATATATGTTTGTATAAACATGATTAAAATAAACCCTTTCCTTTTATACCCATCATATTTATAATACTGTATAATCATTATCGCTTTAGATTCTTTGTCAGCAAAATCTGGGTTTAATGGCTGTATCAGAAACATCATCCTAAATGGCGCCTATACCGACCTTTACTCTGCATACCAACATCATCACGTCATACTTGGAGTTTGTCCGCAAGGTTGAGATTTACAACAGATTTAACTAATTTTAATTTATAGTATTTACCCAAAGATGTTTCTATTATAAATATTTTGATGAAAAGCTATTTTTACAGTATTTATAAGATGATGTATTTGTATGGATTTAACAATGTAAATGGATGATTTTATTTTAATAAAAACATATTTTAAAGCATTAAATGTCTTGAAAGATAGCTTAAACATAAAGCCTTCTTGCAATTTAACTTTTAATTGAAAAATATTTAAAATAATTGGAAGATGGTGTAAATGAATGTTGATAAAGTTCATCCAAGCATTTTAAGTTAAATATTCAAATTATTAACAATATGAAAGAAAGTGTCCATTTGAATTAACTGCAAGGTTTTGATGAGGACAGTGGTTGGAATAAAAGTTATAATTTCAACATCTTGGTAACTTTAGGATTGCGCAAAATAGGAGAGTTTCTACAAAGTCTCCTTTTAATAGGTCGCTATATCATTTTAAAGGTTTCTGGTAGAATTGACCTATAAAACACTGTTAGTCATTGTTGGGTCATTTTATCTTCTCTGTATTCTTGTTCAGTGTCATACTGTATTTCAACAGAAAGACGACAGATGTGACAACATGTAAAATAGACAATTTTAGGGTAAAAATTTTATAAACATTTTGTATTTATTTAATTGTAAATATTTTATGTACAGTGTTTTAAATTTTAATATGTATTTAATAACTTGTTTATAAAGGATTTCTAAGAGTGCTTTCACTGCGACTACAAACTTCTAATTTAGACAAAAAAATACTGAAGTGTCTTTCAGTGCATTCCTATGAATATGATATTTGGGGCAGTAAAGGTACACAATGGAGTTTGGTATTATTCATTACTTATTTTATATCACAGTTTTTTTTAAGATACTTAATCATAAGTGTGAGGTTAGATTATAGTACTGTTCAAATTCTAAGCATACACATTTATGTCAGACTTGGACAAACAATTGTTAATGTTATGACTTTTAGATGATAAGTTAAAACTTATTTAGAACGATACAATTAATATTTTTAACAAAATAACCCAGTTTAATTACATGATTTTTATAATACAAACAATATTCTGGACATACACATTCTATTATGACAATTAATGTTTTAACATTTGGTTTTTAAGCATGTCAGTTTCAACAAATGTTGTGTTTGGAGTTGGATAGCCTAGTGGTTAGGACACTTGACTGTCATACAGATAGACCCGGGTTCAATTCCCGACAACTCCCAGTCCACTCAGCTGTAAATGAGTACCTAGTTGAAAATACTAGGGAGAACAAAGGCGGCATGGAAAGGAACTGGCCACCGTACCACATAATGCCGAGGCTTAGTACAATGAGCTCCTAACAGCTTATTCCCCTACGTTCATAGAACACGGGACTCACCTCACCTCACCAAGGGGAAAAAAGGTAAATAAGCGTTCTCAGGGGTATCAGAATGGCGTCAACATTTTTAATATGCATGTCTATGACAATAAACTATGGTTACATTCAGTTTATACTGGTATGATATTGTTAAATTGTGTTGTAAGCTAGTATACAGTAAAAACAAATTACCATGTAAAAAAAGCAAATTTCGACCCTTTTAATTGTATTGCACTATCTATGATGATAATGAAACAATATCTGGATTGTTAAGAGTTCAGTGCATAACTTAATTCTGAAAGCCTTCTTTCTTCCACATAACATTTTTGCAAACACTTGTCAAGATCGATAAGTGGTAAGATATTCACTAAACAAACTAATCTTATTTTATTTTATTTTCTAAAAAACAATTGAATATATCTATCTGCATAGGCAGAAAATGCAGAATGTTATACCATACCTATACCATAGGATCCATGCCTATACATAACAAAAGCATACCATATTGAGAAAAAAAAAAGTAATTAATTCCATACCTTTAATGCTTAGGCCTAACTTGTCTCATAAAGATCTCTATGCTTGTCTAAAGTTTGTCAACCTACCGCTGATAAACTTGCTATTATTGAATTCCGCGCAACGGCACTTAATTGTAATTTTTAAAAATCACAATGGATTTTTTTTTTCTCTCCGCAAAATGCTCTGTTGTTTTGCCCTCCACTTTTAAAGATGGGTCTGCTGTTGGATCAATTCTTGCTATAAAGGTTTCTGGAAAATTGAAGTAATGTGTAGCTGGCCCTACAATTCCTTGTAAAATCTCGAGTGCGTACTTATAGGCACGAGCGTACCCAGGTTCCTTTTGATGATTCACCTGTTTGTGTGTTATAATATAGGTAGAAATATGTGTGTACTGTCCCACTTTGTAGTAATCGTCGCACTTTGTAATACCTGTCGCACTTTGTAACAAAACTGTGCCACTTATTGTAATATTACAAAGTATGACCATTATTTTTAAAAAACATATGTTCGCGCGACTCGGGGGATCGAGATCCTGCTGCAGACTACGGTAACTGGTCCAGTACCAGTAGACCAAATTTGTTACCGGTGGAGCACAGTGATATGAAATAGAAATAAACACTAATTTTACTATCCGTATGTACTCACGTTGGACCCAATTTGGCGCCAGTGGAGCACAGTGATATAAAATAGAATAAGTCACTGAATTTTAATATTTTTTTGTATGTTAATACACTGTGCTCAAGTGGACCCAATTTGGCGCCAGTGGAGCGCAGTGATATAAAATAGAATAAGTCACTGAATTTTAATATATTTTCGTATGTTAATACATTATACTCAAAGTGGACCCAATTTGGCGCCAACAGAGCAAAGTGATATAAAATATAAATAAGTCACTGAATTTTAATATATTTTCGTATGTTAATACACTGTGCTCAAGTGGACCCAAATTGGAGCCAGTGGAGCACACAGTGATATTAAATAGAAACAAGTCACTTAATTTGAATATCTTTTCGTATGTTAATACATTGTGCTCAAGTGGACCCAATTTGGCGCCAGTGGAGCACAGTGATATAAAATAGAAATAAGTCACTGAATTTTAATATCTGTTCGTATGTTAGTAATACAGTGTGCTCCAGTGGATCCAATTTGTCGCCTGTGAGAACAGTGATATAAAACAGAAACAAGTCACTTAATTTTAATATCTTTTTCTATGTGAATTCACTGTGCTCCAGTGGATCCAATTTGGCGCAATTTGAGCACAGCGAAATAGTCACATACAAAAACATCGAGAAAAAATATTTCTCGAATTCAAAAATATTTCAAACTTGGGTAATATATGTTCAATATCGGTTACTTCATCCGTAATGCAAAAAAAAAAGTTTCAAGCCACATCAGTTATTTTACTAACTTGCGTTTTATTTGTTTAAGATAAATACTTATTATTAAAAACATACAATTCCGACACATTACACTTTAATAATGATTTTGACAAAAACAAAAAAAAACGGTTAGGAATTCTATTTTATTCTATAAATTAACAACTTAAATTAAAAATATACCAAGAAATATATAGGCCTATTAAATTCGAGGAATATTTTTTTTTAATTCAAAAGAAATGTTCGTATGTTAATACCCTGTGTTCCAGTGAATCAAATTTGGCGCCAGTAGAGCACAGCAAAATATTCATACAAAAACTTCGAGAAAGAAAATTTCTCGAATTCAAAAATATTTCATTGGTATAATGTTCAATATCGGTTACTTCATCCGTAATGCAAAAAAAAAAGTCTTAAGAAGTCAAATCAGTGATTTTAGTAATTTGCGTTCGTCTAAAATGTATATTTATTATGTAAACCATACAATTCCAACACATTTTTTAAACTTAAAGTCATAATTTCCCTACACATTTGAAATTTAGTAGTACCTGTATACGTATACTTAATAGGTCACTATACGTTCAATATGTTACTACATCGTTCATATTTTTAACACATGTTTTTTTAATCGCTAAAGCTTAAAAAAATGTGTTGAAATTGTATGTTCATTTATAATCAATCAATCAATCAATCAATCAATCAATCAATTTTATTTCTTAAATAAAAACAAAATACAGTTACATTTTCTAGAAATAATAGATAATAAATAAGAAAAAGGGTACCTATTTATCTTAGACAAACGCAAGTTATTACAATCACTAATGTGGCTTGAAACTAATTTTTCTTTCCCGTCTTAGATGTCCACATGTTGAAGCGGATACATTAAAAAATAACACATTTAAAAATAGAGGGGTCTCCTACGCAGCATACGAAAAATATTACGGTAGTGTTATTTACTACTGCATGTACTACACTGGCCACTATTTACCGAATTACTGTATATCTGATTCTTCATAATTTCAAAATAATATTAATTTTTCATTTCATTTGATTATTTCACATGTAAGTGAGTGTGGCCGAGCGGTTAAGACAGTGGATATCTCGGATAAGGACTATAAACCGTAGGTCCAGTGTACATCTGGCTCATGTGCACTTTAAAGAACCTAGTACATCTTTCGAGACGAGTAGGGGGTTACCCCGGCGTACTAGTTCATACACACACTGTCGTGGACAGACTTAATGGCGCCGTAGTTGGCTGCCGATGACACGATGTGACCCTTAGGGGAGAAGAGTGTTGTTGAAAAGGTGTAACATCTTAGTCCACAGCGCCTTTGATCACTTGTTGCTGGAATTGGCGCTCTTACAAATTCGTATATATTATTATTATTATATTATAAGCCTTGTTAAATGATGTGTGGAATCGCCAAAAAAGGCTTTTTCTGCATTAAAAAATAAGTTTAAGTTAGTAAACAAGCACGAATGTGCGATACTCGGGGTACAGAAAAGCTGTAAATAACGTCATAAAATGGGATGTAACGTCACATACACATCGATAACCGCGCTACCAAATACGGCTATTTTTTTCTATTTCCGGAAACAGAAGTGACGTTACAATATCATAAGTAGGTTTTACTGTATATTCTTATTCTCCAAGTCAAGACCTTTGAAATGACACCAAACAAGGCTAGATTACGACGAAAATCGTTTGGCACCAAGGTACCATCTTCGAGACGTCATATGGCTGCATCCGGTTTGAAATTTAAAAATCCCGCTCTATAGGTTTGAGGACATGTTCCTGTAGAATATTCATGCCAAATCAATACTCATGCTCAATACTTCAACGAATAAGGGAGGAGTAGTACTTTATAAATCGCACTTTTTCGATTGGTACCATGTTTAGGACGTCATCATTATGCATCCGGTTGAAGTACTAACATTTCCTCTCTATAGCTTTGTTCACCTATTACCCTAGATAGTATATGCATGCCATGTTTCAGAGCCGTCAGACGACGCGTAAAGAACTAGTAGGACTTGAAGGTTGGCTCAATAGTGTCCAGATGGAAGAAGAAGAAGAACTTAACTTATCTGTGTAGGCTTACTGTAGTATACATTATAGCAACCGATTTTTTTTTATGCCACCCACCCAACTGTATCAATACCTATTTATATTTATTTCCTCAACAAATTGATGTAAATAAATATTGAGCTATAGTAAGCATTAAATTTTGCGCTTTTTTCGGGGCTTCCCCTCGATGTACGTTCGCATTGAACTTGAACGCAACAACGCAATCAACAAGCACGAATGTGCAATACTCGGGGTACAGCAAATGAAGCTGTAATGACGTCATAATACGGGATGTGACGTCACATAAACATCAATAACCTACCAAATACGGCTATATGGTACCATCTTCGAGACGTCATATGGCTGCATCCGGTTTGAAATTTAAAAATCCGGCTCTATAGATTTGAGGACATCTCCCTGTAGTATATTCATGCCAAATCCCAGCTCAATACTACAACTAATAAGGGAGGAGTAGTACCTTATAAATCGCACTTTTTGCTCAATAGTGTCCTGTCCGGATGGAAGAAGAAAAGGAAAAGATGAGAGAGTCCTAGACTCGGGTACTCCGAGTAATAAACGAGATATACGTATACAGTATATTTCACCATAAAGTAAAAATAGGTTTCGCCGGAACCTTCTGCGTGTTAAGCAGACTTGACAACCACTACACTACGAAACCTCTTACACTAAAAATGTGGGTTACACAACGTTTTTTAATCCATTTAAATTACAAATAAATATGGTAATCCAAAAAACTCCCTCTGGTGGACAAACTGCATATTAGGCCTATATCTAGGTATATTAAAACAAACTGCATTTCTCTTCTATTTTTAAACGGACATTCTAATAGTCCAAGACATAATTCGTCACAGTCTGGCAGTATCACATTTCAAAAATTAAAATAATGTATATCATTATATTTTCGGTGAATATCGCAATTCAATAAACGCTCTCTCTAGTGGACAATTGGCCTATCTTTACCGTATATTATTGGCACGTTTTTGGGCTTATCTGTTTTATGTAGAACGTACCTGTTGCTATAATTTATAATTGATCCATATAAATGTAAATACAAATGTATGTAAAGAGGCCCTTAAACTCTCTCTGGCGGACACTTTAGTTAAACACGATGTAGGCCTATCCTGTAGGGTTCAAATCTTAACTTTTATTGTCTGTATTGTGTTGAGTTCACTCAACCATGCAGTATTGCTAATTTGCATTTTGTGCCACACCATGTGTGCAGTAGACAATACACTCTATAAGTCTGGCAAGCTGCGTATTGTTCTATTGTAGCCAGTCTTACAATAGCAGTAGCAAGTGAAGGGAACAGTAGGCCTAGTGCTGTGCAGTTCATGTAGGTCGATTAGTCCACAAAGCTTAGGCCTACTGTTTGAAGATTTTAAACCTGTAATTGGTCGCTTTTGAGGCTCAACCTTTGGTGAGTTTTTCCTTTATCTTTTTAGTAGTAATTGTAATGTAATTATGTAATTTGATAACAGTATTTATGCATATTATTTATGGAAAGTGTTTGTCTTATGTTAGACCATTAATTCGTAGTTGCAGTATTCATATTATGTTAACCTTGTAGCTATATATTTAAATTGATATTTTGAAATCTCTTAATTGTTTTAGTTATTCGGAAACTTATGGCCAAGAAAATAAAGAAGTAACCGTACTGTATTAAAATAGCTTCAATGACAAATTACATATCCCTTCACACCATAACAAATTAAACTTGCTGCCCGTATTATTACTTTCTCTCACAATCTCGCCCTTTCCCAACCTTTACTTAAAAAACTCAATATTCTTAGTCTAAAAGATTTATTTACAACACAAATTGCTTCCTTTATTTTTCAATTCTTTAATACCAAACTCCCTGAGACAATGTCTCTATTAAGTCATCATACAAAATCACACAAGTACAATTTATGTATCGAAAATAAATGTCGGCATCTTGATGTACCTCCTTTTAGACTGAAAATTTCCGAATATTTTATTTCTGTTTCAGGACCGCGAATCTGGAATGATCTTGATGACAAACTAAAGCATTTTAAATCTCTTTTATATTTTTTGTAAAAATTTTTAAAAAAATATCTGATTTCTTTATACTAATTTTAATATTATTATGATTGTAGTACACTGAAAGTATCTATTTATATTTCATCGTTTTTGTTTTTATTTATTATTTTATGTAGTAAATCGTATTAGTTTAAATGTATGTGTATTTTTTCTGGGGTCTTTCTCAAGACAAGAAACTTGATTTCTTCTAGAGAAGACCCCAAATGATGGCTTATTACTATGTTTTCATTTATGTACACACCTATATATTATACTGTATAATGCCATTGTTGAACAAATAAATGTTTCTTGAACTTGAACTTGATATGTTTTAACCCACATTGTCCCCATATATAACTGCCAATACTTCGCCAGTATGGGCCGACCCATAATAGCCCATGAGTTTACACATGAGATACCTGTATGGGCCCCAAATGCACTAACCCATCAGACCCATTTATTTTTAATATATTGCCCATATGTTTCGACCCACATTGTCCCCATATATAATTGCCCATACTTTGCCAGTATGGTACATTTGAAATCGCCAGTTTTTTTTTTACGCTGAAACCATCTAGTTATTTATACTTTACTTTCCCTTTAGGTATATTGGATATTTAACGGTCCCACGAGTTACAGAAAACTGTCAATCAAAAGGCACTCATTTGTCTGTTCACATCACTAATATGACTCAGATTACGAAAATGCTCTAGGTTCTTAAATGTGCACACAAGCTGGACATCCAGTTTTGAGACTTGTGTTACTATTCAAAGGACCTTGGATGAACGTTTACAGGTATTCAATTTAACTATATTTAGAGAAAAATTGATAATAGAAAAATATTTAAAGATGTATTCCAACAAAATAAAAAATAAAATATTTTGTAAAACATTTTGAAGTATCATAGTTAAAGATGCATTGTCCCTTGAAACACAAAAAATGAAGGTCAAAATATTCTAAATTTAAAGTGGCCATATCAAAGTAATAGTAATAGTCGAAAATTTAAGCCAAAACAAGAAGTTTACGTAATTAACAGGTAAATTAGTTCGATTACATTTCATCTGGAAAATCGTCACGTAAACAAAGATTTCAAACCATGAGTACGCATTATTCATTCATTCAATCTTTAATTTCGGAAACTCTGGTCCATAGAAAGTAAATTACATATAAATGAAATAAATAAAATAAACAAAATTACTACTACCATCTCAAGATGGCATTCCATCTGGAGAGCATCTTCGACTTAACTAACGTTGCTTATAATCGTTGAGATTAAAATATTTTTGCTTGCATTAAGTCTACACATCAGGCCATATAATGATATTACAATTCATAAAAAGAGGGAATTCTACATTTCGTAAACATGAGGCTGGCACTGCAATGTTGAGGCCTTTGCAACAACATTCTTAAACTATTATTGTAGCATACCTGGAGAGATCGCAAGGTACCTTGATTATAGTTGCACCATAATGTAGCACAAAACACATTTCACATTGATAGAACACATACTGACCAAGGAGTTGGCTCGGATACACAAAGATCTGTATTGCCGCTTTATATCAAACTCATCACATAAATCCAAGGATATAACATGACCAAGATATGTGGTTGAGTCAACATATTCTAAGCTTTTGCCATTAATGGTAATAATAGGTTTCAATTGAATCCTCCGTGACTTAGGACAGATTATCATACAAGATGATTTCTTATCATTGTAAACATATCATTTTTGGCCGCAAAGCATTCAGAAATTTTAATTAGATGTTGCAACCCTGATGCAGAAGGTGATATAAGCACCATGTCATCTGCATACGATAGGTTGTTAAATTTAATATTATTTAACTCGCACCCTTCTTTGCTGTTGCTAAGCTTAATGATAAGATCATTTATATACATATTATACAGATGGGGAGACATCACTCCTCCCTGTATAACACCATTTGATATATGAAAGGGCTCCGAAAAGGATTCACAATAAAACACTGAATATTATACCACGCTTTTAGTACTCTAACAATTGGACATGGAGTATCATTAATAATTAATTTCTTAAAAAGTGTCCAATGGTTCACCCTATCAAAGGCTTTAGAAGCATCGAGGCAGCATACATAGACAGGGCTACCATTACGATAGTAGAAATCAACTATTTGTTTAAAAACAAAAATACAAGTTCCTGTACCATGGTTAGATTTAATGGCAAATTGTCTGTCATCAGAAGTTATAGTATCACCAGATAATTCGATAAGAACATGTTCTAAAACCTTAGATATTACACAGGCTAGGGCAATCGGTCTATAATTATCCTTGCTTGTAATGTCGCCTGACTTAGATTTTACGATAGGTATGACATCTCTTGGGACCGTACCGTATTTTAAACAAAGGTTAAAACAAATACTAAAAGTAGAACACAGTTAAATAATGTTTCGTAATGTTTAGCCCAAAGCTTACAGATATCATTTTCGCCTTTTACGCAATCAATGTGATCAGGTCGACAGGCAGTTTGGCTATTCATTTTTGCAATATTTCCCCAGAAATTATTATAGTCATTTTCAAATAGAGATTTTGCCAAGGCATCAGCTTTATATATCTCTTCGTTAGTTTTACATTGACGAAGAGCTAACTTAAATTTAGACCTACAAATTCTCATAGAATCATAAAGTGGACCAAAACGGGGCTTACTATTTTCCCTCCATAATAGAAAGGCTTCTCTAGCAATATCATGTTGTTCACTAACATATTCATTCCAACCGGGGATGACCTCAAAATTCTTGGTACATCTCGGTTTAAAGGCGACATTGGATGCCTCTTGAAGACATGTAACAATAGTATCATACAATATATTAACATAATCACAGTGATTGTGCTCAGTACAATTATTATTATTCATTATTCACATCGTCAAAATTCAAAATATTGTAATTAAATAATAGTAGATAATGATCAGACCCTACTACATCATAACATATAGAAAAATAATAAATGACGTGCACTTTGAGTGGAGACAACATGGTCAATCCAGCTGGTGGACCCATGTGATTCACTTAAAAAAGTAAAATTATTGGAATCTACACCAAGATAATCAATATCGCATATACTTAGATTATTTTCTATAGTGAACTGTTTAAGCTCTTTACCAAACCGTTTATTAATGTTGGCATTAAAATCACCTACAAAAATAACTTTATTACCATCAAATTCATCGACAACATTTTGTATCTTACCCAAGTATTCCATGAATTCGATACAATTTTTATCGGCATCATAAGGCATGTAAACACTAACTAACATAGTTTTGTTTACTCCGCTACCGATTACTAAACCTACTAGTCTAGTGTTGTCAATATCTGTAACTCAAGTTACATGCATAATATGCTAAATTAGGATTGTTTACACGGTTAAGAAGGTATTTTCACACAGATCATGAGGAAGTTTTATGATTATGCATACAGAGTAGCCAAACAAGCGCGTTTCATTATGGGATATGTTTTGATTGAAAACTTTGACTGTCAAAGTTATTTTTTTTACAAAAAAACGTCTGTATTTCAGTTAAAAAAATGTTTTCGAAAAATTCTTGGTGATAGTTAATAACTATTATGATACTTCAAAATGACTCACCTTTTTTCGAAATCTTTTATTTTTATTTTTTTGGAATTAGTCAAAGGGACAATACATCTTAAACTTTCACCAAAAATTAGTCGAAAAAAAACCCTGAAATACAGACGTTTTTTTTGACTGGAAGTCAAAGTTTTTGATCAAAACATATCTCATAATGCAACGCACTTGTTTGGCTACTCTGTATGCATAATAAAACTTCCTCGCAGTCTGTGAAGACACCTTCTCAATCGTGACGAGTTTTAAACAATCCTAATAAGCATCTATATTTAAATTTACGTAAGGGCAAAATTCGGTAAATCGCGCGTTATTTCTAGAATGTTTACTCGCTGGTATATAAAGTTGGTTAGAATCTCGGTACTGATTTTAACCACTTGATGTAACCCTGTGTACTAATTAAATTTAGTTAGATAATTACTTATTGACAATTAAAACGATTTTAGGTTCAACGATTTGCCCCAAATAGAGGTGTTTTCCGATCGTGGTATACACTGTTTAAATGGATGTCCTCATGAAAAATACCTGCACACAATAATACGAGGATACTTCACATTTTCCTATCTCACCCTAGGATAATTGTTTTTAATAGCTGAAAACCGGTTGAAAAGCTAGAGTACGGTACACTATCATAATGTTGAAGACAGGCCGATTTTCTTAAAAAAATACTATTTTGATAGATTTAATATACGTTTATACAAATGTATTGATTTGCGATTAATGGAACATTCCAATCTCTCAGACTCCCAGTTTGTAGGTAAATGTATGAGCCCTTGGTTTAACACAAGTAGGTAAATGTATGGGCCCTTTGAGAATAAAACTTATATAAAGTGTTGCAATAGTTAACAATTGTAAATACTGTACGTATTAACCATTTTTGGTCGCCATTTGAATCGATGAATTGTTACTGTTAGATATATAAACAAAATATACAAAGAACATTTATTACTGTAACTGTGGGTAGATTACGGACAGCTGCTTCTCAACGTTTGTATTAATTAATAATTATGAAAAATCTAAACGCCGTAGTGGTGTATCGTTACATGTACTATTTCAATCGACTATAACAGGGACAGTTTTAAACAAGCACGAATGTGCAATACTCGGGGTACAGCGAAAGAAGCTGTATACAGACGTATACAGTTAGAAAGTAAAGAAAATAGGTTTCGCCAGGGCTCGAACCGGGACCTTCTGCGTGTTAAGCAGACTTGACAACCACTACACTACGAAACCTCTTACATTAAAAATGTGGGTTACAGAAAGTTTTTTAATCCATTTAAATTACAAATAAATGGTAATAAGCACAAAGCAAAATAAACATGTGTAAAAGTGATAATTACCGATTACACAAAATAAGTATTTTAAAAAATAATAAAAATAAGATATACTCTGTATAATTATCATATTGCGTATACAGTACTTTTCACCATAAAGTTAAAAAAAAAGGTTTCGTCCGGGCTCGAACCAGGTACCTTCTGCGTGTTAAGCAAACGTGATAACCACTACGCCAAGAATCCGCATATAACCATATAACTACATAACGCTGTGGTGTGTGTCACACATTGTGGCTTCTTAATTAAACAAATTAATTAACAAAAAATTAAAAATCCGGCTCTATAGCTTTGAGGACATGTCCCTGTAGTATGTTCATGCCAAATACCAGCTCAATACTATAACGAATAAGGGAGGAGTAGTACTTTAAAAATCGCACTTTTTACTCAATAGTGTCCAGATGGAGGAAGAGAAGGAGAAAATGAGCCTGTACTAGACTCGGGTACCCCGAGTAAAAAGTATTATAAATCGTAAATGTTTTACTGTGTTTAGTGGTATATTATTGATAGGCCTATAAAACATTTAAAACAATATTTCGTTACTGAGTGGCTAGAGAATATATTTAAAAATTGTTCTTCCCATCTTCTTCCCCATCCCTCAACTCTACTGCTATATACAAAACACAAATTGGGTTTGTTTAAATGAGTTCAAATAAAAAAATTGGGACTCAATGCCTAATTCCTAGGGTGCTAATTTTACATAAATCGTCGTGTCTAATTATTCGTTTCTGTAAACGACAATGTACTATAGTCCTGCGGTACGTACATTTTTTATATTGAAATGAATGTGTATTCGAGAACCATCTAGTCATGCATAATGCATACTTGTGGTTTGAAATCCTTGTTTACTTTTGCTCGCGACGACTTTCCAGACGAAATGTAATCAAATTAATTTACCTGTAAACTTGTTTTTGGTTCGAATTTTCAACTTAAAGGGAATAACTTTAATATTATTTTGATAATTTAAATTATTTTGACCTTCATTTTTTGTGTTTCAAGGGACAATACATCTTTAAAGTGTACAGGTTATTGCAGATTAGACTTATACTACAGTGTGTATCATACGTACTGTACAGTATTCGGGACTGTGTTTAAAATTGTTGGTATGTTAGTAGCTTTTGTTTGTAGGCATTGGGGTTGTTAACAGCTCTCGATGAAAACCCTACAGTTATAATCAAATACAGTACAGTCTGTAAATCATAAGATTGCTGCAGTTTGGACGTGCTGTAACACAATGACAAACAGTAGGCACAGCACAAGTGAGTTGACAGCAGTCGAGACGCAGAGTTGCGTGACCTCGAAATGGGTGCAGGTCAAGTCGGCCCCAAACCGTCTCGGCCAAAGTCAAGTCGGCCCCACGTCATGTCGGCCCCAAGTCAACTCGGCCTTAAGTCAACTCGGCCTCAAGTCAACTCGGCCTCACGTCAACTCGGCCAAAAACTAATCGGTCAACTCGGCCACAATAAAGTATGGAACGCAAAAAGTGCTTAATATTATTACGATTCTTACTATCCACGTTTTAAAAAAAATGAAGAAATAAAAAATATAATATCATATAAAAAAATGAACTCATTGCCAATATGAATAGAAGTACCCGCGTGTTACAAAAAATACGTGCAGGTACCGTATTTTAGGAAATCGAAGACGGAGGCCTACGTTCCACCATTTGGCCGTAGAAAAAATGATCGTAGGCCTACATCGTTTTTGTGCATGATTTGCGTTTTTTAAAAAGGGGAATCCCCCGGTCAGCGAAAACACGTAGCAGTTGTAGATATCGAAAAAGCTGGCGAGGCTCAGCTACGAAATTTTATTAAACGTAAATAAAGGAAAGTTGGTGAAATCATTCCTATTTTTTTTGCTAAATATATTATTGTCTAAATAATAATGTTCATTAAAAGTCAGAATTATTCATAGTTAAAAAATTGTGAAGAAATATTATTTTATCAATCCCCTTCATTTGCACTTTTTGCGTTCCATACTTTAACGGGGCCGAGTTGACCGATTATTTTTTGGCCGAGTTGACGTGAGGCCGAGTTGACTTGAGGCCGAGTTGACTTGAGGCCGAGTTGACTTGAGGCCGACTTGACTTGGGGCCGACTTGACTTTGGCCGAGACGGTTTAGGGCCGACTTGGATCGAAACCCTCGAAATTATCACAATCTCGAAATTTGAATTGAATCGCCGCCATTGCTACCGACGATCGAGAGAAAAAAGTATTGAATTAATCGTAAATGTTTTACTGTGTTTAGTAACATATTTTTTTTAAATTATCATATGTTTCTCTAAATATAGATAAATTGAATACCTGTGCGTCCATCTAATGTTCTTCGAACAGAAACACTACTGGGATGAGCTCCATTCGTCGTAATAGCAGTGATTAGAGTGTGTTCATCGAGTCTCCCTTTCAATTTCTTACTAGACTTTCAACAGCACGTTTTGCAAAACTCTCTGGTTCTTCACCTTTCCTATGGTCGATTAGACTGTGAACAATACTTAGATAGTCTAATCTGCCATAGGCAAGGTGGAGCCTTGGATTGACATCTATTTCTCTCACAATGTACCGTACCTGAGGTTTGTGTTTAAATTGAGGTTTTGGAAGCTTAGACATGACTGGCAGTTTATTGGTTGGACAAACTTTTGCTACAGGAGCACTGGAACCGTGAATGCCTGATGTTGGTTGAGGCTTAAAAAGACATGATTGATTGTGAAAATGTTGTCATAATTATGGATACAAATTATATTGCAAAATACTGTTAGTGTACTATCAATGAATCATTTCATACAAACTTATGCTTCTTGGTTCCCACTAGAGTTGACCGATGGCAAGCGACAGACAGTTTGAATAATCCATGTCCTTGTGTGTCGTGTCTCTAGTGAAAACTACGCATAAATTACAGAACAGTAAATCATAGCAAAAAGCTTACACGACCAATTGATGACATTTTGGGATTTCCAACTTTATCTTGTTCTAAAAAAATAGAATAGTAGACTTGCATTACAATCTATTTATTGTATACAAAGAGTGATTAAGATGTGAACGTTCATAAACAAGGTTTGTACACTCCTTGAAAAAAAAATTTCAAAAAATGTGATTTTTTAAAATAAAATTGACCGGGAATTACCCAGGAACAAATTGAAAAAAAATGTTTTCATGCAATACCATCAAATAATAAATTATAGGACATTTTATAAATAAAAGGGGATACATATATTTAGGCCTACTGTACTGTACAATACAGTAAAAAAAAGGAGTAAACATATTTATTTGGTTTTCGGTTTGTTTTTTTCTTCTTAACTGGCTACCTGTCAGAAGTTCTTTTGGAGGGAGACCTTCAAATGTTGTTACTTCCTGGGTTTTGCCTCTTGATTATATATATATAAGGAATAAATGTATTTTTGTATTTAATTTGGCGCCAGTGGAGCACAGTGATGTAAATATAAATGAAATCACTAAAATTGGATATCTGTTTTTGTGTTTATTGTATATACACTCTACTCGGACCCAATTTGGCGCCAGTGGATCACAATGATATAAAATAGAAATATATTAAATACATTTTAAGATCTTTTCGTACACACTGCGATCCAGTGGACCATAGTTGGGGCCAGTATCATCTGTTCGTATGTAATACACTGTGCTCCAGTGAACCATATTTGGTGCCAGTGGAACACAGTGAATGGTCGCATACAAAGACACATCGACAACAACTACTTTTCGAATACAAAAATGTTTCAAACTTGTTGGTATAATGTATATAATAGACCAGCTCCAGATTGGTGCCACCCGTAAAGGGCATTATTGACACAATGTTTGTATATATTATAGACCAGTTTTAGATCTAGCTGGTGCTACCCGGGGGTATTGCTAAACACTGCAAACCCCCGCAAACTGTACGACCCACTGGGTATATAAATTATTAAATTTCTACTGTTAACTACTTTTTGGGGGATAAAACATCATTTTTTGGATAAAAATTAGCAATCATTTTTGACCAAAAAATAAGTAGTTAACAGTAGAAATTTAATATTTTTTTTACATGGATATACCTAGTGAGTTGTACACTACATGATTCAATCACTTTTATGTTGGTTCAGTAGGGTTTGCTATATTTTTTTGGAGGTTTGCAGGGTTTAGCAATACCCCCACCCGGAAAGGACATTACAGTAATGACACAATAAACAGGAAAGTTCAGGTAAACGTTTCAGGTACCCAAAAAAAAAGAGGGTAAAAAGTAAGTATCCAGAAATTAAAAGAAAGAACAAAACAAATCAAACTGTTTTTTTTGTTGAAAACTTATTAATGGGTGCCTTCAAGGTTGTGTAGAATTACCATCAGCATCTTGGAAATACTACTCAAGTTTAGGATCAGGGTCGATTTGAGGAAATTATTTTCTAGTCGTGGTTGCGTAAATTAGGTTATCATCGTTGGAAGATACATGGGCATATCACGGAAGCATTTGAGAGACTGCTGTCTCGGATTTATATTGCCGAGTGCAACCGTATAATGACGTAAACAAACATGTGCATGTCTATGACAATAAACTATGGTTGGTTACATTCAGTGTATTGGCCTACTGGTATGATATTGTTAAATTGTATTGTACCTGGTTAAGAGAGTAAAAAAGGCAAATTTCGACCCTTTTAGGTTCAATTAAAACTTAATTCCATGGCACTATCTTTGATGATGATAAAACAATACATCCGTCTGCATTTTTAACAGTTCAATGCATAACTTAATTCTTAAATTCCATATTTGGGTGATTTTTCTTAGCTCTATCTGTAACTATTAGGCATATACGATACGATAATAATACATCTGAATATATTAATTACATTTTATTTACAATAATTATAAGTCTGACATTTCATTTCATTTAATAATTTTAACAAATATGTGACGCAAACAATGGAAATAATAGAATTAGGCCTAGCATATTTATTGAGTAAATATACTGAGAAACAGAAAGTTCTACTGCCAGCAATAGACTGAAATTAATAGGCCTATATAGCATGCAGGCGTCGTGCCATCACAGAAGCAGATTACGGTAGCTTAGAGTGCCGATTGTTTTAGTGTTTAGAATAGTGATGATGAAACAAGATGGTCGAGTTAATGGTGAAACAAACATGACCTTAACTGTTGCAAAAAACGCTTATGAGCAGTATTCACAGCCTTCTTTCTTCCACATGGAACAGAATCCTTTTGTAAACACTTGTCAAGACCGATTAAGTGATGCTCCTATACATTACAGTTACAACAATCAATTCCAATTGCAAACATTTTTTTACTTTCGTGTAAACGCAACTCTGCTCACCTTGTCAGTCGGTCATATTCACATTTGTTCGTTATTTTGACAGTGGATATTAATACTTGGAAGCAAATATAAATGTTTTAAACAATTGTTCAACATTTAAAAAAAAATCTGATTTTATTTGTTAATACACAATCGAACATATCTGCATAGGGCATAGGCAGAAAATGAAGAATGTTGTCTATACATAACAATTAATATGCTTTCTCTTTTAATTCAAATTGTATAGAAATTCTCAAAAACATACCATATTGAAAAAAGTAATTAATTCCATACCTTTAATGCTCAGGCCTATAACTTATCTCATAACGATCGCTATGCTTGTCTGAAGTTTGAACTGTACTGCTGTAAGCTTGCTAATATAACCTCCCTGCAAAATGCTCTGTTGTGCCATCCACTTTTGAAGACGCATGAATGACATTGTAGAGAGGTCAAGCTAGTGTGCAGAGGAAGTCAAGCTATCAATTTAGTCTATTTATTTTACTTTAAAAAAAAGGATTTTCTAATTACATCTTATACCAGTTAGATGCTGAATATTTGGAGATTCTAGATATCTGCTTTGGGTTTTTAAGGTGATTATTTAAAGATTTTAAACTTGTCCTACATCTTTTTCTAGGCCCCAATTGTTGTTTTCCGAGCCTTACAAAGCACTCCTATCAAGTCTATTGTTGACAATGGATGACTCAGCTTCAAGCCTAGCTTTTAGTTACAATGTGAATTTCAGCCATCATTTTATGGTTTTACTGAAGAGGACATTCAATTACAAAAGGAAAATTTATATGCCAAGGTTACACGGGTCTGTAAATTACTTGAAGCCTCACGCTCTTCTTTTGTAACATCCACACCTGTAACTACTGATGCACATAGACGGGTTGTAAATAATGAACTTACAAGTCATGAAGACTACTCAACACAAACCAAGAGTATGATGGTTAATGCCAGTATTCAGACTCCCCGAGAGTGGGAACAGTCACCTGCACTAAAAGATAAAATAAAGAGCCTAGAAAACAAAATAAGTGACTTGTGGAAGCTAGTTACCGAACTTAAGAGTGTACAGGGCAACTTTGTACAACTCACATCAGCCTTCAATGAACTTTGTAAACGGAATGCTTGTCTTGAATCTAAAATCAAAAGTCTACAGCAAGACATATTAGATAAGGAAGAATTTGTCAAACCACAACATACTGCCAGCAAAAATGATGCTGCATTACCGCCTAAAGTTTTTAAGCTTACAAACCCTTTTACAATATTGCATTGTGAAGAAACGGGATGTGATGTCCCATCAAATGTAGAAGCTCATTGTCATACTGGAAATCATGATGCTTATTGCCAAAATCAAGAAATCACTGAAAAGCAATGTCGGGCTATCCCAAGAAATCAATCTGATGCAACCCAACCATCAAACTTAAAGATGACAGCAAATCATGAAACAATATCACCACTTAAGTCGAATCTTCTAATTGGCGATTCCATGTTAAAGCATGTGAAACACAGAGGTCTGCTAAACACAAGTGTAACAACCCTGCGTGGTGCTACAGTTGAACATGCTGCTCGTACCCTTGAGAGTATGAACCTCAGTTCAGTTTCAAACGTTATTGTTCATGCCGGAACAAATGACTGTGGTGGTATGGATTTTAACATGGATAAACTTGAGAAAGATTACAAAAAGCTAGTATGATCTGCAAAAAAGGATACCTGGAAAAATCTACGTGTCAGGAATTTGCCAACGATTAGACGACCCTCAACTTAATATCAAAGTACTCCAGACGAACGAACGACTACATATGCAAATTCCTTTAATGATATTAAATCTGCCAATTGGGATCAAATTAAAAGTGTTTCTGATGTTAACACTGCTTGGTCAGTTTGGAAATGTTTATTCGAGAACATCTGTAACACCAATGCTCCCCTTAAAACAAAGAGAATAAAAGGCTCACTTCCTGAATGTATTAGTAGTGATTACATAAGACTAACAAAATATCGAGATTATCATTATAACAAAGCCCACAAGACTAATAGTGCCCAAGATTGGAAACAAGCAAAATCACTGAGAAATAAAGTAAACAATTTAAATATTGAGCTAAAAAGGAAATACTGCACAAACTTAATCAGTGAAAATGTTAAAAACCCCAAGAAACGTTGGAGTACAATTCATAAATTAATTCCAAAGAATATTGTAAATGTTGGTAAAGTCTCAAATTCTTCATGTGATAAAGATATAGCAAATAAATTAAATTAATTTAATTTTCAAACAATTCTTTAAACACTACTACTAACAACACTAATGTAAATGTAAATATTGAAAACCAATTTAAATTTGATTTTATATCACCACAGTATGTGTTTGATGAATTTTGTAAACTTTCTGGTAACAAAGCCACTGGTATAGATGGCTTAGAATTGTAAATTGGTAAAATTGGCCGCACCAGTGATTTGTGATACAATTGCTTATATCTGTAATTTATCTTTATTTTCTGAATGGAAGAAAGCAAAAGTAACTCCAGTTTTCAAAGATGGTGATAAAAACGACCCAAGCAATTATAGACCAATCTCTGTGCTGCCAATTATTTCCAAAATAATTGAACGAACAGTTCATAATCAACTGTATAACTTTTTAACTGCTAATAATATTATTAATGCATCTCAATCAGGGTTTAGAAAAAACCATGGTTTTTTCCTATTTACAGTTTTAACAGAACGGTTAACAAAAGGTGCATGTGTATTACAAAAATCATTAAAAGTCAAATAAAAATTATCATGAGCAACATTTACTTGCTTGAATAGACATTTTCCCATTCTAGATTAGACAAATCATGCAAAATATTTTCTGAACTAAAGTGACTAAAATCACGAAATGAAATAAATTGATTGGGGACATTTAAGTTGTAATGCTCAAATATGACATATGTTGGGAGGTGATCGGCGATATCACAAATTAAAGTACCACTGTGAACAGAAAAGTCATCGATATTTGTATAAATATGATCTATTAATGTTTTTGAGTGATCGGTATATCTAGATTGGGTAGAGAGAATTTGGTTTATATTAAGGCAATTAAGGCTTGAAATAAACGTTTGACAATCATTGTCTAATGGTTTTAAAAGGTCAAAGTTAAAATCTCCAATAAGAATGCAGCGTTTTTTATCAACATTTTTAGTGAATACAAAACATCTAGTAAACTATTACAAAATTCAGAAACATTCGTATTGCATCGTCTGTAAATGATACCAATTGTAATATTAGTGTGGTTATCAGACACATCTAGCCATAGAGTTTCACAATGGATAACACTATGGTCAAGGACATTATAATTAAGTGATGAATGAATATAAGCAGCAACCCCACCACTCCTGCCAATTTCTCGACATCTATATTCAAATGAGTATGAATCCTTAGTATAAAGATCAGGATTTTCAATACCCCATATTTCAGATAATGCAATAACTTTTAGGTCACCCAATAAATCATAAACATGATTAAATTCCTCAAAGTTTGTATTCATTGACCGAACGTTAGTATGTAACACAGAGAAGGATTTTGAAAGTATACTATTATATTTATCGTGGAATTCAGCAGGAGTAACGTTTTGGCTGTTTTCAACGCCAAGATTTAATGAGTCCTCTTCAGCAAAATAAAATTCATTCATATGACATTAATATCAGTGATCAGTGGCTGTGATGTACTAATACACCGGGGTAACCCCTACTCGTCTCGAAAGATGTACTAGGTTCTTTAAAGTGCACACGAGCTAGTTGAGTACACTGGACCTACGGTTTATAGTCCTTATCCAAGAAGACTCGTTCTACCACCAGAACCATGGAGTGAGTGAGCCTCGAACTCTTGCCGATGTTATGGCTACGTAATTACGTACATTGAACATCAAAAAGACAAAACTTATGATTTTTGGGACAAACCACATTCTTCCTAAATTTAAAGATATTTCAATATCTTATAATGGAGATATTATTGAACGAGTTGACTGTTAAATATCTTGGGGTCACATTTGATTTTGATTAAAAAATTAATAAAATTTTAAAAAAATAAACAAAAATTATTCAGGTTAATAAAGGAACATAACAGTACAAAATTTTGGAAAAACCTTAAAACCAAACGACAACAAAACGTGACAAACAGTACACTTAAAAAATGGCATGATTACTTCAAAACTATATTCCAAAATCAAACAAATAATATACAAGAAATCAATATAGAAGACGATAACGATAGCAATTGCGAACATAACGATTGTTACAATGAAGAAATCAGCTGGGAAGAGGTAATTTATGCAATTAAAGCACAGAAAAGAGGTAAAGCTCCAGGTATTGATGGATTCCCAATTGAATTTTTTGCTTGTATGCCAAATGCTGCTATTAGCGCAATTACGAAAATTTTTAATAGTATTTTTACCTCTGGAAAATTTCCCCAACAATGGGCAACAAGCATTATTATTCCTATATTTTAAAAGGGCAAAAGAGATCAACCAGCAAATTATAGAGGCGTATCCTTAATATCCACTTTAGGCAAGGTGTTTTTATACATTATAAGCAATAGATTAAGCAAATGGACAGAAGAAAATGAAATATTACATCAAGAACAGGGAGGGTTTAGAAAAGATTGTCGTACTATTGATAAAATATTTATTTTAGACACAATTGTTAACAAATATCTCTCAAAAAAACGAGGAACTGTGTACATGGCGTTTATAGATTAAAAAACGCGCTTTCGATTCTATTAGACACGATTTTCTTATAAGTAAACTAAGAAAATCTGGTATAAAAGGTAAAATAATCAAAGTTATAAAAACAATGTATAGTAAACTAAAAGGGCATGTAAAGGTTGGCAACAAAATTGGAGAATCCTTTAAATGTTAAGTAGGAATACAACAAGGGTCACCTTTATCTTCATTGTTATTTAATATTTTTATTAATGATATAACTGAGTTATTACATACTGCTGAAAATCGAAACAAAATAAAAATTGATAACATAAATATTAATCACCTCTGTATGCAGATGATCTAGTTTTAATCAGTGATACAGTGTACTCATTACAAGATCTTTTAAATAAACTAGCATATTATTGTAATAGGTGGGGATTGGTAGTTAACATTGACAAAAGTAAAATAATAGTATTTTTTAAAAATGGAAAACTTAAGAACTACGAAAAGTGGAATTATCTTGGTAAAGAAATTGAAATAGTAAAATCTCTTAAATATCTTGGAGTCACTTTCGATTGTTCAGGAAATTGGGAAAAGGCCAGAGAACAAAATAATACACAGGCTAATAAAGCACTTTTCTCACTCAAAAATATAATATATCAGAAATATGGACATCTACCAGTGAATATTTGGAACTACTTATTTGATGTTAAAATAAACCCAATTATACTGTATGGTAGTGAAATATGGGGAAAACTAAACAACAACAAAATTGATGATATTCAAAATAATTTCTGTAGATATGTTTTAGGGGTCGGGAAATCAGCCACAAATGTTTCAATTAGAGGAGAATGTGGACGATTCTCTTTATCAATCGAAAGTGTACTCAATGTTATCCGTTATTGGGTAAGACTAGTAAATATGAACGAGGACAAATATGCGAAGAAATGTTATAAATCTCAACTTCATAAAGCGCAAAATAATAGTAATTGTTGGGTAAGCGATGTAAAACATATGTTATGCTCTATGGTCATGGAAACATATGGTTTTCACAAAATAATGTCCTTGATAAATTTTATATAATTAATAAAATAAAAGAAAGGCTAACCGATATGGAACGCCAATTCTTTCTTGAAAGCATAAATATTTCTTCAAAATTAAGATACTATAAAATGTTCAAAAACAATTTCGGAGTAGATGGATACTTACTACAGACCCTTGATACTAGATATAAGCGAGCTTTAAGTCAACTAAGACTGGGCACACTTCAACTAGAGGTAGAAAAGGGAAGATGGAAAAGAATAGAGCGCAGCAATAGGTTACGTAAAATATGTAATATAAATGAAGTTGAAGATGAATATCATTTTGTTACAGTTTGCTCTCGTTACAAGGAAATCAGAAGAAAATTTATACCTTCTTTAATTTTTGAAAATCCAAATACTTTTAAATTCTGCCGTTTAATGTCATCACAGGATCCAATAATTATTGATAATCTATCTAAATATATTTATCATGCTTATAAGTTAAGATATATGTTTTGCTTAGAGAACGAAATTAATTAATTCATTTATCTTGTGACCATAAATTGCTTTATTTTTCAATGTAATTATTATTTTGTTAATTACTAGGGGCCAGAGGCCTAAAGTAAATAAAGTCAGGCGATAAGCCTGAATGAATGAATGATCCGCAATTAAATTGGAATGATCACATAAGCAAGGTATCCTCAAATGTTTCAAAACGTATTGGTGTCATCCGGCGTGTAAAATGTTTTCTTCTGTCATATGCTTAAAATGTTTGCTAACGCTCTTGTTTTTCCCCTTTTTTTATTATTGTTGTTGTGTATGGTCTAATTGTAATCTTCAAAATATTAATTGTTTACAAGTACTCATGAATAGATTAGGTAGAATTTTGCTTTCTGATGATATTAAGAACTCAATTGATTTTATTTTAAATAACCTTGGCTGGAACAGACTAAATGTACTCTGGAAAGTGTTTAAAAGGGTGTGCTCCTCCATATTTGAGCCTCAAAATTAACTTTTAATAACACTACCCATTCTAAAGGCACACGAAGCCAAAGCCATAACAATTTAGTTGTCCCCACCTGGAACATTTGTCAAGGCAAAAAAACCTTTACTTATCATTCATCTAAAAGCTGGAATGAACTTCCAAATGAATTAAAAATTAACTTTAAAGATTTTTCAATAACTTCATTCCAAAATACAATTAGTACTCAACATTTTTAACTGAATTTTTTGTTTTCTAAAATTGATTGCTATTTTTAATGTATATATTTCAATTACTCTTTGTTTTTATTTTATTATGTTTGTTATATTTTCAATTACTGTACCACTTTGGAAATCGGTGCACTAGTACTGAAAGTGCCTGCAGAATAAAGAAAGAATAAATAAATAATAAATAAATAAATGTGCGCGCGCTGCTGGATCAATTCTTGCTATAAAGGTTTCGTGAAAAATTGAAGTACTGTCTCGAGTGCGTACTTATAAAAGCACACGCATACCCAGGTTCCTTCTGATGATTCAGCTGTTTGTGTGTTATAATATTATAGGAATAAATATATGTGTACTGTCGTCATTTCTGTGTATGTGTCTACTTTGTCACCCGTAGCTTTAGTAGGTACAACCTCAATAATATTTTCAGTGTCGGTAACATCCTCAGGGACAACTTCAGCTGTAAATTTTCTAGGTAACGGTATCGTAGGATACATTAAGTAAATATATTATATAAACGAATACTACACCGATAGGTAATGAAACATAATAATGTTCACAAATTAAACTACGAAAAGTCATAGCATGCTACATGTATATCATAATAGACAAAAACTTATTCTAGTCATATTCATTCAGCACCTGTGATTACTTCTGTTTCTGTTTCTTCACCAACTTTAGCTTCTGTTTGGGTTGTTTCTTCAGTTTCTTTTCCTGGATCGTCAGTAGTTTCTGTGTCTACTGTGCCAACCGTTAATGTTTCTCCTTCAGTAGTTGTAGGACTCTCTGTTTTATCTGTTTCCTCTTTGTTTTTCTCTTCTTCTGTAGGCTCAATTACAACAACATCTCCCATATCTGCTCCATCTGTTGTTACTTCTGTTTCTGTTTCTTCACCAACCTCAGCTTCTCTTCGGTTGTGTCTTCAGTTTCTTTTCCAGGATCGTCAGTAGTTTCCGTGTCTACTGTGTCAACCGTTAATCTCTCTTCTCCAGTAGTCGTAGGACTCCCTGTTTAATCTGTTTCATCTTTATCTCTTCATCAGTAGACTCAAGCACAACATCTTCCGTATCTGTCCCACCTGTTGTTACATCTGCTTCTGTTTCTTCACCAACTCCACCTTCTCTTTCGGTTGTTTCCTCAGTTTCAGGATCGTCAGTAGTTTCTGTGTCTACTGTTTCATCCGTTAATGTTTCTAATTCAGTAGTTGTAAGACTGTCTGTTTCATCTGTTTCCTCTTTGTCTTTCTCTTCATCAGTAGGATCAATCACAACAACATCTCCCGTATCTCTGTCCCATCTGTTGTTACTTCTGTTTCTGTTTCTTCACCAACCTCAGCTTCTCTTTCGGTTGTGTCTTCAGTTTCTTTTCCAGGATCGTCAGTAGTTTCTGTGTCTACTGTGTCATCCGTTAATGTTTCTCCTTCAGTAGTTGTAGGACTCTCTGTTTCATCTGTTTCCTCTTTGTCTTTCTCTTCATCCGTAGGCTCAATCACAACATCTCCAGTATCTGTCCCATCTGTTGTTACTTCTGTTTCTGTTTCTTTACCAACCTCAGCTTCTCTTCGGTTGTGTCTTCAGTTTCTTTTCCAGGATCGTCAGTAGTTTCCGTGTCTACTGTGTCAACCATTAATCTCTCTTCTCCAGTAGTCGTAGGACTCCCTGTTTAATATGTTTCATCTTTATCTCTTCATCAGTAGACTCAATTACAACATCTTCCGTATCTGTCCCACCTGTTGTTACATCTGCTTCTGTTTCTTCACCAACTTCACCTTCTCTTTCGGTTGTTTCTTCAGTTTCAGGATCGTCAGTAGTTTCTGTGTCTACTGTGTCATCCGTTAATGTTTCTAATTCAGTAGTTGTAAGACTGTCTGTTTCATCTGTTTCCTCTTTGTCTTTCTCTTCATCAGTAGGATCAATCACAACAACATCTCCCGTATCTCTGTCCCATCTGTTGTTACTTCTGTTTCTGTTTCTTCACCAACCTCAGCTTCTCTTTCGGTTGTGTCTTCAGTTTCTTTTCCAGGATCGTCAGTAGTTTCTGTGTTTACTGTGTCAACCGTTGTTTCTTCTTCCGTAGTTTCATCTTTGTCTTCTTCAATTGCAACAACTCTCGTCTCATCTGTTGGCATTTCTGTGTATGTGTCTACTTTGCCACCCGTAGCTTCAGTAGGTACAACCTCAATAATATTTTCAGTTTCGGTAACATCCTCAGGGACAACTTCAGCTGTACATTCTCTAGGTAATGGTATCGTAGGATCTACTATTTAATAGAGTTACATATTGTTTATACATTGCTTTATCTTGTATTTATGGAATGGAATTTTAACAACGTATTATTAACTTTAAATTTAATCACTTTAAAAAGATATTTTTTTAACGACTTTGACAAAATTCCTTTTTAAAATGTTAATGATGTAGGAAGGATTAAGACCTTGTTTGAAAGAGTGAATATTCCTTTTCCATAGGCTACAATACATTAAATGCTCTTGTAATTGTATTATAGCTGAGCCATATTTCAAATATTATTTTCGAATAATGAATGCTTTCCTGAAAATTTGCGTTAGCCACAAAGTAACAATTCTTTCCATAACTGTAGGTTTGAGCCGGACATTCTGTGAAATAAATAACACAAATAATGTTTCAATATATAATAATGTTCCCATGTTATTGTTTAATATAAATGTGTATTTTTTTTTTATCACGACAGGGTTAGCAAATATAAATTGCTCAAATACTCTGTCTTTAATGGAGGAAAGTTCTTAGGTTAGAAAAGTTTATTTCACCGTTTTTGTCATTACCAAACCTTGAAACAGCAATGTAATGTAACAATCTCAATTATAGCACCAAACTCTTAAAAAAGTTAACCTACTCTATAACCTAAATACTCGTGGGGGCCAATTTGAAATCCAAGATGGCGACCAAAAAGGTCGGGGAAAATAGGTCCCCAGTGGCAATGAATTCCACTAGTCCTAAGGATTCCAAAACTGCCAAGAACTCAACTTTAGCATTAAAATCTTACGGAATTAGGTTCCCCACTATTAGCTAAAAAGGAAACCAGCCAAGTTGTTACGCCGAGTACAAAAATTGAAAAATATTGAAAATATACAGATGACAGTCTCATGTATCTCTGGATACAGAGAAGTATGAAGACAAGGCTAGCAATCTGTTCCTACCAACTAAGTACTACTTCATAATAAGTATATAATATGTTCATATAATTCTCAAAATGTACTGACATTGCAATACAAATAATATGTCAAACAACAATAACAATTATGTTAACAATAGTTTATCTAAAGTTTAACTTTAAAGTCGAACAAAAACATACCCTAAGTCCAATGATGTATTTACCAGGAATTGGTTTCTTGGCTTTGCGTAATGGTGCTAGGGTAGCACTGGCGACAACCACCAACAAGAGAAGACAAAATACACGAATGATGTATTCTAGAACAAAAACGAACATTAAAAAAAAATGGTACAATCAACAAAACAATATGCAATGAACTTAAACTTGAAATAATACTAAATTAATACTATTACGAAAGAACCAATAACTGATCCTGCTGTTTGGCCTACCTGATCAAATCTTGTCCAATAATGTGATTGAGAATGATGGTCCAACGAGCTGTTGTCCTTTAAATACTTCATTCCGTCCAGAGGCGTGGTAAATGATAATAATATAGCATATGGCAGCTATATTTTGATGATAAAATACATAAATGCATACATTATATACGTTTTTGATGGCGGCCATCTTGGAATTCAATGTGTTTGCCATATGCTATTATTATAAATTGTACCATTGAACTGATTTATCATAATATTGTAAGATTTGTCACACACATTACGTTCGTTAGTGGTTTAAAATAGGAGCTACTATCAGTTTTGAATAAAAAATGGGGGCCATTTTGAAATACAAGATGGCGGCCAAAATAGGGATGGAAAAAATAGTCCCCCAGTTGTAATGAATTCTATTAGTCCTTAGGACTCCAAAACTGCCAAGAACTCAACTTAAGCATTAAAATCTCATGGAATTACTTTAAGAAAAATCTGCATATCAGGCAAACTGTTAATATCCGGTTTCGAATTTCGATTTTGGCGACTTTTCCATCTTTATCGTTTTGATTTTTTTTTTTTTTTGTGCCTGTGATGAGTATATGTTTAATATAAATATATATTGAATTGAATAGATATACAAATATTTTAATATTGATGTATAAAGTTATTTTAAGTCTTTTTATTAGTATAGATATATACTTTAAAAAAAAAGTCTTACGTCCGGGTATGAAGCGTCTTGCATACACAGAGAGCCAAAATACTATTTTGGACTTGCACAGTGTATGGACTCTAACCTTACGGTTTTAATAAATTTTTCCCGTCCCTATTTTGGACGCCATCCTGGATTTCAAAATGGCCTCAATTGTTTACTCAAAACTGGTAGTAGCTCCTATTTTAAACCACGTACGAACGTAATGTGTGCGACACATCTTACAATATTCTATCAGTACCTGATGATGACCTATGGTCGAAAGTACTAGTACAATGAATATTTTATTTTGAGGCAGAAACAAGAATTTTTTTGTTGGATTATGTAACGAGTTTGATAATGATTAATTTTGATTTTTGATGATCCATATATGGAGATATTGGAAAGAATGACAAGCATTTTGTAACAAATATTTAGTTTAACCTTTAAGTCGTTAATCTCAAGCATTAATTAATTGATATAAAAGAACAAGAGATTTTCTTAGTACTTTAAATTGTATTTTTTTCCATTGATTACAAAAGTCGAATTTGTCGACCGATTGAAATCGTAATTACCTGTGAATATAAATCAACCTTTTTTTTAAACTTTAAACGTCTCTAAATGCAATTTTAAGCTACTTTTATGTTATTATGTGAAAATCTTTTATCGAAATACTCAAAGTGGTCTAAAACGTCTCCAAATTCGATTTTAACCTTTTATAAGCACTTTGATGTTCGTGAAAACCTATCGTCAAAATGCTCAACGTGATCTAAAACGTCTTCAAATGCGATTTTAAGCTATTCTAAGCACTCTGATGTTTTTATATGAAAAACTTTCATTGAAATGCTCAAAATTCATTCCCAAATGCGATTTTAATCTAATCTATGTAGCCTACTTTTTTTGTTTTTATGTTAAAAAGTTTTATCGAAATGCTCAAAGTGGTCTAAATTATCTCCAAATTATCAAAATTCGCAGCCCCCTTTGTTGTTTTAATGTGCAAAAAACTTTTATCGAAATTCTAAACATTTTTCTAAAATTTGCGGCTGCTATTCTAAGCACCTTGATGTTTGTATATTGTGTTGCGTACCACCACGTATCATGTTCCGAATATGAGCACTGTTTCTACAATTTGACAGTATGAACAGTTTAGAACAATTGATTTACATACACACAATATTATTTTAAAAACCGTTGCGTAATAAAGTTGGAATTTATTCTGACTAGTTAAACCATCTTTAGTTCTATAAATTACCAATTCATATTTTAACATTCAAATGTCCGACTGATTGACAGAGTCTCATGTACGTTCTCACTTTCTAATGCGCACCCTAGATTAATATTCACACAGCAGAATTCACCCGATTCTGCTACTGTCCACATGTGCTATCTGTAAAACTATAGCAAGTTATACACGTTGTTGTCTGCTATAAATGCTGTACTTTTAACACACGGTACACTGTCTGTAGCACAGTGTCTGTTGACAATTTACAATGATGTACTGTACAACCATAGATAGGCAGGTTTTCGTACTGCCATGCAAGAATGGATAGGTGTTTTCCGCCGCTTTTAGGCCTTCTTGTCAATTATTGTTATTATTATACGAATTACGTAATTAGTTTAGTAGCTCATCTACCTTTTTAGCAGGGCATAATGAATATTGTAGCTAGGCTAGGTCTAGCGGGAAATCAACCAATTATTTGGTTGGATACGAGTTTAGGGTAGGAAGTTAAGTACGAGTTGGCATGGGTACGAGTCGACCAGGGGTGAATCGACCAGGGTACACCCGGCCGCCCTACTAGAGCATAGGCTACAGGCCTGCAGGAATGGGAAATCTGTCCTAGCTATAGGCATAGGCCTACATTGGGACGCCCAAAAAAGCCATCCCATGAGCATAAAAAGGCCTCGTAGAGCCAGACGTGTTAGCCTATACTACACAGTACTAACTACTAGTACGTCTACCATTTATTATAGTTCCATGGTACTATACTACGGATCACTACTATCTAGGCCTAGCTAGTATGCTAGAGTTCCAGTAATTTCGGTCGCGTTTTCGGCCTACTTATCAGGAGGGCATGTGAGAGGTGAGGTAGGTTAGCCCAGCTAGGCTAAACTAACCTGTAAGTAGTATTCTAGCATGGGAACGAGTTGACACAGTGGTACGGGTTGACCCTTATCATTTTCTAGGGTGCTGGTCAACCTACCCATGCCAACTCATACCCAATTTGGCTAACCCGTACTCAAATAATTGGTCAAATCGTACCAACTTTGGCTAACCTGTACCAAAACTTTTAATAGCATTAAACATGGATACTGGTCAGCCCATGAAGAGTACGAGCCAGCCCTTGATGATTGCTAGAGTGCGAGCCAACATTTTGGGTACGAATATACCAAAATTTGGTTACCAGTTGGAATTGCGGGTTGACCTGTATTCTTCTAGCTAATCTTACTAGGCCTCGAGTAGGTCTACGCTAAATTCCGGCTACAATAATGGTCTATTCTGTTTATAGCTTTATTGATACTGGGTTCAAATCTGGGTTGGGACGGCTTTTTCTCATTCAAAAACAGATTTCCTTATAATAATAAAATAATATCGGCCTATGAATTTAACTTAATATTGTATTGTTTACATAATATTAGTAATTCCCATTGCATTTATTATTATTATTATTATATATTTTACGGTTACCCCTTAATTATAGTAACTATAGTATAACTTCCTTGTTATATTTTACAATATTGTCTTCATAATTCAGCAATTTTTTTTTTCACAGCACAAATTATCATACTGAATCATCACACACCAAGTCTCATGAAATCTCTACTGTATTTCTGCAAGCTAATGCAGCTACATGGTATTGCCTTGAGGCTAAATTACACTGTATACTGGCACTACCATCATTCCTAGCCCACACGTAAGTACAGTCGTGTACTACTGATTCCATCCTGTGGTCAAGGCTTATTTGCTCTTATGCTTATTTCCTCTTACATACAGAGTATGTATGGCTTCTAATTTGCTTTTATACCGGTTAATTTAAAAATCATTTATGCCTATTGGTGCATAAAGATCAAATTTAGACTGTAAATACTGGAATAATCACCCAAAATTTATTTCACAGCTAGAAAAAAGCATACAGAGTTTTTTGTTGTTTGTTTTATTCATAACTGTTGAATTGCATCCCAATACATGGTACCTATTGGTATTATATCTATAAATATAAAGTACTCTCTTATAAATAGATGTATTTCTCCAAACTACTCCAACTATAGTATACTAATAATATATGTACTATTAGCATACTACTGTACACTTTGTAGACAAGAAATAAGTTGTATCCACCTAGAGGACTTATGTTAGTACTGTACAGTCGATCGTCCTCTCACTGGCCTGGTCAACATAATCTACGCCTAGATTATTACAGTAATTAAAAAGTACATTATTAAGAGATTTTTTTTTTTTGCAGAAATCAAAGTTATGTGTATAGAAAGCAGTACTCGTATTAAAAACTAAGCAGGTTGTACTGAACGCAAACTGGCAGGATATTTTGAATATTTTTTGTTCATTTTCCACGAACTGGAGACAAAGACATATTACGACCCTTTTATTAAAATTTATTTGGATAGACCTCCATGTAAATTCATTAAAGGCTATATGATTGTTTTATATTTTAATAATGTGATAGTAGAAAGCCATTGTGCATAATGAGGACTATGAATCTAATATTTACTTGCATTCTCATCTTTTTAACATTTTATTTATAATGCTGGTAATGAATTTACTATTGAAAAGGTCATGTTTCCACTTATCTCAAATGTTGGCACCCGGCCCACCTCTAACCTTGGTAGAACTGACTGTGTTCTACCTTTCTACATGAGTACATATAGTAGTGTTTCCACCATACTACTTCAACCTGGTAATTGAATAAATTTCATTGGGGTAACATTTAAACTAATTATCACCTTTAACATAAAGTATCCTCCTCCTGAAACACGTATTTGTACTGTACTTCATCCATTACTTAATACTAATTTATGTGATTTATGTCTAACTTCAGGAATGATCTGAGGCTAGAAGAACGAATTTCTGTACACATATAAAAAATAAACCAATGTTTTCCTAATAATTTAACCCCTAGGTTGATAACTAACAAAGAAATTATTGAAATTATGTTCTCACAATATATAGGTGTACTGTATCTACAATGCATGCTGCTGTACTTGTTTTTAACCGCATAATGGCATTGAAAACAAGAATGTTTTATAATTATTATAGGTTATTTCTAAATATTAAAGGTCTGAAACAGAAACTAAATGTTACCAAACTATGTTTTTGAAAATCTCTATGATATAATATAATAATATGAACATAATATTAAATTATATTGATAATCATCATGTCCTTATAAATTCATTTATATTTCTTTTGTGTAATATAGTTCATATAATATGTATTAAATAAATTGGTAAGGCCCTATATTGTTTATATTTAAGGAAAGTTTATATACACTATTATTTTATGCCTACAGTACCAATATAGTATTAATTGTTTATGTAACTATTTTGTCTAATTGCATTGATTTTTTGTATAGGCCAATGGCATTAATGTTTTTCTCAAAGCAAATTAGCCTAATAATGCCATATTTAGACACATAATTCTTTGATTTCTGATATTGTACTTGTGTATGCATTACTAAAATAGTAGTTATTTTATTTCATTTATAATGTATGTATAAACATTTATTCAGTTTTTTTTTTACCTTTTAAGTTTAAAAAATATTAAAATACCTATCAACCTTTCTGTTATTGTTACTATTATAATATTTTTTGCAGAAGATTGATTTCAATAAAAAAATTTAAAACATTTAATTTGACTTATACTGTACTATGTTAGTTCAGGAGATGAAGTGTGTGTTGGTAGAATCTGGTGTGTTTGAGGTTGGTGATGTGAGGTGTATTTTTGTGACTTTAAGACCTAAATTAGATGTTTTCTGAAGAAAAGAAGCGAATAGGCTTCCCAATAAAATAGTGTATATTAAAGTACATTGAATGAATTCGAGCGGAAAAATAACACACATAAAAAAACATTCATTTCCTTGTCGAAAAGCGCCCTCTCTAGTTTTCTATTAATTTATTAATAATTATTATTAATTAATGAGTAATATAAACATATTTTTAACATTTGATGATGGAAGCTGATACTACTCCAAACAAAGTTTCATACCTCCAAATTTCATCAACGTATTCAAAGCACTTCAATAAATATCACATTGAACATTAAAAATTAGGGTTATGGATAGAATTTTGCTTAAAACATATACAAAAAACATCGATAAAAATATTTTTCGTATTCAAAAACATTTGATACTTGGTATAAATGTTCAATATAGGTTGCTCCATCCATATTGCAAAAAAAAAAATGACTATCGAGCCATATTACTGATTTTTTAAATTTACGTTTTTACAAAATGTACACTTATGAAAGACCTTACAATTCCAATGCATTTTTTAAACCTAATAACGATTTTGAAAAAAACAACCAACAAAATACGTTCATGAATGAAATTTTGTTTCTGTGAATAGAGCAACCTATATTGAACATATAAAAGAAGTTTCAAATGTTTTTAAATTCGGAAAGTATTTTTTATCGATGTTTTTTGTATATGTTTTTAAGCAAAATTCTATCCATAACCCTAATTTTTAATGTTCAATGTGATATTTATTGAAGTGCTTTGAATACGTTGACGAAATTGGGAGGTATGACACCTTGTTAGGAGTAGTATCAGCTTCCAGCATTAAATGTTAAAAATAAGTTTATATTACTCATTAATTAATAATAATTATTAATAAATTAATAGAAAACTAGAGAGGGCGCTTTTCGACAAGGAAATGAATGATTTTTTTATGTGTGTTATTTTTCCGCTCGAGTTTATTCAATGTAGTGTAATATAAACTGTTATATACATACTATTTTATTGGGAATTATTTTTGTGTGAATCATCTTGGAGTTGTTTGAAAGCCTATCCACTTACTTCTTTTCTTCAGAAAACATCTAATTTAGGTCTTAAAGTGACAAAAATACACCTCACATCACCAACCTCCAACACACCAGATTCTACCAACACACACTTCATCTCCTGAACTAACATAGTACAGTATAAGTCAAATTAATTGTTTAAATTTTTTTTATTGAAATCAATCTGCCTCAAAAAATATTATAATAGTAACAATAACAGAAAGGTAGATAGGTATTTCAATAATTATTTTTAAACTTAAAAATGTAAAAAAAAACTGATTAAAAGTTTATACATACATTATAAATGAAATAAAATAACTACTCTTTTAGTAATGCATACACAAGTACAGAATATCAGAAATCAATGAATTATGTTTCTAAATATGGCATTTAGGCTAATTTGATTTGAGAAAACATTAATGCCATTGGCCTATACAAAAAATCAATGCAATTAGACAAAATAGTTACATAAACAATTAATACTAATATTGGTAGGCATAAAATAATAGTGTATATAAACTTTCCTTAAATATAAACAGTATAGGGCCTTACCAATTTATTTAATACATAATATATGAACTATATTACACAAAAGAAATATAAATGAATTTATAAGGACATGATGATTATCAAAAATAGTCAATATAATTTAATATTATGTTCATATTATTATATTATATCAATCATAGAGATTTTCAAAAACATAGTTTGGTAACATTTAGTTTCTTTTTCAGACCTTTAATATTTGGAAATAACATAATAATTATAAAACATTCTTTTTTTTAATGCCATTATGCGGTTAAAAACAAGTACAGCAGTATGCATATGTAGATACAGTACACATATATTATTGTGAGAACACAATTTCAATAATTTCTTTGTTAGTTATCAACACCTAGGGGTTAAATTTTTAGGAAAACATTGGTTTATTTTTTATATAAATTATATGTGCAGAAATTCGTTCTTCTAGCCTCAGATCATTCCTGAAGTTAGACATAAATCACCCAAATTAGTATTAAGTAATTAAATGAATAGTAGATGAAGTACAGTACAAATACATGTTTCAGGAGGATACTTTATGTTAAAGGTGATAATTTTACCCCGATGAAATGTATTCAATTACCAGGTTGAAGTATGGTGGAAACACTACTATATGGCAAATTAAATGTACTCATATAGAACACAGTCAGTTCTACCAAGGTTAGAGGTGTGCCACAATTTGAGATAAGTGGACACATGACTTTTTCAATAGTAAATTCATTACCAGCATTATAAATAAAGTTTTAAAAAGATGAGAATGTAAGTAAATATCAGATTCATAGTCCTCATTATACACAATGATTTTCTACTATCACATATTAAAATATAAAACAATCATATAGCCTTTAATGAATTTACATGGAGGTCTATCCAAATAAATTTAAATAAAAGGGTCGTAATATGTCTTCGTCTCCAGTTCGTGGAAATTGAAGTTAGGATTCCATCATTTCAACAACAAAAAATATTCAAAATTTTCCTGCCAGTTTGCGTTCAAGAGTACAACCTGCTTAGTTTTAAATACGAGTACTGCTTTCTATACACATAACTTTGATTTCTGAAAAAAAAAAATCCCTGTAATAAATGTACTTTAATTACTGTAATAATCTAGGCGTAGATTATGTTGACCAGACCAGTGAGAGGACGATCGACTGTACAGTACTAACATAAGTCCTCTAGGTGGATACAACTTATTTCTTGTCTAAAAAGTGTACAGTAGTATGCTAATAGTACTATTATTAGATTAGGTAGTTGGAGTAGTTTGGAGAGATACATCTATTTATAAGAGAGTACTTTATTATTATAGATATAATACTAATAGGTACCATGTATTGGGATGCAATTCAACAGTTATGAATAAAAAAAACTCTGTATGCTTTTTTCTGGCTGTGAAATATAAAATTGTTAAATGAAAAAGAAAATTTAGGGTGATCATCCCAGTATTTACAGTCTAAATTTGATCTTTATGCAACAATAGGCATAAACGATTTTTTAATTAACAGGTATAAAAGCAAATTAAAAGCCTTACGTACTCTGTATGTTGGAGGAAATAAGCATAAGTGCAAATAAATCCTTGACCACAGGATGTAATTCACTATTTGGAATCAGTAGTACACGATTGTGTTGGACCATAATGTGGTCCAGGTTGACGGGCCAGGAATGATGGTAGTGCCCAGTATACAGTGTAGTTTAGCCTCAAGGCAATACCATGTAGCTGGATTAGCTTGGAGAAATACACTAGAGATTTCATGAGATTTGGTGTGTGATGATTCAGTTTGATAATTAGCTGTGAAAAAAAAGTGTTGAATTATGAAGAAAATATTGTAAAATATAACAAGGAAGTTATACTATAGTACAATTAAGGGGTAACAGTAAAATATATTATAATAATAAATGCAATGGGAATTACTATTACTAATATTATGTATACAATACAATATTACAGTTAAATTCATAGGTCGATATTATTTTATTATTATAAGGAAATCTGTTTTAGAATGAGAAAAAACCGTCCCAACCTAGATTTGAACCCAGCTATCAATAAAGCTATAAAGCTATTGGTACGAGTTGACCAATTATTTGGGTACGAGTTAGCCAAGTTTGGTACGAGTTGACATGGGTATGTTACGGGTTGACCAGCACCCTAGAATACGGATAAAGATCAACCCGTACCCCCATGCCGACTCATTCCCATCCCATGGTAGAATACTACTTACATGTTAGTTTAGCCTAGCTGGGCTAACCTACCTCACCTCTCACATGCCCTCCTGAAAAAACGCGACCGAAATTACTGGAACCCTACCCTACCAGACCTAGATAGTAGTGATCCGTAGTACCATGGAACTATAATAAATGGTAGACGTACTAGTACTGTGTAGTATATGTTAACATGTCTGGCTCTACGAGGCCTTTTTATGCTCATAGGATGGCTTTTTTGGACGTCCCAATGTAGGCCTATGCCTATAACTAGGACAGATTTCCCATTCCTGCAGGCCTGTAGCCTATGCTCTAGTAGGGCGCCCGGGTGTACCCTGGTCGATTCACCCCTGGTCGACTCGTACCCATGCCAACTCGTACTTAACTTCCTACCCTAAACTCGTATCCAACCAAATAATTGGTTGATTTCCCGCTAGACTAGTAGGCCTAGCCTAGCTACAATATTCATTATGCCCTACTAAAAAGGTAGATGAGCTACTAGACTAATTACGTAATTCGTATAATAATAACAATAATTGACTAGAAGGCCTAAAAGCGACGGAAAACACCTAGGCCTAGGCCTATCCATTCTTGCATGGCAGTACGAAAACCTGCCTATGGTTGTACATCATTGTAAATTGTCAGCAGACACTGTGCTACGGACAGTGTACCGTTTGTTAAAATTACAGCATTTATAGCAGACAACAACGTGTATAACTAGCTATAGTTTTACAGATAGCACCTGTGGACAGTAGCAGAATCGGGTGCAGAATTTTTCTTTAGCGTCTTTTTTTTCCAGATATTTCAAAGTGAAGGAAAACTTCTTGTATAACAAAACCAATGGCCGTAAATAGTTTTTTTTTGGCCGAATCTTATTCCTGACAATTTGTTTTTTTTAAAGTACTTTTATCAGGAAAGAGTGCGTTTTTTATACTTACTCATCCCATGCGAATTAGTACAGTATATAACTTTATATTAAGGCAGAAAAATACCGGGTGGTTTACAATTTATGTTCTATGCCTGTTGTGTATATAATGTTCTTATCCTCAATAATAATTTTATAATATAAATACAGTAAATAAATCAATCAGGATGCAAATGAATAAACAGGTAATATATAAATAGATTAACAGATTAGTGTTTATTTATTCTGCAAAATACAGAACTACAGTAATAGCAATTCTAATAATAAATTAAACCAAATGATAACAAAATTGGAAATGGCTAATATACAGCTTAAATTAGAACCAGAAATATAAAAGATAATCAATATTTTGTTTACAAATTGATTTCAAAATGTAACCTTGTCAACTGTTGTTTTTTGTCACATTATTGGTATATCATTATGTTTTTGTAGATAACCATAATAGTTTTAAATACCTGAATATATGATGATTGTAATCTGTGAGCTGTAGGTTTATGACCAAATTGTCAATTACTAATAGTTTATATTTTTTCAATAATGACAATAAACTGCTATTAATAAAGTTATACAGAAGAATTTCTTTGTGTGAATCCCATTCAGTGGATTCCCTTATTAAGGAACACTTTACATAAAACTAATGAGGGAAATATATATTTAAACATTATGGTGCACTCCTTTGCAGGGGACACTTTCTTCGGTTTTATGGTATCCCATAATAGGGGTTCTACTGTGTATAAATATAAGGACAATAACAACAAGCACTTAATTACTAATCACCATATCTATTAAGATAAATGTCACATGGAATTAAAGTACTAATTTCTGCATATCACAGACCTTTTTATAGTAAGATACTCTACTTTTTTTAATATAGAAATGCGGACACCAACACTTTCTAAACAAATTACATGAGGTGAACAACCCTTTTCAATCACAGTTTAAATACAGTAGAAACTCTCTCTATGACACCCACATTAAAGGGACACTTTCTTGTGAAATTAACAAATGGAAATATATACAACACTACGGCCAACACCAATTAAGGGGACACTGTGTTGGGTCCTGAAGGTTTCCCTTAATAACACGGTTTACTGTATTAAAAATATTTTATTTCGATTCTTAATTACATGAGAACTGTGCCAACTACTCCAAAATGTGTCTATAAAAAAAAAAACATATTATAAATAAACAAAGTCATAAATAATTTATTTGAATTAGGCCATATAGGAGTTATTTCAGCTTTTGTAGTAAGGGTGATGATGTAAAGACCACCTATCCTTTGAATATAATGATTTGTGAAATATAGTATAAACGAATCATCTATATATAAATTCGGCAAATCGCGTGTTACTTCTAGAATGTTTACTCGATGGTTCGTCCGTATTTTCGGTACTGATTTTAACCACCTAATGTAACCTTGTTTACTAATAAAATATAGTTAGATAATTAGTTATTGACAATTAAAGCGAATTTAGGTTCAACGATTGGCCCCAAATAGGGGTGTTTTCCGATCGTGGTATACACTTTCTAATGGATCTTGAAGAATACCCGCACACAATAATACGAGGATGTTTCGCATTTACCTATCTCCTTCTACGATAATTGTTTTTAATACTTGAAGACCGATTGAACTGCTCGAGTACAGCATCATAATGTTGACAGTCCGATTAAAAAAACGATTTTGATAGATTTAATATACGTTTATACAAATGTATTCATTTGCGATGAATGGAACATTCCAATGTCTCAGTCTCAGTATAATTATAAATGTATGGGTCCTTGGGGATAAACATAAAACCTTTAGATATAGTATTACAATACTTTGACAATACTGTAAATACATATTAACCATATTTGGTCCGCCATTTGAATCGCAAATTTCTTACTGTGAGTGTGGATACTGTTAGATATATAAACACATACACAAATAAATGTTATTACTGTGAGTGTAGGTAGGCCCTGTTAAATAAACTTTATTATAAACGTCGTAATGGTGTATCGTTACATGTACTACTATGACAGTGACAATTAAGTATTAAATCGCAACTGTTTTACTGTATTTAGTGGTATATTATTTATAGGCCTATAAAATATGAAAAAATGTTTCGTTACTGAGTGAATAAAGAATTTATTTTAAAATGTTTCCTCTTCGTACCCATCCTCTTCCCCATCCATCAACCCTAATGTTACATACAAACACAAATTGGGTTTGTTTAAATGAATCCAAATTTTGTGACAAGATCCTCTTTCGGAATTCCCAGGGTGCTAATTTTAGTTGACTACATAAACCAGCGTGTCTATTTATTCGTTTTATTGTAAACGAAATTGTATTATAGTCCTGCGGTACGTACTTTTGAAATCATCAGTTTTTTAGCCTGAAATGACTGTGTATTCGAGAACCATGCACTATGAATACATTTAAATATAACATTAAACATATATCTCGTATTACATAAATTTTAGAAACAGAAATATAAAAACTAACCGCCTATTTATAATGCTGGAATATTAAAGAAAAACAATTAGTGAGCATAGAAAAAAAATTACTATCGCCACTGTCAACTATGCATGTAATTACTATTGCCATGATTAACCGTGTTTCTAATGTAATTTTTTTTTTGTCTAGTTCCCCTTGCTGATCCTATCAGGATAATAAAACATGGCAAAAGAAAATATTAATTTACATGCCTGGTTTTTTTTTAAAAAACAACAAAACCCCAATTGGAATTCTCCTGATTAGTATGATGGTGATGTCATTTGATTTGATTTTCCACCTTAAACAGTGTGCAGTAAAATAACCCTAGTTCTCAATTCAAACTGCATATCTCTATATACATACTGTAAATATATATGCACAATCATATAAAATACAAATAACATAATAAAATACATCATATTTAAATAAGGTTATATTGGTTTGTTATTTTAAAGTTCTCAGCCATCAGACCGATGGCAAATAATAATTAAATTTAAGATTTAAGTAAAAAAGGAAAAGAGATAATATTTCGTGATTGGGCTCCAATATATAAACAAAATACTGTTGATAACTATTTTGAAGTACACCTCGTATAATAGTTTTGAAAGTATATGCTTTGATCATCCTCAGGAGTAAGAATGCAGAAAGTCCAGGTAACTGGGAATATAAAAAAAATAGTGGGACTGGTGTGAAACCTAAAAAAATAGGAAGTTCACAGTGGGAAAAGTTTCACATCTCTCGGAAAATTGCTCTTCTATAGGTAGTTTCCATTCACCATTGTTCATGAGAAACAATGCTCTTCTATAGCCAGTTTCTATCCCTCCCACTGTGTGAACTTGCTATTGTTTTTTAGTTTTTAAAAAAAATATTTCTGTTCCAATATCTGTGAATTTTACAACTTATCACTAATAAGCCTAATGCCAACTAAAATATGGAGGATTTACAGTCTAGAGTCAGTTATAATGCATTCATATTTTCATATTTACTCCAATAGTAGTGGGCCTGATTGCATAAAGTTGGTATTTAGGTACATTTTTACAATTTTGCCAAGAAATGTAATGAGAAATTTACACTATTTGATTAACAAAATAAACAGATATATTAATACAGTACTATACTACAGTTAAAAGCTGCAAAACGATAAAAACCTTACTTTTAAACGACAGAATCTTAAACCTCTAACAATTTTTTTATATAAAATTATTATATTCTATTTTCGCTAAGCAAAGACATTTAGTTTTAAATACAAATTAATCATATGGATTAATGGAATTATTTGATAGAATTATTAGTTTGATAGTGAATCATGTGCCAAAAAAAAAATAAAAATAAAACACTGAATACACAGAGTTGTAATAGGACTCAATAAAAACAAACCAGTGTTTATGCATTGGCCTGAATATTGTTTTGGAAGCATTAAATGGTATCATGGTACATTATACATTACTAATCGTTTAACGCCAGAAATATAATAAGGTATAAACGGAGTGATTATTATGCAATTAAATTAAAAATCATGATTAATATTTTACAGTTGAATATTCTGTCTGTTATTGACCGTTTTATTATTATTGTCCTATTGGCGACAGAAATAAAGATTTTAGTGTTATAAATTATTAAGATTCACAACAATGACTAAACATTAACATACCTCAACATGTTTAAGGTAGTGAAGTTATGTATTGGAAGTCTTACCAACACTACTACTCCCACAATAAATGACCCATACATTACATCATTTTTGGGGTTATGTATTAAAGGGGTACAAAAAAAAAGAACATATACATATTGTATCTACATTATTATTGTCTAATAGACAACTTCATCTAACACAGTTTCAATCACAATTTTATACGAGTACCGTATCTTAATAAATTTTACTCTTTCGCAATCCATATGATGGCAACAATACAATGTAAAGCTCAAGTCTACACTATCGAACTTTATGTGACAAAAAAGTGTTATGTGACCAAATATGGTAGTGATATGCCCAAATATGGTTGAGATATGACATCATCATGTTCATATATGGACACATCACATTTTTGGTCACATAAACTTTAAGAGTGTAGACAGGGCCTAAAAATCTAAACTCAGAGTTGCACTGTGGGACATGTGGTAAGCTCAAGAAAGTTTTTTAACAGAGGGTGATACACCATCACAACTATTTCAAATATGGTGTTTTTACTGTAGTTGTTATTTTTATTGATTAATTAAAGGGCAATCTTGAAACAAGATGACAGTTACACAATGATTAAGATATAACCATGACTAATTACAGGCGGAGGGATTACAAAATGTCAGAATCAAGTGGCCTACTTTAAGTTTTAAATTGGTCTATTTCTTATGCGACTAGAGTAGAAAGTAGTTTTATGATACTTTATTTCATAAGCACACATTATCCACATACACTATGTATACCTACACATTATTTCATCTCTATTTCGGTTTATGATACAATCATTGGAATAATCAACGAGTATTCAATATACTTTACACAGCTTGAGCTGATTCGGATTTCTTTTTTAGACCCATTGTCTCTACCAGCCATCCTGCTAAATCAACATCTTCTGCTTCGGCCTTCTTTGTGAATGGGTGGGTCTGATTATACAAAAAAAAGTTATCTTACTTGTTATCTACTTAAATACTCAAAATTATTAGTGCTTTCAATCTTCACACACAGATGGTTATCATTATGACAGAAGTCAGTAAATAAATGGGATTAAATACTTACTAATAGATATTTCAGATTTGCCCGTTCTTGTGGATTCTTGATTAAACTACAACAAATAATAATATATATATTTATATAAAAAATTTATACAAGATACAATTGTATAAAAATAATGAATTTTTTAAGTTGAAAAAATCTAACATTGTCTTCATTAAATAAAAACCAAAAATTCATTATTTGTGACCCGATCTGGCAAAACTCTACTTTTGTTGGAAATCATTTTGTATTTTTTTATGTATTTGGATTATTTGAATCATAAGCTTTGCAATGGTGTTTATTTCGTAAAAACTAAGTAAATATTTTTCAAAGTTATTACATTTAAAAAACTTGCAAATCATTCAATTAGTTTACGAGAAAATTACGTTTGAAATTTGCAACGAAATTCTTTTGATACGCGCTGAAAACTCACTCCATAGTGATGCGGTCTTTTGGTCTAAGGCATGATGACGTCATACCAGTAAGTGTGTGCGATATTTAGCAGCGTTGACATGATGGTTTGTTTGACTGATTTTATATGCTGTTTTAAACGAATTAACTATTTTGCATTATTGAAAAGCAGCTTTATAACGTCAAGCTTATTTTAGCTGGTTTCGGAAATGTTTACGATATTAAGAGCAAAGAACCAAGCGTTTCCGTGCGTAGAGCGTATAACATCTAACGCGTTGACCAACAATGTTTGTTATTGCGATGATGCGCCATAGCATGTTTCAGAAACTTTGAAGAACAGAATTTTCAGAAATTATGTCATAGTAAATCAAAGTTATCAAATGGATGACCTTTATTTTGATGTGGAACTTTTCAACATTGTGCAGCGCAACTGGCGATCAAAATGTTGTCAAACTTGGTAACTTTCAACTGAATTTAGCCAACATTTTAGCATAGATCGTGAATAAATTGTTAGGGTTGAGGCAAATACAAATTAATACAGATTAAATTTCGGGAATTTAAATCAGGTAGACGTATTCTTAAATAGTTAATTATTTCGAAAATGCAAAAACATGTAATCTGCCAGGGTAGTCGAATTGGACGGATTACATGAATTTTAAATTGCCGACAAAGATAGGGTTTTGCCAGATCTGTTTTACAGTTCCCTTCTAAAGTAAAATTGTATTATTCTACTGCTTCAATTTTGAATCAATGTCAAAGGTTATTTAGTACACAACACTGGTGTCTTGATACACTAGCAGTACCACACTCTGTAAAAACTGGAAACTCTTCAAAACCAAACTTTTTTGGAGGTCCTTAATTCATTTTTACCATTATAACACATTCTGAATAGCAGAATTTTTATAAAACCAGACATATCAAACCAGTGTATTAAGAGAGAGTTTGCTTGTAATCTTTTGAAAAACATGAAGGTATTAAATCTATCAAGTAATAGTACACCTTACCATTTGTCTACAAAATTCACAAATTCTTCTGAAAACACAGCTTTTGGTAATTTGGGAGGTGCCTAGAAAAAAAAACATCAAATCATATAATAAAACGAACAATTTTGTTTTTTTTTATTGTAAATATAAATTTGATGAAAGTAAAACAATAGATTACTTACATCATTGACTATATATTCCAAAAGTTCAAATATAGCCATCGGACGAGCATCACCTACTTTATCTGAAAAGAAGAACAAATCTAAACAGTTATTAATTTATTTGACATTTACAGGTTAAAACAATCTCAAGTTGTATGTGTCTAATAGATAAAATGAAACTATCTCTTTCCCAAACACATGGGAAAGAGTGTCACTTTATATATATTGTGTGCACACAGAAGTAGCGCATAAAGTTTATACTGTACCACTAGAGTCCAGTGGTCTAATGGTAGACTGCCTATAAATCAAGCAGAACAGTCTGGGTTCAACATCTGCTTGTGTTAACTTATTTCTTTCATGTTACACAATCACACTTACGTCTTGTCACCTGTGGATGTGATTTTTTAGGTTCCTCATATTTAAGGTTGAAGATATTGGCTATTTCTTTTTCATCTGGCGGTGGAACAGGATATCTACCTATTGCCATCTCAACTAAAGACAATCCCATACTCCATATGTCCGATTGAACTGTGTAATGTGTTCCTTGTAATCGCTCAGGCTAAGGAATCAAGTATATCATAATAATAATTAGAGAGCTTGAGATTAGAGACAACCAAGTTCCATTCATTATGATAGATAGGTAATAGATAGAAATAATGGTAAGTTTGCATACGAAAAGTCCTCTAGGAAGTGGAGACGATGGTTCCCGAAATGATGATGCCTCAGGTAAAAAGGTTTTAGGACGTTCTCCTTGTATGTTTTCTGTCGGTTACCATTATTGAAAATACTAACCCCACTGTGTTTCTTAGATGATTAATAACATTTTAATAAAGTATAGTGTTTATTGTTTGGTAGGGCCTTTATAGGGCGGAGGTGGGGAGGCGGAGTTCATTTGAGGGAGGTGCTTATTAGAGGGATATGTTTAATTTTTTAGTTTTAATAATATGGTAACATTTATAATCAAATGAAATCCTCTAATAAATTTGAAAAGTGGTAAAAAAGAATAACAAATGCTTGGTAAATTGTAGATAACAGTGCGATGAATTCTACTACAAATAGTATAATTATAAATATAATACAATATTGTGTGTATAAATGTGGATGGGCGTTTATTAGATGAGTTTTCTAGATCTGAGTTTTCTAGACACCCGTAATTTTCTAATACTATTCCCCACAATATATTCCGATGCTTTATAGCGTATATTTAATTTGATCTTTATTAATTTGCAGTAATTGTTATTTTTTTAACTACTGTACCTTCACACACGCGGTTCGTTCCAAGAATAAACAAAAAATAACGGCCAACTTAGTTGAAACCAGGTTGTTGCAACAGCGAGGTATAAAAATTATTTTTTCACCTCCCTGGTTGCAAGGCAAACTCATCGTGAACCGGGAAATTACTTTGACCCGTGTACAATTGAAATTGAGTTGAAAATCTACCGATTAAATCAGAAATTTTCTTTAAAAACTCTTTATAATATCTTCCCAAGATAGAAATATGGAACAATATCGTAATAGTGGAAACTAATGATTATCAATTCTACGTTTCGCGGTACATCTGAAATAGATGAGGTAGGTATCCAAGGGAGAGATTTGTACCGAAGTTTTTCCATTGTGCTCGCCTATGTCAGAATTAACCATAATGTATAATATAGATACAGAAATCTACACCATATGTACTGAATTTTAGTTTGCATATTTTGTTTATCAAGCACTTTAAATTACATATTGTTAAACTTTACCAGCACTAAAAGAATTTACATTAAAATGGTTAAATCCTGTTAGCAATTTGATTGGCAGTGGCAAGTACTTACAGACATGTGTGACAAGAAATGAGTTAATAACTATCGAATCAATGAGAACAAACCTTAAGTAGTGGCAAGTAAGTACTTACAGACATGTACGATCTGGTGCCAACAAATGAGTTAGCTATCGAATCAATGGCAAGTAAATACTTACCAGTGAGGTAAAGCCGAAGGCTAGAGGGTGTACTCCAGACAGAAAAGTGATTCCAACAGGAGGTGGAACCAACCAAGGCGGTGAATGTGTTCAAAAACATTATTTAATATAAAAAATAATAATCTAATATAATACATTAAGACCAAATAAATTAAAGTTTTTATAAAATTAAATACAATTATTGTTAATCGCAATAATGAATAATTTCTTGGTAATCTAGCATTTTTTGTATACGAGGATCATGCGTTTGCGTATACACGCTTAACGCACTGCGTTGCTTATCGTTCTCACGTAGATTGGCTCAACACAGGCGTAGTAATGCGTACTGCGTAGGGCATATCTGATTGGTCGATTGCAGCCACCATCTTGTTGGTTCCCTCTCCATGGAGAATCACTTTTGAACTGCTATAACATATATATTTGCGATCTAGTCTTCGGCTATATAAAATCTTTGGTACTTACAGACATGTATGACCTGGTGCCAACAAAGGAGTTAGCCATCGAGTCAATTAGTTGTCCACTAACACCAAAATCACACATTTTGATCTCACCTCTTGAATTTACCAAAATGTTCGATGGTTTCACATCTATAAAAAAGAAAAGGAATTGATAGCAAGTTGTACTATGGTTTGATTGCAATTTTAAATAACATTATATTTCATTTCTGTATTCTTTACAAATAATAAACACTTGTTAAAAGACACTGAAGAACTCTGAAACTTTCAGCTACCTGTACAATGCAAAATAAAGTAATGTACATGAGTTAACTACACTGGTCGCCACCAGAGAACATTGCATTTTGGGTAATGTTGTCAAGAACCACCCGTACCCACTGCTTTTGAAATCGCAAACGTAGTATAGCAGACATGCAGTCGTATACATTTATGACTTTTTCCAAATAAATACATTCAGTGTTTCATGCAGCAGAAACAGGCCCGTAGGCTCATGTACCTGTAAAGGCAGGATTGAAAGAGATTGATTAACATGATTACATTTGAAACATTTAATATATAAATCATAGAAATCCTGCTTATTGATATGTTAAATATAGTGTATAGAGATATAAACAAATTTGGAAAAAAAATCAAGCCTGCAATAAAAACCCAGATCATCAAATGGATCGTTCCATTATTATTAGAGGGTAGCATATTTGAAATACTACACCGTATTATACGTTTTCTTACTAGAGAGGTTTCGCAAGCTTACGAATACGATAACGAAAACGGATACGTCACGCACACGTATTCGTTTTCGTAAGCCATAAAAAAATCTGTTTCGCATGGCAACGAAATATTGAGGCGCGTCCAAAATATGACTGCGGTAAATTTGAGCGAAGCGAAGGTACGTGTTGCTTGGTGCTTGGCTGCCTAGGCCTAGCGTAACATCAAAGCGAGTGAGGACTTTAAAAAAACTGCTATTTATCTAAACTGACCTGGCATTTTAGTAAATTACTTTAGTAAATTACTTTCAATAAATCTATAATAATAATAATAATAATATTTATTCGGTCATCAATGTAAAAATAACCAGGAATTTTACATAATTATATTATAATCATGAATCATTCCTAATTCAAATGCAAAATGTGCAAAATAGATCAAAAACTATACTCGTTTTGTAGTTACGAATATGACTGGTGATATTTGTCAACACGAATACGCTTTACGAATATGAAATGGGGATCAGCTCAAAAGTTTCACAAATGTATGACATATCCGTTTTCGTTATCGTATACGTAAGGTTGCAAAACCTCCCTACTAATAATAATTATTGTAACTTGTAGTAGCAGCCTACGACTCAAATCATAAAGAAATACAGCATACACCTTTTAAAATGTAGGCTTAGCATTTAGGCCTAGCTAAGCAAACTCAATTCAAGGCTCAACGTGTGGGTGCTATAACGATGTATCGCAAAGAGTAGGCCTGGTCCTACATTACTAGACTAGAAGTGGTCAACTCGTACCTATTCCCAACTTGGCTAACTCATAGCTCAACTAACTCGTACCCACACCAACTTGTACATGCCTCATTTTTAAGCCTACATTTTAACGGTAACATGCACTGTATTTTCTTTATGATTTAAGCCATTGGCCGCTTCCACATGTTACAATTTTAGTAAGAAAATGTACACAATAATCAGTTTTAATAATCATAATACTCTAGTATTTCAAATGACCCACCTGCTGATTAATAATGGAACGATCCAAATGACCTACTGTACCAACCAATCAAAATGATGATCTGAGTTTTCTAGTTCCATTTTGGAACTAGAAAAGTCAGATATTGATCTGAGTTCTGAGTTTTCTAGATCTAGAAAAGTCAGATATCTGAGTTTTCTAGATCTAGAAAACTCAGATATCGGAGATCTGAGTTTTCACCCTGACAAGTAGGACAGTATGCAAGGAAATCCTTAGTAGGGTTCAAATGTCATAAATCAGACAGTTAGTTAAACAACAAGTTTAACTACATTTAGGCCATCAGGTACAAAAAAATCCTATTGTTCAATCCCATTCCGATGTTTGGGAAATAAGCAAACATCTTATTTATATAATAGTAATTGTTTTATTGATATTTTAAAAGTAATAACACAAAGTTCGACATAAAAAACGTATCATAGAGAAAATTACATTTAAACGTCCATAGTTTAAATTTCATTTTACTCATTTGAATAAAATACTTACTTACATAAAATCTTCAAATAATTAATATAAAAAAATTAATTAATAAAAAGCAAAAAATTAATTGAAATATAGTTTTTTCCTAAGTTTAGTGCGACATATATTTATGATTTGATGAAAAGCCTGTACACAATAACAACATAGCGTCGATTACGGAACACACGTTTCTCTATCTGAGGGTCCAATATAATATTGTTTCCACCGTAAAATCAGTGTTTATAATAGTCTAGGATATTTTGGAAAGTTGCATTTTTTTTTGCTATATTTGATAAAATTTGGATATGTTGTAGAATAGACATCACTGAATCCAAAAAGTATTTGCTCCATTTTTTTTTCATACGCAAGGGGGGTTGGCAGCCATTTCAAAATGGCCGCCATTTTGGACAAAATATTGTAAGTATATGGCATTAAAAGATGTTATCGAGATAGAAATTCAATCATAAAAGTAACAATAAATGTTCACATAATATTTCACATCATTTTTGTAACTGAACAAGCCAAAATGGCCGGCATTATGCCCAAAATGGCTGCCATTTTATCCAACATGGCCACCATTTTATCTAAAATGGCCACATATCAATCAAATATTTTTTAAAACTTTTATTCACATATATTTGGTAAAAATTAGATATGTTGTAGAATAGACATCACTGAATCCAAAAAGTATTTGCTCCATTTTTTTTTCATACGCAAGGGGGATTGGCAGCCATTTCAAAATGGCCGCCATTATGCCCAAAATGGCTGTCATTTTAGCCAATATGGCTACCATTTTATCTAAAATTGCCACATATATCAATCAAATATTTTTTTATTCACCTATATTTACAATTGGGTATGTTGTAGAATAGACATCACTGAATCCAAAAAGTATTTTCTCCATTTTGTGTTTATAGGCAAGGGGGGTTGGCAGCAATTTCAAATTGGTCGCCATTTTTGACAAATTTTTTTTAAATATTGTAAGTTTATGGCATTAAAAGATGTTTTATCGAGATGGAAATTCAGTCATATAAGTAACAATAAATGTTCAAATAATATTTCACATCATTTGTGTAACAGAACAATGGCTGACATTTCAACCAAAATGGTCGCCATTTTATCCAACATGGCCGCCATTTTTATCTGAAATGGCCACATAATAAAATTGTTTTTTCTTTAACTTTGATTAAATACATGGGCTATAAAGGAACCAACATAACAACATAATAATATTTGTGTTTAATTACTTTACTTATTCGTCGTCACTTTCATTATCACTATCACTGCCCGAATCGGATGTAGACAACAATGGTCATATATTGTGACAGTTATTCTCGTCTGTTTCGCATTTACACATCTCGGTATATTGTAGATTGTTTTTCTTGCACGTGCATGTATTATGGGAACATGTACTTAAACATGAACACCGTATTAGCTCCACAACTGCTTCTGGAGCAGTTTGCTTCTCGTATAATACTGGTCTTAGTTTAACGTTCTCTATAAACCAGCCAAGTTTTGGCATGGATCGGGAATTATTGGGTCAATAGTTACATGGCTCCATATATATTGGTCTGGAGATGTGCACTTAGTATGTGCTGGTGCAACGCTCTTGACGTTGGTGGCAATTTTTCCACACCTTGATTATTTGGCAGTGTTTTGAACCGTTTCCATCTCAGGGTTGATGAATCTTTGGCTGACACCCTTTTAGTTTCAATAAGACCGCACAGAAACTCCTCGCATCCTGCCTTCACATTGAAAGATGGCACATTGTCTTCTCCGAGTTTGACTAACGCTTCTATGATGTGAGGAGATGACTTCATATACATCTTAAAAGCTGTTTTTTTCTGTGTACATCCAGTGATAGCATGGAAACCTGGTAGTCTGGCTGCCTTTTCCGGTCCAAGGGGATCGTATATTGATTAAAGAGCAATTCTTCTTGTTTCAGCTGTGCCTGTTAAAATACCAGAATTTTCCCCTAACTATTGTAGGCGCCTTAAAATTAAAACAAATAAGTCGACTTCATTTCCTGGTGTAGATGCTACTTCAATACCACGAGGGATCATTAGTATACTGTATCTACCTCTTCTTTGGGTGCTCACAGGTGTTGTTGGGGAATGTTCAGGTGTGTTTGTGTTCATCTTGTCGCATGACTGTTACAATAGGATGTTTACAATTTCGTACTGATTTGTCGGCAAGATAAATTGTGAGTTGATCTTTTGTCGTGTTGCTTGACAAGAATATTGCTTTGTTTTTAATCAGTGTGGAATCTTCCACAATAATTTCCACAATGTTAGGAGGAGATGATTGATATCGGATATCGTCTTTAAGCGAAAGTGTCTTCTCATAATTGTCAAAGACAACACGTCCACCAACATAAATGTATTTGTTAAGTAGAGAATCTATGCAGGCTACAAATGCCTCCACAAAATCTTTGCAGGTGGTAAAAGTCTAAACATTCATAAGAGTTTGAACAACTGCCATTCCATTGATGATGAGATAGCGATTCACAGGCTGAGGTGATATTAATCATCCTATTGTAACAGTCACGTGAACACCCAAGAAGAGGTAGACACACTAATGATCCCTCAGGGCATTGAAATAGCATCTACACCAGGAAATGAAGTCGACTTCTTCACGCAAGATACCGACTGGTTTGTTTTAATTCTAAGGCGCCTACAACAGTTGGGGGAAAATACTGGAATTTTAACACTCAGGCACAGCTGAAACAGGAAGAAGAATTACTCTTCAACCAATATACGATCACCTTGGACCAGAAAAGGCAGCCGGACTACCAGGTTTCTATGCTATCACTGGATGTGGTGTTACAGGTCACAGGAAAAAAACAGCTTTTAAGATTGTATGAAGTCACCTCCTCACATCATAGAAGCTCTAGTCAAACTCGGAAAAGACAATATGCCATCTTTCAATGGGAAGGCAGGATGCGAGAAGTTTCTGTGCAGTCTTCTTGGAACTAAAAGGGTGTCAGCGGTTCAAAACACTGCCAAATAATCAAGGTGTTGAAAAATTGCCACCAACTTCTGGAGCGTTGCACCAGCACATACTACGTGCACATCTCCAGGCCAATATATGGATCTATAATGTACCGAGATGTGTAAATGCGAAGCAGACGTGAATAACAGACTTCAAACCAGTCAAAATAAAGTTGCTAGGTTTATATTAAATAAAAATGATCGTGCACATATTGGTAAAGACGAACTGAACCAAATCGGTCAATTATGTCTAGAGGATAGAATTTGCCAACTCAAACTTAATCATGTTCATAAGATTTTTTATGGAAAATCAGTACCTTATTTAACTGAAAAGTTTAAAAGAGTTTCATCTAACCACCATTATATGACTAGAAGTAAGGTCAATGGATTTTCAGTTCCTAAATCTGATAGTCAAATATCTACGTTTTATTATACAGGCATAAAGGCATGGAATAACCTACCTCATTCCATTCAGCAAATAGAAAACAAATTTAATTTTAAGAAAAATGTTAAATCACATTTCTGTTCTACCAAATAACTATATAAGTCAATCATAGTCTTTAATTTAACTTGTTTTTTATATTATTGTTTTTGTTATATTTACGTGTTTAATGCAATATTTTGTAATGTTTTTATTTTAGATTGTAAAGGATCCCAATGGAAATAAGCTGATAAGCTTTTTGGGCTATCCTGGAAAATCTTTTATAGGCCTAAATGTATTATTTGTAATGTCCGTAATTTATGTTATCACTTTGTATGTATTTTTTATGATGATTTTCCAAATGAATTCAAATCAAATCAACATATGACCATTGTTGCCTACATCCGATTCGGACAGTGATAGTGATGGCTAAAATGACGACGAATAATTAAAGTAATTAAACACAAATATCATTATGTTATAGCCTATGTATTTAATTAAAGTTAAAAAAAACCAATTTGATTATGTAGCCATTTCAGATAAAAATGCCGGCCATGTTGGATAAAATGGCGGCCATTTTGGTTGAAATGTCTGCCATTTTGGCTTTTTCTGTTACACAAATATGAAATATTATTTGAACATTTATTGTTACTTTTATGATTGAATTTCTATCTCGATAACATCTTTAAATGTCATAAACTTACAATATTTGAAACAATTTTGTCCAAAATTGGGGCCATTTTTAAATGGCTGCCAATCCTCCTTGCATATGAAAAAAAAATGGAGCAAATACTTTTTGGATTCAGTGATGTCTATTCTACAACATATCTAATTTTTACCAAATATATGTGAATAAAAGTTGAAAGAAATATTTGATTGATATATGTGGCCATTTTAGATAAAATGATGGCCATATTGGATAAAATGGCAGCCATTTTGGGCATAATGGCGGCCATTTTGGCTTGTTCAGTTACAAAAATGATGTGAAATATTATTTGAACATTTATTGTTACTTTTATGATTGAATTTCTATCTCGATAACATCTTTTAATGCCATATACTTACAATATTTTGTCCAAAATGGCGGCCATTTTGAAATGGCTGCCAACCCCCCTTGCGTATGAAAAAAAAAATGGAGCAAATACTTTTTGGATTCAGTGATGTGTATTCTACAACATATCCAATTTTTACCAAATATAGCAAAAAAAAATGCAACTTATCATATCGCTACATTTCATACTGGACTATAATATAAAGCTCCATAAACATTACAGGTACTAAACAAAGTGTTATGGATGATGCTAGATGGTATTGCAAAGATTTGAAGACGTAAATAAAACGACTAAACTATTCCTGATTTCACCCTGGTTGGTATACAGTAATTTACTGTACCCCGGCCCGCCAACGCAAGAACGTTAGCTTTGGTAAGTTGAACATATTATTATTAACTAGGCCTATTTGGTCCTAATAGCTGGATTGATATAGGTATTATTTACATTTTATAGTAAAGAGAATTTCGCCAGGCAAAACTAACTAGTCTAGGCCTAGCTAGCCTATGCTACACATTATACTTTAATGACCCTGTGGAGTAATTTTAGTGCCTAACAATTAAACATAACTTTTGTATGTACAGTATCAACAACACCAAGGAGCCTATATAATTGTTTTTAATTATCCCTAATAACAATGCAACTTGTATTTTACCATTATATTATAGGCCTACAGAAGAGTATACAATAGTAGGAATGACAACAGACAACATTGATTATGGTTTCATTTTGTAGAAATATCAACTGGTAAGTGAATATTTCTTACAAAAAACGCTGCTCGCTTATTGACGTAACAGTTTTAAAGATTGTCCCCCTGAAAAATATTTTTTATTTCAAATTTGTTTTTGAATGTGTCATTTTATTGTCACATAATAGTTAATCACGTTAACAAAACAATTATTTCAGTTATTTTCTATATTTCTAATGTTCTTATTCAGATTTCCATTCTTATGTAATTCATTTTATTTTTCTGTTTTTGTTCTATTTTGCGTATTGTATCTGTTCTGAGGGTCCCAAATGATCAGCAACTGCTGGATGCCTCATTTAATATGGTTAAAATAAAATAAATAAATAAAAACATTTAGTTTTTTCTTGCATTGGCTGACTTCGTACAGATGCAGATTAGTTACCATTTAGTATTTATAAATAAAGACTTGACATACAGTATGTATGTTATCGTTTATACTGTACCATATTTGGTACAGTAAATGTTATTTATACAGTATATAGTAATAGTTATTTATAAGTTAAAATCAACAACCTTTATTGTTTACAATCAAAATATTACAAGAAAATGAAATAATGGTATCTGGAGAAAGTCTACAATGGCCCTATTTCTGCTGCCAAATAAATACTGTATTTAATACAGTATTCTTTTAATACCGTATATATATGGTATGTTTTTAAATGTTTTTAGAGGATTTTCAGTATCTGTTTCGGGTGGACGGAATATAAATAGAATAGAGAATAATTACATACATTTTATACATTTTAATTTACAGTGTACAGTGTAATGTTGTATTCTTACAATACTGCCCTCTAGAGTATGATTGAATAAAGTGCTCAGCAGAGCAGCGATAATCATGGCTACCGTTGATACACGTGTTTATTGATTGTGTATTGTGTCCTATCATTAAACATCACATTGGCGACGAGAATGGCATCTTTAATACCACACTTCGAAGCCTTTGAGGTACACGGCGAAGATATAAACATTGACAAAAGATGGGAAAAATGGATCAAAAGGCTAGAAAATTTTTTTGTAGTGGCGAACATTGGTGATAGTGCAAGACAGAAGGTTCTCCTATTACACTATGGTGGCCATGAGTTGTTTGACCTGTATGAAACACTCAACAATCGTGGTACAACGTTTGCGAGTGCTAAAGATAAGTTGACACAATATTTTAGACCTAAAAAAACATTGAGTTTGAGGGTATGTTCAGACCTACGGAGTTATGCTTTCGTATCACAGCCAAGGTCATATTTTAATGAGCGTCGTAAGAGCAAAGTGTACAGATTCATTGCAACGAAGTTGCGTTACAAACTGATATGATGTCACTCACTGGCGATTAACCAAACTCTAACGCACGCATAGGCCTACCTTCGTTGTTATTAAAAGTAGTAGTGGTTGGTTTAGGAGTTACAGGCCTAGACCGAACACTTGGGCTCGGCATTATCGATTGGTTGTCAGGCATACCAACCAGCCGATCGTTTTGGGGTTTGGGTTTATATTTGGTCTATGACCTAAATTTTCATTTATGGCAGAAAAATGTTCAAATCCCGTACTTACACCGGCTCCAGATTTATTTAGTCGGTCTTTCGCCGCTTTATACGACGACCCCTTCAATTTCGTTTGGATATTAAATCCTTCTTTATGAGGATGGCCCATCTGCTAACGTGTCCGCCATCTCGTTGAACACAGACATCTTGTTGCCGGTGCTTTTACGCCAGTTTTTCACTTCCAACCGATCTCTGAACTCAGGGCTTCCCCACAATGAAATAAGGTATTTTACTTCAGTTTTTCGCCAATGCGCACGCTTTGATGACATTTTAAATTAATTAATATAATAATATTAATAATAATAATACTGTATAATGTAACAACAAAAGGTATGATTTTTTCACACGTTCACCGATAACAACAAATGGATCAGCTTGGCTATACGATGAGGAGCACATGTCACGATGTGATGTGGCGAATATTGTAATTTGATTGGCTAGATATCTAACCTAGGTCATATTCATCGATGCGTGACTTTCGTATTGTAAGCGATGTCCACTAAACTCATACCTTGAGCTTTCGTAGCGTACGAAATATCAGTGTCGTACGAGGTGGCTTCCACTAATCTTTTCCTGGTTCAGACCAAAGATAATAAAAGGAGAAGATACAACAGTTCCGTTGGCGGTGTAAACCACATCCGGGTTACTATTTGCCTACGCCTGAAGGTGGCGCATTTCTTTTTCTCTAGAAGAGGTGCGCCACCTTCAGGCGTGGGTAAGGTAAAACTTTTATTGTAAATATCTATAAAAATGCAAACGATGATTATTTATCAAAATAATTATCAAAATTTTAATAATATCAAAATTGGTAGAGCACAGACGCGAGAACACATCAGATCATCACGATACATCGAAACGTGGGATTAGACGGGAACCATATCTAGAGCCCGCCGTCGTTCGGCTGCTGGATTCTTACGCGTCCATGAATAAGCGTCCGCGTTTCCTATCCTTCTATGTATAACAGCGCGTACTGTTGATTCTTTACCTATTTATATTCTTTGTTCAGACCTATGGACTTGTACGCCGCGTACAATACGAAAGCATAACTCTGTAGGTCTGAACAGGCCCTGAGTCATATGTGTTTAGATGCACAAAACAAGAAAATGGTGAGACAATTAATGAATTTGCCACAAGGCTGCGACAGATTTCTGTAAATTGTGAGTTCACCATTGTCGATAAAGAGATAAAATCACAGACAATCCAGAGCTGCACTTCTCAGCGATTAAGACGCAAGGCGCTACACACGCCCGATCTCACATTAAAAGCGTTGCTAGACGAAGGTAGAACAATTGAGATTAGCAAGAAACAGGCAGCAGGAATGGAAGAAGGAGTGAACTTCATAAACGATAAATCTGACACACAGCGTAGTAAAAGTAGGGGTCATAAAAAATATGTGTGATTCTACTAATGCTAAATCAAAGTCATGTTATAAATGTGGAGGTAGTTGGCCTCACACAGATGGGTGTCCTGCACGTGAACGACCGACGTTGCAATAAATGCAGTAAAATTGGGCATTACGCCAAAGTATGTCGTGGTACTAGTAGTACATCAGGCAGTAAACACAAAAATGTGAAAGGTCAGAATAATGTCAAACAAATTCAAGATAAGGTAGTAGAGTCAGATTCAGATAATGAATTGTATGTTGACATAGCCTTAGGGGTATGTTCAGACTCACGGAGTTACGGTGGAGTTATCTACGCAAGGCGTACGGTAATCCGTGGCGTTAAAAGTCAAGGTGTTCAGACACAATGATTAGCATTCCAAACGTCTTGCGTTTAAAGGGGAAGTTCCGTCATACCGAAACGGGCGATGGGATACATACACACAATAACAACTTAACAACAGAGCTAAGTGAGAGCAAAGAATATATTCCGCGATTTTTGCATGAGAAATTTGTAACAGAGAGCTCCAGAGAGTGATGCCCGCCCTCATAAGGGCGGATGTATACATACTAAATAAGACTTGATTTAATAGATATTATACATGTCACATTAAATAGAATTATGATAATATATTTTGCAATTGTAAACTATTTTATAATACTGTACATATTTATTAACAAACTAGTTTACATTCACTTTTACAGACAATTAATTATTTACTAACATGCTAAGTTAGTTCACAAAAAAAGCCTAACACAGCAACACCAAAATCAACGAATCGTTACTCAGCACGGCCTATTCTTTACCATTGCCGTGTACTACTCTACGCCCGGTAAATTAAGTATTGTTTTTATGATATAAATTAGTATAAAATACATGTTATTAATAGGACAAAATGTTAAATATCATTAACATTTATTTGTTTTACCAGAAACAAGTTAAATATAGGAATATTATTAAACTATCGTTCGTGAAAACGCGTAAACACCAACACGCCCGGTCACGCTATCGTAGCGCCCGGTTGATAAAGCAAACTGTTTATACGGCAGATTTTACTAAATAAATTGCATAAAACGAACAATTAAATATCCAAATAGTATTTAACATGATGTTGGCATGTAGTTGATAACATTTTTTATCATGAAAATACTACCGGTGGTCTAGCCTTTGATTATTGAAACCGTCACAAAAAGTTGTATACATCCCAGATACATCCACACTTATGGCGGCGCCCTACCACATGGACAATATTACTGTTACAGGGAAAATCGCGGATTACTCATTCTTGTGATATATATTCTTTGGTGAGAGTGACACGCGCGAAAGTTTACAACACTAGCTAGGCCTAGCAATATAATACAATGTTACCTTCAAATGTAATGTTTTTTTTGCCGATTTTTTTGCAAATCCTTACAGAAGATAGTAATTTCGAACATAATTATTACACGGACAATGACTTTGCCATTATTTGTATGATTTTAATTAATTTTGTGAAATCATGTCGCCGACGCCAACTTCGTCAGGAAGAATTTTGCAGTTTAGATGCAATTTCTTTAAAAACAGCCATCTTGTTGCCGGCGCTAGCTTTCCAATTTCTAATTTCTATCTTGTCTATAAATTCAGGGCTGCCCCATAATGAAATCAAATCAGCCACTTCTGTATATTTCCATGTAACACGTTTCATTTTAATTCGAATGTTGCTGTTGATCTAGGCTAGCTCGAGGAATAGGCTATATTGTTTTGCTATTAAAAAAAACCTCGCGAATAGACTGCTGCTAATTGCGGTCATGTCTTTTCATTGGCTGACGTTGACCGGAGGTTGAAATCACTGATGCATCAATGGATTAGCCTTATGAAATCTACCCTCTCCCGCTGGAGTTATTAACGCCACTGGCGCGGAGTAACAGCTCCCTAACGCTAATCCGCGGCATGGTTCAGACACAAAAATATGTACGCCGCGTACATAACTCCACCGTAACTCCGTGAGTCTGAACATACCCTTAGAATCAGATAGTGATTCTACTTTTAATATACAAACTAGAAAACCAAGAAAGAGACAAGAAATAACTGTATCAGTTAATGGCCAGAAGCTGAAAATGCTTATTGACACAGGTTCAACTGTAAATGTTATAAATGATAATGTGGCACGTTTCAAACGAAGAACAGTTTCAGAGTAAGAAAAGGGGAGATGATGAAGAAGGAAATAAGAGAACAAAGCGATCAACACAGAAACCAGAACGATTAATTGAACAGTGCATGATAAGAAAGAGTGATTTAGAACCATTGTTAGCAAAGAATGATTATGTTTAGTTGATCTACAAACAAATGAATACTGTGACAAACCAATCTTGATGATTACTATGTTTTATTAGTTTTAGTTTTTGTAGTTTTTTTAGCACTGTAATTAATATGTAACACAATACTTCAATAATAGTGACTCATAACTTCACCTTTGACCCCAGGACATAAACCATATAATTAAAATTAGAATTCATGTGATACACTATATTTCTAGAAAGGGGGTGATGTAATGTTGTATTCTTACAATACTGCCCTCTAGATTATGATTGAATAAAGTACTCGGCAAGTAGCGATAATGGCTACCATTGATACACGTGTTTATTGATTGTGTATTGTGTCCTATCAATAAACATCACATACAGTGTAGTACTTTGGTTTGATTTCTATAACTATAAATGACAATAGCAAACACCTACCTCTGTGCATTATGTTGTGGTTTACTCTAAGATATGACAAGCCTCTCAAAACCTGCAAATAGAAATGTATACAATATACAGAGCACAGTTCTACAGTTTAATAAATGTTAAACTATCAACTATTATCAAGCTTATAAGGTACATACTATACATTTCAATTGACGTTAATCTTATTCATAATAACTTTTTAACTTCAAATATTAGTATGTGAAAGTGTGGATAAAAAAGTTGATGATTATAGGTTGGTTAGGGGTTGTGTATAATTGAGTTTAAATCTTTTCATTGGCAGCTGTAAACGATACAATAAATGTTATTAAATATTAAAGTAATAGTATTAATGGACTTACAGCTATTGTGACCTTTCCTAGAATTCTCTCTGGTATTCTGCCAGCATTTTTTAAAACAAGATCTAACGAGCCACCATCCTGAAAAGACAACAATACATTATTTAACAAGATTGCAAATCATTGCACTTTTGTTCTACCCAGTGTCAATGTGTGCAGAGTAAAATTAAATTAATTATTAAAAATTCTGTAAAAGTGCCAGTGTGGCGACTCAAACATATTTTAAGAAATCTTTTGTTTATGGATTTGCTGAAAGTAAAATGTTGTCCGAGAAAATGGTTTAGTAATTTTTATAACAAAGGCAACTTTGCAGCTTCCTTCCTACAGAAACAGGACAATACTGTAATTATACACAGAAATATTGTTAATACATTGAAACATTTTAAATATTATTGTTTTTTTTATTTTAATACAATTTGGATCTCTAAGCATTTAGTATTAGATTATCCATTTATAATACAAAAATACGAATCGGTTAAAAAAAATACTAGATGACTTTAAATAATATCTCTTATTTATATAATAGAAGCGGACAAGATAGACAACTTTAAAAAGAAAACTGATTTGAAAAAACAGTACATTTACTGTACTGTAGGTCAAATAAAATAAAATGTTTACTGTTACTCATGAACTTTTAGAATCAGATCCTGATCAAAATTGCATGGGTTCGCAGTCAGGCATTCTGGAGTATTGTGTTAACAACAAATGGGCTTTTTAAAACTAACTTTCTCATGTTGGTAATCACAATAGAATACCTAATTGAGAAAAATATTTGTTTAAATCCTTGATGAAGTCTTATTCGACCACAGTAGAATGACCCTTTGATTCGTACAACGCATTGATTAGAATGCTCACAAGGGAGATTATTTTATATAAAAATCAATTTAGTATATACCAATAAAAAGAGAATACAATCAGGGTACAGTAATTATTAACATAATCTCTAACACTAATAAAATGACGAACCTCAGTAATTTTTATTTTTTAATTAATTTTTATTATTATTATTATCATTATTATTATTATCATTATTATTATATAATACAGTACTGATTTTTATTATACACTGAATGATATCATACATAGCTATTGTATTTGTATTGCTGTATATTAAACTTCTTTTCTACACACACTGATGATAGGAAACTACAAAATATGTCCTTATGACATCTAGTGTGGTGAGGATGATCTTATTATTAGACCAGAAGACATCAATTTATTAAGATTAAAATTAAGACAAAAACTATTAATTAAGCAATAATTGTGTGCTGTCTACCTTTTTATGATAAATAGCATGTAAAAAGAATATTTTGTCTGCATACTGATTTTAAAAAATACAATTATATACAGATCATGAGAGATTCTTAACCTTTGACCTATATTCATAATGTAAAGATTAATGTTAGCAAAACGCTCCAATGGTCGTTACTGTGAACCGTAGAAGGCCACAGGCATAATATCACTTCATACTTAAGCATTGATTTTCTAATAGACGCTGCAGTACGCTGGATAGTACAAACCAATTAAGTATGTGGCTTGTACTTACTGTGTATAAGCATCTACTTGTCTATGGTATATATTTTATATATACACAATTACTATACATTACTATTATTAGTTATTGTTAGTCCACATTCTAATGGTCATGTTACTATTTTATTAATAATTATCTAAATGAACTAGTATTTTAATCTAATTTGTCACATACTGTATGTAATATTTTGAATAATTAAATAAATAAAAATGTTTGTATACATCTACTGTACTATGTTAATGTTATATAATTATAATTTTTATAATATTTCCCAAAATGTAGGACCCCACTCTATAATTAAGAAGTAATAAAAATTATAATTTACCAACATAGCTCTTTTTTTCCTACTTTACCATTATTAATGTTATGTAATTATATTTTTTAACATTTCCAAAAATTTAAAAATCCCACCTTAAGGAGTAATAAAAATGATAATTTAACAACATGGCTTTTTTTTTGCGTTTCACTCTCAGCTAATTACTAAACTGATAATATAGATTCTACCGTACAGAAACAAATGGCTATTTGTTAGAAATCTATTTTAATACTGCCGACATCTACAATAATTATCAGTAATTTTTTCTTCTAGAATACTGTATTGTGTTCATAAACAGCATTAAACCATTGTTAGTCAACTGATAATAAATAGATAAAATGGGATTTTAAAGAAATTTGGAAAGTTGTATATAACTCTATTCAAAAGCTGAATCCCTATGTCAAGGCTATGTTTAAAAACAGCTGATTGAAGCTCAGGAAGAGTTTTAACCATGAATTCCCACTGAATACAGGAAGCGAATAGATGGTTAAGATCCTGGCAGAGTGAGAAAATAAAATACAGTACAAGGCACGCCCTACAGTAGTTGTCATTCCATTTACTATATAACTTACTGAACAAATATTCATAACTAATACACTCACTGTCACTTGCACCAATGAAGGTCCTGTGTTTCCTAAAAGCTGAGAGCTCTGATAATTTTTCTGGCTGTTTTATTGTTTTGATTTAGCTTTAGCTTTTTCTTATTTTGTATCTCCAGATTCAGTCACTGATTTTGTCAGTAATTTGCCTTTGGCTTTATGACATAATACATACAGTGGGTATCCCAATGTAAAAATTCAAATTAAGGATGGTACTTTTACTTTCAATCAATCTAAAGGAACTTACTGAAAATAAACTTTTGCAATTTAAATGATTGAAATTGGATTATCCATTCAAAAGTTATGGTCCGTTGAAGTTGCCAAAAAACAATGATTTTTGCTTAAAAAATGGCATTTTTTCCAATTATATTTGGTACCATTATAGGGTTACAACTTTTATATTAATAACTTTAAAGTTCTTATTTTTGCCAAACCCATAGATACAACAGAGTTGTACAAATGTCTAAAAAATGCCCAAAAATTTCCCGTCTTTAATTGATTCATAACTTTCGAACTACTGTATGAATTGACTTATTTTTTGCATTGCATAGAATGTAATATGTATTTTAGTAAGATTATTTATATTGACTGGTAGGTATTTCTGAAATACAACATAAAATATTGTTAAAACATTTTCAAATGTAAAAAAAAATATTTTGTGTTAAAAAACTGTGCGGGTATTGTTTCTTTTCAATAAATATTATTTTTCGTAAGTATACATTTTTTTTATAATTCTAGAATTTAAATTTTTATTATAATCATAAATATTATTTTAATTAATTTTCGAACCACTAAAAATAAGAATTAAGCCCGTGCTTATTATGTGTTCGATTCCATTTCGAGCGCCGGACCGGGCGCAGACTCAGCCACGCCTATAGTATAAGTTAAGTTATATACAGTATATAGGCCTAAGCCTTTAACGCTAAATTATGAGATACAGCGTAAACATATAACGGCAACCCTAACCAAAACACGTTTCAGCCGCCTACATAGAATGGGTTACGGCCGCTGCATAGCAAATGTAAAGGTTCTGAAATTTCTTCGATACATTTATTCCTAACGTACTTGCTTTTTATATATAGCTTGATAAATACTCCACTTCGTAAATACTTTAATAAATCTAATCTAATATAAAATTGATGTTTCGAACAAATTTTCAATGAGAAGCGACATTCTTCGCCATGGCTTGTGTGCAGGTAAGACTAGTTCCGAAAATGGAACAGTCCACTGCGGGGGTATCCAATCATAATTTAACGCGCTAATACATGCATACCATGCAAATTGCCTGGGCGACGGTAATTTTGTAATAAGCTGAGAACTGAACCCCCCTGCAAGAAAAATGGTAAACACTTTTATTTTGGATAGGGATTATTTTTTAAGTAGTTGGTCTTGTTGGCTTCTTTGCACGACGGTCACACAAAGTCAAATAAAACAATGTAGTTTATCAAACAGAAATATAAATTGGCTTCAATTTAATACTAAATTAGCTAGATTTTAAAATGAGAAAGACTAAAAAATTTAATTTTTATCTTTTATTATTTTATTGACATTTGAGGCGGATGAACATAATAATAATTTAAACCGATTATATAATTTAAAAAAATATATTTTCTCCCTCCTCCCCTGAAAAAAAACATTTTGTTGAACACCTATAGGCCATAGCTCACAAACAATTAGATTTAAAGGTATACAGAATAGAAATTGTTTCCTACAAATGAACACATATATGACACATCTCCTCTCGCATCTTTTTTTTCTAATGGCACAGACAAAAGGAAATGTGTTCAAACAAACAGTAAAATGACACAGATTCTAACAGAGTAATTTATGAGAAATTTACTCCACTACAATAAACCTCTCCTGCACCTTCTCAGCCATCCCCCTTCTGCACCTCTTTCTCAGACATACCCCTCCTGCACCTCCATTTCAGCCATTTCTTTCCTGCACCTCCTCAGCAATTCCCCTCCTCCTCAGCCACCCCTCCTGCACCTCCTCCTCAGCCATTCCCCTCCTGCACCTGGTTCTCAGACATACCCCTCCTGCACCTCCATTTCAGCCATTTCTTTCCTGCACCTCCTCAGCAATTCCCCTCCTCCTCAGCCACCCCTCCTGCACCTCCTCCTCAGCCATTCCCCTCCTGCACCTGGTTCTCAGACATACCCCTCCTGCACCTCCTCCTCAGCCATTCCCCTCCTGCACCTGGTTCTCAGACATACCCCTCCTGCACCTCCTCCTCAGCCATTCCCCTCCTGCACCTGGTTCTCAGACATACCCCTCCTGCACCTCCTTCTCAGCCATTTCCCTTCTGCACCTCCTCCTCAGCCATTCCCCTCCTGCACCTGGTTCTCAGACATACCCCTCCTGCACCTCCTCCTCAGCCATTCCCCTCCTGCACCTCCTTCTCAGCCATTTCCCTTCTGCACCTCCTCCTCAGCCATACCCCTCCTGCACCTGGTTCTCAGACATACCCCTCCTGCACCTCCTTCTCAGCCATTTCCCTTCTGCACCTCCTCCTCAGCCATACCCCTCCTGCACCTCCTTCTCAGCCATTTCTTTCCTGCACCTCCTCCTCAGCCATTCCCCCTCCTGCACCTCCTCCTCAGCCATTCCCCTCCTGCACCTCCTTCTCAGCCATTTCCCTTCTGCACCTCCTCCTCAGCCATACCCCTCCTGCACCTGGTTCTCAGACATACCCCTCCTGCACCTCCTCCTCAGCCATTTCCCTTCTGCACCTCCTCTTCAGACATACCCCTCCTGCACCTCCTCCTCAGCCATTTCCCTTCTGCACCTCCTCCTCAGCCATTCCCCCTTCTGCACCTCCTCCTCAGCCATTTCCCTCCTGCACCTCCTCCTCAGCCATTTCCCTTCTGCACCTCCTCTTCAGACATACCCCTCCTGCACCTCCTCCTCAGCCATTCCCCCTCCTCCTCAGCCATTCCCCTCCTGCACCTCCTCCTCAGCCATTCCCCTCCTGCACCTCCTCTTCAGACATACCCCTCCTGCACCTCCTCCTCAGCCATTTCCCTTCTGCACCTCCTCCTCAGCCATTCCCCTCCTGCACCTCCTCCTCAGCCATTCCCCTCCTGCACCTCCTCCTCGCCATCCCCTTATTGACCTCCTCCTCCAACCCCACCCCCTTATTGCACCTCCTCCTCCAACCCCACACCCTCTTGCACCTCCTCAGCCATCCCCCTCCTGCACCTCCTCAGCCATCCCCCTCCTGCACCTCCTCTTTAACCATTACTAATTCAAAACAGATCTGCACCACTACACATTATGAATCATTTATTACCTGTTTCTTCCATTAATTTTTTGTGTTGGTTATGTGTACCGTATTTTCCGGAGTATAGGTCGAGACTTTGTGGGAAAATTTTAATTGCAAAATCGGGGGGTCGACTTATACTCCGACCATGCGATTTTTGAAAAAAATCAAGCCGAAAAAATTTGTTCAAAAGCCGTCAGCTGTCAAGGCCTAGCAAGGTCAGTGGCCTATCATCAATCACTCACAGGAGTTTTCAATTTAATAATACCTACATTGTACAAAATAATACAACTCCAACAAGTACTGGTACAAGTACTATTAATATATAACACAGATTAATGTTGATGTTTATATTACGCTTTTATTAAAATAATTAAGAATAAATAGTTTTCGTTTGTGTTTCATATGCTTCGTATTCACTCGCAAAACATCGTAACACACACCACAAACGAACTACACGATGTTGGAATGTCCATGCAGCATGTTTGTTATTGCGCGATATTTTCATCTATACACATGCGCAGTTTGTTTGTTTGTTCGTAATTACAATTACTGCGCATGTCTATTCATAAATAAATTCTCCTCAGTCCGGCGCGTGTACATTTACAGATAACGCGATTTACAACTACTCGCCTGTACAATTTAATAAGCCTCCTAACAAAAAACTCGTTTTAATTTATTCGAGTGACGCGAAAAATCATCGCTGATGGCAAGTACTGTAACGCTACATCGCTGTCATTTATTATAGGCTGGCGAAGACGGCGGCGAAGCCGTTGTGATTACGTCCGTCCGATATTGATTAGGCCTACACTTTAATAATTGTATAAACAACCAACCACATTTCATACATTTCTAGCCTTCTTTGAACTTTAAAGTAAGTTGTGTTATTAGCCGATTTTGGGGGTCGACTTATATTCAGGTCATACCAAAATCAACGATATTCTAGGTCAAAGTTGGGGGTCGACTTATACTTGGGGTCGACCTATACTCCGGAAAATACGGTATGTTATTATAATAATACAAAGTACAGTAAAAAGGTGAAGGAATGATTTACCATATGCTCCATACAAATGCTGATTTCTCCATCACTGTAAAAGGCTCCATAGAAGCCAACGACGTATGGTGAATTACACTCATGTAATATAGTCAACTCACGAAATATTTGAGTCCTAATTGCAGGTTTAATCTCCAGGTGGATCAACTGAAATAATAACATATTTTTATGATTATGATGTGCTGTACTATACTGTAAATGTTTAAATAAAATGTACATTGAGATGGTTAGAGTCACAACATGCCTAAAAAAGATCAATCAGAAATTACATAAGAGCACCTCTTGAAAGGGATGAAAAGTAAAAAGATATGCTTCGTTTTAAAATGACGATTGTTTTAAAACTACCAGGAATTATATTATGTTTATAACACAGTCCGCACACACACAGTCCAAAAGTGCTCCTGAATTTGGATTGCCTCAAAAATTGAATTGTGGTCTTCCGTTGAAATGTGGTAAAGATCCGTCTTACAATACATTACTGTATAATAGACAAAAAAATACACACACCAAACTAAATATTGGAGGACAAAAATATAATCTCATCTCTTTGGCGAACTTCCTACGATTTATAGTACAAATTTTTGAATAAGAAACGAATTCAATCTATTACTCTAGTAGCTACTGTACTGTAGATCAACTTTCGTATGCACTTCAGGTTCAGAGAATTTGACTTCAGAAATTGGTGAGGGGGGGGGGGAGAACATTTATTCCAAATGATGTTCTATGGAGGGGGGAGGAGGGGGTTCGTTTATTCGAGGAAGGATTTTATTCAAAGCAGGTGTTTATTCAAATACACAGGCTCCATTAACGAATCCTTTCCAGGTGCCAGTATACTGATATTGAGTTGTTTCAATAATTTTGTGTTCACGATACGTCTGTTAGGGTCGATGTTAACGCACTGGATTATTACCATTTGCTGCTCGTGCGTGTGATATTTGCATTTTAACTCGTTGGTTTAAAGACCCCTTCCCTACGTGTTTTAGATCTAATTTAAGATCACAAACTATATTTAATGTAAAAATAATATTATATCGTCTTTAAACGGTTAAAAATGTGAAAAATAAGTTGTCTTTAATAATTATAGCGGCCCGCTATAAATCTCAAAATGCATAGCGAGCAGATTGATATTTTTATTTTTCTTTTGTAATTCACCTACTTTTCGATCGATTGTGAGACCAAAACAAATGGAAGACTCCTAACTTTTCAGTGAAAATACCGATGTTCGTATGCTACCGATGTTTAGCTGGGCTAGGCCTAAAGATCGTCCACAAGAGGTCATTCGTCACGAGCTACTTAGGTTGTGCATTGTTTCTCACTTTTTATCATAATTTACCATAAAACGTATATTTAAGAAAAGGAATGACCTGGTTTAATGTTTTTTAAGAAATATACAGTACAGAAAGAAATTACTGCTTCGTATCTACGCGTAGGCTTTCGTAGGTAGATCGTAGGTAGAACGTAGGTCATTGTTCTCTCCTACGATGTATTGTTTGTAGCCTACGATGTATTGTTTGTAGCCTACGATGTATTGTTCTCTCCTACGATGTATTGTTCGTAGCCTACGATGTATTGTTCTCTCCTACCTACGATGTATTGTTCGTAGCCTACGATGTATTGTTATGAAATCTAGGCTACACCTCGATAGTAGGGTGGTTCGTAGAAGCATGGACAATGCAAACAAACAATGTATTGTTTGCTAATTAAAATCCTACCTAAAGATAGTAGGTCAATTTTTGTAGCCGCCCTACGCATCGGTTATCCTAATTTGGACGGAAATCCGCCGACGAAACGACATCGGGCGGGTGGACCTCAGCTCACGTAGAGAGAGTCGAGGCTAGGCCTAGCCTGTTTCGGCGGCCTACACTATAAATTATTTATTCCTACCTTGTTGGGTTAGCGAATTATAAAAACAACGACACCAAAATATATGCAAAATAAATATATATTCCATATTAAGATTTAACATACATAAATAGGCCTTTTTTAAAATGATTACGACATGTATAAAGAAAAAGGCCCGACCAGAATTTGGAGGGGAAAAAACATGTGAGCTGAGCACAGTAGTTTAGAGAGAGAGTATTATGTTTCATGTCATGTGACACAAAATCCAGGTACACGATCTTAATTACTGTTTTATCGTCGTCCAGACGGTAGCCACCCTCTCGTCGAGCTCGTACTGAGTAAAAAAAACATGTGAGAGATTGCGGTAAGCAGAGAGTATCGCGTTTCATGCCATGTGACCAAAAAAAAACTAGGTCTGTATTAATTACGGTCTTCTGTCGGCAGTCTTTTTGAGCGACCGATTGAACGTCCTGATGCTATATTATTTAGAATGAATTGTTTACGATCTTTTTTTCTCGGCATCGTTTCTGGATGGGACGTTCGCTATATTATGTTTATTAGTTGGCCTGTTCGTTGCGGTTCTCCTGTGTTGGATCGTGTCTCTCTCTACGTTATACATCGTGGGAAATTTATATTTATATTCGCCGTTTAATGAGTAGGTAAACACGCACGAAGGAAAATATTACGATTAAAAAATATTATTTATTTTTTATTAATTTACAACTTTGTCCTCCGCCAATTAAATTTAACACATTAATTTCACACCTTACTTCACTAAGAACATCGTAGGGTTGTTTATTTAGGTTACGCACTCCCTACGAAGTTCAGAACGTAGCTCATTGAAAGTTGTTTATTGAGGTTACGAAGCCAAACAATGGAACCTACGAAGCCAACAACGTAGCCTACGTTCTATCTACGAAGCTACTTCGTAGGTAAAGTTGCAGTATTTTCTTTCTGTACTGTATGTATTATTTCTACAAAAAGTCACAAATTGTAGGGAAGGGGTCTTTAATGTACGTAATACATCCAACGCGTTAACGACGACCCTAAAGCCTGGTTTCCATAAAATCGCTACACTGTCGCTACAGCGTTACACTTTGCTGATTTTGTCCGCGATGAATCGTATACGCGTACCAAAGAATATTTAGCGCTCGCATACTAGATCCCAGATAAATTCTAGCGTTTCCATAGAATCGCTACGCTCTGTCGTGTAGCGATTTTATGGAAACCAGGCTTAACAGACGTATCGTGAACACACAATTATTGAAACAACTCAATACAATGTATAAATACATTAACATTAACTCGATCAAAATTGTTTGGCCCTAGCAATAAATTTGATTTGGATTTTTTTTTTATATTTATGGGCGAAAAGGTCACTTTTTTTCTCATTTGTGGCTGCTGTTTTCACATTTGTGGTTGATGCGTTTTTTTACATTTGTGGTTGTTTTCACATTTGTGGTTGATGCGTTTTCACATTTGTAGTTGTTTTTACATTTGTGGTTTTCACATTTGTGGTTGTTTTCACATTTGTGGGCGTTTTCACATTTGTGGGTTCAACACGGCTAGATTTCTGAAAGGAACTGTTGAGCTCGACATTTCTATAAAAATGTTTGATCGCCCTCGGTGGTCAACAATACAGTATTTTCTAGCATTATTATAAGCAAAAGTACAATTACAAACAGTAAAGGATTTGTTTTAATTCCTATTATAATGAAAAATAAGGTCCCAAAAATGCATTTCTACTACATAGGCATACAGTACAGTATGCAGTACGAAAATTAGATCTTTGTGCAAGGTACAGTACTGTAACTGATTATTTTTATATTTTCTACAGTGTACGAAATAGCTACTTTGTGTCCTGACATTGTTATTCAATAAACATTTGAACTTACCTTCCTAGCCATAATAAGCCCACTACGCTTGTGTCTAACTTTTGTAACTACACCACCATTACCGGCACCAAGTTCTTCCAATTTCTCAAAATCATCTTGACCTAGATCACCTGTGTCAAGTACTTGGGCCTTATTTGTTAAAAACAACTGTAATCTTTTTCTCTGTTCATCATCTAAGTCTAGTTTGTCTAACCTTTTTGCAATAATCTCTGCTGAATTTGTGGTCGGTTTACTGCACAAAAAACAAAAAGGCAGAAGTTATTAACTTATCAACTTAAGGGGTCATCACAATTGTTAACTTAAGGGGCCATAAAATTTACTTACTTAAGAGTCATATAGTCGACATTTGCGTGCATGTTTATTTAATATTGACTACTTATAGCATGTGTTTGGTAACTTGTTGACTTACTATTTATGTACATGTATATCAAAGTCGATTGTTATTTGCTGCACATGCATGAACGATACCGATGGTTGTTAACTTGGCATACTATTTTGTACATAAAGTTCCAAGTCATATAACAGTGACTTTAGGTTTGTGGTTATTAAGTAGTTGCCTTTCTATTACCAGGAAGTTATACCTCACTGTTATTATGTATGCATAGTTTCAAGTAGATGTTCAGTGTTTATTGCAATATGTGACTTTGACGTAACGTAAATGCTCACAGCTAATTGCAAACATCGGCTTAATATACAGTAGTAATAACTCGTAAAATACTAAGCATACAGTACAGTACCTATGTATCACAATTGTTTGGGTCTGTCACGAACTTCCTTTACGTATGTTTCTGTTTCAGGGTCTAGCACTAAATTTGACATGAATTGTTTTTTTTACATTTGTGGACGAAAGTTTCTTGCTTTTTTTTTTACATTTGTGGGCATAATCATATCTCTAGCGGCGCGCCATACAAAATACCGGAAGTTGATTTTATCATGACCGATGTCATCGTAAATCAGCCTAGGCCTAATTATTATTATTATTATTTATTGCCAAAAACCAGTTACAAACATACAAAAACACAGAAACTAAGGGAGTAGGCAGGAACCTAATCACTATAACAAGAGTTCAGGTTCCGTACTCCCAAGTAACAACAATGATATATAATAAATTATATAAAAATATTTAAATAACAAATAGACGAATCAACAGCGTCAATATAAAATAAAAGGATAAAATACATTATATTTTATGTGTTATTTTGTGAATAAAATTAATAAAAATGGGTAAATAAATGCGTTAAAAAATAAATAGGCCTACCTAGGCCTAGGCCTAGGCTAGGCCTAGCCTACTGTATATTATATCATGCTTTATGCACAGAATGATCTAAGCTAGGCCTAGCCTATTGATGATGTTATTTATATAGGCCTAGTACTAGTAGTAATTTAATTGTTGAACGTAATTATTTAATACCAATTGGACGAACCGACCACCACAAACAAATAAGCAGTTTCTCTTACTCTGGATTAACACTCGTACTACTGTCGTCTCCTTTAGGCTCATTGATAGGGGTGATCGTTAGGTTTTTGATGTTCCTCTTTGGTTTGGACATCTTGACAGCTATTTAATAGCTTTTCGTTGAAACTCACAAGAAGAGCATTAGTTCAAAATATATTCACTTTATGGTGGCTTAAAATTACCCTACAAATAGTGATTTTTGTAGAGTAAAACTAAATCCCAAGTAAGCAAATAAAACTAGCCTACGATCCGTCGTAGATGAAATGTGACCCCAAACCCAAGCTCTGAGTTCATTCATCCCATAATAATAATTTTACAGTATATAGAGGGCGCACATTAAAATTTATTGTTATCAGGGCCGGTGTATTCAATTCAATTCAATTCAACGTAAACATTTATTTTCTTTCTTTCAATCAATAATAAAACAAATGAATAAGGTATTAAAAAAAAAAGTAAGTACGAGTTACAAATAATACATTTCATTAATATAATTTATAAACACGACAGGCAAAGAACATTAGTTCTAAACCGCCCGGTGATATACTGAAATTTTAATTAATTAATTTGAAACGATAAAGATGAGGAAATATAATATAAATATATAGCCTATATAGACTATTTTTAGTTACACACATATATAAATATACATATTTATATATATAAACAAATCAGGCAAAGAACATTAACATTAATTTAATTATTTTATTAATTTATATATATATATGTATATATGTACACACACACATATATATATATATAAACAAATCAGGCAATATGTATATATATATATATATATATACACACACATACACACATATACATATATACATAAATAAATACACACAAACTCATCAGACAATAAACATTAATTCTAAACAGCCCGGCGATATACTGAAATGTTAATTAATTAATTTGAAACGATAAAGATGAGGAAATATAATATAAATATATAGCCTATATAGACTATTTTCAGTTACATATATATATAAATATACAATATTTATATATAAACAAATCAGGCAAAGAACATATAAATATATATATACAAATATATATAAATCCAAAGGCAAATTACTGAAAAAAATGACAATGCTGTGGGTATCAGTGGCTGGATCTCAAAGGAGATACAAAAAAAGCGAAAAACTAAATCAAAACGATAAAGTAAACAGCCAGAAAAGTAAGCAGAGCTATATACATACACACACACACACATACATATATACAAATCAATTGTGTTGCATAGCACTGTGTAAATTATATATAAATAAATAATTTAATTTTTAGTCGCGTGGAAGCGACTCTATAGTTCACTATGTCGGTCGGTCGGTCTGTCTGTCTGTCTGTCGGTCTGTCTGTCGGTCTGTCTGTCGGTCTGTCTGTCTGTCTGTCTGTCGGTCCGATATCACTATGCGTTTTATCGCTTTATGACCTTATCTTGATATCAGTTTAATCTAGCTAAGTCAATTTTTCACAGAATATTCCTTATGGCCAGGAATCGATGTGGTTATGTTTTCACGGTGCGCAATAAAAAATTACGCGGTCTACGCACGATTTAACGAAATCACGTTTGTAATTATATCTTAACAACCATGAATCACAATTAAATAAAATTTGGTACTCATAAATTTCAGGGCATAAATCATCATATGGCAATACAATTACGTGCGTAGCGCATGTAACGCATGCGTAAGCGCGCTTAAAATGTTCAAAATTTATTTTCGATGAAATAAGAGTACGTTTCAGGCAATTTTAAGCGTTTACAAAATTGCCATGAGTGCGCAGATTTTTGCGCGCGCACTGCGCGTTAAATGTTATTGCGCACTCTTCTTGCCCGATTTCTGTTTTCTTGACTTACTTTTCAACTCGAAATTACGTTATACGAGCACGTCAAAAGTGACAGGCTACGCACGTGTAAATTAAAAAAATATAAATGTTTCATTTCAACATTTTTAAACATGTTCAGTAATTTCGGTCAGTATAGTTCACTATGTCGGTCGGTCCGTCTGTCTGTCGGTCTGTCTGTCTGTTGGTCTGTTTGTCTGTCGGTCCGGTATCACTATGCATTGTAGCACGCGACTTAATGGCTGTTGGCCTTGTTTTTTAATATATTGATAACATCAAATAATACCTTATATAAAAAGAACAGCAACATGTGGAAAAAAAGATGGCAATCCACGAAAGGCAAGCCTGTGATGTGGAAGCCCACACAATGAAGTAATATATAAGTTAGACAGAACAACAAACACAGGTACAGAACAAACTTACAGGATGTATAGCCGGTGTAAGATTGAATTGTGTCCAGCATTCAAAAGTGTCCGGGCGGACACTTTTCAGCATTGGATAGTGTCCAGTTGCATGTTTCAACGGGTTCGTGGGCGTTTTTCAACAATTTAATGCAGTCCGGCCCGTTTAATAATGTCTGACCCATGGATTGAAATGCGTCCACTATTAAATACTGTATCATACGTTTTATGATAGGTGGTTGTTTTTATCACGCCTGCACTTGTCTTGTCTTCTTTTAATAACCAATAATACTTAAGGATGCCAAACTAATTTTTTTTTCTAATTAAAGATCGCTTTGCCTAAACACCTCCAATTAGGGACCATTATATTATTTGGTATGTGAAAAGACAAGAAGAATAAATAATTGTTAAGTATGTGACAAAAACAAGTAAATGAAGTGGTCCTCTTCCAATTAAAAATCACTTTACCTAAAACACCTCCAATTAGCGACCATTATATTATTTAGTATTAATAAAGCAAGAAGAATATAATTTATAGTTATTAATTATGTGACAAAAAACAAGTAATTGTACTGGTCCTCTTTCAATAAACGACCACTTTACTTAAAGCACCTCCAATTAGCGACCATTTTATAAATTGGTATGAGTAAAGAAAGAAAATAATAATTAATAGTTTTAATTATGTGACAAAATTAAGTAACTGTAGTGGTCCGCTTCCAATTAAAGGTCACTTCAGTTTAAGACACTTCCAATTAGCGACCGTTATATTATTTTGTATGAATAAAGACAAGAAGAAGAAATAGTTTATAATCATGTGATAAAAAACAAGTAATTGTACTGGTCCTCTTCCAATTAAAGATCACTTCAATTTAAACACTTCCATTTAGCGACCGTTTTATTATTTTGTATGAGTACAGACAAGAGGAATAAATAGTTTATAATCATGTGATAAACAAGAAATATTTCTTACAAAAAACGCCGCGTAACTTTTTGACTGGACAGTTGTAAGAACAGTCTTCATTAATCTAATATAATAGGTCGGCCAATCAAAACGCAAGTGAACAATTGGGACTTTACTTGTGATTTATGTCATTGGCCTGTCAGCACAGTCGTTTCTTTCTAGAATTAAACGCACAAACTTGTATTGGGAATAATGTATGTGGTTATTACTATCGCATTTAGGTATTGATAATAATAATAATATGGCTTTTGAATATATAATTACTGTCTGTAGAATAACAATTATACATTTTCGGTTCGCGATGAAAAGTTATATGAATGGATTTGTAATAGGTATTTATAATAATAGTATATGGGTTGTATTATTGCTAAGCTATCACCAAATCGCGTTATAACATTATTTCTCAGGGTTTTTTGCACCATTGATCAATACCAAACGCGTATCGGTATTATAGTTTTTAATGAATCATTACATTAATAAAAAGTCTAATTCCGACTTATGTTTCGATCACATAGTTCTGTGTCTACACTGTCCCAACTAGTTTAACAAAAAAAGTGTGATGTGCCCAAATATGGTAGTGATATACCCGATTATCGTAGTGATATGACATCGTCATGTCTATATAATATGGGCACATCATATTTAGTTTGATAGTATAGACAGAGCTTAAGGATTATATTTAAAAAAATGTTTTCTTACATTTTGAACGGAAGTATTTATTTGTTTATAAGCCCAATTTTCCAGTCTTAATTTTACATTTTGAAAAAAAAGTATTTTATTTGTTGATAAGCCCAATTGTGCAGTCTTATTTTACATTTTGAACGAAAGTATTTATTTGTTGATAAGCCCAATTTTGCAGTCTTATTTTACATTTTAAACGAAAGTATTTATTTATTGATAAGCCGAATTTTCCAGTTTAATAATAATGACCCCTTCCACAGTGCTTATACCATATACATTTTACATGATATTGACCGTGGGTTCTTTACGCCTCTGATGCATTTGTTTTTATTGTACCTTTTTAATAAATTATTATATGTTTAGGCCTAATCACACCCAATTTAATGAAACGGTCAGATTCCGATTTCAATTGAACGAAAGTAGTACTGTATTTATTATTCATTGATAAGCCAAGGGTCCCATGGCGTTAGCCGATATCTTGAGCATTTGACTCTTGTGTCAACCTGTAACACAAATCATTCTTCAAAATCTAAAGAAAGAACCTCACACGTCTTTTTTGTGAGTGATACACTATGGATATGCCCACGGAAATAATATGTGGACATTGCAAACAATCATAGGCCTACAGTAACAAACATAACATGGCTAATAAGCATAACATTCAGACTTGCTTGTTTTCTAGTGGATTTTTATTTACTTTAGCATGTAGAATAAAACTAGTAACAGTGGCTATATTAATAATTATACTGATTATCCTTGATGATGTTATCGCGTCTAATAATAAAATATTTTGTTGTTGATAAGCCCAATTTTTCAGCCTTGATTTTACATTTTGAACGAAAGTATTTATTTGCATGATAAGCCCAATTTTGCAGTCTTAATAATGACCCTTCCACAGTGCATTTTACATGATATTGACCGAGGGTTTTTACGCCTCTATAGCCACTGATCAATACCATAATTAATGTACTTTTTTAAATGAATATTGAAATGTTTCAACATACCCAATTCAAAAAAACGGTCCGTTTTCGAGTTCAATCTTTTGATTAGAGAGGTTGGAGTTTCATTTTGAACGAAAGTATTTATTTGATTGATAAGCCAAATTTCTAGTCCTAATGATTTGAGATTCAACGGGTTTTGCTTTCAATTGTATAATAATATAATTATAATTATATATATATATATATATAAATATAATATTAAGTATAATTATGAATTCACCAACACTTTCAGGCCCGGGGCCGAGTTTGTTTAGACCAGACTTCCATGCACAGCCACATGTTAAGGAATATGAATCTCTTTATGATTTTAATATGGTTCGAAATGATATTACACAGCAACGATTAGACAGCAACTGTGCAAGAGTCCAACTAATAAAATCGGAATGATCAATTAATTGAACATTTGCAGCATAAGGCCCATACACTAGGACGATAACGATCGACGATAAATAGACAAATGTGCATTTTTAATACATAAACCAAAAGAAATATAAACAATTCCTTTGATGAAAATTATATTTTCACACGTCCAATCAAATGACGTCATGATTAGTAAGACCAATAATATCATGACAATACAGCGATTTTATTGTTTTTATTTATCATGACGTCATTTGATTGGAATTTGAATTATTTTTATCAAAGACAGCATAAATGATTATCCTATAGGTCTAGAACGAAAACCTTTCTAATTTCTTTTGGTTTATGTAAAAAAAATGCATGCTATATATTTATCGTCCGTCGTTATCGTCATAGTGTAATTGGGCCTTTATACAAAAAAAATAAATTGATTACGAAGTTACATGTCATTTTCACCTTTCACCAAAAAACTAACCTTTTCAAAACTAATTAATTGTTACGAAGCCAATTTATATTATATATTTCATTAAAACTGAACTTTACGGTAAATGAAGAGTAAGTATCAGTTAATATGAATAATATAACTAGTAGGTCTATGAACTTGCGTCCAGACACAGAACTGTGACATTACTATCATAAATGTTGAAACCACTTATAAAACCTTTTTTTTAAAGAAAATATAATTGTGTTAGGAGAAGGCTAATAAACAAATAGATAATGTACAAACCTTTTTCTGGATTAATTAATGGAGCAGGCGTTCCTAATAATCTGCTGCTGCTACTAGACTGATTGTTCACCTTCTGACGATAATTGATTGGACCCCCCACGGCATCTGATAACCAACAAAAAATTTACGAGGACTGTTTCAATGATTTAATATCTGACGGTGTATTATTATAACATTGGCCTAGATTGACAGTCAAAGAAAGTCATTGTAAATACCTGATCCCTTTATGTTGACAGAGCCAAAATAAAGTTTTGACCATTATCGAATGATTATTTGACAGTGACTTATTATAATACCGGCCTGGTTGACAGCAAAAACGAAGTTATTATTTATTGATCAAGATTTTACAGATTTCCGTCTACATCTCAATAATACTGTATTATCAGCAAAGGCTTTCATATAGACTCTCTTCTCCCAGACGTTTTTTGGGTCCAGCAGCTACCTATAAATTATAGTCGAGTTTCCAAATTCACAAAACTGTCAGCCTTAGATACTAAAGCTACCGCTATGAAACAGCTTATTAATGAATGTGTCCTCCTGGGACATAGCTGGCTAGAGCCGCGGCGCGAAAAAATAAAATTTCAGGTAAACAATAGAGGGCGTTCTATAATAATGTAAAAATATATAGAGGGCGCTATATATGATAATATTAAGTTATACAAAAAATCTCGAGCGTAAATCATCTGGAATATCCAATACCAAATTTAGTAGGCCTACCTGCAGTTTTGTGGTAATAAACAATGGGTAATGTCAGACACCGTTCCAGTGTTGTATATAGCCTAGCCACCTGGCCTACGATAATGTTGTAGACATAACAATTACGCTACCAAATATTTTGGAAAGAAATCATCTTTACTTCAATAGAAAAGTCAAAGAAACCGTATTTCATAAAAAATACAAGGCATCTTTTTATTATACCCTGTTTGTTAGCAAGGTTGCTAAAATCCCTAAATATACAAGCAAAGTGGGAAGTCAAGTTGAGTAGGTAAAAATAGAATAGACTGGGACAAAACATGGTACTGTAGAGTTCACAATATGAAACATTTACCAAAAGTCGCACAATTTAATTTTGAATTATTACATCGTATCTTAGATTGTAGAAAACATTTGAAGAAGTGAAACCAATAAAAGTGATTGTTGCGAAAAGTGTTGTATAAAAATAGAAAGTGAAAAACATATGTTGTACATCTTTAATAGCATTCAATTGATTTGAGTGAGTGAGTAAATTGATGCGAGAGTGAGATTTGATGGTAATTATAACATATATATGAACATGTTTCAAGAACAAACATTAGAAAATAAAATGGAATTTGCAATTCTTGATGAATTTATAGGAAAGCATAAAAGTCAAAGTTGAAGAATCAACCACTCTCACTCCTTGACTGTCTTATTGGCAACGAGGACTGATTACTATAAATGCATGTTTTAATCCTGTTTTGGAGCTCCAGTTTCATATCAGAAAAAATGTATGTAAAGTATAGCAAATAACATTGCAGGAAAATGTCCAAAGTTGTTTACATAGATAAATGTGCTTCTTACACTATAAAGTGTATAATATTTATAAAATATATATAAACTAAACATGTGAATTATAAATTAGATATTCAAATGATAATAATATGTATAAACCCATTTTTTAATCCTACCACAAACAATTGCCGATACATGCTCAAATAGATAAATGCTTATATAAAGTTCATATTTATGTTCAAAGGTCGATAACTTTACTTCCGGTCATTTTCTAACAAACGTTTGCATTACAATAAATATAAATATATATGGTCTAAGCAATTTGAGACCATCTTTAAATTTCTATGACCAGCCGGTTTTTAGATAAAGTGTGAGTCAAGGTCAAGGGTCAATAGTGCAGAAAATTAGCATTTTCTATTACATTGCGTCAAAATGTTCCATTACAATGAATATAAATATATATGCTCCGAGTATTTTGATACCAATTTCTTGTTGTTAGACCAAAGGGTTATGGAGACAGACATGGCCATTTGGTCGCCATTTTGAACTTGGGGCTGTTACCATGGTTACGGGATCGTGAACATTTTTTACCTAGCACTTTTGGTATCCATAGCACCATAATAAAGTAAAACTAAGTGAAATCATCTCACTTTGGGCATTAAAATTCAATTGCCAATCATTTATTTTGTCGATAATTAAAAGTCGTAATAAAGGAAGGTTAAGTTCAAAGCCTAGCCCTAGTGATAGAGATGTTGTGAGAGCACAGAAAAAATCATAATGGGGCCAAGAAATTCGTTGCCTCCCCGAGTTATTGTCTTTTGCAATGTTGTACTGCTTTCGCAGGCTCCTCAGCTTTGAGTTTACTTGCTTTGGAAACCGTATTTTTTGTACCCTTTTCTGCTGCCAATAAAAAATACCGTATTTTTTTTACCTGCGACATGAGGTCAACATCGTGTTTTTATTTTCTGTCGCCGTCAGCTGTTTACACACGTGTATAGCGAAGACGTCACAGTATTTACTATTTAAATCTGTGTGAGGAAACAGGGGTGGGGAAGGAGGGGGTGGAGAAGGAGGGGGCGGGGAAGCTAAAATTCCTGGCAAACTAAAAGGTAACTAGATTTGAACTCGTCACTACGGACGAGTTAGGTTATCCGCAGCGCAAAGGCCACGTGCACGTCATACGTTGGAATATTGCGCACAGAAAAACGATTAAGGCATTGAAACAATTTTAGTGTGCTCTCTATTTTTCGTCACGTCTAAGTATATACGGTGTACACTATATACTGTATACGTACTACATACAGTGCAGAATAGGTGAAAATAAGTGACCAAAGTTATTGACGCTTTTGAACATGATGACGTTATCACAATTTTTAAAATGGTGAATCGTGCGAAAGATAATTGATTGACCTAGACAACATAAAAAAATGGGGGGGAAATGGAATACAAATAAGTGGAGATGCGCTATATTAAATGTGACGAGCTACGAGGAAAGAGACAAAAATTCTATATTTTATATTCGAGTGGCCATACGGTGACGTCACAATGTCCGGTTAGCCATATTGATGCAAGATTTGATATCTGCAACTTATCTACTACCAGAATATGTAATTATAAAAAAGTTCACCACGTAGTTTAGAATCTATGACTGTTTTAAAAAAGGCATAATTTTGACGAATTTTTGAACTTTTTCATCAAAAACGCGCGCAAATTGTTCAATTCTACGTGCTCGTATGACGTGATTTGAAGTCGAAATTGATTGAAAATTGGTAAATTTACTATAAAAGACTGAAAAAACAAAAATCAAGCAAAAAAAAGATGTTTTTGCGCTACGTGCGCACGCGCGCGTAAAAAAATTGCGCACCCGTGGGAAATTTTGAAATGCTCAAAATGACCTGAAACGCGTAGAAAGTTGATTAGAAATTGATTTTACGCATTTTGAAATTTAAAACTCGCGTGCACGCGTAACTTTATGGGAAACATGCCATTTTTAATCCATAGAAAGTTTGCGCAAGATATGACTTAAATGTTCACCAAGTTTCAATACAAAATGACTTTTAGTTTTTAATCTATGATCAATCATTGAAATTCATAAAATCGCGCGTAACTTACGCTGCGCGACTCTAAAGTAAAAAAACGAACGTCCTGCACATCTACCGCTACAGGTCAATATTATGACAAAGTTACAAAATCTTATGTTGGCCAGAATTAGAGATATGCGTGCAACAAAATTCGTGGAAAGAAAGAAGAAAATAGAAAAAAAAGAACTAGATTTGAACTCGTCACTACGGACGAGTTAGGTTATCCGCAGCGCAAAGGCCACGTGCACGTCATACGTTAAAATATTGCGCCCAGAAAAACGATTAAGTCATTGAAACAATTTCAGTGTGCTCTCTATTTTTCGTCACGTCTGGGTATATACGGTATACACTATATACTGTATACGTACTACATACAGTGCAGAATAGGTGAAAATAAGTGACCAAAGTTATTGACGCTTTTGGACATGATGACGTCATAAAAATTTTAAAAATGGTAAATCATTCGAAAGATAATTGATTGACCTAGGCAATATATAAAAATGGGGGAAAATGGAATACGGATAAGTGGAGATGCGCTCTATTAAATGTGATGAGCTATGACGAAAGAGACAAAAATCCTATATTTGATATTCGTGTGGCCATACGATGACGTCACAATGTCCGGTTAGCCAAATCGATGCATGATTCTATATCTACAACTCATCTACATTCAGAATATGTAATTTTAAAAAAGTTCACCACGTAGTTTAGAATCTATGACTGTTTAAAAAAAGGCATAATTTTGACTAATTTTTGAACTTTTTCATCAAAAATGCGCGTAAATTGTTTAATTCTACGTGCTCGTATGACGTGATTTTTAGTCGAAATTGTTTGAAAGTTGGTAAATTTTCTAAAAAAGACATGAAAAACAAAAATCAAGCAAAAAAATGATGTTTTTGCGCTACGTGCGCACGTGCGCGTAAAAAAAATTGCGCACGCGTGGGAATTTTTGAAATGCTTAAAATGACATGAAACGCGTAGAAAGTTGATTAGATATTGATTTTTCGCATTTTGAAATTTTAAACGCGCATGCGCACGTAACTTTTTGTAAAACATGCCATTTTTAATCCATAGAAAGTTTGCGCATTATATGACTTAAATTTTCACCAAGTTTCAATACAAAATGAATTTTAGTTTTTAATCTATGATCAATAATTGAAATTCATAAAATCACGCGTAACTTACGCTGCGCGACTCGAAATTTGAAAAAAAAAGTTTCTTGCACATCTACAGATATAGGGCAATCTTTTGACAAAGTTATACAATCTTCTGTTGGCTAGAATTAGAGATACGCTGCCCACAAAAAATGGGAGAGAAGTGTGTAAAGAAAGAAATAAATACTAGATTTGAACTCGTCACTACGGACGAGTTAGGTTATCCGCAGTCCTAAAGCCACGTGCACGTCATACGTTGGAATATTGCGCGCAGAAAAACGATTATGCCATTGAAAAAATGTGAGTGCGCTCTCTATTCTGTGTCACGTCAAAGTGTATACGGTATACACTATATACCGTATACGTACTACGTACAGTTCAGAATAGGTGAAAATAAGTGACCAAAGTTATTGACGCTTTTGGACATGATGACGTCATCACAATTTTTAAAATGGTGAATCGTGCGAAAGATAATTGATAGACCTAGACAACATAAAAAAAATGGGGGGAAATGGAATACAAATAAGTGAAGATGCGCTATATTAAATGTGACGAGCTACGAGGAAAGAGACAAAAATCCTATATTTTATATTCGAGTGGCCATATGATGACGTCACAATGTCCGGTTAGCCATATTGATGCATGATTTGATATCTGCAACTCATCTACTACCAGAATATGTAATTATAAAAAAGTTCACCACGTAGTTTAGAATTTATGACTGTTTAAAAAAAGGCATAATTTTGACTAATTTTTGAACTTTTTCATCAAAAATGCGCGTAAATTGTTTAATTCTACGTGCTCGTATGACGTGATTTTAAGTCGAAATTGTTTGAAAGTTGGTAAATTTTCTAAAAAAAACAGGAAAAACAAAAATCAAGCAAAAAATTGATGTTTTTGCGCTACGTGCGCACGTGCGCGTAAAAAAATTGCGCACGCGTGGGAATTTTTGAAATGCTCTAAAGGACATGAAACGCGTAGAAAGTTGATTAGATATTGATTTTTCGCATTTTGAAATTTTAAACGCGCGTGCGCGCGTAACTTTTTGTAAAACATGCCATTTTTAATCCATAGAAAGTTTGCGCATTATATGACTTAAATGTTCACCAAGTTTCAATGCAAAATGAATTTTAGTTTTTAATCTATGATCAATCATTGAAATTCATAAAATCGCGCGTAACTTACGCTGCGCAACTCCGAAATCGTCCAAAAGCTTGGCTGCACATCTACAGCTACAGGTCAATCTTATGACAAAGTTATACAATGTTATATTTGCCAGAATTAGAGATATGCGACCAACAAAATTCGTGGAAAGAAAGAAGAACAAAGAAAAAGAAAAAGAAAAAAAAAAAAAAAAAAAAAAAGATCCTGACAATAACAAGGGGTTATCCGCCAAGTGCGGATAACCAACTAGATTTGAACTCGTCACTACGGACGAGTTAGGTTATCCGCAGTGCAAAAGCCGCGTGCACGTCATACGTTAGAATAGTGCGCGCAAAAAAATAAAACGATTATGGCATTGAAAAATGTTAGTGCGCTCTCTATGTTGCGTCGCGTCTAAGTATATACGGTATAACACTATATACTGTATACGTACTACATACAGTGCAGAATAGGTGAAAATAAGTGACCAAAGTTATTGACGCATTTGAACATGATGACGTCATCACAATTTTTAAAATGGTGGATCATGCGAAAGGTAATTGATTGATCTAGACAATATAAACAAATTGAGTGAAATGGAATAAGGATAAGTAGAGATGCGCTCTATTAAATTGACGAGCTATGACGAAAGAGAAAAAAATCCTATATTTTATATTCGGGTGGCCATACGATGACGTCACAATGTCTGGTTAGCCATATCAATGCATGATTCGAGAAAAACAACTCATCTACTTCCAGAATCTGAAATTTTAAATATTTTCACCTCGGAGTTTAGAATCTATGACTGTTTTAAAAAAGGCATAATTTTTATGAATTTTTGAACTTTTTCATCAAAAACGCGCGCAAATTGTTCAATTCTACGTGCTCGTATGACGTGATTTTAAGTCGAAATTGTTTGAAAGTTGGTAAATTTACTAAAAAAAGACAGGAAAAACAAAAATCAAGCAAAAAAAAAATGTTTTTGCGCTACGTGCGCACGCGCGCGTAAAAAAATTGCGCACGCGTGGGAATTTTTAAAATGCTCAAAATGACCTGAAACGCGTAGAAAGTTGATTAGAAATTGAATTTTCGCATTTTGAAATTTTAAACGCGCGTGCGCGCGTATCTTTTTGGAAATGTGCCATTTTAAATCCATAGAAAGTTAGCGCATGATATAAATTACACTTTTGCCAAGTTTCAATTAAAATTGCTTTTTGGTTTTCAATCTATGTTAAATACGCAAAATTCACAAAATCGCGCGTAACTTACGCTGCGCGACTCTAAAGTCAAAAAACGAAACGTCCTGCACATCTACAGCTACAGGTCAATCTTATGAAAAAGTTACACAATCTTCTGTTTGCCAGAATTAGAGATACGCTGCCAACAAAATTCAGGGAAAGAAAGAAGAATAACATAGAAAAAAAAAAAAAAAAAAAAAAAAAAAGATCCTGACAATAACAAGAGGTTATCCGCCAAGTGCGGATAACCAACTAGATTTGAACTCGTCACTACGGACGAGTTAGGTTATCCGCAGCGCAAAGGCCACGCGCACGTCATACGTTAAAATATTGCGCGCAGAAAAACGATTAAGTCATTGAAACAATTTCAGTGTGCTCTCTATTTTTCGTCACGTCTGAGTATATACGGTATACACTATATACTGTATACGTACTACATACAGTGCAGAATAGGTGAAAATAAGTGACCAAAGTTATTGACGCTTTTGAACATGATGACGTCATCACAATTTTAAAAATTGTGAATCATGCGAAAGATAATTGATTGACCTAGACAATATAAAGAAATGGAGGGCAATGGAATAGGGATAAGTGGAGAAGCGCTCTATTAAAAGTGATGAGCTATACGAAAGAGAAAAAAATCCTATATTTTATATTCGAGTGGCCATACGATGACGTCACTATGTCCTGATAGCCATATTGATACATGATTCGATATCTACAACTCATCTACTACCAGAATATGTAATTATAAAAAAGTTTACCACGTAGTTTAGAATCTATGACTGTTTAAAAAAAGGCATAATTTTGACAAATTTTTGGACCTTTTCATCAAAATTGCGCGCAAATTGTTCAATTCTACGTGCTCGTATGACGTGATTTTAAGTCGAAATTGATTGAAAATTGGTAAATTTACTAGAAAAGGGTGGAAAAACAAAAATCAAGCAAAAAAAAGATGTTTTTGCGCTACGTGCGCACGGGCGCGTAAAAAAAGTGCGCACGCGTGGGAATTTTTGAAATGCTCAAAATGACATGAAACGCGTAGAAAGTTGATTAGAAATTGATTTTTCGCATTTTAAAATTTTAAACGCGCGTGCGCGCGTAATATTTTGTAAAATATGCCATTTTTAATCCATAGAAAGTTTGCGCATTGTGTGACTTAAATGTTCACCAAGTTTCAATACAAAACGACTTTTAGTTTTTATTCTATGATCAATCATTGAAATTCACAAAATCACGCGTAACTTACGCTGCGCAACTCGAAATTTGAAAAAAAAAGTTTCTTGCACATCTACAGATATAGGGCAATCTTTTGACAAAGTTATACAATCTTCTGTTGGCTAGAATTAGAGATACGCTGCCCACAAAAAATGGGAGAGAAGTGTGGAAAGAAAGAAATAAATACTAGATTTGAACTCGTCACTACGGACGAGTTAGGTTATCCGCATCGCAAAACCCACGCGCATGACACCTAAGTTAGAATATTGCGCGCAGAAAAACGATTATGCCATTGAAAAAATGTTAGTGAGCCCTCTATTGTGTGTCGCGTCTAAGTGTGTACGGTATACACTATATACTGTATACGTACTACATAAATAGGTGAAAATAAGTGACCAAAGTTTTTTACGCATTTGAACATGATGACGTCATCAAAATTTTAAAAATGGTGAATCATGCGAAAGATAATTGATTGATCTAGACAATATAAAAAAATTGAGTGAAATGGAATATGGATAAGTGGAGATGCGCTCTGTTAAATTTGACGAGCAAAGACGAAAGAGAAAAAAATCCTATATTTTATATTCGGGTGGCCATACGATGATGTCACAATGTCCGGTTAGCCATATCAATGCATGATTAAAGAAAAACAACTCATCTACTTCCAGAATATGTAATTTTAAAAAAGTTCACCACGTAGTTTAGAATTTATGACTGTTTAAAAAAAGGTCTAATTTTGACGATTTTTTGAAGTTTTTCATCAAAAACACGCGCAAATTATCCAATTCTACGTGCTTGTGTGACGTGATTTTAAGTCGAAATTGATTGAAAATTCATAAATTTACTAGAAAAGGCTGAAAAAACAAAAATCAAGCAAAAAAAAGATGTTTTTGCGCTACGTGCGCACGCGCGCGTAAAAAAATTGCGCACGTGTGGGAATTTTTGAAATGCTCAAAATGACATGAAACGCATAGAAAGTTGATTAGAAATTGATTTTTCGCATTTTGAAATTTCAAACGCGCGTGCGCGCGTAACTTTTTGTGAAACATGCCATTTTTAATCCATAGAAAGTTTGCGCATGATCTCACTTAAATTTTCACAAAGTTTCAATACAAAACAACTTTTAGTTTTTATTCTATGATCAATCATTGAAATTCATGAAATCGCGCGTAACTTACGCTGCGCAACTCCAAAATCGTCCAAAAGCTTGGCTGCACATCTACAGCTATAGGTCAATCTTATGACAAAGTTATACAATCTTATGTTGGCCACAAGATAGAGATGTGCTGCGAACAAAATTCGGGGAAAGAAAGAAGAATAACATAGAAAAAAAAAAAAAAAAAAAAAAAAAAAAAGATCCTGACAATAACAAGGGGTTATCCGCCAAGTGCGGATAACCAACTAGATTTGAACTCGTCACTACGGACGAGTTAGGTTATCCGCAGAGCAAACGCCACGTGCACGTCGTACGTTAGAATATTGCGCAGAGAAAACCATTATGCCATTGAAAAAATGTTAGTGCGCTCTCTATTTTACGTCACGTCTAAGTATACACAGTATACACTATATATTGTATATGTACTACATACAGTGAAGAATATGTGAAAATAAGTGGCCCAAGTTATTGACGCTTTTGGACATGATGACGTCATCACAATTTTAAAAACGGTATATCATGCGAAAGATAATTGATTGGCATAGACAATATAAAAAAATGGGGGGAAATGGAATTAGGATAAGTGGAGATGCGCTCTATTAAATGTGATGAGCTATGACGAAAGAGACAAAAATCCTATATTTTATATTTGAGTGGCCATACGATGACGTCACTATGTCCTGTTAGCCATATCAATGCATGATTTGATATTTACAACTCATCTACTTCCAGAATCTGAAATTTTAAAAATTTTCACCTCGGAGTTTAGAATCTATGACTTTTTAAAAAAAGGCATAATTTTCACGAATTTTTGAACTTTTTCATCAAAAACGCGCGCAAATTGTTCAATTCTATGTGCTCGTATGACGTGATTTTAACTTGAAATTGTTTGAAAGTTGGTAAAATTACTAGAAAAGGTTGAAAAAACAAAAATCAAGCAAAAAAAACATGTTTTTGCCTTACGTGCGCACGCGCGCGTAAAAAAATTGCGCACGCGTGGGAATTTTTGAAATGCTCAAAATGGCATGAAACGCGTAGAAAGTTGAATAGAAATGAATTTTGCGCATTTTGAAATTTTGAACGCGCGTGCGCGCGTAACTTTTTAGAAAAGTGCCATTTTAAATCCATAGAAAGTTAGCGCATGATATAAATTACACTTTTGCCAAGTTTCAATTGAAATTGCTTTTTCGTTTTCGATCTATGTTAAATACGCAAAATTCACAAAATCGCGCGTAACTCACGCTGCGGGACTCTAAAGTCAAAAAACGAAACGTCCTGCACATCTACAGCTCCAGGTCAATCTTATGAAAAAGTTACACAATCTTCTGTTTGCCAGAATTAGAGATACGCTGCCAACAAAATTCAGGGAAAGAAAGAAGAATAACATAGAAAAAAAAAAAAAAAAAAAAAAAAAAGATCCTGACAATAACAAGGGGTTATCCGCCAAGAGCGGATAACCAACTAGATTTGAACTCGTCACTACGGACGAGTTAGGTTATCCGCAGTCCTATAGCCACGTGCACGTCATACGTTGGAATATTGCGCGCAGAAAAACGATTATGCCATTGAAAAAATGTGAGTGCGCTCTCTATTTTGTGTCACGTCAAGTGTATACGGTATACACTATATACCGTATACGTACTACATACAGTTCAGAATAGGTGAAAATAAGTGACCAAAGTTATTGACGCTTTTGCACATGATGACGTCATAACAATTTTTAAAATGGTCAATCATGCGAAAGATAATTGATTGATATAGACAATATAAAGAAATTGAGGGCAATGGAATACGGATAAGTGGAGATGCGCTCTATTAAATGTGATGAGCTATACGAAAGAGAAAAAAATCCTATATTTTATATTCGAGTGGCCATACGATGACGTCACAATGTCCTGATAGCCATATTGATACACGATTCGATATCTACAACTCATCTACTACCAGAATATGTAATTATAAAAAAGTTTACCACGTAGTTTAGAATCTATGACTGTTTAAAAAAAGGCATAATTTTGACAAATTTTTGGACTTTTTCATCAAAATTGCGCGAAAATTGTTTAATTCTACGTGCTCGTATGACGAGATTTTAAGGCAAAATTGATTGAAAATAGGTAAATATATTATAAAAGACAGAAAAAACAAAAATCAAGCAAAAAAAAGATGTTTTTGCGCTACGTGCGCACGCGCGCGTAAAAAAATTGCGCAAGCCTGGGAATTTTTGAAATGCTCAAAATGATATGAAACGCGTAGAAAATTGATTAGAAGTTGATTTTTTGCATTTTGAAATTTTAAACGCGCGTGCGCGCGTAACTTTCTGTGAAACATGCAATTTTTAATCCATAGAAAGTTTGCGCTTGATATGACTTAAATTTTCACAAAGTTTCAATACAAAATAACTTTCGGTTTTTAATCTATGATCAATCATTTAAATTCATAAAATCGCGCGTAACTTACGCTGCGCAACTCAAAATTCATAAAAAAAAGTTTCTTGCACATCTACAGCAACAGGGCAATCTTTTGACAAAGTTATACAATCATATGTTGGCCAGAGTTAGAGATACGCTGCGAACAAAATTCGTGGAAAGAAAGAAGAACATAGAAAAAAAAAAAAAAGAAAAAAAAAAAGATCCTGACAATAACAAGAGGTTATCCGCCAAGTGCGGATAACCAACTAGATTTGAACTCGTCACTACGGACGAGTTAGGTTATCCGCAGTGCAAAAGCCACGCGCATGACACATAAGTTAGAATATTGCGCGCAGAAAAACGATTATGACATTGAAAAAAATGTTAGTGAGCCCTCTATTTTGTGTCACGTCTAAGTATATATGGTATACACTATATACTGTATACGTACTACATACAGTGAAGAATATGTGAAAATAAGTGGCCCAAGTTATTGACTCTTTTGGATATGATGAAGTCATCACAATTTTAAAAACGGTATATTATGTGAAAGATAATTGATTGGCATAGACAATATAAAAAAATGGGGGGAAATGAAATTTGGATAAGTGGAGATGCGCTCTATTAAATGTGATGAGCTATGACGAAAGAGACAAAAATCCTATATTTTATATTTGAGTGGCCATACGATGACGTCACTATGTCCTGTTAGCCATATCGATGCATGATTCGATATCTACAACTCATCAACTTCCAGAATGTGTAATTTAAAAGAAGTTCACCTCGTAGTTTACAATCTATGACTGTTTTAAAAAAGGCATAATTTTGACGAATTTTTCTACTTTTTCTTAAAAAACGTGCGCAAATTGTTCAATTCTACGTGCTCGTATGACGTGATTTTAAGTCGAAATTGATTGAAAATTGGTAAATTTACTCGAAAAGGCTGAAAAAACAAAAATCAAGCAAAAAAAACATGTTTTTGCGCTACGTGCGCACGCGCGCGTAAAAAAAATGCGCAGGCGTGGGAATTTTTGAAATGCTCAAAATGCCCTGAAACGCGTAGAAAGTTGATTAGAAATGAATATTTCGCAATTTGAAATTTTAAACGCGCGTGCGCGCGTAACTTTATGTCAAACATGCCATTTTTAATCCATAGAAAGTTTGCCCTTGATATGACTTAAATTTTCACCAAGTGTCATTACAAAATGACTTTTGGTTTTTAGTCTATGTTAAATACGCGAAATTCATAAAATCGCGCGTAGCTTACGTTGCGCGACCTTAAAGAAAAAAAACGAGCTGTCCTGCACTTCTACAGATAGAGGTAAATCTTCTGACAAAGTTATACAATGTAATGTTGATCAGAATTTGAGATACACGTGACACAAAATTTTGGGAAAGAAAGAAGAATAACATAGAAAAAAAAAAAAAAAAAAAAAAAAAAAAAGATCCTGACAATAACAAGGGGTTATCCGCCAAGTGCGGATAACCAATAACAAGGGGTTATCCGCCAAGTGCGGATAACCAACTAGATTTGAACTCGTCACTACGGACGAGTTAGGTTATCCGCAGTCCTAAAGCCACGTGCACGTTATACGTTGGAATATTGCGCGCAGAAAAACGATTATGCCATTGAAAAAATGTGAGTGCGCTCTCTATTTTGTGTCACGTCAAAGTGTATACGGTATACACTATATACCGTATACGTACTACATACAGTTCAGAATAGGTGAAAATAAGTGACCAAAGTTATTGACGCTTTTGCACATGATGACGTCATAACAATTTTTAAAATGGTGAATCATGCGAAAGATAATTGATTGACATAGACAATATAAAGAAATGGAGGGCAATGGAATACGGATAAGTGGAGATGCGCTCTATGAAATGTGATGAGCTATACGAAAGAGAAAAAAATCCTATATTTTATATTCGAGTGGCCATACGATGACGTCACAATGTCCTGATAGCCATATTGATACATGATTCGATATCTACAACTCATCTACTACCAGAATATGTAATTATAAAAAAGTTTACCACGTAGTTTAGAATCTATGACTGTTTAAAAAAAGGCATAATTTTGACAAATTTTTGGACTTTTTCATCAAAATTGCGCGCAAATTGTTTAATTCTACGTGCTCGTATAACGAGATTTTAAGGCAAAATTGATTGAAAATTGGTAAATATATTATAAAAGACAGAAAAAACAAAAATCAAGCAAAAAAAAGATGTTTTTGCGCTACGTGCGCACGGGCGCGTAAAAAAAGTGCGCACGCGTGGGAATTTTTGAAATGCCCAAAATGACATGAAACGCGTAGAAAGTTGATTAGAAATTGATTTTTCGCAATTTGAAATTTTAAACGCGCGTGCGCGCGTAACTTTTTGTAAAACATGCCATTTTCTCTCCATAGAAAGTTAGCGCATAATATGACTTAAATTTTCACCAAGTTTCTATACAAAATGACTTTTAGTTTTTATTCTATGATCAATCATTGAAATTCATAAAATCGCGCGTAACTTACGCTGCGCGACTCAAAATTCATAAAAAAAAGTTTCTTGCACATCTACAGCTACAGGGCAATCTTTTCACAAAGTTATACAACTTTATGTTGGCCAGAATTAGAGATACGCGACCAACAAAATTCGTGGAAAGAAAGAAGAATATAGAAAAAAAAAAAAAAGAAAAAAACTAGATTTGAACTCGTCACTACGGACGAGTTAGGTTATCCGCAGAGCAAACGCCACGTGCACGTCATACGTTAGAATATTGTGCAGAGAAAACCATTATGCCATTGAAAAAATGTTAGTGCGCTCTCTATTTTACCTCACGCCTAAGTATACACAGTATACACTATATATTGTATACGTACTACATACAGTGAAGAATATGTGAAAATAAGTGGCCCAAGTTATTGACGCTTTTGGACATGATGACGTCATCACAATTTTAAAAACGATATATCATGCAAAAGATAATTGATTGGCATAGACAATATAAAAAAATGGGGGGAAATGGAATTCGGATAAGTGGATATGCGCACTATTAAATGTGATGAGCTATGACGAAAGAGACAAAAATCCTATATTTTATATTCGAGTGGCCATACGATGACGTCACTATGTCCTGTTAGCCATATCAATGCATGATTCGATATCTACAACTCATCAACTTCCAGAATGTGTAATTTAAAAAAAGTTCACCTCGTAGTTTACAATCTATGACTGTTTTAAAAAAGGCATAATTTTGACAAATTTTTGAACTTTTTCTTCAAAAACGCGCGCAAATTGTTCAATTCTACGTTCTTGTATGACGTGATTTTAAGTCGAAATTGATTGAAAGTTGGTAAATTTACTAGAAAAGGCTGAAAAAACAAAAATCAAGCAAAAAAAAGATGTTTTTGCGCTACGTGCGCACGCGCGCGTAAAAAAAATGCGCACGCCTGGGAATTTTTGAAATGCTCAAAATGCCCTGAAACGCGTAGAAAGTTGATTAGAAATGGATATTTCGCAATTTGAAATTTTAAACGCGCGTGCGCGCGTAACTTTATGTCAAACATGCCATTTTTAATCCATAGAAAGTTTGCGCATAATATAACTTAAATTTTCACGAAGTTTCAATAGAAAATGACTTTTGGTTTTCAATCTATGATCAATCATTGAAATTCATAAAATCGCGCGTAACTTACGCTGCGCGACTCCAAATTCATAAAAAAAAGTTTCTTGCACATTTACAGCTACAGGGCAATCTTATGACAAAGTTATAGAATCTTATGTTGACTAGAATTAGAGATACGCTGCGAACAAAAATCGTGGAAAGAAAGAAGAAAATAGAAAACTAGATTTGAACTCGTCACTACGGACGAGTTAGGTTATCCGCAGCGCAAAAGCCACGTGCACGTCATACGTTAGAATAGTGCGCGCAAAAAAATAAAACGATTATGGCATTGAAAAATGTTAGTGCGCTCTCTATGTTGCGTCGCGTCTAAGTATATACGGTATAACACTATATACTGTATACGTACTACATACAGTGCAGAATAGGTGAAAATAAGAGACCAAAGTTATTGACGCATTTGAACATGATGACGTCATCACAATTTTTAAAATGGTGGATCATGCGAAAGGTAATTGATTGATCTAGACAATATAAAAAAATTGAGTGAAATGGAATAAGGATAAGTAGAGATGCGCTCTATTAAATTGACGAGCTATGACGAAAGAGAAAAAAATCCTATATTTTATATTCGGGTGGCCATACGATGACGTCACAATGTCTGGTTAGCCATATCAATGCAAGATTCGAGAAAAACAACTCATCTACTTCCAGAATCTGAAATTTTAAATATTTTCACCTCGGAGTTTAGAATCTATGACTTTTTAAAAAAAGGCATAATTTTCACAAATTTTTGAACTTTTTCATCAAAAACGCGCGCAAATTGTTCAATTCTACGTGCTCGTATGACGTGATTTTAAGTCGAAATTGATTGAAAATTGGTAAATGTACTAGAAAAGGCTGAAAAAACAAAAATCAAGCAAAAAAAAGACGTTTTTGCACTACGTGCGCACGCGCGCGTAAAAAATATGCGCACGCCTGGGAATTTTTGAAATGCTCAAAATGACCTGAAACGCGTAGAAAGTTGATTAGAAATGAATTTTTCGCAATTTGAAATTTTAAACGCGCGTGCGCGCGTAACTTTATGTCAAACATGCCATTTTTAATCCATAGAAAGTTTGCCCTTGATATGACTTAAATGTTCACCAAGTGTCATTACAAAATGACTTTTGCTTTTTAGTCTATGTTAAATACGCGAAATTCATAAAATCGCGCGTAGCTTACGCTGCGCGACTCTAAAGTAAAAAAACGAGCTGTCCTGCACTTCTACACATAGAGGTTAATCTTCTGACAAAGTTATACGATGTAATGTTGATCAGAATTTGAGATACACGTGACACAAAATTTTGGGAAAGAAAGAAGAATAACATAGAAAAAAAAAAAAAAGATCCTGACAATAACAAGAGGTTATCCGCCAAGAGCGGATAACCAACTAGATTTGAACTCGTCACTACGGACGAGTTAGGTTATCCGCAGTCCTAAAGCCACGTGCACGTCATACGTTGGAATATTGCGCGCAGAAAAACGATTCTGCCATTGAAAAAATGTGAGTGCGCTCTCTATTTTGTGTCACGTCAAAGTGTATACGGTATACGCTATATACCGTATACGTACTACATACAGTTCAGAATAGGTGAAAATAAGTGACCAAAGTTATTGACGCTTTTGCACATGATGACGTCATAACAATTTTTAAAATGGTGAATCATGCGAAAGATAATTGATTGACATAGACAATATAAAGAAATGGAGGGCAATGGAATACGGATAAGTGGAGATGCGCTCTATTAAATGTGATGAGCTATACGAAAGAGAAAAAAATCCTATATTTTATATTCGAGTGGCCATACGATGACGTCACAATGTCCTGATAGCCATATTGATACATGATTCGATATCTACAACTCATCTACTACCAGAATATGTAATTATAAAAAAGTTTACCACGTAGTTTAGAATCTATGACTGTTTAAAAAAAGGCATAATTTTGACAAATTTTTGGACTTTTTCATCAAAATTGCGCGCAAATTGTTTAATTCTACGTGCTCGTATGACGAGATTTTAAGGCAAAATTGATTGAAAATTGGTAAATATATTATAAAAGACAGAAAAAACAAAAATCAAGCAAAAAAAAGATGTTTTTGCGCTACGTGCGCACGGGCGCGTAAAAAAAGTGCGCACGCGTGGGAATTTTTGAAATGCTCAAAATGACATGAAACGCGTAGAAAGTTGATTAGAAATTGATTTTTCGCAATTTGAAATTTTAAACGCGCGTGCGCGCGTAACTTTTTGTAAAACATGCCATTTTCTCTCCATAGAAAGTTAGCGCATAATATGACTTAAATTTTCACCAAGTTTCTATACAAAATGATTTTTAGTTTTTATTCTATGATCAATCATTGAAATTCATAAAATCGCGCGTAACTTACGCTGCGCGACTCAAAATTCATAAAAAAAAGTTTCTTGCACATCTACAGCTACAGGGCAATCTTTTCACAAAGTTATACAACTTTATGTTGGCCAGAATTAGAGATACGCAGCGAACAAAATTCGTGGAAAGAAAGAAGAATATAGAAAAAAAAAAAAAAGAAAAAAAAAAAAAAGATCCTGACAATAACAAGAGGTTATCCGCCAAGTGCGGATAACCAAAAAAAGAGAACTAGATTTGAACTCGTCACTTCGGACAAGTTAGGTTATCCGCAGCGCAAATGCCACGTGCACGTCATACGTTGGAATATTGCGGGCAGAAAAACGATTATGCCATTGAAAAAATGTTAGTGCGCTCTCTATTTTGCGTCACGTCAAAGTATATACGGTATACACTATATTCTGTATACGTACTACATACAGTGCAGAATAGGTGAAAATAAAAGACCCTAGTTATTGACGCTTTTGGACATGATGACGTCATCACAATTTAAAAAATGGTAGATTATGCGAAAGATAATTGATTGGCCTAGACAATTATAACAAAATGGGGGGAAATGGAATACGGATAAGTAGAGATGTGCTCTATTAAATGTGATGAGCTATGCGAAAGAGAGAAAAATCCTATATTTTATATTCGAGTGGCCATACGAAGACGTCACAATGTCCGAATAGCCATATCGATGCATGATTCGATATCTACAACTCATCAACTTCCAGAATGTGTAATTTAAAAAAAGTTCACCACGTAGTTTATAACCTATGACTTTAAAAAAAAAAGCATAATTTTCACGAATTGTTTAACTTTTTCATCAAAAACACGCGCAAATTGTTCAATTCTACGTGCTCGTATGACGTGATTTTAAGTCGAAATTGATTGAAAATTAGTAAATTTACTAGAAAAGGGTGGAAAAACAAAAATCAAGCAAAAAAAAGATGTTTTTGCGCTACGTGCGCACGCGCGCGAAAGAAAAGTGCGCACGCGTGGGAATTTTTGAAATGCTCAAAATGACATGAAACGCGTAGAAAGTTGATTAGAAATTGATTTTTTGCATTTTGAAATTTTAAACGCGCGTGCGCGCGTAACTTTCTTTAAAACATGCCATTTTCTCTCCATAGAAAGTTAGCGCATGGTATGACTTAAATTTTCACCAAGTTTCAATACAAAATGACATATAGTTTTTATTCTATGATCAATCATTGAAATTCATAAAATCGCGCGTAACTTACGCTGCGCGACTCCAAATTCATAAAAAAAAGTTTCTTGCACATCTACAGCTACAGGGCGATTTTTTGACAAAGTTATACAATCATATGTTGGCCAGAATTAGAGATACGCTGCCAACAAAAAATGGGAGAGAAGTGTGTAAAGAAAGAAATAAATACTAGATTTGAACTCGTCACTACGGACGAGTTAGGTTATCCGCATCGAAAAATCCACGCGCACGCCACACGTCAGAATTTTGCGCGCAGAAAAACGATTATGCCATTGAAAAAAAATTTAGTGCGCTCTCTATTTTGCGTCACGTATAAGTATATACGGTATACGCTATATACTGTATAGGTACTACATACAGTGAAGAATATGTGAAAATAAGTGGCCCAAGTTATTGACGCTTTTGGACATGATGACGTAATAAAAATTTCAAAAAATGGTAAATCATGCGAAAGATAATTGATTGACCTAGACAATACAAAAAAATGGAAGGCAATGGAATACGGATAAGTGGAGATGCGCTCTATTAAATGTGACGAGCTACGAGGAAAGAGACAAAAATCCTATATTTTATATTCGAGTGGCCATACGATGACGTCGCAATGTCCGTTTAGCCATATTGATGCATGATTTGATATCTGCAACTCATCTACTACCAGAATATGTAATTATAAAAAAGTTCACCACGTAGTTTAAAATCTATGACTGTTTAAAAAAAGGCATAATTTTGACAAATTTTTGAACTTTTTAATAAAAAATGCGCGTAAATTGTTTAATTCTACGTGCTCGCATGACGTGATTTTAAGTCGAAATTGTTTGAAAGTTTGTAAATTTACTAAAAAAAGACAGGAAAAACAAAAATCAAGCAAAAAAATGATATTTTTGCGCTACATGCGCACGCGCGCGTAAAAAAATTGCGCACGCGTGGGAATTTTTGAAATGCTCAAAATGACATGAAAGGCGTAGAAAGTTGATTAGAAATTGATTTTTCGCATTTTGAAATTTTAAAAGCGCGTGCGCGCGTAACTTTTTTGAAACAAGCCATTTTTAATCCAAAGAAAGTTTGCGCATTATATGACTTAAATTTTCACCAAGTTTCAATTAAAAACGACTTTTAGTTTTTATTCTATGATCAATCATTGAAATTCACAAAATCGCGCGTAACTTACGCTGCACAACTCGAAATTTGAAAAAAAAAGTTTCTTGCACATCTACAGCTACAGGGCAATATTTTGACAAAGTTATATAATCATTTGTTAGCCAGAATTAGAGATATGCTTGCAACAAAATTCGGGGAAAGAAAGAAGAAAATAGAAAAAAAAAGAGAAAAATAAAAAAAAATAACAAGAGGTTATCCGCCAAGTGCGGATAACCAAAAAGATCCTGACAATAACAAGAGGTTATCCGCCAAGTGCGGATAACCAACTAGATTTGAACTCGTCACTACGGACGAGTTAGGTTATCCGCAGCGCAAAAGCCACGTGCACGTCATACATTAGAATATTGCGCGCAAAAAAACGATAAAAATGTTAGTGCGCTCTCGATTTTGCGTCACGTCTAAGTATATACGGTATAACACTATATACTGTATACGTACTACATACAGTGCAGAATAGGTGAAAATAAGTGACCAAAGTTATTGACGCATTTGAACATGATGACGTCATCACAATTTTAAAAATGGTGAATCATGGGAAAGATAATTGATTGACCTAGACAATAATAAAAAAAATGATGGAATTGGAACACGGATAAAGGAGATGCGCTCTATTAAATGTGACGAGCTATGACGAAAGAGAAAAAAATCCTATATTTCATATTCGAGTGACCAAACGATGACGTCACAATGTCCGGTTAGCCATATCGATACATGATTCTACATCTACAACTCATCAACTTTCAGAATGTCTAATTTAAAAAAAGTTCACCTCGTAGTTTACAATCTATGACTGTTTTAAAAAAGACATAATTTTGACGAATTTTTGAACTTTTTCTTCAAAAACGCGCGCAAATTGTTCAATTCTACGTGCTCGTATGACGTGATTTTAAGTCGAAATTGATTGAAAATTGGTAAATTTACTAGAAAAGGCTGTAAAAACAAAAATCAAGCAAAAAAAAGATGTTTTTGCGCTACGTGCGCACGCGCGCGTAAAAAAAATGCGCACGCGTGGGAATTTTTGAAATTCTCAAAATGACCGGAAACGCGTAGAAAGTTGATTAGAAATTGATTTTACGCATTTTGAAATTTTAAACGCGCGTGCGAGCGTAACTTTCTGTAAAACATGCCATTTTTAATCCATACAAAGTTTTCAGTTGATATGACTTAAATTTTCACTAAGTTTCAAAACAAAATGAGTTCTAGTTTTTAATCTATGATCAATCATTGAAATTCATAAAATCGCACGTAACTTACGCTGCGCGACTCTAAAGTCAAAAAACGAAACGTCCTGCACATCTACAGCTACGGATCAATCTTATGACAAAGTTACACAATCTTATGTTCTCCAAAATTAGAGATACGCTGCGAACAAAATTCCGGGAAAGAAAGAAGAATAAGATAGAAAAAAAAAAAAAAAGATCCTGACAATAACAAGGGGTTATCCGCCAAGTGCGGATAACCAACTAGATTTGAACTCGTCACTACGGACGAGTTAGGTTATCCGCAGCGTAAAAGCCACGTGCACGTCATACGTTAGAATATTGCGCGCAGAAAAACGATTATGGCATTGAAAAAATGTTAGTGCGCTCTCTATTTTGCGTCACGTCTGAGTATATACGGTATAACACTATATATTGTATACGTACTACATACAGTGCAGAATAGGTGAAAATAAGTGACCAAAGCTAATGACGTCTTTTGAACATGATGACGTCATCATAATTTTAAAAATGGTGAATCATGCGAAAGATAATTGATTGACCTAGACAATAATAAAAAAATTGAGGGAATTGGAATACGGATAAAGGAGATGCGGTCTATTAAATGTGACGAGCTATGAGGAAAGAGTAAAAAATCCTATATTTCATATTCGAGTGGCCATACGATGACGTCATAATGTCCGGTTAGCCATATTGATGCATGATTTGATATCTGCAACTCATCTACTACCAGAATGTGTAATTTTAAAAAAGTAAACCACGTAGTTTACAATCTATGACTGTTTTAAAAAAGGCATAATTTTAACAAATTTTTTAACTTTTTCATCAAAAACGCGCGCAAATTGTTCAATTCTACGTACTCGTATGACGTGATTTTAAGTCGAAATTGATTGAAAATTGGTAAATTTACTATAAAAGGCTGAAAAAACTAAAATCAAGCAAAAAAAAAATGTTTTTGCGCTACGTGCGCACGCGCGCGTAAAAAAACTGCGCACGCGTGGGAATTTTTGAAATGCTCAAAATGACATGAAACGCTTAGAAAGTTGATTAGAAATTGATTTTTCGCATTTTGAAATTTTAAACGCGCGTGCACGCGTAACTTTTTGTGAAACATGCCATTTTTAATCCATAGAAAGTTTGCGCATGATATGACTTAAATTTTCACCAAGTTTCAATACAAAATGACTTTTGGTTTTTAATCTATGATCAATCATTGAAATTCATAAAATCGCGCGTAACTTACGCTGCGCAACTCCGAAATCGTCCAAAAGCTTGGCTGCACATCTACAGCTATAGGTCAATCTTATGACAAAGTTATACAATCTTATGTTGGCCAGAATTAGAGATATGCGACCAACAAAATTCGTGGAAAGAAAGAAGAACATAGAAAAAAAAAAAAAAAAAAAAAAAAACTAGATTTGAACTCGTCACTACGGACGAGTTAGGTTATCCGCCTCGCAAAACCCACGCGCATGACACCTAAGTTAGAATATTGCGCGCAGAAAAACGATTATGCCATTGAAAAAATGTTAGTGAGCCCTCTATTTTGTGTCGCGTCTAAGTGTGTACGGTATACACTATATACTGTATACGTACTACATACAGTGCAGAATAGGTGAAAATAAGTGACCAAAGTTATTGACGCATTTGAACATGATGACGTCATCACAATTTTAAAAATGGTGAATCATGCGAAAGATAATTGATTGATCTAGACAATATAAAAAAATTGAGTAAAATGGAATACGGATAAGTGGAGATGCGCTCTATTAAATTTGACGAGCTATGACGAAAGAGAAAAAAATCCTATATTTTATATTCGGGTGGCCATACGATAACGTAACAATGTCCGGTTAGCCATATCAATGCATGATTCAAGAAAAACAACTCATCTACTTCCAGAATATGTAATTTTAAAAAAGTTCACCACGTAGTTTAGAAGTTATGACTGTTTAAAAAAAGGTCTAATTTTGACGATTTTTTGAAGTTTTTCATCAAAAACACGCGCAAATTATCCAATTCTACGTGCTCGTGTGACGTGATTATAAGTCGAAATTGATTGAAAATTTATAAATTTTCTAGAAAAGGCTGAAAAAATAAAAATCAAGCAAAAAAAAGATGTTTTTGCGCTACGTGCGCACGCGCGCGTAAAAAATTAGCGCACGCGTGGGAATTTTTGAAATGCTCAAAATGACATGAAACGCATAGAAAGTTGATTAGAAATTGATTTATCGCATTTTGAAATTTTAAACGCGCGTGCGCGCGTAACTTTTTAAAACCATGCCATTTTTAATCCATAGAAAGTTAGCGCATGATATGACTTAAATTTTCACCAAGTTTCAATACAAAATGACTTTTGGTTTTTAATCTATGATCAATCATTGAAATTCATAAAATCGCGCGTAACTTACGCTGCGCGACTCGAAAATCAAAAAACAAAGTTTCTTGCACATCTACAGATATAGGTCAATCTTATGACAAAGTTATACAATCATTTGTTAGCCAGAATTAGAGATATGCTTGCAACAAAATTCGTGGAAAGAAAGAAGAAAAAAGAAAAAAAAGAAAAAAAACTAGATTTGAACTCGTCACTACGGACGAGTTAGGTTATCCGCAGCGCAAAAGCCACGCACACGTCATACGTTAGAATATTGCAAGCAGAAAAACGATTATGCCATTGAAAAAAATGTTAGTGCGCCCTCTATTTTGCGTCGCGTCTAAGTATACGGTATAACACTATGTACTGAATACGTACTACATACAGTGCAGAATAGGTGAAAATAAGTGACCAAAGTTATTAACGCTTTTGAACATGATGACGTCATCACAATTTTAAAAATGGTGAATCATGTGAAAGATAATTGATTGACCTAGACAATATATCATCATGGAGGGAAATGGAATACGGATAAGCGGAGATGCGCTCTATTAAATGTGATGAGCTATGACGAATAAGAAAAAAATCCTATATTTTACATTCCAGTGGCCATACGATGACGTCACAATGTCCGGTTAGCCATATTGATGCATGATTTGATATCTGCAACTCATCTACTACCAGAATATGTAATTATAAAAAAGTTCACCACGTAGTTTAGAATCTATGACTGTTTAAAAAAAGGAATATTTTTGACAAATTTTTTAACTTTTTCATCAAAAATGCGCGCAAATTGTTTAATTCTACGTGCTCGTATGACGTGATTTTAAGTCGAAATTGATTGAAAATTGGTAAATTTACTAGAAAAGGCTGAAAAAACAAAAATCAAGCAAAAAAAAGATGTTTTTACGCTACGTGCGCACGCGCGCGTAAAAAAATTGCGCACGCGTGGGAATTTTTGAAATGCTCAAAATAACATGAAACGCGTAGAAAGTTGATTAGAAATTGATTTTTCGCATTTTGAAATTTTAAACGCGTGTGCGCGCGTAACTTTTTGTGAAACATGCCATTTTTAATCCATAGAAAGTTTGCGCATTATATGAATTAAATTTTCACCAAGTTTCAATACAAAATGACGTTTGGTTTTTAATCTATGATCAATCATTGAAATTCATAAAATCGCGCGTAACTTACGCTGCGCAACTCCGAAATCGTCCAAAAGCTTGGCTGCACATCTACAGCTATAGGTCAATCTTATGACAAAGTTATACAATCTTATGTTGGCCAGAATTAGAGATATGCGACCAACAAAATTCGTGGAAAGAAAGAAGAACATAGAAAAAAAAAAAAAAAAAAAAAAAAAAAAAAGATCCTGACAATAACAAGGGGTTATCCGCCAAGTGCGGATAACCAAAAAAAGATCCTGACAATAACAAGGGGTTATCCGCCAAGTGCGGATAACCAACTAGATTTGAACTCGTCACTACGGACGAGTTAGGTTATCCGCAGTCCTATAGCCACGTGCACGTCATACGTTGGAATATTGCGCGCAGAAAAACGATTATGCCATTGAAAAAATGTGAGTGCGCTCTCTATTTTGTGTCACGTCAAGTGTATACGGTATACACTATATACCGTATACGTACTACATACAGTTCAGAATAGGTGAAAATAAGTGACCAAAGTTATTGACGCTTTTGCACATGATGACGTCATAACAATTTTTAAAATGGTCAATCATGCGAAAGATAATTGATTGATATAGACAATATAAAGAAATTGAGGGCAATGGAATACGGATAAGTGGAGATGCGCTCTATTAAATGTGATGAGCTATACGAAAGAGAAAAAAATCCTATATTTTATATTCGAGTGGCCATACGATGACGTCACAATGTCCTGATAGCCATATTGATACATGATTCGATATCTACAACTCATCTACTACCAGAATATGTAATTATAAAAAAGTTTACCACGTAGTTTAGAATCTATGACTGTTTAAAAAAAGGCATAATTTTGACAAATTTTTGGACTTTTTCATCAAAATTGCGCGCAAATTGTTTAATTCTACGTGCTCGTATGACGAGATTTTAAGGCAAAATTGATTGAAAATTGGTAAATATATTATAAAAGACAGAAAAAACAAAAATCAAGCAAAAAAAAGATGTTTTTGCGCTACGTGCGCACGCGCGCGTAAAAAAATTGCGCAAGCCTGGGAATTTTTGAAATGCTCAAAATGATATGAAACGCGTAGAAAATTGATTAGAAGTTGATTTTTTGCATTTTGAAATTTTAAACGCGCGTGCGCGCGTAACTTTCTGTGAAACATGCAATTTTTAATCCATAGAAAGTTTGCGCTTGATATGACTTAAATTTTCACAAAGTTTCAATACAAAATAACTTTCGGTTTTTAATCTATGATCAATCATTTAAATTCATAAAATCGCGCGTAACTTACGCTGCGCAACTCAAAATTCATAAAAAAAAGTTTCTTGCACATCTACAGCAACAGGGCAATCTTTTGACAAAGTTATACAATCATATGTTGGCCAGAGTTAGAGATACGCTGCGAACAAAATTCGTGGAAAGAAAGAAGAACATAGAAAAAAAAAAAAAAGAAAAAAAAAAAGATCCTGACAATAACAAGAGGTTATCCGCCAAGTGCGGATAACCAACTAGATTTGAACTCGTCACTACGGACGAGTTAGGTTATCCGCCTCGCAAAACCCACGCGCATGACACCTAAGTTAGAATATTGCGCGCAGAAAAACGATTATGCCATTGAAAAAATGTTAGTGAGCCCTCTATTTTGTGTCGCGTCTAAGTGTGTACGGTATACACTATATACTGTATACGTACTGCATACAGTGCAGAATAGGTGAAAATAAGTGACCAAAGTTATTGACACATTTGAACATGATGACGTCATCACAATTTTAAAAATGGTGAATCATGCGAAAGATAATTGATTGATCTAGACAATATAAAAAAATTGAGTGAAATGGAATACGGATAAGTGGAGATGCGCTCTATTAAATTTGACGAGCTATGACGAAAGAGAAAAAAATCCTATATTTTATATTCGGGTGGCCATACGATGACGTCACAATGTCCGGTTAGCCATATCAATGCATGATTCGAGAAAAACAACTCATCTACTTCCAGAATATGTAATTTTAAAAAAGTTCACCACGTAGTTTAGAAGTTATGACAGTTTAAAAAAAGGTCTAATTTTGACGATTTTTTGAAGTTTTTCATCAAAAACACGCGCAAATTATCCAATTCTACGTGCTCGTGTGACGTGATTATAAGTCGAAATTGATTGAAAATTTATAAATTTACTAGAAAAGGCTGAAAAAATAAAAATCAAGCAAAAAAAAGATGTTTTTGCGCTACGTGCGCACGCGCGCGTAAAAAATTTGCGCACGCCTGGTAATTTTTGAAATGCTCAAAATGACATGAAACGCATAGAAAGTTGATTAGAAATTGATTTATCGCATTTTGAAATTTTAAACGCGCGTGCGCGCGTAACTTTTTAAAACCATGCCATTTTTAATCCATAGAAAGTTTGCGCATGATATGACTTAATTTTTCACCAAGTTTCAATACAAAATGACTTTTGGTTTTTAATCTATGATCAATCATTGAAATTCATAAAATCGAGCGTAACTTACGCTGCGCGACTCGAAAATCAAAAAACAAAGTTTCTTGCACATCTACAGATATAGTTCAATCTTATGACAAAGTTATACAATCATTTGTTAGCCAGAATTAGAGATATGCTTGCAACAAAATTCGTGGAAAGAAAGAAGAAAAAAGAAACTAGATTTGAACTCGTCACTACGGACGAGTTAGGTTATCCGTAGCGCAAAAGCCACGCGCATGACACATAAGTTAGAATATTGCGCGCAGAAAAACGATTATGCCATTGAAAAAAATGTTAGTGAGCCCTCTATTCTGTGCCACGTCTGAGTATATACGGTATACACTATATATTGTATACGTACTACATACAGTGAAGAATATGTGAAAATAAGTGGCCCAAGTTATTGACGCTTTTGGACATGATGAAGTCATCACAATTTTAAAAACGGTATATCATGCGAAAGATAATTGATTGGCATAGACAATATAAAAAAATGGGGGGAAATGGAATTTGGATAAGTGGAGATGCGCTCTATTAAATGTGATGAGCTATGACGAAAGAGACAAAAATCCTATATTTTATATTTGAGTGGCCATACGATGACTTCACTATGTCCTGTTAGCCATATCGATGCATGATTCGATATCTACAACTCATCAACTTCCAGAATATGTAATTTAAAAGAAGTTCACCTCGTAGTTTACAATCTATGACTGTTTTAAAAAAGGCATAATTTTGACGAATTTTTCAACTTTTTCTTCAAAAACGCGCCAAATTGTTCAATTCTACGTGCTCGTATGACGTGATTTTAAGTCGAAATTGATTGAAAATTGGTAAATTTACTAGAAAAGGCTGAAAAAACAAAAATCAGGCAAAAAAAACATGTTTTTGCTCTACGTGCGCACGCGCGCGTAAAAAAAAGGCGCACGCGTGAGAATTTTTGAAATGCTCAAAATGCCCTGAAACGCGTAGAAAGTTGATTAGAAATGGATATTTCGCAATTTGAAATTTTAAACGCGCGTGCGCGCGTAACTTTATGTCAAACATGCCATTTTTAATCCATAGAAAGTTTTCCCTTGATATGACTTAAATGTTCACCAAGTGTCATTACAAAATGACGTTTGGTTTTCAGTCTATGTTAAATACGCGAAATTCATAAAATCGCGCGTAGCTTACGCTGCGCGACTCTAAAGAAAAAAAACGAGCTGTCCTGCACTTCTACAGATAGAGGTAAATCTTCTGACAAAGTTATACGATGTAATGTTGATCAGAATTTGAGATACACGTGACACAAAATTTTGGGAAAGAAAGAAGAATAACATAGAAAAAAAAAAAAAAAAAAAAAAAAAAAAAGATCCTGACAATAACAAGAGGTTATCCGCCAAGTGCGGATAACCAAAAAAAGAAAAAAAATAAAAAAAAAAAGATCCTGACAATAACAAGAGGTTATCCGCCAAGTGCGGATAACCAAAAAAAAAAGATCCTGACAATAACAAGAGGTTATCCGCCAAGTGCGGATAACCAACTAGATTTGAACTCGTCACTACGGACGAGTTAGGTTATCCGCAGTGCAAAAGCCACGTGCACGTCATACGTTAGAATAGTGCGCGCAAAAAAATAAAACGATTATGGCATTGAAAAATGTTAGTGCGCTCTCTATGTTGCGTCGCGTCTAAGTATATACGGTATAACACTATATACTGTATACGTACCGTACTACATACAGTGCAGAATAGGTGAAAATAAGTGACCACAGTTATTGACGCATTTGAACATGATGACGTCATCACAATTTTTAAAGTGGTGGATCATGCGAAAGGTAATTGATTGATCTAGACAATATAAAAAAATTGAGTGAAATGGAATAAGGATAAGTAGAGATGCGCTCTATTAAATTGACGAGCTATGACGAAAGAGAAAAAAATCCTATATTTTATATTCGGGTGGCCATACGATGACGTCACAATGTCTGGTTAGCCATATCAATGCATGATTCGAGAAAAACAACTCATCTACTTCCAGAATCTGAAATTTTAAATATTTTCACCTCGGAGTTTAGAATCTATGACTTTTTAAAAAAAGGCATAATTTTCACAAATTTTTGAACTTTTTCATCAAAAACGCGCGCAAATTGTTCAATTCTACGTGCTCGTATGACGTGATTTTAAGTCGAAATTGATTGAAAATTGGTAAATGTACTAGAAAAAGCTGAAAAAACAAAAATCAAGCAAAAAAAAGATGTTTTTGCGCTACGTGCGCACGCGCGCGTAAAAAATATGCGCACGCGTGGGAATTTTTGAAATGCTCACAATGACCTGAAACGCGTAGAAAGTTGATTAGAAATGAATTTTTCGCAATTTGAAATTTTAAACGCGCGTGCGCGCGTAACTTTATGTCAAACATGCCATTTTTAATCCATAGAAAGTTTGCCCTTGATATGACTTAAATGTTCACCAAGTGTCATTACAAAATGACTTTTGCTTTTTAGTCTATGTTAAATACGCGAAATTCATAAAATCGCGCGTAGCTTACGCTGCGCGACTCTAAAGTAAAAAAACGAGCTGTCCTGCACTTCTACACATAGAGGTAAATCTTCTGACAAAGTTATACGATGTAATGTTGATCAGAATTTGAGATACACGTGACACAAAATTTTGGGAAAGAAAGAAGAATAACATAGAACTAGATTTGAACTCGTCACTACGGACGAGTTAGGTTATCCGCAGCGCAAAGGCCACGTGCACGTCATACGTTAAAATATTGCGCGCAGAAAAACGATTAAGTCATTGAAACAATTTCAGTGTGCTCTCTATTTTTCGTCACGTCTGGGTATATACGGTATACACTATATACTGTATACGTACTACATACAGTGCAGAAAAGGTGAAAATAAGTGACCAAAGTTATTGACGCTTTTGGACATGATGACGTCATCACAATTTTTAAACTAATGAATCATGCGAAAGATAATTGATTGACTTAGACAATATAAAGAAATGGAGGGCAATGGAATACGGATAAGTGGAGATGCGCTCTATTAAATGTGATGAGCTATACAAAAGAGAAAAAAATCCTATATTTTATATTTGAGTGGCCATACGATGACGTCACAATGTCCAGTTAGCTATATTGATGAATGATTCAATATCTACAACTCATCTACTTCCACATTATGTAATTTAAAAAAAGTTCACCACGTAGTTTAGAATCTATGACTTTTTAAAAAAAGGCATAATTTTCACGAATTTTTGAACTTTTTCATCAAAAACGCGAGCAAATTGTTCAATTCTACGTGCTCGTATGACGTGATTTTAAGTCAAAATCCATTGAAAATTGGTAAATTTACTAGAAAAAGCTGAAAAAACAAAAATCAAGCAAAAAAAATTTGTTTTTGCGCTACGTGCGCACGCGCGCGTAAAAAAATGCGCGCTGTTGGGAATTTTTGAAATGCTCAAAATGACCTGAAACGCGTAGAAAGTTGATTAGAAATTGATTTTTCGCAATTTGAAATTTTAAACGCGCGTGCGCGCGTAACTTTTTGTGCAACCTGTCATTTTTAATCTACAGAAAGTTTGCGCTTTTTATGACTTCAATTTTCACCAAGTTTCAATACCAAATGACTTTTGGTTTTTAATCTATGATCAATATTTAAATTTCATAAAATCGCGCGTAACTTACGCTGCGCAACTCGAAATTTGAAAAAAAAAGTTTCTTGCACATCTACAGATATAGGGCAATCTTTTGACAAAGTTATACAATCTTCTGTTGGCTAGAATTAGAGATACGCTGCCCACAAAAAATGGGAGAGAAGTGTGGAAAGAAAGAAATAAATACTAGACTTGAACTCGTCACTTCGGACGAGTTAGGTTATCCGCAGCGCAAACGCCACGTGCACGTCGTACGTTAGAATATTGCGCGCAAAAAAACGATTATGCCATTGAAAAAATGTTATTGCGCTCTCTATTTTGTGTCACGTCAAAGTATATACGGTATACACTATATACTGTATACGTACTACATACAGAGCAGAATAGGTGAAAATAAGGGACCCAAGTTATTGACGCTTTTGGACATGATGACGTCATCACAATTTAAAAAATGGTAGATTATGCTAAAGATAATTGATTGGCCTAGACAATATAAAAAAATGGAGGGCAATGGAATACGGATAAGTGGAGATGCGCTCTATTAAATGTGATGAGCTATGCGAAAGAGACAAAAATCCTATATTTTATATTCGAGTGGCCATACGATGACGTCATAAGGTCCGGTTAGCCATATCGATGCATGATTCGAAATCTACAATTAATTATCTTCAAGAATATGTAATTTTAAAAAAGTTCACCACGTAGTTTACAATCTATGACTGTTTTAAAAAAGGCATAATTTTGACGAATTTTTTACCTTTTTCATCAAAAACGCGCGCAAATTGTTCAATTCTACGTGCTCGTATGACGTGATTTTAAGTCGAAATTGATTGAAAATTGGTAAATTTACTAGAAAAAGCTGAGAAAACAAAAATCAAGCAAAAAAAAGATGTTTTTGCGCTAAGTGCGCACGCGCGCGTAAAAAAACTGCGCACGCGTGGGAATTTTTGAAATGCTCAAACTGACCTGAAACGCGTAGAAAGTTGTTTAGAAATTGATTTTACGCATTTTGAAATTTTAAACGCTCGTGCGCGCGTAACTTTTTATGAAACATGCCATTTTTAATCCATAGAAAGTTTGCGCATGATATGACTTAAATTTTCACTAAGTTTCAATGCAAAATGACTTTTGGTTTTTAATCTATGATCAATCATTGAAATTCATAAAATCGCGCGTAACTTACGCTGCGCTACTCCGTAATCGTCCAAAAGCTTGGCTGCACATCTACAGCTATAGGTCAATCTTATGACAAAGTTATACAATCTTATGTGGGCCAGAAGATAGAGATACGCTGTGGACAAAATTCTGGGAAAGAAAGAAGAATAAGATAGAAGAAAAAAAAAAAAAAGATCCTGACAATAACAAGAGGTTATCCGCCAAGTGCGGATAACCAACTAGATTTGAACTCGTCACTACGGACGAGTTAGGTTATCCGCAGCGCAAACGCCACGCGCACGTCATACGTTAGAATATTGCGCGCAGAAAAATGATTATGCCATCCATTGAAAAAATGTTAATGCGCTCTCTACTTTTATGGTGAAAGTGTGGTGAATTGTGTCTGGGCCTACAGCATTTATGTTACTTTTGGCGACGATTGCGTGCCATATTAGTAAAGAACAACGTGGTTACACCTCCATGTTGGATTTGTAATATTATAGCCTAGTATTGCTCCCGATATTGCTTTGCAATTTTATATTGTTAAAACGAACATATAGCCTATATTAAAAAAGTTTAAACACAATTGTGTTAAATATAATAGTTAGAAATAGGTAAGATATATTTTGATTAATTTGGATTGTTAATTTGTAATATTTAATTGTTTTTGTGTTTGCCATCAAAATGAAATGGCCTAGCCTAGGCTAGGGGCCTAGCTAGGCTAGGCCTATCCGTATCCCGGATTACCTCTTCAGGAAGGCCTAGACCTAGCCTAGGTTTAGTTGTACAGTACTGTAGTAGAGGCATAATGACGCTAGCCTAGTTCCATTTTGCATCTGGCTTATAACTATATATTAATTCCTAATTTGTTAACAAACTTTATCTTGAATACCATGCCTTAAAATTAAACACCGGTATAATATAGCCTACTCTACTTAGGCCTAGCATTGTTATGTTAGCAAGCTGAGTCTGCTTTGCGAAGTTCTCTTCTATGCCTACTAGCCTAGGCCTCCTAGGTAGGGGCTAGGCCTAGTTTTTAGTTGTATAAGTTCCTAAAGAGTTGGAAGAGATACATGTACAGTAATAACATTATTGTTTCTACAGTACTTCATAATCTCTAGAATATCGTAAATAGTGAACATAAAATAAATAATTTGTAGAGATGATTTATGGTCTCATGATTGGGAGTGCAGTGTTGCCTGTTATTTTGTAGGCATTTACTATTATGAAACATTTACATAATTCAGATTTTATTGTTTGTGATCAAACTATTAAATGAAATTACCATTGAGACATCATGTAGGCACCAATTAGCTGGCCCATAACCAAAGTCATTTTCATTTTCTAATTTTTCAGACATTGATTAAGAAGCTTGTTGATTTGGAAAAAGTGTTAATGTTGTTTATTGCCATTATCAATGTTTTTCCTTGTATTTTTTAGATTGTAATTGTTTTTTATTAACAGAAGATTTACAGTTTCAGCTACAGCTGTGAGTATTAGTAGGGCAATTCCACAATTTTTTTTGGGATTTTGAAAATTTTCAACTTTTAGCAGTCTTAACATGTTTGATATCAAACTAAAGCTAATGTTATATACTTTCAGGATATTTAAGTGGTAAAAAAAAAAAGAGATATATACAGACATATTTCCATTTAAAATAATGATATTTAGAAACTTAAAAAATAAAACAATATGAGGTTTACTTAAATCCCATAACAGACAACTAAATCCTAATTTATACATGTCATTTCTTTTTAGAATTAAAGAACTAAATATATTGTTTGAGATTTTGTTTAAAAAAATTGAATTAATCAACATAGAAATATTAAGGAGGGGCCAACATAATTATTAATAAGTTTGTCGGGTTGTTACCAAAAAACATTTTTTTAATTTAAGAACCATGTACCTTCTTGACAATTATAATATTTTCCAAACTATTAAAAATTATAGCTTTACATACACTCATAAGGTTACTTTTTTTTTAAACCTTATTTTTACATTTTTATATGATATTAAAAAGTGTCTGGTTGTTACCGAGGCTTTAAAATCAATAATCAAAATATATAGTATATAGTTTTAAAAAATTGAATTAATCAACATAGAAATATTAGATAGGGGCCAACATTTATTAATGATTTTGTCGGGTTGTTACCGAAAAACAACATTTATTTTTAAATTTAAGAACCATGCACCTTCTTGACAATTATAATATTTTCCAAACTATTAAAAATTATAATTTTACATATACTCATGAAAAAATGTTAATGTTGTTTATTGCCATTATCAATGTTTTGCTTTGTTTTTTTTTAGATTGTAGAAAATATACAGTTTTAGCTACAGCTGTGAGTATTAGTAGATTATCTGTTAAACAGAGAAAACATATTTTCCTTACTTTGTGAACTGTTGCCTGCCCTAATCAGCCGTTTCATACCCAAAGTCATTTTGAGGAAATTTCTTAATTTTTCAGACATTGATTAAGAAGCGTGTTGATTTGGAAAAAGTGTTAATGTTGTTTATTACCATTATCAATGTTTTTCCTTGTTTTTTTTAGATTGTAGAAAATATAGAGTTTCAGCTACAGCTGTGAGTATCAGTAGATTATCTGTTAAACGGAGAAAACATATTTTCCTTACTTTGTGAACTGTTGCCTGCCCTAATCAGCCGTCTCATACCCAAAGTCATTTTGAGGAAATTTCTTAATTTTTCAGACATTGATTAAGAAGCTTGTTGATTTGGAAAAAGTGTTAATGTTGTTTATTACCATTATCAATGTTTTTTCTTGTTTTTTTTTAGATTGTAGAAAATATACAGTTTCAGCTACAGCTGTGAGTATTAGTAGATTATCTGTTAAACGGAGAAAACATATTTTCCTTACTTTGTGAACTGTTGCCTGTTATTTTTCAGACATTGATTAAGAAGCTTGTTGATTTGGAAAAAGTGTTAATGTTGTTTATTGCCATTATCGATGTTTTTCCTTGTATTTTTTAGATTGTTATTGTTTTTTATTAACAGAAGATTTACAGTTTCAGCTACAGCTGTGAGTATTAGTAGGGCAATTCCACAATTTTTTTTGGGATTTTGAAAATTTTCAACTTTTAGCAGTCTTAACATGTTTGATATCAAACTAAAGCTAATGTTATATACTTTCAGGATATTTAAGTGGTAAAAAAAAAAGAGATATATACAGACATATTTCCATTTAAAATAATGATATTTAGAAACTTAAAAAATAAAACAATATGAGGTTTACTTAAATCCTATAACAGACAACTAAATCCTAATTTATACATGTCATTTCTTTTTAGAATTAAAGAACTAAATATATTGTTTGAGATTTTGTTTAAAAAATTGAATTAATCAACATAGAAATATTAAGGAGGGGCCAACATAATTATTAATAAGTTTGTCGGGTTGTTACCAAAAAACATTTTTTTAATTTAAGAACCATGTACCTTCTTGACAATTATAATATTTTCCAAACTATTAAAAATTATAGCTTTACATACACTCATAAGGTTACTTTTTTTTTAACCTTATTTTTACATTTTTATATGATATTAAAAAGTGTCTGGTTGTTACCGAGTTGGTCACAGACTGACATGTCAGTCTGTGACCAGTGTTATTACAGTAAGCTAAACCAACATTTTTACAGTAAAATTTATTTCAATATGCTTTAAAATCAATAATCAAAATATATAGTATATAGTTTTAAAAAATTGAATTAATCAACATAGAAATATTAGATAGGGGCCAACATATATTAATGATTTTGTCGGGTTGTTACCGAAAAACAACATTTATTTTTAAATTTAAGAACCATGCACCTTCTTGACAATTATAATATTTTCCAAACTATTAAAAATTATAGTTTTACATATACTCATGAAAAAATGTTAATGTTGTTTATTGCCATTATCAATGTTTTGCCTTGTTTTTTTTAGATTGTAGAAAATATACAGTTTTAGCTACAGCTGTGAGTATTAGTAGATTATCTGTTAAACAGAGAAAACATATTTTCCTTACTTTGTGAACTGTTGCCTGCCCTAATCAGCCGTTTCATACCCAAAGTCATTTTGAGGAAATTTCTTAATTTTTCAGACATTGATTAAGAAGCGTGTTGATTTGGAAAAAGTGTTAATGTTGTTTATTACCATTATCAATGTTTTTCCTTGTTTTTTTTAGATTGTAGAAAATATAGAGTTTCAGCTACAGCTGTGAGTATTAGTAGATTATCTGTTAAACGGAGAAAACATATTTTCCTTACTTTGTGAACTGTTGCCTGTTATTTTGTAGACATTTTGTATTATGAAACATTTACATAATTCAGATTTTATTGTTTGTGATCAAACAATTAAATGAAATTACCATTGAGAAAACATGTAGGCCGCAATCAGCCGGCCCATACCCAAAGTCATTTTGAGGAAATTTCTTAATTTTTCAGACATTGATTAAGAAGCATGTTGATTTGGAAAAAGTGTTTATGTTGTTTATTGCCATTATTAATGTTTTTACTTGTATTTTTTAGATTGTAGAAAATATAGGCCTACAGTTTCAGCTACAGCTGTGAGTATTAGTAGATTATCTGTTAAACGGAAAAAACATATTTTCCTTACTTTGTGAACTGTTGCCTGTTATTTTGTAGGCTTTTTCTATTATGAAACATTTACATAATTCAGGTTTTATTGTTTGTGATTAAAATATTAAATGAAATTAACATTGAGACAACACCCAAATACCCAGTCATTTTGAGGAAATTTCTTAATTTTTTAGACATTGATTAAGAAGCATGTTGATTTGGAAAAAGTGTTTATGTTGTTTATTGCCATTATTAATGTTTTTACTTGTATTTTTTAGATTGTAGAATATATAGGCCTACAGTGTCAGCTACAGCTGTGAGTATTAGTAGATTATCTGTTAAACGGAGAAAACATATTTTCCTTACTTTGTGAACTGTTGCCTGTTATTTTGTAGGCTTTTTCTATTATGAAACATTTACATAATTCAGATTTTATTGTTTGTGATTAAAATATTAAATGAAATTAACATTGAGACAACACCCAAATACCCAGTCATTTTGAGGAAATTTCTTAATTTTTTAGACATTGATTAAGAAGCATGTTGATTTGGAAAAAGTGTTTATGTTGTTTATTACCATCATTAATGTTTTTCCTTGTTTTTTTTTAGATTGAAGAAAATATTCAGTTTCAGCTACAGCTGTGAGTATTAGTAGATTATCTGTTAAACGGAGAAAACATATTTTCCTTACTTTGTGAACTGTTGCCTGTTATTTTGTAGGCATTTTCTATTATGAAACATTTACATAATTCAGATTTTATTGTTTGTGAATATTAAATGAAGTTAGCATTGAGACTACATGTAGGCCCTAATCAGCCGTCTCATACCCAAAGTCATTTTGAGGAAATTTATTAATTTTTCAGACATTGATTAAGAAGCAATTACACCCCTTGATACAGTTAATATCAAGATGTGATAAAACAAATACATTACAAATTGTTAAAAATGCAAAATAAAGTTTACATCATTTAAAATCGGTAAAATCTACTACAGCTACCATGAAATGTGTTATACAGTATTTTGTGTATTATGAGTGTGCTGCCAATTAATCATTATTAATTTTACATGATACCTATGACAGGGCCTTATTAAAAAAAATACATTAGTTTTTGTAGTTTATTTTAACCTATAAAAAAAATTGGGTTATGTAAAAGATACCAACTAGAATCATATAGTTTGGACTACATTATTTTCAAGTTATGACTCACAACATAGTATGTTTCTTTGATCTATCATCTCTAACTACTAATGAGTTTAATTAAGCGATTAAATCGCACAAAGATTGTGAAGTGAATGATTATATCATGCGTATTACAATTATGCTGCTTGAGCATGCTTACTAATACTATGCAAGAATTTTCTCTTATAAGTCATGGGGTAGAAAAAATATATAACATTATTAATAATTTTTCTTTCTCTTTTATTGCAGAGTTTTGAAGAATTAATCCGCTGGGTCTCAGAAGAGACCCGGATCTCCGAAAGAGATCCTGCTCTCCGAAAGAGAGTACCAACGAGGATTAACCGATTATAAGTATTCCATATCAGCAACAACGAAAGCAAATTTAAAGCAAAATCTCCACTGGATGAATTATTTTAAGTAAAATCTCCACTGGATGAATAAAACGAAATCTCAAATCTTTTTATAGACAGCAGTCTATTATCTATCTATCTATCTAAATCTATCTATCTTTCTATTATCTATAGAAACTTTATCAAGGCTTTTGCAGAACCAAAAAAGTTAGGCGTAGTGAATATAAACATTAGTTGTCTCGAAACACAATTTGGAAAGATAAATATAAGTTTAGCAGGAAAAAAAACATATTTCTATAAAGTAATTACGAAGTAGAATACATCAATTGTATAGAATTTGAAAACAATTTCTGGATTTGATTAACCATACATAATGGATACACTATTAATAACCTTTATTATTGGTATGTTGTTTTTAATGATGTTCTTAATGTTATGGTGCTTTTTTAAGAATAATAAAGAAAATACAAATAAAGAGTACAATAATGTCAATACAGCTGGTAATGTTGATAGTGGTATTATAGATACAACAGAATTTGAAACAGTCATTGATGAAATCTTGGACCTACTTGACCAATGTTGCTTATCTAAGAATGTCAAAGACATGAGCACTATAAAACTGGAAAATGATGATACATGTAATGTCGATTGTGAAGTTATCAAAGATACAACGGAATTTAAAGAAATAATTGATGATATCATAAACATATTATCTTATGGTACAGAGGTCGCTTCAGAGTTTGATGATACATGCGATTTGTGTAGTATTGAAGTGAAAGCAGACGACAATTGCATAACATGTGACTGTTGTAGTCAATATTTTCATGTGAAATGTGTAAGAGATGTTTTTGAAGACAAACTATGTGATTCCAGAGTAATTTGGATTTGTTCAATGTGTGGGTATAGTAATTTTGTTGATAACATATTGGGTGAAATAGGTATTCCCTGTCATTTCAATAGATATACGATTCTAGAACCTGATGAATCTGACACTGCAGACTTAAAAAAAAATAAGGAAAAACGTAATAATGCCAAATTAAAAAAATGTCAAACAGGAAGTGAAGATTTACTTGGTAGTGATTGGATAAGGGTAAAATCAAAGAAAAGAACCGACAACAGAAAAAAAAGATGTAAAAAAAGAGGAAATAAGAAAAGGAGAAAGCGCGTTATAAATGGTATAAGTATAGAACCAGGTGTAAAATATATTGGCAAAGGTGTAAAAGATTTCTATGAAAGACGAAATAATAACAAAATGGAATGGAATATGAATACAAATACTTACAGAGAATACAACAAAGAAAATGCTAAAACGAATGTATTGGGAAATTCACAGACAATAATTGACGACAGTGGTAGGCCTATGTGTGATGTTTTGAAAAATACCAAAGTAACAAACGGAATACAACAACAATCAGGTGGTGGTTCGAAACGTTTACGAAATAACAAGGGTCGTTTTGTCAAAACTAAGAAGATTGATAACAAAAAAGCACAAGGTAATGTGAATTTAAAGAATGATTGCGATACTATGAAAGATATAAAGAACATGGGTAATAATGACAATTCTGAAACGAAAACTGACATGGATTTTAAAATGGAATGTACTGTAGAAAACGACAACACAGCGACTGACGATGCGAAAGCACAAAATAATAGCAAAATGAATGACAGAAGTAGAATAATTGATAGTAATGGTACAGATCATAAAAATCAAACATGTGCAAGTTGTGAATTTGAGGAAAATGAAGTATTGATAATTGATGACGGATGCAAAAAAGCAGTGACTGAAAAAATTAGGTCCCATACTAAATCTAAATGTGACCAACATACAATCGATGTGGATATTGAAGTTTTAACAAAAAATGATTTTTCGGAAGAATTGATAATCGATGATGTAACAAAACAAAAAAATACACGAAAAAGGCAGAAAACACAATCAATAAATGAATTACAAGTATATAATAGTAATGAAAATATAACTGTAGCACAGGGTAATTTTAATCAAGGGAATTATAGATTTGGCTTTGCAAGTGGTAAACAGTGTGTTGCAAATAGTCTTGTAGCTATTCTTTATTCTACAAAGAGGAATGGAAATGAATTTTACACCAAAGACCTTGATACAATATTGACTCTTGGAAACGAGTTGTACCGTTACATTCAGAAAGATTCCACTATGCACGAGGACCTTTTAATGATTTCTGAACTGCCGAAAGAATTGGATATCTTGGATAACACATTTGTAATATCTCCCAAAGAATCAGTTTTTGGCATAATAGATGGAAATCTCGAATTTATGGCTGAATATGGAGCCTTGTCATTAAACCAAGCTCTTGAACAAGAATTACACCAACATGATGCATTTTTTATGAATTTCAACAGAAGCACATTTTCTATTATCAAACGTGTAAATGGATTTCTTATATTTGATCCACATGCAAGAGATCGATTTGGTTGTGTTAGTGAACATGGAAAGAGTATTTTACTTTACAGTCCATCTTGGCAAGGTGTGTACGATTATTGTATAAGATTAGCAAGGTCAATGAACTGTAATTTACATGAAACCGAGTTTGAACTGACTGGTGTAAATATTGAAAATAAGTCTATGATGTTATGTTCCGCTTCTGTGCTCGATGATAATTGTGAACAAAGAAACTTGGGAAACGTTGACGTTGATGAACCTAGTACGTCTTATCAGTATAAATGTAGTACAAGATTACCAGACAAGAATATTGATTCTAACGTTAAAGGCAAAACACATAATAAAGAAGGTCATGTCTCATCAAGTAATGGATGGCAAAGTGATAGTGATATTGAAATTGTTAATGTTCAGTATGCAGAAAGACCTGACAAGAATTTTAAATTTATTCCTACCTCAGAAGCACAAAAGAAAAACATGTGTAATGAAGTAGGTATTCATTGTGAACATACCGATATGAATTGTGGTATTAACAGAGCTAGTCAGATTGGACATCCTCTTCAAATTACGAATATTACAGGTGATGGTAATTGTTTTTATCGTGCAATTTCATACATTATTTCTGGTACTGAAGATAATCATTTACTTTTAAGAAGAGCAATTACTAATCATTTATTGGAGACTGGTGACTTGTTTATTAATACATTTAGTCACGAATATAGATCAGTTAAGGAATATGTGTTTAAAAAAAGAGTAATGGATAATGGAACGTGGGCATCCAATACTGAAATAAGTGCAATGGCAAACTTGCTTAATACAGATATTTATTCATTTAATGATCAACTTTTGACGTGGCAATTGTTTTCTGCTAAAAAGCCGGGAAGAATAGATGATGTTACAACTGACAATGGTATATATATTTTGTACACCATGAATGTGCATTTTAATGTAGTGGAATCTGTCAATGTCAGTCAAAATAATTTTCAGGAAACAACAGGACAAGTTGATATGGATGTGACATCCCAAAAGAATTATACAACACAGAAACGAAAGCAAATGAGAAAAGAAACATGTCACACATTTGAAGACATAGAACCAAAACACAAAAAGAGTAAAACTGTTGAGGGACCTTGTTCTGGAAATGAAGTAAAAATATTGAGAAGGAAAAGAAAAATATCTTATGAAAATAGAAAACAAAGAGAAAAGAATCGTCAGAGAATGAAAAGAATAAGAGAAAAAAAAGATAATTCAATAGAAAAAAATGAAAATAGAAACAAATATCAAAGTGATCCTGCATACAGAAAAGAAAAGAAACGTAAAGTAAAAGAGGCACAACAAATAAGATATGCTGATGATGATTATAAATTCCAAAAAAGGAAGGAAAACAGAGAAAGACAACACAAAATGTATAGATGTGAACCTGAATATAATGTAAAAGTACGAAATAAAGCGAGACATAACTACAACATTGATTTGGATTACCGAACAACCAAACAAATCAACAATCTGTTAAATTATAAATGTAATAACAAATTTACGCAAAATTTGAAAGAAAAATTGAAGAATAGATACAAAAATGACATAATATTTAGACATAAAACTAGACAAAATAATAAACAAAGAAATGCAGAAAAGTATCACAATGATTCAAAATTCAGACAAAATTTGAAGCAAAAATTAGCAGCGAAGTATCGTAATAATTCAAAATTCAGAAAAAACGTTACGCAAAAATTGGCAGAGAAGTATCGGAGTAATTTGAAATTTCGTCAAAACTGCAAACAAAAATTGGCAGATAAGTATCGGAGTAATTTGAAATTTCGTCAAAACTGCAAACAAAAATTGGCAGAGAAATATCGAGGTAATTTAAAATTTCGTCAAAGTATTAAGGAAAGGTGTAAGCAAAGATTTGCAGAAAAGTATCATGGTGATGAAGGGTTCCGAAAAAATATTATGAAGAAAAACATGAAAAATAGGGAAAAAAAGAAAAAAGAAAACAGTAATTTTGAGTTTGTCTTAGAAAATTTCAGGGAAACAGTTTCTCGTGGTCCTGAATATGTTTGTTGTGTATGCTTTAAAATGTTATTCAAAGATCAAGTTATGAAGTGCATCAAAGCTAAATACAAAATTCAGGCTTGTATAAATGAAAAGTATTTGCATATTTGCAACAATGAATGTAATAAACCTTGTCAATTTATGGAATCACCAAGATGTCGTTTATGGATTTGTTTCACATGCCACAGGAAATTGTTAAATGGGAAAGTCCCTGCAGAAGCCAATTCAAACAATTTACAACTACACGATATTCCTCCTGAGCTTAGGTGTTTAAATAATTTAGAGCAGCATTTGATTGGATTGAACATTCCTTTTATGAAATTAATGAATTTACCTAAAGGTGGACAGCATGGAATACATGGACCTGTTGTATGTGTACCTTCAAATACTATTGAAACTGTAAAAATGCTTCCTAGACCACAGGTTGATGATCAATTAATATCTGTCAAATTGAAGCGAAAGTTGTCTTACAAAGGTTATTACAAATATAAATATGTTAATACTGCCAATGTTATTCAAGCTCTTAGATTTCTACAAGATCATAACAAGTGCTATTTTGATATAGCTATTAATGAAGAATGGCACAATTATTTATCTGAAAAAAACATCGAAAATACAAATAATAATGTAGATGAAAATCAAACATGTATAGAAAATAATGAAGAAGAAGAAGAAGAAGAAATAGAAGACCGATTATGTGGTGCTACCTTTGATACAAGTCTTCAACCTGTTGACAGGCGACAAAATTTGGTTGATGAATATTTTAATGACATAATTTGTTGTGCACCATGTGAAAACAATAGTCCAATTGCATTGTTAAGTAATAAAAGCAATGAAGCAAAATCATTTCCAGTTTTATTTCCAACAGGCCAACCTACATTCCATGATACGAGAGATGTTAAAATAACACTTGGACGTTATTTTCACAATAGATTAATGCATATAGATAACAGGTTTGCACAAAATACAGAATTCATATTTTATGCTCAATCTTTGTATGAACTTCAACAAATTTTATCTAGTATTTCCATTGCATTGCGGAAAGGGTCAAGTAAAAAGGATGATTTTAGCAAAGTTACTGTATCCGATTTAAAAAATGTTACCAAAATTCAGGAGATTTTAAAATCTGATAAGGGTTATAAATTTTTAAAACAAATTCGTGGAACTCCACCGTACTGGCAAGCTACACAAAAAGATATAATAGCAATGGTTAGACAGATAGGAAAGCCAACATTCTTTCTTTCATTCTCAAGTGCTGACTTCCGTTGGAAAGAAATAATGACGACATTGTTAAGTCAGTCAGGAGACCAAAGAAGCATTGAAGAATTGGAATGGGCAGATAAATGTAATTTGTTGAAATCAAATCCAGTGACTGTTGCCAGAATGTTTGACAAACGCTTTCATACTTTTTTGAAAAATGTAATTTTGTCAGAAGCACAGCCTATTGGTAAAGTCGTAGATTATTTTTACCGAATTGAATTTCAAATGAGAGGAAGTCCACATGTTCATATGTTAGTATGGGTTGAAAATGCTCCTATTTTTGGTACAGATAAAGATAACGAAGTTATTAATTTTGTTGATAAATATATTTCTTGTGCTGTGCCATGTGAAACTGTAGATCCTGAACTGAATGAAATTGTTAAAAGTGTGCAAATTCACAGTAAAAGACATTCTAAATCATGTAAAAAAAAGGGAACAAATTGCAGATTCAACTTCCCCAGACAACCTTCTGCAAATACATTTGTTATGAGACCTACAATTGTGGATAAAGACAATGATGATAATGATGACAACAAACAAGCAATGGAGCTGTTAACCTCAGTAAAAGATGCTGTGACTAATGAAGAAACATATAGAAATGCAATAGAACTTTTCCAAAGTTTAGGTATTACACAGAGCGCATTTGAGAAAGCAAATAATTCTGTAGCTACTGAGGAAAAGATTGTTATAAAGAGAAATCCTCAAGATGTGTGGGTAAATCAATACAATCCTTCCTTATTGAGAGCATGGAATGCTAATATGGATATTCAGTATATTACAAATGTATATGCATGTATTATTTACGTTATAGGATATATGTCGAAATCTGAACGGGAAATGGGCTTACTTTTATCTCATGCAGCATCAGAAGTAAAAGAAGGCAATGAAGATGCTAGGCAAAGTTTGCGAAAACTTGGTAATGTTTATATGAATAATCGAGAAGTGTCTGCACAAGAAAGTATTTATCGTGTTTGTAGTTTAAGATTAAAAGAATGTTCAAGGAAAGTTGAATTTATCCCAGTAGGACCTAATCCTGTTAGAATGAGTTTACCACTAAGTGTAATTAAAAACAAAGCAGATGATGATGTAAGTGCATGGTTGCCAAATAAGATTGACAAATATAAAGCTCGACCTAATAGTTCTGAATTTAATAAAATGTGCCTTGCAAAATTTTGTTCAGAATATAGAATATTGAGTTCATCAGAAATGAAAGGAAATAAACAAAAAAAGAATGTATTTCAATTAAAAAAACAGTTGGGATTCATCCAAAAAAGAACAAGAACTAGCAATGCTATAATAAGATACCCACGATTTCCAATAGATGCAGCACCTGAGAAATATTTTTTGAGTATACTTCAGTTATTTCTACCATTTCGAAAAGATGAACAGTTAAAACCTCAAAACTTTGAAACGTATGAACAATTTCATGAGAAAGGATGTGTGAAATTATGTGGCTGTCAATTACAAACGGTAAAGTCAATAGTTCATGGAAACATGGAACAATATGAAAAAAGTGCTGATGATGTTGAAGAAGCACAGGAATGTTTATCAAAATTTGGCCCACAAGAAGATGCATGGAGCCTATTATGTCCAGAAAGCGAAAAAGAAAGGTTAAACAACCCAAAGCCAAATGTAGAGGTTGATGATGAAGAAGATGAATTTTTCATTCCAGATTTTGGAATTCAAAAAAATCATACATCTAAAGTAGAGTCTAATTCATCTAATATTCCAAGACCAGAATTAAACAAAATGATTCGATCTTTAAATGAAAAACAACAACATATATTTTATAAGACAAGACAATGGTGTTTAGACAAAGTTAATGGTAAAAAACCTGAAGCATTTTACACTTTCATAACTGGTGGCGCTGGTACTGGAAAAAGTCATTTGGTAAATTGTATTTATAATGAAGCGACACGTATTCTTGGAAAGATTATGGAAAATCCCGATGATTTGTCAATATTAAAATTAGCTCCTACAGGAATCGCAGCATATAATATTAAAGGCCAAACAATTCATAGCGCTTTGTCTATCCCGATTAATATTTCACATCCGTATCAACCACTTGGAGAAGAAAAAATAAGTGCACTTCGTAATAAATTGGGTCAGTTGCAAATTGTTATTATAGATGAAATATCAATGGTAAATCAAAGGTTACTTTGGTATATCCACGGACGATTAAGGCAAATAAAACAAGTACGCAATGATAGTCCATTTGGTAACATTTCAGTAATTGCTGTTGGTGATTTTTATCAGTTACCCCCGGTGATGGGCAGTTCGTTATATAAAGACACATTGGAAAGCTCACTGTGGATAGATAACTTTAAGCAAGTACAGTTAGATCAAATCATGAGGCAAAAAGAAGATAAAGAATTTGCTTTATTGTTAAACAAATTGCGTACAAAAGAAAAACATGATTGTTTGTCTGATAACGATTTATTAGTTCTAAAAACACGTGAAACAGGTGAAGAATGTGAAGATGCTGTTCATATTTACCCACGCAACAAACAAGTTGATGAATGGAATAAAAAAATGTTACACAAAACCTGTACAGGCATTGTATGCATTGAAGCAGAAGATAGTGTAGTAAACAGCAAGAAACAGAACAAAAATTGTGACAAACCTCGGAATTCACGTCAAACTAGTTTACTAAATTATTTGTGGATCGCAATTAATGCCAGAGTGATGTTGATTAAAAATGTAGATGTTAAAAAAGGCTTAACGAATGGATGTATGGGACATGTTGATGAAATAGTCAAACCTGACCATAACACCAAACCAGTATCTATTAAAGTAAAATTTGACAATAATGACATTGGTATTCAGGCAATTGAAATGTTTAAAGAATCTATGGGGAAAAAATACAGTCGAAAACAATTTCCTCTCAAATTAGCTTATGCATGCACAGTTCATAAAGTTCAAGGAATGACAATGGATAAAGCAGTGGTTTGCCTTAAAGATACTTTTACGCCTGGACAAGCATATGTAGGCCTCAGTCGTGTTACTTCAATATCTGGACTTACTATTGAAAATTTTAAACCTAGTCTGATTTATTGTGATCCAAACATAAAGAAGTGCTTACGTAATATGGATTCATACGTACAATGTAATAAACAAGGTCATGATTCGGATTCTAGATTTTCAATAATGTTACATAACATTCAAGGGCTTAAACAACATTTTGTTGATCTTCATTGTAATGATTTGTTTATGAATTCTAATATCATATGTCTAACTGAAACATGGTTGAACAAGGATGATGATGTTTTTGACGTACGCATTGAGCCGTATAAATTTTATCACCAAGCAAGGTATGATTCGTATTCTAATACAAATGATCTCAGTTCCAAAATAAAACATCAGGCTCATGGTGGCGTTGCAGTGTATGCCAAGAACACGTCTTCAAGCAGATTAAACATATGTAATAATGATATAGAAGCAGTTTCATTTTTAATAACAAGTCCGATTTCTGTTGCCGTGTCAGTAATTTATCGACCCCCAAGTTATGATATTAATCAATTCTGTCTAAATTTGAGAAAACATTTGGAAGAGTTACATAAAATGAGTACAAAATGTATTGTAATGGGTGATTTTAATGAAAATCTTTTCAAACAATCTTCTAGAGTAAATCATTTAATGTCAGAAAATGAGTACCAACAACATGTTACAAGTTCCACCACTGAAAACAATACATTGATTGATCATGTATATAGCAAAGGTCTTGATTCAGTACAGGCTGAAGTAATTCCAGTTTATTATAGCTATCATGAAGTCATTCAAATTAAATTTTAATTTCAATGATTTTAATTACTTGGATTATGTTTATATGAATGGAAATTGAAATTGTATAGTATTAATTAATTGTTTTAACAATTTAGAAAATGAACTACTATTAGGCTTTATCACAACATGTGCAATATCAAAATATTCTATCTAATTATATACAGGGAAGTAATACTTAAAAAGACAAACAAAAAGAATAATATAATAATAATGTGGCTCTCAGTCCATGAGAGGCTGTGAATAGTATCTAACTTCAACCCATGTCATTCTCCTTTTTAGGAGAAACAATATCAGGTGAGTTAAGTAAACACATTTTTATCTTTTTTTATGTGAATAATATAGGGACCTTTGTTTATATTATCTATGAATAATGTTCTGATTTTGAACATGAACTAGAAGTATGTAGTTTTACATACTAATCTTACAGTATCTACCAGTATTCAATTAATGTTAAAAATAAAAAGTTACAGACATTTACAGAAGAAAGAAATACGGTTTTGTTTTATACGATTACCAATAGGCCTATACCTATAATTTCAGTTTTATAATTGGTTTTATAATATTATGTTGTTGCTGCTCTCCACATGAATAATCAATTAAATTTATTTTGGTTTTAGGTGTTCAATGGAATGGATTCATCTCTTCAAGGTTTTTAGGAATTCATTAATGCAGTCATTCGCTCTTTCATAATTGTTTAAACGCGGCAAAGGATTCAATTATTGATATAAGATTTATAGAGAGAATAGAAAAATAAGAATCTTTTACGTATCAATAAATATGTGTTTAAACAATCCACGACTATTTACAAATTAACATGTATATACTAAGTACAGGTACAATTACTCATCACCAACATGTTTAGGAACTAATTTATAGCCGTATACGGGCTGCAGTGGCGCGCGCTCAGTTGAGTTAGTGTTTACCGACCGACCGGCATAGTGAGTTATAGAGTCTGCTAAAAACAGACTTATGTTGTGACAAATGTCCAATTTTATCTTTTTTGTTACATTTCTTTAAATAGGAACTAATTGTTATAAATACTGTAAATACATTTTATACATATTTCAATTTGAAATAAAAGATTATATTTTTAACAGTTATGGTGTGATGTTATTAGTTTTATCACTATTATATCCTTTGGTACAAGATTTTGACTTTAACTGAGATAGTAGGTTTTTTTTTTTAAAGATTTTCGGAAGGCAATTCATCTCAACGAGAACATAATGAATCAAGATGCACACTCTATAGTGAAGTGATGAAATATGACGACAACAAATTAAAAAAATTTTACCTTCTCAATTTAAAAGGCCATGGGATGACCTCACAGCATCAGATAGAAACATTTTGGAAGATTGTTAGTGAGGAAATTTAATGTAAAAGCGAGTCGCGGTCTTTTAAAAACGATTAACTTGTCTGTTTTATATCATACAGTATTAGGTCTAGTATATACTTATATACAGAAAAATGAAAATTCGACTTTTAAAATTTACCTGGCTATATAATGACGTAACAACACCCGATAGACAAAATTCATGTCTAATATTCAACAGCTTCCATAATAAGTTTTAATGAAGAGGGTCAGTTTTCACTCCGAAGAGCTATAACAAATTGAAATATACTGTATAGAAGAAAAAAAAGTAACTCACCTTATTAAAATGTTTTTATATGATGATATAAAGAATTTTTTTTAAAAATTTATTTGAAAGATAGTTGATTAACCAAAACCTATTAACATTGGGCGCGCATTAGCGTGATGCTCTCTATTAAACGATTATGCCATTGAAAACATGTTAGTGTGCTCTCTATTTTGTGTCACGTCTAGGTATATACAGTAGTAGTAGTAGTAGTAGTAGTAGTAGTAGGAGTATATATACTATATACTGTATACGTACTACAGTATAATTATACAGTGCAGAATAGGTGAAAATAACGGGACCCGAATTTTCATCCAATTTTCACCATTGATTGACCTAGACAATATAATAAAATGGGGGAGAAATGGAATTCGGATAAGTAGAGATGCGCTCTATTAAATGTGATGAGCTATGACGAAAGAGACAAAAATCCTCTATTTTATATTCGAGTGGCCATACGATGACGTCACAATGTCCGGTAAGCCATGTGGATGCATGATTCGATATCTACAACTCATCTACTTTCAGAATTTTTAATAAAAAATAAAATTCACCATGTAGTTTAGAATCTATGACTGTTTAAAAAAAGCATTATTTTCACGAATTTTTTAACTTTTTCATCAAAAATGCGCGCAAATTGTTTAATTCTACGTGCTCGTATGACGTGATTTTAAGTCGAAATTGATTGAAAATTGGTAAATTTACTAGAAAAGGCTGAATAAACAAAAATCAAGCAAAAAAAAGATGTTTTTGCGCGATGTGCGCACGCGCGCGTAAAAAAATTGCGCACGCGTGGGAATTTTTGAAATGCTCAAAATGACATGAAACGCGTAGAAAGTTGATTAGAAATTGATTTTTCGCATTTTGAAATTTTAAACGCGCGTGCGCGCGTAACTTTCAGTGAAACATGCCATTTTCTCTCCATAGAAAGTTAGCGCATGATATAAATTAAACTTTCGCCAAGTTTCAATTTAAATGGTTTAATAGTTTTCGTTCAAAATTAAATACGCGAAATTCATAAAATTGCGCGTAACTTACGCTGCGCAACTCGGACGGTACCGAAAACCTTATTACGACATCTTCAGATAGAGGTCAATCTTTTGATAAAGTTATACAATGTTATGTTGAGAAGATTTAGAGATACACTAGCAACAAAATTCTGGGAAAGAAAGAAGAATAAGAAAGAAAAAAAAAAAAAAAGATCCTGACAATAACAAGAGGTTATCCGCCAAGTGCGGATAACCAACTAGATTTGAACTCGTCACTACGGACGAGTTAGGTTATCCGCAGCGCAAAGGCCACGTGCACGTCATACGTTAGAATATTGCGCGCAGAAAAACGATTAAGGCATTGAAACAATTTCAGTGTGCTCTCTATTTTTCGTCACCTCTAAGTATATACGGTATACACTATATACTGTATACGTACTACATACAGTGCAGAATAGGTGAAAATAAGTGACCAAATTTTATTGACGCTTTTGAACATGATGACGTCATCACAATTTTAAAAATGGTGAATCGTGCGAAAGATAATTGATTGACCTAGACAACATAAAAAAATGGGGGGGAAATGGAATACAAATAAGTGGAGATGCGCTATATTAAATGTGACGAGCTACGAGGAAAGAGACAAAAATCCTATATTTTATATTCGAGTGGCCATACGATGACGTCAAAATGTCCGGTTAGCCATATTGATGCATTATTTGATATCTGCAACTCATCTACTACCAGAATATGTAATTATAAAAAAGTTCACCACGTAGTTTAGAATCTATGACTGTTTAAAAAAAGACATAATTTTGACAAATTTTTGAACTTTTTCATCAAAAATGCGCGTAAATTGTTTAATTCTACGTGCTCGTATGACGTGATTTTAAGTCGAAATTGTTTGAAAGCTGGTAAATTTTCTAAAAAAGACAGGAAAAACAAAAATCAATCAAAAAAATGATGTTTTTGCGCTACGTGCGCACGTGCGCGTAAAAAAATTGCGCACGCGTGGGAATTTTTGAAATGCTCAAAATGACATGAAACGCGTAGAAAGTTGATTAGATATTGATTTTTCGCATTTTGAAATTTTAAATACGCGTGCGCGCGTAACTTTTTATGAAACATGCCATTTCTAATCCATAGAAAGTTTGCGCATTATATGACTTAAATGTTCACCAAGTTTCAATACAAAATGACTTTTAGTTTTTATTCTATGATCAATCATTGAAATTCACAAAATCGCGCGTAACTTACGCTGCGCGACTCGAAATTTGAAAAAAAAAGTTTCTTGCACATCTACAGCTACATGGCAATCTTTTGACAAAGTTATACAATCATATGTTGGCCAGAATTAGAGATACGCTGCGCACAAAAAATGGGGGAGAAGGGTGGAAGGAAACAAATAAATACTAGATTTGAACTCGTCACTACGGACGAGTTAGGTTATCCGCAGCGCAAAAGCCACGTGCACGTCATACGTTAGAATATTGCGCGCAGAAAAACGATTATGCCATTGAAAAAAATGTTAGTGAGCCCTCTATTTTGTGTCACGTCTAAGTATATACGGTATACGCTATACTGTATACGTACTACATACAGTGCAGAATAGGTGAAAATAAGTGACCAAAGTTATTGACGCTTTTGCAAATGATGACGTCATAACAATCTTAAAAATTGTTAACCATGCGAAAGATAATTGATTGACCTAGAAAATATAACAAAATGGGAGGAAATGGAATACGGATAAGTAGAGATGCGCTCTATTAAATGTGATGAGCTATGCGAAAGAGACAAAAATCCTATATTTTATATTCCAGTGGCCATACAATGACGTCAAAATATCCGGTTAGCCATATGGATGCATGATTTGATATCTACCACTCATCTACATTCAGAATATGTAATTTTAAAAAAGTTCACTACGTAGTTTAGAATCTATGACTGTTTAAAAAAAGGCATAATTTTGACAAATTTTTGAACTTTTTCATCAAAAATGCGCGTAAATTGTTTAATTCTACGTGCTCGTATGACGTGATTTTAAGTTGAAATTGTTTGAAAGTTGGTAAATTTACTAAAAAAGACAGGAAAAACAAAAATCAAGCAAAAAAATGATGTTTTTGCGCTACGTGCGCACGCGCGCGTAAAAAAATTGCGCACGCGTGGGAATTTTTCAAATGCTCAAAATGACATGAAACGCGTAGAAAGTTGATTAGAAATTGATTTTTCGCATTTTGAAATTTTAAACGCGCGTGCACGCGTAATTTTTTGTAAAACATGCTATTTTTAATCCATAGAAAGTTTGCGCTTGTTATTACTTAAATTTTCACCAAGTTTCAATACAAAATGACTTTTGATTTTTAATCTATGATCAATCATTGAAATTCATAAAATCGCGCGTAACTTACGCTGCGCGACTCTAAAGTTAAAAAACAAAACGTCCTGCACATCTACAGCTAGAGGTCAATCTTATGACAAAGTTACACAATCTTATATTGGCCAGAATTAGAGATACGCTGCGAACAAAATTCTGGGAAAGAAAGAAGAATAAGATAGAAAAAAAAAAAAAAGAAAAAAAAAGATCCTGACAATAACAAGGGGTTATCCGCCCAGTGCGGATAACCAACTAGATTTGAACTCGTCACTACGGACGAGTTAGGTTATCCGCAGTGCAAAAGCCACGTGCAAGTCATACGTTAGAATAGTGCGCGCAAAAAAATAAAACGATTATGGCATTGAAAAATGTTAGTGCGCTCTCTATGTTGCGTCGCGTCTAAGTATATACGGTATAACACTATATACTGTATACGTACTACATACAGTGCAGAATAGGTGAAAATAAGTGACCAAAGTTATTGACGCATTTGAACATGATGACGTCATCACAATTTTTAAAATGGTGGATCATGCGAAAGGTAATTGATTGATCTAGACAATATAAAAAAATTGAGTGAAATGGAATAAGGATAAGTAGAGATGCGCTCTATTAAATTGACGAGCTATGACGAAAGAGAAAAAAATCCTATATTTTATATTCGGGTGGCCATACGATGACGTCACAATGTCTGGTTAGCCATATCAATGCATGATTCGAGAAAAACAACTCATCTACTTCCAGAATCTGAAATTTTAAATATTTTCACCTCGGAGTTTAGAATCTATGACTGTTTTAAAAAAGGCATAATTTTGACGAATTTTTGAACTTTTTCTTCAAAAACGCGCGCAAATTGTTCAATTCTACGTGCTCGTATGACGTGATTTTAAGTCGAAATTGATTGAAAATTGGTAAATGTACTAGAAAAGGCTGAAAAAACAAAAATCAAGCAAAAAAAAGATGTTTTTGCGCTACGTGCGCACGCGCGCGTAAAAAATATGCGCACGCGTGGGAATTTTTGAAATGCTCAAAATGACCTGAAACGCGTAGAAAGTTGATTAGAAATAAATTTTTCTCAATTTGAAATTTTAAACGCGCGTGCGCGCGTAACTTTATGTCAAACATGCCATTTTTAATCCATAGAAAGTTTGCCCTTAATATGACTTAAATGTTCACTAAGTGTCATTACAAAATGACTTTTGCTTTTTAGTCTATGTTAAATACGCGAAATTCATAAAATCGCGCGTAGCTTACGCTGCGCGACTCTAAAGTAAAAAAACGAGCTGTCCTGCACTTGTACACATAGAGGTAAATCTTCTGACAAAGTTATACGATGTAATGTTGATCAGAATTTGAGATACACGTGACACAAAATTTTGGGAAAGAAAGAAGAATAACATAGAAAAAAAAAAAAAAGATCCTGACAATAACAAGAGGTTATCCGCCAAGAGCGGATAACCAACTAGATTTGAACTCGTCACTACGGACGAGTTAGGTTATCCGCATTGCAAACGCCACGTGCACGTCATACGTTGGAATATTGCGCGCAGAAAAACGATTATGCCATTGAAAAAACGTTAGTGCGCTCTCTATTTTGCGTCACGTCAAAGTATATACGGTATACACTGTATTCTGTATACGTACTACATACAGTGCAGAATAGGTGAAAATAAGGGACCCAAGTTATTGACGCTTTTGGACATGATGACGTCATCACAATTTAAAAAATGGTGGATCGTGCGAAAGATAATTGATTGGCCTAGACAATATAACAAAATGGCGGGAAATGGAATACGGATAAGTGGAGATGCGCTCTATTAAATGTGATGAGCTTTGCGAAAGAGACAAAAATCCTATATTTTATATTCGAATGGCCATAAAATGACGTCACAATGTCCGGTTAGCCATATCGATGCATGATTTGTTATCTACAACTCATCTACTTCCAGAATCTGAAATTTAAAAAAAGTTCACCACGGAGTTTAGAATCTATGACTGTTTTAAAAAAGGCATAATTTTCTCAAATTTTTGAACTTTTTCATCAAAAACGCGCGCGAATTGTTCAATTCTACGTGCTCGTATGACGTGATTTTAAGTCAAAATTATTTGAAAATTGGTAAATTTACTAGAAAAGGCTGAAAGAACAAAAATCAAGCAAAACAAATATGTTTTTGCGCTAAGTGCGCACGCGCGCGTAAAAAAAATGCGCGCTCGTGGGAATTTTTGAAATGCTCAAAATGACCTGAAACGCGTAGAAAGTTGATTAGAAGTTGATTTTTCGCATTTTAAAATTTTAAACGCGCGTGCGCGCGTAACTTTCTTCGCAAACTGCCATTTTTAATCCATAGTAAGTTTGCGCTTAATATGACTTAAATTTTCACCAAGTTTCAATACAAAATGACTTTTGGTTTTTAATCTATGATCAATAATTGAAATTCATAAAATCACGCGTAACTTATGCTGCGCAGTTCGGACGGGACCGAAAACCTTATTACGACATCTTCAGATAGAGGTCAATCTTCTGATAAAGTTATACAATGTTATGTTAAGAAGATTTAGAGATACACGCGCAACAAAATTCTGGGAAAGAAAGAAGAAAAAAGAAAAAAAAGAAAAAAAAAAAAAAAAAAAAGATCCTGACAATAACAAGGGGTTATCCGCCAAGTGCGGATAACCAACTAGATTTGAACTCGTCACTACGGACGAGTTAGGTTATCCGCAGTTCAAAAGCCACGTGCACGTCATACGTTAGAATAGTGCGCGCAAAAAAATAAAACGATTATGGCATTGAAAAACGTTTGTGCGCTCTCTATGTTGCGTCGCGTCTAAGTATATACGGTATAACACTATATACTGTATACGTACTACATACAGTGCAGAATAGGTGAAAATAAGTGACCAAAGTTATTGACGCATTTGAACATGATGACGTCATCACAATTTTTAAAATGGTGGATCATGCGAAAGGTAATTGATTGATCTAGACAATATAAAAAAATTGAGTGAAATGGAATAAGGATAAGTAGAGATGCGCTCTATTAAATTGACGAGCTATGACGAAAGAGAAAAAAATCCTATATTTTATATTCGGGTGGCCATACGATGACGTCACAATGTCTGGTTAGCCATATCAATGCATGATTCGAGAAAAACAACTCATTTACTTCCAGAATCTGAAATTTTAAATATTTTCACCTCGGAGTTTAGAATCTATGACTTTTTAAAAAAAGGCATAATTTTCACAAATTTTTGAACTTTTTCATCAAAAACGCGCGCAAATTGTTCAATTCTACGTGCTCGTATGACGTGATTTTAAGTCGAAATTGATTGAAAATTGGTAAATGTACTAGAAAAGGCTGAAAAAACAAAAATCAAGCAAAAAAAAGATGTTTTTGCGCTACGTGCGCACGCGCGCGTAAAAAATATGCGCACGCGTGGGAATTTTTGAAATGCTCAAAATGACCTGAAACGCGTAGAAAGTTGATTAGAAATGAATTTTTCGCAATTTGAAATTTTAAACGCGCGTGCGCGCGTAACTTTATGTCAAACATGCCATTTTTAATCCATAGAAAGTTTGCCCTTGATATGACTTAAATGTTCACCAAGTGTCATTACAAAATGACTTTTGCTTTTTAGTCTATGTTAAATACGCGAAATTCATAAAATCGCGCGTAGCTTACGCTGCGCGACTCTAAAGTAAAAAAACGAGCTGTCCTGCACTTCTACACATAGAGGTAAATCTTCGGACAAAGTTATACGATGTAATGTTGATCAGAATTTGAGATACACGTGACACAAAATTTTGGGAAAGAAAGAAGAATAACATAGAAAAAAAAAAAAAAAAAAAAAAAAAAAAAGATCCTGACAATAACAAGAGGTTATCCGCCAAGAGCGGATAACCAAAAAACTAGACATGTAACTCGTCACTTTGACGAGTTTGGTTATCCGCCGCGCAAGTGGTGCAACATTAACATTAAGGGGATAGGTTGAGGACAAAAGGAAGTGTTCACGTTGGCATTATGACCTGAACTGAAGAATATGATATGTTGTTATTGCTGAATTTTATCTATATATAAATTCATATATAGTATACACAGGATAATCTGTATCCATATCACATACAGTGTAGAATATGTGAACTTACGGGACCCGCTATTTATTGCAATTTTTAACATGTTGACGGTTTTAAAATGAAACGGGAAGGTAGCAATTCCGAAAGGAAATTATCTCAGCAACAACGTATTAGCGTGTAGAAGAAATTTGAATACGTGAAATATTGATGCGCGCTCTTTTAAATGTAATGAATTATGACGCAAAAGATGAAAATACGACCTTTTTTATTTAACTGGCCATATGATGACGTCACAACATCCGATTGGCAACATTTTTACATAATTTCGTATCTACAATCCAATAGCTTCCAGAAAAAGTTTTAATCGTGATTATCAAATTTTATTCTTACGAGCTATAACAGATTAAAATTTACTGTAAAGATGAAATTGATGCCACACGTGATTTAAATTTTTAGGCATGATGACGTCAAAAAAATTAAAATATTTTTAACTCATGCGAAAGATAGTTGATTGACCTAGACAATATCAAAATCGGGGTGAAAATGGAAAACGGATAAGTGGAGATGCGCTCTATTCAATGTGATGAGCTATGACGAAAGATACAAAAATCCTAAATTTTATATTCGCGTGGCCATACGATGACGTCACAATGTCCGGTTAGCCATATTAATACCTGATCCGATATCTACAACTCATCTACTTCTAGAAAATGTCATCCACAAAAATTTGACCGTCTAGTTTAGAAATTACGACTGTTTAAAAAAAGTCATATTTTAAACGAATTTTTTAACCTTTTCATAAAAAACGCGCGCAAATTGGCCAATTCGACGTGCTCGTATGACGTATCTTTAAGTCAAAATTGTTTAAAATTTGGTAAAATTACTAGAAAAGGCTGGAAAAACATAAATCACGCGAAAAAATTACGTTTTCAATTCTACGTGCGCACCGCACACGTAAAAATGTGCGCACGCGTGGGAATTTTTGACATGCTTAAAACGACATGAAACGCGTAGAAAGTTGATTATAAATTAATTTTGCGCATTTTGAAATTTTAAATGCGCGTGCGCGCGTAACTTTGTGTATAACACGCAATTTTTTTTCAACAGAAAGTTAGCGCATGATATAAATTAAACTTTTGCAAAGTTTCAAGTTGAAATGTTATTTGGTTGTCGAGCTATGTTAAATACGACAAAATCGTTAAATCGCGCGTAAGTCACGTTGCGCAATTGTAAACGTCATGAAAAGCTTCGCTTGACGACGTTACGTAAATGTCAATATGTTAAGATAGTTACCAAAATGTTATGTTTGCGAGTTTTGGAGAAAAGCGTTACACAAAAATCATACAGAAAGAAAGAAGACTAGACATGTAACTCGTCACTTTGACGAGTTTGGTTATCCGCCGCGCAAGTGGTGCAACATTAACATTAAGGGGATAGGTTGAGGACAAAAGGAAGTGTTCACGTTGGCATTATGACCTGAACTGAAGAATATGATATGTTGTTATTGCTGAATTTTATTATTTAAATTCATATATAGTATACACAGTCTAATCTGTATCCATATCACATACAGTGTAGAATAGGTGAAATTACGGGACCCGCTATTTATTGCAATTTTTAACATGTTGACGGTTTTAAAATGAAACGCGAAGGTAGCAATTCCGAAAGTAAATTATCTCAGCAACAACGTATTAGCGTGTAGAAGAAATTTGAATACGTGAAATATTGATGCGCGCTCTTTTAAATGTAATGAATTATGACGCAAAAGATGAAAATACGACCTTTTTTATTTAACTGGCCATATGATGACGTCACAACATCCGATTGGCAACATTTTAACATAATTTCGTATCTACAATCCAATAGCTTCCAGAAAAAGTTTTAATCGTGATTATCACATTTTATTCTTACGAGCTATAACAGATTAAAATTTACTGTAAAGATGAAATTGATGCCACACGTGATTTCAATTTTTAGGCATGATGACGTCATAAAAATTAAAATATTTTTCACTCATGCGAAAGATAGTTGATTGACCTAGACAATATCAAAATCGGGGTGAAAATGGAAAACGGATAAGTGGAGATGCGCTCTATTCAATGTGATGAGCTATGACGAAAGATACAAAAATCCTAAATTTTATATTCGCGTGGCCATACGATGACGTCACAATGTCCGATTAGCCATATTAATACCTGATCCGATATCTACAACTCATCTACTTCCAGAATATGCCATCCACAAAAAGTTGACCGTTTAGTTTAGAAATTACGACTGTTTAAAAAAAGGCATATTTTAAACGAATTTTTTAACCTTTTCATAAAAAACGCGCGCAAATTGTCCAATTCGACGTGCTCGTATGACGTATCTTTAAGTCGAAATTGTTAAAAATTTGGTAAAATTACATGAAAAGGCTGGAAAAACATAAATCACGCGAAAAAAATACGTTTTCAATGCTACGTGCGCACCGCACACGTAAAAATGTGCGCACGCGTGGGAATTTTTTACATGCTTAAAACGACATGAAACGCGTAGAAAGTTGATTATAAATTAGTTTCGCGCATTTTGAAATTTTAAATGCGCGTGCGCGCGTAACTTTGTGTAAAACACGCAATTTTTTTTCAACAGAAAGTTAGCGCATGATATAAATTAAACTTTTGCAAAGTTTCAAGTTGAAATGTTATTTGGTTTTCGACATATGTTCAATACGAGAAAATCGTTAAATCGCGCGTACGTCACTTTGCGCAATTGTAAACATCATGAAAAGCTTCGCTTGACGACGTTACATAAATGTCAAAATGTTAACATAGTTAACAAAATGTTATGTTTGCAAGTTTCAGAGAAAAGCGTTACACAAAAATCATACAGAAAGAAAGAAGAAGAATAAAAAGTTGATGATGATGATGATTTCGTACAATCACAAGAGGTTATCCTGCAACTTCGTTGCGGATAACCAAAAAGACTAGACATGTAACTCGTCACTTTGACGAGTTTGGTTATCCGCCGCGCAAGTGGTGCAACATTAACATTAAGGGGATAGGTTGAGGACAAAAGGAAGTGTTCACGTTGGCATTATGACCTGAACTGAAGAATATGATATGTTGTTATTGCTGAATTTTATTGTTTAAATTCATATATAGTATACACAGTATAATCTGTATCCATATCACATACAGTGTAGAATAGGTGAAATTACGGGACCCGCTATTTATTGCAATTTTTAACATGTTGACGGTTTTAAAATGAAACGGGAAGGTAGCAATTCCGAAAGGAAATTATCTCAGCAACAACGTATTAGCGTGTAGAAGAAATTTGAATACGTGAAATATTGATGCGCGCTCTTTTAAATGTAATGAATTATGACGCAAAAGATGGAAATACGACCTTTTTTATTTAACTGGCCATATGATGACGTCACAACATCCGATTGGCAACATTTTTACATAATTTCGTATCTACAATCCAATAGCTTCCAGAAAAAGTTTTAATCGTGATTATCACATTTTATTCTTACGAGCTATAACAGATTAAAATTTACTGTAAAGATGAAATTGATGCCACACGTGATTTAAATTTTTAGGCATGATGACGTCAAAAAAATTAAAATATTTTAACTCATGCGAAAGATAGTTGATTGACCTAGACAATATCAAAATCCGGGTGAAAATGGAAAACGGATAAGTGGAGATGCGCTCTATTCAATGTGATGAGCTATGACGAAAGATACAAAAATCCTAAATTTTATATTCGCGTGGCCATACGATGACGTCACAATGTCCGGTTAGCCATATTAATACCTGATCCGATATCTACAACTCATCTACTTCCAGAATATGCCATCCACAAAAATTTGACCGTCTAGTTTAGAAATTACGACTGTTTAAAAAAAGGCATATTTTAAACGAATTTGTTAACCTTTTCATAAAAAACGCGCGCAAATTGTCCAATTCGACGTGCTCGTATGACGTATCTTTAAGTCGAAATTGTTTAAAATTTGGTAAAATTACATGAAAAGGCTGGAAAAACATAAATCACTCGAAAAAAATACCTTTTCAATGCTACGTGCGCACCGCACACGTAAAAATGTGCGCACGCGTGGGAATTTTTGACATGCTTAAAACGACATGAAACGCGTAGAAAGTTGATTATAAATTAGTTTCGCGCATTTTGAAATTTTAAATGCGCGTGCGCGCGTAACTTTGTGTAAAACACGCAATTTTTTTTCAACAGAAAGTTAGCGCATGATATAAATTAAACTTTTGCAAAGTTTCACTTTAAAATGTTATTTGGTTTTCGACATATGTTAAATACGAGAAAATCGTTAAATCGCGCGTACGTCACGTTGCGCAATTGTAAACATCATGAAAAGCTTCGCTTGACGACGTTACATAAATGTCAAAATGTTAACATAGTTAACAAAATGTTATGTTTGCAAGTTTCAGAGAAAAGCGTTACACAAAAATCATACAGAAAGAAAGAAGAAGAATAAAAAGTTGATGATGATGATGATGATGATGATTTCGTACAATCACAAGAGGTTATCCTGCAACTTCGTTGCGGATAACCAATAAACTGTTGACGGTTTTAAAATGAAACGCGAAGGTAGCAATTCCGAAAGGAAATTATCTCAGCAACAACGTATTAGCGTGTAGAAGAAATTTGAATACGTGAAATATTGATGCGCGCTTTTTTAAATCTAATGAATTATGACGCAAAAGATGAAAATACGACCTTTTTTATTTAACTGGCCATATGATGACGTCACAACATCCGATTGGCAACATTTTTACATAATTTCGTATCTACTATCCAATAGCTTCCAGAAAAAGTTTTAATCGTGATTATCACATTTTATTCTTACGAGCTATAACAGATTAAAATTTACTGTAAAGATGAAATTGATGCCACACGTGATTTAAATTTTTAGGCATGATGACGTCAAAAAAATTAAAATATTTTTTACTCATGCGAAAGATAGTTGATTGTCCCAGACAATATCAAAATCGGAGTGAAAATGGAAATTGGATAAGTGGAGATGCGCTCTATTCAATGTGATGAGCTATGACGAAAGATACAAAAATCCTAAATTTTATATTCGCGTGGCCATACGATGACGTCACAATGTCCGGTTAGCCATATTAATACCTGATCCGATATCTACAACTCATCTACTTCCAGAATATGCCATCCATAAAAAGTTGACCGTCTAGTTTAGAAATTACGACTGTTTAAAAAAAGGCATATTTTAAACGAATTTTTTAACCTTTTCATAACAAACGCGCGCAAATTGTCCAATACGATGTGCTCGTATGACGTATCTTTAAGTCGAAATTGTTTAAAATTTGGTAAAATTACTAGAAAAGGCTGGAAAAACATAAATCACGCGAAAAAAATACGTTTTCAATGCTACGTGCGCACCGCACACGTAAAAATGTGCGCACGCGTGGGAATTTTTGACATGCTTAAAACGACATGAAACGCGTAGAAAGTTGATTAGAAATTAATTTTGCGCATTTTGAAATTTTAAATGCGCGTGCGCGCGTAACTTTGTGTAAAACACGGAATTTTTTTTCAACAGAAAGTTAGCGCATGTTATAAATTAAACTTTTGCAAAGTTTCAAGTTGAAATGTTATTTGGTTGTCGAGCTATGTTAAATACGACAAAATCGTTAAATCGCGCGTAAGTCACGTTGCGCAATTGTAAACGTCATGAAAAGCTTCGCTTGACGACGTTACGTAAATGTCAATATGTTAAGATAGTTACCGAAATGTTATGTTTGCGAGTTTTAGAGAAAAGCGTTACACAAAAATCATACAGAATGATTTCGTACAATCACAAGAGGTTATCCTGCAACTTCGTTGCGGATAACCAAAAATAAAAAGATGACTAGACATGTAACTCGTCACTTTGACGAGTTTGGTTATCCGCCGCGCAAGTGGTGCAACATTAACATTAAGGGGATAGGTTGAGGACAAAAGGAAGTGTTCACGTTGGCATTATGACCTGAACTGAAGAATATGATATGTTGTTATTGCTGAATTTTATTATTTAAATTCATATATAGTATACACAGTATAATCTGTATCCATATCACATACAGTGTAGAATAGGTGAAATTACGGACCCGCTATTTATTGCAATTTTTAACATGTTGACGGTTTTAAAATGAAACGCGAAGGTAGCAATTCCGAAAGGAAATTATCTCAGCAACAACGTATTAGCGTGTAGAAGAAATTTGAATACGTGAAATATTGAGGCGCGCTCTTTTAAATGTAATGAATTATGACGCAAAAGATGAAAATACGACCTTTTTTATTTAACTGGCCATATGATGACGTCACAACATCCGATTGGCAACATTTTTACATAATTTCGTATCTACAATCCAATAGCTTCCAGAAAAAGTTTTAATCGTGATTATCACATTTTATTCTTACGAGCTATAACAGATTAAAATTTACTGTAAAGATGAAATTGATGCCACACGTGATATAAATTTTTAGGCATGATGACGTCAAAAAAATTAAAATATTTTTAACTCATGCGAAAGATAGTTGATTGACCTAGACAATATCAAAATCGGGGTGAAAATGGAAAACGGATAAGTGGAGATGCGCTCTTTTCAATGTGATGAGCTATGACGAAAGATACAAAAATCCTAAATTTTATATTCGCGTGGCCATACGATGACGTCACAATGTCCGGTTAGCCATATTAATACCTGATCCGATATCTACAACTCATCTACTTCCAGAATATGTCATCCACAAAAATTTGACCGTCTAGTTTAGAAATTACGACTGTTTAAAAAAAGGCATATTTTAAACGAATTTTTTAACCTTTTCATAAAAAACGCGCGCAAATTGTCCAATTCGACGTGCTCGTATGACGTATCTTTAAGTCGAAATTGTTTAAAATTTGGTAAAATTACTAGAAAAGGCTGGAAAAATATAAATCACGCGAAAAAAATACGTTTTCAATGCTACGTGCGCACCGCACACGTAAAAATGTGCGCACGCGTGGGAATTTTTGACATGCTTAAAACGACATGAAAAGCGTAGAAAGTTGATTATAAATTAATTTTGCGCATTTTGAAATTTTAAATGCGCGTGCGCGCGTAACTTTGTGTAAAACACGCAATTTTTTTTCAACAGAAAGTTAGCGCATGATATAAATTAAACTTTTGCAAAGTTTCACTTTAAAATGTTAATTGGTTTTCGACATATGTTAAATACGAGAAAATCGTTAAATTGCGCGTACGTCACGTTGCGCAATTGTAAACATCATGAAAAGCTTCGCTTGACGACGTTACATAAATGTCAAAATGTTAACATAGTTAACAAAATGTTATGTTTGCAAGTTTTAGAGAAAAGCGTTACACAAAAATCATACAGAAAGAAAGAAGATTAAGAAAAAGATGATGATGATGATGATGATTTCGTACAATCACAAGAGGTTATCCTGCAACTTCGTTGCGGATAACCAAAAAACTAGACATGTAACTCGTCACTTTGACGAGTTTGGTTATCCGCCGCGCAAGTGGTGCAACATTAACATTAAGGGGATAGGTTGAGGACAAAAGGAAGTGTTCACGTTGGCATTATGACCTGAACTGAAGAATATGATATGTTGTTATTGCTGAATTTTATCTATATATAAATTCATATATAGTATACACAGGATAATCTGTATCCATATCACATACAGTGTAGAATATGTGAACTTACGGGACCCGCTATTTATTGCAATTTTTAACATGTTGACGGTTTTAAAATGAAACGGGAAGGTAGCAATTCCGAAAGGAAATTATCTCAGCAACAACGTATTAGCGTGTAGAAGAAATTTGAATACGTGAAATATTGATGCGCGCTCTTTTAAATGTAATGAATTATGACGCAAAAGATGAAAATACGACCTTTTTTATTTAACTGGCCATATGATGACGTCACAACATCCGATTGGCAACATTTTTACATAATTTCGTATCTACAATCCAATAGCTTCCAGAAAAAGTTTTAATCGTGATTATCAAATTTTATTCTTACGAGCTATAACAGATTAAAATTTACTGTAAAGATGAAATTGATGCCACACGTGATTTAAATTTTTAGGCATGATGACGTCAAAAAAATTAAAATATTTTTAACTCATGCGAAAGATAGTTGATTGACCTAGACAATATCAAAATCGGGGTGAAAATGGAAAACGGATAAGTGGAGATGCGCTCTATTCAATGTGATGAGCTATGACGAAAGATACAAAAATCCTAAATTTTATATTCGCGTGGCCATACGATGACGTCACAATGTCCGGTTAGCCATATTAATACCTGATCCGATATCTACAACTCATCTACTTCTAGAAAATGTCATCCACAAAAATTTGACCGTCTAGTTTAGAAATTACGACTGTTTAAAAAAAGTCATATTTTAAACGAATTTTTTAACCTTTTCATAAAAAACGCGCGCAAATTGGCCAATTCGACGTGCTCGTATGACGTATCTTTAAGTCAAAATTGTTTAAAATTTGGTAAAATTACTAGAAAAGGCTGGAAAAACATAAATCACGCGAAAAAATTACGTTTTCAATTCTACGTGCGCACCGCACACGTAAAAATGTGCGCACGCGTGGGAATTTTTGACATGCTTAAAACGACATGAAACGCGTAGAAAGTTGATTATAAATTAATTTTGCGCATTTTGAAATTTTAAATGCGCGTGCGCGCGTAACTTTGTGTATAACACGCAATTTTTTTTCAACAGAAAGTTAGCGCATGATATAAATTAAACTTTTGCAAAGTTTCAAGTTGAAATGTTATTTGGTTGTCGAGCTATGTTAAATACGACAAAATCGTTAAATCGCGCGTAAGTCACGTTGCGCAATTGTAAACGTCATGAAAAGCTTCGCTTGACGACGTTACGTAAATGTCAATATGTTAAGATAGTTACCAAAATGTTATGTTTGCGAGTTTTGGAGAAAAGCGTTACACAAAAATCATACAGAAAGAAAGAAGAAAAATAAAAAGATGATGATTTCGTACAATCACAAGAGGTTATCCTGCAACTTCGTTGCGGATAACCAAAAAAAAAAAAAAAAAAAAAAAAAGATCCTGACAATAACAAGAGGTTATCCGCCAAGTGCGGATAACCAACTAGATTTGAACTCGTCACTACGGACGAGTTAGGTTATCCGCATCGAAAAATCCACGCGCACGCCACACGTCAGAATTTTGCGCGCAGAAAAACGATTATGCCATTGAAAAAAAATTTAGTGCGCTCTCTATTTTGCGTCACGTATAAGTATATACGGTATACGCTATATACTGTATAGGTACTACATACAGTGAAGAATATGTGAAAATAAGTGGCCCAAGTTATTGACGCTTTTGGACATGATGACGTAATAAAAATTTCAAAAAATGGTAAATCATGCGAAAGATAATTGATTGACCTAGACAATACAAAAAAATGGAAGGCAATGGAATACGGATAAGTGGAGATGCGCTCTATTAAATGTGACGAGCTACGAGGAAAGAGACAAAAATCCTATATTTTATATTCGAGTGGCCATACGATGACGTCGCAATGTCCGTTTAGCCATATTGATGCATGATTTGATATCTGCAACTCATCTACTACCAGAATATGTAATTATAAAAAAGTTCACCACGTAGTTTAAAATCTATGACTGTTTAAAAAAAGGCATAATTTTGACAAATTTTTGAACTTTTTAATAAAAAATGCGCGTAAATTGTTTAATTCTACGTGCTCGCATGACGTGATTTTAAGTCGAAATTGTTTGAAAGTTTGTAAATTTACTAAAAAAAGACAGGAAAAACAAAAATCAAGCAAAAAAATGATATTTTTGCGCTACATGCGCACGCGCGCGTAAAAAAATTGCGCACGCGTGGGAATTTTTGAAATGCTCAAAATGACATGAAAGGCGTAGAAAGTTGATTAGAAATTGATTTTTCGCATTTTGAAATTTTAAAAGCGCGTGCGCGCGTAACTTTTTTGAAACAAGCCATTTTTAATCCAAAGAAAGTTTGCGCATTATATGACTTAAATTTTCACCAAGTTTCAATTAAAAACGACTTTTAGTTTTTATTCTATGATCAATCATTGAAATTCACAAAATCGCGCGTAACTTACGCTGCGCAACTCGAAATTTGAAAAAAAAAGTTTCTTGCACATCTACAGCTACAGGGCAATATTTTGACAAAGTTATATAATCATTTGTTAGCCAGAATTAGAGATATGCTTGCAACAAAATTCGGGGAAAGAAAGAAGAAAATAGAAAAAAAAAGAGAAAAATAAAAAAAAAAAAGATCCTGACAATAACAAGAGGTTATCCGCCAAGTGCGGATAACCAACTAGATTTGAACTCGTCACTACGGACGAGTTAGGTTATCCGCAGAGCAAAAGCCACGTGCACGTCACACGTTAGAATATTGCGCGCAGAAAAACGATTATGCCATTGAAAAAAATGTTAGTGCGCCCTCTATTTTGTGTCGCCTCTAAGTATACGGTATAACACTATGTACTGAATACGTACTACATACAGTGCAGAATAGGTGAAAATAAGTGACCAAAGTTATTGACGCTTTTGAACATGATGACGTCATCACAATTTTAAAAATGGTGAATCGTGCGAAAGATAATTGATTGACCTAGACAATATAAAAAAAATGGGAGAAAATGGAATAGGGATAAGTGGAGTTGCGCTCTATTTAATGTAACGAGCTATGAAGAAAGAGACAAAAATCCTATATTTTATATTCGAGTGGCCATACGATGACGTCATAAGGTCCGGTTAGCCATATTGATGCATGATTCGATATCTGCAACTCATCTACTACCAGAATATGTAATTATAAAAAAGTTCACCACGTAGTTTAGAATCTATGAGAGTTTTAAAAAAAACATAATTTTGACAAATTTTTGAACTTTTTCATCAAAAATGCGCGCAAATTGTTTAATTCTACGTGCTCGTATGACGTGATTTTAAGTCGAAATTGATTTAAAATTGAAAAATTTACTAGAAAAGGCTGAAAAAACAAAAATCAAGCAAAAAAAAGATGTTTTTGCGCTACGTGCGCACGCGCGCGTAAAAAAAATGCGCAAGCCTGGGAATTTTTGAAATGCTCAAAATGATATGAAACGCGTAGAAAATTGATTAGAAGTTGATTTTTTGCATTTTGAAATTTTAAACGCACGTGCGCGCGTAACTTTCTGTGAAACATGCCATTTTTAATCCATAGAAAGTTTGCGCTTGATATGACTTAAATTTTCACAAAGTTTCAATTTAAAATAACTTTCGGTTTTTAATCTATGATCAATCATTTAAATTCATAAAATCGCGCGTAACTTACGCTGCGCAACTCAAAATTCATAAAAAAAAGTTTCTTGCACATCTACAGCTACAGGGCAATCTTTTGACAAAGTTATACAATCATATGTTGGCCAGAGTTAGAGATACGCTGCGAACAAAATTCGTGGAAAGAAAGAAGAACATAGAAACTAGATTTGAACTCGTCACTACGGACGAGTTAGGTTATCCGCCTCGCAAAACCCACGCGCATGACACCTAAGTTAGAATATTGCGCGCAGAAAAACGATTATGCCATTGAAAAAATGTTAGTGAGCCCTCTATTTTGTGTCGCGTCTAAGTGTGTACGGTATACACTATATACTGTATACGTACTGCATACAGTGCAGAATAGGTGAAAATAAGTGACCAAAGTTATTGACGCATTTGAACATGATGACGTCATCACAATTTTAAAAATGGTGAATCATGCGAAAGATAATTGATTGATCTAGACAATATAAAAAAATTGAGTGAAATGGAATACGGATAAGTGGAGATGCGCTCTATTAAATTTGACGAGCTATGACGAAAGAGAAAAAAATCTTATATTTTATATTCGGGTGGCCATACGATGACGTCACAATGTCCGGTTAGCCATATCAATGCATGATTCGAGAAAAACAACTCATCTACTTCCAGAATATGTAATTTTAAAAAAGTTCACCACGTAGTTTAGAAGTTATGACAGTTTAAAAAAAGGTCTAATTTTGACGATTTTTTGAAGTTTTTCATCAAAAACACGCGCAAATTATCCAATTCTACGTGCTCGTGTGACGTGATTATAAGTCGAAATTGATTGAAAATTTATAAATTTACTAGAAAAGGCTGAAAAAATAAAAATCAAGCAAAAAAAAGATGTTTTTGCGCTACGTGCGCACGCGCGCGTAAAAAAATTGCGCACGCGTGGGAATTTTTGAAATGCTCAAAATGACATGAAACGCATAGAAAGTTGATTAGAAATTGATTTATCGCATTTTGAAATTTTAAACGCGCGTGCGCGCGTAACTTTTTAAAACCATGCCATTTTTAATCCATAGAAAGTTTGCGCATGATATGACTTAAATTTTCACCAAGTTTCAATACAAAATGACTTTTGGTTTTTAATCTATGATCAATCATTGAAATTCATAAAATCGAGCGTAACTTACGCTGCGCGACTCGAAAATCAAAAAACAAAGTTTCTTGCACATCTACAGATATAGTTCAATCTTATGACAAAGTTATACAATCATTTGTTAGCCAGAATTAGAGATATGCTTGCAACAAAATTCGTGGAAAGAAAGAAGAAAAAAGAAAAAAAAGAAAAAAAATAAAAAAAAAAAGATCTATGATCAATCATTGAAATTCATAAAATCGCGCGTAACTTACGCTGCGCGACTCTAAAGTTAAAAAACGAAACGTCCTGCACATCTACAGCTAGAGGTCAATCTTATGACAAAGTTACACAATCTTATATTGGCCAGAATTAGAGATACGCTGCGAACAAAATTCCGGGAAAGAAAGAAGAATAAGATAGAAAAAAAAAAAGAAAACTAGATTTGAACTCGTCACTTTGACGAGTTCGGGTTATCCGCGCAAACGCAACATGCACATACGTTTAAAATATATGAACGCCGATAATTATTATGCCATCCTATGACATGAATTAAATATGTTTACAGTGCTGAATTGTACCTATTTTGTAGCATACATCATATTACAGTGTTTACAGAATACACTGTATATGTTATATACAGTGAAGCATAGACGGAATTACGAGACCCATCTTTTAAATCTAATTATTAACACGATGACATCATCAAATTGACATATAAAAATAACAATTTTAGAAGATAATTATCTAATTAATTACATTAATACAAATTTGAAGAATTTTGGGCACGTAAAAGTGAGATGCGCTCTCGTTTAAACGCAATGAACTTTTACGCAAGAGGTGAAAATACGACTTTTTTTATTCAATTGGCCATATGATGACGTCACAACATCTGATTGGCAAAATGTTCACATGATTTCGTATCTACAATCCAATAGCTTCCAGAAAACGTTTTAATCATGATTATCACTTTTTATTCAGACGAGCTATAACAGAGTAAAATTTACTGTAAAGATGAACATAAGTGACCCACGTTATTTACATTTTTAGACATGATGCCGTCATAACAATTAACATATTTTTATCTCATGCGAAAGATAATTGATTGACGTAGACAATAATAAAATCTCGGGGGAAATGGAATTCGTATGAGCGAGATGCGCTTTGTTGAATGTGATGAGCAATAACGCAATAGACAAAAATCCTATATTTTATATTCGAGTGGCCATATGATGATGTCACAATGTCCAGTTAGCCATATTCATGCATGATTTGATATCTACAACTCATCTACTTCCAGAATCTGAAATTTTAAAAATGTTCACCACGGAGTTTAGAATCTATGACAGTTTAAAAAAAGGCATAATTTTGACAAATTTTTGAACTTTTTCATCAAAAATGCGCACAAATTGTTTAATTCTACGTGCTCGTATGACGTGATTTTAGGTCGAAATTGATTTAAAATTGATAAATTTACTAGAAAAGGCTGAAAAAACAAAAATCAAGCAAAAAAAAGATGTTTTTGCGCTATGTGCGCACGCGCGCGTAAAAAAATTGCGCACTTGTGGGAATTTTTGAAATGCTCAAAATGACATGAAACGCATAGAAAGTTGATTAGAAATTGATTTTTCGCATTTTGAAATTTCAAACGCGCGTGCGCGCGTAACTTTTTGTTAAACATGCCATTTTTAATCCATAGAAAGTTTGCGCATGATATTACTTAAATTTTCACAAAGTTTCAATACAAAATAACTTTTGGTTTTTATTCTATGATCAATCATTGAAATTCATAAAATCGCGCGTAACTTACGCTGCGCAACTCTAAATTCATTAAAAAAAGTTTCTTGCACATCTACAGCTACAGGGCAATCTTTTGACAAAGTTAAACAATTTTATGTTAATCAGAATTAGAGATATGCCACCAACAAAATTCGGGGAAAGAAAGAAGAATAACATAGAAAAAAAAAAAAAAGATCCTGACAATAACAAGGGGTTATCCGCCAAGTGCGGATAACCAACTAGATTTGAACTCGTCACTACGGACGAGTTAGGTTATCCGCAGTCCTAAAGCCACGTGCACGTCATACGTTGGAATATTGCGCGCAGAAAAACGATTATGCCATTGAAAAAATGTGAGTGCGCTCTCTATTTTGTGTCACGTCAAAGTGTATACGGTATACACTATATACCGTATACGTACTACATACAGTTCAGAATAGGTGAAAATAAGTGACCAAAGTTATTGAGGCTTTTGCACATGATGACGTCATAACAATTTTTAAAATGGTGAATCATGCGAAAGATAATTGATTGACATAGGCAATATAAAGAAATGGAGGGCAATGGAATACGGATAAGTGGAGATGCGCTCTATTAAATGTGATGAGCTATACGAAAGAGAAAAAAATCCTATATTTTATATTCGAGTGGCCATACGATGACGTCACAATGTCCTGATAGCCATATTGATACATGATTCGATATCTACAACTCATCTACTACCAGAATATGTAAATATAAAAAAGTTTACGACGTAGTTTAGAATCTATGACTGTTTAAAAAAAGGCATAATTTTCACAAATTTTTGAACTTTTTCATCAAAATTGCGCGCAAATTGTTTAATTCTACGTGCTCGTATAACGAGATTTTAAGGCAAAATTGATTGAAAATTGGTAAATATATTATAAAAGACAGAAAAAACAAAAATCAAGCAAAAAAAAGATGTTTTTGCGCTACGTGCGCACGGGCGCGTAAAAAAAGTGCGCACGCGTGGGAATTTTTGAAATGCCCAAAATGACATGAAACGCGTAGAAAGTTGATTAGAAATTGATTTTTCGCAATTTGAAATTTTAAACGCGCGTGCGCGCGTAACTTTTTGTAAAACATGCCATTTTCTCTCCATAGAAAGTTAGCGCATAATATGACTTAAATTTTCACCAAGTTTCTATACAAAATGACTTTTAGTTTTTATTCTATGATCAATCATTGAAATTCATAAAATCGCGCGTAACTTACGCTGCGCGACTCAAAATTCATAAAAAAAAGTTTCTTGCACATCTACAGCTACAGGGCAATCTTTTCACAAAGTTATACAACTTTATGTTGGCCAGAATTAGAGATACGCGACCAACAAAATTCGTGGAAAGAAAGAAGAATATAGAAAAAAAAAAAAAAGAAAAAAAAAAAAAAAGATCCTGACAATAACAAGAGGTTATCCGCCAAGTGCGGATAACCAAAAAAAACTAGATTTGAACTCGTCACTACGGACGAGTTAGGTTATCCGCAGCGCAAAAGACACGTGCACCATACGTTAGAATATTGCGCGCAGAAATACGATTACACCATTGAAATAATGTTAGTGCGCTCTCAATTTTGCGTCACGTCAAAGTATATACGGTATACACTATATTCTGTATACGTACTACATACAGTGCAGAATAGGTGAAAATAAGGAACCAAAGTTATTGACGCTTTTGGACATGATGACGTCATCACAATTTAAAAAATGGTAGATTTTGCGAAAGATAATTGATTGACCTAGACAATATAAAGAAATGGAGGGCAATGGAATACGGATAAGTGGAGATGCGCTCTATTAAATGTGATGAGCTATACGAAAGAGAAAAAATCCTTTATTTTATATTCGAGTGGCCATACGATGACGTCACAATGTCCGGTTAGCCATATCGATGCATGATTCGATATCTACAACTCATTATCTTCCAGAATGTGTAATTTAAAAAAAGTTCTCCTCGTAGTTTACAATCTATGACAGTTTTAAAAAAAGCATAATTTTCACGAATTTTTTAACTTTTTCATCAAAAACGCGCGCAAATTGTTCAATTCTACGTGCTCGTATGACGTGATTTTAAGTCGAAATTGATTGAAAATTGGTAAATTTACTAGAAAAGGGTGGAAAAACAAAAATCAAGCAAAAAAAAGATGTTTTTGCGCTACGTGCGCACGCGCGCGTAAGAAAAGTGCGCACGCGTGGGAATTTTTGAAATGCTCAAAATGACATGAAACGCGTAGAAAGTTGATTAGAAATTGATTTTTCGCATTTTGAAATTTTAAACACGCGTGCGCGCGTAACTTTCTTTAAAACATGCCATTTTCTCTCCATAGAAAGTTAGCGCATGATATGACTTAAATTTTCACCAAGTTTCAATACAAAATGACATAAAGTTTTTATTCTATGATCAATCATTGAAATTCATAAAATCGCGCGTAACTTACGCTGCGCGACTCAAAATTCATAAAAAAAAGTTTCTTGCACATCTACAGCTACAGGGCAATCTTTTGACAAATTTATACAATCATATGTTGGCCAGAATTAGAGATACGCTGCCAACAAAAAATGGGAGAGAAGTGTGTAAAGAAAGAAATAAATACTAGATTTGAACTCGTCACTACGGACGAGTTAGGCTATCCGCAGCACGTCATACGTTAGAATATTGCGCGCAGAAAAACGATTATGCCATTGAAAAAATGTTAGTGCGCTCTCTATTTTGTGTCACCTCAAAGTATATACGGTATACACTATATTCTGTATACGTACTACATACAGTGCAGAATAGGTGAAAATAAGGGACCCAAGTTATTGACGCTTTTGGACATGATGACGTCATCACAATTTAAAAAATGGTATATTATGCGAAAGATAATTGATTGGCATAGACAATATAAAAAAATGGGGGGAAATGGAATTCGGATAAGTGGAGATACGCTCTATTAAATGTGATGAGCTTTGACGAAAGAGACAAAAATCCTATATTTTATATTTGAGTGGCCATACGATGACGTCACTATGTCTTGTTAGCCATATCGATGCATGATTCGATATCTACAAATCATCAACTTCCAGAATGTGTAATTTAAAAGAAGTTCACCTCGTAGTTTACAATCTATGACTGTTTTAAAAAAGGCAAAATTTTGACGAATTTTTCAACTTTTTCTTCAAAAACGCGCGCAAATTGTTGAATTCTACGTGCTCGTATGACGTGATTTTATGTCGAAATTGATTGAAAATTGGTAAATTTACTAGAAAAGGCTGAAAAAACAAAAATCAAGCAAAAAAAAGATATTTTTGCGCTACGTGTGCACGCGCGCGTAAAAAAAATGCGCACGCGTGGGAATTTTTGAAATGCTCAAAATGCCCTGAAACGCGTAGAAAGTTGATTAGAAATGGATATTTCGCAATTTGAAATTTTAAACGCGCGTGCGCGCGTAACTTTATGTCAAACATGCCATTTTTAATCCATAGAAAGTTTGCCCTTGATATGACTTAAATGTTCACCAAATGTCATTACAAAATGACTTTTGGTTTTTAGTCTATGTTAAATACGCAAAATTCATAAAATCGCGCGTAGCTTACGCTGCGCGACTCTAAAGAAAAAAAACGAGCTGTCCTGCACTTCTACAGATAGAGGTAAATCTTCTGACAAAGTTATACGATGTAATGTTGATCAGAATTTGAGATACACGTGACACAAAATTTTGGGAAAGAAAGAAGAATAACATAGAAAAAAAAAAAAAAAAAAAAAAAAAAAAAGATCCTGACAATAACAAGGGGTTATCCGCCAAGTGCGGATAACCAAAAAAAAAAAAAAACTAGATTTGAACTCGTCACTACGGACGAGTTAGGTTATCCGCAGCGCAAAGGCCACGTGCACGTCATACGTTAGAATATAGCGCGCAGAAAAACGATTATGCCATTGAGAAAATGTTAGCGCGCTCTCTATTTTGCTTCACGTCAAAGTGTATACGGTATACACTATATACTGTATACGTACTACGTACAGTTCAGAATAGGTGAAAATAAGTGACCAAAGTTATTGACGCTTTTGCACATGATGACGTCATAACAATTTTTAAAATGGTGAATCATGTGAAAGATAATTGATTGACCTAGACAATATAAAGAAATGGAGGGCAATGGAATACGGATAAGTGGAGATGCGCTCTATTAAATGTGATGAGCTATACGAAAGAGAAAAAAATCCTATATTTTATATTCGAGTAGCCATACGATGACGTCACAATGTCCTGTTAGCCATATTGATACATGATTCGATATCTACAACTCATCTACTACCAGAATATGTAATTATAAAAAGGTTCACCACGTAGTTTAGAATCTATGACTGTTTAAAAAAGGCATAATTTTGACAAATTTTTAGACTTTTTCATCAAAATTGCGCGCAAATTGTTTAATTCTACGTGCTCGTATGACGAGATTTTAAGGCAAAATTGATTGAAAGTTGATACATTTATTATAAAAGACAGAAAAAACAAAAATCAAGCAAAAAAAAGATGTTTTTGCGCTACGTGCGCACGTGCGCGTAAGAAAAGTGCGCAAGCGTGGGAATTTTTGAAATGCTCAAAATGACATGAAACGCGTAGAAAGTTGATTAGAAATTGATTTTTCGCATCTTGAAATTTTAAACGCGCGTGCGCGCGTAACTTTTTGCGCAACCTGCCATATTTAATCTACAGAAAGTTTGCGCTTTATATGACTTAAATTTTCACCAAGTTTCAATACAAAATGACTTTTGGTTTTTAATCTATGATCAATAATTGAAATTCATAAAATCGCGCGTAACTTACGCTGCGCGACTCGAAATTTGAAAAAAAAAGTTTCTTGCACATCTACAGATATAGGGCAATCTTTTGAAAAAGTTATACAATCTTCTGTTGGCTAGAATTAGAGATACGCTGCCCACAAAAAATGGGAGAGAAGTGTGGAAAGAAAGAAATAAATACTAGACTTGAACTCGTCACTTCGGACGAGTTAGGTTATCCGCAGCGCAAAGGCCACGTGCACGTCATACGTTAGAATATTGCGCGCAGAAAAACGATTATGCCATTGAAAAAATGTTAGTGCGCTCTCTATTTTGTGTCACGTCAAAGTATATACGGTATACGCTATATTCTGTATACGTACTACATACAGTGCAGAATATGTGAAAATAAGGGACCCAAGTTATTGACGCTTTTAGACATGATGACGTCATCACAACTTAAAAAATGGTAGATTATGCGAAAGATAATTGATTGGTCTAGACAATATAACAAAATGGGGGGAAATGGAATACGGATAAGTGGAGATGCGCTCTATTAAATGTGATGCGCTATGACGAAAGAGACAAAAACCCTATATTTGATATTCGAGTGGCCATACGATGACGTCACAATGTCCGGTTAGCCATATCGATGCATGATTTGATTTCTAAAACTCATCTACTTCCAGAATCTGAAATTTTAAAAAAGTTCACCACGGAGTTTAGAATCTATGACTGTTTTAAGAAAGGCATAATTTTGACAAATTTTTGAACTTTTTCATCAAAAACGCGTGCAAATTGTTCAATTCTACGTGCTCGTATGACGTGATTTTAAGTCGAAATTGATTGAAAATTGGTAAATTTACTAGAAAAAGCTGAAAAAACAAAAATCAAGCAAAAAAAAGATGTTTCTGCGCTACGTGCGCACGCGCGCGTAAAAAAATTGCGCATGCGTGGGAATTTTTGAAATGCTTAAAATGACCTGAAACGCGTAGAAAGTTGATTAGAAATTGATTTTACGCATTTTGAAATTTTAAACGCGCGTGCGCGCGTAACTTTAAAAAAAAGTGCGATTTCCAATCCATAGAAAGTTAGCGCATGATATAAACTACACTTTTGCCAAGTTTCAATTAAAATTGCTTTTTGGTTTTTGATCTATGTTAAATACGCGAAAATCACAAAAACGCGCGTAACTTACGCTGCGCGACTATAAAGTCAAAAAACGAAACGTCCTGCACATCTACAGCTACAGGTCAATCTTATGAAAAAGTTACACAATCTTTTGTTTGCCAGAATTTGAGATACGCTGCCAACAAAATTCCGGGAAAGAAAGAAGAATAACATAGAAAAAAAAAAAAAAAAAAAAAAAAAAAGATCCTGACAATAACAAGGGGTTATCCGCCAAGTGCGGATAACCAACTAGATTTGAACTCGTCACTACGGACGAGTTAGGTTATCCGCAGTGCAAAAGCCACGTGCACGTCATATGTTAGAATATTGTGCGCTAAAAAAAAAATTATCGCATAGAAGAAATGTTAGTGAGCCCTCTATTTTGCGTCACGTCTAAGTATATACGGTATACGCTATATACTGTATACGTACTACATACAGTGCAGAATAGGTGAAAATAAGTGACCAAAGTTAATGACGCTTTTGACCATGATGACGTCATAACAATCTTAAAAATTGTTAACCATGTGATAGATAATTGATTGACCTAGACAATATAAAAAAATTGAGGGAAATGGAATACGGATAAGTGGAGATGCGCTCTATTAAATGTGACGAGCTATGACGAAAGAGAAAAAAATCCTATATTTTTTATTCGAGTGGCCATACAATGACGTCATAATATTCAGTTAGCCATATTAATGCAAGATTCGATAAAGACAACTCATCTACTTCCAGAATATGTAATTTAAAAAATGTTCACCACGTAGTTTAGAATTTATGACTGTTTTAAGAAAGGCATAATTTTGACAAATTTTTGAACTTTTTCATCAAAAACGCGCGCAAATTGTTCAATTCTACGTGCTCGTATGACGTGATTTTAAGTCGAAATTGCTTTAAAATTGGTAAATTTACTAGAAAAGGCTGAAAAAACAAAAATCAAGCAAAAAAAAGATGTTTCTGTGCTACGTGCGCACGCGCGCGTAAAAAAATTGCGCACGCGTGGGAATTTTTGAAACGCTCAAAATGACCTGAAACGCGTAGAAAGTTGAATAGAAATTGATTTTACGCATTTTGAAATTTTAAACGCGCGTGCGCGCGTAACTTTAGGGAAAAGTCTGATTTTCAATCCATAGAAAGTTAGCGCATGATATAAATTACACTTTTGCCAAGTTTCAATAAAAATTGCTTTTTGGTTTTTGATCTATGTTAAATACGCAAAATTCACAAAATCGCGCGTAACTTACGCTGCGCGACTATAAAGTCAAAAAACGAAACGTCCTGCACATCTACAGCTACAGGTCAATCTTATGAAAAAGTTACACAATCTTCTGGTTTCCAGAATTTGAGATACGCTGCCAACAAAATTCAGGGAAAGAAAGAAGAATAACATAGAAAAAAAAAAAAAAAAAAAAAAAAAAGATCCTGACAATAACAAGGGGTTATCCGCCAAGTGCGGATAACCAACTAGATTTGAACTCGTCACTACGGACGAGTTAGGTTATCCGCAGCGCAAAGGCCACGCGCACGTCATACGTTAAAATATTGCGCGCAGAAAAACGATTAAGTCATTGAAACAATTTCAGTGTGCTCTCTATTTTTCGTCACGTCAAAGTAACGGTATACGCTATATTCTGTATACGTACTACATACAGTGCAGAATAGGTGAAAATAAAGGACCCAAGTTATTGACGCTTTTGACATGATGACGTTATCACAATTTAAAAAATGGTAGATTATGCGAAAGATAATTGATTGGCCTAGACAATATATCAAAATGGGGGGAAATGGAATACGGATAAGTGGAGATGCGCTCTATTAAATGTGATGAGCTATGACGAAAGAGACAAAAATCCTTTATTTGATATTCGTGTGGCCATACGATGATGTCACAATGTCCGGTTAGCCAAATTGATGCATGATTCGATATCTACAACTCATCTACATTCAGAATATGTAATTTAAAAAAAGTTCACCACGTAGTTTAGAATCTATGACTGTTTAAAAAAAGGCATAATTTTGACAAATTTTTGAACTTTTTCATCAAAAATGCGCGTAAATTGTTTAATTCTACGTGCTCGTATGACGTGATTTTAAGTTGAAATTGTTTGAAAGTTGGTAAATTTACTAAAAAAAGACGGGAAAAACAAAAATCAAGCAAAAAAATGATGTTTTTGCGTTACGTGCGCACGCGCGCGTAAAAAAATTGCGCACGCGTAGGAATTTTTGAAATGCTCAAAATGACATGAAACGCGTAGAAAGTTGATTAGAAATTGATTTTTTGCATTTTGAAATTTTAAACGCGCGTGCGCGCGTAACTTTCTGTAAAACATGCTATTTTCTCTCCATAGAAAGTTAGCGCATGATATGACTTAAATTTTCACCAAGTTTCAATACAAAATGACATATAGTTTTTATTCTATGATCAATCATTGAAATTCATAAAATCGCACGTAACTTACGCTGCGCGACTCAAAATTCATAAAAAAAAGTTTCTTGCACATCTACAGCTACAGGGCAATCTTTTGACAAAGTTATACAATCATATGTTGGCCAGAATTAAAGATACGCTGCCAACAAAAAATGGGAGAGAAGTGTGTAAAGAAAGAAATAAATACTAGATTTGAACTCGTCACTACGTACGAGTTAGGTTATCCGCAGCGCAAAGGCCACGTGCACGTCATACGTTAGAATATTGCGCGCAGAAAAACGATTATGCCATTTAAAAAATGTTAGTGCGCTCTCAATTTTGCGTCACGTCTGAGTATATACGGTATACACTATAACTGTATACGTACTACTTACAGTTCAGAATAGGTGAAAATAAGTGACCAAAGTTATTGACGCTTTTGCACATGATGACGTCATAACAATTTTTAAAATGGTGAATCATGCGAAAGATAATTGATTGACCTAGACAATATAAAGAAATGGAGGGCAATGGAATACGGATAAGTGGAGATGCGCTCTATTAAATGTGATGAGCTATACGAAAGAGAAAAAAATCCTATATTTTATATTCGAGTGGCCATACGATGACGTCACAATGTCCTGTTAGCTACATCGATGCATGATTCGATATCTACAACTCATCAACTTTCAGAATGTGTAATTTTAAAAAAGTTCACCACGTAGTTTAGAATCTATGACTTTTTTTAAAAAGGCATAATTTTCACGAATTTTTTAACTTTTTCATCAAAAACGCGCGCAAATTATTCAATTCTACGTGCTCGTATGACGTGATTTTAAGTCGAAATTGATTGAAAATTGGTAAATTTACTAGAAAAGGGTGGAAAAACAAAAACCAAGCAAAAAAAAGATGTTTTTGCTCTACGTGCGCACGCGCGCGTAAGAAAAGTGCGCACGCTTGGGAATTTTTGAAATGCTCAAAATGACCTGAAACGCGTAGAAAGTTGATTAGAAATTGATTTTTCGCATTTTGAAATTTTAAACGCGCGTGCGCGCGTAACTTTCTATAAAACATGCCATTTTCTCTCCATAGAAAGTTATCGCATGATATGACTTAAATTTTCACCAAGTCTGAATACAAAATGACTTTTGGTTTTTATTCTATGATCAATCATTGAAATTCATAAAATCACGCGTAACTTACGCTGCGCGACTCAAAATTCATAAAAAAAAGTTTCTTGCACATCTACAGCTACAGGGCAATCTTTTGACAAAGTTATACAATCATATGTTGGCCAGAATTAGAGATACGCTGCGAACAAAATTCGTGGAAAGAAAGAAGAAAATAGAAGAAAAAAGAGAAAAAAAAGATCCTGACAATAACAAGAGGTTATCCGCCAAGTGCGGATAACCAACTAGATTTGAACTCGTCACTTCGGACGAGTTAGGTTATCCGCAGCGCAAAGGCCACGCGCACGTCATACGTTAGAATATTGCGCGCAGAAAAAAGATTAAGGCATTGAAACAATTTCAGTGCGCTCTCTGTTTTTCGTCACGTCTAAGTATATACGGTATACACTATATACTGTATACGTACTACATACAGTGCAGAATAGGTGAAATTAAGTGACCAAAGTTATTGACGCTTTTGAACAAGATGACGTCATCACAATTTTTAAAATGGTGAATCGTGCGAAAGATAATTGATTGACCTAGACAACATAAAAAAATGGGGGGAAATGGAATACGGATAAGTAGAGATGCGCTCTATTAAATTTGACGAGCTATGACGAAAGAGAAAAAAATCCTATATTTTATATTCGAGTGGCCATACGATGATGTCACAATGTCCGGTTAGCCATATTCGTGCATGAATCGATATCTACAAGTCATCAACTACCAGAATATGTAATTTGAAAAAAGTTCACCACGTAGTTTAGAATCTATGACTGTTTAAAAAAAAGCATAATTTTCACAAATTTTTGAACTTTTTCATCAAAAACGCGCGCAAATTGTTTAATTCTACGTGCTCGTATGACGTGATTTTAAGTCGAAATTGATTAAAAATTGGTAAATTTGCTATAAAAGGCTGAAAAAGCAAAAATCAAGCAAAAAAAGGGTGTTTTTGCGCTACGTGCGCACGCGCGCGTAAAAAAATTGCGCACGCGTGGGAATTTTTGAAATGCTCAAAATGACATAAAACGCTTAGAAAGTTGATTAGAAATTGATTTTTCGCATTTTGAAATTTTAAACGCGCGTGCACGCGTAACTTTTCGTAAAACATGCCATTTTCTCTCTATAGAAAGTTAGCGCATGATATGACTTAAATTTTCACCAAGTTTCAATACAAAATGACATATAGTTTTTATTCTATGATCAATCATTGAAATATATAAAATCGCGCGTAACTTACGCTGCGCGACTCAAAATTCATAAAAAAAAGTTTCTTGCACATCTACAGCTACAGGGCAATCTTTTGACAAAGTTATACAATTATATGTTGGCCAGAATTAGAGATACGCTGCCAACAAAAAATGGGAGAGAAGTGTGTAAAGAAAGAAATAAATACTAGATTTGAACTCGTCACTACGGACGAGTTAGGTTATCCGCAGAGCAAAAGCCACGTGCACGTCATACGTTAGAATATTGCGCAGAGAAAAACATTATGCCATTGAAAAAATGTTAGTGCGCTCTCTATTTTACGTCACGTCTAAGTATACACGGTATACACTATATATTGTATACGTACTACATACAGTTCAGAATAGGTGAAAATAAGTGACCAAAGTTAATGACGCTTTTGAACATGATGACGTCATCACAATTTTAAAAATGGTATATCATCCGAAAGATAATTGATTGACCTAGACAAAAAAAAAATTGAGGGAAATGGAATACGGATAAGTAGAGATGCGCTCTATTAAATTTGACGAGCTATGATGAAAGAGAAAAAAATCCTATATTTTATATTTGAGTGGCCATACGATGACGTCACTATGTCCTGTTAGCCATATCGATGCATGATTCGATATCTACAACTCATCAACTTCCAGAATGTGTAATTTAAAAAAAGTTCTCCTCGTAGTTTACAATCTATGACTGTTTTAAAAAAGGCATAATTTTGACAAATTTTTGAACTTTTTCATAAAAAACGCGCGCAAATTGTTCAATTCTACGTGCTCGTATGACGTGAATTTAAGTCGAAATTGATTGAAAATTGGTAAATTTACTAGAAAAGGCTGAAAAAACAAAAATCAAGCAAAAAATGTATGTTTTTGCGCTAAGTGCGCACGCGCGCGTAAAAAAATTGCGCACGCGTGGGAATTTTTGAAATGTTCAAAATGACCTGAAACGCGTAGAAAGTTGATTAGAAATTAATTTTACGCATTTTGAAATTTTAAACGCGCGTGCGCGCGTAACTTTATTTGAAACATGCCATTTTTAATCCATAGAAAGTTTGCGCATGATATGACTTAAATTTTCACCGAGCTTCAATACAAAATGACTTTTAGTTTTTAATCTATGATCAATCATTGAAATTCATATAATTGCGCGTAACTTACGCTGCGCGTCTCGAAATTCGAAAAAAAAAATGTCATGCACATCTACAGATCCAGGCCAATCTTATAACAAAGTTATAGAATTATATGTTGGCTAGAATTAGAGATACGCTGCGAACAAAATTCGTGGAAAGAAAGAAGAATAAAGAAAAAAAAAAAAAAAAAAAAAAAAAAAAAAAAAAAAGATCCTGACAATAACAAGGGGTTATCCGCCAAGTGCGGATAACCAACTAGATTTGAACTCGTCACTACGGACGAGTTAGGTTATCCGCGGCGCAAAAGCCACGTGCACGTCTTACGCTAGAATATTGCGCGCATAAAAACGATTATGCCATTGAAAAAAATGTTAGTGCGCTCTCTATTTTGTGTCACGTCTGAGTATATACGGTATACGCTATATACTGTATACGTACTACATACAGAGCAGAATAGGTGAAAATAAGGGACCCAAGTTATTGACTCTTTTGGACATGATGACGTCATCACAATTTAAAAAATGGTAGATTATGCGAAAGATAATTGATTGGCCTAGACAATATAACAAAATGGGGGGAAATGGAATACGGATAAGTGGAGATGCGCTCTATTAAATGTGATGAGCTATGCGAAAGAGACAAAAATCCTATATTTTATATTCGAGTGGCCATACGATGACGTCACAATGTCCGGTTAGCCATATCGATGAATGATTTGATATTTACAACTCATCTACTTCCAGAATCTGAAATTTTAAAAATTTTCACCTCGGAGTTTAGAATCTATGTCTTTTTAAAAAAAGGCATAATTTTCACGAATTTTTTAACTTTTTCATCAAAAACGCGCGCAAATTGTTCAATTCTACGTTCTCGTATGACGTGATTTTAAGTCGAAATTGTTTGAAAGTTGGTAAAATTACTAGAGAAGGCTTAAAAAACAAAAATCAAGCAAAAAAAACATGTTTTTGCCTTACGTGCGCACGCGCGCGTAAAAATATTGCGCACGCGTGGGAATTTTTGAAATGCTCAAAATGACATGAAACGCGTAGAAAGTTGATTAGAAATGACTTTTGCGCAATTTGAAATTTTGAACGCACGTGCGCGCGTAACTTTCTGTAAAACATGCCATTTTCTCTCCATAGAAAGTTTGCGATTAATATGACTTAAATTTTCACTAAGTTTCAAAACAAAATGACTTATAGTTTTTAATCTATGATCAATCATTGAAATTCATAAAATCGCACTTAACTTACGCTGCGCGACTCTAAAGTCAAAAAACGAAACGTCCTGCACATCTACCGCTACAGGTCAATATTATGACAAAGTTACACAATCTTATGTTGGCCAGAATTAGAGATATGCGACCAACAAAATTCGTGGAAAGAAAGAAGAAAATAGAAAAAAAAGAAAAAAAAAAAAAAGAAAAAAAAAAAAAAGATCCTGACAATAACAAGGGGTTATCCGCCAAGAGCGGATAACCAACTAGACTTGAACTCGTCACTACGGACGAGTTAGGTTATCCGCAGCGCAAAGGCCACGTGCACGTCATACGTTAAAATATTGCGCGCAGAAAAACGATTAAGTCATTGAAACAATTTCAGTGTGCTCTCTATTTTTCGTCACGTCTGAATATATACGGTATACGCTATATACTGTATACGTACTACATACAGTGCAGAATAGGTGAAAATAAGTGACCAAAGTTATTGACGCTTTTGGACATGATGACGTCATCACAATTTCTAAAATGGTGAATCATGCGAAAGATAATTGATTGACCTAGACAATATAAAGAAATGGAGGGCAATGGAATACGGATAAGTGGAGATGCGCTCTATTAAATGTGATGAGCTATACGAAAGAGAAAAAAATCCTATATTTTATATTCGAGTGGCCATACGATGACGTCACAATGTCCTGTTAGCTATATCGATGCATGATTCGATATCTACAACTCATCAACTTCCAGAATGTGTAATTTAAAAAAAGTTCACCACGTAGTTTATAATCTATGACTTTTAAAAAAAAAGCATAATTTTCACGAATTTTTTAACTTTTTCATCAAAAATGCGCGTAAATTGTTTAATTCTACGTGCTCGTCTGACGTGATTTTAAGTTCAAATTGTTTGAAAGTTGGTAAATTTACTAGAAAAGGGTGGAAAAACAAAAATCAAGAAAAAAAAAATGTTTTTGCGCTACGTGCGCACGCGCGCGTAAGAAAAGTGCGCACGCGTGGGAATTTTTGAAATGCTCAAAATGACATGAAACGCGTAGAAAGTTGATTAGAAATTGATTTTTCGCATTTTTAAATTTTAAACGCGCGTGCGCGAGTAACTTTTTGTAAAACATGCCATTTTCTCTCCATAGAAAGTTAGCGCATGATATGACTTAAATTTTCACCAAGTTTCAATACAAAATGACATATAGTTTTTATTCTATAATCAATCATTGAAATTCATAAAATCGCGCGTAACTTACGCTGCGCGACTCAAAATTCATAAAAAAAAGTTTCTTGCACATCTACAGCTACAGGGCAATCTTTTGACAAAGTTATACAATCATATGTTGGCCAGAATTAGAGTTACGCTGCCAACAAAAAATGGGAGAGAAGTGTGTAAAGAAAGAAATAAATACTAGATTTGAACTCGTCACTTCGGACGAGTTAGGTTATCCGCAGCGCAAAGGCCACGTGCACGTCATACGTTAGAATATTGCGCGCAGAAAAACGATTATGCCATTGAAAAAATGTTAGTGCGCTCTCTATTTTGTGTCACGTCAAAGTATATACGGTATACACTATATTCTGTATACGTACAACATACAGTGCAGAATAGGTGAAAATAAGGGACCCAAGTTATTGACGCTTTTGGACATGATGACGTCATCACAATTTAAAAAATTGTAGATTATGCGAAAGATAATTGATTGGCCTAGACAATATAACAAAATGGGAGAAATGGAATACGGATAAGTGGAGATGCGCTCTATTAAATGTGATGAGCTATGAGAAAGAGACAAAAATCCTATATTTTATATTCGAGTGGCCATACGTTGACGTCACAATGTCCGGTTAGCCATATCGATGCATGATATGATATCTACAACTCATCTACTTCCAGAATCTGAAATTTTCAAAATTTTCACCACGGACTTTAGAATCTATGACTTTTTAAAAAAAGGCATAATTTTCACGAATTTTTTAACTTTTTCATCAAAAACGCGCGCAAATTGTTCAATTCTACGTGCTCGTATGACGTGATTTTAAGTCGAAATTGATTGAAAACTGGTAAATTTACTAGAAAAGGCTGGAAAAACAAAAATCAAGGAAAAAATAGATGTTTTTGCGCTACGTGCGCACGCGCGCGTAAGAAAAGTGCGCACGCGTGGGAATTTTTGAAATGCTCAAAATGACATGAAACGCGTAGAAAGTTGATTAGAAATTGATTTTTCGCATTTTGAAATTTTAAACGCGCGTGCGCGCGTAATTTTCTGTAAAACATGCCATTTTCTCTCCATAGAAAGTTAGCGCATGATATAAATTAAACTTTTGCCAAGTTCCAAATTAAATGGTTTAATGGTTTTCGATCTAAATTAAATACGCAAAATTCATAAAATCGCGCGTAACTTACGCTGCGCAACTCGGACGGTACCGAAAACCTTATTACGACATATTCAGATAGAGATCAATCTTCTGATAAAGTTACAAAATGTTATGTTGAGAAGATTTAGAGATACACGCGCAACAAAATTCTGGGAAAGAAAGAAGAATAAGAAAGAAAAAAAAAAAAAAAAAAAAAAAAGATCCTGACAATAACAAGGGGTTATCCGCCAAGTGCGGATAACCAAAAAGATCCTGACAATAACAAGGGGTTATCCGCCAAGTGCGGATAACCAACTAGATTTGAACTCGTCACTACGGACGAGTTAGGTTATCCGCAGCGCAAAAGTCACGCGCATGACACATAAGTTAGAATATTGCGCGCAGAAAAACGATTATGCCATTGAAAAAAATGTTAGTGAGCCCTCTATTTTGCGTCACGTCTGAGTATATACGGTATACACTATATACTGTATACGTACTACATACAGTGCTGAATAGGTGAAAATAAGTGACCAAAGTTATTGACGCTTTTGGACATGATGACGTCATAACAATTTTAAAAATGGTGTATCATTCGTAAGATAATTGATTGACCTAGGCAATATATAAAAATGGGGGAAAATGGAATACGGATAAGTGGAGATGTGCTCTATTAAATGTGATGAGCTATGACGAAAGAGACAAAAATCCTATATTTGATATTCGTGTGGCCATACGACGACGTCACAATGTCCGGTTAGCCAAATCAATGCATGATTCTATATTTACAACTCATCTACATTCAAAATATGTAATTTTAAAAAAGTTCACCACGTAGTTTAGAATCTATGACTGTTTAAAAAAAGGCATAATTTTGACAAATTTTTGAACTTTTTCATCAAAAATGCGCGTAAATTGTTTAATTCTACGTGTTCGTATGACGTGATTTTAAGTCGAAATTGTTTGAAAGTTGGTAAATTTACTAAAAAAGACAGGAAAAACAAAAATCAAGCAAAAAAATGATGTTTTTGCGCTACGTGCGCACGCGCGCGTAAAAAAATTGCGCACAAGTGGGAATTTTTGAAATGCTCAAAATGACATGAAATGCGTAGAAAGTTGATTAGAAGTTGATTTTTCGCATTTTGAAATTTTAAACGCGCGTGCGCGCGTAACTTTTTGTGAAACATGCCATTTTTAATCCAAAGAAAGTTTGCGCATTATATGACTTAAATTTTCACCAAATTTCAATTAAAAACGACTTTTAGTTTTTATTCTATGATCAATCATTGAAATTCACAAAATCGCGCGTAACTTACGCTGCGCAACTCGAAATTTGAAAAAAAAAGTTTCTTGCACATCTACAGCTACAGGGCAATATTTTGACAAAGTTATATAATCATTTGTTAGCCAGAATTAGAGATATGCTTGCAACAAAATTCGGGGAAAGAAAGAAGAAAATAGAAAAAAAAAGAGAAAAATAAAAAAAAAAAAGATCCTGACAATAACAAGGGGTTATCCGCCAAGTGCGGATAACCAACTAGATTTGAACTCGTCACTACGGACGAGTTAGGTTATCCGCAGCGCAAAAGCCACGCGCACGTCATACGTTAGAATATTGCGCGCAGAAAAACGATTATGCCAATGAAAAAATGTTAGTGCGCTCTCTATTTTGCGTCACGTCAAAGTATATACGGTATACACTATATTCTGTATACGTACTACATACAGTGCAGAATAGGTGAAAATAAGGGACCCAAGTTATTGACGCTTTTGGACATGATGACGTCATCACAATTTTTAAAATGGTGAATCATTCGAAAGATAATTGATTGGCCTAGACAATATAACAAAATAGGGGGAAATGGAATACGGATAAGTGGAGATGCGCTCTATTAAATGTGATGAGCTATGCGAAAGAGACAAAAATCCTATATTTTATATTCGAGTGGCCATATGATGACGTCACAATGTCCGGTTAGCCATATCGATGCATGATTTGATATTTACAACTCATCTACTTTTAGAATCTGAAATTTTAAATATTTTCACCACGGAGTTTAGAATCTATGACTTTTTAAAAAAAGGCATAATTTTCACGAATTTTTTAACTTTTTCATCAAAAACGCGCGCAAATTGTTCAATTCTACGTGCTCGTATGACGTGATTTTAAGTCGAAATTGTTTGAAAGTTGGTAAATTTACTAGAAAAGACTGAAAAAACAAAAATCAAGCAAAAAAAAGATGTTTTTGCGCTACGTGCGCACGCGCGCGTAAAAAATATGCGCACGCGTGGGAATTTTTGAAATGCTCAAAATGACCTGAAACGCGTAGAAAGTTGATTAGAAATGGATTTTTCGCAATTTGAAATTTTAAACGCGCGTGCGCGCGTAACTTTCTTTAAAACATGCCATTTTCTCTCCATAGAAAGTTAGCGCATGATATGACTTAAATTTTTACCAAGTTTCAATACAAAATTACTTTTAGTTTTTATTCTATAATCAATCATTGAAATTCATAAAATCGCACGTAACTTACGCTGCGCGACTCTAAAGTCAAAAAACGAAACGTCCTGCACATCTACCGCTACAGGTCAATATTATGACAAAGTTACACAATCTTATGTTGGCCAGAATTAGAGATATGCGTGCAACAAAATTCGTGGAAAGAAAGAAGAAAATAGAAACTAGATTTGAACTCGTCACTACGGACGAGTTAGGTTATCCGCCTCGCAAAACCCACGCGCATGACACCTAAGTTAGAATATTGCGCGCAGAAAAACGATTATGCCATTGAAAAAATGTTAGTGAGCCCTCTATTTTGTGTCGCGTCTAAGTGTGTACGGTATACACTATATACTGTATACGTACTACATACAGTGCAGAATAGGTGAAAATAAGTGACCAAAGTTATTGACGCATTTGAACATGATGACGTCATCACAATTTTAAAAATGGTGAATCATGCGAAAGATAATTGATTGATCTAGACAATATAAAAAAATTGAGTAAAATGGAATACGGATAAGTGGAGATGCGCTCTATTAAATTTGACGAGCTATGACGAAAGAGAAAAAAATCCTATATTTTATATTCGGGTGGCCATACGATAACGTAACAATGTCCGGTTAGCCATATCAATGCATGATTCAAGAAAAACAACTCATCTACTTCCAGAATATGTAATTTTAAAAAAGTTCACCACGTAGTTTAGAAGTTATGACTGTTTAAAAAAAGGTCTAATTTTGACGATTTTTTGAAGTTTTTCATCAAAAACACGCGCAAATTATCCAATTCTACGTGCTCGTGTGACGTGATTATAAGTCGAAATTGATTGAAAATTTATAAATTTTCTAGAAAAGGCTGAAAAAATAAAAATCAAGCAAAAAAAAGATGTTTTTGCGCTACGTGCGCACGCGCGCGTAAAAAATTAGCGCACGCGTGGGAATTTTTGAAATGCTCAAAATGACATGAAACGCATAGAAAGTTGATTAGAAATTGATTTATCGCATTTTGAAATTTTAAACGCGCGTGCGCGCGTAACTTTTTAAAACCATGCCATTTTTAATCCATAGAAAGTTAGCGCATGATATGACTTAAATTTTCACCAAGTTTCAATACAAAATGACTTTTGGTTTTTAATCTATGATCAATCATTGAAATTCATAAAATCGCGCGTAACTTACGCTGCGCGACTCGAAAATCAAAAAACAAAGTTTCTTGCACATCTACAGATATAGGTCAATCTTATGACAAAGTTATACAATCATTTGTTAGCCAGAATTAGAGATATGCTTGCAACAAAATTCGTGGAAAGAAAGAAGAAAAAAGAAAAAAAAGAAAAAAAATAAAAAAAAAAAGATCCTGACAATAACAAGGGGTTATCCGCCAAGTGCGGATAACCAAAAAAAAGAGAAAAAAAAAAAGAAAAAAAAAAAAGATCCTGACAATAACAAGGGGTTATCCGCCAAGTGCGGATAACCAACTAGATTTGAACTCGTCACTACGGACGAGTTAGGTTATCCGCATCGCAAAACCCACGCGCATGACACCTAAGTTAGAATATTGCGCGCAGAAAAACGATTATGCCATTGAAAAAATGTTAGTGAGCCCTCTATTTTGTGTCGCGTCTAAGTGTGTACGGTATACACTATATACTGTATACGTACTACATACAGTGCAGAATAGGTGAAAATAAGTGACTAAAGTTATTGACGCTTTTGAACATGATGACGTCATCACACATTTAAAATTGGTAAATCATACGAAAGATAATTGATTGACCTAAACAATATATAAAAATGGGGGGAAATGGAATACGGATAAGTGGAGATGCGCTATATTAAATGTGACGAGCTACGAGGAAAGAGACAAAAATCCTATATTTTATATTCGAGTGGCCATACGATGACGTCACAATGTCCGGTTAGCCATATTGATGCATGATTTGATATCTGCAACTCATCTTCTACCAGAATATGTAATTATAAAAAAGTTCACCACGTAGTTTAGAATCTATGACTGTTTAAAAAAAGGCATAATTTTCACAAATTTTTGAACTTTTCCATAAAAAATGCGCGCAAATTGTTTAATTCTACATGCTCGTATGACGTGATTTTAAGTCGAAATTGATTGAAAATTTATAAATTTACTAGAAAAGGCTGAAAAAACAAAAATCAAGCAAAAAAAGGATGTTTTTGCCCTACGTGCGCACGCGCGCGTAAAAAAAATGCGCACGCGTGGGAATTTTTGAAATGCTCAAAATGACATGAAACGCGTAGAAAGTTGATTAGAAATTGATTTTTCACATTTTGAAATTTTAAACGCGCGTGCGCGCGTAACTTTTTGTAAAACATGCTATTTTTAATCCATAGAAAATTTGCGCATGATATGACTTAAATTTTCACCAAGTTTCAATACAAAATGACTTTTAGTTTTTATTCTATGATCAATCATTGAAATTCACAAAATCGCGCGTAACTTACGCTGCGCGACTCGAAATTTGAAAATAAAAGTTTCTTGCACATCTACAGCTACATATCAATCTTATGAAAAAGTTATACAATCATATGTTGCCCAAAATTAGAGATATGCGACCAACAAAATTCGTGGAAAGAAAGAAGAAAATAGAAAAAAAAAGAGAAACTAGATTTGAACTCGTCACTACGGACGAGTTAGGTTATCCGCAGTCCTAAAGCCACGTGCACGTCATACGTTGGAATATTGCGCGCAGAAAAACGATTATGCCATTGAAAAAATGTGAGTGCGCTCTCTATTTTGTGTCACGTCAACGTGTATACGGTATACACTATATACCGTATACGTACTACATACAGTTCAGAATAGGTGAAAATAAGTGACCAAAGTTATTGACGCTTTTGCACATGATGACGTCATAACAATTTTTAAAATGGTGAATCATGCGAAAGATAATTGATTGACATAGACAATATAAAGAAATGGAGGGCAATGGAATACGGATAAGTGGAGATGCGCTCTATTAAATGTGATGAGCTATACGAAAGAGAAAAAAATCCTATATTTTATATTCAAGTGGCCATACGATGACGTCACAATGTCCTGATAGCCATATTGATACATGATTCGATATCTACAACTCATCTACTACCAGAATATGTAATTATAAAAAAGTTTACCACGTAGTTTAGAATCTATGACTGTTTAAAAAAAGGCATAATTTTGACAAATTTTTGGACTTTTTCATCAAAATTGCGCGCAAATTGTTTAATTCTACGTGCTCGTATGACGAGATTTTAAGGCAAAATTGATTGAAAATTGGTAAATATATTATAAAAGGCAGAAAAAACGAAAATCAAGCAAAAAAAAGATGTTTTTGCGCTACGTGCGCACGGGCGCGTAAAAAAAGTGCGCACGCGTGGGAATTTTTGAAATGCTCAAAATGACATGAAACGCGTAGAAAGTTGATTAGAAATGAATTTTGCGCATTTTGAAATTTTGAACGCGCGTGCGCGCGTAACTTTATGTAAAACATGCCATTTTTAATCCACAGAAAGTTTGCGCATGATATAACTTAAATTTTCACCAAGTTTCAATAGAAAATGACTTTTTGTTTTTAATCTATGATCAATTATTGAAATTCATAAAATTGCGCGTAACTTACGCTGCGCAACTCAAAAATCAAAAAACAAAGTTTCTTGCACATCTACAGATATAGGTCAATCTTATGACAAAGTTATACAATCATTTGTTAGCCAGAATTAGAGATATGCTTGCAACAAAATTCGTGGAAAGAAAGAAGAATATAGAAAAAAAAAAAAAAGAAAAAAAAAAAAAAAAAAGATCCTGACAATAACAAGGGGTTATCCGCCAAGTGCGGATAACCAACTAGATTTGAACTCGTCACTACGGACGAGTTAGGTTATCCGCAGCGCAAAGGCCACGCGCACGTCATACGTTAAAATATTGCGCGCAGAAAAACGATTAAGTAATTGAAACAATTTCAGCGCGCTCTTTATTTTTCGTCACGTCTGAGTATATACGGTATACACTATATACTGTATACGTACTACATACAGTGCAGAATAGGTGAAAATAAGTGAACAAAGTTATTGACGCTTTTGAACATGATGACGTCATCACAATTTTGAAAATGGTGAATCGTGCGAAAGATAATTAATAGACCTAGACAACATAAAAAAAATGGGGGGAAATGGAATACATATAAGTGGAGATGCGCTATATTAATAGTGACGAGCTACGAGGAAAGAGACAAAAATCCTATATTTTATATTCGAATGGCCATACGATGACGTCACAATGTCTGGTTAGCCATATTGATGCATGATTTGATATCTGCAACTCATCTACTACCAGAATATGTAATTATAAAAAAGTTCACCACGTAGTTTAGAATTTATGACTGTTTAAAAAAGGCATAATTTTGACTAATTTTTGAACTTTTTCATCAAAAATGCGCGTAAATTGTTTAATTATACGTGCTCGTATGACGTGATTTTGAGTCGAAATTGTTTGAAAGTCGGTAAATTTTCTAAAAAAGACAGGAAAAACAAAAATCAAGCAAAAAAATGATGTTTTTGCGCTACATGCGCACGTGCGCGTAAAAAAATTGCGCACGCGTGGGAATTTTCGAAATGCTTAAAATGACATGAAACGCGTAGAAAGTTGATTAGATATTGATTTTTCGCAATTTGAAATTTTAAACGCGCGTGCGCGCGTAACTTTTTGTGAAACATGCCATTTTTAATCCATAGGAAGTTTGCGCATTATATGACTTAAATGTTCACCAAGTTTCAATACAAAACGACTTTTAGTTTTTATTCTATGATCAATCATTGAAATTCACAAAATCGCGCGTAACTTACGCTGCGCAACTCCAAAATCGTCCAAAAGCTTGGCTGCACATCTACAGCTATAGGTCAATCTTATGACAAAGTTATACAATCTTATGTTGGCCAGAATTAGAGATATGCGACCAACAAAATTCGTGGAAAGAAAGAAGAACATAGAAAAAAAAAAAAAAAAAAAAAAAAAAAAAAGATCCTGACAATAACAAGGGGTTATCCGCCAAGTGCGGATAACCAACTAGATTTGAACTCGTCACTACGGACGAGTTAGGTTATCCGCAGTCCTAAAGCCACGTGCACGTCATACGTTGGAATATTGCGCGCAGAAAAACGATTATGCCATTGAAAAAATGTGAGTGCGCTCTCTATTTTGCGTCACGTCAACGTGTATACGGTATACACTATATACCGTATACGTACTACATACAGTTCAGAACAGGTGAAAATAAGTGACCAAAGTTATTGACGCTTTTGCACATGATGACGTCATAACAATTTTTAAAATGGTGAATCATGCGAAAGATAATTGATTGACATAGACAATATAAAGAAATGGAGGGCAATGGAATACGGATAAGTGGAGATGCGCTCTATTAAATGTGATGAGCTATACGAAAGAGAAAAAAATCCTATATTTTATATTCGAGTGGCCATACGATAACGTCACAATGTCCTGATAGCCATATTGATACATGATTCGATATCTACAACTCATCTACTACCAGAATATGTAATTATAAAAAAGTTTACCACGTAGTTTAGAATCTATGACTGTTTAAAAAAAGGCATAATTTTGACAAATTTTTGGACTTTTTCATCAAAATTGCGCGCAAATTGTTTAATTCTACGTGCTCGTATGACGAGATTTTAAGGCAAAATTGATTGAAAATTTGTAAATATATTATAAAAGGCAGAAAAAACGAAAATCAAGCAAAAAAAAGATGTTTTTGCGCTACGTGCGCACGGGCGCGTAAAAAAAGTGCGCACGCGTGGGAATTTTTGAAATGCTCAAAATGACATGAAACGCGTAGAAAGTTGATTAGAAATGAATTTTGCGCTTTTTGAAATTTTGAACGCGCGTGCGCGCGTAACTTTATGTAAAACATGCCATTTTTAATCCACAGAAAGTTTGCGCATGATATAACTTAAATTTTCACCAAGTTTCAATAGAAAATGACTTTTTGTTTTTAATCTATGGTCAATTATTGAAATTCATAAAATTGCGCGTAACTTACGCTGCGCAACTCGAAAATCAAAAAACAAAGTTTCTTGCACATCTACAGATATAGGTCAATCTTATGACAAAGTTATACAATCATTTGTTAGCCAGAATTAGAGATATGCTTGCAACAAAATTCGTGGAAAGAAAGAAGAATATAGAAAAAAAAAAAAAAGAAAAAAAAAAAAAAAAAAGATCCTGACAATAACAAGGGGTTATCCGCCAAGTGCGGATAACCAACTAGATTTGAACTCGTCACTACGGACGAGTTAGGTTATCCGCATCGCAAAACCCACGCGCATGACACCTAAGTTAGAATATTGCGCGCAGAAAAACGATTATGCCATTGAAAAAATGTTAGTGAGCCCTCTATTTTGTGTCGCATCTAAGTGTGTACGGTATACACTATATACTGTATACGTACTACATACAGTGCAGAATAGGTGAAAATAAGTGACCAAAGTTATTGACGCATTTGAACATGATGACGTCATCACAACTTTAAAAATGGTGAATCATGCGAAAGATAATTGATTGATCTAGACAATATAAAAAAATTGAGTGAAATGGAATAAAGATAAGTAGAGATGCGCTCTATTAAATTGACGAGCTATGACGAAAGAGAAAAAAATCCTATATTTTATATTCGGGTGGCCATACGATGACGTCACAATGTCCGGTTAGCCATATCAATGCATGATTCGAGAAAAACAACTCATCTACTTCCAGAATATGTAATTTTAAAAAAGTTCACCACGTAGTTTAGAATTTATGACTATTTAAAAAAAGGTCTAATTTTGACGATTTTTTGAAGTTTTTCATCAAAAACACGCGCAAATTATCCAATTCTACGTGCTCGTGTGACGTGATTTTAAGTCGAAATTGATTGAAAATTTATAAATTTACTAGAAAAGGCTGAAAAAACAAAAATCAAGCAAAAAAAAGATTTTTTTGCGCTACGTGCGCATGCGCGCGTAAAAAATTTGCGCACGCGTGGGAATTTTTGAAATGCTCAAAATGACATGAAACGCATAGAAAATTGATTAGAAATTGATTTTTCGCATTTTAAAATTTTAAAGGCGCGTGCGCGCGTAACTTTATGTAAAACATGCCATTTTTAATCCATAGAAAGTTTGCGCATGATATGACTTAAATTTTTACTAAGTTTCAATACAAAATGACATTTGGTTTTTAATCTATGATCAATCATTGAAATTCATAAAATCGCACTTAACTTACGCTGCGCGACTCTAAAGTCAAAAAACGAAACGTCCTGCACATCTACCGCTACAGGTCAATATTATGACAAAGTTACACAATCTTATGTTGGCCAGAATTAGAGATATGCGACCAACAAAATTCGTGGAAAGAAAGAAGAAAATAGAAAAAAAAAGAGAAAAAAAATAAAAAAAAAAAGATCCTGACAATAACAAGAGGTTATCCGCCAAGTGCGGATAACCAACTAGATTTGAACTCGTCACTTTGACGAGTTCGGGTTATCCGCGCAAACGCAACATGCACATACGTTTAAAATATATGAACGCCGATAATTATTATGCCATCCTATGACATGAATTAAATATGTTTACAGTGCTGAATTGTACCTATTTTGTAGCATACATCATATTACAGTGTTTACAGAATACACTGTATATGTTATATACAGTGAAGCATAGACGGAATTACGAGACCCATCTTTTAAATCTAATTATTAACACGATGACATCATCAAATTGACATATAAAAATAACAATTTTAGAAGATAATTATCTAATTAATTACATTAATACAAATTTGAAGAATTTTGGGCACGTAAAAGTGAGATGCGCTCTCGTTTAAACGCAATGAACTTTTACGCAAGAGGTGAAAATACGACTTTTTTTATTCAATTGGCCATATGATGACGTCACAACATCTGATTGGCAAAATGTTCACATGATTTCGTATCTACAATCCAATAGCTTCCAGAAAACGTTTTAATCATGATTATCACTTTTTATTCAGACGAGCTATAACAGAGTAAAATTTACTGTAAAGATGAAAATAAGTGACCCACGTTATTTACATTTTTAGACATGATGCCGTCATAACAATTAACATATTTTTATCTCATGCGAAAGATAATTGATTGACGTAGACAATAATAAAATCTCGGGGGAAATGGAATTCGTATGAGCGAGATGCGCTTTGTTGAATGTGATGAGCAATAACGAAATAGACAAAAATCCTATATTTTATATTCGAGTGGCCATATGATGATGTCACAATGTCCGGTTAGCCATATTCATGCATGATTTGATATCTACAACTCATCTACTTCCAGAATCTGAAATTTTAAAAATGTTCACCACGGAGTTTAGAATCTATGACAGTTTAAAAAAAGGCATAATTTTGACAAATTTTTGAACTTTTTCATCAAAAATGCGCGCAAATTGTTTAATTCTACGTGCTCGTATGACGTGATTTTAGGTCGAAATTGATTTAAAATTGATAAATTTACTAGAAAAGGCTGAAAAACAAAAATCAAGCAAAAAAAAGATGTTTTTGCGCTATGTGCGCACGCGCGCGTGAAAAAATTGCGCACGCGTGGGAATTTTTGAAATGCTCAAAATGACATGAAACGCGTAGAAAGTTGATTAGAAATTGATTTTTCGCATTTTGAAATTTCAAACGCACGTGCGCGCGTAACTTTTTGTTAAACATGCCATTTTTAATCCATAGAAAGTTTGCGCATGATATTACTTAAATTTTCACAAAGTTTCAATACAAAATGACTTTTGGTTTTTAATCTATGATCAATCATTGAAATTCATAAAATCGCGCGTAACTTACGCTGCGCAACTCTAAATTCATTAAAAAAAGTTTCTTGCACATCTACAGCTACAGGGCAATCTTTTGACAAAGTTAAACAATTTTATGTTAACCAGAATTAGAGATATGCCACCAACAAAATTCGGGGAAAGAAAGAAGAATAACATAGAAAAAAAAAAAAAAGATCCTGACAATAACAAGGGGTTATCCGCCAAGTGCGGATAACCAACTAGATTTGAACTCGTCACTTCGGACGAGTTAGGTTATCCGCAGCGCAAAGGCCACGTGCACGTCATACGTTAGAATATTGCGCGCACAAAAACGATTATGCCATTGAAATAATGTTAGCGCGCTCTCTATTTTGCGTCACGTCAAAGTATATACGGTATACACTATATTCTGTATACGTACTACATACAGTGCAGAATAGATGAAAATAAGGGACCCAAGTTATTGACGCTTTTGGACATGATGACGTCATCACAATTTAAAAAATGGTAGATTATGCGAAAGATAATTGATTGGCCTAGACAATATAACAAAATGGGGGGAAATGGAATACGGATAAGCGGAGATGCGCTCTATTAAATGTGATGAGCTATGCGAAAGAGACAAAAATCCTATATTTTATATTCGAGTGGCCATACGATGACGTCACAATATCCGGTTAGCCATATCGATGCATGATTTGATATTTACAACTCATCTACTTCCAGAATCTGAAATTTTAAATATTTTCACCTCGGAGTTTAGAATCTATGACTTTTAAAAAAAAGGCATAATTTTCACAAATTTTTGAACTTTTTCATCAAAAACGCGCGCAAATTGTTCAATTCTACATGCTCGTATGACGTGATTTTAAGTCGAAATTGTTTGAAAGTTGGTAAAATTACTAGAGAAGGCTGAAAAAACAAAAATCAAGCAAAAAAAACATGTTTTTGCGTTACGTGCGCACGCGCGCGTAAAAATATTGCGCACGCGTGGGAATTTTTGAAATGCTCAAAATGACATGAAACGCGTAGAAAGTTGATTAGAAATGAATTTTGCGCATTTTGAAATTTTGAACGCGCGTGCGCGCGTAACTTTATGTAAAACATGCCATTTTTAATCCACAGAAAGTTTGCGCATGATATAACTTAAATTTTCACCAAGTTTCATTAGAAAATGACTTTTGGTTTTTAATCTATGATCAATCATTGAAATTCATAAAATTGCGCGTAACTTACGCTGCGCAACTCAAAAATCAAAAAACAAAGTTTCTTGCACATCTACAGATATAGGTCAATCTTATGACAAAGTTATACAATCTTATGTTTGCCAGAATTAGAGATACGCTCCCAACAAAATTCGTGGAAAGAAAGAAGAATAAAGAAAAAAAAAAAAAAAAAGATCCTGACAATAACAAGAGGTTATCCGCCAAGTGCGGATAACCAACTAGATTTGAACTCGTCACTTCGGACGAGTTAGGTTATCCGCAGCGCAAAGGCCACGTGCACGTCATACGTTAGAATATTGCGCGCAGAAAAACGATTATGCCATTGAAAAAATGTTAGTGCGCTCTCTATTTTGTGTCACGTCAAAGTATATACGGTATACACTATATTCTGTATACGTACAACATACAGTGCAGAATAGGTGAAAATAAGGGACCCAAGTTATTGACGCTTTTGGACATGATGACGTCATCACAATTTAAAAAATTGTAGATTATGCGAAAGATAATTGATTGGCCTAGACAATATAACAAAATGGGAGAAATGGAATACGGATAAGTGGAGATGCGCTCTATTAAATGTGATGAGCTATGAGAAAGAGACAAAAATCCTATATTTTATATTCGAGTGGCCATACGTTGACGTCACAATGTCCGGTTAGCCATATCGATGCATGATATGATATCTACAACTCATCTACTTCCAGAATCTGAAATTTTCAAAATTTTCACCACGGACTTTAGAATCTATGACTTTTTAAAAAAAGGCATAATTTTCACGAATTTTTTAACTTTTTCATCAAAAACGCGCGCAAATTGTTCAATTCTACGTGCTCGTATGACGTGATTTTAAGTCGAAATTGATTGAAAACTGGTAAATTTACTAGAAAAGGCTGGAAAAACAAAAATCAAGGAAAAAATAGATGTTTTTGCGCTACGTGCGCACGCGCGCGTAAGAAAAGTGCGCACGCGTGGGAATTTTTGAAATGCTCAAAATGACATGAAACGCGTAGAAAGTTGATTAGAAATTGATTTTTCGCATTTTGAAATTTTAAACGCGCGTGCGCGCGTAATTTTCTGTAAAACATGCCATTTTCTCTCCATAGAAAGTTAGCGCATGATATAAATTAAACTTTTGCCAAGTTCCAAATTAAATGGTTTAATGGTTTTCGATCTAAATTAAATACGCAAAATTCATAAAATCGCGCGTAACTTACGCTGCGCAACTCGGACGGTACCGAAAACCTTATTACGACATATTCAGATAGAGATCAATCTTCTGATAAAGTTACAAAATGTTATGTTGAGAAGATTTAGAGATACACGCGCAACAAAATTCTGGGAAAGAAAGAAGAATAAGAAAGAAAAAAAAAAAAAAAAAAAAAAAAGATCCTGACAATAACAAGGGGTTATCCGCCAAGTGCGGATAACCAAAAAGATCCTGACAATAACAAGGGGTTATCCGCCAAGTGCGGATAACCAACTAGATTTGAACTCGTCACTACGGACGAGTTAGGTTATCCGCAGCGCAAAAGTCACGCGCATGACACATAAGTTAGAATATTGCGCGCAGAAAAACGATTATGCCATTGAAAAAAATGTTAGTGAGCCCTCTATTTTGCGTCACGTCTGAGTATATACGGTATACACTATATACTGTATACGTACTACATACAGTGCTGAATAGGTGAAAATAAGTGACCAAAGTTATTGACGCTTTTGGACATGATGACGTCATAACAATTTTAAAAATGGTGTATCATTCGTAAGATAATTGATTGACCTAGGCAATATATAAAAATGGGGGAAAATGGAATACGGATAAGTGGAGATGTGCTCTATTAAATGTGATGAGCTATGACGAAAGAGACAAAAATCCTATATTTGATATTCGTGTGGCCATACGACGACGTCACAATGTCCGGTTAGCCAAATCAATGCATGATTCTATATTTACAACTCATCTACATTCAAAATATGTAATTTTAAAAAAGTTCACCACGTAGTTTAGAATCTATGACTGTTTAAAAAAAGGCATAATTTTGACAAATTTTTGAACTTTTTCATCAAAAATGCGCGTAAATTGTTTAATTCTACGTGTTCGTATGACGTGATTTTAAGTCGAAATTGTTTGAAAGTTGGTAAATTTACTAAAAAAGACAGGAAAAACAAAAATCAAGCAAAAAAATGATGTTTTTGCGCTACGTGCGCACGCGCGCGTAAAAAAATTGCGCACAAGTGGGAATTTTTGAAATGCTCAAAATGACATGAAATGCGTAGAAAGTTGATTAGAAGTTGATTTTTCGCATTTTGAAATTTTAAACGCGCGTGCGCGCGTAACTTTTTGTGAAACATGCCATTTTTAATCCAAAGAAAGTTTGCGCATTATATGACTTAAATTTTCACCAAATTTCAATTAAAAACGACTTTTAGTTTTTATTCTATGATCAATCATTGAAATTCACAAAATCGCGCGTAACTTACGCTGCGCAACTCGAAATTTGAAAAAAAAAGTTTCTTGCACATCTACAGCTACAGGGCAATATTTTGACAAAGTTATATAATCATTTGTTAGCCAGAATTAGAGATATGCTTGCAACAAAATTCGGGGAAAGAAAGAAGAAAATAGAAAAAAAAAGAGAAAAATAAAAAAAAAAAAGATCCTGACAATAACAAGGGGTTATCCGCCAAGTGCGGATAACCAACTAGATTTGAACTCGTCACTACGGACGAGTTAGGTTATCCGCAGCGCAAAAGCCACGCGCACGTCATACGTTAGAATATTGCGCGCAGAAAAACGATTATGCCAATGAAAAAATGTTAGTGCGCTCTCTATTTTGCGTCACGTCAAAGTATATACGGTATACACTATATTCTGTATACGTACTACATACAGTGCAGAATAGGTGAAAATAAGGGACCCAAGTTATTGACGCTTTTGGACATGATGACGTCATCACAATTTTTAAAATGGTGAATCATTCGAAAGATAATTGATTGGCCTAGACAATATAACAAAATAGGGGGAAATGGAATACGGATAAGTGGAGATGCGCTCTATTAAATGTGATGAGCTATGCGAAAGAGACAAAAATCCTATATTTTATATTCGAGTGGCCATATGATGACGTCACAATGTCCGGTTAGCCATATCGATGCATGATTTGATATTTACAACTCATCTACTTTTAGAATCTGAAATTTTAAATATTTTCACCACGGAGTTTAGAATCTATGACTTTTTAAAAAAAGGCATAATTTTCACGAATTTTTTAACTTTTTCATCAAAAACGCGCGCAAATTGTTCAATTCTACGTGCTCGTATGACGTGATTTTAAGTCGAAATTGTTTGAAAGTTGGTAAATTTACTAGAAAAGACTGAAAAAACAAAAATCAAGCAAAAAAAAGATGTTTTTGCGCTACGTGCGCACGCGCGCGTAAAAAATATGCGCACGCGTGGGAATTTTTGAAATGCTCAAAATGACCTGAAACGCGTAGAAAGTTGATTAGAAATGGATTTTTCGCAATTTGAAATTTTAAACGCGCGTGCGCGCGTAACTTTCTTTAAAACATGCCATTTTCTCTCCATAGAAAGTTAGCGCATGATATGACTTAAATTTTTACCAAGTTTCAATACAAAATTACTTTTAGTTTTTATTCTATAATCAATCATTGAAATTCATAAAATCGCACGTAACTTACGCTGCGCGACTCTAAAGTCAAAAAACGAAACGTCCTGCACATCTACCGCTACAGGTCAATATTATGACAAAGTTACACAATCTTATGTTGGCCAGAATTAGAGATATGCGTGCAACAAAATTCGTGGAAAGAAAGAAGAAAATAGAAACTAGATTTGAACTCGTCACTACGGACGAGTTAGGTTATCCGCCTCGCAAAACCCACGCGCATGACACCTAAGTTAGAATATTGCGCGCAGAAAAACGATTATGCCATTGAAAAAATGTTAGTGAGCCCTCTATTTTGTGTCGCGTCTAAGTGTGTACGGTATACACTATATACTGTATACGTACTACATACAGTGCAGAATAGGTGAAAATAAGTGACCAAAGTTATTGACGCATTTGAACATGATGACGTCATCACAATTTTAAAAATGGTGAATCATGCGAAAGATAATTGATTGATCTAGACAATATAAAAAAATTGAGTAAAATGGAATACGGATAAGTGGAGATGCGCTCTATTAAATTTGACGAGCTATGACGAAAGAGAAAAAAATCCTATATTTTATATTCGGGTGGCCATACGATAACGTAACAATGTCCGGTTAGCCATATCAATGCATGATTCAAGAAAAACAACTCATCTACTTCCAGAATATGTAATTTTAAAAAAGTTCACCACGTAGTTTAGAAGTTATGACTGTTTAAAAAAAGGTCTAATTTTGACGATTTTTTGAAGTTTTTCATCAAAAACACGCGCAAATTATCCAATTCTACGTGCTCGTGTGACGTGATTATAAGTCGAAATTGATTGAAAATTTATAAATTTTCTAGAAAAGGCTGAAAAAATAAAAATCAAGCAAAAAAAAGATGTTTTTGCGCTACGTGCGCACGCGCGCGTAAAAAATTAGCGCACGCGTGGGAATTTTTGAAATGCTCAAAATGACATGAAACGCATAGAAAGTTGATTAGAAATTGATTTATCGCATTTTGAAATTTTAAACGCGCGTGCGCGCGTAACTTTTTAAAACCATGCCATTTTTAATCCATAGAAAGTTAGCGCATGATATGACTTAAATTTTCACCAAGTTTCAATACAAAATGACTTTTGGTTTTTAATCTATGATCAATCATTGAAATTCATAAAATCGCGCGTAACTTACGCTGCGCGACTCGAAAATCAAAAAACAAAGTTTCTTGCACATCTACAGATATAGGTCAATCTTATGACAAAGTTATACAATCATTTGTTAGCCAGAATTAGAGATATGCTTGCAACAAAATTCGTGGAAAGAAAGAAGAAAAAAGAAAAAAAAGAAAAAAAATAAAAAAAAAAAGATCCTGACAATAACAAGGGGTTATCCGCCAAGTGCGGATAACCAAAAAAAAGAGAAAAAAAAAAAGAAAAAAAAAAAAGATCCTGACAATAACAAGGGGTTATCCGCCAAGTGCGGATAACCAACTAGATTTGAACTCGTCACTACGGACGAGTTAGGTTATCCGCATCGCAAAACCCACGCGCATGACACCTAAGTTAGAATATTGCGCGCAGAAAAACGATTATGCCATTGAAAAAATGTTAGTGAGCCCTCTATTTTGTGTCGCGTCTAAGTGTGTACGGTATACACTATATACTGTATACGTACTACATACAGTGCAGAATAGGTGAAAATAAGTGACTAAAGTTATTGACGCTTTTGAACATGATGACGTCATCACACATTTAAAATTGGTAAATCATACGAAAGATAATTGATTGACCTAAACAATATATAAAAATGGGGGGAAATGGAATACGGATAAGTGGAGATGCGCTATATTAAATGTGACGAGCTACGAGGAAAGAGACAAAAATCCTATATTTTATATTCGAGTGGCCATACGATGACGTCACAATGTCCGGTTAGCCATATTGATGCATGATTTGATATCTGCAACTCATCTTCTACCAGAATATGTAATTATAAAAAAGTTCACCACGTAGTTTAGAATCTATGACTGTTTAAAAAAAGGCATAATTTTCACAAATTTTTGAACTTTTCCATAAAAAATGCGCGCAAATTGTTTAATTCTACATGCTCGTATGACGTGATTTTAAGTCGAAATTGATTGAAAATTTATAAATTTACTAGAAAAGGCTGAAAAAACAAAAATCAAGCAAAAAAAGGATGTTTTTGCCCTACGTGCGCACGCGCGCGTAAAAAAAATGCGCACGCGTGGGAATTTTTGAAATGCTCAAAATGACATGAAACGCGTAGAAAGTTGATTAGAAATTGATTTTTCACATTTTGAAATTTTAAACGCGCGTGCGCGCGTAACTTTTTGTAAAACATGCTATTTTTAATCCATAGAAAATTTGCGCATGATATGACTTAAATTTTCACCAAGTTTCAATACAAAATGACTTTTAGTTTTTATTCTATGATCAATCATTGAAATTCACAAAATCGCGCGTAACTTACGCTGCGCGACTCGAAATTTGAAAATAAAAGTTTCTTGCACATCTACAGCTACATATCAATCTTATGAAAAAGTTATACAATCATATGTTGCCCAAAATTAGAGATATGCGACCAACAAAATTCGTGGAAAGAAAGAAGAAAATAGAAAAAAAAAGAGAAACTAGATTTGAACTCGTCACTACGGACGAGTTAGGTTATCCGCAGTCCTAAAGCCACGTGCACGTCATACGTTGGAATATTGCGCGCAGAAAAACGATTATGCCATTGAAAAAATGTGAGTGCGCTCTCTATTTTGTGTCACGTCAACGTGTATACGGTATACACTATATACCGTATACGTACTACATACAGTTCAGAATAGGTGAAAATAAGTGACCAAAGTTATTGACGCTTTTGCACATGATGACGTCATAACAATTTTTAAAATGGTGAATCATGCGAAAGATAATTGATTGACATAGACAATATAAAGAAATGGAGGGCAATGGAATACGGATAAGTGGAGATGCGCTCTATTAAATGTGATGAGCTATACGAAAGAGAAAAAAATCCTATATTTTATATTCAAGTGGCCATACGATGACGTCACAATGTCCTGATAGCCATATTGATACATGATTCGATATCTACAACTCATCTACTACCAGAATATGTAATTATAAAAAAGTTTACCACGTAGTTTAGAATCTATGACTGTTTAAAAAAAGGCATAATTTTGACAAATTTTTGGACTTTTTCATCAAAATTGCGCGCAAATTGTTTAATTCTACGTGCTCGTATGACGAGATTTTAAGGCAAAATTGATTGAAAATTGGTAAATATATTATAAAAGGCAGAAAAAACGAAAATCAAGCAAAAAAAAGATGTTTTTGCGCTACGTGCGCACGGGCGCGTAAAAAAAGTGCGCACGCGTGGGAATTTTTGAAATGCTCAAAATGACATGAAACGCGTAGAAAGTTGATTAGAAATGAATTTTGCGCATTTTGAAATTTTGAACGCGCGTGCGCGCGTAACTTTATGTAAAACATGCCATTTTTAATCCACAGAAAGTTTGCGCATGATATAACTTAAATTTTCACCAAGTTTCAATAGAAAATGACTTTTTGTTTTTAATCTATGATCAATTATTGAAATTCATAAAATTGCGCGTAACTTACGCTGCGCAACTCAAAAATCAAAAAACAAAGTTTCTTGCACATCTACAGATATAGGTCAATCTTATGACAAAGTTATACAATCATTTGTTAGCCAGAATTAGAGATATGCTTGCAACAAAATTCGTGGAAAGAAAGAAGAATATAGAAAAAAAAAAAAAAGAAAAAAAAAAAAAAAAAGATCCTGACAATAACAAGGGGTTATCCGCCAAGTGCGGATAACCAAAAAAAAAAGATCCTGACAATAACAAGAGGTTATCCGCCAAGTGCGGATAACCAACTAGATTTGAACTCGTCACTACGGACGAGTTAGGTTATCCGCAGCGCAAAGGCCACGTGCACGTCATACGTAGAATATCGCGCGCAGAAAAACGATTATGCCATTGAAAAATGTTAGTGCGCTCTCTATTTTGCGTCACGTCAAAGTATATACGGTATACGCTATATTCTGTATACGTACTACATACAGTGCAGAATAGGTGAAAATAAGGGACCCTAGTTATTGACGCTTTTGACCATGATGACGTCATCACAATCTTAAAAATTGTTAACCATGCGAAAGATAATTGATTGATCTAGACAATATAAAAAATTGAGGGAAATGGAATACGGATAAGTGGAGATGCGCTCTATTAAATGTGACGAGCTATGACGAAAGAGAAAAAAATCCTATATTTTTTATTCGAGTGGCCATACGATGACGTCATAATATTCATTTAGCCATATTAATGCAAGATTCGATAAAGACAACTCATCTACTTCCAGAATCTGAAATTTAAAAAAAGTTCACCTTGTAGTTTACAATCTATGACTGTTTTAAAAAAGGCATAATTTTGACAAATTTTTGAACTTTTTCATCAAAAACGCGCGCAAATTGTTCAATTCTACGTGCTCGTATGACGTGATTTTAAGTCGAAATTGATTGAAAATTGGTAAATTTACTATAAATAGCTGAAAAAACAAAAATCAAGAAAAAAAAAGATGTTTTTGCGCCACGTGCGTACGCGCGCGTAAAAAAATTGCGCACGGATGGGAATTTTTGAAATGCTCTAAATGACATGAAACGCGTAGAAAGTTGATTAGAAGTTGATTTTACGCATTTTGAAATTTTAAACGCACGTGCGCGCGTCACTTTCTGTGAAACATGCCATTTTTAATCCATAGAAAGTTTGCCTTTGATATAACTTAAATTTTCACCAAGTGTTATTATAAAGTGACTTTTATTTTTTATCCTATGATCAATCATTGAAATTCATAAAATCGCGCGTAACTTACGCTGCGCAACTCGAAATTTGAAAAAAAAAGTTTCTTGCACATCTGCAGCTACAGGGCAATCTTTTGACAAAGTTATACAATCTTATGTTGGCTAAAATTAGAGATACGCCGCCAACAAAATTCGTGGAAAGAAAGAAGAATATAGAAAAAAAAAAAAAAGAAAAAAAAAAAAAAAGATCCTGACAATAACAAGGGGTTATCCGCCAAGTGCGGATAACCAAAGAGAAAAATAAAAAAAAAAAGATCCTGACAATAACAAGGGGTTATCCGCCAAGTGCGGATAACCAACTAGATTTGAACTCGTCACTACGGACGAGTTAGGTTATCCGCAGTCCTAAAGCCACGTGCACGTCATACGTTGGAATATTGCGCGCAGAAAAACGATTATGCCATTGAAAAAATGTGAGTGCTCTCCTCTATTTTTCGTCACGTCTAACTATATACGGTATACACTATATACTGTATACGTACTACATACAGTGCAGAATAGGTGAAAATAAGTGACCAAAGTTATTGACGCTTTTGAACATGATGACGTCATCACAGTTTTAAAAATTGTGAATCGTGCGAAAGATAATTGATTGACTTAGACAACATAAAAAAATGGGGGGAAATGGAATACAAATAAGTGGAGATGCGCTATATTTAATGTTATGAGCTATGACGAAAGAGACAAAAATCCTATATTTGATATTCGTGTGGCCATACGATGACGTCACAATGTCCCGTTAGCCAAATCGATCCATGATTCTATATCTACAACTCATCTACATTCAGAATATGTAATTTTAAAAAAGTTCACCACGTAGTTCAGAATCTATGACTGTTTAAAAAAAGGCATAATTTTGACGAATTTTTGAACTTTTTCATCAAAAATGCGCGTAAATTGTTTAATTCTACGTGCTCGTATGACGTGATTTTAAGTCGGAATTGTTTGAAAGTTGGTAAAATTACTAGAAAAGGCTGAAAAAACAAAAATCAAGCCAAAAAAACATGTTCTTGCCGTACGTGCGCACGCGCGCGTAAAAATATTGCGCACGCGTGGGAATTTTTGAAATGCTCAAAATGACATGAAACGCGTAGAAAGTTGATTAGAAATGAATTTTGCGCATTTCAAACTTTTGAACGCGCGTGCGCGCGTAATTTTTTGTGAAACATGCCATTTTTAATCCATAGAAAGTTTGCGCATTATAAGACTTAAATCTTCACCAAGTTTCAATACAAAACGACTTTTAGTTTTTATTCTATGATCAATCATTGAAATTCACAAAATCGCGCGTAACTTACGCTGCGTGACTTAAAATTTGAAAAAGAAAGTTTCTTGCACATCTACAGCTACAGGGCAATCTTTTGACAAAGTTATACAATCATTTGTTAGCCAGAATTAGAGATACGCTGCGAACAAAATTCGTGGAAAGAAAGAAGAATATAGAAAAAAAAAAAAAAAAAAAAGAAAAAAAAGATCCTGACAATAACAAGGGGTTATCCGCCAAGTGCGGATAACCAACTAGACTTGAACTCGTCACTACGGACGAGTTAGGTTATCCGCAGAGCAAACGCCACGTGCACGTCATACGTTAGAATATTGCGCAGAGAAAACCATTATGCCATTGAAAAAAATGTTAGTGAGCCCTCTATTTTGTGTCACGTCTAAGTATATACGGTATACGCTATACTGTATACGTACTACATACAGTTCAGAATAGGTGAAAATAAGTGACCAAAGTTATTGACGCTTTTGCAAATGATGACGTCATAACAATCTTAAAAATTGTTAACCATGCGAAAGATAATTGATTGACCTAGAAAATATAACAAAATGGGGGGAAATGGAATACGGATAAGTAGAGATGCGCTCTATTAAATGTGATGAGCTATGCGAAAGAGACAAAAATCCTATATTTTATATTCCAGTGGCCATACGATGACGTCACAATGTCCGGTTAGCCATATGGATGCATGATTTGATATCTACAACTCATCTACATTCAGAATATGTAATTTTAAAAAAGTTCACCACGTAGTTTAGAATCTATGACTGTTTAAAAAAAGGCATAATTTTGACAAATTTTTGAACTTTTTCATCAAAAATGCGCGTAAATTGTTTAATTCTACGTGCTCGTATGACGTGATTTTAAGTTGAAATTGTTTGAAAGTTGGTAAATTTACTAAAAAAGACAGGAAAAACAAAAATCAAGCAAAAAAAATGATGTTTTTGCGCTACGTGCGCACGCGCGCGTAAAAAAATTGCGCACGCGTGGGAATTTTTCAAATGCTCAAAATGACATGAAACGCGTAGAAAGTTGATTAGAAATTGATTTTTCGCATTTTGAAATTTTAAACGCGCGTGCACGCGTAACTTTTTCTAAAACATGCCATTTTTAATCCATAGAAAGTTTGCGCTTGATATGACTTAAATTTTCACCAAGTTTCAATACAAAATGACTTTTGATTTTTAATCTATGACCAATCATTGAAATTCATAAAATTGCGCGTAACTTACGCTGCGCGACTCTAAAGTTAAAAAACGAAACGTCCTGCACATCTACAGCTAGAGGTCAATCTTATGACAAAGTTACACAATCTTATATTGGCCAGAATTAGAGATACGCTGCGAACAAAATTCCGGGAAAGAAAGAAGAATAAGATAGAAAAAAAAAAAAAAGAAAAAAAAAGATCCTGACAATAACAAGGGGTTATCCGCCAAGTGCGGATAACCAAAAAAAAAAAAAAAAAAAGATCCTGACAATAACAAGGGGTTATCCGCCAAGTGCGGATAACCAACTAGATTTGAACTCGTCACTACGGACGAGTTAGGTTATCCGCAGTGCAAAAGCCACGTGCACGTCATGCGTTAGAATAGTGCGCGCAAAAAAATAAACGATTATGGCATTGAAAAATGTTAGTGCGCTCTCTATGTTGCGTCGCGTCTAAGTATATACGGTATAACACTATATACTGTATACGTACTACATACAGTGCAGAATAGGTGAAAATAAGTGACCAAAGTTATTGACGCATTTGAACATGATGACGTCATCACAATTTTTAAAATGGTGGATCATGCGAAAGGTAATTGATTGATCTAGACAATATAAAAAAATTGAGTGAAATGGAATAAGGATAAGTAGAGATGCGCTCTATTAAATTGACGAGCTATGACGAAAGAGAAAAAAATCCTATATTTTATATTCGGGTGGCCATACGATGACGTCACAATGTCTGGTCAGCCATATCAATGCATGATTCGAGAAAAACAACTCATCTACTTCCAGAATCTGAAATTATAAATATTTTCACCTCGGAGTTTAGAATCTATGACTGTTTTAAAAAAGGCATAATTTTGACGAATTTTTGAACTTTTTCTTCAAAAACGCGCGCAAATTGTTCAATTCTACGTGCTCGTATGACGTGATTTTAAGTCGAAATTGATTGAAAATTGGTAAATGTACTAGAAAAGGCTGAAAAAACAAAAATCAAGCAAAAAAAAGATGTTTTTGCGCTACGTGCGCACGCGCGCGTAAAAAATATGCGCACGCGTGAGAATTTTTGAAATGCTCAAAATGACCTGAAACGCGTAGAAAGTTGATTAGAAATGAATTTTTCGCAATTTGAAATTTTAAACGCGCGTGCGCGCGTAACTTTATGTCAAACATGCCATTTTTAATCCATAGAAAGTTTGCCCTTGATATGACTTAAATGTTCACTAAGTGTCATTACAAAATGACTTTTGCTTTTTAGTCTATGTTAAATACGCGAAATTCATAAAATCGCGCGTAGCTTACGCTGCGCGACTCTAAAGTAAAAAAACGAGCTGTCCTGCACTTCTACACATAGAGGTAAATCTTCTGACAAAGTTATACGATGTAATGTTGATCAGAATTTGAGATACACGTGACACAAAATTTTGGGAAAGAAAGAAGAATAACATAGAAAACTAGATTTGAACTCGTCACTACGGACGAGTTAGGTTATCCGCAGCGCAAAAGCCACGTGCACGTCGTACGTTAGAATATTTCGCGCAGAAAAACGATTATACCATTGAAAAAAATGTTAGTGCGCCCTCTATTTTGTGTCACGTCTGAGTATATACGGTATAAACTATGTACTGTATACGTACTACATACAGTGCAGAATAGGTGAAAAGAAGTGACCAAAGTTATTGACGCTTTTGAACATGATGACGTCATAACAATTTTTAAAATGGTAAATCATGCGAAAGATAATTGGTTGACCTAGACAAAATAAACAAATTGAGGGAAATGGAATACGGATAAGTGGAGATGCGCTCTATTAAATGTGACGAGCTATGACGAAAGTGACAAAAATCCTATATTTAATATTCGAGTGGCCAAACGATGACGTCACAATGTCCGGTTCGCCATATTGATACATGATTCGATATCTACAACTCATTATCTTCCAGAATGTGTAATTTAAAAAAAATTCTCCTCGTAGTTTTCAATCTATGACTGTTTTAAAAAAGGCATAATTTTGACGAATTTTTGAACTTTTTCTTCAAAAATGCGCGCAAATTGTTCAATTCTACGTGCTCGTATGACGTGATTTTAAGTCAAAATTGATTGAAAATTGGTAAATTTACTAGAAAAGGCTGAAAAAACAAAAATCAAGCAAAAAAAAGATGTTTTTTCGCTACGTGCGCACGCGCGCGTAAAAAATATGCGCACGCGTTGGAATTTTTGAAATGCTCAAAATGACCTGAAACGCGTAGAAAGTTGATTAGAAATGGATTTTTCGCAATTTGAAATTTTAAACGCGCGTGCGCGCGTAACTTTATGTCAAACATGCCATTTTTAATCCATAGAAAGTTTGCCCTTGATATGACTTAAATGTTCACCAAGTGTCATTACAAAATGACTTTTGGTTTTTAGTCTATGTTAAATACGCGAAATTCATAAAATCGCGCGTAGCTTACGCTGCGCGACTCTAAAGTAAAAAAACGAGCTGTCCTGCACTTCTACACATAGAGGTAAATCTTCTGACAAAGTTATACGATGTAATGTTGATCAGAATTTGAGATACACGTGACACAAAATTTTGGGAAAGAAAGAAGAATAACATAGAAAAAAAAAAAAAAGATCCTGACAATAACAAGAGGTTATCCGCCAAGTGCGGATAACCAATTATCCGCCAAGTGCGGATAACCAAAAAAAAAAAAAAAAAAAAAAAAAAAAAAAAGATCCTGACAATAACAAGGGGTTATCCGCCAAGTGCGGATAACCAACTAGATTTGAACTCGTCACTACGGACGAGTTAGGTTATCCGCAGTGCAAAAGCCACGTGCACGTCATACGTTAGAATAGTGCGCGCAAAAAAATAAAACGATTATGGCATTGAAAAATGTTAGTGCGCTCTCTATGTTGCGTCGCGTCTAAGTATATACGGTATAACACTATATACTGTATACGTACTACATACAGTGCAGAATAGGTGAAAATAGGTGACCAAAGTTATTGACGCATTTGAACATGATGACGTCATCACAATTTTTAAAATGGTGGATCATGCGAAAGGTAATTGATTGATCTAGACAATATAAAAAAATTGAGTGAAATGGAATAAGGATAAGTAGAGATGCGCTCTATTAAATTGACGAGCTATGACGAAAGAGAAAAAAATCCTATTTTTTTTATTCGGGTGGCCATACGATGACGTCACAATGTCCGGTTAGCCATATCAATGCATGATTCGATATCTACAACTCATCTACATTCAGAATGTGTAATTTTAAATATTTTCACCTCGGAGTTTAGAATCTATGACTGTTTTAAAAAAGGCATAATTTTGACAAATTTTTGAACTTTTTCTTCAAAAACGCGCGCAAATTGTTCAATTCTACGTGCTCGTATGACGTGATTTTAAGTCGAAATTGATTGAAAATTGGTAAATGTACTAGAAAAGGCTGAAAAAACAAAAATCAAGCAAAAAAAAGATGTTTTTGCGCTACGTGCGCACGCGCGCGTAAAAAATATGCGCACGCTTGGAAATTTTTGAAATGCTCAAAATGACCTGAAACGCGTAGAAAGTTGATTAGAAATGAATTTTTCGCAATTTGAAATTTTAAACGCGCGTGCGCGCGTAACTTTATGTCAAACATGCCATTTTTAATCCATAGAAAGTTTGCCCTTGATATGACTTAAATGTTCACTAAGTGTCATTACAAAATGACTTTTGCTTTTTAGTCTATGTTAAATACGCGAAATTCATAAAATCGCGCGTAGCTTACGCTGCGCGACTCTAAAGTAAAAAAACGAGCTGTCCTGCACTTCTACACATAGAGGTAAATCTTCTGACAAAGTTATACGATGTAATGTTGATCAGAATTTGAGATACACGTGACACAAAATTTTGGGAAAGAAAGAAGAATAACATAGAAAAACTAGATTTGAACTCGTCACTACGGACGAGTTAGGTTATCCGCAGTGCAAAAGCCACGTGCACGTCATACGTTAGAATAGTGCGCGCAAAAAAATAAAACGATTATGGCATTGAAAAATGTTAGTGCGCTCTCTATGTTGCGTCGCGTCTAAGTATATACGGTATAACACTATATACTGTATACGTACTACATACAGTGCAGAATAGGTGAAAATAAGTGACCAAAGTTATTGACGCATTTGAACATGATGACGTCATCACAATTTTTAAAATGGTGGATCATGCGAAAGGTAATTGATTGATCTAGACAATATAAAAAAATTGAGTGAAATGGAATAAGGATAAGTAGAGATGCGCTCTATTAAATTGACGAGCTATGACGAAAGAGAAAAAAATCCTATATTTTATATTCGGGTGGCCATACGATGACGTCACAATGTCTGGTTAGCCATATCAATGCATGATTCGAGAAAAACAACTCATCTACTTCCAGAATCTGAAATTTTAAATATTTTCACCTCAGAGTTTAGAATCTATGACTTTTTAAAAAAAGGCATAATTTTCACAAATTTTTGAACTTTTTCATCAAAAACGCGCGCAAATTGTTCAATTCTACGTGCTCGTATGACGTGATTTTAAGTCGAAATTGATTGAAAATTGGTAAATGTACTAGAAAAGGCTGAAAAAACAAAAATCAAGCAAAAAAAAGATGTTTTTGCGCTACGTGCGCACGCGCGCGTAAAAAAATATGCGCACGCGTGGGAATTTTTGAAATGCTCAAAATGACCTGAAACGCGTAGAAAGTTGATTAGAAATGAATTTTTCGCAATTTGAAATTTTAAACGCGCGTGCGCGCGTAACTTTATGTCAAACATGCCATTTTTAATCCATAGAAAGTTTGCCCTTAATAGGACTTAAATGTTCACCAAGTGTCATTACAAAATGACTTTTGCTTTTTAGTGTATGTTAAATACGCGAAATTCATAAAATCGCGCGTAGCTTACGCTGCGCAACTCTATAGTAAAAAAACGAGCTGTCCTGCACTTCTACAGATAGAGGTAAATCTTCTGACAAAGTTATACGATGTAATGTTGATCAGAATTTGAGATACACGTGACACAAAATTTTGGGAAAGAAAGAAGAATAACATAGAAAAAAAAAAAAAAAAAAAAAAAGATCCTGACAATAACAAGAGGTTATCCGCCAAGAGCGGATAACCAAAAAAAAAAAAAAAAAAAAAAAAAAAAAGATCCTGACAATAACAAGGGGTTATCCGCCAAGTGCGGATAACCAACTAGACATGAAACTCGTCACTTTGACGAGTTAGTTATCCGCACGACAAACGCCACGTGCACGTCATACGTTGGAATATTGCACCACACCGAAAAAGATTATGTCATTATGACCTGAACTGAAGAATATGATGTGTTGTTAGTACTGAATGCTGTATATTTTCTGTCATATAGTATACACAGTATAATCTGTATACATGTCACAAACAGTGTAAAATAGGTGAAATTACGGGACCCATATTTTATTTTAATTTTCAAAAGGAAACGCGAAGGTACTGTAGTAATTTCGGAAGAAAATTATCTCAGCAACAACATATTAACGTTTAGAAGAAATTTGAATACGTGAAATATTAATGCGCGCTTTTTTAAATGTAATGAACTATGACGCAAAAGATGAAAATATAACTTTGTTTATTTAACTGGCCATATGATGACGTCACAACATCTGATTGGCGAAAAGTTTACATGATTTCGTATCTACAATCCCATAGCTTCCTGAAAACGTTTTAATCGTGATTATCACATTTTATTCTTACGAGCTATAACAGATTAAAATTTACTGTAAAGATGAAATTAATGACGCTGTTAATTAAAATTTTTAGGCATGGTGACGTCATAATAATTAAAATATTTTTTAATCATGCGTAAGATAGTTGATTGACCTAGACAATATTAAAATCTCAGAGAAAAAGGAATACAGATAGGCGTGATGCGCTCCATTGAATATGATGAGCAATAACGAAAGAGACAAAAATCCTATATTTTACATTCGTGTGGCCATACGATGACGTCACAATGTCCGGTTAGCCATATTGATTCATGATCCGATTTCTACAACTCATCAACTTCCAAAATATGTAATTAAAAAAAAGTTCACCTCGTTGTTTAGAATCTATGACTGTTTAAAAAAAGGCATAATTTTGACAAATTTTTGAACTTTTTCATCAAAAACGCACGTAAAGTATCCAATTCAACGTGCCCGTATGACGTAATTGTAAGTCGAAATTGTTTTAAAATTGGTAAAATTACTATAAAAGGCTGGAAAAACATAATTCAATAAAAAAAAAATACTTTTAGCGCTACGTGCGCACCACGCGCATAAAATTGTTCGCGCGCGTGGGAAATTTTGACATGGTCAAAATGTCATGATCAGCGTAGAAAGTTGATTAAAAATTAATTTTGCGCATTTTAAATTTTAAATGCGCGTGTGCGCGTAACTTTGTGTAAAACACGCAATTTTTTTTCAACAGAAAGTTAGCGCATGATATAAATTAAACTTTTGCTAAGTTTCAATTTAAATTGTTATATGGTTTTAAATCTATGTTAAATACGCGAAATTCATAAAATCGTGCGTAAGTCACGTTGCGCATTTCTGACGTCATTCACAATAGGAGGTGCACAACTTCACGTGAATGCCCATATGTTGACAAAGTTATGAAATGTTATGTTTACAAGTTTTTGAGATACGCGAGATACAAAAATAGAGGAGAAATGCGCGTGCGCGCGTAACGTCTTGTAAAACATGGCATTTTTAATCCACAAAAAGTTTGCCCTTGATATGACTTAAATTTTCACAAAGTGTCAAAACAAATTTATGCTTGGTTTTTAGTCTATGATCAATCATAAAAAATCATAAAATCGCACGTAAGTCACGTTGCGCAACTCTGACGTCATTCAAAAATAGGAGGTGCACAACTTCACGTAAATGCCCATATGTTGACAAAGTTATGAAATGTTATGTTTACAAGTTTTTGAGATACGTGAGGCACAAAAATGGAGGAGAAAGAAATAAGAAAAAAAAAAAAAAAAAGTAACAGGACGATTACAAGAAGTTATCCGCTACTAAGCGGATAACTAACTAGATTTGAACTCGTCACTACGGACGAGTTAGGTTATCCGCAGCGCAAAAGTCACGCGCATGACACATAAGTTAGAATATTGCGCGCAGAAAAACGATTATGCCATTGAAAAAAATGTTAGTGAGCCCTCTATTTTGCGTCACGTCTGAGTATATACGGTATACACTATATACTGTATACGTACTACATACAGTGCTGAATAGGTGAAAATAAGTGACCAAAGTTATTGACGCTTTTGGACATGATGACGTCATAACAATTTTAAAAATGGTGTATCATTCGTAAGATAATTGATTGACCTAGGCAATATATAAAAATGGGGGAAAATGGAATACGGATAAGTGGAGATGTGCTCTATTAAATGTGATGAGCTATGACGAAAGAGACAAAAATCCTATATTTGATATTCGTGTGGCCATACGACGACGTCACAATGTCCGGTTAGCCAAATCAATGCATGATTCTATATTTACAACTCATCTACATTCAAAATATGTAATTTTAAAAAAGTTCACCACGTAGTTTAGAATCTATGACTGTTTAAAAAAAGGCATAATTTTGACAAATTTTTGAACTTTTTCATCAAAAATGCGCGTAAATTGTTTAATTCTACGTGTTCGTATGACGTGATTTTAAGTCGAAATTGTTTGAAAGTTGGTAAATTTACTAAAAAAGACAGGAAAAACAAAAATCAAGCAAAAAAATGATGTTTTTGCGCTACGTGCGCACGCGCGCGTAAAAAAATTGCGCACAAGTGGGAATTTTTGAAATGCTCAAAATGACATGAAATGCGTAGAAAGTTGATTAGAAGTTGATTTTTCGCATTTTGAAATTTTAAACGCGCGTGCGCGCGTAACTTTTTGTGAAACATGCCATTTTTAATCCAAAGAAAGTTTGCGCATTATATGACTTAAATTTTCACCAAATTTCAATTAAAAACGACTTTTAGTTTTTATTCTATGATCAATCATTGAAATTCACAAAATCGCGCGTAACTTACGCTGCGCAACTCGAAATTTGAAAAAAAAAGTTTCTTGCACATCTACAGCTACAGGGCAATATTTTGACAAAGTTATATAATCATTTGTTAGCCAGAATTAGAGATATGCTTGCAACAAAATTCGGGGAAAGAAAGAAGAAAATAGAAAAAAAAAGAGAAAAATAAAAAAAAACTAGATTTGAACTCGTCACTACGGACGAGTTAGGTTATCCGCAGCGCAAAAGACACGTGCACCATACGTTAGAATATTGCGCGCAGAAATACGATTACACCATTGAAATAATGTTAGTGCGCTCTCAATTTTGCGTCACGTCAAAGTATATACGGTATACACTATATTCTGTATACGTACTACATACAGTGCAGAATAGGTGAAAATAAGGAACCAAAGTTATTGACGCTTTTGGACATGATGACGTCATCACAATTTAAAAAATGGTAGATTTTGCGAAAGATAATTGATTGACCTAGACAATATAAAGAAATGGAGGGCAATGGAATACGGATAAGTGGAGATGCGCTCTATTAAATGTGATGAGCTATACGAAAGAGAAAAAATCCTTTATTTTATATTCGAGTGGCCATACGATGACGTCACAATGTCCGGTTAGCCATATCGATGCATGATTCGATATCTACAACTCATTATCTTCCAGAATGTGTAATTTAAAAAAAGTTCTCCTCGTAGTTTACAATCTATGACAGTTTTAAAAAAAGCATAATTTTCACGAATTTTTTAACTTTTTCATCAAAAACGCGCGCAAATTGTTCAATTCTACGTGCTCGTATGACGTGATTTTAAGTCGAAATTGATTGAAAATTGGTAAATTTACTAGAAAAGGGTGGAAAAACAAAAATCAAGCAAAAAAAAGATGTTTTTGCGCTACGTGCGCACGCGCGCGTAAGAAAAGTGCGCACGCGTGGGAATTTTTGAAATGCTCAAAATGACATGAAACGCGTAGAAAGTTGATTAGAAATTGATTTTTCGCATTTTGAAATTTTAAACACGCGTGCGCGCGTAACTTTCTTTAAAACATGCCATTTTCTCTCCATAGAAAGTTAGCGCATGATATGACTTAAATTTTCACCAAGTTTCAATACAAAATGACATAAAGTTTTTATTCTATGATCAATCATTGAAATTCATAAAATCGCGCGTAACTTACGCTGCGCGACTCAAAATTCATAAAAAAAAGTTTCTTGCACATCTACAGCTACAGGGCAATCTTTTGACAAATTTATACAATCATATGTTGGCCAGAATTAGAGATACGCTGCCAACAAAAAATGGGAGAGAAGTGTGTAAAGAAAGAAATAAATACTAGATTTGAACTCGTCACTACGGACGAGTTAGGTTATCCGCAGCGCAAAAGCCACGTGCACGTCATACGTTAGAATATTGCGCGCAAAAAAAAAAACGATTAATGACATTGAAAAAATGTTAGTGCGCTCTCTATTTTGCGTCACGTCTGAGTATATACAGTATGTACTATATACTGTATATGTACTACGTACAGTTCAGAATAGGTGAAAATAAGGGACCAAAGTTATTGACGCTTTTGAACAAGATGACGTCATAAAAATTTTAAAAATGGTGAATCATGCGAAAGATAATTGATTGACCTAGACAATATAAAAAATAGAGGGCAATGGAATACGGATAAGGGGAGATGCGCTCTATTAAATGTGACGAGCTATGACGAAAGAGACAAAAATCCTATATTTCATATTTGAGTGGCCAAACGATGACGTCACAATGTCCGGTTCGCCATATCGATGCATGATTCGAAATCTACAACTAATCAACTTCCAGAATATGTAATTTTAAAAAAGTTCACCACGTAGTTTACAATCTATGACTTTTTTAAAAAAGGCATAATTTTCACGAATTTTTTAACTTTTTCATCAAAAACGCGCGCAAATTTTTCAATTCTACGTGCTCGTATGACGTGATTTTTAGTCGAAATTGTTTGAAAGTTGGTAAATCTACTAAAAAAAGACAGGAAAAACAAAATTCAAGCCAAAAAATGATGTTTTTGCGTTACGTGCGCACGCGCGCGTAAAAAAATTGCGCACGTGTAGGAATTTTTGAAATGCTCAAAATGACATGAAACGCGTAGAAAGTTGATTAGAAGTTGATTTTTCGCATTTTGAAATTTTGAACGCGCGTGCGCGCGTAACTTACTGCACAACCTGCCATTTTTAATCCATAGAAAGTTTGCGCTTAATATGACTTAAATTTTCACCAAGTTTCAATACAAAATGACTTTTGGTTTTTAATCTATGATCAATAATTGAAATTCATAAAATCACGCGTAACTTACGCTGCGCAACTCGGACGGGACCGAAAACCTTATTACGACATCTTCAGATAGAGGTCAATCTTCTGATAAAGTTATACAATGTTATGTTAAGAAGATTTAGAGATACACGCGCAACAAAATTCTGGGAAAGAAAGAAGAAAAAAGAAAAAAAAGAAAAAAAATAAAAAAAAAAAAAAAAAGATCCTGACAATAACAAGGGGTTATCCGCCAAGTGCGGATAACCAAAAAAAAAAAAAAAAAAAAAAAAAAAAAAAGATCCTGACAATAACAAGAGGTTATCCGCCAAGTGCGGATAACCAACTAGATTTGAACTCGTCACTACGGACGAGTTAGGTTATCCGCAGCGAAAAGGCCACTTGCACGTCATACGTTAAAATATTGCGCGCAGAAAAACGATTTAAGTCATTGAAACAATTTCAATGTGCTCTTTATTTTTCGTCACGTCTGAGTATATACGGTATACACTATATACTGTATACGTACTACATACAGTGCAGAATAGGTGAAAATAAGTGACCAAAGTTATTGACGCTTTTGAACATGATGACGTCATTATAATTTTGAAAATGGTGAATCGTGCGAAAGGTAATTGATAGACCTAGACAACATAAAAAAATGGGGGGAAATGAAATACAAATAAGTGGAGATGCGCTATATTAAATGTGACGAGCTACGAGGAAAGAGACAAAAATCCTATATTTTATATTCGAGTGGCCATACGATGACGTCAGAATGTCCGGTTAGCCATATTGATGCATTATTTGATATCTGCAACTCATCTACTACCAGAATATGTAATTATAAAAAAGTTCACCACGTAGTTTAGAATTTATTAAAAAAAGACATAATTTTGACAAATTTTTGAACTTTTTCATCAAAAATGCGCGTAAATTGTTTAATTCTACGTGCTCGTATGACGTGATTTTAAGTCGAAATTGTTTGAAAGCTGGTAAATTTTCTAAAAAAGACAGTAAGAACAAAAATCAATCAAAAAAATGATGTTTTTGCGCTACGTGCGCACGTGCGCGTAAAAAAATTGCGCACGCGTTGAAATTTTTGAAATGCTCAAAATGACATGAAACGCGTAGAAAGTTGATTAGATATTGATTTTTCGCATTTTGAAATTTTAAATACGCGTGCGCGCGTAACTTTTTATGAAACATGCCATTTTTAATCCATAGAAAGTTTGCGCATTATATGACTTAAATGTTCACCAAGTTTCAATACAAAACGACTTTTAGTTTTTATTCTATGATCAATCATTGAAATTCACAAAATCGCGCGTAACTTACGCTGCGCAACTCTAAAGTCAAAAAACGAAACGTCCTGCACATCTACCGCTACTGGTCAATATTATGACAAAGTTACACAATCTTATGTTGGCCAGAATTTTTTCGTCACGTCTGAGTATATACGGTATACACTATATACTGTATACGTACTACATACAGTGCAGAATAGGTGAAAATAAGTGACCAAAGTTATTGACGCTTTTGAACATGATGACGTCATTATAATTTTGAAAATGGTGAATCGTGCGAAAGGTAATTGATAGACCTAGACAACATAAAAAAATGGGGGGAAATGAAATACAAATAAGTGGAGATGCGCTATATTAAATGTGACGAGCTACGAGGAAAGAGACAAAAATCCTATATTTTATATTCGAGTGGCCATACGATGACGTCAGAATGTCCGGTTAGCCATATTGATGCATTATTTGATATCTGCAACTCATCTACTACCAGAATATGTAATTATAAAAAAGTTCACCACGTAGTTTAGAATTTATGACTGTTTAAAAAAAGACATAATTTTGACAAATTTTTGAACTTTTTCATCAAAAATGCGCGTAAATTGTTTAATTCTACGTGCTCGTATGACGTGATTTTAAGTCGAAATTGTTTGAAAGCTGGTAAATTTTCTAAAAAAGACAGTAAAAACAAAAATCAATCAAAAAAATGATGTTTTTGCGCTACGTGCGCACGTGCGCGTAAAAAAATTGCGCACGCGTTGAAATTTTTGAAATGCTCAAAATGACATGAAACGCGTAGAAAGTTGATTAGATATTGATTTTTCGCATTTTGAAATTTTAAATACGCGTGCGCGCGTAACTTTTTATGAAACATGCCATTTTTAATCCATAGAAAGTTTGCGCATTATATGACTTAAATGTTCACCAAGTTTCAATACAAAACGACTTTTAGTTTTTATTCTATGATCAATCATTGAAATTCACAAAATCGCGCGTAACTTACGCTGCGCAACTCTAAAGTCAAAAAACGAAACGTCCTGCACATCTACCGCTACTGGTCAATATTATGACAAAGTTACGCAATCTTATGTTGGCCAGAATTAGAGATACGCTGCCCACAAAAAATGGGAGAGAAAAGTGGAAGGAAAGAAATAAATACTAGATTTGAACTCGTCACTACGGACGAGTTAGGTTATCCGCAGTCCTAAAGCCACGTGCACGTCATACGTTGGAATATTGCGCGCAGAAAAACGATTATGCCATTGAAAAAATGTGAGTGCGCTCTCTATTTTGTGTCACGTCAAAGTGTATACGGTATACACTATATACCGTATACGTACTACATACAGTTCAGAATAGGTGAAAATAAGTGACCAAAGTTATTGACGCTTTTGGACATGATGACGTCATCACAATTTTTAAAATGGTGAATCGTGCGAAAGATAATTGATAGACCTAGACAATATAAAAAAAATGGGGGGAAATGGAATACAAATAAGTGAAGATGCGCTATATTAAATGTTACGAGCTACGAGGAAAGAGACAAAAATCCTATATTTTATATTCGAGTGGCCATATGATGACGTCACAATGTCCGGTTAGCCATATTGATGCATGATTTGATATCTGCAACTCATCTACTACCAGAATATGTAATTATAAAAAAGTTCACCACGTAGTTTAGAATTTATGACTGTTTAAAAAAAGGCATAATTTTGACTAATTTTTTAACTTTTTCATCAAAAATGCGCGTAAATTGTTTAATTCTACGTGCTCGTATGACGTGATTTTAAGTCGAAATTGTTTGAAAGTTGGTAAATTTTCTAAAAGAGACAGGAAAAACAAAAATCAAGCAAAAAAATGATGTTTTTGCGCTACGTGCGCACGTGCGCGTAAAAAAATTGCGCACGCATGGGAATTTTTGAAATGCTCAAAATGACATGAAACGCGTAGAAAGTTGATTAGATATTGATTTTTCGCATTTTAAAATTTTAAACGCGCGTGCGCGCGTAACTTTTTGTAAAACATGTCATTTTTAATCAATAGAAAGTTTGCGCATTATATGACTTAAATGTTCACCAAGTTTCAATATAAAATGAATTTTAGTTTTTAATCTACGATCAATCATTGAAATTCATAAAATCGCGCGTAACTTACGCTGCGCAACTCCGAAATCGTCCAAAAGCTTGGCTGCACATCTACAGCTACAGGTCAATCTTATGACAAAGTTATACAATGTTATATTTGCCAGAATTAGAGATATGCGACCAACAAAATTCGTGGAAAGAAAGAAGAACAAAGAAAAAGAAAAAGAAAAAAAAAAAAAAAAAAAAAAAGATCCTGACAATAACAAGGGGTTATCCGCCAAGTGCGGATAACCAACTAGATTTGAACTCGTCACTACGGACGAGTTAGGTTATCCGCAGCGCAAAGGCCACGCGCACGTCATACGTTAAAACATTGCGCGCAGAAAAACGATTAAGTAATTGAAACAATTTCAGCGTGCTCTTTATTTTTCGTCACGTCTGAGTATATACGGTATACACTATATACTGTATACGTACTACATACAGTGCAGAATAGGTGAAAATAAGTGACCAAAGTTATTGACGCTTTTGAACATGATGACGTCATCACAATTTTTAAAATGATGAATCGTGCGAAAGATAATTGATAGACCTAGACAACATAAAAAAAATGGGGGGAAATGGAATACAAATAAGTGGAGATGCGCTATATTAAATGTGACGAGCTACGATGAAAGAGAAAAAAATCCTATATTTTATATTCGAGTGGCCATATGATGACGTCACATTGTCCGGTTAGCCATATTGATGCATGATTTGATATCTGCAACTCATCTACTACCAGAATATGTAATTATAAAAAAGTTCACCACGTAGTTTAGAATTTATGACTGTTTAAAAAAAGGCATAATTTTGACTAATTTTTGAACTTTTTCATCAAAAATGCGCGTAAATTGTTTAATTCTACGTGCTCGTATGACGTGATTTTTAGTCGAAATTGTTTGAAAGTTGGTACATTTTCTAAAAAAGACATGAAAAACAAAAATCAAGCAAAAAAATGATGTTTTTGCGCTACGTGCGCACGTGCGCGTAAAAAAATTGCGCACGCGTGGGAATTTTTGAAATGCTTAAAATGACATGAAACGCGTAGAAAGTTGATTAGATATTGATTTTTCGCATTTTGAAATTTTAAACGCGCATGCGCGCGTAACTTTTTGTAAAATATGCCATTTTTAATCCATAGAAAGTTTGCGCAACATATGACTTAAATTTTCACCAAGTTTCAATACAAAATGAATTTTAGTTTTTAATCTATGATCAATAATTGAAATTCATAAAATCGCGCGTAACTTACGCTGCGCGACTCAAAATTTGAAAAAAAAAGTTTCTTGCACATCTACAGATATAGGCCAATCTTTTAACAAAGTTATACAATCTTCTGTTGGCTAGAATTAGAGATACGCTGCCCACAAAAAATGGGAGAGAAGTGTGTAAAGAAAGAAATAAATACTAGATTTGAACTCGTCACTACGGACGAGTTAGGTTATCCGCAGCGCAAAAGCCACGTGCACGTCGTACGTTAGAATATTGCGCGCAGATAAACGATGATGCCATTGAAACAATTTCAGTTTTCTCTCTATTTTGCGTCACGTCTAAGTATATACGGTATACACTATATTATACTCTATACGTACTACATACAGTGCAGAATAGGTGAAAATAAGTGACCAAAGTTATTGACGCTTTTGGACATGATGACGTCATCACAATTTTTAAACTAATGAATCATGCGAAAGATAATTGATTGACTTAGACAATATAAAGAAATGGAGGGCAATGGAATACGGATAAGTCGAGATGCGCTCTATTAAATGTGATGAGCTCTACGAAAGAGAAAAAAATCCTATATTTTATATTCGAGTGGCCATACGATGACGTCACAATGTCCGGTTAGCCATATCGATGCATGATTTGATATTTACAACTCATCTACTTCCAGAATCTGAAATTTAAAAAATTTTCACCTCGGAGTTTAGAATCTATGACTTTTTAAAAAAAGGCATAATTTTCACGAATTTTTGAACTTTTTCATCAAAAACGCGCGCAAATTGTTCAATTCTACGTGCTCGTATGACGTGATTTTAAGTCCAAATTGTTTGAAAGTTGGTAAATTTACTAGAAAAGGCTGGAAAAACAAAAATCAAACAAAAAAAAGATGTTTTTGCGCTACGTGCGCACGCGCGCGTAAAAAAATTGCGCATGCCTGGGAATTTTTGAAATGCTCAAAATGACATGAAACGCGTAGAAAGTTGATTAGAAGTTGATTTTTTGCATTTTGAAATTTTAAACGCGCGTGCGCGCGTAACTTCCTGTGAAACATGCCATTTTTAATCCATAGAAAGTTTGCGCTTGATATGACTTAAATGTTCACTAAGTTTCAATATAAAATGACTTTCGGTTTTTAATCTATGATCAATCATTTAAATTCATAAAACCGCGCGTAACTTACGCTGCGCAACTCAAAATTCATAAAAAAAAGTTTCTTGCACATCTACAGCTACAGGGCAATCTTTTGACAAAGTTATACAATCATATGTTTGCCAGAGTTAGAGATACGCTGCGAACAAAATTCGTGGAAAGAAAGAAGAACATAGAAAAAAAAAAAAAAAAAAAAAAAAAAGAAAAAAAAAAAGATCCTGACAATAACAAGGGGTTATCCGCCAAGTGCGGATAACCAACTAGATTTGAACTCGTCACTACGGACGAGTTAGGTTATCCGCAGAGCAAAAGCCACGTGCACGTCATACGTTAGAATATTGCGCAGAGAAAAACATTATGCCATTGAAAAAATGTTAGTGCGCTCTCTATTTTACGTCACGTCTAAGTATACACAGTATACACTATATATTGTATACGTACTACATACAGTGAAGAATATGTGAAAATAAGTGGCCCAAGTTATTGACGCTTTTGGACATGATGACGTCATCACAATTTAAAAAATGGTAAATCATGCGAAAGATAATTGATTGACCTAGACAAAATAAAAAAATTGAGGGAAATGGAATACGGATAAGTGGAGATGCGCTCTATTAAATGTGACGAGCTATGACGAAAGAGACAAAAATCCTATATTTCATATTCGAGTGGCCAAACGATGACGTCACAATGTCCGGTTAGCCATATCGATGCATGATTCGATATCTACAACTCATTATCTTCCAGAATGTGTAATTTAAAAAAAGTTCTCCTCGTAGTTTACAATCTATGACTGTTTTAAAAAAGGCATAATTTTGACGAATTTTGGAACTTTTTCTTAAAAAATGCGCGCAAATTGTTTAATTCTACGTGCTCGTATGACGTGATTTTAAGTCAAAATTGATTGAAAATTGGTAAATTTACTAGAAAAGGCTGAAAAAACAAAAATCAAGCAAAAAAAAGATGTTTTTGCGTTACGTGCGCACGCGCGCGTAAAAAAAATGCGCACGCGTGGGAATTTTTGAAATGCTCAAAATGACCTGAAACGCGTAGAAAGTTGATTAGAAATGGATTTTTCGCAATTTGAAATTTTAAACGCGCGTGCGCGCGTAACTTTATGTCAAACATGCCATTTTTAATCCATAGAAAGTTTGCCCTTGATATGACTTAAATGTTCACCAAGTGTCATTACAAAATGACTTTTGCTTTTTAGTATATGTTAAATACGCGAAATTCATAAAATCGCGCGTAGCTTACGCTGCGCGACTCTAAAGTAAAAAAACGAGCTGTCCTGCACTTCTACAGATAGAGGTAAATCTTCTGACAAAGTTATACGATGTAATGTTGATCAGAATTTGAGATACACGTGACACAAAATTTTGGGAAAGAAAGAAGAATAACATAGAAAAAAAAAAAAAAGATCCTGACAATAACAAGAGGTTATCCGCCAAGTGCGGATAACCAACTAGATTTGAACTCGTCACTTTGACGAGTTCGGGTTATCCGCGCAAAGGCAACATGCACATACTTTAAACTATATGAACTTCGACAAATATTATGCCATCCTATGACATGAATTAAACATGTTTACAGTGCTGAATTGTACCTATTATGTAGCATACAGCATGTTATAGAATACACTGTTATATGTTATATACAGTGTAGTATATACGAAATTACGAGACCATCTTTTAAATCCAATTGTTAACACGATGATGTCATCAAATTGACATATAAAGATAACTATTTTAGAAGATAATTATCTAAATAATTACATTAATACAAATTTGAAGAATGTTGGGCACGTAAAAGTGACATGCGCTCTCGTTTAAACGCAATGAACTTTTACGCAAAGGATAAAAATACGACTTTTTTTATTCAACTGGCCATATGATGACGTCACAGGATCTGGTTGGCAAAATATTTACATGAATTCGTATCTACAATTCAATGACTTCCAGAAAACGTTTAAATCATGAATATCACTTTTTATTCTGACGAGATATAACAGATTAAAATTCACTGTAAAGATGAAAATAAGTGACCCACGTTGTTTAGATTTTTAGACATGATGACGTCATAAGAATTAAAATATTTTAACTCCTGCGAAAGATAGTTGATTGACGTAGACAATATTAAAATCTCTGGGGAAATGGAATACGTATAAGTGAGATGCGCTCTGTTGAATGTGATGAGCAATAACGAAAGAGACAAAAATCCTATATTTTATATTTTAGTGGCCATGCGATGACGTCACAATGTCCGCTTAGCCATATCGATGCATGATTTGATATCTAAAACTCATCTACTTCCAGAATCTGAAATTTTGAAAATGTTAACCACGGAGTTTAGAATCTATGACTTTTTAAAGAAAGGCATAATTTTCACGAATTTTTGAACTTTTTCATCAAAAACGTGCGTAAATTGTTCAATTCTACGTGCTCGTATGACGTGATTTTAAGTCGAAATTGATTGAAAATTGGTATATTTACTATAAAAGGCTGAAAAAACAAAAATCAAGCATAACAAAGATGTTTTTGCGCCACGTGCGTACGCGCGCGTAAAAAAATTGCGCACGCGTGGGAATTTTTGAAATGCTCAAAATGACATGAAACGCGTAGAAAGTTGATTAGAAGTTGATTTTTCGCATTTTGAAATTTTAAACGCGCGTGCGCGCGTAACTTTTTGCGCAATCTGCCATTTTTAATCCATAGAAATTTTGCGCATGATATGACTTAAATTTTCACCAAGTTTCAATACAAAATGACTTTTGGTTTTTAATCTATGATCAATCATTGAAATTCATAAAATCGCACGTAACTTACGCTGCGCAACTCCGATATCGTCGAAAAGCTTGGCTGCAAATCTACAGCTATAGGTGAATCTTATGACAAAGGTATACAATCTTATGTTGGCCAGAATTAGAGATACCCTGCGAACAAAATTCGTGGAAAGAAAGAAGAATAAGATAGAAAAAAAAAAAGAAAAAAAAAAAGATCCTGACAATAACAAGGGGTTATCCGCCAAGTGCGGATAACCAACTAGATTTGAACTCGTCACTACGGACGAGTTAGGTTATCCGCAGTCCTAAAGCCACGTGCACGTCATACGTTGGAATATTGCGCGCAGAAAAATGATTATGCCATTGAAAAAATGTGAGTGCGCTCTCTATTTTGTGTCACGTCAACGTGTATACGGTATACACTATATACCGTATACGTACTACATACAGTTCAGAATAGGTGAAAATAAGTGACCAAAGTTATTGACGCTTTTGCACATGATGACGTCATAACAATTTTTAAAATGGTGAATCATGCGAAAGATAATTGATTGACATAGACAATATAAAGAAATGGAGGGCAATGGAATACGGATAAGTGGAGATGCGCTCTATTAAATGTGATGAGCTATACGAAAGAGAAAAAAATCCTATATTTTATATTCAAGTGGCCATACGATGACGTCACAATGTCCTGATAGCCATATTGATACATGATTCGATATCTACAACTCATCTACTACCAGAATATGTAATTATAAAAAAGTTTACCACGTAGTTTAGAATCTATGACTGTTTAAAAAAAGGCATAATTTTGACAAATTTTTGGACTTTTTCATCAAAATTGCGCGCAAATTGTTTAATTCTACGTGCTCGTATGACGAGATTTTAAGGCAAAATTGATTGAAAATTGGTAAATATATTATAAAAGGCAGAAAAAACGAAAATCAAGCAAAAAAAAGATGTTTTTGCGCTACGTGCGCACGGGCGCGTAAAAAAAGTGCGCACGCGTGGGAATTTTTGAAATGCTCAAAATGACATGAAACGCGTAGAAAGTTGATTAGAAATGAATTTTGCGCATTTTGAAATTTTGAACGCGCGTGCGCGCGTAACTTTATGTAAAACATGCCATTTTTAATCCACAGAAAGTTTGCGCATGATATAACTTAAATTTTCACCAAGTTTCAATAGAAAATGACTTTTTGTTTTTAATCTATGATCAATTATTGAAATTCATAAAATTGCGCGTAACTTACGCTGCGCAACTCAAAAATCAAAAAACAAAGTTTCTTGCACATCTACAGATATAGGTCAATCTTATGACAAAGTTATACAATCATTTGTTAGCCAGAATTAGAGATATGCTTGCAACAAAATTCGTGGAAAGAAAGAAGAATATAGAAAACTAGATTTGAACTCGTCACTACGGACGAGTTAGGTTATCCGCAGCGCAAAGGCCACGTGCACGTCATACGTAGAATATCGCGCGCAGAAAAACGATTATGCCATTGAAAAATGTTAGTGCGCTCTCTATTTTGCGTCACGTCAAAGTATATACGGTATACGCTATATTCTGTATACGTACTACATACAGTGCAGAATAGGTGAAAATAAGGGACCCTAGTTATTGACGCTTTTGACCATGATGACGTCATCACAATCTTAAAAATTGTTAACCATGCGAAAGATAATTGATTGATCTAGACAATATAAAAAATTGAGGGAAATGGAATACGGATAAGTGGAGATGCGCTCTATTAAATGTGACGAGCTATGACGAAAGAGAAAAAAATCCTATATTTTTTATTCGAGTGGCCATACGATGACGTCATAATATTCATTTAGCCATATTAATGCAATATTCGATAAAGACAACTCATCTACTTCCAGAATCTGAAATTTAAAAAAAGTTCACCTTGTAGTTTACAATCTATGACTGTTTTAAAAAAGGCATAATTTTGACAAATTTTTGAACTTTTTCATCAAAAACGCGCGCAAATTGTTCAATTCTACGTGCTCGTATGACGTGATTTTAAGTCGAAATTGATTGAAAATTGGTAAATTTACTATAAATAGCTGAAAAAACAAAAATCAAGAAAAAAAAAGATGTTTTTGCGCCACGTGCGTACGCGCGCGTAAAAAAATTGCGCACGGATGGGAATTTTTGAAATGCTCTAAATGACATGAAACGCGTAGAAAGTTGATTAGAAGTTGATTTTACGCATTTTGAAATTTTAAACGCACGTGCGCGCGTCACTTTCTGTGAAACATGCCATTTTTAATCCATAGAAAGTTTGCCTTTGATATAACTTAAATTTTCACCAAGTGTTATTATAAAGTGACTTTTATTTTTTATCCTATGATCAATCATTGAAATTCATAAAATCGCGCGTAACTTACGCTGCGCAACTCGAAATTTGAAAAAAAAAGTTTCTTGCACATCTGCAGCTACAGGGCAATCTTTTGACAAAGTTATACAATCTTATGTTGGCTAAAATTAGAGATACGCCGCCAACAAAATTCGTGGAAAGAAAGAAGAATATAGAAAAAAAAAAAAAAGAAAAACTAGATTTGAACTCGTCACTACGGACGAGTTAGGTTATCCGCAGTGCAAAAGCCACGTGCACGTCATACGTTAGAATAGTGCGCGCAAAAAAATAAAACGATTATGGCATTGAAAAATGTTAGTGCGCTCTCTATGTTGCGTCGCGTCTAAGTATATACGGTATAACACTATATACTGTATACGTACTACATACAGTGCAGAATAGGTGAAAATAAGTGACCAAAGTTATTGACGCATTTGAACATGATGACGTCATCACAATTTTTAAAATGGTGGATCATGCGAAAGGTAATTGATTGATCTAGACAATATAAAAAAATTGAGTGAAATGGAATAAGGATAAGTAGAGATGCGCTCTATTAAATTGACGAGCTATGACGAAAGAAAAAAAAATCCTATATTTTATATTCGGGTGGCCATACGATGACGTCACAATGTCTGGTTAGCCATATCAATGCATGATTCGAGAAAAACAACTCATCTACTTCCAGAATCTGAAATTTTAAATATTTTCACCTCGGAGTTTAGAATCTATGACTTTTTTAAAAAAGGCATAATTTTCACAAATTTTTGAACTTTTTCATCAAAAACGCGCGCAAATTGTTCAATTCTACGTGCTCGTATGACGTGATTTTAAGTCGAAATTGATTGAAAATTGGTAAATGTACTAGAAAAGGCTGAAAAAACAAAAATCAAGCAAAAAAAAGATGTTTTTGCGCTACGTGCGCACGCGCGCGTAAAAAATATGCGCACGCGTGGGAATTTTTGAAATGCTCAAAATGACCTGAAACGCGTAGAAAGTTGATTAGAAATGAATTTTTCGCAATTTGAAATTTTAAACGTGCGTGCGCGCGTAACTTTATGTCAAACATGCCATTTTTAATCCATAGAAAGTTTGCCCTTGATATGACTTAAATGTTCACCAAGTGTCATTACAAAATGACTTTTGGTTTTTAATCTATGATCAATCATTGAAATTCATAAAATCGCGCGTAACTTACGCTGCGCAACTCCGAAATCGTCCAAAAGCTTGGCTGCACATCTACAGCTATAGGTCAATCTTATGACAAAGTTATACAATCTTATGTTGGCCAGAATTAGAGATATGCGACCAACAAAATTCGTGGAAAGAAAGAAGAACATAGAAAAAAAAAAAAAAAAAAAAAAAAAAAAAAGATCCTGACAATAACAAGGGGTTATCCGCCAAGTGCGGATAACCAAAAAAAAAAAAGAAAAAAAAAAAAAAAAAAGATCCTGACAATAACAAGGGGTTATCCGCCAAGTGCGGATAACCAACTAGATTTGAACTCGTCACTACGGACGAGTTAGGTTATCCGCAGCGCAAAAGCCACGCACACGTCATACGTTAGAATATTGCAAGCAGAAAAACGATTATGCCATTGAAAAAAATGTTAGTGCGCCCTCTATTTTGCGTCGCGTCTAAGTATACGGTATAACACTATGTACTGAATACGTACTACATACAGTGCAGAATAGGTGAAAATAAGTGACCAAAGTTATTAACGCTTTTGAACATGATGACGTCATCACAATTTTAAAAATGGTGAATCATGTGAAAGATAATTGATTGACCTAGACAATATATCATCATGGAGGGAAATGGAATACGGATAAGCGGAGATGCGCTCTATTAAATGTGATGAGCTATGACGAATAAGAAAAAAATCCTATATTTTACATTCCAGTGGCCATACGATGACGTCACAATGTCCGGTTAGCCATATTGATGCATGATTTGATATCTGCAACTCATCTACTACCAGAATATGTAATTATAAAAAAGTTCACCACGTAGTTTAGAATCTATGACTGTTTAAAAAAAGGAATATTTTTGACAAATTTTTTAACTTTTTCATCAAAAATGCGCGCAAATTGTTTAATTCTACGTGCTCGTATGACGTGATTTTAAGTCGAAATTGATTGAAAATTGGTAAATTTACTAGAAAAGGCTGAAAAAACAAAAATCAAGCAAAAAAAAGATGTTTTTACGCTACGTGCGCACGCGCGCGTAAAAAAATTGCGCACGCGTGGGAATTTTTGAAATGCTCAAAATAACATGAAACGCGTAGAAAGTTGATTAGAAATTGATTTTTCGCATTTTGAAATTTTAAACGCGTGTGCGCGCGTAACTTTTTGTGAAACATGCCATTTTTAATCCATAGAAAGTTTGCGCATTATATGAATTAAATTTTCACCAAGTTTCAATACAAAATGACGTTTGGTTTTTAATCTATGATCAATCATTGAAATTCATAAAATCGCGCGTAACTTACGCTGCGCAACTCCGAAATCGTCCAAAAGCTTGGCTGCACATCTACAGCTATAGGTCAATCTTATGACAAAGTTATACAATCTTATGTTGGCCAGAATTAGAGATATGCGACCAACAAAATTCGTGGAAAGAAAGAAGAACATAGAAAAAAAAAAAAAAAAAAAAAAAAAAAAAAGATCCTGACAATAACAAGGGGTTATCCGCCAAGTGCGGATAACCAACTAGATTTGAACTCGTCACTACGGACGAGTTAGGTTATCCGCAGTGCAAAAACCACGTGCACGTCATATGTTAGAATATTGTGCGCTAAAAAAAAAATTATCGCATAGAAGAAATGTTAGTGAGCCCTCTATTTTGTGTCACGTCTAAGTATATACGGTATACGCTATATACTGTATACGTACTACGTACAGTGCAGAATAGGTGAAAATAAGTGACCAAAGTTAATGACGCTTTTGACCATGATGACGTCATAAATATCTTAAAAATTGTTAACCATGTGAAAGATAATTGATTGACCTAGACAATATAAAAAAATTGAGGGAAATGGAATACGGATAAGTGGAGATGCGCTCTATTAAATGTGACGAGCTATGACGAAAGAGAAAAAAATCCTATATTTTTTATTCGAGTGGCCATACAATGACGTCATAATATTCAGTTAGCCATATTAATGCAAGATTCGATAAAGACAACTCATCTACTTCCAGAATATGTAATTTAAAAAATGTTCACCAAGTAGTTTAGAATTTATGACTGTTTTAAGAAAGGCATAATTTTGACAAATTTTTAAACTTTTTCATCAAAAACGCGCGCAAATTGTTCAATTCTACGTGCTCGTATGACGTTATTTTAAGTCGAAATTGCTTTAAAATTGGTAAATTTACTAGAAAAGGCTGAAAAAACAAAAATCAAGCAAAAAAATGATGTTTCTGTGCTACGTGCGCACGCACGCGTAAAAAAATTGCGCACACGTGGGAATTTTTGAAACGCTCAAAATGACCTGAAACGCGTAGAAAGTTGATTAGAAATTGATTTTACGAATTTTGAAATTTTAAACGCGCGTGCGCGCGTAACTTTAGGGGAAAGTCCGATTTTCAATCCATAAAAAGTTAGCGCATGATATAAATTACACTTTTGCTAAGTTTCAATAAAAATTGCTTTTTGGTTTTTGATCTATGTTAAATACGCAAAATTCACAAAATCGCGCGTAACTTACGCTGCGCAACTATAAAGTCAAAAAACGAAACGTCCTGCACATCTACAGCTACAGGTCAATCTTATGAAAAAGTTACACAATCTTCTGTTTTCCAGAATTTGAGATACGCTGCCAACAAAATTCAGGGAAAGAAAGAAGAATAACATAGAAAAAAAAAAAAAAACTAGATTTGAACTCGTCACTACGGACGAGTTAGGTTATCCGCCTCGCAAAACCCACGCGCATGACACCAAAGTTAGAATATTGCGCGCAGAAAAACGATTATGCCATTGAAAAAATGTTAGTGAGCCCTCTATTTTGTGTCGCGTCTAAGTGTGTACGGTATACACTATATACTGTATACGTACTACATACAGTGCAGAATAGGTGAAAATAAGTGACCAAAGTTATTGACGCATTTGAACATGATGACGTCATCACAATTTAAAAAATGGTAGATTATGCGAAAGATAATTGATTGGCCTAGACAATATAACAAAATGGTGAGAAATGGAATACGGATAAGTGGAGATGCGCTCTATTAAATGTGATGAGCTATGCGAAAGAGAGAAAAATCCTATATTTTATATTCGAGTGGCCATACGATGACGTCACAATGTCCGGTTAGCCATATCGATGCATGATTTGTTATCTACAACTCATCTACTTCCGGAATCTGAAATTTTAAAAAAGTTCCCCACGGAGTTTAGAATCTATGACTGTTTTAAAAAAGGCATAATTTTGACAAATTTTTGAACTTTTTCATAAAAAACGCGCGCAAATTGTTCAATTCTACGTGCTCGTATGACGTGATTTTAAGTCGAAATTGATTGAAAATTGGTAAATTTACTAGAAAAGGCTGAAAAAACAAAAATCAATCAAAAAATTTATGTTTTTGCGCTAAGTGCGCACGCGCGCGTAAAAAAATTGCGCACGCGTGGGAATTTTTGAAATGTTCAAAATGACCTGAAACGCGTAGAAAGTTGATTAGAAATTAATTTTACAAATTTTGAAATTTTAAATGCGCGTGCGCGCGTAACTTTATGTGAAACATGCCATTTTTAATCCATAGAAAGTTTGCGCATGATATGACTTAAATTTTCACCGAGTTTCAATACAAAATGACTTTTAGTTTTTAATCTATGATCAATCATTGAAATTCATATAATTGCGCGTAACTTACGCTGCGCGTCTCGAAATTCGAAAAAAAAAATGTCATGCACATCTACAGATCCAGGCAAATCTTATAACAAAGTTATAGAATTATATGTTGGCTAGAATTAGAGATACGCTGCGAACAAATTTCGTGGAAAGAAAGAAGAATAAAGAAAAAAAAAAAAAAAAAAAAAAAAAAAAAAAAAAAAAAAGATCCTGACAATAACAAGGGGTTATCCGCCAAGTGCGGATAACCAAAAAAAAAAAAAGATCCTGACAATAACAAGGGGTTATCCGCCAAGTGCGGATAACCAACTAGATTTGAACTCGTCACTACGGACGAGTTAGGTTATCCGAAGCGCAAAAGCCAAGTGCACGTCATACGTTAGAATAGTGCGCGCAGAAAAACGATTATACCATTGAAAAAATGTTAGTGCGCTCTCTATTTTGCGCCACGTCTAAGTATATACGGTTTACGCTATATATTGTATACGTACTACATACAGTGAAGAATAGGTGGAAATAAGTGGCCCAAGTTATTGACGCTTTTGGACATGATGACGTCATAACAATTTTCAAAATGGTGAATCATTCGAAAGATAATTGATTGACCTAGGCAATATATAAAAATGGGGGAAAATGGAATACGGATAAGTGGAGATGCGCTCTATTAAATGTGATGAGCTATGACGAAAGAGACAAAAATCCTATATTTGATATTCGTGTGGCCATACGATGACGTCACAATGTCCGGTTAGCCAAATCGATGCATGATTCTATATCTACAACTCATCTACATTCAGAATATGTAATTTTAAAAAAGTTCACCACGTAGTTTAGAATATATGACTGTTTAAAAAAAGGCATAATTTTGACAAATTTTTGAACTTTTTCATCAAAAATGCGCGTAAATTGTTTAATTCTACGTGCTCGTATGACGTGATTTTAAGTCGAAATTGATTTAAAATTGATCAATTTACTAGAAAAGGCTGAAAAAACAAAAATCAAGCAAAAAAAAGATGTTTTTGCGCTATGTGCGCACGCGCGCGTAAAAAAATTGCGCACGCGTGGGAATTTTTGAAATGCTCAAAATGACATGAAACGCGTAGAAAGTTGATTAGAAATTGATTTTTCGCATTTTGAAATTTCAAACGCGCGTGCGCGCGTAACCTTTTGTGAAACATGCCATTTTTAATCCATAGAAAGTTTGCGCATGATATTACTTAAATTTACACAAAGTTTCAATACAAAATGACTTTTGGTTTTTAATCTATGATCAATCATTGAAATTCATAAAATCGCGCGTAACTTACGCTGCGCAACTCTAAATTCATTAAAAAAAGTTTCTTGCACATCTACAGCTACAGGGCAATCTTTTGACAAAGTTAAACAATTTTATGTTAACCAGAATTAGAGATATGCCACCAACAAAATTCGGGGAAAGAAAGAAGAATAACATAGAAACTAGATTTGAACTCGTCACTTCGGACGAGTTAGGTTATCCGCAGCGCAAAAGCCACGTGCACGTCATACGTTAGAATATTGCGCGCAGAAAAACGATTATGCCATTGAAAAAATGTTAGTGCGCTCTCTATTTTACGTCACGTCTAAGTGTATATGGTATACGCTATATACTGTATACGTACTACATACAGTGCAGAATAGGTGAAAAGAAGTGACCAAAGTTATTGACGCTTTTGAACATGATGACGTCATAACAATTTCAAAAAATTGTAAATCATGCGAAAGATAATTGATTGACCTAGACAAAATAAAAAAATTGAGTGAAATGGAATACGAATAAGTAGAGATGCGCTCTATTAAATGTGACGAGCTATACGAAAGAGAAAAAAATCCTATATTTTATATTCGAGTGGCCATACGATGACGTCACAATGTCCGGTTAGCCATATCGATGAATGATTCGATATCTACAACTCATCACCTTTCAGAATATGTAATTTTTAAAAAGTTCACCACGTAGTTTACAATCTATGACTGTTTTAAAAAAGGCATAATTTTGACGAATTTTTTAACTTTTTCATCAAAAACACGCGCAAATGATCCAATTCTACGTGCTCGTGTGACGTAATTTTAAGTCGAAATTGATTGAAAATTTATAAATTTACTAGAAAAGGCTGGAAAAAAGAAAAACAAGCAAAAAAAAGATGTTTTTGCGCTACGTGCGCACGCGCGCGTAAAAAAAGTGCGCACACGTGGGAATTTTTGAAATGCTCAAAATGACATGAAACGCGTAGAAAGTTGATTAGAAATTGATTTTTCGCATTTTGAAATTTTAAATGCGCGTGCGCGCGTAACTTTCTGTAAGACATACCATTTTCTCTCCATAGAAAGTTAGCGCATGATATGACTTAAATTTTCACCAAGTTTCAATACAAAATGACATATAGTTTTTATTCTATGATCAATCATTGAAATTCATAAAATCGCGCGTAACTTACGCTGCGCGACTCAAAATTCATAAAAAAAAGTTTCTTGCACATCTACAGCTACAGGGCAATCTTTTGACAAAGTTATACAATCATATGTTGGCCAGAATTAGAGATACGCTGCCAACAAAAAATGGGAGAGAAGTGTGTAAAGAAAGAAATAAATACTAGATTTGAACTCGTCACTACGGACGAGTTAGGTTATCCGCAGAGCAAACGCCACGTGCACGTCATACGTTAGAATATTGCGCAGAGAAAACCATTATGCCATTGAAAAAATGTTAGTGCGCTCTCTATTTTACGTCACGTCTAAGTATACACAGTATACACTATATATTGTATACGTACTACATACAGTGAAGAATATGTGAAAATAAGTGGCCCAAGTTATTGACGCTTTTGGACATGATGACGTCATCACAATTTTAAAAACGGTATATCATGCGAAAGATAATTGATTGGCATAGACAATATAAAAAAATGGGGGGAAATGGAATTAGGATAAGTGGAGATGCGCTCTATTAAATGTGATGAGCTATACGAAATAGAAAAAAATCCTATATTTTATATTCGAGTGACCATACGATGACGTCACAATGTCCTGTTAGCTATATCGATGCATGATTCGATATCTACAACTCATCAACTTCCAGAATGTGTAATTTAAAAAAAGTTCACCACGTAGTTTATAATCTATGACATTAAAAAAAAAGCATAATTTTCACGAATTTTTTAACTTTTTCATCAAAAACGCGCGCAAATTGTTCAATTCTACGTGCTCGTATGACGTGATTTTAAGTCGAAATTGATTGAAAGTTGGTAAATTTACTAGAAAAGGGTGGAAAAACAAAAATCAAGCAAAAAAAAGATGTTTTTGCGCTACGTGCGCACGCGCGCGTAAGAAAAGTGCGCACGCGTGGGAATTTTTGAAATGCTCACAATGACATGAAACGCGTAGAAAGTTGATTAGAAATTGATTTTTCGCATTTTGAAATTTTAAACGCGCGTGCGCGCGTAACTTTCTGTAAAACATGCCATTTTATCTCCATAGAAAGTTAGCGCATGATATGACTTAAATTTTCACTAAGTTTCAATACAAAATGACATATAGTTTTTATTCTATGATCAATCATTGAAATTCATAAAATCGCGCGTAACTTACGCTGCGCGACTCAAAATTCATAAAAAAAAGTTTCTTGCACATCTACAGCTACAGGGCAATCTTTTGACAAATTTATACAATCATATGTTGGCCAGAATTAGAGATACGCTGCCAACAAAAAATGGGAAAGAAGTGTGTAAAGAAAGAAATAAATACTAGATTTGAACTCGTCACTACGGACGAGTTAGGTTATCCGCAGCGCAAAAGTCACGCGCATGACACATAAGTTAGAATATTGCGCGCAGAAAAACGATTATGCCATTGAAAAAAATGTTAGTGAGCCCTCTATTTTGCGTCACGTCTGAGTATATACGGTATACACTATATACTGTATACGTACTACATACAGTGCTGAATAGGTGAAAATAAGTGACCAAAGTTATTGACGCTTTTGGACATGATGACGTCATAACAATTTTAAAAATGGTGTATCATTCGTAAGATAATTGATTGACCTAGGCAATATATAAAAATGGGGGAAAATGGAATACGGATAAGTGGAGATGTGCTCTATTAAATGTGATGAGCTATGACGAAAGAGACAAAAATCCTATATTTGATATTCGTGTGGCCATACGACGACGTCACAATGTCCGGTTAGCCAAATCAATGCATGATTCTATATTTACAACTCATCTACATTCAAAATATGTAATTTTAAAAAAGTTCACCACGTAGTTTAGAATCTATGACTGTTTAAAAAAAGGCATAATTTTGACAAATTTTTGAACTTTTTCATCAAAAATGCGCGTAAATTGTTTAATTCTACGTGTTCGTATGACGTGATTTTAAGTCGAAATTGTTTGAAAGTTGGTAAATTTACTAAAAAAGACAGGAAAAACAAAAATCAAGCAAAAAAATGATGTTTTTGCGCTACGTGCGCACGCGCGCGTAAAAAAATTGCGCACAAGTGGGAATTTTTGAAATGCTCAAAATGACATGAAATGCGTAGAAAGTTGATTAGAAGTTGATTTTTCGCATTTTGAAATTTTAAACGCGCGTGCGCGCGTAACTTTTTGTGAAACATGCCATTTTTAATCCAAAGAAAGTTTGCGCATTATATGACTTAAATTTTCACCAAATTTCAATTAAAAAGGACTTTTAGTTTTTATTCTATGATCAATCATTGAAATTCACAAAATCGCGCGTAACTTACGCTGCGCAACTCGAAATTTGAAAAAAAAAGTTTCTTGCACATCTACAGCTACAGGGCAATATTTTGACAAAGTTATATAATCATTTGTTAGCCAGAATTAGAGATATGCTTGCAACAAAATTCGGGGAAAGAAAGAAGAAAATAGAAAAAAAAAGAGAAAAATAAAAAAAAAAAAGATCCTGACAATAACAAGAGGTTATCCGCCAAGTGCGGATAACCAACTAGATTTGAACTCGTCACTACGGACGAGTTAGGTTATCCGCAGCGCAAAAGCCACATGCACGTCGTACGTTAGAATATTGCGCGCAGATAAACGATGATGCCATTGAAACAATTTCAGTTTTCTCTCTATTTTGCGTCACGTCTAAGTATATACGGTATACACTATATTATACTCTATACGTACTACATACAGTGCAGAATAGGTGAAAATAAGTGACCAAAGTTATTGACGCTTTTGGACATGATGACGTCATCACAATTTTTAAACTAATGAATCATGCGAAAGATAATTGATTGACTTAGACAATATAAAGAAATGGAGGGCAATGGAATACGGATAAGTCGAGATGCGCTCTATTAAATGTGATGAGCTATATGAAAGAGAAAAAAATCCTATATTTTATATTTGAGTGGCCATACGATGACGTCACAATGTCCAGTTAGCTATATTGATGCATGATTCGATATCTACAACTCATCTACTTCCACAATATGTAATTTAAAAAAAGTTCACCACGTAGTTTAGAATCTATGACTTTTTAAAAAAAGGCATAATTTTCACAAATTTTTGAACTTTTTCATCAAAAACGCGCGCAAATTGTTCAATTCTACGTGCTCGTATGACGTGATTTTAAGTCAAAATTCATTGAAAATTGGTAAATTTACTAGAAAAGGCTGAAAAAACAAAAATCAAGCAAAAAAAATATGTTTTTGCGCTACGTGCGCACGCGCGCGTAAAAAAATGCGCGCTGGTGGGAATTTTTTAAATGCTCAAAATAACCTGAAACGCGTAGAAAGTTGATTAAAAATTGATTTTGCGCAATTTTAAATTTTAAACGCGCGTGCGCGCGTAACTTTTTGCGCAACCGGCCATTTTTAATCTACAGAAAGTTTGCGCTTTATATGACTTAAATTTTCACCAAGTTTCAATACAAAATGACTTTTGGTTTTTAATCTATGATCAATAATTGAAATTCATAAAATCGCGCGTAACTTACGCTGCGCGACTCGAAATTTGAAAAAAAAAGTTTCTTGCACATCTACAGATATAGGGCAATCTTTTAACAAAGTTATACAATCTTCTGTTGGCTAGAATTAGAGATACGCTGCCCACAAAAAATGGGAGAGAAGTGTGGAAAGAAAGAAATAAATACTAGACTTGAACTCGTCACTACGGACGAGTTAGGTTATCCGCAGCGCAAAGGCCACGTGCACGTCATACGTTAGAATATTGCGCGCAGACAAACGATTAAGGCATTGAAACAATTTCAGTGTGCTCTCTATTTTTCGTCACGTCTAAGTATATACGGTATAACACTATATATTGTATACCTAATACATACAGTGCAGAATAGGTGAAAATAAGTGACCAAAGTTATTGACGCTTTTGAACATGATGACGTCATCACAATTTTTCAAATGGTGAATCGTGCGAAAGATAATTGATTGACCTAGACAACATAACAAAATGGGGGGAAATGGAATACGGATAAGTGGAGATGCGCTCTAGTAAATGTGATGAGCTATGCGAAAGAGACAAAAATTTTATATTTTATATTCCAGTGGCCATACGATGACGTCACAATGTCCGGTTAGCCATATGGATGCATGATTTGATATCTGCAACTCATCTACATTCAGAATATGTAATTTTAAAAAAGTTCACCACGTAGTTTAGAATCTATGACTGTTTAAAAAAAGGCATAATTTTGACAAATTTTTGAACTTTTTCATCAAAAATGCGCGTAAATTGTTTAATTCTACGTGCTCGTATGACGTGATTTTAAGTTGAAATTGTTTGAAAGTTGGTAAATTTGCTTAAAAAGACAGGAAAAACAAAAATCAAGCAAAAAAATGATGTTTTTGCGCTACGTGCGCACGCGCGCGTAAAAAAATTGCGCACGCGTGGGAATTTTTCAAATGCTCTAAATGACCTGAAACGCGTAGAAAGTTGATTAGAAATTGAATTTTCGCATTTTGAAATTTTAAACACGCGTGCGCGCGTAACTTTCTGTAAAACATGCCATTTTTAATCCATAGAAAGTTTGCGCTTGATATGACTTAAATTTTCACCAAGTTTCAATACAAAATGACTTTTGCTTTTTAATCTATGATCAATCATTGAAATTCATAAAATCGCGCGTAACTTACGCTGCGCAACTCGAAAATCAAAAATCAAAGTTTCTTGCACATCTACAGATATAGGTCAATCTTATGACAAAGTTTTACAATCTTATGTTAGCCAGAATTAGAGATATGCGTGCAACAAAATTCTTGGAAAGAAAGAAGAAAATAGAAAAAAAAGAAAAAAAAAAAAAAGAAAAAAAAAAAAAAGATCCTGACAATAACAAGGGGTTATCCGCCAAGAGCGGATAACCAACTAGATTTGAACTCGTCACTACGGACGAGTTAGGTTATCCGCATCACAAACGCCACGTGCACGTCATACGTTGGAATATTGCGCGCAGAAAAACGATTATGCCATTGAAAAAATATTAGTGCGCTCTCTATTTTGCGTCACGTAAGTATATACGGTATACACTGTATTCTGTATACGTACTACATACAGTGCAGAATAGGTGAAAATAAGGGACCCAAGTTATTGACGCTTTTGGACATGATGACGTCATCACAATTTAAAAAATGGTAGATTATGCGAAAGATAATTGATTGGCCTAGACAATATAACAAAATGGGGGGAAATGGAATACGGATAAGTGGAGATGCGCTCTATTAAATGTGATGAGCTATGCGAAAGAGACAAAAATCCTATATTTTATATTCGAGTGGCCATACGATGACGTCACAATGTCCGGTTAGCCATATCGATGCATGATTTGATATTTACAACTCATCTACTTCCAGAATCTGAAATTTTAAATATTTTCAACTTGGAGTTTAGAATCTATGACTTTTTAAAAAAAGGCATAATTTTCACGAATTTTTGAACTTTTTCATCAAAAACGCGCGCAAATTGTTCAATTCTACGTGCTCGTATGACGTGATTTTAAGTCGAAATTGTTTGAAAGTTGGTAAAATTACTAGAGAAGGCTGAAAAAACAAAAATCAAGCAAAAAAAACATGTTTTTGCGTTACGTGCGCACGCGCGCGTAAAAATATTGCGCACGCGTGGGAATTTTTGAAATGCTCAAAATGACATGAAACGCGTAGAAATTTGATTAAAAATGAATTTTGCGCATTTTGAAATTTTGAACGCGCGTGCGCGCGTAACTTTATGTTAAACATGCCATTTTTAATCCATAGAAATTTTGCGCATGATATAACTTAAATTTTCACCAAGTTTCATTAGAAAATGACTTTTGGTTTTTAATCTATGATCAATCATTGAAATTCATAAATTTGCGCGTAACTTACGCTGCGCAACTCAAAAATCAAAAAACAAAGTTTCTTGCACATCTACAGATATAGGTAAATCTTATGACAAAGTTATACAATCTTATGTTTGCCAGTATTAGAGATACGCTCCCAACAAAATTCGTGGAAAGAAAGAAGAATAAAGAAAAAAAAAAAAAAAAAAAAAGATCCTGACAATAACAAGGGTTATCCGCCAAGTGCGGATAACCAAAAAAAAAAAAAGATCCTGACAATAACAAGGGGTTATCCGCCAAGTGCGGATAACCAACTAGATTTGAACTCGTCACTACGGACGAGTTAGGTTATCCGCAGTCCTATAGCCACGTGCACGTCATACGTTGGAATATTGCGCGCAGAAAAACGATTATGCCATTGAAAAAATGTGAGTGCGCTCTCTATTTTGTGTCACGTCAAGTGTATACGGTATACACTATATACCGTATACGTACTACATACAGTTCAGAATAGGTGAAAATAAGTGACCAAAGTTATTGACGCTTTTGCACATGATGACGTCATAACAATTTTTAAAATGGTCAATCATGCGAAAGATAATTGATTGATATAGACAATATAAAGAAATTGAGGGCAATGGAATACGGATAAGTGGAGATGCGCTCTATTAAATGTGATGAGCTATACGAAAGAGAAAAAAATCCTATATTTTATATTCGAGTGGCCATACGATGACGTCACAATGTCCTGATAGCCATATTGATACATGATTCGATATCTACAACTCATCTACTACCAGAATATGTAATTATAAAAAAGTTTACCACGTAGTTTAGAATCTATGACTGTTTAAAAAAAGGCATAATTTTGACAAATTTTTGGACTTTTTCATCAAAATTGCGCGCAAATTGTTTAATTCTACGTGCTCGTATGACGAGATTTTAAGGCAAAATTGATTGAAAATTGGTAAATATATTATAAAAGACAGAAAAAACAAAAATCAAGCAAAAAAAAGATGTTTTTGCGCTACGTGCGCACGCGCGCGTAAAAAAATTGCGCAAGCCTGGGAATTTTTGAAATGCTCAAAATGATATGAAACGCGTAGAAAATTGATTAGAAGTTGATTTTTTGCATTTTGAAATTTTAAACGCGCGTGCGCGCGTAACTTTCTGTGAAACATGCAATTTTTAATCCATAGAAAGTTTGCGCTTGATATGACTTAAATTTTCACAAAGTTTCAATACAAAATAACTTTCGGTTTTTAATCTATGATCAATCATTTAAATTCATAAAATCGCGCGTAACTTACGCTGCGCAACTCAAAATTCATAAAAAAAAGTTTCTTGCACATCTACAGCAACAGGGCAATCTTTTGACAAAGTTATACAATCATATGTTGGCCAGAGTTAGAGATACGCTGCGAACAAAATTCGTGGAAAGAAAGAAGAACATAGAAAAAAAAAAAAAAGAAACTAGATTTGAACTCGTCACTACGGACGAGTTAGGTTATCCGCAGCGCACGTCATACGTTAGAATATTGCGCACAGAAAAATGTTTATGCGCTCTCTACTTTTATGGTGAAAGTGTGGTGAATTGTGTCTGGGCCTACAGCATTTATGTTACTTTTGGCGACGATTGCGTGCCATATTAGTAAAGAACAACGTGGTTACACCTCCATGTTGGATTTGTAATATTATAGCCTAGTATTGCTCCCGATATTGCTTTGCAATTTTATATTGTTAAAACGAACATATAGCCTATATTAAAAAAGTTTAAACACAATTGTGTTAAATATAATAGGCCTAGTTAGAAATAGGTAAGATATATTTTGATTAATTTGGATTGTTGATTTGTAATATTTAATTGTTTTTGTGTTTGCCATCAAAATGAAATGGCCTAGCCTATAGCCTAGGCCCTAGGCTAGGCCTAGCTAGGTTAGGCCTAGCCGTGTCCCGGATTACCTCTTCAGGAAGGCCTAGACCTAGCCTAGGTTTAGTTGTACAGTACTGTAGTAGAGGCATAGTGACGCTAGCCTAGTTCCATTTTGCATCTGGCTTATAACTATATATTAATTCCTAATTTGTTAACAAACTTTATCTTGAATACCATGCCTTAAAATTAAACACAGGTATAATATTATAGCCTACTCTACTTAGCATTGTTAGCAAGCTGAGTCTGCTTTGCGAAGTTCTCTTCTATGCCTACTAGCCTAGGCCTCCTAGGTAGGGGCTAGGGCTAGTTTTTAGTTGTATCAGTTCCTAAAGAGTTGGAAGAGATACATGTACAGTAATAGCATTATTGTTTCTACAGTACTTCATAATCTCTAGAATATCGTAAATAGTGAACATAAAATAAATAATTTGTAGAGATGATTTATGGTCTCATGATTGGGAGTGAAGTGTTGCCTGTTATTTTGTAGGCATTTACTATTATGAAACATTTACATAATTCAGATTTTATTGTTTGTGATCAAACTATTAAATGAAATTACCATTGAGACAACATGTAGGCCCCAATTAGCTGGCCCATAGCCAAAGTCATTTAAAGGAAATTTCCTAATTTTTCAGACATTGATTAAGAAGCTTGTTGATTTGGAAAAAGTGTTAATGTTGTTTATTGCCATTATCAATGTTTTTCCTTGTATTTTTTAGATTGTAATTGTTTTTTTAATTGTTTTTTATTAACAGAAGATTTACAGTTTCAGCTACAGCTGTGAGTATTAGTAGGGCAATTCCACAATTTTTTTGGGGATTTTGAAAATTTTCAACTTTTAGCAGTCTTAACATGTTTGATATCAAACTAAAGCTAATGTTATATACTTTCAGGATATTTAAGTGGTAAAAAAAAAAAGAGATATATACAGGCATATTTCCATTTAAAATAATGATATTTAGAAAACTTAAAAAATAAAACAATATGAGGTTTACTTAAATCCTATAACAGACAACTAAATCCTAATTTATACATTTAGAATTTATAATTTTAGAATTAAAGAACTAAATATATTGTTTGAGATTTTGTTTAAAAAAATTTAATTAATTAATTAAAATGAATTAATCGACATAGAATTATTAAGGAGGGGCCAACATAATTATTAATAATTTTGTCGGGTTGTTACCAAAAAACATTTTTTTAATTTAAGAATCATGCACCTTCTTGACAATTACTGTATAATATTTTCCAAACTATTAAAAATTATAGCTTTACATACACTCATAAGGTTACTTTTTTTTGAAACCTTCTTTTTACATTTTTATATGATATTAAAAGGTGTCTGATTGTTACCGAGTTGGTCACAGACTGACATGTCAGTCTGTGACCAGTGTTATTACAGTATAAGCTAAACCAGCATTTTTACAGTAAAATTTATTTTAATATGCTTTAAAATCAATAATCAAAATATATAGTATATAGTTTTAAAAAATTGAATTAATCAACATAGAAATATTAGAGAGGGGCCAACATTTATTAATGATTTTGTCGGGTTGTTACCGAAAAACAACATTTATTTTTAAATTTAAGAACCATGCACCTTCTTGACAATTATAATATTTTCCAAACTATTAAAAATTATAGTATTACATATACTCATGAAAAAATGTTAATGTTGTTTATTGCCATTATCAATGTTTTGCCTTGTTTTTTTTAGATTGTAGAAAATATACAGTTTCAGCTACAGCTGTGAGTATCAGTAGATTATCTGTTAAACAGAGAAAACATATTTTCCTTACTTTGTGAACTGTTGCCTGCCCTAATCAGCCGTTTCATACCCAAAGTCATTTTGAGGAAATTTCTTAATTTTTCAGACATTGATTAAGAAGCGTGTTGATTTGGAAAAAGTGTTAATGTTGTTTATTACCATTATCAATGTTTTTCCTTGTTTTTTTTAGATTGTAGAAAATATAGAGTTTCAGCTACAGCTGTGAGTATCAGTAGATTATCTGTTAAACGGAGAAAACATAATTTCCTTACTTTGTGAACTGTTGCCTGCCCTAATCAGCCGTCTCATACCCAAAGTCATTTTGAGGAAATTTCTTAATTTTTCAAACATTGATTAAGAAGCTTGTTGATTTGGAAAAAGTGTTAATGTTGTTTATTACCATTATTAATGTTTTTCCTTGTTTTTTTTAGATTGTAGAAAATATACAGTTTTAGCTACAGCTGTGAGTATCAGTAGATTATTTGTTAAACGGAGAAAACATATTTTCCTTACTTTGTGAACTGTTGCCTGCCCTAATCAGTCGTCTCATACCCAAAGTCATTTTGAGGAAATTTCTTAATTTTTCAGACATTGATTAAGAAGCTTGTTGATTTGAAACAAGGCCAACAGCCATTAAGTCGCGTGCTACAATGCATAGTGATACCGGACCGACAGACAAACAGACCGACAGACAGACGGACCGACCGACATAGTGAACTATACTGACCGAAATTACTGAACATGTTTAAAAATGTTGAAATGTTTAAAAACATTTATATTTTTTTAATTTACACGTGCGTAGCCTGTCACTTTTGACGTGCTCGTATAACGTAATTTCGAGTTGAAAAGTAAGTCAAGAAAACAGAAATCGGGCAAAAAGAGTGCGCAACAACATTTAACGCGCAGTGCGCGCGCAAAAATCTGCGCACTCATGGCAATTTTGTAAACGCTTAAAATTGCCTGAAACGTACTCTTATTTCATCGAAAATAAATTTTGAAAATTTTATGCGCGCGTACGAATGCGTTACATGCGCTACGCACGTAATTGTATTGCCATATGATGATTTATGCCCTGAAATTTATGAGTACCAAATTTTATTTAATTGTGATTCATGGTTGTTAAGATATGATTACAAACGTGATTTCGTTAAATCGTGCGTAGACCGCGTAATTTTTTATTGCGCACCGTGAAATCATAACCACATCGATTCCTGGCCATAAGGAATATTCTGTGAAAAATTGATTTAGCTAGATTAAACTGATATCAAGATAAGGTCATAAAACGATAAAACGCATAGTGATACCGGACCGACAGACAGACAGACAGACAGACCGACCGACATAGTGAATTATAGAGTCGCTTCCACGCGACTAAAAAGTGTTAATGTTGTTTATTGCCATTATCAATGTTTTTCCTTGTTTTTTTTTAGATTGTAGAAAATATACAGTTTCAGCTACAGCTGTGAGTATCAGTAGATTATCTGTTAAACGGAGAAAACATATTTTCCTTACTTTGTGAACTGTTGCCTGTTATTTTGTAGACATTTTCTATTATGAAACATTTACGTAATTCAGATTTTATTGTTTGTGATCAAACAATTAAATGAAATTACCATTGAGACAACATGTAGGCCGCAATCAGCCGGCCCATACCCAAAGTCATTTTGAGGAAATTTCCTAATTTTTCAGCCATTGATTAAGAAGCATGTTGATTTGGAAAAAGTGTTAATGTTGTTTAGTGCCATTATCAATGTTTTTTCTTGTTTTTTTAGATTGTAGAAAATATACAGTGTTAGCTACAGCTGTGAGTATTAGTAGATTATCTGTTAAACGGAGAAAACATATTTTCCTTACTTTGTGAACAGTTGCCTGTTATTTTATAGGCATTTTCTATTATGAAACATTTACATAATTCAGATTTTATGGTTTGTGAATAAAATATTAAATGAAATTAGCATTGAGACAACATGTAGGCCCTAACCAGCCGTCCCATACCTAAAGTCATTTTGAGGAAATTTCTTAATTTTTCAGACCTTGATTAAGAAGCATGTTGATTTGGAAAAAGTGTTAATGTTGTTTATTGCCAATTATTAATGTTTTTCCTTGTTTTTTTTTTAGATTGTAGAAAATATACAGTGTCAGCTACAGCTGTGAGTATTAGTAGATTATCTGTTAAACGGAGAAAACATATTTTCTTTACTTTGTGAACCGTTGCCTGTTATTTTGTAGGCATTTTCTATTATGTAATATTTACATCATTCAGATTTTATGGTTTGTGAATAAAATATTAAATGAAATTAGCATTGAGACAACATGTAGGCCCTAACCAGCTGTCTCATACCCAAAGTCATTTTGAGGAATTTCTTAATTTTTCAGACATTGATTAAGAAGCATGTTGATTTGGAAAAAGTGTTAATTTTGTTTATTGCCAATTTATTAATGTTTTTCCTTGTTTTTTTGTTTTAGATTGTAGAACATATACAGTGTTAGCTACAGCTGTGAGTATTAGTAGATTATCTGTTAAACGGAGAAAACATATTTTCCTTACTTTGTGAACTGTTGCCTGTTATTTTGTAGACATTTTCTATTATGAAACATTTACGTAATTCAGATTTTATTGTTTGTGATCAAATAATTAAATGAAATTACCATTGAGACAACATGTAGGCCGCAATCAGCTGGCCCATACCCAAAGTCATTTTGAGGAAATTTCCTAATTTTTCAGACATTGATTAAGAAGCTTGTTGATTTAGGAAAAGGGTTAATGTTGTTTATTGCCATTATCAATGTTTTTCCTTGTTGTTTTTAGATTGTAGAAAATATACAGTTTCAGCTACAGCTGTGAGTATCAGTAGATTATCTGTTAAACGGAGAAAACATATTTTCTTTACTTTGTGAACCGTTGCCTGTTATTTTGTAGGCATTTTCTATTATGTAACATTTACATCATTCAGATTTTATTGTTTGTGATCAAACAATTAAATGAAATTACCATTGAGACAACATGTAGGCCGCAATCAGCCGGCCCATACCCAAAGTCATTTTGAGGAAATTTCCTAATTTTTCAGCCATTGATTAAGAAGCATGTTGATTTGGAAAAAGTGTTAATGTTGTTTAGTGCCATTATCAATGTTTTTTCTTGTTTTTTTAGATTGTAGAAAATATACAGTGTTAGCTACAGCTGTGAGTATTAGTAGATTATCTGTTAAACGGAGAAAACATATTTTCCTTACTTTGTGAACAGTTGCCTGTTATTTTATAGGCATTTTCTATTATGAAACATTTACATAATTCAGATTTTATGGTTTGAGAATAAAATATTAAATGAAATTAGCATTGAGACAACATGTAGGCCCTAACCAGCCGTCCCATACCTAAAGTCATTTTGAGGAAATTTCTTAATTTTTCAGACCTCGATTAAGAAGCATGTTGATTTGGAAAAAGTGTTAATGTTGTTTATTGCCAATTATTAATGTTTTTCCTTGTTTTTTTTTTAGATTGTAGAAAATATACAGTGTCAGCTACAGCTGTGAGTATTAGTAGATTATCTGTTAAACGGAGAAAACATATTTTCTTTACTTTGTGAACCGTTGCCTGTTATTTTGTAGGCATTTTCTATTATGTAATATTTACATCATTCAGATTTTATGGTTTGTGAATAAAATATTAAATGAAATTAGCATTGAGACAACATGTAGGCCCTAACCAGCTGTCTCATACCCAAAGTCATTTTGAGGAATTTCTTAATTTTTCAGACATTGATTAAGAAGCATGTTGATTTGGAAAAAGTGTTAATTTTGTTTATTGCCAATTTATTAATGTTTTTCCTTGTTTTTTTGTTTTAGATTGTAGAACATATACAGTGTTAGCTACAGCTGTGAGTATTAGTAGATTATCTGTTAAACGGAGAAAACATATTTTCCTTACTTTGTGAACTGTTGCCTGTTATTTTGTAGACATTTTCTATTATGAAACATTTACGTAATTCAGATTTTATTGTTTGTGATCAAATAATTAAATGAAATTACCATTGAGACAACATGTAGGCCGCAATCAGCTGGCCCATACCCAAAGTCATTTTGAGGAAATTTCCTAATTTTTCAGACATTGATTAAGAAGCTTGTTGATTTAGGAAAAGGGTTAATGTTGTTTATTGCCATTATCAATGTTTTTCCTTGTTGTTTTTAGATTGTAGAAAATATACAGTTTCAGCTACAGCTGTGAGTATCAGTAGATTATCTGTTAAACGGAGAAAACATATTTTCTTTACTTTGTGAACCGTTGCCTGTTATTTTGTAGGCATTTTCTATTATGTAACATTTACATCATTCAGATTTTATGGTTTGTGAATAAAATATTAAATGAAATTAGCATTAAGACAACATGTAGGCCCTAACCAGCTGTCTAATACCCAAAGTCATTTTGAGGAATTTCTTAATTTTTCAGACATTGATTAAGAAGCATGTTGATTTGGAAAAAGTGTTAATGTTGTTTATTGCCAATTATTAATGTTTTTCCTTGTTTTTTTTTTTAGATTGTAGAACATATACAGTGTCAGCTACAGCTGTGAGTATTAGTAGATTATCTGTTAAACGGATAAAACATATTTTCTTTACTTTGTGAACCGTTGCCTGTTATTTTGTAGGCATGTTCTATTATGAAACATTTACATAATTCAGATTTTATGGTTTGTGAATAAAATATTAAATGAAATTAGCATTGAGACAACATGTAGGCCCTAACCAGCTGTCTAATACCCAAAGTCATTTTGAGAAAATTTTTTAATTTTTCAGACATTGATTAAGAAGCATGTTGATTTTGAAAAAGTGTTAATGTTGTTTATTGCCATTATTAATGATTTTCCTTTTATTTTTTAGATTGTAGTTGTACAGAAAATATACAGTGCCAGTTACAGCTGTGAGTATTAGAAAATTATCTGTAAAACGGAAAAAACATATTTTCCTTAATTTATGCCCTCCCTTAATTGATAAACATGTGTTGTTTGTAAATTTACTATACTGAGTGACCAAATATTTTTGTGTATAAAATTCTATTTTATTAGAACATTGAATAATTAAACATATTTTCAGATTAATTTTGAAGGTGAAATTGTTATGAAAGAATTTGTTTCCGACACATTCCATGTAATGAAGTTTTGACATATTTTTAGGTCAAAATATCTTCTATAGTGATTTATTTATATTGTATAAACCAAAGTCACAAATATATTATCACAATTTACTTCAAAATTTGGGACAATCATCCTTTTTAACATAAATGTGGTGGTCAGTTTCTCCAGACATAAATTTGCAATTTTATAAAATGGATCTATCCTGAATTTAGTAATGAGTTGGTCCTAATTTGTTTTGCTAGGCCCAATAGATCATGTTACATTCCACAGGGGGGATGTGTATATTATTATTTAGGTATTTGTAAAAACACTGATTTATCTACTGATTCAATTTATAATTGTTTGACTGTAATTCTTAGTACTGTACAGTGTATCTTAAAATTAATAACTAACTCTTTTTTTTTTTTTTTTATTGTAGGTGACTGTCTTATATAAACCCACTGGATCTCAGAAGAGATCCGGGTCTTTAGAAAAAGATCCACTCTCCAAAGAGAGTTTCTACGAGGGGTTACCGAATTTTAATATTTATGCACAATTTCTTTTTAAACATTTTTTAAAAGTATCTTTAAAACATTCAGAAAAAACTAATAAACAAAAGTTTATTACAAAGCAATTTTGCAAAAGCAAAAGTGTAAAACCTTGAAGATAACAGAAGTTAATCACAAGGAAACAACTAATAAACAAAAGTTTATTACAAAACCATTTTTGCAAAAGCAAAAGTGTAAAACCTTGAAGATAACAGAAGTTAATCACAAGGAAACAATTAATAAACAAAAGTTTATTACAAAACCATTTTTTGCAAAAGCAAAAGTGTAAAGTTAAAGTTTGATTATACAAACAAAAGTTTGAAGAATAAAACAGAAGCTTATTATAAAGAAATAAATATTAAACAGAGTTTATTACAAAGGAATTAATTAAAGAAGATTTAAAGATCACTTTTATTTAAATCTGTTATTAAGTAAAATTGTAAAAAGAATAAAAATTAGAATCTGAAACTATTTAGCATAACCAAGTATTACAGAGAAGTTTAAATTAATATAAAGTATTTCATCAAGCCAATATTAAGCAGAAGCTAATTTTTTTATTCAGTGAAATTGTATAATCGAATTATTGAAAAAAAGCAGACAAAAAAAATATTGACAAAGAGAGAATATAAAGTTGAATTGTTTTTGGAATTTTTAATAATTTATTTTGTTGTAGCAAGGATTTCTTTTTTGAAGTTTGAATTGATAAAAAGAACCTAATTGTAATATTCATTGGAATTGCAGAATACATTTTAATTTAATTTGTAAACAAAGTTTTTAAATTTGAAGAAATTATTTTTTTATACAAATTTTGAATAATGGATATGGAATTCATAGCAGTAGTTGGTATCTTTTTGTTGATTATCTTTACAATCATAATTTATTTGTGTAAGAATGTGAATAAAGAAGTTACAAGTAAAAAGCAGATTTTTGTCAATACAACTGGTAATGTTAATAATGGAGTTATTGATAAGACAGCAGAATTTAAAATAGTTGTTAATGACATCTTGGACCTACTTGATAAATGCTGTTCAACTGAGAATGTCAAAGACGAGAGAAATGATGATACAGGTAATGTCAATTGTGAATTTATGAAAGATACAACTGAATTTAAAGAAATAATTAATGATATCATAAACATATTATCTTATGGTACAGAGGACACTTCAAAGTTTGGTGATACATGCGATTTATGTAGTATTGAAGTGAAAGCAGACGACAATTGCATAAAATGTGACTGTTGTAGTCAATTTTTTCATGTGAAATGTGTAAGAGATGTTTTTGAAGACAAACTATGTGATTCCAGAGTAATTTGGATTTGTTCAATGTGTGGGTATAGTAGTTTTGTTGATAACATATTAGGTGAAATAGGTATTCCCTGTCATTTCAATAGATATACGATTCTAGAACCTGATGAATCTGTCACTGCAGACTTTCCAGAATTAACGAAAAATAAGGAAAAACGTAATAATGCCAAATTAAAAAAATATCAACAAACAGGAAGTGAAGATTTACTTGGTACTGATTGGATAAGGGTAAAATCAAAGAAAAGAACCGACAACAGAAAAAAAAGTAAATGTAAAAATAGAGGAAATAAGAAAAGGAGAAAGCGCGTTATAAATGGTATAAGTATAGAACGAGGTGTAAACTATATTGGCAAAGGTGTAAAAGATTTCTATGAAAGACGAAATAATAACAAAATGGAATGGAACATGAATACAAGTACTTATAGAGAATACAAGGAAAATGACGAAACAAATGGTAAGCCTATGTGTGATGTTTTGAAAAATACAAAGGTAACAAACGGAATACAACAACAATCAGGTGGTGGTTCGAAACGAAATAGCAAGGGTCGTTTTGTCAAAAGTAAAAAGATTGATAACAAAGAATCACAAGATAATATGAACCTGAATTTAAAACACCACAAGAATGATTGCGATACTATGGAACGGATTGGCGAAGATATTATTTTAAAGAAAGGTAAAAATGACAATTCAGAAATGAAAACTGATGACGACTTTAAAATGAAATGTACTGAAGAAAACGACAACACAGCGACTGACGATGTGAAATTACAAAATAGTAGCAAAATGAATGACAGAACTAATAGATTTGATAGTAATGTTACAGATCATAAAAATCAAACATGTGCAAGTTGTGAATTTGAGGAAAATGAAGTATTGATAATTGATGACGGATGCAAAAAGGCAGTGACTGAAAAAATTAGGTCCCATACTAAACCTAAATGTGACAAACATACTATCGATGTGGATATTGAAGTTTTAACAAAAATTAATTTTTCGGAAGAGTTGATAATCGATAATGTACCAAAACAAAAATATACACGAAAAAGGCAGAAAACACAATCAATAAATGAATTACAAGTATATAATAGTAATGAAACTATAACTGTAGCACAGGGTAATTTTAATCAAGGGAATTATAGATTTGGCTTTGCAAGTGGTAAACAGTGTGTTGCAAATAGTCTTGTAGCTATTCTTTATTCTACAAAGAGGAATGAAAATGAATTTTACACCAAAGACCTTGATACAATATTGACTCTTGGAAACGAGTTGTACTGTTACATTCAGAAAGATTCCACTATGCACGAGGACCTTTTAATGATTTCTGAACTGCCGAAAGAATTGGATATCTTGGATAACACATTTGTAATATCTCCCAAAGAATCAGTTTTTGGCATAATAGATGGGAATCTCGAATTTATGGCTGAATATGGAGCCTTGTCATTAAACCAAGCTCTTGAAAAGGAATTACACCAACATGATGCATTTTTTATGAATTTCAACAGAAGCACATTTTCTATTATCAAACGTGTAAATGGATTTCTTATATTTGATCCACATGCAAGAGATCGATTTGGTTGTGTTAGTGAACATGGAAAGAGTATTTTACTTTACAGTCCATCTTGGCAAGGTGTGTACGATTATTGTATAAGATTAGCAAGGTCAATGAACTGTAATTTACATGAAACCGAGTTTGAACTGACTGGTGTAAATATTGAAAATAAGTCTATGATGTTATGTTCCGCTTCTGTGCTCGATGATAATTGTGAACAAAGAAACTTGGGAAACGTCGATGTTGATGAACCTAGTACGTCTTATCAGTATAAATGTAGTACAAGATTACCAGAAAAGAATATTGATTCTAATGTTAAAGGCCAAAAACATAATAAAGAAGGTCATGTCTCATCAAGTAATGGATGGCAAAGTGATAGTGATATTGAAATTGTTAATGTTCAGTATGGAGAAAGACCTGACAAGAATTTTAAATTTATTCCTATCTCAGAAGCACAAAAAAAAAACATGTGTAATGAAGTAGGCATTCATTGTGAACATACCGATATGAATTGTGGTATTAACAGAACTAGTCAGATTGGACATCCTCTTCAAATTACGAATATTACAGGTGATGGTAATTGTTTTTATCGTGCAATTTCATACATTATTTCTGGGACTGAAGATAATCATTTACTTTTAAGAAGAGCAATTACTAATCATTTATTGGAAACTGATGACTTATTTATTAATACATTTAGTCACGAATATAGATCAGTTAAGGAATATGTGTTTAAAAAAAGAATATTGGATAATGGAACGTGGGCATCCAATACTGAAATAAGTGCAATGGCAAACTTGCTTAATACAGATATTTATTCATTTAATGATCAACTTTTGACGTGGCAATTGTTTTCTGCTAAAAAGCCGGGAAGAATAGATGATGTTACAACTGACAATGGTATATATATTTTGTACACCATGAATGTGCATTTTAATGTAGTGGAATCTGTCAATGTTAGTCAAAATAATGTTCAGGAAACAACAGGAAAAGTTGATATGAATGTGACATCGCACAATAAACTGTCAAATACAGAGGCGATTTTTTTGGTAAAGAATTCTACAACAAAGAAACGAAAGCAAACGGAGAATGAAACTTGTGACATATTTGAAGATATAGAACCAAAACACAAACAGAGTAAAACTGTTGAAAAACCTTGTTCAGAAAGCAGAGGAAAATTATTGAGAGGAAAACGAAAAAAATCTTATAGAATTAAAAAAGAAAGTGAAAAGAATCGGCAGAGAATAAAACGGGAAAGAGAAAAAAAAAATAATTCAGAAAAAACAAATGAAATCGGAAGCAAATATCAAAGTGATTTTGTATACAGGGAGAAAAAGAAACGTAAAGTAAAAGAGGCGCAAAAAATAAGGTATTGTGATTGTGATGATGATTATAAATTCCAAAAAAGGAAGGAAAACAGAGAAAGACAACACAAAATGTATAGATGTAAACATGAATATAATGTTAAGGTACGAAATAAGGCTAGACATAACTACAACATTGATTTTGATTACCGAACGACGAAAAAATTCAAGAATTTGTTAAATTATAAATTTAATGAAAAGTTTGCGCAAAATTTGAAAGAAATAAAGAAGAATAGATACAACAATGATACAATATTTAGAAATAAAACTAGACAAAACAATAAACAAAGAAATAAGAAAAAGTATCAAAATGATCCAACATTTCGACAAAACTTGAAGCAAAAATTAGCAGAGAAGTATTGTAATAATTCAAAATTCAGAGAAAACGTTACCCAAAAATTGACAGAGAAGTATCGGAATAATTTGAAATTTCGACAAAAGTGTAAGCAGAAATTGGCAGAGAAGTATCGGAGTGATTTAAAATTTAGACAAAACTCTAAACTAAAATTGGCTGAGAAATATCAAGGTAATTTAAAATTCCGTCAAAGGTGTAAGCAAAGATTTACAGAAAAGTATCATGGTGATGAAGGGTTCCGAAAAAAAATCATGAAGAAAAACATGAAAAATCGGGAAAAAATCAAAACAGAAAACACTAATTTTGCGTTAGTTTTAGAAAACTTCAGGAAAACAGTTTCTCGTGGTCCTGAATATGTTTGTTGTGTTTGCTTTAAATTGTTATTCAAAGATCAAGTTATGAAATGCATCAAAGCTAAATACAAAAATAAGGCTTGTATAAATGAAAAGTATTTGCATATTTGCAATAATGAATGTAATAAACCTTGTCAATTTGTCGAATCACCAAGATTTTGTTTATGGATTTGTTTCACATGCCACAGGAAATTGTTAAACAGTAAAGTCCCTGCAGAAGCCAATTCAAACAATTTACAACTACACGATATTCCTCCTGAGCTCAGGTGTTTAAATAATTTAGAGCAGCATTTGATTGGATTAAATATTCCTTTTATGAAATTAATGAATTTACCAAAAGGTGGACAGAATGGAATACATGGACCAGTCGTATGTGTACCATCAAATACTATTGAAACTGTAAAAATGTTGCCTAGACCAGAGGTTGATGATCAATTAATATCTGTAAAATTGAAGCGAAAGTTGTCTTACAAAGGTTATTACAAATATAAATTTGTTAAAACTGCCAATGTTATTCAAGCTCTTAGATATTTACAAGATCATAACAAGTGCTACTTTGATATAGCTATTAATGAAGAATGGCACAATTATTTATCTGAAGATAACATCGAAAGTGAAACTACTAATGAAAATGAAAACAATGAAGAAGAAGAAAATGAAGAAGAAGTAGGTGCTACCTTCGATACAAGTCTTCAACCTGTTGACAGACGACAAAATGTGGTAGATGAATATTTTAATGACATAATTTGTTGTGCACCGTGTGAAAATAATAGCCCTATTGCATTATTAAGTAATAAAAGCAATGAAGCAAAATCATTTCCAGTGTTATTTCCAACAGGCCAACCAACATTCCATGATACGAGAGATGTTAAAATAACACTCGGACGTTATTTTCATAATAGATTAATGCATATAGATAACAGGTTTGCACAAAATACAGAATTCATATTTTATGCTCAATCGTTATATGAACTTCAACAAATTTTATCAAGTATTTCCATTGCATTGCGAAAAGGGTCAAGTAAAAAGGATGATTTTAGTAAAGTTACTGTATCCGATTTAAAAAATGTTACCAAAATTGAGGAAATTTTAAAATCTGATAGGGGTTATAAATTTTTAAAACAAATTCGTGGAACTCCACCGTACTGGCAAGCTACACAGAAAGATATAATAGCAATGGTTAGACAGATTGGAAAACCAACATTCTTTCTTTCATTCTCAAGTGCTGATTTCCGTTGGAAAGAAATAATGACGACATTGCTAAGTCAGTCTGGAGACCAAAGAAACATTGAAGAATTAGAATGGGCAGATAAATGTAATTTGTTGAAATCAAATCCAGTGACTGTTGCCAGAATGTTTGATAAACGCTTTCATACTTTTTTGAAAAATGTAATTTTGTCTGAAGCACAGCCTATTGGTAAAGTCATAGATTATTTTTACCGAATTGAATTTCAAATGAGAGGAAGTCCACATGTTCATATGTTAGTATGGGTTGAAAATGCTCCTATTTTTGGTACAGATAAAGATGACGAAGTTATTAATTTTGTCGATAAATATATTTCTTGTGCTGTGCCATGTGAAACTGTAGATCCTGAACTGAATGAAATTGTTAAAAGTGTGCAAATTCACAGTAAAAGACATTCTAAATCATGTAAAAAAAAGGGAACAAATTGCAGATTTAACTTTCCCAGACAACCTTCTGGAAATACATTTGTTATGAGACCTACAATTGTGGATAAAGACAATGATGATAATGATGACAATAAACAAGCAATGGAACTGTTAACCTCAGTAAAAGATGCTGTGACTAATGAAGAAACATATAAAAATGCAATAGACCTTTTCCAAAGTTTAGGTATTACACAAAATGCATTTGAGAAAGCAAATAATTGTGTAGCTACTGAGGAAAAGATTGTTATAAAGAGAAACCCTCAAGATGTGTGGGTAAATCAATATAATCCTTCCTTATTGAGAGCATGGAATGCTAATATGGATATTCAATATATTACAAATGTATATGCATGTATAATTTACGTTATAGGATATATGTCAAAATCTGAACGTGAAATGGGTTTACTGTTAAATCATGCAGCATCAGAAGTAAAAGAAGGCAATGAAGATGCTAGGCAAAGTTTGCGAAAACTTGGTAATGTTTATATGAATAATCGAGAAGTGTCTGCACAAGAAAGTATTTATCGTGTTTGTAGTTTAAGATTAAAAGAATGTTCAAGGAAAGTTGAATTTATCCCAGTAGGACCTAATCCTGTCAGAATGAGTTTACCACTAAGTGTAATTAAAAACAAAGCAGATGATGATGTAAGTGCATGGTTGCCAAATAAGATCGACAAATATAAAGCTCGACCTAATAGTTCTGAATTTAATAAAATGTGCCTTGCAAAATTTTGTTCAGAATATAGAATATTGAGTTCATCAGAAATGAAAGGAAACAAACAAAAAAAGAATGTATTTCAGTTAAAAAAACAGTTGGGATTCATCCAAAAAAGAACACGAACTAGTAATGCTATAGTAAGATACCCTCGATTTCCAATGGATACAGCACCTGAGAAATATTTTTTGAGTATACTTCAGTTATTTCTACCATTTCGAAAAGATGAACAGTTAAAACCTCCAAATTTTGAAACGTATGAACAATTTCATGAGAAAGGATGTGTGAAATTATGTGGCTGTCAATTACAAACGGTAAAGTCAATAGTTCATGGAAACATGGAACAATATGAAAAAAGTGCTGATGATGTTGAAGAAGCACAGGAATGTTTATCAAAATTTGGACCACAAGAAGATGCATGGAGTTTATTATGTCCAGAAAGCGAAAAAGAAAGGTTAGACAACCCAAAGCCAAATGTAGAGGTTGATGATGAAGAAGATGAATTTTTCATTCCAGATTTTGGAATTCAAAAAAATCATACATCTAAAGTAGAGTCTAATTCATCTAATATTCCAAGACCAGAATTGAACAAAATGATTCGATCTTTAAATGAAAAACAACAACATATATTTTATAAGACAAGACAATGGTGTTTAGACAAAGTTAATGGTAAAAAACCTGAAGCATTTTACACTTTCATAACTGGAGGCGCTGGTACAGGAAAAAGTCATTTGGTAAATTGTATTTATAATGAAGCGACACGTATTCTTGGAAAGATTATGGAAAATCCCGATGATTTGTCAATATTGAAATTAGCTCCTACAGGAATCGCAGCATATAATATTAAAGGTCAAACAATTCATAGCGCTTTGTCTATCCCGATTAATATTTCACTTCCGTATCAACCACTTGGAGAAGAAAAAATAAGTGCACTTCGTAATAAATTTGGCCAGTTGCAAATTGTTATTATAGATGAAATATCAATGGTAAATCAAAGGTTACTTTGGTATATCCACGGACGATTAAGGCAAATAAAACAAGTACGCAACGATAGTCCATTTGGTAACATTTCAGTAATTGCTGTTGGTGATTTTTATCAGTTACCCCCGGTGATGGGCAGTTCGTTATATAAAGACACATTGGAAAGCTCACTGTGGATAGATAACTTTAAGCAAGTACAGTTAGATCAAATCATGAGGCAAAAAGAAGATAAACAATTTGCTTTATTGTTAAACAAATTGCGTACAAAAGAAAAACATGATTGTTTGTCTGATAACGATTTATTAGTTCTAAAATCACGTGAAACAGGTGAAGAATGTGAAGATGCTGTTCATATTTACCCACGCAACAAACAAGTTGATGAATGGAATAAAAAAATGTTGCACAAAACCTGTACAGACATTGTATGCATTAAAGCAGAAGATAGTGTAGTAAATAGCAAGAAACAGAGCAAAAATTGTGACAAACCTCGGAATTCACGTCAAACTAGTTTACTAAATTATTTGTGGATTGCAATTAATGCCAGAGTGATGTTGATTAAAAATGTAGATGTTAAAAAAGGCTTAACGAATGGATGTATGGGACATGTTGATGAAATAGTCAAACCTGATCATAACACCGAACCAGTATCTATTAAAGTAAAATTTGACAATAATGACATTGGTATTCAGGCAATTGAAATGTTTAAAGAATCTATGGGGAAAAAATACAGTCGAAAACAATTTCCTCTCAAATTAGCATATGCATGCACAGTTCATAAAGTGCAAGGAATGACAATGGATAAAGCAGTGGTTTGCCTTAAAGATACTTTTACGCATGGTCAAGCATATGTAGGCCTCAGTCGTGTTACTTCAATAACTGGACTTACTATTGAAAATTTTAAACCTAGTCTGATTTATTGTGATCCAAACATAAAGAAGTGCTTAAATAATATGGATTCATACGTACAATGTGATAAACAAGGTCATGATTCGGCTTCTAGATTTTCAATAATGTTACATAACATTCAAGGGCTTAAACAACATTTTGTTGATCTTCAGTGTAATGATTTGTTTATGAATTCTAATGTCATATGTCTAACTGAAACATGGTTAAACAAGGATGATGATTTTTTTGACGTACGCATTGAGCCGTATAAATTGTATCACCAAGCAAGGTATGATTCGTATTCTAATACAAATGATCTCAGTTCCAAAATAAAACATCAGGCTCATGGTGGCGTTGCAGTGTATGCAAAGAATACGTCTTCAAGCAGATTAAACATATGTAATAATGATATAGAAGCAGTTTCATTTTTAATAACAAGTCCGATTTCTGTTGCCGTGTCAGTAATTTATCGACCCCCAAGTTATGATATTAATCAATTCTGTCAAAATTTGAGAAAACATTTGGAAGAGTTACATAAAATGAGCACAAAATGTATTGTAATGGGTGATTTTAATGAAAATCTTTTCAAACAAACTTCCAGAGTGAATAATTTAATGGTAGAGAATGAGTACAAACAACATGTTACATGTTCTACAACTGAAAACAATACATTGATTGATCATGTTTATAGCAAAGGTCTTGATTCAGTACAGGCTGAAGTAATTCCAATTTATTATAGCTATCATGAAGCCATTCAAATTAAATTTTAATTGCATCAATGGTTTTTAAGTATTTGAATTATATTTCTGTAAAAACTTTTTAGGAATTGAAAATAGAACTGGATACAAATAAAAAAAAAACAATTTGATAAAAACAAGCTGAAAATCATTTTGACCCTCTAGGCACAAGAGGCAGCGAGTAATCTGTAACTTCAACCCATGTCATTCTCCTGTATAGGAAAAACAATATCTGGTGTCTAAACACATTTCAATCTTGTTTTTATGTGAGTTATATTATTATAGATATTGTTCTGAATTTGAATATGCAATGTTGCAATCTCTGTACATAATAATCGTTCAATATCTACCAGTATTCAAGTAATGTTGAAAATAAAAAGTTTCACAGAAGAAGAAAATACGTTTTGTTTTATACGATTACCAATACTTCATTAGGTCTATACATAATTTCAGTTGTACAATTGTTTTTTTATATTGTTTTTTTTTCTATCCAGGTCCACATGAAATATTGTTCTGAATTTGAATATGCAATGCAATCTTTCATATCTATTGGTATTCAAGTAATGTTAAAAATAAAAAGTTACATTTTACAGAAGAAGAAAATATACGTTTTGTTTTATACGATTACCAATACTTCATTAGGTCTATACATAATTTCAGTTGTATAATTGTTTTTTTAATTTTTTTTTTATCAATCAAGGTCCACATGAAATTACTAATACAGTAATTTACTCGTTTGGAAGAATAATCAGTTTATTATCTATGCAAGAGGGGCAGCGAATAATCTGTAACTTCAATCCATGTCCTTCTCCTGTATAGGAGAAACAATATCTGGTGAGTAAACACATTTTAATCTTGGTTTTATGTGAGTTATATTATTATTAATATTGTTCAGAATTTGAATATGCAATGTTGCAATCTGTGCACATAATACTCTTTCAATAAATACCGGTATTTAAGTAATGTTAAAAATAAAAAGTTAGATTTTACAGAATAAGAAAATATGTTTTGTGTTACACAATTTCCAATACTTCATGAGGTCTAAACGTAATTTCAGTTGTATAATATTTTTTGTATTATTTTTTCTATCTATCCAGGTCCACATTAAATTACTAATACTGTAATTTACTCATTTGCAAGAATAATCAATTTATTATCTATGCACGAGTGGCACCGAATAATCTGTAACTTCAACTCATGTCAGGTGAGTAAACACATTTTAATCTTGTTTTTATGTGAGTTATATTATTATAAATATTGTTCTGAATTTGAATATGCAATGTTGCAATCTGTGCACATAATACTCTTTCAATATCTTCCGAAATTCAAGTAATGTTAAAAATAAAAAGTTACATTTAACTGAAGAATAAAATACGTTTTGTTTTATACGATTAGCAATACTAATACAGTAATTTAGATCCAACCTGTTAGTGGCGGTTTCAACGCTGTTGGGTGTCAACTGCATAAAATAAAATAAATAAATAAAATAAATTTGCTCATTTGCAAGAATAATCAATGTATTTTGTTTTGGTTTTAGGTGTTCAATAGAATGGTTTCATCTCTTCAATTATAATAGGATCCGGATGTTTAGGCAGTCAGTAATGCAGTCATTCGCTCTTTCATAACAATTGTCTAAACGCGGCAAATGATTAAATTATTAATTATATTAATAATTGTTAAAAAAATAAGAATCTTCTATAAATAGATCAATAAATATAAGTTTAATGAATCCACAACTGACAAATTAACATGTATATAATGTACTAAGTAAAATTACTGATCACCAAATAAACTACTGTATAGTATAAACAGCCTACTTACTATATGTTGACAATTTGGTACAATTTGCAATAACCAATGAAAGTTTTTATAAATACATACATTTTATACTTATTGTGGGTTTTCTTCATTTGTATGAAATAAAAGATTATTTTTAACAATTATGGTGTGATGATATTAGTTTTACGAGAACTATTATATCTATTGGAGCAAGTTTCACTGTAACTGAGATTCCATTGGATCAAAAACACAGAACAGAGGAGACAAGAAATTGTTATTATTATTCAAACATTTTGTAACTGGTTGTACTGAAGTATATTATGGTGTATATCAGAACTGAAATTACGGGAACAATATTTTTTGATGTCATCAAAAAGAAAGATAAAGGCATGTCCATTACAAATTTATACAATCTTATTGACCAGAATTAAAGATACGCTGCGAAAAAAATTGGTGGAAAGAAAGAAGGATAATATAGAAAAAAAAATAGATTTTAACTCGTCACTATGGACGGTTACGTTAGAATATTGCGATTAACGATTTTATGCCATTTTATCCTGTAGAAAAAAATGTAAGTGTGCCCTCTATTTTTTGTCTAAGTATAATATACAGTATACACTATATTATACTGTATACATACTACATACAGGGCAGAATATGTGAAAATAACGGAACTCGCTTTTTATTCAAATTTTTGAAATGATGACGTTATCAAAATGAAACACGTAGAAAGCAATTTTGGAAGGGAATTATCTGAGCAACAACATATCAACGTGTTGAACAAATTTGTATACGTAGAATATGGATGCACGCTCTTTTAAAAGTCATGAACTATGACGAAATATATGAAAAAACGACTTATAAACTGGCCATATGATGACGTCACAACAGCCGATGCGCAAAATGAGCACATGAATTCGTATCTACTATTCAACAGCTTCCAGAAAACGTGGGTGGGTCTCACTTTTCATTCTGAGGAGCTATATAATATTTAATTTTAATGGAAATTAAAAATTTGATGAAAATAAGTGACCCAAGTTTTTCATACTTTTGAACATAATGACGTCATAACAATTTTAAAAATGGTAAACCATACGAAAGATAATTGATTGACCTAGACAATATAATAAAATGTGGGGAAATGGAATAAGAATAAGTGGAGATGCGCTTTATTAAATATGATGACCTATGACTAAATAGACAAAAATCCTATATTTCATATTCGAGTGGTCATACGATGACGTCACAATGTCCGGTTAGCCATATCGATGCATGATTCTATATCTACAACTCATCTACTTCCATTATGCCATTGAAACAATTTCAGTGCGCTCTCTATTTTGTGTCACCTCTAAGTATATACGTATAACACTATGTACTGTATACGTACTACATACAGTGCAGAATAGGTGAAAATAAGTGACCAAATTTATTGACGCTTTTGAACATGATGACGTCATCACAATTTTTAAAATGGTGAATCATGCGAAAGATAATTGATTGACCTAGACAATATATAAAAATGGAGGGAAATGAAATACGGATAACTGGAGATGCGCTCTATTAAATGTGATGAGCTATGACGAAAGAGACAAAAATCCTATATTTGATATTCGAGTGGCCATACGATGACGTCACAATGTCCGGTTAGCCAAATCGATGCATGATTCTATATCTACAACTCATCTACTTTCAGAATATGTAAAAAAAAATAAAAGTCACCATGTAGTTTAGAATCCATGACTGTTCAAAAAAAGGTATAATTTTGACACATTTTTGAAATTTTTTTTCAAAAACGCGCGCAAATTGTTCAATTTTACGTGCTCGTATGACGTGATTTTAAGTCGAAATTGTTTGAAAGTTGGTAAAATTACTAGAGAAGGCTGAAAAAACAAAAATCGAGCAAAAAAAACATGTTTTTGCACTACGTGCGCACGCGCGCGTGAAAATATAGCGCACGCGTGGGAATTTTTGAAATGCTCAAAATGACATGAAACGCGTAGAAAGTTGATTAGAAATGAATTTTACGCATTTTGAAATTTTGAACGCGCGTGCGCGCGTAACTTTATGTGAAACATGCCATTTTTAATCCACAGAAAGTTTGCGCATGATAAAACTTAAATTTTCACAAAGTTTCAACACAAAATGACATTTCGTTTTTAATCTATGATCAATCATTGAAATTCATTAAATCGCACGTAACGTACGCTGCGCAACTCAAAATTCATAAAAAAAAGTTTCTTGCACATCTACAGCTACAGGGCAATCTTTTGACAAAGTTACACAATTTTATGTTAACCAGAATTAGAGATATGCCACCAACAAAATTCAGGGAAAGAAAGAAGAATAACATAGAAAAAAAAAAAAAAGATCCTGACAATAACAAGGGGTTATCCGCCAAGTGCGGATAACCAAAAAAAAAAGATCCTGACAATAACAAGAGGTTATCCGCCAAGTGCGGATAACCAACTAGATTTGAACTCGTCACTACGGACGAGTTAGGTTATCCGCAGCGCAAAAGCCACGCGCACGTCATACGTTAGAATATTGCGCGCAGAAAAACGATTATGCCAATGAAAAAATGTTAGTGCGCTCTCTATTTTGCGTCACGTCAAAGTATATACGGTATACACTATATTCTGTATACGTACTACATACAGTGCAGAATAGGTGAAAATAAGGGACCCAAGTTATTGACGCTTTTGGACATGATGACGTCATCACAATTTTTAAAATGGTGAATCATTCGAAAGATAATTGATTGGCCTAGACAATATAACAAAATAGGGGGAAATGGAATACGGATAAGTGGAGATGCGCTCTATTAAATGTGATGAGCTATGCGAAAGAGACAAAAATCCTATATTTTATATTCGAGTGGCCATATGATGACGTCACAATGTCCGGTTAGCCATATCGATGCATGATTTGATATTTACAACTCATCTACTTTTAGAATCTGAAATTTTAAATATTTTCACCACGGAGTTTAGAATCTATGACTTTTTAAAAAAAGGCATAATTTTCACGAATTTTTTAACTTTTTCATCAAAAACGCGCGCAAATTGTTCAATTCTACGTGCTCGTATGACGTGATTTTAAGTCGAAATTGTTTGAAAGTTGGTAAATTTACTAGAAAAGACTGAAAAAACAAAAATCAAGCAAAAAAAAGATGTTTTTGCGCTACGTGCGCACGCGCGCGTAAAAAATATGCGCACGCGTGGGAATTTTTGAAATGCTCAAAATGACCTGAAACGCGTAGAAAGTTGATTAGAAATGGATTTTTCGCAATTTGAAATTTTAAACGCGCGTGCGCGCGTAACTTTCTTTAAAACATGCCATTTTCTCTCCATAGAAAGTTAGCGCATGATATGACTTAAATTTTTACCAAGTTTCAATACAAAATTACTTTTAGTTTTTATTCTATAATCAATCATTGAAATTCATAAAATCGCACGTAACTTACGCTGCGCGACTCTAAAGTCAAAAAACGAAACGTCCTGCACATCTACCGCTACAGGTCAATATTATGACAAAGTTACACAATCTTATGTTGGCCAGAATTAGAGATATGCGTGCAACAAAATTCGTGGAAAGAAAGAAGAAAATAGAAAAAAAAAGAGAAAAAAAAAAAGAAAAAAAAAAAAGATCCTGACAATAACAAGGGGTTATCCGCCAAGTGCGGATAACCAAAAAGATCCTGACAATAACAAGAGGTTATCCGCCAAGTGCGGATAACCAAAAAAAAAAAGAAAAAAAAAAAGATCCTGACAATAACAAGGGGTTATCCGCCAAGTGCGGATAACCAATAATTAGCATTAAATGAATATTAGAATTAGAATATTAGGTTTATTATAATAAAATGAATTTTTTTTTTATATTTCAAGAGGTGATTCAACTTTAAGTAAGCCTAGTAGGCCTGTCTAAAAATAATTGTGACAACTTTTCCTTTAAATACTGTATCCTATAGTATAGCATATTGAGTTAGGTACTGTTCTCATAGCCTTTAAAATAATAGATTTAACGTACGGAGGTCCGGTATCCATATGCAATGTATTAAGTACGGCATACTTTAGTTTATGTATCGTCAAGAACTAAATCCTGTAACTATTCCCTTTTATGCATAATGCCTAATCTACATAAACATTTTACCGAAAGGGTCTAATTTTTAAATATAGGCCTACATGAGTATTGCTGATATTGATAAATGAAATATTTATATTTGATAAATGAAATATTTATATTTAACATTTTTAGAGTAATGTGATTCGAAATCATCAAAGGGGTGTCCGAGTGTTACATGGATGAAGTGACTGTCAATTGTATGCCGTCACCTTGCAGACCATCTATGTTGACATACTCATCATTTACGATCACTTCCTCATGTGTATCTCTAAAATAAGCAATAAATAATATAAATAAATAATAATTTAACCATTTCAAAATTCTGAGTTCGCCATGACTACAGTACATTTTTCCTTCATAATTAGGCTATATATTGTGTCACTATTAGAAGTATGCCGACGATAATAGGCCTAGTTCACGATTACACTGATTTAAGCGGTTTTAAACCACAAAGACCCAAAAAACAACAAGCATAATTCGCTGTTTAGAATTCTGCTTGAAGTGTTTGTACTGTATCGAATGTATGGGTTGACTGGACATGCTCATTGACCAATGCTATACCAGTCATGCATTATGTATGCTGGCACTAGTTGGTAAAAAGTCATTCAGGTCTCAATTATTTCGTTGAACATTTCAGTGGATTCCCAACATAATTATGAGCAATGCATTACTGAATGTGAACATACCTGCGACAGTTAAAATATTTGATTGAATACTAAATTAAAATTTAATTAAATTATTGGAAAGATAATTAGGCATAGGGGCCCTATTAGTAAAAAAGAAGTAAAAATACTCACAATCCATTGTTATGTTTACCACCTCGGGGTGTTGATTTTGGTGGCTTTGAATGTCTACCAAACAAGGTCTTTCTCTTTGGTCTGAAAACCTGAGGATAATTTAAATACATGCGAATAAGACTAACAACGAAGATAGAATATGTCTCTCTACACCACGTGGTGTTCAAATGATTTGTGTTAATGCTATACAGAAAATATACATACGTTGTTACGCGCTGTCGACTGTGTCTAATGTCGTTTTAAACATTATAACAGTTAAGAATAAATTTTATAAATAAAATTACCAATCTATTTTCATAAATTGGTTCCGATCCCAGATCCACTGTTGGTTCTATTTCATCGTTTGTATTTCCAGCCTGAAAATACACGTTTTCTTGTCGGCCAACCTGCACAATCTTGTCGTGGAAATCTTGCAAAGGGTCCACATTGAAAAACTTGGCTGTTTGCAGGGGGTATATATCATTCAGTATATAAATCATAAATGCAAGAACCACACATAACAAACCTGTAACAAAAGAACTCACAGTGTTTGATTTCAAACCCACATCCTATTCACACTGTACACAAATCTTATAAATATTCTTGCAACACTAATTGGTTTAACTTGGTACCAACGTGATAGAACCTTTCCGTGTTATGTAACATAGAAGAACAAGGGCAATAGAGTGAATTGATCACAACATGATACCTCCATGATCACAACAAGCAAAATTGTTGTGCTGTACGTGTGAATCGGGTATGTCTGGAGGAGGTGTACTGGCTGTTTAGTGGGGACTTCAAGCATTTATAACCAGCTGTTAAAGCTTTCATCGGAAAAGATTAGTGGTTATTAGACCTATTTTCAACTTCCATTCGAGCAGAACTGCAACTTTGCATAAAAAATGGCAAATAAATAATATGCGATATTAATAATCAAGTGAACTTTACCCGCGCTTAAGTTCATCCAAAAACACCAACCGTACGATAGTGTCAGTGTTTCGTCACCAAGGGGAATCTCTAGCGGCAGCCAAAAGTAATCTTTCTCGCCACCCATTGAATTCCTGAGAGTCGCAAAGATGATGTTCGCCGTCAGCATACACCCTCCAGTCAGTAACAAAATGTAAGCTCCGTAGTGGATCACCATCAATAATAACATGTTACTTAATAGCCACAGAGGAAAAGATGTCCTGTAATAAAATATTCATATGGAATAATTATTAAAAGAAAGCATAGTGGGTGGCCTATCTCAGTGGTAATGATAGAAAGACATATTATATTTACCACATAAGTATATTAGTATACCATCCCGACAGCCTGTAGATCCTTCCCCATCGTATGTTATCACCATCTAAAGTAAAATATTCCAGAACCCATTGAATTGGCAATGGGGATCCACGCCATTGCGTCGCACGGAATTCCTGATTTATTCTTCCAGCTGAAAAAAACCCCACAGTGTTAATTAATTATTCATTAGATAATGAAACCAAACCTATTTAAATAACTACTTCATAAAGTGTTATGTATTGATGTTCGCAGATCTACACATTTATGACGCGACGTCTCATTTTCAAATCACGTTAACCATTCGTAATTATTCACATTGTGGATCCCTTCACATTGTGTGCAATCGCAAGAGTCAATTACTAATCTGTTACGTATAGTCATTATTTTTATTTTAGTATGAAGGACCTCAGTTCGTAAATCTACGTCTTTAAACTTACAGGATATCTCTGGTACCATGCTAATACTTGCCTCTTGTTTTTGTATAGATAAATGAAATTGAAAAAAAAATACACATTACCATACGGTCCGAAACCTGTTCTTCCCTGTCCACAACAGAACCTATATTGCTCATTATAATTTATTGTTTCAGTTTGGTTTGCCTCCACCATCTGTTCAATCGGTTCACCTAACGATATATTAAAGAATAAGACAGAATCACTAAAGTTACACTTCAGTATTAATCTTTCTGCTTAAATTAAGATTATTAAGAAGTGCTAAAGTGAAGAACCATTTGCGTAGATTTTAAAAATGATCCATTAATTTTGAAATGTGACTTAAGCAAAATGAGTATCTTAAAATGACGTTAAGCACGTCTATATTATTCCTGTTGTTTTTATTACACTATTGACAATTACCTTTAAGTGTTATATTGATTTCTCTTAAGCCGATATGTAAGCCGATTTTCGCACTAACTTCACCTCTGGTGAACGGTTTATACGCTATGTGACTAACCGTTACGTATCCATTCTCCCAGTCAACGCCTTGTAGACACACTAAATATATATTCAAAGTAATTATCAAACCTTGTAAAATAAGTTAGTTACATATAGAGAATAATTTATGGACAAGAGAGCGGGAACATAATGTCTAAAACATCACACCTGATCTTAAACACCCCTCCCCCATCTACACCCCCACATTATAACACCACAAAAACAAAAATACTTACGTAAAATTGAAAGTCCAATAAACAAACTGATGGTCATTCGGATGAAAGTCCACAGTCGCTGGTAAAATAGCAATACGAAATCGTTAAAAAAACTAGAAATAAAATGTGTATTTACTTTTGTATAAAAACCATTTTCACCCTTAATTTCCCCTTATTTACCTCCGCCAAGGAAGTATATGTAATCGGTAGCGTGTGTTTGTTTGTCTGTCTGATTGTTTGTCTGTCTGTTTGTTTGTTAGCAGGATTACTCAAAAAGTAATTACAAGATCTTTACCAAAATGAATGTACAGATAGATATGTGGTCAGGGACCATTTTGGACCATAGTCCTATTTCTGGACCATTTTTAGTATAGGCCTACTTTTCAGACCTGCTAGTGTTAAAAGATAGGACAGAATTTTTCAAAAGCCGGTGAACAGTCTTAAAGTAACAAGTAAACTGAAATTGCATTTTCCCGAAAACTACTTGTCCAAAAAACTTCATTTTTGTACAAGAGGCAAGAGTTATAATTTGTGATTTGTAATTTTAAAACATAATTTGATTTAATGTGCACGTTTTTTTATGCGAGTAGTTTAAAAAAACCTATTTCTTTTCAAATTCACTCGTTTGATTTTCGCGTTACTGTTCTATTGTTAGTCAACTGAAGCTATTGTTAATTGTTGAAAGGCTTGTTACATAACCATTACACCAAACTCGCATAGTGAAATTAGCTTAAATCACAAACAGCATTAAGACACACACAACTATATTTTTTTTTACCGGAGAAATCTTATGTAGGAGAATATTACAGTAGGCGGGTGTATGCACTCTCGGAGTGGCTTTCTAGTTACCGGTATATAAGGAATACTGAGGGAGCGATTCGCTCGGGAAGAACATCTAGAGTATGAGCTTTTTCAAATTCTGCAGCTGTCACGTCTCTAGATAGATCTTAACTAATTTTTGACAGTCATTTAGATATGGGTCTGAAAGTGCATCATTATAGGTTAATACAATATTATACAAAATATATTGTCTCTATATACGAAAACTAATAGATGACGATATAGGCAGTTAGATTTTAATTTTTCAGTAAATGGACCGTGGATAATGATGGTCTTTGTTCCTTATGTAACTGTGGAAATATAGTGGACATATCTTACTCATTTAGTTGTGATGCATTGCAATGTGTAGGAAATTAACAACTAAATGTATGTAAGTAAGATTTAATTTACCATAATGAGCTAGATGCTTGAGAAGTATTCTAGCAATGATAAAATGGTATACGTTCTGTAACACACTCTCTCTCTCAGCAATAACACTTTAATGTGTTTTGACAAATTTTGTAAAACATATCTAACAAGATCATGGAAAATACGAAAAATCGCCGGCCTGCAAATGTTTTTTCTTTTGCGGTAAAAAGAGTGTATAACTATATCTTTTCATTTGTTAATTTCAGTTATTATTATTAATTTTACTGTTATTTGTTTTATTATTTTCAGTTCTTTAGTATTATTGTCAATTATTATTTTTAGTTATTACTACTTAATTTTTCTCATCACTAATAGGAGAGGAATCCGCGCTCACTTAATGAACTAAACAAATGTTGCAGTGACGCCGCGCGCAAACATAAACTCAAACGATGAGTGCGTTTAATAAATAAAACAAAACAAAATATTACTTACTTGTATACCACGTATACCAGGTAGAATGATCAAGTAAGTAATGAAAATAATGACGGCAGCACAGATTAAACCAGCAAGCGTGATATCGTACGAGACGGCGGTTTTGTTTGGTCCGTAGCTCGTCGGGGCCGGTTTATTACGAAATGCATTGAATCCAATAACTTTACTGGATTCATCGTAACCGAGATATTCCATCTTTTATTGGATTTTGAAGTTACGTAACTCTTCAAATAAAAAGTGTAACAAATATGATGATTATAATCGACTATTGGATCGTTTCTTTGATAATATCGTGCGTAAGGAAGAAAAGAAAATAGGCGTACACAATATTTGAGTATGGAATATGGTAAATGTACGTGTTTGTACAATTAAGTTACATACAGTAATGGATTGTATACGTATGTACCTAAAAAACTATCTAGACCTACATAGGCATATTAATGATTACCGTAATGATTAATAATAGGCCTCATATAGTGTAAAATGGTGTACATACAAAAAAAATAGAATAATTAATATTCTCTATAAGGGCAGTGAACTAAATTAACGGACATCATTTTTTTTTTTTTGACGAATGAGATTAAACATTCCACAGAACAGAACAATGCCGTTCTCCACAATACATCATGTTATATTAAATTATACTATTTCTGATTACTTACACGTCACCTGCACCTTTAACGATTGAACTCAATAACAATGTGTGCGTTCGTAAATAAAACGGTGACAACTAATGAATACTATAAGATACATACCACAAAAGTAATCTTCTTTTTACTAATGTCTGCTGCCTTAACGAGAGAACGACTTGTTTCAATGTCTATTCTGGGAGAACTGATACTAAAACCCGAATAACAGATAGTTTTAAAACAGCTTACTTCCTCGTATATGATTTTATTTACATAATGATCAAAGCAAATTGATCTTTGATTGGTATTAATATTTACAATGTGAACTTTAAAACGGAACAGTTTCCATTATATTTGGTACGTACTCTGTAAATAATTGGCAATTTTTATCAACATTGAAGATAATAAAAAGTTCGGTTATTATTTTATGGTAACATATTCCTTAATCCATAATCAATAATAATGTATTCATTCCATTACATAACATGTTCAAATTACGCTTTCAAATTTTGATCAAGAAATTCCATATTACTTTTTACCAAAATAGTAATATCTATTCTATTCTATTTATGTTTTTATATGGCGCCCTACAAAGAACAGAGCGCCTAACAATACTATAGTAATTAATTAAAAAGAAAAGTTTTAAGTTGACGTTTAAATAGAGGTGGCGAATTCGCTCCTCTCAAATCGACATGAGCGCGTTCCAGATCCGCGGAGCGGCGACAGAAAAAGTATAGTGTCACCACCACTGACCAGCTTTCCGATTAGATCGTGGAATGAAAAGTCGGGTGGGATCATTAGAGGAGCGAAGTTGACACCTGTAATTAAATGAAAGCTGGTCACGGTTAATATCATTTTTTTTTTATTTAGTTAGGTAGTCATACATTGTCATTTATGGCTGATAGACTGCGGTGAAGAAGGCAACGGGAAACCACTTCACTATCATTTTTCCAAGAACAATTATGAAGTGTCACAATTCAAGAATGAAAGCTAACGGCGTAAAGAGGGTACATCCATCGTATGAAGGAGGCTCCTTGCCCGGTAGGGTGTCTCATGTGCGACAGGTGGAGCTCGACCGTCATAAAGCTACTGTCCGCAATAGAAGTACAATCAGATTAGGAACGTGAAATGTATCAAGATGGCAAACTTGAAAATGTTAAGCTGTAAATGATGAGACTCAACATCAATATATTAGGGATAAATGAAACTCATTGGACAAATAATGGTGAATTTATGATTGATGATTACAAGATGATTTACGCTGGAGGAGACAAACATGAAAAAGGTGTAGGGTTGCTTTTGGATGGTGATATGGCTAAATGTATGCTGGGCTATTGGGCTGTGAGTGAAAGAGTTATACTGGTCAAACTGCAGGGACAACCCTTCAATATCTCTATCATAGTGGTTTATGCACCTACAGCTGACAGCACAGATGAAGAAATAGATAACTTTTATGCGACCTTAGACCAGGGAGTTGTTATTAACAACTCCCTGCTTAGACCAGGGAGTCTCCCTGCTTAGACCAGGCCAAATCCCAATGCAAATCAGATGAGATAACTATCATCATGGGTGATCTGAATGTAAAGGTTGGCCATGGGCAGGATGGAACACAGTTGGAGAGCTAGCATGGGATGGGTGAAAGAAATGAGCGTGGCGATAGATGGGTGAACTGGTGTAAAGCTAAGGATATGACCATAACAAATACATGGTTCAAAGAGCATCCCAGACGAATATACACATGGCAGACCCCTGGTGATGTGACGAGGGACCAGATTGACTACATTGCAGTAAACAGTAGGTGTAAAAGGGCAGTGACTCATGAAAAAAAAAAAAATTCGAATTAAAAATTTGAATTAACGAATTACTAATTCGAAATTTCGAATTAATAATTCGAAATTTCTGATTAGTAATTTGAAATTTCGAATTAATAATTCGAAATTTGAATTGATAATTCGAAAAAACGTATTAATAATTCGTTATTTCGAATTTGTGAAAGCAATATTATTTTTTTGTTGGCCCTAATAGGCTTTCGTATCAAACAGATCGGTCAATACGAAAATTCGAAAAGAAAAGAGAAGGAAGTGAATAACCACTCCCTCTATAAAATTGTGTCTCCTACTTTGTTGCTATAGAAACTAAGTACAATCTGCCATGCGCGAGCGAGAGTCGAGTGCAGAGAGAGAGTAGTTTGTGTCGTGTGTGGTTAAGGGTGTCTGCCATGTTTCGATAATTGAATTTGTGATTAATATGTTTGACGTCTTATACTTTTGTTCAACAACATGGGTCATGGAGCAAGTACAAATGTGAAATCAGTTACTATAAATGGTCAGAATAGTCATGATTATAAGTCAAGGTAAGTGATATTAGTTTGAAGGTTAGCTAGCTAATTCGAAGAGAGTAGGCCTAGGCCTAGGCCCTACTACTACTAGAAGAGTAGCTAAGCTAGGTGTGGTGGGGATAGCCTAGGCCTAGGCTAGGCATCTATTCTAGCTACTAGGCCTACTAGCTAGCTAGTAGTAGGCTAGCTAAGGCTTCCTCTAAAAAGTAAGGCGGTCCTACACTAAACGCCAAACGGAAACAAATGAGACTCAGAATGTTGCAAATACATTTAACAAACGAGAGTTATTGTTAAAAAATAACTTTTTTAGCAAAAATCGTCCGGATTTCTGTTAAAAATGATGAATTTAGCAACAAACTTGGCTCAGGGTAAAAAAAAGAACTTTTGTTTATAGATTAGAGGCGATCAACAAAACTATAGAATTCTCTACCAAATAACATAAAATCAGAACGTCTTTGGCAACTAAATCTTGTCGTGTAATTGGACAGTAGGTACCCAAGGCTCGCCTATGTCAGAATTAAGCATAATTTTTTTGTATACGCCGTGGCTAAAGATACGGTACCGTATCCTAACTTCCGTTTGCTAAAGGTACGGTAAAATTGCATTACGTCATAGTATGTGTGTGACGTCATCGTATAAGGACTTGGGATTTTTTTTTATATCGCGAAAACAGTGATCAATCGGCGGCTTAACATTTTCTTTATTATGCTTCATTTATCGCTATTATCCCCGTCGTGTGACAAAACTAAATCTAGCCTAGGCCTACGTCTGTTATTATTGATAGGCTAAAACATGTTGATTTTAATTCTAGAATACAGAAATTGACCGTTTCAAAAGAGGCCTACTACGTACTATAACCATGCTATAGCCTCAGTATATGAGTTTGTTTGCCAGGCTGGGGCCAGCTGCATGCGTGTGCTGATTTCTGTGACTAAGACCTGGGGCTAGGCCTATTGTCTAAATCATAGTATTTGAGGGCCCCTTTATTGTCCGCATTTGCTTTTTGTTTATGTTCACCATCTGTAAACAAAGTTTATTAAAAAATCTAAATACTGTAGGCAATTTGGAATAAAAATAAAATCCTCATAGTAACTATAGGCCTATGGACGAATGAACTAGACGCAACACAATTTCCAACATTGAATTATAATTCCTTTACTTCTAATTTGGCTATCAACATATTTCTACTGTAGTGTAGTGTTTAATTTTGTATAATGAAATAATATTTGAGATTGAGTGCATGATTTAAACGCTTTATGTAACGTCCACCAACCACATGATCTTGCTCTATTACTACAGCATCGACGATTCTCGATTCAACATTACTAGGTCTAGCCCCGAGGCTGAGTCACAGAATCATAAGCGCACACATCCATGCAGCCTGGCGCCGCCGATAGGCATTCTCTACAGACGCGATGTGAAAAAAATCCAAAGTCCTTATATGATGACGTCACACACGTCACAGCACCCCATTGGCCGATTATGACGTAATGCAATTTTACCGTACCTTTAGTAAACGGAAGTTAGGATACGGTACCGTATCTTTAGCCACAGCGTTTTTTATAATAGATGATCAGTGAATAAATTACCAATTAACAAGTGTTTTAATTATTTAAAGATGGACAAGATCCAACTCAGATGGCTGTATTGTTGAGACAAGTTTGAACTCCAGTAAGGTAAGGTATCTTACAACAAACAATAATCCCAACAAAACTAATTACTAATTACTACTTAATGTAACTTAGCATTTTCTTTTGTTTTGATCTTCAAATCAGGTACGCATAATTATATAGACGTGTTCACGCTCCTCCCTGTAACAGCTAAAAATGAAATTATAAACTACTTTTTTATATCTGTTTTTGAAGTATGTTGACGTAACAGTTTTAAAGATATATTGTCCCCCTGAAAAATATTTTTACATTTAAAATTTGTTTTTGAATGTGTCATTTTATTGTCACATAATAGTTATTCACAATAATCAAACAATTATTTACCTGGAAAAAATGTAATTTAAAGCAAAAATACTTAAATTGTCTGTCAGACAATGGTTTTGGGGTTGTAATTAAACGTTTATTTTCTGTTTTTATAGTACATATGAATAAATATTATTACTTTGTTACAGAATTTTGTATTTGAAAAATACAACAAGAATTCATACTTTGATATGTCATAATTAAAATTAAATAAAAAATACTAAATCTGTAAAAGATGATGTGCTTATTAAATAATTTAAAAATAAAAATGATGTCAAAATAAATATTACTTTATTATACTAATCAGACTCAATTTCTGTCACTTTAGCTTATTTTATTGCTAAGGTCAAGTCTGAGGGTCACTTCATCAAGCCTAAGGCCACGGTCACACTGCAGCCTCAAGCCTGGTGCGACTCACCGCGATCGATTACCTAATTGATTTTTATGATTGTATTTATTATGATAATTATCACAATTTAAATACAAGAAGCAAATCGAAACACACTTTAGTCTTACCAAAATGGCATAATGATTCTGGTAAAAGAACATTTCAATACCGCTCAGTCAAACTCTGGAATAATCTTTCACCAGATATTCGCAGATCTATAAATTCATTAACTTTGCAATCGTTTAAAAATTTGATCTAACCGTATTTTTCTCTTGCTTCTTGTGATATTGTAGTCTTTAAAAACGTTTTCATAATTTTCCATTTTTATTGTTTATATTTGTAAGTGTTAACTGGACTTCAAGGAAGAACAATGTACAAATATTGAATGAATATCCAGAATAAAGAAAGATTTCTATCTATTTATCTATGAAAATTGAAAATGATAAAATTTAGATTGTGTCTGAATAAATACTACAATTTTAGATGATCAAAAAGAAAAACACATTACTAAACAGAATACCATTACTGATAAAAGGGCCAAAAATAAAAGGACCAAAAATAAAAGGACCAAAAAACTATCAACCAAAGAATACATTCTACTATAGTAGTATTTAGTTTATTTTTTAATGTATTCACAGATTTATTTAGATCAGCAACGGACAGAATTGAAGAAATCACTGAATACTACAGAAGAGCGTTTGAAGGAATCGGAAAAGAAAAATGATAATATTGAAAAACAGGTAAATGTTACTTATATTTTACATGCAATAATGGTGATGAAATCAACAAATATGCATATGACATGATTTATAAAGCTAACTATTTATGTTTATGGTTCTACTTTTATTTTCTGGTATATCATTACTTTATCAGGGGCGGACCCCAGTTGCCTGGGCAACACCCTTAATATCGTACTAAATGTTTTCTCTGTCACTAAATTCAAATTTAGATCCCATTTCATCATATGTATTAACCATTAACGTTTTAGTCCAGGGTTGGAAGAACCTGTGTAAATTGACAGATTGCAGCGTAAAATTAACCAATATACAACACTATAACACTTACAATTTACCAGCGTTCAGCAAATTTTGTTTAGATATGTTTATTTCCCTATGTCCGTTTCCTTAGTAATTACAGACGTTCCAATTTTGAACAGTGTTTCTTTCTTTCTGCAAATTTTAATTATATTTTTCTTTTTTTGTCGCATGAATTTGACCATCTACTATATAGTGCAGCTATAGTACTATCAACAAATATAATTATATGTGGCACATGACAGGGTTATCAAAGCTGAATGTTTGTAAATGTTTACAGAAACTGCTCTTTGTACATGTACATAATATTTAAATGTAGTCCCGGAAGTTGTGCATGCAGATGCGTCAAATATTTTACATGCTATGAAATGTCATTGGTACAACTGCCTTATTTAAATATACATCCTGTAAAAGAACAAACCATTCCAGATAAAAAAGTTACTTTTCAGTTTTCCACTCAAGCGCTTCTGAACTATCTTAATTTGATAATGATATGCCAGCCAAGGAGAATAAAATAATCCAGTACAGTAACGTATGCATTTTTTAATTTGAAGATGGCAGAGGTCGAAGGTGAAAACTTTGAACTAAAAGAAAAAGTTTCAGAGTTAGAGCAAATCATTGAATCATTACAAACACAGATAGTGCCAAACGAAGAACAGGAGCTTACGGAAACATTAGAAGCAAAAGATTTATATATAGAGCAGTTGCAAGCGGACATCAATAGTCACCACCAACAGATGGATAAACTGGTAAAAAGTAAATGTTTGTTTTATACACAACTGCCATTGCATCGATCATGCTCTTTCTATTTAACGCCAGCCACAACTGTACCTGTGAACTAAGGTTCTCATACTTGTTGAAGCCTATTAGACTAAATTATTTAAACTAATTTTCATACATATACCTCCTTTGAATGTTATATCTCTTATTTTGTAGAAACTGAAATACAAAAAGCGTTTAAATGCAATAAAAACACAACTAGCTGAGGTGAAGCAAGAAGGGTCGCTTAATATTTATAAATTGAACCAAGAAATGTCATTAATGGAGGAGAAGAACTACGAACTGACAGGTGTTCCTTACCGTCTTTTATATTTTTTTGATTGATTGCACATGATTGATTTAATGTTCAATGTATATGCTTCTCATTAAAGATGTATTGTCCGCTAAACCATAAAGATGAATAAAATTGAACTTTTAATAGGTCAGTTTGCACTTTTATGAATTTAGTCACATTCACTGGAAAAATATGAATAAAAATACAAACTGTTACATTTAACTTGTGAGTGCGTGTGGCGCAGTGTGTTGGACGTTCGATCGATGTATCCTTGGCAAGATACTTTACTTATGTTTGCCTCTCTCCACCCAGGTGTATAAATGGGAACCCCCCGTTTAAATCAAGACACAACTGTACGCTGATTACTAGCTGCATTATGGGAGTATGTTTCCATACGTCTTTGATCCGACTGGATATTATTTTTTTTCAATTATTGGTCAAAGTGAATAATATTATGACATTAAAATTGGCTATTTAACAAAAGCAGTTTCAGGTTGACAATAATAAATCATTAACTTTGAAGCCTCATTGATTAAGTACTGCAGTCGGTGTAAAAGTATAATTTACTAGTATTATTTTACTAATATATTTTCATGTACAAGGACATTACCATTTTTTGTATACCATCATTTTATATTTAACTTCATTATTAAGTTTATAATCAACTATCATATATTTTTATGTAGACAGCATACAGTACCTTCACATTTTTATGTATATGAGCAATTTGAACTCTTTGCAGAATTTGAACATTTTGTAGTGTTTGAAGTATGCTACTAAAATATCATGATTTGAAATAGTAATACATTCTACTTTTCGTTTTCCCCAGCAAAACTTGACAAAGTATGCCTAGAATCCAAAAGTAAACAGCTAATGAAAAATGATATGAACAATGGTGATGAAGAAACAGATATGCCAGACTGGGAAGATAGTCGTACAAAAGTTATACTGCAACTGTCCACCCAGCTTTCTGTACAGCAGGAAAAAATTGAAGAATTACAAAGTATATTAGAAGGGAAAGAACAACTAATTAAAGAACATACAAAACCTTATAGATTAAGAAGTATATCCAAGGGAAGTTATAAAAATAGGCAGAATGGTATAGAAAGTTATGACCAAAAAACTAGTTTTACACAGAGATGGCAGTCATCATCTTCAAGAAATTTATTTGCTGAAGATGACAACACATTTGAAAAAGTCTTTGAAATAGGTCAAGAGAAGGTCATTAATGGGAAGGAGTCTTCATTTCAAAAAGACACTGAACTGACAGATGCTTCTAGTATACAGACCTTTTCTGTCACATCTATTAGTTCTGATGTGTCTGACATCACACCCAAAGCAGCCAGTCATATACGAATGCCTTCTGCCAATCCTATTAAATCTGGAGTTTCTGACATCCCTCCCAAAGCAGTCACTAGTACACAAATGCCTTCTGCCAATTTCATTAGTTCTGGTGTGTCAGATATTTCTTTATCAGGTCAGAGTTCTAAAAAGAGGAGAAGGAGAAGAAAGCAGCAGAGTGAAAACAGTCAGATGTCAGCTGAAAGCTGTAATTCCAACATTTACCCTAGCATTAAATATGGTGCAGCTAATGTCACATGACAACAAATAATGTTCTTTGTTTTGGTAATACATTTTAAATGTTTAACGTATTTATTTTTTAAAATAATAAATAATTTTTCAAAAAAATGTTCTAGTGTATATAAATATGTTATTTACAAGAATGGATCCAGGAATTCGGAAATGGAGTCATGAGTGCAGTGGTGCAGCCTTGTGTATGGTTTATTTAAACAGTCCAAGGCATATATTCATACCAAATGGTTATACCAAACTCCTAATCAAATTTTGGCTGTCAAGGGACTTTTACCATCGGGATCCGAGTGTAACAGATTAACGTAGCCATAAGTTTTTACTAAATTTGAGTATGGTACCCCGACGTAGTTTAGACCACTCGGGTCAATTTGTTATGTTCTATGTTTTAAACAATTTTCCGCCCCTTCTATGTTTTAAACAATTTTCCGCCCCTTCTATGTTTTAAACAATTTTCCGCCCTTCTATGTTTTAAACAATTTTCCGCCCCTTCTATGTTTTAAAAAATGTTTTGCCCCTTCTATGTTTTTAACAATTTTCCGCCCCTTCTATGTTTTAAACAATTTTCCTCCCCCTTCTATGTTTTAAACAATTTTCCGCCCCTTCTATGTTTTAAACAATGTTCCGCCCTTCTATGCTGTGAACAATTTTCCGCCCCTTCTATGTTTTAAACAATTATCCGCCCCTTCTGTGTTTTAAACAATTTTCCGCCTCTTCTATGCTTTAAACAATTCTCCGCCCCTTCTATGTTTTAACAATTTTCCGCCCCTTCTATGTTTTAAACAATTTTCCGCCCTTCTATGTTTTAAACAATTTTCCGCCCCTTCTCTATGTTTTAAACCATTTTCCGCCCCTTCTATGTTTTAAACAATTTTCCGCCCCTTCTATGTTTTAAACAATTTTCCTCCCCTTCTATGTTTTAAACAATTTTTCGCCCCTTCTATGTTTTAAACAATTTTCCGCCCCTTCTATGTTTTAAACAATGTTCAGCCCTTCTATGTTTTAAACAATTTTCCGCCCCTTCTATGTTTTAAACAATTTGCCGCCCCTTCTATGTTTTAAACAATTTTCCGCCCTTTCTATGTTTTAAACAATTTTCCGCCCTTCTATGTTTTAAACAATTATCCGCCCCTTCTATTTTTTAAACAATTTTCTTTTTTTCCTACTATGTTTTCTTCCCTTGCTCCGTTTCTTTCCTATTATGTCTAGTTGATCCGTTTCTTTTCCGTTTCCCTGCTCTGTTCTCTTCCCCTGCTCCGTTTTTCGTCCCCCTACTCCGCTTTTTATATGTCCCTGACCCTGCTCGATCCGTCTCCCTGCTCCGTTTTTTATATGTCCCTGACCCTGCTCGATCCGTCCCCCTGCTCCGTTTTTTATATGTCCCTGACCCTGCTCGATCCGTCTCCCTGCTCCGTTTTTTATATGTCCCTGACCCTGCTCGATCCGTCCCCCTGCTCCGTTTTTTATATGTCCCTGACCCTGCTCGATCCGTCCCCCTGCTCTGTTTTTTATATGTCCCTGACCCTGCTCGATCCGTCCCCCTGCTCCATTTTTTATATGTCCCTGACCCTGCTCGATCCGTCTCCCTGCTCCGTTTTTTATATGTCCCTGACCCTGCTCGATCCGTCCCCCTGCTCCGTTTTTTATATGTCCCTGACCCTGCTCGATCCGTCCCCCTGCTCCGTTTTTTATATGTCCCTGACCCTGCTCGATCTGTCCCCCTGCTCCGTTTTTTATATGTCCCTGACCCTGCTCGATCCGCCCCCTGCTCCGTTTTTTATATGTCCCTGACCCTGCTCGATCCGTCCCCCTGCTCCGTTTTTTATATGTCCCTGACCCTGCTCGATCCGTCCCCCTGCTCTGTTTTTTATATTTCCCTGACCCTGCTCGATCCGTCTCCCTGCTCTGTTTTTTATATGTCCCTGATCCTGCTCGATCCGTCCCCCTGCTCCGTTTTTTATATGTCCCTGACCCTGCTCGATCCGTGACCCTGCTCCGTTTTTTATATGTCCCTGACCCTGCTCGATCCGCACGTCCCCCTGCTCTGTTTTTTATATGTCCCTGACCCTGCTCGATCCGTTCCCTGCTCCGTTTTTTATATGTCCCTGACCCTGCTCGATCCGTCCCCCTGCTCCGTTTTTTATATGTCCCTGACCCTGCTCGATCCGTCCCCCTGCTCCGTTTTTTATATGTCCCTGACCCTGCTCGATCCGTCCCCCTGCTCTGTTTTTTATATGTCCCTGACCCTGCTCGATCCGTCCCCCTGCTCCGTTTTTTATATGTCCCTGACCCTGCTCGATCCGTCCCCCTGCTCCGTTTTTTATATGTCCCTGACCCTGCTCGATCCGTCCCCCTGCTCTGTTTTTTATATGTCCCTGACCCTGCTCTGTTTTTTATATGTCCCTGACCCTGCTCGATCCATCCCCCTGCTCCGTTTTTTATATGTCCCTGACCCTGCTCGATCCGTCCCCCTGCTCCGTTTTTTATATGTCCCTGACCCTGCTCGATCCGTCCCCCTGCTCTGTTTTTTATATGTCCCTGACCCTGCTCGATCCGTCCCCCTGCTCTGTTTTTTATATGTCCCTGACCCTGCTCGATCCGTCTTCCTGCTCTGTTTTTTATATGTCCTTGACCCTGCTGGATCCGTGACCCTGCTCGATCCGTCCCCCTGCTCTGTTTTTTATATGTCCCTGACCCTGCTCGATCCGTCCCCCTGCTCTGTTTTTTATATGTCCCTGACCCTGCTCGATCCGTCTCCCTGCTCTGTTTTTTATATGTCCCTGATCCTGCTCGATCCGTCCCCCTGCTCTGTTGTTTATATGTCCCTGACCCTGCTCGATCCGTCCCCCTGCTCTGTTTTTTATATGTCCCTGACCCTGCTCGATCCGTCCCCCTGCTCTGTTTTTTATATGTCCCTGACCCTGCTCGATCCGTCTCCCTGCTCTGTTTTTTATATGTCCCTGACCCTGCTCGATCCGTCTCCCTGCTCTGTTTTTATTACTCATTCATTATTTATTTAGCCTTTAAAATCGAAATACATTGTTGTAAATGTATTTCGATTTGAAAGGCTAAATAAAGAATGAATGAATGAATTTATATCCCTGACCCCGTTCGATTTGTTTCCTTTCTTCTACGGATACAGCATTTTGAGATTCACAAGATTGGTGTTTTTTACTACTGTGTAAGACTGCTTTATCCTACTTAGGGCCGGCCGTTTTAGCTTGCATATGTACATAATACATACATCTCTTTTAAAATAAACTTAGTATGGGCTATTGTTTTATATGATCACACAGATTATTCCAAAATAAGAAATATATTGTTGACCTAATTTAGTGCGTTTTAGTTGTGGATTTAATTTATGGAACAATACTTGAATAGATTAATTATCTGTATAATATTCAATGAATTGTTTGATCCATGCTGAGATTAATCAGATATTAATTAAATTTAATTAATGCAAATTATCATTGAACCTGGTTTGGTAACACGGTGACTACGCCAAACAACACAAGTTAGCCAATAGTATTACAAGCATTTAAATGACCTTTCTCCCATCTGTTACAAATTGAAAACAAAAATTGCGGCGTATTTTAATACATCAATTAATAACAAATAATCATATTAACAATATAGCATGGATGTATTTTGTACGGCTGAAACATTTCAATGTACATGTACATAAGAGGAGCGCATAACTTTAAAATGTATTAATAGATTATACATTAACACACTGTTTCGAATGCTGCCGGAACCGTATTTAAAGACCATTCGTCTCAGCCTGGATTGTGTTCAAGGTATAATAGTGCTAACACAGGTGAGTATAGGCATTTTAAAGGGTAGTTCCGGGTTTTAAATTGCTATTTGCTATAATTTATTCGCTCGCGTACCCTCGGCGCAAATAACTGAAAATTGTAAAAAATATGTGTGTGTGTGTGTGTGTGTGTTCATTGCATGGTATCGAACCCACATTAATTTAAACAACTAAAAACAATTATTGAGTATTATAGATGGATGGATCCTCGTTATCGTGTGCGGGTAGCATCATTTGACAATCATTTACAATGTGTACCAAATTTGGAAAATACCCTATCCTGGGTAAATTCATATTAATCGTCAATAATTGTAGAAACTTACTTAGCAGGCCTAAACAGGGTTACAAATTCGGTACCGAACGAGGCCTACCAACCTTCTATCTATTTTGAGTAAAAATTCTGTTCTTGCGTAAATTTATATATATATATATCCCACTAATTTTTATTGTCAGAGCAGAACGAGCGTTGTGTATATTTATAAGTATAACAGGCTTGTAGCCAGGAGGGGTGGGGGGTTATAGTTCGGGCAAACCCCTACCCCCCTTACAGCGGATCCCCTTATAGTCCGGGTTCTCGTGTATTTCCGTAGGATTTTAATGCTAAAAGTGAGATTTAACTTTATTATGGTGCTAGGATACCAAAAATGCTAGGTAACAAATTTTCACGATCCCGTAACCATGGTAACAGCCCCAAATTCAAAATGGTGACCAAATGGCCATATCTCCATAACCTTTTGGTCTATTGACAATATATTGGTATCAAAATACTCGGAATATATATATTTATATTCGTTGTAATAGAACATTTTTACTAATTGTAACCGGAAATGCTATTTTACTGTACCATTGACCCTTGACCTTGACTCGTACTGTATCTTAAAAACGGCTGGTCTAGTCATAGGAATTTAAAAATGGTCTCAAATTGCTCAGACCTTATATATTTATATTTATTGTAATGCAATATTTTGTTAAAAAATGTCCGGAAGCAAAGTTATTGACCTTTGACATAGAGAATAGCTTACACGAATTTTTATTCAGTAGTCTCTGGTCATATCTCCATAACCCCTTGGTCTATTGACGATATATTGTTATCAAAATACTCGGAATCAACATATTTATATTCGTTGTAATAGAACATTTTTACTAAATGTAACCGGAATTTTTTCTGCACTATTGACCCTTGACCTTGACTCGCACTGTATCTAAAAAACGACTGATTATAGACATTTAAAAATGGTCTCAAATTGCTCAGACCATACATATTTATATTTATTTTAATGTAACATTTTGTTAGAAAACTACCGGAAGTAAAGTTATTGACCATTGACCTAATAAACATCAACTTTATGTATAAGCATTTATCTATTTGAGCATGTATCGGCATTTGTTTGTGGTAGGGATTAAAAAATGAGTTTATACGTATTATTATCATTCGATTATTTAATTTCTAATTCACAAATTTAGTTTTTATATATTTTATAAATAGTAGGCCTATATACTTTATAGTGTAAGTAAGCACATTTATCTATGTAACTTTGGACAATAGTAAAAATTACAGCAGAAATTCATTGCACTGTATTCATTTTCCTCCCATCCACTTCACTAAAATGACGTAGTCAAATTTATTCTTCCTGCACTTTTCCTGAAATGTTAATTGCCATACTTTTACATTTTTCCTGATAAGAAACTGATAAGAAACTGGAGCTCCAAAATTGGATTAAAACATCTTTAATTACATCAATACCATGCATTTATTGTGTCAGCATCCTCGTTGCCATTAAGACAGTCAAAGAGTGAGAGTGGTTGATTCTTCAACTTTTGTGTACCTTTTTTTCATATACTGTATGGAGGTTTCTCATACATTGAACTGCTGCCGGCCATACATTATTACGTGGTTAGAAGTTCCTTGGTTCTTAGATGTTTCGAGATATGAGAAGCAATCAACATTGACTGCCATTTTGTGAGTCATTATTGCCAAGCCAATGAACCAATTTAAGGAGTGAGATTGTTAAAAGTGACCAAGAGGTTTTGATGTTTACAGCATCTTATGATTTTATCTCCTTCAAGCTACTAAATGTTTTTAGTTTCATTTTCTTTTCAGGGAGTCAACCAGACTTTGCTCACAAACTTCAAAAAGCTTGACAACTCATTTTTTTTTTATTATATCTGTTTAAGATATGTTTCTTGACTTCTTTTGCAATTATTAAGACAATGTTAAACAAGGCCAACAGCCATAAGTCGCGTGCTCTCAGAAAAAAATGAACTTTCAAAAAGTAATGTACATCAAAACAGTTCAAAAAGTACAGAAAAGCGATAAAACGCATAGTGATACCGGACCGACAGACAGATCGACAGACCGACCGACCGACATAGTGAACTATTGAGTCGCATCCACGCGACTAAAAAGGTGTTTATTTTGTTATGAATGTATTTTGATGAAATCTTGAATGATTTACCGGTATGTGTTTTGTGTTGAAAGAGTGAGTTCGATGGTATATCTAGTTCGATTTCCTCATCTATATATAAATTTACGTAAGGGCAAAATTCGGTAAATCGCGCGTTATTTCTAGAATGTGTACTCGATGGTATATAAAGTTGGTTATAATCTCGGTACTGATTTTAACCACCTGATGTAACCCTGTTTACTAATTAAATTTAGTTAGATAATTAGTTATTGACAATTAAAACGAATTTAGGTTCAACCATTTGCCCCAAATAGGGGTTTTTTCCGATCGTGATATACACTGTCTAATGGATGTCCTCATGAAAAATACCTGTACACAATAATACGAGGATACTTCGCATTTTCCTATCTCCTCCTACGATAATTGTTTTTAATAGCTGAAAACCGGTTTAACAGCTCGAGTAGAGTATCATAATGTTGAAGACATTTAAAAAATACTATTTTGATAGATTTAATATACGTTTATACAAATGTATTGATTTGCGATGAATGGAACATTCCAAATTATTTGGTTTAACCATGCTTGCATACCTCCATGATTTAACACAAGTAGGTCAATTTATGGGCCCTTTGAGAATAAACATAAATAGTATTGTAAAGCTATACAATACTGTAAATAGGTATTAACCACTTTTGGTAGCCATTTGAATCGCAAATTTCTTATTGTGTGCGTTGGTAGGCCTACTGTTTATTATAATATAAACAAATATACTAATAAACTTTATTACTGTGAGTGTGGGTAGCCCCTACTTTTAGATTATAAACACATAATAATATAATACTTTATTACTGACAGTTGCTTCTCAACGTTTGTATTAATTAATAATTACAAAAAAATATAAACGTCGTGGTGGTGTATCGTTACATGTACTTTACTATTTCAATCGACTATGACAGTGAAAATTTTAACAGTTATTAAATCGGAAATGTTTTACTCTATTTAGTGTTATGTTATTTATAGGCCTATTAAAAAAAAACCCAACCCTCAATAATGTTAGATACAAAATACAAATTGGGTTTGTTTAAAAGAGTCCAAATGAAACATTTGGACTCATTTTGTGAGAAGTTTCTCTTTTGGAAGTAATTCGCACGGTGCTAATTTTGGTTGACTACATAAATACATAAATAAATGTTTTATAGTCATGCGGTACGTAGGCCTACATTTTGAAATCGCCAGTTTTTTTTACGCTGAAATTACTATGTATTCGAGAACCATATGTGGGCACGACCTAGATGGTACGCGAGCGAAGCGAGCGTACCATCTAGTCTTAAGTAATGCCAGCAAGACCACCAACCCATTTTAACTGTTTTCCTTCTGTTCTCTAAAGCCTGATCCGGGAAGAGAGCACTATTTAAATACATTTTTTTTTCTTTACATTCTAAATTAATTACAATCTTTTATTCACTGTTATTGGGTCATCTACGTCAAACCAAGCTGGTTCATTTGTGTTAGATGGCAATAAGACGAGCATATAAATGAAAACTAGTAATGGGCAAAACAAATCTGCAAGATACCTTCCTAATAATATAGGTTATAATTACTATCAAATCTCAAATCTCACTTTGAAATTTACTACTTTTAGCCAAATCAGAAATCTTCAATTAATACGTTTATAGAGGTTCAAAGTGGCAATTGAAAACAATATTTGAAAATGTGAGTTTAGAAAAGAACTGAATGCAGCATAACATAATTATCCTAGTGACCTGGAGGTTGTTGGCGTCCCACATTACTTAAGTAATGATGTATTCTTATTAAAAGTGAAAATTACGTCAGAGTAGGGCCAAAACATCTGACCAATATTTATCCATCCTTGTAATGTAAAGCTATCCTCTATGTCAATGGTGAATAACTTTACTTCCGGCCATTTTCTCACAAAATATTGCATTGCAATAAATATAAATATATAAGGTCTGAGCAATCAGACCATTTTTTAATTTCTATGACAAGCCGTTTTTAAGATACAGTACGAGTCAAGGTCAAGGGTCAATAGTACAGAAAAATAGCATTTTCGGTTGCATTTAGTAAAAATGTTCTATATTACAACGAATATAAATATATATATATTCCGAGTATTTTGATACCAATATCTTGTCATTAGACCAAATGGTTATGGAGATATGGCCATTTGGTCGCCATTTTGAATTTGGGGCTGTTACCATGGTTACGGGATCGTGAAAATTTGTTACCTAGCATTTTTGGTATCCTAGCACCATAATAAAGTAAAATCAAGTGAAATCTCACTTTGGGCATTAAAATCCTACGGAACCCCTATTTTCATACATGAGGAACCTGATTATTAACCGACAAGATGCCCAATATAAATACATCGCCCTCATCTCTAAAAACCCTCCAAATACGTGCCGCACACACAGTACAAAAGGTTATTCGTAAATTGAAAAATTCGTAAACTCGTTCGTGAATAACTCATACATTCTTTTCTTCGCTGTATGAGCGTACGTCGAGCGATACGTGTCTGTACATTTCCAAGAGTTGCAAATAAATTGCCGATTTTCTCCCTGGATGTAACATGATATTGACGCGTGTATCGTACTCATACAGTGAGCTGGTGCAAAAACGATTCGTACAAAGGACACCGCCAGACAACTGCGTACCTAATTGTTTAGATCACGGCAGTCAGCGCATGCATAAAGATGATACCGTAAACTCCTAATTGTAAACCTGGGTTATTATTCTTTGATTGTTTTTTAGGGTGGGTTACTATTACTAATCTTAATTTAGGGACTTGAAAATAGTAACCCACTTCAACTATTCCGTTCTTCAGCAAATCATAGCAAAATAATAAAACAGTAGCCTACGAATAAACAAATTTGTTTGAACTATAATTTTATTTTATAAACTAAAAATCAATCAATCCTCACCCACTCCCGAGATCATCATGCATTATCTCCTTATTTTCAAAATACGGCTGCATAATAAACGACCAGTTTGTCAATAGTTTTTGTGACTCTAATATTAACCCCATGGGTTACTGTTAGAGTAGTGGATTATTATTATAGATTGACTTATACTGTATAAGGTTGGTTACTATAGAAGGGGGTTACTATAAGAGTGTTGGTTACTATTAGAAGGGGGTTACTATTAGAGTGTGGGTTACTATTGATTTAAGTTGATTTACGGTATACCAAAATCCTAAAAACGATTTAAAGCTAATTTAAATGCATTTTTGAATGAAATTAGTACATTATTATATGTCCAAATCGTACACAAATATCTGCTGCTGTTGCATATCTCGCGGTGGTGTTTACAAATGAAACTGAGACCAGACGACAGGTGGCGCTGTTGTATTTCACAGTACAGAGCCATATCATAGGGTAATTTGTGTACTAGATTTTTTTTCATCCGCGAAACGTCTTTTTTTCGTACACAAAATGTGTAAAACAAAAAGAAAAACGAAACTGAGGCCAGACGACAGGTGGCGCGACATTGAAAATTAGAAGCCATGCAAATTGATCTGCATATCACGTGACTATAATCCAATGTCGTAACTCTTTATATATTATGGCTCTGTCACAGTACAGAGCCATATCATAGGATAATTTGTGTACTAGATTTGTTTTCATCCGCGAGACGTTTTTTTTTCGTACACAAAAATGTTTCAAAAAGTACTATTAAACTATCGTTTAATAGTGCGTACTATTGTGACCCACAATCGTCCAATCAAATGACAGGAATTTATTTAGGTGTTATACAATAATATATATTACACTATAATATCTATGGTATCATGTACTGTAGTTTACATTATAGCATCCGATTGTTTTTTTTTCTAGACCATCAGCCGATACGAGGCTACTCAACTGTATCGATACCATCTATTTACAGTGATTAATATTCAATTTCCTCGACAAATTGCTGTAAATAAATATAGGTAGAGCTACAATAAGCATTGAATTTGACTTCTCATCAAACAATCGACGGTTAAATAGTCCACGCTGTCCACGTGTGTGAGGAGGAGGAAAAAAGTACGAATACGATCGTTTTGCTCATTGGTTGCATGCTGCATCAGAGTGTCTATTCCGACCAATTAGAGGTGCCATTTATCATGAATGTTATGTGCGAGAGTACCATTTCCGGCCATCTAGGGTAGTCATTTAACAAAATCCCCCCCCCCAACCCCCCACCCCCAATCCTTGACAGATCCTGGCTACGGCCCTGTATAATTCATTATAAACAATATAATTTCAATTTCAAATCCAGAGTTAACCTTATGAATATTTGCTTGGCTCTACTGTTATATTTAAATCGAACGCTGTGTTTTTACTCAATATTTTTCACTATATCGCATATTATAAGGGCCTACCTATATTTGCGGTTTGCAGCGTTTTAATACGTCGTTTGTATAATGATGTCATGCCTATTGAATCAATAAGCAATTGATGATAAGTTATCGATTAACGGGACCGTACCATTCAAAGGTGAACGTAATCAACTATCCAAAATATAGGCACAGGTTATTTGACATAATAATACGTGTTTAACCGTAGGCAATCTGCAAATGTACTTGCAACTAACTTACATAGATTATAAGTTCAAAATCTGTAGTTTAATTTCCACGAGATACTCTCTTAATAAACGTAAAAAAATATCGCTGAAAAACGATGGTACCATCTTTAGTCGTAAAAGTCACTGCAGAGCGTAACATGGCTAAATAGACAGCAAATCAAGAACGAAGTTGGAAACAAGTGGCAGTGCATTTTTTAATCGCCTTGAAGATAGCGAGGATATTACCATTAGGTAAATGTTAGTCCCTCTGTGTGCTCAGTCTCTGTAAGTAAATTCAATACATTTATATAATTTTTGATGGCTAATTTTAAATTAGATTGTAGTTCTGTAGAAACTTTCTCAACGTTCATCGTATAAAAAGTAGCCTAACGATGCCAAATTCAGCAGATAAATCTTGCATACATTTTTAAATAGAGGTAGATATTTGTTATTGCTTCTCACGTCGAAATCGTTTGTATGTATATGTATGTGTTGAGTTTTCAATCCATTTAGATTTGTTTTCCAATACATTAATCAATTAAAATCGAATCGAATTATAAATACAAGACTAGATTTTAACTCGTCATGGTAACGAGTTAAATCGGCGAGTGACGAGTTTAGGCTATTGCGCAACGCATCGTAACATACAGATGCTATTTATTAGGCTTAGCCTACAGTAAGCTGCACCACAACGATTGTACAAACAGCATAGCATCGATCAAAATATTTAACAAGCGTCAACAGTATTGGCATTGTTGACGGTTAGTTTTTATTTTACACCACTCACGTTTATTTAATTGTTTGAATATGATGACATTTTCAAATTAATGAATGTGACAAACTGTGCCGAAAGGGATAAAAATCCAATTTTTAAATTTCAGATGGCCATATGATGACGTCATAACATACTTACGGTCTAAATTTCACATGAATTCATATCTACAACTCATTAGCTGGTCACCAGCCATCCCGGAGAGCTATAATCGATTTAAAATAGGCATATTTTTACACAAATTTGCATAAAATTAACCATTTAGACGCACGATTTTTAAAGTTTGACGTGCACGTGTGTCATTATTTTACATTTATAAATCATCCAAAATTCAAGGAACTTATCATTAAAAGGTATACAGAACAACAATCAAGTGCAAAAACGATCTGTCTAAATAACATTTTGGTAGACAACTTTTATTATTAAATTATACAAATTATTTAAATAATTCTAAAAGTTATAAAATATATGGAAAATGAAAATTTACACTATCATGAACAAATATAGTAAATGTATATTGTATATTATATATTATAACCTACTCAATTTTAAATGTTTTCCCATACCGCCAGTGCTTACTAAATATCTTGCGAAATATAATATATGATCAACTTTAGTTCTTTAATTTATATAAGATACCTGCATTTGACTGGGTTTACAATAACAATCGATTTACATTTCTACTGTATGTCGTTCCAATCCATAAACTGTTGCTCTTTGCATTTATACACAACACCACATAAGCACATGTATACATCGGTTAACATTTATTATGTATTATACCTTACTCTCAATAACAAAATTCCTTATTTTTTATTTGCTTATTTATTATAACATATTTGATACTACTACTGTGATCCACAATACCTTAAATAATGTAATTCTTAATTATTATATGGCTATTTCAGGGGCTACTCATGTCATACTAGTTCGCTGTGTTACGGATATTTCGTGAGACCTGAGTAGGACCCAGGTGAATTCCACTGAGTGTCGGTAAGGTATTAGTACCGAGTATGTGGATTATCATATTTTATTGGGGGCGAGATAATTTGCCAAGAATTATACCAGCCCAATTGAGCGAATAGCATGGGAGAAAGCCCACAAGAAATTAAAAAAATTATAAAAAGTAGTTTAAATAATAATAATATTAAACAGCCTAATACCAGAAAAGACTATTTACATAGTTTAAAAATGATATTAACGATAAAATTGACATATACTAATAAATGGACAACTTGAAATCATTATATTGTCCTTGTAAAAAATTCTTGGAAACAAACGAAAATTCGATCACTTAGTAATAAAAACCACCTAGACTTGTCCCGGGATGAGCCCGACGGGACAAATTGTCAGTAGAAGGTGATGTTGATCTCAAAATTAAACAGGAGATGAGCCCGGCTGGATTCAATCCCGGGATGATACAGGCGGGATTTTTTTTTTTTCTTTTTTTGAGAATTTCGTTCCACTCCATAAATTGTTGTTCTTTCTCCTTCTGTTTGTATCATCGTATGTATAGAATACACTGCGGTTTCTTTAAAAGACTCAATGATACCAGTCTACTATTTCACGTCCTAAGTGTTATTATTGTAAATCACATGAATTGAAAGTAGTAGTACAAAATAAGCACTGTTTCACATGCAATGATAATCAACAATCGGTTGTCTGTGCAATACCATTTTACATATGAAATAATGTACAGTACAACATTAAAGACAGAATAGATTGTAATAGTATTAACACAAAGAGGCCTACATTGTTAACTATTATTTAACAAATCTTTTGTAACCCTTTAAGCTTAAAATTATCTCCTCTCGCAATTTATTCTTGCCTCGTATAGGCCTAGATGATTTCCTATGGACATAACATGCTGTAAGTTTTAGCATAAAGCAATAAAACTGTTTCATTGCTCTGTGGTTTTAGTGCAAATATTCCCAAATACAAATTATTTAAAATAATAAGTAGTAGGCCTACAGCTTAATTATACCCAACTTATACCTAAGGTCAGTATATTATATGTTTATACTTTTTCGATATTTCCGTATTTTTCTACTGCAGTATTATGAATTCATCAAAAGTAAACTTAAGGCGTGTTGCATCATGTACTGGATTTGCATTTCTGATGTTTGCGTTTGGTGCTATACTTGGAACAATTAGAATAACTGCAATCGATAATGCAAGATTCAAAGTCAGTCAGAGTTTGGAGTCAGATCATCTTAAACTGGAACATTTCATTCAAGGTACCGTAGGCCTACATAGAATCTGATTTAACAAATAGAGAGAACCTGAGAATAATTGAGTCGTTGTCGAGCAATTGGCTGCACTATACAAGCTTCTCTTTTTTTGGAATGTTGCCCCTCTTATTTTAATCATATTTACTGTTAATTTTTATCTAATATAAAGTTATAAGAGAAATAAATGTTACTTTGATTGATTGAATTGACACTTTCACCCAATAGTCAATGACAATGCAACAATCATTATATATTCATTTAGCTCCACAATCTAGATAGTTACAAATTTTTCTTTATTCTGGATATTCATTAAATATAATAAATATTGTTCTTGGGTCTAGGCGGGGTCTAGGCCCGTTGCCACCTGGCCTTTTGCCATCCAAACTTTTGACATCCGGTCTTTTGAATTGCCACCCGGCATTTTTCCACCCTAGGCACTTTGCCACCTAGGCCATTTGCTACCCGGCCAACTGCCACCACCGGCCATTTGCTACCCGACTGTTGCCACCTAGAAGGTCCATTTCAACTGAATTTTCCACCTTAGGTCATTATGTCCGGGATTATGTCCTTTTAAAGAACAATTATGAGGGGAAAACTGGCAACCTGGCGTGATTGTGTCAAAGACGCGTAGCTGAAATGCTACTGATTAAACAGTTGTTTTGAATTGTTTTTACGAATTGTTTTGTGACAGTCAATTGAAATGCTGTATTTTATCCTGATGAAAATTGAGATTTAAAACATTAACGAAATCAATATAAATTTATTTAGATAGATACAAGGTAAACAACGTAGGCATACATATTGTTACTTTAACGTAAAACTATAGGAAATTAGCCTAAATCTGGGTCTAAACCATTGAAAAAAAAATGAAAATGATTTCCGTTTCGAAAAAAAATTTTTTTTCAATTGGGACAATTAAGAAGTGCAAATGTTTATTCAATTCCTAATAAAAAATCAATGACACTCAGATCAAGTGGCAAAAGGCCGGGTGGCAAAGCCGGGTAGCAACATACCTAAGGTGGCAACAGGCTGGGTGGCAAAAGGCCTAAGGTGGCAATTGGCCGGGTGACAATAAGCCGATGGCGACAGGCCAGCGGGTGGGTATAGGCCGGGTGGCAAAAGGCCAGGTGGCAAAAGGCCAGGTGGCAAAAGTCCAGGTGGCAAAGGGCCGGATAAAACTTAATTACAATAGGAATCAAAAACCAACATAAATGTAAAATAATGAATGACTGATATGAACAGAGTAGAGTAGATTGTCGCCTTTATAGGCAAATTGAAATTGGATGCAGTGAATTTAAATCGGTATCGCCTATGTAGACATAATTTGGTTCAAAGCATTTGTTTTTTGTTGCAAAATAAAATCAATATTAATCATTGTTGTTGCTGTGCATTGATTTTATCACAATTGATTAATTGATATTACAAAGGAAAGTAAGTAGTGCTAATTAACACAAAATGACTGACATTTTATTTTACCTATTTAGGTTAAATGTACAATTCTTTTAGTGATTTTAAACAAATTTATTCTTTATCCACCGCATTAATAGGACTATTATAGGCACTTTTGAAAGGTGAAAAATAAATACAAAGACAATTGTAATTCTAAATAGTAATATATATTTGATGAACACAAATGTTCGTATGCCAGACTATCTGGCAATATAGGCCTAATAATATATGTAATATTTTCCTCAACCAGATACCAGCATTTTGCATTAACAATCACATATAATTTGGTGTCGGGAAAGATAAAACAGCTATTATGTCCAAAAAAATGTGACCTGGTTGATAAGATTTCACTCAAGCCTTGCAGATCTTGAATGTGATATCATATCTTAACAATGCAATTTTGAAAACAAATTGTGAAATAAGATAAATAAGAGATTTTGCCAAATTCTGCTATACTCTTATAAATTGATCAAATTTTCAATGTATGATTATTTCGCTTAAATTCCTAAATATATTTCAAATACTTTAGTAAACTATATTGTTATGCAAAGTTTGAACTTAAATTCCTAAATATATTTCAAATACTTTAGTAAACTATATTGTTATGCAAAGTTTGATGATGTATTTTAATTTCTTCAACATTTCCATCCGCTCTTTACAGATGAGGTCTTCATTTCTAGAAACCTTCTTACGGATGAAACTGACAATTGCACAGAGCGTGGAATTAGCAGTTTCCCAACAATGTTCACAAATAAGGAACGTCTGAGGGGCGCGGTTGTCATCAACATTTTTATTGCAATTTATCTATGCGGTATAATTGGTTATATATGTTCAGCATATTTTGTGCCTTCTTTGGAGGTTATCAGTGAAAGTAAGTACAGTATATTTAAAAATATAAATTGTATAATCCTATTATATTTTTTTAAAGAGTTTCTTCTTTTTTTTAAAATCCATTCTCATCTTCAATTCAATATTTCTCTTCTTTAATCTGCATATTTCTCGTTTTCAATATTTTTCTTCACACTTCTTTTTTTCAGTCTTTCTCTTTTCTGTATTTCCCTCTTTCAATTTTTTTTATTCAATCCTGCTCATTTTCCTTCCATCTTTCTATTTCTCTGTCTATATCAATATCATAGTATCTGAATTAAAAATGCAATAATTTCTGTGTACTTTGGTAGGACTTGAACTTCAACCTGACGTTGCTGGTGCAACATTTATGGCTGCTGGGAGTTCAGCACCAGAGTTCTTTTCAGCTCTTATTGGTAAGATTGTAGTCATTTTGTTACTTAAGAATTTTAAGCAATCCATGTTTAGAAATAGCAGTGGAAGTAGTACAAATTAGACTAAGGTAGAATTTAACGTCGTGAGGTAATTTTCCGATTGATCGTAATCAAAACAGTACTGGGTTTGGTCTACTAATGTTCCTGCTCCAAACTAGTCATCCATTCATAGAAGCTTTAATGAAGTAAGGCTACCTGGTGGTGGCCATAGAACGGTCACGAGATAACGACTATACTTCGGCCTGAGAGGGATGGGAAGCCGATCACTCCGGTTGCGCTTCACTCCGGCCGCCGTATCAGTTTACGCGCGATGTTATGCACTCCGGCGGGCGATTTTTTTTTTCGTACATAAGTTGGGGACCCCCTCATGAAACGTCACAAAATAAACATGAATAATTCATCAGTTAAATTTTCTTGTTCCGTGTGCACCCAAGCGTATAGCAACAAGAAGTGATTACACAAGTGCGGTACGATTCTAGGCCTATCTCCGCTGTTGTTGCGGCGTGCGATTTCATAGCAGAATAGCGGCGTTTTGTGTGGATTGTCGAAATAATCAGCCTTTAGTTTATGGTGTTTTTAATATAATTTATTACTAAAGAATTAGGTGTTAAAATTATAGTTTCTATTAATACTATTAGGCCTAATTATTAGTCTCTAAACCCATGTCTATTCTAGTAGTAGCTGTGTGGGTGTGTGTGACGTGTGTGTGTTACTGTTAGGTATGACCAAAGATAGTGTAACTATCTTTGGTATGACACAATCCGAGTAATAAGTCAGCAAAATTAAACAATAAACATTACAGAAAAATACATTTTTTATTCTCGTGGGTCAAATCTTCCCATCTCATGTGTTCTAGCAGAATTAAAAAAATACATTACACAAATCACACATTCTTTATTCTTGTGGGTCTAAGCTTTCTTTGGGCTATGTCCAATGAATTACTACTTTAATGTCTTGCCTAGCTGTCGATTAGCCTCGACTCGACACATTTTGTGTGAAGAATAGTGCGCGAAGGCAATCACGTGAATTGACTTAGAATCCTAGGCCTGCTGTAGAAAGAATCGTATCGCGCAGTTGTTCGTGTAATCACTTCTTGTTGCTATACGCTTGGGTGCACACGGAACAACAAATTTAACTGATGAATTATTCATGTTTATTTTTGTGACGTTTCATGAGGGGTCCCCAACTTATGTACGAAAAAAAAAATCGCCTCCGGCGGGCGATTTTTTTTTTTCGAACATAAGTTGGGGACCTCTCATGAAACGTCCAAAATAAACATGAATAATTCATCAGTTACATTTTCTTGTTCCGTGTGCACCAAAGCGTATAGCAACAAGAAGTTATTCTTCTGGAGACATCCCCATATGGTGACACTTTGTTGGGCCCTACGCGGGGCCGGGCCCTACGGCTGCTGCAGTCAACACAATGGTGGTAAAATAGTAAAAAAATACATCACTAGTATGTATGTCCAAACTGTTAACTAAGGAAAATTAATTCAAAAACATTTGAAGCATACTGTAGGCTACATACTAGTAGAGGTATTCCTTTCTAAACAGTATCCCATTATTTTCAAATCAAATTTGTGTTTTTATTTAATATAAAAGTGTTTCACATGTAGTCAAATGGAGAATATATAACTATTAAACGTACAAATACTAAAAAATAAAAAATTATTGTGAGCATGCCAGATGGTTGCAAGCACATGCTTAAAAAACGTATCATTGTCGAGCTATCTTGTGTTACTGTACCATAATATGTTATTGTCATTTGATGATCTTACAGTATAACTTGTAATAGTACCCTCAGTTATTTATTAGTTGATAATATTAATCTATTTGGTTACATCAGTAATAAATAATCATTTAATGGGAAAGCTGGGAAATGTATCTATTTATTTAAAAATGTATGATATAAAAACATAACAGCAGTCAAAGATCAAAAGTTTATGTTCATAAAAAATGTAAAAAAGTTATTCATCAATCATGACAGCGAATTAATACCTGGTGAATAATGTAGGCCTACCGTAAGCTTTAAATGGTACTTTATAATGACTTAGTTTAGTCCAATGATTAGTCCATAGGGCTAGTCAATATCGATAGCCTTCAACCAACAGTGTTAACAAAAAATAATGTAGGCCTACTGTACATGTTTGTCTATAGGAAAGAATGACGTCAAATAAAGCACCTGAAAGGGATGAATATATATTAAACTGTTATTGTTTAGTTCATTGGCAAATATACTCAGATATACTCAAAACCCTTCAGTTTAAAAACTTAACTATAACATGTTCATACAGTACAATACATACATCTCATTGCAACTTTTACCAAAGTACAATGTATAAATCTGACCGTAACAATAGTGTTTATTAATAAGGTACATAATGGTAAACCAGGCTAATATTAAATAGCGTAAAGGAGAGGCCTATAACAGCAGCAGTTGACCCCTAATAGGAACAAGTATGAACTTTACAAAAAAACAAACATTTATCAGAATTATCTTTGAACTTGCAATAGCAAAGTAATAGACAAACATTGAGTTTCCCAAAGTTTGAATTAGGGCAAACTATGTAAACATTTCAAAGATAAAATATAAGTCAGCCATAAAACTTTGTATTGATATTGAAAAAAAATAATATTACAATGCAAAACAGTAGGGCCTCTTGGATGGCATGAGTTGGATATTATGGATGATTAACAAAATTCAACCAGGCGTAGCTACAAGTTTTACTTTTAGGCCTAAAGCAAACTACTATATAATTCACTAACATGAATTATACCATTATGATATTTTAAGCAGTTATAAATAATCCAAGACAATAGACCAAGATTAATAACATTCCTATTACGATTTTGAAAATAAAAAATATATGTGTAAAAATAGTGAATGTTGGCTGGTGTGTAAAATGAGTAACCATTGTTCTGTATGTTCATATTTTGTTCATAGGAACATTTATAAGTGAAGATGACACAGGGTTGAGTGCAGTAGTTGGGTCAGCCGCCTTCAACGTCTTTATAATTATTGCTCTAGTTTCATTTTTTAGTGGAAAAGTAAGTATTTGACTTTGAGCCCATTATGTTCTAACTGTCATAGCAAAAGTAGGATTTTGTCAATGTTGTAGAAAGAGAGACATCTGTCTATTGTACAATTAATATTTTGTTTATATTATATATATTAGGTTGTACACCTGACATGGTGGCCCCTAATAAGAGATTGTGTGTGTTACGTTATTGGTATTTTACTACTGGTCTTTGCTATATACGACAGCGTTATAGAGTGGTAAGTACTGTTTTATAAAACACAACCCAATTATTCAGAATGTCAGTACATTTTGTTCACGAGCAGTGGGTGGCACCCTCTTTGAGGGCTGCAGAATAAGAAAGTGGGGCAAAATACAATAAAACAATATTAAAGTGCACTGAATTAAAACTTTTAATCAATGAATCAACTTTCTTACTTCTAGGTGGGAAGGTCTCATTCTAACATTAATGTACATCGGCTACATTATATTGATGTATTTCAACCCCAGAATATCGGAACAGGCGCAACGATTGACTGAAAGATTCAGGAAGAAAGAGGACGAATCAAAGCTTATCATTGATACAGATAAAAATGGATATGGTTCTGCACCTGAAAATGGTAATATTCCTTACCATATAGATGCTCATTTATATGATACAGATTCAATAATTACAGACAATTCCACAAGCTTTAGTAAACCAGTTGGTTCAAATGGAAGTGAATTTAGCAATGAAATATTCAATGATCATTATAATAAATCATTAAGAACAAGGCATGATTCAGGTAAGTTTTATATTTTGATTGTGATATTTTAAGATACGTTTGTATGTACGAAACTGGATTAGTAAATTGACAAATCTGTGCTCGACTGAGGTGGTATTTTTTGCTCCATGCAGCTTAAATTGAACCCACCCACAATTGCAATACCCTTAAAACTTGTAGCTACATTGTTAGTGTGTAACAACACTACACTATAAATTTTATGGGACAATTGTCAAACTCTATGATACGACAAAGTATTTTCTTCTAAGATCCATTATGCTACAGTATTTTCCAACCAATTCATCGATGAAACCCAATTTCGTGTTCAAGGGTTTCTTTTACATTAATGAAGTGACGTCATTTTAAAATTAAATTACAAATTTATTTTATCTTAAAACAGCAATTAGTGGAGTAAGTGAGCACCCAGAAAGGTTGGATAAACATGTGGTTCTTACACCTCCAAAGGGGAAATTTTCATTTCTGATATGGTTAATTGGATTCCCTCCAATTCTTTTGATATACATAACAATACCGGATTGTCGAAAGAAGGGCTGTTGGAGGGAGTGCTACATGCTGACATTTATTCTGGCAACAGTTTGGCTGGCTTGTACATCATATGCCCTATATTGGATGATTGTTGTTATAGGTAAGTTGAGAAATTTGCATTGTTTGTCATGCATTACAATCAAACAATCAATGACAGTTAGTAGGCAGGTACACACATCATTATTCCTAGGTCAAAGATAACAGAGAATGGCAATAGAATAATTTTACAGACACAACTTCAAATTTTAAATGGATTGAACATAAAACTGAGTTCATTATTCTATTTTGTTTGCCTTTAGGTTACACATTTAATATTCCAGACACAGTGATGGGTATCACATTCCTGGCTGCAGGTACAAGTGTCCCTGATGCTATAGCTAGTGTACTTGTAGCACGAGATGGTAAGACTTAACTAACTTGAAACCTATCTTGCAAACAGGTTTATTTTTTAAAAAAATTTGGAATAGATTTCATATATTATATTTTTTTTAGTACAGGGAAGTTATCCTTGTCTTACAACATTTTAAATTTATTTTGACTTCATTTCGTAATAAAGGCCAGGATAATTAAAGTGATGCGGTGTGAGAGATGGAAGCAATCTACTCCTTAGAGGTCATCTGATGGTGCAAATAAATTTTCATTTTTCCAAATTGCTTTTAGTTCAGGAATCTCATGAATGGGTGTATCCTGCCAAAAGCTGTTGGTTACGCCTCTGGTATATGTAGTTTCTCTTATCATAGTATTCTTTTATTTATTATTATTATTATTATTTATTTATTTTCAGGATTCGGAGACATGGCAATCGCCAACATCATAGGCAGTAATATTTTTGAAATATTTGTTTGTCTTGGATTTTTATGGTTCTTAAAGGCAGTTATAGACGTTCCTGTTTTCATCGCAAGTGATGGACTAACGTTCACGTCATTGTCACTATTGTTTACTGTAGCCTTTATCATTATTCTTATTCATTTTAACGGCTGGAAGCTGGATAGGAAGATGGGAATTATATGTACCTTGACCTACTGTATATTCATTACCATTGCTATATTACGAGAACTTGGAATTTTGGGTGATGTAGAGGTTCCCATTTACTGCCCAGGACCAGAATAATAATTATTTCAGTTCATAAAATGAATCCACCAGGATTATGGTTATACATTTGGACAAACCAATACAATTTGATTGTACTCTGGTATCAATTTCTTTAAGTGTATATTGCAAATATTGACATTTTAAATTAAAAATATGAAATATATTTTGTTTAATTATACAAGAAACATAACGACAGAGGTCAAGCTGAAGGATAAAGGTGAGATGCCTGATAGGGAGGATGTTTGCTTTGAGCAAACCCTTTAAATGTTGGTCTTAATTTAAATCTTTCATTTCTTGTTTTTGTAATATTAAGTTGTTTCCTACCTGAAATTTTTTTTTATAAGTAACTATGTGCCCAGGGCTCTAGTCTAGGTTCTAGACGGAGTTTGTAAGTAACTATGTACCCAGGGCTCTAGTCTAGGTTCTAGACGGAGTTTGTAAGTAACTATGTACCCAGGGCTCTAGTCTAGGTTCTAGACGGAGTTTGTAAGTAACTATGTACCCAGGGCTCTAGTCTAGGTTCTAGACGGAGTTTGTAAGTAACTATGTACCCAGGGCTCTAGTCTAGGTTCTAGACGGAGTTTGTAAGTAACTATGTGCCCAGGGCTCTCCTCTAGTCTAGGTTCTAGACGGAGTTTGTAAGTAACTATGTGCCCAGGGCTCTAGTCTAGGTTCTAGACGGAGTTTGTAAGTAACTATGTACCCAGGGCTCTAGTCTAGGTTCTAGACGGAGTTTGTAAGTAACTATGTACCCAGGGCTCTAGTCTAGGTTCTAGACGGAGTTTGTAAGTAACTATGTACCCAGGGCTCTAGTCTAGGTTCTAGACGGAGTTTGTAAGTAACTAGGTACCCAGGGCTCTAGTCTAGGTTCTAGACGGAGTTTGTAAGTAACTATGTACCCAGGGCTCTAGTCTAGGTTCTAGACGGAGTTTTTACTTAATATAAAAGTAAAAAGATTTCATACTATTAACTTTCTTTAAAATGTTCACATATTAAAATTTAAAAGTACACTATATACTTTAACAGTGCATCATTTTTAAAAATTGTTAAAGATGTCATCATAGTACAGTCACATATGTAAGGAAAACTAGCTCCAGCTCGATATTTGTGCCAAAATAGATTTTATTGGCTAACTTTGTTATTCTTGAGTTGCTGAATTCAAAAAAGTTAGGTGCCATTTTTTTCGACCACTCCTTCAGCCGCCATTTTGTATTTCAAAATGGCCGACATTCCACACTAAACTTTGTCATCCATGGTATCATCAGAAAGGGAATGTAATACTGATCATTTTATCCCATTACATCCATATAAACAAATGCATAGTTACATAGTTATTTAACAATAAACAAGTCACGTGACCAATAAAGGTCAAAAGGTCAACTTTAATTTTCTCAAATACTTTACTGTTTGGTATCGTAGGATAGCTTTTTTTATTCTGAATACAGTTTTTCTAAAATCTATTCGATTTTCCTTTGTTTATTGTCATAATTTTCCAATTATGTAAATAAACTGTTTTTAAATGTACAATAAAAAAGGTCTCCTTCGTATTATAAGATAAATACGGTTTTTCTTATTGGTTTTACAATTCATTGAAATGTTGGTAACATTTATCTGGTTATAATAACAATTTCAGTGTGTGAAAATACTTTAGTATAAGTTTAGTTTAACTATCACGATCCTCGATATGCCCGGTTTTCGCATTGCAAGTAAAAAACAAGATCAAACAACCATTGCTTTGCAGGTAAATTAGTTGCAACGGAAACATGATCTTGGAGGTAAAATAATTGATTTTAGTACCTTTATTTGAGCAAGTTCAGACAACTACTACGGCAGAAACGTAACTTTGGAAAGTAATTTAGATTTCTCTTAATTCTGCTAGTTAATGTAGTCTAGTTTTATTTATAACTATATCCAGTGCAGTGGCGTCTATGTTTTTTTTTTCAAACATGGTTTTCTGCCAATAGCATGGTTGCATGTTGTAAGCCTATGCCTATATATATATAAAGTAAATCGATAAAAAAGTTGTTGCTTATTTAAATTAATTTATGTACACATTCTTATATTATATATATTGGATATTTGTGTGACCATAAAGGCAGGATAGAAAACAGCTCATCTATACTGTGTATAAGTAGTCGAATAATCTTCCACCGTTTCAGATGATAACATAATTATTGAATATACAATAAATCGGTGGCATATGCTCATACTCATAAGAATACAAATTAATACTAACAACAAACGGATACAATGGGATCATGCCCAAGAACAAAAAAATAATAATAATTCAAAACGCATCGAAGACTGAAAAGCCGATTCCATCCCCTACCGGTGTGTGGTCGCACTTCACTCTTTAAAAAAACCCCACTGCATTTTTGAGAAATATAACTGAGACATGCGGTAAAAGCAACAAAATTAAAATACATAAATTTATAAAAGGGAATTCAATAACATAAATCGTTACATACGGTACATATTTATAAAGTGTCTGTAAGTTAAAAGATTTCGTTTTTCTCAAACTAATTTGAATATTATTGCTGGAAAGTGGATATTGTTTCCCTTTTTTCCGATAAGTTCTTAAAGTTAAGTTACCACAAACAAGTATAGTTTGATTAATTATTCTATATGACTTTTGATAATAACAACATATAGTTAGGATTTATATTGCGATAATCACAAACCATACGTAAAAATCAAAAAGAATTTTTGGACGTTAACAATACCGTAATTCGTTTCTTTACAATATCGATTGGTAGTTTGTAAAGGTAGTAAAGGCAGCAGTAGGACACTTACTTTTCTTTATTACGTGTAAACTTTATTTGAGGAAAACTAATTGATCTTAAATTTTTTTTTTATTCTTAAGATTTTTTCACATATTATAATATCAAATGCAAATATTCTGTTTGCTGCACTTCATCTGACGTTCAAAGAGAAAGGGAAAGACATGCCAATTAACATTTGCATTGTGCACAGATGGCTTTATATTGTGTGGTACCCCCTTTGACAAAAATACAAATGATTTTGCACGCTACGCAAATGATACCATGACCCGTAGCATTTTTTTTTCTTTTTACGAAAAACAGAAATGTAAACTACTAAAAATAAAATAGATTCAGAATTTAAAAATCTATCCAACGAAACAAAGCAAATATGTGCTTTGACAACAGTTTATTTCACCTTTGTTCACGGACTATAATTATTTTGATTTCAAATTAAATAACTCGGAAACTTGACATTACCGTACGGTACTTATTCAGTATTAAGATAATATATAATATAAAACATATAAATGGACAATGACAAAGTCGAAAGAAAATCAAACAAACATTTGAATGAATTGTAAAACCAATAAGAAAAACCGTATTTATCTTAATATGAAGGAGACTACTTTTTTCATTGTTAAAATGAGTATAGCGAGGCATTAATGAATAGGCAAACTGCCTTAAAATGTGACATGTGTCAAGAAACTATTCTCATCATCAGAAGAACAGAAAACAACGCCTAGAGTACTTATATACCAATAGACCAATAGGACAGATTGTATGTAAATAAGGATTAGCATGATAAAACAACAAGGAACATTTAAAAACAATTTATTTACATAATTGGAAAATTATGACAATAAACAAAGTAAAATAGAATAGATATTAGTAAAACTGTATTCAGAATAAAAAGATCTATCCAACGATACCAAACAGTACAGTATTTTGGTGAAATAGCATTTTAACATTTTGACCTTTATTGGTCACGTGATTTGTTTAATTTCGCAATTACTATGTAACTATGCGTTTATTGATATGGGTGTAATGGAATAAAATAATCAGTATTACATTCCCTTTCCAATGATACCATGGATGACCAACTTTAGTGTGGAACGGCTGAAGGAGTGGTCGAAAAAAAATGGCACCTAACTTTTTTGGATTCAGCATCTCAAGAATAACAAAGTTAGCTAAAAAAATCTATTTTGGCACAAATATCGAGCTGGAAGACATAATAACCCGTACTATCATAGTAAAACATTATAATTCATTGCGGTATGTAATAATCTATCTGCACCAAAGTGGTTACTGCATACATGGAGGAATCTTTCTTCAGTTGTGTATGGCTCGGTGGTCTGTGCTCGTGTCTATAGCATTTAAGGTACCGAGATCGAGTCTCACCTTTGGAAACAAAACAAGATTTTTTTATTATCCCTATTGTTTGTTCAAATTTATTTCTTAGTGTATAGATTATACACATGATTTATAATGAAATCTGGATAAAAAGTCTTTATTTTTATGTAACAAATGTGGTTTATGACATTATATGCAGAGGGATCTTTGATCGGATTGTGATACCGGCTATTATATTTGTGTTATAAATAATTAAAGATTCTGACAAAATCAATCACTCAATCAAAAAAAAAAAAAATCAATTATCTTTATTCATAGGTTATATATAACCTATAATTCATCATAGTGACAAATTAAATCTAGTTATTATTTCAGTTCATAAAATGAATCCATCAGGATTATGGACAAACCAAAGCAAATTGATTGTACTGGTATTAAAGTGTATATTGCAAATATTGATATTGATATAGTTAATAAAAAGATATATTTATTATCAACTATAGTTTTCTATATAGTTTTTTTATGTTTAAAAAAAATTTAAATAATAAAACATAAATTTTCAGTCACCTACTTTGCTGTAGTGTGACAGTTGACAAATACTATAATTGTGAAACATGTTATTTGATTATGATTATAACATTAATAGTAGATTTATATGATCGCTTTATGGGATTACTGTATACATTAAGACTGCCCAACATTTAAAGCATCAAAGTTGGGAATACCCACATAACTGTGTCTCCCAAAGTATGCAGTGCTGGTGTAACATTTGACTCTTTACTATCCGTGAATAGGCACACAAGTAATAGGCACACAAGTAATAGGCACACAAGTAATAGGCACACAAGTAATCAAAGCTGTAGCTTAGTTCTTACTAGGACACAACACAAGGAAGTAAGCGCAGTCCAAGTAATTTGATAATATTCAAACTGTTGATTGTTATTGGTTAAAGATGTATTGTCCCCCTGAAAAAATAATTTTTAAACAAAATTGGTTGAATATGCTATTTTAATGTCACATAATAGTTACCAACCATTTTGACAAACAATTGGATAGAAAAAAATGTAGTTACCTGAAGAAACTGTAATTTAAAGCAAAAAATATTCAAATTGGCTTCCAGCCAACAAGTAATGTCATTTTATAAGCGAAAAAAATGTTGTGATTAACTTCAAAACTACAAAATAACCTATCCAAAGTCTGATTTAATTAATCTTCATTTTTTATGATTTTGGGGGACAATACATCTTTAACTTGATTGACTTGATTACACTTCAATTGGTTGCCAGTGAAACAGCGTGTCCACGGATTGCTTGTTTCCATACTTTAATAGGTGCCAGAGTTCTGAGAAGGTCAAGGCTCAACTGGTGCTGAACACTGGTTAACGATGACAGCATCCCACATTTCAGTTTGAGTGCTTTCCCTTCTCCTTATTTTCATAGCGTTTTGAGCCTTCTTTTTTGCGCTTTAAAAATTATAACAATTAAAAAAAGAACTAGATTTGAACTCGTCACTACGGACGAGTTAGGTTATCCGCAGCGCAAAAGCTACATGCGCGTCATACGTTAGAATATTGCGCGCAGAAAAACGATTATGCCATTGAAAAAATGTTAGCGCGCTCTCTATTTTGTGTCACGTCAAAGTGTATACGGTATACACTATATACTGTATACGTACTACGTACAGTTCAGAATAGGTGAAAATAAGTGACCAAAGTTATTGACGCTTTTGCACATGATGACGTCATAACAATTGTTAAAATGGTGAATCATGCGAAAGATAATTGATTGACCTAGACAATATAAAGAAATGGAGGGCAATGGAATACGGATAAGTGGAGATGCGCTCTATTAAATGTGATGAGCTATGACAAAAGAGAAAAGAATCCTATATTTTATATTCCAGTGGCCATACGATGACGTCATAATGTCCGGTTAGCCATATGGATGCATGATTTGATATCTACAACTCATCTACTTCCAGAATCTGAAATTTTAAAAATGTTCACCACGGAGTTTAGAATCTATGACTTTTAAAATAAAGGCATAATTTTCACGAATTTTTGAACTTTTTCATCAAAAACACGCGCAAATTTTTCAATTCTACGTGCTCGTATGACGTGATTTTAAGTCCAAATTGTTTGAAAGTTGGTAAATTTACTAGAAAAGGCTGGAAAAACAAAAATCAAAAAAAAAAAAGATGTTTTTGCGCTACGTGCGCACGCGCGCGTAAAAAAATTGCGCATGCCTGGGAATTTTTTAAATGCTCAAAATGACATGAAACGCGTAGAAAGTTGATTAGAAGTTGATTTTTTGCATTTTGAAATTTTAAACGCGCGTGCGCGCGTAACTTCCTGTGAAACATGCCATTTTTAATCCATAGAAAGTTTGCGCTTGATATGACTTAAATGTTCACTAAGTTTCAATACAAAATGACTTTCGGTTTTTAATCTATGATCAATCATTTAAATTCATAAAACCGCGCGTAACTTACGCTGCGCAACTCAAAATTCATAAAAAAAAGTTTCTTGCACATCTACAGCTACAGGGCAATCTTTTGACAAAGTTATACAATCATATGTTTGCCAGAGTTAGAGATACGCTGCGAACAAAATTCGTGGAAAGAAAGAAGAACATAGAAAAAAAAAAAAAAAAAAAAAAAAAAGAAAAAAAAAAAGATCCTGACAATAACAAGGGGTTATCCGCCAAGTGCGGATAACCAACTAAACTACATTTGTATTAGGCTATCGCTCTCTGTAGAGCGATAGCCTATTGTTATTGTCACAAATTTCATTTTTTCTGCTCAATTTTTGTGCGCAGCAGATCTCAAAAACGGCGGTAGCAGTTATGTTGTAACTTGGCCAGCAGATGCACGTATATATGTAGTTGTGCAACACACTTTGGTTTAATGAAAATATTGTCGCGTAGCGTAACTACGCGCGATTTTCTGAAATTCTTAGATTGACTATAACTTGAAAACCAATAGCTATTTTTAAATACCACTTGAAACACGTATGCTTCATGTCAAGGGTCATCTTTCTGTATCATCAGCAAAATTTTGAACATTGGTCAAATCGCGCGTACGCGCGCTTTGAAAGTTAAAAATGCTCAAAATCAATTTCTAATCAACTTTCTACACGTTTCAAGACATTTTAAGCATTTCACATTTTTCAAAAAAATTTGCGTTGCGCGCGCGCTATTGCGCACTTCGCTCGTACGCAGCCTAGAAAGCCCGTTTTTGCGCTTGATTATTGTTTTTCATAGTTTTATGATATATTTCTTTCATATTTGATGAATTATGAATGCAAAATAATGACACACGTGCACGTCAAACTTTAAAAATCGTGCGCTTGAAAATTGGTAATTTTATGCAAATTTGTGTAAAAATATGCCTATTTTGAATCGATTATAGCTCTCCAGGATGTCTGGTGACCCCCAATTTTTTTAACCTAATATGTAAGCAGATATATTGTAGATATGAATTCATGCAAAATTTTTACCTCTGGGCTGTTGTGACGTCATCGTATGGCCACACAAATGTAAAATATAGGGATTTTGTTTCTTTTGACACAGTTCGTCACATTCAATAGAGCGCATACCGCGTAAACGTTATCAATTTTCTTCCAATTTTCAATATTTTATTACTAAAATAATTCCTTTTTAGACTTATAAACTTTTTTTTTTAATTTGAAAAGGTCATCATTTTCAAACAATTGAATAAACGTGAGTGGTATAAAATAAAAAATAACCGTCAACTAAACCGTTTACAATGCTAATACCGTCAACTGTTGACACTTATTAAACGATTTTGATGTATTCCAGCTGTTCTTTACAATCGTTGTAGTGCAGCCTATTGTAGACTAAGCATAATAAATAACATGTGCGTGTTACGATGCGTTGGGCGATAGCCTAACTCGTCAACGTGACGAGTTCAAATCTAGTTCTTTTATTTGCTGGTACATTGATGCACCATCACCTACATAGCTTTAAAAACTAATATGAAACTGCATTTTCTAGTTAGGAGTGATAGATGATAAATACTTTTATTATGTGATAAGCTGTATTTTTATTATAAATATACCAGTAGGTTTATCACATGATTAATTTATGGCTCCATATGCATTTAGAACCCAATACAACTGTTGACATCTATCCTACACAGTACACTGTATAGAGCAATTGCATATATTTGTGGTTTCTGTACATACAGTATATGACACAAGTCTAGGTATATGCTGTAAATTCCAATATTTAAGACTAAAAAGGAGGTAACACTACACTGAGATATAAAGTGTTCATTTGGCATAATCGATTGGAGGCTTCAACCATGGAGGTATAAAAAATATACCTCCATGCTTCAACATAGTATTTTAGTTTAGAGTATAGTTTTTCTGTTGAGTATTTAGTACAAGAATATTTACCCAACGAACAAACATGTTATAGCACTTGTTTACTTCATCAAATACACTAAAGACCAAATATCTATGTCTTGCTTGTAAAATTTATGACTGATGACTTTATAAGACTGAATGATGGCAAGAGTGAAAACAGAATAAAAGACATATTTTAATTTAACTTGTAATTAATAAAGCCTGGATCAAATTCTAAACCTCTCAAGAATAAAAATTTGTAGGAATTTATTTGTGATACTGTGAATGTTAAAGCTGCTTTTAACAGTACATGACCGAGAATAGTCACCGGGGGAAAATGGTATGAAATTAGTAGGTGTAGGTTTATGCTGGGATTGCATTAACATTGGAATTTACCCTGTCCTGTGTCCACATTTAGCCTTATACTCGAGAATGGGATTATACTCGGCCAAGGACCGTTGTGGCTGGAGAAAGCTTTTAGTCGCCTGCTCCGCAGTCGACTGATGATGATGATAAAGGTAGTAATTAATTTAAATTTAGTTCAATAAAAGCTGCTGAACATTATTATTTATGGTAGGAAAACACTGCATTTTCATACAGCATTATCAGTTACTAATTAATTACATATTATGGTCTTTTGTAAGTAATACTGTAATTAATAACTATAGGAATATTTTCAAAGCATTTTTTACTTACAGAAAGTAATATATGTTAGGAGAATTAATGTGTATTAACTATTCAATGTAACATACTGTTTAAATGCTCACAAAGTGTACCATTCATTCAGTTACTAAAGCCATTTTTATTTCAAAATATAATTCTGCATAAATGTAAAATACTGTATTTCATCCATTGTATGTTTTCCTTAACACTTTGACTGCCAGAGGTTTTTCCAGTTTGAAACTGCCACCGCCAGCGTTTTTAGCTAATTTCGATGTTTTCATTAAAGCTGATTGAAACTATGTATGTGATCTGATTAATATATAATTTAGACTAAAATAATCATAAAGATTTTAGCTTTAAAATGGTACCAAGAACGATTTTCAAATGTAAATCGTAATAGTAAAATAAAAGTAACCCACTTTTTTAGTTTTTCGTAGTTTCGCACAAGAATGAGATATTCGCGATTTTGTACAAGACATCACAATATGAAAATATCGCCCGGTGAGATCAACAAAATAAACATTACTTACACAGCATCGATAGGCCTTAAAACAAGGTATCACAATCTAAAAATGTATTACATTTTATAAATAAAAAATCAAAGTTTCGCCAAAATCCACTTAGTAAAGACACTAGGCCTAGTCAACCAGGCCTAAAGTTGGTCCGAAATCGTTTTGCGCCTAGGCCTGGCCATACTTCTTACACCCTTTCTAAAGGATTATTAAGTAGTATAAATAAAATGCCCTATACCCCACAGTACATGCCTTTTCTTTAGCAGTCTTTATTCTGCCATCAAAAGGACAAATAATGAATCTAAAGTTTATTTATTAAACATTTATTACTTTCACTGTTGGAAGTAAAAAGTTTTTGTAAGAAATAAAGAAAAAACCACCCAAAACAAACCCCTAAAACAAAGAAAATTAGACTACAAAACAATGCAAAATTATAAACAAATTTGGCAAATAAGAATAAATATAGTTGCATCAGATTTGAAAATTGAAACAATACATTTTAACTGTTATGTTTCTTCTTCAACAAGGCTACACATCTGTTATATATATTGCATACATAGCCCTGATGAAGGATTAACTATTTTCCAAATGTTTGCCACTTCTTTCTGGCTGTTTAGTACTTTACCGTTTTGATTTAGCTTTCTACTTTCTATTTGTATCTCCATTGATACCCACAGCATTGTCATTTTTCCCCAAGTAATTTGCCTTTGTATTTATATACATACATAATCATATATAAATATTATTTACTGTACTGTAGAATTAAAAACAAAAATGCTCCATTAAATTATCTAATATTAATTTCAACCCTTTCATACTACTTTTTACTTTTGACGTACTGTAATAAAATTGAGAAAACCAAGAGGATGAATTCACAACAAAAATGAATTACCAAAAAAGCCCGATTCCAAAAGAATTGTGAATACCCTCAAAGCTGAAGATATTTGAGATTTATGATTAAAAATCCAAATTTTATATAAATATAAATATATATAGTTTGTTGCTTTTTTGCATGTTCCCTACATATAAATAATTCTGATGTAACATCTTCCACACTATTGAACTACCTAAAAATTTACCATGATTTGTGAGGAACTTTCTGTTTGTATAAACCTGCTAACATTACTGCACTGCTAAAGATCATATCCCTACGTGACATTCCTGTAAATGAATAGTGCCAATCCGTTCGGCTTATTCCGGGATTGCTTCTTTCGATGACCTCTCCTACCGTTACTGCTAATCCTGACCATCGAAGATTGTAGTCTGGTGGTGTGTTTGTTTGAGCTTGTTGCACAAATTGAGAGGGAACAGGTGTTGCTTGTGTAAACACCTCTAAATTGATATCATATTTGGGATCTTGCAAAACTATGCAGCCAATATCAAACCATCTGTCAAAATATAAACAATTCAAATTATCTCACTATAAAAATTGAAATAGTATACAACTAATGAATGTTTTATGAGTTGAACGAAGCAACTATTTCATGAATAGGGAGACTATTTCATGATTTGAGCATGAACTCGTACATTACATTTAACATTATAGTTTTCTAGTAGAATTTAGACTTATTTTAGGTGTTGTTTGACCATTAATTATATATCCAACAACTCTTATAATGGATCTCATCTTCATTTTGTGTTTTACTTTACTTCTTTTTTTTTTGCTTCGAAACAATTGTATTAAAGTGCATTATCCGCATCCATCAGCAAATTTATTTTATAACAAAAACCTATTGAATATTTTTGACTTGTATGAGAAGTACACTGCTGTATTTATGTTTCAATTCCGTATGGGCAATTTACCAGTTTCATTTAACTCTTTTTTTATAAAAATGGAATCTGTACATGAGTATGGTACGCGGAAGAAGAGTGATTTCCGTATTCCTCTAAAAAGAACAAATATAGGACAGAAAAGTGTTACCTATAGAGGAGCAAATATTTGAAACCGTTTACCTGAAAACATAAAGTGTTTAACTAAAATCGGAAAATTTAAAAAGGAAATACAACAACTATTAATAAATAAATACTAACTCATGTAGAGTTCACTTTTGTTACTTTTACGTTTTATTTCTATTTGTACTTTTATTGTTTTATTAATTTGCTAATTAGATATCAGTATTATAGGGTAATGCGTTTAAGAGCTTCGGCTCATTGCATACCCGTTTTGTATCAAATACGTAAAAGAAAAACTGTATATATATATATATTTTGTTGATACAAATAAATGGTATGTATAAGTATCGCGAATGATGATGAATGATGATTAGACACTATATATTATTATTATTTAATTAACATTAACATTAAAGACCATTGTCCGAAATACTTACTTATCAGGTAACAATTCTACAATAAAACTTTCTACAGCCACTAGGCACTGTTTCTCATCAACTAATGAATTTCTCCTAAGATTCTCTATTCGTTCCTCTGCACCTTTCAGTCCAGCTGCATAGCCTTCTGGTTGTGGTGCAATATTTGAGCTGCTAGCCTGCCCAAAAACAGTTGCACGGCCAAATATCTTCTGAAATGCGTCTCTAATGGCTGCCACCTTGACCTCCTTATCAGACGCGACAATTACTTCAATATCACCACCTGAATCTAAAAGGAAATAAACCACATTTTTAAAGTTACAAGCATTTAATTGTTTTAATTAGTTTTTTCATACAATTGCCAATCATACTGATTGATAATCCTCTCATTGAGACATATGTGATCCTATTTCCCCAATTGTAATTTCCGTGAAAAAAATTATTGATTGATTGAAATATATATTTATACTGGGTAACCTCTTCAGTCAAAGACTGATCTCCCAGAGGGCCCAGTTATGATCAGTGGCTGTGATGTACTAATACACCGGGGTAACCCCCTGCTCGTCTCGAAAGATGTACTAGGTTCTTTAAGGTGCACACAAGCCAGATGTGTACACTGGACCTACGGTTTATAGTCCTTATCCGAGAAGACTCGTTCTACCACCAGAACCATGGAGCCTCGAACCCCTGCCAATGTTATGGCTACGTAATTACAGTTCCACTGTCTTAACCGCTCGGCCACTCACTCACTGGTAGGATTGCTGTATGACAACAATTGAGGACAGATACTAAAATAGACAAGAACCCTATACCCTCTTTTCAAAAAGATGGACTGGGTTCTTTTAAGTTCACACAAACTAAGTGTGTGTAAAGAGGAGCTTCCAGTTTTAATACTTTTTTTTAGAGAACTACAGTATTAATATTATGGCTGTGGTTTTGTATTTGTCTTAACCAGCCACTCATGGACTTAACAATTGAGGATTAATAAAAAAAACATAGAAAACTTACGTATGATTGGGGCCATGCCTGGATCTAGTGTGGTGATTACACTATCAACAGAGTTCTAAAAAAAGAATAATTACTTAAAAGGGATGTTCCAAATGAGGACTATACTATAATAAAAAATCCTTTTTTAATGTCAATTGCATTTAAAACTATCAGATTGATAAGACACTGGAAATGCAGTAGGTTTCATACCTTAGTTTTTTCCATAACTTTCTTTACTATACTAGACCCCCAACCAAAGAATAGACCACTGCCTTCTCCCGTTTGCTGCTGATTCAGGTCTGGAAGTGAGTCAAATGGTACATTGACCGATGCATTTCCTCCAAATGATGGTTGAGAAGATGGATTCTGAAATTTAAAAAGAGTGAAAATTAATAACTGGAGCTCTGAATTTAACCAAATTTTTAAAATAATTTATTACTTATAAATTGCATAGTGTTGATAAAAGAGACCATGAAAAAGGTGCCGACTACTAGATTTAGTTAGATTAAAGTTAGATTGTTTTTAAATGCGCAAAATTAATTTTTAATCAACTTTCTACGCGAACCATGGTATTTTGCACATCTAAAAAATTCCCACGTGCGCAAACTTATTTTGCGCTCAGAGTATTAAAAACATGTTTTTTTCACTTTACTAGTAATTTTTAAAAAATTCGACCATTTCCACTTGAAATAGACAATTTCCACGTAAAAAATTTACAAAATATTGGTAAAATGACGCATATTTTTAATCTATTATAGCTCCTCAGGATCAACCGTGACCCAAATTGTTTTTACTTATAATGCAAGTGTATAAGTTGTAGATATGAATTCATGCAAAATTGTTACTCGGATGTTATGACATCATTCTATGGCCACCCGAATATAAAATATAGGATTTTTGCCTCTTTCGTCATAGCTCATCACATTTAATACAACGCATCTCGCTTATCCGTAACTTAATTTCTCCAACATATTAATAGTTTGCTCAATAAATTATTTTTGTTGGAGTTAGAAACGAAATAAAAGATTGAATGAATTACATTAATAATGTGGATATCATTTCTAGAGTCTCCACATTTGCTTTCATTATGTATTCTTAAGAAAGCTAATGTTACATGTCTTGACAATATCACAATATACTTTGTATTATAAGACCAGTATTAGAATATGCTACATCTGTTTGGCATGGCGCATTGTCTCGATCCAATTGTAAGGCTATCGAAAGAGTCCAGAAAAGGGCCTTTCGCGTTATTTTAGGGTCTGACTATATCTTAAGTCTTATGTTAATGTTTGATGTTTAAGTGTACTTTTTATTCATTATTTTTGTAGATGCAATATTTCAGCTTCTGATGTTTTTGTATATGTTTTCTTATACCAAAATAAATAAATAAATATTCTACCTGCATATTACTTGGATTACCAACACCAGATTGACCATAACTAGATTGTGGCATGGTAGCCATTGGTGGCTGTGTAAAACTTGTTGCAGGTTGTGGTGGCGGCATAAAGGGAGTTGTAGTAGCATGGCTAGCCATTGTAGAAGGTGTGAATATTTGAGGGCTAACTTGTGAAGGTGGTGGTGGTGTGAAATACTGTGGTGGTCCTGCAAGATTTTCTGGTACTACTGGGGTTGACAAGGTTGTTGGTAATGTAACTGGTTCTGAAATAATAATAGATGAAAGTAATAGGCAGGAGCTCAAATCGAATAATAATACGTACATTAGCTAGAATAGTCATAGACCAGACTTAATACTTACTATTTAATAGTTAGCTAGAGTAGTTAATATAGACTTAAGATTTACTATTCAATAGTTAGCTAGAGTATATACTGTAAGTGATCCATATGATCGCAATTTTGAACAAAAATAGTTCCTACCCAAAAAAGATATACGGTAGTGTATACCATTTTCTTTCAAGGGAAATAAGATCCTCTGATAGTTACTGTGTATTCAATCATGGACATCCCTGAAACAGACTACATATACCATTTTCAGTACATGGTTTTTACCACCACATGAGAATCACGATGTGTTGCGATGCATGGTAGTAGAGTGTCGGAAAATTAAACTTATAGTTTGTGCCCTTTGTGTCATTTATTGTAGAATATCTTATTTTAAACGTCAATTAAACAAGATTTTATCAAGAAAAAAACAAGTACACAATGTTCGTTAGACATCCAAAGGCAAAATACTGAAAAAATGACAATGCTGTGTGGGTATCAGTGGCTGGATCTCAATGGAGATACAAAAAAAAAAGCGAAAAGCTAAATCAAAACGATAATGTAAAACAGTCAGAAAAGTTAGCATAGCTTTCGGGCAATGAAACTTTTAGTTGAAGTTAAAGGATGGTCGCCCTTATTAAAAATGGCGGCCCTTATTAATTTTGTAGACATTTTTGTTTGGCCATTTATTTACCCCACCCTCCTCTTAATTATATAATTTATTATTACATTTTAACCCCCCAGCCCACCCCACACGTTAAAAAATCTGTGGAAAAATTAAAAATTTTCAAAACTCAATATTGCATGAGATACTTTGCGTCCATATGATTGCCATTTTGAACAAAAATAGTTTCTACCAAAAAAATCTAGTGTATACCATTTTCTTAAAATAAGATAAATAACACAAACTCGAGCACAAGTTATAAGTTTAATTTTAGTTTTTAATAATAGTTAGCTAGAGTAGTCAAGAGACTTAACCAGACTTAATACTTACTATTTAATAATTAGCTAGAGTAGTCAAGAGACTTAACCAGACTTAATACTTACTATTTAATAATTAGCTAGAGTAGTCAAGAGACTTAACCAGACTTAATACTTACTATTTAATAGTTAGCTAGAGTAGTCATAGACTTAATCAGACTTAATACTTACTATTTAATAGTTAGCTAGAGTAGTCAGAGACTTAACCAGACTTAATACTTACTATTTAATAGTTAGCTAGAGTAGTCAGAGACTTAACCAGACTTAATACTTACTATTTAATAATTAGCTAGAGTAGTCAAGAGACTTAATCAGACTTAATACTTACTATTTAATAGTTAGCTAGAGTAGTCAAGAGACTTAACCAGACTTAATACTTACTATTTAATAGTTAGCTAGAGTAGTCAAGAGACTTAACCAGACTTAATACTTACTATTTAATAGTTAGCTAGAGTAGTCAAGAGACTTAACCAGACTTAATACTTACTATTTAATAATTAGCTAGAGTAGTCAAGAGACTTAACCAGACTTAATACTTACTATTTAATAATTAGCTAGAGTAGTCAAGAGACTTAACCAGACTTAATACTTACTATTTAATAGTTAGCTAGAGTAGTCAAGAGACTTAACCAGACTTAATACTTACTATTTAATAGTTAGCTAGAGTAGTCAAGAGACTTAACCAGACTTAATACTTACTATTTAATAGTTAGCTAGAGTAGTCAAGAGACTTAACCAGACTTAATACTTACTATTTAATAGTTAGCTAGAGTAGTCATAGACTTAATCAGACTTAATACTTACTATTTAATAGTTAGCTAGAGTAGTCAGAGACTTAACCAGACTTAATACTTACTATTTAATAGTTAGCTAGAGTAGTCAGAGACTTAACCAGACTTAATACTTACTATTTAATAATTAGCTAGAGTAGTCAAGAGACTTAATCAGACTTAATACTTACTATTTAATAGTTAGCTAGAGTAGTCAAGAGACTTAACCAGACTTAATACTTACTATTTAATAGTTAGCTAGAGTAGTCAAGAGACTTAACCAGACTTAATACTTACTATTTAATAGTTAGCTAGAGTAGTCAAGAGACTTAACCAGACTTAATACTTACTATTTAATAATTAGCTAGAGTAGTCAAGAGACTTAACCAGACTTAATACTTACTATTTAATAATTAGCTAGAGTAGTCAAGAGACTTAATCAGACTTAATACTTACTATTTAATAGTTAGCTAGAGTAGTCAAGAGACTTAACCAGACTTAATACTTACTATTTAATAGTTAGCTAGAGTAGTCAAGAGACTTAACCAGACTTAATACTTACTATTTAATAGTTAGCTAGAGTAGTCATAGACTTAATCAGACTTAATACTTACTATTTAATAGTTAGCTAGAGTAGTCAGAGACTTAACCAGACTTAATACTTACTATTTAATAGTTAGCTAGAGTAGTCAGAGACTTAACCAGACTTAATACTTACTATTTAATAGTTAGCTAGAGTAGTCAGAGACTTATTCAGACTGAATCATTAAATACTTACTATTTTCATAAGCACTTACAATGAATACTATGTTCTGCATCATCCACTATGAATCCGCTATGAATATGACGCTTCTTATAATACGAATTATTGATTACAAGGTAAACCTAATATTCAGGATGTTCTACTTCATTTATTACTCATAATAATTATGAAATGAATATTAATTAGATGGTTATGCCTCAGTGCACACTAAGTCCCTAGATGTTATAGGTATAATTTCAGAACCAGTCAATTATTTTTTTCATCGAGAAAATAAATAATGAATAATTATTTATTTCATTAAAGTGATAGACTGTGATAATTATATTTGAACTCGTCACTATGGACGAGTTAGGTTATCCGCCGTACAAATGCCACATGCACGTCATACGTTAGAATGTTACAAACAGAAAAATTATTATGCCATTATGACCTTAAGAAAGTAAAATGTTGTTAGTGTGCTCTCTGTTTTGTGTCTAAGTATATATACAGTATACATATACTATATACATAATAATTACAGTGTAGCATAGGTGAAAATAATGGGACCTGCATTTTATTCCAATTTTCAACATGATGACGTCATCAAAATGAAACATGTAGATAGCAATTTTGGAAGGTAATTATATAAGCAACAACAATATTAACGTTTTAAATGCTTGTTTTATGAACTATGATGCAAAAGATGAAAATATGATTCTTATATTCATAATTAAACTGGCCACATGACAACGTCACAACACAACATCCAATGTGCAAAATTTGTTAATGAATTCGTATCTACATTTACATTTGTTATTGCACCTACATCCTTGCTGTGTGATTCTAGTTGGAACTAATCTGTAGACTTACGTAACACTGGTGCAGCTGCAGGCTGCGATATTCCTACTTCTACTTTATTGTCTCCAAATTCTTCCATCATGTTTTCTTACTTTAAAAAAAAGTTTTATGTAAAAAGCATATTAACAGGTAATAATTAATATACTAGTATTCAATTTTATACAAATTTAGATATTATTATTATAAATAATGAACTAAAAAATTATGCTAATATTAATTTAATAAATAAAAATGTGAGTCGAGTCGAGCAGTTAATAATGCAGGTGCACTGCAAACCATAATTAATAGGCCTAGCCTAGCTAGCTATACAATTCAATAGTCACACTCACGTCGCAAAGGACAGAGGATTTTGTCTAAGCATGAAGATTAGCCAATCATGGCCAGGGTTGACCCAGCTTTGTGTGTGTGTGGGGTGGTGGAGACAGCAGCATGCTTATAAGTGACGTCAAAGAATATAATATATATATTCTTTGGTGACGTGCACGAATGCACATGCATAGAGGGAGAGCCTTATTAGCTAGGCCTAGCCTAGCCTCCTTAGACTAGGGCTAAGCCTACTAGGCCTAGGGTAGGCTAGGCCTATAGACAAGACGGGTTTATGATTTTAGCAATTTTATTCGTTAAATTACATTTTAGATCAATCTATGCAAATCAGCGGCGTATTTACTTACTTTTTTAATGTCTTTCAACGGTATATCTCTCTCTCTCTCTCTCCAATTACGTTTGATTTAAAGTTTGCAAACTGAGATTTTCTTACGTGTACGTACGTACGACGTCGTGTACCAGTTTACGAATTACGTCATCTGGGCTGCCACGTTGTTGTGTACGAACTTTGACATAACATAAATGTCAAAAAAAGTAAAACAAACATTCGGCCACTTTGATATTAATTACACGTTTCAAATCTCAACGTTTCGTTATCATAACGGTTCAAAATACTAAAGCAATATGATTATGCTGTAATTTATAAATATCGTATCAAATCAATTAGTTTTAACTAATTGATTTCATCTTTATTCATGCAAATGCACCTGCATTTTTTAAACCATGTTACATATCAAATGAATATTCATCATTATAGGCACAATAAAGTTACTTGTAATAAAATATATTACTATGGATATGGATGGATTATGGATACAGTATTTGTTGTTATTTTACTGTGGAAGAAATAAATGTTAATTTGAATTGAATAAATTTTACCAGAGTGAGCAATTTATTTTTAGTTATAGTGTATATTGTAAAAAGATTTTTTTTTGTAGTATTTTATGCAATTTTGTAAATAGTGTAAAAAAAATAAGGTAATTCACAATTAGTTTGATGAGAAATACTTTTACTTTAATTTTCCTTGTGACAATAACAGATATATTATATGTTACTACAATTATGCAATCAAAAATACTATAAATTTGCTTAACATTGAGGCCTATATGTTCCTCGATGCAATACATATATTTGTTTATGCCATGAACTCAAAGACCTTTTATAATTACAAAATCCTTTGTTGTTAAATCAAACAAAATGGAGTTTTACATAAAACTAATTACGAGCTATAAAGCTACTTACAATGGACAAACAAAACATAAAGATAAACAGTTTGTTTATGTTAAGAGGCCATATCAGCTCACGAAAACAACCAATTCTCATAATATTATGTGCAACATGAATTGCTTTTTTTTCTTACACTTGTTTTTATTAGTAATACATTACAAGATTATGGCTGGCAATTACCACAATGAAGGGCATGCATGTTTAATTAAAAATACACTGGATTGTTTTGACAAAAATTGCAACCGAGACATTCTCTTTTCCTCTGGTAATGTAACAATGAGTATTAATGAGGATATTAAAACTGCTCTCCACAAATTTTGGATGTAGAATTTCTGGATATTCAGACAAAAAAATGTGTCTATTGACAATTTTGGTACAGTATTTATGTAGAGTTTGGAAGGCGCATATTTCAAAGTACAATATCATCAAATGATTTATACAGAAAATACCAAAAAAATGGAATGAATCAATAATTATTCATAACATTATATAACTCATTTTTGATATACCTGTATATAAAATAAAAACAGTGAGTTCTATTGATCCAATTATGTGAATATAATAGTGTATAAGACATGTTACATAATAGTTGCTAAATAAGTACTATTTCAATTGCTTTTTAGTACAATAAATTGTATTATACAATTGGCCTAAATAAACCATATACATAAAATAAAAATTCTGATATTACATTTATTAATATAGTTTTATATCCTATATAAAAAAGCATTCTTCCAATAATACAAAATAATTAAAATAAATTGGAAATCCATGATTATGCTTTAAATCGGGCTACATTGGCAATACACACAAAATATTAACTCCAACAGGGGGTGTAAAATCACCAGATGTACAATACACACTTTCAACAGAGGGTGTAACATCAATTTATGCAATCGCTTTGGCTTCTGGCAAAAAGTTCTCCCATTCTTTAATGAGCTGTGAAATACAAATTTGATACATTTTTTATTATGGTAGTTAATTGGATAGATCTTAAATCGGTAAGTCTTTTAATTGGCAGGGAAATAACAATTACCTGTTGTTGATGATCCATTAGAGCTTCCAGATACTTAATTACAACTTCACGGAAATCACGTACACGGTTATGCTAAAGAAATGATACATTTTGAAAATAGTAAGTTATTCATACATTGTCTTGTGACTCCAGCTTACAACCTTAATCCAGTACAAGTATCAAACAGTAATTTATCAGAGTTTTATTAATTATATACTACATATTAAGAAAAAGAAGCTTTAGCAAAAAAAAGTTTACATTTGTCTAAAAAATATTGATAAATGTATTTTACTTACTTCAAACCTGCTAACTTCTTTTCTGATAGCTTTTGATATTTTCTCAAATTCCTCTTGTCCTTTTTCAACTTTTTCTTCCCACTAAACACGAAGAACATAAATAAATGACATATAAACAGCAGTTTATTTATTGCATTCATTGAGAATTTAAATTTAGTTCTATTGCATGATAAAAGTTCTATATTCTCCCCATTTAAATATTTGTATACTATCCAGTCTGGTAAAATATCACCCTCACCATGGTATAAGAACGTACCCTAATAAAATTTCATCCGTAGGTCCTATGTATATTGGTAATAACATTTCTTGATGTTGCGTCTTGCAAAACTTGTGATTTTACGAGAAAAATAGACCCAATTTATAACCGCCTCATGTCGTATTATTGTGTACAGCAATTGTGACGAAGCGTGAATGAATTTATGAGACGCCGTCCATAATTAACAGTTTATATACAATAATTGAGGAATAGTTTACAATAAATTATATAACAAAATATCTAAAATATAAAGAAACCCCAAGTATAAAGTAAAATATTTAAAAATGTTAAAATACAAAAAGCCTTACATATAATAATAATAAACTTGTCATAATTTTATCGAACTTGTCAATTTTAACTGTACCTCAACCTGATGCGGTATGTTACTTATTGCCTTTTTTTTTTAAATGTAAGTGGAAGAATATATTTTTCTAATTACAGTATTTCCATTTAAATTTACATAAATAAAGTTGCTGTCTATGGTATTTCCGTATTTCACAAAGGGTAATACAGTCGACTCCGCCTAAGTCGAATTCGCGTAAGTCGAAAAATCGCGAAAGTCGAATTTTTAGGAAAGTCCCAATTCTTTCCTATACATTACTGTGTAATTTTTATTTCTAAGTCGAATTTTTCTAAGTCGAAATTCGTCTAAGTCGACGTCTTTTTGCGGTCCGAATACACACATTCTTTAGTGATTTATATCGTATAAGTCGAAGTCACAAATTACGCGGCAACAACGCGTTAAAAAAGCCGATGAAACGTACGTAATTCGATAAACAAACAACAGAGGGGAAAATGTGGGACCATATCGGTTCTCTCAAGCAGGTTGTATAGTATAGGCGGCGTCCTACAACTCGCGCTAGTGTATAGTGTATGAGTTGTTTCAGAGTTGAGAACTTGAGCGGCGTTTTGTGGGTACCTATTTTGTGCTAGACAGATGGCAATAAACAATAGATACCGATTTCGAATAAGAACCGAAATGTATTTATTATACGTTTTTGTATTGTTTGGGAAAAATACAGTTTATCATTGTCGATAAAGAGGCTTAGCATTTATTAGGCCTAGCTAGCTAGCTAAGCAAATTCAATTCAAGAAGGCTCATCGCGTGGGCCGCGATCGCGACAGGGCAGGGTCCACTATATAGGCCTAGCCATAGCGCAGCTAGTGAGTGAACCTAGGCCTAGGCCTAGCATTTTTTTGGCAAATCTGTAAGTCGAAGTTCGCGTAACTCGAATTTTTATACCGGTCCCATTAGATTTGACTTAGGCGGAGTCGACTGTAGTTACAATGTAAAAGGGATTTTGCATTTTTAGGCTACTGTCTGGGGCAACTTACAGGATAAAGATGGTGTCAATGGTATTTTTGTGCATCCCAATGTGCAACAGTTACAATGCAAAAAAAGAAATTAGGTGTTTGGCTCTTTACATGATTAAATTTTGTATGGTCCAACGGGCATTTTTTGGCTACTGTCTGGGGTAAATTACAGGATAAAGTTGCCGTCATTGATATTTTTGTGCACTGCAATGTTAGGCGTCATCTCCACTAAATATCGGACGAAGTGTATCGCGTCTAAAAATAGCAGTTCGTCTGCACGCGACCGTAATTTAATTTATCTCATCAAATTCTAATTTACATATTCATGAGGATTCCAGTTGTAGCCCCGCCCTTCAATACCGATGCAGAAACTTGCGACCGGTCGCGTCTGTACGCGTTGAACGATTTATCGAACTCTGGTGCGTCCGCTTGCAATAGGGTTGGTGAAATCTGTCCATAATAGGTTACTTTTCTGTCCATAATAGGGGACTTTCTGTCCATAATAGGGACTAGAGGGCGCTGTTGTTTGTCCATAATAGGTGACTTTCATAATTGGCTGTCCAAAATAGGCGACTTTTTGTCCACAATAGGCGAGTTTATTGGAGTAGTGCGCCATCCATTGTTTTGTCCATAATAGGTGATTTTGTTGGCGTACTCGACGTACATACGTAGTTTATTTCGCGAGTAGAAGTAATACAGTAGTATTATTAGTTAATACTAATTTGCTTTCTCTTCAGACTTCGAGGCTACCTAGGCCTAGCTAGTAGGAGGCCTAGGCCTAATTAGTATAATTATTTAAGTCTCTCTAGCCTCTAGGCCTAGCCTAGGCTAATCCTGTTTTAGTTAGGCTACCTCAGTCAGGCCTAGGCCTAGTAGTACTACTAGGCCTACTAGCTTAGCTGGAGTCCATTTGTTATTGTCCACTAATGAAAAGTGAGCTTTTTTTTTTCTAGGCCTACCTTACAGCAGGGGAGGAATACAAATGACATGGGCTCATATTAGGTAGATAGGTTTCCTACTACAAACAACTAGGCCTATCCTCATTATCTGTTTTTTTATTATTTTATTTTTTTAATATGACTATTTTACAGACTAGGGCCTAGGCCTACTCGTAACTATACTGCCTAACTGCAGGTCAGGTCTGGCGGACTAGTCACTATACAGTCTTTTACTAATACCACTGCCACCACCGCCCACTACTATACTTTGAAGACTGAAATCAGCTACTACTAGCCTAGTCTACTACTAGACCTATTGGTAGTTTGTCTTCAAATCACAGACATCTAGATTGCTAGATTGACCTATTTAAATTTTTGTTTTTTTTAATTATTTTTTGAATGAATGAGTCTTATCCAGACAGTTCGGACAGTTAGTAGGTTGGCAGTATAGTAGAGCCAGAGCTATTGTTACTGTATGTTATTAATTATGTCACCTATTTAAATCTCAATTTTTCCATATTTTTTGCATGTATTAAAGATTGTGTAGTGTATCTTCTGATCAATGTTATAGTACAGTAGCATGCACATTAACTAGGGTAAGTAACAGATAGGCCCAACCTACAATTGAAGAATAATACTTTACATACAACCCACTAGGCCTACATCTTTTAGGACATTTTTCAATATGACCAAGATACTGTAAAATCCCAAGAAGCAGCCTATTTAGAAAAAGTATTTGTATGCAAAAGTAATCTTCGGAAAAGAAGGATACAATTTAGTCAAACATTTTCAGAGAGACAAACTGAATTTTATCAGTACCGTAGTAGAAAAACTGACAATACATGAAAATTAATTTTTAACATTCTGATTTGAAATATTCTATTCATTTGAATTGCTAAGAAATTTAAAGTAGATATTTTTTTTTTCATTCATTATAAACATTACAATCACAGTACAAAGAATAGATAAATCCACTAACAAATTCATGCAGAAAATATTTCAAAATTTAATTGAATGTTATATTATTAAAGCATTCATAATTCAATAAAGCATTTGTCTTTAAAACATTTAATATCAGTTTTCATATAGTGAGTATGGTAATAATTGACTCTAACAACTGGTATAAACTTAAATTTAGTAAAACAATCCTACATATCTTTTTTTAAATGCAATAAAATATTTAAACATAACTGTTTCCCACCATACTGTTTCCCACCATACAACATGAACATTTGTCTCAGCATTACTAAGATTGAAGTTACTTGCATTATAAAATACTTAAACATTATTATAGTATTTAAATACTTTTTTTTTTTTATTATAGGCATACAGATGTTTGATATTCTGCTCATATACAGTATGCTGCTGAAATGAAAAAGTACATCACTTCAACATATTATTTTTTATCATAATCATCGATCAATAATTATAGTAATAAACATAATAATTATGGTGCATTTTATTTATCCTTGCTATTTTTTAAATTGTAGTTTAACCATGTTTTTACACTTTTAAAATTAATATAATTCAGTATTTTTTAAATGTGATTTAGATTTTGAATAAACTGTTCTGAATACAGAACAAAGGTGTTGCTTGTACACTGCGTGTATGTAAACTTGCTTTATTGTCGTATTTCTTATTATTAAACATTAAAATTGATTCATTTAATTAAACAATATAATAAATGGATGAGATGTGCTGCTGTTGATACACTTTAGACTGGGATGGTTTGTCATTGAGCTATGTGGATCCAGAAGGGGAGGACCTAAAATGACGAAATGAAGTGCTGAACTGTGATGTCTTTTTCAATATTAAATTGATTTTTATTATTACTGTTAACAAAACAAAATAAGTCCAAAGAAAAAAAAATACAACAATTACATTGAAACACCAATGCATTTATAAAAATAACAGTTTACATTTTCATTATCTTAAAAAAATAAAACTTTATCAATATTATTATTAGAGTATTATGGGGTATTTTTTATTTTTGTAAAAGAACGTGTGGATTTGGTGATTTATTTAAACTTGCAATAGTATGGTAAGTTGCGTAATGTCTGTCCGTACTATCAAACCTAAAATGAAGTTCAAATTAAATTATTTGTTGCTGAATAAATTTCACATTTCAATATTATTAGTGGACAATAACAAATGGACTAGGCTAGTAGTACTAGTAGGCCTATAGAGGTAGCCTAACTAACAGGACTAGCCTAGCTAGGCCTAGCCTAGGCTAGAAAGACTTAAATATTTATATACTAATTAGGCCTCCTAGGTAGCCTCGAAGTCTGAACAGAAAGCAAATTAGTATTACTTCTACTCGCGAAATAAACTACGTATGTACGAGTACGCCAAAAAAATCACCTATTATGGACAACACAATGGATGGCGCACTACTCCAATAAACTCGCCTATTGTGGACAAAAAGTCACCTATTTTGGACAGCCAATTATGAAAGTCACCTATTATGGACAAACAACAGCGCCCTCTAGTCCCTATTATGGACAGAAAGTAACCTATTATGGACAGAAAAGTAACCTATTATGGACAGATTTCACCAACCCCGCTCTCCGCTTGCGACTGTTGTGTGTTGTGTGATGTCACCGGGTAGCCAGGCAGTCGCGAAACTAGGCTACTTCGATCGTCCGTTCGGGGAACGCGAGGTGTCTCTTTGTACAAATGGTTCAACACTGGGCCCGGCTCCTTGCGGTTTACGCGTGATATATCATGTTCCATCCAGGGACCAAAATACGTAGTTACTTTCCAGGCGAAGTTTACCGACGCGTACCTCGTGTACTTTGTATGTACGCTACACAGCAAAAGAGTACACACATTTACGATTAACCCTCTCTGTACAGTGGGGTACACCTACAATAAATGTTGTATTACAGGCCTACTGTATAGGCCTACACGGGGGCCTACATTTTGAACAATTGAACCAGATCGCCAAATTCCTCAATAAAAAGTTATATTTAGAGACAAGTTAAATAATATTCTTCGGTTTGTGTCGGCTTTCTATAAAGACTGATTTGACCTTTTGATCACGCACCATCGTGTATAAAACAAAAACAATTATTTACTGTACAGTAGTAATAATAACATGGCTATAAACTTCGATTTACTTCGTCCGGTCGCGATAGTATGCGTGTACTCTTTAGAATTATGTGATAATAGATTCGGTAACACGCTGCGTCTGCTCCCGACAACTTTCGCCGGTTTGCGACCTGTTTGTCAGGCCCGTAGCCAGAATGCATCAGAGGGGGGTTTTCTTGACACCAAGTGTTTTGCGAGCGCAGCGAGCAACTGTAGGCTGGGGGCCAGGGGGCCGCCAAGGGCCTTCGCCCCTGGAAGCTTTGGCTCTCAGAGCAATTTCGGTTGTTTTAATAAGCTTACAGAGACATTTTTTACCTACTAAAATCTGAGTTATGCAGAGAAATTATATAGTACAGTATTATGGAAGCTAGTAGTACTGATCATGAAATACAGCTTTATTGTTGCAAAAAAGTATATTATATTAGGCCCTTAAATAATTTCTTATCCTATAAACATAAAAAACAAATAGTACCGTATATTTCGGTGTACAAGTCGCACCTGTGTATAAGACGCACCCATAACGGAGACTGAAATATTAGTATTTTGTATGTAGTCGATGCATAAGACGCACTTATTTCTAGGCCGAAATTTAAACATTTTACAATCAAAACAATGGTATTTTAATAATAAAACAACGATATTTGAGACATATTTATTAGAATCAAATGATATAATTTTGTTTGATTGCCTTTATTACATCGTAATCAGTCTCTACTTCAACTGAACGTTCAATGAAAAGGGAAATCCCCATATTGTTTCAGTTACGATGCACTGTGTGGGTAGGGCTAGCCTATGTCTATTTAAGTAACTTTAATTTCATATTACTTAAATATATACCTTCTTATTGTGTGTATGACCATTATAAAATCAATCCAAATGATGTTCAGTTTTTTGGGCTGATAATGAACCAGGAATATCATGTTGGGTAGGCCTATATGAAAATCTTTCCTATTTCCATGCATGCATTACAGCAATATGAGGAGAGGAGAGCACTAACCATGTGCTCCTTGCCTGGTGTCCAGCACTGTTGGCCATATACACTATGAGATTAGGGGAAGCTACTTAACACAATAACAACACACTCTTTTAGATATCGCTTGACATACAAACTATTGCCTACATGATTATAAAATTATGTGATTGTTGACATAGAGATGTAATAAAAATAAACCACCGTGATCAAGGGAAATAGTTATTGTGTAATTAAAATGTGACACCACCGTAATTAATGGACTCTTCCATAAATGTGTTGCGCTGTGATGCTGCATGCTGCTAGAATACACACCCGCGAGTTCAGAGAGTATTACTAGGCCTGGGTAGAATATCTAATGCGTACTGTAATATTAATACAGTCGAGGATGACAATTTACCTTAGCCTAACTAAAAATTCAATAAACTTGTTACCACACTGTGGTTAGACAGAAATGAGTAACTAGCTAGGCCTACATTGCAGAGTAGTACACTATTTTTAATTAATTTAAGTATTAGTAGGTAATTAAATTAATTAGGGTAACATTTAGAGGTCAAATTTGCGTGTCAAAAGTGCGTCTTATACACCGAAATATTCGGTAGGCCTACGTACACGTACCAATTTAATTCAGCACCATTTTTATTCAAGTTTACACAGTGAAATTCTTTGGTTTAATGAAAAATATTTCCAGGAAAAAAATAAAAATCCCCAAAAAGATTGAACTGAACTGAACGTGAAAAGCCCGGCCGAAGCACGCGATTGGTCAGTCCATTTTTCTGTCATATTTATAACCATCATCTCTCAACAATCTCTCGACGATCTGACGCTCAGCAGTGACTTTGACATCGGACAATCTGTATATTCGATCGATTTACATAGTCAATAAAAGTAAAATGACCAAAAAATCTGCTATAATTGATAATTAATTGCACGATTTTGGAAGTTGGGCCTTTGTTTTTCAAGGGGGGTTCGCTGGTAAAAGGGGGGTTCGCGCAAAAGGGGGGGGGGGGGTTCGCCTGAACCCCAAAAAACCCCCCTGGCTACGGGCCTGTTTGTGTACGGCGTATCAAAAATGTCATATTTTTGTATGATGCCTTTTCTGGTTTTTTTTTGCCATTCGCCTTTATAAAACAATCATCCATTAACATTATTAAAAAATAGTAAACCTTTATTTTGTTAACGCATGGAATATTCTTTACTCCATGGTTAACGTATGGCGGATAAATGACACATAAGCGTTTTATTAATTTTGTAGTGTGGGATAGCAATTCTAATTACAGTATTAACCTTTTGTATTATAATCCTTTTGTATTTCGACACTGTTTATATGAAGCAATTTGACACAGCTGTTAAATTGTTAATTTCAGAAGCCATTGAATTTTCGCTTTGCGTTGGCTTCTTTTGTTACTGACTGCTTATTTTTAATATACATCCTTGTCTAATAAGTTGTGCATTATTTAATAATGCGGGTAGGGTGCATACTTTATTTTACTGTTAACATGATATCTAAGAAAAATAGTACTCTATGAGAATACCACCCAACAAAAAATCAGCTTTGGAAAAGGCAGTTTTGACGACCTAAAGAGCCAAAAATGGTAGTCATACACACATTTCCCTGTAAATGATAAATAAAAGGTTGAGAACATTTTGCCATTTTCTTTACTAAAATGGATATCATAATTATAATGCTTTCTCTAGCTTGACAGTTGTCATTGGTGAAAACCATAGAAATATTATAATATCTATATGGTGAAACGTTGGCTGTAATTTACAACTAGTGCGTTCAAACCATAACAATAACTAAACTATACGTCCCCTATAACATACGATTTCATTCGACATTTGTTTTTTATTTTTGTGTCTTAGTTCTGAGTGTGATTAGGCTAATTGCACCAAAACCTTGTGAATGCGAGTTTGGTGTATATCCAGCTTTTCACAGTTCAAATCCCCTCAAAGTCCTGCTGAGGAATTTTTTTCTTTACTTAGGTACTTAGGTAAAACAACGGTGGTCAAACTATGGTAAAATTACTTTTAAGATTTATTTAATATAATTTATTGTAACGCTCACAAAATCGAAACGCCCACAAAATCGAAACGCCCAGTCGTTTCATTTGTTCGAAAAAGCACTGAAAAGTCGGAAGAGTCCACTTTAGGCTACATTGTTACAGATACAGTTCCGGTCTCATTGAATTTATTTGTAGCATATCTTTCTTGTCGTCAGCATTATGTTAAATACAAGCAATCACAAACCTTCAAGACTATTGACAAATTTGTTAATTGACACTTCGAGTGAAAACGAAAACCGGCCTCCCGTAAAACGAGCAATTGTAGACAAATTCCCGCAAATTATTGAAATAGCTAAAAACTTTATTGAAAGAAGTGGATTTGAAGCACATCGACGTCGCCAAAGCACCACCGGACACTGTGGAACTGGTCTGAAAGCGGTTCGGGACCATCTTCTTCACGAAGTACCAGGTTTGGCTGAGCAGCATCCCAATTTTAGTAAGTACAACATTTGATAAATTATTATTTATATGGATATCCAAGTATATTAAATATATAATTAAACTAGGCCTATGAATCCGGGACGGGGACCCGGATGGGTAAATCGACATAGCGTCGACTTTTGTAATTTACCTAGTATAATCATAAAGAATTTTCCATGGTATAATGTGATCATGCAAAACAATGACAACTTTATTAATTTTCTTTCTGTAGGTATTCATACTGTGCACCGCATGCTACAGGCCCCTCATCAAGGTCGTAACAGTTCAGCAAGGTACAAAGGTTTCATCGATGCTAAAGTTCCGAAAAAAGATAATGGAAGGATGAAAGAAAATGACAATGCTCATTTTTACAATGCGAGGGTGAAGTATTGCCTTCAATTAAGTGCAGCATTTCCGGATGTGTGTAGTGTATATTCTGTTGACAACAAAAACAAAGTGAAGATAGGTAAGATCAATCATATACAATTAAGAATTTTCAAATGTAACATCCACAGAATATTAACGGCCATACAAAATTGGGTGAGAATGTTAGGTGGATTCTGAAATAAATATTATAAATTATTATTTATTGTTTTTATTTTTAAAGGAAAAGATGTCCCAGCTGTTGATCGAAGGACAAAAATAAGAAGAATATTTCCAACCATTGACAGGCCGGTGCTTTTAGATCACGACTTCCCAAGTCATTCAGGCTACCTAATTACACCATGTGGATATATGAAATTGACACTACCTAACCCCCCTGAAAAATCGATTGATTCGCTAGGTCGGCTAGAATACAAACTACATAGGAATGGCCCCGTTACCATCATTAACAGGGGACCCATGACAAAATGCACCGTAGCCTCCCATATCAACGACCTGCTGCCAATAGTGAAAGAGGAAGTCCGTACAGGAAAATCAATTTTAACTATAATTGCAGATGGCGGGTGCGACTTTAATTCCGGTCATCATACAAATTTACTATATTATGCTAGACTGTTTAGAGATACTGGCTTAGATGCTCTGATTGTGACAGCGTATGCTCCAGGACAATCGGCTCTAAATCCGATCGAACATGCCTGGGCTCCTTGTACATTAGCGTTAACGTCTGTTATGTTCACGGATCGACTTGAATGCGAAGACAGACCGCCATGGCAGCAAGGTTTAAACGAAGAAGAAATGCGTCTGAAAGAATGTAAAGTATTTGACAACGCACTAAAAAACTTAGAACAATACTGGAAAAGTGTACATTTTAGCGGCGTTCCGATTAGTGTAAGCCACTTATTGTCTTCGTCAAAAGAAACGCCTTATGATGACTACAGTCAAGTGCACGCTGTTATGGCGTCTAACAGCGGGAAAACGTTCAGACAAAGCAATCTTGTAGACGAGTCCCAGTTTATGCTTCAACATATTGATAAAAGGAAAGGTTTTTTAGTTTTTTCTAAATGTAGAGACCCTAACTGTACACATTGCAGCCGCAATCCTATAATTGCCCACGATGTAATGAATGCCTGTTTTAATAGGGATGGATTTCCTTCACCCATGCAAAGCGAGAAAGAAGGACACTTCCTCACCATTCATGAGGTATTAAAGTTAAATTCATGGGATACTCTCGATCAGCTGATGCCACCTGCTGGTGGAAGATGTGCCATTTGTCCCGCATATGGATTCAACAGCAACGCAGAGATAACTTCTCACAGGAGAAAGTACCATCCAAGGCAGCAGGTCCTTTAGTTGCTATGTTTAAAACTACTTGTAATTTATATATGTTGGCCTATTTCAGCCTTTGTACACTGAAATATATCTGTATTTTATTGTATTTTTATATATCTAGTTTTTTATGAATTTTTTACATACTGTATATTTTTATATAACGTTTTAAACTTTTTTAAACGTTTTTTTATGCTGTTTGTTGCCTTTAGGAAGACAAATTTTAAAATATTATTTTTGGACAATAAAGTAATCTTGATTATCAATACTGTATACATATCGTAGTATAACTGCAATGATCTATTGATGTGTGAATCAGAATTAAAGATTTCCATTTTATGAATTTATTGTACTGTCTTGCTTGTATACTTTTGTATTATGGTATTTATTTATTTTTTGCTTTCAGGGAATGTACGGCTATTATTATTTGAAGTTCAAACAAATAATAATTTCCAAATTCTTAACAATAACGTGGTTTGTTCGCGTACCATAGTATTTAATAATTAGCATAATATCAATACATTTATTGGACAATGGACGAACAGTAAAACAATACAGAATGAATAAAAATCATACGGTACAATTTCTGTGACTTAATATACTATGGACTTAAAACAATGTATTAAACGCCCAATTGAATTTCGCTGTTAGTTTGAAAATTAATGGAAAACGATACACGAGTGCACTGAATATCGTGCTAAATATAGATATATTTGTACTGTAATTTCTATTGAAAAAGATAGATTAATTTACAAATTGTTTTAACAACGGTAATTTTTCAAAAAGAACAGAACAGATTTGCTTATATTATTGTGGAGGAACCTGTACCATAGTATACTATATATTTCCAATTCACCATAATGCCTAAAAGGGGAGGTGGTTTTATAGCTGTCACTGCTTGCTGCTTCTTTGGTACTTGACAAATCACACCTCAATATGCAATTAACTGACCAGATCTTCTCTCTCTAGTATGTAAAAGCGTGGGATAGAAATTCTAATTATTAACCTTTTGTATTATAATCCTTTTGTATTTCGACACTGTTTATATGAAGCTATTTGACACAGCTGTTAAATTGTTAATTTCAGAAGCCATTGAATTTGCCCTTTGCGTTGGCTTATTATTTTTCGTTTATTTTATTATTATCCTTATTCTATATTTTATTTTAATAAATGCAGTTTACTTGTTAGGCCCTCGTTACGACTGCTCAGTACCAGATTGCCTGATTTTGAAAATTGTCTTCTGTTTAAAATATTGATGATAATAAAAAAAAGTGGTCCAGAATTGGGATCCCATAATACTATTGAATGCTCATTGACCCATATCTGTATGTGGTTTCAATGTGTTAAAGATCTGGAATAAGTTCGTTTTAGTAATCATGCTACTAATATAGACTACATAAACCCCCTTGGCGGAGGTAATAAACACACATTAAAAGAATACATTTTGACGACTTTTCTACTACTACAATGACGAACACAGGTATTAGTCAAATATGTAACCTGTTTAAATTACTCCCACACAAATTCACAATAGTTGTGATCTTATTCAAGTTGTTCACACTATTATACTTTCTTACACTGACGGTGTAAAATATAGTTACTTATAGTTAATTAATTTGCTTTATTTTCAATTCATTATGTTCTTAAAAATGAGTTTTAAATCACATATCGAAGACTGTGGCTGCTGATAATTTTGAATTTTTAGTATTGCAATATCTCTTGTGGGGAAGCGTGAGGTACCTATATTTAAATTAACAATTTTAATATTAATTTTTGTATTTGTTATACTGTTTTGTGAACACCTTGCAAATTGTTATTTTCAAATCCCATTATTTGTGCATTTGTGTTGGCTTTTAGTCGTAGATAATTTGGCTGTTTATTTTAATATACAGCATTGTTTTAGTTTTCATTACGTAATATACCACGCCTTCACTGTTTACCTGAAGCCTGAGAAAGTTTGATTTGAGCATCTTTGGAATGCGTCCCTGTGCAGTCCAGTAAACAATAGTGTCAATAAATGCACAGTCGAGGCATCCATAACTATCACTTCATCATAATTATTTCTACAAGTAACATCGAATTTTAAAATGTCTCTACGCCGTCAGAAAACTGTTGTACCAGCACATGCTTTGGTCTATTTTGATTCAGACGAAAGTACAGCAATTGTACTATCTAAGAAGTTGCAGGGAGACAAAGTTCCTAACGGTGTCGTTAAAATGGTATACAACAAACAACAATTAACGTGCCGCATTGTGGAACTTTCTGACACATCTGATGATTTAGTTCACAAAGACACACTGTTCTGGGAGAAACGCAAGCGAGAGCTTGGTAAGTAATGTTATATTGTAGTTATTCATTCAAATAGTGAATGAATAATATTTATTTTAACTTCTTAAATACCAGACCTACTGTTGTACTTGCTGTCGAATGTTATCGTGAACATACGAGTTGACGTATTACAGACATTATCCACGCATTGTACGTTCTCGAGGCTGGTCGATTATTTAACATATTTTTACGCCAAAATTGAGAAAAATGCGCACTAAAAAAATGTATATTTTGCATATTACACTTTATTATAATTATATTTAAAATATTTAATCGTACCTCAATATTAGCCTATATAACATGTATTTTGTAATGGCACAAGCCATATTTGTAACAGTAGGCCTATTGTCTTTTCTGAAATCATAATAAAATTAAATTATAGGCGCAATCAAATTTTAAGCCTAATGATTTAATATATTTATGACTGTACTTTCTTTTATTAAATTATAGACTTAAACCTAATATCCTTTATATTTTGTCATTCCTGTATAACTGATTAATCATTTTATATCGACAGATGATGACTCTGAAGTTACTGTTGACTCCCCTAACAAAAAATCAAGGAAGAATGACCCCAGGAAAGATGTCAACACAGAAAATGAGAGACCAAAGAAAGACCAAACGGAAAATGAGAAACCCAAGAATGACCAAACGGAAAATGACCAAACAGAAACGGAGAAACCCAAGAATGACCAAACGGAAAAAGAAAACCCCAAGAATGACCAAACGGAAAATGACCAAACAGAAACGGAGAAACCCAGGAATGACCAAAGGGAAAAGGAGAAATCCAAGAGTGACCAAACGGAAAAGGAGAAACCAAATAATGACCAAACAGAAAAGGAGAAACCCAAGAATGACCAAACAGAAAAGGAAAACCAAAAGAATAACCAAACGGACAAGGAGAAACCAAATAATGACCAAACGGACAAAGAGAAACCAAATAATGAGCAAACGGAAAATGAACAACCGATCCCGAATTTTGACATCCAACCCCAGTCACCCAACGCCGTAATCGTGACGGAATTCGAGAGTCCATCGGAAAGCGGTAAGTCCTGCAATTTGTTTTGTTTAAAAAAAGTAAATAACAACATAAAATCACAGTAATAAGTAACATCATGAATAGTAATTTACATTAACGATTCAAATATTACATACACACAAAATTGGAGAAGCAAAATAATGAAACAAAACGTGTATATTCTAGATTAGATTAATACCTAAAAATACAGACACCAACGACGGCATTTTAATAACGGTGTGTAACGTTTAATAACAGCATATAAATATATTATGAAACCCTCGAATTTATTTACTAGACAAGTAATTGGCAGGGCTCCAATGGTATGAACTACCCTGGGTAAATAAATGAAATAAATAAATAAACCATTATGTTGTTCCCAAACTAGGTGTTGTGTATAACAATTATCATTGACATTTTTTTAATTATAGACATTGAGCTTGATATCGATTCCGACCTTCTTGTCGAAGTCCTTGCTGGTCCTCTATTGAGCAGCACAGTCTTAAGTAGTAAGTATATATCACTTTGAATAATAGTTGTTTTGATATTAGTATTTGCCTTTGGATTTATGTACTATTCTAATGTTTGCATCAAATGCTTTTGTGGGTACTTTAAAACAAAGAAATCTATCTATATCTTTAGTACTGTATAACTACTTTAGCTCTTAAATACGTACCTCATTCTTTGACAAATAACAGGACTCAATTTTGACATTTCCTTAGTTTTAATTCGCTGGTTTATTGTGTGTCTTAATTAAGATCCCTTAACTGTTACCTATTTCATTGAATTTATTTATTTTGTATTATCTTCCCAACTTTAACTTAAATGGTTTTTTTTTCTTTTAATTTGTAAAAATCGGTGTTTTGACCCATTTTAAACTATACACAGTGAATGTAAATTAATATTAACTTGGCACCGCATTGGCCTGTTATATTTTTGATATTATAAAAACGTTGGGCATCCTATACGATTATATTAAATGAATGTTATACATTTCTTCTTTCAGATCAAACTGGATGTACGGCATGCGCTTGCGCAAAGTGCATGAAGGTCCCAAACATGCTGGAAACAATTATAACAAATCAAACAATTATTATGCAGCAGCTAACCACCCGGTTAGGTTATACTCAACAAGTGCTGCAGCAAGTAGCAGCTCCGCCGACCAATGCCTTACTTGGTGAAACAAATGGTAGAGCTGACAGTAATGGCATTGTTCATATAGGGGGGCTGGTGCCCGTAGCCGAGGAAAAGTACAAAGCCGCAGTTGGCGTTGGCAAAAATAAGTCAGCAACAAAAATGACTAGAAGACTGCTGGACATAATGTTCACACAGGAGGAGCTAGCAGTATCTAATTTGTACGGCTCTAAGAAAATAGAGAATGGCAAACTTGTCACAAGGCCAGCACTAGAAGCGCCACGTTCGCGGGCACTTTTCAGACAAATTGAACAGGAATTTCCAGGTGCCACCTCAAACAATTATTTAGCTTTAAAAGAGGCTGTCAATAGTAAATGCCGAAGAATTAGAGAAATACTTAAGGGTAGTGAAAATGTAACACCAAAATAGTTGGTTGGTTTTGTTTTGTAAAATAAAATATTTTAATTATTATTTGTTCGTATATTGTCATTTATGTTTACTAGGTCTAAAGCTCTATCTACACTATCAAACTTTATGTGACAAAAAAATGTGATGTGCCCATATATGGTAGTGATATGCACAAATATGGTAGTGATGTGATGTCAACGTGTCCATATATGGGCACATCACATTTTTTTGTCACATAAAGTTTGATAGTGTAGACGGAGCTTTAATAATATGTTAATGTCTAAAAAATTAACAACGTGAACATAAGATCATAGAACTATTTCAATTTGTGCGTTATTACATTTACTGTGAATTCATTTTTATTTCAACAATATTTTTTATGATTTTTTTCTGGTCCCAATACTATCTTTTTTAAATAATTCAGCGAACTGATTCAATTCTCATACAGAATAATATCAATGCCATTAGAAAATACAAACAATATCTTCAAATTAAACAAAGAAACGGATATCTCCGATCGCTGACAAATAATGATATTATTACAATTATTTGTTTATGTGTACCCAACAATCCGGGCGTTTTCCAAAAATCGCAGAAAAGCATCTATTTTAGGGAGGCTTTTACAATGTAACTCTGTTATTATTTATTATTTAAATTGTTATGGCTGTTTCGGCATTGTTATTAATTAGTTAGTTGTTTTAAATTCATAATCATAAGAAACACCGTCGGCATTGATGTAAAATGATCTCAAAATCGTTTTTTTAGTGAACTGCTAGTGTTAAAAGATAGGGGAAATTGTCAAAAGCTGGCGACCTGGTACTCAGCAGTCCAAACACAAGAGAATTACTTGTCCAAAAAACTTCATTTTTGTTCGAGGGACAAGAGTTATAATTTGTGATTTGTAATTTTAAAATTTAATTTGATTTAATGTATAGGAATTTTGATACGAGTAAATTCACCCGCTTGTTGTTTGTGAAGTTTTGACAGGCGTTTATTAAACTATAGGGAACATCTATCTATCCCCTTCGGCTTATTTGTTACAATTTAAAAACTCACAACTCAGTAAAGTGGTACAGTCCTACTGTACATGGTTAATTACGTACCACTGTCTTTAGGCAGATGATTAAGAACATTAAACGTATTGATAATAAATAAAAGGGGATTGTATTGTGTGCAGGAAAACGGAAGCCAACCGAAATAATATAGCGCGGCGGCTATACTCGTAACTTGTGAGGGTCCCTAATGATCAGCTTCGGCTGGATGGACCACCCTCGGTAAAGATTGTTGAAATAAAAATAAAAAAATAACCTAGCCTACTACTTGTTATTTTCAAAACACATTACACGTCGGCGAGGTCCGATGGCATGCGTGACTAGCGGAACAAACCAAATATTCCTCGCAACAAATATCAAGCTAACAGACCCTTTTCCATCGGGCGAAATCAGTTTATTACCTCCCATGTTTATGCGTACCATTTCGGGACTTACTATCTCAAGTAGTACGAGAGAAATTCATGACATACAGGACATTGAACATTTAATAACGTAGCTTAATAAAAATATGTTGGCTAAACGAAAATAGCGTGTTTCTAGTTTATTTATGTAGGCCCAGGGATGTCACCACGGTGGTCGGCGATGGACGGCCCCGTCCACCATGCACTCGGAATTTCCGACCACCATTTTCATGACGCCGACCACCACTATATTTACGCATGTAAATCGTATAGCCTATTGTTCGTAACTTACTACTACGATACGATGTATTGATATTATAATTATCAACGCGTCGATCGTAGGGTGGTTCGTAGAGGAGTTAAACAACATTGTCATCGCCTTTAGAAAACGCATGGACAATGCAAATTAACAATGTACTGTTCACTAATTAAAATCGACGCCGCCTAAAAATCCTACCTAAGGTTTAGGCCTATAGTAGGAGACGACACATTAGCCTAATTTTGCAGGACGTAATGAAAATGGCCCAAGTATTCTGTAGCTAACCTCACCATGGCGACCACCACTCATGACATCCATGTAGGATAGGAGGCCTATACAGTAGGCCTGCAATGAAACGTCTATTTTAGGTACCCCACCTGGGTATAAATCGAGTTAATCGTAAATTTAAAAACTCGAACTAGATCGTAGGCCTACTCTTTTGCTGTGTAGCGCCTGATGGAAAGTAATTCTACGCATTTTGGTCCCTGGATGGAACATGATATATCACGCGTAAACCGCCAATGTTGAACGATTCCCACAAAGGGACACCGCTAGACAAGTGCGTTCCTACAAAAATCTAGGTCGCAATCCGACGAGGGTGGTCGGAGTCAAACGCAGCAGTGTGTCATTGACGGTTATCAATCACATGTTCTACAGTACACGAAAACTATCGCAACTGGACGAAGTAAGTCGAAGTTGGTCATGTTGACTGTTGTTACACACAATTGTGCGTGATCAAAAGGTCAAATCAAATGTTAGAAAGCCGACTCAAGGAAGCGAAGCAGCCGTATTCACGTATTTATTATTTGTTTGCCTTACTACTACGTATATTTGTTGATTAAAGTCAGACAAGTCAAGGGGCCCGTCAGGGCGCCGTGGGTCGCGATCAAGCGAAGTTCCATAACAACAACTTGAAATCAGTCAACCACATAATGAGGGGCGGAGCTATTTATGGACGCACTAAAACGGAATAATTGTGAATAATCGGTAGTCCCTTGGACGCAACATTTTAGCTGCGTCCAGAAGGATGTCACAATACAATAGATATCGCGACCAGCTGCAGTACAATCCGTCCGATATTTAGTGGAGATGACGCCTTAGCTATTATATCTACATAATCAGCCTATCAAACCGTGGCTTTTCACATGAATAAATTCTGTGGGTGCCATTCTCTTTTGTCACATAAAGTTTGTTAGTGTAGACAGAGCTTTACTTACCTCTTTAATTTCCTGCTTAACTTGTGCTAGTTTGTCTGGTTTTCCTGCTGATTGTAGTTTAGCCTCCATTTCACGTTTCTTTGCTAACATTGCTTGAGCATTCTGCCACACGTGAAAACACTTCTCGCGTTCACGGAAAGTAAGCTGGTGACAAAACATAACATGGTTTTAGACAGTTAGACAAAAGATGAATGTTACAAATACAATTCCAAGAACAGATTAATATTTTGTATATTAAAATTAACACTGAAGATAAGGAAAAAGTGGAAAGGTTTCAATACATTTTTTTTTTTCATTCAACAATAAATTAAACCAAACAAGGGAGAATAGATGGAGATATATTTTCTTATTCATTAATACGGACAGTAAATAATGTTTTACAGCCATTTACACAAAAACACTACAGAAACAAAATTCAAACTGCTTACTTTAACAGCCCCAATAAGGCCAACGTAATCCTTCAATAGCTCAGAAAAAACAAAAAAGTCTGTATTGGCCTGTTCCATATGAAGGGCATCGATCCTTTCCTCTGTTTCAGCGAGTTGTGATATTGCTCTTGAAAGTGCTGTGTGTTCTTCAGAATTACCCAACATTGCTGCACTTTTTGCAAACTGTCCTGTTGCCAGACCAAGATCTATAATAAAGATAATTGACAATGGGTTTTACAAATGTCGGTTAACATTTGTTTACAATGATTAACTTAAAGAGTACAGTATTTGGATTCTATCCCGATTATGAAACACTAGACCATCAGGCATGCAGAGTGGCTAGTCAAAAATGTCTTTAATCATACTCTGTTTTGTTTTGTTTGTAACTCGTCCATAGTGACAAGTTCAAATCTAGTTATCAATTAGGCTACTATCCTCGCCACCTAATTCCTCTTAATCACTTAAAAATGTTTGTCCAGGCTCAAATAAGAACCCTACTTGTGGCTGGCCTGCAGTCATGATCGCAACCTTCAGCATGTAAACATTGCTGTGGACCTTTGATTACATCACATAGCGCTCTCTATCAGTCAACTTTTATTTTCTTTTTGTGAAAATAAAATAAAAATATGGTCACATAACGATAGTCAACATGTCCAGCATAAGTACATATTCAGATTAGTTTTATTTTTACTTCAGGTCACCTTTAAACCATGTACCTGTGCTGGGCAGAAGTGTGTGGGAACACTTACCTTTAATAAAGTTTTCTAAATTTATTTTAAGGCCTTCTATCCAGCCGATTTTCAAAACAGAATACACCTTCTTAACTCCTCCCCCACACCACCCTTAACTTCTCTAGCTACATACCAACAATTCTCTAGCAACATACCTTTTCTGTGCAGCACCATATTTTCAACACTACCATGAAGTTTCTTAAGATGCTGTTCTAAACTATCAACTTGATTTTGTTTTTCTTCAAACCACTTTAAAAACAATGATAATCATTATAGACAATGGATTCATACTTTTTTACTTTATAAAAATAGCAGTCTAAAATTGCTGTGGACTAGATGATGTTACACAGCAACAGCTTCCATCTCCTCAAGGGTCCCTTTCGTTTGTCAACAACAGGGGCGGAGATAGATCAGTACACCAGGGTAACTCCCTACTCTTCTGGAAGATGCACTGGGTTTTTTTAAAGTTCACACGAGCAAGATGTATACTTGGGACCACAGTTTTACAATTCTAGATCATCTTTGCTAAGATAAGTAATTGATTCACACCTGATCAGACTCTGTCATCTTAGATGTAGCCTTAGATGCAGCATCTGCTACTTTGTTGAAAACCCTCATTACACCTGCTCCACTCAAAGCTTGTGTATTGGTAGCTTTTGGCAACTAAAAATAACACCAAAATTACAAGAAAATAAGCAATAATAACGCTTATACAGTCATTGGACAGGTCCATAATTATGCAGTTGATAATCAGCGCAATTGTTTTTTATCCTACCAGTACCCATTTACACCTGGGTGGAGAAAAGGCAAATGCCTACGGACACAAGCAATGCGACAAGCTTTCAAACGATAAGATAATGCTGATATTTCAATAACATTGTTGTGCAATTTCCAAAAAAAGGTTGATAATCATTGTTCTAAAAGCTACAGTAAACTTACGTCATCCTTCTCCAGAAATTCTACAAAGTCAATATCAGTACAGAGTTTTGGGTGGTGAGCAGTTCTATTGAGGAAGCGTGCCAATGCAGCTCTACGTTTCTCTATAAAGTCCATTGAGGTTGTCTCCTCTTGTGTCTTTGCCATCTTAACTTTAGTCATACCTGCAAACAAATGTGTATAAATAGTTTTAATGGTTTTTTTTTAACTGCATTGAATTGATTTGTCATGAATGTAATGATTGGTATTTTGGTTAAGTAGTAAATTTATACTTGATGCTTGAAAAAAAACTTAATGTAATGTATACAAAATAGTAAGAAATTAAAAAATAATATTAAAAATACATTTAGATAGATAGATAGTGCAGGTAATATTTAAAGATGTATTGTCCCTTGAAACACAAAAAAATTAAAGTCAAAATATAATAAATTTGTATTGGCCATATCAAAGTAATATTAAAGTTATTCACTTTAAGTCGAAAATTCGAGCCAAAAACAACAATTTTACGTAATTATCAGCTAAATTAATTTGATTACATTTCGTCTGGAAAATAGTCGCGAGCAAAAGTAAACAAGATTTTAAACCATGAGTATACATTATTCATGATGCTAATTAGTATTGTTTACAACTCGTCACGGTTGAGAAGTGTGTTTTTGCACAGATCGCGAGGAAGTTTTATGGTTATGATACAGAGTAGCCAAATAAGCGCATTGCATTGTAATATATGTTTTGATCGAAAACTTTGACTGGAAGTCAAAGTTATTTTTTGAACCAAAAAACGTCTGTATTTCAGTTAAATGATTTTTTTTCGACTAATTTTTGGTGAAAGTTAATAACTATTATGATACTTCAAAATGACCCACTTTTTTTCGAAATCTTTTTATTTTAATTTTTTTGGAATTTGACAAAGGGACAATACATCTTTAATTATTCCAGAAAGTTACACTAGATTAATAATGATAACTGCTATAAAAAATAATCATTTAAAATAGATATGTTACCAATAACAGATGGTCTTATGAAATTTTATTAAATAGTTATATTACAATGACAACCAGCTAGACATCTATACTATTTGTTCAACAATAAATTTAATGTTTAACGTAGGAAAGTGACTTACCGACAACACTTTTCTCAGGGGCAGGGGGAACTATGACACCCTTAGTAGCATGTTTTGATGACAGTTTTTGATAGAGTCCAAGGAAGTCACTAAAACGTCGCATTACACTCATCTCAGATTTCTTAAACGCTGGATTTGATGTCTGACAAACAAAAAAATTATAATTTGAACGTTTTACTTAATATTCAAAGCTAAAAAGATAAAGTAAAGATATGTATTAGTTTTGGAAGAATTTCTGATTTTTAGAGAGTCTAGTAATTGGAGAGTCGACTGTAGTAATTTGGAATGCAAATTGTTGAAATAATGTAAATATTTTTGATTCATAGTTCGCTACATCAGAACTCGATTTTTTTAATTTACTAGCTAGACCACTGAGCTTGTTCAATGTGAGTTTCACTAGCCCTGTTGGATGTTTCACTAGTCCGTTAGATGTTTCACTATTCCGCTTCTTGACTAAATCTTACTGGGTAAATACCGCACATCTGAATCAAAACTAACTGAATTACTGTAAGTTCTAGTTAGTTTAGTGCCACAGACAAATAGTTTATCATAAAAAAGCAATGAGTAACTGCACTAAATTGCTCTTCTTGTATTTCCGATAAAACATTATGACCGCCCAATCCTACTATCCCCACCTACCACCTACTTCATGAACCTCAAACTATACTGCGGTAATATTTTTTAAATAGAAATTTGACTGGCTGCCATTGGCCAACCAGGCATAATAAACATAGCTAGAGTTAGGGTACTACTATAATAATAATAGGCCTAGCTAGCTAGGCCTAGAAATTAAAAACAATACAAAAAAATATTGATAACAAGTTATTAAGTATTCTTTTAACATTAACATTACACCTTAAATGTAATTAAGGAAAGGTTAATTGACTGTGTTTACATAGAAGGCACACACGTGATGCTGGCTAGAAGAGCTAGAACAGTTGCTCCCCTTTGTTAACACTTTGACTGCCAAACACGAAGATCTTCGTGTTTGGAAAAACAACGCTTGACTGCCAAACACGAAGATCTTCGCGTTTCGGGTTTTTTTACGAAATCCGGTAGATAGGTCAATTATTGGTATATACTATAAATATGGACACTATATTCGGTCTGGACCGTCAATATTTTACTATTTGAAAGTAACTAATCTGGTTACGAACGACTGTCAAAATGGTACCTGTCGAAATAACATACACCACGCATCACAGTAGCGCGTAGAGCGATGGCTTGGCGCATTGTGTATCGGTCGCGCGCATTGTGTATCGGTCGCACGCTAGCTATGCCGCCGAAGCATTACAAAGGTTTTTGTGGATTGGCATGTTTGTTTGTTATCTGAATAAAAAATAATGGAGTCATTTTTAATATGAAGTCTTTAATTTTATTATTGTATGTATACCCTAATTGTTTTGGTGTTACACTGTAAGTGACCGAGTTTCACGCAACAAACTTGTTTGGAAATGGTGAAGATATTATCAACAGTTTACTAGCTAGGCTAGTAGTATTAGGCTAGCCTAGGCCTAGTCGTAAAACGGTTCCGGACCAACTTTAGGCCTGGTTAACTAGGCCTGGTGTCTTTACTATGTGGATTTTGGCGAAACATTGATGTAAGATTTATGATTTATGAAATGTAATACAATTTTCGAAAGTGATAATTGTTTTTATAGGCCTATCGGTGCCGTGTAAGTAACTTTTTCGTTGTTTGTTGATCTCACCGGGCGATATTTTCATATTGTGATGTCTTGCACAAAATCGCGAATATCTCGACTTTCTAGCGCGAAACTACGAAAAACTCAAAAAGTGGGTTACTTTTATTTTACTGTTACAATTTACATATTGCGATTTGAAAATCGTTCTTGGTACCATTGTAAAGCTAAAATCTTTATAATTATTTTAGTCTAAATTGCATATAAATCAGATCACATACATAGTTTCAATCAGCTTAAATAAAAACATCGAATTGGGCTAAAAACGCTGGCGGTGGCAGTTTCTAACTGGAAAAACCTCTGGCAGTCAAAGTGTAAAGGAGTGTGATTACAAGTTGATTGCGAAGGCACTCTATAAAAATTAGACCAGAGTATTTTAATGCATTTTGAAAGTCTAAGCCTAAATACTCTCTGGCCTAATTATTTACACACTTAGACAGGTTGACTAACCCGAAGCAGTTTTAACTAGACAATATACGCCGGACTAGTGAAATATCGAGCCTTGTATATGCAGCATTATTGTCTACATGAAATTACCTTTGTTTTGACTTTATAGGCCATATATGAACCCATCATACCATCCCCTGTAAAGCAAAAGAACATTACATAATTTTCATATCAACACTGGTAATGCAATGAACATTTTGAAACAGCAAATAATCAAATCAAGTAGAACTTGAAAATAATACTACTACATTGATTTTGAGATGGGACAATTGTTGACATGAGGGAATCAAATTTAAAATTATTGAATTTGTCATATCATTTCTGGTTAAAAGGTACATAAAAGTGTTGCAATATCAGTTCACTTTCCAGCCAAATATCACTTGTTTCTTACCAACTTTCTGTGGATCAGTAATTATAATTTCCATATCAAATTTATCCTGATCTTCTTCAAACTGGTCTTCCTCTTCAACTGGTTCCTAAAAAATGTTAACAGTTACTATTCTGAACATATAAGTAGTTTTAAAGATGCAAATAAACGACTTCAATGACTCACATTAAAGTACTGTAGTTGACTACATTCAGAAATATTACTTATAATCAAGATACTGTACAAGATAACTTTATTGTCAAATAGATCAACGAAAGATTTGAAATTGGTTTTTCTCATGGTAACTTAATATAAAAATAGAATAAAATCAGTAAAATGTTAAAACACAAAGTAAAATACACAGTACAGTAAAATATGTACAGATAAAAATGCATATACAGGATTTACAAAATACAAAAAGAATAAGAGGATAAATGCTATCAGGTGTTCGAAAATACAATTATTTGTGTTTGTCGTCATTATATCTAAATATGCATTGTGGGACAAACGACAGTCGGTACCGTTCTGTCCGTTACCTTGATGGTACTCTATAGTCTACACCCAGTACGATTAAACACGAAGGCTGTACGGAGTGGATGAGTATCATCGTTCATAATTGCAATTCTTTTCTGTTCCATTCGATTATCATACATTTCCATAATCACTAGGCAGATTATTATCTCCATTTATGCATTTCTTAGCTCTTTCTTTTAACTATGCATTTAAATTGCTTATTATTGTATTCATAAGTGTTACCATAGTAACAAGTTAAGTTAAACATTAGAACACTTTGTATAACGGCTTTTTAGAAGGTATATCCAGATATATTTGGACCATCATGAGGATAGGACCAAGCTCTTGGAATTTTACCTGTACCATCATTAAGTTACCTTTTCTTTTTCCTTGGCATCACCAGATGCGGCAGCTTCCTCGTCAATTCCTGCAGCTGTTGCGGGAGAAGATGGAAGTGAATCAACCACTGGTTCGTCTTCTTCCTCATCATCTTTTTTATCTATTTGCTCCGCATCAAGATTTGCAGGCTCACTCTCATCAGCAGGCTCATCATTTAATGAAATCTCATTAGTCCCTTCTGAAATGCAACACACTTTTTTTCTTTTTTTTCGTTTGGTAGTTGACCATAGGTTTAATTGAAACATTAGTATAAATTAGCCTGGTAAATAAAACTCACTTCACAAGGAGGAACTGCGAGTATGCAAAACCTCTGCTCTTTTTATGCTAGTGCAACATGTTTCTTTTTATCCAGTGGCAGATTGAGAAGGGAGGAGAGTAGCGTGAACAGGACATGAAATTAAAATTGTAATCAACTTTCATACAATTTTATTCAATTCTGAATGTTAGTAGTACAGCGGACTATAGAATTAGATAGATATTTTTATTTTTAAACCTACACTGGCCAAAAACAAATAGAAATATAGATTAAAAAACAAAAACTTTCAAAATAAAAATTAGTCTGTAGAAACATCACACACAATGTACCTCCAAACAAGTCATCATCCTCTGTTGTTTCTTTTGGTTTATCATCTTCAACTTTTTTGGTCTGAAATAAATCAGTAAAACAAAGTAATGACAGAATCGAAATAATGTAGTGCCACCGGTCCTGCAGGTGTGCACAGCACTTAGATTCTATGCAAGTGGATCAAGTATATCGCCAAGCCTCATTATAGTTTGCCGGTTGAACAGAAATTTTCTGTCAAATTTGTTGTCGTCATACTTATCAAGCGGATGCAATCTATCACGAAAAATACGCCCATTTCTCTCTCGATAACCTTTTTTGTCTTCGCGACGAATCCTAAGCCTGCTACGAGGAGGCTTAGAATCTAAGACCATGAAATGGCCTCTCGTAGGCTTATTAGACTTTATTTTTCAAGAGGCTTTATTCTTAGCAGGGCTCGATTTAGTGCTAGCCTGGCGTACAATGGCTAGTAAAAAAAGCTCCGGGCTACCTAAAGTATCTTCCTTTAAGCCCGTATGGCTAGTAGGTTGTGGGAACTCGAAATTGGGACGAAATGACCTCATAAAAATAACTCCAGCATGAAAGACATATGTCTTGGCAACATCAGCAAAAAAAACCACTCGCGCCCTGCTGTGGCCATAACAAGTGATGAAGTAGGCGGAGCCTCTCATAATCAAGCAAATTTCCCGAATTATGATTGGCCATTTATGTTTTTGTCACCCAGGTTATTGTGAAGTAGGCGGAGCTTCATTAGCAGGTCAAACATGTCACAAAAATATGACCATAAATAACGAACTGTGATTGGCCAAATGTAGTAGAATTTTTTCAATGTTAAAAATAACTTGTCTAGTCTTGTCAGGCCTGGTTGTCACGCACGGATCAAAGCTAGGGATATTTTGTAGGGCTGGGTGGCTGGCTCTATCCCTGTAGGTAGGCCATGGAGGCCATATTTTATAATATGCGTAGGCCTAGATAGAATCAAAAGCAATCGTTTGGCATCGTGATGGCTGCTCAGCAGCTAGGCCTAGCTAGGTACTACCATTTTGGTAACAGTAGGCCAGGTGCTCCAATGCGATCTAGGCCTAGGCCTAGTAGGTATGTCTATCCTAGCTACCCTACTACTACTAGTACTAGGCTAGGCCTAGTACTATAATAATAGGCTCTAGGCTAGGCCTAGAAGGTAGACAGAATCTGATTAGTTTTCTTGGCTAGGTTGAAGCCCAACAACAAAAAGACCTCAATAAATTGATTCTGTGAATATGGTAATGCACTTGTCAATTGTATGACCCACTATACGACCCCCGGGAGAGGTGCGTCATTTGTCCGATGTGCGTCATACCATGACGCACCCGTGCGCCAAAAAGGTGACTTACCTTTAGGTGACCATGACGCACCCATTTTGACGCACTGTGACCATGTTGTTTATGATATTATTGTGGGTGGTAAAGTGACGGACATTGACACACCTTGTTCATTGATGTGACATACCATCTAGGTTTTTTGACGCACCCCTACGTCAGTAATTATTTGTAAATGACGCACCTCTCCCGGGGGTCGTATAGTGGGTCATACAATTGACAAGTGCAAACATGAAACAGACTAGGCCTAGGTATGCGACGCAAAGTTAATTTTTATAATGTGAACAATAAAGAAATACAATTTTGTGTAATTTTTCATGCAATAATAGTTTAATACAGTATGGTATGTAAATGTGTAGCAATTCTCGAGCGTTTAGATTAATGCGCCCTCTATTGTACAAAATGCCTGAATTCATTTATATGGCGGCCCTGCTATCACGGTGCGATATGAGTGGGCTAGTAAAATAATGTATGGGCTAGTGAAATCTAGAGTGAACTAGCCCAGTGGGCTAGCAACATGAAAAAGATAAATCGAGCCCTGCTTAGACCCCAATTGAGGGCGGTATAAAGCCTAGGCTTAATCCTAATAAGACCGCGGTTAAGACCTTTATTTATTGAAATCCGCCCCTGTAATTTGATGTTCACAGAATAAATCGAAAAATTCTTAGATCCTAGAGAGATATTATTAGATTATAAGTATAAAATGTTGAATCAGGGCTCGAAATTCACGCTAGCAAACTAGCATTTTGCTAGTAGATTCTTGATAATTGCTAGTTGAAAATTTCAAAACTAGCAAATGTTTGCTAGTGTAATTTTTGAAAAAATACGTACTTTTTAGCTTAGCCACGCTAGCCGCCAATCGCTATGTCGACAACGGATAATAGGAACCAATTTGGTGAAAACAATTGTTTCATTTACACGCCGCCAATTTACGTCAAGGAAACGCGAATAGCACCGTGAATCATGTGGTAGCATAGTTGTTAACGATGTGCATTATAAACAGCAAGCTTTTCACCAACACAAAAGCATGTGCATTTAGTACGTCGCTAAGGATTACATCATCAGTCACGTGATTACAGAATACGCGATTATCAATTTAGGGATTTAACGAAATAAATATTTTGCCTACACAGTGGTCGAAGGGCGTATTTAATAGATTCGTAAATAGTAAACACCCCCCCACTTAATGGACTCTTCCAATTTTGTTTATGATCTCGCGCTCGAGAAGAACGTCTCCTCGGCTCCTCGGTCCTGTTGTTTGTGCGATGGATTTTCTTATGTCTATTGTTTACCTGTGGAATTAAATTACACACACTTTCGCATCACAACTTCAATTACTGATTTACACAGCAATGGGCAAAGGATTCATCAAAGAAGAATACGTTGAATAAAAATTCACTTAAGAAATGCCGTAAGCTGTTTTCAAACTATTGATCAGCCCACTATTATTCCAACATCATGCCTCTCGTGCGATAGGGAATTTCCTGGATAGAGACGAGTGGAGCGCGAGAGACGGCGGAGTGAGGCGGGCGTAGCTTGGACGGATTAGTTAGGGCCTACCAATTTCGCTCGGTGGCAATTAAATTTAATGTTTTAATTACGTCTGGATATAAACAATATAAAACTCAGTTTTGTCATCGGCAATGATATTTTATACATAGGCCTAGGCCTAGTCAATTTTGTTCCGCTTCAAATTTTAAAAGTTTTATGTTTCGACCTAAAAAAAGTGGGCCGAAACGTCTCGGGACGAATCGTCCATAGGCCGAAACGCCCTTGATTTGACTAGCCTGAAAGCATGTCTTGATCTTTTTTTAATTTGGCTAAAAAGGGTACTACTACTACTACAGCTTTGCCTAGCTAGCTAGGCCTACACCTAAAAGCTAGGCCTAGGTCTACACCTAAATAAATTAAGATTTGTGTAGAATTTAACTATTTTACCGAAAAAAAATTGTGATTGCTAGTTATGCTGCTGATTTTGCTAGTTAATTTTTTTACAACTAGCAAAGTTTGCTAGTCGAAAAAAAAGTAAATTTCGAGCCCTGTGATTGTGAATAGGCCTAGGCCTAGATTTAATTAAAATTATTTTATTTTTTATATTATCAGTTGACGGATTATTATAGGCCTAAGGCCTAGTCTATCTAAGTTTTTGGCCGAGTTGACGTGAGGCCGAGTTGACGTGGGGCCGTCTTGACGGTTTAGGGCCGAGTTGGATCGAATTCTGAAGGCCTAGGCTGCTAGGCCTACGCTCACCCACCACACACTAACCACCCTCAATTCACGGTCACACCCGCTCCTCTCTTCGCTCGATCGCGGGCAGGTGCCCAGCCAGTGTGTGAGAGATTGTAGACATACCAAATATTTGGCTAAACTAGCTAAATTGCATAATATATTTAATCAACGATACCTCTTCCGATGCATCTTTGAAAATATCTTCCTCTTCTTGTTTATCACCGTCTTTGAAAAGTTGTTCTCCTTCATCTTCGAACAGCGGAGGTGGTTCACGATCGTCAGCCATGTTTTTGGGTCATGTGAGAAGGCAAGGCCAGCAGCAGCAGCGCAGAAGTGTTGCACAAATAAACTCACAACAGACAAAAAGTTCCGTTTTATTTTTTAATGATTGCAATTAAAACGTTGGAATTTAAAATTTAATTTATATTTATTATTTACACAAGCTAATCCAAATTTACTTTCAGAAACAGTAAAAAATAACGTATTTTTCACTATTTCCGGAAAGACATTCAATGTTGTGAATAAATCTTAGACGCACGTAACACTGATAAGAGGATAGAGGAGTCTAGTATCATTATTATTATCATAATATTCAGAGAGATGTAATAAACCGAAGGCTAGAGGGCGTACTCCAGACTGAAAAGTGATTCCAACAGGAGTCGAGGCGGCGAGGGGGGGGGGGGGGGGGCAACAAGATGGCGGCCGTAAATGTGTTCAAAAACATTGTTTAATATAAAAAATAATAATCTAATATAATATATTCAGACCACATAAATTACAACACATATTCTTGTCAAAGCACAGTGAAGTTTTTATAAAATTAAATAAATTGTTTTTTTGTCGCAATGGAATGAATAATTTCTTGGCAATCTAGCATTTTTTGTGTACGTACAGAATGCGTTCACGTTTATATGCTTAACATGCTGCGTTGCGTATCGTTCTCATGCAGATAGGCTCAACGCAGGCATATAGTAGTGGATATTGCGTAGGGCATATCTGATTGTCTGACATAGTCGATTGCAGTCACCATCTTGTTGGAGAATCACTTTTTGAACTGCGATAAGATTATATTAAAATAAGGTTTTATTATAAGGTAATATTTTAGTGTGAGTGTCGTAGAACAGTATTAAAACCTTATTTTAATGTTTTCGACCGATATGTATAAATGTCTTCATTCTTGATAATGATTATAGTTTGCCATCCAGCCTTCAGCTATATCACTGATCATATTAAATACAATATACAGTATAATAAAATTAATTTCAATAAATAGGCACAACGTATTCATCATAAAATTCCAATAATGAACATCTTTTGCACGATAAGATACAATTTATTTAAAATATTCATATAGTATAAAGGCCTGGAAAAAACATTGCAACATTTTAAAATAAAAGGTTTTTGAATTTGACAATTTGCGTTAAAATATAGGCCTATACTATAAAGTTTTATAACTTTATTTTGCATATATCATGCATAAAAAGTAATTACATGAATGAACACATTTTTAAAATTAGTGTAAAATATTGGCATAGAATTTATAATTAAAAGAGTTATTTCAACCAGATTTCATTAATAACAAAAAATTAAAATTAATTTACTTTTTCTATCTTTTTGTTTTTCTTGGTGTTGCCTAATTAAACGACTGTATAAAATTATTTATATTATTACCATACAATTTATCTCAATTTAAACTTTAGACAATTAGCATACATAAAGATCTCTTGAAAAAAAATTATATAGGGTGGTATAATAGCTAAGTGCTTTGAATGTTTAAGTATGACAATCGGGTTCATCCTCCCCATTCAATGGTCTTTTTAAAACTATATTAATTTTCAAATGTTTGTCACTTGCTACCAAGATAACCTTAACAGCTGAGAATATTGTGAGTACTTGCTTCGTTACAGGCAATTTTGTGTTAGTGTCTTCAGCCCATACCAATTCCAATTGAGGTCTATTACCAATCTTAGAATATGTGTAACCCAGTTTATCTGAAACTTCAGGTGCATTGCAGTAGGCTCTTTTTACAATACCTAAACATGGAATAAGGACATCCACTGATCTATCAAGAACTGCCATTACCATCCCATCTTCTTCCAATGGTTCGCAACTCTTTACATAAACTGCCAGGAATATTTCCGCACTCATCTCTTGAACTTTTTTAGAAGCATTCTTTCGTTCATTGCAATGTTTGGCTTGCTTTTCAATTATTAACGGGTCTGTTGTTGGGTCTGAAGTTGCATTAACAGATGCTGCTAATAAACGATGAACAACAATATCTGCATAGCGTCTGATGGGTGATGTGAAATGTGTGTAAAAAGGCACATTTAACGCATAATGTCGGTATGCATACTCATCCTCATACAGACCAGTGCAGAAGTATTTTGCAAGCTGCATAGGTTTAGAACAAAGATTAACTAGGATTTGTGACCGGGTTTTGCTAAATTTATCCTCACCAACATATCTTTGTAAAGATGTCTGTAGAGATCCTGCAGACGTTCCATCAATGTTTAGACCCATCTCAGCACACGTGGCCACCAGCTGATCAAGCATTTTCTCTTTCGGTTCAGAGTGTCGTCTGAGCATCGCTCTTTTTGGATAGTGTTTGTAGACCCTAACTGCAGCTGCCATATTAGCTAGTAACATGAACTCCTCAACAAGTCTGTTGCTGTCTCTCAGCTGATAAACACTATAACCAGATGGCATACCAGTTTCTTTGTCTAAAGTAAATGATAGTTTTGGCTGATCTAATCGTAAAGCACCTCCATCGAAACGCTTTCTTCGAAGATTTGTAGCAATCTTATTTAAATTTGTAACACATCTTTTAATGTCTTCAGCCTTGTAATTGTTTAAAATATCTGGAAGTTCATTCTCTGCAAATACTTTATCTGGATTCTGGATAATATCCTGAGCATGACTATAGCTTAATTTCACACATGAACGAATAAGTGTCCGACCACACCATTCACTTTCAATTTCACCATCTTGTGTGAGTATCCATATAAAGGAAAATGCTAGGCGATCCTGGTATGGGTTTAAACTGCAAAGTTTCTCACATAATAATCTAGGAAGCATAGGAATAACCTTTTGAGTAAGGTAAACACTAGTGGCTCGTTCAGTAGCTGTTTTATCAAGGGCACTGTTTTCTGATATAAAGTAGCTAACATCAGCAATATGAACTCCAACTTCATAGTTGCCATTGCCTGTTGGTTTACAAGACAATGCATCATCAAGGTCTCGAGCAGTTTCAGGATCAATTGTAAAAATACACTCGTTTCTTAAATCTTTCCGATTTGCTATTTCATCTTCTGGTATACACCAGTTATCGTCTCTTGGAAGACAATCTAAAACCTCTTCTGAAAATTCAGAAAAGTCTACTCCGTGTTCGATTAAGATTGCCTCGGTTTCTGGTTCAATTTCTCCTGCTTCACCAAGACTTCTCTGCAAATGTCCCTTAGGCATTGCCATGTTACAATCCCAGCTAATAACTCTTGCTATATATAAAAATTTGGAAAAATCATCAGGACGATTTATGAATCCATCTGGACACTCAGAAACAGGGATATACATACGAGGAATACGGGAATCCTTGGGACTAAAAAGAGCATCCAATCCATTCTTAGAAGGGGGCTTGAGATGTCCACCAGCAGCTCTACTGTGATTCAATTCAGAAATATAAACCACCTTCCCAAACCTTTCATAAAACTTATCTGGAATCACAGACACACATGAGGCACCTTCCAATGTTTTTACAGGTTGTCCTGCATCATCCTTCAAATTAATAACCTTTTTATCATTGCCAATTTTCAGGCCATCGTGAAACGTTTTAGACAACGTGTTTTCATCCTTTGAAGCTTCCCTTTTATAAGCTTCAATATCAACCTTCCAAAGTTCCTTGGGAAGTAATTGAACCACTACTTCGTCGCCATTTAAAGCTCTATTCCGATTGTGCATACCTTGAATATGAATGTCTCCATAACTATCTGGTGAGTCAATGAAGGCATCCTCATAACTTCGTTGGTTAATCCTCAACAACCCTTTCAAGAGCGTGTTTCTTTTCAGTCCATCATTAACATCTTCAAACGTGAGGTATGGTTCGAAAGGCTTAAAGTCATGATTTCTTTTTGGGGTTCCTTTCCTTTTATCTACTCTTTTTGGTGTTTTACCATCTTCAGTTTGTTTCTTTGGTGTACAGTGATTGGCTTCGAATCTTTTCTTTTGTGAATTTTTCTTTGGTTTATTTGGAGACATCACTGTCGTCGGTTAATCGTTGTGCGCTGATCGCAAAAAAAGAACTATAGAATAGAATAATAACGTATTTTCCTATTTCCGGTAACACTGCCATCATCGGTTACTGTTGATGAACGACTAGTGATCTGTAATAGCCGAAGGCTGGATGGCCATCTCTTAATTTCAAAAGTGATTCTCCCTGGAGAGAGCGGGGAACCAACAACCAAGACTGCTACGACTGTGTTGAGCCTATCTGCGTGAGAACGATACGCAACGCAGCGTGTTTTAAGCGTATAAACGCGAACGCATTCTATATGATCCTTGTTATACAAAAAATGCTAGATTACCAAGAAATTATTCATTATTGCGATTAATATACTGTATTTAATTTTATAAAATTTCGCTGTGCTTTGGCAAGAATATGTGTTGTAATGTATGTGGTCTTTCTTAATGTAATATATTAGATTGGGGTGTCTCGAAAACAGAGACCTTGAAAACAGAGACCAGACCCACTAAAACATCTCAATATTACGTAATATAGGGGGTCACGGTTTTCGAGTTTTTCTATAAAACAGAGACCCCACTAAAACGTCTCAATATTACGTTAATATAGGGGGTCTCTGTTTTCGAGTTTTTCTCGAAAACAGAGACCCCACTAAAACGTCTCAATATTAAGTCAATATTACGTTATAAGGGGTCTCTGTTTTCGAGAAAAACTCGAAAACAGAGACCCCACTAAAACGTCTCATTATATTGGGGGTCTCTTTTTTCGAGATTTCCCGAGACCCCCTAATATAATCCCTGTTTATTAAGAGTGTTGCAAATATCCACCAACGAGCTTGGTCATAAATTATTAAAACCCAACTTTTATCGCAAAAACCGTGAATTTATGTTTATTTATTTATCAATTTATTTATTTTTTTTTAATTCATTTTTTTAAGGCTCGCCTAACACAATATATTTGTCTTCATCCTCAAGTCTGACCTCATCATTTTGTTATTGCATTGTACGTTATTATCTTTTATGCTTGTAAATAAATGTTACGAAACTAGTGTCAGCTTTTGAAATATTCTCCCGCTTTTTAGCTTCTAAAGGCACAGCATACGTTTTAGTGGGGTCAATATTACGTAATATTGACTTAATATTGAGACGTTTTAGTGGGGTCTCTGTTTTCGAGAAAAACTCAAAAACAGAGACCCCCTATATAACGTAATATTGAGACGTTTTAGTGGGGCTCTCTGTTTTCGAGAAAATCTCGAAAACAGAGACCCTGGGTCTCGGGTCTCTGGTCTCTGTTTTCGAGACACCCATATTAGATTGTTATTTTTTATATTAAATAATGTTTTTGAACACATTTACGGCCGCCATCTTGTTGGTTCACCCTCTGGAGCAGTGAGAGGTAAAGCCGAAGCAAAAATGATATAATGTGGCCTTGACCTTGAAGTATCGTGCACGCGCGCATCACAAATACAATATCGTCTTGAACTAGTATTATTATTAAACCAACGTTAACATGCAAAAATAGTGCGCACAAGCATCAAATGGTAATAATCCAACGCGTAAAGCTTGGTTCTCATTAGGACGTAACGCAAGAACGTAAACGCAACGCAAGCGTTTTAACCAATGACAAGCGAAATTATAGACAGTTGCAATCACAAGCGAATAAGCCATCACTTGTGATTGGTCAATTCACTTGCGTTGCGTTACGTCCTTGTGTTGCGTCACTAGTGGGAACCACGCTTTAACAACCCTAAGACCGGGCCTAAGACGTATCGTGATTACACAATTATTGAAACAACTCAATACAATGTATATAATAATCAACACGTACGTAGGCCTAGGCCTAACGCCTACGTAATATTAACACGTACATACGTGATATATTAACACGTACGTACGTACGTATTATTATTATTACGTACGTACGTAATATTTATTTACGTACGTACGTGTTAATAGTACGTACTTAAAGCTTGGTTCCCACTAGAACGTAGCGCAAGGACGTAAACGCAACGCAAGCGTTTTAACCAATGACCAGCGAAGTTATAGACAGTTAGCAATCACAAGCGAATAAGCCATCGCTTTTGATTAGTCAATCACTTGCGTTGCGTTACGTCCTTGTGTTGCGTCGCTAGTGGGAACCACGCTTACAGATTGGTTCCCACTAGAACGTAACGCAAGGACGTAAACGCAACGCAAGCGTTTTAACCAATGACAAGCGAAGTTATAGACAGCAATCACAAGCGAATAAGCCATCTCTTGTGATTGGTCAATTCACTTGCGTTGCGTTACGTCCTTGCGTTGCGTCGCTAGTAGGAACCACGCTTAAATCAAAGTAGAGACGTACAAGATGATCTCCATCCATATTAGAACTATCTGCTAAGCATCTCTATCTTTGCTTTACTATTACGTAAGTAGGTAAAGCGCAACGCAAGTGTATTAAATAAATATTACGTACGTACGTAAAAATAATAATAGGTATAGCCTATCTGTATATCTTTGGTACGCATGTGTCTTTTAACACACTGTACTATCATAAACACTAGTTACTAGTCAATCTATCCTATAAAAATTAAATATGAAAAATCAATTAAGGTAATCAATACAAATACAATTTCTTAAGCGTGGTTCCCACTAGCGACGACGCAACGCAAGGACGTAACGCAACGCAAGTGAATTGACCAATCACCAAAAGAAGCAGCTTGTTAATTTGGTTACCAATCGTAAGAAGCAGCTTGTTAATTTGGTTACCAATCGTAAGCTGTAGTTGTTACGTTCCTAGTGGGTAGCTTGAGGGTAGTTTTCCTAGGGGGTAATTGTCCTAGGGGGTAGTTGTCCTAGAGGGTAATTGTCCTAGGGGGTAATTGTCCTAGAGGGTAGTTGTCCTAGAGGAGGTAGTTGTCCTAAGAGGGTAGTTTTCCTAAGAGGGTAGTTTTCCTAAGAGGGTAGTTTTCCTGGATGCTAGTCAAGTCGCCCCATCGCAAAGTCGCCCCATACAAAGTCGCCCCATACACAGTCGCCCCATCGCAAAGTCGCCCCATCGCAAAGTCGCCCTGACACAGTCGCCCCATTGCAATGTCGCCCCATCGCAAAGTCGCCCCATCGCAAAGTCGCCCCATCGCAAAGTCGCCCCAACACAAAGTCGCCCCATCGCAAAGTCGCCCCAAAACGTTAAAAAATAGTTTAAAAGTGCGTAAAATGTCGCAATGATACACAAAATAACACGGAACGTGTAGGCATAAAAGGGGAAGCCCCGCCATGTAGTCTCAGGTCACACGATCAGCACGCTCCCCAATCATCAGAGAGGAAGCCCCCAACTAATCACTCCGCGGTCGCACTAACGTGGTAGCTCTCACCAGAGGGAAACCCCCGTATTATTACTCCGCCGTTGTCACACTACAACGCACCATCTGAAGATGGGGAAACCCCGTCGGAGTTTTACGATGATATCAGTCGCGTTCGAAATCGGTGGCGTTTAATTTTGGTCGCGATAAAATGATGTTATACGATCTAGATTATTTTTACTTTGGTCGATGAATATTTATTATTATTAGGCCTAGGCCTATATTAATAATTGATTGTTTTTATTTTACACTGAGGTCTATGATGAGAGAAAGATGTGTGCCTTAAAAATCTGTGTCTTTTATTTTTTATATGCAACAAATTAGGTAAAACAATTTATTTATAAACATTCAGTTTACTATTATATACATAGTATTACAATGAACATTGATTATAAGCCTGGAAATGCAATCCCATCATTATATCCATTATAAAATTGCATCATATCGCCACTATATGTCGTAAATGATGACGTGCATGTGTGTATTCGTCGTACGTCCGTGTACGTATTATTCCGTGCCTCTTCACTGTCTTGTTTATTAAAATTAAATAAACACCCGATATGAGGATATTTATTAGGCATGATAATTAGAATGTTCTATAACCAAAAGGGTTGAAAAGAATTTCTTCAGTAAAATGATCATTCTGCTGTTGAATAAAAAGCGACTCGCAATCTTAAACATTCTCTGAAACCAATCGGAGCTGCTCCTTCTGGTATCTGTTTCATTCTCACAGCTGCTACGTCTTTCTGCTGCCCGTCGGGGATTCCCCTTTTTAAAAAACACGCACACGATAATCATACTGTACGATGGTGTTTCCATGGTCAAAATGTAGCATTTTAATTTTACTAAAATACCTGCATGTAAAACAATCATATCGGCGATGAAATCCTTTTTTTTTTTATTTCTTCATTTTGAAAAGTCATTATAAAATTAAGACACATAACTTGTCAATAAATGCAAAATGATCAATAAGTAGCCTATAACACTCATTGTCTCACAACACTGTAAATAACGAAATAAAACCGTGGGCGACTTTGCGATGGGGCGACTTTGCGTTGGGGCGACTTTGCGTTGAGGCGATTTTGCGTTGGGGCGACTTTGCGATGGGGCGACTTTGTAATGGGGCGACTGTGCCGGGGCGACTTTGTTTTGGGGCGACTTTGCGATGGGGCGACTTTGTATTGGGCGACTTTGTATGGGGCGACTTTGCGATGGGGCGACTTGACTGGATCCCGTTTTCCTAAGAGGGTAGTTGTCCTAGGAGGGTGATTGTCCAGGGGGTTATTGTCCGGGTGGTAGTTGTTCAGGGCGTAGTTGTCCTAGACCCTATTGATGTCTTCTTTACTTATAAATATTGCAAGAGGGCTCTTTACATTATGGTTCCCTGTCAATTGAGATTTTGCACTGGGTTACACAACTATATCTCCTCTTTACACGTATAGTTAATAAATTGATTCAAATAATAAATGCAGTGATTTTTTATTTTAGATTTCAGAACAAAATACCCTTTTTAAAGCAATAATCTATATTTATGTCAGCAAAATTTTGGAAAAAAACAAAAATGCCCTTGTTTTTCAATTGATGCTATGCTTGAGCAAAACTACAATGTTTAGGCCTTATTTAGGGCATGCAACTGTTTTGATATCGTCAATAGATAATTTCCATACATTCTTCAAAGCTTGCCATCCTCGTTTCTGCGAGCAAAGTATATATGTGTTTGTTGGATCCATTGAATGATAGTATAAACCCATCAGCAGGGATTGAACGAGACGTGCACACATCATAGTAACAACCATGTTAACTTCAAAATCTGGTATTTTCGAAACACTCCCATATCCTGAGAGAAACCATTTACAGATGCTCGGGATTGATGATTCTTCTATGTCGGTCAACATCATGTAGGCTAGGCTGATGCTGACATCAAAGATGTAAGGGGATACTGTTGTGTCGCCAAAATCTATCACTCCACTTAACATATACCTTTGTTGACTGGTGGGTACATTTGATGGTGTCACTAATATATTCAACTCATTTAAATCACCATGGATAATACCTGATAAAATGACAATTGAAATTTGTTTAAATTGGTATATAGAAACGGTATTGAAAGATAATATAGCATTCTGTAGCTTTGAATGCTCAAACTTGAATACTTTAAAATACAGTAATTTCAAATATCCCACAATGCAATCACACTATTTGTGGTGTATGAACACAAATTCAGTGCTATTATGCATGTAAACTTTTGCTGCTTACTATAAAACATCCCACAATGCAATGTAAAATCACATAATTTAATAGCAGATTTTTTCACTGTTTTTTTCATTAAAAATATTTTTAAAAATAATAATAATCTTTAAAAATGAATACACTTCCCACCTCTAGTTAAATTGTCATAGACAGGTAAAACCTCTGCTTCAAATTTATTAAGAACAGCTTCAGAAATATCCCGTTGCCATTGCTCCTTTACAAGATGTGCATAAGCACGTGTATGAACTGCTGATCGCAAGTGCCACTCAAAATCCTCCCGGATCAAAGATGGATGCTCGTAACCCTAAATAAAAACAAATAATAATAATTTTTTATTTAGACACCAGGCTTATACATATAAGTAAAAACATAGAGGTAGAAAACTTTTAAAATACATCCCAACATCATTGTTACAATTCCCTACTTTGGCAATAGTGTCTTATTTTTAAGAAATAATTTTTATAAGCATCTATTTTTATAAATCTATCTCTAATGTACAATAATCCATTTTATTATATAAGCATCTATTTTTATAATCTATCTCTAATGTACAATAATCCATTTTATTATATAAGCATCTATTTTTATAATCTATCTCTAATGTACAATAACCCATTTTATTATATAAGCATCTATTTTTATAATCTATCTCTAATGTACAATAACCCATTTTATTATATAAGCATCTATTTTTATAATCTATCTCTAATGTACAATAACCCATTTTATTATATAAGCATCTATTTTTATAATCTATCTCTAATGTACAATAACCCATTTTATTATATAAGCATCTATTTTTATAATCTATCTCTAATGTACAATAACCCATTTTATTATATAAGCATCTATTTTTATAATCTATCTCTAATGTACAATAACCCATTTTATTATATAAGCATCTATTTTTATAATCTATCTCTAATGTACAATAACCCATTTTATTATATAAGCATCTATTTTTATAATCTATCTCTAATGTACAATAACCCATTTTATTATATAAGCATCTATTTTTATAATCTATCTCTAATGTACAATAACCCATTTTATTATATAAGCATCTATTTTTATAATCTATCTCTAATGTACAATAACCCATTTTATTATATAAGCATCTATTTTTATAATCTATCTCTAATGTACAATAACCCATTTTATTATATAAGCATCTATTTTTATAATCTATCTCTAATGTACAATAACCCATTTTATTATATAAGCATCTATTTTTATAATCTATCTCTAATGTACAATAACCCATTTTATTATATAAGCATCTATTTTTATAATCTATCTCTAATGTACAATAACCCATTTTATTATATAAGCATCTATTTTTATAATCTATCTCTAATGTACAATAACCCATTTTATTATATAAGCATCTATTTTTATAATCTATCTCTAATGTACAATAACCCATTTTATTATATAAGCATCTATTTTTATAATCTATCTCTAATGTACAATAACCCATTTTATTATATAAGCATCTATTTTTATAATCTATCTCTAATGTACAATAACCCATTTTATTATATAAGCATCTATTTTTATAATCTATCTCTAATGTACAATAACCCATTTTATTATATAAGCATCTATTTTTATAATCTATCTCTAATGTACAATAACCCATTTTATTATATAAGCATCTATTTTTATAATCTATCTCTAATGTACAATAACCCATTTTATTATATAAGCATCTATTTTTATAATCTATCTCTAATGTACAATAACCCATTTTATTATATAAGCATCTATTTTTATAATCTATCTCTAATGTACAATAACCCATTTTATTATATAAGCATCTATTTTTATAATCTATCTCTAATGTACAATAACCCATTTTATTATATAAGCATCTATTTTTATAATCTATCTCTAATGTACAATAACCCATTTTATTATATAAGCATCTATTTTTATAATCTATCTCTAATGTACAATAATCCATTTTATTATATAAGCATCTATTTTTATAATCTATCTCTAATGTACAATAACCCATTTTATTATATAAGCATCTATTTTTATAATCTATCTCTAATGTACAATAACCCATTTTATTATATAAGCATCTATTTTTATAATCTATCTCTAATGTACAATAACCCATTTTATTATATAAGCATCTATTTTTATAATCTATCTCTAATGTACAATAACCCATTTTATTATATAAGCATCTATTTTTATAATCTATCTCTAATGTACAATAATCCATTTTATTATATAAGCATCTATTTTTATAATCTATCTCTAATGTACAATAACCCATTTTATTATATAAGCATCTATTTTTATAATCTATCTCTAATGTACAATAACCCATTTTATTATATAAGCATCTATTTTTATAATCTATCTCTAATGTACAATAACCCATTTTATTATATAAGCATCTATTTTTATAATCTATCTCTAATGTACAATAATCCATTTTATTATATAAGCATCTATTTTTATAATCTATCTCTAATGTACAATAACCCATTTTATTATATAAGTATCTATTTTTATAATCTATCTCTAATGTACAATAACCCATTTTATTATATAAGCATCTATTTTTATAATCTATCTCTAATGTACAATAACCCATTTTATTATATAAGTATCTATTTTTATAATCTATCTCTAATGTACAATAACCCATTTTATTATATAAGTATCTATTTTTATAATCTATCTCTAATGTACAATAACCCATTTTATTATATAAGTATCTATTTTTATAATCTATCTCTAATGTACAATAACCCATTTTATTATATAAGCATCTATTTTTATAATCTATCTCTAATGTACAATAACCCATTTTATTATATAAGCATCTATTTTTATAATCTATCTCTAATGTACAATAACCCATTTTATTATATAAGCATCTATTTTTATAATCTATCTCTAATGTACAATAACCCATTTTATTATATAAGCATCTATTTTTATAATCTATCTCTAATGTACAATAACCCATTTTATTATATAAGCATCTATTTTTATAATCTATCTCTAATGTACAATAATCCATTTTATTATATAAGCATCTATTTTTATAATCTATCTCTAATGTACAATAACCCATTTTATTATATAAGCATCTATTTTTATAATCTATCTCTAATGTACAATAACCCATTTTATTATATAAGCATCTATTTTTATAATCTATCTCTAATGTACAATAACCCATTTTATTATATAAGCATCTATTTTTATAATCTATCTCTAATGTACAATAATCCATTTTATTATATAAGCATCTATTTTTATAATCTATCTCTAATGTACAATAACCCATTTTATTATATAAGTATCTATTTTTATAATCTATCTCTAATGTACAATAACCCATTTTATTATATAAGCATCTATTTTTATAATCTATCTCTAATGTACAATAACCCATTTTATTATATAAGCATCTATTTTTATAATCTATCTCTAATGTACAATAACCCATTTTATTATATAAGTATCTATTTTTATAATCTATCTCTAATGTACAATAATCCATTTTATTATATAAGCATCTATTTTTATAATCTATCTCTAATGTACAATAACCCATTTTATTATATAAGTATCTATTTTTATAATCTATCTCTAATGTACAATAACCCATTTTATTATATAAGTATCTATTTTTATAATCTATCTCTAATGTACAATAACCCATTTTATTATATAAGCATCTATTTTTATAATCTATCTCTAATGTACAATAACCCATTTTATTATATAAGTATCTATTTTTATAATCTATCTCTAATGTACAATAATCCATTTTATTATATAAGCATCTATTTTTATAATCTATCTCTAATGTACAATAACCCATTTTATTATATAAGTATCTATTTTTATAATCTATCTCTAATGTACAATAATCCATTTTATTATATAAGCATCTATTTTTATAATCTATCTCTAATGTACAATAACCCATTTTATTATATAAGTATCTATTTTTATAATCTATCTCTAATGTACAATAACCCATTTTATTATATAAGCATCTATTTTTATAATCTATCTCTAATGTACAATAACCCATTTTATTATATAAGTATCTATTTTTATAATCTATCTCTAATGTACAATAATCCATTTTATTATATAAGCATCTATTTTTATAATCTATCTCTAATGTACAATAACCCATTTTATTATATAAGTATCTATTTTTATAATCTATCTCTAATGTACAATAACCCATTTTATTATATAAGCATCTATTTTTATAATCTATCTCTAATGTACAATAATCCATTTTATTATATAAGTATCTATTTTTATAATCTATCTCTAATGTACAATAACCCATTTTATTATATAAGTATCTATTTTTATAATCTATCTCTAATGTACAATAACCCATTTTATTATATAAGTATCTATTTTTATAATCTATCTCTAATGTACAATAACCCATTTTATTATATAAGCATCTATTTTTATAATCTATCTCTAATGTACAATAACCCATTTTATTATATAAGTATCTATTTTTATAATCTATCTCTAATGTACAATAACCCATTTTATTATATAAGCATCTATTTTTATAATCTATCTCTAATGTACAATAATCCATTTTATTATATAAGTATCTATTTTTATAATCTATCTCTAATGTACAATAACCCATTTTATTATATAAGTATCTATTTTTATAATCTATCTCTAATGTACAATAACCCATTTTATTATATAAGCATCTATTTTTATAATCTATCTCTAATGTACAATAACCCATTTTATTATATAAGCATCTATTTTTATAATCTATCTCTAATGTACAATAACCCATTTTATTATATAAGCATCTATTTTTATAATCTATCTCTAATGTACAATAACCCATTTTATTATATAAGCATCTATTTTTATAATCTATCTCTAATGTACAATAACCCATTTTATTATATAAGCATCTATTTTTATAATCTATCTCTAATGTACAATAACCCATTTTATTATATAAGTATCTATTTTTATAATCTATCTCTAATGTACAATAACCCATTTTATTATATAAGTATCTATTTTTATAATCTATCTCTAATGTACAATAACCCATTTTATTATATAAGTATCTATTTTTATAATCTATCTCTAATGTACAATAACCCATTTTATTATATAAGCATCTATTTTTATAATCTATCTCTAATGTACAATAACCCATTTTATTATATAAGCATCTATTTTTATAATCTATCTCTAATGTACAATAACCCATTTTATTATATAAGCATCTATTTTTATAATCTATCTCTAATGTACAATAACCCATTTTATTATATAAGCATCTATTTTTATAATCTATCTCTAATGTACAATAACCCATTTTATTATATAAGCATCTATTTTTATAATCTATCTCTAATGTACAATAATCCATTTTATTATATAAGCATCTATTTTTATAATCTATCTCTAATGTACAATAACCCATTTTATTATATAAGCATCTATTTTTATAATCTATCTCTAATGTACAATAACCCATTTTATTATATAAGCATCTATTTTTATAATCTATCTCTAATGTACAATAACCCATTTTATTATATAAGCATCTATTTTTATAATCTATCTCTAATGTACAATAATCCATTTTATTATATAAGCATCTATTTTTATAATCTATCTCTAATGTACAATAACCCATTTTATTATATAAGTATCTATTTTTATAATCTATCTCTAATGTACAATAACCCATTTTATTATATAAGCATCTATTTTTATAATCTATCTCTAATGTACAATAACCCATTTTATTATATAAGCATCTATTTTTATAATCTATCTCTAATGTACAATAACCCATTTTATTATATAAGTATCTATTTTTATAATCTATCTCTAATGTACAATAATCCATTTTATTATATAAGCATCTATTTTTATAATCTATCTCTAATGTACAATAACCCATTTTATTATATAAGTATCTATTTTTATAATCTATCTCTAATGTACAATAACCCATTTTATTATATAAGTATCTATTTTTATAATCTATCTCTAATGTACAATAACCCATTTTATTATATAAGCATCTATTTTTATAATCTATCTCTAATGTACAATAACCCATTTTATTATATAAGTATCTATTTTTATAATCTATCTCTAATGTACAATAATCCATTTTATTATATAAGCATCTATTTTTATAATCTATCTCTAATGTACAATAACCCATTTTATTATATAAGTATCTATTTTTATAATCTATCTCTAATGTACAATAATCCATTTTATTATATAAGCATCTATTTTTATAATCTATCTCTAATGTACAATAACCCATTTTATTATATAAGTATCTATTTTTATAATCTATCTCTAATGTACAATAACCCATTTTATTATATAAGCATCTATTTTTATAATCTATCTCTAATGTACAATAACCCATTTTATTATATAAGTATCTATTTTTATAATCTATCTCTAATGTACAATAATCCATTTTATTATATAAGCATCTATTTTTATAATCTATCTCTAATGTACAATAACCCATTTTATTATATAAGTATCTATTTTTATAATCTATCTCTAATGTACAATAACCCATTTTATTATATAAGCATCTATTTTTATAATCTATCTCTAATGTACAATAATCCATTTTATTATATAAGTATCTATTTTTATAATCTATCTCTAATGTACAATAACCCATTTTATTATATAAGTATCTATTTTTATAATCTATCTCTAATGTACAATAACCCATTTTATTATATAAGTATCTATTTTTATAATCTATCTCTAATGTACAATAACCCATTTTATTATATAAGCATCTATTTTTATAATCTATCTCTAATGTACAATAACCCATTTTATTATATAAGTATCTATTTTTATAATCTATCTCTAATGTACAATAACCCATTTTATTATATAAGCATCTATTTTTATAATCTATCTCTAATGTACAATAATCCATTTTATTATATAAGTATCTATTTTTATAATCTATCTCTAATGTACAATAACCCATTTTATTATATAAGTATCTATTTTTATAATCTATCTCTAATGTACAATAACCCATTTTATTATATAAGCATCTATTTTTATAATCTATCTCTAATGTACAATAACCCATTTTATTATATAAGCATCTATTTTTATAATCTATCTCTAATGTACAATAACCCATTTTATTATATAAGCATCTATTTTTATAATCTATCTCTAATGTACAATAACCCATTTTATTATATAAGCATCTATTTTTATAATCTATCTCTAATGTACAATAACCCATTTTATTATATAAGCATCTATTTTTATAATCTATCTCTAATGTACAATAACCCATTTTATTATATAAGCATCTATTTTTATAATCTATCTCTAATGTACAATAATCCATTTTATTATATAAGCATCTATTTTTATAATCTATCTCTAATGTACAATAACCCATTTTATTATATAAGCATCTATTTTTATAATCTATCTCTAATGTACAATAATCCATTTTATTATATAAGCATCTATTTTTATAATCTATCTCTAATGTACAATAACCCATTTTATTATATAAGCATCTATTTTTATAATCTATCTCTAATGTACAATAACCCATTTTATTATATAAGCATCTATTTTTATAATCTATCTCTAATGTACAATAACCCATTTTATTATATAAGCATCTATTTTTATAATCTATCTCTAATGTACAATAATCCATTTTATTATATAAGCATCTATTTTTATAATCTATCTCTAATGTACAATAACCCATTTTATTATATAAGCATCTATTTTTATAATCTATCTCTAATGTACAATAACCCATTTTATTATATAAGTATCTATTTTTATAATCTATCTCTAATGTACAATAATCCATTTTATTATATAAGCATCTATTTTTATAATCTATCTCTAATGTACAATAACCCATTTTATTATATAAGTATCTATTTTTATAATCTATCTCTAATGTACAATAATCCATTTTATTATATAAGCATCTATTTTTATAATCTATCTCTAATGTACAATAACCCATTTTATTATATAAGTATCTATTTTTATAATCTATCTCTAATGTACAATAACCCATTTTATTATATAAGCATCTATTTTTATAATCTATCTCTAATGTACAATAACCCATTTTATTATATAAGTATCTATTTTTATAATCTATCTCTAATGTACAATAATCCATTTTATTATATAAGCATCTATTTTTATAATCTATCTCTAATGTACAATAACCCATTTTATTATATAAGTATCTATTTTTATAATCTATCTCTAATGTACAATAACCCATTTTATTATATAAGCATCTATTTTTATAATCTATCTCTAATGTACAATAATCCATTTTATTATATAAGTATCTATTTTTATAATCTATCTCTAATGTACAATAACCCATTTTATTATATAAGTATCTATTTTTATAATCTATCTCTAATGTACAATAACCCATTTTATTATATAAGTATCTATTTTTATAATCTATCTCTAATGTACAATAACCCATTTTATTATATAAGCATCTATTTTTATAATCTATCTCTAATGTACAATAACCCATTTTATTATATAAGTATCTATTTTTATAATCTATCTCTAATGTACAATAACCCATTTTATTATATAAGCATCTATTTTTATAATCTATCTCTAATGTACAATAATCCATTTTATTATATAAGTATCTATTTTTATAATCTATCTCTAATGTACAATAACCCATTTTATTATATAAGTATCTATTTTTATAATCTATCTCTAATGTACAATAACCCATTTTATTATATAAGCATCTATTTTTATAATCTATCTCTAATGTACAATAACCCATTTTATTATATAAGCATCTATTTTTATAATCTATCTCTAATGTACAATAACCCATTTTATTATATAAGCATCTATTTTTATAATCTATCTCTAATGTACAATAACCCATTTTATTATATAAGCATCTATTTTTATAATCTATCTCTAATGTACAATAACCCATTTTATTATATAAGCATCTATTTTTATAATCTATCTCTAATGTACAATAACCCATTTTATTATATAAGCATCTATTTTTATAATCTATCTCTAATGTACAATAACCCATTTTATTATATAAGCATCTATTTTTATAATCTATCTCTAATGTACAATAACCCATTTTATTATATAAGCATCTATTTTTATAATCTATCTCTAATGTACAATAATCCATTTTATTATATAAGCATCTATTTTTATAATCTATCTCTAATGTACAATAACCCATTTTATTATATAAGCATCTATTTTTATAATCTATCTCTAATGTACAATAACCCATTTTATTATATAAGCATCTATTTTTATAATCTATCTCTAATGTACAATAACCCATTTTATTATATAAGCATCTATTTTTATAATCTATCTCTAATGTACAATAATCCATTTTATTATATAAGCATCTATTTTTATAATCTATCTCTAATGTACAATAACCCATTTTATTATATAAGCATCTATTTTTATAATCTATCTCTAATGTACAATAACCCATTTTATTATATAAGCATCTATTTTTATAATCTATCTCTAATGTACAATAACCCATTTTATTATATAAGCATCTATTTTTATAATCTATCTCCAATGTACAATAACCCATTTTATTATATAAGTATCTATTTTTATAATCTATCTCTCTATCTTTATGTAGTGTTGACGTGGGTTTGGTTAAGCACATCTTTTGATGACAATTTTTTAACTTTTGCTTTACCTAACTGCCCCGTTAAACTTTTTTGTTTCTGATTGTCGAAAGATTTAAAAAAAAAAATAAAATAATTGGACTGACTTGTCAAGTCTAGATATGGAATTGTAACACTAACAGTGATGTTTGGATGTATTTTTTAACAAAGTATAGAGTACTGGTTTGGCCACACTCCCGATAGTTGTTATAACATCTGAGAAGAGAATTTAAAGTAAGAGAAATTTGGTAAACAAAGAAAATCATGTAAATTGGGGCACTGGATTTTAGAATACATAAAAATAGTAGAAGGAACTACTTTTTTTTCAATTCAATTCAATTCAAGAAACATTTATTGACCATATTTTAGCATAACATTAACAATGGTTAGCATATAATATATATAGTCGAGAGACTACAAAAGGCCCGATGGGCCTGTCACTGTAGTCTCTCTTTACATTATACAAGTATACATACAAATACTAATAATAATAATACAACACTTCAGCTAATCTTAATTAGCCGTTATGTACATTATATCAGTATAAAAAAATTAAAAAAAGAATACAGTATCTTAATTAATTAGGTAACCATCTGAGGTATACTTTAATAAAAGATATTCTTTAATGGACCTTTTTAAACTTTTGCCATGCTTATGCACCATGCTTGGAATTTTATTACAGAAATAATTCCAAAGTTTAGGTCCATTTATATGAATAAAGTGTTGGCCGCAAGTTAGTCTTGAGAAAGGTACATTCATTGCATATTTGTGTCTAAGATTGTGATAATTGTTGTCATGCTTACTAAAAATGTTATAACATTATCCATGAAGCCTATAACATTTAGTTTATGGATGTCGTGAATATTAACTATTTTTCGTTTTTTAAACAGAGGTTCAGACGACACTCTCATGTTTGAATGAGTTATTATTCTGGCAGCTCTTTTCTGGAGCTTCCATAATGTTTCCAGTGTACTATTGTATGTGTTTCCCCATACAAGATTGCCATATTGGAAATGGGGTAATATTAAGGTGTTGTATAAGTTGGTTAAAAATCTCTAACTTTCACTAGTATTCCAGTAGCCCTGGCTACTTTTCTACTGGTAAGTTTCATATGTTGCTTCCAGCAGAGGTTTTCATTGATTACAACACCTAAAAACGTAACATTTTCTTTTTGTTCTAGTAAAATATTGTTCATTTTTATACACACTTTGTTTGGGTTTACACATTTTTGTGGAGCTCTAAATACAACATAATTTGTTTTACAAATGTTCAACAAGAGCTTATTGGCTTTAAACCACATGTTTATTTTCTCAAGTTCAATATTGATTATACTTGACAATATAGACCGGCAGCCCAGAGACATTTGGTTAGATGAGCTAGGTACCAATATCTGACTATTTGAGTGTGTTGGGGGTCACTTGAAGTGAATGAAAATGGGAGTCTGCCGGGTACCCCCTGCTGCGTCTAGACCTGGGGGACCCCGAAACGTGCTAAAAAATCGGCACAGGTTAGATGAGAGAGATACCATATAATTTTACTACCATGGGATGCCCATTGGCATCCTTATAACAGTATCACAAACGACAGACTTTTTCTCTGCTGCAAAAGGCCCGCCAGACCCCCCGAGGGAGGGCCTAAAATGGGGTTAGCATAGATGAGTGAGGTACCACTCAAAATCAATTCCAAACGAACAAGTTGTGTTCATACAATACTAAATGGATAACAACAGACTAATTGTCTGCTGCACCGCAAGTGCCAGACACCCTAAAGTTAGACTAGAGGCCCCCCTTCCCCCAACTAACCCAGCTTAGATATTGTAGATACCACCAGCAACAAATGTTATATGATTTAGCAATAGCACATGTAGGCAATACCAAATGACCTATAATTACAGACTATCTGAACACTGCCCTGGCCCTGGCAGACCCCTCTAAAGTTAGACTAGAGACCCTCTTTCCCCAACTAGCCCAGCTTAGATATTGTAGATACCACCAGCAACCAATGTTATATGATTTAGCACATTGTAAGCAATCACCAAATGACCTATTACAAACTATCTGTACACTGCCTTGGCCCTGGCAGACCCCTCTAAAGTTCGACTAGAGACTCCATTCCCCCAACTGGCCTAGCTTAGATATTGTAGATACCACCAGCAACCAATGTTATAATTATGATTTAGCACATTGTAAGCAATACCAAATGACCTATAACAGACTATCTGTACACTGCCTTGGCACTGACAGACCCCTCTAAAATTCCCCCATTTACCCAAAGTATATAGCCTACCTTAGATATTGTCGATACCACCAGCAGCAAAAAAAAAACACCCAAAACAATATATTTAATTGAATAAGGTTTAACTTTAATCGAACTAACACAAAACAATTGAAAATATATCACATCAATGACGATAAAATGACCATTACCATTTTAAAGGGAAAAATAGTTTAAGAGTTTCACTTCAAACTTATATAAGCCAAATATAAACAAGTACGGATTCGAGTAAATTTAGCATTCCTGCTAAGAATTGTGACGATCTGGAATTCCTTGTCTTTGAATGTCAAAGATACATTCGTCTGTAACTCTTGCAACCTATTTTAAGAGAAAGCTTAGTAATCACCTTAATCAAATTCAGGATTGTAGTAACTTAATCAAAAGTGATTTGATTAATTAATAGTTGGTAATTTTAAATGCTGTATATTATAATCTTAATCCTCTATATATATTTATATATATAAATCCAAAGGCAAATAACTGAAAAAATGACAATGCTGTGGGTATCAGCATAGAGATCTCTATGGTATCAGTGGCTGAATCTCAATGGAGATACAAAAAAAAAGTGAAAAGCTAAATCAAAAGGATAAAGTAAAACAGCCAGAAACGTTAGCAGAGCTTTCGGGCAACACTAGCCCTTCATCATTGCAAGTGAAGGATAAGAGCTGGCAAGTGCTGCCTGGGTGGACAGGAATAAAAGAAATACAACAAAAGGAGACAGGGTGGAGTCTGAATAAGAGTAGAAAACAAAGAAGGTAGCTTGGTAGAGATACAGTATAAACAATTTTGGAATGAAACTAAACACGGCCAACAGTCATAAGTCGCGTGCTAAAACGCATAGTGATACCGGACCGACAGACAGACCGACCGACCGCCGACATAGTGAACTATAGAGTCGCGTCCACGCGACTAAAAACAGCTTAAATGGTGGTTAATATTGAAACTTAAATTTAGGTAGACAATGGAATAATTTTACCAACCTGGGAGTATGTTTCTAATGTTAAGTACAAAAGGTTTTGTGGTTTTAAGTTGTAATTCCCAGTGGTTTTCCTTGTCTTTGCAAGTTTTGTCGCTCCATTTGACACATGGAATATTGCAATAACTCTGAAATTTGTTATCGAGTGACCAGATGAATTAAAATGTTCGGCTACAGGTTGAACAAGCTTTAATGTGTTGATAGCTGATCTGTGTTGTGTCATTCTCATACGGAGAGTGTTTTTTGTTTCTCCGACGTACTGTTTGCCACAAATATTACAGTATATGAGATAAATGACGTTTTTGGTTTGACAATTAATTGATTGCCTTATCCGAAAAATGCGGCCAGTTTGGTTACCCTTAAATTTTTCAGTAGAATCAACCAATGAACAAGTTTAGCAAGATTTGCCGCAAAGGTGACTGCCCAAATTTTGACTGTCATGAGAGTTAATTTCACTCTTACATTTGGATCTGACTAATATATCACGAAGGTTGGGAGGTCTACGAAATGCAATAATGGGTGGTTCCGGAAAAACAGTCCTGAGACGTTCTGTGAACTGTAGAATGGGCATATGTTTCTCAATAAATTAATAGCCCCGTAATGGAGGCAACCTAGGTTGATAGGTTTGTAATTTCTATTTCGGAGATGTCCGGTTAGTTCTTCGGTACGATTCTGAAAATCTAAATCTGAAGAACAGATACGTCTGATAGGTAATGCTTTACTGTTCGGTATGTTTTTAGTACAATGTTGGGGATGACAACTGCTAGGGAGCAGGTACATATTTTTATCAGTGGGTTTACGGAATAGGTCAGTTTTGAGAGTACCATTTTCTATGGTCACTATAGTGTCCACAAAATCAACGCTACTAGTGGATTTGGTAATTGTAAATCTTAGGATCGATGGAGTGTTTTTTTTTACCATCACAGATTTTGCCACCTTATCCGCAATTTCCGGGGTGGGTTCCGTTGTGAGTTTACGATATATAATGAAGCTGTCTTAAGGATTCCTCTTAATAAAATTTGATGTCCATAGCAACAGTGGCAGAACCTTTATCAGCGGGTTTAATGATGATATCATTACGCTGACGCAATTTGGCAATGGCCTGCCTCTCTTGTTTTGAGATTGTCACGTTTATCTGGACTCGGGACGTAGTTTTGTACATCCTCCTCAATAGCCTGGATAAATGTTTCTAAAGCTGGACAACGATTTTTAGGTGGATTCCAGGAACTTTTTGGTTTAAATTTGTTAACGTTGCCTTCATTTTGCGTGGTGCTGCTGTCTGAATTAGCAAAATATTCACGTAATCGTAATCTTCTAGAAAAAGACTCTATATCCAAAGATAGTTGTTGTGCGCCGACCTGCCTTGGTTTTGGGCAGAATTTAAGTCCTCGGGAAGGAAGTTTTTTCTCTCCTTCGGAAAGTCGACAATTAATTTCAACAACTGAATCAGAGGTGTGGCTCTGATTCTTGTTATATGTCCCAACGAACCTTCTGCAGGGTTTCCTAAAAGCCCTGAAGTCATCCGAAGGTAGAGTCATTTGTGTTGAAATGACCAAGTCTGCATGGTAGGCCAAATTTGTGATGTTCCCTTCGGGCCATTACCGTTGATTGTTTACGGCAGTCATTGGCGATAATCCTGAGTTTGTTTTGAAACTAGGATGCAGGAAGTTCTCTTTTCAACTTCTTAGTTCTAGGGTGAATTTCAACGTCAAACTCAGTGAGGATTTTGCGGCAATTGTCAATTTGGATCTCATTGAGATCTCTAATTTTGTTTAAATACCTTTTTTAATAGATACAGTACTACATATCTACATAAATAAAGTACATAAAAAAAAATTATATATATTTATAATTTTTTTTTTTTTTTTTTTTTCGATCGAGATACGGTATTGTTCAGTCTATCTGAAGATCGTTTAACGTGAAACACCGTGTAATAGACGTCCGTGTTCCATCTACTTTATAAAAATATATATTCGCTCTTGATTCCAATTGAGCACGTTTTCAGCCTCAACGCATCTATATAAGACTTGCACTGATGAAGGGCTAGTGTTGCGCGAAAGCTCTGCTAACTTTTCTGGCTGTTTACTTTATCGTTTTGATTTAGCTTTTCGCTTTTTTTTTGTATCTCCATTGAGATCCAGCCACTGATACCCACAGCATTGTCATTTTTCAGTAATTTGCCTTTGGATTTATAAATTTATATATATACATATGAATACAGGATTAAGATTATAATATACAGCATTTAAAATTACCCACTATTAATTAATCAAATCACTTTAGATTAAGTTACTACAATCCTGAATTTGATTAGGGTGATTACTAAGCTTTCTCTCAAAATATGTCCAAGAGTTACAGACGGATGTATCTTTGACATCCAAAGGCAAGGAATGCTAAATTTACCCGAATCCATACTTGTTATATATATTTGGCTATAAGTTTTAATTGAAACTCATAAACTATTTTCCCCTTTAGAATGGTAATGGTCATTTTATCGTCATTGATGTGATATATTTTCAATTGTTTTGTGTTAGTTCGATTAAAGTTAAACTTTATTCAATTAAACATGTTGTTTTGGGTGGTTATTTTTTTGCTGCTGGTGGTATCTACAATATCTAAGGTAGGCTATATACTTGGGGTAAATGGGGGAACTTTAGAGGGGTCTGCCAGTGCCAAGGCAGTGTACAGATAGTCTGTTATAGGTCATTTTGTATTGCTTACAATGTGCTAAATCATAATTATAACATTGGTTGCTGGTGGTATCAACAATATCTAAGCTAGGCCAGTTGGGGGAATGGAGTCTCTAGTCGAACTTTAGAGGGGTCTGCCAGGGTCAAGGCAGTGTACAGATAGTTTGTAATAGGTCATTTTGGTGATTGCTTACAATGTGTTAAATCATATAACATTGGTTGCTGGTGGTATCTACAATATCTAAGCTGGGCTAGTTGGGGAAAGAGGGTCTCTAGTCTAACTTTAGAGGGGTCTGCCAGGGCCAGGGCAGTGTTCAGATAGTCTGTAATTATAGGTCATTTGGTATTGCTTACAATGTGCTAAATCATATAACATTGGTTGCTGGTGGTATCTACAATATCTAAGCTGGGCTAGTTGGGGAAAGAGGGGTCTCTAGTCTAACTTTAGAGGGGTCTGCCAGGGCCAGGGCAGTGTTCAGATAGTCTGTAATAGGTCATTTGGTATTGCCTACATGTGCTAAATCATATAACATTGGTTGCTGGTGGTATCTACAATATCTAAGCTGGGTTAGTTGGGGGAAGGGGGGCCTCTAGTCTAACTTTAGGGTGTCTGGCACTTGCGGTGCAGCAGACAATTAGTTTGTTGTTATCCATTTAGTATTGTATGAACACAACTTGTTCGTTTGGAATTGATTTTGAGTGGTACCTCACTCATCTATGCTAACCCCATTTTAGGCCCTCCCTCTGGGGGTCTGGCGGGCCTTTTGCAGCAGAGAAAAAGTCTGTCGTTTGTGATACTGTTATAAGGATGCCAATGGGCATCCCATGGTGGTAAAATTAGGTGGTATCTCTCTCATCTAACCTGTGCCGATTTTTTAGCACGTTTCGGGGTTCCCCCGGTCTAGACGCAGCAGGGGGTACCCGGCAGACTCCCATTTTCATTCACTTCAAGTGACCCCCAACACACTCAAATAGTCAGATATTGGTACCTAGCTCATCTAACCAAATGTCTCTGGGCTGCCGGTCTAATACTTTGAGATCGTTGCCACATTTTATGCTTGTTGTATCATCTGCAAAGCAAATGACATTGAGCTCAGTACTTGCATTATATATGTCATTAACGTATAAAAGGAACAGTAATGGCCCTAATACCGAGCCTTGTGGGACTCCAATACCATTTTCCTGTATAATAGATGCTGTACCATTAATATAAACATATTGTTTGCGAGATTTCAGATAATTCTTAAACAGAGTCAACGCAATTACTCTAGTAGCTAGATCAACTTTCGTATGCACTTTGAGGTCCAGAGAATTTGACTTCAGAAATTGGTTTAGGGTGGTCAAACAATCATTTTTGGCTTGGTTACACATTTTGAAAATGTGGCGAAAGGTCAAAAGGTCAGGGTGAAAGGTCATAAGACCAAACGCCAATATGTCCTTAAATCTCAACAACCACTGGTCACAGCTTAGTAATTTTGGTCTCAAATTGATCAGAAGGTATACATTTATATTCAGTCTAATGGGACATTTTCGTTAAAAATGACCGGAAATGCCATTTCTGACCTTTGACCCACAACACAGGGCATGTATTTATCTCCGTAACTACTGGTCGTAGACACTTGAATTTGGTTTTAAATTGTTTGAAATATATATTTTGTTATTTGTTACACATTTGAAAAATGTTACAAAAGGTCAAAGAGTCAGGGTCAAGGGTTATATGAACAAATAAATAAAGGTACTTGTATCTCGGCAACCACTGGTCGCAGCAAGTCAATTTTGATCTCAAAATGTTCAGAAGGCATGCTTTCATATTCAATCTAATGGGACATTTTAGTCCAAAATTATCAGAAATGCCATTTCTGACCTTTGACCCACATATCATGGCATCTTCATATCTCTGTAAGTACTGGTCGTAGAAACTTAAATTTGGTATCAAATTGTTTGAAATATACATATTTACATTCATTGTAATAGAAAATGTGGTTAAAAGATGAACAGAAATACTATTACTAATGTTTCAAATAAAAAACATATTTATTATACCCCAAATAAAGATGCCTCCCCTCCCCCTAAAAACCCTTTTGAACAATAAATGCCCGGGGCGTTTAATCGGATACACATGGCAAGTTACTTCTAGCATTCTGAAAAGAACTGTTGAGCTTGACGTTTCTATCAAAATGTTCTCTACATAACTTATCCTTAGACAGTAATGTTATGCAATAACTGATACTTTAAATTCTTTCAATTTCAAGTACTAGTTATTGCTGTCCACAAGAACATTTTGATATAAACGTCAAGCTCAACAGTTCTTTTCAGAATGCTAGAAGTAACTTGCCATGTGTATCCGATTAAACGCCCTGGGCATTTATTGTTCAAAAGGGTTTTTAGGGGAGGGGAGGGGAGGCATCTTTATTTGGGGTATAATATGGTAACATGTATAATCAAATAAATACCACCTAGATGTAAAAAAATACAGCACAATTAATATCAAAAGATGATAAAATTATGTCAAAATGCTTGGCAAATTGTAGATTATGGTAGTTAAAATGTGTTGTGATACAATTATTTTGTAAATGCATGTGGCGGAGCTTTCATTCCACATGATGTTCTATTGGAGGGAATGGTGGCGTTTATTTGAGGGAGGCTTTTATTCAAAGAGGGTGTTAATTCGAATAAATACTCTAATTTTAATAATTATAATTCGCTTCTCAACTGATAAAAGGTACTTTACATGATTCGTTTTCTTCTTTATGCTTTTTAACGAAATGTTTCTGTCTTTTAGAATAAAAGTGACACTGTCATAGATAACATTAAATGGATCTTCTCCTCCAGGTGCCAGTTAATGATATAAAACAATGACATACAGTATCATTATCCTGACACGATTGCACTCACAATGGATCTTCATTCTATCATCTGTTTGTTTGTGACTACAAGTTGACAACAATCTTTTGCATATTTTTAAATGCCAATACATAGTTTCATTACTATTGTACAATATGTCCAGCTTTCCTGAAAACACACTTGTGTACTGTAGTACAGTGTTGTAGTATGATTTTATCATGATAACTTCTGATGCTTTTATTGTCAATGCATTCACTACCTAAAACATGTCAAAGTTTCTAGTCGTATTGATAATAAATCTCCAGAAACATATATTGTTTTATTATCTACACTGGGAGCAGACGTGTATAATATACACCGACAAAACTTATACATATTATGTATAAGTTTTGTCGGTAACATTTAAAAATATTATGCAACAGTGTTACGGAATAATGACAATGAATTGGTCTATTATAGTTGTCTCTGATACCTTTTAGTACATGATTGTACTTGCACCAGGATAGAATGAGGTTTAATCCAGTTATCATTCTTACGCCGGTATTCTTAAACCGGACTTTAGTCGTAGTTCGAAGTTCGACTTGGAAAAGTCGTAGTTCGAGCTATTACTTCAAATTCGATTCAAAAACGAAGTAGTCGAAGTTTGCAGTTCGACTTAATGAAGTCGAGCTTTTAGTCGAGTTGCACACGTCTGGGTAACAAAGGCTATACATTGGCCAATGACAAGAGAGTATTTGAGGAGCAGACGAAATTTTGCGCATTGATATCACTTTCCATTTCTTACAACACTTTTTACGCATCAGGACTATATACATGAAAAATAATTTTAATCGTTAATTATTAGAACAATATCAGTAATAATTTAACAGTGAAGTATATTTGATTAACAACAAATAAAATCTTAAAAATATATTTAGGAACCATGGCGGTACGGTAACTTTTATATTTTCTAGGCCCCCAACAAAGTATGATCGCCACGAACCATGCACTTCATAGCGTGACAAGAAAGCGCTAGGCCCCCTAAACATTCCATCGCGTGGTGAATTGCCGCATCTCCCATTGTCGCTATGGCGTGACGTAGCTCAAGTCGGACTTGCGCGAAGAAAATAATGTAATTTGTATACAGTTGTAAATAAAGATGATTTTCATTATTATAATTTATACCAATGTATATTTAATTAAGCTAATATAAATATAGATATTTCATTCTTCAATATCTGGCCAATATAACAACTCAATGACTGTTACGTTTTTTATAAACATCGTTTAAAAACCATTTAGTCGACCATTTAGTCTGCCCTCTCCAGGACTAAAAAAATCGATCAAAATCCGTCTCGGTTTAGTCGAGGTTGGCCTGATTTAGTCGGTGATTTAGTTGAAGTTCGGTTTATGAATTAAAATGACGTCATTTTTTTAGTTTTAGCTCGAACTACGACTAAAGTCCGGTTTAAGAATACGGGCGTTATTATATTAATTATTATTTTTTTTATCTGGGGTGTATTTATTTGATTATACATGTTACAATTATTACACCCAAACAAAATAAACGCCTTCCCTGAATAAATAAATGCCCGGGCCTTTTATTCGGGTAACTATGGTAAGTTACTTCTAGCATTCTTAACTGTTGAGCCTTGCTGCGACAAGTGGTTGCCGAGATACAAGTATCTATTTATATTTGTTCATATAACCCTTGACCCTGACCCTTTGACCTTTTGTAACATTTTTAAAAACGTGCAACAAATAAAATGTTTATTTCAAACAATTTAAGACCAAATTCAAGTGTCTACGATCAGTAGTTACGGAGATACATACATGCCCTGGGGTGTGGGTCAAAGGTCAGAAATGGCATTTCCGGTAATTTTTGACTAAAATGTCCCATTAGACTGAATATAAATGTATACCTTCTGATCAATTTGAGACCAAAATTACCTCTCTGTGACCAGTGGTTGTCGAGATTTAAGGACCTATTGGTGTTTAGTTTGATAACCTTTCACCCTGACCTTTTGACCTTTCGCCACATTTTCAAAATGTGTAACCAGGCCAATAATGATTGTTTGACCATCCTAAACCAATTTCTGAAGTCAAATTCTCTGGACCTCAAAGTGCATACGAAAGTTGATCTAGCTACTAGAGTAAATACCTCTGATGCCATAATGCGACAGTTTACTTATTAATATACTGTATTATGGTCGATAATATCGAACGCCTTTGATAGGTCCATAAATGTGGCGATTGCATATTGCTTCTTTTCGAAGGCGTCTAATAATGTATAAACCATGTCAATTATGGCATGTGAGGTTGAATGCTTAGTTCTAAAGCCATATTGGCGGTTGTTTAATATATTGAATTTAGATAAGTAATTGTATAATCGTTGGTATACTACTTTTTCAAATATTTTTGAAAAAATTGGTAATAAGGATATTGGACGATAATTAGAGGCTACATGGCGATGGAGACGACTTTCGCAATTTTCATTTTTTTGGGAATTATTCCAGTTTGGAGGGATTGGTTAAAAATATGTGTTAGAGGTTTCACAATGGTATATCCAATTTCCTTGATAACCTTTGGCGAAATACTATCACATCCGGGTGCTTTGTTACTATCAAGAGATCGGATAATACTCATTATCTCTTCTTCGTTCACAGGAAAGAAAAACAGCGAGTTGCGTTGCTGATTGGAGAGGTAATCAGAATATTGAGTCGTCGTAGACTCAATACTGTCACGAACCTCTCGACCGACATTAATAAAGTAATCATTTAAATGATTTGCCACAGCATCGCAACCCTCAACAGTTTCGCTGTCGTGTGAAAAATAAGATGGAATATTATTTTTACCTTTCCCTGGATTTTTGACGTCATTTATAACGTTCCACGTTTTTTTCACATTTCCATTTGTGTGGATAAAAACACTTTCATAATATAATTGTTTTGCTTTTTTACAAGTACGAGTGAAGGTTTTTTTAAATTGTGCATATACGAGTTTGGTTTTGGGTGTGGGATGTTTTATATACCTTTTATATAAGACATGCTTTCTTTTGCTGGATTTTAATAACCCAGAACTCATCCAAGGTTGTTTAAACTTTTTATAATTTTTTGGTTGTTTTACATTTTTTTTCTTTAAATTTTTATTATATAATTTTATAAAATTATCAAGAAAAATATTGTAAGCGTCATCGGTGTTCCTTATTTCATAGATGTCACCCCATTCAGCAAGACGCAAATCATTGTTGAGTTGCATTATGTTCCTGTCATTAATTAGGTATTTGTTATTTAAGAGAGTAATATTATTATTATTATTATTATTTTTGTCGTTATTTAACTGTTGTGTAGAATGAATGATCTGGTATATTGGTAAGTGGTCGGAGATGTCTGAAATAAGTATACCGGATGATATTTTTTCGGATAGAGTGTTAGAAAATATATTATCGATCAGCTTCAAACATCTTACTTTTAATTTTTGGAAAGAGTATGAAATATAAGTAGAAAAAAACAATAAATATCATACCTTCCATGCATTATGAATTTGAGCGAGAATCTTGCCAACATCGTAGAAAAGATCAAGTGAAATGTTCTTAACTGTCACCAACCTCTCTCCTGGAATGTATGTAAGCAGACGTACCATGTAATTCCCTTCCATCACAACTACTACAAAATCAACCATTTGAAGAGAACATACAGTATTATATATAGTTTTTGTATTTGTTACAAGAAAGCTCGTCTGAATAAATCACATTTTTTCCACTGTAAGTGCATTTATACTTACCATCATCATTAATATTTTGTAAATGTTGTAAGCTAAAATGTTGTCCATTAACATCCCTAAAAGGTACTGGTGCGGAAATTCCAGCTTCTTTTAACCGAAATAACAACTCAGATTGGGCATCGAATAATTTCTTATCTAATGATAACTGCGTATTTGAAATTTTAAACACAAATTCATTTCCATGTCTAGTAGAATTATTGTCAGTTTTTATGTAGAAGTTCAAATCTTCATAACTGTCAAATTTCTTTATGTCTATAACGTTCATGTTGTACAACCTCTTGATGATGTCTTTAGCATCATCTGCAGTTGTAAATGGAATGCTGTTAAGTCGTTCCTGCGAAGCATTTGCAAGAACATCATGTCCATTTGATATAGTAGTAGTTGTCATCCTAAAAATCCTGAAACTATAAATATATTTTTGACTTTAAAAATCACAATAATTTGAATGAAAAAAACCCTTTTTTTAATCCAACCCTATGACATTATAATATCTGTTGCAGCCTATAGGCCTACCTGTCTAGCATAGACTTGGCCTAGCTGTGGCTAATGTAATGTACCAGCATAAATGACATAGGTGACAAAAATGTGATTATGCAACTCATATTCCTAAAGAACTTCTGAATAAAGTACATAAATAACATTACATTTTAAAAAAAACAGAATTGACGATGACGTCACACACGTACCAGCACTCTATTTGCTGATTATGACGTAATGCAATTTTACCGTACCTTTAGCAAACGGAAGTTAGGATACGGTACCCTATCTTATTCTTCTTATTCTTATTCTTTTTATTGCCAAATATAAAATACATGAAAAACACGACATACAAAAAAAAAAACAATAGAACCAACTGAGTGAGCTGGCATGGTAATATATAATAATAACTATGACTTAAAGCCTGTGTTCCCCACTCACCCAGTTTCACAAGCAATGATTATACCATCTTAAAATATAATATATCAAAATTCTTTAGCCACGGCGTTTTTATAAACCTGAAATTAGACATTTAACTGAAAATGACCCAATAATGAATTCATGTAGTTATAGTGGATCACATCCGAAACGTCACCAGTCTGTTCTGGGTCAACTGTTGGCCAAATACAATCCACAAATTAATACACAAATGCACCTCTAGTACAGGAAAGATATGCTCAGAATCAGTAAAAGGTTGAAAAAATTTTAAAAATTTAAAAAAATTCCATTCGAAAAAATAGAGTAGTAAAGGAAAACTATGAAATATGGTTGACAAAATTGCAACAGAATTTTTTTCACCACAATGCATTTCTATAAGGTCTCTATATGAACATACTAAAAGTCTAGAAAAATCCAGGATGGGGAAATAGGTTTTTTTAAACAAAATGACCGCCAATGGCGAAAAATGTCTAAAAATCAACAAAAAACATATATTGTATATCTAATTACCACTTGATAGCAGTTTTTATAATGCTTTTTATATTTCTTTAGTGTCAAACATTTAAACTGCAATATACATATTAAGTTAAGTGCTATTTAGCAGCAAAAACACACATTTAAGTATCAAGATATCACCACGGTTATAATAATAGACAACGTAGTCCTATGCATTATAATGCAGGACTACGGTGTCTAATAAAACAGTTCATTTACATTTGTACTGTCACAACAATAGAATTATACAATCTTACAATCTATTAATCCATTCATTTTCATTGTCCAGTTATCATCCTCTGTCTATAGGTAGGAATTAAGCATGTGCTGATGCCGTGGTATTCGTCACAAACAGTGGTACTGGTGGTAAATTTGTCATCAATGGACACGCCATTTGTAACTTTCCATCCCCCAGTCTGTGGGTTGAAGAGTATTTTCTATCCACTGCTGTACCATGGTTAATATACAGTACACGCAGGGAATGACATTTTGCAGCATTTGTTGTTGGGGGGAATAGACTTTATTTCAAGTGCTGTTTTGCTTTTTGCTACTTCCTCCCAGAACGTATTCCTCCATACAGTATATAGCTACCAATGCCAATTCCTCTGATGCGATGGTTTCATTTTTTTGGAGATGTTTGGTTTTACAGAGTTTGTAATCATACTACTGCCCAAGTGTTATGACTTTTTCCTAAACCAAATTTACCTACGGCCCATAATTATAGCCATTAAACACAAGAGTTTACTTTGCCTTCACATATTACGTAACAAACATACATGGTACATAATAAATGTCTTGAAATGTTGCTGTTTCGGGCCAAGAGGTTTGATGTAGCAGTGCTCCCCCATTGATAACATACAGTGGGAAGTGAGATGAAGGTTTCTGAGTAGACTAGCAGTGTGTATGGAGTCAATGGAGTAAAAGAGGGCTTCAGGAAAAGTACAAGGTTCTTTTTCAACAAATGATGCATTGTGTATGACTGTCTCACATAGCCATCAATGATGAAATAGTATATGTGAGGGAATGTGCACTGCTTTATTGATGAATATGGTTGATTTTGACCCATGTGTAATAATATGTTCTTTCCTCTTAAATTAATATTCTGTCACGGTTGCTTCATTCATTGATTTATTACCGTATGTTCTCGATGGGGGAGCACTGTGAATGCATGTAAAGTCTTTCCTTGGTGTGAAGCTCTGTAAAAATTAATTTGCTTTTTATACATGGAATCCAGGGATGTGATACTACAACCCATCTATTTGGTATAGGAAAAGGTGTTGGTCTTAAAAATCATCACATCACAGTTGGAGTTGTATGTCAAATTCTGTAAACCAAACAGTTTCCAAAAAAAAAGAAAACATTGCATCAGGAATTTGGCATTGGTAGCTATATATGGAGGGAAGTCAATGGAGAATTTAGACAGCCTACTTTTCTTTGAGAAAGTTGCAAAAAGAAAATCTATTCCCTTGCTGCAAAATTTCATTTCGTGAGTCTTTATTACCAGGTATAGCAGTGGATGGGAAATACTCTTCAATCCACAGACTAGGGATGGAAAGTATTGATGACAAATTTACTACCAGCACCAGAGAAACTATTAAAGTTGATTAGATGTAAATGTAAAGGTTGTAGTAAAATGAATTGCAGTTGCAGAAAATATGGTTTGGACTGCTGTTCCACTATTTTTTAAGAATGCCACGGCATCAGCACATCCTCAATTTCCCACCAATAGATGGAGGATGAGATACTGACAAGATGAAAGTGAAATTACCACATTTATTTGAATAAATGCCCTTGGTGGTTGATTTTTAAGGAGGGTAGTGGGGGCGTATAATCGTCGTGAGGAGTTTATTCGGAGAGGCGTTTATTTTTGTGGGTGTAATGTGGTAACATGATTGTATAATCAAATAAATACACCCTTTAGATATGAACAAATACAACACCATCATGTCATTCAGTGAATTCTATTACAAATAGAAATGTGTTAAAATACAATATTGTGTATAATATGCATGTGGCGAGGCGTACATTCGAGGAAATAAATTCAAAATGATGTTCGATGGGGGCGGGGGAGGGGGAGGGGGTGCGGTGGTGTAGGTTATTCAAAATGATGTCCTATTGGGGGGGGCGTTTATTCGATTTTTCTAAATGTAGCGTTTATCCGAATAAATACGGTAATAGATTGTAGTCCAGTGATGGCGGAAGGATTTTCCCGATGAGGTGGGGGGGGGGGGGGTACAGCTAGCATCAATTGGCTGGGCCATCAATGGGAGGGCAGCCAGAAGTTCCGACAATATTATACCGGTAAAGGGTAGTTTTAGTCACTTTTAAAAATGAAAATCCTTGAAACAGCACTCAATGGGGTATTGTTTTATGGGTGTCACGAAACCTAAGACCACGAAAGCTAAGACCCCCTAAGACCTAAGATCACGAAAGCTAAGACCCAAGACCTAAGATTACAAATATTTATCTTTCGCACCTGCCTTGTATTTTAACTCCCAACATTTATTCTGAATACCACACCTTAGAATTGGCACTTTCATGAAAAAGAATCACATAAAAAGCAACAAATACATTTTTAAATTGATGATTTTACAAACGTTTTTCTCGCACACAAAATGACTAGCCTACAGTACAGTAGGCCTACCCCATGTTCAATGTTTTTGTTTCTATGGAACGTCAAAAGAGCAAAAATTATATAGAGGGCTGAAAACTCTGTGGAGTCCATCTACAGTGTGGATGGAACAATGTAAAATTCAAATTGAAATGATAATAGTATAATCATGCAAGTACGAAGAAATAAATACTGGCAAATAAATTTTAATTTAAAAATCATAAGTTTTTTTGTTTCTTTTTCTTATTATTGTTGCTCTTTTGGCGCTCCATAGAAACAAAAACATTGAGCATGGGGAGCTCGAGGAGTTACAGTATACAAACAAAGAAACACGTCTGTTAAATAATCAATTTAAAAGATTTATTTATTTGTTTTTATGTGTTTCTCCTTCTGAAAGTACTTATAAGTCCTAATTTTAAGGTGTGGTATTTAGGATAAAGTTAGTCAACAAATTTGGAGTCAAAATACAAGAAAGGCAGGTGCGTAAGAAAAACATCCTCTGAACCAACACAATGGAGTAAATATATACCAACAAACAACCTGTCAAGTTTGTTTGTTGTAAAGAAAAAATATACATTTACTCAACGGGCGAAAATAATGTGAGTTTAATCTATGTTTTGCGGTAGTATTAAATTATATTTATGGTAATAAATGAAACCTACTGTGTTTAAAATTATGTATGGATAAACAAGTATTGTTTTTAAGCTGTAGTATATCTTAGAATTTGTAATCTTAGGTCTTGGGTCTTAGCTTTCGTGATCTTAGGTCTTAGGGGGTCAATTGTTTTATATTTATGAAATATCATCATATTGTCTACATCATATTGTCTACATATACTCCCGAAAATAGCCAATTGGGGAGAGGGGATGGGGGGTCGGACCCTTCCCATATGATCTCTCATCCCTATACCCCTCTCCTCACTGGCACCACCAATGTTGTAATATATTGTTATAACAGTAGTACAAATGTAAATGAACTGATAAAATTAGACACCGTAATCCTATGCATTAAGCATAGGAAGGACTGCGTTTTATATATTATAACAATTATATTATAACAATAGGGATATCTAGATATCTTTAAAGATGTATTGTCCCTTTGACTAATTTAAAAAAAATAAAAAATAAAAGATTTGGAAAAAAGGTGGGTCATTTTGAAGTATCATAATAGTTATTAACTATCACCAAAAATTTTTCGAAAAAAAAAAAATTTAACTGAAATACAGACGTTTTTTTGTTAAAAAAATAACTTTGACTTCCAGTCAAAGTTTTCAATCAAAACATATCCCATAATGAAACGCGCTTGTTTGGCTACTCTGTATGCATAATCATAAAACTTCCTCATGATCTGTGTGAAAATACCTTCTTAACCGTGACGGGTTGTAAACAATCTTAATTTAGCATATGCATAATGCGTACTCATGGTTTGAAATCTTTGTTTACTTTCGCTCGTGACGATTTTCCAGATGAAATGTAATCAAACTAATTTACCTGTTAATTACGTAAACTTGTTGTTTTTTGCTCAAATTTTCGACTTAAAGTGAATAACTTTAATATTACTTTGATATGGCCACTTTAAATTTAGGATATTTTTGACCTTCATTTTTTTGTGTTTCAAGGGACAATACATCTGGCTGCTGAATGGCTGCAAAACATTTGTTTTGCAGCCATTTTCTAATTAACAGCACTTAAAATAATGTGTAGGCCTATATTGTAGTTTAGATCTTCGAAACTGTAAAGAAATATAAAAATCATTGTAAAAACCGCTATAAAGTGGTAATTAGATCTACTATTTATGTTTGTTTGTCCTTTTTTAGGCATTTTCGCCATTGGCGGCCATTTTGTTTAAAAAAAACCTATTTCCCCTACCTGGATTTTTCTAGACTTTTAATATGTTCATATAGGGACCTTATAGAAATGCATTGTGGTGAAATAAATTCTGTTGCAATTTTTTCAACCATATTTCATAGTTTTCCTGTACTACTCTATTTTTTCGAATGGAATAGCCCGCTAAAAAGGCCAGTACCCACGGGTGTGTCGAAAGCGAAGACCTCGAAAGCGAAGATCGAAGACCGAAGACCTCGAAAGCGAAGACCCTACGAAATGGTAGTGTGCACAAAATTCGACCAAAATCGATGATAACACCTTGAATTTACAGATTCTAAAAAAATATTTCGATTTTAATCGTTATGTTATCAAAAAACATGACTTTATCTATGAACAAGCTCACGTGTTTTCGCCAATGGAGTTAATATGTGATATAGTTTTACGAACAAACACATCGCGCTATTTGCAAGGCGACGGACACACAAGAAGGACCTCGAATTGAATGCAATATTAAATGTCACTTTTTCCGATAACTTTGTATTGTAGCACACGTCGCCTACAATTTAAAGCCATAGCCAACTGTATAGAAAAGTATAGAAATAAACTACAGTAAAGTAAATAAATTAAAGTAAGTAAATTGTAAGAAGTAAAGGATGGCCATATGCTTATTTAGCCTAATTTTAGAGCCTATAGGCCTATAAAAAGTGTCCGTATCATAGATTTTACACTTGTTTTTAAAAATGTTATACGTACGCGTGAATACAACTTAGAGATCCTTTTTTTTGCATTTAAATATTATTATGTTGATGTATGTTTATTATCTATAATATTTGCCTATTGTCTAAATGTATGAATAAATACAATAAGATATTTATTTTCCTTTAGTTATTCTGTATAGTATTTTAAACTTGTACATTTTCCCCATTGTAGCCAATACTACAGTATTACTGATTTAATTATTCGCCAGTTTAAAAATGTTTTTCTAATGTATTCATAATGGAAAAATAATATTATCAGTATCGGTTAGTGTGGTTGGCGAAGCGACAGTACTATGTAAAGAAGAAAAATGTAAAATAAATATTTCATTAACCAACGTATGAACTACTAAACGAAAACATCCTACCGCAACGTATCGTATTGGCGCGCGCGCAACATAAGAAAATACTCTTCTATCTATTTTTGCATCCCCTCTTACGATCGAGAATCATGATGAACGTAAAGCAGTCGGTGTTGAACACGTCGGTTCCCACTTATGATGACACGCAAGTTTGTTCTTAAGGCGCACTTTGCGTCGATCTGGAAACTAATTCCAGCTCTTAAAATATTTCCCGGGCCAAATTTGGCAGAATATATTCAAATTATGATTTGACAAGAAGTAAAAAGAACGAACGATATAGGCATCAGCGTTCTGCAAATTTTGGTTATAAATCGGTCGTTTCCTGCGACATATCATCTGTTTCACGGCTTCCATAATTCCGAATAATTATGGCATTATGTCAACGTTCACAAAGACAAAAGCCATTCAAAACAAAGATTGAAATAAAAAATATTCCCTCCAAAATTACAAGTTACGGTTGCAATGTGATTAGTGACGATAGTGTGTTCACGTTTAATTTATTTTTTAATATTAAAACGGGTGTTTATTCATATCGGTATTACGTTTACCGACACTGTCAAAAGATTAGTTTAATGAAGTTCCAGTCCCGCCAACCACAATTTTCCTCATCATCAAATAAAAAACTGACTTTTGTTTTCAAGCATTGCCCGTGGTGAATACAAAAAGAGATACTCTCTATAAATCTTTATTAAGTGATGGTGAATGTTTATCGGGCTTAACCACTCTAACCCCCAACCTTCTATCTCACAGGCTTGTGGTTGAGACGACTATTCAACAGTCTCCCGATTTTCAACAGATTGTCGACGTCCCGCTTCTAAATGTTTGCATCCCTGCCATGAGTGTCCATTAACAAAAGAAAACATAAAATTTTAATTAAGAAACAGGTTACCGGTTGTTGACCATTTAAATATAGAATTGACACTAATACAAACAAATCTAACAGAATTATACTATTATAACGGGTTAACGATCAAGAAAAATGTTCAGAGTGTGATGTCTATCGTTCGTTCTACAGTATTAGCCTTCCCTTTTGTCAAATCATAATTTGAATACAGTATTATTTTTTACTTTGACAATACAAAGATATAAAATAAAGTTCCGTTAGTTCACGGTAAGCTATTGGGACGAACTGTCATTGGCCCGGGAAATATTTTAAGAGCTGAAATTGGTTTTCAGATCGACGCAAAGTGCGCCGTAAGAAAATAACGTTGCGTGTCATCACAAGTGGGAACCGATGTGTTCAACACCATTTCTGCTTTATTACGTTCTTCATGATTCTCGATCGTAAGAGGGGATGCAAAATAGATAGAAGATAGATAGATAGATTTTCTGTTGCGCGCGCCAACGATACGTTGCGGCAGATTTTTTTTTGTTTAGTGGTTCATACGTTGGTTAATGAAATATTTATTTTCCTTAAAAGGAAAATAAATATTTCATTAACCAAAAAAAATTTACATTTTTCTTTACATCATCTGTCGCTTCTCCAACCACACTAAATATTCTGATACTGATATAGGCCCTATTATTTGTCTATTATGAATACATTAGAAAACATTTTGAAACTGGCGATTAAGTAAAATAGCAATAGTTACAATGGGAAAATGTAAAAGTTTAAATACAATACAGGAAAATGAATATCTTATTGTATTTATTCATACATTTAGATAATAAACAATAGGCAAATATTATAGATAAAAAACACATAGCAACATATTTAAATGCAAAAAAGATCTCTGTACCTAACATTTAAAAGCAAGTGTAAAATCTATGTTATGATACGGACACTTTTTATAGGCCTATAGGCTCTAAAATAAACCTAAATACCGGGCCTACCGCCATCCTTTACTTCTTACAATTTACTTACTGTAGTTTATTTCTATACTTATAAACAATTGGCTATGATTTTAAATTGTTATCGGAACAAGTGACATTTCATGTGCGAGGTCCTTCTTGTGCGTCCGTCGCCTTGCAAATAGCGCGATGTGTTTGTTCGTAAAACTATATAACATATTAACTCCATTGGCGAAAACACGTGAGCTTGTTCATAGATAAAGTCATGATTTTTTATAATATAACGATTAAAATTGAAATATTTTTTCAGGATCTGTAAATTCAAGGTGTTATCACGATTTTGTATGATTTTGGTCGGATTTTGTGCACACTACTATTTCGTAGGGTCTTCGCTTTCGAGGTCTTCGGTCTTCGATCTTCGCTTTCGAGGTCTTCGCTTTCGACACACCCCAGTACCCACCGTACCTAAAATTAAACGCCGTGGTTAGGATTCCGGCACCGGAACTCAACTGCCTAGCGTTAGGGAATCCGACACGCTATTGCGCATGCCCAGAGCGAAGTAATTATAGCTTTGCACTTACCGCGCACCACCACACCACCGAGAGTCGGAGAGTGTTAGCAAAGAACTTATAACACAAGAATCTCCTGTTCGTCCGAAGCGCGTAACAATTTCGAAAGGCATTGTGGGATAGAATAGAGCTATGGGTGGCGCCATTGTGAGCCATGGAGTAGGGCGCCCGCATCAAATTAGAAAGTCAAAATCATAGAGGGGATCTGCTAATGCTCTAGGGGGGATAGAGTAATTGACTGAGGAGTAGGGCGCCCGCATCAAATTAGAAAGTCAAAATCATAGAGGGGATCTGCTAATACTCTAGAGGGGTAGAGTAATTGACTTCCTAGTTTGGAGGGGGCGCTGCTCCATGCTGTGAAATGGCGTCGCCCAGTTTGACCTTTTAACCCTGTACTTCCGATACTGTGTTTTGAATGCAAATTGAAGAACAGGAGATTCTTGTGTTATAAGTTCTTTGGTGTTAGGGATTTACTGTAGCCTATTGCCTATATAGTTAGTCGTTGCGCGAGCGAGAGAGCGATGGATGAAACTTGGCCTAGCCTAGGCCATATGAATTAATAATTAAAATACCACTACGCCACGCGTTGAAATAATTATTATGATATTGATAAGAATCAGCCTATCTATCTATCTAAGAATCGTAATGCTGTAATTTTATTAGACAGAGTGAATAGCGTAGCGACCCCGACTTCCCGAACGGTTCTGTTTTTTTCACATCATATCTGCGCGGCGGCTGCCGTCAACAAATCAACTTGTATACGCATGTTATTACAGTATAATGCGTTATATGAAATCTTTTATTTTGTACTTGAAAAATCATAAAACTAGTCAGGAAGCAACCATTTTTTAAAATTACGAAATAAATAGGCCCCTGGTCACATTTAGCTGGTAGGCATCTATCTAGGCTAGTTCGCCGTGGCGCAGCTATAATCCATCGCTGTTTATAGTCTGTAGATGGATCGAGTATAGAGTCGCCGATTACCTCACTCTGGGCATGCGCAATCGCGTGCCGGATTCCCCAACGCTGGGCAGTTGAGTTCCGGTGCCGGAATCCTAACCACGGCGAAAATTAAATGCTCGTGAACGTGATCCTAAAACACTGATAAATGATCTGGCCATTAAATTGAAGACATGTACACAATAAAGCGTTTCGTTGGGTACTTACCTAAGCTTCCCTGTCCCAAAACGGTACATGTACGCCTATCAGAAAATTGTGTACACAATTTGATCAACACATTCTTTGAACATTGTACTCTGTCTCAATCACAACCTCTCCGATGTATGGCTTGAAATGAAATCGGTCGCGATAAAATCAACATCCGGTATTTTGTATGGAGCGCCGCTATATACGATTTTTATCATATTACTTATTAGTTACGTTTGATATCGGTCGCGTTTTATTTTGGTCGCGCTAATTTGTATGGGACCGTACGCTAGATACATTTTATGTTTTTAGTTAATTTTAAACATATAATTTCTAATAATACTATTAACATTTTTTACCTCGATCGTTATTATTTTTAAAGTACAGTAAATATAAATATTTATCTCATTAGACCCCTATTTAGAAATCATTTGTGTTTTCATTTTATTTTTCAGGTGTAAATTAATAATTGTAAAGTGTTCGTTTAGAAAATCGTTTTTAAAAATGTTTAATTGAATGTTGTTTAAGTTGTTTAAAAGCTTGGGGTTTTGAAAATGTTGAAATAATTTAATAGTTAAACAAGTAGACGCGCCACGCCTATTGCGTATTTTTTAATCACAGAAATTACGAAACTCGTTCTATATAAGTGGATACCAGCTCAATGATGTTTATACAATAAAGGAAGATGATGCATGACGATGATTATTACGTTTGATATCCCCCACTCTGACGTGAGCATGGTTTTAGGATAATAATAATAATAATATAGATAATATGCCGTTATAATCAGACTGATGTACAATGATATGTGAGAATAATAATGGATGGATAATAAAGGTGGACACGATTTTCAAAGAGGTATCTGCACTGAGATTTAAGCATTTATATTTACGAACGGCGTATGGATGTGAGACACTGATGTACTTAATAATTATTTACAAATGATTATTGTAAATGAAGAAATAAAAGATATTCAAATTAAAAACTATATTATCGCCGATGTATGCGTAAATACATCGTTTCACAAAAACACGTAGGAGGCCTATGTTTCAAACGTATGGTTATTAGTAATAGGCCTATATCGTTATCTTTACCTGGACGTGGACAACGATCGTACGTCCATGATTTGACACACACTAGTGCGTGTTTTTTTTTTAAGGGGAATCCCCGTCAGCAAAATAACGTACAGTATCTGCTGCACGATCAACGGCGCATCTCCGATATGACTTATTTCAGTAACTCGCCTTTTAACGATCCGGCCGCATATAGCCTAATAATCATTTTTACTATAAACTATTTTAAACATTGAAATAATTATATATACACGTGATTTGCCTCAACAATAATCATTAGGGCCTATTTACTTAATATTATCCTACGTAACGTACGGGCATAAATAAAATAGAAATAAAAATAAGGTGATCGAATAGTAAGTTGTATGATATATCTGCAGTATGCATATAATGAGTATAAAAATGTATGGTTTACGGGCTATATAATATACATTGTAACAATTATTGTTTTAAATTAAATTGTTCTCTTTTACGTAATTGTTTGCACAATAAAAGACACAGACGTATATTCTCTATAGAATATATTAATTACAGTACATAATAAAATAAAAGTTAAAAAAGTTAAATTATATGCCTAATAATATTTTAAACGTGTTTAGAAATGGCCATTTTTTAAAGACCCAGTCCTTCTTCGAGACCTGTGAAATAAAAAAAAAATAATGATAATGATAATAAATATTTAACCAAATAAAAAATATCCACATAAATAATGCGTCCGTCTATGTTTTATGTCTTGACCATAAACTATGTAAACTGTCTGTTGATGTTGAATAAATGTTGTTGTTATTATTATAATGTATTGAAAATGTGTGACTAAATTGTAAAAAAAAAGTTCCTGAAAAATATAAATTAAATCTATATAAACATGGATTAAAGACCTTAATCCATGATATAAACGAAGAACGTGGATATCCCGCTAGCATGCATCTCGCTCCATACAAAATAGCGCGAACGATTTCAAACGCGACCGATATCATCAAACGTATAGCTCTAGCGGCGCGCCATACAAAATACCGGAAGTTGATTTTATCGCGACCGATTTCAAACGAGACCGATTTCAGACACGATCGATTTTTCATCGCAAACCAACTTCACCCATCCAAGACGACAACCCAAACCGCCTCTCCCAACTCACCGCCACCAACCCCCATTCATTCACCCCTCTCCTCATCCAGCATGCAACAGACTAATGCTATGTATTAGTAAATATTAGTAAAATAAAATAAAATAAAATAAATAAAAAACACATATTTCGCGCGTGTTTCTCCATGGAAAAAAACGTAAGAAACGTGATTGTTCCACTTGATTGCACATACAAGCAAATAAATTGACACTACTGGTAGCGATTTAACGCTTCCTGGTCCACATCACACTGTCACGAACGTACACAGCACGAGCAAACAGGGTCAGGTACAGCTCCACAGGTGGACTGATACCGGAAAACTGCTGAGTTTGAAGCAACAACTGAAAATGTCAACGCAAGAATACATAACAATTCATCAGGGAAACTCTTCAGTTTCTGTACATCTTCATGGTAAATGTGTATAATATTATTAGCAGAAATATAAAATTACCTTACAGGGGCAGATCCAGGATTTTGTGAAAGGGGAAAGCGGGAAGGGGGCCGGGGAGGGGCGCACAACTAGACTGTAGAGAGTCCCCCCCCCCCCCACGTCACCAACTCTGGACACGATTTTGACAATATAACACCTCTCTAGATGGTAGGAAAAATGGCACTCTCATAAAATAATAATATACTGTAAATATATTAAAAATTGATATTTTAAATATATATGAAAAAGGTACGTATTATTTATTAGCCTATTAAAGGTGGCCTTTTTTCCCCATAGGCTCATTTTGAGTAAAGCGTCGAACAGGGCGCTTTGCGCAAGTCAGCGTTTGGACAGCAAAAAAAGGTGCCTGTCCAGGGTCGTCGACAGGACCTGTAGCGAAGCGAACTTTCTTAAATGACGCCCCAGAGGTACTGTAGCAGGACGATTCGGTCCAGGACGATTCGGTCCAGGACAATTCGGCCCCGAGACGATTCAGCCCGGGACTATTCGGCACACTTAAATTTATTGGCTTTGATATGCATTTTATAAAATAAGCTTTTTTCTCCCAACTTTTTTTCAGGGTAGTACTACTACTAGGGTTGAAGATGCAATAAAGCAAACATTTTGAAACATTGTCGAAAATGATAATTTTTTAGTCACGCGAATGATGTAAACAAGTTATGCCCTCTGTTGGCCGCTGGCGAATGCATGAAATAAACAAAGTTTTCGAAGAAATAAATTAAATTTAAAATTATTGAAAAAAAAAAAGAATATGAATTTGGTTTAAAGTGAGACGTTTCGGCCCACAAAGTGGGATGTTTTGACCCAAAAATAGACTGAATTGTCTCCGGGTCGAATCGTCCCGGATTCCGCCCAGATGGCCGGAAATGCTACTCTCGCACATAAAATTCATAATAAATGGAACCTCCTCCAGGAAAAGGCACTCTCATGCAGCATGCTACCTACCAGTACCAATGAGCAAAATGATCATACTTTTCCCCTCCATGCCAATAAACACACATCACTAATTAAAGGATGATAACATTTTGTTGCCGATTTCATTCACTCAGTATTTGTTTTGATTGTGTTGCGTTCAAGTTCAATGCGAACGTACGTCTAGGGAAAGCAAAAAGCTCAAAATTCAATGATTATTATAGCTCAATATTTTTTTAGTTGTACATCAATTTGTTGAGGAAATTAAATATATCAATATAAATAGGTATTGATACAGTTGAGTACATATCGGTGGGTGGCCTAGAAAAAAAAATTGGTTGCTATAATGTAAACTACAGTACACAGTTATCATAGTTAGTGACATACTATTATTAATAGAGAGGTTTCGCAATCTTACGAATACGATAACGAAAACGGATACGTCACGCACACGTATTCGTTTTCGTAAGCCATAAAAAAATCTGTTTCGCATGGCAACAAAATATTGAGGCGCGTCCAAAATATGACTGCGGTAAATTTGAGCGAAGTAAATTACTTTCAATAAATATATAATTATATTATAATCATGAATCATTCCTAATTCAAATGCAAAATGTGCAAAATAGATCAAAAACTATACTCGTTTTGTAGTTACGAATATGACTGGTGATATTCGTCAACACGAATACGCTTTACGAATATGAAATGGGGATCAGCTGAAAAGTTTCACAAATGTATGACGTATCCGTTTTCGTTATCATATTCGTAAGGTTGCGAAACCTCCCTATTAACATATCTATGATGATGATACACTGTACTATATAGCCACATATACTGTAGGTAACCATGGCGTTCCATTTTTTATGTTTATACACAATAGGTAGGTCTATGTGGTTGTCTGGCGGTGTCCTTTGTACAAATTGTTCGTGCCTTAAGCCTTGTCTACACTATCAAACTTTATGTGTCAAAAAAGTTTGATGTGCCTATATATGGTAGTGCTATGCTTAAATATGGTAGTGATATGACATCATCATGTCCAGGTCCAGGGACCAAAATGTGTTTATTTTTTAGGTGAAAATAGGCAATTCATTCGCAACTCTTTATTTACAGACACATATCTCACGACGTTGATCATTATAACAGTAATCGGATGTCTTTTCTTTTGTTTCATCTCGGCGAGAATTACAAATGAATGGAAAAGAACAGGAAATTTTCTTTTCCTTCCAATTTTTTTTTTTTTAAATAAATGGTGGGTGTGGGGGGGGGGGGCTCTTAAATCCGGCCCTGCAATTGTATATCGCAACTTCAATTCTTGACCCAAATGATAAATATAAATAACCTCCACCTGGCCTCCAACCCAATTACTCTGCATAAAGTAGTGCAGGATTGGCGCGGCTTAGAATCCTGTTTTCAAAAAATCCTGTATCCTATTTCCAGATTTCTAATTGTACCTGGAAGGTCACACATTTTTATTATTTTGATACAGAAATAATTTACTCTAATATATATCTGTGAATCATATTTGTTTTACCGGTATAATTACAAAAAATAGTGACACTCTTTCAACTTTTGTTCAGACTTTTTAAATCCAAACTTTAACTATTTGAAGGAAACTTAAAAAATGTTCCTTCATTTGATACTGTAATGTGTTATTTATTAATTATCAGAAATAAAATGGAAAATTGACTAACAGCTAGGAACACATGAAATTGAATCATGATATATATCATCATTGCTTTTGTAGGTGCAACTGTGACATCATGGAAATGTGATGGACAAGAAATGCTGTTTGTCAGGTTTGCATGGTCCCTCATTTTGTAGCTTTATAACCATTGAACAAACAATACATTATACAAGTTATAATTACTTTTTTCATTTCATTTTACAGCAAAAATGCAATTTATAACAACAAAAAGGCAATAAGAGGAGGAATTCCTGTTATTTTTCGTAAGATATATTGAATTGATTTAAATTATAAAATAAATTATCACTGAAATCATGTATCTTAAAGCCCCATTCCCTACGTTTTTTAGATCTAATTTAAGATCACAAACTATATTTAATGTAAAAATAATACTATATGGTCCTATTGCGATAACTTTTTTCATCTTTAAACGGTTAAAAATGTGAAAAATAAATCAATTCTAATAATTATAGCGGCCCGCTATAAATCCCAAAATCCATTGCGCGCGGATTGATATTTTTGTTTTTCACCTGTAATTCGCCCACTTTTCAATCGATCGTGAAGCCAAAACAAATGGAAGACTTCTAACTTTTCAGCGAAAATACCGGATTTTCCCCAATTTGTATCAACGGAGTCTGGCAAAAATAGAAAGACAATAAATGCAGCAACTATACAACGTCAGGCTAGGTATATAGCTAGCGTACGATGTTCGTACGTTACCGATGTTTACCAGCTAGGCCTACAAAACTAAGCCTAGCTAGGCTAGGCCTGAGACCGTCCACGAGAGTTCGATCGCCGCGAGCTACTTAGGTAGTGCATTGTTTCTCACTTTTTATCATAATTTACCATCAAACGTACATTTAAGACAAGGAATGACATGGTTTAATGTTTTTAAAGTGATATATATGTATTATTTTCCAAAAAACGTCCAAAATTGCAGGGAAGGGGTCTTTAACATTAAATTTATAATTTTGGATTTTTCATATATCTGGTAATTGATGTACACTAGTGCTATTTTAGTTTCTAAATTTTAATCATTCAAGCTAATTTTGGTCCATGGGAACTTGGTCCTCAGCATGGATTTGCACGAACATCCAGATGGACACTTAAAGAAACGGTAAGTATGATAAGAGAAAATTAAGCTTGCCACGTTCATTATAGTTAAAAGGTGGAGACTGGTTTTATCAAAAAGGATGGCGATCAGGATCAAAGAGGGTCAGAAACCTGGACTTTCCGTAAGTCTTAAGTTAATTGCCTTTTCCATCATGTCGCGAGTGTTCCTTTACAAATGCCACAGTGATTTTTTTGTTTTACTTAAATCTGTAAAATTAGATTTATGGTTTTTTATCTAACCTAGAATGAAAACAGTGATGAGTCTAAAGCTGTTTTTACTTTGCAAGATTCTGAAGAAACCAATAAAATGTGGAACTACAAGTATGTATCACTTTTTAAAATGTGATATTATATTCTAAATCCGTTAAAAATTTTTTGTAAATTTCAATATTTCAGCATCATCTTTTTAGGATATTATTGCCTCCGAGTCTATCCCATTTTCAAAAACCAATTTATGTGTTTTTTTAAAATTATTTTGTTCATTTTTGATAAGGTGATTTAGGGGAGGGTGTAATTTTTCTTGAATCTGCTGTTGATTTATATTAGAGGCAAGGCTTATATACATTTTATTTACCTTCGCCAAGGATGTATATGTATTGATTGCGTGTCACCGACGGCAGCATTAGGACACAAAAATTTAAAATATATATACTTTTTTCCCGGTGAAATCTTATGTAGGAGACTTTTATAGTAGGCGGAGGTATGCACTCTAGTAGGAGTGGTGTTCTAGTTAGTAAATAATGTTATCAATATAATAGAAACTGAAACAAAATTAAATAATATTTATTATTCTTTTAGATTTTGTGTCAGTTATATACTTTTGTTAAGAAAAAAAGAATTTGAGGCCAGATTGCAAGTTGAAAATATAGGTAAGAGTGTGCTCTATATTGATCATTCATTGGTGGTTCTTTGGATGTATTGTAGGTTGATTTTTGGTTATCCGCAACAAAGATCATCAACATCTTTTTTTTTTTGTGTCTTGCGTATCTCTAAAACTTGCAAACATGACAGTTCGTAACTTTCTCAACATATCGTCAGTCACGTAAAGTTGTGCAGCTACCATTTTCATGACGTTTACAATTGTGCAACGAGACCTACGCATGATTTATGAATTTTGCGTTTTTAACATTATATTAAGGTTAAAAACAAAATAACATTTTAAATTAAAACTTAGCAAAAGTGTAATTTATATCATGCGTGTTTCATGTAATTTTAAGCATGTAAAAATGACATGAAACGCGTAGAAAGTTTATTTTTCGCACATAGTGTTAAAAACAGAATTTTTTCGCATGAATTATGTTTTTTCAGCTTTTTCTAGTAATTTTACCAAATTTTAAACATTTCGACTTAAAATCATGTCATACGAGCACGTCAAATTAGACAATTCGTGTGCGTTTTTGACGAAAATGTTGGTCTTTTTTTAAAAAGTCAGTGTTTAAAATAAACCATGGAGTACTCCATGAATAAACGGTGAAATTTATTTTTATTACATATTCTGGAAGGTGATGAGTTGTAGATATCGGATCATGCATCAATATAGCTAACCGGACATTGTAACGTCATCATATGGCCACTTGAATATGAAATATAGGATATTTGTCTCTTTTGTCATAGCTATCACATTTGATAGAACAAATCTCCATTTATGCTCCATTTTTTAAATTTTGATGACGTCACCATGTTAAAAAAGTGAATTACTTGGGTCACTTATTTTCATCATTACAGTAAATTTCAATATGTAATAGCTCCTCAGAATGAAAAGTGATACTCATGATTTAAACGTTTTCTGGAAGCTGTTGAATTGTAGATACGAATTCATGTACACATTTTGCGCATTGGATGTTGTGACCTTAAATGGCCAGTTGAATTATAAAAGTCATATTTTCATCTTTTGCGTCATAGTAAACAAGCAATTAATATGTTGTTGCTCAGATAATTCCCTTCCAAAATTGCTATCTACGTGTTTCATTTTGATCACGTCATCATTAAAAATTGGAATAAATCGCGGGTCCCGTTATTTTCACGTATGCTGCACTGTACATAGTATGTATACAGTATATAGTGTATACTGTATATCAAATAGAGACAACTAACAACATTTTACTTTCTTCAGGTCACAATGGCATAATTAGTTTTTCTGTGCACAATATTCTAACGTATGACGTACGTGTGGCATTTGCGCGGCATATAACCTAACTCATCCATAGGGATGAGTTCAAATCTAGTTACTAATTCTGTTCGAGAAAGCCTTATGCCATGGACAGGCTACGTTTTCCAGTACCATATTATGGTAAATTAATTTTTATTTATTAACATACTATCTGGAAACTATCAGGCTCTGAAGAATTTAAGTTTACTACTCTTCTACACACATACTTGTCTGTTTCCGATGTCAACAAGTCAACAATCTCAGGTCTTCAAGGACTGCAATACATTGATAAGGTAGGACCAAGCATAAATTCATCAACATGAATAATTTCAGCTAGATACTGCAATGGTTATTATTTATTATTCTAATTTCTGGAGACAAGCCACAAGAAAAAGACCATATAAGTTTATTAAAAAATGTTTTTTGTTTTAAGGTTTGTGGCGGGAAAACCTTCACAGAAGACCGGGAATTAGTTGGTGTACAGGAGAATTACGACAGGTAAGAATAACTATACTTTTAACGATGAACTAGATTTGAACTCGTCACTTTGACGAGTTCGGCTTATCCCGGAAATGCAACATGCACATTAAAATATATGATCAAAATTATCAACAATTTTTATGCCATCTTATGACATGAATTAAATAAGTTTACAGTGTTGAATTGTACCTATTTTGTATCATACAGCATATTACAGTATTTACAGAATACACTGTATATGTTATATACAGTGTAGCATAGATGAAATTATGAGACCCATCTTTAGATAATTATAATAATTACATTAATAAACATTTGAAGAATTTTGGGCACGTAAAATTGAGATGCGCTCTCTTTTAAACTGCATTATGATGACGTCATGTTATCAGATAGACAACATTTTGATATGAATTCATATCTACAATTCAGCTTCCATAATAAGTTTTAAGGTCACTTTTCATTCCGATGAGCTATAACAGATTAAAATATACTGTATAGATGAAATTAAGTAACTCACTTTATTATAATTTTTTGATATGATTACGTAATAAAAATTACAATTTTTGTAACTCATGTAAAAGAAAATTGATTGAAAAGAATATAATTATTAAAATCTAGGTGAAAATGGGGAACACATTAGCGCGATGTGCTCTATTATTAAATTGGATCAATTAATTAATTAATCTATTCAAAAAATTTGAGTGGCCATTTTAGGGTGATGTCAGAATATCCGGTAGGTACAAATTTTACATGAATTAGTATCTACAACTCATCAGCTACCATAATAAAATTTAAAACACACTTATAGTATACTAATATATTAGTAATTGTATTTTGTTATTTGAATGTAGAGTCTATATGTCAACACCTAACACCCATGTGGTTACAAATTCCACTGGTGGACGAAGCATTCGTATCACAAAGACTAATTTTCCTGATACAGGTACAGTATACATGCATGTTTATTAAGTCTACTAAAAATGGCTTGTTTGTCAAACACACTTAATAATAATTAATATACACACATTATGGTAAAAGAAAAGCTATGGTCATATATTCCACTCTATGCAATTTGTTGGGGTTCGGGCGAACCCCCTTTTACCAGCGAACCCTCCCCCCGCCCCCACCCTTGAAAAACAAAGGCCCCACTTCCAAAATCGTGCAATTAATTATCATTGATAGAATACTGTAAGGTAAAACTGATTAAAACAACCGAAATTGCTCTGAGAGCCAAAGCTTCCGGGGGTCCTTAGCGGCACCCTGGCCCCTATAGCCTACAGCCTACAGTTACTCGCTGCGCTCACAAAATAGATGCATTCTGGCTACGGGCCTGAATTTGTAGTCATTTTTTGGTTATTATATTATACAAAGTTTACAATATTTGCACAATTTGTTTACCTATAGCTACATCATAATATAGCATTGTTTCAATAGACCATGCTTATTGATTGATGCCGATTTTAATATTTATATTATTTACAGTGGTTTGGAACCCATGGATTGAGAAAGCTAAAGGAATGTCAGATTTTGGAGATGATGAGTATTTGTGTATGCTCTGTGTTGAAGCTGGCCATGTTGCTTCACCCTTGACCCTTTCAGCTGGTGGTGTTTTTGAAGGAAAACAAGTTCTTTCTATCTGTTGAATCAAATCTTTAAAATGTGTCCGAAATAAAATGTGTAGTTACTAGAACAATGATAACTGGAAACGAAACACAATTTACATTTAAGTATAAGAATATTATTTTAAGTGTGTACCCAGATTTTTGAAGACCCCTACCCAATCTGAGCACCTTTCTTTCAATCCAATACTGAAGAGATTTTCAATTACTACATAAGACCGAAGAACTATATACTGTGTCTGGGCATAGAATGCGCACAATAAATAATTAGGTCCTACAGTAGGTGGTAGCAAATCGAAAGCTCAATATTATAAGGTTAGGGTAGTAAGTTTAGACTACTTGTCTTTTCATAGCTTTCTTTCAGTACTTGGAATACAAAAGGTAAAGTAATATATTAAGAATATTTTTATGTTGATATGTGTCTTTATTAGATTTTGATTTGGTTTTATCACATACTATACTATACATATTGTACTGTACTGTACAGTAATAACAGAGTATTGTATGATACTTTAGGATACAGTAATAACCATCCATATGTTTTTAGTATAAATTTCTTCCTGACACTATCTTATTACATTATGTAGTAACTATCATAGGCACAAAGCTTACTGTATGTTATAATACTAGTCTTAAGGCTGATAAGCTACAGGGAATGACAAATCTACGTTTTCCCTCCCTGATTTACATTTTTTATATTACCATAATATAATCACATTTACATATAATTGTTTATCTCTCAATGTTAGATGTTCCTAATAGTATATAGTTATTATTAATACATATTTTCATTTTTACAAGAGATTTCCAAACAATCAAAATACTGTACACATGAAGCTTACAGTATATACACTGTAATAAACTGACTAAAACATAGAACAGAAATATTATTTTACAAAAGGTTGTGGTTGATTACAATGTTTTGTTTTGTGCGCATTGTCTACATTTTTAGTTTAGTGCTTTATTTTTAGTAAGTTTTATTCTCAAGACTTGTGGGAACATTCATTTAACAGGACAATAAAATAAATTTATAATTATAAGAGTGTCGTGTGCTTTGTAAACAATACTAGGGATTCAGATGCTCAACACGAATTAGTAATTCTGTACATAAAAAATATTGTTCTCATCCAATTCCGATCTATACAAAAACAATATATTATTCTTGGGAGATGTTTTTTTACTATGATAGTTTCATAGGTCTTAAACATTTTTATACATTAATGTATCCAACGAAAATTATATTTTTTTAGAAACTAAAAACACAAAATTATACAATATTATTGATTTTATATCATTTTTTGTCACCTTTTAAAAGTATTTATCAATTAAGTATCAATTCCTCGATCATGCAACCAAATTAAAACTAACAAACAGTTACTAATCTAATTGATATCAATAAACCATCTTTTTTGAACAAAAATTATAAACATAACGAGCAGTCTTTAGTCTTACCATAAAGTAAAGAGTACCACTTTAGCTTAATACTAATAGTACCAATATATCCACTACAGTATTTTGTTTTTAGACTTTTTTAATTCACTAATTCATACACTCGCACATTCAGGGGAGGATCCAGGATTTTTTAAATGATGGGGCACTTACATGTAATATTGGTTTTTTTTTGTTAACCTGCTCTCTTTCACCAATGTTAAACTTCAATTTGACTTGTTTTATTTTTTATGGTATCTTATCAATAATCTGTCAAAAATAGATTATGAAAAAACTAACATTTTTTGGGAGCATGATATCAAATTGCTCCCCTGCAAATTTCATTCTTCTTATTACATATTTTCATCACAACCACCTGAGGTTAAGCATCTGTCTCTCTAAAATTATTTTGGTTTAATGGTTTGTTCGGTGGCAGATGTAAATCATGTTTCATTGAAATCATACTTATTTTAATTAAAAACAGCTCCCCTTATAACATGATGTGGTGGGACTTTATCTTTGGATTCTCTGTTAAATTCATGTGTAGAAAATAATTTCTGGGATTTGTCCATCTTCGACCGATGTTCCATTGTTGTTGCCGGAGGCGTAGCTGAACTGGAACACAACTTTGCCATTTGGAAGAGATTCATGAATCATTTTACGCTTGCCCTTTGTACCATAGTAAGAATCAGGACCCTATAAATAAAATAAACAAATTCAGTTGTACAAATGCAACAATAAGAAAAAATGCCAGTCTCCTATTAAATGTTTTGCTGTATTTTACAGAAAATAAAACTTTTATTAAATTGAACAGACTTTTTACAAACCTTATATTACATAATGTTGTATTGTTGATATCAATCAGCTCATGCTAGCTGGGTAACTATTTTAAAATATGGTGAAATAAATAAAGAAATGTAGTGTTGTGATTTTCAAGAAGAAGTAAAAAAATATTCTACTGTGCCAGCAGACTTACCTTTAAGGTAGCACTGGCTATATAGTTAACGTTAGGTTGGATTTCAATGGGCTCTTTAAACATAACACGAAATGTAGAGTCCGAGCCATCACAGCTAAATCCAGTGTCATTCTGACCAAGTAAATTGTCTGTGTCTGCATGAATTATCTTAAAATACAAACAATTTGATTTGTTAATGTTAATAGTAGTGCCCTTTTAACTGAAAACATGCTTTTTAGTCACGTGCAACGCGACTCTAGAGCTCACTATGTCGGTCGGAAAACACTAACTTGAGCACGCGACTGCAGTCATATGTATATGGCCTTTTTATTAGTTAGTAGCTCCTCAAATGAAAAGCTACTGTATATAACATTGTCCATATTCCTTCAACAAGTTATGAATATGTGCAGAAAAGGAACGGGAATTCATATATAAAAGTTTTGATTTTTACCTGTATATTAACTTGATAATCAGCAGGCCCATGAATTGATCCATATAGTCCAAACCCAACAACAAAAATCCGCTTATGGACTAGAAATCTGCCAACAAAATTATATGATTATTATAAAATCCAGCGAGAAACACTCTGTGGCATGTTTGAAGTGTTGTACTTTGCAGACAGATTTAAATAATTATACTCTTCGTTCTAAAAACCAAAAACTTTTGACTATAATAATAATACTTTATCATACCTTATTCTATCACTTGTTCCACTGTACCCCCACCTGCTTTCAATCTGGTGAAACCGTTGAATAATTTGTTCTTTTCCTGTCAAACAACACCTTGGTTTTGAAGGAAAATCTACACCAGGTTTTGGGTTCACTGTAAAATGTAGGAAAAGGTTGACAACTTCCTTGTCATCAAGGATACCAGACTGTGCAGGGAGACTTGCAAATTCTTCAATTGTCATAAGTGGAAAGCGAATTGATTTCAAAGCTCTTCCTAAAACCTGTCTTTTATTCTCGGATGTCCGAGCTAGTTCTTGCCGACTGCATTCGGCTTCTGACCAACGTACAATAGCTTCAAACAATTTACACTCGCGAATACCAAGCGTGTCACGTTCAAGCACGACGATCAATGTTTCCCAATCAATATCCGTAAATCCTTCGGCACTCAATGCTTCAGAGGTATTTTTATCGATCATTTCTAAACACAGAGCAGCAAGTTGTGGTTCATCAAAAAGTCGTGCTTGTGTCAATAACAGGAATGCATTATCAGACCCCAAGTTTTTTTTTAAAAAGTCAACACAGGCGGATTCAAGTGCTGGAACAGCATATTTTTTTGCTGTGTATAGTGTATGCATTACTGTCTCATGTCCTATCAATACTTCATCTGAGTACAAGAATTTCAACAAGGCTAGGAAAGCTGCTGGCTCAATGTCTGGCAATTCAACTTCAGACGATGTTGTGGCCATTCCGCCATTGAACATTGCATCAAATACTGCGCTTCCGACCGACAAAACAAACTTGTGGGCTGGTATTCGTTGTGTTTGCATTCCCTTGCCAACAATAAAGTGGACATCACTTAGGATTTCATTGTTGAACATGTAAGCAAAGCGTTCCTTTACACTGGTTTTACCGGCTTGCCAATTGTAGGGGGCAGCTGGAGGATGGTGTACAGGTTGATGGATTGGGTTTGGAAGAGCTACTTGGGCTGCTGCAGCTACTGCCGGTGCTATAGGTATGTTTGCACCAAGATCAATGTTTTGTACCCTATCCCCAGCCATTTTATTGATTTGTGAAGCCTGAAGAGTGTAGAAAAAAAATTATTTAATTTATATTATTATTTCTAAATTCTAATTAAGACTAAGAAACAAATGCATGGTAGTCCATGTTGATACTGTATAAAACAATGATTTTGACAAGGCACTTGGTTGACCTTGCCGATAAACTCTAATGTACACTAAATATAATAAGGTTTATATTGCAAATAGCGTAGGAAGGAAAGGAGGGCAGGCACGCTGTGTTTACAAGATTTGTTGTTTACTTTTTTTCACTCAACTATTCCTTCTCACTAGTCGCTGTAAATTTGTTCAAAACAAAAGCATTTTTTAGTATATAAAATAAGAATCTAATAAATAACAACACGTAAATTAGGTATACATAAATCAAAAGAATTCTAGATAAGGTTAGGGGCCTATTTTTCTTCATAAAACTACTTGGTTGTGAGGTATTCACGATAAAGTTAGTTTACATATTGAAATACAAGAGAGGTGCGATACGGAACGAGCACCGGCGTAGCTAGCTAGCTATACAGGCCGAGATAGGCTAACCGCCTTCCAGGTGCGATACGGAACTAGCACCGGCGTAGCTAGCTATACAGGGCAAGAAAGGCTAACCTCCTTTCAGGTGCGATTTTTTTTTTTTTTTTTTTTAATTATTTCTGATATAAAATCAATAGGATAAAAACACAAAAAAGTACCGAGACGGCTCTAGCATCGGCGTAGCTAGCTAGCTATACAGGCCAAGATAGGCTAACCTCCTTTCAGGTGCGATACGAAACTAGCACCGGCGTAGCTAGCTAGCTATACAGGCCAAGATAGGCTAACCTCCTTTCAGGTGCGATACGGAACTAGCATCGGCGTAGCTAGCTAGCTATACAGGCCAAGATAGGCTAACCTCCTTTCAGGTGCGATACGGAACTAGCATCGGTGTAGCTAGCTAGCTAGCTATACAGGCCAAGATAGGCTAACCTCCTTCCGGGTGCGATACGGAACTAGCACCAGCGTTTTATTGTAAGGGGAATCCCCGGATTGTATCACGGTAAACAAAATCATGTGCTGAAGAACAACAGGCTCACAGGAAGGTTTACTCGTCTCATCTCCTACCACCATATAACATAACATATTACATAGCCTATATAAATATGTGAACGTGATTGGTTGAATTGAAAGTGCATCACATTACCACCGCTGCGAGGATCGTAAATCGTACTGTATATATCATAGAGTAAGATAATATTGACTGAGTAATTTTCGCGTAATTATCGTGTCCCTGTCATTAAACATATAAAATTCTCGAGTACGAGATATTGACTGTGTAATTTTCGTGTGGCAACACTAGCGTTTGGTGATAAATAAACAAAAGTCATCTACTAACTAGGACTCGCGATAATTTGTCACACCATTACAAGACAATGTTTCATCCGTTGCGCCACCAAAACTATTTAAACTATGCATACATAGCGCCCTCATTTGTTATTAGTCTTCTCTAGACGTAATGAAAGATCGTTTGTGATTGGTGGTTAATAATCATGATAGTAACCTGGTACGCGTTGCGCGCTGAACATCCGGTGATTCGGCTCCTCGAAAGAGAGAAATTATTATTTATTCGGCCTACCTGATGATAATAATATTATTATTATAACTGTAGGCTTATTGATGGAAATTCTTCTGTTAATTTAAACGACCTAGGTCTTCAGTAAGTGATTATTTTATTGCCAAGGAATCTTTAATTAGTAATTATCTGTATATTATTCCTTGCAAGGTAAGGTGAATGCAACGCCTAACTATGCAGGCTTATTACAAGGAGGCCTAGCTACACCTGACCCAGCAGTAGATATTCAACTTGTTGTTGGCTATGTAATATAACAGATATCGCCTTTTATATCGGTAAAATATAAGATTTTACAACCCCTTGGGAATGATAATATGTTCTCGGGGAATATATATTTCCTCAGAGATGTCAAATCTTATATTTTAACCTCTAAGCATGCAATATCTGTAATATTAAAATGATTACATTTAAATATTGTTAACATTTAATATTATTATTAGTTATAAACAATCATATTTTTACAATAACGGTAATTTGGAAAAGCACATCCTTTCCTCACCTGTAATAAAGTAAATGAAATAATAATAATAATAATAATATCCTGGATTATATAGCGCCTAATTTTGTGAAAGCAGCACTGCTGATCATAATATTATCCCAGTCATTTTTTCCTGATCAAACACGTATGGAAACATGGAAAATAATAAATACTCATCGTCTAAAAATATAAATAATCTACAGTAGGCATGACTATAAAAACGATCACGAAATGTATAATAAAAACGAAAATGTATTTAGTGCGCCAAATACAAAATGGCGCGACGCAATAAAACCCAATCAATCGATTTAAAAAACACGAGATATGATGATAACAAATGCATAGCTAGCTAGACTGACGCGCGCCATAAAAAATTCCAAAAGTTCTTTTAGTTTAATTGCGACCAAAAATCGTCCTAAAACATTGTTGGGCCTGACCGTCTTGCGCTTTGGGCCCGATAGTCTTAGAATGGGCCCGATAATCTTAGAATGGGCCCGATAATCTTAGAATGGGCCCGATAGTCTTAGAATGGGCCCGATCGTCTGTGGTCCTGATCGTCTGTTCCCCGTTGGTTTGGGGGATCCGGGATACGGGTTGACCAGCACCCGAAGGCCTAGCTAGCTAGGCCTAGGAGATTATACATACATTTTTAATACTTAAGTGCAGGAACAACAACAACTATACCAACTACATGGGCTGAGGAATGATTATTGAAACAGTATGTACAGTTTTTAAAATATAATTACCTATCAAAGGGTATTAAATAACAAAACTAAGTTCACATCACACCACACAGACAACAGGCCACAGGCGTTGTCGCCATATATTTTGTCAAAACATTTTTTTCTTCTTGTTGATTGTGCATTGATTGTTACGAAGACCTAGAGGGGACATAATAAATTCAGCAAAGCCAAAAGGGTACACACGAATTAGTTCGCGATATTTCATTTCATTTCATTTATTTCGTCTCACATAATTATAACAAAAAATAACAAACAATAGAGAGAGACAGGATTCCCAAAAGCGAACTAAATCAAATCAATCAACAATTTTTAAATTTACGATTAACCCTCCCTTTGTACTATGGGGGAGGGGGGAGGGGGGAATCCTACCAAAATAGACGTTTCACTGTAGGCCAACATAACTACACAAAAAACATGCCATTATTTTCATTTAGACTGAATATGAATGCATGTCTTGAACATTTTGAGATCAAAATTGACTTTCTGCGACCAGTGGTTGCCGAGATATATAGGCCTAACCATTGACCCTGACCCTTTGATCTTTTGTAACATTTTAAAAAAAAATGGGTAACAAATAACAAAATTTATATTTATATATAATTTATATATAAATAATACAATTCAGACCAAATTCAAGTGTCTACGATGTAGGCTAAGATACATATTATATAATGCCCTGGGTTGTGCGTCAAGGGTCAGAAATAGCATTTCCGGTCATTTTTGACTAAAATGTCCCATATAAAGCGTGGTTCCCACTAGCGACGCAACGCAAGGACGTATCGCAACGCAAGTGAATTGACCAATCACAAGCGATGGCTTATTCGCTTGTCATTGCTAAAGTAACTGTCTATAACTTCGCTTGCGTTGCGTTTACGTCGTTTTACGTCCTTGCGTTACGTTCTAGTGGGAACCAAGCTTTAGACTGAATAAAAATGTATACCTTCTGATCAATTTGAGACCAAAATTACCTTGCTGTGACAAGCCAAAATCGATTGTTTAACACTAAACTTATTTCTGAAGTCAAATTCTCTGGACCTACCTCAAAATACGAAAGTTCATATAGCTACCAGATTAGTACGCGATATTATTTTTTAAAATTATTATTATGTCCCCTCTAGGGCTTCGTAGATTGGCTCTTGACAACTTAGAGTATTTATGCGGCCCGACGGCGATTTTTTTTTCCGTACGAGAGTTCCTCCATCGGGTCGTTTCGGACTCAATCCACTATTCGGTAAGCCACCGATGCTCACTGATGCGTGAAAGCAACCACAAGACAAAACGTGAGCAGCTTTTTTGCACGAGTGACAGATTTATACATACTAGGCTAGGCCTAATATACTCACTGTAAATATAATAATACATATTAATAGTAGTACTGAACCTCATTGTAATAATAATAATAGGCCTATAATTTTAATAATATAATACTGTATAGGCAGCCACAAACCAATGTATGTACCATCAGATTCACAAACAGTTAACACACACACAGCAGCAGCACTTTGTTGGTCGTCACAAGCAAGGCCTAGCTAGCCTAGCCCTACGTACGTGTGCTTCAATGTAGTACATTTCCAGCTACAGTACTATTTTTTATTTTAATAAAATGAAGTAGCAGGTTAGAAATTATATGTACAGTAACACTAACAGATGTTTTTATCAAGAAAATTACAATTTTCTTCGGGTTTTTAAGAGTAACATTTGAAATGAAATATAGGCCTATAGATCATAGTAACATGTAGGCCTATTCTTGTAAGTTGTAATGTATAGAAATACATGCTTGCTTAATAAAGCGTTTAATATTGTGTTAATTTAATCATTATTGATATCTTGGCCGGTGGAAATTTTGAATTAAAATGAACAATTTTTTTTTTTAATTAATTTCAGAAACCATAATAAAAAAATAAAATCAAGAATAAGAATACAGAAAACCGATCTTCATGATAAGAAGCTTCCTGGAAAATGTGTTATTATAAATGTATTTGTAGTCGTGTCAGTACCGTAATTGAATGTTTTTTACTTTGCATGTATTTTTTATGATTTTCCAAATTACATATACACATAATAAACAATAATCTTAGTTGTAGGCCTATAACTTAAAGATGTATTGTCCCTTTGACTAATTCAAAAAAAATTTAAAATGTTATATTTCGAAAAAATGTGGGTCATTTTGAAGTATCATAACAGTTATTAACTTTCACCTAAAATTAGTCGAAAAAAAAATCATTTAACTGAAATACAGACGTTTTTTTTTGTTCAAAAAATAACTTTGACTTCCAGTCAAAGTTTTCGATCAAAACATATCTCATAATGCAACACGCTTGTTTGGCTACTCTGTATGCATAATCATAAAACTTCCTAGCGATCTGTGTGAAAACACCTTCTCTACCGTGACAGGTGGTAAACAATCCTAATTAGCATCATGCATAATGCATACTACTTGTGGTTTGAAATCTTTGTTTACGACGATCTTTGCGACGATTTTCCAGACGAAATGTAATTTATTTAATTTACCTGTTAATTACGTAAACTTAATATTGTTTTTGGCTCAAATTTTCGACTTAAAGTGAATAACTTTAATATTAATTTGATATGGCCAATTTAAATTTAGAATATTTTGACCTTCATTTTTTGTGTTTCAAGGGACAATACATCTTTAATTAAAACTCCAAAAATGGCCTATTATTAAAAGTCTGAAATCTTTATTTTTCTTGATTGGGGATAATACGTACATCGTTAACGTAAAATTTCCATTACCTTACAATATAAATATTAATTTAATATTATTTTAAAAGGTATAAAAAACATACACTGTGCATAGGAATTCCTAATGTACATAATCATTTTAAATTCAAAAGTAATACATTGCATCCATAGGCCTACACAAGCTTGGCTAGGCTAGCCATGGGCTAGCTACAATACCATAACGATAAGAAAAGAGCCTTTCGTTCGTGACAAAGGGTCGTTCAACTTCAAAAAATAATATCTGATACGACCTAAATATCTTTAATATGCTATTGGGTTCTTAATGTAATTACTAAGTAGGCCTAATATTTATTAATTAATGTCATCAAAACTCGTATTAGTGTAGATTCATTTTACTATTATGACAGCCTGTGTGAAAGTATTAGCTCGCGGTTTGTAAATGTAAATTGTATTATGTTGTCACGCATCAGTGAGCTGACTTTACCGAATACCGAAGAGAGTCGATTGAGTCCGAAACGAACCGATGGAGGAACTCTCGTACTGAAAAAAAAATCGCGGCCCGACGTGATTTTAATTTGCAAAGAAATGTCAAAGTTGAAATGGAAATTTAAACTACACAAAAAATCGAGAATTTTCAGAACACAAAAACAAAACAAAGCGCGAGACTTCGAGCAGGAAGGAGGCCAGGCAGGACCAGTAGTAGTATTAAAAAAAATCCTTGAATATTGGTAAAAACAGGATATCTACTATTGAATTTAGTTTGTTGCTATATTAAAAAAATATGTAAGTAGTGTACTGTATTAATTATGTGGTATTTCACTCATGTTATAATGTAGTAAGTGAATAAAGATTGACAGACGATCGGGGCCAGACGAGAATATGAGTAGGCCTAGGCCTAGGCCTAGCCTAGTCTAGACAATCGAGTACCAACGCGGCCGGGCGGACATTCGGGCTCAACTTTGTGGACGTTCGGGCTCAACTGTGTGGACTTTTTTTGGCCCAATATAATTAGACCATTAAACCTATGCCTAGACCCATTATACAAATACAGAGAAGACGATCGGGTCCACACAAACGAATTGGATTTATAATTGTTCACCATAAAATATTCTTTAGTTTAGGCCTGTAGGTAGGGCCTATAAGTATTACGCCGTGGTTAGGATTCCGGCACCGGAACTCAACTGCCCAGCGTTAGGAAATCCGACACGCTATTGTGCATGCCCAGAGCGAGGTAATCGGCGACTCTATACAGACTAAACAGCGATGGATCATTTTTAATAGCTGCGCCACGGCGAACTAGTGTAAGCCTAGATGCCTACTAATACGGGATCCACTAATACTAGTAAGTAGGCCTACCAGTTAGACGTGACCAGTGGGCCTATTTATTTTGTAATTAAAGAAGTGGTTGCTTCATTCATATATAAACTTCATATAATGATTTATATAATTACATGATGACTAGTTTTATGATTTTTCAAGTACAAAATAAAAGATTTCATATAACGCATTATACTGTACATAACATGCAATCATATACAAGTTGATTTGTTGACGGCAGTTGCCGCGCAGATGTGAAAATACAGAACTGGGAAGTTGGGGTCACAATGCTACGCTCATTTCTTGAAATACGCAAGCGTTATGACACTGGGCAGGCCTGTGTTTCTTTATTCTGAATAAAACCATAGGATAAAAACACAATAAAGTACCGATACGGCAAACTTATTTCCATTGTGGTCCTATATACATTTTGTTTTTCTCCCGTTCCGAACTTCATACTTCCTCTGTGTAATAAAATTACAGCATTACGATTCTTAGATAGATACTGATTCTTATCAATATCATAATTATTTTAAAGCGTGGCGTAGTCGTATTTTAATTATTAATTCATGTATGGCCTAGGCCAAGTTTCATCCATCGCTCCCTCGCTCGCCCAACGACTACAGTAACTACAGTAAATCCCTATAAACACTCCGACTCTCGGAGGTGTGGTGTGTGGCACTAGTCTCTGGGCATGCGCAATAGCGTGTCGGATTCCCTAACGGTGGGCAGTTGAGTTCCGGTGCCGGAATCCTAACCACGGCGTAAGTATTATGATTACCCTACCGACCTAGGATAAGGGAACATTATATTTTTCAAGCTTAGTAGGAGGGCCTAGAGGCCTACAGTAGGCTATACCAAACTGTAAACACAATAAAATAAAAAAATAAAATAATTCATTTAGGCTAAAAAAGATACTCAATTTTAATTTCTGTCTCTTCCAAACAATTGAAATAGTAAGATACAATATTCAGTTACCAAATGACAAAATGACGTGTGTTTTTTTTTAGCTTACGCTACCTTATTAATCTAATATTTAATAATTTTCTACCATATCTTTTTTAATCGCACGTAATCTCTACCATTTAAATATTATAAACATAAACATTGTGTGCCGAGAACTCAATTATAAGCTATAATGGAACTGATTTACCAGCGATACACTTGGCTATCAGGCCAAAAGTTAAGACTGTCGGACCCAACAACTAAGATCATCTGTTCACCTGAATAAAAAAAAGGTTAGGCCTACTGTACTATAGTATAACTAGCCTAGTGAAGATGATTAACATTCATTAACAATAGCTGAGTAAAACGTTATCTAAAAAAAGAAATACAGCAATAAGCATGCATGCATTGCCTTGCGTACTCTTTCTTTAGTGGAATATCTGAGAAAGTATGCAACAATTGGTCTCAGTTTATCCCTGGTGGTATTACGTGGTCCAACTCGATGGGCTCGTTGTATCATCATTAGCGATTTGGATGCCGGTGGTATTGGAAATAAATGAGGAGAGGAAATTAACAGTACCTTCGCTATCCTCCGCTTGTTCGGATATGCCATTGCCAGTAAACCTCAGATTGTTACGGCGTTGTTGACGTCCTTCTAGGTTGTCGATTTTGTCGCGTATCTCTTCTATAAATTCCGTAGTGGATTGCTGCGTATCCTCAGCAATATCCTTCAGCTTAACATCCATGAAATCAGAATTTTCCTGTATATCGGCGTGCAAATTCCTCAGTTCTTTTTGTAAACCGGTGATTTCAAGATTGAGGATGCTAATGTCTTTTTCCAAGGAGACGATCTTGGTGAATGCGTCGCATAATGTTGATTTAATATCAGCAATGGTTTTGCAACCCATGACTTGATGAGTGTCGACAGCCAGGTGTTCGGTTCAACGGCGCTAATATTTAAATTAGAAGTATTTGGCTCATTGTTTTCCACGTTGGCCATTGTAGATATTTAGTTAGAATAAATAACGAAAGTGTACTTATATTTAATGCAACCGATACGTTCACTATGCAGTTAGTAGCTTATCCTTGGAACATGCTATCACAGGTAAGCGAGTACTGTATCTAAAAACATATACCGCAGTTTAGCAACTGGCGATGAATAAAAGGTACCTGATATGCTGATCCAATAACATGCTGCAAAGAATAACATTGTACTGTAAGAGAATTCTGGCATGTAAAAAAGACTTGCGTCCGACAATTGTAATGAACTAGGCCTAAAATTAAACTAATATGCTTATCCCTATTCCTAAAGCCCTATTATAGTTCATAATTTAATAAATTTTGATGTAATAACACTATAATTGGTGTAATATTAATAATGATACACTATTCTTGTTGTAGTAGGCTACAGTACTGTAGGTATAAAATATGAACGATTTTTAGTCGCAAGCAAACGCGACTCTATAGCTCACTATGTCGGTCGGTAAACACTAACTCAAATTTGCGCATGCGACTGTAGCCATGTATATGGCCTTGTTGTCCATGTACGTACTTCTAAGCCTGGCGCTACTGTATCTTCCTTCGCTTGTATTTTGATTCCAAATTTGAAAACTAATTCTTTATCGCGTAAATAACACCTTAGAATTATGTCTCATAAGTACTTTAATGAAGAAGAATCACATAAACCGTAACAAATAAATCCTTAAATTAATGATTTTACAGACGTGTTTCTTGCACACTGTTCGCAAATTTTGCTTACAGTATTCAATTTTCAATATTTTTGTTTCTATGGAGCTCCAAAAGAGCAATGATATTTAGGGACTAAAATTTCTGATTTGCATTGCTTGCCTTGCCTGCCCCGCGTGCCTCGTTGCCTCGCACTTTGTTACTACCCTTTGAAGGTCCTAGCCAGGCAAATCCGGGATGATTCACTCTGTCTTGGACTATTCGGCCTAGGTTTGGTGGAATGATTCTGTCCACCTTTTTGCCTGAAATGTCTCACTTTTAGTAATGATGTTATTTAATTGTTAATAATAATAATAATATAATAATATTTATTCGGCAAAAGTTCATAAAGTACATTTTACAATTCATCTTGCCAGGAGCAAGTAATAGGCATGAGCCCAAACAGAAAACTGCTCTTACTCCATCATTACTTATAAAATACAAAAATAACAAAACTAAGTAGCACAAATTAAGTCAAAATAAAACAAAACAAAGTTATAATGAGATACACCAATTAAAAATAAGCTGCATTGAATAAACAATATAAACAATTACAACTTAATATTTTGAGATCAAATGTTTGATGAGTTGGGCTTTAAAGTCTGAAATTGTAGCACATTGTTTAATTTCATTGGGAAGACATTAATGTTTTTTATTTAATTTGTTTTAATCACATTTTAAAGGTTCTTGAAATAAAAAAAATATGTATGTATTTAATGATTTTATATTTTTGTTATTACAGTATTGCTATTAATATTGTTATAAATTTGTTCAAAGTGACAGGTTCAAATCTAATTTATTTTGTTTTCGGTTTGTTTATGGTTGTTTCCGGTTGTTTTCGGTAATTAGACTGACCAGGTCTGGGCATTTCGTTGTTTAATGAAAATGAAGTACAGAATCTTTGCAGTTTGAATGCTTGTATTAGGGCCTAAATAAAAAGAAAGAGTCGTTATTTAAAAAACGGAAAAAGATTTTTTTAATTTGTCTTGGTGTGATTTTTCATTAATGATTTCAGATGTGGTTATATTACAAACTTTACAAAAAATAATATTGTTCCCTATTTAAAAAAATATTGAATAATTCTTCGATTTTTGTAAGTGAAATAATTATTTTTGTTCATTTTCTTTTCTACAGAAGTGAATAACTTTATTAAAACTGCAAAATAGCCTAATCAAAGTCAGATTTGATTAAACTTAATTTTGTCATTTTAATGCTGCATACTGTGCCTTGAAGGAAGTAAGCCATGATTAAACAGCATGCTTTTGTACTGGTATACCATAATGATCAGTTGCTTTGTTTTAATAAATAATTAAAAGATTAATTTAAATTAGTATTATTTGTACTGGCAGTACATACAAGCTTTGCCTACACTCTTATTTATTTTTTTTATTTATTTATTTCCTTTATTGCATCAAGTAAGCAGTGATGAAGTTGACATAAATACAATAGTAAATATGTAAACACATAGTATAACACAGTCCAAACAAGTAATACTAAAATAAATCATAGTCCACAAATCAGTCTTTCAATGGCCATCATAGTACATCCAGTAACACAAACCAATAGGGGTTCACAATTTGCTTATCATAACTCAGTTACTGATCATTCACCAATCATTGAAAACTCCGTGGAAAGTAATGAAGTTTTTTGTGCGTTGTGTCCGGACTTTGGGGAGGGTGAACGATCTAACGCGTCGGAGTTGATGGTTGTGTGTGGGAGGTTTAGGTAAGAGAGAGTGTAATATATGATCTTCTTTTTTCATTTTATCAAAGAATTTTCTTGACAACTTCTCGTGGCGTTCAGATAGAGTGATGATGTTAAGGTATCTGCGGGTATCAGCATACGAGGTACCATCGGGGCATATTATGTTACACGCTCTTCTTTGGACATGTTCGATTTGGTCAGATTGTGCTTTGGATAAACTCGGGGACCAAACAGCACAGGCATATTCGAGAACTGGTCGTATCACTGCTTGATAGTATCGGAGCAGTTCCAGTCTATCTAGGCCAGACTCTGAATTATTTGTCCAAAATATTCAACAATTTCACTATTATTTTACTATGGGTTTCTTTCAGAATGCATTAAATGATGGAAGACCTTTCTCATGACTGTTATGAAGGAAAAGATGAAAGCAAAACTCCTCTGCTTTTAGCAGAACAAAAAGAACATGGCAGTGTTTATAAACCAAGGGATGAATTTCCGAGAAATGCAGCTGAACAAGAAACACACCAACCCACACATTTAAACAAAATTTACGATATACATTACTTAGTAGATGGTGATGATGCTAGGTATGATTTCAACCATGGTGCATGCTTGAAAGAAAGTAATATACTACTCCATAAACAGGACAATGATCGTGCAATATTAGGAACTAGAGATGAAACAGGATGTTATCCGGATGGAACACTTAGTTCATGTGGTAATGGTGAATCCAATTGGTTCATGAATCATCATATGTGTAAACATGAAGAAAACGGAGTAAATCAGAGCATTGAACAAGAACGTGATAGCATTGTTGAACAGTTGTCGGCACTTGGAAATGAAAGTGACCCCAATGATGAAGAAATTGATGATGAACCTGGTATCAACGATGTTGATGAGGAGGAGGATTCTGAAGAGGGTGACAGCAGTAGTGTGGATGATGATTGTGAAGACTGCAATGATTACTATCAGTATAGTGATGATCACAATGATGAAGATGTAAGTCTTAATTTACTATTTATAGTGAACTAGCAGAGTATGGATGTGTGCAATAGAACAAATTTATCTTGCCGTTGTAATGTAATAGATAGATTATACAGCAGTAATAATGATTTACCAATTGTATGTTGTAAGCCTTTAAAAAAATATATGATCCGAAGATGATTATGGCCTAGTAGCTGAAAAAAGGCCTAGAAAATAAATTTCGTTCGGACGTTCAGGGTCTACATTTTGAAAGTTGATATTGTGAAATAAATATGTTGTCCACACTATATCAAAAGTTCTTCACAAAATATCCAGTTAATTTCAAGCAATTGGCCTTTAAAGGTATTCCTTACTGCAAAAATAGCCAAAATGTGTTGCCGGCAAAATAAACAATTTACACAAATGATACAAAATTACTGTGAAAAAAAATGCGCCGTATTGTAATGCTGGTTAATTTTACGCTGTCAATTTACATATAGGCTCAAAACTGGAATTCTAAAACATTAATGGTTATTAAATATGATAAAATGGGATTTAAATTTTAATTTAGTGACAGAAAAAAACATTTAGCATGAAATCAAGGGTGTTGCCTGGGCAACTGGGGAAACAACCCCCCCCCCCCTGCTTCCACCCCCTGAACCTAATGTAATAACATGTCTGGTGACTCTAGTAAGGTGAAAAAAAATGGTGGATAATTTTTGCTATAGCATAAAAATAAAGTTCTGAAGTTGAATAAAAATACAAGAACATAAAATTCAAGTTTATATTACCTATTATATTTAGTAATCTTAAAACATTTTATTTCATTTTTTATTTTTCATAAAGTTTGTAAAAACGCCTCTCTATTTACGGGTGTCACGAAACCTAAGACCACAAAAGCTAAGACCTAAGATCACGAAAGCTAAGATTACAAATATTTATCTTTCGCACCCTGCCTTGTATTTTAACTCCAACATTTATTCTGAATACCACACCTTAGAATTAGCACTTTTATGAAAAAGAATCACATAAAAACTAACAAATACATTTTTAAATTGATGATTTTACAGACGTTTTTATCGCACACATACAGTACTGTTTGCGAATTTCACATGACTAGCCTAGGCCTACCCTATGTTCAATATTTTTGTTTCTATGGAACGTCAAAAGAGCAAAAATTATATAGAGGGCTGAAAACTCTGTGGAGTCCATCTATTTTAACGCAATTTTTAGTGAAAATCAGTACGAAGGAATAAATACTCGAAAATAAATTTTAATTGAAAAATCATGATAACAAGTTTTTTGTTTCGTTTTCTTTCTGTTTTTATACTTGTTGCTTTTTTGCCGCTCCATAGAAACAAAATATTGAGCGTAGGGAGGAGTTACAGTATACAAAGAAACACGTCTGTAAAATCATCAATTTAAAGGATTTATTTATTTGTTTTTAAGTGTTTCTTCTTCTTAAAGTACTTATATAAATCCTAATTTTAAAGTGGGTATTCAGGATAAAGTTAGTTAACAAATTTGGAGTCAAAATACAAGGCAGGTGCGAAAGAAAAACATCCTCCGAACCAACTTTGAACTTTGTGGGTTTCTTTTAATTGTTGTTCACAAATGTAGTTATTTATTTTGTAGGCGTATGGAGATAATTTATTAGAAGAAGCCACGTTACATCCACTTCTTGGTCATGATATTCATTCTGTAAAATTGTGGTATGGCCCCACTGCAATAGATGTCAGGTTTGTCACTCATCACTACCAATGTTACTGTAGTAATAAATTAAACTTAATATTGATTAAAACAAAGTTGATTTAATCCTCTGATGACAGAATTTAATGTGTGCAAATACTATAATTCATTGCATGGTTTAAGAAATGTTTTTTTTAAAGGTCAATACATTATTAAATATTCTATCTAAAGATTAAAATTAATGTAACTACTTTAATTATGGTTTCCTTCTCTATAAAATCTTCAATTTCAGGCGATTTTCATCTTTAGATGATGTTGACGTTGATCTAAAGCTTGACATTTCATTTCTTCATGTAAGTCTGTACATTGTTTACAACATATACAGTGACGGATCTAGGATCTGGGGGAGGGGGGGGGGGTGGCCACGAAAGTGGCAAACGAGGTGCGTAGCACTAAGTGAGGGTGGGTTTGGGAGGGGGGCCCTCCCGAGCCTCAGAAAATTTTGAAAAAATAGATGTTTACACACTGTTTAATAGGCTAGAGCAACTGTTTCCATCACTTTTAATAGCAAATGTTGCATGATGTCAAATTTAAATAAATCGGTTCTAAATACTTGGTAATGCGGTACTCCGAAAATGCCTTGATAGTGCATGTTGTGTACTGTGTTTTGGTGGTCTGTTAACCTCAGATATATACCCTACAGCCAGGTGAATAACTTCATGTAATTTGAAAAAAATGGAAGAAAGAAATTATTTTATTTTCTCAGTGTTATTAATTTATATTGATATATTTTGTTTACAGCATGAGATAGCAAGTGCGTGGTCCTTGTTCTGTGATCAACCACTTATTGTTAGTCTCAACTTTTCTTCTTCTCGTTATTTAGATGGAGGTAAGTTGATCTTTACCAATAACACAAATAATTAAAATTATTAGCTTCATAATTTTAAAAGATTCGGTTAATATTTATCCATTTGTTGCATTACTAAAATAAAGCGTGCATGTCACCCTGTAATGCAATAAATCATGGCTATTATTAGAATCTGATAACCACTGCTACTATGGCAAGTACATGTTAATTGTTATAGAAGGTGAAATCTATTTATATATTGTGAAGTATGTTTTTAAAAAATATTAATGATTTTCTTGCCTATTAGTGGATATGTTGTTTTAAAAAAAGCTATAGCTTATTTTGAAACATGGAGTGTCATCATTAATATGATCCATTGTCAATATACAGTAGGCCTAGGTAATATTATAAGGTACAGCCTATTTTTATTAAATTCAGGCTAGACTAGAAATTCATATGGAATAAGATGATTAAGGATGCTGTGCACTCAGTCAAGTCTGCTGTTGTGTATTGTAGCCTGTAAAAGACCTATTGTTAGAATGATTTGTTTAGCAGACTTGTTTACTATTTGAACTATAAAATGATCTATTCATTTTTAATAATGTAACTGTACCTTCACATACAAGATATGTGAGTTGGTTTACAATAGCACTTTACTGATCCATAAACCATTGTATAAAGCTACAACTTAATGGTTATGACTGGTGTCACGATGCAAGTAGATTTTTGGACAGATATACATATGTACTAATTTATGTCCAAACAAAATTTAAGTTAACTTTAGATCGTTTTTAGGATTTTGATTAATTAATGGGAGCATCTCTACAAGACATGGAATCGTTGGAAAAAACAGCCTGGTGAAGTTTTGTATTGCTGTCTTTCATCCTAGGCCTAGTAGGCCTAGGCCTGTTAGTATTACTGTAGGCTAGGCCTAGGATTGTTTGGTTGACAGTAGGTGCATTTATAAAAAAATCCATATAAATAAAAAAAATAAAAAATGTTACGGTTTTAATCAATGTGAATCAAATGTAGGCCTTGGCTAAGGCCTACCTTTTATTTGATTCAAATGACAGGTATCTATTTAGATGTTATATAAAATAAATAATGAATGTTTTATATTCGTGTAATGGTACAAATAATGGCATTTGGTGAATGATGAAAGGTTGCCTCGTTGATATATAACCTTTCATCATTCACCTCATGCCATTATTTGTACCATTACACTCATAAGCATTCATTATTTGTATATTAAAAATTCACCCATCCCTACAATATTTAATATTCTAAACAATAGTTCATAGAGCCAAATCGACAGAGTGATATTGTTGTACCTTTTATTTCATTTTTATTTCATCCTTTTTATTGTTATGTAAGTAAATTGTACAGTAGTTTTGTAAATGCAACGTTTTTAGCCTTGCTGCTACTTGTTGTAAATTTTATACCCAAATAAATTTTTTTTTAAATAAATAAATATTATTGATCTGAAACACACTTCAAAAGCTTTAAAACCTGCCCCATTTTGTCGTAAAAGTTTACTAAAATCTATTTATTCTGTGAAAAAAGCACCTCAGTGTTTACAATATTTGGTTGGCTTTCTATTATAGGAAGTTATCAGCTTTACACTTTGTATGCTAAATAACATGCCTAGAAACAACAGCAGGAAGTTGCCCTGTTTTATGATCGCACAAGGAAATAATATTAAACATTATACAATGTAAAGTTTAATAGTCATACATCTTAACATTAGTTTCATATTAATAACAAATTCAAATAAAACAAATAATTTAACATGCATATACTGTAAACATGAATTTGCCCAATCTCTATTTTATTGGAATTATACATTATCAGATTAATGTCACAACTGTTGTATTAGTTATTTTGTGCCAAGAATAGACTCATTATTTAATAACAGCCATGTGTTTGTTTAAAACAAATCTTGATAATTATTTATAGTACAGTTTAAACCCCTATATCATATTCAATTTTATTTATTTGTCCATAATGACAATTTAAAATACATTAAAAGTGAAGTGAAAAAAATAATAAAAAGTATGCTTATATTTGAATACTTTATAAAATGTTAAAACTTTAAAATATTTATAAAATACTAATTAATGTGTTGTGCTATTGTTGAAATAAAAAATAAATTTGGATAATAAAGAATTTGATTTGTGGTACACATAGTTTAAAACTAGACCGATTAAGATTGAAGGGACCTATCAAATTGTCCCCTTAATATGGTGTCCCATGTATAGCAAGCAGTTGGGCATAGTGCAAAAACATTTCCCCACGTTTGTTTCATGGGAATGTGTGTCCCTTGAATAGTAGTAGTGGTGTACCAAAGAAGGGGTTTAAATTAATTATTCGAAAAATGTTGTGGACTTTAGTTTTTTTAGCAAGGATTACAATCTCTGTATAAAAAAAATTATATTATTAATACTGTATATTTTTGTTAAACATCCTATATGCTTAAGTTTATGTCTAATATAATGGATGAACATGAATGCGAGTGATGTTATATATTCAATTTTTGCAAAATGTGTTTTTATAGATATTTCAAAAGTTACCGTTTTTCAGCCTTCAACAAGAGAAAAACAAGTTGGAATATGTGTTCAAGTTAGAAAGTAAGTTACAATTTTACAACCTCAAGATAGCCTTTTCTTCATTAATTTTATTGTTATGTGTTGGTTGACTATACTCCTTAATATTACTTATTTTTTTGTATAGAATAACTGAATGTTTTGTATCTAAACATTGGAAGCTTTACAGCAACTCATATGTGGAATCCAAGCAGATGCCATTAGCATCAACAACACCAAAATTAACTGAATCCTCAGGCACTAAAAAGTTCAAAAACAGGTAGTTTATTTACTCACACATTTAGCTAGAGATCATCACAAACAACAGAGTTAAAAACAAACCAATAATATTAGTATAGTAACAAAGAAATATAGATTATTATAAAAAATGGAGTTACTGCAGTAGCTGCAGTATAATAATGTGGACATGATCCATTATACTTAGGCTTTGGATGCGTATGAAAAAACAAACCATTATTTAATCAATTTGCATAAAACATGCAGTATATATTTTCCTATGCATTACCTTTTTCCTACAGGAAATATGTTGTGGTCGTGGATTTCTTTGTATTCTTTGTGTCGTGTGCTAACAATGAATGATTTCTTATTAATACAATTGTACTGTCCAATATTGCATCTGTTTTCTAAATAATAATAGCAAAATTAGTAGATATAATATTGTTTAAAGGGTTGCATGTTGAAGCACTATACTTCTTCAAGTTTAAACTTTTTAGGAATCACTTTTGATAATGCAAACCTCAATATTATAATACTGTATATCTATAATCTTTAAAGCATAATATAGCATAAATACTAATGCTTATCACTTATCATTACTATTTCAACTTTTAATTTTTCTTTTTTTTTTTGTTGCAATAATGAACTACCGTGGCTATTCTTTTTGTTAGTCTTTCTGTTTCTGTTGATGATGCTGCTTTATCTCAAATTATGGAGTTAGGTTTTAGTCGTACAATGGCTAAAAATGCACTTACAATGAGCGAGGGAGACGTAGCAACTGCAATAGCCTTTGTACAGTCTAATCCGGCAAGGTAGGTTTTTCTTTTTTGGCGCACATTTTAAACTACTTTAAAAACATTTTACTTCAAATAAAATCTACCAATTACTTTATGTTATTTGTGTCATAAGCTTAGCGCATTCTTGGGAATTTTTTTGGTGTTTAATTTCTGTGCTTTCAATCGTCTGGCATTTTAAAATGTTTTTATTGCTATGATATTGTACTGTGTTTTGATATTTGTGTGCTGCCCATATTTGTTATACATACTGTACATATTTTTCTATGTTTTTGATATAATGTATATAATACAATGCATTCAGCTTCTGCTGCTTTTAAATAAAGTCTCTTGATTTTATAATATTAATTACAAAACTAGATTTAATTCGTCACTACGACGAATTAAAGGTTATATGCATTGATGTAAATAAATATAATTGATTGATTTAAGATATATTGATTGATTGATTTCTCAGAATCTTTAGTTATTTATAATATGCTACTGCAAATACAATAGCCGATCATGTGTATACGGTAATCTATACACTAAGAAATGCAATTGAACAAACAATACGGATAGTAAAAAAAATCTTGTTTCGTTTCGTTTCCCAAGGTGAGACTCGAACTCGGTACCTTGAATGCTATAGACACGAGCAAAGACCACCGAGCCATACACAACTGACTAAAAGTTATGGAAAGGTTCCTCCGTGTATTTACTATGCAGTAACCACTTTGGTGCAGATAGATTAAACATACCGCAATGAATTATAATGTTTTACTATGATGACATATAATGTTAAGTTTGTTAATTCGGCCTAAGAAAATGTTATACTTTGTTTGATTGTCGAAATTAATTTTTTTAAATTTAATATGCCATTATTGATGACTTAATCAACTTTTGTTCTCTTAATTTCATAATAAATCATACATATGATACATACACTTCAAGAAAATGAAATAAAAAATAGGTGTTCCTGAGCATTCTAACGATATATATTAATTTTAAAATTTAGCATATTTTCACCATTTTGTCAACTTACACGTGCGTAGTCTGTCACTTTTGACGTGCTCGTATAACGCTGTTTCGCGTTGAAAAGTGAATAAAATATGATTATATTATTAAAGAAAGGTTATACAACAGTAATCGGACAAAAACAGTGCGCATTAACGTTTGACGCGCAGTGCGCATGCAAAAATCTGCGCACTCATGGCAATTTTTTAAACGCTTAAAATTGCCAGAAACGTACTCTAATTTCATCAAAAATAAATTCTAACAATTTTGAACATTTTAAGCGCGCGTACGCATGCGTTATATGCGCTACGCACGTAATTTTATTGCCATATGATGAAATATGACCTGAAATTTATGAGTACCAAGTTTTGTTTAAAAGTGATTCAGGCTTGTGAAGATATGATTACAAACGTGATTACGTTAAATCGCGCGTAGACCGCGTAATGTTTGATTGCGCACCGTGAAAACATAACTACATTGATTCCTGGCTATAAGGAATATACTCTGCAAAATTGACTTAGCTAGATGAAACTGATATCAAGATAATTCACGGACAAAATAGTGCTAAGGAAAGAATAAATAAATAAATAAAGATCCTGACAGAATCATAAGGTTTGATTATTATTATTAAAATATTTTCTAGGTGTCAGAGCTTCCAGGGAGAAGAGTTCATTCCAAGAAAAAAGAGCCTTAAAACACTTTTCCGACAAAAATCAAGTTCAAAAAGTAATCCCATAGAACATTTAAATCCTGATGAATTGCATCTCTTACCAACATTGACAGAGGTGAGCGTTTGTATCTTGTTGTTACAGAGATAAAATAATAACTAGAGGGTATAGACTAGATGACAGAGCATGAGATTATGGAAAATGGAATCTACTGTATACAAAATAATTTACCATATTTATTTTTTAAATTAAAATGTTGCAAATGTTGTCACTTTTAAAATGCATTCAGATTTTCTGAAATATCAAACACTGGTTTTGAGACAGTATATTGTACTAATCTTGAAACTTTTTGATATAAATGTTTATATTTATAGGCTGGAAAAACAGCTAAAACAGTACCAAGCCTCTGCCATGGATTTCTACACCAAGTATACTCTTACCTACGCAACAGAATCTCATCCCTAAATGAGTACTGTGTCGTATGTGATGAACCACACATCTTCCAAAATGGTTACATGTTAAAGGTAGTCTATTTTGTACAGTAATAAATAAGAACTATTGTCTATTCTAAATGATTTGAGTTTTTTTATTATTATGGTTGAAAAGAATTAAAATAAAATAACTCTGAATCCTCATGTAAAGATAAAAATATATTTGTTTCATTCCTAGCCTGCAGTATGCGAACGTGAACTATGCGTATTTGCATTCCAAACTCTCGGTGTGATGCGCAATGCAGCTGAAGACATTGCAATGGGTGCTGAAGTTGTTGATCTGCTTGTTGCCATGGTTTCATCAGCTGTGAAATCCAAAAGAAAAAGTCTGATTCTTGATCCTTATCCAATGGTTGTTGATCCTACTAACCCGAAGGAATTTGCTTTCTCTCCAAAGGTAAATTAATATCAGTATTTCAAAAGAGGAACACATAAATGTTTACTCCTGTGTCAAGTTACGTTAACAGACCCCCTAAAGTCTACACTATCAGACTTTAGGTGTAAAAAAAATGTGATGTACCCATATATGGACAAATGTCCATCATCTCATGCATGACTCATATTTTTTTCATTTTTTAGAAAAAAGATTGTGCAGGATTTCAAAAGATTGAAAAGTCATTAGAAAGTTTTATATCAATCCGTGAGATGCTTGCCACTGGAGATCCTGCTAACATGAAGAAACGAATGGATATAAAGGATCCAAACTCATATCCATTACTGCAATGGTAATGCAATCTGATAGAATATTAGTTAAAATATGTTTTACAAAAATATTTCATTACTATCTAGAGTAACAGCAAGTAACTCACCATTTACAGGATGGATAAACATGCTTTTAATCCAAGTTTCATTTGAGGTTTACAGAATGGAGTAGAAATCTACCCAGGTACTCCAATACTACCTGAGCAACTACAATCTAAACAAATAAGTAGTATTTTACCCAAATTTAATATTTTTCTTTATATTAACAGGATTGTATCCAGTAACAGGTCCCATATAGTAAAATTACCAGACTCAAGGGTAAGTTCACATCATTATAATACAGAATGGTTTTTAATTAACTATCACATTAATAATATCCATACTCTATTTTACTATTAAAATATCACCTTGTTTCTCTTCCATTAGCAAATCAAATCCAAACTCCATGTTTTAACCTCTTTACTATTATATGTGTCATCGTCTTTTGTTTCATCAGCAAATTACATCCAAACACCATACTTCAGAAACTTTACTATAATGTGACATCATCGTTTATTTAAATCCTAAATGTTTTTATTTCATCAGCAAATCAAATTCATGCACACACCTCATCAGTTTTTATTAATGACGAGTCCACCTTCTAAGGAGATCATCTTCTCAAAGGCTAAGCTGGAGCATGGTAGTATCTTTGCCTTTCAGTAAGTTGTTATGACCATGTTTGCACCAATTTAACATAATCACAAGTATTATTATAGTTTTATTAATTTACAGGTTATATCCAGGCTTAGTTAGCCCCACCCCTGTAGTGTAAAAATTAGCTCCCACATCAGATATTGAATACGTTTATTTATTATGGTTATTTAGATGATTGACCATTGCTCCAAAGCCACAAAATAGATAAGAAAATGTCTAAAGGTTAGGACAACTGCATATCAAGCAAACGGTCCGAGTTCGAGTCTCGGTTGGAGCGACTTTTTCTCATTCTCACAGATTTCCTCATCTTTATCGTTTCAAATTAATTAATTAAATTTCAGTATATCATTGGGCTGTTTAGAGTTACTGTTCTGTGCCTGATTTGTTTATATATATATATATATAAACACAGTAGGCAAAGAACACTAATTCTAAACCGCCCGGTGATATACTGAAATTTAATTAATTAATTTGAACGATAATATATATATATATATCGTTATTGTTTCAAATTAATTAATGAAATTTCAGTATATCATCGGGCGGTTTAGAATTACTGTTCTGTGCCTGATTTGTTTATATATATAAAAGTATCTCTTCGGAGATCCCGCCTCGTGAATAAAAATACTGAAAGATGAGGGCGTATCAATTTGATCTCTGTTGCGCGTGCATACAACTGAGGACTAGTGCTGTTCCGCCGTACCACGCCGAGAATGTTAAAGAGTCGTTATCCAATCGAGTTCGAACAATACCATGAAAGCCCCAGTGGTCTAATGGTTAGGACATCTGCATATCAAGCAGGCGGTCCGAGTTCGAGTCTCGGTTGGGGCGACTTTTTCTCATTCTCACAGATTTCCTCATCTTTATCGTTTCAAATTAATTAATTAAAGATGTATTGTCCCTTGAAACACAAAAAAATGAAAGTCAAAATATTCTAAATTTAAAGTGGCCATATCAAAGTAATATTAAAGTTATTCACTTTAAGTCGAAAATTCGAGCCAAAAACAACAAGTTTACGTAATTAACAGGTAAATTAGTTTAATTACATTTCATCTGGAAAATCGTCACGAGCGAAAGTAAACAAAGATTTCAAAACATGAGTACGCATTATGCATATGCTAAATTAGGATTGTTTACAACTCGTCACGGTTAAGAAGGTATTTTCACACAGATCATGAGGAAGTTTTATGATTATGCATACAGAGTAGCCAAACAAGTGCGTTACATTATGGGATATGTTTTGATTGAATACTTTGACTGGAAGTCAAAGTTATTTTTTTAACAAAAAAACGTCTGTATTTCAGTTAAATTTTTTTTTTTTTTCGAAAAATTTTTGGTGATAGTTAATAACTATTATGATACTTCAAAATGACCCACCTTTTTTCGAAATCTTTTATTTTTTATTTTTTTGGAATTAGTCAAAGGGACAATACATCTTTAAATTTCAGTATATCACCGGGCGGTTTGGAATTAATGTTCTTTGCCTCTTGTGTTTATATATATAAAAGTATCTCTTCGGAGATCCCGCCTCGTGAATAAAAATACTGAAAGATGAGAGCGTATCAATTTGATCTCTGTTGCGCGTGCGTACAACTGAGGACTAAGTGCTGTTCCGCCGTACCACGCCGAGAATGTTAAAGAGTCGTTATCCAATCGAGTTCGAACAATACCATGAAAGCCCCAGTGGTCTAATGGTTAGGACATCTGCATATCAAGCAGGCGGTCCGAGTTCGAGTCTCGGTTGGGGCGACTTTTTCTCATTCTCACAGATTTCCTCATCGTTATCGTTTCAAATTAATTAATTAAATTTCAGTATATCACCGGGCGGTTTGGAATTAATGTTCTTTGCCTCTTGTGTTTATATATATAAAAGTATCTCTTCGGAGATCCCGCCTCGTGAATAAAAATACTGAAAGATGAGGGCGTATCAATTTGATCTCTGTTGCGCGTGCGTACAATTGAGGACTAGTGCTGTTCCGCCGTACCACGCCGAGAATGTTAAAGAGTCGTTATCCAATCGAGTTCGAACAATACCATGAAAGCCCCAGTGGTCTAATGGTTACGACATCTGCATATCAAGCAGGGAGTCCGAGTTCGAGTCTCGGTTGGGGCGACTTTTTCTCATTCTCACAGATTTCCTCATCTTTATCGTTTCAAATTAATTAATTAAATTTCAGTATATCACCGGGCGGTTTGGAATTAATGTTCTTTGCCTCTTGTGTTTATATATATAAAAGTATCTCTTCGGAGATCCCGCCTCGTGAATAAAAATACTGAAAGATGAGGGCGTATCAATTTGATCTCTGTTGCGCGTGCGTACAACTGAGGACTAGTGCTGTTCCGCCGTACCACGCCGAGAATGTTAAAGAGTCGTTATCCAATCGAGTTCGAACAATACCATGAAAGCCCCAGTGGTCTAATGGTTAGGACATCTGCATATCAAGCAGGCGGTCCGAGTTCGAGTCTCGGTTGGGGCGACTTTTTCTCATTCTCACAGATTTCCTCATCTTTATCGTTTCACATTAATTAATTAAATTTCAGTATATCACCAGGCGGTTTGGAATTAATGTTCTTTGCCTCTTGTGTTTATATATATATATATATATATAATAAAAAATAAACTACTTCTTAGTTATATTTTAAGTGTGGTTTGATATATCATTTTTATTTTTAAATTATTCAGTGGCTCTCATATAGAAAACTGGCATTCCATTTTACGCAAAGGTCTCATCAATGCATCAGGAACTAAATATCAAGTAAGACATACTGTATGACAGATAATCAGTTAATGTAATACATTTTTGTTTTACTTCCAAAGACAATTGCACAATCATGCATACACAACAAGGCATATTAAAGGTTTCTGATTATTGTATTCATGAATGGAAACAAAGTATGCTAATACATCTAATGCTATCAACATTTTTAAAAATGTGATGTGCCCATATATGGACACGATGATGTCATATCGCTACCATATTTGGACACATCACTACCATATTTGGGCACATCACACTTATTTTGTCAAACTTGTTTGCTTAATACATCCAGTGGTTTTTATTACAGCTGCATGGTGCTGCATATGGCCAGGGTATTTACCTCAGTCCTCATTCCAGTGTTTCGTTTGGATATTCTGGAATGGGTCATGGATATCATAGAGACCCAAATAGGACAATACATGTGGTGAGTACAAAGAAATACAGTTACAACTAATTTATGTTGGTTGTTTTTTGTCTATTAAAAAAATGTTAAAATCTGTTATTTAATGATTTTATAAATGTATTGGGTGTTTATAGAATACAGTACACTCATATATTGATATTCAGAACATTGATTATTTCCAGACAAACAAGAAGTCTGATTGTAGATTTTTAAAAAGTAAAAATCTTACCTGTATAGCACTATGTGAAGGTAAGTACTGTCTGTGGACATGTTTCCGCAGCCAAAAATTAACCGATAATTAACCAATCAACTGCCTATGGAAACAGGGTTTAACCGTTAATTATCTCACTAAAATCGGATAATTATCGTATAAATACGATTGTGTTGTGTTTGGACATCTGGTTGTTTGGTAATGACTGATCATGCGCACTTTATTGGTTAAAGAATTAGCAGATAACATTGTTTGTGGCTGCGGAAACACGGCCTGTATTTATAATATTTTAATATTAAAATTGTAATAATAATGGTAAAAATACTAATGTACTAAATATAGGTTTAATGAATCCTCACCATCTGTATAACCTTTCTTGTTATCTGTATATAAATCAACGCAATGGCAAATTTCAGTAAATAAGTAAAATAAGTTTTACTCGATGGTATATAAAGTTGGTTCATACTTTCGGTCCTGATTACACGATAGGCTATATTACTTTCCTTAATTTTAAAGATAAATACTAAAAAAAAGGGCAAAAAATAACAGTAATTTGACATGTTTCGTGAGTTGTTACGTCACGTATCAACTACGCAACCTCCTATGTTGTGTACCACCATGCCCGGATCTACAAATACCATGCCGCGCCGCCAAATTAAAACAGTGTTTAGTCTCCGGAAGTCAGTCAACCGTATTGAATAATCACGTTTTTGAAGTTTTAATTACACCTATCCTTTGAACAGAATGATTTTTGTAAATCACGGTTTGGCTCAGTGAGTAAAACGTCATGGCCATTGATATCAATGCTTAGTACGTTCGAGTTCGAATCCATGATATGTGTAAATTATCCGTATCACCGTTTAAACCAAAAAATCAAAACTAGAACACAATGTAATGTAATCAAAAGTAGCAAAAGGGATACCAAACCTCACGCAAAAAATGCAAAATATAAAAAACAATTGATGTAAAATAACAAATAACACAAATCGTATTTCCACAAAATTTCAACGAAAAATACACCCAAAATTTAAAAGTTTGTGTCCGAGCGCATCATTTAATTTCAAGTTGTGCACTTTTTGTGTCCATAAGCAGCTGTAGTTTTATTATTCTATAACTTAATTCATACATTGACATAGACATCGCTTTATTCATCTATAAATTTGGAAATTTCTTAGCTTTCTCTCTCAATAAATATAAAAACAGAATTAAATAAAGACAAAAGAATATAACTAACAAACATATCTTCTATTGAAAAAGCCAATACCTCTTGAAATAAAAGAGTTGGGATATCGGTTCGTGTTACCGCCAGTACCCTCAGTCTATCCCATCAAGTATTGCGCTTTTATGCTTAATCTGTGTACAGACAAAAAACACCAACTAGTTATATCTAAATATTTTTTCAGGGGGACTATACATCTTTAAGCGGTGATATTTATTACTTGTACATTTCGCAAATTTGAACTCGACTTTACTGAGCTTGGCCACAGCTATCTTTGCTAGTCGTTATTTGTGGAATTCATTATGTTCCAAGGATAGGTATAATTAATTAAAACTTATTCGATGTGGTTGGCCGGCTGCTACCGAGACTAAACACTGTTTTACTTTGCCAGATCTGCATGGTATTTGTAGATCTGCATGGTATTTGTAGATGCAGCCATTGTGGTACACACAACAAAGAAGGTTGCATAGTTACGTGACGTGACAACTCGCGAAACATGGCTGCTGAGATGTTTATCCTTAAAATTCAGGAAAGTTTTCTTATCGGCCCAAGAAGCACCAGTGTGCCAAATGTGAGCATGTACCATTCAGTGGTTTTGTAGGAGATACCTAAAATTACGCAACCAATTTAGTAGCATTAATATATAGATATGTATATAAAAATAAAGATTGGCGATAAATGGAACATTCCATTCTTTCAGTCTCCCAGTATAAATTCACTTTCATAAATTCCAGTTATGTTTGTATATTCGAGAACCATGCGTGGGCACGTACTAGAGGGTACGCGAGTAAAAACGAGAACATCATCTATTTTTATTATAATTAACAAAGTTAAATGTTTAAATTTTAGTGATCAATTCCAGGGACCTGAAGAAAAATGGCAATATATGGGTGTGTACGAACCCGGATTATGTGTGTACGAGATTCTTCTTTGTGTAAGTTGTTTTTTTTCTCGCGTTGCAACAAAAATACAATAAAATATCACCTTTACCATTTAGTAGAACAAATACTGAACATGTGATACGAATTAACCAATAAAATGGCAAGAATACAAGTGTGTTATAATATACAAATATTTACTGGGCTGAGGGGCATGGTTAAAAATATAGCCCAAGGTGATCTGGAGACTATACTATATTCCGAGACGAATTCGAGGGATATAGTATGTCTCGTGATCACCGTGCCCAGTAAATATTTGTTTTTTATACCGTACCACTTAATTTGGCTGGCTAGGCTGAAGCGAATGCAAACATGGCCTTGGTTGGAGTAGGCCTAGTTACTGGCACAGTTTCGCTACGAAGAAGCAAACAGAAAATACATTTGATAATTCGTCGCTGCTAGATATGCAATAAATATTCCCAAATCATACTTTATTTGTTTCTTCATATTTTAACTGGCTGCTAAACTTACTAAATCCTCTATGTCAGCTCATACACAAGTTAATCATTGTAGACTAGGCTAGAGCGTGTGGATCCGATTGTATTAAAGAAGATAGAGGAAACAGACATGCGCAGTTTAGCCGGTCTATAGTTCGAGGGCATGGCAATAACTATAGATCAGCGACTAACCAATCGGATGCTGTGAATTGAAAATGCAACTTACTATTTTATTCAATACTTAACTGATATAATATGATACATTTTTTATCTTGTTTAGATATGAAGATGGAAAGGTTGGTGATCTGACAGTGGACACATCACAAGAACGATATTCCAAAGAGATTCTAATAGCAACTCAAGTTAAAACACATCCCAAAACGGGCAAAAACATTATAGGTTGATAACGGATGAAAACAAACACAGGCAAAACATTCTAGGTTAATGCAACCTAAAAAACCCATCCCAAGATAGGCACAAACATTCTAGGTTGAAGAAACCTAAAAACACACATCCCAAGATAGGCACAAACATTCTAGGTTGAAGCAACCTAAAAACACACATCCCAAGATAGGCACAAACATTCTAGGTTGAAGCAACCTCAAGAAACGCATCCCAAGATAGGCACAAACATTCTAGGTTGAAGCAACCTAAAAACACACATCCCAAGATAGGCACAAACATTATAGGTTGAAGCAACCTAAAAACACACATCCCAAGATAGGCACAAACATTCTAGGTTGAAGAAACCTAAAAACACACATCCCAAGATAGGCACAAACATTCTAGGTTGAAGCAACCTAAAAACACACATCCCAAGATAGGCACAAACATTCTAGGTTGAAGTAACCTAAAAACACACATCCCAAGAAAGGCACAAACATTCTAGGTTGAAGCAACCTCAAGAAACGCATCCCAAGATAGGCACAAACATTCTAGGTTGAAGCAACCTAAAAACACACATCCCAAGATAGGCACAAACATTCTAGGTTGAAGAAACCTAAAAACACACATCCCAAGATAGGCACAAACATTCTAGGTTAAAGCAACCTCGAGAATCACATCCCAAGATAGGCACAAACATTCTAGGTTGAAGTAACCTAAAAACACACATCCCAAGATAGGCAGAAACATTCTAGGTTGAAGAAACCTAAAAACACACATCCCAAGATAGGCATAAACATTATAGGTTGATAACAGATGAAAACAACCACAGGCAAAAAGATTCCTATTACAGTAATATTGATTGTCAATATTCCAGTTAAACAGGTGTGTGGGTAGGAGTTGAAACAGCATTAGCTTACAGTAAATCAATAGTGAAATCAGTTTCTATTAACAATATTCATATAATTATAATACAATTATAAATAAGTTACTGAGGTATTTGTACTACGGTAACGGTACATTTACTTAACAGTTTAAGAAATACCTGTATAACACAGCAGGAATAAGCACCCACCCACTAGAACATAAAATCACATCCCGTTTGGGGTTTGGCATTATACGGTACAAAAAACATTAAAAATTAAATATGTGAAAATTATGTTAGCAAATGCAAAAGCTATGCTGAAAACAAATGGCAACAATTTCATGGAAACTGAGCTTGTGAATTTCATGTCAGCAATGAAAACAAATGTAAATATTTAAATTTGAATGCGATGTTTTCGTTATGTTTCAATTTGTGATGACAGTTGGCAACTTATCTAAATATCTTTAGTGGGTCAAAATAAACCAAATAAAAGTAAAATTCGGATTTAGAAAATTAGAGCTCATAATGCATAAAGCATCTATGAGCTTGACAATAAAATAACACATTTTCAATCAAATAAAACATAAACTAAACTACCAACATCTTGTCAAACCCATATAACTATATTAGGTTTACCAGCAATTTCGTGTACACAGACTGGCGCCTAGTATATAACTTTCAGGTGTTTTCAGTTATGTGACCATCTAACTAGATGACAAAGTAAATCAGGGAGGAATGAAATTACATGTTTTAACATTTTATGTAAGGTTCGCAAGTTTTCAATGTAATTCACTATAAAGAATGGAAGTGTTTGTCGAAGAGGGGAGTTTTAAAAGCTGCATAAATATGGGGGATTGAAAGAGTCTGATGATTGATGAAGAAAAGTAGGTTTGCAATGCAATTTTGTAAATGGAAAAATCTGGTATGAACATGAGTCATTCATGAGTTTATTCATTAGAATAAATATAAACATATATGTTCCTAAGAATTTAAGACCAAATACATGTCTCTATGACCACTAGTTATAGAGATAGAAGGAGGTCAGGTTCAAATGTCAATAATTTCCATTCACTTTTGGACAAAAATGCCAGTCTTTTTGTACAAAGTGGGTTAGGGTTAGAGTGAATATAAATATATATCTTGTAAATTAGTTGACATTAAAATGAAACCTGTAACATCAGCCATTCTGAAGATATAAGCTATTTGAATATTTTGGCCGCCATCTTGTAAAGTTACAGTTAAAGATTGGGCAACAACGTTTTTATAGTTTATTTTGACCCAATACAGATTTTTAGACAAGTTGTCATCACAAATTGCACACGGGACCCTATTTTATGACATCTTTTAACCGAACTATTTAAGCAAGTAACAAACAAGATAAAGTATTTTGTTATACAGTATATACATCTATATCTATAAGAAAATGATTGTATCATAACCGAAACGTAGAGAAATTCTTAACCATAATTTATTTCATTTTGGAAACACACCTAACTTTACTAGTATAAGCATATGAATTACAGTAATTAAATGATTTTAGATGTTTTAAGATCAACAAATATGAGGCTAACTCTGAAATTTTTAAATAAATTAGAACAGAGTTTCAGTTAGTTTATACACATTTTAATGATTTATTTTTGGCGGGAACTCAATGGAGATACAAAAAAAAACTGAAAAGCTAAATCAAAACGATTAAGTAAAACAGCCAGAAAAGTTAGCAGAGCTTTCGGGCAAGTGAGTGTACTTGGACAAAGTAAATAGTATATATATATTAATGTTCTATGTGTTTATATATATTGATGAAGGGCTAGTGTTGCCTGAAAACTATTCTGGCTGTTTTAAAAGTTAGCATTTACTTTTTGCTTTTTTTTTGTATCTCCATTGAGATCCAGCCACTGATACCCACAGCATTGTCATTTTTTCAGTAATTTGCCTTTGGATTTATATATATATATATATGTTACAATATATGTGTTCCAACACTATTTTATAATTTACAAAAATTGTTTTTAATACTTCTAATTAAATAGTTTTAATTTGTACACCATGAATTAGAATACCATGTTTCTTAATGAAAGGGTTTTAAAGCTTTCTGTTTATTAACTTTGAAATATTTTATTACAATCCATCAACAAATAGTTTATTTATTTTGTATTAGTAAGGGATCATGTCTAAATAATTCCAGCGCAAAGACATATGGTTTTAGTTTGTTTTAATGTGGAAGCTTAGGTGGCAGTTATCATTGCTATATACAATGTGTAAGTTATCAAAAGAGCTTGCTAAATAATAAACAAGTTTAAGGGCAAACACAATATACTGCAGCAATAGTTTTGATATGGTCCCTTAGGGTATGTTCAGATCCATGGAGTTATGCTTTAGTATCGCAAGCAATGTCATAATATAATTAGTGTTGTAACAGAAAAAAACAGATTTGCCTATTACTAATGTTTTCGTTTCAAACTGAATTGTCACTGATTTGGCCAAACATCTTGTATGTAGGAGTAAATTTTATTGGTTAGAGGTCAAAATCATTGATGCATGACTTTCGTATCATAAGTGTCATTCACTTATTCATTGACATTGAGCTGTCGTGACGCACGAAACATCAGTTTCCACTAATCTCTTCCTTGTTCAGACCCATGGAGTTGTATGCTGCGTACAATACGAAACTCCGTAGGTCTGAACAGGCCTTAAATGAATTGTAGTTACTGCTCCATAAATATAGTACAAACTGTACATTTTAAGTAACATTTTTATTTAGTATCTTCAAAACATCAACAAATGTTAGTTATAAGTAATTAATTTCTTTAAAGCATGTTTGCATCTTGTCATGACTGAGTGGGTTACACGGACACTCTCATCATTGGACAATGTTAACATCACATAATTTTGTATATGTCTTTATTTTACAATCATTTGAACAATTTTATAATTTGTTATAATTTGTTTCTTTCATTATTATATGGTATAATTTTAAACATAGTTTTGTACATTTTTTAACCTCAATATTATTTTTAATTATAATGTTAATGTTTTTAAATTCTGTAACCAGCTAATCGTTTCAATGTTATTTAATCATCCAGATGAAAATAAAAATAATATGAACGAGAATTGTTGTATGTTTGTTGCTTCTTTTAACTTGATTGCCGTGACTACAGGAAACAATTAATTCTACCATGCCAATAGCCTCTACTACGCCAAATACAGTATTGACAATCAGCATTTTAAAATTGTAAACAAAAATAATCTTAAATTTATTTATATATTGCATTGATTATAAAACTTAACATCAACAATAAACTGCTAAGCGATTATGCTAAAATCAAAAATGAAATGCATTGATTCTGCATATAGCACATCTTCTATTAATACATGAAAAATGGCTGAACTCAACAACAGAAAAGGTAGAACATTAGGTAAGGGTTAAGTTCCAGCAATTAATCTTACAAGTTTTTGATTGAATATATATTTATACTGGGTAACCGCTTCAGTCAAAGACTGGTCTCCCAGAGGGCCCAGTTGGTGATCAGTGGCTGTAATGTAACCCCCTACTCGTCTCGAAAGATGTACTAGGTTCTTTAAAGTGCACACGAGCAAGTTGTGTACACTGGACCTACGGTTTATAGTCCTTATCCGAGAAGACTCGTTCTACCACCAGAACCATGGAGTGAGTGAGCCTCGAACCCCTGCGCCGATGTTATGGCTACGTAATTACGGTTCCACTGTCTTAACCGCTCGGCCACTCACTCCCAAGTTGCAGTGGAAAGAAACACAACCACTAATTACAAAATTGTACAATTAATAATCTATTTACAGTAAACATCACAATGTTAAAAAAAAGAATTCGTTTTAAATTTGCATTGTTTTTTAAATCTATACAGCATAAAAGATGATGAATTATAATAACGCCTTATCTAATTACACATCCATGATTTTCCACTACGCATGAGAACATGGATACCTTAATCGTTGATATTAATTAAAATTGACTTAATGAGACATTTAAAGCTTGCTGGTAGAAGGGAACATTAAATCTTTGATTTCAACAAATGCCTTGCAAATTGCATTGTAGAACTGATGACAGCTTGTTACTTCACATGAATTGTAACCAGTCACAAGCAACTGAAACCTGGTGGTAGAAAGACAAATCAAAATTGGATAATGCACAATAGATTATTCTATACATATTTTTTTTATTTCTTTTAGCCAAAATGAAACCATAAACTTGGATAGTGATGGTACTTACTGGTCTTTGGCGATCCTATAGAATATGCCATAGCCATCTTGTGTCATAGCTGCCACTCCTCCATGTACAGGGGTATAGCCTATCACACTGGTTGATAACACAAAGTTTCCACCACCACCACTATAAGTAAAATAAACATTGTATAACTACAAAGCAAAATTTAAGAACAATATATAATATCTGAGAAGAGATGTCACTGTATAAGCCTGGAGCTATAGCTCCATGGTATGAGCCTAGGAGGGGAATCAACACAATTTTAAATATTTTGAATATTAATGATAGTTAATACTTACTTGATACTTGACGACCCTTAATTCCTAGTTTTAGTAGGACCTCTATCAGGAGGAAATCTTTGAGAGTCTTATTAAAAGGGGTGTTTCCTTAATATAGGTCTTCAAAGAAAATGCATGAACAATAATTTTCCTAAATTTTCATAAAACATTTGTTTTACCTTTTGGTATAGGCATCATGTAAAAATATGTCAGGCGTTGGAAGGCCCATTTCTTGGGCAGTGCAGTAAATACCAAACAAATGTCTGTCACAGCCTTGGCCTTCAGTTGCCTCTTGCATTATGGTGTTGTGCTTGTTATATGCCACTTGGAACAATGTTTGACGTTCTCCAATCTGTAATTATGCAATTAAATTAAAATTATCATACATTCTTGTTTGTAGCAATATGTAGGTGATTGGCCAGATTCAGGAAAACTGATCATTTCCTTTATGGATAACATTCTTGGTATAAAACAAACTCAGTCTCTACTACATACTGAAACTTGTGGATCGAGCATTGCTTTACACCATTCGACTGCCTCTGGTGTGGTTGATCGGATCGTCTCAGTTCTGCCTTTGTAAAATTTCCTGGTGGCTGCTGTCTCATAGCATGGACCTGGTCTGTAAATGGATGGTAAATAAATGTAATCTTCTATACTTGTTAAATGCATAACATTATTTGTATAGTGTAGATACAAGGTTGTACTAAAAATACCAAACTATGATCATTACTATGAATAGGTATATTAATACATATGATTATGAACTTATATTTTCTTCTACCACATACCAGTTTTGCAAAATTATAAAAAAACATGTTAGTGGTGTTTATACAGTTGAATAAATAAAATAAAAAAATAAAATGATGGTACGATAGACCTTACTTTGAATACATGGTGTAGTATGCAAGTTGTATGGCCAGTTGACAACTTGTATCTGGGTGTAGATTGTGTTTCCTTAGCTCATCTTTTCCATAAAGTGTAAAACGAGCTGACAATACTTCCATATTTTTCGCCTATAGTGAAATTAAATGAAAGTATTTTATAAGAATTATTCTATTATTATACTTTAAAAACATCAATTGAACTGGCAGATCCAATATTTTCAGTTGGGCTTAGACAACCAAACAATAGACCTACTTTAAACATTATGACAAGGTAAATATAGAGTTTGTAAAGTTAAAAAGTATATCAATCCTACATTGGTAAAATATATGTCTTCAGCTTTATCCTGAGCTTTAGCAATGACATCATCTGTTGTGAATATTAACTCCAGTGGCATTATTGCATTTGTATTAATTTTCGGCTCACCCTTCAAATAAGAAAAAAATGTTAACAGGGGTATCTGATTTGTATTTATGATGAAATGTTTAACCTACTATTTTATGTATTTTATGCAAATGATATAATAATTCATTCATTCATTCAATCTTTTATTTCGGAAACTCTGGTCCATAGAAAGTAAACAATTACATATAAATGAAATAAAATAAACAAGACTAATTACTACTACTCATCTCAGGATGACATTCCACCTGGAGAGCATCTTCGACTTAACTAAGACGTTGCTTATAATCGTTGAGATTAAAATATTTTTGCTTGCATTAAGTCTACACATCAGGCCATATATTGATTTTTTTAACAATTCATAAAAAGAAGGAATTCTACATTCCGTAAACATGAGGCTGGCACTGCAATGGTGAGGCCTTTGCAACAACATTCTTAAACCATTATTGTAGCATACCTGGAGAGATCGCAAGGTACCTAATAATAAATGGAAATGACTTATTAAAATGGTACCACATTCGGATTGACTTTCCTTTTAAGACCAACCTCAGGAATGTAGTGTGACTAGATTACTTGAAACAGGCAGAGTAAGGAATAAATCACACGTGTGATTAATACTAATTGGTACAACCATATTACACATATATAACCTAACATTTACCAAAAAATATAAATTTAAAAGTCTCAAATTGAAAAATGATTTCAATTTACCGGCCAACATGCTGCTGTTGTCAGAAGCTGTTGGTGTATATAATCACTCAACAATACCATCACCATGCCATCATATGGAGCATGCTGAAAAAAAGGAGACCATTAGTAAAACAAAAGCAGATGCAAGGTTAAAATGAACCAGCTTACTAGTGACAGCTATAATTCTACTAGCAAAGATACTTTCACCTACCCACTCAATTCTGGTCATTTTGATGACCCATAAACCTGTTATTGCATCTGTGATTGTAAAGCACAAAGCTACATTGGGATTAATGTGAAAGCTGAGTTTTTCAACTTACATCACAGTTTGCAGTAAGTACACCATTTTCAAACACATGTACACTAAGTGCCTTGTCTGACCATTTATTCCATGGTTGAGGTCCAAAAAATGATTCTTCATAAGCCTATTAAAAAGATAACAAGAATATGAACAGTTTTTATTGCATAACATGATAGTAAACATGAAGAAACAAAATAACAATAATGCCATTGTATTACTAACCTGAGTACAGTTTTGAGGAGTACCATCATCTAGCACAATGCACAAGATGCTTGATATGATATCCTGAACATGACGTTCATTAGCAGAATCTAGTTCAATGAGATGCTGGAACGACTGAAAGTTTAAAAAAATTAAAATTTTAAAATTAAGATACCTCAATAAGTTAGATATTTGTAAGTCTCCTGGTCCAGACAAAATAAACTCTCCAGTCTTAAAGGAAACAAATTTACAATTGGCTGATCTCTTTAAGCATTTATTAACTAAATTGATGAAGTAAGGAGCTATCCCCCTATCTTGGGGCCTTGCAGACGTTATACCTATATTCAAAAAAGGAAATAAGTCTACACCTTTGAATTATAGACCAGTGAGCCTGACTTCACTAGTATGTAAAACTATGGAAACATTCATTAGGAATAATATAATGGATTATATGGAAAGCAACAATTTGTTCACCAAAAGTCAACATGGTTTTCGGCCGGGTAGGTCATGTAATACAGCACTACTAGAAGCGATAAATCAGTGGACCAAATGGTTAGATGAAGGCTCGAGTTTCGATTGCGTTTTCTTGGATTTCAAGAAAGCTTTTGATAGCGTTCCACATAAAAGATTAATCAACAAGCTGAAAGCATATGGTATAGGAGGAAACTTAGTGCAGTGGATAGAGGCGTTTCTTACTAATAGATCACAGGTAGTTGTTGTAAATGGTGTTAGGTCAAACAGCAAAAGAGTAACAAGTGGAATACCTCAAGGAAGTGTTCTTGGACCACTGCTCTTCAACTTGTATATCAACGACCTTCCTGATCAAATAGATTCCGAAATAACAATTTTTGCTGATGACACCAAGATTTTTAGAAAAATAAATAATTTAGATGATGCCAAAAAGTTACAAGATGACATTGACAAGCTGTTTAAATGGTCTATAAAATGGCAACTACCGTTTAACTTAGATAAATGTAGTGTCATGTATTTTGGTAGGAAGAACAATAAATTTCAATACAAGATGGGCCATGCAGAAAACAAGAAACTACTACAATGGGTCTCCAAAATGACAGATCTCGGGGTCATAATTGACGATAAATTAACTTTCGAATCCCATGTGGCTCAAGTTGCTATGAAAGCAAATAAAAAGCTGGGCATCATATATAGGTCTTTTGATTATTTATCCTGTCACTCATTATCTCTTCTGTACAAATCGATTGTAAGACCATCCATGGAATATTGCAGTACTGTTTGGCAACATGTTTTTTTGAAAGAATCTGATAAGTTGGAAAAGGTTCAACAGCGTGCATCTAGAATGATAGCAGATTTACGTCAGTATGAATACAGTCAACGACTTTCCAAAATGCACCTTCCTACTCTAGAATACAGAAGATTGAGATCCGCAATGATTCAAGTATTCAAAATGTTCTACGGTTTCACTAAATGTAACAATGAGGATTTTTTTAGGTTAACCACTGAATCTAGAACCAGAGGACACTTTTTGAAAATTAGTAAACCTCGTACTCACTTAAGGATACGGCAGAAATTTTTAACAAACTCTATTATCGACACATGGAACAACTTGCCTTAGGATGTAATAGAAGCTGCAAATGTTAATCAATTTAAAAACCGACTAGAAAAGTTTTGGAAACACCACCCACTAAAGTTTTCCCCATATGATAGAACATGTAATAGAATATACCGGAGGGACACACAAGCATTGCTTTAGATGTCCAAGATCAAGGTAAATCAAGGTAAAAAATTTATACAGGGTTAAAGTTAGTCATTATTTAATCTTATAATTAGAAATATCAATTAATTAAATTAATATACAGGTTTCAAATATAAATTATTATACAGTATAGTCTTTTTTTTTAAATTACAAAGTAACATTAATTCCAATTATAGTACAATTATTAAATTTTAAATTCATTTATTTAAAAAGTCTTATTGCACTCGGTAGAGTTGAAATTGCGTAACGGTTGGTAGAACATAAATTGGATATCATTTCTTCAACTTGGTAATCCCATTTCATGTTAAGTTGTAATCAAAACCCCAGTAACTCAACAACAGGCCTTTCTTCAAGTACTTTGTCCGCAATAGTTAACAGCACAAAATTGGGTTTGTTTCTCATAAAGTGGACATGCATTATATGGCATTTAGTAGGGTTGGGCAGCATGTCATTCTCAACACACCAGGTTTGTAGTGCATCGAGATGACTATGAATAGAATGACCAAATTATTACCACTTCGAGGTACACGATTAATCTCACCGATTATGATTATTATTATTATTATTATCCACAAACTTCCATCTTTTTGGAACATGTTCCAACAAGTCATTTACCATCAGAATTGAAGAGGCCCTAGTTTGGTGCCCTAGAGCACTCAGCAATAAAACTCTCAAAAATACGACCAAATAAAAATGTTATCGATATGGTCGGTATTCATCAGGATTAAAGGCTATGGGTATCTCTTGAATAGGGAGGTTCAAAATGTGGAAGTTTTACTAAATAACAATACAGGTAGCAGCAATACTGCACCTTAGCTTATCTCGTGTTAAACATATTTTGGGTTAAATTTTTAAAACAAACCTTTGCATATGATGTCCTATCACCAACTGTTAAAGAGCCAATTCCTTGACCTCGGTTACGACTTTTCTCCTTTATATGTGAAAGTTGCCTGAAATGTATCATTAATAATACACATTGTCACAAAATATTATATTAATAGTAAGAATTCATGCATATAGTATATTAATGCATGCATTCATGCATCTATATATAAATTATGGTTAATTCTGACATAGGCGAGCACAATGAAAAACTTTGGTACAAATCTCCGTCTTGGATACCTACCTTATCTATCTGAGATGTACCGCGAAACGTAGATTTGATAACATTAGTGTTCACGCCGACGCTATTGTTCCATATTTCTATCTTAGGAAGATATTATAAAGAGTTTTTTATCAAAATTTATGATTTCAACATTTGATTTTCATTTCAATTTCAATTCTTCCCGGTCAAAGTAATTTCCGGGTTTAAGATAAGTTCACCTTGCAACAACCTGGTTTCAAATATTTTCTCTCTTTTATACACAAGGGAGCAGTTAAAATAATAGATTTGACCCTAAAGGTGACTGGAAACAGGCACTTTCCATCAATCAATACAGTGTCCCTTTGGAAGACGAAAAATATGTCAGAATTAACCATAATTTACATATAGATACCGCGCGAGTGTGTGAAGGTACAGTAGTTAAATAATAGGAATTATACTGCAAATTAATAAAGATCAAATTAAATATACGCCATAAAGAATCAGAATATATTGTGGGGAATAGTATTATAAAATTACATAGGGAGATTTGATGATAAGACATTTTTCGAGTGAAATCCCGATAGCTGAGTTTTATTGACTAAGCTTGCAGGAATAACTGTAGGCTATCTTCCTGTGTCCCATTAGGACCGAGATGTCTGCCCATGTTGCAAGCCGTAATGTCTTCTTTCTTGGGCCCACTCTGTCACGGCAGTTAGTTTCAAAAGATGATTAAATTAAATAATGTATTAATAATTATTAGGATGGTATTCATTTGAATAAACGCCTCTCCAATAAAACATCACTTTGAATAATAAACCCTCCCCCCCCCCCCCCAACCCAACTATCTAATAAACGTCCATCCACATATTTATAATAACACAATTATACTATTTGTAGTAGAATTCACTGCACTGTTATCTACAATTTACCAAGCATTTGTTATTCTTTTTTAGCACTTTTCATATCTATTAGAGGATTTCATTTGATTATAAATGTTACCACCATATTATTAAAACTAAAAAATTTAACATATATCCCTCAAATAAGCACCTCCCTCAAATGACCTCCGCCTCCCCAAAGAGCCCTACCAAACAATAAAAACTATACAATAAAGTTATTAATCATCTTAAAGACCCCTTCCCTGCAAATTTGGACGTTTTTTGGAAAATAATACATATATATCACTTTAAAAACATTAAACCATGTCATTCCTTGTCTTAAATGTACGTTTTATGGTAAATTATGATAAAAAGTGAGAAACAATGCACTACCTAAGTAGGTCGCGGCAATCAACCTCTCGTGGACGGTCTTAGGCCTAGCCTAGCTAGGCTTAGTTTTGTAGGCCTAACTGGTAAACATCGATAACGTACGAACATCGTACGCTAGCTATATACCTAGCCTGACGTTGTATAGTTGCTGCATTAATTGTCTTTCTATTTTTGCCACACTCCGTTGATACAAATTGGGGAAAACCCGGTATTTTCGCTGAAAAGTTAGGAGTCTTCCATTTGTTTTGGCTTCACGATCGATCGAAAAGTGGGCGAATTACAGGTGAAAAACAAAAATATCAATCCGCGCGCAATGCATTTTGGGATTTATAGCGGGCCGCTATAATTTTTAGAATCGATTTATTTTTCACATTTTTAACCGTTTAAAGACGAAAAAAGTTATCGCAATAGGACCATATAGTATTATTTTTACATTAAATATAGTTTGTGATCTTAAATTAGATCTAAAAAACGTAGGGAATAGGGCTTTAAACACTGTGATACAAAGTAGTTTAGTTTTACGAATGTCAAGCATTTTCAATAATGGTAACCGACAGAAAACGTATAAGGAGAACATTATCATTCCGAGAACCATCGTCTACACTCTAGTACTTTTAATTACTGCATTCTAAAAAATGTCTATACTTTCAATAGCTTATTTTTATATATAATATTTTGTGCTCAGTAGAGCAATTCTAGCCCCCGTCGGGGAGCCTAGGCCTCCCCCCCCCCCCCCCCCCCAATCAGGGAGCCTAGCCCCTGCGCCGAGGAACGCGAGTACTTTTCGTTGGGGAATATAATATACGGTAAAAAATCATTCATGTTCGCTTTGTAGCTTCCGCGCCTAGAAAACCGTGGCGTTCCATTTTGACTGCGAGTACGTCAGAGGGCTATACACTTTATATGCATGCATTATTGCCAGCGATCTAACTAAACAATAGGTACACACTTGTCTGGTGGTGTACAAATCGTTCAACATGGGCCCAGCTCAACTCAGCTAAACTGATCTACGCACCACCCACTCCCACCATAATAAAGACAGAAAGGTCCACATTTTTAGGCCTCTTAAGTCTAATTTTTGAAGACCTGCAGCTCTAGTTTTAACATTTTCTTAACTCAGCCCCCAACCATAGAGCTGATCATGGATACTTATAAATTTCATTTCATATTTTGAAGTTAATAAGTGCACTTTCCGAGCAGCTCTATTATTCAAAATTTCCTTACAGATCAGCAAAAGGGTGTTAGTCTCACAACTTTACAATTTTCGCATTCCCAGACAGCAACCAGAATACACCTCTACGATTAATGGCGTACCTCTTGGGGCGTGGGTATGTTTTACGTTCGCTTATATTTTCTATGCTACAATTTACCAGTATAAGCATATTCAATTTTAAAGGTCACTTTTAAATTTAAAGAATGAATTTACACAGTGATCGCATCGGACCTCGTGCAGTGTGTTTTGCACACATTATTTTATTTATGTACCATAAAAATGCGAAAATGTTTGCTACCCTAAATATGATTAAAATGGCCTCAAATTACGATATAACGCGTTGCTTATGGGGGATTCGCCCCTCTGGACCCCACCGAGGGTCCTTAATGGCCCCCTGTAACCAGCCTAGCGATGCTTGCATAGCTCCCCCCCTTGGGAAGATCATGGCGGCACCACTGGCTACAACTTAATTTGCAATTAATTCTCGGATGGGACTCCAACCCACGACCTCCAGCTGGCCTGTCTATACCACCAAGCTTGTGCTGATTCCCAAGAAAAGATTCAAGCCCTACTTTTTAGTAGTTTTTTTTAAATAGTTTTTAATGCAAAACACAATCTTAAAATGTCAGGCCCGTATCCAGGGGGGTGCGTTGGGTGCAGACGCACCCCCCAAGTCCCAAAAGGTCCACTATTTCCTCGGTTGGTATTTTTTCTTGTCTTGTTTAACTAAAGACAATATCATTATATATATACAAATTTACATTATCAATGGTATACAAACAAAAATATGCTACTATAAAATGAAAAAATACCGGTAATTAAATTACGGAATCTGAACTGACTACAAACTCGATGTAAAACATGCGCAGTCGATCATGTGACGACAAGCAATAGCTTAGCGCTTCATGTACGCGGTACGCGGTAAAGTATTTGCTGGAGAAATACAGACAACTTAACCGGCGGTAAAGACGTGTCTGGAAATACAGACACTATCGAATACGGCGCCTAAACAAGGGAAGGCCAACTCAGACAGCGTCGTCGGGGAGCCTAGCCCCGTTCGCGTTCACTTCATATAGCTTCAGCGCCTAGAAAACCACGACGTTCCATTGACCGTGAGAGTACGTCAGAGGGCTAATATGCACTTTTATGCATTCATTATTGCCAGCGATCTAACTTACTACTAAACATTAGCTAGGTACGCACTTGTCTGGCGGTATCCCTTTGTACGAATCGTTCAACGTTGGGTCGAGACGCGTGATATCAAGTTTCATCCAGGGACCAAAATGTGTAATGTAGTTATTTTCCAGACGAAGTTTACCGACGGTTACCGAAGGGAACACGTGTACTTTTTGTCGGGGAATATAATATACAGTAAAAAGCGTTCGCATTCACTTCGTAGCTAGCTTCAGCGCCTAGAAAACCGCGACGTTTCATTGACCGTGAGAGTACGTCAGAGTGATATTATGCACTTTATATGCATTCATTATTGCCAGTGATCTAACTTACTACTAAACAATAGCTAGGTACGCACTTGTCTGGTGGTATCCCTTTGTACGAATCGTTCAACGTTGGGTCGAGACGCGTGATATCAAGTTTCATCCAGGGACCAAAATGTGTAATGTGTTATTTTCCAGGCGAAGTTTACCGACGGTTACGTCGTGTACTGCGTCGACGTACACTACACTACAGCAAAAACGAATTATGTTAATTGTTCGTTTGTTCACCAATTTTTTAATTTACAAGTAACCTTCTGTACCGTGGGGCATCTAAAATAAATTTTTCATCCATTACTAAACAAAAAAACATGCCATTTTCGCTTAGCCAACATTATAGCTATAGTTATTACATTTTCAATATCCTGTATGTCATGAATTTCTCACCACTCGGAAGTCCAGATGGTACGCATGCATACACCTGGGAGGAATAAACTTTTTTCCCCGACTGAAAAAGGTCTACGCTTGCGTTTTTAAGCCTCTAGGCCTGATGTTTCCAAAGTATAAAATGCAATTTTTTGAAGACCTGCAGCTCTAGTTTTAAACATTTTCTTAGCTCAGCCCCAACAATAAAGCTGGTCATATTTCGAAGAAGTACATTTTCCGGGACCTAACATCTCTATTTTTCAAACATTTCTTAGCTCAGTCACAACCCATGATAGGGACTTATATATTTTTTTTTCATGTTTTGAAGTATAATAAGTCCAATTTCCGGGACATCCAACTCTATTTTTCTAAATTTTCTTTGAACTTTTATTTTTTAAATTGAAAAATATGGATTGAAACAGTCATCGCGCATCGTTTTTTTGCACGCAGTATTTTATTTATGCATTATAAAAAATGGAAAAAATGGCTACCCTAAATCTGATTAAAAAGACCTCAAATGACGCTAGAACGCGTTGCTTCCGGGGGCTTCGCCCCCTGGACCCCCACCAGGGGCCCTTGGCGGCCCCTGGCCCTCAGCCTAGTGATGCTCGCTTCGCTCGCATATCCCCCTCGTTGGGGAATGTAGCCCCCGCGTCGGGAAGGTCCTGGCGCCACCCCTGCTGAGTTGGCCTCATCATGAGAGCGTTAAGTTCTGGTGTCCATCGTTCAACTAGCCCAAGTCACAACAGAGAGTCTTACATCAGTCTTTAGAACGTCAAATAACGCAAATTTTTCCAGGCCCTTCGGCCCCTGGACCCTGACCCCTTGGCGGCCCCCTGGCCCCCAGCCATTGTTGCTCGCTTCGCTCGCACCCCCCCATTATAAATGCTGCATACGGGCCTGAATGTTGATAATTAATAATGTAAGATGCATAAAATACCTGAATATTTCATGTGAAGAGATAGCATATTCATTTTTATCAAGGGGGAACATCTTGAAAATGTGACCATTACAAATAACAATGATGTGATTACCTCCACAAGCACCTTCCCTTTCTGAAATAATAAACCATTTCACATTAATTTGGTTTCATTTCTGTATTTCAACTATATTTTATGAGGGCAGAAGGTGATCCTTTAATCACTGTTTAACAATAGAGAGCGGAGTTGTTTTATCGTATCATTTATTTTGCAATTAACAAATACAAACAAGAAAACAGAACAAAAGTAAATCAATGAGGCAATGAGGCAGGATCACAAAGAAAATACTTATTATAAGATATAAGATATTTCAAATGTTTAAAAACGTTAAAATTACATTTTCGGAAGAAAGTTAATATTGCGTATAGTATAAGTATATAAAACAGTATTTTTAAAATAAATTAGTAAAATATTTCTTATCTGTATATATATATTATATATAAACACATCAGGCAAAGAATATTAATTCTAAACCGCCCGGTGATTATGTTTTATTGTTACATCAGACTGGGCTTGAACACTGGTATTTGTAGGCACGTTATATTGTAAGTAATGATATTGAGAATTTAACCTGTTTTAAAAGATCTAATGAGTTGGTCACGTTTAATTCCAGGAATACGTCCACAATTAAATATGCTACGAAGTTGATGCATCGATAGTTTATCCTTTCTACCATCTGGAGCTATTAATTGCCTGAAACAGATATAATTTTTGATAACTTGTTTGTAAGGTTATAGATTTTAAAAGCATTCCAAATGTACAAAAACCCACCACCACTGCCAGGACAATTGTTGAATTTGAAGATGAAAAATACATTAAATAGCATTTTAATAGCATGATACAAGCAAAATATAAATCATTAATGCAAATACCCAGTAAATAATGCCTCATGGACACCTTATGTCACATTTTTAATGAAATTGTCTGCTTAAAACCAAGACTGTTAATATGATTTTTCTAATTCAATGTTGAATAATAATACAAAGTTTTCAGTACCCTCTGCTTTCAATTCAAACTATTTTTTAAATAAAAAAAATCCTTCAAAAGCAAACTCAGTATGCAAATATTTTGCTGTGGCTAAGAACTTCTTTCGTTATTTCAGAGTTATATGTGTACATATTTGATGCCATCGGGGAGAAGGAGGGTGTTTAGGATAGAGTCTAGATAGCACTTTCTCTCACCTTCTAATACTACTCCAATAGCCTAGCATATGGTAGATATAGATCGATGCTCTGGAGAGTTGCGAACCCATCTCAGGTGGCCAGATATCATCAAGGCTAGGTTGTACTCCAACCATATTACCAAGAATGGCAGTTGGTGTTCTACCATTCAGGTATGCTTCCTCCCACCACTCATGAACCTAATAAATTATGAAGTCAAACTGTTTAACACTAGAAAAATGGTATACAATAACAGAAACATAGTATAGCCTACTTAGTCTGTATGTTTGATAATGAGCTTCATTAACTCTGATTAAATACTGATCAAAATACTTACAAGGGGTTGTAATCAACTCATAGTAAAGATACTAAAATTAAAGTTAATAATAAAAGATCCTTACCCAGTTTTTGGAATGTTTGGCTTTCTGCGCAAGTTTACTGTGAATTGTTTTACCAATTCCTTCCTCAAATTTCTTCACTTGCTCCTTGTAAGCAAGGAACTCAGTTGTTGACAAAAACGGTTTTACTGAAAGAACATTAACAATTTTAAGATACATATTGTTCCCCTGAAAAAATAATTCTTAAAAAAATGTTTGTTGACCATAAATTGGATAAAAAAAATATATACTTGTAAACCTGAAAAAATGTAAAGCAAAAAATATTCAAATTTTGGTTGAATTTAACCATTAATTTTTTCCTTTTATAAAGGAGAATTTTTTTCTATGGAAGTGATTAACTTTATTAAAACTACAAAACAACCTATTCAAAGTCTTATGTAATTAATCTTAATTTTTCATATTTGAGGGGGGGGGGGGGAGACAATACATCTTTAAACATTATAATAAGACAGGTCACTTGAAATATATGAAAAGAAACTGGTTTAATTAATTACCTGAATCGAGGTATTTGGTCAGAGTATTTTGTAGGCTAGGTAGGGGCAGTGAAGGTAGTGATTCATCATACTGGAAGGTGAGGTCTGCAGTCACACCAGAACTACTATTTGATATGTTATTACTTGTATTGCTCATTGTGATGAAGTTTTAAAATCTAAAACAAAATGAATATAGCAATGTATTAAGATAGATTCACAAATTAGACATTCAATCCAGCCCCAAGTCAAGTCAGCCCGCATTAAAATATGAAACGCAAAAAGTGAAGCAAATTAGTATAACTTTAAATACATTATATATTTTTATAACATTTTTATTTTACTGTATTTATCTAATAATATCTATCTAATATATCTAAGAATATTTTTTATTCATTCTGGGAACATCCTTTTTTATCAAAATTTATAGGCCCTATGCCTACTGTACCCAGGCAGGTCTCCCTGCTGTACCTAACAAACACATAACTGAGACTATTCATCACAACTAATAACTAGATTTAATTCGTCACTATGACGAATTATAGGTTATATGCATTGATTTAAATAAAGATAATTGATTTTTAAAAGATATATTGATTGATTGATTTTCTCAGAATCTTTAATTTTTTATATTATATGATAGGACGTGACCTGGCCTTGCTAACGCGACCACCATAGCTGGTATCACAATCCGATCAAAGATCCATATGCGTATAATGTCATAAACCACATTTGTTGTTACATAATAATAAAGACATAAGTTAATTTTTATCTAGATTTCATTATAAATCATGTGTATAATCTATACACTAAGAAATAAATTTGAACAAACAATACGGATAATAAAAAAAAAAATCTTATTTCGTTTCCCAAGGTGAGACTCGATCTCGGTACCTTGAATGCCATAGACACGAGCACAGATCATCGAGCCATACACCACTGACTAAAAGGTGTAGAAAAATTCCTCCGTGTATTTACTATGCAGTAACCAGTTTGGTGCAAATAGATTATTACATACCGCAATGAATTATAATTTTTTACTATGATGACATCTTTAAAATGTAAACAAATGATGCACTGTCAAACTATATACTTTTAACTTTAATATATGAACTTTGGAAGGAAGAAAGTTAATGTTAAGTTCGTTATTTTGGCCTAAGAAAATGTCATAATTTGTTTGATTGTCGAAATTATTTTTTTAAATTTAATATGCAATTAATGATGACTTAATCAACTTTTGTTCTCTTAATTTGATAATAAATCATATATATGATACATATACTTCAAGAAAATGAAATAAAAAATAGGTGTTCCCCTGCATTCTGACGATATATATTAATTTTTAAAATTTAGCATATTTTCACCATTTTGTTAACTTATACGTGCGTAGCCAGTCACTTTTGACGTGCTCGTATAACGCAATTTCGAGTTGAAACGTGAATCAAATATGATGATATTATTAAAGAAAGATTGTAAAACAGAAATTGGGCAAAAAGAGTGCGCATTAACGTTTAACGCGCCGTGCGCGTGAAAAAATCGGCGCACTCATGGCAATTTTTTAAACGCTTAAAATTGCCTGAAACGTACTCTAATTTCATCGAAAATTAATTTTGACAATTTTGAACATTTTAAGCGCGCGTACGCAAGCGTTATATGCGCTACGCACGTAATTGTATTGCCATATGATGAAATATGACCTGAAATTTATGAGTACCAAATTTTGTTTTATTGTGATTCATGCTTGTGAAGATATGATTACAAACGTGATTTCGTAAAATCGCGCGTAGACCGCGTAATTTTTGATTGCGCATCGTGAAAATATAACCACATCGATTCCTGGCCATAAGGAATATACTCTGAAAAATTGACTTAGATAGATAAAACTGATATCAAGATAATTCACAGACAAAATAGTGCTAAGGAAAGAATAAATAAATAAATAAATAAATAAAGATTTTGACAGAATCAAGAGGTTATATGCATGATAATGCATATAACCTAATAACATTCATCAACTAGTAGTGGGGTTCCTTAGCTCCAACAAAAGGGGTCGATACTTCAAATTCGGTTAGAAGCACGAAACCTGGTATGGCAACTCGTATAAAAAATTTGCAGCTTTTAAGATTTGAGGCCATTTAAAATAATGGCAAATACTACTACTTTCTATTCATGTTTAATAGACATTAGCAATTAACTCAATACTATAAGAGTTATTGAAAAATAATAGATCTGAACATATTGAGGAGAACCTTCCAAATGAAAAAAGATGCATTATTATATTGACTGTGTTTACCATATTATATATGTAAACAAGAAAATCATTCCTTTTCATCATTATGTTTGTATCTTAAATTAAAAAATAACTGTAATCCAACCCTCTCACAAAGATTTACTTAAAAGGCAAATGCAGTCGCAGCTAAATAATCTAAAGGCCGTGCTCGATTTATGAAATAACAAACCAATGCCATAGGCCTATATATCATTTCCAAACGTGCCACCCTCTTATGTTTTCCGCCAAGTATAAATGGTGAGACCCATGAATACTGTTTAGTTTAGTAAAGTTATTTAAAAGCTCCATACTTATTTGACCAGAGAAGCTATTGTTAACAATCCATAATCAAAACACAGTATAACATGTTTTTATTTGCTCAAACCATTCTAAATATCAATTTTAATTACATTTAAAAAATGTAATGTTACAGTAATTTTTTTGGTAGCTGGTCATACTCTAGACCATGGATAAGAAAAACCTGCACAAATTACTAGGTACATGGTAATTTAAAAAACACTTGCACTATGACACTCAGTATTACCATCGACATAGATCTGTTTCAAAAGATCAAGCAATTTTCGGCAGGGAGTGAGATGGTTCTCTCTGCAATTGTAGGTTGTTTTAATCAGATTACACATCAATATAGTCATGTCAAAGAATTTAATTGATAGGAGACTAAATAATTATAAACTAGGCCTCTAGGCTATATTGTACTTGTCCACATTCTGAGTTTATCAGAAAAATAAATGACTGATCTGAAACAAATAACTTCAGTTACTTTGGAATTACTAGTACTTAGTTACTGTGTTTTGGGATTGATGGACTTGGTGTACTCAGTACTACTTAGTAGGCTAGGCCGCTAGCTAGCTAGGCTACTACTAGGCTAGGATAGGGAGACAGAGTAGTAGGCTAGGCTAGTCATTATACTTATATAGGGCCTAGCTAGGACTAGGCATAGTAATTGTATTACATAAATTGTATATTATTGGCAACGATTTATATAAAAAAGGTTTAATGATGTAATAGCATTACCTTAAATCTAAAAATAAGATTGTCGTTAATTTCTAAAGCATAAAAAACGAAAAAATTTAACACAAACGGCAAGACTTCCCCAGGTACGTACCTTGTCTATCAGCAGCAGCAATCTGTGTGTGTGTGTGGATCGCTGTTGCAGCAGCGAATATCGCATTGTGTTTGTTTATTGGTTGTTTTTGTTTGTGTGCACTCGAGCATGAGCTATAAATGTGGTACTGTATATACTGTATATAGTTGTGTGTCTTTCATACAAATAACCTATAAACAAACTGATAAAATGTCTCAATTTTATTAAAACAAAATGCATTTACAAAAATAAAATGTTAATTTCAAATAAAAATATCAATTTCTACAAAGCATAATTGATAAACACAAAGTGAAGGAACATTGTTTTGATACCAGATAATTTAATATATCAATTACATTGAAGTTATACATTGAATAAATCAACGGCAAGCTACCAGCTTTAGTACTGCTAACTGTAATTATTCTCGTTTTATTTTTGTAAATGGCACCTTATAAAGCAAATTATGAGTAAAAAAATAATTTTGTGTAAACATACGTTTATAAAAGATAACAAATGTACAAGTATATACAAAGAAGTTCTTTTGGTACAGAACAAAAATAAGTCAAAATTAATTAGAAATCAAAACCTTCAAATTGAGTCAATTCGTCTGGTTTGATAAAAAAAATGGTCATAAGAATATTATGACATTATTATATGGTTTCCTAGTTGACAGTTTATATCTCAAAGATGACAGTATTTATACAGTATCTCTTATTAAACATTACATAATATAATAACCATAACCTATTATTACAAGTAGTAGTACAAACTAGAATACATTTTTTTTTTAAATAAAACATATTAAAATTAACATTACATCATCAAGTGTTTTTCATTAAAAAAAAATTCATAAATTTTATCAATTTAAGAATGTTTAAAAAACCACAATTTAAAATGGAATGTTTAAGTTTTGTTAAAGACAATATAAAAAAATATGATAAAATTTTCTTTCCAAACCAGCCCACTACTGATGACTAGAACCTACGGGATAGAGTAATCTCATCAATTCCAAAGAAGTGAACATTATTACATTATAGAGAAACTAACATTCTTTTTTATTTTATTTATGGTATTCTGAACTTCAAACCTCTTTTCCATTAACATTCAGAAGCAATCGTATACTTAATTTCATCTGAAATTTTGTTTCCATATAATATTATACATTGTATTTTGATGCTCATATTGTATTGTATACTTAAATTCATTTACAATTTGATTTTCATTTATATCATATTATATTATATTTTGATGTTAATTTCTTTTTATTGTTTTTTATTTTTCTTTTCGTTGCAATTTTATTATAACGTATTCTATGAATTAATGATTATATTGACGGTCACTTTAACAATGTTTATTCTTATCAAGTATAGTTCTATTGACAAATTAACAGATTATTTTATGTATGATGGCTGATGAACAAAGCAAAGACAATGTACCAGTAACAAATTGTAAACCTTATTCTTCTAGTGAATTTTGTAATTGTATCTGTAATAAGCCTGATTCAGTCTTTTCTATATCTCATGTCAATATCAGATCTCTCAGCAAAAACTTCGACGAATTCAAAATTTTTTATGAAACTCTTGCTCAGAGTAAAGTAAAAATAATAGCACTTTCAGAGGTATGGCAAATTCCAAGTAAAGAATTATTTAAGATGAATAATTATTCATTAGAAATGTCGAGTTGATCAAAGAGGTGGCGGAGTAGGAGCGTATATACATACATCCTTAAACTATAAAGTTACTGATCATAATATATGCAATTCCGAATCTTTATGGCTGGAAATTGATATAGGTATGAATAAGCCACTCACAGTTGGAATATTATATAGACAACCGAACACAAATGTGGACGAATTTATAGAAAGTCTGGAATCGTCACTTGAACACATTATTCAAGCTAGTACTGATTGCATATTGATTGGAGACTTCAATATAAATATGAATAATGTCCACGCAACTGACACTATTAAACTCAGTAACAGTTTACAATGTTTTGATTTTACGCAACTTATCACTATACCCACACGTATAACAAGTAACTCTAGAACTTTAATAGACCACATATATACAAATGTTCATTCCAGATTTATTACGTCAGGAACTATAGAAGTAGATTTATTGGATCATTTGGCAATATTTTGTATACTGGAAAACATTAACAATCTCTTTCAACAGACTAATCAAATTAAATTTAGAAATTACTCGCGATTAAACATAGAGTAATTTATGAGTGAACTTAAACTGGTCTGAAGTATATAATAGCCAGGACGTGAATGTTGCATATACATCTTTTTCGGACTTGTTTTTAAATGTGTGCAACAAGCATGCCCCTCTTGTTACAAAAAATATTAACCCAAAAAAGAAACCTAAAAAGCCATGGATTAATTCGGCATTAAAAAAAATCAATAAAATGTAAGCACAAATTATTTTCAAAAGTAATAAAAAGTAATTATAACCCCGAAATTCTAGCAAAATATAAACGATACCGCAATGTGCTCACCAATTCATTGAGAGAAGCAAAACAGTTATTTTACTCTGAACAATTTGAAGACCGATGTGGCAATATAAATAAAACCTGGGAAATTGTCAATGATATTTTAGGCAGAGGGAGAAAAGTAATGAAACTACCTAATCATTTAACAATTCAATCCGATAATGGTACGACACACGAAGCAACTAGTCAATCATCGATTGTAAATGGGTTTAATGAGTATTTTGTTTCAATTGGGCAGAACCTTCACATAAGTGCAATGACGGTCCTATTAACAACCCGATAAATGTACCAACTTCTCCCAATTCTCTATTTCTCAATGGTACAACTGAAAATGAAGTATATGATATTTTAATTAGATTAGATAAAAATAAGGCTGTGGGAATAGATCAGAATAGCCCCAAATTAATTATTTTAGCAGCAAATTACATTAGTCAACCCCACGCATATTTAATAAATCTATCGTTCTTTCTAAGGGGACTTTCCCCGATGCGTTAAAAAAGGCGAAAGTGATACCCATTTTTTAAAAAGGTTTACCGTCTGATCCAGGTAACTATAGACCGGTATCTATACTTCCGCAGTTTAGTAAAGTTTTTGAAAAAATATTTAATAAACAACTTGCATCTTATTTATCCCGCTTTGATTTATTGTAGTCTCACCAACATGGTTTCAGAGAGAATTATAGTACAGAACTAGCTATCACAGACCTGACACAGAAACTGTCAGATGAAATGGACAAGGGAAATGTAGTTTTGGGGATATTCTTGGATCTGAAAAAAGCCTTCGATACGGTGAACCATAGCATTCTAATAAATAAATTATATTCATATGGGATTCGGGGGTTACCATTGGCTTTTTTTTTAAATTACCTATATAACCGAAAACAATATGTGAGTATAAATGGTATCGATTCAAATGAACTTTCCATAAGTTGCGGTGTACCCCAAGGGTCAGTATTGGGGCCTACATTGTTCCTTATATATATCAATGACATTGCACATGTGACTGACTACTTCGATATTCGTTTATTTGCAGACGATACCAGTTTGTTCCATACTTTTAATCCACACGATGATATTGACATGCAGTATATAGATAGCAAATTTAAAAATATTGTGGACTGGTGTGATTTGAATAAATTAACCATTAATACAAAAAAGACAGAGTATATCATTTTCCGTGGTAAACACACGGCTATTAAAACTAACGGAGCAATACATGTTAAAGGAACAGAAATTGACGAAGTAGAATCAACTGTGTATATAGGGGTCACACTTGACAATAAACTCACATGGAAAAATCAAATTAATAAGGTCAACAAAATTGTTAGTTCCAAGGCAGGTGTGCTCTATAAACTGAGAAATTTTGTTCCTCAGTCAACCCCATATATCATATGCTCTAGAGGCATGGGGGAACACATATACAACAAATTTAAAACCTATACACCTCAACCAAAAACGAATTGTACGCACTATAACACACTCTGATAGATTAGCACATACATCATCATTATTTACAGAACTGGGGATACTAAATATTTATAAGCAACATACATTTCAGTTAGTTTTATTTTTCATGACAGTATTAATGGCAGGTTTCCCGTGGGAATTCCAGAATATTTTTCACATGCCCAGCATCGTCACTCAACGAGATTTCAAGCAAGGGGAAATCTTGCTATTCCAAAATACAAAAGACGTAATGTTGGTCAGTTTTCTGTCCGATATTCTGGTGCTAATTCATGGAACGAGATACCAGAAAATATTAAACATGACTCTAAAATTATATTTAAACGGAAATTAAAGCAATTCTTACTTTAGTTATATAATTATTTATTTTATTTATCTTATTTATGAAAAAGTGTAGTAATATTTAAATTTTAAAATATATAAATGGGATTGTTTTAATTTATTAAGTTTTTATTTTTTGTAGGCCTGTGTTAAAGAAATTTTTGCCCATAGTTGTAAAAATTTAGATAAGTATAATTTATGTAAAAGGGGCTGGACTTGATTAGTGCATAGAGATATTATCTCTATGATTAGTGTTTACACTATTTTCTAGCTCCTTCATTATGTTTTAAAATTTAATATTATTTATCATTGTAAAACAACATTGAAAAATAAAGTTGAAGTTGAAGTTGAAATGTTTTTTTCGCAATGTCATCATAAGGAACCAATGAGATATTATCTGGATAATGAGAGTATCTAGTTAAAAGACCAAATATAAAATGTTATTTAAAACCTAACAATCAGTAAACATGCTTTAAAAAATGCATGTACATTAAACATCTGGTATATTTATAGCAAATACCAAGGTACTGTATTACTTATTGCCACCATGAAGGTCAACAGGACGGATCTGTCGTTCACCTTCAATTAAAAATATCTGCATACATTTGTGTAGTAAATAAGATCCAAGCTTTTTTTGTTTACTTGACTGCCAAGTGCTGGTGACACCATAATAGTCACCACGACGTACATTTGTAAGCCTTGCTAGACCTGAAATCAAAATGTATTTCTTTAGAAAGTACCATGCCGATATTATGGCTGTGGTTTTTAGAACCATATTTGTAGAACTAGCTCAACCACTTGGCTCAACAATAACTTACTAAGAGAGTCCACCATACAAGCTTCACGTGTGTAAGCCTCTACTGGTATCACTCCTTGGAACACATGTAATGACACCACACCAAGTCCACAATCCCAAATGTCAACAATGTGCTGAACTTTATCACTAGGCTGTATATATATAAAAAAAACATTTTGAATTATACATTTTCAGCATTATTGCTGGGAAGATTATTTCTCTTTCCCTTTAAGATACAGTAACTACTTAATCTATTTATATAGCTTTTTGCGCTATATAAATTGAAAATTATTATTAATCCAAGTACGGTAATAATAAATATTATTCAGAACATTGTTGTACAGTAATATAATTTACATTTCTTATAAACTTTATTATTAAGCATGCACAATTTTCATAGCATAAATAGAATACCTTCATCCTAGGATTGCGCAATTGTTCAAGGCCTTCATAAAAATGAGCATATGGCCTTCCTCTCTTGCCTTTACCGATGTAAAAAACCGCCGAAAGAAATGTTTCAAACGTCTCACTATCACTTAGATGTTTACTCCTCTGTGGCAAGTTTCGTGTAACACGTGGATCTAGCAGTAAATAATTGAACGAGGATTTCACAACACCCTCCCTCCATTTGCGTCCTGGATCTGGATTATTGAAGGCTGCACACATAATTTCTTCTTCGTCATCACCTGCTTTGGTCGAATTTTTTACACGGTCATTTAGCTCTTGTGAATATTCTATATTTTGATACAAAACAAGATTTATATCTCATAATATCCTATTTTCTTTTAGTATCAATAACAAATAAAGATTAAAATTTATAAACACAATGTCAATTGGTACATATAGATTCATATATAGTTTTCTATTTCATATTTTAATTTTAACAGACATTATTTTGTTAGCTAACTAACGCTATTAATTAGAGGGTTTAATGAGAACACTTATAATATTTATATATAAGGAAGCTGTTTGTTACCTATTGATGTTCTATCATTTTTGCTGTCTTTCGTCTTTTGTTCTTTTAGTTTCATCAGCTTATTGAAATATATTTCTTTAGTTGTAGGTGTAATTGGACCAGGATTGAATCCATACGACACTAATTCAAGGTGGAGTTGTTCATATGTTAATTCATCTAAATAATTTTCTTTTTTTGCTTTTTTTTCTTTAAACACATCTTGCCAGTCGTAGATCACGGTTTCCTCGAACGAATCATTCTGTAAAATTTCTGTATCATCTGTTGAGTTGTCATTTAAAGAGCACCTTTTTTCAATTAATGATACTCCGCATTCCTCGTCATGATAAATAAACTCCAAATGTGCATTGTTGGACTCGGTTTGTTCATTGTTTTGGATTTGTTCATTGTTATTGTCCACTGGCGAATGAACTGTTTGGGTTTTATCATAAGTTTCTTCTCTTTCAATGGTGACTGTTTCATTCAGCTGAGTTGGAAGAGGGTTAGCTTTCATAAATACAAACGGGTGATCTGGTGATGTCACATCAAATCCATGAAATATACCATCACTTCCTGATGATGAATCAAATAAACTGTCAGAACCAGGTAACAGAATGCTTGATGAGCTAAGACTAGAAGATGATGATGATGAAGTACTGTAATATCCTGAAAAAGAATCTTATTGTTTAAAAGAGGCAGATTGTGTTGCGTGGAGGGGTGTTGAATAGGGGTGTAAAATAGTGACACACTGTTTTCAGAATTGATGGAACTATAATAAGTTGAAAATATTACTTTCATAATGATAGTTTGGTTCACCAAGAGGTTCATCTTCGTCGCTATCATATTCCTTAAACCGATTTATATGTTGTAGCAGAAGCTGACGACAATCCCAGCTATCAGCTCCAATGGCGTGATCAAGGGCATTCTTATCATCTTCATCTCTTAGCTTAGGATCTCCGCCGTTTGCAAGGAGAACTTGTAAGGCTTGAAAACGTCCCCAACTAGCAGCGACCATAACAGGAGTCATTCCTTCATGAGACCTAGTAGTGATATATAACATTTTTATAATTATACTGTATATCTAATCTAATGTTTCTGGCTGATTTAGCTTTTCGCTTTTTTTTTCTGTATCTCAATTGAGATTCAGCCAGATAACCACAGCATTGTCCTTTTTTCAGTAATTTGCCTTTGGATTTAATCTATATTATCTAATATATATCTAGTGTAAGATGAAAAAAATTCAGGGATTTCTAGAGAATGAATTGGATTTTGTTCGAAATTGTAATAATTGTGACAGTCCACTAAATTTCTGAAATCACTAACCTTACATTCGGGTCTCCGCCATATTGAATGCAGAGCTCAACAAGTTTTAAAGATGCCTTTGAGTCTAAACCCACTGCAAGATGAAAAGGGCTAACGCCATCCTCACTGGAAATACAATTTGGATCTGCTCCATATTCTAATAGTTCTTTGCTTGTACTAAAAACATTAAAAAAATATTTTATTTTCCTGTTTACACTAGAAAAAATTCACCTTCTTTGTAGGTATTGTAAGATAATATAGAAGCAAAATCAAAAATGGCAAATTAACATTGCTCATATACAGTATTTATTACAGTACTAGTACACCTTTTTAATTAAAGTCCCATTCCCTACGTTTTTTAGATCTAATTTAAGGTCGCAAACTACATATAATGTAAAAATAAATACTGTATGGTCATATTATAAGATAACTTTTTCCATCTTTAAACGGTTAAAAATGTAAAAAATAAGTCGATTCTAATCATTTTAGCGACCCGCTATAAACCCCAACATGCATTGTGCAAGGATTAATATTTTTGTTTTTCGATCGATCGCGAGGCCAAAACAAATGGAAGACTCATAACACTTAAGCGGGTTTGTATCAACAGAGTCTGGCAAAAACAGAAGACTATTAATGCAGCAACGATACAACAACAGGCTATGTTTACCAGTTAGTCCTGCAAAACTAAGCCTGGGCCCAACTACGGTCCACGAAGACATTCACCGCAAGCTACTTACTGTAGGTAGTGCATTGTTTCTTTCTTTTTATCATAATTTACCATAAAACTACAAGGAATGACCTGGTTAAATGTTTTTAAAGTTCCTGTATATTATGCATTATTTTTACAAAACGTCACATTGTAGGGAATGGGTCTTTAATTCATCTAGAAATTTAACACAAGATCCTGGGATATGCCTTAACATAATTAAGCACACATGGAATTCCTTACCATACCACATTGTTTTAAGTCCAACATTAACATATTCCTACAGTACAACACACACAATAATTCTATGACAGAACTGAAGGCCTATACAAGTTAGTGTTTGCATCAATTTATAAGCATGGGCTACAAACACCCGGGCAACCAACACCTGGGTTTTGTACAGTATGGTGTGCACACTGTAAACTCTGTAGTTTAAACACACCAGGGCAACCAACACCTGGGTTTTGTATGGTGTGCGCACTGTATATAAACTCTGTAGTTTAAACACACCAGGGCAACCAACACCTGGGTTTTGTATGGTGTGCGCACTGTATATAAACTCTGGAGTTTACACACACTAGGGCAACCAACACCTGGGTTTTGTATGGTGTGCGCACTGTACATAAACTCTGTAGTTTACACACACTAGGGCAACCAACACCTTGGTTTTGTATGGTGTGCGCACCACTGTATATAAACTCTGTAGTTTACACACACTAGGGTAACCAACACCTGGGTTTTGTATGGTGTGTGCACTGTATATAAACTCTGTAGTTTACACACACTAGGGCAACCAACACCTGGGTTTTGTATGGTGTGCGCACTGTATATAAACTCTGTAGTTTACACACACCAGGGCAACCAACACCTGGGTTTTGTATGGTGTGCGCACTGTATATAAACTCTGTAGTTTACACACACCAGGGCAACCAACACCTGGGTTTTGTATGGTGTGCGCACTGTATATTATAAACTCTGTAGTTTACACACACTAGGCAACCAACACCTGGGTTTTGTATGGTGTGTGCACACTGTATATAAACTCTGTAGTTTACACACACCAGGGCAACCAACACCTGGGTTTTGTATGGTGTGCGCACTGTATATAAACTCTGTAGTTTACACACACCAGGGCAACCAATACCTGGGTTTTGTATGGTGTGCGCACTGTATATAAACTCTGGAGTTTACACACACTAGGGCAACCAACACCTTGGTTTTGTATGGTTTGCACACTGTATATAAACTCTGTAGTTTACGCACACTAGGGCAACCAACACCTGGGTTTTGTATGGTGTGCGCACTGTATATAAACTCTGTAGTTTAAACACACCAGGGCAACCAACACCTGGGATTTGTATGGTGTGCGCACTGTATATAAACTCTGTAGTTTAAACACACCAGGGCAACCAACACCTGGGTTTTGTATGGTGTGCGCACTGTATATAAACTCTGTAGTTTACACACACTAGGGCAACTAACACCTGGGTTTTGTATGGTGTGCGCACTGTATATAAACTCTATAGTTTTAAACACACCAGGGCAACCAACACCTGGGTTTTGTATGGTGTGCGCACTGTATATAAACTCTGTAGTTTACACACATTAGGGCAACCAACACCTGGGTTTTGTATGGTGTGCGCACTGTAATATAAACTCTGTAGTTTAAACACACTAGGGCAACCAACACCTGGGTTTTGTATGGTGTGCGCACTGTATATAAACTCTGTAGTTTACACACACTAGGGCAACCAACACCTGGGTTTTGTATGGTGTGCACACTGTATATAAACTCTGTAGTTTACACACACTAGGGCAACCAACACCTGGGTTTTGTATGGTGTGCGCACTGTATATAAACTCTGTAGTTTACACACACCAGGGCAACCAACACCTGGGTTTTGTATGGTGTGCGCACTGTATATAAACTCTGTAGTTTACACACACCAGGGCAACCAACACCTGGGTTTTGTATGGTGTGCGCACTGTATATAAACTCTGTAGTTTACACACACCAGGGCAACCAACACCTGGGTTTTGTATGGTGTGCGCACTGTATATTATAAACTCTGTAGTTTACACACACTAGGCAACCAACACCTGGGTTTTGTATGGTGTGTGCACACTGTATATAAACTCTGTAGTTTACACACACCAGGGCAACCAATACCTGGGTTTTGTATGGTGTGCGCACTGTATATAAACTCTGGAGTTTACACACACTAGGGCAACCAACACCTTGGTTTTGTATGGTTTGCACACTGTATATAAACTCTGTAGTTTACGCACACTAAGGCAACCAACACCTGGGTTTTGTATGGTGTGCGCACTGTATATAAACTCTGTAGTTTAAACACACCAGGGCAACCAACACCTGGGATTTGTATGGTGTGCGCACTGTATATAAACTCTGTAGTTTAAACACACCAGGGCAACCAACACCTGGGTTTTGTATGGTGTGCGCACTGTATATAAACTCTGTAGTTTACACACACTAGGGCAACTAACACCTGGGTTTTGTATGGTGTGCGCACTGTATATAAACTCTATAGTTTTAAACACACCAGGGCAACCAACACCTGGGTTTTGTATGGTGTGCGCACTGTATATAAACTCTGTAGTTTACACACATTAGGGCAACCAACACCTGGGTTTTGTATGGTGTGCGCACTGTATATAAACTCTGTAGTTTACACACACTAGTGACTAGGGCAACCAACACCTTGGTTTTCTATTGTGTGCGCACTGTATATAAACTCTGTAGTTTACACACACTAGGGCAACCAACACAGGGGTTTTGTATGGTGTGCACACTGTATATAAACTCTGTAGTTTAAACACACCAGGGCAACCAACACCTGGGTTTTGTATGGTGTGCGCACTGTAATATAAACTCTGTAGTTTAAACACACCAGGGCAACCAACACCTGGGTTTTGTATGGTGTGCGCACTGTATATAAACTCTGTAGTTTACACACACTAGGGCAACCAACACCTGGGTTTTGTATGGTGTGTCGCACACTGTATATAAACTCTGTAGTTTACACACACTAGGGCAACCAACACCTGGGTTTTGTATGGTGTGCGCACTGTATATAAACTCTGTAGTTTACACACACTAGGGCAACTAACACCTGGGTTTTGTATGGTGTGCGCACTGTATATAAACTCTGTAGTTTTAAACACACCAGGGCAACCAACACCTGGGTTTTGTATGGTGTGCGCACTGTATATAAACTCTGTAGTTTAAACACACCAGGGCAACCAACACCTGGGTTTTGTATGGTGTGCGCACTGTATATAAACTCTGTAGTTTACACACACTAGGGCAACCAACACCTGGGATTTGTATGGTGTGCGCACTGTATATAAACTCTGGAGTTTACACACACTAGGGCAACCAACACCTGGGATTTGTATGGTGTGCGCACTGTATATAAACTCTGTAGTTTACACACACTGGGGCAACCAACACCTGGGTTTTGTATGGTGTGCACACTGTATATAAACTCTGTAGTTTACACACACTAGGGCAACCAACACCTGGGTTTTGTATGGTGTGCACACTGTATATAAACTCTGTAGTTTACACACACTAGGGCAACCAACACCTGGGTTTTGTATGGTGTGCGCACTGTATATAAACTCTGTAGTTTACACACACTAGGGAAACCAACACCTGGGTTTTGTATGGTGTGCGCACTGCATATAAACTCTGTAGTTTACACAAACTAGGGCAACCAACACCTGGGTTTTGTATGGTGTGCGCACTGTATATAAACTCTGTAGTTTACACACACTAGGGCAACCAACACCTGGGTTTTGTATGGTGTGCGCACTGTATATAAACTCTGTAGTTTACACACACCAGGGCAACCAACACCTGGGTTTTGTATGGTGTGCGCACTGTATATAAACTCTGTAGTTTACACACACTAGGGCAACCAACACCTGGGTTTTGTATGGTGTGCACACTGTAATAAACTCTGTAGTTTACACACACTAGGGCAACCAACACCTGGGTTTTGTATGGTGTGCGCACTGTATATAAACTCTGTAGTTTACACACACTAGGGAAACCAACACCTGGGTTTTGTATGGTGTGCACACTGTAATAAACTCTGTAGTTTACACACACTAGGGCAACCAACACCTGGGTTTTGTATGGTGTGCGCACTGTATATAAACTCTGTAGTTTACACACACTAGGGCAACCAACACCTGGGTTTTGTATGGTGTGCGCACTGTATATAAACTCTGTAGTTTACACACACTAGGGCAACTAACACCTGGGTTTTGTATGGTGTGCGCACTGTATATAAACTCTGTAGTTTACACACACTAGGGAAACCAACACCTGGGTTTTGTATGGTGTGCGCACTGCATATAAACTCTGTAGTTTACACAAACTAGGGCAACCAACACCTGGGTTTTGTATGGTGTGCGCACTGTATATAAACTCTGTAGTTTACACACACCAGGGCAACCAACACCTGGGTTTTGTATGGTGTGCGCACTGTATATAAACTCTGTAGTTTACACACACTAGGGCAACCAACACCTGGGTTTTGTATGGTGTGCACACTGTATATAAACTCTGTAGTTTACACACACTAGGGCAACCAACACCTGGGTTTTGTATGGTGTGCACACTGTATATAAACTCTGTAGTTTACACACACTAGGGCAACCAACACCTGGGTTTTGTATGGTGTGCACACTGTATATAAACTCTGTAGTTTACACACACTAGGGCAACCAACACCTGGGTTTTGTATGGTGTGCGCACTGTATATAAACTCTGTAGTTTACACACACTAGGGCAACCAACACCTGGGTTTTGTATGGTGTGCGCACTGTATATAAACTCTGTAGTTTACACACACCAGGGCAACCAACACCTGGGTTTTGTATGGTGTGCGCACTGTATATAAACTCTGTAGTTTACACACACTAGGGCAACCAACACCTGGGTTTTGTATGGTGTGCACACTGTATATAAACTCTGTAGTTTACACACACTGGGGCAACCAACACCTGGGTTTTGTATGGTGTGCGCACTGTATATAAACTCTGTAGTTTACACACACTAGGGCAACCAACACCTGGGTTTTGTATGGTGTGCACACTGTATATAAACTCTGTAGTTTACACACACTAGGGCAACCAACACCTGAGTTTTGTATGGTGTGCACACTGTATATAAACTCTGTAGTTTACACACACTAGGGCAACCAACACCTGGGTTTTGTATGGTGTGCACACTGTATATAAACTCTGTAGTTTACACACACTAGGGCAACCAACACCTGGGTTTTGTATGGTGTGCGCACTGTATATAAACTCTGGAGTTTACACACACCAGGGCAACCAACACCTGGGTTTTGTATGGTGTGCGCACTGTATATAAACTCTTTAGTTTAAACACACCAGGGCAACCAACACCTGGGTTTTGTATGGTGTGCGCACTGTATATAAACTCTTTAGTTTAAACACACCAGGGCAACCAACACCTGGGTTTTGTATGGTGTGCGCACTGTATATAAACTCTGTAGTTTACACACACTAGGGCAACCAACACCCGGGTTTTGTATGGTGTGCGCACTGTATATAAACTCTGTAGTTTAAACACACCAGGGCAACCAACACCTGGGTTTTGTATGGTGTGCGCACTGTATATAAACTCTGGAGTTTACACACACTAGGGCAACCAACACCTGGGTTTTGTATGGTGTGCGCACTGTATATAAACTCTGTAGTTTACACACACTAGGGCAACCAACACCTGGGTTTTGTATGGTGTGCGCACTGTATATAAACTCTGTAGTTTACACACACCAGGGCAACCAACACCTGGGTTTTGTATGGTGTGCGCACTGTATATAAACTCTGGAGTTTACACACACTAGGGCAACCAACACCTGGGTTTTGTATGGTGTGCGCACTGTATATAAACTCTGTAGTTTAGACACACTAGGGCAACCAACACCTGGGTTTTGTATGGTGTGCGCACTGTATATAAACTCTGTAGTTTACACACACTAGGGCAACCAACACCTGGGTTTTGTATGGTGTGCGCACCACTGTATATAAACTCTGTAGTTTACACACACTAGGGAAACCAACACCTGGGTTTTGTATGGTGTGCGCACTGTATATAAACTCTGTAGTTTACACACACTAGGGCAACCAACACCTGGGTTTTGTATGGTGTGCGCACTGTATATAAACTCTGTAGTTTACACACACTAGGGCAACCAACACCTGGGTTTTGTATGGTGTGCGCACTGTATATAAACTCTGTAGTTTACACACACCAGGGCAACCAACACCTGGGTTTTGTATGGTGTGCGCACTGTATATAAACTCTGTAGTTTACACACACTAGGGCAACCAACACCTGGGTTTTGTATGGTGTGCACACTGTATATAAACTCTGTAGTTTACACACACTGGGGCAACCAACACCTGGGTTTTGTATGGTGTGCACACTGTATATAAACTCTGTAGTTTACACACACTAGGGCAACCAACACCTGGGTTTTGTATGGTGTGCACACTGTATATAAACTCTGTAGTTTACACACACTAGGGCAACCAACACCTGGGTTTTGTATGGTGTGCGCACTGTATATAAACTCTGTAGTTTACACACACTAGGGCAACTAACACCTGGGTTTTGTATGGTGTGCGCACTGTATATAAACTCTGTAGTTTACACACACTAGGGAAACCAACACCTGGGTTTTGTATGGTGTGCGCACTGCATATAAACTCTGTAGTTTACACAAACTAGGGCAACCAACACCTGGGTTTTTTATGGTGTGCGCACTGTATATAAACTCTGTAGTTTACACACACTAGGGCAACCAACACCTGGGTTTTGTATGGTGTGCGCACTGTATATAAACTCTGTAGTTTACACACACCAGGGCAACCAACACCTGGGTTTTGTATGGTGTGCGCACTGTATATAAACTCTGTAGTTTACACACACTAGGGCAACCAACACCTGGGTTTTGTATGGTGTGCACACTGTATATAAACTCTGTAGTTTACACACACTGGGGCAACCAACACCTGGGTTTTGTATGGTGTGCACACTGTATATAAACTCTGTAGTTTACACACACTAGGGCAACCAACACCTGGGTTTTGTATGGTGTGCACACTGTATATAAACTCTGTAGTTTACACACACTAGGGCAACCAACACCTGGGTTTTGTATGGTGTGCGCACTGTATATAAACTCTGTAGTTGACACACACTAGGGCAACCAACACCTGGGTTTTGTATGGTGTGTGCACTGTATATAAACTCTGTAGTTTACACACACTAGGGCAACCAACACCTGGGTTTTGTATGGTGTGCGCACTGTATATAAACTCTGGAGTTTACACACACTAGGCAACCAACACCTGGGTTTTGTATGGTGTGCGCACTGTATATAAACTCTGTAGTTTACACACACTAGGGCAACCAACAGCTGGGTTTTGTATGGTGTGTGCACTGTATATAAACTCTGTAGTTTACACACACTAGGGCAACCAACACCTGGGTTTTGTATGGTGTGCGCACTGTATATAAACTCTGGAATTAACACACACTAGGGCAACCAACACCTGGGTTTTGTATGGTGTGCACACTGTATATAAACTCTGTAGTTTACACACACTAGGGCATCCAACACCTGGGTTTTGTATGGTGTGCGCACCACTGTATATAAACTCTTATATTTGTAATCAGATAGAATTATGTGATATTATATGAATGTTATCTTACCTGTAATCATGTAGCTTTAATGAATCCATAAGATCCTTGTATGTACTGGTACTCGCCTCCATTATTGTTGTATTTAAAAAACTGCAAAGACTAAAATTATACACAGTATTAAATCATATGTAAAAAAGTGATCCTTATATTATTTTAAGATACAAAGACAAAATGCAAATCATTTGCAAAAAAATAAATTTCTCAGATGGTCTTGTTTTGAACAAATATATGCTGGTCACACATTTTTTTTATTATTACTATTTGAAGGGAGAGGTGTAGTAAAAATGTATTTGTTTATTAAATTTATTAATTGTATAAAAACAGTTATGGAAACCAGGAATTTGCAAGTACTGTAATTTATTATTTACTATATAAAATAGGAATAAATTGCCGATACGATTAGCCTGTAGTAGTAGCTTGCAACACGACACATAATACTAATGTAAACATATATGGCGGTTAGAATAAATAATAATAATAATAACATATCATTTAAATTCATGATTGTTTCTAAATTGATTAAATTAAAACCAGGTTTAAAACTTAATATTAATAAATAGCATAAAAATGTATTAAAGTAAACACAGAAAATCATTTATATTTATCATTTATTTGGCCTACTAGAGTGGGGTTGTCAGACCCAGAAAATGTGGTCCCGATCATCTTCAGAATTGGGCCCGATCGTCTCATGGAAAGACAACTTGCAACATATGTTTTCTGCGTAATTCATAATCTCCTGTCCTATTAATGTAGCGCGCTAAAATTGAGGTTTTATTGTTGGAAATATCTATACATCATATTTTGTGAAATTAACACTTTAAATTGACAGGTCTTGTTAGGTCTTGGTAGGCCTAGGTCTTGGTATTTAGGAGGACCCCAAACTTTCTGTTTGTAATAAGTATTTAATTCAATTTAAAACCTACTAGGCTTATGTTTAAAATTATCTAGGCCTACGGTCAGTCTAATTACCGAAAACAACCATAAACAACCAAAAACGAACCGAATACAAACCGAAAACAAAATAATCTAAATACCGAAAACAAATTTGTATAATATTTGTTTAATGTTGCCCTCTATTGATGGGTGTTTCTAAAGCTAAGAGGTCCATAGCCAAGGAAGACCCTACGAAATGGTAGTGTGCACAAAATACAACTAAAATCGTACAATCAATCAATGATAACATCGCATTTACTTACAGAATCTATACAAATATTTCAATTTTAGTCATTCGATTTTTGATCCAGAAACCAAGGCATTTTACTCCTCACAATAATTGAATACTTTAATCCATAGTATAGAAAGTAAATTTACTATGGTTAATCATGATCAATTTAATTATAGATTTTCAAAGATAATAAAACAAAAATGATATTTTTAAGAATATTGATAATATTAGGGACTATAAAGTTTACTTAAAGACCCCTTCCCTGCAATTTTGGACGTTTTTTGGAAAATACAGTCGACTCCGCCTAAGTCGAATTCGCGTAAGTCGAAAAATCGCGAAAGTCGAATTTTTAGGAAAGTCCCAATTCTTTCCTATACATTACTGTGTAATTTTTATTTCTAAGTCGAATTTTTCTAAGTCGAAATTCGTCTAAGTCGACGTCTTTTTGCGGTCCGAATACACACATTCTTTAGTGATTTATATCGTATAAGTCGAAGTCACAAATTACGCGGCAACAACGCGTTAAAAAAGCCGATGAAACGTACGTAATTCGATAAACAAACAACAGAGGGGAAAATGTGGGACCAGATCGGTTCTCTCAAGCAGGTTGTATAGTATAGGCGGCGTCCTACAACTCGCGCTAGTGTAGTGTATGAGTTGTTTCAGAGTTGAGAACTTGAGCGGCGTTTTGTAGGTACCTATTTTGTGCTAGACAGATGGCAATAAACAATAGATACCGATTTCGAATAAGAACCGAAATGTATTTATTATACGTTTTTGTATTGTTTCGGAAAAATACAGTTTATCATTGTCGATAAAGAGGCTTAGCATTTATTAGGCCTACAGATAGCTAGCTAAGCAAATTCAATTCAAGAAGGCTCATCGCGTGGGCCGCGATCGCGACAGGATAGGGTCCACTACTAGGCCTAGCCATAGCGCAGCTAGTGAGTGAGCCTAGGCCTAGCTTTTTTTTTGGGGAAATCTGTAAGTCGAAGTTCGCGTAACTCGAATTTTTATACCGGTCCCATTAGATTCGACTTAGGCGGAGTCGACTGTAATACATATATATCACTTTAAAAACATTAAACCATGTCATTCCTTGTCTTAAATGTACGTTTTATGGTAAATTATGATAAAAAGTGAGAAACAATGCACTACCTAGTAGCTCGCGGCGATCGACCTCTCGTGGACGGTCTTAGGCCTAGCCTAGCTAGGCTTAGTTTCGTAGGCCTAGCTAGTAAACATCGGTAACGTACGAACATCGTACGTTAGCTATATACCTAGCCTGACGTTGTATAGTTGCTGCATTAATTGTCTTTCTATTTTTGCCAGACTCCGTTGATACAAATTGGGGAAAACCCAGTATTTTCGCTGAAAAGTTAGGAGTCTTCCATTTGTTTTGGCTTCACGATCGATCGAAAAGTGGGCGAATTACAGGTGAAAAACAAAAATATAAATCCGCGCGCAATGCATTTTGGGATTTATAGCGGGCCGCTATAATTATTAGAATCGACTTATTTTTCACATTTTTAACCGTTTAAAGACGAAAAAAGTTATCGCAATAGGACCATATAGTATTATTTTTACATTAAATATAGTTTGTGATCTTAAATTAGATCTAAAAAACGTAGGGAAGGGGGCTTTAAAACAAGCTCACGATAAAGGATTCACAATAAAATCTATGCAGTAAAATTACCGTAGTCGAGTAAATGAATGAATGAGTCGAGTGACGAAAACCGGGGACAAAAACGCAAAGTTTGGTAAAATCATGCTTTGTTTTTTAATAGACTAAAAACTAAAAATGTGTTTATAGATTTTGTAAGTGAATGTAGTCTACGGTGTATTTCATTGAATTTGTACGATTTTGAGTTGTACAGTATTTTGTGCACACTACCATTTCTTAGGGTCTTCCTTGGCTTTTGCGCGCGCGGTTTTCTCTCTGTATGGTCTTAGCTTGATTAACACCTATCAATAGTAGGGGACATTAAAAAAAATATTATACAAATTTGTTTTCAGTATTTAGATTTTTTTATTTTGTTTTCGGTAATTAGACTGGCCCCTAGGCCTATATAATTATAAAGGTTTGGTCTTAGGTTTCGTGAACTTAGGTCTTATTAATTAACTTATTAATTAGTTAGTAGGTTTCGTGATCAATAGGTTTCGTGACACCCCAGCCAACCTGTCTGTATCTGGCCTAGTAGTAGGCCTATCTATCTAGGCCTACTTAGTAATAGTAGGCTATACTCCTAGCTAGCCTAGGCCTACTAGCTACAGGTAGTACTACTCTAGCTAGCTAGTAGGTTATTACTCTACTGGAATAGAGATATAGCCTAGGCGGATTACGGTCATGTCGGCGGATTAGGCTAGCCCCGGGCCCGGCCCTAGTCTAGGGCCAGGCTCAGTCTAGTCTAGACTAGGCCTAGCCTAGCTAGGCTAGCCTAAACTACTCTAAGGCTAGGCTAGCTAGTTTCGTATCGTACCACCCTTCTTAAATTACTAAAAATTGTTTTTAATACTTCATCTAACCTACTAAATGGGTTGTCGATATTTAGGCCTATTTAAAATAAAGGAACACATCTCCACCTTATTCAATATCAGTTTCTTGAAAATCATCTTCGTCGCCGCCGCCCCGTCATAAAAAAACAAGGTTTGTAATAATTGAGCGCGGGCGCGCTAATCTATCTTGCGGGCGCTATACAATCTAATATATATGGCTCTGTATAATAGATCAGAGCCATATATGGCTCTGTAATAGATCAGAGCCATCATATATCCCATCCGAGACATTACGCGGACCAGGCTGTTAGCGTTACGGTTAGGCAATTTGGTTTTGACAAGCAATTACTGTCAGTGCTTTGTTATAAGTTATTGTGATTTTATTGCCCTGGAGTGTCATTTGAGCCACAAGTTCTAACTACAAGTCCTGCCCACTGAGATGATTCGCATGGAAGAGCTTGAGTCATCCTCTTAAGTTTGGCCTTGATGACCTTTGCGCAGGCTACCTATCTAATATATATGGCTCTGTAATAGATCAGAGTCATATATGGCTCTGTAATAGATCAGAGCCATCATATTATATCCTATCCGAGACATTACGCGGACCAGGCTGTTAACGTTACGGTTAGACAATTTGGTTTTGACAAGCAATTACTGTCAGTGCTTTGATTTTATTGCCCTGGAGTGTCATTTGAGCCACAAGTTCTAACTACAAGTCCTGCCCACTGGAGGTTGGTCTAACCTGAGATGATTCGCATGGAAGAGCTTGAGTCATCCTCTTAAGTTTGGCCTTGATGACCTTTGCGCAGGCTACCTAGAATTCTCAAGGGCCATTAAATATTCAGTTTCAACTTTTAGATTTTATGTGCTTTGAGACTTTGTTGAGCATTTCTTTAAATGTCTATAGGCCTACTACAGTACATAATAAAGATAAAGATAAGAACAATAATGCAATATACATTGAGATATAAATTATGTAAAATAAACCATAAGGATTAATACAATAAACTACAAATAGCCAATTTTTAAGTTTTAATGGAAAAAAATGATTGACTTATGAAAGAACCCTAAAATAAACATAACAATCGGATAACCAATTTAAATTAATACACATTAAAAAGTTTCATCATCATGTAAATAATTATCTTAAATTAAAAATGAAAGATATATTTAGGTTAACAAATTGAATATAATATGTTTCCTTTTTTCTTATAACTCTTGAAAAGTAATGTTACCTGTTATCTGCCAGAGTCACATGTTCTGACCCTTTCCTTTATTTGATAAGTGTGTATGTTTTTTACCCTGCCACTGTTTTAGTACAACCGGGAGTACAACACAATTTTGTGTACCCTGCCACTGTTTTGTATCTCTGCCACCGTTTTTGTATCCCTGCAATCTTCTTTTTTCCCAGAAACTTTGTATACAACACAAGTTTTTGTATCCTAGACCACTGCTTGGTCGTACCGTCTCTGTTTGTGTACCCTGACACCGTTTTTGTACCCTGCCACTGTTTTTGTACCCTGCCACCGTTTTTGTACCCTGCTACTGTTTTTGTACCATGCCCCAGTTTTTGTACCCAGCTGCCATCGTGTTTAACCTGCCACTGTTTTTGTACCCTGTCTCTGTTTTTGTACCCTGACACCGTTTTTGTTCCCTGCCACTGTTTTTTTACCCTGCCACCGTTTTTGTACCCTGCCACTGTTTTTGTACCCTGCCACCATTTTTGTACCCTGCCACTGTTTGTGTACCTTGCCACTGTTTTTGTACCCTGCCACTGTTTTTATACCCTGTCACCATTTTTGTACCCTGCCACTGTTTTGTACCCTGCGACTGTTTTTATAGCCTGCAACCGTTTTTGTACCCTGCCACCGTTTTTGTATCCCTGCCACCGTTTTTGTACCACTGTCATCGTCTTTTTTCCCAGACACTTTGTATACAACACAAGTTTTTGTACCCTAGACCACTGCTTGTCATACCCTGTCTCTGTTTTTGTACCCTGATACCGTTTTTGTACCATGTCACCGTTTTTGTACCCTGCCACTATTTTTGTACATTGCCACTATTTTTGTACATTGCCACTGTTTTTGTACCCATCTGCCATCGTTTTTGTACCCTGCCACCGTTTTTGTACCCTGCAACTGTTTATGTACCCAGCTGCCATCGATTTTGTACCCTGCCACTGTTTTTGTACCCTGCCACCGTTTTTGTACCCTGCCACTGTTTGTGTACCTTGCCACTGTTTATGTATCCTGCGACTGTTTTGTACCCTGCTGCCATCGTTTTTGTACCCTGCCATCGTTTTTGTACCCTGCCACCGTTTTTGTACCCTGCCACTGTTTTTGTACCCAGCTGCCATCGTTTTTGTACCCTTCCACCAGGGGATTCCAGCCTTTAAAACACTGCCTGACATACACAGATATTTTAAGTCATTTTGTGAAAGATATACTTTCCCATTAAATTTAATAAATGGAATATCACAACCACTAAGTATTTATTCCTGTATAAGGTCAGCAATCAGATTTCCCGCGAACTATTGTATAAAATCAGTGACGCTATTTTTGTAAACTGCCACCGTTTTTGTACCCTGCCACTGTTTTTGTACCCAGCTGCCATCGTTTTTGTACCCTGCCATCGTTTTTGTACCCTGCCACTGTTTTTGTACCCTGCCACTGTTTTTGTTCCCTGCCGCTGTTTTTGTACCCTGCCACCGTTTTTGTACCCTGCTACTGTTTTTGTACCCAGCTGACATCGTGTTTGTACCCTGCCACTATTTTTGTACCCTGTCTCTGTTTTTGTACCCTGACACCGTTTTTGTTCCCTGCCACTGTTTTTGTACCCTGCCACTGTTTTTGTACCCTGCCACCATTTTTGTACCCTGCCACTGTTTGTGTACCTTGCCACTATTTTTGTACCCTGCCACTGTTTTTATACCCTGCCACCATTTTTGTACCCTGCCACTGTTTTGTACCCTGCCACTGTTTTTATAGCCTGCAACCGTTTTTGTACCCTGCCACCGTTTTTGTATCCCTGCCACCGTTTTTGTACCACTGTCATCGTCTTTTTTCCCAGACACTTTGTATACAACACAAAGTTTTTGTACCCTGCTACTGTTTTTGTACCATGCCCCAGTTTTTGTACCCAGCTGACATCGTGTTTGTACCCTGCCACTGTTTTTGTACCCTGTCTCTGATTTTGTGCCCTGACACCGTTTTTGTTCCCTGCCACTGTTTTTGTAACCTGCCACCGTTTTTGTACCCTGCCACCGTTTTTGTACCCTGCCACTGTTTTTGTACCCTGCCACCATTTTTGTACCCTGCCACTGTTTGTGTACCTTGCCACTGTTTTTTTACCCTGCCACTGTTTTTATACCCTGCCACCATTTTTGTACCCTGCCACTGTTTTGTACCCTATGACTGTTTTTATAGCCTGCAACCGTTTTTGTACCCTGCCACCGTTTTTGTATCCCTGCCACCGTTTTTGTACCACTGTCATCGTCTTTTTTCCCAGACACTTTGTATACAACACAAGTTTTTGTACCCTGCTACTGTTTTTGTACCATGCCCCAGTTTTTGTACCCAGCTGACATCGTGTTTGTACCCTGCCACTGTTTTTGTACCCTGTCTCTGTTTTTTTGTACCCTGACACCCTTTTTGTTCCCTGCCACTGTTTTTGTACCCTGCCACCGTTTTTGTACCCTGCCACTGTTTTTGTACCCTGCCACCATTTTTGTACCCTGCCACTGTTTGTGTACCTTGCCACTGTTTTTGTACCCTGCCACTGTTTTTATACCCTGCCACCATTTTTGTACCCTGCCACTGTTTTTATACCCTGCCACCATTTTTGTACCCTGCCACTGTTTTGTACCCTGCGACTGTTTTTATAGCCTGCAACCGTTTTTGTACCCTGCCACCGTTTTTGTACCACTGTCATCGTCTTTTTTCCCAGACACTTTGTATACAACACAAGTTTTTGTACCCTAGACCACTGCTTGTCATACCCTGTCTCTGTTTTTGTACCCTGATACCGTTTTTGTACCATGTCACCGTTTTTGTACCCTGCCACTATTTTTGTACATTGCCACTATTTTTGTACATTGCCACTGTTTTTGTACCCATCTGCCATCGTTTTTGTACCCTGCCACCGTTTTTGTACCCTGCAACTGTTTATGTACCCAGCTGCCATCGATTTTGTACCCTGCCACTGTTTTTGTACCCTGCCACCGTTTTTGTACCCTGCCACTGTTTGTGTACCTTGCCACTGTTTATGTACCCTGCGACTGTTTTGTACCCTGCTGCCATCGTTTTTGTACCCTGCCATCGTTTTTGTACCCTGCCACCGTTTTTGTACCCTGCCACTGTTTTTGTACCCAGCTGCCAACGTTTTTGTACCCTTCCACCAGGGGATTCCAGCCTTTAAAACACTGCCTGACATACACAGATATTTTAAGTCATTTTGTGAAAGATATACTTTCCCATTAAATTTAATAAATGGAATATCACAACCACTAAGTATTTATTCCTGTATAAGGTCAGCAATCAGATTTCCCGCGAACTATTGTATAAAATCAGTGACGCTGTTTTTGTACACTGCCACCGTTTTTGTACCCTGCCACCGTTTTTGTACCCTGCCACTGTTTTTGTACCCAGCTGCCATCGTTTTTGTACCCTGCCATCGTTTTTGTACCCTGCCACCGTTTTTGTACCCTGCCACTGTTTTTGTACCCTGCCACCGTTTTTGTATCCTGCCACCGTTTTTGTACCCTGTCACTGTTTTTTTACCCAGCTGCTATCGTTTTTGTACCCTGCCACCGTTTTTGTACCCTGCCACCATTTTTATACCCTCCACTGTTTTTGTACCCTGCTCATTTTTTTTTACCCAACTGCCATCGTTTTTGTACCCTGCCACCGTTTTTGTACCCTGCCACTATTTCTGTACCCTGCCACTGTTTTTGTACCCATCTGCTATCGTTTTTGTACCCTGCCACCGTTTTTGTACCCTGTCACCGTTTTTGTACCCTGCCACTGTTTTTGTACCCTGCTACTGTTTCTGTACCCAGCTGCCATCTATTTTGTACCTTGTCACCGTTTTTGTACCCTGCCACTGTTTTTGTACCCTGCTACTGTTTTTGTACCCTGCTACTGTTTTTGTACCCAGCTGCCATCGATTTTGTACCCTGCCACTGTTTTTGTACCACCCTGCTACCGTTTTTGTACCCTGTCACTGTTTGTGTACTCTGCCACTGTTTTTGTACCCTGCCACTGTTTTTATACCCTGCCACCGTTTTTGTACCCAGTCAATGTTTTTGTACAAAACAATTTTTTTTTTACTAATTTTTTGTACCCAGAAACTGTTTTTGTATCCTGCCACTGTTTTTCTTGTCATTGTATTTTAATGTTGTCATCGTTTTATAACAATTTTATACAATGTAAAATAGAACAAAATACGTGATAATTGCAAATAAATATAATTTCAATTTCAATTTAATTTTATTTCCACAATATAATAACATACATACAGGATAATAAATTCATTGAAGTAATCATGTGGAGAGAGAGTCATAATAGCGCATGCAGCAAGTCAGATTTTCTGATCCTCCACAATGAATCTTCCGAGAAAGATCTTTTATTGATTTTCGATGCGCTTCCATTCAATTTTAAAATCGCTTTGAGGCCTGCCGCCTCAATCCATCAAGAGGAATGGTGGGGGATATTTGAACTCCATGGTATATCTGGCTTAGGCCTAACCCTTTTGCAATTAATTCTTTCTAATAGTTCTGTTGTACATTTTCTTCCAGGTCTTTTAATTTCAACCACGGGCTCGTCGTTTATATTATCAAGTAGACGGTCATTGATCTCGTATAAAATCGCGTAGAGTTATCAAATTTAAATTGTGTTCATTTCGGGGTTCATTTGTATCAATTATGTATGTTTGTTGCTGCTGTACATTGTCTACAAGATGTCCACCACCCAACAACAGGTGAATAAAACATGAAACACTATATGCTTTCGTGATATATTTATAGCACTGTTCGGAAGTACTCATGATTGACTATAGTCTATCAATCCATTTTGTTCCCAAAATCGATCAAAGGGCTTCCAGCCTTTAAAACGCTGCCTGATGACATACGAAGATATTTTAAGTCATTTTGTGAAAGATATATACTTTCCCATTAAATTTAATAAATTGAATATCACACGGCCATCCCAATTCCCTAGCAAAACTATTGTTCATGTTTAAAAGTATTTATTTAATGTGTCTGTAGTTCTAGTTAAATTGCTTTGCTTTGCAAAAAGCAGCATTGAGAAATATTTAGATTTTTTTTTTTTCATTTCATTTCATTTATTTCAATATCATTATCGCAGCGTTAGCTGAATTACAAAGATATTTACATTTGTTCAATATTAAAATTTGTAAAAAAGTATAAAACCAATGATAAAAAAATATAAAAAAGGAGGAAATTTACACAAGAAATACAATACAGGAACATTCAAAAAGTTAGCTTATATTATAAACAACCACTAAAGTATTTATTCCTGTAAAAGGTCAGAAATCAAATTTCCCGCAAACTATTGTATAAAATCAGTGACCTATCTAATAGTAAATTGATTGGTTAATACCCAGTCAGTGAGGACCTGATTGACAAGCAGTGCCTGTTTGCTATTGGTCATTGGTAAGATGAAGTTGAAAATGGACAGCAAGTTATTCTAACACTTGCAGTCTTAAATAAACACGCTGGCATTTTTATTACACCACAGAGTATTATTCCTGTCAACTTATACCACAATTGACATGTTGAGGGGATAGGTCATCCACTGATTCAGTGGATGCCAAACGTAACGCTAAAGTAGCCTGGTCCGCGTAATGAATACAGAACAGACACTGAGAAAAATATTAGCCGATATCAAGGTTCCCGGGCACGCTAACATTCAATTTATACATTGTCTACCAACAAATGGGAATAACCCCCAGTAGCCCATGGGCTGAAGGGGGTTACCGTGCATTCCCCACACAGTTAAACTTCTTTGGTATCATTTTATTCCCACGGACATACATATAGAGTGAAAAAATCGATGTTAACAAGAAAAATATAGGGATGCATTGTATGTACAATCATCAGTGTTTTATCTTCAAATATTTTTTGGGGTAGGGGGTGACATTTATCCTAATAATCCAAGAATCCAACATCTAATTAGTATTATCTTAGTAACATTGTGTAGCATACATCTTTTAAAATCTGTTAAAATTTAAATAAAATTAATCGGAAGATTATTAAGGTCAGTAGAGGTCAAAAGGTCGTTGACCTTTTGCAAAATGCAAATTTTTTCCAAAATATAGATAAATTTCAATATCGTATATACAATTTTCAATATTTTTTATCTTAATTGGGTTTTACTTGTGTTTACTGACATATTGAATAAGAAAATATATGTTAACAAGATAAAAATTGCATTTCAATAAATACAAGTTGTTATTTTTTATTGTTAAAAATTGCAATAAAAATACATTTTTTGGGGTAGGGGGTAACAATAATAGCAATAACCCAAGAATCAAACATCTAATTAGTATGATCTTGGTGTCGTTGTGTAGCATTCATGTATTTTAATCATATAAAATTTGAATAAAATTAATCGAACCATTTTTAAGGTCAGTAGAGGTCAAAAGGTCACTGACCTTTTGCAAAATTTTAAATATTTGCCATAATGAGATACATTTCAATATCAAATCTCCAATTTTCAATATTTTTTATTTTAATTGTGTTTTACTTGTGTTTACTGACATATTGAATAACAAAATATGTGTTAACATGAAAAAAATTGCACTGCATTAATATCATTGTCATGTAATTTTATTATTCTTCAAAATTGCAATAAAAAGACGTTTTTGGGGTAGGGGGTAGCATTAATACCAATAACCCAAGAATCTAACATCTAATTAGTACGATCTTGGTATCGATGTGTAGCATATATGTTTTTGTAATCATGTAGAATTTAAATGAAATTAATCGAACGATTACTAAGGTCAGTAGAGGTCAAAAGGTCACTGACCTTTTGCAAAAATGTAATTTTTTGGCAAAATGAGATATATTTCAAAATCAGATCTCCAATTCTCGATATTTTTTTATTTGAATTGTCTTTTACTTGTGCTTACCTACATATTGAATAAGAAAATGTCTGTTAAGATAAAAAATTGCAGTACATTGTATAAAAATTGTGATTTGTGATTTTACTTGTAAAATGGAGTATCCCAGTGACAATTTTTCTATTTTGCACTTCAACAAACGTAGTTTCAACCAGAATCAGGAAGGTATAATGCATTTTCTTTCAAATCTTAAACATGATTTCACTATTATTGCCCTCTCTGAAACGTGGTTTAATGTTAAACAAAGTAATTTAATACATATTGAGGATTACACGCTGTTTAACACCCAACGTCGTGACTAACGATCATTCTGAATCGATATTTGTGGAAATCATTAATCCTGACTCTAAAAATATAATTGTTGGAAATGTGTACCGCGCACATAGGACAGACACAGACTTATTTATTTCAGATCTGATACATTATTAAAAGTAACAGAAGAGAACAAGAAATGCTATGTATCTGGGGACTTTAATTTTGATTTACTTTGTGTTAATATGAATAAAACAATTAATTACTTTTTAAATATGTTCTACATGAACAATATGTTTCCCCTCATTTATAGACCAACACGAATAACGCATATTCTTCAAGCCACTCTTCTTGACAATATCTTTACTAATGTAATCACACATCCTATCCGATGGTGTGTTTATATGGGATGTTACAGACCATTACCCTGTTTTTCAAATCACGAATTCCCTGAAAATGATTGTATAGTTATCATACAGTATAGATTTAAATAATAATTACCATGATTTTTATTGTTTATTAATTTCTTCTGTAATTTATCATTGTATAGAAAAAATGTAGTGCAGAGTAAAGGAACCATGTCAAAATTATTATACTGCAGTAACTACAGTAACTACACTTTTATCCAATAATTTGTTTGGTTAATCATACACACATTGTTTAAAAAAAACTTTTAACCTAAACATAAACCAACATTGAAACAAACTGAAAGCATGCATTACTGCAGTAAACAAAATGTCGTTACTGCAGTAACTGCAGTAGAATAATTCCGACATGATCCCCCTAAGTGTAATTGTTTAAACTATTTTATTTTGCGCTTTCTAATCCGATCAAAGATGATGGTATCTAAACATAGTATATATAACTTTTTTTTTATAGTTTTTTTAAAGTCGCCTCCATTTTACTTATTCAGGATGGATGCAGTATTATCATACTACATGTATAAACATTTAGTACTACAAACACTACTGATTTCAATATGGTACTATATAAAAGAATAATTACAAAATATGATTTATAATTTTTCTTTCGGTAATAAAAAAAAAAGTGAAATAGATTGAATCATGGTTTTGGTATTTGCCTCTTATATATACAAATATATTTTATAAAAAAACAGTATAAGACGTATAAATGCATACACATTATGTTGACCATATTTTAGAAAATAATATAGCGATTATTAAATAATATGAAATTATGCTTTAAAAATGTATTATCCCCCAAAAACATGAACAATGAAAATTACTAAAATCAAACTTTCCGTAGAAAGAAAAACTCCAAAACAATGTTTTCATTTATAAAAAGACAAAATAAACGGTTAAATTCAACCAAAACCTGGCAACCAATTTGACTATTTTTGCTTTAAGTGTTTTCAAGTAAATTTTTTTTTCCGAGTATTAAAACATTTTTTTTTTCAGGGAGACAATATATCTTTAAATAATACGGTACTTTAACTTCAATCTTTAGATTCGATTGTGAACGGTATATGTAATATGATGCATTTATTTGTAAATGTGTTCTTTCATATTAATTTGTCTGGTTTTATTATATATTAACCAACCATATTATTATATTATGATTTTTATTCACTATTTGTGTACAATGACTGTAGCCAAATGATGTATATAAGTAGAGGTAGAGGGAATACAGTCCAAAATGGAAGGTCATACCCCCAGGGCAGGAGTATTCCAGACCCGAAAGGAATGTCATATCCCCAGGGCATATTTCATATTTTCTATTGTTTAATTTCCTGCTATTGTATTAATAATTAGTGAAAGGTTATTCTTTGTACCAGACCGGAAAGGAATGTCATATCCCCAGGGTATATATTATATTTTCTATTGTTTAATTTCCTGTTATTGTAATATTAATTAGCGAAAGGTCATTCTTTGTTAGGGAAGGGGGTTTGTTATTTTGGCGGGGTTTTCGTTTTGGCCTGGGTTATAATTGTAGTTGGTGATGAATTTGTATTTTAAATATATTAGTGAAGGTAGTTCTTTGTTTGAGGATTGCTATTGTTATTTTTAGGCGGTTTGACCATTGCATAGGTCACCTTTGAGTTTCCTAATTATTAAAGAGTGTTTGACCAATCATAATAGTGTAAAGCTCATTGGAAGGTTAAAAAATAATGTAATTTGATTTTAATTAGTGAAGGTAATTCTTTGTTTGAGGAGTACTATTGTTATTATTTTGTCGACTTATCCACTACAATGGTCACCTTTGTGTAGTATTAATTAATTAATCCGTTTCCTCCCTCAGTGTTTTCGGGTGAAGACTAAATCTACTGGTCACTATTGTGGGCGGGGTTTCCTAATTACTAAAGAATGTCTGACCAATCGTAATCGTCGCGGGAAGGTTTTAATAACCGTGTGTTACTTGTTTAGTTCATCATTCATTTACTAATTCTTCAAAGTTTCGGTACCGATTTTTTTCTTCAAAGTTTTGCAATGTCTCAATTCGCTTCTTCCTCAACTGATTCTAACGATAGTTTATTTATCGAGTGTCAAAGAGCTGTTGACGCTATAGTTAATCTATCGCGCGCTAATTTATCTGACGATAATATCCCAGATGTGGGTTTACTAGAGGATTTTGTGTTTGGAGACCAGGACTTTGATTTACCGGTCAGTCAAAGTATTTCTGAAACCGGTAGTCTTTCTCTTACGGATATATGTGATAACGCCATAGAGATTGTTCAAGATCTGTCTGAAAGTTTAATAATTGATCACGTAGAAGTAAGTGTTTTTTTGTTTAATATATTTTTAACGTAATCATTTTTTTTTAATTACCGTATATAACTCGTAGAGTAGCTTGTGTAAACGAACGTGTTTCTGTGTTTACAGTACCAACGCGTTTCCTTTCTAATTTTTTTTTAAATTTTTTTCTTTAGTATGGTATTGGTGCACACACCAAATGTTTGAAAATGAGGGAAAGTGTCGAGGATAGTGATTCTCAGGAGTCTTCGGTTATTGATGAGGTAACTATCATTTTATTTTCTTTACTATTGTTGTTGTATTAAAGCGCTTTATTTCTATTTCTTTACCGTTATACTTTTTTATTTCAGCCTGTACCGGTACAATACGGGAAAGGAGCCAACAGGAAAAGATCAAGGATAGCCGAAGAAGAAGAAGTTGACGATAATGACAGCGATGAATTGAACCTTGACGAGGTAGATTTAAGTCATTTTTGTACAATAAATAAATTAGTCGATAGGTTTAATCAACGTTTTAACGCTACTATTAGCGATTTTGTAGTTAATTTTTTTAATGTAGACCATTTAAGTTTAGAGGTGTTCCTGCCCACTCTTTATAGAATTTTCGAGCATGTCGTCGATAATCTTTGCATTAACGTGCATGTCGACGATATGCTTCGGATAGTTATTCAGGCTGAGGGGTTGGATACACCTATCTCTATTCCTTTTGGACGGAGGGCCCATCTGACAGCTGATGTTATTTTTGCAGCCATCATGAAGGTCCTTCAGTCCAAAACTGATATATTTATTAATAAAAAATTTAAGTTTAACGTTCTCCATATGAGAATGCCTAGGGGTGGGGGCCATAGAAGAAACGGTATCGACAAACTGTTTAATTCTAGAAGTGTAATTAAGATTAAGAATGATGGTAACGAAACTATCTGCTGCGCACGCGCTATTGTTACGGGTATTTCCATGATCGAAGACAAAATTAACAACGTGACTAGGTGGAATAATGTTAGGAGAGGTCGAGGCCAACAAAAAACAGCCGCCCTTCATTTACTTAGAGATTCGGGGGTTAGGGAGCAAGCTTGCGGCATCGAGGAATTAAAAAAGATGCAATCCAAATTACCAAATTATCAAATTATTGTCCTTTCCAAAGACAATTTAAATTCTGTAATTTTTAGCGGCGATTATTGTAAGAAGCAGATTTATCTTTACCATCATGATAATCATTACGACTTCATATCAACAATAACAGGTTTTTTAAAAGTAGATTATTACTGTGACAAATGTTTCAAGGGCTATAAGCACAAACATTCTCACAATTGCCAATATACGTGTGTGCTTTGTAAGCACAACGATTGTGACCCTTCCATTAACACACGTGTAAATAGTACTGTAGAGTGTAAAGAGTGCAATAGATTTTTTAAACACCAGCAATGTTTCACCAATCATAAAAAATCTCCTGATTCTAAAAAAGTTTCAGTATGTGACAAAATTAAAAATTGTACAACTTGTGATAGGATTATTCAAAAAGATCACAATTGTCAAAACCGTTTTTGTAGAATTTGTCGGACTTTCGTTTCATACGATCATCAATGCTACATGGAACCGGTTGTAGCCCCTAAACATACTGAAAAAAAGTTTAAGAATCAGGAGGACCAAAAAAGGGCTGTCACTAAATATTTCTTTTTTGATTTTGAATGCACGCAAGAAACTGGCGAACACAAACCAAATTTATGCGTTCTTCAAAAAACTTGTCTTAATTGTATCGATGGTGCTAATGACTCTGACGAGTGCGACGTGTGTGGGGAGAAATCAATGACTTTTCACGGGGAGACTGCATGCGTAGATTTTTGCAATTACGTTTTTAACGAATACAAATATAATCATAACATTACGTGTATCGCTCACAACCTCCAGGGCTACGATAGTTACTTCGTGCTCGAGTACCTATACAAAAACTGTATTGTCCCAGATATTATTGCTCGCGGTGGTAAACCTATTTCAATTAAGGTTAAAGAAACGAGTATCCGATTCATTGATTCCCTTTCATTTCTACCCATGTCTCTATCCAAATTACCCAAAACTTTTGGCATCGCCGAGCTAAAAAAAGGTTACTTTCCTCATTATTTCAATACTTTAGAAAATAAAAATTACGTAGGTCCTTATCCCGATTCTTCCACCTATTCCCCCGATAAAATGACTACTTCAGGCCGAGAATCATTCTTTAAATGGTATAATCAGAAAATTGAAACTAATCAAATTTTCAATCTCCAAAAAGAACTCGTCGAGTATTGCATCAGCGATGTGGATATTCTCAGAAAGTGTTGTCTTACTTTTAGGCATCTTTTTTTGAAAGTAACTACATCGCCGAAAAACCCTCTACTCGGAGGCGTTGACCCCTTTTCAAATAATTTAATGACAATTGCCTCGGCGTGTAATCACGTCTTTTCTAGAAATTTTTTAAAACCATCCTCCATCGCTTTATTTCCACCATCAGGGTATATGACAACCGTTAACCATTCTCACTCTAGCATGGAATGGCTGTGCTACGAGTCGCATAAAAGGGGGGTCTTTATCCATCATGCGAGAAATGGAGGGGAAAAAATGTTTGGGCCTTACTTTGTCGACGGCGCATGTTTAGAAAACAAAATTATTTTTGAATTTATGGGCTGTTTGTTCCACGGGTGCCAAGAATGTTATAGATCCGATTCCATTAACCCCTTCACTAACGAAGCCATGTTGGAATGCTTTGTCAAAACAAGCAAGAAAACACGGTTTCTGAAGGAGCAATTTCCAGATTTTGAGTACGTCGAAATTTGGGAACACGAATGGAAACGGATCAAACAATCGCTGGCCCCTAACATTAAATCTATCGTCTCCAAAGTTCCTTTCATTAGGCAAACTTTGAATCCAAGAGACGCTTTTTTCGGTGGGAGGACTAATGCCAGTTGTTTGTTCTATAAGGTAAAACCGGGTGAAGAAATTAATTACATCGATTATACTTCATTGTACCCTTATGTAAATAAATACGGTACCTACCCCGTAGGACATCCTGAAATCGATGATCGCAAAGACATGTCCACAGATATCAACGAGTATTTCGGTTTGATAAAGTGTACTATCGAAGCGCCTAAAAATTTATTCCATCCAGTCTTACCTTATAGATCAAACGGTAAATTAATGTTTGCTCTCTGTAGAACATGCGTCGATTCTCAACAACAAACCGCTTGCAATCATTCTGGTACAGATAGAGAATTTACAGGTTCTTGGGCAACGATCGAGGTCGCTAAAGCCGTGGAGGTTGGGTACGAGATACGTAAAGTTCACGTAGTATGGCACTTTAAAAATAAAAGCGCGTACTCTGCAGATTCTCCCTCGTCCGGTCTATTTGCCTCTTACATTAACACATTTTTAAAATTGAAACAAGAAGCTTCGGGTTGGCCTGAATGGTGTAAAACGCCCGAAGATAAACAAAAATATATTTCGGACTATCGAACCGTAGAAGGTATCGACTTGAATCATGACGACATTGCGTACAATCCTGGGCTTCGATCTCTGGCCAAATTAATGCTAAATAGTTTTTGGGGTAAATTTGGTCAGCGTGAAAATCTCACGAGAATTAAATATACGCAAGATCCTAACGAGGTTTACGATATTTTATCGAACCCACGGGTAGTCGTTCATGATCTAAATTTTGTTAATGATGATTTGGCTGAAATAAAATACGAAGACGAGGAACAATTTGTTGAAGTTAACCGAAAGGTTAACGTTGTCATTGCCGCATTTACCACTGCGCTAGCGCGTTTAAAATTATACGAACTGTTGGAGAAATTACAGGAACGTGTCCTGTATTACGATACCGACAGCGTAATCTTCGTGTCAAAACCCGGGGTTTGGGACCCTCCCCTGGGCGACTACTTGGGTCAGTTAACGACCGAGGTCGACCCTAAAGACGGTAAGTACATCGAGTCCTTTGTTTCTGGGGGGCCTAAGAACTACGCCTATAAATTGGATACAGGGAAGACCGTTTGTAAAGTTAAAGGTTTTACCCTTAATTTTACAAACGCTCAGAAAATTAACTTTGACACCGTCTCCAATATGGTAAGAGGTATTGGTCCTAATACAATTAAGACAGTTGAGAAGAATCGTATAACGCGCAAGCCAAAAACACGTAAGATAGTCAACGAAACATCGACTAAAGACTATCGAATCGTGTACGATAAAAGAATTATTATCGAAAATTATCGTACAGTTCCTTACGGTTATGTTTGGTAAATCACTGCAATAAATTTCATCTCTTTTTCTTTTAAAATATAACTTACTTTTTTTTTTATATATATAAATAATTAATTGTTACTTTTTATGTAATTTCATGCACTCAATTTCCTTTATAAATTCGTTTCCTTTTTTGTAGCTTAAGCAAAATATATTTGTAGTTTTAATGTAAATATTTTTATACATGTTTTTAATCAAATTTTCTTTTAATTTTGTTTATAAAGTCGGTACCGTTTCTCTGTTAGTAGATTAAGTAAATATATTTTGTATTTTTAATTTAAATATTTTTTTACATTTGAATTCTTATGTCGTTACCGTTTCCTTTTTTGTAGTTTAAGCAAATTATATTTCAAGTTTTAATGTAAATATTTTTTATACATTTTCAATTTTGTTTATAAAGTTTATAAAGTCGATACCGTTTCTATTTTTTTAAAGCAAATATATTTTGTAATTTTAATTTAAATATTTTTTCCTTTTGAATTCTTATATCGTTACCGTTTCAAATTTATTTTTGTAAATAATTATTTTCTTTATCATAATTTTGTTTTACGAGAAATAAATGTATACACCGTACTTGTTTATAATATTATATACTTGTCTGTTTCTTAACGTAGACGACGACGATGACGACGACAACAACAACAACAAAAGACATGCGTAGTGTTGACTGTATTTTTATTTTATCCTATCCAATATAAATATTGTAATCTCTCCTCTTCCTTGTTTAAATATTTTATTTATCCAATGTCACCAAACAGTTTGTTCCAGCAAGGCTATACAAATACCTACTAGTCAGTCGATCAAGTACCATGCTCTGTTAATTCCTAGCTTCTTACTACACAGAACAAGTTCCTATAAAAAATAATAATAATAATAATAAATAAAAGATAATATAAAAAACACTTAATTACTAAAATGAGAATAACAAGAAAAAGAAATTTACTTACCAAATCACTGTCGTTACAAAGTTCCAATAAAGAAAACTTTTCCTTCACAAATTCGCAGGATACGCGTTTAACGATTTCTAATTCTAAATCAGTATCACACTGCATCGCAACACGTGCGCACACTGAAATTCCTGTCACGAGTCTACCGACGTGTATATTTTGGTCTATCATCATTTCTTTCAACACACTATCCAACGTCTCCGTAATAATGTCTTTACACAAGGCAATCAAACCATACTTTTTCTCCACCTCGTTACAAAGGCGAATAGTACTATAAAGGATTGGGGAGTCCCACACAACTACCCCCGTTAATTTATATTCAATGTACGATAGAGTCAGTTTTTCCAAATCTGCCATTTCTCTCTCTACTAGTATACAGACGCTAATGACGTTGGAATTGATTTTTTAGGTTTTGATATACAATCATTTGTTAACGTAATTATCATTATTAAGCTCCTATTGGTTTATAATATCGGCCCTCTCTCTCTCTTTCATTAGTTGACAGTTTTTAAAATAGAGTGATGTGGATAAGGAACCCCCCTCGTTATAAAATACCGATATACAAAAGCTATGACTCATTGAAACTGAAGATGACGTGTGTACTGGTAACCCCCTTCACCGCCGTAATTAGCGGACCGACCTCATCGGGAAAATCATATTTCGTGAAGCAGTTATTGGAAAGTAATTATTTCGACAAGCCGTTCGATGACATCACGTGGTGTTATGGGGAATATCAGCCCCTTTTCACCAAACTGAGCGGGTCTATTAACAACATTCAATTTATAGAGGGGATACCTATGGATTCGATAGAAACGATGGAACCGTCAAAAAACCATTTAGTAATCATCGATGATTTAATGACCGAGTGTAGCCGCGATAAAAGAGTAGTAAACATGTTTACAAAGGGATCGCATCATAGAAACATTTCGGTTATATTCATTATGCAAAACTTTTTTTACGGTTCTAAAGAAATCCGCACCATTACTTTAAACGCTCACTACATAATACTATTTAAAAACCCTCGGGATAAATCACAAATAGCTAATCTATCTAAACAAATGTACCCCGGTAAAGGACGTTTTTTACAGGAGGCTTTTGAAGACGCTACCCGCGTACCGTACGGTTTTCTTTTAATCGATCTAAAAGCAAATACCCCTGAGGAAATGAGGGTTAGAAGTAACTTATTTTCAAAAACCAATCACTTTGTTTACGTGCCTAGAATATAAAACGCAGCCTGTACCGTTCTATTTATTCATTTACCTATTTACCAACATCATGTCGAAACGTATCAAAAAGAATGCTGAAACTATTCGTTTCCTAGCCCACTGTTCACCGCGTCAAAGAAAAATTATCTTGGAAAACGCGGACGATCAACTGGTGACGGCTTTGTGCGAATGCGCAATGAATGTTTTAAAAGGTCGAGTGCAAGTATCCAACGCTCACAAGAAGAAGTTGGTTCGGTACAAGAAACACATGCGTGATATTACCAATAAAAGCATTTCGCCTCTCAAGAGAAAACGTTTACTTATTCAAAAGGGCGGCTTCCTCGGTCTTATATTACAACCGATTCTACAAACATTGGGTAGTTTACTATTGAAATAATGCAGCATACCAAGAAAATGGTATTGATACCTCAGGAACTGGCAAATACGACTTTGTACAGTAAACGTTACGAGAAAAATCACGAGACAATCACTTCTGGTTTAGATAATTCTATGAAGGGTATACTCGAAAGGGATGACTTGCACGATTACGATAAAATTACCATGTACAATCAAGTACTTCAACGATATTTAAATAAAGAGAAACCCGTAAATAACCCTTCACCTATGAGCTTGAACGTACAACAAACGGGGAACGTTGAAATAAACGAAAATGGCGCAGAATCTAAAGAAGATTATACGGACTCTATATCTAAAGAAATACTACAAAGTATGCCCTCATCGTTGAAATCCAAAACAAAAACATTTCTGGACCGACTAGACCGTTACCGGAAGATGGGAGTAATTGATTGGTCAAGATACGGTGAACTACTAATCGAAGGACAAATGGTAAAGGGGAGTAATTTACTAGATTTGACTAAAGATATAATACAAGAAAAGAAAGGATTTGAGCCTATAGGCTGGAGGGATTTTATAACGGTATTGGCGAAATTGAACACCCCAGAAAGTTTGATTGGAAATCCGACGAGACGTCGTACCTTACAAAGAATTAAATCGAGCGGTACACCTCCTCACGCACTACCTAAACGAAAGAATGAGGAGGATTATGACCTCGATGACGATGATGATGAGGATGAAAAACTTACCTTTCGAGCGCCTGCCAAGAGGCGTTCAACTAGACAACCTAAACCTAAATGGTTAAATTTTTAAAAAACATTAATCTTTATGTACTATAATGAGGAAAGGAGTTGAATAAAAAAAGAAATAAACTCTAATTTGTTGTTGTAGTCGTTCGATAAATAAAACGTCCAAAACATATCCATTTAAAAAAAAAAACAATTTTTATTTACTACGCATTCAATAACATTTTGACAAATTGTACTTTAATATATTCACTATCGTATACGGGTAAGTTAACATCGTATCGACGTTTTACAAAATCATTGACGAACCAATCATTGGATGGTTTATCTTTACCAAACATATTTACTATCGTGGACGTATCCACTCTTCTACATTTATGAAGAATATAAAAAATACAATACTGTCCGCATACCGTAGACAAGGGCGCTTGTAACGCTTTATCGTTAAATGTCCAACTTTCTACAGAGTTATCGAGAAAATTAACAAAATGATTACTATAGTAATTTGGGGGGTTCCCAAAAGAATCGAAAAATTCACCTTTGTTTAAGTTGTTAAAAAAGAAAGCTACCCAATGCGAACCGTTTTGATTGCTAGGCTCAACGTTTGCTATGTAAGCTCTAGGATATCCCGTATGCCCTAAAGGTAACAAGTCAGACGGGTACACCCCTCGAAAGTATCCACTAGCCAACGGATCTGATTTAATTAACCTCAATAGTTGTATCGTGTTCATAATTAAAAATCTATAATTACGTTACGAGACTTGTCAATTTCTATGATTGAATCAAATTCTGAATAAACTAAAATGTTGATGGTCTCGGTCAAAGCCGTAGAAAACTGAATTTCTAAACGTATATTTCCTTGCCGAATTAGATTAAAATGTCCGGCATTTGCCAAATCGGGAGTCAGGTCAAAAGCAAACAACGAATAGCCTTTAGGATAATCGTCTCTAGAAATCTGATTTCCGGTATCCTGGAACAACGTGTTAGAACCCGAAAATAGACTCTGATACGCCAGCATGTAGTTGCCTCCGTCTTCGAACGTTGGTTTTAACGGTTTCCACGGTACTTGCTCACCGTCAATATATAGAGCCAGGAAATTGGTGTTGAAATGTTGAAAATTGTAGGGGTTCTTCTCGTAGCTACCGTTGAATGCTTCGGTGGTCACCAGTCCTACAACCAGACGTTTCGGTAGATTACCGTTGTACAGCGATTCCCTCGTAAACGATAGATTCCCGCGCGGTATAGTTAATGTCTTGACCTCAACGCGACGCAGCGGGTATTTGGCCGGACCGCGTTCCAGAGCTTTTGCGTGGGCTAGCGCGATAGACGGGTTCAGTCGGACCTTGCGAACAAACAAGGACGCGTCTTCCAGGCGGATCTTAAAACCGGCCGCGGCATCTGAAGACATGAGACTAAATGCGTTTTTACTTCGATGCAGTTTAATTTTGACATCTACACCGTTGAGCATCATCCGATCTTGGAAAAATATATCGCAATGAATAGGTCCAATCAAGTCGACAAAACGACTACCGCCAATGTATTGAGCCCGTTTTTTAAGACCTTTATTCACCGCATTTTCGGCTAGCGTAGGGTCAGCTACATCCATTTTACCGGCCGTGTCTTTATGAAACAACCCACCCGTGAGGTGTGTATTCTTGGCATCGGATCCATAAGTCAGTAATGTTTCAATTAATGCCCTATACGAATAAGTATTTGTCGAAGGGGTAATCAATCTCTCGTTCAAAGAAACGTCAACTTCGCTAAACAATGATTGCAAAAGTAAATTGGCAGGGCCTACCGGATCGGCGGGCTGGAGATCGGTTCCGTCTTGTTTAGTAATTTTTAGTTTAACATTAAGCATCGTCTGCGACAAATCCATGTATTCCTCGCTGGACCCTTGTATGTTGAATTGCAAGGGGCCCACGTCGGTGATGCTGTTGAAAGGGTGATATTGCACCCATTGTCCTTTGGTTATACTAGTTTGTGTCGGCGGTACAGAAAACAAGTCCAATTCCGATTTTAAACACTCGCACGAGTGATTGTGTACAAAAGCCATTTTTTAGATATCGAATATATCGGAGGATCTTCTTACTCTCTTTGCGTTCGATCGACTGATGCCTTTACGCTTACGTTTTCTCTTTTTATTCACCCTACCGTTACCATTTTGGGAAACGATACGTTGACCCGCCTGAGTAAATCTGCGTTTTGCAGCTTGTTTAACGTTTTTACCGCTCAGAACATCTCCCACTAATTCGCCACCCGTGCGCAATGCTTGTTTTCCGAGAGCCTTTGCACCTTTCTTTAGCAGCGGTACAGCCTGTTTAAAGAGACCGGACAAGATACCTCCCAACCCGAACCCTCTTTGATTGTACGACCCTTGGAACACCGGTATATCGATACCTCCAGCCTGTCTGACGTAGTAATCTTCGTAATCATCTGCCCCCATCTTTATTTATTTGTTGTTGTTTTTTTAAACGAGGTACGACGATCTGGCCTGTCTGAAATGTAGTTTAGCGAGAACCCTTCCTCGTTGAAATGATACCTTTTCTCCCGTGTCGTTTCTTATATCTATAAGGATGGTATCGATATCTTTTTTCACCACCCTTTTGTATTGAGGACTAGCAAACGTATGTCCGACATTTTTCTTCATGTTTGATTCTCTGGTTTGTAGCGCTTTCAAAATAGGGACGCTCGCGTCTCCAACTCGTTGAGATTCGATTATATCGGTGTACAAAAACAACGTCGGCACTCTGTGATGAATGTACGCGGGTCTAGAACCGTGTGTAATAGATCCTCGGGGAATCGATGATTCGTCCATACCGAGTAATATGGGTAATCCATTTAATAGCGTAACTGATGCTTCTTTGGCGGTTTCCACGTTAATCACTTCTTTAATTGAGCTGAACCGAAATCTCACTTTGGACTGTAACGACTTTGAAACCAAAACCTCGTTAAGAGCATCAATCACTTTACCTCCGGTTGAATAAAACCCTGGGGCTATAGCTATTTCGATCGACGAGTCTTCTTCTTCTAATTCGTTATCTCTTATATTCACCAGCAATTTATTGTTGGTATCGTCGACGTTATACCAAGTGTGGGGATAATAAATTTCACTTAAACCAACCTCCCATTCACCGTACAAATGAATAGGCTCCGCCAGCTTGGTCGTGTATCTCGTAAGAGTATTTTCGGGAAAACAGTTCATGGAACTGTTGCTAGGTAAGAGGACGTAAAACTGAGCCGTCATGATGTTTACCGGGCAATATTCTGAACCCAACTGTTGAACTTGGCCGGATAACCTAACCACTTAACGAAATATTCCGTTTTCCCTCCTCGTTTTCTTTTCTTTATTACTTCTTCCACGCGATACGTATCCTTGTCGCTTTTGGATACTTTTTGCAATTCCTTTTCGTAAAAAGTACCTTCTATGATTTCGCCGTCCCAATCCTCCAGTTTATATGTGGGAACGGTCGAACCGGTACGCTTACGTATCCTAAATATCTCCTCCGTCCAGTTTGCCAGGTAACCTTTCTCGAAAGGCATTTTGTATCTACTTATTCGTACTTTATTACCCTCTTTGAACTTGGGCCGAACTTGTTTCTTTTGCTTCATTTTATACAGATTTTCCCAAACTTCATGTTCGTTATCTTTTGTAACCTGTGAGGGCGCCATACCGATTGATCTGTGTTTAGAATTATTGTAACTCGATACCAATTTTGGAAGTACGTCTATATATTTTCGCGTAGCTTTTGATGTAAAGTATCTCCACATCCTAGTTTTCAACGATCTATTGAATCTTTCCACGACGCTAGCTTTTGTTTCGTTATTGGTAGTGAAAAAATGTATATTCAACGATTTTAGGAGCGCTTGAACTTTACGATTAGTAAACTCTGTACCTTTATCAGTGTGAATTTTTAATGGCTTTCTTTTTCCAGATAATAGTTTTTTCATAGCAGTAAGCATAGAATCGGCAGATTTATTCTTTATAGGTAAAACCCATGCATATTTACTTAGTACGTCTATACACGTAATAAGAAACGTGTTTTGTTTATTATACTTTTTTAAAGAAGACAAGTCAACGAGATCCAATTCCCACTGCTCGTCAATAGCTGTAACAAACACCCTGTTTCTCTGAAAACGTCTTTGAATAGGTTTATGAAGAGTGTACGTATCTTGTTTTTCTAACCAGTCTTGAACGTCAGTCTTTGAAATATTAGAGTCATTTTTCACGTTTGTATAAAGTCGATCGACAACCCCGAAACTACCAGGGTTTTTTGGGTCGTAGTACGTAGAACTTAATAGTCTGTCCATAACTCTCCCACTCGTTGAAATGAAACACTCACACATAAAACATTACTTTTTAAAAAAGAACAACAACATTTTTTTTTTGTAAATTACCAAACAATATTTTTTATTAACACACCGCACGAATCAAATATAGTACAATTGGAAATATAGTTTACATACATTTGGTTTACTAATACTTTTTAAAATAATTGCAAGTAATTAGAATAATCGTGAAAATAAAAGAATACAAATAAATTGTAAATGGCGTCGGTAAACAAATAATTTGATTTATAGTTCATTGTTAAGAAAGTTATTTCAACATTGATGTAGGCCTGCGTCCTCCGTTATCGTTTTCGTCAACACCACCGTCGACGGTAACTGCTTTATCAACCTCTTCAATCATCTTTTGTATTTCACCGTGTTGTTCGATTAACTTGTACCACTGTTTTTTTGGAAGGTTTATACCCTTTTTGCCGGGTTTAAACTCGCCTCCTTCTTCGGCCTGGTAACAACGGCGAATACATACAAACTGCTCTTCTTTCCAGTTACTAACTATCACATGTATTATAGGTGTGTCCGAAAGAGGGATTCTTACTGCCTCCACCAAGTTAATGTCTCTTTGCAAATCGTCTAGGGCTTGAAGAATTAAATCAATATTGGTAAAAAGTTTTTGCCACAACAGAACGGGTAAATTAATACCTACAGGCCCAGGTTTGAAGGCACCATTTTCTTCCGTTTGATAAAATTCTCTGAGGCAAACATAAACAACTTCACCCCAACGCTGGGCCACTACATGGCGTTTTTCAGACAGAAAAATCCTGTTTGTTGAGGTTATTGTAATCTTTGGTTCAGCACCGGTCATTTCGGCATAATCCTTGGCGCTCATTCCTGAGGCAGAGTGAAATGTTTTTTTACTTGTTGACGGCTTCGTTGCTTTACTCAAATCGTTAGATTGACCGTTGAAAAATTTTCTAGGATCCAATAATTTCGAGGAGTTAGAAGTCATCGTTGGTACTTTAAAACTGCTACACTCGTCAGTTTTGGAGTTCCCCATAACTCTTTTCATAGTCCTACGAGCCTTCTCACCAATTGCTAATTTTGGAGCAGGTACGTTTTTGAAACTCATGTTGAGCGATTGTATGTAGAGTGATGTACAGAGAGAGTAAAACGAATGATGGTTGATAGTTCTGAATGATTTCGTTTGAATCAGGTCCGATATATATACAGTTGAGTACGGAAGTACTTTTTTAAAAGTAATTAGCCTAAAGCGTTGTTAATTGTTTTTCCTATCAATTGTCTCCCTACAACACGTGCGGCTTAAAGCATTGTTAATTGTTTGTTTTCCGGTCAATCGTTTTTCCGTGGCACGTGCGAAACACGTTTTAGATATCCTCACACAATAACTTATACAGGTTCTCTGAATTAGTCAAGGTATTTACGAGAAAGTAAACAAAATGTCTATACCGTGGTAATGAATATTCCTCGTACTTATTCAGCTCGCTGTATACGGTATCGTCTGTAACATACTCTTTATCCAGAACCTCCCGATAAAAATAGTCAATCTGTTCTTCTGGAGATTTCATTAAACAAAAGTCATGATCTTTTTGACCAGGCCTATCAAATTCGCAACCATAACAAGCCGCTTTACTTAACATCCAGCACATGTTTAACACTTGAGAAACAAACACTTCTCTGGCTAAATATTCCAATTTCAATAAAAATTCTCTCTCTACCTCATCTACGTACGTAAATATACAACTTGTAGCCCGGCTACCCCTCTCAACTCCTTCATCAACACCGGCGGGTACACCCTCATTGGTCCGCATGTACCGATCACCGATATCGCTACCTGTAACAACAGTCTCCTCATCATCGCTAATAATTATAACTGTATCTACACAGCTACCTAACGAAAAATCTATACTTCCAGACATAGCGAAATACTGTAACTCTACGATAAAATAGACGAAATAACTGGAAAGGTCACAAAAAGCAGTCCCTCTTCATACAATGTCTAAAAAGAAACGGCTCTAAAATATAAAAACAAAACTATTGTACCAAACAAAAAGAACAATGAACAAAAGAAATTAGGAAATACTAAACAAAGGTGACCTATGCAATGGTCAAACCGCCTAAAAATAACAATAGCAATCCTCAAACAAAGAACTGCCTTCACTAGTATATTTAAAATACAAATTCATCACCAGCTACAATTATAACCCCAGGCCAAAACAAAAACCCCGCCAAAATAACAAACCCCCTTCTCTAACAAAGAATGACCTTTCGCTAATTAATATTACAATAACAGGAAATTAAACAATAGAAAATAAATTATATACCCTGAGGATATGACATTCCTTTCCGGCCTGGTACAAATAATGACCTTTCACTAATTATTATTACAATACCTGGAAATTAAACAATAGAAATATGAAATATACCCTGGGGGTATGACATTCCATTCGGGTCTGGTACAAAGAGTGACCTTTCACTAATTATTATTACAATACCTGGAAATTAAACAATAGAAATATGAAATATACCCTGGGGGTATGACATTCCATTCGGGTCTGGTACAAAGAGTGACCTTTCACTAATTATTATTACAATACCTGGAAATTAAACAATAGAAATATGAAATATGCCCTAGGGGTATGACATTCCATTCGGGTCTGGAATACTCCTGCCCTGGGGGTATGACCTTCCATTTTGGACTGTATTCCCTCTACCTCTACTTATATAGTATTGGTGCTCTTTCTTTGGCTACGGTACCCTAGGGGGGAAAGAGCGTTTTAGACCAGCCACAAACACATATACACAAGGCTGTGGTAGGCGTAAGTTGATTGGTGGAATGTCAATATTTATTACGTTTAATCATGTGACACGTCATCATAACGAGGCGAGACACATTATAATGTGTGCGCATTGTCCGCGTTCGTTTAAAAGGTGCGGACATTGACTATGTAGGCCAATAGAATGTGGATTTCCGTAAGTTGATTGGTGGAATGTTTGTGAATATTTGAAGACGTTTGTCATGTGACACGTCTTCATAATGAGGCTATCATTCATAGGCGTATACGTACGCAGTGACGGTGTGCGTTTATACACATCAACAAGTGTATACGTACGGATATTGAATGTGTAGGCCGATCGGATTGGTTTGTGAATATTTTACTGTGTTTGTCATGTGACACGTTTTCATAACCAGGCTGTCATCACAATGTGTACGCAATGACATACACGTGAGAATGTGTGTATACGCTTAAGCCTACTACATACAGAAAATGTGTAATATTTTATATTATACAATTATTGCAGGTTTCAGATGATGTATTATTTCTTAAAATGACTTCCAATGAATTGTAATAAAAGTTTTTACGAGATAATAAAAGATGAGAATTGATGAATTATTATTTTAAAAGTATTTTTACATCGATTAAGCATATTTGAATACCTACCGGTATGGTACCATACATGTTCGACAATACAGTGTCGTTTATCTCTCTTTAAAAAAAAACAATATTCATAAAAAAAAATATTCTTTGAGGTTCGAACCCCAGCCGATAGCACTCAAAACTGTGCATTATCCGTTACGCCACCAAGTACATGACTGAAAAGCTGATTTATTTTAAACAGTTTGGTATGCCGTGCGTTGTTATGCAAATGAGTTTGTGCAGGTGTAATGGAGAAGATGGTATTGTTAGTCCTACGCGGTGAACACGCGACACTAATTAAATTTAAAAGTTAAATTTTGATTTTGTTAATCTTTATTAGAAATTCAAATCATGTAAAGATACAATTTTCCGGACGGGAATCTAGAAGCTCCCCTTCTTTAGTTTGCAAAAGTAATCTTGAAAAAAACCCCATGCGGAAAAGAAGCTTACCCGTTAAAAAGAAGCCAACCTTCCCAAGAGTACTAAAAATGAGGAACACATGGGCTCTTTTTGGGGTTTTATGGTGTCTATTTAATGGAAAAGTGAATGCCATACAAAATTTAAAAAAAAAACCAAACAATATTCATAAAAAAATATCCGTCGAGGTTTGAACCCCAGCTGATAGCACTCAAAACTGAGCATTACCCGTTGCACCACAAACTGAAACATGACTGAACAGTTGATAATAGTCTATTTATACGTGTATTACGTAATTGATTAAGCATATTTGAATACCTACCGGTATGGTACCATACGTGTTCGACAATACAGTGTCACATATCTCTCTTTAAAAAAAAAACAATGTTCATAAAAAAAAAATATTCGTCGATGTTTGAACCCCAGCCGATAGCACTCAAAACGGAGCATTACCCGTTGCGCCACTACATGACTGAAAAGTTCAGTTCAGATAATATTTATTTAGATAATAATGAATGAATATATACAAAATAGAAAAAAGATATTAAAGTGAACATAGATAAAGCAGTAATTGGTAGTCATTATTATCATGGATCCCTTCTAGAAGTTAAAAACTTGTCTCATAGGGACCCACAACAAAACACATTACTAAAAAAATGAAAATAACCTAGAATATAAAATTATATAATTTAGGATAAAAAATTACAGTATAATAACATAACTAACATCTTCTTTATAAAAATTGTTTAAATTATATTTCAATAGTTTCATGATAATTATAAATGAAATAACTACCGATATTGGTAAATGAAAAAAAAAAAAATATGTATACATAAATTATAATTCCAGTATATATAGTATATACTATATATACATTATATATAGTATAGATTAAAGATTGCAATAATAAACAACAACTAATATTTTGTGTAAGACATAAATAGTATACGAGTATAAATAATGATAATAAGCATATTAACTAAGCAGTATAATATTTAGATATATAATGATTCTTTAACTTTTTTCGGAAAGTAAATAATGATATTGACGTTTTGATATTTGGTGGGATATGATTCCACAAATTAGGACCTGATATAGTTATAAAAAATTTAGTTTTAGTAAGTCTAGCAAAAGGAATGTTTAAATGAGAAGTTCTTAAATTGTAATTGTGAAATTTGGTACGTTTACAGAGCATATCAATCATAGAAATAGGAAGTTGGTTTTTAAAATAATTAAACATAAAAGCTGATAATATTCTATTTATACGTGTATTACGTAATTGATCATTACGTAATAAATATCCTATTAAACTTGCTAAAACAAATATGATCAGTTAGCTCAGTCGTCTGAGCGGCGTGTTAACAACACGTATGTCGTGGGTTCAATTCCCACGCTCGTCGGTGGAATAGAGTTAAGGCTATGCGAGCCACTGTGTTTGGGGTTCACAGATCATACGTCCCCCTTTCCACCACACATCATGAGGCGACAACATCAATGCATCTGGTTATGTGGTGGAAATGACCCCAAAAGGCTGTGGCAGGGCCTTAGTGCTGAGGCAGGGAGAGCACATTTACCATCTTTTTTTTTTTTTTTGGCTTTCGCAAACTGCTTTGGTGGTTTAAATTTTATGTTTAGCGCCCTCAATTTATTTTAATGTAAAAAAAGGGGAATTAATTCTCTTCGTTATGTGTTTAGAAGAGAATTAATTTTATCTCATCGTAGTTTGGTATGCCGTGCGTTTGTTATGCAAATGAGTGTGCACATGTGCTGTGGGAAAGATGGTATTGTTAGTAATTCGCGATAAACACACAACACTGTTCAATTTTTATTTTGTTAATCTTTTAGGCCTACATTAGAATTGTAATTCTACCGTTACACATTATAGTGTACTTTTAAATATCCGTTTCATGCAAGATATTGTATTGTAGGCCTACAAATACATTGTGAATAAAAGTTTATGGCAGAATAAATAAATAAATAAATATGTTTTAAGCAGATCTTCAAAATTGAAGCATATATGAAGTCGAGATTTTTTAAAACCCAACCTAAAATTCGCATCTGGATAGTTGAAATTGAACATTATAATTATCAAAGGTGATATGATAAATCTAATTGTTTTCTAAATTATACAAATATTAAAATTAGTAAGTAGGCTTTTGTGTGCTAGCTCTGTTTGTATTTCATAATTTTGTTTTGTTGAATTACCGTCACGGCCGCGTGCATTGCATGTCTCACACTTGGGAAACAATCACCATTGTATGGCTGGTCCTGAAGACTTTTATATTTCGTTTCATAATTTCCGGGGACTAGCTTTCATTCTTAGCTCTGCCCCAACCATGGTGAGCTTAACTGGAGATTTAATATTTAATTTCATATTTCAATAAATATTTTTTTCAAAATTGTCTTTGCTCAGCCCCAATCATGGTGGGGTAGTGAAGACTCTTATATATAATGTTTCAAAATACTGTAGTATAGGTGTCATTTCTGAGGACCTTGTAGTTATTTTAAACAGTTTGGTATGCCTTCGTTGTTATGCAAATGAGTTTTTGCAGGTGTAATGGAGAAGATGGTATTGTTAGTCCTACGCGGCGGTGAACACGCCACAAAATTAAATTTAAAAGTTTAGAAATTCAAATCATGTAAAGATACAATTTTCCGGGCGGGAATCTAGAAACTCCCTTCATTTAGTTTACCAAAGTAATCTTGAAAAGAACCCCATGTGGAAAAGAAGCTTATCCCTTGAAAAGAAGCCACCGTACCTAAGAGTACTAAAAGATGAGGAATATTCGAGGTGTTATGGTGTCCATTTAATGAAAAAAATTAATGCCATACACTTTTGTTTATGATTTAAGGTCCACTTGCCTAGGCCTGACATTTTTAAACCTCCAAATATCTCTCTTTCCAAAAAAAAACCAATATTCATTAAAAAAAAATATCTGTAGAGGTTCGGACCCCAGCTAATACCACTCAAAACTGAGCATTACCCATTGTACCACAAACTGAAACATGACTGAACAGCTGATAATTGTCTATTTATACGTGTATTACGTAATTCATCATTACATCATAAATATCCTATTAACCTTGATAAAACCAAAATGATCAGTTCGCTCAGTCGCCTGAGCGTCGTGTTGACAACATGTATTTCGTGGGTTCGATTCCCACGGTGGGCGATGGAATAGAGTTAAAGGTATGCGACCACTGTGTTTGGGGTTCATAGAATTATACGTCCCCCTTTCCACCACACATCTTGAGAAGGCCTAGCAATGCATCTGGTAATGATGTGGTGGAAACGAACCCAAGGCTGCTGCAGGGCCTTAGTGCTGAGGCAAGGAGAGCACAATTTTTACTCTTTTTTTTTTTGGCTTTCGCTACATGTATTTGATCTCGTAAATTTTATGTTTAGCGGCCTCAATTTTGTAAAAAAAGAATTAATTATCTTCTTATCTTCGTTACGCGTTACGTGTTGAGAAGAGAATGTATCTCTCATCATAGTTTGGTATGCCGTGCCGTTCGTTGTTATACAAATGAGTTTGTGCAGGTGTAGTGGGAAAGATGGTATTGTTAGTCATATATATATATATATATATGGCTCTGTAATAGATCAGAGCAAAGAACTTAAGAATATACAACAAATAACATTAATGTACGATCCAGTTTAACACTGTTCTCAACTATAGTCATTTTGGTATACTTGAGCACAGTGATAACGAATAGAATAAACTTAACAATATAAATATAGGCCTATATTGATATAATTGACTTCGAAAAGTTAAATAACACTGATTTGTAAATGAATATGATGTGGACAAGTACATTTATTGATGAGTATATTGATAAATCGACTTTAAAAGTGAAATAACACTAACATTTGTAGATGAATATAACGTGGACACATGTTGATGAGTATTTTGATATAAATCGACTTTTAAAAGTGAAATAACACTATTGATTGTAGATGAATAAGGCGTGAATTGCACGTACATGTTGATGAGTATATTAATATAAATCGACTTTTAAAAGTGAAATAAAACTATCTTGTCCAAACACCTTCACTTAGGGACATATTGAGGGATAGGCAAAGCAAAGGGGAAAAAGACTTGGTAATTAGAAGGGGGAAAATAACTCGGTTTCGTTCCCAAAGCACTACCCAATCGGAAGAGAACACTGCCTAACAATGTAAGTTCTACGCAGTCAGAAGATGTTAATGATTTTTTTAATGTGTTTCATACAAATTGTGATTCCCTTCTAAATAAGAAGAATGAGCTTCTGTTGCGTTTATCTTCAGAGAAAGTTGATATCATTGCTTTGACTGAGATTCTACCAAAGAAGTACTTTTTTGAATTGTCTATAGAAGAGTTTCATATCCCTGGTTTTCAGATGTTTTTGCCAAATGAAAAGCTTTCATCTGGTAGAGGAGTTGTTATTTATGTTCGAAATGGGATGTCTGCCACTCCTGTTTTGTTTAAAGATAATTTGTTTGAGGAATCCATGTTTGTTGAGATTAGAGTCAAAGATCGCACCTTTTTAATTGGATGTGTGTATAGAAGTGACGCCGGATCTAGTGTCAATAATTCTGCTTTGTGTTCTCTGTTTAGAAAAGTAGCATCCTTTTCTTGTTCTGATTTTATTATAGTTGGAGATTTCAATTATAGGAGTATTAATTGGGAGCTAGGATATGTGACTGGTGAAGATGGTAAAAACAGTCAAAAATGTTTCGACACCATTAATGACTTATTTTTAGCTCAGCATGTACGAGACCCAACCCGTTACAGAATAGGAGAACAGGCCAATGTTCTGGACCTGGTACTTACATCTAATGAGGATTCTATTAGTGAGGTCCTTCAAGCTCCACCATTAGGTAAGAGTGATCATATGGTACTTCGATTTAAAATTCCAGTTAATTTAATCAAAGATGAGGTGGTAGAGGTCAGAAATTATTTCCATGTTGATTATGATAAGTTTCGTGGTTTTCTTAATGGTGTCGATTGGGACACTGAGTTATTGGATAAGGACGGGTTACACTCGCACGGTTCTTTTGATGAGACTTATCTAGAGGTATGGAACAGTTTGTTCCAAAGTGTAAGAAACACTTGTCCGGAAATTTTAAGAGACCTTTGTGGTTTACTAAGGATTAAACAGAAGAATAAATGCTGGAAACAGTATATCAAAGTAAAACGTAAAGGGCATGACTGTGCTAGTGTCAAATGGAACACGTTTATTAGAGTAAGGAATGATACTGTCAATTTGATTAAGAGTTCTAAAAGCATCTTCGAAAATAAGATTGCAAATGAGGTTAAAGTCAATGAAAAGTCTTTTTGGCGCTATGTAAATTCTCAGTTAAACACCAGATCTGGTATTCCTACTCTTAGAAATTTTGAAGGTAAACTTGTTGTAGATAACCAAGATAAAGCCGAGTCTTTTAATTCTTTTTTTAGCAATGTCTTTTGTAAGGAGAACCAGGGAAGAGTTAACTCTTCCCTGGGAGAACCTATCCAATGTTCCGAATCTTGATAAAAAGATTTAAACTTTGACCCCAGTTGGCTTGTGCTATTTAAATTAGTTGTTTTAAATTTTATTCATTGTACTTGATAATGACCCCATGATGGAGTCGAAACGTCGTTCTTTTTTAAGCGTTATTTTTATATTATGTATTAGATATAAATATAGTTGCAATAAATACTATCATTAAATCGTATACATGTTGATGAGTATTGTTAATTATAAATTGATGTCTAACTAACTAACTAATTAAAAACACATGAACAATAATGATATGATAATAATTATGATTGCGCACCACTAAACATTAATTACCACATTATTTTAAAAGGTATAACCGAAATATTAAACATTGAATGTGGACCACAATTAAAGCATAGGGTTTATACCTCCAGGAAGGTATAACAACCGTTCTTGATGATTCTAAGGTTATATGTAATGTGTATTTTTGGATTTCAAAAAAAATAAATTCTTCAGAAACATAAGCAACATATACAATATAACGTTTTTATTTTTCTTCATTTTGTTTTTGCATTAGTAGCAGTTATGTTATGTCTGAAAGTACAATGTTAAACTAACATGAAACACTAACATGAAACACATTTTTAATCAATTTCATTTAAACTCTGTTTTTAATACTATACGTGATGAGAGATCATTTACCTCATGAAAACTATTTCCAGGGTTTGCTGTCACATCATGAATAATCATGTATGGATTCCGGACTTCTATAGTTTCTGCCTTAACCTACTAGGGAAAAAAGTGCCAACTAGACTAGGTGCCATTTTATCATAAATTTTATGTGCGAGAGTACAATTTCAGACTATCTAGGGGTGTCATTTACCTAAAATCGCTTTGCCACAGGCCCCATCTCCTTAAAAACCTTGACCCCCAGTTCAAAATATCGTTCCCGCGCCACTGCTCACAGTAAGAAATGTTAGCTTCAAATGGCGACCAAAATGGTTTATGTATTTATTGTCATAATTTATTATACTTATAACTTACTATTGCAATACTATTTTTTCATTCATTTTATTTCATTTCATTTATTTCAAATATCGTCATCGCAGCCAAATCTGAATTACAAGGATATATACATATTCTAAATATTATTATTCATTTACAAGCAAGATAAGGTATGTGACTGCACTTTTTCTATATCTTTCAGCTCTGCATTTAGGTTGTAGATACTTTACACGTCTTTATTCAGAAATAAATTAGATTATGCTTATTATTGCTTAAATACGGAGGTTCGGCAAGCATGATATAACTTCTCAACGACCTGAAATATGGAATTCTCTACCAGAAGAACTCTTTATTAATTATACATCTTGTTTTAAATTTAAATTATATGAATACCTTGTTTCTACTATTATTGTTTAAGTTAATATATCTGTTTTAAGTTAAATTATAACTGCATTTGTTAAGTTAAATGCCTTCTTTGTTCATTATCATATTGTTTTTTTACATGTTTCTTACCTACCTTACTTAAATATGTTGCCTGGACCTCACATTTTAATGCTTAAGCTTGCAGTGGGTTACCCTTTTCTCATTTATTATCTATTATTTTAGAAAATGTTTTCTGTACTTTGTTTTATTTGAGAAATAAATTTATTATTGATATTATATACAGTATTATATTATGATTTATATCTACTATTAAAATGTAGACTTGGTTTTAAGTGTATCCCTGATCAGAAACAGAGTTTCATTGGGTGGTTAAAATCAGTACCAAAAATATGAACCAAACTTTATATACGATCAAGTCAAAATTCTAAAAGCAACGCATGATTTACCAAATTTTATCCTTACATAAATTTATATTAGATATTAAATAATTTCTAATACAGTATGTAGCGATATAACTTTTTTTTCTTTTTCAAAAACTTTTATTTTTTCATACAGTATATCTATCTTATCTAAATAAATCTATCTTATCTTATATAGATATAACTTCTATGTTTAGATAGAGTAGGCCTTCTACTATTTGTAAATTCTGCTGTTCATAAAGTATTAGTTTATTCTATCAACATTGTACTACTTTTACTATTTACATTGGCATATACTGGCCGTATCATTTGGCTTTTCCTTTCCTTTCATTTTTCTTAATTAGTCCTCCATCTGAATCTGAACTTAATTGCAATGAATATTAAATCAGCAGATGAATTATTCCAATTAGAAATCAACACAACGTCCTTTTCGCTCCCAGTCTCCATATCGAGTTGGTTCTGGACCTTTTGGTCCACCTCTTTCTCCGGTTATTGGATTCACATCATTAGGAAAAGCCTCCAATGGTTCTTTTTCCATATTTGGATGTTTCTCTGACTTGTCCCATTTGCCAACTGGAGTATTTGGCTTTTTCAATGTCTTGCTAATATCATCAGAGGCCAGCCTGGTTGTGCTGAAATTATAACTTTTTCTGTTTTGACCTAAATGAAAAGAACGAAAGTTATATTGATAATTGTTGTATGTTGAGCTTCAATGAAACTTGATCGGCCGGAGACAACACTACAATGTGTGTCTTTGCATCATTATCCAGCCTAATCCAAATTGTTTATGAAAGGGTGAAACAAGTAAGTTTAGACCAACAATAAATACAACCAAAATATTTTACATGGGCAATATCAAGAAACATTTGGTCAACAGAATTCTTTTAGCCGATAGGACCTTTTGCTGACACGACATTTCGGCGACAAGACATTTCGCCGACAACTATTTCGCCGACAGACAATTGACCGACCCAGGAAATTTTACCGACAGACATTTTACCAATCAATTTTGATTAGCATCTCTGCGGTTGCCCTAAACACACTAGCTCACTACGGGGAACCCCTGTAATTACTCCGCCATGGTCACACTATATACAACGCACTAGCTCAAGAAGTGGAAACCCCGACGTAGTCACTCCAATTTTTCCACGATTATTTATCATTATTAATTAAAATTTTTATTTTACAGATCTAGAAGAAAGATGTGTACCTTTAAAAATGACAATTTGTAACAATAAATATAGTTTAAGATTATACTATTCGGCATAATGTTATTTAACAGTACATAATGATTTAAATGTGAACTATTTTATAAGGAATGTAGGCTATGTCTGTGTCTTTTATATGCAATAAATTACATAAAAAAACAAATTATTATTATTATTATCGTCGGATGAGTCTACTAATTATTTATTCATAATCTCGAAACCGGTCATTCATAATGGTCAAGTTTGGTCTTATTTTGAAGAGAAGAAATAGGTTCTGCTGAAGACATATATAGTTTTTAGACTTGCCCCAAATCTGTATTGTTTTTTATTTTTTATTTATTTGTTTTTATTTCGACCGCGATTTTTGTCTGAAAATACAGACTTGTGAAACACGTATAGAAATCGATTTGCAGACCGCAAACATCCAATAAGAATGACGTAGGTTATCATACCGTATTTGGCTATATGGGGCGGGCGGTATGTAAATATGGATTTCGAATCAACCAATGATCATTTTGTTTCAAAATGAAAAAGATCGAGTACGTGTACGATCGAGACTGTTGAAATATGAAATCGTGTTGCCAAGTTGTTTTGTTTATTAATTGTTTAGTCCTTAGCCTAGGCCTCCTTTGTAGGTCCTACTCAACTCGCACGTATGACCTGCCAAATAAAACGCAAATAAGGTCGGCCTACATACCACCACTGGCACACAACAGGATTCACACACAAAGACAGGGCTACACCACTACACAGGACAGGGTCTGGGTGGGAATTAAATCAAATTATTTCCGCGTAATATTAAATGATCCATTCAATGTTTGATTTGCGGAGAAGCAAGACGAGTTTTCTTGGGAAAAATCCCATCAAATGTTTACCAGACTACTACTAGGTAAAAAAATCCTTTCTAGCCTTCAGAAACTTTCATATGTACCCAAGTACACATTGTCTAAACGTAACATAGCGCATGCGTACCATCTTAGTTGTTGAGTCTTTGAAATTCTGAAATATGAATATTAAAACAGAGTAGCCAATCGCATGCAGCTGAAACTAGTCAACCGGATAATCTATGCACCAAGAATTCTTGGTGTCAAACCACGTGACTTTTGCGTGTTTCCCCAGACAGAGTATCCAAACTCAAGTAATACACGTATGAAACGCCATATGTTCAAAAATATTTATATTTTTACTAATATTAAGAAAAAACTCCGTCTGGAGCCCAGACTAATATAGTTTTATTCATGAATTATTTAGCAATTTCATGCATTTGGTAGTCAAAGATAAATTAAAAAAGTTTCCTAAAATATTTATAAAATTTGCATAATCCATATTCCGCCAATATAAGTTGTAACACAAATTTGAAAACATATTTGAAAAGAAATGTCCTTAGTATTATTCAAATTTTTTGAATTTCTGTCTAATTAATTATGTGACATGCTTTTAGAAAAATAAACTTAGGGGTCTGTCACGACAAATATGGTCCGGGGCCAAAATCGGTCCGGCCGGACCAGTTTTGGCTCTAAAGTTGTGGCCAAAAGCAGTCCGCCACTGCCAAAATCGGTCCGGGTTTTTTTTCTGTCGATTTTAATTGAATTACTAGGCCTATGATGCTGTTTTAAGTTGTTTATGGCTAGAAAAATATCCCATGATATATATAAGTAAGTTATCTTGTCGGATAAATACTATAAATAAATGTATTTTATCTAAAAACATGACTTAGGTGTTCACTAATATTTCAGCCTGCCACACACTCACATGAACGGGTATGAGACGCTGATATTGCCAGCCAGATTTTATTTTATGATTGAGGCCTTTTTCCTTCCTCAGTCTAATCAATATTGGATAATTGTTTTATAATGATTGTACTGAATTGATATTGATTGATTAACCATAAATTAGTAATAAATTAAATTGTTTTTAACATCATAGGGAAACGAAGATGTTAAAAAAACAAAAGAACAAAATGGATTAAAAACAGGCAGAGAATTAATTGTACACAAAAAACCTAAAAATTAGTACTAATTATTGATGAGTGGTAATAGTAATAATGATGATAAAAAAAACAGGCTTAATTTATAATATTAAAATAACAAATAAAACCCTGTAGTTTTCAATATAATGACTAATCATGGCCTTTTTAAATGATATATACATTATGACTCATTTTGCGCACCATATATTTGCAAGATCGGACCATATTTGGCGGCCAAAAACAGTCCTTAAAGGTCACATCATTATGAAAGAATGTCTCCTCAATGATTGCATCGGACCTGTTTTTCACAGTATTTTATTTATGTACCATAAAAAATTGGCTACGCTGAATCTGATTAAAACGGCCTCAAAATTACACTAGAACGCGTTGCTTCCGGGGACTTCATCCCATGGTCCCTTGGTGGCCCCTGTGGAGCCGTGAAATGTGCAAAAAGTCACATTTGTGCAAACAACCACATTTGTGCAAACATTTTACCTTCAAATGTGCAAATCTGTTAAAATTCATAACCCGCAAATGTGCAAACATCACGCCGTTAAATGTAAAAACGATCAGTTTTGACGTTAAATGTGCAAAAGGTATTCTACAAATGTGCAAAGCATTCTTCAACCAAGCTCCTATTCCATTTTATATTTTTGGTTCGTAGGTCTTTCAGAGTAGAAATAACAATAGGAAAAAGAGTATAAGAAAATGTTCAATATCATAACTAATTATACTGTTGTATTTTATTATAATCAAAGGCTCCAAATCGCCTCGGCTAAATTCAAGTCGGCCCCAAGTCAACTCGCCCTGAAGTCAACTCGGCCTCAAGTCAACTCGGCCAAAAACTAATCGGTCAACTAACATTCATATTCATTCTAATATTCATCCCTATAACATGCGCACTTCGTTTTTATTATTTTTCTTCTGTTCAGTAGACTTATTTTGTCCCATTCATTTGCACTTTTTGCGTTTCATACTTTAAAGTGGCCTAGTTGACGTGAGGCCGAGTTGACTTCAGGGCGAGTTGACTTGTGGGCGAGTTGACTTGGGGTCGACTTGAATTTGACTTAGACGGGTTAAAGCCTTTGATCATAATTAAATACAACAGTATAATTAGCCTAGTTATTATGATATTGAGCATTTTAAATTTATTAGACTCTTTTACCTATTGTTATTTCTACTCTGAAAGACCTACGAACCAAAAATATAAAATGTAATAGGAATTTGACTGAATAAATGATTTGTACATTTGTAGAATACCTTTTGCACATTTAACGTCAAAACGGATCGTTTTTACATTTAACGTCGTGATGTTTGCACATTTGCAGGTTATACATTTTTACAGATTTGCACATTTGAAGGTAAAATGTTTGCACAAATGTGGTTGTTTGCACATTTGAAGGTAAAATGTTTGCACAAATGTGGTTGTTTGCACAAATGTGACTTTTTGCACATTTCACGGCTCCACAGCCCCCCTCAGCCTAATGATGCTCGCATAGCCAATAAAATAATGTGCCACATTTCATTCCTAGTGCTAAGTGCTTTAGTGTCAACAAGCTTTTCTTGCGTGAATTTTAAAGACCCCTTTCCCTGCAATTTTGGACGTTTTTTGGAAAATAATATATATACAGTATATCACTTTAAAAACATTAAACCATGTCATTCCTTGTCTTAAATGTACGTTTTATGGTAAATTATGATAAAAAGTGAGAAACAATGCACTACCTAAGTAGCTCGCGGCGATCGACCTCTCGTGGACGGTCTTAGGCCTAGCCTAGCTAGGCTTAGTTTTGTAGGCCTAGCTGGTAAACATCGATAACGTACGAACATCGTACGCTAGCTATATACCTAGCCTGACGTTGTATAGTTGCTGCATTAATTGTCTTTCTATTTTTGCCAAACTCCGTTGATACAAATTGGGGAAAACCCGGTATTTTCGCTGAAAAGTTAGGAGTCTTCCATTTGTTTTGGCTTCACGATCGATCGAAAAGTGGGCGAATTACAGGTGAAAAACAAAAATATCAATCCGCGCGCAATGCATTTTGGGATTTATAGCGGGCCGCTATAATTATTAGAATCGATTTATTTTTCACATTTTTAACCATTTAAAGACGAAAAAAGTTATCCCAATAGGACCATATAGTATTATTTTTACATTAAATATAGTTTGTGATCTTAAATTAGATCTAAAAAACGTAGGGAATGGGGCTTTAATTAAAAAAGTTAATTAGATTTTTCTGATTTTATCGTAATTTTCCCCTAATTTAATTAACGCCGTGGTTAGGATTCCGGCACCGGAACTCAACTGCTCACCGGTAGGGAATCCGACACGCTATTGCGCATGCCCAGAGCTCTGGGAAGTGAATTAGCTTGCACTAATAATACAGTAGTGCCACACACCACACACCACCACCGAGAGTCGGAGTGTTATAATAGGGATTTACTGTAGCCTCGATAGTCGTTGCGCGAGCGAGAGATGGATGAAACTTGGCCTATGCCATGCATGAATTAATAATTAGAATACGACTACGCCACGCGTTAAAATAATTATAATGATATTAATAAGAATCAGTATCTATCTAAGAATCGTAATGCTGTTTTTAGCGTTGCGACCCCGAATTTCCGAACAGTTTTTTCACATCCACGCGGTGGCTGCCGTCAACAAATCAACTTATGATTGCATGTTTATGTACAGTATAATGCGTTATGAAAAATCAAAAAAACTAGTCATGTAATTACTGTATATAGTTTATATATGAATGAAGCAACAACTTTTTAATTACAAAATAAATAGGCCCACTGATCACGTCTAACTGGTAGCCCTAGCCTAGATTATTGGATCCCGTATTAGTATGCATGTAGGCTAGTTCGCCGTGTGGCAGTGGCGTAACAGGCGGGGGGGGGGCAGGGGGGCGGAATACCCCCCTGGCGGATTTTACCGGGTTGAGAAGCGTTCGATCGGGCTGGGTAACAAGTAAAAAAAATAAAATAAAATACAAAGAAGGGATAGAAGAAAGAAAATATAAGATAAGAATAAAATATACGATATATGATATGGCTTCAAATGAGTCACAGTACAGTATGATATCATATGATATTCAAGTAAGATGACGCACTGCTTATCAGTACATTAACAAGCGGTCAGTTGACTGTGGTTTTTGGCGTCTTTTATCTAAGCCGCCATCGCGGGCATCTCATACACAATTGTGACGCTGTGCTGTGCGTCCGTGTGAGGCCACCTTAAAAAAATACACTCCTACTAATCGTATGTAACGCGCTAGCGATCAGCAAAATGAACGTACTTTCGTGGTTGGCTGTCACTCCAATACTCAATCTTTCACAGGCATACTAACACAACACTACGATTGTTTACTACAGGTCTAGTCAAGCCTTAATAAATTTAATTAATATAAATCGACATAAGAATATAAAGTATATTTTAACTAAAATATAAAAACCTAACACTACATTTACAAGATAAATTCTATTTGATAACTGCTGAACATCGTGGCACAGAGCATAGTTGTTTGCTTGACATAAAAGGGTATTCCCCTACACAGGTCTCTGCGTGCGTGTGACGTGCCCAGCCAGCTGCTTGATAGTATAGAGAGAAAGCATGCAGCTCACGCAAGTGCAAGATGCAATGGTTGAGTGAATTCAGGGATCACCTTAATTCCATGGTTTGTTACCTAAACACCACATGATGGTGAATATGCCTGTTAAAGTCTCAATGATACGATCCCTTAATGTACCATGTTGTTGTTAGGAGGCTTAAAGGGAGGAGGGATCTAGCCTAGTTTCGGTCGGCAAGAGAATGCCTTCCTCTGACAATTTAAGGTCGGCAATAAGGTCGGCAATTGAAATTCGTGGGCTGGAAATTTCACCAAATTATATAGTTCATAAACAAAAGAGTTTAGCCGGAAATGCGATTTGCGGCCATACATAGGCCTATAGAGAAAAAATTCGAGGGTATGTTTCCACTAAACAATTTAACGATCCACCCCGCCGTCAAACCTGGTTACGGCCCTGTTTCAGTCTTCTAACCGGAAAAATTACTACCTTTGCCAGGTGCGGATCCAATGTTAGATTGGGTTTTCACATGTTCAAATGTTATGTCACCTGAGTTTTTAACGGTGGAAAATGTACGATCATTTTGCTGATTGCTGTGCAATAAATGGGAGTGTTATTTCCAGGCCAACTACTACTAGTTAGGCGCCATTTATCATGAATTTTATGTGCGAGAGTACCATTTCCGACGATCTAGGGGTGTCATTTACCAAAATTCGCTTCGCCACAGCCCCCACCATGGGGGAGCTGTGGCTCAAGTACTTGGTGTCTGGAAAGATTTTCCCCTCTTTGCCCCCCCTGACAAGACCCCCTTGTTACGCGGCTGCCGTGTGGGCGCCATGATCCATCGCGCGCTGTTATTAGAGGAGAGTCGCCGATTACCTCGCTCTGGGCATGCGCAATAGCGTGTCGGATTCCCTAACGCTGGGCAGTTGAGTTCCGGTGCCGGAATCCTAACCACGGCGTTTAACTAAACACTACTGGTGTTAAGAATTTCTTACCCGATCGTCTTTCACCCTTGATGGACACGATCGTCTCACGATTTGGGCCCGATCGTCTCACGATTTGGGCCCGATCGTCTCACGATTTGGGCCCGATCGTCTTGAAGTGGTCACGATCGTCTGATAACCCACTTGTCACTACTCACTACATATTGGCCTAGCTAGCTAGTACGTAGGCGCGGCGCGCCGCGCCTAGAACTAGCCTAGGGCCTAACTAGGCTACATCACGCCCCAATACAATTGATTGACAATTCTTAACATAGGCTTAGGCCTAGCGTAATATTAAAACATTATTGAATAGGCCTAGCTGTTTTTATATCATAATATTATGTTGTTAAGCCTTATTTACCACAATAATAGAGTAAACCTTTCGTCTTTAGGCCTTTTGATAAACGTTGTATGGAGGCTGCCATTTTGGTAAGTTCTTCACCACCTTTTTCAATAATTTCAAAACAGTTAATATTTCATACACAGTATGTGATAAAATTAATATAGTAAAATTGGATTTGAAAAATAGTAATTACTTTCATATTTATTAGCAGAATGAAAAATCTTTCTTTAAAAAAAATAGATAAAATAACCGAAAACTGAAAATTAATTATTAGAGGAAGTCTCAACCACTCGACTTTTTCTTACAACTTTTAACCCGCGTCGATCGTCGACGCCGCTCTCTGCATGCTGTGTCGTGTGTGAAGACATTTGTATTGTTTCTAAACAGACACGCTAGGATATGTTGAAGTTTTGATTTTATAAAAAATAAGTTGAGTTGTTTTATTCTAAAGAAAATGTCTGCTAAAAGAAGAAAGTATAGTGGGGATGATGGTGACGCTGGTAAGTAAATTTATAAAAATCAGTCATCTGATTTACCAGATGGTTAGCCTCTAGGCCTAGGCCTAGGCCTAGCCTACTACTAGGCTAGGCCTAGCTAGAGTAGGCCCCTCGGTCGGCCTAGTAGTAGTAGGCCTAGCCTAGCCTTAGGTAGCCTAGATAGTAAGAGAGGTTAGGCTAAGGGTGGCCTAGGCGCTACGCCTAAGCCTAGCCTGGCTAGGGTGGTAGAGGTAGTGGGACGATTAAACCCGGGACGATTCGGCACTGAAACAGTTCCAGGACGATTTGGCCCTGAGACGATTCAGCCCGGGACTATTCGGCCCACGTTTGGTGGGACGATTCGGCTCACTTTTGTTTTGGGCCAACATCCCAAATAAATGACCAAATTCATATTCATTTTTTTTAGTATTTATCAAGTTTTTAAAGGTATGGATACCGCATGGAGGTATAAAAATAGAAGGAGAGAGCTCCCAAGATAAGCCTTTGTAGTACTGTAGTCCGCCGCCTCATAAAATTAATTGATGTCCTCCATATAGCACAGCCTGTTACGTATATGTTTTAATCCCGTCCTTCAGTCTGCATAATGCGGTCACTTCCGGCGTAGTCGCTTCCGGGTCGCGTTCTGTGTCGTTGCGCATGCTCTGCCGATCAACGTGCTATTGTTTAATGCTAAGAGATGCGTAAAATGGCTGCTTACAGCATGGATGATTTTTATATTGGCGGAGATCTCAGCAATTTAAGCGATTTTGAAGAACTTCTAGATAACATAGAAGATACAGAAAATAATGATGATGATGATGATGATGTTTGTATTTGTGGGCAATTAGGCACAATGGAAATGATCCTGTGTGAAAATACATCGTGTTCTGTCAAGTGGTTCCATTATGAGTGTGTTTCTCTCACAAAGAAAACCATACCGAAAGGCAAGTGGTATTGCAAAAACTGTACGGAAGGTAAGGTACTTGCGAATATTAAGTATACCTGGGTGGTTGTTGATAAAACAGACCACCAAGTTACTATAGTAGCTAGGAATTATTAACCCCATTGACTTATGAAAAGGCCCAGGAATATACTGTAACTTTTATTATTAACACTGGGCTAGCTAGGCCTAGCTGGTGGACTACAAACTGGCGGAGTAGCGTCAGCTAGGCAAGACAGTACGAGAGGCCAATAGTACAAATCAAGTGATATTATTTTCAAAATTACAGGTAAAGAAGTATGTACTAAAGAGAAAAATAAAGGAAAAAAATCAAAAGAAAAGACAGAAGAAACTGGGCACAAGAAAACTGATCTTACAAAAAAAACCAAAAAACAAAAAAAAGGTATTGTCGTGTACTACTACTATGCCATGGACAAGACAATTATAATTACAGTTGTTTTTTTTATTTATAGAAAACATATATTATTTTTATCTTGTTTTTAATTGAAACTAATTAAAATCTCTCATTTTATTGTTTAGTCTTGCGTCCCCCATCCTGCTTCCTTAAAGACATGGCACTCGGCAAGGCAGTGGATTTTGTCATTACGACACTTAAAGACATACCAAATAAGCCAATTTACAAGCTGCAATTGCAAAATACAAAGGAGATAAGACGTATAGCTTCTATACTATTTGAAAAACAGGGAGATACAAAATTTAAGCGTTTCAGTGAAACGACTATAGGAAAGCTGTGGAACTGCATCGAGTTCAGCCGCACAAAGTATTTATCAGTAGAAGCAGACAATGAAATGTGGCGCTCTTTTCATTTTGTGAAAATTAGTACAATCGATTCCTGGCATGTATTACTTGCAGAAATGGAAATCCAATTTACAACCATACCAGCTAATATTTTATACCAAGAGCTTCTTTTAGATCTCATGAAATTACTTATATCGGAAAGTAACAGGGTCAACAACACCAGTGATGATGTTGCTGCAAGTCCTATAATTTTGACAAAAGATGAAGAGGAAATTTTGAGGTACCTTGCCGGGTATATTCCACATGCACTATTGAAACGCTACAGAAAATTACCAAACAATATTACAGCATCAGCTTTTACAACAGAATTATTAATGTGGAAAGAGCAGAAAGAAATTGAGTCAACTTCATTTTATGCATACACTCATGCTTGGATCAGTAAACAGAATCGTGGTGGACTGTTTCAAGTAAACGACAAAGTGTTCCTACTATTTCGAGAACTGGAGGTTGTGTTCCAAGAACATGTTACAGGAAAGACTTTGTCCCAAATGAAAGGTGTAAATTTGAATAATCTATTAATGGGCAAACTACAGCAGAACAGAAAAGTTGATAGATGTTGGTGTGCAGTTATTAATGGAAGATTGCAAGAAAGACTATCTTTAGAATTGCAACAAAAAGTATATAGGTACTGGATAAAGATTAGGAGTAAAGCTTTTGTTAAAGTCTATCTAGACCTACAGAAAAAGAAAGATGCATCATCAGTATCTGGCAAATGTGAAAAAGCACTTCGTAAAACATTGCATAAAAACTAGTACTGTATTTATTTAGAACCTTTGATCAAAGTGGTAATAAACATTACACATTTATAATATTCTGTATACCCCATAACATCAATACCAGCCTACTCCAGAGTTACTGCAATTTTTTTTTGTATAATCATATAAAGTAATTAAAAATAAAAAGTTCAATAAATAAATAGTAATGCGATTCATTTCTGTCCTTTGTGTAGTGGCGTTGAATCTAAATAGTTATTACTACTTGTTGATGATTTGCAGTTGGCCTTTTTGGAGGCACGTACACAATTACCAGCAACATGAAGTACCATCATGTTGTGGCCAAACTGTTCAATAGTTGGATTATCGTATGATCGACCTACTCCTCTCTGTTTGCTGAAATACTCTTCAAGTGGGTCTTGATTGAGTTTTTCGCTTAAGATGTACTTTGCCCCGGAACACAGCAACTGCCGACTCAGTTGGACAAATGAACGAACTAGAAGATAACAATTTATTGTAACATGATTATATATTAATTTATAAGACAAGATCTGATAACATTTTACTTATGCAATCACAATCATGATTAGCTGTTTTTATGAAACTCACCTGTCATGCGTATACCATAAACAGTCGCATCGCTAAGACACATCTTCTTCTTTTGTGCATTTGATACATATGGCAGCGTTCTTACTTCCTCTTCCCATTCATCAAAGAATGAAAGAAATTCCCCCTCGAGCCACTAAATAAATAGAGTTTTTATAGACAAAACAGGTTACATTATACCACATAATCATGCTGTAGGTTGGTCAATTTGATTCAATATCCCTTGAAAATAACTTACCTCAAATCTCCAATCATCAACGGATGTATATGGTACAAGAGTTGGCTTAACACTTTTGGTAGGGTTCCATGGCTTAGAAACATTCAAGCAGTCAAAAAACCGATCAAGGAAGCGTACAAATTTTTGTGTTGATTTTGTGTCAGTTCTGCCCTGTGCTTCTAAAGCATTAGCTACTGATGTACTCAAAACCTGTTAAAATTACAATAAAATAAGGATATGTTGACATAAAGATTTCCAACCAGAACCGCATTTTTCCAGATTGACAGTTGTAGAAAGTTACTGTACCTGTACTGCCATGTGCACTTTCATTCGATGAGAAGAAGACAGGTGTAGATGCTCATAAGTAATTTTGTTTAACCGCCTTAGTCCAATACTATTCCGCTTGTCTAATCCTGTGTCCCATTCATACAGTTTTAGTAGCTGCGTCCATGTAATATCCTGTTTGTTAAACTGAGAGGTAAAATTGTAATGTATTAATCAATTGTTCATTTGTGAGTTCTATCTATATTTTGATTATGTCTGGTCAATCCTGATTGTCAAATAATAATTTAATAATAACAGGTTGTTATTAATTAATTTTTTTTGGAGTAAAAACACTTACATGTAGATTTCTTGTCTTGTTATGATAGTTGGAGTTCTCCCAATTATTTCTAGCCGTTTTCATCAGATGTGGTGCATCACTGATAAAAAACAGTCGTCGGTGAGGATCAACAGGATGTGTTGTATAGAAAGTCACTCCATCAGTGCATACTTCAGTGCTTGAATGCAAAGTGAAGAACTTTCTATTTGGAGCGGCTCCATCACAAACAAATGCTTGGACACGTAATCCCAATGCTTCCAATACATTAACTGCTTCACTTATGATGGGATACAAGGACCTACTACCAATACCTTCTGTTGGGTAATAGGATATTGGTGTAAGCAGTGACCCACAAATGCTTCTCGCCATTAACACCAAAACATGTGTGGCTAGACTAGCATCATTGCTGCCATTGCAACGTGCCTCAAAGTCTGCAATGTCATTCGATATGTCCCCAACATCTGTGTAGCCAACTAGCTGTCCGCTTCCAACATTGAACACTAGACCGGACTTCACCTTCATCTCATCAAATAATATCGAAACATCACGTTCATAATCAGAGATTTGCTCAATCCGCAAGTCACTAAATACTCTATTTAAAAATTCATCACTGATCCCAGCGATAGGTGTTGCAAAGTGGGTGTATTTTTTTAATGTTTTTAAATGTGGTAATTTCAAAAAACCACTGTCTCTTAGCAACTCATAACCAGATGTGGATTTTGAACTTAATGCAATACACCACCGAATTATTGCTGGATGCCAACGCATTTGTTTGTTTTTTTCATAAGCCTCTTTTTGTTGTTTCCACAACAACTGAGCTGCTGGTTTATCTTCCAGTAGTTTTTCAGCAGATTGAAAGCGAGTTAATGTCTCACCTAGCAACTTGGCCTGAGTTTCTGTGATTGCGGTCGCCTCCTTACTGATGACATCACATATTTTGTCTTGTAGAAGATTGCTTCGCCTTTTCAGACTTTTGTTTTGCTGTTTTAACAGATGTGCCTTGCGACTAAGTTCGCACTTTGATAGGAGATCATTTCTTACAGATGATGACAATACATCACTAACACTGGAACTTGCTCTTTGTTTGTTAACCAAAGACATCAAATCACTGCGATGCACTTTACAAGGAAAGCAACGGCCCTCACTTTCAATCAATACATGACAATTTATATGCCTTGTATTAGTCTTGCTTACCAAATCTATGTCTGTGTTTCCAGCACAATAGGTCATATTTGACACAGCGCATATCAACTTAACAATATCTTCAGAATTCAAATTCTTGCCAAAGCTCTGAAGATGACCCTTCTTACTCACTGGCTTTTCATAGGCGTATACTTCCCAACAACCCTCATCACTTACAGAAATACATTTGCTAGCTTGACCGCACTTATTGACAATTGCAAAAACATGGAAATTCTCATCAATACAACTACCAAACCCAAGTTTTGCTGCATACATTTGGACTTCACTCCAGTTGATTTTTAACTCTGGGCTGCCATTATCTTTAAACTCGGCAAGCTGAATGTTTAATAAAACCTTTTTGTTCCGCTTGGCTTTATCCCACCACCTTCTTAAAGATCGAACACAAATCTCACATATGAATTCTGGAAAACAATCATTGTCATCACTGATGTCAATATTGAAAGCACGTTGAATTTGCAATTGAAATCTACCTTTCTTGTAGGCATCGGTTTGTGTTACTCTGCTAACACCACAAAGCCTGCAACAATTATTCATATCTTTTTCTTTCTGTTTCCTAAGTCAAAAAGAAAAATAATTAATTAAATTACTGTACTGAATGTATGCATATTTAATAATATAAAACTGCATGAATAAGTTAATGTATGCCTGGCCATACATTATAATCATTATATTAGACCTATGAGTATTTAAACATTTAATAATATTACATTATTATTAATAATATTAAGCTATTTTATATGCCTAGCCTAAATAAATTTTAAAACAAATCATAAATTTAATTGCCTGGTCCTAATTAATGATAATAAAATAAGTCTGTGTACTGTGTAGGCCTAACTACCTGGGAATATGATATAGCCTAGACTATGCTTATAAATAATAATTAATAATATAGGCCTAGCCTTAGTAGAGTAGCCTAGCTACTAAGCTAGCCTGTCTCTTTTATTAGTAGTGAAACTAGGCCTCTAAAGAGAGAATAGTAATAGTATAATAAATTCTAGGCATATAGTTAGGGCCTAGCCTAGATTTTATATTCATTATGCTACCCCGACCCTAGCCTAAAAACCTAAATATGCTAGGCCTAATCACTGTTTTGTAATCGAATACCCCCACATTCATTCTTAACAAACCCGCGAAAAAGCCTTCTTTATTTTCGTCAATATCTTTGGACGGTCATCGTTGGCAGCCCAGCGACTAACGTAAAAGTATAAAGCAATAACCATACCTTATTCACACAAAATGACAGCTGTCTGACGGCGTATATTAATATTTTATCGTAAAAATATATATTGCATAAACAGCAATAAAATATCAATGATAATTATAATAGAAACTTGATAAAATTCGCTTAAAATGTCGTACGTAATCGTGTTTGGTATCAATATTTAGGTAATTTTAAGCGGGAAACGAAAATGTTGATTGCGCAATAATTATATCACAAACAATAGCACTGCGCATGCCAAAAGTATATGTGTTTGTTTGTGTTTATTCGAGGCTCTGACCTCCTCTACAATAGAGGGCTGAACTAGAGCGGCGGCTAACCTTGGTGAGAAAGGGCTTCCTGCTACCGCCGCGGGCTGTCGGTACAAGGCTTCGGCTTTGAAAATATCATATCGCACATCCTGTTAATTGGATTAAGCAGATTACATACATTCGAGCTCTCTCCTTCTATTTTTATACCTCCATGGATACCGAGAGCTGACTCCATTTTCATTACCACGATTAAACAGAGCGCACGTTACTATGCGCGCAATGTCAATGTCAATGTGTTTTTCTACTTTGGTAAACACTTTTTATTAGTTTGGGCCTAGGTCATTATTCTGAAAATAAATTAATTATGAAAATATCCTTTTGAGTGAATATTTATTTACCTTCGAGGCTCACTCACTCCATGGTTCTGGTGGTAGAACGAGTCTTCTCGGATTAGGACTAAAACCGTAGGTCCAGTGTACACATCTAGCTCGTGTGCACTTTAAAGAACCTAGTACATCTTTCGAGACGAGTAGGGGGTTACCCCGGTGTATTAGTACATCACAGCCACTGATCACCAACTGGGCCCTCTGGGAGACCAGCCTTTGACTGAAGAGGTTACCCAGTATAAATATAAACTTCAATTCAATTCAATTCAACCTATTATTCTATAAGATCAAGTATTTTTTATTTCCATTTCATTCAACCAAACATGAGAATATAGCCTAGTGGTTAAAAGATCATCATCGTCTAGCGAAACCATCGGAAGGCTGAATGACCTACCATTTTCAACCTTGTTTTTGTAGTTGAGACTCTTATGACCTAAAAATGTTTTTCTTCCTACACCAAGATAATATAGTTCCACATACCATGTGCTTGTTTTAAGTGCTAAAAAAACCGGTTTTATCCCGATATGAGGCCTTTATGATTCGAATATTTCATAGTAACAACCAATATACCATGAAAAATAATTTTTGGAAAATTCCAAGGGGCTCAACTACAAAAACGCCATTTTGTGGTATGATGTCATCGTAAGCCAATCAAACCTCCGCTTTCGACCGCTTCGCAGGGCTCACGCTTGAACAATTTTGGATTCCCGCCCTTTGATTGGTTGACGCGAATCAACACACAGCGGAGAAATTTTCCCGCGAGTGCCGTGAAGTCACGTGGGCTCAGGTCTGTCCAATTACACCGGAAAATAATGCATTGAAATTCTTCGAATGAGGTTAAAATATAGTCATTTACCGGTATATATTTTAATTAATTGTATTTGTGGATTTTAACATCGAAATCAATCATCTTTGTATATACAATGTAAACTATATCAAGTTATGGTACCTGTTTTTAACAATGTATCATAAATTAGCGAAAAAACATGTTTAACCGATTCACCACGATAAGTGCTTAAAGCGCTCATGAGGTTAAAAGTCAAGGTCATTGTAAACAAATTATCAACAAATAAAAAGTAAATCGAATTTACATGTGCAGTGTGATGTGCATGATTCGTGACAATAAATTATACAAAATACTCACAACAACAGTACAGTACAGTTTTGTTCCTCTCACTGATGCCAGTCGCATCCAAGAGGCAGTCTTCTCTATCATCCGAATATATGCTTGGTCCGACTGTTAAGGGTTTCCTTGACTGGGTTAGCTTTTTAGCTTGACTAGGATCGCACTGGAGGAGATTGCTTAATTTAATCCAGGGGTCACGATAGTATGGTTTTCGGGCTTGTGCAAAGAGCATTCGTTTTGTTAATGAGTTACTTGGTTCTTGACAGATATAGGCTATGTACTTCAGGTAGTGAAAATATGCTTCTAAATATATAAAAACAATTGTTGAAGTTATGGGCATGAAATATTTTTCAAACTCTGCGCAAAGGTCAGTTTGTTGAAGTATAACTTTTGATAAACATTTTGATACCAAACTTGTTTTGGTTTCATAAGTTTCCGATGCATTTTCATCTAATTTTCTGCAAGCTACACATCTAAAATAGCGGACTAAGGCTATGTTTAGACCCATGGCGTTAGACCGTTTTACCGTACATTGTTACGGGCAAGGTAATCGAATAAAATCAATCAATATTATACGTCTTATTTTATTGAATTTTAAATATTTCCCCTGCCTACAGTACTGTCTCATCTTCTGATGATTGAATATGATAGTAATAAGTTATTTATATAAAGTAATTGATGTAATTTTATTTATCGATAGGGCCATTTAGTAAACGAAGGAAATCTGTCCATGATGAAATTGAAGAAAGACTTGAATCGCTCATCACAAGGGTTGGCGAGAAGGTAAAAATAGTTTTTTCTTAAAGTATTTGATATCAATAAATTTAATATTTAATTTGTGAATTGTACTAAAGCTATTTATTATTGAAAAAAAAATGTTGGTTTATGACAGCCAAAAGGCATCAGTCGTTGCAGGGTTCGTACGCAACCTTAAATTCCGTAAAAGTCATGGAAAAATAAATTACTTTTTTAAGTACTGGAAAGTCCTTGAAATTTGTCCTTGAATGTCCTAAAAATTGTTAACTACAGAAATGTAATATGAATTCTTTGTAATAATGTTTTAAAAACACTGAATAAGTGTTGCTTAATTTTGTTGAATGACACCCCATAGATGGCCGGAATGATACTCGTGCATGTAAAATTTGCTGGAAATGATACTTCATTGCGAACAGCAAAACGATCGTTGCCACCTCTGTCCGTGATTGACGATGATCAGGCCCATCAGCGCAACTGTGTGGACGTTTGGGCCCAACTATGTGGATGATCGGGGCCCATTCTAAAAATAAAGGAAAGCCGATTGGTCCACGAAAATGAAGTGGATTTATAATTTGTCCACCATAAATTATTTTTGGGTAGGGTATGATCAAAAATAAAATATGGGTCTCATAATTTCATCTATATAACATAATACAGTGTACTCTGTAAATATTGTTAAACTTTAATATCAGTAAATAGGTACAATTAGCACTGTAAACATATTTAATTCATGTCATAGGATGGCATAATAATTTTCACTGTTCACATTTTATGTGGATTTTGCGCTTCAGCGGATAACCCGAACTCGTCACGGTGACAAGTTTAAATCTTTAAAAATAAACTGAATGTTTTGTGCTAATTATTACCCATGCTTGCATGTCCCTATCAACAAGGGTGTTGCTGCTTACATAAACCATGTCCCAACAAGAGGAGTATCGCTATTTACATAAACCATGTTCAAACAAGAGGAGTGTTGCTGCTTGCAAAATCTGCTGTAGTTAGCAGCAATTAATAACAGCTTTGTTTCAGATTAAGAAGTTATTAAACAAATCGCTATAACAGTATTATAACAATGATAAATTCTTTCATGCTACACATTCAGTATATATTACATTTACTAACTATTACATTGAAACAGAGTACATCTTCATTGGAGAGTAACTTAGAAGGTCTCGCTGGTGTTCTAGAAGCTGACGTACCAAACTACAAGAACAAAATCATTGATATATTATCTGTTTGGTTAGTACTTTATATCTTTAGTAGAAACTAAATGTAAGGCTATACAATAATATGAAGAATGACATTTACTGCTTTAAAAATGCCTACATATGATATGTATGCACATGCCTTTGCCAACAAGTTACTGTGATGAAAGTATTGGTCTAGTAACCCTAATCAATCTGCTGTTAATTAAAAATTACACAGAACTTTTCCGACGAAGTATCTTCGTAGATAGAACGTAGGGTACGTTGTTGGCTTCGTAGGTTACATTATTTGGCTTCGTAACCTCAATAAACAACTATCAATGAACAACGTTCTAAACTTCGTAAGGAGTTTGTAACCTTAATTAAACAACCCTACGATGTCCTTTGAGAAGTAACATGGTGTGAAAATTAATGTCTTAATTTTGACTGGTGGAGGACCAAGTTTTAAATAATACCAAAAAATATGCACCTTTGCGTAAAAAATGTGGCTTACCTTTAGGTGACCATTACGCATCCATGAGGCCAGATTTGCATTGTATGGTGGGAATTGACCCTAGATACCATTTACCAGCTTTGTATCTTAATTTTAAACAATTAATTTTGAACAATTTGACACCAAAATTATCTCACTATGTCCAGTATTTCCATGATATAGCATGTTTGTATGGAAATAGCAGCCATTTTGTTGATGCTAATTATGCAAATTGCTCGATGCTGACAGCCATCCAGAGTAAAAAAATCTTCATTTTGATGGTATCTAGAATCTTAATCCATAAAAAAAAACTATAAAAAAACATTGCAAGGTTATGGAAAAAATAGGCATTTGGCTGCTGGACTAAATACTGAACTGTATATTGTGTGTTTTGTTTGTAATTTTGATCTTTTATTGCAGTGCATCAGATTTACCAGAGAAGGTTACAGTTTATACTACTCTTGTTGGCCTGCTAAATACAAAGAACTACAACTGTGGTAGAGAGGTAACAGTATTAAGTTGCTAGATACAAATATCAATTAGTAATTACTGTATAAATATGTTCACAATTTTACATTTTTTAAAACTATTTTGCGACCTTTTAGTTTCTCGATTTTGAGTTACTTGTGTAATTGGATGAACCAAATTGGCAAATGTATTTCGCCTCCGCAATAAACGTAAAAAAATGACCACGATTGTCTTTGGCACAATTGTCTGTTCACCCCCACAAGCTAGGCTTACGCAAGTAATTTCCTGTATGGACACATTACAACTTATATGATTTAATGGACAAAGGATTCGTCAAGCAAGTACACTATACATTTCAAAAAAAATTGTGAAGAGGAATTTCATCATTGTTTTGGGCGAGACAGCGCAGGCTGAGTAGGGCCTAGCTAGCATTTTCGTTCGGTTGCAATTTCTTTTAATGTTTTAATTACACTTGAACAAATAATAATCGGTTTCGTAAATTTTTCAAAGAATACACAATTTAGAAGTTAATTGTAACTATTTTTTTTCCATTTTTTCCATATTTAGGCTAGGGCCTAGGCCTGGCCAACTAAGCCTAGGCTAGGCCTGATCGACTGTAAAAAACATCTTTGGAAATTATTTTCACAATCTTGTTGTTTGTTGTTAAATTGTAAAAAAATAACACTGTTTATGTAATAAATTACTAAAAATGATGACGTCATTAGTCATTTTATGCGTACGTAAAATCAGGATACGTAAAACGGAGATTCTACTTTATATTATTTATTTACTACAGTATTAAGTGTTTTTTATTTTTGCTCTTTGTTAGTTTGTAGAAAATTTGTTACGAAAACTGAAAGAAACTCTAAAAAATAGTGATTGGATTCGAGCTCATACCATAACACGTTTCATGGGTGATCTTGTCAACTGCCACGTGGTCGATCATGCGTCCATTATTGGTATGTATGAGACTTTTCTAAGCACGTTGAAAGAAGATAAAGTTCCACAAGTACGAACCGATTGGTATGTTTATGCTGTGTTATCATCTCTACCATGGGTAAGCTATTTATACATTTTGCTGGCTACACTGTCACAAGAAAAGACAACATTGAAATAGCACAGTTGGATTAACTGTTGGTAGCCACTGTGTTGTGCGCTGAACCGTGAAAGACCATGGTCCATGGATCGAATCCAATTGCCTTTGGTCCTGTGTGCAACATGGCTCATGGCTCACACAGTACACCACCAAAATTACCCCAGCGGAAAAAAATCTATGGACTTACTAGTATATCCTTGATTGTTTGATTTGTAACATGTAGCATGGTATTATTGCTATTATTTTGTTCCATTTTTACTGAAAATGTATGTGTGCTCAGGAGCCAATATCTGAAGACGACCTTTTTTAAAGGGTCGTGTTCATTCATTACAGTATATTTGTTTAATAATCGATATACTTATTGTTTTTGTAGTCAGCACATGAACTTCATGATAAGAAACCTCAAGAATTTAATAGAATATTAAGCACAATAGAAAAATATATTGGGTAAGATTACAAATGTTTATAGATTTAACATAATTATTATAATGATGTTATAGTAATAAAAAAAATTATGAATTTTATCATATTTTGATGTTTTTTTCAGTCAGCGTAAACATAATCACATGGCAATGCTGAGGGTCTGGTCGTTAGATGTTCCACATCAGCAAGAAGATGTAAGAAATTAATATGCATTTCAGCTTTTTTATTACAGTGTTAGATTATAAATAGACAGCAGGAAATGAAGATGGGTTTTATTCAGCTCTGAAATTTGTCAGACCATTTTTTTGATACCATTTTAGAACGCCGATTGCAAATATATATGTTATATGGACTGTATATTGTGTTTTCGAGAAAAATGATCTTTTGTGACAAATTTTTGTCATTGATCACATGATCACAATAATGATATGCGCCATTTCTGCTTTTGTCAAAAAATTATAAGCCTGATAATAATTAACTATATTTCAATGTATTACCACACACTATATACTATTTTATTACTATATTCAATTTAAACATTAAAATCTGCTCCCCCAATCAAAATAACTACACCCTCAATCTGATAATAATTCAGGCAATAAACACTAAGTATCTTCAAAGATATAAATAAGTCACGTAATGAAGTTATAGTATTTATAACTAATGTTAACAAAATGATTTTGTTTTTTTTATTTTGTTTTTCTGCTGTATTTGTATTTGCAGTTTTAGTTTGAAATAAAATTTAATGAAAGGTATTTTCTTACTAGAATACATGCTTGGTTCATGGACCATCAGTTGTTCTTCATCCTACCAATGATAACAACTTTTAGTGATATAAAAAATATATTTTCGATGAATGCCGTATCCGGTGCTGTGATTGGCCAATTGTGCTCACATGGCTTTAAAGCTCATGACTGCGCATGCTCACAATGTCGTAGCTGTCAAAATTTTACCAACGTGTGCAGTGGTTTGGAGGAGAAAGCAGAACACAACGCGAGAGCAGTATAACTGAGATTTTGCATGTCTGAGAGTAATATAAAAACAAAATAATTTTGGAATTTTATTAACATCTGATATTCTAGAACAATAATAAAAGCGTGTTCTCTGTGTCCTCTTTTCCGTTGCTAGAGCATTCAGCCTCGCTGTTCAGGGAAGGCCACCGCGGCCCAGCAGCGCGTCAATAAACTTTGAACGCATATTTCTCCAAAACATAATCCAGAGAGTTCCAACACATACATGTTTTAAATTTCACATATATCTTTGTAAGTAAAAGTCGAATTACAATAATTTTTTTACCATTATAAAACAGATAATTAGCTGCATAATAATATATTATCTCAAAATTTTGCGACATGCGACTGATCTGGCTTGTCCCTGCCACATATACATTTGGAATCACCGTCCTAAAATGTTGTATCAAAATATGGTCCGACAAATTGCCGAGCCGGATGATTGATTTCCTCCTGATCTAACTTTCACAAAACGCAATCATTGTTTACCATAGCTACTGATGCCTAAAAAAGTAGCACCCTCTATGTTTGGGTTTTTTAAAATCTCCCAATATTTCATTTAACCAAGTTGGCTTTTGGGGTTTTTTCCAGGTATTTAGACCTATTGAATTTCATTTTCCTTTTTTTTTTAGTACATTGATTCACTTTGGGCACAAATAAACAAAATGCGTCGAGATAAATGGCAGGAAAGAATTCTACAAAGACCCTACTTGGCATTTGATGGCGTCATGTCAGAGGCCCTTCAGCATACGTTACCCAAGTTTACCCTGCCTCCACACTCGCCAGACATTTTATATCAGCCCCCTAAAGTGGTCTACAGGATGTTTGATTACACTGATGTTCCAGAGGTAAGTCTTCTATTGAAATTATTTCATCTCAGTTAAGTTAACTCTGTTTACATAACGTTTATATCACAGGTAGCTTAATATCCCAAAAGAAAACGTTTTTGCACAATGCAGGGTGGGAAAGAATTGGTGGAAAAATGTCAATAGTAAATGTTTCTCCCCATTAGTGTGAAAACCAATAAAGCTCCAGGTCCAGATGACGTATTGAGAGGCCTCTCACGATAGGCTATATCACTTTCCTGAATTTTAAGGATAAACACTAACAAAAAGACAAGAAATAACAGTAATTTGACATGTTTCGTAAATTGTTATGTCGCACATCATCTACGCAACCTCTGTTGTAGCAAAAGAGTTACCAAACCTCACGCAAATAGCAAATGTATAATGGGTAACAAATCTCTCACACAAACAAATTGCAAAATACCAAATCCATTAAAATAATATAGTGGGTCATACAATTTTACAAGTGCATAACAAATAAAAATGCCAATCCACAAAAACCTCTGCAAATGCTTTGATCTAGCTAGTGCAGCCAATACACAATGCACCAAGCCATCGCTCTACATGCTGCTGTGATGCATTTGAAATCAGCACTGCTGACTCTTATGGCAGCCCCTGCATCTAGTATCTGCCTCATACGTATTGGCTTATGCCTTTCGTCTGGTCAAGGTGGGCACTGGACGAGAGAAGCCCTTGATCAATGTTAGGACCAATCAAGGTGCTTTAAACAGTCCTGACTTTATTTGTATCAAACATATTGGTGGCGGTAATTATCGCTGTTAGTTTCGAATAAATAAAATCAAATCAAATCAAAAAGAAAAAGTGATAAATAAGCCTCAATTTAATTTCTGTGATACATTCTGATAATACAGATTTATTCTGAATTGTAAGATTTTAAAAAAGCCTGTGACTGAGCAGGGAATATTTTCATTCCAAATTTTTGCATAGCCATAATTACAAATTGGTTTGTATCTATATATAAATTTAAGTAAGGGCAAAATTTGGTAAGTCGCGCGTTAATTCCTTTTTACTCAATAGTATATAAAGTTTGTTCATACTTTCGGTAACCACCTAATGTAAAACTGTTTACTAATTAAGTTGATTTAGATAATAATTTATTGACAATTTAAAGAATTTTTCAACTATTTGCCCCAAATAGGGGTGTTTTCCGATCGTTGTATACAACGCAAGCCATCTGTGGGCCATCCGTGGGCACACAAGCATGCCGTCTAAATAAATAAATTGATACTGATTTCGTTACTGTGCTTTGGTTTAGTTTTAAATCTGTCGCAAAACAATTTGTATAAACAATTTAAAACAGTTTAATTAACATTTAATCAGTAGCATTTCAATTGGATGAGATTATCGCTTATCTTCACATCATATCCCAAATTATTGTATATCCCCGTCATAGACAGGCAGATCCCAGAAGGTTTAAGGAATTGGCACAGTCCATCACAAATAATTGTACTAAGAGTGGGCGGAAGTATAGACTTATTAGCCCAAAGACGCATATTCGATGCAATCATGTCAGCTTGCCAGTTCTCCCATAATTGTTCTTTAAAATAACATGACCTCAGGTGGAAAATTCAGGTTGAATGGAGCTAGGTGTAAAACAGGCTGGGTGGCAAATGGCCAGGTGGCAACAGGGTGGAAATGACCTAGGTGGCTAAAGACTGGGTGGCTTGAAGCCAAGTGGCAAAGGGTCGGGTGGCAACAGGCTATGTGGCAAAAGTTTGGGTGGCAATGGGCCTAATTTGATTTAACATAATTCACATGGTTTCATATCCCTGACTAATCTCCACAAACTATCCGTATCTACACATATTTGTTTTCTCCTAGTCAGTTTATGGATAATACCAAATGAGATTGACCTAATTGAGTTTTTAGCCTGATCATATTCCTTGTCTCCTAATAATGTGCTAAGCTTCAATATGTGTCTTAGTTTCACCAGTGCAAAACTGATGAGACACTGGAGCTTAGTAGGTTTAGAAGCTAGGCCCTATATTATTTTCTAAATTTGAAATGAAATCAAAATACCTGATAGCAAAACACTAGATTTATCAATGTTACTTTTAGTGTCCATATTACCCTCAACATCTGAACGGTAAAATATCTTGTCCTCGAGGTTGCCATCTTCAGAGTTCCAACTTCTGTCGAGCACTATTAAATACCTGAAACATTTCCATCCGACAATCCTCCATCCATGTTTCAGTGTACGCAAATTCCTCATCCTTCTCTATCAATGCTACAAATGCTTCATGAAAGTTCTCAAGTTCCTCAACTTATTTTTCCAATTTTTTGATTAGCTTTATTATTTATTCAGCATTTAAATTTATAATATTGGATGTTCTTATCTTTTTCTTTCCTCTATTACAAGTTTTCCAACAGCCTTTGTACATCACATTTCCAGTAAACAAAATTTCTCATACAGATTCATGTTTTATTTTTAACCTCGCTATGCTACCATTTTTTTTCTCAAAAACAATGTTGTTAAATTCAACTCAAAACAAATAGCAACAATCACAAATCATTAAAAAAAGACAGGCTTCATTTGGTGTTGGTTTAATTTTTTTAAATTTTGTAGTATGGCCATTACAAACTGCCTGTTCCAAACAACAAAAATAATTGAAACTGCCCCACCCCACGCCATGAATACAGTTTTGTTGTATAGTAATTTACATAAAGGTGTTCAACAATTTAAGAATAGAATTAATGCAACAATGAACTATTCTTTTAAAAAATGATCTTAAAATACTGTATTTGACTTGTTATTAGGGCTCTCCCACATTGCCAGGTATACATTCTGTTGAGAGGTATTTAGTAGAGGATCACCTGGGAATCATCATAGATAACTTTTGGAAAGAAAGAAAAGAATGGTATGTACATCTTGCATTTCAGACACAAAATTGGATTTTCAAATTTTGAAGGAAATTATAACAATATTTATAGCCTAATATTAAACGGAAGTTTATCCAGTAATTACAGTCAATATATGAATAAAAACACTAATGAAATGATGTTTCTCCAGTTGAATGTGTTTATGTTTTATTCATTCATTAATTTATACACTTTAGTAAACTAGTCTAATTTCAGAATAAATTATATACAAATAAAACTAAATCATATTTTGCAACAATTACCAGTAATCTCATTATTATTTTGTTTTTGCAGTGCTGCCCAGTTAGTGAGCTTTCATGCCAAACACAAGGTACCACTCAACTACATGATAGTAGAAGCTATATTCTCACATTTCTTCAGGTTGCCAGCCTCACCACGCATTGAAATATTCTATACCTCTTTATTCCTGGAGCTTTGCAAGCTGCAGCCAAGCTCCTTACCTCAAGTTGTATCCTTTTCTGCTAATCTAACAAGTAATCTTGCCATTGTTCCTGATCTATAAGTTGCATAAATAAACTATATCATTATACTTTAGTTCTATTATAAATGAAATCATTTTTAGAAGCTCATTTTTTGAAGTAGAAATATGTAATAAAAGACAAATTGTGGTTTCAATAAATTGGTAATAATACATAACACATTAATTTGAAACGATAAATAAAAGATGAGGAAATCTGAGAATGAGACTAGTGCTTTTCCGCTATACCACGGCAAGTGTGTTAAGAGTAGCTATCCAGTCGAGTTTGAACAACACCATGACAGCCTCAGTGGTTTAATGGTTAGTACATCTGCATATTCAAGAAGAAGGTTCCAGATTCGAATTTCAGTTGGGGAAACTTTTTCTTAGTCTCACAGATTTTTTCATCTTTATCGTCTAAAATTTGTTCTGTGCCTGTGATGTTTATGTATCATACATTGTTATAATTGGTCAATTTTGAACTTTTACCCTTTTTATCCAATAAACACTGCTGTTGGTTATTGTTTTAATGATTTATTAGCTTGCTCAAGCAGCTGAGATGATGTATGATCGTCTTGACTCCATGAACCTCAGTATTATGGATCGTTTTACTAACTGGTTTGCTCATCATCTTAGTAACTTTCAGTTCAGATGGAGTTGGGATGAATGGTAAGTATTATTCAGCTATCGGCCACGACAAGTGGTTTCTTGCAAAACACAGTTGCTTTATATATAGAACACCATACCATCTGATAACAAAAAAGAAGAAATTCAGATACTTGTTCAATAGATAATAATAATAATAATAATAATAAGCTTTATTTAATCACGGATACTTAACTCAACTAAAAGTTGTTTTTCAGTAAGACCGTGCTCAAAGGAAAACACCAACAAAAATAAATGTAAAAAGCAAATATATATATGTAATAATGTTACATGGATATCTCCCTAGATAATCCTGCTTATGCTATGTAACAGAATCATTAGAAAAATATGTGCAGATACTGCTGTTATGTTGGGCACAAAGTTAGTTTGCTTTTCAATATAGTTCACATGCTATTAAAGCAGCTTTAGTCTGAGCCCATACACATTTTGAAATGTTATAAATTCTGTTTAAATGAATTGACTGAATATTTTAATATTAGAAATATATTTTTATAATTCCTAACAGGACTGATTGCTTGAACTCTGATCCTGAACTACCTAAGCCCAAGTTCATTAAGGAAGTTTTGAAAAAATGTATGCGACTGTCATACCACCAGCGAATTCTGGACAATATTCCTGACAGCTTTTCCTCTCTTATCCCAAAGGAACCCAAGCCAGTTTATAAGTACAAACTAGAAGGAGCAAGTAAGTACTGTTTGTGGTTTAATAACATTTTTTGTTTTATTTGATGTATAAAACAACCAAAATGTTCATCATTGTGGAATTAAATATTATATTTATACTTTTTCAAAATATTATTGCCTCCGAACACATACAAAACTGAGATACATTCTGTTGTGGAAATAATTCAGGTGCTATGTGCCTAAAATTCTGTGCACTTTGTAGTTTAATGTGTATACACACAGCAGGGATTCCATTAACAATAAAGTCTAATGCCATGCATCTGTACTGTTACTAACTTTAAGTAAATGTTTGTATTTTTTTCAGTCAGTATATGTATCTTAAATTCCCTATATTGATCTAGTTAATTAAAATAGTTTTTGAATGAAAAAAATCGGTGCCGTATTAAGCATTTTACAAAGTAGGCTGTTTTTTGTATCAAGCTTGAAAAACACAAGCTTTTAAAATGTTTTTAACGATGCAATCATGTTCTGATAATGTTTATGTGAAATTAATTATGTATAGCCAGAGTTGCTTATCTAAGAGATTATCATAACATTATGCCATCAATAGCTTAATGACTTAAACACATGTAATCTTCCTAATCCCTTTTTTCCACAACGGACTGTATCTCAGTTTCCCATGAGTTATTTTTGTTTGATAATGTTTTAACCTAAAAAACAAAGCCCAAGTTTTTCCAAAAGGACTGTTTCTCATATGATTAAATAACTGGTCAAATGCATCATTATCTGAATAAAAATTATTCCATTTCCATGGCAGCAGAAATTAGTAAAATAACAGTTAGAACATCCATTCGACTGACCGACATAGAACATTGGGTTGACCTTTGCAAAGTCTTGTCCATTTGAATGCAGAAACTAATTCATATATTGTCTTTAGGTCAATTACCAGGCAATATGATGGCTCATAGATTGATCGATGCATTCAAATCGAGAGCTACACCTGAAGATGTAACCAAGTTATTAAAAGACACGCCCAATCCAAACAAAGATGAATATGCATTTGATGGTTAGTTTGTTCTTTATGTAAAAGTAATTATTTTTATTTTTAAAACCAAAAACAGCAGAAACCATAATCCAGAACCATAAATGTAAATGGGGGAATAACCTGCAACTTGCAGCCTACTAGGCTGAATTGCACGCAGGTGTGGACGACACCAAAGAACTTATAACACAAGAATCTCCTGTTCTTCAATTTGCATTCAAAACACAGTATCGGAAGTACAGGGTTAAAAGGTCAAACTGGGCGACGCCATTTCACAGCATGGAGCAGTGCCCCCTCCAAACTAGGAAGTCAATTACTCTACCCCCCCCCCCCCCTAGAGTATTAGCAGATCCCCTCTATGATTTTGACTTACTAATTTGATGCGGGCGCCCTACTCCTCAGTCAATTACTCTATCCCCTCTAGAGCATTAGCAGATCCCCTCTATGATTTTGACTTTCTAATTTGATGCGGGCGCCCTACTCCATGGCTCACAATGGCGCCACCCATTGCTCTATTCTATCCCACAATGCCTTTCGAAATTGTTACGCGCTTCGGACGAACAGGAGATTCTTGTGTTATAAGTTCTTTGACGAAACATGCTACAACTTTCTACTCCCCTAAGGGTTCCTTCATGTCGAGTGCTGTGACCAAACGGCACCCGTTTGTCCGTCAACAACGACAGGGGCGGAATGCACCAGTACACCAGGGTAACCCCCTACTCTTTCGAAAAATGTACTGGGTTCATAATATTGTCAAGGGTTTGAGGCTCACTTCATGATTCTGGTGGTATAAAACGTCTTTAAGAAAAGGACTATAAACCGTAGCTCCAGTGTACAGACATTACTTATGTGCACTTTAAAGAACCTAGTGCATCTTTCAAGACTAGTAGGGGGTTACCCTGCTGTACTAGATCCCACACAGCCACTGTAGTGGACAAATTTTGGAGCGCCTTAAAGTGGCTGCAATGGCATGACCCTTAGAAGAGAAGCATTTTGACAACAATACATTTTTTAAAGTTTTAAAATATTAAACATAGTTTTAGATAGTTCTGAAATAGTTTTAACAATGTTTTATATGTTATTTTATCATGAACCTTTTACTTGTTATATGTGCAACTGTGATTTTTACTAAATAAATTAATGTATAGCATGTAGTTGAAAAGTGTATCATCATCATCCACAGCACCATGAGCAATGATCCATTTGTTGAAATTTGGCAAGAACTTGTATATTATACTCTTAATATTTTTCTTCTCCATTTTACACATTGTACTTATTGTTCATGTAGATGATTCAGGATTTAATCCTGTAAAGATTGACATCTTTGTGCAAACATTGTTTCACTTGGGCAGTAAATCATTCTCGCATTCATTCAGTGCACTTGCAAAGTAAGTATTTCTTGCAGAACGGTATCCATGTGGTAGAATAAATCTTGTTAAATCTGTGGTAGACCTTAAAGCATGGATTCTAGCTAGAGAAGTCCAGGGGTGGTTATCAAAAAGTTATAGGTGGGTGGAAAATTAGGCTGAGTGGAGTGGAAACCTAAGCTATAGACTTGGTAGGTAGTTATTCACCATGCAAAGCTTTAACCAAAGTACTTTCATCCACCTCCACCTAGCACAATGACATCCATGAGAGTAAAGCTCAACTGTTTGGTGCTTTAAAAACTAATGGGATAATATTTTTTAATGAAAAAATTGGTATTAAAGATAGAAATGATGAAGAATAAAACTCTGAAAGAAAATAAATTAATAAATAATAGTTAATTTTTATATTTTTTTCAAAAATGTTGAATAGATTTCACTCAGTGTTGAAATCATTAGCAGATTGTGCTGAAGCTCAAGTATATATTTTGCGTATGGTACATGAACTTTGGCGAAATCATGAACAGGTAAGAAGTGAAGAAAATTAATTATTCTGCTTATAAAATAATCAACATAAATAGTTCACAAATTACATTTCCACAAATGGCCTATTTTCAATTATTGTTTTAGGAAACCATATATTTTTACAATTACCAAGCCTACCCCTATTTTTGATAAATTCTTGATCTAAATTTGGCATTTGGGTACAAGCCCACCATTAATTATTAGATCAGAGTGCAGAGTAAAACGTTGTTTAATTGCTGTTGTAAGCTAGATTAGGGAGGCCTAGAGTTGAATTTGTTCCAAAATCTACTGTATATTGCCATTTTGGTATTTAGTATAAGTATTACAGTAAATAAATAATTATGAAAACTTTAAAGACACTGACCTATTTCTTTTACCTAATTTAAAGGTCACACAATACATGTTATGTAAACATAAATACTATATGGACCTATTTCGATAATTGTTTTAAATTTTTAACAGTTGAAATTGTGAAAAATAAGTTTATTTTATACATTTAAGTGACCTGCTATAAATCCCAATATGCATCGCGTGTGGATTGATATTTTCATATTGTGATGTGATGCACCCACTTAAAAAACGTAAACAGATAAAAGAATCGTAACTTCTCAGAGAAATACTAGGTCTTCCCCATCCCCCAAACGGATTCTGCCAAAAAAAGAAAGGACAATAGAGTAGAGAGGTTTCACAATGCTATAAATAGGATAACGAAACTATCACTGCCATAGTCGATTGAAATAGTAAAGTACATGTAACGATACACCACTACGACGTTTTTATTTGTTGTAATTAGTAATTAATACAAATGTTTAGAAGCAACTGTCAGTAATAAAGTTTATTTTTATATGTGTTTATATATCTAACAGTACCCACCCTTACAGTAAAAAATTTCAAATGACGACCAAAAATGGTTTATGTATTTATTGTCAACATTTGTTATACACTACTTATAACAATTACAGTATTGCAATACTATATCTACTATTAGACCTCTAACTGTCAAAGGGCCCATAAATTTACAAAAAAAATTATAATCGCCAATCAATACGTTTGTAGAAATGTATATCAAATCTATTAAAATAGTATTTTTTTAAGAAATTTGGTTTGTCTTCAACATTATGATGCTTATCGTAGGAGGAGATAGGTAAATGCGAAGTGTTCTTGTATTATTGTGTGCGGGTATTTTTCAAGATGGACATCCATTAGACAGTGTATACAATGATCGTAAAACACCCTATTTGGGCCAAATCGTTGAACCTAAATTTGTTTTAATTGTCAATAACTAATTATCTAGCTCAACTTAATTAGTAAACAGGGTTACATCAGGTGGTTAAAATCAGTACCGAAAGTATAAACCAACTTCATATAAAATTTCTAGAAGTAACACGCGATTTACCTAACTTTGCCCCTATGTAAATTTATATATAGATGCATTTTACGTCAAAAATTGCAGGTCTTTAATTTTTTTTTCAACTATGGGATCTAGACCATCTAAAATATTGCACCCTTTGCACCAATTATAAACTAAATAGATTTCGCAAATTTGATGATCTAGCCAACATTTTCCTTATCGGCAACTTATTTTTCTTGTGTTTTAGATGATAATTGTACTGGTTGATAAAATGCTACGAACCCAGATAGTTGAGTGCGCCTCTGTAATCAACTGGCTGTTTTCAGTGGAAATGCGAGATCAGTTCACATGTTTATATATGTGGGAAATTTTACATGCAACCATTCGTATTATGAGCAATCATGTGAATAAGCTAGAGTCAGAAGTTGAGTCAGCACTTAAAAAACAGAAGAGAGGCAACAAGGTAAAAATGTTGAGCAACAAAGCCCTGATTACATATATTTAATAATATAAACAAATTCTAAACTGCTTGGTGATATACTGACTTTTTTTTTATTAATTTGAAACTATAAAGATGAGGAAATCTGTGAGAATAAGAAAAAGTCCCCCAACCAAGATTCGAACTGAGAACTTTCTGCTTGTTATGTACTAGATCACTGGGGCTTTCATGATATTGTTTAAACTCGATTGGATATTGACTCTTTAATGATATATTGGATTCATGGTAAGGGAGAGTGAAAGTCCCTGTCATCTAATAGGACACTATTATTATCTACAATACTATCCAAATTACATCTACCCTTGCATGCATACTGGCCGCGGAAAATATTTAGAAAAAAAGTGTGTTAATATTCCGCGATTATGTAACTGTTAGCAGCTACTTCGAATCGGACCTCACGTACAGCATGCTCCAGTGATCTTCGAAGATGTGTTGAACAAAAGGTCATGGAGCTAGATCATTATGTAAACCTTGACACGCCCATTCATTCATAATTTAAAACAAAAGATTCCAACTGTATTATTTGATAAACAATAATTGCGCTGGAGCATGCTGTACGTGAGGTCCAATTCGAAGTGGATGGTTATTTTAGGTAATTAATATATTGATATAACACAATCATACATTTCTATTCCTTTGACTGTATTTGAATATCAATCTTTAAAAGAAGCCCAGCGGGCTTGATTCGAGACTCAAGATTACTTTTTGCAAACTAGACCTCAAGATAGGTTTTACTGTACGGTATACTAAATATACTTGTTATATTGATCAATGTTGTTATATTGTTTAATATATAGGACTCTGATATTAGTGACAGTGAAGAAGATATGGATGCCACAGAAACCCATCTGGAGGGTCTGCAGGAAAGCTTAGAATCTGCTCAGAGTGACCAGAAGAATATGTTTCTTATTATATTTCAGGTTAGTCATTTTTACTAATCTAATTGCAAATTGTTAGCACAGTAGTTCAATCTCTGGAATTTTACTTCTTGTTGTATGTGTCCCCGACAAAAGGCTAAAGAATGAGTGAATACCATTAAGCCTGGTTTCTACTAGCCAAATTTAGTCTGTGAATCCAGTGTTTTTGCAGGAAGCAAATTTGCCCTTTTTACCACAAGAACGATAGCTGCAATCTTTGTGTCTGCGGAGCTTTATGATTTGCATAAGTACTCATGAACACATAACTCATTTCCTGAGTTCTTATTGGTTTGCAAAATTGTTCACTTTGAAAAGTAGAAATATCAAGTTCTCTGAAGCAAACAACTCAAGTAACTAGAATTCATCAAGAGAAATTGATAATGGAAGATGAAAATATGAATTTGCTCGGTCTGAGCTGGAATCTTCCATTCGTCTTGTGGAATACAGGAGCAATTTAGAATGTTTAGATGAGATGGAAACTATGCCCACTTTGTATAATTACTTACCCGTTAGTACCACCGAGCAGCATAATTACTTACCCGTTAGTACCACCGAGCAGCATAATTACTTACCCGTTAGTACCACCGAGCAGCATAATTACTTACCCGTTAGTACCACCGAGCAGCATAATTACTTACCCGTTAGTACCACCGAGCAGCATAATTACTTACCCGTTAGTACCACCGAGCAGCATAATTACTTACCCGTTAGTACCACCGAGCAGCATAATTACTTACCCGTTAGTACCACCGAGCAGCATAATTACTTACCCGTTAGTACCACCGAGCAGCATAATTACTTACCCGTTAGTACCACCGAGCAGCATAATTACTTACCCGTTAGTACCACCAAGCAGCATAATTACTTACCCGTTAGTACCACCGAGCAGCATAATTACTTACCCGTTAGTACCACCGAGCAGCATAATTACTTACCCGTTAGTACCACCAAGCAGCATAATTACTTACCCGTTAGTACCACCGAGCAGCATAATTACTTACCCGTTAGTACCACCGAGCAGCATAATTACTTACCCGTTAGTACCACCAAGCAGCATAATTACTTACCCGTTAGTACCACCAAGCAGCATAATTACTTACCCGTTAGTACCACCGAGCAGCATAATTACTTACCCGTTAGTACCACCGAGCACCATAATTACTTACCCGTTAGTACCACCGAGCAGCATAATTACTTACCCGTTAGTACCACCGAGCAGCATAATTACTTACCCGTTAGTACCACCGAGCAGCATAATTACTTACCCGTTAGTACCACCGAGCAGCATAATTACTTACCCGTTAGTACCACCGAGCAGCATAATTACTTACCCGTTAGTACCACCGAGCAGCATAATTACTTACCCGTTAGTACCACCGAGCAGCATAATTACTTACCCGTTAGTACCACCGAGCAGCATAATTACTTACCCGTTAGTACCACCGAGCAGCATAATTACTTACCCGTTAGTACCACCGAGCAGCATAATTACTTACCCGTTAGTACCACCGAGCAATTCATGTGTAGATTTCTTTGTATTCATTCATTTTGTTTTGTTTGTATGTGTTCTGTAATATTTTTATATTTTAGTAATGTCCATTGAAATGCTCCTTGATTGTGTCTAAGTATTTTTTTCTCGGACGTCCTTTCTTTTTTTTTCCATTAATTTATTGCTGTTAAACGTAACTCTTCTCATTACATGGCCGAGAATCTAAGTTGTCTTCGCTGTACACTGTTTATTAATTTTCTTGTTGTAGTTCTTTGCAACACTTTTATATTATTTTGCTGGTGATCAATTATGTTAACTCCACCTTTCTTAGGTGGATTCTGATTATTTGTTTGTTTTGTTGCTTACCTTCTTGGTGTTAATTTTATCAAATTTGTTATATGTCTTAATAGAGAATTGAATTGATCATTTGAAATATGTGCAAACCAATGAGGAATCTTCAGAACTCTCCTTAAAAACTACATCTCTGCTGCTTCTAACCTATTTCTTATGGCATTGCTTATTGTCCATGTTTCACAACTATACAGTAAGGTTGTCCACACATACGTTTTTAACACACAGTCTAATTTACATGAAAATCTTTTCACATTTTAAAATACTCTTTCGTTTTTTGTATGCATTCTTTGCAATGGCAATTATGGCCATAATTACTGTATTACACTTTCCGCCGGCTGTGTTAATGCGTCAAAGGTATTTGGTACTTTGAACTCTACTCCTTCCATCAACTATAATATCATAATATAAGTAGTACATATATTAATGTAATTATACTTCTTTTGTTTTAGCGTTTCATCATGACATTGTCAGAACATATTGTTCAGTGTGAAAACAGAAATGTTCCATTTCGTACTCCTTGGTTCAATTATGCCATACAGCGATTAGCTGAAATGTTCACAATGGTAAGTACTGATTGAAAAAATGAATTGATTGCCTGGATTATTATAAATGCTATCGTTTATTATGTGAGTGTGCATCTAATGGAAAAGTTTTCTATAGACACAGTTGACTATACTTATTCAAATTAGTATTTTCTATAGGTTTACTTTGCCAATAGTCATTAAATTTTCAGCTGTGCCAATAGAAAACTTTACATTTTAAAGCATGGTCAACTGTATTCACGGTCTATTGTGTTGATAGTCAGTACCTAGATAACGTTATATTATTGCACTGTTAGCTATTTACTAACTAGGCAATCGCATGATAGTGATAATTATATAGATAAATTTGATTAATATAAAAAATATATTTTAACCTTTGCCTCTAAAGCTTACCAATGGTATTTGTTAAAAGTTGTATTTTAAAGATATTAACACCATATACAGGGATGTCACCAGCATTTCATGAGTGGTTGTCAGCCATCCCCCCTCCCCCCCCCCAACAAAAAATCGGGGGGGGGGGGGGGTTGACCGGCTACTCCGCCAAACCCATGCATTTCATAATAAGGTCGGAAAAAGTGCATTACGAATCTAAAATGTTTTTTGTGAGGTAACAAGGTGTGCAAATTAAATTATTGAGTCAATTTTGACCGACGGAGGACTAAGTTGTAAATTACTCGGAAGCATTTATTAATAAATATTAGTCGTAACCGTTTTTTTGTGGTGTTTTTTTTATCTACTTGACTCGACGGCGAATACATATAAATATAAATTTCCCACAGTAGAGGCATGATGGCACCACATGGTGAACCACAATGAACTAGTAGTAGTGCTGAATAGGCTTAGGCCAACTTCTAAAAATAAAACGTCCAGTTGATCCAGAAACGATGCCGACAACAAAAGATCGTTAACATTCTAAATATAGTATCGGAACGTCGATCGCGCGCACAGACCTAGATTTTGTTTGTGGCTCAATGGCAGGCCTGGAAATAACGCGACGAAGGTCGTGTACGTACCTAGATTTTGTGTCACATGACATGAAACGCGATACTCTCTCTTCTCTAAATTAACTGTTCCCACCACACGTAGCACATGTTTTTTTTCACTCAAAATTAATTATGGTCGGAGTTAGCTACAGAATACTAGAGCCATTTTCATTACAGTGACATCATGTAATAATTGAATAAGCCTAGACCCTAGGCCTATGTTAAATCTTAACATGGAATATATTGATTTTGCATATATTTTGTTTATGTTTACGTTGGCATATTTATAATTCGCTAAGCCAAGGTAGGATTAAAAAATTTAGCGTAAGCCTAGACCGCCAAAACTAGACTCCACTCCGATGTTGATTCGGCGCACGATGTCGTCTCGTCCGGCTAAATTAGGCTAATGTGTCGTCTCCTACTAGGCCTAGCCTTAGGGAGGATTTTTAGGCGGCGCCGATTTTAATTAGTGAACAGTACATTGTTAATTTGCATTGTCTATGCGTTTTCTAAAAAAAGGCGATGAAAATGTTGTTTATTAACTCTACGAACCACCCTATGATCGAAGCGTTGATAATTATAATAACAATACATCGTATCGTAGTGTAGTAAGTTACGAACAATAGGCTACGATCTACATTCGTAAATATAGTGGTGGTCGGCGTCATGAAAATGGTGGTCGGAAATTCCGAGTGCCTGGTGGACGGGCCTGTCCATCGCCGACCACCGTGGTGACATCCCTGCATATAGGTAATACATTTTTCAGTTGTCTCCATAATGATTAGAATACCCTAATAAAAATTAACCCCTGTATGCTTGTTTTCTTTCTTCTCAAATTTACAGCATTATGGACATTAACATCATTTTGGTTATCAATATTTAAATATTAATGCAAGTTCTCTCCCCTAATTTTCTAATCTATTTCTAAACAAGCTATCCATTTTGTGTTGCCTTTTTTCTATTAAATTTTTCATTGTATCAATATGAAAGTTTATCAATGATAAAGTATTCAATTAAGATAATGTTATCAGCAATGATATGTGTTGAAATTTAACCTTTGCAATGCATTTGTGATAAATAAAGTAGCAGCAAGCAATTATAATTGTTGAAAGTTAAACCTATATTGCATATGTGTTTTTTTTGTAAAAAAAATGTTTGTTGTAATAGTCAAATGTAATAGTCAAATTAAATAATGTAAATAGGTCATTTATTAAATAGGTCATTTATTAAATAGGGCATTTATTAAATTTTGAGACATTTTCATACCAAACAAAAAATGAAAGAACATCAATTGAATTTACCCATTTTTACCCGATTATCAATTGTAGGTGATCGATCATCTATCGTTTAACACTTCTTAATTGTTTTTTTTCCCCATTTTTTTTTAGCACTACAGCCAAGTGTTCAAATACATCAATACTCTGGAAAGCCTTATCTTTACCAATGATATAGACTCCAACATCTTACAAGTTTTCAGTCAGTTCCGCTCAATGACATCATAGTTTTATAACTTTTACCATTCCCTTATTTTCTACTTTTATTATGCCAATGTGGCTATCATTGTACAAATTTAGTGTTCAGATAAAGCTATAAAGCTAAGTTCACACTGAGCCCGGATTCCGGTCCGGCCTTTGTTAGGGCCTACCTACTACTAGCTAGCTAGCTAGCTAATAAATAAATACATTTAACTACAGCTTCCTACCTAGCTAGTACTAGCTTTAATTAATTAATTAATAGTACCATAGTCTAATTAAATATCGTTTAAAACAGTCCTATCATTACCCCGTAGCTTTCGCACCTTTGGGCAAACAACATACACATAGACTTTGTTGCATTTTAAAGAATATCATTAGTATGCGCACAAGATTGGCATAAACCCACGAGGGTCTGTAAACAAAAGATGTTGTACAAAAGTTGTGACATGACACAACCTTGAGGAACACCATTAGTAACATTGAAACCTTCAGATAACGCAAAAAAAACGCTTCTATTCTTTAACACTAAACCCATTTGTCATGATCTTTTCTCTAATACCAGTGTGAACGTAGCTTTAAGGAAAACAGGGAAAATTTGGATAAAATTTGCTTGATACAGGGTGCATTATGAAGGAGACACCATGGATACATAAATTCAATAAAAGAACCAGGATTAATTGATTGATTGATACAGTAGCTTACACCCTAAGTAATTTATGTGTGTAGCATATCGTAGAATAAGTCTGTTATTATGGTTAATTATAAAGAATAAAGAGCATGTACACCGTATATAGAGCTGCATCTCATTCTCATCAGGAAGTTATTCACATACACTTGAAAATAAACATTTTTTTCTTTGTCTTCTATATGTTTATTTCCTTCTTCTTATATACAAATAGAACTTTTATTTCCCACAATGTGTACAGTTTGGCCTATTATACAATTATTAAAATTATGATTTATATGCTATTTACACTGCATTGTAATTTGTATAGTCAATGGCAAGCTATTGTAATTATGTGTATTACGAACTGTTGAAAATAACTGTTTTGTGTAACGTTACATATCATGCTTTACAAGGTTGAGTATTTGGAATATGATGTAATGAAGGATTGTTGGATATCACTCATTTGTAATGTTATTTTTGCTTTAGAACTCGAGTCATCATTTAGAAGAACTGCAAAGAATGTTCACATAGTATTGAAGATACAGTGTCCATATTGAATTGACAGAATTGTTTGTACACCTAATTTACTGGGTAATAATTATTGTGAGTGAAAGTGTCATTTTGTAAGGGAGTAGTGATGGAAAGAGGATTGGATTGACTATGGAATCTAAGTGAATATAGATGTTGTTATTCATTGGTATTTGGGAAATTCACAACTACTCTTATGTTTATAGACAATTTCTTCCCATGTCATACTAAAGCTACTGAAATGTTTGAGAAATATAAATCAATCTTCATCAACACGCACTTCATTTGCTTGTTTGTCAAGAACTAAATAGTGTACAGTATTTTGTTTTGTTTGTAATTTGTTTAAATATTTTTACTGTCATTCAGTTCTTTTTTTTTATAATTCATACTTTTTATTATTTTAACCTAATAAAATATTATTTTAAAACTGTACAAATATTGATAATTTTTAATTGATTTCTTTTTTGGAGGATGAATACTGATGGATCCAAAGAGACTAGAAACTTATTTGCATATATTTTTTGATGAACACCTAATTAATTAAAATCCACATTCCTTGGGATTAATATAGTAACTTGTATTGCCTGCCGGTTTCAGGGCCGTAGCCAGCATAAAGCAGACATCTGACATTTTCACAGCACAGAATGTCATATTTGATATTCATAATTATAAGTATCTTTGCCTTGTTTTTTTTAAAACACATTTTAGTTTGTATATTTGTTGTTATTTTCTAAAAGAATTAAAATAAGATCCAAATGGAATTGTGTTTTATTTTCTATACCAAGCAGATGTATTTTGTCTCCTAAAAATTATAACATAGAATAGAAATTATAATTAATTCATTTAATCAACCTTAATATAATAATAATAATAATAATACCAGATTTATATAGCGCCCTTTTCATGAGTAATCATGCTCAAAGGCGCTTTACAAGCATTATTACCCCAGTATTTTTTGGGATCAAACACGTATGGAAACATACTCCCATAATGCAGCCGGTAACCAGCGCAGTTGTGTCTAGATCTAACTGGGTACCCATTTATACACCTGGGTGGAGAGAGGCAACGTAAGTAAAGTATCTTGCCTACGGATACAAGCAATGCGGCGAGAGTTGGATTCGAACCCAGGTCTGATGATCGGTAGTCCAACGTCCAACACACTGCGCCACACGCCCTCACTTGGCCACCTTAAGGTGGCCAAGTAAAAAAAAATTCTTTTCTTTAAAATTTGCACAGTGAGAAAGGCTTGGTTGAAACATTACATGGACATATAAAACTAGAAAGCCACTCCCAAGAGTACATACCTCCATCTACTGTAAAAATGTCCTACATAAGATTTCTCCAGAAAAATATATAAATCCAATAGCAAAATACGGAAAAAATGACAATGCTGTGGGTATCAGAAATGAAAATAATTCTTCAGAATTCACGATGACCCAATTTTTAAAACTTATTCTGGAATCCATTGAGTTGTAGATATGAATTCATGTACACATTTCATGTACAAAATGTTGTAACGTCATCAAATGGCCACTTAAATTGAAAAATTAGGTTTTTGTCAACATTTTGATGAATAACGTAGGTCGTGTAATTTCACCTACACCATATTTTTTAATATCTTACAGCTCTTTAGAATTAAAGGTGACCTTGATGATTATAATTTATTATGAAAGCTGATGAAATGTAGATATGAATTCATATAAAAATTAAGCCTATCGGATGTTGTGACGTTATGAAATGGCCAGTTGAAGTTAAAAAGTAGTTTTTTTCTCTCTTTCGTCAAATTTATACAAATATCAAAGTGCGCGCTTCTACGTGCCAAATTTTCTTCCAAATCTTATAATTTTTTGCTCAATTCATTATCTTTTGAAATGTTTATTTTTACGTCATCATCATACCAAAAAATTAGAACATGGTGTGGAGTATATATTATATGACACATATTAATAGGCACCAATCAGCACCATAAACATATATGCATCAGGTAATAGGATTGCATAAATCAATATTTTGCCATCATATTTAACGTACGTGCATGTTTTTTTAAACATTAAATATCAGTAAAATGATAAAAATTATCACCTATAATTAGTCAAAGTGACAATTAAATTCTGGTTGTTATACTGTCACAAAAGTTATTTTTCTGATTTCAAGATATTGGGGACCCCTTTGGAAATTGGGGACCCCTTTGGAAACTGGGGACCCCTTTGGAAACAAGCCTCTGGGCTTAAAGGGCCATCCCCTGCTTTCCATGCTTATTTTCTTGTCTAGTCTTGTATTTTTATATTTAATTGTTTCTCTTTTTATTTCATTTACATTATACTGTTTTATTTATTTGTACTGTATTTGGAAAGCAATAAATATTACTTACTTACTTACTTATGTTATTTGTAAAGTAATGGCATAAAAATTAAACTGAATTTAAATGGAATCAAACCAAAATGTAGAGCAGACATTAGTACTCTACATTGATATAAAGAACTAAATGTTTGAGCAAGAAAAACTTTACTTATTTTTTATTAAACCCTACCCTAAATTGTTAAATAATTTAGAACTGAGTGTTTTTTTAACTTATGTACGTACATATTCATAGCTATAAACATGTACAGTACATAATGATGCTTAAATGAATCAGATTTTATATTAGGCCTATATATATGAAAATTTTAAATATTTTAAAAATAATAGTCTTAGCATATTTTAAAAATAATATTTACATGTTTTAGATACGGTTATTTTCATTATTTATAAAAAACATAACCTTATTTCCTTATGTGACGTCATTAATTATATAATTACAATCAAATTACATCAAAATATAGAGACATTGCTTTATACTTTGATATCGGCACTATACATGGGAAACTGCACTTACAGATATTTGTGTTCCATACCCCAAAATTGTCCAAAATTCTGGAACTGATTGGTATAGTTAGAAATACGTTAAAAATCCCACCTTAGGGATTGGTCCTTATGTGACGAAATTAATTATCTAGTTACAATGAACTTACATAAAAAGGAAAGAGACATTGTTTTATACATTGATATCTGCATTACCTTACCCCAAAATTGTCAAAAATTCTGGAACTTATTGGTATAAAATCTCACCTTAGGGATGAGAATATTTAATGTTTTTTGTTTACTGGCTACGTAGTAGACCACTCATAACCAATGTACTACTGTCTTTTGTTGCTTGTAATCCCTCTATGACAAGATGTTTTTTTTTCTCTTTTGTGGCGCAAACACCACTTTTATTCACATTCATATTATCTCATATTACATAAAATCGTATTATTTAACTTGTAAATGTCGTTACAGTTCATAAGTAACATTTTTACATATATGAATTCTGTATTACTCCTTTTTTCATTAATTTTCGTATATTTTGTTATACACTTGACAGGATCATCATTGTCATCTATCCCGTTTTAAAATAGTTCACACATTTTCATTTGTTTGTTTTCATTTTACAACCCGGATTATACAATATATTTATATACATGATAAAAAAAAACAATAATAACTCAGTACCACCAGTAACCCGTATCACTGTAATTCTTTTTCGGTTAATCGTATCAAATTAGAAATTATATTATCATAATCTTATTTCTTAAAGCTACCCATTTTTCTATACTTGTTTCTTTATTGTTATATGTTTCACATTCAATGTTATATAACATATTGCTTTTAAATGAATTCCATAAAGATTTACCCACTGGCTTATTTAGTGCAGATAACATTTTTATTCTATAAATAGTAAATGCTGCAAAAGTGTAAATATAATCTATTAGCTTATCTCCCGTTCCTAGTATTAATTGTTTAAATGATATATTATTGTGATTTAAACTTACAAAGATACTAAGCATTTTCCTCCAATATTTCTGAATAAATCTACAAATAAAAAACAAATGATTTTCATTTTCAATTTCTCCACATTTGTCACACGTTTGTGTTTCCTTAACTTTCCACTGATACAGCCGTTTGTTGGTAGGCAGTATTCTATGTAACATCTTATAATTGAATTGTGCTAGTTTCTTATCTTTCATTTTACATACTTTCCGTAACCAAGAAGTTTTCCAATCAATGTTGTTATCATTGAAGTACTCTTCCCATTTTAGTTGTGACATTGGAATAATGAAATATTCTTTCACAAACCATGAGTATATTAGTTTGGTAGTATTAATCTCATACTTGGTCCCAAGATGTTAAGGTGTCTCCTGATTTGTTAATTATAATAATTTAATTGACTACTTTTATCAGTCTGTGTGCAAGGTTATCACACAATTTTCCTTGGAGTTGTGTTTTCTATAAATATATTTGGTTAGATGGAACAACTCGGTCACCATGTACTTCATTTGAGTGAAAATCTAAATACTCTTGCAGTAAGATCTAATTGGATACCATAAAGGATATTACATTTAAAATCGACAGTCCCTTTCTTTTTTATGCAAGTTATGGGTTTAAAAAAAAACAAAACAAAAAATAAAGAATACTAAAATCAAACATTGAAAAGTCAGGTTATTAAAAAAAAATGATTTAGCTTATAAACAAGTTAAAAAACAGTAAATCAAATACAAACCCATTGACTTCCAGACAATGTGCATCCAGTTTAGGATACCTTTTTTCACTTAAGCCTTTGAAATTTAACCTAGTGTTTCCAAAAGAAAGCACAGATTAAATTCACATTTATATTTGTACTTAATACATTCTAATTCAAAATCAAGAGCATCTTGATTGTTTACTACTTGTTACAAGAGCACCTTGATTATTTAATACTTGTGGCAAGAGCACCTTGATTGTTTACTACTTGTTACAAGAGCACCTTGATTATTTAATACTTGTGGCAAGAGCATCTTGATTGTTTACTACTTGTGGCAAGAGCACCTTGATTGTTTACTACTTGTGACAAGAGCACCTTGATTGTTTACTAATTGTGGCAAGAGCACCTTGATTGTTTACTACTTGTGGCAAGATCACCTTGATTGTTTACTAATTGTGGCAAGAGCATCTTGATTGTTTACTAGTTGTGGCAAGAGCACCTTCATTGTTTACTTCTTGTGGCAAGAGCACCTTAATTGTTTACTACCTGTGGCAAGAGCACCTTGTTTGTTTACTACTTGCAGCAAGAGCATCTTGATTGTTTACTACTTGTGGCAAGAGCACCTTGATTGTTTACTACTTTTGGCAAGAGCATCTTGATTGTTTACTACTTTTGGCAAGAGCATCTTGATTGTTTACTACTGGTGGCAAGATCACCTTGATTGTTTACTACTTGTGGCAAGAGAATCTTGATTGTTTACTACTGGTGGCAAGATCACCTTGATTGTTTACTACTTGTGGCAAGAGAATCTTGATTGTTTACTACTTGTGGCAAGAGCATCTTGATTGTTTACTACTTGTGACAGTAGCATCTTGATTGTTTACTACTTGTGGCGAGAGCATCTTAATTGTTTACTACTTGTGACAAGAGCATCTTGATTGTTTACTACTTGTGGCAAGATTACCTTGATTGTTTACTACTTGTGGCAAGAGCATCTTGATTGTTTACTACTTGTAGCAAGAGCATCTTGATTGTTTACTACTTGTGGCAAGAGCACCTTGATTGTTTACTACTTGTGGCAAGAGCACCTGGATTGTTTACTACTTTTGGCAAGAGAACCTTGATTGTTTACTAGTTGTGGCAAGAGCACTTTCATTGTTTACTTCTTGTGGCAAGAGCACCTTCATTGTTTACTACTTGTGGCAAGAGCATCTTGATTGTTTACTACTTGCAACAAGGGCATCTTGATTGTTTACTACTTGTGGCAAGAGCATCTTGATTGTTTACTACTTGTGGCAAGACCACCTTGATTGTTTACTACTTGTGACAAGAGCACCTTGATTGTTTACTACTTGTGGCAAGAGCATCTTGATTGTTTACTACTTGGGGCAATAGCACCTTGATTGTTTACTACTTGTGGCAAGAGCACCTTGATTGTTTACTACTTGTGGCAATAGCACCTTGATTGTTTACTACTTGTGGCAATAGCACCTTGATTGCTTACTACTTGTTGCAAGAGCACCGTGATTGTTTACTACTTGTGGCAAGAGCATCTTGATTGTTTACTACTTGTGGCAAGAGCATCTTGATTGTTTACTACTTGTGGCAATAGCACCTTGATTGCTTACTACTTGTGGCAAGAGCACCTTGATTGTTTACTATTTGTGGCAAGATCACCTTGATTGTTTACTACTTGTGGCAAGATCACCTTGATTGTTTACTACTTGTGGCAAGAGCATCTTGATTGTTTACTACTTGTGGCAAGAGCATCTTGATTGTTTACTACTTGTGGCAATAGCATCTTGATTGTTTACTACTTGTGGCAAGAGCATCTTGATTGTTTACTACTTGTGGCAAGAGCATCTTGATTGTTTACTACTTGTGGCAATAGCATCTTGATTGTTTACTACTTGTGGCAAGATCACCTTGATTGTTTACTACTTGTGGCAAGAGCATCTTGATTGTTTACTACTTGTGACAGTAGCATCTTGATTGTTTACTACTTGTGGCGAGAGCATCTTAATTGTTTACTACTTGTGGCAAGAGCATCTTGATTGTTTACTACTTGTAGCAAGAGCATCTTGATTTTTTACTACTTGTGGCAAGAGCACCTTGATTGTTTACTACTTGTGGCAAGAGCACCTTGATTGTTTACTACTCTTGGTAAGAGAACCTTGATTGTTTACTAGTTGTGGTAAGAGCACTTTCATTGTTTACTTCTTGTGGCAAGAACACCTTCATTGTTTACTACTTGTGGCAAGAGCATCTTGATTGTTTACTACTTGCAACAAGAGCATCTTGATTGTTTACTACTTGTGGCAAGAACATCTTGATTGTTTACTACTTGTGGCAAGACCACCTTGATTGTTTACTACTTGTGACAAGAGCACCTTGATTGTTTACTACTTGTGGCAAGAGCACCTTGATTGTTTACTACTTGTGGCAAGAGCACCTTGATTGCTTACTACTTGTTGCAAGAGCACCGTGATTGTTTACTACTTGTGGCAAGAGCATCTTGATTGTTTACTACTTGTGGCAAGAGCATCTTGATTGTTTACTACTTGTGGCAATAGCACCTTGATTGCTTACTACTTGTGGCAAGATCACCTTTATTATTTACTATGTGTGGCAAGATCACCTTGATTGTTTACTACTTGTGGCAAGAGCATCTTGATTGTTTACAACTTGTGGCAAGAGCATCTTGATTGTTTACTACTTGTGGCAAGAGCACCTTGATTGTTTACTACTTGTGGCAAGATCACCTTGATTGTTTACTACTTGTGGCAAGAGCATCTTGATTGTTTACTAGTTGTGACAAGAGCACCTTGATTGTTTACTACTTGTGGCAATAGCATCTTGATTGTTTACTACTTGTGACAAAAGCACCTTGATTGTTTACTAGTTGTGGCAAGAGCATCTTGATTGTTTACTACTTTTGGCAAGAGCATCTTGATTGTTTACTACTTGTGGCAAGATCACCTTGATTGTTTACTACTTGTGGCAAGATCACCTTGATTGTTTACTACTTGTGGCAAGAGCATCTTGATTGTTTACTACTTGTGACAGTAGCATCTTGATTGTTTACTACTTGTGGCGAGAGCATCTTAATTGTTTACTACTTGTGGCAAGAGCATCTTGATTGTTTACTACTTGTGGCAAGATTACCTTGATTGTTTACTACTTGTGGCAAGAGCATCTTGATTGTTTACTACTTGTAGCAAGAGCATCTTGATTCTTTACTTCTTGTGGCAAGAGCATCTTGATTGTTTACTACTTGTAGCAAGAGCATCTTGATTCTTTACTTCTTGTGACAAAAGCACCTTGATTGTTTACTACTTTTGGCAAGAGCATCTTGATTGTTTACTACTTGTGGCAAGATCACCTTGATTGTTTAATACTTGTGGCAAGAGAATCTTGATTGTTTACTACTTGTGGCAAGAGCATCTTGATTGTTTACTACTTGTGGCATGAGCACCTTGATTGTTTACTACTTGTGGCAAGATCACCTTGATTGTTTACTACTTGTGGCAAGAGCATCTTGATTGTTTACTACTTGTGGCAAGATCACCTTGATTGTTTACTACTTGTGGCAAGAGCATCTTGATTGTTTACTACTTGTGGCAAGAGCATCTTGATTGTTTACTACTTGTGGCATTAGCATCTTGATTGTTTACTACTTGTGGCAAGATCACCTTGATTGTTTACTACTTGTGGCAAGAGCATCTTGATTGTTTACTACTTGTGACAGTAGGATCTTGATTGTTTACTACTTGTGGCGAGAGCATCTTAATTGTTTACTACTTGTGGCAAGAGCATCTTGATTGTTTACTGCTTGTGGCAAGATCACCTTGATTATTTACTACTTGTGGCAAGAGCATCTTGATTGTTTACTACTTGTGGCAAGAGCACATTGATTTTTTACTACTTGTGGCAAGAGCACCTTGATTGTTTACTAGTTGTGGCAAGAGAACCTTGATTGTTTACTAGTTGTGGCAAGAGCACTTTCATTGTTTACTTCTTGTGGCAAGAGCACCTTCATTGTTTACTACTTGTGGCAAGAGCATCTTGATTGTTTACTTCTTGCAACAAGGGCATCTTGATTGTTTACTACTTGTGGCAAGAGCATCTTGATTGTTTACTACTTGTTGCAAGACCACCTTGATTGTTTACTACTTGTGACAAGAGCACCTTGATTGTTTACTACTTGTGGCAAGAGCATCTTGATTGTTTACTACTTGGGGCAATAGCACCTTGATTGTTTACTACTTGTGGCAAGAGCACCTTGATTGTTTACTACTTGTGGCAATAGCATCTTGATTGTTTACTACTTGTGGCAAGATCACCTTGATTGTTTACTACTTGTGGCAAGAGCATCTTGATTGTTTACTACTTGTGACAGTAGCATCTTGATTGTTTACTACTTGTGGCGAGAGCATCTTAATTGTTTACTACTTGTGGCAAGAGCATCTTGATTGTTTACTACTTGTGGCAAGATTACCTTGATTGTTTACTACTTGTGGCAAGAGCATCTTGATTGTTTACTACTTGTAGCAAGAGCATCTTGATTTTTTACTACTTGTGGCAAGAGCACCTTGATTGTTTACTACTTGTGGCAAGAGCACCTTGATTGTTTACTACTCTTGGCAAGAGAACCTTGATTGTTTACTAGTTGTGGTAAGAGCACTTTCATTGTTTACTTCTTGTGGCAAGAACACCTTCATTGTTTACTACTTGTGGCAAGAGCATCTTGATTGTTTACTACTTGCAACAAGAGCATCTTGATTGTTTACTACTTGTGGCAAGAACATCTTGATTGTTTACTACTTGTGGCAAGACCACCTTGATTGTTTACTACTTGTGACAAGAGCACCTTGATTGTTTACTACTTGTGGCAAGAGCACCTTGATTGTTTACTACTTGTGGCAATAGCACCTTGATTGCTTACTACTTGTTGCAAGAGCACCGTGATTGTTTACTACTTGTGGCAAGAGCATCTTGATTGTTTACTACTTGTGGCAAGAGCATCTTGATTGTTTACTACTTGTGGCAATAGCACCTTGATTGCTTACTACTTGTGGCAAGAGCACCTTTATTATTTACTATGTGTGGCAAGATCACCTTGATTGTTTACTACTTGTGGCAAGAGCATCTTGATTGTTTACAACTTGTGGCAAGAGCATCTTGATTGTTTACTACTTGTGGCAAGAGCACCTTGATTGTTTACTACTTGTGGCAAGATCACCTTGATTGTTTACTACTTGTGGCAAGAGCATCTTGATTGTTTACTAGTTGTGACAAGAGCACCTTGATTGTTTACTACTTGTGGCAATAGCATCTTGATTGTTTACTACTTGTGACAAAAGCACCTTGATTGTTTACTAGTTGTGGCAAGAGCATCTTGATTGTTTACTACTTTTGGCAAGAGCATCTTGATTGTTTACTACTTGTGGCAAGAGCACCTTGATTGTTTACTACTTGTGGCAAGATCACCTTGATTGTTTACTACTTGTGGCAAGAGCATCTTGATTGTTTACTACTTGTGACAGTAGCATCTTGATTGTTTACTACTTGTGGCGAGAGCATCTTAATTGTTTACTACTTGTGGCAAGATTACCTTGATTGTTTACTACTTGTGGCAAGAGCATCTTGATTGTTTACTACTTGTAGCAAGAGCATCTTGATTGTTTACTTCTTGTGGCAAGAGCACCTTAATTGTTTACTACTTGTGGCAAGAGCACCTTGTTTGTTTACTACTTGCAGCAAGAGCATCTTGATTGTTTACTACTTGTGGCAAGAGCATCTTGATTGTTTACTACTTGTGGCAAGAGCATCTTGATTGTTTACTACTTTTGGCATGAGCACCTTGATTGTTTACTACTTGTGGCAAGATCACCTTGATTGTTTACTACTTGTGGCAAGAGCATCTTGATTGTTTACTACTTGTGGCAAGAGCATCTTGATTGTTTACTACTTGTGGCATTAGCATCTTGATTGTTTACTACTTGTGGCAAGATCACCTTGATTGTTTACTACTTGTGGCAAGAGCATCTTGATTGTTTACTACTTGTGACAGTAGGATCTTGATTGTTTACTACTTGTGGCGAGAGCATCTTAATTGTTTACTACTTGTGGCAAGAGCATCTTGATTGTTTACTGCTTGTGGCAAGATCACCTTGATTATTTACTACTTGTGGCAAGAGCATCTTGATTGTTTACTACTTGTGGCAAGAGCACATTGATTGTTTACTACTTGTGGCAAGAGCACCTTGATTGTTTACTAGTTGTGGCAAGAGAACCTTGATTGTTTACTAGTTGTGGCAAGAGCACTTTCATTGTTTACTTCTTGTGGCAAGAGCACCTTCATTGTTTACTACTTGTGGCAAGAGCATCTTGATTGTTTACTTCTTGCAACAAGGGCATCTTGATTGTTTACTACTTGTGGCAAGAGCATCTTGATTGTTTACTACTTGTTGCAAGACCACCTTGATTGTTTCTACTTGTGACAAGAGCACCTTGATTGTTTACTACTTGTGGCAAGAGCATCTTGATTGTTTACTACTTGGGGCAATAGCACCTTGATTGTTTACTATTTGTGGCAAGAGCACCTTGATTGTTTACTACTTGTGGCAATAGCACCTTGATTGTTTACTACTTGTGGCAAGAGCACCTTGATTGTTTACTACTTGTGGCAATAGCACCTTGATTGCTTACTACTTGTTGCAAGAGCACCGTGATTGTTTACTACTTGTGGCAAGAGCATCTTGATTGTTTACTACTTGTGGCAAGAGCATCTTGATTGTTTACTACTTGTGGCAATAGCACCTTGATTGCTTACTACTTGTGGCAAGAGCACCTTGATTGTTTACTATTTGTGGCAAGATCACCTTGATTGTTTACTACTTGTGGCAAGATCACCTTGATTGTTTACTACTTGTGGCAAGAGCATCTTGATTGTTTACTACTTGGGGCAATAGCACCTTGATTGTTTACTACTTGTGGCAAGAGCACCTTGATTGTTTACTACTTGTGGCAATAGCACCTTGATTGTTTACTACTTGTGGCAAGAGCACCTTGATTGTTTACTACTTGTGGCAATAGCACCTTGATTGCTTACTACTTGTTGCAAGAGCACCGTGATTGTTTACTACTTGTGGCAAGAGCATCTTGATTGTTTACTACTTGTGGCAAGAGCATCTTGATTGTTTACTACTTGTGGCAATAGCACCTTGATTGCTTACTACTTGTGGCAAGAGCACCTTGATTGTTTACTATTTGTGGCAAGATCACCTTGATTGTTTACTACTTGTGGCAAGATCACCTTGATTGTTTACTACTTGTGGCAAGAGCATCTTGATTGTTTACTACTTGTGGCAAGAGCATCTTGATTGTTTACTACTTGTGGCAATAGCATCTTGATTGTTTACTACTTGTGGCAAGATCACCTTGATTGTTTACTACTTGTGGCAAGAGCATCTTGATTGTTTACTACTTGCGGCAAGATTACCTTGATGGTTTACTACTTGTGGCGAGAGCATCTTAATTGTTTACTACTTGTGGCAAGAGCATCTTGATTGTTTACTACTTGTGGCAAGATTACCTTGATTGTTTACTACTTGTGGCAAGAGCATCTTGATTGTTTACTACTTGTAGCAAGAGCATCTTGATTTTTTACTACTTGTGGCAAGAGCACCTTGATTGTTTACTACTTGTGGCAAGAGCACCTTGATTGTTTACTACTTTTGGCAAGAGCACCTTGATTGTTTACTACTTGTGGCAAGAGCATCTTGATTGTTTACTACTTGGGGCAATAGCACCTTGATTGTTTACTACTTGTGGCAAGAGCACCTTGATTGTTTACTACTTGTGGCAATAGCACCTTGATTGTTTACTACTTGTGGCAAGAGCACCTTGATTGTTTACTACTTGTGGCAATAGCACCTTGATTGCTTACTACTTGTTACATTGTTTACTACTTGTGGCAAGAGCACCTTGATTGCTTACTACTTGTGGCAAGAGCACCTTTATTATTTACTATTTGTGGCAAGATCACCTTGATTGTTTACTACTTGTGGCAAGAGCATCTTGATTGTTTACTACTTGTGGCAAGAGCACCTTGATTGTTTACTACTTGTGGCAATAGCACCTTGATTGCTTACTACTTGTTGCAAGAGCACCGTGATTGTTTACTACTTGTGGCAAGAGCATCTTGATTGTTTACTACTTGTGGCAAGAGCATCTTGATTGTTTACTACTTGTGGCAATAGCACCTTGATTGCTTACTACTTGTGGCAAGATCACCTTTATTATTTACTATGTGTGGCAAGATCACCTTGATTGTTTACTACTTGTGGCAAGAGCATCTTGATTGTTTACAACTTGTGGCAAGAGCACCTTGATTGTTTACTACTTGTGGCAAGAGCACCTTGATTGTTTACTACTTGTGGCAAGATCACCTTGATTGTTTACTACTTTTGGCAAGAGCATCTTGATTGTTTACTACTTGTGGCAAGAGCACCTTGATTGTGTACTACCTGTAGCAATAGCACCTTGATTGCTTACTACTTGTGGCAAGAGCACCTTGATTGTTTACTACTTGTGGCAAGAGCACCTTGATTGTTTACTACTTTTGGCAAGAGAACCTTGATTGTTTACTAGTTGTGGCAAGAGCACTTTCATTGTTTACTTCTTGTGGCAAGAGCACCTTCATTGTTTACTAATTGTGGCAAGAGCATCTTGATTGTTTACTACTTGCAACAAGAGCATCTTGATTGTTTACTACTTGTGGCAAGAGCATCTTGATTGTTTACTACATGTGGCAAGACCACCTTGATTGTTTACTACTTGTGACAAGAGCACCTTGATTGTTTACTACTTGTGGCAAGAGCATCTTGATTGTTTACTACTTGGGGCAATAGCACCTTGATTGTTTACTACTTGTGGCAAGAGCACCTTGATTGTTTACTACTTGTGGCAATAGCACCTTGATTGTTTACTACTTGTGGCAAGAGCACCTTGATTGTTTACTACTTGTGGCAATAGCACCTTGATTGCTTACTACTTGTTACATTGTTTACTACTTGTGGCAAGAGCATCTTGATTGTTTACTACTTGTGGCAAGAGCATCTTGATTGTTTACTACTTGTGGCAATAGCACCTTGATTGCTTACTACTTGTGGCAAGAGCACCTTGATTGTTTACTATTTGTGGCAAGATCACCTTGATTGTTTACTACTTGTGGCAAGAGCATCTTGATTGTTTACTACTTGTGGCAAGAGCATCTTGATTGTTTACCACTTGTGGCAATAGCATCTTGATTGTTTACTACTTGTGGCAAGATCACCTTGATTGTGTACTACTTGTGGCAAGAGCATCTTGATTGTTTACTACTTGTGACAGTAGCATCTTGATTGTTTACTACTTGTGGCAAGACCACCTTGATTGTTTACTACTTGTGGCAAGAGCATCTTGATTGTTTACTACTTGTGGCAAGATCACCTTGATTGTTTAATACTTGTGGCAAGAGAATCTTGATTGTTTACTACTTGTGGCAAGAGCATCTTGATTGTTTACTACTTGTGGCATGAGCACCTTGATTGTTTACTACTTGTGGCAAGATCACCTTGATTGTTTACTACTTGTGGCAAGAGCATCTTGATTGTTTACTACTTGTGGCAAGATCACCTTGATTGTTTACTACTTGTGGCAAGAGCATCTTGATTGTTTACTACTTGTGGCAAGAGCATCTTGATTGTTTACTACTTGTGGCATTAGCATCTTGATTGTTTACTACTTGTGGCAAGATCACCTTGATTGTTTACTACTTGTGGCAAGAGCATCTTGATTGTTTACTACTTGTGACAGTAGGATCTTGATTGTTTACTACTTGTGGCGAGAGCATCTTAATTGTTTACTACTTGTGGCAAGAGCATCTTGATTGTTTACTGCTTGTGGCAAGATCACCTTGATTATTTACTACTTGTGGCAAGAGCATCTTGATTGTTTACTACTTGTGGCAAGAGCACATTGATTTTTTACTACTTGTGGCAAGAGCACCTTGATTGTTTACTAGTTGTGGCAAGAGAACCTTGATTGTTTACTAGTTGTGGCAAGAGCACTTTCATTGTTTACTTCTTGTGGCAAGAGCACCTTCATTGTTTACTACTTGTGGCAAGAGCATCTTGATTGTTTACTACTTGTGGCAATAGCATCTTGATTGTTTACTACTTGTGGCAAGATCACCTTGATTGTTTACTACTTGTGGCAAGAGCATCTTGATTGTTTACTACTTGCGGCAAGATTACCTTGATGGTTTACTACTTGTGGCGAGAGCATCTTAATTGTTTACTACTTGTGGCAAGAGCATCTTGATTGTTTACTACTTGTGGCAAGATTACCTTGATTGTTTACTACTTGTGGCAAGAGCATCTTGATTGTTTACTACTTGTAGCAAGAGCATCTTGATTTTTTACTACTTGTGGCAAGAGCATCTTGATTGTTTACTACTTGTGGCAAGAGCACCTTGATTGTTTACTACTTGTGGCAAGATCACCTTGATTGTTTACTACTTGTGGCAAGAGCATCTTGATTGTTTACTAGTTGTGACAAGAGCACCTTGATTGTTTACTACTTGTGGCAATAGCATCTTGATTGTTTACTACTTGTGACAAAAGCACCTTTATTATTTACTATGTGTGGCAAGATCACCTTGATTGTTTACTACTTGTGGCAAGAGCATCTTGATTGTTTACAACTTGTGGCAAGAGCATCTTGATTGTTTACTACTTGTGGCAAGAGCACCTTGATTGTTTACTACTTGTGGCAAGATCACCTTGATTGTTTACTACTTGTGGCAAGAGCATCTTGATTGTTTACTAGTTGTGACAAGAGCACCTTGATTGTTTACTACTTGTGGCAATAGCATCTTGATTGTTTACTACTTGTGACAAAAGCACCTTGATTGTTTACTAGTTGTGGCAAGAGCACCTTGATTGCTTACTACTTGTTGCAAGAGCACCGTGATTGTTTACTACTTGTGGCAAGAGCATCTTGATTGTTTACTACTTGTGGCAAGAGCATCTTGATTGTTTACTACTTGTGGCAATAGCACCTTGATTGCTTACTACTTGTGGCAAGATCACCTTTATTATTTACTATGTGTGGCAAGATCACCTTGATTGTTTACTACTTGTGGCAAGAGCATCTTGATTGTTTACAACTTGTGGCAAGAGCATCTTGATTGTTTACTACTTGTGGCAAGAGCATCTTGATTGTTTACTACTTGGGGCAATAGCACCTTGATTGTTTACTACTTGTGGCAAGAGCACCTTGATTGTTTACTACTTGTGGCAATAGCACCTTGATTGTTTACTACTTGTGGCAAGAGCACCTTGATTGTTTACTACTTGTGGCAATAGCACCTTGATTGCTTACTACTTGTTACATTGTTTACTACTTGTGGCAAGAGCATCTTGATTGTTTACTACTTGTGGCAAGAGCATCTTGATTGTTTACTACTTGTGGCAATAGCACCTTGATTGCTTACTACTTGTGGCAAGAGCACCTTGATTGTTTACTATTTGTGGCAAGATCACCTTGATTGTTTACTACTTGTGGCAAGAGCATCTTGATTGTTTACTACTTGTGGCAAGAGCATCTTGATTGTTTACCACTTGTGGCAATAGCATCTTGATTGTTTACTACTTGTGGCAAGATCACCTTGATTGTGTACTACTTGTGGCAAGAGCATCTTGATTGTTTACTACTTGTGACAGTAGCATCTTGATTGTTTACTACTTGTGGCAAGACCACCTTGATTGTTTACTACTTGTGGCAAGAGCATCTTGATTGTTTACTACTTGTGGCAAGATTACCTTGATTGTTTACTACTTGTGGCAAGAGCATCTTGATTGTTTACTAGTTGTGACAAGAGCACCTTGATTGTTTACTACTTGTGGCAATAGCATCTTGATTGTTTACTACTTGTGACAAAAGCACCTTGATTGTTTACTAGTTGTGGCAAGAGCATCTTGATTGTTTACTACTTTTGGCAAGAGCATCTTGATTGTTTACTACTTGTGGCAAGAGCACCTTGATTGTGTACTACCTGTAGCAATAGCACCTTGATTGCTTACTACTTGTGGCAAGAGCACCTTGATTGTTTACTACTTTTTGCAAGAGCATCTTGATTGTTTAATAATTGTGACAGCAGCATATCTTTAGCTTGACAATAGTCATTAACAAGATGTCTCCTGACAAAGTGACCAGAAAATGATGAATATTATGTGTTTGTTTGGCATGCATTTCAGGTTGCTGTTTTTTATTCAAGGGAGGTGTTTTGGGGATGTAAAATGGCATATAAACTCAAATAAATGAACCTCAATATGAAAACAAATAAAATAGATTACCAGAAATAGAAATATGTTATTGTGTGTGTTTAATATTCCAATTGTATTATAAACTGGCACTTTCAATGTTGCCCAGTTACTATCGGACTTTTGACAGCGAGGTGGAAATCCGGCATCTACAGTTTTTGGGGAATTAGTAAGTAGGCCCTAGTATTGAGCACATATCATTTTCCAATCTGTTTTTAAAAAGTCGATAAAGCACGGAAGTAAGTGGCATTCAATGGAATTTTGCACCAAATTTTGTGACATTTGAATACTGTGTAGTTGTTTGTTTACATGATAAATCAGTCAAACATGCAACAATAGATTGCAGTTTCTTTGGTTATTTAGGGGAATACCCCTGGGCTACGTCATTTGAAGGTCTCGTGTTACGTTTAAACCGTGGGAAGTGGCTAATGTTCCAATTTTATACCTCCATTTGAAAAAATTATAAAATACTGTTTCTCAATAACAACAAATAATGTTTAAATAAAAGCTATACAGTGCCAGATTGTTTGTATCGGCGGAACAGGACTTTTTCTTTTTCACTATTCGCTGGTATTAAATCTTGTTCTTCTTTTTGATGAATTTCTTATTTAAAATTAAAACAATTTGAAAAATAAACACAACACTGTTATTTTTGTTCTTTACGCTCGGCTGGTCACGACTGTTCGAATCGTATATTGAACGAATAGGCTTATTCAAAAAGAGATTAATTTATAAATTGTAATACAATAATAATAGTAATACGGTAATTTATTGTTCTTATTAATAAAAACCGTTTCTGTACTAAATAAGAGGCCCCAAAATGTAGAATGAACGAGTCCATTAAAATAGTTTGTCATTTCCGGGTTCGTCAGGTCATTTTGAAGAAAACAATTATTTTCGTTCACATTCATGTGTGGCTGTCTAGGTGGTTGTAGTAAGTCTTCGGCTCAGCGGAAGACAATACTATCCGGAGAATTAAGAATACTTACGAAGAAATAATTTATTTGTTAAGGTGTAAGCTAATAACATTTGGAATTATGGCCCAAGGAAGTAGCTACATGAGCGCAGCATACCGTTATCACGAAGGCTTTTTAGAGAAGAGAGGGCCTAAAGATAAGGTAAGTCTCTGCTCAAACAACAAGATGGACGTTAAGGAGGTTTTTTAAAGATTGATTTTCATTCTATTCTGTTATTAAGACATGGCATCACTGATTATTAGCAGGCCTAGGACACACACCATTCCATGCCTGATGATCAGCGAGATCAGAGTGGGAGTACCAAGGGAACACTACTAGTACTACGACCGACCCCACCCATCCATCAGCATCTATACATTCTAAATTTAGAATGGAAATTGGTCTGGCGATTAACATGATAAGTGATGACCACTGATGCTGGTGTACAGTCATAGATTATGAATTTGAAGGGAAAATTTACAGGTATCAATCAATAAATACAAAAGTAAAATATTTTCGCATCTTGACAACTACTCGGCAATGTTAGCTCACCCATCCATGCGGATTGCAGCCTCTCTTAAAGACCCCTTCTCTATGTTTTTTAGATCTAATTTAAGATCAAAAACTATATTTAATCTAAAAATAATACTATATGGTCCTATTGCGATAACTGTTTTCGTCTTTAAACTGTTAAAAATGTGAAAAAGTCGATTCTAATAATTATAGCGGCCCGCTATAAATCCCAAAATGCATTGCGCGCGGATTGATATTTTTGTTTTTCTTCTGTAATTCACTCACTTTTCGATCGATCGCGAGACCAAAACTAACTTTTTAGCGAAAAAATACCGGGTTTAAAAATAAATAGAAAGACAATTGATGCAGCAACTATACAACGTCAGGCTAGGTATATAGCTAGCGTACGATGTTCGTACGTTACCGATGTTTACCAGCTAGGCCTACAAAACTAAGCCTAGCTAGCTAGGTTAGGCCTAAAGACCGTCCACGAGAGGTCATCGCCGCGAGCTACTTAGGTAGTGCGTTGTTTCTCATTTTTTATCATAATTTATTATAAAACGTACATTTAAGACAAGGAATGACCTGGTTTAATGTTTTTAAAGTAATATATTATTTTTACAAAACGTCACAAATTTTAGGGAAGGGGGTCTTTTTAGGCTGGCTAGGCCTGATTTACTGTTCAATTTTCCGTTTTAATTTTCCGTTTCTCTAATATACAAAATCGTTTTATTCTTTGTATACACATTTTATTCTGTTAAGTTATTTAATAATATAACTTGCATTATTTGTAAATGTTGTAGAATATTTATATAAGTTTATCTTTGCTTTGTATCAAATACTAAAAATACTTTGCACAATTTGAAATTTACTGTGCGATTTTAATCCAATCAAAAAGTATTTTAATACAAATTTCTGAAATCATTAAAAATGCCCATAACATTAATATTATTTAGCTTAAACAGTATGCATCCGAGCATTGGCAATATTTGTTTTTAATTTTAAAACTTATTTCTTCCCCCTTTTTTTTTATTATATGGTTGATTAAAATTACTGTGAAGCTAAGTACAGTAAGTTATGAACAATGTATAATTTCTCACTGCTATACTAATTGTCTATGTCTTTGTAATTCTGATTAAAATGTACATTCCAAATTGATTTTAGCTCCCATGGGTCTATATTGACTTATAGAACCAGTTATTCAATTTTGTCTTTTAGTAATCATAGAGATTAATCAATAGGCAACCGTAAGCATAATGCATACAATTTGATATTTGGTCAGTATTATGTAATCGGGTTTAATTATTTATACACATATATGGCTGCTATTTATAATTAAGCATTGTTGTTGATAGGCCTACAGTATGTATGTTACACGCAATTTGAAATTTCAAATTCACAATTGCAAATTAACATACTATAATAATTATACAAATAAAGAATGTTTATGAGTGTAATTAATGGTACAAATAATGTCATTTGATGAATGATGAAAGGTTAAATATATATAAAGTAACCTTTCATCTCACATGAGGTGAAAGAAAGGTTATATATCAATGAGGCGAAGCCAAGTTGATATTTTAACCTTTCATCAAATGCCATTATTTGTACCATTACACGAATATAAAACATTCATTATATGTTTTATATAACATCTAAATAGATTCCTGTCAACAAAGCCTACAGTACATTTGATTCACATTGATTAAAACTATTATTATACGATCGCTTAATAGTGTGTACTATTGCACGCCATGTGACCCACATTCAAATGTTCTATTTAATATTAATTTAAGAAATAATGAACTATTATCCATTTTAGAGTAACACTCAGTAGGCCTACAGTAGTACACATTTAGTGTAGTATAAAAAATGGGTGCATATTTATACTGTAGAAATCAGTGAGTGTCAATATGTTATCCAGCTTGTCAAGCTTGTCACTTTAGTTGAAGTATTATAACAGTGCATTTCAAATATTTGAGTTTATGGTTTATGTTGATTGAAATTGATTGAAATATATATTTATACTGGGTAACCTCTTCAGTCAATGACTGGTCTCCCAGAGGGCCCAGTTGGTGATCAGTGGCTGTGATGTACTAATACACCGGGGTAACCCTCTACTCGTCTCGAAAGATGTACTAGGTTCTTTAAAGTGCACACGAGCTAGATGTGTACACTGGACCTACGGTTTATAGTCCTTATCCATGTTATGGCTAGGTAATTGCGGTTCCACTGTGTTAACCGCTCGGCCACTCACTCACTCGTACAATTTAGTAAAATGCATTGGGAAATTACCTTAATTGTTCATATCCTACTGACCAACTATGCGAAAAAGGGTCAGGTACGTATCTGAATCAAGACAAAAACCTTAGGTTGGGTGCGAAAAAAGTTACGTAGATATTTAATTTTTAAAACATTTTTTTTACTGGACAGCTGTCAGCATTGAGCTATTTGCATAATTAGAATAAACAAAATGGCCGCTATTTTCATACAAACATGATATATCTCTGGATTTACTGGACATATTGAGTTAATGTTGGTGTCAAATTGTTCACAATGTATATCTGTTTATATTAGCTCTAACAGAATTTTTTTTTTTAATTAATACCAGAACCCACATTTTTAGCAATTTTGACCTATTTCCGCCATATCTATTCTAATTAACGGCAGGTGGGAGGGAATTAAAACTAGGTGCAAATTGTTCCTAAGGTACAGTATATATTATATTCACTCTAAAAGATCTTGCTTGAAAATGACCAGAAGTGTGGTTATTGACCTTTGACATAAATTATTAAATTTATTCTATATATTGATAATATAAATCAATAAATAATTAATATTTGTCGTAGGGAGCCAATTTTGGTGTCAAATTGTTCGCAACATATATGTTTATACTTGTCATAATGCAACATGCATTTTTTGTGTATAGTAACATTTGACCCGCTTTTGTCATCTAAATAACGACAGGGCGTAGAGTAGGCGCACATTGTTTATAATAATAGATATACAGTACACTTATATTCACTCTAATGGATTGTAACAAAAAAATAACATGTGATTATTTATGTTTTCTATGGGCCATAGCGGCTCTTTAATGAAAATAGGTCAAACATTTGGTCCCAATAGGCTGGCCCATACAGGAAAAAGATGCCTTAACACACAGGATTCTAAAATAACCCAAATGAACCTTTTGGGATCTCTATATGGTGAGCTACATAAGGCCCTTCCTGGGACTATTAGGAATCAATATGGGGTACAGTTCATAGATTGAACTACAGTATATTGCAATAAAACTAAATGTGAACCCTTGATCTTTAAAGAATATGTTAAATGGATTTGCCCAAATGAACCCAAGGGCCAATCCGTCATGGACCTTTCATGGAACAGTTTCCCGTTTGCCGGGAACTAATACAAATATTGTGCCTTCTCTGTAGTGTCCATAATATTTTTTAATAAAAAGTGCCTCGTGTCTCGAAGTGGCTGCTACACCTCCCTGTCTGGTTTGTATACAACTGACCCCTTCCCCCCTCCCCTCTCAAGAAAATGTAACAAAGAGAATGCCTACAAAGTATTTTTTCAATGAATTTAAGGTTTCAGTTTTGCGTTTTTGTACTCAATTTAACCATGGATTTATAAGTCCATGGATACAAGAGTGATGTTCTGTACATATGGTATCTGGTATTTAAAAGTTTTAGTATTAATCACATACTAACTATGAATTGTGAATACATTTTAATTTATAATTTAATCACAATAATTATCTTGTTTTGATCGAAACACTCTATTGTCATATGAGCTGTTTTGGTTTCTGTTTTTAAGTTCCTAGTTTACTACAGTCTTCATAGTAGACAACAAGTATTTAAGTTCCTAGTTTACTACAGTCTTCATAGTAGACAACAAGTATTTAAGTTCCTAGTTTACTACAGACTTCATAGTAGACAACAAGTATTTAAGTTCCTAGTTTACTACAGACTTCATAGTAGACAACAAGTATTTAAGTTCCTAGTTTACTACAGTCTTCATAGTAGACACAAGTATTTAAGTTCCTAGTTTACTACAGACTTCATAGTAGACAACAAGTATTTAAGTTCCTAGTTTACTACAGTCTTTATAGTAGACAACAAGTATTTAAGTTCCTAGTTTACTACAGTCTTCATAGTAGACAACAAGTATTTAAGTTCCTAGTTTACTACAGACTTCATAGTAGACAACAAGTATTTAAGTTCCTAGTTTACTACAGACTTCATAGTAGACAACAAGTATTTAAGTTCCTAGTTTACTACAGTCTTCATAGTAGACAACAAGTATTTAAGTTCCTAGTTTACTACAGACTTCATAGTAGACAACAAGTATTTAAGTTCCTAGTTTACTACAGACTTCATAGTAGACAACAAGTATTTAAGTTCCTAGTTTACTACAGTCTTCATAGTAGACAACAAGTATTTAAGTTCCTAGTTTACTACAGTCTTCATAGTAGACAACAAGTATTTAAGTTCCTAGTTTACTACAGACTTCATAGTAGACAACAAGTATTTAAGTTCCTAGTTTACTACAGTCTTCATAGTAGACAACAAGTATTTAAGTTCCTAGTTTACTACAGACTTCATAGTAGACAACAAGTATTTAAGTTCCTAGTTTACTACAGACTTCATAGTAGACAACAAGTATTTAAGTTCCTAGTTTACTACAGACTTCATAGTAGACAACAAGTATTTAAGTTCCTAGTTTACTACAGTCTTCATAGTAGACAACAAGTATTTAAGTTCCTAGTTTACTACAGACTTCATAGTAGACAACAAGTATTTAAGTTCCTAGTTTACTACAGACTTCATAGTAGACAACAAGTATTTAAGTTCCTAGTTTACTACAGACTTCATAGTAGACAACAAGTATTTAAGTTCCTAGTTTACTACAGACTTCATAGTAGACAACAAGTATTTAAGTTCCTAGTTTACTACAGACTTCATAGTAGACAACAAGTATTTAAGTTCCTAGTTTACTACAGACTTCATAGTAGACAACAAGTATTTAAGTTCCTAGTTTACTACAGACTTCATAGTAGACAACAAGTATTTAAGTTCCTAGTTTACTACAGACTTCATAGTAGACAACAAGTATTTAAGTTCCTAGTTTACTACAGACTTCATAGTAGACAACAAGTATTTAAGTTCCTAGTTTACTACAGACTTCATAGTAGACAACAAGTATTTAAGTTCCTAGTTTACTACAGACTTCATAGTAGACAACAAGTATTTAAGTTCCTAGTTTACTACAGACTTCATAGTAGACAACAAGTATTTAAGTTCCTAGTTTACTACAGACTTCATAGTAGACAACAAGTATTTAAGTTCCTAGTTTACTACAGACTTCATAGTAGACAACAAGTATTTAAGTTCCTAGTTTACTACAGACTTCATAGTAGACAACAAGTATTTAAGTTCCTAGTTTACTACAGACTTCATAGTAGACAACAAGTATTTAAGTTCCTAGTTTACTACAGACTTCATAGTAGACAACAAGTATTTAAGTTCCTAGTTTACTACAGTCTTCATAGTAGACAACAAGTATTTAAGTTCCTAGTTTACTACAGACTTCATAGTAGACAACAAGTATTTAAGTTCCTAGTTTACTACAGACTTCATAGTAGACAACAAGTATTTAAGTTCCTAGTTTACTACAGTCTTCATAGTAGAAAACAAGTATTTAAGTTCCTAGTTTACTACAGACTTCATAGTAGACAACAAGTATTTAAGTTCCTAGTTTACTACAGTCTTCATAGTAGACAACAAGTATTTAAGTTCCTAGTTTACTACAGACTTCATAGTAGACAACAAGTATTTAAGTTCCTAGTTTACTACAGTCTTCATAGTAGACAACAAGTATTTAAGTTCCTAGTTTACTACAGTCTTCATAGTAGACACAAGTATTTAAGTTCCTAGTTTACTACAGACTTCATAGTAGACAACAAGTATTTAAGTTCCTAGTTTACTACAGTCTTCATAGTAGAAAACAAGTATTTAAGTTCCTAGTTTACTACAGACTTCATAGTAGACAACAAGTATTTAAGTTCCTAGTTTACTACAGACTTCATAGTAGACAACAAGTATTTAAGTTCCTAGTTTACTACAGTCTTCATAGTAGACAACAAGTATTTAAGTTCCTAGTTTACTACAGACTTCATAGTAGACAACAAGTATTTAAGTTCCTAGTTTACTACAGACTTCATAGTAGACAACAAGTATTTAAGTTCCTAGTTTACTACAGTCTTCATAGTAGACAACAAGTATTTAAGTTCCTAGTTTACTACAGTCTTCATAGTAGACAACAAGTATTTAAGTTCCTAGTTTACTACAGACTTCATAGTAGACAACAAGTATTTAAGTTCCTAGTTTACTACAGTCTTCATAGTAGACAACAAGTATTTAAGTTCCTAGTTTACTACAGACTTCATAGTAGACAACAAGTATTTAAGTTCCTAGTTTACTACAGACTTCATAGTAGACAACAAGTATTTAAGTTCCTAGTTTACTACAGACTTCATAGTAGACAACAAGTATTTAAGTTCCTAGTTTACTACAGACTTCATAGTAGACAACAAGTATTTAAGTTCCTAGTTTACTACAGACTTCATAGTAGACAGCAAGTATTTAAGTTCCTAGTTTACTACAGTCTTCATAGTAGACAACAAGTATTTAAGTTCCTAGTTTACTACAGTCTTCATAGTAGACAACAAGTATTTAAGTTCCTAGTTTACTACAGTCTTCATAGTAGACAACAAGTATTTAAGTTCCTAGTTTACTACAGACTTCATAGTAGACAACAAGTATTTAAGTTCCTAGTTTACTACAGTCTTTATAGTAGACAACAAGTATTTAAGTTCCTAGTTTACTACAGACTTCATAGTAGACAACAAGTTTTTAAGTTCCTAGTTTACTACAGACTGATGGGTTGACAAAAAAAAATGAAATTGGGGAGACCAGGGTCAACCTAAGTGAACTTAATCACTGTAGCTAAGCCGGTTGACCAAACCCAAATCTCTTGTATTCTAACTATACGGTCCCGACTTGTGATTCAAGTGTAGTGTCTGCAGCGATCTTCGCCCGTAATTGACAAAATAGGACTGCTATGCTTGATGGCCTACAGTAGCTTGGTTATTATAAGAGGTCTAGGTGGATGTGGTGTATGGTCGCCCTCGTTGAATATACCAAAATTAATACTTGGCCTTTCAAATACAAAATAATGTATAAGGGGCCTACTAATACTTAATAGATTAATGGGTGGCTTATAACCAAGTGCCTCATTTTACATGAAAATTAGTCACAAGTCGGGGGTGGGCTTAAACCCAAGTATGGGCTTCTACCTGCGTCAATAGACTTGCCCCAGCCCAAGTCTTTATTCATTGTCTTCAAAATATTTATCTTTTACTATCTAATATTAAGACAAAACTCCGTCTGAAACCCAGACTACCCGCGTCAGTACAGTACTAAAAACCATAATATCTAAAGTTCATACAATTGCCTACAAATTTATTTACTTTGTTCGTGGCTAAAAACGATTATTTTTGGCGATGTTTTAGACCCTATATTTCGAAAACTACAAGTCAGATTTTCATAATTCTTTCTTTATTTAAATATTGATACAAAATATCAACAGGCAATGTTGCTACAGTATTAACTTTTAATGTTGCATCGTTATCCCTACTGTAGCTAGGTAGTAGGCCTATATACATGTGGGCCGGGTCAAATTAGGGAGTAATTAGTCATAATGTCGAATTCTCCTACCATGGACCAATAAATTAGATAGATCCATGCTCCTACCCTGCAATATGTAGGCCTACATACACTGTAGTTTAGTTTATGATCATGTAGGCCAGACTATAGTATATTTACACAAAGTATTTACTACTGATTGTTCCAAAAAAATAATGGATATAATAAAACCATTATATCTGAAGAAAGAACAAGGATTAAAATTGTTATGCAAAAAGTCGAGCGGCGTTTTTTGTAAGAAATATTTCTTGTTTATATTGACAGGAGTAACACAGTTTCTCATGTTTTATTATGGGAAAAATAAATTTTAAATTGGAACAAAATGCATGAAACTGTAGTTCCTTTCTGTTTTAGCATATAGTGTACGGTTTCTAAAAAGATCGGACATTCATCAGTAGACTTATAGTCACTATCACTTTATATTAAATTTGTTTATTCTATTATTATTATTATAGGATAAGATATAATGTTTTTCATTGAACTGGCAGTTTCAAATGGGTGGTTTCAATGTCTCAATACCAAAATCTATAGAAGATATAGTCCTAGCAAAGTTTTCAACCAGTTGTTAATTTAAGGCTTATTAACGTACAGATTGTCGGTATTTGTAACATGTAAAATGTTTTTAATTCAGTTCAAAAACTCATTTATAATTAATTAGTGTATTGATTATGACCATAAATATTGTCGGCAAAATGTAACCTGTTTTCTGCCAATCAATTGTATGTCGGCCAATCGTATAAATGGCAGAAAAGTACCATGTTAGCCAATTTTCTGTCGACAAAATTTCTTGTCGATCGAGTGTCTGTTGGTCAATTGTCTGTCAGCAAAATGGTTTTCAGCGAAATGACCTTTGCAGTCGAAATGTCTTGTCGATCAAATATCCGGTCGAATAATATTCTGTCGTCCAGTAGTGGCATTTGGTAAAACTTCCAGTCACCTGTTATTCAACCAAAGTGCAATTGAAATTGTTTATTTACACAAATAATCACAAATAAAATATTGTGTACTTTACATGATGCTTGGATTATTGATTTTAATTTCTTCTTTTCTAGTGCATGGAATCTGTGCAATTTGTTTTTCCGTGTTCTGGACCCCAATGGAATTTAGTATTTTACTTTTTGGGATATCCTTTTAACTCAAGTCTCCTGCTGTACTTATTTTATAATTGTTTTATGTTTATATTGTATGTATCTGTGTGACTCTATGCTAAGACTAAGAGAGCCCACCATATGAAAACAACCCCAATTCCAGTAGACAACGTGAAGGGATTTAGATATGTGTACTACATATACCAGTTTGTTGGCTGAGCGAAGGAGGACTTTTCTATTTTTTCTGCTGGTAGAAATGCTGTATAGTCCGAAAAGAGCTGGTCCAACACATTCTGTTTATTGTGCCAGGCATGACGTTGAGTTCATCGTAATATTGTTCTTGATTACAAAAATAACACTAGATTTCCGTTCGTAAGACGTACTGTGTATAAAAAGGACAAAACGAAACCACATGTTTTTATGCTCGACTTCAGTATCGGCCATTTTCACACAAAACGTTGTTACAATAAAAAAAATCGCTCGAATCTTGATTGAGCTGGAAGACGTACTACTATATGTAATGGACCATGTGTATTTCACCCTCCACTACACAGTACAGTATCGGCCGTGTCTACAGCATTATATCTGACGTTTTTGGTACGTTATCACAAAATAGTGTATTATTAAAAATTATGTTGTTGACAGGTTTTATATATTGAAATCAATTGTGTTGCGTAGCACTGTGTAAATTATATATAAATAATACTGTCAAATTATTGAACCATTGAAACAGTACTCATATTGTTTCAATGTATCAATAATTTGACAATATGATTTTTATATATATATATATATAAATCCAAAGGCAAATTACTGAAAAAAATGACAATGCTGTGGGTATCAGTGGCTGGATCTCAATGGAGATACAAAAATAAAAAGCGAAAAGCTAAATCAAAACGATAAAGTAAACAGCCAGAAAAGTTAGCAGAGCTTTATATATATATATATATATGGATGGGAGTAGGGAATCCCGAAAATTTACTATGTGAAGAGAAACAACATTATCTTCCTGTTAGACTTGCCATTTTCACAGTCTTGTTTACAACATAGAAATACCACTGGATTCTTGCTCAAGCTTAAAAACATACTGCATGAAATATTTCTTTCTGTAAACAAATATCTATATCTAACTGACTCGGCCTATGCCAGTTTTGTGGTGCATTTCATTTCAAAGCGTGAGCTGCACTGACTAGATCTATATAAAAGGCAAGCACAAAAAGTTTGTCTTCTAAGCACGCCGCAGTACATCATCCAATCGGTATTTTTTTCTTTTTGAACATTAGATTATGGACGGTACCTAAAACTTGCAGTGTATTTAAAAAATAGTGTAAAATGTCCACTGTATTTATGAGAAAAATGAGACTTCAATTGCGAATACATCTGACAAGTTTTCGGGGCGCGGTTGAAGTGGGGCTCACACCCAACAAAGATGGGTAATGCTACAATAGTATTGATATAAAACCGCCCAATGGTACTCGGGTATCTTATATTTACTGTTTATTTTTCAGAGTTTTAGGCCTACATTGTAGACAAATAAGATACTGTTATACGTTATTCAAGCAATCTGGATACAGTGGTTATTTAAACATATGCTTGCGTTGTTAAAAAAAGGCACATTAGCGTAGTCTACTAGAATAAGGTTTGTTTTGTTATGGTGGGCTCCCTAACAATTGGACACAAAATTGTTAAATTCATGAGACTAAAATTTGTATTGTTATTTACTATAAGTTATTTACTGTATCTTCAATTTGATGAATGTGCGGAAGAAAATAATTTGTGGCTCTACATAAATGATCATACACTAACTAAATTCAACATCAAGGCAAATTTAAAAAATATAATACCTGGCACTGGAAATACGTATGTAGATCATGTGTTTTCAATTGGTTTGCTAAGCATATACAAAGCTAATGTATTAAAACAACTAAATAAATGGAAATATGCCTCACTTCATCATCTCTTTATAAATGAAAAAAATATAAGAAAATCGAATTATCAATGCTATAAACAACAATTATGTATAAAAATAATCAAACGTATTACTTACCTGAAAAACTGTATAAATAAAAAAATGAATGTTTTTTTGAAACACTATCCGTAAGGTATAATATTATAAAGTTTATTTTAATGTATGTGCAATATTTATATACAGTACTATAAAAAGATTGTTTGTGTGCTGTCTTGTTCTATAATATTATTTCATTATATTATATAATAATGAATTTTTGTATATACATTAATGAATGAATAAAGATGGGAGAGACTCATAAAAGAAAAAAAAATCTTCAATTTGATAAAAGAAAAGCCAAAAAATAGATACCAAATGGTACCAATGGTAATAAGGGCGAAGTTTATAATATACTGTATAATGAATTGCTCCCTACAGTACTGTAGTAGATTTGGTGATTATCATAGTACTGTAGTACTTTATTGTCTTCATTTCCTTTTTTTTATAGGATTTTGTAAAATTATGGACTGTACTTCGTCAATCAACTTTATATTTTTACACACACAAAGTGACAAACTCCAACAGAGACAGTACGGTAAGTGAATGAATTAGGATGGTAAGCCAGGGGAAATGCCCTTTTAAGGGGACATCTGCAAAAAGTAGTATTTTAAAATACATCTAATTTGTTTTTTTGTTGTTGGTATTTGTATTTGTGTTCAAACTAAATAAATTCAAGTTAGGGCCTCCACGAACCCACAGTAAGCTACAAGATCAGCACACCGGGAGACAATCCTATACTCTTTGCGAATAGTGTACAAAGTTCTTTAATTAAAAAATGATATGTCACTGTGTCACTCGGGGAAAAAAAATATAGTATTGCTGATTGCTCTGTGCGCAATACAATAGAAGAGTGTCATTTCCGGGCCAACTAGTCTAGTTGGAGGTGCCATTTTATGCTGAATTTTATGTGCCAATGGTCGGAATAGTAGATTAAATACCACATCCCTATTGCAAAATTCTAGATCTGGCCCTGCTTATCATAATCAAATTCATGTGACTTGTAGATATTGCCATCTAATTTTATAATTATATCTTTACCATAATAATCCTATTAAAATAAGTAAGGTTGGTATTAATATACAATAATATACAAATAATGAATGTTTATGAGTGTAATGGTACAAATAATGACATGAGGTGAACGATGAAAGGTTATATATCAAAGAGGCGACAGCAAAATGCCATTATTAGGGATACCGAGAGCTGACTCCATTTTCATTACCATGATTAAACAGCGTGCATGTTACTATGCACGCAAAGTCAGTGACGCTGTGTTTTTCTTCTTTGGTAAACACTTTTTATTAGGTCATTATTCTGAAAATAAATTAATTATAAAAATATTCTTTTGAGTGAATATTTATTTACCTATTATTGTATAAGATCAAGTATTTTTTATTTCCATTTCATTCAACCAAACATGTGAATATAGTGGTTAAAAGATCGTCATCGTCGCGTATAGCTTTTTATTATTGACTGGTATATCTTTATTCAAAAATTAAAACAACAAATTTACAAAAAACAAAATTCATAAAATATAGCAGCATATAGGGACGCATGCGTCCCAAGCTGAATTGCATTTCATGATAACATTAAAATAAGTGATTACAATTTAAAAAAAAAAAAAAAAAAAGGATCGAAGGGCGCAACTCGCAAATTAAATTCGTCGATTAAGTTAATCAAATAAGGTAGAGGACTGTTACTATGACGCACTGTATTACAATTGACATTGCGAATCCTGTCGGCATTGCGGGTGTTGTATTTGTGCACAACATTACCCCTGGAAGGAAGAAGTGAGAACAATTTAGACTGAGGATTCAAGATGGATTTAGCAAAGGCAATACATAGGTCCCGACGCCTGTGACTCAGACCATCCAGGCGCAACGTGACCAAAGCATCGTCATAACCAGTATAATTCCTACCCAAAACAATTCTACAGGCACGTTTCTGGACCCGTTCGATTGCATTAATGTGATCAATTGTAAGACCACCATTCCAAATGGGTACCGCATATTCTAAAACTGGTCGTACCGCACCTACATACACTGACACAAGATCATCAGAAGGAACACCACAACGTTTAAGCGTTCTCAAAGAGTAAAGTTTGCTATTACTGCAAAGCCCTCTGACAGCTCAATGACCTACCATTTTCGCCCTTATATTTGTAGTTGGGACTCTTATGACCTCAAAATGTTTTTTCTTCCTACACCAAGATAATGTAGTTCCACATACCATGTGCTTAATTGTTAAAATATTAATTTTTTTTAACAGTTATATCCGGATATGAGGCCTTTATGATTAAAATATTTCATAGTAACAAACCCATATACCATGAAAAATATCCGTTTTGTCCATTTTTAAAATAGTTTTTGGAAAATTCTGAGGGGCTCAACTACAAAAACGCCATTTTGTGATATGATGTCATCGTAAGCCAATCAAACCTCCGTCTTCGACCACTCCGCAGGGCTCACCGTTGAACGATTTTGGATTCTCGCCCTTTGATTGGTTGATGCGAATCAACACACAGAGGAAGAATTTTCTTACAAGGAGCACAGGAAAATAATGCATTGAAATTCTTCGAATGAGGTTAAATAAACACTCTTTTTTATATAATTATTTTTACGTAAAATGACTAGTTCATACAATTGTCGACTGAGGGCGCAATTTGTTTACATCGTTCATGGCTAAAACGATCATTTTCGGCAATGTTTTAAACCCTATATTTCGAAAACTACAAGTCATATTTTCATAATTCTTTTTTTATTATAATATTGATACAAAATATCAACAGGCAATGTATAATTTGTTTTAAAAATATTAACTTTTAATTTTACATCGTTATCCCTACCATTATTTGTACCATTACACGAATATAAAACATTAATTATTTGTTTTATATAACATCTAAATAGATTCCTGTCATTTGAATCAAGCCTACACTTGATTCACATTGAATTGTTTAAACATTAACATTTGGTTTTTACTCTTATCTGGGTACCCGAGTCTAGGACTCTCTCATCTTCTCCTCCTCCTCTTCCATCTGGACACTATTGAGCCAACTTTCAAGTCCTACTAGTTCTTTACGCGTCGTCCGACGGCTCTGAAACATAGCATGCATATACTATGGTAATAGGTGAACAAAGCTATAGAGAGAAAATTGTTGTACTTCAGCCGGATGCAGTATTATGACATAATAAACATGGTACCAATCGAAAAAAAGTACGATTTATAAAGTACTACTCCTTATTCGTTGTAGTATCCAGCTGGGATTTGGCATGGGTATACTAGAGGGACATGCTATAGCCGGATTTTTTAATTTCAAACCGGATGCAGCCATATGACTTCTCGAAGATGGTACCTTGGTTGGTACAATTTTCGTCGTAATATAGCCGTGTTTGGTGTCGTTTCAAAGGTCTTGATTGGAGAATAAGAATATATACAGTAAACCTATTTATGATAATTGATATTGTTATGTCACTTATGCTCCCGGAAATAGCAAAAAAATCACTTTGAGATTTCATAATTTACCGTAATTATGCCATTTCCGGTTATGTGACGTAACTTTTCGAAATATAGCCATATTTGGTAGCGAGGTTATTAATGTGTATGTGATGTTACATCCCGTCTTATGACGTCATTACAGCTTCTTTTGCTGTACCCCGAGTATCACACATTTATGCTTGTTAATAATTATATTTATTATTATTTAATAATAATAATCAAGGTTTATTTATTTCAATGGTTCTTGCAGTTAAAAAAAACTGAATAATAAAAAATAATAATTGGATACATAATATAAAAACATTTAACATTAAAATTAACATCTCCATTAATCAACAACATACAATTACAATTTAAAATACATTATAATTATATATTAAAATACAATTATTAAAACAGAAATTTGGAACTGTTTGGTATTGAATAATATAAGATTGCCCGCGAATATGAATTGTAGTAAATTGCATTAGGCCCGGTTATTTAAAATATTTACGAGGTAGGGAATGGGGCTACGTTTGTATCGTTCTGTTTTGACACTGGGCATCGTATGGTGTTTCCTATCAAATTGTACTTATGGGTTTCTTCTCTTAGTGGTGGTAACCATTCTTTAAATTCAGAATTAAGTATGTACCAAACTTAATACAAAATTCGTTTCTTCGTTCCTTAAGGGGTTGTAATTTTAAAATCGAACAAGCTGCTTCATATGAGACATAATTGTGACCTAAGATGATTCGACACGCACGTTCAGTAAATTCAAATGACAAGAACATGTTCAGACATGTGTACTATTGTCGTCGTGGTGACACATTTGGCAGACCCTTTGGGGGTCCACCGTTTGGCATGGTAAAATTGGATGCCTTTTAATAGATTTTTAGATTCCATACATGCCAACATTCCCGTTTTTTGACTCGTCTCCCGGCGAAATATTTTGCTCCCGTTTTTCCACATTTTCTCCTGTATTACAAAGATAAAGAATTTGGATGTATATGTGTGGTTCTGCATTAAAATATAACAAAAAGGCTTTAAACACAAGCAAATTTACGATATTTAAGCTATGAAAGGAAATGGGACTTCCCTCACATAGCCACCACGCGATATCGCTTGTGTGTCACTGCACTCCTTACCCCTCGATAATAGATAGAGGGTACTGTTGACTTTTAAAAACGCCATCTTCCGTTCATTAAACTTCAGATGTTTATGTATTTAATTCTAAAACCTACATGTGTTTGACACAATATTACAGCTGCAGCCCTAAGTTCCCTGATTAATAAACAGGTAGTGTGTGGTCAGTGTGAATGGCTGGTTATCGACCACTCGCAGCTTGTTTGCCCTGTACTGTTTTAAGGTACAGTAAGGGTGTGTGGCCACAGTGCTGGACGTTGGACTACTGATCGTGAGATCGCGGTTTGAATCCAACTCTCGCCGCATTGCTTGTATCCTTAAGGCAAGATACTTTACTTACGTTTGCCTTTCTCCACCCTGGTGTATAAATGGGTACCCGGTTTAGATCAAGACAAAACTTTGCGCAGATTACTAGCTGCATTATGGGAGTATGTTTCCATACGTGTTTGAGGCAAAAATGACCGGGATAATAATGTTCAGCTTCTTAGAGGTTTCACAACATTAGGCGCTATATAAATTCACTTCCCAAAATGGATTTCTCCGTGCATGACACAAACATGTTTGAACGTCGACGTTTTGTTTTGATATTCAAAAAGAATAGCTAGCCATCTGTCTGACACAAACGTGTGTTAACAACTGGCTTTGTTTTAAAAGGTGTGTTATAAAACTGTGCTCTAGCTTATGAATATTAATGAGGTGCATAATGAGAATGGTTGATTGTCAAAAACGTTTGAATGATGGCAAGTATCTGAAACATGTCATTTGTAAAATTTACCAAAAGTGCCTGATAAACACAGCTAATATATAAAAGCTGTAAATCAAAACAAATAGTGAAGGAATGCTGTGGTTTGTATTATTCAATGCATGTTTTTATTATATTGTGTTTGCTTCAAATAGTGAACTTTGCTGCATATTCTGTTGTTGTGAAATTCATTTCGTAATAACTTATGTTCCTTTCTATTGTGAAGAGCAAAACTTGTGATGGTATCTAGGCCAAATCTAGTATTACTAAAAAGCCTTTCAATTTTAACACACTGAACCATTGTGTCAAGGATAGTAATACATGTATTGGCCATTGAAGTTAGTATTTACTGTTTATTTGGGTACAAAATTCTTGATCCATTCTAAGGTATCTTCAATTCATTATACTTGTTATACTGATAATTATATATTTTAAAATGAAGTACCAGTAGAGGGTTACAGCACTGTAATACCCTGTGTGCATTTAATCCTTTAATATTAATCAGATAAAACCCCAAATAAAACCACAGGATGGCAGATGGGCCATGGTTACAAAATCCACTTTAAAAATTGCCTTTTTAATTTACAAAGTGAAGTACTATTTTGTCTGTATAAAGCCCTTTCACATAGAATTGCGGCAATAAGCAAGCCGGTATTATTGCCGGTCTAGACCCATTCACACAGAAGGTAATATTACGGTAATTTGAATAATAAAATGTCACATCTAAGGCGCAATATTAAAAGATAATTACTGTCTTCATAAAATAGAGGTCGCACTTTTTTAGAAAAAAAAATGGCAGGCACCGCTGAGGAAACATGACTGAGGAAGTGTTTGCTGCTGCTGTTGTGTGTCCGTTTAGTTTTTTTTGTTTTTATTTACGCTGCATAAAACCTATATTTTTGCCTAACGCCACTCCGTGCTAATAACAGTCCGATCATGATGGCCATCTATAGAAACAAAATCTATTAGGCTTACAAATAGATGCGAATTTAATGCGCACGCACTGGAGGATGTTCCCTGCTAGAACTATACTAACTAGGGCCTTAGCTTACGTTTACAGCATGTTAAATAATCTTTGGACCAACATTACTATATTAATATTATTTGCTGTGTTCTTCCATTGTATTATTTACACACTAAACATATATATATATATATATATATATATATATATATGTTTAGTGTGTAATATATATATATATATATATATATATATATATATATATATATATATATATATATATATATATATATATTGATATATATATATATATATATATTGATATATATATATATATATATATATATATATATATATATATATTGATATATATATATTGATATAATTTAATAGGCCTAAACTAATTGCCACAGTCTTTCTCAAGGAAATAATGTCCCGAATTTAATGCTTCACTGTATAAGCAGGCGTTATATCATGGACTCTTTCAAACAGATTAGGCTTATGACCGTGACGGTAATATTACCACAATTTTACTAGGTCCAGAGGCGGTCTAACGGAAGCCGGCAATAAGGTGTTTTTACTCTTTCACGCATAGGCCGACATTCATGAATTACCGGAATATTACCGTCTTATAGCTCTGGGTGAAAGGGGCTTAAGTTTGAAATACTTACCATAACAATGAAACAGAAACTTCTGACTCAAAACTTGTAATTTGTATTCATTTTAAGTCAATGCAGTTACTGCATGTAATATAGATGGAATATAAAAAAATTATTATATAGACCGAAAAACTAATAGTATTTTTTTATACAACAATTGTAATCATTTACAATGTGGTGTTAAAGTGTTAACATGACTGTACCTGCCTATTGTCCTAATTATTATTAAATAATTATTCATCACTGTTGAATTGGATGTCAAAGGCCTCGACATAAGTGGCACTAACATAATACATTTATAGATGATGCCATCTAAATGTTGGTTTCAAATCTTCTAACGATTCTAATTCTCTTGGAGCTAAATTTTTTATTAATTTATTCCAATGAAGGTTGTAAATTAAAGATTTAAATAATTTAAAGTATTAACAACTGACTTTAGGAGTTTATTTAATTTAACACCATAAGGACCCAAAGTATCCCATTATTATAAATTAAAATAATATCAATATTGAGAATTTTAAAAAGATGTTATTCATAACTAATTCAAGTAAAGCTGATTCTAACCAGAAGCAAAGGTTTAATCTAAAAGCTTATCTCCCTCCTCAAGTAAAATACAAGACGCCTTTTAATGCCTACAGCCTAAATCAACTTCATCAATTTGTATAAAAGCGGCAGTAAAAAGAAAACAATTGATAGCACTATAATGAGAATATGATGCAAGTGGGAGATTAATTTAAGGAGCAAAATCCAGTAAAAGAATAAATAATCCTATTTAATCTTTGAGGAACAGACATTGTAGCCTTAATTTGTTTACCAGTATACATGTTACATGAACTACAGTTAAATTGAGTCTGGGGCAAATGGAGCACATTAAGAAATAATTTCTTTGATTCCAATGTTGATTATTTTATTTTATCATCCATGATGATAAGGAAAAGAAAAAATTATTGTGTTGGCCCCGACCGACCCTAAACTAATGAATATGCATTTTAAAATTTTTTTAGCCAAATAGCGATTGTGAAACCAACTGGTGAAATATGTCGTCTTATTTGCCAAATTGTCGAAAACAAGAAAAAAAAAAGCAATTAACTGTGAATCGATCATGTGATTTTAACTTTAAGTTTTAACTAAATACATGCTTTGATTATACAGTGGTTGACGAGACATGTTTTTAATAGTTATTTAAAAGGCATGGATTCGTCAAGCAAGTATATGTTTGATAAAAATTTACTTAAGATTGTCGTAAGCTCTTTCGTTTTCAAAAGGAGGCCTCCAGCGTCGAGGGCCACTTAGCGTCCTTAACCTGTGTTACGCCAGTCAGTGGCGTAACTGCTATGAGCACTCACTGGCTTAACCCAGGAGCGCAAAATCTTGTGGGACTCCTACGGAGAGCCAACATGAAGAAAAATGTATGTCGAAAATGCCAAAAATGCCTGAGGCCTCCAGCGTTGATGGCCACTTACCATCTCTAAACCAGGGGCCAGGTTATAATATACGATTAAATACAACCAAAAACAAATACACCTTTTCCACGAAACTGAAGACATCTTCAATCGATGAAAAATAATGCCGAAGCGTAACCAACAGAAATAACATAGCGTTTTCAGCCTATTTTTGGAGGACGAGTTACTTAAAAACATGTAACTCCTACCTCAACGGACAGTCGTATGGACAACATTTTTACTGTAAAATGGTCTTAAGAGATTAAAGCATATTAGAAAAATTGTTTTCACTGCTTAAAATTCATTAAAAAACACCACAGTGTATAAGCATAGGCTGCACCGCGAAAAAACGCCTGTGCTTATACAGCTGGGAAGCTATAGGCAGTTGATTTTCGAATGAGTATCATCACATGGCAAAATTGTCAAAATCAAATCAAAGATTAGAATACAATCAGGTGTGTTATAGTACAGACGTATATGACGTTAAGACCTTATTTTATGAGCATAATACAGTAGTCTTTGTGTGCCTATTGTGTAAAACAAGTGCTGTAGTACATACTGAATGCAACATACAAGTTAAATTAACCTTATACTAATGTAAAGAATAAACAACAATATTTCTTACAAAAAACACCGCTCGCTTGTTGATATAATACTACCCATGCTTTTTATAAAATCCAGCAAATTCTCGAGTACGATGATATTGACTGTGTAATTTTCGTGTGGCAACACTCGCGTTTGGCGATAAATAAAGAAAAGTCATCTACTGGGACTTGAACTCGCGATGAATTGTCACTCCATCACAAGACGACGCTTCATCCGATGTGCCACGCAACTTGCTTGAAGAAATTAATCAACTAAACTATTTAAACTATGCATACATAGCGCCCTCATTTGTTATTAGTCCTCCCTAGATGTGATGAAAGACCGTGAGCACGTACCATTCAGTGGTTTTGGATGAGATACGTAAAATACGCCAACAATTTAGTAGCATTATTATATAGATTGTCCCCCTGAAAAATATTTTTTTTGTCAAATTTGTTTTTGAATGTTTCATTTTATTGTCACTTAATAATTATTCTTGTTAACCAAAAAAATATTTACCTGAAAAAATGTAATGTAAAGCAAAAAATACTTAAATTGTCTGTCAGACAATGGTTTTTGGTTCAAATTAAACGTTTCTTTTCTTTTTTTATAAGTGAATAATTTTTTTTTTTTTACAGAGGTGAATAACTTTTGTATTTGAAGTAAAATACAACAAGAATTCATACTTTGATTTGTCTTAATTGTGCAATTGAAATTTAAAAATAAAAAATACTGAATCTGTAAAAGATGATGTGCTTATAAAATAATTTAAATAAAAATTTAATAATATTAAAGCCAATTTCAGACCACTAAACAGAATTTCTGTCACTTTAGCCTAGATGTCAACAAGTGATAAATGGTATAAAGGGACATTCAAGTGTGAACAAATTGTATCCTATTACAAACAAAAACCTTGCTATGGACTGTTTTGATCATATAGTTCAATGATTATCTGACAGCGAATTACAGTATTATAATATAATAACAAGATTTTACAGATTATTGTCTGCATGCATCGCAATAATACTGTATTTATCAGCAAATGTTTTCATAGACTTCTCCCAGACGTGCTTTGGTGTGTGTAATTGAGCATGACCCATTCCTAGTTTACAAAATACCAAAAATGGCAGCCTCTAGCTATAGCTTTCGCTTGATATCTGAAGGAGTAGTCCTCTGGGGATATAGCTGGCTAAAGCTGTGTCATGAAATCAGTTTCTCAAAAGCATAAGAAATGGTTAAAATTTAGTATGATTGAAAAATGAAAGCTATAACATTTGATTACAAGTTCTAATCAATGGTTTTATTCAATTTTTGTCAGAGGCCTACGACAGGGTGACCGATTACAACTGCTCCACAGCTCAAATCAATACAATGCCAACTATCTGTCTTGGTCTTTGAAATTCTATTAGAGGTTTTGACTTGAGAAAGTGAGTGGCCGAGCGGTTAAGACAGTGAAACCGTAATTACGTAGCCATAACATCGGCAGGGGTTCGAGGCTCACTCACTGCATGGTTCTGGTGGTACTGTACAACGAGTCTTCTCGGATAAGGACTATAAACCGTAGGTCCAGTGTACACAACTAGCTCGTGTGCACCTTAAAGAACCTAGTACATCTTTTGAGACGAGTAGGGTTTACCCTGGTGTATTAGTACATCACAGCCACTGATCACCAACTGGGCCCTCTGGGAGAGCAGTCTTTGACTGAAGAGGTCACCCAGTATAAAAATAAACTAACAAACAAACATGTTTTCAAAGTATGTGATAATAGGATAACCTATTGTTATATGAACAAATTTTCTCTCAATTAATTATGCATTCAAAATTTTAATATAAATTTAAGTAACTAGAAAGTATACCCTCTCCAGAGCGGGTTTTAAAACATCATTTTATCAGAGCCATACTTGCCCTATAATATCCTCATGATTACTTTACAAGAGTTTCAGGTCTTTTTGAAATTGCAATTTACATTGACTTTTGACATTGCATGACCTTGGTCCCCTTCTTGATATCTGATTCATACTAACCATATCTTCAATTTTGGATTGATCAGAGGAATTTAAAAATGTTGAGATTTGACTTTGACTTTTGACCTTGGCCTAACAACTACAAACTTGTTCTTATACTGAGCCACCCACCCAAGTTTGAAGACTTTAGCCAAGTTTCAGGTCTATCAGAGCAATTTCTTAATTTTACCTTAAATTTTGACATCCCATAACCTTGGTTGGCGCCTTTCTTGATATTGGATTCATACTTATAGGGTTGTTTTTCTCAAGTTTCAGCTTGATCAGAGCAATTTGAAAATGATGAGATTTGACCAAGACCTTGCAACCTTGTCTCTGAATAAACCAGGACAGACAGATAGACAAGCAGAGATTTGGAGAATTATAAAGATTATTTCTTTTTTTTTTCAGCCTGTCGATACAGCAGATTTAGATTTAGACATACAACCACAAATCGAAAAAGACAAGACATGTTTTAAGTTTTTTGTCAAATGTAACAGATCAAGTAAATATAAATTTAGGGTAAGTGTAAATTATGTTTTTATTAATTTTGTCCGATGTTAAACCATCATCACTGCCTAAAGCATTTTTTTTTTTAGTTAACGACAGTGTATGTGAAGCCTGATGGTACGCTCGCTTCGCTCGCGTACCATCTAGGTGTCCACAGATGGTTCTCGAATACACGGTAATTTCAGCTTAAAAAAACTGGCGATTTCAAATGTACGTACCGCAGGACTATAAATACATTGTCGTTTTCAGAAACGAATAAATAGACACGATGATTAATGTAGTCAACTAAAATTAGCACACTGGGAATTAGGCCTACTTCCGAAGGAGAAACTTGTCTTAAAATGAGTCCAAAAAACTAAAACTGTCCCTGTTATAATCGATTGAAATAGTATAGTACATGTAACAATACACCACTTATATTTTTTATAATTACGGTACTAATTAATACAATAAACAGTAACCACATTCACAGTAAGAAAATTTCGACGACAAAAATGGTTAATTAAAGTATTTGAAAGATATTGTGAAATTTTGGTAATCATTGACATTAAACTTTTTGAGATATTTGTTACACAAAATCTGTACAGAAAGAAATTGCGAAGAAACATTTTTTTTTGACAAAAACAATTTCTCACTAGAATTTAATTCGTCACTTTGACGAATTATAGGTGATCATTTTTATCTTTTTATTGACATTAATATTTTTTAAACATGCACGTACGTTAACATACGATCGAAAAATGTTGATTTATGCCATCCTATTATACGTATATAGTGCTGATTTGTGCCTATTATATGCCATATACATTATGTACAGTATATACTGTATATCTATATACAGTGTAGCATTGGTGAAATTATGGACACAAATCATGATCTAACTTTTTGGTATTATGACATTATCAAAATAAACTTGTGGATAATAATATCGAAAGATAATGAATTGAGCAATAAAATATAACAATTGGATGAAAATTTGGCACGAAGAAGCGCGGTGAGCGCTCGTTGAAATTTGTATAACTTTGACTAAAGAATTTTAAAAACTACTTTTTTGCTTCAACTGGCCATATGATAACGTTACAACATCAGATGGGATTAATTTGTATATGAATTCATATCTACATTTCACCAACTTTCAAAATAAATTATAAACATCAAGGTCAACTTTAATTCAGAAGAGCTGTAAGGTATTCAAATATACATTGTAGGGGAAATTACGTAACCACCGTTATTCAAATTTTAAAACGTGATGACGTCATCAAAATGAAAATATTGGCAACTCATGAGTAACATACTTGGTTAAGGTAGAATATGTTACAAATTAAAAGAAAATCAATCACAGATAAGCGAGTTGAGCTCTGTTGAATATGGTGGTCTATGACAAATGAGAAAAAAACCCTATTTTAAAAATGTATGTGGCCAAATGATGACGTCATACCATTTTGTACGTCTAATGTGTATATACAATTATTTCTACACCTCATTGGCTACCATAGTAAGTTTAAAAAAATGGGGGTCACCTTCCATTCTGAAGAGTTATATTCATTTTAAAAAGGCCTTATTTTTTACCATTTTTAACACTTTTGTACAATTAATGTGCGCATTTTGTCATTTTTAACGTGCTCGTATAGCACTATTTTAAGTCGAAATGGACTCAAATTTGGTGATTGAACTATGGAAGATGAGTAGAATGCAATTTGTACAAAAAATTGTTATTTTTTACGCTTTCTAGGTACGCCCGCGCAAAAACGTGTTTTTGCGCAGTAATTTTTTTAAACACGCAAATGGCCTAATTCATGCTCTAAATTGATCAAAACATAATTTTGAGCTTTTTAAATTTTTAACGCGCGATTTCTTGCGCATGACCCTACGTGCGCGTGGGTTTTTATTTGCTAATATTTTTACCCTTGACCTGAAGTTTACGTGTAGTGAATTTCATTAATATGAGATAATTTATTATGAAGATATGATTGATAATGTGATTTCACAAAATGGCGTATAAATGACGTCACGGATGAGTGATCACGCTGAAAAGCTTATTAGGACTAAGTTAAAGTTTTTGAAAAACATTCTGAAATTTTCGTAATCATTGACATTAAACTTTTTGAGATATTTGTTACACAAAATCTGTACAGAAAGAAATTGCGAAGAAACATTTTTTTTTACAAAAACAATTTCTCACTAGAATTTAATTCGTCACTTTGACGAATTATAGGTGATCATTTTTATCATTTTAATGAAATAAATTTTTTTTAAACATGTACGTACGTTAACATACGATAGGAAAATGTTGATGTATGCCATCCTATTATACGCTTATAGTGCTGAGTTATGCCTATTATATGCCATATACAATGTACAGTATATACTGTATATCTATATACAGTGTAGCATAGGTGAAATTATGGGACACACATCAAGTTCAAATTTTTTGGTATGATGGAATTATCAAAATAAACTCGAAGATGACAATTTCGAAAGATAATGAATTGAGCAAATAGATATAAGGATTGGAAGAGAATTTGACACGTAGAAGCGCAATGCGCGCTCTTTGAAATTCTTATAACTTCGACTAAAGAAATTTAAAAACTACTTTTTAACTTCAACTGGCCATATGATAACATCACAACATCCGATACGCTTAATTTTTATATGAATTCATATCTACATTTCATCAGCTTTCATAATAAATTATAATCTTCAAGGTCACCTTTAATTCTGAAGAGCTTTAAGATATTCAAATGTATGGTGTAGCTGAAATTACACGACCTAGGTTATTCAAGTTTTTACGCGTGATGAAGTAATCAAAATAAAAATGTTGACTACTCATTAGAAAGATAATTAATTGAGCAAGCACATACTAAAATTTGTGCGAAAATCGGGCTCAAATAACGGAGATGCGCTCTATTGAATGTGATAACCCACACAAAACGATAAAAATTCCTAATTTCTAAATTCAAGTGGCCATTTGATGACGTCATACCATTTTGTACGTCTAATGTGTATATACATTTGTATATACAACTTATTGGCTTCCATAATAAGTTAAAAAAATTGGGGGTCACCTGCCATTCTGAATAGTTATATTCATTTTAAAAAGTCCTTATTTTTTACCATTTTTAGCACTTTTGTACAATTAAAGTGCGTATTTTGTCATTTTTAACGTGCTCGTATAGCGTTATTTTAAGTCGGAATGGACTCAAAGTCGGAGAATGTACTAAGGATTGTGAGTAGAATATGATGTATACATCAAATTTTATTTTTTACCCTTTTTAAAAATCGCGTGCGCAAAAATGTGTTTTTGCGCAGTAATTTTTTTAAACACACAAATGGCCTATTTCATGCTCTAAATTGATAAAAACTAAATTTTGAGCTTTTTAAAATTTCAACGCGCGATTTCACGTGCATGACCTTGAAACGCCCGAGTTTTTATTTGCTAATATTTTTTACCTTGACCTCAAGTTTACGTGTAGTGATTTTCATTAATATGTGATAATGAATTATGGAGATATGATTGATAATGTGATTTCACAAAATGGCGTATACGTGACGTCACGGATGAGTGATCACGCTGAAAAGCTTATTAGGACTAAGTTAACGTATTTGAAAGACATTGTGAAATTTTGGTAATCATTAACATTAAACTTTTTGAGATATTTGTTACACAAAATCTGTACAGAGAGAAATAAATAATAAGAATAAGAATAAAGATTTCATACAATAACAATAGGTGATCATTTTATTCTAAATGATCACCTAATTACGTACAGTATTTACAATATTGTCAAAGTATTGCAATGCTATATCTCAGTTTTAAGTTTATTCTCAAAGGGCCCATAAATTTACCTACTTGTGTTAAACCATGGAGGGCTCATAAATTTACCTACAAACTGGGAGAGATTGGAATGTTCCATTCATCACAAATCAATACATTTGTATAAACGTATATTAAATCTATCAAAATAGTATTTTTTTAAAGAAAATCGGCCTGTCTTCAACATTATGATACTGTACTCGAGCTGTTCAACCGGTTTTCAGCTATTAAAAACAATTATCGTAGGAGGAGATAGGGAAATGCGAAGCATCCTCGTATTATTGTGTGCGGGTATTTTTTAAGAGGACATCCATTAGACAGTGTATACTACGGTCGGGAAAACACCCCTATTTGGGGCAAATCGTTGAACCTAAATTCGTTTTAATTGTCAATAACTAATTATCTAACTCAATTTAATTAGTAAACAGGGTTACATCTGGTGGTTTAAATCAGTACCGAGATTCTAACCTTACTAACTTTATATATCATCGAGTAAACATTCTAAAAATAACGCGAGATTTACCGAATTTTGCCCTTACGTAAATTTATATATAGATTAATAGTTTTAGATGAGGAATGTAGGTTTATTTTGATGAATTTTCTATGATGCATGACTTTTGAAGCTTTTGAAGCTATTTCACCCATAATGATATAAGCAATGTAGCCAGTGGCGACTACGGTATAGAACACTGAATTGAATTTTCTTATTCAAGATATGAACTCATATTCTATGTCAATTTGAGTACTATGTGTCTGCTTTATTAATATTCTCAATTTTGTCAAAGTACTGTATTCTCACTTGCACTGATGAAGCTCTGCTAATTTGTCTGGCTGTTTTACTTTATTGTTTTGATTTAGCTTTTTGTTTATTTTCCATTGAGATCCAGATACAAAATCAAAACGATAAAGTAAAACAACCAGAAAAATTAGCAGAGCTTTCAGAGAACACTAGCCCTTCATCAGTGCAAGTGAATGTATACGGAGTGTTTCTATATAATTGTAAAAATTTAAATCTGAAGAACATATACATCTGATGTTGACTCAAATCTAATCTATTATTTACCTCCGCCAAGGAGGTATATGTAATCGGTAGCGTGTGTTTGTTTGTTAGCAGGATTACTCAAAAAGTAATTACAAGATCTTTACCAAAATGAATATACAGATAGATATGTGGTCAAGGACCATTCCATTAAATTTTGGGACCATTGTCCCAATTCTGGACCACTTTTTAGTATAATTTTCAGACCTGCTAGTGTTAAAAGATAGAACAGAATTTTTTAAAAGCCGGCGAGCAGTCTTAAAGTAACAAGTATACTGAAATTGCATTTTCTCGAGAACTACTTGTCCAAAAAACTTCATTTTTATACAAGAGGCAAGAGTTATAATTTGTGATTTGTAATTTTAAAACATAATTTGATTTAATGTGCACGTTTTTTGATGCCAGTAGTTTAAAAAACCTATTTTCTTTTCAAATTCACTCGTTTGATTTTCGCGTTCGTTGCTGTTCTATTGTTAGTCAACTGAAGCTATTGTTAATTGAAAGGCTTGTTACATAACCATTACACCAAACTCGCATACACATGCTTGTAGTGAAATTAGCCTAAATCACAAACAGCATTAAGACACACACAAATATATATATCTTTTTTTTTACCGGAGAAATCTTATGTAGGAGAATTTTACAGTAGGCGGAGGTATGCCCTCTCGGAGTGGCTTTCTAGTTGCATTATTGTTTGTTGGTTAAATAAAGGAATGAAATAAACAAAAAATTGTAGCAATTTATGAATGAAGTTTAATGCCCTACTCTCGCTCCTCAAAACCAAATAAATTTACAATCTCTGAGTTGTTTTGTTTGCTATCAAGAACTTTTTCTAGGTCATACTTTGAGCAGACTTGAAGGTTATTCTTATGTGCACCACTTAACACCTCATGACATTTCCTTCCAGATATTAATGCATCCTATAATAATGTGGTTACTCCACCTTAAGTGTCTATTCTTAGTGAGTCGTGGGAATTGTCTCAACTGTGACTCAAATCTAAACAATTTATTTTGATTTCCTTCACCTATTCTACTTTTTGTTTTAGTGAATGTTAAAAAAGATGAAACTTAAACGACAATTGGCCATTGTTTGTTATCTCTGTAAAATGTTTCAATTCCTCTACTACAGTACATGATTTGAAGTTGCAATAAATTACTCTTACTGTATGACTGTGAGACATTTCCTTTAATACTATAAACAATAAAAAAAACTTAGGAACGGGTCTAGGACAACTACCCCCTGGACAACTATTACCCGGAAAACTACTACCTGGACAATTAGGAGGAGAGAGAGAGAAATGTTTTTTTAAATTGTCTAATGAAATCAATTAATTAATAGTTTAGGCTTTTTTAAAATCTAAAAGTAAAATTAGGAGGTTCTTTTCTGTAGAATATGAATTGGAATAAAATAAAATGAGTATAAATGTTTAAGTTAGACGTAAACATATCATGGGTATGATTATTCTTTAGGTTCTAAAAACGTTTATTTATTGTCAGTGAACGTATAATGTCATTAAACAGCATGACATAAGCTCTTACGGTCTTCGGAAAAAATATTTCTTACAAAAAACGCCGCTCGACTTTTTGACTAACAATTTTAATTTTTTTAGTTGTTCTTTCTACAAATATAATGGTTTATTATATAAATTATTAATTTTTGTTTAACAATCAGTAATAAACATTTTGTGTAAATATAGTCTGGCCTACTGTACAGAACAAAACTGGAAAGCCACTCTGAGTGTGCCTACTGTAAAATTCTCCTACTTAAGATTTCTCCGGAGAAAATATATATATATATATATTTGTGTGTGTCTTAATGCTGTTTGTGATTTAGGCTAATTTCACTACAAGCATGTGTATGCGAGTTTGGAGTAATGGTTGTGTAACAAGCCTTTCAATTAAACAATAGATTCAGTTTACTAACAATAGAACAGCAACACGAAAATAAAACGAGTGAATTTGAAAAGAAATAGGTTTTTTAAACTACTCGCATAACAAAAGGGTGAACATTAAATCAAATTATGTTTTAAAATTACAAATCACAAATTATAATTCTTGCCTCTTGTACAAAAATGAAGTTTTTTGGACTTAATTAGTTTTCGAGAAAATGCAATTTTAGTTGTTACTTTAAGACTGCTCGTTGGCTTTTGAAAAATTCTGTCCTATCTTTTAACACTAGCAGGTCTGAAAAGTATACTAAAAAGTTGTCCAGGTCCCTGACCACATATCTATCTATCATTTTGGTAAAGATCTTGTAATTACTTTTTGAGTAATCCTGCTAACAAACAAACAGACAAACAAACACGCGCAATCGATTATATATACCTCCTTGGCGGGAGTAAAAAACAAACACACACTATCGATTACATATACCTCCTTAGCGGAGGTAAAATATGATCATAAACTACATATTTCAGGGTAGGAGCATGGATCTATCTAATTTATTGGTCCATAGGAGCAGGAGCATTCGACATTATGACTAATTACTCCCTAATTTGACCCGGCCCACAGGTATATATGCCTACTACCTTGCTGGGGATAACGCTGCAACATTAAAAGTTAATAGCATACATTGCCTGTTGATATTCTGTATCAATATTAAAAGAATTATTATTATTATATTTCATTCATATTATTATTACTTATTGTTAAACAAAAATAATTGATAATAAAATTATTTTTGAAGAAAGATTTCTTGTTTATTCAACTACTAAAACTATTATACAATATACAACTATAATAATTTATTCACAGTTTGTAATGTCCTGTCAGAGATATTTTTATTCATTTTAATAAAATACAAAATTAAGCACAAACTGTAAGTTGTTCATGTTAAGCAAGACTGAATGAATGATGACTTAGGTTCAGGAAGTGTAATAATTATCTTTCTAGCAGAATCAATCTATTTTTATACTTCCTATACCAATACAACTTTATTATATTACACTTGTGAATAAATAGCTAGCTTGTCTTGACAAGTTAGTGAACAGTGTGGTGATGTGAGACTCCGTTTTTGGACTTTTTTCTGTTGTATGTTGTCAATTTGTTTGGTTTATTAGTTATCCGCTTGGTATACCAAGCGGATAACTCCTTGTTATTGTATGAGATCAACAGTTTTTTTCTGTATTATTAGTTATCCGCTTAGTAGCGGATAACTCCTTGTAATCGTCCTGTTACTTTTTTTTTTTTTTTTTTTTTTTTAGTTATCCGCTTAGTAGCGGATAACTCCTTGTAACTGTATGAAATCATCTTTTTTTTTTTTTTTCTGTATTATTCTTTCTTTCTGTCAATTTTGTGTCTCGCGTATCTCAAAAACTTGTAAACAAAACATTTTATAACTTTGTCAACATGTGGGCATTTCGCGTATTTAACATAGATCGAAAACCATATAGCAATTTAAATTGAAACTTAACAAAAGTTTAATTTATATCTTGCGCTAACTGACTGTGGGGAAAAAATGGCATGTTTCACACGAAGTTACGCGCGCACGCGCGTTTAAAATTTCAAAATGCGAAGAATCAATTTCTAATCAACTTTCTACGCGTTTCATGACATTTTGAGCATGTCAAAAATTCCCACGTGCACGCATTTTTTTACGCGCGCGGTGGCCACGTACCGTTTTTCCAGCCTTCTAGAGTAATTTTACCATTTTAAAACCATTTTTGACTTAAAATTACGTCATACGAGCACGTCGAATTGGAAAATTTTCGCGCGTTTTTGATGAAAAAGTTCCAAAATTCATGAAAATTATGCCTTTTTTTAAACAGTCATAGATTCTAAACTATGAGGTGAACTTTTTTTTAAATTACATATTCTGGAAGTTAATGAGTTGTAGATATCGGATGATGGATCAATATGGCTAACCGGACATTGTGACGTCATCGTATGGCCACACGAATGTAAAATATAGGATTTTTGTCTCTTTCGTTATTGCTCATCATATTCAATGGAGCGCATCACGCCTATCTGTATTCCTTTTTCTCTGAGATTTTAATATTGTCTAGGTCAATCAACTATCTTACGCATGAGTTAAAAATATTTTAATTTTTATGACGTCACCATGCCTAAAAATTTTAATTAACAGCGTCATTAATTTCATCTTTACAGTAAATTTTAATCTGTTATAGCTCGTAAGAATAAAATGTGATAATCACGATTAAAACGTTTTCAGGAAGCTATGGGATTGTAGATACGAAATCATGTGAACTTTTCGCCAATCAGATGTTGTGACGTCATCATATGGCCAGTTAAATAAACAAAGTCATATTTTCATCTTTTGCGTCATAGTTCATTACATTTAAAAAAGCGCGCATTAATATTTCACGTATTCAAATTTCTTTTAAACGTTAATATGTTGTTGCTGAGATAATTTTCTTCCGAAATTACTACTGTACGTCCTTTTGAAAATTAAAATAAAATACGGGTCCCGTAATTTCACCTACTGTATTTTACACTGTTTGTGACATGTATACAGATTATACTGTGTATACTATATGACAGAAAATATACAGCATTCAGCACTAACAACATATCATATTCTTCAGTTCAGGTCATAATGACATAATCTTTTTCGGTGTGCAATATTCCAACGTATGACGTGCACGTGGCGTTTGTCGTGCGGATAACTAACTCGTCAAAGTGACGAGTTTCATGTCTAGTTCTTCTTTCCATCCTTCCTTTTTGTGGATCGCGTTTCTCTAAAATGTGTAAACATAACATTTCATAACTTTGACAACATATGGGCATTTACGTGAAGTTGTGCACCTCCTATTTTTGAATGACGTCATAGTTGCGCAACGTAACTTACGCGCAATTTTATGAATTTCAATGATTGATCATAGATTAAAAACCAAAAGTCATTTAGTATTGACACTTTGACAAAATTTAAGTCATATCAGGGGCAAACTTTCTACGGATTAAAAATGGCATGTTTCACAAGAAGTTACGCGCGCACGCGCATTTAAAATTTCAAAATGCGCAAAATTAATTTCTAATCAACTTTTTATGCGTTTCTTGTCATTTTGAGCATGTCAAAAATTCCCACGGGCGCGCAATTTTTTACGCACGCGGTCATAGTTTCTAAAGTAAACCGTGAACCGTTTATTTTTATTACAAAATCTAGAAGTTGATGAGTTGTAGATATCGGATCATGCATCGATAAGGCTAAAAAAACATTGTGACGTCATCGTATGGCCACACGAATGTAAAATATAGGATTTTTGTCTCTTTCGTTATTGCTCATCACATTCAATGGAGCGCATCACGCTTATCTGTCTTCCTTTTTCTCCTACATTTATATATTGTGTAGGTCAATCAACTTTCTTTAGCATGAGATAAAAATATTTTAATTTTTATGACGTCATCATGCCTAAAAATTTTAATTACGTGGGTCATTAATTTCATCTTTACAGTAAATTTTAATCTGCAATAGCTCGTAAGAATAAAATGTGATAATCACGATTAAAACGTTTTATGGAAGCTATTGGATTGTAGATACGAATTCATGTAAACATTTTGCCAATCGGATGTTGTGACGTCATCATATGGCCAGTTGAATAAAAAAAGTCGTATTTTCATATTTTGCGTAATAGTTCATCACATTTAAAAGGGTGCGCATCAATATTTTACGTATTCAAATTTCTTCTACACGTTAATATGTTGTTCCTGAGATAATTTCCTTCTGAAATTGCTATCTAAGTGTTTCATTTTGATACCGTCGCCATGTTAAAAATTGGAATAAATGGCGGGTCCCGTAATTTCACCTATTCTACACTGTATGTAATATGTATACAGATTATACTGTTTGCATGTATATACTATATGACACAAAATTGACAGAATTCAGCACTAACAGCATATCATATTCTTCAGTTCTTGTCATAATGCCATAATCTTTATCTGTGTGCAATATTCCAACGTAAGACGTGCACGTGGCGTTTGTCGTGGTGCGGATAACTAACTCGTCAAAGTGACGAGTTTCATGTCTAGTTAGGCTTTTTCCTGTTTTTTTTAAACAATAGTATTTTCTTTCTTTTTAGACTTGTGTTAGGGCCTGTTCTGTTTTTGCTGAGCAGAAATAATTATTAACCGATTATTTTTTTAATCGATTATTTTTGGGCAGCAGAAACGGCGCAAAATGAAATAACTGATTAAAAATAACCGATTAAAAACACTCAATCCATTGCGTGTTTTAACCAATTATTGCGGAGCAGTTTTGAGCTGCAACACAAATAGCGATTATTGACCACACTTTGACCTCTAGAGTATGGCAACCCTTCACAAAGCATGCTGTTTATTTGCGCGATCGACGATGATCAGCAAAACAACGATGTGAACCGATGAGATAATAACAATTAAATGTTAAACATTTGATTGTTATTATTTTGTGGGGAAGAATTATACAGAGAGACTCCAGGATTCTGCGTTACAAGTACACCATTACACCCACCAGTCCAAGCTAACGATGTTTTGCATGTCCTTTTTTAGGCCTGTTGTTTTAGCCTAGCTAGGCCCTAGAGTAAAAGCAACAGCGAAACAAACTTTTCTCGCCGAAATGCCCTTATTAATATAACATTATTCTGTTGTATGTGGTACAGTAGTAGGCCTAGATGTTTATTTTACTATAATATAGCTTTATGTAAGAGTTCAATATTTAATCATACATGTGAGAGTTTTAGGCAGCGATAAGATGTAAACAAACCAACTCTCATCGGCCTTCCATAACTTGATGTGGGTATGGATGACGTTATTTTTAAAAAGCGATTACCAGATAACCGATTAATGTCGGAGACAAATTTTCAGTTGCAACGCGGTCAATTCTGTGGTTTGTGGTACTTGGGAAAAATCGATTAATTTTTATTTTTTCAGCAGAAACAGACCCTTAACTGCGCATAGAGTCGACTATCTGTATTTGCGCTTTACAAATTTACAACCATTGACCATTATAATTCAAATAATTTCTTGATTTCAAAAAAGAATTTGTTTCTAGACTAGTGCATAAAAGTGTTATCAACCTTGCTTCATTTGTGCAATTTGGTACTCTTTTCCAAATATGTTCCCATTTAAAATTCATATTATTAAAACTCCCAATATTTATGACATTTTGGAGTGGAATAAATAAAATAAATAAATATATGCTCCCTAAAGTCATTTTTTCTAACCAAAATCTTTTATTAAAAATGATAAACTAATTCTAAATAGCCACGGGTTTTTCTGACAATGTTTTCAAGATATACTGTAGCCAATTAGGCCTACATATTTAATTGTAGTACAGGCTGAAATAATCTGTTTTGAAAAAAAAAACACAATCGGGGATGCAGGTCTGACACGTGGTCGCTGCTTGCTGGAGATGTTAATCGATACCGTTGAAATTGAAGTCCCTATAGTTATGGAAGTCACTTATTTTAAAGGAAATCCACAAAACATAATGAACTTTAGTTCATTAGATTTTATATTATTTTATTTAAAATGTATTTCTGTTATACGTGATTTGAACAATTTATGCAATTTGAAATTATGAAGATGTTCTTGCACAAATGGCACAGACAATTTCGAATAGTGCATAGTATTGAATGGATTAAGCTATTTTTGTTTAAAATATTGTTCGCAGTAACTTTATAATTGTATTACTATTTTAACAAAACCCTTTAATCAAATTGATTGTTTTGATATTAAATTCGATAGTTAAAGCCGTTGAACATTATACATTTTTAAAACACATGACTCAACTCCATACTCTACATAAGAATAGTTGAACACAAAAATGGCTTCTAATCCATTCAAAGTCTTTACTCTTTCAATATATGGCTCTTTTGCTAGGTAATGAGATTACTGAGATAAGACTCTGGCAAAATCTTGTTTGAAAACCTGTCAAGTGTAATACTCTCGGCAGATTTGGAATAATACGTAATAATGTATAACTAATTCAAATATTATTTATCAATTTTAGGCAACATCATCAGAAGATAGAGACACATGGATTGTAAAGATATATGCAGTTACTATGGTACGTGCATTATATTTATATTATGTAAACAAGCCTCTTTTTAGTCAGCCAAATCTGTAGCTTTTCTCACTAGCTGGCATCTTTCACTTTTTCACAACTTCAATTAAATATGCTCAATGATATTTTACTGCTATTGTTTCTGATCTTATTCATGCATCATTATGCATTATTATTATAACCAATCATAATGATATAATGACTATCTTTGAGTAATTGATGATTTCAAGTGCATATGCGAGAAAACTACTATGAGATCTAATGTCACAGCAGTTAATCATTGTAAAATCATTTTCAAGATTAAAATGAACATTCATTCTGTCCTGCTGATGATTTTGTGCCTACAGTTTATCTGGATAAACAAACATGATATGGGACACTTTTAGACTATATTATTATTATTATTGGCCCTTTTCGTAAAATGTAAAATGTATACCGAATATATTTTGCCAGAGACATTCACATATTAACAATTATTTACACTTGAAGCTTTTGTCTTTGTTTTAAATTTCCTGCTTTATAAGCAACCATTCCTGCTTTGTACCCCATAGCTTTTGGAGGCCTGCCTTTATAACTATGCCTTTTGTTTGTTAACATCTTTGATAGGCTGATTTGTTTTATTATGTAATTTTGTGACTTATATATGTTATCCTTTGTTACAATTCTCTTCACCTGATGATGGGCTATGCCCGAAACATATCGTAAAAATAAATGTATATTGAGGCAGTTTTAACTTATTTGATCTTGATTTTTTTCTATATCCTGCCTATGCAGCTCTTTGATTTATATATTATATATAATATAACACTTGCACTGATGAAGGGCTAGTGTTGCCCGAAAACTCTGCTAACTTTTCTGGCTGTTTACTTTATCGTTTTGATTTAGCTTTTCGCTTTTTATTTTTGTATCTCCATTGAGATCCAGCCACTGATACCCACAGCATTGTCATTTTTTTCAGTAATTTGCCTTTGGATTTATATATATATATATATAAATCCAAAGGCAAATGTCAATGCTGTGGGTATAAGTGGCTGGATCTCAATGGAGATACAAAAAAAAAAACGATAAAGTAAACAGCCAGAAAAGTTAGCAGAGCTTTCAGGCAACACTAGCCCTTCATCATATATATATATGATATAACCAGTGTACCATGTCCTGCATACCTGGCTCAGCCTATATATTGTGCCAGTTCTGCGGTACATTTTATTTCGAAACCTGAGCTGCACTGACGAGATCTAATAAGATCGAACAGTACTGTCTGCAGATTGGATATATATATATATATATTTTATATCTCCCTGGTTGAACTGTCTTTCATTTTTTGGGCCCCTTGATTGTCAGCGTACACTGTTTCGGGTCATCCTCTAAAAATAATGTGTAATAAAAATAAATAAATAAATAAAAAAACCAAAGGTGATTGAAGATCGTCGAAACGATACAAATTCATTTAAAAAAAAACAAAAATCTGGTGATTTCAAATGTACGTACTGCAAGACTATAATACATTTCGTTTGCAGGAACGAATAAATAGACACGGTGATTTATGTAGTCAACTAAAATTAGCACCCTGATTTAAACAACAATTTGTGTTTTTTATGTAACATTAGGGTTGAGGGATTGTGAAGAGGATGAGTACAAAGAGAAACCATTTTTAAATATATCCTTTATCTGTAATGACATAATTGTTTTTATAAATAATATACTGCACTAAACATGGTAAAACATCGATTTAATACTTTGTTGTTTTTTTGTAATTTTAAAGTACATGTAACAATGCACCACTAAAACATTTATATTTTTTGTAATTAATAATTAATACAATTAACGTTGAGAAAAAACAGTAATAAAGTTTATTTGTATAATTATGTGTTTACCCACACACCACGCTTCAAATGGCGACAAAAAATGGTTTATGTATTTATTGTCAAAGATTTTAAGTTTATTCCCTAAGCGCCAATAAATTTACCTACTTGTGTTATACCATATATATATATACTGGAGAACTGAGAGACTGAAATTCGCTAAGCAATCCTTCTGTATAAATGCAGGGATGAGACTGAAAAATCCAAAAAAAGAAGAAAATACCAACCACATCACATAAGCTGGGGAAGAGAGGCTATTGGAGTTTTGCACCTAAAAAAGAGACTTCGCCCTCACTCACCATCACCGTGCATGTGATTTTAAATTGGGTAAGCTGCGAACGATCATCATAGAGACGATGAGGCCCATTTCTTTATCGGCTCGAATGTTTGCGGTTAAAGATGAATAAGAAGTGTGAAACGTTGAATGCAAATGCACTTCCCCGACTGGAAATAAGGCATTCGTGAAGATAACCCTGCGGCCAGTTTCTTTACATAAATATTTGAACAGTTCACGGTTACTAAAACACCTACGAAAAACAAAACGACCACTTTGTTAATATACAGTAAATAGCGGCACCAACAAATGCAAGTTTGCTAGAAAAAAAATCTCATTTTATTTAAAAACCAAACCAAATTTATATACCATCGAGTAAAATTTCTAGAACTAACGCACGATGTACCAAATTATCAGGAAGATTTTCATATATTCTTACTACTAACTATCCTAAATATGTCTACTGCTGTATTGAAATGAATTATAAATTTAACTAGCCTAGGCCTACAGTATATAATACACAATACTTGTGGGCGACATAAACACAATTTTGAATATCAATAAACTTTTAACTAAAACCAAACATGAACAGGTACCATTCACGTCCTTGCCTCAAATTATATAGAGTTTGTGGTAGGTCCATCGCTGAGCCTTATTCCGGTGGTCTGCAGTAGCATCATCGCCTCTTTGCCTAGGCTATAGGCTTGCTTGCTCCTACCCTCGCTCCTTCCTCTACTAGGCTACCTTAAGCCTAGGCTATAGGCTTGCTTGCTCCTACCCTCGCTCCTTCCTCTACTAGGCTACCTTAAGCCTAGGCTATAGGCTTGCTTGCTCCTACCCTCGCTCCTTCCTCTACTAGGCTACCTTAAGCCTAGGCTAGTTACCCAGCAGCCGACCGTGGTCATGGTTGTTTTCCAAAACTCTCCAATTCACAGACACAAACAATTTTCAGATTAATATCACTCTCCATTTTATTATATACAGTAGTTGTAAAGAAAAGTAGGTCCAGCCCCTTTGTATATATTTATGCCCGTTAAAGGTATTTTGCAATCGGAAAATTAAATGGCGTCTACAACAAAAGAAGAATTAAAAATTGATAAAATATTTTTAATATTTTTATATATATCATCTAGCATGTACGGCTGTATGCGCTAGATTGTTTACTCAAAATACTTAAAACTTCAAAACCACCATATTGTCGTCGGAAGCCAATCAAAGCTGAGCTTTCCTGCATGATTGGCATTGATCACGGTTGAATGATTTTGGATTCTGGCTATTTGATTGGTAGACGCGAATCACCCACAGCGGAATGTTTTCTCTCACATGTACCGTGAAGTCACATGGTCTGATTGTTAATACACAAGTTTAAAGCAATAAATTTGTCCGAATTCTGTTAAATAAACAACTTATATTTTACTTACAGGTAGATAGAACTTGAATAACATGTTTTATTGATATTTTCAATGGTGATATATAAAATAAATGACTAAAAACCGTACTTTATACGAAAATTGACCTAGTTAATACAATTGTCGACTGAGGACACAAGTTGTTAAGTTCGTGGCTCAGCTAAATCCCCCGTGTCTCCAACTTAAAAATCCTGGATACGCCACTGAAAGCTCTCCTGATGAAGATCTCAGGCTATTGTCGGTTATCCAGGTAAGAGACACCACTGTATGTACAATATCTTTATGCTATTATTAATTTCTTCAGGGCAGAGTACCAGAGCATATATCATTACTACCAGGCCAAATACAGGATGTGAACGAAATAATAGCAGCAGAAAAACAAAGACGAGATGTAGTTCAATTTGCACATCCATCAACACCAGGAACAGGAAGGAGAGTAACACCAAATGTTCCACCATCAGAAAGACCATCAGTACTCTACAATGATCCAGTAAGTTGCTATGACCAATGATACTAATTTTTTGTTGTGGTGTTAGAAGTTTATTTTTTTAGAAATAAAGTAATTATTAAATTATGCTAAGATGAGGGTCAATTTGATCTCTTTTGTGCATACATAAAATAAATATCTGCTGTACCACATTGAAGGTATTGAAGAGTTTCTATCTGCATCAAGCAGAAGCTTTGTTTCAGTGTTGGTGACTTTTTTCCACTCTTCCTCCTTAGAATCAATAAATTATTTAATTGTATTCAAGGTGGTTTGGAATTGAAAGACATGTCCGTAATGATTGCTTTAAAAAGTATACTTTCTTTTCAGTACTTCTTCTACCCACCACACCTTAGGAAATTAATGAACACTAAGGGGCCATCTTGGTTCTTTAACAAGCTTTCACGTGACCATGCTGAACAGATCCTGAACAAGAATACACAAGTTGGTGACCTATTAATACGAGAAAGTGAGACGCATCCTGGAGAGTTTTCTCTCTCTGTAAGGCAAGATTCACAAGGAAGAATTGTTGTACGCCATTACAGATTTAGAAGGCAGGGTGATGCCTACAAAATGCACATTGATGATGAGGTATAGGCTACTCCTTTGTAAAAAATATTACATCAAATTGGATAATGGTGTTATTGAGGTTTACTGTATGGTGTCAGTGGTGATGGCTGTGTATTGAGTGATGGAACTGTGGTCGTGTTTCTTTACATACTTAGTTATTGCTTTATACGCGTTCCACATCTGCATAACAATTTTAACAAGTTGTAAACAGGTTTGATCTCACGATTTATTACACGTTTTTTATACACTAACTGTGAGAAATCTCGGGAGAAAGCATAATGGCGCGCTATTTGATTACTATGATTGGTTAGTTTACCAGTTCAATACAAGTAGTCGACCTTCTCATTTACGTACCCCTTGGTCTGAGAGAAAAAGTTCGTAAATGAGAAGGTTCGGAAAAAAGCGCCCTCTATTAAATCAGTGGTAAAAACATGTCCAAAAAATGCCCTTTGTACAACTTTACTGTGTATAGTACACTATAAAGAACAAACAGTATTAAAAATACAGTATAAAACAATTATATTTAACATGTAAATTAACACCTTAAATGCCAAAAAGATTGATATTTCTGCTTTTTGTTATGTTACACACATTCTCTGTACCAAAATTCCATCGTTTACTTTTTATTGTGCATATTTTGACACAAACTGTAATTTACGAACTTGTTCCTAAAGTAATAATATCAAATCCGTTCTGGACCGTAAATATTTACATTTTTAAGCTACTATGTATGTGTGGTGTTTGACGACACAGCAAGTAAAATGGAATTCCCAGAGAAATGGCTACGCGACGACTGACAACAAAGTTTTAAAATGTTAATAAATAAGAGTCAAGTGTTTTTTTATATCGTAACCACATGCACAAACCAAACTAAATTGATAGTATGGTCATCGTAGCTAGCCTTTTCTGCACTGCAGTTCGCGATCAACCTTTGTTTTTTCAAAAACACGTGCAGGGTGCTCTCCATGCACTCCAGCAGTGGGGATGATGATCTCTAGCTTAGGCCTAGGCCCTAGACTAAACGGCCTAGCTAACGGCCTAGGAATAGACAACTTTTAAACTAGAAATAAATCGTGGATCGTTTTTAATAAGCTTTGCTTTATTTATTGAAATAATTGTTTTGGGGTAGTTTAATAAATTAAGAAGATAATAAATTAGTAGGTACGTAAAAGTTTTATTAATATTACTGATGACGTCATCGTTCGAACGGCGTTCGCAAAATAGAAGGTTCGTAATTGAGAAGTGTGTAAATGAGAAGGTCGACTGTACGCACTAACAACTCAGGACATCTTAGAAAAAAAAAGCCTCTCATCAGTGTGTTTTTATCCCTATAGATTTCACAAGGGTCTACAAAATTGTCTTTGCACTATGCAAACCTAGTTTTGTTACTTTTGCAGGTGTGAAAAGGGTATTAGTTAAAGTACTTACTATTGTATTGTGCCATAAAGAATCATTTTTAATCATTAATATATTGGAGAGGCAAGTTTTTAAAACGGATTATTCTGTGAGTTCTCTCTTAAATATTAACTTGTATTTTGTGACCATCTGGCATTTAAAGCATATTTTATTTTAGCATCCGCCGTTGCCTACAATGTATGATCTTATCAAGTTCTTTGTTGAAAAAAGTGGAGGAAACCTGAAACCAATGGAGACGAATGATTTTCGCAGGTTAAAGCTTCCTCACAGCCTATATGAAGAGGGCTTTTCTATTGGTACGTAACTTGTTATCAGTTTTAATACTTTAGATCTGAAGGCATTTACAAATATTTTACAATTTTCCAGACAAAAATAATAGTCTGAACTACAGTATACACCTACATTTGCATTAACTTCATACAAAATGATTCCACTTCCTAAATTTGATGAATTTAGGAAGTGAAAAATGTCTCCTGGACACAGTAAAAAGCTCTCTCTAACAAAATGTGATATTCCAATATAATATATGGAGACGATGATGTAACATCACTACAATATTTGAGCACATCGCACTTTTTTTGTCAAACTAGTTTGATAGTGTAGACAGAGCTTTAGAATAACAACTTAATGCTCTTTGTATACAAACAACTTGTGTATGTACTATTTCAGTTTGTTTACAAATAGCCAGATGCCTAAAGGCAACAGTTAAAATAAAATAAAAAAAAATAATTTAGTCTGCAATCTTTCAAATAATAATGTAACAGCTTTGGAGCTTTGTAAATATCAAACTTATAAACAATAAATTAAAATAATATTTTTATTTTTATTTTCTAGCAATTTGAAGCTTTGCCTATTAATGTATTTTAATATATTTCTTATAAAAAATAATTTCTAAAAAAATGTAATAATTTCTAACCAAGAGACGTAGAGGTATCAGTGAGGGATTTCTTTTTATTTAAAATATAATTTGTCCTTCTGCAGCCTCAAAGCTTCGTAGTTATCGCCGTAAGTCAGAACCAGTTGTGAATTGTATGTACCTCATTTTACAAAATTGTATTAAATTTGCAAATATTGTAGTTCCTAAATGCAGTTGGTATTCTATTGCCATCTTCTTCCTTTAAATTAATTTATACTAATTGCTTCTTGCTTTTATAAATTATCTAACAACTAATAATCTGCCTTATGTAAAGAAACTAGCATACTACTATTAAAATTAGTAAGTAAATGGATCTCATGTCAGCTGTTTTTGTTTTTTCATAATTGCCGCTCATACATGTATGATTATTCATAATAACCTCTATTTACTTGAAAGTGTATAATTATTAGTACTATAATGGGTAATGATATAATAGTTGTACCTTGTCTAAAGATTTTGAAATGAATTATTAAAAATAACAACTAAATAGTCAAAGGTTATTCTAACAGTAATCTTATCATTCTCATTTTGCTCAAGGATATCACTGGGTGCAGCAAGCAGCAATTCATTTTATAATATTTTATTAATTTTTTACAATTTTATTTTATTGGACTTTGCATTTCTTAAAGCTTGGTTCCCACTTGAACGTAACGCAAGGACGTAATCGCAACGCAAGCGTTTTAACCAATGACAGGCGAAGTTATAGACAGTTAGCAATCACAAGCGAATAAGCCATCACTTGTGATTGGTCAATTCACTTGCGTTGCGTTACGTCCTTGCGTTGCGTCGCTAGTGGAACCACGCTTTAAGCTTTATCGTTATACATTTCATATTAAAGAATTTGAGTAACAAATAACAAATGTTTATGAGTTGAATGGTTAAGATTGTCTGTTCTACTCATCGAGTTGAAAAACAGCTTTCTAAGAATGAAAATATTTTCCTTATTCAACGAGTAAAAAACATTAATTATTTGTTGACTACACACCATTTTTTATAGAATAAATTTTTATTCAACTAATCTGTCACTTCAATCAAATGTAGGAAGATAGTTTTATTGCGCAAATTAAGCTCTTAGGTTAAATTTACCTAACAGTCACCACTATAACTAAAATGTTTTGTTTTCTTCCATTACTGGCAGCTACAGTGGTGGTGCCAGAGGGCATACGCACAAGCTTAGCATTGGCTGGGGCCATCAAGTGGGGCCGGGGCGGAGCTATCTGCATATCAGAGGCCTTGGGGGAGTGGGTGCAAAGATAGTTTTTTTTGGGTTACTAATCTATGACCACCACCATTGTTGGGCTAATTTTGAAAAGTAGAGCTGCTAGGTCCCCGAAAATTGCATATGTAATCGGACCTCGGATACAAGTAGCTCTCTTCGATGGGAGGTGGGGGGGGGGGGGGGATCTGGCCCCATAGAACCCCCACTGGCCCCACCACTGATATTTAAAAATTCATTTACTTCCATATCATTCATATAAAAAACCTCTTTTAGGTGAATGTTAATGAGGAGCTTCCTATTTGTTTAGCAGAAATTTTGCAGCAAAGAACTAAACATTTGCTTTGCATTTTGCTTTTTCTTTTGTTATAGCATATCCAAAAGATCCAGAAAATGGAGAGAGGAGTCCTCTTGACACCCCTCCGGATGATTACCTACCCCCAATGATACATCAAGGTAATGAATAATATACATATATATGCAGAGACATTTCTTATTAACACAATGTAGTTTACACTGTGATAGGTTCTGCCAGAGTAGAGTTGTGTTTCACAAAAGACAATTTTCAAATGTTATCAATGCCCTTCCCCAGCCCCTTGACAATAACTATTTTATCAAAATGGTTTTTTTTTTGGCGCTTTAAGTAAAAAAAAAAAAATGAATTTACAAAACTACGAAAGCTCGCCTCGCCCGCAGATGGTTTGCATTTTCCTATCTCCTCCTACGACAGCTCGAGTACAGCATCACATTGTTGAAGGCAGGCCGATTTTCTTACTATTTTGTTTATTATTTTGATAGATTTAATATACGTTTATACAAATGTATTGATTTGCGATGAATGGGACAAATTATTTGGTTTAACACAACTAGGTAAATTTATGGGCCCTTGGAGGATAAACTTAAAAGCTTAAGATATAATGATCTTGATCTGGCTTGTAGTAATAAGATAAGATAAGATAAGATAAGATAACTTTTATTGATCCTCAAAAAGGAAATTCATTGCTCGTCATAATAACAAAGAAAACACTATAAAAACAAATATAGCATAAAACCATTCATATAAAAACATCTAAAAAATTACAATATAAAATTATCTTCTTGACTTCCTGTTGTACTGGATGATACCGGAGGGAATAAAGGATTTAGCAAATCGATTTGTTTTCACACTGAGGAGCCTCAATCTACCACTTGGATTAAGTTGGTCTATGATCACTTTGTGGAGAGGATGAGAGGCATCCGACTCAATGCGTTCGAAATCTTTCTGGAGGTGTTCTAGGTGCACATCGGTAAAGGAAGGCAGTTCCAGACCAATCATTTTACCAGCCCGACGGATGAAAGTTTCAAGGCGTCCTTTATTCCCTCCGGTAACATTACCAGCCCAACAGGAGAGGCAATACGTCCAAACACTACATATAACGGATCTATAGAACGAAAGTAACATCAAATCACAGGAGTTAAATTTATATAAAGTTCTCATACAATACATTCTGGGACTTAATTTTTTGCTGATGAAGTCTATATGGTCTCCCCAACTCAGTTTATCATTGAAAACAATTCCTAGATACTTGTACTGGTCAACAATTTCAATTTCTTTACCTTTGATAGTGATTGGTTGAAAATTAAATTTATGTTTAGTCCTAAAATCAATGATCATCTCCTTTGTTTTTGATGCATTTATTTGGAGATAATTATCGTCACAAAATTTAACAAATCTTTGTATTTCGCTACGATAATTTTCATCATTGTTAAGTTATTAGAAATGTTCTTTTTTCCAAACATACAATTAGTATGTAAACTAACCTTGACAGTTTTGCTGTCCTCATCGGACAGCTTCTTCGGAAGTAATGACGATCTATCACCAAACAGATTGACTTCTAGAGGGCCAATTCAGTCATGTGTATGACCCTGTCATTACAACCTTGTCAATAAAAACACAAATATGTATATGTTTATTCACTTATTTATGTAAATGTTTGTCTGTAAAATGATACAAGGAGTAATTAAAAACGAAATTGTAGTTGGAGAGAAGAAGCATGTTTATGTTATGTTTTGTGCCGTTATGTTTTCACCATTGACAGCCATTGGAGTGGAGCTGTATCATGGAGGTGGTGTTTTCCTTCCAATCCCAAGGTCCGGGGTTCAATCCTGACTTAGTGCCATATATGGTTATAACGTACACTCTTTCAATTGCACTTCCTAAGCCCTAGGCCTATACTCTACAATAATCATTTAATTTCATAACTTTTAATTTTATGTTGTATGAGTAGGCCTAATAAAGTTTATTTTGTATTCTTGTTTATGTACACATCATTAGGCCTAATTCGCTGGCTGGGTGGTGACCGAAAACGTGAGCTATAGCCGCAAAAGACCTAGTTTAATTCTTATAAGCCTAACTACACTCCAAGTTAGATGAATCTTCATATATCGGTCATGGATCTAAAATTATCCGAAAGCCACTTTTAGTGTTGATTAAGTTTACTGTCCTGTATATAACACCCTACACTATTTCTAATCTAAGCATTTGTTGAAATAATGCGTTCTCTATTTACCGAGGAATTTGAAGCTTCAAATACAGATTGGAATGTTCCATTTGAACATCACAAATCAATACATTTGTATAAACGTATATTAAATCTATCAAAATAGTATTTTTAAAGAAAATCGTCTTCAACATTATGATGCTTTACTCGAGCTGTTCATTTGGTTTTCAGCCATTAAAATCAATTATCGTAGGAGGAGATAGGAAAATATGTAGCATCCTCTTATTATTGTATGCATGTATTTTTCAAGATGGATATGCATTAGACAGTGTATACCACGATCGGAAACACCCCTATTTGCGGCAAATCGTTGAACCTAAATTTGTTTTAATTGTCAATAAATAATTATCAAACTCAATTTAATTAGTAAACAGGGTTACATCAGGGGGTTAAAATCAGTATCGAAAGTACGAACCAACTTTATATACCATCGAGTAAACATTCTAGAAATAACGCGCGATTTATCGAATTTTGCCCTTACGTAAATTTATATATAGATGTACTGTATGTGAAAGTATATGAAATACTGGGTTTGGGTTTGTGTGATGACACTAATACACCAATATAGATATATAAAATGCACAGAATATTATACAAATAATGAATGTTTATGAGTGAAATTTCATCTTTCACTGAATTCACTAAATTATTTTATGAATATCATTCATTTTTTGTTTATATCACACCTCCTACTTTCGAAGAGGCAGCACTCCAATTTTGAACACTGAGTAGAACAATTATAGATGGCATGACACTAGGGGTTCATCTCAATTCACTCACCGAATAAAAAAAAACAAGTAAAACAAAATTGCAGTACTAAATTTACTCAATGTTCTACATAGCATTTATTTAATACCATGTGACTCACAATCCTCTGGTCAAATGCGTAGAATCCACTTACATGTGTTATACAAATGAATTCATTCTGTATTTAAAACATAATAAATAAAAAACATAAAATTCCTCATCTGTGAAAGAGAACAATTTCTGAAATACTTTCAATTTCCTGAAAAACTATTTGAACAAAATGTACTTCCATCTCGAAACCAGTCATACCAATAACATTCGCGATGAAAGTACAAAATAGGTGGCGCTGTTTTATTTCAAAAGCAACAGTATAAAAAAACTACTTTCCAAACACGAAAAGATATTGTTTTTAGTACACGAAATCATGACCGGAAGTTATTTAGGTGTTATATAAAAAGAAATATACTAGCCATTAAAATAATTTAAATATTAATTCCATTTTTAAAGTTACAAAAAACCTCATTCTTTCATTGCATATTTATAAAATAAATATTAAAATTATCTCCCTGAAAAATGATTTGTTGACTTTCATATTTCCTTGATTTCTAATCTTAACATCCGTAGTCGGTTTACTTATGCTCTTTATCTTGGTAATACTGTACATTCAAGCAGATAACATTTAGATATAGGAAGTGAAAATGTTGATGAACAGTTTAAAAACAATCTCCAAATATTTTGCAATTTAGAACCAATAATAATATATATATATATATTTGCATACTTATTGATACTTGTAGATTAATATTTGTGTTTGCTTTTTTTCAGCAACAGGTCAACCAGAATTCCAAGTAAGTTTAATTGTTTAATCATTCTGATTTTGGGCATTAAAAAAAGAACATTTCATCTTTCATTTAATGAATTTGTTTGGACCATTGCACAATTATAACATTCATTATTTGTTTTATAACACACCTACATTTAACAAGAGAAAGTAGCGCTCCAATTTTTTGCCAATTTGACACGTAGTCAACAGCCTAGCATTGTGGCGCATGTTTTGCTTGCTTTCTGTGTAACAAAAATGAAATGCATATAAATAATTGCATGATTTTGAGATTGCACTCTTGATAACTGAAGAGTTCAATAGAATTTTTATTGAATATCACAATCCTCCAATCAAATGATACGAATCTATTCTATTGTACCCACGGTGGGCTTATACAGTTACTATAAAGTATAGTATTTGTTTAATTTTTAACTTATACATTGTAATACTTTATTATTATGGTATCTATTTCTAGATAAGATTCTGCTATTTACTATTTATGAAAATTGTCTTTTTTCTTTTTATAGAATAGAGGAAGTCCTCAACACATAAGCTATTATAATGTACCAGGTAAGTATTATAGCAATTAAGTTTCATACTAGTTGAATTTCCTAATAAATACATTTCTTCCATAATGCAAGCACGTACGTACTGTGTTTAATGATAATAAGAATAATAGGAATATGAACAATGTAATGTGTACTACAGTCAACTCTCCCAATATATATATATTTTCCGGTTTTTCGAAAGTCCGGTTTCCTGAAAACATATTTTTAAAGTCATCACGTTGTCACTGAAAATGCTTTGAATCACCGGTCCGAATGCTGCCCGGTACGGTCTAGCGTAGGAAAGGCCTAGGCTATGATTGTGTCAAGCTAGTTTTAATTAAATAATACTGATAGGCCTAGGCCTACTTTATTAATATTAAGCTAATTCAATTTACCTTTTTTAAAAGTTACATTATTTACTGTACCAATAAAACATGTTACAGTAGTAAATTATTGTTTCTCAATGTGTTTTTAGCGGCAAAAAGGCCTAGGCTAGGCCTACGTATGTACGGTGAACATAATTTTGGTCGTTTATTGTTTATCGCGAGCTAGCAGCAGCATGGGTGATAAAAATAGCAGAGCGGGGCTTTGATTGATGCGCATGTGCAGAGGTGTCATAATCAAATAAAAACACCCACACTTAGACCACATGTTTTTTAAGCTCCTTTATTTTGACGTAATTTGATAGCAATAAATGAGCCAAGCAATAATGACACAATAATTAATTGGTAACATTTCAAAGTTTATTAACACTAGTTAAGTCAAGTTCATTCCGTTTACGTTTTGCCATAATGATTTCCAAATTTATAACGATGCACATTTTTAGTGAAACATTCCTTTTTAAAGTCCTATTGCAATTGTGAATTTAACAATAATTTAAACAAAACAAAGACACAAAGTGGAATGTAAATCGAACTTTATTAAAAAATAATTCATATGCTAAAAACAATAGACATTAAGACATAGCGCTTCACCGCAGTTCGATACGCAACAAAGCAATTGCCGCTTCGTGGGTTAACAATGAACTGACCTGTCAATCACAGTGTAGCGCTCCATGGCAACATTATTTGATCGTACCGCGAAACGTCGCGCACTTCATGCATGGTCCGGTCAGGGTATGGTTAAAAGCTTTTGTACATTGTGAATGTATTGAATCCGAGTCAGCGACGACGATGTTACGTTGTTTTCGTAAATATTTGGAGTTTTTTAACTGTCAGTCCGGTTTTCAGACGCTAATTTTCGTGTTTTGTACTTCATAATTTGTCCGGATTCCGGAATTGGGTATTCCGGTTTTCATAATAAATTACAGTACATTTAGAATATGGACAAATTGGGCCATCCAAAAAAGTCCGGTTTTCCGTGAATTCCGGTTTTGGGAGAGTCCGGTATTGGGAGAGTTGACTGTATACTGTTTCTAATCTATGTAGTAATAGTAAATACTTAAAATTATGACTATTCGCAACCTAGGACAGTGCAATGTTGTTTAGATGTATATGTATATAATTGTTACTTTATTATTGTATACTTCTTGTCTTTATTAGTTGTTTATGTATACACATTTCTGTATTTCTTTGTATTTTATGAAGACTAAAGTAGTGATATCTTGCATTGTGCATGTGCAGTACTCCCATTTCATACACTATGCTACAAAATACACATGCATAAATACACACGCATCGAATAATAATCAAAACAATTTATTTTATTATTTTATGTATTAGGGCACATGTGGCATATGTTTTACCAATAGTAAATTAATCACTGTACAATCTGTGTGTGTTAACTCGGATAATAGTCTTTATCCGAGAAGACTTGTCTTTATCCGAGAATTGAGTCGGCTTTGAACCCATGCTGATTTTGTTGGCTCGGTAAACATTTAATGTTTTTTTTTTATAGAAACACAACTTCATTTTGACGATGTTCCTAATGATCCTCCTCCACCAACTCCAAAGAGGAGACAAACAGTGTCAGATACTGTAAGAAGACCACCAGGTAACAATAACCATCATAGTTGATTCATCCCTTTACTTTGTGCTCTTTATCAACAAATTATATTTCATTCGTAGTTTGAACAATCTATAATTAATTTAAAATATCATGTGTATTGATTATTAATCATGAATTTATATTAATTTTCTTACTTCTGTTAGTACAGTATTACATAACTGTAATCTATTTTGAAAACATTTTGTTTTATTCTTTAACACTATCCAAAATTTGTAAATATTTTGCTGTATATTACCGTATTTATTATGGAATAAACATGAGTGATCAATGGTGACGTGCCAACCTACTACATTTTGGCAATTATGTGGTCATTATAGAGTCCAAGTTAGTTTTACAAAGTGTCAACTGTTGCACTGCTAGATACTATTACTACATTTGTACATTTAAAGCCGATTTACACAAACGAGCGGTAACGGTAAGAAGAAAACAAAACATAGAATATGTTATTTCTTATGATCATTTGAACAGAATGCAGAGAGTACGGGCAGTTGAGCGGAAATCCGCTCCGGATAGAAACAGATTCTCTTTTGCCAAAATATTGTGTGGTAATGTTGGATTCTGCACAATCAACAACATGATTGATGTGATGTCATCTATCAACAACTGTTTTACGTGCGTCCATCAAGACAATATGTTAATAATATGAGTGTCATAGTAGACCAGTTTCAGAACTTATTATTCAGAAAAACAGAAAACTATACAAAATTTGATTGGTTGTATAAAAAGATACATTTGGGAATTTATTAGGCAAAAAGCGACGATGACTGGTATACTGGACATCTAAAACCAGGCCTAGCTGCTCTAGGTCTACTGACAGTCAGTCAAATATCTAATCCAGGCCAGTAGTGCAACATGCATATAGCCTCAAGGCCTACAAACACTTACTTTCTACCAAGAAGAATTCTGTGTGAATGAGACTAGTGATGCGTGTTTTCGCCAACCGTTACCGCTCGTCTGTTTAAATTGTCCTTTAGTACTTGATTATTTTCTTTTCTGATCAATTATAATGTACTTTACCTGATAGAATTACCTCCATCCAGACGTCGACAGTCAGAACCAATTGTTAAACCAACATCCTGTATGTAAAACAAATTGATAACATTCACCACTTTGTTACACTAAAGCACCACTTTGTTTATATCTATTTTACTAATACAGGTTTAAAGAAAGCAAAATAACAGAATGTTAAAACCATCTATTGATGAAGTGTTTTTCTCTAATTTGATAATTATTATTAAATGCATGACTAGTTTATAATAATGAAATGGTAATAGTGTACATAATAGGAAATTATTTAAATTAATTCTGTGTTATAATTCACACATGCAACATCTGTTAGAGGGTGATCCTCCTTAACCACTTTACAAAGAAGCAATCCCTTCCACTAGAAGACTACAAAAACTCCATCCAAGTCCAAGGGAAGCACACTAGAACATTCCTTTCAAGGTGACTATATCAAAGGAGCTTAGGTTGATCAAGTTTTTTTTTTATCATGATCCATACTCTATCTACTAGTTGGATAGCCGAGTGGTTAGGACACTTGACTGTCATACAGATCAATTCCCGACAACTCCCAGTCCACTCAGCTGTAAATGAGTACCTGGTTGAAAAAAAAATGCGGCATTGAAAGGAACTGTGGCCACCCTACCACATAATGCTGAGGCTTAGTACAATGAGCTCCTAACAGCTCATTCTCCTACGTTCAGAGAACACGGGATTCACCTTTACCTTTTTACTCTATCTACTAAAGTCATTTTAAAATAGTATTTTATTATTAACCTTACTAGCTAGGTTCTCATTCAGAAATTATTGCGAGTTCTTTATCATGATGTTCTATATGAACCTGCAGGAAGTTGTTAACATGATCTTGTTTATCACGTTAAGTCCGGCTAACATGCGCCTGTTAATTATCATGATCTTACGAAGTTATGATATTATCATAGTGTCATCAGTGGTGGTTGTGATTTTAATATTTAGCTATATTTTTTAACTATTAGTTTACACAACTGATTTACGTAGCATTTTAAACACAAATATTACATAGTTTAAAGTAATGTACCTCTAGCCCATCAGTGCCTGTGAAATGTGCTGCGGTTCCGATCCGACACTGGCAAATCAAATCAAAGTCAATGTTACGTTGTAAAATTTGATGGCACAACAGGTGTTAAGACCCTTAAAACAGCAATTGTTATACCGAATCGTACAGTGTGAATAGGTGTTAAAAATTGCTACACGTCTGAATAGGGTATTTGTAACAGCTGTTAAATAAGGTTGAAAAGTGGTTTTTAGCTAATATTTTATATAGAAAATTTACTAATATCATCATTGGTGACGTAATGGCTATGAGTGCTCACTGGCTAAACACAGGGGCCCCAGAGCCTATGAGCTGCCCAATGCAACTACCCAGAGAAGGAGCCGTTAGGAATGCTCTCCTGCGTTACACCACCGATCATCACAGATAACCACTTCACCTCACTTCTAATTTATAGATAGAAACTTTAAAGCTACAAAGGATATTGATATTTATTTCTTTTCAATTGTGTTGTAAAAAATGGGTTTTTTTTCCACAGAATGTGCTGTTTAAAAAAAATTTGGACTTAATAGGTTATTAAGACTTTTCATGGGTATTCAAGTGTTACTGCAGTAGGCTTTAAATACTGTGGTTTTTGTTTAAGCATTCTGTCAACACGATTTTGTTTAAAGTACCATGTGATAATATGTGTGCATATGATTCTAAGCAAGGTGTTATTACAGTTAAATGTAGGTTCCAGTAAATGAAACATTTTATTTTTTTGTGTGCAGCTGCTATTACCAGTTTAACCCGAAGTGCCACACGGCCAACCACCTCACATCAGACATTAAGACCTGCAGGTTCGTTAGCGCATGGCAATTCTTGGCATGGGCAACAGGCACCTATCACTGTCGATAGTTCTACACTGCATGATCTTAATCGTATGTCGATATCAGACTCCAACAGAGGAACAGTTAACAATCTGGGTGCAACGTCGCCCAATAACAGTAACGATGATAATATGTCTACATATCTGGAAGTGAGTTGGGTAATTTGTTACTGCTCATGCGCAGCAGAAAAGAAAAGAAATTGCAGGCTGAGCTATAGCCAATTCTGATCATATAGACAGTTATGCATTGTGGATGCATTCATTTAAATAGCAAAAGATTTATTTCATATTAACGTACAGTTCCAGTATTTTGGCACTAGCAGTAAATTATTTGACTGTCATCAGTATAATAGAAAGCTTTAGATTTAGCAATAGCCTAGAATCTAAAGCTCTCTCTACACTATCAAACTCAGTTTGACATGCCCAAATATGGTAGTAATGCGTATGACATCATTATTTCCATATATGGGCATATAAACATGCGCATTTGAACCCTTTTTTCGGAGAAATTGAATCGATAAATTAAAACTAAACTTTACTAGAAAAATCTAAATCCACAATGTATATCTATCTATTGTGAATCCTTAAACTTCCTAAATAGCAAACTGATGTTACAAACTAACACTGCATTAGCAAACTCTAAAGCATGCTGTAGCAGTTAATACTAATATTCTTAATTTTAATGCTTAAAATATTAAATTTAATAAACAGTACTGTAGATTACAAATGCTGAATATTTAGATTTAATATAACAGTAAAAGTTATTCAATATGTGTTTGACATTATCAAATGAATATTGTCATTTTTAAAATTTAACACAATTTAATCAAAGTATAGGCTTGTTTATTATATGAATTCATTTTCATTTCACATAAAATACATTAAAAGATGAAAAAGTCCATCAACAAAAAGCTAAAAGGTTATGCGTGGTTGATGATCTAAAAAACTTACTAAAACAACTATAAAGTCCCATTCCCTACGTTTTTTAGATCTAATTAAAACGCCTAGGCCTAGCCTAATACTAAACAGGCCTACCTAGGCTTACTACTAGCTAGGCTGAAAGGCACACGAAACTTCGACAGGAAACTGGAACTCATCTAGGCTATAATTATGTTTTTTCCAAAGCTAAGCAAAGTTTTCTGAAGCTAAGATGCCTATTTGATCTAAATTAGTACATATATATCTCTCCAAAAATGTACTTCCATCGCTAAACCAGTCATAACATTTAATCTTCACGGCGAAAGTACAAAATAGGTGACGCTGAAAAACCTTTTTTAATACATGAAAAAGAGTACTATTAAACAATTGTTTAATAGCGCGTACTAAAAAACCTTCAATCCTCCCTACTCCCGAGATCAACATGCATTATCTCCTTATTTTCAAAATATGGCTGCATCATAAGTTTTTGTGACTCTAATAGTAACCTCCATTGGTTACCATTAGAGTAGTTAGGGTTATTATTATAGATTGACTTATAAGGTGGCTTACTATTAGAATGGGGGTTGCTATTAGAAGATTTACGGTATACTAAATAATTATGGAGGCTGAGAGATTAGAATGTTCCATTCATTGCCAAGAAAAATGTTTCTATAAACCTATATTAAATCAAGAAAGCGAAGCATCCTAGTATTAATGTGCGACATTATTGTGTACCCATTAGACAGTGTATACAACAATCGGGAAAACACTCAAATCGTTGAAGCTAAATTCATTTAATTGTCAATAACTAATTATCTAACTCAATCAGTACCGAAAGTATGAACCAACTTTATATACCATCAATTAAAAATTCTAGAAGTAACATGTGATTTACTGAATTTTGCCCTTGCGTAAATTTATATATAGATTAGATGTCATAGCACAATAAGGTAAATTCGGTTATGATGCAATTATTTATAATTCCTTTGTAACGATAAACAGGAGAACCAGTGAACAATAAACCCTTTGTTTGATTTGATCTATAACTTTTATTATTTGCGAGCCTTATATTAACCAGTTTAAATTTCATAAACATAACTTATATTATATTTATAAAATTTATATCTGTTAAAGTATATGAAAGTATATACCTGTATTATTTCACAAATTTTTCCTTTCCATTGGTCAATTTTAATGAGTGAAACTAATTAAAAGCTATCTTTTGAAAACCTCAATTCTTTTTTTTTTTATTTTTAGCTTCTGTAGAAAATCTTTAGAAACTTTTTAGTTATTAACTAGTGTCTAGAATTTTTCTAATATTCAGCAAAAAATTACAATTCTTTTCTATATTAAATTCTATATATATAATTTTTAATATATAATAAAAATTACTATCACTTTATACTGTATACCATAAATAGAAAAGGATAAAGTATTTCATCTATGTAAATGCCAAATAATATTTCAACTATTATCTCTTAGATTTAATATTTCTAATATTATTTTTGCTTTACTTGCAGAGTGAATGCGATATATTTTAATTTAATTTAATAAAAGTGAAACAGGTAATTACCGGTTGATGCTGGAGGTGAACACTATCAGTTATATTGATAAAATTGTGTTAGGGCATGTGAAAGGTTTCCAACTAAATTATTAATTTATTAAATGTGAATTTATTTATAGGCACGTTACCATACAAGTTTTGTTGCTTATAAGGACTTTAAGAAGCAGTAACAGCAGCAGTAGCAGGTTTATATGTAGTATAGGATAGTTTATTTAATATGTATATATTTGTGCTAAGTCTTATCTCAATTTTTTTCTACATGGTGACTTTTTAACAGATATTTATTTAATTGTTTTTCTGGTAAACATCTAAATTCTTTTTCTGCCTTATAGTAATGTTTATATAATTTGTGGTAGCTTCACATTCTTCATATAAACTCAATTTATATTGGCTAATAATCAATCAAATGTAATACTTGTGAATTATGAACAAATAATTCAGTAAATTATTACATATATAACAGGCTATAAACAGTGCAGAAGATAAGTTAAAAAATTAAACACAAACAATTAACTATAATATAAAAATAATATATTTTATTTTGAATTACTCAATTCCCTGACGCAAAAAAACTACAATTACAATATATTTTATGCAAAGAAATTATATGGTACATTAATAAAAATACTAAATTTGAAAGTTGATCAATATAACTATAAGAGTCTAGTAAAGTCTATTAAAATATATACTTACAATGGTGGCTTATGATTGGTCAATAATGAATTTCTATCCTGCTTTATACTGGTTCAATAGAGTGGGTAAAAATGTGTAAGTAAACGTGTGTAATAGTGGATTTGAGAAAAGTGTTGAGAGAGCCGTATGTCGTCATAGCATTTGAGTATGAAGTAAAGTTCATATTATAACATGCATTGGTCATATTGCTACTAATCTACAGTGCAAATACCACTAATATTAATGCTTTTTTCACTATAATGTGTATGTAAGTCAAGTTATATAATAAAGGGATGTATATAACTCAATTTTAATTTAAAGTTATGATTCCTAAAGAAAGATTAATGTACAGGAGATTCCCTGGAAGAATGTTTCATTGGAGGGGTATTTGGTAATATGTTTCCCTGGAGGGGTATTTGGTAATATGTTTTCCTGGAGGGATATTTGGTAATATTTTCCCTGGAGGGGTATTTGAAGACATGTTTCCCTGGAGGGGTATTTGATGATATGTTTCCCTGAAGGGGTATTTGATGATATGTTTCCCTGAAGGGGTATTTGGTGATATGTTTCTTTGGAGGGATATTTGGTGATATGTTTCCCTGGAGTGGTAGTTGATGATATGTTTCCCTGGAGTGGTAGTTGATGATATGTTTCCCTTGAGTGGTAGTTGATGATACATTTCCATGGAGGGGTATTTGGTGATATGTTTCCCTGGAGGAATATTTGATGTTTCCCTGGGGAGGTATTTGATGATATGTTTTCCTGGAGGAGTATGTGATGATATGTTTCCCTGGAGTGGTGTTTGATGATATTTTCCCTGGAGAGGTATTTGATGATATGTTTCCCTGGAGGGGTATTTGATGATATGCTCCCTGGAGGGGTATTTGGTGATATTTTCCCTGGAGGAATATTTGATGTTTCCCTGGGGAGTTATTTGATGATATGTTTCCCTGTAGGAGTATTTGATGATATGTTTCCCTGGAGTGGTGTTTGATGATATGTTCCCGGGAGAGGTATTTGATGATATGTTTCCCTGTAGGAGTATTTGATGATATGTTCCCGGGAGTGGTGTTTGATGATATGTTCCCGGGAGAGGTATTTGATATGTTTCACTGGAGTGGTGTTTGATGATATGTTCCCGGGAGAGGTATTTGATGATATGTTTCCCTGGAGGGGTATTTGATGATATGTTTCCCTGTAGGAGTATTTGATGATATGTTTCCCTGGAGTGGTGTTTGATGATATGTTCCCGGGAGAGGTATTTGATGATATGTTTCCCTGGAGTGGTGTTTGGTGATATGTTTCCCTGGAGGGGTTTTTGATGATATGTTTCCCTGGAGTGGTGTTTGATGATATGTTTCCCTGGAGTGGTGTTTGATGATATGTTCCCGGGAGAGGTATTTGATGATATGTTTCCCTGGAGTGGTGTTTGATGATATGTTTCCCGGGAGAGGTATTTGATGATATGTTTCCCTGGAGTGGTATTTGATGATATGTTCCCGGGAGAGGTATTTGATGATATGTTTCCCTGTAGGGGTTTTTGATGATATGTTTCCCTGGAGTGGTGTTTGATGATATGTTCCCGGGAGAGGTATTTGATGATATGTTTCCCTGTAGGAGTATTTGATGATATGTTTCCCTGTAGGAGTATTTGATGATATGTTCCCGGGAGTGGTGTTTGATGATATGTTCCCGGGAGAGGTATTTGATATGTTTCACTGGAGTGGTGTTTGATGATATGTTCCCGGGAGAGGTATTTGATGATATGTTTCCCTGGAGGGGTATTTGATGATATGTTTCCCTGTAGGAGTATTTGATGATATGTTTCCCTGGAGTGGTGTTTGATGATATGTTCCCGGGAGAGGTATTTGATGATATGTTTCCCTGGAGTGGTGTTTGGTGATATGTTTCCCTGTAGGGGTATTTGATGATATGTTTCCCTGTAGGGGTTTTTGATGATATGTTTCCCTGGAGTGGTGTTTGATGATATGTTTCCCTGTAGGGGTTTTTGATGATATGTTTCCCGGGAGAGGTATTTGATGATATGTTTCCCTGGAGAGGTTTTTGATGATATGTTCCCGGGAGAGGTATTTGATGATATGTTTCCCTGTAGGGGTTTTTGATGATATGTTTCCCTGGAGTGGTGTTTGATGATATGTTCCCGGGAGAGGTATTTGATGATATGTTTCCCTGTAGGGGTTTTTGATGATATGTTTCCCTGGAGTGGTATTTGATGATATGTTCCCGGGAGAGGTATTTGATGATATGTTTCCCGGGAGAGGTATTTGATGATATGTTTCCCTGTAGGGGTTTTTGATGATATGTTTCCCTGGAGTGGTATTTGATGATATGTTTCCCGGGAGAGGTTTTTGATGATATGTTCCCGGGAGAGGTATTTGATGATATGTTTCCCTGGAGTGGTGTTTGGTGATATGTTTCCCGGGAGAGGTATTTGATGATATGTTTCCCTGGAGTGGTATTTGATGATATGTTTCCCGGGAGAGGTATTTGATGATATGTTTCCCTGGAGTGGTATTTGATGATATGTTTCCCGGGAGAGGTATTTGATGATATGTTTCCCGGGAGAGGTTTTTGATGATATGTTCCCGGGAGAGGTATTTGATGATATGTTTCCCTGGAGTGGTGTTTGATGATATGTTTCCCGGGAGAGGTATTTGATGATATGTTTCCCGGGAGAGGTTTTTGATGATATGTTCCCGGGAGAGGTATTTGATGATATGTTCCCGGGAGAGGTATTTGATGATATGTTTCCCTGGAGTGGTATTTGATGATATGTTTCCCTGGAGTGGTATTTGATGATATGTTCCCGGGAGAGGTATTTGATGATATGTTTCCCTGTAGGGGTTTTTGATGATATGTTTCCCTGGAGTGGTGTTTGATGATATGTTCCCGGGAGTGGTGTTTGATGATATGTTCCCGGGAGAGGTATTTGATGATATGTTTCCCTGGAGTGGTGTTTGATGATATGTTCCCGGGAGAGGTATTTGATGATATGTTTCCCTGTAGGAGTATTTGATGATATGTTCCCGGGAGTGGTGTTTGATGATATGTTCCCGGGAGAGATATTTGATATGTTTCACTGGAGTGGTGTTTGATGATATGTTCCCGGGAGAGGTATTTGATGATATGTTTCCCTGGAGGGGTATTTGATGATATGTTTCCCTGTAGGAGTATTTGATGATATGTTTCCCTGGAGTGGTGTTTGATGATATGTTCCCGGGAGAGGTATTTGATATGTTTCCCTGGAGTGGTGTTTGGTGATATGTTTCCCTGGAGGGGTATTTGATGATATGTTTCCCTGTAGGGGTTTTTGATGATATGTTTCCCTGGAGTGGTGTTTGATGATATGTTTCCCGGGAGAGGTATTTGATGATATGTTTCCCTGGAGTGGTATTTGATGATATGTTTCCCTGGAGTGGTGTTTGATGATATGTTTCCCTGGAGTGGTATTTGATGATATGTTCCCGGGAGAGGTATTTGATGATATGTTTCCCTGTAGGGGTTTTTGATGATATGTTTCCCTGTAGGGGTTTTTGATGATATGTTTCCCTGTAGGGGTTTTTGATGATATGTTTCCCTGTAGGGGTATTTGATGATATGTTTCCCTGGAGTGGTGTTTGATGATATGTTTCCCGGGAGAGGTATTTGATGATATGTTTCCCTGGAGTGGTATTTGATGATATGTTCCCGGGAGAGGTATTTGATGATATGTTTCCCTGTAGGGGTTTTTGATGATATGTTTCCCTGGAGTGGTGTTTGATGATATGTTCCCGGGAGAGGTATTTGATGATATGTTTCCCTGGAGTGGTGTTTGATATGTTCCCGGGAGAGGTATTTGATGATATGTTCCCTGGAGTGGTGTTTGATGATATGTTTCCCTGGAGTGGTATTTGATGATATGTTCCCTGGAGTGGTGTTTGATGATATGCTCCCGGGAGAGGTTTTTGATGATATGTTTCCCTGTAGGGGTTTTTGATGATATGTTTCCCTGTAGGGGTTTTTGATGATATGCTCCCGGGAGAGGTATTTGATGATATGTTCCCGGGAGAGGTATTTGATGATATGTTTCCCTGTAGGGGTTTTTGATGATATGTTTCCCTGTAGGGGTTTTTGATGATATGTTTCCCTGGAGTGGTGTTTGATGATATGTTTCCCTGTAGGGGTTTTTGATGATATGTTTCCCTGTAGGGGTTTTTGATGATATGTTTCCCTGTAGGGGTTTTTGATGATATGTTTCCCTGTAGGGGTATTTGATGATATGTTCCCGGGAGTGGTGTTTGATGATATGTTCCCTGGAGAGGTATTTGATGATATGTTCCCGGGAGTGGTGTTTGATGATATGTTCCCTGGAGGGGTGTTTGATGATATGTTCCCTGGAGAGGTATTTGATGATATGTTCCCGGGAGGGGTGTTTGATGATATGTTCCCTGGAGGGATTATTATTTTTTGCTGATAGGTTTCCTTTTTTATAGTTTTTAGAGTTTTTCAAGTAGTTTAATTAGTTTTCCTACACCTCATTATAATGCTATATTATTATGTTCAGGCAAGATGTTTACTCATATTAACAGCTTTAATCAAGTTTTCCACTATATAGCTACGGTATATGCAGTTAATGAAATGCTTGCTAAAAGTGTACAGTAAACTCTCTGAAAACCACTGAAAGCCTTTAGTCAACACACAACTTCTGATTTTTATGAGGAATAGTGAGAATACAATCTCTCTAGTTTTACTCTTTGAAAAGGACAGATTGTAAGAATTTATTTTGAGAACTAAAGTATATACTGGTTTTGTTAGAGTTTTCTGTGGATCTTAATAAATGGGCTTATATAGGCTTTTAGAAATAATAATTAGTAAATTAATTATATATTAAAACAACTGGGATTCTTTATCACAGTGGCACCTATTTACTTACAAATAACATTTTCGGATTTTTTTCAAAAATTTGGTTATTAATATTGAAGAATTGAATTGAATTAAATTGTGTTTTTTTGATATTCTGTCTTGTTTTAGATGTTGACTCCGAGCTCTCACAGATTTTAAAGAAGTTTAACATAAAAACGACATGAAGAGAGGATAAAGCTTCACATGGCACTGCCTATCAACATATATCTGTGAGCTCATTTTATTCAATGAAGATGGAAGATTAAAATATTAAATATATACATCAACTAGAAATAAGTAAAAATGAGAATTCTCAAGAAAATGAGTATGAACCATATATTTGTTATTTAATCATATTTGCAATCATTTATTGATGTTGCCATTATTCACAGCCCAGCCCAAAGTTGTCATCCCAGTTACTATATAAATTGTTTTGTGCTGTACCTGATTTGTAAAGATGGATTAAACACAACTGTGTATTACACATGCATATACCCTGTATGATATACATGAACTGAATATACCATTCTGTAAATAGTGGTTTGTAAAATGAGGATAGCATATACTTGATTCACCCAATGCTTTCTATCTAAGCAGGGCATAGCCATCAGTAAAAAAGTAAATTTTAAATGAATTAAAGCACTTTGGGTTATCTGTTAGATTATTTGAGAAAAAATTAATGGTAATTGATTTGACTAGGCTGCAAGGACCAAACCATTCTGTAAATATTTATTAGGATTAAAACACACTCGTGGAAATGTGTGTGTACTGTATATATATAATATAGAATGTACGTGGGTGTGCAAGGTCAAATGGGTGGAAACATCAAAATTTCAATTGCATTTTAATTAAAGTAATTAACATGAATATTTTAATTTATATAATTGATTGATATAATTGTTTCGGATTGTAAAAGTAATTTTCAAAAATAATTAATAAGAAGTTGTTTGTACCAAGTAATCTTTTATTGCATGATCTATGCTACATTGAAATTGATATAGAATTTTGGAAAAACAGAGTGTACTTCCAAACAAGATGGCGCTAATTGAAGTGTGAAATTGTGATTCTGAAATCAAGTAGTTTTAACACAAATTGTGAGTGGTTTGACATATAAAATGTGTAAATTGTGTAAATATAGCTACATAATGAGCATGAGTTTGTGAGTAGTACTTGACCCATGTGTTTCGTGTCATCTGCTTGCTCTTCTTTCTTTTATTTTACGTCACTTTCATGGGATGTTTCAATTATTCAATTTAAAATATATTTTTGAAAGCATATCCTGGGGGCGAGATAGTAAATATGAAAGTAGATCTGTGTTTAAAATAGCTTTGACAATTTGTCAGATCATATGAATATTATTCATAGATACTTCGGAAGACCATATAAAAAATATTTTTTAGCAAAGCGCTAATGTGACCAGAGGCACTGAATCTAAAAATTGTCTTTAAAATCTGCTTGAATTTAAAAGGAAAAATATGTAAATTATTCTAGGTACACAGTTTAATAGATGAATTTAATATTTGATTTTCAATATCAATGTAGGATTGTTTATAATACCATTATTATTTATTTAGAAATTACAATTAAAATGTTGAATGGAAATGAATGTGATATACTGTAACTAAGTGGTGTTCCCTTGATACTTTCTCTGTCATATGATGTCCACATAGGAGTGTAAATATGTACCTGATAGGATATGACTGATTTGGAAGTGGTTAGACTTGAGTTTTGAATAAGAAAATAACAATTAGTACTTAAATTATTGATACATATCGAAACTAGTTTTGGAACACCTTGTAACGCTTCAATATGTTTGTTTTGGCCAACTTAATAGTTTTGCATTCCAATACAATATATAATTCGAAAATGTATGAATGTGTTTTTTCATGTAACTTATTATTTCTTCCATATTTGATTTTATTTTTGTACTGTACTTGGAAAGTTTTAAGTGGTCAATTTACCAAATGCTGTCATACTTTTAGCCATACTTTCTTATCTACTTCCTCAACTGGTTGAGAATTATAAGCATCATGATTTTATTTTTGTTAATTAAAATGGCTTAGGGTATGATTGCATTTTGACCTGTCATGTGTGACCCTAGAGGGTGATATAACCATTATTTATGCATACTTATAATATTTTTTAAGATCTTTTTAAACTGTTTATAAAATAAGAGGCCAATGTGTATGTATTATTAATTAATATTGTAACAATAATCTTATTTTTTAATTTTTCAAGCAATTTGTAAAATATAGTTTAATTGTAAATATTGTTGTTGAAAATGAATATTATTACAACGATTCTAAGCATTTTAGGCCATTACTGTACGTTTGTATATTTAAAAATTACTTAATCATGTGAATTAATTAGTCTAATTAAAGCTAATGAAATGAATACTAATATGTAAATATGTTTTACAATTATATAATTATTACTTGGATATAAACAAAATGCAAATTTAAAACAAATATTTTCCATCATCAAGTTGGGATATAATTGTTATATAAATGATGGAGATGGATGGGTTTGTTTTTTAATTTAACCCACACAAAACTCAATTGTGTGTCATCTCTCTCACACATTTTAAAGTTTTCATATAAACATTTTAGAATGGGAAATTGAAGACTGATCATTAAAAATAAATGATGAGTGGTGTTTAAGTTATATCTGGTTAATTAGTGTTAAAGCTATATATCTGTATTTTCAAATAAACAAGACAAAAACCAGACAAAAACTCATTTGAAAGTTTCTTTGTCTTCATTATATTCACTGTAATAGAAAAGAAAGAAATAGAAAAATGCTTGTTTTGACCTTTGACCATAAATTTGGATTACCTCAATATCTCATTAACGACTGGCTGTAGAGATTTCAAATTTGTCCCAAATTATTCAGAATGCCCACTTTAATGAAAGAATATAAATATGGGTCTTCTGAGTCTTTTGACACCAAAATTGTTTACTTCCACCTACTGGTTGTCAAAATATAGTAAATATTGTTAAGATGGCAGCCATTTTGAAAAATAGCCCAATCAGGTTAAAGCAGACCGGGGGAAACCCCAGGTACTTCTAGTATGTTGTTCAACCTCAGGGACCTATCCTAAAAAATTCAGCTTTAGCATATTTAGCCTTTTTTTTTTTTTTTTCTTTTTTCTGGATAGCTACTTAGCAAGTGCAAAATGTTTTCACGCTGCTGCTCTAGCCAGCTACGTCCCATGAGGACTACTCATTCAGAAGCTAAAGCAAGCAGCAGTATCTAAGTTTTGCGACTTTGTAAACTCAACTATAATTTATAGATCCCAGCTGCTGGACCCAAAAAACGTCTGGGAAAAGAGAGTCTATGAGGGCTCATGGTTGAACGATTTTGGATTCTCGCTCTTTGATTGGTTGATGCAAATCAACAGATTGTGGAAGAATTTGCTCACTTGTACCATGTTGTCTCTAGAGGGTATTCAGTTGCATGCCTACAGGTTGAGGTCATACACACACACACACACACACAGCACATTAAAGTTCAAAATTGACCATTTTTAAATGGGCATGTGATTCATAATTATGTATTTTTGCGATTAATCATAAATATATCTGAAGAAAGAACAATGTCGAGCAGTGCTTTTGTAAGAAATATTTATTGTTTATTATCAAGAATCAAATGAATTCAATTGAGATTCAATTATTGGGACCAATTTCAGAACATTGAGTACTTTACGAGGAAATCGAGCAACCCAAGTTGGTATACGTTTAAAAATGTTGAGATGTAAAAATTATTTAAAAAAACTAGATTGAAACTCGTCACTTTGAGGAGTTAGTTAATTGAGTGAGGTAATGACTGCAATAAAAAACGGTACTGGGTTTGGTCTGTTCCCAAAAGTCATCCATTCATAAAAGCACTGATAAAGAAAGTCTATCCGTGGTGGGACATGACTATACTTTGGCTTTAGTTGATAGAAGATTGAAATGTTTTGTTAGAGATAGAATATACAATGTTTGATTGTATTAGTGTAAATAGTTTGTTAAATAGTTGGATGCAATGGTCTTCTACATGTATTAGATTAAAATAAATAAATATACAATGATATGTTAGTATAAAAATTAACATTATAAAAAGTGTATAGATATAAAGAAGATTCCAGAATATACAATACTAAGTATCCTAAGTTTAATTTATACATTTTAGGCAATCTTGTCGAAGATGAAGCGCCTATAGCCTGCCACGTTTCAATATTCAATGTCCTGAAAAATTTATAATATTAATACAGTATTAGTCTCAACTAAATTTCACATAATGCAATATTTATTTTCTGATATCCGGTTACATACTATATGGAACTTTCATTGTCAGCACATATAATAGCAAAATAACAACCCTTTTATATCCAAAACGATACTTTTATTTTGTACCTAATCTTATCTAACACATGATTTGATTATTTATTAAATAAATTAAAAATAAAATAAAAAGTTTCATATTAATTTGCATACCATTACATTTCAGAGCGTCCTATTTAAATTAAGTAACCCGATAGACGAAACTTACTGATTTATCACTCTATTGGAATTTCAGGGTACTTGGTTCAATAATGATAATGCTGGTTGAAATTAAATTTTAAAATTAAATAAAAAAATTATAGATAAAATCCATTTTCTCTTAGTGTATGTGAATTCTGTAATGCGATTGCTCAATGTGTATGTATGAGAGATAATTTATTACTTTTTTAAAACAGATCCGACAGCTAATAGGAGCCGGTTTGTTGAGTGTTTTGATGTGCACATTTTTAATTGAGTATATGTGCAAGTTTTCAACCACGAAATATGAGCCCATATTCCGGGGGAGCTAGCTAGAGCGATTTCAACACCATTGGAGGAAAGTGACAAGTATTCTGATGTGTGGTTTGAACAATATACACTCCTTACACCTAGTTATTTATAGATATTTCCTGTATTCTGTGAACAAGCAGGGTGTAACTAAAAATATTCACGTAAACGCCCAAGTAGCTAATATATAATCCATTTTCTTTGGTTCACAAATAACTTAGTTTGAACAATTTGTTGACACAATTATAAAGCTGTTCAAATTGTATAGAGCCTGAATGTAACCGTTTGGTCTAGTATTTTCTTCTTTTTTTTTAAAGATTTTTCGCCATGTGGATTCATTCACATATTATTATTATTTTAAAGAGGTTTACTTGAACAAAACAAAAATACAGCTTACAGTTCTTGTGCACCATCATTATCAGTATAATTTTTGGAAAAACAAAGATGAACTTGTTTTGATGCAGGACATGAGAACCATAAAATCTATTTCACATGGCCTAAAGCAAGTTTTTAAATTTCAGTTGGTAATATAGGCCAAAATGTTGCAATGTTATATATAATGATGATGACATTTCTTTGGTGTTAAAACATACGTAATTATCAGAATGTACAAACAAAATGATATATAAACTGTTGTTATCTGCTTATATATTTCGTACTGAGTTGTTGATTGAACTAAATTAAACTACATTAAACTATTTAATTTCATTCATATAGTTTTCATTCGGGTGCAATGATATGATGTAGGTAAATGAGTTGACAAATCACAGTAACAGTTCAGATGATCCATTGGGTCATGATTGGTCAAATTACTTTGTTAAGTTGGGCTTGCTTCCTTGCACTGCATCTAAATGGGAACTAAGCTAAACATGTTGGTCCAAAAATATCTTGTATGTCCTATTTTCTATTACAAATCAACACAAAATTTATGTTTTACGATAGAAATTACCACATGTTTACAATGCTGTTACGATTTGTTTTTAAATCTAAAGAATGTTCACTTATAGCCAGATTTGGAAAAAGGCATCACTACCAAACTATAAAACAGAAGCATTTAAAAAAAATTGCACATTACTCTTAATTTTGTATTGAATTAGATGTAAATTTAGACGTAATTCGCTGCAAAATGATGCTGCTAAGATGATATAGAAATGCTTATACTCCAAAGTAATATCGAAGTGGCGGTGCAGGTAGGTCTTCATCGGCATCTTCTTCTAGAGGTTCAAATCCAATAACTAAGTCAAAATATGCATCATCACTTGAAGGCTTCAGCAAGCTTATCATTCTGGAGAAAAATGGTAGTTTGTTAGTTAATAATCATGTGCTTAGATCATATTGATTTTAATTCATTTCATTCTTGAAAAGAAAAAAAAACTTACGTTTGAGTTAGTCTCTTATTGTGTCCTGGCATGATAGGTACATATACCATGCGTACTCCATGTACCATCATTGACAATTCAAGATCATACTTAGTCTATAAAAATGAATGAATAATGATGTAAACGAACAGATATGATCCAACAAAAGAAAATTGTAAAATGCAAATACTTCTTGTACGTTCAAATGAGTTAAATGTATTGTCCCTTGAAACACAAAAAAATGAAGGTCAAAATATTGTAAATTTAAAGTGGCCATATCAAAGTAATATTAAAGTTATTCACTTTAAGTCGAAAATTTGAGCCAAAAACAACAAGTTTACGTAATTAACAGGTAAATTAGTTTGATTACATTTCATCTGGAAAATCGTCACGAGCGAAAGTAAACAAAGATTTCAAACCATGAGTACGCATTATGCATTGCTAAATTAGGATTGTTTACAACTCGTCACGGTTAAGAAGGTATTTTCACACAGATCGCAAGGAAGTTTTATGATTATGCATACAGAGTAGCCAAACAAGCGCGTTTCATTATGGGATATGTTTTGATTGAAAACTTTGACTAGAAGTCAAAGTTATTTTTTTAACAAAAAAACGTCTGTATTTCAGTTAAATTTTTTTTTGTTCAAAAAATTTTTGGTGATATTTAATAACTATTATGATACTTCAAAATTACCCACCTTTTTTCGAAATCTTTTATTTTTTATTTTTTTGGAATTAGTCAAAGGGAGAATACATCTTTAAGTCCAGGGATAAATGTATTTAGCTTGTGTAAAATGCCGGGCTTAAAAAAAAAGCTAAAGATGAAAAGAGATATACTAATCAAACTAAAATTGCACATGTCATATAAAATTGAAGATGGAAAGTCACACACAGGGAGACAGTTTGGAAATAGAAAGTTGGGAAATAAATACTATATAGTTCCTCCGTCTTCCGCTGCCTTAAGTTGTGGTAATATACTAATTTGCATAGGAGGAGTAAATATAATAAAAGCACACTCTTCCCTGATATATTTTTTTTTTTTTAAATCATGATTATTTGATATTTTATTGTTTTTTTGTGGGAGCTTTGTTTTTAAATATGCTCAGAATAGTGATGTGTATGCAATGGGTCACATTTACCTATAGATAAAATTAAAAAGTGGACATAAAACGAATGAAAAATACATTTCTGTGGAAACACGACCTCAATCATACAAATGACCTCATATTGCTGACACATTGTTAATTGTTTCCTTAATGTTGATGGTAATATACATGGTAAGTTGTTTTAATTTCAACAAAAAATCAACCCATTTGGATTCGTTTTGTTTGCGTGTTTTATTCCTTCACATTTTTTTATTTCAATGGTTTTGTATTTTGCAATTTTTTGTGGGAGCTTTGTTATCTTGTGGTCTAGTTTTGTTTTGTTGCTATATAAGTTGTTTTATTTATGCATTTGCAGATTCGAACACGACTGTATTTGATGTATTATTGATGTAGCCACACGCTTTAATCACTGATAGTGATTTACAAAAAGTATCACGTTTCAGAGTTACGTATTTGTGGAAATGGCTATTGCAGTACACAATTGATATGTTCCGTAAAATTACTGTTATTTATCCTTAAAAAGCAAGTGATATAGCCTATTGTGTGCAGCCTATCAAGAAACATTAGTGTGGCAAATGTGGGCATGTACAATTTATTAAAAAACACCAATTATTATCATCAATTATAATATAACTGTACTAACCTTAAAATGATTAGTTAAATCTTGCAAAGTATAATCTTTGTGTCCTTTAACTGTCCATCTGTCCCAGATTGTGTAAGACATGCCAGGTTTTATTTGTGTTTCCATAGGCCGACCAGGCTCTGAGAACATGATTAAAGGCAGGCCTAGATTCATAAAACAGTTCTTGTAGTGCTCAACAGGAGCTTCCTTCACAACTTTTACAAGTTCAAGTGTAGCCTAAACAGAATAAAATAGTAACACATATAGTAATAGTACTTTTTTGGCAACTATTTAAATACATCTTCAAACAATTTCATTTAGCTCATTTGAATACAGTTTAAATAATTGTTTATGATCTGTAAAATTGACAACACTCCAAATGTATTATGTACCATCAATGTGACAAAGTATAAAATGTGAGGTTTTTAAAATAATATACATATAAATACATACAGTAAAGCTATACATACTGACATGAATCATAAAACACACAATTCATCATTGCAGTAGTATTATTAAACTCTTTGTAAAAAATAAATAATATTTTCTATATGAATTAATATCATTTTACAAGCATTCATTGCAAAAAAAGGCTATTAGGTTTCATAAAGATTTGCCAAGGAACTTTTAATATGTCTGACAGACAAACCAATAGCAACCTCCTTGGGCAGAAGTAATGATTAAAACTCACCAAGCCTGCAACTGCAGCTGTTGTGGTTGCTATAGCTGGTACAATGCGGCCTGCAATCTTTTTTGTCTTGAGCCTATCTGCATTCTCAATGCCGTACATGTTAGCTCGTAAGTTAGATGCACTTGTTATAAAGTCTATGTGACCATTTCTATCATCATCCTTTTCAAACTCAACTTCTGTCATAGTCAGATGTTCTGAAAATAAGCATAATTATATTCCTAAATGTAATACTACTACATCAGCACATTGTCTATCTGATATACACATGTGCCCAAATAACTGATGAATAGACAACATACTGGCATGGGGTGACCGCTATGCATGATTTTTTCAATGCCTGAGAATTGCCAATAAAGGTAAATAAGGTTGGTTGATTGGCTGAATACATCGATGAATGAGTCTTCAATCACAACCTGGAATTAGACAACTGTTGCATGGCGCATGTTGATACCTCAGCTAATGAATGCCGTAGAAATGCAAATAATTACCAATTGATGATTACTTGGCCTTAAAATATTCACCGAGTAGAGTACATAATTCTTTTTGCCAATTGTCTAATTCATCTTCATCAATATAGGGAATTATAACCTTTTGGATCCCAGGAGTGATGTGATGCATGTGATGCAATCTTTGACAAATGCTATATTACCTGGTTGAGCGCGGTTGTTTGCAATCAATGTTGCTAACTGATTCTGATATTTCTCCAATTGCTCATCCCCATCACTTCCTTCTACTGCCTCATCTATCTCCTGTTTTGAGGCTTCTTCATCAGTTACTATTTTCTAAAAGATAAAATAATATTTAAACACCAGTCAAACTTTATCTATTTATCTATAATTCTGAAACACTTATTGCAAAACAACTTCACTCACAAAAATACGATTTCTGTGTATTTCTGTCTTGAGAATAATGAATAATTAGGAGCCTTCTGCAAATTATTTTAAACGACAAAACACGTTTCAGATTGGCCGCTGTTAAAAAATGTTTGAAAAACAACCATTCTAATTATTCACATAATTATTATTCATAAATGGCTATGGTTTGACTGTCAAAACAAAATGTTTGTGTCATACACGGAGCAATCCATTTTGGGAAATACCCTATATATGCAAACAAACAATAAGAAATGATGATAATAATTTGTTGTATTCGAATTGGAACTTTTGTACTCAACGGAAAATCCATTGAGTATTTTTTGTATTCGAATGGCAAACGTTAAATAACGCAAACGTTTTCGTGGAGTTTGTATTCAACGCTCGAAATACTGCATCTCAAATTGCCATAAAGTGCTCAATAAAGTCAGGCAAGTATATAAAATACCGTGTTTAGGGGAGCTTACTCAAGGGAGGCATTTATTTTTTTGGGTGTGATATGGTAACATTTATGATACAATAAATGTATCCTAGATATGAACAAATACAACACAATTTATATCAAGAAGTGATAAAATACAGTAAAAATCCATCCCGGTCCATCACTTCTTGTACTAATAGGTTTCGCAACAGCTTCTATCCAGCTGCCATTCGGGCACTGAATACTACCGTAGTTGCGAAACCGTACGAGGGTGATGTGACATTATATCACTGTAATTGTGGTTTTTATCATTACGTGTACAGCCCCATTAGAGAATGTGTTCATTTTTACCCGAAGTTTTGAAAAACTTCGGGTAAATGTCACTTAACCTCCTACTGTGACATGTGTTTATTTAAGTCCAACTTTGATAGGCAGGTCGTTAAACTATTTGATCATTGCCGACTTCTGCTAGTTTTTGCCTGACCATTGACCTTGCATACTGAAGAATGTACCTTTTCCTAATCAATCAATTACAAGAGAGCTAATAAAATCACAGGGGTATAATAGGATTCAGGTAATTAATCACCTGCTAATAGTTGATTTATCTGATAAGGATTTTGACCAAAAAGTTCTAATGGGGATGTACACCTAATGATTGTTATTTATATCTGTTTTTTGTGTCTCAGAGCAAACACAATTTCTATGTATATATTTTGTTTTACTGTATATGCAAATGACAATAAAAGGAAATAATGATTTCCACTAATGAATAAATAAAAAATACAAAAAGAAATGTGTTACAATACATAGCCTATGTAAATACATGGACATGATTGGTTGAAACTAGCATCACATGACTAAACTGCTGCGAGGATCGTAAATCATATATGTCCTCGAGTACGATAATATTGACTGTGTAATTGGTGTGTGATAACACTCGTGTTTGGCCATCTACTGTGACTCGAACTCAGATTAGTCCACATCACAACGACAACGTTTTATAACTAAACTATTAAAACTATGCATACATAGCTTCCTCATTTTGTTATTCGCCCTCTATAGATGAGACAAAAGACTGTTTGTGATTGGTCAAGGGGGAGATGATTCAAATTGGGTGCAAAGTTTATTCAAAAATTGGGAATATATTCAAATATGGTAAAAAAAATACTCACTTTTACTGAGCCAACAAATTCTGGTATGTTGGTTAATCGGATGATACTTTTGACATTTGGTAATTGCAAATCTTGATCTGTGACCTTGATATTGCTGAAAAACGCACACAGACGGGCAACACTTATCACAAATGATATATGCCTGAAAAAAAAACCCATTGTATTTCAATTTGCTGTTGTGATAAAACCAGTATGGAATATAGATTTGCAGATGACCATATATACAAACAATATTATATTATGACACAAATATTATTCTATTTGTAGTAGAATTTTTTACTGCTATCTACAATTTATCAAGCACAATTATTTACTGTATTTAGGGGAATTTATTTACCTCCACCAAGGAGGTCCATTGTGTTTGTTTGTTTGTCTGTCTGTTTTTAGCAGGATTACTCAAAAAGTAATTACAGAATCTTTACCAAAATGGAAATACATATAGATGTGTGATCAAGGTCCACTCCATTAAATTTTAGAGGCAATCCGGACCATGGTCCCAATTCTGGACCACTTTTTAGTATTATTTTCAGACCTGCTAGTGTTAAAAGATAGGAGAGTATTTTCAAAAGCCAGCGAGCAGTCTTAAAGTAACAAGTAAACTGAAATTTCATTTTCTTGAGAACTACTTGTCCACAAAACTTCATTTTTGTACAAGAGACAAGAGTTCTAATTTTTGATTTGTAATTTTAAAACATAATTTGATTTAATTTACAGGTTTTTTGATGCGAGTAGTTTTAAAAACATATTTCTTTTCAAATTCACTCGTTTGATTTTCGCGTTGCTGTTCTATTGTTAGTCAACTGAAGCTATTGTTAATTGAAAGGCTTGTTACATACCCATTACACCAAATTCGCATACACATGCTTGTAGTGAAATTAGCCTAAATCACACACAGCATTAAGACACATACAAATATAGATATATAGGTATACAGGTTTACAGTAGGCGGAGGTATGCACTCTGGGAGCGAGTGGCTTTCTAGTTCTATTATGAAATGTTTCCATATTACAAAAAACAAACACCTCATCCTATTTAGTGTAATTCTAACCCTAAACAGATTAGGTTTATTTTTACAAATAGCAAGCATTTCAATAATTATATGGTAACCAATGTTTTCATTCCGAGATCCAGTCGGTTGCTCAATTTTAGAAAACAACAAAATAACTTACAGTTCATTGTTTTCGTCGAAAACTTGAGGTGTTGGTGGCCGTTTGGGTGACTGCCAGAAAAGAGCTGTAAAAAAACAAAGTGTTACTCTACATATTTTACACACTCTTTAATTACAAATAAACATTATACAACATTAAATAACACATTATGTTGAAACATGCAATTGTTAATTATTCACAAGTTTGCCAGTACCATGCTCTAGAGTATTCGAATATAGTGATTGCAAATGAACATTTTTAATAAAAAAAAAACCCAGGTTATATTCATCACCTTTATTTGAAAATAATTTGATAGGAAACAATTTAATTCTTCTTCTTCTTTGAAATTGATTTGTAATTTATATACACAGTGGTTTTAATTAAAGACAATTTCCTTTCAATTGTTGACGTTTTATACATATAAATGCATATATATTATTTTAAAAACATTAAAACAGGTCATTCCTTGTCATAAATGTACATTTTATGGTTAATTACAATAAAAAGAAAAAAAATAATGCACTACCTAAGTAGCTCACGTTGAATGTTCTCTCGTGGTAAGCTAGCTAGGCTTAGTTTTGTAGACCTAGCTTTTAAACATTGGTAACGTACAAATATTATATGCTAGATAGGACTAGCCTGGCATTGTCTAGTTGCGCTCACACTGATTAAAATTTGTTTTTATTTTTAATGTCTAGCCTTTCATAAATTTATGACTATTGTATAATAAAATAATGTTGTGAATGTAGTATATAAAGTAAATTCTCAAATAGTAAAAAGTTTTTCTTAAATATAATATATTAAATATTATTCATAATGGCGAGAGGTGTTTGATCGTGTTTGTTTGTTTCTGTCTGTATTTGTTAGTTAGCAGGATTACTTAAAATGTTATTGTCCGATTTCATAAGATTTTAAAAGATGGTTTCATAGTTACGAAAACGTAATCCTTACAGAGTGAGTGAGTGGCCGAGCGGTTAAGACAGTGGAACCGTAATTACGTAGACATAACATCGGCAGGGGTTCCAGGCTCACTCACTCCATGGTTCTGGTGGTAGAATGAGTCTTCTCGGATAAGGACTATAAACCGTAGGTCCAGTGTACACATCTAGCTCATGTGCACTTTAAAGAACCTAGTACATCTTTCGAGACGAGTAGGGGGTTACCCCGGTGTATTAGTACATCACAGCCACTGATCTGGCCCTCTGACTGGGCCCTCTGGGAGACCAGTCTTTGACTGAAGAGGTTACCCAGTATAAATATATATTTCAATCAATCAATCCTGCTAATAATGTAGAGAATGTGGCTTTAAAGGTACTGTAGCTCCACTTCTACTTACTTCCATCCTTTAGTAAACTGTCTCTTGGAAAAACTCTTAAAAGATTTTGAGCCTGTAAATAACAAACCAATTATCATTATGACAAAATAAAGTATGAATACAGAAATCAATTTACCATTTTCTATAAGACATGTTAGTAATCAGCATAAAATCATTCTGGGCTCTAGAATTTGAGAAAATGGTAGACAAATGTTTTTACGTTTTAAATGAATTTATATGTTGTCCTGATCACGTACAGCAAATCAACCATTTGTCAACAACCGCCTTCATATGCAAATAAGCATAAATGCAAATTAGAATCAAATGAGTTTATTCTCTCCTGACATCATACTGCTAACTTTGAACAGTATAATGATTTGTTGTACATAGTGGCCAACATACAGTAAAAAATTCATTAAAAACTGAAAACCTTTGTCTAAAATTTGCTCAAATGCTAGATTCAGTAGCCTGGAATAATTGTTATGCTGGTTAATTTTTAAACATTTTGTCTCAATTCAATATTTTTCAGCTAGATTCAGAAGCTTTGCTGCTATTCCAATGTCAACACATTATAATACCTTGTAATTGAAATATTTCTGAAACTTCAACCTGCCAGTAGAAATGCATTCGTTCCAGTTGGCTGGTCGGTATCCAAGGAACTTAACAGCTTGTATCACACCTTCTGGTTGCTCTCCTGATTTTAGTTTCTGAAATACACAATTAAATTGGAATACAGTATACAAATAATAAATGTTTATGAGTGTGATGGTACAAATAATTTAATTCGGTGAAAGATGAAATTCTATTAGATGATATTTCACCAAATGAAATTATTTGTACCATTGCATGAATATAAAAACATTCATTATTTGTTTTATATAAGTAGATTCTTGCCATTGCTCTGATCTTGTTATTGTGAAGGAGAAATCATGTTGATGGTGTTATATAATATTTAAATGTCCACAATGCTGGATAATGATCATAGGCATTGCCATATGCCCATGTTTTGCGGGCATAAATTAAAAACTAGTGCTGTGCTACTATACAACCTATAACAAAAATCTTGTATGTGACTTTTTTCACTTCCACAGATTCCCTTATATTTAAAGATTTAGAGTATTGTGACATGTAGCCGCTTTATATTGAAACTGTTACACTTGAATTACCTTTAGAATTGTTTGTGCATCTCCATGATCTTTCCAGAATTTGGTAAAAGAAGTAGGCTTGATGGAAAAGAAACTAGCAAACTGAAGAATAAACAAACATTAAATATCTACATTATTAAAAACCTTAATTTACATTTATCTAATTGCATTCCACAATACTCAGTAGTGGCATAGGTGTCATTCATAGTGTCATAGTGGCATAGGTGTCTAACATATTAGCTAGCTATAGTCTATTTATGTAGTGGCATAGGTGTTTACCATATTAGCTAGCTATAGTCTGTTTATTCTGGCATATGATATCTCATCCGTGACCTGAAAACTTCAATAAATTGGTTTATATTGTTATAATTGGTAAATTTTGAACTTTGACCCTTATATCTTGATATGCTTCCCTGGCTGATCCATATTCGTAATCTACGGAAAATTCTGGTGTATAAAAGTTGGATGGCAATACACCTGCCAGTGGACTAGTAGGTCTAATAGGGATTTACAGAGATAGGTATAACTTTTGCCATCTAAATACTTGAAAGATCTTTTGATAATACCAAGTATCTTGCTAACAGCACAAGCAACTTTTGTAGTATGAATACAAAAATTTATTTGTCAAAAACAATATCAAGATCGAGACTGAATTTCAATTTATTTCTGTAACCAAAACAAATCACCTTACTGTATATGTGTCTATTATTGAATGAAAGCTCGCACTGCAAAGAATATTTGTATAGGGCATATCTGTATATTTGTATAGGGCATATCTGTATATTTGTATAGGGCATATCTGTATATTTGTATAGGGCATATCTGTATATTTGTATAGGGCATATCTGTATATTTGTATAGGGCATATCTGTATATTTGTATAGGGCATATCTGTATATTTGTATAGGGCATATCTGTATATTTGTATAGGGCATATCTGTATATTTGTATAGGGCATATCTGTATATTTGTATAGGGCATATCTGTATATTTGTATAGGGCATATCTGTATATTTGTATAGGGCATATCTGTATATTTGTATAGGGCATATCTGTATATTTGTATAGGGCATATCTGTATATTTGTATAGGGCATATCTGTATATTTGTATAGGGCATATCTGTATATTTGTATAGGGCATATCTGTATATTTGTATAGGGCATATCTGTATATTTGTATAAGGCATATCTGTATATTTGTATAGGGCATATCTGTATATTTGTATAGGGCATATCTATATATTTGTATAGGGCATATCTGTATATTTGTATAGGGCATATCTGTATATTTGTATAGGGCATATCTGTATATTTGTATAGGGAATATCTGTATATTTGTATAGGGCATATCTGTATATTTGTATAGGGCATATCTGTATATTTGTATAGGGCATATCTGCTTGAAGAAAATATTTATCAGCAACGGCCCCACAATGCTGCCTTGAGGGACACCAACTGTTGTGAATCTTAACAAAATCTTCCCATGTTATATCACCTTGTTTGTTCTTTTGTTTTAATTTGTTAATATTAATACTCGACTTTTTTATTTAACCATTGTTTTTAGTCGCGTGCAACGTGACTCTACAACTCACTAAGTCGGTCGGTCGGTAAACACTAATAAATATATTATTACGCCGATTGAAAATTGTAGTACACTGAAACTACGGTTTATAGTCCTTATTATAGACTTGTTCTAAGTGAGGCTCGTACCCCTTACGATGTTATAGCTATGGATTACCGCCAATGATGTCCAATTAATATGTATAAAATTAAAAACTCCAACTACTTATAAATGGTCTGCATGGAACTCATCCACCTTGATCTGTATATGTTCTTTCAGCAACAAGTTTATTTACACACACCCAATAAACATTGTATGATTGGATGATAACTTTAGCTTGATCCATTCAATAAAATCATTAAAAAAATGAAATATCCCGGTTCCCCCACATGGAGGCACTTTAACTATTAAATCCCACACCCTTGCATGAGCTTAAATACACTACATATTAAGTAGTGTGTAATTTATTAACTTAGCGAGTGAGTTGGCCAAACGGTTAAGGCAGTGGAACTGTAATCGATAGCCTCACTCGTTCCATGGTTCTGGTGGTATAACAAGTCTTCTCTTATAAGGACTATAAACCTTACACAAAATGCTCATGTGTACTTTAAAGAACCGACTACATCTTTTGAGACGAGTACGGGGTTACCCCAGTGTACTAGTTTACACAGCCACTGCTTAAAGTAGGTCTTTTTGTAGGCCTCCTAGCTTGTTGAAGGCGGCAATTTAATAGAAGAAAAATGTCATTCACCTTATCTCTAGCCCACTGTATTGTATGTTCAATGGTTGCTGGGAATGACTTTAGTGTACAATATGGAATGTCTTCATCTACAGGGTCTTGCTGGCTGCCATAGGACTCAGTCATATTTGCAACAATGACTTGTACGTGACCTTTGGCCCCCATAGTACCGGACTCCAATAGGGATCGTTGATTGGTTACACATCGACTGAGAAAACAAAACAGGTACAATTTAAAACAACTTTCCTAAAACCAACACTCAAAGAACCTCAGCCAAAGCAGAATTTGTCCAGAATTTTGGACCAGTCTAATGTTCTTCAGTTTATATAAAGTTATGTATTAATTGTTTATTATTAATTTATTTTATTGGACTTGGAATGGAATCACAACATGTTATTAGCATTAGTTTCTTACAATAATGTCTATTATTATATGATGTCACAACTAAACCTAGTTTTTCTTTAAAAAGCCTTTATTTATCCTATTGCATCATATTTAGATTGCAATATCGCACAATATATGATACAGAATATGCCATTTAAATTTTAATTTGATATTAGCAAAACAAATTCTCCAAATGTTTTATTATTAGTGAAATGTATGAGATCATTATCAACTTTTTGTTGGTTCCACACTTATTATTGTCAGGATCTTTTTTTTTTGGATGGTTATCTGCACTTGGCGGATAACCCCTTGTTATTGTCAGAATTTTTTTTCCCCTATCTTCTTCTTTCTTCCCACGAATTTTGTTCGAAGTGTATCTCTAATTCGTTTCAACATAAGATTGTATAAATTTGTCAGACGATTGACCTCTAAACTGTAGATGTGCAAGAAACTTGTTATATGACGTTAGATTCGCGCAGCGTAAGTTAGGCATGATTTTATGAAACTTTATGGTTGACCATATATTCTTGAAAAAAATTTATTTTTCAATGAAACTTTAGTACTTGGTGTATTTCAAAATATAGAGCAATTTTTGACATAAGTGTGAGTACGTGTATGTAAAATTTCAAAAAGCTTTCTAATCTAATTTTTCGTATACTTCAGGCCATCGTGAGTATTTCAAAATTTTCAAAAGTCTTTGCGTTTTGCGCACGTACAGCTTGTACAAAGCGTATGTGCATGTTGACTTTAATAACCGTGTGCTAAATAGGTAAATTAAGGCAAATTTCTTACCCATCCATATAACGTCTCGCTTCTACATTATCCAGAGCGTTTACAACTATGTCCATTGATTCAAAGAACGCATCATTAAAAAACTCCTTCTCAGTTTCTTGGCAAACTAAAATGTACATTATTAAACGACTTTAATGTTACCCATTATCATAACGATGACAAGGTTGTTGATATTTGGTCATATCATGCAGACATTTTAAAGTACAAGCATCTTTTGGGGGGATTTTAAAGATTTTTATAAACTCACCTAATTACATATATGACCTAAATATGACCTATAGTAGATATTAATTACTGTTTTGTTCCCACGCGTAACCTTTCGTAGCCTATGTGGGGGCACTGTTTTTTTATCGCAAACCTTTTGATCGCAATCTCACACACTTCCACAAAAGGTATTGTTTTTTGATAGCGATACTACACGCTCCCACCCGCTACCACGGGAAGGTATTGTTTTTTGATTGGGATAATACGAGAGGCTTTGTTTTGCTATGCCTCCAATGGAAGGGCGTTAAATATAAACCATTGTTACCAGCTATCAAAAGAGAACAATGCTAGTATAATAACCCAACTTGAATCAACAAGTTCTACCCCTCCAATTACGCCCGAATAGGCCTATGCCTTGCTACATAGGTTTTTTTGATTTTTTTGGTAGGCCTATCTAGTTAAGGAGTTGGGTAGTTGAGTGGTAGGACATTTGATTGTCATACAGAGAGACCTGGGTTCAATTCCCGACAACTCCCAGTCTACTCAGCTGTAAATGAGTACCTGGTTGAAAGAAAGGATAAGGTGGTGTGAAAATTAACTGACCACTCTACCACATAATGCCAAGGCTTAGGTAAAATGAACTCCTAACAGCTCATTACCCTATGTTCAGAATTGAATATTAACTTTTACTAACTAATACTGCACTTTTTAAACATTGTTAAACTCTGGGCCAAGCTAGTTAGGCAAAATAAATATATCGAGCGTAACTGCTGTATTTTTCAATCATTGTTGCCCTTGATTCATTGAAAACAATGGTGTTTATAACACATTATGATAGACGCGTGGCAAAACAATGTCTCTTGTAAGATCGTGATAAAAACAAAATACCTCGAAGCAATGCGTAGCCACAAAGTAGCCATAAAGCTGTAACATGGGTTATTTTGCAGTAATTTTTATCTGTAATGTATGTTACAATATTACATACGCTATAATTGTAAAAATATACTGTACCTTTGTTTTGATGGGCAACTATGGTTAATGCTAAATATAAAAAAATATTAATTAACAGCAATTCTATCTATATGTTTGTTTAAAAAAATGATTCTATAGTTTGGTTTTTAAACAAAACCAGAGATTAAATAGATAGTTATATAAAGAATCCAATGAATTAGCCTACAAATTGTATACAGCATCCTATATATTTTGAGAAAGAATGCAATGATCTATACATTAGAAATGTATATAGTCAATTCAATTTTTAAGTATAAAAAAAATAAAACTTCAAAAAACACAGGGCATATACAGAAATATCTAGATATGATTATTTTCATCTTGTTTCGGGTTGCTTTCAAATTTTGCTGCAACTGGCAAAAATATGATATACTGTATAAATGAGCATGATACATACCTGGGTTGATATTCTTTGCAGACTCTGCCCCTGTTGTTGATTTTGGTTTCTAAACAATGACAATATTTTAGTTACTTTGATTATTATTTGTAGAAGCTTACAAAAAAAGTGGAGGAAACTGATTTAATTTTACACTAAAAACGATGAAAAGTAGACTGAATAGTAGAAGACAGAAATAATAATGACATGGAACAATCTAAATCATAGATTAGAACCTCACAATTTGATAGCTTAAACAAACAGGAGTAATTTCTCTACCAAAATTGGTTCTTCATCCATAGTCTTAAAATTCAAATTTATTCTAGACTCAATTTATTCTGTCATGGAGTTAGGTTTATTCTACATCCCCACCAACATTATGGACATTTGAGGATGAAACAGAAAGAATATAACAAATTATATGTTCTATTTACCTGGATATGCTTTGGTCTAAAGAGAAACTGCCGATTCAAATTAGATTTTTCAATTAGATCGTTGTCTGTTATGGTGATCTGTAAATTTAATCATATAAATGTAAAATATTGGTAAATTTTAATATGATAGTGAGATAGTAAGAATTACTATCTTATTTTGTATTTTTATGTTAATTTTTTGGTTTTTACCTTTCCACCCTTACGACCTCCAACACCCAACAGGGCATAGTTTTTGAGCATCTCACAGCCAATGGCACCACATCCTACCATAAAGAGATTCAATATTCCAAGCTTGCTCAGAAGGGTTTCTCCAATACAGATTCGAAGTGCATCATAACGGTCACCTCTGTAAACAAATCATTATTACAAAATAAATATATAATATATAATATTTTCTTTTAATACATTTTTTTAAAAATTACATTTACAATTACACACAATATCCATTTAAATTTTTTTTTAAACAGTTTAAATTGAAGGCATATTGTCCAGGATTTGATGCAAAATCACCAGCAATCATAATGAGGATAGTTTGATGAGAATATGCTTCTTTAATCGACAAAGTATGGTGGAAATTGTTAGTAGTTGGAATATTGGAGATTTAATTGATAAGTTGTCAGGATTTATAAAAGTAGGAGATGTCCAGTTGTCTCTTGTCAGGTGATTCATTATGGGTGTGAATTCCTCATCAATTGTTGGTTTACACGTTGTTTGTTAATAATATACACAGAATCACATAAACTGTAATACAATCAACCTAATTGATGAAGCAATTTTATACCTTTGTTTGAAATCTTGTGCTGGTACAGAACTTGGTTCAGGCAATACCTCTTGGGCGTCAACAAACATCTAAAAAACGAGTATCAAAAGAATCTATGGTCAAATAAAACACTTTTTTTACTCCTATTACAAAAAGAACCAGTTTTTCTTTTTAAAAGGGCACCTATAAAAAGAACAGTGACAATTGAAGGGTAAAAAAAGAAATTTGAAGTTTGGGAATTGTACAGCTAGTAATAATTGGATTGATATTTAACCACAGTAAGCCTACAACACTTTTACCATGCACAACGGTATGCTTAACAAATACAATATCTATTACATTGTATATTAAGCTCTATTCTACACTATCAAACTAGTTTAATAAAAAAAAATTTGATTTGCCCAAATATGGTAGTAATATATGTCCATATTACCCCTAATATCCTACGCATCCTGTATTGCTCTATTATTCTTCCCTATTTGAGTTATTGTAATATTGTTTGGTGCAACACATACCCCACAAACCTTAATAAATTGCATACCCTCCAAAAGAAGGCTATCAGAATTATATCTGGCGCGCCTCCGCTTTCCCATTCCTCTCATTTATTTTTAAATCTTAATCTCATCAAACTTAATGATATCAATTTAATTCAACAAACCATTTTTGTCTACTCTGCCTTAAACAACATCCTTCCTCACCATCTTTGTTATCTATTTACTTCCAATTCCTTCTTTCATTCCCATCACACACGTACTAAAAATGAATTATCTATACCCTCCCATAGAACAAATTCTTTCCAACATAACATTCGATACTCTGGACCAACCCCTATGGAACAACTTACCACCCTACATTTTAAAATCTGCTTCCCCTAAGATACTTCTCTCAAAATTAAAAAAAAATACACCTTTTCTACTAATTAAATATTTATTAATCGGTCATGTCTTGATCTGCAGTACCAACAGATTTTTTTTTTCTGTTATTTATATTTTAGATTATGAAATTTATTATGATTTTCTTCAATGCATTTCTTTTCTTTTTTATTTGTGTTAAGGCTCGCCCAACACAAGATGTTAAAAACATCTTTCAGGGCTTTTGCCTTCATTTTCTGATATACTTTATAATTCTGTACAATCCTGTTTCTTGTTTTCCTACTGTATGTATTCAGATTTTGTAAATAAATGTCTATTGAATTGAATTGAATTTTTGTCACATAAAGTTTGATAGTGTAGATAGAGCTTTATAATACATTTTTTTACATAACATTTTAAACCTACCCATTGATCAAGTGGAGTGTACTTAGATGTGACAGCTTTCAGAACCTCTTGCGCAATTACTCCACCAAGGAAGGCTGTCAGAGGAGAGAAGCATCCTTCTGCAGAGTATGCCAGTGCCTTGATGGCATCAGTGTCAAGTGTCTGCTTGTTCACAAGGGAGGTATTAACTTCTTTTGCTATAGATACTAACTCACAAGCATCATCTTCATCTCTGAATGAAAAGTATATATCAAAATGAATACTGACTTAAAATATTTTATTGTGAAGTACAGACTGTCTGATGCTTTAAGTGCATGATTTTAAATGTGTCAAATGTTATATATTCAGATGTTCAGACGTAATTTGAAACAGAAAGATGAACAACAAATCATTGGTGGATATCAAAATATCTATTTTCATATCAACAAAATGACACTTAACATTCAACATATAATACCGCAAAATACCGTAAAATGTTGGGAAAAGTTGTCCCTTTTTTGCTGTTCCTCTGCATTCGAGCAAATAAAATTTATCTTAAGAGCTGGATTCTTAAATCAATTATTTATTATGAACTACGATTCAAACTAATTTATTATTTAATGTGGAGTAAATATTCACAGTCTTAACATCTTTTTATTTGCTATTTTATAATATAGAACTCAAAATGTAATAAGTTTATCTTGTCTTTTAATATGTCAATTTAAACGGATATATAGTATTAAATTTTACCTAAATCATTTATAATAATATGAATGCATGTACGCAATTGTAGATATTATTTAATACTACTATACAGAATAAAATAAAGGTACAGTATGATAAAAAATAATAATCTGCTGTGTGGGGCTAAAGGTAGGTGCGCACATAGCAAAGCATGAGCCTTTCTGCTGTGTGGGGCTAAAGGTAGGTGCGCATATAGCAAAGCATGAGCCTTTCTGCTGTGTGGGGCTAAAGGTAGGTGTGCATATAGCAAAGCATGAGCCTTTCTGCTGTGTGGGGCTAAAGGTAGGTGCGCATATAGCAAAGCATGAGCCTTTCTGCTGTGTGGGGCTAAAGGTAGGTGTGCATATAGCAAAGCATGAGCCTTTCTGCTGTGTGGGGCTAAAGGTAGGTGTGCATATAGCAAAGCATGAGCCTTTCTGCTGTGTGGGGCTAAAGGTAGGTGTGCATATAGCAAAGCATGAGCCTTTCTGCTGTGTGGGGCTAAAGGTAGGTGTGCATATAGCAAAGCATGAGCCTTTCTGCTGTGTGGGGCTAAAGGTAGGTGTGCATATAGCAAAGCATGAGCCTTTCTGCTGTGTGGGGCTAAAGGTAGGTGTGCATATAGCAAAGCATGAGCCTTTCTGCTGTGTGGGGCTAAAGGTAGGTGTGCACATAGCAAAGCATAAGCCTTTCCCGTTGCCTCACTGAATTAAATTACTGTATTTATATATTATGCATAAAGTACATATTAACATAGTTTTTTTTTTTTCAATCATAGTTTCATTTTATTGTGTTTTCTCAATTTGGTCATCTTGATGTGGTGGTGATGATGAGGATAGTTCCAAAACTAGTGATCAAATGATGTGATAATAAGAAAAATTGATGATAATGGAAACAACAATCCTGATGGAGATGACAGGATAATGATAATGATTATCATCATGAAGATAACAAAAGAATGGCATTGATGAAAATTATTATGGTTTTACATAATAATCACAATGCCTGATGATAATGATATAATCAAGAAATATTAAAGGATTAGCAATGGAAAAAGAATTTGACAATTTTTTATACCTGACCGATGGTAATCTGCCGTGTTTGTCTTGAAAGTTAAGTAATGCAATGGTTGCCAAGTGATCCATGTTTGGATCTTTTAAGAAGTCTAACATCATGACACTCGGTTTGAGAACCTGCTGGGCCAACGATTCCTATTAAAAAATGATTCAATTCTTTGAACAACTTACGCATTTCAAAACTGACATTTATGTTGAAAGCATACTATAATTTGATCTACGGTATTTGTCATATTAGACATATATGTAAAAACAGAATTTAATTTAACTGAGTAACTTTGATTGATTATAAGAGCTTACAGGTATTTTAACTTATTTTATTAACAATTGTGAAATATAATTAAAGTTTTAAGTACAAATACTATTTCCGTTTCTATGACATTAATTTTTTTTTGGATCCTAGGAAATTTTGTGAAGGAAGGCAACAACTAATACACTAAAAAATACATCTTATTTCTCTTAAAAAGTAGTAATTGAGTATTTTTAAAAGTACAGTATTAATTGTTTTTTTTTTATTGAAGCAAACATTTAAGAGGATTGTATCAGGAATCAGGAAGAGAAAACAACTTTTAATCGAGTGAACCTTTGAGACTTTGTGTGACCTTTAACACAAAATCATGGAGTTATGCAATGAGCACTGGAATCGGAATATATACCATTAGATAGAACAAATCAATTGCTGGATGAATTGTACTTGACAGCACGAATCATTAAAATATATGCTTTCTAAACTAAAGATTAAATAGAATGTGTAATCATCATCAAGTGAACCTCTTTACACTGTGCCAGAGTCAGGACTTAAATCAAAACTCTGGCATTTGAAAGTGATAAAATCGGTCCTTTAAAATCGGTTACAAAATATTTTCTAGTGGATCATGATGAGTTCACATGGGCTTACTTTTATTCTCCAGACACAATAATATATTTTAATTTATCATTTCTATTTCATAGTGTTATACATTTCTTTATTTATGAAAAAAAATATTATGAACAAAAATTGTAATGCTGGCTTTACCAGCCAGGACCGGGGTAACTGACTACTTGTCTCGAAAGACATACTAGGTTCACAAGCAATTATACTGGACCAACAGTTTGTAGCCCTTATCCAAGATGCCTTGTTCTACCACCAAAACCATAGAGCGATTGAGCCTCAAACCCTTGCCAATGTTATGGTTATGGATTACGGGTCCACTGCCTGAACCATTCGGCCACTCACTCACTCTTCCACTGTCTTATCTGTTCAGCCACTCACTCACATACATGAGTTTCACCAACTGGAGATGCTTAGCGCTTTAGGTATAGGTATTAGTTAATGCCTGCACACACATTGATACTTACAAATTTCCTTTTAACTGGTATTTTGACTTGACAGGCTATTCCTCCATCTGTATGAGGTTGATATTCATTCCCGCTGGTATCACATATACTGTATGCATATGGGGTAATCACTGAAAATCAATATTTAATCAACAGTTGCATTACAACAATGTTTTGGGGGTGGGGATGAGTAGTGAAGCTTTATGTAGGAAAACTTTACTGTACATATACATAGTAGGTAAAAATAAACATACAGACTCCTGACGCCAGTCTGAGATATTTGTGAAAATCTAAATATAGATATATAAGAAATACATTGCAATGTATTGATTTTTGCACTATTTTTTATCTATCTGTCTGCGTAATTATGATTATGCTTAGGTTTGCTGGTCTAGTCTTCCTAATATTTTTTTTAACATTTCATTATTCTTTCTCACTGGGTAAGAGTTCAAACCAAATAGTAATGGTAAGATGGTCAGTTGGTTGTACATGAGAATGAAATAAATTAAAGCTGTCTTCCCGGCATAGCCGCCAACAAGATCGGAAGCAGCAGATTAGTTTACAACAGAGAAGGTGTTTTATTATACAAATAATAAATGTTTACGAGTTGGATGGTAAGAATATTTCATGATTTGACAAACTGACTACTCTATTTTTAACGAGAATAAAAATAAAATATTCTCAACGAATACAAACCATTCATTATTTGTTTTGTAATACACCTACTTCTATTCAAAGAGGACTGCTCCAAATACGCGAAAAAATAATGCTATCAGTCAACAGCGTCACATGGTAACAATTTTCAGTTTACAGAAATCTGAACATGCATTAGGTATTTATGGTATGGTAGGTATGATATAAAAACAAATAATGAATATAATATTTCATTCATATTTGTATACCAATCCATTATGTAAATCTCCACCACAATTCAAGGCTATAGGCTTAGCCAGAGCATGTATGCTATTTTAAACAACAACATGACACTGAGCTTGCATTGTCAAGATAGGAACATTACTTTGATCTTATGTCGGGACATAATACCAATTGTACTGTTTTGTAGCAACATATAAACTCTTTGTGATCTCCAGAGCTCAGAATCCTGTTGTTAGATTGCCATTGGTTTAATATCCTACCTTTTATCTGATGCATTTCTCCATTCAGTTTCTCCATACCATTCACTTCTTTAAAAGTGATGTAATCCTAATATCCTACCTTTTATCTGATGCATTTCTCCATTCAGTTTCTCCATACCATTCACTTCTTTAAAAGTGATGTAATCCTAATATCCTACCTTTTATCTGATGCATTTCTCCATTCAGTTTCTCCATACCATTCACTTCTTTAAAAGTGATGTAATCCCCATCATCAAATTTATGCATACGGTTGTCAAGGCAAGTAACGACACCAGGATTTTCCTGTAAAACAAAAAACACAATTTAAAAATTGGATGTTTAAAATCAATTTATTCTATTTTATTGTTTTTCTAATTTCACTTTATTTTTAAACAAAGATTTTACCTCATAAACTTATGCAATTTACTCATAGAGCAGAAGGGCCTGTTTTTTCTGCAAAAAATTAACCGCCAGGACCAATTGCATTTTGGGTAATTCTAATGATTTTTGTCAACAGCCACCCACTGATTTAACCGGTTATTTCGGAGCACAAATTGAGCAAAAACTTGTTATTTTTAATCTATTTTAAAATAAACGGTTAATTTTTTAGTTATGCAGAAGAAACAGACCATAAGATATAATAAACAAAATTCAATTGAATTTTATTCCAGTAAACAATTTTTTACTTGCCGAATATTTAAAAACAGATTCCCTGCAATTTATGACAGTTTGCATTATATACATCACTTTTAAAACATAAAACTTAAATTTACGTTTGGTTAATTATGATAAAAAGAGAAAACCAATGTAACATTCTCTACTTTACCTAGCCGCTTATCAATGCCTTGGCTAATTTGTATGCTCTAAACCTAGCCTGGGTAACAACAAAATCTTGTTAAACATACTATTGGCAGACTAGCAAAACATGTTTTAGGAGTCTAATCTAATTGCCACTTAGTTAATTCTAAAACTGCAATGTTAGCATTAAATATTCATAGACAAAAGTTTAGCAATGTAGAGGAATTTTAAGTTAATGCAAAGACTAGGTGATAATTAATCTGTGTGCATTCTGCATTCTCCAGGACATCACTGGGCTATTTTGCCCATTTATCTATTTATATATTAATATCAACATACCAATTCCTTAAAATATAACATTATACAAAATAGTATGATCCAATTCATATTTTAATACATTTACAGAACTAGAAAATCAAGGTCATTTATTGAAATAAGTAACAAGTAATAATACTGATATAGGCCGTCAGAATTCAACAACAGCATTGCTATATTTTTAAAACTTGAATGAAATGTATATCTCTTTTGAAAATGGCTCAGACTCCTTAAGTCCAGAATATAATTGTCACTTTAAAATGTGTAAATATCATTTCATTTAAATGAGATCTTTCAATTTATACTTTTTTTTCAGTGGTTAGATGTTACCACAGAATAATATCTTTCCTATGTCCGCTTTTGTGCCCTTCATGTCTACTTGATATCCTTACTTTAAAGCACCTGCAAGTGCTTACAAAAAAAACCTCATAACCACAATAATGTGTTTACAAGGAACTGCAAATATTCTGACTGTAGGATTTATGTAGTTTTTTCATCATGAGGGTTTAGTTTTATGTACGATAACATAACAGGCTTGCCTTTTTGCTAGACCTATTATCATATAAACAATCATTCCACATGAATATGGTTAATAATTTACGCAAAGTATTGGATCCAATTTATTCTATTATTGGTGCCATTTGAAGAATTTTGTAAATTAAATGTTTAGCAAGTTGGAAATTTAACTACATACATGTATATAATTTAATCTTTAATACATGATCATAAAAATCTATAAATTAAGTAGGCCCTGCTAAATCACAAAATCTTAAAAGTTAATTCACTATAGGACCCTAAGGATCAATCATACCTCATTTGCCTAACTCAGAGTTTTTACTTTATCATGAGATCGTAAACTACCCAGAGCACAAACCTCTATGTTAGTTCCAATACTTTAAGTAATATAAATGAAGATGATAAACATTTATTTTTTCTTTGTAAAGAAGCAAACAAATATGCATTTTATAATTTTATATAACATTGCAATTGGTTGGTGACATTTTCATGTTGATCATACTTTTTCTATTGGTGTTTTGTGTATAAAGAAGGCATACTTTAAATTATTTACACACACAGGTGAGCCAACACCGACATTTTGTATGGTGTAATCAATAATCTGATTATTGAATAAAGAGCTTTTTAAAAATTTAAAAATTGTTTCGTTTCAGTACAACTTTATTTGACAATGTCGGACACAAGCCAATTTGAAACTATAAAATTATTGAAATTGTTCATGCATAATAAATAGTTTTTTTTTACTTGGGAACTTCGGATGTTCCTTAAAATTAAATTACAATGAGATTGTCTTTAAATGGACAATAACAAACACTGCTACAAACTGCCCTACTTATCATAACTTGTTATTGAATCAAATTTGGCAATGAAACATATTTATTGTAAACATCACATTTAACATATTTTTCTTTTTCTAAGAATTGTATTTTGAGACAAAATATAACTACTGTATTGTTTTGAAGAATAAAAACATATGCTTTGAAAAACATATTTATTAATAATTTTAGAGTATCGGTACTTTTTAATAGATAATTAAGATAATTAATCAACTCTTTCATGCACCCTTGTTTCCTTTGGCTTTGACTGGATAATGATACTGAATTTCTTTATTGTCCATAAAATATGAAAATACATTTGAATTTTTCTGATATTATGATTGCACCTACTAATATTAAGTAATAAATTGTCATATTAAAAAAATGTTATTTGTTGGTATGCATGTCTTCAACACTAAGTGAATTTGACACAGTCAAGTCCTACACATTAACAGAAAGTGACATTACAATAGAGAACATGTAGGCTAAGCAAATGAACTTAATGTTATAACTTTAAAAGACAAACATTTGGCTAATTTATGACTTACAGTATCAACTCTTGGAGGCTGCACATTTTTATTTCTTTGCTTTAAAAAAGCCAATAGCCTTGAAAATGTGCTCACTAAAAACACACCTATATTGATGTTAATGTTAATGTTGTTCGACTTATAAAGCGCGTATACAATCAAAAGATTGTCCCAAAGCGCTGAGAGAAAAAACAGAAAGAAATTACAAAGGAAAAAAATGGGTTTTTGTAATAAATTACCATTCCCTAACATATAGAGTAACATAGTATTTACATGAACATTCTAGAATAAGATGTTTTGATTTAATAAACCATGTATAATTAATAAGAACAATCAAGAACATTCCAGAAGTGCTATTAATAGAAACTGTAATCATGTAATAATGAGAAGTATAAAGAATGATCTAGAAGGATAGGAGCATCTTGTATATAAAGGGTTGTAAACTATTGTAAGGTTGTTGGATTAGAGGTTGGATGTTATATTGTAAAGTCATTGTGAAGCTGTTGTTTAAAGTGCTTACTGGATTGTTAAAAGTTGAAGTTGATTGAAATTAAAGCTTTGTTTTGAGTTATTTTACAACTTTGTGGATTTTGTGTGTATACTTTTATGTCACAAGGGAGTTCCTAAAGTATTTTCAACCGCTCGGAAACATACGTGAGAGGAGTTCGTGACATAATTTGGTGGCAGCGGTGTTCAGCCTAATTTGGTGGCAGCGGTTATTTCGATCTACTGTTCGACTTAACTGTGTATTTATCTACGGTTGTGATATTTTGTGGTAGCAGTTTGATCTACTGTATTTTGCCATAGATTGGTGGCTGTTTTAGGATCAACTGTACTTTATTGATATTTTGTGAAAGCGGTACTTACGATACTGTGATATTTTACGGAAGCCGCGGTGCTACGTTTTGTTTAATCGTAAGTACACAAACATTGTTTTAAGAACAGTACATTATTTATTTGGAACAGTAGACTTGTGAACGTCTCGGTAACTACGATTAACTAGTAACAAGACCCTCATCCAGATTTAAAATATGGCTGATAAACAATCAACAACAATATCCGGTAAAGTGTACAGCAGTACAGACTTTTTAGTGTTGTTAATGAAGCAACAAATACAACAACAGAGTCTTCTGATGCAGCAGATGATGGATAACCAAGAACGTTTACATCGGGAAGATATTGAAAGGAAAGAAGGTTTATGTCGGGAAGATATGACGGTCTGTAAGGACGGAATTTTATTTAGGCATGTTTTTACTAAACACCGGACAGAACCCATAGAGAAATTAGTGGTTTTATATCATTGCAGTAATAGTGTTTTGAAATTTTCACATGATATTTCATTGAAAGAGTATTGTAAAGCCTCAAAGTATAAAACTAAATTTAAGGCCCCAATGATTCCTATGTCAGTAATTGTTAGTCAACCATTCCGACAAATTTACATGAATATTGTTGGTTCATTATTAGTAATTATTAATAATTATGTTCTATGTTATTATGGTGTAATTAAGTTTGATAGACTAGGAGTGGGTTAAATTTTGACACGTCCGTGTATACTTGCCCCTCAAAACTCCAAGAAAGAGTTTTGAGCTCAGAAAGAGGGGGGAGTGTAATAAATTACCATTCCCTAACATATAGAGTAACATAGTATTTACATGAACATTCTAGAATAAGATGTTTTGATTTAATAAACCATGTATAATTAATAAGAACAATCAAGAACATTCCAGAAGTGCTATTAATAGAAACTGTAATCATGTAATAATGAGAAGTATAAAGAATGATCTAGAAGGATAGGAGCATCTTGTATATAAAGGGTTGTAAACTATTGTAAGGTTGTTGGATTAGAGGTTGGATTAGAGGTTGGATTAGAGGTTGGATGTTATATTGTAAAGTCATTGTGAAGCTGTTGTTTAAAGTGCTTACTGGATTGTTAAAAGTTGAAGTTGATTGAAATTAAAGCTTTGTTTTGAGTTATTTTACAACTTTGTGGATTTTGTGTGTATACTTTTATGTCACAAGGGAGTTCCTAAAGTATTTTCAACCGCTCGGAAACATACGTGAGAGGAGTTCGTGACAGTTTTTAAGAGTGTTTTGAAAACTATGATAGAGGATGTATTTTCAGGAAGATTGTTCCACAGTTTAGGAGCTGCAACTGCAAAGGCTCGATCACCATAGGTCTTAAGGCGGTTGGGTGGAACAAAAAGTGCAGATAGATTTAGTGGGTGACCTAACCGTGATGTTATGAGTGCATGGACAATTTTAATAAGCGAGGAGTTGGTTAAGGATTTGCCAATTGAACTTATGTTACTAGTAGGTGGTAGGTAACAGATAGAGAGATTGTCACATAGATCTGGACAAGGGACTTAGTTTAAATGTACATCCTCCTCAATACCCTGAATAAATGTTTCTAAAGCGGGACAACGATATTAGGTGGATTCCAGGAACTTTTTGGTTTAAATTTGTTAACGTTGAGTGGTGTTGCTGTCTGAATCAGCAAAAAATTCACCTAATCTTTATCTTCTGGAGAAAGACTCCATATCCAAAAATAGTGGTTGTGCAGAATTTAAGTCCTCGGTTAAGAAGTTTTTTCTTTCCTTCGGATTTCAACAATTAATTTCAACAACCGAATCAGAGGTGTTGCATGATTCTTGTTATAAGTCTGAAAGAACCTTCTGCAGGGTTTCCTATAAGCCTTGAAATCATCCGAAAGGTAGAGTCACTTGTGTTGAAATGACTAAGTCTGCAGGTAGACCAAATTTTTGATAATAACACAATTTAATGAGGGTGATCCATCCAGCAATCGCTGATCATTAGGGACCCTCAGAGGTTCACAAGACAAACATATACACAAGATGCTCTACATAAACAAAGTCTTATTACAAGTCAACTCCCTACTGGAACATTTCCTTTGATTGCTTACGACAATTATTGGCGATAATCCTGAAGTGAATTTCAACGTCAACCTCTTTGAGGATTTTGCGGACGGGTTGGGGTATCCGAATGTTTAGAACGATGTTAAAGAAAAGTACATACATGGTGACAATACCGTACACATTTCTTAAAAAGGCGATGTAGAATAATAAAGTTATCCAAAGTACCCTCCAGGATTACAGCAAAGTCAAATCAAAATTGATACAAAGAGCTGAAAAATTGACAATGCTGTGGGTGTGCAGTGACTGGATCTCAATGGAGAAAAAAGAGATAAAGTAAAACAGCCAGAAAAGTTAGCAGAGCTTTTGGGCAACACTAGCCCTTCAGTGCAAGTGAAGTACTTGGACAAAGTTAAATATGACAAACACTGCCTTAGTAGTAATAAATAAAAAGAATCTAATCAATTGAAATAACATAAATACTGGCTTTACAACACTACTGACATTGAATGGGACGCGCCGGATGGCGACGAAACTGCAGCAATAAAGTTTATTGTATAGGCGGCGAACGAATACGCTAGCTGATTAACTGTAAAAAAAACCTATCCCCATCTCAGTCTATGCAGTCTTCGAATAAAAATGGATTGAATTTCTGTTATGAGTCACTGCACTGTTTTTTGCTAGGCACTAAGTTATTACGCGTGAGGGAATTGACACTTGGAAGTAAGATTGGAATGTTTCATTCATCGCCAAGCAATACATTTGTAAAAACATATATTAAATCTATTAAAAATAAGGTTTTTTAAATAAAGTCTGTTTGTCTTCAACATTATGATGCTGTACTGGAGCTGTTGAACCGGTTTTCAGCTATTAAAAACAATTATCGTAGAAGGAGATAGGTAAATGCGAAGCATGCTTGTACTATTGTGTGCAGGTATTTTTAGCTTCTTAAGTTTTGTGGAAAATGGGAAATGCTTAAAATGTCCTGAAACGTGTAGAAAATTGATTAGAAATTGATTTTGAGCATTTTTAACTTTAACGAAAATACCAAGATTAAAAATTTTGCTAATGATACAGGAAGATGACGCTTGACATGAAGCATCCGTGTGTCCAAGTTTCATTCGAATTTATAGTCAATTTAAGAATTTCAGAAAATCGCGCATAGTTACACTACCAAAGTTTGTTGCACAACTACATATATGTGCATCTGCTGGCCAAGTTACGACACAAAATAACTGCTATTGCCGTTATAGAGATCTGCTATGGACAAAAAATGAGCAGAAAAAATGAAATCTTTGCCAATAACAATAGGCTATAGATCGCTCTATAGAGAGCGATAGCCTAATTATTGTTAATTAAGATTGCCTAGAATCTGCAGTAATTTTTTTAAATAAAGGTGTCCCCTCTTTTGGTGAGTATTTAAGAAAAATCTGTCTTTTCATTGTTACAGAGAATGTCTGCTAGCAAAAATGAAATTATAAAGTACATTATGGTATCATCATTTAAATTATCCAGGCTTTATTACAAAATGAAGATGATCTGATACCAGTATCTTTTTTAAATATATCTTTAAATTTAAAAAATTAGAAAAGAAATTGAAGTTTCTTTCAAATGACATTATTACATTACCTTTGATATTGAGGCAACAAATGATTGTTTGGCCTCCTCACCATTCAAGTCAGCAACTTCAAATTCATCGCCAAAATCACAGAATGCATAGCTAAAAACACCGTATACATCTCCTGAAATAAACTACAAGAACAAACAAAAATATCACTTTGCAACAAAAATATTATTCATACTTGATCAAAAATTATTTATTATATGTAGAAAAATAGGGTAAGTACTACGAATAAACCCAAAATAACTACATAAATGTCTCTAAAGCTTTGTGTGATGTGCCGAATGGTTGTCATTATGAGCATCACATTTTTTGTCACATAAAGTTTAATAGTGTAGACAGAGCTTTGTCTCTGCTGTAACAAATAAATTGAAATTTAAACTTGTGTATATCGTATATATATATATAGATATTGCTATTATACTATTACATAAAATCTAAATAAAATGCTATATATAACTTCTTTTCCCTAGCTGACACTTTATGTTATGTATGGTATGCAATATATTTTGACTTCATCACTACACTTGACTGCTATGCCAACTACATTTTTTATGCAAACGAAATGAATAAAATAAAATATATTATCATATTTTGTTGTTGTACTTGGTTAAAAGTTCTTTATAGCGTGCAATACTTTCCATGAAATTCATTGTAATAGAAAAAAAGTATCGCAAAATTTCACGCATATTACTTGTGCAATGGGGAATCCGAGATCCGGGAAGTTCATGAATTATTATAGTAATTTGCAAAAACACATGATAGGAAACATCTCATAAATCGATTTAAATACTTTAATTGGCTTGGATCATTTGAGGTATTGTTGAATCTCTGTTTATAATTGAATAAGAATTGGGCAAGTGAATAAAGATTGGTTGACTAAATGACAATAGGGACTTTTAGATTTTCATCTTGACTTCAACTGCTACCCTATTATGTCATGTTTATGATATGCTCATGCGCTAGGCGCGTCCACTGGCAAATTTGAGCGCTTGTTCAGTGGCATGAGTACCAGTGGACGTATGACGTCATAATAATGCAAAAGTTTACCCAAAACCATGGCCGATTTTCTTGCGCTGATTTCTGAGAATGTAGTAAAGATTTTCAGTCAAATTATATTTGCAAACTGTGATTATTGATTTACATTGGTTATTTTAAATAAAGCTTTTAATAATACAGGTTATGGTCTGGGTCTTATCGCTAGGAAGCTAGCCTTTGTTCAGGAAATTAAGGACCTCGGCTAGGCCTAAGCCTGTGTACTTCAACCGGCCCAGTGCGGTGGAATAGCACCACGGATGAGCGCTACTATTAAGGTTACAAGGTCAGATCCCAAGGTAATTCACAGGAACGAAACTCAAAATTGTGAAATGAGGTTTTAGTTGTGGATAAATATTTAAATTTCTTATTTTACTGGTGAGTACAAGATGCTGGTTAGCGTTATTATATCTTCATGGGAAAATTAAGTTAATTAACCTTTAAACTATGGATGCAATATTACATTTTTATCTAAACATATGTTATGCTTCTTATCTTTTTTTTATTAGTTATTCAGTTTTTATTTGAACAAGTTGCAATATATCATTTTATGTTGCACATTCATTAATTAATATGCTTATTTCTGTTTCACATCTTTACATATTAATGTTTAAGAAACTAATTTGGCAGGATAGTGATAGTTGATTGGATCAATTCTACATCTAAGGACATTTTGATATTATCATACAGTAATAATATAAGGTTTAATTCCATCATTTTACATGAAAAGTATTCCAAATTAATTCGGTCTGTGTTTATACCCCATACCACAGTGTGTTGCATTTAGCATATTACCGTCATAGTACATGGCAACTCAAATGACCCTTGTAAAAAATTGTTATTAATTGATTAAATTATAAATTACTACCGCATTCTCATGTCTTGGGTCGCTATCGATAGGTTCCCGAGTGGTGAACAGTCACTAAAATCCGGAATCTATCAAGAATGACCCACGACAAGCCGCTCTCGATAAGCTGTCATTAGGGTCGGCTCCTGAAAGCGACTGCAGATGACATTTTGTTTGTGATAGCCAATCAGATACTAGCTTTCTTTTGGGTCAAATAATTACATGGACGTATGTCAATAAATAAAGAGACTAGAGAAACTAAACAGCATTATAGACCCAAAAAAATTACTGCAGTTAATATTGAAAATCCCTGTAAAAGGACTCTACACCCAGTATGTACACATGCTTTGTGCCGGTGCAGTTATTGCCCTGTTTTCTTTCCCTGGCCATCGAGCCAGTTAGTTTGTGCGGATGAACATTTTGCGTATTTATATTATAATATTCTGTCTACAGTTTGAGGACTCTTTTCGACCCCATCTTGCTGAAAACCCAATCGGCTCTTGCACAACTAATCACTCATGATTGATTAGACATGTGAAGTTTTCTGGTTAAATCTGGTGGAATGTGAATGATTGGCTGGCTTGCATGCTGGATATTCTCTTGATTTCACACATGTGTTTGTACTATACATCTTGATTCTATATTTGGATGTAGTACTGTATTTGCTATTTTTCTTGTGCATTCAAGTGTACAATCTGGATTACAATCATTTAGGATGAGTTGCTTAAGATTGTATCCTTAACCTTGAACTTTGCATATAAGAAACTACTTGCAAAATTATTTTTATCTTAAAATCAATGCTTGCCTATACTGTAAATTGAAAATGTTTTCCTTTGTTAACATGGGTCTTACTAAACACCACATGCGGCATGTTCTTTAGGACCAAAATCCATGGCGGACAACCCATAAGTTGTATTTCACTATCTCAGCATTTGTTTGCAGAAATAGCCAAAGTCTAAAATCTAACACACAGGGCTATGGTTTGGACTTTCAAATTTGGAATCAATTAAGGTTTTTAAAACCATATTTAATATATTTTTATGCATTTTTTTAAAGGACCCATTTCTATAGACAAGAAAATACTATTCTTTCAAAATAAGGTGTCAAAACCGTGTTATCCCAGAGGACACAGAACTTCATAGCTACATTGCATATGAATACCGTATAGTTCCTAATAAACGCCCCCGGGGCATTGCATTTTCTAAAAAGGAAAAGGGGGGGGGGGGGGGCGGCGTTTGTTAGGGGTGAAATGTAAAAATCATAGAGCCTAGGCCTACCCTAAACAAGTTGCTTCAGACGATCAATCAATGTTTTTTTTGGGTGTGCAACAAATAAGTTCACAGGGTACCTCTAAACCCCCTGCTATGCTACTGTGCCTGTGTTAATAGCTGTAATTTTTACTTTTACTTCACCTTTATGTTTCCAAAAAAAAAATTAAAAATCTTGGATTGCTCTTGTGGCAAATGGCCGACGATGCAGCATTCTTCGTTGTCCTTTACAACAGAAACAGCAAGTTTATCTTAGTTTATTGATATCCGCCCTCAACTTGATGAAAAGTTCTAACAACTCGAAAGATCCTTGTATCAATTCCGTGTTGTGTGAATAAACATGCGATTGTCTGATCCTCGTTGTTTTCCTGGTTTTTAAAGACCAGCGATGTATGTTGCCTACACGCCCGAATTACCCTACACGCCCGGTGTAGGCCTCACATGTTTGTCACGCTGTTAGCGTACATTGTTATCACAGTCGCTGAAAAATGTGACTTTCCAGGCTGAAAACCAATTCTGAACGGGAGAATCCTCTGTTTATATAGATTGGGCACTTAGGTGTGTTAATTAGAAAATGAACAAAAAATGTTTATAGGGGCGGGGCGTTTATTAGGAACAATACGGTATTATCAATTTGAGACTAAAATATGTTACCCAAATGGTGTCTATACTCTACCTGTATAGGTGGATTCTGCTTTTGACAAACTCACTGACTTGAATTTGAGACTAAAACAAGTTACCCAAATAGTGTTTACTACCTGTATAGGTGGATTCTGCTTTTGACAAACTTATTGACTTGAATTTGAGATAAAACAAGTTACGCAAACGGTGTTTATAATCTACCTGTATTGGCGGGTTTTGCTTTCGACAAAACTCATTGACTTGAATTTGAGTTGCCAAAGATGTCTCAGTTAGTATGACACATTGGTAGTTGCTTAAGAACGCCAAATTAGAGGTCGCACTGACATTTTCGGTTGATACCTTTACATCAACATTTGGATTAAGTTCAGAGAGAGATGCTACACTAGCTTCTGCCCTGTTGAAAAAAAAAACAGTGTAATTTGGGTTTAGTGAAGAACCATTGACTAAAAAAAATTATTTAAAAAAAAATGTTATACAGTACTGTATTTTAATAAATCTCTCAAATAATGGCAACTCTTCTGCTGAATATTAAAATTTATAATGTTGTTAATAATTGTTATGCAGAAATCAGTACTGCTAAGTATTTGAACTCTTTCACTGTGCAACATTAATTCAACCTGTATGTGCGCAATATTTATGTGCAATAATTAATTGCAAAATAATACTAAATGAGATAATTTTGTAATTATTTTTGTGGTGTGTGGTTGGCAATGAAAGTTTGGTCTACGGTTGGGAGTAAAATAAAAGCTAATTTGCATACAGCTATTTTGGAATTCCTGTTTTTTGTCAATTCAATGATAAAAACTATTTTTCTATAAGACATTCTTAAGAATATGGGTTTCCCTCTGGATTTGATGAAGATATGTATAATAAATAAAAATATTTAAAAAAAATTGAATTATTTTTATCGTTTTACAAGTTGAAATCAAAACTTCAATACGATACTAACACATATAGAGGGCGTATATATTCAATTAAGAAACTATTAGAAACCCTAGTATCAATCTTGTTGAATGATAGGACGACTTTTTAAGTTTTTTATGTTTAAAAATTAAATATAACAAATCACAATAATTTGTAAACCTTTATGAGACATCCAACCAGTTAAAACCAGTTTGGTGTTGACTAACAGTCATTGGAGTCTATTGTAAGTTGAATTTTAACCACAAGAAAAACATTGATTTCACAGTCATACACAACACTAATTATTTGAAAATAATATTTTAATATAATAACAATTTATTACTTTGTTTGACTAAATGTTTGTTTCCTTTTTGTTTGCCGAATAATATGGTGTATTTGCTTGATCTAATAATTTTGCACTATATCATGCATAAAACAGGCATTTCCAGTTGCTTCTGGGCAATTGTTAATTAATGATGATTTTTTGTTTGTTTGATTTTGTATAAAACTGTAATTGAAACAAACAAAAAATATTTACACAGAAGCTTTAGTGTCGGTTACATTAAATGTGACCGTTTATTTTGTCTTCTATATCATGCATATAAACAGGAAAGAGTTAAATTTTACTCTTCCCTGTTTATTATGCACAATATTTTTTGTAAATTTTTTCAAATATTTGTTTTATCAAATGCAACAAAAGCCAAAATGAGGATGAAAAATGAGGAAGAACATAATACAAACTTATCAGTTGACCATTTGAACCAATTACACAAAAAAGGTTTACAATTCAAAATTAACAATCACACGTTATTCCTAATGGTAAACCAAAATTACTCTAATTTTTATCTCATACCAACAAATTTAAGGAGTTGAATATTAAAGATGTATATTAGTCCCTAAAAACATGAAAATGAAGATTAATAAAAGCAGACTTTAAATAGGCCATTTCTCTGTAAAAAAAAAAAATATTTCACTTATAAAAGACAACAGAAACATTACAATTTTAACCAAAAACCATTGTCTGACAGACCATTTAAGTATTTTTTGCTTTAGATTACATTTTTGTAGGTAAATATTTTTTTTAGATCCAGTTTTGGTCAAAGTGAATAACTATATATGTGAAATTAAAATTATTGAATTGAAAAACTATTGAAAAAAATTTTTTTTTTAAAATATTTTGTAAGGGGACAAAATATCTTTAAATAAACAGATTAGCATTCCTGATCTGGATAAGCGATCCTGATCACTATCCAGATCAGACATTCTCATGCAGACTGATCGGTGTAAGCCAGACTTACATGTAGAAACAAATCATTTCCTATTTCATAATATTTGTATTGTAGTTATCCCTTTCACTGCGTATACCCGGTACTACCGGGTATAAACGGACGTCGTTGAAATACGTATACACAGTAATACCGGGTATAGGCAAAACAATGATTTAATCGTATTTGCCTATAATATCTAGCACCCTCTATATTTTTTCGATGAACTTTGCAAGTCATTAAAACATTTTTCCAGCAAAAAAAACCACCCTCTATAGTTGTATTATCGTCTTGAAAATAATGCGCCCTCTATAGTTAATTAATTAATTAATTATAGTATAGTATATATAATAGTATTTCTATCTTGGAAAGTTGTTTTGAGTAGCATAATGGCGGCCATTTTGAAAATAACAAAAATTTACCAGCCCCAATAGGGCAACATCATGTTTATCACAACACACACAAAAAAAATTCTGAAACAATAGTTAGCTTTTGTACTATAATGAATTTTTGGAAACTGTCTTTATTTTCACGATTTTGCCCCAAAACTTTGATTAGTGCATAATTTTTATAAAACAATAAAAATTATTCAATTTAAATATTTTTATTTGTTATACGTATCTTCATCAATATCCAGTTGGAAAAACGTATTCAATAAGAATTTCTTATAGAAAGTATAGTTTTTATCATTGATTCGATAAAAAACATGAAATTTAAAATACCTGTAATGACGTCATCAATATGCAAATTACATTATTTTGTTATACCTAACTGTAGACTAACCCTTACTTAACTGTAGACTAAACCCTTTGTCCATCACACACCACAAAAATAATTACACAATTATCTCAATTAGTATTTTTTTGCAATTTATTAAAATATCATGTTTTTCTTAAATATATATTACGCACAGTGGTGGGAATAATGCTCCGCAATGAAAGGGTTAAGGTCCCAAAAATGATCTTTCAATATGAATGACCTGTATATGAAAACTAGTACATGCAGCACTGAAGTTATTTTCTGAAATGCGCCATATTGGTCTTGTGCTGCAACAGAATAATCCATAAATTTCAATCAATTTGAGTATATTATCTAGCACATTGCAAGCAGGCATTATGTCATCTATAATGTAGATGAGTTAACATTATTTATTATACATATAATATATTATTCATGTTGCATAATTTAATGTCATTCCTTTCCCTTGTTGTGGCCCAAAATGTTGGGTATTTCCATAATTTCAAGAAATGTCATTTAGACATCAATATTTTTAACCAGCACAGCGCAAAATTCTTGTGTTTAATATCTGAACATAATGTGAATTCAAATAGGTTTGACCATCCCCTGTGGCATTAATGTTATATTTGCCAATAGAAAATATAACTATATATTCAAAGATCTCATTGAGATGGTGATGTATGTATGATATAATTTGAAACGAAAGCCATTGCAGATATAAGACATACTCAAACACAATTTTAACATAATATTTAAAAAATTGTACATATTTGGGAATGAATAGAGATTACACAAATTATGCACACATAAATATATAAATATCCAAAGGCAAATTAGTGAAAATAATGACAATGCTATGTGTATCAGTGGCTGGATTTCAATGAAGATACAAAATAAAATAAGCAACTAGATTTGAACGAGAACCATCTTTTAATGTAACATAAAGATAGGAAGTTTAGAAGATAATTATCTAAATAATTACATTAATGAAAATTTTAATAATTTTGGGCACAAAAAGTGATTTGCACTCTATTTTAAACATTAATTTTTAAATTCAATTGGCCATATGATGACTCATGACATCCGGTAGACAACATTTTGATATGAATTCATATCTGCAATTCAACAGCTTCCATAAAAAAAATGTGGGTCATTTTTAAAGAGGCCACATTTTTAGAGGTGCAAGTAGAGTTGAAAATAGAGCAATCAATTTATCAAAGAAAGAAATATTCTCTGCATTCAATAAATGGTAAATCATTGACAAATGCTAGGCCGGGAAGCTAGGCCATTCAAATAGGCAGTGCTCACACTTTAGACACAGAGTAGAGCAGTTATAGATGGCACGCACAACAAGTTGATTTCCGAACAGTCAACAATGTTGTGTGGAAAAAATTCTCAAAATGTTATGTGAAATCTGAATGTGCATTAGAGTGCGTTAATTATCACCATAAGATATTACTTTTTCGTTAGGTAGGGCTAATTCCAAATGACATGTGATGCATAATTGACCAAAAAATTGCAAGAACACAATCAGGTTTGTTATAAAAAAACAAATAATGAATGTTTATATTCATGGAATTGTACAAAATGGTACATTCATTATATGTATAATATTAAATGTGCTCCTATTTAATAAAGTTATTACAGAAAACATATTTGTATTTTCATAGCTTTCAAAAGAGTAACAAGTATTTTTCCAATGTTTTCAAATACCCATACACTTTATGACTTGAGAAGATTCTTTGTATCATAGTGACAAATTAAAAGATAAAAAATACCTATAACTTTATATCATTTAATACATGATTTATTGGAAGCCAATTACATATGTGCTTTGGCCAAAGGATATATTAGCAATTATATGGGGAGCACAATAGGAAATAAGAAATATTCAAGAACCATCATACACAGTACGGTAAATAAACTAGCCAAAATCAATTGCAGAATCTTCTGGTTTAAACATACCCCTGGAACTGTTTCAATAACTTGCGAGCTAGAACTTGATAACTTTAACACCGGTAATATTTGGCAACTGTTGTCAAAGTAGTCTGCATGGATTGACAATCTTGGCAAGATGCCAAATAAAACCATCTTCCGTTATTTCATAAAAAAAACACAACTTCCTCTTCAATATTTTATGGTACGATGATCGCCAATATGTCAATCTTTATAATAAGGTGATTTAGTCATGATAAAGAAAACCAAAATAAAAAAATATTTTTCATTTTTAAATCCACCCTTTTGACTGACATCAGGGTTTAGTTCTTTAAGACAAGATATATATATCGGACAAATAATATCAGTGTACAGCCTAGAAAAAAATAATCAGAGCCTATGTAAACTAACAGTTTAATTTATTATTATGTGCAAAAAAAAAGCGTTATGAAAAAGGAAGAACATGGAAGTAAGGTAATACTCCCTCATCTCTAACCAGGGTTCGAACTGCAGTTATCATCAGTTGAATCCCGGCCAGAAAATCATAATACTATAATAATACTTTGGGGAATAGAAAATGTATGAGGCGGCGTTAATTTAAAGAAGAAAATGGTACATGGTTTAAAAGGTAAATTTGTTTAAATAAAAATATCTATATGCCCGTTTGTAGTAGGAAATCTAAAAGATTTTGTGGGGTATCCAGGGTCTACAAAACTCCATAGAGAGTATTAACAATGTTAAATTTACTCATAACTAGAGAGTAGAAGTATTACTTTTGCTTTCACTAGTAGTGTACAAATGTAAAAGGTCTAAAAGCTGGCAATCAGAATAGATTTTAAATAGTATCCGAGATTATTTTTACTCTTACTTAAAACATAAAATTTATTCAGTTAGGATGGAAGGGATTTGCCACCCTTCACTGAATAGAATGTCTATATCCCCAGCTAGTTTTTTTTTACAGTTTCTAAGTCATCAACCGATGCTTTGAAAATTACCATTTCCTGTCAACTTACGATTGTAATTCAACCAATGTGTTACATATTTCTTCAAAACTACAAGCCAAGTTTAGCTCTTAAAAAAATGATAACATAGGTTAATCTGGAAAATGTTATGGCTTCTACAGTATATATAAATTATGCTTAATTTTGACATAGGCGAGCACAATGGAAAAACTGATATAAAGATCTCCTACCTTACCTACCTTATCTATCTCAGATATACTGCGAAAAGTAGATTTGTTAAGTTACGATATTGTTTCATATTTCTCTCTTAGGAAGATATTATAAAGGGTTTTAGAAAATTTCTTTTTTTCATCGGTAAATTTTCAACCGTCGAGTTGATGTAATCACTTTGCGACTTCCGGGTTTTTGCTAACCCTCCAATATTTGCCGTTGGTGGCAACATACACACTTTGCTTTTTGTATGCAAAATGAAATTATACTGCAAAAAATATGTTCCTCTATTCCCCCTAAATTGCAAGTCTAATATTAGTACCTTTTAATTCCCCTATATTCACTAGTCTATATTAGAATGGAATAAAACCATTTTTTGTCGCCATTTCTGTGAGTGTTGGTACTGTTAACACATAATTATATAATAAACTACTGACAATTGGTTCTCAACCATTTTCACTTATCTTCTTTGATATTCAGAAAAGCATGTGTAGCTTTTTAACATATTTGCCATTAGAGTTCCTGTTGCATCACACCAAATAACTTTTCAAATATATAATTTTTATATCAACTGCATTTTTGGTACTTTAAATCAGTGGGTGATTATTGACGAAAAAAGTTTTTGTTTTGTTTTGTTTTTTATTGTGTTTTAGAAATAGCTTGAAAATTTCAAATTGAAATAGTTCCACCCACAAAATCCTCGACTGATTTGCATGAAACATGTATAAATGTATTTTGACATCATATGTAACGATAGTGGCTACTGATATAAACATTTATTCATGTACGTTTAACCGGTTATTTAAAAATTGTCACGTTTCTTGTGCAAAGAAATTGAGGTCAATTTATCCACACGATTATTATTCAGTTATTTATTCACAGCAGAAACGGGCCCAGAGAGTATGAATGGGCGATGAGTAGATTTAACAATTTTAGATAAAATTGATTGATATTGAGCTGTATGAGCGCCACTAACTCCTAAGGGAAGTGAGGGAGCACACTTGATTGATAATCAAATTCAATAACTGTGTTGCAAGATTTTCTTAAACATTTGAGCACATATCAAGTTAAATTCAAGGGAGATTGTGATGCCGCAAAAAATATTTGATCCATTTATTATGTACTTGTAACACCCATTTTGATGTAAATATATGCCGCTGAATAATTTAAACGTCGAAATATTCAAAGGGTGGCAGCATTCATTCATGGTTTAGAGTGTACAGTATTCTTAAGTTGTGCAGTGTTTTTTAATTAACCATAGAAGACAAGGAATAACCTGGTTTAATGTGTTTAAAGTAATATACTGTATGCATTATTTTTTCAAAATGTAAAAAAAATTGCAGGGAAAGTGTTTTTAAGCATTGGGCCATTTTCGAGAGCTTGTGACATAAGTTGTAAACTTTACCAAGAAAATCTAATGTTAACTTAGCCAAAATATGTACATTAAAAACATCACCCAGTTGGAATGGATAGAATAGAATGGATTTCAAGAGTTTAAACTAATTGGCTCGGTCTTGTTAAATAGATCAACTTTTCAACTCAAAAATTTAAAAAAAAAGAAAATTATCCATTAACTCCACTCATATTAACATTCATTAAATATAAAAATATTTGTATATTCTTGTACAATATGCCCTGTCATGTTAAAATCCTTACTGGCCAATCTAAAAGCTTAAACGTTAAATGTCCACTAAAAATTGGAAACTTTAAAAAAAATTGTTAGGTCTATTTACATCATAAATAAATTGTATTTTGAAACAATGGCAATTATTCGTAAGAATAAGCATTATTTATAAGAAAGGGCAGGACACATTACCATTTGTAAAGAAACATGATACTAATGAATAGAGAAAAACATAACAGGAATTTGGAATCAAATTTGTCGAAATACATACAAAATATAATCAATAGCATTTGTCAGAATTAAAAAAAAGGATGTACGCATGTTTTCTAACATACAGAATGTATTATGTTAATGTTCAACAGTTGTCAATGACTCTAATACATGCAATGCACATGATACTAATTATTTGTTATATATAAAACATGAGGAATTATAAAATGAAGAAAATGGTTGCTACTAAAACTATTAATAAGTTTAACTTTTTATTAGGAAAAGAATTAAATTAATTTTGTTAGGAAAAGAATTGCTAAATACGTGATTATTGACAAGTACTATCTCTTGCCATTTATTCAATAGCGTTTACTAACTCATTTTATGCTCTTTTTTATATCAGTCGGATGTTCCTCTAAAATGAAACCTATAATGGCAAAGCAGTAACGGTAAGCAGAAAATAAAAACATTGAATCTATTATGGTATATCTTATGATCATTTGCACAAAACAGAATATCTGTTGGAAAATATATCAGCTACCATAACCTTTGTCGATTTTGGTTAATCTAGCTAATGAAAATTGATTTGATTAAGGTGTTAGGTTGCTATAATTTATACCAAGAGTTTGTGAATCCTTGACGCTTTTGTTTACGATGAAACAGCATGACTTCCATCATAGTTTTTCGACTGAACTAATAATTTGTGAATATTTTGAAATTTAATTATTATTTTTTTATATCTTTTATAAAAATAACATAGAATATAATATTAATTATATACTAAAATAGTGATTTGTCGTTATTGAGTAGAAAATGGCGAGTTTTTTCAGAGATTATCGACCGGCTACGTGAGGCCCACCTAATCGGCATCGCTACTTCATTTGATTTTAATAAACAATGCCTCATTTTAAAGCTTATTAGTTATCCGCACCTTGGCGGATAACTCCTTGTGATTGTATGAGATCATCATAAACTTTTTTTTCAGTATTATTCTTCTTTCTTTCCACCCTATTTTTGTGCATCTCGTTTCTCTAAAACGTGTAAACATAACAACATCATTATCAGCCTATCGACATTTACATAATGTTGTGCAAAAAAGACTCCATGGAGCTCGACCAACAAGTAATAGTCCACAAAATATTGATAATAAGTATAATTTTAACGTTAATATTGTAGACGCTCCTTAAAAATGATGGACTGCAAGAGTCAACTTTCTGTGGATTAAAAATGGCATGTTTCACACAAAGTTACACGCGCACAGGCATTAAAATTTTAAAATGCGCAAAATTAATTTTTAATCAACTTTCTATGCAAATCATGGTATTTTGCGCATGTCAAAAAGCGTGCGCTCGGAGTATAAAAAACAAATTAGAACATTTCCACAGGGTTCATGGAATGTACATTATCTGATGAGAAAAATTAATAAGTTGTAGCTCTCTTCTAATAGGCCAATGTCGGTTTATCCAGGTAAGCTAGGCACGAAATAGACTAATTATTGTATCTTTATTTTCAAATTATAAATTGTTACTCACTACTGCAGCATACACCACACATCATGTTATACCTAGATAAATTTGGACTAAAATAATAAATTGATAAAATAAATAGAAATCTTCAATATCTCAAGGGCAGGAGAATGTAGAAGAAGCCTATGATAATGAATATCCTCATCATATGCACACCGAATTATAAATAAGAAAAAAAAATTACCTCCATTTCCTAACAATTCACAAGGTGGTTATTTTGTTTAATCTTTCAATAATGCATTTAATATTCCCTAGAAGGATAGATTACAAATGTATGATTGGTCTGGCAAGAAGTATAAAATCCATGAAAATTAAAATACAGTAGAACCTTTCCTCTGGGACACCCTGGGGACACTGCTGGCACACCCTGGGGACACTGCTGGGACACCCTGGAGACACTGCTGGGACACCCTGGGGACACTGCTGGGACACCCTGGGGACACTGCTGGGACACCGCTGGGACACCCTGGGGACACTGCCGGGACACCCTGGGGACACCCTGGGGACACTGCTGGGACACCCTGGAGACACTGCTGGGACACCCTGGAGACACTGCTGGGACACCCTGGAGACACTGCTGGGACACCCTGGGGACACTGCTGGGACACCCTGGGGACACTGCTGGGACACTGCTGGGGACACTGCCGGGACACTGCTGGGGACACTGCCGGGACACCCTGGGGACACTGCTGGGACACCCTGGGGACACTGCTGGGACACCCTGGGGACACTGCTGTGAAAGGAACAAAGAGATAATAAATGTTTTAACACTACTGTACAGCCAACCAATATTTAGAAGAAACTGACTTTGTCCCATTTAATGGCTGTAATATACAGTTTCAAACTTGTAATTGAATTTTACCAACAAAAGTATTGGAATATATTTAGTACTATAGCAACATTAAGAAGAAACACATTTCAACAATCAGCAATCGACATAGTTTGTATAAATCGAAAGCTCTGTAAAAGTAATAAATACATTTTTTAACAGAATAGGGAAGAGATCTAAATTCATGTTGTTTAAAAAAAATTAATACAAGTTTTAGGAATTGAACACGTACCCTGGGATTTGAAAGAAATTGCCAAGCTTTTATACCACTTATTAGTTCAGTCAGCCTGTATTAAAATTTTTTTTCAATATTTGCCATATTCATCCAGAACAAGATTGTTACACTAAAGTGCGCCAATCATCATTCTCCTATCTGCCTGTTAAACATTTCATTATCATGTCTGATAATATGTACAGTAGCTGATATCCTTTCCTTATTACTATGATTTTACTATTGAGAAAAGAATATAAATTGGAAATCTGAAATCCATACACATTTTTTTTTTTAATCTTAGTGTAAAAATATTAGGAAATATGAAATCCATAAAAAAAATATAAAAAGATATCACATAAAAATCTTCTTTTGGTTTGGACTTTTTATGCATCATAAACATAATGATTCCGGTCGTGATTTGAAACAAGGGTGCTGATATGCCGAATGTTAATACATGCTGATATGCCTTGAATGTTAATACATTCTTATATTGTGCTTAAATGCTCAAAGCTTTTAAGTGCTTCACATAATTATCCCAGTCATTTTTAATCAAACATGTATGGAAACATATTTTATGTTGCAAGTGAAAAGCGCAGTTGTTCATTTGAGCTTGCCATGTACCCATTTGTACACATGGGTGGAGAGAGGTAAACATACATAAAGGTGTCTCAGATGCCTAAGGACATAAGCAATGCGACGAGCATTGGACTCAAAATCATGATCTTGCAATCAGAATTCAAACACACTGCACCACACGCTGCCCCCAACCCACACACCCAAAGCGTAATGCATCACAACAAATCTCATAAGATACTGTAGATGCCTTGATCATAACTTTAAATTTAATGTAATCAAAAATATTCTCAATTTCGTATATCTTTGATGTACAAAATACAAATGGAACTTTTCATTATTTAGGATTGCTTGTAAATTGGTATGTTAAATTCTGATTAAACCACTCTACCATAATCATTTTAACATGGCTTTTTGGCCTAAATTCATTAATTAATTAATTAAACATAAAACAAAATGTTACTGCATTTAGTAATTCATCTAAATTAGAATTCCAGAATTTCTATTATTTAGATAATATTTGACACCTCAATGTCAAAAAAAAGTTTTTAATAATGAATACTATATACTACTACATATTATAAAATGGATGAAATTGTTGTGTTAGTATTCTGTACATTATTATTGCAAATAATCAATATGTCTGTCATGGTTGAAAGGGAATATGGAAAGAACTACTTAAGGTATTAATATCACAAAATACTGTTAAACCATATTTAATTTTTTTTTTAATAGTACAGTACATCTCAATTGCAACCATGAGTACACTGGTCTTTAGTGTAACGAAATAAAAACAAAATATGTTGCTATTACAGACTTTGTAATTGTGAAAACATGCATCATTGTTGTTTCAAGGTTTATATTCAAAATTTAATTTATGTATATTTATACAGGATATTCTGAAAATAGTTTAGCACCATTATAATCACCAAATGAAATCTTTAAATACTTTTATGTGACTACAATAAATACAGTTTATTGCACGTATCATCTGATGTGATGACTTTACAAAAATAAACTGGAAATATTTCTTACAAAAAACGCTGCTCGCTTGTTGACGCAACAGTTTTGTCCCTCTGAAAAATATTTTTTATTTCAAATTTGTTTTTGAATGCGTCATTTTATTGTCACATAATAGTTATTCACATTAACCAAACAATTATTTACCTGAAAAAATGTAATTTAAATCAAAAAATATTTAAAGTGTCTCTTTTTATACATGAATAAATATTATTTTTTGTTACAGAAGTGAATAACTTTTGTATTTGAAGTAAAATTCACACTTTAATATGTAATAATTGTGCAATTGAAATTGAAAAATAAAAAATACTGAATTTGTAAATTAAATAATTTAAATAAAAATGATGTCTAAATAATATTACTTTATTATACTACTGTAAACAGACTTAATTTCTCTCATTTTAGTTTATTTTATTGCTAAGGTCAAGCCTGGGGTCACTTCATCAAGCCTAAATATGTGAACAAATTGTATCCTATTACAAACAAAAACTTTGCTATGGACTGTTTTGATCATAGTTCAATGGTTATCTGACAGCGAATTACAGTATTACCGTATATTTCGGTGTATAAGTCGCACCTGTGTATAAGTCGCACCTGTGTATAAGACGCACCCCCTAACTGAGAGTAAAATATCGGTTTTTTTTATATTGTCGATGTATAAGACGCACCTTATATTTCATCAAAATAATGTTTTTTTTAATTGTAATCAATATTATTGGTTATCCGCACTTGGCGGATAACCCCTTGTTATTGTAAGGATCTTTTTTTTTTTTTTGGTTATCCGCACTTGGCGGATAACCCCTTGTTATTGTAAGGATCTTTTTTTTTTTTTGGTTATCCGCAACGAAGTTGCAGGATAACCTCTTGTGATTGTACGAAATCATCAACATCAACTTTTTATTTCTCTTCTTTCTTTCTGTATGATTTTTGTGGAACGCTTTTCTCGAAAACTTGCAAACATAACATTTTGTAACTTTCTCAACATATCGTCGTGCACATGAAGATGTGCAGCGAAGCTTTTCATGATGTTTACAATTGCGCAACGTGACTTACGCGCGATTTAACGATTTTGTCGTATTTAACATAGCTCGACAACCAAATAACATTTCAACTTGAAACTTTGCAAAAGTTTAATTTATATCCTGCGCTAACTTTCTGTTGAAAAAAAATTGCGTGTTTTACACAAAGTTACGCACGCACGCGCATATAAAATTTCAAAATGCGCAAAATTAATTTATAATCAACTTTCTACGCGTTTCATGTCGTTTTAAGCATGTCAACAATTCCCATGCGTGCGCACATTTTTACGTGTGCGGTGCGCACGTAGCATCGAAAACGTATTTTATTCGCGTAATTTATGTTTTTCCAGCCTTTTCTAGTAATTTTACCAAATTTTATACAATTTCGACTTAAAGATACGTCATACGAGCACGTCGAATTGGACAATTTGCGCGCGTTTTTTATGAAAAGGTTAAAAAATTCGTTTAAAATATGCCTTTTTTTAAACAGTCGTAATTTCTAAACTAGACGGTCAAATTTTTGTGGATGACATATTCTAGAAGTAGATGAGTTGTAGATATCGGATCAGGTATTAATATGGCTAACCGGACATAGTGACGTCATCGTATGGCCACGCGAATATAAAATTTAGGATTTTTGTATCTTTCGTCATAGCTCATCACATTGAATAGAGCGCATCTCCACTTATCCGATGTCCATTTTCACCCCGATTTTGATATTGTCTAGGTCAATCAACTATCTTTCGCATGAGTTAAAAATATTTTAATTTTTTTGACGTCATCATGCCTAAAAATTTAAATCACGTGTGGCATTAATTTCATCTTTACAGTAAATTTTAATCTGTTATAGCTCGAAAGAATAAAATGTGATAATCACGATTAAAACTTTTTCTGGAAGCTATTGGATTGTAGATACGAAATTATGTAAAAATGTTGCCAATCGGATGTTGTGACGTCATTATATGGCCAGTTAAATAAAAAAGATCGTATTTTCATCTTTTGCGTCATAATTCATTACATTTAAAAGAGCGCGCATCAATATTTCACGTATTCAAATTTCTTCTACACGCTAATACGTTGTTGCTGAGATAATTTCCTTTCGGAATTGCTATCTTCGCGTTTCATTTTAAAACCGTCAACATGTTAAAAATTGCAATAAATAGCGGGTCCCGTAATTTCACCTATTCTACACTGTATGTGATATGGATACAGATTATACTGTGTATACTATATATGAATTTAAATAATAAAATTCAGCAATAACAAACATATCATATTTTTCAGTTCAGGTCATAATGCCAACGTGAACACTTCCTTTTGTCCTCAACCTAACCCTTTAGTGTTAATGTTGCACCACTTGCGCGGCGGATAACCAAACTCGTCAAAGTGACGAGTTACATGTCTAGTTTCTATCTTATTCTTCTTTCTTTCCCAGAATTTTGTGTCACGTGTATCTCAAATTCTTATCAACATTACATCGTATAATTTTGTCAGAAGATTGACCTTTAACTGTAGAAGTGCAGGACATTTCGTTTTTTTACTTTAGAGTCGCGCAGCGTAAGTTACGCGCAATTTTATGAATTTCAATGATTGATCATAGATTAAAAACCAAAAGTCATTTTATATTGACGCTTGGTGAAAATTTAAGTCATATCAAGAGCAAACTTTCTATGGATTAAAAATGGCATGTTTCACAAAAAGTTACGCGCGCACGCACGTTTAAAATTTCGGAATGCGCAAAATCAATTTCTAATCAACTTTCTACGCATTTCATGTCATTTTAAGCATGTCAAAAATTCCCACGTGAGCGCATATTTTTACGCGCGCGGTGCGCACGTAGCGCTAAAAACCTTTTTTTTTGCGTGATTTATGTTTTTCCAGTCTTTTCTAGTAATTTGACCAACTGTCTAACAATTTCGATTTAAAATCACGTCATACGAGCACGTCGAATTGGATAATTTGTGGGCGTTTTTGATGAAAAAGTTAAAAAATTCGCCAAAATTAAGCCTTTTTTTAAACAGTCATAGATTCTAAACTACACGGTGAACTTTTTTTTAATTACATATTCTGGAGGTTGATGAGTTGTAGATATCGGATCATGGATCAATATGGCTAATTGGACATTGTGACGTCATCATATGGCCACTCGAATATAAAATATAGGATTTTTGTCTTTTTCGTCATAGCTCATAACATTTAATTGAGCGCATCTGCACTTATCCTTATTCCATTTCCCTCCGTTTTTTATAATGTCTTGGTCAATCAATTATCTTTCGCATGATTTAACATTTTTTAAATTGTGATGACGTCATCATGATTAAAAGCGTGCATAACGTGGGTCACTTATTTTCATCATTACAGTAAATTTCAATCTGTTATAGCTCGTTAGAATAAAAAGTGATAATCATGATTAATACGTTTTCTGGAAGCTATTTGATTGTAGATACGAATTCATGTGAATATTTTGCCAATCAGATGTTGTGACGTCATCATATGGCTAGTTGAGTTCAAAAAGTGGTATTTTCATCTCTTGCGTAAAAGTTCATTGCGTTTAAACGAGAGCGCATCTCAATTTTACGTGCCCAAAATTCTTCAAATTTGCAATAATGTAATTATTTAGATAATTATCTTCTAAAATTGTTATCTTTATATGTCAATTTGATGACGTCATTGTGTTAATAATTGGATTTAAAAGATGGGTCTCGTAATTTCGTCTATGCTACACTGTATATAACATATACAGTTTATTCTGTAAAATACTGTAATATGATATATGCTACATAATAGGTACAATTCAGCACTGTAAACATATTTATTTCATGTCATAGGATGGCATAATAATTGTCGAGGTTCATATGGTTAAGTATGTGCATGGTTGCGTTTGCGCGGATAACCCGAACTAGTCAAAGTGACGAGTTCAAATCTAGTTCTATCTTATTCTTCTTTCTTTCCCAGAATTTTGTGTCACGTGTATCTCAAATTCTTATCAACATTACATCGTATAATTTTGTCAGAAGATTGACCTTTAACTGTAGAAGTGCAGGACATTTCGTTTTTTTACTTTAGAGTCGCGCAGCGTAAGTTACGCGCAATTTTATGAATTTCAATGATTGATCATAGATTAAAAACCAAAAGTCATTTTATATTGACGCTTGGTGAAAATTTAAGTCATATCAAGAGCAAACTTTCTATGGATTAAAAATGGCATGTTTCACACAAAGTTACGCGCGCACGCACGTTTAAAATTTCGGAATGCGCAAAATCAATTTCTAATCAACTTTCTACGCATTTCATGTCATTTTAAGCATGTCAAAAATTCCCACGTGAGCGCATATTTTTTACGCGCGCGGTGCGCACGTAGCGCTAACAACCTTTTTTTTCGCGTGATTTATGTTTTTCCAGTCTTTTCTAGTAATTTGACCAACTGTCTAACAATTTCGATTTAAAATCACGTCATACGAGCACGTCGAATTGGACAATTTGTGGGCGTTTTTGATGAAAAAGTTAAAAAATTCGCCAAAATTAAGCCTTTTTTTAAACAGTCATAGATTCTAAACTACACGGTGAACTTTTTTTTAATTACATATTCTAGCGGTTGATGAGTTGTAGATATCGGATCATGGATCAATATGGCTAACTGGACATTGTGACGTCATCATATGGCCACTCGAATATAAAATATAGGATTTTTGTCTTTTTCGTCATAGCTCATCACATTTAATTGAGCGCATCTGCACTTATCCTTATTCCATTTCCCTCCGTTTTTTATATTGTCTTGGTCAATCAATTATCTTTCGCATGATTTAACATTTTTAAAATTGTGATGACGTCATCATGATTAAAAGCGTGCATAACGTGGGTCACTTATTTTCATCATTACAGTAAATTTCAATCTGTTATAGCTCGTTAGAATAAAAAGTGATAATCATGATTAATACGTTTTCTGGAAGCTATTTGATTGTAGATACGAATTCATGTGAATATTTTGCCAATCAGATGTTGTGACGTCATCATATGGCTAGTTGAGTTCAAAAAGTGGTGTTTTCATCTCTAGCGTAAAAGTTCATTGCGTTTAAACGAGAGCGCATCTCAATTTTACGTGCCCAAAATTCTTCAAATTTGCAATAATGTAATTATTTAGATAATTATCTTCTAAAATTGTTATCTTTATATGTCAATTTGATGACGTCATTGTGTTAATAATTGGATTTAAAAGATGGGTCTCGTAATTTCGTCTATGCTACACTGTATATAACATATACAGTTTATTCTGTAAAATACTGTAATATGATATATGCTACATAATAGGTACAATTCAGCACTGTAAACATATTTATTTCATGTCATAGGATGGCATAATAACTGTCGAGGTTCATATGGTTAAGTATGTGCATGGTTGCGTTTGCGCGGATAACCCGAACTAGTCAAAGTGACGAGTTCAAATCTAGTTGTAATAATATATTTTGTTATATCTACAACGGCGTCCTTTATTTAGGTTTTTTCTTACCTAGACTCGGCCGCACCCAGCCTCAACAAGTTCTTTCTAACTTGTTATTCATGAGTTTCGCACCCACAACAACAACGAGTGCATGACCGTGTGTGTAACACGTACGTGTGTGGGCTAGCCTCGCTCGATCATTTCAAGAGGGCGCACGTTTTCACGAACAGTATCTATGTATCCGAGAAGTGTGCACGCTAGGTCCATGCTATAATCACCTGGAGAATATACTAGTCGTATACCGTACACCATGTGGCCGCCAAGAAGGGCTTTGCGCTGGGGGTACGGCGGTCGGCGATCGTGCGTATAACTATAAATAAATACTATTCCAATCGTACGTAAACGTTTACAAATGAAATTTTATCGGAGCGCCCAAATCAGCTCCATAATCTTTTCATCATATTTAGTATAACATCATGCTAAAATGCCTTGAAAACTAGGCAGAAGCAGGTTGCCGTTACGTTAGTATACTGTAGCTAGGCCTAGCCTACTCAGGCCTAGCAAACGATGTACAATCTGTGTGGTGAGGCCTTTATGTTCGGTGTATAAGACGCACCCTTAATTTAGAGGTCAAATTTGCGTGTCAAAAGTGCGACTTATACACCGAAATATACGGTATATATATATCAATCTAGATTGACAATCAAATGGAACTCATTGTAAATACCAGAAATAATGTTTTGATTATTTGACAGTGAATTATCATAATACTCTCTTCACCCAGACGTGTCCTCTAGAACTATAACTGCTGCTTGCTTTAGCTTCTAAATGAGTAGTCCTCTTGGGACGTACCTGGCTAAAGCAGCAGCGTGAAAAAACACAACAAACACTTTTAACTTATTTCAGACATATAAAACAACATATTAAGTTGTAAACTATACAAACAAAAACATTAATCTAAAAAAAGTTTATTTTATTTAAACCTAGAAAGTAAATGAAAAATGTACCGTACCATGTAAAGGAAGGATTGTTACATGTAATTTATTGTATGTCTAACTCTGTTTTATGCTGTACATAAAAAGATACAGCATTAAAAAATGATTAATTTTATTGCCATTGATATCTTATAAAAAAAAAACATCTTCTGTATCTTGGAAAAGAAATGTCATAATTTATGTGAATGATATGGTTGGAAAATCAGCCTCTTGATCGTCTAGCTAGGTAGTTGTGAATGATATGGTTGGAAGATCAGCCTCTTGATCGTCTAGCTAGGTAGTTGGTTTATAATAAGTTTAAAAGAACCAGGCACATAATAATGACACTACTTTGACATTGGTGCTAATCTCATATAAAGTTAGTTTAAAAATGATTTTAGCATTTTAAAAGTCACAATCAAAATGTATATTTGAATCAAATATATGGACATATATGGCAACAAATTTGGTAATAAAAAATGCAATGATAGTGTTTAGTTTTTTTTTTTAAATTGTTATTACCTTAGTGTATTTTATTTGAATTTTAGAGATTTTGAAAATACAAACCTGTTACGGCCATTCTTCACATCTGCTTCTTTAAGAAAGAATTGCGTTGACAAATCTTTCCAATTCGCTGATTTAGTATCATGAGCAGTCAGACTCTATAAATAAGAAGAGACAAAAAGAGCGAAAGGTCAAATACATTATTCAATATCCTATCATGCATATTCTTCAGCATATGAATCCTATACTATGTACTTGAGCACAATATTCTAAATGAATATTATATGTATGTACTATGGATATTCTAATGTTCTGAGGCCAAAATAAGGAACTGCATTACCTGCATACACAAATTGAATGTATTCATTCAATTTTTAACTAGAGTGACTTAATCAGTGAAAAAACAATTGTTTGCAATGAAATAATGATTTCATTTACAAAAAGAAAAAATAAACAGTTAAATTTAACTAAAAACCATTGCTTTAAATTACAATTTTTTCAAGTAATAATTTTTTTTTTAACCAATTTTTGGTCATTATTGTATATATATGTTTTTATATCAGACATGAATGTTTAATTTTTATGAGAGTAAAAATAGATTGGAAGTGTGAAACTGTTTGTTGTTACCCAGGTAATTTGTAATACCCTGGACAAGCTGAGTGGCTGTACAAGCAGTTTTACACGTACTATGCACACTCTTACTCAAGAATAATGTCATAACCTGTTAATTTAAGTTCAGTAAGTAGGTTGTTAGTTTGTCTGCTAAAAAAAAAATAGTATGAGACAGTATTTAACACAATACCGTTTGTGAGAAATATTACTACTAACTAGCGGACTACAAACTAATGCATTAAATATTAAATTAAATTTTAATTCTTGACTATATCTATTGCATTAGTAGCCACGTTCACATAAGATTTTATCGTGTTTTCGTATTCATGATATTGAATATCACGATAGCAGGAAGAGCGTTCACATAGAATTTAACATCGTGATATAAGTATGCTAATGAGGTGCACTGATGCGTTAAAGGTCAAACACACATGTTTTGAGCACATGTGGGAAGTTCCCACATGTGCTCAAAACATGGGGATTGTTGATTTTTTTTGTAGTGTGCGCCTCTATGTAGTAGCAATTGCCAGCAGGCCTCATCAGGCATCCTTAAGTCAAAATTGACTATGGAGATAACAGAGAATTTCATCCGTTATCCAGTGAGTCTGTGTGAGTTCCAGTAGCTGATCTAGATTTTCTTTTCAGGTACCTCTCTTCATTTTCTATACGATATCTTTCTTCGCTGTGTACAAGTCCTGCCTTAATACAGTCGTTCCATGATTTTCGGTCATCAGCCTTTTTTTCCCAGGTGTTAACATTGATGTCAATTGCCTTTAAGTCTCTTTAACATGCATCTTTAAAACGCAAAAGTAGACGTCCTTTGGATCTTTTACAATTTGCTAGCTCACAGTACAACATAACCTTTGGAGTTCTTGTATCATCCATTCTTCTGACATGACCAAGCCATCGTAGTCTTCGCTGTTGAATTAATGTAAACATCAAGGAATGCCACATCTATTAAGGATACTGTTGTTTGTTACCCTGTCCTGCCATCTGATATTTAAGACAGTCCGTAGACAGCGGAGGTGAAATACATTTAGTTTCTTTTCTTGTCTAGCATTGGTTGTCCACGATTCAGCTCCATACCAGAGGACACTAATGACACATGCCATATACACTTTGATCTTCACAGCCACTCTAATATTTTTGTTTTCCCAAACACGTACAGACAACTGACTGGGAGTACTAGAAGCTTTTCAGATTTGAATGTTTAGTTCACAATCAAGAGAGTTGTTATAAGTTATAACTGAACCAAGGTAACAAAATTGTTGACAGTAAAATTGTTTTGACCAGTTGTTTTAAACGTTAAAATTTACGTTTTCTTTACACTTATGGTGAGACCAAAGTGTTCACAAGCACATGAACATTTATCAAGTAGAAGTTTTAGACAATTAGGAGAATGGCTGCAGAAACAGGCATCATCTGCATAAAGAAAATCACGAAGAAGAACCTTAAATATTTTTGTCTTAGCTTTAAATATGGCCGGGTTGTACAACTTGCCAGTAGATCTACAATGCAATAAAACCATAAGATTAGGTTCAAAAGCTCTTTGGAGGACAACTGCAAAGTAAATCCCAAAAAGAAGAGGGGCAAGAACATCTCCTTGTTTTGTCCCATTCTCGACATCAATAATATTTAATAGAGTAGGATTTCGAATAGACATTCTCTATTAATAAGGTCAAAAGCTGTAGTGAGATCGATAAATGCCAGGTAGAGTTGCTGTTTTTGCTCAACACATTTTTCCTGCAGCTGTCTAATATAGAAAATCATATCAATGGTAGATCTTCCAGAGCGAAAACAACACTGAGACTCTGGATATACCCTTTCCGCTAAAGGCAGCAGACATTGTGGAACTACTTTTCCAAATACTTTTCCACAGATATTGAGCAGAGAAATGCCGCGATAATTATCACAGCAACCACGATCACCTTTATTCTTGTACAGAGTGACAATGGATGCATTCTCGAAATCCTGTGGAACTTCACCAAGAGACCAACAGAGACTACTAAGCTCATGCAGATGATGTATTAGAGTCAGGCCACCACCTGCTTTAACAATTTCAGTTGGTATACCATCATCACCAGGAGCCTTGCCTGAAGACAGTTGCTTTACTGCTGATCATACTTCATCCATAGTTGGGTAGGCATCAAGTTCCAACTTAGTTGGTAAATTTCGAACATTCCTCCTGGGATACATGCATCTTAGTTTGGTAAACTTCTGAGTAATGTTCTACTCATCGGTCCATCTGTTTCTTCTGATCGATTATCACATTACCATTTTGGTCTTCAATTTGTGCGGTTTTCTTTTGCACTGGCCCAATGGCTTTTCGGATTCCTTCATACATTCCCTTCAGCCCTGTATCAGCATCTTGTTGTATATGAGCACTAAGTTCCTCTCATTACTCGTTAGTGCACTGGCGCACAGCTCGTCGAACATCAGCCCTAGCTAAACGTAATGAAGCAAGATTATGACAGGCAGTAACTTTTCAGACTTTTTTTCCAAACCAGTCTTGGTTGTTTTTTATTTTCTTGCCAAACACAAAATTCTTATATATATTTTTTTAGATATTAGATATTTTTTATATTACTTAGATATTAATTTTTTTTTAAAGAAATAGTAAATTACACACATCTAAAAATAATACTATATGGTCCTATTGCGATAACTTTTTTCGTCTTTAAATGGTTAAAAATGTGAAAAATAAGTTGATTCTAATAATTATAGCGGCCCGCTATAAATCCCAAAATGCATTGCGCGCGGATTGATATTTCTGTTTTTCTTCTGTAATTCACCCACTTTTCGATCGATCGTGAGGCCAAAACAAATGGAAGACTCCTAACTTTTCAGCGAAAATACCGGGTTTTCAAATTCAAATTATCGTGATGTTCTATATGAACCTGCAGGAAGTTGTTAACGTGATTTTGTTTATCATATTGATTCTGGGTAACATGCTCTCGGAGAGCATGTTAATTATGATGATCTTATAAAGTTATGATATCCGTTATATGCAGAGACGAAATTCAACCAATCAGCGCTTGCCTGCATCATCGGCCACCCACCATTGTTGTTTTGATTTTTTGACTGCCAGCTTCAACAAGTTGTTTTTGCTTTGATAGTTAAATTGCTTAGGTTTAACCCACTATATTGTTTTGGTCATGATACATCAAGTTAGTTAGACGATTAAAGAATAAAATACCTGATCGAAATCTGGAGAATGAACCAGAAATTAATGTGAAACAGCCAGGACTATTTCACAAGCCTACCTACAAAGGCATGCACGACCTTACGAAAAGGCGGACATTTCTGCTATTTTGTATACTAATTGATTTTTAACCATGAAAAAGATAATTAAATATCGTTGTGGTACATGTGTAGATGATTTCATATTCTTTAATATATAGACTTGACTGGGAACTGATTTTTTAAACAAAGCTAATTCCCAAATAGACTCGTAAATAAATGTTGGAATTATTAATTTGTTTACAAAGTAAAACATGTACAGTACGATACAACAAACGGTGTACTTAATAATATAAGAATATGCATCTAGCCTACTTACTGACTATCCTAGACCTACAGTATAGGATGCATATTGTTATGAATTTCAGTAAGTACATTAAAAAGTAATGTAATAAAATATTCGATGTTGTAAAGTTGTGGTTTTATTTCAGACCCATGTATCAGGTTACATGACGGGGACACTAAAAAATACCTCACTGGTATTGTAAATAAATTTGTCCACATTTAATCTGTTTTCTTGCAAATTTTAGAGTGTGTAGCTAGCGGCGGCATGTTTGTGAAAATAAATCATATACTTAAATTACATTTAATTTATCATCTTTTTTAAAACATAAAATTCTGGAAAATTACAGATTTAATAAATATAATCTATCTTCCATTTTGAACGGTCTTGGTTACTGCTAAAATTGTAAAAATGAAACTTGCACCACAGAACGGTAAACGTGGTGAAATACAGAAAGGCCGCCATTGACGGGCCAGGTTTTTAAGTTTTCAAATTAATTCACGCTCACTATGTAGGCCTACTTTTTTACCTATTATAGTACTACTAGGTATATTCCTTATGGTCACAAGCATGTATTGATAATAAATAAACCAAATTTGGTACTCATAAATTTCAGGTCATATTTCATCGTATGGAAATACATTTACGTGCATAGCGAATACAATTTTAAAATTGTCAAAATTTATTTTCCATGAGAGTATGTTTCAGGAAATTTTATGTCTTTAAAAAATTGCTATGAATGTGCCATCATCAATTGCATATTAAACTAAATTTGAACTCGTTACTTTGACGAGAAAGAAAATATTAAAATCTAGGGTGATATGGGCTAAGCATAAGCGCAATGCACTCTATTGAATGGGATGAACTAGTACTATAAGCAAAAATTTGACAAACATAAAAACATCTGGTAGATATAAATTTTACATGAATTTATATGTACAACTCATTGGCTTACATAATAATTTTTAAAAACTCCTGAGGAGTTATAACCGATTAAAAATAGGTATATTTTTGCACAAATTTGCATTTAATTACCCATTTTTTAGCACACGATTATTAAAGTTTAACGTGCACGTGCATCGTTAATTTGCAACCAAAGTTCATCAAAATTCCGGACAATAACAAGGGGTTATTAAATTCTAAAAATTTAATTTTGACAATCAAACAAACTATGACATTTTCTTGGAATGAAATAACAAACTCAACATTAACCTTCTTCTTTAAAATGTTCATAAACTTAAGTTAAAAATATCGACAGTGCATCATTTTTTTTAAATTTTAAATTATCATTCTTTGCGGTATGTTAATAATCTATCTGCACTAAAGTGGTTACTGCATAGTAAATACATGGAGGAATCTTTCTTTCAAATTTTGGCCAGCTGTGCTCGTGTCCATAGCATTCAAGGTACAGACATCGAGTCTCACCTTGGAAAACGAAACAAAATAAGATTATTTTTTATATTCGTATTGTTTGTTCAATTTTATTTCTTAATCTTAGTGTATAGATTATACACATGAATAATGAAATTTAGATAAAAAGTAACTTATGTCTTATGTTATTATGTAACAAGGGTGGTTTATGCCATTAAAACATGAAGGGATCTTTGATCAGATTGTGAGGCTATTGTATTTGCGTTAGCAAGATCCTATCTTTCATTTATTATAAATAATTAAAGATTCTGACAAAATCAACAATCAATATATCTTTTAAAAATCAATTACCTTTATATATTTCAATGCATATAACCTATAATTCGTCATAGTGACAAATTAAATCTTTTTTGTCTTTAATTTATTAAGGAGGTTAAATGACCTAAGAAATCTTTGTTTAACCTCCTAATTGTCAGTTATTGTTAATTTCTTTCTTCTTTTTTTGGCAATAAAAGTTGATATACATTACTGATTGGGTATTATATCAGAAATGTAGGGTGTGAGTGCATTGTGCAATATATAGTATACAAACAAAGGATAGAGGCCATAGGCTGGATGCCAAAATAGAATCCGAACCAAGATCTTTAATCAGGAAGAGGCTTCTTATGTGCTAGGTTAAAAGGTATGTCGATCAGCGGTCTAAAAACAAATATCATAATGTGTGGAAGAAATTTATAGCAACCCCTGCTCAACACAATCACATTCATAAGGTTTGTGTTTGAACCATGGACTTGGATCTAAGTTATAGATCCAAGTTTGAACAACAAACTTGATGGAATTAATATAGGAACAAGTTAACAGGAAACAATTGACAATGACAATTGATGGTCAAGAGGAAAATATACTTAGGTTATACTATATAGGGAGGGTAAACATGGATGTGACATTGTCTTCAGAAGTACTTATTTTATAGAAAAGAGTTATAGTGTTTCACGTACTGACCTACTCAACCAAAATATACTCAGATTATAGGGAGATTGAATATAGAAGTGATACGATTAAAAGTGCATCTAATGTAACGTTTTCTATTTGTACATTGCCGATAACACAGAAGCACAGTTGGCCGATAGGAAACAACTATTTTGACCACATGGTCAACCATGCCAATATTGTAGGTAATATTAATTGACACACACTGTCCACAGTACCAATAGAACACTTTAAATCACATGCATTGTTGACTGTGCCAATAGCCTTTATCCATACTGCTGCAAATAATAATCACATGCATTGTTGACTGTGCCAATAGCCTTATCCATACTGCTGCAAATAATAATAAATTACATTTTTAAAAACCAAACCGTATGATAACAAACTTACCTTTACACCAGCCAGAACAATGTTTTTGGCTGTGAATAAAGTAAAAATAGAATGTTGTTACTTAACACTGTAGATTACAAATATTGATCATTAGATAATTCAGAATAAATTATTGATTTAGTATTGATAGCATAATTTAAACTTGAAATAAAAAATAATCAAATAGAAAAATAATTTTTCTATGTTCATCTCTCAAAATAATTAATACAACCTAACCTATTTAACACCTCCATGACCTCCTAGTCATTCAAAAACATGCATGATAAAATAACCTCGCCTATTTCAACACCAAGACCTCCTAGGCCACTCAAAAACATGCAAGAAAAATATAACCTCACCTATTTCAACACCAAGACCTCCTAGGCCACTCAAAAAAACATGTGAATGTGCCATCTTTTTCATTGCTTGATCACCAAGCATGTAACGTTGACGACTGGCAAAAAAAGACAAATTACTTATTAGTATTACAAATTTATGTTTTAATTTTAAAAATAAATAACTAAATAAAAATTACATTTAAAAGAAAATTACTGTTATTTTAGAATTTGTTTTGGCGGAATATTATGAACATGATATTGTCCTATGGGGATGTTTGTGCATCATTATAGCTAATAATACAACTTTCCAAGATCAAAATGATTTGATGAAATTTAATTTAATGTACTAGAGGGTGCAAGTTGAAATACAAATGTGTACTAAAAAATTCTGACGTAATTTGTACTTTATACTAAGTACATTTGAGAATACTTGCGAAAAAATTCGCAAGTAGTTCTCGGGTGGGACTCGAACCCACGACCTCCAGCAGATCACTAGCCTGGCGTTCATACCTCTAGACCACCGAGCTTGCGCTGATGGCTAGTGGTTAGATTCGAGTCCAAGTAAGCAGCGGGTACTGCACAACAGGATTGTAATTGTAGTTTTTGCGTCAACTCCCTAACGCAAAAACTACAATTACAATACTAAAAAATTGTTTTAATGAATTGCAAATATCTTTAAGTTTATCGAAAAACTATAGACGGTGGTAAATATTATAGGCAAATATGACTAAATAATTGTTTTCCCTCATACCCAGTGTATACACAGTTCAACGTCATTTGTTTATACATGGTAATACCAAGTACATGCAGTTAATATTAAACTTAAATTGTCTAAAAACCAGAAAAAGTAACATACACACCTGTAAAGAGAGTCATCAATTTCATCAGCTGACGATGCCATCTTGTTTTTATCTGTGGTTACCTAAGCACATTTGTAAAATAATAAAATAAAATCAATCCACAAGGAATGCAGCTCGAGAATCGTGTCCACCTTTATTATCCATCATCTATTATTATTCTCACATCTAAAATGAACATAGGCCTACTGTGTAGGTAGGCCCGGTAGATTGATTTATCGGCATATATATTATTTACTGTACTTAAAAAATAATACTCCTTTTTCACGAAACGGAAGACATCTTCGATCGATGACAAACAATGCCGTGCAACAAAGCGTAACCAACAGAAATAACATAGCGTTTTCAGCCTATTTTCGGATGACAAGTTACTTAAAAATTCATAACTCCTTAACGGACAGTCGTATGTTTTCTGTTGGTTACGCTTTGTAGCACGGCATTGTTTGTCATCGATCGCAGATGTCTTCCGTTTCGTGAAAATCCGTATACAGTACCGATCAAGGTTTAAAAAAATGTCAACAGTATTATTAGAATTTCTAAAAACATAATGAGCGTTTTCATAGACTAGGCCTAGCCTGGCTGGTTAGCTAGCCCAGACCTAGCTAGGGTCTGGGCTATGCTCCTAGTAGGGCCTATGCCTACCTAGGCTTGCCTAGCCTATCCTAGGCCTCTAAAATAGGCCTACTAGCCTAGGCCTAGTTAGGGCCTACCTATCTAAGAGGCCTAGGCCTAGCTAGGCCTGGCCTAGCCTAGGCAGGGCTAGGCCTGTAATGTAATACGAAAAATGTCAATAATTAATTATAAATAGGCCTATGTCGGGTATTTAAATGAAAGAAGCAATTACCTTACTACTAGGTAAATGACAATTTATTAGCCTATATCTCAGGCAAGCAATTTTTACTCTCGCACAAGCAGAAAGTTATCGAGCGAGAAAGATCGAAGTTCAGAGAAAAAAAGGGAATTTCCTCTTTACTGATTAATCACATTGCCGAAGACTAATACTACAACTATTCTGATTGGCTCTTTGTTGAAACAACTCCTTTTTCTCAAATATTCTATCTAATCAAATGAACTCTCTGTACCATTAAATTGAGTTTAATTTTTTTTTAAATCATCAACTAATGTAATATATAAATGTTAAATTATTATTAGGTAATAATTAAAATTAAATATATTTATACAAAAATATTTTGAAATATAAATAATTACTTCGAAAATTTATTTATTTAAATAAAGAACTATTGATAAATAGTGATTAGAAAATACACGGAACGACAACGAGCAGACGACGGACTGTCTTAGCCCCGCCCATATTTTTAATTCATTGAAGGCGTGAGATTTCTACTGTAAAAATCAGTCGTGTTTATGGTGTGTATGTAGAAACATGGCTTGCTCACCTGACGCAAACATTGGATCTGTTTCTGGAGGATTTCCAGATTTAAAATACTCTGCTCTTATTGTAATCGGTGAACCTCTTTCAGAGGAATACATCGCTTTATCTTTAGAAGAAATCTCTAAAGGTAAGTTTTGTTGGTAGATACTTTTATGATTTTGCTAGCATATGAATGGATCTCATGATCAAGATATTAATTACTATTATTAATCTGAGTAGAGCAAGTAGAAAGATCCCTTCATTGTCCACAATATTTCAGTTCTTGTCATATTTGGAATATTTGTAATCTCGTTAAAAATTAAACTAAAGATCAGTATCATTTTGTGTAGTTGAAACCCTCTGCCCAGATATTAGAACTAAAACAGGAATTATGTAATTGTAAAACAGGAGAAAAACTGATACTCATTTTCCGTATAATATGTCTACGCCCATTTGAACTTCCTTTACTGTATGCACCTTAAAATGATGGCCTAAAGAAAATTATCTTAATATACTGCCTACTACAATGGATTTTTAATATTTATAAAGTTTTTGTTCAATTATTATGCAGAGGTCTACTTACAGTACATGTACCATATTTTAAAACATTTTTTCATTTATTTTTTCTAATTTTTTTTTAAATATTTAATAAAATAATGTCTAAAAAAAAATACTTTTACACACATTTTTTTTCTTATAATTTCGTCATTTACTTTTTAGGTATTGAAAGAAATTAAATTTTAGTTTCAGTCAAAAAATTTTCTGAATAAATTATACTGAAACCACGCCCAACCACATTAACATCTGTTAGTATTTGGCCACAAAAACCCATGGATGGGCTTCACTGAAAACAGTCATGTTAGGTAGTATTTGAAACAACTATCGTGTTCATAAAATTAATGATTGCTATTAAACAATTCATAATAATCATATTATTACTGAATAATAATAAATAATTTATTAATAACAATATTTATTATTTTACATAATTATTATACAAACTATATTTAAGAACCCATATTATATATTCAAGACTTTTTTTCAAATTAATTATGATGAACAGATGTTCATTTAAGTATGCAAATTTTATAAATTAATGAAATTTGCATCCCTATCTTTGGGTATAAATTAAAGGTAATACTATTTAGTGTTGTACATGATAAAAGTCAATAAATACAGTCAGTAGTGAGTGAGCCTTTTGTTTACAGATCTTGATGCTCACAATTGTGCATGACAAATTGGCCGTTACAAACATGGCTTAATTACACCAACTTGATTATTCACCACAAAAGGAGCTAACTTGATTGCGTGTTGGTGTCTACTACCGGATACTGAGACACAATACAAAGCAAAATGATCAGGTGTGACCTTAAACACAAATAACAAAAGATTTAAACATCTAACTGTTCAAAATGATGGTTTGACATTGATTGATATAATTGCTATTATTGACATGAATATAAGCCCATGGAGATATATAACCCAATATAGAAATATATTCTAGCAATCTATCCCATGCATTAATAGCACACTCCTTAGTGCGTGTGTGTTTGTTAGCAGGATTACATAAAAAGTTATTGACAGATTGTGATTGACCACAGATGGATATGTGGTCAAGGACCACTCCATTTAATTTTGGTGGCAATCCTGACTAGGGTCCCAATTCTGGACCACTTTTTATTATTATTTTCAGACCTGAAAAAAAATAAAAACAATCTTCAAAAGCCGGCGACCTGCTGTATTACTGAGCAGTAACGTTAGGTTCATATTAAAAAATGAAAAAATGTTATTAATGATCAAAAATAATAATAAAATAAGGGCGGATTTAGGCGGGGCTAAACAGGCTTGCCCCCACTAAAATTTATCCGCCATGTCTTTTTAAAATAAAATAATGACTATTTTTATTTTTCTGCAACCCGACGGACCATTTATATACTGTATATTTATATTATGCACCATTTACATACGATTTTATCAACAATTTTACAGGAAAAGGGGGTACAAATCAACATTAAAAATCTTTAAAATCTTTAAAATTTTTCAATGTTACGATCGGTAAAACGGATTAACCAATCAAATAGTTCATAAATTACGTCATCATTGTTTGTAAAAAAATACGTACGCGCTGACAATTCAGGGACGATGTTTTTTTGTTCTTTTAAAGTCTGATATTTCAAAATAACAAGTGTAAGTAAAACTAAATTTTAATATAAGAACAATTTAATTTAATGTTTGTCTTTTGGTGTAAAGACTAGATTAAGATATCAGCAAAAACCTGTCGTAGGCCGGCTGGGTTGAAGCATCAAAACCCGTAACTTTTTCAATTTTCACACGGGCCCGGCTGCGTGCGTGTGACCGGCCTTGGCTTTGCAAAACTTCACGTCCATGTGTCCAAGCAACGTCGAAAGAACCAAGAAACCATTAACGAACGCGTAATTGGCGACGGGGAAAAAAAAAAAGGCTTTATGCTAAAAAAAAAAAAACCAGTTCCGTATATTAAATATGGTCTATAAAACCCACTATATTCAGTTAATTAAATGACAAGAATCAACTGGCCAAAACGCCTCAGATGCCATTTGCGGGCATCTAGAAAAAAAATCTAGACGATTATATATCAAAAAATAATAAGGATGATGAAAAAAACAAATGTCCTCATCAGGATTTGAACCAGTGACGTCAACTGTGTAAGAATGAATATATTATGCCAAACTCACAATCACAAAAGAAAACGAAAATAAAAGGTTGTAGTGTAGCCTAATGATATTGACCATCCTATGTACAGTAGGAGAATTATACTAATAGGTGGAGGTACTGTATGTACAGTACTCTTCAAGTGCCTTTCTAGTTATTACTGTATTTGGTCATAGGGGTCTGTCAAACATGACATTGTGTACAAGTAGGCTTACAACTGCTAGTCTGTATGGTAATAATCAATCCAAACTGAATATAACAGCATGTTTTATAAACAAAATGTGTTTTTCAATCACAAATATTGCATAAAGAAAGCACAAGGACAATTAAGTGATCCATGACATAGTTTTTGTTGACTTCTTGTTGATAATTTGTTTGATGAGGTCTATAAAGAGCTGACTCAAGGATTTAAAATATGATTATCATCATAACAAGGATATACTTACAATGAATATTAATTACAGAACATTAGATCCAGATGATAATTAGCATTATGAAATAATGAAGAATAATAATTCTTTTTTTAATTTGATGAATTACAATTTTTTCACAAATGTGTTGATGTTTTTAATTTAATTTATTTTTTGTTTTTCCGCCTTTTTTTTTTTTCAATTTGAAAAGAACATACAGCATTCTCTTTGTTTTAATGACATGGTCTGATTACATCAGTTTAAACATCAATATTTTTACAGAATAGATGGATATTATATAAAATATCATGCTCAAAAACTAAGGGTATGTTCAGACTCACGGCGTTAAAGTGGCGTTATGTAAGCGGCCTACATATTTTTGTGTATGAACTAGTCCGCGGATTAGCGTTAGGGGGCTGTTACGCTGCGCTAGTGGCGTTCATAACCCTAGCAGGAGAGGGTAGATTTAATAATGCTAATCCAGTGATGCATCAGTGATTTTAGCCTTAACCAATTAAAAGAAACGACCGGTTAGAAGGCCAACAGTATACCTGTACAGCGAGATAGACCGGTTAGAAGGCCAACAGTATACCTGTACAGCGAGATAGACCGGTTAGAAGGCCAACAGTATACCTGTACAGCGAGATAGACCGGTTAGAAGGCCAACAGTATACCTGTACAGCGAGATAGACCGGTTAGAAGGCCAACAGTATACCTGTACAGCGAGATAGACCGGTTAGAAGGCCAACAGTATACCTGTACAGCGAGATAGACCGGTTAGAAGGCCAACAGTATACCTGTACAGCGAGATAGACCGGTTAGAAGGCCAACAGTATACCTGTACAGCGAGATAGACCGGTTAGAAGGCCAACAGTATACCTGTACAGCGAGATAGACCGGTTAGAAGGCCAACAGTATACCTGTACAGCGAGATAGACCGGTTAGAAGGCCAACAGTATACCTGTACAGCGAGATAGACCGGTTAGAAGGCCAACAGTATACCTGTACAGCGAGATAGACCGGTTAGAAGGCCAACAGTATACTTGTACAGCGAGATAGACCGGTTAGAAGGCCAACAGTATACCTGTACAGCGAGATAGACCGGTTAGAAGGCCAACAGTATACCTGTACAGCGAGATAGACCGGTTAGAAGGCCAACAGTATACTTGTACAGCGAGATAGACCGGTTAGAAGGCCAACAGTATACTTGTACAGCGAGATAGCTAAACATCAAACTATCATGTTTTCAATTTTAAAGAACAGTAGGCTTACAGTTGAATCAGAGCGTTTCACGCAAAGCATTGGAATGTTGATCGTTTTGTCTGAACACCTTGACTTTTAACGCCATTGACTACCGTACACCTTGCATTAGAAAACAAACCTAACGCAGTGAGTCTGAAAATACCCTAAGTCTGAGAAAGAAACATGAATCTGGTTGAACCCTGAACCAGGTCAGGATTGAATCCTGAACCAGGTCAGAATTGAACCCTGGACCCGGTCAGGATTGAACTGGGAGCTTGGGATTGGAAGGCAAGCATGTTAACCACTCTTTTTATTTAATAACTATACTGTCAAATATACAGTGTTTGAAAACTACAATATACTTTATTCTAATGATTAAATACAGATTGTTGAGTGAGACTGTACTGTAGTTCACTTTCTGTACTGTATTTAATATTCTTAATGAAAAAAATTGTTGCTTTTTAACATAAGCGATGAATCATTCTGACTGCTCAAACAAAATATGTTCGAGACTATTCGATTGCATGGCAAAGTTGAAATTCTCTGTTAATTGTCTCCTACATTAATTCAGCTACATTAAATATGTCTGACATACAATAATTACTATTTAAAACCATTAATTTCATAGAGATGTAAACGATGATAAACAACTACAAATTTGAAAAAATAAAATGTTTCCAGTAGAATTAATTTTAAGATCAAAATGACACAAACCAATATTTAAATGGTGGGGTATGTATGGGCGTTGCTGCCCATCTTGGGGGCACAGTTCACAGATGATACCACTGGCTTGCAGGGGAATCCTAAAAATTGTAATCCTTTTCAAATTATGTTCTCCCCTCGAAGAGGAAAAGGCCTACAGTATGTCGGTTTATCCAGTTAAGCTAGGCACAAAATAGACTTATCTGTTCGAAATAGACTTACCTGTTCGAAACAGACTTACCTGAATCCTCATAATCATAATTTATTCAGAGTGGTTAAAAATATGCACAAACCGATCCTACCATAATCAATACAAACTTATTGAATACATTACATGGGTGTGCCTTAAACAGATTTACATAATATGAAGCAATCTTACAGTACGTAGTCAGCTGTAGTTGAGGGTGATTGAAAATATTTTTTTCTGTGTTGTTATATAGTACTATAATTTACTTTCAGGTGTGCTTTCAGAAACTAACTATCATTCATTGTTTCACATGTATAAAAATACAGTATAACATTATTATTATAATATTATTATAAATGCTATGATATGTTGAGTCTTTTTATCGGCCATCACTTGCATGCTATTGGTGGAATCCCTGCTGCTCGTTGAAAGATCATTTAACAATTGAAGGATTTGCCTCCTATATTCCCTCTTACAGTACCTTCCACTGCCCACGTTGTTTTCTTGAATATAAGATTACAGTTTAGCCCCAATTTTTAAACATAATTAAACATTATTGGCAATTTTTAGTAAATTCTTGAAGTCCAATTGCTTCAAGTGTAAAGTCAATTATTGTAAATTGTTTGTGACAAACATAATTATGTCAGCAAATGAGCATTAATCAATATTTGGTTGATTATAGACTCTTCTTCTGTTTCACACTGGGTCGCTGCACTTCAGTTGTAATACATTTTCTTTTAAATTTCTATTTAAATAGCTACTATTGCAAAATGTTGTAATTAAGAAAATCCAATGAGTCATTATGTAATCAATCCAGTGTTAAGACTAAACTCACCTGAGGTTGACTATGTAATTAAAGCTGTGTTCATTGAATTTAAGATTACATCAAACACCAACAGTTGACAAGGGAGTTCTGTAGACAATAAAGGAAGATTAAAGCCCCATTCCCTACGTTTTTTAGATCTAATTTAAGATCACAAACTATATTTAATGTAAAAATAATACTATATGGTCCTATTGCGATAACTTTTTTCGTCTTTAAACGGTTAAAAATGTGAAAAATAAATCGATTTTAATAATTATAGCGGCCCGCTATAAATCCCAAAATGCATTGCGCGCGGATTGATATTGTTGTTTTTCACCTGTAATTCGCCCACTTTTCGATCGATCGTGAAGCCAAAACAAATGGAAGACTCCTAACTTTTCAGCGAAAATACTGGGTTTTCCCCAATTTGTATCAACGGAGTCTGGCAAAAATAGAAAGACAATTAATGCAGCAACTATACAACGTCAGACTAGGTATATAGCTAGCGTACGATGTTCGTACGTTACCGATGTTTACCAGCTAGGCCTACAAAACTAAGCCTAGCTAGGCTAGGCCTGAGACCGTCCACGAGAGGTCGATCGCCGCGAGCTACTTAGGTAGTGCATTGTTTCTCACTTTTTATCATAATTTACCATAAAACGTACATTTAAGACAAGGAATGACATGGTTTAATGTTTTTAAAGTGATATATATATATGTATTATTTTCCAAAAAACGTCCAAAATTGCAGGGAAGGGGTCTTTAATATACAGTATATACAGTACTATAGTGGAGAATTGCTTTGTTCATGAAATACCATTTTTTTTACAATTTGTTTTTTATGAATGTATATTTTTAAAGCATGGTATATTTATAATTGTAAGGGTCTGCTTCAAGAAAAATATTACAAGTACTGTATGAGTAGGTATTATATTTAGTTTCTTTATGCCTGTAATATGTTATAGTATAAATTATTATTTTATAGTATATTATGTGAGTGAGTGTGGCCGAGCGGTTAAGACAGTGGAACCGAAATCCATAGCCATAACATTGGCAAGAGTTCGAGGCTCACTTGCTCCATGGTTCTGGTGGTAGAACAAGTCTTCTCGGATAAGGACTATAATAGGATACTGTAGGTAAAATATATAGGTCCAGTATATATCTGGCTCATGTGCACTTTAAAGAACCTAGTACATCTTTCGAGACGATTAGGGGGTTACCCCGGTGTACTAGTTCATTCATACACACACAGGCAAAAAAACTTTTCGTTCATCTAAAAGTTGGAATGAACTTCCGAATGAATTAAAAATAAACTTTAAAAATATGTCGATAACTTCATTCCAAAATACAATTAATAAGCAACATTTTAACTAAGTTTTTGTATGTATATTTTTATAATTTTGATTATTCTTTGTCTTTACTTTTATGTTTGTTATGATATTTCCAATTACTGTACCACTTTAAAAGTGCCTGCAGAATAAATAAATAAATAAATATTCATACCAGACATTTTTACTGTAAGTGAATCAAGTCACTCTCTCAGTGGCAATAAATTTACCCCAATTTCTTGGCAGCAGAAACAGGACAAATTTTCAGTAACCGGTTAAATTGCAGGCTTAAAATAACGGTTAAAAACACACAATAAATTTGGTGTTAAAACGCCATTTAACCACTTATTGCTATGCAAGCTGCTACGCATAATAACAGTTATTTGATTGACAACTGCTGATCTGAGTCAATTACACTGTAGTAACGTTGGAATTGACAGCCAGAACCCATTGCATTTTAAGTAATCATCTTAACTATTTTTGTCGATGACCACCCATTGATTCCAATGTTATGATCCTTGTTGTTGAAACAAATTACTAAAACCAGTTTCTTAATAAAAGCCGTTTTTGGGGACTTTTTCAGCAGAAGTTGGCTAAATGACAGGCATGCAAGTCTTCTGTTTAAAACAGAGACATGATATTGATACTGTTGGTTTAGATATTCAAAACAGGAATAAGCGATTCATATTTATTGGCTTTTGTTCAAGTTCTACAATCATAATAGCACTGTAACGATTTGTCAAAAGTTCAGGTACAGTACCTTTGCCAGGGCAATGCTTGACCCTGATCCTACTTTTCCAATGTAACTCAGGATATATATAACAAATTTTATTAAAGGATTATCATAACTAAATTTGACAAATTACAATGCATTTTTTATTATACAGAATCACACACCACAGTAAGCCTACAGGGTAAATACACAACAACACTGTTAACATATTTCCACCTCTACTTTGTGCCACCCTTTGCATTATGCACTAGCAATCGACTGGAAAAACATTTTAAATTAAAAATAAAGATCAAACAAACAATTATAACTGCAAAATTAGAAGGCATAGGCCTATATTCCATCAAACCATCAGTCTTTTTCTTCCAATGCTATTCAAATAAATTATTAATTAATTAAATTTTTGAAAATTTATTAAATACTTAGGTCTGCTATTAAAGAAGTGATACATTCGGCAGTCCACTCCGGAGTCGAGATGTGTCCTCTTTGATTTCCCCTATGAGTACCGATGATCTCACCGTTTCTCTAGAAAGTAGTAGCAGAATTAAATACATTACTAATAATATTTTTTTGGATAATTGCAATGGTAGATATAAAGAATTAAATACAGTATACGGCAAAAGAGACCTTAAGAAGAAACAAACTTTCTCGCCGACGTGCCCTTATTAATATAACATCTTTATTCTGTTGTATGTGGTACGGTAGTAGGCCTAGATGTTTATTTTACAAATTAAATATAGTTTTACGTAAGAGTTCAATTCTCTGGTTTGTGGTACCCTAGGAAAAATCGATTTTTATTTTTTCAGCAGATAAAGCTTAAACAAGTTGGAACTGGTATTCGAGAAAGGAATTAAATGGTATTTGAGGAAATCACAATTGAGTTATGAGATTTGGCATAATAAATTGAAGCTTTTGATCATTAGAGGTTTTTGACAAACACAACTGAGATCATAGCAGGCTCTCTTTGAAATGGAATTCTGTATTCATACTCGAGTGCTAACGCATTTAAAAATAAAATTTCCTTTTTAAGATAAAACATTTTAAATATATCAGCACATTATTAACTATTTCTTTCATCTCATAACTCAATTAGCCACATATTTGCCAATTTAGTGACACAGTTTATTGTATTGAAAGAAATATAGGACTATATAAGTGCTCTACAAAAGTATCTAGACTACACTATATGCAAATGTATGATACTGTACATAATGAGAAAGTGTGCTACATTAGGGAGGATTCGCAACCTTACGAATACATTAACGAAAACGGATACGTCACACATTTGTGAAACTTTTGAGCTGATCCCCATTTCATATTCGTAAAGCGTATTCGTGTTGACGAATATCACCAGTCATATTCGTAACTACAAAACGAGTATAGTTTTTGATCTATTTTGCACATTTTGCATTTGAATCAGGAATGATTCATGATTATAATATAATTATAAATTTATTGAAAGTAATTTACTAAAGTAATTTACTAAAATGCCAGGCCTAGGCAGCCAAGCGCCAAGCGCCAAGCAACACGTACCTGCACTTCGCTCAAATTTACCGCAGTCATATTTTGGACGGCGCCCTCAATATTTCATTGCCATGCGAAACAGATTTTTACTGGCTTACGAAAATGAATACGTGTGCGTGGCGTATCCGTTTTCGTTATCGTATTCGTAAGATTGCGAAACCTCTCTATATTCAATAAAAAAACAGAGCTACTTTTAACATCACTATAAAGGCTTTGGATATCAAATCGATCCAATCAATTTTTAGTTGATAACGTCTTACCCCAGACTATTATCAAAAGCTCATTTTATGGCATTCCACCCAGTTTAATTTCATTGTTCAAGGCGGACCTACTGAACACTAAGGACAAGACCCAAAAGTTCTTTAAATGCTCAATAAGCAATCGTTATTGAAATTGTTTAAGTATACCATTGCAGCACATTCATGCACATCAATTGTATGACATGCAACCTTTAACCTTTGTATTAAGATTACATTATCATAAAGTAGTATTTAAAAGGGTCGGCCAAATTGCAGTTCCAATTAGCACTAATTACATTGCAACTGATCTCAATGGGATGCAAGTCTGGCAGAGGTATGGTTACATCAAGCCTATTCTCAATACCTTAAAGCATGAAGGATGCTAGAAAGAATAGGATTGTCAATTAATTAATAAATAATGTTTCGCATTGTTGGCCTTTAAGGATAAATTAATATTTGTCATCTAGAACTGGGGGTGCAAAATACAGCAGAAATTATGGAAGGCATTTGTCCTCATTTAGGCTGTTATGACAATATTGCTAAATGATGATTGACATGTAACATTTGCAACAATCCTTCAATTAATGACTGTGTGTGTTCTTGATTGATACTCACCGTATATTTTCTGCTGAATCGCCTATTCAAAGGATAACATTATTGAAATGGAAATGCTTTTTATTATAGTATCTACTGTAGATTTCTTGATTATTTAGCATGGATACATTTTCATTGTAAATTATACAGTATAAGGAAGTAAAACCTTGGTAAATTTTTAAAACAGAAACAAAAAATTACTAGTCCATATTATCTAATGATATCGTTTTTCATTATATAAATGGCCTCTGATCATTCCATGTTTTAAATAAAGTTAATAAATGATAGTTTTTAAACAAGAGAGACTTTACTGTAGGAATTGAAAAAGAACATCAGAATTATGGGATTGTGGAGTAAAAATAGTTACATTAACTTTCATGACCAGATAATGTAGATTTCATTATTTGTAAGGTGATAATGTCATAAAACTGTTTACTTTGAGATAATGTTTTGTCTGTCTCCATGAAAGAAGAACTGAACTTCTGTTTATCTAGGTTATTTACAAAGGACTTTTGCAAAAAGTGTCGTCTGCCTAAACCTAGAAATTAATTGTGATTAAACTAAACTTTCTCTTGTGTGAAAAGTTAATATTAAATTTCATGTTAACTGTTATTATGTTATCTTTGTAGGTTTCATTTTTTGTATGTGTCCAGTAGACATCAAGGGTGTTCAAAAAACATACAAGCTTATACAGTATACTAATGAAACCAGTGAACCTTAAGAATAATACTGTAGCATAAAATAGTATTTATAACAAGAAAAGTATTAAACGCTGTTAAAAAAAAAATTTGTTTTTAGGCAAACAAGAACAATAGACATTTTTCATCTGAAATACTGTAATAAATAGCACAGACATCCAGAACATTAAATTCAATGTACTGTACCTTTAGTTAGTTACATGAAACTGTCTGTCTATCTTCAATAGGATGTTTAAATTAGCCAATGACTGATCGACCAGACATAGTTGTCAAGAAAATGACATGAATGTTCAGACATGAATGTTCAAACATAACTGTCATTTTAATTGGTTTCCTTGGAAACATGAGATATTTGAGCCTTTTAAGATAATGTTATCAGTGAATCATGACTTGGGCCCCGTTTCTGCTGCCAAAAATATACCGTATATATACGGTATATTTTATATACGGTATATTTTTTGGCAGCAGAAATGGGTCTCATAAAAAATATACCGTATATATATGCGGTATATATACCGCATATTATCCCCATCGTTTGTGGATATTATACGGTATATTCCAAAATATACCGTATATTTCGTACCCCGCTTCTGCTGCACTCAAAATATACCGTATATGTGACCCGGCCCATGACACGAGGTCAAAAACTAACAGAGCGTGACGCGTTTGTTTGGTTTTTCTGCTGCATTATTGACACACACGTGTATAAAAGCAAGCAACAGATCAAAATATCACTGTGGACTGAAGAAATAAATATTTTTGCAATTCAATTCTGGGGAGAAGCGAAGGTTGGGGGGAGACTGCTTGGTAACAGAAGAGATACCGAGATTTACAAAAGTATCTCAAACAAAATAAAAGCAGAATTTGTGGTAGACTTAATAACGCCAAAGTTATCGGCAAATGCCGTCGTCTTCTTTGCATAAATCTAGTCAATGCCCATTCTACATTTCTAGATTGTTTGTGCGGTGTAAATTCGTTGCCACTTCTGCTCATTAGATTTAAAATAGAAAGCAATGCTACGACGTTTTGAGAAACCATCATTGTTTTGTTTTTGTCATGTAACCTCACTACACGAGAATCTAGGTCAAACCATACTTCCGTCTCACGAAATGCATTTTGGGTAATGAAACTTTTTTACAGCCCACCCACGAAGTATGTGCAGCAGAAACGGTGCACGAATTTCATATACGGTATATTTGGGATTGGCAGCAGAAACAGGGCCTTAAAGAAATGTTTACAAAACTTAATATTCCCTCTGATTGACAGAATAATCTTAAATCAATATTTAAACATGATTATTGAACATAATTTTATAATATACATTACAAGTTATCATTGCATTCATAAATGTGACAATAAAATGACCTACAGCATTCAACAACAACAAACATTTATTTTAATTATTTATTAACAGATTAGCCTACAATTATTATAAATGTACGCAAAAATAAGTCTGTTGATGGGATTTCCTCTGATCTGTAGCTGCTGTCATGCCTCCTAATCATGAGTATCTTATGAATATGTAATCACATATAATAGGCTAGTTGTATTACATTATATAGTTAATCAGCTGCATTTACTCAAAATGTACAGATAAATATTTATCCAAAGACATTTTGAGTTGAATTAATTTGTAATATATTGTAATATACTTAAAATAACTTAGCTGTTCAAAGAATTTGCAGGATTATTGACGCAAATAAACTGTAATTTATGACGAAAATATTTTATACATGGGTGTAATATTGAGAGTTCTTGATTTGTCGGTTGGATAATAATTCATGAATATTCTGTTTCTGTTTATAAACCTTAATTAACATACTTATAAAATAATCTACAAAGCACGTATTCTATACTGTTGAGTCATTGTCTAGATTCTGTCTATGTTCGGTGTATTAGCCCTTTCTTTTTTAATTCAGTGCTGTAATTAACAAGCATATTGCTGTTTGGTACAAGTAGACTAATAACTTAGTAGATTAGCATCATATTCTAGATATTAATGCTAAAGTCAAAGACAGTCAAGTTATTATGATTTTAATTTATTCTGACCACTTGTGTATTTTAAATTGGTCCTGTTGTTTAACCAAGGTTTACTGTAAAAGACATTTAACATAAATCTGTTTAAATTTAAACAAATATCTGAGAAAAGGCATGGCTAATGGGGATAGTGTGGCTTCATACATCTCTCTGACCTTCTTCCTCTTCACATACCTTCCCGTCGCCTTCGCTCGTCTTCAAAAAATCTCCTTTCTATTTATTATTATCATTATTATTATTATTATTATTATTATATGAAAACCCTATGAACCCAAAATAGTGTCTTTAATAACCAATAACTGACTAAAAGTTGGTTATATAGTGTTTGTATAATTCCTCTGGTTCATTTTTATGAGGATAGAGGTGTCCAAATGTGTTGAATGGCCGAAATTAATCGTTTACCATAATTACTTTTATGTAGAGTTCAAAGTTCAGGTGAGAACATTATGTGTATCTCAATTTAAACTTATCTGCCTACTGTTTGGAATGTATTGATTTAAATGTAATGTTGTATGCAACTTTGCTAGGCCACGTCTTCTCACACCTTCATCCCTCATTGCTTCCTGTGTTGTAATATTAACATTTTGCAGGTGTTAATGTGAAAATTAAATTCAAGGTGGAAATATCTCCAAAAAAATATTATTATGGACTATATTACAACAGTTTGTTTATATAACTGTGTTAGTTGTCTAATGCTAAATATGTTTCTTTGTTACCGTCATACTGTATGTACACAAATGCTTACTTACAGTAGGTTTATCCATCACCTGTATTACTTTCATATTCCTTTACTTAATGTTTCTTCATGTATAAAAATAAAGTAAATATTATTTGAATTTTTATTTTCTCCTATAGTATTTCAATGGCTAATTATTTATGTTTATATTTGTTGATTGTGGAGAATATTTTTATTCGCTATAAAGCCTGATGAATAGAGCTGTCAAAAATACACATTCCTACAATTATTCATTGCATGTATTTGGAAACAAAATTACCTACCCTAAATTGATACCTACTCTATAATTTCATAAAGTTTTAAAATAATATACTGGTTGACTAGATAAAATCAGTAATATGACAATCAATATTATAGCCTTGACATTTTTGTGCCTTTTCGAAGTTGGCCTGCTCATTTCAAATATGATAGAACAATTCTTTAATAGCAGCAGGATTGTGAGAAGAAGATATTTTGGCATCTTACTATACTTTCTTTTTGGTAAATTATTTATATATTTATATAATAAACAAGAAATATTATTTTAGCAAAGAAAATGTGTTGCTTTATGAAATTGGAATAATACTGTAAAGTGATTTATGTCAAAAAGACCTAGTACAAAAACACTGTACAGAAAAGATAGATTATTTATTTGCAGGGACACTATCTTGAATTAGAAGTTTGGCATAATCAGCCCAGTCTGAAAGTAAAAACTGTGTAATTTGAAACAAAATATATAGAATATTTATTACAGAAATCTGGATATTATAAAATTCATGTGGTGTACGGATTAAACAGTATCTGGATTTTTGTTTAAAAAATCATGGTAGAGTACCAATGTTTGATAAATATCATTACTTTTGTTGGGAGGTGTTTTATATAATGAAGCTGTAGCTTGGTGGTTGACTTCCAATCCGAGGGTCTAGAGTTCAATCCTGACCTAGTGCCAGGGTTGTAACTCACAGCTTTTTCAACTTCACTCCCTAAGCCTCAAATGAGACTTTATGAGTTTATAAGCATGATAAATTATAAAATAGTTTATCCATCTTGTAATTGGCGAGTTGCTCGCTGTTGGATGCATATGAAATAAAAATAAATTTTTAAAATAGGGGCTGTGGGTTCAACATGGGCATAGTGATAAGCAAAAAAAAACAAAAAATGGAATGTAGAAGTACAAGTATTATATTATGGGTACACTAAATGGTTTCATTGTACATAGTAGTACTGTGTACTTCAATATACACAGTACTAAAATAATATTGCGTGAATGATAAGTAGTTATTCTATTTCATAAATCCAAATGCCGTATAAAAATTACAGTACATCATTGTAAAGTTCATAAAGTGTGCAATGCTAATGTGCCAGTATTTTCAACTTCTTAAAATATTGTTTGTATATTACATGACAGCATTTCATTAGAACCCCTATTAAGGGGACATCTTATAACCCCTATTAAGGGGACATCTTCGAAACCAACAAAGTGTCCCCTTAATAGAGGTGTTCCCTTTTAAGCTACTTTTACATTGCACCCAAATTCGGTCCGGTGCCCTGAGAAAAATATCGTAAGCGTTGCGCGCACTTTCACATTGAGCACAAATTTATATTATTAATGTACAGTATATTAATTTATAACAATGTATTTAATCTTTTAGAAAATGAATGTTTTTTTTAATACATTTTATTATAATTCTAGAATTCTCTGTAGGCTAGTATCGAAAATTGTGAATTCACAAATGTTTTTATTTTTAGTACTGACAAAGTCTTTCACATTGTCAATATCAATTATTTATTAACATGACCAGCCACATGAGGAAATGTTTAATGAACAAGTCTATCTCCATTCGTGGTAGTTTTCACAACTATGTTATTTTTTATATAGCAAATATACTAAATTGAAATTCTTGTCACGGCTCATTGGTTTGTCATTCGAGATATCTTCTAGATGGTTCTAATTGCTCAAGTGTAGACACTGGATCGCCCATAGTTACTGTCAGTTTTTTTAATTACATCTACACTGCTATATGCAAACTATGAAGTATACTGAACATATTTTGTTAGCCTACCAGAAAATAGCAATCATGATTTTCTTCTATATTTAAATAATTTATGTTTTGTGCATATTGTCAATTACTATTAAAATTATCATCGTATTGGTACATGATTTTTAAATTTTGTACTACTAGTACAATATTTTAAAAAGCAATGAACAAAGAAATGCTTTTTATATTCTCTGTGAATTATCTCCTTAATAATAATTATCTTTTCATCTTCTTTTCACATGGAGTTCCTTTCTTAATTCTACCAGCATCTATTACTTGTTTGTTTTTCAACTTTTCAAGAATGATTTCTGAATACAGTATTATTTATTATTAACTTTAAGATACTGTAGCAATCAATTGTACTAGTAGCTTTTTACAGCAGTAATTGTATTATTTGAGTATTGTACTAGTCGTTGCTTTTTATACAGCAGTAATGTTTGAGTAATGTATTCAACAAGAGACTATTGACCAAGGCACAGAATAGTCTCATTACTAATGTGATACAAGGCGCGCCCTACCACGTGATGGTTCTACTTGACTGAGCATCAGAAACATTAATGTTTTCCTGCATTGTGAAACACTTCATCTACTGTAGAAATATGCTTCTAAATATTCAGACGGCTGTTTTATTATTTTTTACATTTCATTATTAATAGAGCTGAATGTGATACTGTGTAACTGTATATACAGTATTATACAATATACAAAATATTATCACTTATTAAATTTAATAATCATTAATCTTAATCATCATTTTAATTTCATTAATAAATGTGATTCAGATAACTACATGATTTATGTAGATTTCTTGTAAGTTGACAGATTTCAAACAAATACTTAAATATGTTTATACATACTATATAAATCTAAAACTAATTATTAACAAAATGAAGTCTAATCAAGCTGTTGAATTTACTTGAAGCTTTTCTTTTGCGACTGGATGACATTTTTAGAATGATTCTTGTATCAGACATGTTTGCTACTAATTAACACTACAATAAAAGCACAGCTGTATCTCTTTACTGGACCTTCTGATAAAAACAACAAGCTAATTTATGGTTAGTAATAGAAAGTGTAATGAAATTGTTGGCAATTTCAGACATTGCTACATACTACTTTACAATTGGTACACATTCCATCAACGACAGTTCAACATATTGTAAGTCAATAGTAACATTTTACACAGATGTTAAGCCTAAAGATGTTTACTTTTAAAATTTGACCAGCCAGAAAAAGTACAACATACAACTTAAATAAAAATATTTTGATATCAGATTAATTTTTTACGTGGAACAAATATATATTTGATATTAGACCCTAAAATGCACATTATCATTATTAATAACACACTAATCTTAATTATCATCATTATCCTCATTATATCCTTGATGCATGTGAAATAAAAAGAAAATACATTTTTTAATTAATAAATTGTTTAAAAAATGAATTTATACAGAAATCAGAAAGCAATTAATAAATGATAGAAATATGGAAATAAAAAATAGAAAATAATTGTTTAATTAAACTGTTTGAATGATACTGTAGATTAATATTAAAGATTTTAGATTAGTGTACAGTATATAAATCATAATCATAAAAACCAATCCCACCATCCAAAATCATGTTTATTTGATATTTAATTTGAGATCGAGATTTATTGTTGTTTTTGACAGATGTTTGAACTGAATAATTAAGATGGCGGCATTATTTGCAAGGTGATTCGTCCAATCTGCTCTACTTGCGTCATTAGTGCAATATTAGAAGATGCTTAATTTTTTTTTTTGAAGCGGTACCCTCAAGAAGAAGTAATGTAATCTTAATACAATTCCATGGTGTACTCTGTGCTTTTAAGACCAAATATATATAATATATATATTATACCAAAGGCCTACATCGCTCTGTTTTTTTTAAAGCTAATTTCTAGTGATGTTTTGATTATAGGTTTTTACTGCCTAAATCATTGAATGAACATATCCCCTTTCCATGATCTCCACTTTTTTTCCCACATCAACAGTTCGGCATCGACAGAGTGTCTTTGTGGAAGATCATCTTAAATTCTCTTGCTAAAACTTTGAAGTTTGACTGTCTCTTTATAAGAACATTCGGGACAACAGTCTTTTCCTTTGTTGCATTTTCCTGACTAGAAGAAAATCGGTCTTTCAATTCTTGGTCCAGGTGGTCTACCAGTTGTATGCTGATATTGTGTTTGAAGTATTCTGTGACTGAATCTGCTGGGGCGTTGTTTCGTAGGGACTGTCTTCCGCAACTTCTGGGAACCTTTACTTTTACATTTAGTTTATTTGCTAACTCGACGGACTCTTGAAACCATGTACGATGAAATAGTTGTGAATGTCCTCCCTTATGGTTGCGACTGTGTCCCTAACACTGCCAATTGCCTCATAGGTACAAACAATATTCATGGTACAAGACTGTAGTTTCTTACACAATCCCTTTGTAACCTCAAGCACCTTGCTAGTAAAAATCAATGAAAATAAAAAGTCAAATAGTGTAACTGCCAGGTTGAAACTTCGTGCTATACTATCTATTCCAAACATCTCCTTTTATGTCATCAAGTGTACCGACAATAGCTGGAAGCAAGTAAATAAAGACTTCCATTGCGTCGTACCACTGTATCCACCTTGTTTTGCATACATCAAGTAATTTCTTACGTGAATCTGATTTGTTGATGATGTATTCTAGGTGGTGCTGCCTCTTTGGGGAGTTGTTAAAAAAACTGCTAATTTTGCCAAATGTTTAATACAGGCAGTAGTACCTTGCATGATTTCTGATGATTATGCATAGGTTTAACTGATGCGAGTTGCAGTGAATGTACACTGCTTTTGGTTGCACTTTTCGGATAAAAGCCAAGGAACCTCTAAGCTTTCCTGACATATTAGCAGCTTCATCGTTTGACTGTCCATGTAGATTATCAATGTTAAGCCCCAGTCTACTGATTGTTTCCAAAATTTTGTCAGCAATTGCCCGTCCATTTTATTTTGCCAAGTAATAAGGTCATATAATTATATTTACCTGGAGCAGCTGTTGTAAACAAAATTTTGGTTCGATTTTGGTTCCATAATAGTAATCGTTTGAAACAAAAACAACCTTACTTTATTTAATGTACGAAATATACAGTGAAACAGGAAATTGTAGAGGGAATTAGCGTATAGGACCGTCACATGGCACTACACCAATCTGTGCTGCTGTGCTGTTCAGCTACAGACACAAATTCATGCATGTTCAGACTTTAAACATTTGTCAGCCGGGCCAAATACATGTGTGTACGGTATAATTGACTGTTTGAATTGTATGCTGCTATTCTCTGACAGCCCTGGTATAACAACGAAAAATATTTAGTATGTCTGCCACTGATACATTAACTTGTTCAAAATCTTAAGTTATTGAACAAGAATAAGTTATTTTATATTACGGTATATAGACATTGTGCCTTTAAATCACAAACATTATATTTTGAGTAGACAGTACGGCATTGCCACTTTAATTTAGTCACTAAAGATATTCTAATTTGATCACATAAATAATTTACCAAGAGACCTGAAATACTACATTAAATTTAAGATATGTATGTAGAATTAGAAAGGGAAATTATTGCATTACTAACTAGAGACTTCAATTCTGCCTCTCTTGCAACATTATACTTCCCTTCACAATCTAAATTCAATGCTTAATATAAATTTATTTTTCTGACTGTCGCATATTAATAAAGAAACTATTTTACAAGATTTGAAAGTATAAGTTTAAAATGGGTGTACTAGGTTTCAGGTTATAAAAACAATACTGAATCTTTTATGACATTTGGAGATATACCTCATTGTCGCAAAGAAGAAATATGACAGCATACGGCTCCAAGCATTGAAGAATCACATCACTTTTAAATAACTATTAAAAGGGAAATGAACATTTCGGTGATATTTAAATCTATCAATTATTGTGAATGTTACAAATGATGGAAAATCTTTAAGCAGGTGAAGCAGTCCATTTACTGAAGGCCACCAATGTCATGATAAATATTATTGTCTGATGATAGAATAATAATCTTCCCTAATTGATAATGAAATAGAAATGAATTAATGATTGTACAGTACTACATACGACAAACAATTTATAGATATGATGTTCATGTTGTTGCGATGATTCTATGTTGTTGATGTTTTAAAATCTAGGTCAAATTAATTTCTAACATTAGAGCAGAGTATGTTGTCCATCATTAATCTAAACTGGATCATTACACCATATATCAGTACTGACAATTGTTGTATTTAGACATTTCTGTTTTCCCACTCAAATTTTTTTTATAATCTTTTTTTTCCTAAGCTTCTTTCTCCTGCATTTTTAGATTGTACAATTTACATATGAGCGTCTTTAGAATTATTGTGTTTGGAGTTTTAGGAATATTGTAGGCGTGTTACTTGGATTGTACCAATTACTTATGGGGGTGTTCAATCAATGTTTTTATATTGTAACACTCACTATGAAAACATAGGCTATTTCCAATTTTTCAGGTAAGTGGTCTCTAGCAAATCAGTAATTTAATTTTTAATTCATACTGTATATTTTATTTTAATGTTCTAATTTATATCTGTTAAAGATGTTATTTACGGTAAAATTTCATGATTGTTACATTTCATTTGATACTATAATAGTCTATAGTATTTGTTGATGCAGTGGAAGATTGTGAGCCAATTGTAATTAGAGCGATTGAATGTTGTTCGTGATGCACGTTGACATTTATCACGGTTAGTTACATTAAGCCAGTTGGTACGGTATGTTAAAAACAGGCATATTCGCAGATTTGTATATATCATGCATTAGGGAGCATCAGTAGGTTCATGTATGAATGTTGCAATACTAAACTAATATATTATCTGTTTTTTTTAACATTAGCTAATCGATACGATACGCTAAAGAATTTGATACATTTTATGATTTTTCATCTGAATATTTTAAAGTGTTTTGTTTTTGTTTTTTTTAAATCTGTAATTTATTTACACACTAATCTATTTTACTTTTAGCAATTTAACTTAATTTCATACAAATATTTTTTTTAAATAATAAATGTGTTTTATCATAATGATGTGATCTGTACTAATACTACCCTTTGAAATTGAGAAATGTTCACTTATATTGTACACAAGTTAGTTGGTCAATTGAAACATATACCTCGTATAAAGTAATGTTTTCCTACTAATTCAACCGACCATAATTCCTTTCTGAAGCATAACTTGCACAAACAGGAATTCCCCTGTCAGGGCTGCAATCACTCTGTTATACTCCTGACACTGTAAAATTCACCTATGAAGTATGCATGCGTTCAGTGCATTTGAATGTTGTACTGTAGGAAGTCTGGTTGTCATCGTTTGGCAAATGTCCAAATTGTACAAACAATTTGTGTAGTATTTTGTGTGTGCCTAGAGGAAAGTAAAAAGAGAATTGATCACTTACTGTAAAAATACACCTTTAGAATAGGACGGTATTTAGGTAGGGTGTGCAATTTCTCAATGTAGTAACAATCGCAACTTTCAAACAATTGCTTACAACCATTAACTTTAGGCCTTCATAACACTTATATTATGCATTTTTCCTACAGAAAACAAAAGAAATCAAAAAGGGTTTCATCATAGAACTATTGGACCATTTATGCTGTCTGATGAAAACATTATTAGTAAGAACAATAATATTGTGATGATTTTATTGCTTATAACGTCATTTAATTAGACAGCATAAATGGTTATCCTATAGTTTTAGAATGAAACAATTTCTAATTTCTTTATTTTTTTTGTGTAAGAAAAATGTTCAATACTGTAGTTATCAAATACTAGTACAGTATGGGCCTTTATTTAAAAGTCATTCTAACATGTGAATTATCATACAATAAATTATGGTACTCTACCTCAGAAATGTCATAAAAAATTTTATTATGCGAGAAATAAGTTGATTCTAATAATTTTAGCAGCCCGCTATAAATCCCAACATGCATTGCGCATGGATTGATATTTTATTTTTTCTTCTGTGATTTACCCTACTTTCAATCGATCGTGAGGGCCAAAATAAATGGAAGAATTGTAACTTTTCAGCGAAAATACCGGATTTCCCCCAATTTGTATTACGGATTCTGGCAAAAATAGAAAGACAATTAATGCAGCAACTAGACAACGTCAGGCTAGGCCTATAGCTAGCGTACATTGTGCGTATACGTTAGTGTTGTTAAACAGCTAGGCCTACAAAACTAAGCCTAGCTGTGGGCTAGGCCTAAAGACTGTAAACGAGAGGATATTCACCGCAAGCTATTTAAGTAATGCATTGTTTCTCTCTTTTTATCATAAATACCATAAAACGTACATCTAAGACAAGGAAGAAAAGTACAAGACGTCGACAATTGTAGGGAATGGGTCTGTAATTGATAAAGATGATTGATACAAATGCGATTTTCTTTATGTGGTACTATGATCGAGAAACGATTGTCAGTCAACTCATTATGTAAAATAAACAGTTTAAAGAAGATACCGGTGGCGACACACAATATATGTAAAACCTGATAAACTTGCGGATTTGAACAACCTTTATTTATACACTAATAATTTCAATTCCCTCGTAGCTGCCTCTCCACTGCTGTAGATGACAGATCGTTTAATTATGTGGAATCAGTCACTTTAAAAATGTCTTGACTCTGTATTATCAGCGTTATATGTAGGCTTTTTAAAAAATATATACAGTATTGGCAGATTTATTAATTAATGATCTCAGTTTCAGACTTTTAGACAGATGCCACCAGCAATAATGCAAATCTAAGGAGGGAAAAGGTATTTTAAACACAATTTTTTATGTTAACTTTCGAAGTATTTAAATAGCACGTTCTTTACTGTCTTCTGAGATTACGTAATTGCTAATGGTCTGCTAATCAGTGTGTGAGATTGGAAGGTACCATACCAATAGTTGGTTGTTGCATACATTTATTTTATTGTGAAGAGTTGAAATTTGAATAATAGTTGGAGTATATACCAGTTGCTTGCACTTTCATTGCTTCAATTCTGGATTTGTTTATTAATCAAACTGGCATTCAAATCTGATCAAATTTAAGATACAGACATTTTGCAAATGCAATCAGTTTTTAGCAACATCTTTATTGCGGTGATATACCTGTTGTCTTTGTTTGATCCGTATTAGTTAGAGAGTGGAAGTTCAAATCTGGACAGAGAACCTAAACATTATCATAGTACTTTAAAGATGTATGATCAAAATGGATTAAGCTATAAATGTTCATTCAGTTTATTAATCTGTAAGTAGATACAGATTTGATTGCGGACTATATTTTTTTATTTGCCAATCAAAAGCTGTTTTTATTTATTTACATATTTGTTTTTTAAGTTCCCAACAAATATTGCTTGACAATACAACGATGTATATAAGAAACATTTTCATTTGATTGTTTGCCTTTCTATACACCACACTATGATTTATTATTTCAATTACATTCCATTATTCAAATACACCATTCTCCCTGTATGAGACACTTGATCTTCATGACGAAGCCTACAAAATTGCATTAATTACAGCCATTAAAGTATGTTGATGATGGGCCTGATGAGTCAGCAGTATATTGCTCATGTTAATTAACAGATGTCCATACTTTTTTTTTTTATTCTTCATTCGTATCATATTTATCAAGTCATAATCAATATAGTATTTCCACGTATCTGTCTGCTATCTGAAGCTGTTCACACTATGGAAGTGATTGCAAATCTATTTCCATCTTTAATTAAACAAGTTTTTGTATCTGGATATGTACTGCACTTATACCTTACGGTAGCTAGAAAACAGTTAATGGTGTAGGTCACAGTGCATTTCTGGATATGTACTGCACTTATACCTTACGGTAGCTAGAAAACAGTTAATGGTGTAGGTCACAGTGCATTTATGGATATGTACTGCACTTATACCTTACGGTAGAAAACAGTTAATGGTGTAGGTCACAGTGCATTTCTGGATACCGTATTTTCCGGAGTATAGGTCGACCCCAAGTATAAGTCGACCCCCAACTTTGGCCTAGAATATCGTTGATTTTGGTATGACCTGAATATAAGTCGACCCCCAAAATCGGCTAATAACACAACTTACTTTAAAGTTCAAAGAGGGCTAGAAATGTATGAAATGTGGTTGTTTGTTTATATTATTAAAGTGTAGGCCTAATCAATATCGGACGGACGTAATGACGACGACTTCGCCGACGTCTTCACCAGCCTATAATAAATGACAGCGATGTAGCGTTACTTGCCATCAGCGATGTTTTTCGCGTCACTCGAATAAATTAAAACGAGTTTTCCGTTAGGAGGCTTATTATTGTACAGGCGAGTAGTTGTAAATCGCGTTATCTGTAAATGTACACGCGCCCGACTAAGGAGAATTTATTTTATGAATAGACATGCGCAGTAATTGTAATTACGAACAAACAAACAAACTGCGCATGTGTATAAATGAAAATATCGCGCAATAACAAACATGCGGCATGGACATTCCGACGTCTGTGGTGTGTTTATTCTTAATTATCTTAAAAGCGTAATATTAACATCAAAATGAGTCATTGTGATATATTAATATTTTATTGACCAGTACTTGTTGGAGTTGTATTATTTTGTACAATGTAGGTATTAAACTGAAAACTTCTGTGAGTGATTGATGACCTTGCTGGGCCTTGACAGCTGACGGCTTTTGAACATATTTTTTCGGCCTGATTTTTCTCAAAAATCGCATGGTCGGAGTATAAGTCGACCCCCCGATTTTGCAATTAAAATTTTCCCACAAAGTCTCGACCTATACTCCGGAAAATACGGTATGTACTGCACTTATACCTTACGGTAGCTAGAAAACAGTTAATGGTGTAGGTCACAGTGCATTTCTGGATATGTACTGCACTTATACCTTACGGTAGCTAGAAACAGTTAATGGTGTAGGTCACAGTGCATTTCTGGATATGTACTGCACTTATACCTTACGGTAGAAAACAGTTAATGGTGTAGGTCACAGTGCATTTCTGGATATGTACAGCACTTATACCTTACGGTAGCTAGAAAACAGTTAATGGTGTAGGTCACAGTGCATTTCTGGATATGTACAGCACTTATACCTTACGGTAGCTAGAAAACAGTTAATGGTGTAGGTCACAGTGCATTTCTGGATATGTACTGCACTTATACCTTACGGTAGCTAGAAAACAGTTAATGGTGTAGGTCACAGTGCATTTCTGGATATGTACTGCACTTATACCTTACGGTAGCTAGAAAACAGTTAATGGTGTAGGTCACAGTGCATTTCTGGATATGTACTGCACTTATACCTTACGGTAGCTAGAAACAGTTAATGGTGTAGGTCACAGTGCATTTCATTCGCTATTAATCTAAAAAAATAAACTATGCGGCCAGTAAAGTCAAAATGTTGTATACCCAATTTTAGTAAATCATAAATTTATGAATTTAGGCATTCATAACTGCCAGCTAAAATGACTGGTACAGTAGCTGAAATGAAGTAATGAAATAATGAAAAGTGCTTATTATTTCATAGCTTTTATTGCAAAAGCATAGATGAAATTCTTTAAGAACACCATGTTTCTTATTAATATTCATACCCAAATTTGTTTCATTTGGACGGAAAACTATTATAAATTTATAAGTCTATAAATATTCTCGTTTCGTTGTTAAATTACTTTAATGCTTTCCATAAGAGAGAGAATTAATGATACTTCAGTGACTCAGTGTGTGTAATTAGGCTTGCTCACAAAACATGTTGGCGCTGACAGATATCTAGAATATTAAGCGTTAACCCCAGATTGGTTTATAGATCATCACATTTAATTTCTCCTAGATTTTGATATTTGTTTGCTCATTCTATTAATTATCTTATTAGCTTATGTATTCCTATAATTTTGGACAATTCTATCTCTACGACTAGTATTTGATGAGGTTTTGAGAACCCAAATTTAGGATCAAAGGTCAAAACAAGTATTTATAGTCATTTTTACTGTAACTTTACCATTAGAGTAAATATAAATTTGGGTTTTCTGCATATTTTGAAACCAATTTTGCTTATGCACTCCTATCGATCACCAATTAAAATATACTTAGGTCAATAGTTCAAAGGTGAAAATAGACTGTTTCTAAAAGTGATTGGTATTTTTCTTTCATTAGTAGAGTGATTTAAAAGTTGAGCATTCTGAATTCTGTATGGCCAGTCATTGATGAGATATTGAGATAATCAAAATTTCCAATCAAGGTCAAAACAGGCATTTCCGGTCATTTTTTTTTTGTAACTTCACCTCGTACTGGTTGTCAACATACAGTAAATATTGTTAAGATAGCAGCCATTTTGAAAAATGGCCCAATCAGGTTGAAGCAGACGGGGGAAAACCGGAAACTACTACTAAGATTTGTTTTTTGTATTGTATATTATATGATGGAGTAATTAGAGCAGTTTTCTGTTTGGGCTCATGTCTATTACTTGCTCCTGCAAGATGAAATGTAAATCATACTTTTTAAGAACTTTTGCCAAATAAATATTATTATCGAGTAAAAATTATAGAAGTAACGTGCGATTTACCAAATTTTGCCTTTACAGTACGTAAATTAATATATAGATTATCCGAGATAAAACTTATATGACTAGATTCTTCTTCAATACTGTACAATCCTGTTTTCCATTTGTCTTTAGATCTTTTTATTTTAAGAAAATATTGAGTGGGAAGAGGCATTTGAAGGTTTGCCAGATATTGAATTGAATGAAATAAAACTTAGCCTGGTACTTGGAACAAAAGATTATAAAGTCAGATGCTATCCTGCATTGGGAACAAAGATCATTGCTATCAAGCTGTAATGTCTATATAAAAAACTCTCTCACTTATATTTTGTTTTGTTCAACCAGTAATACTAACGTGCCTGCTTTTGTTAAAGAACAAAGGTTGGATATTTTAAAATAAATTATATTAATTTATCCAAGACTTTGTATTTTATAAAAATGAGAATATTTTAGTACTGTATTACCTTAATGAAATTTAATTTATTTTAATTTGAGTTTAGATTAATTTTTTAGTGTATATCATTCGTTTCTTCCTTGTTTAGCTGCCGTGTTTGTTTTAGTATTATTTACTTTATTTTGTTGAATTTGAAGGTAAAACATTAACTTTTGTGTTTAATTATCCTTCTTCAAAACTAGATATTTTCTGTTAATATGTCATATCACGTAACTTGTGCTGTATTGCTTTTGATAAATTGTTATTATTATTCTTTTGTTTTTCAATTACTTTAGTATAAAAAGAAATGAGTTTTAAATGACTTGATAATTATAACTTGTCTCATCACATAGATTGCTACATCTTTTTTAGGTAAAATTTGTGTTCTTTATTGTTTGTTTGTTTGTTTCTGTCCTAGTCCTAAGGTTTATTCAATTCCATAGAAAGGCTGTAAACTACCATTAACTCAACAGCATGTTTCTAAGGCCTGTTTATTGTCTTGTTTTACTTCTGGTTTTGGTAGAGTTTTCCTTAATATAAAGAATGAATCCTAGCACACATGGGTGTCCTCTCTCAATGTTTTATTGTAATATTTGGGTTGGTTTGAAGGATATTAAATGCTTGAGCAGATTGTGTAAAATCTTATATTAAATCAAGCTATTAAATTATATTAAAATTCTGCCAATCATGTTTTGTGTATTCAATCAATTGTACTACATATTATAATATCCCTGCCCACAGTAATTTTTTTTAGATTTTCAAGCATTAGAAACGTACAACACATTTATCACACTATACTTTACTTTTATAGCTATCTCTTAAATACATCAACTACAGTACCTGTATTTCTTTTTTTTTTTTATTTGCACTTCATTATTGCGTAGGATACAAACCAATTCTCCCTGCTATTTAATATGACTGAAAGTAGCAAATATCTATGGGCCTGTTTCTGCTGCATATCCTCAAAATATGGTATAAAAATACTGTATATTTGATACCATATTTTGAGTACCCCATTTAAAGTATACTATCGTGAGAGGTCATGTTAAAATTCATCCTTTTTTTTTTGTTGGGTTAAAACGATCCCCTAGAAATAAAAATATACGGTATTTGTGATTTTGGCATCAGAAAAAAGCGTACACAAAATACAGTATAAATTTATAAATACTGTATTTTATCCACAAATTTGGTGGGGAAAAATATGTTATATTGATACGGTATATTTTTGCGAGCACCATTTCTGCTACCAAAAATATACCATATATATATATATATATATATATATATATATATATATATACGGTATTTATGTGGCAGCAGAAACAGGCCTAATGAGCTGACAAGCAGTGGCACATAGTTTTAAGTAAAGACGTTTTGCCTCGATTGATTTACACCTAATCTAACTCAACTTGATCATGTCTTGTTACTTCTAGGTTCTATTGAACGTATTCAACTATGAACCTGCAGAAACATCCGATTAGTATCCCTTGTGGCACACTTACTCTAGCAATTGCCAAATCCCAGGGTGGAAGGTACCTAATCAATTGATTGTCAGTCGCTTGCACTAGAGGCTACCATTTTCAGCAGTGTCTAGCTGCTTGAGTTACATTCCATGAGTATTGATCCTTGATACCTTTATTCACACCTCGCCAGTATTATGGATTTCATATAATTGCATATTTCATTCAGCTGTAAAAGCTTCATATTTCAAACCTTTCATTACTATATTCTCTGTAATTGAAATGAATATCAAAGGTTTAAATAACTTTACTTTTATCTAATAGCATTTATTTTCAAGACATACAGTAAAAGTGTATTTCGTGCCTAGCTATGAGGGTAGTATGACGCCACGTATCCATATGAGTGTATGATTAAAAAACTAATTCATTATGTTGAAGGGATGCTCAAGGAACCTTTTGTAGTCATATGCTCTCTCGGGAAGAGTTAGGGCTAATGTGGGTTCATTCAGGTAAGCAGCGCTAAAAGATAACAAAACTATTATTGGTTCATGGAATACTTCAGTAGCAATGGAGTTGTTGTCAAGCATTTAGTCTAAAATGTATTCATTTTGTAGTACCTTTTGTTATCACTGTTTAAGTAAACATTTCTGTACAACAAAAACAAAACAATTTGACATTTGCAGCTAAAATTAATATGACATTAAAGCAATTTACATGATAGAAACTATATTCTATTTATTTTAGGATATTGAAGGCACTGATTATAATATTTAATGATATATGCATTGAACATGTCTAGTACATGTAATCGATATTATTATTATTAATAATACGTGTACTCTGTAGCAAGGGATAATGTAGTTTAAACCTTATTGTTTATAATTAAACTAAAAATATTCAAAATTCAACCCTTCTAAACCAAAACGTTTAAAATAGAAATAACCTGAATAACCAGGAAACCTGGCATCATTTGCATTTTCTTGCTTGTACTGGTTTACTTAAAGCAGTCCACATGTATTTCCTATGTTTTCAATTATCTATTAATTTCCTAGGCAGATGGAATGAGTACTCTTCCAAACCGGATATTTTGCACTGCATAGCTAAGTGCATGCAATAACAGGCCATCAATTGTACACAAAATTCATGACTTTCCGTTGTTAGTTTTTGTGTTTGTGTGGTGGCAAACATAAGCAAATGTTATTTTCATTCTTTAGACATTTTTTATTATTATCTATATATAAATTATGGTTAATTCTGACATAGGCGAGAACAATGGAAAAACTTTGGGACAAATCACTTGGCAACACTATAATAATACCTGTCACAATATATTTCAACAGTTTATTTCAGTCTCGTTCGTACCTAAATATGTACTCTTTTTTAAACCAAATGACGTCCGTTTGATCATTGGTTGATTGGAGTCTAGCCCCCTTATAAAATAGAAACACAGAGACCGAAAAAAAGGGGATCCGAGAATCAAGAATACAGACAGATAGCGATAGACGGGAGAGAGACGACTGCCAAAACATAAAGAAGTATCGTTCCAGACTCCATCTGGACAAAACAGTGTGTTGCAGGCTTGTTCTATTCTTTAATTAGTCATTTCAAGATTTGGATAAGAAGATTAAAAAAAGATTTGAGAATCTAGATACAGATAGACAGAGCTGAGGAACACTCACAACTGCTGAAAAACACAAAGAAATATCATTCTGAAATCCATCTTGATGAAAAAGTGTGCTGTAGTCTGCCATTTCAAGATTTGATTAAGAAAGAGAACCAGCTTTCCATCACATAATAATCCTATTTTTATTGAATGAAAAAGAAGATAGAAGACTGGTGTCAACTAGATACTAGACTGTCAACTTGTTATTAATTCTTTCTATTTGGATTTTACACTGTTCCTAGGGTGTCTAGAAAACTCAGATCTAGAAACCTCAGATCTCGGATATATCTGAGTTTTCTAGATCTAGAAAAGTCAGATATCTGAGTTTTCTAGATCTAGAAAACTCAGACTTATCTGACTTCTCTAGATCTAGAAAACTCAGATATCAATATCTGACTTTTCTAGTGAGAAGTCTGCTCTGAAAACCATGTTGTATTTCCATCTGGGTTTGAGGTAACTAATATACATTGATTGACGCGTTAGGGTTTATTTTTCAAAATCGTCAAAACAATTTTCAGAGTTTGTTACAGTAGATCTTATTAAATGTGAGGGCACACATAATATAAATTCATTCTTTAATTTTAGTATAGCCGGTTTATAGGTTTTATCCTGAAAACGTTAATGTGTATAGTATGTATATTTCTGTATGTAATACATACACAGTATGTAGAATAGCATTTGTCTAGACAAAAGGATCATTATTAAACATATTAATCAATTATTTATTTAATTTCCATACATGCTTTCTAATTAGCACAAATAAAGAATAATTACTATAATTGGTTTTGACGTGTTTGCTAATTCATTTTATAAATTATTTCAAACAATAAAATGTAAGTTTCATAGTATTTGTGACAGTGGTTTGATTTGAGACATTTAAATTTGACAATTTAAATTTATCTATTTAGAATCAAAAGTTTATTTTCCTATTTGTTATACACTATTGTATTTGCAGAAAATTGTTCATGCATGTGCTTGGTGTGGAAATTAAATGGTTGAATAAAAGTATTGGTAATAGTTAGACTGCAGACATTTTTAAAAAGTTGAATAATATTTTTTACGGTTCTAAAAGTTTCAGACTAAAAAATGAGAATATACCCAAGATATTAAGAAATCCATTTTAGACAATTATCTAGTTAATTATTACTGTATATCCTTCATTTACTATTTGTGGTAATGAAAGTTGCAAAATGTTTCTTAAAATTCTTTCCACATCCTTCTGTCATAAATAGCTGACTGACTTCTGTTGATTGATGTTTTTATTACCCTTGTTACATTTACAAATTATTCAACAGAATTTGTGTTCCTGCTTAATTTCCTATAACCATATAAGGTGTTGGTCGATATTTATTATCCATAAGAAATAAAGAATTAGATTAAAAAATTAGTACACCACCAGAAGGTCCACTAATAAGTTTGTTAATATAAAACAAAAAAAGTGATGATTCTATATTTTGAGTGTTGTAGGACCAAAAAAAATGGATTTGGCCACATGGGTATTATTCATCAACAACATCAACAAATTTAAAAGTGACGTTTTTCCTCCGTGGTGGGTTTATGGCTAAATTAATATAATTGATTTTAATTTGAATTAATATGATTGATTGATTGGTTACTTGATTGATTTATTTTGATAGAAAATATTTTGTAATATCCAGTGAAGTTTGGGTACTGTAGTTCGTTTATTTCATTTTTATATCAAAGACTGAGATTACAATTAAAATTTATTGCTGAAAATCACAGTAATAATAATAATATTACAATAGTAATATTATGTGTTAAAAAAACTGCAAATCATTCTATTAACTACTATAATTTTTTACGTTTTTAAATTCACAAGCGAATCATTTGTCAGCAATTATGTTGTAGATGGTAAACAGTTGAAATCATTTGAGACTGAAAAACAAAACTGCCTATATATCTCTGGGGGAAAAAAGAAGAAAATTCGACATTCAGACACATTTTTAGATTGGTCAGAATGCCGAGTAAAAATCCATATTGTCCGTCTTGCATTAAATCAAGCTCCCTTATATATGAAACTGTTGGACAGTGGGTATTCATCTATAATTATAGATGAAATTGTAAGACAGGTGCAGTGAGAATGACCCTTGACCTTTCCTGATCATCCACTGGTAATGTGTATGGATTAGTAATGTACAGTAGACACAAAACATACTGCTCTAATGTTTTTATAAACCTTAAACTTTGTTCATATATATGTAATATATTATTAAGGGGTGGGTACGAAACTACATTAGCGCAAGGATTATGTAGGCCTATAACCAACAATATTATTGAACTTTTCTGACCATTGAGACACTCATTTCACTGGTATAATGATCAAAAAGGTAACCACTCACTAATAAGTGGAAATTTATATGTTATATTCGAACTATACTTTGTTTGCTGGTGCAGGTTTATTGTCATTTATGTATTAGGCTTACAGTATTATTTTACTACATTATAAGCCACTGTTGTTTTCATATTTGTAAAATAAACTAAGGTACACGGAAGGTTCTTGTTTTTCTATACCTTTTCACCACCAAATCCATTGGAATATACAACACTGCATGAAATATATCTGGAGTAGCCATCCCCACGACACAATCATGTCCCAATGTTCACTGAAGTTTTCACGAGTTATTATAGATATTATTATCTACAGTAATAACATTTATTTAATGTGACTAACCTATAGGCAGAAACCTGTTTACACTGCAAGCAAATATCTATTGTGTGAACAAAGCACTATGTTCAATTTAATGGTATAAAACAAATAACGTTGGTGGTTCGTTGGTGAGCTCCCACTAGAAGGCCTAAATGTGATAGGGTGTTCCACTAAACATTTTTCTTTTCACCTGTGTTCCCCACTTCGAGGGGGAAGGGCTGATATCGGTTTTTAGGTACAGTATTAGCGGCACCACTAACATCATTTCTGGTTTGTGTATTATATCCATAATAAATGGCATTCTAAAAATAAGCATTAAAAACACTCCAAAAACACTTAGGGTGTTAAACGTTAATACACACTCTTTTTGCCCAATTTCTGTTTTACAACCTTTCTTTAGTAATTTCATTATAATTAATTCACTTTTCAACTTAAAACCATGTTATACGAGCATGTCAAAATTGACAGGCTACGCATGTGTAAGTTAGCAAAATGGTGAAAATATGCTCAAATTTTTAATTAATATGGATCGTCAGAATGCTCAAGAACCCCTATTTTGCATTTAATTTTCTTAAAGTGTATATATCATATGTATGATTTATTATGAAATTAAGGGGAAAAAGGTTAATTACATCATCACCTTCTTCTATATATTAAAGTTAAAAGTATATACTTTGATAATGTATCATTTTTAAAAATGTTTAAAGATGTCTTCATAGTAAAAAATTATGATACATTGCGGTATGTAATATCTATCTGCACCAAAGTGGTTACTGCATAATAAATACACAGAGGAATCTTTCCTCAACATTTAGTAAGTTGTGTATGGCTCGGTTGTCTGTGCTCGTGTCTATAGCAGTCAAGGTACCGAGATTGATTATCACCTTGGGAAACGAAACAAAATAAGATTTCTGTTAATATCCATGTTGTTTGTCCAATTTTATTTCTTAGTGTATAGATTATACGCATGATTTGATAATGTAATCTAGAGAAAAAGTAACTTATGTCTTTATCATTATGTAACAAGGGTGGTTTGTGACATTATACGGCCGCAGAGGGATGTGATACCGACTATTGTATTTGAGTTAAATAGCAAGATCCTATCTTTTATAAATTATAATTTGTATTAATTTGATTTATTAATAATTAAAGATTCAATCAAATATATCTTTTAAAAATCAATTATCTTTATTTAAATCAATGCATACAGTATAACCTATCATACCTGTCATGGTGACAAATTAAATCTAGTTGTAATTGTTGTTGTTTTCTCATATTAATTTAAAACCCCTATAATTTTGTAATTTTTGATAGCCTTGACCAACTGTTGTCTGATGACAGTTTAATTGTTAAACTAAAAAATCTTTATCTTATTTATTTTCCTTATTAAATTATTTAATAGTGACTACTGTAGCACATTAGATTTATTTATTTATTCATAGGAATCACTTTTATATCAGAGGCACACTTGTATCAGTTAATGGTGTATCCATTTTACAGACAAAATAATAATACAACTTTTTAAATCAATAAGTTTATTTTACAATTTAAAAGTTTCCATCTTTTCTAAATCTTAATCACCACAAAAACTATTTTCAGGTATATTTCTACTTTTTTTATTACAAAATATTTACTAAACCTCTAGCTCCATCCAGAGAGTTACAACTCCCTGCTCCATCACTGAGCAACATGCAGAAAAAGGTGTCTTGTATTGTCTTTTAATGATTTGTGACCTAAATGCTGTGACCCCTTACTGTACAGTACATCCAAAGTACTTGGTTACCAATAAGCTTGGGGCAATTTGCTTTCAGAATGTATAAATATATTGATAATCATCCAACGCTACAATTCGCAAATGAGAAAAAAAGTACACCAAACCTGAATATGTAATTTACAGTCTGTATTACCATGTGAATATGCTTCAAATTAAACTCGTAAATTTGTTTTTATCAATAACAAAAGATTATATTAATTAATTATATTAAAGGTATACAGTATGATAATATTTGAGAAATTATATTTAGAATTATTACTAAAATGATACATCTCTTTTTCATTAAAAAGTTAGATTGGTTTTCTTAATTTGGTAATCGTAATTTAGTATGGTAATATGGTAGTTTTATTTTATGAATGTCTTCTGGTGTACACAATTAAAAAAGGACTGCATAGATAAATGAATTTATTTATTATTACCATTTTAAGTTAATTTAGTGACCTGTATCATATCTTAGATTATTACTTAAGATTATTTTATACAAGAATTAGTCATGAAAAAGTCTACTGATAAAAGTGGCATGTTCCTTTTGTTCAAAACTGTATAATCTAATTTATACTTGTACCATGGACCTATGCACAATATACTGTACATAGCATGTATTGCATAAATATGCTATAAAGAAAGATGATAATCTATAACTTAAAATTCGCCGCCATATATCGCTAGACAAAAATAATAATAATAAAGGACCCCCTCAATAATTATTTTGTCAGAGACTTTTTACTGGCCGAATATGCCCGACTTCTTTCTCACATAAAGCCGGTATATACCGGTTATATTTCCGGCACGATAGTCCGATTAGAATGGGTAACTGCCGGTAACGATACCGACACGACGCCAGCATAATACCGGTATATTGCAGGCACATCTGTGAGAAAGGGGCTATAGAGTAAAATACTGTTCAAGGATATGGGATACAGTATATATACTCCTCTGCTATTTACCAACAAAAAACAAACAATTGAAGAAAAAAAAATTAGACACCTGCTTATATTTAGATTTGGAAAGAAGCCAAGTTATTGCTGCAAATGTGTTGAACTACCCTTGATATTGATTGTTCACATAAACTAAAATTTATGATGAATTTAATAATAATAGATTTAACGTTTGTTTTTGATGTAAAGAATTTACCACTGAAAGGCTCAGAATTTACCACTAATACCACTCTTTTATATAGATATAAGCCAGATTTTTAAATCACTTTATTTGTGTGAATTACTCATCTTTATTCTTACATCAGAAATAAAATGTTTGTTTACAAAGTTTTGGTAGATTATTTGGTTTATCTTTTTAAATCTATATTTGTGAAAATCCAAAAGCCTTTGTTATCGCAACTAGAAACATATTTTTGTGTAAAACCGAAACTAAAAGTGCTTAAAAGATAACTTTACCAGATATAGTTTATATAACAGCAACAACAACTCAAATATTAACTATGATTTAAATATTTAATATGTTGTTATGACACATTTTATGTAAAAGAAATGTCAATATGTTCACTAGAATTTCATGTTATACATAACATTTTTTTTAAAGTACCTAGATTTTGAAAACTGATAGTATGTTAATGTTTTTTGCACCACGCCTTTTTGTATATTGTATGTTGATACAAAATAATATTACTAAAACAGACGTAATTTTATGTAATTATTTTATCGAAAAATGGCGTAGTTCATACAGTTACCAACTGAGGGCACAATCGGTTTACTTCGTTTACATGGCTAATTTTTATTTTCGGCGATGTTCTTTTTTATTCTTTCTTATAATATTGATACAAAATGGAATATGTACATTACTATAGTTTATAATTATGTTTTTGTCTGTACTATATTTAAACAAATATGTTTACTACTGATGAACAAAAATAATTGATAATAAATCATTTTTCTGAAGAAAGAACAATAATTAAAACTGTTTACACCAAAAAGGCTTCTTTTTTTTCTTTTTTTTTAATATGAAAGTTAAAGCTATTTAAAATGTTAGCTCTTGTTAGCTTTCCTGTTTAATATTCTCAAAGAAACTTGTATACTCATGCCTTTTAGAGGTTAAACAAAACGGTGTCTGTAATACAATTAAATATAAAATAGTGCTACAAGCCACTGGAAACACTATATTAGCTTTGTTTACTCAATTCCATTACAATATTCACTACTTTTAGTTGATTGTGTTGAAAGCTAACGAAGTGACAAAATGAGATCTTACTTGTGTTTCAATAGTCGCAAACTGTCCATTGAGTGTAGTTAGATTTGTCATAGTTGGATTATACAGCAATTATTTATAAACAAGTACCTATTAATATTTATATGAGCCAGAAATAGAGAAAGTACAAAAAAAGGTAAGGAATGGCAACAACTATACATCATTCTATGGTTTATTGATTTCTTTAATGTGTCCCCTGAGTGTCTTGTATCTAAATTTAGTTTATTCAAGAGAGCACATTGCCATTCCTTTTCATACATTACCTGTATCTACTTTGATATTGGATTTTTTCAATCTAATTTGAAAATAATTTATCAAAATTTTATATATTTGGAATACCAACTAAAAAAATATATTATTATCATTTTTATGATTTATTTTGTCATTTTAATTTCACATTATTGTTATTTACTTTGAGCAACAAAAAACAATGAATGTATTATTGTCTGTCATACAATGGCGTTTTGGTGAAATGTAACTGTTATTTTTTAATATTTAGTGAAATGTGAAAGTGAAATTTTTTTCTATGTAAGTGAATATTTTATTCATTTTTAATGTATCTTAATTTTCATGTTTGTGATATAAAAAAAATCCTACTAAAATTAAAATAGAAATTTTAACTTCAAAACTTTTTAAAATCAAGAATGTATATATGTAAAAACACCATCACAAAGCTATACATTTTGTATTTTTGACTAGTATATTATTTAAATTATATTTACTTGTATATTTCTTTTTTATATAAAAGCAGTACTGTAGGTACCTGGATTTTTAGGGCAGCCTAGTAGATGGGATGTTTGTGTAGTAATAGTTCCTGAATTAAGACAGGATGTAATATGGACAGAAATGTTGTCAATATTTCCTTTTGAAACAAGTAACACATAACATTTAATTCTTATAGGTACCAGTAATTTCTTAGTTGTGTACTTTTAATTGTGATTGAATAGTATAATAGCACACAACATTCACATTTTACATATATACTGCCCATTTTAAAGCCTCCTTCCCTACGTTTTTTAGATCTAATTTAAGATCACAAACTATATTTAATGTAAAAATAATACTATATGGTCCTATTGCGATAACTTTTTTCGTCTTTAAACGGTTAAAAATGTGAAAAATAAGTCGATTCTAATAATTATAGCGGCCCGCTATAAATCCCAAAATGCATTGTGCGCGGATTGATATTTTTGTTTTTCACCTGTAATTCGCCCACTTTTCAATCGATCGTGAGGCCAAAACAAATGGAAGACTCCTAACTTTTCAGCGAAAATACCGGGTTTTCCCCAATTTGTATCAACGGAGTCTGGCAAAAATAGAAAGACAATTAATGCAGCAACTATACAACGTCAGGCTAGGTATATAGCTAGCGTACAATGTTCGTACGTTACCGATGTTTACCAGCTAGGCCTACAAAACTAAGCCTAGCTAGGCTAGGCCTAAGACCGTCCACGAGAGGTCGATCGCCGCGAGCTACTTAGTAGTGCATTGTTTCTCACTTTTTATCATAATTTACCATAAAACGTACATTTAAGACAAGGAATGACATGGTTTAATGTTTTTAAAGTGATATATATGTATTATTTTCCAAAAAACGTCCAAATTTGCAGGGAAGGGGTCTTTAAGTTTTTTTGATTGGATGGCTGAAAAGATTAATTTCAGAAACTGAAATTTTAAGCAAACTTTTGAGATCATTTTAATTATTGCTAAGGTATAAACGTATTCACTTCAATATTGGATTAAAAAGTAAGATATATACTTCCGCATTCAGATAATTTCACTCTATTTTTGCTAATTACTGTAATTACTTTTATTAACCTAACTTTAACTATAATACATTATAAAACTTTAGAACACCAACATAATTTATTTCAATGCATTCTTATATAATTAGAAGCTATTGATTTGTGTTATTAGAAATTCTATAGTAGCCAGCTTGCTGCATAAGGATTAATTTTCACTTTCAGAATAGTTCTCTATGTTTCATTCTGATGTCAATCAATAACAATAATTTTAATGTTCTACCTCCAGTATACCACAGCTATGTTAATCTTCATAAAGTTTCTCTTCAAAAGATTCGCTATCAAATGCTTGTATTTGTTATTTAAGCCTGTTTTCCTGTCGTTGGTTGAGTTACGTTGAGTTGCGTTGAATTGACAGGATTCAACAATTTTACAGGAAAAGGGGGTAAAAATCAATGTTAAAAATCGTTAAAATGTGCAATCGTTGAAGTTCAACTCGGTTTAACTTCAACGTTTCAATTACATCATTGCAGTTTGTGAAAAAAATAGGTACATGCTGACAATTCTTTAATTTTTATAATGCTACTACTATTTTTTTAACCTTTTTTGTACATTTTTAAGGTCTGATATTTCAAAACAACAAGTGTAAGTCAAATTAAAATATAATATTTTATTATTACTTTAGTGTACGCCTAGATTAAGATATTAGTGAAAGCATGTTGAAGCATCAAAACACGTAATTTTTTCAATTTTTACGCGGGCCCGGCTGCAACACTTTTTGTCGCATGTCCCTAGACTTTTGACAAAACATCACATTTTTTATTGATTTTAAACCAGAAATCGTGGACGTATATTTAATTAGGACACCAGTTATTGTTGTAAGTTATGCTAAATTTGTTCACATACATTTTGGAAATTGGAATTACTAAAGATAACTTTTTTTATTACAACAATAGCATTTTGTCTGTTACAACTTGCAACCAAAACAGTTTCAGAATATGAGGATTCAAGGTACAGTAGAATCTACTGTTTTAAACATTTTTTTTTTAAGTTATGTTTTATAAAAAAATACTTATTTTAATATTTTTCAGGTTTAAAATGCTGGAATATAGATGGTGAAGAGGCAAAGTTAGATGATGCCATCTCGACATTAGCCAAAACTGAATTAAAAACCGATGATATAGGTATGTACATACAAAATGCATGTTCTGCTGTAGATTTTCCTTATTTCATAAAATATATATTCAAATATATCAAATTATTTAATTAAATTTCAGTATATCACCGGGCTGTTTAGAATTCATGTTCTGTGCCTGATGTTTATATATATATATAATATATATATATAATATAAATCCAAAGGCAAATTACTGAAAAAATAACAATGCTGTGGGTGGTATCAGTGGATGAGGAGAACATTTCAGTAACTACATTAATTTTTTTTTTGACATAATAATTTTAATGTGTCAGATGATATTTTATTGTTGTTTTTCGTCATAAAACTTACAGGCTTTATAGTCAGTTAAATGTTGACCAAATTTTAACCATCTATTTTCAGGTAGACAAAGTCTTTGCCTTGTTGGAGAAAATCTGGGCATTGTGGTCCTGATCAGCCCTAACGCTGCCTATGTAAAAATCGAATTACAAACACTGCTGTCGCATTCAGCTCAGCATAAATGCTTAATATATGGTGGGCATGTTGTTGAAAATAATGACTGGGTTCTCAGTGATGACACGTTTAGTCTTCAAGATGTCATTGATGTTGTATCCGACGAAAATGTCCAGAGTGCTCTATGCAATGCTGGTGACGACAAGCCAACACTCTCTGTATCTGGTTGCCATTGGCCTGCTGGAACAGTATCAAAACAAGAATTTACTAAACTGTTATCTCTAACATTTAACCCAAGCGACATTAAGAATGATTCTCAAAGCATTCCACAACTAGTGGATGCACTCACCACACATGTGCAAGTTCCATCCCCATTTGACCAATTAGAGCCACCTACAATTGGTGTTGGTGTCAAGTGCAAGATCTCTAAGCCAACTGTTCTTATATTTCCAGCAGCTAAAGGTGATTGTGCATTCTTTGCTGTCAACGATTTTAGTATATTCATTGGAGGTGGTTATCCTGTAAAGCCATGCTTTTGGAAATTTGCCAAACACCTTCATAGAATAGATGCTATCCTATTGCCCCATATGCAACCTGATAGTGTAATCGGAATTAACAGCCTATTGCAACGTAAAATAGCAGAAGCTCAACTTCCAGAACCAGAAAGAGGAACAGATGAGTTTGATGAGTGGCAAATGAAATGCAATTCCCCAGAAGTAGGCGTTGTTTATGTCAATGCACCTGAAGGAAAGACTTCACCACAGAGTTTAGTTCTCAAGACTATCAGTAGTGGAAATAAAACAATGCAATTATTGAGAGATTTGGACATTGAACCAATAATGTGTATTTCAAGTAGTGGTAAAACAATTGAACCAATTACTCTTTATCAAAAAGTAGGAATTGGTAAGCTTGATATGTTCATACTTTCTCCACCTAAAGATTCAAAAGAACTAAAAGACTTTATACAGCAGTGGTCCAACAATGCTAAATTTTTCACAAAGGCCAAAACAGGCGTTAGAGTGAATGGCAAAGATGCAGATTTAGTTCTCTCAAATGTTGTATCTGTTTGTGCTCTCATTGTATGGCAGCCATATAACCCAAATGAAAATATAGTCCGAGTACTGTTCCCAGGAAATGCTCCACAGAACAAGATTTTAGAAGGATTAGACAGATGTAAAGATTTAGATTTTTTAAAACATGCAGATGTTACTAAAAACAAGCTTAAAAATGGAGGGAAAGGGAAGTCCTTAAAGAAATCATCTGGCCGTACTTCAGCAAAGGGAAAAGTAAATGGTACAATACATGGATCAAAAAATAGTTTATCTGTTACAACTACTAATGATGCTCCACCACCAGAACTTGCAGATGGTGTATGCAATGATGGAATACATTGCAACACTCCACCCCCAGAGCTTGCTGATGGTGTCTGTAGAGATGGAAAACATTGCAACACTCCTCCTCCAGATGGCACATGTGATGATGGCATTCATTGTAACACTCCTCCACCTGGTGTCTGTGGTGATGGAATCCACTGCAATACTCCTCCTCCAGATAACACATGTGGTGATGGCATTCATTGCAACACTCCTCCACCTGGTGTCTGTGGTGATGGAATCCACTGCAATACTCCTCCTCCAGATAACACATGTGGTGATGGCATTCATTGCAACACTCCTCCACCTGGTGTCTGTGGTGATGGAATCCACTGCAATACTCCTCCTCCAGATAACACATGTGGTGATGGCATTCATTGTAACACTCCTCCACCTGGTGTCTGTGGCGATGGAATCCACTGCAATACTCCTCCTCCAGATAACACATGTGGTGATGGAATCCACTGCAACACTCCTCCACCTGGGGTCTGTGGTGATGGAATCCACTGTAACACTCCTCCACCTGGTGTCTGTGGTGATGGAATTAACTGTAACACTCCTCCTCCAGAAAATACATGTGGTGATGGAATCCACTGCAACACTCCTCCAAATGGTGTCTGCGGTGATGGTATTCACTGTAACACACCACCTCCAGAGGATGAAGGTGATGTTGAAGTTCAAAAAGTATCTGAAAACAACATGCCAGATCCTGTACAGTTTACAAATCAACAGCCTGAAATGCAACCAACTGGCTATAACCCAAATGGTGATGAAATTGTTGCACCTATTGCAACAAAAGTACCAATAGAATCTCCAGATGAAGGATACCCAGCCACTTCACCAGAGCAATATACTGCAAACAGCATTGACACAGAAACTTCAGAAGAGCAGATGACAGACCAGTCTGTAGAAGACATTCCACATGACGAAGAAAATGAACCATTACTTTCAGAAAAACAGGAGAAAGTTGATGATTCACCAGGTGATAGTCAGGATTCAATTGCATCATATGATCCACAAGAGCCATGCCCATGGGAGCCTACAATAGAACTCTCTAAACAAAGTGCAGAACCTGCAGCTGGAGATCTTGAAGACATTGAAGCTGTATGTAGTGACCAAAAGCAGGAGGTACCAAGTCCAGCTGAGGAAGAAACAACGCAACAACAAGTTGAAGTAGTTGCAACTGACATCACACATTCTGCTGGTAAATAGTTATTTTATTTTTACTTTTAAAATTAATTAATGCTATTAATATTATTATTGTTTTGTTGAATGTGCCATTTAAATGTCAAATAATAGTTATCCACTTTGACACCAAAAAGTGGATAAAAAAATGTCCTGATCTATGTAAATAATACATACGCTATATTCTTCATAGCCACACATATAAATACAGTACTGTATAGGTACCACAGCATTTTTTATGTAGGTCTATGTTTGAGGGCTATACACTTTTGACACATAAGTCACAAGTTTGTGGTAGAATGTAACCCTTTATTTTGTCATTTTATAAGTGAAAACATTTTTTTTTGTTTACTGAAGTGAATAACTTTATTCAAACCTGATTTTAAAAATCTTAATTTTTCATGTTTTTGGGGACAATACCTCATCAATATTTTTTTATTATTTGTTTTCCAGATGAAGAAATTGAACATGATGATTCATCTGATGCTGAATCACAAGCCTCACAAATTGAAGTTGAACAAGTTGACGATGTACAGGTGTCAGTAGAGTTAAAGGATAATGACTTTACTGGAGAAACCAGCACAGATGCAACTGAAGCATTTGAAAATACAGATCTAGAAAGTGGAACACAAGCCTCTCCTAAAGAAGAACCTGCTGAACTAGAAGAGGTTGTACAATTAGAAGCTATAAGAACCATTGAGAGTTCAAAAGATGAACAATCAGTTGAATCTGGGAAAATTAGACAGGATGTTCCAGATGAAACACACACAACTCTTGGCGATACAACAGCAGAAAGCATTCAGTCCACACCACAACCTTCTGATACAATGGAAGCAACTAATGATGTAGAGAATATTACTGCCGAAGATACAAACCGAGGGTTTGAAGTACCAGTAGAAAACCTTCCTGAAGAGTCCAAAGATGATACTACTATGCAAGATACTGAGAATGTTGACAAAGAAGATGATATGGTTCAATCTACACATGTGCCTAAACATGAAAATATACTAATAGACCATTTCCAGCAAAAAGAAGTAATAAAAGAAGAAAATGATGAGCAAGTTGGAGACCAAATAGTGAAACAAGCAATTGAAAAAGACAATAAACAAGTTGAATATCTTTCTGAAGATTTATCCGACACTACTGACGTTGCTGTAGATGATGACCTTAAAGAAGATGTACCTAAGGAATCAATTGAGTGTGAACATGTAGAAGCAGTAGAAAAAGATGAAAATGTAATGGAGGAAACTAAACTTGAAAATATACAAGTTGAGGAAACAGATGAACAGAGTTCAAATAACCAATATGAGGAAGACCAAAAGGAAAAACAAACAACTGCATCTGATCTGTTAATGGAGCAAATAGTAAATGCTGAAATAACAGAAGATAAAAAGATAGAAGAATCAACAGTTGAAATGAAAAAAGAAACAGAGCAGGAAGAACATGTAGATGAGGCAGAAAATGCAAAAGAACAAGAAATTAAATATGAGCACATTACAAGTGCTGTTGCTAATGAATTCAAATCTTTACCAGGTGAATCAGAAGTAAATGTAGACCAACTGAAGGGCAGTAAAAGTAGTGTGGAAGAAAGTGACACTGCCAATGAGGCTGAGACTGTGGAAGTAATATGTGATGAACCTGAAACTGAGGAACTACAGAAAGATGAATCCCAAACTGAGGAACTACAGAAAGATGAATCCCAAACTGAGGAACTACAGAAAAATGAATCCCAAACTGAGGAACTACAGGAAGATGAATCCCAAACTGAGGAACTACAGAAGGATGAATCCCAAACTGAAGAACTACAGAAAGATGAATCCCAAACTGAGGAACTACAGAAAGATGAATCCCAAACTGAGGAACTACAGAAAGATGAATCCCAAACTGAGGAACTACAGAAAAATGAATCCCAAACTGAGGAACTACAGGAAGATGAATCCCAAACTGAGGAACTACAGAAGGATGAATCCCAAACTGAAGAACTACAGAAAGATGAATCCCAAACTGAGGAACTACAGAAAGATGAATCCCAAACTGAGGAACTACAGAAAGATGAATCCCAAACTGAGGAACTACAGAAAGATGAATCCCAAACTGAGGAACTACAGAAAAATGAATCCCAAACTGAGAAACTACAGGAAGATGAATCCCAAACTGAGGAACTGCAGAAAAATGAATCCCAAACTGAGGAACTGCAGAAAGATGAATCCCAAAGTGAGGAACTACAGAAAGATGAATCCCAAACTGAGGAACTACAGAAAGATGAATCCCAAACTGAGGAACTACAGAAAGATGAATCTCAAACTGAGGAACTACAGAAAGATGAATCCCAAACTGAGGAACTACAGGAAGATGAATCCCAAACTGAGGAACTACAGAAAGATGAATCCCAAACTGAGGAGCTACAGAAAGATGAATCCCAAACTGAGGAACTACAGAAAGATGAATCCCAAACTGAGGAACTACAGAAAGATGAATCCCAAACTGAGGAACTACAGAAAGATGAATCCCAAACTGAGGAACTACAGAAAGATGAATCCCAAACTGAGGAACTACAGAAAGATGAATCCCAAACTGAGGAACTACAGAAAGATGAATCCCAAACTGAGGAACTACAGAAAGATGAATCCCAAACTGAGGAACTACAGAAAGATGAATCCCAAACTGAGGAACTACAAAGTAATGAAATTGAAACTGAGGAACTACAGAAAGATGAATCTCAAACTGAGGAACTTCAAATGGATAAACCTGAAACGGAGGAATTAAACAAATATGAATCCAAAAGTGAACATGGAACTATAGTACAGAGTAATGAACCTGAAGCTGTGGAAATACAGACAGATGAATACCAAAATAAGGGACTTCAACCTGAAACTGAGGATCTAGAGAAAGATGAATCCCAAACTGAGGAACTACAAGGTGAAGAAATAGAAACTGAGGTACTACAGGGTAATGGATCTGAAACTGAAGAACTACACACAGATAAATCCCAAACTGAGGAACTACAAGGTGATGAACCTGAAACTGAGGAACTACAAAAAGATGAATGCCAAACTGAGGAACATAAAAGCAAAACTGAGGAACATCAAATGGATGAACCTGAAACTGATGATCTAGAGAAAGATGAATCCCAAAATGAGGAACTACAAGGGGATGAATCTGAAACTGAAGAATCTCAAAATGAGGAACTACAGAAAGATGAATCCCAAACTGAGGAGCTTCAAATGGATGAACCTAGAACTGAGGAACTACAGAAAGATGAATCCCAAACTGAGGAGCTTCAAATGGATGAACCTAAAACTGAGGAACTACAGAAAGATGAACCCCAAATTGAGGAGCTTCAAATGGATGAACCTAAAACTGAGGAACTACAGAAAGATGAATCCCAAACTGAGGAGCTTCAAATGGATGAACCTAAAACTGAGGAACTACAGAAAGATGAATCCCAAACCGAGGAGCTTCAAATGGATGAACCTAAAACTGAGGAACTACAGAAAGATGAATGCCAAACTGAGGAGCATCAACTAGATGAACCAGAAACTGAGGATCTAGAGAAAGACGAATCCCAAAATGAGGAACTACAAGGTGATGAAATTGAAACTGAGGAACTACAAGGTAATATATCTGAAACTGAGGAACTGCACACAGATACATCCCAAACTGAGGAACTACAAGGTGATCAATCTGAAACTGAGGAACTACAGAAAGATGAATCCCAAAGTGAGGAACTTCAAATGGATGAACTTGAAACTGAAGAACTACACAAAGATGAATCTGAAACTAAGGAACAGGAATTACCAACTGAAGGTACAGGGATAAATGAACCGCAAATTGTAAATGTTGATAAGTCTTATGATGAAGAACCAATTATTGATGGGTCTTCTTTAAATGAGGATCAAGAAGAAAATGAAGTAGTAGTTATGGAAAATAAGAGAGAAGAAAATGATGCACTAACAGAACAAGTACTTGCAGAAGAACAAGTAGATGTTGAAGTTGTAAAAACAACAACAGTAGAAGAAGATATTATTGAACCACAAAGTGAGAAGTCATTAGAATCAGTTACAATAGATGGAGTCACTGAAACAACTACTGAACATACATCAGATTTGGAAGAATTTGTTACAGAAAAAAGACAAGACATTGAAGTTGAAGACAAAATTGTAGTGGTGGGTGTTCCTGATGAGCATGCTCTGCCAGACAATATTGATGGTGTGTCTGGAAATTATACACCTGAACCTGTGCAAGAAAACCAAACTGTTTCAGAAACTTTACAAACATCAAGTCCAGTTCAACATTCTCCAACCCCTGATGAAATCCAAGCTAGAATGGATGAAATATCTGATGAAAATGAATTCGATAAAAAGACAACTCTGGTTTTAGCACCAACTCCGCCCGTTTCTCCAGCCGCATCCCCTTCAAAGTCTCCAATAACTATTCTTGCTCCAGTAGTTATACCAGTTGCAGGAGAAAATAAAGAAGTGAAAGTAGATTCTGTTACAGAGACCAAGAAGTCTGCTAAAAAGACAACTAAGAAAGCACCACCAAAGAAAGATACATCTCAAAAACCTGCTGCTATTAAAGTCACAAAAACAGCAGCAACTAAAACTAAACCAGTAACCACATCAACTAAGAAAACTGATGATAAGAAAACTGATTTTAAGAAAATTGATGTTAAGAAAGCTGATGCTAAGAAAACTGATGCTAAGAAAGCTGATGCTAAGAAAACTGATGCTAAGAAAACTGATGCTAAGAAAACTGATGCTAAGAAAACTGATGCTAAGAAAACTGATGCTAAGAAAACTGATGCTAAGAAAACTGAAACTAAGAAAACTGATGCTAAGAAAACTGATGCTAAGAAAACAGAGTCTAAGAAAACAGAAGTTAAGAAAACTGAAGTTAAGAAAACTGATGCTAAGAAAACTGATGCTAAGAAAACAGAGTCTAAGAAAACTGATGATAAGAAAACTGATGCTAAGAAACCAGATGTTAAGAAAACTGAAGTCATGAAAGAAGATAAAAAGTCTGATGATACAAAGAAAAATGTAGACAAGAAATCAACTGTAACTAAAAAGAAGGCAACCACAATAAAAGCTGAATCTTCAGCACTGAAGTCTAAGACAGAATCCAAGCCTTTAGTCAAGCCAACAAGTTTAAAATCAAACACTAAGTCAGCTTCTTCAAAAACAAATGATGCTACAAAGAAAGATGAGAAAAGGTCATTTGCTAGCCCTACCAAAGCATCTGAGAGGAGAAGTACTGTTGATCAAACTGATAGTAAAAAGAAAGCTTCTTTAGCACCTACTGCAGCATCTAAAAAGGCTGAAACCAAACGTCCCACAACTGCACCTTCTGGCACAAATACAAAAAAACCTGCTCCACAGAAGACATCTTTAACCTCCAAAAAGACAGACTCTAAAAAAGATAAGAAAGCTCCTACTAAACCTGCCAATGGAAGGCCAGGAAGTTCGACTAAATCTACAGCAGCAGCTCCACCAAAGGAAAAACCGATTCCAGTAAGCGGCCCACCTGTCTATATTGATCTAACCTATGTTCCTAATCATGCAAGCAAAGACAATATCAACATGGAATTCTTTAGACGCATTAGAGCAAAGAATTATGTCATTAGTGGAAATAATAAAGGAAGTGATCAACCAAGCTTACAAGTTTTAGAAGCTCTTCTTGAGGCAAAGAACAAATGGGAAGATAATGATCTAGAAGTAACCGTAATTTCTACATATGATACACAGGTTCTTCAAGATTGGGAAAATAGTCGACAAGAAGAACTTGAAAAGGCCAAGATTGTTGTTTCGCAACCTGCCTGTTCAAGTGTTGTTCAAATGAAAGATGAAACATTCTACATGTACAAGGTTGAATTTTGAAGCAACTTGAAACCAAGATAAGAAAATAATAGTGGCAAAAGAAATTACATGCAATGTGTTTTTTAAAAATACAGTAGTTTTTGACCAGCTTTTAAAATATAAATATCTGCCAGCCCAGTGTATTATACATTTTTGCATCATAATAACAAAATTGTTGGGCTCGGTAAAATTTTATCTTATATGCTAGACTTCAATTATTGGGTAGTTTAATTAGCTGTGAATACAGTATTTTCCTTTGAGTAGAGTAATCTATTCAAGCAATTGTTCAGTGTGGTAAGACAACTCATCTGTGCATAGAGATCTCAATATAGGCATAACAAAAGCAAATTGAGGTTTTTTTTTAGTTTCGCTTTTTTTATCCGATATATTTCATAAAGTGACTTTGTTTTCTATTTGTGAAAGTCAAATTCTTTGTTAGATTTTTGGTGCAATTTTATCTAATAAAACAAAGTGATAGTTTTAAAGGTATTGATAATTGAGTGGTTCTAATTAGAGTAATTTTAATAGAATAATTGAGCTAATTAGCTTTGCCATGATAATTTATAAAATTGCAATATATACACATTATATAAACAGAGCTCGCCCATAACCAGAATAAATGATACTTTAGACGTCTCTTTTTCCAATATATGTGTACTTAAATTTTTATTTTTTTTTTATTATATTTTTCTGTTAAGTTTTGTTGTAAAATAATAATGATATGTAATTTATTTATTTGCAATGATGGTTTATTTTGGTTAAATAATCGTGCAGATGGTTTGTGCCCAGCATGCATATTTATATTTAGTGCAATAGGTGTTATCTTTTGAATTTGTAGTTATTTAGATGCTTTTCTGTATAGTTTGTAGCTGATTAATTTGCTTTGTGAAAATTACAATTACAACCAACAAATCAATGTATTTTTTTAAATTTGCTTAGAATTGGCAATAATATTTTAGTAAGGTAACCTGAACAACATTATTTTCAAAATTAGTTTGTTTTGTGAACAGTACAAGATGATTACCGTTATTCAAATAAAAGTTTTTTAGAATTGGTAAGAATATTTCAATAATGTAATTTTTTTCAAACTGTATTTAAATCGATTGATTATTGATCCTTTTGATGTAAAATGAGTCACTGTAAAATTACACTGATAATTATCATCAAAAATTCCAATCAGAAAAATGATAAAATGTGATGAAAATAATAATAATTTATTGATAAATAAATTGTTTACAGTGATACATTTTGAGTTTTAGGTACAATTATTCAGGCATGTTTGTATTGTAATAATGCATGATTATTTACATGAATAATTGATAAATTCATATGTCTTGATGTCTTCTTCAAAATTGAACTACATTATGTAGAATAAATCTAATTGATTACAAAAGTATAGTTTATGCAATTGAAAACTAGTAAAAAAGTATAAAATTAGAAAATGTTGTAAAGAAAACAATTGGCAATACTATGTTATAGTAGTAGATGTTTAGAATTTTAAAAACTATAATATAACTAAATTCTCTAAATTGTTTAGATCATAAATAGTGTTTTTAAAGTAGTTTTTTGACAAAAATGACCGTAGGCCTACAAAAATAGTAGCTACATAAGAATATGTGTAATTGGGTGAATAATCTGTGAAAATTACCTTGTATTTTACATAATGATTAATTATACAAATGTATTGTGTAAATTAATGTAACCATGCATGCTTATAGAAGCTTAGACAATTCCTTTACGGTATTTGTATTTTTTCTTAAAAGATGTTAAAAACTGTCCATGCAAGGTTTTAGCTGAGAAACTTTTTGCTGGTCCACTCTAATTGGTTACTATTAATTCTGACAATTTGGTGATATTTTTGGTTACTTTAAATTATGTTTATTAATTATTAATGATGTACTGTATTATGTTCAGTAGAAGGGAACATGTGTGATAAACTTACTTGGAATAATATGAAATTGTTTTGAATTTGTGGGTTTCACTTTATAATTTTGTTAATTTGTAATTTATTTCACTATTCCTTGGTGGATATTGGTCTGTGTTAATTTATAGTTTATTTATATAATTAAATTTATTCTTCTTGAGGACATAGCATGTATAAAATGTTGCTATACTGATTTTATGTTGGAAAATCAATATGTAAAACTGTCAAAGACCTATTTCACTCCATTGCTTCTGTAGGACAACTATTTTAGACTATAGAAATTGTCCAAACATAAATTATTAAATATTCATAGAACAGTGTAAAAGAATTGTCATAGAATTTAGGTACAGTAACATAATAATGAAATTTACTCCGTAATATCGTACCACAAATTAATTGCACCACCTACAGACATTGATAATAAGATGCTTTTACATATGCATGTTTACCTTTCTGTGTCTATGTTTACAAAGCGCAGTCAATACATTGATTTGGTATTACAAACATGACTTTCATCTCTTATGTAAAAATAAAAAAGCATGTTTCTAATTTATTTAAACTGAATAAATAAAATTTTATTGATTTAATAAATATCTTTGTGATTAATAACTAGGTGTATTTAGTAAATTTTAAATCAATAACTGATAATCCAAATAAAATGTAGGTTTGATGGATTATTTCTATAAATGAAAACAAAAATCATTCATGTTCATCACTTCTTAATTTACACGAGTAAATGTTGTGTCAACTCGTCGCCCAAAAAGGGAGGTACCAACAAACATAATTTTCTGTTCTTGATGTGCTTATTTGGTGCCGCGAGTTTGTATATGTTGATGCAATGTACCGCTTGCATGAAATAAAGATAAAATAAATCGCATCTATGTAGTTATTGTGTTTATGTATTGAAGTTCAACTTATCTATATATTTATTTCAATATTTATAATAAATGCGATGACAAAGGTAAAGATATTAACCTAAAATGAGTTGAAACAATTAAATTAAGCATTACCGACGCAATGTAAGAAAATGCCCCCCAACAATTGTGTGAAATTACCTGCTTAGTTCGCACATCCGCTAGTTCTAGTTGCAAAAGACTATGACCTGATTCAACCAAGGCAATCTAACAACAGGACACTGAGCTCGCCTTACAGTCGTTTGATCTTATGGCTAGCTGCGACATACTATGTACATGTTCTCTGTGGCACACCTTTTCTGTTAAGATGCTTATCCACAGATAAACCTTTTGATCTCGGAAGCTCAGCACCCTGATTGTCTTGGTTCAAACCGCGTACTTAACTACACGCTATACTATGTACCAGTGTTTTTGAGTTGTTGTATAATTATAGTGTGACCCACCATTTCCGGTGACAGTGGTATTTTACTCTAGTAGCTAGATCAACTTTCGTATGCACTTAAACTTTGAGGTCCAGAGAATTTGACTTCAGAAATTGGTTTAGGGTGGTCAAACAATCATTTTTGGCTTGGTTACACATTTTGAAAATGTGGCAAAAGGTCAGGGTCAAAGGTCATAAGACCAAACACCATTAGGTCCTTAAATCTCGAGTTTTGATCTCAAATTGATCACAACGTTACATTTATATTCAGTCTAATGGGACATTTTAGTCAAAAATGACAGGAAATGCCATTTCTGACCTTTGACCCACAACCCAAGACATGTATGCATCAGGGAGACTCTGTATGCATCTCCGTAACTACTGGTTGTAGACACTTCAATTTGGTCTTAAATTGTTCGAAATATACATTTTGTTATTTATTACACGTTTTGAAAATTGTTACAATAGGTCAGATGGTCAGGGTCAAGGTTTATATGAACAAATATAAATAGGTACTTGTATCTCGGCAACCACTGGTCGCAGCAAGTCAATTTTGATCTCAAAATGTTCAGAAGGCATGCATTCATATTCAGTCTAATGGGGGAATTTTAGTAAAAAGTGATCATAAATGCCATTTGTGACCTTTGACCCACATACCAGGGCATCTTCATATCTCTGTAAGTACTGGACGTACATACATACATATTATAAGGCGGCACCAGGCGTATTTTGAGGTACTTTTAAGATATGACGCGCCATTTGGAGATGGAGACGCTCTAGTGTATCTATTTTTCCTTAAAGAGCACTATACTGAACAACCATAGTTGATAGATGGGAGAACTATCGATCTCCACAGTATCCCCATAATAATATACTCTATTTAAAGTTATCACAGCTAGTGATAATGTATTTAACGTATGCTATTAATCTTTTACCTTTTTTTGTATATGGTCATTTAATTTATGAGAAATGTGTACACCGAGATATTTATATGATTCAGTTTCAGATATAAAGCCATTACCTAATTTCCATTGTCTTACTTTATCAACACGTTTACCAGTTATCAATATATTTTATTTTTAAAAATGTAACCAAAATGTCCATATCTTAGCAAAATGTCCTGCAAGATCTAACATTCTTTTCATTTCTTGTGAAGTTCTTGGGCTAATAATACAATATCATCAGCCTAAAAAAGGCTACCCATCCATGTATCATTTACTCTAATACCTATATACGGTAATTGGATCTTAACGTTTTGAGAAACTCATTTATGTAGATGTTAAATAGAACAGAACGCACCCTTGTTTTACTCCTTGATCAATATCAAAGATATCTGTATCAATTAGGCCTATACCAGAAGAGACTTTAACTTTAACATTAGCATAAAGCTTATCAATCATCATCCATACCTTTCCTCTTATACCTGTATTCCAAATCGACTTCAATAAACCGTCTCTCCATACACTATCATGGTGCTTTTCGGAATTCCAAGAAGGCCATGCATGTAGGCCTATGCTTACCATGTTGTAAACGACAAGTTGCTATACTCTTTAAAAAAAGATATGATTTTCGCATAGGAAGGTCGAAAGCCTTGTTGAACCCACAAATGTGAAAACGTCCACAAATGTGAAAACGACCACAAATGTGAAAAGGTATCACCCACAAATGTGAAAACGACCACAAATGTGAAAACGCATTTCCCACAAATGTGAAAACGACCACAAATGTTAACACGCATCACCCACAAATGTGAAAACGACCACAAATGTGAACACGCATCACCCACAAATGTGAAAACAACCACAAATGTGAAAACGCATCACCCACAAATGTAATAAACAGCGCCCAAAAATGTGAGAACAACCATCGCCCACAAATGCGATAACGCCCACAAATGTAAAAAAAGGGAGACTTTTTCCGCCCACAAATGAAAAAAAAAATCAAATCAAATTTAGTGTTAGACTCAAACAATTTTGATCGAGTTAATATATTATATCATGTGTATTCACGATACGTCTGTTAATGCGTTTAATTATTACTATTTTGCTGCTTCTGTGCGCGCGATATTTGCATTAACGCATTGGTTTAATGTACGTAATAGTTCAAGACGATATTTGTTATTTGCTGCGCGCATGCACGATGCTTCAAGGTCAAAGCCATGTTATTTTATTGGTTGTTAACTCATTGGCTTACTATTACGTACGTATAGTTCCAAATAAAACATTTACAATATAATACTTTGTTAAAACTGTTCTTGTTATACAGTAGTCGATTGAAATAGTAAAGTACATGTAACGATACACACGACGTATGTATATTTTTATAATGATTAATTAATACAAACGTTGAGAAGCAACTGTCAGTAATAACATTTTTTTTGTATATTATGTATTTATATATCTAACAGTAGAGCCTACCCACAGTCACAGTAATAACGTTTATTTGTATATATTTTTATATATCTAACAGTACCCACACTCACATTAAAACATTTTCGATTCCCGGAATGGCGACTAAAAATGATTTGATTTGCCCTGATTTGATCTCATAACTTTTTATTTGATGTTGTATGAGTAGGCCTAATAAAGTTTATTTTGTATTCTTGATGTACACATCAGTAGGCCTAATTCGCTGGTTGGATGGTGACCGAAAACGTGCGTGGATCTAAAATTATCGGAAAGTCACTTTTAGTGTTGATTATTTCTAATCATAAGCATTTGTCGAAATAATGCGCCCTCTATTTACCAAGGAATTTGAAGCTTCAAAAACAGATTGGAATGTTCCATTCATCGCAAATCAATACATTTGTAAACGTATATTAAAATCTATCAAAATAGTATTTTTTTTTAATATCAACAGTATGATGCTGTACTCAAGCTATTCAACCTGTTTTCAGCTATTAAAAACAATTATCGTAGGCGGAGATAGGTAAATGCAAAGCATCCTCGTATTTTATGTGAGGGTATTTTTCAATATGTACATCCATTAAACAGTCTATACCACGATTGAAAAACACCCCTATTTGGGGCAAATCGTTGAACCTAAATTCGTTTTAATTATTGTAAATAACTAATTATCTAACTCAATTTAATTAGTAAACAGGGTTACATCAGGTGGTTAAAATCAGTACCAAAATACGAACCAACTTTAATATTATCAAGTAAACATTCTAGAAGTAACTCGCGATTTACCGAATTTTTCCCTTACATAAATTTATATAGGCCTATATAGATACAGGAAGTATAATTCCACGCGTCGATCATTGGCTACTATAATAGGGAGGGAATTTCCCTTTTTTCAGAGTCACTATTGAAACTCACTCTTTTGGATGAAAATTGGACAGGTGCTACAAGTGCTATAACAATGACTGCAATGTTTAAATGGATTGCTATTTTAGCAAGTGTAAACACAGTTATCTGTGGACCAACTACAGGTTAGTAAGACAGAGATCATTGGATTATAGTCGAACAAAGTACAATATCCGCCGTAAAGCAGCAAGTAACAAGCTATGCCCGGCTAGACTACACACCATGTTCATACAGAACTACTTCCAAAGTACGGCTTACGTACATTATTTCCTGATCAATGTTCAGTAAAATAACTCAAAATTAAATCTGTCCTCATAGTATAGCATACGTGTCACGATATAGGATATCTTCAATGGCACACATTACACGCATTGTATAGCCTACGTGCCGTTTTGCCAAGAGGTTCTTGGTTTTTGCCCCACTAAAAGACAAATCTGAACCTATCTATATGGTTTGTTGATACAATTCATGTTTTAGAGTGAGTGGCAAAGCGGTTAAGTGTGGCACAAATTTAATACAAATAATAATAATTTAATATAATACATTAAGACCACATAAATTACAACACATATATTCTTGTCAAAGCACAGTGAAGTTTTATAAAATTAAATATATTGTTAATCGCAATGGAATCTTTGAGACGAATAGGCCTAGAGGGTTAGTATACACACAGCCACTGTCACACACAGACATACATCATAATAACTCATCATGATGATTTATTGTCAGCCTACGTTGTTTAGGGTCACCCTCTATAAATAAGGTTGAATAATTATTATCTTGTTAAATGCGTATTGTCCCTTGAAACGCAAAAAATGAAGGATAAAATATTCTAAATTTAAATTGGCCATATCAAAGTAATATTAAAGTTATTCACTTTAAGTCAAAAATTCGAGCCAACAGATGCTAATTAGGATTGTTTACAACTCGTCACGATTGAGAAGTAGATCGTGAGGAAGTTTTATGATTATGCATACAGAGTAGCCAAACAAGCGCGTTGCATTATGAGATATGTTTTGATCGAAAACTTTGACTAAAAGTCAAAGTTATTTTTTGAACCAAAAAAAACGTCTGTATTTCAGTTGAATGATTTTTTTTCCGACTTAATTACTGTAATCTTGTCACTGTCTTAGGGAGATGATAAAGATCAGCTGATAATAACAAAACGCACTGATATTTAATATGACAAAAAACAAACTGTAATGATATTCAACCAAAACCCCAATTCCAGCAGCTGGCAATCAATTTGATTTTTTTGTTTAAAGTATAGTTTTTTCATGTAAATCATTTTTGGTCAAATTGGACTATTATGTGACATTAAAATCATTTTTTCAGGTGGACAATAATAATACGAGGTTCTCTTTCTTAACTTCGCCAAATACATGGCCTACAATATTAGGGTTAATGTTTTTTTTAAACGTATCATTTCAGGGAAATTTTGGCACGTTACAGACTTTCATTACGACCAATTTTATGGTGATGGTAGTTATCCAATGTCCAGTTGTCGAAAGATTGGACAACCAGATGTCCTGGGGGACTATGCCTGCGATTCTCCATGGTCGCTTATCAACGCTAGTGTGTATGCAATGAAAGAAATTGAACCAAACCCGGACTTCATTATATGGACAGGGTACGTTTGAGACCTAAATGTAATCAATTATCAAGGATTAAGTGAGATTGGTTACTTCCACATCTCTTTTATAGAAACGCTTCTCATACTTGACCACCTCTTGTCAGTGACGACTCTTTTAAAGGACCACCTCTCTTAACGACCACCTCTTTTAAGGGACCACGACCTCTTTCTCTCTATTAAGGGACCGCTTCTCATAATCGACTATCTCCCGTCACAACGATCTCTCGTAAGTGACTACCTCTATTGAACGACCACATCTCTTTTATAGAAACGCTTCTCATACTTGACCACCTCTTGTCAGTGACGTCTCTGTTAAGTGGCCGCTTCTCATCATTGACCACCTCTCGTAAGCGACCGCCTCTTTTAACGACCACACCTCTCGTCAGTGAAGACCTCTTTTAAAGGACCGCCTCTCATAATCGACCACCTCTTGTATAGACACGGATGAATGCGTTCGTTTCGTTACTACAGTATTATTATGATGATCAAACGCATTCGATTCTGGAATTGCGACGGCGAGAAATTCACTTTTAACTTAAATTTTATCAGTTCCTGACAGAATTAAGCTTTAAAATTTGTAATATATTATTAATAATCAATTTCAAGCAGGTGGCTGCCCTCTGGTAGGATGTGTTGCTCTGGTAGGTAGGCCTATCTGGTGGTATCTGATGGTGTTTAGGACCGCAACAATAGCGGTTATATTTGTCTATGTATATATGGAATAATTAATGTTATGTCTGAAACTACAATGTTAGACTAATATGAAACATGTATGTCTTTTTTTTCGGAAGGGTTAGAACACTATAGTGTCAAATTCTTAATCAATTTAATTTACACTCAATTTTTAATAGTATACGTATGAAGGGCACGGCTAGCAGCGCGACGAGAGAGAACATTTTCGATTACCGCGTGAAAACAATTTCCATGGTTCTCCGTCACATTAATATTCATGTTTGGATTCAGACCCTTTATTATAGTTTCTGCCATAACCTAATAGGAAAAAAAATAATACTGGCCGGATACAATTTTGTTTCCTGGCCGCGATATTTCTTTTCGTACATAAGTTGGGGACCCTCATGAAATTTAACAAAATAAACATAAATAGGGCCTATTCTTGGTCAAACGCTTTCTGTCTGTGTAGTCGAGTGGATTAGACTATGGACTTTACATGTCAATGCATGGGTTTCGAATCCCATGAGCTATTCTTTTAATTTATAGTGTGAGAGAGATTATTTAGAGGGCTAGGTTTAGTTATATTTAGATGGCAGTTCGGCTATCTTTCACATGGGGTCCCCAATTTATGTACGAAAATATCGCTTCTCGGTCACCGGACCGAGGCGAGGTCAGTGTAAACGTGGCTATAGAATGCCGTTTACGCAACAATTCGATGATATGAATTTTATGACGCGATATGTGAATGAAATGCATGGATATGAATTGAATGACGCGATATGAATGAAATGTTTTAATGAAAATTCATATCATCATAATATTGCGTAAACGGCGTTCCATACGTGGCTTTAATCGTTTTATTTCTAATCATAGGGATGATACTCCACATGTTCCAGACGCTATTCTCAGCCAAAGTTCAGTACTTTCTACAATCACCAACATCACTGAACTCTTAATGGACGCATTCCCCGAGACCAAGTTCATACCAGTATTCGGCAATCATGACTATCACCCTAAGCATCAGTTTCCGCCGAACCCGACCGATTTCTACAGTAATGTCACCGATCTGTGGAAGCCGTGGTTAGACAAATTTCCGAATGCTACCGAATTATTCCGAGAAAGTAAGTTTTGTCTACCTACCATGACAACATACTTAATGCAAACTATTTCACTAATATCTCAGACATCTTGCGTCTCAATTTAGTATTATTGTAGAAGCAAGTTGTTTAATATTCGATAAAAACACGATAATATTTTGAAATATTAGAATTGAAAAAAATGCGTCGGAAGAATCGATTTTTATAAGGTACGAAAAATATCCGGGAAACTATTTAAAAATTAGACCATTTTAAGGCCAATCTGTGAAAATTTCACTTGATTCTGGTAGGTATGTGAAAATTCACCCAATAAAAGTGAGCTCGGGTGAGGGGTGAGTCAATGAGCTTAAACAACAACGTGTTATTTATATATCATATTAATATTGCTGTATAGAAGTGAAGAAATGCAAAGAAATCAAATAAATTATATTAGGCCTAAATGATTATAATAAAGAGGAATTATTGTTCACATTTGTTTAGTTCTGATTGGCTGTGTAGGCCTAATTTTTCACAAAAAGTAGATGAAAATATTAATATGCATGCTATTTCAATTCGTCTAATGGAAAATTGGCTTAAGTGATTAAAATACTACATAAATGTACAATGATCAACTGAATCATATCCATACAGAAAGCTTCCAAACAAGCAATGCATGGCTGTGAGAACAACCACCTTCAAATAACAAGGTACTCACATTTTTCGAAACAAGCAGTAACTGATAAAATTGACTTCAGAAATAAGCTACCATCAACAGAAAATTTAACAATACAGCACAATTTATACATTTTTGCACGGAAGAATTTTGACTCTACTGTTTTATAATGTACTTTTGGAAGGGGCACCAATGGTTTTTGGCTATTTTTAGTCGCGTGGAAGCGACTCTATAGTTCACTATGTCGGTCGGTCGGTCTGTCTGTCTGTCTGTCGGTCTGTCTGTCGGTCTGTCTGTCTGTCTGTCGGTCCGGTATCACTATGCGTTTTATCGCTTTATGACCTTATCTTGATATCAGTTTAATCTAGCTAAGTCAATTTTTCACAGAATATTCCTTATGGCCAGGAATCGATGTGGTTATGTTTTCACGGTGCGCAATAAAAAATTACGCGGTCTACGCACGATTTAACGAAATCACGTTTGTAATCATATCTTAACAACCATGAATCACAATTAAATAAAATTTGGTACTCATAAATTTCAGGGCATAAATCATCATATGGCAATACAATTACGTGCGTAGCGCATGTAACGCATGCGTACGGGCGCTTAAAATTTTCACAATTTATTTTCGATGAAATAAGAGTACGTTTCAGGCAATTTTAAGCGTTTACAAAATTGCCATGAGTGCGCAGATTTGTGCGCGCGCACTGCGCGTTAAATGTTATTGCGCACTCTTTTTTCCCGATTTCTGTTTTCTTGACTTACTTTCCAACTCGAAATTACGTTATACGAGCACGTCAAAAGTGACGGGCTACGCACGTGTAAATTAAAAAAATATAAATGTTTTTAAACATTTCAACATTTTTAAACATGTTCAGTAATTTCGGTCAGTATAGTTCACTATGTCGGTCGGTCCGTCTGTCTGTCGGTCTGTTTGTCTGTCGGTCCGGTATCACTATGCATTGTAGCACGCGACTTAATGGCTGTTGGCCTTGTTTCATTTCCATTCATTATATCATTTGCACAAATACAGAAAACAGTGCAAAACTTTGACAGAATGTATAGGCCAATAGTCACATCATTCTCGTAAATTGATGCTGTAGCAGATGGATAAAACTACAGTATTAAAGAACCTATTTGTACAATAGCTTATGAACTGGTAATTTCTACTGCTCCTCCTTAACAATTCAAAAAAATCTAGATTTATATGCATCAATGATCTACGTTGTATTCGTTTATATTTTGATGACTATTGAACCAATCTGCTATTTGTAGGCCTACATGTAACTCTACTAGAACTGTGTACAGCAGAATAGTATAGTATATAGTATATTCATCATAATGATAAAATGTCTACATAACATATAGTGTACTATAAAGTTGAATAGATTTAAATTGCATAAACAGTGCAGCTAATATATTTCAATTTAAATTAACATTTTATAGAAGCATAATATAAAATAAATGCTTCTTCCTAAAATTAAATTTCCTTTCATTTGAGACCAAACACGATGACATTTGAGGTCACTGAACATTGACCCTCAAAACTGACCGTTATGTACAACTCTGTTATTAATTGTCTTTGTCGACAAATTAATGGCATTTTATCGTTTGATTGCTCAAAAAGTATATAGGTTTGTCTTCACCCGACACGAGGCACGTCGTGCAGTACTTCATCCCATACGAGATACCGGTACTGTAGATCTCCTATCTTACACAATGAATTATATATTATTTTAGAAACGTATTACACAGCAAAAATAGGACCTTATCGTTTTGCTGGTCTGAACACTGTGTTTTATTATACTAACGATAAACTGACCGTAAACTTGACGGACCCGGCTGGACAATTCAACTGGCTGGAACAAATGTTAACAGATGCTCGACGTGATGACGAAATGGTAAGTAAGAGTAGGCCTACACTTGAGGTTTTTGCCATTTAAGGGAAGGGTTTTAACATTTTGTCCAAAATAGATTAAAGATTAATAATTAAAATATTATAATCATGTGACCCTGGGAATTACTTCCGAAAGAGAAATTTGTCACAAAATGAGTCCAAATGTGTTGAGTCGAATTTAAACAAACCCAATTTGTGTTTTGTATGTAACATTAGGGTTGAGGAATGGGAAAGAGGATGGGTACCAAGAAGAACAATTTATATTCTTTATCCACTCAGTAACGATCATATATTTGTTTTCATGATTTATACATATTAATATACCACTAAACACAGTAAAACATTTGCGATGTAATACTTTTTTTTTTTTTTTTTTTTTTTTTTTTCAATCTTTCTTTAATACATCGAAATACAAAAAAAAAAGCAGACAGAGAAAAAATAGAAAAATTATACAAAATCAATTCTCCTATATAAACACCTTCTTATAAAATAAATGTAATGTGCGATGTAATACTTTGTTGAAACTGTCACTGTCAGTCGATTGAAATAGTAAAGTACATGTAGGCCTAACGATACACCACTATGAAGTTTATATTTTTTGTAATTATTAATTAATATAAAAGTTGAGAAGCAACTGTCGTTTATCATAGTGTTTATATATCTAACAGTATCCTCACTCACAGTAGGAAATCTGCGATTCAAAAATGGTTTAATAGTTATTCAAATCTATTATACTTACGCTACTTATAACTAACTACAGTATTGCAATGTTTTAAGTTTATCCCCCAAGGGCCCATACATTTACCTACTTGTGTTATACCAAATATTTAACTGTACTGAACTGGGAGACTGAGAGATTGGAATGTTCCATTTATCGCCAATCAATAGGTTTGTGTAAACGTATATTAAATCTATTAAAATTCGGTCTGTCTTCAACATTATGATGCTGTACTCGAGCTGTTTTCCGAGCCAATTAAAACAATTATCGTAGAAGGAGATAGGTAAATGTGAAGCCTCCTCGTATTATTGTGTGCGGATATTTTTCAAGATGGACATATACCACGATCGGAAAACACCCGTATTTGGGGCAAATCGTTGAACCTAAATTCGTTTTAATTGTCAATAACTAATTTAATTTGTAAACAGGGTTTACTTCAGGTGGTTAAAATCAGTACCGAAAGTATGAACCAACTTTATATGCCATCGAGTAAAAATTATAGAGTTACAGAATAATAATAATTTACCCCAAATTACTTTTAAATCTAATTTTTAAAGATGTATTGTCCCCCAAATACATAAAAAATGAAGATTAATACAGACTTTGAATAGGCAATTTTGTAGTTTCTATAGCCGAAAAAATGATTCTTTCACTTATAAAATGACAAAATAAACTATTGACTATTTTGTGCTTTAAATTGTAAAGTTTTTCAGGTAAATAATTTTATTTTCAATCCAATTTTTGGTCAAAGTGAATAACTATATATATATATATAGACTAAATGCAAGCGAAAATGTTTTAATCTCAACAATTATAAGCAACGTCTTAGTTAAGTCGAAGATGTTCTCCGGGTGGAATGCCATCCTGAGTTAAGTAGTAGTAATTTGTCTTGTTTATTTTATTTAATTTATATGTAATTTTTACTTCTATGGAACAGAGATTCTGAAATAAAAGATTGAATGAAAAATGAACGAATATAATAAATCCAAAGGCAAATTACTGAAAAAATGACAATACTGTGGGTATCAGTAGCTGGATCTCAATGGAGATACAAAAAAAAAAAAAGCGAAAAGCTAAATCAAAACGATAAAGTAAAACAGCCAGAAAAATTAGCAGAGCTTTCGGGCAACACTAGCCCTCCATCGGTGCAAGTGGAGGAATTTGGATAACGTGAGCATAAGAACTGGCAAGTGCTGCCTGGGTGGACAGGAATAAAAGAAATACAACAAAGGAGACAGGGTGGAGTCTGAATAAGAGTAGAAAACAAAAAAGGTAGCTTGGTAGAGATATAAACAATTTTGGAATGGAACTAAAAAACAGCCTAAATGATGCTTAAAATGGTTAATATTGAAACTTAAATTTTGGTAGTCAATGGAATAATTTTACCGATCTGGGAGTATGTTCCTAATGTTAACTAAAAAAGGTTTTGTGGTTTTAAGTAGTAATTCCCAGTGGTCTTTGCGAGTTTTGTCGCTCCATTTGACATCGTGGTCTATTGCAATAACTCAGAAATTTGCAATTGAGTGACCAGCTGAATTAAAATGTTCGGCTACAGGTTGATCAAGCTTTAATGTTTTGATAGCTGATCTGTGTTGTGTCATTCTCATACGGAAAGTATTTTTTGTTTCCTCGACGTACTGTTTGCCACAAATATTACAGTATATGAGATAAATGACGTTTTTGGTTAGATAATTAATTGATTTTCTTATCAGAAAAATGCGGCCAGTTTGGTTACTCTTAAATTTTTCAGTAGAATCAACCAATGAACAAGTTTTGCAAGATTTGCCGCAAAAGCGACTGCCCAAATTTTGGCCGTCATGAGAGTTAATTTCACTCTTAAATTTGGATCTGACTAATATATGACGAAGGTTGGGAGGTCTACGAAATGCAATAATGGGTGGTTCCGGAAAAACAGTCCTGAAACGTTCTGTATAATGGGCATATGTTGCTTAACAATATCCCGTTATGGAGGCAAAGGGTGATAGGTTGTGAACAATGGCACTCTGGTCGAATTTGTCTGACGTGGTTAGTACGTCAGTGTTTGACATCGAGGAATGTCTTTTGCTTTCTTTATAGCAGTTTCGATGTATTCCTTCTTGTAATTTCTATTCCGGAGATGTTTGGTTATTAGTTCTTCGGTCGTTTCTGAAAATCTAAATCTGAAGAACAGATACGTCTGATACGTAATGCTTGACTATACGGTATGTTTTTAGTACAGTGTCGGGGATGACAACTGCTAGGGAGCAAGTACATATTTTTATCCGTAGGTTTACGGAATAGGTAATTTTCTATGGTCACTATAGTGTCTAAAAAATCAACGCTACTAGTGGATTTGGTAGCTGTAAATTTGATAGTTGTGTGGGCTGAATTATTGAGAAGAAAAGATTCCAAATTATCTTCACCATGGGTCCAGATCATGAAGATGTCGTCAATGTATCTAAACCAAACAAGTGGTTTATTAGGTTGGAGGGACAGAAAATTTGCCTCAAATTTGAAAATGAATTTGAAGGAAATGGTCATTTCCAAAAATAAAATTGTTGGTGGTTAAAATCAACATGACCAGTTCTCGTAAATGAGCTTTAGTAGACGTTTTGCCTGGAATTTGTTTGTAATTTAAAATACATACGTCGGCTCCTTCTTCGTTAGGGATATTAGTATACAACGATGGAACATCTAATGTAGCCAGAACAGAATTATTAGGTAAATTTTGAATTTGGTTTATTTTGCGGATAAAGTTCGTGGAGTCCTGAATGTATGAAGGGAGATCAGTCACATATGGTCTAAGTAAATCCTCCACATATTCAGAAATTTTCTCTGTAGCAGTGCCATTGCCTGAAATAATGGGTCTACCAGGATTGCCTGGAACTGGATTAGCTTGTGCCAAATGAGGTCCAATCTTAGGATCGATGGAGTGTTTTTTATACCATCACATAAACAGATTTGGCCACCTAATTATCCGCAATTTCCGGGGTGGGATCCGTTGTAAGTTTACGATAATGAAGAGGATTGTTTAGCTGTCTTAAGGACTCCTCTTCATAAAATTTGATGTCCATAGCAACAGTGGCAGAACCTTATTAGCGGGTTTAATGATGATATCATTACGCTGACGCAATTTGGCAATGGCCTGTCTCTCTTGTTTTGAGAGATTGTCACGTAATGAAAAGGATTCTTTAGCTGTCTTAAGTACTCCTCTTCATAAAATGTTCATAGCAACAGTGATATATATAAACATCACAGGCACAGTTTGGTTTTGGGCAGAATTTAAGTCTTCGGGAAAGAAGTTTTTTCTCTCCTTCGGAAAGTCGACAATTAATTTCAACAACTGAATCAAGGTTGTTGCTCCGATTCTCGTTATATATATTATTATAAAGAACCTTCTGCAGGGTAATATCTTAACATATTCATATCTTAAAACATTCATATCTTAACGTATTCATATCTTAACATATTCATTTCACATTCATATCTTAAAGTATTCATATCTTAACATTCATTTCACATTCATATCTTAACGTATTCATATCGTAACATATTCTAAACGTATTCTTATCTTAACGTATTCATATCTTAACGTATTCATATCTTAACATATTCATTTCACATTCTTATCTTAACACATTCATATCTTAACACATTCATATCTTAACGTATTCATATCTTAACGTATTCATTTCTTAACATATTCATTTCACATTCATATCTTAACACATTCATATCTTAACACATTCATATCTTAACACATTCATATCTTAACACATTCATATCTTAACACATTCATATCTTAACGTATTCATATCTTAACACATTCATATCTTAACACATTCATATCTTAACATATTCATATCTTAACACATTCATATCTTAACACATTCATATCTTAACACATTCATATCTTAACACATTCATATCTTAACATATTCATTTCACATTCATATCTTAACACATTCATATCTTAACACATTCATATCTTAACACATTCATATCTTAACACATTCATATCTTAACACATTCATATCTTAACACATTCATATCTTAACACATTCATATCTTAACACATTCATATCTTAACACATTCATTTCTTAACACATTCATATCTTAACACATTCATATCTTAACACATTCATATCTTAACACATTCATATCTTAACATATTCATTTCACATTCATATCTTAACACATTCATATCTTAACACATTCATATCTTAACACATTCATATCTTAACACATTCATATCTTAACACATTCATATCTTAACACATTCATATCTTAACACATTCATATCTTAACACATTCATATCTTAACATATTCATATCTTAACACATTCATATCTTAACACATTCATATCTTAACATATTCATTTCACATTCATATCTTAACACATTCATATCTTAACATATTCATATCTTAACACATTCATATCTTAACGTATTCATATCTTAACACATTCATATCTTAACATATTCATATCTTAACACATTCATATCTTAACACATTCATATCTTAACACATTCATATCTTAACACATTCATATCTTAACGTATTCATATCTTAACATATTCATATCTTAACACATTCATATCTTAACGTATTCATATCTTAACATATTCATTTCACATTCATATCTTAACACATTCATATCTTAACACATTCATATCTTAACACATTCATATCTTAACGTATTCATATCTTAACATATTCATTTCACATTCTTATCTTAACACATTCATATCTTAACACATTCATATCTTAACGTATTCATATCTTAACGTATTCATTTCTTAACATATTCATTTCACATTCATATCTTAACACATTCATATCTTAACACATTCATATCTTAACACATTCATATCTTAACACATTCATATCTTAACGTATTCATATCTTAACACATTCATATCTTAACACATTCATATCTTAACGTATTCATATCTTAACACATTCATATCTTAACACATTCATATCTTAACACATTCATATCTTAACATATTCATTTCACATTCATATCTTAACACATTCATATCTTAACATATTCATATCTTAACATATTCATATCTTAACATATTCATTTCACATTCATATCTTAACACATTCATATCTTAACACATTCATATCTTAACACATTCATATCTTAACACATTCATATCTTAACACATTCATATCTTAACACATTCATATCTTAACACATTCATATCTTAACACATTCATATCTTAACATATTCATATCTTAACACATTCATATCTTAACACATTCATATCTTAACATATTCATTTCACATTCATATCTTAACACATTCATATCTTAACATATTCATATCTTAACACATTCATATCTTAACGTATTTATATCTTAACACATTCATATCTTAACATATTCATATCTTAACACATTCATATCTTAACACATTCATATCTTAACACATTCATATCTTAACACATTCATATCTTAACATATTCATATCTTAACACATTCATATCTTAACGTATTCATATCTTAAAATATTCATTTCACATTCATATCTTAACACATTCATATCTTAACACATTCATATCTTAACACATTCATATCTTAACGTATTCATATCTTAACATATTCATTTCACATTCTTATCTTAACACATTCATATCTTAACATATTCATATCTTAACACATTCATATCTTAACACATTCATATCTTAACATATTCATTTCACATTCTTATCTTAACGTATTCATATCTTAACACATTCATATCTTAACACATTCATATCTTAACGTATTCATATCTTAACATATTCATTTCACATTCATATCTTAACACATTCATATCTTAACACATTCATATCTTAACACATTCATATCTTAACACATTCATATCTTAACACATTCATATCTTAACACATTCATATCTTAACATGTTCATTTCACATTCATATCTTAACACATTCATATCTTAACACATTCATATCTTAACGTATTCATATCTTAACGTATTCATATCTTAACATATTCATTTCACATTCATATCTTAACACATTCATATCTTAACACATTCATATCTTAACACATTCATATCTTAACACATTCATATCTTAACGTATTCATATCTTAACGTATTCATATCTTAACACATTCATATCTTAACATATTCATTTCACATTCATATCTTAACACATTCATATCTTAACACATTCATATCTTAACACATTCATATCTTAACACATTCATATCTTAACACATTCATATCTTAACACATTCATATCTTAACATATTCATATCTTAACATATTCATTTCACATTCATATCTTAACACATTCATATCTTAACACATTCATATCTTAACATATTCATTTCTTAACATATTCATATCTTAACATATTCATTTCTTAACATATTCATATCTTAACATATTCATTTCTTAACATATTTATTCTTTGATTTCTTAGCATATTTATTTTATTTTCTTATTCATTTCTTATTATATTCATATCTTAACATAATTCATTTTCAGCATATACATTTCTTAGCGTATTAAATTCTTAACGCATTTATTTCTTAACGCATTCATTTCTTAACGCATTCAATTCTTAACGTATACATTTTCTTAACATATTCATTTTTTGTCATAATCATATTTTAGCATATTTATTTCTTTACATAATAATGTCTTAGCATATTCATTTCTTAGCAAAGAAAATTCATTTCTTCTTAAACTCATTTCTTAACGTATTCATTTCTTAACATATTCATGTTTTTACATATTCATTTATTAGAATAAATGTGAATAACTATATTATGTGACATTAAAATGGCACATTAAAAAAAATGTTTTTAAATTCTTTTAGGGGGACAATATATCTTTAAATGTATACATAGTTTCTATGCTAAGAAGTCGTCGTGAGTCGTGATGTATGTTGATTGTTAACTTAGGCCTAACTGTCTTGTGGAAATTATTCGTCGGAAATAAGGACGAGTGTTATGTCTCTCTGATTATATTGATTAACGTGATATGATATAATGTTGTGCATATGATTTATTCACAGGTCGTTATTGTTGGCCATGTTCCGCCAGGATGTTTTGAGCGCTCACGTAGGAAATGTTGGTTTTATCCCGAGTTTAACGAACGATACATTGGCATTATCCGGGAATTCCATGATGTCATTACTTTCCAGTTGTTTGCTCATCAACACGACGACAGCTTTAGAATATTTTATGACAATGACGGTACGTAGTTTCCATTTTATGAGTATGTTTATTCATATAGTTTAATTTGGATATTTAAAAAATGTGTTCATTCTTTATAAGCCTTAAATTACAATATAGGATGCTTTTATTAGTGTGTACTGAAGCATCAGTGGGATGTTGTTCAGTGCGTCTTAAAAACATTTTTAAACAATACATAGGCCATATGTTGTTTTCTTTCAGGAACGCCGATAAGTTCTCTGTTCCTTTCACCGGCAGTGACACCATGGAATACTTCCTTAAGTGGAGTTGGACCAAATAATCCAAGTGTTCGATTATTTACGTATAGTCCAAAAGACGGCAAACTTCTGAATTGGCAACAGTACTATCTTGACCTGCGTAAGGTTTCTTCGGCAGAAAGTTCAATGTGGGAGGAAGAGTATAGCGCAGTCGACGCTTACGACATTTCTGACGTCACAACGGAATCTCTAAATTCATTAATTGATACCTTTGAGAATAACAACTTATATTTTAATCGGTATTATTTGTTTAACAGTGTGGGGTATGACAATAACACGTGTACTGGAGATTGTAGGGTTACTCAAGTATGTTCTATTACTCAGGTTGATTACACTCAATTTGACCAATGCATCATCGATGGGTCTGGCGAACCTGGTGGTGCGGTTCAAATCCGCCCGAGTTGCAGTATCTGTTCTGGTATCTTAATCATTGCAGTATGGTTCGTAAGATATATAATCATATAGTCAGTTAAATTTTATTTTTAGTGACACTAAAAACACGTGCGTAAAATGGTTGATTTTCTCACCGTAGCCTACGTAACGACTATGTATGTCAAAATAATTATTATACAATGATCAATAGCTTTATATTTTGCAGTCTCCTGGATTGTTTAGCCATGCATTTAAAAAATTGTTCATATACAAATTAATGTTCAATACAAAATCGGTATACTGGTAGGACTTAGAGTAGGTTATATTTTAGTAATGTAATGATGTGGTAAATGAATACAATTAAACACGATTTTGTGAGAGATGCTACTTAGTTACTCTATTACTAAACAACTAACTATGGCGTGCCAAACGCGACACTACAGAAGGGGTACTGGGTCAATTGGTCTAACGATGGAAAATTTAGCGTGCGATTTCCTCTTGGACTATTCCAAAATCTGACAGCTTCGTCCATCACCATCGTGGTGGATGAGGATGTTCCTTGCTGGTGACGTCGTTATGGAGAAGGCCTCTTCAAGGGTGATAACCCTTGAATAGTATGTATCTGGTTAATATGAACACATTTTGATGATGACGATGCTGATCTTTGTCGCAAAGACGTTGATGTTGATGATGGTAGTGACTTTGATAATGACTGTCGTGGTGATACTACAGAGGCTGATCGCGAAGTTGACACTGAAATTGCGCTCGTTCGTGGTTGAGTTTATATGAATGATGACGATGACGAAGAACATTGGGATGCACAAAAGTACCATTGACAGCAACTTTATCCTGTAAGTTGCCCCAGACAGTAACCCAAAAATGCCCGTTGGGTTGTTGGGCCATACAAGATTTAATCATGCATTGTAACTATTATTAGGCCTACCCTTTGGGATATACGGAAATACCATCGACAGCAACTTTATCGTGTGAGTTTCCCCAGACAGTAGGCTATCCCCAACATTTCCGATTCCCCCCCCCCCCCCCCCACTTCTACATGATTTAATAACTCGGTCACACGTAAGGCTGCATGCCTTTTTGCATCCAATACTGTAGGTATAGTTGAAATCACCAGAACCAGTGCTTTCGTTCAACAGGATACTCGGCCATACCATGTAACTAAGTTGTTGGTGGAACAATGTTAACTTCTAATACCCTGTTTTGAAGTACGTACAGAAATTAGCAATCCTAGTTTGACTAATCGCATCAAGAAACAATGACATTTTAAGATAGTTTAATTAATTAGTTAACACTAACATGCTATTTACAATCCCTGGAAATATGATTTCATTGTTCATTTTATTTGGCGTTTATAGTATATTTATTTCTGTAGAAAAATGTTTATTTAATATCAATTTTTTTTTATTGTGGGGTAATAATAGTCACTTAGATAATTGCTGGTCTGGGCTCCAGACGAAGTTTTGTATTAATATTAGCAAAGAATATCAGATATTAGTAAAAATATAAATATTTTTGCACATATGGCGTTTCATACGTGTATTACTTGAGTCAAAGAATATACAATAAATAAATACAGTACAGACTTAGCAAGTCTAGATAATTGCATTCTGGATCACATTTCTTCTATTGTTGCTTGACAGAAATACATAAACATGAATGTTGTTTTAGCAGTAAAGCAGTATATTGCCAAAATGATAGAAGAAAGTGGTCCTGGTATGAAAGTCTTGCTTATGGACAAAGAAACCGTGAGTTCGAAGAAGGGTGATAGGCCGCCCTTCCTAGCCTAGGCCTAGGCCTAGCTAGGCCGGGATAGGCTAGATAGGCTTGGCTAGCTAGCCTAGGTAGTTACTAGTCTAGGGGAAACAGACGATCGGGACTACGGACGATCGAGCCCAAGACGATCGGGCCCAGAAAACGTGCTGCCGATCTTCTTCAGCGTTGGGCCCGATCGTCTGGAACTGGAACTTCATTAAACATGTTTTTTGACAGTGTCAGTAAACATAATAAAAACATGCCATAGGCTAGGCCAACACCTGTTTTAATATTGTCAATGGGCAACTTGTAATTTTGGAGCGACTATTTTTTATTTCAATCTTTATTTCGAATGGCTTTTTTCTTTGTGAACGTTGACATACAGTAATGGCATAATTATGTTATTCGGAATTATGGAACAGATGATATGTTGCAGGAAACGATCGATTAATATTAACCAGAATGTGCAGAATGCTGATTCCTATTGTTCGTTCTCTTCAGCTTTTTGTCAAATCATAATTTGAATATATTCTGTCAAATTTGGCCCGGGAAATATTTTAAGAGCTGGAATTGGTTTCCAGATCGACGCAAAGTGCGCATTAAGAACAAACTTGCGTGTCATCACAAGTAGGAACCGACGTGTTCAACACCGTTTCTGCTTTACATTCATCATAATGATTCTCAATCGTAAGACTAAGAGGGGATGCTGTAGTAGGCCTATAGGCTACAATGGGGAAAATGTTACAAGTTTAAAATACTATACAGAATAACCAAAGGAAAAGAAAAGCACGTTGACACTAGCACTAGTAGGAATGAAAAATGATGAAATGTGACACATTATTTTATATAACATAAAAGACTATCGGGCCCAACGCTAAGACGATCGGGACCAACTGGTAACATGATCGGGCCCAACGTGGTTCTGAAAACACTGGACGTTTTCTGGGCCCCATCGTCCGTGGTCCCGATCGTCTGTTCCCCCTAGACTAGTAACTACCTAGGCCTACCTAGTTATTGGTTATATTTTCTATGAAATTTTATATAATTGCAAAATATATTATCATAATATCTATTTAAATCAATTCTTTCTTTGCTTATTTAAAAGCTATTCAAATTTCCAATGCAAAAATCTTGGATTACACATTCTTGTGATATTCTTTGCCGCCGGACAATTCGGGAGGAATTGGCGACACATTCCATCAGTGAGGAAGATATCTATTGTGTTTAATATTTGTTGTCACATGTCTCATTTTCCTCACAGTGTTTGCCGAACGTGAGCTAACAACTCACTAAAAATGTCTACTGCGCATGTACATTAATAAGCCTTATAGTGTAGTATATTATAGTAAGTAGTTATCCAATCAAATTGTTTGAACACACTCGTATGCGTCAGACAGTTTGTGGCATTTTTTTTAGTGAGCAAAGTGTTGTTCGTGCCAGCTACATTGTGCGTTTTTAAACATTTTCTTTTTTCTCAGATCAGTTTTGTGAGTATGGTATATGCACAATCTGAAATTCTACAGAAAGAGGTGTACTTGTTTGAGTTGTTGAACACAAACTCTCGTGAAGCGATGAGACATCTAAGATGCATTGTGTTCATTCGTCCTACAAAGGTAATCTTCAACCTCAAACTATTTAAATTTAAATGTGTAAACAAAGTACACAGACTGATAAGCCTTTTAAATGATCTGTAGTTATTGTATTAGATGAAACTATATTTTGTCCCTTAAGTATATTACAGTACCAATCCCCTCCTCCCAATATGACTTAATAAATATATTCAAACAGTTTATAAAAATAGTATTGTCTAGATTTATCTAGAGATTTGTGTTAAATTTGTCCTACTACAATTTGTTTTGTTAAGAAAGTATAATAAACTAAGTGATGACTGTATAATCCCACCTTAAATTTCCCTTCAAAATAATCTGTGAGTATAGGCCAAACTACAACTAAATTTTCGCCCTTTTGAGTTCCATCTCCTCCTGCCAAACTAATGTTAAATTTCTTTTCTTCTAGGAAAACATTGAACTTCTTGCAAATGAATTGCGAAATCCAAAGTATCAGGTATATTTTATTTGTAAGTGTGTTTTTTAAAGGTATTATTTTATTTCAAAGATGTTCTGAATTGTACATAAAATGCTATTTTATACAACATTCTTATTAGAACAGTGATTTTACTGTATTTAAAGACCTATTCCCTAAAATTGTTTACATTTTGTGAAAATAATGCAGATATTACTTTTAAAAACATTAAACCAGGTTTGTCACTGTCAGTATAGGTGCGCGTGTAATGAAATGTAATGAAAAGTGCTTGTAGATCTACTGTATTTTGCATACTCAATACAGTACTTCATGAAAATTATTCGCGGCATGAAACTTTCGCGAATGATTGAAATTCGCGAAAGTTTATGGCTTGGCGAAAGTTTCTGGTTTTACAGTAGTAAAATTGACTGCCAGCCAATGGATTTTTGGTTGAATTAATTAACCATTTATTACGTCATTTTATTATAAGTAAAAACTTTTTTTTTTCTTTCTACAGAAGTGATTAATTTTATTAAAACTAACCTATTCAAAGTCTGACTTAATTTTTCATGATTTTGGGGGACATCTTTAAATGTACGCTTTATGGTAAATCATGATAAAAAGAGAGAAAAAATGCACTACCTAACTTGCTCGCAGTGAATGTCCTCTCGTGGACGGTCTATAGGTCTAGAGTAGCTAGACTTAGTTTTGTAGGCCGCGCTGTTAAACAGCAGTAACATTAACATCCATTAATACAGATTGGGGAAGTCTTCCATTTGTTTTGGCCTAATGATCGATTGAAAAGTTGGTGACAGAAAAAACACGGAAATATCAATCTGCACGTAATGCATGTTGGGATTTATAGTGGGCCGATTAGATTATTAGAATTAACTTATTTTTTATTTTTTATTTGTTTAAAGATGAAAAAAAGTTATAGCAATAGTAATAATAAAAATTTAATATAGTATTTATTTTACATTAAATTTAGTTTGTGACCATAAATTAGATCTAAAAAACGTATGGAATAGGACGTTAACCTTACACGACAGCTAAAATTAACTCATGAGTATAATTCTGTAAAAACTAAACTTACACGAAATATGCATTTTTCTTTGTGCTAAAAAAAACCCCATTTCATAACAAAACAAATACTCCTATAAAATTTGCATACAGACTTTTTTCAAAAAGTATGCAATTATGTAGGCAATTTTAAGTAATATTTCATAAAAATGTTTGATTTTAGAATTTCCAAAAGGTCGGTACTTCAATGACCTTGAAATTCAAATGAATCATAATAGGCCACCGGGTGAATGTAAAAAAAACAGCTAGAAATCACTTTTCACTCCGACACCTTAAAAATAACAAATTTAGGCCTAGGTCAATCTATTAATGTGTTCTTTATATAAAAATGAAAAGTTGGACCAAAATATCGTGGGGTAATATGCACTTTACCTTGATTAAATATCATCGCTAGGCCGCAAAACCAAAATATCTCGCCAAAGACATAGGCTAAAAGGTGTTAATTGTGCTCCGTCACGTTGTAGCGTGTCAGTTCAAGTAAAATCGCGTCAGTTCAAGTTAAATCGCGTCAGTTCAAGTTAAATTGAGTCAGTTGAAGTTAAATCGCATCAGTTGAAGTTAAATCGCATCAGTTCAAGTTAAATCACATCAGTTCATGTTAAATCGCATTAGTTCAAATTAAATCGCGTCAGTTCAAGTAAAATCGCGTCAGTTCAAGTTAAATCGCGTCAGTTCAAGTTAAATCGCGTCAGTTCAAGTTAAATCGCATCAGTTCAAGTTAAATCGCATCAGTTCAAGTTTTTACCATTGAACAGACATATCAGCAGTATTTTATGATAAAATGAATAATATTTATATTTTTAACCATTTAAAATGTTTGAGTAAAAATACAGTACAGTATACATATATAAATATAATATGGCCTATAATATTCTGACTTGCTATGGAGAGGTTAAACATTTTTGGAAATGCCTACTCGCCATATATGTCTGGTTGTAAGGGATAAGAAAAAACCAGATACATTGACTATTTAATCAAATCAGCTTACATTACAATTTTCTATTTAATTGACCAGCAGTTCTTGACTTAATATGATATGACAAACAAATTAAATTTCTTTCTGTTTTATAGACAACAAACTAAATTGCAAGAAGAGATAATAATTTGTTTTTCTGTAATCATTTTTTTTAATGAATTATACACAGGTTTTTATACTAGCAAAACCTAATAGAAAGCATCATTTTTAAAAGTCATGTCCATTTTAATCAATTTGGTTTGGGAATTTGTGAAAAGTTATTATAGAAATTATAGCCTATATGATTTGTTTGTTTTTCTCAAGATTTCAGCAATGTTGTTAGTAAGAGTGATGTCAAGGTGTTAGCAGAAGCAGATGAACAAGAGGTAGTCAGGGAAGTTCAAGTAAGAATTTGGAGGTTAATGACATTAAAATAAATTAAAGTAACTAAAAACTAATGTGTGGTACTTATACTTAAAATGCCCTCTGAGCACCATATACAATTAACTACTAATGTGTGTTACTCTATTTAGAAAACTTTACTACCTTTAAGCTCTGTCTACACTATCAAACTAGTTTGATAAAAAAGTGTGATGTACCTAAATATGGTAGTGATATGCCCAAACATGGTAGTGAAATGACATCATGTCCATATATGGGCACATCACATTTTTAAGTTTAATAGTGTAGACAAGGCTTTAGAAACGACATCAATTAGTCTCTTTTAAACTGTTTTATTAATATTTTGTATCTATAATTTGTTTTTATTATAGGAATTCTATGGAGACTACATAGCAGTAAGCCCTCATGTGTGCACACTCAATTTAAATGCAGTCTATAGGGTATGTACATTTACATCTTTTCAGCTAAAAGACTGCTAAGCATATTATTGAAATAAGTTGTGGTTTTTTTTTGTAGTAACTGAATAGATTTTTTGGAATTCGGAATTGTGGAAATTCTGTTTTTAGGTTGTTTTATAAAAAAAAACCAATAGCACTAGGAGTGATTTAGTGATTTAAAAAAACCTTTAGTTTAGCATGACATTTTCTACGTAGACTCCACTCCACCTTATTATACTTTTGTATTAAGCATAAATTTTTATTAGCATTTATTTATTTAATACAAATTTAGCTATATCTTGATCAATATAACATATATATACACATCCACAGTTGATTTGATTGTTTTCTAAAGATTTCATTATTTTTCATTATATAATTGATTATAAATGTTGCTACATTTGACAGGGAATAAGTTGGTTTCCCAAATCATTAAACCGTGCATGCTCTGGACTCACCGCTATCTTATTATCGCTTAAAAAGTGCCCAATGATTCGCTACCAGAATTCATCAGAAATGGCCAAGCGACTTGCTGATAATGTTAAAGTAAGTTTATTAATTTGTTCTAATGATATGAAGTAATAACTGACTGTGTTACATAACCTATGTAAATACGTGAACGTGACTGGTTGAAACTGCATCACTGCTATGAGGATCGTAAATTGTATATGTGCTCGAATACGATGATATTGAATGAGTAATTTTCAAGTGATTATCATATCGCTGTTATTAAACATATAAAATCCAGCAAATTCTTGAAGAGTTAGATATTGACTGTATAATTTGCGCGTGACAACTCACGTTTGGCAATAAATAAATAAAGGTCATCTACTGGGACTCAAACTCTTGAATATTAGCCCACATCATCACAAGACAACATTTTACATGCTGCACCATGTAATTCGCTTGAAGGAATAGTTCAACTAAACTATTTAAACTATGCATACATAGCGCCCTCATTTTGTTATTCGCCCTCATTTTGTTATTCGACCTTTATAGATGTAATAAAAGACAGTTTGTGATTGGTCAACTTTCTCGGATGTAATCTGGTATAAGTGAATATTTTATTGCAAAGGAATCATTAATTAGCTCTTCCACCATGTAGATGTCCTAGTCTTTTCAGATTAGGAACTACTAAAATTTAAAAGCATTTATTAAACTGCAATATACCATAGGAGCGGCCATGGCTGAGCAAATAAAAGTTCACTTATGCAAGAGCTATATTATTTTTATCTATTCACATCCTGTTTGCACTGTGGTATCCAATCAAATTTAAAGATCCTATATGAAAGGATGACCAAAGCTTTGAAGAGAACAAGTTGACATTATTAAAATTAATAACTATTACAAGATACAATTTTGAAAAAAACACCAAATCTTATATATTAGGTATATTTGTTTACAGCAAGTGATCTCAAAAGATGCGGGTTTATTTGACTTCAGGAGGACTGATGTACCACCACTACTTCTGATAGTTGATAGAAGAGATGACCCTGTTACTCCTTTACTTAATCAGGTATGATAATGTTATCTAAATCTGAAATTAAATTTAAATCTTTACCAAGAACAATTTTAAATTTATTTATTTGTACATAGCTCTTTGTAAAGGCAAATTTACATAGACGAGGTGTAACGGTAAGCAGGAAAAAGGAAACCGTATCCGCACATACAATCTGTGTCTATCCTGAGAAAAATAACATGGATTCCATTTGTTTTTCACTTGCCATTACAGCTCGTCTGTGTAAATTAGCTATTAGATAATAAAAAAAAAAAAAAAAAATATTTATTTGACCAATAGTTACAATTGGAAAATTACCTTCCTATGGTATTAGAATATTAGGCATAATCAATAGGAATTTGATATATTTACTCAAATTAAACAATTTCAAAAAGGCTTTAAGTGAAAGCGCTTATCAGGGTGAATCGCTTATCAGGGAGAATCGGTTAATACATTATCATGAAAAAGTTAATTTGTAATAATATTTTTGAATATAGGGTGTATTTTGCTACACATTTTATTCTCTATTTTATTCCTTATTGTATAGCATCATCTAATTATAAGGTCTTACAGTACATAAATATTCTAATATTTTAAAAATGTGTATTGTTTGGTCATTATGTGTTTAATTTTATGTAATCAAATATTTTTTTCTTTTGCTTTTTACATTTAATTCCTTTTAAATCATTTTGATCATGTTATTTTAATATAACATTCACTTTTATCTTTGTATTAAAATAGTTAATTTTGTTTTTATATCCATAGTGGACATACCAAGCGATGGTTCATGAATTACTGACCATTAGAAACAATCGTATTGACCTTTCAAAAGTTCCTGGCATTTCAAGTGACCTACAGGAAGTAGTTTTGTCTTCAGAACATGACGAATTTTATGCAAATGTGATTATATTTCTTTAATTTTTCATTTTTTATTTAAGTTATTTACATTTAAAACACCAATTAAAACTGTATACATTGTTCAACTGGAATTGCATTGACAGTTTTGCACTAAATTACACCTAAGTTTGAGGCTTATGTTTTTACTTTACTGATTATTAATATTTTCTATGTATAACAACAGAATCTGTATAACAATTTTGGTGAAATTGGATCAAATATTAAAGAATTGATGGATGAATTCCAAGCAAAATCACAGAGCAACAAAAAGATAGAATCTATTGCTGATATGAAAGTGAGTATTGTATAAACAGTTAAACATTGTGTTGAAATAAACATAATTAAAGATATTATACAGTAATTGGTGATATTGCTGCAGAACTGAATCTTCTTTTCAATCATATATCCCACGTGTTACCAGAATTTGGAATAACTTACCCAGTGAAATCCGCAACTTAAATATTTCTGTTAGTTCTTTTAAAACCAAATTACTTAATTATCTCAATATTTATTTTTAAAATAATTTTGATATTGAAAATGTGTGTAGTTGGTCGCTTTCTTGTCGATGCTTTTATTGTAGAACGTAATTTATTTATTTTTCTCTGTTCTGGGTTGACCAACTAGCATAGGTGTTTTGTCTTCTTTGTTATGTACATGGCAGAAATTGAATAAATAAAAATAATAAATAAATAAAATTATTGCATGAATGAGCTTATCATGTTCAATTCAATTTATGATATATACAATTTTTTGTTTTTCTTAGGCTTTTGTTGAAAACTACCCACAATTTAAGAAAATGTCTGGTGCTGTTGCTAAACATGTGACTGTTGTTGGTGAATTGTCGAGGCTTGTCAGCAAGTATAACTTAATGGAGGTGTCGGAGGTTGAACAAGACTTGGTTTGTCAATCAGATCACAATGAGGCATTAAAGGTATGTAGTTTAATATCAATATGGCGAATAAACTTTAGGTCAACACATCATGTGTACCAGAATGGAAGTACAGTATGGATGAGAATGTCTCAACATTACAGCTTTGCGTCAGAGAGATATTATACAGTAATTGGTGAAATTGCTACCCTATTTTGACGAAAGCAAACATTTGACCAAAAACAATATTACAACAAAGCACTAACAAGGTATAAAATAATGAATAACTTAACGGAAGGATCTAAATCTCCCTACTCCAATCCAGGAGTTCGTCTACGCATGTGTAGATATCTACTACGTCATCATATATATATCGTATTTTAGTTGCGGTCCGGCCATGTAGTATTTACTCGCACATCGCTATTTTATACCATATTACTTAAATATATATCGCTTTCCCAGACCATCTTCCTCAGCTATATAGGCTAATACACATGAAATTAAGTGTACCAAACATTTGCAGCAGCAGAAAAAAATAGTATTAGATATATAAATATATTTTTTGCCATTCAGGGCAGGTATGATTCCACTTATTTTGTCAGCCGTCAGGACAGGTATACGGCTATGTTACAGTGGAATCATACAATACCTGCCCTGAAGGATGACAAATAATATATTTATTATTTGTCATCCGTCAGGGCAGGTATATACGGCTGCATAGTGGATTGCGGAATAGTACGCCTAGGCATGATTAGTATTCGTTTATGATGATTCTCCTTTTTCCTACAGCATAAACATAACCCAATTATGATATCTAATACTATTTTTTCTACTGCTGCAAATGTTTGGTACACTTAATTTCATGTGTATTAGCCTATATAGCTGAGGAAGATGGTCTGGGAAAGCGATATATTTAAGTAATATGGTATAAAATAGCGATGTGCGAGTAAATACTACATGGCCGGACCGCAACTAAAATACAATATATATATGATGACGTAGTAGATATCTACACATGAGTAGAAGAACTCCTGGATTGGAGTAGGGAGATTTAGATCCTTCCTAACTTAACACCATCCTACTTAAGAAACAGATCCTATGAATGCAAACAAACATATAATACTAGATCAAAAGATATTCTAAGTTTACATAAGGCAAACACTGAGTATAAAAAAAACATTTCTCGTATTCTGGTGCAAAGCTATGGAATAGTTTAAATGCTATAAACTCAAATGCAATTACAGCTCTTAATATATTTATTTAGTGTTTATACTGAATGACACTTTCTATAATAGAAATAATTCTAAGACATAAACAAAGTAAATTACATTAGTAAAACCATTGCTAGTTGTAAAAAATGAGAAACCAACAATTGAATAATATACTGTATTTTGTTCAGAAATATCTTCTGTACTCAATATACTGTGTACAGTATATTTAACTAATAAAATGTGTTTATAATGGTATTGAAAAACGGTATTGTGAGAGAAATGATTTATTACATTTACTAGAAAATGCCCAATATTTGTCTTTTGTGTATTAAAAAACATACTCTGTATTTACAACATTTTAATTTATCTGTACAGTGTATAGCTAAGTCTGTTGTTACCTTCCTAACAAAGACTGTAATTCAGAAAAGAAGTTATTATTTGAATAACTTCAAACTGGCAAATCTGATTGTCTTATTAATGCAGCTGTATTCAATAAGCCCTCTACAATCTAGTTGTATAATACAATCAACTTTTTGTATAACATATCAATTAAAGTAAACATAGTCAACTTTTTGTAGTCAAAAAAGTTAAAACCAATTTAAAAAAAATTTTAAAATTTTAAAATTAATAAAATATAAAACTTTAAAAAATTCCAAAAATGTAAATTTCATATCAGTAATTTTTAGTATAGTATTATATTATAGTATAAAATGATTTATGAATTAATTAAAGTAAAATATTAAAAATGATTTTGTCTTTGTGTCTAGAGGATACGTGCATTGATCATGAATGAAAAGGTGAGAGAAATTGATGCTTGCAGATTGGTTGCGTTATATGGACTTAGACACGAGAAACATAGTAACAATGACTATGTTGGTCTTCTGCAGACGTTGAATAAAAGAGGCATCAGTGAAAAGAACAAGGGTGTAAGACACATATTACTTCTTTACTTTACCCATAGAGATATTATAGTGAGTATAATATCTCTATGCTTAACCTGATTAATTTGATTAATTATACATTACATGTCAATGAATGAATTTGCCCTATCTAACTATAAATTGGCATCGTTCAGCTTTTTGTAAACATTTTGAGAATTTTTTCAACACAACGTTTTTGACTGGTCGTATTCGAACATCAACTTGTTCCTCCACATCCAGATTTGGAGCACTGTCTTTTTTAATGGCTCACTCCCCGACCTAGCATTCGTCAATCATTCATGATGGATAAATTGAATACAAGTAGGTGTGTTCTAAAACAAATAATGAATGTTTTGTATTCATTGAATGGATAGAATATTTCATTGGATAAAAAAATCTACGTTGAACTCGGCTTTGCCTCATTAAAAATAGAGCAGCCAATTTTTCAACTCATGCAATATCCAACGCATAAATACAATAATTATTTACAAAATCGAGTCATTTTGTTGTTATTTAAATTTAAATCAGGGATCAAATTCATCACTTATTGTTGCATGAAATTGACTCCATTTTATCAGCATGATTATACTCACATGCAACAACTGAATAATTATAATAATGGTAGTCTCATATAGCGCCTAATACAATGTTTCTAAGCGCTTGACACACAAAAATGATTCATTAAATATCCTAAAAATGAAATGAAGAAGAGGAACCATTTACACTGCTCCGTTCTCCACCAATTTGAAGTTCCAAACTGAATTCGCAGGAGTTTGAGTGAAAAAGGCATCTGTCCTATTCTACCAAAATAAGAAGTGAAAAGATGTTGCTTAAGAAAAATATCGACTGCCTCTTTAATGTGGCTGAGGGGTGTTTTTAATAACTGTAGTGTATGTATCATAACTTAAAATAGTAGGCAATAGTGGTATGTCTATTACTACTTTCTTATTTTATTACTTAATGCAGATGCTTCGTTCAATCATGGACTTTGGTGGATCAAGAATGAGAGGAAGTGATCTCTTTGGTCAGAAAGGTGCTATTACAATGACAAAGAAATTCTTCCAGGGAATGAAAGTAAGTTTTTACATGCTTCATATGAATGAAAGTTTATGCGTACTGGTATATGTCCTATGATGTTTGTAGGATTCTTCTGATTAAAGGACAACTTGACCGAGGACCATATTTTAACAATGTATGGATGTACATAGAATTTCAGAACTGTCACCGTAAATTGCTGTGACGTCACAGGTGCATCGCAAAATGTACGTCATGAGTTTTCTGCCAAATCGCGAATACATCCTAGTAAACACACTTTGTAAATAAATCGTATAAAGTATAAAATGTTTTTGTTGTTTCTTTTGCTTATCTGGACTCATTAAGTAGATTTTAACACGAATTTTTCTCAAATCTGGACTATTCTAAAACAAATAAACTATGTGGAGATAGGTCTTATGAAGATTGACATTGAAGGCTGGTTTCCTGTCGACGTAAGAACATCACTTTTGTTGCGACTACGTCGATTTGTCGTAAGAAATGCGGATTTTACAGGAAACCGATTACGATCGAAAATTTACAAAATCGACGCAACGTAAGAAAAATGGTAACGACAAACGATTTTACAGGAAACCGATGACCTAACAATTGTTGCGTTACGACGTTTTCTTCCGATTTTACAGGAAACCGGGATTTTTGATCTTACACTTGAATGAACGCCCTTGCGTCACGTTTCTTACGTCTCTTACGAAAGTTGACTTGAAGTCAACTTTCGCAAGAGACGTAAGCGCAATCGTAACAAGCAACCAATGAGCGACAAGAGTTATGACGTAATGTGTTGATGTTGTTTCAAATACGTCATAAATCTGACCGACGTAAGAAAAAAATTTCAACTTTCGTAACAACACTAAAATCGACGTAAGCATACGACGTGTGTTTCACAGCTAAAATTTCAACTTTCGGGAGCAGCATAACTACAGATGTTTTTCTGCGGCCCGACACGATCTTGACTAACGTCAACGACGTCAATTTTTTCTCAACTTTCGTAAGAGACGTAAGAAACGTATGAAACGCAAGAATCGTTACAAAATTCGACTTCTTACGTCGACAGGAAACCAGCCTTGACTCTACATCCCTTTGCAATTGTACTTTACACCAATGGCTATATTATTTGCCAGTCACACTTAGATATTTCCCTTAAATGCTAAGTATTTCACTTAAGTTAATCAATATTTAAGTTTTTATTTATTTATTTTGTTATGGTATTAAAATAGCAATCAGCAGCCAATGCTGGAATTGATTGCTTTACATTTAGATACAGTACAATTATAAAAACATAATGTATAGAATTAATGTTCTGCCCAATGTGTTTATTATTATATATAAATACAAGTAGAAGCATTATTCACATTTAGAATAGCAATATGAAATGTCATAACTATACATACATCAACATTACAAAGCTTAAAAGTTACGGTATACAGAAATTTCAAAAATTACCAACAAAAAATGCTCTAACTTTAATAATATATTACTTTTAAAATGATTAGTAATTGTAAGATAAATACTAGATTTGAAGTCCAATTCGTCCAATTAGGAATTAGTACACATGCTGCTGTGATCTAGTTCTTTCTTCATTTGTTGATTTTATTTATATATTTTATATTTAGGGTGTCGAGAACATTTACACACAGCATACACCATTACTACAAGAAACTGTTGATCAATTAGTAAAAGGAAAGTTAAAAGAAGCAGCATTCCCTTATTTGGGTACAAAACAGCTGAGAGATAGGTGAGTATACGATAAATGGTAATACTACTGTATGTGTTCAATATTTAGTCTGCTCGTCATTCTCATTCCACCTGAGAGATTGTCATGCAGAATGCTCCATTTTATTTATTTATTCTTTCTTTATTCTGCAGGCACTTTCAGTACTAGTGCACTGATTTTCAAAGTGGTACAGTAATTGGAAATATCATAAACATAACAAAGTAAAGACAAAGAATAATCAAAATTATAAATAGAGAAAATATACATTAAAAATAGAAATCAATTTTAGAAAAGAAAACTTAGTTTAAATGTTGCGTATTAATTGTATTTGATGACATATTCATTCAAAAGTTCATTCCAGCTTTTAGATGAAGGATAAGTAAAAGTTTTAATTTCCTTGACAAATATTCCAGGTGGGGACAACTAAATCGTTATGGCTTTGCCTTCGTAGTGGGTAGTATTATTAACATTTAAAAGTCATTAATAGTAATTTTTCATTCCAATGTACATTGAGTCGTCTCCAGCCAAGGTTATTTAAAATAAAATTAATTGAAAGTCTTAATATCAACAAAAGCAAAATTCTATCTAGTCTATTCATGAGTACTTGTAAACAATTTGAGTAACATTTGAGGATATCTTGTTTATATGATCATTCCAGTTTAATTGCTGATCAAAAATGTGACCCTAAAATAGACTCAACTCGTTCAATAATATCACCATTGTAAGATATGGAAATATCTTTAAATTTAAGAGGAATTTGGTTTGTCCCAAAAATAGAAAGCCTTCACATAATCCATTTTGGTGCATAGGTAGGGTATTATCCGCAGAAACTTACAATTTAAATATATAATTGATCAAACAAAAAAGTAAGTTGTTCTAAAAAAATTATAAACCTAATTTCATTTAAAAATCTGTGATGGATAAAATATACGTTTAACTGATAATTTTCATAGACCTCAGGATGTTGTAGTGTTTATGGTAGGTGGTATCACATACGAGGAGGCATTTGCTGTTTATACTTTGAATAAAACGACACCTGGAGTTCGCATTGTATTAGCTGGCACCTGTATACATAACTCAACATCGTAAGTATTGTATACCACATTGTTTTAGTGTGTCCTTGTCATTTTTTGATTGTTTGATTTTGTGTTGTGCACTATTTACTCCCAGTGTCGCTGTCTTATGGTCTGTTTCTGCTGAAAAAATCCAAATAATCGATTATTCCGAAGTACATTACCACAAACAACAGAATTTTCCGCGTTGTAACTGAACATTTTCTCCGACCTTAATCGGTTATCTGATAATCGCTTTTTAAAAATCTTGTCATCATTACCCACAACGCAGTTTAAATTATAGAAGACTGATGAGTTTGTTTACATCCATTATTCCTATTGCTGCCTAAACCTATCGCATGTAGGATTAAAAATTGAACCCTTCCGTAAAAGCTATATTATTAATGTAAACCCATAGTCAATTGACTATAACCCAATAAAGATTTAGGCCTACTACCACATAAAACAGAATAATGATGTTATATATTAATAAGGGCATGTCGGCGAGCAAGTTTGTTTCGCTGTTGGTACTACTGTACTAGCTAGGCTACAGATCTCTACCGAAAACGACAGGCCTAAAAAAAGACATGCGAAACATCGTAGCCTGGACTTGTGGCATGTAACGGTATACTCCAAAAGTTAACGCAGAATCCTTTTTATTCCCCTAGAGTCTCTTGGTATAATTCTCCCCCACAAAATAATAACAATCACATGTTATCCCTCATCGTGGTCCACATTGTCGTTCTGCTGATCGTCGATCGCGCAAATAAACATGCTTTGTGAGTGAGAGGATTGCCATACTCACGAGTTAACTACAAGTAAAAATGTGGTCAATAATCACTATTTGTGTTGCAGCTAAAAACTGCTCCGCAATAATCGGATTGAATGTTTTAATCGGTTATTTTTTAATCAGTCATTTTTCAAAATAATTGGTTACAAAAATAATCGATTAATAACCGATTATTCCTGCTCAGCAGAAACAGGCCCTTTGACATTTGATTCAAAACAGAGTAATTGAATATTTTTGTAAAACAAATAATGAATGCTTTGTATTTTGTTGAATGGAGAGAATATTTTCATTTGTTGATAGCCTTACTCAACTTTCAACCCAACATTCAATCAATATTTTAACTCATTAACTTCCTTTACAATTAATAAACATTCATTATTTGTATACTATTAAATGTTGTTGGTACTATTAACTAAAAATTGTACTTTCAGGTTTATGGAAGAGGTTTCACTTGGTCAGCAAGGAATGTACTGAAGCCAGAAGCAAAATGTAAATATTGTATAGACATACAAATGTACAAAAACTACAGTAATTAATACTGCATTGTAGCCATAGTGCAAAATAAATTCTATGCTCTGATAAATTCAAGATAGAGTTGATGCAGAATGCAATTCCATTATAATTTTCTGAATCTTTGTGGTCATGTGTATATTTGTGTTCAATACATTCTTATACCAAATTTGTTATGGTTTAAGAGATAATTGGGGTGATTGTAAAATGGCAGCCATATTTATATTTCTATTAAATACATTCTTGTTCAAAATACCTGATGTTTTGAGAGATATATAGCATATTTTATATGGCATAATTAGATGAAATTTAACTTTGACCCATAATACAACTCAATTGCATTATTCTTTAAATTTGTACAAATTCTTATACAAAATACCAAATGGATTAAAAGATAATTAGCATATTTTAGATGCCATACTGGAATGACCTTTGGCCTTGACCCCAAAGGCAAATCAAATACAGGTATACTGAATCTTTGATGCATTTTCATTTAAAAATAAATATTAACTAGCTAATTTGCATAATTAATTAGCGTTGATTGCATAATTTTCAAAATAATGTAGCGCTTTAACCAACTATCATACATAGTTGATTGAGATGTCAAATTAAAGCTCTTCCCAAGATCTATCCAATGGCCTACATTATATATTATTTAGGGGGGTATGTGATTTACTATTGACAAATATCTCATATTGTGAAAACCAAAATCTCCTGAAATGTCATGTGAAAAGTCTGGTACTACCTATATTATTTATTTTGGAGTCATTAAATAGAGCAAACTCTAAGGAGCATTTCTGCCAATTTTCAAGTTTGTAGGGGGTGTAGTTCTACTTCTACATTTTTTCAAAATCTGAAAAAACATTGAAAATTTGAAACACAGGAAATCTTGTGTTAAACTTATCTAAATTTACAAATGCGAAAGTTCATACATTTTTCTGTCCTTAATTCAATTGCGCCTTTATTGTAGCTAATCACCTTTCATGTAATTAATCCCCCAAGCCTGATTCGTAGATTACACCCTTGCTGTTCATGTTTGTCTTCATAACCCTTTTTTATCCTTCTTATTGTCTTCCTTCGTTTGCGTGTTGACTCCAGCATTTGTCGGTCGGCACAGCTTATTCTTGATTTGTCGATCACGTTGAGAGCATTTGTGGTATATTTACCAGGGCAAATGTTTTGCCTTGTAAGTACTGCAAGTAATCCCTGCATGCCATCATTGAATAAATAACTATACTTGCCACACCAATATCCATGACCATAGCACCCACATACACTTCCTTCGGAACCCGTTGCCAAATTGTGCCATTGAAGGACTCGTTACTGTTGGGCACTTATGGTGACAAGGTTTTTCTTTGTTGACACCACGTGGTACAATAATGCCCAGATGTTGCGTTTCATGCCAGCTCTGTCGCCTTTGTTTCCTCATATCGCAATGCTGAAATAGTTCTGTAGTGTGTCAACTTTCTGCTGGGTGAACCTCCCCTTTCTACATATCCCACCACCATCACTCAGTTTTGTTTTGGCAAGTTTTTGTTTCAGCTTTCGAATTCTTCCGCCCACACGCTTTTGAATATGACCGACGCATTCCTTTATTACTATTGGTGTTGTCCCATAAGGCTGGTCTTTAACAACTGATGAAAATGACTTTGTGTCCCCATCACCAATATATGAAGTGTACTTTAGTTTTCGGGTTGCCATGCTTCTGCCCCATATGCGGCGTGCCCCAGCTGGTTCCATACTTCCAGCTGAACCGATATGATTTATTTTGCATTTGTGGTTTGCCTTCCAACGTATGTATCTAGGTGATGTGTTGTCCTCTTTTTCCCATATCCGACATCCTTTGCAATGCCTACTGAGGATCTCATAGTCCATTATCTTGCCAGTTTTTATCTCTCTAGCAACGACGACACAATTCAATGAATTGCGTTTCCTTCGCTGCCAAGTGCCTTCCACACTGACCCTTATGAACTGTTTCAGTATTGCCGCATTCATCTTGTCTTCTGAAATACCTCCCTTTTCCAGAATATGTCGTAGGGAATCCTGCAGCCGTCTGAGATAATGTGATGGTGTCTCCCCTGTCTTTTGTTTGATGGAAAAGAATAGGTGAAACAATTCTTCCCCTATAAGAGTAGAGCCATACACTACCTCCATATGCAATCTTTTGCTGAGGCTGAAGGTTTTCCCGCCACAGGTCATCAATTCAACATCCAACGCCTTTTCTTCTCGGCTTAAGAAACCTTTTTTTCTGACTCCCCAATAAGAGCCTTTGCTTGTGTTCTCCATACATGATGGGTCTTCGTCTTTTCCTTTGTTTGTTCGGGCAGAGAATACTCTAAGTTTACCGACAGTCTAGCTACATTTATAATAATACAATAATCCACTATGTGTGGAAAGAAGTGTTGATGAAGCTCTTCCACCTGTTTGAATATAAAACTTATTGTGTCATCTCCTTCAGAGAGTTCAAAATCTCTTGGAATGTCCACTGCTGTTTTCACTGATAGTCCAGCTAATATGAAAGTCATGTTAATACTAAACCACCTAATCATAATCAATAAAATATGAACAGCGAAAAAAAAATGGGAAGAACCTCCCGTAAGCAGTCACCTCCTGTAAGCAGCCACTTTTCCCGGTCCTGAGGGTGGCCGGTTACGGGAGGTTTAACTATACTTATAAATAAATTAATAAACTACTTATTAGAATACTCTAATTAAAATAATAGTAGCAACTAGAGGGTACTCCGAGAGTACAAACCTCCGCCTACTGTAAAATTCCCCCTGAATATTTTTTTAAAATATTTTTTTTTATTAGTTCTAAGTGTAAATATGTTAACTGCACACTACAAAGTTGTGGATGACAGTGTGGTGTAATGGTTATGTATCCAGCCTCTCACAGTTGAGATCGCTGGTTCTAGTCCCACTGAGGTTTTTTTTTTTTATTATTATTTTTTTATTTGTTTTTGTTTTTAGTGGACCTTGATCTTTGACCCTGACCCTTCAAAATTTAACCACAATTATATGATGTGTCATTGATCATTGTGGCTAAGTTTGGTGAGAATCGGATAAAAACTGTGGTCTCTAGGCAGTAAAATAGTTTTTTGTTAGTTGTGACCTTGACCTATGACCTTTTCCCCTCAAAGAACTCGTCTGAGCTTTTGGGGCATAGATCATTGTTGCCAAATTTGGTGAGAATCGGATAAAAACTGTGGCCTCCAGGCTGTTCACAGACACACACACAAACACACACAAAGTCACACACACACAAACATACAGGGGTGAAAACATAACCTCCTTGGCGGAGGTAATAATAACCACACACAATAATAATAAAATAGATATTACTTTTCCTGGACGAGCTCCCAATTTGAAACAAAAAATTTCCAAGTAGTATTAAATTATTTAAATAATCAAATAAGGAAAATACCTTATAAATTAGAAATGTAGATTTATTCCTTTGACATCAACTTGTTTGAATTTATATAAAATCAATATTATTTGTTCACAAGATAAAAAAACAACTAGATTTGAACTTCTTCTTCTTCGTATTTGGAGCCAACTTCAGGTGTGAAGACTCTGCTCCTCCAACTCTGTTTTGCTAGCTCTACTGTATTTGATTGTGTGGTATTATTCTATTTATTTATTCTTTTACAGAGAGAAACTGACTCTCTTATTTATTTATAATTAATTATTTTAAGTAAAAGGTAAAATAGAGTAAACTGTACCCAACATCAAACACTATGGAAGTCTACCGTCCGTGCCAACCGCTATCACTTTTCTGGGCTGCTACCTAGGAGGCAGAATAAAGTAGCCGGATACCCATTTACCCCACCTCAGCCATCCAGGTGCCCAGTGAGCTGTCACCAAGACAGAGACCCCCAGAGAGTAAGTTGTGACAAGGGGTACCCTATTAATTAAGTTTGGACAATATGGGTTTTGAATTCCAGAATAAAAGTACAATTTACAACCTTATCTGGTAGATGATTCCAGTCGATGGCAGTGCGTGGAAAGAATGAATACCTAAAGTAATTCACTGTTGAGTGAGGAATATGGTATGATTGACTGTTCTCTCTCCAACTGGGTCTACAGGTGTTTCTCATGACCAGTTTCATATCGGCTGCTACAGTAGTGTATCTTATGGAACATTAGCAGTCGAGCTATCCTCCTCCTCTCTTCCAAGGTTTCCCAACCAAGGACCTTTATCATTTCGGTTACACTTGACGTGCGCTTATAGTTGTTGCAGGCAAATCTAGCCACTCTTCTCTGTACCAATTCAAGTTTACCAATTAAATTGGAATTATATGGGTCCCATACGGTGTTAGAATACTCTAATAGACAACATTTATATGCAAGGCCTTTTATCCGTTTGTTCCTGACATACACGTTTCTTCTCAAAAAGTTGAGTGCATTGTCTGCCTTGGAAGTTATGGCATCCACATGGGAGTTCCACTTCATATCTTGGGATGTTGACGCCAAGGTATTTAGCAACATCAACACTCTTTATTTCGCTTTCACATAGGGTGTATTTCTGTTCTACTTTCTTCTTCTTATTCCTTGTTATTTTGAGAAGCTCACTCTTTTCTGGGAGGAACTGCATTTACCATGTCCTATCAAGTTGGTGGAGATCAGACTGCAGGACACACCAATTAAAACACAATTGAATGTATGAAACGCCGCGTGTGCCGTTTGTCATACAACGTGTAATCAAAACGACGAGTGGTTTAATACAATTGTTTTACCTTTTTTCAGATTGAAATGACTTTAGACGTATATGACTTAATAAATATTAACAGATAGATGTTTTTAATTATTTATGTATTATTATGTTTATCGTATAATAATGAATATTGTGTAAACATAGTTGGCTTTTTTATATATTTTTTGGTTATCCGCAACTTAGTTGCAGGATAACCCATGTGATTGTAAATATCTTTTTTTTTCATCTTCTTTGTTATTCTTCTTACTTTCCCGGATTTTTGTGACCAGCATATCTCTATTGCTTGTAAACATAACTTTGTATAACTTGGTAAAAAGATTGACATTGAAGTGTAGATGTGCAGCCAAGCTTTTGGACGATGTCAGATCCGCGTTGCGTAAGTTACGCGCGATTTTATGAATTTTTATAACTCATCATAACTTTAGAACCAACAAATATTGTTTCATGAAACTTAATAAAATTATAATTCATATCATGGGTCAATTTTCTATGGATTAAAAATGGCATGTTTTACAAGAAGTTACGCGCGCATTTAAAGTTTCAAAATGGCCAAAATTAATTTCTAATCAACTTTCTACGCTGATCATGACATTTTGAGCATGTCAAAAATTCCCGCGCGCGCCAAAAAATGTACGCATATGGTGCGCACGGAGTACGAAAATCATGTTTTTTTCTCATGAATTGTAATTTTGCAGCCTTTCCTAGTCATTTTAAAAAAGATTGACATCATTTCAAATTTAAATGACGTCATACGAACACGTTGATTTATACCATTTTCGCGCTTTTAGTTGAAAAAGTTACACAATATTGTCCAAATTATGCCTATTTTTAATCTATTATAGCTCCTCAGGATCATCCATGACCCCCAATTTTTTTTATTTGATATGTAAGCAGATATGTTGTAGATATGAATTCATGCAGAATCTTTACCCCTCGGATGTTATGACGTCATCATATGGCCACACGAATGTAAAATATAGGATTTTTTACTCTTTCGTTATTGCTCATCACATTAAATAGAGCGCATCTCGCTTATACGTATTCCATTTCCTCAGATATTTTAATACTGTCTAGGTCAATCAACTATCTTTCCCATGAGTTAAAAATATTTTAATTTTTATGACGTCATCGTGTCTAAAAATGTAAATAAAGTGGGTCATCTTATTTCATCTTTACAGTAAATTTCAATCTGTTATAGCTCGTCAGAATAAAAAGTGATAATCATGAATAAAACGTTTTCTGGAAGCTATTGGATTGTAGATACGAATTCATGTGAATATTTTGCCAATCAGATGTTGTGACGTCATCATATGGTCAGTTGAATAAAAAAAGTCGTATTTTCATCTCTTGCGTAAAAGTTCATTGCGTTTAAACGAGAGCGCATCTCACTTTTACGTGCCCAAAATTCATCAAATTTGTATTAATGTAATTATTTAGATAATTATCTTCTAAAATTGTTATCTCTAAATGTCAATTTGATGACTTCATCGTGTTAATAATTGGATTTAAAAGATGGGTCTCGTTTCGTCTATGCTACACTGTATATAACATACAGTTTATTCTGTAAATACTGTAATATGCTGTATGCTACATAATAGGTACAATTCAGCACTGTAAACATATTTATTTCATGTCATAGGATGGCATAATAATTGTCGAGGTTCATATGGTTAAGTATGTGCATGTTGCGTTTGCGCGGATAACCCGAACTCGTCAAAGTGACGAGTTCAAATCTAGTTAAATGTAGGCCTATACAGTAAAAGTGTAAGGAAAAGAATTGAAATTGGACAAAATACAGTATTTGTTTGAATACGTTAAATAAATTTAGAATGGTGAATTATTATAATAAACATTATTTTAATAAAAAGTTAACTAAAAAATATGTTTATTCTTTGATTTTATTCTCAAACATATATTGCTTGGTTTCATTTATTTGTTCCTCCATCGTGGTTTCATAGGCTTTACTACTGTACTGTACGTTTATAATACTGCATTGGCTTGTTGTAGCTGCGGCGGTATTGGCGTCTCATAGAAAATGTTGGCGGCCGTTTCAGTCGGCGGCCGTTTTGGTCACACACCGATTCTAGCCTAGGCTAGCAAAGAAGAAAACACCTGGGCCTAATTAATTTATTTTACAAAATGAAGCGATTCTGTCCCCGTACACGTAATAAAGAAAGTTGTTAAAAAATATGATAGCAAATTGCAAATTGGTAAAAGCACAGAATTACTGGTTAGTTTTAGCATTTTGATGTTTCTCCATCCATTATTACACATGTGTGACATGGTTTCTCTCTTTTTTACATTTCCTCTCTAGCCTAAAGATTTCAAACCAGCGTTGCCAGCGATAAAATTTAAATTATGCCGTAGCCCATCTCAAATAATAGTGTAGGCCACTATGTAATTTCGTGTCATTTTTTTGTTAAAAGCAAAATTCCAGCTGATTTAGTGTCTTTAGGATGTAAAGTAATGAAAAAAATATGTTGCCATTTTTTTTAAAAAGCTTAAGGGTGTCAAATCCAAGATGGCCGCCAATACGTAAAATATCCAATAAATGTACCATATTGGACAAAGTAACACCCATTATGAATAATATTTTAAGTTCATATGGGTTCTCTGCTATATAAGAATTATTATAAACCTATATTCATTAGTATTCTGACATTTTGAATTTCAAAATGGCCGCCATTTTTAAAAAATGGATCAAATTTCTTATTAAAACATGTACAAGTTATGACGTTGATTGAAATCACATACAATGATAGGCCTATGACAACAACATTGGTGATTAACACAAAATGGCGGCCATTTTGAATTTTAAAATGGCCGCCATTTTTTTAAAATGGGTTAAATTTCTTATTAAAACTTGTATAAGTTAAATAAAATGAGATTGAAATATACAAAATGATATGCTTATGACAACAACATGGTGATTAACACAAAATGTTGACCATCGGGATGTCTACAGTACTGACTGTACACTTCTTCATATTAAAACATCTCATAAACTTCTTCAGTTAAATGACAACTAACTCTGCCAAAGTCCTTCAATGAAATATTTCTAATCTTGAATGCGATACAGTAAGTTGACCTTCCTTCGTTCTCTACTACTGTATCCATCGAACTTCTACAGACTGATCTGCGTTCCCAGCAACCTTGTTCAGAAACAAATTGGCAAAATAACTGAAATACCTCATTTCACCGGCAAATAATCTCTATAGGAGTCTTCTTTTACTTTGATAAGTTTGTCACCTGTATTCACCGTCATATATAATTTTTGCCAATATTCGTCTTTTTCTTAGGATCCCATATAGACAGTTTTCCTTCTACAAGATTTTTACCAATGCCTCAAACATTTTCTGTCCAATTTCATCATGCCATGGCCAACAAACACCTTTGTGCGAATTGCAGCATTCTTCATTAATCGGGATATCATCTCTCTTTAAATGTTAACTAGATTTGCCAGCTCTGATTAAATCATTAATTTGTGTTATTCCAATGATACCACGCTCAATGACCCTGATCAATTGATGTAAATCCAGCAAGTCCCACACATACATGTCCTCTCATATACATATATAGGGATATAGTTTAACCACATCATTTAGATTTCGTCGACTCTCTGTATTCAAGTTAATATCTTTATGATCAGCCTCTTTCAAACAAAATGATACTTAACTTAGAATCTCTTTCTCTGTCTGCATTTGTAGAAGCAAGTTGTAGACAGAAAGCAGAATTAGTGTTCTTCTGTTCTTTAGAGATGTTTTCCATTTAAGATATTTGTGTCACTGGTTGTATAAGTAATACAAGTTCACAAAAGCACTTGCCTCAACACTATTTTCACAATGCTATATGTCCAAAAGCCATATAGTTCACCGGGTCGACATAATAATTGCTTTTTGATGTCATCTCTGTCCACCTCCACTCATCTCGGGCAAGAGTCATCACCAGGCATTCTTGTCATTCCCTAGTACATGAGTTTTTATACCACAACCATGTGCACTCATCAAACCAGTGTATAATGCTGGTCTGTCTGTAGGGGGTACATATCTAATGAAATTGGTTGAGATTGTAGAAGATGAGAAGTAGGAGTTCATTCATTTACAAGGTTATTTATAGGCAGAGCTGTATCTGTATTTCCTTCAAGCTTCTGCCAAAAGTTGACAGGTTGAAAACTTACCAACCATACTGGTGACTATGGCCCTGAAGGTTCAGACATTGAATTACATAGCAATAACGCATTCAGGGCTCGCAGAATCGCTTGCCCGACGTCCCGCGGCAACCAAATAAATACGTCGGGCAACTAAAATTTAACATGTCATGTCCCGACGGGCAACCTCTTAAAATCACCGAAAATGTCCACGATGTTTTACAGGGGTTGTGAAAAACTGTAACAATGAAAATAATAGTCGCGCACGAACGAATTCTCTTGACGTCGAGACCAGTGTAGTGTTTGTTAAGTAAATGTATGGATCGGAATTCGGTGGTATGGAATGTTATCTCCAGGAGCCAAAACATGTGTTTCTATGCAGTCGGGCGTATCAAGTCGTTGCGTATAGAGTTTCCAGGTCTGTCATATAGCACGCGGTCTCTTGCGGCATCCATTGATCGCGAAATAGGAAGCGTTGAACTCTCGGCTTTTAACTTATTTGAAGTTATTATACCAGGGAGTTTCTAATTAACAACTCCCTAGTTATACTATAAACCAAATAAAATAGGGGCTAGTATGTTTTTGTTTTTCTCAATTATCGACATCATTTTACGGTGGTAATAAAATCTGAATCTACTACTTAGTATTAATTATGTGGCCTACAGCCTGATAGTAGATTAGGCCTATGTTTAATTACATTCATGTTATGTATTTTGTGTGTAATAAATAATTTGCTGAATTACTGTAATTATTGTTCAAATGTACAGTTGTATTGAAAATACAGTATATTATTAAATTATAATAGCTACGTAATTTTAATTGTCTGTGCCAAATAGGCGGCGGCCGATGTTTTTAACACAGGCAAGTAGGCCTACCATTTTTTTTAAAAATATTACAGAATATAAATTTAATAGGCCTAATAATTTATTTAATAAATACATTGAATACTTAAATAGTTACAGTATATTTTTTATTATCAACATTGAAAATAATACACTTCTTCGGGTATCGCCGAGAGTTGAACTTTCAAAAACTCCAACTTGGCGGAGCACGTGGTTTTCACCACAATTCGGCACAGTTCCCTTGTGTTGTTTTCAATCACCAACTTGTGCGAGCAGATGGTTGTTTTTATCCAACCTGTGCGAGTTTCTACTGAAACAACAAGTAAACTTCCACAAGCCCGCACTCTCCACACACCATACCCATGTGCTCCTACTACGTACGGCAGCTGCTGTGAGGTTTTTTGCTATACGCATGCGTATTGTTTCACGTCACGTAGACGGACGTCAGTTGATGTTTGTTTTTTTTTTCTTCTCTATGATTTCAACGCGTTACAAGCTCATCACCTTCATAAGTACTTTGTTTAAACTTTTTAGGCCTAGGAGGCCTACATTTCTATAGGCAATATTTTAGATATATCTATTAAATAATTGTAAGATAATTAGTGCCATGTCTAGGCCACTACATTTTAAATATCGCAAAATAGCTTGATTTCGGAATTTCATTGCACAATAGAAGCAAAAGGTTTTTGCTCCCAAAGTAAACCCATCACGTGAATTCATTCACGAAACGGAACACATCTTCGATCGATGACAAACAATGCCGTGCAACGAAGCGTAACCAACAGAAATAACATAGCGTTTTCAAGGGATTTCAGGACACCATGTTAATTAAACAATCGCAACTCTTGTACGGAGGATCGTATGAGAAAATAAATTACTGTAAAATGTTCTTAAAAGATCGGCCTACATCACTGTGTAATTGAAAAAATTTGAAAAATTGTTTTCACTACTTTAAAATCCATCGAAAAAAACACCACAGTGTATTAAAGCATAGTCGTGTTTCACCGACGTTTTTTCGCGGTGCAGTCGCGGTATAAAACGTTAAAATTAAGCTAAAATAGTGGGCAAGTAAAAAAATGATGAGGGCAACCAAAATCCAAAACCTACTTGCCCGAAGGGCAACCAAATATTTTAGGATTCTGCGAGCCCTGGCATTTATTATTTACCATTATACAGGATTTCACAATAAGGTATAAATGTGTACCGCAAAATGTAAAACAGTTTTCACTATTACGATATTGTTCCATATTTCTATCTTAGGAATATATTAGATATATAAGAGTTTTAAAACAAAATTTCTGATTCATCGGTAGATTTTCAACTCAATTTCAATTGTACGCGGTCAAAGTAATTTCTGGGTTCACGATGAGTTTACAGGTTCACCTTGCAACTACCTGGTTTCAGTTAAGTTGGTCATTAGTGGCTATAGCTATTTTAGTTTTTTGTTTATTTTCGGATCGGACCGCGCGTGTGAAGGTACAGTAGTTAAAAAATAAATCCCGATAGCCGAGTTTTATTGAGTAAGCTGGCAGGAATAACTGTAGGCTATCTGTGTCCCATTAGGGCCCATATTGCAAGCCGTCTAAAACACCTTCCTTCTTGGGCCGAAACGGCCTACACTGTCGCGGAAGTTAGTTTCAAAAGATGTTTAAATTAAATAATGTATTATGATGGTATTTATTTGAATAAACGCCTCCCCAATAAAACATCACTTTGAATAATAATCGCCTACACCCACCTACCCAACTATCTAATGAACGCCCATCCACATTAATTATACACACAATATTATATATACTATTTATAATAGAATTCATTACACTGTTAACTATAATTTACCAAGCATTTGTTATAATTTTTTACCACTTTTCATATCTATTAGAGGATTTTATTTGATTATAAATGTTACGATATTATTAAAACTAAAAAATCCCTCGAATAAGCATCTCCCTCAAATGAACTCTGCCTCCCCACCTCCGCCCTATAAAACAATAAACACTATACTTTAAAATGTTATTAATCATCTAAGTATGGGGCGCCATAAGCAGCAAAAGTGTGTTGCTGAAAAATGTATGTGTACATTTAAAATGTGTGCGTGTGTAATTGCAAAATGTATTTGTAAACCTAAAAATGTGTGTGTATTTGTAAAATGCATGTTTGTAATTGTAAAACGTAGTTGTACATTTGTAAAATGTAGTTGTACACTTTTAAAATGTAGTTGTACACTTTTAAAATGTAGTTGAAACAAGGAATGTACACTTGTAACGCTTGGTTAGAGATCTCTAATCAAGCGTGAAGACCATACCATTTCTCGAAAGGGGTTTATCGTCTAGAATGGCTAGATGACCGGCGGCCTGCCACCGCCTGCGAATAACCTCTACGCACCCTCATGGTATTCAGCAAGTGAGACGAGCATGCACCACATGTTTGGATGGAATCTGGAATGCATACCCATACTTCTTTTAATCGTTGATTAGGGCTATCTATACTATAGTCAACTGTCAGTGTCATCCTATTGTTGAGGTAGGCAGGCCTACACAGTACAGTATGTAAAGTAGCCCATTCCTTAGAGCTGTAAACCAGTATAGGGCCTACTAGGCCTAGCCTAGCCTAGTACAGCTACAACAGTACAGGGCCTAGCTAGCGTAGCTAGTCTACTAGTAGGCCAAGAGGCATACATAGGCCTATTATATAGGTGCCGCCTAGGCCTAACTAGGCAAACCGCATAAACTAGCTAAATGCCTACATCACGCAGCTTAAGTGTCAGCGTTTACTGTACCTGTCATCAATTTAAAAAAGGATTTATTTGTTTATACATTTTATAAGGGTCAGACGTGAGCCTACTTATGAGGCCTACTTAAAGCCTAAATCCAAGATTTGCTATTCATGATATAGTTAGTTAACACATTTGGAGTTGATAACAGCAGTAGGGCTGGTGTTAGGCTAGCCAAACCTGCAGGGTATGGCCTAGCCTAGTAGTAGCCCAGCTAGTTGTAAGCTAGCCCTACTAGACCTGGGTAAAACAATCAATATTTTACTACTGAAATAACAAAATGCGATATTCTATTCTTCTTCTTGTAATGTAGAATAATCCTTTAAAATATATCTAAACTAGAGGGTACTCCGAGAGTACAAACCTCCGCCTACTGTAAAATTCCCCTACATAAAATTCCCTCCGAAAATGGTTTTTTTTTTACATTTTTTTTATTAGTTCTAAGTGTAAATAGGCTAACTGCACACTACAAAGTTGTGGATGAGAGTTTGGTGTAATGGTTATGTATCCAGCCTCTCACAGTTAAGGTCCCTGGTTCAAATCCCGCTGAGAGTTTTTTTTATTTTTATATATTTTTTTTTTCGTCCGAGCTTTTGGGGCATAGACCATTGTGTCCAAATTTGGTGAGAATCGGATAAAAACTGTGGCCTTCAGGCTGTTCACAGACACAAACACACCCACACACGCGCACCCACGCACCCAACAGGGGTGAAAACATAACCTCCTTGGCGGAGGTAACAAAATATGAGCTTCACCACTAGTACTGTGTAGTAGGATAGTTAATTCAGTACTGTATCTGTATTGATGAATTTAATTATTAATAATAATTTGTTTTGTTTCAGATAACTACTGTAAAAATAAAACCATGGCATCGCTTTCAACAACTGATATAGATAATTTAACCAAATCCCTACTATCAAATGACAATTTTTTAACAATCATTCAGAATGTAACTCCAAATGCTCAACCTCAAGCACATAGAAATACTACAAGAAGACCACACCAAGATCTAAATAGTGAAATGAATAGTTTATTTACCACACCATCAACAAGATCAAGAAATACCACCAGAAGAAGAACACAAGATAATTCAAGGTCTCGTTCATGCTCTAATTCTAGGCAAAACCAAAATTACTTCTACTTAAAAGAAGTCATTTTATTGGATACATCACAAAGCGATCAAATACCCAGGGCAAATTACTATGGAAAACTAGATGAAAAAGGTTAGTTATTTATTATGATTATTATCCTAATCTACTATGTATTTCAGTTTTTTTATTCAATACTAATAAAAACAAGGCCAACAGCCATAAGTCGCGTGCTAAAACGCATAGTGATACCGGACCAACAGACAGACCGACCGACCGACATAGTGAACTATAGAGTTGCGTACACGCAACTAAAAATATTGTTTCTTACCAATTTTTGTTTCAGAAACTTTTTTGGCACATTCACTTAAAAAAATGTATTTATAGTCTAAACATTTAGGTAATGAACTTTTTTAAACAAAATTCCTCAATTCATGAATAAATATATAAAAAGTATAGAACAGTGTCTTGAGTAAAAAATAAATTGATTTTTTTTTTCAATCTTTTGAAAGTTGATAAACATTTTCAAGGTTCAACATGGCCTATTTTTGTTTTTGTCTACATGAGAAATCATATTTACTGATTATGTATCATGAAATTTACTTTTAACACTACAGGTCATGTTTATCATCATGTTGAACTAGAACAATGCATGACAGCAAAAGAAGTTTACAAAAAATTGGAAAATATGTTTTCAGATATATTGGAAATTGAAAGTGATCCGAATAAGTAAGTTCTTTTGATTTATTTAAATTTAAAATAAAGTACTGTAACTGTAGTGAAAACTAAAATGTTAAATTTAGTTTACAAGCAATGTTTGATTTGCAAAAAAATATTTTGAATAAGTTTTTGCTCAGCGAAAGTGGGATTCTGATTGGTTACAAGCATGACTGATTCATAGAAACAATATTCCAGCTTCCTTTTCATCTTCAAAAGATTAAACAAAATGCCTTGCAAAATCTTAACTTTGAGCTTTCAATATAATGTGATAGTACCAACATAAGAAGTTTGTTAACCTGTGTGCAATGATATGATGTACAGTTAAGATCAGAATAATTTTTGATTGGTCATTACAATATACACACCAGTACATATTCTGAATGTTTTTAATAAATAACTATAATAATAAATGAACTGTACCTTGATATTTAGGTGCTGAGCGTTTTAAGTCAGAAAAAAAAGAATGCCTTGTGTACAGCTTTCACCTCCCTTCAGTAAATAACATAACATTTTGTCATCTACATTTTATAAATTATATCTTCTAGGTTTGAGTTTATGATTGGAATGGGTTCACGATTAACTAAACTACGTTTAACTGATGATCAAGAAAGGAATGCACAGCTTTTGCATCGTTTATATGGAAACAAGAGGGTGTACTTGTTGCCTTCCCGAGATATTGTTAGTACAACTAACAGTAACATTAGTGACTATTTATTACCTCTTAGTCCTACATCTGATGCAAAAGAAAGTGATACTGAAGCATAAGAGATGGCCTTCAGTATACAGAACTTATGCCATTCATTGAAAGATGCAATGAAATGTGTTCTATTTTCCTAATGAAACATGTGGATATGACACCCGAGTTGATGGTAGACATAGTAGAGTGGGATACTCTGGAGAATGTTCATAAAGAGAAAGAGTGGTTACGGGAAGCAATTAATGAGATGTCGTGCCAAGAATTAACATGTATGCTAAAATTTTGTACCAGCTTTACACAGTTCTTTTCTCAAACCAAAAATGTTGTTGATAGCTGATCTTATTCAATTGTTATGTTTCTTTGAATGCTTGAGCATTCAGACTTTAGACAATTTAGTTTTTATTGTAGCAATGATAGCTTTAAAATGTTAGTACTGTAATTAAGTGCTAACATGTTTAATACAATAATGACATTCAGTTTTGTTATTGTTAATATGTTTTTATTGTTTTAATCAAGCTTAATTCAAAGTCTTAATTCCAATTTAAAAAAAAATATTTTGCAATTAGTGGCTACATTTTTTTTTTACAATTTTTGTTTAATATTATTGTTGGGAAACACAATCATAAAGTTATTTTTATCACATACAGTGGTAGTTATATTTTGAACACCAGTTTTAACATAGTTACATGAATGTTTTAATGATGGAGGGTTTTATTTTTAAATCACATTTAAATAATTATATAATATTGAGAGTTTTTTTCCCTAAAAATCATATTATGAATTGCTCATTTATGTCAGACTTCAATACTTGATTTGTATGTATAGAAATTGATTTTCTACTACATCTTAAATGTATAAAGATAATTTCATGTTAAATATCTTCAATGCTTGTTACTTTCATTCATTTAATACCATGTACCACATTTTTTTTTTCTTGTACTTTTATACTTGAAATTCATATAAACTATACTTTGGTAATGTTTGGGTTACTTATAAACCAAAGGATTCATTTCTATTTAAAAAAAAAATTTGGTTTAGAATAAAAGAACAGCCTCTATAATAAGCTATTTCTTTGCACTTATGGGTATGTTAAATAATTCCACAGAAATTTTACTTAACACGCTTCTTGTTGTTATTAGATTAAAAACTGATTTTATAACGTATTTATAGTATGGTACCTTCATGGAGTTTTGCATACTTTTTAAAGTTTGTGATTGTATTTAAAACAACTAAACACTGCATTAAAAGTATTTTTGAGTCTGTCTTATTTTGTTGTTTGTTTGAACTTATTGAAAGTATACCGCTGCAAAAACAATGTCACAAAGGTCAATTTTTTCAATGCCCGACAACTCCCAGTTCACTCAGCTGTAAAATGAGTACCTGGTTGAAAATACTAGGGAGAAAAAAGGCGGCGTGGAAAGGAACTGGCCACCCTACCACATAATGCCGAGGCTTAGTACAATGAGCTCCTAACAGCTCATTCCCCTACGTTCAGAGAACACGGGACTCACCTTTACTTTACCTTTACACTATTTTGTGTAACAATTATCTCAAAAAGTTCACTCATCTGTGACGTAATTTATACGCAATTTTGTGAAATCACATTATCGATCATATCTCAATATTACTTGTAATCACATGTCAATAAAATTCACTATACATAAACTGCATGTCAAGGGTAAAAAGAATAGCAAATAAAATAAAAATTAATAGTGAAATTGCGCGTTAAAAATTTAAAAAGCTCAAAATTACATTCACCAAATTTGAGTCTATTCCGACTTTAAATAACGCTATACGAGCAGGTTAAAAAATGACAAAATGCGCACATTAATTGCACAAAAGTGTCAAAAACGGTAAAAAATAAGGCCTTATAATATATAAATATAACTCTTCAGAATGGACGCTTACCCCCATTTTTTTTAACTGATTATGGAAGCCAATGAGTTGGAGGAGTTATGAATGCATCATGTACATATTAGACGTACAAAATTATATGTCATCATTTGGCCACATAAATAAAAAAATTGGATTTTTTTCGTTTCATCTTAGACAATCATATTGAACAGAGGGCATCTCGCTTATCTGTGATCGATTTTCTTTTAATTTTTAATATATTCTACCTCAACCAATTATGTTACTCATGAGTTGCCAACATTTCCATTTAGATGATTTCATCATGTCTAAAAATTTAAATAACGCTGATTACGTAATTTCACCTACAACGGATATTTGAATACCTTGCAGCTCTTCTGAAATAAAGTTGACCTTGATTTTTATAACTTATTATGAGAGCTTGTAAAATGTAGATATGAATTTATTTAAAAATTAGGTCTATCGGATGTTGTAACGTTATCATATGGCCAGTTGAAGTTAAAAAGTAGTTTTTTCATCTCTTTCGTCAAAGTTATACAAATTTTAAAGAGCGCGCACCACGCTTCTACGTGCCAAATTTTCTTCCAATTGTTATATTTTATTACTCAATTCATTATCTTTCGATATTGTTATCCACAAGTTTATTTTGATAATGTTATCAATGCCAAAAAATTAGAACATGATGTGTGTCCGTAATTTCACCAATACTACACGGTATATAGATATACAGTATATACTGTACTTAATGTATATGGCATATAATATACACAACTCAGCACTATATAAGCGTATAATAGGAAGGCATACATCAACATTTTCCGATCGTATGTTCGCATACGTGCATGTTTAAAAAATATTAATGTCCATAAAATTATAAAAATGATCAACAATAATTCGTCAAAGTTAAATTAATTTCTAGTTTTTTTTATATCTATATTGAAAATTTGTTTAGAAACAATAAAAATCAATTTGTGGGTAATAGGGGCAGACGCAGGGGTGTTGCCTGGGCAATTCCTTCTTTCTGCAAATTTCAATATTTTTTTCTGGAGTGTTGTTTAGGCAACACTGTTTATACAGTTTATAGTGGATAAATGAAAATAAATTTTGCTAATTGTGGTTTTACTGACTTATTTAGCATTTATTTCAAAATAATACAATTAAACCTTTTGCTCAAAATATTTATAGCAGCAGCCTCTTATTTTTTGTTTAGCTTTTTAAAATTATGATTTGATAATAAATAATTTGTACTCATTATAATTGCTAATTAAATTTAATTAATTAATTTCCGGCCATCTAGTGGTGTAATTAAAAAAAATTTGCATCGCTCCTCTTTGGGCCAAATATGTGGTTTTGCGGCTGGACTCTTCTTGGCCAACACCCTTAAAATAGTCCTCTGCGACCACCCTTGCCTGTTAAAATTGCATGTTGCAAATCTAGCCAAAATACAATCGATTTTAAATAGCTTGGATCAGCTCTGTATTTGTTTTGCATTGGGAAATCTGTAACATTCACAACAAATATAGTTTTTACTAAAAAAAAAATCATGTCATTCAAATTTTGTTAATATAAATTTATTTATGGATAAGTTTCTAGCCACAGTACAATTGAGTTTAGATGAGCTCAGCTCTACCTTTTGTTTGAAGGCTCTGTGTTTACTGTACGTTATTAATATAGCTATCATAAAAATTTGAGTTTTTACACCAAAAAACTGTTAAAAATCATGTTACTGTATTTATTTAAATAAACACCTGAGGATTGTTATGAGTACAAAGCACTATCCAATCGTATGCTACACCTCAAACAATATAAATTATAATATAAAATAAAACTAAACAATAGATTAAAGCAACAACAAAAAATTTATTTACAGTTAAAATGTTTCATGAGTACAGAAAAAAGCTGCTTAATATAACATTGGAGAGCTGTCGCAAATATGTTGAAAATAATAAAGAATGTTCTTTTGGAATATCTTGCCATACACAGAGACAATTATTATAATAAATATTAGAAAAACTAACTCTCTCGTCCATAGAAAGTAAATTTAAATTACCCATTGCACAAAGTTGTATTTGTGCTACAGTAGTATTATATTTTTTCAAAAAAGAAAACCAGACTCTAGTGGTCCTACGGAAACCGGTGAAAAGTCTCATTAGAATCAATGTTTGTTAATTTCTAGGGTTGTTTACTATCACTGATCGGAGATAGTTACTAAATGGTTGTTTAGGGGTTTACATCATGCCTTCCACTATATGAACTAAATTGACATAAATGTCTATACACTGGTCAACATCTGCTTTATTAGCACCTAGTGCATATGATTTAATAAATTGTTCTTGGTTGTTGGTTAATGGCAATTGTATATATGGAACAACAATCTGTTCATTATTGTTGTCATCAACAGCTTGTGGCCCATCTTCATCAATTCCATTGTGAATTAGATCTTGATATTCTTCAGGATTGGTAAATGCATAAGCATTTAATCCCATATGCCAAAGTTGATTCGGTGAAAGATTATGTTCGCTACTCATGGGATGGTCATTCCAATTGCCTTCCATCTCTCTTAATGAATCATTAATGAGACTTAAAAATACCGAATGAAGGCAATAAATATGAATCTGGTTTAAGGGATCAAGAATTCCCAAATTTTCCATGTAGTTAAATATACCTTGAAATTGTTTAACAGTTCGTTTGACATCCAGCCACAGCCTTTCAATTCTTTGATTGTGAACTGATGAACCTGTTATATGGCTGCCACGATTTAAGCCTCTATTGCTTAACATAAAGCGAGCCACCAATACATTCTCGCCTCCTTTATCAGATCTGACTCGTGATGGTAAACCATGCTGTCCAACAGCTTCTTGAAATAGCTGAAGAACACTCTCTGCTTTGTTATTTGTGCAACATCTAAGATAAACAATCTTGCGTGAATATCCATCAATGCCTCCTAATATGACAAAGTTCCAGCAAATTAACTTATGATGGCCATCGATGTGCCTGTAAAACAAAACAAATTGGCTACTCTCTTGAATCATGCATAATAAACTTTTTGTACTGACGTACATTGTTAATGTTACATGTGTATATTTTCTTATCAATTATATGTACAGTACCTCAACAATAATTCATGCAAATAAGTATTATGGGCAACTTATTATTCACATCTTAAAAAAGTTCATACTTTTTTTTAAATCTGCTAAATATACTGTATTTATTATTGTTAGTAAAAACATCTACCGTATACTGTAATCCGTCATAAACTATTTGGACTTGCAACATTGTAAACTCTTCTTATAACAGATCTGGTTCGCCTTAATGATCTATTGATTGGGTCAACCTCCATTATAGCATCCCGAATTAGACTTCTCTGAACATGTATACGCCTTCTTCTTAATCCACCAATAATTAATGTTTCTCCAGCATCAGGCAATAAAATCAATATTCTTCATTTAAAAGCTGATCTCTTGAAATATTTGAATAGTAGTTTCTAGTAGAGTTAGGCTGGGAAACGAGCAAACCATATAATCTTCTTCTTCTTCGAAGTGTATCAACAGAAATCGCTAATTGATGTGCAACAATTTTCCAACTATGAAATATTTCAAATAGTTCTTCAATATTCTCTTTATTAACTATAATCCTTGGCCGCCCATTAGATGTTTGTTCAGTTTGATGCGATGCAAACTACCTATGATGATCATGATTTCCGTTTATTCTTTCATCATATGAGGCAAAAATAGAATTTAATTCAGTAGAAAGTATAACAAATTGTTCAATGGTATCTAGAGGAACATCACTCTCTTGTAACCTTCTTAAAACAATATTAAATAAAATGTTTAAATTCTCAATCCTAAGATGCCAGTTTTCAAGCACATTAATATTGTCAGATATAAGACCTCTTTGCGCCTGGCATAAAGTTCCTGGTAATTCTCTGATAATTTGCAGCAAATCCATGGTAAATGCCTGTTCTGAAATAAAAATATGTACAAATTAATTCTTAAAATTTGATTTGAAATAAGAATTATTATTAGCTAGCTAGCCTAGGGCCTTTAGTACGCCTACAGGGAACATTTTCGCCAGTGTAGCGTAGCAAAAAGCTATACAAAACAACCTTATTGCTACACATTTTGAAAATTGTGTAGCAAAAAATACAATACAAAACTATGTTTCTCGACTTAAAAATCAGTTTGATTAGCAATATTGCTAAACAACATTTTTAAATGAAAATTTTCCCTGGCCTACTAGTACTACTACTAGGCCCGAGTCTATGGTCTCCAGGGAGGCTATATTTATTATAGGCTAGTACTAGCCTACTAGGGCCTATACGCCTAGAAGGCTAGTAGTAGAAGGACTAGGGCCTAGTAGTCTAGGCCTGCCTACTATAGCTAACTATGCCTAGCTAGTAAAGACCTAGCCTATAGGCCTGCTAGGTAGGCAAGAGGTAGGCCTAGCCTAGCTAGCTTAGTAGTTAGTGGGCATAAGCCTATAGAGGTCTTTGGTTAGTTTAGTAGGCTCCTTGATTGAGAGCTAGCCTATATAGGCCTAGGCCTAGCCCTATTTAGGCCCAGGGCTTTAGGCCTACTGGCTAGTAGGCTTAGGCCTAGCTAGCCTAGCCTAGGTTTAGGCCCGGGCCCTACTTCTACTATACTACACAGGCTAGGCCTCTATAGGCCTAGTATAGCCTAGCTAGGCTAGTAGTAGTAGGCCTAGTTACTCCCGTTACTAGGCCTAGGCCTAGGCCTAGTAGGCTAGCTGTTTCATTCTTTTCTTTTAATAACGGAATTGGGTCTTTATTTATAGGCGCGAGGTCTAGCCTAAACTAAATATTGTATTGTTATACATACCTACCACCCTTAGTGATTTAGTATAGTCCGGCCTAGGCCTAGTTATTATATAATTTAGTAGACGACCGACAACAGTGTTTCGCCGTCGCTTTTCAATATAATCAAAACTCCCAAAACGCCAATGCTATAACGATAAAAAGGAAATAAATATACCATCGGCGGCCGGCCGCCGGTCAGATAGCCATTTTCCATGGTATACCCCTCTCGAGAAATGGTATGGTCTTCACGCTTGATTAGAGATCTCTAACCAAGCGTTACAAGTATACATTCCTTGTTACAACTACATTTTAAAAGTGTACAACTACATTTTAAAAGTGTACAACTACATTTTAAAAGTGTACAACTACATTTTACAAATGTACAACTACGTTTTACAATTACAAACATGCATTTTACAAATACACACACATTTTTAGGTTTACAAATACATTTTGCAATTACACACACACACATTTTAAATGTACACATACATTTTTCAGCTACACACTTTTGCTGCTTATGGCGCCCCATATCTAAGACACTGTGAAACAGAGTAGGTTTAGTTTTTCGAATGTCAAGCATTTTCAATAATGGTAACCGACAGAAAACGTACAAGGAGAACGTCCTTCTAAAACCTTTTTACCCGAGTCATTATCATTCCGAGAACCTTCGTTTACACTTCCTAGAGGGGAGCGAGCAAACTAGAAGTCTAACCCTCTAGTTAGACGTAATTGTTGTTGAATATTTGATATAAATTGTTAAGTTGTTCCATACTTTTGCAACTCCAACGATTATTTAATTTAATAGTCATAGTGGGGTATTATATATCTGTTATATAGAGGACATTGACAACTTTAGCCTTATATTTACAATTTACAATCCTGTGAGAAGTGACAATTTTAGAAAATTGTGTACAAACAACAATTTATGCACACATATTTAAAAAAAAATTATTTAAAGAATTTAATTTTTAGTGGCAGCCATTTTGAAATCCAAGATGGCCGACAGATTATCGCTTTACATAGTTAGGATTGTATAATGGGTACAGTAATACCATCAAAACGGACTTGTTCCACATTCATAATTTGTATTATTAGTGATATTCTGATTTTTAATAGGGTTATTTGAATGTTGGCGGCCATCATGAATTTGGTCCTTTAAATGTCTTTTGAAAAAATGGCAACATATTTTTTTTCATTCCTTATATTATCAAGATATGAAATAAAGTCAAAGTTTGCTTTTAACAAAAAATATACACGACATTCATATAAACGACATACCAGCCTACACTATAATGCCAGATTGGGAAAAATAATGCCAAATCCCCAAAATGTGGCCCTAATTAGCGCCACCAACGGTTGCATGTCTAAAAAACGTCTATAAAACCCCCAACTGACACAAAGGGCCTAAAATTGTATCCCCTGTCGTTTTGTGTAATAACTAATTTAATTTCCAATATCTGCTGGGGTGCGAAAATGGTAACTGCAAATGTCATCAGCCCCTACCCTGCAACTCCCCTCCCCCCCCCCCCCCCACACACACACACACCTGCAACACCCCCACCCCCTGCCAAATTAAAAACAAGGACATTCTGAATTTTTGGCTGAAATATGTTCGGAAATAGCATAAAAATCCATTAATGTCTTCTCAGCCCCACCATAGTTGGGGCTAAGGAAAGAAAATTTTGAAAAATAGAGCTGCTCGATGGCCGGAAATGGCACTTACCGTACTGACGCGGGTATAAGCCCATACTCGGGTATAAAGCCCACCCCGACTTTTGACTAATTTTCATGAAAAATGAGGCACTCGGGTATTAGCCCACCCATTAATTCGAAGATCTACAGTGTGTGTCGTAATACATTATTTTGTATTTGGCGACGTCCATACACCGAATACACCTACCTTTGATCATAACCAAGCTAGGCTAATATACGCTAGGCCATATGAGGCCTAGCGGTCCTGTTTTGTTTACACTCCATCGCGGTCGAAGATCGCTTCACACACGACGCTACAAGTCGCCAAAACGGAAAACCACTATTTGGTATCAGCTGCCATAAACAAGCTTATTAAATTTCTTTGGTACATTTCTATTTAACGAACATTGTATACTTGCTTTTCTGCTTGATACATTCTTGTTAAATTGATGTTTAAAATAAGATATTCTACGATAAATTACACGAACTATAAACTCTACACCTCGTGTATTTAGAGGCGAGGCAACGTCGTACACGTGAGGGCGCTCGCTCGCATGGTGGAATACACAGTGTACATGTGCTGTTTTTGAAGATCTGCATTTTTGGATCCTCGGGTATAAGCCCACCCCCCAAACTTGATGTGATTTCATGTTCGAGGGGGGTGGGCTTATACCCGCGTCAGTACGGTAATTTCAAATATGAAATACAAATATATTTATTAGTACCTCCAGGATCTTAGCAAACTATGGTCCAAAAATGGCACTCATAATTTAAAATAGGAAATAAAAATATATATCCTAGTGTCTCAAGGACCTCAGCCCCAAAATGGTTAGGGCTGAGGTAAGAACATTTTGAAAAATAGAGCTGTTCGATGGCCGGAAATGGCACTTAATTTCAAATATGAAATAAAAATATATTTATTAGTGCCTCTAGGATCTTAGCAAACCATGGTCCAAAAATGGCACTCATAATTTAAGATAGGAAATAAAAATATATATTAGTGTCTCCAGGACCTCAGCCCCACCATGGTTGGGGCTGAGGTAAAAAATTGGGGGAATAGAGCTGCTCGATGGCCGGAAATGGCACTTAATTTAAAATAAAAATGTGTAAAAGTCTCTAGGACCTCGGGCCATTATGGTCACTGGGGCTGAGGTAAGAACATTGAGCTACGATTCCCGGAATTGGAACTTAATTTGAAATATGGAAAAAAATTCTCTAGTAGAAAAAATGTTCAAAATTAGAGCTGCTAAGTTACCGGAAATTGCCCTTTTAAGGGCCGGTAGGGGTGTGGGCGCTTTTTATACTTATGAACTGAACAAACAAAACCCCTTTCATAATGTTTTAGTTCAATTGTCTCTACATCATCTGTGGGGATCCAATAACCTGCATGATCTCTGTAATAGAGCAACATAATCGGTCAATCGCGGCTATTCTCGGCGTTTCGTTGTGCTGACTATCGCACACACGGTAGTTTCTGAGCAGAAGCCTGCCAGCCTATCATAAGAGTCGATTGAGTCCGAAATGAAAGGATGGAGGAACTAATGTACGGAAAAAACTTGACAGACCTGTTTTGTACGATATGATATTGTGCAAGGTGATATGCAAGATTAACCAAATATTATTCTTGTTCTGTGGTATATTATTTTTTTGGTTGTTCAAAAAACACAAAATTATGCCAGATTATGCTAAAAACGGCTAAATAATGCCGCGGCATTATGCCAGATGCCGCGGGCCTCCAAATAATGCCAAAAAGCATAATAATGCCAGAAATGGCAACTATGTTTCAAACCACGAGTTTGCATTATGCATGATGCTAATTAGGATTGTTTACAACTCGTCACGGTTGAGAAAGTGTTCTCACACAGATCGCGAGGAAGTTTTATGATGATGCATACAGAGTAGCCAAACAAGCGCGTTGCATTATGAAATATGTTTTGATCGAAAACTTTGACTGGAAGTCAAAGTTATTTTTTGAACAAAAAAACATCTGTATTTCAGTTAAATGATTTTTTTTAAACAAATTTTTGGTGAAAGTTAATACTGTAACTATTATGTTTTTGAAATCTTTTTTTTACATTTTTTTGGAATTAGTCAAAGGAACAATACATCTTTAATGTTTATTATACCTATATCTCACCTTTTATGAGTTCTTTGTAAAAGGAATTGTACATTGTAAATAAAAATTGTAGTAGCATTTGATTAACGTTTTTAATTTTTTGTTTGTCAACAACCACATTCAACATACAGATTTATAGATTATCGTTAAAACAATGGAAAAAAGGGGACTGAGATTTGTTTTATATAAATTGTCTACATGATGATGTTACATGGTTGTAGATAGAGTATGGGGCGTTGTATTATAAGGTACGTGCGCAGTCAAACATGGTAAAGGACAAGCTTGCTGGTTATCGTGCGTGCCTTCCAATCCCAAGGTCCGGGGTTCAATCCTGACCTAGTGCACCCACGCCTCTTTCAACTCCACTGCCTAAGCCTCAAATGAGACTTAGTTTATAAGCATAATAAATTATAAATTAATAATTATACATCCTGTAATTGGCGAGTTACTCGGGTTTGGATACGTATGAAATAGAAAACAGATAAAAGTGGTATTTGAGAAGTTTATAAATTTATTGTAATGATTAGCGTATCGTTAATTTACCATGACCGTCCTATTCAAATTAACGAATTTATTTTATTATAAGGTTCAACACGGGACCGTGCTTCTAGATCAGCTAATACGATTATACCAACACACACACATTTTGTACTCTATCACGGAAGAGTTAAATTAAATTATTAAATGTAATTTAACTCTTTCGTACTATTAAAGTAAATCGTTTGTAATTGAACCTTTGGCGCATGTTACAGAAACATAAAAAACACACCTTAATTTATTGTTTTAAAATTGTAATTGTGATGGAATCTTTTTTTGTATTTATATATACTGTACTTTATAACTTCATTTTTAAAACTGTTTGTATGGGTCGAACTAATACATATTATAGGCCTATACATTTACCATTTTAAAACGTAAGCGGACTCAAGCTTAGTTTCTCGTATTCGTGTTTTAAATAGACACAATAAATTATTCATATTGATCTATATTATTAACCGCCGTTCAATTTCCCATTAAAGATGTTTTTCCCCCTGAAAAAATTCAACAACATTTTTGTTGAATATGCCATTTTAATGTAACATAATAGTTATTATACACTTTCACCAAAAATTGGATCGAAAAAATATGTATTTACCTGAAAAAAACTGTAATTTAAAGCAAAAATTGGTCAAATTGGCTGCCAGCCATGGGTTTTTGGTGGAATTTAACCATTTATTTGGTCATTTTATAAGTAACAAGGCCAACAGCCATAAGTCGCGTGCTAAAACGCATAGTGATACCGGACCGACAGACAGACCGACCAACATAGTGAACTATAGAGTCGCGTCCACGCGACTAAAAACATTTTTTTTTTTTTTTTTTTCTACTGAAGTGATTAACTTTATTAAAATTACAAAATAACATATTCAAAGTCTGATTTAATTAATCTTAATTTTTCATGTTTTTTTTTTTGGAGGGGGGGGGGGGGGCAATACATCTTTAATATTTCTAATATAAGTACTACAGTAGTAAAATATCTAACACAAACCGGTACAGGATTGAACCATAGCATGATCTGCAACGTCAACGATGCGTCAAAACACAAACGATGCTTTGTGATGTCAAATATTAGAAGAAATCGGCTGACTAGGTGTACTGTAAGTTGTGGGTTAAAAAGAGCTGGACAAGGGTTACAAAAGCCTGCACATGATACTTTTAATTGATTTCTACCAGGTCTACAATTGAACATGATGATGTGTTTGTTATGGTTAATCATTGGAGTATTTGTTAGTGTTACTGAAGCGGCAGGTAATCATATATTTTTTTCAAGATATCATATAATTCGTTCCAGTGTTGATCGACTCGAACTGCTTTTAGAGATCGTATAATATAAATGAATTAGGCCTACATTTTACACGTATTGTTTTTATAAGAAATATAACGCCGCCTTAGATTATTTCCCGAATTAAATATTGTAGGGCTACCTTAAGGTAAGGTAAGGTTGTGGACCTAATACAACGAAGACCAAATCATAATTATTTAAAGGAGGAGCAATATTTATTTTGTGTGAATCATAATTTCATAAAAGTTCATATTCATTTTGATTCGCTGTAACTGTTTTTTGTCTTTGTGTCTTTTATGTGTAAACTGACTTTGGGGTTGGGTCAACCGGCTCAGCTACAGTGATTAAGTTCACTTAGGTTGTCCCTGGTCTCCCCAATTTCAGTTTTTTTTGTTTTGTATTTACTTAAATAGACCAAATAAATAATGAAATGAAATGAAATAATTCAATTCCTGACATGCGATCGTGTTTTGAAACTAGGGTGGGTGTTTATTTTAGTTCGCATATTTTGCTCACCACCAGCATCTGTGCTTATTTTTGGAATACTTAATAATAGATAAAATACATTTTAATATATAATAATGTATATTATATAATATAATTTTTATTTATATAAATTTTATTGCTTATTTATTTTAAAATATGCCTCTATTATTAGTGACAGAGGACAAGGAAGCCCGGATCAAAAACATATTCACACGTCGTCCACTATAAACACATTTTAAATATAAAACAAAACATAGTAATTATTGTAATTTTGAATTGGTATAGGTCACATCTTTAAAATATAAGTTTCTTATTAATTTATAATTATCTTCTAATGAATTATTATTAAAATACAGTATACATGTCACATGTCGCCCTGCCAAACTAAACTTTATGAAAGGAGCTTTGCGCTGCGTCTGTAAACTCCAGAGTCAGGAGAGCTAGCCTGCTAAACTTTACATTGGAAGAATAGGGATGGAGCTTTACGTCCGCAAACTCTCCAGAGTCACGAGAGAGTTAGCCTGCTAAACTTTACCGGAAGTCGATAGTTTCGCCTGAACGGTTTTCTATTCAAAGCATACAGGCAAGCATTGCACTGGTAGCTGGGGGGAAGACAACAGTTAGAACAGCATTCGTGTTCTAAGGTCTTGGCTCTAAGGGAATTAAATACTTTTTAAAGTTTCAAAATACGTTATATTTGATGGATTTTTACAAATCGAAGATAAATTTGTATGTTTTACATACTTCTGAACACATTTATCTTGTTTAAAGTGATGAAATATGTTTCTGAAAAAAGTTAGGATATGCTGTAAAAACTTGTAGTAGGCCTACACATGTTATCAGTTGATTAATCTATTATGTAAACAATGCTAATTACTTACAATGCAATTTTGACTGGTGACTCTACTTATCCCTCAAATTTCATATACCCCAGCAGACATAGCATCATTCTAAATGTATAGGTTAAGCAACCAGGTAAAGATAATAAACATTAATTCATATGCAAATCGAGCGAGCGTCAACCATCAGGTTCATAATAGGAAGCATATCAGTACTCTACAACTATCAGTCACAAGACAAATTCTTCCTCCTTGTGAACGTACGATAAACGCAATTAGTTATGAACAGCCGACACTCAGTAGTCTGGAGGTTTCTGACGGTTTCTATACTAAACTATGTAGTATTTGCAAACGGTAAGAGTAATACACTCACAGTGTCATTTTAAAATGTGTTTTATATTTTGAAAAACTTGGCAAAATTACTAAATTTGACAATTTATATATATGAATTGAATTTTTTTCTGATTATCGATGCAAACTGCATGCATGAATCTATTAATATAATAATGATATAGGCCTAACGTACATTTTTGAAAGGTTTTTGTTTTACATGCTTTAGATTATCCAACAAAATGGAACATAGTTTGCAATGCAGTGTTCTAATCTCATCGTATTTGTTTGTTGTCACTCTCTGTCCATAATTTTAATTTAGGCCTACGTTATAAAATGCAACTTTACAAACTTACTGTACATTGTACATTTCCTTCTATGTCAGATGATTGTCCAGAAGAAGTCAAACACGGAGAAAGAAATAGTAAGGGTGAAGTGACATGTGACACGGGCTACAACAGAGTAGAATGTAGTACACCAACTCCTGCACCAGCAGGATATGAGGCGGCGAAATGTGAACTTGGTGGTAAGCGTTATCAAATTCATACTCATGAAAGCCCTTCAGACTTAGGCGGGTAATTTTGTATATATATATATATTTGATTATATCAGCAGCGCATTTATTCAACAAGTCTTTTTTTTCAGATTTAGTTTCTCTTGCTGTCGCCGTTGCTTTGATGGTCATCCTCGTTATTGCTTCCATTTTTATTTTATCCATTATTTTGCGAAGGTAACGTTACACTAGTTTGCAATTATAGTTTTAACATGTATGTGTATTCTGTTTCGATGGAAAATAGAGGTAATTAAACGATGTCGATATTTATATACTTGCATTGTTATTTGTCAAATTTAAACATTAATTGTTTTAGATAAAACAATCAAATAGAATTAATGTATATACAATAATAATCATCATTATCATCATTTGTTCCATAGTCTACATTTTGCATATTATTTTTTATAAGAATAATGTTACATACATCTGGTAATTACTGGTAAAAATGTTAAAATGCATATTTGCACTGAATCTATATATTCATGATTTTTGTAACAGATTTTGTAATAGAGGAATACGTTCACGTCGGAGAGATTTGACAACAAACTCAGCTATAGTAGAAGGTGGTTCGGTATTAGAATCAGGGTATGGCTACTACTAATGTTATTTATGTGCGAACAATATTGAGAACATTAACACAATTTTATATTCCTAAGTGATTTTGCCAATGTAGTATTCCTGAAATACTTACTTTGGCCTCTATTGTAATTCTTTAGGATTGAAGTGACTGTAGCCAATGATGAACTTTATAGAATTCAAGAACCACGCTATGTGTATGAACAACAACTTATATCCACACAAAAATAAGTTATAATGAGTTTTGCTAAAAGTGTATTGTATCTTTCTCTGTTTCTTACCTTATGTGAATGCTTATTCTCTTTTTATAATGGTTTTATTGTTAGAAATTGTCAACAAGAAGCAGATAATGAAGCCACCGATGGATGTGATGTTGATGTAACTGACGGAATCCAACTACACCATGCGTACGAAAAATTTATATTGACTCAAACGTAAGTTAATGAACAACTTCCTGGTTTTACCATACGTATATATATTTCTCTCTTGTCTGTATTGTTATTCTTAACGCTTTATTAGGTTATATGCATTATCATGCATATGACCTCTTGATTCTGTCAAAATCTTTGTTTATTTATTCTTTCCTTAGCACTATTTTGTCCGTGAATTATCTTGATATCAGTTTCATCTAGCTAAGTCAATTTTTCAGAGTATATTCCTTATGGCCAGGAATCGATGTGGTTATGTTTTCACGGTGCGCAATCAAACATTACGCGGTCTACGCGCGATTTAATGAAATCACGTTTGTAATCATATCTTCACAAGCATGAATCATTTTTAAACAAAATTTGGTACTCATAAATGTCAGGTCATATTTCATCATATGGCAATACGATTACGTGTGTAGCGCATATAACGCATGCGTACGCGCGCTTAAAATGTTCAAAATTGTCAGAATTTATTTTTGATGAAATTAGACTACGTTTCAGGCAATTTTAAGCGTTTAAAAAACTACCATGAGTGCAGATTTTTGCGCGTCAAACGTTAATACGCACTTTTTTTGTCCGATTACTGTTGTATAACCTTTCTTTGATAATATCATCATATTTTATTCACTTTTCAACGCGAAACAGCGTTATACGAGCAAGTTAACGAGGTAAGTTAACAAAATGGTAAAAATATGCTAAATTTTAAAATTAATATATATCGTTAGAATGCTCGGGAACACCAATTTTTTATTTCATTTTCTTGAAGTGTATGTATCATATGTATTATTTATTATGAAATTAAGAGAAAAAAAGTTGATTAAGTCATCATTAATGGCATATTAAATTTAAAAAAAATTATTTTGACAATCAAACAAATTATAACATTTTCTTAGGCCGAAATAACAAACTTAACATTAACTTTCTTCCTTAAGAAGTTCATATATTAAAGTTAAAAGTATATAGTTTGACAGTGCATCATTTGTTTACATTTTAAAGATGTCATCATAGTAAAAAATTATAATTCATTGCGGTATGTAATAATCTATTTTCACCAAACTGGTTACTGCATAGTAAATACACGGAGGAATTTTTCTACAACTTTTAGTCAGTTGTGTATGGCTCGATGGTCTGTGCTCGTGTCTATGGCATTCAAGGTACCGAGATCGAGTCTCACCTTGGGAAACGAAATAATATTTTTTTTTATTATCCGTATTGTTTGTTCAAATTTATTTCTTAGTGTATAGATTATACACATGATTTATAATGAAATCTAGATAAAAAGTAACTTATGTCTTTATTATTATGTAACAACAAATGTGGTTTATGACATTATACGCATATGGATCTTTGATCGGATTGTGATACCAGCTATGGTGTTCGCGTTAGCAAGGTCCTATCATATATTATAAATAATTAAAGATTCTGAGAAAACCAATCAATCAATATATCTTTTAAAAATCAATTATCTTTATTTAAATCAATGCATATAACCTATAATTCGTCATAGTGACGAATTAAATCTAGTTTATTTATTCTTTCCTTAGCACTATTTTGTCCGTGAATTATCTTGATATCAGTTTCATCTATCTAAGTCAATTTTTCAGAGTATATTCCTTATGGCCAGGAATCGATGTGGTTATGTTTTCACGGTGCGCAATCAATCATTATGCGGTCTACGCGCGATTTAACGAAATCACGTTTGTAATCATATCTTCACAAGCATGAATCACAATTAAACAAAATTTGGTACTCATAAATGTCAGGTCATATTTCATCATATGGCAATACAATTACGTGCGTAGCGCATATAACGCTTGCGTACGCGCGCTTAAAATGTTCAAAATTGTCAAAATTTATTTTCGATGAAATTAGAGTACGTTTCAGGCAATTTTAGGCGTTTAAAAAATTGCCATGAGTGCGCAGATTTTTGCCCGATTTCTGTTTTACAGTCTTTCTTTAATAATATCATCATATTTGATCCACTTTTCAACTCGAAATTGCGTTATACGAGCACGTCAAAAGTGACAGGCTACGCACGTATAAGTTAACAAAATGGTGAAAATATGCTAAATTTTAAAATTAATATATATCGTCAGAATGCTGGGGAACACCTATTTTTTTGTTTCATTTTCTTGAAGTGTATGTATCATATGTTTGATTTATTATCAAATTAAGAGAACAAAAGTTTATTAAGTCTTCATTAATTGCATATTAAATTTAAAAAAAATTATTTCGACAATCAAACAAATTATGACATTTTCTTAGGCCGAAATAACAAACTTAACATTAACTTTCTTTCTTAAGAAGTTCATCATCATTTTTTTACATTTTTAAAGATGTCATCATAGTAAATAATTATAATTCATTGCGGTATGTAATAATCTATTTGCACCAAAGTGGTTACTGCATAGTAAATACACAGAGGAATTTTTCTACAACTTTTAGTCAGTTGTGTATGGCTCGATGGTCTGTGCTCGTGTCTATGGCATTCAAGGTACCGAGATCGAGTCTCACCTTGGGAAACGAAATAAGATTTTTTTTTTTTATTATCCGTATTGTTTGTTCAAATTTATTTCTTAGTGTATAGATTATACACATGATTTATAATGAAATCTAGATAAAAAGTAACTTATGTCTTTATTATTATGTAACAACAAATGTGGTTTATGACATTATACGCATATGGATCTTTGACCGGATTGTGATACCGGCTAAGGTGTTCGCGTTAGCAAGGTCCTATCATCTATATATAAATTATGGTTAATTCTGACATAGGCGAGCACAATGCAAAAACTTCGGTACAAATTTCCGCCTTGGATACCTACCTTATCTATCCGAGATGTACCGCGAAACGTAGATTTGATAACATTAGTGTGCACGCCGACGCTATTGTTCCATATTTATATCTTAGGAAGATATTATAAAGAGTTTTTTAACAACATTTATGATTTCAACATTGGATTTTCCTCTCAATTTCAATTCTTCCCGGTCAAAGTAATTTCCGGGTTTAAGATAAGTTCACCTTAGTTTCAAATATTTTCTCTCTTTTATACACAAGGGAGCAGTTAAAATAATAGATTTGACCCTAAAGGTGGCACTTTCCATCAATCAATACAGTGTCCCTTTGGAAGACGAAAAAAAAATTGGCCATTAATCATAGCCATTTCAGTTTTTTGTTTATTTTAAAACATACCACACTTGTGTGAAGGTACAGTAGTTAAATAATAGGAATTATACTGCAAATTAATAAAGATCAAATTAAATATACGCCATAAAGAATCAGAATATATTGTGGGGAATAGTATTATAAAATTACATAGGGAGATTTGATAAGACATTTTTCGAGTGAAATCCCGATAGCTGAGTTTTATTGAGTAAGCTTGCAGGAATAACTGTAGGCTATCTTCCTGTGTCCCGTTAGGACCGAGATGTCTGCCCATGTTGCAAGCCGTAATGTCTTCTTTCTTGGGCCCACTCTGTCACGGCAGTTAGTTTCAAAAGATGATTAAATTAAATAATGTATTAATAATTATTAGGATGGTATTCATTTGAATAAACGCCTCTCCAATAAAACATCACTTTGAATAATAACAACCCCCCTCCCCACCCCACAACCCAACTATCTAATAAACGTCCATCCACATATTTATAATAACACAATTTTAATATTTGTAGTAGAATTCACCGCACTGTTATCTGCAATTTACCAAGCATTTGTTATTCTTTTTAACCACTTTTCATATCTATGAGAGGATTTCATTTGATTATAAATGTTACCATATTATTAGAACTAAAAAATTTAAAATATATCCCTCGAATAAGCAACTCCCTCAAATGACCTCCGCCTCCCCAAAGGGCCCTACCAAACAATAAAAACTATACTTTAAAATGTTATTAATCATCTAAAACACTTTGAAACAAAGTAGTTTAGTTTTACGAATGTCAAGCATTTTCAATAATGGTAACCGACAGAAAATGTATAAGGAGAACATTATCATTCCGAGAACCATCGTCTACACTTCCTAGAGGGGGAGCGAGCGAAGCGAGCTCACCCTCTAGTATATTATAAATAATTACAGATTCTGAGAAAATCAATCAATCAATATATCTTTTAAAAATCAATTATCTTTATTTAAATCAATGCATATAACCTATAATTCGTCATATAGTGACGAATTAAATCTAGTTCTCTTTTTATAATGGTTTTATTGTTAGAAATTGTCAACAAGAAGCAGATAATGAAGCCACCGATGGATGTGATGTTGATGTAACTGACGGAATCCAACTACACCATGCGTACGAAAAATTTATATCGACTCAAACGTAAGTTAATGAACAACTTCCTGGTTTTACCATACGTATATATATTTCTCTCTTGTCTGTATTGTTATTCTTAACGCTTTATTAGGTTATATGCATTATCATGCATATGACCTCTTGATTCTTTCAAAATCTTTGTTTATTTATTCTTTCCTTAGCACTATTTTGTCCGTGAATTATCTTGATATCAGTTTCATCTAGCTAAGTCAATTTTTCAGAGTATATTCCTTATGGCCAGGAATCGATGTGGTTATGTTTTCACGGTGCGCAATCAAACATTACGCGGTCTACGCGCGATTTAATGAAATCACGTTTGTAATCATATCTTCACAAGCATGAATCATTTTTAAACAAAATTTGGTACTCATAAATGTCAGGTCATATTTCATCATATGGCAATACGATTACGTGTGTAGCGCATATAACGCATGCGTACGCGCGCTTAAAATGTTCAAAATTGTCAGAATTTATTTTTGATGAAATTAGACTACGTTTCAGGCAATTTTAAGCGTTTAAAAAACTACCATGAGTGCAGATTTTTGCGTGTCAAACGTTAATACGCACTTTTTTTGTCCGATTACTGTTGTATAACCTTTCTTTAATAATATCATCATATTTTATTCACTTTTCAACGCGAAACAGCGTTATATGAGCAAGTTAACGAGGTAAGTTAACAAAATGGTAAAAATATGCTAAATTTTAAAATTAATATATATCGTTAGAATGCTCGGGAACACCAATTTTTTATTTCATTTTCTTGAAGTGTATGTATCATATGTATGATTTATTATGAAATTAAGAGAAAAAAAGTTGATTAAGTCATCATTAATGGCATATTAAATTTAAAAAAAATTATTTTGACAATCAAACAAATTATAACATTTTCTTAGGCCGAAATAACAAACTTAACATTAACTTTCTTCCTTAAGAAGTTCATATATTAAAGTTAAAAGTATATAGTTTGACAGTGCATCATTTGTTTACATTTTAAAGATGTCATCATAGTAAAAAATTATAATTCATTGCGGTATGTAATAATCTATTTGCACCAAACTGGTTACTGCATAGTAAATACACGGAGGAATTTTTCTACAACTTTTAGTCAGTTGTGTATGGCTCGATGGTCTGTGCTCGTGTCTATGGCATTCAAGGTACCGAGATCGAGTCTCACCTTGGGAAACGAAATAATATTTTTTTTTATTATCCGTATTGTTTGTTCAAATTTATTTCTTAGTGTATAGATTATACACATGATTTATAATGAAATCTAGATAAAAAGTAACTTATGTCTTTATTATTATGTAACAACAAATGTGGTTTATGACATTATACGCATATGGATCTTTGATCGGATTGTGATACCAGCTATGGTGTTCGCGTTAGCAAGGTCCTATCATATATTATAAATAATTAAAGATTCTGAGAAAACCAATCAATCAATATATCTTTTAAAAATCAATTATCTTTATTTAAATCAATGCATATAACCTATAATTCGTCATAGTGACGAATTAAATCTAGTTTATTTATTCTTTCCTTAGCACTATTTTGTCCGTGAATTATCTTGATATCAGTTTCATCTATCTAAGTCAATTTTTCAGAGTATATTCCTTATGGCCAGGAATCGATGTGGTTATGTTTTCACGGTGCGCAATCAATCATTATGCGGTCTACGCGCGATTTAACGAAATCACGTTTGTAATCATATCTTCACAAGCATGAATCACAATTAAACAAAATTTGGTACTCATAAATGTCAGGTCATATTTCATCATATGGCAATACAATTACGTGCGTAGCGCATATAACGCTTGCGTACGCGCGCTTAAAATGTTCAAAATTGTCAAAATTTATTTTCGATGAAATTAGAGTACGTTTCAGGCAATTTTAGGCGTTTAAAAAATTGTCATGAGTGCGCAGATTTTTGCCCGATTTCTGTTTTACAGTCTTTCTTTAATAATATCATCATATTTGATCCACTTTTCAACTCGAAATTGCGTTATACGAGCACGTCAAAAGTGACAGGCTACGCACGTATAAGTTAACAAAATGGTGAAAATATGCTAAATTTTAAAATTAATATATATCGTCAGAATGCTGGGGAACACCTATTTTTTGTTTCATTTTCTTGAAGTGTATGTATCATATGTTTGATTTATTATCAAATTAAGAGAACAAAAGTTTATTAAGTCTTCATTAATTGCATATTAAATTTAAAAAAAATTATTTCGACAATCAAACAAATTATGACATTTTCTTAGGCCGAAATAACAAACTTAACATTAACTTTCTTTCTTAAGAAGTTCATATATTAAAGTTAAAAGTATATAGTTTGACAGTGCATCATTTTTTTACATTTTTAAAGATGTCATCATAGTAAAAAATTATAATTCATTGCGGTATGTAATAATCTATTTGCACCAAAGTGGTTACTGCATAGTAAATACACAGAGGAATTTTTCTACAACTTTTAGTCAGTTGTGTATGGCTCGATGGTCTGTGCTCGTGTCTATGGCATTCAAGGTACCGAGATGGAGTCTCACCTTGGGAAACGAAATAAGATTTTTTTTTTTTATTATCCGTATTGTTTGTTCAAATTTATTTCTTAGTGTATAGATTATACACATAATTTATAATGAAATCTAGATAAAAAGTAACTTATGTCTTTATTATTATGTAACAACAAATGTGGTTTATGACATTATACGCATATGGATCTTTGACCGGATTGGGATACCGGCTAAGGTGTTCGCGTTAGCAAGGTCCTATCATCTATATATAAATTATGGTTAATTCTGACATAGGCGAGCACAATGCAAAAACTTCTCTACAAATCTCCGCCTTGGATACCTACCTTATCTATCCGAGATGTACCGCGAAACGTAGATTTGATAACATTAGTGTGCACGCCGACGCTATTGTTCCATATTTATATCTTAGGAAGATATTATAAAGAGTTTTTTAACAACATTTATGATTTCAACATTGGATTTTCCTCTCAATTTCAATTCTTCCCGGTCAAAGTAATTTCCGGGTTTAAGATAAGTTCACCTTAGTTTCAAATATTTTCTCTCTTTTATACACAAGGGAGCAGTTAAAATAATAGATTTGACCCTAAAGGTGGCACTTTCCATCAATCAATACAGTGTCCCTTTGGAAGACGAGAAAAAAATTGGCCATTAATCATAGCCATTTCAGTTTTTTGTTTATTTTAAAACATACCACACTTGTGTGAAGGTACAGTAGTTAAATAATAGGAATTATACTGCAAATTAATAAAGATCAAATTAAATATACGCCATAAAGAATCAGAATATATTGTGGGGAATAGTATTATAAAATTACATAGGGAGATTTGATAAGACATTTTTCGAGTGAAATCCCGATAGCTGAGTTTTATTGAGTAAGCTTGCAGGAATAACTGTAGGCTATCTTCCTGTGTCCCGTTAGGACCGAGATGTCTGCCCATGTTGCAAGCCGTAATGTCTTCTTTCTTGGGCCCACTCTGTCACGGCAGTTAGTTTCAAAAGATGATTAAATTAAATAATGTATTAATAATTATTAGGATGGTATTCATTTGAATAAACGCCTCTCCAATAAAACATCACTTTGAATAATAACAACCCCCCTCCCCACCCCACAACCCAACTATCTAATAAACGTCCATCCACATATTTATAATAACACAATTATAATATTTGTAGTAGAATTCACCGCACTGTTATCTGCAATTTACCAAGCATTTGTTATTCTTTTTTACCACTTTTCATATCTATGAGAGGATTTCATTTGATTATAAATGTTACCATATTATTAGAACTAAAAAATTTAACATATATCCCTCGAATAAGCAACTCCCTCAAATGACCTCCGCCTCCCCAAAGGGCCCTACCAAACAATAAAAACTATACTTTAAAATGTTATTAATCATCTAAAACACTGTGAAACAAAGTAGTTTAGTTTTACGAATGTCAAGCATTTTCAATAATGGTAACCGACAGAAAATGTATAAGGAGAACATTATCATTCCGAGAACCATCGTCTACACTTCCTAGAGGGGGAGCGAGCGAAGCGAGCTCACCCTCTAGTATATTATAAATAATTACAGATTCTGAGAAAATCAATCAATCAATATATCTTTTAAAAATCAATTATCTTTATTTAAATCAATGCATATAACCTATAATTCGTCATATAGCGACGAATTAAATCTAGTTCTCTTTTTATAATGGTTTTATTGTTAGAAATTGTCAACAAGAAGCAGATAATGAAGCCACCGATGGATGTGATGTTGATGTAACTGACGGAATCCAACTACACCATGCGTACGAAAAATTTATATCGACTCAAACGTAAGTTAGTGAACAACTTCCTGGTTTTACCATACGTATATATATTTCTCTCTTGTCTGTATTGTTATTCTTAACGCTTTATTAGGTTATATGCATTATCATGCATATAACCTCTTGATTCTGTCAAAATCTTTGTTTATTTATTCTTTCCTTAGCACTATTTTGTCCGTGAATTATCTTGATATCAGTTTCATCTAGCTAAGTCAATTTTTCAGAGTATATTCCTTATGGCCAGGAATCGATGTGGTTATGTTTTCACGGTGCGCAATCAAACATTATGATGAAATTAGACTACGTTTCAGGCAATTTTAAGCGTTTAAAAAACTACCATGTGTGCAGATTTTTGCGTGTCAAACGTTAATACGCACTTTTTTTGTCCGATTACTGTTGTATAACCTTTCTTTAATAATATCATCATATTTTATTCACTTTTCAACGCGAAACAGCGTTATACGAGCAAGTTAACGAGGTAAGTTAACAAAATGGTAAAAATATGCTAAATTTTAAAATTAATATATATCGTTAGAATGCTCGGGAACACCAATTTTTTATTTCATTTTCTTGAAGTGTATGTATCATATGTATGATTTATTATGAAATTAAGAGAAAAAAAGTTGATTAAGTCATCATTAATGGCATATTAAATTTAAAAAAAATTATTTTGACAATCAAACAAATTATAACATTTTCTTAGGCCGAAATAACAAACTTAACATTAACTTTCTTCCTTAAGAAGTTCATATATTAAAGTTAAAAGTATATAGTTTGACAGTGCATCATTTGTTTACATTTTAAAGATGTCATCATAGTAAAAAATTATAATTCATTGCGGTATGTAATAATCTATTTGCACCAAACTGGTTACTGCATAGTAAATACACGGAGGAATTTTTCTACAACTTTTAGTCAGTTGTGTATGGCTCGATGGTCTGTGCTCGTGTCTATGGCATTCAAGGTACCGAGATCGAGTCTCACCTTGGGAAACGAAATAATATTTTTTTTTATTATCCGTATTGTTTGTTCAAATTTATTTCTTAGTGTATAGATTATACACATGATTTATAATGAAATCTAGATAAAAAGTAACTTATGTCTTTATTATTATGTAACAACAAATTTGGTTTATGACATTATACGCATATGGATCTTTGATCGGATTGTGATACCAGCTATGGTGTTCGCGTTAGCAAGGTCCTATCATATATTATAAATAATTAAAGATTCTGAGAAAACCAATCAATCAATATATCTTTTAAAAATCAATTATCTTTATTTAAATCAATGCATATAACCTATAATTCGTCATAGTGACGAATTAAATCTAGTTTATTTATTCTTTCCTTAGCACTATTTTGTCCGTGAATTATCTTGATATCAGTTTCATCTATCTAAGTCAATTTTTCAGAGTATATTCCTTATGGCCAGGAATCGATGTGGTTATGTTTTCATGGTGCGCAATCAATCATTATGCGGTCTACGCGCGATTTAACGAAATCACGTTTGTAATCATATCTTCACAAGCATGAATCACAATTAAACAAAATTTGGTACTCATAAATGTCAGGTCATATTTCATCATATGGCAATACAATTACGTGCGTAGCGCATATAACGCTTGCGTACGCGCGCTTAAAATGTTCAAAATTGTCAAAATTTATTTTCGATGAAATTAGAGTACGTTTCAGGCAATTTTAGGCGTTTAAAAAATTGCCATGAATGCGCAGATTTTTGCCCGATTTCTGTTTTACAGTCTTTCTTTAATAATATCATCATATTTGATCCACTTTTCAACTCGAAATTGCGTTATACGAGCACGTCAAAAGTGACAGGCTACGCACGTATAAGTTAACAAAATGGTGAAAATATGCTAAATTTTAAAATTAATATATATCGTCAGAATGCTGGGGAACACCTATTTTTTGTTTCATTTTCTTGAAGTGTATGTATCATATGTTTGATTTATTATCAAATTAAGAGAACAAAAGTTTATTAAATCTTCATTAATTGCATATTAAATTTAAAAAAAATTATTTCGACAATCAAACAAATTATGACATTTTCTTAGGCCGAAATAACAAACTTAACATTAACTTTCTTTCTTAAGAAGTTCATATATTAAAGTTAAAAGTATATAGTTTGACAGTGCATCATTTTTTTACATTTTTAAAGATGTCATCATAGTAAAAAATTATAATTCATTGCGGTATGTAATAATCTATTTGCACCAAAGTGGTTACTGCATAGTAAATACACAGAGGAATTTTTCTACAACTTTTAGTCAGTCGTGTATGGCTCGATGGTCTGTGCTCGTGTCTATGGCATTCAAGGTACCGAGATCGAGTCTCACCTTGGGAAACGAAATAAGATTTTTTTTTTTATTATCCGTATTGTTTGTTCAAATTTATTTCTTAGTGTATAAATTATACACATGATTTATAATGAAATCTAGATAAAAAGTAACTTATGTCTTTATTATTATGTAACAACAAATGTGGTTTATGACATTATACGCATATGGATCTTTGACCGGATTGTGATACCGGCTAAGGTGTTCGCGTTAGCAAGGTCCTATCATCTATATATAAATTATGGTTAATTCTGACATAGGCGAGCACAATGCAAAAACTTCGGTACAAATCTCCGCCTTGGATACCTACCTTATCTATCCGAGATGTACCGCGAAACGTAGATTTGATAACATTAGTGTGCACGCCGACGCTATTGTTCCATATTTATATCTTAGGAAGATATTATAAAGAGTTTTTTAACAACATTTATGATTTCAACATTGGATTTTCCTCTCAATTTCAATTCTTCCCGGTCAAAGTAATTTCCGGGTTTAAGATAAGTTCACCTTAGTTTCAAATATTTTCTCTCTTTTATACACAAGGGAGCAGTTAAAATAATAGATTTGACCCTAAAGGTGGCACTTTCCATCAATCAATACAGTGTCCCTTTGGAAGACGAAAAAAAAATTGGCCATTAATCATAGCCATTTCAGTTTTTTGTTTATTTTAAAACATACCACACTTGTGTGAAGGTACAGTAGTTAAATAATAGGAATTATACTGCAAATTAATAAAGATCAAATTAAATATACGCCATAAAGAATCAGAATATATTGTGGGGAATAGTATTATAAAATTACATAGGGAGATTTGATAAGACATTTTTCGAGTGAAATCCCGATAGCTGAGTTTTATTGAGTAAGCTTGCAGGAATAACTGTAGGCTATCTTCCTGTGTCCCGTTAGGACCGAGATGTCTGCCCATGTTGCAAGCCGTAATGTCTTCTTTCTTGGGCCCACTCTGTCACGGCAGTTAGTTTCAAAAGATGATTAAATTAAATAATGTATTAATAATTATTAGGATGGTATTCATTTGAATAAACGCCTCTCCAATAAAACATCACTTTGAATAATAACAACCCCCCTCCCCACCCCACAACCCAACTATCTAATAAACGTCCATCCACATATTTATAATAACACAATTATAATATTTGTAGTAGAATTCACCGCACTGTTATCTGCAATTTACCAAGCATTTGTTATTCTTTTTTACCACTTTTCATATCTATGAGAGGATTTCATTTGATTATAAATGTTACCATATTATTAGAACTAAAAAATTTAACATATATCCCTCAAATAAGCAACTTCCTCAAATGACCTCCGCCTCCCCAAAGGGCCCTACCAAACAATAAAAACTATACTTTAAAATGTTATTAATCATCTAAAACACTGTGAAACAAAGTAGTTTAGTTTTACGAATGTCAAGCATTTTCAATAATGGTAACCGACAGAAAATGTATAAGGAGAACATTATCATTCCGAGAACCATCGTCTACACTTCCTAGAGGGGGAGCGAGCGAAGCGAGCTCACCCTCTAGTATATTATAAATAATTACAGATTCTGAGAAAATCAATCAATCAATATATCTTTTAAAAATCAATTATCTTTATTTAAATCAATGCATATAACCTATAATTCGTCATATAGTGACGAATTAAATCTAGTTCTCTTTTTATAATGGTTTTATTGTTAGAAATTGTCAACAAGAAGCAGATAATGAAGCCACCGATGGATGTGATGTTGATGTAACTGACGGAATCCAACTACACCATGCGTACGAAAAATTTATATCGACTCAAACGTAAGTTAATGAACAACTTCCTGGTTTTACCATACGTATATATATTTCTCTCTTGTCTGTATTGTTATTCTTAACGCTTTATTAGGTTATATGCATTATCATGCATATAACCTCTTGATTCTGTCAAAATCTTTGTTTATTTATTCTTTCCTTAGCACTATTTTGTCCGTGAATTATCTTGATATCAGTTTCATCTAGCTAAGTCAATTTTTCAGAGTATATTCCTTATGGCCAGGAATCGATGTGGTTATGTTTTCACGGTGCGCAATCAAACATTATGATGAAATTAGACTACGTTTCAGGCAATTTTAAGCGTTTAAAAAACTACCATGTGTGCAGATTTTTGCGTGTCAAACGTTAATACGCACTTTTTTTGTCCGATTACTGTTGTATAACCTTTCTTTAATAATATCATCATATTTTATTCACTTTTCAACGCGAAACAGCGTTATACGAGCAAGTTAACGAGGTAAGTTAACAAAATGGTAAAAATATGCTAAATTTTAAAATTAATATATATCGTTAGAATGCTCGGGAACACCAATTTTTTATTTCATTTTCTTGAAGTGTATGTATCATATGTATGATTTATTATGAAATTAAGAGAAAAAAAGTTGATTAAGTCATCATTAATGGCATATTAAATTTAAAAAAAATTATTTTGACAATCAAACAAATTATAACATTTTCTTAGGCCGAAATAACAAACTTAACATTAACTTTCTTCCTTAAGAAGTTCATATATTAAAGTTAAAAGTATATAGTTTGACAGTGCATCATTTGTTTACATTTTAAAGATGTCATCATAGTAAAAAATTATAATTCATTGCGGTATGTAATAATCTATTTGCACCAAACTGGTTACTGCATAGTAAATACACGGAGGAATTTTTCTACAACTTTTAGTCAGTTGTGTATGGCTCGATGGTCTGTGCTCGTGTCTATGGCATTCAAGGTACCGAGATCGAGTCTCACCTTGGGAAACGAAATAAGATTTTTTTTTTTATTATCCGTATTGTTTGTTCAAATTTATTTCTTAGTGTATAAATTATACACATGATTTATAATGAAATCTAGATAAAAAGTAACTTATGTCTTTATTATTATGTAACAACAAATGTGGTTTATGACATTATACGCATATGGATCTTTGACCGGATTGTGATACCGGCTAAGGTGTTCGCGTTAGCAAGGTCCTATCATCTATATATAAATTATGGTTAATTCTGACATAGGCGAGCACAATGCAAAAACTTCGGTACAAATCTCCGCCTTGGATACCTACCTTATCTATCCGAGATGTACCGCGAAACGTAGATTTGATAACATTAGTGTGCACGCCGACGCTATTGTTCCATATTTATATCTTAGGAAGATATTATAAAGAGTTTTTTAACAACATTTATGATTTCAACATTGGATTTTCCTCTCAATTTCAATTCTTCCCGGTCAAAGTAATTTCCGGGTTTAAGATAAGTTCACCTTAGTTTCAAATATTTTCTCTCTTTTATACACAAGGGAGCAGTTAAAATAATAGATTTGACCCTAAAGGTGGCACTTTCCATCAATCAATACAGTGTCCCTTTGGAAGATGAAAAAAAAATTGGCCATTAATCATAGCCATTTCAGTTTTTTGTTTATTTTAAAACATACCACACTTGTGTGAAGGTACAGTAGTTAAATAATAGGAATTATACTGCAAATTAATAAAGATCAAATTAAATATACGCCATAAAGAATCAGAATATATTGTGGGGAATAGTATTATAAAATTACATAGGGAGATTTGATAAGACATTTTTCGAGTGAAATCCCGATAGCTGAGTTTTATTGAGTAAGCTTGCAGGAATAACTGTAGGCTATCTTCCTGTGTCCCGTTAGGACCGAGATGTCTGCCCATGTTGCAAGCCGTAATGTCTTCTTTCTTGGGCCCACTCTGTCACGGCAGTTAGTTTCAAAAGATGATTAAATTAAATAATGTATTAATAATTATTAGGATGGTATTCATTTGAATAAACGCCTCTCCAATAAAACATCACTTTGAATAATAACAACCCCCCTCCCCACCCCACAACCCAACTATCTAATAAACGTCCATCCACATATTTATAATAACACAATTATAATATTTGTAGTAGAATTCACCGCACTGTTATCTGCAATTTACCAAGCATTTGTTATTCTTTTTTACCACTTTTCATATCTATGAGAGGATTTCATTTGATTATAAATGTTACCATATTATTAGAACTAAAAAATTTAACATATATCCCTCAAATAAGCAACTCCCTCAAATGACCTCCGCCTCCCCAAAGGGCCCTACCAAACAATAAAAACTATACTTTAAAATGTTATTAATCATCTAAAACACTGTGAAACAAAGTAGTTTAGTTTTACGAATGTCAAGCATTTTCAATAATGGTAACCGACAGAAAATGTATAAGGAGAACATTATCATTCCGAGAACCATCGTCTACACTTCCTAGAGGGGGAGCGAGCGAAGCGAGCTCACCCTCTAGTATATTATAAATAATTACAGATTCTGAGAAAATCAATCAATCAATATATCTTTTAAAAATCAATTATCTTTATTTAAATCAATGCATATAACCTATAATTCGTCATATAGTGACGAATTAAATCTAGTTCTCTTTTTATAATGGTTTTATTGTTAGAAATTGTCAACAAGAAGCAGATAATGAAGCCACCGATGGATGTGATGTTGATGTAACTGACGGAATCCAACTACACCATGCGTACGAAAAATTTATATCGACTCAAACGTAAGTTAATGAACAACTTCCTGGTTTTACCATACGTATATATATTTCTCTCTTGTCTGTATTGTTATTCTTAACGCTTTATTAGGTTATATGCATTATCATGCATATAACCTCTTGATTCTGTCAAAATCTTTGTTTATTTATTCTTTCCTTAGCACTATTTTGTCCGTGAATTATCTTGATATCAGTTTCATCTAGCTAAGTCAATTTTTCAGAGTATATTCCTTATGGCCAGGAATCGATGTGGTTATGTTTTCACGGTGCGCAATCAAACATTATGATGAAATTAGACTACGTTTCAGGCAATTTTAAGCGTTTAAAAAACTACCATGTGTGCAGATTTTTGCGTGTCAAACGTTAATACGCACTTTTTTTGTCCGATTACTGTTGTATAACCTTTCTTTAATAATATCATCATATTTTATTCACTTTTCAACGCGAAACAGCGTTATACGAGCAAGTTAACGAGGTAAGTTAACAAAATGGTAAAAATATGCTAAATTTTAAAATTAATATATATCGTTAGAATGCTCGGGAACACCAATTTTTTATTTCATTTTCTTGAAGTGTATGTATCATATGTATGATTTATTATGAAATTAAGAGAAAAAAAGTTGATTAAGTCATCATTAATGGCATATTAAATTTAAAAAAAATTATTTTGACAATCAAACAAATTATAACATTTTCTTAGGCCGAAATAACAAACTTAACATTAACTTTCTTCCTTAAGAAGTTCATATATTAAAGTTAAAAGTATATAGTTTGACAGTGCATCATTTGTTTACATTTTAAAGATGTCATCATAGTAAAAAATTATAATTCATTGCGGTATGTAATAATCTATTTGCACCAAACTGGTTACTGCATAGTAAATACACGGAGGAATTTTTCTACAACTTTTAGTCAGTTGTGTATGGCTCGATGGTCTGTGCTCGTGTCTATGGCATTCAAGGTACCGAGATCGAGTCTCACCTTGGGAAACGAAATAATATTTTTTTTTTATTATCCGTATTGTTTGTTCAAATTTATTTCTTAGTGTATAGATTATACACATGATTTATAATGAAATCTAGATAAAAAGTAACTTATGTCTTTATTATTATGTAACAACAAATTTGGTTTATGACATTATACGCATATGGATCTTTGATCGGATTGTGATACCAGCTATGGTGTTCGCGTTAGCCAGGTCCTATCATATATTATAAATAAATAAAGATTCTGAGAAAACCAATCAATCAATATATCTTTTAAAAATCAATTATCTTTATTTAAATCAATGCATATAACCTATAATTCGTCATAGTGACGAATTAAATCTAGTTTATTTATTCTTTCCTTAGCACTATTTTGTCCGTGAATTATCTTGATATCAGTTTCATCTATCTAAGTCAATTTTTTAGAGTATATTCCTTATGGCCAGGAATCGATGTGGTTATGTTTTCACGGTGCGCAATCAATCATTATGCGGTCTACGCGCGATTTAACGAAATCACGTTTGTAATCATATCTTCACAAGCATGAATCACAATTAAACAAAATTTGGTACTCATAAATGTCAGGTCATATTTCATCATATGGCACTACAATTACGTGCGTAGCGCATATAACGCTTGCGTACGCGCGCTTAAAATGTTCAAAATTGTCAAAATTTATTTTCGATGAAATTAGAGTACGTTTCAGGCAATTTTAGGCGTTTAAAAAATTGCCATGAGTGCGCAGATTTTTGCCCGATTTCTGTTTTACAGTCTTTCTTTAATAATATCATCATATTTGATCCACTTTTCAACTCGAAATTGCGTTATACGAGCACGTCAAAAGTGACAGGCTACGCACGTATAAGTTAACAAAATGGTGAAAATATGCTAAATTTTAAAATTAATATATATCGTCAGAATGCTGGGGAACACCTATTTTTTTGTTTCATTTTCTTGAAGTGTATGTATCATATGTTTGATTTATTATCAAATTAAGAGAACAAAAGTTTATTAAGTCTTCATTAATTGCATATTAAATTTAAAAAAGATTATTTCGACAATCAAACAAATTATGACATTTTCTTAGGCCGAAATAACAAACTTAACATTAACTTTCTTTCTTAAGAAGTTCATCATCATTTTTTTACATTTTTAAAGATGTCATCATAGTAAATAATTATAATTCATTGCGGTATGTAATAATCTATTTGCACCAAAGTGGTTACTGCATAGTAAATACACAGAGGAATTTTTCTACAACTTTTAGTCAGTTGTGTATGGCTCGATGGTCTGTGCTCGTGTCTATGGCATTCAAGGTACCGAGATCGAGTCTCACCTTGGGAAACGAAATAAGATTTTTTTTTTTATTATCCGTATTGTTTGTTCAAATTTATTTCTTAGTGTATAGATTATACACATGATTTATAATGAAATCTAGATAAAAAGTAACTTATGTCTTTATTATTATGTAACAACAAATGTGGTTTATGACATTATACGCATATGGATCTTTGACCGGATTGTGATACCGGCTAAGGTGTTCGCGTTAGCAAGGTCCTATCATCTATATATAAATTATGGTTAATTCTGACATAGGCGAGCACAATGCAAAAACTTCGGTACAAATCTCCGCCTTGGATACCTACCTTATCTATCCGAGATGTACCGCGAAACGTAGATTTGATAACATTAGTGTGCACGCCGACGCTATTGTTCCATATTTATATCTTAGGAAGATATTATAAAGAGTTTTTTAACAACATTTATGATTTCAACATTGGATTTTCCTCTCAATTTCAATTCTTCCCGGTCAAAGTAATTTCCGGGTTTAAGATAAGTTCACCTTAGTTTCAAATATTTTCTCTCTTTTATACACAAGGGAGCAGTTAAAATAATAGATTTGACCCTAAAGGTGGCACTTTCTATCAATCAATACAGTGTCCCTTTGGAAGACGAAAAAAAAATTGGCCATTAATCATAGCCATTTCAGTTTTTTGTTTATTTTAAAACATACCACACTTGTGTGAAGGTACAGTAGTTAAATAATAGGAATTATACTGCAAATTAATAAAGATCAAATTAAATATACGCCATAAAGAATCAGAATATATTGTGGGGAATAGTATTATAAAATTACATAGGGAGATTTGATAAGACATTTTTCGAGTGAAATCCCGATAGCTGAGTTTTATTGAGTAAGCTTGCAGGAATAACTGTAGGCTATCTTCCCGTGTCCCGTTAGGACCGAGATGTCTGCCCATGTTGCAAGCCGTAATGTCTTCTTTCTTGGGCCCACTCTGTCACGGCAGTTAGTTTCAAAAGATGATTAAATTAAATAATGTATTAATAATTATTAGGATGGTATTCATTTGAATAAACGCCTCTCCAATAAAACATCACTTTGAATAATAACAACCCCCCTCCCCACCCCACAACCCAACTATCTAATAAACGTCCATCCACATATTTATAATAACACAATTATAATATTTGTAGTAGAATTCACCGCACTGTTATCTGCAATTTACCAAGCATTTGTTATTCTTTTTTACCACTTTTCATATCTATGAGAGGATTTCATTTGATTATAAATGTTACCATATTATTAGAACTAAAAAATTTAACATATATCCCTCGAATAAGCAACTCCCTCAAATGACCTCCGCCTCCCCAAAGGGCCCTACCAAACAATAAAAACTATACTTTAAAATGTTATTAATCATCTAAAACACTGTGAAACAAAGTAGTTTAGTTTTACGAATGTCAAGCATTTTCAATAATGGTAACCGACAGAAAATGTATAAGGAGAACATTATCATTCCGAGAACCATCGTCTACACTTCCTAGAGGGGGAGCGAGCGAAGCGAGCTCACCCTCGAGGGGGAGCGAGCGAAGCGAGCTCACCCTCTAGTATATTATAAATAATTACAGATTCTGAGAAAATCAATCAATCAATATATCTTTTAAAAATCAATTATCTTTATTTAAATCAATGCATATAACCTATAATTCGTCATATAGTGACGAATTAAATCTAGTTCTCTTTTTATAATGGTTTTATTGTTAGAAATTGTCAACAAGAAGCAGATAATGAAGCCATCGATGGATGTGATGTTGATGTAACTGACGGAATCCAACTACACCATGCGTACGAAAAATTTATATCGACTCAAACGTAAGTTAATGAACAACTTCCTGGTTTTACCATACGTATATATATTTCTCTCTTGTCTGTATTGTTATTCTTAACGCTTTATTAGGTTATATGCATTATCATGCATATAACCTCTTGATTCTGTCAAAATCTTTGTTTATTTATTCTTTCCTTAGCACTATTTTGTCCGTGAATTATCTTGATATCAGTTTCATCTAGCTAAGTCAATTTTTCAGAGTATATTCCTTATGGCCAGGAATCGATGTGGTTATGTTTTCACGGTGCGCAATCAAACATTACGCGGTCTACGCGCGATTTAATGAAATCACGTTTGTAATCATATCTTCACAAGCATGAATCATTTTTAAACAAAATTTGGTACTCATAAATGTCAGGTGATATTTCATCATATGGCAATACGATTACGTGTGTAGCGCATATAACGCATGCGTACGCGCGCTGAAATGTTCAAAATTGTCAGAATTTATTTTTGATGAAATTAGACTACGTTTCAGGCAATTTTAAGCGTTTAAAAAACTACCATGAGTGCAGATTTTTGCGTGTCAAACGTTAATACGCACTTTTTTTGTCCGATTACTGTTGTATAACCTTTCTTTAATAATATCATCATATTTTATTCACTTTTCAACGCGAAACAGCGTTATACGAGCAAGTTAACGAGGTAAGTTAACAAAATGGTAAAAATATGCTAAATTTTAAAATTAATATATATCGTTAGAATGCTCGGGAACACCAATTTTTTAATTCATTTTCTTGAAGTGTATGTATCATATGTATGATTTATTATGAAATTAAGAGAAAAAAAGTTGATTAAGTCATCATTAATGGCATATTAAATTTAAAAAAAATTATTTTGACAATCAAACAAATTATAACATTTTCTTAGGCCGAAATAACAAACTTAACATTAACTTTCTTCCTTAAGAAGTTCATATATTAAAGTTAAAAGTATATAGTTTGACAGTGCATCATTTGTTTACATTTTAAAGATGTCATCATAGTAAAAAATTATAATTCATTGCGGTATGTAATAATCTATTTGCACCAAACTGGTTACTGCATAGTAAATACACGGAGGAATTTTTCTACAACTTTTAGTCAGTTGTGTATGGCTCGATGGTCTGTGCTCGTGTCTATGGCATTCAAGGTACCGAGATCGAGTCTCACCTTGGGAAACGAAATAATATTTTTTTTTATTATCCGTATTGTTTGTTCAAATTTATTTCTTAGTGTATAGATTATACACATGATTTATAATGAAATCTAGATAAAAAGTAACTTATGTCTTTATTATTATGTAACAACAAATGTGGTTTATGACATTATACGCATATGGATCTTTGATCGGATTGTGATACCAGCTATGGTGTTCGCGTTAGCAAGGTCCTATCATATATTATAAATAAATAAAGATTCTGAGAAAACCAATCAATCAATATATCTTTTAAAAATCAATTATCTTTATTTAAATCAATGCATATAACCTATAATTCGTCATAGTGACGAATTAAATCTAGTTTATTTATTCTTTCCTTAGCACTATTTTGTCCGTGAATTATCTTGATATCAGTTTCATCTATCTAAGTCAATTTTTCAGAGTATATTCCTTATGGCCAGGAATCGATGTGGTTATGTTTTCACGGTGCGCAATCAATCATTATGCGGTCTACGCGCGATTTAACGAAATCACGTTTGTAATCATATCTTCACAAGCATGAATCACAATTAAACAAAATTTGGTACTCATAAATGTCAGGTCATATTTCATCATATGGCAATACAATTACGTGCGTAGCGCATATAACGCTTGCGTACGCGCGCTTAAAATGTTCAAAATTGTCAAAATTTATTTTCGATGAAATTAGAGTACGTTTCAGGCAATTTTAGGCGTTTAAAAAATTGCCATGAGTGCGCAGATTTTTGCCCGATTTCTGTTTTACAGTCTTTCTTTAATAATATCATCATATTTGATCCACTTTTCAACTCGAAATTGCGTTATACGAGCACGTCAAAAGTGACAGGCTACGCACGTATAAGTTAACAAAATGGTGAAAATATGCTAAATTTTAAAATTAATATATATCGTCAGAATGCTGGGGAACACCTATTTTTTGTTTCATTTTCTTGAAGTGTATGTATCATATGTTTGATTTATTATCAAATTAAGAGAACAAAAGTTTATTAAGTCTTCATTAATTGCATATTAAATTTAAAAAAAATTATTTCGACAATCAAACAAATTATGACATTTTCTTAGGCCGAAATAACAAACTTAACATTAACTTTCTTTCTTAAAAAGTTCATATATTAAAGTTAAAAGTATATAGTTTGACAGTGCATCATTTTTTTACATTTTTAAAGATGTCATCATAGTAAAAAATTATAATTCATTGCGGTATGTAATAATCTATTTGCACCAAAGTGGTTACTGCATAGTAAATAGACAGAGGAATTTTTCTACAACTTTTAGTCAGTTGTGTATGGCTCGATGGTCTGTGCTCGTGTCTATGGCATTCAAGGTACCGAGATCGAGTCTCACCTTGGGAAACGAAATAAGATTTTTTTTTTTATTATCCGTATTGTTTGTTCAAATTTATTTCTTAGTGTATAGATTATACACATGATTTATAATGAAATCTAGATAAAAAGTAACTTATGTCTTTATTATTATGTAACAACAAATGTGGTTTATGACATTATACGCATATGGATCTTTGACCGGATTGTGATACCGGCTAAGGTGTTCGCGTTAGCAAGGTCCTATCATATATTATAAATAATTACAGATTCTGAGAAAATCAATCAATCAATATATCTTTTAAAAATCAATTATCTTTATTTAAATCAATGCATATAACCTATAATTCGTCATATAGTGACGAATTAAATCTAGTTCTCTTTTTATAATGGTTTTATTGTTAGAAATTGTCAACAAGAAGCAGATAATGAAGCCACCGATAGATGTGATGTTGATGTAACTGACGGAATCCAACTACACCATGCGTACGAAAAATTTATATCGACTCAAACGTAAGTTATTGAACAACTTCCTGGTTTTACCATACGTATATATATTTCTCTCTTGTCTGTATTGTTATTCTTAACGCTTTATTAGGTTATATGCATTATCATGCATATAACCTCTTGATTCTGTCAAAATCTTTGTTTATTTATTCTTTCCTTAGCACTATTTTGTCCGTGAATTATCTTGATATCAGTTTCATCTAGCTAAGTCAATTTTTCAGAGTATATTCCTTATGGCCAGGAATCGATGTGGTTATGTTTTCACGGTGCGCAATCAAACATTACGCGGTCTACGCGCGATTTAATGAAATCACGTTTGTAATCATATCTTCACAAGCATGAATCATTTTTAAACAAAATTTGGTACTCATAAATGTCAGGTCATATTTCATCATATGGCAATACGATTACGTGTGTAGCGCATATAACGCATTCGTACGCGCGCTTAAAATGTTCCAAATTGTCAGAATTTATTTTTGATGAAATTAGACTACGTTTCAGGCAATTTTAAGCGTTTAAAAAACTACCATGAGTGCAGATTTTTGCGCGTCAAACGTTAATACGCACTTTTTTTGTCCGATTACTGTTGTATAACCTTTCTTTAATAATATCATCATATTTTATTCACTTTTCAACGCGAAACAGCGTTATACGAGCAAGTTAACAAGGTAAGTTAACAAAATGGTAAAAATATGCTAAATTTTAAAATTAATATATATCGTCAGAATGCTGGGGAACACCAATTTTTTATTTCATTTTCTTGAAGTGTATGTATCATATGTTTGATTTATTATCAAATTAAGAGAACAAAAGTTTATTAAATCTTCATTAATTGCATATTAAATTTAAAAAAAATTATTTCGACAATCAAACAAATTATGACATTTTCTTAGGCCGAAATAACAAACTTAACATTAACTTTCTTTCTTAAGAAGTTCATATATTAAAGTTAAAAGTATATAGTTTGACAGTGCATCATTTTTTTACATTTTTAAAGATGTTATCATAGTAAAAAAATTATAATTCATTGCGGTATGTAATAATCTATTTGCACCAAAGTGGTTACTGCATAGTAAATACACAGAGGAATTTTTCTACAACTTTTAGTCAGTTGTGTATGGCTCGATGGTCTGTGCTCGTGTCTATGGCATTCAAGGTACCGAGATCGGGTCTCACCTTGGGAAACGAAATAAGATTTTTTTTTTTTATTATCCGTATTGTTTGTTCAAATTTATTTCTTAGTGTATAGATTATACACATGATTTATAATGAAATCTAGATAAAAAGTAACTTATGTCTTTATTATTATGTAACAACAAATGTGGTTTATGACATTATACGCATATGGATCTTTGACCGGATTGTGATACCGGCTAAGGTGTTCGCGTTAGCAAGGTCCTATCATATATTATAAATAATTACAGATTCTGAGAAAATCAATCAATCAATATATCTTTTAAAAATCAATTATCTTTATTTAAATCAATGCAAATAACCTATAATTCGTCATATAGTGACGAATTAAATCTAGTTCTCTTTTTATAATGGTTTTATTGTTAGAAATTGTCAACAAGAAGCAGATAATGAAGCCACCGATGGATGTGATGTTGATGTAACTGACGGAATCCAACTACACCATGCGTACGAAAAATTTATATCGACTCAAACGTAAGTTAATGAACAACTTCCTGGTTTTACCATACGTATATATATTTCTCTCTTGTCTGTATTGTTATTCTTAACGCTTTATTAGGTTATATGCATTATCATGCATATAACCTCTTGATTCTGTCAAAATCTTTGTTTATTTATTCTTTCCTTAGCACTATTTTGTCCGTGAATTATCTTGATATCAGTTTCATCTAGCTAAGTCAATTTTTCAGAGTATATTCCTTATGGCCAGGAATCGATGTGGTTATGTTTTCACGGTGCGCAATCAAACATTACGCGGTCTACGCGCGATTTAATGAAATCACGTTTGTAATCATATCTTCACAAGCATGAATCATTTTTAAACAAAATTTGGTACTCATAAATTTCAGGTCATATTTCATCATATGGCAATACGATTACGTGTGTAGCGCATATAACGCATGCGTACGCGCGCTTAAAATGTTCAAAATTGTCAGAATTTATTTTTGATGAAATTAGACTACGTTTCAGGCAATTTTAAGCGTTTAAAAAACTACCATGAGTGCAGATTTTTGCGCGTCAAACGTTAATACGCACTTTTTTTGTCCGATTACTGTTGTATAACCTTTCTTTAATAATATCATCATATTTTATTCACTTTTCAACGCGAAACAGCGTTATACGAGCAAGTTAACGAGGTAAGTTAACAAAATGGTAAAAATATGCTAAATTTTAAAATTAATATATATCGTTAGAATGCTCGGGAACACCATTTTTTTATTTCATTTTCTTGAAGTGTATGTATCATATGTATGATTTATTATGAAATTAAGAGAAAAAAAGTTGATTAAGTCATCATTAATGGCATATTAAATTTAAAAAAAATTATTTTGACAATCAAACAATTTATAACATTTTCTTAGGCCGAAATAACAAACTTAACATTAACTTTCTTCCTTAAGAAGTTCATATATTAAAGTTAAAAGTATATAGTTTGACAGTGCATCATTTAAAAAAATTTTTAAAGATGTCATCATAGTAAAACATTATAATTCATTGCGGTATGTAATAATCTATCTGCACCAAAGTGGTTACTGCATAGTAAATACACTGAGGAATTTTTCCATAACTTTTAGTCAGTTGTGTATGGCTCGATGGTCTGAGCTCGTGTCTATGGCATTCAAGGTACCGAGATCGAGTCTCATCTTGGGAAACGAAATAAGATTTTTTTTATTATCCGTATTGTTTGTTCAAATTTATTTCTTAGTGTATAGATTATACACATGATTTACCTCCGCCAAGGAGGTATATGTAATCTGTCTGTTTGTTACTTGGCAAAAAAGAATTTTGCCAAGTATAGTATTCACTTTATTTGTATGTATGTTTGTATGTTTGTATGTTTGTTACTTGGCCAAATTGAAAATTGGCCAAGTATGTTTTTTTTTTTTTTTTTTTCATTTTTTTTTTATTCATTTCAAAAAATACAACCATAACACAAATCACTTAAATATAAAGTAATAGGTATCAAAAAGATATGAACGTTTAAATAAAGTAACTTACAGTGATCAAACAATATTAAAAACTATAAATTATTAATTCCATTTTTTTTTTAAAGTAAATAATTAATTAATTTGGTAAATGCTGTGTTTTCCACAATTATGTAACTAATCTAACTAAATATAATTGTATTAATCAAATTAGCCAGAGATATACATTTACTAACATATTAATTTTTTTTTTTGTCTTTACATAGCAATAATAAATAATACTCATATTTATACATACACATACATACACACAAATATATCTTAATCTGTACTATTACCAAGGAACTATAATATAATTGTGTTAATTAAAATCAGATACATACATTTAACAACATAACCATTTTTGTTTCTTTAAAATAATACATATATATTAATAAAATACATATTTTTAATTTTTTAATTATCTGTATTGTAACCAAGGAACTAATAGTATGCCTATAATAAATACTTGAATATATCTAACAAGTGCAAATAATAATTTCTGGTTTACATTTTAATTTAATACAATAATAAAGAGCAAGCGTAATAATAATAATAATACACAAAAGTAAGTCATTTCCTCGAGAAACAGTATCGTTAAGTTATCAAATATAATCTTCTATTAATCTCCACTTTTGTCTGAAATTATACAATGTACTTCTTTTAGAAGCAATGTTTTTCTCTACGTTATAATTAAATTTTAACCGATTAAAGAAAACCTGGAAGACTGGCTTTTTGTGAGTTAATTTGTAACTAAATATAATTTTCTTAATCAACAAAATACATAGATTTAATAACATATCAGGATTTTCTGTATTGTAACCAAATAATATGGAGGTTTTATCAAGGTAAATCTTTGTTTTTGAAATGTTTTCCCACCAAGTTGTGAATTCCTCCCATAGTTTGGTTGCAATGTTACATTCAACCAAAAGATGGGTCATAGTTTCACTATTTGATTCACAATAGGAACACATATTACTCGCCACAATATTCATTTTATGTAGTCTACTATTAGTTGACAAGCAATTCACATTAATTTTATACTGAAATATTCTGGTTCTTACCTCCTGAGAACATTTAAATGGTAATACATATATATTTTCCCATTTATCGCTATCTACACCTAATTCATCCTGCAATTTACTTTGAGATGTTGGTATTTTAAAGATTTTTTTAATTAAGGCTCTGTATATATTTTTTGTACTCATACTTTCTAATTCTTTCTCTTCATTCTTTACTTCCACTATAAACCCTCTCTTTTTATAATTTGTTCGTAAAAACCCTAGCTTCATGTTTGCTTTCCACTGTGGGGGTATTGCAGATATCGTCATTCTCCAGTGCATGAAATTACTTGTCGATAAGCCTCTCTTTATCCACGTATTAAAGGGAATGATATTACCGTTTTCATAAAAAAGGTCGCTTACTAAACATATCCCAACATCTCTGAGGCTCTTGTAATAAAATGGCTTGCCATGTATATGCATGTGCCTATTAAACCATATATATTGGGACCCTTCGTTTACTGTATCAGGATGTATTAATTCGAAATAAGCGTTTAACATATCCTTATAAAACAATGGAATATTTTTCCAACTACGGACACAGTCCGCGCTTACATTACAATAAAAAATAGTGTCGCCTCCTTGCTTATTTAGGAACCTATGTAGTAGAGATCTCCATGCTGCATTGACATTTATGTTATATCGTTGTATCCATTTTATCTTTAATGCCTTAAACATACTTTTGATATCTACCATTTTTAAGCCGCCTTCTTCAATATTCCCAATTAATGTTGTTCTTTTTATCATACCTTTACCACCGTTCCATAAGAAATTAAATAGAATTGTTTCAATTGATTTAACTACATTGGGGCGGTATATGTATGACAGATGCTAAATATATAAATTGGGATATTGCGAATGTTTTAATTAAAATTATTTTTCCTGCTAAGGTTAGTTGTCTGGTTCTCCATATGTTTAATATTGTTTTTAGTTGTTTAATTTTCGTTTCGAAATTACATTTTTCCCGTTGTCTTTCATTATAAGAAAAGTAAACTCCTAATGCTTTTACTGGTTGTTGTGGCCATTGCATATGTATTGGTTTGTTTTTACATCGCCTATTTGAACCAAGCCATATAGCCTGCGATTTGCTTATATTTAATTTCAAGCCCGATATTTTTGAAAATTTCTCTATTAAGTTAATTATATTTTTTGCTGACACTTCATCTTTCAAAAAGCATGTGGAGTTGTCTGCATATTGAGTTATTTTAATTTCTCTATTATTTACTGCAATCCCCTTAATAGTTTTATCGTCTCGTATGGCACATGCTAGTAATTCTATTGATAGGATAAATAAGTAAGGGCTGAGGGGGTCACCCTGTCGTACACCCCTTCCAACTGGAAAATAACTTGATGACTGCCCATTATTTATCACGCAACTACTTATATCAGTATATAATGCTTTTATGAATTGAATAAATTTTTCTCCGAGGTTTACTTTTTTTAAAACCTGAAACAAAAAACCCCATTCAAGCGAATCGAATGCTTTTTCATAGTCCAAAAAAAGCATAATTCCTGGAATATTTTTTATTTTGGTAAACTCCATAATATCTTCAATTGTTCGTACTGACTCGCCAATGTATCGGCCCTTTACAAAACCGGTTTGATCAATGTGGATAAGGGAAGGAATAAACTGGCTCAATCTAGTGGATAGTGCTTTCGATGCTATTTTGTAGTCCACATTTAGTAATGATATGGGTCTCCAATTCTTTAATTTGCATCGGTCTTTGCCTTCTTTTTCAATAAGAGTTATTACCGCCTGTCTCTGTGAGGTACTCATTTTTCCGCTATTTAAACCTATATTAAGTGTTTTTACCATTATTGGACCTATAATATCCCAGAATTTTAAATACCATTCGTTTGATAAACCGTCATTACCAGGGCTTTTATTTTGTGGCATGCTTTTTAGGGCATTGTAACATTCTCGAATTGTCAGGTCTCCTTCACAGATTATATTACTTTCTTCAGTTAAAGTTGGGATACTTTCGCTATTGAAAAAACTGTTATCTGTAAGACTTTCATTTATTTGAGTATTCGATTTGTATATTTTTTCGTAATAATCTTTTTGTAAATTTAATATATCTTGTGGATTAGTTATTTCTATCTCTGCATCTGTTATTATTTTTTTACATTGTTTTTTTCTATTATTCCTTTTTTCTAAACCTAGGAAATATTTATTGCTTTTTTCTCCTTCTTCTGCCCATTTAATCCTCGATCTTACAATAAGGCCATTGATCAGCTGTGCATCCAGCTCCTCTAGCTCCAGTTTAACTCTCTCTAATTCTAATAAATTTATTTCACTTGGATCTTCTGCGACTTTAATGTCCAGTTGGATCATTTTCAAATTCAGTTCTTCTATTTTATTTTTATTTTTTTTACATTGTTTTTTGGAATAATTAATCGTTTTTTCCCTACATTTAAATTTTAGCCACTCCCATTTGACTTGCTCGTCTGATAAGCCAAGTATGTTGATTGGTGCGGTTTGTGTGTGTGTGTGTTTGTTTGTTTGTCATCACTCTAGCGCTCACAATTTTGATTCGAATGACTCCAAAGGACAACACTGCCCAATTTTGGTTAAAATCCGGACCACAGTCCCAATTCTGGACCACTTTTAAAAATTATTTTCAGACCTGCTAGTGTTAAAAGATAGGACAGAATTATCAAAAGCCGGTGAGCAGTCTTAAATTAACAAGTAAACTTAAATTGCATTTTCTCGGGAACTACTTGTCCAAAAAACTTCATTTTTGTACAAGAGGCAAGAGTTATAATTTGTGATTTGTAATTTTAAAACTGAATTAGATTTAATATAGAGGTTTTTTGATGCGAGTAGTTTACAAAACCTATTTCTTTTCAAATTCACCCGTGTGTTTTTCGCGTTGCTGTTCTATTGTTAGCCGACTGAAGCTATTGTTCGTTGAAAGGCTGGTTACATAACCTGTACACCAAACTCGTATACACATGATTGTAGTGAAATTAGCCTAAATCACACAGCATAAGACACACACTTTTGGTGAAAATTTGGTCAATGTCAGGAGGCCAATTTTGATTTGGCCAAGTATCGCGCTAAGCGCGAAGGCTAGTTACTTGGCCAAATTGAAAATTGGCCAAGTATGTTGATTGGTGCGGTTTGTGTGTGTGTGTGTGTTTGTTTGTTTGTCATCACTCTAGCGCTCACAATTTTGATTCGAATGACTCCAAATTACTACCATACATGTCACCTGGTGCAAGGACGACACTGCCCAATTTTGGTTAAAATCCGGACCACGGTCTCAATTCTGGACCACTTTTAAAAATTATTTTCAGACCTGCTAGTGTTAAAAGATAGGACAGAATTATCAAAAGCCGGTGAGTAGTCTTAAATTAACAAGTAAACTTAAATTGCATTTTCTCGGGAACTACTTGTCCAAAAAACTTCATTTTTGTACAAGAGGCAAGAGTTATAATTTGTGATTTGTAATTTTAAAACTGAATTAGATTTAATATAGAGTTTTTTTGATGCGAGTAGTTTACAAAACCTATTTCAAAGTTATTTATTTTCAAATTCACCAGTGTGTTTTTTCCGCGTGCTGTTCTATTGTTCGGTTTGTGTGTGTGTTTGTCATCGCTCTATCGCTCACAATGGTAAATACACATAGGAATCTTTCTTCAAATGTTAGTCAGTTGTGTATGGCTCGGTGGTCTGTGCTGGTGTCTACAGCATTTAAGTTACCGAGATCGAGTCTCACCTTGGGAAATGAAACGAAATCAGATTTTTTTTTATTGTTTGTTCAAGTATATTTCTTAGTATATAAATTATACGGCTGATTTATAATTAAATCTAGAGAAATTATGTCTCTATTTTCATGTTACATGGGAGGTTTATGACATATACTGAACTTTGATCGGGTTAAAATCGGTCAAGGTCAAGTTTGTTTAGGAGGCCAATTTTGATTTGGCCAAGTATCGCGCTATGCGCGAAGGCTAGTTTGTTTGTTACTTGGCCAAATTGAAAATTGGCCAAGTGATCTGTTTGGTTTGTGTGTGTGTTTGTTTGTTTGTCATCACTCTAGCGCTCACAGTTTTGATTCGATGACTCCAAATTACTACCATACATGTCACTTTGTGCAAGGATGACACCGCCCAATTTTGGTTAAAATCCGGACCACGGTCCCAATTCTGGACCACTTTTAAAAATTATGTTCACCTGCTAGTGTTAAAAGGTAGGACAGAATTATCAAAATCCGGTGTAGTCTTAAATTAACAAGTAAACTTAAATTGCATTTTCTCGGGAACTACTTGTCCAAAAAACTTCATTTTTGTACAAGAGGCAAGAGTTATAATTTGTGATTTGTAATTTTGAAACTTAATTAGATTTAATATAGAGGTTTTTTGATGCGAGTAGTTTACAAAAACCTATTTCTTTTCAAATTCACCCGTGTGTCTTTCGCGTTGCTGTTCTATTGTTAGCCGACTGAAGCTACAGTATTGTTCGTTGAAAAGCTGGTTACATAACCTGTACACCAAACTCGTATACACATGATTCTAGTGAAATTAGCCTAAATTACACAGCATAAGACACACACTTTTGGTGAAAATTGGGTCAATGTCAGGAAGCCAATTTTGATTTGGCCAAGTATCGCGCTATGCGCGAAGGCTAGTTTGTTTGTTAGCACGATAGCGCCTACAGTTTTCAAGTTATCGTTCTGAATTTTTGGGTGTTGATAGGTATATATTGTCAGACCATGCCTATTGAAAATCAACAAAATTGGTTTATTAATAACTTCACAAATAACAAAAATGATATTATTTTCAGACCGGCTAGTGTTAAAAGATAGGAGACAATTTTCAAAAGCCGGCGAGCAGTCTTAAAGTAACAAGTGTACTGAAATTGCATTTTCTCGAGAACTACTTGTCCAAAAAACATCATTTTTGTACAAGAGGCAAGAGTTATAAATTGTGATTTTTAATTTTAAAACAAAAGTTGATTCAGTGTACCAGCTTTTTTATACGAGTAGTTTTAAAAAAAACCTATTTCTTTTCAAATTCACCCGTTTGGTTTTGGCGTTGCTGTTCTATTGTTATTCAAATTAAACTATTGTAAGTTGATAAGTAGTTTTGTTAGCACCAGCGTGTGTCCTTCCTTATTTCATCAGGTATACTTACAGAACATGCCTATTGATTTTCAGGTAAATTGATATATTACTACATGGGTTAAGGCAGAGGCGCCGCAAATCGGTACAGCTTCAAGACACTCATCGACCATTATTCTGGTCAAACTTGATTTTAGAAAGGTCATTGTTGCAATGCCGGAATTGTTTGCATTAAAAATTATTTAAACAAATTATTAACCTTATCAGTATTTTAACCATGTAAAGATAATACCTAAAGCAAAAATTGTATCTTTCAACATGCTCCCAGTCAGTGGATATATTTTGCCAAGTACTTCACTCAGTTTCTGAGTGCTTTCATATGTTTGTTAGCAGGATTACTCAAAAAGTAATTACAAGATCTTTACCAAAATGAATTTACAGATAGATATGTGGTCAAGGACCATTCCATTAAATTTTGGGACCATTTGGGACCACAGTTCCAATTCTGGACCACTTTTTAGTATACTTTTTCAGACCTGCTAGTGTTAAAAGATAGGACAGAATTTTTCAAAAGCCGGCGAGCAGTCTTAAAGTAACAAGTAAACTGAAATTGCATTTACTCGAGAACTACTTGTCAAAAAAACTTCATTTTTGAACAAGAGGCAAGAGTTATAATTTGTGATTTGTAATTTTAAAACATAATTTGATTTAATGGGCACGTTTTTTGATGCGAGTAGTTTAAAAAACCTATTTCTTTTCAAATTCACTCGTTTGATTTTCGCGTTGCTGTTCTATTGTTAGTCAACTGAAGCTATTGTTAATTGAAAGGCTTGTTACATAACCATTGCACCAAACTCGCATACACATGCTTGTAATGAAATTAGCCTAAATCACAAACAGCACACACACACAAATATATATATATTTTTTAACACTTTCTGTCCATAATAGGGACTAGAGGGCGCTGTTGTTTGTCCATAATAGGTGACATTCATAATTGGCTGTCCACAAGGGGAGTTTATTGCAGTAGTTCGCCATCCATTGTGTTGTCCATAATAGGTGATTTTTTTTGGCGTTCTCGATCGTGCGTACGTAGTTTATTTCGCGAGTAGAAGTAATCCTAATGGCGCTAGTTCCGTTTCGCACCTGTCGTTTATTTCGACTCAAAATTGGTTAAGTAACTTTATTGTGAGTACCACACCTTAGAATTAGGCCTCAAAAATACTTTTACGAAGGAGATCACACAAAAAGTAAAAAATAAATCCTTTAAATTGATGAATTTACAGACGTGTTTCTCGCACATCGGTTCGTGAATTTCGCATACTCCATGTTCAATGTTGTTGTTTCTATGGAGCGCCAAAAGAGCAATCATAATAGAGGGCTAAAAACTCAGTAAATTTCGTGTATTTAATGCATTTATTGGTGAAAATTACGTTCAATTTTATCATATTTTGTCAATGTCAATGCAACAAAAATATTACTGTTGATACTGTACATGGTTTTTGCAGGAGCTTTTGAATGAATGAAAATCGACAAATTCATCATCATATTACAGACATGTACTGTAGTGTAGGGGTATACCTTAATCTAAATAATATGCCTCTTAGTCTTACTCTTAGGCCTAGGGTTGGTTGCTATTTGAAAACAGCAAATTATTAGCAGTAAAATGTTACAGCATTTTTATTGACAAAATATATTAAAATTAAACGTGTATTTCAATAATAAATGCATTAAAATAAAAGAAGACGCATTCCACTGAGGTTTTAACCATCTATTGTTGTTGCTCTTTTGGCGCTCCATAGAAACGAAAATATTGAACTTCGAGTATGTTAAATTCGCGGCGAACGGTATGCGAGAAACATGTCTGTAAAATCATCAATTTAAGGATTTATTTGTTACTTTTTATGTGATTCTTCTTCATAAAAGTACTTGTGAGGCCCAATTTTAAGGTGTGGTATTCACAATAAGTTGCTTAACAATTTGGAGTCAAAAGGAAGTCGAAATAAAAACAGGTGCGAAACGGAACTAGCGCCATACTAATTTGCTTTCTGTTCAGACTAGGAGGCCTAATTAGTATAATTATTGAAGTCTCTCTAGCCTAGGCTAGTCCTGTTAGTTAGGCTACCTCTATAGGCCTACTAGTACTACTAGCCTAGGCCTAGTCCATTTTTTATTGTCCACTAATAATGAAATGTGAAATTTATTCAGCAACAAATAATTTAATTTGTAAAATAAATCACCCAACCCACACGTTCTTTTACAAAAATAAAAAATACCCCATAATACTCTAATAGTGATAAAGTTTTATTTTTTTAAATGCATTGGTGTTCAATGTAATTTTTTTTTTCTTTGGACTTTATTTTGTTTTGTTAACAGTAATAATAAAAATCAACTTTATCAATTTAATATTGAAAAAGACATCACAGTTCAGCACTTCATTTCGTAATTTTAGGTCCTCCCCTATTTCAAAATCCTGGATCCACATAGCTCAATGACAAATCATCCCAGTCTGAAGTGGATCAACAGCAGCACATCTCATCCATTTATTATATTGTTTAATTAAATGAATCAATTGTAATGTTTAATAATAAGAAATAAGACAATAAATCAAGTTTACATACACGCAGTGTACAATCAACACCTTTGTTCTGTATTCAGAACAGTTTATTCAAAATCTAAATCACATTAAAAAAATAGGGTAGTAACAAAGTGCGAGGCAGCGAGGCACGCGAGGCAGGGAAGGCATGCGAGGCAAGTCAAGCAAGAAAATACTTATTTTCATGCTTCTTTGTTTTCTTATTTGATGTTTGGTGTGGATATTCTGTTTGCATTTAACTGTCTGTTTGTGGTGATGTGATTTGTTTGGTGAAACTTTGTTTGTGCTGTCTATAAATTGTCAAGTTGGAACTGTACTAAAGCTAGGTCCATTGTTGGTACATATAACATCTCGGATTCGCCGGAAACGTTGCAGTGGTGGAGAGGCTTGTCCTGACGGAACATTCCAGTGATCCTCATTTGCATAACAATGTGTTTCAGTAGAGAGCGTATCGCTGGCTATAAGTATTCCGACGCTAAACTAAGCAAGGATGTATTCGTTTCTCTTAAAGAGCTGGGAATTCTAGCCACCCACCATCGCGGTTGTCGTGGAGGTAGATTCATACAGAGAGTAATACCAGTTAGGATATCCTCAAGACATAACCATAGGCAGTGTGGAAAAGGTTCCAGTGGATGTAACCCCCCTAACAACCTTGTTCATCTCGCTCAACAATATACTGGGTGGAATTTTCCTTCGTTTTTTAGTACTAATGCTCTATCGCTACCAAACAAAATGGACGAACTTGTCCATAGAGTTAAACAATCTGCCTACGACATCATTACAATTACGGAAACTCACCTCAAACCATTTATTTTAAATACGATTGTGGAAATTGAAGGCTACTTTCTTATTAGATCAGATAGACCATGCGATAGAAGAGGCGGAGGAGTAGTCGTATATGTGAAAGACTCAATTCCTTATAAAGTTTGGTCAGAAATTAAGGATGAAGCATTCGAGAGTATATGGATAACCATTCGTCCCAAACGCTTGCCACGCAAAATCGCGAATATAACCATAGGATTGATCTACCACCCTCCAAATTCAAATGATTTAGAAATGTGCAACCATATTATTCACAGTCTTGATTATGTGTGCTCAAAGCACCCGGAAACCGGCATCGTGATTACTGGTGATTTTAACCGCATGAAGGACTATAAATTGGTAAAGTTCCCGCTAAAGCAACTAGTTAAAATACCCACAAGAAAGGAAGCGATTCTCGATTTGTTTTATACGTCATTGGGAGAGTTTTATTTGGCCCCTATCACCGAGCCTCCTCTTGGCCTTTCGGACCATAGGGTAGTTATCTGCAAGCCGGTCGCAAATGTGAAACTTGATCACTACTACACTAACAAGAGCCTTAAGAGGTTGTTAACACAGAACAATAAACTTTTGTTTTTTGAGGACATTTGTAGTATTAGATGGCATGATATGTATAAGTTAAATGATTGTTATAGTCAATTTAAGTTTTTTAATGATAAGTTACAATCTTTATATAACCATCATTTTCCCCTTGTTCCCTTAACACAGTAGCCTATGTGATGGATAAACCCTGGGTTACTTCCAAATATAAGAATCTTATTCGTAAACGTCAAATTGCTTTTAAGGAAGGAATTCTTATTGAGTTCCGCTCACTGAGAAACAAAGTTAACCGGATGTCAAAATCCCTACGTAAATCTTTTTACAAAAAAAATGTAGCTAAGCTCTTGAATTTGGATTCCCGATCCTGGTGGAAGCACACCAAAAGGTTTCTCAATCTAGGATGCAAAGAAAATCATGCACTTGTAGGAATGTCAAATTTGCTGTGTAACGGCAATAATACCTTGCTTTCAAATAAAATTAATCAATTTTTTGCCTCATTGACCACGGAATTTAACCCCCTCCCTCCCCTAGATCCACTATTAGATATTGATGAAATCCCTAGTCACCTTATCATAGAGCTGGAAACTGTCAGGATTAAACTTAATCAAATTAAATGTAATAAAGCCCCTGGTCCAGATGACCTTCCCCCCTGGGTGTTTAAAGAGGGTGCTGAGATTCTTGGTCCTTTATGTGCTATTGCTAACTCAAGTGTTAGAAACGGATGGGTTCCCCAAGAATGGAAACAAGCCAATATTGTCCCAATCCCAAAAGTGTTTCCCCCAAAGTTGGTCGAAAGTGATCTCCGCCCAATAGCTTTAACTCCTATAATGGCAAAGGTAATTGAGAGCCTAGTGGGCGAAATGATCTGGCACCAAGTTAAGGATAAGATAAACCTAAACTAATTTGGTTGTTGTAAAGGTGTTTCTACGGTTGACGCCTTAATTGAATTCTTTAATGTTTGTTTCCTTGCCACTGATGCGGGCGAAGAGGTTAGAGTTTTATTATTGGATTTTAAAAAGGCCTACGATTTGATCGACCACAAAATTCTATTAAACAAACTCATTGCGCTGGGGGTTGATAGTCACCTGATCCGATGGGTTAATGCCTTCCTGTATAACCGACAACAACGTGTTAAAATTGGTGATAGTCTTTCTGAATGGCTATCGCCAAACGGAGGCATACCCCAGGGGTCGTGGATTGGCCCTATTATGTTTATTATTTTTATCAATGACCTTTTAAATGGTAAACCATGTGTTAAATTTATGGATGATACTACTGTATTCGAAAGGGTGTCTAAACTGTCCAATAGTAATTAACTTGCAAAATATAGCTAACTCGGCCCTTGCATGGACTCGGCTTAACCATATGACCCTCAATGCTAAAAAAACATGTGAATTAATTGTGAGTTGTAAGAAAAACAAGTTGATATTTAATCCTCTAATTATTAATAAATGTATAGTGTTAACCAGGTTTGCCGTACTAAGCTCCTTGGGATTATTATATGTGACAATTTATCATGGCAACCCCATATTGATTCTTTGATAGCTAAATCAAACTCACGGTTATATTTATATTTCATTATTTTTATATTTCAATTGCGCCGGTCCGGTCTAGACGCCCAAGCCTTATGCTATTTCTATTGTTGTGTTATCAGACCTGTACTAGAATACGCCGTCCCCGTTTGGGGAACGTGCTTAACTAAATTGCAGTCTGACCAACTGGAAAGTATCCAACGAAGGGCGCTTAGAATCACGTTCCCAGAGCTCAGTTACAACAAAGCAATGGCTCAATGTAATGTGCCTGTGCTATGTGAACGTCGAACTAGACTGTGCAAGGATTACTATCAGAAACTTAAAAACCCTTCCCATAGACTACATCACCTTCTGCCAAAAGCGCCTAAATCTAGATACAATTTAAGACAAGTTAAAGAATTTTGCATTCCAAAAATAAAAACGGAACGATCAAAAAATTTTATTGTAAACTTTGGTCTCTTTCACAAGTGGTAAGCATACATATATATCCCTGCACAGTCGCTTCGTTCCCTGACTTGACTTCAGTTTGTCTGTTCTTCGATGTTTTTGTGTTATTAGTTATCCGCTTGGTATACCAAGCGGATAACTCCTTGTTATTGTATGAGATCAACATTTTTGGTTATCCGCAACTAGTAAGTTGCGGATAACCCTTGTTATTGTAAATATCTTTTTTCTTCATCTTTATTAGTTATCCGCATTGAGCGGATAACTCCTTGTAATCGTCCTGGATCTTTTTCTGCTTCTTTCTTTCTCCCCCATTTTTGTGCAGAACGTATCTCAAAAACTTGTAAACATAACATTTCATAACTTTATCAACATATGGGCATTTACGTGAAGTTGTGCACCTCCTATTTTGGAATGACGTCAGAGTTGCGCAACATGACTTACGCGCGATTTTATGATTTTTTATGATTGATCATAGACTAAAAACCAAGCATAATTTTGTTTTGACACTTTGTGAAAATTTAAGTCATATCAGGGGCAAACTTTTTGTGGATTAAAAATGGCACGTTTTACAAGAAGTTACGCGCGCACGCGTATTTAAAATTTCAAATTGCGCAAAATTAATTTCTAATCAACTTTTTACGCGATTCATGACATTTTGCGCATGTAAAAAATTCCCACGGGCGCGCAAATTTTTACGCGCGCGGTGGCGAACGTAGCGCTAAAACATCCTTTTTTTGCGTGAATTATGTTTTATAAGCCTTTTATAGTAATTTGACCAATTTTTATACAATTTCTACTTAAAATTACGTCATACGAGCACGTCGAATTGTTCAATTTGCACGCCTTTTTAATGAAAAAGTTCAACAATTTGTCAAAATTATGCCTTTTTTTAAACAGTCATAGATTCTAAACTACGAGGTAAACCTTTTTTTAATTACATATTCTGGAAGTTGATGAGTTGTAGATATCGGATCATGAATCAATATGGCTAACCGGACATTGTGATGTCATCGTATGGCCACACGAATGTAAAATATAGGATTTTTGTCTCTTTCGTTATTGCTCATCACATTCAACAGAGCGCATCTCGCTTATACGTATTCCATTTCCCCCGAGATTTTAATATTGTCTCCGTCTATCAACTATCTTTCGCATGAGTTAAATATATTTTAATTTTTCTAACGTCATCATGTCTAAAAATGTAAATAACGTGGGTCACATATTTTCATCTTTACATTAAATTTCAATCTGTTATAGCTCGTCAGAATAAAAAGTGATAATCATGATTACAACGTTTTCTGGAAGCTATTGGATTGTAGATACGAATTCATGTAAACATTTTGCCAATCGGATGTTCTGACGTCATCATATGGCCAGTTGAATAAAAAAAGTCGTATTTTCATATTTTACGTAATAGTTCATCACATTTAAAAGGGCGCGCATCTATATTTTACGTATTCAAATTTCTTCTACACTTGAATATGTTGTTCCTGAGATAATTTCCTTCCGAAATTGCTATCTAAGTGTTTCATTTTGATACCGTCGCCATGTTAAAAATTTGAATAAATGGCGGGTCCCGTAATTTCACCTATTCTACACTGTATGTAATATGTATACAGATTATACTGTAGTGTTTGCATGTATATACTATATGACACAAAATTGACAGAATTCAGCACTAACAGCATATCATATTCTTCAGTTCTTGTCATAATGCCATAATCTTTATCTGTGTGCAATATTCCAACGTATGACGTGCACGTGGCGTTTGTCGTGGTGCGGATAACTAACTCGTCAAAGTGACGAGTTTCATGTCTAGTTCTTCTTTCTTTCCCGGATTTTTGTGCGTCGCATATCTCTCATCCTTGTCAACATAAGATTGTATAACTTTGTCAAAAGATTGACCTGTAGCTGTAGATGTGCAAGAAACTTCGTTATATGACTTTAGAGTCGCGCAGCGTGAGTTACGCGCGATTTTATGAATTTCAATGATTGGTCATAGATTATAAACCAAAAGTAATTTTATATTGAAACTTGGTGAAAATTTAAGTTAAATTAAGGGCAAACTTTCTATGGATTAAAAATGACATGTTTCACAAGAAGTTACGCGCGCACGCGCATTTAAAAATTTAAAATGCGCAAAATTAATTTCTAATCAACTTTCTACGCTGATCATGACATTTTGAGCATGTCAAAAATTCCCACGCGCGCGAAAAAAATTACGCGTAAGGTGCGCACGGAGCATGAAAATCATGTGTTTTTCTCTTGAATTATAATTTTACAGTCTTTCCTAGTTATTTTAAAAAAGATTGACATCATTTCAAATTAAAATGACGTCATACGAACACGTTGATTTACACCATTTGCGTGCGTTTTAGTTGCAAAAGTGACAACATATTGTCAAAATTAAGCCTATTTTTAATCTATTATAGCTCCTCAGGATCATCCACGACCCCCAATTTTTTTAATTTAATATGTAAGCAGATATGTTGTAGATATGAATTCATGCCGAACCTTTACCACTCGAATGTTATGACGTCATCGTATGGCCACACGAATGTAAAATATAGGATTTTTTACTCTTTCGTTATTGCTCATCACATTCAACAAACCGCATCTCGCTTATACGTATTCCATTTCCCCCGAAATTGTAATATTGTCTACGTCAATCAACTATCTTTCGCATGAATTAAAAATATTTTAATTTTTATGACATCATCATGTCTAAAAACGTAAATAACTTGGGTCACTTATTTTCATCTTTACAGTAAATATCAATCTGTTATAGCTCGTCAGATTAAAAAGTAATAATCATGATTAAAACGTTTTCTGGAAGCTATTGGATTGTAGATATGAATTGATGTGAATATTTTGCCAATCAGATGTTGTGACGTCATCATATGGCCAGTTGAATTAAAAAAGTCATATTTTCATCTCTTGCGTCAAAGTTCATTGCGTTTAAACGAGAGCGCATCTCACTTTTACGTTCCCAAAATTCTTCAAATTTGTTTTAATGTAATTATTTAGATAATTATCTTCTAAAGTGGTTATCTTTATATGTCAATTTGATGATGTCATCGTGTTAATAATTGGATTTTAAAGATGGGTCTCGTAATTCCGTCTATGCTACACTGTATATAACATATATACAGTTTATTCTGTAAAATACTGTAATATGGTGTATGCTACATAATAGGTACAATTCAGCACTGTAAACATTTTTATTTCATGTCAAAGGATGGCATAATAATTGTCGAGGTTCATAATTAGTTTAAAGTACGTGCATGTTGCGTATGCGCGGATAACCCGAACTCGTCAAAGTGACGAGTTCAAATCTAGTTTTTCTGTATTATTAGTTATCCGCTTAGTAGCGGATAACTCCTTGTAATCGTCCTGTTACTTTTTTTTTTTTTTTTTCTTATTTCTTTCTCCCTCATTTTTGTGCCTCACGTATCTCAAAAACTTGTAAACATAACATTTCATAACTTTGTCAACATATGGGCATTTACGTGAAGTTGTGCACCTCCTATTTTTGAACGACGTCAGAGTTGCGCAACGTGACTTACGTGCGATTTTATGATTTTTTATGATTGATCATAGGCTAAAAACCAAGCATAATTTTGTTTTGACACTTTCTGAAAATTTAAGTCATATCAAGGGCAAACTTTTTGTGGATTAAAAATGCCATATTTTACAAGACGTTACGCGCGCACGCGCATTTCTCCTTTATTTTTGTGTCTCGCTTATGTAAAATATGTGTAAACATAACATTTTATAACTTTGTCAACATATGGGCATTCACGTGAAGTTGTGCACCTACTATTGTGAATGACGTCAGAAATGCGTAACGTGACTTACGCGTGATTTTATGAATTTCCCGTATTTAACATAGATTGAAAACCAAATAACAATTTATGTTGAAACTTAGCAAAAGTTTAATTTATATCTTGCGCTAACTTTTTGTGCACTAAAATGGCATGTTTTACACGAAGTTACGCGCGCACGCGCATTTAAAATTTAAAATGCGCAAAATTAATTTCTAATCAACTTTCTACGCTGATCATGACATTTTGAGCATGTCAAAAATTCCCACGCGCGCGAACAATTTTACACGCGTGGTCCGCACGTAGCGCTAAAAACATCTTTTTTTGCGTGAATTATGTTTTTCCAGCCTTTTATAGTAATTTTACCAAATTTTAAAACAATTTAGACTTAAAATTACGTCATACGAGCACGTCGAATTGTACAATTTGTGCGTGTTTTTAATGAAAAAATTCAAAAATTCGTCAAAATTATGACTTTTTAAACAATCATAGATTCTAAACTACGAGGTAAACTTTTTTTTACTTACATATTCTGGAAGGTGATGAGTTGTAGATATCGGATCATTAATCAATATGGCTAACCGGACATTGTGACATCATCGTATGGCCACACGAATGTAAAATATCGGATTTTTTACTCTTTCGTTATTGCTCATCACATTAAATGGAGCGCATCACGCTTATCTGTATTCCTTTTTCTCCGAGATTTTAATAGTGTCTAGGTCAATCAACTATCTTATGCACGAGTTAAAAATATTTAATTTTTATAACATCATCATGCCTAAAAATTTAAATTACGTGTATACAGATTATACTGTGTACTTTAAAATGTATATACAATATGACAAAAAAATAGACAGCATTTAGCACTAACAACATATCATATTCTTCAGTTCAGGTCATAATACCATAATCTTTTTCTGTGTGCAACATTCCAACGTATGACGTGCACGTGGCGTTTGACGAGCGGATAACTAACTCGTCAAAGTGACGAGTTTCATGTCTAGTTCTTCTTTCCTTCCTTCCTTTTTGTGAGTCGCGTTTCTCTAAAATGTGTAAACATAACATTTCATAACTTTGACAACATATGGGCATTTACGTGAAGTTGTGCACCTCCTATTTTTGAATGACGTCATAGTTGCGCAACGTGACTTACGCGCAATTTTATGAATTTCAATGATTGATCATAGATTAAAAACCAAAAGTCATTTAGTATTGACACTTTGACAAAATTTAAGTCATATCAGGGGCAAACTTTCTACGGATTAAAAATGGCATGTTTCACAAGAAGTTACGCGCGCACGCGCATTTAAAATTTCAAAATGCGCAAAATTAATTTCTAATCAACTTTTTACGCGTTTCATGTCATTTTGAGCATGTCAAAAATTCCCACGGGCGCGCAATTTTTTACGCACGCGGTGCGCATGTAGCGATAAAAACATATTTTTTTCTCTTGAATTATATTTTTCAAGCCTTTCCTAGTAATTTTGAAAACAATTTAGAACTTTTCCAGTTTAAATAACGCCATACGAACACGTTGAATTAGACAATTTGTGCGCGTTTTTTATGAAAAAGCTTAAAAAATCATCAAAATAATGTCTTTTTTTAAACAGTCATAGTTTCTAAAGTAAACCGTGAACCGTTTATTTTTATAACAAAATCTAGAAGTTGATGAGTTGCAGATATCGGATCATGCATCGATAAGGCTAAAAAAACATTGTGACGTAATCGTATGGCCACACGAATGTAAAATATAGGATTTTTGTCTGTTTCGTTATTGCTCATCACATTCAATGGAGCGCATCACGCTTATCTGTATTCCTTTTTCTCCTATATTTATATATTGTCTAGGTCAATCAACTTTCTTTAGCATGAGATAAAAATATTTTAATTTTTATAACGTCATCATGCCTAAAAATTTTAATTACGTGGGTCATTAATTTCATCTTTACAGTCAATTTTAATCTGTAATAGCTCGTAAGAATAAAATGTGATAATCACGATTAAAACGTTTTCTGGAAGCTATAGGATTGTAGATACGAATTCATGTAAACATTTTGCCAATCGGATGTTGTGACGTCATCACATTGCCAGTTGAATAAAAAAAGTCGTATTTTCATATTTTGCGTAATAGTTCATCACATTTAAATGTGCGCGCACCAACATTTTACGTATTCAAATTTCTTCTACACGTTAATATGTTGTTGCTAAGATAATTTTCTTCAGAAATTGCTATCGTTGTGTTGTTTTTTTTATGACGTCATCATGTTAAATATTTGAATTAAAGGCAGGTCCCATAATTCAGTTAATATGTCATATAATAATACAGTAGTACAATGTACACCAGCATAGTCACTGATGTGAGCAAATTGTTGTTTGCTGCCCTCTGTATCATGTAGAATTAATGTCTCCTTTTATACACAGTGTACTGTATAATTATAATAGCCTACAAGGCGAAAATACAGGACCACCTCTTATTATAGTTTTTAACGTATGACGTGCACGTGGCATCTGTCGTGCGGATAACTAACTCGTCAAAGTGACGAGTTTCATGTCTAGTTAGGTTATATGCATGATATGCATATAACCTCTTGATTCTGTCAAAATCTTTATTTATTTATTTATTTATTTATTAGTTATCCGCTTAGTAGCGGATAACTCCTTGTAATCGTCCTGTTTCATCAAATTTTTTTTCTGTATTATACTTCTTTCTTTCTGTCATTTTTGTGCGTCGCGTTTCTCTAAAACGTGTAGACAGAACATATCGTAACTTTGTCAACATATCGACATTTACGTGAACTTGTGCACCTCCTATTTTTGAATGACGTCAGAGTTGCGCAACGTGACTTACGTGCGATTTTATGAATTTCAATGATTGATCATAGACTAAAAACCAAACATAATTTTGTTTTGAAACTTTGTGAAAATTTAAGTCATATCAAGCGCAAACTTTCTATGGATTAAAAATAGCATGTTTCACAAAAAGTTACGCGCGCACGCGCGTTTAAAATTTTAACGTGCGAAATATAAACTTCTAATCAACTTTCTATGCGTTTCATGTCATTTTGAGCATGTCAAAAATTCCCACTCGCGCGAACATTTTTACGCACGCGGTGCACACGTAGCGTTAAAAACATATTTTTTTCGCGTGATTTATGTTTTTTCAGCCTTTTCTAGTAATGTTACCAAATTTTAAACAATTTCGACTTAAAATTACGGCATACGAGCACGTCGAATTAGATAATTTGCACGCGTATTTGGTGAAAAAGTTCAAAAATTCGTCAAAATTATGCCTATTTTTAAACAGTCATAGATTCTAAACTACATGGAGAACTTTTTTTTAATTACATATTCTGGAAGTTGATGAGTTGTAGATATCGGATCATGCATTAATATGGCTAACCGGACATTGTGACGTCATCGTATGGCCACGCGAATATAAAATATAGGATTTTTGTCTCTTTCGTCATAGCTCATCACATTTAATAGAGCGCATCTCCACTTATTCGTTGTCCATTTTCATTCCGATTTTAATATATTCTAGATCTATCAACTATCTTTTGCATGAATTAAAAATTTTAAAATTTTTTTAACGTCATTATGCCTAAAAATTTAAATTACGTTGGTCATTAATTTCATCTTTACAGTAAATTTTAATCTGTTATGCCTCGTAAGAATAAAATGTGATAATCACAATTAAAACGTTTTCAGGAAGCTATTGTATTGTAGATACAAAATCATGTGTAAATTGTGCCAATTGAATGTTGTGACGTCATCATATGGCCAGTTAAATAAAAAAAGTCGTATTTTCATCTTTTGCATTATATTTCATTACATTTAAAAGAGCACGCATCAATATTTCACGTATTCAAATTTCTTCTACACATTAATACGTTGTTGCTGAGATAATTTCATTCAGAAATTTCTACTTTTACATTTCATTTTGAAACCGTCAAGATGTTAAAAATTACAATAAAATACGGGTCCCGTAATTTCACCTATTTTACACTGTTTGTGATATGTATACAGATTGTACTGTGTATACTATATGACACAAAATAACAGAATTCAGAAATAACAACATATCATATTCTTCAGTTCAGGTCATAATGCCTTAATATTTTTCTGTGTGCAATATTCTAACGTATGACGTGCACGTGGCGTTTGTCGAGCGGATAACTAACTCGTCAAAGTGACGAGTTTCATGTCTAGTTTATTCTTTCCTTAGCACTATTTTGTCCGTGAATTATCTTGATATCAGTTTCATCTATCTAAGTCAATTTTTCAGAGTATATTCCTTATGGCCAGGAATCGATGTGGTTATATTTTCACGATGCGTAATCAAAAATTACGCGGTCTACGCGCGATTTTACGAAATCACGTTTGTAATCATATCTTCACAAGCATGAATCACAATTAAACAAAATTTGGTACTCATAAATTTCAGGTCATATTTCATCATATGGCAATACAATTACGTGCGTAGCGCATATAACGCTTGCGTACGCGCGCTTAAAATGTTCAAAATTGTCAAAATTTATTTTCGATGAAATTAGAGTACGTTTCAGGCAATTTTAAGCGTTTAAAAAATTGCCATGAGTGCGCAGATTTTTGCACGCGCACTGCGCGTTATACGTTAATGCGCACTCTTTTTGTCCGATTTCGGTTGTACAACCTTTCTTTAATAATATCATCATATTTTATTCACTTTTCAACGCGTAATTGCCTTATACGAGCACGTCAAAAGTGACAGGCTACGCACGTGTAAGTTAACAAAATGGTGAAAATATGCTAAATTTTAAAATTAATATAGATCGTCAAAATGCTCGGGAACACATATTTTTTATTTCATTTTCTTGAAGTGTATGTATCTTATGTATGATTTATTATTAAACTAAGGGAACAAAAGTTGATTAAGCCATAATTGATTGCATATTAAATTAAAAAAAATTCATTTCGACAATCAAACAAATTATGACATTTTCTTAGGCCAAAATAACAAACTTAACATTAACTTTCTTCCTCCAAAAGTTCATATATTAAAGTTAAAAGTATATAGTTTGACAGTGCATCATTTTTGTACATTTTTAGAGATGTCATCATAGTAAAAAATTATAATTCATTGCGGTATTTAATAATCTATCTGCACCAAAGTGGTTACTGCATAGTAAATACACGGAGGAATTTTTCTACAATTTTTAGACAGTTGTGTATGGCTCGGTGGTGTGTGCTCGTGTCTATGGCACTCAAGGTACCGAGATCGAGTCTCACCTTGGGAAACGAAATAAGATTTTTTTTTTTATTATCCGTATTGTTTGTTCAAATTTATTTCTTAGTGTATATATTATACACATGATTTATAATGAAATCTAGATAAAAAATAACTTATGTCTTTATTATTATGTAACAGCAAATGTGGTTTATGACATTATACGCAGAGGGATCTTTGATCGGATTGTGATACCGGCTATTGTATTCGCGTTAGCAAGGTCCTATCATATATTATAAATAATTATAGAATCTGAGAAAATCAATGAATCAAAATATCTTTTAAAAATCAATTATCTTTATTAAAATCAATGCATATAACCTATAATTCGTCATAGTGACGAATTAAATCTAGTTTGATTTATATCGTTGATGGATTTGATATATTTTTTCATTTAAGTATAAGTATATATTTTTGTATAATTCAACCCAAAAGTTGCAATAAAAGTATTTTATCAGTTAAGTCAGAAATGTATGCGAGGCATCGTTTTACCATCATCAAAAAATGCGAGGCATCATTTTATCATTTCTCAAAATTGCAAGGCATGAAATAACCGAAATTGAAGTAGCCTAGGCCTAGGCCCGCTAGGCTAGTTTCCTTTTGCACCCGCCTTGTATTTTAACCAACTTTATCCTGAATACCACAGCTTAGAATTACGGGGCGCCGTTTGGGACATTGCTAATTTTGTCGAAATATTACAATTTTGTCTACACATAATTAATTTTGTCAATACAAAATTCATTTTGTCAACACAAAATTCATTTTGTATTGACAAAATTCATTTTTTGTTGACAAAATTTATTCTGTGTGGTGTAACAAATTACCATTCCCTAACATATAGAGTAACATAGTATTTACATGAACATTCTAGAATAAGATGTTTTGATTTAAGAAACCATGTATAATTAATAAGAACAATCAAGAACATTCCAGAAGTGCTATTAATAGAAACTGTAATCATGTAATAATGAGAAGTATAAAGAATGATCTAGAAGGATAGGAGCATCTTGTATATAAAGGGTTGTAAACTATTGTACCGGGTTGTTGGATTAGAGGTTGGATTAGAGGTTGGATGTTATATTGTAAAGTCATTGAGAAGCTGTTGTTTAAAGTGCTTACTGGATTGTCAAAAGTTGAAGTTGATTGAAATTAAAGCTTTGTTTTTGAGTTATTTTTCAACTTTGTGGATTTGGTGTGTATACTTTTATGTCACAAGGGAGTTCCTAAAGTATTTTCAACCGCTCGGAAACATACGTGAGAGGAGTTCGTGACATAATTTGGTGGCAGCGGTGTTCAGCCTAATTTGGTGGCAGCGGTTATTTCGATCTACTGTTCGACTTAACTGTGTATTTATCTACGGTTGTGATATTTTGTGGTAGCAGTTTGATCTACTGTATTTTGCCATAGATTGGTGGCTGTTTTAGGATCAACTGTACTTTTATTGATATTTTGTGAAAGCGGTACTTACGATACTGTGAGATTTTACGGAAGCCGTGGTGCTACGTTTTGTTTAATCGTGAGTACACAAACATTGTTTTAAGAACAGTACATTATTTATTTGGAACAGTAGACTTGTGAACGTCTCGGTAACTACGATTAACTAGTAACAAGACCCTCATCCAGATTTAAAATATGGCTGATAAACAATCAACAACAAGATCCGGTAGAGAATACAGCGGCGGCGATGAATCTGATTCTGATATAGAATCGGTTCAGTCATTACAACCTGAACAACAGACACAAGAGTCTGTACCAACCAGTGGACATAACCCTACAGGGGCTGACTCATCTTCAAAAAATGTTTGGTTGTTGATGCAGCACCAAATGCAACAGTGGAATCTTATGATGCAGCAGCAAATGCAACAGCAAATGCAGCAACAGAATCTTATGATGCGGCAGATGATAGAACATTTTTTTGAGAAAAAGTTTCAAAATAGGAAACACGAAAATCAAAACAACCAGGAGAAAACAGTGAAAGGCACTCCTGAAGTTGACACTAGAGATCATGCTAGAAAAGAAAAACTAAGAGAGGAAAACGAATTAAATTTGGAAAAAGCTTCTGGGGTTATTTCACGTCAGTTAGATGATGTGGTTAATTTTCAAGAAGAATTTGGACATTTAGATGGCCAACTACTCAGTAACAACCCTCCCAAGGAAAAAGTTTATAAAACCAGAAGTGAGAAACGAAAAGTTAGGAAAGAGTTTGCAAAAACAAAGGAAGCTCAATCTAGCCAAGATAGTGAATTAGACATTTTAGATATTGGCAGAGATAAAATTAAGGATTATCAGGTTAAGGATAGAACTTTAATTTCACTTCGAGAACAGATGAGTTTTGAGTTATTTTACAACTTTGTGGATTTGGTGTGTATACTTTTATGCCACAAGGGAGTTCCTAAAGTATTTTCAACCGCTCGAAAACATACGTGAGAGGAGTTCGTGACAGTGGACAAAATTCATTTTGTCTCGACAAAATGAATTCTGTGTAAACAAAATTAATTCTGTGTAGACAAAATTAATTCTGTGTTGACAAAATTAATTCTGTGTAGACAAAATTCATTCTGTAACGACAAAATTCATTTTGTGGCGACAAAATTCATTTTGTGGCGACAAAATTAATTCTGTAACGACAAAATTCATTTTGTGTAGACAAAATTAATTCTGTGTGGACAAAATTAATTCTGTGTAGACAAAATTAATTCTGTGTGGACAAAATTAATTCTGTGTGGACAAAATTAATTCTGTGTGGACAAAATTAATTCTGTGTAGACAAAATTCATTCTGTGTAGACAAAATGAATTTTGTTGCAACAAAATTCATTTTGTCGAGACAAAATAAATTTTGTCGCAACAAAATAAATTTTGTTAGCCGAGCATACTCAAGCGTGGGACAAAACGTTTTTTAAAACATTTTGTCCCACGCTTGAGTTGGCTCCGTTTTAATATTTAAATTAGAAGGCGGAGTTTAAACGTGAAAAGGGCAAGACAGGGTGAAGCTATCTTTGACATTTGTTATTGGTTAAGTTATTATGGCTGAGCATGCCTCCGTCTCTATTGCTATCATATTAATCTATTTTATAATATCAGGGAACCCCTGAAAATATCAGATATGATCAGTATTCATACTTTGACAATTTAATATCTACGTCGTCAGTAATAATTATCATTATAATGTATTTTATACTAAAAAATCGGAAAATGGTTTTCATTAGAGCCCTGCTTATTACAGTAAAATTGTAGTAATGGGGCTATTTAATATTTTGTCGTTTAAAATATTATTTATTAATCTTATAAAATGTATATACTTTATTTTAAAATTAAAGATGTATTGTCTCCCAAAATCATGAAAAATAAAGAATAGGCCATTATGCAGTTTTAATGAAGTTGTTCACTTCCATAAGAAAAAAGAACGGGGAAAAAAATTATTTCAACTATAAAAAGACAAAATAAACAGTTAAATTACCCAAAAACTCATTGGCTTCCAGACAATTTGACAATTTTTTGCTTTAAATTACAGTTTTTTCAGGTAAATAATTTTTTTTCAGACCCAATTTTTTGTGAAAGTGAATAACTATTATGTGACATTAAAATAACATATTCAACAAAAAGATTAAAAAAAACATTTTTTTCAGGGGACAATATATCTTTAAGATAATAATAATCATTGCAGAAATAATGATGCTGAAAGCTGTCCGTTATTTGAAAAAAAAAACATTTAAAGAACTGACTACAAAAGATTGCTCACGTTCGTTTTATTATAACAGTCATCCACCCTGCGAAACCTAATAACCTTTAACCTACAGTAGTAGTAGGCCAGGTAGCCTATGTTGGCTAGGTTCAGGACTGATTGCCCATAAAACATTCGATGTATAAATATCAACACCCCAGACAGTGTAATAATGACCTTTCCAGACCGAAAACCATTCTGGTTTGACTGAGGGTCTGGGCTTCTCCAAGATTACGCAAGTTGTCTAGGACCTCTTCAGGTAAAGCTTCAATAATGGGGCTATTCGATTCGATTCGAACATTCGATGTATAAATATCAACACCCCAGACAGTGTAATAATGACCTTTCCAGACCGAAAACCATTCTGCCCGAAATTACAATACTTTCTTGATACAACTCCATATTTTATTAGTGGAAAATGCATTTTTATTTAACATCAATCTTATCAAGCCAGGCAAAGACTGAATACGTACATTAAAAGTACAAAGAACAATGTAAACCTATAAACAATTATTTGCAATAAGCAATGTATAATAAATAAAATCAATCATGGAGAAGGTGAAAGGATTATATACACTGCCATGGGAATGGATACTTGAGTGGCGCCATATGTCAGTTGTGTGAACACCCATATAACTATTTGGTCAAAGTTGAATTATATCTTTCGAGGGTGTAAATATATAATAATATGCAACCGAGAGTAAAATTAATAGTTAAACGTAAATTTGAAATTAAATTTAACTTTTTAACGACAATTTGCAATATCATAATCTATGGCGTACCAAACTGTCATTTATTTAGGCAACTAAAATATCTTAGTTTTTAATAGATGTAGTTATAGTTTACAATATAGATCTTAGGTTCCAATAGAGATATATCCCTGTTATAACCAAGATATCTTTTCAATAAAGATATCTCTATTATTCCAATTAGAGACAATTAATATATGTCTTAAGAGATATATCATAGTTTTGTTCCCTTGAGTTAGGCCTATTAGCAATTTAGTATTCCTATCAAATAAACTTGGTAGGCCTATATAGACGACGCAATTCCCATAAGAATAAATAGGCCTATACTAACTATTATATTAAAATAAATGTATTATCTAAAATCATTTCATTACTACTCAACTTATCAGATGTTATCGTAAATAGTGTTGTCATTTTCTTTATCAATATTATCGGTATCGATATAAATCTTCAACCATCTTTAATATTTATTACCAAAATTGGTAGGCATATAGGGCTACACGGGAGGGCTACGTGTTCCGTTTTGCTGAATCGGAATTAATTTTAAGTATACAATAATATTGTTATACGTCAGTATAAACTGTACTTATACTCGACGCAAAGTATTCAAGTTCACCGGTGTAGAGGAGGTCGTAAAATGATATTCGCGAGCTGTTTGATCGTAGGCCTATAACTGTCAATCTTCGAGTTTCCAATAACAACCCCGCCTTCTAATTTAAATGTTAAAACGTTTTGTCCCACGCTTGAGTAGGCTCGGCTAACAACATTTATTTTGTCGCGACAAAATAAATTTTGTTGCAACAAAATGAATTTTGTCTCCTACACAGAATGAATTTTGTCTCCTACACAGAATAAATTTTGTCTACACAGAATACATTTTGTCGCCACAAAATGAATTTTGTCCACACAGAATTAATTTTGTCTACACAGAATTAATTTTGTCGTTACAGAATGAATTTTGTCTACACAAAATGAATTTTGTCGTTACAGAATGAATTTTGTCGCCACAAAATGAATTTTGTCGTTACAGAATGAATTTTGTCTACACAGAATTAATTTTGTCAACACAGAATTAATTTTGTCTACACAGAATGAATTTTGTTTACACAGAATGAATTTTGTCGAGACAAAATGAATTTTGTCAAGACAAAATTAATTTTGTCCACACAGAATAAATTTTGTATTGACAAAATACATTTTGTCAATACAAAATGAATTTTGTGTTGACAAAATGAATTTTGTATTGACAAAATTAATTTTCGACAAAATTAGCATTGTCCCATAAGGCGCCCCGTATAGAATTAGTAGGCGTACTTTAATGAAGAAAAATCACATAAAAGTAACAATAAATCCATTAAATTGGTGATTTTACAGACGTTGTTTTTCTCGCATTTCACACACTCAATGTTCAATATTTTGGTTTCTATGGAACGCCAAAAGAGCAAAATTAATTAGATGGCTAAACACTCTGTGGAATCCATTTATATTTAACGCATTATTTGGTGAAAATCAAGTACAATTTCGAGTGTTGACAAAGTGCGAGGCAGCGAGGCACGCGAGGCATGCCAAATATTTGTGCGAGGCATCATTTTATCATTTCCAAAAGTGCGAGGCATGCGAGGCATATAGTTTACAATTTCAAAAAGGTGCGAGGCATATCTTAACGTGCTAGGCATATCTTAACGTGCTATTATGCTATATTATAGGCCTAATAATCAATCGATACAAGCGCATCTAAATAGATTCGTGTATACACTCATCATGTTGTTTATTTTTATGTAACGATTGTTTTTTCATTCAAGTCATATCGTGTCAAATTTTACTTTTACAAAAGTGCCCAAACTACGGTTCAAAAATCTGAACGACAGTCTTCAACTTTCGATAAACAATAATTGTTATAGCGACACACTCATCAAATGACTGCAATGTTTGTTGGCATTTCGAGCGTGTTCACTCACATGTCTCTCGAACATAGCAGAGTGAAAATAATATTTTGTCACACCCCTGCGCCTAGATCCGGTAGACCTGAGAGATGGAAAATTCCTCTTTACTATTTAGCAGGTAGCGGAATGATTCAGCCCTCAGCTCAGAGGATTGTGGTGCATTCCCCTCCTATAGCACGTGGTTTCAGCAGCAACGCACAGACTTCTCTCTGAGCGGCGTGCCAAAGACATTTTTGACATTCCATTCTCTAGGAACAACACGTGTACCTCTCTCGCAAATAAGGTGAACAGCGATTGCCAGGACGCAATTTTTTTTTTCGTACATAAGTTGGGGACCCCTCATGAAACGTCACAAAATAAACATGAATAATTCATCAGTTAAATTTTCTTGTTCCGTGTGCACCCAAGCGTATAGCAACAAGAAGTGATTACACAAGTGCGGTACGATTCTAGGCCTATCTCCGCTGTTGTTGCGGCGTGCGATTTCATAGAAGAATAGCGGCGTTTTGTGTGGATTGTCGAAATAATCAGCCTTTAGTTTATGGTGTTTTTAATATAATTTATTACTAAAGAATTACGTGTTAAAATTATAGTTTCTATTAATACTATGGCACAATACTATTAGGCCTAATTATTAGTCTCTAAACCCATGTCTATTCTAGTAGTAGCTGTGTGGGTGTGTGTGACGTGTGTGTGTTAGGTATGACCAAAGATAGTTACACTATCTTTGGTATGACACAATCCGAGTAATAAGTCAGCAAAATTAAACAATAAACATTACACAAAAATACATTTTTTATTCTCGTGGGTCAAATCTTCCCATCTCATGTGTTCATATACGCGCATTTTTAAAGTTCCTTTGAGTACATGCATATTGTTTAATAATAAAATAGCAGAATTAAAAAAATACAGTACACACATTATACACATTCTTTATTCTTGTGGGTCTAAGCTTTCTTTGGGCTATGTCCAATGAATTACTACTTAGTTTAATGTCTTGCCTAGCTGTCGATTAACCTCGACTCGACACATTTTGTGTGAAGAAGAGTGCGCGAAGGCAATCACGTGAATTGACTTAGAATCCTAGGCCTACTGTAGAAAGTATCGTATCGCAGTTGTGTAATCGCTTCTTGTTGCTATACGCTTGGGTGCACACGGAACAACAAATTTAACTGATGAATTATTCATGTTTATTTTGTGACGTTTCATGAGGGGTCCCCAACTTATGTACGAAAAAAAAAATTGCTGCCAGGACAAGTTCAATAACTGGCGGTGAATAAAAGGTAACTGATATGGCGATCCAATAACATGCCGCAAAGAAAAAAATTGCCACAGAATTCTGGAGCGCGTGTGAAAAAAGACTTACGTCCGACAATTGTAATACTAGGCCTAAAATTAAACTTTAGCTAATATGCTTAGCCCTAACCTAGATAAGAGGCCTATGTAGAAAATAATTTAATCAATTTTGATATAATAATAATTGGTGTAATATTTAATAATGATACACTATTCCTGTTTTAGTAAGCTAGGTATATTACGAACGATTTTTATTTATTGTTGTCCATGTACGTACTAATAAACCTGGCGCTAGTTTCCTTCGCTTGTATTTTTACTCCAAATTTGATAACTAACTTTATCGTGTGAATATACCACACCTTAGAAGTATACCTCATGAGTACTTTAATGAAAGAATCACATAAAAAGTAACAAATAAATCCTTATTAATGATTTTACAGGCGTGTTTCTCGCACACTGTTCGCGAATTTCACTTATTCAATGTTCAATATTTTTGTTTCTATGGAGCGCCAAAAGAGCAACGATAATAGAGGACTAAAACTCAGTGGAATGCGTCAATTTCTCATGCATTTATTGGTGAAAAACACGTTTTATTTCAATATATTTGTTAATTTGTCAATAAAAATGCTGTAATATGTTACTGCTGATACTGTTCTGTTTTCAAAGAATAATAATCGATCCTAAATCAACATCACTACCTAGTCTAGACCTAGGACATCCTACTAAGGATATTATGATGAATTTTTCTATTTTATTCTTTAAAAGGTTGACGAAACCGTGTACATTATCAACAGTAACATTTTTCCTTACTGACAGTGACAAAATCTATTGAAATTGTACTTGATTTTCACCAAATAATGCGTTAAATATAAATGGATTCCACATAGTTTTTAGCCCTCTAATTAATTTTGCTCTTTTGGCGTTCCATAGAAACCAAAATATTGAACATTGAGTGTGCGAAATGCGAGAAAAACAACGTCTGTAAAATCACCAATTTAATGGATTTATTGTTACTTTTATGTGATTTTTCTTCATTAAAGTACGCCTACTAATTCTAAGCTGTGGTATTCAGGATAAAGTTGGTTAAAATACAAGGCAGGTGCAAAAGGAAACTAGCCTAGCGGGCCTAGGCCTAGGCTACTTCAATTTCGGTGATTTCCAGCCTTGCAATTTTGAGAAATGATAAAAATAAAATGATGCCTCGCATTTTTTGATGATGGTAAAACGATGCCTCGCATAAATTTCTGACTTGCCTCGCACGCCTTCCCTGCCTCGCTGCCTCGCACTTTGTTACTACCCGCCCTACTCCATGGCTCACAATGGCACCATCCATAGCTCTATTCTATCCCACAATGCCTTTCGAAATTGTTACGCGCTTCGGACGAACAGGAGATTCTTGTGTTACCAGTTCGGTGACTACTTCTTCGCATGCAGCTAAAGTAAAATGACGTCACGTTTAAGTGGGTCGTCACAGAGAGTCTCATGCATATTAATGAAGCAAACTTGCTGAGAGTTTTTTCACACACGCGACGCGAGATTTATCGAAAAATAATAATTGTTTTCACTGCTGAGGATAATAAATAATATACTTTAATTTTAACATGACAGGAGAGCCTAGATACTTCCAGTGCGAATAAAAAATAATAATAATGTACAATATTAGTCACGTATTTTCAAATGCTGCAAGACATGAGACCCGAAATAACTAGGCCTCCTACTGTAGTGGCAGCGCAGTGCATACCTGAGAGCTAGGGTGGGTGGGAAGTTAGCTAGTATGCCGGGTTAGTGTACATCTGCACGATGCCACGCGGTAACGATGAAGGGGAGGATATGGATGGCCTGATAGTGGGCAGTGTATAGGCCTACTGTATTTTACTTTAGTTTAGGCCGCTAGTGAGTAGGTATCATAGAAAGTCTGTCTAGGCCTAGGCATATTAGCAATTTAACGACTGGATTGGAGACTAATAAAGGAGTTCTACAAGATGGCTGAACATTAACACATGGTCTGATTTCTTAGTGAAATACTTAGTGTAATCATTCATTCCCAGAGCACAATATACAACTAAGCCAAATGGGTCGAATAAACAACTATATTTAATCTGCTTCTTTGTTATCAGGAACAATATCGGATTATTTTCTGTACCACCGATCGCACCATAATTAATATCACTCTGAAAACATTTTGTAAAATCATGATGAGCGCACAAAACACAAGAAGCAGAGACAAAACATCCTTTTGCATATGCATGAGACTCTGTGACGATGTTCTAAGAAATCCAACCTCCCCATAATTCTCAACCCCCCTTGTGTCAATCAAATGACGTCATCGGTTATTTATTAACATAAATCCGCCCATAATTTTCAACCCCCCTCTAGTCTTTATGTGTTAGTCCAGTAAAATATCACCTTCACCTGCATAACGTTAGTAGTCAACGAGATTCTCACCTTAGGTTCTAAACATTATGTAAAGATCATTTATTGATGTTGCGTCGCGTAAAAGTTGGGATTTGTAGAGAAAATGAAGTTTGTATACGCAGTTTTTGCTTCCTTTCGTCGTGGTTTGTTTTCATCGAAAAATGACGTCATGGGGCATAAGTGAATGACACGCCATTGTCGACATTTGCGTTCGTATTAAAAAGTGAATTTTAAATGTACGAATATGGTATTAATTATCTGTATTACATTGTATTATTATGTATCACATATATAACAAGTCATTTTGATAAAAAATAAGTCAAATAAATATGAAAAACAAAGGGAAATTGTGATTTTTGCATGTCATCTGAAGTGACCTTCCATACAATGTAATAGCGCCCTCTATAAGTATTGATACACTGGCACTTCACAAGCTTTTTGTTGTTATTATTCATTCATTCAGAAATACAATTTAAGGAAGGAATCGAATCAAGGGCATTATTACTTGTTTACTATTTATGATGTTTTCCCCCAAAAAAATTACTAGTATGTACATTTTGCGAATTGTAGATGTACCGGCGGTATGAAATTAGAAAAAGCTGTTTACGCGGTCTGTAGCCTAACGATATAATAATAATTATATAATAATATAAAATAATTGTTATTTTTTTCTGATAAATCATTATGAATATGTTTACTTAGCGCTGCTTTAAGCACCCTATTAAAAAAGAAAAGAAACAAATTGAATTAAGCCTATCTTTTGTCACGTTTTCGGTAATTAATTGTCTTCTTCGCTCTCACTATCTGATTCGTCACTGTTCTCATCATCCGAGTTAAAGGAGTCGTTCTCAGCAATCGCTCGTTCAATTCTGTTGGAAGAATCTCGCTTTTACACCACAAAGGCCCCATGCAAATCGTTATCGCCAACGCACCATCCGTTATTGTCTTGGGGTTTCGGCAACTCGTAAAATCGGTGTTAGTGCGAGCCTCCACAGATCCTGACTTGATAGTTCGATCATCGTGCGTCGTATATGTTGATGCAAGCATCTACGCGACGGTGGAAAGTTAGCTAATTTTTAAATCAATGTTTTTTTAACACTGATTATTCCGGGTTTTTTTTCTTGCATTTCCTGCGAAAAAAGTCAAATCTAAGTTCATCGGTAGGCCTACTCCTTGCTTTCGAACGGAATCCATATAATAACAGGCACGTGAACTATTCCAGTTCCAACATTAACTCTTCTTCTCCTTTCCAACTTTCTCCTACTTTCTTGAAAACCTCTTCAAATTTTGGATATTTTTCGACAAGTTTAATGGCCTTGTGGAGCCGTGAAATGTGCAAAAAGTCACATTTGTGCAAACAGCCACATTTGTGTAAACATTTTACCTTTAAATGTGCAAACAACCACATTTGTGCAAACATTTTACCTTCAAATGTGCAAATCTGTAAAAATTCATTACCCGCAAATGTGCAAACATCTCGCCGTTAAATGTAAAAACGATCAGTTTTGACGTTAAATGTGCAAAAGGTAATCTACAAATGTGCAAAGCATTTCTTCAACCAAACTCCTATTCCATTTTATATTTTTGGTTCGTAGGTCTTTCAGAGTAGAAATAACAATAGGAAAAAGAGTATAATAAATTTAAAATGTTCAATATCATAACTAATTATACTGTTGTATTTTATTATAATCAAAGGCTCTAAATCGCCTCGGCTAAATTCAAGTCGGCCCCAAGTCAACTCGCCCTGAAGTCAACTCGGCCTCAAGTCAACTCGGCCTCACGTCAACTCGGCCAAAAACTAATCGGTCAACCATGGAGGGGTCAACTAACATTCACATTCATTATAATATTCATCCCTATAACATGCGTACTTCGTTTTTATTATTTTTCTTCTGTTCATTAGACTTATTTTGTCCCATTCATTTGCACTTTTGCGTTTCATACTTTAAGGTGGCCTAGTTGACGTGAGGCCGAGTTGACTTCAGGGCGAGTTGACTTAGACGGGTTAAAGCCTTTGATCATAATAAAATACAACAGTATAATTAGTTATTATGATATTGAGCATTTTAAATTTATTAGACTCTTTTTCCTATTGTTATTTCTACTCTGAAAGACCTACGAACCAAAAATATAAAGTGTAATAGGAATTTGACTGAATAAATGATTTGCACATTTGTAGAATACCTTTTGCACATTTAACGTCAAAACTGACCGTTTTTACATTTAACGGCGTGATGTTTGCACATTTGCGGTTAATGAATGTTTACAGATTTGCACATTTGAAGGTAAAATGTTTGCACAAATGTGGTTGTTTGCACAAATGTGACTTTTTGCACATTTCACGGCTCCACAGGCCTTTAATTTTCCTTTTCCCTTGAAAGCGCTGGTCGTGCCGCACTTTGTGAACGCATGCAGCCGGCCCTAGAATGGCATTACATCGACTTGGGGTGATTTCAGTGGCTAAACTGGTGAGATTGGTTATTCGTCGATTCCTGCCACTGCCTGTATCGAATAGGACTTTTGCAATAATGGACGAAACAAAATGTAACAACATAAAAAAAAACATCGCTGTCTTATATGGATCCCGATCGAAAGCAACGGGTACCGATGAACTTAGATTTTACTTTCTTCGCAGGAAATGCAAGGAAAAAGACGGATAATCAGTGTTAAAAAACATTGATTTAGCTAACTTTCCACCGTCGCGTAGATGCTTGCATAAAACATATACGACGCACACGATCGAACTATCAAGTCATGATCTGGAAGCTCGCACTAACGCCGATTTACGAGTTGCCGAAACCCCAAGACAATAACGGATGGTGCGTTGGCGATAACGATTTGCTGGGGCCTTTGGTGTGAAAGGGAGATTCTTCCAACAGAATCGGATGATGAGAACAGTGACGAATCAGATAGATTCGATAGATATTATTAACATAATAAACCTAAATTTCGTCACAGGGGGTTGAACATTTCGTTTCGTTTATTTTAAACAATTCTCTACGCATACATAAAAATACAAGATGTTACATATTAAAATGCATGTGCAGAAGTGAGCCTAAATTCAAATTCAAATATTCTTTATTCATCCTCAATCATGAAAATATACAACAACAAAATATGAGAACATAAAAAAGATGAAAAGGAAACACATAAAAACTCAAAAGAGCTTGATTAGTTGTGTCCCCCTAAGTCCCTAAAAACTAGCCTAAAAAACTAAAACATAAATAATAAAAAAAGCTAAATCCTGCAACAAGTATAATTTTTAAAATTATTTGTAATATGATAATAAATGTTCTTTAAACAATGATTTAAATATATATATTGAGTTGGTACTTTGTAGTTCGTAATTCAAGTCATTCCACAATTTGGGTCCCACACATGACACAGTAAAACTAGTAGAAGTACGATTACGTTTTCTGAGTCTCATTTTGTCTTTAGATCTTGTATTATAATTATGGTAAGAACCATTTTTAATAAAGAGCGATGAAAAACGCACGTCCTGATTAGTAGTAACATTATACATGAAAAGCCCAATTTGGTACTTATTGATATCCGCAATTTTAAGAAGTTTAAATTTATAGAAACATTCAGTCATTGAATCATTAAACTTTGACCATGTTATAGCTCGTAATGCCCTTTTCTGGAGTTTAAATAACTCATCTAAATAACTTGGAAATGTGCTACACCATATTATGTTGCAATAATTTAATACTGGTTCAATGAGTGATTTGTATATTGTCCAGAGAGCATAGGTTGGTAAAAAATGTCTTACTTTATATAGTATGCCTACATATCGAGATATTTTCCTAGCTGTAACATTGATAAGTTTTTTTTTTAACAAACATTTTAGATTGTGTAATGTGATGTAGTTTAAAATTTTCAATATTATAAAATTTAACAACTGTATACTGACAGTACTGGTGACCTGCAATATTACTAGCTGATTGACCAGTTGTTTATTTAAAAGAAAAAAAATATTTTCAAAAGAATGAAGTCTACCAAACCCTCGACCTTTAACATCATAAAACAATTTAAGAATGACAGATTTTGGATTAGATATTTTAGCCATTAATCAACCTTAAGAAGTAGGCCTATCTGGTTATATGCTGTGGAAAGAACCCCCACCCAATTTCTGTGATAATCGCATTTAAAACAATTTTTTTTTGTATTGATAATTGACATAGTGTTGAGAACTGATCGATTATGAAAAAATAATGATGAATATCGATTCAGAACTTCTTTAAACAAAGGGGGGTCATTCCTTCACAGCCCTTACCAAAGGAGAATGCTTAAATAGCCTTCGCTAACCATTCACTAGGCATTCGAATGCTAATTTACAGGTAATTTTTAGAATTTAGGCATTCATGGTTTAAAACCACTTAATCGGAATGCTAAGAAAAGTTTCCAAGCATTCTTTAGGAATGCTTACAAGAGTCAATAAGCATTCAGAAGCTATCCCGAATGGTAGTGTGAATGCTAAGTTCATTGGTAGCATTCAGGGAGATATTTTGAATGGTAGTGTGAATGCTAAGATCATTGGTAGCATTCAGGAAGAGATTTTGAATGGTAGTGTGAATGCCAAGATCATTGGTAGCATTCAGGGAGATATTCTGAATGGTATTGTGAATGCTAAGAACATTGGTAGCATTCAGGGAGATATTTTGAATGGTAGTGTGAATGCTAAGAACATTGGTAGCATTCAGGGAGATATGTTGAATGGTAGTGTGAATGCTAAGATCATTGGTAGCATTCAGGAAGAGATTTTGAATGGTAAACAGGGAAATAATTGAATGCTCAACCAATCAGATCAATCCTCACCAACTGCCAAAAAAACAACCACCAATTCAAATTCAAGAGACCAAATGGCTAGAGAAAGGCTGAGTTGAGTGAGTGAGGATGCCTACAGTAGACTGCAGCCTTCCTTCTTTTTACAGCTTACCTGCTGGCAAACCTGACACAGATTTTGCTGATATAAAAGGTATTGTAGCTAGTTGCTATACTTGTTCTTTTATCATTCTGTATTTGGCTACTAACTAGCTAGGCCTAATAATAATAGGAGGATCAGTATAGCCACACACAGCCTACTAAGTTGAGTTCAGCAGAGAGGGACCAGGGCTAGGCTACAGTAGATAGTGAGTGGTTTGGGATTCAGTGGTGGTAGTCCTATCAAAAGTCGAATCCCCTAAGTCACTCCCTGGTTATATTGTGTAGCTGGCCTAGGCTAGTTATAGTATACTCTAGAACCACATTGTATCACTTATCAAAAAGAAGGGCTAACTAAACTATAAAAGCAATTTTAAATAAAAGCAGTTTTCACTCCATCGTTTATTTTATTATAAGACAATGGGATGATGGAGGCATTTTTATGCCATGGCAGATTATTTCCTTAATTCCAACATTTGAAATGAATAAAAACAGTAACACAACATGTATTTATTTTAAAAAGGGTAAATATTAAATAAAATCCTTTTTATTAAACCTGAATGATACTAATATAATAGTCCTTCTACAGACTAGAGAATATAGTGCATAATTCAGTTTTATCTGCTATATACTGACTGTTCATAAAGGAACATAGAAAACAAAATAAAGAGTCCAACAGGAGTGCATTGGACAAATCATCTGTTGATGCCATTAGAGGTATTTAACTATAAATTTTAAACCTATTTTAACATGTTCATGTCTTATAAACATGCCTTCAATGATCAATTAAATATGAGGGAAAATTGAATCCCACCATTTCTCTTTGTTTTAATTGCTTAATCATTCTTTTTATCTTTAATTTCTTTTCACAGGGTGTCGGTTTTTTATTTCATTAACATATTTCAATATTTTTTTTTGCAGAGTATATCAAGGTCGTGGCAGTAAAAAATGATTGGACTCGTGTTAGCCTGGTAGAATTTAACAAGAAGTTTGTGTCTAAATGCACCAATGCACGCAGGAGTCTATATAAATAGATAAATATTTTATATATAATTTTTATTTTCATTTATCATATCTTTATATTCTCAATTTTGTCCAAGTATTCTCACTTCCACAGATAAAGTGCTAGTGTTGCCAATAGCTCTGCTAATTGATAATTTTTTAGCTTTTTGCTTACTTTAGTTTGTATCTCCATTGAGATCCACAGCATTGTCATTTTTTTCAGTAATTTGCCTTTTATATATAGTGTATATATATATTTCTTTGAAGATGCCTCCATAAGGAAATTCATGGTGTCAATTGAAGTTTTAAATTAAATATTTTAAAGTAGTTAATTTTGATAATTGTTCATTTGTATATGGCCTTTTTGTCATATACAGTATAAGTATTACACTCTCTTGCTGTTTATACGTTTGATAGCTTTTTGATACTTTATTTCTGTTTGGGAATGTTAAATATCGAGTATCGACGAAAATATATTAATTAAATTTGATTTTTTAATAATTAAAGTAAAGACATCTTTTATTTTAATGTCTCTTATTGTATATTTGAAGAATGTTTTCGCTTTTCATTTTAGATTCTTCATAAAAAAAGTGAGAAATCTGGATCACAACATTTCCCACTGTAGAATTTGAATGCTTTAGCATTCAATTCGCTCACTAGCATTCACAGTGTAACAGTGTACCAATATTTGAATGTGTAGTTTTGAATGCTAGACCACGCCCACTAAAAAAGCTCAATAGCACATTCATCTACTAGCATTCGAATGCTAGGCTAGCATTCGAATGCTAGCCTAGCATTCCCCTACTAGCATTCGAATGCTAGGCTAAGCCTTCCAGATTTAGCATTCGAATGCTAGTATAGCATTCAACTAGTAGCATTCGAATGCTACTTTTAGCATTCGAATGCTAGTGCTACCATTCATGCTTAGCTCATTTACATAATTCGGCTCCCTGGAAGGCTTAGCGAAGGCTTAGTGAATGCTAAGAAGCATTCGAAGGAAGGCTTAGCGAAGGCTTAGTGAAGGCTTAGCGAAGGCTTAGTGAATGCTAAGAAGCATTCGAATGCTAAATTCAGTCATTGAATGCTTATATACCACTAGTATTCGAATGCTAAGTATTAGCCCTTCGAATGCCAATAATAGCATTCCAGGAGTAGCATTCGAATGCTTTGTGAATGGTAAGCGAAGGCATTCAGCTTTGGTAAGGGAGGGGGTTGGAAATTTTAGATAGGCCATGAAAACGAACCCCCCCTCCAATTTCTATGATATTCTGATTTAAAACCAAATTTTGCTTTATTGATATTTGACATAGTGTTGAGAACTGATCGATTATGAAAAAATAATGATGAATATCGATTCAGAACTTCTCTAAACAAAGGGAGTCATTCCTTCACAGGGGGGTTGAAAATTTTAGATAGGCCATGAAAACGAACCCCCTCCAATTTCTATGATATTCTGATGTAAAACCAAATTTATTTTGTATTGATAATTGACATAGTGTTGAGAACTGATAGATTATGAAAAAATAATGATGAATATCGATTCAGAACTTCTTTAAACAAAGGGGGGTCATTCCTTCACAGGGGGGTTGGAAATTTTAGATAGGCCATGAAAACGAACCCCCCCTCCAATTTCTATGATATTCTGATTTAAAACCAAATTTTGCTTTATTGATATTTGACATAGTGTTGAGAACTGATCGATTATGAAAAAATAATGATGAATATCGATTCAGAACTTCTCTAAACAAAGGGAGTCATTCCTTCACAGGGGGGTTGAAAATTTTAGATAGGCCATGAAAACGAACCCCCTCCAATTTCTATGATATTCTGATGTAAAACCAAATTTATTTTGTATTGATAATTGACATAGTGTTGAGAACTGATAGATTATGAAAAAATAATGATGAATATCGATTCAGAACTTCTTTAAAGAAAGGGGGGTCATTCCTTCACAGGGGGGTTGAAAATTTTAGATAGGCCATGAAAACAAACCCCCCTCCAATTTCTATGATATTCTGATTTAAAACCAAATTCATTTTGTATTAATAATTGACATAGTATTGAGAACTGATCGATTATGAAAAAATAATGAAGAATATCGATTCAGAACTTCTTTAAACAGAGGGGGGTCATTCTTTCACAGGGGGGTTAACAATTTTAGATAGGCCATGAAAACAAACCCCCTCCAATTTCTATGATATTCTGATTTAAAACCAAATTCATTTTGTATTAATAATTGACATAGTGTTGAGAACTGATCGATTATGAAAAAATAATGAAGAATATCGATTCAGAACTTCTTTAAACAGAGGGGGGTCATTCTTTCACAGGGGGGTTGAACATTTTAGATAGGCCATGAAAACGAACCCCCCTCCAATTTCTGTGATAATCGCATTTAAAACCAATTTTTTTTGTATTGAAAATTGACATAGTGTTGAGAACTGATAGATTATGAAAAAATAATGATGAATATCGATTCAGAACTTCTTTAAACAAAGGGGGGTCATTCCTTCACAGGGGGGTTGAAAATTTTAGATAGGCCATGAAAACAAACCCCCCTCCAATTTCTATAATATTCTGATTTAAAACCAAATTCATTTTGTATTAATAATTGACATAGTATTGAGAACTGATCGATTATGAAAAAATAATGAAGAATATCGATTCAGAACTTCTTTAAACAGAGGGGGGTCATTCTTTCACAGGGGGGTTGAAAATTTTAGATAGGCCATGAAAACAAACCCCCTCCAATTTCTATGATATTCTGATTTAAAACCAAATTCATTTTGTATTAATAATTGACATAGTGTTGAGAACTGATCGATTATGAAAAAATAATGAAGAATATCGATTCAGAACTTCTTTAAACAGAGGGGGGTCATTCTTTCACAGGGGGGTTGAACATTTTAGATAGGTCATGAAAACGAATCCCTCCCCCCTCCAATTTCTGTGATAATCGCATTTAAAACCAATTTTTTTTGTATTGATAATTGACATAGTGTTGAGAACTGATAGATTATGAAAAAATAATGATGAATATCGATTCAGAACTTCTTAAACAAAGGGGGGTCATTCCTTCACAGGGGGGTTGACAATTTTAGATAGGCCATGAAAACGAACCCCCCTCCGATCCAATTTCTATGATATTCTGATTTAAAACAAATTTTTGTTTGTATTGATAATTAACGTAGTGTTGAGAACTGATCGATTACAATAAACATAATGATGAATACCGATTCAAAACTTCTTAAAACTGAGGAGGAAATTTCGTCACAGGGGGTTGAACATTTCGTTTCGTTTATTAAACAATTTTCTACGCATACATAAAAAAAAACAAGATGTTACATATTAAAATGCATGTGCAGAAGTGTGCCTAGATAAGTTTTTTTTTTAAAACAAACATTTTAGATTGTGTAAGGTGATGTAGTTTAAAATTTTCAATATTATAAAATTTAACAACTGTATACTGACAGTACCGGTGACATGCAGTATAACTAGCTGATTGACCAGTTGTTTATTTTAAAAAAATATATATTTTCAAAAGAATGAATTCTACCAACCCCTCGACCTTTAACATCATAAAACAATTTAAGAATGAATTAATCAACCTTAAGAAGTAGGCCTATCTGGTTATATGCTGTGGAAAGAATCCCCCCCCCCTCCCACCCCCTCCAATTTCTGTGATAATCGCATTTAAAACCAATTTTTTTTTGTATTGATAATTGACATAGTGTTGAGATCTGATCGATTATGAAAAAATAATGATGAATATCGATTCAGAACTTCTTTAAACAAAGGGGGGTCATTCCTTCACAGGGGGGTTGAAAATTTTAGATAGGCCATGAAAACAAACCCCCTCCAATTTCTATGATATTCTGATTTAAAACCAAATTCATTTTGTATTAATAATTGACATAGTGTTGAGAACTGATCGATTATGAAAAAATAATGAAGAATATCGATTCAGAACTTCTTTAAACAGAGGGGGGTCATTCTTTCACAGGGGGGTTGAACATTTTAGATAGGTCATGAAAACGAATCCCTCCCCCCTCAAATTTCTGTGATAATCGCATTTAAAACCAATTTTTTTTGTATTGATAATTGACATACGGTAGTGTTGAGAACTGATAGATTATGAAAAAATAATGATGAATATCGATTCAGAACTTCTTAAAGAAAGGGGATCATTCCTTCACAGGGGGGTTGACAATTTTAGATAGGCCATGAAAACGAACCCCCCTCCGATCCAATTTCTATGATATTCTGATTTAAAACAAATTTTTGTTTGTATTGATAATTAACGTAGTGTTGAGAACTGATCGATTACAATAAACATAATGATGAATATCGATTCAAAACTTCTTAAAACTGAGGAGGAAATTTCGTCACAGGGGGTTGAACATTTCGTTTCGTTTATTAAACAATTCTCTACGCATACATAAAAAAAAACAAGATGTTACATATTAAAATGCATGTGCAGAAGTGAGCCTAGATAAGTTTTTTTTTAAAACAAACATTTTAGATTGTGTAAGGTGATGTAGTTTAAAATTTTCAATATTATAAAATTTAACAACTGTATACTGACATGCAATATTACTAGCTGATTGACCAGTTGTTTATTAAAAAAAAATATATATTTTCAAAAGAATGAATTCTACCAACCCCTCGACCTTTAACATCATAAAACAATTTAAGAATGAATTAATCAACCTTAAGAAGTAGGCCTATCTGGTTATATGCTGTGGAAAGAACCCCCCCCCCCCTCCCACCCCTCCAATTTCTGTGATAATCGCATTTAAAACCAATTTTTTTTTGTATTGATAATTGACATAGTGTTGAGATCTGATCGATTATGAAAACATAATGATGAATATCGATTCAGAACTTCTTTAAACAAAGGGGGGTCATTCCTTCACAGGGGGGTTGAAAATTTTAGATAGGCCATGAAAACAAACCCCCTCCAATTTCTATGATATTCTGATTTAAAACTAAATTCATTTTGTATTAATAATTGACATAGTGTTGAGAACTGATCGATTATGAAAAAATAATGAAGAATATCGATTCAGAACTTCTTTAAACAGAGGGGGGGTCATTCTTTCACAGGGGGTTGAACATTTTAGATAGGCCATGAAAACGAACCCCCCCCCCTCCAATTTCTATGATAATCGCATTTAAAACCAATTTTTTTTTGTATTGAAAATTGACATAGTGTTGAGAACTGATAGATTATGAAAAAATAATGATGAATATCGATTCAGAACTTCTTTAAACAAAGGGGGTCATTCCTTCACAGGGGGGTTGAAAATTTTAGATAGGCCATGAAAACAAACCCCCTCCAATTTCTATGATATTCTGATTTAAAACCAAATTCATTTTGTATTAATAATTGACATAGTGTTGAGAACTGATCGATTATGAAAAAATAATGAAGAATATCGATTCAGAACTTCTTTAAACAGAGGGGGGTCATTCTTTCACAGGGGGGTTGAACATTTTAGATAGGCCATGAAAACGAACCCCCCTCCAATTTCTGTGATAATCGCATTTAAAACCAATTTTTTTTGTATTGAAAATTGACATAGTGTTGAGAACTGATAAATTATGAAAAAATAATGATGAATATCAATTCAGAACTTCTTTAAACAAAGCGGGGTCATTCCTTCACAGGGGGGTTGAAAATTTTAGATAGGCCATGAAAACAAACCCCCCTCCAATTTCTATGATATTCTGATTTAAAACCAAATTCATTTTGTATTAATAATTGACATAGTGTTGAGAACTGATCGATTATAAAAAAATAATGAAGAATATCGATTCAGAACTTCTTTAAACAGAGGGGGGTCATTCTTTCACAGGGGGGTTGAAAATTTTAGATAGGCCATGAAAACAAACCCCCTCCAATTTCTATGATATTCTGATTTAAAACCAAATTCATTTTGTATTAATAATTGACATAGTGTTGAGAACTGATCGATTATGAAAAAATAATGAAGAATATCGATTCAGAACTTCTTTAAACAGAGGGGGGTCATTCTTTCACAGGGGGGTTGAACATTTTAGATAGGTCATGAAAACGAACCCCCCTCCAATTTCTGTGATAATCGCATTTAAAACCAATTTTTTTTGTATTGAAAATTGACATAGTGTTGAGAACTGATAGATTATGAAAAAATAATGATGAATATCGATTCAGAACTTCTTTAAACAAAGGGGGGTCATTCCTTCACAGGGGGGTTGAAAATTTTAGATAGGCCATGAAAACAAACCCCCCTGCAATTTCTATGATATTCTGATTTAAAACCAAATTCATTTTGTATTAATAATTGACATAGTGTTGAGAACTGATCGATTATGAAAAAATAATGAAGAATATCGATTCAGAATTTCTTTAAACAGAGGGGGACTTTCTTTCACAGGGGGGTTGAAAATGTTAGATAGGCCATGAAAACGAACCCCACTCCAATTTCTATGATATTCAAAACCAAATTTTGTTTGTATTGATATTTGACATAGTGCTGAGAACTGATCGATTATGAAAAAATAATGATGAAAATCGATTCAGAACTTTTTTAAACAGAAGGTACCAAGGTGGGGGGAGGGGGGGGGGGAAAGACATTCTTTCTATGAAAATTGTATTATTATTATTGCGACATAAAAAAATAAAATTATGATTATAAAAAAGGCCCTCGTAATATCCATGTTTATTTATTTTTTGTTTTTAGATAACTATGTAGTTCTGCTATAAGAGATGGGAGAGGGTCAGTCAAAAGAGAAGGGAGGTGTTGAGGGGGGAGGGGGTTAACTTTCACGGGGGGGTTGAAAGTTTTAGCTTAGCTAAAATTTTCAACCTCCCCTCCAAGCCAGCGAAGATCAGTGAAGCGTGTAATCGTTGAATAAACATGAAAAACTCCCTTTTCGCGCATGCGTTGTTAAGGGGGGGTTGAGAATTATGGGGAGGTTGGATTTCTTGTCAAATTGCCCGACGATTCCATTTTACAGTGGGTAATTACTGTAACAAGTACAATAGTCACTGAATTGTAATATCTTTTCGTATGTTAATACACTGTGCTCAAGTGGACCCAATTTGGAGCCAGTGGACCACAGTGATATAAAATAGAAAAAAGTCACTGAATTGTAATATCTTTTCGTATGTTAATACATTACACTGTGCTCAAGTTATTAAAATCACTGATGTGGCTTGAAACTATTTTTTCTTTTGGTCTACGGATGGAGTAACCGATATTGAACAAATATACCGAGTTTGAAATATTTTTTAATTCCAGAAGTATTTTTTCTCGATGTTTTTGTATGTGACTATTTCCCTGTGCTCCCATTGGTGCCAAATTGGGTCCACTTGAGCACAGTGTATTAACATACGAAAAAATAATATTATAATTTAGTGACTTTTTTCTATTTTATATCACTGTGTGCTCACTGGCGCGCGTGCCAAATTGGGTCCACGTGAGCACAGTGTATTGACATACGAAAAGATATTAAAATTCAGTGACTTATTTCTATTTTATATCACTGTGCTCCACTGGCGCCAAATTAGGTCCACTTGAACACAGTGTATTAACATACGAAAAGATATTAACATTCAGTGAATTATTTCTATTTTATATCACTGTGCTCCACTGGCTCCAAATTGGGTCCACTTGAGCACAGTGTATTAACATACGAAAAGATATTCAAATTCAGTGACTTTTTTCTATTTTATATCACTGTGCTCCACTGGCTCCAAATTGTGTCCACTTGAGCACAGTGTATTAACATACGAAAAGATATTAAAATTCAGTGACTTATTTCTATTTTATATCACTCTTCCTGTGCTCCCCTGGCTCCAAATTGGGTCCACTTGAGCACAGTGTATTAACATACGAAAAGAAATTAGTGACTTATTTCTATTTTATATCACTGCGCTCCACTAGTGCTAAATTTGGTCCACTGGAGCAGCTACCGTAGTACTATTAAATTAAATCCCAGAATGTATTGTATGAGAACTTTATATAAATTTAACTCCTGTGATTTGATGTTACTTTCGTTCTATAGTTCCGTTATATGTAATGTTTGGACGTACTGCCTCTCCTGTTGGGCTGGTAATGTTACCGGAGGGAATAAAGGACGCCTTGAAACTTTCATCCGTCGGGCTGGTAAAATGATTGGTCTGGAACTGCCTTCCATTACCAATGTGCACCTAGAACACCTCCAGAAAGATTTTGAACGCATTGAGTCGGATGCCTCTCATCCTCTCCATAAAGTGATCATAGACCAACTTAATCCAAGTGGTAGATTGAGGCTCCTCAGTGTGAAAACAAATCGATATGCCAAATCCTTTATTCCCTCCGGTATCATCCAGTACAACAGAAAGTCAAGAAGATAATTTTATCTTGTATTTTTGATGTTTTTATATGAATGGTTTTTTTGCTATATTTGTTTTTATTGTGTTTTCTTGTTAGTATGACGAGCAATGAATTTCCTTTTTGAGGATCAATAAATGTTATCTTATCTTATCTTATCTTATTTCTATTTCGTAAGTACCGTAAATAAAGGCATAAATGGCGCTCCGTAGAAGTAGAGAATGCTCGATCGTCGAAATGACGCTCTGAATATACCTCATTGTGGACAAAAAGTCACCTATTTTGGACAGCCAATTATGAAAGTTACACCTATTATGTACAAACAACAGCACCCTCTAGTCCCTATTATGGACAGAAAGTAACCTATTATGGACAGAAAAGTAACCTATTATGGACAGATTTCACCAACCCTATTGGAGAAATCTTATGTAGGAGAATTTTACAGTAGGCGGAGGTATGCACTCTCGGAGTGGCTTTCTAGTTTATAATGAAATCTAGATAAAAATTAACTTATGTCTTTATTATTATGTAACAACAAATGTGGTTTATGACATTATACGCATATGGATCTTTCATCGGATTGTGATACCGGCTATGGTGTTCGCGTTAGCAAGGTCCTATCATATATTACAAATAATTAAAGATTCTGAGAAAATCAATCAATCAATATATCTTTTAAAAATCAATTATCTTTATTTAGATCAATGCATATAACCTATAATTCGTGACGAATTAAATCTAGTTATTTATCTATTTTCATCATGTTATTGTTTAGGAATCGTCAAGAAGAAACGTCTATTAATGGACGTGACATGGAAGAACATCACAGAACACAAGAACCAGGCAATGGGGAACAACAACTATCAAATCAAACGTAAAGTTATTAACTTTTTACTTAACCTTTTCTTTGTATTCATTTTGTTTCTCTTATTTTTCGAGGTTTACTTCTACTATTTTATTGAATATTTTATATAATTGTTTTGTTTTTTAGGAATCTGGAAACAGATAATAACGTCACTGATGTAACTGACATGGTACCTTGCATAACTCAAGAACCACGTCATGTGTACGAACAACAAATTATATCGACACAAAAGTAAGTTATAACAGGGAAGGTTTTTCACTCTTCCCTGGTTAAAAGAGTTTTGCTAAAAGTGTATTTTGTATCTTTCTATTTCTTAAATGTGAATGTTTATTCTCTTTTTATAATTGCCTTATTATTTAGAAATTGTCAACAAGAAGCAGATAGTGAAGCCACCGATGGACGTGATATTAAAGTAACTGACGGAATCCAGCTACGCCATGAGTACGAACAAATTATATTGACTCAAACGTAAGTTAATTAACAACACCCTGGTTTTAAAATCTTGAAACAAATTCATTTAGATTCTAATATTTAGAAGAGTCATTTTTCTTTTTTTGTTGTTGATCCAATGGATCGAATCGAAAGTAGGCCTACTAAAGGTAGTACCGTACTTATGACGACGTTTTGCAAATATTACATATTTCTCTCTTTCTGTATTGTTATTTTTATGATTTATCTATTTTCATCACTTTATTGCTTAGAAATCGTCAAGAAGAAACGTCTATTGATGGACGCGACATGGAAGAACCTAACAGAACACAAGAACCAGGCAATGGGGAACAACAACTATCAAATCAAACGTAAAGTTATTAACTTTTTACTTAACCTTTTCTTTGTATTCATTTTGTTTCTCTTATTTTTCAAGGTTTACTTCTACTATTTTATTGAATATTTTATATAATTGTTTTGTTTTTTAGGAATCTGGAAACGGATAATAACGTCACTGATGTAACTGACATGGTACCTTGCATAACTCAAGAACCACGTCATGTGTACGAACAACAAATTATATCGACACAAGAGTAAGTTATAACAGGGAAGGTTTTTCACTCTTCCCTGGTTAAAAGAGTTTTGCTAAAAGTGTATTTTGTATCTTTCTATTTCTTAACTGTGAATGTTTATTCTCTTTTTATAATTGCCTTATTATTTAGAAATTGTCAACAAGAAGCAGATAGTGAAGCCACCGATGGACGTGATATTAAAGTAACTGACGGAATCCAGCTACGCCATGAGTACGAACAAATTATATTGACTCAAACGTAAGTTAATTAACAACACCCTGGTTTTAAAATCTTGAAACAAATTCATTTAGATTCTAATATTTAGAAGAGTCATTTTTCTTTTTTTGTTGTTGATCCAATGGATCGAATCGAAAGTAGGCCTACTAAAGGTGGTACCGTACTTATGACGACGTTTTGCAAATATTACATATTTCTCTCTGTTCTGTATTGTTATTTTTATGATTTATCTATTTTCATCACTTTATTGTTTAGAAATCGTCAAGAAGAAACGTCTATTGATGGACGCGACATGGAAGAACCTAACAGAACACAAGAACCAGTCAATGGGGAACAACAACAACAACAACAACAACACCACAGAACACAAGAACCAGGCAATGGGGAACAACAACTTATATCAAATAAAACGTAAAGTTATTAACTTTTTACTTAACTTTATCTTTGTTTCTTTCGTTATTCGAAGGTTTACCTCTACTATTTTGTTGAATATTTTATATAATTGTTTTGTTTTTTAGGAATCTGTAAACAGAGATAATAAAGTCACCGATGGAACTGACATGGTACCTTGCATAACTCAAGAACCACGTCATGTGTACGAACAACAAATTGTATCGACACTAAAGTAAAATTTGTTTGAATACGTTAAATAAATTGAGAATGGTGAATTATTATAATAAACATTATTTTAATAAAAACTTAACTAAAAAATACGTTTATTCTTTGATTTTATTCTTAAACATATATTGCTTAGTTTCATTTATTTGTTCCTCCATCGTGGTTTCATAGACTTTACTACTGTACGTTTATAATACTGCATTGGCTTGTTGTAGCTGCGGCGGTATTGGCGTCCCATAGAAAATGTTGGCGGCCGTTTCAGTCGGCGGCCGTTTCGGTCACACACCCAGAGAATACGGGCACACTGCTTGATATGATACCATTAATGATGACTTGTTGTTGCCGGTCATAGAGGAAACTCTGTATCCACTTATGCACTTTTCCCTTGATCCCATACCATTCCAATTTTGACAGCAGTCGCCAGTGTCCAACCTTGTCAAACGCTTTGGCAAAGTCATGTATACAAACATCAGTTTGCAGACTGTCCATCATATTTGCTGTGATATCATGTACAAATTCTATCAACTGTGTCTCACAGCTCCGCCTTGCTCGAAATCCATGTTGCTTAGAATGTAGAATAGTGTTTAATTCTGCATGGTTCATCAGACTACTAGTGATAGTGTGCTCCATGACTTTAGATGCGATACTTGTCAGGCTAATAGGTTGATAATTTCTTTTGTCACTATGCTGGCCTTTCTTGAAGATGGGGACAATATTTGCATTCTTCCAGTCACTAGGCACAATCCCAGTATCTAAAGATTTCTTGAATAAGCCACAGAATATCTGGGATATATCTGATGTCTAGGCCTATAGCTAGCGTACGATATTTGTACGGTTCTGCTGTTTACAAAACTAAGACTAGACTGAATTTTTAAAGTAATACATATGTATATGCATTATTTTTCCAAAACATCAAAAATTGCAGGGAATAAATCATTAGCCAATCATCTACTATGTACTATTTTAAATACATGTTTATAGATAGACACATTTTGAGTTTTAGAAACTATTCCATCTTAAGACAAATTTTCTCTTTTGAAACTTGTAAATATAATTATGATTTAAATCAATTTTATTTTTACTATTTATGTATCAAAATAAATGAAATAATAATAACTATTACTTTATTAGCATAAAGTGGTCCATAATTGGATTGACACTTTAGTATAATAAATAAATTGTCGTAGTATACATTGCTATTTTTATTTTAATTACCATAAAGTATTTCAATCTAAACTAATGAATGTGTTAAATCAACATTGATTCAATAAAAGAGTTACAAAATCTAGATGTTTGTTGTGTATGTTTTTTAATAAATATGTTGTAGATGCTCATTTGGCAAAGATGATGATGTCTGGTTGACACCGCATATTTCTCTTTTTATTGATTGGTCAAATATCTTGCATATATTGCAGTTCTTTGGCAAAGGATATATATAATTGTAACTAAGACATTAAAAATTCAAACTTTTAGTGTTGTAGTTTTTTAATTCCAAAATTGTGTACATCTCAACATACATTACTTTTGTGTTTTTATCTACTTTTTATATTTGTTTTTAGTAAAACTATAAGACCTATTTTTTTTTACATATCAACATAAATTCATAATTTCATTAATACAGTTTGGATTTGTCATGTAATTTAATTAGTGATTTCATAAGTATTTTGGTATGCATTTTTCTCTTACACATAAAATTTAAACTGATATAATATAATATAATTTCAAATACAATTTGAAATTATATTAAATTAATTAGACACAATATGTTGCATACGAATAAGAGAAAAGATAAATGTATTTAGCACAAAATTTTACTACAATGGCTACACACGAAAAAAAAACATGTGCAAAAACACATTATTATGTCAATGATAGTTGATACAAATCAAATTTGTTTTGAATTCTGAAAAATCCAGATTAAAATCCTAAATATTATGGCAAATATAACCTTCCAGAAGAAACAGTATAAAATTAAAATCACTAATTAATGTATTAATCAACTAATATTTAAAAATATTTAATGCTTACATAAATCCAAGGTTGAAGTTTATTTTCACCGATTTAAAATTACTGTTTTTTGTAATAATAGAGTTCAGTACTTGGTATTTGTACTTGTTTTTTTTAAAATAAATTATATTTTTATAAAATGGTAGACAACATACCTCATTTTTAATAAATATATTTCTGTTCAACCACATCTATGGTTTAGATGTAATACTTTTTTTTCACATTACTGATTTTTATTATTTATTTTTTTGGAATTTCTATAGACTTGATATAAATGTTTAGCTTAGTTGCATAATTAGTTTCCAAAGCAATGTCAACATGCAATTATGTTGGTATCTGTCACGTCAAATCAAGGTTCAGAGTATTGATAGCCAGTAAGAAGGTGAAGTGCTTTACAAATTGGATTGATTCTTTAAAGCTATGTTCACACATGGCACATTCGTAATCTAGTAACCAAAATTACTGGCATCATTATTTACCCGTAACGCCGATCCTGAAGGAAATCTAGGAGACACATTGGCCAAATTGAGAACCGATACTGATAACCTATTCGGGTCATATACCTATATCAGTTGATCAAAATAATGCTATCCAGATTGGCCACTCTCATGGACTGCAATCGGTAGACAAACTGAGCTACTGATCTGGATACAAAGTCCTGTTTAAATTATTGATTGTGACGCAAACCCTGTTGTAGGGCTATTTAATGACAGCATAAAATACTTATTTAAGAACATCTAGTTTCAAATCTGTTCCTTTGACGCTTTCCATCTTTCAATATAGTCTTTGATTTTATCTATGTTGGTTTCCAGATCATCAGGACAGTTACTGGCCAATGGGAATACGATGCTTGGCAGGTACGAGCTTCTTGCTTCATCTAGAATTGTCTGGAATATTTCACATTGTATGTTGTCCTGGAGTTTACGACCACTGTAGCCCCTAAAATAAAAATAATAAATAAAGAATATATGTGTGACATTAAATCACAGATGCAAAATTTTTCTCAATCTTGGAAATAGTTTTGTAAACAATTTCATCTGGTTTTAATGTAGAATAAAGTAAAGTTCATAGATAAACCATGTAGTGGCTGCAGAGGAGTCTATTCATAACCTAACAACATATCAACTGATGCTGTGGGCTGGACCAGACTGCCTGTCTAACTGTGAGCCGGACCAAACTGTCTGTCTGTCCATCTGTGAGCTGGACCAAACTGTCTTTCTGTCTATCTGTGAGCTGGACCAAACTGTCTGTCTGTCTATCTGTGAGCTGGACCAAACTGTTTTATACTGGTTTAGTCAAATTTATTCACCTCCCTAATATAAAAATTGTACAGCAAAATAAAACACGAATCAAAAGATTAAAATGATTTTAACAAGTTAAATAAAGTGTCAAAATCATTTTGAAAAGGGCAGACTTACGCTATCACAGATACCACGATTGACACAATCCACAGATTTACACATTTTTTAAAGATTATGGCGGAATGTACTATTAAAGACAATATTACAAATAGAAAAGTCATTGCTTTGTATGTTATCAATTAGGTTGTTTTTTACATGTTCTAAATTGCTATTTAATAGATGCGATTAAAAGGTATGTGACTAGTTTGCCGACTGCCAGATTGCTGACTCCTCGTTTGCCGACTGGCTATGTAAATGGTTTATCAAATAGCCAGTCAGCACACGCAAAACCCACATTGCACACAATAATAAAAATATGAAAAATCATACTTTAATCAATGGTTTCTATTACCTAAGATACCTTGGTGTTTTGAAATGTTTTTTTCATACGCACAAGCCTAGGTAACTGCTATGCTAGCGATCGCTAGGTCACCTGCTGTAGGCTAGGCCTAGCTATCTAGCACACGTACGTCACCCGTGAAGAAGGAAGGTCGATCGTATTAATTTATGACCCCACCAACCACACACAAGTACATTTTAAGAGTTAAATTAAACATCTTAAATACTACAAAATATCTGTATATAATACATTCTAAATACTAAGTTACCGTAAATTAAACATTTTAAATATGATAAATTATATTAATAATATACATCTTAAATACTATACAGTACATCGGGAATTTTTGTAACATTTTACGGTAAGATTACACATCTTAAATACTATATTGCATCAGGAAATTGTCAACATTTAAATACTAAATTAAACATCTTTAAATATGATAAGCTTAATAATACATTCGGAAATTAAATGCTAAATTTAACATCTTTAATACGATAAATATTTAAAATACTAAATTAAACATCTTAAATACCATATTACATTCCGAAATTATTTAAACAATTAATTACTAAATTAAACAAATTCTATATTACATTCGGAAAATATCTAAACAAAATACTAAATTAAAACATCTTAAATACTATATTATTACATTCGGAAAATATTTAAAACAATTAAATACTAAATTAAACATCTTAAAATACGATAAATATTTAAAACACTAAATAAAACACCTTAAATACTATATTACATTCAGAAAATATCTAAACAAAATAGTAAAATAAACATCTTAAATACGATATATATTTAAATATTTAAAATACTAAATTAAACATCTTAAATAATATTACATTAGGAAATTATTTACAAACAAAATAGTAAATTAAACATCTTAATTAAATACTATAGTACATTAGGAAAATATTTAAAACAATTAAATACTAAATTAAACATCTTTAAATACGATAACTTAAATTATACATCTTAAATACGATTATGGCCTACAGTACATGTCGTTGAATCGCGGTCAAATACTCGTCGATCGTGCGTTGTCCTTCGCTTAATTCCATCTGCAACAAATTTTTGAGGAACGAGAGAAAAAGCCATCAGAGACTGGTTTATTCGCTTAACTTCTTGGTTGTTGTGGTATCTTACTGATAAACCCAAGTTCTGTACCTTTTGATAAATAGCCTGAGTGAAGTGAAAGTTGCAGCCTGTCATAGTTGTGCCGGGAAACATTAGCGCAATTGTTGTCATCATGCCGGATACAAAGTCAGTGTGAAACACTGCTCATAGCGGATATTCTCATTGTTAGTGCTCTCATAAGTGAAGATGATCCACAATTGGGCACATATACTTTTTTACTTAAAATTTTGGATTTTTTGTTAATAATCTGAAAAGCTTTTTAAACAAAATACTTAAATTCCTATTAACCTACAATTCAATAGGATTGAAAATGAATGCCTTAAAAGGAACTCTGCATATCAGGCATAATATTTATGAAAGTTTTAATACTGTAAAGCTATGTCTACACTATCAAACTAGTTTGACAAAAAAGTGTGATGTGCCCAAATATGGTAGTGATAAGTTTAAACATGGTAGTGATATGACATCATCATGTCCATATATGGGCACATCACATAAAGTTTGATAGTGTAAATACTTTAACATACCTTTGTTGCAATCTGTTGTAGAGAATGCTGTTATCGGTCCTTAAAACAAAAATGATGTCAAACCAGCGTTCTGGAAAGAACTCACAACTATGATAGTCTATTATACAGCCACCATTGTTGACAATTTCTTCCATTTCATCAATAACCTACAGTAGATAGTTATCAAATATAATCATGTTCATTTTTAAAAACCAAGATTTACCGAAACTTTTGTCAAATAAATGAATGAAATGAAAATTCAATGGCACAAATCTTTTTTATGACACCATGGTTAACTGTGGTGCAGAGCATTGTTGTTATGCTGTTGTTAAGGGGCGGCGCTGCCCGGTCTTCCACCGGAAAAATTGAAAATACACCACGTTTATGTAAGCGCAAAAATAGGGCACTTATTTTTATCATGTAACCCATAATCGTCCAATCAAATGACATAAATATATTTAGGTATTATTTATATAATAGAAAATAATACTAAATATACAATTTATAGAAACATGTTTATTATATTTTAATGCTTGGTACATTAGTTAAGCATAGTTAAGCTTAGTTACATTTTTTTTTTCACATTATTGATTGTCTCCATCCCCGAAACCTCGACTAAGAAATACCGGAATGGTGTCCGGCGGGGGATAGTTTATTACCATTAGTTAAGGTCCTATGTAAAGCACCTAGAGGGGTCAGTGATCCATTAGGCGCTATACAAATACTGTTTATTATTATTATTATTATTGGTATAACTGTGAATGAATGTTTTCATAGTGCAAACTTTTATTTAGCTTGTTACAAGATGTTTCTTTTAAACTATTATTTACCCTGTCTTCATCTAAAACAGGACACTGATAATCCTCATCCCATCCTTCATAAAGTTCTTTTTCTTTTGCTACATCACCAACATTTACATATTGCATGTCCAGCCGAAGAGCAAGTTCCTGTCCTAATGTTGTTTTACCTGTTCCTGGTGTACCTAAAAACATAAAAATAATTTAATTAGTAATTAATAATAATATATATATTAAGGTTTGCATGGCGAAATCAAATGTTCATACACCATATATATTAATGCTACTAAATTATTTTACGTTTCTCCTCCGAAACCACTAAATGGTACATTCTCACATTTGGCACCACACTAATTGATGGGCTATATCACTTTCCTGAATTTTAAAAATAAACACTAAAACAAGGCAAGAAATAAAAAAAATTTCACGTCTCAGCGGCCATGTAGTATGAGTCACAAATCAACTATGCAGCTCTTCTGTTTTGTACCGCAATGGCCGGATCTACCAATACTATGCCGGGTCGCATTATTTTTTTTCCTATTCGGTTAAGGCAGAAACTATAGAGGGCCTGAATCCATGCATGAATACAGTATTTATTTATTTATTTATTAAGGTATTAAAAAAAAAAACATCAAATTCCAACCAGCAGCAAAAGTTGAAAAGGTTGGATTACAATCATAAACTGAGAAGTAAAATACATCAAAGTAGATCTAATCTAAACATTATACATAAAGGATTCGTGCTAAGTGCGGAATAGTAGACCGCCTATATCTTTCAGTACGACATTTGCAAGAATCCAACTTTGAACTAGTATTGTTCCTCGATCTTGAATGCCTATCAGATTTATATGCTGGTAACATATTTCTAAATTTGGTAGATTCTAAAAGACTCTTGCCAAACTTGAGAAGAATATGTTCTCTACGGGACTTTAAAGAAGGCAAACCTACTTGCTCTAAGGCTAATTCATAGCTAACGTAATGTGGGCTTAAAATTATGCACAATGCCCTTTTTTAATTTTTTCAATTAAATTAGATTGCTGAACAGTTCATGATGAATGCCAAACCTGGCAGGCATATTCCAGCACAGGTCTGATATATGATGTAAATACTGTAACCAGGTCACTGACTGGTGCATTAGACCATGGAGAAATATTATTTCTCCATGATTAGACCTTTTCAGGATACATAGTGAGAATAGTCTACGTGAGGCTCTTGATGTTATATCATTAACATTTGAACCCCATTTGAGGTCATTTTGGATTATTACACCAAGCAATTTTAACTTATTAACTATTGGAAGATTAAAGTTATCAATAGTGTATACTAAATTAAGCTGCCGTTGCTTTAAAAAGTTAAATTCAATTACTTGGCATTTAGCTGGTTTAGGTTGAACATCATTAGATGCACACCACTCACTGACACTATTAAGGACACTATGTAAGTTAGAGGAAGCACCACATTTGGTATTCATGATGTGACAGAAAATCTGGAAATAGTTTGCACGTGGTATTGAAACTGATCTCTTGTTGCTACTGTAGGGTAGCTGCTGCAAAAACTCACCAACCATGTAGCTTTTTGTTTTTGTTCTGCAAGTTTCGTATTAAACTGTTTTAAAGTTTCGAAAATATTCAATACATTTTTAAAGCAGTTACTCATATTTTAAAATCATGAAACTATTTAGGGCAAAAGTGGATACCAGCCTCATTTTTGCTGCTAAGTAAGCATAAGTTTTAGAATAATAAATCTATGTAGATTATTGCCCTAGTATACAATGACGGATGTGAGAATAATAAAAGGTAACCTGCAAGACGGTGACATTTGCTGTTATGAATTATGAATAAAAACAGAAATACTACTAAACCTAAAACCATCTTATCGCCAACAGATACGCAAACTTGTGCAGGTAGGACTTTCCAGAACGTTTATATTATTTTAGTAAATAAGACTACATCCAATGCCATGGAAAAACGATTGTACGTCATTAATATGTCTTATTTGACACCTATGAAAACAAATGCGTTTTTTTTTTAAAAAGGGAATCTCCGGTTTGCAAAAACATGTAGCTGTTGAGAAAAATCTGCCAAAATGTTTAATAGCCTTCAAACAGATCATTTTACTGAATTATTTAAGAAAAAATATACGGAAAATCATATTTTACATTGCGTTATCTATTTTTTGACACACTCTATAAATGCGTTTTTTTTAAAATATAAAAGGGGAATCCTCGGTCAGCTAACAAACGTACCTGTTATAGAAGAAAAATCTGCCAAAAATGTTTATTTGCCATAAACAAATGTGTATATGATCATTTCACTGAATTATTTAATAAAAAAATAAATGGAATTATTGTGTTGTCTATTTGACAACTATTAAAATGTATGTTGTTTTTTATAAAAGGGAAATACTGGTCAGCAAAAACATGTAGCTGTTATAGAGGAAACATCTGCCAAAAATGTTTATTTGCCATAAACAAATGTGTATATGATCATTTCACTGAATTATTTAATAAAAAAATAAATGGAATTATTGTGTTGTCTATTTGACAACTATTAAAATGTATGTTGTTTTTTATAAAAGGGAAATACTGGTCAGCAAAAACATGTAGCTGTTATAGAGGAAACATCTGCCAAAAATGTTTAATTACCTTAACCAAACGTGATGATCATTTCACTGAATTATTTGATAAAAAAATATATGGAAAATGATCATACGTCATTACTGCGTTTGACATGACACCCTATAAATGCGTGTCCCGGTCAGCAAAAACATGTACTGTAGCACGAAATCCAAGTAATTTGACCTCATAGCCCTCCTGCAGGTTTTTTTTTTAAAACAGGGCATTGTTAATTCAAACAAACCAACTATTAAATGTACATAACATTTTTATGTTTAAATGTTTTTATGTTAAAAAAAATGGGTTTGAGTAAGCCAAATGGGTACGAGTAACAAAATACTTAGGTACGAGTTTGTATGGGTACAGACTAGACAGGTTGCTGGTTTGCGGGCTAGCTAACAAAAAGTGGCTACGAGTTGACCAATTATTTGGGTACGAGTTAGCTAAGTTTGGTACGAGTTAGCATGGGTACGGGTTTGGGTATGTGTTGACCAGCACCCCTACAGTAGGAAAAAAGGGTTAGCCTAGTATAGGCTCTAGAGGCTAGCTCTAGCCTAGTGTGCCAGGCAGGCCTACTTTAGTCTAGACTTTTTAGTTACTTTAGTAGGACACACTTACTTAACTTAACAATTTAGGCATTGAACAGCACAAAATATAGTAAATTTCCAACTTAAATAATTCTATTATTACCAGTTAAAAGAATATTAGGTGATTCACGGTTTCTTGAGCTATATGTTGCCATTTTACAACAAATTATGGCCTCTCTTGAACGTGTTGTGTGTTTAAAGATTAGGAAAGTGTGTGACCTTTTTGTTTAGATTCTTGTTGCGGTCATCTATCCAAAATATGTTATTAATATTCTATTCTATCATGATTATTATTTCTTTTTCATAAGTTTAATCCATTAACAAAATTGTTTTCTTGAGATTAAAGAAACTTTATTTGAAATCAAATCATTGTTTTTTTAAATCAAGGCCTAAAAAACAATAATCAAATAGCTTAAGTATGTATTGATGAACTCTGACCCATGGGGTCACAAATAATATAATAATAATAAGCGTAAAAAAAAAAGATCAAGGAGAGGAGAGAATAAAATGACAGGAACAATGAAAACCGCCGCGGAACTTAGCTTCGAATACATAATATTGATAGGTGGTTTTGCTGCTATGGTATGTAGTATTTAAAATGTATAATAATTTAATGAACAGTCTAGCCTACTAGCTAGGCCTAGGCCTAGTAGTAGAGGCGGTAGCCGATCACTCCGGCCGCGCTTCACTCCGGCCGCCGTATCAGTTTAACGCGATGTTATGCACTCTCCGGCCGCTATTCAATTCGACTTCCTGTGCAAAGGGGCCGTTAGTATGGAGCGCCCGTATTTACGTTTTTTATACTGTTCAGTGTTATAACAAATTCTTGGTGACCAAAAGAATTAAAAGAAAAAAGAATTTAAATGGAACTAGGCTAGTTGAATATTTATTAGCAACAATTTTACTTTTTTCATTAACAATAACATTCGGCGCTACTGCAGTTTCACACCACACTGTTATATCTTCGATTTCTCACCAAAATTTTTTCTCGCACTCACATCATACAATTTTGGGTCATTATGTAACATGTTCCCATGATTTAGCCACGGTTAAATTACATTTATCACAATAAAAAATGCCTTTCAAAACAGCTCCTTTCCGCAAATACTTCGATCGAACTGTGGCCATTTTAGAATCAGAAAATTGCCAGAAATCAATGTATGTTTTATTTTTTGTTTTTATTTTTAAACTGCAGTGTGGTTTTATAAAGAACCTGCTGTAGGCCTACATATCAAAAGGGCGACGATATGAGTCCGTACATATAACATTTTATTTTTTTTTAAACAATTCACAGTTTTAAAAATAATAAACCATATTTCAATTTAGATGTAAAACATATCGTCATCATCATCATAGCAAATATTGTTATCTCACTGTATTGAAAAATAGAAAATTATTTGTTTATGTTTTAGTGAATGTATTGATTAGTGACCGAGATAATTTTCTTTGATAGGCCCTATTAATATGAATAATAATAATGAAATATTAATTTAACCTCTATTACGCCAGCTGAAAACATTTCTATTTCAAAAGTAAATACATGTTTAATCGGACTTTATAACCCTACCCTCTATAGTTTCTAATATTTTTGGGCAAAATGAAGCATACATTCTGGCAATTAATTGTTAAATATAAGATGGCGAACATTTCGCAGTGTGTTGACACCGAGTTCAGTATTGTTTAAAATGTTTTAAAAACTATTGTTATTAAAAAAAAATTACTTCGTAAGTGGTCGAACCGTATAAACATGTCACATAATAAATATTATTTGTGAGTGTGAAAAAGGAAAGTTTAGGTGAGAAATCGAAGATATAACGGTGTGTGCGAAACTGCAGTAGTGCCTCTAACATTCAAAGAAGTTGGAACTGTTTTTTCTTTCAAACTAAACTTAACTTTTTCCTTTCAAATAATCAAATACCCGTCTAATTAATGCTTGAATAACAATATTTAATTTCTTTCTATGTACATTTTATAGCTTTACATTAACATTTAAAATTAGTTAAAAACCTTATTTTTATAACACTTTATCTTGCCAGTACCCATACTTACTTACTAATTATAGTTAATAACAATATGTAAAATATTAATTTATTTATTTCAAATAATCAATTATTATTGATGTTTGTTATAGTTACAGTAATAACAATATTTACAATATTAATTAATTTATTTATTTCAAATAATCAAATATCCGTCTAATTAATGTTTGAATAACAATATTTAATTTCTTTCTATGTACATTTTATGTTTAATGCTAGTACCCCATAAAAAATGAGATCGGGATCCCGATCGGGATGCGGTGGAATCCCACCGGGACGAACTCGGGATTTTTTTCGCAATATCGGGATAGACAGGATTTTTTTTAAAGAATTGGGATCATGTTTGTAGACTACTGGATTTTGTAGGCAACATCGGGATCTTGTACGCGCGCAAGATCGGGATTGGCGGGATTTTGTTTATAAAATTACGGGATTTTGTACGCAAGATCGGGATTGACAGGATTATGTTTGTAGACTATGGTATTTTGTACGCAACATCGGGATTGGCAGGATTTTGTTTGTAAAAGTAAAGGATTTTGTACGCAAGATCAGGATTTTGTACGCAACATCGCAATTGTCGGGATTTTGTTTGTAAAAATACGGGATTTTTTACGCAAGATCGGGATTTTGTAGGCCTACGCAACATTGGGATTGGCGGGATTTTGTTTGTAAAAGTACGGAATCTTGTACGCCATAGCGGGATCTTGTTTATAGGGGATTTTCTACAGTATTAGAAGATTGGTACTTTCCTGTAAGTTTTACAAAAATGTCTTAATTATGCTATGTTATAGAGTGTCTTTTTTATATTGTATCGGAGTTGTCAGTGATTATTTTTACATTAGTATTGCGAAAAAAATGTTTCTTTTAATACGTAAAAGGTACATTAGTCGATAGGACTAGACATTTTACACTATCCTACAATTTTTACTGTAGGATAGGGACAATGTAGTAAATCTTATTTGCATTCCATGTTTTAATACTAAAACGATGGCCTAAGCACCTTTACTTCTTCTGCCTCTAGCTTATGGAATGACTTACCCGCCTCTATTAGGTCGTTTTCTTCCAATTCCACCTTCAAATCTTCCTTATCTTTTTCTTTAGAACTAAGCTCTCATACTGTGCCTTTAATCACTTTTCTTTAAATCCATTTAAAGCACAGATAACTATATTGTCACAGAAGACTTCATACAATAACTGCGTGGTCTCTTTATTTTTATTTTCTATGGTTGATATGTGATTACTAATCAGCATGGAAGGAATAAGTATAACATAAACCCCACACTCTCCTAATAAAGGATAACACCTGGAATTGTATCAAGAATTAATATATCATTTTTGTACAGTCCAATTTACAATGATTTTATATTTAATTTATATATGATAAAAATAATATGACATAGGGTACATTGCAATCAATTACATTAATTAATCACATTACCAATTAATATACTATCCTATTACATTGGATAAAACACATAAATTATTTTGTTTTAGCATTAGAGCTAATTTAAAACACTTGCGATGTTGTTTTGATCCTGAAATTGAAAAAATATACTGTATGTTACAAATGTTTATTTTGATTCTCTACAAAAAACGTGTCTCGGTTGTAAAAGACTCATTGGGCGCTCCATAGCTGCGGCCGGAATGAATCGCGGCCGGATTGAAGCGCGGCCGGAGTGAAGCGCGGCCGGACTGAAGCGCGGCCGGAGTGATCTGTATTCGTAGAGGCTAGGCCTAATAAATGTAGACAATCGGGGCCAAAAGACGATCAGGGCCACGGACGATCGGGGTCATCATAGACAATCGGGCACATAAAAAAATGGGCCCGATCATTTTATACGTTTGGCCCTATTGATCGTCTTTTAGGCGTTGGGCCCGAACGTCCACAGAGTTTTTTTTAAAATAAAATGGAAATCCCGGTCAAAAACATGTAACTGTTGAGGACATTTGCCAAAAATCCTGTCAGCAAAAACATGTAGCACAAAATCTACGCATGATTAAATAGAAATAATAATTAATTGATCAAATTATGTAATTAGGGAAGATAATTAGGTGATAAAGGATAAAAATTTATGAATAAAAAGGTAGAAAACGAACGCAAGCTCTCAAAATATTCCGTTAAATAAGTACAGTACGAAAAGGTAAATCAATGAAAGACTATACTCAACAGTTAAAGTTCCATTCGAATACAAGATCAACCATGTACAATCAATAATTTGGTTACTGTAATAACACAGTGGCGATTTTAATTAAAAGTTTTTTTTCTTTTTTTCTCCGCTTAAAATCCATAAAAAAAAAACACCACAATGTATAAGCATATGCGCCATGACTGCACCGCAGAAAAATGTTGGTGATTAAACGGCTACTGTATGAATATATACTGTGGTATTTTTTTCGTATGTATGGTGCCATTGATTCAGATTTCCAATAAACATTGAAAAAATAAACTGCACAGGTTTTTGTCTTTGGTGGTTTTTTTTTTGTATTATTAAATAAATTTTTTTCTACTGCAGATAGTAATAGTTTTGCTCATTTTTGCCAAACGACAAATCATGAGATTTGCTTTGAAGTCAAGCAGAGGTCCACATACATCTATAGGGAAAGGATTATCCAAGGTTCAACAGAACACGGTAGAACGTAAAATACAAAGAATTATCAGCATCAAACACGAACCAAATCTATTACAAAAAGATGATTACAGAATTGATAAATATATAGGAGGAGATGTTACTGCCGATGGTAAATATAAATCCAGTATAGTACTGTATATAAATTTATGACCCAAGCAAATATTTGTGCCAATTTTTAGGATCATTTAATTAAAGGCTATAATTTGATACTGTACTTTTTTGTAAAATAATAGTATAATAAAAATAGGATTATGTGATTTAGTATTAAGCATAAGCTTAATAATATTTAGTCCAAAATACAACTCTCAACCATTATGCATACACTGTAAGTCTTATGCATTCCAGTCTAGTCTTACTGTTTTACACAAACACTGGTAAAACTTTTATTATCCCACAATTTAAGTAATATTTTACAGTACCCAGGCACTACATTAGTATAGTTTTAAGTATAGTTAAGTAATTATAAATAGGCCTATAATTACTTTCGTAATTTAAGGATAACCTAGGGTAGACCTAGGCTATCCATTGGAGATGACTTGGTGGAACACTACTACTGTAACTACACACACTACAGGGCGTTTGTAACGTTCAACATCTGGTAGAAAATTCCCTTCTTTGGTGACTTGACGTGCACATGATTTGGTAAATTTTAAATTGCAACACAATCAACTTTGCCAATGGCACGATTAACTTTTCCAATGGCACGATCAACTCTGCCATGACACGATCAACTTTGCCAATGGCATGATCAACTCTGCCATGACACGATCAACTTTTCCAATGGCACGATCAACTTTGCCAATGGCATGATCAACTTTGCCAATGGCACGATCAACTTTGCCAATGGCACGATCAACTTTGCCAATGATCAACCATATGTATTGCATTTTTTACAAATTCTTTTATATTTTCCAGAGAAATGTACATATATTTACAGAATGATGGCAGTTGATAAATTTAAACAGTTTGGTAAGTCATTTAGTTCTTTTCCATGGAAAGCCAAACCTACCAAAAATACATAATACACCTGTCTGACTAAATTGAACGTAAATATATGGCTACTGAAGAACGAAATTAAACGTATACAAATGTATGGACATTATCAACTAAATGTCTTTATTTCTTTATCAGCCGTACCAACAGTCACTTCTTTGTGGACTTGGTCTTTACCAATTACAATCCAATCATATATAAACCGTGATGTGTATACATGGCTTGGTCTACTACTACTGCTTGATATTGTTGAAAAAAATGTTATAATCTTCAATTCAATTGGTTTATTTTTCCGTTTTTCTTTTTCATCAATTAGGCAATATAAAGCCATATTCCATTAGTATTTGATTCAGAAAGTCATTGACAATGGCCGAATAGATAAAAAAATCTGATTGGATAAAGTATGATCCGCAGTGGATTGTGGGTTTGTGTCTTATTCTGTACCTGTGATGTTTATTTATATAAAAGTATCTCGTTATGAGATCCCGCTTCGTGAATAAAATACTGAAATATGAGGCCGTATTAATTTGATCTCTGGTGCATGTGCGTACAATTGAGGGACTAGTTCTGTACCGCCGTACCACGCCGAGAATGTTAAAGAGTTGCTATCCAATCGCGTTTGAACAATACCATGAAAGCCCCAGTGGTGTAATGGTTAGGACATCTGCATATCAAGCAGAAGGTTCCGGGTTCAAGTCGGGGCGACTTTTTCTCATTCTCACAGATTTCCTCATCTTTATCGTTTCAAATTAATTAAATTTCAGTATATCACCGGGCGGTTTAGAATTTATTCTGTGCCTGTGATGTATATGATATATTTATATTATACTATAACAATCTATGTCAAATATTCAAGTAATTCTGTAAACAATAAAATAATGCTAAAGAACTATTGAGTAAAAAATGTACAAACACACTCGTCAAAATCCATCGTTATACGCACAAAACTATCAACTTTTAAACCCAGTTTTCTCGAAACATACTTATTAAGTGCCTTAACTTGATTTTTAATAACTTATACAATAACTAACCATGTGTTAGATATTAGGTGAATGATTTAAGTTATCATGGAACTGTATGAGATAAGATTGAATGGTTTTGTATGAATGAATTATTGGTGGATGGTATGCATTATGTATTTTTGGCTTTCCATACTTTTCAGAACTACATACGTGGTGTACCGCAACCTTTATATCAGAAACTTTCAAATGATAATTTTTAGCATTTTTACTATATTACTATATTACAATTTTATTTTATTTAAAAGATAAGGAAATGGAAGAGCTTCATCCAGGCCTAGCAAGAGGACCTTGTGAAGAGATTCGTAGGTATCTGGAAGGGTTATCAAAGGAGGTTTTGAAGGGAGCTGGCTCATCTTTAATTGCTGCATTTGCTGATTCATATGAACATGCAAGGTTTGGTTATAAGGTAAGAAACAAATAGTAAGAATACTACCTTTTCCATTAACAAAAAAATCAATTTCATTTCATTTTTAATAGTTTTTCATGTGCATCTATTATATGTGAAGTTCTGCACAGTATAAAAAGATGACGATGATGATTACATACCTGCCAACATTTCAGAATTCAAAATCGGTAGTTACTTGATATGTAACTATAGATGACACTTTGCGGACGAAGCGACACAACCAATCTTTGGCTGGGGACCGTCTAGTGTCTGGGTACAAGAGCCGAAGGCCCTGGAAAATTTTGTTTTTCAACGTTTCAACAGAGAGATTTGGGACCGTTTAATTATGATCATTTCAGACATGCCTACTATTAAACAGCTTCTGTAAAGGCAGTGTGAACAAAAATTCTATCTAGAGTTCAAGGAATATTATAGTTATACTAACTTTTTTTCCGGTGGTAAAAACACAGGTGACGTAACATTTTTGCGTGTTCTGTGGGAACAGCCGATTGTTTGATTGTAGTGTTTTGCATTCAATATGTGTACTGTATAGCATAATATAGACGCACTCAACCAATTGGTAATTTAAAACATTTACTAACATGTATTAAATGCAATAATAACAAACAACGATGTGCAGGGAAGCGTAACCAACAGAAATAACATAGCGCGGCGAGCATTTTCAACTCGATTGAAAGTACTCTTTTTAAAATCAAAACGACACCAGTTTAATCATTGGTTGATCTTTTTCATGCATCCATGTATAATTCATATATTATTTCATTTTATTACTACCATACGTTGAATAGGATAGTAAAATTATGTCAAAGGTAAGATTTTATTTTTATATTTTGACTATTATGCTGTTGTATGCATTTTATGTTGTTTTGATTTGGAACTGTAACAAACTTATTAATTATGTTTCCGAGTTGTTGTACTTAGTTTCTGTTATTTAACCAAGCTGTAAGTAGCTGATTTGTTTCTGCTGTTGTTTTTGCATCTCTGACATGCTAAGATTTCAAAAAGAGAATCCATTGGATTTGATCAGTGAAAACATGTATGAAGAAGAACCAGCTGAAGTTGTCAAAACGTGCAGCTCGTAAAATCCGACATTATAATGTCAATGTAATGATGTCATTTTAAAAGTATGCGTATACAGATGGGGATTTGTTTGAATGTAAATAGACATTTCTGATGGAATGATAGGACATACAAGCTACTGTATAGATAATTTAAAACGTCTTTCATTTATTCTCAATATATCTCAGATGCATTACCGTACACATATTTCTAACAAATAATCAAATAATTTTCTATTAGATTTCAAACATTATTCTTTATAAAAAGTGTTGTTGTATTTCATTTCGTAGTTCTGTAAGTATACCACCATAGGCAGTGTTAAAAGGCGGATTAGCAATACAAAAATCGCTATAGTCAACTGAAACAGATTTATGCTAATTAGTTCCACGTCTTTATAGTTGTTCACATTAATTATTCAAAATCATACAATCTATGACAATGACAATCTTGATAATGTCGTTAGGAGTGTAATAAAACATTTATTTAATATCATATAACCAAAAATCCTCCAATTAAATGAAAAGAATTTATGAAAATGCACTCGCTATATAATATTGTGTTTATATGTTTGATTTTTGTGTGCTACACAATGCTTTCAGCTTTTGCTGCTTTTTTTGTATTACTTTTTATACCACAATAAATAAATATCAAATCATCTACTCGGGTGTGTTATAATCGTTTTCTGATGGCTTTAGACTATATTACCAAGGTATATGTGAATCTTTTATGCTCCGTTAACTTGCCTTGAAATGAACATTCATTCAATTGTACTGAGCTGAATTTTCGTGTTGATTGCTGTTTTAATTAATTTGTTGTATTGAGTGAATGAAAATAATAATATCTTTTACTTAAAACAAATTTATTTAGTAAGTTTTTTTTATAGTTTTTTTTAAATTTGTTCTTGTTAAGCCTTATGTAACTGTTTTACTGTAAGATGTATTATTGTTTTAAAATAGGAAATTGTATTATCCACGACCAATTATTGTTTACTACTGTTGATTTTAATTTGTATACTTTGTTTTTGCAGCCATTTGGGGAAAAAGAATATAATGATTATGTTGCCATGTTTAATGAAATGATTAAATGGTAAGTTTACTAATTATGAAGTGGGTGTCTAGAAAACAAAGATCGCATATGTTTTCTAGATCTGAGTTTTCTAGAGACCCATTATAATGAAATAGTTCAAAATAGAGACAAAATGGTGATGATGATAAAGTCTCATTTTTTTTCCAGCATTAGAGACAAAACTTACAGAGCTAAGAAAACAAAGGAAACAGTGAAGCGACATAGTGTTGGTAGTGCCCGCTCTATTGTCTCAGTTCCAGAAACAACTAAACATGTATGTACTTACTTATCTTTCGCAGACTTACCATTTTTTAAATAAATGTTGAAAAGCGTGAATTACTTGCTTTTTCATCAATACAGTAAATTTAAATATGTTATAGCTCCTTATAATGAAAAGTGATACTCATGATTAAATCGTTTTCTGGAAGCTGTTGAATTGTAGATAAAAATTCATGTACAAATTTTGCGCATCGGATGTTGTGATGTCATCATATGACCAGTTGAATTATAAGAGTCATATTTTCATATTTCGCGTTATAGTTCTTCACATTTAAAAGAGGGCGCATCTATATTCTACGTATCCAAATTTCTTCAACACGTTAATATCTTGTTGCTCAGACAATATTTATCCGAAATTGCTATCTTCATCTTTCATTTTGATGACGTCATCATGTTAAAAATTAGAATTAAAAGCGGGTCCGATATTTACAACTAAGATACACTGTATGTAGTATTTACACAACATTTAGTGTATACTGTAGGCCTATATACTTGGACACAAAATAGAGAGCACACTTAAAACAATGTGCTTGATATTCAGATCATAATAGCATATCAATCTTTTTTCTCTGCGTATTTTCTAAAACAGGCTTAACGTACGTGCATATTTGTGGTGCGGATAACTAACTTGTCAAAGTGACGAGTTCAAGTCTAGTTTGTGATTTGTAATTTTAAAACATATTTTGATTGTCCCGGTTTTTTGATACGAGTAGTTTTAAAAAACCTACTTCTTTTCAAATTCACCCGTTTGTTTTTGGCATTACTATTCAGTTGTTAGTTGCTATTGTTAGTCATCTGAAACTATTATATTTAAAAGGCAGGTTACATAACCATTACACCAAATTCACATACACGTGGTTATAGTGAAATTAGTCTAATCACACACAGCATTAAGATACAAATTTAACCCTTTCTTTTATTTTCCGGTGAAATCTTACGTACAGTAGGTTCTCGCAGTGTCGTTCTAGTTTGAGTATGTAAGGCATCAGTACCACCACACAGAACAAATTTGGCTGCTTCTCAATGTATAAGATTATTATTGTTAATTTGTATGTAATAATATGATATTTTTGAATACTTTTATTTTTTTATATAGTTTGAAGGCACTGTATCAATCATTGTTACAGTACTAAATTAATTTTAAAATTGTACTGTTTAAATAGCCATGGTTGTTGGATGTAGAATTGAAATAAAACAAATTAATTTTAATAAAATTACATATAAAAAGCCCTGTATAGAATATACAAAAATACTCTAATAAAACGAAAATAACAACCCAAAGACCACAGACTGGTGATACATAATGATCGCCTGTGCTTCCGACATCAAGCATCAAGGACACAGGCTTTTTTTCCATTCTATAGCAATCGGGTTACTCCGTGTCTGGGACCAGCTTCCCAGACCGTTGACAGCTGATGCTGCAGTCCTAGACTAGAAAGCCCATCAGCCTTCATTAGAAAAGTTCATATTCATTTTGATTTGCTGTAACTGTATTTTGTCTTTATGTCTTTTATGTGTAAACTGACTTTGGGGTTGGGTCAACCGGCTCAAATAGACCAAATAAATAATGAAATGAAATAAAATAACAAAAACTCATGGAGTAAAAATCCTCAGTTTGCATCAATTGAAAGATAACAGTATTCGATCCATTCCACTCATTCATTATTTGTATAATACCCTAATGAAGCATTACAGTGTATTTATGGTCATGATTTAGTAGAAAATAACTGCTTTTAATTTTTTTTTTTTCGCAGTCCCGGTTAAAAAAGCAATCTTCAATTACAGAGGAAGCGATAAGGTTTGAAGAATCGGTTCTCAAACGAATCAGCTCGGAACACAGTAGCGACACGGACAAAAATCGTACAGGAGTCTCACAAACTTCTTTACATAAAAGTGAAGAACTTCAACCACTCATGGATGTGAAGTCAAAAAGAAAAGGTTCACACACTTCTTCTCAAGTAAACAATGAAGAATACAGTGTATAATGATTCAAATATTACACAAATTTGTAGTCAATTGAATAAGGACTTAGAGCAGTCGTGAACGGTTATGAACACTCACTAGCTAAACCAAGGGAGGCCCAAAAGAAAAAATATTAAACTTCTGCCACTGACTATAGTACAACAAAAATCAACAATTGAATGGCATAGTATAAAACTGACTCTAAATAACGAGAGGCAAGCCATGATTCAATGATCTTTATTTGATCATCATCAGGAATGGTTTCTTAGAACTGTGTGCCCATTATTTTTAATGTATTATAATACTGTAAAAGAAAAATAATAAAATTAACTAACAGTAACCCATGTTTTTCTGTCTTAATGTGGTTAAACTAATTGGCATGGAATGAGTAATTTGCATGGAATGAGTAAGTATACGAAAAGCGCACTCAAAACAATTTATCAAGAATCAAATTTGGAACTATTCACGGCCATTGATTTTGTTATACACAAAGTATTCTTTCACTTTTAAATATCTGTAAGCTAAAAAAATGGAAGCATACTGTTTATGGAACTTTATTGTGGTAAGAATTTGCAAAAATAGAAGATGCTAAACACAAATTGTGCTGTGTGAATATTAATCTAGGGTGCACATCAGAAAGTGACAACGTGCATGTACATGTTAATCAGTCGGCAGTTTAAAACATTTCAAGGAAAAAATATGAATAAAACTACAGCTACTTACGGACACAATAAAAGTGCACAGAGTGGTGGTAGTCAAAGTGCACAGAGTTGTGGTAGTCAAAGTGCTCAGAGTGGTGGTAGTCAAAGTTAGATAATGTGTGCGAAAGTATAAAATACCAAACTATATTTTTAGTGTATTTTTTGTTGTGTATATTTTGTTTGTTAATTATGCTTAGAATAAATCGAATGAAAAACATGACCTAAATCATACAAATGACCTCATATTGCTCACACATTTTCCGTAATATTTGGATTCGTTTTGTTGTGTGTGTTTATTTTTATTCATGTACATTTTCTTTTGTTTCAATGGTTTTTGATATACAGTATTGCAATTTTTTTGTGGGAGTTTTGTTATCTTTTTTGCTACTTTTTAATTATATTGTTTTTTTGCTTTAAGCGGTGATACTTACATTGGTACTACACATTTCGCGGATTCAAACTTAAATGCACTATGCATTTATATCAATGGCCACAGCATTTTACTCACTTAGCTACTGTAGCCATGATTTACGAAATTAATTTTCTTCAAAGGATAGGTGTAATTAAGTAAAGCTTCCAACAATGGCCGGCTGCCGAGACTAAACACTGTTTAAATTTGGGGACCCAGCATGGTATTTGTAGATCCGGCCATGGCGGTACACAACAGAGGAGGTTATATTTATGGCGTTATCTTTAAGGAGCAAATTTGCAACATCTTTGTAACGCTCTGCAAAGAAACAGAGGGATGAATTATATTCGAAGCAAGTACTGAATTAAAAAGATCAGAAAAGTGAAATAGACTTGCTGTGCCTACATGTATGGTGAAAGTATTTTGACGGCGCCAACTATTACATTTTTTATGTATGTACAGTACTTTGGATGGGAAACTGTGATCCAACTCCATATTTGGGATAGGGTTGAATTATTAAACCCCAGACTCATTACAGACTTAAGAATCTCTTTTCTTGAAATATTATGAGATTGCAGTTATAAAAAGACTATCTATCTTATGACATCATAGGTATGTTATATGGTAATTTAAATATGCTAATTGGAAAGTTTAGTATCACATTTATATGTACTCGCAATGCACTTAGATGGTATAAAAACAACCATTAGGATACAGAGCTTCAAAATGGTAGACTGTTGTGAAATATATGCACTCTACAAAAAAAAGTCAGAGCTAATCATCTTTTTTAGAATCATTTTAATTATAGCAATGTAGTATTTAACATTCTATAAATTATTGGTAATATATAATAATATTTAAATTTATATAAAAATAAGTTGATATATCCTATAATTTATCCCATATTTATAAATAAAGGAGCACTTAGAACAGACAAAAAATACTGTATCGCCAAAGGGTCTGCCTTTTGCAATACAGTATCATAGTTTTTGTACAATTTCCAAGAAAAGTTTGATTAATATACTATTTTCAATTTTGAAGATATTGTGAAACCACGTCAGGTCAAGTTCAATATCAAATATCGAAACTTGCCAGACTATAGACGTTTGACAAGATGGCCTAAAATTGTTTGTATATTCAGGGATAGTTGCTGCATAATCTCTCGCTATTCCTCCTTATTTTCTTTATACTAATAGATACCATTATACATATACGTAATTAAATTATGTTAATACAACAGGCTAATGTATTTAACACATTACCTGTTGCTATCAAAACATAATTGTAAAAGATAATCTGAGCAAAAACAAAAACCAGGTAACCTTTACTGTACATATTTTAATATTTCTATTCAAAAATGAAAAACAATTTTTTAGGTTGACTAAGTATTCGATAATAACTATAAATTCTCGCCCAATAATACACTCCTTGGCCTGGCTCACAATTTCATGATGTGGCATTATCAATCTCAAGGTAGTTAAGCTGTGATTTTTTGGCTTAGTATTAAGTGTGATAAATCTGACCCCTGCTATTTTGGAAAAGTCTGGAAATGTTAAATGCATGGGCCTAAGAAAATGTTGGTTTTGGTTTTTTTTTAGCGCCTGGTTTAGAGAGAGTTTACTACCTATTTTAGAGATGTATTGTCCCTTGAAACACAAAAAATGAAGGTAAAAATATTCTAAATTTAATTTGGCCATATCAAAGTAATATTAAAATTATTCACTTTAAGTCGAAAATTCGGACCAAAAACAACAAGTTTACGTAATTAACAGGTAAATTAATTTGATTACTTTTCGTCTGGAAAATCGTGGCGAGCAAAAGTAAACAAAGATTTCAAACGACGAGTATGCATTATGCATGATGCTAATTAGGATTGTTTACAACTCGTCATGGTTGAAAAGGTGTTCTCACACAGATCGCAAGGAAGTTTTATGATTATGTATACAGAGTAGCCAAACAAGCGCGTTGCATTATGAGATATGTTTTGATTGAAAACTTTGACTGGAAGTCAAAGTTATTTTTTAAACAAAAAAACGTCTGTATTTTAGTTAAATTATTTTTTTTTCTACAAATTTTTGGTGAAAGTTAAAAACTATTATGATACTTCAAAATGACCCTCTTTTTTTCGAAATATTTTTTTTTTTATTTTTTGGAAATTAGTCAAAGGGACAATACATCTTTAAATAAAGTAAGATGTAATAATTATTGAGAGCTTTATACTAGTACAACAATAAAACAAAGATACATCAATTACATTTACAGTATTTACTTTTTTTTTCGAGTTGACAATTTGAAATTGAATCAATAACTTATTACTACTACATCACATGTCACATAGTTTCATCAATTAAATCAGTGAGATCTGCAGTGCTTCGAGTTTCATCCTCATCCTCACTGATTGTTGCTTCTTCTGTTTCACGATAACTTTTGCTTAAGTTAAGGAATGTATTCTTGAAAGATAGGCATATTTGTTAGGACGTAAGCTATTGGTCACATTGTTCACAATAAGAAACTCGGTACACTATTCTATAAAGAGTATGGAATTGTCTCGCGGTGTGCTGATCACATTATCCTCTGGGAGAATAGTCTCGTATTGAAGGTCACCCAATATAAAGAATAAATATCTATCTTTTAAAATTGAATTTTGCATAAAAATCAAATGTAAAATGATCATTTTCTGGCAATAACAAATCTATACAATGTATTGTATAAACTGGTATGATTCTAAAGCCTAGTCTAAACTAGCAAATTACCAAATTTGTATTTATTTAACAATCGGCGAATAGCCCAAGAGGAAACTATGGGCCAATGAACAGAAGTGCAACTGAAGAAGTTTGTTGTGCCTGCTTACACCAGTTACTGGAGGCTGTCATTTTGTCTGTCTGCAGGACTACATGAGTACAAATGAGTTTGTAATCTTTTCTTTCCAAACTTTAGAGTTTTCAAACTAAACTCTGCTAGTGTAGAAGACCTTGATATCAAATGTGATACTGCAATAAACAGTCGACATAAAAGTAACAATATTCTTGAATATTAATTTCAATTAAATTGAGCGAGTTAAATAAACAACAAAATTACAACAAATATATATTTTGTTGATTAAATTCAAAGGATACACATCAGTAGTTTGTTGTTCATACTCTCCCATGGTGAGGTGCATTCTTTCAGCTAGCCTCTCTGCTGCTTGCTGAGCCTGCAGATCCTGAACAAGAAATTAATAATCAATAATGATAAATACAACAATATTATTTCAGAGGAAAAATGAAAAAGAATATAAATGTTATAACGCCGTATTAGGGCGTTATAACGCCCTAATTATACAATCCGTTCACACGTACATGCACATGCGTAGTACATCAACAAACCCAGAGCCATAAAGAGTTGCGACTTTGAATGGATTGAATCAATTTGTTTAAAGGTTTTTGTTAAAATAATAATAACATTATTTTGATGATTTAAAAAAAAAAAAATAGCTTTAATCCATTTAATTTAACGGCTCTGGCTGTGCGCTCCATGCACGCTCTACGCGTGCACGTTTTTTTTGTACAGCAATTCTCTAAAGTAATGCATTGTTTTTACATTTTGTTGTTTAAAATCATCTTCGCAGTAAAACTTTATGATTGCATTATCTTAACAACCTTTAATTGATTGTTTTGATTTTAAATTAGATACAGTATTTAAAACCTTGTGAATGGAACATTTTATACATTTTTTAAGCAAATGACTCGACTCCATACACTACATAGGCATAGTTGGACACAAAGATGGCCAGTAATGTACCACGTGACTTTCTAAAATCTGTGAATGCGCCCTAATATGGTATTATAACGCCCTAATACGGTGTTATAACACCGTATTATTATAAAATAATTATTTTCTTTGGCGGAAATTAGCCACCGTAAAAAAGAGGTTTGGAACATGAAATCTAAATTTATATTTCCACCTATACAGTGTAACTTAACTACAGTGTACAGTAATAATAATACATTGAAACAGGTCATCAAATTACCATTAGATAAACTACAGTCATGTGCTGCATTTGGTCATACACTATATACCAGAGCCACTTTATAATTTGTGAAAACTACTACACTTTCTTCCAAATACCTTGTATTCTTTACAGAACCCATTTGAGTGACACTGCTGTTTAGCAGAATGTGTCAGCCTACTACAGTATTTGGGATGTCGCATTTTATCAGTGTACAATATTCATATGACTAATGCAGCATTGCATCACAACTGACTGTTTCTTTACTTGGTGAAAGTCCAAGCAGAATGTATACCCATTCTTGCACCCAACAGTATAAACACATGTTGTATGCTACATTGCAGTATACAGAGCATTAAAACAAAACACCAAAATACTGTACTGTACCTCATATTGTTCTTTTTGTTGTACAAGTAGCTTTTGTGACTCTTCCAGAGGAATTATCATAGTCTTTCCAAATTTCCCCAAAGGTGACACAACATTTGAGTATTCCATAACTGTTTGTGATTTTGATTTGACATTCAAATTCCCTCTGGAAGACGCCACCCTTGTTCTTTCTACATTTGCAGGAATCGATTTTGATCTTAAACTTTCAAATGGTTTAAATGAAAACTTTTGCACATCTTTTAATATTGATCCATCGCTAAGTCTGGTTTTGGGGTCTTTAGCAGTTCCACTTGATTCCAATTTCATTTTCTCTAATAAGTCGGCAGTTTCATCAACAGTTTCTCGTTGTTTTATCACATCTTGAAGTTTCTTTTTAAAGATCATTATTTTCTCTCCTTTATCAGGTAATCTGGCCACAAACCTTTAATTCAAATAGAAATTATTGATCACAAAGCAAAATACACCTCCACCTTGGTCCAATCAAATACAATTCAAGAATTTGGTTCTTATGTTACGAGAGTGGTATTGGTTATCAAGAGTAACAGGGCACTTAAATAGTAATTAATAATTTAGACCAGTGTGCAAGAATGCATCCTAGGGGTGGCGACAGCTCCAAGGCCACATGATCTCTGCTTTGACAACTGACATGAAATTAATAATAAATGGAGGTACTGTATTAGAATATGATATTATACACACCTTAAAATGGTCAAATAGCTATTCAACCAAATCCACTATTATTATTATAATATATAATTTAGTGCAAATGTATCTCAAAAATAGTTAATGTGTCATCAATCAACCTTTACTTTCATTGTTTGTATTCATGGGTATGCAATGCCTCCAAAATGTATTTTCCCGAATCAAAAGCATTGGCTTATTATAGACATGCATATTTTCCATCTTCCAAATCCTTTTCTGTGATAAATCCTAGTTCATGAGTTTTTTTGTTTTCATGAAATTACTTATTTTTGCCATGTTCATAATCACTCATGCAAATCGAACAGCTCAGTAGATACGGTCAAAATGAAAATTGTAGCTATTTGATAGTATAGTAGAAAATAATAAGACTAGCAGGAATATTTGTGTCACTAAATTCGCCTAGTGCGAAACAGGCTTTAGTATACCAACCGATATTACCTACTATTTTTCAATAGATTTTCTTGTCGTTTCAGTAAATATGCTAACTCCTCATTTTTCATCTTGTTTAAATCGCCAAATTCACCTTGTTTGAATTCCATTTTGATAAATTTCTGTAAGAAAATAAACTTCACAATTTATTACCTCCTTGGTCCAACACATTCATCATCAATCATCAATCAATCAATTAGCATTGTAAACTCCTCATTACAGCTGTATGTGGACTAAAAAAATTACAATGATATTAAATGATTAATAATTTAGCCTTATGAAGTACAGTATAGTTCATTATGCCTTAATAGTACGCTTCTATCAGGGAGTTTTACAACTCCCTGCTTCTATTAGCATTGATGGATAAAATAGATAGAATTTGTTTAATCATTTAAAAAATAATGGGCCCAACCATCTTTGGTCTTGGGCCTGGAAGTCAGGCGTCAATACTAATATATATGGTGTGGTTATAGTTCTGGCACCGAAACGGTACATTTCTATCTAACGAACGAACAGTACTTGCTTTTCTGCTTGATAAATTCTTGTTTAATTGACGTTTAAAATAAGATATTCTATGATAAATGACACAAGCTATATGTTTACCCCTCGTGTATAGGCAACGTACATATCGCAACACATCGTAGGGCTTGTGTGGTGGTAAAAACCAACGTACCACCAAAAATGGTATAGTCCATTTCATGGATGTCCATGATTGAATACACAGTACAGTATGTATTGCAAAACATGTGCACGGTCAGTCTAATTACCAAAAACAACCAAAATATAACCGAAAACAACCATAAACAACTGAAAACAGAACTACTGTAGACATGAACTCGTCACTATGACGAGTTAGTTATCCACACGACAAACGCTAAATGCACGTCATACATGCACACAGAAAAAGATTATGCCATTATGACCTGAACTGAAGAATATGATGTGTTGTTAGTGCTGAATTCTGTCTATTTTGTGTCAGTATACACAGTATAATCTGTATACATTACATACAGTGTAGAATATGTGAAATTACGGGACCCGCTATTTATTCAATTTTTTAACATGGTGACGGTATCAAAATGAATCACAAAGATTTTGGGAGGCAATTATCTCAGCAACAACATATTAACGTGTAGAAATTTGAATACGTGAAATATAGATGCGCTGTCTTTTAAATGTGATGAACTATGACGTAAAAGGTGAAATTTTTTTTATTCAACTGGCCATATGATGACGTCACAACATCCGATTGACGAAATATTCGGCTGTAAGCGTGATGCGCTCTATTGAATGTGATAAGCAATAACGAAAGAGACAACAATCCTATATTTTATATTCGAGTGGCCATACTATGACGTCATTACATCCGAATGGTAAAAATTCTGCATGAATTCATATCTACAATTTATCTTCTTGCATAACAAATTTGGGGTCACCTTTAATCCTGAAGAGAATGGGATTGACTTTCCGTCCTTAATAATTAAATGTTCATTGTAATACTAATAATAGTAATCTAAATGTTTATTAATAAAAATTGTTGTACATAGTTTGTTGCATATAAAATAAAAGACACAGACGTAGCTTACGGTCCCTATAAAATTTCACATTTAATGTACCTATACAGTACTGTTAAATGACATATGCTGAATAATATTATTATCTTAAACTATGTTTACAAATTGTCATTTTTGAAGGCACACATCTATCTATCTCCTAAACCTGTAAAATAAAAAATAAAAACAATTTAATTATTAATAATAAATATTTATCGACTAAAGTAAAAATAATTTAGATCATAACATAATTTAATTGGGACCAAAATGAAACGCTACCGATTTCTAACACGACTGACATCATCATAAAATTTGGAGTAATGCGGAGTGATTTACAAGGGTTCCCCCTGGTGAGCTAGTGTATCGTTTAGTGCGCGCGACAGTGTAATAATTACATTGGAGCTTCCTCTCCGATGATGGGAGCCAATTGATGTACTGTGTGAGACTATACTACACAGCAGGGCTTCCCCTCTTTATAGGGTGTGTCGAAAGGGAAGACCACGAAAGCGAAGATCGAAGACCGAAGACCTCGAAAGCGAAGACCTTACGAAATGGTAGTGTGCACAAAATTCGACCAAAATCATACAAAATCGTGATAACACCTTGAATTTACAGATTCTAAAAAAATATTTCGATTTTAATTGTTATGTTATCAAAAAACATGACTTTATCTATGAAAACAAGCTCACGCGTTTTCACCAATGGAGTTAATATGTGATATGGTTTTACGAACAAACACATCGCGCTATTTGCAAGGCGACGGACGCACAAGAAGGACCTTGCCTTGCACAGAGCCAGGGGAGCACAGGAGTTATATAAAATAGAAATAAAGCCACTGAATTTTAATATCTTTTCGTATGTTAACACACTGTGCTCAAGTGGACCCAATTTGGAGCCAGGGGAGCACAGTGATATAAAATGGAAATAAGTCACTGAATGTTAATATATTTTTGTATGTTAATACACTGTGCTCAAGTGTACCTAATTTGGCGCCAGTGGAGCACAGTGATATAAAATGGAAAAAAGTCACTGAATTTTAATATCTTTTCGTATGTTAATACATTGTGCTCAAGTGGACCCAATTTGGAGGCAGGGGAGCACAGTGATATAAAATGGAAATAAGTCACTGAATGTTAATATCTTTTCGTATGTTAATACACTGTGCTCAAGTGGACCCAATTTGGAGCCAGTGGAGCACAGTGATATAAAATGGAAATAAAGTCACTGAATTTTAATATCTTTTTGTATGTTAATACACTGTGCTCAAGTGGACCCAATTTGGAGCCAGGGGAGCACAGTGATATAAAATAGAAATAAGTCACTGAATTTTAATACACTGTGCTCAAGTGGACCTAATTTGGCGCCAGTGGAGCACAGTGATATAAAATGGAAAATAAGTCACTGAATTTTAATATCTTTTCGTATGTTAATACACTGTGCTCACGTGGACCCAATTTGGCACGCGCGCCAGTGAGAACAGTGATATAAAATAGAAAAAAGTCACTAAATTATAATATCTTTTCGTATGTTAATACACTGTGCTCAAGTGGACCCAATTTGGCACCAATGGGAGCACAGGGAAATAGTCACATACAAAAACATCGAGAAAAAATACTTCTGGATTTCAAAAATATTTCAAACTTGGTATATATGTTCAATATCGGTTACTCCATCCGTAAAGCAAAAGAAAAATTAGTTTCAAACCATATCAGTGATATTAGTAATTTTCGTTAGTTTAAAATGTATATTTATTTATTTATTTATTCCACATTTATTTAGTCATCAATTACAGTACATCATAATTACAGTAGCCTACAACTGAAAACAGGGATCCTGCATAAAAAAGCTGTAGCTTCATTTTTTTGTAGGACCCTTTTACATAAGAACAAGTATAGGCCTATAGAACTTAAATAAACAAAGGTGTTGTTAATCAGCATATAGTGATAAAAAGTATTTTTTGACCTGTTTTTTTATACATTTATTTTGTTTCTTTAAGATAACCGGTTTATTACCACCATTACAAGTGAATTCTTTCCAGAATTTTGGTCCATAGGCCTATATGTGTTTAAACTGTTGACTGCAAGTTAGTCTTGTGAAGGGAATTTCGAATTCAGTTTCTGTTCTGAGGTTATGAGTAGGCCTAATACTGTCACAGTAATTAAAAATACAGTCGACTCCGCCTAAGTCGAATTCGCGCAAGTCAAAAAATCGCGAAAGTCGAATTTTTTGGAAAGTCCCAATTCTTTCCTATACATTACTGTGTAATTTTTATTTGTAAGTCGGATTTTTCTAAGTCGAGATTCGTCCAAGTCGACGTCTTTTTGCGGTCCGAATACACACATTCTTTAGTGATTTATATCGTATAAGTCGAAGTCACAAATTACGCGGCAACAACGTGCTAAAAAAGCCGATGAAACGTACGTAATTCGATAAACAAACAACAGAGGGGATAATGTGGGACCATATCGGTTCTCTCAAGCAGGTTGTATAGTATAGGCGGCGTCCTACAACTCGCGCTAGTGTATAGTGTATGAGTTGCTTAAGCGTTGAGAACTTGAGCGGCGTTTTGTGGGTACCTATTTTGTGCTAGACAGATGGCAATAAACCGGGCAATAAACAATGGATACCGATTTCGAATAAGAACCGAAATGTATTTATTATACGTTTTTGTATTGTTTTGGGCTTAAACCATAAAAGAAAATACAGTTTATCATTGCCGATAAAGAGGCTTAGCATTTATTAGGCCTAGCTAGCTAGCTAAGCAAACTCAATTCAAGAAGGCTCATTACAGCTCTCCTTTGGAGTTTTAGTATTACTTCTAACGTGCTCTTGTATGTATTTCCCCATATTAAGTTACCATACTGAAGGTGAGGTAATACTAAGGTGTTATAAAGACTAATACGGACCTTATGAGGAAAGAATTCTCTTACTTTTAAAAGTATACCAATTGCCCTAGACATTTTTTTCCTAATAAGCTGTATGTGATGTTTCCAGTTAAGATTTTCGTTTAAAATTACATCTAGAAATGTCACATTTTCTTTTCTATGTAATAACACATTATTCATTTTTATTTTAAACTGGTTTTTGTCAAAGTACTGTAATGATTTTGGGGTAGAAGGAACAGATAGAGGGCGGCAGATGGAGGCAGAGTTAGGCAGGAGGAGAAGCAGAGAACGGACGTGAGAAAAAGGGCAGAGAGGGATTGGAGAAGGAAGGCAATGGAGGGTTACCTCGAGCTGCGTTAAAAAGGAGGGAGAGATTGGAGCTGGAAAACCGGAGAAGCAGGGAGAATACGTGTAAAATAAGTAGGGACATTAGAGCAATTGGAAAACAAAGTGTAGAGAAGATTAGAGAAAAGAAAGAGAAAATTAGAGCTGAATAATAAAAGGAGAGTTAAGACTCAGCAAGTAAAGTTAGCCGGAGGGTACAGCCTACCGCTTGTGCTGCTGTTGGAGACATAGTGAGCCGGAGGTTGCGCCTACTGTACTGGTTGTATCACTATTTGAGACATAGTGAGCCGGAGGTTGCGCCTACTGTACTGGTTGTATCACTATTTGAGACATAGTGAGCCGGAGGTTGCGCCTACTGTACTGGTTGTATCACTATTTGAGATAGCTGAGCCGGAGGTTGCACCTACTGGTTGTGTTACTGCTTGAGATACAGTTAGCCCGTGGTACACCCTGTGGTTGTGATACTGCTTTGCTGGTGGGTACACCTATTAGCCAGTGGTTAAGACTACTGGTGGTTACCCTGTTAGCCGGTACGTGGTTACGCCACTGTTGGTGGCTACGTTGCTGTTAGAGGTTACACCATTGTGTTGGTATACATGCTGTTGGAGGTTACACCACTGTTGGTGGTTACGTTGCTGTGGAGGTTACGCCATTGTTGGTGGTTACGTTGCTGTGGAGGTTAAACCACTGTTGGAGGTTACACCATTGTTGGTGGTTATGTTGCTGTGGAGGTTACACCACTGTTGGAGGTTACACCATTGTTGGTGGTTACGTTGCTGTGGAGGTTACACCACTGTTGGAGGTTACACCGTTGTTGGTGGTTACGTTGCTGTTGGAGGTTACACCATTGTGTTTGTGTACGTTGCTGTGGAGGTTACACCATTGTTGGTGGTTACGTGCTGTGGAGGTTACACCATTGTTGGTGGTTACGTGCTGTGGAGGTTACACCATTGTTGGTGGTTACGCTACTATTGGAGGTTACGTCATTATTGGTGGTTACGCTACTATTGGAGGTTACGTCATTACTGGTGGTTACGCTGTTGTTTCAAGTTCGGCGTAATAGCAGAACTAATCTAATTAATTATTATAATCGGTTGTTACCAATAATTTGGAATCGGAGAAGAATAAAGGAGGTCACTCCAAAAATTTTAATTGATTTGTTTGTTTCATTCGTGTGTGCCGCAGTACCGCAGACCCCTCCCCCCAAAAGAGAACGAACCCGAGAGCGGATTTTCGTTACAGTACTTTTGGTTAGTTCTAAAAACAACGTAATTAGTTTTGCTGACATTCAGTAACAGCTTATTTACTTTAAGCCATACGTTTATTTTTTCTAGTTCAATATTCATAGTATGGTTTAACATTGTAGGGTCATCTCCCCTTGTTATACAAGTTGTGTCGTCAGCAAAACTAATTATATCTATTTTACTACTTGCTCGACATTGATGTAAATCAAAAACAAAAGTGGTCCTAAAACAGAGCCCTGTGGCACTCCTATATTGGTGTCTTTTAAACATGATGATCTACCATTGGCATACACATATTGTTTGCGGCCACTTAAATAGTTTCTAAACCACATTAAAACGATGCCTATTATACCATAATGCACCAATTTGCTCAACAGAATACTGTGATCGATAATGTCAAACGCTTTTGACAAATCCATAAAGGTAGTAAGTGCATATTCCTTTTTTTCAAATGCATTTAATATTCTATGGACCAAGTCGATCATAGCATGAGAAGTTGAGTGTTTGTTTCTAAATCCATATTGATTGTTGCTTAACACTTTACATTTTGTAAGATAATTGTATAATTGATTATGGATAATCTTTTCAAAAACTTTCGAAAAAATGGGCAACAGCGATATGGGACGATAGTTTGAGGCCAAATGGCGGTCCCCTTTTTTATGTATAGGAACTACTTTGGAAATTTTCAACTTCCCTGGTATCATTCCAGTTTGAAGTGATAAATTAAAAATATATGTCAGCGGCTTTAAAATGTTGTATTTTACTTCCTTTACAACTTTTGCTGAAATGTCATCAAATCCGGTGGCTTTGTTTGAATCGAGAGATTCAATAACTTTTAGTACCTCCTCCTCATCAACATAGCAAAAAAACATTGAGTTGCGTTGTTTGTTTGCGATGTATTCAGAATATTTTGTCGTAGTAGACTCAATATTGTCTCGAACCTTACAACCTACATTAATAAAATAATCATTAATGTGATTTACAACATTTTCGCAACCATGTATAGTTTCATTGCTATGTGTAAAAGAAGATGGAACTTTAGTTTTTCCTTTGTTCGGATCAATTACATCATTTATAACATTCCATGTTTTTTTAATATTACCATTTGTTCGATTGAAAAGATTTTCATAATACATCTTTTTGGCGATTTTGCACGTGCGTGCAAAAGCTTTTTTAAATTCTTTATACGCATTTTTGTTTTTTACAGTAGGGTGTTTTATGAACCTTTTATACAGTACATGCTTTTTTTTACTAGACCTTAGTAACCCAAAACTCATCCAGGGCTGCTTGAATTTGTCATACTGTTTTGATGATTTTACAGTTTTTTTAAGGTGTTTGTTATATAGAAACTTAAAATTATCCAGAAAATCATTATAAGCGATTTCTGGATCAGTCGCTTCATATACTCAAAGCCACTCTGCACTTAATAAATCACTATTTAGTTTCATAATATTTCTATTGTTAACTATATACGTGTCACATGAGACGGAAATGCCTTTATTCATGTGCGTGTTTACGTGGGAAGACGAAGCAGAGTGTGTTATTTGATATACTGGTAAATGGTCGGAAATGTCCGAGATTAGTATACCAGATAGAACTTTTTCGGAAATTGTATTTGAAAATATGTTGTCAATTAGTGTTACTGACTGATCTTGTATTCTAGTTGGTCTAGATATAGATGGATAAAACGAGTGAGACATCATTATTTCAATAAAATCATTTACATCACTGCATGTTACATGTTTAAGCAGATTGATATTAAAATCTCCCATGATATAACATGGTTTACCTTCTTTGTCTATAGCAGTGAGGACATCTTCAAGTGAATCATTAAAAACATCTATTTTCATGTCTGGTGGTCTGTAGACAGTACCAACAATTGCATTTTTACACTTTTTTTCAATTATCTCAATAAACAGACATTCAAAGAAATTAATTTTCAAATCGGTTCTTGTTTTGACCTCTATAGTATTTGAAATAAACAAGCCAACACCACCTCCTTTTCGATTTTCCCTGTCTAGAGCATGGAAATCGTAGTTTGGTAAGTATGGTCTAGGTGATGTTTCTTTAAGACATGTTTCTGATATGCCAATTACAGTGAATGGGTGTTTAATGCCGTTTAAACAAGTAATTAATTCATCTAAGTGTTTAATACTTCTGATATTATAGTGTAAAAATGAGTAGCTGATATTATTTATTTTATTAACCGATAGAACATAGAATTCCAACACATTTTTTAAACTTTAAATTTTGATCGCCATAAAATAATTGTCCTACACATTTGAAATTTGGTAGGGCCATAATGAACAAATCTTTTCATCATATTTAGTATAACATCATGCTAAAATGACTTGAAAACTAGGCCTAGGCAGAAGCAGGTTGCCGTTACGTTAGTAGGCCTAGCCTACTCAGGCCTAGAAAACGAGGTGACGATATAGCCTAGGCCTAGGCTATGTACAATCTGTGTGGTGAGGCATTTATGTTCGGTGTATAAGACGCACCCTTAATTTAGAGGTCAAATTTGTGTGTCAAAAGTGCGACTTATACACCGAAATATACGGTATGTCTTTTTTTTAATCGCTAAAGTTTTAAAAAATGTGTTGGAATTGTATTTTCTTTCATAAGTATTTATCTTAGACAAACGCAAGTTATAAAATCACTGATGTGGCTTGAAACTAATTTTTCTTTTGCATTACGGATGGAGTAACTGATATTGAACTTATATACCAAGTTTGATATATTTTTGAATTCGATAAATATTTTTTCCAGAAGTTTTTGTATGTGACTATTTCCCTGTGCTCCACTGGCGCCAAATTTGATCCACTGGAGCACAGTGTATTAACATACGAACATTTCTTTTGTAAAAAAAAATACTCCTCGATTTCAATATTATTTTCTTGGTATATTTTTAATTTGTTTCCGCGACCTTCCGTACCATTGTGTGTAAACATTATTGAACATTTTTGTAGTTTTTAACATTTTTTAAATTTGTAACAATTTTTAAAACTTTTACATTTTTATACTGCAGGCCTTTATCAATATTCTGATGTTTTCAGTTTAACTTGTTTTTTAACATTTTGAATATATATTTATTGTTTTTATATTAAGTGATGTTTTTGTTTTGCAATAAAGTTCTATTCGTATTCGTATTCTCTTTGTAGGCTTCTTTGTATCTTGGGTCTAATCAACTACAGAGCGAGAAACCTTACCAAATTTAAATAACAATTATGTTGGCTGCAGTGATGAGCTTTCTCAATAATTGCCCACAAAGTAATTACGTAACACATCATTGTAATGCTTGGACCTCATGTAATCATGTCACGTGTTTTGTCCAATTAGGCTCGACTTTTTAGTTCAATATTTAGGGATACTAAAATACAAATTATCTGTAAAAAGGAATAAGGACCACTTCTTTTTCTTCTGTCACGTTGGTACCCCAACCCTCCCCTGCTGGTGCGTTCCCGTTCTGTACTGAGTTTAAGAGTAGTAAATATTATATTATGCGCAAATGCTCTACATTATCACAATTATTAGGCGTTTAGTAAGTACATATACTTACTTACAGAACAAAAAAATCGATATATTGGTGATGTCACAAATACTTATTAAAATCTCGAGTTCTTTGTATCTTCAATATGCGCAATATTATATAGCACACCCTCTGTTGCTCGCTCTTTATTTCCAAGTACAGTATTTCGCTCAGTTAATTCTATACTTTATTTTAGTTAGATTAAACAATAGGACTTGATTGACAGTTGGCTTTGAGAAATAAATGACTGAAATGTTTCACACTTTTCGTTAGAAACAAAGACACTGGTGAATAGGCTTGTATTCAATTAGTACTAATTACTGACATGGTTGCCAACTAAACAACCAACCAATGTCTAATTATAAATATAATGAACTCATTTCTAGCAAAAACCAACATAAAGTCAACATCAACATCAAGAACGGCTTTAGAAGGCATCCTCTTAATTCGTCAGTAGACAGTTCAAATGTCGTGCTGCCTATATCGCACACACGGTAGTTTTCGAGCAGCCTTCCTATCCGAAGAGTCTATTTAAGTCCGAAACAAAAGGATGGAAGAACTATTGTACGGAAAACCCGAACAGATCTGTTTTGTACGATATGATACTGTGTAAGGTGATATGTATTAAATTGCAAGATTAAACAAATATTTTATTTTTGTTCTGTGGTATATTATTTTTTTTGGTTGTTCAAAAAACACAAAATTATGCCAGATTATGCTAAAAACAGCTAAATAATGCCGCGGCATTATGCCAGATGCCGTGGGCCTCTAAATAATGCCAAAAAGCATAATAATGCCAGAAATGGCAACTATGGTCTCAGTGCCCGACTAAAAATAAAGTTGTTTTTGGCTGCGGGTTCCTGTCCGCTGGATGTTGGTTGATTTTGGCCACATGTTTTCATTCCTGTGTGTTTTCTAATAGGGACATGTTTCATAGCTTCTTTCCAATCATTTGTTTCTTTCATTGCTGATAATATCTTAATTACTTGATCTAAAGTCAGATTCTTATTCCCACCACTTCCCCACTTTAAGTAGTAATCAATTGGTAATCGTACATGAGAAACATTTAATCTTTTTGCAATACCTAAAGTCAATCCTTTTTGTATTTGAGTTGCATCAACTAAAGCACCAATAACGTACGTCTTAGTGTCATCAAATGTGCGCATTATGTTTGGTGAATCTGGCGACAGATAAATAATGTCCTCTTTTGGAAATTTTTCCAGTAAAGATTGTGAACTCATTGTCACCATCATCTTATTGTATGCGTCCTTTGTTGTTGTACGCACCAATTCTTTATGCGATAGTGAACCCTCTAGGTGGTTAACAAAATGTATGTGAAAAGACTCCTTAGCTTTCTTATTTGCATGTATTACATAACTCATTTGCATACATAGCCTGATAGCTTCTCTTCGTTGCATATACTGGTCATAGCAAAAATCGAACACAACATTCTGACCAAATTTCATTCCTTGAGACAGTTTCCAATTATTAAACTCCAAAATACGTTTAGGATTCAATTTGAGAAACAACGTATTTGCTAATGGTGTTTCATACTCCTTACTTTCTTCGGATTCTATTTTTCTTTGTTCCCGTTTTTCAAGACGCTTTTCCTTATTCTTCAGTTTCAAACACTCTCTACGATACATGAAAGTCATAAACTTTTCCCTTTGCTTTTTAGATTTGATAGAAGCAAAATGTTCTAAATCTGCATCACTGATTTGTTGTGGGACTTGTCTGCCTGAAAGCTTCATTTCTTCTATTAACTCTCTTGCCTCTTCAAGTCCTCTATCATTAGACGTTTCTTTACTAGATTCATTTGTAATAGAACAGTAATATCTTGATTGATCGATAAGTTTGTTTTTAAATTGGCTCACTGATATCCATAACGTACTTGTTTTATTCTTCACTGATACAGGAACGCTGTTTTTACACACTGATGGTAAGCTTCTTACCAATTTCAAAAGGTGATACATTTCTATCTGTGAATTTAACGCAAAAATAATTATTGAATAACCATGGTAACCAATCAATGGCAATTCCAACTTTCATTATGCACAGACAGTTTAGTCATGAAAAGGGCAATTTCTTAATAAAACTAAGCCTAGGTACACTAAGCTATCGCCCCGTAGAATTTTATGATATAAAATTTTATCAAGTATATGCTAAAATTATATACATTTTTGATATGAAAAAACGTCGGTTTATTCAGAAACTGTAGACCGCCCTCTGTGATAAGTGATGTTTTGTGGCGTTGAACATATTGCGGAAGTTTAAACCGATTTTAATTTGTTTCTGGAAAGAAATATAGGCTATGTATATAACACTTAACATGTAATAGCTATATAGAAGACGCTGATCTCGTAAATTAAAGTGATCTTTGTGAATATTTCAGCTAGGCCTATTAAGCCTACGCTGTTGGATAACGTAGCAACCGGTAACCAAGGACGCTCTGCCCCCGGACGCTCCGGTCAATCACCCCAACCAGGCTCCAGTGTCTTGACATTGTCTTGACATTGTAATCATCACTACTCTAATCTACCTGGTGGATTGAGTTATACGGAAAGCAAGTTAAGTATCCATAACTTATTACGATTGAAACTATATTATTGTTGAAAACGGTATATTACCGAAGATTGTTGGTACTATAAATAAATCGGACAACAATAGGCCAACATAACATTTACAGTAGGCCTAGGCCTATATACTACATATAGGCATATCGTGTAACCGGAACGCCCAACTAGCCTACCAACCACCAATTCATTTTAGTTACGCTTTTGGCGGCATTTTTTAATTGAACGATCGTAGCTTGCTGCATTGTTATCCAAATTTTGTTTTTTTTTACTGTTGCCTATTACCGGAAGACGCTCACTGCTGAGGGTGAGGAATATCGCTCAGTTCATTGAACCCAGTACGGTACGGTAATAGGAATCTTGACTATTTTAGATAGATAATACAATTTCAAGATGCCTCTACAAACCAGAGCCCAAATACATGCGACGCCACCACCAAAGTTAACACCCATGACTGACCAATCATCATCACCAACCAACAAACAAAACGAAAACTCAACACCCATACTAACAAAAATATGCGCTGAACACCCACCAGCAGATGCAGAAGATACCTTGTCAGATGATGACGAGTTGACCCAGTTTAATAATGACAACAACACATCCTTCCATGAGGATTGTAAACTAGCCATAAATAGTCTAGAAAAACTGTTCATAGACATGTTGGCAAATACCGTGAAAGAAAACTGCGAGTTAAAAGTTAAAATAACCAACGATGAAAACAGCCGTCTCTTAATAGAAAATAACAAACTGAAAAGCGAGATAAAAACCTTAAAAGAGAAAATAAAGTCAAAGACAGCAAATGACACAAAGAAAGAAGAAACAGCAAAGATAAAACAAGACCTTGACAGAACAAACGAACGACTAAAACAACTTGAGAAAGATAATAAATCTATTACTCATGAACTAAAGTCACTAAAACAACGCGATGAAATACTGACAGCAAAAGAAAAACAACTAGCACTACTACATGAACAAATCAACAAATTACAAAAAAACCTGTCTGCCGCCAATGATGAGGCATATGAAGCTAGGCGCACCTAAGTGGCAGTAGATACAACAAACTTCACTACCGTAAACAGAAATAAGAGCGAACCAAAATCATATGCCAATGCTGTCACCAGCAGTAATAATCCTCGCAATCAAATACCGGTTCAGAATGCTCCATCATCCGCAAATCGTTACCCAAAAAACAGAGAAAATGATAGAGATAGACGCCACCACGCAAAGCCAAACGTTGTGATAATTGGCAACTCGCATCTTGCACGTATTGATCCACAGCGTCTCTTACCATGGGCAAACATACAACTTATTCCAGCATACACAATAAAAGACATACACGACAAACTCAAAGCATTAGACACAAACCCTGACTGCATACTCATCCATGAGATAACGAACTCAATAAAAGGAACTTCCGCCACAGAGTGCGCAGCGTCGATATACGGCCTACTGAAACAATACGCGAACGCCCATGAAGGAGTGGATTTCATTGTATCGCTTGGACTACCGCGGGTAGGAGAACTAAACTACAAAATAGATATAGTAAATGCCGAAATCAAACATCGCATGCGCCTCGAAAATCTGAAGAACTTATTCTTCTGCGATAACAGTAACTTTCTCAGAAATGGAGAAATATTATACCATCTCCTAGCAACTGATGGATATCACCTATCAACGGAAGGAACAAGCCTACTTGCAAGTAACCTTAAGTGCAAGATAAAGAGCGTGCTAAAGGGACGTACCATTAGAAGACACTAAACGATATCTATTATGTACTTTATTATAATATCATGTTAATGTAAATATTTCCTTAAATTAAAATTACACTAAATTATATTAAATCATATTAACTAAATCAATGGCAGAAACTAATATTGTATATACGCTTAACCAAAATGATTCCTTTAGTGTAAGCCCGATGAACGAAATACTGTACTTCCATTCCAAAATCTAAAAGATATTGAATTTTGTAAATTAATAGACAGAAAAATTAAAAACAATGAAAGGCTTACACTAAAGAAAATCACAGAAAATGTATGCTTTAACCCAATTTACGAAAATAATAATCAATTTGATAGTCAACAATACTTTATTCAACATAGCTTACAAATGAGACTTGATACTGTAAATATTTTGATGTCGAGGAGTTCAATAACGAGTTCCATAAAACACAAAATAAATTAAATAACTTATCCATATTCCACGCACACACACACACACACACACGCACGTAGTATAAATAAACATATTGACGAACTAAAACAGTTCCTCGATTTATTAAACCATACATTTTCAATAATAGGAATTACGGAAACCTGGTTAAACAAAAATTCTCACCCACCTGCCCTTCAAAATTATAATTTCTTCCATGTGAACAGAATAAATAAAAAAGGAGGTGTAGGCTTTTATGTTCATGAACACATAAACGTTATTGAAAGAATCGACATCAAAACCCACAATGATATTTGTGAAAGCTTATTTATAGAAATACCAAACAAAAATAAAAATACTATTCAATGCTACAGTATGTGCGATGTCCTTCTTGTGCGTCCGTCGCCTTGCAAATAGCGCGATGCGTTTGTTCGTAAAACCATATCACATATTAACTCCATTATTGGCGAAAACGCGTAAGCTTGTTCATAGATAAAGTCATGTTTTTTGATAACATAACGATTAAAATCGAAATCTTTTTTTGGAATCTGTAAATTCAAGGTGTTATCACGATTTTGTATGATTTTGGTCGGATTTTGTGCACACTACCATTTCGTAGGGTCTTCACTTTCGAGGTCTTCGGTCTTCGATCTTTGCTTTCGAGGTCATACACGTACGTTCCATGTTTAATTTAAGTGTTCAAATTGCGCAAGAATATCAATTGCGTTATTTTGTGCACTTGCAAACTATTTTAACGTTTAGGGGCGACTTTGCGATGGGTCGACTTTGTGTTGGTTGGGGCGACTTTGTGTTGGTTTGGGCGACTTTGTTTGTGTTGGTTGAGGCGACTTTGCGATGGGGCGACTTGCATCCCTTCTACTAGAGGAGGCCTCTACTTATCTAACTAGGCGAGGGCCTAGCTAGGCTAGGAGGGCCTACTAGGCTAGTAGGCCTAGAAGGTCTTCTTTAGGCCTAGGCTAGATAGAGCTTCTAGGCTAGGCCTGCCTATAGAAATAGGCCTAAATATAATAGGCCTAGCTAGGCTAGCCTAGCCTAGGACCGGGAAAACTAACGAATTTCCTTTTTAGATCAATAAATATTCTGTACTAGGGCTAGCTATGGATGTAGCATAGGGCTAGTTTTAATTAATAATTAGATAAAAAGCCTAAAATAAAAGTTCTAATTACTTTTTAAACCGGAGTAGGCATAGGCCTAGGTCACCACGTCGTCGTCAGCACCCACACAAAAGATATCTTTGCCCACACCAAAGATTGTATAGCTCCGCGCTCTATACAACAATCTTTGCCGCCCCCACACGTCACACGAGGCTACTAGATATTTTGTTCGTCGCCGCTGTCACGCAAAATTAGGTTCCACTGCCAAATTAGATACCAAACTTAATTTGATTTGGCGTCTAAAAGGCGGCAAATTAGGTACTATTGCCAAATTAGGTTCTATTGTATTGTAAGAACTTTAGAAAATTATGGTGTCATCCATACGTATTTAAGTAAATAGGCTAATATGTCAGAAAACGTTCTTCATCTTTAGCAGTATGTACACATTTGGACAGAAAGCAAACACAAAATACATAATATGGATTCCAGATTTTATTTTGTATATACAACTATAAGGAGTTCCTTTTGTAAGGAAGTTAATAATATAAACATGAATAAAGACTGATACATAAGTGAATAAAATTTGCATTTGCACATTCTACTCATTGTCTGACAGCACAAACTGTTTAACAGAGCAGCTCAAACTATCCTTCCTTATTCACAAAATAGGCCTACTCACAGTGCATGTTGTAGTGTTACATTGAGAAATTGATAGAAAATCTTGAAAAAAAACAATATTAAACATGGTACACAAAGTTCTAGATAGGTCAATATAAAGATACAATTTGTACAAAAAGGTATGTGGACTTTTGTTATGATTCAGTGTTTATTTTACTGCTATTGCATAACAGAACAAAGACACAAATTATCATTATGCAACATACTGTAGGTGTTAGTAAACATCATTCAATGTTATACAGTACAAATAATAATAATGGTCACACCTAAGCTGGTTATGATTAAATGAACTTAATTTTTATAATGTCAATAATATCAATTACTTAAAACACTTCTATAGATTAAACTGGTTTTGATATCTGTTGTTGTATACATGCTTCATGAATACATTAACTTAATATGAAGAACTTAAATGACTAAGATACTACTCCGTATTTCTTTCTGTATAAAACTTTACAATCCATTAACAAGTGGTTGTCCAGGCTCCTTTTGACAGCTAAATGAAATTATGAACTAATTCCTTTATAGTTATTTTTGACAAGACTATTAATATTATTGTACTGTATTATGCTAGTGCTGAGCCCACACTACCAAAAAATCCTTTCTCTAATCCAAAAGTTTGTGGCTGCGATGAGAATATGGGGTGAGGGCAGTGTAGATATACAGTAGTAAATACAAAGCCAAGTTAAAATAATAGGTCGAGGTTTTTTGTCTAAACATCACATTTTTTAAACATTAAAAGTTGTACAGTATAAATGATTTGTTTTACAGCGATTGCAAATCAGTCACGGCAAATACTATACTATTTTAACAAAATAAATTGGCTCCAACTGTTAAAAAATATTGACATAAAATAAACACTTGTCTAGTAGTACTATTAGGCTATGTCTAGCCATTATGAAACAAGAGCAATCAGCAGCTACATTATCTGCATTGATCAAGCAGTTTAGTTACAGTATTTCTATTTAGAGAAAAGTTGTATATACCAAAGTATCGAACAAATATGGGACAACACTCTATCAGGTATTCTAATGCAAAGCTGTGGATGATTTAAGGTTGTTAACCAAAATTTTTACAAGAAATGAAAGAATATTATTTGTTTGGTTAAGATAATTATTATTGTATTTCAAAAGAGAATTCTACAGTATATAATTTGAGAGAAAGTTAAAAATAAAATGTTTGATGTATATTAAGTTTAGAAAGGTTCAAGATACAAGAAACTTTATTTGTCTTGATTAGTTCTCACTATTTTTAAGCCCTTAACTTGATATATTACAATGTTTATAACTTATTTTTGGGTAAATAAAAGAAAGATGCTATATCTTTGATTCGATATCTTGCTTAATTATTCAGAATTGTTGTCTAAATTGGGAGAATATCATGTTTTATAAGTTCATATTTTTAAAACCACCTAAAACCCCCAAAATAATTACCCTTTTTCAAATCATCTTCTTACTTTATATAATACTCCTTTACATGTGTTGAATATACTGTACATAATAAACAGAAAGCAATTCAACTTATAACACTACATGAATATGATTAATATACTTTATTGCAAGCAGTTACTGATTGTCATCATATTTTAATATTCTTTTCTCATCCAACACTTGTAAAAAATTCTAATAGCTTTCTGAAAGTATTTACATTCATTTTATGGAATCAGTATTAGCATATATCCCACAAATGCATCATCATTTTAAATACACACTGTTTTGTGCTTTATGCAGTAAGGGAAACCCCAAAAACATAATTCTGTATTATATTTCAAATAAAGAATCGGACTTTTGCGCGAGGAAATAATGTACGAATGAATTTTGTGCACATGTACTGAATATTCCGTTTTGCGTAAATAGAGCTATGGTTTCAAGTTAGTGATTTGGAGATGTGGGTTTGAGTCACATTCAATAACAGAATTTTTTCCCAAGCATTAGCAACAAATTAAAAAAAAATTAATTTTACATCCTATGGGTTTTACAATCAACTATTGTGTTGTACCAAACACTAGAATTCTAGTGTAAAGTATAATTATATATTTGGTGAGTGGGGGGAGGGGGGGGGGGGGGAGGAAGAATGTGAAACAATTTGTTTTCACATACTCAGTATTCAGGTAAGGCAACAAAAATCATTCATACAATATTGTGAAGGGGTAGAGTAGACATCTAACTCCATATCTTAAATCTGTGATAAAATAGTTATATTTTGATAAACAAAGCACTAGTTTTTAAAAATCAACTATACAGTTGTAAACTGCTTGTACAATAATGCATTATGTTTTCTTTTAGACTTATTATACTGCCTAAATAGGGCTAGGCAATATAGTGATTGTTATGTATTGAGCGCCATGCAGTGTACAGCTAAGCTTGATGGAAAAAATGTAAACATCATTCTAATGTGCACCGTTCTTATTTACAATCTGATACGAAACAAACTGTTGCACCCCGTACATGTACATGTCTGATAAGAAACAAACTGTTGCACCCCGTACATGTACATGTTTTTTTTTACAACAGGGTAATTAAGGCCAGACTTAAAAATGGCCAGGTTTGAATTTTATTCTAACTGTCCAACGCGGCAAGTTTGCTTTTACCCCCCGACGGTTTACGTTGTGGGAGCAACGCGGGTGTAGGGATCATGCCTCCTACTACTAGTTCAGGTTGCATTCGCCTTCCTGGTCTCACTTTCTGTTGGTTCTGTTTAGCCATCATGTAATCTCCAGAATCAAAAAATCTATTCTGTAAATAATAAAAAAAATGAAGCAGATTTAATATTTATTCAAAGGACAAAATATTTACTGTAACTTGAGTTGCATGATTAGACGTCTGGGCAAGCTTATTTTGAAAATAATGATTAAAATTAATATTAGTCCAGTTGCATTAGTAACTGGACAATTAACTTAATAGTTAGTATAGTACTGCATTGTGTGTAAGTGTCAAGCAACTGGGGCATGCAGATAGATTGTCAATTTTACTCAGTTCTATTCAACATGAGTCACTTCCCAAATTTGTAGATTCAATTCAAAATTTGAAGGGATCATAAATTGTTGTAATTTCAATGTTGGAATTCATTTGTTTGGCGATCAATCAGTCATTTAAGGTTAAATGGTACAAGCACTAGAGAGGGCAGTCAAGTTCTATTTTGGCAGTCAATCACAGCCATTTAAGGTTAGATGGAGACAAGGCAGTCAAGCTCTATTTAAGCCACCCACAAGCTCCTTACAATATCACTTTCATCAATTTTGAAAAAACAAAACTATAAAGAGTTAAATTGACTTATATCGAGGTTTAATTTCAAACGCAAAAGAAATCACTGCAGCTTGAACATTGTTACATTTTTAAAACAACTGGAATGGAAGTTATATCAGATGTACTGCACCTCTCACAGTTACAGTAGAACCTTTTTTTTACGTATGGTATGGGACCGAAAGGCGTGTGTAAAACATAGGATTCATAAAATTCAGGTTGACTTCAAATTGACCCCCAAATACGTAGATCGTAGCTAAAAAGGCTAGCAAGATGTGAGGCCTAACTAAGAAAGTACAATATATACAGTACAGGCTGTGCGATGTTTAAATAAAGTGTACCGTAATTAAAATATTAATGTTCTTGTATTTTCTATCAATAAAAACAGCCGCTGCTGTAGGGGGAATGCATGTGTGCAGCTGTCTCACACAGCCATGGCTTTATGCTTTGTTGTTGTTAAATTGCGCCCTCAATGTAAGAAAATGATGACGTCATCGGTCATTTTAAGCGTACGTAAAATCCAGGAAACCTAAAATCAGGGTACGTAAAACATAAGTTCTACTGTATATCAAAGTTATTTCATTTCATTTTCATTTCATTTATTTATTTCACTTTACAAATATATAATATAAAGTGGAGGAGCCTAAAAGAAAGCAAAGCTTGTGGTGAATAGGCTCCTCCTTATACTAAGAGGTAGAAGAGAGTTAACTAATCACAAACATACCATATTTAATCAAATAAACTCTCCCATAGAACATAATTTGGAATAAAAGCCTCTCCCCCCCCCCCCTCCCCCCACTAATCGTTATTTATTTCCGTTATTTATTTTTCATTTTATTCATGTTTCTTGTTGACAATGCTATTCCTGCTGGTGGTAATTGTACTTAATCTAAATAAGCATAAGTATCTATTAATACATTGTTTTACCAACAAGAAATGCTTTCTATGTATCAAGATATACGGTAGTTTAGCAAAGTTAGTTTAAACCAAAAATTAAGGTTGACAATTGATGGTGATGTAGTGCACTAGTCATCGCTATTTAAGCACCTTGAGCACTTTGTGGATATGTGCGCTCTATAAATCTTATTATTATTTCATCATGTGATTGGTCAATGTTGCTCAGTAAATTATTATACTTACTCCTTTTTGTAATCGTTTCTTTAACAGTTCGCCTGGCTTTCTCACATTTCCATACTTTGCTCTTAACTTTGCCTCTGCTTCTTGCTCTGGTGAAATATCCTTACAAAATAACAAAGATTAAATTCATTTTGATTAACTAGTATAAAAATTTGGAAATGATTTAATTTCAGGTATTTGATCAATCTGTTATATGACCAGTTATTTAGTAATAGTAGGCGTGTGAAGGTGCTTATTTGAGGCAAGTTGTGGTAGGTAACATTTTAAAACTTAATGGACCAGTCCGCAACCACGCCCTCATGTGGGAACGTACCAACGTACCCCCATCATCATTTTCTTTCGTAACGTGAGAAATTCACTTTTAACTTAAATTTTATCAGTTTCTGAAAGAATTACACTTTGAAATTTGTAATATACCAATTAATAATCAATTCCAAACAGGTCCCAGGTGGCTGCTCTCTGGTGGTAGGATTTGTTGCTCTGGTAGGTATTTAGTTAATAGTAGGACCCGCCGAGGCTTAGCATTTTTATTACGCCGTGGTTAGGATTCCGGCACCGGAACTCAACTGCCCAGCGTTAGGGAATCCGACACGCTATTGCGCATGCCCAGAGCGAGGTAATCTATACTTATCAACAGCGATGGATCATTTCATAGCTGCGCCACACGGCGAACTAGCCTACAGTAGATGCCTACTAATACGGGATCCACTACCGTAATCTAGGCTAGGGCTACCAGTTAGACGTGACCAGTGGGCCTATTTATTTTGTAATTAAAAAGTGGTTGCTTCATTCATATATAAACTTCATATCATTAGGTTATATGCATTATCATGCATATAACCTCTTGATTCTGTCAGAATCTTTATTTATTCATTCCTTTATTTATTCTTTCCTTAGCACTATTTTGTCCGTGAATTATCTTGGCATCAGTTTCATCTAGCTAAGTCAAGTTTTCAGAGTATATTCCTTATGGCCAGGAATCGATGTGGTTATATTTTCACGATGAGCAATCAAATTTCACATCACGTTTGTAATCATATCTTCACAAGCATGAATCACAATTAAACAAAATTTGGTACTCATAAATTTCAGGTCATATTTCATCATATGGCAATACAATTACGTGCGTAGCGCATATAACGCTTGCGTACGCGCGCTTAAAATGTTCAAAATTGTCAAAATTTATTTTCGATGAAATTAGAGTACGTTTCAGGCAATTTTAAGCGTTTAAAAAATTGCCATGAGTGCGCAGACTTTTGCACGCGCACTGCGCGTTAAACGTTAATGGGCACTCTTTTTGCCCGATTTCTGTTTTACAATCTTTCTTTAATAATATCATCATATTTGATTCACGTTTCAACTCGAAATTGCGTTATACGAGCACGTCAAAAGTGACTGGCTACGCACGTATAAGTTAACAAAATGGTGAAAATATGCTAAATTTTAAAATTAATATATATCGTCAGAATGCTGGGGAACACCTATTTTTTATTTAATTTTCTTGAAGTGTACTGTATGTATCATATGTATGATTTATTATCAAATTAAGAGAACAAAAGTTGATTAAGTCATCATTAATTGCATATTTAATTTAAAAAAAATAATTTCGACAATCAAACAAATTATGACATTTTCTTAGGCCAAAATAACAAACTTAAAATTAACTTTCTTCCTTCAAAAGTTCATATATTAAAGTTAAAAGTATATAGTTTGACAGTGCATCATTTGTTTACATTTTAAAGATATCATAGGCCCCGTTTCTGCTGCCAAAAATATACCGTATATATACGGTATATTTTATATACGGTATATTTTTTGGCAGCAGAAATGGGTCTCATAAAAAATATACTGTATATATATGCGGTATATATACCGCATAAATATCCCCATCGTTTGTGGATATTATACGGTATATTCCAAAATATACCGTATATTTCGTACCCCGTTTCTGCTGCACTCAAAATATACCGTATATGTGACCCGGCCCATGACACGAGGTCAAAAACTAACAGAGCGTGACGCGTTTGTTTGGGTTTTTCTGCTGCATTGACAAACGCGTGTATAATAAGCAAGCAACAGATCAAAATATCACTGTGGACTGAAGAAATAACTATTTTTGCAATTCAATTGTGGGGAGAAGCGAAGGTTGGGGGGAGACTACATGGCAACAGAAGAGATACCGAGATTTACAAAAGTATCTCAAACAAAATAAAAGCAGAATTTGTGGTAGACTTAATAACGCCAAAGTTATCGGCAAACGCCGTCGTCTTCTTTGCATAAATGTAGTCAATGCCCATTCTACATTTCTAGATTGTTTGTGCGATGTAAATTCGTTGCCACTTCTGATCATTAGATTTAAAATAGAAAGCAATGCTAAGACGTTTTGAGAAACCATAATTGTTTTGTTTTTGTCATGTAACCTCACTACACGAGACTCTAGGTCAATCCATACTTCCGTCTCACAAAATGCATTTTGGGTATATGAAAGCCAACTTTTTTTACAGCCCACCCACGAAGTATGTGCAGCGGAAACGGTGCACGAATTTCATATACGGTATATATACGGTATATTTATACGGTATATTTATACGGTATATTTGGGATTGGCAGCAGAAACAGGGCCATAGTAAAAAATTATAATTCATTGCGGTATGTAATAATCTATTTGCACCAAAGTGGTTACTGCATAGTAAATACACGGAGGAATTTTTCTACAACTTTTAGTCAGTTGTGTATGGCTCGATGGCCTGTGCTCGTGTCTATGGCATTCAAGGTACCGAGATCAAGGTACCTTGGGAAACGAAATTTGATTTTTTTTTTATTATCCGTATTGTTTGTTCAAATTTATTTCTTAGTGTATAGATTATACACATGATTTATAATGAAATCTAGATAAAAATTAACTTATGTCTTTATTATTATGTAACAACAAATGTGGTTTATTACATTATACGCATATGGATCTCTGATCGGATTGTGATACCGGCTATGGTGTTCGCGTTAGCAAGGTCCTATCATATACAGTATTATAAATAATTAAAGATTCTGAGAAAATCAATCAATCAATATATCTTTTAAAAATCAATTATCTTTATTTAAATCAATGCATAAGATAACCTATACCGTAATTCGTCATAGTGACGAATTAAATCTAGTTATGAATTATAATTACATGACTAGTTTTATGATTTTTCCTAACGCATTATTTATACTGTACATGACAACATGCAATCACAAATTTTGGCCGCCAAAACAGGTCCGGCCTGGATAAAATCGGTCCGGGCAGTAGGACTGTTTTTGGCCGCCAAATATGGTCCGGTCTTACAAATATATGGTGCGCAAAATGAGTCATAATGTCATTTTGAAAAAAGGGCCATGATTGTCATTATACTGTATTGAAAACTACAGGGTTTTATTTGTTATTTTAATATTATAAATTAAGTCTGTTTTTTTATTATCATTATTAATAGTAACTATCAGTAATTAGTACTAATTGTTAAGCTTTTTGTGTACAATGTACAGTATCTCTGCCTGTTTTTAATCTACTTTGTTCTTTTGTTCGTTTCCCCATGTTAAAAAGAATTAAATTTATTATTCAATTCAATACAATTATTATAAAAAAATTATTGATTGATTGATTGAAATATATATTTATACTGGGTAACCTCTTCAGTCAAAGACTGGTCTCCCAGAGGGCCCAGTTGGTGATCAGTGGCTATGATGTACTAATACAACCGGGGTAACCCCCTACTCGTCTCGAAAGATGTACTAGGTTCTTTAAAGTGCACACGATGTGTACACTGGACCTACGGTTTATAGCCCTTATCCGAGAAGACTCGTTCTACCACCAGAACCATGGAGTGAGTGAGCCTCGAACCCCTGCCGATGTTATGGCTACGTAATTACGGTTCCACTGTCTTACCCGCTCGGTTAATATTGATTAGGCTGAGGAATGAAAAAGGCCTCGATCATAAAATAAAATCTAGCTGGCAATATCAGCATCTCATACACGTTCATGTGAGTGTGTGGCAGGCTGAAATATCAGTGAACACCTAAGTCATGTTTTTAGATAAAATACATTTATTTATCGTATCTATCCGACAAGATAACTATACTTATATATATCATGGGATATTTTTTTAGCCATAAACAACTTAAACCAGCATCATAGGCCTAGTAATTCAATTAAAATCGGCAGAAGAAAAACCCGGACCGATTTTGGCAGTGGCGGACTGCTTTTGGCCACAACTTTGGAGCCAAAACTGGTCCGGCCGGACCGATTTTGGCTCCCGGACCATATTTGTCGTGACACAGCCACCGCGTGGATGTGAAAAAACTGTTCCGGAAGTCAGGGTCGCAACGCTAAAAACAGCATTACGATTCTTAGATAGATACATACCGATACTTATTACAGGGTTCGTACACCCGTGAGCTAGTAAAATTCCAGGACATTTCAAGGACATTCAATGTCAACATTTTAAAATTTCAAGGACATTATTATACCTAAATATTAAGTTCAACAGATTAATAAAAAAAAATGAATTCGTAGTTACGATGTTTTTCAGAAATTCAAGTACTAACTGTAGCCACTAAAAAAACATACAGTACTGAAAACATAGGCGTGGGAAATCGAGTAAAATGACACGTAACGGTAGTAAAGCGTAAAGAGTTGTAACAACTCCCTGGTAAAGCCTTTGTGGAACCGCGCCAGACTTCCGCGCCTATCGAGGGTAGTCACGGCGTGTATTGAACAAAGGCTGATGTTTCCATAGTCACTGCACTGTCGACGATATTTGGTAATTTGATACTACTATAGGATGACGTTCTACAATTCGTTCGGAATTCGGAGTTTAAATGCCGTTTCTGTATATCGTATGTTTTTTTTAGAAGGTATAAATAAAAGAAATCAAACCATATTCTAATTCACTCTGAACTTTATTCAAAACGATCATAAACACATGAGATTTTTACATTGTTTATTTTTTACAACTTAGTAATTTCTGCTAATTTAATCTACACAATAGCCTAGCTATTTTTGATTTCCTCTAATTTATGTCTAATGTCTTCCTCTAGTTGAGCTAATTGCTCTTTTTTTTCAGAAGCGGTTCTACGCAAGCTATTAGCTTTGGCAATGAGGGTAAGACTACCTTTACTTTCAGCTTGATCGGAAAACTTTGCAGACGATTTTTCTAAACCCATAATATCAGCAATACATCTTTTTTTGGCTTTCTTTAAGTTATCTAACTCATCGATCGTCGATTTTCTCTTAATAGCCTTTGAAGATTCTGCCGCTTTACGTTTTTCATTATCAAGATGGAGATTATAGCGTTGCCTAGCCCCACTCACAGAAGTAATTAATTGGGGCGTTATCTTTACAGACAAAACACCACCAACTGAAGCTATGTGACCGCATACAACGCGCTTCGAAACATATGTACTCTCTGACATATTGACAGCCGCTACCTCCTTGTTTACACTAAAACCTCTCTCAACAGTCGCCTGGCCATGGGAAAGCATTAGAATCAATTTTACTACCCCCCAGAATGCGTGATACTTAGTGGTTTTGCTAAGGCGGTCATAGTAAAATTCGTCAATTCTACATTTAGGATCGTATTCAGTGAAATCTGATAAATTATTTAACACAACAAAATCATAGAATTCGTTTGCCTGATTAACAATTTCATCACACATGTCATGGTTGATTTTTTGGTTGTCTGCTAATATTTTTAATACAGCCTTTAGTCTACCAACATTAAGAGATCGCGCATTACCACTTAAACAAAAATTTCTTGGATCGAGAAATTTCGCTTTTTGAACGATTCTGAAACCAAGTGGGCATTTAGATAGCACTTTCTTAACAATTGTAAGAACCATGGTCTTGCACTCATTTTTAAACCTGAGTTCTTGTAACTCGGACACCTTCTTTTTCTTGATCAACTCCTTTATATGCTCTGAAGCTAATATTCCACAGTCTACTTTGTTAGCAAGTAAATGGTTTTTCGTTTCATCTATATTAAAGTTAGTGAAACTTTGGCCATTCACGAGCCCGGAAAGGACGTCTGGTTTAATGACCAATCTCAATAGCCCTCTCAAACATGCCACTAGATCTTTCTCAAGAAACGGTATCATTGGTTGATCTGTTTGATATTTTTTAAGAAACGTTTCCATTTGTGTGGCCACCATCACAAAAAAGTGCATTCTGGGCACCGTAAATAAGTCTACTGAAGCAGCCTTCAGAGTGTCATACGACTTTGTTTTTGGGTCATTTATTTTCTTTTCGGTCACCTGCTTGATGTACGTTTTAAGGTGCGGAAAAACACTGAGAAACCGCTTCGCAACTGCAGCATTCTCCACCCATCTGTGTTTACAAAACTTAAGGCCAAACACATGTGTGCCAGTAGCGTTCTCAAAATCTTCCCGACGAGCAGGGGTGTCTTTGAACAGTATTTGTAAACTAGACAGTATGTCGTAGACCTTCCAATCAATTGACTGCACACCACTTTGAAACCCATTGTGCATTACATGAAGGCCACACGACCCAATGTTGAGAACTGATGTATTGTAATTCGTCTTTATATCGGCAGAGAGAAGTTTATAAAACTTCCAATTGACGTTTGGACCATCCATACCGATTTGAAGTAATTTTGCGAGATTTAGTTTGTCTGCACATATCTTAAAATCGGTGACGACTTTCTCAGCAGTAGCATGACCCATGAATGTACTATCAAAGAATCTAGTTTCCACGTGGTTGTTAGCCCAAAATCGGACATGGATATCCATTTGCTTTAGTTGTGTACCTTTGTTTAGACTTTCATCAAATAGTAGAACGTAATCTGACTCATCCGTAACACGTTTCAGAAGTAATGACCTAAAATGAACAAAACTTAGACTAAAAACATTTGTTTTTTATACTCACCAGGCTATTACTCAATACAGAAATGCCTATTACAATTATTTATTTAATCTAAATTGTAGGCCTATATCAATCGATATCAAACAAAACTTACCTAAAATATGGCGCTAACCCATAATTAACAACATAAGCAAACTTTTTTTCACCACAACTAAATTTTGCAGCTATTCCACTATCTGGAAACATCGCCTGGAATACTTCATTTATTTCATCCATCGACTTGTTCGAATAGTGCCGGTTAGTCATGAATAAGGCCCACAATATTTCTGCTTTACGAATCTCCTCACTACTACTGAAATACTGCATCGTCGCCGGGCCACTTGGGTTCGTACGTTTCGGTATACTATTATCAACACTAGTTCCTGGTATGTCTTGTTGTTCAATAATACTGGTGATGGTACTATTAGATTTACTGGTGGATGTTGTTGGGTTGGACTTACTAAAAAATTGATTAACTTCTTGCGTCGTATTGTTAAACCTCAACTCCATTTGTTGTTTATGCTTTTTTCCGTTTTGATGAGATATTTAAATAACGCCGACCGTCCCATGTTGGAGATATCTAATGTTTTTCTACATAGTTTACACTTTGCCTCCGTTTTTATTGATGCACGGTTAATCCACGGGGAAAATTTGCTATCAAAAAGCATGTACGCGGCATGTTGGATAGATTTCCACTGACGAGAAACGCACGATAAAAAACTCTATCGGCAGCCATATAGAGACCGCTAATATACGCGCTTGCGGTGTGAGAGAGCCTCGCTGAGAGAGGTCACTATACTCGCATTCTATTTATAGCTTATCAGAGGCTATAAATAGAATGCGAGTATAGTCACTAATTAAAGTGTAATGCTAAAATGCTATGCATGTTTGCAATATTAAATTCGTTAAATTAATGTTTAAACAAAATCGGAACACAAAAAGGGCCAAGTATTTATTTCAATAGTAATAGCTATTATGCAATAATGTACTGTGGGGGAACAAAAGAATAGTTGGGCAAAGTTTTTTCAAGGTGATTGTCATCTGAACATCACTGGCCAGTGGCGTTCTGCAGTCAACAACCAACCTGATAAGAAAGCCTATTTCATGTACGAGCATTTATCGGCGGCGGAAAAGTCGGCACGTACAAACGTTGTTATCTTCCATGTACTTTCATACTTAATACTTTTATTGTTCAGTGTTTTCAAAACTTTATTAAAAAGAATTCATATAACTTTATTGTATTTTAACAATTTTCAGGACATTCAAGGACAAATGCAAATTTCAAGGACTTTCCAGTACTTGAAAAAAGAGATTTATTTTTCCATGACTTTCAAGGAATTTAAGGACGCGTACGAACCCTGTTATTAATATCATTATAATTATTTTAACGCGTGGCGTAGTCGTATTTTAATTATTAATTCATGTATGGCATAGGCCATCGCTCTCTCGCTCAACGACTATCTAGGCTACAGTAAATCCCTATAACACTCAGACTCTCGGTGGTGTGGTGTGTGTGGCACACTATTAGTGCAAGCTATAATTCACTTCCCAGAGCTCTGGGCATGCGCAATAGCGTGTCGGATTCCCTAACGGTGGGCAGTTGAGTTCCGGTGCCGGAATCCTAACCACGGCGTTTATATTATTATTATTAGGCCTACTAGCTAGGCTAGGCCTTGCTAAGCAAACTCAATTGAAGAAGCATATAGGCCCAGTATATTTTAAGATGTTTTAATTGGTTGTCCGCAACTAGCTAGTCCTGTCCTACGCTAGGCCTAAAAAACGTTGACATTTTATTTTTACCTCGTCCTTCAATTCGTCAGTGGTGGATCTTCTTAAATCAACCGGGGAAGTTTTTGCAGGAGACTCAGCTTCTGTTTGTTGATTTTCTTTTTCTACAACAACTATTTTGTTCTCCATCTCAAAATATATGTATTTATATAGTGTAGACACAAATGAACTCAACAATTATTCGTTAACTTGAATTTTTAGAAGATAAACATTAGAAAAACTAAAAAATTTACCGTCCTAAAATTCTAGAATGGCTATGTTCTTTGAAATTTCCGACCTTCTAAAAAATATAAAGCATAGTGGGCAGGCTTCCATTCTTTCTTTGCCGATGGGGGCGCAATTTTTAAATGTCATAAAAAAACTCAAACAATATGATTTATAATTTCAAATTTAGGACGAGAGAGAAAGGTATGATATAGGCCTAGGCCTAATTTCTTTATATTTATAGAATTTTGAAAAATCGAATGCTTTATAATATAATTGTATATTGAATAGTTAGAATATTGGCATTTTTAGATAATTTATAGACTTCAAAAGGCAACTTGAAGTCAATAAAACAAAGCAAGAAGGTCTGATGAGAAGATGGAGCTAGGCTAGGCTACCTAGCTAGCTAGCTAGGCCTAGTAGTGATGCTAGTCAAGTCGCCCCATCGCAAAGTCGCCCCATACAAAGTCGCCCCTTACACAGTCGCCCCATCGCAAAGTCGCCCAAAACAAAGTCGCCCTGACACAGTCGCCCCATTGCAAAGTCGCCCCAACGCAAAGTAGTTTACAAACAAGTGCGTAAATTAAAATGTCGCAATGATACACAAAATAACACGGAACGTATAGGCTAGGCATAAAAGGGTATGGTCGAAGCGCTAATAATGTAGATTGTTATTTACGTCCGAGAAAAAGAAAACCTGTCAAAACAATGACAATCAAAGATTACAAAACAACGACAATCAAAGCGCACACGGCGTTCCATACAAATTACCGTTATTAAACTACTGTAGCGGCCACTTTGGTTGGCGGCCGCTTCGACCGTAATCCAAAAGGGGAAGCCCCGGCCGCCATGTAGTCTCAGGTCACACGATCGGCACGCTCCCCCATCATCCGAGAGGACGACAATCACTCCGTGGTCGCACTAACGTGCTAGCTCACGAGAGGGAAACCCCCGTAATTACTCCGCCGTTGTCGCACTACAACGCACCATCTGAAGATGAGGAAACCCCGCCGGAGTTTTACGATGATATCAGTTTGAAATCGGTCGCGTTTAATTTTGGTCGCGTTTAATTTTGGTCGCGATAAAATGATGTTACGATCTAGATTATTTTTACTTTGGTCGATGAATATTTATTATTATTATTAGGCCTATATTAATAACTGATTTTTTTTATTTTACAGGTCTATGATGAGAAAGATGTGTGCCTTAAAAAATGACTATTTGTAAACATAGTTTAAGATTATTTTTATAGTATTATTCGGCATAATGTCATTTAACAGTACATAATTATTTGAATGTGAAATATTTTATAGGAAACGTAGGCTACGTCAGTGTGTCTTTCATTTTATATGCAACAAATTATGTAAAACAATTTATTTATAAACATTCAGTTTACTATTAGTATTACAATGAACATTGATTATAAGCCTGGAAAGGCAATCCCATCATTATATCCATTATAAAATTGCATCATATCACCACTAGGCCTAGCTATATGTCGTAAATGATGACGGCGTGCGTGTGTGTATTCGTCGTACGTCCGTGTACGTATTATTCCGTGCCTCTTCACTGTCTTGTTTAATTTAAAATTAAATAAACACCCGATATGAGGATATTTATTAGGCATAATAATTAGAATGTTCTATAACTAAAAGGGGTGAAAAGAATTTCTTCAGTAAAATGATCATTGTGCTGTTGAATAAAAGGCGACTCCAATCTGAAACCAACCAGAGCTGCGCCTTCTGGCAGCTGTTACGTCTTTCTGCTGACCGTCGGGGATTCCCCTTTTTAAAAAACACGCACACGATACTGTACGATGGTTTTTCCAAATGATTTTTAAAAAGCATATCACTCAAACACAAATTATGTATATAATAGGATAAACATTATAATGTATACGACATTTAACGCGACCAAAGTAACAACGCGATAGATATCAAACGCAACCGATATGATTAAAACTTCATAGCTTCATAGTCATACCAAAACAAAACCGTGGGCGACTTTGCCTTGGCAACTTTGCGATGGGGCGACTTTGCGTTGGGGCAACTTTGCGATGGGGCGACTTTGTATTGGGGTTTTATGGGCGCTAATGCAGTTTCGTATCCACCCCTCAAAATTACTCAAAATTGTTTCAATACTTCATCTAACCTACTCACGAGTTGTCTACAACATCCTGCAAAAAACACCTTTTCATGCATGGATTTACATAAAACTTTGTCAAATAATACATTATAAATAAGCTAAAAAATATCATGGAATTTTGTTAAAAAAGAATGGACCAAGTTATTTTCTGGAAAAAAACCCCATTATTTTTCAAACAAAATGTTTTAATTCTAGTCACTTCTCGTGACGTATGAATTTTGTGAAAAAAATCATAGTTAAAGAATAAAATACAAGGACCACTATTTCCACACTAGTAATTCAATTCACAATTTGCATTGTGTGTTGTCAACGTACCTACTGTTGACACAGTCAAAATGGCATGTCATCAGATAATTGAGCATAATAATTTTTTTCTTTTTACAAATTTGAGCCCTATTTAAAGTTTGTCCAACTGTTAGTTACGGAGTTATATGATATGTAGGTCAAAGGTCAAATATGGCAAAAATCATACTTACGGCCGTTTTTGTACAAACTTTTCCATTAGAATGAATACAATATTAATATGCATCTTCCAAATAATTTGACACTAAAATGATTTCATTTAATCTAAGCCTTGCACAGATATGACCATTTTGTTTTCAGTTGGTCAAAATATTCAAATTGAAGTCAGAGGTCAAAGATGAATTTTAGAAATTTGACATGTGTTTTATAACCAGCATGCTTCAAATATTCATAAAACACAATATTTAGTTACACTTTCCCCTATGATCTGCACACAAAAATACATAGGGAACTGGACTATATTTAATTCGCTTTGATCCAATAATCCATTTCCTTTACCCTTTAAATAAATATCAAAAGTTTGCAATCTAGACTTGTTGGTCACTTAATCACAATGTTTTTTCTTTTCAGCTCATCCATCTTTTAACGATGTATTTGCAAATTATAGTAATTACCAACTGTAGCTACAGTAGCATGTAATAATTCTTAAAATGGCAGATGGAATAAGAACAAGAAGTCAACAGCTTAGTATAAGCCTAAGAAAAGAAATAGAACAAAAGCTACGTACTGCTGTTGCCTTGTTGAAAGTTCAAGATGTAAGAAGAATCTTAGAAATTGGACTGTCACCAAATAATGTTGACAGTTTTGGGTGGACTCTGCTCCATGTTGCAGCATACCATTCAAGGGATAGGATGATGAGGCTATTACTTGAATTTAATGGTAATTATGAATTAAGAGACGTTTACTATATAACTTTAAAATAAATTTAAAGAAGGGTGACAGGAAATACTATAAACATTTAATAACAAAGACTAAAATAATAAGCTCCTCCTCTTGTTAGTTGTTAAATAATTTTGCTTTGATTGAGTCATTTTGTTTGTTAAGTGACGGTTTCAACTCTTTTATCCATAACATTTCATTAATTAAACAATCAAATTTAAATTTGCACTTGGACAATACTTTGAAATAATTGACTGTATCAGTAGGACTAATGTCATGATTTCTTAGATGATTCTCATATGATACCCTTGTTGTGTTCGTTAGTGAGTTGATGAAGGTGCCGACAAGTGTAACCGACATAGCTTGCATCACACGAGCCACATTGAAAATTGTACACAACGCATTAATTACTGTAGAAACAAAAGTATCAAATTATGCACATTTTCCAAAAAATGTGATTAATAATTAAACATTTTCAATACAAGTTGAATAGTAGCAGTGGGTAGCATATTGTATGGCCTTTCATTTGATACCATACAGTTTGTCCATTGACATTTTAGAGAATAATTTAACCTGACAATGTGTTTTTTTAAAAATCATTTTTGGGTCAAAGGTCAGTACGCATTCCCGGTAATTATTAATATATTTGTTCTTAGGTAACCCCTGTATACCAGACAAGATAGCTCATTTTACATGTCTGCACTACGCATCAATGAATGGTAAAACGCGCATGGCTAAGTTGATCCTTGAATATGATGAAACACACACAAAAAAGGGAGTGGTTAATCAGAAGGGAAAGGAAGGCCTAACTGCATTACATCTTGCAGTCAGAAATGGTCACACAGCTTGTGTTAAGCTCCTTTTGCAGCATAATGCGGATGTGAATGCTAAGAGTATAGAAGAGATCACACCACTGGTGCTTGCCATTGTCTGGGAGAGAATCAGCTGCCTCAAATTACTTATTAATTGGTCTGCAGATATCGATACAGATGTCGGCCTTCCTCTGCAGTATTCCATCATGAAAGGTCGTTCTCATTGTACAAAACTGTTGCTGCAACATGGTGCAAATCCAAATTTAAAACATTATGAAGATGGTCAAGCTCCATTGCATATTGCAGCCATGAAAGATGACCTTAGTACGTGTGTTTTGCTATATGCATATGGTGCCGATTGTGTGACTAAAAATGAAGATGGATTGACTCCTGTGGCTGTTGCCAGACAAAGGTCGTCAGTTGATAGGCCGTGCCTTCAATACCTCACAGATATAGCACGTAAGTTGAATTAACATCAGCTTTCTCATAGAGTAAAGTATTTTATTCATGTACAATTTGTCAATAAGTAAATCTATTAAAATAAATCTATATACAATTTAAATTTGAGGTTAAATTTGTGGGTGGATAGAAACAGCATCAATTCTTAACCTTTAACCTAGTGTAGCTTATTTTCACTTATTACCTCTTTTTACTTATTCTCTCAGTTGTTATAATTATTGAAATAAAACAATATTTGTGTTTTCTATCCATAGGAAATCCTCGATCTTTGCAAGATACCTGTCGAATAGTAATCAGGACCAGTATTGGGAAATCAAGGCTAAAAAGTATTAATAGTCTTCCACTTTGTAAGATCATGCTTGAATATCTTGAGTATAAGTATGATGATTAAATCCCACCTGTACAGTTTGTGATTGTAAATAGAAGATTTTATATTGGCAGAGAATGTTGCAGTTAAAACATTAATGTAAATTGAATTAATGTTAAACCACATAAAATATCAGGCCTCCATCTGAAAGTATTTAGGGGACATCTATACATTATTTCAGGGCACAAAGATATACCCAGTCTTGGTGGTATAATATACTTTTGTAGATGAAATCAATAATAAAAGTGAGGAAAAAACACACACAGCATAATTGGGACATTGTAGTATCTGCCAAAATCTATAAATAACCCATCTTAGCCGGGTACACATGTTTTTATACTCTGTATTAAGCTGTGTTTTTTTCTTCATTTAGACATCAAGAAACAAAAGCAATCCCACACTTTTTAAAGTAGTGCAATGCACCTTTGCAGGTGAATTGCAGGTGAATCCCACCTGATTGTTAATCCTGCTGATTCTTATGTCATTATAGTCGCAAGTCCATAGCCAGTAGGGTTTATTAGAACTCCCTTTTCACCATTTTTCAAACTACAGACCAACAGCTAGTAAATAAGCCTAACTTATGACAATGTTATGGCAAAGGCTACCTTAGCCAGCAGGCAAATTATTTTCATCTACTAGCATTTTGTCATTTTTTGTGGAAGAAAGAACCCCTGTTGAACCTTGAAATGTGCAAAAAGTCATATTTGTGCAAACAACCACATTTGTGTAAACACATTGTCCTCAAATGTGCAAATCTGAAAAAAATGTATAATCCACTAATGGCACATGCAAGCGAAATCAGTCGCATGTGTATATTTGGCCAAAACCAATAAAAGGCTGCAAGATTAAATTGTTTGTATTTTTCCAGAAAATTATAGCTGAAACGGTATTTATTTACATTACCTTGGTATTTTTCTATTTTGATACAAATAAATGCATACATTTAAACATTTTGTGGTATATTGGTTTAAAAAAATGGTAATGATTTTCATAAAACCCTATCATGTTTTATGCTTAAATTGAAAATTGTTCCAATGAGTTGTTTTAATGAAAACTTTGCATAATAATAGAGCAATAGCTAATTAACGAATGTACGTAGTTTCATTGAAATACAACAATCCCTTTTGCTAAGGCGTAAACTTAAACGGCCTGTTTATTTTGTTGTATTTGTAATTTCCTGTTTCTTAATTTTACAAGCTTTTTTCTCAAAAGACTGATTATAACATTAGCAACAAAAACTTTAGAACTGGAAGTAGACATGGTATAACAGAATATATTTTTTTCTGGAATTTTAAATCTTGGGTTATGTAGTTTCAGTATTTTTGAAAATCTCAATTCTCAGTTCATTATGTTTTGTGACAAATTTCCTTTTAAATGAGAGGACAATTATAAGGGACTTCAATTTTAACGGTATGGAAGTTACCATCTCCAACAAGCAGCAGCGACCATGTGTCCTGCATCCTCGCACATCATTGGTTGTTTTTTTTTCAGATCAGACTATTTCAGTCTGAAACAATTAAATATGTAGATGGCCATATCTTGAAATCATTGTTAGAAAAACCTGTGACTGTTTAGAATTAGGTTATCATTTTTTAATAAACGATTTTGGTTGAAAAAAAATTATTTCCACCTTTGTAGGATTTGCATGTCATTTGAGGGTGCCATGTTTGCATAAATGTGGTTGATTGTGCATTTGAGAGCAACAAGTTTGCACAAATGTGACCTTTTGCACATTCCACATCTCAACAACCCCCTCCCCCGATCAGTCTCTATCCTTTCCATGCAGTCTAAAGTTTATTAGAGTATAGCGGTGCCTTAATTTGTATCCAACACCTGAGTCCTGTTTATTTAGCATCTGTTAGCTAAGTACATCCCTGTCATTTTTTATACTTTTTTTTCTTGCTGAATATAATAAAAAGGTGTATGAAAAAAGTTTGTATACTGAGTTTGGTCATTCCATTTTCATTACCTCTTATATTTTTCCCACCGAGTGCATGAATAGCATTTTGTTTAGTTTATGTGAAACTAATTCACTTCATTACATTTGGGTAGACTAATTTGTTTATGTTTTGTAAACATTGTCAATAAAAACCTACAATAATATGTATAAATGTTTTAATCTTTAATATTCAATATTTTTATAATTACTAATGGTATTTATCCAATTTCTGTTTGACAGGTAGAGGTAGAAACAATTATGAACAGAAAATCTTTATTGAAAACGTTTCAGATCAAAGAAATTAATTTACTTGTGTTAACAAATCAATATCTTGAAATATTCAATCATGTAAAATAGTGTAAAATTATGTTACATTTTTTTGTAAACTATTTTTTGGGAAATTAAATTTATAAAAATTAGTATTAAAAAAAATGCTGTGTATATCAGTAGTTTTATTATTACTTGGTCAATGCATTCATTTGGCTTATTTTCGATATGAACTTTAACGTTGAGTATTTAGATATATTGTCTGCCTGAACAAATTTTTGTTGTTGAATATGTTATTTTAATGTCATATAATAGTTATTTTTCACTTGCAAAACCCTGTTTTATTTTGTTTTCTTATAAATGAAATCATATTTGTGAATAACTTAAAATTACAAAATTTAATATTCAAAGAAGATAGTCTTTGAGTTAGCTTGGGTCAGTTAATATTTTGTATAATAATCAGGCGACACTTTACGAGTGTTAATACTGTATTTCTATACATCAATAATTACACTAACGAAAATTAAAGGATGAAAAAATGCTTTCTGCCCTCTATAGTTTATTACAATCTCAGGGTCCTCTACTAAACACCACCAGATACTACAATACCTGCCAGAGAGCAGCCCCCTGTTTTGAATTGATTATTAATGGTATATTACAAATTTCAAAGCTTATAATAATAAACATTTATTGAAACTACACCTTTACAACGGTGGCACCCGTTCATACACGGTGCGTTCTATATACAGATAGACATTCAACAGATAGGCCTACAAATTAATAAATACAAACAGATACAAAATAAAACTAGTCAACCGCCGACTCGATCGCTATCGTAGTCGTACGTCACTTATGCAATATACAATGAGGTAAAAAGAAAAGAAATACAAACAATTTTAAGTAGTACAGTTACTGAAAAAAAAAAAATATTGTACCAAAATTTTAAAATAGTAATATTAAAAACTCAAAATAAAAAGATCTCTATACCGCAACAAAACATTACATGCTATCTGCGAGTTGTATAAGATTGTTTCGTATTTTCCATGATCTTGTTAGGTATACTTTACAAAATTTGTCAAGACTCAATAGAACATTATGACTGAGGGGAAGTGTATCCGTCCCCAGAACATATAACATTTTTTCGTAATTATTACTCTGCAGAATGTTTCCCAAACATCTAACTCGTTATGAAAAATTCTTTCAGAAGTTGAATTTCTGGCCGTCGCAATTTCAGAATCGAATGCGTTGGAGGTTTCGTAACCTTACGAAAACGTATACGTCACATTGTGAAACTTTTGAGCTGATCCCCATTTCATATTTGTAAAGCGTATTCGTGTTGACGACGAATATAATATCATCACAGTCATATTTTACATTTGAATCAGGAATGATTCATGATTGTAATATAATTATAGATTTATTGAAAGTAATTTACGAAAAGTAATTTTTACTAAAATGTCAAGCTTATTTTGATAATTAGCAGTTTTTAAAGTCCTCCCTCGCCGGCCAAGCAACATGTGAAACAGATTTTTACACTGGCGCGCTTATGAAAACGAATAGCCTACGTGTGTGTATCCGTTTTCGTTATCGTGTATGCGTAGCGTTGTGAATCCTCCCCAATACGAAACGAACGCGTTCGTCATCCGGATTAACTGTGAGGCGCGCGCTACCGATGCATTTATTTGCTCAAATAAAATCATTCTTTTCTGTAGGCTACACTATAACAATAATAGGCCTAGTATTTATTCAGACACAATCCAAATCATTTTAGACTTTCATGTACTATACGATAGGCCTATTTAAAATCCGTTAGGTTTCTGTAAGTTAAAAAAAGAGTAGAATCATTATAGAATAGGAAAAAATAAAAACAGAGGTTTTAACTTGATATTAGCCTACCGTGTATTTTATATACAAGCCATCAGCAATAATAATAATTATTACACCATAACATACAATAAAAAAATGAATAAAAATTATCGTGTTAATTAATGTTTCATCTCACATACACAATAAAAGTAAACGTGGAAGTGTATCAACAAGGTTTCACGATCTCCTTTATCTTGTTGTCAATTAGGTCCGGTACTTTTAATGTTTTCCAGTTAGTTGCTAATTTAATATAATATTGTTAATATTGCTTCCAATATCAAACAGTAACCATGTGTTTGATTTCTGTGGCAAAATAGCGTATATTTTAACAAAATCAGGATTCTTTCCTTTAGTAAATCAACATTTTTTGGAAGCCATGTTCGTCTTCGCATCTTACTAGGCCTAAACCTTCATTTGCAAAAAATACGGTAGCTTTCATTTCATTTATTTTTTGCGTCATTTTCTTTTGTTTTCCGATTTTGTTCGTACAGTGACATTCTTCAGATGGCGGTAGGCTGTACAGAGAATGTGAGATGATGACGGGAATGTAAGCTGCGCTGTAAACACAAATCACAATTAACACAATCCTTTTTAATCGTTTTGTCACATTATGTTATAATGTAGGCCTAATAATTATTATTATTGCTGATTTCTTATCAAGTTAAAACTTGAAAATCGAATGATAACCTTTGGATTGTGTCTGAATAAATACTTAGGGTACAATTTTAGATCATCAAAAAGACAAACGCATTATTAAACAGAATACCATCACTGACAGAAGGGCGTGTCGGATTATTAAAATGACAGTAGCGTACATTTTATGGTTTCAGTAGAAAAGGACCAAAAATATCAACCGAAGAATAAATTCCTACTATAAAAATAAAGACAAATTGTTGTGTGAACATTGTATTAAGTTTTATTATTTTAAAATGTTAGGCCTATTGTGTGCAGACAAGAATTATTTGACAAAATAAATGCTGTGAGAGCAGTTGAGTACAAAAGCGTTATTTATTATGAAATGTTATATAGGCCTATATTGTACAGAAAATAATGTACGTAGTCCTAAATAAATGCATCGTAGCGCGCGCCTAACACAGTTGACTGAATACAATACATAAGAAACACGGATGAACGTTTCGTTACTATTTATTATGATGATCAAACGCATTCGATTCTAGAATTGCCGCACGGCAAGAAATTCAACTTTTAACCTCAATTTTATCAGTTCCTGAAAGAATTAAGCTTTGAAATTTGTAATATTAATAATCAATTCAAAGCAGGTGGCTGCTCTCTGGTAGTTTGTTGCCCTCCTGGTAGGTCTGGTGGCCAGGTATTTGGTGGTGTTTTTTCGTGCCGCGGCTTTAGCCAGCTATATCCCCAGAGGATTACTCATTCAGAAGCTATATCAAGCGGAAGCTATAGTTCTAGAAGAGGCTGCCATTTTTGATATTTTGTAAACTAGGACGGGTCATGCTCAAATTACAAACCTCAAAGCACGTCTGGGAGAAAAGAGTCTATGAAAACATTTGCATGCATGTAGACGGTAATCTGTAAAATCTTGTGAATAATGACTTTTTTCTTGCTGTCAACCTAGGCCGGTATTATAATAATTCACTGTAAAAAAATAAAAACTTTATTTTTGCTATAATACAGGTACTGCTGTAATTCGCCGTCAGATAATCATTGAATTATGATCAAAAACAGTCCATAGTAAAGATTTTGTTTGTAATAGGATAGGCTTGATGAAGTGACCCCCAGACTTGACCTTAGCAATAAAATAAAGTGACAGAAATTGAGTCTGTTTAGTCGTCTAGCTTTAATATTATTTAGACATCATTTTATTAAAATTATTTTAATAAACACATCATCTTGTACAGATTCAGTATTTTTTATTTTTCAATTTTCACAATTATGACGTAATTCTTGTTGTATTTTACTTCAAATACAAATGTATTCACTTCTGTAAAAAAAAAATTATTATTCACTTTTAACAAGAGAAAAGTAACATTTAATACCATTTTCTGTGACAGAGAGTATTTTTTTGCTTTAAATTACATTTTTTCAGGTAAATATTTTTTTAGTTAACGTGAATAACTATTATGTGACACATTCAAAAACAAATTTGAAAAAAATATTTTTTTTTTCAGAGTGACAATATATCTTTTAAAACTGTTTGTCTACTCGCGAGCGGAGTTTTTTGTAAGAAATATTTCTTGTTTACAGTAGTGGGACTGTAATCTCAATTATCATACACATGACATCGCATCTGATCACAAAACTTAGCAATACTAAAAATCGTCTTTCTGCCAGCCTGTTCCATTCATTTATATACTATATTAAACCCATCAACCATATATTGGACTTAGCATGTAGTACAATTAATTTCCAGTCCGCTTAAAACAAAATGTTTAGATGTCGCGCGCAAATTTGTTTAGACGATCCCTAAGTTTAACCTTTGACAGGGTGGTATTGATCATCATAGAGAGGAGAGAAAGCAAAACGAGGCTGATCTCTCTATCATCCCTCTGCTGCTCGTCTCACTCTGTGTGTGAACATTTGCATGCACATGAAAAATAAAATGGTGATAAATTATGTGAGATGTTCTGGACGGTTTATTTGAGTAAAATGAAGTAACCGTACTTTAAAAGTCCTTTGGAAATTGATTGTAATTATTTCAAAATTGGTAAGTAGAATTTGAAAGACGTAATTTGTAATTATAAGACGGTAATTTTATGAGAATATGGTGAATATAAAAATGACGAGACGGCCACTCTGGCCGACAACAACGCAACGGATCGGAATGAACCTGGTTGAAACACCCACCATCCAGCTATTATGCGATGGAGGACTGTCTCCCCTCCTCTATGATTAGGCCCTATGCCTAGCGACATGATGTTTCTGGACAAATTGCTGTGAAAAATAAGACCCATTCCCTACAATTGTTGAATTAAAAAAAAAGAATTCATATTGGCTAGACGCTAGGCCTAGGCCTACTAGCCTACCTAGGCCTAGCTAGAGGCCTAGCCTAGGCCTAGTAGTACTACTAGGCTAGGGCCTAGTAGTAGTGTAGGCCTAGCGACCCGGCCTAGCTAGGAGGCCTACTAGGCTAGGCCTAGGTAGGTAGGCTAGGCCTAGCAAGCTAGTTTAGGCTTCGTTTCGCACCTGCCTTTTTTTCACTCCAAATTTGTTAAGTAACCATATCGTGAATATAATGCACTTGTCAATTGTATGACGCACTATACGACCCCCGGGAGAGGTGCATCATTTGTCCGATGTGAGTCATACCTTTGTATACCATGACGCATCCCTGCGTCAAAAAAGTGACTTACCTTTACTAGACAATGACGCACCTATTTTTAAATCAGCGACGGACCTTTTAGTGAATTATGATTTGAACGATTTGCGCAATTTAAAATTGCGCAAAGAATTCCTTGCGCAATTTGAATTGAAACATCTGTTTCAAATTGCGCAAGCAACGTATTAAATTGCGCAAGTAATCTGCAAATTGCGCAAGGTTTTTTTCGACAGATTGTGAAATCATGCACACCCATATTTTTATAGTAATTTCTAAGAATGATTCAAAATTAAAGATAATATCGTATTTCCTTATTTTTTGTAGTAGTGAAAATATTGTTATTGTTAGCATACCGTCGAAGACCCGACAAAGGACCACAAAGGTGGTGTTCCCGGCGGGCACGTGCACGGCGGGCGGCTAATTACTACTCTAGCCTACTACTGGCTATGTTTTGATAGCAAGTCTAAACGTTGGTGGCGGTAGACTATGTTGTGTATTACTACATTAATTTTTTTTATTTTTACATTTATTTTGATTTATTTTAAGTTACAATGAGTGATAATATTATTTAATTGTGTATGCCATTTATGTTGTGTATTATACACATGTTATCTTCGCATTTATTATGTTTCATTTTGAGTTATTAGTTTCGAATAAATTATTATTATTGTTAACCGATCGTCGACGTTAGCACGCATTCTGGTAGAATTCTGCTGCGCAATTTGACAATTTTACAAATTGTGCAGCGCAATTTGAAATTGCGCAAGGATTTTCTTGCGCAATTTGATATTGCGCAAGTTGATTGCGCAATTTAATATTGCGCAAGAAAATCCGTGCGCAATTTGAAATTGCGCAAGGAATTTTTTGCGCAATTTCAAATTGCGCAAATCGTTGAAATCGCGCATAACAATGACGCACCACGACTGTCTTTTTGACGTACCTTCACTGACGATTGTTGACCCCGACTACTGCGCAGTGCATGCAGTGTGATATCAAAAATCTCAAACTAATACGCGTGTCTGGTGCTATGGAGGCGCGCCAGGGTCGTCGATCGATGTTAATCAGGCCGGCTAGGAACGTTCTCGCGCGATCACACAATCACACAAAGATTGGAACGGCTATTTATAATACAAATATTATGTCATTTTCCAGTTTGGCCGATAGAGGGCGCGAGTGATGACGCTCTCAAGCGTGACAATGTACAACGCAACCTGGCCGCCCCTCCGCGATCATCAAGGCCTTGTTTTCAGGCTTTTTGGGTGACGCGGGTCGATGGTAAAGTGACGGACATTGAACATTGAGGCGACGCACCATTTGGGTTCTTTGACGCACCCCTGTGTCATTAATTATTTGTAAATGACGCACCCATGACGCACCACTCCCGGGGGTCGTATAGTGCGTCATACAATTGACAAGTGCATAACACCTTATTAGAATTAGGCCTCATACATAATAAGTAATTTTACAAATGAGAATCACAGAAAAATTAACAAATAAGTCCTTTATAATGTGCCGTTTTCAAAGAATATCAACCGACCCTAAAAATCAGCAGACTAAAGGAAGACTGAAGGATATTATTTAGATCATTGAGGTATAAACGGAGTATGGTCGAAGCGGCCGCCAACCAAAGCGGTCGCCAGTTTAATATTGTCATTTGTATGGAACGCCATGTGTGCTTTAATCTTTGATTGTCGTTGTCAACGCCATGGCCTATGCCATGGCGAGTTGAGTTACACAGCTGTATGTATGGTCAAACCAATAAATATAAACCAAATCATGTACTGTACTATCGAATCTTTATATTTCTATAATAATAAAGTTTGCCTGCCGATAAATCAATGTATATTTTATTTGTATTTTACAGGGCTGAAAATTAACCTTTAAACCATAGTGGCCAGCAGGGCCAGTTGAAGTTGAAGGATGGTCGCCCTTATTAAAAATGGCTGGCCCTTATTAATTTTTTGTACAAATTTGTTTTGCCCGACAGGGGTGGGGATAACTAACTAGCAGAAATTCGCGTAATTAATTACCGTACCGGTAAAACTCATTTTAAATTGATCAATATTTTTATATCTGAAGGTATAAAACAATTTAGGATATTAAATAAATAAATTGATGTCATCATGTTATTGTAATTAAATTATGATTGCGAACACGTACTAGAGTAGTTACTTTACTAATTAATTTAATATACAATAACAAATATATATATTTTGATATACTTTATTGAAAAAATATATACATTATTCTTAATAATTGGCTTATTATATATTAATATACAATACAAAAACCACAGTGTATTTATTGACTTTATTAAACATAGGCCTATATATCATTTAGAACACGCCATTTCGTTTAAAATAACGTATCGCATTCAATCTGTAAAAAAAAGAGAATAAATTACATAATAATGTAGATTGTTTTTTACGTCCGAGAAAAGAAAACCTGTCGAAACAATGACAATCAAAGATTACAAAACAACGATCAATCAAAGCGCACACGGCGTTCCATACAAATTACCGTTATTGGTTGGCGGCCGCTTCGACCGTAATCCGTATAAACTACACTCCTACCTACATGTTATGATGATAAATTTGTCGTTTTATGCAAACGTCAGGGAGAAGTCCCCGATAAAAATATACATCCGGTATTACAGTAAACGATGCAAATAATATTATTATTAGATTGTATGTTACTCTTTTGTTTGTTAATCTGTAATTTAACGTTATTTCAGGATTCTGGAATTTATTTTATTTAAAAATTTCTTTTTTGAAGGGTAAAAATTGAACTGATCATCCACCTCGGGGTTTCCCTTTTTATAAACCCACACAACATCATGTCACTGTGTCTCTCAGTGTTGTGTCAGTCTAATGTAGGATTTTGCATTTTAATCACGATCGTGACTAACGCATGGATGCCGGCTATCAGCCCTTCCCTCGTCATGAAGAGCGACTGTCGATAATTGTGTAATTTTTCTTTGATATTACATATTTTTGTTGATATGTGTATACTGGCATAATGTTCTACACTTTTAAAATATAATAATAAATTTGAATGCATTTTCTTCTCATATTCTGCTAAATGCATGACAAATATGTGGTCACGCATATATTTGTTCAAAAATCACATTGAAATGCGGGACCGTCCCGCAAGATGCGAGACGGTTGGTAAAAATGCAGTCGTGTAGCAGACAAGATATACAAGTGGTGTGTGTGTGTGTTTTTTTTTTTTTAATGGGGCTGCGGTGCAGACGAACTGTTTCGTAATCGTGCAGCAAGACTAGTGTGATCTGTATTCTACAATACGATTTACACGCAGAGTGCTGTTATGCATTTTGCTGTGCACTTTTTGCACTCCAGTGCATGATAGTGAAAAAATAAAGAGCACACACGTGACTCATTTCAACTCGTCTGATTGGCTACATCCTTGTTATAATAGTAATTAACTTTAAATAACCTTCTCGTGGATAGCACACCTTAGAATTGGGTTACATTACATTTAACATGTTTCTCGCAAACACACTTTTACACTCATACTCGATGTTATAATTAGAGAGCTAATAATTCAAGATTTTTTCTACGTTTAATTCATTTATTAAAAATAAATTTCAATATATTTTGTCAAATAGAATATTTTATTTAGTTCACATTTTAAACATAATATAATATTAGTTTATTTATTGACCCCTTTTTTTGGCATGTCATTTTTTAAATCTAATTTGAGAATTTGGTCAGTCTACAGTTCATTTGTTGAGTGCTATGATGCATACCACAGTGCTTTGTAGTGGTTTTGTTTTGGCATACCTACTATCTAGGCACGCATAACCTCCTCCTACTTGTATTCATACATTGATTTGCTCCAAAGGCATTATTTTTTCTAGATTCTTCTCATTTTAAAGATCAGCATTGAATTAAAATAAAAGTTTTATTAATAAACAGAGAGCTCCATCGCTTTGAAATCTATAAACCATTTATAAAAACAAAATCTATTTGATTGAATTTAAAATTGCTTATCATTTCTTGATATAATAATGACAGCCAAAATTGTTAATCCGGAGAACTTCATTTAAGTTAAGTTAACTAATTGCTTTTATACCATTATTATCATTATATAATTTTATAGATGACTAATAATCGATATCAAATTGTAAATATATTAGAGGATGATTAGAGTGATGTACAGAACCTGTGGATGATAAAACCCTTTACAATGTCAAGGATAAATATCACAAAGAAAAGCCCACACACTTTACTATACATTGTCTTCTTATCGATGACTCACCAATGATAATAGACTTTAATCTCAAATATCGGTTTACAATGGGCTTTTCCTGCATACAATATTTGGGGGGATGTAATAACTGGAGTGCACTAGTCGAAAAAAATCATTTGTTATTCAAGTTGCAGTTACAACATCACACAACTTTACTATTTATATCGTATACTGGAACAGTGGAGAATTATTTAGGTTGTGATTGAGATTCTCTCTCTGTTGTTTTAGTTCCCTAATGCTTGATCACTTTAAAATTTTACTAAACATTAAAATTAATATAACTGTAGATTATTTTTGAAGTCATAAATAAATATTATAAAGATGTTTAAAGATGAGAACATTGCAAGTATGTGCATATAAAAAAAAAAATTGTATTTATAAAATAATACTGATTAATAAATAATTTTTCAATATTATATGAAGAGCCTAGCCTTAATATGTCGAGCTGATTCTGGGTACAACAGAAAGCAGGCAAATTCTGTGATACAGTTTAAAATGTATGTTGCGCTTATCATTGGCAATATTAAGCCTGAAATATCACATACAGTATTATTATGCAACCATCTGTCCGGCTTGCATGTCTGTCTAGCTTGCATGTCTGTCTTGACTTTATTCAGAAACTATGAGTCGCACTGTCTTTGTTGGGTGTAGCTCGGTATAAGAAAGAATGAGTTTGCGTCAAGGTGTAATTGAATTCTTGTATACCGTACAGTATCACAAGCAATGTGTTTCGTAACAGCAAAATGTTCAGATATGCTTAACTAACGCTTTCCTTTAAAACTGAAGTGTCACCGAATTTGGGTATCTGATATGCAGGAGTAAAATTGATTTGAAAAATCATTGATGCATGACTTTTGTATCATAAACGGAGTTCACTAATATGGTACCTTGAGGTGTCGTAACGAACGAAAGATCAGTGAGAGGCAAGATGTGCCTTCCACTAATTTTTTTCTTGGTTCAGACAACATGTACAATACGAAAGCATAACTCTGTTAAAAGAAATTGTTCAAGGTGTGTGCTGGTCATTCACCTTTCTTTACAATTATTAAGTGATGAGCAAACAAACATAATATTAGTTGTAGTTGTGTTCTTTTGTCATTTGACCTTGTGTGTGGGTACTGTAGATCTTATTCATCTAGGATCATTGCCCATACAATCTACAAAAATGCAGTTATTAAAGACACAGCAACAATACTGGGTTTCTCCCAATTTGTATCAACAGAGTCTGTCAAAAACAGAAAGATATTTAATGCAGCAACTATACAACGTCAGGCTAGGGCTACGGCTCAAGTACAGTACGATGTTCGTAACGTTACCAATGTTTACCAGCTAGGCCTACAAAAATAAGCCTAGCTAGCTTGAAACGATATTATGATGGTATAACCAGGATGTCTTGGTCATGTAATGAGTTTTTACCACAATATAGTGTACACAAGATCTGACACATGTTTACTGTTACTGTTAAGGATATTGTTTTTGAAAAAAAGCAAATGGTTGATCACAAACTGCAGAAATGGCTAGCTACAATGACCATACTATAAATTTAGCTTAGTTTGTGCATATTTTTTCGATAAAGACACTTGACTCTCAGTTAGGTGATTCTCCCGTCACGTGTGCAACATTCATACAACAATTTTAGCTATTTTATGGTAGTTCTAGCCTTAAGCTCTGTCTACACTATCAAACTTTATGTGTCAAAAAAATGTGATGTGCCCATATATGGACATGATGATGTCATATCACTACCATATTTAAGCCTTACAAGTTGTAGAAGGAGATTTACTATGCTACATTTATTTAATTCTTTTAGGCCATCGGGTGAAAATCCTATCATTCAATCCTGTTCCGATCTCTGACTAAAAAAATTCCTCATGATAATTATTTAAATAATATTTTAAAAGTGATAACGCAAAAAAGTCAGAAATCTGAGTTTTCTAGATCTAGAAAACTCAGATATCTGAGATCTGAGTTTTCTAGATCTGAGTTTTCTAGACACCCTTTATTCTGTCCTGTCCTGTACAAGAGTGTGTTGCGTAACATCTAAGAGATTCCATGTAATAAGATTTTAATTGTGAAGAAAGGCTAATTTGTTTTAATCCTAAAATTGTCTCAATTGGGCATGGTTTTTATAATCATTCTCACCAGAGTTTATTATCATCATGTACTTACCACTATCCCAAGCACTTGCCTTGGACTTTTTGGAGGTTTAGAGTTCTAAGTCTACAGTACTTGATACGTGTCATAAGTACATCTTCTGATTTCCTTCCTTGCCCTTGGTGTAATGTAATTGACCTACACAGCAGTACATAACCAAAATAACATTAATGTCCTAGGGAGGTAGGTACTTCCACGTACAGGAATATATAATTCAATTAAAGTCACATATTGTAAAACATTAGATCACATAGAATGGCATATTGTACTTATCATATTTTGAATGTCAGGTTTAAACTAGCCTTTTAGAGAATATGTTGTGAAATTTGTAAATTGAAATGAATGTATAATGCAGTTTTATTTTTATCTATATAGTTTATCTATCTATTAATGTTTGCATCAAGCAGAATAAGTGTAAGGATGCGTTTATACAACACACTATAACATGCCTAAAAATGTGTGTTGCATAAACATTAAAGATGTATTGTCCCTTGAAACACAAAAAATGAAAAAAAAGATATTCTAAATCTAAATTGGCCATCAAAGTAATAGGGAGGTTTCGCAACCTTACGAATACGATAACGAAAAGGGATACGTCATACATTTGTGAAACTTTTGAGCTGATCCCCATTTCATATTCGTAAAGCGTATTCGTGTTGACGAATATCACCAGTCATATTCGTAACTACAAAACGAGTATAGTTTTTGATCTATTTTGCACATTTTGCATTTGAATCAAGAATGATTCATGATTATAATATAATTATATTATTATATATTTACTAAAATGACAAGTCAATTTTGATAAATAGCAGTTTTTAAAGTCCTCACTCGCTTTGATGTTACGCTAGGCCTACACTAGGCAGCCAAGCAACACGTGCCTGCGCTTCGCTCAAATTTACCGCAGTCATATTTTGGACGCGCCTCAATATTTCGTTGCCATGCGAAACAGATTTTTTTATGGCTTATGAAAATGAATACGTGTGCGTGACGTATCCGTTTTCGTTATCGTATTCGTAAGATTGCGAAACCTCTCTAATATTAAAGTTATTCACTTTAAGTCAAAAATTCGAGTCAAAATCAACAAGTTTACGTAATTAACATGTAAATTAATTTTATTACATTTCGTCTGGAAAATCGTCACGAGCGAAAGTAAACAAAGATTTCAAACCACGAGTATGCATGATGCTAATTAGAATTGTTTACAACTCGTCACGATTGAGAAAGTTTTTTCACACAGATTGCGAGGAAGTTTTATGATTATGCATACAGAGTAGCCAAACAAGCGCGTTGCATTATGAGATATGTTTTGATCGAAAACTGAGACTGAAACTAAAGTCAAAGATATTTTTTGAACAAAAAAACGTCTGTAATTCGGTTAAATTATTTTTTTTTTCGACTAAGTTTTGGTGAAAGTTAATAACTATTATGATACTTCAAAATGATCCACTTTTTTTTCGAAATTAAAAAAAAATTTTTTTTAAAAAATTAGTCAAATAAAAAAATAAATCCTAAATGCAGTCAAATACATCTTTAAAGAGATTCCGTGTAATAAACTGAATTAGAAAGAAAAAAGTATATTGATACTGTAGACGAGCTTTTATTTAAAAACCCTTTGGTGTTGTTTGTAGTACACAGAGTATCTGTAGTGTATTCTATTATGATGTGTTCTTGTGCTTTTGCTTGGAAATACAATACTGTAATTATAAATTCAAGGTCTTTAGTAAGGCTGAGTTCATTACATCAATGTACTATGTACTCTATTGACTGATAAAAAGGTATATATACTGCTACATATCATAACGCATATGATTGACAGCTGTCAAGACATCTCAATCAAATACATTTCAATAAATTTTCATAGAATGTACTGTAAAATGAAATATGTAATTATCTTCTTTATGATGTTTTATTTCAAATGTTCATTGACCTAATTAAACTACAAATAAAAATTAAGTTGATGATCAGTACATGTAAATAGTCGCATACTGCAATAAATCGTTTCACTGGGTATAACATTTGCTAGGTTTTCACTTGCACAGAGCAAAGAAAATACATTTTGTGTGGAAGGACACTAGAAAATTATTGAATTTGTAGTAATAGTAAAAACAATAAAAATGAATCCATTATATAAAATCTGTCATGGTTATTTTAGTTTGTAAATTTAATTTTAGATTAATGCCTTACAGATTGAACTCTAAAGATACTGTTGGCAATAACTATTTACAAATTATTGATTACAAAAGCTTTGAAGTAGAAATAGATCCCACAATTATCAGTACATTTCAAGATCTTAATTAGATATTGTTTATTCCATTGAGATGCTTAATAGCAATTATAATAATTATGTTATTCATCTTTACAATTTGTACTTACACACAACAGGATCGTTGACTTAATTGTATGGTACTGTAATAGCACCACCTCAAAACAGTTGTTGGTAGAGTTTAACTGCGTGTACCCGGTGTATAAACTAGAAAGCCACTCCGAGAGTGCATACCTCCGCCTACTGTAAAATTCTCCTACATAAGACTGGTTGAATACTGTCCATGTACAGTACTGATTGAATACTGTCCATGTACAGTACTGATTGAATACTGTCCATGTACAGTACTGATTGAATACTGTCCATGTACAGTACTGATTGAATACTGTCCATGTACAGTACTATCCATGTACAGTACTGATTGAATACTGTCCATGTACAGTACTGATTGAATACTGTCCATGTACAGTACTGATTGAATACTGTCCATGTACAGTACTGATTGAATACTGTCCATGTACAGTACTGGTTGAATACTGTCCATGTACAGTACTATCCATGTACAGTACTGATTGAATACTGTCCATGTACAGTACTGATTGAATACTGTCCATGTACAGTACTGATTGAATACTGGCCATGTACAGTACTGATTGAATACTGTCCATGTACAGTACTGATTGAATACTGGCCATGTACAGTACTGATTGAATACTGTCCATGTACAGTACTGATTGAATACTGGCCATGTACAGTACTGATTGAATACTGTCCATGTACAGTACTGATTGAATACTGTCCATGTACAGTACTGATTGAATACTGGCCATGTACAGTACTGATTGAATACTGTCCATGTACAGTACTGATTGAATACTGTCCATGTACAGTACTGATTGAATACTGTCCATGTACAGTACTGATTGAATACTGGCCATGTACAGTACTGATTGAATACTGTCCATGTACAGTACTGATTGAATACTGTCCATGTACAGTACTGATTGAATACTGTACATGTACAGTACTGATTGAATACTGTACATGTACAGTACTGGTTGAATACTGGCCATGTACAGTACTGATTGAATACTGTCCATGTACAGTACTGATTGAATACTGTCCATGTACAGTACTGATTGAATACTGGCCATGTACAGTACTGATTGAATACTGTCCATGTACAGTACTGATTGAATACTGTCCATGTACAGTACTGATTGAATACTGTCCATGTACAGTACTGATTGAATACTGGCCATGTACAGTACTGATTGAATACTGTCCATGTACAGTACTGATTGAATACTGTCCATGTACAGTACTGATTGAATACTGTACATGTACAGTACTGATTGAATACTGTACATGTACAGTACTGGTTGAATACTGTCCATGTACAGTACTGATTGAATACTGTCCATGTACAGTACTGATTGAATACTGTCCATTTACAGTACTGATTGAATACTGGCCATGTACAGTACTGATTGAATACTGTACATGTACAGTACTGATTGAATACTGTCCATGTACAGTACTGATTGAATACTGTCCATGTACAGTACTGATTGAATACTGTCCATGTACAGTACTGATTGAATACTGTCCATGTACAGTACTGATTGAATACTGTACATGTACAGTACTGATTGAATACTGTCCATGTACAGTACTGATTGAATACTGTCCATGTACAGTACTGATTGAATACTGTCCATGTACAGTACTAATTGAATACTGGCCATGTACAGTACTGATTGAATACTGTCCATGTACAGTACTGATTGAATACTGGCCATGTACAGTACTGATTGAATACTGTCCATGTACAGTACTGATTGAATACTGTCCATGTACAGTACTGATTGAATACTGTACATGTACAGTACTGGTTGAATACTGTACATGTACAGTACTGGTTGAATACTGTCCATGTACAGTACTGATTGAATACTGTCCATGTACAGTACTGATTGAATACTGTCCATGTACAGTACTGATTGAATACTGGCCATGTACAGTACTGATTGAATACTGTACATGTACAGTACTGATTGAATACTGTCCATGTACAGTACTGATTGAATACTGTCCATGTACAGTACTGATTGAATACTGTCCATGTACAGTACTGATTGAATACTGTACATGTACAGTACTGATTGAATACTGTACATGTACAGTACTGGTTGAATACTTTCATTGTCCTGGCAGAGATGCATTTTTGTCTGATATAAACCTTGTAAAATTGTTTTATTGGTTGATTTAATAGTATTTTTTTTCGTTGTCGGGTTTACTGTATGTTCCCTGTAAATTTGACTTACAGTAGGATCCTTTGTATATTTCTCAATTAAAATCAATTAAAGAATAAAATAATAAAAATAAAAGATAAACATGCTGACGATGGACAATTTCATGTACAGTATAGTAATTCCTTTTTTGTTCTTTGAAATTGTTCACAGGCCTATTAAATGTGTTGTTAATTATTGGCAATGTTGTTAAATTATAGAAGTGGAGCTTTAAAAGCTAGTAATTTCCGACTTAATCATTGTCTTCAGCCCAAGCAATCCAATGACTTTAGGCAACTCTAGCATCTCACACCACTCACACATTTCTTTTTATAAACTGTTGTATAATAATATTAACAGGATATTCTACAGTTTGATTTCAAGAAATGATAATCCCATGTACCATACAGAAAAAGAATGGTGTAGTTATTTGAGAAGGGGTACAAAAGGGAGCTGGTGTTGTTGCTCATGAAAGAATTAAGATGATCCCTGAATATAGAGTGGTAGTAATAATGTATTTTATTAGAAAAGAGTGTTATAGTGCCTTTTATGGTTGGATTATATTCACTCCAGTCGCATAGATTTATCTACTGTACACATGCATTGATTACAATGTTGTTGTTGTTGGACAAGAAACATAATGTTAGCTACTGTAGCAGCATTGTGATATCAGTAACTCTATCCATAGATGAATTAGTTTAATTCATCCATACTCAATAGATAAATACATTAATACTAATATTAATAGGTAGAACTGAATATGAAAAAAGTCCCAATAAGAGTAGCCCTTGAATTGTATAGCACAGTACACTATGTATTATAAATTCTGAATAATTAAAATCTTGGGCTGTATCTTTCTAGATTTCATCAAACTTCATTGCTTTGTACCCACTAGTAGTAGATTAGCTACATCTTAGTATATATCAATAATTTGGTACTTTGCTTTAATATGCGAGGCTTGATTTCTGTATTGGGAGAACACTGATAGTTCATAGTTCATAGTACATTTTATTTGTCCATACGGAATTCATGTGACATACAATATTGTAAATGTTTTTAAATTGGGTACGCTCAAGAGGTGTGAAGGTGCAGTTAGTGCCAGCCTAGGCCTACAAAATTATGTACGGCGGCACATCGTATTCTAAAATATTGAGGAAAATTCCTAGCAAACGAACACTCGTATCGTTGTTGAAAGTATAGATAATATAGGCCAAAGCACAGAGTACTACGTTTTTTCATCCCTCAAGCTGCGCCGAAGCGTTTCTGTCAGGGAGAGAACTTAATACCATCCCGATTATTTATTAAATAACAACACAGAAGCCGGCGACGGCCCTACTCTACTCTCTAGACTCTACTATTTCCCGAATGTTGTTTTGTATACTCTACTGACGCACTACACGCACGAGGAAAGTTCATTAAGGGTAAAATATAAAACTACATTAAATTGGGAGAGTCTAAAATGCATAACGCATAAATGTTTGATTTTGATAAGATTAAGACGCCATTCATCGAAGATACTAGAATGTTTATTTTTAATCTGAAAATTACATCCCTATCGAAAAATAGACAATCCTGGTAAATAGCCGACCGTCGGATGTCGTCGTTGTGCAGCGCACAACACGTGATAGTTCGGGTAGACTTCATCATCCATGTGTCATGTAACGTCTGTCTCTCTGTGCAGTCTACCTCTGCTATCTCCATCATATTGAAATAACAAAGAGATGCCTGATACAACGAAAAAAGTTGATGAAAATGGAGCTTGAAGTAAACAACATGATAACGAACAAAATAAATGCTTGGAGATCGATGGACCTTTTAGTTGGACTTTATGCTTTCGCCAAAATGATTATTTGATTATCTATTTTATCATGTCATCGCCAAATTAGCTAAAGTCGCGGTTTTATTTTTCGCCAGCCTGGAAACTTCGGCCAGTCCGAGCCCAGGTTTGACATTTACACACATTTTATACTTTTGCAATCAAAACAATTAGGTGAATGTCCAAAATGATCTAAATAAAAAATACTATGTTGACTAACACTTTGGTAAATTCTTTTAAAGGACAATGTTAATATCATAACAACAACAGGATATCATTTTTTACATTAATACATTGAGAAATAATTAATATATAATACATATAAATAGTCCTAGTCGGTTATGAAATAAATTATTATTGAATAAATGTGCAGGTAGGTAGTTTAATTGTGTTGACATGATAATTATTATCTAACCTACTATCTTTGGCTTGCTAGAAATTGTGGAGGTAGAAGATTACTACCATTGTTATTCATCATCCTTCTCCTTTTTGGTACTACATCCATCATAATAGTTAGGTTCAGTTATTTTATATCTGATAATCTATGATGTATTCCCTATGGTTTATGTAAGTTAATTCAACAACAGTGTAAACTAAGGGTAGCATTCACTGTATTGAACAATATGGACTTTTAGATTTTCATGTCGATTATATCGACTGCTACCCTGTTACGTCATTTTTATGATATGCACATGCGCTAGGCGACTGGTACGTCGACTGATTCGGCCTAAGAAATATCGGGAAGAAAGCAGACGAATTTTAGAATTAACTAAGTAATTACCTCAATAGTATAATGTTAACATGATTAATTTTATTTCCTTTTCGATTATTCTAACCGTAGGGTGCACTTTAAATTGAAATACGGAATCAAGTTTAGGCCAAGAAACCGCGTATACATATAACGGCAACCAATAGGTTATGGCTGCTTCATAGCAAATTTAAAGCTTCTTAAATTCCTTCAGTACATTTATTCCTAACGTACTCACTTTATATAGTAGCTTGATAAATACTCCACAAACGAACAAATCGGTAAAATTGACGTTTCAAAGCAAATATTCCATGAGAAGTGGAATTTTTCGCCATGCCTCGTGTTCTGAAAATGGTACATTCCACTGTGAGGGTATCTAGTCATTAATTAACTCGCTAATTACTAATACAGTACATGCATACCATGTGATGGTAATTTAGTAATAGTCTCAGAACTGAACCCCCCTACAAGGAAAATGGTAATGGCTTTCATTTTCGGTAGGGATTATTTTTTCAGTGTTTGGTTTTGTAGGCCTCTTCGCACGACGGCCATACAGAGTCAAATAAAACAATGTGGTTTATCAAACAGAAATATAAATTAGCTTCAATTCAATACTAAAGTAGCCAGATTTTTATGAGAAAGACTAAAAAATCTAATTTGAGGCGGATGTACATAATAATTTTAACCAGTTTGCATATAAAAATACACCACCACCTATTATGACCGGCGTGCGATCGTGTTTTGAAAATGGGTAGGTGTTTTTTCCAAAGTTATTTTTAGCGCGCTGATTTTAGCACGCCGACTTTTGTACCTCATTTTTAACTCGCGTTTTCTATTTACATATTTAAAAAACATAGATTAAAAAATACATATAAATAAACCCTTAAACAAGATCTTTCCAAACATATAATTTTTATTCACATGGTTACCTAAGAAATAGTATATTTTCAACTTCAAAGACATGTCACTTTTTGAAATTTCACGATTGTGTTCAAATTGCTGTAACGAAAATCCGCTTCATTGGGATACCTATGTATTTATATCTATCGACAGGAACAGTCGACTATGACCCATGTGAACATGACTGTGGTGTCCACGTTCACACAATCTACAAGTCTCTAAAATGCTTTAGAAGCTTGATAAATAAAGTTATTAGTAGTAGGACGCCTTTTAAAAACACTTTATGTTGCTTAATTTCCTTGATTTCTGAAGACGGTAATCATAATTGTTAAGATGTAATCTCATTTCCATAATACTTTATTTCATGACTAGCTTAGAAAACCAATAAATAGCTCTTTCTTTCCAAAGATGTTCTGACTTTCCCATTTGAGGACAGGTTTGTAGAATATAACATGTGAAACTAAATTTTATTTCTTGTTCTCCTTGGAGAGAAAAGGGCTATTGTTGGTTTATCCTTGTATGTGGCACTTATTTTGCCTACACTTTCAAAAGTTTAAAATTAGTATTTAACCAATTGTTATATTTTATATATTTACAGATGATAAAGAAATGAAGGAATGATGACGGTAGAACAGGATGGTCCACGGGTAGCCGAGTATCTAATAGTGGCTGGGCTATCTGAGACCTCCAGATCGTTAGAAGAGGGGCTGCAAAATGACAGCCATTTAAAGGCATCATCTACGCCCAATGAGCCTATCACAGATGTAGCTGTAATATTGAGAGGACATGGGGAGAAGGTTTGTAATTTACAGTAGTTCCTATGCATGCAATACAAAGGAACTCTTCTAATCACTATAGTGTGTATGGATTGTGGTAAATATTTTGTTTTTGCTTCGTGGTGGCGAAGATGCGATACTATCTCGATTTTATAGCAGATATTGATAAAAAAAACCCATAAATATTGTCTTCAATCGAATGCGTAGATGTATACTACAGCGTCAAAGAAGGACGTAAATTAATTTCCATTAACGTAAATATCGCTTGTTTTTGTCTATCACGCTAGGCCTAGCCCCTTTCGCTTTCATATACTCCTATATAGGCTTCGCTGCGGGGTGGCACAAAACCTAAGACCTAAGATCATGAAACCTAAAACCCAAGACCAGCTTAAAAACAATATCTAATACATAATTGTATACATAGTAAGTTTCATTTATTGATGCTTTATCACAAACTCATTTCCCCCGTTGAGTAAATATACCTTTGTTTCACAACAAACAAACTTAAAGGTTTGTTTGTTGATATATATACATTGCGTTGATTTCAGGGTTGTTTCCCTTTCGCACCTGTTTTTTTAAAATAATTTATTTTTATATATTAAATCAACATTGGCAATATCAATAAATTGTTTACCATTATTGCCATTGTAAGCTTCCTAAATGTCGGAATTTACGTCTGCAATTTCGTTGGCTGTTATCATTATAGACTAAGCCAGTGATATCGTGGAGAATTCAAGTCAAAGAAATATGCATATTGCATAGGAACGTCTGTCCCTGTCAGGGGTCTGCTTACTGTAGTATAATAGTTAGGTGAGCAGTTAAATACTGGTCTTTTAATACTGGATTGTGGTTAGTGGCCGTGTTTCGTATATCATTGGTTACCAGTTCGTGTAGGCTTGCACACAGTAAACAAAACAGTGTTTGGGGTTGACAAAAGCAAAACCTGTGTTTACCATTTTCTGTAAGATACTTTGTGTAATGTCCATTGCAATGTAATTATTTTATTTAAAGATGTATTGTCCCTTTGACTAATTCCAAAAAAATAAAAAATAAAAGATTTCAAAAAAAGGTGGGTCATTTTGAAGTATCATAATAGTTATTAACTATCACCAAAAATTTTTCAAAAAAAAAAAATTCAACTGAAATACTGACGTTTTTTTGTAAAAAAAATAACTTCCAGTCAAAGTTTTCAATCAAAACATATCCCATAATGAAACGCGCTTGTTTGGCTACTCTGTATGCATAATCATAAAACTTCCTCACGATCTGTGTGAAAACACCTTCTCAACCGTGACGAGTTGTAAACAATCCTAATTTAGCATATGCATAATGCGTACTCATGGTTTGAAATCTTTGTTTACTTTAGCTCGTGACGATTTTCCAGATGAAATGTAATCAAACTAATTTACCTGTTAATTACGTAAACTTGTTGTTTTTGGCTCAAATTTTCGACTTAAAGTGAATAACTTTAATATTACTTTGATATGGCCACTTTAAATTTAGAATATTTTGACCTTCATTTTTTTGTGTTTCAAGGGACAATACCTCTTTAATGATTTTTAACGAAAGAAAAAAAAAACAGTATTTGTACAGTATAGTATACATAGTATACAGTACAGTATTTTTTCAAATTAAATTTTCATCTGAAATTAGCGGCACTTCTTTTGTGTTACGTATACCAACGACATTGCGCTATATATTTAGACGTGGACAGGGTCTGCCCACTGTCTGGTCATGGACTGGGTTAAAGCGTGCATACAATCAAAGCATCTAGCAAGTCAATCGCGCCTTTGATGATGTGCTTATGTTACCGACAAAAGGGTAAATTCCACCGATTCATAGAGAGTCAATTAATTCAGTATGCTATTGAAAATATCATTATGATATGAACATTTTTACAAGAAGAATAATACAATCAATCATTATTTTAACTAAAAAACTTTATTTACAATATACAAGTTACCTCTTTAAATGGACGATTCAGACAACAGCCAATTTTAACTAGAGATCGAAAGAGAGACATGGCAGCAACAAAACACATGTTTACAACTCTCGGCGGTGGCCGATGAAAGCATGTCTTGGTCGTTATACAATTTGTTATGCAGCCTTTTGTTTCTTGGCTTGCATCGTCATATAGTGGTCATGTCACGTGTCTCATATGCATTAGGCCCTTTATGCATGCCTCAGCTCTAGAAAGTACCTGTTAAGTGGCGAGTGAGTGGCCGAGCGGTTAAGACAGTGGAACCGTAATTACGTAGCCATAACATCGGCAAGGGTTCGAGGCTCACTCGCTCCATGGTTCTGGTGGTAGAACGAGTCTTCTCGGATAAGGACTATAAACCGTAGGTCCAGTGTACACATATAGCTCATGCGCTACATCTTTCGAGACGAGTAGGGGGTTACCCCGGTGTACTAGTCCACACAAACACAGCCACTGTCACACACAGCCACTGTGCAAATTGGGGCTGGACCGTTTTAGAGGTGTTTACCACCTGTTGGTCCAGATCCTTCACTAACTGAGTTAGTGAGAAGTCGAATAAATAAAAAATTAATCTATTTTTAGATTGGTTGTGGTTGATATTTTTAAGCGTCACAATACCGTGAGAACACTGAGGTAGTAATAAATTCAGATGTCAGTCCATGCCAGGCGCGGATCCGTCATCAACACGGAAAAAAAATTGTAAATGAAAAAGTAAAAAAAAGGTTTTAGATTAGAAACGGGGTAACTTCTTCTGTCAGTCTGTTTTATTGCTGAAAAATACGATAGCTCAACAGGCACGTTTAATATTTGTCTAGACAAAACCAAGCACACATGCTGTACCAAGTTTGGTTTGCTTGCTGCCTCCACCGTTGTGACACCAGTCTGCGTGATACACACTATTCATCATGTCCAAAAAACAGAAGGTGCAACATCATTTAACCTACTATTACTGTATAATAATAATATTGTATATAGGCTATCCTGCGATATTTTTGCTATAAAATAAGAGACCCACGGATAACCGATATGAATAGTCTAGAGTAGTAGTACTCTCTATCTGGTACGACTAGGCCTAGTAGTAGAGCAATAGGCGCGTGTGCAATGAGCGGGAGGGATTTGAGGCCGGCAACAAAGGTGAACGATCCAAACTTATTTTCATTGCGGTCCAAGCGTCAATATCTAGACTGTATCAAGTTACAAGGGCCAAAGCGTGTAGTTACGCACTACCCTGGCGGTGTCCCTTTGTACGAATTAATTAAAGTTACAATTCTATATTTAGTAGTTGGCCCAGCTTACGCCGCCGCGGGCGTCGATATCTGAGTCATCCTACATCCAGGGACCAATACGTAGTTACAACAAAGCGATATCTTCCCTATTTGTAAGAATCGGCAATTCATTCGGAAAGCGCAGCGTACTAAAATGTTCATTCAGAAGGCGAGCGCAGAAATGCATATTCATAATAATGCTCCCCTAAAATGGGATGAAATAGGACGCCCTCACTCGGATTTTCATAGAAAGTCTTTGGGAAAAATACTTTTGCCACCCCCTGAAGTTCGGAACTGTGAATAAGTGAGGTGTGCAAGACCCTTTACAGATGATCGAATCAGAGTGCGTTAGCGGATCTCGAGCACCATAAAATGCTTTTTTTTTTCTGGGCTTCGCCCAGTGTATTTGCTACCTGTGATCGCGTGTGCCCCCCCCCCCCCCGCAAAAATAATCCTGGATCCGCCCCTGCATGCGTATTCAATTTTAGTAGATCAATATTGAAAACACTGCACAAATAAGTAATTTTATTTTCATTGGTGATCTTCTGTAGTAAATGGGCTATTTGCTGAATAAATACTTGGCTTCCTGGAACTATATTTTAATTTAAATATATTGGCGCAACATAATGGACCCTACAAATATGAACATTTTTATATATTTAAAAAAAAACAAAATTCAAGAATAAACAAATGTTGGTTTTCCACAATTAAGACCATAAAATACTTAATACTGAATAAAAATAAAGATTTAAAGCCCCATTCCCTATGTTTTTTAGATCTAATTTAAGATCACAAACTATATTTAATGTAAAAATAATACTATATGGTCCTATTGCGATAACTTTTTTCGTCTTTAAACGGTTAAAAATGTGAAAAATAAGTCGATTCTAATAATTATAGCGGCCCGCTATAAATCCCAAAATGCATTGCGCGCGGATGGATATTTTTGTTTTTCACCTGTAATTTGCCCACTTTTCGATCAATCGTGAGGCCAAAACAAATGGAAGACTCCTAACTTTTCAGCGAAAATACCGGGTTTTCCCCAATTTGTATCAACGGAGTCTGGCAAAAATAGAAAGACAATTAATGCAGCAACTATACAACGTCAGGCTAGGTATATAGGTAGCGTACGATGTTCGTACGTTACCGATGTTTACCAGCTAGGCCTACAAAACTAAGCCTAGCTAGGCTAGGCCTAAGACCGTCCACGAGAGGTCGATCGCCGCGAGCTACTTAGGTAGTGCATTGTTTCTCACTTTTTATCATAATTTACCATAAAACGTACATTTAAGACAAGGAATGACATGGTTTAATGTTTTTAAAGTGATATATATGTATTATTTTCCAAAAAACGTCCAAAATTGCAGGGAAGGGGTCTTTAAAGTAAAGTTAAAGTTAGTTTTTTAAAATCTTTTTTGATAAAAAAAAATTACCTACTTTCTACCCCTATATTTTTGGGCCCATTTATGCCAACATAACCTTTCTTTTGGCCTTATTATGAACTTTATAGTTCATGTTTACTGACATCACAGTCATCTGCTTAGACACGATTCAAGCCTATGCAAATATACACAGGCATTTCCACTATTTTTGTTATCTTGTTTATTTTTAGGAGAGATGTATTAGAAAGTTTGTCTAGAATCGGATCATTTAAAAAGGACAATACAAAATCTGATTCTAAAAAAGTATGAGACTAGAATATAAATTTTACTGTTTATGACATAATTTGATTGATTTTTGAAAATATTTTTATCGAAGGCAGAATAAATGGTTATGCTGTATAGTTCTAGAATAAAAACTTTAAATTTTATGTAAGAAAAATGTATGTTTATCAATTTATCGTCATTGTATAATAATATTTAAGTCTACCTTTCAAATTCAACAAACATTTATTTCATCAAATGCCATACAAATAATACATAGTATAAAATGAGGACCAGCCTAGAAGTAAATTTGTCTCAGTTGGCCCTTTAACATGGTTGCAAAAAATACAGGAGAGAGAGAGATAAGAAACATCAGTGATAATATAATATAAGGGCCTGTTTTTATTGAAAAATAAAAAAAAGTTTTCTTGGAAATCGGTTTTGGCAGTTATAAATAAAGATCGCGTTGCAGGTCAATTTTTACTCCAATAAAACCGGTTCCGTCTATGTGCGTTTGTTATGAATGACGTTATTATATACCACAATGCAGTTCATTAGGTAGAAGCGCGATTGGATCGAGGTCATGTTTTCTTTTTTTTTCGCATAGCGCGATTCCCAAGAATTGGATCCAGTTCGTCATAGAAGCGGCAGGCAATCCATTATTACCTGAAATTCTATTTTGTTCCTTGGTTAAAGTATACGTACGTCGCACCCTCCGATATTGTCAAGTTGAACTCGTCTTTCACACGCTTTACAATATTCTTATAAACATGTCAGTCTTTCTTCCGCCTCCCCCTCATCTTTTCTTCTTCCCACATATTTATTACAAACCGCGTAATTGCATTGGTCCACATTTTTAGTTAAATAAAATACTCACTATCTAGAGAATAAAAATGACTAGGCCTACTGTATGTCATATCGCGCGGTTTTGACTGCAAGTTGACCGCAATCGTCCCAGTGCAGCAGAGTTCAGTTTTTGGGGTCACATTTAAACTGCTAAAAATTGCTCTGGAATTAATTGGATTTTTAGAAACCGTTTTTAAGATCGGTTCTTTTTTGTGGAGACCCTTTTCTGCTGGCAAGAAAAAACCATTCTTGAAAAGAACGGTATTCAAAACCGCTCAAAACTGCTCAATAGAAACTATGTAGTATGAACATTCCTTATAAATTGTGGTTCATGTGTTATCCCAGAGTGGGCTTATATACTCATGCCAGTATTTGTTAATATCATGATTTATAAACCAGACAATACTCAATAATGTCATTGAAGTAGTGGCTCAAATAGCACTTGTAGCACAATAGTGTATTGTATTATTAGTAATGAAACAAATTAATAGACACCACAAAACATGATGCAATCATTATGAAAATGAAACTTTATGATTTGATTGGCTATATCAAATCTAAATATAGATAGAACAATCTTATTACTTTATTATCCTACTGTATGTAATAAATTCAGATTAATAATAGTAATCAACAGATGGTATATTGTCATATGATTATTGACAAACATTCTACAGCATATTGCACACGGTTGTTGTTCATTTGATTAGACAATTTTATTTTCCGAAAACTACTGCAAACCAACATTTCAACAATCAATAAAGATTTGTTAAAAAGATTCTTTGATGAAAATGAAGCTATTAAAAACACATTAAAAAACATTACAATGACAGTATTGTCTATTTATATGAAATTGAATATAGTAAAGTCATGTTTGGTTTTAATTTTCAATGTTTTGTCTTCGAGTGAGGCACTGTTTCTGGTGCCAAGTAAATACTGTATTTGATATTTGGTATTTTTTGAATACCGTATATACGGTATATTTTTGGCAGCGGAAACGGTGCTCATAACAAATACTGTAGCCACACTTCAAATTTTATAAAAATGTAATATAGTTACATATAGCCTACATTATTACAAATGGAAGTGAACTAAAGTATAATCCACGACCACATGGCTTTTCTTTTACTTAAAAATGTTGCCTACCCTATCGACTCGCCACTCTAAACGGTGATGCTGCCGTTTTTTTTCTAAGTTCCTGCTTTATAGTCTTAATGACGCCCTCTGGGAATTCCACATTTCATAGCCTTTTGAACCAGAGGTATTTTTAAAAATATTTAATAATACCGGTATAAGTCATAATTTAATAAATATTTGGTTTACGAACTTTTTATATAGACCATGACCATCTCTGCTGTTGCAAGATTAATGTTGAGTGCAAAATTCACACCAATCAGAGGTTGTACCGCAGCGTGCATAGAGGACAAACTTGTTGTGTTTGCCTTTAATATTATAGATATTATTATATTTTATATTATAGTAGCAGAAACCTTATTAAAATAAAAACAAATTGTATCACGAATAAAATCAGAACTATTGACTTTACGGCCATTGATTTGTTATACATTATCCCTTTACCTTAAAATATATGTAGGCTAAAAAATTAAGCAATAGTTGATATGAAACTTTAGACTTTACTTTTGACTGCTGAGACTTTACGAAAATAAAAGACGCTAAAGAAAAATTTTGCTGTGTGAATTAGATGTGCGCGCAACACAAAACGAAAGTATAAAATATAATTATTATTCTGTTCAAAGGATAGGTGTAATTAATTAGTTGGTAGGCTGCCGAGACTAAACACTGTTATAATTTGGTGGCCCGGCATGGTATTGTTAGATCCGGTCATGGCGGTACACAACAGAGGAGGTTGCGTAGTTTATACATGAAACATGTCAAATTACTGTTATTTTTTGCCTTTTATTAGTGTATATCTTTAAAATTCAGGAAAGTGATATCAAGAAATAGTTACTGTCATTTCAATTATTAATTTAGATAATTCTGACAGTATGTTTATTGATGTTGAACAATGAAGAAAATATGTAGTAATTTGAGAAATATATATAATATTTAAAATAAAAATATAAAAGAAATAATTTTTAAGAACACAAATATTTGCAAGGTATGTATGAGACTTTACTATAAATTTTATTGCTGTACTAACAAATTTCAATTCAATTTTTGTTTTGTAGGTACCTGCTGGATTTACTTGTATAGAAACCACACCTACAGGTTTCCCAGCAGACCTCAGTCATGGCTGCATCGGCAGTCCGAACATTTATCTCTGCATCAAAAGAGGATTTGACAAACCTCCACTCACTGATATTGGGTAGGTTATGCAAACCTATAAATTACTCAAATTACAGTTGAAAGACTTGAAATTTATTTACACAATCACTACAACCCACACCTGGCAACCATACTATTTATGTGGTACAACTATCAAGATTTATCTTTCATAACCCCTAATGGTTTAGGCAGTTATTTCTACTACAAATTCTCACAGATTTTATATACAGAGAACGTATGTTTTTTTGTTATACACATTTTTGCTACAGCATTGAACGCATCCATAAACATAGTTTAGTGCATCAAAATGACTAGACTGTTCCTATGTAAACTATTGCAGGTGTCTTTTATAGTTTTAGACCTTGTTATTTTGTCCCTTGTAAATTTGGGTTCATATTTCTGTTGTGAAAAACATTTGGTATGAAAATTATCTTCCAATAAATAATTTAAATGTTTGATCTCACTTTTTCCATTTAGAATTTTATATGAAGGAAAGGAACGTGTAATGAATGGATGTGAAATAATCAGCACGACACCTACTGGTCACCCAGCAAATGTAAACAATAGTCGTATAGGCGTCGGAGGCCAGCGTGCTTATATTACATATAGAAGGGCGCACACTACATCGCCACAAAATGCTCTAGCAGTATATGATATTTGTGTTATCCTTGCAAATAAGGTTTGTTTGTATTGTCATAGGAACTATTATATAACACCTATATAAATTCCTGTCATTTGATTGGACGAATGTGGGTCACATGGCGTGCAATAGTACGCACTATTCAACGATCGTTAAATAGTACTTTTTGAAACATTTTTGTGTACGAAAAAAAAACGTCTAGATGTTATATAAAACAAATAATGAATGTTTTGTATTCGTGTAATGGTACAAATAATGGCACTTGGTGAATGATGAAAGGTTATATCAACTCGGCTTTGCCTCGTTGATATAACCTTTCATCATTCACCTCGTGCCATTATTTGTACCATTGCACTCATAAACATTCATTATTTGTATATTATTCACATAATCACACCATATGATATTCACATAATCACACCATATGATATTCACATAATCACACCATATGATATTCACATAATCACACCATATGATATTCACATAATCACACCATATGATATTCACATAATCATACCATATGATATTCACATAATCACACCATATGATATTCACATAATCACACCATATGATATTCACATAATCACACCATATGATATTCACATAATCACACCATATGATATTCACATAATCATACCATATGATATTCACATAATCATACCATATGATATTCACATAATCATACCATATGATATTCACATAATCATACCATATGATATTCACAAATCACACCATATGATATTCACATAATCGCACCATATGAATACAAAATACTGTATTACAACACATTTCTATTTGTATTAAAATTCATTGACATGATCTACAATTTACCAATGACTTTGATACAATTTTTACTGTATTTTATCACTTCTTGATATTAATTGTGTTGTATTTTTTATATTACACCAAAAAAAATGAATTCCTCCCCGAATAAACGCCTCCTCCGAATTAACACCTCCTCCGAGTAAGTGCCCCCTAAAAACCCTCCTGAACAATAAATGCCCCTGACGGATTTGAATAAATATGGTAAAAAGATCAATGAATTTTATATGTTTACATATTTTTATTAGCTACTTAATATTCTTTATTTGAATTTGGTACAAATAATATGTTTATTTTTCATTTATTTAGGGAGAATCACCCCCGCATGCATTTTGTAAAATTAACAAGAATTTAAACAAAGGTGCAGTGGTTGGATCAGATGTGTACATGTGCTACAAGAAATCGGCTATAAAAAGTGATTCAGTTACGTGTCAAGCAGGTAAAAATTGTGTCAACCTCTTTTTTTTAGTCGTTGTTAAATATTGGTTTATTGGTTTATAAAACATATAAGCGGTCTTAAAATACAATTTACAAGTTATTACTTAGTTAAGTTGACAATTAGTAAATAAGAAACACTACAAACTACACATAAAGTTTCAATAATATATTTTATATACTTCTATTTATATTATATAACATATCTGACTGTATTCTTGCAATTTGATTGGTTAATTACGCATCACATATCATTTGGAATTAGCCCCAGCCGAGTTGAAAATAGTCAATTTTTCAACTCATGACAGTCAATGTTTCAACTCGGGGAAATATTTTCACCATCCAACTATTAAACTTTCATTATTTGTAAATTATTCAATGATAAAAAATCTGCCATTAACTTGTTCTTTTCTAGAAACATTGAGTCGATATCCATTAGAAGACCATGAATCGTTCAACCTGCCAGATTCTGTGGCAAGGTTTTGCCTACCCATGGGGGCTGTGATTGAATGCTGGGCTAAGGATAGAATGCATCCATTACCAGTGTTCTCAACATTCATTCTTACTGATAGCTCTGGTGAAAAGGTATGGTTTAACGCTTATACAACAACTCATGCGAACACACAATAATGTATATTGTATAATCTGAATCCACAATTTATATGTCAACCCTTTTATCTGTATACAATTGTTTACGTTAAACCAGTTATTAGATATGTATGTTTGCGACGTTTCAATTTGTTGAAAATGCCCTACAAAATAGGACGGATCGCTGCCTAATTTGCCTTACGTTGTTACTTGAATTCAAACTGATTTGATTTTCTGTAGACTGACTTAAGCGGCGTAAAAGATCATTTTCGACACGGTTGCATATGCTTATTCGGATCCAACCTGTGGTTATACAATGTTATTTGTGTCGCTACGACATAGAGTTGGCTCTTAATGGAACCACAACAAAGGCTTGCTATTCTTCTCAATCCAAGTGGAAATTTCAGCAATTGATTGATTTTACCATTTCTTCCTTTAGATATATGGTGCTGCTGTTACATTTTATGAAAGTTATCCCGAAGAAAGCCTTACACCTCAACAAGCAGTAGCCTTGAACATAAAGCAAAAGAAAGAAGATGGTTATAGTATCAATACAAATAAGGCTGTCTGTCTACTTTCTCGTTGGCCATTCTTTGATCCATTTAAGAAGTTTCTTTCATTTTTATACCGTTTGTCAATATCAGGCCCTCATGAAATACCAATTGAAAGGTTAGTTTTAAATGTTTAGAGACAAGAATGTATTAATCCATCTTCCTAATTTTCACCAAATTTTGTAACCAGGTCCAGTACTATATTGTCAAGAAAAAAATAATTGGAAGATCTCAAATGTTATAATACACCTCTAATCAGGAAATATCTGTATAATAACACAGCTGCTATAACTTTTATTCAAGTAATCCGCTGCTTCAATTTTGGATGCAAAATAGATCAGTTATAGACGGCACACAATACAGGTTTATTTTTGATGATGATTCGCCTTGCATGACAGCAAATTCTTTACATGTTTACAAAAACCTGATCATTGTTATTATCACCATTATATATATAAAATGGCAAGAGGTGAATGATGAAAGGTTATATTTCAACGAGGCGAATATAAAACATTCATTCTTTGTTTTATATAACATCTAAATAGATTCCTATCATTTGAATCAGATTGAAAATGAAACAGTAACATTTGGTTTTTAATAATATATTAAATATTATATTTATATGGATTTTATAAACACACCTACTGTAGTGTTAATTATTTCAACAAACGACCAAATAATCCTAGGCCTAGCAAGACTATAGCACCTAGGCCTAGCCTAATACTAACAGGTCTAGCCTAATACTAACAGGCCTAATACTAACAGGCCTAGCCAGGTTAGAAAGGCAGTGATACCATTACGAAACTTCGACAGACAACTGAAACTCATCTAGGCTAATTCTGTGTTTTCCAACGATTCCACGTCTTGTAGAGATGTTCCCATTATTTAATCAAAATTATACAAACAGCTAATTAAGCTAATTTAAATGCCTTTTTTGGTCCAAGTGATTTACACAAATATCTTAATTTAATTTCTTTAATTACACAGATATATTGCACACTTTATTCATGAGGTTCCATTTCCAACACCACAGAGACCTAGGATTCTAGTTCCAGTAAGTTTTCTTCTTTTGTTTCAAATAATGTTTTTTTTGGCGTTTCAGATAAAAGTTTCACAGCGATAACTGGTTAAATGGTGTTCTAAACCTACGTTATTTTCAGGTTGCCGTTTAACCGGTTACTGAAAACTTGTGCTGTTTCTGCTGTAATGAAATTGAGCTATTTTATGTCCATATATGTATACACTGATCCACTAAAAAGTCTAATATTTGAATTTCTTGAAAATGAATATGTTTTCTGTATTACAGCTTGCACATGATCAAATGATACTGACGCAGCCTAGGATGACAGCAATACCTCTGAGTGGGGCGTCCTTCTGTGCATTACTTCGAAACCTAGGCCCAGATAATTGTATGAATCTATTAGTGTATGTTTTATTAGAACATAAGATGTTACTACATTCTCTGCGACCAGCCTTGCTCACTAGTGTTGCAGAAGCTGTATCAATGGTAATTAATAACATTATGGTTTTAATTAACTAATCATGTGTTTTAGTATAGTATGTTTCATTATTAATATCCTGTTGCAATTTGTATTGTTTACCCCCTGATGCTTATTGAAATAATTTACCGTCTTATATAAACATTTCCTTATTTAGTGCTTATGGAGTAAGTAATTCTATGTTTCATAACCATAATATCAACTATGTGCCCTATTAGCCTGTTTGGGTGTTCCTAATTTCTAATGCTTGGAAAAGCTTGTTTTACCCATATACTACATTTTATTGAAAAAATGTAACTTTTCTGGCAATATACCATTGGTTAAATAGGTCATTTTCAAGTAGTCATGTCGTAATTCACAGTAAAAAGTTAGTTAAATTTTTTTAACCATTGAAATTTTAAGATATGTATTTTAAAATTTTTTTCCCAGATGATATTTCCATTTCTATGGCAGTGTCCTTATATTCCACTTTGCCCTTTGACCCTGTGTGGTGTTCTCAGTGCGCCACTTCCGTTCATCGTAGGTGTTGATTCTCGTTATTTTGACAATTATGAAGCACCCTCTGACGTGACTTGTGTTGATATCGATACCAACAGTCTGCTGCAGTAAGTCAAATTTAAATATTTGTTTTGCCATGCATGATAATGTTAGTTAAAGACATACTCTCATTCTGATATACTCTCACTCTGATTCTCTTACTCTAGCTATTAAAAATAAAAAATGTATTACTTTAAATACAATCAAAGTAACTTACTGCAAAAAAGCGGAAAGAATAAAAAGTTTGCAGTCAATTTAAGAATCTACAGTGTCTGTAAATCACTCAAGCTTCAAACTGTTACTGTTCATTTGTTAAGAATTATTACTTTGCAGTAGGTCCCTCCCTTTAGGACACCACAATTCAGGACGCATCTCTATTAAAGGGACACTTTGCAGTAGGTCCCTCCCTTTAGGACACCACAATTCAGGACGCATCTCTATTAAGGGGACACTTTGTAGTAGGTCCCTCCCTTTAGGACACCACAATTCAGGACGCATCTCTATTAAGGGGACACTTTGTAGTAGGTCCCTCCCTTTAGGACACCACAATTCAGGACGCATCTCTATTAAGGGGACACTTTGCAGTAGGTCCCTTCCTTCAGGACACCACAATTCAGGACGCATCTCTATTAAGGGGACACTTTGTAGTAGGTCCCTCCCTTTAGGACACCACAATTCAGGACGCATCTCTATTAAGGGGACACTTTGCAGTAGGTCCCTCCCTTTAGGACACCACAATTCAGGACGCATCTCTATTAAGGGGACACTTTGCAGTAGGTCCCTCCCTTTAGGACACCACAATTCAGGACGCATCTCTATTAAGGGGACACTTTGTAGTAGGTCCCTCTCTTTAGGACACCACAATTCAGGACGCATCTCTATTAAGGGGACACTTTGTAGTAGGTCCCTCCCTTTAGGACACCACAATTCAGGACGCATCTCTATTAAGGGGACACTTTGTAGTAGGTCCCTCCCTTTAGGACACCACAATTCAGGACGCATCTCTATTAAGGGAACACTTTAATAAAGTTCACCAATAAACTAATGTAGTAACAGCTTAGCCTGTTGTCTGCAATCTGTATACATCCAATCAGATATAAACATACTCAAGTACTAATTTTTCATCTCCCGATATTTTGTATCTGCAGTTCTCCTAGTAAAACTTCCCCTGGTTTTGTATTTTTGTTTTGATTTGAAAAAAAATATCACGTAATGTATAACATTGATAATTTCTACTAATACTAGGGCCTGGCATACCTATGTTTACTATTATAGATGTCAATTTTTGTAATAAATTCAAATAATAACTTTATTTTTCCAAGATGGGAGGTCTGTTACACATATTACAATGTCATTTTCAATGTTTCTTATTTTCTTTAAAAATGAATACATAGTACCTAAACTATCATTGTACTATATGCATCATACTTTCATTTCATTTTTAATTTATAAGTTTATATACTGTATAAACACAGTTATTTTTATCACAGGAGTGACGACCGAAAAGGACAAAATTGGAAAATGCTTCCAAAGGTTAGAAAACAAATTTTTATTTGTAATTAATTTGGACTTTTGTAACTCGCATCCTTTAATTCTTCTATTATTTTATCAAACATACTTAGCAAGAATAATTTTAACTTTATTTTATGTCATTTTTATTATATAATTTGTTATACTTTTTTTAAATAGAAGCTGGCAAGACGTTTACACACAAGGTTGGAAACTTTGTACGTGGAGCTGTGTCAATCCAACGTGTGGGATGGCGTATCGGATGATCTGGCTGTTGAGATAGCACCCATTGACCTTGATTTTAGTCGCAAAAAGAAACAGGTAAGTCGCTAGATAATTTCTGTAAAACCTTAAGCTCTGTCTACACTATAAAAATAGTTTGACAAAACAGTGTGATGTGCCCAAACATGGTAGTGATATGATATCATCATCCATATATGGGCACATCACATTTTTTGTCACAAGTTTGATAGAGCTTTAGAGTCAGTCAGTGAACTTTAACATGTTGCAAAACCTGTGGAGCACTAAGTTCACCCAAGATCCTAAGGTTCAAATGAAAATTTATCATTCAATTTTTGCTCTCTATATCACAAAATATAGGATAAAAAAAAAAGTACCAATAGCCAAGTAGTTAAAAAAAACAATATAATACAACTTTGGGATATCTCTATACATCTATAATGTAATGAAATAAACATAATTGATTCTACAGGCTCACATGGAATTATGCATCCAAGAGGCATTCCTTGTTTTCATGGCATCCATGCTGAAGGGGTATCAACAATATCTACTGCCAATCACACAACAACCTAACATGAGGACCAAAGATGCCGCCTCTAGGTTTGATGGCCCAGGTAAATTAAAATCATCTTATGCAGTAAAACTAATTTAGCGTTAGGCTTAGGCCTATATAACTTATCTGGTAGGCGCGACCGAATCTACGCACAAAATGGAAACGAACGCCCAATAAGCACGGGTTTAATTCTTATTTTTAGCTGTTCGAAAATCATTTAAAATACAATTTATAATTATAATTATAAATTTAAATACTAGAATTTAAAAAAAATGTATACCTACGAAAAATAATATTTAATTAAAAGAAACAATACTCACACAATATATATTTAAAAAATTTAAACTGGGTTAAAAAAAGTATGGTTCAAAAGTTATCATTTAAAGACACTTTTTGGGCCATATCTAAAAAAGTGTTTGAGGACCCCCCAAAAGATAGTCTTGTGCAACTCTGTGGTATCTATGGGTTTGGCAAAAAAAAGAACATAAACAAGAAATATTTCTTACAAAAAACGCTGCTCGCTTATTGAAAAATATTTTTTATTTTAAATGTTTTTGAATGTGTCATTTTATTGTCACATAATAGTTATTTTACCTGAAAAAAATGTAATTTAAAGCAACAAATACTTAAATTGTCTGTCAGACAATGGTTTTTGGGTTTCTTTTCTTTTTTTTATATGTGAATAAATATTATTTTTTTGTTACAGAAGTGAATACTCAATTTCTGTCACTTTAGTTAATTTTATTGCTAAGGTCAAATCTGGGGGTCACTTCATCACCCTAGATATTTCAATTGTGAAGTATCCTATTACAAACACAAACTTTAATGGACTGTTTCGATAATAATTCAATGAATATCTGACAGTGAATATACCAGAAATGCTTAGGGATTTGTAATTTTAGCATGACATGTCCTAATAGACTCTTTCCCAGACGTTTTTTGGGTCTACTGTAGCAGCTGGAATCAATAAATTATAGTGGAGTTTCCATTTTCACAAAACTGTCTGTCCTTAGAACTATAACTGCTGCTTGCTTTAGCTTCTGATTGAGTATTCCTAATGGGACGTAGCGGGCTAGAGCAGCAGCGTGAAAAAATAAGAATAAAATTATCTTATTATATTATTATCTAATTCTGCTATACTAAAAACTAAAGAGAGTACAGTTGACTCCGCCTAAGTCGAATTCGCTTAAGTCAAATGTTTATGAAAGTCTCAATTCTTTCCTATACATTACAGTGTAATTTTTATTTGTAAGTCGAATTTTTCTAAGTCGAAATTAGGTGGAGTTGACTGTATATATTATGAACTATACACAAAATACAATATATCTATTACTCCATTTTGTCAATCGAAATGGGAAACAGAATTTAGAAATATGAACTTTAAGTGGAATGAAATATGGTTAGAAAAAGTATATAGCATGAAACATGTAACAAAAGTAGCACAATTTAATTTTAAACTGCTACATCGGATTCTGGCATGTAAACAACGAATGAAGATATGGAAAATATCACACTGCCAAAATGAAATTGAGACAGACAAGCACATGCTTTTGAAATGTAAAAGTATCCAAAAAGTATGGACAAAATTCAATAACATGATTCTAAAATGCTATACACCTGAAGAAACCGTACATGATTGGCTAGACATTGTTATTGGAACAAAAAGTGAAAATGTCAATGAATTATTATCACTGTTTACTTTTTGTATTTATAAAACAAATTTTATTAAATCATTAGAAAAGCATTCAAAAATGAGATCAAAAGTCGTCTGGAACTTGTTCCGATATGAGCTAAAAAATCTTATACAGAATCAATATGCTTGTAACATAAACAAGGCAAAAAAGAAGTGGGGTAACGTAAAAAGAAAATTATTAACTTGTATTTCTTAAAATTACATTTTATTTTAATTTTTATTTATATATATATATTTTATACAATTTCTATATATAACTACAATGTGTAATATGAAGAATGAAATAAAAGTGGGTTGGCCCCACAAAAGAGAAAAAAAAACTATACACAAAATACAGTATGATATGGAATATGCATCATTGCACACGGCTCTGTATCCCGGACAATGTTGCCAGGCTAATGTCAGTACCCCATTTTAAATGGGCGAATTTATATTTTGTAACAATATACCTTCGAGTAACACCTAATGGCCCCCAAAACATTATTTTGAAATGAAAGAATATCAAAAATCCATTTGAGGTTCAGTTTAATAAATGCAAATGAATATAGATAAAACATACAAATTGGCATCTGTTCTACTTGTTTATTGTACATTTGAGAATTCTCAAGCGGAGCTTAACTCATTAGTCTGGCGTTCACCTCCAGGCTTCAGATAGGGTTAGATTTAAGCCCAAGGAAGCAAGTGTGTATTGAACTACAGGATGAGAATTTAAGAATTACTAAAAAAAACTCTTGTTTAACAAGAAGATCATCAAGTGATTCAATTATTACCAAGTTACAAACAAATATCAAAGACAAGCAAGTTGGAAACAAATATAATTAAATTGTGGTATCCCAAACATATCGAGAAACAAAGACAGCTAGGAGGCCACCGTCAGGAGTGTACTGATCAATAACACTGGAGATATCCATGAACTAACATCATCTTACATTTCTTTTTGTGAGGAACTAACCATTCTCCAAAAACAGATTAACTTTTTTGTTTTTAACATAGTTGATGTATTTTAACTACAATGTATTAACAAATATTTCCTTATTTTATATAAATTAGACCAATAAAAGATGAATTTAATTGAATTTTGCAAGGGTATGGCAAACATTTGACCACTTAACTAAGCTCCCTGACGCAAATCTACTTTGAAGTAGTTCCTTTAATTCTCAGCCTTTATTTCCTTGACACATGAGCCAGAAATAGAAGAATAACTCGCTATGAACGTGTAAACAGATTTTAATATCATGTTGTTGTGTTATTTCTTTTTGATAGGTTTTATCAAAAGTAGAGATAAGATGTCACATGCATTTTTTAAGCAATTCATTAAGACCCAGATGTTTATGAGCTTCATTGAGGAACGTTCTTTTGTGTCTCACAATGATGATATCTTTAACTTCTTTGATGATTGCACAAGGAAGGTGAGGAATAAAATATTACATTCAGATGATATACTGTACATACATTATTACAAATTAATTCATTAAATTTCAGTATATCACCAGGTGGTTTAAAATTAATATTCTTTGCCTGTTGTGTTTATATATAAAAGCATCTCTCCGAAGATGCTTATGGGTTTTTAAAAGGTGTGTGAGAAGTTAGTGGAAATATAGAAAAATACCATTGTATCCTGTTACACTATATTCTCAAATGTTGTGGATTTTTAACTTTTAAGAGGTTATTTTTCATAGGTTGATTCTGAAGGTAGAGAAGAAATCAAATTACTTGAAACTGAAGACTCGTCGCTAAACAGTGAGCACACAGTGTTTGTTGCACCTCCTGAACCTACAGGCAATGAAGATGAAAATGGTTATAGGTAGGTTTCAAAAAATGATAAATTATAAGGTTTATACACTACCTGTCATTACTATTAATTAGTTAAGTGGCCAAGTGGTAGTGCAGAGGTGCTGCCATAAAATTGGCACAGGTTTGAGGCTCTTGTTTACCATAAGGCCAATTTACACAGATGAGCGTTAGCAGTAAACGGAATCGGATAGAATCTATGTTATTTTTTTACATTTACCCGCTCAAATTCAAATTATCTTTTATTAATCCTTTCGGAAATTCATTGCTCATTTTACAAATATATATATAAAAAAATATAATTAATTTGAAACAATAAGATGTGGAAATCTGTGAGAATTAATTACATTTCAGTATATCACTGGGCGGTTTAGAATTAATGTTCTATGCCTAATTTGTTCATAAAAAAAATATATATAGATACATATTTTATGTGGGGGCAAGCACGCAGATTTTCGCTTACCGTTAACACTCCTCTGGGTAAGTAGGCCTTTATGGTGATAGAACTAGTTCAGATAAGAACTAAACACTAAAGGTTCTGGTTCGTGTGCAAACTAGTTAACCCTTTGAAGAGTACTGGTTTATCTTATGAACAGGCATGAATCATGACGTCATTTGATTGGATGTGTGAAAATATCATTTTCATGGAAGTAAGCATAGATGGTTAATTTATTGTTCTAAAATTAAAAGGTTTTATATTTTTTTATTTATGTATGAATGCATATTTGTCTATTTATCGTCGATTATTATCGTCCTAGTGTAAATTGGCCTTTACAGTATTTTTTTTCTCTGGTTAATTTTTTAAATTAACATTTTGTCCTTAAATCCTCTGAAAACGCTATGTTATTTTGGTCTTTTCAAATTTTAAACTAGATTTTCTGCTATATCCATTAATTTCTTTAAAGTTGATTTGCAAAAAGACTATAATAATATTTCAGCATTTTATTTCATATTTACTAATAACATAATTTGTTTTATTTTACAGCTACAATGTTTTTCCAAGGTTAAACAGTGATTGTTACAACACATCTTCTGCAACACCACTCAAGCGTGGTAGAAGCACCAAAAGCATTCCAACAAGTCCAGTACCACGACGAACTAAACAAGAAATAAAGAGTTCTTTAGAATTGGCAAAGAAACAGGCATCATCACCAGAAGAATGGGCAAAGTATGTATTATTTTTGTTTGTTTTTAGGCTTAACTATAATATATATATATATAATCAGTGTACCATGTCCCACATACCTGGCTCAGCCTATATATTGTGCCAGTTCTGCGGTACATTTCATTTCGAAACCTGAGCTGCACTGACGAGATCTAATAAGATCGAAACAGTACTGTCTGCAGATTGGGTATATATATATATATATATATTTTCTTTAATAAGCAGTTGTATAGATAATATGTTGTATAGATACAATACAGTACATCATCTTAGCCTGACAGAACTCTGACTGGGCCTATGTGGTTGAGACTTGGTTACTACTAGGCCTAGCTGAATGTTAAGATTCTATTCCACCTTTTGTTAGTCAGCATAAGCCTGGTTCACAGTTGTGTTGCGATATAAGCAGTGTTTACAAGAAACGAAATATAAAATTCATAACAATTATATTAATTTAAATAGCTTTAGTCTTTCCCTTTTCCTCTTTCTAATGAGAATCAAGCTCCTTTGTGAACATCAACATGTTTTATGATTCACTGCTGCTTGGGGCAGACCAAAACTAGGCAATGGTTAATAATGCCAATTTACCTTAAAGCTCAGGTACAGGCATGAATTTTAAATATAATATTTGGTTAATTGTACATAAATCAAATATTTGTAACAGAAATCAAGACGAAAAAACATGAATTTCTCTTAAAATGGTCAAATACAAAATTTGAAGAAGACTTTTTTTCAGTAATTAGGTAGTTAACCTAATGTAATAACATGTCTGGTGACTCCCTAGATGGTAAAAAAAGATGGTGGATATACGGTGGATAATTTTTGCTATAGCATGAAAATAAAAATCTGAAGTTGAATAAAAATATCAAAAATGTAATATTCAAGTTATATTACCTATATTTAGTCATCTGATAACATTTTTTACCACACCGTTTATTTTTCATAGCTTTTTAAAATGCCTCTCTATTTACAAAATTTGTGTACAAAAGAATAGAGATTTTACTGTGTAATTTGAACTATCCCCCCACTGATAAGAAAGTGCTTATTTTCAACAAGCTCGTGTAACACAAATAAAATCCCCAAAATTATGAAACATAGGGGAAACTATAGATTGATAATTATTGGAATGTATGATCAATAGAAATGTTTTGCCCGCACCTGGCCTTTAAGGGAAATTATTGATAAATTCACGAAAATTAAGTGATTGACTTGAAATATGTTTTATTCTGTGTAGATGTTTAATGGGTAATTGCTATAGTATATGGTTCACACATCTGCCATCTTACGTTAAATCCAGTCACTCAAAGACCAGAGCACTTCGAACTGCTTTTACTGTATTAAAGAAAATGCAGACATACAATCTAACTCTTGCTGATGAAGTGTGCTACAGGGTTATAATGCAGCTATGTGGACAGTACTGTCAACCTGTTCTTGCTGTACAGGTCTTTATGGAGATGAAGAAAAATGGAATCACTTTGAATGCATCTACGTATGGCTACTATAATAAGGTTTGTATGACATTTTCTAAATTTCTTTTTTTCTAAATGATAAAAACAATGTTATGTAAATGACAGTGGCATGGCTGCATGAATGACAGTTTTTATTCTGGTTTTTTTCTGTGGAAGTGAATAACTTAATTAAAACTACAAATGGTTCTACTCAAGTTGTTATTAGTTTAATGTTTTGGGAGACAATATTATATCTTTTAAGATCATGTTTCTAAAACTTTAACCATTTACCTGTATATCCCATAGTAAGCTACTGAATCTATTTAAAAAATATGATAAACTGGGACAAAATTGTAGGCAAAGGTTTTCGGTTTTAAATGAATGTATGTTGTCTTGACCACATAAAACAAGTAAAACCTCCGTCATCCACCGCCATCATATACAAATTAGCTATATAACCCATATTTTCAGGAAACTTGTATCCAAGTCATTTGAGTCCAAAACAAAGTCTCTACAGACATTTTAGTTGCATTATGTATGCAAACATTGATAAATAGGGTCGAGGGTCAATTGTTGTATTTCCGGTCATTTTTTCGTAAAATGTTTTATCAGAGCAAATATAAATATGTACATTCTGAACAAGTTCTTGGAAAAATAACTCTCTAGCCTTAGCGGTTTTCGATATATAGGAACCTGTAATTTCACCCCCTAATTTGCATATTTCATGTAACTTGTACTAATAATTTGCATACTTGGAAGGTGAGTGATACAGGTGTGATTTTGAGATTTACTAAACAGTCCTATGTTGGCTATTAGAAACCTGTATCTAAGTCATTTGAGGGCAAAACAAAATCTCTACAGACATTTTAGTTTCATATGCAATATTGAGAAATGGGGTCGAGAGTCAAATGTCATACTTCCGGTCAATTTTTTGTAAAATGTTTCATTGGAGCAAATAGAAATATGTACATTTTGAATACGGCTGTGAAAAAATCAACTCTCTAGCATTAGTGGTTTTCGAGATATAGGACAACTGTAATTTTTCCTCCTTATTTGCATATTTTATTTAATTTTTACTACTTATTGTATACTTTCGAGGTGTGTGACACAGGTGTGATTATGGGAATTACAAAGTGGTCCTATGCTCGCTATTAGGAACCTATGTCTGGGTCATTTGAGGGCAAAATAAAGTCTCTACAGACATTTTAGTCACATTGTGTATGCAAACATTGAGAAATGGGGTCGAAGCTCAAATGTTGTACTTTCGGTCATCTTTTTGTTTCATTAGAGTAAATATAAATATATACATTTTGAATAAATTAGTGAAAAAATAAACTCTTGGACTAGTAGTTTTTGCGATATTTAATTTGCATATCATCGGGATGCTCAAATTTTGATCTCCTCATCATATATAACCATTTAAAAAAGAAAAATCTCTGTTTGCAATTTGTTTCAATTTGGGCTGTTTTGTTTGATAGATTGCCTAGCCTATCGGGACAACATATACATTTACTTAAAACTGGAAAACCGTTGCCTACAATTTTGTCCCTCTCAAATGCTAGATTCAGTAGCCTAATCGTTACTGTGCACATTTTAGTAAATTAAATTACTTTTGGGCGTGGGATAATCATTATTTATATTTGAATACAATTATAGTGTTGATGATACTCTGTGGCCACTTCTGCTATAGGATATAGGACAAATAATATTATTCATGACTAATGGTTATTTGTACTTTTTGCAGGCGGTTTTAGAAAGTCCATGGCCAGCGTCATCATTCACTGCTTACCAACAATGGATAAAGCTACGTAATGTTATAATGGCAGTAGGACGATTTCGACAAGGTCTCAAAAGGCCTAACTGGGATACGGTAAGCGAAACAGACACGCGTAGTGGCAGTAGCGTCGATGTTGATATTGCTGTTGGGGAATCTAAACCAGAGATTCAACTAATTGATATTGATGGAAAATTAACACGAGAGGAAAAATGTGGTACAGGTAAGGGTAATTTTAAAGGACAATTTAATAATTTCTTTGCACTGCATTGTACTATATGACATTTACCATAATAGCATGCTGTCGGCAAACTATTACTTAATTTCTTGGGGCTTGCACCTGCTTCCATAATGATCATAATTCACATTTATTCGAATAAATACAGTATGTAAAACCAAACATTGTCAGATGGAAGCTTGAAGTGTGTGTGTGTGTTGTTTACTCTCTAGGAAATTCAGATATGGGATACGCATCAATGATCGAAAGCCTAGGTAGTACCGATCTGCTTGGCTCTCCTGATGCAACCATGGCCCCATTGCAGATGAGTTCACCAGCTAGTCCATCCCGAAGTCCTCAATGCTTAATGGACAGGAGTTCTAACGAAGATGACGCTACAATAACGCTCAGTGAGTGCTATGTATATATAGATGTTGGTTTCATAGTCTTGTTTATTTATGGTGATTTTGTGGTGTATGTGTGCAGTCATGGAATTCTTTGTTTACAATAGGGAGGTTTCGCAATCTTACGAATACGATAACGAAAATGGATACGTCACACACACGTATTCGTTTTTCGTAAGTCTGTCAAAATCCATGGCAACGAAATATTGAGGGCGCCGTCCAAAATATGACTGCGGTAAATTTGAGCGAAGCGCAGGTACGTGTTGCTTGGTGCTTGGCTGCCAAGGCCTAGCGTAACATCAAAGCGAGTGAGAACTTTAAAAACTGCTATTTATCAAAATTGACCTGACATTTTAGTAAATTACTTTAGTAAATTACTTTAAATAAAAGTATAATTATATTATAATCAGGAATCATTCCTGATTCAAATGCAAAATGTGCAAAATAGATCAAAACCTATACTCGTTTTGTAGTTACGAGTATGACTGGTGATATTTGTCAACACGAATACGCTTTACGAATATGAAATGGGGATCAGCTCAAAAGTTTCACAAATGTGTGACGTATCCGTTTTCGTTATGGTATTCGTAAGGTTGCGAAACCTCCCTATTATCATGCAAACTATACTATTACAATGTATTTTCATGTATATTGTCTAAAAAGTGTTTCATCAATCAGTTATACTGTAGATAAATTCAATAAACAAATGATTTTCGGTTGCCTAGGGAATCATTACTGTTTGCCTAGCAATGTCTTAAAGTGATAATGTAGACAAAAGATTCCATCTAGGATCGGTTGCTTTGTAGTTCAATTGTAAATATGTATTTTGATTTTTATGATAAACAAACTATACCTCACATTATATAACATAAGGTATTAAATACTCACAATAATTTAATGAATTTTGTAGTTTTTTAGCCACCTGTTTGAAAAATTATGCAAATTGCACCTCTTAATATACTGTATGCATGACACTGTTTTAAGTATTTCAAAAAGACTTGTGACACACTTAATTTGTTATATTAAATTATAGTTATGCTGACTATTAATTAATATAACTATTTTGATATTATACAATAATAAACTAATAAAAGAATTCACTACTTTCCTAATAAACTATTTTATAAAATAGAAAATACATTATATTAACATGAATAATACTCTTTTAATATAGTTAATTGTGTTATACTTAAATTGTATTATAAACTATATCTACATAATGACAAAGCGTTATATAATTTCAATATACAAAATCCAATTGCATTTTCTTAAATTTACTTCTCTTCTCTAAAGTGCTTTACTCTACGCAATATTAAGTTTGCATGTGCATTTAGAGGCTTTTTGATTTAACACGCTTTCACTCCCTGTTAGATAAACATTCTGTGAAAAGTGTTAAGCCATCTAAGGTGGAAGGAATACTGGGTGATATCCCTGGTGTTGGACATTCAATAGTTCGTAATGTCAAGCCCAGCCATACTAGTATGAGCAGTGTGGCTACCTTAACTGGAAGTAGTACAAGTAAGTTGGATAGTTTTTTTCCGGCCAAAATTCATTTCAATTCCATTTCATGTTATATATTATACTAAAAATTGATTTCTTCATTTCATTATGTATATTATATACACATAACGTCTTTCTGTCCATTCAACTTTTCCTTGAAGACGACGCTGGAATTTTGACCGATAACTGTTTTATTCTGATGTACTCATTATAAAAACAGGCCCTTGTTATTAGATTTTGTGTTTCTTTGTGTTTATACACTGTAGTACTATAGAAAAACTACCAATATTTCTAACTTAGATTTGGAAATCGGTTATGTTTTTGTTATTTTTCTGCCTTTTTAAAATAATTCAATTGCCTAATTCAAGATAATCTAGAAAGAATATTCTTTATTATGTAATAATTTGTATTAAAATTAAATTATAAATACAACATTTAATAAGAGAACGCTTTGTACAGACAGACACAAGGATTATGACATCACTCTGCCACTCATTGCTGTGTGTAAAACTGTCATTAGTCGCTATTCAACTTGGTTATCACACTGTTGCTTTATAGTTTGCACCATATTTTATAATGGTTACTACACTTACACAAAAGCGTAATCCTTCTCTGTCATCTTAGAGGCAGAATGACTACAGCACTATATTTGTTTATAGCTTTTGCTGTACATGCTTTAACTGTGCTAGTGCTTATTCTTGTATGCCTATTTTAGTCTCTTTATTACTTTCAACTTTTACTTTTTATCTTATTATTTTCATTCCTTTGATTTTTTACAACCTTAATTATTATTTTTCCATGCATGCTATTTATAACTTATGTTCTAAATGTGTAACCTTATAAAAATAATTATTATGAATACCATATTTTATTTAAAAAAATGAATTTTCCAAACTCCACCAAAATTTAACTACACAATATTTTGGAAAATGTTTATCATTCATTGCTGTAGTGAATGAGTGCATACACATGTCAGGTTCCAATTTTGACCAATCATTGGTCATCATATGAGTGCCCAATACAAATAAAATATGGTTTGTTATTATTGTATAAGGTTACTAAAGTGAATATAAGACATCCTTTTATCACTTAAATGCAACAGGCATTTAATTTTTTTAAATATTTTTTATTACCCTATTTAATTTTCTTTTAATTTAATTTTTACCATCCTCTTATGGTTTTCTGTTGATTTTTTAATTTTTTTTTAAATATTTTTTATTACCCTATTTAATTTTCTTTTGATTTAATTTTTACCATCCTTTTATTGTTTTCTGTTGATTTTTCATTCCCTTCTCACAGGCAGTTCAGCAGGGCTCTTAATTACTGGTCATGATTCTGTAGACACTACCTTAGATGATAGTGTATTTGAAAGTCAAGAAGCAGTCAAATGCAGTGCTAGTCGCAAACGCCATTTAAGTACGGGCGATTCAAGCCATCTAAGTCCAAGTCAGTGCAATTATAGAAGTCGTAGCACAAGTGGTGATAGTAATGCAACCATCGCGTCCTATCTTACCAGTCAGCATAGCCTGGACGGTGAATCTAATCTCATCAGGAGCAACCTGTTTGGTAGTGATGCAAAAATTCTTGAAGGCTTTGCAAATTCAAATCCAAAATTAAGGCTCTCACCACTTTTAGGAAACTCTTTAAATGAAGAAGAAAATGGAGAAGCCTCGGAGGGTGCCTTTCCTATTCCACGTTGTCAGTCCGACGGGAAGAAACCAGAACACTGGAATGGACTTCAGTTTGACACTAAAGGAACACCTGAACAACGAATTCAAATGGAAAACTTGATACATGGAATTGAAGAACTAAATCAAAATTTAGACACTAAAAAGAAAGATTTAGAATCTGTAGAAAGTATTGACAATAAAGGTGCCTTTATTTCTATAATGGATGATGAGATACCTACAACTAATCTAATTGATACATCAATAGAATATGATAATCAATTAATTGATGTCAATTCTGAAAGAACTGTTAGTTCTACTGTTACAGATAACGCAGATTTATTAGTTGATTTATCTGTATTAGACGATATTTCAAATACAACAGTTAAAACATTTGAAGTAAATCTTTTAGATGAAAATAATGAGTCCGAATCAACAGAACTGGACTCTGATGTTGAAACTGTGAAAGTAGGTAAAAATGAGGTTGTTGTGCCTAATGGACACATTGAAAGTGTGGAGAGAACCCAACACAAAAGTATATTTCAAGGAAGTTCATCTTTAATGTCTTTGAATGAAGAACAAGACGCAGATTCTCAAAGCACGGACTCATATTCTGGTTCAAAAGAAAACTTAGCATTAGCTAAGAAAACACCTCGTCGAACTAATAGTTTCTTCTCACGAGTTAGTAATTTTAGTCCTAGAGTATCAAAAATGAATTTGACAAAGACCCTAAGTAATGCCTCTGAACAATTTGAAACATTACATGGATCTGCTAAGAAGGCAGCCAAAGCTGCACGTGCTGCTGCTACGCGTTATGGTACTAAATTTGTAGAATATGGTCGTCAGTTTTCTATTCCATCTATCGACCAGCAAGGATCTCTGGACTCAAATGGCCATTCTCATTCTGATACGCATTTAAACCGGCCCCAGTCTTGGAATGAATTTCAATTTGATGGGATTGCTGATGATATTGGAACACCGTTAACAGGTTTGTCAAATTTCCTTTGTATTTATCAGCTTAAGCTGCTGATTCTTACCACAACTCAAGGCTGTTATCTTTTAGCCATGTAAGAGAACAATGCAACAATTCATAGACTCCTTCAAAAAGCAAACCTTTTTAAAAATTGGAAAACCAGAATATTCTTAATGTACAAAAAGAGTCCCAGTTTCCCTTCTCTTCCATAATGTCTTCTGTAAACCAGACTATCCAAATTCCAAATGCTTTTGAGATTACTAGTTTTTGTTTACTGTATTATAGCATTTAAATATTTTTTTTTTACAATTTATAGAAAAAAATTTCAATTATTAAAAGCAAATTAATATAACTGCAGTATTATAAAATATTTCATATTTAAAAGTTACAATTTTCTTGCCATTAGCTTTTAAAAAATCATAAAATTGAATATTTTCAGCAATTGCCACAATTCATTGTTTTAATTTAACCAGTTCATTGTTGATTATCTATTTTATTTAGTTATTTTCATAATCATTCCTGTACTAATATGGGCATATATGATACTCTACATATAAATTACATGTTCATTTTCATACACATTATGTGATAATTTGTCAGTTTTGTTTATAGTTTTTATACTTTTAAATCACTAAGAAATAATTTAATATATGTTTATACTTGTTAACATTTTTTCAGAATTTAGACAAAACAATTTTTTTAAACAAAAATATTTAAAATATGAAAAGTTGATTCTCTTAACTCTTCATCTCAAATGCTTTACAGTTTAAGGAAGCTGACATTTCAGCGGAGTTTTTTCCCAATAGCACTGGATTCGTTATCAGTATTATTTAGGTGTTGCTTTCCTGGACCACATTTTATAGATGGATAGTTTGTGCTTAGCCAAACTTAGTTTTTAACTTGGTAAAGCAACAATCAAAGATAAGTTAACTATAGGCCGTAGTGATTTGTATTGGACATTGTACACCAAGTTAGTACTAGAGCCATGGTAATTACATATATTAGATATCTTCACACTGAATTTAATACAATAAGATATTAAAACAATGGATGAATTGCATTTTGATAGACAATGTATGCTTTAATATTGCTTGTTTATGTTTGCCATGTTGTTTGAGTAATTGTATATGTATGGCAATGCATAATTAAAACTTATCCACCTTTATAACTATACTTGTCATGGTTTAGTATAAAATTATTAGATTGTTGATAAATATATATTATTTTTTTATTCAATTTTAAACACTTAAAAAAAAAATCCTAAACTAAATATGTTGCAATTAATATAGTCTATAAATTCAATATTCTATTCTAGGCTCCATGGGGGAACAGTTTTGTCCTGTACTGAAGTGGTTACCTAGTATAAAGAGAAAGTAGATAAATTAATTGTAAAATGGTTTCATTCAATCTTTATTATTTCATTTGTATTTGCTATGATCCCAAATTTTAATTGCTATAATTCGATGAATATAATCGCTCTCCTACGTAACTTGATAGTAGATTTTAGCATGGAGTTAGATACCAGTCCTCCGTTATTTTAATCCTTCCCACCAAATATTTTGTTCAAGTTTCAAAATATATTTTACTATATACAGGATATTCCTCAATTAAGATTTTACTAACTTGAAAACATATCTTACAAATATTAACAAATGTGCCCAAACATTGGCATATTTCTTAATTAAAATTATTAATAAATTTATTCTTTTGCATAATTTATTAGGTACTGTATATTAAAGATGTATTGGCCCCTGAAAAAATAATTCTTAAACATTTTTGTTGTTGAATATGCCATTTTAATGTCAACTATTAAGTGTTATCTACTTTTTGACCAAAAATTGGATCCAAAAGAAAATGTATTTACATACAAAAATGTTATTATTTAATATGGGGTTTTGGTTGAATTTTACCATTTGTCATTTTATAAGTGAAAACATTAATATTTTTTTTTTGTTTTTTTTTCTATGGAAGTGATACTTTGTTAGAGAAAAATTGTTTCTTAGGATAGCTTAACTGAAATCTAAAATAATATTTTAATTTTGTTGCATTGTGTTATAAAAAGTCAATTTTTTCAAAAGATTTAATGGTGTAAGATATGGTTTATCCACAGGGAGCATGCAGTCTCTGAATCTGTCACATGATATGGACGACTTTGGTTCTCGTCGTAATTTTGCAATGGACATACGGATAACAAGTTGTAATCGGTGTCATCAATGTAATGCAATGTTGTATGATGAGGTCATCATGGCGGGTTGGTCTGCAGATGAATCTAATCTAGGCACTAAGTAAGATTTTAGCATACTGTATAATATAGAGTGTACACAAAACATCTAGTGCATTTTTCGAAACAAGTAGGTGTTTACCCCTCTTGGCATGGTGCACAGTGAATCACCATTCATGTAATAAGCAAACATATCGTCAGTGTGAACTCATGTATGTATGTCTAAATTGCAGGTCTTCGGTTAAACTCAATCTTTGTGTACAACTTTAGTGGGATTCTAGAATATTTATGTAAACCATAGGCTTCCTATCCTCTAGTCGTTGAAGGTTCCAACAAAAGTGACGAAATTGTTTCCTTTTATTGAAAATTCAATGGTTTCTTTAATACATACTCCTCTAGTCCAAGCAAGAAGTTAATGTGAATCAGTATTATATATCTGGGCAGGAATCAGTATTTTAAAGCAACTAGAGGTTATGCTCATTGTAATATTGTTATCCATCTTTTTTTTTCAGATGTTTTTTCTGCTCATCTTCAAATATTGTTCCCTTTTTGTTTATAAACATTGAGGACTTGCGTGGGAGGGATTTGAAACGCGAAAATTCCATTGACAGCATGCACAGTTTACATGATAACATAAAACCTTTGGAAACACAGAACAAAAAAACGCAGTCGGTTCCTAGCATTGATGATATGCTTCTGGATAAATTTGATGAGGAACCGAACAAGAATGATTCGGATAATGACAAACTTATCAGTTTAGATGATGACAATTTGGACACTTCTCGTAGTGATAGCACCCTCCCAAGTGAGGTTAAGCCGTTGAATTTAAGGCAACGATCAACAAGCGAATGTAAACATACAGACCTTGCTGATATGGGTCAGAGTTCAAGTAGCCTGAAACCTTTTGATATCAGCAAGAAGCTTATTAATAAGAGCAGGTTTGTATACATTGTATTCTTATTTTTGTTTTAAATTTATAAAATCTTGCAATTATATTCTTGTATATGACTGTGTATAGAGAAGATAAATAAGTCTAGCACAAAAAGTTTTATTTTAACCTTTGCTTAATGCAGTATATGATTTTTTTCAGTACATTACCAGCTCGGACGAAAAGCCTTACAGTGCAAGACGAATATTTCCAAGCATCCAGCCTAACTTCAAGTCATTACGGATCTAAGGAGTACATTCCACCACCAGTTAATAAGAAAAAGATTGAACCTATTAGTGTTCCATACCTTAGCCCTCTAGTCTTAAGGAAAGAGATCGAGAATGCCATAGAACATGAAGGAGAGTCTTGTTTGAGGTCTCCACAGTTTGTGGAAATGCATCCAATCATCTTCTGGAATCTGGTAAGTATAAAATAAGAGTTTTAAGAATGAAATGATTTACCACACAGGAACATTTGATTGTTAACTAGGTGCCATATATGGAAAATGCTTGAGTGCTAAGTGTTGTTCTAAATCATCTTACTTACAATACCATATATAGAATAGACCTGACAGGTGGATAACCATCACAACACAGTGCAGGGAGATGGCAATGCTGGTTGTTGACTTTTATCCGAAAGGGCTTATTGGTTCAATTTTTAGTTTCATGATTTAAACATTGGTACTACTAATATGTGTTAAGCTCTGTCTACACTATCAAAAATAGGATGTGCCCATATACTATGACACAATGAATCACTACCATATTTGGGTGTATCACAAACAAACTAGTTTGATAATGTAGACAGAGCTTTAGGAAGCGTGAAATAATTCTTGTAATTGATAATGCAACTGCCTGTATTTTTCTCCCCTAGATTTGGTATTTCCGTCGGCTTGAAATTCCAACTAACCTTCCTGGCTTAATTTTAGCTGCTTATAGTGAAGGCAGAGAGACAGTGGAAGTAAGTAGTTAGCCATGTACTTACTACAAAACCATGCAAATGTATTTTAGTAGATAGTGTGTATTCATACATTGTACTCGTTTTTTTTAGGCTTGTAATCAGTACCTTCATAATGATAGTCGTCATATAAAGTTAAACCTACTTTGGGATAATGTGGAACTGTACAATGAGATTGGAGTGCCAATGTACATACTATGGAACAATAGAGATTCATCTCTAATGAAGGCACTAATTACAGAAAGACAGTCATTCTCAAAAGGGTAAGAATAATATTAGTGGTGATGGTTGTGATGAAGATATGTGTAGCGGTGGTGATGTAGTAGTAGCAATGGATGTGTATGATGTTTAGTAGCAGTGGCAGTGTTTATGGTATTTCTATAGTGATATTTGTAGCAGTGTTGATGGTGATATTTGTAGCAGTGTTGATGGTGATATTTGTAGCAGTGTTGATGGTGATATTTGTAGCAGTGTTGATGGTGATATTTGTAGCAGTGTTGATGGTGATATTTGTAGCAGTGTTGATGGTGATATTTGTAGCAGTGTTGATGGTGGTATTTGTAGCAGTGTTGATCATGGTATTTGTAGCAGTGATGATGGTATTTGTAGCAGTGATGGTGGTATTTGTAGCAGTGTTGGTGGTATTGGTAGCAGTGATGGTGTTGATAGTAAAGGTGGTATTTTCTAAAGTGGCTGTGTTGATTGCAGTGATGGTGGCAGTCATATTGGAGTGATGTTGGTTAAAAAAAAGGTGGTGCTGGTGGTTTTGGTAGCACAGTGGTGGTATTGCTAATAGTGCAATGATGGTGGTTTTAGCACATAGTGTTGTTATTAGTGATGATGTTACTAACAACACGTGATATTGTGTCATAGGAGCATGGCTCTTAATAGCAGTTGGCTAAATAATATATAATTATATAGATATAATTTATTGTTTTGTTGTATTTCAGATTTATGCTTGAAGTAGTAAAATGCATCAAACTGAATGATGTTCAGAGACCGATTGAAATGATGCTTGAGGAGTTCAAGAAGCAACAAATATCAAAAGAGAAAAGAAGAAGTATCTATCGCGAGGTGTTGTTTCTTGCTTTTGTAGCACTCAAAAGAGAAAATATTGATCATGGTATGGTATCTTCAGTTAATTATAATATATGCTTCAGTGTTCAGATTTTTATTCTGACGATGTTTGCTCTTTTCTTTTAGTAATAAGGAGATTCATTGGAAATAGCTAAATTTTCAGAAGTCAAAAGATTATAGTTTATAACTTTACGCAAGGACTTATTATATTCAGTATAGTTTTGTGCATCTATCTATGAAAGAGGAATAATAGCATTTTATGGATAATGCAAAAGTATCATTAGGTCAAACATTATTGTAATATAATGCACTGTTCAAAAAGAATGTTTTGTGTCAAGCACTTCAAAACAAATTAAAAACACATATAAATATTTACATAACATTTGTATTTATTTCAACAACCTCTAAAAGGAGAAGAATAATATACAATACACACATTTAAAATACAAGGAATAAAATGTTATAAAGTTCACTTCCCTTTACAGCTGCGTCCCTTAACAGCCGCACTTTCAAAAGCCAGTTTATTCTTCCTGTCTAATTAGTGCATTTAGTACCTCCCGTATGCAGCCATCTCCTGTAAGCTTTTTGTGTGGTAAATTATCTCTCGTAAGCGGCCACCCGAAAATTTGCATTGACTTTTGACAACATAAATAAAATTGTTATACCTAATGTGCTTTATTATTAGCTTTACTGTATGTCGAAGCTTGTATCCAAAATCTTTTTGTTTGATTTATTAGGCGTTTGATTGAATTATTTAATTATTTTTAATCATTTTTGCATGTATATCCATTACTTGAAAGTTTTGCACGACGTAACCATAGAACTGATGTTTTTGTGTCCCCACAAAATGAGTATTTACATGGTATTTCTAGGCCATATCCAGATCCTGTTCACTTGTTGTTGTTACTGTCATATTACCTGTATTTATCCTACTCTTTAAAAACCTGCTAACATAGGGTGATATTTGTAACCAATAATGTTATCATGTTCATTCGAATTGAGTTATTGGTGTTCAGCTGATCATCACTTTCTGATTTACCCTGCGATCGCAACATCATTGTTATGTTTATGTTATTCGGTTCTCGCTTTAAATCTCTTTTTTGTCTATTTAAAAAATGAGATAATATGCGATCCAGATTCTCATTCCCATATTATCTCATTTTTGTAGAAAAAGGTTACTTGAGTGTATACTGTGTACCATCTTTATTTTTTGACCAACCATTTTCATTCATAAAAGCTTTTAAAAGTTGTCTGAAAATCATAAATACTATTAAACCACCTGATCTTAAACAATAAAGTACAATTAGCTGGAGAATTTAAAGGCCTGTTGCGTTAAGAACTCCAAAAAATATTGTGCAACTGTATGGTTATTTATTGGCTCCAATGGATAGTGTATATTGTATTCTCTGTACCAGATGTGTATTGTACAGCATAAAGGTCCAAGATATTGTACACTTTGTGAATCTTATATAACAGAGAAAAAACAACATTGGATGTTTAGGGTCTTTCCAAAATTCAACTTCGACTGCTGATCTTATTCCTCCGACCAGACTTGGCTGTCATGGTAGGAATTTAAGGAAAAAATTAATTATCCAACTAGTTTATACTAAAACAACTAGATTTGCTGATAGTCCAATACCATTCTACATCAAATTATTAAATTCATAATTATCTTCCTTGCTGACTTACGACTGCTCTTGCATGATGTTTTTTATGCCTGTCTAAAATTGTTAATGCTGTGTAGATTTGTATACATACATTTTTGCATGTTATTTACAGTCAATTGGTCGAATATGATAACTAATAATAACTTGTTTTTGTTAAATTAGATGCATTTGACGTAGAGTACCAAATAGCCTGTAATCGTTTAGCTGAAGAGCTTGCAGAAGACATGCAGACACATGACAGAGCCCCGGCGATATCCATACAACGATGCCGCAAGATATTTGGAGAACTTTACCTTTAAATCCCTATGATTTATTCTTTTTTTTTCCATTTGTACACAGGCTTACTAGAAGTTAAGATATTCACAAATTTATAAACTTTCTTTCATTTGTGAAACGTTATATATATACAAACATATACAACAAGAGAAAGAGGAAGTAAATTAAATGGTAGCCCGTAAAAGATTTTATGAACTATTGAATAAAATTGATCAAATACTTAAATTAGAGATTGCTATATAGTTATTTACAATTTGGAAAAATGTGTAAATTATACACAATAAATATAAGGTTTAAGTAATAAGTAATTAAAACATCAATTCATTTTTATTCATAGTTATAGAATCTCCCATGAAAGTTTTTAATTTAAATTTCAAATGTTGTACATTAAAGATTTATGCTTTATTTGGCCGGGAGTTTCATTGATTGATTGATGTGTAGTAAAATGTTACTTTAGTTGCTGATGTTAGGTATTCAAACATTTGGGAGCTCTAAATGCACATGAACATTTGCAATTATAACATATACCATTGTGGAATGAATGATATGAATTGAGTTATTAATGAAAACACCCAAAATTGAATGCATATAGTAGTAAACACATTGTGAGTATTTTAATGGTATTTACATTAGGACGAAACCATATTTTATGATAACACAACATTGATTTTTAAAAGAACCACAACATTAATGAAAATTGTTTATGTGCATTTAGAAATGTTTTTAGATAATCTGGCCAAGGTAAAAAAAAATATTTGGAAATAAACAATACTGTAATCTTTCTATCTTAAAAGTTAGTATTTTTCACCTTAAATGATAATACTGTAGTACAAGCAGTTTATAAAGGACAAAACATGTAGCTAATAATATGATTGACTTATTTCGGTTATTTCTCGGCCTCGGTATATAAATAATGATAATACCACTATTGTACAGTTACATGTTTTCCAGTTACTTTTTCATATAGTATATATACAATGTAAACTTAAATACAGTATTGTATGTACTGTATACAATACACAAATATTTACCTGAAATAAATAATAACTTGTATTTTCCCTCATATAATTTTTATAGATTATTCAAAATGTGTTTTTAAACAAATCAAGAAAGTGGGTTGAACTCTTACCAGTTCATACACTCTGCTCACTGTATATTTATATAGATATTTAGTGAGGTATCTTTACCAGTTCATACACTCTGCTCACTGTATATTTATATAGATATTTAGTGAGGTATCTTTACCAGTTCATACACTCTGCTCACTGTATATTTATATAGATATTTAGTGAGGTATCTTTACCAGTTCATACACTCTGCTCACTGTATATTTATATAGATATTTAGTGAGGTATCTTTACCAGTTCATACACTCTGCTCACTGTATATTTATATAGATATTTAGTGAGGTATCTTTACCAGTTCATACACTCTGCTCACTTTATATTTATATAGATATTTAGTGAGGTATCTTTATCTACAGAAGGAATACATATAATAATAGAAATTAAATGAAGACTGTAAATTAAAAATTAAAAAAAAATCTTTGAAATTGATTTCCCATGCCATTCACACCCTTATCAATGTTAGTGATACGATTATACATTTTTTTCAAAGCTTGACAATATTTATTATAATTGTATACTTTATTGTTTAAATGCGATTTATTTTTTATGTTTTTATGGCCACGGTTTATCGCTAACTTTGATCAGTAGGAACAAACTTACCCTGATAAATAACCAAGTTTTGAACATGCTAATTTTGTTACTCAAGTAACTAAATGTTACTTGTGTACTGTTTAAACTTTAATTCAATATTATGGCTCCCAACAATTATTTTCTCTATTCACATCTTTCTTGTCAATGACTGTTGTTGGGGAAATCCTCTTTATCTATTGGAAATCCATTTCAAGGAAAAGCATTCAAATATACTGATTTACTGTGTGCATTTCATTAAAATCATATCTCTTAAGTGTATTCTATATTTACCCCTATGTTATTTTGTTGTCATTTAAAATATATAATTATATATTGGTCTATTTTTTTAATGGTTGCCATGACTTAAAAATGAGTTTCAATCATATTATGGTGACCCACCACACATTGTTTTATCTTTATAGTATATTTCATTTTTGTTCTCACTATTCATTATTATTTGTATACAATGTATGTGGAAAACAAATAAGACAAACAAACTTTATTTATAATAATTTATGATTTTGATGTTCAACTATGTAATGCCTGCCATTATAGATGTTTTGTTGTATCATTTTTTGTCTATATTACATTAGTTGACAGTTGTCTACATAATAAGTTGTATATATGGTTTTTTGATTTTGTTGATAGTTGTTTGTGCAATTAATAATTTTTGTAATAGTAAGTACAGTTAATTTTGTATCGCATGGGTGGGTTGTAAAGAAAAGGTCCTCAAACAATAGGAATTGAGGAACGGAGCATTTTGTGATTTCAATTCTTTAATCATGAATCGTATCAAATAATGTAATAACAGTTTAGAGACCTTCAGTGTAAATGCAATTAACAAAGTGTGTTGTTTTTTAGGACCTCTAAGGACTAAAATGTTTTGTTAAATAAATTATAATATATTATTACTTTTCTTTTATAGACCTTTTAGCAGGTTCCATCTCTTAATACAATATTCTATATCAGATACATCTTAGAGGAGATTAAAATTATTATGACACCAACCATGGATTAATTTTAATTTTCCAACACGCTTGACTATACTAAAGTTCTGCTGCCAATCAAACAAACATGCTCTTTGTCATGTCTCTAACCACGGCCCGTAGAAATCGTATGCGCAGTCTGATTGTTCTATTGACATGTCATGTATGTCGTTACCTATGGCCTGGGATTGGCTGGCTATGTATAGTTGCGATACGTCACTAATTCTACTACTCAAGCGCTCGTTTTAAAAGTAGACGCATTTTACCATTTCTGATTTTTTAACTACAAGTACTACTACTAGGCGTATTAATAGTAGTACTACCGTGTCTATATCCAGCCTGGTTCTTGTACTCCAATTAAGTACTACTACTAGGCGTATTAGTAGTAGTACTACCGTGTCTATATCCAGCCTGGTTCTTGTACTCCAATTAAGTACTACTACTAGGCGTATTAGTAGTAGTACTACCGTGTCTATATCCAGCCTGGTTCTTGTACTCCAATTAAGTACTACTACTAGGCGTATTAGTAGTAGTACTACCGTGTCTATATCCAGCCTGGTTCTTGTACTCCAATTAAGTACTACTACTAGGCGTATTAGTAGTAGTACTACCGTGTCTATATCCAGCCTGGTTCTTGTACTCCAATTAAGTACTACTACTAGGCGTATTAGTAGTAGTACTACCGTGTCTATATCCAGCCTGGTTCTTGTACTCCAATTAAGTACTACTACTAGGCGTATTAGTAGTAGTACTACCGTGTCTATATCCAGCCTGGTTCTTGTACTCCAATTAAGTACTACTACTAGGCGTATTAGTAGTAGTACTACCGTGTCTATATCCAGCCTGGTTCTTGTACTCCAATTAAGTACTACAGTACTACTAGGCGTATTAGTAGTAGTACTACCGTGTCTATATCCAGCCTGGTTCTTGTACTCCAATTAAGTACTACTACTAGGCGTATTAGTAGTAGTACTACCGTGTCTATATCCAGCCTGGTTCTTGTACTCCAACGCATTCGACATGAAACCACTGAATGTCGCAAGATGATTTAGTGCACATAATATCATCATATTCGCCGTTCTACTTTCTTTACAATACATTTTTGTTGGTAATTACGGCGCATGCGCCGCTAAGAAGCCTTTTTTATTTTGTAACATTGTGGGCGGTTCACGCTCTGTCATCAAGAGCCTGGAACCTTTGATCTCAAACTGATGCATATCCGTCTATTCATTAATCCATACACCAACTAGCTTAGAAAGAACCCGCACCATTGAAATGGTTTAATGTATTTAAATTATATTTACAATCACAAATTTATGAAAGAAGTCGTATTTACATGTACAATTGTTTATTGTTTTAATAGTTTTTAGATAAGATGCTTTTAATAAGCAAATATGTATGTGCTAACAATTTCCCATGCTCTGCCGCCTTCCAAGTTATTTGTATTTTATTTCTTAATAGAAGTTGATGTAAGATAAGCGTTTGTATATAAATTTCAACTTAATATTACGGTGGAGTTAACATGAATAAATGTATGTGTATATTGAATAATTAGTACTAGAATTTTGTTTCAAGGTTGTTAAAAACTTTTGGGACACTTCTATTAAGGGGCCCGTTAAGGGGATACTTTCCTATGAAAAGAACAAGGGAAATATATGTTGCAAACCACAAATTCAGTGGAAATTGTTGGGTCCTGAAGATGTCCCTTATCAGGAGTTGTACGAGTATTGCACATTCGTGCTTGTTAAACATCTATATATTTGATTGGTTGACTTTTGTGACATCAAAAGCTGGTAAATTGGTAGAATGGGGTGGATATACACATTGGCCAAATTCTCAAGTGAATTGTTAATGAGCCTAGACTTTGACCTTGATGACCTAACAAATGCAAACTTGCTCTTATACCAGCTGCACCAACCAAATTTGAAGACCATTCAAATCTAGTTTCCAAATAAAGTTGGACAGATGCACAAAGATTTGGTGACTTAAGTAGTAAGATGCTACTGTTGAAAACCTTGATACTGGAGATTGACATGAATGTTTTTTGATAATTTAAATTTTGCCCCTCTAAGAACTTTCATTTCTTTAAAGCTTGATTTTCTATAAATGCAATTATAAATATTTAATTTTCTTTTCTTTTTTAACATTTTTTTTTTTTTCTTTAATAATAATATATGCTCCAATGTAATATGAATGAATTTCCTCAAGTGATCAATAAAACCAGTCAGTCAATACTGACCCCCTGGACTTTGAGTCGAAATAATTGATTTCCATATTATTCCAACAAAAAATTGTAGTTTACCAAAAGAAAGGCTGAAAAGTTTGCTCTTCTTTCTTTTCTTAATAGAAAATCTGTAATTTGTGAATGCCTATAATAATATCAATTAAATCAAAATCATTAAATCAATTCAATGCATTAATTGTATGCTAACTGCAGATAAACATTAAGATATGTAGGCATGTTGTTCTCAAATAAAATTAAACATGAAAACTGAAATACTGTGAATGAAAAGTGACTTATAAATAGGCCATTAGAATTCCCAAGAGTGAAAAAAAAAAAGATTTTTCTTATAAAAAAGTGAAAATAAACTGTAAAATCTAACTAAAACCCATTGAATTTGAGTGAACATAAAAATAACATACATCATAACAACTTTAAACAAAAAGATTCAGCAAGCAATAATGAGTAGTAATAGGTGGCATCTAAAAAGCAGAATGATCAAACTAGCTACAGCCACAAAGAAACACAAAATTATATTTAACAATTTTACAACAATACATGTAGGTTAAAAAATACAGTATATACAGAAATGTAAATAATCATAAAATTACAACGTATGTACTGCAATAATTAACAGCGATGAATTAACTCAAACAAAATAACAAAAACACATAAGTTCACAAAAATCGCTAAAAACAAATTTGAAAGAAGTAAGTTTGGTTTTTTTTTCAGAGGCGGTGTGACCTCCGTATTGACCTTTAAGTGCATAATTAATGATGAGTGTCAAACAACATGGCGATAAACTGAACGGTAAATTAGCGACGCCCTTATCTGTATATCATATTCGGAACATGTTGTTGTAAAGTTAATTGTAACTTTGGGGTAAGTTCAGAGAATGTTATTGTATGTTCATATTTTTTATTCTTGGACCACCGTTAAAGTTTGTGATATAAACAAAATGTTTTCTAGAGGGCTAGGCTAAGCTCGAGTCCAAGTCAAATCACAGCTTCCCTCCCTCCGCCGTCAGCGTTCCAGCTAGGATTTTAGGGCCGAGTAAGGTAAACAGACGATCGGGTCCATGGACGATCAGGCCCAATGAATAAGATAAGACGATCGGGCCCAATGAATAAGACGATCGGGCCCAATGAATAAGATGATCGGGCACAAAATATTCTCGGAAAATAATTATTAGATTTAAATTCACAAAAATAAAAAAATAAGTATTATTATTAATTACCGAATCAGGTTTCACGCATGTGCTATAGGCCTAGTATAAATTTTGTTGCGAGAGAGAAGTCAAGTTATAAAGTACGCCGTGGTTAAGATTCCGGCACCGGAACTCAACTGCCCAGCGTTAGGGAATCCAACACGCTATTACGCATGCCCAGAGCGAGGTAATCGGCGACTCTATACATCTACAGTACAGACTAACAGCAAAGACACTACACTATCTTTGCTAACACTCAGTGATGGATCAATTAATAATAGCTGCCCCACCACCACGGCGAACTAGCCTACAGTAGCCCATTCATATATAAACTTCATATAATTATGAATTATAATTACATGACTAATTTTATGATTTTCAAGTACAAAATAAAAGATTTCATATAACGCATTATACTGTAATAACATGCACTCGTATACAAGTTGATTTGTTGACGGCAGCCGCCGTGCGGATATGATTTGAAAAAAAACAGAACTGTTCGGGAAGCCGGAGTCGCAACGCTACGCTATATTCACTTTCGTACATTTCTTGAAATACGCAAGCGTTATGCCACTGGGTAGGCCTGTGTTTTTCTCCCGTTCCGAACTTCATACTTCCTCTGTCTAATGAAATTACAGCATTACGATTCTTAGATAGATACTGATTCTTATAAATATATAATAATTATTTTAATGCGTAGCGTAGTGGTATTTTAATTATTTAATTCATGTATGGCCTAGGCCAAGTTTCATCCATCGCTCTCTCGCTCGCACAACGACTAACTAGGCTACAGTAAATCCCTATAACAACGTCCGACTCTCGGTGGTGTGGTGCGCGGTCTGTGGCACTAGGGCAAGCTATAATTACTTCGCTCTGGGCATGCGCAATAGCGTGTCGGATTCCCTAATGGTGGGCAGTTGAATTCCGGTGCCGGAATCCTAACCACTGCGTATAAAATATTGGCCAGGCAGGGGAGTTGTTATTTACTAGCAACTCCCTGCCTAGGCCTACAGTACACTGTAAATCGAGCAAAAATTAAATACGTGAATAGGCCTACATACAACACATATACACAATAATAACTATCAAAATCAATCAAATTTATTCATAAATCATTTGGTAAGAAATTATGATAAAATTAGAAAAATCTAATAATTTATAATTAAAATCTTAATTTACGCAAGAAAAGCACATTGACACTAAGCACTAGGCTACTAGGAATGAAATGTGGCACATTGTTTTATATAAAACACAAAAGACTATCGGGGCTCAACGTGGTTCTGAAAACACTGGACGAACTGGTAAGACGATCGGGCCCAACACATAAGACTGATCGTCCGTGGTCCCGATTGTCTGTTCCCCGTTGGGCTTGACGATGGTCTTAACATTGGGCCTGATAGCCAAGTGTATTGTTTGTAAATCCGTTCCAATACAAAAAAAAAATATTTGTTAATAAAATCTACTTTTATAGAGTTAAATGTTTTGTTTGTAATTTATTATAAAATGAACTACAGTACGGATCAGGTGCCGTTTTAGGCCACCTCTGTCGGCGATTGACGACGATCGGGAGGTGGAGTGGAGTTGGGCCCCATTCTAAAAATAAAGGGAAGCCGTTTACTCCACGAAATTGTATAATTGTCCACCATAATATAAATTAAATCTGTTCTTACCACGAGTTTGTGATAAAAATGTAATATAATATTAAAGAATTATAAATATTTTAATAATAGTTTTATTTATCAACATTAAAATGATTAATCCTTTTTATGTGCATATTTTCTAATGTACGTGTACGTGGTGTTTGTTGTGCAGATAAAACTAACTGTCAAAAAACAAAGACCTGTTTGTGCTAAACGGTGTAGCAAAAAGAACATAAGAATAAATAAAAGCAATCAACCACGACTGTTGCATGCTACACAGGATTCTCAGTCAGTGGGTCCCATTTACGGTCAACGATTAAGACGATTGAGTCCATCAAGAAATGGGCTCGACCTTCTCTGTGATGGTTCCGATCCTCAATGGGCTCAATCGCCCATGGGTCCTGGCGACCCGGTGCTACTGCAATTTTGCACCACAATCTCTCGACCTTACCCAATTTAAAAACATTCACCTGTTGCGCGCAGTGGTGATTGTGAGTGACCGTAAGTCTCTCTTTTATTTAGGTGCAAAATTGAAATAGTGCCGGCGCTTCCCCCCCCCCTCCCCTCGTAAAAAAACGCGAAACACAGAGATCTCCATGTTTGGCAGTCAAAGTGTTGAAGATGTATTGTCTCCAAAAAACATGAATAATTATTAATAAATCAGACTTTAATTCGACCATTTTGCAGTTTTAATAAAGTTAAAGACAAAACAAACGTTTAATTTTAACCAAAAACCATTGTCTCACAGACAATTTAAGTATTACTGCTTTAATTAACACTTTTTTTAAGGTAAATCATTTTTTTTTTTCGATCCAGTTCTTGGTCAAAGTGAATATCTATTATGTGACATTAAAATGCATATTAAATAAAAAAATTGACTGTAAACTGTCCAAACTGAATTATTTTGTGTAAATTTAAGCTCTATTATGGTATTGAATACAAATTGCATTAAAACCTTATCGATTTATGATTATGAGTTTGATTCTTTAATATGAAAACTGGGTGTTTAAGTATTGGTTTCTAAGGAAACAGAATCCCAATATTTATATAATTATTGATTTGTTTTTTGTCTTTTCGTTACGGTTATTGATGGTCGATAAGTTTGACGCACAGCTTATTGTTAAAAACATGTAGCTTTACTGGACTCAAGGTGCTGTTTAATTAATAAAGTTTGTATCTTTCGTTTTCATGTAAATTCTACTTGGTTTGGAACCCTTTTGGGATCTAGTCTTCACTAGTATTACTAGTATTATTCAAATTAACACATTTCTTGTTTAATAAGATGGATTTCAGTGGTTTTAGTTAGCTGGATCTGGTAAGTTACAATAATTTAATTTTGACGAATTAAGTTAAAGGTACCTGTATTTAATCAATTAAAGTTCTAGTTTGTTAGGTTTTGGAGTGGAAAAGAGGCATAGTTAAGAAATATTAGAATATGAGACAACAAACAAGCTTTCTTTTTGTAGATGGAGAAAGGTTAGGATAAAAGAATAGATTTTATATTGGGGAATGGATAAAACAACAAAAGTAGGTGATGACAGAAAGAAACACTGAAATATCAGTTGGGGGTGGGGACGGGGATGTGAACAGCTGAATACTTCACAAGAGACGCAATGCAAGCACGTAAGCACAGCGCAAGTGAACTGTTGCTTGAGATTGATCAACTTGCTTGCGTTGTTGTGTCTACGTCCTTGCATTATAGGAAAACAAATATCTATATTTAAAACAGTAGAATGAAAAATAAGCTTTTGACTGGGTGGTAGAAATTGTGGATGCAGCTAAATAGTCATAAAATTTGCTTCAATATTATAGACTGATATATTATTACAGTAAAAATGTGTTATTCAAGCCTGGTTTACTATACAGTCAACCTACAGTCAGGCCTTGTCTTTTAAGGCGAGTGATTGTGATCACTCACCTAACAAACTCCTAAACTGCCCTTGAGGTGTGCGATTTACAACACGCTTAAATTTGGTAAACTTCTACACATCAACATACAAACAGCACACCTACAGCATCCCTGAATGTATTGAGGAGTGCAATTTGTAGCACACCTATAATTTTCAAAAGACAAGGCCTGTACAGTACTACAATAATTGAATTCTTTCTTTATTCATTTCCATATTAGTATTATGGCTGTGTTGGTATACAATAGTTATCACCACATTAGATATCACTTTTCTGTTAAATTGGGCCTACAGTATTCCAAATACATTCAGGTGTGTTATATTTGATATACCATATCTATACTATAAATGTATCAACTGGTGTGATAATGAAAATGTTTTATAGAATACTGTACTGTTGAGCCTGTAATAAAAAACCACAAAACAGATCCATCTGAACATACTGTAAATTGTGACAATATAACCATTGACCTTGACTTAAGGATTCAAGTATTATTTTCCAAGTCATGGGATTAAATTCTACTCAACAAAGATATGACAAGACAAGATAATAGTAGCAATGCAGCAATTTAAATATGAATATCAAATAGTATACAAATATAATAAAGTGAGGTCATGAGGTAAAGATGAAAGGTTATTTTCATATGAAATTTGAATGAAATCATAACAAATTTTCATCTTTCACCAAATTATTTGTACCAATTTACAAATATAAAACATTCATTATTTGTTTTATAACACATCTACATTACTGTGAATTATGTTAATGAATCAACATATCCAGGCCTTATTTTGTTTTCTATGTCTTGTATTTACGATTCCATTAATTGCTCAAAATCATAAAAACCATGTAAAGTTAATTTAGGTGCTTTTTTGGATCTACATTAGTACATATCGCTAGGCTCTCAAAAAATTGAGTGCGATTTTTAATGTTACCATACTCTATTGTTTTATGTCAATGGATTATCGCCATGGCCTGTTTTTTTCCTAACAGTTAATTTAATATTATGTGACCCACAATCGTCCAATCAAATTAAGATCTACTCAATACAGTAGATGTGTTACAACACATAAAAGATACTGTATAATATTAATTAAATACAGTGTTTTTGTTGTGTGTTAAATAATATAATTTGTACAGTGTCCACAGATGCTTGGTTAGTATCACAATATTCTTTTACATCAAAGTTAACAATCACACTAGATTTTCATCACCATCAAAACAAAGCATAGTTTGACTAGAAATGGTAAATTCTGTCAATATGGCAATTATTATGGCAATTATTTTGTCAATATGTTAATTAAAAGATGATTTCTAATCTGAAAAATGATTTCATTTGTTTTGTTGTACAGCTGGAGAAAAACTTAAAAACATACTTTTTTTAAACTTGCAGATTTGCCCTTCATAGCAGACAGAACTAACAGATTCAAAATGGCTGCAGTCCCAGGTAACTATTGATATTATCTATTGTTGTGTTTGAAAAATAATGTTTTAAATGTCCAAAGTGTGTTGCTCAAATCATAAACATGCTGAAAAAAAAAATTTAATTGTAATAACAAGCCTACCTTTTATTACTATTTATTAAACTTAAAACGTCTTGTTTTCGGTCTGATTTTGTGTTAGTTTTAAATATTAAGAATTTTGGATCTATTTCTGAATGAGAGTGTCTGGTTAGGGTTGTTAGAATGTAATTTATAAATTTTACTTTTTTTTTTTTAGAAGAAGATTGGGGACGGGCTGTGAAGGCTAATGACAGAACATACAATTCTCAATTTCAGTATGCAGTAAGTACTTAAAATTTCATTTCTTACATCAATAATACACATTACAAAACAAAGATAAAAAATGAGAATGAAAGAAAGGCATGTCTGACATCATCATCACTTGGTCATCTAACTTAGTAGGTAGATCTTGAGTTGGCTTTAAAAAGTGTAAGTAAGGTTGCCTTATTGATGTTAAGGGAAATTGTGCCACCAATCCTTGTTTTTATAGTCGAGCCGAAAGAAACTAGGGTTTCTAGTCATTTTCTATTTTGTAATCTGTTTTGTCACCTGATTTAAATGCAAATTCAAAGTTCATATGTCAAAACATCATATTTTACACTCAATAATTTAGATAAGATTAAGATAATTTGAAGAATACTATATTGGTAAAAAGTCAATGATAATATTGTACTTTTTACTAATACTAATCAGATTTAAAACACATCCATAATCATATTAATCGTTATTTAAAACACATTTAGCTCATAATCTAATTGACTTCATCATCAAAATCGTATTACTGTTGAAGTTGCTACAGTGGGAAAATCAACACATGGCTATAGCTATAAATGTGCGTAGTTGTTTGGCCAAGCATAGTGCAATCAATAGGCTAGGTAGAAAGAAGCTAACTACAACACTGTCGTGCATGGCCATGAATCAATAAACGCTATGAGATAAACAGCTCCGTACTTATGTCAATTCAATATACTTGATTATGAATTTAATCGCTAGAGAATTTGAATTGTGGCACAAGATCATTATACTCGTAGTTTTAATTATATTTTGTAATTATTATATAATTATTTCATCAGAAGTGCATTAATGAAATTGAATGATTCCCAACTGATGTTGTCCATAACATGGACTCGTTCTAGGAATCAATAATTTTTATATCCTGTTAAATCAATCAATTAATTTAATTAAAATAAGGTATTTTGTGTGCTATTTCTTTTTTTTAATTTTAAAATAATTGACAAAAATATTTGACTAAATACTAAAACAACATGTAGGCCTATAATATAGTCCTACAGTACATTTCTATGCTGAAATTACTGTGTATTCATCTGTGTGCACAACCATCTAGTATAATCAACAGAACAACAGGATACATTTATATTTAACAACTAGTTATTTTAATTTTAAAACAAAAACATAGAAAGGCATAAAAACGAACATATAAAAACGGGAAATGTACCGACGGGGGCCATTCAACAGAAGAGAACGTCAAATTAAATTATTACTAGTAAAACATGCATAGATGGCATCCCATAACTCAAACTCAACATTTTAGCGCCAAAGGTCAATTATCCCAAAACACATCCTCATAATTCATGCAGATTTGTTTTGAGACACTTCCCTTTGGCGTTAAAACAAGTAGTCTTCTTTTCCAGCTGCTTAGAGAGGGGTCTTAGCCTTCCCATCATGCATGTCGAGTTTTCTATATTTTTTGATGACAGTGCATTTTGGTTTTTTTAGGTGATCATTTAGAATAAAATGATCACCTATTGTTATTGTATGAAATCTTTATTCTTCTTATTAGGTGATCATTTAGAATAAAATGATCACCTATTGTTATTGTATGAAATCTTTATTATTTTTATTAGTTATCCGCTTAGTAGCGGATAACTCCTTGTAATCGTCCTGTTACTTTTTTTTTTTTTTTTTTTTTTTTTTCTTATTTCTTTCTTCCTCATTTTTGTGCCTCACGTATCTCAAAAACTTGTAAACATAACATTTCATAACTTTTTCAACATATGGGCATTTACGTGAAGTTGTGCACCTCCTATTTTTTAATGACGTCAGAGTTGCGCAACGTGACTTACGTGCGATTTTATGATTTTTTATGATTGATCATAGACTAAAAACCAAGCATGAATTTGTTTTGACACTTTGTGAAAATTTAAGTCATATCAAGGGCAAACTTTTTGTGGATTAAAAATGCCATGTTTTACAAGACGTTACGCGCGCACGCGCATTTCTCCTCTACTTTTGTGTCTCACATATCTCAAAAACGTGGAAACATAACATTTCATAACTTTGTCAACATATGGCCATTCACGTGAAGTTGTGCACCTCCTATTGTGAATGACGTCAGAAATGCGCAACGTGACTTACGCGCGATTTTATGAATTTCGCGTATTTAACATAGATTGAAAACCATATAACAATTTAAATTGAAACTTAGCAAAAGTTTAATTTATATCATGCGCTAACTTTCTGTGGAAAAAAAATTGCGTGTTTTACACAAAGTTATGCGCGCACGCGCATTTAAAATTCAAAATGCGCAAAATTAATTTTTAATCAACTTTCTACGCTGATCATGACATTTTGAGCATGTCAAAATTTCCCACGCGCGCGAACAATTGTATGCGCGTGGGGCGCACGTAGCGCTAAAAGTATTTTTTTTTTATTGATTTATGTTTTTCCAGCCTTTTATAGTAATTTTACCAATTTTAAAACAATTTCGACTTACAATTACGTCATACGGGCACGTTGAATTGGATACTTTACGTGCGTTTTTTATGAAAAAGTTCAAAAATTCGTCAAAATTATGCCTATTTTTAAACAGTCATAGATTATAAACTACGTGAAGAATTTTTTTTAAAATTACATATTCTGGAAGTTGATGAGTTGTAGATATCGGATCATGCATTAATATGGCTAACCGGACATTGTGACGTCATCGTATGGCCACACGAATGTAAAATATAGGATTTTTGTCTCTTTCGTTATTGCTCATCATATTCAATGGAGCGCATCACGCCTATCTGTATTCCTTTTTCTCTGAGATTTTAATATTGTCTAGGTCAATCAACTATCTTACGCATGAGTTAAAATATTTTAATTTTTATGACGTCACCATGCCTAAAAATTTTAATTAACAGCGTCATTAATTTCATCTTTACAGTAAATTTTAATCTGTTATAGCTCGTAAGAATAAAATGTGATAACCACGATTAAAACGTTTTCAGGAAGCTATGGTATTGTAGATACGAAATCATGTGAACTTTTCGCCAATCAGATGTTGTGACGTCATCATATGGCCAGTTAAATAAACAAAGTCATATTTTCATCTTTTGCGTCATAGTTCATTACATTTAAAAAAGCGCGCATTAATATTTCACGTATTCAAATTTCTTCTAAACGTTAATATGTTGTTGCTGAGATAATTTTCTTCCGAAATTACTACCTTCGCGTTTCCTTTTGAAAATTAAAATAAAATATGGGTCCCGTAATTTCACCTATTTTACACTGTTTGTGACATGTATACAGATTATACTGTGTATACTATATGACAGAAAATATACAGCATTCAGCACTAACAACACATCATATTCTTCAGTTCAGGTCATAATGACATAATCTTTTTCGGTGTGCAATATTCCAACGTATGACGTGCACGTGGCGTTTGTCGTGCGGATAACTAACTCGTCAAAGTGACGAGTTTCATGTCTAGTTTTTTTTATTCTTTCTGTACACTTTTTGTGTAACAATTATCTCAAAAAGTTGAATGGCAATGATCACAAAAAATTCACAGTGTCTTTCAAATACTTTAACTTAGCCATAATAAGCTTTTCAGCGTGATCACTCAACCGTGACGTCACGTATACGCGATTTTGTGAAATCACACTATCAATCATATCTCCATAACTCTTTATCACATATCAATAAAATTCACTATACGTAAACTTCAGGTGAAGGGTAAAAATATTAACAAATAAAAACTTACGTGTTTCAAGGTCATGCACGTGAAATCGCGTGTTAAAATTTTAAAAAGCTCAAAATTAAGTTTTGATCAATTTAGAGCATAAAATAGGCCATTTGCGTGTTTTAAAAAATTACTGCGCAAAAATAGATTTTTGCGCACAGGATTTTTAAAAAGCGTAAAAAATAAAATTTGATGTATACATCACATTCTACTCATAATCCTTAGTACAATCTCCGACTTTGAGTCCATTCAGACTTAAAATAACGCTATACGAGCACGTTAAAAATGACAAAATGCGCACATTAATTGTACAAAAGTGCTAAAAATGGTAAAAAGTAGGGCCTTTTTAAAATGAATATAACTCTTCAGAATGGCAGGTGACCCCCAATTTTTTTAACTTAATTTGGAAGCCAATAAGTTGTAGATACAAATGTATATACACATTATACGTACAAAATGGTATTACGTCATCAAATGGCCACTTCAATTTAAAAATTAGGATTTTTTTCCGTTTTGTGTAGTTTATCACATTCAATAGAGCGCATCTCCGCTATTTGAGCCCGATTTTCGCACAAATATTAGTATATGCTTGCTCAGTTACTTATCTTTCTCATGAGTTGTCAACATTTTCATTTTGATGATGTCATCACACGTAAAAACTTGAATAACGTAGGTCGTGTAATTTCACCTTCGCCGTAAATTTGAATATCTTACAGCTCTTCAGAATTGAAGGTTACCTTGATGATTATAATTTATTATAAAAGCTGATGAAATGTAGATATGAATTCATATAAAAACCAAGCCTGTCGGATGTTGTGACGTTAACATATGGCCAGATGAAGTTAAAAAGTAGTTTTTTCATCTTTTTCGTCAAAGTTATACAAATTTCAAAGAGCACGCACAGCGCTTCTACGTGCCAGATTCTCTTCCAATTCTTATATTTATTTGCTCAATTCATTATCTTTCGAAATTGTCATCTTTGAGTTTATTTTGATAATTCCATCATACCAACAAATTAGAACATGATGTGTGTCCCGTAATTTCACCTATGCTACACTGTATATATACAGTATACACTGTACATATTGTATATGGCACATAATAGGCACAACTCAGCGATATAAGCGTAGGCATCATGTCATAGGATGGCGTACATCAACTTTTTACGATCGTATGTTAACGTACGTGCATGTTTAAAAAATGTTAATTTCATTAAAATGATAACAATGATCACCTATAATTCGTCAAAGTGACGAATTAAGTTCTAGTTCTTATTAGGTGATCATTTAGAATAAAATGATCACCTATTGTTATTGTATGAAATCTTTATTCTTCTTATTAGGTGATCATTTAGAATAAAATGATCACCTATTGTTATTGTATGAAATCTTTATTCTTCTTATTCTTATTATTTATTTCTCTCTGTACAGATTTTGTGTAACAAATATCTCAAAAAGTTTAATGTTAATGATTACCAAAATTTCACAATGTCTTTCAAATACGTTAACTTAGTCCTAATAAGCTTTTCAGCGTGATCACTCATCCGTGACGTCACGTATACGCCATTTTGTGAAATCACATTATCAATCATATCTCCATAATTCATTATCACATATTAATGAAAATCACTACACGTAAACTTGAGGTCAAGATAAAAAATATTAGCAAATAAAAACTCGGGCGTTTCAAGGTCATGCGCGTGAAATCGTGCGTTGAAATTTTAAAAAGCTCAAAATTTAGTTTTTATCAATTTAGAGCATGAAATAGGCCATTTGCGTGTTTAAAAAAATTACTGCGCAAAAACACATTTTTGCGCACGCGATTTTTAAAAAGGGTAAAAAATAAAATTTGATGTATACATCATATTCTACTCACAATCCTTAGTACATTCTCCGACTTTGAGTCCATTCCGACTTAAAATAACGCTATACGAGCACGTTAAAAATGACAAAATGCACACATTAATTGTACAAAAGTGCTAAAAATGGTAAAAAAATAAGGCCTTTTTAAAATGAATATAACTCTTCAGAATGGCAGGTGACCCCCAATTTTTTTAACTTATTATGGAAGCCAATAAGTTGTAGATATAAATATATATACATATTAGACGTACAAAATGGTATGACGTCATCAAATGGCCACTTGAATTTAAAAATTAGTAATTATTATCTTTTTGTGTGGGTTATCACATTCAATAGAGCGCATCTCCGTTATTTGAGCCCAATTTTTGCACACATTTTAGTATGTGCTTGCTCAATTAATTATCTTTCTCATAAGTTGTCAACATTTTTATTTTGATGACGTCATCACGCGTAAAAACTTGAATAACTTAGGTCGTGTAATTTCAGCTACACCATACATTTGAATATCTTATAGCTCCTCAGAATTAAAGGTGACCTTGAAGATTATAATTTATTATGAAAGCTGATGAAATGTAGATATGAATTCATATAAAAATTAAGCCTATCGGATGTTGTGATGTTATCATATGGCCAGTTGAAGTTAAAAAGTAGTTTTTAAATTTCTTTAGTCGAAGTTATACAAATTTCAAAGAGCGCGCATTGCGCTTCTACGTGTCAAATTCTCTTCCAATCCTTATATTTATTTGCTCAATTCATTATCTTTCGAAATTGTCATCTTCGAGTTTATTTTGATAATTCCATCATACCAAAAAATTTGAACTTGATGTGTGTCCCATAATTTCACCCATGCTACACTGTATATAGATATACAGTATATACTGTACATTGTATATGGCATATAATAGGCATAACTCAGCAATATAAGCGTATAATAGGATGGCATACATCAACATTTTCCTATCGTATGTTAACGTACGTACATGTTTAAAAAAAATTAATTTCATTAAAATGATAAAAATGATCACCTATAATTCGTCAAAGTGACGAATTAAATTCTAGTTATTTATTTCTCTCTGTACAGATTTTGTGTAACAAATATCTCAAAAAGTTTAATGTTAATGATTACCAAAATTTCACAATGTCTTTCAAATACGTTAACTTAGTCCTAATAAGCTTTTCAGCGTGATCACTAATCCGTGACGTCGCGTATACGCCATTTTGTGAAATCACATTGTCAATCATATCTCCATAATTCATTATCACATATTAATGAAATTCACTACACGTAAACTTCAGGTCAAAGGTAAAAGTATTAGCAAATAAAAAATTGCGTGTTTCAAGGTCATGCGCGTGAAATCGCGCATTAAAATTTTAAAAAGCTCAAATTTAAGTTTTGATCAATTTAGAGCATGAAATAGGCCATTTGCGTGTTTCAAAAAATTACTGCGCAAAAACACATTTTTGCGCACGCGATTTTTAAAAAGGGTAAAAAATAAAATTTGATGTATACATCATATTCTACTCACAATCCTTAGTACATTCTCCGACTTTGAGTCCATTCCGACTTAAAATAACGCTATACGAGCACGTTAAAAATGACAAAATGTGCACATTAATTGTACAAAAGTGCTAAAAATGGTAAAAAATAAGGCCTTTTTAAAATGAATATAACTCTTCAGAATGGCAGGTGACCCCCAATTTTTTTAACTTATTATGGAAGCTAATAAGTTGTAGATATAAATATATATACATATTAGACGTACAAAATGGTATGACGTCATGAAATGGCCACTTGAATTTAAAAATTAGTAATTTTTATCTTTTTGTGTGGGTTATCACATTCAATAGATCGCATCTCCGTTATTTGAGCCCGATTTTTGCAGATATTTTAGTATGTGCTTGCTCAATTAATTATCTTTCTCGTGAGTTGTCAACATTTTTATTGTGATGACGTCATCACGCGTAAAAACTTGAATAACATAGGTCGTGTAATTTCAGCTACACCATACATTTGAATATCTTATAGCTCCTCAGAATTAAAGGTGACCTTGAAGATTATAATTTATTATGAAAGCTGATGAAATGTAGATATGAATTCATATCAAAATTAAGCCTATCGGATGTTGTGATGTTATCATATGGCCAGTTGAAGTTAAAAAGTAGTTTTTAAATTTCTTTAGTCGAAGTTATACAAATTTCAAAGAGCGCGCATTGCGCTTCTACGTGTCAAATTCTCTTCCAATCCTTATATTTATTTGCTCAATTCATTATCTTTCGAAATTGTCATCTTCGAGTTTATTTTGATAATTCCATCATACCAAAAAATTTGAACTTGATGTGTGTCCCATAATTTCACCTATGCTACACTGTATATAGATATACAGTATATACTGTACATTGTATAATGGCATATAATAGGCATAACTCAGCACTATAAGCGTATAATAGGATGGCATACATCAACATTTTCCTATCGTATGTTAACGTAGGTACATGTTTAAAAAAATTAATTTCATTAAAATGATAAAAATGATCACCTATAATTCGTCAAAGTGACGAATTAAATTCTAGTTTATGATTTAATTCCATACAATAAGTAAAGATAATTTTGTTAGAAATACTTTGGTTTTTAAAAATAATTTTCAATTTTTGTTTATTTGGAAACTTGCTGCAAAATTAGGTAACCTAGACTTGTATGATACAGACCATGTGAACCTAATTTGGCATTTTCACTTAATTTGACGTTACACCCGCATCAACATTATTAGCAATAAATATTCCTTTAATATTTTGTGTAAAAATTTGATATTTTCAATTGCAAGTCAATAGAAATTTATCAAAGCATGGTAAAACTTTTTAGTATTTGTAAAATTGTTGATTCACTCGTTCGTGGCCTTTCTACAAGCACTGTACATAGTGAAGGACACATGATGTGATGTATTTTAGCAACGACCTAATTCTGTGTATGAACACCAAATACCGGGATAATTCAATTGTTAATATTACGCATTAGGCATTTCCTTTTGTCTACTGCAATACACAGTCTACTACTAATTCCTCTTTCACTATCACCGAATGTCATATTTCATCTTCTTTCTGCAAACTGCATTTTATGTAAAATTAAATAAATATATGGGCCTATTTAATTTTTTTAAATCTATAAACGGTAAAAATGGGAAATATAAGCCGATTTTAATAATTTAAGCAGTCCGCTATAAATACCAGCATGCATTGAACGCAGATTTAAATTTTCATTTTTCTTCTGTGATTCACCCACTTTCGATCTTGAAACCGTGAAGCTCAAAACAAATGTAAGAACCTTTCAGCAAAAGTACCAGGATTCTGTCAAATTAATGCAGCTTAACTGCGTTTATACAGTACAACACCTTAAATTTGAACACGTCTTTAATTGTTAGCGTGTTGTAAGGGTCAAGTTGTTGTGTTTTCCTCATGTATGCTCACATGCATTATGAATTTATATGAGTTTATTAAAGGATTTTAACAAAGGATAATACTTAATTTAAAATTTAATTTCTTTAAATCTGCTTTTGAAATTAAATCGGTTAAGAATAAAGATATGTAAAAAAATGATCTACTATGCCCTACATATACTTTTATTAATAATGAGAGGTCAAAGCAATATACTTCTTTCCAACATGCCAACAGCAACCAGGAATCTACAAAATTTTCAGCCAAGTAGCCTTTTTCACAATTAAAATCTCATTACACAAAACCTCTTCATTGTTATACAACACACTTCTCGTACAGTAGTCATGTTACTGTATATGCGTGTTGTATAAACGCGCCCCTGGACAACGTCAGGCTATGCCTATAGCCAGCGTACAATGTTCATACTTTACCGCTGTTTACCAGGTAGGCCTACAAAGCTAAGCCAAGCTATGCTACTTAGGTAGTGCATTGTTTCTCTCTTTTTATCATATTTAACCATAAAACGTACATTTAAAGACAAGTTATCACCTGGTTTAATGTTTTTCAATTAATTTTTACAAAACATCAAAAATTGTAGCGATAGTGTCTTTAATACTAGTGAAGTCCCAATTTGCATTTTTGTGAAGGCAGTATATGTGTTTTGATGTTAAAGTATCTTATTTTACATAACCTCATGCACTTTATGTTACGTAGAATAAATTTTACAGTGATCAGACTCCTACCAATAAATAATAATGATCGTTTTTGTATTGTAGATGCTAGGTACAAAGTACTCAGTCAAGCCCTGTGAACAGTTATTATATCGTATAACTGTATAATTATTGGAATATAATCAGCGTTCTTATATTAATCCCTACTGCCATTCATCAGTTATTTACCATCAATGTCATTGAAATTTCTGTTCATATTAGCTATATTATTTTAATCCATTCTGTAGGCGTTTCATAACAAGCCCATGAGTCATTTTACTAAATGATTAATAATGAGAAATTATTAAGTATGATTAGTTTTGTGAACATTAAAGACGATTGATGCAGTGAAATTAAGACATTTTCCCTAACTACATTTTATTCAACAAGGCTATACATGGCTGCAGTCGCGTGCTCAAGTTAGTGTTTACCGACCAACCGACCGACCGACATAGTGAGCTGTAGAGACGCATTGCACACGACTAAAAATAAATACTATCATGGGTCTATTGCAATAAATTGTTTCATCTTTAAACTGTTAAAAATGTGAAAAATATGTGGATTCTAATAATTTAAGCGGCCCACTATGATGTTGTGTAGCATAGCAAAAGATGGTGTTGTGTATGCTGTGGCTATGTTGCACTGGTGAAAATAGTTAAATGTTTCTAGAGGAAATTATTTTAACATGGGGTACAGTATAGACCAGTTCCTCTGGTTTAAATCAATTATCAATTTAAAGTTGGACATGTAAACTACATTCATCCTAACCATTTGATGGTGGTTTCTTTGAGGTTATTTTGTTACTCTTAAAATATTTTGTTCTTGCAGGATAATTATATAAAAACTTCCAAGTATAACCTCCTCACATTTTTACCAATCAATCTGTTGGAGCAGTTTTTGCGAATAGCTAATTTCTACTTTTTGATGTTGTTGATTTTGCAGGTAACTTTAACAAATAATTTAATTTTTTTTATTAGGATTATCAATAGTAAATTAATCACCATCCTATTAGGTAGGTGGTAATCCCTCTGATACAGGGGCTACTTTGTGAACCAGTTCACCGGGATAACCTCACTTAAACAGTGAGTGAGTGGCCGAGCGGTTAAGACAGTGGAACCATAATCACGTAGCCATAACATCGGCAGTGGTTCGAGGCTCACTCACTCCATGGTTCTGGTGGTAGAACGAGTCTTCTCGGATAAGGACTATAAACCGTAGGTCCAGTGTACACAACTTGCTCGTGTGCACTTTAAAGAACCTAGTACATCTTTCGAGACGAGTAGGGGGTTACCCCGGTGTACTAGTACATCACAACCACTGATCACCAACTGGGCCCTCTGGGAGATCAGTCTTTGACTGAAGAGGTCGCCCAGTATAAAGATAAAACAAACAAACAAACAAACAAACAAACTGGGTTGTATTGTTTATTTATAGTCCTTATTTGAGAAGACTTGTTCCACCACCAGAACTAGGAGCGAGTCGGCCTCGAACTCATGCCATTATTGTTGGCTCTTTAGGTACAGTAAACAGCCTTAACCACCTGGCCATTTTTACTTGCTCAACAAAATTAACAAACATACACAAATTTGGCTTTAAATTGTTGAAAAAGGAGATGAAAATATTAACATTTTGTATTAATATTTGTGTAGTTCATTGATGTCATCTCATCCTTGAATCCTGTGACAACAGCTTTACCTCTTTTGTTTGTACTTACGGTATCCGCAGTAAAAGATGGCATTGATGATTATGTAAGTATGTAATTAAAACAAAAGTGTAATTAATTGGTAAATATTTGCAAGTTGATACAGTTTGTGTCTTTGATAATCTTCCACAGTTATTTCACATTAACACATACTGAGTACAGTATTAGAGTAAATTTCCATACAGGTTGATTACACAAAATTACTTTACTAAAGTACAACCCTTCCCTTAAGACATACCCCTATTGATGTGTTACAATTCGTTTAAATGAATGTGGGAAAATATATGTGTTAACACTACAAGCCCTCTTCAGGGGACATCCTGCAGTACTGTAGGTATTAAAATGACTTTACAGTTACATTTATTTATTTTTTTTTTATTTAGAAAAGACATAAAAGTGATGGAATTGTAAACAACAGAACTGCTGGTATATTGGATTCACAGTAAGTTTGGCTTCATTATATAATTTTATTAATAAATGTAATTTTTTAAAAATGTGGTGTTTATGATGGTTGCCTATTACAAACATAGGATCTTGCTCTCAACTTATTTATCTTTTAACAAACACCTCTCTCTAATAAACACGCCCTGCCCCCTTCCACCACCTATAACATTGTTCAGAATAAACACCGTGCCAAATGCACATACTGTACAGTAATATTGTAGTACAACGCATTTATATTTATAGTAGAATTAGAAGAAAATAGTTGTAAAAAAATAAAAAATGATCCACAATTTACCAATGCATTTTTCCCCTAGAATAAACGTCCCCTAAAAACCCTCCCTCACATGGTGAAATAGGCGAAAACCTCTGTAAACTGTAATTAATATCATCCATCATTTTAGCTTTATAACAAGTATAATTTTTAAACCTTAATTACCTTTAATTACTAGTTATTGGTGCTTAATATTAGTTTCTTATTGAGTTCATCAATCATTGTAACATTGTTGGATATTGATACTGATTATTAATAACAGTCTCCCAATAAATAATTGATTATTGACTAATATATATCCTGTATATAATAGCATGAAGGAATTTATTATAAGTAGGTGTGTTTGAATAGAATTAATTGATTTATACTTGCTACGTTACTTCTTATAATATTTACTTTTATTGATTTGCCACCATAGTAATAAACAAACTATTATTGTATTATATCAAATTAGTTATTAATATACAGTACTATAAAAAATAAATAATGTGTTAAAATTATTTGAATGAGGTTAATTAAACATGTAATATTATATTTTATTGAATTTTACAATGTTAATATACAAAATTATATTACTAAAAACAGTAATTGTATGTAATTATTTTATTTTAAAAATGGCATAGTTCATACAATTGCTGACTGAGGGCACAATTTGTTTATTCAACTTAATATGTCACTTTTTTAATTGCGTATAATTTTATGTGATTAATTTGTTTGTTTTGTCTAACTTTTTAGAGATGGCAAGCGAGACCTAGTGGATACAAGATGGCGCAATGTAACGGTTGGAGATATAATAAAACTGAAAAATAATGACTTTGTAACAGCGGATATCTTGGTATTATCCAGTAGTGAGCCCCATAGCGTAGTGTATGTAGAGACAGCTGAGCTTGATGGGTATGTTATGTATAGCAAGTCACTTGGCCTTTAGTGTTCAATTGTGATTGCCAATTGGTCAATAATATAATATATATTTTAGAATTTTGTTTCCTCACTTATATTTAAAGGTGTATTGTCCCCCAAAAACATGAAAAATGAAGATTAATTAAATCAGACTTTAAATAGGTTATTTTGTAGTTTAATAAAGTTAATCACTTCCATAGAAAAAAAAACGGAAAAAAATAATGTTTTCACTTATAAAATAACATGATAAATGGTTAAATTCAACCAAAAATCCATTGGCTGGCAGCCAATTTGACCATTTTTTGCTTTAAATTCCAGTTTTTATTTTCAGGTAAATAATTTTTTTTTCGATCTAAATTTTGGTCAAAGTCAATAACTATTATGTGACGTTAACATGGCAAATTCAACAACAAAAATTAAAAAAAAAGATCTGTTTAGACACAAAATGAATTTAAATCTACACTCTGGACGACATGAAATCAAATTTGTTGAATTAATTTCATATTATATTATTGTATATAAATTGAATCCATAACAAATTGAATTGATACATATTTGATATTTTCTAGTGAAACCAATTTAAAAGTCAAACAAGCTCTACCAGAAACTTCACCATTGGGAGAAGATTTAGACAAACTTGGAAACTTCAATGGTAAGTTGAAAATTCTACCATTAACTGGACATTCAAATTTACTTAAGCGTGGTTTCCACTAGGACGTAATGTTTGAATTGTGTCTATTGTATATAACTTGTCTTACTTCAATCCCAAATCCTATTTTATATTCTTTACTTAATTTATAACCGCCAAGCCAATAACTCTACTTCCAACTGTACTCGATATGTCGTTTTCTTGTTAGGTGAAGTAAAATGCGAGGCTCCAAATAATCGCCTCGATCGATATGAGGGAACATTAATCTGGGGAGAAGAGAAGTTTGCATTAAACAATGATCAGTTGTTACTCCGAGGCTGTCGAATACGCAACACGCAGTGGTGTTACGGTATTGTCATCTTCGCCGGTAAAGACACAAAGCTGATGCAAAATAGCGGCAAATCTAAATTTAAGAGAACCAGTCTTGATAAACTTATGAACAAACTGGTAATATCGGTAAGTTGATTAGAAATCTTTTATGACCAGTGGCACATATACGCAGCTGCAACAAAGCTTAATTATACTCGCTTTGAACCATTACATCACTGTAAATATTTTAAACATTACTCTTCCTCTATCTTTTTTGGTAGTAGAAATCATTCATTTTCCGTGGAAATAGACATGTAAGCATAACAAATTAGTAGGTGAATAATAGAATGTGTAACCTACTTACATCAGTACAATTAGTATGTGTGAGTATAGGGTATAAGTTTACACTCTGTAATTCAGCTGTATTGGATAGGCTTCATAGATGCAAAATTGAGAGTTTGGAGAAATATTAACAGGGTTGTTTGATTTAAGTGCTAAAATAATTTGTTTTTATATTGAATTGAACTTTTGGTTTTCTTTCTTTATTTCTTTAACTGAACATCGTTAGGCTGATATTAATAATGATTTTTTAAATATTTGGGAATAAAAATAGGTAACACATTCTGGATTTGAGAGTTTGTGATTATACAAGTATCAACTTTCAAGTAATTTAATTGTACTCTGTATTCTTTTGTAGATTTTTGTACTACTACTTGTGATATGCTTGATCTGTTCTATTTGCTGTTCCGTCTGGGAATACACATATGGAACCGATTTTCAGGTATATCTACCGTGGGATCAGAAGAATGGCGCCATTATAGCAACGTTTAACTTCTTCTCATATATAATTGTACTCAACACGCTTGTGCCAATCTCACTATATGTAACGTAAGTAGCCTAAAACAGAGCAAAATATCAATATCAGATATCAATATATTAACAGTGTATATTATTATATTTTGATTAAAAAGAGTTTTTAAGAGTATTTTAAACGTTTGTATATTTTAGGGTTGAGTTGATCAGGCTTTTCCAAAGTTTTTGGATAAACTGGGATGTGAAGATGTATTATGATGAGAAGGACTGCACTGCTAAAGCCCGAACTACGACCCTGAATGAGGAACTTGGGCAAATCCAGTATGTGTTTTCAGACAAGACAGGAACCTTAACTCAGGTATTGTCGTCACACAAATAAAATGATGTGTAGTAGTAAAATTAAAAGATAAGTTATGACAATTCATTGATGAGAAAATGATGAACCGTCTAGTGGTCTTCTACAAACGGGGTATCTTGGTTTGACAGCATGTTCTGGGTAAATTGTAGCCATCAGGTAATAGGCCAGTAAGTAACATATTCATTACACTATGTTTAGCAACTTTTTTTACGACGGACCAAAAAAAAGACCTCAGACATACTTCCATGGTAGTTTTCTTATGTGGTAGGTATTTGATTTTGTTTATCCTGACATCAAAATATAAATGGGAATGGTGCCTTAGACCCAAAATACTTCAAGTTGAGATAGAATATAAATGGGAATGGTGCCTTAGACCCAAAATACTTCAAGTTGAGATAGAATATAATGGGAATGGTGCCTTAGACCCAAAATACTTCAAGTTGAGATAGAATATAAATGGGAATGGTGCCTTAGACCCAAAATACTTCAAGTTGAGATAGAAGTATAAAATTTGGTATGGCAACTCGTATCGAAATTTCGCAACTTTGAGTTGATTACAGATGAATCACTGTGTCTATTTATTCATTTCCCGGAAAACGACAGGTATTGCCAGTTACTTACTATGTGTATTCGAGAACCATCTAGTAAGTCATAATTGAATAAATATTTGGTTTACAAACTTTTTATATACAGTAGACCATCACCATATCCGTTGCAAGATTGATGTTGAGTGCAAAATTCACACCAATCAGAGGTTGTACCGCAGCGTGCACAGAGGATAAACTTTTTTTTTTTGCCTTTAATATTATAGATATTTGTAATTTTGTATGTATTTTTGTATGTACCCCATTTGGAAAATGAATTTCCAACATATTATAATTATAAAGGACCAATAAATAGTATCTTATGTTCACTGGTCAAATAAGGATGCCAAGCTTTTACACATAACTTGGTAAAATTGTTTAAATTTTGCAGTGACTAAATTGATTTGATAGTTTCTGCGACTGTATTATTTGTATTTAAGTGAAAATTGTCCAAATTTATTGTCTATGAAATTAGCATAAGTTTCAGGCAATTTTAAACGTTTACAAAATTGCCATGAGTGCGCAGATTTTTGCATGCGCGTTAAGGGAGCGTGCCCAAATGTTTTTACTCCGTTTAACTAGTTACTAACTAGTTTAACGATTTACCGTTATATGCGAGCTAATTTAAATGGGGTTGGGCGTGTTCAGTGAGGCATATCAACCCCTCCGTTTACTAGCCACTAGCGTTAATACGTACTCTTTTTGCTCGATTTCTGTTTCACAACCTTTCTTTAGTAATTTCATCATATTTTATTCACTTTTCAACTTGAAACCACGTTATACGAGCATGTTAAAAGTGACAGGCATGCACGTGCAAGTTAACAAAATGGTGAAAATATGCTAAGATCGTCAGAATGCTTGGGAACCCCTATTTTCCATTTTCTTAAAGTGTATGTGTCATATGTTTTTATTATGAAAATAAGAGAAAAAAAAATTAATTACGTCATCATTGATTGCATTTTAAATTTTTTTAAAATAGTTTCGACAATCAAACAAACTATAACATTTTCTTGGAACGAAATAACAAACTTAACATTAATCTTCTTTTAAAATTTTCATATATTAACGTTGGAAGGTCAAAGACAGAATAAATAAATAAAATAAACAAATCATTCTCTTTCGAATGAGTTAAAAATATTTTAATTTTTATGACGTTATCATCAAAATTAAAAAAAACATGGGTCACATATTTTCAACTTTACAGTAAATTTCAATCTGTTATAGACTCTTCAGAATAAAAAGTGATACTCATGATGAAAACTTTCCACGAAGCTATTGGATCGTAGATATGAATAAATGTAAACATTTTGCCAATCGGATGTTGTGACGCGATCATATGTTGATAAGTTGAATAAAAAAAAGTCAGATTTTCATCTCTTACGTCATAGTTCATCACATGTAAAAGTGTGCGCATCTATATTCTACGTAATATGTTGTTGCTCGGATTATTATTTTCTTCAAAAATTGCTATCTTTGTGTTTCATTTTGATGACGTCATCATGTTAAAAATTGGAATAAAAGGTGGTCCCATAATGTTACCAATGCTACACTTTATGTAATATGTATACAGAATTTAGTGTATACTGACACAAAATAAAGAGTACACTAACATTTTATTTTCTTCAGGTCATAATGGCATAATATTTTTTTCTATGCATAATATTGTAATGTATGACATTTATTTATTTATTTATTTATTTATTACCATATTTACTGAGGCTAGCCTATCCAGTTCCTAATAGAACTGATCATTCAGGGCCCTCGATAAAACATACATACAGTACAACACATAAAATATTAAATATTCAAATGACATAAAATATATTAAAGGCTTAAAAATTTACAATGATAATATAAAATTCATATAAAAGTTAAAATCGTTGACAGATAAAAAATATATATATATACATAGTACGAACAATATTAACTGGAAATAAATTGTTTAAGTTCACGTTTAAAGGAAATAACATTTTCAGATTGTCGATTGATTTTGGGAATCATATTAAAATACATAGGCGCTTTATAACTGAAACATTGTTTAAAAATCTCTAAAGAAGGTCGAGGAATAATATAATTACAATTAGAGATGGATCTGGTAGTAGGTCGACCTCCGGGCTGAGTCCTGGTTAACATGCGACTGATGTAATCCGGAACGGTATTGATGGAAGCCCGATAGGCAAGACAACCAAGTTGAAACTGATAACGTTGAGAAACGGATGAGATAGAAATGGTGTTATCCATGCACATGGTTTGTCGTGCGAAACTAACTCATAAGTTAAAGTTGCAAATTTCCGATATGAATTGTCATACCAAATTTCATGCTTCTAAAGCACTAGACCGTTTATTTATCAATGTTTAAAATAGATAAATATGAGATAATTTATATTTGTTTGAGTTATTGATACAAAATTGTTCTATTTCCTACAGAATATGATGACCTTCAACAAGTGTAGTATATCAGGCAAGAAGTTTGGTGAATTAAAAAACAAAGCTGGAGAAATAGTTACAGTTGATGAGGTTTGTGCTCTAGTTGTATTTTAAAATTGAATTTGATGATTTTAGATTCAAATAAAAATCCAGTGTGTATTATCAGTATGGTGAATGGGCAAACAAAAGCTGTTGGGTTTTACAGGCCACTCAGTTGCAATATGTTTGAAATATATAAACGACATAATCAAACAAGTGACGCATGTAAGTGAGAGACGCAATCAATATTAAATTAAGTCTCCTCACAAAAAGAATAATTCATATTTTTGTACTGCATCCCATGTACTTGCAGGCCCGTAGCCAAGCCAAGGGGGGTTTTTATGGTTCGGCAACCCCCCCCCCCCCTTACAGCAAACCCCTCTTAACCGACTTCGAACCCCGATTTCCGACATGCCCAATACCCTCACCTCATCTCTGAAAATCCTCCGAATATGTGCCCCACAGTACAAAAGATTATTCGTAAATTGAAAATTTTGTAAACTTATTCGTGAATAACTTATACCTTCTTCCCTACTTCTACATACATTGAGCAATACGTGTGAGAGTACCATTTCCGCCCATAGGGCTGTCATTTAATAAAATTTGCTTTGCCTTAGGAGGAGCGGGGCAGTGACCCAAATATTGGTGTCCAAATCCCCCCTTTGACAGATCCTGGCTACGGCCCTGATATGCCTCTTGTCTTTCATTTATTTTATTTCTATTCTTTATTATTGATTTTTTTTTTCTTTTGTTATAATCATTGTGTTTCTATATTGATTTTCCAAGATGTGGAAATATAAGGTATGGCCAATTGTTGCGCAATGCTTTGTTAAATGCAGCATTATGAAATACGTGTTTCTGTATGTTAATGTATTTTATAGGACATTACTCAATTGATGTTTATGTTTTATGTGTTGTTTATTATGTTTTTTTTATATATTATGCCTCGTTAATTATGTATGTACATTTTTTGTTTTGTATTTTGCATTTAACATGGCTGGCAGATTTATGTGTCGTACTAATGTTTAACTTTCTAAATGTATGAATGTTTTTTATTTAATTATGTGTTTTGTGTCAATATAAACAAACAACTAATTATAAATATACCAACAATTACAAAAAAATTAGATATGCTTGATACAATTTGACACGTGACTTCATGGCTTTCCAATTTTGCTTTGAGAAATATAAAAAAACACAAACATAAATGTTTTACACAAGCTGATATTATAAACTTTATTATATTATTTATATTTTTAATCCATGTATATTAGTTCATATAGAATGTTCTCTATAAATAAACCTTTATTAATGATTTTGATGATGTAAACTAATTGTTTCCTGAGATTTAGACAACTTGCCTGTTTGTCTGGCTATATTTCCTACATAGACTCATAATGTACTTGTGCGTGTCTCGTAGGTGTGAAGTATCACATGACTGCATACACAATAAGTGGTTTAATGTTGAACAAAGTAATTTATTACATATTGAGGATTACACGCTGGTTAACAGAAGAAGTGGAGGACTGGCTTTATATATTCATAATTCTATTTCTTTTAAAACCCGAGCAGATCTAAATTTAATTAAAAATAACCTAACTAATAACGATCATTCTGAATCGATATTTGTGGAAATCATTAATCCTGACTCTAAAAATATAATTGTTGGAAATGTTTACCGCGCACACAGGACAGACACAGACTTATTTATTTCAGATCTTAATGATACCTTATTAAAAGTAACAGAAGAGAACAAGAAATGCTATGTATCTGGGGACTTTAATTTTGATTTACTTTGTGTTAATATGAATATAACAATTAATGACTTTTTAAATATCTTCGACATGAACAATATGTTTCCCCTTATTGATAGACCAACACAAATAACGCATAGATCAGCCACTCTTCTTGACAATATCTTTACTAATGTAATCACACATCCTATCAAATCTGGTGTGTTTATATGGGATGTTACAGACCATTACCCTGTTTTTCAAATCACGAATTCCCTGAAAGTTAAACACAAAAGTAATATTGGATACACACGATCACGGTCATTTAAACAACAAAATATACATCGCTTCATAGACACGATACAAACAACTGAATGGAACAATGTACTTCAAGAACAATCGCCTGAAATAGCATAATAATATATTTTCAGACAAGATTACAAACACAATACATCCGTCTGAGAAATCGCATTGGCATAAATGGTGTTGCTCTTAACTGGTTCCAGTCATATCTTACAGGAAGACGTCAGCTAGTCTGTATCAATGATGCATTCTCAGATGAAGCTTGCCTGGAATATGGTGTACCACAGGGGTCAGTAATTGGGCCTGGCCAGTTTTCCATTTATACGCTTCCCCTTGGTGACATTATTCGCAAACACAGTCTACATTTCCATTTCTATGCAGATGATACACAGATTTATGTGTCAGTAAATCCAGTGCAAAGGGATGTTGCTGCAGCAATCAGTAAGATGGAAGCCTGTATAGAAGATGTTCGCAATTGGATGACAACAAATTACCTAAAGTTGAATGATGGAAAGACAGAGTTTATTATCGTCGGGTCTAAATGTAACATCTCCAAAATCAACATCACACATATCAGAATCGGAAACTCTAACATCGCTCCCTCATCGGTGGTCCGGAATCTGGGAATCATGCTGGATAGTAATCTCACTATGGAAGCACAAATAACAACTGTATCCAAAGCAGCATGCATATCGATTAGGAACCTTGGTCGTATTCGCGGTAATCTTAACAAGAAAACAGCTGAATTGATTGTACACTCATTTGTCACTTCTAAAATTGACATTGGTAATGCCTTGTTGTTTGGCATACCAAAATCTCAAATACAACGTTTGCAGCGCTTGCAAAATATGGCAGCTAGAATTGTAACTTATACAAAATCAAACGCTCACATAACTCCTGTCCTGATGGATTTGCATTGGTTGCCTGTTCAACAACGTATTAAGTACAAACTTGCGTTGTTTGTATTCAAGATCCTAAATGACAGTGCTCCTGCTTATTTATCTGACCTTGTGGATCGTTACGAATCATCCCGCAGAGGCCTACGATCATTGTCACAAAACCTTCTTCAAGAGCGTAGAGCGAAAAATCAGTGGGGTCAGAGATCTTTTTACGTTGCGGCCGCAAGTGTATGGAACAGCTTACCAGCAACAGTTAAATGCTCAACTAGTCTAAACAGTTTCAAGACCAACCTAAAGACGTCGCTATTCGCTGATGTTCTCGCACGTTGTTAATGCACAAAGCGCCATGAGCGCCACATGGGTGGAGGATACCGGCGCTATATAAGTTTTCATTTATTATTATTATTATTATGTTTTCCTATACAATCTAAGCACAAAAAATCTAAATATAATCGCATTCCTTGAAATCCATGGATTACTAAAACCATTATAAAATCTATAAATCGTAAAAATAAGCTCTATAAAAAGTATATTTCATCGCCAACCACCACAAATAAAAATTTACTCGCTATCGTAATATACTTACCTCAATACTCAGAAACGCAAAGAAAAAATACTACACAGAAGAACTAAATAAAACCCAAAACGACCTAAAGAAAACTTGGAATATTCTTAATGGACTTCTATTCTAGGCCGAAAACAAAATTACCACTTACAGGCTAATATGAAAATAAATGAGACGGAAGTTAATGACCCTAACGTAATCGCTAACAGCTTTAATAATTATTTTTGTAATGTTGGTCCTGAACTTGCCTAAAAAATTCAATCAACCCAAAACGATGAATTTAGGAATCATCTGAAGAACTTATCATCACCAATTAATTCCTTGTTTTTTCTACCAACCGATGTTAATGAAATAATTAGCACATGTAACTTACTTAATTCAAACTCAAGTCCGGGATATGACGATTTAAAAATGAGTATCATAAAGTATGTTATCCACTCCTTGGCAATTCCTCTAACACATATCTTCAATATGTCTATCCTTTCTGGTATTTTTCCAACAAAACTTAAAATATCAAAGGTAGTACCAATTCACAAAGCAGGTTCTTATAATAAAATTCAAAATTACCGTCCAATATCTGTATTGCCAGCGTTTTCAAAAATTTTCGAACGAATTATCCATAATCACCTATATAAATTTATAAATAATAATACTTTACTTTATGACCGGCAATACGGGTTTCGTAGTAAATATTCATCTTACATGGCAGTACTAGAAGCGTATAATGATATAGTTACAAGACTTGATAACAATCATCATGCTATGGGTATATTTTTGGACCTCGCAAAGGCATTTGATACCATAGACCATCAAATCCTTCTCAAAAAACTTTATCATTACGGTGTTAGAGGGATCGCCTATGAGTGGTTCAAGAGTTATTTAACCAACAGATCCCAATTCACCGTGTATAACAATCATAAATCAACAACTAATATAATTCGATGCGGGGTTCCACAAGGGTCCATTTTGGGCCCATTATTATTTATAATTTATTTAAACGATATTGTTTCTAATTCCGATAATTTCTCATTTTATTTATACGCAGATGACACCAACATAGTAGTTTCTGATAAAAATATTAAACAACTCATTACGACAGTAAATCAAGAAGTAAATAAAGTTTCCTCCTGGCTTAAATCTAATAAATTATCACTTAATATACTTAAAACAAATTACATTATGTTTAAAAATAAGCATAGTAGACGACAATATCACAATATTCAAATTATGATTGACAATACTATTATTTCACAGGTCTCTAATACTAAATTTTTAGGCGTAATTATAGATGAAACACTAACATGGTTTAATCACACAGAATATATATCCAATATTATTTCTAAATATACTGGCATTTTATTTAGACTAAAACATGCTCTCGCACCGAATATTTTATTTTCTTTATATCGCACATTAGTTCTCCCATACTTATATTATTGTAATCTTATTTGGGCAGATGCAAACAACTGCAATTTGAAAACCATTCATTTAAAACAAAAGAAAATAATTAGATTCTGTACAAACTCATCCTGGCTGGCCCATACTGCACCCTTATTTTTAAAATTAAAAACTTTAACAATCTATGATATTTATAAATTAAAAAGCAATTTTTATGTTTAATTTTGTTAATAATAATCTACCAAGTAATTTCAATACTTTTTGGGCTAGGGTAAAAGAAACACATTGTCATAATACAAGAACATTAAATAATTTGCGTCCGCATAATTTCAGAACAGACCTGGGAATGAATACCATTAAACGGCAAGGACCTATATTGTGGAATGATATAAGCAATTTTATTAAGAACCAATGTACCTTAAGTTTATTTAAGAAGAAATTTATTCACAGTTTATTATCAATGTATCAGTAATATTATGTTATATTTATATTTAATTAGTAGAGTAACATTATTTAAGTTTACTTAAACAATATATATATACACATATATATGTGTGTGTATGTAAATCTATTACATTTTTTATCTAAAAGATGATATTCAGATTTTATTACCATGTACTAGTAAAAATAAAAATAACTATATGTAATCTTCATGTTAACCTTCTTAAGAAGTAAGTTAAAAATTATCATTTTATGATCAAAAAGAAATATAATATCTAATTTTCTCCTTTATATAAATATATTATTTTATCCAAGGGTTTGCAAACACAAGTGTTCACATGTCTTGTTATGTATTGCACCTTTGTCTTGTCTTTATGTTGTCTGTAATGTCACTGCACTAACGGGTGACCGGCTAACGAGCTTCGCTCTTACGGTTATCCATCCATATAAGTTGTTTATCTTATGTTCATAAATTGAAATGGAAAATAAACTGAAACTGAAACTGAAATAAGTAATGACATATAAGAGAACACATAGTATTAATTATCTTTGATGATACAGATGTCAATGCACAAGTAATGACATCAAAAGAGAACACAAGGTGTTTTCTTTGATAATACCCACAAAATGATGTCAACACAACAAGTAATGACATCCTATAATACAAGGTATTACCTAGATGATACCCACATAATGATGTCAATACACAAAAAGTGATTACATCACATAAAAGAACACAAAATAATGTAGATGATTATGAGACACATAAAATGATGTAAATTACATTATAAATAATTTTTTTCATTTCAAAGGATCCGGCCAGCAGCCTGTCAATTTTACTACTGTTCTTTCTAACTTTAGGGTTAATTTGAATAAAAGTAATAGAAAGTCTGTGTTGTATTGTGTTTTAATAACCGCAAATTAATTTAAAAGGAAATTTGTCAAAGATGAAATGTACTGCCAGTATTTTTCAATTTTAACAAAATTTCATTTTAAATTAATTTGAGGTTATCTGCATATTTGAAGTCTATCACAGTAGCATGTATGCGACAGTAGCTTGGTGGTAGCAGACATGCCATCCAGTCCTAGCTTCTCTGCTGCTGCTTCCAATCCTAAATAATCGAATAACTGAGTTTAGAAATTATGAGTAATAGATACTCCACCCTTGTTTATATCCTGAATTATATTCTAAAGTCATCATCGTCATCATCACAGAGAATATTGACCAGTGTGCATAGACAATTTATTTTCTTTTTTGTGTCATTCTCTATTTTATCCAGGTAGTTTTGGGTCATACCCTTGGTTTCTTTAACTTTTCTCAAATTCAGACGGCTCTTTGCGCTGAGATATCTAGACTAGACTAGAATACTAAAATATAAAGAAAAAAATAATGAAACTGAAGATGTGTGGCTCATCTTTTCTGAACTGTTTTATTTCTGTGATTTCTGTTATTGCATACTAAAAGTTCATGTATTTGTTGTATGAAAAGCAATTATGTTTAAAATTCTGTGTTTACTGTTAATGTATCTCAAAATATCAGGTTGTGGTCCATATCTATTCTCTTCATAATTTATGCAAATGATTTCAATAATATATCTAATGTCATGTCGTCAATGCTGTTTGCGGATGATTCAAGTCTGTTTTATTCACATGATGATGATCCAGATAGTCTCTGTGACATCGTTAATCAAGAACTAAAAAAGGTTACTACTTGGATACATGCAAACAAGCTATCACTAAATATGCTAAAAACCAATTTTATGTTGTTTAGTAACAAATATAGTATGTTACCAAAAGATATTATTTTCAACAATGTTCCTATTAATCAAATAACCAACACAAAATTTCTTGTTATATTTATTGACGACAGACTTGACTGGAAAGCCCATGTTAATTACCTTTGCAAATTATTATCAAAAAATGTTGGCATGATGTATAAATTGAAATCAATATTTCCTCAAAAAGTATTAAATATTTTATATTCTACTCTTATTTTATCGTACTTAAATTATGGTGTTCTTGCTTGGGGAAATGCTTCAAAATCAACTATTACTAAAATTTTATTAATCCAGAAACGAGCTGTCAGAATTATCTCAGGGGTAACTTTTCGTGCTCACACCCAAGATCTCTTTCAAAAAAATAAAATATTAAAAATGGAGGATCTCTATAGATTTAATGTTGGTGTCATCATGTTTCAATTAACCGCCGGACACTTACCACCTATAATATCCCACCTATAATATCCAGTAAATTCACTCAAAATAAACAATACCACACTCACCAAACAAGACAAAAAGATCAGTATCACCTGCCACTTACTCGAACTAGTCTTAAAATGAATACCCTTGTATACACTGGACCTAAACTCTGGAATTCTCTTCCTTTATCTCTTAAAAAATCTCATAACTGTGCTTTGTTTAAACGTCAATTTAAACTATTATTCTTTGTAAATTCTTTTATTATTGATATATTTGATATTTCTTAAATAATTTATATAATCTATTTTTTACTTGTTTTTTTAGTTTTAAACATGTTAAACTTATGTGTTAGTTAGAGAAAAGATATTAGTTTAATTGGTTTTTTTTTTTAGTTTCTAATTATGTTATATTATTTATATTTTATTTGTTTTGTTTTGAGGAGCCTATTCACCACAAGCTTTGCTTTCTTTTAGGCTCCTCCACTTTATATTTATATATTTGTAAAGTGAAATAAATAAATGAAATAAATGAAAATCTGATCCAATTTTAATTATTCTTTGTAGGATACTCCAAAAGTTGACTTCTCCAAAAACAAATGGTATGAAGAAAGCTTTGATTTTTATGATGAAACACTAAAAAATGGAGTGGACAATGGAGATCGGCAAACCTGGTTGTTCTTCAGACTGCTAGCACTTTGCCACACAGTGATGGCGGAACATGGTGATGACGGTAAGATTTACATAGTACCACCATCTTACTAGAAAGCGATTGTACTACAATGGCCAAACCGGCCTAGATCTTGCTTGATTGGCAGTAGAGTTGTGGTTATGGGACAAAGCGTCTGTGATTGGGATGGAACGACATAGTCTGCGTAAATTTTGGACATGTTCAAAATTTACGTGGCAACATCGGGCCAGTCCAGAATGCAGCTTTTACGGCTCCTGATCAGCTGTCATCGTCGTACAATCTCCATTTATGGGGGTCCAACAGGACTCAATCACCTATAATAGAGTAGAACCGGGGCAGAAGCGCCTTTAACTCTGGGTCCTTTTTGGACATGCTAGCGGGCCGTTTCGACTGCATCCATGGCTGTTCAGCACCGATCGCATATGCTGGTACACTGAGCTCACAGCCACTGTCACTGTGTCACAAAGCAGGTCTTGACATGCTGCACAGCCCTGCTACACACGTAATAGAAAAAAGCCAACAAGATAAAAGTTATCACAAATATGACCCAATTTATTTATTATTTTATTGTTGAAAATTATACTTTATAAACAATACAATGACAAATATATTAACATGTGAAATATTTTATTATTAGTGTTCTTTATGTCCTTTAAAGTGATAATGTCCTTTTACTCTGGATCTCGGTCAATACTTGGGGCTTGTTGCATTGTGTTCAGTAGTATTTGCCATCTCTGGGCCAGGATCCCAAAAGAATTTTCCACAACACGTCTTCCCCTTGATATCCTGTAATTCTATATCCTTTCTTGTCTGTCAAGCCCTCTGTAGGAAAAGGTTTCACGAGAAAGGCATCATCCCCTAGGACCCATTGTCATTGGGTAGAAAATGGATTAGGGAAACCAATGGTGCCATAAAGTATACATTCTTTGAGCTCTGATTCAGATTTGTGCATCTGACATGTAACCAACTCCACTACAGTCTATCCAGATAAATTTGTATTGAGCATCTACCAGAGCAAGTAGGACCACAGTGAAGAACCCTTTATAGTTGTGATACAAGGAGCCAGAATTAGCAGCACGTCTTAGTGCCACATGCATGTGGCACATTCTATCTTCTTTGGTATTCTTCAGAAATTGGCAACAATCTTGTGGAGTAGTTGGAAATTTCACCAACTCATTCTTGTATTCTTCTCCTCAGTTTCCAGTTAAGCTTGAGGACTAAGATAATTACCTTTACCTTTTACTTATGGCTTGACAAACTTCAGGAATTATACTGCATATGGAGTACTTGTCTCGTGAAGCCAAGTGTCTGATGGTGATGGCCAGCTCCAAGTCTGGTTATAGACATTTTCTGAAATGTGTGTTTGCCTTCTCAATTCTGGGCCCACTCTTCTTAAAATGTCATCAAACATTTCTGAATCAATTCTCAAATAAATGAAGAATGATGTGGTATCTTCCATTCTGAGCTCTCTCATCAATCTGTCACAATAGCCAAATTCATTTCGTCTTGGTGCAGACAACCATACACGTAACACAATCGCTGTAGCACGGCTGTAGCCTAGTACCTATGTAGTAGAGTATCTAAAAATAGAAATTAAAGCCGATTTACATATCGGGATGGATCGTCATGGTCTCCCTAGATCAGCTTCTAGTGAGATGGAGGTACTACTCATGTGAAAACAATTTAGTTAAAAAATTGTATGAGAAGGTACGATATCTGACCGTACCATCTAGGTACAAGATGGCAAGATGGAGCGTTAAACCATTTGTCGTCTGTCCATGACAAAGAACTCTCATTTTATTTTTATCTTTCAGGAAGCCTAACATACCAAGCACAGTCCCCTGATGAAGCAGCATTAGTTGGTGCTGCAAGGAATTTTGGTTTCACCTTCAAAGTTAGTTTTTAGTTTAAAAAGAAAATTTTTTTTTTCATTTATTTACTATATACTATTGGATCATTTTCTGGTATTGTAATGTGCAAACCTTTTTGTAGGAATTGCATTGTTTCTAGTGTGTTTAAATTCCAACTTGTTTGTTTTTAGTCACGTACGCCAACAACTATCACGATTGATGTTCAAGGAAGGGAAGATACATACGAACTTCTTCAAATCTTGGATTTCAATAACGTACGTAAACGAATGTCGGTTATTGTGAGACAAAATAATCGCATCAAGTTATTCTGCAAAGGTGCAGATAACGTTGTCTTTGAGAGACTGGGTGAAGCGAGCGTCTTTCTGCAAGATGTTACGCAAGAACATTTAAATGTAAGTTTAATAAGATAATACATTGTTGTTGTTGTTATAATTCTGTTACACTATATTTCATACTGAATTGTACTGCTGAGTTATGATTATTTATTATAGTAATTGTAACTATGAGTTGCGACATTGAATTACAATGATGCATTTTATGGTGAATAGCAACGGTGAGTTTGATGAGAGTTACTGCTAAGTTGAACTGAACTCAAGTTGCAGTGTGCTGTTTTGAGTTGCGGTGTGCTGTTTTGAGTTGCAGTGTGCTGTTTTGAGTTGCAGTGTGCTGTTTTGAGTTGCAGTGTGCTGTTTTGAGTTGCAGTGTGCTGTTTTGAGTTGCGGTGTGCTGTTTTGAGTTGCGGTGTGCTGTTTTGAGTTGCGGTGTGCTGTTTTGAGTTGCGGTGTGCTGTTTTGTGTTGCAGTGTGCTGTTTTGAGTTGCGGTGTGCTGTTTTGTGTTGCGGTGTGCTGTTTTGTGTTGCGGTGTGCTGTTTTGAGTTGCGGTGTGCTGTTTTGAGTTGCGGTGTGCTGTTTTGAGTTGCGGTGTGCTGTTTTGAGTTGCGGTGTGCTGTTTTGAGTTGCGGTGTGCTGTTTTGAGTTGCGGTGTGCTGTTTTGTGTTGCGGTGTGCTGTTTTGAGTTGCGGTGTGCTGTTTTGAGTTGCGGTGTGCTGTTTTGTGTTGCGGTGTGCTGTTTTGAGTTGCGGTGTGCTGTTTTGAGTTGCGGTGTGCTGTTTTGAGTTGCGGTGTGCTGTTTTGAGTTGCGGTGTGCTGTTTTGTGTTGCGGTGTGCTGTTTTGAGTTGCGGTGTGCTGTTTTTAGTTGCGGTTTACTGTTTTGTGTTGCGGTTTACTAATTTATGTTGTGGTGTATTATACCAACTTGATTGATGTATCTGTGTAATTGTTATTGGTTAATTTTTGTATTTTTTTTTTTTTTTGTCTTAACAGGACTTTGCAAATGAAGGACTTAGGACTTTGGTTTTAGCAATGCGGGATATAAAAGATGAAGAATACAATGAGTGGAACTTGAGATACCATGAAGCTTCGTATGATTTTTTATTCTCCGTTGTTAATTTTTGTTTCTGAACAAAATTGTTTATGTTTGTAAACTGTATTTCTGATTTAGAAGAAAATGGCATTATATATATAATTTTTAATATTTAACATCGTTATTGTATGTAACAAATTAGTTTGTCAATAATGTTTGAATAAATGTAACATAGTTTAGCAATACAATGGAATTGCGAGAGCGCTTCAATACATAATAAATGAACTAAAATATGTAGCATATTATAAATGCACAACAGACATTATTGTGCCCTAAAGGCTTTGGATTGTAGTGCACTTTATGGCTGAGAAATAAAGAGATATAAATATACTGTACAATAACCAACCAGCAGGGTAATTGCCACATGTGAATGTCAATGGTTTGACAACAAAATCTTTTTAATATATTAAGCCATCGACATTGGTACATTGTTATATCATGAGAAATTTGTAAATTACTATTTTCATGAAAATTGATTTGTATTATTGTGTTGTAGAACGGCACTGAAGGACCGAGAAGAAAAGGTGTGTGCCCTCCAAGAGGAGATTGAGAAGGACATGTTGTTGCTGGGTGCAACAGCAATTGAAGATAAACTTCAAGATGGTGTTCCACAAACTATTGAGAATCTTATCAAGGTACTAATATTGGTACAGCCTCATATATTTGGGGACATTTTCTTCGCCGAATCTGTTTCTTTAATGGTTCTAATGTAGTATTTTTCGAGCTAAAACTAATACAATAATTCATTTTTGTGCAAAACTATTAGTTAGTCACATTTAATTTGAATTTATTTTTTAGTTTATTTCACATTCATCCAACAGCAATATCGCCAATTACAGGAATTTGAATTCAATTGCATGCAGTAGCGTTTATTTCACAAATTTATATTTTTCAAAACAATAACTGTTGTAGTAGCATTGTATATAGGAGACTAACCTGGTTTCAATCACAGTATGCATGGATTACAATCCTTGCTCTTTTGCAGAACCAAACAGTGCCTGCACACCTAATAAATAATCTTTATAGTATAGTGTGCTTGTTTTAGATATTGAAAATATTTGAATAGAGGACAATTTTTCAATTTATAAACTTAGTACAATTAAACATGTTTGCTTGTTTGCTTTCAGCTTGCAGATATATGCTTTAAGCTTGCAGATATCCTGGTTTGTGAATAAATATACTAAAAGATGAGATCATATAAATATTGCGCATCATACAATTGAGAAATAGTTCTGTTCCGTCGTAGGGTGTTAAAGAGTCACTATCCAATTAAAATTGAATATCACTGGCCAGTTTAGATATTATTCTGTGTCTGTTAATTTATATATATGTTTTTCTATAGGGTAATATTAAAGTGTGGGTGTTGACAGGCGACAAACAAGAAACAGCTATCAATATTGGATACTCGTGTCGTCTGCTAACAGACCAGTTCAACGAGGTGTTTGTTATCAATCAAACAGAGGAGGAAGATGTCAAACAAATTGTCTATGACACTCTTGATAAGATTTGTGATACCATGGGGATAAAGAACAAGATGAGATGTGATGAGGATGATATTGTTGATGAGGATGATGACGAAGAAGATGACAAGAAGAATTTGGAACAACTGGCTAGTATCTATAGTTTTGCGATTGTGATCACTGGAGCCAGCTTGGTAAGTTATTATTAATACACTTAAAGGCCATCTGAGGTTGTACAAAACAAAATTTTATGTTAGCCAGTCATTTACTTACACATTCTCAAAACTTACATTTTGCTTAAAATGCTGCCAGAGAGGTAGAGATGGCTGCTAGAAAACTCTTGAACTGTGCATTTTCAGTATTAAAAAAAACGTATCTTAGAACCGCTTTTTTATAGCGCTTTTAAGAGATCGTGCGTAATGCTTAAAAACATTCAAATAGACAACTTTGAAGCATTTTTATATAGAATTTTATAAGGTTTTTTAGAATTATTTTCTGAATATTCAAAAGGTCAATACTTCAATATCAAGGAAATTCAGACTTACTATAGAGGGGTAAACAATCTTTTGTAAAAGCCTATTCCCCTAAATTTGTTTTTTTGCCTTGGCATCTACAGGTACATGCACTGCAAGCAGATATTGAACAGATTTTCCTTGAGGCCGCTTGTTTCTGCAAAACCATAATCTGTTGCCGTGTCACTCCCTTGCAAAAGGCACAGGTCGTTAACCTTGTCAAGAAATACAAGAAAGCAGTGACACTTGCAATAGGAGATGGCGCTAATGATGTCAGTATGATAAAAGGTAACTAGAGACACTATGTTCAATTGAACATGAACTCAGTCACCCATTATGTGCAATCATAACTGAAATGTAATAATACGGTATTATGTTATGTCAATATGTTATTAATTTTCTCCTTTGAAATGATCCATTAATCCTAATGTTGATTGAACCACTTAAAGCACTATAGTCTCTAATGGCATGGACATGTAGGTCCATGGTCTGTCCATGATTTTATGTACCTATTTGTGAAAAAAAATATCCCCTTCCCGACCTTTGATAGAATCTAGCTGTAGTAGTCTTAAGACTTTACTACATCTTATGGCTTGGCTTATGTCTAAGTAAAACATAGTTCCAAACCCTAACCCAATTCACCAATCTATATCTAAATATCTAATATTAAAAGTTATATATATATATTATATCTTATTTAAAAATAATTTTAATTAAAATTAAATGTACATATTTTTTTTTTTTAGCTGCACATATTGGTGTTGGAATTAGCGGTCAAGAGGGAATGCAAGCTGTATTGGCAAGTGATTTTTCATTTGGTCAGTTTCGGTTCCTTGAACGGTTGTTGCTTGTTCACGGACGTTGGTCGTATGTGCGTATGAGCAAGTTCTTGTCTTATTTTTTCTACAAGAATTTTGCATTTACACTCAGTCATTTTTGGTTTGCCTTCTATTGTGGCTTTTCTGCTATGGTAAGTAAAGGATTTGTTTATAAGATATGTATTGTTTGTATGAAATATAATTTTGCTATGTTACCCAACCTAATAATATACTGTATATTTGTTTATGTTAGATTATTTGTTTGATTTCTACTCAAAACAACTCGTAATAAAATAATGTTGTTGGTTCTTCTTTCTAGGCTGTATATGATCAATGGTTTATTACGTTGTACAATATTGTATTCACATCTCTTCCTGTCATAGCCCTTGGGATCTTTGATCAGGTAAGTTTAATATTGACTAAACATATATGTCTGTATAGTCCAGTGGATATGTATCAATAAACATATGTCAGTGTTGGCTATATCATTTGCAGCACTCAATGTTTACAATTGAAAAGCACTACTTACAATATTTCTAAATATTTTGTACAGGATGTTAATGAGGATATGTGTATCAGATTTCCAGCCTTGTATAAACCGGGACAGAAAAATGAATACTTCAACTATTGGGTGTTCACTAAAAGTGTAGTAGCAGGAACGGTCACATCACTTACACTCTTCTTTGTTTGTTATGGTATGTCATCTTGTTGATTTTTATTTTTTACAAGATTTACAATTCAGAGCGAATCGACCTTACAATTAGGAGAAACTAAATGTTTGTTTCCTAAATTTTTACTCCAGGTAATAGCACTATTGCTATTAATAATAGATAACAGTAACTGTCTATATACAAATGTTTCTAAGCATTTATTTATTATTTATTTCCACTTATTTATTTTGAGAGGGTAACCCTTCTAGAGAAACAGTTTTCACTACTCAGTTCTCTAGCAAGTTCCAAATTAAAGAGCTTGTCTGGTACAACATTATTATATTTGGTATACACAACTTTACAATTATTCTAATTGAAAAGTGTACAGCTATCTACTTTACTTCAACATACTATTATGTATTATCTTGTTTTTAGGAACCTTTTTAGATGTGGTGAACCCAGACGGTACACCAGCAGGTTCACAGACTACCTTTGGATGTGTTCTGGCTACCATGTTGGTTTTGGTTGTAAACTTCAAGGTAATTAATATTTATGCTTGCATAATAATTGTTGGCGTCCAGTGCGGATAAGAGTAATAAAACTAGTTCAAATTTAGTTACTTGTCTTTTTTTTACAAATAATTAGAATTGTCAAAACATGTTATTTACTGTTTCAATAAAGAGACAGAATTGGTATATTTTAACCATCAACCCAACTGCACTGTCCATGTAAAAGTGAAATAAAAATAAAGAGTGCAATTTTAGTTGATGACAAACTGTGAATTGTACCTGACAGGCAAGTAATAACATGTTTTTGTTATGTTTAGATGGCAATGGACACAGCATATTGGACAGTATTCAACCACGTCTGTATCTGGTTAAGTATTATTTCCTACTGGATTGTAGTCTTCATCATGTACAGCGACCTCATGTACGAGTTCTTCTTTGCCATCTTCACGTTTGTTGGTTCAGCACGTGTTATGTGTACAATGCCAACTTTCTGGTTTAGTATGCCTCTTGTATGTGTAATATTACTTATGCCTGTAGCCGGTAAGCGTGCCATTGCGATGGACGTCGCACCAACACTTGCAGAGAAAGTGCGCATTCTACAACAGCAAGAAGCAATCCAAGCTAAGGAAGATAAAGACAATGTTGTTGAACTTAAGGCGTTCAAGCGTACAGATGATGAAGGCAGTATAAATGGTAAAGTTACTAAAAAGGACAAACCTAGAGGTCATAAAGATTCCATTCGAGAGGATGGTATCAGTAGAAGGCGCCCTCAATCTGCTGGCTCTGGTTATGCGTTTTCGCACCAAGAAGGTTTTGGTAGAATGATCACGTCCGGTACAATTCGCGACAGTCAAAGGCGGAAGAAAGGAAGAGAAAAGAACGGAACAGCATCTTCTACCGAACGTCGTAAGTCTAGTGCAAATAGCAGAGACACAGATAGTGGACGTGGGTCTGCATTAAAGGATGAAGAGCTCATTGTATAAGAAGCAGCAATCCCATGAGGCTTAGGGAATAAATGAAAGTTATATCAGGAATTTTATATGCACTTGAATAGAGAATATAATGCAAGTTTATAGAAGATCCCTATATTCAAAGTATAACATAGTAACCAAGTTTGGTTTTATAATAGATATTTTTTGACGGGTTTGAAACAAAGAGAAATAAGCACAAAGTGTAGTGCTGTTTCATCAGCATACGCCGAAACAATACTATATTTCTACATTGTAATATTAAGTTTCCATTGGTGTATATTTTGTTTTATTGTGTATAGTTTGTACAGCATATTCAACATTTCTATATACTGTAGTGGGTAGTGAATGTTTATTAAGTTTTTAAAAGAACAAAATCTTTGTTTTAGAATTTTAAGATACTTTACTATGTACATTTTGGGGCGACTATATTATTATATAATTATTTTAGTAGAAAACTATTTTTGTACTTATTATTTGTTCTTTTGTTAACTTTTAATGTAATATTTCATATAGACTATGTATTGTGTTCTTAAATAGAAATTGGATGTGTAATATTTAGATATAACAACTTGTTATATACTGGGATAAATAACATGACTAATATTTATTACTGAAGACATTTTGGTGATGAAATAGAAAATAAATGTATTGTTGTGGTTTGTTGATAATAGGATCAGACCATAATAATGGTCAAATTCATTGAATTTTGTAAACAGAAATTTACCAAAGCACTTGTATAGGTTATTGTGTATAGATATATTATGTTTTTTTTGATAGATCAGAGATGAAACAATTTATTAGAGGCTGCATAAATATTTCACGTTATTTGTCTTTACACACTTTGGTTTACTGCTATGCTCACACATCCCTGTCTTTATACTATGTGTGTTCTGTTTCCTGTTTACAATTGGCCATACATATTTGCATATTACCAGGTATGATAATATTGTTTTTAAATAAACATAATATATACGGAAGATCACAATTTATGAGCTGCAAAAATGATTAATTATTGATTAATTGCAAAGTTAGATGAAATACATTATACTCTACAGATTTGTTGTTAAAATTCACAATCAATGACAGGTTTAGCATTTGTTAAAATGATTAAAACCAATATAAACAGGAATGTAACAAATACAATTGGCTATGTTCTTAATCTGGTTGGGGTGGGGGAAAAGGGTGTGGGGTGGGAATATGACATAAAAATCTTCTGATAAAATACTAATTGCTTGGTTAGATTTAGCCTTTAGTTCCCTTATCTGCTTTGTGCTCTTAATACTCAGTTCATTGTGTTGCATTGTCGAGGCTACTGTAGTACTGTATGTCTCAAACTTTTCCCCATATGAATATAATAATCGCACTGCAAAGTACTCTCGATAAACATGAGCAAAATCTTGCTGCATAACTAAACTGAGAAGAGGGAACAATGCAAGAATTTTATTAAAAATTCACTTTTTATTAACCAACAATTCTCTACAATAGTTGTATTCTATTTTTATACAGTATGTTGCCTATGTTGTAATAAGGATAGTTCATAAAATATAGTATGACTGCCAATTCACCCTGTAACATTCAGTTCCTTCTTCATCTCTGACAAACATAAATGAAATGCATTTGTTGAATATTTAGTTTCTTCCACATATCATGTGCCTTAAGGACCAACAAATCAGTTGTAAACCAAAAGTAAGATTAAGAAGATTAATACAATGCATGTTTCTAGTCAACACATTATTCTGTTATGATTATTATTATTACTGTAAATCATTGTAGATTAATAGACATTATGTAAGATCATAAAGATGCAATTATTATTGTATTTATAATTATTATATTAACATTAACTCAACAGGTATAGATTCCACACTGCATTAAAAAAAAAAAATATCATAATATTGTGATGGTTGTAAATCAAAATGGACACCTTTGCGCCAACCAGTACATGGTCTCAGTCACTGAAAACTACCTATATAAATAATGTAGTGAGCTGAGAGCAGTACAGTGTGGAATTTTGTCGATTAGTTTAATTTAAATGCCACATAATGCAGTGCAGTAGTTTGTTAGTATGGTTACATTCCAGCATGTATTATATAACAATGGCAACAATTGCTTGGTTAATAATGATTAAGAAGGTTTAAAAAAGTTGTGACCTGTCCTATGCACAAACTTTTTTTTCATATTTTGTCATAATAGACATGACGTTTTGAATTCTGCTAAAAATGTGATGTGCCCATATGGACATGATGATGCCATATCACTACCATATTTAGGCACATCACTACCATATTTAGGCACATCACTACCATATTTAGGCATATCACTACCATATTTAGGCATATCACTACCATATTTAGGCACATCACACTTTATTTTGACATGTGATTTATTTGTCGACACATCCCATACAATGCAGTGTGCCAACTTAAAATTGTTAAAAAAATGAGAACTTACCGACTGTAAAATGCAAAAGTTGAATTTATGGTCAGTATTTTGTTCTTCTTTTGAAGATTACAAGGTAAAAGTTACATAATTCTATATATTATATTTATAAATACTTTTATGATACTGCAGTATATATAGTTTGTTATGTTATATAATATTTTCTTTTAGATCATTTTGTCAATATTGTTTGTAAACTATTTCTCTTCTTGCCTTTACTGATTTTTAAACTTATTTAAACATTTTAATAATGCATACATATTTAGAATTACAACCCATTTTCTTTCTCGAGGTTGAATTGTAAATATTTATTTTATAATAAAATGTTAACTTCTTCAGTCCTGGCAGATGTGCTTGCTTTATTATTTTATGTATATTACAGATTAATTTATTTAAGTTATGTTTCATTTTGCTACATAAATCCATAAACATCTACAACTAAAGAATCAACACCTAAACCTTGTGTACAGTGTTTGAACAGAAAACCAGTCTGCATACATTTTTGTAGTCTGAAATAATTTGTAGAGATGATTCCTAGATAACAAATGTAATTCAGATTGTAATATTATTAGGCTACTATGAAGTTAGCAGCTGAATAGTCCATAGAAAATGAAGATAAGATAATACGTATGAAAGTATATATACACAAATTGCTAGATTCAAGGACTTATTTTTATACTAGTCATAGACATATAATTTCCACTATCTTTGCATCATGGTAATGTTTCAATAATAATAATAGTATTTTAAAATATATTTTATGAACACCCTGTGTTTTGATGGTGTAATTTTATTTTTGACATTTTAAAGCTCATTCCTAAATCCTTGCCTTGCATATACAGTGCAGATTTTGTTTAGATGGAAATAAAGACAAATAGTTATGTTTTGTTTCACTTATTCTTATTACCTGTATTTATGTAATTGATGATTTAATTTGCTCGTATATTTTACATATTGTGTTGTAGATAATTTCATTCATAATAAACATTCAAACATAAATAAATTTGATTTCTAGTGGGGTTGCTCATTTATGTTAGTTGGGACATACTGTCTAATTTATTCATTACCAGACCAAAAATTTATACATTCAATTTGAGATTGAATTGCAGTTTGTTGAAATGCAAAAAAAAAAAAAAAATTGGCTTTTGTAGTTTTGTTGGGTCATCAAATTATTCTATGACAAAAACCATTATCTTAAAACTGACTCACTGCTTTGAGAAGAGGTGGTCACTAACCATGGATGGTCACTTTGGGTTGTAGTCACTTTTAAGGAGGTGGTAGCAAATACAATGGGTGGTCGCTTGCGAGATATGGCCAATTTAAGGGTGTGGTCAATTTCGAGATGTGGATAGACTGACAGAGCAAGTAAAGAGATGCATTTGCAAAATTTTAATAGACAAAAGTTTTGTAAATCTACATTTGCTGGTGATATAGTAGTAATTAGCTGTGAGGCAATTTTTATTACTATTTATTTATTTATTTCGGTATAAAAATATAATACAACTTAGCTTGAGCTTACTTAGAATGAGCTTTAAAGTGAGTGAGTGGCCGAGCAGTTAAGACAGTGGAACCGTAATTACGTAGCCATAACATCGGCAAGGGTTCAAGGCTCACTCACTCCATGGTTCTGGTGGTAGAACGAGTCTTCTCGGATCATAAGGACTATAAACCGTAGGTCCAGTGTACACAACTAGCTCGTGTGCACTTTAAAGAACCTAGTACATCTTTCGAGACGAGTAGGGGGTTACCCCGGTGTACTAGTACATCACAGCCACTGATCACAAACTGGGCCCTCTGGGAGATCAGTCTTTGACTGAAGAGGTCACCCAGTATAAAAATAAACTACCTAACTAAAAGCTGTTGACATTAGCTGGTGTTGATTTTGAATTTACTACATTAGCTGTTGGTGTTCCTGCAATAGCTGGAGGTTTATACTACATTCTAGTTCTAGGATAACTGGCGATTTCTAAATTAACAGGCTGCAATCAGCACTCCTAGTTTCGCAAGAGTTCCTCTAGTTTCACTTGACATGCCAAAGGCAAAGTGCATAAAAACATTTGTATAAAAGACAACCATTATTATTATATATCATTAAATGTTCCAGAATAATTTAAGATAATATTTATTGGTCCATCATAAAATATGTTGGAAATTCATTTGACAAATGGCGTACACATACAAATAAAAAATTAAAACTTTAAATAAATACTGTATATATTAATATTAATCGTCATAGATTATCACATCCATTTCGCTTATCTGTGCCCGATTTTGCCTCAAATTTAAATATTTCCTATCTCAACCAATTATCTTTCTCATGAAAAAAATTTTTTCATTTTGATGATATCGTCACGGCAAAAAATTTACGTAGGCCGCGTAATTTCACCTACACCGTATATTTAATTATATAGATCTTCAGAATTAAATGTGACCTTGATGTTTTAACGTATTATAAAAGCTGCTGGGATGAAGATATGAATTCATATAAAAATTGTGCGGCCTATCGGATGTTGTGACGTTATCATATTTTTTATTTATCTCTTTCGTCAAAGTTATACAAATTTAAAAGACATCGCACCGCACTTCTACATGTCGTTTTTTCGAATAGCTTTCTTATTTGTTTTATATTTTTTTGCTTAAATCATTTTTCCTTTCAATTTTATTTATGCTCAGAAAATAAAAGAAATGCATTAATTCACAAAATCATACAGTACTTTAATGACCTTGATACATAATATATAAATTTATTGCTAGATACATTATTATTATTAAAATGTCAACAAAAGCTAGAATAGTGTAAATGCTTCATTGAAATATAGGAAAGTTAGACTTGATTTTTGCATGACAAGAGTATTGCTTGGGTACTGTATATCTAAGCTTTCATTAGAAAGCTGAATCAGTGGATCTGTCCAGACATTTACATGTATAAATACATCGTTCTACTCCCAGTGCAATCTCAAATAAATATACCCTGTAGTAAACTTGTTTTAAATACGGGTAAAATTTCAATTTGAAAATTATAATTTTGGCCATATTATAAACTGCCTTAATGTATGTGCCGTTGTACCTTGTGTATTGTGAATTAACAATATCTGGAAGAATGGTAATATGTGAGTATGAATACAGTAATCAAACTATGCCTGCACTATTTTACAATGATGAACAATATGATCCATAAATTCTTATACATTCATTTGCATAAAAGTCAGAAATCAAAATATATTATAATATTGTGAAACTAAACAAATAAATCATGGTAATAGTATTCAATATGGGGTTGAGCTTAAATGTATCGAGTCCAACATGAACTATATTGCATGCATTCTACATTGAATTCACCAATTAATTAAGTTAATTCAGCTTCCTATAACACCAAAACAAATTAACAACTTTTTCTAACAAACAAATATTAATAACAAATACAAGTTTGTCTGAAAAGAAACCTAATATTATTTACAAATTAAAAACGGTAGTGTAGTTATTTTTAAAACTTTTACTGACAGAAGAAAATTCTCCATATCACATATGGAACAATATTTTAACCTTTTGAGAATCTGAACAATTTACACAAATTTCAATGTGTGCAATCATTTTCCACTGCAAATTATGCTCAATTTGAAAATATGATTTAATATATACGTTTATTTTATTTCCAATGTCATATATAAATCTGTCCATAATTGATAGCAATTATATTAACTAAAAAATGATGTAATAATAAATATTTTTTGTATTAAATCATTATATACATTTGTAAATGTCCTTACACCAGATTTGGTCAAATTTATTGAAACAATTAATGCATGCATATTTTGGTCAACATCCGTCAGTGTCAGGCAGATTATAAAATCTAAATACTGTTACATGAAAGTGTATGCCTGAATTATTTCACGACATTTAGATATAAATGAATAATAATATAAATGTTGTTATGGTTACTAATATTTTATGCTTTGACAATACCACAAACATTGTTGTCCTTGAACCATACACAAGATTCATTTGAAACGTTTAATCTATGTTTTGTATCTCAGCAATTAGTCATTTACAAGCTCCACCCATATTTACATCAACTTTGGCACAGCTAGTCTGGTTGCATCTCATGTGGCAAGGAAATTAAGGGTGGTACAAAATGACTGTTCAAAATATAATTGTTCCTACCTCCAAACACTAGAGGGTGTTATATAAATATTCTTATTTTACCTTATGAATGCATGCAGTGCAAATTTCAACAGAGAATACTTGTTCATGTCCCAATAGAAAGCATATTCATCACTTTTGCATACATAGTTTCAGTTTCTTAACACAGTAGGCAAGGCTTATAATGTTGAGAAATAATAGGGAGGTTTCACAACGCTACAAATATGGAAAACGGATAAGTCACAAAAACGTATTTGTTTTCATAAGCCAGTAAAACTATGTTTCGCATGGCAACAAAATATTGAAGGTATAATCCAAACTATGGCAGCGGTAAATTTGAAGGAAGTTCATGTACGTGTTGCCTGCTGGGCGAGTGAGAACTTTAACATCTCATTCCCTACATTTTTTAGATCTAATTTAAGGTCACAAACTACATTTAATGAAAAAATAAATACTATTGGTCCTTTTCAGATAACTTTTTTCGTCTTTAAATGGGTAAAAATGTGAGGGGATTCTAAAAATTTTAGCATGCGGATTGATATTTTTGTTTTCCTTCTGTAATTCACCCACTTTTCGATCGATCGTGAGGCCAAAACAAATGGAAGACTCTTAACTTTTCAGCGAAAATACTGGGTTTCCCCCAATTTGTATCATAGGAGTCTGGCAAAAACAAAAAGATAATTAATGCAGCAACTATACGACGTCAGGCTAGGCCTATAGCTACCGTACGATGTTCATATGTTACCGATGTTTACCAGCTAGGCCTACAAAACTAAACTAAGCTACTGTAGGCCTAAAGACGGCCCACAAGAAAACAATCCCCGCGAGCTACTTTGGTAGTGCATTGTTTCTCTTTTTATCACAATTTACCATAAAACGTACATTTAAGACAAGGAATGACCTGGTTTAATGTTTTTAAAGTAATATATGCATTATTTTTACAAAACATCACAAATTGTAGGAAATGAATCTTTAAAAACTGATAAAAATTGCCTTTTTAGTCAATGTAAAAAAAAATAGATCAAACCCTATATTCGTTTTTTACTTACAAATATGACTGATGATATCTGGCAACATGAATATGCTTTGTAAATATGAAATGGGGATCAGCTCAAAGTTTAACAAATGTGTGACGTTTCTGTTTTCGTTTTGTTTCATATTTGTAAGATTGCGAAAACCTCCCTATTGGTAAAAACCGATCCCTATATTAACATTAAATTGAATACAATGTCAATATGATGATATATGATGTAAGCCTGCATCATGAGGAAGCAATAGATTGCCATGAGTTGCATTCTGGGATATTATCATTTCCCTCACTCTGTTGCAACATGTTAATAATAGCTAATTTGAGACCTTGTGCAAGTTGATTGGCTGTGTATGGCCTGCCTAGAGGTGGTACATGAATGAAAGCAGCAGACCCTTGGTTAGGTTTATCATGTATATGATACAGCGATGTGTAGTAAATAAAGTCACATAAATATCTGAAAAAAAAAAACAAAAAACAAAGCATGCAATAATAATTCACATTTCTAGTGCTCCAGACTTGCAAGAACAGCATGGAAGCATTGTGATCAAACAACTGGAAAACCACCAACATTGAGAATGTTGTAGTTCTATGATCAGACTACTGATTAAATTGGTTACAACATGGACCCCATTTACACTTCATCAACGATTTATTAGCCGGCTTTTTTTTTAGCCCGCAATGTGTTTACACTTACCCAAAAAGTCGGCCCCGGGCCCCTACTATTGTGTTTACACTTGCTCTCGGGGAAGAGTGCTCGATGATACAATTACGCTAAATACACGTCATACCCGCTCATGTGTGCCACCAACTGTTTTAAAAAGTTAATATTATTAAGCGTTGTCGATTTACGCTAGGCCTATCAAACTTTATAAAAAAGAATCAAATAACGATATTTAATATTTATTTTAATTAACCTACCTCTGATGTCGCAGTAGATTGTAGATTCATTTTATGATCGCGAGTGTTTACACTATACGAAGTGCCGGCCCGAAGCCTGCAATTGCCGGCCCGAAGCCTACTCTAGACTAGGATCAAAATGTGTAAATGGGGTCATGGTTGCAGTATATTATGGTAACCTGTAGCCGTTCTCTGAAGCAAAAAAATCGCTATGCCTTCAGATTTGTCTACTTGTGACATCTGATAGATAGTGCATTTGGTTAAAGGGCTATGTATGCCATGTTTAAAAGGTTTCTGGCATACCCATTGTCTGGGGATATTTCATTTCAAGTTGAGACCCCAGACATAACATTACCTTCCAGGATTGTGTGACACAACTGATTTGACTGGACATTCTGATATATTTATATTGTGACATATATATGACATCTTGATACGGCTTTCTATATGATGAGGACCATCTTCCTTACAACACTAAAATACCAAAATAATCAAAAACATTACTATGAAACCATCCCTGTAAACAGAATACACCATCCCTCTGTGTTTAAAATTCCTGGGGCTGCCTTGTACAGTGGGTTGTATTTTTTCAATTTAATATTCAAATGTTTGTTAAAATAGCAGCTTGTGTTTGGTTGTTTAAATAATTATAATAAAAGAATACTTTATGTATGAAATAACTTGAACATCTAAAAGTGTATTTTGTATAAAAAAATTAAAAATATAAAAGAGCTTGTTTGCTTCTATTAATATCATTGTGAAAGAGTACTTTCGACAAATTGTTTTCGAATGATATTTTAAAAAAATAACAGCAATATTTTCCTACCATATTTCTAGGTATCATAAACCTGACATCGGGTTTATCATAAGTGCCATTGTGTGCTTGTTGTTCCAATGTAAGCTCAGTGGCTATGCCTGACACTCCAACATGAACCATAAGCTAAAGATACATAAATAGTATAATTATTATAATCATAATTATTACATTTCATACATTTAATTGCTGTCTCAATGAAGGCATCGTCCTAATATGGAAAGAGTTCAATAGTTGTATTCATAAATCAAACATTACAGTAATTCAAATTAAAATATTTTTTTTTAGTTGTATAGACTTCAATAATCATACTTCTATCTGCAATTTTGTTATATTTATTGTATTGTTAACAATACAATAACTACTTCATTTACATTACAAATTTGATATAGCCCTCTTAGAAGGAAACCATTATCAAAAGCGCTGTACATTGAAATTATGTTCCATAAACTTATTGGAAAAGAAACTACTTCAACGCTATCTTCAAGAATGCTGGATATGCCGCCCTAAATATTTGTTTGAGGACATTTGTCAATAGATTTGCTCAAAGCACTGACTTTAATTTGCAATTTACAGTTACAAATGTCAATTTCTATAATTCATTCATATTATATGATTTTTTATTTTGATTTGATTTATTTCGAAATATCCATAAAATATATTTCAGATATTTCAGATAATATTTATTTAGATAATAATGAATGAATATATACAAAATAGAAAAAAGATATTAAAGTGAACATAGATAAAGCAGTAATTGGTAGTCATTATTATCATGGATCCCTTCTAGAAGTTAAAAACTTGTCTCGTAGGGACCCACAACAAAACACATTACTAAAAAAATAAAAATAACCTAGAATATATAATTAAGGATAAAAAATTACAGTATAATAACATAACTAACATCTTCTTTATAAAAATTATTTAAATTATATTTCAATAGTTTCATGATAATTAAAAATGAAATAACTACCGATATTCTAATAATAATGTACTACAGTAGGTTAATAAAAGTTTTGAAATGTACTCTGTACAGCTGCATTTAGTTCTTGAGTGGCACTGATATATCCTAGTTATTCTTATAACTTGTGCTTTTAGGTTATCTGGCATTATTATGAGTTAATTTACAGGTTGCATTATGTTCTTTACAATGTGTTAGGCAAAGCTTAAGTTTTAATTCATTTAAAAATACATGGTGAATACTGTGTTTTTATGTGTGAATTTATATATAAATATTTTTTTAATACCAGTAATGAAATAATGTGGTTTGTTTTGTGATTTTCGAAAAGTAAATGACAACATACAACAGGCTGGTGACATTGCCATAAAGCTGGTACAATTTCTGTGACAGTCTGATATTCAACTGGAATCTCCTCTACCACTAAGTTAATGTCTGGTTGTATCCCAAGACTTGTTAGTTCCTTTACAGCTTCCCAGCTGGCGTTAATCTTATGGTCGCCAAATGGGCCAAATCCTATCAAGGAAACAAATTAAAACATAATTTAACTAAACAAGATCATGGAAGTTATTTCTCGATTTCACAATCTTTCCACTATCAAAATTTGATGGCTGATTGATAATCAACAACTACTATTAAATACCAGCAAGGATTGGTAATATTACCAAGACTAAACATGAAGAAAAATGGTCAGAAATTCACCATAACTGATTTTAAAAGAATATAAATCTTATTTTGTTTGGATTGTGCTCTATCTTCAGCTAATGGGGCGGTGCGATTTGAAACAGCGCAAGCATTTTCAATTATATGATAAAACCAGTTGCATACATTATTAATAAAAATGTGTATTATTCCATAGAGAGAGGGGATCCAGTCAAGTCACCCTATCGCCAAGTCACCCCATCACAAAGTTGCTCCATCACAAAGTCTCCCCAACCAAAAGTCGACCCAATACAAAGTCACCCCATAGCCAAGTCACCCCATCACAAAGTTGCCCCAATACAAAGTTACCCCATAACAAAGTCTCTCCTTTAATGTTGTTACAATAGTTTAAATTCAAATATCATATTTTATTTATTTGTTGTTGCAAAGTATGGAAAATAGACTAGCTAGACAAAGAAGTATTCTATTAATTTAATCATCAGTTCCGTTTGATATCGGTTGCGTTTTATTTTGGTCGTGCTAAATTTTGTATACATTATGAATATGTATCTCCTATTAATTACTGTATACAAAATTTGTGTTTTTATTCTATTTTACAGGTTTCAATGAAGTAATGTGCTTTTTGATCCCCGGTCACCAGAAACACGTAGCAGAAGGTGCAGCTCCGATTGGTTTCAGAAATGAGTCGCCTTAATCATCATCATAATAATGATCATTTCATTTCAACTCTCATGTCGGGCATTTATCAAATTTTAAATTAAACTAGACAATGAAAAGGTACACGAACGTACGACGTAAACGCATGCATGTACACATCATTTTTACAATCATTTAAATGGAACCAATAATTTGGTGCATATAAAATTTAAAAAAAAGGCGTAGCCTACGTTTTCTATATAATATTTCACATTTAAATAATTATGTACTGTTACCGAATATTATACTCTTAAACTATGTTTGCAAATTGTCAGTTTTGAATGCACATGTTATGCGCGATTTGAACGATTTGCGCAATTTAAAATTGCGCAAAGAATTCTTGCGCAATTTCAAATTGCGCAATCAACTTGCGCAATTTTAAATTGCGCAAGAAAATCCTTGCGCAATTTCAAATTGCGCTGCACAATTTGTAAATTGCGCAAGATAGTTCTTGCGCAATATGACACCTTTGCGCAATTTGAAACGAACTGTTTATTATTTTTTTTATTGTACTTATTTGTTGTTGAGAATGGTACCGAAAGGTCGATCTTTTTTGTCATTAAATTTAATTTTTAAGTTAAATAGTAAACGTCTAATAATTCGTAATAATTATTGTTTCTAAAAAAAATCCAATCGTTATTAGTCTTATTAATCGTCATTAGTACTGATATTTGAATTGAAATTATTATCTATTGGTATTTATTTATGCCTTCTCCTCATATTATGTGTGAATATGGTATTTTATAGAACCATTTGGAATTCGAGATTTTTTTTATTCGGAAAAAAAAATTCGGGAGGGAGGCTCCCGGGAGAGTAAGGAAATGCGATATTATCTTCAATTTTGAATCATTCTTAGAAATTACTAAAAAAGTATGGGTGTGCATGATTTCACAATCTGTCGAAAAACCTTGCGCAATTTGCAGATTACTTGCGCAATTTAATACGTTGCTTGCGCAATTTGAAACACATTCAAATTGGGCAAGGAATTTTTTGCGCAAGAAAATCCTTGCGCAATTTCAAATTGCGCAAATCGTTCAAATCGCGCATAACACACACATCTAGACCTGTAAAAATAAAAACAATTTTATTTATAGTAATAGATATTATCGACCAATTAAAAAATATCTACACGGTCAAAATAATCTAGATCATTTTATCGCAAAAAAAATTTAATACGACAGAATTTCAACTCAACCGATATAATTATAAAAATCGGCAGAGGTTTCCCCTGGTGAGCTAGCACATTTAGTGTTACGGCACAATATTACAACAGGGCTTCCTCTCATTATGGGAGTGTTGCCGATGTAGTGCGAACTAAAACTTCACAGCAAGGCTTCTCCTTTTATGCCTACACGTGTTATTTTGTGTTCAAATTCCGCAAGAATATTATTGAGCAACTTTACGCACTTTTTAAACTACAGTATTTTAATTAGGGGCGACTTTGTATTGGGTCAACTTTGCGTTGAAAACAATTTTGTTTTGGGCAACTTTGCAAAAATGGTACGCCAGCCAGTTTTTCTTACCTACTACTCTAGGCCTAGCCTAGGCCCCTACTAGGCCCGGGACGGGTCTAGGCCTAGTCTATTTAGGCCAAGTAAGGTAGCCTGCTACATATCTAGCTAGACTAGCTAGTCTAGGCCTAACTAGGCCTGGCGTACCTAGGCATAGGCCTAGGCTAGGCATCCCTACCTAGCCTAGTAGGGGGACTTAGGCTAGCTAGCTAGGCTAGGTCAGACTCATTTAATAATCAATTCAAGAACAAATCCTTCCGAAATAATATTTTTACCAGTAACTAAAACGGTTCGTTTATCAGGCATATCTGTGTAGTTTAATAAACGACAATCTGAGAAAAGTTATTTTGTTGAGGAGTTTTTAGAGAGCTGTCACAAAAAAGACGACAACCTATATAACCTTCCACTTCTTTTGTTTCTTGTTTTTATTTTTGTTATGATTTATTCATTTGACCTCTGTGTCAACTTAGCCTCTATACTGTAGCTCTCTAGCTAGGCCTAGAGTAGTACTCTGTAGATGATCGTTGAGAACAATCTATCTGCTGCTAGCTCCATGCGTGTCGGTACGTTTGTGTGTTGTGTGGCGTGTGTAGGCTACGTTTTTTAATAATTTTTTCTCTTAAACTATAAATTTAGAAAAGTTAGTTTATGAATAATGTAATACTAGGTCTAGGCTAGGCCTACTAGGTATTTCTGAATTTCAGTTTGGACAAAAAAGAAAGGTATTACTAGTCTACTACTAATACTATGCTCAGCAGGCCTTTTTAGGCTGGGCCCCCCGGGCCCTACTAGCACTCTAGGGCTAGGCTAGGCCTAGTACTAGTAGTAGTAGGCCTAGCTAGGCCTAGTATAGGCCTAGCCTAGGTCTCCTTTTTTCATATTTCACAGTTGAGTTGTGGCTTAATAATAATAATAACCACTTTCAAACTCTAGGCTAGCTAGGCCTAGGCCTAGGCTAGGTATTGCTGTGGCTAACACAGGCTACAGCACTCTACTGCAGTTTTGCACCATCCATAAGACCTCGCGCCGACGGTCACTGCCGCTGCGCATAAATGTTTTTAAATGGGCAAGCTCAAGAGATTGTGGTGCGAAAGTACAGTAGCACCACTAACTTCATATTTATAGGCCTAGGCCTATATGCCTATTCAAATCCCCAAGATGATTCATCCTAGCTAGGCCCTACTTTTGGTGGGCGTCAATTTGAATTTGTCAAATTTTGTTACCCAATTTCAAATTGTGCTGCACAATGACCAATGTGAACACAAAATAACATGATGAAACATGTGATTTCAACTGCTGAATTTAGCATTACATTTAGCTCAATTTATTTATATAGCAGCAGCTTCATAGTTATTTTTTTCTAACTTTTTAAAATCATTAATTGATAATAATAATTAATTTGCAGTAATTGATTGGTTATTAGAATGTATTACCGTACCAGAGGTTTCATCGGGGACTTCCCCTGATTCGCATATGCAAAAAATTGTTAGTCGCGTGTGTTTTATTAGTCTAAGATCGTATTGAAAAATAGGCTACGATCGTATTGAAAAATAGGCTATGATCGTCTGTTTGCTAGCACACTATGGAGTGAAATTTCCAGCGAACAAGAGGTACCATTTATTCTAAATTTTACATGCGAGGGTACCATTTGCGGCTATCTAGGGGTGTCGTTTAACCAATTTGCCTTCGCCACAGGCCACACCATGGGGGCCTGTGGCTCAAATACTCGGTGTCTACATCCCCCGACTCTTTAGGCAACCCCCTTAAAATTGTCCTGCAAAAAGCCCTGTTCGTATTCACTCATGCTGATCCGGTCTCGTTACGCCACATTATCTCGGCAATGTTACTGTAGGTCATCATAACACCCATCCACTCGGCGGCAAGAGGATCGCAGCCTCTCTTAAAATGTTTTAGGTTATCTAGGCAATCCTTCATTCAAATTGTGCATAACATTTACAAATAGTCACAAACTAGGCATGCCTAGCTAGGTCAATTATGCAGTGCAGTGAATTGCTACAACAATAAATCAATTTCTAAAGATCTTGTAGGAGGATCTGAAAAAAAGTCAAAACATTTTGTTGACAGTCCATGGGCCGACAGAACCACACATAGCTGTGAAATTTTAACATTAAGATAAATGTGCTAATTTAAAATTTTGCTTTACAGAGTGATTTTAGATTTGAGAATGTATGTGATAGACACTATATTCACTGATGAGGACCTTCATACAAAAACCAATCATGAAGGCATTCTGTCCAAGAATTATTTTGTGTGCAGAAAGTGCAGAAATGAAGTAAATATATTTTCAGTACAAAACTCAATTAAAAACATGAAAAATTAATATTAATAAAATCAGATCTTGAATAAGCCATTTTGTAGTTAATCACTTACGTAGAAACAAAAAATGTTTTCACTTACAAACGGTTATATTCAACCAAAAACCCATTGGCTGGTTGCTTTAAATTACAGTTTTTTCAGGTAAACTATTACTATTAGAACATATGGCATATTCAACAATAATTAGACCACAAATATTTTTTCATGGGGACATTTTAAAGACCCAACAAAGTGTCTCCTACTGTAGGTAAATCCAAAGAAAGGATCCTACTGTAATCCAATGTTATTCCATCTACAGGTACAGTTTATATTAATCTATAGTATACTGTATTATAATAAACTCATTGTTAAACTGTAAGTAATATATCCACTCTCTAAACCAATAATTGTGATCAAACCATTTTATAATGAAAGGCATATTTACCCTAACTATTCTCCAGTAGACCATATATCCATAACCCATATCATATTGTATTACAACATAACTGAGTAGATTCTTTTCATTTGATTGGAGATTACATGATTAAAAATAAATATGACACTTGAGCGTGCATTTTCGTTAAATGTAAATTGGGTACAATTTTGTTGTGTGCGTTTATTTTTGTTACACAGTGAGTGAGAAAACACACACGCTAGACGACTGTTGTTGACGGTCATGCTTGACCAACTTGTACAATAGTGCGCACCATTTACTCTGTGTCCAAAATTTTTTAATGATTGGCCCAACCCTTTCGTTAAAAGTATAATGACTGAAATGATACAAATATTTCATTCGGTAAAAGATGCAAATTTGTATATAAACTTCTTCATTCACCTCATGAAATTATTTGTACCATTTAATTAATAAACATTCATTATTTGTAATTTAATAGTAACTCATTGTATAATTTAATAATTTACAGTTAGAAATCTTGTCACAGATGTGAGATATCCACATTTATGTGTTTTACAGATAACATTTTCAGATGAAGATATAATTGAATTTAATTTGTACGACACAGACTCTGTCACGATTCCAGCAATTAAGTGTAAAACACAGGACTGCCCAAGTAAGTGCTATTATTATCTTAAACAAAAAAGTCATTTATAAATACAATAAATTGAATATTATACAGTAGTATAATAAATATAAATATAGCTTGAAATACTAGATTGTTGCTCTGTCTACACTATCAAATTTTATTAGGCTATTGCTCTCTTTAGAGCGATAGCCTATTGTTATTGTTATTATGCTCATTTTTTGTCCGTAGCAGTTACGTTGTAACTTGGCCAGCAGTGCATGTATATATTTAGTTGTGCAACAAACTTTGGTTTAATGAAAATATGGTCGTGAAAATTTTAAGCATTTCACAAAATTTCGCGTCGCGCACACGCTTTTACGTACTTATCTCTCACGCATTGATTGCACCTTTTGTGATAAGTTCCTTTCATTTTTGATGAATTATAAATGTAAACTAATGACACTCGTGCACGTCAAACTTTAAAAATCGTGCGCTTGAAAATGGGTGATTATATGAAAATTTGTATAAAAATTATGCCTATTTTATCATCTGGTTTTCTAATACACCTTAACTCTCAACATCGAAATAGTGGATTCACCATGGAAGAGGAAAACGACCACACTTTACCATTTCTTGACGTATTTGTCACAAAGGAACCCGAGGGCACTCTGTCCCACAAAGTTTATCGCAAACCCACTCACACGAACATATATTTACATAAGCGACCTTTCCACTATCCGTCAACGAAGAAATCAGTTTGTAAAACTCTTATCAAAAGAGCGCACACCATCAGCGACAAGAAGTGTCTCCGACAAAAAATACAACATGTCAACAAAGCATTGGAACTCAATGGTTACAACAGGAAGGACTTCAAGTCATCGTCAACCAACAACAGCGATCCTGTAGAGTTCAGAAAGTCTGTATGTATACCATATTTGGGACAGCTTTCTCATCGTATCCAGCGAGTACTACAAAACGCCGACATAAAAGTATTTCATAGTGCAGTCAACAAGTTGTCATAGTGTCTTCAAACACACAAGGACAAACCATCTAAACACGGCCAACCTGGTGTATACTGCATCCCATGTGAATGTCGAAAGGTATACATTGGAGAAAATTGGCGTGACCTTCTAACCAGGCTCAAAGAACATCAAGGCCATGCCAGAAGAGGAGAGCAAGACAAATCATCAATAGTTAATTGGAAAGATGCTGAAATAATTGCTACAGTTCCTACTTGGCATTCCAGACAAACCAGGGAAGCTATTGAAATCTACAAACACAACACTGTTCATCAAGATATTGGATTTGTTATCAGTGACATTTGGCTATCTTTATTCAACAAGAATCTTCATTGACAGTAAACCATGCCTTGGTTTCTGGCCAGTTTACACTTCACAATCCTGTCTAGACACATGGTCTATGTTTGGCCAGTCTGCACCCAGCTTCGAGACAAAGCTATTGTTTTTTAGCTCGTCTCATTTTGCTTTACACACCTATCAGAAAAGATGCTCTTCTATAGCTAGTTTTAATCCCTCCCACTGTGTAAACATGCTATTGTTTCTAGCTTTCACACCAGTCCCACCCTTTTCCACTTATATTCCAAGTTTCCTGGACTTTCTGTATTCTCACCCCTGAGGACGATCAAAGCATATTGATCGAAACGTCGAGAAACTCAACAGTTCTTTTCAGAAATTATACGTGGTGTACCGCAAACTTTATATCCAGGGGCAGATCCAGGATTTTGTGAAAGGGGGGGGGGGGGTGGAACTGTAGAGAGTCCACACCAACTCAGCCCCACCATGGTTGGGACTGAGTTGAGGCGATTTTGATAGATGGTCGGAAAAGGCACTCTCGCGTTAAATAAATGTATTAAAAATTGATATTTTAAATATGAAAACTGAGGTACTAGCCTATTAAAGAGTGACATTTTCCCTATAGGCCTATTTTGAGTAAAGCGTCACAAAAGTCAGCGTTTGCACGTACAGGGCAGAAAAGGTGCTTTTCCAAGGCCGTCGACAGGACATGTGGTGGTGAAGAGAACTTTGTTAAATGACGCCCCCGATGGCCGGAAGAAATGGTGCGAACGTCCATCTAGGGGAAGCAAATTTAATGCTTTTATTATGGCTCAATATTTATTTACATCAATTTGTTGAAGAAATTAAATATATAAATAGGTATTGATACAGTTGGGTGGGTGGCCTAGAAAAAAAATCGGTTGCTATAATGTACACTACAGTAGGGCCTACACAGTTACCACAGTAGGCCTACGATATTATTTTTAACAAATCCTCTATGATGATGATCTGTAGGTAACCACGGCGTTCCATTTTTGACGTATACACTTTTATTTATGCTTGCTGACTGCCAGCGATCGGAACAATAGGTAGACCTACGCGGTTGTATGGCGGTGTCCTTTGTACGAATCGTTCGAGCCCGAGTATGGGTACAATACATGAGTCAATATCATGTTACATCCAGGGACCAAAATGCGTTTATTTTTCTGGTGAAAATAGGCAATTCATTTCGCAACTCTTAGAAATTTATAGCATCGGCAATGGTGACCTCTAATAAAAAGTAATTTAGCACGGCGCTAAAACAATGTATTTAAATCAAAAGTGAAAGTTTTACTCTTTTTTATGCTTCTTTTCCCGATTTTTTTTCCCTTATGGTAGGATAATTTTTTCCCCCAGATTTATAGGGGGGGGGGGGCGTGCGGAGGGTGCGCCCCCCCCCCCCCTAGAGGGCGCTGCATGGTTGCTAGCCAACCAAAAAATGCGTTCAATGCTACAATTTTGGTAAAATTGTAAAGATCTGTATTTCTATCAAATTATGAATCTTAGCTTGATTTAAAAAAATTTAAACTGTAGTTGAAGAATAAATAGATTATTAAAAACAAATGTTTAGTGATCTTTTGAAATTTTAGTTTGTTTTTATTGAAATGACTACTTCAATAAGCCTATTCCAAACCATTGGTGACCTTGAAGTCACTCAGGCAGGTTGAACGCATTTTTGGTTGCGCTTGCAACCTTTCAGCGCCACCAACCGTCGTGACTTCAGCACCGTGATACCCTTATTGTTTTGTCAGAATCTTTATTATTAATATTCATTAAAAGTCAGAATTTTTATTTTGTGATGTTGTAATGGCAATTGTGAACCTATATTATGTGATGTATACTTTTATATAACTTTTGTCTATTTTTTAAATGCTTTAACTTTTTATATATGTAAAATACTAAAAATAAGAAAAACAAAAAAAAACTTTAAGCTGCAGAGATAGTTTTCTACTGAAACTAAAAAATTTTAACAATTGTAAAGAATGAAATAAAAGTGAGTGAATCTCACAAAAGACAAAAAAAAAAAAAAAGTCAGAATTATTCATAGGTAATAAAATGTGAAGAAATATTATTTTATCAATCCCCTTCCTTTGCACCTTTTGCATTCCATACTTTAACGGGGCCGAGTTGACCGATTATTTTTTGGCCGAGTTGACGTGAGGCCGAGTTGACTTGAGGCCGAGTTGACTTGAGGCCGACTTGACTTGGGGCCGACTTGACTTGGGGCCGACTTGACTTTGGCCAAGACGGTTTAGGGCCGACTTGGATCGAAATCATATATGATATGGTTTTTTGTTTTAGGCTGTGACTGAACTACATTTTGTTTATATATTCTATACAAATTTGTATTAACTTGCAGCAAATATAGCAGCAAGGACAAGGTTAAATTGTTGCCCTCATCATCAGGTACCAAGCAGCACCATCACACACTATATTCCTCCATTTCCTCTACTTTTTGAACTATTTACAACAATTGACCTGAAATATCTTCCTTAAAATGTGTTGATTAGTAATACCCTTTTGACACTAACATACAATGTTGTATTCATATGAGAGACTTGTGAAATCTTGCCAGGATAATTAGAGCTCGATATATTTGATGTTGCAATTTTTCCACAGAAAAAAGACTTTTATTCGGTTTTTACATTACAAATGTATCATACATTAATATCTTAATATCATGCAAAATAAAATATAAGATTTAGAGATGGCAATGTTCATTAAAATCCAAAAGTTTCATTGCTTATCTCTGAAATATAATTTTTTGCAGTTGGTTTACTGAAAATTCGGGGTATTTGGCTCACTATTGATGCCCTTCTTACAAGTGGGAAAGCCAAGCCTACAGGATTTGAAAAGGTAAGGCTTTTTTGTTCATATTTATGTTTTAAAGTCCATTCACATTGTATAGTAAACTCCAAAAACAAAGAATAACTAGAATTTAATTCGTCACTTTGACGAATTATAGGTGATCAATTTTATCATTTTAATGAAATTAACATTTTTTAAACATGCATGTACGTTAACATACGATCGTAAAAAGTTGATGTACGCCATCCTATGACATGATGTGCTGAGTTGTACCTACTGTATTATGTGTCATATACAATATGTACAGTATATCTATATACAGTGTAGCATAGGTGAAATTACGGGACCCACATCATGTTCTAATTTTTTGTTATGATGGAATTATCAAATAAACTCGAAGATGACAATTTAGAAAGATAATGAATTGAGCAAATAAATATAAGGATTGGAAGAGAATTTGAAACATAGAAGCGCAATGCGCGCTCTTTGAAATTTGTATAACTTTGACTAAAGAAATTTAAAAACTACTTTTTAACTGGCCATTATGATAACATCAAAGCATCCGATAGGCTTAATTTTTATATGAATTCATATCTACATTTCATCAGCTTTCATAATAAGTTATAATCTTCAAGGTCACCTTTAATTCTGAAGAACTGTAAAATATATAGTGAAGGTGAAATTACACGACCTACGTTATTCAAGTTTTTACGCGTGATGACGTCATCAAAATGAAAACGCTGACAACTCATGAGAAAGATAAATAATTAAGCAAGCACCTACTGAAATTTGTGCAAAATTCGTGCACAAATAACCGAGATGCGCTCTGTTGAATGTGATAATCTATGACGAAAGAGAAAAAAACCTAATTTTTAAATTCAAGTGGCCATTTGTTGACGTCACAACCTTTTGTACTTCAAATGTGTACATAAATTCATATCTACAACTCATTGGCTTCCATAATAAGTTAAAAAAATTGGGGTCATCTTTCATTCTGACGAGTTATATTCATTTTAAAAAGGCCTTATTTTTTACCATTTTTAGCACTTTTGTACAATTAATGTGCGCATTTTGTCATTTTTAACGTGCTCGTATAGCACTATTTTAAGTCGAAATGAACTCAAATTTGGTGAATGTATTAAGGAAGATGAGTAGAATGCAAGTTTTTATTTGCTATTATTTTTTTTCTTGACCTGAAGTTCATTAATACGTGATAATGAAATATGGAGATACGATTGATAATGTGATTTCACAAAATGGCGTATACATGACGTCACGGATGAGTGATCACGCTGAAAAGCTTATTAGGACTAAGTTACAGTATTTTAAAGACATTGTGAAATTTTGGTAATCATTGAGATTTAACTCCGACATTTTGAGATATTTGTTACACAAAAAGTGTACAGAAAGAAGAAGAAGAAGAAGAAGAAGAAGAAGAATAAAGATTTTATACAATAACAATAGATTCAAGAAGATTCAAGAAATTTTATTTGTCCATAAAAATGGAAATTCACTTTGCTTGGTAGATTAAAACAACAATATTGCAACAATTTAAAAACGTGCAGTATTATAACAGATTAAAAATACAAGATAAAAAGTTAAAAATACTGTTAAAAATGTAAAACTATTAAAAATTGCATTAACGTCTTACATTAGAATTAAAAATATGAATGCTATTTACAACGAAGGATTTTCTAGTTCTACAAAGATTTGCTCTTGGAGGTCGTAGCCTAATGCCTGATCTATTTAAGTTATAACAGTAATGTAACGGATGAGTGGGGTCTTTCATAATATTGTTTACTTTTTTTAGAATACTCTTTTCATAGATAAATGAACAAGGCATAAGATCAGCTTTAATAATACGTTGTGCAATTTTACGTGGTCTCTCAATATTTTTCTTATCATTTTCAGTAAAGTTACCATAAAAACATCCAATGCTAAAAGATAAAATACTTTGAATAATACTTTGATAAAATAGAATTAAAATAGTGTTATCAACTCTAATTTGCTTGACTTTTCTGAGAAAGTAGAGCCTTTGAGATGCCTTCTTGGAAATCATGAGAGAGTTTGACTCCCATTTTAATTTGTTATCAATTATAGTACCTAAGTATTTGTATTGGGTTACTCTTTCAACCTCGGTTCCTTTAATAGTTATTACATTATGTTCAACTGCAGTTTTACGAAAATCTATTATCATCATCTATTAAGTATTAAGTTCATATCTTCACACCAATTAACAAATCTTCCAACTTCATTAACAAATTCATTTACATTATGCTTACTATCGCAAAGAAAACCACTAATTACAGTATCGTCAGCGTATTTTACAATATTGCAATCTTTGCTTAAAATATTAAAACTACTAGAATAAAAAGAGAACAAAATTGGAGAGATAACACATCCTTGAGGAGCTCCAACACTGGTAGATTCTTTGTTGGATAGGATACCATTGCACTTAACTCCGACATTTTGAAATATAGGTGATCATTTTATTCTAAATGATCACCGAATCAGGAAAAAAATCTCGGACAATGCAAGCAAGGCTAAAACGCCTAGGCCCAGCCTAATAGGAAACCTTTTCATGCAACTGGAATTAATCCAGGCTAATTATGTTTTTTCCAACGATTCCACGTCTTGTAGATGTTCCCATTAATTAATCAAAATCCTAAAACAAACTAAAGCTAATTTAAATGCCTTTTTGAATGAAATTAGTACATATATATATGATGTATATATATCTCCAAATTGACACAAAAATATGTTGCTGCATATCTTGCGGTGGTGTTTGCAAACAAAATAGAGACAAGACAACAGGTGGCGCTGTTGTATTTCACAGTAATTTGTACACTAGATTTTTTTTTCATCCACGAAATGTTTCTTTTTCGTACACAAAAATGTTTAAAAAGTACTATTAGTGCGTACTATTGCACGCCATGTGACCCACTATCATCCAATCAAATGACAGGAATTATTAAAATAATTAAAACATATTCCAATCTTGAAAAATAAAGGGGTGGTCTTATTTTATTCTTGCGTGACATGAAGATGCTGTATATAAATCTAGGAATTACATACAGTTTACCTAGTTTACTGCAAGTCCAGTAATATTGGAATATTGGTTTGTCTGTTACCGTACTACTTCATAGAAGAATTTTAATTGACAACATAAAATAACATTGAAAAAAAAAAATATTTATTTTTATAATATGTTTAAATTTATGTGAACAAAAATGATTTACTTTTATAGTTGTGATATTTTGATAATTGAATATGCAGATATGTGAATTAGATGAATTCAGTGAACAGTTTGTTTAGTAATTGATTATTTATTTACCAGATTTCTAGAGCGCCCTTTTCATGAATACTCATGAAAGGCGCTTCACATCATAAAGACAAACATCATAAGCAATAATTATAAAAGATATAATTATGATTACTAATATAAATAATTTCTATTCTTTGATAAACTCATTAATGATCTCAATATTTTCAGGATTTTATTATGTACAATTCATTGTGAAAATATAACTGGTTTTAACAAGTATTACTATATTTTGAACTTTGGCCTGTAGCCAAAATCTACTATGCACAGCACAAAGTTCAACATAAACAGGAAGGTCAAATGTCACAAAGCAAATCTTAGGTATTACTATAATCCATATATGGGCATCTTAATTAGTATATGACCTATATTTTTTAACCTTTACTGCTGACCTTAGCCAGGATATGCTGATTTGCAAACATTTATCCAAAGGTCATATGCAAGCAATTATATGTTTTATCATCACAACCTTTCCAATGTTTAAATGTGTGTATTCTGTTGTGTATTTTGTGTATAATATCTGTTATTCTCAATATTTTGAAGGTAACTTTATATTTATTTATACTCTGTATTTGATCATCTAATTAATATAAAAGAAAATTATTTCTAAAATTCATTCTTATCTGAACATTTGCTTCAAGAAAATTATAATAAAATTATCTTATTTTATAATTCAGACCTATCTTTCATATTTATTGTTTCAAATGTGAATGAGTGTTTAATAAAAACAGGATATTGAAATATTATTAGAGTTGTATTTTGTAGCATTTAATCTTTCACACATATAGAAAATATCTCTATCGTGATCCATTGTATTTTTGATTTATTTAAAAGAATTGTGTTGAATTTTTAACTTATTCATAGATAATATTCTTAATTTAAGATTATTATTATATACATTTCATTTGCCTTAGGTTACAAGTGTTGGTGAGAAGGTTATTTTGAGTGTCCTGAACAATATCCGCTACAAGGAATTTGATCGTCAACCCACCGATCCAGAATTTCTACCCCACTCGTTTGATGAGTACGCTAAACTCTTGTGGATAAATAACACGGCTGTTGGCTTTTATACAGTGAAGAAAAAAGGTGAAGCACATTGTGCCTTTTATACTAGCACACAACCAACTACAAACAAAAAGGTTTTATTTTGAGGTGTTTGGTCGTTTGTTTAGGTAGTATAGGTGTGTTTATAAAATCCATATAAAAAAAATCAATTATTAAAATCCAAATGTTACTGTTTTAATCAATGTGAATCAAATGTAGGCCTTGGCTAGGCTTACCTTTTATTTGATTCAAATAACAGGAATCTATTTAGATGTTATATAAAACAAATAAAAAGAAAAAAAATAATTTTTGACAGTAACAATAGGCTATCACTAGGCCTGCATTTTATTCAATCTGATTTTAAATAACAGGAATCTATTTAGATATAAACAACTAATGAATGTTTTATATTCATGTAATGGTACAAATAATGGCATTTGGTGAATGATGAAAGGTTATATTTCACCTCATGCCATTATTTGTACTGTTCATTAAACTCATAAACATTCATTATTTGTATACTGTGCAATATAAAGTGCCTTGTTTGATTATAGAGAATAATGAAAGGAATTTGATGAAGCTGCTAGTTTTATAGGTCTTTTCAGATGGGTTTTTACAAGTTTCTTAAAGACTTTTGTGGATACAGTGAATCTTTATCAAAGGCATCAACTAGTTACCACCTTCTTGTCATACTAATAAACAAGAAAACAAAAATAGATATCCACTACAGACTATTATAAAGCTAAATAAAAATAATGTTTTTTTTTCCCAAAGGTACGTGGTGTGGAAGTCAATCACAGGCTTTAGCATGGCAGCTGTCCGTCTTAGACACTGTGTATGTCAGCTCAAATCATAGACGCCAGGGTTATGGCTTACTGGTCATCAGAGACTTTCTTAACACATTTCCAGATGAAGATCTTGGGATATCAGAACCTGTCTCAGAGTCAATGTTACTAGGTATATTTTATTTATCACAAAAAAAATGGTTAATCTTGGTTGTATAGGATGTACTTCTTAATAATAAGTATAAAAGGGAATGGTTCCGGCTGACCTAAGTATTAAGCCTGCTTTCCACCAAAGGCGATTTTTGTTGTGTGAATTCAATGTTGTCACTGAGAAAAAAGAACAAATACTGTAATGTAAAGCCCTACATTTTTTAGATTTTACATTTTGAACTAATTCGCAACCTTTATTTTGACAATTTAAGTTTCTTGGCGAATGTATTTGGCCTCCGTGATGAACGTCAAACAACAATTGAATAGCGTCAGTAAAATTACAGAATACATGATTGTAAATTTAAGGATGTAAATGAATAAACATTTTGGCTACACAGTGGGTGAGGCACATGTTTAACATGGCTCTTAGATAATGACTATTGTACTTTACCAAATAATTATTGTTTGTTTCTACAACAACAAACGGACAGACGAACGCCGACTGGATGGATTTCTTGAGAGCATAGCAACATGGTGATGATATTTTTGCTATTTACTACCACAAACTACTCACGTAGAATAATTACTTTATGACGCATTACAACTTATTATATGATTTAATGGACAAAGAATTCGTCAAGCAAATACACTATACATTTCATAAATTTTACCTAAGAAATGTTATAAGCTTTTTCCAATTGTTTTAGCAATCAATCCTCACACGGCGCCACGTTTCTCGATTTCCGAGGAAATATTTCATCATTGTTTTGAGTGATGCGCAGGCTGAGTAGGGCCTATCATTTTCGATCGGTTGCAATTTATTTTAATGTTTTAATTAGCAATATAAATAATTGGGGATCGTAAATGTTTCAAATAATACACAATTAGAAGTTTATCATAACTATTTTATATTAATTTTTTTTCCATATTAAACCTACTTAACTACGGTAGGCGTAACTAACTAAGCCTAGACTAGGCCTGATCGATGGTAAAAACAACATTGTTAGGAATTTAGCGATTTTATTATACTTTATTTTAGCGATCGCTGTTTAATCGCTAAAGTCGCCAAAATAGCGCGAAAATGTTGGGCTTTAGAGTATAGTAGCTGCTATTTACATTTCCATTGTTCGGGTCACAATGGCATAATCGCATAATGGCATAATCGTTTTTCTGTACGCAATATTCTTACGTATGATGTGCATGTGGCGTTTCCGCAGCGGATAATCTAACTCGTCCATAGTGACGAGTTCAAATCTAGTTAAAGAAATTAAAATGTATTTGTAAATTTTGTAATTTCTACTTTATTGCAGTGTGTAAAAGATTTGTTAAAGACGACCCCAAGGAAGCAGAACGGCTCTGGCTTTGTACCTTACCAGCAGACAACTCACATTCTGAGAATTTGGTGCTACGACTTGCATTTTCAGGTATGGCAAGTAAAACTAAAAAACGAAAGAATTCTGAGCCCAAGAGAATTGTATCAGATGCGGCTATTGCTGGTAACCAATCAGAAAGTGACGACTTTGAGATAGAGCAAGATTGTTCTGATGATGTAGCTGATAAATCAGCCATAACCAGCTCATCAAATATTGACATTTATACAAATAGTCATTCAAATGTTTTGCGGAACTTCTCTGTCATTGCAAAAGCTTCTATGGATGAAAAAAAAGCTAAACAAACTGTGAGAAAAGTGTCAACTCCAATTTTACCAATGCAGTCTTTGTTACAAATGCCAGAAAATGATAATCAACCCATTGATGAAACAGATTACCCAGACATCTTAAAAAATGATGAACTAAATGAACCAGAAATAAATGATAACAATAATGCGCTGGAAGTTGATGCAATACAAGATACAATATCTGAGGAAAATTTTGAGGATACACTAAATTGCTTTCCAGAATTGAACATGGAAAATAATTGTAACCAGGATAAGAATTCTGATACAGAACGTTCACAATCACCAACAGGGTTTGCACCTGTTGCTGATAAGAGCCAGTACTATGTGAAGTCAGAGCCAATCAATGAAGAAGATTGCCCGCAGCTTCAAAATCAACATTCATTGTCAAAGAAGAGGAATATGCTGGAAGAAGAACCATCATCATCATGTAGTGTAGTGATCAAGCAAGAACCAACATCTGATGATGATCAAACATTACAGCTAAATGTCAATCAACCATATTTATTTACCATGCAACAAAGTAAATTCAAATCTGATTTATCTGATGATGAAATAAATGATCAGGAATTAGATCTTGAAGATCCTGTTGATACTGAACTGAATGAAAATAACAAAAACAAAAGAAAACTGTCACTTTTTGAGCACATGTTATTACCATCTGGACAAGATCAAGGATCATCTGGAGAAGGCACAAGCATTTTGCAGAATTTGAATCAGAGTCAAGGAATGATCAGTTCTCTGTTGCGCAATATTGCAGAGCAGTTGAAGGAACCAAGGACAACAGCAGTTAATCATGAACCAATTTGGCAAACAAGAGCTACGCAAGAAACATGTGATGCTCAGTCGTCATTAGACTCGCAAAAGAGACTTCACAAAACAACGTATCCTATCACAAAACTCGCTTCACACTTGGTAAAGAAAAAGCACAAAATGAAGGCCCGTGACTCTGATAAGAATTTTAATTATAAAAGAAAAGATTTAAGAAATATTTATGTTGAAGGACCAAGTAGACGCACAAGATCTCATTCATCAACTGATAATGTAACTAATCAAATTCCGGCATGGAACAGGCCAGATGATGATGAAGAAGAAATTGTCGATAGTAGTAGCAGCAGTAGTACTAACAGGCGAAAAGCATCAAAAACAGTGAAAACATTTGTATGCAATTACAGAGACAACTCCCATCAATTTTCATCAAAGCCTGTCACATCAGGTGTTTGTTCCACAACTCATTCTTCAACTACCATAAGTTCAATACCTACGAAAAAGGACTTCCAGGCAGAAAGACCTGAAAGACCAAAGCGACCATTTAATATCGTTCAAGCTATGACTGTAAGTTGTCCGAGCTCAACTGAAAGCACTTTTCCTCAGGGTACGCTGTTTGATTCAACCATCGGTCTTGTAGACACCCATCAGTCTTTGAGTCGTTTGAATCGCGGCAGACCGCATGCTCCCTCTCATAGCGCAAGCACCAGTTCCACTGTACATTCAGACTCTCATGAGGCACAGAGCGTTATGGCTTCAGGAAGTAACCTTGTAGACTCTCGATCTGATGCTCAGAATCCATTAATTCGTGGTTTACTTGAGATGAGGGCACCATTAAAACGAACTTTAATGCAGATGAAACAAGAGAATACAAAAAAATCTAAATTAGTCTTAGAGAGTGCTTCTACATCCCAAGATGTCGAAACATCTGAAAACTCAAGACTGAATATTAACAGCATGTCAACGCAAACTGGAAATTATGTATGTGAACCGTGTGACATCATTTTTACTGACAGTGTGATGTATGTGCTTCACACTGGTTGTCATGGGAGACAACATGCCTATGAGTGTAATCAGTGTGGTACAATCTGCAGAGACAAGTACGAGTTCATGATTCACTTTGTCCAAGGAATACACAACAGAGAATAGAATATTAATTTAGTCAACTCTCTTCAAACTGGACCTTTTTGACCACCAAATGTTTCAAATTCAGCCCAGTTTTTCTATTTTTCTGAGAAAGGTTTTTTTTTCCCATTTAACAATTTTATTCTTTTATTATGATAACTTAATAACATAGCCAGGGGGGTTTTTATGGTTCATTCCATGGTGCCAAAAGTTATTCGTAAATTGTTAAACTCGATTGTAAATAACTTGTACCTTCTTCCCTTATGAGCATACATCAATACATGTCTAAACTTCTTAGAGTTGCGAATGAATTGACGATTTCGCCTATAAAATATACACATTTTAGTCCCTGGATGTAACATGATATCGACGTGTATATACATACCACAGTACAGCGAGCGATTTGTACAACTGCGTACCTATTGTTTAGTAGATCAAATAAGGAATGCCGCAGTTAGCTACAGTATTTATGTGTGGCTATGAAGTATCATCATCTCATCATCATAGAGATATTATAGTGAATATTATAGTACACTATAATATCTCTATGGTATCATGTACTGTAGTTTACATATATCCTCCAGTGTTTTTCTCTAGGCCACCTGCCAATACATCAACTATCGATATTTTTACATTGATATATTTAATTTCCTCGACAAATGCAATCAAAATAAAGAGTGAATGACCATAACAATGTTATTGTCCTTTGGTTAGTCACAGTTTACCGGCGAAAAAAAGTACGATCGATTTTCTCATTGATAGCATGCTACATGAGTGTCTTTTGGAGTAATTTTAATGACATTTATCATGAATTTTATGTGCGAGAGTAGCATTTCCGGCCGTCTAGGGATGTCATTTAACAAAATTCGCTTCTGGCTCAAATACTTAGTTTCAATCCAATTCAAGGAATTATTTTCAGTGGCATAATGCAGAGGTTGGCACCCAACACAGGGGACAGAGAGTTATGAAGCACCCCTGGTCGAGTCATTAGCCGCTGTGATGTTTTATTCTGGGACCTCTGAGTTTAACCACTGAATGTTAATAGGCATTTACGTCACTGATTATTTGCAACCACAGTAATAAATTATTTATTTTTCGTAAATCTATCATCTGATCAATTATAACCATATTTTTTATTTAAATTATATTTTAGTAATTTCTGATATTTCTTGTTTTTGTAGGTGTATTGATTGATATCCAAAATTTGTACAAATGAAATTAATATAATGTTAAATGTTTAATCACAGTGACAACTTATACTATAATTGTTGTCATTCATACAAAAAGTTTATATATACTGTTATTTGTATATACTGTAAAGTACTATCTAACAGCAGCAGACAATGAAATGTTCTTTTGTACAGAAGTTTATAAAGTGTTTCTACTGGCATGTTCAATTGTTCAACATTAATGGAAAAATGATTTTCATTATTTCATCAACATCATCATCATCATAAATTATAAAATAGGTACTTTTATTTGAGTATACTGATGCTGTACTGTTGGTTTATCAGACTATAAAGCCGCATCAATTTTGTTATGCCACATGCATGTGGCCCTCTCCGTTTGAGAAATCCTGGAGGCAACATTGAATTGAGTGCTACACAATTAAAGCACTTGGTTTACCGACTTTGTTCAGTCACACGTAACAATTTTGCGCAATTATTATTGGATAATTGTATATTTTGCTAATCTGTGTAAGCAATTGTATATCAACATGAATTTTCTTTTGGACAAATAAAGTTAACTTTTTAGGAATAGCTACAATGGTCATTACTTGTCACTTGCAGATTTGCATAAATTTGCATTGGCCTTTAAATTCAGTAGTTGTATAATTTCAGTGGAACCTTGATAAATGTGCCTAATTTATGAAAATGACTTTATTATTCATTAATTTCTGTTGATTTGTAACGATTGTCTTTCAGTTAATAGATTATATTTATGTAAAATTTTGTGGCTGCATCTAAATGAATAAAAATGAATGAAAAACATGTAAATGTTGTGTTTTATAGCTTGACCGATTAATCTACACTATGATTTATTAGGTTATGTATCTCCGGTCGCATATGATATGGCCTTTCATTTATACCAAACAGTTTGTCCATTGATATTTTAAAGAATAATTTAACCCACAAATGTGTTTTTTTGTTGTCATTTTTGGGTCAAAAGTAAAAGCATTTCCAGTCATTTTTTGCTGAAAATTGTGTTAGACCAATGTATGTAGATTCTGAACAATTTGACACCAAAAGCAAATATTTATGAAAAGTGGTTGGCAAGATTGTAGAACCACACATTTTGGTACACATCCATGTTGTTCCTTGGGGTCGAATTATCCTATAACAGTTGAGATATTCCCTTCTAAATTAAATGCATACAAATCTGACCCAGGTGCTAGACTATTTTTGCGGATAACCCTTGTGATTGTAAGATCATCATCTTTTTTGTCTTCTTCTTCTTTCTTTCTGTAATTTGTGTGGCTCGCATATCTGTAAAACTTGCAAACATAACATTTTGTAACAACATATTGTCATTCACGTGAAGTTTTGCATCTAAGGTTTTCAAGACGTTTACAAATATGCAATTTTATGAATCTTGTGTCAAAAACGAAATAACATTTTAAAGTGAAACTTAGCAAAAGTGTAATTTATATAATGCACTACCTTTCTGATTAATAAATGCGAAAAATTTTTCTAATCACTTTGCTACGCATTTCATGTCATTTTAAGCATGTGTGCGCACGTAGCGTTGAAAACATTTTTTCGCATGAATTATATTTTTCCAGCCTTTGCTAGTAATTTTACCAAAGTTTAAACCATTTCTCCTTAAATTCACTTCAAATTAGACAATACATGCACGTTTTTGATGAAAAATGGTGAAATGGTAAGGTTTATTTTTATTACATATTCTGGAAGTTGTAGATATCGTATCAAGCATCAATATGGCTAACCGGACATTGTGATGTCATCGTATGGCCATCCAAATATAAAATATAGAATTTTTTTCTCTTTCGTCATAGCTCATCTCATTTAATAGAGCGCATCTCCACTGATCATATGTACCTCAATTTCCGCACTATTTTGATATTGTCTTTTCAATAATTTACAGTTTTAAAAATGTTGACGTCGTCATGTTCAAAAGTGTTAATAACGTGGGTCACTTATTTTCATTATTACAGTAAATATCAATATGTTATAGCTTCTTAGAATGAAAAGTGATACTCATGATTTTCTGGAAGCTGTTGAATTGTAGATACGAATTCATGTACACATTTTGCTCATCGAATGTTGTGATGCCATTATTATGGCCAGTTGAATTACAAAAATCGTATTTTCATATTTTGCTTAATAATTTAAGAGTGCTCATCTTTTCTACGTATCCACTTCTTTACACTGCATGTAGTATGTATACAGTATATTGTGTCTACTGTGTATACACTTAGGACACAAAATAGAGAGCACACTAACATTTTATTTTCTTCAGGTAACAATGGCATAATCGTTTTTCTGTGCACAATATTCTATTTTATTTTATTTATTTATTTTTTTTAATTTCAACAATATTTATGAGGGTGATCCATCCAGCATAACTCCTCCAGAGTTCAAATCTAGTTAATATTTAATAGGAAATTATGTGAAATTCTGTTTTTTTGTTTGTTTGGTCATAATACACACATCCGTCAATTAATCACCTTTTATGTTCCTGGACGGACTCTTAGATCATCTGATGATTTTTTACTCTCTGTTCCACGCATAGCCACTAAAACCTTTGGTCATAGATCGTTTTCTTTTGCAGCACCCACACTATGGAATTCACTCCCCCCCACAAATTAAACACTGCTCTTCTGTTGTCTTATTTTAAAAATTGCTCAAAACTCATTTTTTCGACCACTAACATGCCCAGCGCCTTTGATTTTGTACCTCGGTCTTTGAATTGACGCTTTATAAATATTGATATAATAATAATAATACAATAATAATAATAATACAGTAATAATAATAATAATATAGATCATACAGATCATACTGTATTTATTCATTCACGTTTGTAGATGTTGCAGTGTTTTTAGTATGGGAATGATGTGTTTTACCATTGATACAAACTAAGGACTATTGATCTGTAATTTTTATCTTTATTTACGACTAAAGCAATGTTACCTTTATAGCTTTCACAAAATATTACAGTGCTCAGTTTTGAAAATTAATCTATTTGGAAGATTTCTACCACTTTTTATTTCCATGTTGAATTATAAAATAAAAAAGTAAAAAAAATCATTAAAATGATTCAGCTTCTACATAATGGGTTAATATTGCACATTAGAAACATTTGGCTAAAACAAAAACAAGGTAGCCTCTCTTTGCAAAATGAGTCATTTAAAATGTATCTTGCAAAAAAAAAATATCAAATAGTGTTTAGTACACTATACTGTGTCTTAAAAAAAAAAGCATACAAAAATCTGAATTTGTTAAGACTAATATTGTTGCAAAAAAACCCTCCAAAAACCAAAACAATGTCAACTTCAAATACTGATTTTAATGGTGTTTGTGTTTATGTAAATCTATATCAATCCTATGTAATTATAGGAAACAATGAAGAGCATAATGATACAGCAGATAGCAAAAAGCACATAAATCTATGGATTAGCATAGATGACCAATTCAATTCTTCAATTCAATGCTTTCTATTTTAAGTCTCATTTTTAAAACTTCAAACATGCTTTGCCAACATGGAAATGTATGAGAGCAAGCACAAATGCTATTACTTGAATTAATAGCAGTTAACAGTGAAAAAACAATCACAGCCATTATTCCAACTACTGTAGTGCTAGTGATAGCTATCAATATTTTGTATGCTAAAGCTTATGTTATAGTATGCGCATGTGACACAATTGCAATCAAAATATAACAATCCACAATCAACCAACTATTACAATTGTTTCAATCTTCATCTGTTGAAGAATCGCTATGACAAGAGTGAGTAGAGTAGCATTTACTGAGGTTATACAACTTTTCTAGACTTTCCTTGTAATCATCAGTTTCAAGGCCGTACTGTTCATAAGTGTTGAATTTCTTTATGTCTAATTTGTTTGCTTCCTTGTGTAGTGTTTCTAATGTTGACTGGATGCCTGCTGTTGACTGGAGCGACGTAATCATTGGAACACTTCTTGTAACTATGAAAACAGTAATAAAAATAATGCTGGATTAGCTTAATTTAAATTTAAAGTACAACTAGTTTGATGTACACAGATCTTTAAATGTGGAACAGTAAAAGTAAATGTATACAGTACCTTGTTGTTCTTGTCCTGGTCCAAGAAGGAATCCATCTTTACTTAAATTTGGAGGAAATATCCTAGGATATGGGGTGGCTACTCTTGACGGTTCTTGAACAACATTCCCTGAGCTTAAAAATAAATCCTCAAATGTTAGACAATACAATAAAAAGAGGATGACTGATTTTAAAGGGACAAATATATACAACAATCCAAATTAAAAATAAACTATTTTAACAGAAAAATAAAATATGAAAACTAAGAATAAAAAAAACAATTAAAAACTAAAAGATCTAAGAGCTAAGTGCTCTATAATCTTTCAAGAAATCTACTTTACCACAGGGTGTCATAAACAAAATCTGTATATTTTATTTTGTAAAGAGAAGAGTGTACATACTTCAAAGTTCTTGTGTAAGCAGTCATTAAATACATCTTAAGCATGTCCTCAGCAGTTGAGCAAGAGTCTAAGCTGGTCTTTGGAACACCATTTGATCGCCTATAACAAAAAAAAACCCAACATAATATTGGATCAATTTTTACCTTGTTCCTACCGCAAAATTAACTATCTATATAATACTAATAGGGACTTTTTGATTTGCACATCCACTGTGTGGACTGATTTTATGATTTGCACATCGACTACCAAATTTCAGAACTTGTTCAGTGGCATTTTGCTGTTCGCTCTCTGACTGAGTATGAGTGGATGTATGATGTCATAACACTGAAAAAGTTTACCAATATTATGATAAATAATGAGAGTTAGGCTAGGCCTAAGCTAAAAAGATAGCCTGGCTTAAGCTAAAAAGATAGCCTGGCCTAAGCCTGTGTATTACCACCGGCCCAGCATCAAAAAGTCTAAAAGTGCCTAATATCTCAATGTTCTTACATGTATAACTTTCTTTGTGAGACTCCACGTAAGACGACTGACTGCATAAAAGGAGTGAGATGTAGGTTTGAATGAGGGGTTAGACTTTGCCACATTGGTATATCAGCATGCTTATTAAGTACTTCTGACAACGCTTCATCTTGCGTCATTGCAAATGGAAAGGAAGTATTCAATGTGGCAACCTAAAAAATATAACAATTTAAAAGTTTTGAACATTAACAAATGCTATTACTTGGATTAATAGCAGTTAACAACAACTACTGTGGGCAATGGTAGCTATCAATATTTTGTATGTTAAAGCTTATGTTACAGTGTATTGTTAATATATATTTAAATATAACAATTAATGTTTTGAACAATATTCCAAATAAAAGAAAAATGTTAATAAAGGCTTGATAAAATGACGATAAAAGATAAATTGGTTGAGGGCGCTGAGCTAGCTGACGACCTCGTTGATTTTCTCATGATTTTTTATTTTTTTGCTGTTGTTTTGTTAACTTTTTGATGTCGTATTGTGTTATGTCTGTAATTTTGCTGTTGTTTAGTGGATTTAATCATTGCTTTTTTTCGGTCATTTCGATTGATTTCCTGATTTTCATCTTATTTTCGATGAAATCTGCTAGGCCTATGCCGGACCAAGCCTGCTCTACTTGCTCTACTAACAGTTGTATGCCTTGCTGTTCTCAACTCACGCCTGGTAGCACTAACAGCTGGATTCCTACCAGGCCTAGGCTTCGGCCTAGCAAGAGAGGAAGACGTGGTGGTTCTCATATTCATCGACGTATACCAGTGAGAATTAGTTCTTATGCTTCTTTGCCTAACTCTAATAAAAGAAGGAAAAATATTACTCATTTTCTGCATCGACAACTGATAAACATCCCATTATCAAATAATGTGGGTGCCAAGGATAGACCATCTTCTTGCCAACTACCTTTGTTTTTACTTACCAATGCTCAATCTCTTTGCAATAAACATGATGAATTGAGTTTGTTATTAAACACCCAAGGGGTTGATGTTGGAGTATTTACTGAATCCTGGTATGGACCTCATATATGTAATGCTCAAATTCATGTTCAAGGATATTCATATTTTGGCAAATGTAGAGAGGATCGACGTGGAGGCGGTGTGGCAATTTATGTGAAGGATAACATTGAATGTGCAATCCTTGACATCCCTGTACCACCTGAATTGGAAGTCATTTGGATAAACTTAAAATGTTCTCGTCTACCAAGAGGAATATCATCAATCGTTGTTTGTGCTATCTACATCACAACAGACTCCCCATATCAACTTCTTCTTGAGCGGCATATTTGTGAAACGATTGACCTTATTCGTTCTAGATCACTTCAGACTGGTTTTTGCATTATGGGCGATTTCAACAGAATGAACATTAACTACATTTTACGTAATAACTGTTTAAAACAAATTGTTAATTTTCCAACCCGTGAACTTGCTACATTAGACCTCATCTTGACTAATTTTGAAACTAAATACCATACCCCAGAAGCGATGTCTCCTCTTGGTTTTAGTGACCACATCTGTATTTTATGGAAACCTAAAGTTCAAGCTATCAAAAATGTTGTTAAATCTATAAGTGTTCGTCCCTTATATGATACCAGAATAAGATCGTTTGGCACCTGGATTGTATCTCAGAATTGGAATGATATTTATAGCTGCATTTCTACACAGAGTAAAGTTGATGCTTTCTATTACAAACTGATCACTGCTATTAATAAGTTTTTCCCGTTGAAAAATATTAAAACGCACAATACTGATAAACCTTGGCTAACACAAAATATCAGAAATTCTATTTCTGAACGCCAAAAAGCGTTTAAATCCAATAACTTAACCCATTGGAAAGCTTGCAGAAACAAAGTCAAGAGGGAAATCATTAAAGCTAAAGTAAAATTTAATGTAGATAGAGTTAGACACCTGCAAAAAACTGACCCAGGTAAATGGCACCAACAGGTCAGAGTTATGACAAACACTAAGAAAATTGATCTCAATATACCAGTTCCTGAAATCTCTCCATTGGATCATAAATCCATTGCTAATGTCATCAATGACTTGTTTACTAACATTAGTGCTCACATCCCTTTTCTAAATAAAACTCAACTCCCTGCATTCCTTCCCTCTGACAAACCTGCACCTAAACTTTATCCTTGGGATATTTATAAAAAATTAAGATCTATTAAAGAAAACAAGGCCTGCGGACCAGATTTGGTCCCACCCAAAATTGTTAAATTATTTGCCATGGAGTTTTGTGAACCACTTTGTGATATACTCAAGTGTTCTTTTTCTGAAGGCATTGTCCCTTCTCAGTGGAAAAAGGCAGTTGTAGTCCCTGTGCCCAAGGTTCAGCCTCCTACTATTGACAAACTCAGACCTATCTCCATTACTTCTGTGTTTGCCAAAGTAGCTGAGGAGTTTATCACTGACTGGATCTTACAAGATATAAGTTCAAAAATCGATGTTAACCAGTTTGGAAATGTTAAGGGTTTGTCTACTGCTCATTACCTGACCCACTTGGTGCATTATCTCTGTCAAGGTGCTGAGAATAAGCACAATGTTGGTACCATGGTTCTTACTGATTTCTCCAAGGCCTTTGATCTTATCGACCATACCATCCTTGTTAATAAGATCATTGATATTGGTGTCAGGGGGGCTTTGGTACCATGGTTGTGTGATTTTCTTTTTATGCGTATGCAGTGTGTTAAATATAATGGTACCTTATCTAATTACTCTTACTTAAAAGCTGGTGTCCCACAGGGAACCAAGTTAGGCCCTTTATGTTTCCAGATCATGATCAACGATGCTGGTACAAATGCTAAAACTAAGTATCTGAAATATGTAGATGATCTTACATTTTGTGAAAATCGTAAGCTCTCATTGCCTGGTTTTTTACAAGATGATCTTAATTCTTTTTTCCGCTGGTGTAACGACAACTGTTTAGTGCTTAACCCCAAAAAATGTCAAGCCCTTAAGGTGTGTTTCAGTTCTACCCAACCTTCACACGTTGACATACACTTGGGAACTGATAAGCTCCAATATGTTAATAAAGCCAAGATCCTGGGAGTTTTTTTTCAAGACAACCTTAAATGGGACTGTCATATTGATTCCATCATCACTAAAGCTTCCAGGAAACTTTTCTTTTTACGATCACTAAAACGATTTGGTTTTAACATTGAAGAGCTTAAATTGACCTTTTGTGGTTACATTAAACCAGTTGTTGAGTATGCTGATGTTGTTTGGCATTCTGGCCTGTCTAGTAGATTAAGCGATTGTATTGAAAATGTTCAAAAGAGGGCTTGCCGTATAATGTTAGGCAATGATTACTTTTCTTACTCTGGTGCCCTTGAATTTCTTAAATTAGAGACTTTGGCTCAAAGAAGGGTGGAGCATTGTCGCAAGTTCGCTGAGTATCTCCCCAAAATTAAACAAACAGCTGATTTAATCCCACCGACCAGACATAGCTGTCATGGTAGGAATTTAAGAAATAAAAACAAAATTACCCAGCTGGCGTCTAAAACATCCAGATTTACCAATAGCCCTATACCCTACTTCATCAAATTACTGAATTCTTAATTTTCTCCCCTGCTAGTTTGCGACTGCTCTCCCCTTCTTTGTTGTTTTTTTTTTTTTTCATATTTTTTATATATATTTATATTTTTGATATGACATGTATTTTACACGCAATTTGGCTCTTAGCCACGAGTTGTAATTTTGGTCAATTTTTTGATATTTGAAATAAAAGTGAATAATAATGAATAATAATAAATTTACATTTTTCTAAAGTAAAAACAAGTTTTAGAACTATAAAATAACCATTCATACTGTCATCAATGAGAATAATATTTTCAAAAATCCAATCAATTGTTGTCATGATAAGCAAGAAACAATAACATTTATACAATGATTTTATTGCTCTTTATTGATCATGGTGTCATTGACGAAAACTTTTCAAATATTATTTTATTTAGTAAAAAATGTATACAGTATTTATTTTTTTATTATCATTGTTTATCGAGCATAGTATAAAGAAGTCATAATACATCTATTACTGGCATTTGGATGTTTGGTAGAAAAGTGTGGACAAACAAATTCAGCATGGCTAACATTAAAAATAAAAACATCATTTAAATTATTACCTGAATTTTAATTAGTCTAAACAAAACACAAAACTTTTTTGTTTATTAAAAAAAAAATGAATAAAAGATAAAATGCATTAAAAAAAGTATCTTCTATCTGTCTATATTTTATCTGTATCAATAATAAAAATTTCGGACTTTACCTTTCTTCCCATTGCTGAAAATGTGTCTGTGAGCTGGTGTAAAGGTAGCAGGGCTTCTTGCATTCGTAGACCTAGTGTGGCTGTGTCTAATGCACTCGCTAATATTGCACTTGTATGATAATTCAAATTGGGCTAAAATATTAACAGTTAATAGTTTTTATCATAACCATAAAGTGAATTTTGTAGGATTTTATGAGATCACATCCCGAAAGTAAAATCTCAAACCTTATCATTATAGCAAATAATGGTATCTTAAATTATATAATAAATTAATAACAAAATGTAATAGCTTTCTACAAAATTTCATTCCAGCAGTACTGTATGTTACAAAAATAATTAGGAATTTACATGACTTCCAAAGTTCCTAAAACTACTTTAAATTATAATTGATTGCAATTATAAAGTATATACATGCTTAATGATTTACCTTATATGCTAAATTGTTAAAGTTGGTTGGTAGCCCTGGCTTTCTCCATAGTGTTTCTGCTAAAGATACAGGTGTGAACAATGAGCTATAATCAGCCAAAGATGGAAAGGCTAACGCAGCATTTATTATTCGTTGACTATCATGTTTAGGAATCTAAAAAAAAAATATTATATTATAATATATAATATCGAAACTGACACTAGAACTAAACACCAATTTACTATTGAATTTTGAGTTGGAGACAAAATAGGCAAATTGGTCAAATTCGCATAGACTACTGCAATTCGCTTTTTGTTGGAATGTTGCAAAATAATTTTAATGCTTTACAAACAACACGAATTTGTGCAGCCCGATCTAGATGTACAAGTGCTATAACCTTGCTAAAACGCTATAACGCCATGGGTCTGAACATAGCCGTATTAAAATGATGTTCACAGTACTGATGTTTAAATAGAAGTGAATTTGTGAGATAAATAGCTGTCTTTGTTTACATAAATATGCCCAATATTTATGAGTGTGGGTATAAGACCTTGAATATTTAATTAGATGAGCTGTAGAACTCCATATAATTAATACACTATACTAAAACAAACTATTAAACTGCAAAACTATACAATAAAGGAAGACACTTTTAGTCTCTCACATATATGCAACATATAAAATTCTTACAAGGAATTCAAAGGTAATATCTCAAAGGTACTTGTGTATCCAAATACCGTAGTTATTCATATAATCATTTTAAATAAATGCTCTCCTCGAAAAGCATTTTTTTACAGTATTTTATCACTTCTCGATATTAATTGCGTTAGGTTTTTTATTTGATTACACCATTGCACCATTGTTACCATATTACACCCAAAACCTAAATGCCTCTTTCTCAAACAAATGCTCCTAAAAACCCTCCTGAATAATAAGCAGGTATATTGCATGCAACAGAGATCAAATTAAGAATCGTTAACTTACCCCTTCTGAAAATGTAGAGGGCGACACACCAACTGTGAAGATACCTTTACTACCATACTCATCAGACAGACTTTCTAGTAAACTGCTTCCAAATCCAGAAAAACCATTGTAAAAATCCACTAGTACTTGGAAACCCTACAAGTACAAAACAATTATTATAATCTTTCTTTTTAACAATTTGAATGGGGTCAATGTTTCCAAAATTCCTTCATTCAATGATTACAATAACAAAACATTTCGTTCCATAACACACCTTCAAGTTTACTCTTGAATGAAGTTACCAGTTTACATACTGTTGTTTGGTTTTGGTCATCAAAAAACTTATTGAATCCGGTGTAAAAAGGAAGTGCTACAGAATTTTAATCTCAGAGCAATCATAGATGGCCTCCATCCTCCAAAAAAACAAAATAGGTATCCTATCCTATTCTATATTTCAATCTTAATCAAAAGTAGCCTAGACCAGGTCTAACTTTCATTCAATCTGAATGAAATTTCAAGTATCTTATAAAAACAAATAATAAATGTTTTTATATTCGTGCTCGTACAAATAATTTTAAGCGCCTTGAGCACTTTAGTGGATATGTGCGCTGTATAAATCTTATTATTATTATTATTATAATTTCATTAGGTGAAATATGAAAGGTCATATTCTCACTTGGCTATCGCCTTGTGAAAGTATAACCTTTCATCTTTTCTCTCTTGAAATTATTTGTACCATCACAGTAATAAACATTCACAATTTGTATACTTATATTATACTGTATATTCTTGTATGATTCTTAGTAGAATCTACACTTTATGATCATATGATTCTCTTTCAACCAATCGCCAGATGGCATATTCAAGTGCTACTGTCTATTACCTTCACTTCTGCTGCCTCTCGGTTATGGAATGACCTACCCGCCTCTATTAGATCATGTTCGTCTACTATCGCCTTTAAATCTGCCTTGAAAACTCATCTTTTTCTTCAGATTGAGCTCTGTCATACACCACGCCTTTGATCACTTATTGCTGGAATTGGCGCATTACAAATTCATACTATTCATACTATTATTATTATTATTATTACCTGTAGATGATCACATTCTTCTGTGTAAAAATGAAGATGGTTTTCCATTTGATCAGACACTTTGCCATTCTTCCAAAGGTTTGTTCCTTGACTAAATATTTCAAATGGTTCCAACTCACTAAAGAAAAACAATATTGGATTTTAATATTTAGCTTATATCAACCTTATTGTAGATTTAGTCTATCTGAAGCATTTGGTCAACCATCTCTAGGTTTTGAAACAGCTTTTATTTAGCTGCCATTCAGGCACTGAATGCTTGTCAGTATACCGTACTAGAGTTTATTTATCTGTTCTTATATATCTCAGAGCAAACATAATTTCTATGTACAGTATATTTTATATACAAATGACAATAAATTGAAGTAATTTTCCACTGATGAATGAATTAATATAAAAATTTCTAGTTTAGCATATTAGAGTGATGTGACACTTTGTTTTTTATTTATCTGTTCTTATATATCTCAGAGCTAACATAATTTCTATGTACAGTATATTTTATATACAAATGACAATAAATGGAAGCTGGGTAGAGGTGGGCAGCTACCACCACTTTTTTTCCAATGTCCATGCCTCAGGAGGAGGTGGTTAGCCGAGTGGAGTTGGATAGCCGAGTGGTTAGGACACTTGACTGTCGTACAGATAGACCCGGGTTCAATGCCCGACAACTCCCAGTCCACTCAGCTGTAAAATGAGTACCTGGTTGAAAATACTAGGAAGAAAAAAGGCGGTGTGGAAAGGAACTGGCCACCCTACCACATAATGCCGAGGCTTAGTACAATGAGCTCCTAACAGCTCATTCCCCTACGTTCAGAGAACACTCACCTTTACCTTTACCCACCACTTTATTTGACACCCAATACCTATTACTTCATAATGCATTATGGATTAGCGTTTGCCCATTCTGATAGCGTTATGCAGCCTAGTTCAGACACAAAAATATGTACGTCACGTATATAACACTACCGTAACATTGTGGACCTGTGGTGGAATGCATTATCGCTAGTTTTACTACTAATAATTATGACTACCGTATGTTAATTTTGAAATTAGGAATAATAATTAGAAAAGTAATACACACCTTTGATGTGCATATTCCTTGATAATAGCTACTGATTTTGGATGGAGATGACACCGAAGAAAATCAGACCAGACCTCAACAGAATCATCAAGGTTGTATGTTCTTTCTTCTATACTTAATGGAATAGATTGCTCTTGGTTTAGTTCATCTTCATTCATCTCTGTTGTGTCAGCCTCTTGTGAGGAATCATCATCCTCATTGCTTGCAGTGCTCCCAATCAGGTCCTTTTAAAAAGAATCTTTACATAATAAGATATTGCAAAGGATTGCCGATAATGTATATATATACCAATTTGATAATCAGTGTAATTGGTAACTAGTAATTTAAATTTTACTCACATCTTGCTTTTCAAGATCCAGGAGAAATTGATTTTTGGGAAGAGAGGAAGAATTATGCAATGTCACATCACCAGCCCTTAAAAAGCAAAAAGACACAAGTTTTAATAACAATACCCTAACTGTTTATACTAAAATAGTTTCTTACCTGATCATATTATTATCCCTTTTAAACCGCCAGTAAAAATGCGGAGTTGATCCGGAATTGTATAGCCAGAGTCGTACCTGAGACGCAAAAATGCGGAAACGTAGGCCGGTTTAAACGTCGTGAAAGGTTACCCGGGCCGCTGAACCACCCGGGTAATCGATGCGGAATGTATTCAGCTTCAAGTCAACCCATGCAGGTTATTGGATCCCAGATGTAGAGACAATTGAACGAAAAAATTATGAAAGAGGTTCATACTTATAAGGCCGTATCCCTACTCCAACCCTTAAAAACGCAGTAACTTAGCAGCTCTAATTCTCCCAGAGAATTTGTTTTCCATATTTCAAATTAAGTTCCATTTGCATCGTAGCAGCCCTATTTTTCCAAATGTTCTTACCTCAGCCCCAGTGGCCATGGTGGGCCGAGGTCCTAGAGACTCTTATACATTTTTATTTCAAATGGTCTATTTGATTGCCATTTCCGGCCATCGAGCAGCTCTATTTTTCAAAATTTCTTACCTCAGATATCAGCTGTGTAAATGCTCATTAGCATATTATGCATATGTATGAGTTAGCTCTACCGGCCTAATTTTTTTTTAGCTATCGAGTTGGGAAAAATGATAAACTTATTTTGCTTTTTTCTAAGCAAAATTAATAATTTTTTCTGATTTTTTTCCGCGAAATGGAACAACTTTATTATAACTACAAAATGTTCAATTCAAAATTTGATGTTATTGATCTTCATTTTTCATGTTTTGAGGGACAATATATCTTTAAAAAATATAACTCCTTGATTGAATTTTTTTGATTGAATTTATTTGGTTCATACATAAAATACATTATTTGGCGGAGGTAATTAAATCTATAAACATCTGTTTTTGTTTTTCTAATAGTAACCCCTTGGATTACAATTACATTAGTGGGTCATTATCATTATTGACTTTTAGGATGAGTAACTAATAGATAGGGGCTACTAAGTAATAGGTTACTATTAGGTTTTCAGTAGGTGGTGGTCTAAACTTGCTTCCAAAGTAATCGTAAGTAGTAGAAGTAAGTAATAGGTTACTATTAGGTTTTCAGTAGGTTGTGGTCTAAACTTGCTTCCAAAGTAATCGTAAGTAGTAGAAGTAGAAAATATAAAACAAGTCAATTTACCATCTAACATCTGAGGATTCTTCCAGAGTATTGCAATCATAGAGAATTCCTTCAACACTTAGAGTTTTCAAACTATCCTTCAGGTCTATAGCTATTAGACGGGGAGTGTATGTCACCTCATTCTGTAAAAACATACAAATACACTACCTACTACTATTAACTATTTTTAATAAATGTTTTAATGTAATATTTATTTTTTATTTCATACTACAGCAAGTAATTCACAAATTACAGAATGTACTGTATAAACAATTTTATAATTTACTGTCCTTATAAAACTAATACCTTTTTCACAATTCCATAAATTGTTACAAATTGTAACCAGGTTTGACATGTTTTGACACACTTATACGCAAACCTTGTGAATTCTCGGGATTTAATTACTATGATTGGTCAGTTAATATCAGGGCAATACACGCCTGCGCAGTAAGAACTTGGAACATCTAGGAAAAAAACATAGGCCTCTTGTTGGTATGTTTAACTTCCGAGATTTTACAAGGGACCCGTGTGAAATCTGGGGAGATTTTCCACAAAACTGTCTTCACACTATGCAAACCTGGTTACAAGTTGTTACATTTTGCAGTTATGAAAAGGGTTCACCGTATTGTTTCTAATAAAAGCCCCGGGGCGTTAGGGAGATGTTACGCCAGTAGCGTTAATAGCCCTAGCAGGAGAGGGTAGATTTAATAACGCTGATCCAGTGATGCAGTGATTTTAACCAAAGAAAAGAAACTACCACGCTTAGCAGACAGCAACTACAGCAACTACAGCACATACCTGTACCCTAGTATACGACAGCGAAATAGCTATGTCAAATGTATTTTCAGATTTTCAATTTTAAAGAACAGTAAATTTGGCGTCAGTGATATGATATTTTCATAAATTAAATCAATTTATCAGATAATTTTCTGTGTAATAATTACGTTTTAAATTATTTTTTAATTAAAATGCAATTCCACAAGTAGTAAGAACAAATCAGTATATTTAAAGGTAAATAAAAATAATAAAAAAACGATGTAAACTTTCATGCATTGTCATGAATGTATACATATAGTTCTATCTGTTTTGACCTGATCAGGGTGTTTTAAATGCAAGGCATTGGAATGTGGATCGAAGTAGTAAAAGTCAAAGAAGTACCTGTATATGGCCTAGCTTATTACAATTAGCCTAGTTTGGTCATTAATAAAAGGTAGAGTAGGCACTCTACAAACATCGCTAGTGGGTACATTATTGTTTTACACATGCAATTCTATTGAGCACCACAAATTACAATATGGAAAAAATCTCAGACGGGGCGTTTATTTAGAAACAATACAGTAAATCTGATTTGAGGCTTCAAACCGTTATTTTCTCGCATCTATAACAAAATGTTGCAAGTTACCATAATTGTTTTTCCTTCTCTGTACAGTACGTCATGATTGATTTCTTTTACTTGTGATGATGCTTGATTGATGTCATAACAAAACGTTGATTCCTAAAACAATCAAATCCATATTTAAATCGTGTGATTAACGACAACAAGGATGTGTACACTTATATAGTAAACCCTACTAATTGTGCATTTATCTAGTTTGAGTTATTTGAGGTATAGTGGCTAGGTGAATTCGGTTTGTTTTTGGTTATTTTCGGTTGTTTTTGGTAATTAGACTGACCCGTATCTGGTGGTGGATTTTTTAGACAGTTACTTTAAACTTTTCTTGCCAGAATAATGAAAATCAAAATATTAAATTACTGTACCTTTAAGAAGTATATAATACGGTACACTATCTTTAGACATCACAATGTAAATCGTATATTGATGGATTCCAGTTCAATGTATTTTCCTTTTTTTTAACGCCGTGGGTACCGTTAACTTCTGTTTGCTAAAGGTACCGTGGTACGATATAATTGCATTACGTCATAATCAGCCAATGTACGTGTACGTCATCGTATAATAAGGACTTTGGATTTTTTTTCATATCGCGTCTGTAGAGAATGCCCGTCGCCGGCGCCAGGTTGGATGTGTGCGATGTTTCTGTGACTCAGCCCCGGGGCTAGACCTAGCAATGTTGAATCCAGAAGTTTAATAACAGGCGACAACGTCGAAAAACATGCTGAGTGTAGGGGTCAGTCTAATTACCGAAAACAACCGAAAACAACCGAAAACAAACCGAAAAAAAAATTTTAAAAATCTAAATACCGAAAACAAATTTTGTATAATATTTTTTTTAATGTCGCCCTCTATTGATGGGTGTTTCTAAAGCTAAGACCATACAGAGGTGCAAAAGCCAAGGAAGACCCTAAGAAATTGTAGTGTGCACAAAATACAACTCAAAATCGTACAAATTCAATGAAATAGATTACATTTACTTACAAAATCTATAAACCCATTTCGTTTTTAGTCTTTTAAAAAACAAAGCATGATTTTATCTAACTTTGCGTTTTTTCGTCCCCGGTTTTCGTCACTTATTAAGTGAATACTGAAGCGATTAAGGATAAAAACGTTATTTACTCGACTACAGTAATTTTACTGAATAGATTTTATTGTGAATCCTTTTATAGTGAGCTTGTTTTAAGTATACTTTATAGTCCCTAGTATCTTTGTATAATTATCTTTGAAAATCTATAATTAAATCGATCATGATTAACCATAGTCAATTTACTTTCTATACTATGGATTAACATATTCACAATTATTGTAAGGAGTAATGCGCTGGTTTCTGGATCAAAAATCGAAAGACTAAAATTAAAATATTTTTATAGATTCTGTAAGTAAATGCGATGTTATCATTGATTGATTGCATGATTTTTAGTTGTATTTATTTTGTGCACACTACCATCGTAGGGTCTTCCTTGGCTTTTGCGCGCGCGGTTTTGTCTCTGTTATGGTCTTAGATTTAGAAACACCCATCAATAGAGGGCGACATTAAAAAAATATTATACAAATTAGTTTTCGGTATTTAGATTATTTTATTTTGTTTTCGGTTTGTTTTCGGTTGTTTATGGTTGTTTGTGGTTGTTTTCGGTTGTTTAGGGTTGTTTTCGGTTATTTTCGGTAATTAGACTGCCCGGAGTGTAGTAATATAGGAAATTAGAAAGTTCATGTGGTTGGTTGATGTTACATAAATTTAGTGTTTAAAACATGCACTCAATCTCAAATATTATTTCATTATACAACATTTAGTTGTATAATCTTATATGTTGATAGCCAAATTAGAAGTAAAGGAATTATATTTCAATGTTGGAAATTGTGTTGCGTCTAGGCCAGTGGTGGCGCCAGCGGGGGGGCTACGGGGGCTCTAGCCCCCTCGTCGGGGAGCCTAGCCCCCCCGTCGGGGAACACGGGTACTTTTTGTCGGGGAATATAATATACAGTAAAAAGCGTTCGCGTTCACTTCGTAGCTAGCTTCAGCGCCTAGAAAACCACGACGTTTCATTGACCGTGAGAGTACGTCAGAGTGATATTATGCACTTTATATGCATTCATTATTGCCAGCGATCTAACTTACTACTAAACAATAGTTAGGTTCGCACTTGTCTGGCGGTATCCCTTTGTACGAATCGTTCAACGTTGGGTCGAGACGCGTGATATCAAGTTCCATCCAGGGACCAAAATGTGTAATGTAGTTATTTTCCAGGCGAAGTTTACCGACGGTTACCGAAGGGAACACGGGTACTTTTTGTCGGGGAATATAATATACAGTAAAAAGCGTTCGCGTTCACTTCGTAGCTAGCTTCAGCGCCTAGAAAACCGCGACGTTTCATTGACTGTGAGAGAGTACTGTACGTCAGAGTGATATTATGCACTTTATATGCATCCATTATTGCCAGCGATCTAACTTACTACTAAACAATAGCTAGGTTCGCACTTGTCTGGCGGTATCCCTTTGTACGAATCGTTCAACGTTGGGTCGAGACGCGTGATATCATGTTCCATCCAGGAACCAAAAATGTGTACTGTAGTTATTTTCCAGGCGAAGTTTACTGACGGTTACGTCGTGTACTGCGTCGACGTACGCTACACTACAGCAAAAACAAATTATGTTAATTGTTCGTATGTTCACCAATTTTTTAATTTACAAGTAACCTTCTCTACCGTGGGGCACCTAAAATAAATTTTTCATCCATTACTAAACAAAAAAACATGCCATTTTCGCTTAGCCAACATCTTATTATAGCTAAGTTATTACATTTTCAATGTCCTGTATGTCATGAATTTCTCACCACTCGGAAGTCCAGATGGTGGTACGCACGCATACACTTGGGAGGAATAAACTTATTTCCCCGACTGAAAAAGGTCTACGCTTGCGTTTTTTAAGCCTCTAGGCCTGATGTTTCCAAAGTATAAAATGCAATTTTTTGAAGACCTGCAGCTCTAGTTTTAAACAGTTTCTTAGCTCAGCCCCAATAATAAAGCTGGTCATATTTCGAAGTACAAGAAGTGCATTTTCCGGGACCTAACATCTCTATTTTTCAAACATTTCTTAGCTCAGTCACAAACATGATAGGGACTTATATATTTTGTTTCATGTTTTGAAGTATAATATTAATAAGTCCAATTTCCGGGACCTCCAACTCTATTTTTCTAAATTTTCTTTGAACTTTTATTTTTTAAATTGAAAAATATGGATTGAAACAGTCATCGCGCATCGTTTTTTTGCACGCAGTATTTTATTTATGCATTATAAAAAATGGAAAAAATGGCTACCCTAAATCTGATTAAAATGACAACAAATGACGCTAGAACGCGTTGCTTCCGGGAGCTTCGCCCCCCCTGGACCCCCACTGGGGGCCCTTAGCGGCCCCCTGACCCCCAGCCTAGTGATGCTCGCTTCGCTCGCATAGCCCCCTCGTCGGGGAATGTAGCCCCCGCGTCGGGAAGATCCTGGCGCCACCCCTGGTCTAGGCCTAGTTCATTCGTCCATCCCATAGTAGACTCATGAGAGTTTTACTTTTATTCCAAATGGCCTATGTAGGCCTATATTTTTTTATTAAACTTTGTTTACAAACAACAAGCAAATGCGGACAATAAAGGGCTGAGTCACAGAAATCAGCGCACACATTGCAAATGGGACGAAACGTCTTCATTTATCATACCATATTTAACAAACAGTTAACCTGCCCATCAGAATCAATACAGTAACAAATGATCTCAAAAGGAGAGGCTTAAAATAAATTTACCTGAATATTCCAAAAATGTGTTCCAACAAAATTAGAAAAGTGTCCGCATTGTATAGTTATCAATTCTCTTGATTCCATTATCTAAATTAGTAATGCCGAATGGAAATAATAGCTAACTAATCTCTTTTCTCTATTTATTAGGTAGCCGGCTAGACCCGTAGTAGCCACTAGATGTAATCAAAGAAGAAGAAGAAATGAGTAATCCACGATTTTTGCATTAGAAATTTGTAACAGACAATGATGCCTGCCCTCATAAGGGCGGATGTATACATACTAAGAGCCTGTTCACACACGTATGGCGTGTGAACTAGGCGGTGACGTTATTAACGCAACCCACTACGCCACGTCCGTGGCGTTATTAACGTCAGTGACGCTTGAATGATTTTGACCCTCTTTCAAGATATTTACCAATTAATTCCTGTTTTTTTACTGAGGGCCTAAATTGTATTGCTGATATTAAAACAAGCTATTTAGCTGCTCCCTGCCCTTCGATCTAAAAGCGGATGAATTGTTTAGGATTAAATAAAGTAAATAGTGTCCAAAAGCACAGTGTTTTTGGGAAAGAATTGATTTAGAAATTAAGTGCTGACTATATTTCCAGAAATGGTAAAGAAACAATCACCAAGACAGTGTAAAATCTAAAAAGGAACCAAGAGTTTAAAACGTAAACGATACATTGGACTTCTTTGTTTAACGCCATTCATTAATACCGAACGGCGTACGTGTGAACACCTGACCATTTTAATCCGTACTGGATTCTACCGCTTGCGTAAGTCACGCCAGTTTTACGCCGTACGTATGAACGTACCCTAAAGAACACTTGATTTAATCATGGATTAAGGAGGAATAGAAGGATATGTATTGACGGTGACATCATAGTCAATAGAATTATGGTGAAATCAAACGGTTTTCCAAAGCGACGCTCATTAAACTCTGTGTCTCTAGCCGCGGCCCTTTATAGAACGCTGCGAATCAACTGTTACATTTTGTTGAGAACAAAACGTAGCCATGTAGAAATCGTATGCGCTGCGCAGTCTGATTGTTCTATTGACATGCGTGCGTCGATAATTAATTGTCAACAACAATATTGCTGAACAATTCTGTTTTAATTTCATCACAATCGGACTACGAAAAGTTCACTTTCTTACGACCGTTAATTTTAAGTAGTTGGTAATATTAATAAAATATGAAATTTTTATATTTGAATTATCATATTGGCCTGCCACCTCCTGTCATTAAAATTGTGTTAATCTATAGAATATTAAATTATGCATTTTACCATGTATGTTGTTACCGTCTGTTTTGCAGTACAACAAACGTGTTTGTAGCTAAGTTTCTTCATAAATCTCTTGTTAAATATATTCTTTATCTATTCAGTAACGACAAATGTTTTTCATGTTGTATAGGCCTATAATTAATAATATACCACTTACCACTTGCTTGTAGTGAAATTAGCCTAAATCAGAAACAGCATTAAGACACACACAAATATATATTATTTTTTCCCGGAGAAATCTTATGTAGGAGAATTTTACAGTAGGCGGAGGTATGCACTCTCGGAGTGGCTTTCTAGTTGCTCATGTTTCCACCTCACGCACGCCGCTCCTGCCAGATATAAGATTGACCACCATTTTACGATATTTCCAAACACCAAATACAGTGATAAAACTAGGCTAGGTTATGTTTCTTACTAATTAGTTTTCTTATATATAGGCAATAACTAGATGATTCGGCCGAAGTGTTTATGCTGACGGGACAATTTGGTCTGGAGAAATCAGAAAAAAAAGAGAATCTATTTTTATTCTGATTTCTCCAGTATTAGCATTATTCATTATGTCTTAGTTGCTCTTTCCCAACATAATAGCCGGCCATCAACTAGACGATATATCATCAATCTGGTCCGAAGCACCGTGTCCCCTTTTTAAACCTACACATTTTCCGACTTATTTTTAGAGGTTTCATTTAATTTGACTGGCTTCTGATCGTTGACGAGTTTATCATTCCAATATATTCCCATCATCATTATCTGGTTTTTTTTTATCATGCCATGCATTTCCAGTAATCTTCGCATTTTCTCTGTAATTGTTATCTTATACCTTTTGAACTAAATTCTTGGTCTGGACAGTAAAACACACTCTGGTGGTGGTGGTGGTAGTAGTTGGTGCGTTTTATCAGAGCCTTATTATTATATCGTGCTCAGCGTTTTATATTATATAGAACCGGTAAACAGACCAGAGGAGACCAAAAACCTAGGCAAATAATTGCTAAATTTATCTATAGACCAGAACGAAACGAGGTTCTTAAGAAGGTGAAGTCACTGATAAATATAGATTTTTATGCAATGGAGGACCTTACAGCATCAGATGCCAAGAAGAAACGTGAGTACCGAGACATAATGTTGAAAGCATACAATGAAGGAAGACATCCTGTATTTAGAAATGGATCATTATATATGAAGACGAAAATACAACCGCATTTAACTATAAGGAAAACTATTACTTTAGTATTGATACATTTAAATCCACGTTCAGTCAAACGTCAACTAATAGTTTTTCTATGTTTGCATTAAATTGTAGAAGTATTGTAAACAAATTTGAAGAATTTAAAAATGATGTATCCTCCCTCGATTTTTAATTTAATGTAATAGGACTTACTGAAACTTGGCTTTCAAGCAAACATCACCTTGGTTTATATACACTTCCAAACTATACACCTATCTTTAAAAACCTAGAAACCCAGACAGGGGGATGTGTAGCATTGTACATTACAGTCAAATATATCATATCAAATAAGAAATGACGATCTGCTATGATAAACGATGGAGAGTGCATTATAATTGAATTAAAAAATAATGATAAATCAATTATATGTGGAATAATCTATAGGCCTCCTAAAGCCCATATTCCAACATTTACTAATCAACTTAGTGAATTAATGCACATGATAAACAATGAAAATAAAAAGGCATACCTTATGGGTGACTTTAACCTAGATCTACAAAAATATAACTGTGACAATAATGTTTAAACTCATGTAGACAACATGCTAACAGAATCTTTCATTTCACTAGTTAATAAACCCACCCGAATCACAAAAGATACCGCAACAGTAATTGACAATATTTTTACAAATTATCAGGAATTCCAAAATATTAACACAGGAATATTAGTTAACGACATATCTGACCACTTTGCAGTTTTCTGCATGGATGATTCAGAAAATTATTCATTACCACGATCAGAAAAATTTGTAATAAAAAGAAGCTATACTGATCAACAAAAACGGCAATTTAGACTTGAATTACAGGGCTATGATTGGCAATATGTAACTAGCATTGAAAATGCGAATGAATCATATAAACGTTTCTCAGATTCTTTAAAAACAATTATAGATAAGCATTTCCCACTAAAAACAGTTAGGTTAAAAGTAGATACAATTAAATCCCCGTGGATAACATATGGAATTCAAAAATCTCTTTGTACGAAAAATAAATTATACATCAAATATAAACAGAAACCAACAGATATAAATAAATCTAAATATAAGAAATATAAGAATAAGTTAACATCAATAATAAGAGAAAGCAAAAAACTACTTATTACAAAAATGAATTTGAAAAGCACAAGAGTAATATAAAGAAAACATGGGGTGTCATAAACTCATTATTAGGTATGAAGAAACATCAAGACATGCCTCAAAAAATGAAAATCAACTCCCATCAACTTAATGACCCAACATCCATAGCCAATGCGTTTAACACATACTTTATAAATATAGGTGACCAAATGACAGGTGATGATAACCGTAATAGTAACACCGAATATAAAATACAACATGACATTTTGAATTCAGTGTTTTTTAGAGCTGTATCCGAGTCCAATATCATTAAATACATTAATGACTTAAATGTAAATAAGTCAAGTGGTTGTGATGACATTGGTACTTATATAAAAAATAACTCAGATATACTGGCTAAACCGTTATCTCATATAATCAATGTATCCCTTCAATCGGGTGTATTTCCTTGTCAACTAAAAATTGCTAAAACAATTCCTGTGTATAAAAAAGGAGCAAGGGAGAACATAGAAAATTACCGATATCGATATTACCATGTATATCTAAGGTATTTGAAAGGGTCGTATATGACCAAACAATCGCTTTTTTGTGTAAATATGATATGTTACATGAATCTCAATATGGATTCAGGGCAGGTCATTCAACTAACCACGCCCTCCTACAAGTCCTTGATAAAATAACAACAGCCGTTGACAACAAGCAATTTATGATTGGCGTATTTTTGGATTTATCCAAGGCGTTCGATTCGATAGATCATGAATTATTGCTCACAAAATTGCCCCATTATGGAATAAGAGGCGTGGTTCTTGATTGGTACCGAAGCTACCTTAGAGAAAGACAAGTGTCAGTCTGTAACCAAAATAATAAAACAAGGCGTTCTACAAGGGTCAATCCTTGGACCCCTGCTGTTTTTGATTTTCATAAATGACATGTTTTCTGTAAGTAATGTCGTTGATTTAATAATGTTTGCAGATGATACGAATATGTTTTTACAACACAATGATATCGTCACTGCCTTTACAATAATGACAAATGAACTAAATAAAAAATGGTGTAAAACTAATAGAACTATTAATACAACCAAGACTACTTTAATTAATATTTAATTATTGTTTATTGTAATTGATACAATTATTAGTGTATTTTGTACTGGTGAAACCAGGCTTAAAGCTCTATATTGAGCTTATTTGGTCTTTTCCAGGCTTTGCATTTTTTATTTAATACTTATTATGTAAAACTATTAAGTTTGATGCATTGTGAAATAAAAACGAACGAACGAACGAAATGAATTAATAGTTATAAAGAAACAATATATCTTTGCGAAAACAACATTTGTAAAATATGTCTAACTTTAACTTAATTAATTACATTTTCGTATATATTTTGAGACTGTGATGTATATATATATATATATATATATATATATATATATATATATATATATATATATATATATATATATATATATATATATATATATATATACGTAGGCCTACGTTGTATTTTCCTTCATTTATTTACTACATGAAAACATTTTTGTAATATATTTGTAAATTTATATTTTAAGTTAGGGTGCTTGTGGTTATCCTGTTTTTCACACTTTATTGTACTTAATTTTTTATTTATATTTTTATGAATGTTGTGTGAAAAATAAAAGAATCAATCAATCAATCAATATTCTACATACGCCCTCTGCTGTTCGTACGTGTGTGGAGGAGAGAGAAGATCAGAGGCTACGACGTGCGCGCGCCCATGGTATTTTTGCGCGCTACATATTGATTTTTTAAATTAAACACGAAGAGAATAAAATAAACTGTTGTGCATACGGTGTGATATTGTCTATTTATTGTTTGATAAATATGTATAGGGATTAGGCCTAACCCCCCCCCCCCCCCAGTGGATTCTGATAATTTAAAAGGAAATACCCCTCTCTAGTAGTAGTAGCAGGCTAGCCCACCTAGGCCTAGCTAGCTAGGAGGCAGGCCTAGGGCCTAGCTAGGCCTATACTATAGGCTAGGCTACTAGGCCCTAGGCCCTAGACTAGTAGGCTAGCTAGCCTGATATCTACCTAACAAGGCTAGGCCTATTGTTGCATGTTAATTATTAATACTAGGCCTAGGGCCTAGGCTTATTAGCCTAGCCTAGCAATTTAACTTGTTGTATTGTAAAGAATTGTGTATAAATTATAGGCCAAAGGCCTCTAGAACATCTTTTGACTTGTATGTAATGAATAAACCTAGGCCCTAGAACACCATATAGAGCTTCAGCCCAGCTGAATATTTAGGCTTTAGGCTATAATTAATAGGCCTATGTATTATTAGCTTTATTCTGATCGAATTTATTACACTCTTTTCGAAAGTATCAAGTTATTAAAATGAATGTTTTCTTGCCCCCTATAGATAGGCCTACATTTTCAAACTAAAATGACGTCAACTCTAAAGACACTGCTATGCTTTCTTCTTCCGATAGCCGTTCTTATTGTATCAAGTAAGTAGACTGTACACGTCCACGGTCTAGTAATACGTAATGCGTTCAGGTCAACCTTTCTTGCACGTCCGTGCGCATTTTGGTACAGTAGAGTTTTGAAACTACCTTTGATGTTCATGTGATACATTTAATTAATTTTCATAAACTCTGAGATAAACGACACACTTGCACATTGACTCAACATGTAGTTAAGCTTGGTTCCCACTAGAACGTAACGCAAGGACGTAAACGCAACGCAAGCGTTTTAACCAATGACAAGCGAAGTTATAGACAGATAGCAATCACAAGCGAATAAGCCATCGCTTGTGATTGGTCAATTCACTTGCGTTGCGTTACGTCCTTGTGTTGCGTCGCTAGTGGGAACCACGCTTTAGGAGGCGTAACGTACGTAAGTGAGTTTATCAATCACAGGCGAGCGGTGATTCATTGCGTCGTGATTGGTCAAATGCGGTGCGCTTAACAATATTTGCTTATATTAAGTCCTTCTTGCGCGCGTTGCATTAAACAAAGTGGGAACTAAGTAGGCCTATAAGCTGCGTTGCTAACCATCAGAGCTCGAAAGTTCATTACGTAAGTTTATTCATTTATCACTATGGATAATATGATCTTTAGAAGTGAATAGACTAAATCCAGCAGCACTAGTTTAGGTGAGAGCATTGTATCCGATTTAGTGCACATTACGTTGGGGTTTCAAAGTTCACCTAACTATTTTAGATAAATAATGTTATAATATTATCTTAGCTAATGGTCTCAGATGTTATGAATGTCATAATGTATTTGGTGGCTCTTGTTCAGAAGACAACTTCAATCCCGCAAGTGCCACAATAGTCACGTGTAATTCAACTGACATATGCACGGTACGTAACTGTTAAAAATGTAATGTAATGTATTAATTTATTCTGGTCCTCATGCTTACGTAACAAAAATCAACCACTAATGTAACAATCTATTAACCACTAACGTAACTACAGTTTAACAACTGAAGTAACACATTTCATCAATCACTAACGTAACAAAATTTAACCACTAACGTAACAACAGGAGAAAATGTTAAGAAATCTTAGACTTTAAAAATTCTCTGTCATATTTTTGGTTTTGAAAGTTGGAAATCTAGGAATTGAGTTCAGTCATGTTTGTCTGTTCGTCAGCTCTCTTTAACTGGATAAATAATGGTGTTACAGTACTTCAGGCCTAATTGAATTTAACTAAAATATTTTTGGCTAATGTTATTATTATTATATTTGAAAAACGCCTTTCCAGAAGATCAAAGCGCTGTACAAAGAAAATGATCAGAAACCACATACAAAAAAATAAATAAAAATGCTAATTAGGCAACAGATACGTTTTTAGTTGTTTCTTAAAATGCGAGAACAAGAAGCTAGTCGGATATCCAAATATCCGCTTCTCATAATCGATCGAGAAAAGGTCCCTTAAAAGAGGTGGTGGTCCTTTAAAAGATGTGGTTCCTTACGAGAGGTAGTCGTTAAGAGAGGTGGTCGATTATGAAAAGCCTTACAAGAGGAGGTGGTCGATTTTGTCGAGAAGTGGCCCCTTAAGAGATGGTGGTCGTTTAAGAGAGATTGTCACTTACGAGAGGTGGTCTTTACGAGAGTTGTTTGATTAAGAGAAGCGGTCCCTTAAGAGAGGTGGTCGCGAATAATGAGGGAGGTTGCTTACGATGTACGGTCGTTTTAGGTAGGTGGTCACTTACAAGCTGGCTGCTTTTGGAAGTCGGTCGCTTACGAAAGATGGAGACTGATAGCTATAAGTAAGAAATGCATTTGTACAAATTTAAAAATACTTTTTCCGAATAGTGTAGGCCTACGAAAGTTCTTTAACTTTCGCACTCTATGTACACGGGACCAACAGCTTTACATCAAATATGGTACAAATATGCTCTAAACATCATCATACATAAATAGTACAATACAATATGTATGTGTGTGAGGAGCCAAAAAATAGCTTTCGCTAATCAAGGTTTGACTCCTGTCACAAAAATAAATTAGTCATAATGCACACATTTTCATCTATCAACAATGATTCAATAAAAAAGAAACAACAACTATATAAAAGAAATAACGTAAACAAGATTTGTGAATTTAAATCTAGAACTAATAACTAATTGTAAATTATTCCAAAGTTGAGCTCTATTATAAGAAATTCTAAATTTACCAGCATCTGTGCGAGCCTTCGGATTTTCAAAATTATATTTATTACTAAATCTGGTACTAGCATTATGTGTAAATAAATAAAAGTATTCCATTGTTTAAATGTGGTGTTTTGCCGTTAATTTGGTCATGAACAAACTTAACTATACTTAATTCAAACAACTTAAAAACGTCTAAAATACCCAGATCTTTAAATAATGAAGAAGATGGAGCCATAAAATCATAGAAAGTTATACACAAGACACATTTGGACAAGGAAAATAGGATATAGATGCGACCTATACGTGTTACCCCAGACTTCTAAACCATAAGTAATATTTGATTGAATAAATAATTTATAAAGCATAAGTAAAATATTACGGGGTACAATATGGCGTAAACTAAACAGAATTCCAGATTTCTTTTTTATCCTATTTTTAATCAAGTTGATATGGCTCTTCCATGTGTTTATCTAATTTAACACCTAAAAACTGAATTTCATTGACTTCTTTAATCATAACATGTTTGTAATAAATATTGTTTGATTTGTTAATAGTTTTATATCGGTTACAAAAAATAATATAATTAGTTTTAACCAAATTAACAGTTAATTTATTAGCGTCACACCAGTTTGATATTTTTTTTAAATGATGATTTACCATAGACAAATCAATATTACTGCCTGCAAAATTGTGATATAAGGTAGTGTCGTCAGCAAATAAACGAAATAAAAAAAACTGGAAGAATTTGGTAAATCATTAATATAGATTAGAAAAAGAGTGGGTCCAAGAACCGAGCCTTGCGGAACACCGCATTGAATTGATAAATGATCGGAGCTTTGACCGTTCGAAAAAAACAAATTGGGATCTATTTTTTAAATAATCAGTAAACAAAAGTAACGGTTGCCCTCTAATACCATAATAATAAATATAATTTGGATATACAAAATGTGGTGATTAATTGTATCAAAGGCTTTAGAAAAATCAATAAATATACCTGGTGAAGACTGATTATTATCAACTTGGTAAAGAAAATTATTAATTAGATTAATTAAGGATAATTTTGTACTATATTTTTCACGAAAACCGGACTGGTGTTTAAAGAACAAATTATATTTTTCAAAGAAGATAATAAGTTATTGATAATTCTTTCAAACATTGTACTAAATAAAGGCAAAATGGAAATTGGACGATAATTACCGGTTTTTTCTGTATTACCTTTCTTAAATAGAAGTATTGGTTTTGCTACTTTCAAAGCAGTGGGGAAACGACTATGCGTCGTTTACAGCTATAACAATCAATTTAGCCGGTAAATCATCATATCCAGCTGATTTTCTAATATCAATACCTTTTAATTAATGAAGAACTTCGTCATAACATGTAGGGTTTAAAAAGAAAGATTTGTCTAAAACATTTGTCAACAAAAAAAATCAGAATACAATGATGTAGATGCAATTTTCTCTGCAAGGTTGGGACCGATGTTAGTGAAATACTGATTAAAGGTATTTACAATTTGTTCGGAAGTATCCTGAACTATTTCATTACCATTATCGTGTTTAATTATTAATTTTTCAGGTAGGTTAGGCTAGAAATTATTCTGGTTGTGTAAAAGTAAAGTAGTATAGTAATTTCTTTTAGCTAGTCTAAGTAGCCTACTTTTGTTAACGTATTTCTATACTTCTTATTGATGGATACTTTACTAATTTCATGTCCTGATTTAATCACCTTTGAATACAATTTATATTTTTTATTAATTGATTGATTTGGTAATCCATGGTTTAGTTTTTGTTTTTGTTTTTGAAGATCTTTCTACCATTGGGGCATGAATATTACAATAATCACTAAATAATGAAACAAATAACTCGTATGCTTCATCAACCTCATTACAAGAGTAAATTGCATCCAAAGAAATAAGAGATAGTTCATCAATAAATCTTTGTTCATCAAAATATTTGTAGTTTCTATACTACAATTCTATGCTATACAATTGATTGATTTGGTAATCCATGGTTTATTTTTTGTTTTTGTTTTTGAAGATCTTTCTACCATTGGGGCATGAATATTACAATAATCACTAAATAATGAAACAAATAACTCGTATGCTTCATCAACCTCATTACAAGAGTAAATTGCATCCCAAGAAATAAGAGATAGTTCATCAATAAATCTTTGTTCATCAAAATATTTGTAGTTTCTATACTTAATTTTAGCCTTAACGTTTCATGTATTCTTAATGTTAGCAAATATTGCAAAGGTAGGTAAATGGTCTGAAATATCACATGCGATTGTACCAGAATGTATTGAATTACTAACAACATTAGTATAGAATTTATTTATGATTGTCGATGACGTTTTCGTAATCCTTGCATGAACGGTTATGATTTGGACAGATCAATATTAAAGTCTTCTAGCAGAATACATTTATGTTTATCTATTTTAATAGAATTAAGAACATTTATTAACCCGTTGTGACATTCATGTATACTAGAGTTTGGCTTTCTATAAATAACACTTACAATAATAAAGTTATTACCATCTTAAACCTCTAACCACAAAGATGTATTATTTGGGACAGTATAGGGAAGAACTTTATATTTAATTGAAGAGTGAATATATGCAGCAACCCCGTCGCCTTATTTGGAACAGTATAGGGAAGAACTTTATATTTAATTGAAGAGTGAATATATGCAGCAACCCCGCCGCCTTTACTATTTTCCCGACAGTTATATTCAAAAGAATAAGAAGTTAAATGGAACAATTCTGGGTTGTCTATTTTCCATGTTTCTGAAACTCAAATAATTTTAAATTTGCCTATCAGTGTGTCTTCATAGAGCAAACGAGTTTCTTCAAAATTGTTTTTAAGGGAACGAGCGTTTATGTGTGTTACAGTGAATGCATGATTGAACACAGTGCTGTTAGACGATTAACTGCAGACAATGTTACTGCATTTTTCACACATTTGTTATGTAAATTAATGTAAAGGTCCTCCTCAAGATAGGAATTTATAAAATCCTGCATACTACCAGGTTACTGGCATCTAACTAAAGTAACGTAAGCCCAACTGAAACAAAGACTAAAATAAATACACAATTACAAACATTTTTTCAAAAACTTTATTGAAAGAAAAACATTGTTTATTTCTTCTATACAAAAGTGGCAACGCGGTAGTCCTCTCAACGCCAACAAAAATTAATCTCAGTACAGTATTTGTGAGTCTACTTCTTGGTCTCACTTACTTCATTAGGGTACACTCTCTTTTGTTTACCATCGGTACCCTTTATTAACATGTATGCTGAAACAGTAAATTATCGTATTATATTGTAATATGTGATCGGTTAGTAGGCCTACTGTGTTTAGTACCATTATAATCGTCGTTATAATCTTTATTATGTATAGCTATTAGTATTAGATTCATTTTTTTTGTTTCTTTTCTTTATAGAAATCAGTTGTTGGTGGGTTAGTTGCCCGAGGTTGTGGTGAAGCAGCTGGTGTGAACGCTGACATGTGCTCCGAGTTTCTGGGCATGTTCGGTTGCATGTGCGTAACTGACCTTTGCAACAGCGCTTCGAGTATGACCTTACAAATTACCGCTTTACTGGCATCCACCTTCCTATGTGTCGTAATATTTGCTTAGGTGACACATTATGTGATACAAATACTTTTCTTTAAACGTTTGATTTTCCATACAAAATGTTTTACTTGCTGTGTTTTATAGACCTTCCAATTGTACATATTTGATTGCAGTGTGTTTCATTTATAATAAAGGACGTGTTGGTCTAACAAATAAACGTGAATATTATTTTCAAAAACAAAAAATCTATATTACTGCCGTCACAATCAAAAGATCCATCTAATACCCTTTTTAACATCTGCATAAATTGTTACAACTTGTAGGCACATACATGCTAAACATTTAGCTAAGCATTAGGTGAACGAGGTAGATGGATGGAAATAGTCTTTTGAGTAAAATAAATTGCAAAAGTTAGTTATTTGTCTAAAACATGCTCAACTGGTTACATATATTATTATATCCAAAATCTAACCTGATCTGCCCATTTTAAATGACCTAATTTGCATAAAATCAAAATGGCTGTCATTTTACAACTTTGATTATAAACATGAACATAAACAACACAATTATAAACATGACCCCAAAGATTCAGAATAATATATTTGATTTGTCTTTGGTGTTAAGGTCAAAGGTCATTCCAGTATGACATCTAAAATATGCTATAAATATTGACGCCTATGGGTTACTATTAGAGTAGTGGGTTATTATTATAGATTGACTTATAAGGTGGGTTACTATTAGAGAGTGTGGGTTAATATTAGAATATTTACGGTATATTTTGCGAGCAGAGCCATATTATACAGATATTGACTGCTTAGAGGTTAAATATAAGATTTGACATCCCCGAGGGAATGATATTATGTTCGAGGAAATATATATTTCCCGAAGCGCCAGTGTGGTTAGGATTCCGGCACCGGAATTCAACTGCCCACCGGTAGGGAATCCGACACGCTATTGCGCATGCCGAGAGCAAAGTAATTGCACTAGAGTGCCACAGACCGCGCACCACACCACACCCCAAGGAGAGAGTCGAACGCTGTTATAGGGATTTACTGTAGACTAGTTATAGTCGTTGCGCGGGGGAGAGAGCGATGGATGGACGAAACTTGGCCTACTAGGCCATACATGAATTAAATAATTAAAATACGACTACGCCACGCGTTAAAATAATTATTATGATATTGATAAGAGTCAGTATCTATCTAAGAATCGTAATGCTCTAATTTTATTAGACAGAGGAAGTATGAAGTTCGGAACGGGAGAAAAACACAGGCCTACCCTGTGGCATAACGCTTCTTGCGTATTTCAAGAAATGTACGAAAGTGAATATAGCGTAGCGTTGTGACCCCGACTTCCCGAACAGTTCTTTTTTTTTTCACATCATATCCGCTCGGCGGCTGCCGTCAGCATGTTATTACAGTATATTAGTATAATGCGTTTAATGAAATCTTTTATTTTGTACTTGAAAATCATAAAACTAGTCATGTAATTATAATTCATAACTATATAAAGTTTATAATAATGAATGGGCTAGGCTAGTTCGCCGTGGCGCAGCTATTAATAGATCCATCGCTGTTAGCAAAGATAGTGTAGTATCTTTGCTGTTAGTCTGTAGATAGATAGTTTAAATAGTTTAGATGATTAATTTCTTCAAGCAAGTTCCGTTACAGCGCAGCGCATGAAGCGTTGTCTTGTGATGGAGTGACAATTGCATCGCGAGTTCAAGACCCATACCAGTGGATGACTTTTGTTTATCTATCGGCAAACGCGAGCGTTGTCACACGAAAATTACACAGTCAAAAAAAGACAAGACAACGCTTCATGCGCTGCGCCACGGAACTTGCTTGAAGAAATTAATCATCGAAAACTATTTAAACTATGCCTACATAGCGCCCTCATTTATTTTTAATCCTCCCTAGATGTGATTAAACACCGTTTGTGATTGGTTAACACTTACAGTAGTAACTGGTACGCGCGCGACGCACTGAACATCCGGTGATTCGGCTCGAAGTATGAAGACAAATTATTATTTATTCGGCCTACCTGATAATAATAATTATTATTATTATTAATGTCTTCTGTTATTATTTAAACGACCTAGGCCTAGGCTAGTGAATATTTCGTTGCCAAGGAATCATTAATTACCGTAGTAATTATCTGTATATTATTCTTCGAAAGGTACGGTGTCTGGGCATCTTGTTTACATACATACAATACAAAAAGGAGGCCTAGCCTAGCTACCCGACCCAGCAGATATTCTACTTGTTGTTGGCTATGTAATATAACAGATATCGCCTTTTATATCGGTAAAATATAAAATTAGACATCCCCTCGCGAATGATATTAAGTTCTTGGGAATTATATATTCCCTCGAACATAATATCATTCTCTCGGGGATGTCAAATCTTATATTTAACCTCTAAGCAGTCAATATCTGTATAATAACTGATGATTATGCAAGGGTATACTATACCTGAAGTATAATCGAGATCATACGAGTCCTCCGGAGGTGAGAATAATTATGCGTTCTGTGCTGTTGCTGCGCAGCGCCACCACCAGTTTTTAAAAGTTAACTAGCCTGTATCCCCCAACTACGATCTTCCACCTCTTATGTTATTTAATCATTGTGGATGGGTTTCGTCCGTTAAGGAATATTTGCGTCATATTTAAAAATAACTCCTATAATATTGAGTTAAAATTATATGTTTCTATTAAACATGAAGAGAAAGTAGTACTTCTGCATCATTTGCCATTATTTTCATGTCTCTACGATGTACGGTTTACAAGTTCTGAGTCAAAGGTCGAATTTTAAATGGCCGCAAAGAAGTTGCGAAATTTTTATACGAGTTGCATACCAAATTTCATGCTTCTAACCAAATTTGAACTATCAATCCTTTTATTTATTGCTGTTAGTGTTATTATTATTATTATTATTATTCTGTACAAAATAGTATCTATTCTTAGGTTTGATTATTTTTAATTAGGCCTACGCGTGTCACTGCTTCTTCGCAGTTATTAATATATTTGTTTTCTCTTCTCTGTAATTCTTCTCTGACCACTCTTGCTGTTTTGCCTCGGCAAATATAATAAAAAACACCATTCCTAATATCTGCATTCCACCAATTATTAAGAATAACGCAACCCACTGTTCTATAGTATTCTGAAATATAACATAACGCTAAAAATTAATTAAAGATCAAGAGAAAGTACTTGGCAGAAGTAGAATAATAGTAGGTCTAGCAACATATAACTTTCATTACCTGTTCTTTGATTAAAAAGCCAGTAATAATTGGAATGATGAATCCAGTGAAACTGGCAACCATGTGTGTAGCTCCTGCTACTATTCCAACATATTCAACTGTTATATCCATTGGGTTTGGCATTACAGAAGCATTATTAAAACCGAACATAGCCAAAATAATAATATAGAGAATCTCCAGTCCCAATACACGGTAACAGGTGAACGCTAGTGCAATAAAACTGACGCCGGATACGCCAAAACCTGAAGAAAATTGAAAATGTGGTACCGTATTTATTCGGGATATGACCGGTTGGGCCGCCGACAAGTTGAGCCGCCGGTGATTTCTATGAAACGCCCAGTGCATGCGTCTTTTACGACATTTTGCGTAGTGATTAGGATGGTGTCCTAGTAGCCTACACAAGTTCATGGTCTTGGTTTATTGGTCATGAAAATAAATAACATATAATTATATATTACAATTAACAACACAGCAAAGGAAAGTAGTAATATTTAATAATTTAATTGTTTTAATCTTTCGAGGAAAAAATTCAGTGCACTCATAATTCTTCTCGCGTGTAGGCCTACTACTACCACGTAAAGCTTTACGTGGTAGTAGGCCTACACGCGAGAAAAATTAAGTCACGTTGTCTCTCAGGACTAATTAATAGAGTATTAATATTCTCCGAATGAGGTTAAATAAATATTTTTTATTTACTAATCTTTTAATATAATATTTTATTGAATTTTACAATGTTAATACACAAAATATTTTACTAAAAAACGTGATTTTATGTAATTATTTTACCGAAAAATGGAGTAGGCCTAGCCTAGTTCATACAACTGCCGACTGAGGGGCAACATGTTTACGTCATTTTTGGCTAAAAACGATCACTTTCGGTGATGTTTTATATTTTGGAATCTACAAGCAAGATTTCCATAATTATTTAAATATAATATTTAATAATATATATACTAAAAACCATGATATATAAACTTTTGAATGTACATCGTTATCCCTAATATAAATAGAACGAGCACCGGCGAAAGTTAGCATTTGGCGTTCCATAGAAAATAACGTTTTTCTGGCGGCGGCTCAACTTGTCGGCGGCTCAACTTGGCCTAATCCATTTATTCGAATAAACGCCCGGGGAATTTATTGTTCAGGAGGGTTATTAGTTTATTAGGGGGAGGCGTTTAATTTTTTGGGTGTAATATGGTAACATGTATAATCAAATAAATAATATGAAAAATACAACCCAATTAATATCAAGAAGTGATAAAGTACAGTATCAAAATCCTTGTTAAATTGTTGGTCATGTCAATCAATGAATTCTACTACAAAAATAAATGTGTGTACATAGTATGCATGTTGTAGAGCGTTTATTCGAGGAGATAAATAATAAACGCCCTGGGTGTTTATTCGTGGCGTTTATTCTAAATTATGTTCTATGGGGGCGTTTATTCGTAGGAGAGCGGGGCATGGGTGGCATTTATTAAAATAAATAGGTAGGCCTATTTCTAGTTTATATTTTAGTTAAATTGTAGATCATGTCAATCAGTGAATTAAATAAGAAATAAACAATAATAAACAAGGCCAACAGCCATTAAGTCGCGTGCTACAATGCATAGTGATACCGACCGACAGACAGACCGACAGACCGACCGACCGACATAGTGAACTATACTGACCGAAATTACTAAACATGTTTAAAAATGTTGAAATGTTTAAAAACATTTATATTTTTTTTAATTTACACGTGCGTAGCCTGTCACTTTTGACGTGCTCGTATAACGTAGTTTCGAGTTGAAAAGTAAGTCAAGAAAACAGAAATCGGGCAAAAAGAGTGCCCAATAACATTTAACGCGTAGTGCGCGCGCAACAATATGCGCACTCATGGCAATTTTGTAAACGCTTAAAATTGCCTGAAACGTACTCTTATTTCATCGAAAATAAATTTTGAAAATTTTAAGCGGGCGTACGCATGCGTTACATGCGCTACGCACGTAATTGTATTGCCATATGATGATTTATGCCCTGAAATTTATGAGTACCAAATTTTATTTAATTGTGATTCATGGTTGTGAAGATATGATTACAAACGTGATTTCGTTAAATCGTGCGTAGACCGCGTAATTTTTTATTGCGCACCGTGAAAACATAACCACATCGATTCCTGGCCATAAGGAATATACTGTGAAAAATTGACCTAGCTAGATTAAACTGTTATCAAGATAAGGTCAGAAAGCGATAAAACGCATAGTGATACCGGACCGACAGACCGACAGACAGACAGACCGACAGACAGACAGACAGACCGACAGACAGACAGACCGACAGACAGACAGACCGACCAACCGACCGACATAGTGAACTATAGAGTCGCGTCCACGCGACTAAAAAATACACGAAAAATAGTCTCAAACAATGTTTTAAAAAGTAACTAAAAATATTACCTATTAGAACAAACAATTTTCTTGTTTTTAAAACACTTAAGTGTTTTTGTCGTATGATATAATCCGCAAGCGCAGCAGAACATATGCCGGTCACTGCAGCCGTCAAACCTGGAATTGACGTTAACAAACCAATCTAAATGATAAATGATGAGAAGAAATTAAGTGAGCCGAGATAGATGGTATAGTTATTCTATTATTAAAAGCCACTTTTAGGAGTAAGACAAATATTTTAGCCGTTTTTAAATAAATAAAATGAACAAACTGACCAACCAACCAACCAATAAACCAACAACCAACCAACCAACCAACGATACTAACCAACCAACAATGCTAACCAACGAACCAACCACAAAATGAACGAACGACGAACCAACAACACACACACACACACTCAAGCAAACAAATAAATAAACTGAACTAAACACCTTATATTTTGTCTTACCATTCTTATATGAACTCCCAGTATGGTGGAAAGAAACGTAGGCATTTCAATTACAAGAAAGTTGAAACCTAAAACTGAAGTGAATTTTCCAATTGCAATGGCCCAAACCGGCTTTGATGATAATATATCATACAGTGGAATTGATCCTTGTGTCTGAAAATAAAACCAATATGAATTTTGTTTTTAAGTATAGGTCTACATTTTGTCTTTATGATAATACTGTGATATGTAATACTAATGCTGATAACAGCTAATTAAAACATCTCATTATTCTGAAATGGGTTAGGGTTATTTCCTGTGAGAGGAATGGAATATTTACCTTATCTTTACTCGGCATATTAGTTTTTAATGTAATTTCATCTTTCTCTGGTGACTCTGTTACCCAGATTATCCAAATAATTGCTAGAATAGGACCAAGCATACCTTTAGATTAAAAACGTAATAAATTAGAACAAAGACGAAGCTATTATTTCATACTTTTTTATGTTTTCCATCAGTTAACGCTTCGATTTTGTCTGGAAATTCTTAGCTCAGGATTATACGTATGAAACTCTATGTGTGCCAAAATCTTTTTACAAATATTGAGCTCTGTGTAGCCAACGCTATCAAACTAGTTTGAAAAAAAAGTGTTATGTTCTCAAGTCGTGTAGTAGCGATAAAATTATGCCGTCACATTTTTTTCACAGAAAGTTTGATAGTGTAGACAGAGTTTAGTTGGAATACTATAACCAGTATAATATGTACAGATGACACAAATGGAGAACAAAATGAAAAAGAGGATGACATACTATATATATAAAAAGACATTGGCCATCCTCCTATCTTGTAAGAAGAGCAGATCAATCCAGACATATAATTTGCAACTATGCCCCCAATTGGCATGCCTTTGAAAAAAATGAACAAGAATAAAATGAATAATAGAACTAATATTATATATATTAACTAATATTATATATATTAACTAATATTATATATATTAACTAATGTTATATATATTAACTAATATTATATATATTAACTAATATTATATATATTAACTAATATTATATATATTAACTAATATTATATATATTAACTAATGTTATATATATTAACTAATATTATATTAACTAATATTATATATATTAACTAATATTATATATATTAACTAATATTATATAATATTAACTAATATTATATATATTAACTAATATTATATATATTAACTAATATTATATATATTAACTAATATTATATATATTAACTAATATTATATATATTAACTAATATTATATATATTAACTTAAAAACAACATTAAAACATTATTATATATTGTATCAAAAGACATTTTAAACTGCTGTTTTTGGCATGTTAGAACATGGAGGAAAAGACTAACTATGTATGACTGATGATTATTCTTATACTTATCGGTAACAAATGCTTGTGAAAGATATAAATTCATTAATATTAAGCAAATTAATGAACTTACATACCGGCAAAAAATATTGATACCATTACACTTCGGTCATCAACACTAGACCATTTACTCAATAAAGTGTAGACTGCAGGAATAACCATTCCCTATTTGCAAAAACATAGTATAACTATATTGTTTTCCACTGCATACATACATACTTTGATATTACATAGTTACGCACGAAGCAAGTTTTAATAATCCAGTAAGTATGCATCTTCCTTTAATAAACTACTTTGCGTGACAATTTGAAATCATGATTGGTTTGTAGACGCACGTGCAGTCGTTTCGTGGAAAGTGTCCCTAAGTAATACGTCATGATCGCTTCATACACACTCAATTATTACACACTGAATTCATTTTATTCCACATTTTCTGTCTTTCACGTTGGAATGAATGGAATTAATTTTTTTTACAGCAGTTTTACTATACGACGCGATATAAACGTAAATAGTGATTAGTAGTATTTTGATTTAACGTAAAACGCGGGGAAAACACGACGTAGGCCTAAAACCTATGCAATGCCATTTAACAACTTTCACAAACCTGTACAATTCCATCCAAAATCCGTAGCGTTATAAGGAGACCAACATGTATCCCGGCTGTCCATGGGGATAAAGCTGCTATCACACTTGTCGAAATTATCACAAACGTTACTACATTTTTTCCTCCTATTTTAGCAGCTAAAACTCCTCCTGGTATTTGGACGGCCACAAATCCATAATAAAAAGCTCCGAGTAACGTTTGTTGTGACATTTCATCCCAATCATAAGCGGGAATCTGTAATTGTAGAACACCATTGTATTAACTACTAACCGAAGTAACCCTAACGTTATAAAAACAATCCATCACTAACGCCATGAGGCGATGGCATTCATGCAATTAATTGCAGTTAAGATATTCCTTTGTTTTATGTTTGTTTGTGTGTCTGTCCGTCGTCAATTATTCTCCGAAAGTTTAAAATGGAGATCATTAATGATTTAAAACGTAAAGAAAGTTAAAGAGAATTGACATAACAAACACACGGTTACGTAAGTGGTTAAATTGATGTTACTTTGATACATTAAATACAATACTTACTTTATTATTACGTTGATTTCTACTTGAAACAAAGTTGGATTGATTGTAAGACTGATGTGTAGATGTAGAATGATTTCTTTGAATCATTTCTACGATAGCGATGTTTATATTCCATCTTGTACAACAGGATAAAATATTTACAAAACAACATGCCACTGCTAAAAAATACTGTTTCATTGTTCTTAACGTAAGGTCAGCAATACTGTATCTATTCGCTTATTATACTTCACTAAAGCAAAGCAAAATGGAAGTTGAGTTAGGTAACAATGAAATAGACTGGGACAAAACATAGTACTGTAAAGTTCACAATATGAAACATTTACCTAAAGTCGCCCAATTTAATTTTAAATTATTACATCGTATCTTAGCTTATAGAAAAAAAGGAGTGGAATCTTCATAAGAGTGATTGTTGCGAAAAGTGTTGTACAGAAATAGAAAGTGAAAAACATGCTGTACACCTGTAATAGCATTCAATCAGATTTGACTAAGTTCCGTAAACTGATTGTTAAATGTATTCCGACTGATGAAACACTACGGTCATGTTTCCCCGAATGGTCAGACATGCCATAGGAACTCAACACACGCTTGTTAATGAACTCATTTTTTTATTTACATTTAGTATTCACAAATCTTGTATTATATATAAAACAAGCAAACGCAAAGATTGGATTATCACTAGGAATTTATTTACCTCCGCTAAGGAGGTAATATGTAATCGGTCGCGTGTGTTTGTTTGTTTGTTAGCAGGATTACTCAAAAAGTAGTTACAAGATCTTTACCAAAATGAATATACAGATAGATATGTGGTCAAGGACTATTCCATAACCATTACGCCAAACTCGCATACACATGCTTGTAGTGAAATTAGCCTAAATCAGCATTAAGACACATACATATATATATATATATATTTTTTTTTCCCCCGGAGAAATCTTATGTAGTTGAATTTTAAAGTAGGCTGAGGTATGCACTCTCGGGGTAGCTTTCTAGTTGAAGATAGAACTAAAACATTTAATTTTAAAGAAAAATAATCAATATAATTTAATTAAATTAAGAAATACACATAAGAATAAACGTACCATTTATATATTTTCTTGAGTTTGAAGCAATTGTTCGTTTACCACCATTATTATATTATTGTTTTCTAGAAGGCCCTAGATTCATTTAATTTCATTTCATTATTTATTTGGTCTATTTTAGTATATACATAACAAAAAAAATTAGATTGGGGAGACCAGGGTCAACCTAAGTGAACTTAAACCAGAACTATAAAAGTAAACCTGGCTAGCGACGAGGGCGTATCCCCATACTTCGGTTTGGATTTAGCTTTGCAACGTATATTAGTTTGTTCAAAATGTCTTTATTAATGTAAAGCTATACAATTTTATCAAAGTATTCAAACGAAGCACAATCTTATAATGCAATATACCATTTTATCTGAATGTCAATCTTTATATCGGTAGTAAAACCGTAATAAAATAACCTGAACAAACGCCATGGTGCTATTGTTTATACCAGAACAGAAAATTGTTACTAAATAACTTTTTCCTGGCACGGATATCAATCTGTAATATAAAACAGCGTTTCGCAAATGGTTTTGAAACGGTTTTTCAATTTTTGTTAGAAATTTAAAAAAAAGGAACTCCTTGGTATTATTGTATATTTAAATTGTAATTTGTAGAATTTTTGTTTAATATCTTAAAAATAAAACCCCCTCATTATTGAGTGCCACTCACGTTCAAGTTATTATTACAACATTCGGAGTAAACATGTAAACAAAAATAGTAAGCTTAATGCAATCAGATTTTGTTTATAAATAAATTTTTCCTAAAATACACAAAACAATTTTATATGCAATAATCAACGATTATAAAAATAATAATAGAAATATAATGAGGCGCCGATTCCTCTCAAAACTGTAGGCATAAGCATACCGTCATTGACAGTTTGCGTTTTCAGTTTCTGAGTACTGTAGGCCTAAAATGTCCATACTAGAACTCAGTTGTATGTAGAGCTGAGTCATCCCCATCTATTCCATTTTCGGTAGAGAAAGTTAAAATAGATCATTTGGAAAGTAACATTAAAAATTACAAAGTATATACTTACGTCGTACAAGTTTTAGAACGTTGATTTGGTGCTTTGTGTGAATTAACTCTACTATCGATAAAATGTCTATGGTTTATCTAAACTAGTTACGGGTGAGTTATTTTCAAAAATTGGAATTGTATAATTCATTGAAAAATAGTACAATGAATAAAACGGACAAGGCCGATGTGGGAAAGGTCAAGATAGGATGAGTTCAAATCTAGTTTTTTTTTTATTAAATTGAATTACAGTATTGGAAATTTGTACAGTAACAAAATTAAAAATCGCTGCACTGCTTGCGTCAGGAGTACATTTTTCGCTGTCTTGATTTTGTTACTCACTTTTCGTTTTTTTAACATGTTATTGTATAGTTTGTCCGAATAGTTGTCCTGGTTTTAGTCTTGTGAATGTGGTGAACTGTCAGTGGTACTTTGATTTCGTGTTTTTGGCTGTATTTTTGCTGACTTTTCTATGTGCAGATCTAAGCCTAAACTGGCAGCTATGATAGGAATTCCTTGCTCGTGTTGGCGGCAGGAAGCTTCGCGACGACCTGTAACCTACTCGATGGAATGCCTGCTATCGTGCCCGGTCAGTTTAATTACCGAAACAACCGAAAATAACCGAAAACAACCATAAACAACCAAAAATAACCGAAAACAACAGAAAACAACCATAAACAACCAAAATCAACCGAAAACAAACCGAAAACAAAATAAAATCATCTAAATACCGAATTTTGTTTTAATGTCACCATCTACTGATGGGTTTTTCTAGAGCTAAGACCATGACAGAGAGAAGACCGCGTGCGCAAAAGCCAAGGAAGATCCTATGGAATGGTAGTGTGCACAAAATACAAAAAAAAAATCGTACAATCAATCAATGATAACACCGCATTTAATTACAGAATCTCTAAAAAATATTTTTAGTCCTTCGATTTTTGATCCAGATACCAACGCATGTACTCCTCACATTAATTGTGAATATATTAATCATGATCAATTTTATTATAGATTTTCAAAGATAATAATACAAAAATTATATTTTTAAGAATATTGATAATATTAGGGACTATAAATATACTTAAAACAAGCTCACGATAAAGGATTCACAATAAAATCTAGGCCTATTCAGTAAAATTACCGTAGTCGAGTTATAAAATAACGTGTTTATCCTTAATCACTTCAGTATTAACTTACTAGGCCTAAGTGACGAAAACAGGACGAAACGCAATGTTAGGTAAAATCATGCTTTGTTTTTGAAAACCTAAAGACTAAAAACGAAATGTGGTTATAGATTTTGTAAGTAAATGTAGTCTAGGGTGTATATCATTGTTTTTTGTGCACACTACCATTTCGTAGGATCTTCCTTGGCTTTTGCGCGCGCGGATTTCTCTTGTGTATTTTGTTTCGGTTTGTTTTTGGTTGTTTGTGGTTGTTCAGTTGTTTTCGGTAATTAGACTGACCCATTGTGCCTAAACCTAGCGACCCACTACTGATACTGAAGCGTAAAGGACTGTCACGACTACGGTGGCCCACAACTGTCACGCACACTATATAAATCATATTCACACAATTAAAGAAGGAATCACACAATTAAAGAAGAAATCACACAATTAAAGAAGGAATCGCATATAAACAAAAGAAAGCATGAAAATATAAAACGAAATGCACAAATAAAGAAGAAACGCGCAATTAAAGAAGAGCTAAGCACAATTAAAGAAGTCCGCAACAAATTCGAAAGCTCCTCGCACAATTAAAGAAGTTCGCAACAAAATTAAAAGCTCCTCGCACAATTAAAGAAGTCCGCAACAAATTCGAATGTTCCTCGCACAATTAAAGTACAGTAGTCCGTATGGAACGCCATCGCTGCCTCCGGCAGCAAGCTGTAATTCTATTACGTTCGGCTCTTTTACCATTCGGCGCTATTCGGCCCATTTACCATTACGTTCGGCTCTTTCAGCATTCGGCGCATTTCTATTTGGCCCATTTACCATTACGTTCGGCTCTTTCAGCATTCGGCTCTTTTTTATTCGGCCCATTTAACATTGCGTTCGGCTCTTTTTGATTCGGCCCTTTTATATTCGGCTCTTTCTGCATTACGTTGGGCTCTTTTTAAATCGGCATTTTTTTATATGGCGCAATTAAAATCTAACCTTTGACATGGGGTCAAATGGAAGAAAATCAACGACTGGAAATGATTCTATGAAAAGTTTACAAACATTTCATCATCATGGCGCCAACCATGAGTAGCCAACCGATTAAAGATGTGTTGAATAACCTAAAATTAATTCATCTTTTAACAAATTTTGAGCGAGAAAGGGTAAATTATTATTATTAAATGTTAGGCTGACACTAGGCTAGGCCTAGCTAGCCTATGCCATAAATCAACCTTTTCTCTCTCAAAATGGTCAATAAGGTGGGACAATTGCAACTTCTCTAACACATTAATCATGTCAATAACATGATTAGTCATATTGAAATAGCCTTCAAATTCATTTAATTCAACCAACCAAACACTCTACATGCTGCATCTATATGTTTTGTAAACTTTTCATAGACTCATTTCCAGCCGTTGATTTTTTTCCATTTGACCGCATGTAAAAGGTTAGAATTTAATTGGGCCGTATAAAAAAGGGCCAAATCAATAAGAGCCGAACGTAATGCAGAAAGAGCCGAATAAAAAAGGGCCAAATCAATACAGAAAGAGCCGAACGTAATGGTAAATGGGCCAAATAGAAATGCGCCGAATGCTGAAAGAGCCGAACGTAATGGTAAATAGGCCAAATAGAAATGCGCCGAATGCTGAAAGAGCCGAACGTAATGGTAAATGGGCCGAATAGAAATGCGCCGAATGCTAAAAGAGCCGAACGTAATAGTAAAAGAGCCGAATAGAATTAAGTTTGCTGCCGGAGGCAGCGATGGCGTTCCATACGGACTACTGTACTTTAATTTGTTGCGGACTTCTTTAATTGTGCGAGTAGCTTTCGAATTTGTTGCGGACTTCTTTAATTGTGCGAGGAGCTTTCGAATTTGTTGCGGACTTCTTTAATTGTGCGAGGAGCTTTCGAATTTGTTGCGGACTTCTTTAATTGTGCTTAGCTCTTCTTTATTTGTGCATTTCGTTTTATATTTTCATGCTTTCTTTTGTTTATATGCGATTTCTTCTTTAATTGTGCGATTTCTTCTTTAATTGTGTGATTCCTTCTTTAATTGTGTAATTCCTTCTTTAATTGTGTGATTCTGTGTTATAGTGTGCGTGACAGTTGTGGGCCACCGTACACGACAAATATGGTCCGGGGCCAAAATCGGTCCGACTGGAATGCATATCGATGCTTTGTTCATCCACAAATTGATAGTGTGATCACTTTGATGCCTACATATTATATCGGATAAGCCCACCAAGAAGAACGTTAAAGTGTGGACTATCGCTGTTACTGAACAAGATTGTTTTGTCAGCTCTGATTGATCCTTTAGATATTAATGCTTCCTTAGATGCTGTAAACAGTTATATTTTATTTTTCGAAGAACTAGTGGTTACATCTCAACAAGTTACTGTTACAAAAAAAACCCTGGTTTACTCTAAATGTCAAAGCACTTCTACGTGAGCGTTCAGTAGCTTTTAAAAATGGAAACCGAGAGCGAGTTCAGACTTTGATCAGAAAAAAAGCGAGCCAGGATGCTAAAGTAAAATATAAAAGGAAACTCGAGGATGCGTTTGCCACTGGAAACCCAAGCCTCGTGTCAGTGCATGAATGTCATTACTGGAACTAAAAGCAAAAATAAAGTGAACTTACCTCGTCAAATCGAAGCGAACCTTTTTGTAAATGAATGCTTTGCGCGTTTCAAGAAAAATTCTCCACCCACATGTGTTCCAGTCATACCGGAGGAATAAGGTGAAAGAATTATGATACAGTCACATGATGTAATGAAACATTTCAGTAAAGTAAACAGAGCTAGTGGCCCTGATAAGATCAGTGGTAACATTTTGAAATCATGTGCTCGTGAACTTTCTGAGCCTTTTACCTTTTTTTCAATTATCCCTCGATAACCATTATGTTTGTATGTTTCAAAAAAATTGGAAAGCTACAAATATAACCCCGGTACACAAATTAACACATGCAAAGGTCCTAAATGATTATCGTCCGGTAGCCTTCACATTATTAGTGATCAAATGTCTGGAAAAGATAGTTTCTAATATAATTTTTTTTTCTCTTTTGTGGCGCAAACACCACTTTTATTCACATTCATATTATCTCATATTACATAAAATCGTATTATTTAACTTGTAACATTTTTACATATATGAATTCTGTATTACTCCTTTTTTCATTAATTTTCTTATATTTTGTTATACACTTGACAGGATCATCATTATCATCTATCCCGTTTTAAAATAGTTCACACCTTTTCATTTGTTTGTTTTCATTTTACAACCCGGATTATACAATATATTTATATACATGATAAAAAAAACAATAATAGCTCAGTACCACCAGTAACCCGTATCACTGTAATTCTTTTTCGGTTAATCGTATCAAATTAGAAATTATATTATCTTAATCTTATTTCTTAAAGCTACCCATTTTTCTATACTTGTTTCTTTATTGTTATATGTTTCACATTCAATGTTATATAACATATTGCTTTTAAATGAATTCCATAAAGATTTACCCACTGGCTTATTTAGTGCAGATAACATTTTTATTCTATAAATAGTAAATGCTGCAAAAGTGTAAATATAATCTATTAGCTTATCTCCCGTTCCTAGTATTAATTGTTTAAATGATATATTATTGTGATTTAAACTTACAAAGATACTAAGCATTTTCCTCCAATATTTCTGAATAAATCTACAACTAAAAAACAAATGATTTTCATTTTCAATTTCTCCACATTTGTCACACGTTTGTGTTTCCTTAACTTTCCACTGATACAGCCGTTTGTTGGTAGGCAGTATTCTATGTAACATCTTATAATTGAATTGTGCTAGTTTCTTATCTTTCATTTTACATACTTTCCGTAACCAAGAAGTTTTCCAATCAATGTTGTTATCATTGGAGTACTCTTCCCATTTTAGTTGTGACATTGGAATAATGAAATATTCTTTCACAAACCATGAGTACATTAGTTTGGTAGTATTAATCTCATACTTGGTCCCAACTAATTCATCATTATCATCACAATTGAAAATATCTACCTCCTTAATAATACGTTTCCATTGAATTGGTATTGCCTTAATAATGCACAAATACTCATTTAACCAGTTTGTTTTACATTGTAGTTTCACCAGTATTTCGTTTGATGTTAAAAAAGTGTTCTTATTAACAATGTCTTTAATACTGATAATGCCACTGTCAATCCAATGCTTGTAGAAAAGCGATTTTTTTTTTTAGTTTAACGTAGTGGTTTCCCCACAGTTGCTCATTCATTATATCGTTATAAGTTTCAGGTTTTTTTTTTAGAGATTCTGTAGGCTTTTATCATATTTTTGTAAAACAGTGGAATTTTATCAGAATTAACATCAATAATGCTATGACATGACATATTAAGTAAAACATTAACATCACATATTTTTTTAATATAATACATTGGAATATTTTTCCATTTAGCACCATCATCATTCATAATTCTTGTTAACCAGCCTAGTTCCAACCTAACTAGTTTCTAATATAATTATGTCTCCTCTTATTCTAAATGAGATTGATCCACTCCAATCTATTTAAGATGCAGTACTCTCACTTATACATATGTTGTCGCAACACACAGATAGTTAGCGATGTTATGCTCGTGTTACCTTTAAGGATGTGTACTTGGCCCGTTGCTTTATATCCTGTATACAAATGACTGTAAGTTCGGTACAAAATAATGTCACTACTTGAAATATGCAGATGATACTGCCATTGTTGGCTTGTTAAAGATAAAGATAGAAATTCTGAAATATTTCATCACGAAGAAGTAAATGCTTTCTGTGAAAAGGACAATAGTCTAATTTTGAATGAAAAGAAAACTAGAGAGATGATATTTGATTTCAGGAATAATTGTCTACAGTACCTATTGAACCACTCAATATAAATGGCTGTTATTGAAGTTGTAAATAATTACAAATATATAGGTATTACCATTGACAATGAATTAAATTGGGTCGAACATTGTAAAAATACAATACGGAAAGGAAATATGCTGTTCTTTCTTTGGAAACTTAATAAATTTGAAGTGGACAAGTCAATATTAAATTTGTTGTACTCATCAGTCATGGTTGGAAGTGTCATCGCTTTCTGCTGTGTTGTATAGTATGGAAAAGAGAGAAGAAGATAAAACTTCTATCCAACGCATTGTGAAGAAATTAATTATTCGCTGATATGTCATAAATGTATTAAATCGAAAACCACTAATATTCAGAAAGACGTAAACACCCGTTATAGTAATTATCATAAAATGCGCTCTGAGAGAAATGATCTGTATAGATCTATCAGATGTAGAACCGAGAGATATAAAAGGTCCTTTGTTCCTTACTCGATCAGGTTGTATAACGCTGAATAATCTAGATTGAATCAATTAGGCATAGTAGCCTAAAGTCAGCATTTTTATTTTATTTTTTTAGCCAGTTTTTATTGCATATTTTAACCAATTATTGGAACCAGTATATAATGTTTATAGTATTTTTGATGTTCTTATATGTTGCTTTTAAAATGTTGTATCCCTGACAGTAGTATTCATGTCTGTTTTTAATATATTGATTGTTTTAAATAATATAAATATTGTATATAGTAATAATTTTATTAATATACATTTTAACATTTTGAAAATGTACTCATATTATTTCCATTTTAATTGGCAAAATAAAATTGTATCTTGAATCTATATATAAATTTACGTAAGGGCAACATTCGGTAAATCGCGCGTAACTTCTGGAATTTTTACACGATGGTATATAAAGTTGGTACATACTGTCGATACTGATTTTCAACACCTAATGAAAACCATGCCATAACACTAATTAAGTTATTAGTTAGATAATTAGTCATTGACTATTATAACGAATTTAGGTTCAACTATTTGCCCCTAGGGGTGTTTTCTGATCGTGGTATACACTGTCTAATGGATGTCGATGCTGAAAAATACCCGCACACAAGAATACGAGGATTCTTCGCATTTACGATTTACGATCTTTCTATACGATAATTGTTGGAATAGTTGGAAACCGGTTGAACAGCTCGAGTGCAGCATCATAATGTTGAAGACAGGCCGATTTTCTTTTGATAGATTTAATACACAATACTTACTTAATACATGTATACAAATGAGATTCAAGATTCAATTTATTGTCACATAATATTACATAGGCCTACATGATATTTGTTTCCTGAGCTAAGAAACATAGATACAATACAATTTAAAACACAATATAAAAACGTAACACCTAAGTTAACTAATTATCTTGAAAAATGTACATTATAGATGACAAGCATATGGGAAAAAAGAGTCTCTAAAACGGTTCGTTTTAACTGGCATTCTACCAGATCTATTAAAACTTACAATTTAGTTTAATTTATTAAGAGTCGTTTAATTACAAAGATTACCTATACTTTCAATTTCTATGCCAATTATTTTACATGCTACTTTAGTTATTTTACAAATTTGATTGATGTTTTTCGTGGGTGTAATTAAATTTGAATACCATGCAATACAACAGAACGTCATAACAGATTTGATTATACTTTGGTAAAATAGGAACAGCGTGTCTTGTCCAACATTAAATGTCTTAAGCTTCCTAAGAAAAAGGCGTTGACTAGCTTTAGAATAGACACTGGGTATGCTTGTTCCAACTAAATTGATCGTCTATAGTTACACCCAAGTATCTATTTGTGTTCTGTTGGCTAGATACGCATTCATTGGTAACAATATTAGTTGTTCTATATCTTTGTTGTTTCTCCTAAAGTCGAAAGTCATTTCTTTAGTTTTCTTAGCATTTATAAAGATGATTGTCAGAGCACCATTTAATAACATGAGCGACCTCATTTCTGTACGCATTTTCATCATCATTAATTTAAGCCTTTGTAATAAATTACCATTCCTTAACATATACAGTATCATAGTATCTACATGAACATTCTAGAATAAGAGTAAGTTTAGATTTAAGAAACCATGTATAATTAATACAAGAACAATCAGGAACATTTCAGAATTATACTATTAATAGAAACTGTAATCTAATCCAATAGAATAAGAAGTATAAGAAATGATCTAGAAGGTTTTGAACATATTGTATATAAGGGAAAGTATGACAATTGTAAGAGGGGAGAAGGATTTTTGATTGAAGCATTTATTTTGAAGAAGGTTGGATATTAGAGGTTGGATATTAGATTGTAAAAGTTATTACATATTATGAAGCTGTTGTTTAAAGTGCTTACTGGATTGTTGAAAGTTGAAGTTGATTGGAATTAAAGCTTTGTTTTTTAGTTATTTTACAACTTTGTGGATTTTGTGTGTCACAAGGGAGTTCCTAAATTATTTTCAACCACTCGGAAACATACGTAAAGGGAGTTCGTGACTGCTCTGCATGTTACACACATATATCATCAGCAAACTTAAATATAATACAGGAACTATCAAAACATCTCAAATTACACATGAAATATTAAAATCTTAACCCTTTGTGTTCGATTACTAATATAATCACTAATCCATAAAGATATATACAAGGATGTACATTTAGATTCCTAAGCTTAGCTACTAACATATGGTTGAATTGTGTTGAATGCTGAACTAAAGTCTAAAAATATAGTTCTGGCATAGGATTTAGCTTTGTCTAAATGAACCAAAACAGGATGTAAAAAAGAAATCAGAGCGTTGTCAACACCTCCTTTAGCACAGTAGGCAAATTGACAAAGATCTGCAAACATCTGTGTCTGCCTAATTAAAATGTTCTATTCTATTATTTTCTCAAAACATTTCATAGTAACTGATGTCAAAGCTTTCGGTTTAGATGCCTTATTCAGAGGCGAAATATTAGCTGCTTTCCAAAAACTATTTAATGACCATTCAAAAAGATGTCCAAAAACTGGAGCTAATTCATGACAAAACATTTTCAGAACTTTCACGATATCAAATCTGGTCCGGATGCCTTTTTAGGTTCAATACATTTAAATAGTTGTTCTACTTCTGCTTTAGACACCTCCAATTTAACTGTATCCTTATTTATGTCGTTAGTAAGTAACAAATTTATAGCTTCAAATTCATCATTAAAGTCAGTAGTATCAGGTCGATTAAAAAAGTGGTTTACAAATGTCAATGGTTCTACATCGTCTGGTATCATGACATCATTTCCAATTACCTTCTTCATCCCATGCGCATTTCGGATTACCACTCTTAAATTTATTTCTATTTTTTTAAACCAAATTTGCGTTTGTCTCGCTTAACCACTTTATCTATTTTGCGCTAAATCTTCCTCTTCTCATCTCCATTACTCTGCTTAATTGCTAGTTGTTTGAGTTTCAACAAATACTTGATATCTGTGCTACAGAATCTGGTATATTTTTATTTTCTTTTTCTCAATTGTTGTAGACTCAGAATATATTGTGATATAACTGCTAACTACTACGGTGGCTTCTTCTAGTGTTGAGTTCTCAGTGAAGATATCCCAATCTGTCGTTTCCAGACAACATTTACGTCAGACCAAACTTTCACTTCTCTAATTACAGGCTTCTTTATGTATTGATTTGCGATGAATGTAGCATTCTAATCTCAAATCTCCCAGCTTAATTTTTTTGGTTTACACATTTACAAATAGGTAAATTTATGGGCCATTGGGGGATAAACTTAAAACCTTTAGATATAGTATTGCAATAACAATAATGTTAATACGTATTAATAATTTTGGTCGCCATTTGAATGGCAACTTTACTGTTAGATAATATAAACACATATACAAATAAACTTTATTACTTTGAGTGAGGATACTGTTATAAATATAAACAAATAATATACAAATAAATGTTATTACCCACAGTTGCTTCTCAAAGTTTGTATAAGTAATTAAAAAAAATTATAAACGCCGTAGTGATGTATCGTTACATGTACTTTTTACTATTTCAATCGTCTATGACAGTGACAGTTTGAACAAAGAATTAAATCGCAAATGTTTTACTGTATTTAGTGGTATTATTTATAGGCCTATAAAACACGAACAAAATATTTCGTTACTGAGTGGATAAAGAATATATTAAAAAATTGTTCCTCTTTGTACCGTACCCATCCTTTCCCTCATCTCTCAACCCTAATGTTACATACAAAACACAAATTGGGTTTGTTTATCAATTAGTCGAATTTACAAAATACTAAAAATGTCAGCCGTAGATAGGCCTAATAAGCTTTCCGCTTGATATAGCTTCTGAATATAATTATAGTCCTCTGGGGATATAGCTGGCTAAAGGCGCGGCGCGAAAAGACACGTGTTCATTTAATTTAAATTCAAAGAATTTCAATACATTATTTTTCCGTGTGTTGGACATACAGTCCTCAGTCCGATCGTGACTTCACTTTGTGTTGATTCGCGTCAAGTCAACCAATCAAAAGACGAGAATAAAAAATCGTTCAACCATGAGCCCTCATATAGACTCTCTTTTCCCAGACGTTTTTTGGGTGCAGCAGCTTGGATCTATCAATTAGTCGAGTATACAAAATTCCGAAAATGTCAGCCGTAGATAAAAAGCTTTCAGCTTGATATAGCTTCTATTCTGAATAAGTAGTCTTCTGGGAATATATCTGGATCATGGTTGCCTAAAGCCGGCCGCGGCGCGAAAATGTGGACTCATTTTGTGACAAATTTCTCAGGGTGCTGTGTCTATTCGTTTCTGCGATACGTACATTAATTAAAGTCGCCAGTTTTGTTACTCTGAAATTACTGTGTATTCGAGAACCATCTGCGAGCGAAGCGAGCGTACCAACCACACACCATCTAGTAAATGCAAATATTGTGAACCTTTGTAAATATGTAATTAAATAAATAATATTATATACTGCCCTCAAACTAAATTAGTACAAGTGAGTTGAAAGGAGCACCATCTCTCGCTCGTCGTTGGTCAATTTCATTATGCGTATTTTATATTGTGAGAGAATTGCGTCCTCTCGGGTGTTGTCTTTCTACACTAGGAACAGTATGGCGGACGAACAGATTATTACCGAAAAGGCACATTTAGCCGAGCAGCCTATAGTAGAAGTTATTACCGATAAGGTGGAATCTGTACCGAATTCAATAGGCTTAGTAGAAGTGAGTTATGATATTATACACGACAATACACGACATGGAACACGATAAAATAAAAAAAAATTAAAATGGTTAGCTTTCACACAGGAGACCCCTCTGCTGTGACTGTGTGGTGGTTTGGCTAGAGGGCCAGGCCTCTAGCTAGCTAGGCTACTAGTACTAGGTAGGCCTGAGGCTAGTAGGTGTGGACCAAGCTAGGCTAGGCTAAGAGGCCTAAGGCCTAGCCTATGGACTGGAACATCCTCTCAGTCTCACCTGTATCCCAATGTCTCTTAGATTAGGCCCCTAGGTTACTTTAGTAATTGATTAGCCGGTTTGTTTACATACAGTGGTAGTGTGGTAGCAAGGAAGCCGCTCACTCCGGCCGCCGTATCAGTTTAGCGCGATGTTATGCACTCCGGCCGCTATTTAATTCGACTTCCTGTGCAAAGGGGCCGTTTTAGTATGGAGCGCCCATATCTACGTTTTCTATACTGTTCAGTGTTATAACAAATTCTTGGTGACCAAAAGAATTAAAAGAAAAAAGAATTTAAATGGAACTAGCCTAGCCTAGTTGAATATTTATTAGCAACAATTTTACTTTTTTCATTAACATTCAAAAAAGTTGGAACTGCTTTTTCTTTCAAACTTAACTTAACTTTTTCCTTTCAAATAATCAAACACACGTCTAATTAATGCTTGAATAACAATATTTAATTTCTTTCTATGTACATTTTATAGCTTTACATTAACATTAAAAATTAGTTAAAAACCTTATTTTTATCTTGCCAGTACCCATACTTACTAATTATAGTTAATAACAATATGTAAAATATTAATAAATTTATTTCAAATAATCAAATATCCGTCTAATTAATGTTTATTTTGATTCTCTACAAAAAACGTGTCTCGGTTGTATGTACTGTAAAAGACTCATTGGGCGCTCCATAGCTGTGGCCGGAATGAATCGCGGCCGGATTGAAGCGCGGCCGGATTTAAGCGCGACCGGAGTGATCTGTATTCGGTAGCAATATGTTTTTGACAGTGGGACATCCTCTCATCTGTATGCAAATGATTGTTACTTAATTGTGGTGTAATAGTAGGTGAGAACAATAACATGTTTGACAGGAGACAAATGTAATTTAAGTAAGATGTAAGATTTAATGTAAGACTTTGTTGACAAAAGCAAAAGTCGTATGAACGGCTTATGAGTGGAGTTTTCCGTTAATATAGAGGTTCCCGTTTCTAAACACTGGTCGTTTCCCTTCTCCGTATGCTTTTGCCATTATTTCTCTGAGATTACGTTTCTTTTTAAGGTCAGTTTTTGGTAAGTCCTCTAGTACGAAGATCCCCTATTTTTCAACACATGACCTGTTTTGGCTTGCATCAGTACTTGGTAGCGCTGCGGTCGAAACAGAAATTTAGCGATAATATGTCTAGGTGTTCCGGTCGGTGAAGTACGGGGTTTGTCTGTACGGTGGGCATTTTTTACTGTAATGTTCGGTAGTTTTAGATCGTTCTTTATAATTTCATTGATTTTCTCAATTGGAATTTCATCTGTATTTTCTTTAGTTCCACCGAATCTCAAATTAAAACTTCTAGAGTATCTCTCAAGTTTGAGGATTTGATTTTGAAGTAATGTGACGTTGTTCCGGTCGGCGTCCATTGATGTCTTAACCGCTTCAATGTCCGTACAAAATGATACAATTTTCTTTTCTATCTCTACGATTGAATCACTAGTAAATGCGATCGATTTTTCTAGTTACGTTTGTTTATGTTCGATCTTGTCAATTCGACTTCCCATTTTGCCTCTGCAATGGGATTGGTAGCTATTTCATTACTTATTTCAACATTTCTGTTATGCCTAAAGACATTTTATATTTATTTATGGATAGGTGAACATTTTACAGTCTACAGAATTATATATTATGTAAAATGTTCGGGTAGCTTCCATGCATGCGGCTTTTGGCCTTAATGGAAGTCTCCCTGGTCCTTTTGTATATTTTTTGCTTTGTATTTTTTTCCTTTATGGATCAAATAAACTGATTTGTGACTTGTGTGACTTAAGACACTTAATTTTTAACCCTGACTGAAGAGACAAGTTGTCAGAGGCTTTGATTCAGTACTGTATCTCAAGTAGTAGACAAATTGATCTATTGCGTACTTCAACCGACAACTTCAGCAGAACCCAATATTTTTGTAGGTACAGTACTCTGTTACTAGGCTACAGCAATATTAATTTCTTGGTTTCTCTTCCAGATTGATCCTCATACAGCTGTAGTGGTCGCTGATCCAGCAAGCCTGAACAATGTTGCAAGTCAGGTATGACTTTACTTCAGTTGTAAAATGATATTAAAGTTCCTCCTCCATCCTGGAGTCAGATATCATCATTTGTTGTGAGGCTCAAGTTTTTTTCTTGACCCAACAAGTTGCATGCTTGCTTTTTCACCAATCCTTATTATCAAACAAAAATTTGTTTAAAGCTTAAAAATTCTGGAAATTAGCATTAACTAAAATTAGTCTTAACCACCAAAGCTACAATTAAACCATGCAACTGATGAATGATTATGATGATGTAATTTCAATCATGCATAGAGTAGAATGCCTGGCCAAACACTTTCATGTATAATGGTAGCAAGTTCAAAATACATTATGTCATTTCAATTTTTCGACAAACCAGAACTACATTACTTACTCGCCTAAAGAGCTCATTACTGCAAATTGTATTTTACTAGATGGTTCTTGAATACACTAGTAATTTCAGTGTTAAAAAACTGACGAGTAAATTAGCACCCCGAGAATTACTTCCGAAAGAGAAACTTGTCACAAAATAAGTTCAAATTTTTGAGTAAAATTTAAACAAACATTAGGGATAAGGAAGAGGATGTTTGCAAAATAAATATATTCTTTTATCCACACAATATACATATAAAAATAAACACAGTAAACATTTGTGATTTAATAATAATCTGTCATAGTCGATAGTAAAGTACAACGATACACCTCTACAATGTTTATATTTTTTGTAATTATTAATTAATACAAATGTTGAGAAGTTGAGTCAGTCAAAGTTTATTTGTATACCCACACTCACAGTAAGAAATTTGCGCTTCAAATTGTATTTACAGTCAAAATTTGTTATACACTACTTATACAGTAGAACCTATGTTTTACGTACCCTGATTTTGCATTCCCTGGATTTTACGTATGCTTAAAATGACAGATGACGTCATCATTTTCTTACATTGAGGGCGCAATTTAACAACAACAAAGCACAAAGGCATGGCTGTGAGTAAGGAACTCTGCTGTGTGAGACAGCTACACGCATGCATTCCCCTTACAGCAGCGACTGTTTTTATTGATATAAAATACAAGAACATTGATATTTTAATTTACACTTTATTTAAAAATTGCACAGCCTGTATATACTGTAGTTAGTTGCCTAGATTAGTCTAGGCAAGGCCTAGCTAGTAACCACCTGGATGCTGTACAGCCTTTTTAGCTACGATCTACGTATTTGGGGGTCAATTTAAAGTCAATTTTTACATACGCCTGGTAAAGGAATACATGACATGATGGTAACGGAATTACGCGTCTGATTATTGATTCGAATAGAACATCAAATAATAATTTTAATATTATGTTTTTTAGTGTTCTCATGGAACTTTAACAATGATTGATGCCCATTTAAATTAAACCAGATTTTATAAAATCATCACATGAATTGGTTGAATCTACCTACTATAATAATAAAAAAAAATGCGCCTATCTGTGGTTTACAGAGCTTAGTCAATATATGTATGATCTGTCCACTGTATTATTTAAGTCATTTACACTATAAACAAAATGTTCCAAATTTAAACATTTTAACAAATTGAATTGTGAAGTTTAATTTTCATTGTCATATTCAAGAGCCTAGCCAAAATTTCTCTAATATTATCACTATTAAACTTTAACTGGCTTTTGTATACACTGTACAGTACTACAGCCATCATCAAACTACCGTGATCATTATTAAATATAAGTTTATTCACTACTGATTCAGATAGATCCTTAAAGTGGTGCCCGTAAAGGGAATGAATTTTAATGATTTTAGCATAGATTGGAAATATAGTATCTACCATATACTGTACTGTGACTCTATACTAATTAAAATTACTATAGATTTGTTTTGGAATTGGATTCATTATTTATTAATTAATTGTTGATTAACTTCATTTAGAAACCATTTATACAGTACTAAAACATATGTATATAATAATTAAGGTTTATTACTTTATACATAACCCAATGTAATTCTGTTACCATGTAATAATACCATTAATTTATACCAAAATTTAATTATGTTACCCAGACTTTCTAAAAAGTTGTTGACTATTTTTTAGGGAAATCTTGAAAACATTTTTTTTAGATATTGTCCTCCAAAATTGGTCTTTTTGTGCTCGTTTTTTCCAAAAAGGTCCTGTCTTTTATTATGATTCGTAACTTTTGAACTTTTGCATTGCATAGAATGTATGTATTTTAGTAAGATTATTTATATTGACAGTCGGTATTTCTGAAATACAACATAAAATATTGTTAAAAAATGTTTCAACAAGATCTTTCCAGACATATAATTTTTATTCACATGGGTACTGTACATAAGAAATAATATATTTTTAACTTTAAACTTTTTCAAATTTCATGATTCGTACCTTTTATTTTTGTTCTGTACCATCTAGTCTATATATAAATTTATGTAAGGACAAAATTCGTGGAATACTGGTATTAGTGACCATTCTATCATCATTCGTCATCGTAGCCCTGTTACCTGCTAAAACTGCAACATGTACTGTATGCCCATAAAGCTAAATTGTGCAAAAAAACTGTCTACTAAGATGAAGGCAAAGCAAATGAAGCCGAAGATGCTAAATTTGAACTAGATTTAATGGCTAAATTGTAAAATTGATAACAAGGAAGTCACTATAGATGGTTATAATATATGAATGTAGATTAGATAGATCAAACTGTAGATCAGATGTTGGTGTTTTATTTTATATTAAATCGGGAATCGTATTTAAAGAATTAAGTACCTTAATAAAGAGAAGATGATGTTGAAGCACTCTAGATAAATTAACCCACTCCAGTAAACCTATGCTTCTTGATACGATATACAGACCACCAAGTACCACATCTGAATATTTATGTAAATTAGGTACCATGTTTCAAAATTGTACTATGCTTTAGGAATCTATGAGCACTTACTGTAGATAAGGCAAAGATCGTTGTTTATTGACAGTTCAGCTTTCAATACTATTCCACCAAGTGTACTACTGTATTGAGGAAGCTGATAAACAATGAATGTAAATCCTTATTTTATTTTCAAAACACACTTTATGAACAATTTAAGACCAATTTTAAGTGTGTAGGACATAAAGGTCAGAGCTCAATATTTAGAAAAATGACCTTTCCTGCCATTTTTTGACAACATTTTTATTAGAGAAAATAGAAATATATGTTGTATACAATTTAAGACCAAATAGAAGCCTCTACAGTTGTCATGTATAATATAATCAAGTCTTCTTTAGTCTGTATACATCTATGACCTACGCTGCTCTCTTACAAATTCCTAAAAATACAAAAATCGCAGATTACTCATTCTTGTGATTTAAACTGTATTCTTTGATTTCAGTTTTCCAACAGACAGTGCAGTCTATTAATTTAAAGACAGTTTACCTATGTTTTTTACATCTAATTTAAGGGCACAAACTAGTATATTTTATGCAAAAATAAATAATATATTGACCAACTGTTACGATAATTTTTTCCATCTCGAGTGGTTACAAATATGTGAAAAAAAAAGATTCTAATAATTTAAAAGAGAAAATTCAACTCGAGCTACATAGGTAGTGTATTGTTTTTCTCTTGTTATCATAATTAACCTTAGAACATACATTTAAGGCAAGGAATGACCTGGTTTAATGTTATACTGTATATGCATTATTTTTACAAAATGTCCACAATTTCAGGTAAATATTTGACTGAATGAATTTGTGCCATGCTGGATAATGGTTTTCTTATGATACAATGTACAGTATGCAGTTGCCTACATTACCACTTCATTTCTAAAATCAAAACTACTCAGCTTGACACAATACATACATGTTCAGACTGTGCTTTGTACATTAAAAAAAAGAAGAGTTTTTCACCATATTCAAAATGTACCTACCGCCACATTTTAATTTAGGCACTGGGTTTAAATCCTATTGATATAGTATACAAATAATGTTTATGAGTGTAATGGTACAAATAATGGCACGAGGTGAATGATGAAAGGTTATATTTCAACTCGGCTCATCGCCTCGTTGAAATATAACCTTTCATCATTCACCTCGTGCCATTATTTGTACCATTACACGAATACAAAACTTTCATTATTTGTTTTATATAACATCTAAATAAATTCTAGTTATTTGAATCAAATAAAAGGTAGCCCTAGCCAAAGTTTACTACATTTCATTCACACACATTGATTAAAAACAGTAACATTTCGTTTTAAATAATTTTATATTAAATGTTATATTTATATGGATTTTGTAAACACACCTACTTTTGTGTTAATTATGTCAACAAACGACCAAACAATCCTAGGCCTAGCAAGGCTAAAACGCCTAGGCTAGGCCTAGCCTAATACTAGCATGGCCTAGGCTAGACCTAGTAGCCTAGTACTAGCTTGGCTGAAAGGCAAAACTTCGACAGACAATTGGAACTTATCTAAGCTAATTATGGTTTTTCCAACAATTCCACGTCCTGTAGGGATGTCCCCATTAATTAATCAAAATCCTAAAAACGATCTAAAGCTAATTTAAATGCCTTTTTGAATGAAATTAGTACATAATGTCCAAATCGTACACAAATATCTGCTGCTGTTGCATATCTCGCGGTGGTGTTTACAAATGAAACTCAGACCAGACGACAGGTGGCGCTGTTGTATTTCACAGTACATAGTCATATCATAGGATAATTTTTGTACTAGATTTTTTTTCATCCGCGAGACGTTTTTTTTTTCGTACACAAAAATGTTTCAAAAAGTACTATTTAACGATCGTTGAATAGTGCGTACTATTGCACGCCATGTGACCTACATTCGTCCAATCAAATGACAGGAATTTATTTAGGTGTTATATAATATAATCTTTTGTGAAGTGATAGTACCATCTTTTTAATTAGGAAGCTGGTCTCAAACAAAATGAGATAATTATCATTTTTTGAGGAATATTGTATTTTCGGGATTACAGTTTGTTTATTTGTTGTTTTAATTATTTATGTTGATAGGGAAATTCTGTTGTTCAGTCGCCAAAGCCACGAGAATTTCATTCACTATCGTTCAAGATGAAGGTGATCGAGAAAGCCAAACAAGTTGGTAACTGTGCAGCGGGAAGAGAATTTAAAGTTCCGGAGTCGTCCATACGTAAATGGCGGAAACGACATTCCCTTGCAGGTGCCATATCCACCTTGACTACTCCTGGGTCGACACGATACGCCATGCGGCATCCAGACATCGAAGATGACTTGGTGACTTGGATACGCAATCTAGATGCCCAAGGCATTTCGGTAAAGTATTCCGATATTCGGGATAAAGCTATGGAATTTGCTCGAGAACGAAACATCCCGGAGCACATGTTCAAAGCACGCTCATCGTGGGTACAGCGATTTCTTCAACGCCATAACCTAAGTACTGCAAGACAAATTGCTCGTAGACAAAAACGTGAAACTGAGCAGCAATTATTTCAAAATGCAGAAGAAGTAAGCAATTAATATGATAGCAATAATAATAAGATAATTTGAAATTAAAATTATTTGTAATTTACACGTTGTCCATTTTATTATGTTAGACTGACCATGGAGCTATAAAATTAGCTCTAATTTCATAGCTCCATGGACTGACATGCTCCTAGTACTGGTTGCTGGAACAAGTCTTCTCGGATAAGCAATATAATCCGTAGGACACAGTTCATCATTTGAAATGAGTAGGAGGTTATCCCGGTGAACTAGTTCACAAAATAGCCCCTGTAAAAGGGGGATAATACCACCTATCTGATAAGACAGTGATTCATTTACTATTGGTAATCCTTTGTTACATGTGCCAAAGACATAAAATAAAAATACATAATAAATTTAAATACATATAAAATTTGATTTGAGTGAGATATTAATGATTTGGACTTGTTACCTTCTGTTATAAAGGTGAGCATTTTTAAACCAAACCATACATTCTATAATTGGCTAACATTTTACAGTAAATTTGTTTTATTCCATCAATTGTTTAAAAATGACCTTGTATTGTTATTTTTTATCACTTTGCTTTATAGTTTTATTTTGTGGATGGTGTAATAACATTAAATTTGATGATTTCATTTTTTGGAAATATGATGGTACCCGTACCCACTTGTTAATATTGAGTGCATAGAGAATTACAATAAGATAGGCCACACATAGACAAGCTGACAGGATCTTGGTTTATACGTTGTTAATCTTGTGTTTTGACACTTGTTTGCTATTCTTCTTCTTCTTTTTAGATTGTATTATCAGCAGCAATGGCAGCCCAGATAAGCTTAGAAGATCTTCAAACGATTAGTTCACCAGTTGCATATGTTAGACGTATAGAGAAATTTTCTGCATCTCACAGACTTCACAGGTACATAGAAATTTCTTAATTTATTGTGTTAACATAGGCTCATTCATTTATTCAATAACACATTCTTTACACATAATAATTAAATAAGCAAGTTCGATAATGAGTTCAAACATAGTACTGTACATTGATAAATTGGTACAATTGGTAATATAATTGGATCACATTGAGATGCAAAATATGAAAAACAATAAATCGAAACAGTTGGAAAAGCTTTTGAAAAACTACAAATGGCATTGTTTAATAAAGCTTTGTCATGCGATACTTTTTCTGAAATTACCTAAAATTTTGCAGTTAAGGTAAAGTTATCTATGGACAAGGAGGTCAGAGGTTACTTATAGAGGTTTATATAGTGTACATTAAAAAATGTCTCTTGCAAAGTCCATAAAGTTCAATTGTTTTACAATATGTGGAATTGATAGATGAATTGATTGGTCATGTAATGAAGGAATAAGTTGTTTTCTTCATTTTTTTCCTAGTATTTATTTTACGCATGAAGAAAATAAACAAGTTTATGGAAAGTGTAACAATCCAAATGGACATGGACATAATTATACAGGTACAAGAAACATTCTTATTATAATTAATTTTACAACAACCCAGTAAGCCTTTCAAAAATAGAAAAACGTGGTGTGGCACAAAAGCATTAGAGGATTTAATCAACATTTAGCAAACCAGTATATAACTAGATTTAATTCGTCACTATGACGAATTATAGGTTATATGCATTGATTTAAATAAAGATATATTGACTGATTGATTTTCTCAAAATCTTTAATTATTTATAATATATTATAGGATCTTGCTAACACAAATACAATAGCCGGTATCACAATCCGATCAAAGATCCCTCTGCGTATAGTGTCATAAACCACCCTTGTTACATAATTATAAAGACATAAGTTTCTTTTTATCTATATTTCATTATAAATCTATACAAAAACTACAAACCAAAATCTGATAAAATTAAATCAAATGATGACCTACCCCAAAACGACTGAATGATTTCTTCAGTCGTTTTGACACTTACCCTCTCCATCAAGACAATAATTATGAAAATGGTAATGATGTACTGTTAGTTGTTCTTGAAGAGAATACTTGTAATGAGTTTAGTAGATGTAAGTCAAATAAGTCAGCTGGTCCAGACGGTATATCCCCTATGCTTGTTAAACATTGTTGCAAACAGATTGCCCATATTTTTACATACATTTTCAATTTCTCTCTTATATCTCAAATTATTCCGCGATGTTTTAAAGATTCTATAATAATTCCAATTCCGAAACGTTCCCCACTCGAAACCCTGAATGATTATCGACCTATAACATTAACGTCTGTTCTGATGAAATGCTTTGAACATATAGTCCTTAATTACTTGAAGGCCAAGTGTCCTCGAGATCTTGACCATTATCAGTTCGCCTATAGACCAAACCGGTCTACCGAAGATGCAGTATCGATCACTTTGCATAGGATCTTAGAGCATCTCGAACGTGATAAGAGATATGCTAGATTTTATATATAGATTTTAGTTCAGCATTTAATACGTTTGTACCGTATAAGTTACACACTAAGATGGTTGAAATCGGTTTCGATATTTCTATACGTAACTGGGTGTTAAACTTTTTAACTGATCGACCCCAACGTACTAAAGTGGGTACCATTATATCGGCTAGCGTATTATAAATACAGGTGTACCACAGGGCTGTGTTCTGTCGCCCTTTCTTTTTACTTTATTTACCTATGACTGTGTTACCTACTACAGTAACTGTCATATCGCTAAATTCGCGGATGATACTACCATTGAAGGTCTAATCAATGATGACAGTGATGAGTCTAATTATCGCAACCAAGTTAAACGAGTTGTAGACTGGTGTAGCGAAAACAATCTGTTCTTGAATGTATCTAAGACTAAAGAAATGGTTGTAGACTTCCGTAAATCACTTAATGTCAGATATCCAATATTTATTAATGGTATATCAGTTGAGTTTGTAGAAGAATTTAAGTTCTTGGGTATTTATATTTCAAATGATCTGAAGTGGCATATTAACACACGTAACATTATTAGAAAGGCCCAAAGAAGAATCTACTTCCTACGTAGACTTAAATCATTTTGTATAAACTAATAAATAATGTCGTCGTTCTATAGGTCAGTTATAGAGAGTGTCATAACGTATTCTTTAACGGTATGGTTTGGTAGCACTACCGAAAATGAAAATAGTCAAGACCGCATCGCATATAATTGGATCTGCACAATTTCCTTTGGAGAACATATTTTCGGATCGTCTTCTGAAAAAGGCAGTGGCTATCAAAGATGATCAATTTCATCCGGCCTCTAGTATGTTCCAGTTGATGCGCAGCGGTCGGCGATTTCGTTCTATTAAGGCCAATAAAGCACGATTTACAAATAGTTTCTTTCCAGGAGCTATTAGAGCCTTAAACATAATGTAGACACTTTTTGTAATGTTTTTGTTTTTGAGTTTGTGTTGTGTCCGTTTTCTTTAAAAAAATGATAATAAATGATACTTGACTATACACTAAGAAATAAAATTGAACAAACAATATGGATAATAAAAAGAAAAATCATGTTTCGTTTGGTTTCCCAAGGTGAGACTCGATCTCGGTACCTTGAATGCCATAGACACGAGCACAGACCACTGAGACATACACAACTGACTTAAAGTCATAGAAAGATTCCTCTGTGTATTTACTACGCAATAACCACTTTGGTGCAGATAGATATTACATACATCAATGAATTATAATTTTTTACTATGGTGACATCTTTAAAAATTAAAAAAAAATGATGCACTGTCAAACTATATACTTTTAACTTTAGTTTATGAACATTTTAAGGAAGAAAGTTAATGTTAACGTGATTTTTTTAAATTGCTAGATTAAATTGCTAGTTAAATTAATAGACCGCGTAATTTTTTATTGTGCGCCATAAAATCATAAACACATCGATTCCTGGCCATAAGGAATAAACTCTGAAAAATTTACTTAGCTAAACTGATATTAAGATAATTGACGGACAAAATAGTGCTTAAGGAAAGAAAAAATAAATAAAGAAATAAATAAATAAAGATTCTGACAGAATCAAGATGTTATATGCATGATAATGCATATAACCTAATAATGTACTGGTTAAAAGTATTGGCAGGGATGCGTACCTTGCCTTTTGAATTTGAACCAAAGCGTATTGTTTTGCATTATAACATTTAACTGCCAAACACAAAGATCTTCGTGTTTGGAAACACAACGCTTGACTGCCAAACACGAAGATCTTTGTGTTTCGCGTTTTTTTTACTATAAATATGGACACTATATTCGGTCTGGACCGTCAATATTTTACTATTTGAAGATAACTAATCTGGTTACGAACGACTGTCAAAATAGTACCTGTCGAAATAACAAAAACCGCGCATCACAGTAGCTTGGCGCATTGTGTATCGGTCTCGCACTAGCTATGCCGCCGAAGCATTACGAAGGTTTTTGTGGATTGACATGTTTGTTTGTTATCTGAATAAAAAAATAATGGAGTCATTTTCAATATGAAGTCTTTAATTTTATTATTGTATGTATACCCTAATTGTTTTGGTGTTTCACTGTAAGTATTAATCGAGTTTCATGCAACAAACTTGTTTAGAAATGGTATGGATATTATCATCAGTTTACTAGGCTAGTAGTACTGGGCTAGCCTAGGCGTAAAACGGTTCCGGACCAACCTTAGGCCTCGTTAACTAGGCCTGGGGTCTTTACTATGTGGATTTTGGCGAAACATTATGATTTAAAAAATGTAATACATTTTTCGATAGTGATAACTTGTTTTTATAGGCCTTATCGGTGCCGTGTAAGTAACTCTTTCGTTGTTTGTTGATCTCACTGGGCGATATTTTCATATTGTGATGTCTTGCACAAAATCGCGAATATCTTGACTTTCTTGAACGAAACTACAAAAAACTCAGTGGGTTAAATTTATTTTACTATTACGATTTACATTACGATTTGAAAATCGTTTTTGGTAGCATTGTAAAGCTAAAATCTTTATGATTATTTTAGTCTAAATTACATATAAATCATATCACATACATAGTTTCAATCAGCTTTAAATTGGGCTAAAAACCTCTGGCAGTAAAAGTGTTAAACTAGTATCGTATATTAGTACTGAAGGCTGCCATCTTTGTATGAAGCAGAAAATTGAATTTATTTATAAATGTATGTGTTATTTGAAGCTCAAATTATGATTTGTACTGTAAGATTTGCATTTTGGAGGCGTTTCATCATTATAGGGCAGAAGGTTTTTTTAAAGGTTGTTAAGGCACAAAGTTTTTGTTTAAATACTGTGTGAATAAATTTACGACAGAAACGGGACCAGATTTCAGATACTAGCCTCAATTGTGATTAAAAAATTATTCCCTATGACTCCACTTTTTCGACCTGCATTGAGGCTAAAGATGACGTTTCTTGATGAGTGATTTTCTTGTGGAAAAATGTTCAGCAGAAATGCTATTAAAATGTGCTAAATACTAGCCTTTTTTCCATTATGCAAATTTATTTAGTGCAAAGCTAAAGCGTTGACTAATGCTTATGCATATTAATATTTTCGCATATTAATATTTTCATCTACTTTTTCTTTCCTCCTAACATCAGGAGAGTTGGGGCATCTGCAATGACACACTATCCACTTAGTATCACATTTAACATGATATTTAAATTCCCACTCTCATCGCTTTCTGATTATGATGCCATTGACAAACTAATGTTATTTTTGTTTATATTTCAGTTGAAGTTATTTTAAGAGGCAAGGTAAGATAGTTATGTTTTGTAATAATTATATGTTTATAATATCAGGGGCGTAGGCTTGAAAGACACCCCCTCCCACAAAAAGGCAAAAAGATCTCTATGGGCCTCTATGCCTGACATTTTCAAAGTATAAGTGCAATTTATAAAGACCTGCAGCTCTAGTTTCTCAGCTAAGCCCCAACCATAGATCTGTTCATACTTTTATATTACGATTCATATTTCGAAGTACAAGTTCATTCCCTGGGGACCTAACACCTCTATTTTTCAAAATTTTCTTAGCTTAGCTCCAACCATGGTTAGATGGTTCTGGAGCCTTTCCGGGGACCTAGCAGCTTCATTTCTTAAAATTTTATTACAGATCAGCCCTGAAGGATTAGGGAGGGGTTAGTGTTAATCCCGCATTTAACATTTTTCGCATCCCCTAGACAGCAACAAGCCTATGCCTCTGAATATGTTGATAGTAGTTATGTTTTACTCTATGGCAATATTGCCATATTATGTTTAACCTAAGCATGTATATGGTTAACCTGATCATGTGTACAGTATATTTAACCTTAAGATGTTTTGTTTAACCTAACGATGTTTATGTTCAACCTAAACATTTTTATGTTCAACCTAAATATGTTTGTTTAACCTAAACATGTTTATCCTAACCATGTTTATGTTCAACCTAAATATGTTTTGTTTAACCTAAACATGTTTATCCTAACCATGTTTATGTTCAACCTAAATATGTTTTGTTTAACCTAAACATGTTTCTTGTTACCTAAAGGTGGATCCTAAGACTGGAATGGTAATAAACATAAACGATTTAAAGAATGTAATGCAGGTAGGTAAAGCAGTTTATTTATCAATATTAATTCAAGTGTTCTGTGTATTTTTGACAAAACCACTTCTTTTTCATATTGGTAAAATGCTTGCTATTTTCTTTTTATTTAAAATGTTGTCTGAAAAGCAAAAGCACAAAAAATTGTCTCTCATCATCTTACAGAAAGCCATCATGGAGCCTCTAGATCACCGAAACCTAGATGTGGAAGTGGACTTTTTCAAAACTCGTGTTAGCACATCGGAAAATGTAAGCATCTTTATCTGGAACCAGATGCTGGCGCATCTACCACATCCAGAACTACTGTATGAGGTTAAGTTACACGAAACTGACAAGAATGTTGTGTCGTACAAAGGAGAAATAAGTGAAAGTTAGTCAGCTTTGTTTATTGTCAGATGTTTTGCTGAACTCGTACATGTTGTTCTCCAGTAGGCTTGAAGCCACTACTTTACTTTCAGATCACTAGCCTGGCATTCATATCTCTTCCACCGACAGCTAGGCTAATTTGTTTTAGTTAAGCTAGGCTAATTTGTTTTAGTTAAGCTAGGCTAATTTGTTTTAGTTAAGCTAGGCTAATTTGTTTTAGTTATTTACTAGAAGCACTTATATTGTAAAGAAAAACAACATATCCGTGTTAAACAGAAAACCAGGTCTTAAGTTGACATTTAGCATTTGCTTTTTTCAATGCCACTACAAATATACAGTATGTCTATATTTAAATCAAGCAGATATTATTGTTTTTTTCCCAAATAATTAATTAGTCAAATCATGTTAAGTTATCTTACCATAAATATTATATGAATCAACATTACTGAATTGGTAAAAGGGAACATATTATATCAAAATCTGATACTTCAGATATTAAATAGCAATTTTCGTGTTGGCAGAATTCAGTTGCTTAATGTACATAATATTGTACTGTATATGGACATAGGAGTACTAGTAATCATTTTATTAGTTTTGTTTGTACAGTAAACATGTACAAAATTCTACTTATCCTATTTATGCACAATTCATTCCAAATTATTAATTAATGTTAATACCAGTAAATGTTATGAAAAGGTTAAATTACTAAAATATAATATGCATTTAGATGGCTACTCTAAAATGTCTATTGTTTATTGTAGAATACTGTATACTCAATTATAACCAAACACTCTATAAATGCTAATTGTTTGTTTTTTTAATGAACACTATCAGTTTGATGAAAGTGTGTGATGTGCCCAAAAATCATTGTGTCCATATAATGGGCACATTAAATTGTCACATAAAGTGTAGAGAGCTTAAGAGCCATTGTCTGTAAAAATCAAAGATTTGGTGGCAGATGTAAAAAAATGGATTTCTCTCAAATTTTTACCATGAATAGACATTTCAATAAAAAGCATATCTACAACATTCATTTTAATTTTTAGCCTCCGTTGCCATGACAACGGTCAATTATCCAAATTTTGTTGTTTTTGCCATTTTTCACAGATTTTCTATAGTGAAAAAGTACAAACTTGTATACTTATTTTAACCAAAAATACTTACATTATACGGTTTTTGTTTATAGCAGTGTAAACAACATGTATTGAGTTCCATTTAATGTAGAAAAAAAATAAATTACAAAATGGAGTTTGGTTGATACCATTATTTTAAAAAGGGGTGTTTTTAAAAAATATTTTTTTTATAAAAGTATACCTCATAAACGTACCTATAACTTCCAAAGTGGTGTTTTTAAATCAATGAGGTTTTTTAATTTGATAGTCAATAGGTTTTTCAACAATAATCACGAAAAAAACACTGGGGTAAATTTCGTACATAGGTTTTGTGTTGCCAGGAAAATACGAAAAATGCAAAAAATATAACAAAATATCAACAAACAAAACACATGAAACACAATTTAAATATGGCTAATCCAATAATAAAATGTATATATGGCTCGTCATATTGCTACTAGAGTCATACAAATAGTTTAGATAAAATAGGAGAATGTGTTGCCAGGTTTATTTCAATTAATTGCCAGAAAAACAGTATTTTGCATTGAAATATTTAGTTGATGGAAAATAATGTTAAACTTGGAAATAATTGAGTCAATGGTTTTTATAAATTTTTAAATCTATTTTGTGTAAAGAGATACAGAAAGACCTCCCAAAAAATCTGACCTTGTAAATAGGTCATTTGAGGTCAAAAGGGGTCAGATTGCAAAACAGGACAGGTCCCCACTTTACTACAACTATTAATGTTTGATCAAAATTTACAAGATAGTTCATAACAATTCTCAACAATTTTCATATTTTACCTATAGTGTTACCTTAGCAACCATTTCTATGTGTAACTAAGGAAAGTAATTTTTAAAAAACGTAAAAAATGGCGTTTTTATAAATACAAAGAATTGATTGCATTTGTACATGTTTCTCAATTTTACTTCTACTGCATTCCATTAATGACAAACTTGACCTTGTAAATTCATTCATTTTGAGGTCAACATTTTACCATAGTAACTGTTTCTATGCGAAAATTTAAAAAAAATAAGGGGTTTTTCATAAATAAAAAACATTTTTTCTACATAGTTTTACATTTCTACTTTTTGCCAAATTTACTTTAAATACTGAATCCTAATAATCTCAGAAAGAAAGTCTTGACGAATCTGAATAAAGGTTAAAAAAATGACCTTTAGTGTTATCTTAAACCTGTTTACGTAACAAATGATATTTAAAAAAAAAATTAAATATGGAGTTTCATGAAAAAATAAAAATTTTACATATTGAGGTCAAATGACATCAACATTTTACCTATAGTGTATTGTAGCAACTGTTTCTATACGTAACTAAGTACAATATTTTTAATATGGGGTTTCATGACTACAAACAATTGATTACATAGCTTTACTACCTTTTCCCAAATTTACTTATCTACTGAATCCCAGAAAATGTCTGACCTTGTGAAAAAAATTTTTTGGGTCAAGTTATGTCAAAATGTATTATCTATGTTATCTTAGAACCTGTTTCTATGCGTAACTAAGGATAATTGTTTTGTTAAATACAGTTGAACCTCCCGTAAGTGGCCACCCTCGGGACCTGGAAAAGTGGCCGCTTACGGGCGGTGACCCATTACGGGAGGTTCTGCCGATAAAGGGCCAAAATCACTTATTATGGCTATATACGATATTCTTAACGAAACGAGCCTCTCAATTTTCCAGCTAATTGTAGGCATATTATTATTTATAATCAGGTGGTTTAGTATTTTTTAGCATTTTCAGACAAATTTTAAAAACTTTTATCATATGAAAAATGGTCGGTCAAAATCTGTGTAGTTTTCTCATCTCTTCACAGTAATGTTTTTAAAACCTCTTCAAAATAAAGCTAATATATAAAGAAATACAATAAACATGCACCTCTAATTCATAGGTCCATGCAATAAGTATCACATTTTTCGATTGGCCGCTTACAAAAAATCTCACTTTTAGTATAAAAAGGTGCTCGCAGCTGCTTACGGTAAGCACCAAATGCACTAATTAGATAGGAAGAACAAACAGGCTTTTCAAAGTGCGTCCGTTAAGGGAGGTGGCCGCTGTAAATAAAATATGGGGTTTTCATGAATAAAAATAATCACAGAAGAAAGTGCTTACGAATATGACCTTGTGAAACGGTAATTTGAAAATGCAAATAAGGCATGCCTGCTAATAATCTACAAATTTAAATTTGTATGAGATAAATATGCAAAATCTAAAGAATATCTCATTTTTAGTTACCATAGTAACTGTTGCTATGCATAACTAAGGGAAATTAAATAATTATCAGATAATTATTAATTAATAATTATTACTGAATCCAACCATCACAGTAAAAAAAATATAGAATTTAAAACCAATATTTAATAATAAAGTGTGATATTTTACATGCTGACCTTAAATGAAATGAAATTTCAAATCAGGGCTTCAATATTTGTTATGTAGCATTAACATACCTGAGTATATCATTGACTTTTGATTGGTTCTATTTTGGGGAGGGGAAAGTGGTGGATCCAGGACTTTTAAATAGTTAGGTGGTTGAAGGCGAGGGTCTAAAAACTTAACTTTATGTCCTATCTTTTGCATTGCAATTTTTAACTTGGGGTGGGTGGGGGCTTGGAGAAAAGGGGGAGGTGGTTGGATGGAGGAGTTTGAATCCGTCTATTCATTGGGGCGATAATAGCGGCAGTGTGGGTGGTGCTTGAATGCATGCATTTGACACTCTATATTGGATGATCGACCAAAGTGTTGCAGTTTATCTTTTTGTGGTTATAGTCGGGGTGGGGGTGGGGAGGGGTGGTAGTCGAAAGTGGTGGTGGATGGGCATATGGGATCTGCTTAGGTTAGCAAATAAAAGAAGTAAACAAATGAAAGAGGAGCTTCAAAATAAGAGAGGAGTAATCTGTTGCAAAGATTAAAATTCACAACGATCTGATAATTTATTCAAATTTCCAGAGGATATAACCTATAAAATGACATTAAAACTGGGAATTACAGAATCTATAATTAAAAATTAATTTTTTTTCTCACAACACAACTAGAACTATATAAAACATTAAGAATTTTTCTGACCAATGAGTTTCAAATCAAATAATCAAAGAAAATAAAATGTTTTTACTAATATACCATGTTTTTTTTTATATAAAAATGCCTATGTTTCTCGCAACACTGCTTGTAGATTTTAAATTTACCCCAGTATTTTATTTTAGAAATCAATTATTAAACATTAGAACTACCTATTTGTAATAAATAAGCTAAAAAAATACACCACTTTGGGCGTTATGGTGAAGTAAAGTTTAGTTGCATTGAACAATTTTAAAAAAGTGAAAAACACCCCTTTTTAAATAAATGGTATCTCCCAAAGTATGAAATAAAAAAAAAAAAAAAAATTTGAAACAGGTACACAATGCATTGTTATTATGCATACACTAATTATTTTTTATAATTAAATGAACAACACAAAAATATCGCTCATCAAAGTAGTGCCAATATCCATTTTAAAAAACCTTAAAAAAGGACAAAATTTGTCAAAAACACAAATTTGGCCGTTGCCATGGAAATATACGTTTGAAATAAAAAATACTTCATATTTGATTTCTCTCAACACATATATAGCCATGTGCAAAATTTGAAAGAAATCCATTTTTTTGAGTCTGCCACTTTTTTTGATATTTCTTTGATTCTTACAGACAATGGCTCTTAAGAACTGTTTCGAACACTGTACTTGTATAATTAGGTGATCATTTAGAATAAAATGATTACCGATTACTGTACCTGTTAATTATTATTAGTTATCCGCTACAAGCGGATAACTCTTTGTAATCATCTTGTTTCCTTTTCTATGTTTTTTGGTTATCCACTTGTTGCAGATAACCCTTGTGATTGTCGGAATCTTTTTTTATCTTAGTGTTTCATTTTGATACCGTCACCATTTTAAAAATGGGAATAAGTTGCGGGTCCCGTAATTTCACCTATTCTACAATGTATAATATAAGGTTTTTTATATTTTGCAATTTTTTACGTAAGGTTTGGTATCTTTTTTGCTACTTCTTTACTTACATTGTCGTTTAGATATTTTGCTTTAAGCAGAGATACTTATTATTTACACATATCGCGGATTCGAACTCGAAACTACTAAACATTAATTTCAATGCCCACGGCGTTTTACTCACTGAGCCAAACCGTGATTTACAACATACATTCTGTTCCAAGGATAGGCGTAATTAATTAAAACTTCAACGACGCGATCAGTCGATATACGGTTGGGCTACTGAGAATAAACACCGTTTTAATTCGGCGGCTCAACATGATGTTTGTAGATCAGGCCATTGCGGTACACAACGGAGACGTTTGTGTAGTTAATACGTGACGTAACAACTCGCGAAACGTGGTCAAATTACTGTTATTTTTTGCCTTTTGTTAGTGTTTATCCTTAAAATACAGGAAAATAACATAGCCTATCGTGCGCGGTCCATCAATAAACATCAGTGTGCCAAATGTGAGCACGTACCGTTCAGTGGCTTTGGAGGAGATAAGTAAAATACGCAAACAATTTATTAGCATTATTATATAGATTATCGTAGGAGGAGATAGGAAAGTGCGAAGCCTCCTCGTATTGTGTGCGGGTATTTTTCAAGATGGACATCCATTAGACAGTGTATTTTACCGAATTTTGCCCTTACGTAAATTTATATATAGATATAGAGAAACTTTCCATTGTTTTTCCGTCTAATCCATAGTACCATTGGCTGCATATCCCTGTGTGTCTCAATGCATGAATACATTTGCACTTAAAGGGGGATTCTGGGTTTAAAATTGCTTTTAAATATCGTTTATTTATTAAATAAAAAATATTATAACAATATAGACATTTCAGAATGAAGAAGTAATAACGAGAAATTAAAAAAATTAAATTTCATATACATTTTAGGGTAAATTCATGGAAAGTCTGTTTTTTAGCAGCTTAGGGAAGCTCATTAATATTCATGAGATATTCACAAAATCACGTCACCAGTGGATTCCAAACTCGCGACGTCATGTACGTTGTGTTTGTCAACTAATTTACATCTCTCTCCCCTGTCAAACGACGACCACCATTGTGATCATTGTGAAATACATTTTTTTGTAGATTTTCTAAGCTAGGCCTAAAGTGTAATAATAACAGTAGTAGCATATATTTATTTGACATTTAATGAAATACAAAATTTAGTACAGATACGGAGTCATAAATTATACTATTTTTATACCTCTATAGTACAGATCGTATTATCGGCTTCACGTACAATACTACTCTAGGCCTAGCCTAATAATAATATGGGCGAGAGCCATTCTGACTAGGGATTCCATGCCACGATGGATATGCTAGTCAAGTCGCCCCATCGCAAAGTCGCCCCATACAAAGTCGCCCCTTACACAGTCGCCCTATCGAAAAGTCGCCCCAAAACAAAGTCGCCCCGACACAGTCGCCCTATCGCAAAGTCGCCCCATCGCAAAGTCGCCCCAACGCAAAGTCGCCCCATCACAAAGTCGCCCTATCGCAAAGTCGCCCCAAAACGTTAAAAAATAGTTTACAAGTGCGTAAAATGTTGCAATGATACACAAAATAACACGGAACGTGTAGGCATAAAAGGGGAAGCCCCGCCATGTAGTCTCGGGTCACACGATCGGCACGCACCCCAATCATCAGAGAGGAAGCCCCCGACTAATCACTCGGTCGCACTCCGCGGTCGCACGAACGTGCTAGCTTACCAGAGGCAAACCCCCGTAATTACTCCGCCGTTGCCGTTGTCGCACTCTACAACGCACCATCTGAAGATGGGGAAACCCCGCCGGAGTTTTACGATGATATCAGTCGCGTTCGAAATCGGTCGCGATAAAATGATGTTATACGATCTAGATTATTTTTACTTTGGTCGATGAATATTTATTATTATTATTAGGCCTATATTAATAATTGATTTTTGTTTTTATTCTACACATTTATACATTTATTATATTATCCTAAAAAATGAGCTGGTATCGCGTAGGTTGAAGAAATTGTAATTGTGGCTCTGGTAACTAATTTTAAAATCATATTAAATTAACATTTTCGAAACTATAAATCAGGGATAATCTTTTTAAAACTTTCAAACAAGGGACTATTTTTTTAATGATTTTTAAAAAGCACATCACTCCATTAAAACCTGTAAAATACAAATTAAAACACATATTATGTATATAATAGGATAAACATTAATGTATACGACATTTAGCGCGACCAAAGTAACAACGCAATCGATATCAAACGCAACCGATATGATTAAAACCGTGGGCGACTTTGCGATGGGGCGACTTTGCGTTGGGGCGACTTTGCGATGGGGCGAATTTGCGATGGGGCGACTTTGTAATGGGGCGACTTTGAAATGGGGCGACTGTGCCGGGGCGACTTTGTTTTGGGGCGACTTTGCGATGGGGCGACTTTGTATTGGGCGACTTTGTATGGGGCGACTTTGCGATGGGGCGACTTGACTGGATCCCTTCCTTCCCGCCACGATGGCTACGTTAAAACAATGGGGCCCATGGGCCTAGCTAGCCTACTACTAGACGATTGGCCTATAAATAACAAAACCATGGAGTAAAGAATAATTCTTTACTCCATGACAAAACCCATCCTATCAACCAAACTCCTAAACAATCTAAACCTAAAACATTCTACAAAATCGGCTGTAAATATTGAAGCAAAACAAGGTCCGATCGCCGTCCACACGTATGGTGTCCCGATCGTCTAAGTAGGCCTAAAATAAATAGGTTTAGTTTACTCTCCAAAAAAGCGGATACTCGCTCATGCATCAAGCAAGTAGACCAGATAGTAGGAAGGAGACCTAGCCGATCCGGCCCAGTTAAAATTTGAGCTAGCTAGTGAAGTAGACCCTATGCGAATTGATACTACCAGGCCTTTTACTATAGGCTGCACTACACAAATATTCCAACTCTCTCATTCGAGCTATATTATCTATACCATTCCGGTAGGTCGAGTCGACCTTCAATCAAATAGTGTACATCATTCATGTTGTGATTATAGACGGGGTATACTCGACCCGACCAGTTTGGTATTGTTGTATCTGCTTATCACGTGACGATGCCAGGCATGGGCAGCAGAGAGAGCACGTGTATCGTCGTCTCGCTCGATCCTCAGCAGGAATGTACATTATACGTTACGCTTCATTGATTTTGATTTTTCCCTAAGTCGGTGCGAAAATCGGCAAACGTAAAGTGCAAACATATCTAATTTTTCACTGTTTTGATGAATTTTCATAAAAAATTGACTTTATAAATGGGAAGACCGACTAAAATTACATCAGATAAGTATAATTTTACAAAAGTAATTGATATGGTTTATGATAACGAGTCGTCGGAAGATGGACCATTTCACGAATTTCCTATTTTGTAACCACAGTGTGATTTTGCCGTAGCTGCACTTGTAATCTGGCCTGATTTCACAGCCTTCGTTCTGCTTCACTGGGCGCTTATATAAATTGAAACTTTTACCGTTCAAGAGACAAACAAATATATTTTACATTTTTTACTATTCATTTTAAACCCGGAACCCCCCTTTAATTTTAATCTAATTCTACCCCTGCATCATACAGGTACAACATTTGAGACATTGACGACGGGGTTGAAACTATTCTGATAGCAATCTTCCAGCATTTCCATTCATTTATCTACACGCTTATCGTAAGCTTTCTAGTAGTTGTTGGTACTTCCACTGTAAACCACAAGTGAATCAGTAGTTCAATCTAAAAAACAACGTCATACAACCAGACGTGTGTCGAATTATTATTTTAAATGTCTGTAATCATAAGGAATTCGTTTAGTCTATTATGTAAGTAACTTATTTTTTTCTGTCTGTATTTGTTTAAATACACATTTTCTGGTCGTTTTGATTTCGAGACATCATTGAAAAAGCTAAGATAAACAAACGAATGTGGAAGGAAAACACGGATTCAATCCTTCCGAAATTAAATATGACGGAATTTGATACAATAACACAAACAGGAAGTAATCATTCTTCCTAATGGACTTGTTTTTGACAAAAGTCAAATTATATCGTACTTGTACCACTTCTACTATTGAGTTGTCCACCATGATCATAGTGTAGGCTGGAATGTCATTTATATAAATGTCAATAAAAAAAAATACATTTTAAGGACCAAATTCAAGATGGCCGTCAACATTCAAATAAAATCAGAATATCACAAATAACACAAATTATGAATGTGAAACAAGTCCCGGTTTGAATGTATTATCCATTATACAATCTTAACTATGTTATATCAATCTGTCAGTCATCTTGGATTTCAAAAAGGCCGTGTTAATAACAAATTTAACCCATTTAAAAAAAATGGCGGCCATTTTTAAATTCAAAATATATACATAACATAACAAACATAAATAATGTACGGCACGGCATTGTTATACTAACCGTTTTATATGATGTCACAACTACCTTATGACGTCATAATTACGTCATATGGTAATTTAAATATACTAATTGGGAAGTTTAATGTCACATTTATATCTACTCGTAATGCACTTAGGTGGTCTAAAACAACCATTGAGGAAGATACGGGACTTCAAAATGTTAAATGGCGGCTCTTTTGAATTTATGCAAATTAACCCACTTCCCGATGTCCGATTTCGGTAAACTTTGGATATGTTTATTTGGACCATATCAACTAGACGAAAACATTCTGTTGAATCTAACATATTAAAACAAATTCCTCTTCATCCCTCAACGCTGAATATGAATAAAAATAAAATAAATAAATAAAAAATGTTAAGAAATGAATATTTTAAGAAATTAATTTGCTATAAATATGATTATGTTAGGAAACGATGTTGATATAATGAATGTGTTAAAAAGAAAGAAATAAATATGCCAAGAAAAAAATATGCTAAAAAACTAATACGCTAAGGAGTGAATGTGTTTAAAATGTTTAAGAAATGAATATGTTAGGTTATATGAATATTATGAAACGTCATTATGAAATGAATATATTTTAGTAATAAAAGAAAAAAAACCCCATTAAATTAGGGTCTAAATTGTTTTAATATTATAATTTATCAGACCTTAAAATAAAAGTGTACAAAAAATGTGTTGACCGTTCTAGATTAGTTGGTGTTGATTTTTATTTAGGGCCTACTACATTAAGCTGTTGTTGTTTCTACATTATCTGGATGTTTTACTACATTAGCGGTGGATTGTTCTACATTAACGTTTGTTTGTTTGTAACAGTGTTCATTTGATAATAGTGAAATTCCAGGACCCATTTAGTGTGACCACAGTGTATTGAAACACGAGTTAATGCTAGTTCTTCTGTTTTCAAATTGCTCATTGTGTGGTTTTTAGCGGACATGGAATGTGAGCATTTCAAACATTCATTGAAATGTCCTCAATCTCTCTCTCTAACATGCACATCTTTCTTGAGGCTACAATGTTCCCAGTTAAAATAATAATTTAAGTGAACTGAAGCATAATATAATGAACAGACAGACTCACAGTAGACATAGACATTGGACTTGCTGTTGTTGTTGTAAACCTTCTAGACATTTGGCCAGGTTATAAGTATTACATCCGCCATCGCATACGCTGTCTCATAAATACCAGATGAACCGGTTATTCCAAACAGAAGCAAATGCAGCAGCAACACAACGATCGAACACAAGAGTTTGAAGCAGCAGCGCACACAATTCTACATGGTATACATTTGTTTCCACTTATTGTTATTTTGATAACATTCAATCAAGTGTCTCCTGACACAAACTGTTCGACGGAAGAGTATTAATAGTTATAATAAAGAGTCCTGTAACGCAATTATTAGGTTGTTGTTTTCTTGGCAAAGGCCTGTTGACGAGAAACACTTACTTGGAAAAGCTCTGATCCAGCAAAAAGTAATGGCAATTGCGAAACTTAGTCTTTGGCTTATTTCTGCATTATCAAGTAAGTGCTTTATGGTTATTAGCGTCAATATTAATATCTTTTGCAAAAATTCCTTAATAAGGCTTTAAAAATATTCCATACCATAAATTGAATGTCTTCTAGCCTATGTCTTCGTATTCATTCGAAGAACAAGGTATTGTATTTGGAGTTTCCATATTATCTTTATTATTTATATGTATTTTTAAATCATTGTAAATGTTTTTTTTTATAGGCATAATTTTTAAAAACATTACTAAATGCAATACGTTTAGCCCTTGGCTGTATTGTGTATATGTTATACCCTAATAAAAATTATGTTGATTATAAATTGCTTCTTTTAAAAAATGGCATGCAATAATACAAATAATAAATCATAATGAATCAGTTAATTTATGACGTCATTGTGTTGTTTATTTTTAGGTACTATTAAACAATTTTCTTTCGTCTGTTTACTTTTATTTGCTTAGTTACTACAATTAAAGCGCAGAACTGTACTTTTGATGATATGATTTATCCCCTCTGTGAATGGACAGTAGAAGGTTGGAAGGTGAATCACACGCAATCAAAGGTACCAAATTCTAACGGCACAAATGCAATAGGTAAAAAACGCGTCCATATTATATTGATCACACTTTATACCGGTACTTATTCCGTAAACGATTATCATGTTGTCAGATTTGTCAGGTTTACGCGCGCGTTTATTTACCGTAGTATATCATTATTTAAACGCACGCAATAACGAACGCAATAAATAAATCAATCCTGTGTCTTTTTATTAATGTCGCTCTGTGAAATAAATTCAGCACTTATAAACTATTCTTATATTTCAAGTTTGTGTGTAATAATTTTACCAAATTCGGTTGAGAAGTATAAATATACCATTGTTCCTCAACATATTTACTGCATTTCTCATTAATCATGAGTTAGTTATAATCATAATATTAATTTATGAATTATCGATTCTACTATTGACATTTCTTATGCCTATTATTGTGTAATCACGGAGGTTGATTTTGATAAATTTTTAATCCGATGGTCAAACTTATGGTCTATTATTAAATTTGAATTAATTTGTATTAATGTGTTCATTTTAATCCTTTGATGATTAAGTAACATTATTTATCTTAATATACTATTTTAGTTTTTATTTTATGTCTTTAGGCGCACACATGTGGCCAAGAATTACCAATAGTAAACAATCACTGTCCTACCAGATAGGCCTAGATGGTAATCCCCTTGATATAGGAGCTATTTTGTGAACCTTTTCACTCCGGGGTAACCTCGTACTCGTCGTTTAGAATGATAAACTTGGTTCTTGAAGTGCACACGGGTTATAATTGTGTACACTGGACCTACATTTTGTAGTCCAAAAAGTTTTCAATTTAGCGATTTCTTCCAAGGAACACTGTATCCATACTCTTTGAGCGAAGTGGATATCAAGAATGAAGTTCGGAATATCCGGGCTATTAAAAATATATATAGGCCTATTTAGGGCATAATTAGGCCTACTTAATTTTGGCTGTTTTTTTTTCAGTGGGAAACTTTATATATGTTGATTCAGGAAACAGTGCAACCACTACAAGCCCATTCTTAACCACTACTGCTGTTATTGTAAGTATTCAGGGTTGATAACACCCTGACATTAGGCTCTGTCTAACTATCACACCTTATATGACAACAAAATATGATGTACTCATATGGACTAGTATCACTACCATATTTGGGCATATCACCCCCTTTTTTTTAACAAACTAGTCTGATAGTGTAAACAGAGCTTTAGACAAATAATAGCTGCAAATTGATTATTATATCTATTGTGTTAATATACGTATTTCATAGGAAATTATTTAATAATTATGTTTTTGCCTCTAACCGGAAACCTTAGATTGTGTTAGCTAATTAATTGATTCCAGTTCCGGTAACTTAATTCCCAATTAAACTCAGTATAGCCTTAATAATTTTATTAATAATCTATTTTCGGGTTATGATAAAATAAATTACATATGTTACATAATAATTTAAAATGAAAGAAAAAACGACCTCTCTTTACAAATAGAGTCCTACACGGCCTAAACGACTCGTTGTTAATTCTGGTTACAAAAATAACAGAAGTCCTCCGACGAAAGCAATTGGGAAACAATTTTGGCAAATTCTAGCCACGTGCTTGTTAAGCCACTCTACTATAAGCCTATAATGATAAAATACATTACTTTCATTTTGAAGGATTTTAAGTTGTGGTACTATATGCACGGTTCTCAGAATATAACTTTGAATGTTTACATACAAGATGCTGATAGCATGGAACTTGTATTCACCGTCACCGGGGATAAGGGTAACAGATGGAATGAAGCATCGATAAGTGTTCAAAATCCATTGAATCGTCGTGTAAGTTTGCATATATATTGACGTAAGGGCATCATTTGGTAAATCACGCGTAACTTCTGAAATGTTTACACGATGGTATATAAAGTTGGTACATACTGTCGATACTGATTTTTAACACAAAATGAAAACCATACAACTAATTAGGTTTAGTTAGATAATTAGTTATTGACTATTATAACGAATTTAGGTTCAATGATTTGCCCCAAATAGGGGTGTTTTCAGATCGTGGTATACACTGTCTAATAGATGTCGATGCTGAAAAATACCCGCACACAAGAATACGAGGGTGCTTTGAATTTACCTATCTCCTTCTACGATAATTGTATTAAATAGCTGAAAACCGATTGAACAGCTCGAGTACAGTATCATAATGTTAAAGGCCGATTTTCTTTAAAACAATACTATTTTAATAGATTTAATATACGTTTATACAAAATGTTTTGATTTGCGATGAATGGAACATTCCAATCTCATTTCTCCCAGCATAATTATTTAGTTTACACAAGTAGGTAAATGTATGGGCCTTTGGGGGATAAACTTAAAACCTTTAGATATAGTATTGCATTAATTTGACAATACTGATAATACGTATTACCCATTTTTGAATGTGGGTACTGTTTAGATATATAAACACATATACAAATAAACGTTATTACTGCGAGTATGTCTACTGTTAGATATATAAACACAACACACAGCTTCTCAACGTTTGTATTAATTACTGATTACAAAAAAATATCGTTATTGTATCGTTACATGTACCTTACTATTTCAATATACTATGACAGTGACAGTTTTAACAAAGTATTAAATCGCAAATGTTTTTTTTTATTTTTGTTTTTTATTTATTTCCAAACCCAACCACCAGCAAAATAAATTCGCCAATAACAGGAGGGTAAACACAAAACGGATACAAATACATGAATACTGTATTCATTGGTATAATTATTATTTATAGGCCTAAAAAACATGAACAAAATATTTCGTTACTGAGTGGATAAAGAATATATTTAAAAATTGTTCCTCTTTGTACCCATCCTCTTCCCCATCTCTCAACCCTAATGTTACATACAGAACACAAATTGAGTTTGTTTATTATAAAAAATGTGGACTTATTTTGTGACAAGTTTCTTTTTATGAATTCCCAGTAGTAGTTAACTACATAAATCATCGTGTCTATGTATTCGTTTCTGTAAATACGTTTCTGCGGTACGTACATTTGAAATCGCAAGTTTTTTTACGCTGAAATGACTGTGTATTCGAGAACCATCTGTGGACACGACCATCTAGTATTCAATAATTATAGTTAGCGTCTTATCTTAAAACATTAACGATTCAATTATCTATTGTATCTTTTATAACTGTATCATTCAATTTCAGATTGTCGTTGAGGGACAGGTAAATAGTTTTGCTGGTATTATTGGACTTGATGATTTTATAATTTCTAACACTAGTAAGTATTTTTCATAACGTAATATTAAACAAAATCTAATTCCTTTTGTTTTGTTTTTAGCTATGATTAAATAGTGTAGGCCTACTGTTACGTAACAAGCGTAATATGTATTTATCAAAATACAAATTAAAATTTGAATAGTTGACAAAATAGTGATGCCACTTAAAATGATCTGGCTTATCTAATAATAGCTACTGTATGGGTAGCTTTACTTCCAGTAAATGTAACTGCTGTGTGTGTAATCAATCCTGACAGTGACTTATTTATTGAGGGTGATATAGCATAATAACATAACATCAGCCTTTATGTTATATCAATTAAACTTTTTTCAAAGAACTCGATTGCTGAAATTTCGCTGCTTTCTAAACTGTATTTTAGGGTGAAAGTTCAGTTAAAAATCTAATAAACACAAACAATAATTTATTTGTAGGTTCTAAAAACGACGGATCATGTGACTTCGAAGAAGGCGACATTTGTAATTATAGACAGGTACTCGCTGATGATTTTGACTGGGTAAGACAAACAGGGAAAACGCCTACGAATGGAACAGGCCCACCCTCTGGTCATACTGCCAACAATTCTACTTTTGGAGGTATGGATCTTCTATACTTTATGTAAAATACTGTATTTCCGTTAAATTCATTGTTTTTTGTTTGGAATTGCAAATATTTTTAAAAGCTGACGTAATGCTGATTTTTTAAATTACATTGTATTGGTGGTACACACAGAGCCGCTCGGTAGACCCTAGCAACAATTATACTTTTGGAGGTATGGATCTTCTATACTTTATGTAAAATACTGTATTTCCGTTAAATTCATTGTTTTTTGATTGCAAATATTTTTAAAAGCTGACGTAATGCTGATTTTTGAAATTACATTGTATTGGTGGTACACACAGAGCCGCTCGGTAGACCCTAGCACCTATACACAAAGTCTGTCTAAGTAAATGAATAATAATTCCTTCTAAGCCTCTCTGCACATTCTGTATATTTCTCAGGTTTCTACATGTATATAGAATCGTCGTCTCATACGGAAGGTCAGGCCGCCAGAATTGCGACGCCACCAATAGGCCCAGCGTCTGCTATATGTGTATCATTTTGGTACTACATGTACGGTGATAGCAGTGAACGAAGCATTGGACCGTACGTTACTTGTTTAATTCCGTATAAAATAAGAAATCAAATTGCAATGAACGTTGAAATCCTAATGAACAATATTAAAACATTGTCAATGTATTGCATCCCGATACGATTACGGGTCATGTGTTGATAATATATTAAAAAATAACAGATTATCAACTTATTCTGTAGTGCGCCCTCTCTATCGTCACACAAATTGGTTCTATGGCACGACGAAATCTCTGATCTGCTGGTTCTTCGTCACTCCACACGGGCTTAATTCACACTTTAATGTGCTATATTGTCTCCTGTTATTTTAGATTGAATGTTTACAAAACAGATGTCAATTCCGACGATCTTACATATAGTCTGTTTAGTTTACATGGTAACCAAGGAAACAAATGGTACGATATAAAAATCAATATCAGATCTTATAGAGAATTTCAGGTTCGTAATTTTACGATTCATAATTTAAAAAATGTTTAATTAACAATTTAGTTGCATTTAGCAAATTTTATTTACAATAACCGATGTGTGGTCGTGTTTCCACGTACATGTTTCTCTTTTTTACAAGCTACGTACACAGTTTCAATTATCAGGGAGTTTTCGCAAGTAGAGCACGTAAAAGTTAACTTTAACGCTATTTCCCAACATACAACGCGCAAGCTCCGCCCAATTTGTAAACAAATCGATCTGCGCATGCGCAAGAATTACGAAAAACTTTAGTTACGTGCGTCGTGTCGAGAACCTTATTTCTAAAAAATAGCGTCAATTAAAACCGTTAACCGAGGGCGTCGAAACATGGAAGAAGAATTAAATATCTCCAAAATTATTAAGAAAACAAATGGCAAATTTAAAGTTATGTTTTTAATTATGCCAAACAATAAGAAGAATTGTTCATCGCAATATGCTATTTTATATATATAAATAAGGGACTAGTGCTGTTCCGCCGTACTACGCCGAGAATGTCGCTATCCAATCGAGTTTGAAAAATACCATGAAAGCCCCAGTGGTCTAATGGTTAGGACAGCTGCTGCATATCAAGCAGACGGTCGTCCGAGTTCGTGACTCAGTTGACTTTTTCTCATTCTAACAGATTTCCTCATCTTTATCGTTTCAAATTAATTAGTTTCAGTATATCACCGGGCGGTTTAGAATTAATGTTCTTTGCCTGATGTGTTTATATATATATAAATCATATAATATATTTTACACAGTGCTACGTTGTATATATACATTGCGATGAACAATTTCAATATATCACCGGACGGTTTATAATTTATTCTGTGCCTGTGGTGTTGCGTGCGCGATGCTGTCTACACTTCCCGTCAAAAAAAGTACGTTGAGCTACTGTTAGGTGAACAACGCTGTTAGTATGCAAATGAGTATAATGTTGCCGTCATCAGTTAAAGTTAACGTCTACGTGCTCCTACGAAAACTTCCTAATTTTTCGTATTTTTATCATTTAAATAGATTGTATTTGAAGGAATACGGGGCAACAGTGACAAATCGGACATTGCCATTGATGACGTCAATGTTGTTAGACATTCGTGGTGTAATGGTTCAAGTGGTAGGTTTCCCTCCTTATTTTAGTCATTGTCCTAGGCCTCCTCATCGCAATCCCTATCATTAACACCATTCAATACCATCATAATTGTGCATATCACCACCATTCATCACTATTATCAATATCACTAATATCATATCATTATTATCGTATCCCCATTTACATAACAATATCGTATCACCATTATCATTATCATAAATATCGTATCCCCCATTTACATAACAATATCGTATCACCATTATCATATCATTATTTCCCTCCATTTACATAACAATATCGTAGCACCATTATCATATCATTATTATCGTATCCGTCATTTCCATAACAATATCGTATCACCATTATCATATCATTATTATCCTAGCACCCATTTGTATAACAATATCGTATGACCATTATAATATCACATCGCCATCATCATCATTGTAAGTTTCGTCATCATCATTGTCATTATCATCATCGTCGTCGTCGTCGTCGTCATCGTCATCATCATCATCGTCATCGTTTATATTTTTTGTTATCATTACTAACATTTAATAAAGTCCGGCGCACACTATAAGCTATCGGCTGAGCCAACTGGCACGAATAACACTTTGCTCACTAAGAAATGTGCCGCAAACTGTGATCGCGTTCTATCGGATGCATATACTTATGCCTTTAATACTCGATAATATAAAGTTTTTGTAGGAGCACGTAAACTTTAACTTTAACGCTATTTCCCAACATACACCGCGCAAGCTTCGGCCAATTGTTGTAAATAAAAACCGATCTGCACTTGCGCAAGCATTACGAAAAACTTTAGTTATTAATTGCGTACGCCCAGTACATTATTACGTCAGTGAAAAATGTTAACCTAAGGATAACGCAACTATTGGCTGAACTACGTTGTTATGCAAATGAGTAGAAAGTTGACGGGCTCCTGCGAAAACTCCCTAACACTATTACGGCGCGCTCTGACTTATAATAGATTAGAATGTAAATGTGCAGTAGATTTATTATCTGTTAGCTCACGTGCGGCGCACATTGTGAGGAAAATGACACGCGTGACACAATATTAAACACGATAGATATTTTCCTCAGTGGCCGATTCCTCGAAAATGTTCCGAATCTGTGACGTGAGCAAAGTGTTATTCGTGTCATTCAGTTTGCTCAGCCGATAGATAGTAGTGTCCGCCGGGCTAAATGTACCATGTGTTTTCTTTTTAATTCAGTTCCAGAACATTTAGTACCACCGACTGTTTCGTTGGTGGACAAAGCAAAAACATACAACCCAACGCTTATGCCTCCTACGTCTATGCCTGGCCTACTGCCATCTGATACGAATCGAACCAAGATAGACGATGATACTACTGCTTGGCATTTGAACAATGGATTAGTAACACTGATAATAGCTTGTGGATTGTCATTCTGGGCAATGATATTCACCGTCATTTTTATCAGCATGTGTCGTTCATGCAATTTGCGTAAAAAAGAAATATTTTGTCAACTAGAAAATGAAACATATTATTTCAACCCAGAGGAGGATCAATTAAAAAAGCGTTGTTCAGAGACTGACAATGAAACTTTTTGAACTGTTATAACATTGGAGTTTGTAATCTAGCCTTCGGCTATAAATATGTTTGGAAGAATCACTTTTTGAACTGCGATAACCAGTGATATGTAATAGCCGAAGGCTGGATGGCAATCTTTTAATGTTATCGCGGCCGTTCAAAAGTGATTCTCCATGGAGAGGGAACCAACAAGATGGCGGCTGCAATCGACCAATCAGATATGCCCTACGCAGTACGCACTACTACGCCTGTGTTGAGCCTATCTGCGTAAGAACGATACGCAACGCAGCGCGTTAAGCGTATAAGCGTGAACGCATTCTATATCATGATCCTCGTATACAAAAAATGCTAGATTACCAAGAATGTATTAATTTTATTGCGATTATCAATAATTATATCAAAGATAATAAAAGGACCTACTTATATTCTTTGATTATATTTAATTTTATAAAACCTTCACTGTGCTTTGACAAGAATATGTGTTGTAAATTATAATTATGGCCTTAATGTATTATATTAGATTATTATTTTTTATATTAAATAATGTTTTTGAACACATTTACTGCCGCCATCTTGTTGGTTCCCCTAGACCTGTGTTGGAATCACTTTTCAGTCTATTTTCGGGGAAATAAATTAAGGCGTTTATATTCAAGTTTATTCGAATAAATATGGTCAGATATTCTCTCTATTGCCGCGCGTCGTTTTTAATTGAAAAGTTCCTAATCATTACGTGTTGTATTATCACTTTAAAGATGTATAAAAATTAAAAATAAATATTTCGAAAAAAAGTGGGTCGTTTCGAAGTATCATAATAGTTATTAACTTTCACCAAAAATTAGTCGAAAAAATTTGTTTAAACTATAAATACATACGTTTTTTGTGTCAAGGGACAATACATCTTTAAATTGCGAATAGTGATATTTTTATTGTTATTAAAAAATAATCATGTGCAATAAACTATAATAGGCCTATATGCCTTTTTCTATTATGTTAAATAAATCGCTCGGAAACTGAACTGATAGCCTAAGTGAAGATAACTCGAGTAATTAACTTTACGATCACGTCACTAATATATCGAAAAACTCAAATAAATTAGGAAAGAACAAACTATATAGCAATACAAATTTTATTTTAAAATCTCGTTTCAAATTTGAATGTAACAGTTTATTATTTTAAATACTACCAAATAATTTGCAATATATTACAGTAATATACAAATTGTTTTGTATTATATATTTCAAGATATTTTAACAAGCTGTTCACAGTAACAATAAGTATGTGTACATATTAAATATATTTTTTTTATAAATTTATTGAGTTCAGTTATCAGTTATTTTTTTAAATGTTTTTATTTTTTATTTTTCACAATTAACAGCGATGAAACCGCCACTAACAGGTTGAATCTAAACTATAATAATATTCATATTAGCAACAATAACATAAACCAAGATTGGAACATTACAGAGATTAGAATAATACAATTTCATTTTTTTCGTTAAACCTGTTAGTATAGTATAGTATATATACAACGCATGTGAATATAATTTAAATGGTTAAAATGAGTTATATATATTTAATTTTGGAAGTGAATGAAAGTCAAATAATTTAAATGCGCAGAACAAATTATTGAATGTATGAATAATCGAAACCTTCCGATGGCGGTAATTCCTCTTCAAAATAAAAATCTTCATTTCTACTATCACTGATCGAATCTACTTGACGTTTATATCGTCTTTGATCGTCACTTCCGGTCAGTTGGTCTTCTTGTTCGTCATCATTTTCATCCCAATCGCCATCTTCATCAAAATTTATATTTTCGTTATCTTCAAATTGATCTTTTTCTTGGTCATCCCAGTTGCCATCGTCATCAAAATTGATATGTTCATCACCGCCAAGGTTTGCATAATCTTCACCAGATTGATCTATTTCATCTTCATCTAAATTAGTTAAATCTTCATCTAAATTAGTTAAATTGTCATTTTCGTTTTCGTCATTGACTGTATCTATATCGAATTGGGTTTCTTTTTCATCAACAACAATTGAATTATCATCTTTCCAATTGTCTTTGTCATTACTTTGGTCATTCCAATTCAGATTATCAGCTGTGTCTTGGTAAGTACTCAATTCTTGGTCATCTCCATTGATATCGTACCATTCATTCGGTGTCTCTATATTGTCATCTACTCGTTCAGTTCGGGATCGTGGATCTTCTTCCATAGCATCGGGTAGTTTACCGATCATCTCGTCAGCTGATAGATATTCCTCATCATTCTTCCACCATGGCTCATCATTACCTGTGTCCAAGTCGTAATCTACGCGGCCGGGTTCTCTTATTAGGTTCTCCTCCGGTTGCCTATTATGAACAAATATAATAAATATGTAACAATATTATAGACCTACTTAGGCTAGGCCTAGGCCTACTGTAGCCCTGACGTACACGTGTGTCATTATTTTACCTTCATAATTATCAAAAATGAAAGAAATGTGTCATAAAAAGTATAAAGAACAATAATCAAGTGCAAACGGTCTTTCTAAGCTGCGTACGAGCTAAGTGCGCAAAAGCGCACGCGCAATGCAAAATTTATTTAAAATGTGAAATCCTTAAAACGTGTAAAAAGTTGAAATTTATTTTAAAATTATTTAACTTTCAAAGCGCACGTACGCGAAAAAAAATCTTTCAAATTTTGCTGATGATACCGGAAGATGACTGTTGACGTGAAGCATCCGTGTGTCAAAGTTTCATCTAAAAAGGCTGTTAGTTCTGAATTATAGTCAATTTAAGAATTTTCAGACTACCGAGGCCTAGCTAGTAGGCTAGGCCTAGCCTATGCCCATAATTATTTTTAATAATGAAAAAAGCTCACCCGAGACGATTGTAGCCATAAGCGCCGACAACATCAAGAATCGTACAGCTCAAAATTAAAGATAGGCCTATTGTTAAACTTAGTTTCATGTTCGCCAATTATATTATTTGCGTTTCTTGAAACTAGACTACACTCACTTTATTTTTTTTACGTGATTTCCACAAGCAATTTGAAATCGTTTAAACGTGTTTTCTGCAGTAGTATTACGCATTATATTCCAATCGAAAACGGTACGCGCATCTTAGAATGTGAGCGCCAGAGTCTAGTCAGTACCGTTACGCATTCTTGACATGCGCGCACTTGCCTGTCATTATCTATAATCATACCGGTGGTATCAAACATGGCTTTGTGGCCGTATTCACCAATCACAATAAAACTAAGGAAAATACTTACCCTTAAGATTTAAGAATTTTCTTAACAAAAGAAAACACGGGGTATTCACAAATTAATGAGTTAAGGGATTCACTTAGCTAAGGAAAACACTTAATTTAAGTGTAAAACTTAAGGGTAAAATAATCATAAATATTTATGAGTTGTCCCATTGTCCAATCACAGAGGATTTATAACTCCTCTATGGTCTAATCACTTTCCTCTCTAAAAACCAATTTGCATATTTATAAAAAAGAGTAAGGGGACGAGTGAGGAAGAAAGTGTGTGTTTGTACGTAATGATCAATAACAAGATGTAAAAAAAACCCCAAATAAATGAATACTATTAGACCTAGATTTATTTGTATGGTGAGGATCAAGAAATGATGATGCTACTAACAAACCAAACTTCTGTGTAGGCCTAAACCTGTCTGTATTGAGGCATCCCATGATGGTAGACTGGGGCATAGCATCTCTCTACCTACTAGTACTACTACAGTAGTCGATCCTAGGCATGGTTAGCCTAGACTGAGGCTATTTTCTATTACAAGAAATGAGCTGCGCAGCCATCTTTAACATAATGGCAGTAAAAACAAAAACAAATATATATTTGTATGGTTAGGATCAAGAAAAATATGTGTAGATGCTACTAAAAACCAAACATCAATCCTAGGCTGGTTAATGGGCAGACCAACAAGAGGCCTAGCATCTCTACCTAGCCTATACTGGAGCTACTACAAGTAGGCATAGCACATACACAATCGTCAGCACATCCAAGGTTTACTGAATAGTTAAGAGACCTCTGAACTGAGGTCCCTTGGAAAATAGTTAAGGATTTCACTTAACCTTAAAACCTTTGTGAATACCACTTAAGTGATACCCTTAATTTTTCTTGATTTAAAGGACATTCTTAGGATTTAAAGGAAATATCTCACTTAAGTGTGATTGGTGAATACGGCCACATGTATCAAATATTGTATATCGGCGCTATCTGTGTCTTTTCTATAGGCCTAGCTTGCGTTGCACTATGTAAATGTTGGAATTTTTCCACATTCATTTAAAGAATTACTTGTACCTGAATTTTAATTATAATAACGAAATGAAAATAATTAATGAAATAAAAATTCTTTATTGCGCATAAAAAAAAATATACTTTTTTCAAATAATGAATATATGCCTACAGGCGTTCGCATCATCTACGTCCAATCTGATATAGAAAATAAAAACAAGTTATTACTATGCCTATTTATACCGAATGTTAAATAATAGTTCAATTTAATCGACTACATCATTATAGTTGCGATTCTTTATTACTGTTGCATAATGTTATATTTATAAAAAATACCATAGTTATTCCAACTGTTATACATTAGTTCAGGAAAATAAAATAGAGTAAACAAACAAAATCAAAACTAAATTCATGTGATTTTAAGAAATTATAATTAATAGGACTTTTAACTCTTAAATTAACAATAATGAGTGGGTATGTTTCAAGCGGTCGACGTTATTTATAGTTATAATAAGTAAATATTATGTGTGTATTGTTTTGCTTGTGTCTGCCAAGAAAACAATTATCATTATGCTATGTATGAATAACCTATCGAATCTTAATTGAATCTGAACTTTCCGTATTAAAAGAACAGCATTTCACAACATATGTGGTTAACACTTGTTCAACCAAAGGAAGTTTTTGCTTAGATGACGACGATAAAAGGACCATTCTGTTCCTCACTTCAGATTGTATGATTGTTTTGTGTTTTGTATCAAATCGAAGTAGCTGAAGTGAATTAATCCATCGTTTATGCTATACAACTAAACAATTCTATACTGATTGTCACAAATCTAGGTGACACTCAGCATTAAGTGGTATCCTACCTGAGAGAAGTAAAACATTTCCAAACAAGGTTTGTATAGATTTTTTGTTACCCTATGTTGAGAAACAATGCAGCAATTTATTCTATTGTATAGATATCTCACTCCTTTAGAATTTGGTTTTGGCTTTACACTTGCTAACCTGATTGACAACGTCAGTTTGGGTAAATACATTCTTCTCATACAAGGATAAAAAGAATGAAAAACTTGGCTACGAAGGATGACATTAAATTGTGCCATAAATAAAATAGGTTAATGGTAACAATTAATTGTATAATTAAATTGTTAATTAATATAGGCCTATTTGAGAGTAAGGCTAATATCAAAATATTTAATGTTTGGATAGAACTAATAGTTGCGCAAACATTGTGTAAACATGGGTAGGCCTATAGGCTTTATATCATAACTTTCACATAATCGACACCATTACCACACACCTGTATAATATTTTATCAAACAAAATGCACCAGAGTCGTAGACACGTTGGACTAGTCTACCATTAATAACCAATCCCTCTCCAGTTTCGGTGATTAAAATCACAATCATGATTGTACTCTATACATGATTATAACGTAACAATAACGAATAACAATATATGCCAATAGAGTTTGTTGTGTGAATGTAAAAGAACAACACGATAGGTGTTTTACATGGAAATCGATTGGATGTAACCGTTCAATAGACGTAACGTCCGGCAAATCGGAAGTGGATCTGAATAGAGATGACAGTACAACATGTTTTTAGTTCGTACCTTATTATTCATTTTACGAAAGACAGTTTTAAACAGATTGAAATTGTCACACATCATCCGGGCACCCCCGCTCTATTTGACTCCGCCTTATACTGATTCTGTTAAAATGAAAAAAAAAAAGAAGTATGAAATAGATGTTATTGAATAACTGTTCATTTCTTATTGGACGGAAAATATAAAGGTGCAAGAAAAAGTTGTGGACTCTTCTCCCTTACGCACTCTTATCCATAGCTTACGTCAGGGAGCTAAATACAGTAATGCATTTTTTAGTGCTCTTATGTATTTGTAAACTGAAAGAGAAAACTTTTCAAAAAATTACCACCACTTTTGGAAATTGTTTTTTCTCTCGACATTTTTCTTTAATGTTCTGCGCATTCAGTACAATCATGTAAAAGGGACACCATATTTGACTATGTATTTGTTAACTTGTGACTGGAAATTTGTCAGTTTAAAATACATTACCACATGACAGAAAGTGTGTAGTCAGAAGACAAGAAACTGCTGGAAATGTTTTTTGTCACTAGACATGATATCTTATTTGATTTGAAAAAAGTTGAAATCTTGCTAGCATAGTTTTCATGCAACTGTTGTATAATAGTAATAGTAATAGTAATCTTGATAGCACACTGGGAACTCTTTCAAAGCTGTATAGTCAACCTAAGTCAGTTTAATAATTATAAAAAGATAATTCTTTAAAGTTAACTCCATGAGAAGAAGATTTGAAAGGTAGTTTTTAAAAGAAGCACAGATTTAATTCGACGCTAATGGGAACGAAAGAAACCTGTCAATAAACATGTAAGACACAAACACGTTTTACAATTTCATTTTAATCATTTGAGGATTTTTACTTTTAGTTGTTTTACCTTTTTAATGTTTTTATTTCACATACATCATTAATTTTAAAATAAATAAGCCGTCTTCTTAATACCAGAAGACCCACTGAATAATTTAGATAAAATAATACGAGTGTAACTCCAAATAAAGTCAAACTACACAAAGTGTTCTGTCTCTTTATTTTGAGTTACACTTGTCTTCTTAAGTAGGCCTTATTTATAAAAGTAAGCTTGAATATTGTATTATTAATTATAAATATATTATTAATTTTTTTACAAACTTATTTTACATGCATGACATTTTCATTGAAAATAATGTTCGTACAAATTAATGGTCCATGATTAAAGATTAGATTATTATTAAAAACAGCAATACAGTACTGTAAGTAGTGTTAATATTTCAGGATATCGAACTCTTAGATTTCTTATTTGACAGACAATGTGCTTGATTAAAATATTTTGATACATGATTATTACGAGCAATAAATAGTTAAAGCCATAGTGTAAATCACCGGTAATATTAAATTCAGGTTTTTTTTTCAGAAACAATACAGAAACTATAATGGCCAAGTTCATGAAGGAAACGGTGACAATAAGAAAATTACAGATTTGAAAAAGCGTAATCAAAGCAGACACAAATTAAAGAAAAATGGTGCCTTGTATTCCTAACTTAAATAAACTACAATGAAAGAAGAGAAATCGCACACATAGTCTTACTTTTAAATATTTATTTAGTATAGTTTATATGCCTAGTTAATTGTATAGTAGGCCACATTCGAACGGGCATAGAGATATTATATATCTCTATGGAACGGGTGATATTCGAGTTATTACAGAATATTCACCTTAGGCCTATAGTAAATACTATAGAGTAAATAAAAAGTAGGCTATAATGGAAGGCGTCTTTCGAACTGTTCGAACTATATAATGTAATGCCTACTTAAAGATGAGTAAATGTGTGGTAACTGGTTAGTTAGAACTTACATTTCCTTTCAAACAAACATTAAGTTGATGCTGTGCTTTTTTGGCCGTCGTTACTTTTTATTGTCAAGTGTCATAATAATTGACAGTGGAAGTTTACGATTTGTGTCTAGGGCAAAAAAACTGTCGCACTTTCTGTAAAAGTTTCCCACATTAAGACCACATCCAATGATACATACTCGTAGTAAAGTCTTCGTAAGATTAGTCCTTCGTTAGGTATGAACCGCCAAACTTATATAAAAATACAATATAAAAAACTAAATCAAACATATTCCATTTTAAACCATATTTATTGACAATTAAGCCTAAACATGTTTACTTTAAAATTCATATTTATATTACAATTTGTAACTATATAGAAGTGAAAATACAATTTGATAATCGAAACTATATAAGAATAAAAGCAAAATTATTATAACTTATAAGTCAGGAAATGTATTAAATAAATATAAAGTATAAATGTTATACATTTCTCTATTTAAAATAAATCAATCTTAATAAACAAACAGGTCATCAAATATACATTAACATACACATAGAAATGGTTGAACACACCAGGTATATAAGTATGGCTATTTACATAATTTCATTAAATATAGTTATTAAATATTTATCAACAATATAATCTATATAATTGCACTAGTCTCCGACTAGATCAAACCGGAAAAGAGAATACATATTAATATTAGAGTTCAATTTTGATACTAACATTGTCACATTCTTCTTCTTTGATGGCAAGTTCATGGTGTTGCGTTGTCGATTCAACAGATTTACAATTAGCATTTAACACGTTAGATGAAGGTTTTAACCTTTTAGAAGATTGTTCGTCATCTGTTTCTACATAGACATCATTTGGAGCAAGTAAGCTTTCAATATCGAACATACGCTTTCTTCGAATCTGCTTGTCACTGTTCTTAGTGTTTTTGATGAGAGGGACATAGTTGGTGTTAGCAGAGTTTGGAACTACTCTTGAAGCATACGAAACTGTTGTATCTAAAATGTCAAGATGTTCAGGAGAAGCGCATGGGCTCTCGTCTTCTTCATCCTCAGTTAACAAGCCCAAATGTTTTCTAACCTGCCTCTGGGCTCGACGTCGACGAAAGTCGCCTTTCGAAAAATCATAGAAGTTAGCTGGATGGATCGCCCAGAAATGACCCTTTCCGTTAGCGCTTCGGCTTATCTTGATAAAACAGTCGTTTAGGGATAAATTATGACGAATGCTGTTCCTCCAGCCTGGTCCCCTTGAACGGAAATACGGATAGTTATCAAGAATGTATTGATAAATACCGCTTAGAATAAGTTTTTTTTCTGGTGAGTTCATAATTGCCATTGCAATTAGAGCAATATAACTGTGGTTCGGTTTTGGTTCTTGTTGTTGCACAAATGCTTGTCTGGCTGCCATATACTTATTGAAGGGTAGCATATCATGGACCGGTAGTGTGCCAGAAGGTGCAATTTGTGAAAATGTAAATGGATGTCCAGCAAATGGTTGATACATACCAATGTATGGTCTAGTCATAAAACAAAACGGGAGCTGGTTGGCAGGCGGATAAGTTGGTGTAGGCATTGGTAGTAAGGCCTTCTCGTAGACTTGGTGTGAGTAGGCCGGTGGAAATTGCACTGGTGAAGGTTTCATAGTCATCTTGTATAGTGTGATTATACTAGTAATGAAATTGCCATTCTATTTGAGACTTATATGTAGGTTTCGAACAGGAAGAATCGCCGGGTTGTGTTTTACTGTCAAAGATCAGCCTTTCTGATTGGACGATCGATGCATGAGAAATCTATATCACTGATTGTTCTAAGAATACTAGACAATGCCTTACATAATACTCACTTGTGAATGGCCAAGATAGACAGGTTTCAAACTATTTAATTGACATGTACGCACTTAAAGAGGTGTTTATACGTCATTATATACTTGTTAACTATTCTTTATATATTTATAGAGTATTTTGTTACGGTAACTACTGCATTTCCGATATAGAGTTTGATTGATTTGGTATCAAACATACTTCCGTTGTTTTTTACTGGTCAGAATCGAAATAGCGACAAAAGTTTGGGTGAATGACGTGAATTTTCTTATGACAGTTCAACTCCACTTTTTGTACACAACAATATTCTTTTGAGAACCATTTATTGGATAAGGATATTCAACTTTCTGAGTTAAAAAATAATAGATACTTAATGTTATACCTTGGTTTACTTTAATAGTTGTGTAATTCTTTTACTTATGTAACATATAAATAACATTTCGAAATATTATTATTATTTTATTTTAAATAAAAGATATTAATATGCATAATATAATAGGACCTAGGCCTACTGTAAAGATGAAACACTGTTATTATTCTTTAATATTTAACAAGAAAACGATAAAAGAATTAATAGCTTTATTGATGTATATTTGTATATATATATATAAATCAAAAGGCAAATAACTGAAAAAATGACAATGCTGTGGGTATCAGTGGCTGGATCTCAATGGATTAATTAACAGAGCTTTCGGGCAACACTAGCCCTTCATCAGTGCAAGTATATATATTTGATATGATTTTTATACATTTAAAATTTAAATTAAAATATGTCTATAAATGTCAGTTACAAATAAATTTGAAATAAATTAAATATAACCAATAGGTCTTATTATAAGACAATGAATATAAAATAATTTTAGAGTTATATATATAAATAAAAAAATATATGAAAAATAAGTTTGTATAGAAGACACTAATCATGTATTCGTTTGCCTTTTTCAAATACAAAACTACATTCATTTTAAATACAATAAATATATATATCCATTTTCTAGATTTGCATTTAAAACAATTACACAATTCTAAATAACTTTCACAATACACTGTTCGTTGTTCCCTCAAGAGAATTCTTCACTTGCTTGCAGAGTTTTTTTCCTTTAATTAGTTGGTGCTTAAGCCCTAATTAATCCTTATTATACCTGGTTGCTTAGTAACCTATACACTGATTTGTTACACTAGTAGAAATTATGTTTTTATGTTGGAAGTAATTGTTGCTAATTAAAAGAAATATCACACATTTGGAATAAAGACAAAAGAAAACATATGTTGTTGTGCTTAATTAGGACCCAACTAACTACAATTTCAAAAAGCCATAGGCCAACGAAGTTGTTATTATATAACCAAAATCCATTATTTTGTAATATATGCATTAAATAAACTAATTACTTTTCTGACTGGTCATAATTATTTTCTTTTTTTTTTTGCATATTGTATAATCAAATGTATACGTCATTTAATATATTTTTGTAATCGGTACTTATCGGTGAGTTTTATACCATTTTAACTGCTGTTTCTAGTGATGTTCAATCAAGAACCACCCTTCCATTCAATCAGATATTCAACGGGAAGTTTTTGATTTAAAACATTTTTATTTAATTTTGTTTGTAACAATAACAAATAAAGTACTGGGCATTCCGATAATAATGCCAACCATGCCAAAAAACCCAAGCCGAAGTAAGGGACCAGGGATCGGTCTAATTGAACTCCGGTCAGCACCAGATGTGTCTTTCTCAGGACTCAGGCGACTCCTGTCCTACTTAAGCTAGATCTAAAATATAGTTGGCATGGTAAAGAAGAAAAAGGGGGATTTATTAAACAAGTACTAACCCATGTTTCAAGAAGCTTCTTAAAAAGAGCCACATCTTTAATGCAGTTTGGAAGATAATTCCAAAGCATAGGAGCTGCATAAGACAATTCACGGTGACCATATGAGATGGTCTTCACTTAAAAAACTAATAAAACCAGAAAAATAATATGACACTGACATAACACAATTCAAATGATATTTTAAATAATAAATTAAAATCATTTTGAAATCAGGACTAAATTTATACCGATAAATATATATATTTTAATTTTACTGCATATTATCATTTTGAAGTAATCCTTTTTGCGCGCGTCCTAAAAATATGTAAACTTCAGTTATATTCAACTTTAACCATGCTGAGGCCCAGTGATGGTAATGATTGGTAATGAATATAATTATTTGTTTTTTGTTGTTAAATATTGTCCCCTTAATAGAGGTTGAATCAGCCATTTTTATCTCTCATAGGTATCCCTGTCTCCTTATAGGTTGTCCCCTGATTAAGGTTTGGCCGTAGTGTTAAAACATAATATTAGGCCTATCCATCGTTTCGCGAGAAAGTTTCCCCTTAAGAAGTGTCCCCTAAAAATGGGTGTACCAAAGGAGGAGTTCTAGTCCTCCTGTAGTTTTAAATTGGAGGTTGGTTTATTTGTTGTTTACTGTAAACTTTTTCATTAGTGTGTTTTGACACAAATTTAGCTTTTGTACTCTTATCGATAGCTATATACAATTTAAATATGCCTAGGTCAATAGTTAAAAGGTCAAAAAAGAAGGTTTTTGGTATTAATTTTGGGACAACTTTAAAGCTCAGGTACAGGCATGAATTTTAAATATATGGTTAATTAATTGTACATAAATAAAATATTTGTAACAGAAATCAAGACAAAAAAACATTAATTTTCCTTAATATGGTCAAATACAAAATTTGGCACTGCCATAAAAACCAGGAAGTCTTTTTTTCACTAGTTAGGTAGTTTGACCTAATGTAATAACATGTCTGGTGACTCCCTAGAAGGTGAAAAAAGATGGTGGATATACGGTGGATAATTTTTGCAATAGCCTGAAAATAAAAATCTGAAGTTGAATAAAAATACCAGAAATGTAAAATTCAAGTTATATTACCTATATTTAGTCATCTGATAACATTTTTTACTACACCATTTATTTTTCATAACTTTTTAAAATGCCTCTTTATTTACCAAATTTGTGTTGGCCTACAGATTTTACTGTGTAATTGATAAGAAAGTGCTTATTTTCAACAAGCTTGTGTAACACAAATAAAATCCCAAACATTATGAAACATAGGGGAAACTATAGATCAATAATTATTGGATAGTATGATCAATAGAAATCTTTTGCCCGTACCTGGCCTTTAAAGTCTCTACGGCCAGTCGTTAATGAGATATTGCGATAATTCAAATTTACGGTAAAAACAGGCATTTCTGGTAATTTTTCGTTTAACTTTCCCATTAAAATGAATATAAATATGAGTCTTCTATGTATTTTGACAACAAATTATTTACTTACACCTACTGGTTGTCAACATAATTATGGTAAATATTGTTAAAAAGGCAGCCATTTTGAAAAATGGCCCAATCCGGTTGAAGTAGACCGGGAAAACGCGAGGAATTTTAGCATGTTTTTACAGACGACATTAGGGATCTATCCTGGCTAGCCTAGCCTAGCCTAGCCTAGCCTAGCCTAGGGATCTATCCTGGCTAGCCTAGCCTAGCCTAGCCTAGGGATCTATCCTGGCTAGCCTAGCCTAGCCTAGCCTAGGGATCTATCCTGGCTATCAGCTTTAGCATCTTTATTTCTGCCTAAAACTCCTAGACCATTAGTGAACACAGCGTTTCTTTTTTAAATTAATTATGAATATATTACAAAACGCCAATACGCATGAAGGAAAACATTTTTAAATATTCATTATTGATGAATCTATTCTTCAAGATTATTTATAAGAAACCATTTTGTTTTTCTAGTATAACTTCGAAGTCGAATTTGTCAGATTACAGTCTAATTACTGCTGAACTTACTGTAGGACTTCATATAAATACATCTCAATATCCACATGATAGAAATCATTACACGAGTCTCGCAAACGATTTGATTGACACAAACATACAAGGCTACAAACTATTCGTAACAATAGCATATAAAAATCAAGACTATCGTGGAATCAGCTACATTGTCTTTAGCACTTGACTTAGCAGCATGTTAATAGTAACACATGGTTCTCACTACATACTCCCCAGTTAACGTTTTCCATTATTATCTTGTAATTTCGTTATTATTATCATACACTGTCAGTATGATAAACACTAGTACATATTATGAAAACAATTTGCTATACCTATCGCGAGATTGACAATTGTATCCAAGTGGTATTTGAGCAATATTAAAGTACTATTGTGGCCCCATGGTCATATACAAATCATGCACAGTGTTTGGACCACCAGGATATCAACATCGTGTGAATAATAGGCCTTTACTACAGTAACATACATCTGTTAAGTAAAAGTTATTTGAAAAAGTATAACGTAAAACAAATACAGTAACACAATATAAAAGGTTAGTTAGTATCAAAAGTGTATTGATTGTCTGTTTAATTGTTTCCCCTTATTTTATCATATATCACATATTATAGTAAAGGTTTTTGTTATTTCAATTATCAGTCAAATTCCCCATAATTCTTTATTTAATATAGTATAAGGCTGACATGTTTTTAAATTTTCCGTTTCTTGTCCAAGATGTCTGTGTGACAGTTGTTCGCCTCTGAAAGATTTGAACGTAGAACTTAAGGATCAGATTGACTAGGCCTATTCTAAGTACTATTTGCTTGATTTTTGTTAAGCTAAAAAGTTAATGAAAACTTTTATATAAAAATGTATTTATCGGAATTTTTATTTAACACAGACAGACGATTTTGAGTCGATCTTGGATATTTAATTTGTTTAAAAAAGGTCGACGCGTTTCCCTTTCTTTCGCATTTGTAGTAATTATCGCTGCTACTGTTAGATCAGTACTTATTTCTTATGTCATTCTTCGAAGTAGTTCTTAGCTTGTCATTCGTCATTCTTGTTGTCAAAAACTAAAAAATACCAACAAAACAATACAAAAAAACTGAATTGAGGTAATTTAACGGCTCTCGGGTCCATTTTTGTTTCAAAAGTTGATGAATTAAGTATAACGAATGCTCAGATAAGTGTTTGCATAATTTATCATTTTCTGTCCTTGAGTTGGGGAATTTATACTAACGATGCCTTCAATGTACGATGGGAATGGCTCACGAATGTGTTAAAAAAGATTATAGGCCTTAGGCCTATATTTGTAAAAAAAAAGAAGAAATACGAAAGGAAAAAAAAGAAATTTAAAAAAGGAGTAAAACAGTCGCAGACTACAGTATATATTTCGTATTACGCAATAAATTACATTAACTTGAAAAAGTATAAAAAGAGGTCTATTCATTGTTAATAATTTATGTGAAGTATTTTAAGCTTAAATAAGAACAAAACTGTGTCATGTGGATTGGTAAAACCATTTAAATTGGGTCACTGATCCAATAAAAATCTTACGAATATACTTGGATATGATACTTAATTATGAAAAGAATTAAACTGGGCTAAAAAAATAACAAACCTTGAAAAGTTATTAAACACTTGGAAAGCAAGGAATCTTACACTTTTTGGAAAAGTCACAGCTTAAAAAAAGTTTAGATTTAGTCCCATTAATATACAATGCATGTATAATTTATGTGCCTGAAAGTGTTGTCTAAAAGATAACACGGCTGTCTTATGAATTTCTTTGGAATTAATAAAAAAAATGAAAAAATAAAAATAAAAACATTAATTGGTATAATATAGCTGAGGGGGGCATTAATATGCCTGATTTTTATACTCAAGTTAAAACACTTAAAATCACACGGGTAAAGAGAATTCTTGTAGAAAGCATGTAAAATGGAAAGTACTTTGAATAAGTCAAACCTGAATATAAGAAAGGGCAGTTTTTGTTTACTAAGATGCTTTTATTTTATTCAAATGTAATAACAAGTTGTGCAGAATTTAATACAAATATAAACATTAAGGTAAAATCTCATAATGATGTTATACAAGAAAACCCATGGTTAAACTGTCTGTAAAACCAGTACTACGTTTTATAAAACGTGGAGTAATGAAGGTTTCAATCAGATCAATGATTTGGTAAAAATCAAAAGACTAATGAATCCAGAACCAGTATGCAAGCTATTCCTAAATGTTGGCTGGATTTAATAAAAAATTATAACGTAAATTATATACAGATGATAATAACAGAAATAAGATATTTAGGATGAAAACAAAACAGATATATTCAAGTTTTATAGAAGGTGTTTGTTGCTCCTATTACCATTCCCAAATGGGAAAAAGAAATTGGTATTGAAATTGTTTGATATTTGGTCAAGAAAAGTAAAAAATGAGAAAAACAAAAAGTAGGCACAACTTAATCACAAATTGCTTCTTAGAATTCTTAGAATAAAATTTACAATTAATGGAATATTAAAAACACAAAATAATATAAGTTATGTGATGTGACTGAGGATGAAAAACATATGTTTTTCAAATGTAAAAGCAATTTCATTTCATTTCATTTCATAGTAACATTTATTTCCTTTATAATATACAAAATAAATAATATAATACAAAATTCATGACGAGAAGAAAGATAGTTAAAACAATATAATTTTTTTCTCATCTTTAAAATGAATAAAACAATATTATGAAGGAGGCACAATTTCTAAAAAAGCAAAAGCTTGTGTTGAAAGTGCCTGAACAAAAACAAAAAGTAACTAAAATCAAATTAGTAAATAATAGTAAATGGTATATAGGAATAAAGTAATTACCATAACGGAATATGAAAACAATAAAAACTGATACCTAGAATATAACTAGTTAATTAATTTATTTTTGTATTAAATATTGTTTAGTGTTAAAGACGAAGCTATGTTTGTTTGCAGAAGTTGTAATTTTGTTAGGAAGTGAGTTCCATATCTTGGGTCCAGTAAATCTAATATTATGTTGAAAAGAAGTCTTTTTGTGTTTAGAAATATGAAGGTTATTGAGGATTCTTGTGGAATAGCCGTGAAATTCATAATTGGGAGAAAACATATCGCGTAAATGAGATGGAAGAAGAGCATTTTGGCTTTTGTAAATAAATAAACATTGTTGGAAAATATTAATATCTGTTAATTTTAATAATTTGAGAGAACGAAATAAAGGATCTGTACTAGTTCTAGGTGAAACATTCAAATTATTCGTATGATTTTCTTTTGTAGTATTTGAAGTTTGTTTAAATTAGATGAGAATGTGTTACACCAAACGATATTGCAATATAAAAGATATGGCAAAACAAGGGAGCAGTAGAGTGTTCGGAGGATATGATGTGGAAGAAAAGATGCCAGTCTACAAATTATACCAATATTTTTTGACATTTTGTTTTCTGTCTCAATAATATGGGGTTTCCATGTCAGACGACTATCAATGGATACACCCAAACATTTAGCATGATTGACCATGGGAAGAACAAAACCATTTGGTTTAATTTGCAATGGACCTAATTTAATCGGCATCGTACTACTTCTAAACAAAACATAGCTGCACTTTTTAGATTTACAGAAAGGCTGTTTTCCAGAAACCATTCGGATACATTAATTAAACTTGTATTTACAGTGTTAAATAACGACTCTAAGTGTCGATTTTTACAGATTAGTGTTAATGTCATCTGCATATAAAAAGTAAGATAAAGATACTGACGAATTGTAAATATCATTCACATATAAAAGAAACAGAAGAGGACCTAGTAATGAACCTTGTGGTACTCCACAGGTAATAGGCAAATAGTCAGATTGGGAATCACAAAACTTGGTACATTGGTAGCAGTTGGATAAATAGCTCTTAAATTAATAAATTGAGAGGAACAGCGCGAATACCATAGTAATACAGTTTTGAAAGAAAAATGGGATGGTTAATGGTATCGAATGCTTTCGATAGATCGACAAAAACACCAATTGCAAACTCATCATTTTCAAATGCATCTATTATTTCATTGGACAAATCAATTAAGGTCATTGCGGTATCAAAATGTTTGAGAAATCCAAATTGCTTATTGAATAGAATATTATTTTTTTCCATAAAGGCATAGGTTCTATTATAGATAATTCTTTCTAATATTTTAGAAAATAGCGAAAGGACTGAGATCGGTCGGTAATTAGATAAAGTGTCCTTTTTTCCTGCTTTAAAGATGGGAGTAACTCTTGGCAATTTCAATTTATCTGGAAAAACTCCTTTTGTTAAAGATAGATTAAATATGTGACATAGAGGTTTAACCAAAAAGGAAATTGATTGTTTAATAACTTTTGGACTGAATTCATCAAGTCCTTGAGCTTTATTAGTTTTAAAACACTTGACAATATCTATAATTTCAGTATCAGACACTGGACACATAAATAAGGAGTTTAAAGTAGGTTGGGGCAAATACGTTTTAAAATCAGATTGATCGGTTGGCAATTTGTTTGAAAGAGTTGGTCCAATTTCGCAAATTTCGTATTTAGCATATGTCTTATTATGGAAAAAAAATCAATGAAATATATAAAAAGTTGGATAATAGTAAATTTTTTCTTTTGGTGTGAATGCAACATAAAGAATAAGTTATACTCAATTGCTCTATATACTATATAATAAAAATATTGTCAGAATTAAATAGGTCAATCTGTAAAAACTCATGGATCACGTTAAAAAATATACTTACACAAGAACATTCCATGAATGTATTTTATTAATTTTTTTTTTTTAAAGTTACTGTAATTAATTTGTAAAAAAATGTAAATAGTGCAAAAAAAACAGAAAAAAGGAGGAAAACACTAAAAATAAGGGTAAACAGAAATCACTGATAATGCTATACTATTCAACTATTTATTGAGTTGCTTTTGATTCTCTATATTTATAGATATTGATTCAGTTTATATGTAATGTAAATGTATGTTTAAATAATCTCTTGATTTGTAAGATGTAAGGGGAAACTTAATAGTTATAAACGAAAATATTTATATATTTAAAAAGATAATACACAAACATAGGCCTAATCAAATTGTTTATTTATCAAATAATTATGTTTTGAAATGAAATTAAGGTGAGTGAACCTCACAAAAGAAAGAAAAAATTTAAAATCTGTGCGTGAAGAATAATACGTATCTGTAAATTAAAAGTTGCGAATGAATTGCCTATTTTCAGCTGAAAAATAAATGGTCCCTTTCGGTCCATGGATGTAACATAAAAGTAGGCCTACTTATTAGGTGTCATATTTTCAAAATCGTCTCAAACTCACCCCCACTATGGTGTCGTATTTCGGAATACAAATATTACTATATTCGGCATTTTTTAAACTTTTACTATAACAAATATTATAAAACGAACAATTAAATATTAAAAATGATGTTAACATGTAGGCATACTTGGTAACATTTTATTTCAAACAATCTAACACATGTATTGCAGTCCGTACAGTACCGTTCTGTACTGTACAGAGAGAGAGAATATTTTGAACAACGCCACCAATTTCAAACTGTTCTTAGGAAAACTACTCCACAGGTGTGTAGGCAAGAACAGGTTGTCAATTTGCTTCAAAATTTGTGTTTGAGGTAAGATTAGATCTAGTTTACTATTTATTATAATAAATTGTTATTAGATTTTTATAAAGGATCTTTGGCGCCTCATTTTTTTCCTGGGGAATGTATGTTTGTATTGCGATATCATCAAACAGTGTGTAAGCTTAGTTAGGCCCGTAACTCTGAGTTAGGTACTCAATCAACATCATGCTCTGCATGCTGGACTGTGTTACAAATCATTTACGTCCGTAACTTTAGCCGCACATGCGTCCTAGTCTAGGACCTGGGTCAGATTTGTATGCATTTAATTTAGGAAAGAATATCTCAACTGTTATAAGATAATTTGACCCCAACGAACAACATGGAATGTGTGCCAAATTCACTATCCGGGACGAACATGCCCAAAATCGGAGTCAAAGGTTAAAAATGTGTGGTTCTTATATCTCGACAACCACTTGTACAGATTTGCTTTTGGGGTCAAATTGTTTAGAATATAAAATATATTTATATCACACAACTTTTAGGGAAAAAATGACCTGAAATGCTTTTATTTACTGACCTTTGACCCAAAAATAACCAAAAAACAAATTTTTGGGTTAAATTATTCTTTAAAATGCCAATGGACAAACTGTATGGTATCAAATGAAAGCATACACAATATGCTACCTATTGCTATCCAACTTGCATTGAAAATTGATGCTAATTTTGTTTAAAATGTACATATTTTATTATTTTTTTACTACTTTTTTATTCTAAACAATTTGACACAAAAAAAACTCTTTAATTATTTAATATTATAATAAACCAAAATAAATTTACACTATTTAATATAATTATAATCATTTTAGTAAAAAAGTGATAAAATATGCACATTTTTAACAAAATTAGTATCATAATTACTGATTTTGAATGCAAGTTGGGTAGCAATGGATAGAATATTTTATGGGCTTTCATTTGATACCAAATCGTTTTTCCAAACACTTAAATTATTTAATATATATAAATAAACATAACAATTACGCTACCAAATATTCATTTTTTGTATAAAATTAATCCAAATATGCACATTTTCCATACATAAAAATTTCAATAAAAGTCTGGTAGCAATGGGTAGCATATTGTGTATGCTTTCATTTGATACCATACAGTTGTCCATTGGCATTTTAAAGAATAATTTAACCTGAAAATGTGTTTTTTGGTCATTTTTGGGTCAAAGGTCAGTAAAAGCATTTCCGGTCATTTTTTCGCTAAAAGTTGTGTTAAACCGAATATAAATATTTATATTCTGAACAATCTGACACCAAATACAAATCTGTACGACACGTGGTTGTCGAGATATAAGAACCACACATTTTTAACCTTTGACCCCGATTTTGGGCATGTTCGTCCCGGATAGCAAATTTGGCACACATTCTATGTTGTTCGTTGGTGTCAAATTATTCTATAACAGTTGAGATATTCTCTCCTAAATCTACGCTCGCGCTAACCGCTCGCCAATTCGCCAATGGCGACTGGAGTCTCCATTTGGCGAAAATAATTATTGCCTCGTTCGCCAAATTGGCGAAAATACATTTCCAAGCCTAGGCCTAGCCTGGTCGGCGTGACTTCTTATGGGAGCGAGAATTCGCCACACTTCGGTACTTTCTGACTCGGGTACACTTTTTACCACAACAGCATTTTATGTGACGACGTCACGATCGCCGTGTTAATTGTTTTAGTTCTGTTTAAACATGCGCAGAGCGTGCCTCGATGACGTTTTAATGACACACAGTTAATGTGATTGGTTCGTGGCCGGCCGTCGTCGACGTGATGATGAGCGAATAAAAGGGGAAGTCCCTATTCTTCGACGTAGAAAATGAACTTCGAGAAGAAAATGTAAACAGAAACATGTGGACGAATACTTCCGTAAACGAGGCTGTTCTGTTATTTAAAAAGGGGAATTTTAAATTTAACAAAGTAATTACCTCAATAGTATAATGTTAACATGTTTAATTTTATTTCCCTTTCGATTATTCTAACCGAAAGTTGCGCTTTAAATTGAATAGCTAAGAAACAGCGTATACTGCAACGGCAACCCTGGCCAAAGCGCGTTTCGGCCGCCTACATAGAATGGGTTACGGCCGCTGCATAGCAAATTCAAAGCTTCTTAAATTTCTGCGGTACATTTCTTGTTTTATATAATAGATTGATAAATATTCCAATTATTAAATAATTTAATAAATCGGTAAAATTGACGTTTCGAAGCAAATATTCCATGATGAGAGGTGACATTTTTCGACATGCCTCGTGTGCGGCGAAGACTAGTTCAGAAAATGGAACAGTCCACTGCGGGGTTATCCAATCATTAATTAACGCGCTAATACATGCATACCATGCACATTGCCTGGGCGACGGTAATTTAGTAATAAGCGAAGAACTGAATCCCCCGTAAGGAAAATGGTAAACACTGATATTTATGGTAGGGATTATTTTTTTCAGGGGTTGGTCTTGTTGGCCTCTTCGCACGAGGTCCACGCAAAGTCAAATAAAACGATGTGTTTTATCAAACAGAAATATAAATTAGCTTCAATTCAATACTAAATTAGCCAGATTTTGATAATGAGAAAGACTCAAAAATTCAATTTTTATCGTTAAAATTGACATTTGAGGCGGATGTACATAATAATAATAACCGATTTACATATCAAAATAAAGAGTATTTAAAGCCTGATAACATGCAACAAAAATTACTCCACCACCTATTATGGACCTCGTGCGATCGGGTGCGAAAATGGGTAGGTGTTTTCCAAAGTTATTTTTAGCGCGCGGATTTCGGCTCGCCGGCTTTTGTACCTCATTTTTAACTCGCGTTTTCTATTAAAATATTTAATAAACATAGATTATAAATATATAAAAATAATCCCTTAAACAAGATCTTTCCAGGCATATAATTTTTATTCGCATGGGTACATAAGAAATAGTATATTTTTAACTTCAAAGACACGTCACTTTTTGAAATTTCACGAACGTGTTAAAATCCCGGTAACGAAAATCAGGTTCATTGGGATACCTAATAATAATATAAATGTTAAAGAAATCAAATATAAAAAAAATACATGCATTATTTATTTAATAAACATTTTTTTGAATTTTTATGGTTTTTTAAATTTGGCTAAAGGATTTTCAATTTGGCTAATGTATTTCAAAACCTTTCGCCATTTTGGCGAACAAAAATTTGACCTTAGCGCGAGCGTAGTAAATTAAATGCATACAAATCTGACCCAGGTCCTAGACTATCCAGTATGTTACGAAATGACGTCAAGATCAAGGCCGCTAGTTCCGTTTTTTGCACCTGTATTTTATTTCGACTCCAAATTGTAACTTTATCGTGAATACCACACCTTAGAATTAGACCTCATAAGTACTTTTACGATGGAGAATCACAGAAAAAGTAATAAATAAATCCTTTAAATTGATGAATTTACAGTTGTGTTTCTCGCAAACTGTCAATTTCGCATTTACTCCATGTTCAATATTGTCGTTTCTATGGAGCGCCAAAAGAGCAACTATATTAGAGGACCAAAAACTCAGTGGAATGCCTATATATTTAATGCATTTATTGGTGAAAATTACGTTCAATTTCAATATATTTTGTCAATGTTAAAAATGTTGATACTGTACACAGATTTGTAAACTGTATTTTACGGTCATTGATTTTGTTATACACCATTTCTTCACTTTGAAATATATGTAAGCTAAAAAATGAAAGCAATTATACTGGATATGGAACTTTAGACTTTACTTTTGACTGTTCAGACTTTACAAAAATAAAAGAAAAATTGTGCCGTGTGAATTAGGTCTAGATGTTGAGCTCAAACGGTATAACAAAAGCATAAAATGGGTGTTTTTCGTAGTGTATTAATTATTTGATAATGGGAACCTACGCTGACGGCAATCGATGATTAAGTATTATAAAAGCGCAATACTGGATATGGGACTTTGTGCTGTGTGAATATTAATCATGCGGGTGTGCATCAGAAAGTGACAACGTGCTTGAGAGGTTGAAGAACATTTTAATGATAACATTTATATTTATATCAATATGAATTAAGTTATAGAATTAAGATGGAATAATTTGGACAGACTTTAAAAATCAACAGAAAAAGTGCAGACATTACTCGAAATTAGATGATGTGCTCAGACACAAACTTTTATATTTGATTATGATATCTTGTGGAAACATGATTTTGGAATAATTTTATTTATGTGTGTGTGTTTTTTATTTACATTTTTTGTTCATTTCAATTTTTTTATATATTGCTATTTTTTGCGTGAGGTGATATCTTTTTTGCTTTTTTTGTACAGTAATTACATTTTTGCTTTAAGCAGTGATACTTATGGTATTTGTAGATTCGGCCATGGCGGTACAAAACGTCATCATATGGCTAGTTGAATTATAAAAGTCATATTTTTATGATAAAACTTGGAATAAAAAGGGGGTCCTGTTATTTTCACCTATTCTGCACTGTATGTAGTATGTATACAGTGTATAGTGTATACTGTATATACTTGGACACAAAATAGAGGGCACACTAACATTTTTTTTCTCCAGGTCACAAATGGCATAACCTAACTCGTCCATAGTGACAAGTTCAAATCTAGTTATATTATAAATTGCCTTTAGGATTAATGAAACAACACATTTTTTACAGTCCACAGCATGCTTATTTTTTTCATTATGAGATGCTATGTGTCATTTGTCACAAATGCTTCCAAAACCATTTCACTTCATTTTATATCTCCTAATTTGATGCTTAGTGGATATGTAGGGCAAGTTTTTTTCATACACAAAAATGATAATTTCAAAAATTAGACATTAGATATTAAATTAGAAAATATATTCAAATCTGATATATTTTATTTTTACGGATATAAAAGGCGATATCTGTTATATTACATAGCCAGCAACAAGTTGGATATCCACTGCTGGGTCGGGTAGCTAGGCCTCCTTTGTAATAAGCCTGCCTAGTAGTTAGGCGCTGTATTCACCTTTACCTTGCGAAGAATAATATACAGATATTACTAATTATTTGATTTCTTGGCAATAAAATATTCACTTACATAGGTTGTTTAAAGTAACAGAAGAATATTTCCATCAATAAGCCTACATTTATATAATGCATAAAGAGGAATCCTATAGAGTTCTGCGGTGCTGACGTCACGACAATAGGTGGCGCTGCGTGGTTACTAGCCAACCAAAAAATGCATTCAACCTGCCTGAGAGACTCCAAGGTCACCAATGGTTTGGAATCGCCTTATTGAAGTAGTCATTTTAAAACTTAATAATTACCTCCGCCAAGGAGGTTATATTTTCACCCCTGTATGGTTGTGTGTTTGTGAGTTTGTGTGTTTGTGTGTGTGTCTGTGACCAGCCTGGAGGCCACAGTTTTTATCCGATTCTCACCAAATTTGGCCACAATGATCTACAGTATGCCCCAATAGCTCGGACGAGTTCGAATTTGAGGGGAAAAGGTCATATGTCAAGGTCACAACTAACAAAAAACTATTTTACTGCCTAGAGATCACAGTTTTTATCCGATTCTCACCAAACTTAGCCACAATGATCAATGACTCATTATATAATTGTGGTTACATTTTGAAGGGTCAGGGTTAAAGGTCAAGGTCCACAAAAAAAAAGAAATAAAAAAAAAAAAACCCCTCAGCGGGATTTGAACCAGGGATCTCAACTGTGAGAGGCTGGATACACAACCATTACACCAAACTCTCATCCACTACTTTGTAGTGTGCAGTTAGCCTATTTACACTTAGAACTAATTAAAAAAATGTAAAAAAAAACACATTTTCGAGGGGGAATTTTATGTAGGGGAATTTTATGTAGGGGAATTTTACAGTAGGCGGAGGTTTGTACTCTCGGAGTACGCTCTAGTTTTCAATAAAAACAAACTAAAATTTCAAATGATCACTAAATATTTGTTTTTATTATACTATTTATTCTTTAACTACAGTTTAAGTTTAAAAAAATCAAGTTAAGATACATAATTTGATAGAAATACAGATGTATACAATTTTAGTTGGCTAGCAACCATGCAGCGCCAATATCGTTGTGACATCACACCGCAGAACTCTATACAGTTCCAGTGGATAGATAGAAACCAAGTGACATATGATTTCCAATACCTGTCTGATATTTCCTGTTGATAATAAATTCAAGTGTTTTAAACTTTATCATTTCAGGCGATTGTTTACATATATCTTGAGTGTCCAACCAGCATAATTGTTCATTTAATCAACCAATACACACTTTCATTGATCAAGTAGTTGTAGGTGTTTTAGCTTGGTTTTTTAATTACCTCTGCCAAGGAGGTTCTAACCTTTGTTTGTCTGTCTGTTATAGCAAGATTATTTTCACCATAGATACACCTTGACATAAGGTCGTGTTCGTACGGTGGTTAAAATAAGCGCTTAATTTCACCCATGCCTCGGGTTATAAATTGAGCGTTGTTCGTACTTGAAATATTTAACCGCTTAAATGCTTAATCGACGAATCACAAACCGGAAATTACGTTTTAAGGTCAGTTGTCTTTACAACCTACGACCCCATTTTCGCACGCTAGTTTCGTGTTGTATATTTTTTACTCGCGATCTTTCTTTACAATAACAATTACTGTACTTGCTACCTTTTACACTGCTTATCCTTGCGACAAACCTTATGCCTCTTAACGCCGATAATCCTGCCGAAATATGCCTTCTCCTGACGACCATTATTTTACTCCTTGACGAAGAATTTGAGCCCAATGTTACACGACGGAAACACCACCGACCAGCTAGGCCTACTACTAAGCGGTCTACACCAACAAGGACAGCACCAGCTGACGATCGCTCTCGAAGCGTGTATGGAAGAGCTTCTTCGTAGGAGAAATGACGGGCCTAGGCAGCGAACGGTTGTCAAAATTTGACACATTGCCTCTATCGGAGATTTATTATCCTTGAAGGCCGAGTATAATTGGATTATCGCTGAAATAACCTGCAAATTTGGTGAACATTTTGCCTCGAATTTTTTGTAGCCTGAGGCAAAAGTTAGTTGGATCACGCGAATGGAAATCGGGAATAAGCTGGTATTTTCAACCCCTACGAACAGGCCCTAAGACTCCAAGGGGGTGTGAGACTCCAAGAACATGTGGTGCAGTATGTTATATTATTGCTTGTATCTTTTCTTTAAAAAAAGAATGTTTCCTCTCCACCCATGTGTGCCTATTATAATATGGTATTAAATAAAAAGGAAGCGAATATATTTAAATTATTATTAGGATATTCCAACTAGAAAAAAAAAAATTATTTTATACAGATGCAAAATTTAATATTCTAGAATTGTACCAGCATTTATTATGGCTACTCATCTACCTTTATCTCCTATATCTCTATTTTTAATTGGAAGCACATAAGAACATACATGAAATATCTGTAATGAATAATTTATGTATCGATGTTCGACACACTTTATGTAGTAAAAAAAATGTTTATTATTCAAATTTGTTGAGTGATTAGTGATATTGATATAATGAAGTGCTTGTAAGGAGATGGTTGTGATCCGGAAATATTTTTAATATGCATGTTGTACAGTCAGATTAAAGATAAGATGATTTATTTGTTCCATTGGTACATTGAAATTACATACAAATTGTATCATTGATCTGTTAAAGATCCAAGATTGTAATCGATGATTTCCAATAAAGCTAATTTGTTTTGGAGATCAATTGACCTTTCTACTCCCAGTTCCTGCACCTATGATTACAGGATGAATTGGCCCAGCCAAAATCGATTAAGAGTTTTGGCACATTTAGTTGGTATTTGATTTCTTTTCATTTTTACGGTAATATTGAGTATAACAAAAATCCAAAACATAGTACAGTAAATATATAATCAGTATTAAAATATACTAAATCGTCATATTTCCATGTAAAAATGTGACCTCCGCCTCCTGAGTGCTGTGCCATGTTGTTTACCTTTGATATGTAATACGAACCCTGACATGTCAAATGCATTTATGGGCATGAAATATTTTTTTCAAATTCTGCCCAAAGGTCAGTTTGTTTTGTTGTTAAACTTTTTTTGGTTTCATACGATGATGCTCTCGAGGCTCACGATAGGCCTAGGCCCATATGGTCATCTTCGGATGAGTCCGTCTACTAATTTAGTCATAATTTTGAAACTGGTAATTCATTATGGTCAAGTTTAGTCATATTTTTGATAAAAGAAATAGGTTCTGATGAAGAGATATAGTTCTAAAATTTGCATAATCCATACTCTGCAAAAATAATTTGTCACACAAATTAGATAACATATTTGAAAAGAAAATGTCCTTGGCATTATTTTTCTTCTTTTTTTCAATTTTTTTCATTTCATTCTAGAGCAAAATAAACTTACCTCCATATTTGTACATCCATAATTGGGCTGAATTTTTCACAGTAATTAATGCTGTTCTATAGTACTTGAGAACCCTGCAACATCTGAGCTCTCATTGGTGTGTTCAATTATGGATACATTTTTTCATTGTGTAAATAATAGCAAAATTATATTTAATATTATAGGGATAACTTGTACTTCAATGTAAATTATGATAACATTACGTTGCTGCAACCATAAGTTGTGATGGAACACATGCTGGCGGCATATATAGATTGATCATTTGTATTTGTAAGAAATATATTACAATTTCATCCATATTATTAATCACTTTAGTCACATCAAGTACGTCATATCTGAATGTGTGATCATCATTTTACAAATTATAAATGAATTATTATTGAGTACTGCAAGTAGTGGCAAAAATCCCCCTTAAAAGGTACCCTTGTAGAACATATATTCAAACGAACTAGTTTATAAATTTGTTCAAGCAATATCATGAAATTAAAGTTCTTAAACTCGCCTTTCTCGATTGAGAACGCATCTCCTGCAAGTATTGTCTTTGAACTTGCAAATGTAAACTGATAGTTTAGCCTTACCGGGAACACGCTAAACGCCTCCTGAAAGTTTTCTGCATGACACATCACTGTTTTATTTGAGATTTATTCTGTGAAATATGTAAATAGGAATAAATTAAAGCAACCACCGGTTGGTTGCCAGCTTGTGTCAACCATAAAATCATTTGCTGATCATGTTAATGAATAAACTGAATTATCACAAATCTAGTGTACTGTACCTTATCACCAAATATTACCAATTGTTTCTATGTTGTTCATAATATGACACATGTAACCTCAAACCCAATCTTTTCAATAAAAAAATCATTTATTTATTGTATAATAAAGCAAAATGTATTATGATATATTAATGTTTAGTATGTTTAAAAGTAACTCGTTCATTGGGTCTGTTTTTATTTTCTAGCATCATGCAATTATTAGTCCCATTAACGACAAACATTACAGTAACCTGGATCATCAATTACAAATGGCTGTCTGACAGCAAGTGAACATTTCGGTCATACAATTCAATCCAGCTCAAATTTTTGTCATTAACACTACATAATACAGTCACATGTTTATTCCTATCTTAATCACCATCATGCTTATATAAGTTTGTAAAAAACGGTGATGATTTGTGGTGAGTTTATACTGAATATCGTGATGTGATATACAAGCTGTATTTATGACATCACTAATATAATTTTCTTTGTGTCAAATAACTTGTTATCTTGTGAAATGTTTATATTATTATAATCTTGTATGTTTATGTTACTTTGGTTTATGAGATGAATCATGAATTTCTAATCAAACCTAATCGCACTGTTTATAATCTTTGCAGCTGAAAAAAAAACACCTGATTTCTTGATGCATCATGGCAACAAATATGTATTAATGGAGAAGAATGTTTTGAATTATCATTGGGCATGCATGACTACTATGTTGATGAAGATGATCCATTAATTAAAAAAGCTATTTAAAGGATATCTCATCACCGCTCAGTTGACAGGATGCGGCTTACAGTTATCGATTGCTTTTTCAACAATCAGAATTATATCTAGTTACAAATGTATGATTTCAGCTAAGGAATGACTACTTTTTAAAAGTATCATAAAAAGTATAGTTTAATGTTCATAAAACATTTGTAAGCAAGGAATTTCTATCATTTAATAATACTTTAATGTGTTTATGATTTCCTGCGCCTGGTTGGAGCTTAAGTTACTAAATGTGTTACATCAGCAAGAAAGCGCAACAAGTTATCATGGTCATGTCACTAGGTGTGCTTCTGGCAGGCATATTGCTGTGGTTTTATGTATCGCAGAGTTCCTATGTCCTGGTGTACAACCTCGGAATGAATTTCATCACAATTAAACCCAATTCTCATAGTGTCACAATTGAACTAGAGGAGAAGAAGATTTTTCAGATGAGATTGGGGTCACAGGTCAGCGATTCTTTGTATTGTGTTGACTGTCGTATACACATTGGTAAAATGAGCGCGTGTGTAAATTGGATAAATGACACAAATACATACAGCGACACATCCGCTCAAACCATAATGAAATTTGAGGATGGCGGAGATGATGATATCAGTTGTTTACATGTAGATTGGAAAATCTATTCATCAGATTTCATTCTTGAAGATTGTATTAATATGAGCATTGGGCATTGGTATGGAGGAGCTGAAACTAATAGTTTAAAATGGCCACTTGAAAAAAGTAGCATCCCAATGCAACCGTATGTTAGCTTGGATTTAATTGAACATAAACAAGCATATGGGTCTGTTCTTGAGAGATATTGGTTGTCTTCAAGCGGAATAGCAGTAGTTGTTGATAAAATTACTCCTTTACATGTCAGTATAAATGAAAATGGTAATCAGGAATTATGTTTAAGATCATCTTACTTAAATTCACCTTATAAAAATCCGTCTGGTCAGCTTCCGCACTTAAAGTACTCAATATGTATGAGCAGAAATATCAGAAAAGTGCATGATGCTATTATGAAAAAATATTTTGAAAAACCTTTAAGCGTGCCTGATACCAAAATGTTTGAGTTGCCCATTTGGTCAACATGGGCACGATATAAACAAAATGTAACCCAGGAAAATGTGCTAACCTATGCAAATGAAATTCAGGAACACAACTTCCCAAACAGCCAAATTGAAATTGATGATTTCTACAACACAAAATATGGTGAAATTGATTTTGATTTAAAAAAGTTTGAAAATCCTAATGAAATGGTCCAAGAACTTCACAGGCTTGGATTCAGAGTCACGTCTTGGTCTCATCCATTCGCTAATTTTGAATCTAAAGCGTTTAAAGAAGGTCTTTTGAAGGGATATTGGGTTCATGATTTGAAAGACATTGTTCCAGGTCTTGTTAAGTGGTGGAATGGTGTTGCAGCCATTATTGATCCAACAAACTGTGAAGCGTCAACCTGGTTCCTCGACAGGTTGAAACAACTACAAAAAACTACAGGCATTGACTCCTTTAAATTTGATGCTGGAGAAACGCAATATCTTCCACTTTATTTTACTTCCAAAAAAACACTCAATGATCCGAATTTATACTGTGCACATTATGTCAAAATGGTCTCAGAAATTGGAAACATGGTAGAGGTGCGATGTGGTCACCAGTCGCAAAAATATCCTGTGTTTGTCCGAATCATGGATAAAGACTCAAACTGGGGTTATGAAAATGGTTTAAAGACATTGATCCCGTCAGCCATTTTGTTCGGTCTCCTAGGATACCCGTTTGTTTTGCCTGATATGATAGGTGGCAATGCTTATAAAGACGGTAACATCAACGCTAAATATAAACCAGAGCGGGAGCTTTTTATTCGTTGGTTGCAAGTAACTGCGTACCTTCCAGTGATGCAGTTCTCCATCGCACCTTGGCAATATGATGATGAAGTAGTAAATATTTCAAAGAAGATGGTAGATATTCACAAAGATGTGGTTGCACCTCTTGTGTTACAATTAGCCAAAGATTCTGTCATGAAAGGTAATTAATTGTTATAAATTTTCCATTTATTCATTAATTTATTTAGCCAGAACAATACAAAAATACAAAACAACTTGAATTTCCAAGTTGGCCAAGGACTAATGTACTGTAGCCGGTGGGCCTGGCAGTCCAAACTAAGAAATTCTAACAATAAAATAAGAGTATATAATAATTGTAATAGTTAACCCCAAATAATGTGCATGCACCTTTTGCACACTTCAGTTAATATTTTTAAAATGCTTTATCATCAAAATATACCTAATCAGTTGAACTTTCGTTCACTTAACAATCTTTAAAATCACCTTTTATTATACATTGAAAGATACACTATCAACTTTGAGTATACTGAAAAGGACTACATTATTTACAATTACTAAATCCTATTACATTTTTTTATTTAAGGTTATCCAATCATTCGTCCATTATGGTGGATAGCACCAGAAGATTCAATTTGTCATGCGTTAGATTCAGAGTTCCTTATTGGTGATTCTTTCCTAGTTGCACCGATACTCGAAAATGAAAAGAGAAAAAGAGACATCTACCTACCAGATGGAAATTGGCAGGATACATCAACTAAGTTTTTATATTCCGGTGGAAGGTGGATTAAAAACTTCTCAGTTCCAATTGACCATGTTGCAACATTTAAGAAATTAAGCAGCACTTAAAATATGGCGTAATTTAATGATTATAAGTGTGTATTGCGATATTTTTAAAACTTTTATTTATCCTGTTCAAGCAGTATATAACCTATAGTCCTTCCCAAGTTGATTTTACTGATTTCTTGAATATGCAATTTATAACTTGATATAATGTGCTATTGCCAATTAACAGCTCTACACATGATTATCCTAACGGAGAGACATTTTATGGCACACATAACCATTTCTTATGGGAAAATTTCATACGGCGTATAAGATACAGTATTTAGCATTAGAAACATTTTTAATAATTTTACATTTAAAAATCCTAAAATAGACCTAAACCATCTACCAAAAAATATATATATTTTTTTTACAAAATCCTAGGAAAGGCAAACCTTAATATTTAATTAATGAAAATGTCACCAAACACATTATTTGAGACTAAAACTGACCAAGATCAAATATTTGTTCTGTACACTTTGCATAATACAACAACTACTCCTCAATAATTAAAGTCTAATAATCCATTTTTACATACAGAATTGAGTTTGCATATGCTTAAAGAAACTGTATTAAAATATCATATCATACAGTAGTACTGTTGAAAAGATCAATTTTCTTTTCTGAGTAGAATATTACAGAGCCAAGTAACATCTGCTTATTAAACAAAATATTTTTTATAAGAATCGCTAGTGGCGTAGTACTGTAGGGGACACACATATTTTTAAAAGTATTTTTTTAAAATTGCATACTGTATAATTTTGTTTGTAAAGAATATTTTTACAATTTGTGCAAATAAGGATGGATATCCAGTAAGAATTTAAAATGTGTTGATGGAAAAGGTAAATAAAGTGAAATCTGAGATGTGTTTTAAAGATGTATAGTCCCCAAACAACATTAAAAAAAGAGATAAAAAAACTAAATCAAACTTTGATAGGAAAACAGCTAAATTCAACATCAAACTGTTGTCTCCAAGTGATTATTATTCCTTAACAGTTTTTCAGGTAAATATTTTTACACGTCTATATATGATATTAAAATGGCATATTTAAATTATTTTTCCCAGGTGGACCAATCATTACAATATCTATTACAAATACAAGAAAAATATATGACTGTATTGAAGCATACATGTGTGGCAAGCAAAGATCAGGGACTGTAACAAATTAAATAAACACAGTTATTTGTACTTTGACCAATGTAGATAAATTACCATCAATATTTTGTTTAATTATTCAATTGATCCTAAAGTCTACTTTCAGTGTTCTATCTTGTATTACTTTTAACCTTTAAATAAACAAAGTAGTGCCTCGACATGCCCCAATGTGATAATGGGTTTTACAACAAAGTAGTGCCTCGACATGCCCCAATGTGATAATGAGTTTTACTTGACATTTTAATCATGCACTGGAATGTAGCTAATATTAGACACATTAAGGCATTCTTATTTTTAACTAACATATTTCTAAGGTTCAAAAGTATTGCATATTGCAGTAGAACCCCTATTAGTATTATAATGGGGTATCTTTTTGCACCCAACCATTTTAATTACTGTATTATCTTTTTTACTTTGATGCCTTTATGCCTTTTTTATTACTTGGAAAAATAGAATATTGCCAAGTATACTGTAGTACTTGATTTGTAGTTTGTTAGCATGAGGCACGGGCGCCGCAAACCATAGCTAATACAATCGGCACAGGTTCAAAACACGCCTCAACCTACTGTAGTACTTGATTTGTAGTTTGTTAGCATGAGGCACGGGCGCCGCAAACCATAGCTAATACAATCGGCACAGGTTCAAGACACGCATCAACCTACTAGTACTTGATTTGTATTTGTTAGCATGGGGTAGGGGCGCCGCAAACCATAGCTAATACAATCGGCACAGGTTCAAGACACGCTTCAACCATTGTTCTGGTGGTAGGACAAGTCTTGTCGGATAAGGACTTAAAGCCATCTCCGAATAAATTAAATAAAGAATAATTTTACAAATAATTATATAAATCACAAATAATAATAATATAAATCAAAAATTATAAACCCCAGCAGGATTTGTACCAGTAACCTTCTGTGGCAATATTTTGCAAAGTACTTCACTCACTATCTGAGTGCTTTCATTTTGAGTGTTGAGTGAAATCTGATGCTTTCTTTCCATTTAAATTTGTGACTGTTAAGTCATTTGGGAGCAAACAGCTTCTTCCTTTCATTATAATGTTTTTTACTATTCAATATACAGTTTTACGCTTGTATGCTAGTGTTGCAATAATTCTAATCATATTACTGTAGAAGTTGTTTGATTCATACAGTTTGGCACATCTAATTTGATAGTTTTTAATGATGAATGCTGTTTTACAATTATTCTTTTGTAGTTTAAGAACTATCTTTGTAACCCAAACAGTTGATACATTTATATTTTAGGATCCTTCCTGGGTATGTATTTCGATATTAATGATTTTAAGGGATTATATCTATATAGTGATTAAATTTTAAGCATTCATTGACCATGCTTTATTTTACTTTTTGATAATTAAATTTGTGCATTATTTGAAAATTGAGTTCCCTTGAAATAAGTAATTGATTGATTTAATGTAATCATATTTATTGCATATACAGTATACAAATAATGAATGTTTGTGAGTGTAATGGTACAAATAATGGCATGAGGTGAATGATGAAAGGTTATATTTTAACGAGGCGAAGGCGAGTTGATATAACCTTTCATCATTCACCAAAAATGCCATTATTTGTACCATTACACGAATATAAACATTCATCATTTGTTTTATATAACATCAGATTCCTGTCATTTGACTAAATAAAAGGTAGGCTCAGCTAGCCAAAATGCCTACATTTGATTCACATTGATTAAAACAGTAACATTTAGTTTTTAATATTAAATATTATTATTATATGGATTTTATAAACACACCTACTGTAGTGTTATTTATGTCAACAAACTACAATTAACTACAACAAGTTACTAGTAGACCTAGCTAGGCTGAAAGACAGCAATACGAAACTTGGACAGGCAACTGGAACTCATCTAAGCTAATTATGTTTTTTCTAACGATCCCACGTCAATTGTAGAGATGTTCCCATTAATAATCAAAATCCTAAAAACGATCTAAAGCTAATTTAAATGAATTTTTGATCTAAATTAGTACATATATATTTTTCGCAAAAAATGTACTTCTATCGCGAAACAATAACATTTGTGACGAAAGTATAAAATAGGTGGCGCTGTTGTATTTCAAATGCTATAGTATTAAAAAAATATTTTCCGTACACGAAAAAAAGTACTACTGTATTAAACGATCGTTTTAATACTGCGTACTATTGCACGCCATGTGACCCAAAATCGTCTAATCAAATGACAGGAATTTATCTAGAGTAGAATATACATAGTTTTCATATTAAGTACTAATTGCCAGTAAAAACTTATAACCTAAGTGTAATTTTAAATTGTAAATATGAATACATGGTATAATGGTTTAAACAAAGTTGTCATGAGTATTGGTTTGAAAACAGATCATAATTATTAATGTTCTGTTTGTTGTTACGCGTTGTGCATTACCAAAATCCCTACTGTAAAAAAAGAATTTCGTATGCATTAAAAATCATGTACAGTGTATGTTAATATCGGAGACATTAATGGCTTATGTCAGATTGGTGATATACTAATGAAAATCAAAGGCTTGGGAGGAAAAATGGTTTATAATATTCATAATTGCAATCTGAAATTGAAAACAGGTGTAGCATAAATTACTGTAAAAAAGAGATAATAAAACCTAGTAGTGTATTAATATAGCATTTAGATCTGTTGCTGTTCAAACAAACACGTTAAATGAGAATGTAGATGTCAATTCAGGGGTGAAAAAAAAGCTGGTGACAATGTTTTTTCTGTCACCGCTCCGCGTATCTGGAACGCGCTTCCTGATGATTTAAGAGGACCGAATTCAGCACCTATTTCAACTCTGCTCTGTTCTTTGTAGGCCGCAATATAAAAACATAGATTAGATAGATTAGCATACTTTGTGTGTATGAGGTTGTTAAAGGTCTTCTGGCAGGGTCTACAAGTTACAGATTAGCAATACCTTGTGGACACGAGACTGTTAAAGGCCCTCTGGCAGGGTCCACAAGTTAGAGATGTGCTCATGTATGGAGTAGCAATACCTTGTGGTGTATGCTGTCAAAGGCCTGGGGGAAGAGAGTCTATGAAAAAATTTGCTGATAATAATATTATTTATTATTAACGGCTATGAGCACTCGCTAACTAAACCCAGGGGCCCCAAAGGTTATGGGGGCCCAGTGACCAGAGAGAAAAAACAGGCAATAAAATATGCTTAAAAAGGCTTAAAACGCCCGATTCCTCCAGTGTTGGAACTTGGAAGGCCATTTAGGTTTCCTAAGGCAGGGGCCTCAGGCCTCTGCATCATGCCACTTACTACGAGTCTTTAAAAATGAACAATCTACTGGTACAACTCACCAAATTGATTAATCATTTATTTTAAATTCGCACTTGATGTACTGCTCATTATCAAATATACATAGGCATTATCTCCGAGTAAAGTATACTTTATATAGTACAGTAAATACAAGTACGAATATTTTCATAACCCAATTTATTCATTTTTATATACAGTATACGCAAATAAATCCGGACCAGAATACAGGCTCAGTGTGAACATAGCTTTAAGTCTCTTTCAGTATATAAAACTCATAAATGTGACACTACTCAACTTATGACATGAGCTGTGACAGGACATTTCAGTTTAATAGACTTTCAATTGATTTTGCATTAAAATTTATTGAGAAATAATCATTAATCTATATTTGAAATATTTACATTAATCTATCAAACACTATTCGTCGTGCGTCACTTACTTTTAACTACGCTATAAAACATTTAATCATATTATTATGCTGTATCAAAAATTTCTTACTGAATGTATGTATATATAAGTATGTACGGTACTTCGGTTTAATTATTATATTTAATTTGATTTAAATTGTTCAGCTTAAATGAATTTTCTTTAAAATCAGTATGTTACACCAGTACTGTGAAACACCAATATAGTATTTTTTTTTTTTTCAAATCGGCCTGTCTTCAACATTATGATACTGTCCTCTAGCTGTTCAACCGGTTTTCAGCTATTAAAAACAATTATCGTAGGAGGAGATAGGAAAATGCGAAGTATCCTCGTATTATTGTGTGCAGGTATTTTTCATGAGGACATCCATTAGACAGTGTATACCACGATCGGAAAACACCCCTATTTGGGGCAAATCGTTGAACCTAAATTCGTTTTAATTGTCAATAACTAATTATCTAACTAAAATTAATTAGTAAACAGGGTTACATCAGGTGGTTAAAATCACAAACTTTATATACCATCGAGTAAACATTCTAGAAATAACGCGCGATTTACCGAATTTTGCCCTTACGTAAATTTATATATAGAAGAGGAAGTAGAATCCAACATTAATTGAACAATACAAATAATCAATTTCAGGGATTTTCAGGAACCTCCCTACTGGGTTTACCTCTTAAATCAAACCCTAACCCCAACTAAACTAAAAATCAACCTAGTATAGGTTTTTCCTTAATATGTATTGGAGTAAACATGTGTAAAATAATCAGGTTTGAATGATAATGAAGCTGTTTTAATGACCAATGCCTTTAATCCTGTTAATTGACATTTCTACTTTTGTAGCTGTCACCTGAAGGTATTCATGACTATAGTCAGTCTATTATAGTAAGTTATGTTAAAGTGTATGAGTTAAATGACTTTGAAGCTTGTCATTATGAAAGGCAATTATAATCCTAATTATACATCATGTGTCTACTATTAGATATAGATCTTATTGCTAGGCAAGAGAGAAATGATTATTTTTATTGATTTAAGATGACAAAATGAATGCACAGCTATATACAAACATATACAATTATAATAATGATATATGTTTATAATAATATATATATGTTTATAATAATATATTTTTTATATCATTTTTTATTGAAAAAAGGGCTTCAATGGAATGTTTTCTAGGGGAAGGGAAAACACTACATCCCCAATTCAGTCTCCATTTTTCAAAATCCTGATTTGTGGATCAGGATAATTATATCCGCCTCCAAATCCGACTGGTATATTATACAGATATTGACTTCTTAGAGGTTAAATATAAGATTTGACATCCCTGAGGGAATGATATTTTTTTTCGAGGGAATATATATTTCCTGAAGCGCTAGCTGAGTGAAATATATTACTAATTAATGATTTCTTGGAAATAATATATTCACTTCGGCCTAGGTTGTTTAAATTAACAGAAGAATTTCCATCAATAAGCCTACATTAATAATAATAATAATATCAGGTAGGCCAAATAAATAATAATTCGTCACTTTCGAGGAGCCGAATCACCGGATGTTCAGCGTGCTGAACGTACCAGGTTACTACCGTTAGTATTAACCAATGTATGCATAGTTTAAATAGTTTAGTTGATTAATTTCTTTAAGCAAGTTCCGTGGCGTAGCAGATGAAGCGTTGTCTTGTGATAGAGTGACAATTTCATTGCAAGTTCAAGTCGCAGTAGATGACTTTTGTTTATTTCTCACCAAACGCGAGTGTTTCCACATGAAAATTACACAGTCAATATCATTGTACTCGAGAATTTGCTGGATTTTATATGTTTATTGACAGGGACACGATAATTACGCGAAAATCAATATCATCGTACTCGAGGATATATATGATTTACGATCCTTGCAGCAGTAGTCATGTGATGCAGTTTCAACCAATCACGTATTTACATGGCTATGTAATATTACATCTGTCTTTGCATTGTGACAATTCAAGGTAGACTACGAAATAGTTTGGGTAGCAGCATAGACTATAATAGGTAGGGGGTAGCGAGAATATTAAAAACACAGCATATAAGTATATTCGTAACCCGAGTATATTATATAGAGTACATAGGTATCAAACAATTACATACCATGCAGCATGTTCAATGCAGTCATTTAAGTTATCACTGTACAAGACTAATGACATTAGTGTCATTTGTTGAGTTGTTCGATACGCATCATTTTCTCGTCTCATTTAATTAGCACTCATAAATAAGTTTGTAATTAAATAAATTAGTCTTTGAATGCAACGTCTAATGACCGATATACTTTGGTGTGTGGTATACAGTTAATATACAAATAATGAATGTTTTAATATTTGTGGAATGGTACAAATAATTTCATATAGGTGAACAAATTGAATTCCGAGTGAAAAATGGAATATTTATTCCATAAATATTAAAACATTATAAACAACATTACTTTTCAACATTTCATTTAGGTTCAATTGATTGATTCAGAATGGCAATAAAGAATTAATTGAATGTAGAAGCTGTTATTTCCTGTTCTGGCATTGTGTTGTCAAAGACAAAATACTATTCATCTGATTATTACGTACTCTATTTGTATTATTTTCTCTTTAGCCTTTGGCAATTTTATGTGACGGCTGAATGCTGTGCTCGGTAGTTCTTGGTTACGGGTCATCTCCATTGGCCAATATCACATTTAAAAACTAGATGGTACCTGTCCTTTGGCGGATGGGTAACTGCTACAGTAAATGCTTCAAGCATTACTAGCAGGTACCAAGCATTACCAGCAGGTACCCATATATATTCAACCAATACCAATAATAATATATACTATACAAAAGTACAGGAGGTTAAAACATTAAACTGCTTCCGACTTTTCAATAAACACACTTTATATAAGCTTTCTGCAAAACTAAAAAGAACCATATTGGGAGTATCAGTTATATCAAGAATTGCTTTTTCCTAATCAAACAGCCACAAAAAATGCCTTATATTTAAAGTGAAATTAGTTGAAAACAACAGCTTGAGATGTTTTATAATTAAAGCTCTTCAAAGTACAAACTACTGAAAGTAATGATTGTAAAACAGTTTTATGGCTTTATTCAATTTCAAGAAGGAAATGCATATAAGTAATAGGCATCAAGACCACCTGGCAAAAATGAATTATAACTGTCGTATATAAACTGATTTTCTTTATCTTTATTTTTCTCAGATTGTATTTTGTAAAAATATTTAAAAATAACAACAATCAGCAGCTGTAAAACATGAACAATTAAGCTTAAAATTTAAAGAAATGGATTATAGATACTGTAGCAGGAAATCTTGGACAGTATCTAGTCTAGCAACAATAACAATTCTGTGGTATCGTGTCATACCATTTAATTCAGATTGAAATTAATTTTTTTTACCAAGAAGGTATTTACCATTTAAAACAGTTTATTTTAGTATGATTACTGTACATTTGCTTTTTTTTTTTCTGGAAACCTCTCCATTGAATCAGCTAAAAAACAATCTTCTGTCGCATTGCAGGCTTTCCAAGTCTGCTAAAGTTGTACCTTATAACGCTTTTGCAGAGACCTCTACACTATAGACCGCATGATTGGATTTTTCTTTTTGTGTTTGACAAATCTGTATCAGCATGCAATTTAGCAATTTCATCGTCATTCAATAGCAAAATTGCAACCGACATTGTTCTGATCTTGTTGTTGTGTGCATAACAAACAGTGCTGCTGTTGCAATAGTACAGATTATATAACACCTAAATAAATTCTTGTCATTTGATTGGACGATTGTGGGTCACATGGCGTGCAATAGTACGCACTATCAAATGATCGTTCAATAGTACTTTTTTTCGTGTACGAAAAACAAATCTTTGTGTTAGGAAAATAATTTTTTTTATACTATTGCTTTTGAAATACAACAACGTCATCTATTTTGTACATTCTCCGCTGATATTAAATGTTACGACTGGTTTCGGGATGGAAGTACATCATATACATACTCATTTAGATCAAAAAGGGATTATAGCTTTAGATCGTTTGTAGGAGACACTCCGGACTTGACGCCCTGGTGTTTTGGTGTGAAAGGTGAAATCAAGCAATTCCGGAGTTTAAAACTGCGTTGAACAGCTGAACATTCTCCGGAGAGCGAACTGCGGGGACACCCCGGTGTTTTGGTATCATTTCAAAATACTTTAAATATTTGTAAAAAATATATAGCGTATCTAGAAAATAATAAGTAGTATCAATAAAACATTATATGACTTCTGAGACTTTTGAAAATAATTATTAAAGTAACTATATTATCAATTAAAATAATTCTAATGATCGTCGCTATGTAAACAAACAAAATAGAGGGTGACATTTTCAATTTATTTTATAAACCCCGGTGTTGCTAGGTTGGTGTGAAAGGAATATCTCCGGAGTTTCTCGGTGTTTAGAATGGTCATAAACCCTGGAGTGTCTCCGGAGATCACTCCGGAGTTTTTGTGTGAAAGGGGTATAGAAAGTTACAAATGCAAATGTCACTGTACATCTAGATAATTAGTGCCACTCTCAGATAGAAACATTTTTTTTTTATGTATCCCGAATATGATAAATACAGTTAATTTTATACGAAAACACCACAACCCTAAAAATGGCCATAACCACTCAAACGCAGATTATATAGAGTGTTGATTATATTAATCCAAAGGCAAATTACTAACAAAATGACAATGCTGTGGGTATCAGTGGCTGGATCTCAATGGAGATACAAAAAAAAAGCGAAAAGCTAAATCAAAACGATAAGTAAAACAGCCAGAAAAGTTAGCAGAGCATGTTGTGTTGATTTATATTTATATATATCCTTATTTGAATTGACTTTTTGTACATACATTGTATATGACATTCAGATCAGAAATGCCTCTAAATTTTTTTTCTCAAACTTATGTTAAAAGTAGCTAAGATATGTTACATGCATGTTTAACATAAGGCTTTTTGATTTTCTGTAATAAACCATATTTTCTTTCATTTAAAATTTCATAGACAAATGATAAATGATTTCCAATATCTGATTATAAAGACACTAGACCTACGTTTTTTCGACCTAATTTAAAGTCACACATTACGTTTTATGTGAAAATAAATACTATATGGACTTATTGCGATACTTTTATAGAGTGTTGATTACATAACATAAGTCGATTCTAATAATTATTATTGCCATGATCATCACTGGACCGTCCGAGGTATCTAGTATCTATCTAGTATCTTGTTTACGTTTTCTTCCTCTCTCCTTAGGAGGCATCTTGAGAAGCGATGTCGAAAATAGTGTGCACAAAATTTGATATGCGCCCTCTGTAGTATGTGAAACGATCTATTTGTAGAAGTTTAACTAGAGATCGTTATGTCACCTCACGATGCTCTTTGGGGCCAGCAAAAACACTTGACTCTCACATTGTGGGAAGTTATTATCTATTTTTGTTTTTGCCGTACGTGTAGGCTCGTGTATGATTCAAATTAATTGAAAAAGATTAAATATACTTTACTTGCATAATAAAATAAATGTCTTTAAACATCAATGTTATAAACTTGGTGCAGCCCAGTTGAGAAATCTTAGAGCAAATTCAAAGCCACATAAACAAGCCTATTGAGTTAAAAAAAACAATGATTATTATAAATTATGTTACACCTTTGGCCTTCAGATTTGGTTTGGTTTAATCCGAAAAATAATGTTTACAAAAAGTGTAAAGGTGGAGGAATATCTTGTATTTTGCAGCGTAATTGAGCTAAATTGTGCATAGGTGTGGACGCCTGGGTAACCTTAAACTCTGCCAAAAGACGCAGATATGTACACCAAACTTCCAGTTTTAAGTCCTTTTTCGAGAAGACTTGTTACTAACAGAACTAATGGTCATTGAGACCTTTGAACCAAGGCAAGGCTGAGCTCTAGTAGATCAAAGGTTTTATGTTTGGTTGCAAAATGATCAGTTCCACGCCCCTAAACAGAAACCGGAGAATAATGTACTTGACTGTCACCGCAACTAGTGTGAATTTGTCGCAGCTAAGAACAATGGACTGTTTACAAGTTCCTATCTTGGCAAGACGAGCTCAGCATCCTGTTTTGCTATTTTATGACTATGTTTCTTGGTACCCCTGCCTTATCACCACTTCCTCAAAACATTGCACATATTTCAGTGTACAGAACATGACTAGTATTAAGAATAGTGAATTAACAAGTTATAAAATAAAAAAAACTTACAGCATTTGCTGGGAAAGACCTAATGATAGCTGCTGAAAAGCCTTTATATAGCGACATCAATCCTTCTTGCTTATAGAGTGTAGTGAATACATGACGTAGATTGCGATAGTGTCCATCTGGAGCTGTCAAAATGGAAATAAAATGTATGTATATGTATGCCAATGTGAGTTTACCGTAACTAAAGAGGCAACAATTTCGGCGTGGCTTCGAGGCCGACTCACTCTTTGTTCTGGTGGTGGAACAATTCTTGGATAAAGACTATGAACCGTAGGTCCATTCCGGTGTGCACTTTAAAGAACACAGTTCATTATTTGACGAGGAGAGGATAGGATTAGTGATTAATTTACTATTGGTAATCCTTGGCCACATGTGCCAAAGATATAAAATACAAATGTGTAGATAACAATGTTAGTTAAAAGGCATTCACATGTCTCCACCAGGACGCAACACAAGGACAAAAAATACACATAGCATAAATACAAGTATTTGACAAATTAAAAGTGACGGATCATGGATCATGTGATGAACACAAGTATTTGACCAATTAAAAGTAGCGGATCATAGATCATGTGATTGAACATAAGAATTGGGCCAATTAAAAGTGACGGGTCATGGATCATGTCATTGGTTATTGGTGTTAGAGATCTAGCGTGAAGCAAACATAACAAACACATACCAGTTTGCATTCTTGATTTCAGGGTATCTGCTGGGAAAGCATAAATACATATCATCATTCCTGCAACACCACCAGCCAGTAGAGTTCTTCCAGCTCCCAAATTAGCAGAACTGTCAACAATAAGGATTTGGAGACTTATCTAGGCTGTAAATAATTAGCTACAATACACAGATGGAAGAATAGTTTTACAATATTTCATGGCTTAATCCTGTCTTTTATTTATATTATTAAAACCAATTTCAAATTTAATAGCCTTGTAACAGACTCATGGAACCAGTGAGTTTCAGTGATGATATTTTGCTGATAGATACAGTACCTGGTATTATTGGACAGTTTATTAACAAACTCCTTTCTTCTGAGTGGTTAAGGCAGGGGTGCCATTTACCATAGCTGAACAGCCAACAATATCAGCATGTGTGGCCGACTCGCTTCTAGTTCTAGTGGCGGAAACAAGTCTTCTCGTATAAAGACTATAAACTGTGTACACAGTTAACCTGTGTGCACTTTAAAGAACCCAGTTCATCATCAAGATAAGTAGGGGGTTAACCCCGGTGAACTGTTCACAAAATAGTGCCTGTGTCAGGGGATTACCACCTATTTGATTTATATATTTATTTATTTTACTTCAACAATATTTTACGAGGGTGGTCCATCCACCCGAAGCTGATCATTAGGGACCCTAACAAAAATACATCATGACGAGGCATAAACATGTAACAATGAAAATTAAATTAAAATAAATATAATTTATAAAGATAAAATAAAGCACAAACAATTTAGAATAAAATTAAATGAATTAAATTAAATTGGCCCTCTCAGAAGAAAAGATAGGAAAAAGGAAACAACTTAACAGCCGCACTTTCAAAAGCCTGTTTGTTCTTCCTATCTAATTAGTGCATTTGATACCTCCTGTAAAGCGGCCACATTTTTTACTAACAATTATATTTTTTGTATGGTAAATTTACCTCTGTAAGTGGCCACCTGAAAATACAATTTTGATACTTATTGTGCTTTTAGCCTTATTTTCAAAGCTTGTGTGCAAAACCTTTTTGTTTTTATTTATTAGGCATTTGACTGAATCATTATCATTATTTTTAATCATTCTTGCATATTCTTGAAAGTAATTCATTAATTCATTTGTATTGATAGGCTGCGGTTTTAAAAACATTTCTGTGAAGATGATTTTTAATAGATACATCTACACAGATTTTGACCGACCATTTTCATGCATTTTAAAATTTGTCTGAAAGTCAAATAAATAATACTAAACCACCTGATAATAAACAATAAAATACGAAATATCGTGCATAGCCGAGGGTGGCCGCTTACGGGACGTTCAACTGTATTTTGTTACTGCAGTTTATAAGAGAGAGAGTAGAATTACAAGATTATAGGAAATACCAAAAATCAAGGCATGGGAAGCATGAGGTCAAAAAATTTAAATTAATTATTTTTAAGATTTAATATACCTCCCTCCTTCTGGTGTAAGAGTTTTCTTCATAAGTTCATAAGTTAAGAAGTACACACCGTTTCCAGGTACATCTGCAAAAATTTGTTAAAAATAACATCATTTGACAAACATCTGACTAAAAAAAGAGATTGGTCAGATTAGGACAAACATCTGACCAAAAAGAGAGATTGGTCAGATTAGGGCAAACATCTAACCAAAAAGAGAGGCTAGTCAGATAGGGTAAATATCTGACCAAAAAGAGAGGTTAGTCAGATAGGGCAAGCATCTGACCAAAAAGAGACATTAGTCAGATTAGAACAAACATCTGACCAAAAAGAGAGGTTAGTCAGATAGGGCAAGCATCTGACCAAAAAGAGACATTAGTCAGATTAGGACAAACATCTGACCAAAAAGAGAGGTTAGTCAGATAGGGCAAGCATCTGACCAAAAAGAGACATTAGTCAGATTAGGACAAACATCTGACCAAAAAGAGAGATTGGTCAGATTAGGATAAACATCTCTGACTAAAAAGAGAGGTTTTTCAAATTAGGACAAACATCTGACCAAAAATAAAGGTTTGTCAGATTAGGGCAAACATCTGACCAAAAAGAGAGGTTTGTCAAATTAGGACAAACATCTGACCAAAAATGAAGGTTAGTCAGATTAGGACAAATATGTTGTGCAAAGGTTTTATTTTATAATAAATAAAAATGTCCAGCTTAAAAGAATGATTGATTTATATTTATATGATATTCATTCATTACAAATAAAGATGTGTAACATTGTAGAAACTGACCAGAAATGTACAGGGACAACCACAAGACAAGCAAAAATACTTTTATAATAGTGGTGCCCTAAAAAAATTATCATTATTTATATTAATATTTATTTGTGGAATATCTGGTGGAATTGGTAATTAAGCATCTGAGCTATAATAATTGGTTATCCGCCACAAGCGGATAAGCCCTTGGAATTGTAGTGTTTCTTTTTTTTTTTTTTATTATTCTTCTTTCTTTCCGCCACTTTTGTACGCGACGTTTCTCTGTAACGTGTTAACATAACATGTTGTAACTTGGTAAATCTTTAGACATTTAATTGAAGATGTGCAGCCAAGCTTTTGGACGCTGTCAGAGCCGCGTAGCGTAAGTTACGCGCGATTTTCTGAAAATCTTAAATTGATCATAACTTCGAAACCGATAAATATTTTTTAACGTAACTTGCAGCCACGTTTTCTTCACATCAATGGCTATCTTTTTCAATCTTTAGCACATTTTTGGACACTAGAAAGTTTGCGCGTAAATTGCGTTTGAAATTTTAAAATGCTCCAAATTTGTACACGCTGTTTCTCTGCAACGCGTGAACATAACATGTTGTAACTTGGTCAACATATAGACATTTAACTGAAGATGTGCAGCCAAGCTTTTGGACGCTGTCAGAGGCGCGTATCGTAAGTTACGCGCGATTTTCTGAAAATCTTAAATTGATCATAACTTTGAAACAGATAAATATTTTTTAACGTAATTTTCAGCCACGTTTGCTTTACATTAATTGTTAACTTTTTTATCCCTACCGAATTTTGTAACATTAGAAAGTGCGTGCGTAAACGGCTTTTGAAATTTTAAAATGCTTCAAATCAATTTCTGATTAAATTAGAGCACGTTTCAGGTCATTTTAAGGGTTTAAAAATTGCCACTGGTGCGCACATTTTTACGCGCGCACGGCGCAGGGAACGCGTATAAGCTTTTCTTTTACATAAATTGTGTTTTTCAAACTTAGGTTAACAATTTTACGTTATTTTATTCACTTTTCAACTTGAAATGGCGTTCTACGAGCACGTTAAACATGACTGGTTGCGCACGAAAACGTCAACAAATTGTGAAAATGTTGCAAAATATGTCTACTTTTAAAAGTGATACAGTTCATCAGAATGCAAGGTTACCCCCATTTTTTATTTTATTTTATTACAGTCTATGAATCGTAGGTCTGATTTATTATAGTGTTGAATGTTAAAACGTGTTTGATGGCTACATTATTTGCATATTAAATATAATTTTCGAAATTTTTATCATCAAACAAACAATAACATATTCAAAGAGCAAAACAATAAACATAACGTTTATCTTTTTTCTTTACATGTTAATATATAAAACTTGAAAGTATGCACTTTGCTAATATGTCACTGTTTAAAATTTGTGAAGATTTCATCATAGTAAAATTTATGATTTAAGATTGATATGTAATAATCAACTTGCATCGAGGGGATTCACGACATACCGAATGAACGAGGACTCTTTCGTCGGATTTTCTTCAGCAGGTGCTCATATGGCTCGATGTGTGGTGCAACCGACTTTGGTATCAGAGGTACCGGGTTCAAATCTCATCACGGGAAAACAATTAAATACAAGGATTTGTTTGGTTATTACACTGAAAGGGCAGTTTTAATTTTGAATAGGCTACTCTTTGGAAAAGTCACAACTGAAAAGTACTTGAATGCGCAAGATATGTTTTGTTGCGGGCGGATAACCAAACTCGTCCTCAAGTGACGTGTTCAGATCTAGTTATTCTTCTTTCTTTCCGCCACTTTTTGTACGCGATGTTTCTCTGCAACGTGTTAACATAACATGTTGTAACTTGGTAAACATTTAGAAATTTAACTGAAGATGTGCAGCCAAGCTTTTGGACGCTGTCAGATCCGCGTAGCGTAAGTTACGCGCAATTTTCTGAAAATCTTAAATTGATCATAACTTCGAAACCGATACATATTTTTTAACGTAACTTGCAGCCACGTTTTCTTCACATCAATGGCTAACTTTTTCAATCTTTAGCACATTTTTGGAGACTAGAAAGTTTGCGCGTAAATTGCGTTAGAAATTTTAAAATGCTTCAAATTTCTAAACGCTGTTTCTCTGCAACGCGTGAACATTTAAACATGTTGTAACTTGGTCAACATATAGACATTTAACTGAAGATATGCAGCCAAGCTTTTGGACGCTGTATGATGCGCGTATCGTAAGTTACGCGCGATTTTCTGAAAATCTTAAATTGATCATAACTTTGAAACAGATAAATATTTGTTAACGTAATTTTCAGCCACGTTTGCTTTACATTAATTGTTAACTTTTTTATCCCTACCGAATTTTGTAACATTAGAAAGTGCGTGCGTAAACGGCATTTGAAATTTTAAAATGCTTCAAATCAATTTCTGATTAAATTAGAGCACGTTTCAGGTCATTTTAAGGGTTTAAAAATTGCCACTGGTGCGCACATTTTTACGCGCGCACGGCGCAGGGAACGCGTATAAGCTTTTCTTTTACGTAAATTGTGTTTTTCAAACGTAGGTTAACAATTTTACGTTATTTTATTCACTTTTCAACTTGAAATGGCGTTCTACGAGCACGTTAAACATGACTGGTTGCGCACGAAAACGTCAACAAATTGTGAAAATGTTGCAAAATATGTCTACTTTTAAAAGTGATACAGTTCATCAGAATGCAAGGTTACCCCCATTTTTTATTTTATTTTATTACAGTCTATGAATCGTAGGTCTGATTTATTATAGTGTTGAATGTTAAAACGTGTTTGATGGCTACATTATTTGCATATTAAATATAATTTTCGAAATTTTTATCATCAAACAAACAATAACATATTCAAAGAGCAAAACAATAAACATAACGTTTATCTTTTTTCTTTATATACATGTTAATATATAAAACTTGAAAGTATGCACTTTGCTAACATGTCACTGTTTAAAATTTGTGAAGATTTCATCATAGTAAAATTTATGATTTAAGTATAATATGTAATAATCAACTTGCATCGAGGGGATTCACGACATACCGAATGAACGAGGACTCTTTCTTCGGATTTTCTTCAGCAGGTGCTCATATGGCTCGATGTGTAGTGCAACCGACTTTGGTATCAGAGGTACCGGGTTCGAATCTCATCACGGGAAAACAATTAAATAAAAGGATTTGTTTGGTTATTACACTGAAAGGGCAGTTTCAATTTTGAATAGGCTACTTTTTGGAAAAGTCCTTGAATGCGCAAGATACGCTTTGTTGCGGGCGGATAACCAAACTCGTCCTCAAGTGACGAGTTCAGATCTAGTCTATTATTATAATTACCTCGTATAAATGTAGCAACACTGCCTTTAAAAACACCTTTTGCACCTGAATTCCTATAGATTTGCTTTGCACAGTCTACAGGACCAGCATATTTTACCTCAGCTCCTGAGGCCTGTTGAATCTAGAAAAATAAACATCTCATTAAAAGTAACTTATATATTATAATTATTAACTAATAACTAATAACATGCAGATTTTCAGAAATAAAGAAGTAATAATAATAATAATAAAGTGTTTTTGCTTAGATTTTAACAAAGTGTATGTGTGTTCCTTTTCTGTATTACTGTACTAACACTTTGTTTTTTTAATGGATTCAATATAATAACTGCAATGGGTCTTTAACATTTCTCAGTATAAAACTAATGAGAACATAGATCTGTATATAAATATAAATCAAAGAGCTCCATAGGCAGAGTAGTTAGAAAAAAATCAAAATCAAACAAGTTAAAGCTGCCTCAATATAAATTTATTAACAACATGTTTCGGCCTATCATCAGGTGAACATAATTATAACAAATGATAACAGTCACAAAATTACATAATAAAACAAATCAGCCAATCAAAGATGTTAATAAACAAAAGGCATAAATTATAAAAACATGCCCTTAAAAGCTATGCTAAAAGCAATGCAGAAATATTTGCTTTATAAAGCAGGAAATTTAGGGTTATAATCGAAATTTACAACAAAAGGCCCTAAAAACATCAACGTTAAGTGTGAATAATTGTTAACATATGAATATCTCTAGAAAAATTAATGTTTAAAAGATCTAAATTGTACATTTACATGCCGGTAGGAGCAAGAGTGCCAAGCTTTAAAATAATTAGATCTAACTAAATTGTCTTTAACTAGATGGCACGCTCGCTTCGCTCGCGTACCATCTAGGTCGTGCCCACAGATGGTTCTCGAATACACAGTATTTCCAGCGAGAAAAAATGGAGATTTCAAATGTACGTACCGCAAGACTATAATACATTGTCGTTTACAGAAACGAATAAATATACACAATGATTTATGTAGTCAACCAAAATTAGCACCCTGAGAATTACTTCCAAGAGAGAAACAAAATGAGTCAAATTTTTTTATTTGGACTCATTTAAACAAACCCAATTTGTGTTTTGTATGTAACATTAAGGGTTGAGGGATGGGGGAAGAAGATAGGTACAAAGAGGAAACATTTTAAAATATATTCTTATTCACCCAGTAACGAAATATTGTTTTTAATGTTTTATAGGCCTATAAATAATATACCACTAAATACAGTAAAACATTTACGATTTAATACGGTACTTTGTTAAAACTCTCACTGTCATAGTCGATTGAAATAGTAAAGTACATGTAACGATACACCACTACGACGTTTATATATTTTTAAATTATTAATTAATACAAACGTTGAGAAGCAACTGTCAGTAATAACGTTTATTTATTTGTATATTATATGTTTATAATATAACAGTAGGGCCTACCCACACTCACAGTAATAAAGTTTATTTGTATATATTTTTATATTACATCTAACAGTACCAACACTCACAGTAAGAAATTTGCGATTCAAATTGCGATCAAAAGTGGTTAATACCTTAACAGTATTGTACAGCATTGCAATACTATTTATGTATATTCTCCAAGGGGGCCCATAAATCTAAATTTATACCTGTATGGTTAAACCAAATAATTTGGAATGTTCCATTCATCACAAATCAATACATTTGTAAAAACGTATATTAAATGTATCAAAATAGTATTTTTTAAAGAAAATCGGCCTGTCTTCAACATTATGATGCTGTACTCGAACTGTTCAACCGGTTTTCAGCTATTAAAAACAATTATCGTAGGAGGAGATAGGAAAATGCGAAGCCTCCTCGCATTTTTGTGGCGGGTATTTTTCAAGATGGACATCCATTAGACAGTGTATACCACGATCGGAAAACACCCCTATTTGGGGCAAATCGTTGAACCTAAATTCGTTTTAATCGTCAATAACTAATTATCTAACTTAATTTAATTAGTAAACAGGGTTACATCAGGTGGTTAAAATCAGTACTGAAAGTACGAACCAACTTTATATACCATCGAGTAAAAATTCTAGAAGTAAGGCGCGATTTACCGAATTTTGCCCTTACGTAAATTTATATATAGATGCTACTATCTCGTTTGTAAGCTCCTATAGGTGGTTCTTCAAAAACATCTTTTGCAGCGGATTTATCTTCAGTCAAAATCGTAAAAAAAATGTTAACAGACCTTCTTATTCATAGGATGATAGGTGAAAACTAAAGCTTGTGTTGGTAGACTTGGGTCTAGTGATCATGATATGCTTGAATTTGTTGTAATATTGATACACTGATTAATGATAGTACCAAATATGTCTATGATTTTAGGAAAGCCAACTGGAATAATATTAGGAATGTACTTTCAGAAGTGGATTGGCCCAGTTTAACTGAACTTCCATCTATATCCGAGTCAAAATTTGAAGTTTATAATTCTTCCCTTAAAATTGAGAAGACATAACAGAAAACCTCCTTTTATCAACAGAAAAGTTATTTGTTCAATTCGAAAAAAGAGAAAATTATGGAAACTTCTCTGTAATTTGAGAGATTCCACAGACCTTGCAATTTATAAAAGATCTTCTAATCAAGTTAAGTCAAAAATAAAGGAGTACCAAGAGAAAAATTAACTGATAATTGTAAGCGTGATCCTATAGTCTTTTTATAGTTACATCAGATCCTGTATTAAGTACTAAATCCAAAGATTCAGTTGGGCCCTTAGTTACTGATAAAGGTAATATAGTTATTGATGACATGGAAGCTGCTGAAATTTTTAACTTCACGTCCATGTGAATCGATTCTAATTTCATTCCACCTAATTTACCTAACAAGTTTCCAGATGATGTTAATTGATCACTGTACTGTTTACACAGACTTTTAAAATTGGTGCAGAAACTTAAACCTAAAAAATCACCGGGACCTGATGATTTCAGCTCGAGAATATTGTTGGAAGCTGCTAGTGTTGTTGCAACTCCTTTAGCCCATCTTTTTCAGATGTTTTAATGAAAATTGTGTTCCATCTTTATGGAAGAAAGCCAATGTTTCTCCTATTTTTAAAAAAGGCTCTAAGAAATTACCGGCAAACTATAGGCCTGTTTAGTTTAACATCACATTTTTTTAATTGATGGAATCGGTCCTGAGGAATGATATTATGGATCACCTTGACTCATTACAATTTACTGAATACATCCCAGCATGGGTTCTTGAAAGGAAGATCTTGTCTGTTTCCTGAGAAGGCTGGTGACATATGATATTGACCAGGGTTTGCCAGTAGATGTAATTTATTTTGACTTTTTTTTTTCATAAGTCTGAATATACCGCCACTAGTGGTCCTAAACATAAATTGAAAAAGAATATGCTTGATTAAATTTCCGTAGTCATTCTTTAACCCAAACAAGTTTTATATTCATGGATGCTCTCTGTGCCAGTATAGTTGAAGTCGACAACTATAAAGAGACAAAGACAGTTTCAGAAGAGGAGAAGGGCTAATAGAGAGCCACGACCGGCCCACCAGCCTCTTGTTGCACCACTCATTTAGAGTGGTGTACGGTGAGACCGGCCCACCAGCCTCTTGTTGCACCACTCATTTAGAGTGGTGTACGGTGAGACCGGCCCACCAGCCTCTTGTTGCACCACTCATTTAGAGTGGTGTACGGTGAGTTATGGTTCTGTACTGCAGCTTTATTGCTTTTACCTTTATAAATTATGCCTAATTCTCACATAGGCGAGCACAATGGAAAAACTTCAGGAAAGATCTCCACCTTGGAACCTACCTTATCTAACTCAGATGTACTGCAAAACATAGATTTGATATATATTATGATATTGTTCAATATTTCTCTCTTAGAAAGATATCATGGAGGGTTTTAAAACGAAATGTTGGGTTTGATCGGTAGAAGTGTCGGTGGTAAAGTTAGTTCCATGTTCACGGAGAGTCATCAATTTGCACCTTCCTGGTTTCAACTAAGTTGGCTGTTGGTGAGGATAAGCCATTTTAGTTTTTTTTGTTTTCTATTTTTGAACTGCGTGTGTGAAAGTACAGTATAGTTGGTAAAATAACAATTATACTGCAAATTAATAAAGATCTAATTAAATATATTCATAAAGCATCGGAGTATATTGTGGGGAATAGTATATAAAATTACATCGGGAGAACTGAGACCTTTTGTTTAAAATTGAGTGAAACTCTGATAGCCAAGTTGTTGAGTAAGCTGCCAGGACTGTATAACTGTGCGCTATCTGTGTCCTGTTAGGACCCTGGGATAATTCTGCCCATGTTGCAAGCCGTCTAAAACGTCTTCAAACGGCCCACTGTGTAGCGGAAGTTAGTTTCAACGACGATCATTTGAAAACAATCAAGTTGAAATGATAACGATAGCTCAAACATTTGATTTCTAGCGTTGAACGTTGAAACCCCTGTCTTCTTTCTTGACGTCGTAATGCGAAAAAATGAATAGATGACTCCACTGCCTCTACTAGTAGGCTCACAGTGTAGGAAACATGGGCCTAGGCATACTAATATCTCTATACTGATGGTTCTTCGTTTTCAGTAGGCCTATCCTAGTCAAAATAGCATTTTGGACTAGACAGAAAACTTGGACCTACCTAATATCCCCACGCCCACTTTCCGGAACATCATTTTATTAGTCACTTTGGCTTTGGCTTTGACCGCACCGCTATGCAAAAAAATAAATGTAGTCAGCAGAATTTTTCATTAATTATGTTACATCATTTGCTGTATCGCCAAGATGATTGGTCAGTTCTTACGTTTTAGCGTTGCGATATCGCTAGAGTTGAAATGGAATAAACTCTTGTGATTGTCAACGATTGCGACTTGTAGCGTTGATTACTATCAATTATAACACCTTTTCCTGTAAATCGCTAACGTTTTAATAAAACAGTATCTTTTCCTGTAAATCGTTAACATTTCAATGTTTACGTATAAGATCGCCGATTATTGTTAATGATAGCGTCGAATAACGTCGACATGAAAATAGGCTTAACACACTCTGTGAAACAGAGGTTTGTTTTTTGTTTTTTAACGAATATCAAGAATTTCACTAATGGTAATAACTGACCGAAAACGTCGAGGCCAAAATTCAGATCACTCTGTTTGACAACTATACCTGTAGTAAACATTTAATTCTTTCTCCTGGTGCAATGAATAATGTTGTAAAAGCTCCAGATACCATTCCAGCTACGAATGTCTGCATTACTCTGAAAATTAATAATAATTAATAACTGTATTATTATTGTTATAAAGCATTATGGTTTTGCTAAAAAATATACATAAATATATTGATGTTTATGCATTTCTTTAATTGGGTATTACTTTGGTTTTTTTTATCAGAGGCACGCACTATGTAGTGCAACTAGAATAAAATAATAAAACAAATGAGGGGAAAAGGAAAACAAAAATAAATAGAAACATCTAAGCATTAGTATACTGTATGTTTATTTATTTTATTTATTTAAATATTTTACGAGGGTGATCCATCCAGCTAGCCGAAGCTGATCATTAGGGACCCTCACAAAAATACAATATGACAAGATATAAACATGCAACAATTAAATTAAAATAAATAGAATCAGAGAGAAAAGACGACAAAAAAAAGATGATTCTGAGCCAAAATTTGAAAGATGAAGCAAGTCGGATATCTAAAGGAATGAGCTTGGACTGTTTGAAAAGTTCCTAGTACTGTCTGGGGATTAGCATTATCACCGTAATAGTGACCTGTGTGTGCAAGTAATTGACAGAGGAACAAGATTATGGAGAGCTTTAAAAGTAAGATATCGATATCTGTATGAAAGCCATATTATGAAGCTAATAGCAGTAACCTGTGCTCCTCGCGGTCTTTGTCGGCTTTAATATATGGTTATATACTAATTCGCATGGAATGAGTAAGTATCATAATAAGCGCACTCTTCTGTTGTATTGTTGTAAACAAGAGTGTGATTAAGTAAACTAAATACAACAAAAATATTGTACTGTATAATGCCATTGTGGAATAAATAAATGTTTTTTGAACTTGATATATGGAAAAAACCTACAAACACTTACCCATATTTTGTATTTGCTTGTGAAGGAGTCTGTAATTTTAACCCAAGTCCATAACCAAAGAAACAGATAGCAGATATTGGTGTTATTCCAACAATTGGGGTTGCCATGCCTTTGTAAAGACCAAAAACTCCCTATAAAATAGCAAATTAGGTAAACATTGTTATCTGCCTGGTAGTACAGTATGTCTTACAAAATTCATATTCAAAACCACAAATTCACGATCAGTAATCCAACGTCCAACACACTGCACTACATGCCCTTATTATTCATGAAGCACTAGAGTGTCACCAGTGGATGAAACTAGAGTGTCACCATTGGATGAAACTAGAGTGTCACCATTGGATGAAACTAGAGTGTCACCATTGGATGAAACTAGAGTGTCACTAGTGGATGAAACTAGAGTGTCACCAGTGGATGAAACTAGAGTGTCACCATTCATTGGATGAAACTAGAGTGTCACCATTCATTGGATGAAACTAGAGTGTCACCAGTGGATGAAACTAGAGTGTCACCATTGGATGAAACTAGAGTGTCACTAGTGGATGAAACTAGAGTGTCACCAGTGGATGAAACTAGAGTGTCACCATTCATTGGATGAAACTAGAGTGTCACCATTCATTGGATGAAACTAGAGTGTCACCATTCATTGGATGAAACTAGAGTGTCACCAGTGGATGAAACTAGAGTGTCACCATTGGATGAAACTAGAGTGTCACCATTGGATGAAACTAGAGTGTCACCATTGGATGAAACTAGAGTGTCACCAGTGGATGAAACTAGAGTGTCACCATTGGATGAAACTAGAGTGTCACCATTGGATGAAACTAGAGTGTCACCAGTGGATGAAACTAGAGTGTCACCATTCATTGGATGAAACTAGAGTGTCACCAGTGGATGAAACTAGAGTGTCACCAGTGGATGAAACTAGAGTCTCACCAGTGGATGAAACTAGAGTCTCACCAGTGGATGAAGCTAGAGTGTCACCAGTGGGTGAAACTGGAGTGTCACCAAAGTACAATTAATTACTCAAATACTGGGCATATCACTGACCAATTACTGTAAACTAAATGGTACGTTCGCTTTGCTTGCGTACCATCTAGTTCCTGCCCATAAGTGGTTCTTGAATACACAGTAATTTCAGCGTAAAAAACTGCCGGTTTACAATATAAGTACCGCAGGACTATAATACATTGGCGTTTACAGAAACGAATAAATAGACACGATGATTTATGTAGACAACCAATTAGCACCCTGGGAATCTTTTTCGAAAGAGAAACTTTTCACAAAATGAGTCCAAATTTTTTATTTTTAAACAAACCAATTTGTGTTGTATGTAACATTAGGGATGAGGGATGGAGAAGAGGATAGGTAGAAAGAGGAAAAATTTTTAAATATATTCTATTCTATATCCACTCAGTAACTCATGTTTTATAGGCCTAAAAATAACGTACCACTTTACTTTGTTAAAATTGTCACTGTCGTAGTCGATTACCTAAGTGGTAGTGGAATGCGTAACTTCTTCCCTATGAAAACATACGAGAGAAACCTAAGAAGACATATTTACACCATATATAAGCGACGACCTAAACTGGATATCCACAAGTACAATTTTTCTTACAGAATTGTTACCCTATGGAATAGTCTACAAGAGGAAGCCGTTAACACTACCACAGTAAACGCCTTTAAAAATCAACTTGATAAATTCATTGAAAGAAAATACAACAAATTTACTTTTATGGGATAAAGTGTATTGCAGAAGAATTTAAATCAAGGAAACGAATGAAAAAAAACAAAAAACAAAAAATCAAAAAAAAAAAAACCATGCAGTGATGACTTGATGAAATTGGGAGGGCATGACATGACAGAAATGTATGGTCTACTTACGAGCCCGACAAGACAGGTGATTACAGATGATTACAGGTGAAATAGTAGTACATGTAACGATATATATACACCACTACGACGTTTATATTTTTTGTAATTAGTAATTAATACAAATGTTGAGAAGCAACTGTCAGTAATATAGTTTATTTGTATAGTATGTGTTTATAATCTACCCAAACTCACAGTAATACAGGGAAAAATTTCATTTGAAAATTTTGTTTTATAGCAAAATTGCTATCAAACTGATTTTTTAGTCAAGAAACATAGTTTTGTATTGTATTTTTTGCTACACAATTGTAGAAATGTGTAGCAAAAAGGTTGTTTTGTATAGCTTTTTGCTATGCTACACTGGCGAAATTATTCCCTGTAATAAATAAAAGTTTATTTGTATATATATTTATATTATATTGAATAGTACCAACACTCACAGTATGAAATTTGCGATTTAAATGGCGACCAAAAGTGGTTAATACGTATTTACAGTATTGCAATGCTGTATCTTAAAGCCCCATTCCCTACGTTTTTTAGATCTAATTTAAGATCACAAACTATATTTAATGTAAAAATAATACTATATGGTCCTATTGCGATAACTTTTTTCGTCTTTAAACGGTTAAAAATGTGAAAAATAAGTCGATTCTAATAATTATAGCGGCCCGCTATAAATCCCAAAATGCATTGCGCGCGGATTGATATTTTTGTTTTTCACCTGTAATTCGCCCACTTTTCGATCGATCGTGAGGCCAAAACAAATGGAAGACTCCTAACTTTTCAGCGAAAATACCAGGTTTTCCCCAATTTGTATCAACAGAGTCTGGCAAAAATAGAAAGACAATTAATGCAGCAACTATACATCAGGCTAGGTATATAGCTCGCGTACAATGTTCGTACGTTACCGATGTTTACCAGCTAGGCCTACAAAACTAAGCCTAGCTAGGCTAGGCCTAAGACCGTCCACGAGAGGTTGATCGCCGCGAGCTACTTAGGTAGTGCATTGTTTCTCACTTTTTATAATAATTTACCATAAAACGTACATTTAAGACAAGGAATGACATGGTTTAATGTTTTTAAAGTGATATATATGTATTATTTTCAAAAAAACGTCCAAAATTGCAGGGAAGGGGTCTTTAAGGTTTTAAGTTTATTCTCTATGGGCCCATAAATTTGATGTATGACTCTGATGGTAAAAAAATTGACCCTGCACATAAGATTTCCTCTAGGTTTTGGACGATATAGTTTTAAGCTGTGTCCCCTGGTTCTGATGTTGAGAGACAATTTAAATAACTCTTTTGGATCAATATCTTCAAAGTCTTTCAAAATTTTGAAAGCTTCAATCAAATCTCCAAAGTCTTCTTGTCTCTAATGGTTGAAGATCAAGATATTCTAGCCTTTTTTCATATGGTAGATCACTTATTGACTTGACCATCTTTGTAGCTCTTCTCTGCACCTTCTCCAAGATTTCTTTGTCTTTGTTATAGTAAGGAGACCAGGACTGAATACAGTATTCCATATGTGGATGGATGTATGCCTTGTACATGACCTGAAAACTTTCTTTGTCAATATTTTTGAATGTTCTTTTGACAGCGAGGAGGTTAGTCTCAACCAAGAATTACTATTCTCAAATGTACTTAGTATAAAGTACAAATTACGTCATAGTAAGACAACACATCTGACCAATACTAGATGTTAATTGAATATATCTATGGAGATAAAATAGCATGCTGTCGACAAATGTTTAAACATTTTAAAATAAATTTACCTCTTTCATTACAATTTTCTTAAAACAATCGAATGTACCCATATACAGTCTTGATTCTCCAGATGTCACTTGCGTTTGGAGTCTTACCTGTAAAGAGATAGATTGTGTACCTGTAATTGTGTTATAATTAGAAGAAATGGTATATAATGTATAGTGTAAAGCCTAAAATGTCAGCGGCCCTATTACATTTTTACCTTTTTCACTACCTTTTATTTTCGCGATTTGAGTTTCTTGTGTAATTTTTTTAACCAAATTGGCGAATGTCCATAAATGGACAAAGGATTCGTCAAGAAAGTACACTATGGATTTCCTACAAAATGACCTAAGAAATGTCGTAAGCTTTTTTATTTAAATTCGACTGTTATTTTAGCGATCAATCCTCTCACTGCGCCATACGTCTCGATCGCTATGAGAAGAAATGTTATCATTGTTTTGAGCGAGGCAGCGCAGGCTGAGTTGGGCCAAAGATAGTGTAGTAGGAAGATGTTACACTTCGCTCAAAAATTAGAGAACCGCTCGAGATAGGGCGCCTCTCACTACGAGTAGGGATAGACGAATCTGAAAAATGAGGAGCGCAATGGCAAAGCCCAATGAAAATGGTGTTTTCGGCAATAAATTGTAAAAATAAGCCACAAAAAACAAACAAAAACTTCTTTTTTTGTCTTTATTTAGACTTGCCCCAAGTCTGTATTGTTTTTTATTTATTTGTTTTTATTTCGGCCGCGATTTTTGTCTGAAAATACAGACTTGTGAAACATGTATAGAAATCGATTTGCAGACCGCAAACATCCGATAAGAATGACGTAGGTTATCATACCGTATTTGGCTATATGGGGCGGGCGGTATGTAAATATGGATTTCGAATCAACCAATGATCATTTTGTTTCAAAATGAAAAAGATCGAGTACGTACAGTGCTGAATGTACGATCGAGACTGTTGAAATATGAAATCGTGTTGCCAAGTTGTTTTGTTTATTAATTGTTTAGTCCTTAGCCTAGGCCTCCTTCGTAGGTCCTACTTAACTCGCACGTATGACCTGCCAAATAAAACGCCAATAAGGTAGGCCTACATACCACCACCGGCACACAACAGGATTCACACACAACAGACAGGGCTACACTACACAGAACAGGACAGGGTCTGGGTGGGAATTAAATCAAATTATCTCCGCGTAATATTAAATGATCCATTCAATGTTTGATTTGCGGAGAAGCAAGAAGAGTTTTCTTGGGAAAAATCCCATCAAATTTTTACCAGACTACTACTAGGCATACGGTATAAAATTATTTCTAGCCTTCAGAAACTTTCATTAATGTACCCAAGTACACATTGTCTAAACGTAACATAGCGCATGCGTACCTTCTTAGTTGTTGAGTCTTTGAAATTCTGAAACATGAATATTAAAACAGTGTACAAGTGAGTAGCCAATCGCATGCAGCTGAAACTAGTCAACCGGATAATCTATGCACCAAGAATTCTTGGTGTCAAACCACGTGACTTTTGCGTGTTTCCCCAGACGGAGTATCCAAACTCAAGTAATACACGTATGAAACGCCATATGTGCAAATATTTATATTTTTACTAAAATTAAGAAAAAACTCCATCTGGAGCCCAGACTAGTCTTTATTATACAAAGTTAAAAATTAATATGATGTTTTCATACTGTTCTTCTGATCTTTTTAATTGTTAATACATTTATTTGGAGTGAGTTTTGTCATGACATGACTGTAAACACTGAGCTAGGATCAGGAGGAGGCTTACCTGTAGACGCATTCATGAATGGATGCTGGTCATCTCGTACCCAAACCAACCCGTACCCGTAAAAACTCTTACCTACTGTATCTTGGTAAACCCCAGTTAAGTCTGAAGTCATAATGCAAATTTTACAGTATACAGTATTGTTGTTGACAAACAATATATGATTTATGAATAAATGATAGCAATTCTTCTGCAATTTCTATAAAACTCTAGGGGTAGAATCTGTAAATTCATTTCTATAGAAATTATCTGTTTCTATAGATTAACATAGAATTCTAAAACTTCTATAGATAGAACATTTTTTGTAAGGGTAGTAATGAAAGGCGGTAAAGTAGGCCTCCCCACGGATATTTTTTCCTTGATATAACCTTACCAATAATGAACTCATTGGCTTATAAGTTATAATTAATATTATCAATAATGTTAGGCGTTACATAATCAGGGCATATAAAATTAAGATGAATGCACAAAAGTTCGGAGTGTTACAAGCATAATATAATAATTAGTTACAGTATTATTAAATTATTAAAATTAATAGATAATTAACAATAATTGGTTTTTTTTTCAGTAAAAAAACATACTCGTAGTCCTAAATTCCTATAATGTTCAAGCCTACATGGTACCGTATTCAGTGTATGCAGATCGACTATTTGTATAATATTATTGATTATAATAAATATTGATTGATTGATTGATTATTGACTACATGCCATACTACCTATTCTCTTTTATTACCCATTTAGATATAAACCATAAGTAATCGATTATTATATAGGCATACACATTGTAGGCCTATTATTATTACCACTAGGGCTCCTAATATATTTATTCACTCTGATGAAGAAGTGTTTCTAAAGCTAGGTATTAAATTTTCTATCTCTGTCCAATGATAAACAATTAAATGTAAATAATTTAAAAAAGTTCAATTGATTTGCAAATAAAAACATTAAAATAAAAGAAATAAAATACGGGTAGATAAATTCCAGGTACCTAAACAATTCCAGGTAATTGAAACACAAATTTGTATTCCAAAGCATATAAAAAGGATTCATTTGCACTTTCTATAAAGATAACATTACATTTTATATGTTAATTCGTATTAAATCTTAATTTTACAATCATATTATTCAACTGTTATAATAGCCTATTTCCTATACAATAACTTTCCGTATCCCTACTCGACGTGCGAGGCACCCTTTAAATTTAGCTCCATGTTGTCTCGCTTTTATTTGCATTGAAAGAATAGGAAGTGTAACATCTTCCTTCTACACTATCTTTGGTTGGGCCTAGCTAGCTGCATTATTTTTATTCCTATCCAATTAAGGCATAAATCATGAATAATTCATTAGAATAATTATGATATAATATGGAACATTATAGAGGGCGCTATCTAATCATGCAGAGAGATTAAATAATTTGCCAACTGAAATTTGTGGTCTAATTCGAGGTCTTCCAAGAACATGTTTTCTTTTAATACTAATAGTCGGGAGATTATTTAGAGGGTTAGGTTTAGTATATTTAGGAAGTAGATCACCTTGTCTTGCAATTTTTTATAACAGAAAATTATTAAGAAAGGTAATATAATTAAAATAATGTATCGTTAGGAATAGGGGGAACGCCAGCCAGGCAGGGTGGTCAGGTCGGAGCTAGTTCCGTTTCGCACCTGTCATTTATTTCGATTCAAAATTCAGGAGGAGGAACTGAGGGATAGGAGCCTAGCAAGCCGCCCTACCTAGCCTAGAGCCTAGCTAGCTAGGCCTAGGCCCTACCTAGTTAGAGGGCTAGGCCTAATGATGGAGGCTATATGAAACACACAGTCAGTCTGCAGAAAGAAGTCAGGCTTTACCTACCTTTATAGTATCTAGTGGATGTCCTGCAAACACAAGACAAACTCCACCAAATCCACCTGCAATTAAGTTTTTGGCAAGACTTATTTTTTGATTTTCTGACATTATTTTCGTTCGTTTAGTTCACAGGGCCCGATACTACAAGTACAACAACACGTTGTTTTTCATGTTGACACGATATGCATGACCAAATACGACCTCCTGACCTCCTTAACTTAATTCATTTGCATTAGAAATTTGTAACATAGAGTGATGCCCGCCCTCATAAGGGCGGATGTATACAGACTGAAAAGAAGACTTGATTTAATAGATTTTGTTATGTATGTACATCGCATCTTGGTACCTTGATATGTAAATTAGGCTAGTCACGGTTTGTTGTAGTCATGGTATGATATGAGAGCTGTGCACAATAGGCGATACGTTGTATTAACCTTTAATGCTCCGTGTTGAGACATAATCTTATATAAGTGAGCCCTAGTATGAGTTACATATGATATAATTTGTATTTATTATTTACTGATGAATTAGTTAGGTTTGATAGACATACTAATGATGATAGTATGCCAATGTTAACGGCGAATTATGTATGATAAGCCGTATTACGTTAGGGACGTGCTTTATGGCGCCCTGTCAATGTTTCTCTGTTTATAATTTAGTTTAACGGATGAATAGAAATAAAGTGAGCAAGAATAGCTCAAGAAAGAGAAGCTATTCTTCTGTGGTTTTGTCCGTGTTTAAACTGCGGGGGTTCCATGCAGAACAGATATTATACATGCCACATTAAATAGAACTATGATAATATATTTTGCAATTTCAACATTTTTAAGACGTTTCTAGTGTACATTCACCTTTATTAAATTATTTAGGCTACCACCATGTTAAATTAGTTCACAAAGAAAAGCCGAACACATCAACAACAAAAACAACAAAGCGTTTACCCAGCATGGCCTATTCTATGACATTGTCGCGTACTAATCTACGGCCGGTAAATTAAGTAATGTTTTTATGATATAAATTAGAATAAAATACATGTTATTAATAGGACAAAATGTTACATTTAATTAATATTCATTCTTTTTTACCAGAGACAAGTTAGAAATATAGAAATATAAACTATCCTTCATGAAAACGCGTAGCCTAAACAACAACACGCCCGGCGGTTGATGAAAGCGAGATGTTTATTCGGCAGTTTTTACTAAATAAATTGCATGAAACGAACAATTAAATATCCAAACAACATTTAAAATGATGTTGTCATGTAGTTGATAACATTTTTTTTTATCATGAATACACTAGTAGACGGACTCGTCCGACGATGACCATATGAGGCCTTTCGGCCAAACGAGAGCCGCCACGAGAACGTCGTCGCCGCTGTTTGTTTGGTGTTTAGTAGGACCACAAAATGCATACCATTGCTAAATAATTCATGAATAAAACTATATGTCTTTGAAGAGAAGAAATAGGTTCTAATGAAGACATATACATAGTTGTATTCATGAATTATTTAGCAATGGTATGCATTTTGTACTGTAGTCAAAGATACATTAAAATATTTTAACAATTTTCCTAAAATTTTCCTAAAATTTGCATAATCCATACTCCACCAAAATAAGTTGAAATACAAATTTGATAATATCTTCCTAAGATAGAAATATGGAACAATAGCGTAGTACTGAAAACTAATGTTATCAAATCTACGTTTCGCGGTACATCTAAGATAGATAAGATAGGTATCCAATGCGGAGATTAGTACCGAAGTTTTTCCATTGTGCTCGCCTATGTCATAATTAACCATAATTTATATATAGAAGTTGTGTTAGTTGCACCGGACCTGACCCAACGTTGCTTAACTTCGGTAATCTGAAGAGAACCAGTGTTTCAATGCAGTATAGCCATTTATCGTCGAATTATCGGCTACTTGTGGTTGTAAGGTCGTGCAATCGTTAGTATTATAATTTGAATTAGGCCTACTGATCTATAAAAAAAAATGGTTAAACGCATTAAAATTGGAGGAAAGGAGCAAGGATGGAATGAATTGACGTCTAATTTCATGTAGTTTAGGCATATATGATATATAAATAAAATAACCAGAAACAGAAACACTCAAATAACGTGACAAAGTGTTTTTTTAATTTCACAATGATACAGATAGTAAAGACATTTTTGCTGCGCTTAACACCATAATATTCATGAAAATTTGTAAATTTTACATACTTCCTTTTTTAAGAACATGTAAAACATACTTTAATTTTATTCGCAAAGCAAACGACTAAATGATATAATAACCATTATGTCGTAAAAAATATACATATTTTTGTTATTGCTTTTTAACAAATGTTGCTTCCCATCCACTTTCTAACCACAGTTTACTTCCATATCCTTCCTGTAGAGCACTTATGTTTTTAAGAAAATCAACGAATTCCCAATAGGTTGATTCGGATACACTTTCGCGTAGATTGACCACTTGACTCAAGAAATCTATCATATATTTGCCTTCTATAGACCCTTGGTTGAAACATTCAGTAACATCAATGTCGTTCCTAGTTCTCTCTAATTCATAACCAATATTGAGCGCTTTTAAGCCATCAATTACTTCTCGTGATGATATTTGATTAAAGGAAGCAACACTTTGATACAGAGAAGAGAAGTTCTTCCACAATCGATAGCACCCTGTTGTTTCTATAAAAAAGATCATAAATATATATATCGTATCGTTTCAAATTAATTAATTAAATTTCAGTATATCACCAGGTGGTTTAGAATTAATTTCTATGCCTATTGAGACAATATATATCAAATGATGGAATTTTTTTTTTACCATCACAGAAACAGATTTTGCTACCTTATTCGCAATTTCCGAGGTAGGGTTCCGTTTGTAAGTTTACGATAATTAAGAGGATTGTTTAGCTGTCTTAGGGACTCGACTCCTCTTCATAAAATCTGATGTCCATAGCAACAGTGGATATATATCTCGGATGGTGCGACTTTTTCTCCTTCTCACAGATTTCCTTATCTTATCGTTTCAAATTAATGCATTTTCAGTATATCACTGCACGGTTTATAACTAATGTTTTTTTGCCTGTTGTGTGTATATTAACATTTTAACGTGTTAGTTACACTGGCAATAATACATGTTTACATACGTTTAAGTACAGCAATTAATGCGCTATTATTTTAAGTAGTTACAATTGCTTACCGGTTACTAGAATGACGCAATATTTCCCACCGTGTTCTAGTATTTCATACAAATACTTCAGTGAATCTTTAAGATCATCAACGTAGTACAAAGAGTTAACAGAAAAGATTATATCATATTTGATACTCGCTCCAACATCAGCACGATATTCATCCAACGTTTGCTGTCGCCACTGATATGTTAACCCTTTCAGTTTACTCTTCTCCAGGGATTCCTTGTAGATGTCTATGTATTTTTTGGAAGGTTCTAATACAGTAACCTCTATCGATGAAAAAACCTCCAGCAGTTTCGAGATATTTCCAAGTTCAACCTCACCTTTTAAAATAAGAAAACAACATGAAGTTGGTGTTTTTTATAGATAAATCATGAATGATTCCACCGAACTTTCGAGGTAAAATAACGATTGTGAAGCATTTGATCAATAGGAAAACTTCCTTAAAATGTCTTGACATGTTTCGAGAAACTATTATCATCATCATCAGAACAGAAAACAACGTCTAGTGTACTTATATACCAATAGGAATCGTATGTTAATGAGGAAGTAATTGTCAGACAAACAACAAGAAGAAACGTAGGCAACAAACAATCATATGGTGAGCGTTACGCCTAACATAGATTTGTTTGTTGAAGGAAGATTTACTCTACGTGAAGTGGAGGGATTCATTGGCCTTAAGATCTCACTATTATTTAAGAAAGCGGAATCTGCAGGATCCAGAACGGTGAAGCATTCCGCATATTAGCGAGGGCCTTACACCGTTCTAAATCCTGCAGATGTTGAAAAACTTGAGAAGCCTTGTCCCTAAAATGTTCACGCATCAGCATTGGTTTCACCAATATACATGGAATTACATCCCATAGGCGCGGCCTACATTTAAATTTATATACAACACGAGAGCGGGGAATATCGGGGACAGGGTCCGTAAGACTAAACAAGTTCGAAATTTTAAATGATTTGAATGCTAATTAAATAAACATTCAAATCATTTAAAATTTCAAACTTTTTTGTAAATGTAACTTCGCATATCCTTAGAGATCAAAGTTCACAAATACAATTGATACTTGTTCAAAAGTTATTTAATATTTTACATAATTTTGTTTGTATAGCTAGGGGGCTCAGTTAATAGGGGTTACGTTGATTGCTTAGAGCCAGGTCTATCTATAGGCATAATATTTTCCTTTTATCATTCACTGATTTCATTGTCTGTCGTACTAAAGCCTAAATAAATCTAATCTATGTTATTGACTGACTTTTTTCAGGCATTTGACCTTGTTGACCACACGATTGCAATCAATAGGTTGTTTGAAGGTGTTCCCTCATCCTGTAATGCATGGATTGTAGATTTTTTCTCGGATCGGCTACATCGTGTTAAGTACTGTAATGTTGGTCTTTCCGATATTACTTTGATTAATGCAGGAGTTCTTCAAGGTACTAAATAAGTTTTTTTCAGCGTCTGATGGTGATAAGTCTATATCTTATTTGAAATGTGTTGATGATCTCACTATTATTTAAAGTCGATCTGTTGGTAAACAATCTAAATTGCAGGAATGTGCTACAAACTTACTTTTTTGGTCAAATGAATCTAATATGAAATTAAACCCAAATAAATGTTGTGTTTGATGTTGACATTTGTTTCGCTAGGAATCCCAACGCCAACACTTCTTAATGATTTAGATGTTAATAAGACCGTTGTTGCTAAACTTTTGGCGATTTTTTATCAATCGAACCTTAGATGGGATACCCATGTTAACTATATTATTAAAAAGGGTAATAATAATATAAAAATACATTATATAGGCCTACATACCCTTAAGCGCCATGGTGTCACATCTTGTTACTGTCTACCTAAGCGCAGTTCGACATATTGAATCCAGTTTGGAGCAGGTTTAACTAATATAAGCATCATGAGTATGCTCATGAGTATGCCATTAAGCGTGTCCATTTTAGGCCGTGGTTATTCGACCTACTATGATGCCTTTGGTCGAACTGTGCTTAGTTACACTAAATCTGTACCTTTACTTTCCAAAATCCTCTGTAGAGATTCGTTTAGATTACATGCGTTTTAATCATAAAACAACTCTTCTCCTTATAATGCTAGGCATAGACATACGTTTGTTAAAACGCAGTCCTGTTCCATTGATTAGACTTTTAAATGAATAATTTGTAATTTTACCTTTTTATGTTGTTTTATTGTATGTATTTTGATGTTCAATTGGTTTTTATGACACATAGCAGTAATATTTTAATTTTTTTAAAGTTTTTAAAGTAATTTTAACCAATTTTATACACATTTTGTAAATTGAAAGAATTAATAATGTAATGTAATCGTAATCTATCTAATCTTTTATGTAGGCTTACCAAATAAAAAAAAAAACATTTTCACTGAAAAAAGCTTGTATCGTTACATATTTGCGATTGAAAAAAATTAGGCCTACTGTATTATTTTGTACTTTTAATATCTGACCATTGATAAATTAAGAACATTTCTTGGTTATAACATTTCACAGTTCATCCAGGGTCCCTTCATTGTGTTCAACATTCCACAGTTCATCCAGGGTCCCTTCATTGTGTTCAACAGGCTATCTGACCTGGGAATAAACTTACCCGAACCGCTACCAACACCAAGTACTTTTAATGGCCGTTTACCAATCGTTACAGATCCTATAAGTTGATTTTTTACCAGTTGGTTTGTCCAATCAACTAGTACATTCTTTCTCTGTTGACGTTTTGTCCGTTCTTCGAATGCTTTCACGTAGTAATCAGGATCGGAAGAAAGAACTTTCGAAAATGCCATAGCGACTGTGTTAGTGTTAAGTTCAACAATGAAAGTACGAACAAAGAACTTATAACACAAGAATCTCCTGTTCTTCAATTTGCATTCAAAATACAGTATCGGAAGTACAGGTGTGCTGTTCGCGATTGATAATTTGTTATGCGTACCGCCCTCTATAGTTTGTCTCCACTGTTCGATAAGTGTTAATGGCGGCTCGGCAGTCACATATATTGTTTTCATCTCAAAACGATGTTTTATGCAAGATATTGAAAGAGGTGTCGATTCACACCCTTTTTTACCACACACACACACACACAAACTCAAACGAATAAAGACTTGGTTATACTGATCGGTGTGATAAATGTTTATTTATTAGTTCCGTGACAGTAAAAAAGGGTGATCGATTACATCTACACCAAACCTTGCAGGCAGACGTTAATCACTAATCATGACAACACGGTCAGGTCAACCATACAACGAAGGCTATGGTGTGACACATAGTGAAGAAAAAAGTGGACAAGGGCAAGACGCCCCAAACAAGATGAGTTCAAAACGAAGCACCAGTTCCAGCTCATGTTCATCCCGCAGTTCTGTGGCATCGAAAGCTCGTGCCAAGGCGGAAGCGAGTAAAGTGAAATTGGATTTCACACGCCAACAAACACAGATTAGACCAAGGATGGCATTTCAAGAGGCAGAAATGAAACGGCAAAGTGCCCAAATACAGTTGTTGGAAGCTGAAAAGGACGCAGCAGCAGCAGAAGCTGAAGCAGCTACACTAGAAGAAGCTGCAAATTCTAAGGCAGGTAGTGAAATTAACCTTCCTACAGATGACCCGAAAGAAAGGGTAATGCAATATCTCACTGATAACGATTCCATATGCTCGAAGAACGAGCAAAATGAAGATGTAGTTACTTATAGCCTCTCGCCTAATGCTGCAACTTCCAAAGCAGAGCAACAATTTGCCTTCAGCAGGCAATCATACTGATATAGATGGGCCCTGGCCATCTCCTAGCGCTACAGATGCCTTTGCTATGAAAAATCCTCATCCCAATCCAGCGTTAAATCTTACACCAGAAGGTTCGATACCTGATAAATCTAGCAGACCTACGACAGTTATAGAGGCGGCTTCGCAGATAGGTAATGCTCTCCTAAAGAAGGAGTTGGTAAACAACAGCCTAAGAAAGTTTACTGACAAAGCAGCACATTACCGGGCATGGAAGGCAGCCTTCCACAATACCACAATGGAATTAAACTTGACACCGTCACAAAAGTTGGAACTTTTAATGAAATGGCTGGGTAGCGAGTCTCACAAATTATCTATTTCAATTTACAATTCACACATTTCCAGACCAGAATTAGGATTAGAACGGATTTGGGAGATTCTTGACAACAAGTATGGTTCAGCCGAAGCATTAGAGAAGGATATTCAGACTAGAATAGAGACTTTTCCTAAAATAAATACATGGGAGGCTGAGAAAATAATGCTATTCAGCCAGCTGATGAATGAAATTCAGTATATGAAAGACGAAGGTATATATCCAGGCCTAGCTGCCTTGGACTCTGCAAGGGGTTTGCACCCACTTGTCGAAAAGCTTCCTAACAACCTTCAAGAAAAATGGTGTATGACAGGCTCACAGTACAAGTTGGACCATAAAGTTCTATTTCCACCATTCAATGTATATGTCAAGTTTGTTCAAAAATATTCTAAGATATGGAATGATCCTAGCTTCTGCAGGCCAGCTAATCACAAGAACAGTGGTGAAGGTGTCTCAAAGGCTCAACGAACATTGGTGAATGTAAAGAATACAAATATTACAAATAAAGATGTTAATGATGGCATGTGCCCACTGCATGAAGGAAAACATCCATTGGTGAAATGCAGGGTGTTCATAGCGAAATCATACTTGGAAAAGAAGAAACTTATTAAGGACTACAAATTATGCTTCCGATGCCTCTTGGGAGGTCTCATTTTGCAAAGGAATGTAAAGCTAGAGTGAAGTGTGAAATATGTAAAAGTGAAGGACATTTAGATGTTTTACACAATCAAACATATACCTCTACAACACCTAAACAGGCTAAGAATACTCAAAAGGACACCTCAACACCTCCACAAGAGGTTAAAAATATTGAAAAGAACGACTCAGCACAACCAAAACAAGTTAAAAATGTTGAAAAGAATACCTCAACACCACCTAAACAGGTTGGCAAGAATGCATCTGCCACAAACGAACTTGAATATGTATCTCCTAGCTGTCTGGACATCTGTGGCAGAGAAGGAGTAAGTAGATCGTGCTCGAAGATATGTCTAGCTAATGTGTAACTGAAAGAGAATCCTGACAAGGTAGTAAAAACATATGTACTTATCGACGAACAAAGCAACAAATCATTGGTGGCTAGCAAGATGTTTGACCTGCTCGAAATATCTGGTGAACTAATCAACTATAGAATAAAAACTTGTAATGGAGAAAAGAAAACTACTGGTAGAAAACTGCAATCCGTGGTTGTTGAAGCAATCAACAGAGAGGTTCAAATAATTCTACCTAACCTACTTGAATGTGAAGAAATTCCTGGAAATAAGTCAGAAATCCCTACACCGGAAGTTGCAATGGCTTTCCCACATCTTGAATCCATCGCGGCAAAAATTCCATCTATCGACCAGTCTGCTGAGGTGCTGATACTTCTAGGCCGTGATGCCCCCCAAGTACATAAGGTGCGAGAAGTGATAAATGGTCCGGACAACGCACCTTGGGGACAAAGACTTGATTTGGGTTGGGTCGTCATAGGTGAGACCTGCCTTGGAGAGGTGCATGTACCTAACACTTCTATATCAGCATGCAGAACAAGTGTTAAAATCCAAAGTAATGGAAAACCTTCCACACTAGACCCATGTCCTAACAAAGTGAAAGTGGATGAACTTTTCGACAGCGGTGAAGACACAATAAGTTTTTCAAGAGAAGAGAAGCAGTTTTTAAAGATTATGGAGACTGAAGGAAAGTTAAATCCTGATAAACAGTGGACTGCTCCATTACCTTTTCGGACACCAAGACCTAGACTTCCTAACAACCGAGAACAGGCATTGAAGAGAGCACTGATACTTCACAAATCTCTTGAAAAGGATAGTATCAAAAGACAACACTTCATCGCCTTCATGAAAGGAGTATTAGATAATGGACATGCAGAAAAGGCACCACCACTTAAAGCACACGAAGAACGCTGGTACTTACCTCTATTTGGTGTTTACCACCCTAAGAAATTGGAGAAAATAAGAGGTGTGTTTGACTCTTCCGCCGTCTTTCAGGGAGTATCGCTGAACCAAGTTCTATTCAAAGGGCCGGACTTAACGAACGGACTAGTTGGTGTGTTGATGCGTTTCCGAAGAGAAGGCGTAGCAGTGTGTGGTGATATAGAAAGCATGTTCTATTGCTTTGGAGTAGTCGAAAAGCATAGGAACTTTTTGAGGTTTTTCTGGTATGAAGAAAATGACCTAAGCAAACCACTGATAGAGTACAGGATGTGTAAGCATGTCTTTGGGAACAAGCCCTCACCAGCAGTTGCCAACTATGGGTTACGTGAAATTGTCAAGGAAGCCGACCCTGATGTTGTAGATTTTGTGAATAACAATTTTTACGTAGACGACGGCTTAACATCTTGTGAAGACAACGCTACAGCAATCTCCTTAATGAAGCGAACACAACAGGCATTGATGACCAGTGGTGGTGTACGCCTACATAAGATTTCGTCAAATAGCCAAGAGGTGTTGAATGCTTTTGAACGAGAAGACATTGCCAAAGAAATCAGAGATTTTAATGTGGAAGAAGGAGGCGCTCCTATTCAAAGAAGTCTAGGCTTACAATGGAGACTATTTGAAGATGTATTTACATTCCACATTAACCCCGAAAAAAAGCCATTCACGAAACGTGGCGTTCTAGCTACCATTAATAGTATATACGACCCATTGGGCTTCATTTCCCCTGTGCTGGTTTGTGGACGAGTTCTATTCCGAACGATCATGCATCTTAAACTAGACTGGGATGACCCATTGCCAGAAGGGATGAAACATAAGTGGGACGCATGGAAAGAAAGCCTGAAGAAGCTGGCATCACTAAAAATCCAAAGAACTTACCACAAAAGTCTAAGAAAGGATGTGATAAATACAAAGGTGCATGTGTACTGTGATGCTTCAGAACAAGCGGTTGCAGCTGTAGCATTCTTAAGAACAACCACTATCCACGGAACCGAGGTTGGATTCCTCATTGGAAAATCACGTATATCTCCTAAACAAGGACATACTATTCCTCGTCTTGAACTCTGTTCTACTGTGGTTGCTACAGAACTAGCTAAAATCATCATCACAGAACTACACTTTCCTCCAAGTGACATCATATACCATTCAGACAGCAGGGTATGCTTAGGGTACTTGAACAACACTACAAGACGATTTCATACTTATGTTGCCAACAGAGTCGAAAAGGTGCTGTTAGTATGTGAACCACATCAATGGAATTATGTGCCAACTGATCAAAATCCAGCAGATCATGGAACTAGATATGTTGACCCATCAAAATTGCAGTCATGTGCTTGGCTCACTGGCCCTCAACATTTGCATAAAGAAGAAGAATCATCATTTCCTCTTGTTGACCCTGAAAACGACAAGGAAATTAGAAAAGAAGAAGTTACCACCTTTAAAACAGTGGTAATCAAACCCCAGATGCTCAGTGAAGAGAGAATAAAACGCTTTTCTACATGGACAGGCTTGACAAGAGCAATTACTTACTTGAAACATCAAGCATCTTCATTCAGAGCAGGTGAGAAGACATCACAATGTTCTGGGTGGCATATATGCACGCAGCATAGATCCATAGACGAATACAGACAAGCTGAAATCGTTATCATCAAAGATTTGCAAAGACAGTTCTACGACAGTGAGATAAACTGCCTGAGAGCAGGAAAGCCTGTTCACAGAAATAGCTCCGTGATAGCCCTATCACCAATGTTAAATGCTGAAGGTTTGTTAAGCGTTGGTGGTAGATTACACAAGTCTAAACTTCCCTTCATCGAAAAACACCCTACACTAATTCCAGGAAATAGCCATGTGGCGAAGCTACTTGTTCATCATTACCACACGAAAATACATCACCAAGGCAGACACTTAACTGAAGGGATGATCAGACAAGCAGGTTATTGGATCACAAGTTGTAAAAAATTAGTGTCCTCAGTGATTTACCGTTGTGTACTGTGCCGGAAACTTAGAAGAACTTTAGCTGTTCAAAGGATGGGAGACATGCCAGAAGACCGAATGTCTTGCGATCCAGCTTTCACACATGTAGGCGTTGATTGTTTTGGACCTTGGGACATAGTGGCCAGACGTACAAGAGGCGGTATAGCGAAAAACAAAAGATGGGCCGTTATGTTCTCATGCTTATCCACGAGAGCAATTCATATTGAAGTAATTGAAGAAATGTCAACGTCATCTTTCATCAATGCACTTAGGAGGTTTGTGTCTGTCAGAGGCAAAATCAAAACCCTTCGATCAGATCAAGGCACTAACTTTATAGGTGCAAGCAACGATGATGATTTGCATACCCATCTTGTGAAGAATCAAATAGAATGGAAAATGAACCCGCCCCACGCATCCCATGGGAGGTGCGTGGGAGAGAATGATCGGGATTACTAGAAGAGTGCTGGATGGAATGCTGGTTGACCACCAAAATAAAAATATGAGTCACGAAGTCCTAACAACGATTATGTCAGAGGTTGTTGCTATTATTAATTCAAGACCTCTTGTTCCATTAAGCAACCATGCAGCTGATTTTGTATACTTCACACCGTCTATGTTGTTAACTCAAAAGCACCCAGGAATAGAAGAAGTGATAATTGAAAGGACCGTGCAAAACATGTACAAGGCCCAATGGAGACTGGTTCAGATTATGGCTGATCAGTTCTGGAAAAGACGGCAACCACGACGTAAATGGAAAGACAAGGCAAGCAATATGAAAATTGGAGATGTGGTGTTGTTGAAAGACAACAGTGCCAAACGAATTCGGTGGCCAATGGGCATTGTGAACAATGTTTTCCCAGGAGATGATGGTTGCGTTCGTAAAGTCAGTGTACGCTTGCCAAGCGGAAAGAGTTTTAACAGACCTGTGCATGAATTAGTGCTACTTGTGGAATCGGACAGTAAATAACTCTAGATTCGATTGCTTACTTCTTGTTTTAGAAAGTTTGTATTGTTATTTAAATGCTTTATAGTTATGTTATTTAGTATGTAGTTATTGTGATGTGTTACATCACAGGGGGTGTAAGGTCCTATATGTATATTTATATAGAGGGCGCATTTCATTTCAACATTGTTTTTCGTTCATGTGCAAGTTTTTTAGATGATCCCTGTTTTTGGGAATAAGACATGTGCGCGCCTAAGGTTATTGTAGGAGGAGACATAAAATGGTCGCAAGGATGAGACCATCTGTCATAGGCGTCTGATAATATCCTATTATAAAATTGTTACGCGGAGAAAGACCATAGGTTTTGGTGAGCATCCGGTTTATTATTAACTTTAGATTGATATTATTGAGTTATTGTTTGATTTATAGTAGTTGGAAAGGCCCTAAGCCTTCTCCTACTCGTTGCCTATGATGATATGAACGGCTAGGTTAGGCCAGATAGCCTACATCATTGTTGCCACGAGGCTGGTCAAGACGTTCATTAATTTCAATGTGTTAATGTTGATATAACAATTGTAGGCCATATCTGTCCTGTATAGTAAGGAAGGCATTTATATTATGTAATCAGCATCTCAAGTGTAATTTACAGAGAATTATTTAAGTGTTTATATATACAGTATTGTGATTTATTACACATATACGTTGTTCTGTGTAAGCCGATAGAGGGCTGTACATTGAGAGTTTTGACGTTACTAAGACGACAGGGATCGTCTTTAAATTGTTGTTATTTGCATGATTCGTTATAACATGGTACTGCTGTATGTTAACATAGGCATTTATATTTGTCTGTTTCTTACTAGAAACGCCACAAGCTACATGCATCACAGGTTTGACAGCTTAAAGGAGGAAATAAAAATAAGGAATAAGCAGTATATTGTGTGTAGTCTTGTTGTTGTCTACCTGAATCTAACTCCGCGACCAGAGGTCGTTACATTTCAAAACCTTGGCATTTTAAAACCTGTGTCTACGAGTCAATCTAGACAAACAAATCGGAGGTGTATTGTTGTGCAACAGGAGGCTTACGTACGTTGGATATCCAAAGATCAAGTAAGATTTGTGCAATTAATGGAGGTTCTTGATGCGTGAATAGGCTCGCTTTGGAGGAACCAAGAGGAATTTGCATACTTTGCTGTGAAGATACTGTACCATCAAGGGAACCAAGATATCAAGGAAAAAACCGTACCTAAATATTGTTATCAAGGACTTTATCATTGATTATATATATGCATTGTAATTTAATTACTTTCCACAAGGATTTTATTGCATTTAGGAATTTAGTGTTAATATTGTACACATCTAAATATTTCAATTACTGTTGTGCTACTCATTTAATTGATATTGTATTTGTTCGTAACAATGCCTCTCTCCAAAGGTTCTTCTGTATGCTCTAGCTCTGCTGCATCCATTAGGTTGTCAGCCGCACAAACACGAGCTGACCTGGCAGTAGCTAAGGCAAAAAGGGATGTTGAATTAAAGAAACAAGAATTGGCTGCAGATATTCAAAGATTAGAACTTGAATCTGAAGTAACTATGAACGAGGTAAAATTACAGGTTTATGAACAGGAAATAAAGAAAATGGAGGAGGAAGAGGAGAATTATAGGCAATCGAGAGACTTGGATTTTCCTGAAGGAAATAGTCAAGAAAGAGTAGCAGATTATATTCAATCTAGCATCACTCATAGTTCTATGCCACCATTACAAGATGACAATGAAGAAGATTATGCTGTAAGGAAAGAACAGCTACCTAGTCAGCGTGGTGCAACTGTGCAACCCAAGACAAAGGCGGCTATTAATTTAAAGGATCCGATTCATGATGCATTCATGCAGTTTATAAAAACCACCAGTTTACCAAAGAGGGAGTTGACTCCATTTAGTGGGCAGCCAACAGATTATAATAGGTTTATTCGAGCATTCGAGCATGAAGTGGAGAAAAAGGTGCCTGATAATCAAGACAGACTTTACTACCTGGAGCAGTTTACTGCAGGAGAGGTGAACCAGCTTGTTAAGAGTTTTATGCATATGGAACCAGAAAAAGGCTATAAGGAAGCTAAACAAGCCATCGTGAAAAGATACGGTAATAAGTTTAAATTGGCGGAATCGTATCTTCAAAGAGTTAACGGTTTCCCAGAGATAAAGGCAGAAGACGGAGGTAGAATCTCAACGTTTTCATTACTTCTTTTAGAGTGTCAAAACGTAATGTTAGATTTGGGCTATATGGATGAACTTAATGCTACCACTAACCTTCAAATAATTGTCAAGAAGCTTCCATACAAGATGCGTGAAAAATGGCGCACCAAAACTGATGCTATCCAGCAGAACCGTCGAGTTGTATTTCGAGATTTAGTGGAATTTGTGTCTACACAGGCAAGGATACTGGACAACCCAACATTTGGTAGGATAAAGGATGATAAGGTAATGGGAAAGACCCCATCAAAATATACGAAGAAGGATACTATGAGCGGTGCATTCGCAAGCGTAGAAGAAACATCTTACAAGGACTCTCCCATAAAGAATGTATGCCCGTATTGCAAACTGTCAGGGTGTTGGTTAGGAAAATGTTCACCGTTTGCAAAACTAAACAGAGAAGATAAACTCAACTTCTTAGCAAAGGAAAGGAGATGTTATGGTTGCTTAGGAAAGGGACATGTATCCAAGAAGTGCAGTAGACGAAGTACATGTAAAAAATGCAACCAGAAACATCCCACCATTCTTCACAGAGATGATACACCGCCCAAGGAACAAATTAGTGGTGCTCCAGCAGGTCAGCTTAACGCTACACAGACAAGTAATGGTAATACTGTGCAGTCAGCAAATCAGCTCGCTGCTACGTCGAAAGAATTTGTACCAGCTAGTAGCGACCTAGCATCAGCTTGTGTTGATGACGATGCAGATTGTGCACTGGCCGTCGTACCAGTTTTGGTAAAGCTTAACGGGCGCCAAGTAATAACTTATGCATTTTTAGACCCAGGCAGTAACATCTCTTTTATTTCAGATAAGTTAATGCAACAATTAGGAGTAGGCGGAACCAAAGGTTCAATTTCATTCAAAACGATGGGCGTGCCACATACGGCCCCCGCGAAGTTAGTGAAGAATATAAGAATACAGGCTTTGACTGGGAAAGAAAATGATGTGACGATTCCCTTGGCCTTCTCGAAAGAAAACTTACCTATTGAGCGGAATTTAATACCCACGCAAGAAGAAATAGATAAGTGGCCCCATCTGAGTGGAGTGAAAATCAACTATATTGAGGCCGACGTTGGGCTGCTGATTAGTATGAAGGTTCCAGGAGCTTACACACCCCTCGAGATCAAGACTGGTCCTGAAGACGCACCTCATGCAACAAGAACCAAGCTTGGGTGGATTGTGTGGGGATTGATAAAGGGAAAGAGAGCCAGTCAACATGCTTCTTACAGAACTCAACTTGTGGCCTATAATAACTCTACACATGAGGAAACAAGATTAGAGAAGCTATATCAAGGATCCTTAGAAATGGACTTTCCAGAAAAGGGACTTAATCAGGAACAGCAACTTTCCATTGAAGATAAGGAATTTATATCTAAAGTTGAGAAAGGCAGCACTATGGTTGATGGTCATTATTGTGTCGCCTTGCCGTTTAAGGAAGGTCAAGTAAAACTACCAAACAACTGGTATTTGGCAGAGAAAAGGTTGAAATCTTTGCAGAAACGACTAACGAACGATGACAAATACAAGCAAGAATATTGCTCATACATGGAAGGTTTGGTTGAGAAAGGATTTGCTGAGAAGGTGCCAGTAGATGAAGTGACAAAGAATAGACAGTGTTGGTACGTGCCGCATCATGGTGTTTATCACCCTCAGAAGCAAAAACTGCGAGTAGTTTTCGACTGTGCGGCCAAAGCAGAAGGTGTGTCGTTGAACGACTGTCTTCTCCCTGGACCAAATCTTACTAGCAGTTTGCTAGGAGTGCTGTTGCGATTTCGGCAAGGTAAAATAGCGCTCGTAGCTGATATTGAGGCCATGTTCTCGCAAGTGATAGTTCCGGTGAAGGATAGGGATTTCTTAAGATATATTTGGCATCCGGATAGTACTCCAGAAGTCTATAGAATGAAGGTACACACCTTTGGTGCAACATGTAGCCCATCTTGTGCCAACTTTGCGTTAAAGAAAACTGCTGATGATAACAAGGACGATTTCCCTGAGGACGTAATTGAAACTGTAAAAAATAATTTTTATGTGGATGATCTCCTTAAGAGCCTCGACAATCCAGAGATGGCTATTGAGATGGTTGAACATTTGAGAAGACTTTGTCGACGAGGTGGGTTCAATCTGACAAAGTGGTCAAGTAGCAACAAAGGCGTTATACAATCTGTGCCTGAGGATCAACGTTCAACAGAATTAAAGGGACTTAATTTGAACCAGGAACTGATACCTACTGAGCGAACGCTAGGTATAAATTGTGACTTGGAGAAGGACGTGTTTCAACTGAGTACACCCAGTGTGACAAGGCAACAAAACATATGGACTAGAAGACACTTATTGTCAGTAATGAGTTCAGTATTTGACCCGATGGGGTTGATGTCACCAGTGGTACTGCCAGCAAAGGACATTTTTCAGCGATCACTTAGTTTGAAGGACAGCGGTTGGGATGACCCATTCTCCAAGGAATTACAAGAGGAGTGCACAAAGTGGTGGAGTGAGCTACAACTTCTCAAGGAGGTTGTGATTCCTAGATGGTTAGGAACATATGCACATTGCAAATGTCAACTACACGTATTTGCTGACGCATCCAGTAAGGGATATGGTGTGGTACTTTACGTAAGATTGGATGACGGATCTAATAGATGTACTTTGCTATACAGTCGATCCAGAGTTTCGCCGAAGAAAAAACAAACTATTCCGAGGTTAGAATTGACCGCTGCGACAGTTGGTGTAAAAAGTGCAGCAATTATAAGACAAGAAATGGACGTCGAATTTGACAAGGTCTTTTTCTGGACAGACAGTATGATAGTTTTGAATTACATTCATAATAGAAATACGAGATTCAGTGTGTTCGTGGCCAACAGGCTACGCGTGATTCACGAGGGCTCGGAACTTAATCAATGGCGTCATGTTAGGAGTAAAACCAATCCAGCTGACCTTGCATCTCGAGGAATAAATCTAAAAAATGAGGATGAGGTTGCTATGTGGCTACGAGGGCCGGCGTTCCTCACAAGAGATTCGTCGGAATGGCCACAGCTATTTCAAGGTAGTCAATTGAAAATTGATGATCCTGACGTAAAGGAAGTCTTTACAGTAGTAGAACAAAACCGTTGGATGAATGATCTGATTAAGCGGTACTCTTCCTATCACAAACTAAAGAAGGCAGTCGTATGGTGGACTAAATTTATAGGTTACTTGTCCCACAAATCCGTAACACCAATGATAACAGCAACTGAAATGGAACAGGCCGAGATAGACTTGATCAGATATGTACAGGAAGAGTTTTTCAACGAAGAGATTGATGCGTTGAAGGGCCAAAAGGATGTGAAGAAAACTAGTTGCCTTGCAAAATTAAACCCGACCTTGGATAAATGTGTGCTGAAGGTTGGAGGGAGATTGAAGAATTCGGAGTTGGATGAAAATGCCAAGCATCCAATTGTATTGCCGAAGCATCGTCTTTCAGAGGTGATAATTAATGAGGTTCACAAGCGCACAGGTCATTGTGGCAGGAATCAGTTAATCGACGAGGTGCGAAAGAAATTTTGGATTGTCACGCTTCCATCGGTTGCGAAAGCATGTGTTACAAGATGTATCAATTGCTTAGAAGATAATCCAATTATATTGCTTTAATTATTGTTTGTTTAAGATATTGATTGTATGTTACTAAACTTTATCAGGTTATTATAGAATTTATAATTGATCAAGATCGAAAATTGTATGTTTGTTTAATGTTTAAGGTGTTTGCTAATGCTCACTTTGAGTTTGCATTAGGAGGGCCGGTGTAAGGTCCTATATGTATATTTATATAGAGGGCGCATTTCATTTCAACATTGTTTTTCGTTCATGTGCAAGTTTTTTAGATGATCCCTGTTTTTGGGAATAAGACATGTGCGCGCCTAAGGTTATTGTAGGAGGAGACATAAAATGGTCGCAAGGATGAGACCATCTGTCATAGGCGTCTGATAATATCCTATTATAAAATTGTTACGCGGAGAAAGACCATAGGTTTTGGTGAGCATCCGGTTTATTATTAACTTTAGATTGATATTATTGAGTTATTGTTTGATTTATAGTAGTTGGAAAGGCCCTAAGCCTTCTCCTACTCGTTGCCTATGATGATATGAACGGCTAGGTTAGGCCAGATAGCCTACATCATTGTTGCCACGAGGCTGGTCAAGACGTTCATTAATTTCAATGTGTTAATGTTGATATAACAATTGTAGGCCATATCTGTCCTGTATAGTAAGGAAGGCATTTATATTATGTAATCAGCATCTCAAGTGTAATTTACAGAGAATTATTTAAGTGTTTATATATACAGTATTGTGATTTATTACACATATACGTTGTTCTGTGTAAGCCGATAGAGGGCTGTACATTGAGAGTTTTGACGTTACTAAGACGACAGGGATCGTCTTTAAATTGTTGTTATTTGCATGATTCGTTATAACATGGTACTGCTGTATGTTAACATAGGCATTTATATTTGTCTGTTTCTTACTAGAAACGCCACAAGCTACATGCATCACAGGTTTGACAGCTTAAAGGAGGAAATAAAAATAAGGAATAAGCAGTATATTGTGTGTAGTCTTGTTGTTGTCTACCTGAATCTAACTCCGCGACCAGAGGTCGTTACAGGGGGAGTGTGCTGTTCGCGATTGATAATTTGTTATGCGTACCGCCCTCTATAGTTTGTCTCCACTGTTCGATAAGTGTTAATGGCGGCTCGGCAGTCACATATATTGTTTTCATCTCAAAACGATGTTTTATGCAAGATATTGAAAGAGGTGTCGATTCACACCCTTTTTTACCACACACACACACACACACACACACAAACTCAAACGAATAAAGACTTGGTTATACTGATCGGTGTGATAAATGTTTATTTATTAGTTCCGTGACAACAGGGTTAAAAGGTCAAACTGGGCGACGCCATTTCACAGCAGCATGGAGCAGCGCCCCCTCCAAACTAGGAAGTCAATTACTCTAACCCCCCCTAGAGTATTAGCAGATCCCCTCTATGATTTTTGACTTTCTAATTTGAAGCGGGCGCCCTACTCCATGGCTCACAATGGCGCCACCCATTAGCTCTATTCTATCCCACAATGCCTTTCGAAATTGTTACGCGCTTCGGACGAACAGGAGATTCTTGTGTTTTAAGTTCTTTGGAAAGATAGTGTAGTAGGAAGATGTTACACTTCCTATTGAGGTACATTCAGAGCGTCATTCTGACGACTGGAGCATTCTCTACTTCTCTACGGAGCGCCATTTATGCCTTTATTAACTTCAATAATAGAAATAGTACTACGGTAACTGCTCAAGAGGACTCAATTTAGCACCAGGGTAGTACAGTGATATAAAATAGAAATAAAACTCACTTCTTTTAATATCATTTCGTATATACCCATATCACAAACTGACAAACAGAAACATCTTGGCATTCCCATTGATTCAAATTTATCTTTTTCTTTTCATGTAAATAAACTCCGTTCCAAATGGGCTTGTCCATCTCCATCTTATCGCGTGCTCGGTCATTTCACACATCCATACTCCTCTATAACACTATAATCCTCCCACACATAGACTATTGATGTAATGTTTAGGGAATCAGATCGAATATTTACCGAATACAGACCATTCAAAATAGAGCACTTCGCATTATCCTTAAAGCTCATCCTCTCACACCACGAACTAACATTTACAACACCTTAAATCTTCATACAGTCCCAGATCGCATGCATCTACAACAGGGCTGCCTTGCCTAGCTACAGGTCTGCAAATGGTCTTGCTCCGGAATACCTTGCGCTGCGTCTTGCCAGAATTCCAAATCATCGATGTACCCGAAGTGTCAGTGAGAGGAAATTTGTCGTCCCTTTCCCTAAAACTAAAACTTTTAAGAACAGCTTCATCTATAGAGCACCAAACATACCTGAATTTGCTACCCACCAAACTAAGAAATGCGGTAACAATAAATAATTTTAAGTCTGCTCTAAAAAAATATTTAATCCCAAAAGAAAAAACTCAACGTTTTGTATAGTATATTGTAGGCTATATTTTTTTATTTAAGTACATATATATTATATATTTTTATATTTTTTGAACATAGTTCATCCGTTTTTTCATATATATATTTTTTTTTTGACTGTCTGCATATGCTGTTTAGGGTCACCCTCACAAAATAAGGTTTAATAAAAAATAAAATAGAAATAAAGTACTACATTGTAATATCTTTTCGTATGTTAATACAATGTGCTCAAGTGGACACAATTTGGTACCAGGGGAGCAGTGATATAAAATAGAAATAAAGTCACTCAAGTTTCAATCTTTTCGTATGTTAATACACTGTGCTCAAGTGGACCCAATTTGGCGCTAGTGGATTTTTTTTTTAAATGGAATATTGTTTTTCTTTTATTTTGAAAGAGAGATATTTTGAGGATTGTAAATGTCAAGTGAAACTTTTTTTAAATCAGAAACAAAGTTGCATAGCATTATTTTCCATTAAATAGACTGCCATAAAACCTCGAAAAGAAGCCCATGTGCTCCTTCATTTTTAGTACTCTTGGGTGGGCTTCTTTTCCCACATGGAGTTCTTTTCGAGATTACTTTTGCAAACTAAACGAAGGGAACTGCTAGCTTCCCGCCCGGAAAATATTTTATTGACATGATTTGAAAAATCTTCTAATGTAAATAATTAACAGCATCAAAATTTAACAGTGTGGCGTGTTGAGCGCGAATGACTAACATACCATCTTTACCATAATACACCTGTACAGACTCATTTGCATAACAACGCACGTACATACCAAACTGTTTAAAATAGAGCTACAAGGTACCCGAAAATGACATCTATTATGTTTTCAAACAACATGCATAAGAATCTTCAGTGAGCCAACATGCTTAGGGCTGAGCAAAGACAATTTTGAAAAAAGAGCTGTATACAGTAGGTTCCCGCCCGAAAAAATGGCGTTACATGATTTGAATGAATCAAACTATATAAGACTCACCTGCACAAAATATGAGCTTGTCCCCGGAATGTGCACCTCTATTCATTGAAATATAAAATTAAATATTAAGTCTCCAGTACTAGCCCATCCATGGTTGAGGCAGAGCAATGAAAATAGAGCCCAGAAATGCACTTACTTATACTTATTACTATACATAGTCACCTATGATAATTATGATAATGTTAAAATTTCAACTATCCTGATGCGACTTCAACATTTTAGGTGGGGTTTTCTACTTTAAAAACTCGACTTCGTATATGCCTATGGCCTAGCCCGGCGGCGGAATTAGTCTAAGCTTCGAAATTGGTCTGGAAATCGCCATCTTTGCAAATGTTCTATATTTGATCTTATTTCACCCTCCATAAACCTCATACAAAAACCATCGGAGACTATCTGTTTAAAACATGTTTATTCTGGGACGGTGCGGCCATACACACCAACTACTATGAAGAATCGGACATTGCTACCAATGTTGCAACATTGAATAACAAAATCAAAATTTAACAGTGGGGCGCGTTGACCGCGAATGACTAACAATACCATCTTTCCCACTACACCTGCACAAACTCCTTTGTATAAAAACGAACGGCATACCAAACTATGATGAGAGATACATTCTCTTCTCAACACGTAACGCGTAACGAAGATAATTAATTCCTTTTTTACATTAAAATTGAGGCCGCTAAACATAAAATTTACGAGATCAAATACATGTACCGAAAGCCAAAAAAAGAGAGTAAAAATTGTGCTCTCCTTGCCTCAGCACTAAGGCCCTGCAGCAGCCTTGGGTTCGTTTCCTCAACATCATTACCAGATGCATTGCTAGTGCCTTCTCAAGATTTGTGGTGGAAAGGGGGACGTACATTTCTATGAACCCCAAACACAGTGGTCGCATACCTTTAACTCTATTCCACCGACCAGCGTGGGAATCGAACCCACGACGATTAGGCGACTGAGCTAACTGATCATTTTGGTTTATCAAGGTTAATAGGATATTTATGATGTAATGATGAATTACGTAATACACGTATAAATAGACAATTATCAGCTGTTCAGTCATGTTTCAGTTTGTGGTGCAACGGGTAATGCTCAGTTTTTGAGTGGTATCAGCTGGGGTTCCAACCTCTACGGATATTTTTTTTTTTATGAATATTGTTTTTTTTTTTGAAAGAGAGATATTTGGAGGGTTGAAAATGTCAGGCATAGGCAAGTGGATTTTAAATCATAAAGAAAAGTGTATGGCATTCATTTTTCTATTAAATAGACACCATAACACCCCGAATGTTCCTCATTTTTTAGTACTCTTGGGTACGGTGGCTTCTTTTCAACATAAGCTTCTTTTCCACATTGGGTTCTTTTCAAGATTACTTTTGTAAACTAAAGTAGGGGAGTTTCTAGATTTCCGCCCGGAAAATTGTATCTTTACATGATTTGAATTTCTAATAAATATTAACAAAATCAAAATTTAACTTTTAAATTTAATTTTGTGGCGTGTTCACCGCGTAGGACTAACAATACCATCTTCCCCATTACACCTGCACAAACTCATTTGCATAACAATGCAGGGCTTACCAAACTGTTTAAAATAGCTACAAGGTTCCCAGAAATGACACCTATAGTATTTTGAAACATGATATATAAGAGTCTTCACTACCCCACCATTATTGGGGCTGAGCAAAAACAATTTTGAAAAAAAGATTTATTGAAATATGAAATTAAATATTAAGTCTCCAGTTAAGCTCCCCATAGTTGGGGCAGAGCTAAGAATGAAAGCTGAGTCCCCAGGAAATTATGAAACGAAATACAAAAATCTTCAGGACCAGTCATACAATGGTGATTGTTTCCCAAGTGTGAGACATGCAATGCACGCGGCGGCCGTGAATAAAATTATGAAATAAAAACAGAGCTAGCACACAAAAGCCTACTTACTAATTTTAATATTTCTATAATTTAGAGAACAATTAGATTTATCATATCACCTTTGATAATTATAATGTTAAATTTCAACTATCCAGATGCGAATTTTAGGTTGGGTTTTAAAAAAACTCGACTTCGTAATATGCTTCAATTTCGAAGATCTGCTTAAAACACATTTATTTATTTATTCTGCCATAAACTTTTATTCACAAAATATTAGTAGGCCTACAATACAATATCTTGCATGAAACGGATATTTAAAAGTACACTATAATGAGTACGCTTTAGCCATAATGTCTTTCAGTTCATATTTCGTAACGGTAGAATTACAATTCTAATGTAAAAGATTAACAAAATAAAAAATTGAACAGTGTTGTACGTGTGTTGATCGCGAATGACTAACAATACCATCTTTCCCACAGCACATGTGCACACTCATTTGCATAACAAACGCACGGCATACCAAACTACGATGAGATAAAATTAATTCTCTTCTAAACACGTAACGAAGAGAATTAATTACCTTTTTTTCTACATTAAAATAAATTGAGGGCGCTAAACATAAAATTTAAACCACCAAAGCAGTTTGCGAGAGGCAAAAAAAAAAAGATGGTAAATGTGCTCTCCCTGCCTTAGCACTATAAGGCCCTGCCACAGCTTGTTGGGGTCGTTTCCACCACATTACCAGACGCATTGATGTTGTCGCCTTATGATGTGTGGTGGAAAGGGGGACGTATGATCTGTGAACCCCAAACACAGTGACTCGCATAGCCTTAACTCTATTCCACCGACCAGCATGGAAATCGAACCCACGACATACGTGTTGTTAACACGACGCTCAGACGACTGAGCTAACTGATCATTTTGGTTTAGGTTAATAGGGTATTTATGACGTAATGATAAATTACGTAATACACGTATAAATAGACTATTATCAGCTTTTCAGTCATGTACTTGGTGGCGTAATGGGTAATGCTCTGTTTTTGAGTGCTATCGGCTGAGGTTCGAACCTCGACGGATATTTTTTTTTTTTAATATTGGTTTTTTTTAAATAGAGATATGTGACACTGTATTGTCGAACATATATGGTACCATACCGGTAGGTATTCAAATATGCTTAATACGAAAAGATATTAAAATTCAGTGACTTATTTCTATTTTATATCACTGTGCTTCACTGGCTCCAAGTTGGGTCCACTTGAGCACAGTGTATTAACATACGAAAAGATATTTAAATTCCGTGAATTATGTCTATTTTATATCACTGTGCTCGCCTGTTGCCAAATTGAGTACATTGTATTAAAATACGAAAAGATATTACAATTCAGTGACTTATTTCTATTTTATATCACTGTGCTCCACTGACGCCAAATTGGGTCCACTTGAGCACAGTGTATTAAAATACGAAAAGACATTAACATGCAGTGACTTAATTATTTCTATTTTATATCACTGTGCTTCCCTGGCTCCAAATAGGGCTCTATTGAGCAAAGTGTATTAAAATACGAAAAGATATTAAAATTCAGTGACTTATTTCTATTTAATATCACTGTTCTTCCCTGGCTCCAAATTGGGTCCACTTGAGCACAGTGTGTATTAACATACGAAAAGATATTAAAATTCAGTGACTTATTTCTATTTTATATCACTATGCTCCCCTGGCTCCAAATTGGGTCCACATGAGCACAATGTAATAACATATGAAACGATATTAAAATTAGTGACCTATTTCTATGTTATATCACTGTGCTCCACTGGCTCCAAATTGTGTCCACTTGAGCACAGTGTATTAGAATACGAAAAGATATTAACATTCAATGACTTGTTTCTATTTATATCACTGTGCTCCACTGGCTCCAAATTGGGTCCACTTGAGCACAGTGTAATAACGAAAAGATATTAAAATTAGTGACTTATTTCTATTTTATATCACTATACTATTTCTATTTCGGAAGTAAATAAAGGCATAAATGGCGCTCCGTAGAAGTAGAGAATGCTCGATTTGTCGAAATGACGCTCTGAATATACCACTCCTATTCGTTCAATGCAAATAAAAGCGAGACAACATGGAGCTAAATTTAAAGGGCGCCTCGATCGCACGTCGAGTAGGGATACGGAAAGTTATTAGTCGCGTGGAAGCGACTCTATAGTTCACTATGTCGGTCGGTCGGTCGGTCGGTCTGTCTGTCTGTCTGTCTGTCTGTCGGTCGGTCGGTCGGTCTGTCTGTCTGTCTGTCTGTCGGTCTGGTATCTCTATGCGTTTTATCGCTTTATGACCTTATCTTGATATCAGTTTAATCTAGCTAAGTCAATTTTTCACAGAATATTCCTTATGGCCAGGAATCGATGTGGTTATGTTTTCACGGTGCGCAATAACAAATTACGTGGTCTACGCACGATTTAACGAAATCACGTTTGTAATCATATCTTCACAACCATGAATCACAATTAAATAAAATTTGGTACTCATAAATTGCAGGGCATAAATCATCATATGGCAATACAATTACGTGCGTAGCGCATGTAAGGCATGCGTACGCGCGCTTAAAATTTTCAAAATTTATTTTCGATGAAATAAGAGTACGTTTCAGGCAATTTTAAGCGTTTACAAAATTGCCATGAGTGCGCAGATTTTTTGCGCGTTAAATGTTTTTGCGCACTCTTTTTGCCCGATTTCTGTTTTCTTGACTTACTTTTCAACTCGAAATTACGTTATACGAGCACGTCAAAAGTGACAGGCTACGCACGTGTAAATTAAAAAAATATAAATGTTTTTAAACATTTCAACATTTTTAAACATGTTCAGTAATTTCGGTCAGTATAGTTCACTATGTCGGTCGGTCGGTCTGTCTGTCTGTCTGTCGGTCTGTCTGTCGGTCCGGTATCACTATGCATTGTAGCACGCGACTTAATGGCTGTTGGCCTTGTTGTATAGGAAATAAGCTATTATAACAGTAGAATAATATGATTGTAAAATTAAGATTGAATACGAATTAACATATAAAATGTAATGTTATCTTTATAGAAAGTGCAAATGAATCATATTTATATGCTTTGGAATAAAAATTTGTGTTTCAATTACCTGGAATTGTTTAGGTACTTGGAATTGTTTAGGTACCTGGAATATCTACCTGTATTTAATTTCTTTTATTTTAATGTTTTTATTTGCAAATAAATTTTAAAATTATTTACATTTAAATGTTTATCATTGGACAGAGATAGAGAATTTAATACCTAGCTTTAGAAACACTTCTTCATCAGAGTGAATAAATATATTAGGAGCCTAGTGGTAAATAGGCCTACAATGTGTATGCCTATATAATAATCGATTACTTATGATTTTTTTCTAAATGGGTAATACTAGAGAATAGGTAGTATGGCTTGTAATCAATCAATCAATCAATCAATGTTTATTGTAATCAATAATATTATACAAACAGTCGATCTGTATACAATGAATACGGTACCAGTAGGCCTAATAGGAATTTGAGTACGAGTATGTTTTACTGAAAAATACCAATTATTGTTAATTATCTATTAATTTTAATAATTTAATAATAACTAATTATTATATTATGCTTGTAACACTCTGAACTTTCGTGAATTCACCGTAATTGTATATGACATGATTATGTAATTGTGAATGTGATAATAATAACAATAATATAACATTATCGATAATATTAATTATGCCGTGAGTTCATTATTGTTAAGGAAAAAATATCAGTGGGGAGGCCTACTTCAGATTCAGATTCAGATAATATTTATTTAGATAATAATGAATGAATATATACAAAATAGAAAAAAGATATTAAAGTGAACATAGATAAAGCAGTAATTGGTAGTCATTATTATCATGGATCCCTTCTAGAAGTTAAAAACTTGTCCCGTAGGGACCCACAACAAAACACACTTTACCCCCTTTTATTATACTACCCTTACAAAAAATGTTATAGAACTCTACTATAGAAGTTTAGAATTCTATGTTAATCTATAGAAACAGATACTTTCTATAGGATTGAATTTACAGATTTTAACCCTAGAGTTTTATAGAAATTGCTTTATAGAAAATATTGAAATTGCAGAAGAATTGCTATCATTTATTCATAAATCATATATTGTTTGCCAACAACAATACTGTATACTGTAAAATTTGCATTATGACTTGACTGGGGTTTACCAAGATTGGTAAGAGTTTTCCAAATCAAATAGAATATCATTAAAAAAACATCACTTAACGACAAAAGAACAATAATAAAACTATTATATAATTCATCTGGTTCCGAATATAATTAACTGGAAAACTATTACTTTATGTTAACCAAAAAAATACAAACACAAACTAAAGGTATTTATACCAATTTTGTATGTATTTTTTTGGTTCAACATGAAAGTAATAACTTTCCAGTTAATAATTAAAACTGTTATGTCAAAAAAGTCGAGCGGCGTTTTTTGTAAGAAATATTTCTTGTTTAAACCTAAACCTAAACTTATGTAAAATTATGATGTTTAATAACATAAATTATCATCAATTTTAAAAATGTAGTGATTACCGACAAAACTGTAAGTAGGTAGTCGATTAACTAAGATATCTCTATTTAAAATTAAGATATCTCTGTTTAAAACAAAGATATCTCTGTTTAAAACTAAGATATCTCTATTTAAAAACTAAGATATCTCTATTTAAAATTAAGATATCTCTATTTAAAATTAAGATATCTCTATTTAAAACAAAGATATCTCTGTTTAAAACTAAGATATCTCTATTTAAAAACTAAGATATCTATATTTAAAACTAGGATATCTCTATTTAAAACTAATTGATATCTTGTAAATGATTTAATGACAGTTTGGCCCGACATTATGTACGCGCACAAAAACATTGAATCCAACATCGACTTGTTGGAACTATAACGTACATAACAGTAAGTCAACGAGTTAAAAACCAAACAATCGAGTAGCAATAGTATTAAAAAAACATCAAACATCGACTTGGAACTATACGTACATAGCAGTAGGCCAACGAGTTAACAACCAAACTACAAGTAGCAATGGTATATATAGCCTCGACGTTGCAGTGTATCGTGTGCGCGCGCAAAAAAAACATCGAACATCGACTGGAACTACTGTATACGAAGGCCTACATAACAGTAAGCCAACGAGTTAACAACCAAACACTACAAGCAACAATGATAATATGGCATTGACCTTGTAGTATCGTGCACGCGCGCAGCAAATAACAAATATCGTCTTTAAAACAACGAGTTAACATACAAATATAGCGCGCGCGAGCAGCAAATGGTAATATAGTCCAACGCGTTTACGACGACCTTGTGAAACAACTCAATACAATGTATATAAATACATTAACATTAACTCGATCTTTGGGCCTAGCAATAAATTTGATTTTAATTGTGTGTGTGTGTGTGTGTGCGCGAAAAAGTTTCTCTTTTTTAAACATTTGCGGGCTCAACAGCACTCTCAAGTGAACGCCTACACAATACAAACGGAGAGGGTGAGTTACAAATAATAATAGGAAAAGAAAATTATTAAATGAAAGTACTGTTGTGGTATAGACCTATAGGGTAAAATAAATCAAATCTAGTAAAGAATACAACGACACGGCATTCTGAACACGAAGCATTAACATAACAATAGACCCGGGTGTCACGCAACCTAAGACCGCGAAAGCTAAGACCCCCTAAGACCTAAGATCACGAAAGCTAAGACCCAAGACCTAAGATTACAAATATTTATCTTTCACCTGCCTTGTATTTTAACTCCCAACATTTATTCTGAATACCACACCTTAGAATTGGCACTTTCATGAAAAAGAATCACATAAAAAGTAACAAATACATTTTTAAATTGATGATTTTACAGACGTTTTTCTCGCACACAAAATGACTAGCCTACAGACAGTACACTAGTAGGCCTACCCCATGTTCAATGTTTTTGTTTCTATGGAACGTCAAAAGAGCAAAAATTATATAGAGGGCTGAAAACTCTGTGGAGTCCATCTATAGTGTGGATGGAACAATGTAAAATTAAAATTGTAATGATAATAGTATAATCATGCAAGTACGAAGAAATAAATACTGGCAAATAAATTTTAACTTAAAAATCATGATAAGTTTTTTTGTTTCGTTTTCTTTCTGTTTTTATACTTGTACTATTATTGTTGCTCTTTTGGCGCTCCATAAAAACAAAAACATTGAGCATGGGGAGCTCGAGGAGTTACATTACAGTATACAAAGAAACACGTCTGTAAAATCATCAATTTAAAGGATTTATTTATTTGTTATTATGTGTTTCTCCTTCTGAAAGTACTTAAGTCCTAATTTTAAAGTGTGGTATTCAGGATAAAGTTAGTCAACAAATTTGGAGTCAAAATACAAGAAAGGCAGGTGCGTAAGAAAAACATCCTCTGAACCAACACAATGGAGTAAATATATACCAACAAACAACCCGTAAAGTTTGTTTGTTGTAAAGAAAAAAATATACATTTACTCAACGGGCGAAAATAATGTGAGTTTATCTATGTTTTGCGGTAGTATTTAATTATATTTATGGTAATAAATGAAACCTACTGTGTTAAATTATGTATGGATAAACAAGTATTGTTTTTAAGCTGTAGTATATCTTAGAATTTGTAATCTTAGGTCTTGGGTCTTAGCTTTCGTGATCTTAGGTCTTAGGGGGTCTTAGCTTTCGTGGTCTTAGGTTTCGTGACACCCGGCTGTGGGCCTTGTTTTTAACAAAATGGACCTCACACAGGCCATTTCTTTTAAGTAAAATGTTAAACTTGGCAGCTTCTTCCTCCTCCATCTTTCTTTTTTGTTGTACTCGATATAGAGAGAGCCAGGGCTGATGATGAGGGGGGATGGTCAGAGAAGTAATCGCGCGCTTGCTGATCGCCGCACGTCACATGACATCATGGTGTGATCGTCGGAAGAGCGCGCAAGTTCAGACATGCTATCGTGGAATTCCGTCTTGCCGAGATACTTTACCTTGGAATTCCGTCTTTCCGAGATAAACTATCTGAGAATTCCGTCTTTCCGAGATAAACTATCTGAGAATTCCGTCTTTCCGAAATAAACTATCTGAGAATTCCGTCTTTCCGAAATAAACTATCTGAGAATTCCGTCTTTCCGAGATAAACTATCTCAGAATTCCGTCTTTCCGAGATAAACTATCTAAGAATTCCGTCTTTCCGAGATAAACTATCTAAGAATTCCATCTTTCCGAGATAAACTATCTAAGAATTCCATCTTTCCGAGATAAACTATCTGAGAATTCCGTCTTTCCGAGATAAACTATCTGAGAATTCCGTCTTTCCGAGATAAACTATCTCAGAATTCCGTCTTTCCGAGATAAACTATCTCAGAATTCCGTCTTTCCGAGATAAACTATCTAAGAATTCTATCTTTCCAAGATAAACTATCTGAGAATTCCGTCTTTCCGAGATAAACTATCTGAGAATTCCGTCTTTCTGAGTTAATTTATCTTGGAATTCCATCATATCGATTGCTTTATTCCATGTTTCCAAGATAATTATCTCAGTAACTCGGAATCTCGGAAGGTCAATTTAAGCTTCCGTACATAGCTAACTACAGAATGCAAATTGGACTCTATTAGAAAGGAAAACGAAAGAAAAAAGAATATGCAAGAAAAAATAGCATAAGCGTTATGAAATTGGTTAGCGTTTCAGTACGAATAGCAGCCATAATTTATGTACAATTACTACTTGCTGGAGATCATCCAGGGCCTCGTCCAACACGACAGGAAACAACCAAACAAACTGACCCCGACGAAGAAAAGATAACCGGTTCTTCATTTTCTCACATTTAATACAAAATATGAACACAAAAATGAACTATATTGCTGAAGATATAAAACTTATGAAAGCTCAGATGGATACAATAACTAGTAGCATGAACCATTTAAAGAAAGAATTGAAGAAGAAAATAATATCTGAAAAAAGAAAACGAAAAACAAAAAATTAAAATAGACCAAATTGAAGGACAAAGCCGAAGGAAGAATCTAATATTTTATGGAATAAATGAAAGAGACGGTGAAAGTTGGGCTCAAGCCGACGAAAAAGTCAAAGAATACATCACGGAAACTCCAAAAATGGATGGAAATAGTATCCAGTTTGATACTTAATGCTAAAATTAGACAAAGGCCTATAATAGCGAAATTTAAAAAGAAGATATTTTAAGCAGAAAGATACGTCGACATGCAACCGTGGGAGAAAATGTTTTTCAAGCAGAAGCAAGCGTCAATGAAGACTCCACAGCAAGAGTTAGAGCAATTAGAAAGAAACTGAAACCAATGATGGCCGAAGCTATTAAGAAAGGGAAACAAATTAAATTAAGATATGATAAGCTTATTATTTATAATGAATCATTTACCTTTGATTTAGATAATGATAAATTAGTTTCATTAAATAAAAATAAATAGAAAATAAATAATGCCAATATGCAAAATCAAAAAAAGACAAAAACAAAAAATGTAATAGCCTTAAAATCGGCACCAATAATAAACGTAATTGTAAATAAAAATTACATTTAATGTAATAAAAGAATTTGTAAAAAAAATATATAAGTACTAAAAATAATTACAAAAAACTATTAAAACAGAAACAAATAGACTACTACAAAACAAAAAGGAAAAACATAAGACGACTCCTCAAAGATAACGATAATAAAAGATTCCGAGAAGAGAAGAAAAAAAGCAATCTATCAAATGAAATTTCATTAATGGTATGGCATCGACACTTTAGTAATGTAAACAGTTCCAATAATTGTAAGCGTAGTGGACAACTTGCCCTATGTCAATCAAATATTGAACACAGAAATTAAATTAGATGAAGTCATAAGTGCATTTAAACACCAACAAGGGTAAAGCCCCGGGTATTGATGGTATCACGAGCGGAATATTATTAAATGTCCCTAATTTTGTATATGAAAAAAAAATTTAATATTTGTCAGTAGGACTTTCCCTTAATGTTGTGCCACCACTGTAATTATACCAATACATAAAAAGGGAAAAGTTCTGAACCTCAAAACTATAGAGAGGGATATCTCTGATACCAACCATAGCTAAGGCTTTCCTTTATATCATCAATAATAAACTCATAGACTGGACAGATAAATGTAACATTTTGAATCAGGAGCAATCAGGGTCTAGGAAAGGACATCGAACCCTCGACAATATATATTTTGAACACAATTGTATCCAAAAATCTTATTAAGAAGAGGGGCAGAACTTGTGTTACTTTTGTCGACTTAAAATGTGCCTTTGATTCTTCAATAAACCACAATTACCTTACTTACGAATTAAAGAAACTAGGTCTGCAAGATGAAATTTTAAATGTAATTAATTCACTCTATTCAAAACTAAAGTCTTTTGTTAAAATTGATTCCCTACAAAATGGAATTGGTATACAACAGGAGTCACCATTATCATCTCTATACTATTTAATATCTTTCTACAAGACTTAATTCTGCAAAACAATCTGATAAAATACAGATTCAAGATTACAAATTTTAGATCTTGAAAACGAAAAGGGATGATGGACAGGAATTGAAAGGGAAAAACGAATCTGTAAAGTTTACAAATGTAATGAGGTTGAAAATGAATATCACCTAGTTTTAGTATGTCCATACTACAACGAAATTAGACACTCCTTCTTAAAACCTTATTATTTTAATCAACCAACAAATAAAAAGTTTATTTTACTAATGAAAAACAAAAAAAAAGTAATAAAAAACCTGGTAAGATTTGCCTTTTTGGCATATAAAAAGAGAACTAATTATTTTGCTGTTACTACTTCTTAAATTTTACAATATGTATTATTTTCTATTACTGTACTTGGGCCAGTGGCCTACATACTATTGAATAAATGGATGAATGAATAATGTAGTTATGGTTAATGGTTAGCATTGTATCATTGTGATCTCATCTTTCACAAATTTTGAAAACATATATATTTCTATATAATATCTTAATATAATTTATTAAGGCCTATTACCATGTCATCGAATGAATTAAAACAACCGTGTAAACATAAGGAAATGTGTTTTAATATGTATTATTTTATATTATATTAGTAATTAACTGAAGGCCTACATAAAATATTCAATTTTAATGGGTAATAAGATTTAAAATTATAGTAACAATAATAATAATTTAGATTTAGCCTAAATAAAAGGCCAACCAGAAGTTTTAAAAGAGGGTACCAGGGAAAGTATTACTGTAGTTTATACGGGCCTATGTGTACGGATATAGGTGGGTAAATCGCATAAAAAACACAACAAAAAAAACCAACCAAACAATATGCCTATAAGCCTACATGAGAAAATATTTCAAAATGCCCCAGTTTCTTCAAAATCAGTATAGTTATCTGTTCATTCTGATCACGTGATGATTTTCCTTTATCCCATTCCTGTTGTTTTACATCGCCAAACATTAGGAAAATCACGAGTCCAAATATATGTACTACAGCAATGATAATGAATATGATACGCCACTGGTTCATTGAGTTCTGTAATAAAACACAATATATATTAATATTTAATAAACTTATGGATGGATATTACCATTGATTATTAGCACACATAGCCCTTTGCTTTTTAAACTATGCCCCTATAGCAAAGTACAGAGTAGTTGGGTATCACTATGATGCGCTGAGTTCTTCCATAAATTCTTACAGAATGAATTCATGAGGCTTGCTTCATTTTACTTTCATAGAATAAGAGTAAACGGATATTTAACCCAAGTGATGGAGACGTCATCCACAATAGGTGGTGCCATAAAGTGTCTTATTATGATCATGGAAGACCTCTATGTTATTATTATATTTGTTGATGTGTTTAGTATGCGTATGCGGTTGTTGTTTGTTTTTATTGTTTATTTGCGCACACACACACAAGAACAAAATTTAAGTTTAAAAAAAAGGTGTGCAGAAGAAGGCCAAAATAAGTTTAAAGACAAAATTTAAGTCATGGCCAGCAGATTAAATAAATAAAATATTGAAGGTATAGTAGCCCAGTTTACAAGAAGAACAACTTATAATGTTAAGAAACAGTAGCAGGTGTTTGCCATAAGCCGCAACCAGATTCTTATTTAAGTTAAATTTGAACGAAGGAGGATTGGAAAGACATTTGAATGAAGTGCTTAATAAATTCCATAATTTCGGGCCATTTTAAAACATTGATTTTCTTCTCAAATGAAATGTATGCTTTTCGGATAAAATATTGGTTTTGGCAAAGCTTGTAAATTACACGGCAAGTAAAAAGGGAATCTACCTCTGTTTCTAACAGTTTTCCAAGAATTGCCGGTCCAGCGAATCCTGTTCCATTTGAAACCACAAAAATAATTCCAGAAACAAGACCAGTGTGATTTGGACTGATGTCCATAACGTTTGTTTCAATCCCGGAACCTGCAAAACCATATGCACCCAAGGCACCGATAATGCAAAGTGTTCCTACCACCGGGTTGGCACCAAAGTATCCCACAATCGTAAATAAAACAGCGGGTAAAAACAATGCTGAAAAATAAAAAGGTAATTGAAATAATGCTTTTATTTTTTTGAATGAATGTTCGAGTATTATATCATAAGATACAACGTAGACCCTACCGTGCATGCAGAAGGTTAAATATATAAAAATATATTTTGATTCTTTGAGCTTAAAAAATGTTATTTTAAAATTATCATTAGATGAGATCAGGGAGATTTATTTTACATCTCCCTGATGAGATCAAGCATTGTATTCAGATAAAATATTTTACGCATGCGCATTGTCTATCATTCTCTTAGCAGCAGTGCCGCTAACACTGTTTAATTCCATTAACAAGAGAGGCTGTTCGGGTTGCTATGTTTTAATACTTTCAATCTAATCGCAATTGTTTTAAATGGTTATTTGTGTAACAGTATTGATACATGTATATAAAACGTACTTACATAAAAATGTCATTAGTTTTCTGGTAAGTAGGATGCTAATCTTTCCTCTTGACATTAAATAATGTGCAACAATGCCACTTATTATGAAGACAAGCATTTGTGTTAGGTACGCTATGGAAACCATCAAACAGGTCTTGAATATAAAGAAATAATTATAAAAAATATATAAAGTATATCGATAGATATAGACAAATGCCATGATCGTATACAACACCATTTGCTCACAGCATTTTTAGTCGCGTGGAAGCGACTCTATAGTTCACTATGTCGGTCGGTTGGTCGGTCTGTCTGTCTGTCTGTCTGTCGGTCTGTCTGTGTCGGTTTGTCGGTCCGGTATCACTATGCGTTTTATCGCTTTCTGACCTTATCTTGATATCAGTTTAATCTAGCTAGGTCAATTTTTCACAGTATATTCCTTATGGCCAGGAATCAATGTGTTTATGTTTTCACGGTGCGCAATAAAAAATTACGCGGTCTACGCATGATTTAACGAAATCACGTTTGTAATCATATCTTCACAACCATGAATCACAATTAAATAAAATTTGGTACTCATAAATTTCAGGGCATAAATCATCATATGGCAATACAATTACGTGTGTAGCGCATGTAACGCATGCGTACGCGCGCTTACAATTTTCAAAACTTATTTTCGATGAAATAAGAGTACGTTTCAGGCAATTTTAAGCGTTTACAAAATTTCCATGAGTGCGCATATTTTTGCGCGCGCACTGCGCGTTAAATGTTATTGCGCACTCTTTTTGCCCGATTTCTGTTTTCTTGACTTACTTTTCAACTCGAAATTACGTTATACGAGCACGTCAAAAGTGAAATTAAAAAAATATAAATGTTTTTAAACATTTTCAACATTTTTAAACATGTTCAGTAATTTCGGTCAGTATAGTTCACTATGTCGGTCGGTCGGTCTGTCGGTCTGTCTGTCGGTCTGTCTGTCGGTCTGTCTGTCGGTTCGGTATCACTATGCATTGTAGCACGCGACTTAATGGCTGTTGGCCTTGTTTTAATTTGTTTACTTCGAGAAACGCCAATTACAGGATGGATAAACTATTCATTCCGTTCTTTGTTGTACGAGATTATAATTTACGATTTCTTTTCAAACATCATCCACAGACATCATAATAGAGTACATCTTCATTTACTAGTTCTAATAACCAATTGTATCTTAGCTATCTTAATGTGCCTACTTACAACTTTGACGTTCAAATTTAGTATAGTAGTGAAAAACATAGGTACGTTTGAGTGTCCAAAGAAGTAACCAAGTTGGAAGGCAGTGTAACTTATAAAAAATGCCCAAAATGGAGCCGACGTTAACATTCCAGACCATGACAAACTTGGATTCTATTTGAAAAATAGAATAAAATATTATAATATAATAGGTACGCCATTTTTTACAGATAAAATGGATTTCTTGTGTAGGCGGAAAACGGTTTGGGGAGGGACGATTATGTAGGCAAATACGTGTACCATTTTAAATTATTCACGTCTTCATCGTCTATGACTCACTATACATTTTATCATTTAAGCACCCCCAGTTATGCCATTATCACATTAAAACGTTAATACCTGACTTTGATGTTTATCTTGTTTCCAGCTTTGAATATGTTTCTTTTCTTGAACTGATATTCTGGGATTTCTATCTGGATTGTCCAGATGAAACCAATTCCAGAAGAAACAAAAAACCAGCCCAATGCAGCCTATAAATTATTATTAAACTTCATTTAATCCTTTAAATTTGATGTACATATTTAAAAAACAATTTTTAAAATTAATATTTTGTTGGGAGTAACTTCCACGAGGTAAGGAATGCTATAGCCTTATAATATTTGCTATCTACATTATCCATTTCAATAGAAACATCTGAAATGGTTCTACAACAATTACAGACTTAATTCCTGAAATGTTTTTAACATTGTGCCTTGAAATGGATATTATTTGATATGTCTTACTGAAGAAATAAAATGGTAATGGCCATCCTCCATTGAATGACATTGAACAAAGAAATGCCGCCACGTAAGAAGATGCTATGAATCCAAAACATGCACCTGTGACGAAAACAATGTTTAAATGTTTATTGAACAAGAATCATGTCGGAATGTTCGTCTCCCTTTCTCGTCATGTTACTAGGTAGTTTGAGTGACGTCAGTAAGATGTTTTCTGTTTCTCCTGTATTTTGAAGGCCCGGATGCGATTTTTTTTTTCGTACATAAGTTGGGGACCCCTCATGAAACGTCACAAAATAAACATGAATAATTCATCAGTTAAATTTGTTGTTCCGTGTGCACCCAAGCGTATAGCAACAAGAAGTGATTACACGCACAGTACAGTACAACTAAACTGCGATACGATTCTTTCTACAGTAGGCCTAGGATTCTAGGTCAATTCACGTGATTGCCTTCGCGCACTCTTCTTCACACCATGGATTAAAGAATAGAAGGATATGCATCGACGGTGACATCAAACGATTTTACAACGCGCTTGCCTATACTAAAGCACTGCTGCCAATCAAACAAACACGTTCATTGAACTCCGTGTCTCTAACCGCGGCCCTCTGTAAAACGCTGCGAATCAACTGTTACATTTTTTGAGACCAAAACGTAACCATGTAGAAATCGTATGCGCAGTCTGAATGTTCTATTGACATGTCTGCGTCGATGATTAATTGATAACAAACATATATTGCTGAATAATTCTGTTTTAGTTTCATCACAATCGGACTACGAAAAGTTCACTTTCTTACGACTGGTAATTTTAAGTAGTTGGTAATATTAATAAAATATGCAATTTTTATATTTGAATTATCATTATTTGCCTGCCATCTTCTGTCATTAAAAATTGCGTTAATCTATAGAATATTAAATTATGCATTTGACCATGTATGTTGTTAGCGTGGCCGGTGTTCAGACATACACCAATCGTGTTTTTTAATATATGGCTAAGCAGTGGTTTCTTCATAAATCTCCTTAATTATCGATGTGATTATATTTAAACTGTAGTGCCTGGTGATTGGCTAGTGGTTATGTCATCCACATCACCGGGCCTAATTGAATGAAAACAGCGATCCCTGATCCGGGATTGGCTGGCTATGTATAGTTGCGATTCGTTACCTAGCGGTCGTTTTGAAAAGTACACGCAGGGCAAACTTGATCACGAACAAACGAAGTAGGCCTACCTATTATTATTCACACAAGAAGTAAGACAACGGTGAGTATTTAAGATTAGCCTAGGCCTACCTAGGCAGTATCAATGTCGGCAAATCATAGGGTTTACTAGCCCAGTTTAGCCTAGTTAGTACAAGGCCTAGCTAGGCTAGCATTCTTGTAATTTTACAACAAATGAGACAACTAATAGTTATTGTCTCAGATGTAGGGCTACTACAGGTCATAAAATGCTACTTTAATCATCATAAAAAAATCATTAGCGTAGATCAATCGCGGCAGAAACCAACATAGTCAATAGTTGACCATCTACAAACATCATGCAACCAAAGAACGCGAAAGAAGCGTAGCCAACAAGGTTAAATGTCGTTGCACATGTGCAGTAAACAATATATATTAGGCACGCGACCGTTTCGTTGTTACCATGCGGTTAATTAAACTGTAACATTGTGGGCGGTCCGCAGTCTGTCGGCGAGAGTCAAGGAACCCTTGATCTCACGTCGATGCATATCCTTCTATTCTTTAATCCATGTTCACACACACCACTATGCAAAATGTGTCGAGGCTAATCGACAGCTAGGCAAGACATTAAACTAAGTAGTAATTGGACGGGTGTCCCGAAACCTAAGACCACGAAAGCTCAGACCCCCTAACTAAGACCTAAGATCACGAAAGCTAAGACCCAACACCTAAGATTACAAATACTAAGATATACTACAGCTTAAAAACAATACTTGTTTATCCATACATAATTTTAAACACAGTAGGTTTCATTTATTACCATAAATATAATTTAATTCTACCGCAAAACATAGATAAACTCACATTATTTTCGCCCGTTGAGTAAATGTATATTTTTTCTTTACAACAAACAAACTTGACGGGTTGTTTGTTGGTATATATTTACTCCATTGTGTTGGTTCAGAGAATGTTTTTCTTACGCACCTGCCTTTCTTGTATTTTGACTCCAAATTTGTTGACTAACTTTATCCTGAACACCACACTTTAAAATTAGGACTTATAAGTACTTTCAGAAGGAGAAACACATAATAACAAATAAATAAATCCTTTAAATTGATGATTTTACAGATGTGTTTCTTTGTATACTGTAATACTAATGTAACTCCTCGAGCTCCCCATGCTCAATGTTTTTGTTTCTATGGAGCGCCAAAAGAGCAACAATAATAGTACAAGTATAAAAACAGAAAGAAAACGAAACAAAAAAACTTATCATGATTTTTAAATTAAAATTTATTTGCCAGTATTTATTTCTTTGTACTTGCATGATTATACTATTATCATTACAATTTTGATTTTACATTGTTCCATCCACACTGTAGATGGACTCCACAGAGTTTTCAGCCCTCTATATAATTTTTGCTCTTTTGACGTTCCATAGAAACAAAAACATTGAACATGGCCCATGTGGTAGGCCTACTGTACTGTAGGCTAGTCATTTTGTGTGCGAGAAAAACGTCTGTAAAATCATCAATTTAAAAATGTATTTGTTACTTTTTATGTGATTCTTTTTTCATGAAAGTGCCAATTCTAAGGTGTGGTATTCAGAATAGATGTTGGGAGTTAAAATACAAGGCAGGTGCGAAAGATAAATATTTGTAATCTTAGGTGTTGGGTCTTAGCTTTCGTGATCTTAGGTCTTAGGGGGTCTGAGCTTTCGTGGTCTTAGGTTTCGTGACACCCGTAATTGGGTATAGCCCAAAGAAAGCTTAGACCCACAAGAATAAAAAATGTGTATTGTGTACTGTAATTTTTTAATTCTGCTAAATTTTATTATCAAACAATAGGCCTATGCATGTACTCAAAGGAACTTTAAAAATGCGCGTATATGAACACATGCGATGGGAAGATTAGACCCACGAGAATAAAAAATGTATTTTTGTGTAATGTTTATTGTTTAATTTTGCTGACTATACTATTACTCGGACTGTGTCATACCTAACACACACGTCACACACACACCCACACAGCTACTACTAGAATAGACATGGGTTTAGAGACTAATAATTAGGCCTAATAGTATTAATAGAAACTATAATTTTAACACGTAATTCTTTAGTAATAAATTATATTAAAAACACCATAAACTAAAGGCTGATTATTTCGACAATCCACACAAAACGCCGCTTTTCTTTTATGAAATCCCACGCGGCAACCACAGCGGAGATTAGGCCTAGAATCGTACCGCACTTGTGTAATCACTTCTTGTTGCTATACGCTTGGATGGAACAAGAAAATTTAACTGATGAATTATTCATGTTTAGTTTGTGACGTTTCATGAGGGGGTCCCCAACTTATGTACGAAAAAAAAAATCGCGGCCCGGATCGTGGCACAAACAACCTGACAGCGTCACTGCCGACAAATAGTTATAATGATTAATAATTATGATTAAACCTGGGAGGAATGAACAAAAAGCAAAAACAATACGTATAGAAGATTTGTAGCAAAATGGTCATAAATATTCCGAAAAAGCTAAATAAATTATACATATTAAATGTGTTAACCTGAAATTGATTAACCAAGATGTTTGTACTCGATTTTTAGAAGGATTTATTAATTCCATATTGTGCATGTATAATATCAATTAATTAGCCTATGAATGTCTGTATACGAAATTAGGGGAACAGAAGGAAAAAGCAATAGTATGGCTAGTACTTGAATACTATCAATGTGGCTAGGATCAAATGTTGGTTAATGACTAATAATGAAAGTGAATTTCATCTTTCTAATTTACTTTAATTCTATTTACTTATTTATTACTCAATCAATATGTGTACACAGTACAAAATGTAAATGTATATAGAAGAAGTTGGTTTTTACCTGCATATGTAGCCGAAGTAGCCATGCCCCTTTCTTCTGGGGGTGTCCATCTTCCAATAATAACGTACAATCCTGGGTATACCATTGCCTGACATAAACAGTTATAAAATCGTCAATTACAAAAGGAAGTTGTTGTTTGTTCTCTGTTTTGGCTCTTTTCACCAGGTAACTAACATAATTATATTCAAATTATCAGTTCGTTAGCCAAATATAAGGCATGATCCATTTTCGACATATATATTTGTATTGTCCGTACCTTCTCATAGGTAAATTAATTCTGAATACACGACTGTTTTGTTGGTTTTTTTGTATAGTACATGTTGCTTTGTGAAAGCTTTCTACACGAACTACGACCCCGGGGGCCCCTGATCAAGGCCCAGAGAAAAAAAACAGGCATCAAAATATGAAAAAGTCCAATGACTCCAGCGTTGGACGGCCATCTATAGCTTGGTTCCCACTAGGACGTAACGAACGACCGTAAGCGCAACGCAAGCAACAAATGACAGACTACAGTTAATCATCTATCATGTGTGGTTAAATTACTTGCGTTGCGTACGTTCCAGCGTTTATGCCACTGCACGTGCGACAGGTATTACAACGTATGACTTCTGTTACATATGTTCGTATTCTTACTTTCCACGTATTTATTATGAATTTGCAGTTAGTATGTAGGCCTACGATGGTGTACCATAATGTATACACTCACCTGTGCAATACCATCCAATACTTTCATTGTAAAAAGTAACCATACATCTGTCCTGGCTGTCACAGGAATCAATGCGTTTGCAATAAAAGACAATACCATACTAATAGTTACTACCCTTTTCGCGCCAACAGTATCGGCCAGCCATCCACCTGCTATGGGCATGATGCAGTAACCATAATAAAATGCACTGAGTAATAATTGTTGCGTCTTTTCATTCCAATCAAACTCACCAGACTTTAAAATAGAATACACATTATATACCGGAAAAATACGATTTACATCACCACAAGTGTATTTTTCATTATTAACATTTTAATTATTCTAGAGAAGTCAACTAAAGTTAATTTAATTATTAATGCATGTCTTTTATTATTTACATAACATATTTATATTATTATAGGTTTATGGATGAACCTATAAATGAAGGAAGAAAAGGAATTCATTGGACAAAAGGAAAAATGTTATCATGATGTCAACATTATAGTTTTAAGTGTTATTGAAATAATGATTACTGATTAGAGAGGAAAGTGTGAACAATTACAATAATAAATATGAAGTGTACGCTCAGTGAGTACAATACATTAAATAATGGCACATACCCACAATTAGCCTACTAAACAATATAATATATAAATAAATAATTAAATTGTATTTATTTATTTCTTTCAGTGAAACAAAAAATGACAGAAAAAAGTCAATGAAAACTATCTCTATCTATTACTGCTTGCGCGGTAAAAATCCTAGCACCGAATATTATTTGCTGTCTGTCTAATTCGATATTTGATTGAAAATCGAAGCGTCTGATTATTTACATAAAAGTTTAAATATAGAACAGTAGGTGTGTTATTAAAAAAATAATGAATGTCTTGTATCCGTTGATTGAAGAGAATTCATTTTTTTATCTCTTGAAAATGTATTATTTGTATATTAAATAAAACTACACGTACTTACCAGTACAAGATTGTTTTCGTTTACTGTTGATATTTGTGAATTGTTATCCAAATTCGTTTTATTTTGTCTCACCATGACTGTGATAGCAACACTAAAAATGTTCCGGAAGCTGTTGATCAACGCAGCTACAATTGTACACATTCCAATCACAATGTATCTAACTTGAACAACATTTTTCTTGCCTAATGTTGAAATCAATGACTTGTAAATCTTAATCAAAACAACTAGAATTGTATTGTTCTGATCTTTAGTATTACTATGATTAGTATTAATGGTGTACCTGTTATAATACTATTGATGTAATGATTGTTAAAAAAGGGAAAAAAGAGGGAAAATATGGCGTTTTACGTATTGTATATAATTACGGTACATGCATTAGAAAGAAAAGACTAGTAACTTACTAGGCCTATAGTTTTTATTATTTATACACAGTAGTGGGTTTTAATAAACAATTAGTACAAGTAAAAGATATGAGAAAACAGAAAATAACGAAAAAAGTAGAACATTTATTGTACTTTATTATCATTTAGGAAAATATCGAAGATGATTGAAAGAATATAAGTGTTGATAAAAAGTGAGGAAAAAATAAAAAATCTTAAATCAAAATTTAATTCTAGTAAGTTACGATCTGTTTTAATTTATCTAAACTTGATTCAAATAAATAACTTAGATCTGTTTCGCATCGTGAATAGAGAGAAATTGTAAATTATAAAATATCGTAATAAAGGTTGAATGTAATTTCTGAACATTCTTCTTAATATCCACTACATGTATTTTATTAAGTGTACACTACAAAAATAATAAACTTACTTTTATTCAAATTATTCGCCAACAATGGTTTCAGTTCCTCTATGGCCATTATGGAAACATAGACCTTGTGAACTTATGATCCTAAACATAAATTGCATAATTATTCAAAATATTGATAATATAGTTTATTTATTTCGGTATATAAAAACATACAAACATCAGCACAAAGGCTAAAAACGTTGGTCAACAAATATTATATTAAAAAAAATCCAATATGTCTACATCATCAGGTTTAAGAAAAGAAAATGACATTGGAAATACTTGAAAGAGGTGAACCTAATTTAGAGAAAATTTATGTCAACCACACTTCTATTAAAACGAATGTTTCCTATGTCCACATCGTATATAAAATATCTAAAAAAATCGTATACAAATATTAACTTAAATTTTTACCTGTTGTGTTGATGCAGTAAAACAATATCGGCTTATTTCTTACAAAAGCGATGATACTGCTTGTTGCTGCATTGCAAATATTGTTATTTAACATGTTTAATAAACGTGTTTTGTAGCTTATTACCATACGCCTTGAGTGATTATTACCAATTTTAAATGTAAATTAATATAGCCATATTTAATCGACGACACCGTGCCGTGATGACGCACGTGTACAATGTAGCACTTAAAAATTCGCAACTTATTTTGTAAGTTGGATATTTTTATAACGCGGCAAATAGAATTAAGTATCATATAGCACGGCATATATATATGAACCTAATTACTAGTAGGTATTTTATTATGCGTTATTTTGCGTTTATTTGTAGTTCAATAACCTTTAGGCCTACACCGTCTACATCATGATATTTAGGAACATTGAAAACAAATTTAAGAAATATGCCGTACGGTATACAAATACATTAATATTGGAATTTGAGTGACAAAAAAATAAAATATAAATATATCGTATCTGGAAAACATTATCTGGACACATATCCCCACCGATAATACCATTCTTTTTTCCAACGCGATCCAGAGAAACTGTGATTAACATTAACATAATATTTTCTAAATTTCTGTATAAATAAATAAAACATAAATGTTCATTAATTATTGTTGTGTGACGTCAGCATAATTACAAACAATTAACTAAATGGTTTTCCTCAAGCTGCTAGTTGGCTAAATGGTTTCTTATGTAGAAAATATTCATGCATTAATGTGGGTTTAACACAATAGGAAAAATACGGTATTTTTAATCACACCGGACAAACTCCTATCTAAACGAGTTAATAATGTCGATGAACTTGAAAATTTGACTGAAATCAGATTAGAATTTCTTCTTCGACTTGCACAACATAAACACTTTTGAAGTCGGTGCTTCCCAGTTAATATTAAACGAATTTTTCGTGGACGCGTTTAATGAAATTTTACTGAGCAATACAATTTCAAATATTCAATTCGATTAAATTTTATTTCAGCACTCTGGCTCAAAATGAGTCTTGCTTGTAACATATAAAAACATAATATGATAAAATGGTAACCATGGTACGACACCAAAAGGGTAAAATACAAATACAAGAAATATACATTTCATATAAAGGTTAAAACATGGCAAAGTACAATTATCATAACAAAGTGTCATATAAATTTTGGATAAAAATATGTTTAAAATATGTTCACCTGACAAAATTTGCATTATAAAGCCAGATGGGAGAATCGACTGTTTGACGTTGGTCTAACAGTTTTGATTATTGTTCTGTTTTATTAATATCCTATTTAAACAGTTTAAGAAAGACTTATTATCAATTTTTGTTTTATTAATCAGTAGTAAACATTTTGTGTAACGTAAAGATACTTGACAATTTAATGTTTGACCATCATTGTAAGCAATATCTGACTCATTCATAAATAGGAGACTCTGGACACAGATATAAATAATGTTCTATATTGTCTATCAATTGTGCATTACAGAAGTTACAAAAATAATCTATAATTATTCCCATTTTTTCAGTAAACTGTTTGTTGGGTAACAATTATTCAGGATTTTCCCGTTTGTAGAGAATACTCTTGGGTATTAGGAGCCTATGCATAGATTGTTCCAAATATCATCCCAATTAAATTCGTAAAATTTGAAGCGTTGTTGCCAGTACATTTGACTGCTTGGTGGTTTGAAATATTTATGTATAAGTTCATACCTTATTAATAAATTTGTTAGTGACTCTAATGTTATAAAATGATTCTTTGTGTAAAATCCAGGGGAATTAAGTACTTGGTCACAATTTTGGTTATAGTTATTTTTCCACTCTTTTGGAATTGCCTTAAAAAGCATAAAGTATTCTATAGTAAAGGATTCTTTTCTTTGCACCACTTCTTTAAGTTTTGAAAAAGACTTTTATGTTGCATCTTTATTAAAAAGATCTTTCATATAAACAATCCCGTTCTCTATCCATTTTTTAAAATACAGTTGCCTATGTTCATATGTAATGCAAGCATTGCACCAAATGATCTCGTTTGCTGGCATACCCACTTCAATCGTATCCTTGGGAGTTTTAAGTTAATACCAACATACCAACATACAAACACTTAACATAACATTTATTTTCTTTGCGTCTCTAAAGTTATACAGGGTTGTGATGCAGAGGAATTGAATAGAGAGACGACATATTCGGTGCAATACCTGATATTATTGACAGTGGTATGTTTTTCCATGCTGCTATTTCATCGTTAAAAATTCTTTTAACGTTGAAAATAGAGATAATGTACCGTAAATCTTCTAATTGTAACCCTGGGTTATTATTCTTTGATTGTTTTTTTAGAGTGGGTTACTATTAGAAAGGGGGGGGGGGTTACTATTAGAGTAGTGGGTTACTATTACTAATCTTAAATTAGGCATCTGGAAATAGTAACCTACCCCCAACTTTTCCGGTCAGCAACTTATTTTATAGCAAAATAATAAAACAGTACGAATAAACAAATTTGGTTGAACTATAACTTTATTTTATAAACTCAAAAACACTCAATCCTCCCTCACTCCCGAGATCAACATGCATTATCTCCTTATTTTCAAAATACGACTGCTGGCTGCATCATAATTTTTTGTGACTCTAATAATAGTAACCCACATGGGTTACTATTAGAGTAGTGGGTTATTATTATAGATTGACTTATAAGGTGGGTTACTGCTATTGGAATAGGGGTTACTATATTAGAGTCCCGATTAGAGTGTGGGTTACTATTAGAATTAGATTTACGGTAGTCATTTTAGTTGTTTTGTCTGAAGTATATTTCGGACCAGAACATCGGGTTTCGCTATGTTCAGAATGCATAAGCGTCGAAGGAGGAGTTTAGAAGGAATTTCATAAATCTGATTGGTCCGATAGAACAAGCTAACCAATCAAAACCATATTCCCATATTTAATATCAATGTAGAAGACAAACAATGCTCTCCAGTTGACTTTTTTCCGGTTAAAATCAACCTACAACTTTTGACGGTAAAGGGATTTGTGTTGAGGAAAAAACAGAATCAGGTGCGATAAAAAGTCCGATGAAAGTATTATGATTACAATTATAAATTATAATTACTGTAAAGATGAGTAAGATAGGTTGAAATTAATGCGTTTGGGAGGCCGAAGGGAGGGGGAGGGGGTGAGAGGTGTTTTGTCAGTTTTTGTTTTGAAGTTGTTATGTGATTATTAATATTGGTTATTAAAAATCATTTCTTTTTCAGGTACTTACACTGTTTCTAGTGTAAATGTTAATCCTTTTTTATCTTTTAATATAGGCAAAATACTCTAAAATTCAAGAGTTTTGACTTCAACGCGCTTACATGGGAGATGCGGCCACAAGAACTTTGCTCTCCGAAATTATGGCACTGTTAATTAAAATATAGTAAACTTTTTTACTTAAGTTTATTAATTTAAAAACAATGTAAATAGTTAAATAATTTAAAAAATAAAACTGAAATAAAGAATAAAAAGACTTTCCTTTTTGTAATGTAGGCGTACTTCTAGTCTGAAACATAAAACGGACGGTAAATTTCTTTGCATGGACAATAGCATGCTTTAATGGCGTTCCATACATATTGCTTTTATTGTGTTGGGGGGGGCCGATGCAATGTGGTATATGTGAATGTGGCCGACATTCGACATTTTATTGTTATCCGTTGTCGTTCGCAGTGCGATACTGTATCAATTTACTACCTTAGTGGTGTTAAATTATAGAAATATGTTTGAAGTGTTTATAATGCTTAATGGTAGAGATAAAATATTGTTAACTGTAGACGAAAAATGGACTGTCTTAGAATTAAAGAAGGCAATCGTTGCTAAACTTGGAAGTGGGCCTGCTGAGGCTAGGCCTACCCAAACCCCAAAAATTGACTCTGTAGGACCCCTGAATGAAGTGAGCCACGAGACATTCCACCTAGGCCTAGGCCTAGACTTGAATAAACACAATTCTATCAAAGTTATTTTTGCAGGAGTGGAATTACTAAATTCTTTGAATATTAAGGTATAATTTGATAGGATGATCGTATTTATCTTGATTTTAATAAAATAATACTGTCATTAAGCCGTGCCAGGGCCTGGGTAGAAACTAGTAATAATAATATTAATAAATAACTATTGCACTCTTAATGACGTCATCGTTTATATGCGTGTGTACGTACTGCAATTCCGTTTTGCATGCTCTTGGACATTCAAGAGATTAAGTTGTTCATTAACTGCAGGCAAATAACTATTCACAATATTGCCGACATCATCATGTTACAATATGAATAATAACCACAGTACCAACTTTCAGTGAGAAAGGATTGAGAATAATTAATGTATTTATTTATTGTATATTTTGCCATAGAAATGGCAATTATATTTGAAAAATTGAATGTAGTAATTTTATTCAAGTGTTTTAATGCAATGTACAATATTATAACAAAGTTTTTAGTCGCGTGGAAGCGACTGTATAGTTCACTATGTCGGTCGGTCGGTCGGTCGGTCTGTCCGGTATCACTATGCGTTTTATCGCTTTCTGACCTTATCTTGATATCAGTTTCTAGCTAAGTCAATTTTTCACTGTATATTCCTTATGGCCAGGAACTGATGTGGTTATGTTTTCACGGTGCGCAATAAAAAATTACGCGGTCTACGCACGATTTAACGAAATCACGTTTGTAATCATATCTTCACAACTATGAATCACAATTAAATAAAATTTGGTACTCATAAATTTCAGGGCATAATTCATCATATGGCAATACAATTACGTGCGTAGCGCATGCGTACGCGCGCTTAAAATTTTAAAAATTTATTTTTTCGATGAAATAAGAGTACGTTTCAGGCAATTATAAGCGTTTACAAAATTGCCATGAGTGCGCAGATTTTTGCGCGCGCACTGCGCGTTAAATGTTGTTGCGCACTATTTTTGCCCGATTTCTGTTTTCTTGACTTACTTTTCAACTCGAAATTACGTTATACGAGCACGTCAAAAGTGACAGGCTACGCACGTGTAAATTAAAAAAATATAACTGTTTTTAAACATTTCAACATTTTTAAACATGTTCAGTAATTTCGGTCAGTTGGTAGGTTGGTCGGTCGGTCGGTAAACACTAAGCATGTGACTGCAGCCATCTATATGGCCTTGTTAAATACAAGTTATGTTGGATATACAGGCCGACACCTCTACCAACGCATTGTTGAACACAGTAGATGCTTAATAGGACAGCATTTAAAGGATCATAATGTGATTGTTAATCCAAGTAAAATTAATTCATGTTTTAGTATACTTAGGAAATGCAAAAACAAATTTGACTGTCTTATCTATGAAATGTTATATATCAGACAATTAAAACCTAGTCTGAATAAACAAAGTGACTCTTTTCTTTTTGACAGGATGCAAGACAATAGGTCTTTTCTTATTTAAACTTTGACCCTTGGCTTGTGTTATTTAATTAGTTGTTATTTTAAATTTCATTCATTGGACTTGATAATGACCCCATGATGGAGTTGTAACGTCGTTCTTTTTTAAGCGTTATTTTTATATTATACAATAAACGTACCCTCATTTTTAAATACAGTATCGGAAATTTTAAAGTTTAAACATTGACAGACAACCACTGGTATGTCTATATGCCTTATATTCCAGGCACACTAATGTGCATATTTCCTATTATATTTTTAACCATGGTTGTGGTAGGCTTCAGATTTAAGTAAAGTTACAGTGCATTTTTCATAAAAATTGATTCGTTCCATTTGCATAGGACTGTGAAATCCCTGATGGAAGTATGATTCACATAGTTGTTGATGTGAAAACAGATGAAGCACAAAGGGATGACCACAATAGACCAGCCTACTCATCACTTTTATCTAGGCTTTCAGATTTAGAAGCAGCGACATCATTTAATGAGGGTACTGTATTGTTGCTTCTGAATGCTTGTAATACTATCAATACCATCTTTAAAGGATCTTTCACACATGTTCTTGCACGGTTCCAGTCCATGTCAATGTTTTGTTTTCATGCGTCTATGCACATATCGATTGGAACACATCCGTGGAAACAAAACATCGATGTTCGATTTGAATTGCCGATGACACAGGAACCGTGTCTGAACATGTGACCAAGTCTCCTTGGCAGTAGAATTTTTAAAGATGTACTATGATGTAGTAACTGATTTTTGCATCAATCAATTACGGTAATTGTACTACAGTAAGTTAGTATTTTACAGTATAAATGTGTTATTATTGCAGTACCTACTACTTACCTGAGCTTGAATGTAACCCTAGCCATTAGCCCAAGCTCAATGGTCATCCTTGGTAGGCTGGTGGTTTTTAATCTTGCCCAAGAGCAAAGGTTTTTACAGCATAAGATTCTCAAATGTACAATTTCATCATATTCTGGTTAACTTTCACCCGAAAAAAGTGCTTTGAGCAACTGATGTCAAAGTATAAACACAGTTGAATTGCTGTGAGCATTTTCTACTTTTTCCAAAACTGAATCGTGTCATGTATGCGGTTTGAGAAACCATGACTAGTAGTCACTTGTTCACTATTGATAAGTACACACAGGTTCCTATTTAACTCCAAATTGTGCCTTGCGCATGGTATCCATGACTAGTTCAATCAGTTCTATTGTCGACATAAGCAATTGCACACTAGTTCGGTTAAGTTGCTTGAAAAGTCTTGCACAACTAAATTCACTTGAGTTGAGATGCTTTCAGTTTTTCAGGTACATAAGCCCAACATTTTGGCATTCCTGGGCCACATTAAACTGAATAACATGTTTTTCATTTGATTTAAATCTTTCAGATTTGAGGAAGAAACCATGCTTTTATGTATTTTGTAAAGAACCATGCAGCAGAGTCACGCAGGGAAAGCTTAGAGTTTGTTGTCAGAAATGTAAACAAGGAGCATTTACAGTTTTACAGGTGCTGTAATTCTTTTATTCAATAAACTTGCTTTTTTTGTTTTTAAATTTTATCGTATATCTTGTGGTTCTTGGGACTATACCTGAGGAAAACCTGGTTCATGGAAAATATAATAATGCATTTCTTGTAAAAACTCATCGCTGGATAGAGAGACTGGAACTACACCCAGGGATACTGTATGCCTGTTTGTGAAATCAGATATAAAGTGGGATTAGACCCAAAGTGGGATTATACCTGAGGATATATGGTATTTAGGCAAATTGCTAAAGATAACTATATAAACAAATTCACATTTATGTTTTTTTATATTATATTGTTTGAAACCACAATAAACTAAAACGGCATTCCAAGAGTGAATAAATAAAAAAAAACATAAAGTACATAAGATACTTTGTGTACAAAGTATCAATGTCTTAAAAGTATTTGGGAGTGATTCTTAGGAAATTGTGGCCATTTGGCTTTAATGACCTGTAGGAGTAATATTAAAAGCTACTAAAAAGAAGGCCTGTTCTGTGCCTGATTTGTTTATATATAAATATAGATAAATTCATATCACCTGGATAGAGTGCTCAATACATGGTGGTAGAGCCCAATAATATAAATAAAACAAAACGAGATGAACAAAGAAAGATGACTTCATATTTATTCACTACAAGCTCGTTTCGTATGGCCAGCAAAGCTGGTCACATTGTTCAGATAAATTACAAAACATGGTCTTGTATTAATTCAATTCAACTTTTTTAAACTGCAGAGGGCCAGATCAACACATGGTTGTTCATCCCTGTGGCCTTGCACACATACAATGGTTGTTCATCCCTTGGGTCTTGCACACATACAATGGTTGTTCATCCCAGGGGCCTTGCACACATACAATGGTTGTTCATCCCAGGGGCCTTGCACACATACAATAGTTGTTCATCCCAGGGGCCTTGCACACATACAATGGTTGTTCATCCCTGGGGCCTTGCACACATACAATGGTTGTTCATCCCAGGGGCCTTGCACACATACAATGGTTGTTCATCCCAGGGGCCTTGCACACATACAATGGTTGTTCATCCCTGGGGCCTTGCACACATACAATGGTTGTTCATCCCAGGGGCCTTGCACACATACAATGGTTGTTCATCCCAGGGGCCTTGCACACATACAATGGTTGTTCATCCCAGGGGCCTTGCACACATACAATGTTTGTTCATCCCAGGGGCCTTGCACACACACAATGGTTGTTCATCCCTGGGGCCTTGCACACATACAATGGTTGTTCATCCCAGGGGCCTTGCACACATACAATAGTTGTTCATCCCAGGGGCCTTGCACACATACAATGGTTGTTCATCCCAGGGGCCTTGCACACATACAATGGTTGTTCATCCCAGGGGCCTTGCACACATACAATGGTTGTTCATCCCAGGGGCCTTGCACACATACAATGGTTGTTCATCCCAGGGGCCTTGCACACATACAATGGTTGTTCATCCCAGGGGCCTTGCACACATACAATTTAACAATGTTTTAACAATAATGTACAAAATATAAACATATATTTTCAACTTCACTACTTGAAGACCTTTTTGTCAAAACACAATATATTGACGTATGTTCCGTTTACACTCCTAGCTGATGCAAGATATGTTGATTGTGGCCTCTCTATATTAATATATTTAAAAAAAATTATGGCGCCCTTTATTGTTTTTGTGGTGCTTTTTAAAGTTTACCCAATATTCAAGTTTTCCAAGTTGGGTCCTCTGTCTACCTTTCACCTAATCTAGGTCTTTCTTGATTTTAGGACGTCACATGTTGGGAAGATGTTCTAACCCCAGGAAAGATTCAAGGATGTTGTCAATTAGATGGTTGTAATGGAGATAAATCAGTGAGTTTAAAATTGCTTAACTTTGCAATATTCCCATTTTCAGTTTTTTCTACCCTATAGTTTTGTAAAACTAAGTTGCTTAATAAATTATTGAATACAAATTATTAAACAACATTACAACAACATTTTTTGATTAGTAACTTTATATTGAACATATTCAAACTACAGAGGTGACATTAAATTTAACAAATTAACATACACCAATTAGCATCTCAAGTAGTTGTAAAGTTGTTACTGAACTTGTTTTATACAGTGTACTGTATATTATTATTACTATTTATAGGAATTCTATTTCAAGTGTGCAAACCATCAAGGCAGTGAAGGGGGTCGCGTTCCAGCTCTACACTTAGTGAAAACAAACACAAGAGAAATACCATGCCTTACCTGTGATCATGTGTAGTACGTATAATGGATTCAGTATCATTAGTCATATCAATGGTATACAAGTAATAAATGTTCATTGAATTGTGAAAATATTTCAGGAGTTGAAAAATTGACTGCTCTATTTTTAACAAGGCGGGGCTAAGTTGAAAAATTTGGGAAAAAAGTGGAAACATTGCAATCAATTTTTCATTGATATAAGTATATAATTATCTGATGTGATTATACACCTACTCTGTAAAGCCCACCCCTCTGTTATAAGCCCATCCATCTGCTTAATATCCCTCTACTCTGTTAGCCCTCTTCGTCTTTTTATTGTATTTATCTTATTTATATTCTCCTGTGCTCTGAGTTTATCACCTGAATAGCGGCTATCCTTCTCTGCTTACCTCTAGCTTAACTTTCTTAAAAGCTCAGCCTTCTCTTATAAGCTCGCCGCACTATTAAAGCCTATCCCTCTGTTATAAACCCACCCCTCTGCTCTTTGACCCATTTTTTTGTAACTTACCTGCAAAATAAAATATAACTACCAAACAATTTAGTGGCTTTGTAAAAATATAAGCAAAAATATAAGCAAATATTATTCAAATATTCTTTATTCATCCTCAATCATGAAAATATACAACAACAATATATGAGAACATAAAAAAGATGAAAAGGAAACACATAAAAACTCAAAAGAGCTTGATTAGTTGTGTCCCCCTATGTCCCTAACTAGCCTAAAAAACTAAAACATAAATAATAAAAAAAGCTAAATCCTGCAACAAGTATTATTTTTAAAATTATTTGTAAAATGATAATAAATGTTCTTTAAACAATGATTTAAATATATATATTGATTTGGTACTTTGTAGTTCGTAATTCAAGTCATTCCACAATTTGGGTCCCACACATGACACAGTAAAACTAGTAGAAGTACGATTACGTTTTCTGAGTCTATCTATTTAGAACTTCATTTAAAACTTTCCATGTTTGCTTTGAATCGTGTCGAGCTGCATCCAGTTTTTTGGAATAATATTGTTTTTTCCGAATTCTAATTAAATGAGTTAATTTATTTTTGTACTTTTTATATATATTTTTAATAATTGTGTTGGGTTTTTAAGGTATTTTTTATAAAGTTTTATTTTTCTTTTTTATTGAAATCAAAATTCCTGTTGTGATCCATGGTTTTTTCTTTGTATTACCATTTGGCTTATTACTTTTTGTAGGTATGTTATTATCTATGAGATTGGATAGTTTTTTAATAAATAGGTTATATGATGTATTGGTATCTGTGCATAAATATAGTTCACCCCAATCCTCATTAGAAATAGCAATAAGCAAGTTATTTAATGTTGTATCATTAATTATTTTTTGTTTTGTAATTGGAGCTTGTGTGTTAGTATTTAATGACAAGTGTGTTGTCATGAAAATGGGTAGATGATCGGTAATGTCAGTGACTATATTAAATGCCAACCAAGTTGGTTTGTGTTTCGTAAACAAATTTAGTACAATATATACTTTCAATTCACTATCGAACGATTGATTGACTATAAATATCATTTTCATATTATTGTAGTGACCCTGTACTGGTGTTTTCTTGTGAATCAAGTCACGTGATCTGCTTAGAATGCTTTAAACTATACTGCCATACAAAATTGAATGAACGTCAATTTATCCAACACAATGAAATAGGCTACTCACTTCCTTGTCCAGGTAAGCAATAGGTAAAAACTACTGACCTCACTTGGTGTAAGACATACAGATACAGTCAGATACAAGGCATGGAAAAACATTGTTCTGGTGAAGTATGTACAGTAATCTAAGCTCATCATCTACCTCTGTAAGGGCTTTTTTGGGGCTTCTGTTAATACTTGATAGTAGTGGAAAAATGTCCTCTAAAACCCCACTTAAATGCCTTAGTTTGCTTTGAAATATCTTATTCTGTTTTACATATCAAGTCCAACTGCAATTTAAAAATAGTGATAATAAATAGCGGACTATTCAAAAACTTTAACTTGAGTTTTCAAAGCAGTCTTAAAATAAGCAATTGAAGTTGTCTGACTGATAGAGATTCATAAACCGTTTCAAATAAAGAAAAAGCCTAAGAAAAAAAAAAAATCCAAAATAAGTAGGGACCGTTTAAAACTAGATCACAAAGACCTCTTAGGAGTATGTGGAAAACATTGTGAAATAAAAGCCGGTGAGAGATTTGAAGATAAATAGCCACATTTTAAAATTGATTCTCTGCAACAGCCAATGAATGTTTAGAATGTGTAATGTTTATCTGTGTACAATATACCCTGATAAACAAGGGCTACTTTATTTTATATATCTATGTCTGTGTGCGATGCAGTGTGCCTGATCGTTTGTTTGAATCCGATGCTTGTAGCAATGCTTAAATCCTTAGGCAAGACACTTCACATTTGCCTCTCTCCACCCCCAGGTGTACAAATGGGGGTACCTGATTAGGTCTGCTGATTACTAGTTGCATTGTGGGAATATGTTTCCATTTGATCACAAAATTGACCGGGGTAATATGTTCAGCGCTTAGGTTTCACAACATATAAATTCAGGATATTATTATTGTTAATAGTTATCTTCTTTTCTCAGTTGGCTGTGAAAATTCTCTGATAGAAGAAACACACCACTTTAGGGTTCTTGGACACGATGAGGTAAATTTCTCCTTCTTTTCAGAGGAACGTTTCTTATTACCACTTGTATTATGCATACAGTATATCCTTGCCTTGTACTCTATTCAAGAGTAAACATCTCTTCATTTTAAAACCACCTTACGATTGACAAAAGGGTGCGCTAGGTGTGAGATATTCTATTTTAACCTACCCAAAAAAGATAGGGTCATTTATATGATTGAACATATTACGATGTATAATTTCAAAGCATGTGTAAATTTCAGATTTGCAAATTTTATGTGGTACAATGAAATGTCTGAGACGTAATTTTAAGGCGTCGTCCTGCTCTTCATTGAGATGAAAATACGAAAGATAAATTAAAACATCTTCAATAGAAAAGGAAGTACCTTATTTCTAGTGAGATTACACATCTTCTTTGAGTGCATCAAAACCACCTTGTCTGTGCTATGAGAATAGTTTCTTGAAACATGTCACATTTTAAGGGAGTTTGCCTATTTATCAAATGCCTCACTATAGTTATTTTAACTCCAAAAGTTTGGTAGTATCATACACGATTTATCTAACTTAAAATTGAGCAATACAATCTAATTTTTGATGATAGATAAAATGTAAAACATACATTTAATTGGAAATATGGAAAAATATAAGCCACCTGGTTGCAATAAATTTCATCCCACCTGACCTAATATTTTATATTGTCCCACAGTACAATAAATACCAGTCATTTGCCACCGAAGAGTGTGTACTGCAAAATGGAGGTGTATTGTGCCCCGCTCCAGGGTGCGGCTCTGCAATATTTGTAGATGAAGATATTCGAAGACTTAAATGTATACAGCATGGTGATATTGGATGTGGCGTAAGTCAAATATACACCTGATAATAATGGAAGTTATTTTATAAAAATCTTTTTCATAAACCAAACTTTATACATAAATAGACATACTTCTTTAAAATAGTTATAGTTATTGTAGTAAAGGCATGAGTGGCACACCATACTTGTTTACTGATAGACTACAGAGCTGTTCACACTTTATGTACGAAATAACCTTTCTATGCTATGATAAAGTATGTCATTTATATACTCATGATATTTGTACAAATTTGTTTTCAGTTTGTTTTCTGCCGTTCTTGCAGACTATCATACCATGATGGTGTTTGCACAAACAATGAAAATATACCATCACAAGTAGATGGCTACCTGGTTGACTTGGCCAGAGCCGAAAGAGCGAGGTGGGACAATGCGTCCAGAACAACCATTCATGCTACTACTAAACCATGTCCTAATTGCAAAGCACCAGTTGAAAAAAATGGTTAGTATCACAGCTCCTGGCCCCTTCCTATGCACTTTTCAATTGTATGACACAATATACGACCCCCGAGAGAGGTGAATCATGGGTGCATCATCTATATATAAATTTACGTAAGGGCAAAATTTGGTAAATTGCGTGTTACTTCTAGAATTTTCAGTCGATTGTATATAGAGCGGGTTCATATGTTCGGCATTCTGATATTAACCACCTAACATAACCCTGTTCACTAATTAGGTTGAGTTAGATAATTAGTTAATGACGATTAAAACAAATTTAGGTTCAACAATTTGCCCCAAATAGGGTGTTTTTCAATCACGGTATACACTGTCTAATGGATGGCCATCTTGAAAAATACCCGCACACAATAATTGGAGGATGCTTCGCATTACCTATCTCATTCTACGATAATTGTTTTTAATAGCTGAAAACTGATAGATGTAGATGTATGTAGTAGTGTACAAAAAATATAATTCCTTAATTGCAAGACATTGTTGTAAGAAAATATTATGAATATGAAGATACCACCCCATCATAAAAGAATGAGAAAGGAATTTTGCAGGCCGATACCATGCAATACAGACAATTCAAGTCTAAAGTTTAGTTTTCATTTAAAAAAAAAAATTCTCATGATGGCAATTATATTTGGATACAGATTACATCGTGTTTGTATTCATTTGCTCTGTGTTCAATTTTACAATTTCCAGTTAATAACGCAAGGACGTATGTTTTTATAGGAAGTATTTAGTTTTATTCGTATTTGTATTAAGGACATTTCTTTGCACCCATCCTCTTCCTCATCTCTCAACCCTAATGTTACATACAAAACACAAATTGGGTTTGTTTAAATTTAACTCAAACATTTGAACTCATTTTGTGACAAGTTTGTCTTTCGAAAGTAATTCCTATAGTGCTAATTTTAGCTGACTACATAAATCATCTTGTCTATTTATTCATTCCTCTGTAAATGAATGAATGAATAAATGTTTTATATTCCTGCGGTATGTACATTTGAAATTGACAGTTTTTTACGTTGATATTACTATGTATTTGAGAACCATCTGTGGGCACGACCTAGATGGTACGCGAGCGTACCATTTAGTTTACAAAGTAATCCTAAGGATAGAGCGTGTGATGAATCTTGTTTTATAAATCGTAATTATATATAATGTTATGCGACATTTATATATCGCTATTTCATGAAGATCAGAGCGCTGTGGACTTAGATGTTACCTTTTCAATAACATTCTTCTCTCCTAAGGGTCACATCGTGTCATCAGCAGCCAACTATGGCGCCATTACGTCTGTCCACGACAGTGTGTGTGTGTGTGAACTAGTACACCGGGGTATCCTCCTACTCGTCTCGAAAGTTGTACTAGGTTCTTTAAGTGCACACGAGCAATATGCATACTGGTTTATAGTCCTTATCCGAGAAGACCTGTTCTACCACTAGAACCATGGAGCGAGTGAGCCTCGAACCCTTGTCGATGTTATGACTATGGATTATGGTTCCACTGTCTTAACCGCTCGGCCGCTCACTCGCTAATTATATAAATTGTTTATCAAGTTTCAACTGACTTTGTAAGCTATGGTGGATCTCGGAGAAGGGAGTCATAGAGGGAACAGGGATGTAAAGTTAAAAATTGCTCTGATCAAGCTAAAAGTTGTGTAAACTAATCCTGAGGATATAGGGGGCATATGAATCTGATAAATGATGTTTTAAACTGCATTTAAAACCGTCGTGGGGCAGGTATACTTGCTAGTATTTATAAGCTATAAGCTGTGATATTTACTGTAACTACAGTACCATTTCCTATAGACCACCATATTCATGATTATTTTTTTCTATTTCGTGTTATAGGTGGTTGTATGCATATGCAATGTCCAAGAGTTAACTGTAGATATGGATGGTGTTGGTTGTGTGGTGTAGCTTGGAACAATGACTGCATGGCGTTACACTGGTTTGGAGAAGAACCTTTCTTTTTATGATCTGTCTGAAGCTGCTCACATTGCGCCTTGATTTGATCCAGCACCCTGAGGAAAAGTGTTAAGTGTGCTTTCACATCAAGCAATTTGGTGTCAATGCTCACTGCTGATTGGACAAAAGAAAAAAATTGTATGATTCCACTATATAAAACATTAAAAATATCAATACAATACATTAAAACTATATACAGTAATAAACAAGTTTACAGAAGGAATAAAAACAACTATCTTTGAAATGTTGAGTTGGAAACATGAATAGAGTTGTGGACAAATGATTTCCTACATCGAGTGGTATTGCACATTAAAGGACGGTTCAGTGTTTTTTCTCAGCGCTTTGGGACAATCTTTTGATTGTATAAGAGTATATATAAATCGAACAACATTACATCAGCTGATGTGTTCTTGGGTCAGTCATCAGACTAGACCCGACAATCACATTCACAAATGACAATCTTTATTCCGGTCAGAATTATGTTAATCTGCAAGGCCAATTTACAGAGACGAGCAGTAATGAAGGGGAAGTTATTTTATAATGGTTAAACTGACAAAGAAGTTTTACATTCAGTTTTTTTTCCTAAATAATATATTTTGTTGTTTGTAAAAATATTCTTTTTCAGCAACCACAAACTATTATTTATATATATATATATTATTATTAAACAAATTATAAATTTTAAAGAGAATCTCTACTGTAAAATGTATATTTATTCACTGAAATGATATAGATACATAGTAATATATTTATTAGTTGATTTATAAAAAAAACTTTTGTGTGTCTCCTCTCAAAATAATTATTTCAGTGTAGGTTAGTCCAGAGGTTATGGTAAAATATTTTTTCGTTTGCTAAATTTTAATTCACATTAGATTTAACAGAGTAGAAAGTTTAGGTTTGGTCCTACAAAAACGAAATTAGTTATTGTTATTATTAGTTATATATAATAATATTAGTTATATTATTATTTGAGGTTTTTATGGCAAAATAAGACAATGTGTTTTTTTTTGGTAATAAATATTGTGAAATATTGTTATATTTTGTTCTTTTTTTTTAGTATAGAATTATATAGATCGTATCAACCCAAAGATTTGTTTTATACTGTAGATCTCTAATTAATAGTACTTACCTCGATGGGAACTTAACCCATGGAAAAACAAAAACTATCTTTGGATGGTTGGAAGTAAAATAGCGCCCTCTATCATGTTTCCAATGGTGAAGCCAAGCTTTCTAAAAGAAAAGTTGAGAAAGGAACAGTTTGTTGTTGTTTTCGGAAGTAAATAAATCGTTCATTTATGATGATTACAGAGTGCTAAAAGTCGTAGCCTCTACGTACAACCAAGGTATTTATAATTTTATGCTAATAATAGATTACTAGTAGTAGTAGGGCCTAACTAGGCTAGTAGTAGTGATTATCGACAATCAAAGGGGCCTACCATATTTATAGGCCAAAATACTTCGGTGGGAGAGGCGCACAAAGTGTCTGATCATTTCGGCGCCAGTCATTTCGGCCGCCGGTTATGGAACGCCCAAAATCATGAAACGCCAAAAAAGACAAAATATGTATTGTTCATTTCGGTTAATAACGTATGGCACGCCTTAATTGTCAAAAAGGGTGTATACGTGCCTATCGCCTGAATGTATTATCACACAGCCAATTTATGACTTATGGAGGGATTAGTTTACTGTTTAGTAGTTTTAACTAAAGTATTTCTACACGACTTACTTTATTTCATAGTGGTTGTTGTGGGGGGTGGGGGAGGGCCCAGGAAGAAGCCGGCGAATGATAGTAAAATATTGATAGCGCAGCTCCATGTAAATCAAAATGTATGAACTATGATCGTTTTTGTTGATTGCTTGCTGTTTGAATACGCACGTCTATTCAGGCAATAGGCACATGTATACGTACGTGCCCTTTTTGACAATTAAGGCGTTCCATACATTAACAATTGACGATTTTTGCGGCCGAAATAAACAATACATATTTTGTCCTTTTTGGCGTTTCATGATTTTGGGCGTTCCATAACCGGCGGCCGAAATGACTGGCGGCCGATATGCACTGTTAACCCATCACACTGCTGGTGTACCTGGAAGTCTTCCTACAGTACGTGCAGGTCATGTATGGCTGCATGCCAGTCACGCTCAGTTAACAGGTGGGGCGAAAGAAGAAGGTACTCGTACTGCTGTATAAAGCTACAGTATTATCTTTTCGGCGCTAGGCCTAGTTCAGTTTCACACCTGTCTTTTATTTCGACTCCAAATTTGTTAAGGAACTTTATCCTGAATACCACACCTTCGAATTAGACCTCATAACTACTTTTACGATGGAGAATCACAGAAAAAGTAACGAATAAATCCTTTAAATTGATGCATTGTAACAGACGTGTTTCTCACACACGGTTTGTGAATTTCACATACTCCATGTTCAATATTGACGTTTCAACTATAATATGATATACTGTAGGGCTAAAAGTAAAAAGTCAGTGGAATGCGTTCAATTTCAATATATTTTGTCAATACTAACTAAAATGTTACTGTTTATACAGGTACATGGTTTTCGTTAACTTTTAAGAATAAAAATCGACAAATTCATCATAAGATGTACTGTAGGTTTATATACCTCAGTGATCTAAATAATATCTCGAGCATAGATAGTCTGGGCTCCAGACGGAGTTTTGTCTTAATATTAATTAATATTTGTCTAAATTTTGTCTATAAATATTTTTGCACATATGGCGTTTCATACGGGTATTACTTGAGTTTGGATACTCCATCTGGGGAAACACGCACAAGTCACATGGTTTGACACCAAGAATTCTTGGTGCATAGATTATCCAGTTGACTAGTTTCATCCGCATGTGATTGGCTACTCACTCGTACGCTGTTTTAATATTCATATTTTAGAATTTCAAAGACTCACTACAACTAAGATGATGCGCATGCGCTATGTTACGTTTAGACAATGTGTGGAGATGTACACACGTGTGTACTTTTTACATGATGAAAGTTTCGGAAGGCTAGAAATGATTTTATATGCCTAGTAGTCTGGTAAACATTTTATGGGATTTTCTCCAAGAACATGAAAACTCTTCTTGATAACGATAGGCTAGCTTCTCCGCAAATCAAACATTGAATGGATTTGTTATGCGGAGATTATTTAATTCCCACCCAAACCCTGTCCTCCTGTGTGGTAGTGTAGCTCTGTTGGTGGTATGTACCTTATTGACGTTTTATGGCAGGTCATAGGCCTACGTACGGATTGAGTGGCCTACGGAGGAGGCCTAGACAATTAATAAACAAAACAACTTGGCAATACGATTTTATATTTCAACAGTTGATCAGTCTCGATCGTACATTCAGCACTGTATTTTCAGACAAAAATCAAAACGACGGCATGTGGAAATTACATAAAAAAGACAATATACTGTACAGACTTGGAGCAAGTCTAGTCATAGACAAATTGGAAATTAATTGATTTCATAAATAGATATACCTGTCCTGGATAAAATCGGTCTGGGCAGACTGCTGCCAAATGGTACGGTCTTAAAAATATGGTGGTGATGGTGTGCAAAATTAAGGCCATAAATAAACTAAGGGGTTGTCTTTATTAATTTGATATTATTTTAATTAATCCTGTTTTCAATTTATCATTACTGTATAAGTAAAGCAAAACGCTTTTGAATGTAAACTATGTCAGGTGAAATTCTTCTAAAATGACATTCTAACCATTTTATATTTTACCATGTTTTTTAACCTTTTTTTTGATATTTTAGTATTTGTTGCATTGCATTTTATCCTATTGGTGTTTGTGGGTAACATTGTGCTTTATTTAGGCCTACATATTGTTTTATAATGGATTCCTATTACAATACTTCCTGATTGCCTCTTTGTACTGTATTTTTACCTTTGAAAGCTTCATCACTGATTGGCTGTTTCTTACGATCCTTGGGCTTACGCTTACGAAAGTTAACTTGAAGTTAACTTTCGTTATCGTTATCGCATTGTAAGAAATGTTCATCCAGAAATTCACTGGTTTCCTGTCGAACCGCCAAATATCGACGGAACAGACGGAAGCTTCAGTCACCAGTTTCCTGTCAAACACCTGTACTACTGTACTGTATGATTTCTACTTGCGTTACGTCGTTTAGACATTTAGTTTTCTTCAATCGGTTTCCTGTCAATTTTCAATTTCTATATGATATGTGATATGTGTGCAGATTCAGGGATTTTAAGATAATAATCATTGCACTGAAATCTTAATCAAATCTTACTCATACACTACTGACTTGGTTTTACGTTGTTACCTTTTAGTCCCACAGTAGAATAGTACATAACATAAATCTCTTTATTCATCGCATAAAACAAACAAAAACAATCAAGCAATGAGTAAAAAAACACAGTAGTAAAGCGTATTCGGTAAATAATACAGTTATTTTTATTTTCATTTTTGTTTTATTGCTAGAATGAAAAGGTTAGAATCATTATCATCATCATCTGTTGCTAGGCGTCATAACCGTGGATTTTCTGAGCCAAACACAAGCATGCCCTTATATTTGCAGCAAGATGAGAGTGTATCTCGTAGGACACATCTGGATAATTTTGAGCTTATGACTTCAACACAGCTAAGGGATGAGTTAAGGGTAAGTTCTGTGAGGAATAGTTTATGCACAGAGACATTTTTTAACACATTGTATGCTTTCTAAAGGCACTATTGGAACATTTATACAAAGTATCAAGGCAAGCTGTACAGTATACAGTACCAGTGCGAATTACTGAGCCGTGACCTCGCTAACCGAGTCTGATTTTGTTTATTCTTCGCAATCAGATTCATTTTCAAACGAAAACGGAAAATTAGGCCTGACTGAGCAGGGTCGCCTGTATTGGTTGTTGTTTAGTATAAAATACTTTTTAACATTCACAAATGATATAATTAAAAACAATTCATCCAAAAAGCCAGTTACTGTTTCCCGAAACTGTCTAGCCATCTCTAGCCATGTATGTACTGCCATAGCGCGCAACAGCAGAGCACAAAATATTTCTCTACTCCATGACTCTGCAATATTGCAACTCAGCGCCGCTGACAAGCGGGTTGATGACATACATTAACATGGAATAAATACAACACTGTCACTAGGAATTCAGCAAAATCTGTACATACGCTAATGTAATAATGGTTTACTTTAAAAAAAAAAATGTTTTTTTTACACTATATTGTTAAATGATCACATAAGATTACAGTACACTATTGTTTGTAGTAATTATAATAATGACTGTAATGTAATAGTTGTTTAATTAAATATAATAATATATATTGAATTAAAACGAACAGTTTGCGATTTTTAACAACTTTTTTTTATAACTTTTATTTCTATAACTATTATTAGCAAAACAAAATAAAAATTGCATTAATTGTCAGTAAAAGACACAAAATTGGTTCAAAATAACAAGGGCGGGTGTACTGTAGGATACCGAACAATACAAAGAGTTGGTTGACGGTTATATGGCGGACAAAGATGACTACCCAATTTTGTCAGAATTACGTAAGACACCTGGAAAGCAACTGGCTACTGAGAAAATCACATCCTACGGTATTATTGAAACTATAAATAAAAAATAATTAAATGTTAAATTGCATTATACTGTATTTGAATAAGGAATCCATTAATCAAAATAAAACTATACTGTAGTACTAGCTAAATATTACCTGTATGTACAGTACATATGTATAATTAAAATAAAAGTATTTTATGTATTGTTTCATTATCAATGTCAATTATCAACATTAATTTGCTAAATATAATAATTATGAACATAAATCATAATGTGTACTGTACAGTAGTAATATACTGTATACATACAGTAAAACATAAATAAAAAATTGAACATACTCACTGTACATGTAAAGCTCTGTCTACAGTATCAAACTTTATAAGAATGTGATGTGTCCATGATATGGACATGATGATATCATATCACGTAAACGAGCTGTAAGTGATTTGACCAAGCATGGCACAATGAATGTTCAGACCTTTTACTTGTGATTTGTTAAGTAACTTTAGCTAGCGTTGTGCCTATACAGTATGTTGTTGCAAAGTGCGAACCAAGTTTAGCCCTAAAGCCTGGTTTCCATTAAAATCGATACAGCGTTTCCATTAAAATCGCTACACGCGCAGATGTCGCCGACGCAATCGGGAAGGGTCCCCAATTCATCGCAGTCAAATCGGCAAAGTTCAACCATGTTCAACTGAACATGAATCGTACGCGTACCAAAGAATATAGCGCTCGCGTACTAGATCCCCGATAAATTCTAGCGTTTCCATAGAATCGCTACGCTCTGTCGTGTAGCGATTTTATGGAAACCAGGCTTAAGAATAGATTACCCATTTAACTTCATTCTGTTTCATAAAACTTTGAAAACAAATGATTTTAAATTGTGCATGTTTCACTTCTTATAGGAATTTGTTTTATAGACCTTTGCTCATAGTCTTTGTCAATAAGAATCTGTTTTTAAAATATTTTGTCAACTTTTTGTCGCCACCCAAAAATTGTTTAGATATTTCCAGCAATTTGTCACCCACCCTAGTTTTTTTATAACTACAGCAGTATAGTGTAATCATTTGTCTCCTGATTGTTTGTAAAAGTGCTATTGTTCCTTAAATGCATGAATGGGCCATCCCGTATTAAATCAATGAAGACGATGAAGCGTCAAATAGAATGTGACAGTAAAATAGCTTCTCATTCTTTCTGGACACTTTCAATATTGATACATATATTCAATGGACAGCACACATCGATCCTTTCTAGTCAATAGGACTCATTGATAATGAAACAGAAGAAATTGATGACAGGAGAAATTCACACAAGTTGAGGTACAGTACTGCTTGATTATCAAGCCAAATACCCTTACACAACTTGGTCTAAAGCCGGTCTATAAATTAATAGGATTCTAATTTTTGTAACTACTTTGCATCAGGGTGTTGAGTAATTGGTCAGATGTTTTCCCTACTCTGACGTAATTTAAATTTAATTAAAATTAGCAAGTAACTCCAGATCACTAGCCTGGCGTTCAGACCACCGAGCTTGCACTGCTTGGGGCATCCTGTTGGTTAAGTACCCGCTGTTTCCTTTGACTCGAATCTAACCCCTACCCATTATTTCTCCATGGTATAAAGTAAAATAAAGTACATCACAGTACGGCATCTAACGAATTATAAATAAATTCTAATTTTTTGGTTTTAATTGAAGTATTTATTATACTGTAGGCCTACCGTGGTATACAGTAGTAAAAGTAAACAGTATTTATTCTTCTTTCAAATTAAACTAAATTAATCAAAGTATAAACTCAAACAACTATTAAACTACTGTTAAGGTCATAGAGTTATTTCACTATAATATTTCTAAGTTAAGGCTAATTATTAATAATAGCAAACTTTAACCCTTAAAGAAGTGAAGTGAAGATCTGGAAATTGTTTTAAGTATTCAAGTGGAAACATATTTTAATTATCTTCTCTTTATGAATATTTAATGATGTTTTTAAAGTAATTATCTAAGTGCCAGAGATAACAGTTTCCAAATCAATATTTTCCCTGTCGTATTTATCATGCACCGTCACTTAATTTTGTGCATGAGCGAAGATCAAACGTGCAGAATTTCTTTGAGTTCACCAACAATTTTCTTGTCAATCTTTAGTTATTGACTAGCAATTAAAAATAAAGTGAGTCAATTACTGTTTTATAGTGCTAAAAATCATTAACAATTTTAAATTAAAACGAATAGATTCTTAATATTATGTATTCTATATTAATTTCCTTGTGAAGCTCTTTATTCTAATCTTATGATTACATTGTATAACACTAAACGTTAGAGGAGCTAGAAATATATAAGCAACATACTGTAAATTGTTCCAATGGGTAAAAGATCAAAAAGCGGATATACAGTATGTCTACTGTACTGTATGTCAGAAACCCATACAAATGACATACTTAATAAATCAAATTTTGTTTGGGTAGGTGAAGCGATCCATAGTATAGGCATGGAGAAATCTCCATGCCTATAGGTAATTCACATAGTAGCGGAGTGTCTATACTATTACGAAAAGGTGTGACAAATGTGGAGAAATTGAAAATCATTTTTTAGTTAAATACAGTAATATAAAATAAATAATATAATTTATTCAGAAATTTTTGAGGAAAATGCTCAGTATCTTTTTAAGTTTAACCACAGTAATATAATCATTAAATTAATACTACTGTACATGTACAGTAGGTACGGGAGATAATCTAGTAGATTATATTTGCACATTTATAGCATAAAAATTTGATACGATTTTATCAGAAAAGAAATTACTGTGTTACGAGTTATAGATGCTGATTTATATGGTTTTTATTCGTTTTTTATCTTGTATATAATTTATAAATAAATAGTATAATTACAGTAGGATTCTAAAATGAAAAAATAAATAAAAATGAAAAACTCACAAAGGGAAAATTGTTCTTGTGTAAAATATTTTAAAATGAGATAGATGATAATGATCATTTGTAATGAAAGTAAATATGTAAAAATGTACGATTTTTGGAAACAAAAAGATTATTTAGACCAAACGTCTTTGTATTAACTTAACTTTTTTTGTAAGTGTATAGAAAAGTATAAGAAAATTAATTTAAAAAGGTATAAATACTAATAATATTTGAAAATTTAAAAATGTTACGGATGAAGGATGTTATGATTTTATGTAATGACATGAAAGATAATATGAAATATGAATAAAAGTGGTGTTTACGCCACAGAAGAAAAAAATTGCAATGTTTTAAACTACAGTATATTGGAAGGTTTTCATGACAAAATGAAATGTTGATATAAAGTTTGCGGTATACCTTGTGTGTTAGTTCTGGAAAAAACGATTGAGTTTCTCGATGTTCCGATCAATATGCTTTGATCGTCCTCAGGAGTGAGAATTTTGAATCCATTGATGTTGTCCCAGATATTATCTACAAATTCCTTGAACTGGTGTTACTTTTTTAAATACGGTATTCACTTAGGCCTCTTTTATCTGAAATACCTACTGTAGTGTAGAGACTAACAATCCAACCCAACTGGTGGAAAACAAAGATATGAATTCTGTACAGTACATTCAGTGCAGAATGCAGGTAGTATTTTGTTGAAAATATGACAACATTTGTCTACAAAATGTTAAAATTCGTCTACAGTACAAAATGACAAGTTCACCTTTTTTCACTATTTTCTATATATAATTCTATTTTGAAAAAGTGTGTATTCATCATTCATCATGTATTTATCATTCATCATGTATTTATGGTTCTGCACGTTGATGCACCAATTATTTCCTCATTGACCAAAGTTTTTAAATGTGATATAATTATTTAATTCAACAGAGAGAAAAGCTAAAGAGAAGAGAGACAGAGGCTGAATTGGATTCAATGAAGCATCCAATTGGAGTTGGTTACACTAGCCCAATCCCACGCCATGTAGACCTCTTGCATACCAGCTTAGATTCAGATAGTGGAATAAGGTAACTGCAGTGTACTGTAAGCAGATATCTTCTGGAATCTTATTAATATAAAATCTTATTTCAATCCTATCGCCCTACAATATGGTTTGGGCACAAACAATTTGTTGCACTGTAGTATTTTTATTTACTCAGGGTGACAGTTCCATATTGGTTTTTTTTCCTAAGAAGTCAAGGAAGCAAATTTGACTGCTACAGTGCTTACCCTAACAGGAAAACACAACATCCACATTCAGAATTTCGTCTGTGCATGTACAAATTTGGAATTCATCAAAATTATCCATGATTTTCAAATACTTTACTTTTCTTTACACAACTTTAGTCATCTTGGACTGTATACAGTACTTATTATGTTATGATGATTAATTGTAAATTAACAACACTTTTGATTGGTCAGTGTGTAAAGCTCTGTCTACACTGTCAAACTTTTTGTGACAAAAAATGTGATGTGCCCATGGGCATGATGATGTAATATCACTACCATATTTTGGACACAACACACTTATTTTTGTCAAACTAGTTTGATAGTGTAGACAGAGCTTAAGGATCTAGCTATGAAATATTTTATTTTCAGCCACAGCTTCTCTACCAGAACAAAGTCACCAGGTGGATACAGCCCTCTTCTGATGATGTCTAAAGGAGATATAGTTCCCCGAACACCTCCTAAGCTTGATGGTCTTTCACTTAAAAATATGAAAGATGCCATGTTTGAGAGTGAGAAAAGGAGAGTTTCGCTGATGGAGAAACTTAGAGATGCTCAGGAGACTTTGCAGGTAGGAAAAGTGTCTTGAACAACAAACAAGAAAGGAGTAAGGACAGTCTGAACAGGGCCTAAAACAATTATGATCAGATACCATTATGTGTCAGTTTAAACCCCTGGATATAATTGTGATGGAGGTGGGTTGGATATCCAAAATTCTACCATCCAGCATAAGCTTATTTTAGAACCACCCATTGTAATAAATTCAATAGCTACTACCCCATATTTAAATTAATTGTTGTTTTTGTTGTTGTTTAGTTTCAAACAGATGAATTAGTTGCAAGTAAGGCAATGTTAAATGATAAAGAGAACACAGTCCAGTCACTTGTATCAAATAATGAGGTATAGTACAGTATTAACATTTTTGATTTTATAAATACTTGACTTGCCTATTCAAGTATTCTTTGGAATATCCAAGCTGCATGGGAAAACTACTATAATAATGCTTACAAATGTATATTGGTTGACAACACATTTAAAGTGTGTTTGGCTCATATACTACCCTGGTATTAATAATAAAAATATAAAGAGGTATTTGATCGATCAACACGTTGATGAATATGAACTAAATGCTGTTGGTTATTTGAATGTAACAAACAGAGTAAAATTGTTACAACTTGTACATGTAAGTAAGTAAGTAATATTTATTGCTTTCCAAATACAGTACAAATAAATAAAACAGTATAATGTAAATGAAATAAAAAGAGAAACATTAAATATAAAAATACAAGACTAGACAAGAAAATAAGCATGGAAAGCAGGGGATGGCCCTTTAAGCCCAGAGGCTTGTTTCCACATAACATTTATTATGGAACATCCATCCCATATATGTATTCCCATTTTGTCAAATTAAGTACCACCCATAAACATGAAACCAGATCTAGAAAACATAACTTTCAAATCCCTCGCCTAAATGGTGTTGGACAAACCAGCTTCTATTACAACGGAATAAAAAAACTGGAATTCTCTTCCAGATTGTATTAAGGCCACAACCTCTACTAAGCTGTTTAAACACAAAGTCAAAGAATATTTTAAGAATGTTACATAATGTTTCCTATATGTATTTTCGTTTAATATATTGCTAAAATAAATATAATTAAAGATGTATACATTTTGTCTCAGCTAAATGTACATAAGGACTGGAAATAAGTTACACTGAAAATGTGAAACTTTATCTAATTATCCTTGGTTCATTTGTTTTGTTACCATTGTTTGACGCCTTCTGTTTTTTGTATATTTCTGGATTTGTCTTTGAATTTGATGTTTTTGTAATTTGTCTGTTTGAAAATTTGATTGAATTTATTCGGTTCATACATAAAATATATTTTAAGTATGAGCCAAATAAATTCAATCAAATTCAATCAATCTACAACTGCAATACGATTCTTTCTAGGCCTAGGATTCTAGGTCACGTCAATTCACGGGATTGCCTTCGCTCATGCACTCTTCTTCACACACACACCACTATGCAAAATGTGTCGAGGCTAATCGACAGCTAGGCAAGACACATTCAACTAATAATAAGTAGTAATTGGACATAGCCCAAAGAAAGATTAGACCTACGAGAATAAAGAATGTGTATAATTTCTGTACTGTATTTTTTTAATTCTGCTATTTCATTATCAAACAATATGCATTTACTCAAAGGAACTTTAAAAATGCGTGCACTGTATATGAACACATGAGATGGAAAGATTAGACCCACGAGAATAAAAAATGTATTTTGGTGTAATGTTTATTGTTTAATTTTGCTGACTTATTACTCGGACTGTGTCATACCTAACACACACACGTCACACACACACACACTACTACTAGAATAGACATGGGTTTAGAGACTAATAATTAGGCCTAATAGTATTAATAGAAACTATAATTTTAACATGTAATTCTTTAGTAATAAATTCTATTACACCATAAACTAAAGGCTGATTATTTCGACAATCCACACAAAACGCCGCTATTCTTTTATGACATCACATGCCGCAACCACAGCGGAGATAGGCCTAGAATCGTATCGCAGTTGTGTACAGTAATCAATTCTTTTTGCTATACACTTGGGTGCACACGGAACAAGAACATTTAACTGATGAATTATTCATGTTTATTTTGTGACGTTTCATGAGGGGGCTCCAACTTAAGTACGAAAAAAAAAATTGCGTCCTGTAAATGCTAGAATTACTTAAAAATGAGGTGACAGATATGTGGGACAGGAAAATTAATTCGGTGAAGGTTAATTTTATTCTATTATGTTTATTTAAAAACCACAACTACAACAAATTCAGCAATAATAGGATACAAGAATACTAACACAAAATTGCAAAAAACTGAACCATAAATAAAGCTTAGAAGATTAGGATTTTTGTTTGTAATTTTAAAACATAATTTGATTTAATGTGCACCTTTTTGATGCGAGTAGTTTAAAAAACCTATTTCTTTTCAAATTCACTCATTTGATTTTCGCGTTGCTGTTCTATTGTTAGTCAACTGAAGCTATTGTTAATTGAAAGGCTTGTTACATAACCATTACACCGAACTCGCATACACATGCTTTTAGTGAAGTTAGCCTAAATCACAAACAGCATTAGGACATATACAAATATATATATATTTTTTCCCAGAGAAATCTTAAGTAGGAGAATTTTACAGTAGGTGGAGGTATGCACTCTTGGGAGTGACTTTCTAGTTTTTATATACAATCTGGATAATATATATTGAAATGGCCTTCGTTCAAGCAGTGTAATAGGTAAATTCTGGCCCCATAGCACTGTGCTAGCCTACGCTGATCTCGGCAGTATTTGTGAATTAGCATATCTTTTGTAAACCCCTTAGTGGAATTTTATTAATATAAATTTAGTTTTATGAATATTTTATTTAAATTTTATTAAAGTTACTTTTGCTGAATTTTGTAATTCCGCACTACTTACTTTATCAGGATTCCAAGATGGCGGCTATTTAAATTTTGGATTTGGTAATAATGGTTTATGTAAGGGAGCTACTTGTGTTTTACCACATAAATATATTGACAGACTGAGAGATCGGAATGTTCCATTTATCGTCAAGTATAAACATATATTAAATCTTGTAAATGGTCTTCAATGTTATGATGCTGTACTCGAGCTGTTTAACCAGTCTTCGGCTATTAAAAACAATTATTGTAGGTAAATGCAAAGCATCCTCGTATTATGGTGTGCGGGTATTTTTCAGCATCGACACATCTATTAGACAGTGTATACAAACCCATATTTGGGACAAATCGTTGAACCTAAATACGTTTTAATCGTCAATAACTAATTATCTAACTCAATTAATAATCTTAATTAGTAAACAGGGTTACATTCAGTGGTTAAAACCAGTAGAAGTTACGCTTGATATTCCGATTTTTGCCCTTACGTAAATTTATATATAGATACTACAGATGCTTTGATAATTCTACCCACTAAAACATTGTTGTTATGCCATAATAGACACACAATGGTACTGTATTTGTTAAAGCAAACAAATAGTATTCTTGTTATGAATATAACAATAGGCATTTTCAAATAATGCATTTATTGTATTATGGAATTCAATAAAACTCAATCCTTTATAATACATTAAAAGGATATTTATTAATTTTTTACTTTTCACATACACTTGTTAACTTGCAAAGTTAAACTGCGGTGCTGCAAACTGGAGCCATAAAGTTTCCCCAGGTTAAGGCTCCCATTTGACCATATAGTTCTGCTTATTTTTTGGATAAAAAATTATAATTAGAAGTTTTTGTGCACTTTAAAGAACCTAGTCAATCTAAAGTGTTAGGCACTGCACTGTAACTGATTTGGTCTAAACTAGAGGCCCTATCTGAATTTCCTCAATTGAGGATGAATAATATAACATTAAAACAAACAAAAAAACTACCATAAAAGCTCATTGATCTTTTCAATATAGTATGGGCTTCTTTTCGAGACTATTTAAATATTAAATGAACATCATGATTTAATGCCAGATAACTTGTGATGCAGGTTTTATAGAAGTTTATATCATACATTTATTTTACAGTTTAAATTGTATTTTCATCACAAATCTGTGAAATTGGCAAATAATGTCAAAAAAATCCTATTGTAGTATAGATATTCACAAAATGTACAGAATTCATTTCGAAAAGAAGTTCCCCTCTTTAGTTTAATAATAATAATAATAATAATATTTATTCGGCAAAAGTTCATAAAGTACATTTTACAATTCATCTTGCCAGGAGCAAGTAATAGGCATGAACCCAAACAGAAAACTGCTCTTACTCCATCATTACTTATAAAATACAAAAATAACAAAACTAAGTAGCACAAATTAAGTCAAAATAAAACAAAACAAAGTTACCCATAACAAAAAGTCTTAGTAGTTATAGCTCTATAGCGGTTAGCCTTATAGTCTATCCGGCTTAGTAGATATAGAGCTGTCGCCTATTTATCACCTACTAGTAGATAGATATTTGATAGATTTTTTATAGTTGTTAGTAGATTTTTGCCTCATTAGCATATTTCGCGATGACATTAGTAGGCGACACCTACTAAATACAACTATGATTAGACTACCAATAATCTATCTAGAATGGATTCTTAATTGGCTATTATTTGGCTTTTAAAAATCTACATTAATTTGCTATTTATGGGCTATTAAAAATCTACTAATTAAATGACTATTATTGGGCTATTAAAAATCTGTATAAATTGGCTATTATTTGGCAATTAAAAATCTACATAAAATGGCTATAATTTGTCTACTTAAAATCTACATTATTTGGCTATTAATATACTATTAAAAATCTACTAAATAATTGGCTATTATTTGGCAATTAAAAATCTACATAAAATGGCTATAATTTGTCTACTTAAAATCTACATTATTTGGCTATTAATATACTATTAAAAATCTACTAAATAATTGGCTATTATTCAACTACTAAAAATCTACATTATTTGCCTATTATTGGGCTATTAAAAATCTACATAAAAATGGCTATTATTTGTCTACTAAAAATCTACATTATTTTGCTATTATTGGGCTATTAAAAATCTACTTAAAAATGGCTATTATTTGTCTACTAAAAATCTACATTATGTGGCTATTATTGGGCTATTAAAAATCTACATAAAAATGGCTATTATTTGTCTACTAAAAATCTACATTATTTGGCTATTATTGGGCTATTAAAAATCTACATAAAAATGGCTATTATTTGTCTACTAAAAATCTACATTATTTGGCTATTATTGGGCTATTAAAAATCTACATAAAAATGGCTATTATTTGTCTACTAAAAATCTACATTATTTGGATATTATTGGTCTATTAAAAATCTACTTAAAAATGGCTATTATTTGTCTACTAAAAATCTACATTATTTGGCTATTATTGGTCTATTAAAAATCTACTTAAAAATGGCTATTATTTGTCTACTAATAATCTACATTATTTGGCTATTATTGGGCTATTAAAAATCTACACTATTTGGCTATTATTGGGCTGTTAAAAATCTACTTAAAAATGGCTATTATTTGTCTACTAAAAATCTACATTATTTGGCTATTATTGGGCTATTAAAAATCTACATTATTTGGCTATTATTGGGCTATTAACAATCTACATATAGATATTATTGGACTATTAAAAATCTACATATAACTATTATTGGGCTATTAACAATCTACATATAGATATTATTGGGCTATTAAAAATCTACATATAAATTGGCTATTAAAAATCTACATAAATTAACTACTGTTAATTTAGATACTTAAAATCTACAGAAATTAAAAATCTAATCTTTTCTGGCTAAAATACAGATACAGAACAATAATTCATCTTATTGGCAAATAACAAATGTATAATGACAATAATAATAACAAATTAATTTTTTTCTCGTATTTGTAAACCTTAATCTTGTCCATACATATGCGAGTCCGAAAACTTTAAGCACATATTTTAACTCAGTTGGACATGTAAAAGGAAGAATACCAAACAACAACAGTTACTTTTGTAACAATTTAGACTTATTAAGTGAAACAAGACATTAGTAAACCAAATATACAGTATACATTTTATAAATTTATTTAACAAAAAATTAAGATAGTACATTATTTGTAAACCTTAATATCTTAACCATTGCACATGTTTTAACTCAGCTGGACATGTAAAAGGAAGAATACCAAACAACAACAACAGTTACTTTTGTAACAATTTAGACTTATTAAGTGAAACAAGACATTAGTAACCAAATATACAGTATACATTTTATAAATTTATTTAACAAAAAATTAAGATAGTACAGTATTTGTAAACCTTAATATCTTAACCATAACATTGCACATGTTTTAACATCACTTTTGTAACAATCTAGACTTATCAAATGAAACAAGACACAGTATCCAAATATACAGTATACATTTTATTTAAACTTCAAAATTCAAAACAATTCCTGAATGGAATTAGACCAGACAATAAGAAATGCACCAAATATTGTCACTATTGACATGAAAAATTAATTACGCAAAAGCACACTTCACCATAAATTAATCATCTTTGCACTTGACCATCAAATTTGTACTTGTATAGGTTAAAGATCGTCTCTCTGAAAAAAGAATTGTTTAAACATTTTTTTGTTGAATATGCCATTTGAATTTTGCTATACAAGGGCTACCTACCAGTAACCTATTAACAGACTATAAAGAAACTGATAATAGCCAGTAACTATTAATAAACTATTTATTTTATATACTTAGGCCTACTAAGAATTATTACAAATAGATACAGTAGATATAGCTAGATGACCTAGGCCTCTAGGCCTAGATACTGCATTAGAAATCTATTATTTAAATATCACAGTTGTAATATCTATCAACTGCATACTTACAATAGCTATACTAGGGCTACCAATAATAACCTATTAATAGACTAGGCTTAGGCCTATTAACAAACTGATAATAGGCCTAGGCAGCCCAGTATAACTATTTAGTATTAATATTATAAACTAAAAAATCTATTTTATAATTGAACCCTGGGAAGTAGGCCTACAACTTGTGGCTTATTACTATGTTTTCATTTATGTACACACCTATAATTATATTATACTGTATAATGCCATTGTTGAATAAATAAATGTTTTTTGAACAACAAATAGGCAATGTAGGGCCTAGGCTAACTAGTAGTAGGCCTATAAGCCTAGGCTATAAAGTATATTAGGCTAGGCTATTATAATTATAAATTGAATGAAAAATGCCTAGTGCAATTTAAAAAAGACTAGGCCTAGGCTAGGGCCTACCTAGCTTAGTAGCCTAGCCTAGGCCTACTAACTAATACAGGCCTGGCTAGCTTATAGAGCCTACTAGAGGCCTACTAGCCTAGCTTCTAGCCTATCAAAAAGGAACACTTTAACTTTAACAAATAAAATGTAAAGATATGGATTGATTCACTTACCACTAAACTGACATTGTGGTTGGAATAAAAATAAACATTCATGGTCTGATCGAAAAGGCCTACAACAAGCGAATGCTCCTTTTTTCTCTGATCATCTGCATCGTGCCTGCTGCTGCTGCAAAAAAGAAGCGGGAATTTGGGTGTAACAATTGTTATACACACGCACTAATATATAGACAACGGCTATCTATAACCTATTAACAAACTACATTTTACATTTTACATTTAACTTATATTCCATACCTACTAAATATCTATTATATATAGATAGATGGAGGCTACTACAAGTCTATTAGAAATCTATGAGTAACACAGTTTTGTATTATCTATCAACTGTCTACTTATAATAGATAGACAACAGCTATCTATAACCTATTAACAAACTACGTTTAACATATATTCCATACCTACTAAATATCTATTATATATAGATAGATGGAGACTACTACAAGTCTATTAGAAATCTATGAGTAACACAGTTTTGTATTATCTATCAACTGTCTACTTATAATAGATAGACAACAGCTATCTATAACCTATTAACAAACTACGTTTAACTTATATTCCATACCTACTATATCTATTATATATAGTTAGATGGAGACTACTACAAGTCTATTAGAAATCTATGAGTAACACAGTTTTGTATTATCTATCAACTGTCTACTTATAATAGATAGACAACAGCTATCTATAACCTATTAACAAACTACGTTTAACATATATTCCATACCTACTAAATCTCTATTATATATAGATAGATGGAGACTACTACAAGTCTATTAGAAATCTATGAGTAACACAGTTTTGTATTATCTATCAACTGTCTACTTATAATAGATAGACAACAGCTATCTATAACCTATTAACAAACTACGTTTAACATATATTCCATACCTACTAAATCTCTATTATATATAGATAGCTGGAGACTACTACAAGTCTATTAGAAATCTATGAGTAACACAGTTTTGTATTATCTATCAACTGTCTACTTATAATAGATAGACAACAGCTATCTATAACCTATTAACAAACTATGTTTAACATATATTCCATACCTACTAAATATCTATTATATATAGATAGATGGAGACTACTACAAGTCTATTAGAAATCTATGAGTAACACAGTTTTGTATTATCTATCAACTGTCTATTTATAATAGATAGACAACAGCTATCTATAACCTATTAACAAACTACATTTAACTTATATTCCATACCTACTAAATATCTATTATATATAGATAGATGGAGACTACTACAAGTCTATTAGAAATCTATGAGTAACACAGTTTTGTATTATCTATCAACTGTCTACTTATAATAGATAGACAGCAGCTATCTATAACCTATTAACAAACTACGTTTAACTTATATTCCATACCTACTAAATATCTATTATATATAGATAGATGGAGACTACTACAAGTCTATTAGAAATCTATGAGTAACACAGTTTTGTATTATCTATCAACTGTCTACTTATAATAGATAGACAACAGCTATCTATAACCTATTAACAAACTACGTTTAACTTATATTCCATACCTACTAAATATCTATTATATATAGATAGATGGAGACTACTATAAGTCTATTAGAAATCTATGAGTAACACAGTTTTGTATTATCTATCAACTGTCTACTTATAATAGATAGACAACAGCTATCTATAACCTATTAACAAACTACGTTTAACTTATATTCCATACCTACTAAATATCTATTATATATAGATAGATGGAGACTTCTACAAGTCTATTAGAAATCTATGAGTAACACAGTTTTGTATTATCTATCAACTGTCTACTTATAATAGATAGACAACAGCTATCTATAACCTATTAACAAACTACATTTAACTTTTTTTTCATACCTACTAAATATCTATTATATATAGATAGATGGAGACTACTCCCTGTCTACATAAAAACTCTTAAGGTGAAAAATATCTATTAAAAACTACTAACAATGGTGTAGCTTAAAGACCTACTTTAAATAGTGCTACATCAACTATGACACAACTACTTACTGTGTACTTTTAATAGGTAGTACCTATTATGTCACCTATCTATTTTATGTAGTCAGAAAGTAGTCAAAGAAATTATGATAAAATCCTTAGTAGCCAAGAGAAAAAAACTACTAACGGCCTATTAAGCCTACTAAGGATAGAGCTATTTCTATTAAAGACTATCTAAATATACTTAATTATTTCGTTATGGGTATAATGAGATACACCAATTAAAAATAAGCTGCATTGAATAAACAATATAAACAATTACAACTTAATATTTTGAGATCAAATGTTTGATGAGTTGGGCTTTAAAGTCTGAAATTGTAGCACATTGTTTAATTTCATTTGGAAGTTGCTCCCATAATCTAGGGAAAATAACAAACGATGAATTTAAAAATGTATTGGTCTTTGCCTTCCAATGTATTAACCGCCCTTCACACCTCTCACTTGATCTCATTAAAGGATGATGGACAGAGGCCATGCATTATTTTAAAACCTAATGTGAGTCTATACACTTTAAATATATCTTCAATACTTAAAATATTTAGGGTCTTTAACCTATATAAATATGAAGTGTCCCAATTTCCTTCTTTTCTGTACATAATTATTCTAGTGGCCTTTCTCTGAACCCTTTCAAGTCTATACATATGAGATATTTCAGTAGGTGCCCACATACAACAACAGTAAGTCACAACAGGTAGTATTAGTGCTTTGTAAAGATTTAGCATTGCCATCCAAGACATTGCTTTACTACATCTTGAAACAAAACCAAGAAGTTTGCTTGCCTTACTACAAACATAATCTACATGAGAGTGGCATGTTAATTTACTGTTGATATATACACCAAGTAGTTTGAATTCATGGACTTTTTCCGTTGAATCGGAATTTGAGTTTGCAAATGTAGTCTAAAAAAGAAGCCCATAATTTAAAATAAGTCCACCCAAGAGTACTAAAAAATTGAGATTTTACAGTATGTAGCAACTAGTACTATTGCAACATTAATACTTTCATTATTTGGTTTAGTTTAACTAACTGTTTAACTATATTCTTATTAATCTTCCAGCTTATAACATAATTGTAGTTCTAGTATTGCTTGTTGGTATTGAGATACTTAATTCTGCTTTTAAATCCATTGGGTTTACCTTTCTTAGTCTCTGCAACAGAAAATCATGACTTTACAAAGACAATCAGACATGAATGATGCAAGTAGAAATGAAGCAGAGAGGAAAAACGAAGCTCTCCAGCGAAGGTAGGATAGTCAACATGTATATGCGGCATCTAAAATCCTTAAATTAGAGATAAACAGAAATATGATTTATTAGCATTTAGTTGAATTGGCTCCAATTAAACTGATTATGTTACATTCACTCATTAATAAAATCGGAATTTATTAGGCCATTTTGTAGTTTGAATAAAATGAATTACTTCCGCAGAAAAAACAATGTTTCATTTATAAAAAGACAAAACTATTAACTTTTTTTTTTTAAATAAATGTTTTTTTTAAATCAATTTGTGGTCAAAGTGAATAACTATTATTGAACATTAAAATGGCATATTCAACCAAATTTTTAAAAATAACTTTAAAGGTCATGTGCAGGAATGAATTTTACATAAAATTTGCTTATAAAATTTTACTTTGGTTTTCTTGTTTAAAAAGGGTTGATGAATTAGACCTTAAGTTTCGAAGTTTACAAGCTGCTCATTCCACCATACAATCTGAACATCGTCAAAGAGAAATTTTGTTGGAACAGACCTCACTGTCGCTTAAACTTGTCGAAGAAGAAAATGAACAATCAAAACAGGTATGCCTACTGACTGGTTATAAACTCAACCATTTTATTTTATTATTGGTTGTTTTTTATTGAATGTGAAAAACGTGTCGGCATATAAACATTTTTAATGGTAACTAGAATTAGGACATTTTGGTACCCAAGAAAAAGTTGGAGAAAAAAAGTAATATTTACAACTTTAGAACTAATTTATACATCTCCATTTTAGACTAAAGATACAATGCTGAAAGAAGCGCTGGCATTGCGAGAATCATTGCAAATATCACGTGCAAAATGTGACAAACTTGGTATGGAACTGAGAGATCTTGAAGGTATAAGAAAGGTAGGACGATTTAAAGAAAAAAAAATATTAACATATATCACATGCCAAATGTGACAAACTTAGTATGTAACTGAGAATTCTTGAAGGTATAAGAAAGGTAGGACGATTTAAAGAAAAAAAAATATTAACATATATCACATGCAAAATGTGACAAACTTAGTATGTAACTGAGAGATGTTGAAGGTATAAGAAAGGTAGGACGATGTAATGAGAAAAAAATATTAACATATATCACATGCAAAATGTGACAAACTTAGTATGTAACTGAGAGATCTTGAAGGTATAAGAAAGGTAGGACGATGTAATAAGAAAAAAATATTAACATATATCACATTCAAAATGTGACAAACTTGGTATGTAACTGAGAGATGTTGAAGGTATATGAAAGGTAGGATGATGTAATGAGAAAAAAATATTAACATATATCACATGCAAAATGTGACAAACTTGGTATGTAACTGAGAGATGTTGAAGGTATAAGAAAGGTAGGACGATGTAATGAGAAAAAAATATTAACATATATCACATGCAAAATGTGACAAACTTGGTATGTAACTGAGAGATGTTGAATGTATAAGAAAGGTAGGACGATGTAATGAGAAAAAAATATTAACATATCACATGCAAAATGTGACAAACTTAGTATGTAACTGAGAGATCTTGAAGGTATAAGAAAGGTAGGACGATGTAATGAGACACTAGATCTTAACAAATATCACACGCAAAGTGGGATGGTATAACACAGATAGGACTATATCATTACAAATATCTTCTACAAATCTTGGGTTGAACTCATTTTTGTTATATCCAACGCTCGTCACATTGCATATATCCTTAGCCAAGAATTTGCCTCTATCCACCCAGGTGTGCAAATAGGCATCTGGTAAGGTCAATCCACAACTAATTACTAGCTGCAGTATGGGAGTCCATACATGTTTGATCCAAAAATTGGCTATTAATATGTACAGCGCTTAGAGGTTTCACAACATTAGGTGTTTTATAAATCCAGGATATTATATGATATTAGTATGTTTCTGAATGAAATTTTATTTTTTCCAGAATTGTAATATGCTGACGACAAAGAACACAGATTTATCAACAGAGTTGTTACAGAATCAAAGCATTCTGAATGAACTCCGTAATCAGTTACAAATTGTTGAAGGAGAAAATAAAAAGATGATCCAAGTAAGTATATTATACTGGTACCTATTTTAGGTGGTGAGTTGTGAAACTTAAGTATTGCTCAAGAAGAACAGGTTTCTTACTGTTTTCCTCCTTCAAATGTATTTTAAAAGTCATTTCCTAATTGGCAAGAGCTTTCTCTTTGATTTTCAAAAGGTATTATTAAAAAAAAAAATTTATTTCATTCATCATTTCAATGTTTGCCCTTTTGCACCATCTCTCCACATCTTACCATCTTTTCCATTATTTTCCTCCAATCTGATTTTTATGCCATCCTTTTTAACATAGGCCTATCTTTCCAAGATGGACAACCTATTACTTTTCTACCTTCAACTTCTTGAAACCGACTCTACTGCTTCATTTTTATGTAGTAATACCACAAACATTTCTACCCCTAAATTCTATATTTTTTTTTTATTACATTGTAGTTTAATTACCTTTAAAGATATATATGTATAGATAAACATTCTATCTTGACCACTTTCCATAAATGCCTTACATATTACATACATAATTCTATTCTAATTTCTATTAAACTCTTTCAAGGAACGAGATTCATTTCAAAGTCGTGCAGTTGAACTTGAAGAGACTTGTTCCGACTTAAGTAATAAACTCTACACATCTTCAGGAACTAAAGAACGTCTGGTACAAGAGAAAGTGGATTTGCAACAACTACTCAAGTATGCTGGTTTTGAAAAAGAACAAACAATAAATGTAATTCAATTTTATACTCTTTGTAAATTTCAATCAAATGCTGTAATTTGAGAAGGCTTAGACTTGGACATTATTCATGTCTGTAACAATGTCTTTCAAGTCATGTGTGCAACATGGCTCATTTGCACGTTAAAGAACGCAGTACACAGTGTACTGCCCAATTCATCTCCAGAAGGACTCCACTGAAAACAAGTCTGGAAAGTAAATAACAACAATACTTTTTTCAGGCCTTTAAGAATGAAGACAGACGTCATCTTATAGTAATAGTAAATTATTTAAGAAACCTTCTTTTGATTACCAATAGTTTATCTCAACATCTTTCTTTTAAAGGCTAAAAGAGAATTAGAGGAAAAGCTGGAAGAATTGAAAACACTGAACCACAAGCTCAACACAGATCTTGGAGATGAGAAACAAGACAAAGACTTACTGCAACAAGAATTATTAGCAGTTAAGAAGGTATGCTTTAGGAAAATATGCATGTGGTGTAATGAATTGTGCTTTTATAAAGATTTATTATCATCTTCACCTTAACTATGATGAACAAAAGGATGAAGATAATGATCTTGTGATTTAAATATCATGTGTCATGACGTATTGTTAGCACGATAATGAAAGAGAAATCTTATAAATCATATCACAATCTATTTATTCTAGTAATAAGGTGTCTTGTTGCATGAAAGCTGGACCAGTAAGGCTGTGCTAAAATTAAATGCTAATTAGTTGAATCAGTCTTCATCAAACTAGGTCAATCAAGTTTTGCAAACATGCTAGAACATCATTTAAAGTTCACATGGAACAACTGGATTGATCATGATAAATCTTCAATATTCAAACCTTTCTATTTTAGGTTGGAGAAGACCTCTCCACTGAACTATCAACTGCTAAGAAGAATTTAGAAATTATACAGGAAGATGTTCGGCAACTCCAGGGAGAGAAGAAGTCAGCCCAGCAACATAGTACTTACTGGGAAAATGAGGTGAAAAGACTTACAGGAGAAAGGGATTCGTATAGCAAGGTACTGTGTATTATTATACAAATAATGAATGAGTTGAAACTTAACCTTTCATCATTCAACAAATGGCATTATTTGTACTATTACACGAATATAAAACATTCATTATTTGTTTTATATAACATCGAAATAGATTCCTTTCATTTGAATCAGATTGAATAAAAAAAAAAGTAGGTCTAGGCCATATTTGATTCACATTGATTGAAACAGTAACATTTGTAATATTATATTTATTTGGATTTTATAATAAACACACCTACTGTAGTGTTAATTATGTCAACAAACGACCAAACAATCCTAGGCCTAGCCTAATATAACAAGGCCCTAGGCTAGGTTAGAAAGGCAGCGATACCATTATGAAAGTTCGACAGGCAACTAGAACTCATCTCGGCTAACGTTTTTTCCAACGATTCCACATCTTGTAGAGATTAATTAATCAAATACATACAAACGATTTAAAGCTAATTTAAATTCCCTTTTTGGTCTAATTTAGTACATATATCTCCAAAAATGTACACAACATTCAATATTCACGGAGAAAAGTACAAAATAGATTTTTTTTTTTCGTACATGAAAAAAAGTAATATTGAATGACCTACTGTAGTGTTAATTATGTCAACAAACGACCAAACAATCCTAGGCCTAGCCTAATATAACAAGGCCCTAGGCTAGGTTAGAAAGGCAGCGATACCATTATGAAAGTTCGACAGGCAACTAGAACTCATCTCGGCTAACGTTTTTTCCAATGATTCCACATCTTGTAGAGATTAATTAATCAAATACATACAAACGATTTAAAGCTAATTTAAATTCCTTTTTTGGTCTAATTTAGTACATATATCTCTCCAAAAATGTACACAACATTCAATATTCGCGGAGGAAAGTACAAAATAGATTTTTTTTTTTCGTACATGAATGACCATTCAATAGTGCGTATTATTTTACACCGTGTGACCCACAATCATCTATTCAAAAGCTGAACTTTCTTGCCATTGGTTAGTGGATCAGTCAATTTTTACTCTCCAAAAAAAGAAATTTTTTAATAAAATAAATTGAAGAATCCGCATGAAAATAACGTTGAATTACAAACAAAAAGTAACAATACAATCTAATAATAGTTGTATCGTTTACCGTACCAGAAGTACAAGTAGGCGCGCCCTACATTCTTATCAAAGACTTCCCCCTGACGTTCGCATTAAACGTAAAATACGATTCCTAGCGTGCTATGGGAGTGCCATCTAGGGGTGCCACTAAACTAAATTTGCTTCGTCAAGGCCCCATGAGGGAGGGGGATGTGGCTCAAATACTTTGTGTCCAAACCAACACCATGTAATAACTAGAAAGCCACTCCGAGAGGGCATACCTCCGCCTACTGTAAAATTCTCCTACATAAGATTTCTCCGGTAAAAAAAATATATATATATATTTGTGTGTGTCTTAATGCTGTTTGTGATTTAGGCTAATTTCACTACAAGCATGTGTATGCGAGTTTGGTGTAATGGTTATGTAACAAGCGTTTCAATTAACAATAGCCAGGGCTGCAAATTAACTTTTTTACTTGGTAGCACTATCAAATTTGTATGATGGCTAATAATAATTTTTGGTAGCACCACCAATTTTTTTAGTAGCACCTTTTCATCGACAACTAACCCCCTTCCCTCAAACCCCATCCGCGCAGATCCGTTTTTAGTTTAGGGGGGGGGGGGGGGGGGTGTATAAAAATGAAATACAGTACAACCTTAGGCTGGGGGTCAGGGGGCCGCCAATGGTCCCGCTTTGGGGGGGGGGGGCGATTTTTGAGTAATTATAGGTTGTTTCAATCGATTTCTGAGCACATAAAAATTCAGCACTGAAGAATTCAATTAATTTGGGTTATGCACATTTTTTAGGCACTGGTCCTGATGCGCCACTTATATTCACGCAAAGATCTATTATTGTTACGGTACAGAAAGAAATTACTGCTTTGTATATACGCGTAACCTTTCGTAGCCTACGCGTAAATAGATCGTAGGTTATTGTTCGCTAAACCATGGAGGAAAAAAATTCCTCCATTGGCTAAACATATCCTGTAATTTCCAAAGTATTGTTCGTTGCCATGCCTACGATTTTATGATAATATCTACGCGTCGATCGTACGGTTTGTAAACACCAATGTCATCGCCTTTAGGTAGGAGCATAAACAATGGAAACAAACATGTATTGTTGGCTAATTAAAATCCTAGACGTTAATTTTTGTAGCCGCCCTACACATCGGTTGTCCTAATTTGGCAGGACATCCGCCGACGAGACGAAATCGGGCCCTCAGCTCACGCAGAGAGAGTTTCGGCGGCCTACATGGTTCAATCCTACCTTGGTTTAGCGAATTATAAAAACAACACCACCTTGGCTAGGACACCAACAAAATATATGCAAAATAAATATATATTCCATGTTAAGATTTAACATAGGCCTTTGTAAATTATTATTACGACAAAAGACCCGACCAGAATTTGGAGGGGAAAAACGTGCGAACCGTGGGAACAGTTTAGAGCTGTATTACGTTTCATGCGACGCAAAATTCAGGTACACTGTTTTGTGTAGCCATCCCCCTCGTACCGAGTAAAAAAAAACATGCGAGAGGTTTGCGGTGGTAAAACCATGGATTAAAGAATAGAAGGATATGCATCGACGGTGACATCAAACGATTTTACAACGCGCTTGCCTATACTAAAGCACTGCTGCCAATCAAACAAACACGTTCATTGAACTCCGTGTCTCTAACCGCGGCCCTCTGTAAAACGCTGCGAATCAACTGTTACATTTTTTGAGACCAAAACGTAACCATGTAGAAATCGTATGCGCAGTCTGAATGTTCTATTGACATGTCTGCGTCGATGATTAATTGATAACAAACATATATTGCTGAATAATTCTGTTTTAGTTTCATCACAATCGGACTACGAAAAGTTCACTTTCTTACGACTGGTAATTTTAGGTAGTTGGTAATATTAATAAAATATGCCATTTTTATATTTGAATTATCATTATTTGCCTGCCATCTTCTGTCATTAAAAATTGCGTTAATCTATAGAATATTAAATTATGCATTTGACCATGTATGTTGTTAGCGTGGCCGGTGTTCAGACATACATCAATCGTGTTTTTTAATATATGGCTAAGCAGTGGTTTCTTCATAAATCTCCTTAATTATCGATGTGATTATATTTAAACTGTAGTGCCTGGTGATTGGCTAGTGGTTATGTCATCCACATCACATCCAATCACCGGGCCTAATTGAATGAAAACAGCGATCCCTGATCCGGGATTGGCTGGCTATGTATAGTTGCGATTCGTTACCTAGCGGTCGTTTTGAAAAGTACACGCAGGGCAAACTTGATCACGAACAAACGAAGTAGGCCTACCTATTATTATTATTCACACAAGAAGTAAGACAACGGTGAGTATTTAAGATTAGCCTAGGCCTACCTAGGCAGTATCAATGTCGGCAAATCATAGGGTTTACTAGCCCAGTTTAGCCTAGTTAGTACAAGGCCTGGGCCTAGCTAGGCTAGCATTCTTGCTGATTTTGTAATTTTACAACAAATGAGACAACTAATAGTTATTGTCTCAGATGTAGGGCTACTACAGGTCATAAAATGCTACTTTAATCATCATAAAAAAATCATTAGCGTAGATCAATCGCGGCAGAAACCAACATAGTCAATAGTTGACCATCTACAAACATCATGCCACCAAAGAACGCGCGAAAGAAGCGTAGTAGCCAACAAGGTTAAATGTCGTTGCACATGTGCAGTAAACAATATATTAGGCACGCGACCGTTTCGTTGTTACCATGCGGTTAATTAAACTGTAACATTGTGGGCGGTCCGCGGTCTGTCGGCGAGAGTCAAGGAACCCTTGATCTCACGTCGATGCATATCCTTCTATTCTTTAATCCATGGTAAAACAGAGTATCGCGTTTCATGACATGTGACCAAAAAACTAGGTCTGTATTAATTACGGTCTTCTGTCGGCAGTCTTTTTGAGCGACCGATTGAACGTTCTGATACTATATTTAGAATGAATTGTTTTCGATCTTTTTGTTTGCATGTTTCTGGATCGACTGGACGTTCGCTATATTATTTTTATTAGTTGGCATAGTTCATTGTGTTGGATCGTGTCTCTACGTTTACATTGTGGAAAATTTATATTCGCCGTTGAGAGTAAAAAAACACACGAATGAAATATTTACGAATAAAAACTATTATGTTATATATTTCTTAGTAATGTACAAATTGGTCCTCCTCCGTCAGTCAAAAATAACACATTAAATAATAATTTTCACACCTTGTTACTTACTAAGAACATCGTGAGGTTGTTTATTGAGGTTACTAACGAAGCCAAACAATGTAACCTACAAAGCCAACATAGCCTGTTTTATCTACGAAGCTACTTCGTAGGAAAAGTTGCGGTATTTTCTCTGATATATAATTTTCGATAATCAGAATCTGGAATAAAGTATTAAATCTACTGATAAACAATACTGTTGTTTAATCTATATAATGAATAGATATTATTATATATATCATCAATTACATTATTTATTAATCATGATATAACCATTTATACTGCCTAAAAAATGCTGATGACTGCGCGGCGACAATCCTTTGTATCTACCGCGCCCGCCCTGGCTAACTTCTGTGTACGGCGGTACAATTGATTTTATATTCCTTCTTTAAAACAGGTGATTTTCCACGAGGTTTGTGTCGTCCGCGCGTCACACTGTGCTGTGTGTTTGGTGTCCTTTTGTGTGATTGGATAAGGCAGCATGCAATAAATGGACAAACTTCGAATCACAACGAGTGTAAAATGTTTAGGGGCTTTGTACGCTTGAATGAACCTGACACCTTTGCGGCGGCGGTGACTAGTGGAAACTCCTGAGCCTTCCGTAGTGGAGAGTTTAAATTACACAGTGTTTGAAATAGGGAAAACACATCCGACTTCAATTTGAAACAACTCGCACAAGCAGATGATCTTGTCGCGCTATGCGCGACCTATTCTGTTTCTTTAGTCGCAAACAGAAAAATTAGGTCGCAAATGCGACCAAATACCCCTTAATTTGCAGCCCTGATAGCTTCAGTTGACTAACAATAGAACAGCAACGCGAAAATCAAACGAGTGAATTTGAAAAGAAATAGGTTTTTTAAACTACTCGCATCAAAAAACGTGCACATTACATCAAATTATGTTTTAAAATTACAAATCACAAATTATAACTCTTGCCTCTTGTTAAAAAATGAAGTTTTTTGGACAAGTAGTTCTCGAGAAAATGCAATTTCAGTTTACTTGTTACTTTAAGACTGCTCGCCGGCTTTTGAAAAATTCTGTCCTATCTTTTAACACTAGCAGGTCTAAAAAAGTATACTAAAAAGTGGTCCAGAATTGGGACTGTGGTCCCAAATGGTCCCGAAATTTAATGGAATGGTCCTTGACCACATATCTATCTGTCTATTCATTTTGGTAAAGATCTTGTAATTACTTTTTGAGTAATCCTGCTACTTGGCAAAATATATCCACTGACTCGGAGCATGTTGAAAGATACATTTTTTTTGCTTTAGGTATTAGCTTTACATTGTTAAAATCCTGCTGAGGTTAATAATTTGTTTAAATAATTTTTTGATACAAACAACTCCGGCATTGCAACAATGACCTTTCTAAAATCAAGATTGACCAGAATAATGATCGAGGAGTGTCTTGAAGCTGTACCGATTTGCGGCGCCTCTGCCTTAACCCATGTAGTAATATATCAATTTACCTGAAAATCAATAGGCATGTTCTGTAAGTATATACCTGATGAAATAAGGAAGGACACACGCTGGTGCTAACAAAACTACTTATCAACTTACAATAGTTTAATTTGAATAACAATAGAACAGCAACACCAAAAACAAACGGGTGAATTTGAAAAGAAATAGGTTTTTTAAACTACTCGTATAAAAAAGCTGGTACACTGAATCAACTTTTGTTTTAAAATTAAAAATCACAATTTATAACTCTTGCCTCTTGTACAAAAATGATGTTTTTTGGACAAGTAGTTCTCGAGAAAATGCAATTTCAGTACACTTGTTACTTTAAGACTGCTCGCCGGCTTTTGAAAATTGTCTCCTATCTTTTAACACTAGCCAGTCTGAAAATAATATCATTTTTGTTATTTGTCAAGTTATTAATAAACCAATTTTGTTGATTTTCAATAGGCATGGTCTGACAATATATACCTATCTACACCCAAAAATTCAGAACGATAACTTGAAAACTGTAGGCGCTATCGTGCTAACAAACAAACAAACATACAAACATACAAACATACATACAAACAAAGTGAATACTATACTTGGCAAAATTCTTTTTGCCAAGTAACAAACAAACAAACAAACACACGCTACCGATTACATATACCTCCTTGGCGGAGGTAAATAATAATATATAATATATATACCAATATATATATGAATTTGCCAATTCCAGCAACAAGTGATCAAAGGCGCTGTGGACTTCGATGTTACATCTTTTCAACAACATTCGTCTCCCCTAAGGGTCACATCGTGTCATCGGCAGCCAACTACGGCGCCACTACGTCTGTCCACGACTGTGTGTGTATGAACTAGTACACCGGGGTAACCCGGCCCTACTCGTCTCGAAAGATGTACTAGGTTCATGAGCAAGATGTACACAGGACCTACGGTTTATAGTCCTTGAAGACTTGTTCTACCACCAGAACCATGGAGCGAGTGAGCCTCGAACCCTTGCCGATGTTATGGCTATGGATTACGGTTCCACTGTCTTAACCGCTCGGCCACACTCACTCATAATGGTGTAACATGTAATGGTACAAATGATGGCATGATGTGAAATATAACCTTTCATCATTCATCAAATGCGATTATTTGTACCATTACACGGATATAAAACATTCATTATTTGTGTTATATAACATCTAAATAGATTAATTCATTTGAATCAGATTGAATAAAAGGTAGGCCTACGCTAGGCCTACATTTAATTCACATTGAAACAGTAACATTTATTTGTTTTTTATAATATATTAAATAATAATCATAAATATTATTTATTTGGATTTTATAAACACACGTTTGCAATGTTAAATATTATGTCAACAAACAACCAAATAATCCTAGAGGCATAGCTGGGCTAAAGCGCTTAGGCCTAGCCTAATACTAAGAGGCCTAGCTAGGCTAGAAAGACAGCACCATTATTAAACTTCGACAGGCAACTGGAACTAATCTAGGCAAATTTTTTTTTTTTCCAACAATTCCACAATTTGTAGAGATATTCCCAGTAAATAATCAAATCATACAAACGATCTAAAGCTAATTTAAATGCTTTTTTTGTCCAAATTTGTACACATATCTCTCCAAAAATGTACTTCCGTCAATTCCAGTCATCACACTGAATCTTTGCGACAGAAGTACAAAATAAGTGGCGCTGTTGTATTTCAAAAGCAATAGTGTAAATGAAAATATTTTCCAAACGCCATCTATTATGGCAATACAACAGAACACTGAGTTTGCCAAGATAATAACTTGTAACAGTCCTTTGGTCTTATGTCTGGCTGCGACAATAGTACCGTATGTACATATTCTCTACAGCACAGTCTGTCAACCAAACATTTGAAGTCAATTGGCCAATCAAAAATCAGTTGTCATTGGATTGATCGTGTCGCAGCCACAGATTTCCAGAGCTCAACAACCTGTTGTTTGATTGTCATGATTCTACTAAAGAAGAGTCATGCATGATTTATATCCACAATTTTTGTATAATACTTATTTTCTTTCTTGTAGAGTTTGGATAGATTGCGCATTGAATTAGACCAAGAACGTGATCATTATTCAGAACAATGTCATCAACTTCGTGACAGTGTTCGCTCAATACGACAAGAGCGAGATGAGCTTCAAACAAGGTGTCAAGAGTTAGAGACTGTAAGATCTCCATTGATTTTATTAGCATTTAACAGCTCCATATTATAATTTTATAATAATTTATCCTGTTACTGACATTACGGTCCCATTCAAAATTTATGTTTTCATTTTCCAGTTTTTTGGCATGTTATTTTTACTGTTAAGCAATAAATTGATTAAGTTTTTGTATAATGCGCTATATAAAGCCTGAATTATTATTACATATATTACACCAGTTCCTGAAGGTAAAATGGCCACTGTCACTTAATGTCTACCGCCCTGTTGCATTAACTTATTAGTGTAAAAAAAGTATGTATGCCACTACACTAACAATAAAGCATATGAACGCTTTTCGTGAAAAGAATCATGAACAGGTAAAGCAGAAAAACAAAAATTAACTCAATGATTTTTACTCAAGATTTGATAACACTGACTTTAATAATGAAATTAATCTTAAAACTAAATTAAATAATTATAAAAAAGGGGTGTGAGCAAATTAATATCTGATAATGTAGTTTGTAGTGTATTTAAGTTAAAGTTAAAAAATCATCAGGTCAAAACCATGTCCCCAACAAAGTCCTTTAATACTGTACTGACGAACTTGCTGCAATATTTTGTCAAATTTTCTAAATGTCAATAAACGAAGGCTTATTCCTAAAATAATGAAGACTGCATATATTACACCAGTTCCTAAAGATAAAAAGGCCCTGTCACTTAATGGCTACCGCCCTGTTGCATTAACTATTATTTATAGGTCAGTTATCCAGAGTATAGTTTTTTGTTTAATTTGAACTTTTGGGAATTTTAGTAAATAAAAACAATTTCTTTTGACTTAAACTTAAGTACATCTGACTCATAGTGTGTTTCTTTTTTTGGGCTATTATTTTGTCAGAAACATAAGAAAGCCAACAGTGACCTTCATCAAATGACACTGATGCACCAAGAAGAGCTGGATGATTGGAAAACATCATGTGAAGAACTGACAGAAAACATCAGTGAAAAAAATAAAGACATTATGATGTTAACAGAAAGAATTGAAGAAGCAAGTGATAAGGTAGTATTGAATTATTTAAAACCACATGCATCATCTCATTCACATTAGCTTATGCTGCTAAGCGAATGCTGCTAAGCTAAAAGCTGCGTTCATTATAGCTTGTGAAAACTGATTTCACAACTTGCAACACACAAGTGAAGAGTGGCAAACCAGGATGAGATGACCTACAGCAAAACCAGCCAGTTTATTGATGGTTTCATAGACATATGGATCTAGTAGGCCTAGCATTTCCAAATACACATATCTGTAAACTTTATACATTGCAAATTATGATGTTTATAAACAAATCACTTTAGTTGAAATAGTATTACTTGGGTCGAAATAAATTACAATAAATAGGTCTGCTTGTTTATTATCAGCCATGATTCCACACGATTTGTGCAAGAGGAAAAACGTGTGGGCTGTGAAATACACACTTCACAGTGAATGCAGCACAAGTCCTGTTTAATTAGGCATATTAAAGTAGTGCTTAAAAAAGACTGTAAAAATGAAAAATGTTGTACCTGCCAGTAACATAATATTAACTTATTTAACAGTTAACAGAATTGCATGGCGAGAACTCTGCATATAGAATCCGTCAGGAAAAATATGATGAGTATCAGAAAGATGTGAACTTCCTTCAGGAAAAACTACAAGAATTGACCAATCAACATGCAGAAGATCAACAGGTTATTTCATTGCTGGAAATGCAGAAGAATATATTGAGCAAAAATCTGGTAAGTTAAAAATTATAACTGCTTAATATAAAGTTAATTTAAAATTACCAGTACTTGTTACATACTGGTACCCATTTTGGGTAGGGAGGAGCAAGGTGGATAAAATCTTGCTCAAAGATGCGTTTACCAGACCCACTGGTCCAATACTCTATACCATTGTGCCACAGTGCAATTTACTTTTGGACTATTCCATAATTTAGCATCACAAGAACACTGCCAGAGCTATTCTTCTTCTTTCTCTTATGTCAAGGAAGTCGAGAGCGCTACAACTTGCTCGTTTTCATGGTTAATACTACCCCCAAACTATATGAATGTTTATATTATTTCCAAATAGAGTGCATATTCAGCCACTTTGCAACAGAGATCCTGTGATAAAATGGTTCAAATTAAGGAACCTCTTTGCAGTGGCATAACTGAGGCCCCCTGGATCAGGAACCCTAAGTGGCCCTGCAACGCTGGAGGCCTTGGCTATATTTTAAAGACTGTTGTTTCCTCTGGACTCTACTCAGGGGCTCATGTAAGAGTTTAGCCAGTGAGCCCTCATAGCCTATTTGACGACTATACTTGAAAGCATATGTGTCTCTTATTTTTTAATCTTCTTGGTTCAGTCAACCACAGGTACGAAATTGAACACTGATCATCTCAAGGCAGAAGTTGAGAGGTTGAAAGCTGAGCTACAGCTATCACAGTAAATATACTAGAATTGTGTTGTTTTCAAATGAATTAGATGTAATAATTTATGGATATGGTTGCAAATTTTAAATTTGAGCATTATAATAATTTACATTCAGACGTAGGGTAAATAATTGAATATATATCAGAATACCTACAATGAATTGTAATTTGACCCACAAACTAATGTTTTCATTTATGAAAGACGTAATTTATTGCATTTTCAAACTCATTTAATTATTTTTACGTTTTTACAGGTATAAAATATAATAAAAAGAAAGGATGAACCGGTGAAAAGTGCAATCTTTCTTGAAAAATCATTACATATTACAACTATCGATGATTAAGCCAATTTCCATTTGCAGGACAGATTATATACTTTATTTCTTATTTAGGGATAAGATGATAGAGTTAAGAGCTGAAATTGATCGAACACAAGCAGAACAAAGATTTATTCCTTCATGCAACAAGTGTGAGGAATATCAAGAATCAAATTCACGGTTACGAGAAATCAATAAAATGATGACAGACAGGTTGGCCAAGGTATGCTAATATTTTCAGATATGTAACTTCAAGTCTGTCACTGTCACAAAAAAAATAAATAAGTACAAATAGACAAAGAATTTTACGTGATGGCACAAGACCGTGGCGACTGAACAACACAAGATCAAATATAAATATAAACATATTAATTAAATAAATAAAATTTAATTAATATATGCTGTAATCTTGTGGGAGTTTGCTAGTGTTGAAGTTTTATTTGAAATTTGTTTCAAATATTGAAAATATTTTTGTAGAAGTTATAATTGTTGTGATATTTACAAATGTGGTTCCATAACATTATGAGCCATGTATTTTATGGAACGTTAACTATTTATGTGCTTTGTGCCAATGTAATTGAGTTGTATGTTTGTAAGAAGACCTGCTTTCATCATACTCATCATTTTCCTTTTCCTCTGAAGCTATTGACCAGACCTAAAATATTTTTGATGTCTTCTCTACACCTCTTTTGTCTTCCTCCTCTTCCAGTTTTTGGTTGCCTTTATGTGACTCAATTTTTGCCCATCTATTGTGTTGTGTTGAGCAGTGTGTTGGACTATTAATCCTGAGTTCGAATCCAAAGCTTGTCGCATTACTGGTATCCTTAGGCAAGATACTTTTACTTATGTTTGCCTCTCCACACCCAAGTAATGGGTACGTGGTAGGTCAAAACACAACTGCGCTGATTACTGGCTGCAACATTATGGGAGTGTGTTTCCAGACATGTTTATCCAAAAATGACCGGAGTAATACTGTTGAGCACTTAAAAGTTTTGTGCATGCAGGCCTATCAAAATAAACTTATTTTTTTTAGATTAGATGGAATTTATTTAAAAAATAAATCATAAGAACGGTCATTTCATATTCAAGCTTATAAACAATTTTTTATTTTGTAATTGACAGATGGAGACACATGCTGAGGTTAATAGCAAACAGGCATCTGAAATCAACCATTTTAAGGTGAAATCTGAAAGCCTCCAAGAACAGATTGACATGCTTCAGGACCTGAACCTTAAACTTAGTAAGCAAGTTGCCAAGCTTGAGTTAGATAACCTACAAGTGTCAGAGAGGGCGGGCAAAGCTGAAGAACTTGGTAACCGTTACAACGATCTTGATGAACAGAACCAGACACTCCAAGAGTTGAACAAGGTTTTGACTAATAAGGTATTTTATGTGATATTTGCTTTTTGTGAATTCTGTTATTGCTCCAAGTTTATCTTTGCTTACAGTAAAATGCATACATGTACCAGTTGTTAGAAGGGGATTTTTACAACCTAATTATAGAATCGTTTGCCCTCTTTGTGTTGGTGATTAGATATTGATCATGCTTTATGTACACATTAATTGGTTACATGGATCCAAATGAGATGAGATACAGCGACCAATATTACATTTTTGTACTTCAATGTATGCCACTGATTATTAATAGTATTATTTATAATCTAATTATGCAATTAATATCATCATCTTCTTAAACGCTGTCATGTGAAGTGTCGTTAGACATTGCACGTCTCACTTGTGTTCGCCACAGTTCCGTTTCCTTTTTAATGTTTACCATCTATGTTGTTTTGGTCTTCCTTTTGGTCTTTCGTTGAGCCTCTCTGAGTGCAATCTTAACTGTGTTTTCACTTAATCAGAGTATATGACCATACCATGTCAGCCTTTTTTCTTTATATCCTTAATACTCCACTCCACTCAATCTCTCCTGTTATTTTATACAGATCTTCATTTTTCATTTCTCTATTCTCTTTTATTATTATCATGCGGTAGTGATACTGTCATTGGGCACAGTTCACTATTATACAAAATATATTATTGTAATTAATATGTTGATATGTATGCTTAATAGGCATGATAATATTTTTTTAATTGAACAAAGCTCAATCCATATATCGTTCACAATTACAAAATTTATCTGCTGTCTGCAGATACACGGGATATAAACACAAGCCCGGGAGTTTTAATGTGATTATTTATATCTAAGATATAAATATAAATTCAGAAAATAATTATATTTATTTTTACATGTAAACAAATTTATTACATGTAAAAAGCCTGGAAAAAATTATGTCACTGTAATTGTAACAAAATTGGCTAAATGAAAAAATTAATTAATTTTTACATTTCATTTCTATATAGATATCACGCTTAGAATTAGATCATCAATCAGTTAACCATACTCGCGAGAAAGAGCTATTTGATCAAAACCAGATGCTGACAGAAATCAATCAAACGCTTACAACAAAAGTGTCAAGGCTAGAAAAAGAGAAAAGGGAACTTATAATGAAACAGCCAAAAGAACAAATGGTGTCTCTTAAGGAATTTGACAGGTTTGTTATTTGTTTTATACAATATATAATAGAACAACAAAAGACAGAAACATATCCATTAACTAGAAAATATATTTATGAACTTTCAATTTTATTTTCAATATCATTTCAAATTGTATCTTTCAATTTCTAATTTCATGTTTCATCTATCAAGGGTTGAACGTGAAAAGGACAGAGTAATTTCGGAGTTGGAAATCATTAGTCATGATTATAAAGACCTACAAGATAGACACAAAGAATATGTATCTGAGCACTTATCCAGAACACTGGATACATCTAACACTATGCCACCTGAATCTAAGGGTAAGCACTTGTCCAGAACACTGGATACATTTAACACTATGCCACCTGAATCTTAGAGTGAGCACTTGTCCAGAACACTGGATACATCTAACACTATGCCACCTGAATCTAAGGGTGAGCATTGTCCAGAACACTGGATACATTTAACACTATGCCACCTGAATCTTAGAGTGAGCACTTGTCCAGAACACTGGATACATCTAACACTATGCCACCTGAATACTGGATACAGTGAATGCATTTTGAATTTTTTTTTGTACACTAAAATAAAAAATAGAATCAATCAATCATCTTGGAAATCTATGCTTCATTCATACAGAATTTATACTAATTTCTGTTTTCTTCATTATCACACATTTTTGTTAATGTTTTATTTTCTTTTTCATTTAATTCTTCAATAATTCACTAGATATGGATGAACATAGTTTAGCAGGAATTGGAAATGGTATTCAATGTTCTTGGTTCATTTTTGTTTAGAATAGAATCCATAATAATTTCACATTGTCCCTCATGAAACATCTGACCTCATCCTCCATAGAAGACCTTAACAATATTGTACTCTGAAATCGGTGTATTTTATTAATCTGTCTATAAAGCATTCAATAGTGTAAAATAGATGGCAAGGCAACGTTAGCTCAATTTTATTTGCTAATGCTGAGTACACAATTGCACACAGTAGTATGATAGTTACTATTGTTGATTTTATTGTAGTTTTTTTTATGTGAATTATTATTTTTTGTTTATTTGTTATTTTGTTACTTTTTTGCTACAAAATGTTTTTATGTTTGTATATATTCTCAGACCGTGTGTCCAATGCTGGTTGCTGTTGTTGAGGGATGTTAAAATGTTTAAAATCACAACCAAGCCTTTAAATAATTGGCAAAATAACCATGCAGATAAAACTGAATAACTTCTGGAATATCTAATAATGTTGTCTTTTTTATGTAGAAGTGTACGATTCTGATATTCGAAAACTTAAAACGGAAAATGAGTCATTACGAAGGCAGAATGACCTCTCCCACAGTCAAACGGTGATTGCAGAAAATGCACGCAAACGAGCCGAAGATAGAATCCGTAAGGCACTCAGATTTAAATTATCTCCTAGTAAGAGTAGTCCAGTAAAGAGTCCTAAGAAAGAGGAAGTTTATTCGGAAAATAGTGAGGAATATTAACTTTTCTATAGTGGTTTTGTGACTTAGCACTAGTCATAGTTAACTATTAATGTGTTTTAATTAGGCTTTCATATTTTTATTTTTGTAGGTGAATTCTTTGCAAAATTCTTAAATCATCTATGCAATCTTAAAATAAATATAAAGAATATGTTAATATAAATAAGAAAGTAGATTATATTGTTTCTCTTTTTAATAGTATCTTAATTCTAATCGATCCTTCTTTTTTATTTATGTTCTGCAGTATATTTCTTCCTGAAATGTATTGTAAAAATTGCTTTAATAAAATAAATACAATTTATATAATTAAAATAATTCATAGTCATTTTAATATTTATTAAATCATGGAAAAAATTGCCAAAATCATTGAAAACATGAATATTCTAACTGCATTAATTTTGTAAAATATATTTAATGTTTTAATATAAAGTAAATAGATGGAAATTGTATGTATAGCTACAGTACTTTGTTATGAACTTTGTTGTACAGTTTAAAATTGACATACATGGTAGACACACTTTGGTGCTTTCTGTATATAACACACAATTTGTTATTTGGGTATCAATTATATGCAACATTTCCAACCACAACTTCTTTCCAATTCAATTCAGTCTTATAAATAATAATATAAATATAAATGCTAAAATATTGTATGAAACAATAATATTAGATTGTTATGCTTTATTCAACTTTCACTTTTTTACAATCAACAATTAATGACTGTCAATAAAATAGTAAAATAACAATAAATAAATAAAAGCCAAACATTCAATTACAATTTTTTATATTGTATTCAGGGTTTGAATATAAATGTAATGGGTATTTTTTTACCAATTTGTTAAATTATCTATTTAGTATAATATAAAATATTTTGTGGTCATGTAGTTACTGTAGATTTTATGTAAGTAAACTAATTTCTGGTCAATTATTCAGGGTACTAAAATAAATATATAATATTATAGGGAAAAGTAGAATATTTATAAAGAATATCATTATTATTTATAGTACAGTAGTTTTTAGGTTTATAGATTTCAAGTCTAGTTTTTCAATATGGTTTTCTTTTTTTATTGGTATTATGTATCGCACTGCACTTCGTACAATATTGTTTTGGCTATAACATTTGTAACCTCTGTCTTTCACTGAATGAAACATTGTATAAACAAAATGCTAACTTTATATATTGTGTGAATTATTTCTTGTTTGTTGAATGTTTTTTTTCTAATATAATCATATATTTCATCATTTCATGTCATCAATTATTAATCACTTTGTTCATCAGTTTAATTGTAGGTGAATTTTCACCATGAGTTCATTATGCATTCCATAGCACATCACATGATCATTTTTAAATAGTAATTGCATGTGTATACGGTACATTATTGATAGAATGTCCAGATAAACTTCCAGCAGCAAATATCAATGCATCTATGGAGTAACTCCATAGTCCATCTAGATCCATACAGTATTACTGGTATAGTATCAATTTGATTGGTTAATAGAGAGGTTTCGCAATCTTACGAATACGATTAACGAAAACGGATACGTCACGCACACGTATTCGTTTTCGTAAGCCATAAAAAAATCTGTTTCGAATGGCAACGAAATATTGAGGCGCGTCCAAAATATGACTGCGGTAAATTTGAGCGAAGCGCAGGTACGTGTTGCTTGGTGCTTGGCTGCCTAGGCCTAGCGTAACATCAAAGCGAGTGTGGACTTTAAAAACTGCTATTTATCTAAATTGACATTTTAGTAAATTACTTTCAATAAATCTATAATTATATTATATTCATGAATCATTCCTAATTCAAATGCAAAATGTGCAAAATAGATCAAAAACTATACTCGTTTTGTAGTTACGAATATGACTGGTGATATTCGTCAACACGAATACGCTATACGAATATCAAATGGGGATCAGCTCAAAAGTTTCACAAATGTATGACGTATCCGTTTTCGTTATCGTATTCGTAAGGTTGCGAAACCTCCCTAATATGACATAGATTCTCCAGTCAAGTAGAACTAATAAGGCAGTCAAGAGGACAAGGAAAGGTATATGCGCTTCTTAAATCGAGATCTTGGTTACATTTTTACACACTTGGCATGCTAAACTTATACCACTTGTACCATTTATAAGTTTAGGAGTGAGGATGATCAAATCGTATTGATCTAAACATTTACAAGGTTAACAGTTCTTTTCAGAACTACATATTTATCGCAAACTTTATATCTTTGCTTTAGATTTTTGCCATTCAAATCTTCAAACAATATAAACATGATTTTGTTTCTATGCATGCTCAGTAAACATGGGGTTTTCTGCTTTGTTTTTTTTCTTTGGCTACAACTTTAATGGACTTACTCTTTAAAATTTTGTTTAAAAAGCACCCCTTAACTTGCTGGAAAACAGGTAAGCAGTAACTAAATCACTTTGTAACATCATTTTTGAAGGGTCTATGTGGTGTACTAAATTACCCATATATTAATAAAGCATTTTAAAGCATAATAAAATATATAAGTATTTACAGGTAGCTATCTAGACTTGTGTTGTATACTGCATGTACATATACCAATACTAACAAATAGTCATTGGAAGCATTTACAAGTTAGTCATTGTTTTATATTAAATAATCTTTAAAATAAACCTTCCTTTTTTATTCTGTAGATGCAACTGAAGTCACTATAGGTGATTTAAGACAGTCTATTGCGTCAAGGTCGTTTGATGAGACAAAGTTTAGAGAGCAAATTCTTAAGTAAGTTATTTAAGAATAATATAAGTGTAATATAGGAATACAGTAACAACTCTTTTTAAACACCTATTAAGAGGACACTTTCCCATGAAACAAACAAGTCACAATTGGCTAGACTCTTTCTTGGGTCCCGAACAGGTTTCTGCCTACTGTATTATCTGCCTTGCCAAATTTAATAGACTCTATTCATATATTTATAATTGAGTGTGTTTGTAATATGTTGTTTAGATTGGAGGAGGAAATAAGCCAACATGTACAAAAGAATGATAGATTGGAATATACCATCACTAAGCTTCAGGAAGAGAATACAGAGAAAAAAACACAAACAGGTGAAAAAACAGTAGATTTTATTCTTTATCTCTTGGTGTACGTGAATTCTGTAATCCGATTAGTCAATATGTATGAGATATAATTCCGTATTACGCCTATTTACTCAGTCAAGCGGATCAGAAGGGTAATATATCCCGTATTACCTGTTTGATGTTTCTATGCGCGTGTTGTTATTGTATTGTATTTTTATAGTTAAGCGTATGCGTAGTTGTGATTTCAACCATCGAATATGAACCCGTGTTCGACGGTCCGTAAAAAAGCTAATCGTAATCGTCAAAAACTCCCTATTGTTGTGATAGCTGTTATATGTGTACACTAAGAGATAAAATCGTTAGACCCTGCTTGTTCTTACGAAATACGAGAAATATCTACGTTCTGGTTCCATATTCTATTTCAATATACACATCAATCATAATGCAGTACACATCAATCATCATGCAGTACACATCAATCATTATGCAGTACACACCAATCATCATGCAGTACACACCAATCATCATGCTGTACACATCAATCAACATGCAGTACACACCAATCATCATGCAGTACACATCAATCATCATCCAGTACACATCAATCATCATGCAGTACACATCAATCATCATGCAGTACACATCAATCAACGTGCAGTACACATCAATCATCATGCAGTACACATCAATCAACGTGCAGTACACACCAATCATCATGCAGTACACACCAATTATCATGCAGTACACACCAATCATCATGCAGTACACATCAATCATCATGCAGTACACATCAATCAACATGCAGTACACATCACCATGCAGTACACACCAATCATTATGCAGTACACCAATCAACATACAGTACACACCAATCATGATGCAGTACACACCAATCATCATGCAGTACACACCAATGGTCATGCAGTACACACCAATCATCATGCAGTACACATCAATCATCATGCAGTACACATCAATCAACATGCAGTACACACCAATCATCATGCAGTACACACCAATCCTCATGCAGTACACATCAATCATCCAGTACACATCAATCATCAACGTGCAGTACACATCAATCATCATGCAGTACACATCAATCAACATGCAGTACACATCAATCAACATGCAGTACACATTAATCATCATGCAGTACACATCAATCAACATGCAGTACACATTAATCATGCAGTACACATCAATAATCATGCAGTACACACCAATCATCATGCAGTACACATCAATCATCATGCAGTACACACCAGTCATCATGCAGTACACATCAATCATCATGCAGTACACATCAATCATCATGCAGTACACATCAATCATCATGCAGTACACATCAATCATCATGCAGTACACATCAATCATCATGCAGTACACATCAATCATCATGCAGTACACATCAATCAACATGCAGTACACATTAATCATGCAGTACACATCAATCATCATGCAGTACACATCAATCATGCAGTACACATCAATCATCATGCGGTACACGTCAATCATGCAGTACACATCAATTAACATGCAGTACACACCAATCATCATGCAGTACACATCAATCATCATGCAGTACACATCAATCAACGTGCAGTACACATCAATCATCATGCAGTACACATCAATCATCATGCAGTACACATCAATCATCTTGCAGTACACATCAATCATCTTGCAGTACACATCAATCAACGTGCAGTACACATCAATCATCATCCAGTACACATCAATCATCTTGCAGTACACATCAATCAACGTGCAGTACACATTAATCATCGTGCAGTACACATCAATCATCATCCAGTACACATCAATCATCATGCAGTACACATCAATCAACGTGCAGTACACATCAATCATGCAGTACACATCAATCATCATGCAGTACACATCAATCAACGTGCAGTACACATCAATTAACATGCAGTACACACCAATCATCATGCAGTATGATTGTACTGAATAACAATGGCTGTGTACTGCATAATGATGACCGTGTACTGCATAACATTATATCACTGCCCTATCATATCTATATTATTATTTGTTTCTCTATCATGCGCCCATTGTTTATTAAAAAATACATAAGAAAATATAAAACATGAATCAAAGTACAAAGTAAACAAAGAAACAAACTTTTTGTCTTCCCAATTTTAAGAATACAGTAAAGCTATTCACTTTATGAGTTTCTTTACTACAAGGGTAGGAGGCGCTCAAGTTTGGGATGACCGAGCACAAGTAGTGCTCGCCAGGGTTTAATTTAGACAGAACCCTGGTCACCGACAAGGGCAATTCCCATACTTCGGTTTGGGTTTTATAAACCCAGGATATAATATAAATACTATGCATATTTTTTAGACTCTCCCAATGACGTGCCATATTCATATATCCATTTCCAGAACATAATTTATCATTGGACGTGTAGCTGCTAATATATATATGCGAGTTGATATTTAACCTTTCATCGTTCACCAAATGTCATTATTTGTACCATTACACGAATATAAAACATTCATTATTCATAATTACCACTAGTTCTATAAAAATGTGAATATTAAAATATTTTGTATTACTAAATTTTCCTTTCTTTTTTGTTTTCTTTTATAGACTTAACAATTTGTTTAAATTCTTTTAGGTACAGATGGCTGCACTAGTTGTAAGCTAGTAAGAGCAGAGATGGACACCATACTTCAGGAAAAAGACATGTTTGAGGAAGAAAATGAGGAATTGAAACAAGAACTTGAACAACTTGAATCGCAGTTGGATATAATGCAGCAAGACGCAGAACGGTATAACACTATTTTTTGTTTCTGTTTTTATGGGAGTTTTCGATGACCATAATTTCTTTATGAAACCGATGATATAATATCTAAAAATGTACGTAAGTAAGCCCATCCCCTAAAATTCCATGCAATCCAAGTATAATCCCATCCTCAATTGAACCAAATAAGCCCCAGTGAATAAAATAATTGAGAAAAAAATAGGCATTCTGTTATTTTATTACACATCTAACAGTGTTTTATTTCTTTAATGCATTATAGGTCTGTTAAAGACAGTAAACCGAATCACCTCCTAGGTAGATCAACTCCTAAGCATTTCTCATCCACAAATAAGTCTAGCGCCATTTTACCTGTTCCACGACAATCATCGTTTAGCCCTCAGTCGTCTCCATATCATTTGTACTCTGACCACAAGACATCATTTGCAGGCGATTCGAACGAAGAGCTAAGTCCTAGAAGACTACGAGGCTCATCTTCACCTTTGTCTTTACGAGATGAGGTTAAAGGTCGTATCAGCACTGAGAGAAGACAATCGCAGTTGAAGGAGCTTATTTTGCCATCAAAGGGTATTGAGCCGGGATATACATCTTCAGGAAGGTAAGGCACTCCATACTAAATTAATTGTTTTTGCATGTGCTAAATATTTAACATTTACTCCTACTAATTGCCCCATCCATATTTGTTTGTTTTCTTCTGTTTCAACAATTAATCTGTATTTTGTTTTAATATGAAACATTACTTAAGATCTAAAATCACCCTTTTGAGCCTACATTATTTTTTACAAATATATTTTTAAAATAAAGTTTTGCTCTTGAATGCTTTGCAGAAAATTTAAATGAATAAAATATTTCCCAATTTGTGGTTGTAATTGATTGACAGAGCTAAAAATAAAGAGAACTAATTGCATGAATTTGTTTTTATTTCAGACGTATTAGTCTTCTTTTATCTAGTTTCCCTCAGTAGCCTTTTGTGTCTATTGTTTTTATATTTAATAATGTGCTACTCTTATTTAGTTTTAGAATGAATAAATAACAATAATTTAATAGTTTGTTAGCAAATGACTTTTAACTCTAATTTTCATCACTTTTTTCAAATTGAATTGTGTTGCATCAATAACATTTGTTATAGAAATTGTACACATGCATATAGTTGACATAAAATAGATATAATAATTGGTTTTCTTGAGTAGTGTTAACATTTCTGTATATTTATTTTCTCAGTTCATATGGAAGTGTTTAGTGCATGTTATCATCCGAATCATCGCATTCATCTTATCATCGCTTATGATGCTAACCATCAGATACCAATCACTACATTCATCTCATTATTCTACTTTTAGTTTTCATTCTTATCTTTTTCTTTTTCCCATGTTTAGACATGGATCAGAGCATTCTTTGTTAGATCTGATTATCAATAGTAGACAATCATTATTAGAACGGGTATCAGAGAAAGGCTAAATAGTTTAACTATCTCTAACATTAATCTCTTTTATTAAACATAATGTTTTTAAGGTTGTTGGCATATTTTCATTTCTGTTCATTTCAGTAAGTAGTTAAATTATGCAGCTGACCAAACATAGGTCTGGCTGCAGCCAGGATTATTACCAAATGGGGGTGGGGGGGGGGGGGAGACTATGGGACTAGGCCAAAGAAGGTGGGGGGAGACCATGGGACTAGGCCAAAGAAGGTGGGGTGGGGGGGGGGGGTGCTATTGTTGAAGAACTAGGGAGGAAAAGGGAGAAGTTGTGCCTATACTAACTATGGGCTTAGAACACTCCTTTTTTCTTCATAATTTTGTATTACCAAATTGCCAGTAGAATATTGTTGAAATCATTGTTTACTTAAATGTTGCTTAAAACTAAAAGATATAGTTTCACATTAGAAATGCCTCTTTATCTCTTTAATTTCTATAGCTCTCATCTCTTTACTATTGAGAATAAATCGTCAAAGATACCTGTGAAAATGGATAACACAACTACGAGTTTTTCAAGTAGTTTGAACCAATAGTAAGATATCATGATGTATCGAAGCCTTTGCACAGTGATGAAAAGGAATTAAGATTTGATTAATTTTTTTCTGTGCATATTTTATTTTTGTTTGTTTTTGAATACTGTAGTGTAATCTGATTGTTGTCTTGAAATGCTATGCTTATTTTGCATGTTTTGATTTTTAAAACAATATAATTTAATATTATAAATAAATTGTCAATACTATTACTACAGTAGCAAGTTCTGTAGTGTTTTTTCATAAGAAATCTGGAAACAGATACATTTTCTTTGTGTTAATACTAAACTTGTGTATAATATCAATGATATTAACATTAGCAGTCTTATCTTTTAATGTAGTTTAATTGTAACAATAGACCAAAATATTTTATAATTGATACATTTTCATGCTGTATTTTTTTATTATTAAATATTTTGTACAAATATGACCTGTTTAATGTGATTTTGTACATTTATAGGCATTAGAAGAAATTCTAAACCAGGATGGGATATTTATTGACTGAAAAATAAATATCCCATCCCATCCATCCATCCATCCATCAGGGTTGATGGGTAAATGATTGATGGGATTATGCTGGATGGGATTGGATGTGATGATTGGATGATAGTGAGATGATGGATGGGAGGATTGATGGATGAATAATAGATTGATGAGATTAGATAAATTATTCTTTCCTTAGCATTATTTTGTCCGTCAATTATCTTGACATCAATATCATCTAGCTATGTCAATTTTTTAGTGTATACTCCTTATGGCCAGAAGTCGATGTGATTATCTTTTCACGGTGTGCAATAAAAATGATGCGGTCTACGCGCAATTTAACAAAATCATGTTTGTAATCATATCTTCATCAGCATAAACCAAATTTGGTACTTATAAATATCAGGTCATATTTCATCATATAGCAATTACAATTACATGCGTAGCACATATGCACGCTTACAACATTTATTTTCGATTAAATTAGAGTATGTTTCGGGCAATTTTATGCTTTTACCCTTTGAAATAGAAAGTTCAAAAACCCTCTGAAAGTCCATTTTGACCTCTCGGATGCTGAAACATCATCGTATAGCCACTCGAAAACTAAATGAATTTTTTCTTTTTCGTCATAGCTCATCATATTTAATAGAGCGCATCTGGCTTATTTTCTCACTTTTACCTAGATGTTAATATTTTTTAACTCAATCAATTATCTGTCTAAGATAGAATAAAACAGAATCTTTATTAGAATAAAAGGTGGGTCCTGAAATTTCATAATGGCTTAATCTTTTTCTGTGTGCAATATTCCAATGTATGATGTGTATGTGTTTGTCAAAATGACAACACTGACCTTCCTAAGCACTAGAGGCAAAAACAAATGAGGCAAAAGCTGCTGAATAGAGGGTGGGAGAAACAATACATAACACTTGATAAGTGCACAAAATCCATTCAAACCAACACATTCTTTGAATGCAAACATTTCATTTATTAAACAAGACATCAAATATCACATTTAGTGTATGACCCAAAAACACATGCCATTAACACTAAAAAATCTTAACACCGAACCATTGGATATTACACCGCACATTTCCAAATATACACAGGCTTTGATAAAAAGAATCATTTACGTAAAATTTTCACTAGGATGGAACATTAAAAAATAAAAAAAGATGGTGAAACATAATTTTAAAAATTGTTATTAATTAGTTCAACATGATAAAGATATAATTAAAATATCGGAAAACTTCACATTTATTTCTCATACCAACATTTTGAGGCAGAAATGACCATAGGAATGTTATTTGAACACCCATGATAACAATATTTCAATAAAAAAAATGGCTATTTACAGATTAATGTTAATGGATTTATAAACTTTCAGTTGTTATCAAGTTGTAAAAATAAGATTATCGCTTATATGGGTGAAATTGTTGAACAGCTCCTGCTGCTGGTCGTCCAAATCCACCAGATGGTTGTCCAGGGTTGTATAGTTCCTGACCATCAGGTGCACCACCATAACCTCCACCTTGACCACCTTGTGGTGGCCCTGCTTGGTAGTTGTTTCCCATCTCTTGCCCATAGTTGCCTGGTGGCGGTGGTCCTCCTCCACCCCCTGAAATAGTAACAAAACCAGCATTAAGTGATCGCATTTTCAACCACTTACAGGACCAAAAGCTAAACCTACTAAGATAACATGACACTGCTGTCCTACTCTACTACAGAATTGCATAAGCACTAAAGCGCTATTATTATGATTATCGAGTGGATTAGAAACATTTAACATGCAACGGAGAGGTGGCGTAACTGAAATAGTGTTTTGTGGCACATGTTAATTTAATGTAACCATTTTCTGTTGGGATCTTTTTAATGTAATTAATTTTAATGTAATTAATGGTTAATGTAATTAATGGTTACTATATTTTAGAAGTTTAAATCGTCCAACTATTTGAATATTGGCTGTGGGAAACTTCTCTATTGGCCGATTTGATACACAGTGGTGTAATAATTCTTTTTTCCAGATATCGATAGTGCTGGGCGGGATCCAAGATTATTTTAAATAGTGCCAGAAATATTATTTAATGCAGTGTGGCCAGATCCTGGATTCAATTACACAATGGAACAAACAGACAGAACATAACATAGAAAGAGTGATATATGTCAAACAACACCACCTAGTAAAATAAATGTTTATTTGAAGACGATGCTTTTCTTCACTGCAAATAAAACATGAATAAATCATGTAGAACATCATCAACCATTGAAATTACCAAACTACTAACTACAACATTCAAACAATATACAAAACACAAACACGCAACAACAACATAAAGTGATTCATAGTTTCATATGCATGCTAATAGAATCTGGCATATATAAAGGTCACTGACCTGGTGGCTGATTGAAGTTGCCATGCTGGTTGTAGTTGACACGTTGTGGACCGTAACCCGACGCTTCTTGAGCATAGTTACCCATGGAGCCTAAAAAATTAGCAGAAAATCTTGCATCAAATAATACACTACACAACTATCAGGCCAAACTAGTCCTACTGAAATTCTACCTTACATTGAATTACCACAGTACATGGTATATAATATGTCAGAAATGCTTAAGTGTTCTGCCAGACCACATTCATTCAACATCAATGATTTTGCAATGCATGACTGTTAACTAAGCATGAATATGGCAATATAAATACAAGGATCTAAGTTTTAATAGCTTCAGGTATTACTACTAATAACTTGTGTAAAAACCTTGGTTACCATATCATTATTTTTAATGCTTGCTATTCGTAAAAATAAACCTACTTTGTTTGTCAGTGTCTTTTAGAATAAATTAATAAGAAAATCTAACATTTTAAAGTACCATGTTTATTGTTCGAGGGAGGTGTCTGTAGTTAATATAATCAAGAAGTGATAAATACAATCAACAATTAATAAATTCTACTAAAAATTGTGTTGTGTTTTAATGCAATATTGTGTGTATATATATGTGGCGTAGCGATGTTTTATGGGGGAGGGGCGTTTAAATCTTGTAAAACTTGATCAAAGTTTGCCGTTTCAGTCTAATATGTTTTAAATAGCTTGCAACATGTCTCAATGGTGCTAACCTGTTCAAACCTGCACAATTAATTCCATTCGGCTATTAGGGTTTCACCCGATTTCAACCAAATCTATGATGTTTCATCAGTTCTCCCGTTTTACTTGATTTCCGACATTAATTTAATATTAACATATTTGCCGCCAACGGCAAATGTGGGGGGGAGCAAAGTGATCTGCTTTTAAATATATATTTACAAGTGTGTAGTTTTAAATGTTAGTTTGAGATAACAATAATAAACCCAAATTTATTTTGACCATAAATGAGTAAAGCTCATATTTGCCATGAATAAATGAACTGAAAAGGTCAACATATATGTTGTTATTATTGAGAGATGTGAAACAACAATTCAACATACCATAAGGTGGGTTTGATGCACTCTGATAGTTGTTGAAATCTTGGCCTCCGGTTGGCGCTGTTGTATCTTTCTGTGGGCCTGGGGAGCCATACGTCTGTGGGTTACCATACCCTTGTGTGTTCTGATTTCCATACATGTCATTTGCTGGTGGCCCTCCATAATTTCCACCGTAAGAGTTGTATGGCTGCTGAGCTTGTCCTAGCCAAGTTAAAATATTAGTTAGAACAATTATTATTATAAAAAAAAATAATTAAATTGTAAAAAAGGTACAGCAATCATATAGTCCACTCTCTGGGAAATGTCAGAAGCATTTAGGAATATCAAAGAAGTTTGAAAGAAAAAAAAAAGGATTCCCAAATATGGTAGTGTTACCCGTAAATATGGTGGTGATATGACATCATCATGTCCATATATGGGCACATCACATTTATCTGTCACATAAAGTTTGATAGTGTAGACAGAGCTGTAGAAAGATTGTTTTTGAAGGAGTTTCTAATATTCGGCAGCAGACCTTCACTAAAAAGGAGCACTGACTCAAAATATAACGCTCCTCAATTTTTCCAGACAAACTTCACAAGACTATAAATATAAAACAAACTTTTCATAAATTTGAGTGTACAATTTTTACATTCAAAGAATATAAATAAATGTATTGTTAGATTTAAATGATTTGTTAGAAAATATATTATATCTCAACACAACTGCAAAACAACAAACTGTAGGTTAATATTTGTAGAAAGAAAGGTTAAAGTTCAAATGAACTGCCTTTAAAAACACAACAAATCCTCTTTTTCAAAAACAAAGATCCATATAATTTGGATAAAAAATCTGTAGTGTTAAGTAAAAATGCAGACAAGGTCATTCGTATCAAAACTGGAAATCGCACATTGTGAGTGAGAAACACACACTATACCAAACTCACTTTGGGTCTCAGATTTGTAGCCTTTTAGTCTTGGTATTCGTGGAGACACGTCTACGAAAATTATTCAGATCATTTGTCAAATGTGATTTTGTCTCTGTTTATATATATGTATTATATATTTTTGAATGCAAGATAATTAAAATAGTGATTTTGGTTTCTAGTTTTGCATCATAAATCAAGACGGGCTTATTAAAAGTACAAGAATTTAGATGGATTTGATTGCTTACCATAGCTAGGCTGTTGAGGTTGGGCCGTTTGACCAAATTGGCCGCCTTGTATAGGGTATTGACTTCTTTGTGCCTGCTGATTCATATAGTTAGGCTGAGGTGCAGAGTTGTTGTAGCCTCCTCCGTAGTTTCCTGGCCCTGGCTGACCTGCTGCTCCACCACCATGTGGTCCACCAGGCCCTCCTTGACCAGGTGGTGGGCCATAGCTTTGTTGGCCATAGGTATCTGTTTATAAAAGAATTAAGATTACCAAATAACATAAGACATTTTTCATTCCCTTATTTATTCGAATATTTATTGAATAAATGTCCCTTGTTGCCCCGCATATCTACACAAAATTGTATTACAACACCTTTCTATTTGTATTGTAGCAAAATTCATTGATTATATAATTATATAATGATGATAATGATCTATAATTTACAAAGCCTCCTGAACAATAACACGCCGTTTATCTCAATAAATATATATTGACATTTAAATCAAAATACTCACTCATCGATGGCCCTTGACCCCATTGGTCTGAAAAATAATAATAATAGAATTTTCAAACAAGTTGGTTTTAATTATAGACTTAAATTAATTAAACAAAAAAAAAACTCACTTTGTTGCTGCTGCTGTGGAGGCTGTGACCATCCTACAAGCAATTAATAAAAAGCATATCATTAAAAGAAATATTGGCATTAATAACATGAAAATCTAGATATATATATATTTCACATTCAACAGCAAGAAACTTGTCAATTACAGGATGGATAAACTGTTTTATAATTTATCGTGCTTATAAACCGAGTTTCATTTGAGGTTTCTGGAGTGAAGTTGAAAGAGTCAGTGCCAGAGTTAAAGCCCTGGCACTAGGTCATGATTGAACCCTGGCATTTTTATTCTCTTCAGTTTTTACATTTCACAAAACAAAACTTCCCATGATGTTAATGGTAGGTCCAAAAGTTTGCAGTAGACCGTACATAGTTGTTGAGGTTCTCAATGTTTCGATCAATAACTTATGTGGACAATTGATATTGATTGGTATTGATCATAACGTTACCTTGCTGTTGACCACTAAAACCTGCAAAGCCTTGGTTCTGGTTAAATCCACCAGGTCCTCCTCCTGCATTTTGATTCCAGATGTTGGGTTGGTTAAAACTTCCTTGATTCATACCGCCGCCACCACCACCTCCACCCATTTGACGATTCCCTCCATCTTGTCGATCTCCACCATGGAACCTTGGTTGAGCTTTCTTTACTTCCACCTAAGAATTGAGAGAACAGAAACAGTAAGTAAAATAGCGAGTATTCAAATATTTAAAAAAACATTGCAGCAAATATATTTATAAAAGATAAACAAAATAAAATACTTTAATAATAAACTACTGATATAAAAATACAAATAATTATATTTTATCTTTATCCAGAATTGTGATTAAAAAACATATGACATAAGTTTTTAAATTTCTAAAATCTTACCTTAATATTCCTGACTATATATAGTGACTATAAATCAATTACTTACCTCACTGCTATTAAATAACACCGTACATCTACAACCTCATCTTAACTATACTCACCTTAAAATAAAACTTATGCTACAATCAACACGCCTGTGTTAAACATGTTTATTTTTATTTTCCAATTAATCAGTCTTCAAACTCCTTTGACATTGGTAAGCATCAAGAAATGATTTTGGTAGATTCAGTGCATATCTTACCTTACAAATTATGTAGAAACTACAGTATAACAAACTTAAGGCATGCTATCACTTCACCTCAAACTAACCATGGAGTTACTCCATAAACTACAGTAACTTAGAAAAGAAAATAAACTACTGTACTTTGAAATCCCTAATAATTACATTTGCATGCGTTTCCTTAAATGCTAATTATAAATGGTTTATTTTAACTTTACTATAAATAGCACAAGGACTAGAAAAAATGTTTTAAGTAAAACATATTAAGAAACTAAAGACTAATTAAAAGGTTTCAGTGTGCAAAGATGGTGATAGCATTTAAGAAAACAACACTTAGTTAATATCTCGTTCTTTCTCCTCTTTACTAATTGTTTTCTCATTCACTGCTTATTTACATACTGTACAGTACTAATTTAAATTCACTTATTCTGAATAAAGCCCAATATAGCTTCTTAATTAAAATAGCTAATAGGAAAACAATTTATGCAGCTAAACGATGCCAATTCTTAGATAAGAGAAGAAGAACAAATAGTCAAACTAAAGTAAAGTAACAAACTTATAACTGCACCCTTTTCCCTTTTATGTCCAAATAATGGATCGCATCCAATCGGTTGACTGTATCCTCACTATCAAAGGTGACAAATCCAAAGCCTACGCAAGGTATATGAAAAAATTCGAGTTAACATCATCCTGTCGAGATTTCCCAGGAGAATAGTACTGTAGCTCTCGTGGATTACCGAAGAAGACTGACACCATCAACTTATTCAAATTAAGCATTTAACTATAGATCTTATAATCAATTAATCTTATGTATACCATGTATTAGATACAGATATCTCTAAGCCTAAAGATTAAAAATAATTCTTATTAATTATGAAAGTTGTGTTGTATTTTTTTAAAAAGGTTTTAAACATCTAAGTTACTTAATAATTATGTAAATTTATATATTTTAATAAAGCATTAAAGTAGTTATTCCTTCCTTTTTTAATAATTATATTAAATCAGATTTAAATCACTAAATTTTGTCATATTAAAAACGGCAAAGTGTTCTTATAATTTAGAATGATATAAAACCCCTGTAATATTTAAGAGTAAAATTTAAATTTTCTAAAAAACTATTTTGATTATATAATTGGTGAGAATTAGATAGTAGCGATGACGTAAACACTTCATAATCTACGGAGTAGAATAACTTATAAAAACACATGCATATATACAATACAATATCAAACAGGTAGTCTTAAATTAAGTCTTAATCAAATGTTTTCTTATCAACAACAGTGTTCTACCCAGTATTTGACCCAGTCCTCATGGACACCTGTAGGAAACCTTGCATTGAGTAAGATCAATAAAAACCATCTTATAATTTGAATATGTACCATGGGGAATTATGAAGTTGGCCTGGAGATAAAGTTGAAAACAAGTAGTGCTCATAAATAATGGGTCCCTGTATTCTAGACAAAACATCGGTAGCGTGCCATGGCGCTTCAAAGCACTAGGGAGAACACTGAACAATGTATAGTAAACTTAAGACTTAAAAATGTAGACTACAATACTAAAGATATAATATATAAATATCTCCTTATAAACAAAATGTTTCTCAAAATGTATAAATTGTACAATTTAATTCAAAAGGTATGCATGCATGGAAAACACAGTTGTATATAAAAATGTAATACGAGATATAAGCTATTGTATATCTGCCAGTGGAATTAAAGGTTCCAAAATTGTTTTTAGATAAAATTTACAATTGTTTGTTTAAAATGAAAATTACAGAAGAAAATATGAGAATGTTGCTTACCTCTGGACCTTTTAGTCTGTTGGTCTGTCATAATCACTACTTCAAGCACCTGAAATTAATTTCAAGACAATATGTTTACAATTGATTTGGAACATAAGATGGGTATTGCTAATCTGCGCAAAACCCTAAAAACCCCTTCAAAATAAAAGAAAATTTCTGAAAAAAATTATTTGAAATTGACAGCCTTCATTTCAGTTTACAAAATTAATCTCGAAAAGATTCCTAAGGTGTTACGGTATAACTTCTAAACCTACAGTTCCATAACTGGAAAAAATGCCTTGCAGATCAGATTCTGTTGTGTCATTTGACAAGCCTCCTACAAACACCTTATTGTGTATTGTATTAGCAGCACGTTTGCTCTGACTTCTTGGTGTACAAGGCTTAGGATCAATCTAAAAAAACAAACAAAAATTAATGTTTTAATATATGCTTTTGTCACGTGACTAATATATCAGTTGTCCTGAAAATCAATAGGCTTGTTCCTATACGTATTAACTTAAAAATCGTGGAAGCTATCGTGAAAGAAACCAAACAAGTACTTAAATAACGAGTTCTTTTTAAGGACAACTTGACCGAGGACGGTATTTTAACAACGTATTATTAGGGATGTACATATGATTTCAGAACCATCGAGCAATTAAGGATGTCACCGCACACGCTCGCCGTAAATTTCTGTAACATCACAGGTGCATCGCAAAATTTACGTCATAGTTCATTTTATTTGTCCATACGGAAATTCATGTGACATACAATTGCTCAAAGTTAAAAGGTTAATACAATAAAATTACATAGCAACAAAATTCAACGACTTAACAACGATTATTAAAATGTCTAATTGAGTACGGAACAAAGAATTAAGGAAGCGTTTTATTCTACAGCGTGTAGCCCTCAAACGCCTTCCAGATCTCAACCATTGAAAATCACTATAGAGTGGATGACTCATCTTTCATTATGGCAATGACATTATCATAAATATTGACGTTACAAACATCATCAAATCTAATGATCTGTTTAGTTATTCTGCACGCTTTATTTACTAAACATGGAACATTCTTTAGGTCTGATTTTCTAAAACTACTGAACCATATCAGACAACCAAATTCTTTAATATGTCTATGTTCGCAGTATTGGTGTATACAGCTTTATGATTAGTGATTTTGAATAATCAGTTTATTATACAAAAAAATAAGAATTACCTTCTTTCCATCTAATATATGAGGTCCTTCTTGGAGAACCTTATCAACAAGATTTGGATCTTTGTATCGAACAAATCCAAATCCTCTACTGCGACCATTGCCAGGATCATGCATTAACACACAATCTGACAGCTCTCCATATTTGGAAAAGTATGCACGGATACTCTCTAAAAATAGAATTTATAATTAATTAATTTAGTCTCATATTAAAGGCACCATGGTCTTTATCTATCATCTTTTTTACCCACCATTATTGCCTAGATAGGATTTGTTTAGGTTTAAGTTCTCAGTGTTAGCCTAGGCTAGTAGTTTCTGTAAGAATCTGTTACAATATGCAGTTAGTTCTGGTGCCGGAATCCTAACCTGGGACTCGGCAAATTTTTTATTAACACAAACCTTTTGTTGTATCCCAACTAATTCCTCCCACAAAAATCTTTCTGCAAGAAAAAAAGCGATTATTTAGGTTAGGATAAGGCCTACCTCAACGCAAAAAAAGGCCAGTACAGCACCTATATGCCGCATGCGACCTCCATGTACGTGACTTCCTCATTTACATTGATAGGCTAGGCCATCCAATAGGCCTAATGCGAAGTCAAAACGAACCACGCCGCGCCAGCCATGCTTGCTTGGCGTTTAACAAAATGGATGGGCGGCGACAATACAATGAATTTTTAAATTCAATTATAAAGGGGCATAGCCTATAGGAGGCCTAGGCCCTAGGCTGATATAACTTGATACAATTATCATATAAACATACCCAAGTTCGTCGTCTGATGCCATTGAGTTATTTAAAATAATATTCATGTACAAATTACAGCGCTATCTATTAATTCTTTACAACAATTCCACTAAATCGTCGTTAAAAAAACAAGTGCGCTTTTCTTTTCTTCACTTTCTCGATCCACCACACTTCCAGAGAGTACAAATGCAAAATGGACGTGCGAAGGTTGGCAGGTAGAAAATAAAAACCCAATATTAAACGTAAAAGTATTGCCAGAAATATTTTGGTCAATCAAATTAAAAAAAAAAAAAAAAAAAAAAAAGCACTTGTTGTTTGAACAGGGAGTTGTAATTAAAAAAAACACTCACTGGTATGAATTATTAATTATTAGTACATTCCTTTTTATTTTTATTTCAACAATATTTTACGAGAGTGGTCCATCCAGCCGAAGCTGGTCATTAGGTACCTTCACAAAAATACATGACAAGACATAAACATGTAACAATAAAAATCAAATTTAAATAAATATAATTTATAAAGATAAAATAAAGCACAAAATATTTAATTTAAAAAAAATGAATTACCGGTAAATTAAATTGGCCCTCTCAGAAGAAAGGGTAGGAAAAAGGAGATGGTACTTGAGCAGAAATTTAAAGGAAGTACAAAACACATCCATTATGTTTGTTCGGTGTACAAGACTAGCTTAATTCTTATTTTTCACTCCTTTAATAGGCAGTTACATTTAATAGAATGGAAACATTAGGAAACAGTTACCATGCAGTAGCTTCATTGTTTCTACGGCTGAAAAAAATGGGTATTTGGAAATTCGGACTAGGCATGCTCAAACGTCAAAGCATGTCTGGGAGAAGAGAGTACGAGATGTACGGTATGCGGCTATTTATTATTGAACAATAATAATAATAATAACGGTAAAAATCGTTCTTCTATGGTAAATAGTTTTGGCGAATGGTGTGTTTAGCCTATATTCTGATCTGATATTGGCTAATTGAGTATGTTTGTCGGCGGATGTACGAATTTTTGGGAAATTAGAAATTTGTTTACAGGAATGTTGTAACACCCCTACCACAGAATATGCACAGTACTATTAAAGTTTTGTTCTATAAATTAGTAAGCTATGGACTTTGTTCTGAAATAAAATTTGATTGTTTGATTTAATTGAATGGTAAGCTAGATCAACTACAGAAGAAAAACTGCATCCAATCATAATCCCCATCCTCAAAACAATGTATTTAATAGCTGATGCCCTGCTTTATAATTAAATAGAACATTTCATATCTTACGTTACACATGTTTACTAAGCCTACTGACAAATAAAATTGATAATAAATCATTATCATTAAATAGAATATCAATTAAAACCATCATTTAATGATGAGCTGTAACATCAAAAAGTCAAGCAGCATTTTTTTGTAAGAAATATATCTTGTTTAATTTATCATCTTTTTGAATCTGAAATTAATTTCCTAAAAATCAATATTTTTGTAAAATTTTAGATAAATCTATTGCAGTTATTGCAGACTTTGCTGTACATAAAAGAACCTTAGATATTGTAGATCCACAAATCTTCTTAAATATCAATATTTAGAATGTAACTAAAAAGTTTGTCATGATGGAAAATGAAATATAATGTTTGCAATAGTATTTTAAGTTCAACGTTAACAATATTTGATTTTATTTGATTTTATAAAATTTCATATAAACAATTCATTAAACAATGTCTTCAAATGGACGCAGACTTAAAGAACAGAATTGAGGAGATACTAGATAAGAACTGCTAGAGTTTGTCCCTACTACAACCTTTTTTCACTTTCCGTGACACCATCTACCAACAAGTGCATTGAATCGCCATGGGAAGTCCATGTAGTCCAATAGTAGCCAACCTATACATGGAATGGTTAGAGGAGCAGGCTATTGCTACAACTACACCTAACATTAAACCACGTTTATAGTTATATTATGTAGACGATATCCTACTGGTATCAACAAGGACACGGCTCCTATTCTTAATGACCACATCAATAACATTGATCCTACAGGAAATATAAAATGTATGTTTGAAGAACTTACCAACAACTCTATTCTTCGACACCCTCATCTCATTAGATATCGATGGCAACACATCGTAAACCAACAATACAAATCGATACACTACATGCATTTTGACTCTAATCACTCACTACAACATGAACTAATGTAACTCGCACTCTTATACATAGATGAAACAACATAGTTTCAACAGTCGGAAAGAGAGAAGATGAAATGAAGAACATCAATATAGCACTGAAAAACGGTGGATACCCTAATTGGACAGTAAATAAGGTAAAACAACAGAAGGAAGAAACAACCAAGAAAACACAAGACAAGGATATATTGGAATTCCTTACCTCAAAGGTCTATCAGAAAAGATAAAGAGAATTATACACTCACAAGATTGGAACATTCTTCAAACCTATTGATCATACATTCCAATAATTATCGATCTATAGTTTCCCCTATGTTTCATAATTTTTTGGATTTTATTTGTGTTACACGAGCTTGTTGAAAATAAGCCCTTTCTTATCAGTGGGGGGATAGTTCAAATTACACAGTAAAATCTCTATTCTTTTGTACACAAATTTTGTAAATAGAGAGGCATTTTAAAAAGCTATTAAAAATAAATGGTGTGGTAAAAAATGTTATCAGATAACTAAATATAGGTAATATAACTTGAATATTACATTCCTGATATTTTCATTCAACTTCAGATTTTTATTTTCATGCTATAGCAAAAATTATCCACCGTATATCCACCATATTTTTTCACCTTTTAGGGAGTCACCAGACATGTTATTACATTAGGTTAACTACCTAACTACTGAAAAAAAGTCTTCCTGGTTTTTATAGAAGAATTTTGCCAAATTTTGTATTTGACCATATTAAGAAAAATTCATGTTTTTTCGTCTCGATTTCTGTTACAAATATTTGATTTGTGTACAATTAACCAAATATTATATTTAAAATTCATGCCTGTACCTGAGCTTTAACATATCATTTCACCCCATTCCACCCAGAAGATTTGACCCTATAATGTTGTTAATACTACAAAAAACATGCAACAAAAGTTTGTCAGCCTGACCCCAAAAATAGCCTACCTCCAGATCCCCTAAAAAAAAACCCCCAAAAATAGTTTATTTTACCCCATTTCACCCATGGACCAATATTTTCTACGAACATAGAAGTGCGTGAGAAACAAAAACTGAAAAAATATCAGCTCGGAAAGGTCATGTCAAGTCTCCTTATAATTACACCCTCCCAAATACGTTAATCTCACATTGTAGTATGCAAGTACATAAGAAAAAAATGAAAACTGACAACATTTGTTGGGTGCAAGAAGGTTCTTAAAATGAAAATCAGAAGTAGTAGTAGTATTCCAAACCTAAACTGAATAGAGGCGAACAAATCTCGCATGCAATGCTTTTTGTTAAATATTTTGTTCTAGAACATTAGATGCTAGATTAAATAATGTTAATTTATTTTTTTTTTTAAACACAAAAATATATTGTGTAAAACCATAAGGAAATTTAATAAGGCACGTGGGGTGGTGGAGGTGTGCTGGGGTAGAAGGAAATGGTTTTTGTTTTTTTGTTATGTCCTACCACACTATGTTTGTACAAATTTTGGTCCATGGGTGAGATGGGGTGAAATAAACCATTTTTTTCCCAGGGTCAGGCTGACAAACTTGTTTGCATGGTTTTGGTAGTATTAACAACATTAAGGGGTCAAACTTTCTAGGTGGAATGAGGTGAAATCATATGTTACTCGAAGGACAGTACTTGTAGAGTGTATGAAATACAGTAGGTTGTTTAAACTGTGAGGCTGTATATGTTTGGGAAAAGGGTAGAAAGTTAAAAACTAGGATTGAAGAACATAAGAAAGATGTTGAAATGTAAGAACAACGCATAAAACAGAATCATGAGCAGATTGAACCACACCCACAACTGAGACGATACAAAAATATTGAAAAAGAAAGCACATGGCAAAAACATATAATAAAAGAATCGCTATTGATCAGAAAAAAATACAAAGATACCATGAATAGGGATGACGGTGGATTCTCACTTTCTCACATATATGATCTGTTAATTTCACCTGAAAAGCCAAAGAACTTCGGTAAATCACAGACTAAGGTTACGAATAGGGGAGCTGCTCAACAACAAGCCATACAGTAGTACTCCTAGCAATCACTAACATTTGGTCATTAGCAAATAAAGACTTGTTGGTAACAAGTCAAAACGTCGTAGACCCAACTATCCCCTCCCTTTGACACCCCCCACCCTCCAATCCCTTTGACACTACATTCAACTCTCCCCTCCTTTCCCCTAACACTACAAGTACTGTGAATAACAATTACACATGTTTTGCACACACTAGTATGCCATTTCATTATCTTAACATTTTTTGGTTGCATTACCATCTTATTGTGTTTTTGTATCAACTGTTTTGATTGATGTATCACCATTTCTTTTAGCTGTTTTATCATCATACTGTATTTTCATCTATTTTACTTCCTTCTTTTGGCTGTATCACGTTTTTTAAGCTGTTCTACCACCATCTTTTTAGGTTGTTGTTGCATCATCATCTTTTTGGGTTGTTGTTGCATCATCATCTTTTTGGGCTGCATCACCCTCTCTTTGGGCTGCATCACTATATTTTTGGGCTGCATCACTACCTGTTTTAGCTGCTGTATCACCACCTTTTTGTGATTTTGTACCACCATTTTTTTTAGTTGTATCACCAGTATTTTCATTTATTTTTGTATTATTATCTTTTTTCCCTGTGTTGCTATCATCTTTTTGCCCTGTGTTGCTATCATCTTTTTGCCCTGTGTTGCTATCATCTTTTTGGACTGTGTTGCTGTCATCTTTTTGCCCTGTGTTGCTATCACCTTTTTGCCCTGTGTTGCTATCATCTTTTTTCCCTGTGTTGCTATCACCTTTTTGCCCTGTGTTGCTATCACCTTTTTGCCCTGTGTTGCTATCATCTTTTTGGACTGTGTTGCTGTCATCTTTTTGGACAGTGTTGGTGTCATCTTTTTGGACAGTGTTGTTATAATCTTTTTGGACAGTGTTTCTATCATCTTTTTTCCCTGTGTTGCTATCATCTTTTAGCCCTGTGTTGCTATCATCTTTTTGCCCTGTGTTGCTATCATCTTTTTGCCCTGTGTTGCTATCACCTTTTTGCCCTGTGTTGCTATCACCTTTTTGCCCTGTGTTGCTATCATCTTTTTGGACAGTGTTGCTACATGTATCATCTTTTTGCCCTGTGTTGCTATCACCTTTTTGCCCTGTGTTGCTATCACCTTTTTGCCCTGTGTTGCTATCATCTTTTTGGACAGTGTTGCTATCATCTTTTTGCCCTGTGTTGCTATCATCTTTTTGCCCTGTGTTGCTATCATCTTTTTGCCCTATGTTGCTATCATCTTTTTGGACAGTGTTGCTATCATCTTTTTTGCCTGATGTACCACTAATTTGTTTGCCTTTTGTATCTGTTTGGGATTTTTTATCGTCTTTCAACTTTGAAGGTTCTTTTTTTTTTATGAATTTGAAAACAGACTCCATTGCTTTTGATGATGTCTCTTCATGCTTTGTTGTACCTATAAATATACATTCAAATATTAGTTTTAAATGTTTGCCATTTGCTGCAATCAATGTATGAATGATGTATGCAATGAATTTGTATTTACTAATAACATAAATCCAGCCTAATCAATACACAATTAATTCAATGTACTGTTTAACAGCAAAATTACTCTTTAATTTAAACTTTTACAAAGATTTTATTTTAATAATTAAATATCTTTTTTTAGAGAGTTGCTGGTAAATATGAAAAATCTACTGGTGAACTGATAAATTCATGAAGGTTATACTGTATTTAGGAATAAATCTCTTTTGAAATAAACTTACCAGCTGAATATCGTTCAACATCTTTTTTATAAGACATTAGAGGAAGAGGAGTATCAAGCTCTTTATCAGAAGAAACCCAATTTTTTGCCCGCTTAAAGAGAAATTTAATTAAATATAAATAAAAGTACAGTATAGTAGACCGGGCACCCTGAGAGAATTTATTATTGAGCTGATTATGTAGATATATGCCCAAGATTCAATATTGCTGCCGGGTCCTATCCTGTAAATTTACCCTGGAAACATCAAATGAGGGGTAAAAAATGGATTTAATCATTTGAAAGGCCACAAAGGTAAATGTGTATACAATTTTAAAACAGTAATGACAGCAATTTTATTCTGTAAGTTGCCTGAGCCCCAAGTGACCACTCAAAAATTCCTTTTACACTTACAACTGTTGTAACAAAAATACCATTGACAGCAACTTTATCCTGTAAGTTTACCAAGACAGTAGCCCAAGATAGAAGTAGCGGTCGGACTCGGAAATTGTTGGGCTACTGTCTGGGCCAACTTACAGGATAAAGGGTAATAGTTAAAGGAATTTGCTGTGTTGCTCTTTGCATGATTCAGTCTTCAAACAGGGATTTTTGGGTAAAGTTGCTGTCAATGGAATTTTTGTGCATCCCAATGGGGACCAACGGTTGCAATGCAAAAGAATGGCCTTGTGGCTTTTCACATGATTAAATCCATTTTTTAAATTTTCTATAGTCATTCTTATTCATTGCTAACATGATTTTTTTTATGTTGATATAAAGTTTACGGTACAGCACATGTATTAGTTCTGAAAAGGAGTAAGGACGATCAAAGCATATTGATCGAAACGTCGAGAAACTCAACAGTTCTTTTTCAGAACTAATACATGTGGTATACCGCAATTGATTTCGCCATGCGAACCTTCAAACAATATGATTTTTTTATCTTTAAATTGTTATAGCTATTATGACATGCCATCTGTGGCAAAATATTTATTATAATGTTACTTTGCTTAATTAAATCATCTAGAGCCTCGAATAGAGCTATCTAGTATACTAGTTAAAATACCTGAATAAGCCATCCACGATGCATAGGTGAACTCAATTGATAACTTATCTGGTGCACAGAATCAGTAAATGCAATTGCAAATACACACTTGTCTAATAATTTATTATCAAGCTGGAACAAAATGATATGAGGATGAGTTAGAAACTGAATCAATTTTAGTATGCTTAAAGGACAACTTGACCGAGGACCATATTTCAACAAAGTATTAGGGATGTACATATGATTTTAGAACAATAGAGAGATAAAAGGTATCACCGTCGTCGCCGTAAAATGATGTGACGTGTGTGGTGAATCGCATAATTTACGTCCTGAGTTTTCACTGTTGTTAACATACAAGAGATAGGTATCACTTCAATTGCTAATTTGACCTGTATTAGGCTTAATATCCTTAATCTCGCATCGTTCTGAAATCATATGTACATCCCTAATACGTTGTTAAAATATGATTCTCGGTCAAGTTGTTCTTTAAGAGTATCTTTGCCATTTGATTGGTGAATTTTGTATTATTTTCTGTGCATTGTTTTCTCCCATTCAACAATTAATAGTAAATATTTGCACAGTCAGCTATTTTTAAGGCATGACTATTGTGTGACAGCAAATCCGTATGTAGAGTGCGCTGTCTATAAAATTAGTTTCACTTAACACTGAAGCCGGTATGTACCGAACAATACCAACAAGTAGCTGCCAATAAAATGTTGACATTATGTTTGTACACATTATTTACTTACAAGGCTGAGCACAACACATCCTCCATAACTATGGGCAACAATTGCTATATGAGTTTTAGTATCATGTGCAACATTTAGTAGCTTCTCAAAAACATACTTTCCATGTTTCACTGGATTTTCACTACCCTGTAAAAAAATATTTTTGAGAAAGAAATAAAAAATAAGCGACAAAAAAAATAATGCAAATAACTTTTCATTCTCTACAACTGGAAATGATAAAAACATCATATAATTTATAGTATTGTTTGTTTCATGTCATTACTAGCTTACTCTAATTTCTTTGCCATCTTTATCCTCATTTTCATTTGTGTTCAAAACAAGAACTTCATACCCTTCCTAAAAAAGCCAACAAGTAAAACAATTATAAGCATACATTATTCATCAGGTCATTATTACAAAAACATTTGTATACAGAACAGAAACATTTAAAAATATTATTAAAGATAAAATTTATATGAAATGTAATGAAAGAAAATAGTAGAAAACACAACTGGCAGCAATTGGTTAAAGAAAACTGAATTCTAATTACATAAGACAGAGAAGACTATATAAGGAAGTGCTTCCAGCATCTTTTAGAGAATACAATAGCTACCATGTCCAGTAGCCATTAAGTTAATTAATTGATATGTCTTGATGTTTAATTTTAAATGTAAATAGGCTAAGTAATCATCAGGAATAGTCCTGAACAGGGAGATAAGCGCCGCTGCCCACCGATGAGTTTCGGGATCCCTTTGACCCTGAGAGAGAGTACCCATCAGGGTCCCTACCTAGGGTTACAGGTCACAGGTTTTTTAGTTTTTTAAAATTAATTAGTGTTCCATGACCTTCTCATCAAAATTAATGTCTCTCATCGTTGTGCTATGTCAACATAATGTCAATGACGGCGAAATCTCCCCAATAATGGGGATAGCTATGCAAACAATACTTCATTACTGTAAAACGTTCAGTCAATCGCAGGACTGCCGACAGAAGGTCACATTACAAAGTTTACCTAGATTTTTTGGGTGACATGTCATGAACCACATGAAACACCTTCCGACATCAGCATCTCACATGATTTGTTTTCACTAACATTGGATAGTGTGCTTGGCCAATTTACAAATTATGAATCAAGTTCTTTATTACCTTCATTGCCCTTTTAATGTATGGTATCTGTGTTCCAGTGTCCAGGCAATCATTAATAATCAGCCTCCTTGCCCACTGGCCCGCACGCACCACACCACTTCCATGGATAAGGATCAGTAACTTGCCTCTGGTTTTCAAAGCATTCTTACTAGCAAACACAAAGCTTGTAGGCTCTCCCTCTGCTGCATCTAGCTAAATAAAAAAAATGATGGGTGAAACAAAAAAAACATTTACAAAAGTATGAACAAAAACAGGCATCATTTCCACCTCTCTGCAACTTAACTGTGCGGAATTGTCGAACCTGTAATGAAGTGTTTGATTTCAAATCAACCGTAGCAAAGAAATTTGTCAAAAATATACATTTTTGTGGGAAATCTAATAGTGACAATAGTGATATTAAGGATATTAGAAGGTGCTCCAGCACAAATGGCAAGAGAGTTGGCACTGAGGGGAGCAGGGAGTTACCACCCCACTGTTCTGGTCCATCTCGTTTCGTTGTAGACAGATGTCTTGTGATAGTTGTACAGGAGCTGCAAGTGGAGATTCACACAGAAATTTAGCCCAGTGGCTGCAAGTTAAAGGTTACACTCCAACTATTACATTTAAAAAAGCCAAAACATATATTGCATAAATACATACTGGTATAGTAATTCTTTCCAAGTTGCACTCTGTTTCCAATAAATTATAGACATAATGATTTAGAATTTCTCCAAGTGCTTCGTATCGTTTTTGATTGTAGTAATGGTTATCAGGTTTAATTACAAACTTGAATGGTTCATTATTATCACTTATTTCTCGAAGCTGACCATCTATAATTAGAAAATACAACATTATTTAATGTAGGGCATCAATTTCACTCGGTCTAGGGCAGCCAAAATTTACATAGGGGAACCAAAATTCAAAACCAACTATGTTGCAGCAAGGCAATCTAAGCTCCAGAGATCAAAGGGTTTCTCTTTTACAAGTTCCTATCTTGGCAAAGCGAGCTCAGTGTCCTGTTGTTAGATTGCTTTGCTTGCTTGCAGGTATACATTATGTATGACAATATATGACGATGTGAAATGGGTACTAGGACACACTCCAATTTGTTAATTGGAATAAAATGATCAGTAACAGTAAATACAGACCTTCATTAAATTTATAATTGAATCCTTCAAGTGTATCTGGAAATGTATTTGGTTCTTGTTTTCTTCTTTTACTATCACACATACCATTTGAATTATCATTCTCATTGTCTGTTGACATTCTACATTTTTCACTTTCACTTTCTTTAAAACAAAAATAAAAAATATATTCATAAATATGAGCGTTTAATTGAACCTATTGGTCAGATGTTTGCCCTATACTCTGATGTAATTTTTATTTTATACTAAGTACATTGAGAATACTTGCAAACCTAGACCAGCAAGTTTGCGATGATAGCTAGGGGTTTAATTCGATCCCAAGATTCGATCCCAAGGTTTGATTGGAACAATGGGGCCTTGTTATCAGAAATATAGTAGTCTAATCTCACCAGTTTTTATAGATCAATGAATGCAATCGAAATTTCAAGAAACTTTGAGACATTTTATTTATCAGTATGGGGTGGGAGTGTTTGAGAAAATAAAACAATTTAAAACCTTGAGTATCAGTATCCATGTCACTATTGTCTGATGTCGGGCTTAGCATTTTCTGTTGGTTGGCAGTTTGTTCACAATCCTCAGATTCCATGCTGTGGTGAAAACTAATCTGAAAACAATTCAATTTGCGATATCATCAACAGCGTTCAATACAGAGATTCACAAGAGATGAAATCTCTAAAGTAGTAGTAGTAATTCAGTGACATAACATGGTTTAGGGACCTTTATTTCCACGGGCACTGCTCAGGGACGCCTTATAAGTCGTGAGGTAATTTCCCGATTGATCATAATCAAAACGGTACTGGGTTTGGTCTACTAGCGTTTCTGCTCCCAACCAGTACATCCATTCATAGAAGCTTTAATGAAGTAAGCCTACCTGGTGGTAACCATAGAACGGTTCCGAGATAACGACTATACTTCGGCTTTTAGTTGATAGAAGATTGAAAAAATTGTTAGAGATAGAGTATACGATGTTTGATTATGTGTAGATGTGTGCTCTGTTCTTTTATTCAAATGATGTTATTTACTTAATAGGCTACATTTTTTATATCAATTAATTAAATTATCGTAGATTGTATATTATGCGAAAAATATTATTAAATAAATTTTTTATATATTATTATTATTATTATATTAATAAAAAGACATTTGTTAGTATAAATTTTTTAAATATAGATATAAGGAAGAAAAGAAAAGAGATTATGGAGCGGCTGTACCAGAATATACAACACTAATTTAGGCGATCTTGTCAAAGGTCAAGCGCCTTCAGCAGGCCACGTTTCGATATTCAATATTGAACTTGACCTTATAAGTTCCTTGTAATACAATAATGTAGCCAAATTTGTTTTGATAGAAGTATTCAATATTTATTGAACTTAAAATATTAGAATTTATGTGCTCACATATTTATAAATCAGTTTTTTATTTTCGCAAATGTTAAGGTGCCACTTTATTTTGAATTTTAATTAAAATATACTTCACATAATCAATTAATCAATAATGATTCAATAATTCCAGTGACGATGAGATGCTTCTCCTATATGTTGCTAATCAACAACATAAGAAAAGAAAAAGAGAATGGGTACAAGACATTTACATAAAAAAAACGCACGGTTCATATAAAACGTCAAAGCATACTACTGCTACATTCAAATATTGCAATTACTAATTGGATGTTATAATTTATAAGTTTTCATAAGTCAATTGTGAAATATTAGATTAAAGTTATGTATTTTCTTGTTTTTCTTTTGGATTCACCGTTATTCGCATGAGTGCCACTGATATAAGTATTGGTTCCATGTGTTGGTTCCATTATCATTATTACTATACTATATTGCGAATACAGTAAATTGTTTGGTAACTACGGTTCCAATAGTGACAAAGAATACTTAGGTAGTGCATTGTTTCTCACTTTTTATCATAATTTACCATAAAACGTACATTTAAGACAAGGAATGACCTGTTTTAATGTTTTTAAAGTAGTATACATGTATTATTTTTACAAAACATCTACAAATTGTAGGGAAGGTGTCTTTTTTAAGATAATTTGAATTTATAACATTTTATTTTTATTCTTGAAACTGTAACCCTACCTAGGCTACTACACTGTAGTACTATAGTATTAGGTCTAGCCAAGCCCTGCAACTAGGCCTTAACTTAAGCTAGGCCTCCTCCTAATAATTATACAGTACTACTTGTTAGGCGAGCTAGGCCTATTTATACTGAACTAGTCCTAGCTAGGCTAGGCTCTCTTGCTGGTTTTGGCTGTACTGTTTAGTCTAGTAGTAGGCTAGCTAGCTAAAACTAGGCCTAGCCTAGGCCTAGCCATCTTATTCATATTTTGTTTTAAGCTATTGATGTTTGTACTTATGAATGTACTTACTTTAAAACAAATTAAGGTTAGTAATAAGAATATTGGTAAAATAACAGAATTTATTCTGATGAAATCCAGCTCCTCTAGTAGCCTTAAATTGAATTGTAACACTAAAACAGGTACGGGAAAATCTAAAAGGGAATTTCCCCTTGTTAAGGTGGGTATGGTGTGCCTAATGTGCATTTCAAGGTTGTCATCCGGTAGCTTATTGTTTACTCAAAAAATGGGTATTTAGAAAACACGGATTGGGCATGCTCAGACCCAAAACACGTCTGGAAGAAAAGAGTCTATCAGATGTATTACAGGAATGATATGCTGGGGGTATGTGGGAGTACGGATTAATGCCTCCTAACCGGAATATACACAGTATTTTTGTTTTATACATCAGTAGGCTGGACTTTGTTCTAAAATAAAACTTGATTGTTTGATTTAATTAATTGATTAATAAGCTAGATCAACTGAATCCAATAACAATCCCCATCTTCAAAACAATTTACCTTGAATTTACCTTGAACTTCGGACGTTGAGAACTAGCTCATTTGTCCTGTCACGATAAATATGGTCCGGGGCCAAATCGGTCCGGCCGGATCAGTTTTGGCTCTAAAAGTGAATGGGTATGAGACGCTGATATTGCCAGCTAGATTTTATTTATTGGGCCTTTTTTCTTCCTCAGCCTATATTGGATAGTTGTTTTATAATAATTGTATTGAATTTATATTGATTGATTAACCATAAATAATTAATAAATTAAATTGTTTTTAACATCATGGGGATCAACGAAGATGTTAAAAAAGAAAAATGGAAAACAGGCAGAGATACATTGTATACAATAAGCAATTAGTACTGATGAGTTACTAAAAAAAAAACAGGCTTAATTTATAATATTAAAATAACAAATAAAACCCCGGGTGTCACGAAACCTAAGACCACAGAAGCTAAGACCCCCTAAGACCTAAGATCACGAAAGCTAAGACCCAAGACCTAAGATTACAAATATTTATCTTTCGCACCTGCCTTGTATTTTAACTCCCAACATTTATTCTGAATACCACACCTTAGAATTGGCAGTTTTATGAAAAAGAATCACATAAAAAAGTAACAAATACATTTTTAAATTGATAATTTTACAGACGTTTTTCTCGCACACAAACTGTTTGCGAATTTTGCATGACTAGCCTACAGTACAGTAGCAGTAGGCCTACACCATGTTCAATGTTTTTGTTTCTATGGAACGTCAAAAAAGCAAAAATTATATAGAGGGCTGAAAACTCTGTGGAGTCCATCTACAGTGTGGATGGAACAATGTAAAATTAAAATTGTAATGATAATAGTATAATCATGCAAGTACGAAGAAATAAATACTGGCAAATAAATTGTAATTTAAAAATCATGATTTGTTTCGTTTTCTTTCTGTTTTTATACTTACTTACTTGTACTATTATTGTTGCTCTTTTGGCGCTCCATAGAAACAAAAACATTGAGCATGGGGGAAGCTCGAGGAGTTACAGTATACAAAGAAACATGTCTGTAAAATCATCAATTTAAAGGATTTATTTATTTGTTTTTATGTGTTTCTCCGTCTCAAAGTACTTATAAATCCTAATTTTAATGTGTAGTATTCAGGATTCAACAAATTTGGAGTCAAAATACAAGAAAGGCAGGTGCGTAAGAAAAAAATCCTCTGAACCAACACAATGGAGTAAATATATACCAACAAACAAACCGTCAAGTTTGTTTGTTGTAAAGAAAAAAATATACATTTACTCAAAGGGCGAAAAGAATGTGAGTTTATCTATGTTTTGCGGTAGTATTTAATTATATTTATGGTAATAAATGAAACCTACTGTGTTTAAAATTATGTATGGATAAACAAGTATTGTTTTTAAGCTGTAGTATATCTTAGAATTTGTAATCTTAGGTCTTGGGTCTTAGCTTTCGTGATCTTAGGTCTTAGGGGGTCTTAGCTTTCGTGGTCTTAGGTTTCGTGACACCCATAAAACCCCGTAGTTTTCAATATAATGACTAATCATGGCCTTTTTTTAATGATACATTATGACTCATTTTGCGCACCATATATTTGTAAGACCGGACAATATGTGGCGGCCAAAAACAGTTCTACTGCCCGGACCGATTTTATCCAGGCCGGACCAGTTTTGGTGGCTAAAATTGATCCGGCCGGACAGGTTTTGGCAGCCATAAATGGTCCCAGGACTGATTTTGCCAGCCAAAACTGGTCCACCGGACCGATTTTTGGCCCTGACTGATTTTGGTGTGACAGTCCCTCCATCGTCATAACTACAAACTCTTCAGTAAACTAAGGGCGAAACTTGATCTGGTGGTCAGACCAATATTCAATGCCTGATTTCTCATTGACCGATTGTGCCTCTACTACATGACTGGGTAATTCTAATCATCTACAACTCTTAATGAATAGGCACTCTTTCTAAAGTTTAATTTTATCTTGGGTTTAGAGACCTAATTGAAACTGTGTCCTCGAGTTTGTTTTTCATAGATTTTACAAAGAGCTTTGTAGTGTATTGACCACATACATCATACTGTAAATAGTTAGGCCGCCCTCTGTTGTTCATTAAAGAAATCTCTCTCTATAAAATGGATACTGGGCATGAGTCATGTGTATGATACATCACAATTGGCGACGAGAATATAACGGAAAGCGCGTCAATAAGAAGATTAATCTGTGAGTAAGAATATTCAATAGTTAATATTCTACAATCTGCTAAGATGAGTACTATAATTGGTAGACAGCGTGTACCTACGTTACTCAGCTTGATAGGGCCTAAGACTTACGGTCTTCTGAAGAACTTAGTGGCTCCTGATTTACCATCAACCAAAACATTTCCGGAACTTGTGGATTCGTTGGAAAGGCATCTGAGTCCTAAACCTCTAGTTATAGCTGAAAGATTCAGGTTTCACAAATGTGAGCAGCATGAAGGTGAAACAATCCAGGCCTATTTAGCGGATTTACGACGCCTCACCAAACACTGTGAATTTGGAGCACAGCTAAATGACGCCCTGCGGGATCGTCTTGTTTGCGGAATTAGGTCAGGCAGTATACAAAAAAAACTGTTGGCTGAGACAAAGCTTACATTAGCGAAAGCGCTACAAATGGCAGTTGCTATGGAAACTGCAACGAAGGATGCTTCGCTACTACAACAACAGCTTAAAGAAGAACCACAGAGTACTGTGAACAAGATAAACGTGAAACACTATAATAAGCAGCAATTATGTTATCGCTGCAACAAGGGTGGTCATAAGGCAAACGACTGCCGGTACAAAGAAGTTGAGTGCCATAACTGTAAAAAGAAGGGACATATCAAGGCTGCATGCCGGAGTAAATCAAAACAAACACCACACCAAACTAAGAAGGGTAAGCGAGTGAATGTTGTTGATGAAGAAGAAGACAACCTTCTAGCCATGGTGTATGTTAATAATGTAGACGTTGGGAAATCAGTGAAGATAAAACCAACGATAGATAATATCCCATTGGACATGATAGTGGATACTGGCAGTGCACTCTCGTTGATTTCGACAGAAGATTTTGAGAAATATTTTAGGAATACAGACTTGTTGCCGACCAAAGTTCAACTTAGAACTTATACTGGAGAAGAAGTAAAGACAAAAGGGTATTTGAAGGCCAAAGTAGAATACAACGGACAGAAACACGATGGAAAACTATATGTAGTAGAAAGAGGTGGACCCCCGTTGTTTGGTCGTCAGTGGTTGACACATATCAAGTTAGACTGGGCCAGCATCTTCACAGTGAAGGCTGACCACAACAAAGCTGATGTACCAGCAATACTGAATAAATTTCCAAAACTCTTTAACAAAATTGGAAAGGTGAATGGGGTAAAAGGTAAACTTACCTTACAGGATGGAGCACAACCAGTTTTTATTAAGGCAAGGAATGTACCATATGCACTTCGACCTGCAGTTGAAGCCGAATTAAGGAACCTCGAGAGTCAGGGAATCATCACCCTGAATCAAACTAGTGATTGGGCAACCCCAATAGTGCCTGTACCAAAAAGTAATGGAGATGTCAGGTTGTGTGGAGACTACAAAGTTACAGTAAATCCAAAGTTAAAAGTGGACTGCTACCCTCTTCCAAGAATCGAGGATGTTTTCGCAACCTTAGCGGGTGGACAGAAGTTCACCAAACTAGATTTGAAACAAGCATATTTACATTTAGAGATGGAAGAAGAATCCAGAAACATGCTGACCCCCATAATGCAGCCGGTAACCAGCGCAAAGTTGTGTCTAGATCTAACTGGGTACCCATTTATACACCTGGGTGGAGAGAGGCAACGTAAGTAAAGTATCTTGCCTACGGATACAAGCAATGCAGCGAGAGTTGGATTCGAACCTAGGTCTGACGATCGGTAGTCCAACGTCCAACACACGCCCTATATATTGATAAAAAACATAACAGAAACTGTTTTAAAGACATTTTGCGCAGGAAGCACTGTACCCAAGTGGAGGTAATTTGTTAACTTATACAAGACAAACAATTAAAATTGTTGGGGAATTTAATGCATTGGTTAAGTATAAGTAAAAAATGGCTACAGCAAAGTTTTTAGTAGTAGACCAAGAGTGTTCTATTTTAGGAAAAGATTTGATTCAAAGGCTAGCGTGAACAATTGATGGGTTGACTATGTCATGTTTGACAATGAAAGTTGAGAACTGTGAGGGTGAGGATACCAATATGGGTTGGGTAAAAAATAAGTTTCCCCATCTATTTGGTTCTGATCTGGGACACATAAAGGGTTTTGAGCATACAGTTAAGGTTATGGTACCTGTGCAGCAAGCACTGAGTAGACTGCCTGGCAGTTCAGGACAAAGTTACTAATGAGTTAAATAGGTTGGAGAAGGAAGGAGTTATTGAAAGGGTTAAGGGAGCAACCGATTGGGTGTCTCCATTATTAGTTGTTTGGAAGAAAAATGGTGGAATACAACTTAGTGGATTTGAGAAAAGTAAATGAATCCATAATAATTGAAAAACACCCTTTACCAAAAATTGATGAATTATTAGAGCTCTGTCAGCTCCAGGTGGTAAATTGTTTAGCAAATTAAATTTGAAGTCTGCATATCACCAGTTAAATTTACATGAATAGTAGAGACCTTACAACGTTTGTATCCCACTGGGGTTTGTACAGATTTAAAAAGGTGTGCTTTGGGTTGGCTTCTGCTCCTACCACATTTCAACAATTAATGTCAATAATAATGCAAGAAATTCCTAATATTGGGTACTTTATTGATGATATTTTTGTTTTTGGCAGGACTAAATCAGACCATGATACAGTAGCTCTAAAGGCAGTACTAAACAGGCTTCAAGAGTATGGAATGCAAGTGTGAGTTTGGAGTGTCGACTAGCGTTACAATTTTGGGCCATGTATTAGATTCAGAGGGGCTTCACCCAAACCCAGAATTAGTTGAAGCAATAACATGAGCTCTGGTTCCAGAAAATAAAGAGCAATCCTTTCTGGGGTTAGCCGCATACAATTCCAAATTTATCAAGAATTATGCAACTCTTGTACAGCCACTAAGGGATATTCAATAAGGGGAGGAATTCGAGTGAACACCGGTACACACCCAGCTAATCAAAGGGAAGGAAGTAAATAGCTTTCACATTAAAGGAAGTTAACATGTGCAGAAAGAAAATATTCTACAGGCGAACGTGAAGCCTTGGCATGCGTGTACTCAATTGAGAAATTTCATACGTACCTATGGGGTAGACATTTTATACTACGAACAGATCACAAAGCACTGACAACACTGAATGGCCACAGACCTATGCGTATAGCTAGATGGGGTGCAAGACTGCTAAATTATAACTACACCGTTGAATACAAACCAGGCTCTGATAATGCAAACGTACATTTGACCATCACTTTTTAGGTCAAACTTGTTCAAGTTCAATAAACGAAACCAAGGAGAAACCATAGCTCAGTATGACATAATGTCTCGTGAACAAATCAAAATGTCCAGCATGAGGAAAAAAGTGTGCTACATGTGGCAATGTAACCATTTCAAAACCTCACAAGTGTGTGTGAAGAATTTAATTTCACTACACAAGATGACTCTGATTCTGCTGAATCCGTCAGCTGTAATATGTTGGTACACAATGTGAAAGTGCAGTCAGGTCGACTCTGGTGCTACGGTTAATTTGCTACCAAAAAGTTATCTGATAGCAACTGATACTATTCGCAAGGAGAAAGTAACATTGCAACCCGCACTAGGAAAATGTAGACTAATCGTAAGAAACCCTGCTAACAACAAAAAATACAAGATAGATTTCACCATTGTTGATGATTCTTTTGTTCCAATTCTTGCTGCAGAAAAAATGGGACTAATAACTGTTGATTACAATTCAACGGATGTTGCACACGTGTTGAAAGTAAACACCGATGACAACATCTTTGCCGAGTTTCCTCAGGTGTTTGATTCTAGAAAAGTTGGTTGCCTACCAGGTGAATCAGCCATTTCAGAAGGTGCTAGACCTGTGGTCAGACCAGCGAGAACACTTCCAGAAGCAATCAAATGTTCAGGGAAGGCAGAGCTTGATGATATGGAATCCCGTGGCATCATTGTAAAGATTAGTAAGCCTACTGTCGGAGACTGAATTTATTTGATTGTCCAGACCTACTTTACTGAGGGATGAAATTTTATTTTAATGTTATATGCCTAGTATGTTTTACAGTTTCTCCGCGGATGTTTATTTTAATAGTGTCATAGTAATTAGGCTAGCGCATTCCTTTTACCAAGCGGGAGATTCAGACCCTGCCTTGAGAGAGACAAGACGTGTCTGGCAGAGACCCTGGTTATTGAATATTTTATGAGCATATAACTTATTGTAATTTTAATTTTAAACGCAAACCTTTAACCTGATATAAGTGTCTAGAAGGGTCATCGTAAGGAAAACTGCACTGGTCAATATAAATGCCTTCATTGCAAACAGACCGGACACTTTAAGAAAGATTGCCGACAATTGAGTACAGTCACCACAGACGTACAAAAAACAGTTGTAGACGGTCTAGAAATTGAAATGGGCATTATTGCTAGCGTAGAAGAACACGAGAGCGAGCTTGTAGCAAACAGTCCTTCTGCTACCATAACCCTTGCAGGCATTGAGTTGGGATGTATACTGAATACTAGGGCTATAACCTCCTTGATTTCAGCTTCAGTATACGAGACTAAACTGAAACCAAGACTTGGCAATTTGGCACCTGAAGTGACATATCTACAATGGAGAACCTGTAGATATTCAAGGCTATGTGGAGCTTCTGATGAAATATTGCGAGAACAAGCTCAGTGCGAGTTTCTTAGTGTCCAAAGATGGTTCAAGTAAGAGAGGAGTCAAGATCATCCTGTCCTACTCGGCTGTTAATATCCTGAGGAAATTGTCTGTTCTTAATGTTCCGCAAAAGGACAACTTTGCCTGGAGGTTTGTCAGAAGTTTGATGTTAGAGAAGAGTGACGGCAAGGTTGAGACACCTATGCCTATGGTATAGCCGAGCTGAGATTGTCTGAAAATGTTACCGTCCCAGCATGCAGTGTCAGAAGGATCTGTTGTCAAGAAGCAATCTTTAGGGTAATGTGTTGGCGAGTCCAGTTCAGGGAAACCAACGTGTAGAATTATTAGAAGGTTGTGGGGCAATCAAGAATGGGATTCTTGGGGTGATGTTGGCCAACTCTGAAAACCAACCCATCAAGTTGAAAAAGGATGTTGTGGTAGAAGTGTCAGCAGTCAATGAGAAGCAGGAAGCTAAGCTAGTGCAGGTAGCTGATGGTTTGGAGGTCCGAGTGGGAGAAGTATTAGTAACACCCGGATTTGGTGTATCCAGGGTTCTGAAGAGCGAAGGACGAAGAGTGTAAAGAGATAGCTCCTGGGTTTGAGTTTTAGCCATTTGGGGGAAAAAAAACTATATAAAGTTGTGCAGTGCATCAAGAAACATCCAAGCGCATTTTGGACTGGCTCATTTGATGTTGGTAAAAGTAAACCTTGTTCCCTATTCTATTACCCTAACATCAAAGAAGATTATTCGAGAGTCATTTCGGCAAATACACCCGCACAAAATTCCAGAAATCAAGAAGATTTAAGAGATGCTAGACCAACAAATTATTCGATTGTCGAAAAGTGCCTACGCACTTGTAACATTAGAAAGTGCGTGCGTAAACGGTGTTTGAAATTTTAAAATGCTCCAAATCAATTTCTGATTAAATTAGAGCACGATTCAGGTCATTTTAAGCATTTGAAAAATTACCACCAGGTGCGCACATTTTTACGCGCGCACGGCGCATGGAACACGTATGAGAATTTCTTTGGCACGATTTGTGTTTACCAAACTTTGGTTAACAATTTTACGTTATGTTATTCACTATTCAACTTGAAATGGCGTTCTACAAGCATGTTAAACATGACTGGTTGCGCACGTAAAACGTAAAAAAATTTTGAAAATGTTGCAAAATATGTCTACTTTTAAAAACGATACAGTTCATCAAAATGCAAGGTTACCCCTATTTTTTATTTTCTTTTCTTGCAGTGTATAAATCATAGGTCTGATTTTATTATATTGTTGAATGTCAAAATGTGTTTGATGGCTACATTATTTGACCATTAAATATAATTTTTGAAATATTTATCATCAAATAAACAATAACATTTTCAAAGAGCAAAACAATAAACATAACGTTTATCTTTTTTTCTTCACATGTTAATGGGTTCACGACATACCGAAAGAACGAGGAATCTTTCTTCGGATTTTCTTCGGCAGGTGCTCATATGGCTCGATGTGTAGTGCAACCGACTTTGGTATCAGAGGTACCGGGATCGAATCTCATCACCAACAAATTTTAAAAGTCAGTTACAATTGATTAATAGTGTATTTTTGAATGTGCTATTTTTTAGATGTCATCATAGTAAAAATTACGATTGAATTCGGTAGCTAATAATCTATCTATATCAAGGGGTTCACGACATAGCGAGTAATCTTTATTCATTTTGTCAATGAGTGCTCATATGGCTAGATGTATAGTGCAAACGACTTTGCTATACGCGGTACCGGGATCGAATCCCATCACGAGAAACAAAATTAAATAAAGCAGTTTATTTAGTTATTACACTTATAGGACAGTTTAATTTTGAATGAGCTAATTTTTTGAAAAATCATAAATAATTTATTGTTAAATCTTTATTATGTTGCGATCGTTGTTTATGTTTTTGTTGCTTATTTGAATGTATTTTTATAGTTTATTATGTTTAGATTCAACCTGTTAGTGGCGGTTTCATCGCTGTTGGTTGTCAACTGAATAAAAGAAAAGAAAGAAAAAAAAAGTACTTTTGTTATGTTTTCCACACCAGATGGAGAAGGTTATTCGCAACATTTGAAAATAATGTAACCTAACTATTATTTTTTATCATAACATGTGATATAACATTAAGGCCATTTCGAAATATTCTAATCAAAATTTAATTTGAATTGCCTCATGATAGCTATAATAAATTGGAATCACCTTGGCTTGTAATGAGTCTAGACCTTTGCTATAAACATGATCAATTAATGTATTGTTTTCCGTAGTATATTAAAGTTGAGTTACATGTGCAAGAAAAGAAAAAACTCATAAACCAGCTAGTAGAAAAAAATAGTGAAAATACTGATTTACAAGATCAGGTAGTGCAACTTCAAGACAAGTTACAGGATTTGGAAGACCAGCTTCAGTGAAACTCTGAAGACATTTTATTTTATTTTTTTATTTTGTTGAGAATGATTCTATTCAATTTATTCATATTTTACACCTAAATAATTATTTTGACTGGAACTACTTTATTATTATATAGAATGTTTGCTTTTGTGATTTTGCACGTATGCGCATTAATATTTAGATAGCGTCGATGTTATAAGGTTGTAGGGCGAGCAATTACCTCGTGGGCAGTTGACATAAAAGCTCGAGGAGGATAAGCTGTGTTAAAGAGTTTCAAGATTGTTAGTTTGTTATTTTTTGCGAAGAAAACCACTTTAATTATGGTTGGTGTTACTGACAATTGCTGACTGCAGTAAATCGAGCTGATTTGAGAGCAACTCGTTTTTAATTGTAACTATACTAAGCTGTGTTAAGTGTTACAGGAGGGCATTGCAGGGGTTTTTGTGTGTTGTATTCTGTTTAATGATTCGATTTACGGTCCAGTTATAATAAACGTCTTACAACGTAAATACAGAACAGAGTACGAGGTTCATTCTTTTGTTCTTTGTGTGTGGCCCACGACATTTTGGTGGCAGCGGTGGGATGAGACTGAATCTATAGACAGAACTGAATTCTAAGAGGAAGCGCGACGAGTGACAATCTGGTGCTGCAAGTTGGTGTGGTACAGAGACTGATTCAGCTTCAACAGAATACCAGACCCCTGGATGATGATGGAAGATTTTATTGATTGTTTTTCATTGATGCTTGATTTACATGCTTTTTGTATTGAGATTTTTTTTATCACTGTATTTTTTAATTGCTTGTGCATAATTTCTTCTCCCAACATAGTATAGCAATGGCAGAGGCAAACGAAATGATACTGGCGCTGACGGCTGCCTTACAAGGTCTGACAACTCAATGTGGACCGCCTCCAGTGAAGTTAAACAAATTCAAGGGTCTTCCGGTAGCTGCTGGAGATCCATCTTTGAAAGAGTGGTTGGACGACTTCAACAGTTATGCAGGGCATTATAACCTGACTGGCGAGGCTAAAGCTAATTCTCTCTTAGCTCATCTTGGTGGAGCAGCCAAGGAAGAGATTATGTGTCACGAGGAGGACGCTATTAGGAAGGATTATGATCTTGCTGTTAGCAAGTGAGAGGTGCTTTTTGTTCCGGTGAGTACAGTTCAGTCACTTGGTAGAACGTATCAAGTGGAGCGAGGGAACCATGGATGCAAAGAGAATTGCGACGCATTGAGATGGCTCACAAAGGGAAAAGCTTCCAGAAAATGAGAGAAGAAGCATTAGAATTCTTTCAACACCAAGAGACGGCAAAACGCAGAGTGCAGGTACATGAGGTGGTAAGAGATCCAAGCCGTGGAGAAATAGAGGCTCTGAAAGTCAAGTTGCAGGCTATGCGAGCTCGGTTAGATAGACAAGCGGCAAATGATCGAAGCGGATACGAGAAGACCAATAGGAAGCCCTTTACATGTTATAAGTCCTTAGAAACCGGCCATAGAAAAGAGAATTGTACAGGTTCGTTCAAGTGCCTACATTGCAAGCAAGAAGGCCATTTCCAGAAAGATTGCCCTGTTCTAGCAGCAGCAAGTGGAAATCCAGCAAGTGGAAATCCAGCAGAAGGAATTCCTGGAGTTCCGGTCAGCAGTGTCCATGGAGACGACTCGCAACAGGTTTCGGGATTAGTAGCTAACAGCCCGACAGCAAAAATATCTTTAGCTGGTGTTGAACTAGGCTGCGTAATCGATACTGGAGCGGAGACTTCGCTGATCCCTGTCGATGTGTACGATAGAATGATTAAGGATAAAGCTGGAGGTAAAGTGCCTGAAGTTACTTACCTAAATATATATGGTGCAAATGGAGAGCCTGTTGAGATTCAAGGGTATGTTGAGTTGCCGATGAAGTACGGGACAGCAGAGTTGATGGGGAGTTTCTTGATCACCAAACGCTGTGCAGGTATGCGAGGAGAGCAATATCCAGTATTGTTAGGCTGTAAGCTGAGTGTTCCTCACCAAGATAGCTTTGCATGGAATTTTGTTCGAAGTTTGCTAAGTTCTTCTGAATCTGAACACCCTGAACCAGTGCAACAAGAAGTTCAAGTAGGACGGTTACAAGTAGTGGCTAAGGTGACGCTTCCTGCTCATAGCATTCGCAGAGTAACTTGTCAAGTGCAGAATGTGACTGTACTGTGTTGGTAAGCCCTATGGATTCTGAGAATTCGGTTAAAGTGGTAGAAGGATGCGATGCGGTTAAAGATGGTGTTGTTCGAGTAATGATAGAAAACCCTGAAGATAGACAAATTAAGTTGCAGAAAGAACGCATAATCGGTATGGTGTCTTCAGTGAACAGCGAGGAAAGGGTAGATCTAGTGGAAGTAGCAGATGGACTGCAAGTGCATGTGGGAGAGGTGATGGTGTCTCAAGATCACAGAGTATCGCCTGTACCATCCGCTCAAGCTAATATTATGGTGAGTGAGGGGGTAGCTCCAGGTCTCAATTTGGACCATTTAGAAGAAGAAATCAAAATTAAAGTCACCAATTGCATCAACAAATATCCCACGGTCTTTTCTACAGGAGTCTATGACGTAGGTAGATGCGATCTAATCCCACACTCTATCAAACTAACTACAGATAAATCGGTACAACAACCTTTCAGACGCATTCATCCGCAGAAAATCCCAGAGGTCAAAGCGATGTTAAATGAGATGGTTAAACAAGAGATTATTCGTCCATCCAAGAGTTCATATGCTAGCCCGATAGTGCTTGTTACAAAGAAGGATGGGACGCTTCGTCTGTGTATATAGATTACAGAAAGATTAATGCAGTTACTGTAAAAGATTCATTTCCGCTTCCAAGAATTGACGAAGTTCTAAATATACTGGGAGGAGCAAAGTACTGGCTCATGGTTATTATCAAGTTACAATGGGACGGCTTTCCGTGTACCTTGGGGCTTATACGAATTTCTGAGAATGCCACAAGGACTAAGTAACTCTGCCAATACGTTTCAAAGACTAATGGTTTTTATATTTGCAGACATGAATCTAAATGACCTCGTGTTATATCTTGACGATATATTGATATTTTCCGCTACATTAGAAGAACATATGGCTAGATTGGAGAAGGTGTTAACAAGGCTGTCAGAACATGGATTGTGTGTGGCCCACGACATTAGACTGTAATGTGCCGACGGAACACATCCCCGACTAATGACAAAAATGGCTAAAAACTATGGGACATCAATTGTCAATGTTCCCCATCCTGTAACGGTGCAAGGAATGGCTCGGGAAGGTGTTATTTCCGATTATCAAACAGCTAATTTTATATTGAACAATGAAAACTTAACACTTGGCTTCGATGCCACAACGCAAGAAGGGGTACACATTAAAGACCCCTTCCCTGCAATTTTGGACGTTTTTTTAAAATTAATACATATATATCACTTTAAAAACATTAAACCATGTCATTCCTTGTCTTAAATGTACGTTTTATGGTAAATTATGATAAAAAGTGAGAAACAATGCACTACCTAAGTAGCTCGCGGCGACCGACCTCTCGTGGACGGTCTATTTTTGCCAGACTCCGTTGATACAAATTGGGGAAAACCCGGTATTTTCGCTGAAAAGTTAGGAGTCTTCCATTTGTTTTGGCTTCACGATCGATCGAAAAGTGGGCGAATTACAGGTGAAAAACAAAAATATCAATCCGCGCGTAATGCATTTTGGGATTTATAGCGGGCCGCTATAATTATTAGAATCAATTTATTTTTCACATTTTTAACCGTTTAAAGACGAAAAAAGTTATCGCAATAGGACCATATAGTATTATTTTTACATTAAATATAGTTTGTGATCTTAAATTAGATCTAAAAAACGTAGGGAATTGGGCTTTAATTCAATACATGTGACATCAAAAACAGACTGCTATAATTGACGGGAGGTGAAGGGCGCCCCCCGTGGATTTGAGATGTTGTGTGCGGATGAGGAGAACGCACGAGAGGAGAGATGAACACGACGAATAGAGTTGAATGGACATTTCCGAGTAATGATGTTTATATTACTTGTTAGTTAATAATTTGATGTTTAAGAGGTAGGCCTATAATACGACGTTGGAAACAGAATTCGAGTGTGAAGATGTTTACTGTAGTTTGAACTTACATGGATTGTAAAGGATTTCATAGATTTAGAGTAGATTACTATACGAAAAGTTTGTTAATTTGTATTCAATGTTATCAACGGATCAAGATCGTTGAAGCTTGCCATGGTTGAAGTGTTACTGATATTGGAATTGTTTTAGTTCAAGACAAAGAATTGTTGATACTGTTTTGTACTACTTATTAAACTGTTGCAAAATTTTATACTTAATCGTATTCACTTTATTTGGATTCTTTACGATCTGAGGAGCTATACATATTGATAACTCCCACACCCCCACATTACGACATAATCCACAGCTGTTCCCCCTGGAAGTTCATCCACTGCAATTACTTAGCAAACACATTGATGGCTCCATCTCGCACATTGCAAATATTTTCAGCCAAATAAAAAATGTGGATGCAAAAGAAACACGACAGAAAATAAATGGAAATATTGCTAATACAATGACAGACCGAGCAGTTGTTAATCATGCCACCATAGCCAGCCTAAATGAAGTTTGGAATAAGGATTTGAATGAGTTGAACTGCCATTTACATCCTCTGGATTCGATTTCAACTTCGTGCAAGAAATCTTTAAAACAAATTGAAGACAAACATAATGTAACAGGTAATAAGAGAAATTTTTTATTGTTGTATCCGTCATAACAAAGGCTAACTTAAACTTGAGTTAGATTTTATTTTGTTTACAAAATATTAGTTTAATTAAATGTTTTCCTTGTTTACATTGCAGGGAAGCGATTTACGATTCAGACTGTTCTGCTGGTCAGTTGGTTGGTTGGTGACCCAAAGACATTTAAAGCAGAACTAGTGGGGGCTGGACTACCAAAGGGATATTTGCCAAGGTATCGTGGGAACAGGTTGCATGTTCTTTTTGTAATATGTGGTAAACTTGTTGAGCAACAGCGGTTTTTTAATGGCCTTTTCCACAACACCAACCTTTCCAGCGACAAACTTCGCAGAGCAGTTGCTAGTGATTTTTCTATGACTCACTCCAAGGTTGAATTACAAGTTTTAGGACTTATTGGAAAACTACTGACTGGTCCGTGGATGTCAATGTTTTATGTTAACTCCCTTAGCAACATCTGGAGGCCTTTCAAGTGGTAAAGAAGTTAGTTGTTAATTTAGAACACATCATTTTACACCCTGAAGAAACGATAAAAACAACAAAAAACTTCTTCCAGAATGACCTATCACCCGTTGATGCAACAACGAAATCTTTAGAAATAGTACCAGAAGATATGACATTGTTTGAAGAGATGATGTCGTCGTGTTTATCTGATACCAGAGATGTTCTTCTTCGACAGTATAATCGATATTTTGAAATGAACGTAACTAGGCAACTGGAATCAGAAACCAGATGTGCTCGTCTACATAACATTGATGCCGAGCAGATAATGGGCATGTTTTCTGCCATTCAAATTGCAAAAAAAAAATGCGAATATTGATTACATTTCCTGTGGAATTTGTTCCAGAAAAAATCAGGTGGTTGAATATTTAAATGATATGCCAGTAGAGCAAAGGAACTCACTCATCAATTCCGCAAGACCACTTGCAAAACAACAACGAATCATAAAAAAACAAGACAACAAAAATATTGAGGAAGAGATCATGCAAAGGATTGCAACAAAAAAACAAAAGCGAGATGAATCCACAAGGAAAAAACTTGAGAAAGATTTGATGAACAATGTTGTCGCTACCAATACTTTTCCGGAACATCAAGTAGAATTGGACAAGATTTTAGAGGGAAAACTTGTACCTGGTTGCACGAAAACGAAAAAAGCCAAAATATACAATTGCCTACTGGCAGGATGGACAGACATGAGGATGATGGAGAGGACTTTGACATGTCTGTTTATGAACTAGCTGTTGACCTTAAAACTGGGGACTTTAATATTCAGTTAGTTTCATCTCCCTTAACGGACACATTCCATTTGTTAATTTATTCACACACAATAATATGTATATTGTGTATAAATATGGGTATGAAGCGTCTCACATACACACAGAGCCAAGATATAAGGAGTTTTGACTTGCACAGTGTATGGACGCTAACCTTATAGTAGAGCAGTTAATGACATGAGCTGTGCATTTTATTACCAAAGCATGAAACTTGGCACAAAGTTTCTTTGATGTATATAGATTCAAAATATCGGGGGGTGCCAAGTGTCCAACGTCTGGTATGGCGGCCATCTTGATTTCAAAATGGCCACCATAAAATCAAAAAATGTTCATATCTTGGCAACTATACACATTAGAGACTTAATTCTGGTCTCAAATTGTTCACAAATTATATATTTCTATTTGCTCTAATGAAAAGTTTCGTCCAAAAATGACCGGAAATGACGTTTCTTACAGTTTGACCTTTGACCTCGTATTTGTATATCTCTGTAACTACTGGTCATTATTAATCGATTTTGGTGTCATTTTGTTCAGAATAAATACATTTATATTTGTAGTAATGGAACATTTTCACATAAAATGACCGAAAATACAATTTATGACCTTTGACATTATTTATTGATTTTTAATTATGTGAATATACTGTATGTGGTTTTTGTTGGTCTTAAATGCACCTCATTTTGAACTTTTACCTAATAGGCGTAATTATATTAAATGATTAATGGACTTAAATTGTATATAGTACATAAAATTGGTAAACATTGTGCTTGGTGGTACCATTAGTACGATGTTGGCACCTTCTGATTCGCTGAAAGTTTTAATAGTTTGACAGAGGAAATAACATACATGTTATGGAATACCGTAAAACCTCAAAAAGGTGATAGTATGAGCTTCTTTTCGAGATAGACTGTATTTGAATGTCAAATAATTAGTATGATGATCGTGTTTATATCAATATATTATTAATGACCTTACAAAGAACCCTTTATATTTCAACAATTAAGCCTCAGTTTTTCTACAATTTATTGTTTTCCAAGTGGTAGGCCTATTTTGATTGCATCTTCTTTTTGTATGCTTCCTGGGTTAATATGGTCCTAACCCTCCTTCTTTGTCTGTAGATGGTCTTACACCCCTTTCTTTATCTGTGGATGGTCTTATACCCCCTTCTGTGCCTGTGGATGGTCCTATACCCCTTTCTTTGTCTGTTGATGGTATTACACCCCTTTCTTTGTCTGTTGATGGTATTAAACCCCTTTCTTTGTGTGTGGATGGTCTTACACCCCCTTTCTTTATCTGTGGATGGTCTTATACCCCCTTCTGTGTCTGTGGATGGTCGTATACCCCCTTCTTTGTCTGTTGATGGTATTACACCCCTTTCTTTGTGTGTGGATGGTCTTATACCCCCTTCTGTGTCTGTGGATGGTCTTATACCCCTTCTTTGTCTGTTGATGGTATTACACCCCTTTCTTTGTGTGTGGATGGTCTTATACCCCCTTCTGTGTCTGTGGATGGTCTTATACCCCCTTCTGTGTCTGTTGATGGTATTAAACCCCTTTCTTTGTCTGTAGATGGTCTTACACCCCTTTCTTTGTCTGTAAGATGGTTTTTTCCCCTTCTTTGTCTGTGGATGGTCATACATCCCCTTCTTTGTCTGTTGATGGTCCTACACCCCTTCTTTGTCTGTTGGTGGTCTTATAATCCCTTCTTTGTCTGTTGGTGGTCTTATAATCCCTTCTTTGTGTGTGGATGGTCTTGCACCCCTTCTTTGTCTGTGGGTGGTCTTACATCCCCTTCTTTGTTTGTAGATGGTCTTACACCCTTTTCTTTATCTGTTGATGGTATTAAACCCCTTTCTTTGTGTGTGGATGGTCTTATACCCCCTTCTTTGTCTGTTGATGGTATTACACCCCTTTCTTTGTCTGTTGATGGTATTAAACCCCTTTCTTTGTGTGTGGACGGTCTTACACCCCTTTCTTTGTCTGTAGATGGTCTTACACCCCTTCTTTGTCTGTGGATGGTCCTACACCCCCTTGTTTGTCTGTCGATGGTCCTACACCCTCTTCTTTGTCTGTTGGTGGTCTTATATCCCCTTCTTTGTTTGTAGATGGTCCGACACCCCTTTTTTGTCTGTGGATGGTCCTACACCCCCTTCTTTGTCTGTGAATGGTCTTACACCCCTTCTTTGTCTGTGGATGGTCTTATACCCCCTTCTTTGTCTGTGGATGATCTTATACCTCCTTCTTTGTTTGTGGATGGTCTTACCTCTCCTTCTTTGTCTGTGGATGGTCCGACACCCCCTTCTTTGTCTGTGAATGGTCCTACACCCCTTCTTTGTCTGTGGATGGTCTTATACCCCCTTCTTTGTCTGTAAGTAGTCCTATACCCCTTTCTTTGTCAGTGGATGGTCTTACACCCCCTTCTTTGTCTGTGGACGGTCCTACACCCCCTTCTTTGTCTGTGGACGGTCCTACACCCCCTTCTTTGTCTGTGGACGGTCCTACACCCCCTTCTTTGTCTGTAGAGGGCCTTACACCCCTTTCTTTGTCTGTGGATGGTCTTATACCCCCTTCTTTGTCTGTGGATGGTCTTATACCCCCTTCTTTGTGTGTGGATGGTCTTACACCCCCTTCTTTGTCTGTGGATGGTCTTACCCCTTCTTTGTCTGTGGATGGTCTTATATCCCCTTCTTTGTCTGTGGATGGTCTTTTACCCCCTTCTTTGTCTGGACCCACTACTTTGATTGATTAAATCAGACATTGTTTCTTGTATGATTAGGAGACCTTCAAAGTGAAAGTCCACAGGTGGATGCCTAAAAAGGTCTTGTACAGAACAGTATATTATAGGTCCATGTCACTAATTTAAGGATTACTTGAATAATTATATTGAGATGTCTTTTACGAATTGATTTTGTTCGGATTTTGCTAAAAAAATCAATGGCTAGAGAAAATCGAGGAAAATGATTCAGATGAAAGGTTTACAGCAAACGCCCATTACCATAAAAATGGAGTACATTTTTTTAGATGCAACGAAAATGAACAAGAATTATATGAGTTTCTGACTAATGAAAGTAGGTCTACTGCACAAATGCAGGATAAGTTTGTAGTAAGTACTTTGAAAGACGGTGTTCTCTTCTCTTAACTCATGCAACATCAAAGAGGCCAACGAAAGAATGCTACTTTACATCAAAAATTTTTCCAAATGGCATCTAACAATTCAATTCAACATATGGTATAATACATTACAAAATAAAAGAAAAGATGAAGGAGAGAGGACCAAAACTTTTATCTAACGATTGACACATCACAGTTAAGCAAACAAGTCGGCATAAATGATCGCTCAGTGATCTGTCATACTTTATGCCTATCCTATCACATCAAAAGTAAAAAATTCAGAATAATAATTCCTGGTCATTTTTGCGTTAAGTGTCATTTATTTCGGTAAAAAAATTAGGTGCATTTATACCAATGTAAACCACATACAGTATGTTCACATAATTATATATGTCAAAGGTTATAAATTGTATTTCCAGTCATTTTATGTGAAAATGTTTCATTACTACAAATATAAATGTCTCTATTCTGAACAAAATGACACCAAAATCGATTGAAAATGATCAGTAGTTACTGAGATATACAGATAAGAGGTCAAAGGTCAAACTGGAAGAAACGTCATTTCCGGACGAAACTTTTCATTAGAGCAAATAGAAATATGTGGTTTGTGAACAATTTAACACCAGAATCAAGTCTCTAATGTTTATAGTTGCCAAGATATGAACACTTTTTGTTTTTATGGTGGCCATTTTGAAATCAAGATGGCCACCATACCGGGCGTTGGACACTTGGCACCCCCCGATATTTTGAATCTATATACATCAAAGAAACTTTGTGGAAAGTTTCATGCTTTGGTAATAAAATGCACAACTTGGCTATTTTTATGGCGTTAACTGCTCTACTATTACGGTTCTCATTTATTTGATCATTTCATGCTATCACTCTAAATATCTTTTTTCAATCTTTTTGCATTCAACTATATTTATTTCATACAATATTTTTCTTGGTGAAAAGGGAGGAACACATAATTTCTCATATTTTAATCTCATTTGGCAATATTTTTATAATCTATACAGTATACTAATAGTCAATAGATAACTTAGACCATATCTGACTGATCTCCCTTCATACATTCAGGACTCCACGGACTTTATCCGCAAAATTAACCAAATTCAAAATGTCTTCTAACTCAACGCGAAGTACATACAATTGCTTATAGAGTTTTGGGCTGGTTTTAAATGTTCCATCCATAAACCAGGTTGTTGAATTGCAATTGACGCAAGCCATCTGAAGTTGCAAAAACTGTGACACGGTCATTATTACCAATCATAGCATCAACAGTTTTCATCCATTCACCATCAATTATTAGGTCTTTCAGCGATTGTGGCTGACCAGGGTGACTTTTACTTCTTTTGATTCTGATGTTTCTTTTTAGACTTTCTGCACAAGTCATAGTAACACGAACATTGAGTGGTTGTTTGGCCATCTCATCAATGACTATCTGAGCTGGAGTTGCTCCAGAAGTTGTAGCTTTATCCATAATATTATGTCTTACTTTCTCTGCATGAGCTTTCATGATGTTAACTGCATGATTGTGTTCCGATACATACTGCACTTCGGCCATATCGATGTCCGTAGTACACCTTTGCAAGCAAACTTTCTACGTGAAGAACACTCCCAAATTATCGAACTTCTGTTAGACTTACGTTTAGTATAAAGATAACCATCATAGCATAATTTGCGACCTCCCTTATTATTTGTAATGAACTCCATTTTGAAATGATTTGTATTTTGACAACGTGCCTTATTTAAACATAGCATATAAATAGGGTAAAATTTATTATGAATCTAAGTAGGAAGTGTTTGATGTTTTGGCAGTGGCATTTGGAAGAGGTAACATGAAAAGTGTAGGCATCTCTTTGATTAGCTTTTATATTGTTTCTAAATAACACCTACACCCAAACTGCTATTCATAATAACACAATTGAATAAAAATTGATTGTCCAGCACTCCCACTTTACAATGGTCAAGTCCATTGTTGGGTGGCTTTTTACAGGGGTGGCTTTTCTCCGATTTACCATTGTGCCCGAAAGCTCTGCTAACTTTTCTGGCTGTTTGCTTTTTTTTTTTGTATCTCCATTGAGATCCAGGCACACGGATACCCACAGCATTGTCATTTTTTTCAGTAATTTGCCTTTGGATTTATATAATATATTTTATTTTTATACTAATGTATGTGTTTTATTTAACTGTAATGTAATATTTTTGTCTTGTTTTAATGCTGGAATTGGCTATGTTTATTTAGTTGGATATTTGTTATCTATTGTATATTTTAATATAAGGCATCCTGTCATTGGCGTTTTCGCTGTTGGGTGTATGTGAAATAAAATTAAAATAAAATAAAAGTCAGATTAAAATAAATTAATAGTGCATTGGCTATAATATGAAAGAAATAAATGTAATGGTTTATCACTCAAGAATAGAGAATAAAAATCTCCAATCCTCTATCTTCAGGTCTATGTCAGTGGACCAGAGAGAGAGATAATCAAAGGGGCATTACATGGAAGCAGTAGAGGACCCAGGTTAGGGAAGGGATTTTTAGAGCTGTCCCTAAAAATTTGGACGAGGCTGTTTTAGCAGCATTGAACGTGCAAGGTTTTAAACAATTGGAAAAACAACGGGAGGCTTTAAACATGTACGTGCTGCACGAGAAGATGACTGCACCATGTGCCTGAATAACATAGAACGAACGTTGTCCCAATTGATGATTAAATTAAATAATTCACCACCCCCCAAAGAACAAAGAATGTGAGAGATAGCAACAGAGAACTAGGTTATTGTTTTAATTGCGGGCAACCAGGCCACTTTGCACAAGAATGTAATATGCAACTACACCCATCGGGAAACGACCGTCAGCCAACCCCAAGACCCGGGGGAAGGCTGCAAGTGAGAGGGGGTCGCCAGTAGAATCCGGATGGAATGAAATGAACCAGATAGGTCTACCTGTATACAATCCTGTATATAACCCGAAGGACGGGCTTTATACCGGCTGTAGTAGCCGGTACGAGTGCAACTTTACTTATAGATACCGGGGCTACCTCATTATTTTACCAGATCAATACCGATAAAAGGCCTAAGTTAGAGAACATTAGGGCAGAATTGCACCAGGCAGATGGGAAGCCCCTTATGACGATCGGTAGTGCTAGGGTACCAGTGAAAGTAGGTAATACAGTTTCTTCAATGACAGTCATATTTGCTGATTTAAAAGTGACGGGACTCCTGGGTATGGATTTCCTGTTAAATACCGGCGGAATCCTGAACGTAGAGACCATAGAATTGTGTATAGGGAGTGAACGAATTAAATGTTTAACGGCAGACGGGAACGATTTTTATGCACCAGTGACAGTACGAGAAACGGTGGAAATACCGTCCGGAACTGAATATTTGATCCAGGGGTATGCAAGTAGAACCTGTGAAAGAAATGGGCTGGGTTGAACCATATGATAATTATCGATTGCAGAATAATGGGCTATGTTTAGCTCGGACGCTTGTTGCATTGAGGGAACAATTGTTTCCGTTACATGTTTTAAATCCCAGCCCAAATAAGAAAGTGTTAATGGCTGGAACCAAGGTCGGTGTTTTGACTCCTGTTGGTAGTTTCAATAAAAGTGTAAATAAAGAAATTAGATTACCAGAGTTTTTGAACGATTTGTTCGAACGAAGTGCTACCGGAGTTGAACCTGCATTTCATTTTAGAATACGTGATTTACTTATAGAATTTCAAGATGTCTTTGTATCCAGTGATAAAGACTTAGGTAAAACCGGTCTCGTGAAACATTCAATTGATACCAGTAATGCACGCCCAATACGGGAACCTCCCCGGAGACAACCTGTTAAGTACCAGGAAGAAATAAAGAACCAGATCACTGACTTATTAGAAAGAGGGGTTATTGAGCCTAATGAGAGTCCTTGGGCATCGAACGTGGTACTAGTTTCTAAGAAGGACGGGACAAAAAGATTCTGCGTCGACTACAGATGATTGAACGATATAACCATTAAGGATGCGTACCCGATACCCAGAATTGATGACTCACTTGATGCCCTTGCCGGGGCGCAGTGGTTTTCTACATTGGACCTGGCGTCCGGTTACTGGCAGGTTGAAATGGACGAAGAGGCCCAGAAAAAGTCAGCATTTGTTGTACGTGGATGGAGGCGTATCCCCTTCCGAACCAGTCTGCCGAAACTGTGGCTAAGTGCTTTGTGGAAAGGTTTGTGCTAAGGGATACCGCAACAGTTACACTCCGACCAGGGACAAAATTTCGAGTCAACAATTATTAAAGAAATGTGTATGTTATTAGGCATACACAAAACCAGGACTACCCCATACAACCCCAAATCGGACGGCCTTGTAGAACGATTTAACAGGACGTTAGTGAATATAATTGCAATAATGTTACAACCTCTAGAGGACCAGAAAACCTGGGACGAGTTCCTCCCTTATGCTACGTTTGCATACAGAACCACCCCTCCAATAATCCACAGGGGAAACACCACAGCTGATGATGTTCGGACGAGAGGCAACGGTACCCGTGGACATGATATCTCCAATAAATCAAATTCCTGAGGAGGATTTTGAGTCTCGTACGAAACATTGGATGGAATTGGCCAGAGAACGAGCCGAAATGGTTTTAAAAAGAAGTACGAGAAGACATAAAAAGTTGTACGATCATCGATCCGGTGGTAGGACGTTGGAGGAAGGAATGTTCGTTCTGATGTACGATAAAACAAAACGTAAAGGGGTATCTCCAAAGTTGGAAAGCCTATGGCGTGGGCCCTTCCGCATTGAAAAGAAATTGTCAGAAGTAACGTACCGGATACGCCTAGGACCTAGACCGAAATTCAGAATAGTACATTTTGACCTGTTAAAACGATACGAGGGTGAAGTTCCAGTCGAATGGGCGTCAATAATACGAGCTGAACCTCAATCGAACTTAAGTAATATTGTACCCAAACCGAACTTAAGTGATGATATACCAGTTGAAACTGAACCTTTCTCGTTTCCTGACGACCAGGAATCAGTGGTACGAGAAACTAGATACCCCCGCCGAGAACGATGCCGTCCTTGGCGATATAGGTAGATTTAATAAATACGTTTCTTGCTCTTTACAGATTCAGTATGCTTACTTGTGATCGCTGTGAGGAGCAATTCAGGACCGCCTCGCCGCTCAAACGACACCGGCAGGAGAGGCACCCTAAGCGGTTTTTGTGGAGGAAAGTTCCACACAAAGGCGGACCAAGTACGACACGAAGAACGAAATCACCACCAGCATTGAAGGAATAAACCTGTATCTTGTCACCAACAACCGAAGCCGGCCGAGGTTGCCGAGTTTCCATCTATAATGGCAGAATTGCCGGTGTTGGATCTAGCTCCCTGATGGACGAGATATTATTAGAGACTCAAAAACCCGTTCGAAAGGTAAGAAGAATATCCAAGGGAAAGCCGGCTCTTTTATCACCAGATGAACGAAGCGAATTGAGTTCGCAGGAAGAAAACGATACGAATAAAGTTACCGACCCCGTCCGACCTTCTACACGTACCCGTGCAAGCAACGCACTGCAGGACAACATCGCGTGCCAAGTGGTGAAAGTAGTGGAAACCAGCACTATTACTGTGATGCGGATTGGAGACGTACAACAAATTGAGGAAACCTCCCAAAGTATTTTTTAAATTAAGTATAGGCATATTGTTAAACTTTAAACTAGTTAATCTTTATTTTACAAAGGCATAGTAGACCCTTTGTATAGAATTGTAAATTAATTGTATTCTTGATAATTTTTAGGCTAAGCCTACTTTCTTGTATTCTGATTCAGGGGACGAATCAGTCCGAGAGGAGGGTAATGTAACGGAATTTGGTATAGTCCAAATCATTTATTTCCTATTGCTATAATGTAGCAGGCCAAATAAGACCAAGTTCTGATTGGCCCCTGGATAAGTTGTTTACCAGAATTTAGCGCGTAGTTAAATTACACGCACAGTAAAATAGCCAAACAACTTATCCAGGGACCTACTAGGTCTCTGGCACTCTTCGTTTTGATTCCAAGTGAGTGGGACGTACGAGAAGCTCTTGGACCATCCATCCCATAAATTGTATTTGTAATTGTGTCATATCATGTTTTTCTCTTTGTATACAATATTATGTGTTTAATATGAGTTACTTATATAGATGGGAGAAGTAAGAATCGTCGACCAAGAACAGAAACGTCTTTGGACACTCCGTCTAACAGACAGCAACAAAAACGAAGTGGAACTTTCACTGTGGGGTGACCATACAGACATTGAATTGGCTCTTGACCTAAGAATTGAGGTGACTGGTGTCATAATCACTCAATGGAAGCACACCAAACGAATAGAATCAACTCCAACCATGACGCTCAAAGTATGTACAAATGAAAAATATTACTTTATTTAAAACACATCATTTACTATACTTATATCTCTCTCTCTCTTAATTATTGTCAAGAACCATGCAAACATTGCAAAATACAGAAAAGCAAACATACATAATTTAGCACTAACCAAACAATCCTAAATATTTCAAATTTTAATTTACAAATTATTACAAACGTTTCCTAAAATAGTATTGCTTGAATAATGTTGTATCATTTGTTATTCACATATTCATTAAATATTTTATCTAAATTTTGCCAAGTGTATTGTATCTCCAGGTTTATTTACTTACAATATATTAAACCTTAAACAATAATGTTTCTATATATTAACACTTTGACTGCCAGAGGTTTTTCCAGTTAGAAACTGCCACCGCCAGCGTTTTTAGCCCAATTCGATGTTTTTATTAAAGCTGATTGAAACCATGTATGTGATCTGATTTATATGTAATTTAGACTAAAATAATCATAAAGAATTTAGCTTTACAATGGTACCAAGAACGATTTTTAAATCGCAATATGTAAATCGTAATAGTAAAATGAAAGTAACCCACTTTTTGAATTTTTCGTAGTTTCGCGCAAGAAAGTCGAGATAATCGCGATTTTGTGCAAGACATCACAATATGAAAATATCGCCCGGTGAGATCAACAAACAACGAAAAAGTTACTAACACGGCACCGATAGGCCTATAAAAACAAGTTATCACTATCGAAAAATGTATTACATTTTATAAATCATATATCTTACATCAATGTTTCGCCAAAATCCACATAGTAAAGACACCAGGCCTAGTTAACCAGGCCTAAAGTTGGTCCGGAACCGTTTTACGACTAGGGCTAGGCTAGCCTAGGCCTAGTACTACTAGCCTAGGCCTAGCTAGGAGATAGTAAACTGATGATAATAACCATACCATTTCAAAACAAGTTTGTTGCGTGAAACTCGGTAACTTTCAGTAAAACACCAAAATAATTAGGGTATACATACAATAATAAAAGTAAAGACTTCATATTGAAAATGACTCAATTATTTTTTATTCAGATAACAAACAAACATGTCAATCCACAAAAACCTTTGTAATGCTTCGACGGCAGCATAGCTAGCGCGCGACCGATACACAATGCGCCAAGCCATCGCTCTACGCGCTACTGTGATGCGCGGTGTTTGTTATTTCGACAGGTACCATTTTGACAGTCGTTCGTAACCAGATTAGTTACTTTCAAATTGTAAAATATTGACGGTCCAGACCGAATATAGTGTTCATATTTATAGTATATACCAATAATTAACCTATCTACCGGATTTCGTAAAAAAACGCGAAAAACGAAGATCTTCGTTTTTGGCAGTCAAGCGTTGTGTTTCCAAAAACGAAGATCTTCGTGTTTGGCAGTCAAAGTGTTAAACAAAACAATGTCAATTGTTAAATTGAAAATATCCAAACATACTGATGAAATTTCAAACAATCATAAATTTATAGAGTATACACTTTTTTTTTATCTAGTACTGTACATCAATGAAAAGACGGAGATATTTGGCCAACTGACTGCCAGTGATGAGTAAGTAATCATTTTCATTATCCTATATTGCAATTTTAACCAAAACAAATGCACACATTCATTTAAAATTTAAAAAAGTCCTGGTCAATTTCTACATTGAAACTGGCTGGCATTGGTATTGCTATATCACTATAGGGCTTACAAACCTTTCTAACTTCAGAATAACACCCCTTATTCACAATAGAAACATATAAAACATGTCAATATAATCTGCTCTATTACAATAATGTAATGTGTATGTGACATTTGTTTGACACTTAATGAATCAAATTATCACTCTGACAAAGTTTTTATCCATAAACCCCACACCTAATTTAACATAATTCCGACTAAAACAGAATGCAATATTGCTAACATACATGACCAACCCAACCAACCAATTCAAGTCCTACAGAATTTTATTCTAACAAATCAAAAACATTTATAAACAATTGAAAATTATTACAAGTTCAAAATTTCCCATATATAACAACAACTGTTCCCTTCCAAAGCACTTTCACTATGAAATTGCTTGGGAACAACAATATTTAATATTTCCAAAAACAAAAATATTTTGATATTGTACAAACAAAACATTTATAACAAACAAAATCCAACAACTGCACAAAAAAGCAAAACATGTATTTACATAATTCAATTTACAGATAATATTACTAGACTAGAACGTCCATTTGATCTACTGATAAACAATGACGAAAATGAATATGTCGTAACAGTAGTTCAAGGATCAAGAATTGAAGGAGACCTCCTCAACCTGCCAGTACCAGTCCACCTTCAAATTAACAGCAACGGTTCCCTGATGGAGTGTGTCTCCTTAACCACATACATAGAAGACAACGAAACAGAAATTTGAAAAGTAAAAAGCCACACCAACCGAGCATTTATCTGCCTGAAAAAAAAAATGCTGTTCACCTTAGCTTACTCTTACAACAAAAATTATCTTGGTGATTAAACTAAGCCTAGGCTAGGACAGGCTATAATGGCATGGACTAGCTAGGGGCCTAGGCCTAGCTAGGCCTAGTAGGGTCTCCCTAGCCTAGGCCAAGAATAGAATAAAGACATTATTTCAAAGTACTCGTGACAGTGTCACGCTAGATGTACCAATTATTATTTATTCACGTTTAGAATAATGTTATTTTTTTATGTTAGTAGTACCTTTTTTTTTTAATTTTCTTTCAAAATTACATAGGCCAGCCCCCTATTCGTTTATTTCATAATTTCCTAAGCTATTTCATCGCTGCCATGACATCAAAACAATAAATGACCTCTTGACCACATATGAAGAAATGGGTACCCTCCATTTAAATGTAGGCAAGTCACATAGCGACTATGGGTCCCGCAATTTGACCTATACTGCACTGTATACAGACACACAGTATACTATTTCATATGATAAAATAGTACAACTTAGCACTATAAACATAATATACGCATCATGTCATACATTAACTGTTTACATTCATATTTTAATGTATGTCCATCATGGTCACCATGTAGTATAACAAGGGAGCCATGTTGCTACAGTAAAGTTAGTACTGTATTGTTATACACCATGCGGTGTTGTTGGCTTAGTCAGCCGTAAAGTATTGTTGTACACCATGCGGTGTTGTTGGCTTAGTCAGCCGTAAAGTTGTTAATTTGCATAACAAATGTGTCCGCTTATAAAAGGCAACGGAGAGGCGGAATCTATGTTAGTAAGTTACTGTTTACCAGTTATAACCGGTACAAGCAGTGGTATTGTTAAGCCAGGTTGCCGGTAAGCAGTGGTATTGTGTTAAGCCAGCTAAAATAAAAGGAATATACCTGACGTTCGTACTGTCGAATTGTTGTGTGTCTACTGCGTTTTAGAAACAGCGACTACTACCAAATTTATTGCGTAACGGCAATAAAAGTCGTTGAGTAATTAACCAAGAAAAAAAAGAGACGCGGAAAGCTCGAACCCTTGCCGATAACCCTTGCCGATGTTATGGCTACGTAATTACGGTTCCACTGTCTTAACCGCTCGGCCACTCACTCACTCAACTTCGATGCCTTTTGGAAGATTCTTCCATTCAGTCAAAGGTAAATAAAAACAATTCTGAATTTCGCAATGCAAAATGCTACAAGGTGTTGCCAATGCAAAATGAGGACATCAGTTTGACATGGGGCTCTGATGGAGTAGCAATATTTAAATCTTCAACCTTCTCCATATGCCACTGACATTGATGGTGAATGAATTGCCTTATCCATTCAAGAGAAAGCATGTTCTAATGGGGGGGGGGGGGGGGGATTGTGAAACCTGTCATTGATGAAATGAACATTCTAAGCTCTGTTGGTATGAATTGGAAGAACAAAGAGAGTAATGTTGTTACAACATGCTCAACTTGCTCATGACACAAATTCTGTTACTAGGGGGGTTAAGAAACCATCAATTATACTTCTGTTGATGCATTTCAACATTATAACTGGATTTGCCGTTGATTACATGCATTCTGTCTGTATTGGAGTTGTTAAAACCATGACATGGTTGGAGAATAATAAAATTAGAGATTTGAATTGTAAAGTTACTAAAATTAGACCCTGTTCAGAAATAGCCCGCCTTTCCAGAGCTTTAACTAATAGAAAATACTGGAAAGCCCATGAATGGAGGGCATGGCTTTTACATTATTCCCCTGTTGTTTTAAAAGGAATACTACCATCTGTTTACTATAATCATTGGATGAAACTTGTGACCGCAATTTTTATACTACTAGATGAGAGTGTAGATCAATATATGATTAATTTTGCCGAATTACTGCTCACAAATTTTGTGTTGGATTGTGAGGAAATATATGGTAAGGAGTACCTAACATATAATATGCATTTACTAACACATGTTGTAGACTCTGTACGAAACTGGGGACCACTTTGGTCCACATGAATCATAAGTTAGAAAAAATGGTAACTGGAACCCAGTATGTTCAAAAACAAATTGCCCAATAAGTTTCTTTTATGTAGGACATGCCTCATGTTTCTTCGTATTGTTTTGATGGAATGTTTCATATTAAATAATAAATAAATAAATAAATAATAATAATAATAATAAATAAATTAATGTACAGTAAAGATACTGTAAAAGTGTCTAGTGTACAGTATGTATATAATTGACACATAATTAACACAATTTAATTTTTTATTATCGATATAACACACACATACAGACACACATTATTATATTTTTTTACATGTTTACTGTATGTGTAAATCTTTAAATGTTTTTAAATTCAAATGCCAGTACTGGTTTGTAATCTCAAAACAAAATTGTTTTTTGATACTTAAATTACTGTATTTTCAATTTAAAGGGGGGTTCCGGGTTTAAAATGAATAGTAAAACTGGGGACCACTTTGGTCCATATCATACTTTTCTTTTGAAAGCATGAATCATAAGTTAGGAAAAATGGTAACTGGAACCCAGTATGTTCAAAAACAAATTGCCAATAAGTTTCTTTTATGTAGGACATTGCCTCATGTTTCTTCGTATTGTTTTGATGGAATGTTTCATATTAAAGACTATTTTATTAAAACAATCAATCATTTTCCGCTTAATAAGTCACTTGAAAGAGAAGAATCTGGAATAATTGATTCTTTTATGATAATTTTAAATAACATGAGGTCCGGTAAGTCTATCAATTTGGTTTATTATTATTATTTAAATTATTAGTTTAAATTATGCAAAAAATAGTGCCACATTTTAGTGGTTGAGCATTTAAAAGCAGATCTTTTCGATGGTTTTCGTATATTGATTCAAAGCTTCATGATGGCAACGAAGAAATCAACATGCAAGCTCATTGTCGTTGAGCAATTCACCGAGAGAAAAAGAGAGACGCGGAAAGTAGTTATATTATGGGGATGCTTAGCGAAAGCATAAATGAAGATGACAAAGGACAAATAATCCCATGTTTTATAAATGGAAACCTAGAGAGCGACGTGGCGCAAAAAGCCCTCTCTTTAGCGGTGGGAGACCGGTTCATCTCAACCAATGTGAACAGAGGAGGAGACAATCTCCGCCTCTCCAGTACTTTCAAAGTAAACTATAATTCCTTTTCCAAATAATTTAAACATCATATGTGAAAAATAAGTCGTATAAAAACATTACACGCAAAATCATTTATTTTTTAAGTCATTTTACTTATAATTTTAAAATATAAATCCAATTTTACAATTTGTTTTTGTATTTTGATTTTCAGATTTTTACGAAAGTTACTAAATTTGCTGTTGACGATGTAGCAATACAAAAGTTCAAAACGCTAGATTTTGTATCCATGGCGGAAGCCAAAGGGCTCCCGGTTAAGAGAAGATTAAGTTTAAATGGAGATGTTACAATTATGTTTATTTTATCTGCTGATTTTGAAGTTCCTTGCTAATAACCAAAAGTTTGTTTATTTGTTTTCCTTTTCATTTAGCTTGGAGAATTTGTTTCAACAACAAAATATAAAAGAAAAAGTATCAAATTGGAGTGTGATGATGTCAACATGGATATCGTACTCTGGGGGCAAGTGGCCGAGGAAGCAAACGAACTAGTCATTGGGGAAAACGTATCGATAACTGCCCTTATAAAGGAGAGTAATCGGTTGGTATCAACGCTTTCGAGCAAAATTGAAGTAAATATGAATTTAATATATTAATATACTACGTTCATGCATACTAGTGTGACAATGGAAAACGATTAGTACAAATTAGCCCATGGGTACTATCAGGTTACAATGGACGAATCATCGATAGACCGGACAGCTTTCAGAGTTCCTTGGGGTCTTTATGAATATCCGAAGCTGCCGCAAGGGCTCAGCAACGCGGCAAATACTTTGGAGCGAGTAATGGTGTTTATCTTTGCAGATATAAACTTAGTCGAGTTAGTATTATACCTGAAGAAAGATAGTCAAGTGTAATTGGAAAAGCAGTATGTACAAACTTCATTATGACTAAAATGGATTGGTTTCACGTTAATAACATAAACCAGTCTGACCATCGCTGAGGCAATTGACTTACAGCATTACACTACTTCTGGTATGGAAAAACTTATAGCCAAAGTTAAGCAATGTTATACAAGTTTGTAAACAATTTTGTGATATAACACTGTTCCAGGTGCGATAGGGTGGTAAAAACGATAAGACGATTACAACCATTATACATAGCACCTTTTCTGCAAAACAAACTCGGCATTCGTAACAGTCTTCCTCTGTCGGTTCAGCGTATAAAAAGGACAGCTGGAAAGAGCAGTGGGTTGGGTCTTGCTATGAAAGAAATGCTTTCACAATGGTGGTACACCTGGTTGGTCATTATTCGCATTATTAATTATAACATAAACCTTAATGGAAATTCTGGCGCATCTACAACAACCAGTCCATTCAATATTCTAAATCATTAAATGCAATAAAAAATTCAAACCCATTTTGAACATATTGCATTGTATTTGTTATTATTGATAGTTAGTTGTTTTAGTAGTTCTCAGTATTAATTCGTGTTATTCAAGTTGTCTCCCGTTACTTGAGAAGCTTTATTGTTTACCATGTTTTTTTATGACGGACTTTAGAAGCTATATAGAATTTGAGCGCCATCTTTCTGTACTTCACATGCGTTTTAATGTTCAGGTTTAATAAATCTTTCTCACATTGTTTACATTATTAACGTTGTGATAACCTAGTGGGAAAAGCGAGCACACAGTACAAGATGATGAGACAACTAATGATCCAGCTTTCACCTCACAAGATGGTGAGGCAACTAATGATCCAGCTTTCACCTCACAAGATGGTGAGACAACTAATGATCCAGCTTTCACCTCACAAGATGGGGAGACAACTAATGATCCAGTTTTCACCTCACAAGATGGTGAGACAACTAATGATCCAGCTTTCACCTCACAAGATGGTGAGACAACTAATGATCCAGTTTTCACCTCACAAGATGGTGAGACAACTAATGATCCAGCTTTCACCTCACAAGATGGTGAGACAACTAATGATCCAGCTTTCACCTCACAAGACGGTGAGGCAACTAATGATCCAGCTTTCACCTCACAAGACGGTGAGGCAACTAATGATCCAGCTTTCATCGATATCCTGTGACTTCACAAACGCAATACTAAGGAAATGGTGGTAACACTGGTGTCCCTCAGGGATGTGTTCTTTTCTCTCTGTACACAAATGACTTTAAAATTGAAAGTAATAACGTTAGTATAGTTAGGTATGCAGATTATTCTGTTGTTACGGGTATAATTCAGTATAACTGTGAAGATGAGTATAGAAATACACTGATACTGATATACTGATTTCAAAATGTCGTCATAACAAGAAAATTTATGTATACCACCTGACTAAAGCCTATCTGAAGTTCGTTTAACGTGAAACACCGTGTAATAGACGCCAGTGTTCTATCTAATTCATATATATAAAAATACAGTATACATTATATTGTTATTGTGAAGGATGCACCTTTGTACTATTAGTGTGCCACCGATCTAAAGGTGTAATTCCAAATAAATAAATAAAAGGCCATTTTGCAGTTTCAATGAAGTTTTATATTTTAATGTGCTTTTAATTTAGGCTAGTCAATCATTTTGAGTGAAACAAATTGCAAATAGAGATTTTTCTTTTTTAAATGGTCATATGATGAGGAGATTAAAATTTGAGCATCACACCTCTGTCACTCATCCTGATGTAAAATTTGAGCATCACACCTCTGTCACTCATCCCGATGATATGCAAATTAGCTTAAATTAAATATAGAAATTAGGGTGAAATTACAGGGTTACCATATCTAAAAAACTACTAGTCCAAGAGAGTTGATTTTTTCACTGATTTATTCAAAATGTATATATTTATATTTACTCTAATGAAACATTTTACGAAAAAATTACCGGAAGTACAACATTTGACCTTCGACCCCATTTCTCAAACATTGACGAGTGACGAGATTCCGTTTTTTTTTGTGACTGCATGTTTTTAAACATTCATAATTTTACAGTGAGCATTGTTTTAGAATTAAAACAAAATACATCATACATTGTCACATACACACACATACCTATGTGTGAAACGGTTAAAACCCCTTAATGCCGGCTTCCGTTAGACCACCTCTGGACCTAGTAAAATTGCGGTAATATTACTTTCACGTTCGTAAGCCTGATCTGTGTGAAGAGGTCCACTCGATAAAAGGCTGCTTACGCAGAGATACAAGGTGAAAGTTGAGACATGCCTGGGCAATAAGTCAACACAACAAATCCATTGTAGGATTCATACGTTTTTATTTCAAGACGTGTCTTCTTGCAATTTACTGACTTTTAATTAATTTTCCCCCTTGACAATAAAATGGCGGAAGCAAGAACAAATTGGTCCGATGCGGAGGTGAGACAACCTCTGCTAATTCGTTGTGAACAAACAATTGTTTCGCAGCTGGAGAGGTGTACGACCAAATTGTGGTGCGGCTGAGAGAGCATGGTTTCAGCAGAACCAAGGAAACAGATGATTTCTAAGTTGAAAGGCCTAAAATCCTAATTCCAAGGATTTGAACAACAAAAGTGTCGAAAATTGCCATTCATGGCCTTGAAATTTGGGGGAATAGGACTAGTGCAAAGCCATTACATATTGTGTCAAGTGGTGGTAGGCCTAGAATACCTCTAGAGGGAATCTCTTCTTCCTCGGTCACATTTGCCTCATTTTAATATATGTCACGCTAGGCTGAACAACACTCTCATGAATAATAAAGTTTTATACAACCGGCCGTGTGTGATGATACTCTAAAGAATATATTTATCACATTTTTGGGAGGAGAGTAGGCTAGAGATAGGCCTAGGCTAGCACAAAGTTTATATCTATCACATAATACAGACATACATAGGCTACATTGTTTTATATAACTTATTTCATTATCATTAAAATGGAATTAAGTTTAGTGACGATGACGAACATCAAATTACTGAAAAAAAACGAAAAAGAAGAAAATGCAGATCATCCATATCACGATGTAATTGCTGTTAAATTCGAGTTAGAGGTAGCTCATGCCATATCAGCCTAAGAAAGAGAGACTAAGAATAAATAATGATCAAATGTACCAACTGTTTTCAGTGGTACCACACCACATGCCTTAAATTTAAAAAAATTGACTTTGAAATGGCAAGAAAAGACACAAGCTGGAAATGTCACTTCTGCAAAATCAACTAAATAAATCACAAAAGTACTATACAGCAAGAGATGTGTTACCATATTTTACCTTGATAGATTGGTATTCTCATACGAAATACGTATAAAATAAGAATATCAGATACTTTAATTAATCTTAATCATAATTTTGGCTTTAATCTATACTTAATTGGTACATTATTTTTTTTTAGTTGTACAGTAGTATAGTAGTGACTTTTGCAGGTACTTGTTACTGAAGAGTTTCTGGTCATTTTAATATTCATTATTTTTTAACGAACAACTGTAAAAACCGTCATGTTTTCTTTTATGATAAGCAAAAATATCCTCCAGGGTGGATTTAAAATGCATTCCATTTAAAAAAACGTGGCAACAACACACTTGGCAAAAACACAAAAATATACCTAATTTCTTTAATAACAATGACTAAAAAATCACCGACCCTGTAGATATTGCTACCAATTTTAACCGATACTTTGCAGAAATAGGTCCTACGTATGCCTCAAACATTCAATCATCTTCCGGGAGCCATTCTGATTTTCTAAAACTCAATTTTTGTCGCTCCTACTTCTAAAAAAGAAATTATTGACATAACCTCAAAATTAAAAAACGGTAAAAGTCCGGGCCTTGACGATATTTCTCCAAAAGTAGTTAAAGACATTGCACCTCTAATTTCGGAATCGTTAACATACATCTTCAATCTGTGCTTGTCTACCGTAAAATTTCCTACAGCCTTAAAATCTCCTCTGCCCTCTCTGTACATCATCACACAATCGGCCTTTGACACAATTGATCATTCCATCTTACTATCTAAACTTTATCACTATGGTATTCGTGGGACTCCCTACTCTCTACTCTCTGACTACCTCCAAAACCGAACCCAAATCACATCCTTTAATTCTCACTCCTCGTGCTGCCTTCCTACGACTTGTGGCGTCCCCCAAGGATCTATACTCGGACCTCTTCTTTTCCTCATTTACATCAATGATATCCAACAAGCCTCAAGTTCTTTTTCTTATGTTCTCTTTGCCGACGATTCCAATATTTTCCTCTCTCAAACTGGTTCAAAACTAAAAAACTCTCATTAAACATTAATAAAACTAACTTTATTCACTTCTCAAATAGTAAAAAATCTAAAGAAAACCCCATCGAAATATTCATAGACGATGTTTTAATCAAACAAGTTGATCATACTCAATTCCTTGGAGTGTCGACAATTGACAACAAGCTGAACTGGAAGCGTCACATTAATACAATTTCCAACACAATCTCTCGATCTATAGGTATAATAAACAAACTCAAATTCACTTTCCCACAAAACATTTTACTTTCCCTTTATAATACCCTAATCCTGCCACACCAAACACTTTGTCCATGGACTAGCACAGAAACAACAAGACTTGACAAACTTTTTAAACTACAAAAAAAGGCGATCCGCATCTGTACCCGTTCCCAACACCTCACTCATTCCAAACCCCTTTTCTACAAAGTAAAAACTCTTAACATCTTCGACATAAATAAATTACAGACTGCTTTGTTCATGCACAAATTTAGTAATCAAAAACTTCCTATCACATTTAACCGATTCTTTACAAAAAACAACGAAGTTCACAATTATAACACCCGCAACTCTAATAAATATATCCCAATCAATAACCATTCCACAGCAAGAAACTCAATTAAATCCACTGGCCCTATTTTATGGAATTCTTTTCACACCTCCCTAACTAACCGCTCTTTCGAATCCTTCAAGTTAAGCTACAAATCATCGTTGGTATCAAAGTATTCAATCGATCTCCCCTAAGAATTCAGTCGTTATCCTCTAACCCAGTTTTTTTAACTCTTGTCCAGCGTCTTCGTCCCTTCTGTCCTCGTTCTGTCACGTGTTTTTGTCCTGTGTCTTGTTGTGCTTGTGTATGTAGCAAAGTTACAGGAACAAGTCCACAAGGAATGTTTTATACGAACGGCACAAACATTACATGGCAAAACAAGAAACTGGTAAGACCATCGACCAATATTTTGTCCGTCTAAGACAAAAACAAAGATCTGAAAACCACACTAGAAATTTTGAGAATCAGCGAGGCAGCAGACAAGCAATTAAAAGCGTTGGATCACGAGACTAACAGCAAAGTAGAGGCAGTAAACTACAACAAGCCTAACTACAACAAACACAAACAGCAAAACAAAAACACTAACGTATCTGGGAGCCGAGAGTGCCGAAACTGTGGGACGGTCCACAAACCGAGACAGTGTCCAGCGTATCAGTCATGCAGAAAATGCGGAAAACGAAACCACTAGGCCAAGAAATGCTTCTCTGGGCAAAAGAACCTTAGGCATTGAAATACAGACGACCTCAGATGACCCAGCAAACTAAAGGTTCCTTGACGTAATTAACATTGATACATGTGAAAGCAGATCAACCAGAGGTGTAAAATACGCTGTCATAATAGTCAAAACCGACCACCATGACGGGAACTGTAATGTATTATGTATAGCTATAGTATTCTCAGATACTCCTAAATATTAGTATAGCGCCACCTATGTTGAAATAAAACTGATTTACAAAATGGACGATTGTTTACAATGTGTTTAAGTCATGAGGTCTATAAACAATCAATTGTAATCCACAAACATCTACAGTATACAACAGGAACCTTCCATTAAAACTTCACCCGAGTCTAATAATTAAGCTGTTCAGGTCCGTTGAAACATCGTTTTCAAGTTAAACAACTTGAGTTATAGCCTCCTACTTGACCTCTCCTGCTGGGAGGATTAAAGTACCAAAGTCTGAATCAAAATTTAAATCATTACTTTTTAACCAATGTATAATAAATAATCAAATCGAATCGCAAAAAACAACCAAGTAGAAGCTGAGATATTATATTATTATATACATTACATACACCCCCGTTGCTTATCTAAACATAATTGTTAGTTGAGAAGAGTGAGGTCTGAGCCTGTCAAAAATGTTTTTGTTTTAATTATTTCTCACAAAATGCATTGTTACAGTAGTGTTAGTATATAAATTATAAATTAGACTAACTATAAATGGAAGAAAGCGTAAACAAAACCCTGCTTTGTTTCCATACACCTCTGTAGATGATGAGGGTTATAAGGCAAGTAAATATTCAGTAATTATTCATTCGTAGACTCCCAGTACGCCACTTGGCTTGTGTTGTCGGTAGAAGTATACTTCAATGCGACACAGGCTACCTGGATTATGGAAAGCCAAACCCGCCAAAAATACATAATACATACCATCCACCAATAATTAATTCGTACAAAATTCAAACCATCCAATATTATCTCATGCAGTTCAATGAAAACTTAAACCATTCACCTTGTATCTACACCATCCAATACAATGTGTGACCATCTACCACTAGCCCAAACGACAATACGCCGAACAAACTACCCATAACACAAACCATCTAAAGAATGTTGAGCCCAGGCAGCAATAATTGAATTAATCTAACGTTAATACAAGTATATATTAGTCAACTCATTTATCAACATTTCATGTAGTTCATGAACATTTCAAACAAAGCATCTTAATTATAGTTCATCGAATTCTAATTCTAATACATTGCCTGTTTTATACACCGTTCGTCTGTTCAACAGTTGAAACAACTGTTTTGCACACGATACGCCCGTTCGTGAGTTCAAACCATGATATTTGAAGCATCGACTTTCCAAACAGCAATTTTTCGCACCGAACGTATTTTCTTGAGTTAAAGTGGTTGCATTTCAATCACTTACTTTTGATTGGCCAGTATTACACACCGTTCGCTTGTTCGTGATTTCAAACCATGATATTTGAAGCATCGACTTTCCAAACGGCGATTTTTCGCACCGAACGTATTTTCTTGAGTTAAAGTGGTTGCATTTCAATCACCTACTTTCGATTGGCCAGTATTACACACCGTTCGCTTGTTCGTGATTTAATGTGATAACATTTCATTCCACAACTTTTCAAACGTTAGCTTTTGGCTCCGCTTACGTATATATCAGTTGATATACTATTTTTTAATTTTCATACTTTCCATACATCAGTTTTGTACATCATTCGCATTTACGCATGTAAAGTGTATTTATTCCACTCGACAAGTTTTAAAACGGTAGTTTTTGTTTTATTGTTTAATTGTAACTGTTGGCGCCGATTTTATATTGGGGTGGGGGGGGGGGAGGTGTTCGGTACTGAATGTGAACAGTACACATTTTTAAATATGGTACCTCTACATGTCCGGAAATTACACTCTCTCAAAAAAGGGGTTTTTTTTCCGTAGTGTGTAATATTAAATCAACCACAACCACAACCGTAAGATGAGAACATTTTAGGAACAATGGACATGTTATGCCCTGAAATTGTACTCATTAAAAATATTCCAGCTAGAATAAAATGTATAGTCCCCTCTCATATTCCCAAAAGTCTTTAACATGGCGTATGTTCCTATTGCTATTGCTTTGCAAGAAATCTGTCAAACACTTGAACAGTATGTGAATGGTAACATTGATAGAAATCTATTAATGCCACTCCCAATGCGACTGGAGGTTATTATCGAAACGATAATCGGGCATGAAAATATCCGGTTAGAGGTAATCGATAATCTTGTAGCAAGTAAAAGAGCGATAGAAGAAGTCATTGGCCCAGGCCAGGTAGGAGACGAACATCCCACTACGGACTCTGCCATGATTCACACTGGCAGACCAGGACGGGCAAGATTTGTGATCGGGCGTAGTCAGCTGCAGTTCTTTGTGGGTGCGTATTATTTTTAGGCCTCCTAGGTTTTGGGCCTAGGCCTATGTATCATTATCTACTTTAATTATTTCTTGTCTTTGGTAAAGTGGCTACCATCGAAGTAAGTAATTCATTCATTAAATTAAATTCGTGTTACGGAAGCCATCTTCTTCTTGAAGAGAGTGGCAAACAGTCGTAACCAGCCGAGCCTTAAAAACAATTATTTTTTGTTTTTTACGCTCGGCTGATCATGGTTGTTTATCATCTTTGTAAGATAGTAGCACGAACATAGTGTGTTTAATACAAATTTAAAGTAGGCCTAACAACCTTTACTTTTATGTGAAACAAATTTTGTAATTTAAATATTAATATATTGCATGACAAAAGGTAGGTAGGTTGCATGATAGGTAGGCCTACTGTATTATTTAAAAAAAAATTATTATGAGGCTCTTGCAATAATAAGCATGTAGAGTCTTTTTTCTCTCGAAAATATTACCTTACAGTACAGTACTTTGAATTATTTCTTAGAATTTTCTAGCCAATATATTATCCAATTCCCATATAACAATTTAGTATTAATAATGAACAAAATTTGGTGTTTTTGTAAACCTAATATTTTACTTTCCGTTCAGTCTTCTCTCCATAGTCAGTTATTTTCATTTACTTCGTAGACAACAACTTTACTGTTCAGGACATGAGTAAAATGTTTTCTGTAAGTAAAAGAACGATAGAAAGGAGGCTACAAGAATACAACATGACAACAAGAAACTACACAGATATTTCTTCCGAGTTTCTAGACGCGCGTATTGGCATGATAACCATGAATTTTCCAAGATCAGGTAGGTATTTAAAATATACAGAATGGCTTGTTTTGTTACGCGACAGACTTTAGAATAGAAGAAGTACTCCTTCGACATGATAAGCATACAAAATAAGGATTATTTTTTGAAAGGTTGGGTTAATACGATGATCGCATCATTTATTGATGGGATGGGATTCTTTCTAAATGATAGAGAGTAGTACCACTGTTTGTAGCGGTAGCTATTTGCATAGTTTGCTTATTTGTTTTTCTTTATTCATCATTTCATCTTAACACTAGGACTTAAGTCAATTGAGGCTCATTTGATGAAAGACGGCATACGAGTACGAAGAGAAGCATTGCGAGATTCTGTCAAAAGGGTTGATCCCGTTGGGCGTCATTTGCGGTCTCTGCGTTGCATACGCAGACGAGTTTATTCAGTGCCATCTCCGTTGGCTCTGTGGCACATAGACGGGAATCATAAACTAATAAAGTAGGTCTACACGTTTACGATATGTTATGATCAAAACAGATTCGTAGGCAACCCGACGCAGAACAAACTGAACTGGAAGCGTCACATTAATACAATTTCCAACACAATCTCTCGATCTATAGGTATAATAAACAAACTCAAATTCACTTTCCCACAAAACATTTGACTTTCCCTTTATAATACCCTAATCCTGCCACATCTTAATTATTGCAACATTGCTTGAGCTGTCACACATTCTAAACACCAAACACTTTGTCCATGGACTAGCACAGAAAGGAGGTCAAATTTGCGTGTCAAAAGTGCGACTTATACACCGAAATATACGGTATATACTAGATCTGATAGGCAAGAGTCTTTGACCATAGGAAGACCTTTAACATCAGCATCGGCATCCTACAGGTATATTTGTCTTATTTTTCAAGTCATAAATTAACATCAAAATATTAACTACAGTATATAGGGCATTGTTTCTAATGCTTAATCTTTTTAATTGTGTCTGCTGCTTTTGTCTTGATTTTCTTTGTAACACCTTTTATGGCTAATTGTTTATATCTCAGTTATAATTTTAATTTCAAATTTTAAGATCAAAATGTTGGATCATGGCTTCTCATTTGTTATTTGTAGTCAGTTTTATACTGTGATGAAAATGCGCCCTCTATCCATGTATAAAATGTAGTAAGTTCAACAGTTAGAACAGCGGTTGCTAGTATGTGATTGGCTGGCTCCTTTCTTTCAGGGGGGATGGGTTGACATGATTTAAGAAGTGTACCTCTGTGGAATTAAGAAGGGAGAGAAATGAGGGTGGTAATACGGGCTGGACGTGCTATTAATTGAGGGTGGTAATACGGGCTGGGTGTGCTATTAATTGAGGGTGGTAATACGGGCTGGACGTGCTATTAATTGAGGGTGGTAATATGGGCTGGACGTGCTATTAATTCCGTTATAACTGTAGTAGTACTGGATTATTCATTCTTACGCGATGAAGGGTGAGTGTCAGTTAAAATATCTTAGGCTTTCAGTGAAACTTTTTAAAATAATTTGAAATAAAAATACAGAGCAAATGTCAATGCTGTTAGTATTGGTATCATTAAGTGGCTGGATCTCAGTAGTAAAATAAAATATGTTTAACCAAAATGATAAAAGTTTAGTTTTAGTTTAGTAGTTAGTGCAACAGTTTAATGGCAAACATGGCTGTGGAATGTGTGAAGTGTCTTTTGACCGCGTATCTAAAGGAAAGGCAAGCGTATCTGTATATGGATTCCTGCCAACGCACTGCCAATGGCATATACTATGCTATCCAAGATAACATATACATTGTATTTGATTATCTTCACAAGTGTTTGTTCTGGCTTGATGAAGAGCATGCTAAAAGTGTTATTATTTGATCGCAGAAAACCGTGCTACATTGGTGATCACATGACCGAGCTGGATGCGCGTTTGTGTGCAATCAAACCTACTGACTGTATTACTAGCCCAAGGCCGATTAAAGAAAACAAAAAACAGTCCTATTTAGTAATATTTAACAACTTTTCACTTTATTGTATGGTTTATATGAAAATATAAAAATAAACAATTATCTAATTTAAAATTCATTTTATCATATTTTTGTAGGAGTTAAAACACTGGCAAAATGACTGGAGAAAAAACAATGGGAGTAACTTTTTTTTACATTACAGTTAAAGTTGTTCCTCGTCATCCCAAGTTACAAAATGTGATTACGTTATGGTCTGATTTCCCCAAGCTTATTGAGAATATTAGGAGTACTTTGAATGAAAGAGGGATGAATGATTTTAGAATGAAGGCACGGCAACGGGTTGAATTATATATCAGCAAACCTATGGTGGAAGAAGGGTGACACCATACAGTATATGTTTTCCAAACAATATTAGAAAAACTCAATGACGACATCACTAAGAAAATTCACCATGGCTCTAATCACCATTAATATGGAAGCATGAATGCAAATTATGCTGGGAGTAAACAGAATTGAGACATTAAAGCTGGAAAATAGAATAGTCGGGTCAAAATATGAAAATATAGGGCCTAACCCCCAAAAAATTACAAGAAAATGTTTTTTGATGAATTACAATAAAAAATGGTCTCAAAAAACATATATCAAAAGTTTACCAAATCGGACTACCGCAAAGGTTCAAAATTTGACGTTAAAAAAGATGGCCGCCAATTTTTGAAAATCGGTAACCGCTTGTAGTAGACAGCTGTATTTGGTGTCAAATTGTTCAAAATATATATGATTATATTTACACTTTTTGAACATTTTGTTGAAACATGACCGGAAATTCCATTTTGTGACCTTTGACATATATGGCATGATGTTTATATATCTACGTAACTGCAAATCACAGAGTCTTGATATTGGTGTCAAAATGTTCACAACATACATATTTATATTTACCCTTTTTAAACATTTTGTTGAAACATGACTGGAAATTCCATTTTGTGACCTTTGACCCATATATGGCATAAAAAAATGTTCATATCTACGTAACTAAAAACCATAGAACCTTGATATTGGTGTCAAAATGTTCAGAACATACAAATGTCAACAAAAGGAAGAATTAAAACCATCTATAGCACATTGGCCTCTGATATGATATCAATGAGTTAAAAGCTGAACAGTTACAGATTAAATCAAAGTAATTGGAAGCAATAACAAGGGAGAAGTAAAACAATGCAAACTAGCACGTTTACAAGGATTAAAGCAAGGCGGTTAAAGGGCGAGAAACTTGTAAGAGCTGTGGTGCAATAATGAAAACAAAATATAATGGAATTCTTCTTGAACATGCCTCAAATCTTGAGCAAGCAAACTTGAAGAAATGATGAAGAAGTGAAAAAACAGAATGATGTAGACGTAATATGAACATGGACATTACAATGATAAAATAGTTAAATTATGGATTTATTAAACAACAACAACAAAGTATATTGATGGAGCTAGAAATGCTATAGACCCTGGTGTTTAACAACTTGGAAGCTTGGAGGCAGAGCCGTTATCAAATATACACATGGATTAGAACTGCTTGACAAATTCAATCATACATTATATCTAGATGGAACGTCTAAAAAGGAGAAAACTATGGCACAGTCGGAATTGTCACGATTCAAACATCTACCAAAAGTTATGGGAAACTGGGAACAATGATGGCAAATCAACAGATGAATTAATTATCAAATTTTAAAGTAATCATTCACCACAACCATTATACAGGCTCTGCTGAAGAATCTACACCGCATCCACTTTCTGTGCGTATAATTTCCGACGAAAGACAAAAACTGTGAACAAAATCCAAATACTGTACAAACCAAAGATGACACAATTAAACTTCTCGCTACAAAATATGGCAACAAGAATCATAAAAACATCTGAACTCTCCATCGAAATGTAAATGTGCATCAAATATTCCCATTCCAGATTTTTGTTGGAAAAGTGTGTGGAGCATTTATACAAGGACGAAATTACAAAGGAGCAGAAGAGTGGTATGTCGGAACAAACAATTAAACTGAACGTCCACAAACCTGGCAGTTATTACAAATAAAGATTCCTCTATATTAATCTGTAATCAAGTTAGGAATAATTTAGGTATTTTATATTTAACAATTTTTACAAAACACTACATTTGAATCTTCAACACGCTGTGTGTCTAAGTGCGTAAAAGCTGATTATAAAACACTGCCAAATAATCAAGGTGTGGAAAAATTGCCACCAACTTCTGGAGCACCAGCACATACTACGTCCACATCTCCAGGTCAATATAGGTATTGACCCAATAATTCCCGATCCATATGCCAAAACTAGGCTGGTTTATAGAGAACGGCAAACTAAGACCAGTATTCTCCGAGAAGCAGTTGTGGAGCTAATACGGTGTTCATGTTTAATAAGTACATGTTCCCATAATACATGCACGTGCAAGAAAAACAATCTACAATATACCGAGATATGTAAATGCGAAACAGACGAGAATAACTGCCACAGTATATGACCATTGTTTGTCTACATACGATTCGGACAGTGAAAGTGATGACGAAAGTGACGACGAATAAGTAAAGTAATTAAACACAAATATTAATATGTTGTTATGTTGGTTCTGTTAGATAAAAACCAATTTTATTATGTGGCCATTTCAGATAAAAATGGCGTCCATGTTGGATAAAATGGCGGCCATTTTGGTTGAAATGTCAGCTATTGTTCTGTTACACAAATGATGTGAAATATTATTTGAACATTTATTGTTACTTATATGACTGAATTTCTATCTCGATAACATCTTTTAATGCCATAAACTTACAATATTTTGTTTTAAATTGTCAAAAATGACGGCCATTTTGAAATTGAAAATCCCCTTGCCTATGAACACAAAATGAGCAAATACTTTTTGGATTCAGTGATGTCTATTCTACAACATATCCAAATTTTATCAAATATAGCAAAAAAAAATGCAACCTTCCAAAATATCCTAGACTATATCTCCTAGTTTCCACTATCTATATTTATGAACTCTTTGACCAGTTATTAGTACATTTGATTTTTCAAAATTAAAAGTTTCCACATTTTTGAAAAGTTACCAGCAGCATTTAAAAGTTGTTCAAGATCATGTGCATTTTCACAGATTAAGACAACGTCATCAGCCCAGAATAAACTTCCAATCTGGGTGTTCCAATCTGGGTGTTTAAAAAAAGAAAATTTCTTTTTTTAATTATGTTGTTCAGTTCATTCATATGTATAGAAAATAGAACTGGTGAAAGAGGACATCCCTGTCTCACACCTTCATTTATATCAAATATATCTGTTTTAACATCATTAAAAATAACATTACATTTCACACTAGAGTACATGTTCTGAATAAGGTTTAGGAGTTTTCCCTGTGTCCCAAAATTTTTAATTTTGTCGCCATACTGAGTCAAATGCCTTCTTAAAATCTATGCCTTCAGCCTGTCTTTTAGCAAGAATACTTTTCAAAATAAAGATATGGTCTTCACATCTTCGATCCCGTCTAAACCCTCCTTGAACTTCAGTTAAAATACTGTGTTCTTCTAAAAATTCAGACACTTTTTGAGAAATTATTTTGCTGAATATTTTCCTACGCATGAATTGAGGGGTTATACCCCTGTAGTTATTCAGGTCATGTTTTATACAATGGGATAATACAACCTTCATTCCATTTGTCAGGAACAGATTCAATTTCAATTAATCTCTGAAATAACTTGTGTAGAGATGATACCATTCCATCTCCCCCATTCTTAATAATTTCATTTGTAATTGAATCTGCTCCAGGACACTTATTATTCTTGGAGTCAGAAATAGCAAAACTAACATCTTTATATGATCTATACATACTTGTGGATATACCTGGTTAACATTTATATCATTATTCTTTTCCTTAACATTACCTTTGTAATTTCCTTTACATACGTAATCAATTTTGTTCTTTTTCGCATTTTAAAAGTTTGACGTTTCGTCCTAAAAAAAAGTGGGCCAAAACGTCCATCGCGCAAAAATATACCTCCATAAAAAGTAAAAAAAAAAAAAAGCGTCCCCCCGCCCCTGAAAATTTATGAGGGTGTGATATTTTTTTATTTGGCCTTTATTGGGAACAAATAATTATCCAGTAATTTTACAGCAATGTTGATGTAAATTTACGTCAACTTTTAGTTAAAATTACCAGCTTCGACGTAAAAATACAGAACAGAGATTTTAAACCGGTAATTTACAATTCCGTTGTAATTTTATATACAAAATACCGTAAAAATAAAACATCACGGTTGGGACCGTTATTTTTAAAGTAAAATTGATTACGGTGAATGTAAAATTACAGACATCTGTAATTTTTTAGTTAAAATTACCAGCTTCGACGTTAAAAAACAGAACAGAGATTTTAAACCGGGAATTTACAATTCCGTTGTAATTTTATATATAAAATACCGTAAAAATAAAATTTCACGGTTCTTACCGTTATTTTTACAGTAAAATTAATTACGGTGAACGTAAAATTACAGACATTTCTTACAGTGTACATACAGTAGTTTTGTAAAAAAATAATGTCAAAGAATTTAAAATTGGCGTATTCGATTGTGACTTTAATGAAATAAAACCTGTATACACAACATTAGAGTACTGAGGCCAATGCTAACTGATTTGTGATAGGCCTACTATTTTTCTTGGGAAAGAAACATAAATCCTCCTAATTACCAAGCGGTATCAAATAGAACCAAGCCCTATGCAATACATTACCAACAAAATAGAGGTTATATTTAGAGTGTTATTTGCGGGGGCCAATGCCACATATCAACAAATACGTAATAAGAAATGAAAATCCCTATGGTGAAACTTTCCATTTTCAGCTTGATATTTGACCTACTAGTCATATGAAATTGAATAACGTGTTCCCATACAGCTACGAACCTATCCTTTAAAATCAACATTCAAATCAATATTTCAGTTTAGGAACGTGTACCTACCTCAATTATAATTATCGTCTTCTTCAGTCGTTCTCTCGCTGCCACTGTATACAACTGAATGGAATTCCTCAGCAATAAATAGGATCATAGACTGGCAGATAAGTACTTATTTACGGTATTTGATTGGTTGAGAGTATAATTATGCAAATTGAATTATCTATTTAGATGCCGTAAGAGTACTTGTTGAGTAACGACCCGACCCGAGACATTATAACCGACCCACTCTACCCTTGTGGGTGGGGAAAGGCTTTATCTAGAGCTCTAATAGTGGATCGTTACTGCCTTTACAGTATTCTGTATAACGCCAATTATGTATAATTGTATTGAAATTCCACTTTAATTAAATAATTGGATTTAGAAGAGAGTTGTTACCCTCTGGATTCAGTGTTACATTGGTGTGTCAATTCTAATGACTACAGTATACACTTTTTTCCATGTGTTTACAAATATACACAAAGGAAATAGTATATTATACAGCATCTGGAATATATATGAATAAAACTTGATTTTATTGTTACAAAAACCGACTATAAAAGAAAACTCTTACTTTGAATTAAAAATCATACAAAGGGTTTATTACATAGGAAGGCTACTGTACATTATAAATCATAGAAAGGGTTTATTACATAGGAAGGCTACTGTACATTATAAATCATAGAAAGGCTTTATTACATAGGAAGGCTACTGTACATTATAAATCATAGAAAGGCTTTATTACATAGGAAGGCTACTGTACATTATAAATCATAGAAAGGCTTTATTACATAGGAAGGCTACTGTACATTATAAATTATAGTAAGGGTTTATTACATAGGAAGCAGGGCTCGCAGAATCGCTTGCCCGACGTCCCGCGGCAACCCAAAAAATACGTCGGGCAATTAAAACTTAACATGTCATGTCCCGACGGGCAACCTCTTAAAATCACCGAAAATCCACGATGTTTTACAGGCGTTGTGAAATACTGCAACAATGAAAATAATAGTCGCGTACGAACGAATTCTCTTGACGTCGAGACCAGTGTAGTGTTTGTTTAGAAAATATGTGCATCGGAATTCGGTGGTATGGAACGTTATCTCCAAGGGCCAAAAGACGATCAGACGACTGTACATGTGTTTCTATGCAGAGTCGGGCGTATCACAAGTCGTTGCGTTAGAGTTTCCAGGTCTGTCAATTAGCATGCGGTCTCTCGCGGCATCCATTGATCGCGAAATAGGAAGCGTTGAACTCTCGGCTTTCAACTTATTTGAAGTTATACAATACACCGAATAGGGCTAGTATGTTTTTGTTTTATTTTACGGTGGTAATAAAATCTGAATCTACTACTTCGTATTAATTACGTGGCCTACAGCCTAGATAGTAGATTAGGCCTATGTTTAATTACATTCATCTTATGTATTTTGTTTGTAATAAATAATTTGCAGAATAACTGTAATTATTGTTCAAATGTACAGTTGTATTGAAAATACAGTATATTATTAAATTATAATAAATACGTAATCTTAATCGTCTGTGCCAAATAGGCACCGGGAGGAGTTGGATTCGGCGGCCGATGTTTTTAACACAGGCAAGTACCATTTTTTTTTTTATTATTACAGAATATACATTTAATACAATAGGCCTAATGATTTATTTCCATTGAATATCTAAATAGTTACACAGTTTTATTTATTATCAACATTGTAAGTGATAGTTAAATTAATAAACTTCTTCAGGTATCGTCGAGAGTTGAACTTTTAATGAACTCCAACTTGGCCGAGCACGTGGCTTTCACTGCAATTCGGCACAGTTCCCTCGCTTTCGATCAACGACTTGTGCGAGCAGATGGTTGTTTTCATCCAACCTGTGCGAGCTTCTACTACTGAAACAACAAGTAAACTTCCACAAGCCGCACACTCTCCACACCCACATGTGCTCCTATTACGTACGGCAGCTGTTGCGAGGTTTTTTGCTATACGCATGCGTATTGTTTCACTACGTAGACGGACGTCATTTGATGTTTGTTTTTTTTTTTATTTTCTTCTCTATGCTTCGACAAGCGCTCATCACCTTCGTAAGTACTTTGTTTAAACTTTTTAGGCCTAGGCCTACATTTCTATAGGCGATATTTTAGATTAATTTATTAAATAATTGTAGAATAATTAGTGCCAGGTCTAGGCCACTACATTTTTAATATCGCAAAATAGCTTGATTAGGAATGTCGTTGCACAATAGAAGTAAAACGTCACGCGCGTAGGCTACGTAAAAAACAACAAATCACGTACGTATGCGTTGTGGCGTTTTTGCTCCCAAACCCACCGATTATGCGCGCGTTTGCGACAACGACGATAAAAACCTTATTGCGAGTCCCAACCGTCGTCCCAATTCAGTATGATTGATTAATTAATCTAGGCCTACCCAAAGTTGTTTTGCTTTTTCGGTGTATATAGGAGATGCCGACATTGTTTTGAGGTACCGCTGATATTAGATACTCATCCTATATGCGTTGAGCTACTGATAGCTAACTTAGAAATAATTCTTGATTGCTTAGTCACTTTTATTTTGTCTTTTGTTGCGAATGGTTAACACTTCTATATCTTCTATGATTTTCATTTCAAAATGAGTTTACTAAAATATTTCAAGCCGACGTCGTCAACTGATGACGATACTGACAGCACTGGTCAACAGCCTAGTACTAGTTCTAAACGACCGCAAGCTGATAGAAAGAAAGAATATGAACGTACAAAGAGGAAGCGAGGATTTTTGCCAAAGTGGACAAAGGAGTTCACATGGCTCGAATATGACCATGCATTACAACTTATGTATTGCCGTGTGTGTAAAGATTGCCCAGACAAAGCAGACACTCAGAGTTCATTTTACTTGGGATGCGACAGTTTCCGTAAGCTTTCGATACAGACACATGACAAATCCAAGTCGCACTTGATGTGCGTACTAGTGAAACGTGCCAAGGAAAACCCAAAAGATACTTCAATGGGCAAGGCTATTGCAAAGATTAATGCAAGTAATTTTGAAATTTTAAAGAAACTGTTCCGCACTGCGTATTATGTGGCAAAGGAGGAGATAGCATTAGCTAAATTCCCAGGTTTGTGTAAGCTTCAGATGGCAAATGGAGTGGAATTAAAAAACACATATATTAACGACCATGCATGCGGTGAATTCATCAAAAGTATGGCTCATGTCCAAAGAGAAAAAACAACTGAGGAATTAACAGCTGAAAACACAAGATTCCTATCTGTTCTATCAGATGGTAGCACAGACAGCGGGATAATTGAGCAGGAGATTGTGTATGTTCGATACCTTTCCAATGGATCTCCGGAAACCAGGATGGTGAAGATAGTGGACGTAAAACATGGCCATGCAGCAGGTATCCTTGATGCCATTGATGATGCTGTTGCTGGTGTGGGCATTTCGCCAGACTTATGGGAAAGCAAAGTGATTTGTGCCAACTTCGATGGTGCAAGTGTAATGATGGGGGATGTTAATGGAGTGGCAGGTAGACTGAAACGGAGAATACCACACATCGTAATTCTGCATTGTGTTGCCCACAAACTAGAGTTGGCAGTATTAGATGCTATTAAAAAGCTGCCATTTCTACTTGAATTTGAAGAGACAATTAAGTCGGTATTCAAAATGTACTATTACTCACCAAAGAAAAGGCGTGAACTAAAGGAGATTGGACGATTAATCGAGGAAAAGGTAGCCCACTTCAGTGGACTTAAATCAACAAGATGGGTGCCAAGCCGCCTAAGAAGCCTGAAGGCTATTGAAACCAATTATGCAGCAACAATCATGCATCTGGAAAACATGTCCACATCACAAAGAGGTGAAGAAGCTGCCAAGGCCAGAGGCATAATGAAGGCCATGCAAACCACTAGATTTGTAAAATGTCTGCATTTCATGATCGATTACTCTACAATTCTAGCCAAATGTAGTGAGGGTTTCCAGCATGAACAAATATTCATAGGACATGTTAAAGAAATCATACAGTCCACTACATCAAAGTTGATAAGGCTCAAGACAGTGCCTGGAGAATCATCAGCTATTAGCTCAGTGACCTTTTGACAGGTAAATTATATTGTTTTGTAATTATTTATGAGTAATGATTATTATAAATATAATATAATAAAATAGGATCAATTTATTTATCATAATTTATTGTCTTCTTCAGGTGAAAATCGGCAGACTTACAAGGGAGTAAACCTCACCAATAGACGGCAGTCTCGCTTGATCCCTGAAGCTATCCCAGACAGCAGTGATTTCAGTAAGGTCTTGGATGATACTGTTAAGTACCTTGACGCACGATTTGCAAACTTCGACGAAGAACCATTGTCTTGTTTCGATATATTTGATATTTCGAAATTGCCCCATGATAGGCAGGCAGTGTCAACCTATGGCGACAGAGACATTGAAATGCTTGTAAAGCATTTTGAATCTGTGTTGACAGATGATGAAATTAAAGCAATCCCTGATGAATGGTCAGATTTGAAGATTTGGATGTCAGCCCACAGAGGAGTTGGACGATTAATTGATTTATATGGAGATCTTATAAGAGAGAATCCACCTCATCTGAGTAAAGTTCTTGTTTTGTTGCAGGTCCTTCTCACTCTAAGTCCATCCACAGCTGCTTGCGAAAGGGGGTTCTCCACTATGAATCGAGTAAAAACATGCCACAGAACCTCCCTATTACCTGACACATTAAACAATCTAATGCAAATATCTGCAGATGGATGTAAGGTTGAAGAGTACTCCCCAGATAAGGCAGTAGAACATTGGTTTTTCTCTGCTAAAGGTACAAGACATCTTGAGCACAAGACCCCAGCAAAATCGAATGTTGTGGTTGATGAATCAGAATCTGAGGAGGAACAACATAGGCCTATTTTTGAAGCAGCAGCAGAATTTGAATCTGGATCAGATGAAGAAACAGATTCTGATTTTTAAATTAAAATGTCACGTCCTTAAGTCTCCAGTCTCGCTACAACTAAAAAATACATTTATGTTGTTATTTTTAAAAACCAATTAGTTTTAACTTTACGTAATTATAATAAACAATTACGTTATTAAAGTACTTTTTATATTATATCTAACATAAAGAAAAGAAATGTATACAAACCCAATATTACAATGGCTCAATCCAATACTTTTTTCCAGCTACTTTTGTAGAATATAGTTCAAGTTAGTTCTGTAACTTTACATGCATGGTTTATTTTTTTTTATTTTAGATACTGAGTGTAAGTCACTCTCACTGTGTATTTGTGTTTATAAACTACTGTAATTAGTTTATTAAATTGTACCTTTTTTTACATGATATTTGTGCAAGACTGTTTCATTTGTGTAAACTCAAATTATAGTAAAATTTTGGTAAAACGTTGAAATTAAGTTAAAATAGTGGTGGGCAAGTAAAAAATGATGAGGGCAACTAAAACCCAAATCCTACTTGCCCGAAGGGCAACCAAATATTTTAGGATTCTGCGAGCCCTGGGAAGGCTACTGTACATTATAAATCATAGAAAGGCTTTATTACATAGGAAGGCTACTGTACATTATAAATCATAGAAAGGCTTTATTACATAGGAAGGCTACTGTACATTATAAATCATAGTAAGGGTTTATTACATAGGAAGGCTACTGTACATTATAAATCATAGTAAGGGTTTATTACATAGGAAGGCTACTGTACATTATAAATCATAGTAAGGGTTTATTATAAATTTTGAAACAAAGTATAAACAAAACCAAACATGTATAATGTTATAAATTAAATATAAATAAATTTGTGGAAAGAGATTTAAAACTAATAGTCAACATTTAAAATTACATTTGAAGATACACAGAAGAGAGAAAACATACTGTACTGTATAAATGTTAATGTTCTGTGTGTTACTGTTTTTTGTACACACACACTTTCAATTTCAAAGTGTACACTGTTAGTAAATTGTTGTTTTAACATTTATTATAGTACTATGATACCTTTAGGACTTAATTATTGTATTATTTTAATTCACTTTATTGTGTCTCTCCAATGTATATTTTCAAATGGCTTTTATTCTCACAATATTCAGATTCATTGTGCGAGTTCTAATGTTTTTTAAAAATTCTCACTTTATGGCAATGGTTTATTATTATCTATTTTGTTTGATTGACATTGTTTTATAGTATTAAATCTTTAAAACTCATAATAAACTTCAATGTATTATTTTTTTTTCTCTCTTTTGTGGCGTTAACCACTATTTTATGATTGAATGATTTTACAGTACACTTCATCCAAATATATATTCCCTTGTTATTCTGTTCTGTTATTTTCTTGTACTTTCTTGTATCTTTTGGACAAAGGTATATATATAAATAAATAAATATTTACAATATATAAAATGCAATACAATTACTCAACTATTCTATGCTTTATAGATACAGAAGCATCCAAGAGAGAACATGTGTTGCTTCAATTCCAAACTTATATATGGTATAAACATTAATGTATTTCCATAAATCATTTGCTTCAGTACATTGGTAAAAGAAGTGTTTATCATCTATTATTACGGTAATATTGCATTTAAAGAGCCTTCTATTGGTAGGAATAATACAATGCAATAGTTTGAAATTTAGCTGTTAAAGTTTGTTATCTTTAATATCATTTACTTTTCTTTTCCATGTCTTTAATGCCATAAACTTACAATATTTTGTTTTAAATTGTCAAAAATGACGGCCATTTTGAAATTGAAAACCCCCTTGCCTATGAACACAAAATGAGCAAATACTTTTTGGATTCAGTGATGTATATTCTACAACATATCCAAATTTTATCAAATATAGCAAATAAAAATGCAACCTTCCAAAATATCCTAGACTATTATGCTGGCTTTACTTGCCAACTTCTTTTAAGTCATGCGATATGTGGTCACTTTTATCAGGAGATGAAAAAAGAAATGTGGTGAAGGAGTGAAGGAGGTGCCAACTTTGGCCTTGATGCATACTGCGAAATAGAGCATATTTCTGCTGAAAGGATGGCAACTGTTGACCATCTAACAAATATTGACAAATTAAGGAACAACATACTTTTGAAGGAAACCCTATCGGAATTGTTAAATTCAACAACTAAACAAAAGATACCCTATTTGGCTAAGACGTTGACTGAAACCGATATGGTCTATATCGTAATAGGTGTTAAAGTAATGATGCGACAAACTGATATTCTAAGCACATCCCACTCACCAATATCTATGATGAAAACAAAATCCATCTATCAACATATATTGGATCGATATAGTTATCCAGCAGGACAGTATCTAATCAGAAGACATTCTGCTCAGAAAATATCATTGTAAAATTAAAAACCATGGCAAATACTGGCACAACATTAGTTCGAAGTAAAATAAAAGATTCCACTAGCAACATATATTTGACATCAAAGCAAAAGAAAGAAAAGAAATTAGAGGCATTGGCTGTAAGGAATACCAAAGTACAAAAAGTAGTTCAAAGTGAATTCAACCTATGCCAATCTTTCCTGGACTGGAAAGGCAAGAAATTGGCATTAGGAAAGCATGCTGGTGTAAAGAAGTCATTACTAAACTTACTCATAACAAACGAAAAAAAAAAAAAAAAAAAAAAAAAAAAAAGAATGCGAGAAAATGGGCCTCATTTCTTTCAGACTGCAAGGAAAGCATATACCACAAGTATTTAGAAATACTATAATATACACAACAGTTGAATTTGCAGGCTCAAAATTTCAAGCAAAATGTTCAACTGGTCTTCAATATGTTGAACATGTACAAAGACTGCTTTTAAAGCCACGCAATAGCACCAACATCATAATATGCGAGGAAAATTTTTTTTTCACTCCAGATTTTTTTTAAATGGGCGAAAGACAAAATTTAAAGAAGGAAAAGACCAAAGTGTCAAGCCTTCATTTGCTCATATGTAAGCAGCACAGAAATTAGACCCCTATAAAATTTAGTTCAAGGACCTGTGGAATCACATGACCTCCTTTGCAGCTAAGGTTGGGTCTCTGGAATTTGACTTATTATCATTAAATAGTCAGATACTGAGAAACCAACACTTGCATTTACTTTGTGTGTATTATTTCACAGATCATTTTGGGACCCGGATAACAAATTTGGCGATCCTGCCAGGACCATACTTATATTAAAGAAGTTGAACAAAGAAGTACCACTTAGAGAATTTAAGTATGGAGCAACAGAACCTGACCCAAAAGTTATTCCAGTTAACTTTTGTTTCTTTTATTAGACACAAGAAGAAATAACCAAATTACCCCACCATCCATCTCATACCAAAAGGCAGTTAGTATTGCAAATGGGTGAACATTTTTAGTAGACTGCCAATCAATGATCGATGCTTCAATGTGACAAACTGTGGCATATTCCGTTTGTAGTATGGTGCTAACTTGAGTAACAGATCACTAGGTGCTTGCGCTTTACCCAGTGCACCAGCTCCTTCTGAATTGGCAAGTTGTTTTTCCATGTTTTGTGTGTAGAATTCTTTGTTGACGTCTGACTTGGGCATATCATGCTTAATATTTAACGCTGCATCATGCACCTGAATTGGTAAACCATATTCTAAATCTAAGAGACATGTTTGGCAGACATTTTTAATCTTACTGCACGTTTGGCAAACCTCTGTTTTCTTAAACCTCATTCTGGCACCAGGACAGCAACAATATATAGTGAAAGGCCGCTCACAAATTTTGCATTCCTTTCCAAATTTCTCTTTAATCATTCTGACATACGGATTATCCCCAAGACAAGTCTGACAAAGAATCGGGAAATCTGCATCTTCCCAACCTTGTCTATTGTAAGTATTTGCTCCCTTGCTTGTCGCCATCTTGGTTTTTGAAGTAAAAATCTAAAGTAAACAGGTTAAATATTTGTTCTGTTGTTTATATAAATCTATTAAAATCTTTCTTAGTATAGCCACATTGATAGGCCGTAAAAAAACAATTTGGTTTTCAATTTGAAAACCCCTCACTATAGAATGGCTTACAAATATAGAAAGCAATATAAAATATATCAAACCTCTGTCACGACGAGCAGGCCACGATGTAACCAATTGGTAAAAGAAGTATTTATCATCTATTATTACGGTAATATTGCATTTAAAGAGCCTTCTATTGGTAGGAATAATACAATGCAATTTAGCTGTTAAAGTTTGTTATCTTTAATATCATTTACTTTTCTTTTCCATGTCTTTTAATGCCATAAACTTACAATATTTTGTTTTAAATTGTCAAAAATGACGGCCATTTTGAAATTGAAAACCTCCTTGCCTATGAACACAAAATGAGCAAATACTTTTGGATTCAGTGATGTCTATTCTACAACATATCCAAATTTTATCAAATATAGCAAATAAAAATGCAACCTTCCAAAATATCCTAGACTATTATGCTGGCTTTACTTGCCAACTTCTTTTAAGTCATGCGATATCTGGTCACTTTTATCTGGAGATGAAAAAAGAAATGTGGTGAAGGAGTGAAGGAGGTGCTAACTTTGGCCTTGATGCATACTGCGAAATAGAGCATATTTCTGCTGAAAGGATGGCAACTGTTGACCATCTAACAAATATTGACAAATTAAGGAACAACATACTTTTGAAGGAAACCCTATCGGAATTGTTAAATTCAACAACTAAACAAAAGATACCCTATTTGGCTAAGACGTTGACTGAAACCGATATGGTCTATATCGTAATAGGTGTTAAAGTAATGATGCGACAAACTGATATTCTAAGCACATCCCACTCACCAATATCTATGATGAAAACAAAATCCATCTATCAACATATATTGGATCGATATAGTTATCCAGCAGGACAGTATCTAATCAGAAGACATTCTGCTCAGAAAATATCATTGTAAAATTAAAAACCATGGCAAATACTGGCACAACATTAGTTCGAAGTAAAATAAAAGATTCCACTAGCAACATATATTTGACATCAAAGCAAAAGAAAGAAAAGAAATTAGAGGCATTGGCTGTAAGGAATACCAAAGTACAAAAAGTAGTTCAAAGTGAATTCAACCTATGCCAATCTTTCCTGGACTGGAAAGGCAAGAAATTGGCATTAGGAAAGCATGCCGGTGTAAAGAAGTCATTACTAAACTTACTCATAACAAACGTTTCAAAACAAAGAAAAAGAATGCGAGAAAATGGGCCTCATTTCTTTCAGACTGCAAGGAAAGCATATACCACAAGTATTTAGAAATACTATAATATACACAACAGTTGAATTTGCAGGCTTAAAATTTCAAGCAAAATGTTCAACTGGTCTTCAATATGTTGAACATGTACAAAGACTGCTTTTAAAGCCACGCAATAGCGCCAACATCATAATATGCGAGGAAAATTTTTTTTTCACTCCAGATTTTTTTTAAATGGGCGAAAGACAAAATTTAAAGAAGAAATTTGCTCATATGTAAGCAGCACAGAAATTAGACCCCTATAAAATTTAGTTCAAGGACCTGTGGAATCACATGACCTCCTTTGCAGCTAAGGTTGGGTCTCTGGAATTTGACTTATTATCATTAAATAGTCAGATACTGAGAAACCAACACTTGCATTTACTTTGTGTGTATTATTTCACAGATCATTTTGGGACCCGGATAACAAATTTGGCGATCCTGCCAGGACCATACTTATATTAAAGAAGTTGAACAAAGAAGTACCACTTAGAGAATTTAAGTATGGAGCAACAGAACCTGACCCAAAAGTTATTCCAGTTAACGAAAGATATCAGGGGAAACTCTATGATCTGGGAAAGAACCAGCTCCAAGAACTTGGATTTTAGGGTTAATTTTTCATTATATAATTTAGGCCTAAGTAGCATTTTAATTTTTATATCATTATAATGTTTGATATAAGGAACAATTATTAGTTGTATGTTATTTAGTTCTATAATCATGTTTTATATTCAAAATTGCCAAATTAAGATACCTATTGTTTGAATGCTAGAGCGAGCTGGGATTTACCATTATCACTCGGGTGATGGTTATGTTTATTTTTCGGTGACCTATTTAATGTTCATATACTAGTTTATGTGATTTTAATTTCTTTGGTTAAAAACTGTAATCAATAATTGTGGAAATTATTTTTAGTCATAATAATTGACCCCGCTTTATAATGGACGATGACGAGTTGCATATAAACTTAGTATAAAAAGTACATATTAAAAATCACTGTTTGGTTGCAAAATTTGTACCAAGAGATTCATGTAAAATGTTTTCCTTTAGAATCTGGTCCACAATACCGTTCCGGTAACAATAGGGAGTCTACTACTACTACTAGGCCTACTAGTAGTAGTGGTAGTAGGCCTACTACTACAACTAGTGGGCCACTTCCAACATCGTGGATGAGCATAGGAGGCTATTCCGAAGAACACCAATCGTAAGGATATATATATATTTAAATTAAAAATGTGCTTTATAAACCTATTATATAATACACACTCTTAAAACAAAAGTGTTACATTTAACACTAACACTACAAGGACGTTTGCAAAGTGTTACATTTAATAATGTGAGAGGGATAGATACCGGTACTACGTCGCGGTAGGATTTTTATACACTAAGTATACAGGAGTGTAATTGCTAACTTGTTGGGTAATGGATTGATAGCTGCTTCTTTAAAACGAACAATTATATTAGTCCGAATTATACTGATAATTTATCCATCTATGCGCCAATCAATATGCACGTAGCCGCATTAAAATGAAACATTGACGTTCGATTGAATTTGCCGCTAATTGGAGGCCCTTCAGACCGTCATCATTATATATTTATAAAAGATACCAATCCAAACAACAAACAAAGCCTATGCTCACATTGGCAAGACTAGTATTCCGTGATCACAGGAATGGTCGAATATTATAGAAGACAAAATGAATAAGAATCAATACATTTTTGAACAGTTAGGCCTATATTAAGGATGACGGAGATGCTTTTAAATGTTACACTGCCCGCCGCACACATCATTGAATCTCCTGGGAAATACATTAACCATAACAAGATTTTCTATAATGTACACACTCACTTTCATTTTGATTCCAGAGATGTTTTTGGCCTCAGCCACTATGCTAAATGGGGAAAACTGTTTAAATGTTTTAATGAAATTTTTCATTTACGTGCGTTTATTTTCTATAGATTTAATCTTGGCTATCTCAGTCCGGCCTTACGCAACTTCTTCACGCAACACAAGTAAGACTTTATTGTTGAAAATTTAGGCATAAAGAAAATAGGTACTAAGTCGTACTTTATTGATATAATAAAACATATAGGTTAGGTCTGCCATACTTTCTGCAGGTTTAAGCAGTAGAACTGAAATGAACAATATAATTTTGTTTTCAGCAAGACATTTGACAAAAGAAATTATGTGTCTGCCAACAAAGGACTGCATTGAGGTACCGTCTCTAGCATACCAGCGTATACTGCAGGCGAACGGCATTGGAAAGAAAAAGATACGGTTTACCTGTAATGCAGATGCCGAAGAGGTCCGAAGTATACTAAGGTATAGATTTTACATTCTGACTTTAGCATGTTATTAAAATATTACTCTCGGCCGAAGAGTATTGTATGCAAAATGTGGTTATGTAGGTCTATGCCTGTTCTAAATTCTGGAAATTTGAATTTACTTTTAAACACTTTGGAGAAGACCTATAGTGTTTCAATTCTATAGCGGGGCCTTTCATTAATTTTTCTGACATCGGTATTAAGTTTCACAATTTGTAATCTTTCTCCACAAAAATAAGACAACAAAAACCTTATAGGCCTACACTATATTATCATATTGCAATTTAATTGAAAGATTATTTTCTATAAACTGATGTTTTCTGTTACGGTATTCAATGGAAATGTTTATGTAATGTAAGTGTGACATTAGCCCAAACGTTTTAGGCAATACATTATGATGTCAGAGCTGATGGATTCCCCTGTGAAAAGGAAAACGTCCGTGTCCGGAGTTGTAGAAGAGGTATCTGAATAGTGAATGCATTACCAGGGTTAATAGAGAAGCCAAATTAATTATATAATGTTGAAGGTTGTGAATCGACCTTTAGGAGTAATGGTACAACGGTATTGTTGTACTGTAGTAATTAAATGTGGACAAGATTGGTCTTTCATTTAAAGACTAATATCGTGTGATGTTGAATGCTCATGCAAGACATAGAAATTGATGTTCTGTTAATTAAGAGATATGTTGTGAAATAAATGTTGTTTTGAATGTTGCAGGTGTACCCTATGAGGGTTGATAGCAAATGGAAATGACTCGATTTCCGGATTTCGGACGGGGGAGTAACAGCATTAAGTGCAAACTATGGAATCAATGTTCATCACAACTTGATGAAGAAAGTGTTGGAAAGAAAATTATAGTTAAAAACGTTGAGGTTGACATGTTCAACAATGTTAAAAGTGTACAGTCAACTGATTTAACCACGGTGGAGGTAATGTTTAGTCAGAAAATATGTTATTTAAACGGTGGTCACAATTTGTTCAATGCAAATGAAGACTGTTTCGTTTACCTATTTCTTTAATTATTAAAATAACCAGGAAGTGTGTTTATTTCAGTTCGTAGAAGAAGAATGTAAAGTAAAGGTGACCATCATTGGTGTAGATGAAGAAGAGTACTTTAACGTTATTACATTACTGCATGTACATGCCATAAGAATGTTTACTGCGTTAGAGAATAATTGAAAGTTCATCCCACTTTTATTTCCATAAAAACATATATATTGTACAGTTCTGTTATACATCACTTTATATGTTTTGACCCATTGTGTTTTTAAATACGTTGACAAAAATCTTATCTTATATACTTTAATTTATTTTATTATTAACTATTTATTATAAAAAAAACCTCCATCCATTAAATGGAAACCACAAAGGCTTCCAGATTTAGTACAAATTCTACACAAAATTGCGAAAATACAATATGCACACGACTGGCGGGCAATTCTTACGTTATCCCTAGATTAAAAAAATATACAGTGCCAAATTCGGTTTGGATAGGGAAATCTGAAGAAGAAAAAAACCATTATGTTTCACGATTTCTGAAAATATCACTGAACAAAACAAAACACAGTTGAAAAAACAACAACATCTAAAGACAGGAAATTAATTATTCCTGCAACACCACAATGCGCTAAAAAACCAGGACAAAAAAAGTACCAGAGTTGCAAAAACCACATCATTCAGAAAGAAATAAGATTTGTATCTAGGTCTGACGGAAGTAATGGTGAAGATTCTAATGACATAATGTAATTGGTGTAATAATCAATAATATGTGTTCCATTTTTGTACAATATACTAAGCAAAAATTATGCAACGTTTACCTTTTCAGGCTGTTCAGGTTCTTCTAAAGTCTTCCATAATATGCTACTGAAGTATATGCCAAAGCAAAGTCACGACAGCCACGAGTGTATGGTGGCAAGAGGCTGTTCAGCAGTATTAGACTATAACGAGTGTATGGTGGCAAGAGGCTGTTTAGCAGTATTGGACTATAACTTGCATACTTGCCGAGAGGCTGAAATAGACCACAAGTATTCGGTCGAATGGTCAAAGCCTTCAAAGAGATATGTGGCAAAATGTGTCAGGAAGCCAAAAGATTATGTGTTCAGGACCGATTTAATGAAGGGCGTATTTGAACAAGCTATTCAAGTCTTCAATATTTCTACAATATACGGTGGTTATAAGCAGTTTATGCACTGTAGCACAGAATTACTATTAGGATACAGTAATTAATTTTTTTTAATTCACATTGTGTTTTAGTCAAAACGGTTAAATTGTGGACTTCGAACAGTATCGAACGTTTAAGAGGGTGTTTTTAATGTACTGATTGGCAAGTATTTTATGAGTCGTCATCAAATGTGAATGAAATGGTGGATGTTATAACATCATATAATTGATAGCAATGGCCCTGGTGCATGGTGGAATATCTACGTTTTTTCGACCTACGACAAAGCCACAGTCGGTCAAGAGTTTCTAAATTATTTGTGAAGAAATTCAACGGTTCCGTATTCTCCTACCCACCTACCATTCAAAAAGGTAAAAGGTTCGCTGATGCATTCAAGTTTAATTACCTCTCACCATTTAAGTAAGCACACATAGTTGATCACAAAGCAACCCCTCTCTAGACTAGTCCTGCTATGTTTATTTTACTCAACTTTTTATGTAAAAACCGTACATATCATAGTTTTATTCACTACATGCCTGTGTTGATTACTATATTTTCACCACTCAAATGTGCAGTTATGCAATTTGTTCTTAATCATAGACTTGTTTTAACACACTAAAAACAAATAAAATAATGATGCAGAATTCTTTTTTAAGTACAGTCTTTAAAATTAATGAAAAATGGAGGTACGGTAATGTGGGATCCAAAGTAATTTACAAGATTTAATAATGTTCCTGATAAAGTTGAAAACAAATGTGACAATGCTGAAAATAATATGATTTTATGATGATATTAATGTGAATAAAAGTTGTATTTACGAAAACAAAAGAGAAAAAAAACATGATAAATTATTAGTTGATCTATAACTAAAGTTAATAATAATAATAATAATAATAATAATCAGAATAAAAATAATTATAATGATGATAGTCGACCTACATCAAGCGATTTTATTCATATTATAATACAATTAAAATTTTGTTTAAAACAATTCAGATACAGTCTGTAACTCCAATAGATGGCCTAAGAACCAGTGGATGAGACTGAAGACTTCTTATATTTATCGGAACACATATGTTACATCAATGGATGTAAAAACAGTTAAGAGAGAGAATATGCATTGTTAATTAAATATATGTTTGATCGAAACAAATGTATACGATGATATAGTTAGAATAGATTATATGTATACAAAGAAGAAATCAGTACTAGTAGAAATTATATAAGAACAGGTTACGAAATGAATACAACTGATTGCTGTAATCAGAAGAAAAAACAAACATTGTTAATAGAAAAAAAAAGTAAAACTACTGAGGAAACGGAAATGTAATATATTATATGAAATGAGAGTATATACAACAATTGTAATATATTTATGAAAGATTGAATGATGAATAAAGGTGGTGGCTACCACAAAAGATCCAAAAAAAAATCAATGGTTGTAAAAACCCATATAGTAAAGCGCCGTTAAATTTTATGTCTTGGACAGAATACGTTCCAGATTTGAAAGGTTTGTAAATAATTGTTTTATAACTTTTCACAAATGTCTATTGCTAAAAACATTGTTTACGCGGTAACATAATAACTCAAAATCGTCGTTTGGGCAGTTCAATTAGTTAAATTGATACATCAGACTTATCTCCAATGGGATTTGACAGAAAAATCAAAGTGAATTTCTTCACAAAAGAGGGGCCTTCAGCTAAGGGGTATCCTAAAGTTTCAACATGTGCATCAATTGTTCACTTACCAAGGGGAATAGAAGACCCAATTCTCTATTAACTTATATATAGAAATATTTGATGACGCAGTTATATTGGGAAAAGGTTTTGGTAAGTTGTGAGTATGTTGCAACATATTCTACATCAGTATATTCTGTTGTTCTGTATACAAGTATACATACAGCAGTTTTAACAGGTTATTTGGTTCATTCAAACTTGAATCTTGAATTTTAATTTAAAAACGTTTAACTGTACTGAACAATTACAAAATAATAGATGGTTGATCAATATGACATAAATAATCTTGATTTATCTTTCTTGATTTTCTATGCTAATTGTAACAGCATTGTACACTATGTAACATTTTTTAACTTTTACAAACAATGTATGCTAGAAAAACATCATTTTTGGTAGAGGAATGATTGGTTATTCAGATAATTTAAATGTTTAAGAAAGATATTTTGTTATAATTGTAAGTTCCACACTATTCTGATAGTTTACTTTGTTACCATATCTATATTCTATATAGAGTATCAATAAGAATATATGGTAAAATTTAGTGTCTTGTAATAAATTGTATTATATCTAAATATACATGTAAACCATTTTGAGTACTTTCCTTCATATGGTCTATTTCTTGAGTCAAATGATCATATGCCATTTCAAGTAATGGGATGTTAGGCTCCTCAACAATAACATGTGGATTTGTATTGTATTTCACAATATAATGAGAAAAACAGCATATGAATAAAAAATTGTTTGTGAATTGTGAATCCACGGAAACAGCAAGATACTATGCAATTGCACTCAAAGCTCTTTTACGCCGAGTATGTGGCCAATCAAGTCACAAAATTCTGTCAAACTGATGGATCGAGATGGCCTGCGAGATGTAGATGTAAAGAATCAACTGGCTCTGGCTCACCCAAGGCAGATGACATTTGCAGCTTTACGGGAAGAACTACACATCATCTCCTTTGAATTGGCACAGGACCAATATCGGTTTGGCGGGGGTCTCACCAGAAAAGCTGTAACAAGACCCAAAGACCGTTTTGCAAAGAGCGAAGTGAAATCAATACCAACCACAAATATTTACCTCAAAATATTAGATTAGTTAAAGGCTTTAGAGGTATGCATTCAATGGATCGAAAACAAGCCAGAAAGTTATGACAGACCTCGGGCACAACCTCGAAGAAACACCTGCTTCAAATGCAATTAAAGTAACTGTAAGGTCCAATTTGGTAGCTTCATATGTCCCTATTAAGTCTAGGTACCAATTTGGCTACTCCTTAAGTTATAAGGAATAAATATTCCAGGTGGCTCACTTGAGGTCAGTTGTATTTGGAAAGCCAGTGGAAAGCTAGGTGGATGTGTCCTCACAAGAAGAATAATAGTATTAGTATAGCTATGTTCAATTATAGTAGATGGCAATATAGGCCTATATGTTCTGGTACAAAGTATAGTTAGCACAATCTTTGTTAATCTGTTTATGAATGGACATTAAAGATTCGCATTAACAGTGTGCTTAAAATTATTGATTTGGCCAGAACAGTAACAACACTTACTTTTATCTATGTAGTCCATTTCTGTTCATTTATTAGTCATTTCATCTCAACTTTTGTGGTTAGTAAGAGTAGGCTGTCCTATCTGGAATTGATTAGTTAATGTGTGCTTTATTCAATTGTAGCATTTATCAAAATTCTTGTCTTTTTTGTTTTTCTTTTCAGATATCGAAGTGTAAGTCTGCAGCGGAATACACACTTGTTGCACAAGAACTAGCAGACTGGGCAGCAGACCATGGAGTAATGTCGCTGTATGCAGCAGATTTTGGTAACCGACAAGAAGTCGTTGCATCATTGATAAAGAATTTTATGTTTTACAGGTGAGGAAAGCGCAAAACTTAATACTAAATGGTTTTATAACAACACAACAATTGGTTGATTGACTGTAACAAGACCCAAAGACCGTGTTGCGATACCAACCACAGAAATCAACCTCAAAATATTAGAGCGGTTAAGCTTTAGAGGTACGCATTCAAGGGATTGAAAACAAGCCAGAAAGTTATGACAGACCTCGAAGAGACACCTGCTTCAAATTCGGCAAGATTGGTCCACACCAGAAACTGTTATCAGACAACTTTTCAGCCACAAAATGTAAACTCTTACCAGACCGGCAATCACCCTGCACAAAACTTACAATAGGTAGCTACGACGGTGCCGAGACATGCGAGTTGATTGGTCTATTTCTGTTAGCCAAACTAGAACCCAAGTATGGTAATAATATAGGATTATACAGGGATGACTGCTGCATTCAATGAAACTCCCTGCGTTATTCAACAAATAAAGATCTCTGCAACACGATTTGCCAACAACAATTTACATTCACATGAAAACAACGGTGTCACGATGGAGTGCGTCTACTTAACATCATACCGAGACAACAATGAGACAGAAATGTGAAAATTATTGCCTCAGCCACAAGGTATGCAAATAAATATCACATATTAGGTCACAATATGCAATGAATTAACTTACTTTTGTTATACTGTAATATAACGTAATGGACGATAGGTCTGATTATTGAGATGCGTATGTGCAACAACTTGTCCAACAAGGCTATTTATTTATTAAAAATAATTAATTTGAATAAATGTGCTTTGACTTGAAAATCTATCATAGATGACCTCCCAAGAGACCAGATAGTGTTGATGATAGAGTTTTAAAAGGTATGTCAAAATCAGTGACACAACACATTACAATACAACAGGGGGTTTCAAACATGCCAAACAATTTTCGCTCCTATGACACATATAATAAGGAATCCTACCACCATCCTAGATCTGAAATACCAACTGGATTTTGTCAACTCTACCACAGTACAACACAAAGATGCACAACCCACGACAATATAAATATTCACACAAATGCTGGATATGCAAAGACAAGCGACCACACCATACTTCTTGTGCAAAAAAGGTACACCTTACACAAATAAATGTTTTAATTTCTTGTCATTTATTGTGGTTATAGGTGTTATGCGAGTGATTTTACTATTAGTATAATCAAGATGTTGTGGATAGATTCGTGTTTAAAGAAAAAAAAAGTTACAATAATATGACTAACGGCCTAATTGCGGCTACTTTACACTAATTGTTTATGGATTAATTAAACCACGGAGCTATAATTGATTGGCTAGAGAAAAATTGACAGTTCCATTTGGTTGTTTTTGAAAGCAATACTGACGGTAAGTGGATTATATTATAGCGACGATTGCGAACAACCAGAATACATTCTTAAAACTATAGGCCTACATTAAACACTGAGTGCGTTATATTTTAAAAAGAAAACGCTGTATATATGTCAAACTTTGGGATTACCATCTAGTGATCTAGCTCTCTGAATAAAGTACAGTACAATTTCCGAGCACATATTAGTATAGTTCCTACAATATTCTCGCCTCAGTTCAATGGTTGGCTGAGGTTATTAATTTTGTACACATTTAAATATTGTTTACATTTTAATTTTACACTCAAGAAAACACACCAAAAAGGCATTGTTTGGACGAAATAATATAAAACCGAAGACTGATAACAACGGTAAATGCAATTATTCTGGCATTGAACTCATCGCCAAATGCCAATTCTACGACCGCTGCTGCTGTAGCAGTTCCAGCTTTAACAAACCATGCCCCTGTAGAAACACATTCCAACATTGACGGGTTTATCGTACTTGGAAATGTGCAGCCAGAGATACTCTTTCCTTTAAACATGGACAAACACCAACTTTATTAATTAAAGGACTCGTGGAAGAAATATTTACCAAGGCTGAAATGGCTGCAAGTAACGTAGGCGATAAACGCGGGAAAGATTCGCTGGAACATAACAAAATCTCAGCAATTTTTAGCCAGACTTGTAAGTAATTTACAGCAGCCGACAGCAGTTTGCCAAAAGTGCTGACATGATAAAAGCGGTAAATGACAAATGCCAATACTACAGATTTTGTTCGCAACAACAAAATAACAACTAAATAAATATAGTAAGGTATAATGCATATCTGCTATTGTTTTTATGAATGTATAATATAAACCTAATTTGCTGAAAACTTTAAACTACCTGTTTGTTCTCTGTTTGTAATTTAAACATTTTGTTCCAAAAACTTCAACTATTTATCTGTTGTGATCATCATGCAAACTAGTGTATTATTGTCATTTATTATTTGCGTATAGTTAAAACTTTTGATCTTTTAAATATCAACTTTTTTAAACTACTGTACTGATATTATTTTTGGCAGGTTTTATCAAACAATAAATAAAAAGTAATGTAAACTGATTGTTTGTTCGGGTTTAAATGGTCTTGTTTGTTGATACCTGATGTAGTTTCTCAATTATTTAATTAATGCAAGGTTATTTTACAGTAATTTGTTTATTAATAAAATAGGCGTACAAAATATTTTGACAGGCGCTTGTACAGAGGGGCGCAAAAACAATATTATTATGCCCAATATTGTAGACACTATAGATAAATGTGGAATATATCAAATATATTATTACTGGTGTCATAAACACTGAATGGCAAAACACACAAAAATAGAATCAACAACCATGCGTTGTGGGCTGTCAATAATAATAATAAACAATTCCTAAGAAACTATTAACTGGTGCAAGGCAAACCTTTCTAATCCTAGTGGAAAGTAAGCCTTAACTTTTCAAAGGAATTAAGAGATATAATAATCAAGGCCAAACATACCCTGTTATTATTCAGCGATGAGTCAGCTTGGCACAAAAGAAACACCAAAATCGATGTTACAATAGGTAGCTACGACGGTGCCGAGACAGGCGAGTTGATTGGTCTATTTCTGTTAGCCAAACTAGAACCCAAGTATGGTAATAATATAGGATTATACAGGGATGACTGCTGCATTCAATGAAACTCCCCGCGTTATTCAACAAATAAAGATCTCTGCAACACGATTTGCCAACAACAATTTACATTCACATGAAAACAACGGTGTCACAATGGAGTGCGTCTACTTAACAACATACCGAGACAACAATGAGACAGAAATGTGAAAATTATTGCCTCAGCCACAAGGTATGCAAATAAATATCCATATTAGGTGACAATATGCAAGAATTAACTTACTTTTGTTATACTGTAATATAACGTAATGGACGATAGGTCTGATTATTGAGATGCGTATGTGCAACAACTTGTCAAAATAATTAATTTGAATAAATGTGCTTTGACTTGAAAATCTATCATAGATGACCTCCCAAGAGGGTTATTTAGCTTTGCTGTTAGATTAACCATTGATTTTCTCCCCACGTTCTCCAACCTTAACAAATGGGGAAAGAGAACAACCAATATTTGTAAGATGTGTAAAAATAGGGAAACCTTAATGCATGCTGCAGAAAATAAGAGAGAAGCATCAAATTCCTTTTTTCAAATTCTTTGGAATTGGAATTGTTTTTTGGATGAATGATGAAGAACGAACAGAGTTACTATAAATAAAGTTGTATAAGGATAATAATAATTTCCATGCAAGAACTGCCTCTGAAAATGACAATGACATGATACATTTACGGTTAACAAATTTCTTTTGTAAATTTATAATGATTTGATGTGTGCCAACTATCAATGAAACTCCTGGCAATATCTGATGTTTTGGAAATAATCAATATTGTTTCATCTATCAATGCTCACTAAATAAGTTTTTAGATTTGTAGTTCAGATGTTAACAACAAGTGGTAATAAATGACCGACAACAAGGGTCTTTTTCATATTCATTGTTCTTTTTAATTTTTGTTTATGATTTTGATTCATCTGTTTTACAGTAGCCACATAATTTTTTGTAGACAATTAATGTTTACATTCTCGTGTTGTCATGTGGTATGTAATGTTAAATGATATTCTCATTCATTCTTGTTATTTACCTATTTCACAATCATATTGTGTTTACAAATTTCCATTTTCAGTGTTTTACTAAATTTCATCTATATATTTCCCCAAGATATAAAAATCCTATTCTACACCTCTCCACATGCTTTGTTTAGCTGCAATCCTTAAATTTCTTGATGAAAATCTGCTGCTTTTAATCTGTTCCATTATCATCTTGCTCATTTGTCATTTTGAAGATACAATTGTCTTGAAATAGTTTGGTTTCTTGAGTTTTAGTTATTAATCGTAATTAATAATATGACAATTGTACATGATTCTATAACAAATGTTGAATACATTTGTTTAGTTTAGCCATCTTGTATGGATTAATGTTCATACAATGTATGTAGTGGATGATTCAACAGCAATGTTCTGGCAATGTTCTATCTACCAATAGACATAAAGACATCAGAAAACGTCAACACCTTCAAAATACGACTGAAAACCCACTTGTACACAGAAGCATTTCCTGTTTAACTTTGTCAAGCACCTTTAAACATTATTTTTATGGATACTGGCAGTGGCACTATATATAACTGATTGATTGATTGCTTGCCTGCCTGGTTTTCCTTCTTAACGCATCATGATTTGAATTCAATTTGATGTTAAGATGGTCAGTAAAAAATCTCTTGTTATAAGTCGTCAACATAGTTCTATAATACTCTCGGTCTTCAGCCGTTTTCCTCTAAAAAAATGTGGCAGAACCACCATGTAGCCATACAAAACTTAATTTGTATATGTTATCTGAATGTCAAATATGTAGTTTCCATGAAATCCTCTTACGGTAAATAATGTTCTTTCGTGTCACATTTGAACAAATACTGGTGTTTAATTATTTTGAGACAAAAATATATTTACAAAACAAGTAGAACACTGAAAATGTGAATAAGCACACAAAAATGTAGTGTAAAAAGGTCTATAGGGCTACAACAGAACATTAATTTAAAGGGAACAATGAATACACAATATAATATTAACATCCGTACCAAAACAACATTAACAAATATGTTGAGCATTTGCAATGGAACAATATCATGAACCTGTACAATATAACAAAACTACAGTAGTAGTACAAGCCTAGGGTACCAGGCTTGGTATTTTGACAATTTTCTCATGAATATGCATCATAATTATTGACATATTGTTATTACTGGAAAATCTAAACAAAAATTATTTTAAATACTTCTATTAAATGTTTACTTTTGTTATAATCCAAAAAGAAGCTCAATCTCATCAGATTTAATTATATAGCTTTGGTCTACCATGACAGTAGCAACTAAAAACTAAATCACTCAAGTGAATCTAGTCATACACGATGGAAAAAATAATAATTGCGAAATGAATTGCCTACGCATTTTGGTCCCTGGATGTAACATGATATTGACGCGTGTATCTTACCCATACTCGGGGCACGAACGATTCGTACAAAGGCCACCGCCATACAACCGCGTATGAACATCTAAAATATATAGCTATTAAAAGATTAAAGATAATTCTAAAGTTATTGGAATTATTAAAAATTAAAATATATATCCAACAAAATACTATAAGATAAAGATGGACATTCTTATATGACCAAGAATCTGAGCAAGACTTTGGGTGTCGTTTAAAGATTTGAAAGATTACCAGAAAGAATTTGATACATATTTTATGGGTGTAAGCATTTTGAGTCGCTTAGTACTGGTATAATGTCACCAGGAGCTTAAATGGTACGTACAAAGAAATACAAAAATGTTAAAAATAGTCAACTTTGTCTATAGATATCTCACATCAACATAGAACTTGGTAATAGATCAGAAAGTCTAGTAGGCTATTTTGCAGTACAACAAAAATTGACCTTGAAAAGTCATTTTAAAGATTAATGTTGAACTTTTATGAATTATATTACAGAATGGCACCTCCCACTAAACGTAAAAAGAAACATGTCACGACTTGCAGATCTCCATATTGGACTTTGGGGCAATCAAGAGTAAAGCATGTCTACACAAAAACAGCAAATATATCAACATATACATCAGGTACACCAAGTACTTCTACACCAAATACATCAAGTGTAATTGATGAACCTGCTTTTGAAAACACTACTTAATATTCCTTTATTCAACTGATGTCGGGCCTGGTTACAAGCCAAGCATATACTAACAACCCATGTGTTGTATGTAGTAGTGAATTTGCAGAATACAGATGCTTGGATTGTGGGCCACATGCTCAATATTGTGAGGAATGCATCACTAAAACTCATGTATTTCAGAGGTTTGGGTTGTGAGTTAATATATTTTTCTTGCACTTCCAATTCTGGCCTAAATTCACAGCTCCCTGAAACTTTTACCGTTCATTGGATTTATTATAGATTTTTTAAGAATTTTATTAAATCTGCAGATTCTTTCTTCAAACCTTTAAATATGAATTGATTATTCTTTAAAGGATGGATGATATATCCGATTCCGAAACAGGTATTTGAATCTTGCAACCACTGAACATTCATGCCAATCTACAAGATTACAGGAAGTATTACTGTATTTGATGATAAAGGTAATAGGTTTTATTTTATATAAACAGTTATTGTTCAAATAGATGAAAGTTTGTTCAGTTTCAAGCAAAAGGTAAAGAAAAATACCCTAGATGTTAACATTAAATTACACTATCCCATTTGAAAAATATTCTGCCCGGTCCTTTGCATGACTATGTATTTATTTCATCAGTAAATACAACAAATAACATTAAATACATGTCTCTAAAAAAATGGCCGGGGCAGGGAAGCTGAAACACTTTGGGTTTTTTGGACTTGCAGACACATCATACAAGCCAGCTTTGGGGTATTAGAAGTGGTTGGTAACCGGGCAGCTGCAACTCTTTTACCAATAATTCAGGACCATGTGAGGGCCAAGCACAATCGTCTGAATACTTTTTCCAAGAATCTGAACAAAGGGGGGTTTTTTTTTTTTTAACTTTTAATTAGAAACTGGTATTTTTTGCAGTGCAGTGCATAAACCAGTTAAACTGCAACCTTCACCCCCTCGAGACTATCACAAAAGAGTGCAAGAAAGTACTGAAACAGCACGAAAACGATAATAACTTTAGAAGTTGACAATGCTATGGCACAGACTGCTTAGCTGGCAATCTTGTTTTAAAAACCAACCAGCTAAGACACAAAGATGGGACAGGAGATCCGAGAAAATCAAACAGTAATGTATCTAGGCAGACTTGAGTTATTCAAGAAAAAAAGAGATAGCATATTGGATGCCACATGAAATGAAGAAGATGCTGCTGATGATAATCAAGGCGTTTATTCATTAGATCTCATCATTCAAAAATTCTTAAAAAAAAACAAAACAAATTTTGTGAGTTTCACAGAATTGCATTTTACGTGACATTACAATATAAAAGAAAAATATATATATTTTTTTTTAATTGAGTCAAAGGTCATTTAAAATGCGGGTCTCAGGAGGGAGAGGGGTGTTGATGGTGGGAAGGGGATGTGTTTCAGGTTCAATCCGGTGTAAACTTGCATCCAAGGCAGTGTTTGGGAACAAGGAGAAAGCAACAGAGTTGCGAGTAAGAACATTGCTTGACATGGACAATCAATGCTACATTTGATTGATGATAAAATTGATTCCAGAAATGTACACTTTTTAAACATTTTCTTCAAGATATAATGGGCAGTCAACTGCAGTTATGTTGTTCACAGATTTTTCCAGGCAACGCACCGATAGACTGCTGATTGATGTATCCATCGGGAGTTAATACTGATTTGTGATGTGCAGCAATTACCATAAGAACATTTTTTTTTCACAAAAAAAGTTGTAGTTGCCTGCCATCCACACGTAAGTCTCAAGAAAGAGAAATGAGGATATCGGGATCGGAAGGTGAAGTAATCCTTCGTGGTGATGGGAGAGCAGACTCACCTGGGCATTCTGCCAAAACGGTTGCTATCCAATAATGAATTTGCGAAGTGGAAAAATTGTTCATGTTGAGGTTGTACAGGTTAAAAAAAAAATTCAAAAAAAGTTATTTTTCATGTAGCTCCCCCATTGCATCTGGTCCAACACTGTAATAGGCAGCTTCACACATTGTTCATATGCAAAATGGTACCTTTAATAGGCGACAACAAATTTAATGTATTTTTTTTTATAGTCGAACAAAGTTGGCAGTGTACCAAAGATGGAAAAGGAAGGGTTAATAAGGTCCATTAAGAAATTACAGGATGATGGTGTGAAAGTTGATGTGCTGGTGACGGACAGACATGCAAGTATTAAGAAATGGGTTTGTGAAGATATGGAAGACACCAAACACAAGTTTGACATTTGGCACATGGCAAAGCGTAATAAATCAGTCAAAAGTAGTATACAATAATAATAAGTCTTGTTAACAAACTAGTTGAACTAATCAATCAATCATTTGTAAAATTTGCAAATTGCTTTCAATTTCAGCAATAAAGAAAAAAATTGTTAAAGGCTGCGGCCCAGCGATCTTGCGCAGATCTGTAATTTGGATTCCAAGTATCATGAAGCACTTGTACTGGTGTGCTACATCAAATGACACTGGGAATGGGGATGTTGCATTTGGTCAAGTGGTTATCCATCGCAGGACACGGTGTGTTATTTCCCAGGTGCTTGGCATCCATGTATGAGAATGGCGTGGCTAGCTGAAAGTATTTAATGACAGTTTAATACTGTTATATATAAGAAATTTGTTGTCATGATGTTCTTGTATAACTTTTTTTTACTGAATTTGTTTTCACACTTGATAATTGCAGGCAGCACAGCAGCAAATGCCTTAATTGAAGTGGTCAAGCGAAACCTAAAAAAAAAAGTTGTAGATGATATAATGCGTTCCGAAGCAAGCAACATACCCTTACAAAATAAACCTCTAGATACCTTGTCTTCTATACTAGACAATTATCTTTTGATGGCATAAATGTTACACTATTATCTGAAGGTGGTATTTTGATGCTGCCTGTCAAAGACATTTTTTCATACGTAGGGTTTGATAAACATATCAAAAAAGGATGGAAGTTTGTAGAAAGTTGTCTTAATATTAATCATAACTTAGATTCTGCAACTTGCTGAATTAGAGATCCTACAACAAAAATAAATACATAAATATTAGTGTTGATGGCTTTAAGGTGCTACTTTCAGAGTTTTCACCTGGTGATTTATTACGCAAAAAATCTGTACTTGATGGCCTTAAAAAACAAAAACTCCATCTAAAACTCAATCTAAACCACAATTTTCAGAAAGTGCTCGAAAAGGAATCTACAGTATGTATAAAGACTATAATCATCCTGTTCAGGCAAAAGACCTCGTGTATATTTCTGATATTTTTAGTGGCAAACAGTTAATGGAAGAATTGCATCATAAGTTACCAGGAATATTACCTGGTGTTAAAGCAGAAAGGAAAACTAAGGTTCGATACCTGTCTGAATTTTCCAGCGTACTACTTCCCAGACGTTGTTCCACGGGTTGGTGTGTATATCCATCACATCTTTTAGATGTAATTTCTTTTCGATCCTTTCCTCACAGAGCATTTACATGTTCGAATGTGGGAAGATGGCCGTGAAATTGGTGGGCGGCATAGTACATTTATGACATTATCAATTGTAAATAATGAAATTTTGCTAAATAATTTGTCGTTTCAACAGCCAGGTCATATAAACCTATTCTGTTTATTTTACAAAAGCAACTCGAGGGATAACCTTGAAATGAATTTAGGTGTTACATCTAACTATGTTGATCATATGGTGGCTAATAAAAATGATTGCACTTTCAAGCTTTCTGGAGATGAGATGTTTCTTATCAAAGTTCTTGATGGTTCTAAAAAGTTAAGTCCAACTTCAGAATCTGGTTGGAACTTTTACAGACAGGTTTCTAAAAAACAGAATTCAGAAGTTTCAGCTAATGGGTTACGCACAGATATACCGGTTGTGCTAGACAGAAACATCTAGAGTCTCTCATTCCATCAATTCACTTAAAACACATCATTTTCAATGTCATACATAGCTTAGCACAGATTTCAGAAAAACTACTGTCTCTTGAAGTGGAGAAGATAAATTCCGAAGGCAATAAAAACCAACAAGTTCAAAGTTGTGTTACATCCAACCAGCTCTTGGAAAATGTTGTAGCCAATATTTACAAACGAGGTATACGTTCAGGCAATTTTAAATTGTTCTTTGACAAAGTTGGAAATTAGAAGCGATTACATTAAACAAGGATCATACTTTAGTCATAATATGCCCACCTCCAACGTTGTATGTGCGAGAGACAAGATTCTCTCTCTTGGAAAGCAGACACAAACCCCGAAGGACATAAATAGAAAACTATACCCATCAAGTTTACCAGCCTAAAGGATTAGCTTAAGTAGAGAAACTGATTTTCCATGCATTATCGATAATGTAGTACCAAAACGTAAAGTACTTGCGCCTACAAAAGAAAAAGTCAAAGATTTCCTTAATAGTGAGGTCATCACCGAATATGATATTGTTCGAAAGTTGTGGGAAACTATGTATCACATGTACGTGATTTTGAAAGACGAGCCGCAGCCACATTTGCTTCCAGGCAAACGTCAAGAGTCCACAATTGCAAGCGACTACGAGTTTGGGCATACGGAGGCTACAAAACTGATATACAAAGAACATGCTAAGTGTTTTTATCAACTGTTTTGTTTTAGACACACTTGCAGATATGAACCCATACATGATCAAATTTGTTGATTACGCTCATTATTTCCTAGATAACCTAGCAATTCCCTTTAACAGATTCCAAGCCGAAGGTGGGGAGCATCCTAATTACCATCATATTACTGTTACTGGCCTATACTATGTCTACGGCTGGCGAAACGTGAATTGAGCCTCATCTCATAGTTGTGATTGAAATAATATTTTCTAGATGGCCATAATTAAAATGAAGAAATGGCTTATTTTATGTCAAAGTCTTTGTATAACCTAGGTCACTTATTTTCATTTTATGTAATGTAATTTTTATAGGAATATAAAAGATATGTTGAGTTCTTAGGATTTGGTTATGTCAGCTGTACTATTGTTATTATTTTAAGAAATCAAATATGTTCGTGATACAAAGGAATGGACGGACATTTATAGGAAAGCGCTTGGAATTTGAAGGTTTGCATTGATTTGATGGTGTCATCGATAATGTTGGTGAACCTTGGTAATATATAGGCCTACTTTTGCAATTGTAGTATAACTAGGATCTGTGACTGATAATGGACTCCTGAACTTTTTTATCCTGTGTTATTGTTCTCTCTTATAACCTTAAAGTAAATAGTGCCTTTTTAATTGACAAGATTCAGATAATAGAAATAGCCTGTTGAAAGTTTAGGAAAAATTAATTTTGAAATTCAAAATGCGCGTTCGCTTGTAATTGTTTGTGAAATGTAGGAAGGTGTATTATATATTAAACAGCATTTCATGGAATTATGGGACCCACTTGTATTACAATATACTAATATGACGACATCTTAAAAAAATATGAATGATTGACATTCTCGTAAAAGAATGTTCAAGGCAAGAATACCTCTATGAAGAATGTAATGATATTTGAAAGGAAGTAAGTATGAGCTTGATGTGCGTGTTCTTTGAATGTGACACTTAATTCTGTTTTTTTATTCATTCTGACGACGTTATAATTTCAAGGAGGGCAAATTTGTACATGCATTCATTATCTATAATGGTTTGTTTTTGGGTTTTTTTCTTTGGTAAAGTTGTTGAATGTAAATGAGTAAGTACAGGAGTTGATGGTGAAGTTAAAAGTTGAGAATTTGTAATGTTTATAATATATGGCTAATGTAATGGGAGTCCGATACAGGCTGTCAGTTCAAATGATACCAATGATTGTTGCTAGATTTTGATGTCAGGAAGTTTTATCTTGAGGTGAATTCCCATGGGGTACACCATTATTGCCTGTACACTGTAAACTGTAAGTATACAGGTCATTTGTTGTGTGAATGTTACTGTAAATGTTAGAGATGAGTATCCGAAAGATTGTAAAGTTCGTCGTTGCATAGCGATTTAACAAAAGAGTCATATCGAGAGATGGTAGGCAGTTTATTCAAGGAAAGGTGTTGGCGGAAGGGAGCAATGAAGTTGTGGGGGTGCTATGAAAACAATGTGAATAGTGCTGTAGCAGCGAAATTGTTGGAACTAGAAGTTCGCCAGCCAGTGTTGATAACGGACGTTTCCGAAAAAATAAATGTCTTGATAAGGCTGTCTGCGAAATCGAAGGTACTAATCAATGTTGGTGTGTTTGAGATAAATGAAGATGTGCTAAACGACATACACTTTTAGTTGTTGTATACATAGAAAAAAAAAATGCTCTTTTTCAGAAAGCATTCTCAAACATACTGAATATAAATAAAATAAGTTATTATACCAAAATATGATATATGTTATGTGTGGTTGAAATGTTTATATTAAATATAGTGTTATTTTATATATGTAGGTAGGTGCACTGGTGGAAACACAGACGTTGTTACGGCAGTATGCGTAAACTAGCAAACAATTACGTAATTGTTGTATCTGGGTTAATTTGCATAAATGTCAGGCGACGTCAACGTATAATAGAATCTAACTGGCTAGTGTGGCTAGTTGAGATGATGCCAGTGTATAGACCGGAGGTCTTAGTATTAAGAAGTTACACTATATTGAGAATTTACACAATAAAATATCTCGAGTCGATTGTTGCATATGATACAAGCTTCTGTATTCTTTCTTACGTATTATCTCAACTCAAAGAAATGGCCAGTGAGGCCGGAGTTACAGATATTAAAATTGGGCACCGAAGGTTGTAGTATTGGTGTGATGTTGTGGGGTGAGGTTGCTGTGGGTGTTCCAAGCAATCTGAAATCATGTGATGTCTTGATTTCTGCAGTTGAAGTCGAGGAGGAGAATTTCAAATTGAAAAGCTCTCCTTCCACTGTTGTGGAGGTAAGTTTAATATTTTGAGGTAAAATAACTGAAAGAAATGTTTTTTTTTTTAATTGAAATGGAAGATGCTTTGGGGTACGGGTTGCAGTATATATCTTATAAAGACATAAGGTAGTGAAGTGAAATGATAACAAGAAATGTCTATAATTGGTTATTTTGATGTCAGGAAGTTTTATCTTGAGGTGAATTCCCATGGGGTACACCATTATTGCCTGTACACTGTAAACTGTAAGTATACCGTAAGTCATTTGTTGTTGAATGTTACTGTAAATGTTAGAGATGAGTATCCGAAAGATTGTAAAGTTCGTCGCTGCATAGCGATTTAACAAAAGAGTCATATCGAGAGATGGTAGGCAGTTTATTCAAGGAAAGGTGTTGGCGGAAGGGAGCAATGAAGTTGTGGGGGTGCTATGAAAACAATGTGAATAGTGCTGTAGCAGCGAAATTGTTGGAACTAGACGTTCGCCAGCCAGTGTTGATAACGGACGTTTCCGAAAAAATAAATGTCTTGATAAGGCTGTCTGCGAAATCGAAGGTACTAATCAATGTTGGTGTGTTTGAGATAAATGAAGATGTGCTAAACGACATACTTTTAGTTGTTGTATACAAAGAAAAAAAAATGCTCTTTTTCAGAAAGCATTCTCAAACATACTGAATATAAATAAAATAAGTTATTATACCAAAATATGATATATGTTATGTCTGGTTGAAATGTTTATATTAAATATAGTGTTATTTTATATATGTAGGTAGGTGCACTGGTGGAAACACCGACGTTGTAACGGCAGTATGCATAAACTAGCAAACAATTACGTAATTGTTGTATCTGGGTTAATTTGCATAAATGTCAGGCGACGTCAACGTATAATAGAATCTAACTGGCTAGTGTGGCTAGTTGAGATGATGCCAGTGTATAGACCGGAGGTCTTAGTATTAAGAAGTTACACTATATTGAGAATTTACACAATAAAATATCTCGAGTCGATTGTTGCATATGATACAAGCTTCTGTATTCTTTCTTACGTATTATCTCAACTCAAAGAAATGGCCAGTGAGGCCGGAGTTACAGATATTAAAATTGGGCACCGAAGGTTGTAGTATTGATGTGATGTTGTGGGGTGAGGTTGCTGTGGGTGTTCCAAGCAATCTGAAATCATGTGATGTCTTGATTTCTGCTGTTGAAGTCGAGGAGGAGAATTTGAAATTGAAAAGCTCTCCTTCCACTGTTGTGGAGGTAAGTTTAATATTTTGAGGTAAAATAACTGAAAGAAATGTTTTTTTTTAATTGAAATGGAAGATATTTTGGGGTACGGGTTGCAGTATATCTTATAAAGACATAAGGTAGTGAAGTGAAATGATAACAAGAAATGTCTATAATTGGTTATTAAGTTTGTTTGAAATTGAACTTTGTATTATTTTTATTTATTTTTAAAAAATATTACATGCATCCAACAGCGAACACATTATTATTATAATTATTCCTTGTACTTATAAACTGATTTGGGAGTGGAATTAAAAGAGTCGTGAGTTATTTGCACTAGGTAAGGATTGAACCATGGACCTTGGAATTAGAAGTTTGTGACAGCGATATGATGTACTTTGTATTTGGATGTCTTAAACTCTTTTTTTTTCCTTTTCCTATAGCGAACATACCTTTCGATCTCGATCTATTATGAGAATTGTTGTACGAAGAGGCGGTAACTGTTGGTATCAATGCTGAACTTGTATTCAGGGAGATCATCCTGCGAGTACAGACAACACAGGCAGCAGCAACCAATGCAAGATTAAGCAGAATGTGGCAAGAGTACAGCGTCGTGAGGTGGTTTCCCGAAAGATCGTAAAATCAAAACGGTACTGGGTATGACCAACTGGCGTTTCATTCATATCTAAAGTTCAATAGCTTCTATAATACGTTTTAATTATGACTATACATTTAAATTCAAAGAAAAAAATAAAGAAGACTAACAACGACTTTTACAATAGCAAGAAGTGATCTTTTAATTGTAAAAATCACGTAATAAATGGTGTTTACATTAGTTATATTGAAATTGTTGTTGTTTAATTTAAAGTTAGCGTCATGTTGCATTTTATAGTTGGTTTGCGTTTAAACGTGTAGTCAACAACTCTATTATTAATAACTTTCCACTGTTTGGCTCTTAAATACGCAGGTAAACACCGTCCAAGGCAGTCACCCAGATTAACATACCATCCAAACAAGTCATTAAGGGGGTGTTATTAAGACAGTAAAATGACTTTGCATAGTAGTGATTGGTGATTAACACAACCCCACCCCGTTTTTGGCCAAACAATATTTTTTTTTTTGTGTTTTCAATTAAAATGTTAAAAAAAATGTACATCGTGGAGAAATTTGAAAAACGAAAGGGGGGGTTATTTTGGAGTGGGCATGATAATTGAAGAAGGGGGTAAAATGGTTATCAGTTGTTATGTAAATGATGTTGAGTCTCCAAGCATGAGCAAATTGATGACTTTGGAAACTGGTGTAAAGGTGATAATTACAGACGTAATTGGAGGAAATGATTGTTTGAGGTTAACAGCAAAATCTAAGGTAATGTTTTTAGTTCGTTATTATTTACTTGTTTAAAATGATGTTTAGTTTTGTTAACTGCGCATGGATATAGAAAATCTTGTAAATTGAAGACCTAGTCTAGGAGGCCTAGTCCTGGAAGAAATAATACAGAAGTTACAATATAGGCCTATACTGTAGTATAAAACTTAATTGAGTTGAGTTTAGTCATATTATCAATACTTTAGATTTTAGATTTTAAATATTTCATGAGAATTTGTTAGGCCTAATTTCCGTTTTTTATTATTTGCGATTGTAGGTCATGACGAAAGTGGCAAACTTCAATGTTGACATGGGGGTAATAAACAATTTTATCCGACCAGAAGTTGTGTCTCTATCGGAGGCGAAGGGTAGTCCACAGAAGAAACGAATTTCGGTGCAGGGATGTGTTGTTGAGGTAATTTTATATTTCATTTATTTATTTTTTTACATATTTATGAATAGGTTTATTAAAAATTGTTGAAATTGAGAATAATTCAGAATTTCGGATAATAATGCTGGGGTAAGTATTAGGAATTTTGTTTAAATTCCTAGTTGAAATGAAAGTGTGATTGATAGTTTTGAGTTATGTAAAATTATGAAATGTTATTACTAATTCGTATAAGAGAAGATCGACAACGTTAGGAAATGGAGATACAAAGATGGAAGTAGTGCTGTGGGGTGAGGCGGCAGCATCCACCTTTGACTTAGTGGCAAATGATGTGATAATCAGTGCAGTTGTTGTGCAGGACAGACAACTAAGAAGTACGCCGTCGACGGTGGTAGAAGTAAGTTTTGTTTTGTTATAACTACTTTAAACTGAAATTCTATTTTTTTATATTGGAACAAAAAATTATTAATTATGATTTAATTTCCAGCTATTGTAAATGAATATCGAGTAGAAAGAATTGTATAATCGACATCGCTCTGTATTGTCAAACTCCATTTGTTTAACCAATTAGTAGTGTCATTTAAATTACTAATCAATATTAATTATATTTTATATTTGGTTTGTATTATAGGCGAATGGTATGGATAGCGTAGAGGGTGCGATTATTGCTGTTGGCGACACCAGTGATGGGTATGTAAAATTCTACATTATTGTATTGATGCTTGTACAGTGTTATTGAATGTTTTAAAAGGGAAATTGTGACATAACCATATTTTTTAAAATAAACGCCCCGGAGTGTTATTTGTTAAGTGGTGGTTGCGCTCCCTCGATAGCCTAGTAAAAAAAAAACAATAAAATCAGAGACTTCTGTTACAGTGGGGGACTCAAACGCTCACATTATCTTATCAGTTAAAAATTGACATGCACCCCCACATTTTGCTTCAAGGATGGATCCACATGGATGCGCCATCCTGGCGCAAACGCGCTGGATCCGCCCTTGAACATGAAGTTTCATGTTTAAGATTATTAAACATTTAACATGTTTAAGATTATTACTATCGTTTTTTAATGTAAATCCACAAAAATATACAATAACTTTGAAAATGAAAATCAACATATTTGTGTTAACAAGTAATATAAAAACTGTATATTTTTTTTTCATTAAACTTCACTTCACTTAACAGACATGGAATATTTTAGTATTAAATTTATAACACAACAATATTTGAATGCTATTTTGTAGTAATGCTGTTTAAATTTATTTTTATTTTAGATATCCAGTCGATATTTATTTGGAAACAGAAGAATGTTTAAAGCTTCCGGAAAGTGCACATTTTCATTTTCAGAAAGAGAGTACCAACGAGGATTAACCGAACCGAAAGTATTACATATCAGCAACAATGAAAGCAAAATTTAAAGCAAAATCTCCACTGGATGAATTATTTAAAGCAAAATCTCCACTGGATGAATTGAAACGAAATCTTAAATCTTTTTATAGACAGCAGTCTATTATCTATCTATCTATCTAAATCTATCTATCTATCTATAGAAAGTTTATCAAGGCTTTTGCAGAACCAAAAAAATTAGGCATAGTGAATATAAACATTGTTGTCTCGAAACACAATTTGGAAAGATAAATATAAGTTTAGCAGAAAAAAAACATATTTGTATAAAGTAATTACGAAGTAGAATACATCAATTGTATAGAATTTGAAAACAATTTCTGGATTTGATTGTCCATACATAATGGATACACAATTAATAACCGCTACTATTGGTATGTTGTTTTTAATGTTCTTCTTAATGTTATGCTGCTTTTTTAAGAATAATAAAGAAAATACAAACAAAGAGTACAATAATGTCAATACAGCTGGTAATGTTGATAGTGGTATTATAGATACAACAGAATTTGAAACAGTCATTGATGAAATCTTGAACCTACTTGACCAATGTTGTTTATCTAAGAATGTCAAAGACATGAGCACTATAAAACTGGAAAATGATGATACATGTAATGTCGATTGTGAAGTTATCAAAGATACAACAGAATTTAAATATGATATCCTAAACTTATTATCTTATGGTATAGCGCTTGCCTCAGAGTTTAATAAATGTGTTCTATGTAGTATTGAAGTGAAAGCAGACAATACGTACATAACATGTGACTGTTGCAGTAAACATATCCATGTGACATGTGTAAGAGATATTTTTGAAGACAAGCTATGTGATTCCAGAGTAATTTGGATTTGCCCAATGTGTGGAAAAAGTAATTTTGCTGGTAATTTGTTGGGCGATAGAGGTATTCCTTGTCATTTCAATAGTATATGATTCTAGAACATGATGAGTATGTCACTAACTTTCAAGAATTAACTAAAAATGAGTCCAAGTCCAACCAACAGAATATAAAAAAGTGAAGATTTACTTGATAGTAAATGGATAAAGGTAAGATCAAGAAAAAGTACCAATAACAGAAAAAAAAGGAAATAAAAAAAGAGGGAATAAGAAACGAAGAAAGCGGGTAATAAATGGTATAACTATAGAGCCAAAGTGTTACATATATTGGTAAAGCTGTAAAAGATTTCTATGAAAGACGAAACAAGAAAATGAAAGTGAATCAAAATGTGGATAGAAAAAACAATGACGGGGATGTACTAGACAATTCACAAACAATAAGCGCTGATGTAAGTAGGCCTACAAGTGGTGTTTTTTCAGAAGTAAACAATACAAAAATAACGAACACAATACAACAAGTTTCTGGTGGTGGTGGTTTTAACATGAAACAATTACGAAAAAAAGGTCGTTTTGTCAAAAGTAAGAGGTCAAATAAGAAAGAATCACAAGAAAAGAATGATAGTGAAAATAATATTTCAGATTACTTGGCTAATGATGACAATTTAAAAATAAAACGTAATGAAGACAACATTTACACAACAGCTAGTGATGAACCAAAGAGTAATAACAAAATTAATCATCAACTAACAATCATTAGATAGTAGTTTTGATGATCATAAAATATTAATAATTGATAAGGAACAAACAAAAACATCCAATGGAAAAATTAGGCAAAATACACAACCTAGAAATGAATTTAAACAATATAATATGAATGATGATAACAGTGTCGATATTAAAGTTTCAACCAATGCATGCAATATATCTGATGATGATACTAAAGACGTTGCGTCGTTTAAAGAATATAAAAGTGTTGTAAACCCATGTAATAGTATTACTAATAATAGAACTATAGCACAGGGTAGTTTTAATCAAGGGAATCCTAGATTTGGCTATGCACATGGTAAACAGTGTGTTGCAAATAGTCTTGTAGCTATTCTTTATTCAACTTAAAGAGGAATGGAAATGTATTTTACACAAAAGATCTTGACACAATATTGACTCTTTTGGAAATGAATTGTACTACTATTGTAACACACAAGAGAATATAAATCTATTAACTGTTTACAAGTTGGTATTTTGTGGAATGTATAATTGCTCTAATGGGAGTTACTATAAACACTTGTTGATGTCCAGTGGTCCAATTTGCCCTAGCTTTCACTGAGGTGAAGGTGATGTGACATCCCCCCCCCCCCCCCTTAATGACTATTCCTCATCATCAAAGAATGTTCCTTTGTTCCAAATAGTCCCCTCCCAGTACATGCATATTAATTAGGACTGTTCCTTAAATATGAATGTACTGGCTAAGAGGGAGAGAGTTAACAAATTTATAAAGAGAGAAGAAAACGTTTATAATAGAGAGGATACATTATTAAGCTCGAGTCCCAAGATCAGGTTTTTTCTTCCGTCTTCCAAAGGGACTTATATTGATTGATAGGACGTCAGGAGAAGAGTGTTGCAATCCCACAGTCATTTCTTCACTTGGTCACTAATGACCTACTTTTTGAATAGAATGTCATAAGCTTGCAATTTAGGGACAATCTTTGTATATTGTAGGTATTCAAGGATTGACCTTGTCAACCATTGTGTAAATACTTTCTATGCTCTCTGCTTTGCTATTCATTTATCATTTAGAATTCAATTGTGATATTGTATATTCTTAATACAAATCAAAATGGATTTAGTGTTACTTTCGAAAGTTTTGATCATTTTGTATATGGTAAGAGAACTAAATAAACGCAAGCAGAAGAAAAAACGATTGCAAAAGAAACGCAGTGTGTGGGTGAAACCATGGATACAGCGGCGAAAATCCCATGGAGCATACCATGATTTAATAAAGGAACTGGAAGTAGAAAACATAGAAAAATATAATAATTTTATCTATAATTATATATAAATATATAATATATTATGACTTTTAATAACACTTTATAATCTTTGTATTCAACTCCTAACTAAAGTTATTTCAAGTATCTATAATCAAAAGATATATAGTGAACTATATTATATCTCTCTGCTACAATATTCAGATGTTGATCCCTACCAAGCCAAATTCCTGCCCATCTGATTGGCTATTGGTGTAAAAAACTGGTGTCAGTTTCGTTAATAATAGGACATGCACTAAAACTATTACTAACTACCGTATTTTCCGGAGTATAGGTCGACCCCAAGTATAAGTCGACCCCCAACTTTGACCTAGAATATCGTTGATTTTGGTATGACCTGAATATAAGTCGACCCCCAAAATCGGCTAATAACACAACTTACTTTAAAGTTCAAAGAAGGCTAGAAATGTATGAAATGTGGTTGTTTGTTTATACAATTATTAAAGTGTAGGCCTAATCAATATCGGACGGACGTAATCACAACGGCTTCGCCGCCGTCTTCGCCAGCCTATAATAAATGACAGCGATGTAGCGTTACAGTACTTGCCATCAGCGATGTTTTTTCGCGTCACTCGAATAAATTAAAACGAGTTTTTCGTTAGGAGGCTTATTAATTGTACAGGCGAGTAGTTGTAAATCGCGTTATCTGTAAATGTACACGCGCCGGACTGAGGAGAATTTATTTTATGAATAGACATGCGCAGTAATTGTAATTACGAACAAACAAACAAACTGCGCATGTGTATAGATGAAAATATCGCGCAATAACAAACATGCTGCATGGACATTCCAACATCGTGTAGTTCGTTTTGTGGTGTGTGTTACGAAGCATATGAAACACAAACGAAAACTATTTATTCTTAATTATTTTAATAAAAGCGTAATATAAACATCAAAATTAATCTTTGTTATATATTAATAGTACTTGTACCAGTACTTGTTGGAGTTGTATTATTTTGTACAATGTAGGTATTATTAAATTGAAAACTCCTGTGAGTGATTGATGATAGGCCACTGACCTTGCTAGGCCTTGACAGCTGACGGCTTTTGAACGAATTTTTTCGGCTTGATTTTTTTCAAAAATCGCATGGTCGGAGTATAAGTCGACCCCCCGATTTTGCAATTAAAATTTTCCCACAAAGTCTCGACCTATACTCCGGAAAATACGGTAAGTCACTATTTTCTCTCTTTTATACACAAGGGAGCAGTTAAAATAATAGATTTGACCCTAAAGGTGACTGGAAACAGGCACTTTCCATCAATCAATACAGTGTCCCTTTGGAAGACTGAAGAAAAAACCTGATTGATCGTGGGACTCGAGCTTTAGTATTGGAATAAAACTGTTGTCACTGGACAAAACCATATTTACTGTTTGTATATTCTGTGACTGTGTGAAATCCTGCCACTGAGACTATATGATATAGTAACGGATACAACAACCGTTACACTATATTCAAAAAGATTCCACTATGAATGAGGACCTGTTAATGATTTCTGAACTGCCAAAAGAATTGGATATTTTTGATAACACATTTGTAATATCTCCCAAAGAATCAGTGTTTGGTATAATAGATGGTAATCTCGAATTGATGGCTGAATATGGAGCCTTGTCATTAAATCAAGCTCTAGAACAAGAATTACACCAATATGATGCATGTTTCATGAATTTTAACACAAGTACATTTGCTGTAATTAAACGTGTAAATGGTTTCCTTATTATTTGATTCACATGCAAGAGATCGTGTTGGTTGTGTTAGTTAAAATGGAAAGAGCATTTTACTTTACAGTACATCTTGGAAAGGTGTGTACAGTTATTGTTCAAGATTAGCAAGGTCAATGAACTGTAATTTAAATAAAACTGAGTTTGAACTGACTGGTGTAAATGTTCAAAATAAGTCTATGGTTTTATGTTCCGCTTCTTCTGTCATATTAAATGATAATTATGAACAAAACAACTCAGAACATTTTGATTTTGATGAACCTAGTACGTCTCGCCGATATAGTACCACGACATTACCCGACAAGAATATTGATTCTAAATTTAAAGTAAAAAGACATTGTAATAAAAAAGGTCATGTTTCAAGAAGTAATAGATGGCACACTAATGACGACATTGAAATTGTTAATGTTGAATATGGAGAAAAACAAGACAAGAATTTTGAATTTATTCCGATCTTAGAAAAACAAAAGAAAAACAGGTGTAATAAAGTAGGCATTAATACAAATTAAGCAAATTAATGGTGTATGAAATTGCACGATAAAAACAATTACCATCATTATTTCAGGAACGGAAAATAATCATTTAATTCTAAGAAAAGCAATTGTTAATCATTTATTGGAGACCGATGAATTGTTTAGTAATACATTAAGTCATGAATATAGAACAGTTAATGAATATGTGTTTTAAAAAAAAGTAATGGATAATGGAACATGGGCTTCTAATACTGAAATAAGTGCAATGGCAGACTTGCTTAATGTAGATATTTATTCATTCAATGATCAACTTTTGACTTGGCAATTGTTTTCAGCACGAAAACAAGGAAGAATAAATGACGTTACAACTGACAATGGTATATATATTCTGTACGCCAGAAATGTGCACTTTAATGTAATAGAATCGGTTGACGTGAATCTAAATTATGTTCGAAACAATAACAATTGTAGATAGTGATCTGGATATCTCATCAGAAATGAATGTACATGACCCTACTGTTATAAAAGATCATTTTTCAAAAGATGACAATGAACGCAAAAGAAAAGAAAGTCATAAAGTACTTGAAGACGCTATAGGACCCACTGAAAAACGGAGTAAAAATGATGAAAGAGTTTGTTCTAATAACAAAACAAAGGTATCAAAAAGAAAGAGAAAAACAACTAAAAATATTAAAAGACAAAATAAAAAATTACGAATGAGGATGAAACGTTCAAATGAAACTACAAGTAATGTAGAAAACGGACAAAAAGTAGAACAATATAACAAAGCGGGTGCCCAGCGAAAGAAATATCAAAATGATTTTGTCTACAGAGAAGAAAAGAAACGCAAAGTTAAAGAAGCACAGAAAATAAGATATGCTGATGATGATTGTAAATTTCATAAAACGAAAACAGAGAAAGACAAAAGAAAGCCTACAACTGAGAACCCAAATATAGTCTTAGGGTACGAAGTAGGACGAGAGAAAATTACAAAACTAATTTGGATTACAGAACAAACAAAAAAGCAAAAAGTGTGAAAAATTATAAACTTAATGACAAATTTAGGCACAATTTAAAAGAAAAAAAGAAAAATATCAAAATAATAAACAAAATCTATCAGCAAGTATCGCAATAATTTGAGGCAAAAATTAGCAGCAAAGTATCGTAATAATTTGAGAAAAAAATTAGCAGCAAAGTATCGCAATAATTTGAGAAAAAAATTAGCAGCAAAGTATCGTAATACTTTGAGAAAAAAATTTGCAGCAAAGTATCGCAATAATTTAAAATTCAGAAAAAACTTAAAGAAAAAATTCCAAGAAAGTATTGGAGTAATTTAAAATTCTGTGAAAAGTCGTAAGCAAAAGTTTACAGAAAAGTATTGGAGTAATTCAAAATTCTGTGAAAAGTCGTAAGGAAAAGTTTACAGAAAAGTATCATGGTAATTCAGTGTTCCGCAAAAATGTTGTTAAAAAAACATGAAGCAGCGTAAAATAAGGAAAGGAGAAAAGTTTAATTTTGAAATTGTTTTAACAAAATTTAGGGAAACAATTTCTCATGGTCCTGAATATGTTTGTTGTGTATGTTTTAAATGTTATTCAGAAATCAAGTTGTACAATGCACGAAAGCTAAGTACGAAAATAGAACGTGCATAAATGAAAAATATATTTACATATTTGCAACAATGAATGTAATAATCCATGTCAACTTGCCAAATTACCAAGAGGATATCTATGGATTTGTTTCACATGTCATAGGAAATTGCGTAGTGGAAAAGTTCCTGCAGAATTCAAACAATTTAGAACTACATGAAATTCCTCCTGAGCTAAACTGTTTAAATAATTTAGAGCAGAATTTGATTGTTTTAAATATTCCTTTTATGAAAATAATGAATCTACCAAAAGGTGGGCAACATGGAATACATGGACCAGTTGTATGCGTACCATCAAATACTATTGAAACTGTAAAAATTCTCCCTAGACCGGAAGCTGAAGATCAGTTAAATATCAGTAAAATTGAAGCGAAAGTTGTCTTACAAAGGTTATTATAAATATAGATTTGTTAACACAGCCAATGTTATTCAAGCTCTTGAATATTTACAAGATCATAACAAATGGTATTTTGATGTAGCTATTGATGAAATATGGCACAATTAGTATTTATCGAAAGAAAACATTGAAAGTGCAACTGCTAATGTAGATGATCAACAAACATGTGTAGAAAACAGTGGTGTTGAAAACAATGATGAAGAAGCAGAAGATCGATTGTGTGGTGTTGCGTTCGACACAAGTCTACAACCTGTTGATAGGCGACAAAATTTGATTGATGAATATTTTCGTGATATAATTTGTTGTGCGCCATGTGAAAATAATAGCCCTATTGCATTGTCAACAGGTCAACCAACATTCCACGACGCCAGAGATGTTAAAATAACGCTTGGACGATATTTACACAATAGATTAATGCATGTAGACAACAGGTTTGCAAAAAATACAGAATTCATATTTTATGCTCAATCTATTTATGAACTTCAACAAATTTTATCGAGTATTTCCATAGCGTTGAGAAAAGGGTCAGACAAAAAGGATGATTTTAGTAAAGTAACTGTTCATATGTTAGTATGCTCCTGTTTTTAATGAAGATGAAGATAAAAAGTTATTAATTTTGTTGATAAGTATATCTCCTGTGCTACGCCATGTGAAATTGTAGATCCTGAACTAAATGAAATTGTTAACAGTGTACAGATTCACAGTAAAAGACATTCAAAATCTTGTAAGAAGAAGGGAACCAATTGCAGATTTAACTTTCCAAGACAACCTTCTGAAAAAACATTTGTTATGAGACCTACAATTGTAGTAAAAAAAAAAGGAAAAGAAAACAATGATGATAAAAATGCCAATGAACAAGCGAAAGAATTATTAACCTCAGTAAAAGATGCTTTGACTAATGAAAAAACGTATCAAACTGCATATGAAAATGCAAGTAATCGTATAGCTACTAAAGAACAGATTGTTTTAAAAAGAAACCCTCAAGATGTGTGGGTAAATTAATACAATCCTTCCTTTACTTAGAGCATGGAATGCTAATATGGATATTCAGTATATAACAAGTGTGTATGCATGTGTTGTCTACATTGCACCATATATGTCGAAAGGTGAACGAGAAAAATTAAGTAAAATTGGTCATGTGTATATGAACAATAGAGAAGTGTCTGCGCAAGAAAGTGTCTATCGTGTCTGTGGATTGAGATTGAAAGAATGTTCAAGGAAAGTTGAATTTATCCCAGTAGGACCTAATCCAGTTAGAAAGAGTTTACCACTATTAATGTAATTCAAAACAAAGTGGATGATAGTGGAAGTGCATGGTTGCCAAATAAGCTTGATAAATATAAAGCTCGACCAAAAAGTTCTGAATTTGATGAAATGTGCCTTGCAAATTTTTGTTCTCATTATAGAATGTTAAGCCGATTTTCCACTAGGCGAATTTGTTCGAGCGAATCGAATGCGTCAGGTTATACGCATGCGTAGATAGGGATTTGGAAGATGGAAACATGAATACGCATGCGTATAACCTGACGCTTTCGATTCGCGCTAACAAATTCGCCTAGTGGAAAATCAGCTTTAAGTACATCAGAAATGAAAAGAAACGCGCAAAGAAAGAACGTATTTCAATTTAAAAAAATCCAAAAAAGAACAAGAACTGGCAATGCTATATTAAGATACCCTAAGTTTCCAGAAAACAGAGCACCTGAAAAATACTATTTGAGTATATTGCAGTTATTTCTGCCATTTCGAACAGATAAACAGTTAAAACCGCCGACATTTGAAACATATCAAGAATTTTATGAGAAAGGATCTGTCAAATTATGTGGCAGTCAATTGCAAAAAGTAGAGTATATAGTGCAGAGAAACATGGAAAAATATGACAAAAGTGCTGATGATATTAAACAAGCAGAAGAGGTTTTAGAAAAATTTGGACCACAAGAAGATGCATGGGGCCTATTATGTCCAGAAAATGAAAAAGAAAGATTAGAAAATCCACTGCCAAACGTTGACATTGATGATGAAGAAGATGAATTTTTTATTCCAGATTTTGGATTGAACAAAGAAAAGTGAACAAAGAAAAAGTAAACATAGAAAAGTGAACAAACTATTGAAAAAGTTAACAATTTTTAGAACAAGAGAACACATTTTTAGAACAACTGAACACATTTTTAGAACAAGTTAACAAATTGTTAGAACAAGTGAACAAATTTTATAAAATCATACGTAACGATCTTTTGTAAAACATACGTAACGATCTTTTGTAAAACATACGTAACGATCTTTTGTAAAACATACGTAACGATCTTTTGTACAACATACGTAACGATCTTTTGTAAAAGCATAGTAACAAGTTTTGTAAAAAGGAAAGTAAACAGTTTTTTAAACTAACAGTGACAAGATTTCTCGCAAATTTTTTCCTAGTGTTAATAACAGAATTAGGTTGCAGTAGCAAACATTGAGCAGAAACTGAAACCAATATAAATTATTTGTAAAAACAAAAACCCAGGAAAAGTCTCATATTGGTGGTATACAAGATATACATAGGTGTTTAGTAGATAACTTTGCAGAAGCACATTGTAAGCAAAAGTACAAATAATTTGTAGAAGCAAGTATTAAGAAGAAGCTAACAACAGAAATACTTTGTAAAAACAAATACTCAATAAAAGTAATGGGTGGAAGTTGTCACACAGCTGTTTACTGTACTCGCTTGTTTATGAATATATTGCTGTGTGCACTTTCACTGTGGAAATAATTACTTAGGACTTTGGTATGTCCGAATCGACCCCCTCCCCCAACTGGGTCATCAATTTGACATATTGATGACCATGTTTACCAACTTTGTATAATTATCAGAATCAGACCACTTTCTATTTTTAAATTGTGTTACCCAGTGAATTCTGATTGGATAGTTACCTACGGTATATGTAAAATAGTTAACTACCCCCTTTAAATAGCAGCTACACCCAAAAGATTGTTAGTTGTTGTGTGGTTCTTCTGCTGCTTTCTCCCACCAACTCACTCCATCCTTAAGTTATTTGTGGATGTTACTTGGCTTCTTATAGTGCAATTCTGGGTAAGACTACATTTTTGTTCTTTAATGTTCACCACCTCCTAAATTGACCAAACTCACATATATTTTATGTTACTTTATGTGGTTATCGTTGTGTAAATAAATTGTATATATTACATAGCCTATGTAAATACGCTAACGTGATTGGTTGAAACTGCATCACATGACTACCGCTGCGAGGATCGTAAATCGTATATATCCTCGAGAACGATGATATTGACTGTGTAATTTTCGCGTAATTATCGTGTCCCCTGTCATTAAACATATAGATTCTTGAGTACGATGATATTGACTGTGTAATTTTCGTGTGCCAACACTCGCGTTGCCGATAAATAAACAAAAGTCATCTACTCGATCTTGAACTCGGGTGGAATTGTCACTCAATCGCAAGACAACGCTTCAACCGCTGCGCCACTGAACTTGCTTGAAGAAATTAATCATCTAAACTATTTAAACTATGCATACATAGCGCCCTCATTTGTTATAAGTCCACCCTAAATGTGATGAAACACCGTTTGTGATTGGTCAATACTCACGGTAGTAACCTAGTAACTAGCTCCTCGAAGATCGAGAAGAAGACGAATTGTTTATTCGGCCTACCTGATTATAATATTATTTTTAATAGGCTTATTGATGGAAATTCTTCTGTTAATTTAAACGACCTAGGCCTAAGTGAATATTTTATTGCCAAGGAATCATTAATTAGTAATTATCTGTATATTATTCTTCGCAAGGTAAGGTGTCTAGGCAGGCTTGTTTAAATACAATACAAATACTATAGGAGGCCTAGCCTAGCTTCACCCAACCCAGCAGACTTGTTCTTGGCTATATAATATAACAGATATTGCCTTTTATATCGGTTAAATATAAGATTTGACATCCCCTCGGGAATGATATTAAGTTCTCGGGGAATATATATTTCCCTCAGCTGGATTTGATATCCCTCGGGGATATCAAATCTTATATTTAACCTCTAAGCAGTCAATATCTGTATAATATTGTAACTCCAGTTCTTACTTCTTTCTGTACATGTGTTATTGAGCCGTGCATGTGACAAAGTGTAAAACAAAAGGAGTGAGATATTCACAAAACAATAGTAACAGTGAAAATATAAACTGTGAATTGTAAAAACGGATTATTTCTTGTTGCAGAATAAATATATTATTAATTGTTAAAGAATTTGACACAAAATTTGTGGACTTGGTTATTACAGGCATACATAATGGATACACAATTTATAAGTGTTGTTATTGCTATGTTGTTTTTAATGTTGTTAATGATGTGTTGTTTATGTAAAAATATTAAAGAAGTTCCAAATAAAGAGTACAATAATGCCAACACAGCTGGTATTGATGATAGCATAGAGATATTATAGTGAACTGGAGAAACAACTGTTATTGTCCTTTGACGATCATTCCGACCGCCCTGATAATAATCAACTAGCACGCGACCACCTAATTAGTTAAGATAAACAATTAGCTGTGCATGGCCGATTGACCATTACGTCATACTTACCCACAATTCATTTTGATTGCATCGCGTCGCACATCGGAAAATGGCGAAGTACTCAAAGGAAGATTATTATACTGGCGAAGATTTTGACAATTTAAGCGATTTTAGTTTTGATGAAGAGGATCTAAATGAATTTGAACGGGAGTGCTTAACTAATGAAAAGAAAAACACCGGGAATGATGGCAACGGTATGGTTTTAATATTATTTTAGGATCTACTAACGCTAGGCCCCGTAGCCTAGGTTAGCTAATAAGGCCATAGCACTGTCCTTTTTTCGGTGTGCGGGCAGGGCGGTGTTAACGTGGTGGCGGGGCCTGCACATCGGTACAGTTAATTTTTCTTTCAATGCTAGCTAGGCCTTGTAACATAATGATATGAAGGTTGTAAAATAAATTAAAAATGTCCAAATAATAATTGTTTTGCCTTTTTTGAGAAAACAAATAGGCCTAAAGTTAGGCCTAATATTATAATTATTAATATCTCTATTATGCTTTATTATATATATGATTCGGCCTAAAGATATTATCATTATTGATTGATTTTATAGTGAACTGGAGACCACTTTTCAGGCAGTTACCGCTCAGTTATTTCTTTACCACCACTGGGCCTAGGCCCTAGGCATAGAGATATTATAGTAAACTATAATATCTCTTTGACCTAGGCTATGCAGTAATATTAATTATTATTATAATAATAATATCTATCTTTGACTAGCCTAGGGCATAAGTACTGGGCTATAAAGAGTTCGCAATTAATTTATTTATTTCACAATACAAAAAAACACTCGTAATTTATATGAATTATTATTAGTTTGATATTTTTTTTATAGGCCAAGTTGAAGCAGAAAATGAACCGACCACAGAAAAAACAAAGAAACGTAAACAGTGTGGTACATCAAAACCAAAAAAAAAAGAGTAAAGGTAATCTGCTGTCAAAATCAACACTCACAGAGAAAACAATTTTGGAAAAGTGTGTGCTTGCCGACGATGTCTTGGGAAAAATAAGAAGAAATCCTTTGTTTGCCGAGTCAGAAAATTGTAATATATGATATACTTTTATAATTAAGAAATCAACTTTTGTATTAGAATTCAAATAAGTTCACGAACTTGGCCCAGAAAGTCCAGAGGAGAGTTTGTCCAGATGTTTTTAATGTCCATTTAGTTTATAATCGAATCCATAAAGAAAACACTTAATTTTGTGACCTTTCCCATCATTAAACCAGGAGAGATTGACACTATTTAAGTACAGATTTGACAGTGTTATCCATCATAGAAATACCTTATTATACCGTTAATCACTTCTACTTAAACACCCCTGGACCAACTTAGGACCAATAGTTACCCTCACAGATGACGTAGTGACATATGCAAATGAACCGAAGCCAATATACCCCCAAGTTTCAGAAGAGCCCATCTACACCTTACAGCCACCTCACAAAGCACACACCTTACAGCCACTTCTTCAGAAGAACATCTACACCTCACAGCCACTTCTTTAGAAGCAGACCTACACACTTCACATCTCACTGATCCTCCGTTCCTCATCCTTAGTTATAGTTGCATTATCCTTATCCTTAGTTATAGTATATTGTACTGAAGTATTATTGCATCAAGTATTATTGAATAAACAATATGTGTTACTACAGTTAAGTGAGTAAGAGTCTTCATTACAAGTCAGTACCTCAACACGTACTATATTACATGGTGGAAGACCCAAATTTTATAAGGAACAGAGTGAGCAAACACAACAAGAGACGAAGACGAAGAAGAAGACAACCAGATATTTGTTTGAAAGGAGAAAACAAGAAATTTACTTTTACACAAAGACCAGCTGAAATTATATTTGAACGAGAGAAGCAGAATTTGTTTTCAGGTAAGCATTTTAACTCGATCAAGAGAAGCAGAATTTTTTTGTTTTCAAGCATTTTTTAAGCATTTTTAACTGGATCGAGACAAGCAGAAATTTTCTTAAGTAAGCATTTTTAACTGGATCGAGACAAGCAGAATTTTTTAATTTCTTATAACCGTTGGATGAAGACAAAGAATAATCAAGGAAGACACAAGAAGAATCAAAACGGAATAACAGAAGCAAGCGGACAAGAATTGTTTCGTTTGGACACTTTCAACTTTTTTTTAAACATTTTTTAAATTTTGAACTTTGAGCATTTGAACATTGATTGACTTTTAACATTTCTTTAATTCGTTATTTGAACATTGTTGAACACTTTTTGCATTTCCTTTAATTCGTTTTTAATTGGATCGGAAGCATTTGGGGTAAGTCAAACCATTTTGATTTTTGATTTGTAACCTTGATTGAAAAGTGAGAGTTTATATATATACACTAAATTGTTTTTGATATTTTGATTAATTAATATTATAAAGTATGGTTGACGTTGATAACGAAGTAATTGTAAATGAGCCCGTCCATCCTCATCCCGTGCCCCATCTAAGACAAACCGATTTCCTTCCCAAAAGATACAATGGTTCCATCACCGATCACGACCAATGTAGTGCACACTATTTATCATTTACCGACTACCTTGAGGCCCACACTTTAGAAAACCCTGAAAATAATGCCCAATTGCTTAATGTCATAAGTATTTTCAAACGTAGCCTTCAGGGGCAAGCTAGACTCTGGATTGAGGGAAAGCAGTTCGATTCACTGGAATCCTTGAAAACCCAATTCATTTAACAGGTTTAGTAAAAACAAATCAATCTATGCGCACATAAGAGAATACGATTCAATTACATACACCACTGGCGACAATGCCGAAAAACACTTAACCAGAATCAAACAAGCCACAGACAGAATAAAGAATAAATTTATTTCGACCCTTCCACCAAAATGTAGAGCAGCTGTAGCCATGTCCACCCCAATCGATGCCACTATTGACAATATCGTAAATAGCGCACAAGATTACTTTGACCTTTCCGTAGATGATTCTACACGGGAAGTTTCATTCAACATCAACAAGGAAACAGATAATAGTCTCGAATCGCTCCAACATGAGATAAATTCTCTTAAGTTAGATATAGCCACAACAAAACGATCCCTTAATGATGATACTCGACGCTCACGTTCCCCCACCCGAAATTATATCCCAAGACAAAACCGAAGCCCAAGCCCTTACAAACCCCGATTCCAGACCCCACCGACTCCAACCTGTTATTACTGCGGGAAGCCAGGCCACATAGCAAGGCACTGCCAACAACGAAACCGTTCTTACGGAAATTATCCCCCGCCATACCCATACCAACAGTCAAACAATTATTACCCTAGCCACCAGCAGGATTTTTAAAAAGGGGACTAGATGCCGCCCATAATCTGGCCCCCCATACCAAAAACAAAAATTTTCAGGCAAAATATTTAGGGAATTCAGATAAGATTGATTTGTTACTTAACGACAGAAATTATGTTAAAGGAAATTTACCAGACGGAAGAAATGTTTTAACTTTATTTGACAGTGGTTCAACTAGAACTATAATCTCACAATCGTACGTTAATTCCTCACTTTATTTATCGCGTCTAAAGCCAGTTAAAGTGAACACAACTTAGTGCAATTCGAATTATTTATCCAAGGACACAAATTTAACATTTCAGCATTAATCATTAAAAATTTGACAGATACTGTAAATTTCAAAAGAGTACATGTTATTGTTATAATCCAATAATATACTAAATAATGTTGTGTATACTGATGACACTGTCTTTTATATCTGGATATTAATTATACGTGTTGGTAGTTGGTTATTACTGAATTTGATGTCAATTATGGCTAGCATTTTTTAAGCATTTTAAACCGGATCGAGACAAGCAGAAATTTTATCAAATTTGTATTTAACTGGATCGAGACAAGAAGAAATTTTCTTAAGTAAGCATTTTTAACTGGATCGAGACAAGCAGAATTTTTAAATTTCGTATAACCGTTGGATGAAGACAAAGAATATAATTAAGGAAGACACAAGAAGAATCAAAACGGAAAAACAGAAGCAAGCGGACAAGAACTGTTTCGTTTGGACACTTTCAACTTTTTTTTGCGAGCCTTCTTTAGCTTTCTTCTACAAGGAATTTAAGGATCTTACAACGAGAGTGAAAAAACTTAAACTTGAAGATTGCAGCTTGTCAGTGGCTGATGATCATTGTCTGTACAAATACTTCAAAAGAACTGATTATATTAGTGACCGTTTTAAACCTCCTTCAAAATATAAAAAAATTTGGCATTTGTGCAGGACACAGTGCTCTTTATTTTTCAGGAAGGACAATAAGACACGCCATTCCAATACAGGTTAATATTGAAGATCAACCATTTGGTTCAAAAGATTTGGTGAAAATAAATGATTACATAAATGGTTGAAGAGAGCTTCGAAGTCGTACGAGTAGATCAGGATATAATAAAGGATTTCCGCGGACACCTAGCTTAGTTCTTTAAGAAGTCAACCAAGCGAAAGTATGAGCGTTACCTTGTATCGGAGTACAAGCAGTTTTGTTTCAACAAGGCCCATCCCAATGAAGTTGAGGTTACTAGAGCAAAGATGCTCAAATGGAAGACGATACCATCTTATGATGAACCTGCTATTCAAATCCGATTGTAATAGGCACCTGTTTTTCATTCAATTCAACAGTACGTTACCGCACTTCAGCAGTACGTTACCGTAAACTACAATCAATGGCTGCTATCAACAAAAAGCGTAAACCTGTAGCTAAAGCTAAGCCAGAGAGCACCCAAAACCTTGATGGCCATTCGTCAGATATGGACGAGACATTGCATCATAAAAAACAAGGTAACGAAGTTAACATAGCTGAAGTAAAAGAACTAATTGACTTTGAGTTACAAAAGTGTTTAGCTTCTGACTCAAATTTTACGCTAAAGATTGCCGAGGCTGTATCAAATATGGTACATGATCAACTAACCGGGAAACTAACTGACCTTATCAAAGAGTCTCTAAAGTTTGATACAAACGTTATCAATGATTAAGTTACTGTATGTAGTCTAGAAAACAAAATCTCTGCACTTGAAAATGAATTAGATCTAGCTGAACAGTATTCTAGAAGAAACTGTCTAGTAATTCACGGAATACAAGAAAATCAAGAAGAAAATACGGATAAAGAAGTGATAAAGATCTTTATAGAAAAATTAAATGTCTCTGTAGATTCTATCGACATTGACAGGTCTCTCGCCTTGGACGAAACATGGCGGCAAACACTAACAAGTCCAAAACTAGGCCGATGATCATTAAATTTGCCAGCTACAAAATGAGAAATGAAATCTTTAGGGCAAAGAAACGTTTCAAAGATTCACCTTATTTTATTCATGAAAGCTTAACATCAAAACGATCTCAACTGCTTCGTGAAGTGAAACATACATTCAATGCAAAATCGATCAAGGCCACCTGGACCCAAAACGGGAAGATATGTATACTAACCAACAGCATGAAGAAAGTAGTCGTCAATTCCCGATCCGATCTGTCTCGCCATCAGAACGATCTTAAACAGGCCTACTCGAAGCTTACTTTATGGACTTTTTAAAGTAGCAGATTGTACTTGATTTATTTCTATGTCAATGCATACGAGTGATAAACAATATCACTTAGTTGTCATACCGTGAACCTTGTAATTACATATACACATTTTTATTCTTATTCTTTAATTTGTTATATATTTATGAATGTAAATGGATCTTCTCATCTCCTTTTGTATTCATCTGTTGGCATTCAGTCCACTAGTGATAATTTAAATTCAACATTTGAACTAAATTTTAATCCTTTCATTCAAAATGAAAATAGGTAAGATACTCAGGCTGATATGCTAATTAATCACTTAACCACTAGATCCAATACACTTGATCATTATAAATATTATGATATAACTGAATTTAACACCTTGCATGACTCTTTAACCAAACCCAAACTATCTTTACTGCATTTGAATATAAGAAGCTTCTCAAATAAGTCTGATGCTTTTGACAGTTTATTATATTCTTTGCACACTAAACTTTCCATCATTGGTTTATCAGAGACCTGGCTAAATGATAACACACAATCCCCCTTTTTAAACAATTACACTTTTTTTGCAAGTAATAGACAATATAGTACTGGAGGTGGCGTATGACTGTTTTTACTTAACGAGTTAAATATCCGTGTTTGAACCGACCTTGCCCTTCCAAGAAATATTTGTGATTTGTGTTGAAATTATATTAAACAACAAGAAAAATATAATAATTGGTATTATATATAGACCCCGAAGTTCTAATATTACTGATTTCTCTATATGCTAATAGATGAATTACTTACTCGTATCAATATTGAAAACAAACATTGCAACCTAATGGGTGATTTTAATATTGATTTACTAAAATTCCACAATCAAAACTCAATAACTAATTACTTAGACATTCTTCTATCCCATTCGTTTAATCCTACTGTTTCCAAACCTACCCGAATTACTACAAACAGTGCAACTCTATTAGATCATTTTTATACGAATCAGATTAATATAAATATAACTTCTGGTATTATAATTTCGGACATTGCTGATAATCTTCCTATTTTCCAACTTATTGACCACAATTTCGAAAAAAAGTCTAACAATAAAATTTCTTATGTAATAAATGATCATAACTCATTTTGTATCAGTTTAATGCGAGAGGACTGGTCTGATGTATACAACTCTGATCCTAAACTCTCGTTTGATATTTTTATTGATAAATTTACTTATATACATAATAAACATCTAATTACTAAAATTATTCCGAAACACAAAGCTTTTAAACAGCCTTGGATGAGCGCCTCATTAATTAAATCAAGTAAACATAAACATAAATTATACAAAAAATATATCTCTTCACAAAATGCTAACCACAAATTAATTAAGTTAAGTTAATGGAAATATAAAAAGTACCCAATAAAATAAATTCAATTAAAATCGATAATTAATAAAATAATAAAAAATGATAAATCTATATGTGATCATTTTAACAATTATTTTTCATCCATAGGGTCTGATATCAATAAGTCTCAATACCAGCTTCAGCAATTGATCCGTTAACATTCCTTCCAACACCAACCATTAATTCATTCTATATTATTAGTCCAATTACTGAATCTGAAATTCTTTCTATAACTCTTAATTTTGATTAAAAAAAAGGAGGTAGGCATGATAACTTTCTCCTCGCACATTAAAAGCCATTAACATTTGCCATAAATTCATCTTTTTGCTCAGGTACAGTACCAACTAAGTTGAAATTGGCAAAGGTAGTTCCTATAATTAAGAAAGGAGACACCTGTTTATTATCTAACAGACCTATATCTATTTTACCAGTGTTTTCAAAATTATTAGAAAAACTCATGCATAAAAAGCTTTAGACTATCTAAAACAATTTGATATCTTAAACCATCATCAATATGGTTTTCCACCTAAACATTCCACTTGTCATGCCATCCTTGAACTTATAAATAATATCACTGAATCTTTTGAAAATAATTTATTTCAGTTAAAGGACAATAGACAGATGAAGTCATTCCCTGTTTAAAACACCATATATACATAGAATACATTCATTCTTGGCATTATTTTTAATTCGTTTTGGGGAATAAGAAAAATATACATTCTTATCTGCTCGATCGGTTGAACTCTACTTCCGGTTCATATGCTGACATCATATTACTAATTAATTAGCTACGTCACGAAAGCGACACTAGACAGCGCTCTACCACGACCATGTGCAATGTGCTGTAGCTGCCTGCTGTGTATTGTGTTGTTTGATCAGCCGAGTGATTCTTTTGTTCGAAGTTTTCGCAAACTTTTCTTCATTTAAACTTAGTTTTGTTACTCAAAAATGCCGTATTGTGCAGTATTTGGGTGTAGTAACAAGAATGCTCTTTTAAAAGTAGGATTCTTTCGTTTCCCAAAAGATAAAGTGTTGCGGAAGGCATGGATCCATGCAATTAAGCGTAAAAATGTTGAGGCTAGCGAACATTCAAGGGTATGTTCAGCACATTTCAACGAGGAGGATTTCGAAAGATATCCACCCAGGCTGGCTGAATTTGGTTACCCTGGCGCTAGTTGGAATTGAAAGTGGATAGAATTCCATCACAAGTAAACCTAAATCCTGTAACCACCGGTAGTACGGAAGAAAAGACACGAAGTGCGTACAAAAAACGAAGACGCCGAGAGGCAAGTATTGCTATTTTCTGCATGTCTTTTAGTTAGTTTAGACCTTACTAGCCTAAGGGGTCTATGATAAATTCGGCCGCCACTCGTTTCAGTCGCAAGTTTAGGTCTAGAAAATGTAGGCCTAAGACTTGAAATTATAAAAAAAGATGTAAAATGTTTAATATAGTAATGTATAGGCCTAGCAAGGCTATAATTAACTTTAAAATAGTACGCCTACATACTACAGACATGCGTATAATTGTGCTGGGTGGAGGTGGGCAGGGACTTCAATAATTTTAAACCCCTGAATAACCTAAATTATTATTGTTTAAACTACCAGTCACCCTTCCTTACATTTTTGTAGCTATCCCTGATCCTATGTACAGTACTAGGCCTCTTATATAGTTATATATATACGGTATCATTAATGGAGCATATATTGGCATTATTGCTCCAAGTTAACACTACATTTTTTTTTATTAACAACAAGCAAAAGGCCTACTTAAATAATGATAATGAGATCGGTTGGAAGTGAAAAACTGGCGTAAAAGCACCGGCAAAAAGATGTCTGTGTTCAACGAGATGGCGGACACGTTAGCAGATGGGCCATCCTCATAAAGAAGGATTTAATATCCAAACGAAATTGAAGGGGTCGTCGTATAAATCTGGAGCCGGTGCAAGTACGGGATTTGAACATTTTTCTGCCATAAATGATATTTTAGGTCATAGACCAAATATAAACCCAAACCCCAAAACGATCGGCTGGTTGGTATGCCTGACAACCAATCGATAATGCCGAGCGCAAGTGTTCGGTCTAGGCCTGTAACTCCTAAACCAACCACTACTACTTTTAATAACAACGAAGGTAGTCACAAAGCAACTTTACTTTATAAATTAGGTGGGGAAGTTAGTGGAGACACCCACTTATAAGAGACGATGTCTGAAGTTAGGCACACAGGAATCAAATATTGATTTAGTCCTTTGGGGCGATAAAAGTCAGTTGATTGACTGGAAAGCACTGAAACAAGTGACCGTTTCGGCGGTAGTGGTAGAGGAAACAAATAAACTTAAAAGCACAAGATCTACTGTTGTAGAAGTACTGTAAGTGTTGTGATGGTTTTTTTATTTTGCATGCCAAGTTTGAGGTTTATGGCGGCTTGATATTTACCAAATAGGCATGCTCTCGGCCTAATTCTGTCTATTGTCGTCTGGGCAAGGTGTCTCGGGTTGGAGTGCGCTAAAATAATTGCACTACGATGTTGTTCTTTATATTAGTTTGTTGGTTGTATAATTAGTATCGGTAAAGTGATATTGAATATTGTAAGCTCAACATATTTTGTGTTATAATTTAAGCTTGAGATGTGTAGGAAGGCTTGACTTTTTAAGCGTATAGCCTACTCAAATGTTATTTAATCATTACCAATATATTTTAGTTAAATTGAATAAATAAATATGTCGGTTAACAATGGCCATATACATGGCTGTTTACCGACCGACCAACCATAGTGAGCTGTAGAGACGCATTGCACGCGATTTAATACGAAGATATTTTTATTTTGATAGTGAAGTAAATAAAGGTTATTAAGAAAGAATGAAACATGTCGTAACTGGAATGGAAATAGCGTTATTGAAATTAATAAATATTGAAAAAAAAATGAATTTACTTGGAAAAATGATGGTGAATTACTTTGTATTTTGAGAAGAATTAGAATTAGATATGATTTGTACGCTGTATTTATTAAACAATGTCTAATTTAAGACTGATTCTGATTCTGAATTTTTAGAAGGGGTGGTCATCAGGCTTGGCAATGAGAACGAAGGGTGTGTACTTCTATATTTTATATTACCCAGCAGGAATTTTGTGTAACTTTGGCGTTTGGATTTGGGAAATGGGGAGGTTGTGTGATTGGTTTTAGATGCGTGTAATAATAGGCGCTTTTTTTTGGGGGAAAGGTAAGATCGATCGATGACAAACAATACTTTTCAGGGAAACGTAACCAGCAGAAATACGTCAATATAGCGGGACGAGCATATTTTTGGAGGGCAATTGACATAAACATGTGTAATTTCTTATTTAATCGATTTATAGACATATTTGGACTATAGAATGTTTTTAAAAGATTAACTGGCATCATCAATAAATGTGAAATTTTTGTGGTCATTTTAACAGTGTGGTTGCTTCAACACTATGTCTCTTTTCTTTTATTTTAGGCGCTCAACAACATTTTTCAATTATTTTTTTTAATCAAAATTAATAATGTAGGGTAATATTTTTGCAACATTTAACGCTTTTTGTTATACGATTTTCTGTTAGTTTCGCTGGCAAGAAATGTTTTTCGTGAAAGATGTTTTCCGTTTCATCCATGGAAAGATAAGGAAGGTCAATGTGTTGGTTTATAAAAAGAACCGGCAATGTTATTTTTTTAATGTTTCATTGTTTTGTTATTATTTCATTTTTAGATATCCTGTAGACGTAATCCTCGAAGATGGTGAAATTTTAAAAATTCCAGAGGGTTTTTATTTTGATTTGGAGATTGAATTGCCTGCCAAAGTCAACTATCAAAATGACGGAGATACTGTAGGTTGTTAACCGCATTAGAAGTGTTTTAAAAGCATGGTATGTATTTTTGTAGTGTATAGTGCATTGTTTTAAATAGTTATTTTGCATGCATTGACATGTTTTAGTTTAATATCAAACAGGTTATGTAGATAAACGGATACAAAATGTAGTCTTAGTTATAAAGAAAAGTTAATTGAAGCCTTGAAAGAAAACATCAGTGTGGAATTGCAAGCTAGGCAACACATTCAGTTGCGTAACCAGGGAGCTGATTTTCAACATGTGTAATCAAAGAATGCTCTCTTTTCTGATATTATTCAACATTCTTATTTATAGAATTTATTTAATATCCAATATGCCACTGAGCATTTTAGATTTTCCATTTTCCAAAGTTCAAATATACTTAATGTTCAATTCCAGTTTGATTCATTAATGTTTTTATTTTTATTTCTGTCTAGATTCAGTCTTCTACTTCCGTTGAGTCACTACAATCAGCAGTGGATGAGGCTGAAGATTTTTTGAGTTTAGCGGGTGTGTTAACACACATAGACTCGCTAGATAAAAAAAACAAAATTGTGTCCAATGCTGTAAGATTCTATGTCCTTGACAGGACACGATCAGCCTTTGAAAGGTTTGTAAATTTGTAAGAAATTGGTATATGTTAGATGTTATTTAGAATCGTTATGCAGAGATCAAAACAATCTGTAGACAAAATAGAAAAATTTATGTGATCACGAAATAGACCATGCATTTCAATGTCAACATCGTCGAAATGAAGGTAAACGATAAATATAATTTCAATTCAAACGGGCAAAAATTAAAATAAATGTAAAATCTGAAATATTGTGTGTACTTGAAAAGTCAAGCTCAGCATCCCATAATTAGATTTCCTTGGCCTGACTGTCCTTTATTCATTAATTTTAAAATTCTATGCAAATTCTTATTTATCCTTTTTTTTGTAGAATGCTTTCCGGGCTTGAGACACTGGGTGTCCTGCAAATTATCAGAGAAAATCCTGTAGCATGCAGGAAATGCTTCCTAAATAGTGAAGTTCCTGCAATAACAGCAGAAACGCTGAGAGACCTCTTTTTTGTTGCTTATAGCGAGAGAGGAAGCAACAAAAGAGCAAAGGAAGAGGTAACTGCCGCTTTCTGGTATGATTACCTGCTTGACATTGAAGGTACAGTGTGAACAATTTTTAAATTGAGTGTATGTATGTAATGCAATTAGTGTATTAATTGAACTATTATGTTATTGTCTATTGTATCTTTTAGTTAAAAATACTTTGGTTGCATGGGATTTTCATAACATAATAAAAAGTGTCTAACTACGCCTGTTTCTTTTTTTTTCAGAGGGAACAACCCAATCTACTCTAGCTGATGTATTGGCTTTTTCCAGCGGAACCACCAGCATCCTCGTAACGACATTTACGGAATTACCCACAATAAACTTCTCACACAGCGATGACAAATTTCCAACAGCAAACACATGCAGTGTGGTCCAACAGCAAACACATGCAGTGTGGTGCTGAGACTTCCAACTATTCACTTGGAGTATATAAAATTTAAAGAAGCTATGGATTTTGGTATCCTAACTGCTCAAAAAACGACTAAAAGATATTAAAATCATCTATAAAATTGGCCAAATCTCAGTTTTTGCATCTTCATAAATAAAACCTTCATGAAGCTGACAAGCTGAAACTTTGAATCTTGTTTAACAACCCTCTCAAATAGTTGGGAAAAAAATATAAATATGGTATGTCAATTAGTTACGAAGATATTGTGTCTTAAACATCTTGAAAAGTGCAATTACAACTAAATAATTGTAATTTTTCAGTTTTCCTCACATACAAAATACTTATTTTTTAAATTTTAAATTTTGGATAAGTGTTCACAATATACTGGACTACTCACAGAGAAAAGACAATTGCATTTGGACAAAGACTTTTAAAGATATTGGCCCATAAAAGTACCTCCAGACCTCAAAAAGTGCCTTTTTTGCAGTAGTGGGATACCTTTGAGAGGCCATTGCTCAAAAGTGTACAAGTATTTCATGGAGAACTTTTGATATAGTATGTGTAACATATTCATTTCACAATATCAACTTTCAAAATGTAGATCCAAGAGGTGGGAACGAAATCCATGTTCTAGGCATCTTTTGAGCTACTGCTTATGGCCTATATACATAGAAAAAAAAATGCTCTTTTTCAGAAAGCATTCTCAAACATACTGAATATAAATAAAATAAGTTATTATACCAAAATATGATATATTTTATGTGTGGTTGAAATGTTTATATTAAATATAGTGTTATTTTATATATGTAGGTAGGTGCACTGGTGGAAACACCGACGTTGTAACGGCAGTATGCATAAACTAGCAAACAATTACGTAATTGTTGTATCTGGGTTAATTTGCATAAATGCCAGCGACGTCAACGTATAATAGAATCTAACTGGCTAGTGTGGCTAGTTGAGATGATGCCAGTGTATAGACCGGAGGTCTTAGTATTAAGAAGTTACACTATATTGAGAATTTACACAATAAAATATCTCGAGTCGATTGTTGCATATGATACAAGCTTCTGTGTTCTTTCTTACGTATTATCTCAACTCAAAGAAATGGCCAGTGAGGCCGCAGTTACAGACATTAAAATTGGGCACCGAAGGTTGTAGCATTGATGTGATGTTGTGGGGTGAGGTTGCTGTGGGTGTTTCAAGCAATCTGAAATCATGTGATGTCTTGATTTCTGCTGTTGAAGTCGAGGAGGAGAATTTCAAATTGAAAAGCTCTCCTTCCACTGTTGTGGAGGCAAGTTTAATATTTTAAAATAACTGAAAGAAATGTTTTTTTAAAATTGAAATGGAAGATGCTTAGGGTACAGGTTACAGTATATATCTTATAAAGACATAAGCTAGTGAAGTGAAATGATAAAAAGAAATGTCTATAATTGGTTATTATGTCTTGCTTGAAATTGAACTTTGTATTATTTTTATTTATTTTTTTTAAATATTACACGCCTGTAACAGCGAACACATTATTATTATAATTATTCCTTGTACTTATAAACTGATTTCGGAGTGGAATTAAAAGAGTCGTAAGTTATTTGCATTAGGTCAGGATTGAACCATGGACCTTGGAATTAGAAGTTCGTGACAGCGATATGATGTACTTTGTATTTGAATGTCTTAAGCTCTTTTTTTCCCCTTTTCCTATAGCGAACATACCGTTCGACCTATTATGAGAATTGTTGTACAAAAAGGCGGTAACTGTTGGTATTAATGCTGAACTAGTATTGAGGGAGGACAACCTGCGAGTAGAGACAACACAGGCAGCAGCAACCATTGCAAAATAAAGCAGAATGTAGCAAGAATACAGCGTCGTGAGGTGGTTTCCCGAAAGATCGTAAAATCAAAACGGTACTGGGTATGACCAACTAGCGTTCTTGTCACCAACTACTCATCCATTCATAGAATGAATACCATCCTATGATCATAAGATAGTGTCTTGCAATTGCATCTAAATCTTCTTATGCATATGTTGAACTCAGAGGTACCTTTACAGGAACGGGTACAATTGAATTACCAAGCCGACGGCAATTGAAAGATTACATCAATGCCATTAAACTTAAAACTGGTTTTAACCCAGCTATTATTGAAACTTAGACAAATATGGTGAAAGATTACATACCACTAGAGAGATATGTTGCAATTTTGTTTGATGAAATGAAGGTTGAAAGTGGATTGGTATGGGACAAGCACTCAGGTGAATTGATTGGGTATATTAGGAGATCCTGTTACAAACTATGCAACACTTTAAAGTCAAAAAATATAGCCACCCATGCGCTTGTTTTTATGGTAAAGGGCATATGCTCCAAACTGCAGTTTGTGATCAGGTATTTTGCAACAGGAGCAAATGATTGAGCAAATACATCATTTCAATTGTTCCCAATCTTTTGGAAGGCAGTCTCAATTTTAGAGACTTCGTGTGGACTTGCTGTAGCTGAAACTACAGGATAGGGCATTAGTAATCAGACGGTTCTTCAAAATGCATGCAGAAATGAGAAAGATGTTGTGTACAAAGTTAACAATTTCTACGCTTTAAATCGCAACATATTTTTCTTTAGTGATGCTCCCCATTTGTTAAAAACAAGTAGAAATGTTCATTCCTTGGCAGACACATGAGGGACTCAAAATAAGCTCTTTAATCCGTTTGGTGCAGTTTCTTTTGCTTGAGAATGGAGCCATTGTTTTGTCAAACAAATTATGGCAAGATTCTGTTGAAGAGTATTTTGGACGACAAAGAAGGCTTGAAAGGTGGCGTGATAACCCAGATATTCGCGATTTTTAATTAAAGGAAAATAAACTGAGAATTCAATGCTCCATTCTGCAATTAAATGGAAATACCCAAGGAAGAAAAAGAAGAAAGAACGAAACAAGATGGCACAGTGTAAACAATGATCAAATTGCTAAAAAAAAGCGTTAACATTTGAAAATGCATACAAAATGCATTTAGATTTGACAGTAAATTGCAGTATGAATTGCAACTTTGGACATAAATTTTGGACAATAATTATAAGAAACTAAGTACTAGCATTATGATTATTTCAACAGTCAATTGATAATATATACTATATTGTAATTACCCTAGCCTAGTCCTACTACTACCTTAGGCTAGGCCACTAATTTTAACAAAAATTAATAAATATAAATATAATGTATACATAACTAATACATACCTGTTCACATGCTTGTTAATATGTATTGGATGTGATACAGTAGAGTTTGGCCTCTAAAAATTCGCTTTATAAAAGGTTTAAAATCAATTCTTCGTCACTCCTTGAAAAAGCCATCTTTATAATTACAAAAAATTGCAGTGTGCACGGTCACGCTTCATTTAACAGCATAGCGCAAGGATTCAACATTGCGCGAGACCGCATTTGATCTTTACAGTGTTTTCAGACCATTTACTTTCTACTGACTATGGTATTATGAATATATTTACGTACATATTCCATGACGACTTTATAAATTAGCTTTTGTAAAATTGAGAATTCCTTAAATTTGGGTTCGTAATTGAGGGTTTTTAATGTATTCATCAAACTCCATTATCACATACGATACGGTTTACATAATAATATACTGTACTAGGCTCGCGCTAACCGCTCGCCAATTCGCCAATGGCGACTGGAGTCTCCATTTGGCGAAAATAATTATTGCCTCGTTCGCCAAATTGGCGAAAACACATTTCCAAGCCTAGGCCTAGCCTGATCGGCGTGACTTCTTATGGGAGCGACAATTCGCCACACTTCGGTACTTTCTGACTCGGGTACACTTTTTACCACCACAGCATTTTATGTGACGACGTCACGATCGCCTTATTCATTTTTTTTTAGTTCTGTTTAAACATGCTCAGAGCGTGCCTCGATGACGTTTTAATGACACACGGTTAATGTGATTGGTTCGTGGCCGGCCGTCGTCGACGTGATGATGAGCGAATAAAACTAAAAGGGGAAGTCCCTATTCTTCGACGTAGAAAATGAACTTCGAGAAGAAAATGTAAACAGCAACATGTGGACGAATACTTCCGTAAACGAGGCTGTTCTGTTATTTAAAAAGGGGAATTTTAAATTTAACAAAGTAATTACCTCAATAGTATAATGTTAACATGTTTAATTTTATTTCCCTTTCGATTATTCTAACCGAAAGTTGCGCTTTAAATTGAATAGCTAAGAAACAGCGTATACTACAAGTACAACGGGAACCCTGGCCAAAGCGCGTTTCGGCCGCCTACATAGAATGGGTTACGGCCGCTGCATAGCAAATTCAAAGCTTCTTAAATTTCTGCGGTACATTTCTTCCTAACGTACTTGTTTTATATAATAGATTGATAAATATTCCACTTATTAAATAATTTAACAAATCGGTAAAATTGACGTTTCGAAGCAAATATTCCATGATGAGAGGCGACATTTTTCGACATGCCTCGTGTGCGGCGAAGACTAGTTCAGAAAATGGAACAGTCCACTGCGGGGGTTATCCAATCATTAATTAACGCGCTAATACATGCATACCATGCACATTGCCTGGGCGACGGTAATTTAGTAATAAGCGGAGAACTGAATCCCCCGTAAGGAAAATGGTAAACACTGATATTTATGGTAGGGATTATTTTTTTCAGTGGTTGGTTTTGTTGGCTTCTTCGCACGAGGTCCACGCAAAGTCAAATAAAACGATGTGGTTTTATCAAACAGAAATATAAATTAGCTTTAATTCACTACTAAATTAGCCAGATTTTGATAATGAGAAAGACTCAAAAATTCAATTTTTATCGTTAAAATTGACATATGAGGCGGATGTACATAATAATAATAACCGATTTACATATCAAAATAAAGAGTATTTAAAGCCTGATAACATGCAACAAAAATTACGCCACCACTTATTATGGACCTCGTGCGATCGGGTGCGAAAATGGGTAGGTGTTTTCCAAAGTTATTTTTAGCGCGCGGATTTCGGCTCGCCGGCTTTTGTACCTCATTTTTAACTCGCGTTTTCTATTAAAATATTTAATAAACATAGATTAAAAATATATAAAAACAATCCCTTAAACAAGATCTTTCCAGGCATATAATTTTTATTCTCATGGGTACATAAGAAATAGTATATTTTTAACTTCAAAGACACGTCACTTTTTGAAATTTCACGAACGTGTTAAAATCGCAGTAACGAAAATCAGCTTTATTGGGATACCTAATAATAATATAAATGTAAAAGAAGTAAAATAACAAACAAATACATGCATTATTTATTTAATAAACATTTTTGCAAATTTTTATGGTTTTTTAAATTTGGCTAAAGGATTTTCATTTTGGCTAATGTTTTTCAAAACCTTTCGCCATTCTGGCGAACGAAAATTTGACCTTAGCGCGAGCGTAGCTGTACATACCACTGTTGAAGCACTTCTGTCAGCAAACTTGATATCTGCATTGAACTCTATTAATCACATAACAATAGGGTTTACATACCATTAGACTATTGTTGTTGATTGCAAACTTGATAAAGTATCCCTATCATCAGCAAGTGACATACAAATCAACAGGTTACCCTAATATAGGCTGACCTACAAAAATATAACCACAAAAAAAGGTTATGTACCAACACATAATGGTATCGGGGATGTTTCGACCCAGGAACAATTGGGCCGGAAAGTTGCAGGGCATAAATGTATCGGCAAGGGTTCGAGGCTCACTCGCTCCATGGTTCTGGTGGTAGAACGAGTCTTCTCGCATAAGGACTATAAACCGTAGGTCCAGTGTACACATAGCTCATGCGCACTTTAACCGATTCACCACGATAAGCGCTTAAAGCGCTCAAAAGGTTAAAAGTCAAGGTCATTGTAAACAAATTAACAAAAAAAAAGTAAATCGAATTTACATGCGCAGTTTGCTGTGCATGAATCGTAACAACAAATTATACAAAATACTCACAACTTTTTTTTAAAAAATATGCTTCTAAATATATAAAAACAATTGTTGAAGTTAGTTTGAAAATAAAATTCGAAAATATAACCGTTTTTCGAAGCACGCTGTTCGAAACGCGACAGGCTCGTTGAATGAATCTAGGCCTAAACATACAACGTAAAATCGTCTAAAATCCATCTTTATTTCTAATAATCACTATTTTGAAGCTTGTAATTGTATACAATAAATGTATAATAAATTAAGATTATGTATCAGTTACAGTGTCTAAATCGTCATATTTCCATGTAAAAATGTGATTTTTCTACCGGAGAAAAGTCGTGAAGATGTCCACACGAGGGCCGCGCCATATTGTTTACCTTTGATTGTAATATGAACCCTAACATGTCAGATGCATTATGGGCATGAAATATTTGTTCAAACTCTGTGCAAAGGTCAGTTTATTGAAGCATAACTTTTGACAAACATTTTGATACCAAACTTGTTTTAATTTCATAAGTTTTCGACGCATTTTCGTCAAATTTTCTGCAAGCTACACGTCTAAAACAGCGGACTAAGCTCCCGAGGGATGCCGGTGCGCGTGAGAATTGCGAATTCCAAGTCGCTTTCGGGATGTTTTTTTTAACATTCCCGGTGAACAAACAGCGGCGACGACGCTCTCGGGGCGGCTCCCGATAGGCCTAGGCCCCATATGGTCATCGTCGGATGAGTCAGTCTACTAATTTCTTCATAATTTCGAAACCGGTCATTCATAATGGTCAAGTTTGGTCTTATTTTGAAGAGAAGAAATAGGTTCTGATGAAGAGATGAGTTTTATTATGAAATATTTATTAATTTTTGTGCATTTGGTAGTCAAAGATAAATTACAAATTTTTAATAATTTTCCTAAAATATTTCTAAAATTTGCATAATCCATACTCCGCCAAAATAAGTTGTAACACAAATTTGATAACATATTTGGAAATAAAATGTCCTCTTTGCATTATTTTTGTTTTTTAATTTTTTTAATGTCTGTGTTTAGAAAAAAAGTTAGGGTTAATTATATGACATATGCTTTTTGGGTCCCAGGGGAGCAAAATAAACTTAGGGGTCAATGGGTTAAAGAACCTAGTACATCTTTCGAGACGAGTAGGGGTTTACCCCGGTGTACTAGTCCACACAAACACAGCCACTGTCACACACAGCCACTGTGCAAATTGGGACTGGGCCGTTTTAGAGGTGTTTACCACCTATTTATTCGACTTCTCACTAAAACTAACTGAGTTAGTGAGAAGTCGAATAAATAAATAAATAAATAAAAGTATCGGATTCCCAATGTATCATGGGCCAAAATGTATCATGGGCCTGTCACGACAAATATGGTCCAGGGCCAAAATCGGTCTGGCCGGACCTAAATTTGTGACCAAAAGCAGAATCATGGGCCAAAATGCATCATGGGCCAAAATGCATCATGGGCCAGAATGCATCATTGGCCAAATGCATTGTGGGTTAACTTTAAAATACTCATTTCCTCTTCCACCAGAAACAAGTTAAAATCAGTTATTTTCTTAATTTTCAATAAAAGCATCTCATTCTCAGTTGATGCAAAATGATATTGTGGACAGTCAATTTTGGAACTGTTTGGCAGTTTTTTTACATAAAAGAAATTAAATAAAACGAGCAATTAAACATCCAAATATTAATTACATATCCAAATAATTAACATTAAAACATGTTAGCATGTGCTTACTATTGAATTTAGTTACTGGATCGAAAGCTTGTTATTTAAAAAAACAGTATAGGGAAATAATAGCATCTAGGCCTAGAGGCCTAGGCCTAATAAAAAAAAAACAGGTCATGAATTTCCTCAACTAAACAAGTTTAAAGATTGTATAGCGTTCCTTATTTTAACTTTTAGGTATCGTCACACACGAGAAGACAATTTGTAATAAACACCATATACATCAGGTTTACCTCTGCTCTGTGTAGAGTTTTGTTAGTAGTAGAAGCGTTTGGAATGTGTCTATAAGCTCGTACTACTGTGCACCATTCGTTTCGGGCTCCTTCCCAAAGATGGATCAGCCTGCATGTCAGCAAAGATAGATAGTGAAAGTGTACACTAAGACACAAAAAACACCATTCTTTGATGCCACATTTGACATGTGGTGGTGGCATACTCATACCACCATGGAGAAATGGTGGTTGGATTTGGATTCTTCTTATATTTTATGTTTAGCCCATAGAGGGCAGTAGGGTGATTGCCTCTCACTTTTAAAGAAATTGTCCTTTGAAACATTTATTGTCACACAACGAATCGAAAACATTATTTTGCTTTTTTGGTTAAAGTTAACATTGATTTTTGTCATTTTAAGCGAAATTTATAATGAATAATTTGTGTTTAAAGAGGTATTGTCCCTCCAAAAACATAAAAAATGAAGATTAATAATATCAGACTTTTATTAGACCATTTTGCAGTTTGCTTAAAAAGACAAAATAAACGGTTATTCATGTGAAAACAAAAAGTTGACTAGGATATATTTTGTTATAAATTTATTATTATCGCATTATTTTCTTACTCCCTTTTATGTGCAAGACAGTATATATATTATTATTATTACTGCCTTTCCACTGAAAAGTCTGCCGACATTTCCGCTTGGGCTGCTCCGTAAATCTCTTTTAATTACCAGTTTCTTCCAGTCTGATCTTTCATTGGCTAGTTCTTTAAGTTGTTTCATGTCTTTCTTGGTTTTCAATTGTCCGGGATACTTGATGTTTGTGTTTGTGCTTATAAAGGGTGAGTAGGTCGTTGCTTATAAAGGGTGAGTAGGTCGTTGCTGAGAGTTATTGGTAGGGTGGTTCTCGGTCTTCCTCGAAATTTTATATTGGTAGTGTTGCTGAAATAATAGCTTATTGCTGTGTTGACTGGTGTACATGGGTCTTGTCTAAGTATGTGACCTAATAGTCTCCATCTTGCGTCGACTATTTCTAATGAAATCGGTATTGTTCCTGTCCTTCTGTATAAATTCATGTTTGATATCCTGTCTGGGAACCTGATACCTATGATTTTGCGAAGTTGCTTTCTGTAAAATGTGTCGAGTTTATGTGCTTCTTCTTTTGCGAGTCCCCATGTTTCAGAGTTGTAGAGTAATATATACTTTTAACTAGTGAGTTGTACAGCTTGATACGTATTTTTAATTTGATTTTATCTTTTCGAAGCCACATCGAGTTTAGTTTGGTCATTGCTACACGCGCTAGCAAGACAGTATCAACATGAAATTTCCACTAACCAATTACTGAGCTCCTTGACGCAAAAACTTCTCCACAGTAGTTACAAATATCATCTTGATGTAAACTTTATATAGGATTAACAAACTATTTTAATCTTTAATATAGGATTACTTTATCTTTAATATTGTATCACTTTATCTGTAATATTGTATCACTTTATCTGTAATATTGTAATATTGTATCACTTTATCTGTTATATTGTATCACTTTATATTTAATATTGTATCACTTTATCTGTAATATTGTATCACTTTATCTGTAATATTGTATCACTTTATCTGTTATATTGTATCACTTTATATTTAATATTGTATCACTCTATCTGTAATATTGTATCACTTTATCTGTAATATTAGATCACTTTATCTGTAATATTGTATCACTTTATCTGTAATATTAGATCACTTTATCTGTAATATTGTATCACTTTATCTGTAATATTAGATCACTTAATCTGTAATATTGTATCACTTAATCTGTAATATTGTATCACTTTATCTTTAATATTGGATCACTTTACCTTTAATATTGGATCACTTTATCTGTAATATTGGATCACTTTACCTTTAATATTGGATCACTTAATCTGTGATATTGTATCACTTTATCTTTAATATAGGATCACTTTATTCTTTTAAGATTAACTATTATATCTTCCTTCATTTAATCAATAATTGTTCTTCTTGGTTACACTTTTAAGATTTTTGTTATTTTGACTTTGATTTTTTCAACTGCTGTCCTTCCTTCTTTTCTTTCTTTTTCTTAGATACTGTTTTATTCTTCCCGCTATATTTCTGCTTATCTCCTCTGAAAAATACAATATAATATATACATCATACTACAAAGGAAATTGAAAAGGAATCAGAGACAGATAGAAGAAAGATGAAAGAAGGATGATCATAAGGAAAAGGAAACCGCATCAATAGAGATTGGAAGATATATCTTCTGCATGTTTACGATAGTCTACTGAAGAAATTTGAAGCACTCGATCATCAACAACAAGACAACTGGTGCTACACAGTGTAATAAATTACCATTCCTAACAAATACAGTAGCATAGTGTCTACATGAACATTCTAGAATAAGAGTATTTTTAGATTTAAAAAACCATGTATTTTCAACCGCTCGGAAACATACGTAAGAAGAGTTCGTGACACACAGCATCTCTAAAATATTACAGACCAATCCAAACAGTAGTTTGAGAAAGTTGACCGCATGTCAACGAAACGTCACTAGGTATTTATACTCCTGTTCGTATTTTGGTTCAACAAATTACATTTTCCAGTTTTAGAAAAGAAATCTGATAAAATATTCATACTATTTTGTTGGTTTATTGAATCCTTAAAAATTAGTTATTTATTTTCTTTTCTTTTGTCTTACTTATTCATCTTTGTTTTATTTCTGCAGCCTAGGCCTCCTTCCCAATGACTACTCCAACCTTTAGTCAGGTTCATCCGGCATGCAATACAAGGCTGATCAGGTGAAAATGTCTGTAAGAAAGAAGAAACTGCCATTCTAAGGTTTTGAAAAAATCTTTTATTGGTGTTACTCTAATTTAATATGCGCTAATTTGATTAGCGCTGCATATTTCTGAATGTGTTAAATTCTGGTGATGAATATGGAGCCTGTCACTGCCGGAAATATAAGGAACTTGGAAGGCTAATTTATTGTGAATGTGACTAAATATATGAATGAATAAATCAACATTTGATTAAAAAATAATGTTTATAAATGAAAATAATGGAAGAAATTAAATAACCAAAAAAATGACTGTGGAAGTAAAGAGGAATAAATTAAAGGAAGTAGGCAGATGCCTGAGAAGACAACAATCTTGAGTTGGGCCAGCCTAAACAATTGACAGACAGCAGAATAATAAATCCAAAGAAATCAACAAGTGGCATGAACAGAGACAAGACTGGTTATAAAAAACCCTAACATAAAAAACAGAGACATCAGATCATAACATGACCAAGGAATTGTTAGACTGACTGAACAATTGTGTTCCTTTATGCTTATTGAAGTCCCATTCCTTACATAATGTAATAATAAATACTATAGTCCCATTTTGATAACTTTTTTTCATCTTTAAAAAGCTAAAAATGTGGAAAAATAAGTTGATTATAATAATTTAAGTGGCCTACTATAAATCCCAACATGCATTGTGCTTGGAATGGTATTTTCGTTTCGATCAATCAGTCAAAATACCAGTCAATTAATGCATCAACTAGTTAGGCCTATAGCTAAGCGTACAATGCTCGTTCTTTACTGCTGTTTACCAGCTAGGCCTACAAAACTAAGCCTAGATATTCACCGCAAGCGACTTAGGTAGTGCATTATTTCTCTCTTTTTATCATAAATTACTATAAAACGTACATTTAAGACAAGAAATGACCTGGTTTAATGTTTCTAAAGTAATATATATGCATTATTTCTACAAAAAGTTCACTACACTTTAAAAACTGAAAGAAATTACCTGTTCTTTTGCACAGAATCCACAAAGCATTCGGTTTGCATACGTAAATATATGGTCAGAATCATCATCGTGGCAACAGTCACACGGGTAGCATTTTCCACAACATGGGAACCTATAGCGAAACCAAAAGCACTACAACAATAATACCTAATTGATTTTAAACCAACTGAATTGTAAGACATAGTTCTTTATGAGCTTAGGACCTCCATGCTGTCAGCATATGACAACCCTGAGTCATAAGCTAACTACCCTATTTTTAGATAACACATACTGTAATTAGTAGACAATATTTATTTTATTGCAATCATATTATGTTCAATTAAATTTTGTTTCGAAATCTTCAAAAGAAAAAGATTACAATAGAGCATTTTAAGGATTTTTTCAGATTTGATGCATCGAAAACCGGTATGACTAAACCACTGGAATAATATTAGCAACAAAGTATTTTACCTTAACCACCTGAAACTTTTCTTATAATGTTGGCATGTACCATTTGATGGGAGGGGTTTACCCTCTTGAATTGCTGGGTCTTTGTGGGCTTTGACCACACTCTGTACTTTTACTGTGTGCAAGTTCTCAGTTGCTGTAAATAATTTATACATTTATTTATACTGAACTATAAATTATACAAAAATTTAATAATTAAACAATAAATAAGATATTGATTTAGATATAGATTGTAATATACAATAAGAAACTGAAATAGAAATATGTGAGTGAAAATAGTCATCTGCTTTCTGCTTGTGAAACCCCCAAACCCCTCAAATAAGACCACTGGAGTTCATGTTATTTATGGCTTATGCCGAGTTGCTTACCAATTGGATCTGATGCAAAGAGTCTTTGAATCCTTGTTGAGTCCACTCGGAGATTTTGTTTGTTGTGACACTGCGGACACCAATTACTTAAAGTCTGCCCATATTGAACACCCTAAAAATATAATAATTAAAAATCAAATTTGTTATGGATGATTTCTTTTCATTACATTGTATATGTGTTATGTTATACGTATATAACAAGCCATTTTGGACTTCATGGAGATTCCAGTCTGTATTTTTTTGTGTTGAAATTTAAAAAATAATGAACTTGTTCAAAGGTTTTTAAAAGTCTTTCTTATGTTGAGAAATTTCTTTATTTTGGCAAGGACTATGTGGTGAAATGAAATACTTTGTTTAATAATATTAATTAATTGGTAGAAAAAGCTAACCTTTATTTGTTTTTGATTATTACAACTTAAACAGCTTGCTTCAAATTCACAATCCATGACTAATACATCAAAAGGTACACATCCATTTAGATCAAGGTAACCAAGGATTGCGGAGAACTGATGCATGATCGCTGGTCGATAGGTCAACAAGAACTGATGCTGACATCGAGGACAGAATATCTGATTAGCTCTGCCTCCTGGAGTACTTATGTCGGTTCTGTGTTTACATCGCTCGCATTGGATGATAAGTGACAACGTCTTAACAGAAAGTGTTCCATATCCATCGCCTATTTCAAGCCCTTTAAAACGTAGTTCAGTACCTTTGCGTTGTGGGTCAATATTTTGATTTTGTTCGATACTTCGTTGGCGGTACTTTACCGTGTTACGCTCCTCTTCCTCCTCACTTTCATCGCTTTCCTCTTCTTCAGTCTCTCCCTCCTCACTATCATTTTCTTCAATATCATCTTCATCATTCTTGTCTTCCTCATCCACTGTCTCTTCTTTCTTGTCCTCTTTTACTTCGTTCAATACTGAACTAGATTCTTCAGTAGTTTCTACTTTCTCTTTATGTGGAATAAATTCAAACCCAGCTGCTTTAGCATCTAAACAACGTTTGTACTGTAAGAAAACAATTCATGAGCAGAGTTAAAAAAGATTGACAGACTTTATAAATTACATTCTCAATCTAGAAAACATTTATACTTATAGCTTAAAGTATAAAATGTGGCAGCTAAAGCCGATTTTCCACTAGGCGAATTTGTTCGCGCGAATCAAACGTTTCGAAGAGAAAAAAATTGCCTACTCTCTTTCCACTACATGAGCGAATAGCTGCGACGTTCATGTTCCTCGCGTGGTTGCTGAGCATTTCGATTCGCATGAGTGCTCATGAAAGCGTCATAGCTCATTTCCTGAGCTCTGATTGGTTGCGCAATATTTCGCTTCGCAAAAAGTAGAATTGTTTCTACTTTTTGAACTAGTAAATTTCGCTGCAGCAAAAAATCAAGGAACTAGAATTCGTCGCAGAAGGGAGTATGACAGACAGAAACTCGAATACGCATGCGCAGAGCATGACGCTTTCGATTCGCGCGAACAAATTCGTCTAGTGGAAAATCAGCTTAAGAGCACATCAACCTCTGTAAATGAAAAATGTAATTTTATGTGCTTTGATTACAGAATTGAGTTGTCTGTTAAACGCAAGTTATACTAAAGTGTTTGGTTCCCAGTAAAACGTAATAAGAACGTAAGCAAGTGAGTTGACCAACGACAAGAGACAGTTAATGCTCTATCATGTCCTGATTAATTACATTGAGCTTACGGTCTGTGTTGTATCCAGTAGGAACCAAGCTTTGAGAACACAATGAGATAATTACCTTCCTAGCACCCTCCGTGAAAAGATTTTCAAGACTCCTATCTAGCCACCTTAGAAAAGGCCTGAAGATCAATTCAATCTTCCCTCCAACTAGATTAGTTTGATGTTTGGCCAACACCCAATTTTGTGCTGCTTCATTAATGTGCCTATTACATAGAAAAAAATAAAGCTTCTAGTTAAAGAATCAGACTTGTTTTCAAATGTTTAAAATATATTGTACCCCTGAAAAATGATAATAAAAAATAATTGTATAAAAATCTTTTCCATTTTAATGTCACATAATAGCTATTCACTTTGACTAAAAATTGGATAACTGAAAAAACTGTAACTTAATGCAAAAAACTGTCAAATTGACTATTGACAAAACATAATGTAACCGCCGCAACAATTGTGTGCATTCAAACCTGGCGGCGTATACAGTCAACTCTCCCAATATTGAACACCTTTGGGCTGGCTGAATATGTCTGGTTTTCTGGAAAGTGTTTTTAGTGGTAAAAACAAATTTGGGACGTTTTGGGCCTCAAGAAAAGTCTGGTTTTGGGAAAGTTTCCTATTTTCAGAGAGTCTGGTATTTGGAGAGTTTACTGTACCTTGACTCGGTTCAACCCAGTGCACTTAAACCCAGTGCACTTAACTATGCGCTGCATTATGTTGTTCTTGCAAATTCTTTTGTGAAATCAAACTGATCTGATTTCCTGTATTCACTGTATAAGGTTGTTGCATTAATGTCAGTTTCCTCTTGCGATTACGAAGTATGACACTTGTGTCAATACATCGTTGCTTACAATTGATTATTTAGAAGATGAATGATTGCTGAATTTTGGTGGTGTGGAACACTTCAATATTAAAAACACACCCAGGATAGTTTATAATATAAACTAACCTTGGTTTATTTTTGAATTATTATCACATGGCAGGTCTGAAATAATTTGCAGACAATGACTTCTCCACTTACCTTTCAATTACATCTGGCAAAACTTGTTCTTCAGATACGTGTAAACTGAATGGTTCTCTTGGATAATCTTCAGGAAAGACCACATCAAAAATAAAATCTGTGATATCAAATGGCTGAAAATAACACAAGAATAAATTTAAATCTTATGAAAAGATGAACTAAATACAATTAATAAAATAAACATTATACCGTTTTCACACAAAAAGTAATAACTTTTAAGTTGTAATGTTAAATGTAATTATTCGTCCTCAAGCTTAACTACTCTTTTTGAAATAGTGTACCAAGCTCTTTAACGTGCACTAGATGTGCTTTACATCCCATTAGGACGAGACAATGAGAGTAAAGCATCTTGCTTAAGGATGCAATCAGTATGGTACAGATAGGCTTGAACCCATGCCTATCACATGCTAGGCAATTTTGTAGAAAATCTCACTTATGAGAGAAGGCCTGAGAGATGTCCAAAGATGTTTGTGCATGCATGTATTGCCCTGGTATTAAAGTGTCCAATCATAGTAAGTAAATAACGAGGAACTATATCTTTTCAAATAGATTTCTCAAAGTTTGTGTATGCGTATGTAAAAACGTGTTAACAAATCGGGAGATGAAACCTGGTTACAAGTTGTAACAATTTATGCAGATCTGTAAAAGAGTATTAGATTTAACTTTGACTGACCTCTGCATAATAATAGTATAATAATAATAATAATCATAAAAATAATTTAAATTACCATAGTCTAATTATTAAATCATAAAAAAATTTGTCAACATTTAAATCTGCGACACACACACACTAATAACAATAAGATGTCTTCTCACCCATTCAGGATCTGTAGGTGATGTTATGATTCTGTAAGTAACTGGTTTCCCTTCATCTTCAACTATTGTTAACTTCTCACCTTCTTGAAATATCACTTTTAATTGATTAATTTCAACATTTCTGAGTTTCTGTAAACTTTCAGGGGTTGCCTCAGTGATGTTAAGAGAAGACTGTGGCCTTTTGGTGACTTCCCGTTTTTCAGTCTTGACTGCGCCAGATGAAGCATGTTCCTTGATGTCTTTATCATCAATATCAGTTGGATCTTGTGGATGAAAAAATCGACATCTGTCAGCCATGTTGCAAGTGCCTTCTTTGTAAAAACGGCAGAGTTTCCTGCGTTGCTTCATCTTTTTACCGGAAGGCTCTGCATGGCTGTCCTCTTCCGCCTTGTTCTGCTCTTCAAGTCCATGGTACCCTTTGACCTCTTCATAAGAAACTTTCTTCTTTTCTGAATCTGCCCCAGACTGTTCTTGCTTCTTTTTTTTCTCATAAAATTTTCCGTGCAAAAACCGGCAGTGATCTCCAAACCGACAACGGCCAGTTTTCTTGAATTCATAACAATTCCCCTTCTTCTGTTTTTGTTTTTCATTATTTTTTGGATCCTGCTCTTCCTCAGGAATGTTGTTGATATTCTGCTTTGGGCTGTCTATTGGCACATTCTCAACTTCCTTTTGAGCGTGAGCAAATCGACAATCCTCACCAAACTTGCACTTCCCTGTTCTTCTAAAGAATGTGCATGGTTTCTTTGATATTTTTGTATCAACTTCAAGAGAAATACTGCTAGTAGGTCTAGTGGATGAAGGCTGTTTTGACTGGGCAGGTATATTACTTGCTTCGTTTCTCTGGTCTTGATTTTTCTGTTGGTTCCCTGATAGCATAATATTATGGTTAAGATGAAGAGTTAGGAAACTTGGTTGTTGAGTGAAAATTGTGTTCACCCTAAAGAAAATCAACAAACATAATAATTAATATATCTAATATTAATACTTATGAGAATCAAAATTTTTATTATTTTTAACAATGTCAATGAAACGTCATTGTCTTTAAAAAAACATCCAACAGCACGGGTGCACACGGGTCAGCTCAGGAAAACTCATGCTAGGCCTAAACAAAGTCTATATAGGCCAATGTAAGAAGGCTATAGCCTAGGTTTATGCCCTAGGCCTAGATAGGCATACTATTTCTAGGCCTACTAGGCTAGGCCTAGGACTTGCTAGCCTATCTACGCGGCCTGTGTTGTGTCCGATAACTAGCCCTCAATCCACCACAGAGGGTAAATCCCCAACCAACCAAGAGAAGATAATTTGGACTTTACGACACGTTCTGCACTTACCAAAAGAAACGACTTGTATTGAAGAACCAGAGATCCAGATGGTCTATCCCGATGTGTGTGTCTGCAACCAACAAAGTACGGTAATTTATACTCTCTTGTTTTGTTTCCCGTTGTTGTGCAATCTACCAGATAAAATACCACTAGTACTACCCTGGATGATGGACTTCGATAACAAAAGAGTGGTGGTGCAATACATTATACATACGTATATGAAGCGCCCAAAGTGACAATTGAAATTCTTTAGATTTGAATTACCGCATTCAGCTCAAGAGTATTATCACTTGACTTCGTAATATCCTTCTAAAACAATGTTTTAAAAGGAATACCGGGATAAGTATAATCATAAGAGGCTGACTTATTTCCAATGGTGTCCAGCAATGATTAACTAGGCCTAGGCTAAAGTATTTTATCACTTTTCACTGGTCTGGAAATCACATTCCGTTGATGCTTCCACTGATCATGATCAAGCCAGTCATTTTATATGAACCTAAAATAACATAATCAGCTTAAGCTTAATTACCCCAACTGTATACTATGCTTATTTATGTATGTTTATGAATGTGTGATGAATGGAAATAAGAAAAACAGAAAAGGTGGAGCCTTCAGAAGTACATTATTAACCTAGTTAAATTTGATTAAAAATTAGAATCACAATAATGTATACATGTATGAACATGCTGAATGTGTTAAATAAAAATCACAAAAACTACTAAAATTTCAAAGATTAATTTATTGTATCCATATATCTGTCAACAAGGTATCCAAAGATAAACACAGTAATGCTGAACAAGTTATTATAAACATCAGTTTGATTACAATTTACATGAATTATAAAATCAACATCTTCACATTTGATAACAAATACATTATTTTATTGCTCGTAACACTGATTAAATTTTAAAAACATTTTAACAATTTTAAACTTTAATAGAATTAACAACTTGAATTCTGTCAAATCTTTCACAATCACATCTGCATGCTGTTTTTAGTAAATTTTTCCAACTGTAAGGGTTCCCTGTAAGTTTAAATAAATATTATGCTTAGACATACCTTGAGTTATAACTGACCCAGTTTTAAAATTAAGGGCATACTTTTTAAAATCAATTACAGTGATTGTCCTTTAGTTAAATGTATAGATATTCTGTAATCCATTTCTAATAATTTTTATGTATCATCTAATTGATAAAATACTTTATAAATTATTTGATCAGTGACAAAAAGCTGCCATTTTTGGTGATTTAGGAGAAAGTTATATTACTACTTTAGAACACAGTTTCTGTAAATAATTGTCATTAACTTATGTGCTCAAATGTCAAGACATCAGGGCCAAAATATATAATAAAAATAATAAAGAATATTACATTTTATTTCAATACAACTTCAAATCAATTTTGTTTTAAATCAATTATTAAATAAATTATAATGCATGGGAACTAGTGGTGTCAGGGAAGAGATGCTCAAATAACTGCAAAATAAACAACATTTTTACCTCCTAACATTTTCATGTGATCTCACCACAACAATTGTTCCCACGCACGTGTATAAATTACTGCTTTATTTTTATTTTTGACAATTTGCTGTAAGTTTTTGAATATTACCTGATCATATTTTATAACTTAAGTTTCAATAAATACCGGATGAAATTGATTCATAATTAAATTGTTAGTATCATTAGTCTGTAAATCAATAAATACATTTTAAACATTAAAAAAACTTTCTTTCACAGTTTAAACCATACATATTCATTTATTAATATTTCTAATAAATTTGAGTCTTTCTGTGTTGTGTAAACAAACTAATCTTGCATAAATTTATTTTAATATTAAATTATTCTTATTGTTCGTATGATTGTTCTTTATTAATACATACAATCTTAATTTAATATGCACAAAATAATATAATATTTTAAGTAATCTCATATTTATCTTTTTATCATAATCCCGATTTCTTGCCAATTTCATCGTTTCTTGCTAATTTCACAAAATCAAATCTGTATGATTTCAATTTTCAAAATCATGCAACTAATTACTATCAATAAACAACAATAAATACTGGTTGCATTGGATAAGATTAAACAAATGCGTTTCCATTAATAGAAAAGTTTATAATTTATCTGGTAATCATAAATCAATACAAAAAATATTTGATTTCTCACAAAACAACTGAATGCTGTTAATAATTGATAAAAGAGCAAATAACTTTACAAAAAATATACAGTATAATTAATTTTCATTTGAATAAGATGTACTACAGTATATATAACATGTGAAATGAAATAAACTACCGTAATTAGAAGTACACAAAATAAAATATCTAATTTCGACAAACAATTTTGTTTATGAATACAATATAGCTTTATATCTAGAAATGCTAATACTTTCCTTCAAGTCATCAACATGAAACACATGCATATAAAAAGCATGTACTGTATCCATTCTTACTATCAATGTCTGACACTGATTAAACTATCAATGTCTGACACTGATTAAACTATCAATGTCTGACACTGATTAAAGTATCAATGTCTGACACTGGTTAAACTATCAATGTCTGACACTGGTTAAAGTATCAATGTCTGACACTGGTTAAACTATCAATGTCGAACACTGATTAAACTATCAATGTCTGACACTGATTAAACTACCAATGTCTGACACTGATTAAACTATCAATGTCTGACACTGATTAAAGTATCAATGTCTGACACTGATTAAACTACCAATGTCTGACACTGGTTAAAGTATCAATGTCTGACACTGATTAAACTATCAATGTCTGACAGATTAAACTATCAATGTCTGACACTGATTAAACTATCAATGTCTGACACTGGTTAAACTATCAATGTCTGACACTGATTAAAAGATCAATGTCTGACACTGATTAAACTATCAATGTCTGACACTGATTAAACTATCAATGTCTGACACTGAATAAACTATCAATGTCTGACACTGATTAAACTATCAATGTCTGACACTAATTACACTATCAATGTCTGACACTGATTAAACTATCAATGTCTGACACTGATTAAACTACCAATGTCTGACACTGAATAAACTATCAATGTCTGACACTGGTTAAAGTATCAATGTCTGACACTGATTAAAACAAATAGCATATATAAATGTACATTATGTAACATACAGTAACTAACATACAAACTGTATGCTATGTACAGTATGTGAATTGTATTGAAACAATCACAGAGAAGATGAAACAATATATGAACACGGGGAACCTTACAACAGCTTGTATTCACTTTCTAATTAAATAGAGCAAACTGTGTTTCTGAATTATTTTCACAAATGTTATAAGGGGTTAAAGGTTAACTCTCTAATTTGATTCATAATCAACTTGTGAATACAGTTTTATTCAAACCAGTTTGTTACTTTATTAATCATTTTATATACTTATAACATCTAAACAGAGTGTACAGTATATAACAGAAACAGCAGTGGGTCAAATCAACATGTAGTTGGCTTATGGCTAAAAGCATTTCATTTATATAGATAAACAATGGTTATTAATTTAGATTTTTTTAAATTTTTTAATGCGTGTAATTTTAAGACTCTATAAAATGACATTTATTTACATACTAAAACAATGTGTGTTGGTTACACGAGATAAAATTATGCACTTGTCAATTCTATGACCCACTATATGACCCCCAGGATAGATGCATCATCTGTCCGATGTGCGTCATACCTTATGCATACCATGTCACAAAATTCATTTACCTTTACATGAAAATGACACCCATTTTAAAATTAGTGACGGACCTTTTAGAGAACATGGACGCACCATGACTGTCCTTTTGTGGTAAAGTGACAGACATTGATGCACCATTGTTAATTAAACTGCCCCATAATTTATTTTGACCTCCATCTGCACATTTGTGATGTTTTTATGTTTATTGTATTTTTTTTTTTTAATGTGTGGAAAAAAACAATAAAACAAACAAACAAACGTACCATTTAGGTTTTTTGACACACCCCTGTGTCATTAATTATTTGTAAATGATGCACATCTCCCGGAGGTCATACAATCAACAAGTGCATTATACCCATTGGTGCATTTATATGTATAAACCTCTGAACAATCAGCTTATAAAATGGCATTAATATTTAACATTAGTAAAACAATTATTAGTTAGAATTTAAACGATCAGAAAAGGCACTTTGAATATTATTAAATTCTAATATTAACAACAATAGCGGGTTACTGTATTAAAAAATCACACAAAAACTTATAAGTACTTATAAGTACTATTCTTTGGCAAAAACAGATACCTTTTTTTTTACATTTTTTAACATTAAAGTACTGATAACAGAGTTGTGGAAGTGAAGTCAAAGCATACTTGGACATTTGACCATTATTTAAATTTAAGTGGCCACTAAAAAAGCAAGCACTAACTATCCTAGTTTGTGATGAATATAATGGCAATGTTATTACACTATCTTAAAGACACAAATTTGATTCGATAATGTAAGGAAATGTAATTTATGATAAACAGAAATCAACTCAATTATAAACCTACAATGGCAGAATGTGGTGACTGAATTTGATTTTGTACACATTTTTTGAAAAATGTTATATGAAAAAAAATATAATTAAGAATTATATTTAATTTATATTTCAAACCTAAAAGTTATATATTCTAAAAATAAATACGTAAATATTCACTAATAATATTAAAATTAAGAACAATATATTTTATTTATAACAGTTCATAAGGTATATAATTGCACTCTATCAAAGAAGGATTAAACTAAACTATTTTGTTTAAACTCATAAAGTATAAATCATTTAAAAAATATCATACAGAATGCCACTCTAAAACACATTTTGGCAAGAGATTCTGGCTTTGTACATTATTTACTTGTAAAAATGTTTAAGCCAAGCTTAATACAATTAATACCGCAGAAAGACTAAAAGCACCATGGACAAACATTGGTATTCAACTTTAAACACTATGAACCATCATATTGGAATTGTAGCATATTTCTTAAGTACTATTCAATTACGACTAGTAGTCATTACTTGCCCCATAACTAGAAGGATAAAATGGTGTCAAGCTGCTGTAATCTCCTCTACCTTGGGAAGAACGCCCTCTATTAGGTGAACCATGACCTTGATGATATTGTTGTCTCCCTTGGCCTCGTTTACTACCTGGACTCACTTTGTTCTGCTGCCAATGTGGCCTAAAATTTCTTCTATCTGGACTGGTAATGCATTGACCGGGGAAAACAGATGTTTTTAAAGTGAGTATGGATGCCTCCTCTTCTGCTCCTTGACATGTTGGTACATTAACCCATGTCTTTAGTAAGTTCTCTCCAACACTTGGCTCAATTTCCTTAACATAAAAAAACATATTTTGTATATCAACATAATCAAATATAATATATTTTCCACCATAAATAGTTATTCGCTTCTTGGTGGATAACTCCTTGTGATTGTATGAGATCATCAACTTTTTTTTTTTCTGTATTATTCTTTTTTTCCACCCTATTTTTGTGCATCTTGTTTCCCTAAAACGTGTAAACATAACATTTCATAACTTTGTCAACATTTACATGAAGTTGTGCGAGATTTTATGAATTTCAATGATTGATCATAGATTAAAAACCAAAAGTAATTTTGTATTAACACTTACTGAAATTTAATTCATATCAAGGGACTAAAAATGGCATGTTTCACACAAAGTTACACGCGCACCAACTCTTCAAAGTTCAAATCTAGTTTGTATTTGAATATGGTATTGATGTAATGGCACAATGTCTACATATTATTAGTAAACTATAGTAATACTATAATATGACAGTGAATTATACTGAGCAGAATATTCTATACACCATTGCACATGATACAGAAGTCTACTTACCTGGCCATCTCTACTGACTTGTACTTTCTTATTTTCATTCCATGGATTCACAAAGTGCTGAGTTATTTTGTAAGGCATATTTGATCTGACAAAAACAAAATTAATTTAGTAGATATCTTTTAGAAATAACTAACAAATTCAAACACATACATTTGTTAAACAACACAACAATGATATTTTAAACCTACTAGTGTATTCCGTTTTTAGAAGTATTTAATATATTGTTTTAGAATGTCAAGAGAAATTTGATGCTCGAAAGTACACTGTTTTTTTTATAGTGAGCAGGTAAACTCCAGCCTGCCTGGACTAATAACTATATGAGATAATAACAACTTTTAATCTGTATTGAAATATAATTTAAATAATTTTTATAAAGAAGATGTTAGTTATGTTATTATACTGTAATTTTTTATCCTAAATTATATAATTATATATTCTAGGTTATTTTATTTTTTTAGTAATGTGTTTTGTTGTGGGTCCCTACGAGACAAGTTTTTAACTTCTAGAAGAGATCCATGATAATAATGACTACCAATTACTGCTTTATCTATGTTCACTTTAATATCTTTTTTCTATTTTGTATATATTCATTCATTATTATCTAAATAAATATTATCTGAATTATCTGAATATAGTACATAAGCAAGTCTGCTGCTTCTAGCTTTATGGTTGTCATGTTTGTTTATAAATATGACACCCTTTACTTTATACTACAATTACAAAATGCTCGCTAGTTACCTTTTGATCCATTTAACCTTTAAAGAGCTACCACCTCTTGGGTTTGTACTCGTATCTGAAATCATCCTCGCATAGCCCTGGAAATTCCCAGAGTTATGGGACAGGAAAACTAAGTAAACTGAGTTGCATGACTACAAAAAAGAATGTAATGTTTCATGTTAATAGCCATGGATAATTTGGGAGATAAGAAAAGTAAACATGATTGAAAATGGAAACCATTTTAGAAAGAGAGAGAGTAATATGGCATAATAGTGACGATATTGGACTAGTGTGTGAGAGTTATGGGTCATTTTTTGCAGCTAGTAATCAGTAGTCCAGTTGGGTCTTGACCTTACCAGGTACACGTTTGTACACCTGAGTGGAGAGAGGCAAACGTAAGTAAAATATCTTGCCAAAAGATACAAGCAATGCAACAAGCAATGTGACAAGCATTGGATTCGAACCCATCCAACCTCACAATCAGTAATCAAACGTCCAACACACTGCGCCACATGCACTTACTTAATGAAATAAATTGTAATACTTACAGAATAAGCTGCACTTAATTTCCTTTCATTAGCACCAGTTACAGTCCATTCACCATCATCAACAGAAGCATCAAAGAATTTATCATGGGGTGCTTTCATTACAAAGTACTTGGCAGGGCCCTCAGTGTCTGCTTGTTTTGGAGAATCAGCAACCTGTTCTCGTCTTGTGAAAGGTGTTTGACCCGCTGTTGGGGAACTCATTCCTGTTACACCTCGAGAACCGTTGTGATAGTTGGAGGAATCTGTATGTGAAAACTTAGGCGAGGTCCATCGCCCACCATCATTCTTTGGTCCTTTAAAAAAATATAAATATAAATTATTAAAAGACTCTAAAACAAATTACTCAATTAAATGGAAAATTATAAAGAAATGCAAACCTTACTCAAATATTAACAAAAGATGTAATTTATGTATATATGAAAAGTATGTTATTATATGTCAACCAGAGCTATGCTCACTGAACCGTAAGAACGAGTTAGTCTCTACTTGTAGACATAGGAAAAAATTCTTACTAAATTGCAGATCCAAACAGTTTATCTAAAACAATAGGCTATTGTATACGACTTCCCGATGACTCACTTCTATTAAGCACTATGAGACAACTGTGTCACTTATGTTTTATATTTCACCTGAAGAGTGCGGCCAGCTACATGCTGGTCGTACGAAACAAATTTGTAGTGATTAAAACAATGAAGTAACCAAGTTTTCTGCTGTTATTTTATTTATTTATGCTCTACCTTGGTATTGAGCACTCTATCCAAACGGTCTGAAAATCTCAACTTAAATATAAATTATATGTTTTCTCAATGCAAATAAAAACATTACAGTTTACTGTTTGCTGTTGCATTTTACTTCAGAAAAATTATATATTAAAATGTTAACATTAGAAAAATATACATAAATAATAATACCTTCAAAATACTTTTAAAACATTCATATAGTAAGTAATTAATACCATTGAGATATCTATTTTGTCACTTGCTGGCAGATTTTTAAATTTCTCTTTCAGATAAATGAAAAAAAAAATTATATGTAAAAGCACTTTATGCAATGGGTTAAGAACTAAAATGCCTTACTGAAGTCACGTCGATGATCTCTAGGTGGTGTCATGCTTTTCTGGCCATGGTCTTGGGATCCAAAACGGCTGTTAATGTTTCTTGCTGGTGGACTGTTCATAGTATCGGCAGCTAAATAACATAGCACAGGTAAAAATGAGTATTTCTTAACATCTTTAGAAGTTTCTAAAATTGTCCACTTTTCCAAATACAATTAATCAGCAATCAAACTGATTTTTTAGGCCTTTGCATACAAACATACTATACACGAAAAAACAACATAAGAAAGACAATATAACATGATGGCACGCACTACCCACCCATTGGTTTAGGTCTTTGTCCTATTCCAACTGGTTGCTGTAAGGCAGACATCTGCTCTTCATTGCTTAAAACTTGAATAACCGATCTTAGGACAGCCTGAGAAAAAATAATTTAAGTAAACAACTACCACAAAAACATTTTGCAAATAGCTACCCATTGTGTGAAAACATACAGACATATTGTGTGAAAACATTCTGCAAGTAGCTACCCATTGTGTGAAAACAATCTGCAAATAGCTACTTATTGTGTGAAAACATTCTGCAAATAGCTACCCATTGTGTGAAAACATTCTGTAAATAGCTACCCATTGTGTGAAAACATTCTGCAAATAGCTACCCATTGTGTGAAAACATTCTGCAAATAGCTACCCATTGTGTGAAAACATTCTGCAAATAGCTACCCATTGTGTGAAAACATTCTGCAAATAGCTACCCATTGTGTGAAAACATTCTGCAAATAGCTACCCATTGTGTGAAAACATTCTGCAAATAGCTACCCATTGTGTGAAAACATTCTGCAAATAGCTACCCATTGTGTGAAAACATTCTGCAAATAGCTACCCATTGTGTGAAAACATTCTGCAAATAGCTACCCATTGTGTGAAAACATTCTGCAAATAGCTACCCATTGAAAACATTCTGTAAATAGCTACCCATTGTGTGAAAACATTCTGCAAATAGCTACCAATTGTGTGAAAACATTCTGCAAATAGCTACCCATTGTGTGAAAACATTCTGCAAATAGTTACCCATTGTGTGAAAACATTCTGCAAATAGCTACCCATTGTGTGAAAACATTAGCTACTCATTGTGTGAAAACATACAATTGCAACAGTAAACTCAGTCTACACTAATTTGACAAAAAAAAGTGTGACCAAATATGGTAATGAAATGACATCATCGTGTCAATATATTGGCACATTACAGTACACATAGAGAAAATTAGTAGTGATCCCTTCAAAATTATATTTAGAGACCTTACTGCAAAAAGTCTATTTAGTTTCAAATAAAAGAAAACAATAAATAACAAGAACAAAATAATGTAATACCTCATCTGCCTGTGACCATGGTTTGGCTGGTGCTCTCATTCGACGGATAAATAAAGAATGCCACTTTTGCCTTAATTGAAATGTAAGACTAGCAACCTATAGAGAGAAAAAAAATGTTTTTCATTCAAACACAACTAAAACAAACTTTATAGATATAAATCAATGAAAATATATAAGTACAAACACATATACCAACAAACATTCTGACTCTTAAAGATGCCAATGGGTGAAATGTAGGGAATCAGACGATCACCGCAATGTAGTCGATCAATCTACACATTCATGAATCATTTTGTATATTTATGGATGCGCTTATACCTCAGGGTGCACTTACACTCCAGTCAGTTAAGATTTAAGTATGTATTTTGAAATCAAATTTGTATAAAATGACTAACCTCTGGATCAGCATTGAGTGAAATCCAGTTGTCCATCTTGATATGTGATTTAGTGATGTCTTCAGGCTCCTCTTCTCCTTCACTGCTACTCAGATTGCCACCACTTGGCTGCATACTGTTCATCTTGGCTTGCACAAATGCATCATGTGGGAGACGTGCAGGCCCAGCAAATAAAGCAATTGTGATGGGTGTTATTAGTGATAGACATCGTACACTTGTCAGGTGGTGAACGCTAAAATGACAAAATATTGGTTAATACCTTTATAGATTGGGATCTCTCAGAATATTAGGACCCATTTTGTAGAATTTGCTAGAGAATGAAAAATCCCTTTTAGGTAATTTGCTTTTCTTTTTAGTAATTCATAATGCTATAATTATATACGTTTTGCATGTTTAAGATTTAGCAACATCTTTTTGCCATTTAGATAGTAGGCACCAGTGTTATTTACATTTGTTATTCATATTAGTTAGTTACAACTTAAACTGTAAAGCATCTTTGGGATGTAGAGAGTAAACCATGATACCATTGTTATTCATTTTTTTTTGTTCTACATGAACATAAATTAGTTTTGGCAGATTCTAGGTCCAGGCGATGGTCATCAACACAATATGTTGTAGGTTGTAGGTTGCCGCAAATCAAAACACTCATGTGGGTACAGGTCAGCTAAATATTTGAGAGGATTTATCAAACTTTATATGTGACAAGAAATGTGATGTGCTCATATATGGAAATGTTGATGTCATATCACTACCATATTTGGACATATCACTACAATATTTGGGCACATCACAGTTTTTTTAAAACTAGTTTGGATAGTGTAGACAGAGCTTAAGGAGTCTGTACAGAAGAATTCCCAATAGGTCTTACCGAGTCAATTCCTCGTACATAAGCCAGTCTGTTGGCAAAGAGCGCACGACATCTTTATCTTGGGCAGCACGATTTTTGGCACCAGTAGGATCCACAAGAGTACATGATGGATGAAATCGAACATTTGATTCTCTCCTAAATATTTCAAAAATAATATTTTTAACTATCAATTTGGATAGAGCACATTATAGGTACCCTTATATCAGTCAGTTAGAATTTGTTCATTTAAGAAAAGCACATAAATGCTGATATAATATGAAAATGGTAACATGCGTATGTATGTAAAAAATATACTGATAAAACTTCCATATCATGTTTATATTTTAAACATTTCTATGAGTCAAATCAATATTTGAATTATGTACAATATTTTAATGTAATATTACAGACAGTTCAAAGGTCAAAACTGACCAAACTGTTAAAGTAAAACAAATGGACTCACTGAGTTGTCATGACCATCTTTTCTCTATCAATTCTAATGATGTTGGGGTACATGCCAGCACACATTGATGACTTCACCACAGCCCAGTTCTCAGAGTTAGAATTCAGATCTCGGATATCTCCCGGACCTCTTGCTCTTACAAACCCAGATGCTCGCAACTGGCCTAAAAGTTGTGTTCTGAAATGAATTTTATTAATAATTATCAGCAAAATGAAGGGCGGCTCTAAGCGCTGAACAATCAACAGAAAGCAAAATATTAATGATGAAAGTGCTAATTAAAAAGATGGGATTTGAGGAGTTGTTGTAGTTGAATGTGGCGAGTGATTTAGCATTCTTGATTGAGTTTGAAAGGAATTCCCAAAGAACAGCAGTTGACCAGGAAAAGGCACATTGTCCATAATATTTCTTTGAAGGCCGTGTAGGTAAGTCTGAGTAAAACCTCTAATGATTTTTTTATTCACAGAACCCAAAATCTCTCTAAAAGACCTTTTTTCATTTAATAAGTAATAATAATGTGTTTTATAAATTCCAATCAACCAGTTTATATTTACCTCATTCCAACTATCATATCCATTGTAGCTTGTGACAAAAAGTTTCTTTCACAAAACTGTTTATCCCAACCATCACTTTTGGCTCGCTGCCATGCCTAATATGTAAAATAATAAACTATTAACATATTTATACAAGTTAATGAATATTAGGAATAATTTATTATTCTGCAGAAAAGTTAGGTTCAGTTTGGTCTTTTTGTCCTTTTCTTGTCCTATTACATGTCATTCAGTTGCACTAGGATTTTACTTATTACAGTAGAACCTTCATTTTACGTACGGTACGGAACTGAAAGATGTACACAGGTTGACCTTAAATTGACCCCAAGTAGCTAAAAAGGTTGCTGTGTTTGCCTACTTTACTTACAGTCTGCAGCTGTCACTAGCTAGGCCTAGCCTACTAGAAAAGGACATTTTAAATAATGTGTTTAAGTTTAAATAATGTGTTATAAATAAAAAAATAACTTGTATTTTTAATCAATAAAAATAGTAGAGGGAATGCATGTGTTTCACTTGTCTCTCACAGCCATGTAGCTTTGTGGTTTGTTGTTGTTAAATTGCGCACTCAATGTAAGAAAATAACACTAGTTATGTACTACATTACTAAAAATGATGACGTCATATTTTGCGTACGTAAAATCAGGGTCCATAAAACAAAGGTTCAACTGTACTAATTGATTCTGTTAACTAACCTGGAACACCCTTAAATAACTCATGTGATCACTAAATGTGTTTGCCGCATATTTCTTCCTCACATTTTGGGCAGCACGCTTGTTGGACGGATCCATAGGTAAGATAACTGAAAAACAAATAACAGAACCAACGGTTGGTAATTATTATGAACTATTATAACACACATGATTTAATTACGCATTACGTGTAATTTGGATAAGATATGTCAACAGATTATTGCACAATAGATTCTCACAATAATTAATCATGTATGATGTGAATAGAAATTTAAAAAAAGATGTCAAACTTACATGGATCTCTGTAGGCCAAAGAACAGACAATTGTTAGGATAGGATCCAGACACTTGAAGACAATTGAATAAAGTACCATCTTGCCCAGTGTGGGCTCAATGGGAAGGTCAGCAAGGTGATGTCCAAGCTCTGTTAGGTCTTCCCAGTTGTCCATTGCATCAACATCCTAATAAATTTTAAGAGAAAATGGCACTTTAAACAATTTTATTAAAAAAAATTATTTTTATTTTGGGAAACAAAATCGTTTTTTACTTAATTATGTAAATTAATTTATTTTGATGGTATCAATGAAAAAATAGTTTGTTTTTTTTTAGAATATTTTGTTCACCTTCATCAGTCATAAAGTGTAACTGATTATGCATACTATTGTTGGTTTAAAAAAAGACATAAATTCTGTATTTTAAAATAAAGGAAACTTGGATTAGGTCCTCTACGGATCCACAGCAGCCAAAGTGGAGCATGTATACAACATGTCCGTCTGCATAATTTTAAAAAATGGTTTCGTCCATAAATTTCAGACATTCGTATACAAGTTGAAATTGTCAACGCCCACAACAGCATAATGAGTTATATTACTGAATATGTAGTGAGAGGCAGAAATAAAAAAAAAAACGCAGGTACACAAGTATACAAGTTGAAATTGTCAACGCCCACAACAGCATATTGAGTTATATTACCGAATATGTAGTGAGAGGCAGAAATAAAAAAAAAACGCAGGTACACAAGTATACAAGTTGAAATTGTCAACGCCCACAACAGCATATTGAGTTATATTACCGAATATGTAGTGAGAGGCAGAAATAAAAAAAAAAAACGCAGGTACACAAGTATACAAGTTGAAATTGTCAGTACCCACAACATCATATTGAGTTATATTACTATGTAGTGACCGACAGAAATAAAAAAAAAAACGCAAGTACACAAAAGCAGGAATAGACTGGATTTCATTTTTTATAAAGAAGCAGTAACATTACAAGAACTGAATGTCAGTAATAATATATTGTTGAAATATACTATACCTTTAACAGCTGAATAGAATTCTTGATTGTAAGAAAGTTAGGTGGTTCAGGTGCTTTACTAAGGAAGTCCGCTATTGGTGTGTTTACAGGAGCCAGCATCTTACTGTGCAGACACAGCTCGTGTAGTGGTACACGCAACAGTTCAGGAGTCTGGAACTCTTGTAAGCTCTTAAAACGTACTCGACTTAGGAGGTGAAAGCACATACCAGGCCTGCAACGACCAGCTCTGTAGGTAAAGTATCAAATGGAGTTATGATTCGGCAATGTTTCTGTAAGACAAGATTCATTTCTACAAATCTGTACAGTTTTGTTACATTTATTAATGTGCAGTAATGTAAGTTGACAGTTAAAACACTTATAAAGTTTACATCTTATTTTAAGCTAATTAAATACACAAGTTCACACGACACTAAACATTCTATTGACTTTTAATACACTTTTTTAACTCTTTCAATTTTTAATTATTCAATGTTTATAAAATATCATGAATTAATTTAATTATCATTAGCACAAGAGAAACTATTTACACAGAAATCATATCATGATCTATAATTATGTTAAATCAATGCTGATAGGTTGGTTCTATCTTTATTGACCCCTCATTAGCATAATATATCCTTTCATGATTTCTTTGTCAACGGTTTCTCTTTATTTATATTCAAGATAAAAGATCACAATAATTAAATCACCCTTATACAATACAATGTTTATATGTATGAGAGTTATTAGTGCAAGTCTTACCTTCCCTTTCGTTGAATGGCGCTTGATCTTGAAATCCAATTGCTTTTTAAAGCTGACACAGATGTAAGTGAATCAAAACATTTCTATACAGAGAAAATATTAAGAACTTAACATTACAGTTCAATGTTTGTAGAGAAAATGGAAAGTACAGGATGTGTAACTTTATATGCTTCTTTTCTTTATGTTATGTTTTCACTTGTCACGTCTTAGTTAATCATGTTGGGTGGAGGATACAAATGCTATATAAATTTCATAAATTCCATTTAGTATTATTTTTGTTGTGGAAGATTGAATCAAATTGTATTTAAACTACTGTATAACTAAATTTACAACAATAATTAATTAATTGTACTGGCAGTACTGGGATGAAATAAAGTATCAGAATCGTATCACTATTGACATTATGTTGAGAAACAAGAGTGGTTCCAGTGGGGTGGCCAGGGTTTCCAGTCTGGGAACGTTTTGCACATTCTCCAGCGTTATGCAGCAGAAACAGGCCCTAAGTGATATAATAACTGAAGAAGAGTTATTTAAACATTAATTTTTTTTTTTTACCTCTTTGACTTTTCCTGAATCAATAACGAACACAACATCACTGATGGTCACACTTGTTTCGGCAATGTTTGTGGAAAGAATCTGAATACAAATTTCCATTATATTTTAGTTTACAATAAAATATTATATTATATTATCTTCTGTATATATACCTCCAAATTGATATGGGATAGCCTAAACATGTAAATGTCTTATGGAATTACTTGTTGGAAAGAGTTCAATGATTTCCAAGTTGATACATTTCGGACTTTCATCATAGACCACAAATGTTAAGATTGCAGACAGAGTGTTTGTTTAATATTGAACTTACTATTTTCCTGATTCCATGTGGTGCAATTCTAAACACTTTCTTCTGATCATTACTCTGCATGTTAGAGTGCAGAGTGTAAATGTAGAACCTGTCTGTATTGCCAAATGTTGAATCAGACAAAAGCCGGTCTCTTAGACTGACAATGTCGGTGTAACCCGGTAAGAATACCAGAATTGAACCTACAGATGAACAATATTGAAAATACAAATGAATATTTAATAAACATGTTAAGCTCTGTCTACACCTCAAACTGTGTGATGTGCCCAAATATAGTAGTGATGTGACATCATCGTGTCCATATATGGGCAAATCACATTTTTTGACACATAAAGCTTGATATAGACAAAGCAATTTGTAGGATTCTCATGGTACCAAGGTTTGAAATCCTTCTGTCTAAAAGTGTCCACAACAATTTATCATGGGAAAAAAAAACTAATTATGTTAAAGACAATGTCCTGCCTGGTTTTAAACATTATAATTTAATCTTTCCTTAAAAAACAATTACTTTTCACCAGATGATTGGAACCTACCTTCCTGGGAATTCCTAACAATATATTGTAGTAGACTGATTATGAGATCAACATCGACTTTATTATCATCAAAGCTATGGTGATATGCCTCTAATAGTTCTTTATCCTCTAGGCTTATGTCGTTACTTTGCTTCACCAGATCAACACCTGTGTTACATGAACTCTGTATTGCAGCACTGTAACAAAGAAAATCAAAAGTATATTTTGGTATTTTGATGATGAAGATAACAGTGAAGCTATATAAAATGTAAATAGGGAATTAAATTAAATTAGCTGTACTAAGCCTCGGCAATATGTAGTAGGGTGGTCAGTTCCTTTCCATGCTGCCTTATCCTTCCTAGTATTTTCAACCTGGTACTCATTTACAGACTGGATAAATTAAATCAAAATCATGCCTGGCTACAAAAAAATTGCTACCACACAGTTCACAATTCCAATATATTGTTTTATTTATCAAACAACAGTATATAATTATTATTGTTATATTTTACTCACATATGTGCTTCAATAATATCAACTGCTTCAGGTTGATTCATTTTCTTTGCCCAGTCCATAGCAGTCCTAAAAATAATCAGTAAAACAATTCAATGAAATAGTATACACAATAGCACTCAATTTTCACGAATACGAAACTTTAATTACCGGTTTTTGTTTTACAACATATCTACTTATTATTTAAGTTATTCATCGTAAATCACTGACGAATGCTAGGCTGAGAAGCTAGCCATTAAAAAAGGCAGTGATTCATCGTAAATCACTGACGAATGCTAGGCTGAGAAACTAGCCATTAAAAAAGGCAGTTATTCATCGTAAATCACTGACGAATGCTAGGCTGAGAAGCTAGCCATTAAAAAAGGCAGTTATTCATCGTAAATCACTGACGAATGCTAGGCTGAGAAGCTAGCCATTAAAAAAGGCAGTGCTCCAACTTTAGACAAAGTTATGGACACGTTGACTTCCCAATGCGCTCAGTCAACAATGTTGCGTGGCAAAAATTCTAAAAACATTTACAGAAAGCTGAACATATTAGAGTGTTAATTTTCACCATTAAATATTACTTTTTTGTTAGATAGGACTAATTTCAAATGACATGTGATGCTTAAGCCTGGTTTTCATAAAATCGCTACACCGTCGCTACAGCGTTTTCATTAAAATCGCTACCCGTGAGATGTCGCCGACGCAATCGGAAAGGCTCCCCGATTCATCGCAGTCAAATCGGCAAAGTTCAACCATGCTCAACTTTGCCGATTTTGTTGGCGATCAATCGTATACGCGTACCAAAGAATATTTAGCGCTCGCGAACTAGATCCCCAATAAATTCTAGCGTTTCCATAGAATCGCTACGCTCTGTCGTTTAGCGATTTTTTATGGAAACCAGGCTTTAATTGACAAATCAAATTGAATGAATACAATCAGGTGTGTTATAATCATAAATAATTTTAAAGTCATTATTAAAACTTAAAGAATATTTTAATAATGAACAGCTTGGAATTTCAGTTTAATTAAGTTATTTTAAATATTGTTTTTTTGATGTTATCTTGTCTTGTATGTATTTTCTTGTTTTTTTATTTTTACTGAATCATACTTAATGATAATTGTACTAGGCCCAACCACTCACTTTTCAGTCATTACGGATTTGACCCCATTGGAAATAAGTTTACTTTTTGTCAACTTAATGGGTTATTCAGGTATTCTTTTTATACATTGTATATTTTAACTTTTATGTATGAATATCGAATAAAATCAATCAATCAATCAATACAATTTCTACATTGACGGTAGAAAGTAAAACAATTTTATAATAAAAAATACACACACTTACATGTCATTTGATGCTCTGATATTAACATATAAAATACACACACTTACATGTCATTTGATGCTCTGATATTAACATATAAAATACACAAACTTACATGTCATTTGATGCTCTGATATTAACATTAGCTCCAAGATTGAGCAAACGTTCAACAGCATCACAATAACCACGCCCAGCTGCTACCATCAAAGGAGTAGCACTGGTTCCAGAATGGGAGTAATCAACTATAATAATAGGAATAGTATAGTATTTTATTTTCAACTAGATGTGTATGATAGATAACCATACGTTAGGGTATTGAAAAACCAGAAACTTTTGCAAATTTCACGAGTGATTGAAATTCGTGAAAGTTCCGCAAATAATGATTTAGTACGCAAAATACAATAGGCCTACTACAAGCACTTTCTGGTACATGCAAGCCTATCTGATAGCAATAGCAGTTTTGTTTGCTTTCATTGTGTACTACTGTCGATGAAGTCATCGGACGGTGCATTCTATTTTTAAAAATTACTGCTTCTACATCTACATGTAACCTTTCGTAGCCTACACACGTAGGTTGATCGTAGGTCATTGTTCTATGAACGTAGCATACAAAGTATTGTTCGTACCTACAATGTATTGTTATGATAAGTATCTACGCGTCAATCTTAGGGTGGTTTGTGGGGTTAGTTAACACCATTGTCATCGCCTTCAATGCACACAAACAATGTATTGTTCGCTAATTAAAATCCTATCTAAAAAGCTAGAATTTTTGTAGCCGCCCTATGCATCAGTTATCCTAATTTGGCCGGACATTCGCCAATGAGACGACATCAGGCCTGTGGATCTCAGTTCACTCAGAGTTTTCCGCAGCCAAAACAAAACTATCGGTTAATTTTTTAACCAATAAGGTAATCAATTAAAAAATAAAGTGCGCATGATTAGTCATTACCACAACCTAGTGCTCAATCACAACGCAACCAATTATGTATCAGGTCAAAAGTAAAAAATTAACACATTTATCCAATTTAAATGAGATAATTATCGGTTAATTTTTCTCGCGTGGAAATGGTTAAACCCTATTTTCCAGGAAGTTTATCGGTTAATTATCAGTTATTTTTTGGCCCAAGTGCTCTTATATCTCTGTGGTATACCAGATATACATTTAACATAAATTTACCTGAAATATTTTCACTAAGTAGTAGATGAAACAAATGGTTAAAAGCATTCTCATCGCCCACTAACCAACAATCACTGATTGCTTGATCCATATCTTGTCTTAACCAATCAGACAAACCATCTAGATTTACAGAATCCTTTATCAAGTAAAAGAATTGTAGACAATTTACAATACAGAACAATTTAATTTTATTATTACACAAAATTAACAAAGGCCACATAAATAAAAAAAGATCGATAGGTAGTAAACAAGGTATATATAATTTTGACAGCTTTAAATTTTGTTGTTTTGGTTCAACAAAAAATAACAAATTCAAGAACTACTGTAAATAGCTAAATATAAAACTGTAATGATGAATAAAATATATATAAAAAACTGACCAAATAAAAATTATATATTAAATTTAATAATGTTTAATTTATAAAAAATATCATATCATATCAAGTATATTGTTTTAATAAAAAAAGCCTTGTTTCATTATTTGACAGTCTCTAGTTATATATTATTTCAAATATTATCGCATCAAGATTGTTTTATTAAGTACACTTTGGCCCAAGGAACAATCCATTAGTTTTGTCTAGAGCCAGATGCCTTTTATTACGGAAAATACCAATAAACTTACAAGCATATTTCTCGCACCTTCAACAATATCAAAATTACCCATGATGCTTTCTTTGGTGCAATCAGGTTCGTCCGTCTCTTTTCTCATCCATTCATCTAATTTGTTTTGTTGCTTCTTTACTATAGGGTAAAATTCACAAAAACAATGTGATTAAAATCATTATGGTTTTAAACTCTTAATTTGGACGCATTTCGAACCATATTCAAAGTAGATATGTTGCAACTTATGTAAATTTGTGAAACAATACATGCAAAAATGACCAACAGTTGAAAATTACAAATTAGTGAACAATCTGTGCAGGAAATTTTAGGAAATAAAACACAGTTTATGACATATTCATAGTAGAAGATATTTTGCACTGCATATTTACAAGATAGTATTTGAGTATGTGAATAAGTTACCAATGAAGAATGAATGTAATCTAGTATATAATCTAACAAATAGGCCATAGTGAGTAATATGAAAACTATCCTATGTCCATGTATTAAATGCAGAGAAATGCGAACAAAATAGGTTAGATTTATTGAGTTAATGCTTAGTGATAAAACTTACATCGTGCAGCTTCTTTTTGGTGCTTTTTCATTTTTTCATTGACATATCCAGAGCTAAAGGAGTCAAATTAAAGGAGTCAATTGAAAATGTAATTGTTTACACATGGCTCTTCTCAGGAAAACTAAGAGTAAGAATAAAAATAAAAAAAAAAAAACTAAGAATATGTCAATATACCCTGCTGTTCATGGAAACCATGGAGCAACACCTACAGATTATAGCATAATAATATATCATAATAATTTGTGTGTAAATAATAAATAACTCAAGTTAGTTAATTTCGCATCAGATGCCATGTTTTTGTAAAAAAAAATTGAAATTGTTGTAGAATACGATAGGCGTCATTCTCAAAGAGTTGACTGTTTTATCTGAACACAATCCATTCTTACCATTTTAATGCATCTTCTAAAAATAATTGTTCTACAGGATATAGGTTACCAGGCACTGCAATGTAATAAAGATATAATAAATTGAGTGGCCAAGCGGTTAAGACAGGGCGTGTAACCATTTATGCACAAATGCTGTAAATCAAAAAATAGAATAAAGAAATTATCTTAATATTTAAAAGGATAAAGGAATTGTTATATATATACTGTATGTATTTTATATAACATTTGTCACATGAGAAGGGTCAAAACAAAAAATATAAAATCAGGAAAAGGGTAATTTGATGATTGCTAGTGTGTTCTATTTGGTTTAGACACTTGTAATTTGGTGATTTGCATGCTTCATTACTAATCCTTGCATCCTGGCTCAATACCAGGAATTTTCTCATGACACTGCTTTTATAAAGTTTAGAAATGTGTTTGTTTCCCATCCTCTAATTGATGATTCATTTATGCTAGCTGCTTAATGCATGTTAAGATAAAAAACAATTTCTTTTGGTCAGTGTTTCATTGGTAATTCTGAAAAACTACCTAGCAGACATTTGTAAACTGACTTGATGGAAAAACTACTCTAATTGTTGGACAAGATTTTAATAACTAAAGATTGAGTTGCAAATAATAAGGTATTTATCATAATTAATTGTATATTGATTGCTTTTACTTAGTTTATTTTAATTAAACTGATTTTGTGTGAAAATATTAATTAGTTTATAGCATGGCCACGTCAGATAAACAATAGGCAATATCTCCTTGCTTATGGGTAGGAAAAACAGATTTTTATGTTTGCAGTTATATAAATTAAAATAAAATGTACTCGATTTACCTATACTACATTGGTATTGTAAAAAGTAGTTTCAACTTAACTGTTATTTTGTGTAAGGTTTTTACAAATAAAAACATAAGAATATCCACTATTTCCCATTGGAATGATTTTTTTCCAAGGATGTATTTGAAAAACATCTTCATGAGCACTAAGACAAATTCAGTGGCGTAACATAGAGTTTAAGGACGTTAACTGCCCCCACCCTGGAGGCCTCGGCTGTTTTTAGTCCCCATAAAAGCTCTGGGGCCCTTGGGTTTAGCCAGTGAGCAATCATAGCTGTTACACTACTGGACAAATTGTGGTAGGTATATAATGAACAGACTATTTTTGACAGTGGGATTTAAGCTCTTCATGTGAGAGGGAAGCATTTTACTATAAATCAAGAACATGGATTCTTGTTCGTTTTCTGGCAGTGTACATGAATGCAACCCATGTCATTCATAGGTTTATTGACCAAACATGACACATGCTTTTTTTAGCTTGGCACTGCGGCAGTGTAAAATATATAACTTATATATATATTGAAATATATATTTATACTGGGTAACCTCTTCAGTCAAAGACTGGTCTCCCAGAGGGCCCAGTTGGTGATCAGTGGCTGTGATGTACTAGTACACCGGGGTAACCCCCTACTCGTCTGGAAAGATGTACTACTGTAGGTTCTTTAAAGTGCACACGAGCTAGATGTGTACACTGGACCTACGGTTTATAGTCCTTATCCGAGAAGACTCGTTCTACCACCAGAACCATGGAGTGAGTGAGCCTCGAACTCCTGCCGATGTTATGGCTACGTAATTACGGTTCCACTGTCTTAACCGCTCAGTCACTCACTCACTCTGCCTTAACCGCTCGGCCACTCACTCACTATTTGTGAGGTGTACCAAGTATTTAGGGGGCATTTCTAATAAAAGACAGTTATCTGAAATCTAGCCTAATTTAGGTCTGAAGCATGGATTATATTATTCTATAATTTTATGATATTTTGCCACTGGCAAAGAAAATAATTCAATACAAATTACTATTGCAGGATGGCTAGCAACGATTTAAGTCTACTTGGAGATATTGATGAAAATGTTCTAAAATGTTCCGTATGTAATGGAAGATTAGAAGACCCAAAATCACTTAGCTGCTCTCACAGCTTCTGTCTGAAGTGTTTGGAGAAATGGGTTCAAACCAATGGGAAATTAACATGTCCTATTTGCCGCAAACTTGACTCCATTCCAGAAGGAGGGCTTGAAAAACTTGCAGAAAATTTATTTCTCAATTACCTTTTGGAAACTATACAACAACATGAAAAGAATGATGAGATGAAATGCATATGTGAATCAGCAGAACAAGCAACACACTACTGTAAGCAGTGCAGGCATTATTTGTGTTATGAATGCAGTAATCATCATAAAAAGTTGCCAATAACAGCCAATCACATGCTGTTTGCTGTAGAAGAGCAATTGATGACAGAAAAAAGTAAATCTGCAACTTTAGACACACCAATGTGCTTCTTTCACACAAAACCATTAGAAATGTACTGCATAAAATGTAAAGTACCCATATGTATAGAATGCACTGAAATGAAACATGAAGCAGGGGACGGTAAACATGAACTAATTAACATTGCAACAGCATTCAAAACGTTTGAAACTCAAACTTCAGTAGAATTAAAGAAAGATGCCAATGAATCCTTTGAAAAAATAGAAAATGCACTCAAAGTAGTTACAAAGAATGCTAAAGAACTGGAAGACAGTAAAGAAACAAGTCTTAGAGATATTGATAACAAAGTTCAAGATATACTAAAAATAATCAAGAAAAAGGGAGATGAACTGAAAAAAAAAGTTGAAACATTTTATGAAAATGAAAAGAAAGCTAATGATGTACTAATGACAAGATTAAGAACAATCAATTTGAGTTTCCTAAATCGGTTATTAACGAGCAAGGCAGCGCCTAATATTGAATCAAGTGAGATTGTATTAAACAAACTAAAAGATGAGATTAATAATTATGAAAAAATCCATCAAGACAGTAAACAAATTGCCTTTATTCAAAACAATCTAATTGATTATATACAGAGAAATAACATTGGAAATGTTACATTAAGACCACTTACTATCAAATTAAAGAAACATCCTTTTGGAGTAGCAAAGTGTGATGATGATTGCTTGCTGGTTTCATTTTACACAAATACAATTTACAAGTACAAGCTATCAGGAAAATATATAAGTAATATTACATTACCAGAAGGTGTGAAAGTGGAAGGACTGTACAAAATGAGGAATGGCAACATAGTATTTAGCGATGAAGGTAATAGATGCATACAAGTATGTGATAACAATGGTCATGTGATCAGATCCATTGGTAAAGGTGTATTTTCATGTGGCATTCACAAAGATGAGTCGCTTAATGTTCTGTACGTAGCAGATATGATTGGGTGTGTTCTTATATTTGACATTAATAGTGGTAAGCAGTTGAACAAAATACAAATGCAAAAGAGTATACAGTATATTAATGGTCAACAAGTTCGCTCTCTCAGCTACTATGATGTCACTCTTTCAAAAACTGGGAAAATACTTGTAGCAGATCAAAAGCAAAGTCAAGTATTATTGTATGACAATAAGGACAAGTCGATCAAAATACTCATCAATAAAGGAGACCTAAATGGTTCGGTGAATAAGCCAAGAGGAGTTGTAGTTGACGACGATGACAACATCATCGTAGCAAGTTGCAACAAACTGCAACTATTCAGTAGTGATGGAAAATTTATCAGAAGAATTGATCAACAAGATGATGGAATTAATGATCCACGTCAGTTATGTATTATTTCACATAACCCATGTAAGGTTGCTGTAGTTAGTTATGGTGACCGCACAATTAAAACATTCAATTACTAAAGACTACTTCAATATGACTATTCCACTGAGTTAGTTTATTTTGAGTTTTACTTGACCATGACCTTTGACTTAACAAACGTTAATTTTTTTATGCCAAGCTTTACCCGCCCACCCAGTTTGAAGAATTTACCCAATTTTTAAATTTTACCATGACCTTTTACATCAGATGAATTTGGTTGGCGCCCTCCTTAAGATCATACTCTGTCCGCATGCTTGTTTTCCCCAATTTTAGCCTAACCTTTGATCTTGATGATGCAAAATCGCTTATTCTTAAACTGTGCATCCACCAAGTTTGAAGACTGTGCGACTCCTATTCTCTAAATAAAGCCGGACGGAGAGACAGACACGTAGAGCTTTGGTGAATTATACTATTATAATCGAATTGTAACCATAGTCCACACTGTAATGTGTAACTTGTTTATAAGTTGTAGTGTAACCGCAAGATAAAATATTGTTATTCTATTGTTTAATCTAATCGGCCAATATCCATACTGTAAAGCTTCATTATTTTTATTTCAGAACATTGTCTTTCACAGGTTTTAATTTTATAATTTTACCATGCTCAAAATAGTGGAAAAAACTAAGTAATTGCAATTGTTTTTTCAATGTAATTATTGGGTGGTATTCAAACCCATGACCTCCAGATCACTAGCTTTCCATTAATTTATATGCTTCTAGACCACCAAAATTGCACTGCATGCTAGGGTTAGATTAAAATGTTAAACTATTTTATACTCTAAATCAATAAAGTAAATATAAATTACCTTGGATAACAGGACAGGCGTTGAAGTACTTAACAAATAAATTGATGTCCAATGCAGCGCTCATTAGTATCAGCTTTAGGTTGCGATACCTGGCAAGAAGATCTCTTAAACTAATTAACAAGAAATCACTAAATCGGTCTCTTTCATGAATTTCATCCTAAAAATACAATAATAATAATAATCAGCTTTTAATAGTGGAGGTCAAAATGTTGTTTTTAAGTAAGCAAACACAAAACAAAAAGGCATGTATAAGATACTAGAAACGTTAAGCACAAATCTTATTTTGGTTTTTTTAACTTAAAGACACCTTCCCTACAATTTGTGACGTTTTGTAAAAATAATACATATATATTACTTTAAAAACATTAAATCAGGCCATTCCTTGTCTTAAATGTACGTTTAAGGTGAATTATGATAAAAAGACAATGCACTACCTAAGTAGCTCGCAGCGAATGACCTCTCGTGGACGGTCTTTAGGCCTAGCCTAGCTAGGCTTAGTTTCGTAGGCCTAGCTGGTAAACATCGGTAACGTACAAACATCGTACGCTAGCTATATACCTAGCCTGACGTTGTATAGTTGCTGCACTAATTGTCTTTCTATTTTTTCCAGACTCCGCGTTGATACAAGTTGGGGAAAACCGTTTTCGTTGAAAATTTAGGAGTCTTCCATCTGTTTTGGCCTCACGATCGATCGAAAAGTGGGTGAATTACACAAGAAAAACAAAAATATCAATCCGCGCAAAATGCATTTTGGGATTTATAGCGGGCCGCTATAATTATTAGAATCGACTTATTTTTCACATTTTTAACCATTTAGAGACGAAAAAAGTTATTGCAATAGGACCATATAGTATTATTTTTACATTAAATATAGTTTCTGATCTTAAATTAGATCTAAAAAACGTAGGGAAGGTGTCTTTAATATATTTAATTACGTAGATTTATAATTATTAAAGATATATTATTCTCCTGTAAAAATAATTTTTGTTGTTGAATATGTCATAATAGTTATTCACTTTGACCAAAAAATGGATCGAAAAAAAAAATATTTATCTAAAAAAACTGTAATTTAAAGCAAAAAATAGTTGAATTGGCTGACAGCCAATGGTTTTTTTTTGTGTTGAAATTAACTGTTTGTTTTGTTTTTTCCTATAAGTGAAAACATTGCTTTTTCTGGGGTTTTTTTCTGTCGAATTGATTAACTTGATTAAAACTTAAAAACCTTTTTTTTCATGTTTTTGGATCATTAAGATGAAAATAACAAACAATGTGTAAAAATGTTTAATATTAATTACCACAATGACATGAGTAACTGACTTGAGGGAATGATTTCCACCCATAAGTGTACGTAACAATACCCCATTGGTACAGAAAGTCAACAGTGTTCGAGGTGATGTCCTGAAACAAAAATAATAATTATCAGGATAAAATGTGGTCATCTACTTTTTAGATTAAATAATACACTAAGCTACTGGTAAAATGACAATTGAAATTGGGAACATTATCTTTCAATGCAATACAAATCTAAAACACTATAGACTATATGGATAAAACCAAGAAAACCATGAATGATGTTAAAAAATGTGTAAATATTGGAGGTCCGGCTCGATCATCGTTATCATTATTTCAACTCAATGCAACTCAACGATAGGGGGCACAATTGATGGAAAATAACTATGTTTAAGTCTTACAAATGCAAATCAAAACAGAACACACCCAACAATTCGAAGGAAGATAAACAACTTATCAGCTTTTATCAGGTGTGAAGTGTGCCTGTATCGCAACATATATTTGGTGATTTCCCTAATCTACAAATAGACGTCGACGCGGTAGCACGTTTGTGTCTAAACTGTCAAACTGTTTTCCAGCGGGTGTGTTTAGTAGCAAACAGACTTGTTAACCAATCCTATGAATGTAGGTTTAAATCTTTCCTTTTCAGTACTAATTTTTCACAAAGATAGAGTTTAGTTACAACTCACAATCTAGGACCTACAAATAGTTACATCAATTAATTATGTCAGTTAATTGAGACACGATTCTTTGGTCAACTGATTGACACAGTTTTGACGGATTCTATGTTCAAACCAACAGCACAATATGCATGCGGTTGTATGTTATTGCAAATTGAAACCTCGTCATAGGCTGGATTTGAAGCATTTTAAAATAATACCTGCTCTCTAATCGGATCTGATAGCCAACAGTCTGACCAATCTTCTCCCCTCTCTCAATGGCAACTCTCTCTGCAACAGATAAAGCTGATAATCGTCTTGGTTGTGTGCAGATGATTCTACAGTTGCGACCAGTGCTGTGATGACTGTCCAGAATGTACTGAGGTATCTTTGAATGTAATGTTAAATAAATATGTGAATAACCATTAACTTTAAAAGCAAGGAATTTTATATTTGGAACAAGTTACTAGTTTTTTTTTTTTTTATTTCATACGCATCCAAAAATTGCCAATTACAGGATGGACAAAGTATTTCAAAATTTATCATGCATACAGTATAAACTACGTCTCATTTGAGGCTTAGGGGGGAGTGGAGTTGAAAGAGTTTTGAGTTAAAATGCTAGCACTACTGTAGGTCACTATTGAAATCTGGACCTTGGGATTGGAAGGCAAGCATGTTAACTAACCACCAAGCTCCAGCTCTACTACAATGCTTAAATTAAATTTAAGTCGGTGATTGGTCAATCCATAAACAAGATTAATTTTTAAAAAGACCTTTCTCTTTAAGATTCTCACCCATCCAAGCCCTTGTTCACGTAAAGTATTAATTTATTTGAATAAATTATCATTTTCATAATTCTATTGTGAGTAATTTAAAACAGCGTGCACCACGTTTCTACATGTTCATTTTTCTTCCAAATCTTACATCTTTTTGCTTAAATCATTATCTTCCGAAATTGTCATTCTTCATGTTTGATTTTCATAAGGTCTACCAATTGTTTATAATTTTTAAGATGACGAATAAATAATAAATGTTGTTGTATTATGCCAATAAAAAGGACTCTAGGCCAAAATATAAATAAAATAGAGGGCAAAAAATGAAAAAACTGAAACATTACACAAATAAACAAACCTGAGTTGTCTTGCCTGAGCCAGTATCACCAGCAATCAGCATCACTTGACTACTCTCAATTGTTGCCAATATTTCAGTCTTCTTTGCAAACACTGGCAATGTTTGTCTAAACGCATCAAGATCTGAGGCAGAACGCTTTGCTGGAATTTGTGGAATACCGTTGTTTAATCTTCCAGTTGTTTTGTTTACCTCTCTGAAATGTTGTCCTGTTTAATTAAAAAGAAAAGCATAAGTTAGTAAATTGTTAATTACCAGGGTCGCAAGTTGGAAAAACTAAATTTCGGGTAAACAATAGAGGACCTACTACAATAATTTAACATTAAATAGAGGGTGCTATACAAGCTAATATTAAATTATACAAAAAATCTCGAGCATACATCATCTGTACTTGTATTTTAGAAAACACAGACTAATTTAAATCACTTACCATTTTCTCCAGTCAGTTTGCCTCTTTCAACTCTGGGAAACAGGTCCTGCTTTTCTCGAACAGTAACTGGGAATCTCTGGAGTAGATTTTTACACTCTTGATGTGATTCACGGCTGATTTGGAAAACTGATATACTACCAGAGGTAGATGTTAAATCTTTCTTGAACAAAGATAGGAAACGATTGGTGCCTTTGCTGCAGTGGTAAGAAATGATTATAAGTTATTGTAACAAGGAAGTGAAAGTCAACACACATTGATGAAGCCTCAAAAGTGGTGTTGATAGTGAAAGTCAACACACATTGATGAAGCCTTAAAAGTGGTGTTGATAGTGAAAGTCAACACACATTGATGAAGCCTCAAAAGTGGTGTGGATAGTGAAAGTCAACACACATTGATGAAGCCTCAAAAGTGGTGTTGATAGTGAAAGTCAACACACATTGATGAAGCCTCAAAAGTGGTGTGGATAGTGAAAGTCAACACACATTGATGAAGCCTTAAAAGTGGTGTTGATAGTGAAAGTCAACACACATTGATGAAGCCTCAAAAGTGGTGTTGATAGTGAAAGTCAACACACATTGATGAAGCCTCAAAAGTGGTGTTGATAGTGAAAGTCAACACACATTGATGAAGCCTCAAAAGTGGTGTTGATAGTGAAAGTCAACACACATTGATGAAGCCTCAAAAGTGGTGTTGATAGTGAAAGTCAACACACATTGATGAAGCATCAAAAGTGGTGTTGATAGTGAAAGTCAACACACATTGATGAAGCCTCAAAAGTGGTGTTGATAGTGAAAGTCAACACACATTGATGAAGCCTTAAAAGTGGTGTTGATAGTGAAAGTCAACACACATTGATGAAGCCTTAAAAGTGGTGTTGATAGTGAAAGTCAACACACATTGATGAAGCCTCAAAAGTGGTGTTGATAGTGAGAGTCAACACACATTGATGAAGCCTCAAAAGTGGTGTTGATAGTGAAAGTCAACACACATTGATGAAGCCTCAAAAGTGGTGTTGATAGTGAAAGTCAACGAACACACATTGATGAAGCCTCAAAAGTGGTGTTGATAGTGAAAGTCAACACACATTGATGAAGCCTCAAAAGTGGTGTTGATAGTGAAAGTCAACGAACACACATTGATGAAGCCTCAAAAGTGGTGTGGATAGTGAAAGTCAACACACATTGATGAAGCCTCAAAAGTGGTGTTGATAGTGAAAGTCAACACACATTGATGAAGCCTCAAAAGTGGTGTTGATAGTGAAAGTCAACACACATTGATGAAGCCTCAAAAGTGGTGTTGATAGTGAAAGTCAACACACATTGATGAAGCCTCAAAAGTGGTGTTGATAGTGAAAGTCAACACACATTGATGAAGCCTCAAAAGTGGTGTTGATAGTGAGAGTCAACACACATTGATGAAGCCTCAAAAGTGGTGTTGATAGTGAAAGTCAACACACATTGATGAAGCCTCAAAAGTGGTGTTGATAGTGAAAGTCAACACACATTGATGAAGCCTCAAAAGTGGTGTTGATAGTGAAAGTCAACACACATTGATGAAGCCTCAAAAGTGGTGTTGATAGTGAGAGTCAACACACATTGATGAAGCCTCAAAAGTGGTGTTGATAGTGAGAGTCAACACACATTGATGAAGCCTCAAAAGTGGTGTTGATAGTGAAAGTCAACACACATTGATGAAGCCTCAAAAGTGGTGTTGATAGTGAAAGTCAACACACATTGATGAAGCCTCAAAAGTGGTGTTGATAGTGAGAGTCAACACACATTGATGAAGCCTCAAAAGTGGTGTTGATAGTGAAAGTCAACACACATTGATGAAGCCTCAAAAGTGGTGTTGATTGTGCTGCTCACAACACAGGGCCTTTCGGCCTTTGAGGGAAGAACAGAAAAAGGCCTTGAATGCCATTCCACGATAGTGGTATCATCCATGAGCCGCACCATTTCTTTTTCACCAGATGTTGCAATATTATTATCACGAGCACGAGGACATACTATTGTCAGAGAACAGAGAAGTACAATTATTTTTCGGCCTATCATCAGTTTTAAACTGCAATTTTCGGTCAGTCTATTGTATGATGGGAGAATCGGAATCAAGCCTTAGAATGAGATAGAATAACCAGCAACCTGTTTTCATGATGTGATCTAGTATAGGGGCACACCAGTACTGAACTGAAATAGCTTCTTCCGAACCACTTTGTTCAGCTTTTTTTAATGACCAACAACAGCAACTTAAATCTAATTAGGAAGTCTCATTCACAATTTTCAATATAAATGTTCACTTGCTACCAACTTACCCTTTACTTTTGGATTTCAATCCAAGTTCTTGAGCTAATCGGTGTATATATGCTCTTTCAGTAGATGTCAATGAAGAGGGGAATTCCAACACTACAGTTAAAAAACAAAACGACTTTTATATTGATATTTTACAAATATGTAGTACAAAATACTATAACTATACCGTCTGTTGTAGAACATGATGGGCAAGTTGAACGAAAAACAGTTGAACCTTCCGTACCCGGCCACCCGAAAAATTTGTATTGACTCTACAGAACTAAAATACAATTTTCGTACTTATTGTGCTTTATATATTAGCTTTATTTCAAAGTGGTTTTAAAAACATTTCAGTGAAGAACATTCCTGTGTTTTTGAGAAAACTGCACATACTGTACTTTGACCGACCATTTTCATGATAAAAGCTTCTAATATTTGTCTGAAAATCATAAATAATACTAAACGTCCTGATCATAAACAATAAAATACAATTATCTGGAGAATTTAGAGGCCTGTTGCATTTAAGAACGCCGAAAATATCGTGCATAGCCATAATACGTGATTTTGGCCCTCTATCGGCAGAATAGGCTATCAAATGGCAAATTATCAAAACCTTTGAAATAAAAATAAAATGAATAAAAATGAACACACACAAACAACACGATTCCAAATGGTTTTATAATTGTTGAACATGAAAACAACTTAACAATTCGTGTTGCTGCAGCAATGTATTTTTCATCGATTTATGTTAAACTTTTTTATTTTATCTATAGTGTATGTATCAAATAATTAATGCACCATAAAAAACATCCAAAATAATATAATTTGGCATTTTATACTTTCATTACTGTTTGCATGCATCATCTAATTCACACAGCACAATTTTTCTTAGCGTCTTTTATTTTTGCAAAGTCTAAACAGTCAAAAGTAAAGTATAAAGTTCCATATCTAGTATTGCTTTCATTTTTTGTCTACAATATTTCAAAGTGAAGGGATAGTGTATAACAAAATCAATGGCCGTAAATACAGTAGTTCCGAATTTTATTATTTTAATAATTTGTCAAAGAACTTTTATCAGAGTGCGCTTTTATTATGCCTAGGGGACAAAATTGGCCACTATGTATTCAATTATTCTTACTACAAAAAAAAGATAAAAACATAATAGATTTTCAGTTATTGTTAATTTGTGGGGTACAATTTTCCACATTGCACTATGCCTATCATTTCAAATGATGTACAGCTTCATTTGAATTGACTGTAAAATGTTTATTTTGTTTACCAGTTTGAGATTCATCATATCTGAATTCTTCGACTGAAGCACCAACTCCAATCCTAAGAGATTCTTCTACACAAATTGGTTTCTGTCTCCAGCTTTCTTTCTTTTTAGTTTTATACATTTTTCTTGAAACCTACAGTAATGTATAAAATAATAATCAGTTAATTTGTTTGATTTAGGTCGTGTTTTTCATTTGATTTATGTCCCATTTTTTATTTGATTTATAGGTAAATGTGACCACCAATTCTGAGCATAATTAACAAAATATCAAATAATAATAGTAAATACACAAAGAAAAATACACCCAAAAAATAGTTTGGTATTCTATATTTTCGTTAGTGTCCACGTGCATCATCTATTTTCGACTACTGTTTCACCACCATGTGCACTTTTTTGTGTTGATTTCAAGTCCGTAAGCATGCTATAGTTAATTAATTATTCCCATATAACTTCCCATCTTAATTCTATAAATTATCAATTCACATTAAAAATGTTTCAAATTGCCGACTGACTGAGAGAGTGCATGTCCTCTCTCATCTCATGCACGTTGTCACTTTCTGATGCGCACTCTAGCCTAGATTAATATTCACCCAGCACAATTTTTTTCATTTATTTTCGTAAAGTCCCATATCCAGTATTGTTTTTCATTTTTGAGCTTACACTACAGATATTTCAAAGTGAAGGAATAGGGCCTAAACGCCTAGGTCGCGATCCAAATCGGTCGCGCATCACAACTGTCGTGGTGTTATGCATTTCGGTCGTTGCACTGCTTCACGTCGTATGTAAATTAGCTGATAGTAATAGTATGGAGCGCCGTTCGCCAATATATAACGGTTTTATTAGTACTAATACTACAGTATTTATTACGTTCTTTATAAAGTAATTAATTTTTAAATGTATGGATGAAACTTAATGGACTTTCTCTCATTACAGAACTAAGAAATATGAAATACAGCAACAGTACTAATAAAACTAGTGGGTCATACAATTGACATTGACAAGTGAAAAAACATGCAAAGAAAAATATACATAAGGTACGTTTGGCAGGCCATATATACGCGACCGGTTCGAAATGCGAGCGATTTGAAAAGCGACTGATTCAAAGCGCGACCTATTCCAAACGCGACCGAAATGATCTGTATATTTGTAACCCGTGTAGGCCTAGTCCGGCCTAGGGCCAGTAACAGTAGGTCAGGACTAGCCTATGGCATTATAACAAAATCAAATAATGGCCGTAAAAAAATAGTTCCGAATGTTGTTCTTATTAAATTGTATCACAAGCTCACTCATCGAAAGAACACCTTTAATTTATTTTATAGTGAAAAATGATAAATCATTCATTCATTTTCGTTAACCCGATCGCCTTTCCTTTATTTTTAGAATGAGCCCGAACGTTCTCACGTACACAACAGACAGTCAGTTGGGCCCGAACGTCCACACGCGTTTTGGTACCCCATCGTCTTGTTGGAATAAACCCGATCGTCCATCATGATTCATGGGCCCGATCGTCTGTCAATCGTAAGTCGTGCATTACTAGTATTTATATTTAAAAACTTACGTCACAAATAGTCTATTGTAAAAAGCTAGGCCTCATTAATTACAATACTTTTTAGGCCTAGCCTAGCCTTCTAGGAGTATCCGCCTTCTACACATGGGGGGGAGACCGTTTGGTGGATATCGGCGGCGTTTGCTACGGCGCGCGATGGTGGTACATGGTCACTGTATAGTATACAGCCGTTGATCTAATTTTTATTTTCTATTGGTACGGCTAACCATGATGGAGGTATCAAGAACTCCAGAGTGTCATACTTTTTCATAGAAAATAATAAATTAACATTTATACTTTCATTTGAATGATTTCAAATGAGTTTGAAGTCTAAATTTTGAAAACCACTTGAACATCTCAATGGACTGAATATGTTTTGTAGCACGTTAACTGTTCCTATAAGTAACATTAAATGAACAAACAGTTGCCTTTCCGATAGCCACATTGGGTAGATAAGCTGAAATAGTATGGTGTTACAGTTATTATTTCTGCTCTCCTACTTAATGAGAATAAAAATTACTTTGTACTTTAAAAAACGAAAAGCTAACTGTAATAGTTTACAGAAAATATTTACTTTTAAGGTATTATTTAAAAACCAGGTTAATTGAAATGATTATTATTAAATTAAATTAAATAAATGAATTTTAATTATTTTCGAGAGGGAGTAGCAAGCAAAGAAATAATGTCATGGTGATGACGTTCTTAAAATCACTCAAGCAAAAAGAAGTAAACAAAAACAACATGGAAGTGAAGCAAAAGTTGTCCCTTATTTTGATTCTGAGTGGCAAGCGAAAATCTGGTAAAGATTTTATTGCCCAACTCATACACGAAAGGTGAAACACAAATAATTATTTAATTTAAATGTAAAATAGTTTTTTCCAATTTCATAGAGCCTTGTTCATTTATGTAATTAAAATAATTTCTGGCATATAATATATGCTGAACTGCGATGTATTCATTTTAATTTCACGACCGGTCCTTTAAAATATAACCGCTTTCACTAATTTAGTTTGCAGATACTGTAATGGCTGTCTCTTAATTGGGTCTGACGAATTAGCACATAAAACCCCATTGAATTAAACCACACCGAACGCATGCTGAACCACACCGAACCCCCATTGATTGAACCAGGTCTGACAAAATACCCTGTTCCGGCATGTGAAAGACCCATCCGGCCATCTGTCTCGAGCCTCCTGTCCCTCCCTCTAGGAAAATGATGAAAAAAGATGATGGTGAGAAGGCCGGTGGGTTTGGTGTACTGGTCCAAATGGGTTGTGTGGTCGGGGGATTAAAACCTACTCTTTTTTAATGTCAGGTTTTCAGGTGGTGGAGACATTGTCAATTTCAGAGCTCAATTCTATTTTTCACTCGGCCATTTGTTTAATTTTCTTTTACTGTAAACGATTTGTGAGGTTTTAAATCGAAAAAGCAGCTTAATACATGTACATGACGGACATACCCTAAAAATGTTTGTTGTTTTTCAACCATTTTTTTGTTAGGTATCGACCAAACAGCTGTATAATTCGATTATCTGCACCACTGAAAGAACAGTTTGCCAAGGTAAATGAAAAAATAAATTGTGAATTGAATATAAATAGGTGTGTTTGTAAAATTTAATGTAAAATAAAGCACGGCAAAGTAGGCCTACAAATAAAACTACAATCAAAATGTTTTTTTTCTATATAGATATAAATAAGAACAAAACAAAACTGAGGAACGATAAATTAACAATTTTGTTCTATATACAGTACATACTTGTGTGTCATCATAACCATAACTCATTGTATTGTATTTTTTCATCAAAATAGTTGATTCATTACAATATGTCTTTATTATATATCATTGTCACGAACTCCTCTTACGTATGTTTTCGAGCGGTTGAAAATACTTTAGGAACAACTCCCTTGTGACATAAAAGTATACACACAAAATCCACAAAGTTGAAAAATAACTCAAAACAAAGCTTTAATTTTGATCAACTTCAACTTTCAACAATCCAGTATATAAAGCACTTAAACAACAGCGTCACAATAACTTTTACAATCGAATATCCAACCTCTAATATCCAACAACCTTACAATAGTTTTACATCGCTTTATAGATGTTCCTATCCTTCTAGATCATTCTTTATACTTCTTATTCTATTGGATTACAGTTTCTATTAATAGCACTTCTGGAATGTTCCTGATTGTTCTTATTATTATACATGGTTTCTTAAATCAAAACATCTTATTCTAGAATGTTCATGTAAACACTATGATACTGTATCTGTTAGGAATGGTAATTTATTACAATCATGTATTATTATATAATAAAGAAAGTAACAATTGTTTACGGTATCTTTTTTTAAAAAGGAAAATGAGATGAATTTCACAGAACTGCTTTCATCTTCAGAATACAAAGAAATGTGTAGAGCCAAAATGATTACTTGGGGAGAAGAACAAAGAAAACAGAACCTTTCTGTATTTTGTGAACTAGCAACTAAAGACAAATATGATATTCCAATTTGGATAATTAGTGATGCACGTAGAAAAACAGACATTTTGTACTTTCAAACCAAATACTCAGATATTGTAAAGACTGTGAGAATCACAGCTGACATGTCTGTAAGACAAAGCAGAGGCTTCAACTTTGTGCCAGGTTTGTAAAATTTAACATTTAGTGCCTATGGTGGTAGTTCCTATTTTAAGAGCAATTGACACAAAACATTTCTAACAAAATAGAAAGACAAAAAAGGGAACTTTTAGTTTTAAGTTAGTGAATTTTTAAAGATCGTTTCCACCAAAAACATTAAAAAAACATTAAAAAAATAAAAAAGACTTTAAATATGCCATTTCACAGTGTTGATCACTTCTGTAAAATAAAAAAAATAATGTTTTACTTATAAAAAGACAAAATAAATAGTTAAACTCAACCAAAACCTATTGACTTCCTCCAGTCAATTTTACTATGTTTTGCTTTAAATTACAGTTTTTAGGCAAATTGTTTTTTTCAATCCAATTTCTGGTCAAAGTGAACTATTATGTGACATTAAAATGGCATAATTCAACAAAAACATTTAAACAAATTATTATTTTTTTTTAAATCTTGTATTTATTATTGCTAGAAAATTTGAATTAAAAGCTAGTATTTCCAAAGTTATGAGTTCAAATCTTGACTGATGCCATTCTCATCTTACAAAGGCTTTGTTTTTAATGCATCATGTCTATGTTTGTCAACATCTATACAGATAAACTACTATTAAAATTGAATCGGGATGACAAAAATAGCTGCCATATACTGTATCTGTTTAAAGATTATTCTTTAGTCTAAAAAATAATAACCTAATATATTATGAAGAAAATCAAATTTTTTAAACAGTAAATTTTTTATAAATTAACATTAGTGTATGACAATAAAATGAATAATTTCTTGATAAGTTTTTGCATAAAGATAGTATAATAATAAGTTCTTGTTGATGATGCTCTTAACATCTTGCAACACCGACCTTAGTGGTGCCCGACTATGTAAGAGATGCTGACTAGGTAGGAGATGCTGACTATCTCAGTTCTTCTAAATCTATGGAACATACACACAATTGGCTAGCTTTAAAGGCTTATACAGTGTATCTTAGGGACAGACATCTTAGAAACATTTTTTCACTTTTTTTATAGACGTCATTTTAACAAACTTGTATCCAGAGTGGAGGTTTGAACAACCTCCTTTATTCCTTTTCAAACTAAATACCACTAACGGAGGTGATGGTAAATAGTCCTCTAAAGCCTTTATACAATTTCTTCCCCATTTTGTGTGTAAAAATCCTGGCTATGGGCTTCAAATGTATTACTTTTGTATTTTAAGATTGTATTGTTAATTATTCCCTATAGGAATAGATGATGCAGAATCTGAGTGTGGACTTGATGATATTGAAGATTGGAATTTTAAAGTAATAAATAACAACAGAGAAGAAGATAAACTAGAAACTCAACTTGCATTAATCTTTGAAAGTCTTAATAAATACACAAACAAGGTTTCTTGATAAGACGTTTAAAAATATGAATTTATGGACACTAGCAAAATAATAATCTATTCAAGAAGAATAGCGTAATAGATGATGATGATGATGATCAAAGATGGATATAACATGGTATTATTTTGTATGCTACATGCATGAACATATTTTTATTAAAATTTTGACCTTATGCCAACTGACGAAATGGTATACATAATCTTTTGACCAAAATATCTTGAAAATACTTCCTACCTATACCAAATGAAATGTGTTAATGAAAGTTAAAGCATAATACATGCATTCCCTAACAAAATCATAACATTTAGATACTCCACTGGAGCATCCTCAAATTAGAAACAAAACTGTGGTGGTGTTGTTTTTTAACGAACTGATTCAAATTACTTCAAAAGATTTCTTTAAAAAAGTCAGATTTATCAACAGGAAGATTTTGTTGATCTTAACACAAGTTGAGAGAAGTAACGTTACCATCCATATCACCACTATCGTCCGTATCACCACTATCGTCCGTATCACCACTACTGTCCGTATCACCACTACCGTCCGTATCACCACTACCGTCCGTATCACCACTATCGTCCGTATCACCACTACCGTCCGTATCACCACTATCGTCCGTATCACCACTATCGTCCGTATCACCACTATCGTCCGTATCACCACTATCGTCCATATCACCACTACCGTCCATATAGTCACTACTGTAATATACCGTCTGAGGTTTTAACTGTATTAAAGACTACTCACTTGGTTGATTGAAATATCACAGTTGTTTATTCAGTAATACGGTATATAATATAATACACTATACAAAACAAATTCAGGAATAATACAAGATAATACGGTAATAAAGAAACAGAGGATGAATGATGCTGTAAGTGAAGTGTGGCTGTAGATGTGCTTTTGAGCAAGTGTCTACTGTAAGGTGTGTGCTCGAAGAAGTTATAAAATAAAGTTAGTTTAACCAAATTTGTTTATTCGTACTGTTTTATTATTTTGCTATGAGTTGTTGATTGGAAAAGTTGGGGGTGGGTTACTATTTTCAGGTGCCTAATTTAAAATTAGTTATAGTAACCCACTACTCTAGTAACACCCCTTCTAATAGTAACCCACTACTCTAATAGTAACCCACTACTCTAATAGTAACCTACCCTAAAAAACAATCAAAGAATAATAACCCAGGGTTACAATTAGAAGAACTACGGTAACTTTATCAAAACTACAAAATGGCCAATTCAAAATCTGATTTTATTAATCTTTATTTTTCATGTTTTTGGGGACAATATATCTTTAACCACTGTAAATGAATCCTACGACACACCCTCAGTTTCATGTGAACAGAGATTTTAAATTTATTAATGGTTGTTCACATGGAATGCAGTTTTCCTTGTCCATACATATCTGGTATCTTCTCCATTGCGTTTTCTCCATTTTCTCCATCAAACACTGATTAAACTCTGGAGAAACATTTAAATGTGTCGGACGCTCTAGTACCATTAACTATGACAGGAGCAATGCTGGAGTCTTTCAAAATACAGTTAAATAAATTGTTCAGCCACATGTTGCGTTCTAAACCTAAACATTTAGAATCGGTACCATTCTCATTGCATCTCCATAGTTTGGAGAGCGGAATACATTCAGCTGTTCAACCCTGATGCTTTGAAAGTTGTTGCTGTAATTTACACCATACAAAACACAGATGTTGACGCCCTGTTGTATGTAAACTCAGTTTTGTAGATGCTAAGGGCGTTATTCGATTCCTAATATTGCATTTTTCTTTTATATTTGTGTTATATTTAAAAAAAATATATGTTATCAATTTGTTCCTTCATCTTCTTCATCACTTATTCCGTTTATTTCATCTTCATCCCCTCCAATGGCCTTCCAAAATGCTATGGCAACATTCTCTGCATACTTCTTCCTCTGTTCTGCAGGTAATGAATTAGCTTTTTCTGGAAATAGAATGGTTTTTTTTTATTGTAAAAGCAATCAATGGTAATCATTTCATATACTAGGTCGATTATATCATAATCTAATATGACTACAAGAACATAAAAGAAGACTGTAGACAAAAATAATTAAACCATGAGATCCACTTTTTCTTCAAAGTGAAAAACTATTGTGACATTAATATGGCATATTAAAAAAATATTTGTTCAGGGGGATAATATATCTTTAAATAAGTGTAGCAGAATATATAATGAATGGAGTTCATGTTTTACAGAACAATCAGAGGCTAACAGAGATTTCAAACATCAGGAGACTTCATTATCATTTAATATACTGTAGGACACAATGTCTATGCCAGAAGCTTTTCAGATGTGGCATATGGCTGATCTGGATTGTTTGCAAAGAATTTTGTGCCTTCCTACAGTAGTTGAAATTGCACCTTTACTGGGAGATGGGATTTGGGATTACGGAGCGATGATTCTAAATATCGTGGAAACTCCCATGTTTAACAGGACACTTGGGAGGTCTGGACTATTCATGAGATCCGTTAGGTGGCACTAATCTGTTATTTACTATTGTTGCCACCTCGCCCCTACTGTAGTTATCATTGCAATGAAAAGAGTTGTGGCTTGGTGGTTATGATGCTTGACTACCACTCTAAGGGTCCCGGGTTCAACTCCACTCCCAAAGACTTGTAATAAGACTTTGTTTATGTAGAGCATCTTGTGTATATGTTTGTCTTGTGAACCTCTGAGGGTCCCTAATGATCAGCAATTGCTGGATGGATCATCCTCAATAAATAAGGTAAAAAAAAAAAAAAAAAATGAGAAGCTAATTTAGATATACACACCTTTCATGCTGGCCATCCTTGCAAATAATTGTTCAAACGATTCCCCTCCAGGATCTTCATTACCTAGAGCTTCAAATAACTTCATGTCGTCATCAAACATTGAATCTAAATAAAAAGTAATACAGTCAACTCTCCCAATACCGGACACCTTTGGGCTGGCCAAATTTGCAATGTGTTTTAATGATAAAAAGTCTGGTATTGGAAGAGTTTCTGGTTTGCAGAGTCGACTCGGTAGTTGTCCTAGACCCTTTCAACCATGACTGTGTAAATGTGAACAAAAGCTTATTTATTTATTTTATAAATTTTGTGAACTGTATATTTGATGAGACATAATTTTCAGTATACAAACAAAATGTTTTTTACAAACCTATTCGAGTTTTCTTTGATTGGTCTTTTTCTTTTTCTTCATTCTTTCTTCCTTTTTCTTTTTCACTTGTTGACCTCCCAGATGCCTCTGATAATAAATTAGCCTCGTTTGATACAGACGCTTCTGCACTGCCAACTTCTGAAAGACTGGTAACTGAGGCTACTGCTAATTCTTCTAACTTTGGTTCAATTTCTGTTTTTGGTTCATGTTCTTGTTTTTCTCGTTTGTTTTCATCTTTAGCACCTTTTTCCGAGTCCTCTATTCTAAAGGTTCCAGGCATAAAGCTAGGCATGAAGCCTATTCTCTCTGATAAAATAGCATATAGGTATAATTAATAGAGATACAAAAAACAGGATATCCCATAATATCCTAGGAGAGCATGCAAAAGTAGATAATAAGTCAGAAGTAGTCAGAACTGATCGGGGTAAGATGTATTGGAATAATACAACTACAGCTGCTTACGGACTTGAAACCAACACCAAAAAGTCCAAACTTTTGGGTGTTTTTTCGTGGCGTATTATTTGATTGACATTGTTAATTGTTTTCCGTAATTGTGGCGTTTTCATGTTCAACAATATAACAAACCATTTGGATTTGTTTTGTTTGTGTGTTTATTTTTTTTATTTCAATGGTTTTGATATTTTGCAATTTTTTGTTGTGGGATATTTTATTTATATTTGCTACTTTTTAAATTAAATTGTGGTCTAGTTTTGATTTGTTGCTTGAAGCGGTACACATTTTGCAGATTCGAACTCAATTGTACTGAACATTGATATCAATGGCCACATCCTTTTACTCACGGAGCTAAACCGTGATTTACGAAATATGTTATGTAATTAATTAAAACTCCAGCGATGCGATCAGTCGATATGGTTGGCTGGCTGCCGAGACTAAACACTGTTTTAATTTGATGGCTCAGCATGGTATTTGTAGATCCGGCCATTGTGGTACACAACAGAGGCGGTTCATTAATCGCTGAGACATCAAATTACGGTTATTTTTTTGCATTTTTTTAGTTTTTATCCTAATATTCAGGAAAGTGATATAGCCTATCATGTGCAGCCCATCAATAAACATCAGTGTGCCAAATGTGAGCATGTATCATTCAGCGGTTTCAGAGGAGAAACATAAAATTACACAACAAAATGAGTAGCATTGATATATAGATGATAGCACACCTTAGGGATTCACATTATTTTTAAAAACGTCATTGCGCTCTCTAATGTTTGGCCATGTTTCTATATATCATTTTTTCCAAGTTAGAGGACCTGGAATAGACCAGTGGATGAAAGAAGTTGATACCTTTGAGTTGCATGTTTGACCACATACATGCATTTAGTGCTTGCACAATTCTTTCGACACCTATCGTTTCTGCAAATCCATCTAGAATAAAATATTAATAAATATAACTATAAGATGGGAAGATAACACAGTTTGAGATACAATTTTCAATAGCGTTGTTTAATTAGTTTAGTGTATTCTCTTGTAATGTAATAAATAGGCAGTTTGGACAAGCTTAGGTATTCGTATACGTGTACTATACTATTGTATTTATTCTTGGTCCTTAAACTTAATTGGGCCCTCCACGGACTCATGGCAGCCAGAAATGCAGAGCCTACCAGATCAGCACAACGGGAGACGATCCCCTACTCTTTTCAAATAGTGTACCAAGTTCTTTAACGTGCACTATGTACATGGCACCAATGGCTTTACATCACATCCGAAGGACGAGGCAAGGCGAATAAAGCATCTTGCCTAAGGATGCAATCTGTATGGTACAGATAGGCTCGACACATGCCTATCTCATGCCAGTCCGATATTATCATTACACCATCTGGTATATACAGCACCCGCTGCCATTACGAAACCAGGCCTAATGTTGCTTACTTTCAACGATCTGACGAAAAACAGTGTTTCAACGCAGTATGGCCGTATTCAACGCAGTATGGCTGTGTTTCGAGGTGCAGAATTCATTTCACACGTTTAAGATTTATTCGTTAAAATAAGTTGATCAATGTGGCACAGTTTTACCAGCAAAACTTAAACATAAATGATTATTGAATTTAGACAGAGTTTAGTATAAAAATATGCCAAGCAAACGACAAAAGAGGAAAAAATGTTGGCTAAGGTCTAGCCTACACCTACTAGTATATCCTCTACTGGTACGTAAATGATTTTGCCCAAATAAAAACAGCTATAAATTCAAACTTATTCGTATACCTGCTGTGATGAATATGTATGCGTATACGTGAGTTTGCCCAAACTCTCTATTGACCTGTAAGACAGCAATTATTAACATATATTATGACAAAATAAATACCATCTTCCTCCTCTTCTTCATCATTATCGTCTTCTCCTGAATTTAACTCAACAAGTTCTATAGATTTATCTAAGCACCAATGAACTACAGTGTCCCTCGTTACTTCTACAAAGAAAATGTAAAAAAAAAAAACCTTTGTTTTAATTCAGCATACAACAACAGTAAATTACCAATCGAAGGATAACCAAACCCACATTATATAAATTTAATAATAAGTTCTGGCTTTGGTAGTACTGGTACTTTGTTGCTGTGTGAAACAATCATAAAAGTCATTATGAGGAGATAATATGGGACATATTCTAAGAAAAGATGAACCAGTTAAGAGAGCTTGGCATTCAGAAGTTGGAGGTAGAAAAGGTCAACCAAAAGTGATGTAGGAAGATACGGTAAAGAAAGAAAGTAGGAAAGTTGGAAAGGGTGAAATTACATTGGAGTGAACATGATGGGCAAGACAGCGCAAGACAGGAAGAAGTGGAGAGATGGTGTAGCAGGCTGGACCAAGTGTTGACAGCCAGTAAACCCTTGAAAGAAGAAGGAAGCTGACTCAAATAAAAGATAATGATACTGTTTTTGTATCTATTGTATTATTATTATTACTATTAGTTGTATTTTGTATTATTTTATGGGCACCATCTTTCCTATTCTCAATCCTGATTATTTGTGACCAAATATCATATTAATAGAATTACGTTAAAAATTGTGTTTACCCTGGAATGCTGTTAAGCACTGATTATTAGATTTGACTTCAAACCTAAATTTCAGTTGCCTAACAATCTGTATACCGAAATTTAACTCACCGCCATCATCATCGAATTTTACACATGCTAGTATTTGTATCTCTGGTTCCATCTGGTCTATGAAAGGCATCCATTGTTTTACTGATGAGAAACTGCCTGACTATAGTATATAGGAAGAAAAACAATACATAAATGAAATTAAGCATAGATACAAATCTAGACAACTGGATCTGAGACATTTTAAAGAAAACACATATTACTGAGGATTACATCTCTCCTGTGTCAAGAGCTAGTAATTTTGCAGCTTCAAAGCCTTTTTTCAATTCTGAACAAGTGCCAGGGTTGTAACTTACAAATCTTTCAACTCCACAGTCTTAAAACACCAAATTAACTTCATCTTTATTATTCTTTTTCTTTCCCCCGAGTAGAAGGGGAAAAAGAAAAAAAAAACTGTATATTTAAATAAATATGTTAAAAATTACTTGTTAAGAACAATGAACTGGCCTAAGGAAAGCAATTGATAAGCAAATTTAGCAACTGTAGAACAGTGGTTGCCATCACACATAAAAAAATTGAATTTTGCTAAATTTGTTAGATCTGAAAAGGATCGGTTGAGCTGGCTAATATAGTTGAATAAATGAGATCTGATTTCATTATAAATTGAACATTCCATTAAACAGTGTGTATATCATCTTCAATACAATTCTTCACGTTACACAGACTACATTTCCTACTACATTAACTGGTGTTTATTATTATAAATAACGCCCAATTTCAATGGCTATTGGTGCACAATCAGATCTAAAAAGCGCCAGGGCCTGTCTATTACATTTTTTCATGAGGGTGGTTACATAACTAGCTGTTCCAAAGGTATTTATGAAAGATCGGTAGGTACGCAATTTATTGTGAGCATTTGGATTTCTTCTATCATCGTTAACATATTTTTCTTCCAAACGGGTTTGCAGTTAAATTACTCATGAATACCTTATCATCGGTAATGATCACCACTGCATTTACAGATTCTGCAAACTCGGCTGTGCCTATTGTCTTTTGTGTGGTAGTACAGAGTTGTATATCTGCTGTATAATACTTGTTATCAACGGTCCATGGGTAACCAATAATCTCTTCAATAACATTTGTGTGTTCAGGCAATTCCTCCTGTCCAATGATTTCTGTTAAATTAAAATTATATACATACAGTGAGAGTACACAGTAGAGTACAGAGCATTTTTGTGATTACAAGCAGATTTTTTGGTTCGGACAATCTTCATGCTCAACATAAATATAATAAACAAACTATACTCAATAGCCTAATAAAGTCTCAATCGAATATGATATTATAAGCTCACAGTTACAACAAATTGCGTCATAACTTTAAATCTGAAAATGTTTGATGACATTAGTAATATAACCATTGAATGAAAAACGATGGACAAATCAATGATTTTATTTAGTAAATAAAGACATCAACATTTTACACCATAGTAGAAGGTAGGCTAGACAAATGTTATTAGTGTGTTATTTTATGAGGGTCCTGGGCTCGTTATAGCCTAGGTGCTACTGCACTTTCGCACCTTAATCTCTCTTTGGCTCACTAAATATTGTGCAAAAGTACAGTAGCGCCGGTTATTAATATTAGTATTACTGTACTCTATATAAATAGGCCTAGGCCAGGTAGGTACTTCAAACTAGCTAGTAGGCCTGTCACATCAAAATCGGTCTGGGCCAAAATTGGTCCGGCGGAGGGACCATTTATGGCTGTCAAAACCTGTCCGGGCAGACCTTTTTTAGCCGGAAAAACTAGTCCGGCCTGGATAAAATTAGTACGGGCAGTCGGACTGCTTTTGGCAGCCAAATATGGTCCGGTCAAATATATGATACGTAGCCTTACACCAGTTTTACTTTAAAATGTATAGCTTTTATTTTATATAGAAAAAACGTCACAATTTACATAAAAGGGATTCCGGATTTGTTAGTTTTAGTGGCAGAAAAAGAAGACATAAAAAAAAAGATACGTCTACTTGTTTAGTGCATAGTAACTGTTTATAGCGTCGGATTTTTAGCCCGCCTAATATTATGACGAAATGTGCCCGACAATGACAAAGAAAAATCACCTCAGATATGTACGGTTATCGTCATTTGTGTGTAGGTCCCTATTAAGGTATTAAAAACCAAGGCACTAATGTTTAATGAGCTTTGTAAAACTCATCCTATAGCATTTTGCTTGGAAATTATAAATGAAACTTCCCTATATCACAAAGCTATCATTTTTGTTAATAAGAAGATGATGCTGAAGTTTTTTTATATGCCAGCCAAAAACACTTTTATTTCTATGGTTCATATTTATTACATTAAAGATGTATTGTCCCCCTGAAAAAATAATTAAAACAATTTTTTTGTTGACTATTCCATTTTATTGTCACATAATATTAATAGTAATCCACTTTGAACAAAAATTGAATCGAAAAAAAATGTATGTATTGTAAGTTGAAAAAACTGTAATTTAAAGCAAAATATGGTCAAATTGGCTGCCAGCCAATGGGTTTTTGGTTGAATTTGACAATTTTTTTGTCATTAATTTTATATAATTAACTTTATTAAAACTACAAAATAACCTAATCAAATTCTGATTTAGTTAATCTTCATTTTTCATGTTTTGGGGGGGGGGGGGGGGGGACAATACATCTTTAATAAAGAAGCACATTTTTACAAAGCACACACATCTACGAGACCTGTAAAATAAAATGAAAAAAATAAAATTTTAATCAATATTCATTTTGATCAAAATATTCAGTAAAATAATATTAATATAACTTTAAATCCGTGGCTGTACACTGTACTCACTCCAGCGCGCGCTGTACTGTTTTGTAGTAGTGGAGACTAGAGACCAACCTAGTAAGCTAGCTAGGCTTCTACTACTAGCCTAGCTCTAAGCCTAGCTTTTTTTTAGTCTATTTTAATTATTTAAAGGTTGAAATGTTTACCACTTAGAATCTAGGCCTAGGCCTAGGCATAGTCTAGATAAACAAATAAAATGATTAATTAACATAATAGTATAATCTCACGCTTAATAAGATCAGTAGGCTGAAGATTGCAACAACTAACGATTAGTGCACAGGGCGCAGCCATTTTGTAATTAGGATATAACCTAACCTCTGACCTCATAAGTGCAAAAAAGAAAAGAAAGGAAATTAAATAATGAATAATAGTAATACGTTTTACCGAGCATGGAGGAATAAATTAGAAACGTGTTCTTTTTTTTCAAATATTCATTGTATGATCATCTTTAAACATAAATAATAGGTCAGGCTGGCTTCCCGATTCATCTTGACTTCTTGACTGTACTGACAATTTTGAAGTTTAATTTTATTAATACAGTACTTAACTTACCCATAAAAACTTTGGAAGAGTCCAGTAAATAAACGACCTCAAACTAGTCATGCGGAAAATCACAACAAAACCTGTCAACGTGGGGGAGGTGAGCAGGCACACGGATGTGGAAGTTAAAGAGGTAAGCAAGTTTACGTTCATTTTTGGAAGGTACTGTACAATAAAAAGTAAGTTAATTACACCTAATCTTGTGAATTTAGGCATGGCATAATAGACTAATTTGACATGAAATATAATAATTTGAACTATGTTATCATGGCTTACATTAGGACTACTAGTACTAGTATAGTTAGGCCTAATAGTAGCAGTTGTGTTAATCATGTGATTCTAGATGGTCAAGGACCAGGAGGCCAAGGTGAAGCATGCAATCCAAATTTGAATTATCGACTTAAAATTGTTTTATACTTTATACTGAAACTGCCGAATGTGTATTAACTGCTTAATAGGTATATATCTGTTGCTTTCTGATTGATTTTGGACCATAAACAGGTGACATGCAATTGGTGCTGCTGGATATTTCAACACTTGTGAATATTGTGTTACACCAGATATTTTATCATTAAAAAATAAGACATTTCGATACAATGAATGTTTTATTGAATTTTATTGAATAAAATAAAAATGTTTTTCTGTAATAAGTGTGTTAGATATATTATATATATTTATTATCGTTAGTGTTAATATTATTTCTTTGTTTTAAGAACTATATCAACTTAAAAATTTCTACTAACTTTTTATACTTTATAGTGACACTGCTGGTAGGTGTACAGATTATATCTGTTATCTTTGAATTATTGGTTTTTTTTAATGTTAAATAGATAAATAAAAAGAAAGAAAAAAAGGTATACTGAATAAAAAACCTTACTATGTAAATAAGTTTATTCTTTCTTTTTTCTTCGGCAAAAGTTACATTACGTTATAATTATGTAACATACAAAAGACAAAGAACATGTAAAACCCAAATATGCTGCCGCCAGTGAGCGCTCATCATAGCCATTACGCCACTGCTTAAACAACCCATAAAAGTTTGAAACACTTGTTTCCATTTGGGAGACAAAATTGACCAGATGTTGTTACATTATAACATTTATTAATCACTTTAATATTTAATTTATTTTGAAAAATTCATAAAATAATAAACAATTAAATTGATTATTTTAAAAAAATGTACTATTAGTAGGAACAGTAAATAACAATTTAAAGGATTAATGCATTTTTATTATAGAATCTCTCATAAAAGTATTGGTTTACCGGTATGTTAAATTTTGATAGCTTTGAGTTCCATTGTTTGATGCTGTTTTACTTGAGTATTGATGTTGTGGAATTGAAAATCATAGTAAAACATTTATTTATTCATTTTTTTTTTCATTTTCCACACCGACAGCGAGCAATTAAACACCCCAGGAATTACTGTAATACAGTAAAAATACTATTTAAAAAATATTAAAATCAGTGGAACAAATAAGAGAATTCAATTTTAAGCAAGTCTGGAAATATATTAATAGGTAATTATTAAAATTGACTGATCTTTCTGATATCTAGACCCTGTTTCTGCTGCTAAGTAAATACTCTATTAATACGTTATTTTTGGAAAACCGTATTTACAGTATATTTTTGGCAGTGGAAATAGAGCTCATAAAAAATATACCATATTTTTCCCACCAAATTTGTGGATAAAATATGATATTTATAAATTTATACTGTATTTTGTGTTTTCATTTTCTGCTGCCAATAAAAAATACCGTATACAGTATTTTGATTTTCTGTTAGCTTTTTACACATAGATGGATAATCTATAGTCAATGAAAGTAAGGAACAACATTCACAACATTTGCAATAATAATCTGTTGGGAAAGACTGTGAAAGCAGCGACTACAACATCGCCAAAGATACGGTAACAATTTCTAATTCGGGCAAGGAAGGAATAACTTTTTCCCATTTTGAGGGATCTAAAGGCAGATTGGGTAAAAAAGATTAATTTTAACATGACCACCCAAGATAGTACTTGTAGCAGAGAAACAGGGTATTAAAAAATATGGTATAAAATATACCGTATTTTATACCATTTTGAGGATATGCAGCAGAAACATGCCCTTATACAGTCTTTTCTTTGTTTTTTATTTCAGTCTTTTGTTTTCCTTTTGTGTATTGTTATGTTGATGATACTAATCAATGTTATAATAATACGCCATACCTGACACTACAGATCATATCAATGGTGTATAATTATATCTTAATTAGAGATCTTATCAGATTCACACCTCAATTAGTGAAATATGATAAAGCCAGGGAGTCTAATAAATGAATCTTCACTAACATGCAATGACCACTCATGAGAAATAGTTTCATATAACTACTGTTAGAACATATCTTGATCATAACATATCTCCAAGGAGACCTAAACCTAGAACAAAGGCATAGATTATAGTTGATAATGAATAGACATGATGACAGATTGGTAATTAGTGTATAATCTACAGTATATAATAATATGGTGTGTGGTACGCTTGTGTTAATTTGTGTCATGGTTTCCAATTTGCCACCCTTGGGAATGCTAATTGACTTGCATGATGATGGTGTAGTTTACTGTGATAATTATATATGAATATAATTTTTAAAAAAACATTACCTTAGGTAAAATATCAAATCTACAGTCACTTTTAAACAAAATTATAGGTATTTCTTTTATTAACCATATTGCAAAGAGAGGAGGAGCCACCCAGTGCCTACTATTAATGGCAGAGATTTAGGCCATGCAAAAAAGCCATGGCGATAGTCACATTTTGGCAGAGGAGTGGCGCATCATGTTGGTTTTCAGTGTCACTACCAATCAGCTGGTAAATGTTTCAACCTGACCACTTTTTAAATAAGACCTTCAACAACCCTGTGGCCCGCACAGGGGATTGTTCCTTTTTTGCGATCACCGCACCACTTTATTTCTTGTGGCTATGAATCTACATTATTTATCAGCCTGTTGGATCTCAATTCAAAAATGTATTCTAAAATGTATTCATTTAGACACCATGTCAAAATAATTCTACTGCAGTACTGTCTAATACTGCAAAAAGCATGATTTCAGTTAATTTAATGTTGAATTTGTTAGCGAGTCATTGCAATAAATAGTGTGTATGATTACCCAATAAAAGATTTGGCTATTTAAATATATCTACTACAGTTAAACTGCAGTACAATAATTTTTACAAAAAGAAATCTTGTTTCCTAGTATTTGTTATGAATAAATATATTTCCTGTTATATCTGGTTTCATGTTCACATTATGAAGTACCTTTAGGTATGTCCCTTTGGTAATTAAGCAATGAGGAAAACATCTGAATCTTTACCTCATAGGGTGTCAGTTAAAGAAAAATTGAACATAAGTACCTCACTGGTCTAAATAAGAAATATATGATACTTTTTCTTTTGTATTTGTTATATTTTATATTTGTTATTTCAAAGGTTACACCTATATATAAGTGTACAACTGATCTTAAGGTATAATTTCAAATCTCTATATTATAAGTGAGAGAGTTTGTACGTTTGTTTGTTTGTTCGTTATACACATTTTCGTTACTGCACACTTGTACGTTTGTTTGTTTGTTCATTATACACATTTTCGTTACGGCACATAACCTTACATATTGGGTATCAAATTGACCGAAATTGTACCGGGAAAGTTTTAAACTACATTTGAAAAACATCCGCAATCTAGGATCAAAGTTAGGGGCCAAAATGTGGTCAAAATGGCCAACTTTTCCACACTTTTGATGTTTGTTCGTTATACAAATTTCTGTTTCTGCACGTAACCATACATATGGGGTATCAAAATGACCACAATTGTACCGGGAAGGTTTTAAATTACATTTCAACAATTCCCCGAGTCCGGGTTAGGTGTTTGAGAGGATGGTGGGGATTTTTGCTTGGGCTAGGGGTTATAGGCTATCAAATTGACCAGAATTGTAGTATGACATTATTAAAGTATTTTAATTATCTCTGGGGCTCTCTGAGAGTTTGGGGTGGGGTCGTAGGCCTTTCAACATGTCTGAAACTGTACTGGCAGTGTAATGTACAAACTATGTTTGAAAACTGCCACTGAGGGGTTATGGGTTCGGATTAATGGCTTAACACACATCTTAAACACCAAGAATGGAGTGTGTTGAAAGGGGAAAGTGTAGAGATACTGGGATTTGGCGGTAATAGAAGTACAACATAATTGGAATTGTACTGGGAAAGTTTACTACATTTGAACTGTCCTGGGGAGGAGTTAAGGTTTGGTTATTGTGGTGGGATGAGGAGAGGAGAAAGAATATAAGCTGGGGAAGAGGAATTCAGCGGTATCCAAATTAGATATTTTATTCAATATGCAATCCAATATGATACCTATTCATTTAGAGGACTTTAAGCCATGCCTATCAGCGATGTATCACCCTCTTAATATTAAGATGCTAAAGTTGGGTATCAAAATGACCACAATTGTACCTGGAAAGTTCTAAACTATATTTCAACATCATCCACCATCTTGCATCCAACATAACCGAAACTGTACTGGGAATGTTTTAAACTACATTTGAAAACTGCCATTGAGTTATTATGTGTTCGGAGTGGAAACGTCTTAAACACATCACCCAGTATCTGGTGTGTGTTGGGAGGGAGGTGACGGGGGAGAAAATACTGGCGTAATGAAGTATAACATGATTAAAATTGTACTACGTTTGAACTGTCCAGGGGAGGAGTTAGGTTTGTTGATTGTGGCTGTGATGGTGAGAGGAGAAAGAAGGCTGGGGGCCACAGTATCAAAATTAGATATTTTAATTATCAGCCAAAATGACACCTATTCATTTAGACAGTTTATATAGGCCTATCATAGCTACTGTATGTATACCCCTCTCATTTTCAATCAATCAAAGTAACATTTATTTTCTTCAAATTAAAACAGTATACAAAATGGTGTAAAGAAAGGTAATTAAATTGAAGTAGGCATGTTAAAAAAAACCAAAAAGCTTGTGACAGACATGCCTATAAACAAAGATGAGATTTGTCCTGTAAAGAATTTTTTTTTTATCTGAATAGAGCTAATTAACTAAAACAAATGTTAAGATTTCTTTTAATTGTGTTAACTTTTTAATTCGTATCCATTACTGATTTTTTCTTTTTTTTCCCCTTTCTATTATAAGTTTCCTTTTCAACATACAACACTGGTTTGCAGAATATCATAATGAATAGTGAACTTATCTTTGAATTCACTTACTCACTGAACTTATAAATTTCTAATTTTTATTTTTTGCCTAAGTTCCTGGTTGGTTATAAATAATTATCACTTTTGTTTTAAGGCTCTTCCTTGTTCCTCTCTGATTCATCAGTAGGTCTACCATGTGTTCAACTTCAAAATTCTTGAGATGTTTGCCATTGTGCATGTACTGTTGAATAATAAAATACAAAAAGTTGATATGATTTTGTATGTTCTTGGACAAGAGTACTGTAATAGGCTAATTCTTGTTTAAAGATGTACAAAAGTATTATAGATCTATAAAATCTGACTTTGAATAAACCATTTTGCAGTTTTAAAGGAAATAAACGAACAAAAATTATGATATAAAAGTTAAATTTAACCAACCCAAATTGTCTGTCTGACAGACAATTTGACAATTTTTTGCTTAAAATTACATTTTCAGCCAATCCAATTTTTGGTCAAAGTGAACAACTATTATGTGACAATAAAATGACATATTCAACAAAAAATTAAAAAATAGAAGTTTTTGTTGAGGGGACAATCTCTAAATAAGCTCATACAGTTTTATATTTGATTGGTTTTGGAAACCAATAAAATAAGTGATTTCTATGCTGACAATTGCTTTTTTATTTCTGTTTAATAGGAATTGATAATGGGCTGAATAGGTATATCAACATGATACACCATTGGAAAATGCATTTTGTATACCTGCTTGTGATTGTTCCATATATTGGCAGTATTTATGGTAAGTTATATTCAGACTGACTTTGTAAAAGTTTCATACAAATGTAGTAGCCAGCACAGTTAGCTTGTATTCTACAATATTATTCTCTGTGCAAACAATGCAACCATGATGCATGTTTTATTTACGTGAATCAGCCTTCAGGCACAAAGTTTGTTGTATCCTCATTTGATGGCGGCCATAAATGAACTTGATCAATATTTGTAATGTCTCATGAAGTTTGGCAAAGTTCATGCATCAGCCAGCGGAGTAATGCTGAGGCCAAAAGGCCCCTGGTTTTGGCAATCTAAGAGGTCATCCAACACTGAGGACAGAGGATCATGAAGAGCTGCTGTTGGGGCAAAGTCACTGGCCACTCTGGCGTGTTTAGCGTTTTTCAAAATTGTTCAATAATGTTTAAATTTTTGACTGTAAATACCATAAACTTCTAATTCTGACTTTTGTGTGTCTTCATGCTAAAATTGTGATGATAAAAAAAAAGACAACCTTTTTAGACAATAGCATACAGTAGAATTAAGGTACCTGTAAATTCAATCTCAATGTTTAATCTTTAAATAAATATTAAACTTTTATGAAATAAAATGTATTTGATTGATTGATTATTGAACATACACTTTTTAAAGGACCATTTCCTAAATAATAGTATACTATTATATATTATTTACTGTATTCTAAATTATATATTTTTTATCGGCCCTTAGTATTAGCCAGTGAGGGCTCATAGCATAAGCCAAAATGGTCAGTGACTGACCCTAACCTAACTCAGAGATGGGTATATCGCTTGCCAGACGTTTCACTAGTAATTTATTGTATGGCTTTGGACGTGAGTCTACTGTATTCAACAATCAACAATGGAAATACATACTGGTGGTACAGAGGTACCTTAGTCCCATTGAATACAGGTATACTGTATATCTGATGAATTATATAACTCAGTTCAATTGACATACACACTTAGTTCAGTAGGTACTGGACCTTTATTGAAGAGAAGTACACATCTTTTAGAGATATAAACTCATTTCAATTGAAATTCACACTTGTATTGAAGACAGGTATATCTGTTAGGATATTAACTCAAGTTTCCAATAAATCTCATTAACAGATACTTTATAATTACAAATATTTGTTGTGGGGCTATACGTCTTTGAATGGCTCTGCTAGAAGAACTGTGTAATATAGATTATGTTATTATAATCATAAAATGTTGACCTTATGTCAACACCCTGGTGGCTATATAAATGATAAGGATTTATTAAAGCTACAAGTCAAACTAAACTATATTGTAGGCCCTACCTAGACATATGCAAAACACATTTTATATACTGTAAAAGATTATTTTATATGGTAAAGATAATGTTAAATGTATTATAGAACAAGAAATATTTATAATAAAAAACGCAGCTCGATTTTATGACGTAACAGTTTTAATTATTGTTCTTTCTTCAGAAATAATGATTTATTATCTATCGTGTGTATTATCAAGCAAAAAATATTTTAAAATTAATTTCGACAATCAAACAAACTATGACATTTTCTTGAACCGAAATAACAAACTTAACATTAACCTTCTTCTTTAAAATGTTCATATATTAAAGTATTAAAGTTGAAAGTTTATACAAATTAAAGATTTCAACATAGTAAAACATTCATTGCGGTATGTAATAATCTTTCTGCACCAAATCGTTGAACCGTCAGGCCTAATAGACTCTTTTCCCAGACATGCTTTGGGTCCAGCAAGATGGACCTATAAATTAGTTGAGTTTACAAATTCCCAAACTGTAGTAATATAGCTTTCGTGTTGATACAGTTTCCTAACGATTCCGTCCTCTGGGAATATAACTGTCTAGAGATGCGGCGCCAAAATCTTATCATTTATGAAAGTTAAAATGCTTAATTAAGAATATCAAAACAACCTGGATTTGAATTCGTCACCGTGACGAATTTGGGTTATCCGCCGTCGATACACATTGAAAAACGCAGAAACATTTCCGATCACATGAAGTCATTGTCAAATAAATCTGCATTCAAAAAATCTAGATAGCATATGAGTGTATTATTTTCATAACCCATGATAGACCTATTAAACTTTCAATTATCTTTATCAATATCTCGGTGCTTGGGAATTCTCTTAAAAATGTCTTCATATATTCTACATGTCTCATAGAAGCAACGTCCACCTTCCCCTTATTTAGGTTCACTCTACAATTTATGTAATAGACAATTGTAAGTAAATCTAAAAAATGACGTTCTTTGTAATTGTGATACTTTATATGATGTTGAAATAATGCATCTACTGCCCATGCCCTATAACTCAGATCGTCTCCTTTCTTTGTATGTACGACTATCCAGGGAGTTACACAAGGATTTGTGTCATTTCTGTTATTTTTTTCCCTGAGGTTAAGCAATGCCATATCAAACTCCTTAAGCTCCTTAATTAATTCTGCATCGTTATTCATTAAATAATGGTGTTTAACTACCAAACCATGATGTCCTACACCATAATCGCAAAAGCCGTTGGGATAGATCAGGTCACCTCCAAGCATGTAGTAATGCAATGCTTTATTCTGGTACTTCAGCATATCTTCAGCAGAACATTTTTGGCGTAAGCATGCCAATACATTAGTGATTAACTCTCCTAGCAGTCGGTACAATTTTGTCCTGAACATTCCATCATAGCCTTTCATCACAATGTCTTCAATGTTTTCAATAACTGACATTATTATTTTCTCTGTAGGTGTGATTATTTCTGAAATATTAGCATTGTTCTCTATCAAGTCTAGGGTTGTTTGATTGGAAAAATCCTGCGACATCCATCGATCAATTTGCCTTATTAAACTGTCTGATTTAACGTCCTTTAAATCGTCAAGCAACTCTGCAAGACATTTTGTAGTCATTGGGTGGTTCAGAAGCTTAGCTTCAAGTACTGCATAATCATCATGTGTATTTACATTTGTAATCTTTAGCCTATTACATATTAAGGCATTTATTATGTGTCTTACATTGCATTGTCCATCTTCAATACTTGATACCACCTTTGCCCACAAATTTCCTTTTATTACTGTCAAAGTTTTGCATACATTGTCACAAAGCTTCCCAGATAATTGACCAATCAAATTTTGTTCAGGAATAAAATAATGTGGCAAATTTCTGTGTTGATAACAATTAGTCAGCCAATCTAACACTTTTCTCATTGAATTCATCGTGTTTTCTAATACGATTCTTTCAGACATCCATAGGCAAGCCGTCTTTAAATAATATGAACAGTATGGTTTTGGTGTACTGGACTGGTAACTATGCTTCATGACTGCTTTTAACGCAACCATGCAGTTAGCAAATGCTTCAGGCATATTGTGAATAAGCTTTTTCTCGGCAATGGAAAAAGATAATCGCCATTCAGCATCTTTTGACAAACTGTTTTGACGTCCAACAGCAACTACATGACAATCAAGGCAGGAGATCTTGTTCAATAGTTCCTTTGATGGCCAGTTACTTGGCCTCTTCCTTGTAAAATACTTGTCAGTGATAGATGGCCATGATTGACATGATAAGCACAGTACTGCATCAGAATTAAGCAGAATAGATGCTATTGATGGACCATGGATTTCAAAAGTCTCTTTGCCTTTCATAAACCCTGCTAGATACTCTTTTATAAAATCACTACTATTCAGATAACCATCACTGTCAATGGATTTCTGCAACTGCTGATTTAGGAATTTGTTATCAATAACATGTACTTTAAGCATTAGATATGCTGGATCATCTTTAAATTGTTCAGCTATGACTGTTGCGCTGTTGTCATCTGTTTCGTAAGGTTGCCAACATACTGTTGGGATTGGAATTTGAATCATGATATCATGGTCACCACAAACAAACCTAGGCATGCCTTCAGCATAACTTCCAGTATATAAGGACTTCATGAGGTAACTTCCGGTTCCTTGTACTTTCTGTCTTTGCTTCCAGCCAATATTGTCTATCTCCTCTTTAATTTCCATAAAAGAGATATGTGCCGATCTGTCAGTTGTTTGACATGCAATTAAATCATTTGCAACTTCATCCATAATGACATCTTTATTCTCTGCCATCACTGAATACTAATCAAAATATCACCTGCTTTTAAACACATCAATTGTGTACCTAAAAAATAATGACAGTGGTTGTATTGGTATTGATTTTTATCCTCAATTCAGATTGGTCTTTTACAAAACCCACTGCAGCCACAGTGCAGCGCCTACCACAAACGACAGGGGCTGAGATGGACCCAGTATATCGGGGTAACCCCTGCTCTAAAGATGCACTTGAACTTAAATGAGACACATGTGTAGGCCTACACCGGACCTAGTTATATTAAGTCTTTATCCGAGAAGACTTGTCTACCACCAGAACTATGGTCGAGGAGAGCTTTGAACCTTTGTCAATTGTATTGCTACGGTTTGTGGCAATTCAGTACCTTAACCGCTCAAACACTCGACTCGATAGGAAACGTTAAAATTTGAGGATATATATTTACAAAGAATAATTAGCTGATTAAATAGTGTAAATAAATTAGCTTTATTTTCTATAAGAATTCTTGTACTGTACTGTACCTCAGTTTATTTAGTACAGACAGTGTCTTTTGCAGTTACAGGCACGCCTTGTGCTATACAGTAAACATGTTAGTTTGCTGCTTTTAGATATGCACAAATTACCTATGATTTAATATGTAACCAATCAAGCCTGACATTTAAATATTCAATCCACTATTTTACCTCTAAAGTATCCAAAAACTAGTAAAATCCAATACAAACTTACACTAATCAGGGGGTGAGTACAGCTAGTAGATTACGTTGATCAAATCTCACAACAAACATGCACTGGGCCTGTGAAGCTTTATGAATTCATACAACACAAAAACTGTTTGTTCACTGTTCAATGTTATTCCAGTTCATTCAGTTGTTCCATAACAAAGCAACAGAAACTGAGGTTGATGTTTTTGTTTAACATTCATTGAACCATACAGTGTATTATACTTTAGTTCAAGAGTATATTATAGAATTTACAGCAGGCCCTAAAATGGTAAAATACAGTGCGGAACTGAACCTATTAAATTGTAAATTTTAACTTGTAAATTTTAATTTTTTTAACAGTGTTTTGATCATCACAGATATTGGCACTGTCCTTATCTTCAGTGGCTATAAAATAATATTGTGAGGAGGCTATAGCCTGGAAAAGATGGATGGATGAACTAGGTTTGGGTATAGCGGCAACCTTAACATTTAACATTGGTGTCAACTTATTGCTAAAGCATATTAAGATATTTTGTTGATATAAAGTTCAATAACCTATCCAAGCAATTTTTTTCTCTTTTGTGATAAACAACCACATTGATTTGTCAAAATAATATAGAATATTACATATAAATAATTTATAAGAATTATTACATGATTATTCCAAACCATTATAATAGTGAGTTATACATTTTTAAAAGAAAGACGTCGGCACCATACTATATTAATTATACTATCTACAAATTAAGAAAACCAGTGTAAATGGAAAATAACACATTCGGCTTTCTTTTTTAGGCTGTTTCAACATATTTCTAATCAATAAATATGAAATGGGTTTTTAAACCATCCATAAGGTCCATATCATGTTTGATTTGTTTATCCTCTACATCTCAAATGTATTTTGTGATTGAAATTTAATCACAGTGGCAGTATTCTCCTTGCAATACAACACCAAGTTAAAGTAATTAGAATATAATATTGTTTTATTATTATGACCTTTGAACCTTTAACACATTTAGGTCATGTGTTTTATGTAAAATTCTCTCTGAATATACCTGAAACCAGTTTGTCCAAAAACATTTTTTTTCTTAGTATTCAAAATGCATAATGAAACCAACTTTAAAAGAGTGTCCAAATTTGAAAATGTTCTTGCTCAAACAATTATCTTCCAATTTCACTCGCTACAAACTTTATTACAGTTTAATATTCTATAAAACATATATAGACAAAATTTAGTACTATAAAACCTATACGCTTCCGGTCATACATCAACTTTTTGCACACATGCTTTACATACTTGCACGTCATGTTTGCCTGAAATTTGTTTTATTAAAAGCAGAAAATCACATGAATCACAAGGATCAACTATAATTCATCAAAATTACATTATTATTACATTATATAGTATTATTCTTGTGACCACAATTTTGTACATTTTACAGTATTTAGCCTTAGATTTTGGAATAATAAATTTCCGGTTCAATAAATAATGATTTATTTTAAGTATTTAAAATTTTTTCTCTTTTTCAAGGTTTTGGTCAAAATATAGATCAAACAGCTTCTTTTCCGATTGAAAATACATCAGCATCTAATCATGGAATGAGTGGTTCTGGTGTGCTGATCAGCTCTTCAACTCTTAATCCACAATCTCAAACAACTGAAAAAACCATTAGTGGAATACAGATACAGAGTTCAACTGCTGAGAATAGGATTGATTCAACAAGCTTGACTGTAACACCACAGACTATTAGTCCAACACAATATTCAACTAACAAAACTGAAAGCACCAATACTATAAATAGTATCTCTACAGCTTTGTCTAATCCCATGCAAAATTATTCGAATAACCCATCAGAGAGCAAAAACAGTAATAGCGATTTACTCAGTGAAAACACTGAGGCACCACCTACACCTGGGCAAATTGAGCGAGGCGCTCCTCATTTTACTACAAGAAATCCTGATCTACCCACTAAACAACACAGTGTTCCATATAAGCCTAACACATTTTTTCCACCCAAAAATAAAACAGCTCCGGTCTCTAGACCAAAATCCACTTCAACACTACCAACAAAACCGCCAAAAACAAAACCACCTAAGCATAGTATGATTACCAAAAAGTACACAAACATTCCAAGAACAACAATTCCGTTAATTCATACATCAAGGAAACATTGCTCAATATACACAGGAACGCTGTTAGAATTAATTTTTGAAAACAATAGCCAATCACTGTGCAGAAATCAAATTGAAGAAATACTAAGTGGAATTAGAGAATATGCAAATGAAGTAAATGATATAGGACCTTATTCTGTGTTAGTTCTCAATGACTGTAATATTTGTCAAGCACATAATGAGACACAGGTTACTTTAAAATTCTGCATTCAAACAGAAGAAAGTTGTAACTTAGATGCCACTAAAAGGATTTGGAATGAGATGGATGATCCAAAGGAAATAAAGGACTTAGAATCTTATATTCCTGTTAAGGTAAGGTTTGAAAAGGCATTATATCCTGGGAGTTTTGCTATGATATTTGGGACCCATCAAATACAAGTTCAGAAGCTGGTCCCTCTGTAATCATTTGACATCGAGAACTGATTTGAAATTTTGTATAGATTAAATAAATTATTAAAAAATGGATTGGAAAATTGTTTGTCTGCCCCACACTGGAAGTTAGAGAATAGTTTTATGAGGGTCATTTGTATTTTGATTTGGTATTTTTGTAGTTATTATTTAAAAACATAATTTATTTTACAGATTGTATCGTTGACCTTAACTGTTACCGAACAGGAATCCATGAATGTTTTATCATTGAGTTTAGGGTTACTAAGTGTTGCATTTCTCATTTTGATATCTGCAATATTTGTAAGTTTATAAAGAAATTTTTTGTTCCATCATAATTAGCATTTATTATTCATATTCCTATCATTGGCTTAAGCTACTTTCAAAACGTGCCTGGTTTTTGTCCAACGCCCTAAGAAAAGTATCAAGAGTATTGAGCTTGATTCACATTGAGCACAAATTTGGTTATCCGTTTACTGCTTTACGCTTACTGCTGATTGGGACGAATGAAAAAATCATACAATTTCAGAAAACAAATGCCTTTTTATCCCTCGCGATTAATTTGAAGACATCTCCTATGCTTTTAATACCACTGAACCCATTTTCCACGATATTTTTCTCAGGGCACAGGCACAAATCCAGGCGTGATGTGAAAGCAGCTTATGAAGTTCAATTTTGAAAGTCTAACAGAATTTCAGTTTAGTGATTATTTGTTGATTTTCTTTTATATCATCATTATTTCATATCATCATTATTCAACATTTTGTTTTACGACTCATTTAAAAGTACCCCGTATCTGAATATGGGATATAATAGCTACCAAACCCAGGGTTGAAATCCTGGCTATTGAATTGTCCTTACACTGAAAAAACTTCACCCAATTAAAAACGTGTTTGTGCAATTGATAGCATGTTTAAATAAAAATAATACTTTTATATCTCTGCAGATTTTTCGTGGAAAATCTAAGAAAAAGCAACTAAAAGATCGTTTTTACTTTGATGGGAGCACAATTCAAGATTGTCTTGATTCAGAAACCAATGGGAATGTGTCCTTTAGTCTGAACAAGGTTAAAGATCGAGAGTTGAAGCATATGTCACTCTTAGTCCCAGCTATCAACCTAGGTTTGGATATAGAAGAGGATCAAAAACCAGAAAATGTAATAATAATATACAAGTTCTTGCCCGACATGCCCAATCACTCATCCTTCATCTTTGAAAATTCTCCATACGTCATGCCCCACAGTACAATTTTATTCGTAAATTGAAAAATGTGTAAACTCGTTCGTGAATAACTCATACATTTTAACGTGTCTGTAAAGAGTTGCAAATGAGTTTTTTTTTTTTTTACCGTATTTAATGAGGGTGATTTAACAAGATGCTCTACATAAATAAAGTCTTATTACAAGTCTTTGGGAGTGTAGTTGTAATTTTGTCCTTAGAAAAAATCCTGACATGTGACGGGACTTGAACCCAGGACCCTTGGAGTGGTAGCCAAGCATCATAACCACCAAGCCACAACTCAACTCCTAATATGAATACCGAGTGAATGAGGAGGTTTCGCACAGAGCATGAGCATGTAACAAAGTAATCCACGTATGTGAGTAGGAGGAAAAAAGTATGATCGGTAGCGTGCTGCATAAGAATGTTTTTTCCAGCAAAATAGAGGTGGCATTTATCATGAAAGTTATATGCAAGATACCATTTCCGGCCATCAAGGTGTGTCATTAAAAATAATGGGGGTGGGGGTGTCGAAGAGTGGCAGTGAGCCTAATACCTAGTGTCCGAACCCCACTTTGACAGAAGATAAAATTATTCAACCATTCTGATGTATTCACATCTTACAGAAAATTCATAAAATTACTATAGGTTACTGAACTTTTTACATATTTTAGGGTGCCATGATTTCCAACAATGAATCCTTTTTAGAGTATATCTCTGGAGATAAAGTTTATTCTAAAAACGATACAAAATGAATTACCTTTCACAGTTCTTATTATTTGCAGTCAAAGGAATTTGGGTTCAGTAATTTATATTTATAAAGTAATATATCTTCAGCAATAGCCAATAACAGGGCTAGAAAAACCCATTCTATCATAACCAATAACCTTTTTCTTTTGTTGTAGGAATTCCCATCGCACTTGTTATCTGTAAGTGCTTTGAAAATGTACTATACCTATAAAGAAGCTATTGATGAGGAATTCAAGGTATGTTTGAATCACGCCATAATATTGTTTGTGATTTTGTAAAGATGGTTATATTGTAACCCTTTAGTGAATGTCATTCTATTATAGATGGCATTCAGGGAGAGACCTCGTGGGTTGAGAGGAGGAGAGACTTGTACTTATACGATATAAGTTGGTGATTGAAAAACAATAATAGAAAATATGACCATTGGTTTAAAGTGTTCTTGAATATTATTTATCATTGTACCTTAATTCGTCAGTACCTTTTTATCGTTAACACCTATGTTTACACATACAACATTTCTGGTATAAAGCTATTTTAATAGCCTTATACCAGAAATTTAAAAATTAAAATGTTGTGTTTAAATTGGAGTTATCAACTTAACTCACTACACAACTAAAATAGAAAGACTCACATGCTGTTAAAGATGTAAAAAATAGAATGAATACATTTCACTCCTGTGTATAATTAGGATAACAAATGCAATTTGTGTAAACACTTTGGTATTTTAGTCTGTGGATTACCTTATGCCTTGCATAAAGTCTGATGTGCCCAAGTATGGTGGTGATATGCCTAAATATGGTAGTGATTTCACATGTCCATATAATGGGCACATCACATTTTTTTGTCACATAAAGTCTGATAGTGTAGAAAGAGCTTAAGACATGCCAGTATTATGGTATACATCTGAATGTAGTTTTAGGAGTACAGTGTTATTTTATCACAGTTTCTAATCTTTGTAATTTTGTTTTATTTTTTAGTCTCTACCTAATTTTAGACTGAAAAATCTACCTGTAGGGATGGGAAACAAGAATCGAATACCACACATTCTTCCAGCATTAGACACAAGGGTTGTATTGTCCTCAATTAAAGATAGCAATGGATATATAAATGCTAATAAAATAAAGGTAAAGTAAATGTTGAAAGTTAAATGTATTTATACTTGGTCCACAAGCTAGTAACTGGCAACTGAGAAAATTTGAATTAGGCCTTCCATTGAGGTTCGACCTCATAACAATAACAGTATTTACAAGGTATATAAAATACAAGTGCTAATGAAAAAAAAATTATAATAATTGTAATAAGATTACGGTATTATGTCATAAATAGAAAAAAATCTTTTTTCAAATAATATAGGTATTGTACATATATTTCATAAACATGAATGATACAGAAGACTGTACTGTAGTATCCAGCTTAGCTACAGTATACAATAATAATTATAGATTTTGTTTCTCATGATTTTGATATGATTATTAGTAATTATACCCCACCCTCAATTTTTTCTTAATTAGTTGTAAATATGTTTGACAATCTTACCCTGGGTGTTTTTTTTAGTCGTTATGATTGCTACTTTTTTCTGCCAAGATGAAACATTTCAGCAATTTTGGTTATATAGTTTATAACATTTCAACATATTTTATTTATTAGGGATACCAATCATCTACGTTTGCATACATTGCTACGCAAGCTCCACTCAGTAACACGTGTGTTGACTTCTGGCACATGGTTTGGGAACAACAATCACGCGTGATTATTATGCTGTGCACAAGTGATGAAGTTGGCAAGGTGAGTGAAGGCAGTGACTATTGGCACGGTCAACCACGGTCAGCACAGTTGACCATTTGTCTGATGCCTTGTTGTTATCGGCAATTCTGTGTCAGTGGACAACAAAATTTAAACCAAACATGAAGGTGCATGGTTGGTCATGCCAATGAATTTGATACATGTGGTCAACAGTGCCAATATACAAATAATAAATGTTTATGAGTGAAATGGTACAAATAATTTAATGAGTGAAAGTAAACAAACTTTCATGAAATTATTTGTATCACTATCACTAAATATAAAACATTTGTTTTATTACACACCTATGAGAGATGAGGCCTAAACCATTCAAAGAGGCACCGCTCCAATTTTGGAAGCAAAAAGACAATTGTAGATGGTGCACACTACAGGTTGATCAAACATGATCAGTCAACAAAAGCCTAGCACATGTGTTTGCTCACTTACTGCTCTTAGAGCATTAACATTTTCATCGAATGAAATATTCTCTCCATTCAACGAATACAACATTATTTATAACACACCTACATTTATTCAAGTTATCCATCGTAAATCATTGACAAATGCTAGGCCAGGAAGCTAGGCCAATAGTTTGACTATAAATCCTTCACCTAGATATACTTAAAACGATAACTATAGTCTATTGCATTATTTCAGAATGTACCACAGTATTGGCCAAAGATAAATGGAATGGAAGGGGCTCTTCTGTTTGGAGAGATACTGGTTAGTCTTGAGACAGTGACGATCACAGAGCACCACACAGTATCACATCTTGTTGTTAAAGATATTCAGGTGAAATTTGAATTTGTTTACATTTGGTGATACACCTTGATGTGTCCAATATCTGTGTGTACTATGAAACCCTAACAGAACTGAAATTAAACATTATTGTCAGCATGAATGAACTGTAATAAGCTTCAATTCTGGCAATATGCAATATTGTAATATAAAGATAGAAAAGTGTTTTTTTTTAAATAAACAAGTGATTTAAGCTTTTAAAAGCTGTTTTTAAACCACTAAAACTGTTAAATTCCATAAATTTAGTTTCCATTTAGACTCCTGATGTACTGAAATCCAGTAAAACACACACCAAAAACATCTTCATTTTTAAAACCATTTTTCATTTCTCATTTCAGAGAAATTTATGTCGACCAGTTAGCCACTATTGGTTTAGGTGGCCTGTTGCTGGGGTGCCTCGAAGTCCTTCAGATATTACAGGTTTGCTTTTACATATACGAGAAAGTGTGACAGAAAACCAAGGACCAATGGTAGTTCACTGCAGGTATGTAAAATACTTAACTAATTATTGTCACTGACTGATATGGTTGTAAGATTTTACTATTTGGTAGCATTGTATTTTGAAATATTTTTGAGTATAAAATGCATTTTTTATTTGACTGTAATGTAGGTTTTTAACAATTAGATCTAGTTAAAGCACTGTATGGAGATCATAAATAACATACAGTATCAAAATGTAGAAACTGTTCATTTTCAGAATATGTTTTCATTTTATAAAGCACCTATACAGTATCCTTAATATCTGATTGGATAATATTGTATTGCTTGCCATTCAGTATTCTACTCCACAGTAAACGGTTATCAAAGGACGTATTTCCGCAGCCAAAAATTTAACAATAATTAAACAATAAAAATTAACCGATAAAATTCCTGTGGAAACATATTTTAACAAATTCCGCTCAAGAAAATTAACCGATAATTATCTCATTCAAATCGGTTAATTATTGGATTGGTTAGGTCGAGAGCTTGTCTGTTTGTAAATATGGTCCTGAACTGTGTGTAAATATGGTCCTGAACTGTGTGTAAATGTGGTCCTGAACTATGTATAAATGTAGTCCTGAACTGGATGTAAATGTGGTCCTGAACTGGGTGTAAATGTGGTCCTGAACTGTGTGTAAATATGGTCCTGAACTGGATGTAAATGTGGTCCTGAACTGTGTGTAAATATGGTCCTGAACTGGGTGTAAATGTGGTCCTGAACTGTGTGTAAATATGGTCCTGAACTGTGTGTAAATATGGTCCTGAACTGGGTGTAAATGTGGTCCTGAACTGTGTGTAAATGTGATCCTGAACTGGGTGTAAATGTGGTCCTGAACTGTGTGTAAATATGGTCCTGAACTGGGTGTAAATGTGGTCCTGAACTGTGTGTAAATATGGTCCTGAACTGGGTGTAAATGTGGTCCTGAACTGTGTGTAAATATGGTCCTGAACTGTGTGTAAATGTGGTCCTAAACTGTGTGTAAATATGGTCCTGAACTGGGTGTAAATGTGGTCCTGAACTGTGTGTAAATATGGTCCTGAACTGTGTGTAAATGTGGTCCTGAACTGGGTGTAAATGTGGTCCCGAACTGTGTGTAAATATGGTCCTGAACTGGGTGTAAATGTGGTCCTGAACTGTGTGTAAATATGGTCCTGAACTGGGTGTAAATGTGGTCCTGAAATGTGTGTAAATATGGTCCTGAACTGTGTGTAAATGTGGTCCTGAACTGTGTGTAAATGTGGTCCTGAACTGTGTGTACATATGGTCCTGAACTGTGTGTAAATATTGTCCTGAAATGTGTGTAAATGTGGTCCTGAACTGTGTGTAAATGTAGTCCTGAACTGTGTGTGTAAATGTAGTCCTGAACTGTGTGTGTAAATATGGTCCTGAACTGTGTGTAAATATGGTCCTGAACTGTGTGTAAATTTGGTCCTGAACTGGGTGTAATGTGGTCCTGAACTGTGTTACAATTTATACATATTGTGTATGTTGCAGTGATGGCATAGGACGGACAGGAACACTGCTAGCGATTGATATTGGTATGCACGAACTTGAGGACACGACACATGTAGATGTACCACATACAACTTGCATGGTGAGGAAAGATAGAGGGGCTGCTGTTGACAATGCTTTACAGTATAACTACATCTATCAGGTATTATAACACACCTAAATATATTCTTGTTACTTGATTGGATGATTGTGGGTCACGTGGCATGCAATAGTCTGCACACTCAAATTTTACTAATTAATGGGAACAATAAGAACAGGATTGAAACAAAACACATAAAGTTGATTGATTGATTGATTGATTGATTTATTTATTGTGAACCCCATGGTAGAATTGTACCTTTGGATGGATCCAGGAGTTCAATTTATACCTCAGGGTATAAAGTTTAAATACCAGGGGGATGTACCGTACATTTGTCATTAGATGCACATTTTACTAAAGTAAACAGATATCTATATCTTTGTCAATAAAGTTATGTATTAGATATTTATTTCAGGTTTATCAATATTTTCCAAATCTTTTTTCATAAACAGGCTTTGTATGATTACTCTCAGCGACTTTCACGAGCCAATCAGCAAGTTGGATGGTAACCAGTAGTCCAGCATGTTGGCATAACAACCTTAATCATTGGATTTAAGGAGATTTTAAGATTTGTATGGTGATACAAGTAATACAGTACAGTCATTCCTAATGAGTCGGTAACACATTCTGATAAAATATATAAAGATAAAAAGGAAGTAAGTGTCATGTAATGTTTGGAACAGCTGAAGAGCCATCCAGTAATTATTTATTATAGTTATTCTAAATTGTTTAATATCGCACTGACTCAAATTTAATTCCAGCCGAGCGTATAAGTTCAATGCCAAATTTGGTATGATTTTCAGCAAAAGATTCTAGACCGTATTTTGAATTAATATTAGCAAAAAGATAAATATTTTGGCACAATGGTGTTTCATATGTATAATACTTAAGCTCATATACAGTACATATTTTTAAGACAAAAATCTAAATGCCGACGGGTGGACTAACATAAAAAAGACAATAAATAGAGCCTGCAGCAAGTCTAAATATAGACATTTGATTCTTCTATTATTTTATAATAATAAGTCCAAATAATCCAAATTTATTTTTCCTTGGTGTTTGATCAGTGGTTCAAATAATATTTTGAGAGTTTCCTCAGGGTGATACTGTATATATGATACTTGTGTGGTTTCCCGGTGATTGTATATAATGTAAAAATTAATTTGAGGAAAGAATGTGCTATTTATAGGAAGGAAACATAATTTTTAAAACATCTTGATGTATGATTTCAGTTTATTTTCTTTTGATATTCGTAATATACCAAAAATGTATTCTTTGCCTTGTTGTAGTATATTATTTTAATCATATTTAAAAGTGCATAGATGATAGTTGGTGGCACTTAACATCCAGGGTACTCCTGAAATACCAGGCACGTGAGTTGATTTATGTAGGAATTAGCTAGTTCAATTGTAACAGGCTTCCCAGGGTCAAACTTTCAAAGGGCTTAAAATATGATTTGTATTTACATATTTTCATCAGGGCTGTGACAATTACCCAAAAAGTGTACAAAAGATAAGGAATTAATGCCAGACAGTAATATCTGCCAATTTGTTTTTGTGTGAAAGATTTAATAGAAATTTTACACACACTTAAAATTTGAAAAAGAATAATTTAATAGTTTCAACAATTTGAAATAGATGAGTGTGCTATGAGTGTAGTGATTGTGTAAAGCTGTCTACACAATCAAACTTTATGTGACATGATGATGTCATATCACTACTATATTGGAGCACCTTTTTTGTCAAACTAGTTTGATAGTGAAGAGCTGTAGACAAGACAATTAACAATTTTAATTATTACTGTATATTACACATTTTATTAAAAATATCATTCCATGTATATATACAGTATATTTGTATTTATTAATAAATACATTTTTAAACATAACTGTTTTGTACATTTTGTGTGGCTGTATTGTATTTACCTATAAAGCTTGATTCCCAATTGGACACAATGCGACATAGGTGCAACGCAAGTCTGTTGACCGATAGCAGTATTTCGTGTTTTGTGGTAGCTTTCAATTTGAAAACTTTGACTATATGTTATTCTAAAAAAAAAACACTTTAGGCAGTTATATTCAACTGGATGGAAGCATTTGGAAACTGTATCACGCGGAAGCTTATAGTTTTTACTAAGGCTGAAAAAACAGGAATTTGTAAGCGCTGACTGGGCATGCTCAAACCCCAAAGCACATCTGGGAGAAGAAAGTCTATGAGATGTATGAAGACAGTAGTCTGTAAGACCTGTGCAATAAACAATGTTTTCGTTTTGGATGTTAAGTAGGCCGGGTATAATTCCATCAATTCTATGGTAAATATTTGTGGTACTATATAAATGGTGTGTATAGATGAAGAATTGTTTGATGGGAAATAAGATTTTTTTTACTTTCATGTTGGGTTATGTGGGTCACTACCCATGCATGCATAGAAGTAACACCCCTACCGCGGAATATTTACAGTACTATAGTTTCACTTAGGATTATATTTTTGATCTGTACAGTTAGCCACAAACTTTGTTGATTTCAGACTAGAGTTATTATACTATTTTATTATATAAATGTTTACTACTGATTATTTCTTAAATTATTAAATAGAATATCAATTACAAAAATCATCCTTTAATGAAGAACGAACACATCAAAAAGTGTAAGAAATATTATATATTATATTTGATTTGGAATAACCTATAAAACCTGATGACTGTGAGAACAAGATAAGATTCATTTTATTCATTATTGAATCATATAATATTTAATGTTTCTTATTATTTTTTTCAGATTTTTTGTTCAACTTTAGAATAAAAATTGGGGTAATTGTTTCTTAAAGAGTTTTTATAAATCATATGACATGTGACAAATGGTGAAAAACCAGGTGTCGATAATAATGACAATGACTAGCTTGGATTAGTGCCATGTTCAACACATGAATATGAAATACAGGATATTACGTTAATATAACACCAGCCGGTACTGGGCTCGGAATAAAAATAACCCTGGCAATGTTTCAAAAAACTATTAGAAAGAAATCCTATTTTTGGATTAGCCTTGTAGTTTCAAATGAAAAGCTTTATAATAGATAACCATTACAACATTAATATTATTACATCACATTCTGATTAAAAAGATTTGTAAATTTTATTGTCGGAACATTTGATGGAGATTAAACATGTATTTACTGTATCCGGGTGACCCTGTTTACATTTTCCACTGTTTTTTGTAAACAATCCAGATATAAATTAAGACCTCATTCAGCCAATTTAAACTACTTAACTTATACAAACACGAGCGGTAACGGTATGAGCAGAAAACCGTGTAGCTTGTCCCACATAGAATCTGTCTCAATCCTGAGCGGGAACCACTCATCCGCTTTGCGTTGTTTGTAAATGGTCATAAGGAATAACATAGATTCTATATTTTTATTACTGTTATCACTATACAAACTAAAAACTCATACATTAAAACAATTTAAATTTCAGAACATCTTAGCCTGCTATTTATTTTATACCTAATAAAATCCCAGGAATTCCCTTGACTTGAATGCAGTTGAACTCTATATACATCCTTTCTTAATTAAATTTTAGATCATGAATTATGAAAAAGTTAAATCATACCACATTTATCTATCAAGGCTAACAAGCTGACTCCCAAAAGATTTATTTAGAAATATTTAGTAATCAAATTTGAGGAAAAGTGGGAAGTTATGAGAGGTATGGGGTAGTTGAAATTTAAATTCAAAATATTATTTCCACTTTGGAAGAAACGACCACATTATGAAAATGAAAAGGCCACATTATAGTATGGTACAGTGACTCGAACGCCAATGTTTAGTTTTCACGACGCTCCATGTGGCTATGCATCAATCGAAATGCGCATAGCTGCGTAAAAACATTGACGTTCGATTGGATTTGCCGTCGCCGGCCTGGAACAGGTGTGAAAAACTCTTTTATATGGATGACAAAAACATCAGATTCCGTTTAAAAAAGAAATCTTGCCTATTTATTGTCGAGATTAAAATAGTTTACAACATTTGTATTCACTTAAAAGCTGGAAAAAAAACCCTAGTTTAAGTTTCCTGCCTCAAATTAGCTGCAGTGACTAATAACATATAGTACAAGAGTGCAATATGTTAAAATATGGTATATGTCAATCATATCATACTAGAGTGTACTCCCATAGGTTTCTGATTTTCTTTATTACAACTGGGTTACATGTTCAGTGTTTTGGCAGCAGACATAGGGTCTGTATACTGACAATTCTTGTGGATTGTCATATTCAGCCAATTTCTGCATATCTTAACTATGATGTTGGATCAGATTTAGGTTTAAAATGTTGGAAGCTCAGAACACACATGAAATCACACAGTATGATTTGAAGAAGACATCATTTATATTTACAGTTTTTCACTATGATACTTAATTGAATTATATTTTGTTGTTCAAAATGCCTTGAAAGACAAAACTAATATGGGTATGTGCACACACTGCCACTGTTAAGCTGTCTACACTTAGTTTAACCAAAAAAAAGTGTGCCCAAATGTGGTAATGATATGCTTAAACATGGTAGTGATATGACATCACCATGTCCATATACAGTATGAGCACATAACATTTTTTTGTCACATAAAGTTTGTTAATGTAGACAGATCGAGCTTTACTAACGGTTAGCTATTATTGATATTATCGTGATATTATAACACAATTACTGGTATTATTTTACCTGTAATTTTATTTTTACACTGAAAGGAGTTTATTATTGAGGATTGATATTATTAAAGAAAAACAGAGGTCCAACTGCTAAATGTTAGTGTTCCCGATGTTGATAAACTATCCTGATTGACTAACCAGGATCACAGATTGGGCGTTCCGCTCAGACTGCAATTGGTAAGACCAATGTTTAACTGCACATAGTAAGTCTGCTAGTACAGCAATGATTAGTAAAGGGTGTTACAGACTGTACTGATACCCACCATGGTTGAAATCTCTTGTTTTCAATGTATAGTTAAATTCAACAAGACACAAATTTAGGCTTGTATGAAAAAAGATAGGACTACATCACAGGGATTCCATACGGTCAAATCATTTGTCAAAATTGAGTACACTTGGTGTTCCATATGAATCCATCTACACAAAAGACAACTTAATATAGATGCAGCGAAGCCAAACACCTCCAACCCACTTCTCATTACATTTACCATGTTTTACCACTTCTCGATACTAATGGCATTTTTGCATAGTTATTTATTTGATTATACATGTCACCATATTACACCTAAAAAGTAAATACCTCTCCCCAAATAAACGCTTCTGTCAAATAAACGCCTACTTTAAAAACCCTTCTGTGAACAGTTTATTAAAATATGGTATGTTATTTATGATTTAGTACCTTCATCATTTTTAATATTGAAAACAGTTTCAAGATAAGAGATCCAAATATCATACAAGATGACAAGTGTTAAACAAATGTAAAGAGCTTATTTAATCAATTCAAGTATTGACTTGCACATACAAATGTTGTTTCATATTTTACAAACATTTCAATAATATAAAATACAGTACTATTTATTTTTTTATTTTAGTTTTATTTTAGTTTACAGTACTCAATAAACCTTTTTTAAACTTAAATTCTTAAATATTTTTGTGAAAATTATTATGTCAATATTTTAGTTAAGTATCATTGATGTTTTAAAGTAAAACATCTTTAAAATATATATTTATAACACAAATTGTTATTATTATCAACCACAAAAATGAATTGCATTTTACAATACATATTAATATATCTTAAGTGTAAACAATAAGTTTATAAGAGAATGCCATACTAGGATGAAACAACACTACATTTACCAATGTACTCTGGGAAATATTGTGGTGATTAAATTTCAGATTAAGCAGAAAAACTCAAAATATGATAATGCAAGTTATGTATTTATATTAAAGAGATGTTTGTGGCCTTGTTTTTTGCAACTCCGGATTTGCCCTAAAATTTTCAACTGAAACTTAATTGAAAATAAGATTGATCAACTGATTCAATTTTGTGGACAGCTACATGCCCACTACACTCATGAACAAAATTGAGATTCATTATGCATTCAAGGATTATCAAAGTGTTTCTCATTGATAAATGCACTTAAGTGAAGTATTGTCACTTCATTCAAGGCTCAGCTATGTTCAAATATGCAATTGAGTCATTTTACAGAAATCATTTGTAGTGCTATTTTATAGTACTGTTTGCTACGACTGATAGTATACTATAGGCCTATATAGTACCTAAAGTAGTATTACGAATGCCCAAAAGATCCAACACCAAATTTGCAGGTTTGCACACTGGTTAAACAGGGCGAGCGAAACACATTAGTTTACACTAGTAGGTGTGGTAACAGCTGGATAACGAGACGAATTCATAGCTTTACTGATTTTCCATTTTCGTATACAGGTGAACATACCTCCTACTATGCAAATTACAACTGGAATGCCCAAGCCAGCAGAAATCACGATGATGACAAGTTGGGATAAGCTTTCAACTGGTGGCTCACCATATCCTATATTTACTGACCTAAGAATGAAATTTCAATTATAAATTTTCAAAGAATTTCTTTGTGATACAGGGTTTTGACCACTCAATGTGTGGGAAATTATTGTTTGATGCTTATTGTTGAATATATACATACATTATTTCTGGATAATTGTCGCTGCGATCTAACCACATGAATATGGAATGTAGGTATTTCAGATTTAATGTACAAAGTAAACATACCCTTTAAAGAAAGAGTGTTACTGAAGTCCATCATACAACACACTTTACACAAAGAGTATTCATAACTGGTCCCTCTGGGAGACCAGTCTTTGACTTCAGATGTTACCCAGTATAAATAAATAACTAATTCAAATAACATAAAGCGGACGTTACTTCTTCAGATATGTTTGTATTATTAGTTTCTCCACACATTTTAAAATAAAATATAAAAATTACAAATAAACAAGAAAAACATAAAAAATGTGCGGATGGAGGTCAAAATAAGTTGCGGAAAACTTTAAGTCGTGACCACCAGTAAAAAAAAATAAAAAATAACGAAGGTGTACAATAGCAGTCCGGCTTACATTAAAAATACAGAAGCTTAAATTGCTAAGACAATAGTACAATTACAAGATGAACAATATGATAAGGTATTCAATTCAATTAAGCAAAGAAGAAAGGAAACAAGAAGAACAAGAACAGGAGATTTAGCTGCCATATGCTGCGACCAAAGACTTTTTTAGGTTAGATTTGAACAAAGGTAGATTAGGAAGAGATTTTAATGAAATACTTAATAAATTCCATAATTTTGGACCATTATAAAAAATTGATTTTCTTCTTAAATGAAATGTATGCTTTTCAGATAAAATATTTGTTTTAGCAAATCTTGTATTGTAATTGTGAATATCAGGTTGTTGTTTAGGAAATAAAGAAATAATATGATTTGGTAAAGAGTGATTTTTTAAACGATACATAAAAATATAAGTTTGTAATTTGTGTAAATCAAATACATTAAGTATATTAAATTTATTAAATAAGTTTTTGGTGTGAGCTATTCTGGTTGACCCTGCACAAATCCTGATAGCACGTTTTTGTAGTTTAAAGACGTTGTCAATATTGGTTGTTTCAGGACTCGTCCAGGGACACAAGTAAAGAAATTTATCAATTGTGGTAGCTCAAGATATCCTTTTAACAGGGACGTGATGTACAAGTACCATAACTCTAAACGATGTAATGAGCTAGATGTGTACACCTGACGGACCCATAAAGTCCTTATCCGAAAAGAACATTTCTACCACCTCAACTATCGCTGAGTTAGTACTGTTACGGCTATGTTTTACGGCGCCCTGCCTTAACAAGTTCTGCCACTCCACTAAATTAACAGACATTTTTCAAACGTCATCAGTTTATGTATCAGAATGATACAGTTAAGATAGTTTAGGGTACTTTGTATGTGTTTTAGTTTCATTTTATATATATACCATTTTTTTTACCTTTTTGCATCTAATCTATTAGTCATTTCGGAACATTGGTTGCAAAGCTTCAAGTTGGTAGAGTAAACGAAGCATATATGAGGAAGTATTTAAATACAAGTTTAACATTGAAACTGTTATGAGTAAGCGGACATGGACATTGAATACCCCATATACATATATTCTAGATATCTGATTGGTTAAAACATGCGGGTATAATTTGATTTTCTTCAATGACTAAAAAAAGAGTTTGCCTCTGGCACTAAACTACAATATAGTTTAGTACCAGAGGAAAACTTTTTCAGCCCCTTGAAATAAGATTTTTTTCACAATTTGAATAATTGCAAGCAAACAGGTATTTTAAATAGGATGTACATTCATAACTTCCTAGCTAAATAAAATCATAGTTTGATGACCTAGCAAAGTAAACTAAGACCTGGGAGTTTTCTGGACCTACACCCTTGAGAATGTTTGACAATGGTGAACCTGAGGCAGGGATGTAGAAACCGATATGGCAAATTGGATACGCTTTGATACTTATTTGCAACAAACAAGCAGTCATTCTGGTCAATACAGTTGTACCATACTGTACTATGCAGTAGTGATGATGAAACCATGGTTACTACAAGCAAGATATATTGCAGTTAGTTTTTAGTTTAGCTCTAGCATCTGTAACATCCTTAATTCATACTTACCAACTGGTATAATTAGTATTTTTATAAAATTTGTCCTTTGTTGTTCCAAAGCTGATATTAACTGCTGAAAGCTTGACATGTGAAATGTCAAAAAAGGCACGAATGATGCTTCGATTTGGAATTTTATCACTGTATTGTATTACGTTACTTTCATGGCACTGAAAAAATAAAAATAAATTTCATTGTATTTGTAAACATGGTGGTTATACAGCTTGCCTACTAATGTTGGATTAAAATCATATCTGACTCTTCCTCAATTATTTAGAGTATTTTGTTTGAATGTTTTTCCTGTGAACGTGTGTGTGTACGTGTTTGTCCTGTGGGCACATTATGTTATAAATTGGGACCCGTTGTATTGCCATAATCTAAATGTGAATGACAAACTATCACTTGTATTAAATATATACACAGTGTTTTATTCAAGATATGACAATTACCATCCATTGGAATATTGTATCTATTGTAATGGTAATAACCAAGAACTATATAACACAAGAATCTCCTATTCGTCGAAAGGGGAAATATTTTGATAGGCATTTTGAAAGAATAGAGCTAATGGGTGGTGCCATTTTGAGTCATGGAATAGTGCAACCTCAATTGTTAGAACGGTAAGAGCTTTTTATGTACTGTATAGGAGATAATATGCATCCAGGACTTTTCGAAAAAGGGATGTTCCACCCCCGGGATGTTCCACCCCCGGGATGTTCCGCCCCCGGGATGTTCCGCCCCCGGGATGTTCCGCCCCGGGATGTTCCGCCCCCCGGGATGTTCCGCCCCCGGGATGTTCCGCCCCCGGGATGCCCCCCCCCCGGATGTTCCGCCCCCCGGATGTTCCGCCCCCGGGATGTTCCGCCCCCGGGATGTTCCGCCCCCGGGATGTTCCTCCCCCGGGATGTTCCACTCCCGGGATGTTCCACCCCTGGGATGTTCCACCCCTGGGATGTTCCACCCCTGGGATGCAAGTGCAAGTTATTTAAAGACAATTCTTTGTTTTATGTTCTTTGGTAACAGAAACAGTATCAAGAAAACATGAATAAGAATTGCTTAAATAATTCAAAGGTTTATGTTTATGTTCAATTGTTGTATCAAATTTCTTATTTAAATACAATAAGCAAAAAAATGTCACAAAAACCTCATCATGCATTATTGCATAAAAAGAAATTAATTACGCAAAACGTGAAGAAAGAATAGATTATAATAGAGAAAGTGCAAGAGGAAGTTATTAGTAATTAAAGGTTATTCATGGACAAAATGATTTTTTATGATACATCTCAGATATTCTTTAATGCTAATAAGCAAAACAAAACTTGTGATGCTGTGAAAACCTGGGACAGACAGTACTATTGATAGTAAGAAAGGGCAACATTTCCATCCATTCCATTAAGCCTCACACAGTATAAGACTTTTGAATTTAAAGCTCTGTCTACAGTACCAAACTTTATGTGAAAAATAAATGTGATGTGCCCATGGACAGGATTATGTCATACCCCTACCATATTTGGGGACATCACATTTTTTGTCAAACTAGTTTGATAGTGTAGACAGAGCTTTAGTTGGAAAAAAAGTGTGATGTGCTCAAATGTGGTTGACAATTTAGTTAAAATAAAAATTAAATATATAACCTACCTGCAATGCATCGCTCAAAGAGTGTTTAGCATCTGAATACACTACAGGTTTCCATTGAGAATAACTACCTAAAAGAGATTTGGAAGATGCTGGCGCTACAAAATTCATTATCTGAAATAAAAAAAGTTCTGAAAAATTATTAGTAATCAATACACTATTGAAATCATAATATGATTTAGTCACAGTGTTAATTTAGTGTTATATATAGTACATAGTACATTACATGTGGTTAGTATCTATACCTAAGACATCAAATATTCAGACCTCTCAACTCTCCCGCTATTGGTGGGAGTCTCCTGATATTTTGTGTTATCTCCAGCTAAAATATTAATTTATCCCGATATTTTGGATGAACATATTAAAAAATATCCTGATAATGCCAATAATCTCCCGATATTTTGTGTGATATTCTCAACATTTTCCGACTTTGGTACCCCATGAAATACTCATGTTTAAATATCATACAGTAGATGCCAATATCTTTTCTATGTTTTAACAACAACCTAATTACTTTAAAGTAATTTTCAAAATAAAATATGAGCGCCTTCTATAGTATGGGCATGCTTTCCGAAATTCTCCCAGTATTTCATTTTTTCAATTTGGGAGGTCTGAATAATGATTAAACTGTTGAATCAGGGCTTTGATCATTATTTGTAGTGATGGCAACATTTAAGAGACTCTTGCAAGACTTGTTGGAGTTGCCAACTATTGATGGATTGATGACAGATGATAGAAAGGCCATTAAATATCTTTATCTTGTCAAATCCAAAACACAGTTTTCTGAAAACTATCGTTGCTTATTCTTTTCTTTTAAAGATTAAAACCTTAGCTATTTTTGACAATAACTTTTATCAATTTGTTTTTTTAACATTTATATTTTATTGTTTCAAATTTACTATTGGTATTTTAAATAGTTGGTTTTAAATATAAAATAAAGAATATCTCAATACCTTAGCGTGCGTTCATACTTACAGAAAATATTGCAGGCGTATATTCATCATCTATAGACTTTTTTACATGAAGTTCTGCTGCTTTATCACTGACCATTAATACTTCAACAGCATAACGCGAGTTTAGGAAATGTGATGGAAAGTTTTTTATAGAAAAATCAAACTGTGTTGTATTTTCTGTATATTGCATATGAGGTAAAGCAGTAGCACGACCAGTTTCGTTGTATGCTCTCACCTACAAAAACAAAAGTAGCATATTTTAAAATACAAGAACATTTAAAAATGAAAAGAATATTGAAAGAACATTGACTTTCATAGCAGCAATAAAAACTTATTGAAGATTACAGAAACTTTCCCTGTAATTTTTGACAATTTCTCAAAATAAATGCATACAGGTATTTATATATATATACATATACACTTGCACTGATGAAGGGCTAGTGTTGCCCGAAAGCTCTGCTAACTTTTCTGGCTGTTTACTTTATCGTTTTGATTTAGCTTTTCGCTTTTTATTTTTGTATCTCCATTGAGATCCAGCCACTGATACCCACAGCATTGTCATTTTTTTCAGTAATTTGCCTTTGGATTTTTATATATATATATATATATATATATATATATATATTACTTTTAAAACATTAAACCAGGTCATTCCATGTCATGATAGTATTCATTTGGAAATAAATGCAGTTTTTGACATTAAATTAGATTGAAAAAAGGTCAGCTGCTGTTCTTTTGAATGCCCTTTTAAACTCAATCAGAATAGCAAATCATTTGCCACATTCAAACTTTTCAAGTTGTACATGCATTTATATATACTGGGCCAATGGAATTATGTCCTATCTGAAGAATGAGTAAATGTAAAAATCATCTTGTCTAAGGACACAAAAAAGGCAGCACAGACCATCTTTCATCCTGTCTGCATGATAAAAACCTTGATTTCTATCTAATAAAGAAACAAGTGTATTTATGCATACTGGGCCAACTGCATAACATCCCTCTTGATGGATGAGGCAATGTGAAAAACATTTTGAATGAGCACACAAAAAAAGGCAGCACAGACCGTCTTGCATCCTGCCAGTTCAATTTCTTACCATTCTGCTGTTAGTATATCTCATGATAAAAACATGATTTATAATTTTCTAATTGATTTAAATTTCTAAATACTGTATATATATATATATATATATATACAGTATATATATATATATATATACAGTATTTAGAAATTTAAATCAATTATAAAATTATAAATCATGATGAGGGCGTATTAATTTGATATCTGGTGCGCGTGCGTACAACTGAGGACAAGTTGTGTTCCAACCGTACCACGCCGAGAATGTTAAAGGGTCGTTATCCGATCGAGTTAAAGAACAATACCATGTAAGCCCCAGTGGTCTAATGGTTAGGGCAACTGCATATCAAGCAGACGGTCCGAGTTCGAGTCTCGGTTGGGGCGACTTTTTCTCATTCTCACAGATTTCCTCATCTTTATCGTTTCAAAAATTAATTAAATAATTTTCAGTGTATCACCGGGCGGTTTGGAATTTATTTCTATGCCTGTTGTGTGTATATATATATATAAACACAACAGGCATAGAAATAAATTCCAAACCGCCCGGTGATACACTGTATATATATAGATAATAAACGTTTTATCTCACCTTAACAGATAGAGTTGAGTTTGTTTTCTTATACTTTCTAATACTCTGGAATGTTCCACTACATGTTTTGGAATCTATTGTATCATTGAAATTTAGCCAATTGATGCTGTCTAATGGGGTTATCATTGTCACATTGCTATTTGGATTTGATACATCTGCTGTATCCTTTGTATCATTAAATTCTATAAGCTGAAAAAGAAATTAAAACACGCATAAAGATCTACTATATTATTTTTACATGAATAGTTAAAGTAAGGAAATTGAAAATAAAGTTTTAATATGGATATATTTTAATGCCTATTGTAAACTGTCAATTATTTTTAATATTTGGTGAACGATGAGCAAGCCTACATGTATCTGTTGAGTAGCATAAATAAGTAACAAAATGTTTTAAGGTTTCAATTTTTGTGGGAAATACAGCACTCAAAGGCTCTGACCTGTAAATGACACTGTAAATGTCAAAAATTAAGGATTTTTTTTTTTGCAGAATTTTGAGGTTTCAATTGTTGTTCTCCTAGAATTTTCATCACACACACAAATTATATACAAACCAATAGTGGTGACAGTAGTCTGTGAGTGCCACTTACCTGGATAAACCAAAAATAGCCCATGTGCTCGCCAGAGAGAGGGTTTAGATGCGGAAAGTCAAAGTTCCTAGAACACCCTTGTACCAGTAACTATAATGGACTAGTCCACAACCACAACCTCATGTGGGAACATACAACAGTCATCATTTCATATATCCTCCCTCTAGACAGCATGAGCTATTGTCGGTTTATTCAGGTAAGCTAGGCACAAAATAGAAGCTTCTATTCTAATCAATTATTAATAATAGTATCACCTTTGTAACAAGCATTGCCATTGAATAAGTTGGTACAGATGTGAATTCAATGGACTTAGAAACATCTTCTTCAACTAGCAACTTCTTCCAATTAACCATCAACTGAGATTTATGATCAGTGACCGCTAAAAGAATTGTTGGACCACCTACAGATGACCAAAGGTAGTGGACTGTGTCATTGTCCCCAACAGCAACAACATGAGCAAGGTTGAAGGTGTTACTGCTTTCATTTTTCCCTTCACATTCTGGTATGTCACAGTCTTCATTATAAGTGATAGATAACTTTGATTTAAAAAAATCAAATCAACAATTAATTTTATAAAAAGTTCACTGTGTTCTGATTTGTGTGTTTGTGGGGTGTGGGGTCACTCTAAAAAATATTGATACAGGGAGGTGCCGCATTTCTGAGGTATATTTTCATGGACCTGGTAGAACAAGTGTGGGAAAATACAGGGGAGGTGAAGCGTTTATGGGGATTATTTTTTAGGATTTGGTTACGTAATACAATTTTTACAAGGAATTTTAGGTATACTGGATGCTAAGCCCATTGCTTGAGGGGTCCTAACTTTGAATCAATGAAAACCAGTCAGCAGCGTTATTGCAAACCCCATTGCAAATGGCTCCCCTTCGCCGAGAACCAGTACAAATATTGCTTTCGCTCTGGCATGGCTTTTTTTCTGTCATCTTAGTATTTTACAGTAAAACAGATAGCACAATTGCTTCATTAATGTCTGCTGCATCTATTTGGTTTGTATGCAAGCCAATCAACTAAGATTTAGTGTTATTACTGTATATCTAGGCTCATGGATAAACCTTACTCGGCCAGGACATTTTACAAAATGAGCACTTTAATCTATTGAGGCCTATTTCTAACTAATGGATTTCCTTTAGTTTATGATATCGGTCCTGTTAAAATCAACTTCCGGCATTTTGTATGGCGCACCACAAGAGCTATACTGTTGATTATCAGTCATTTTTTTTTGGAGCGGGATGCATGGGGGCGGGATATACATTTTCCTTGTTTATATAGATTCAATCGATATTTTTTATTATCAATAATTAAATTATTAATTTTTTTATTTTACAGGTCGCGGAGAAGGATCTGTCTTTCAAAATGGCAATTTCTAAACACATTTAAATATTATTAAAATTAGGCATATAGGCCTAATATGTTAACTCTATTTATTTACGCCGTGGCTAAAGATACGGTACCATATCCCAACTTCCGTCTACTAAAGGTACGGTAAAATTGCATTACGTCATAATCAGCTGGTACGTGTGTGACGTCATCGTATAAGAACTTTGGATTTTTTTTTCACATCTGAATGCCTATCGACGGCGCCAGGCTTTATTGATGTGTGCCCGGTGCGCTGATGATTCTGTGACTCAGCCTCGGGGCTAGACCTAGCAATGTTGAATCCAGAATCGTCGATGCACTCAATCTCAAATATTATTTCATTATACAACATTATACACTACAGCAGAAATATGTTGATAGCCGAATTAGAAGTAAAGGAATGAATTATAATTCAATGTTGGAAATTGTGTTGCGTCAAAGAATATATATTCTTTGGTTGCGTCTAACTCATTCGTCCATAGTTACTATAAGGGTTTTATTTTTATTCCAAATGGCCTATATTTTTTAATAAACTTTGTTCACAGATGGTGACCATAAACAAAAGCAAATGCGGACAATAAAGGGCCCTCAAATACTATGATTTAGACAATAGGCCTAGCCCCAGGTCTTAGTCACAGAAATCAGCGCACACATGCAGCTGGCCCCAGCCTGGCAAACAATACTCATATATCGAGGCTACAGGTTATGCGCCTCTTTTGAAACGGTAAATTTCTGTATTCTAGAATTAAAATCAACATGTTTTGGCCTATCAATAATAACGGACGTAGTAGGCCTAGGCTACATTTAGTTTTTGTCACACACACGACGGGGATATTTTATTATAGCGATAAATGAAGCATAAAGAAAATGTTAAGCCGCAGCTTGATCACTGTTTTTATTTCGCGATATGAAAAAAAATCCCAAGTCCTTATACGATGACGTCACACACGTACCAGCACCCCATTGGCTGATTATGACGTAATGCAATTTTACCGTACCTTTAGCAAACGGAAGTTAGGATACGGTACCGTATCTTTAGCCACAGCGATTTATTTATATGTAATTAATACAGTATTATTTAGAGGATATACTGTACTTTTATAATGGAAACAATTACAGTACATAAAAGAGAACAATTTATTAAAAAACATTACCAACATCCATATTATTCGATCACCTTATTTTTATTTCTATTTTTATTATAACACGACCAATATCAAACGTAACTATATGATCGTATCTAGCGGCGCTCCATACAAAATACCGGATGTATGATTTTTTTATTTCACCTGGAACCTTACCTTTCCTCCCACTAGCTAGACTACTACTTTATCTAGGCCTCTAGCTAGGCTACAACAAGGCAAAGATGTATGGGACGAATTGTCCCACCAAACCTGGGCCCAATCGTCCCCGAACTTCATCCACGTCCTTGTAGCCCTGCTGAGAGTGACACAAAACCTAACATCCGGCCTACCTTTTAGTTAGCAAGAAAGGGCACGCTACTAGCTTTTTTTTACCTATTAGTATTAGGCCTATACCTACCTTTCTACATTTTATTTCTGAGATCCCAAACGCAAATACAAGAAAAACACCAGCAAAACTGAATAAGCACCTCGATAGGAACATTGTATTTAAAATACCATAAATACAAAGCTAGGCCTACATCATGAACAGTAAACCGACTCTCTCAAAAACTGTTGTTTAGATCACATGATGATTGCAAAAAGGTGTTCTGATCTCAGTCAGGGTGTCATGTGACCTTATCAGGTGCGTGAACGATCTTTTTAGTCGCGTGCAACTCGAATCTAGATCTACAGCAGCTCACTATGTCGGTCGGTTGGTCGGTCAGTCGGTTGATCGGTAAACACTAACTTGAACACGCGACTGCAGCCATGTAGGCCTATATGACCTTGTTTCATTACATTATTTCGCATTATTTTTGTTTCTCTTTTGTGGTTTACCATCACTTTTATTCATTAAATAAATAAATTGTTCATAATATGCCTACACTACCATTTTGTTTTCATTCTTTTTCATTCAAAAATCAAACTTTTAGGCGTACTCGTGTTGTTGAGTTTCGATAAAATACAAAACTAATTCGTTTCCTTCCGCATAACATAATATTTCATCTATGGTGTGAGACAGGTTATATGCCTTATCATTTAACACCAACAATAAATTGGGTTACTAATTATTTTGACATGGGCCTATTATTTCGTTGTGAAATCAATTTGTCATACTGTAGGCCTACATTATTTTAAATAATTAACAAATGATTTTTAAGATAGGGTCGTTGTACTGGAGTGTCATGACCGGTTGCTGATGAGTAATTTATCAATTTTGTAAGTGTAATAATGATTGACATCATTATAAATTAATTAAATGAATATCGTTGGATTTATTCTGCAAAAGGATATGTATTTCCCCAGTGTAATGCTAAAATTAAGCCTCTCCTAGAAATAGGAAATAGTGTCGTTGTAAAATACATCAACATTTGAACATGCATGAATAAATGTTTAAATTGTTTTAATGAAATGGTAAAATAAGATAATTATTACTAATTGTCCATTTATAATGGGCGTGGTTAGTGAGTGAAGTCAAGATCACACAATGGTTAAATAACATCAATAATTTACAAATATATATTCAAAAGTTGAATAAATTTTCTAATGGGAAGTGCATTCTGGTTTACCCAATTAATAATGTATTTAAATAATTTTAAATTTCAGTAAATATACGGTCATGCCCTTCCTTATCAGGAGATCTTCTTGTCCCTCGTCCTTACCTTGAAATCTTTAAACTTTCTTTTAGTTTCAATTTTTTCTTTCTCCTTCTTTCTTTAATTCTCTACCTTTAAGCATTCGTAACTCTAACAATATCTTCTACATTAAATCTCTTTTGAAAAAACACCTGTTTCTCTCTCTCTCTTATTTTATATCTTTTTATTCTTCTTTCATTGTTGGCCTAACTGTATATTATATATATTTTTTTTATCTTTGTTAATTTTGTGTTGTTATAGTTTATTTTGTATTTTCTGTTTGTATTGTTTGAGGGTCCCTAATGATCAGCCGATGCTGGATGGACCACCCTCATAAAATATTGTTGAAATAAAAATTTAAAACAAATCTAATGTGTAGGCCTTTGGTACTCATAACATGCATCAACTTCCTTTATTAATAAATGATATTCTTAAACAAATAGCATACAATTACATTAATGGCAGTTTCTTGATTATAAAGGTTATTCTTTTTTAATTTAATCGTGAATGAATTGAAATAAATTAAATTAAATTAAATAATTTATGCGCGAAATAATATTCGTGTTTTATTACTAACATTACTAAAAAGTCGCTTTATCGCGGGTGGTTTTAAACAAAATATTCTTGTCAATTTATCTTGTATGATACATAATTATTTTAGAATGTTTTTTCAGTACAATATACGATGGAAACACACAGTAATTATAAATGACCACAGCATTGGCTTAGAAACATAGTTCTAATGTACCCTGGCTGACTCTGTCCTTATGGCTTGTTTGTCTTCTTCTCTCTGTTCTGTTCTCTCTTCACCATACGTGCATAATATGCATATTATTAGATAGGGACTTTCAGTAAGCGCGCCAAAGTTTAGATTATAATTTTTTTTCTGCCTTCCACTCATGAAAGCATAACCTCGTTGTTGAAAATCTTTTCTAAACTACTACTATACTCTATTATGCCTAGGCTATATACGGTAATAGAACAAAGAAAAGAAGAAAATTATTAAAACAATGATTTGCTTTGGCCCCAAAGTGGACCGAATTGTCCTAAATTGACCCGAATATTAGTTGTTGAACAAAAATCAGAATAAATTTAGTATAGGCCTAAAGGAACCAAAGAAGAGATGTTATCTATGAGAGCGAACGAATTTCCATTTTCATGAGTTGACAACATATTCAACTCCTTTTAAATGCCAAAGGAAATTCTTAGAACATGTGACCAGTTTCGACTCAAGACAACATGATATAGGCCTATACTATAATAATTAACAGCACCATAAATAATGAAACAAATGTATCTATTGGTTTTAATCTTGATGATGACTCGTTAGTTTTTCTTTCCATTTTACTTTCATTATTTATTTCTGACTTATATCTACCAGTTTGACAATGAAGTGCCTCGTACAGATAAAGAGAAGCAACGAAATGAAATGTTTTTATCCAGTTCATACTAGTATAATATCGACGTTAGTAGGCCTAAAGTTCTTCACATTCACCACAGCTTTCTGTCAACAACCGACTCTCTAAACGGATAATATCAGGTAGTCGTGCATAATAGGCCTACCAACAAAATGTTATGAAACAGTCTTTATTTTGAGATCGGACATGTTTAAAAAACCATTTCTCATCATCAGTCTAGTACAATGATTATGTAGGCGACATTTCTTAAATACCATCTTAACAACTGATGCAAATTTAGCAATTAATTAGCATAATAAAGAAAGAAGCAAATAGCGTAACAATCTAATACCAAGCGTCAAGGTTGAAAGTTTGTTCAGAGATGGTTGTTGCAACAAAGTAGGCCTTCGTAACTAGGCGATTCAACTTTCCTTTTACAATAACAGTAGCGGACCTAATGATTATTTAATGTACTGAAAGTTGGAGTAGAGGAGCACACCATTCCCGGCAATAGTGGTTATTGTACTGCTCTTGCCTCTCCTCAGATAGCTCTCCACTTCCTTTTTTGCATATTTGTTGTTTGTGTTCTGCTATGTGTCTGTTGGAAGGAATAAAATAAACAAGAAATATATCTTGTTTATTTTAAACGCCGCTCTACTCTTTGACTAACAATTTTAATCATTGCTCTTTCTTCAGATAGGCCTATAATGGTTAATTATTATATAACTCCAGAGTACAAAGGTAAAATGTAACCGATAATTTTTATCTAATTTTAACAATTTTTAGCCTCTTAACTTTTTGTGTGTTTTTTTGTAAATTGTATTTTATATTTTTGTATTTTGCCAGTTTTCAAATCACATTTCTGTTTTTTAAATTGACAATAAAGTATATATGACTATGACTATGACTATTATATTAATCATTTTTGTTTAACAATCAGTAGTAAACATTTTATGTAAATATAGTCTGGCCTACTGTACAGAACAAAAATACAATCATAAACTAAACTACAGTAAATGTAGACGTACATATCCCAGGGTAGGAGCATGGACCTATCTAATTTATTGGTCCATGGTAGGAGCATTCGAGATTATGACTAATTACTCCCTAATTTGACCCGGTCCACAGGTATATAGGCATATACTACCTATCTGGGGATAACGCTGCAACATTAAAGTTAATAGCATACATTGCCTGTTGATATTCTGTATCAATATTAAAATAAGGAATCTGACTTGTAGAGAAATATAAGACCCAAAACATCGCCGAAAATAATAGTTTTTAGCCACGAACGAAGTGAATAAATTGCGCCTTCAGTAGGCAATTGAATGAACTTTAAAAATTACTGTTTTTAGTAATATATTTTGTATATCAACATTGTAAAATTCAATCAAATATGATATTACATGTTTATTAAATAAAAAAAGAGTGTTTATTTAACCTAAAATTCAAGGAATTTCAATACATTATTTTCCCGTGTGTTGGACATAATATGCAGTCCTCCACTTTGTGTTGATTCGCGTCAAGTCAACCAAAGGTATCGTTCAACCGTGAGCCCTCATAGACTCTTTTTTCCCAGACGTTTTTTGGGTCCACCAGCTTGGACCTATCAATTTAGTCGACTTTACAAAATACCGAAAATGTCAACCATAGATAATAAGCTTTCCGCTTAATATAGCTTCTGGGTGTATAGCTGGCTAAAGCCGCGGCGCGAAAATTATTGTCTATAATGGTGTGCACCAATTGTAATAGTAATTATATTACCTCCGCCAAGGAGGTATTTTCACCCCTGTATGTGTGTGTGTGTCTGTGAACAGCCTGGAGGCCACAGTTTTCATCCGAATCTGACCAAAATTTAGCCACAATGACCTATGCCTCAAAAGCTCAGACTAGTTCGATTTTGAGGGGAAAGGTCACAACAAAACACTATTTTACTGCCTAGAGACCACAGTTTTTATCCGATTCTCATTAAATTTAGCCACAATGGTCAATGACTCATCATATAATTATGGTTAAATTGTGATGGGTCAGGGTCAAAGATCAAGGTAAAAAAAGGGGAAAAAATAATAATAATAAAAAAACCTCAGCGGGAATTGAACTGTGAGAGGCTGGACACATAACCAATCACCAAACTCTCATCCACAACTATGTAGTGTGCATATTTACACTTAGATCTAATATAAAAAATGTATTTTTTTTTTCCGGGGACATTTTATGTAGGGGAATTTTACAGTAGGCTTTGTACTCTCTCGGAGTACCCTCTATTTTTTGTATAAAATAACATTTTTATTTTCCTTATAGGAAAATGAACTTCAATTCATTGTCTTTTTGAAACAAATGTGTTAAAAAGTTCAAAAGTTATAAATTAATAATAACCAAGTATTCTGGATTGAGCCGACGTGGGTGTAAGTAAGGTTAAATGGTTGAGGATGTTATAAAACATTGTAATTAGGTGCATTTTCATTTGTTGGTGATTCACTGATCAATTTAGAAGGCATTGAAATCTGTGAAACGATATACAACGAATACCCTTCATTTAAGTAGATTTCAGAGTTCATGATTTAGATATTTACAATTTATAATACCGTACCACTACTTCAATTGTACCTAATAGGCCTATTCTTTTCCCCCCAAAAAACCGAAATATATGATACATTCGTATTCAAAACAAGGCCAATTCACAATCAAGGAAGTGTAGACAGTTATAGTGAACACACGTTATCTCTATTATTCAATGGACAGACTTCAAATTTGATTCCTGCCCGCTCTAGGGCCGGGCGCGACGCAAGGAAGTACGCGCAACGTAAATTAACCAATTGTTCGTTCCGTCCTAGTTACAACCTGTTGACTCACAAGCGCAGTACACGTGGCATTCTTTCCTTTGACAACTGTTAGTTTTATTAGCAGTATTATGTCCATCTTTGTTTCCATCCGTACCTATTTTCTCCTAGTCAATGCGACTCATCAATATACCTGTACTGGTCTTTTTTTCTGAATGTAACATTATTATTGGCAGGTTTCATTACATTCAAGGATTATTAATTAATAAATGAAAGCTATACAATGATTTAAAAAACCTACTAATTGGTTTAATAGTCAACATATATGACTATTTCCCCACAAAATAATAATTTCCTTCTAGTTCCTTCGTAAGATACAGTCAAAGTTTAGTCTATATATTTTATAGTAACACATTTCAAACTCATTGATATCTTGAATTGATATTAATATTTCTTCGTAGTGAAGTTAATGTTGATGATATTGTGTAATTTGTTTCCTGTCATGTTTATTTTCTATATCTGTTTAACATTTCTATTGTTTATTAGGGCCTACTAATATAAACCGTTGCTACAACATTGGTAATAACCGGAAATTCGTGTAATGTTTTACCGATATTGACTGTCATGTATGCAAATTTAAGGCATTTTAAATTTTTTTTAAATGTATAAATCGAAAGAACAATCGTTTTTACACAGGAACATACTCATTTTAGTGGAAATAGTTACCTTAAGTAATTGAAAATCAGTAAAATTCTTATATTAAACATTATTATAAAAAATACTCGTAGCACCACTTATTTCACAATTCTCGTTCTGCTCTTTGTCACACAATAAGTGAGGTAATTATAAAAGACTTATATTTTATATTAAACATTGGAATATTTTATACCCGGAACTATACCCTTTCATCATACTGTAATTGGTTTTTGTATTTAAAAAAAATTAGAGAAATTTTTAAATGTTGGATTCTTTATGTGTATTTTTTCCTGGACTGTGAGATCATTTATTACTACTTTCTTATTCAATCAGCATTACGGAAATATTCATTAACGATAAAGAAAACAAAATCATAATGTTAAACCCATGCTAATACGTTGTTTCTGGTTTTTTTTCGAAGCTTATAATTTAAAATTTTTGCGATTGTTTGCAACAAAATGGAAGTTGAAAGTAGAAAAATATCAGGCCTATTAGTAACAAACTATAATTAAAATAAGAAAACGATTATCAAATTAATTTCGAACTAAAAACCGAGAAGATAATTTAAAAAGGAAATCCAGTTGCCATGTCAATGGGCCTAGAACTGTATGCTTTATTTCAGCAGTTTTTTGCCCTTTTTCCCACTTTCTAGGGAGTCACTGGATATGGTATTGGTTAAACTACCTAACTACTGAAAAGGTTTGTATTTGACAATTTTAAGAAAAATTCATGTTTTAGTCGCGTGCAACGCGACTCTACAGCTCACTATGTCGGTCGGTTGGTCGGTAAACGCAAACCTGAGCACGCGGCTGCAGCCATGTTACACATATTTGTTTTATGTGTACATTTAACCATATTTTAAATTCATACCTGTAACTAAGCTTTAATTCATGCTTTAATATTATTAATATACATACTAAACATTACAAAGATAACCCAAAATACTTTGATATTCCTACAGATAGGCCTGCAATCTAATCTAAATTCATTCATTCTGCTTTTATTCAATATTTCTCTTTGCAGTATATATAAAATAAAACTGAATTGCGAGAGATTTACATATAAAATTGGTACAAGCTTTCAAACATCAAAATTGGAAGAAACTGATGAAAGTACTTATTACTTATTATTATTATTATTGTTGTGTTTATTTTGGTTTATTAATTAGTCTACACAGTGCTGGGAAACATGAGTTGTTGGAAAAATAATTACATGAATGCCGTTTTTAAATCATTTTACGCGTTTTTAATGAGCCGGGCTTTTTTTTAGAGATTATTGTTATTTAGCTACTTTTGTTTTGTGATAAGAATTACATGAGCCTAGCCTAGTAGACAACTGCTATCGAAACAAGTTTTTAAATGACGTATCTGTAACTAATAGTAACCGTTTGGTGATTCGTCGTAAGTTATTCGTTACTTCGCACCTGCGCAACAAACACTTAGTGTCTGTGGGAGTGAAGATAATAAAGGGTGCAAGACCATCTGAATGTAAATAATTATCGCCGGAAATCTCCCCAGAGAAGCAAAAAGTGTAACAGGAAAGAGTGATTTTGCTTTCTTTGAGTCAGTTAAAATAAAAAGCCTGACACCGATCTCTCTATACCATTTGAGATCTTGAAGCGTTTGGAACCTACTGATATATTTTGCTTTTAAAGTTGCTGGTACGACAAAAGCATAAACCATGAAGACCTTTATGATGACCATTTGTTTATTGCTGGTTGCAATTGGTAAGTTTTTTTATATTATAAAATATATATAAATAGGCTATTTAATTTATTTTGTACTGTTCTATACTTTCATTTAGAAGTATTAGGTATTTTGAAGATGAGTTAATACTTGTTATTGTGCTTCTTACAATAATGTTTCTCTATAAAGTGTTGACACTTTTACCCTTTCTCTGTATGTTCGTTCAACCAGCGTTCAACTATATTTTTATGTAGAAATAATAGGAAATATAGTAATTGAATAAACTTGCATTCGTTTCTGATTTTCTATATTTGGGTTATACAAATGTTTATCATCGAAAATGTTGATATTTCATAGTTTATGAATATATATATATATATTAAAACATATACCGTATTCCTTTTGTGAGAACTATGGTTAATAAATTAATACAATTGAAATTGAATTAAATTTGTATAGGGGCTATGAAAATCATTTCTGCAAAGAAAAAGAAAAGTCAGAAATATAAGGTTACACAATATCATATTTAGAAAACCCGATTAATATAAAAATTTAAAATGAAAGTATTAACAAATACTGTAACGGCAAATTGTGTTAAATGCGGTATTTTAAAGATGTGTTGTCCCCAAACAACATGACAAATGAGGTTAATAAAAAAACTTTAAATAGGCTATTTTCGTTGAAAAATTATTTCACTTATAAAAAGACAAAAAAAAAAACCGGTTAAATACAGTTTTCAGGTAGGCCTAAATAATATTTTGTGAAAAAAGTGAATAAATATTAAAAACATTAAAAACAATTTTTTTTTTCAGGGAGACAAAAATATATCTTAAAATAATTGCCTCAAGTAAATATATTTAAGTCCCTCAAAAGCCCTGATGTGTATAAATCAAGTTATCACATCTTCTAACATCAATTCAAAGTTCAATAGGATTAGGATAATATTTATGCTATCCAAAATACATAACTTTTAAACTCCTCAGAGTATTTTCCAATCATTTTGAACAACATATTAAGGCTTCAAATTAATTCCGAGATTAGTGTATGCTCTATCTCATTAAAAAAAATAATTTATCGTGACTTTCAAAATGAAACATGTTTTATTAAATTTGCCAAAATATTAATTGATATTAATAGGAAAGTTTAATTATAAAATAGATTACCTAAATTTCCGAAAAGACAAAATGATTTGATTAGTTTTTAGTCCAGTTGGCCTATATCAACAAGAACATTACTAAACAAGTAAAATAATATTTCCAAAAGTAGATCATGATAAAAAGGATGTTTACCTTATTTTCCATATAAGGCAAAGCTGAATATATGTCCAATATGGAAAGTAATTAATTTAGAAGATCTTTTCTTGCCTTTTCTACTAAATGATCTCTAGGTGACCTGTGATAGTATCTCTGACTCAGACCCGACACGAGGTGGTACATTACCATAGGAAATTCAATTATAAAGTTTCCTATTCTTTTTTATACACACTTCACTTCACTCAAACACGTGATTTACCTAAAATAACTAATTCAGAATTAGTAGTTTGAGTCCTCAACTAAGAATTACTTTTAAATGTCCAATAGGTTTATGTAATTATTAATTATAATTAAAAGGAAAAATAATTTGATTGTTATATTATGTTTTTTTCATGTTATTACAGCATCAGCTCAGTATCGATCTACAACCCCAAAATACTTCGCCCCAGTTGCTGGTGGAGGCGGGGTTAACATCAACGACCCAAACATCAACAGGAACAACCCACACATGAACAACCCAATGAACAACCCAAACGTCAACATCAATGATCCAAACTTTGCACAGCCCGCTAATGGTATGGGACAGTTCTCATCATATAACAAAAACGGTGGTGCTTCATCTTATTTTGCCAATAATGGTGCAAGTATGCCCCCTAATATTGCAGCCGGAGGTCTATCAAACAGCGCAGAAAACGTAGCTGACACACAAGGCCTAGGAGCATCAATTAATGACGTCGATGGTTCTGATGCAGCTGATGGCAGCTTCCTAAATCTGGATAATGATAGCGACTCAGAAGCAAGCATGAAGCAAGGAGTGAACGCAACCGCTCTTGGAGTTGTCTTAACGATCATCATCGTTCTCGGCATCTTCGGAGTAGTTGCAATTATTCTAATCCGCCAACGACGACGACAACAACTAAATCGTTTAGAATAAATTGTCAACTAAACTATAGACTTATATGAGATGCAACTTTTTTATTATACTCACCGGAAAAAGATTATTTTAGTAAATTTTGCATTGAACTTTTATGAACATCAAATTTGGCTGTTTCAGTATAATGAGTATAATCTTTAATATTGTAATGTAGGCTGGCCTCCCTAGAAACTTCCTGGCGAATATAATATTAATTGCATGGTAACATGATACTTTATATTTCGGTTGTCGTAATTCTAGCAGATTGATCTGTAGGCCTATGCTAGGCTTAGGTCTATGGAATTTATGATACCGTGTTTAGTGCGTAAATTAAGTGACTAGGCCTACAAGGCCTTGTAAAATTATAGACCCAAAACTCCCAATCAACCATTATAAAGTTAGCATTAGTACATGGTTATAATTTGCGTGCAATACTTTAGAAGTGTGTCCTTCTAAATGACGTAATCCCAGAAAAATTTAAATAAAATGATTTGACATCGTAAAATAATAATGCGTTTATTGATTACTTGTTCCTGAGTTACTATTTTGTCTCTGACGCATTAGTACCTTGGTTAGTTAGTTCTAAACTGTTTGATGGCAATTAGTGTACGCCTATTTCTGGTTAAATTTGAAGCGTATACAGAGAGTTAAGCGCTGTCTCTCAAACTTTATGTTACACAATGTGACGTCACATAACTGCCATATTTGGGCACATTACACTTTGTCAAACTAGTTTGATAGTGTTTCAGATAACTACGATGCATAATGTTATTTTATATTGGTTCAAGAGACGCATGCGCAGCATACAAAGTCACTGGTGGAAGAATACATTCAATTCTGATATGTAAAGAAAAATTGAATTGAATAGTCCTGTACCTCTTGTCTGACTCGTCACACGGAGCTACACATTGCAGATAGGGGAGATGTCCTATTACGACACTTGTCATTCAATATTAAATTTACGCTGACATTGTGTATCTTTACCGTGTTTTTGACCCCATTTAAAAATGTAATTTTCGGGTGTGAGGTCAATTAAAACACTTCATCTAAATAAGGACACGCTTGGATCACGTCATTGTTGCCAGTTAATCATTACACATTGTCGGCGTAGCTTCAATTGACCATTTCGTCCAGCATTGTTTTGACTGAGCTAATCAGTAATTTTGTTTAAAAATAGAAAAAGAGCATGAACGTATTGAACATTAATTACACTATATTCATAAAAGAAGTAATCCGCTACACTAGACCAATATACAAAAAACACTTATATAACAATGAAAAGATAAAGTAACACTTATACTAGCCCTCGAATTGTTTGCTGCATTAAAAAAAGATAATCTATATAATTCTGATGACAATACCAGCAGAAAATTATTATACGTTTCATCATTGAATATATTCTAATTTAGGAGTATGGCACAGTTCAGATAAACCTTGGTTGTACAATGTGTCGTTGGTATTTGGTTGTTCTCTTTGTAGTCTTTAGTTACTGTTCTATTGCTGTTTGTGATTTGAACTGCGGGTTTGAGCAAGACTTATGTGGGTTTACCACAGAATCAGAATTGGGATGGAGAAGAAGAAATGCAAGCATGAGTCAACTACCAGAAACAGACCATACTCTTAGAGCTGAATCCGGTAAGCAATGTTGTAAGGAAATGGTTAGTGGCACTAGTCTTAGCTATATAGGCCTACCTACCGTGCCAGTTTCAGCACAAAAGATAAGGACAACCCCAAAAAACTAATACCAATAGGGTTTACTGAATTTTAGGCTTATTTTAAATTATGAGATATCTACGTATATGACCTTCTATAAATCTTAAACATGATGAAAGTAGTTTAAAATATTTCTTTTATTCTGAGATTGAGTCTTTTTGTAGTGTTTCTTCTTTTTAGAAACTAGAAAAAAATTACAAATCTAGAGTCGAGAATTTATTAAACATATGAAAAAGAAGGAATCTTACATTTTTGGTCAAATTTCCATTATTAAAACACTTGCATTGTCTAAGTTTATATATAACACAAGTATACCGTAATTAATGTTTCAAAAGATATTATAAAACAAATAGAAAAGCTACTACTATATACGTTTCATGGGAACTAGAAGTGAAAAGATAAAAAGAACAATCTTAATTAAAAATCTCAAAGAAGGTGGTTTAAACATGCCAGATATTAGCTCTGTGGCTGAATCACTTAAACTAAATTTGGTCAAGCGACTGTTTAGTCCAGATTCAGGTAAATGGAAATGCATACCAAAATATTTCCTTCACCCAATTGAATATACAGAAAAAATTACTAAACTTAATTTAGATGATCATGCTAACTTGAGAGATATGCCTACATTCTACAAGAATATGATGAATGCTGTTGTAAAATGTAATAATATTGTGTATCCAGAACCAACAACTTTAATAGAAATAAAAAATCAACAATTATGAGAAAAGAAGTTTATAGTATCTAAAAAAACATTTGTACTTCAAATCATAGTTATATTCTGATTTTAAAAACAATTGGTGATATATTTATAAATACGAGTACGAACTGCAGGTGAAATAATTTAAAATTTGTATAAAAAACATAATGGTTTAAATGAGTAATTTCAGGTTATGAATGCCAAACTAAATGTGTGGAAAGAAGTTATTAGAAGAGACAATCCAAATAATCAAGATGTAGGTAGTAATGATTCATTGCTGCATAAGACCATTAAAGGATTTATATACTATTAAATATTTTTATAAACAAACGTTCCAGTGAACCAGGTTCACAAAGTGGGAATGTGAACTAAATAACGTAGAAATAGATTGGAATAAAATATGATATTATGAGGTAAGATGAGACAACTTTAAACTCCTACATCGAATCTTACCGTGTGAAAAAAAGATTAAAACTATGGAATTTAGCAGAAAACAATTTATTTGACAATTGTATAAATCAGATTTAAAGGTGTGTTGTCTAATTACTTTCCAGCTGAAGATAATATTACTTTGTTTAAAATTGTTACAGGAATAAAAAAAAAAACAATATTATAAATGAATTCGCTGTTTTTATTCTGTATATACAAGGTGTACACATAATGTCCAATGTTGAAAGAAAAGATAAAGATGAAAAAACATATCTGGATTCTTTTCACTCTTGAAGTGAAAAATCTAATAGAAAATGAACATATGTGTAACTTAAATAAGGCACAACAATAGGGTACCAAAAAAAAAACTCTGCTACAATTGATAGCATGAAATATAAATTGTGTGAAGTGTTTTTTCATATTTTCTAAATGCAATATGTGTTTATTTCTCAAATACGAATTGTATACAATAGTAGTATTATAATAAGATGACATCTGGTATGAATCGTTTTACATACACACAGAGCCAAAATGGCATCTTGGACTTGCAGTGTATGGATTCTAACCTTACGGTTTTCATTAATTATATCATTCCATGCTATCATCCTAATTATCTAAATTTCTTTTGCATTCCCGTTTTTTCATCTCATCCATTTTTTCTCGGTGAAAAGGGAGGATATTTATATTCCTCCTCTGAGTTTAAAGCCTCACTACCCGAACACGGACACAATTTTAAGTACGATTTTAATGACTGTATAACCATGTTTTATCTATATATTTTAATTAACATCTTCTTTGAAAAGCAAATATGGTTCTATATTGAAGTATTATTATTATTATTATTATTATAATTATATAAATATATTGTATTTTACTACTTTTAACACTGTAAGAATCGTAATAGCCTATGAAACAATAGAGAGGAAAAAATATGCAAATATTAATTGTCACAAATGAAGTACACACTGTCTGACGTGTCAGAGCTTTAGAGAAGAAGCATAAGCATATTGAACACATTTAGTGGGATAATATATACTCTATTTATTTATAATGCATTATTACTACCAATATAATTTGTGCTAAATGATCTTACTAGGTAACATTATTGCATTGACGTGGATTGATTCCGACGAAACACAGCAACCAAGGCGCATTCGAACACCAGTAGTAAAACGAAGCGATCTTCTATATTGTCTGGAGTTCTATTACTTTGTAACAGAAATCAATAACAGAATTGAAGTGTTAATAGAACAAGATGGCCAAGCTGTAGAAACTACTTCGATTTGGAATCGTACTGAACTCGCGTCATTCCAATGGAAACGTGCTTTGATAGACATTGATTCTGTCAAGTCGCACTTTGTGGTAGGTTTGCAACAATTAGCTTAAAAACAGTATTGGGTTTGAGATAAACATTATTCGATGTCTAAAAGAATGAATAACAATGAACCAGTAAGGAATAATTACTTTAAGGTGCAACAAAAACCCCATAATATAATTTTAAAATTCCTGGCACATAAATGTTAGGTAAAATGAAGTCCCAAAAATGTTTTAACTACACTTCAACTATAATGGTATGGATATTATCATACCAAGTAATTATCTATAAAAGTTTCTTCTATTGTTAAGTAACAAATATTTCTGAACGTATTTAGTATCTTAGCAATTGCCAAATCTATGAACAAAGATTGTAAATGTTCTTGAAACTGATCTTTCTACTCAAATCTTATCCATAATGGTAGATTATCTTTGAAGGGACAGTCTTCGATTCGGATCCGGTTGAATCACTTATTGCACTTGATGATATTAAGCTTCGAAGTGGCGCTTGTAATCAAGGTAAACAATTTGTAACAATGAGTCAGCAGTTCTATCATTCTGGTCTTTCCATAAAAAGGATTTAAAGAAGATGGTTGGAGATCAAATGAATATAAAAATAGACGTATAACATTGTTAAATATAAAAATTTGTCTTTTATCATACTCACTTCACGTATATTTCTGAGCCTATAAAGACAAGGCTGACCACGTCGTGTTCAGGTCTGAGCCCGATTTAAAGACAAGGCTGACCACGACGTGTTCATTTCTGAACCCGACTTAAAGACAAGATTGACTATGACGTGTTCATTTTTTAGCCCGACCTAACAACAAGACTGACCATGACGTGTTCATTTTTTAGCCCGACCTAAAAACAAGGCTGGCCATGACGTGTTCATTTCTGAGCCCGACCTAAAGTCAAGGCTAACCACGACGTGTTCATTTCTGAGCCCGACCTAAAGACAAGACTGACCACGACGTGTTCTTTTCTGATCCCGACCTAAAGACAAGACAGACTATACTATGACGTGTTCATTTCTGAGCCCGACCTAAAGACAAGACTGACCATGACGGGTTCATTTTTTAGCCCGACCTAAAAACAAGGCTGACCATGACGTGTTCTTTTCTGATCCCGACCTAAAGACAAGACTGACTATAACGTGTTCATTTTTTAGCCCGACCTAACAACAAGGTTGGCCATGACGTGTTCAGTTTTTAGCCCCACCGTAAAGACAAGGCTGACCAAGACTTGTTCATTTCTGAGCCCGACCTATAGACAAGGTTGACCACAACGTTTTCATTTCTGAACCCGACCTAAAGACAAGACTGATCATGACGTGTTCATTTCCTCCCTTAAGAGTATAACGTAGTGGTAACATTCTAAAAATATTTAAAAGGAATTTTTTGTCTACATTCTATGTCCGACAATAGTTTTTAAGTTAGACATTATTATTCAACACAAAGAAAATAGCCTACATTAACAATTTTCTTTTTCTAACTTAATCAAGAACCCAGATAGGCTTACAGTTTATAATGTTCGACTATCATTATTGTTTAATTTTCACACAAAATTATTTATTCCAGCATTTTAGATAACGGAAAATAGAAAGTTAGGATATTACTTTACTTACAGAATTTGCTTGCGATTTTGAGGATTCATTTTGTCTGGAGCAAGTTACTGGATCTGACCATTTTGATTGGAGAATTGGCAGTGGACAAACGACTTCCGTTAATACTGGTCCACGCTTTGACCATACACTGGACGACACGACAGGTATTCATCTTGGAATTGTTCCATGAAATTAACAAAAAAAATCTGACATTGGTGAAATTAAATAACATTTCAAACAGCAACAACAACTAAACATTAATATAATTTCTGATAACTAACCGATCCTTGTAATCTTAGAAGTCGATCATTTTAAGTAGTGCCAATGATGGAACCCATAATATTTTCTCTTTCCAAGTTATTCCTTCACAGCCATTTCCGTCTGCGATGACTATACTTCTTCATTCAAAAACAATCGTAGATTATAACACTTGATAAACTACCAAGGTGAATGAATGAATTGTGATAATGCCACGCTGTAGGATTGCCTTTAATGTTGTTTAAGCATAAAAGTAATCTAAATCTAATTCATTGTAGGCCGTTATGCATACATCGAAACAAGCTCACCCAGACGACAGGGAGATGAAGCCATTTTGAAGACATTGGCCATCGCTCCATCATCTGACCTCAGGCCTCATTGCCTCCATTTTTGGTACCATATGTATGGTGAGCATATAGAATCTTTAACTGTGAACATCTCTGTGGTGAATGACAGTGGACCAGGAGTAATGGTGTGGTCAAAATCTGGGAGTAGAGGAAACGTTTGGAGACCAGCGGAGATTGAACTGCGTCAAAATAACACATTTGAAGTAAGTAAACATTATGAATTATTATTCATTTAGAATATAAAAATATTTGTTTTGTGTTCTGTTCAAAATTAATAATGGCACGGTTAAAATATTACTGTTATTTAAAAAATGTTGAATCATATTTCAATAAGAATATCATTTTTGTGGTTTCCCCCACAAATTAGAACGAGAAATATTAGCAGAAAGCAAGTGATAAAGAATTCCACTCTCCGTACTCTATCTTAATTTGTTCAGTATCTTAAGGTACAGCGTCACATATTCATAACAAATGTACAGTATACATATTTGTTTTTAAATAAAATAAAAATTGTTTTCCTGAATGTTTACAACAAATGGTTGTTGTTTCTATATCTTGCACCAAACAGAGGGCTTCAATCATACAGCACTTTTCCTTGTTTTACTTGCTTGTAAGAGGCAAGATGGCATAACTTATTTTCTGTAAATGTTATCAAATGCTTAACAATATCCAAGTGCATCTAATAATTAAATGAATGAATGTTTTGTATTAAAATGATAGGTAATGTTTCAAGCAGTACGCGGTGCAGGAATACGTGGGGATATAGCCATAGATGATATAAGTGTTGAATTAAGATCGTGTATTATTCATGGTATGTGTACAAATACATTGATAAAGTAGGCCTACTTATAATCAGCCTTACAAACAAATGATCACTACACGAGACAGACAAATAAACGAACAGATTAACAGATGAAGAATTAAAAATAGAACAAATGTCTTATGAACCAACATAAACCAATGAACGAATACATTACAGTAGTGCAGATAAATGGACATGTTAACGACTGGTTAAATATGAACGAACTTAATTCTCAAATTAAAATGGTTGATTATTTCTTTCAATTAGATCTCTCAAATGTTACTAATGCATCATGTGAATTTGAAGAAGCTGAGGTTTGCGGCTACATCCAGGATGATAATGACGACTTTGACTGGGTGTGGAAAAATGGAGCCACGGCTTCACTCGGAGTTGGTCCGTCCACAGACCATACAATGATGAATGGCTTAGGTAAGAATAGTTTTAAATGTATCGGTACCGTCTGTATGTTAAGCTGCACTGTTAAGCTTGCTTCACTAGGAAACGCAATGTAAGCGAATTGACCAGTCACATGCGTTGGATTATTCGAATTTCACTTGTAATTGGTCAACACGTAATGCAAGCGTTACGTCCTTGTATTTTGTCTCCAGTGGGAACCAATTTACACAGACGAGCGGTAACCGTAAGCGGTAAACGGTAAGCGGAAAAAATAAATGTTATTTCTTATTATGACCATTTACATCATACGGAGTTGATGGGTGGTTGAGCGGTGGTTAATTGTAGCTTAACAAAGATGTTCACTTGATGGTCTACACAATGACAACGTGTAACTATAACCTGCCATGGGAAGTGAGCTACTGCCATAAAGGTAGGCTTACTATCGACGCTGCAAGTATTCTATGATTAAGTTTATAAAGTCCACATATGGTTATTATGGTGGTGTAATTAAAGTTAATTAGTTAGTTTCTAATTGTCACCATTCTTTGTTGCATTCTCGTTAGATAATATTTGAAAGGACTCAGGATAGATGCATATTTTACGTGGGACAAGCACTTTACAGCAGCTCATCTGTATAAATCTATTTTTATTCATTTTCTCTGCGTGTGATGAAACTGAAAATAATTGTGATAGTGTCAATCAATATGATGACAATCCTCGGATGATGAGGATAAACATGGAATAAGAAAAATTACATTATTACAGCATTTGTGTAAAATGCCTTTTAAATCCACCATGTGGTTTAAAATTGCTAAATATCTTTAGAACCGTACAGTACATTCGAGTAAAATATCAATACATAATATTGTTTTCTTGTTAGGTTTTTATATGTATGTAACAATGACAGATCCGCGATTACAAGCACAGACTGCTCGTTTTATATCACCAAAAATAACTAGGCCAGAAAAATCACACTGCCTGGAGGTTTGGTACCACATGTATGGAAATAGAGTTTATCAAATGTTATCCGTATACAAACTCGATGCTGACCAATCAGAAATCAAACTGTGGAACGCAGATGGTAACCATGGTGATTACTGGCATAGAGCGGCGTTTGAAGTAGAAAGTAAATCTTCATATAAAGTATGTTTTTCATTCAATAAATGAGAAAATCTTATTTTAGTATGATTTTCTGTTTTGTATTGTTTTTTTTAGGCTATGTACGGAATTTTTATTCTGAAATAAAGTTATCAATCAATCAATAATTAGTAAAATAATTCACATTATATGAAGCTACACTACCAAACTTCATGTGACAAAAAAAAAATGTGATGTTTCCATATATGGACATGATGATGTCATATCACTCTCATGTTTGGAAATATCACTACCATATTTGGGCACATCACACTTTTTTGTTAAATAGTTTGATTGTTTGATAGTGTAGCTTAACAAAGATGTTCACTTGATGGTCTACACAATGACAACTTGTAACTATAACCTGCCATGGGAAGTGAACTACTGCCATAAAGGTAGGCTTACTATCGACGCTGCAAGTATTCTATGATTAAGTTTATAAAGTCCACATATGGTTATTATGGTGGTGTAATTAAAGTTAATGGTTGCTGTTTCTAATTGTCACCATTCTTTGTTGCATTCTCGTTAGATAATATTTGAAGGGACTCTTGGATATTCTACATTTGGCGATATTGCTATTGATGACGTCATTGTTACAGAGGGGGTATGTCAAATACATGGTAAATATGCATGATCCTAACTTTAAAATAGAGACTTATTTTATGATTCAACATGTATCTGGAGTTAATTTACATGAGATAAGAAAAGGACGACAAAACGAAACACGGCAAGAACAAAAAGCAAAACTGCACAGTGTAGATGACATCAACCGTTACTGTGGATTGTCACAGTGAAAAGTTTAATGAGCCTTTTCCATTATTCGAAATATTCATGCCATACCAAAGCTGTTCATTCATTAACATTTAACGAACGTGGATATACATATTGTGTATCGAATATCAAATCAGAAAACTATTTTCTTTTCTATTCGAAAGTCTACAACTTATACACATGTCTTTCATCCTGTTCTTATTATAGCCGTCACAACACCTCCACCGCAGCCAGAAAACACCGTTACGAATATTTCATGTGAATTCGAAACACGTGATGTCTGCAACTACACTCAAGGTATATATGATGATTATGACTGGGTGCCAGGTCAGGGCGGTGGCGTCATCTTTGGGCCTCAATACGACCACACTCTGCAATCATCACGTGGTAAGATATCATTTCATTGGTTTATAATTATCATAATCAAAGTACTTTAAGTTATTACCGTTTTTGCATTACCAAAAAGTGCAAGACAATTACAATTCTTATCTTTATCTTCTCTTGTAATTATCACTATCTATTATAATCATTACGGTTTCCACGATTTAGTCAAATTATGTGTTCATACCATTTTAATCGTCTTTAATTTAATTATTTATATTATCTAATAATATCTCTTGTTGAGTACCCAGAGTTCACTTTTATATATACAAAAATGTCAAGCTATATGCATCAAATAATCGGAATTTCACATCTATGGACATTGTTTTGTGTTCTAGCGATGATTTATGTTTTTATATAACGATTAATTATTATTAATAATATTGTGTGTATCGGGACTTCACATTCCTTAATATTTGCTTCTTATCCTTATACATTATTATACAGTATTTTATTTAATAAAATGCATTCTGTAATAAACGTTCAAATACGTTTTCGTTTCGAACATTCTAATTGTTTCTTTTCAAATACATATTACTTTTGAAACATATAGTAATGTCAATTTCGTTTGATTTTCTTTCTAATTTATACGGACTAAAACATTCGGTATTGGCTAAATTCAGTCGTGTCTTTAAAACATCATCATCAGTCGGCTGCGGAGCAGGCGACTACAAGCTTTCTCCAGCCACAACGGTCCTTGGCTAACTCTGACAGCCTATCAGAGGTAATCATGCCTCCTTCATCCCCTAAAAGCTGTTGGATGTATCTCAGAAAGTTGGTTCTCTGCCTTCCTCGTTTTCTTTTCCCATGTTGAGGAACATACAGAGCGTAATCGTTGCATGGTTCGTCATCAGGCATTCGAAGCGCGTGGCCCAGGAACTTTAATTGACGGGATCTAATATTTTCAACTAGCGGTCTGGTCTGGGTAGGTCATTTAAAACAACTGACGAATTATTATGGTTTTTTGTGCTTTTTGTTGGTTGGTCAAGAAGCAGTGCATTGTGGACTGGTGGCCCTCTATAACGTATGAATATCTTGTTATTTTCAGGTCATTTTATGTATCTTGAAACTTTCTTTTGGAACTACAATCAAAAAGCTAGGCTGAATTCGCCATTAGTTATGCAAACAATAACTCCTTCTTGTGTTAAATTTTGGGTGTATATGGATGGCGAAGATGTGGATTTCTTCAATGTTTATATACAGAAATATTCTGAACCACTTGGCGATGATCCACTCATAGCAGTTTATGGTGATTATGGCCCGAAGTGGTTTCATGAACAGGTTGAAATACCACCCTCACACGAACCATTCAAGGTAAGCTTCTAAGAATTAGTTGTACGTGTGTGTTTTATCTTTTATTTTTGTTCTCTTAATTCTGTTTAGTTCAGTGATCCAAGTAAGTACACAGTACCAAAGTTAATTTGTTCTTTATTTACAACAACGATGGCCTGATATAGTACATCTCATTCACTGGTCTCGCCCATCTGTATCAACAATGAACAGTGGTTACACGTTTACAGCGTATTTTATACCGTTATACGTAACAATTTATAAATAATTCACGCTGAAAGCCGATTTTCCACAAGGCGAATTTCTTCGCGCGAATCGAAAGCGTCAGTTTATATGCATGCGTATTTATTTTGCCATCTTCCAATACTTTCGATTCGCGCAAACAAATTCGCCTAGTTGAAAATATGCTTTTTAAGGTCAATTTACACAGACGAGCAGTATCGGTAAGAGGAAAACTGCGTGCTTGCCCCATGTGGAATCTGTAAATCCAGGATAAAGAACATAGATTCAATGTTTTTGTTTTCCGCTTAGCGTTACCTCTCGTCTGTGTAAATTGGCCATGACGAATGCACAGCGGCATAACAGAAAACATGTTTTGTTTGATGCCAGGTTGTGTTTGAAGGTGTTAGAGGTAGTGGATACTTGGGTGTAATTGCCATTGATGATATTAGCTTTTACCGCTCAACGTGTACATCAAGTGAGTTGCAACAGTTTAAATTAAAAATGCATTGTTCTAAGGCTTAGAATACCGAAGGAGATTTGAAATAATTAGGTCACTAAATTGTTCACAAAAAGGGTATATAAACTGTATTTATTCACGAGACTGAACATTGATTGTTGTTACTGAAGTTCGTGATATTACAAAATAATAAAACAGCATATAAATACAAAAAATTAAAATATTTGAAAAAAAATTACAACAGAATCCCTTCCATCGGGCACCCTTATTTAGGGGACGCCATACCAGTGCTTCCTGCGTAAACGGAAACCTCTATCAAAGAGGACACTTGACTGTCATACAGATAGACCCGGGTTCAATTCCCGACAACTCCCAGTCCACTCAGCTGTAATTAAGGACCTAGTTGAAAATACTAGGGAGAAAAATGGCGGCGTGGGAAGGAACTAGCCACCCTACCACATAATGCCGAGGCTTAGTACAATGCGCTCCTAACAGCTCATTCTCTTATGTTCAGAATAAACACGGGACTCACCTCACCTCACCTCTACTAAATATTCAATCGCGGTTCGGTTTAATATTCGTAACGAGAAGAACATTTTTTTTTTTTTTTTTTTATTTTTTTTTATTTCATTTCATCACATACATAATACAAAATTAATATATAAAGGCAAAAATAAGAGAGTAATGAAATTAAAGAAAAAAAAATAATGTATCGCAAAAATACACTTAATAATAATCATTTTGCTAATAATATGGTTGCCTTGTATTTTTGGTAAATGTAAAATAAATGATTATAATTAAGTAATTGTTTTTTGATTTTGCAACTAAATATGTACCACTTTGTAATTAAAATTAAAATGTTTGCATCACTGTGTGTTTTTCCAAAACCAAAACATATACTTTCTTTGGTGATAATTAAGTTATTGTTGATAATTCGATACATATATTGTTTTACATTTTCCCAAATTTTCTTTACCAGATCACATTCAAAGAACATATGTAGCAGTGTTTCCTGCTTTTCCTTGCAAAAACTACACATTGGTGAATCGACCTTTGACATCTTAAAGAGCATTGTATTTGTATAAATTATACGATGAATAAATTTAAATTGAACATTTTTTAGCTTAGTGTCATTTGTACAGGCGTGTAAATTTGAGAAAAGGTTTTTCCAATTAAGTTTGTTGTCAAACTCCTTTTCCCATTTGGATTCAATTCCAATTGGCTCTTCAACATTTTTTAATATAATGTGTTTATAGATATAATGACAATTTCTCGTTTTCACAGAAATGAATGTCTGTAATTTGGATTCAACTTCATTAGTTGTGTTTATACCTTGTTCAATTAATTTCTGTTTCCAGAGCTTTGGAATTGAATTTACAATCTGGTGATATAATAAGAAGTCTGGTTTAAAATTATATTTTTGGTTAAATTCGTCTAGTTCTAATATTTTCCCTTCTTTGTTCACGATATCTTTTACATAGTTTACATTTTTAACCAACCAATTTTTTTCAACTTTAAATTCTCTTTTATCAAAACATGAGAAGAACATTTGGTACACCATGTCATACCTACTATTGTTACAAACATACTCACAAGTGGCGCTTATAACGATTAAAATTAAATGTTAATGTAAATAAGATGTCCCAATTTCTACAAATATACAAAAAGAGATCATTATTAAACTTCAAACCGATTAATAATTCTTGCAGATTATTACTTATTGTTGTATTTGCCATTGCTTACTCACAGACTTATAGATGAATAAAATGTTTATTTTGGTGAACTAGTTTTCATTTGTTGTATTTTACTCATTTTAAATATCTCATATATTTGTTATCATCATTTACAGCTTTTCATTGTGATTTTGAAAATGGTATACATGAATGCGGATTGACACAAAGGAAGAATGGAAATGGAGATGATTTTGATTGGTATTTACGGCAAGGTTTTACCAGTTCACATGGTAACACACCAATCACTGACCACACTTTCGGAACCGAATCAGGTTGGGATAATTTTTTCCTGGTATAAAAAGAAAGAACAATTGAAAAAAAAGTTTAAATGAAGAGTTTACAAATAACATTCAGCATTGCTGAAATTTTTTTCTAAATGTATAAAATGATAATAAAATGTTCATGAACGAAACGCTTCTTATGGATGTAAATGGCTTTTATAAAACTTTGGGTTGGAGAGGGATCCGATGCCTTTTTTGTATCAGTTTTCTAAAATGTTCAGCCTATAATCCAGAACCGTTATGACTAGCCCTGCTTTTTTTTTGTTCACTGCCTTCAATATTCAAAACGAATCGGTGCCTTTGAATAGGAAATAACTAAATCTAAAGTGTGATAAATCAATATTGTGACACTTTTATTATTTTAACTTTCAAAATTTTCATTACTAAATTTAAAATTATGCTTACAAAGGGTGAAATATTTAGTGGAGCGTCTCTAAAAAAAACAAATAAAAAAGTAATCTTTCCTGGTAAGTTATTAAATTTTACCACATATTAGCAGTTTATATTAACTTGATTTCCATCCGCATAAATCTGGAAAACGTATTAATTCACTGTTAGAGTTACAACGTGAACTATAATTGACATACATACTTAATGTACATATTTCTGTCACTCAAGATGTAAGCAGACATTTCTAAAACATCAACATGAACTCCCCCTTCTTGGTCAAATCTGGAAATCTTTTTATAAAACAGTTTAGTTGTAAAACTTTACTTGGTATAATTTGTATGATTGTAAATAAGAATGAGTTCGAGGTAAATCCGTTTGATCGCAATAGACAATGTTTATTTGATTGAGTATATTCTGAAGAAAAAAAAATCCTTGGAGTAATTAAAAAATAGAAGCAATATTAACTAAAAATGCGTTTAAAGGTATATTTTTTCTACGATTTTACAGGGCATTATGTTTACATTGAGGCATCACAGCCCCAGCGGCCTGGTTACATAGCAGTGCTTACTACACCACTCCTTAAAGGTGTTATGACACCCACATGTCTCAGGTTCTTTTATTATTCGTACGGGGAACAGCATAGCACCATGAAGGTATCAATGTCTAACCGAGGCACTGTCAAGATGCTTTGGACAAGCTCTGGTAGTTCCAACAGCTGGGAGAGTGCAGTGATCCAGCTGCCAATATCATCATTGAGTTACCAGGTGATTATTTAAACCAATAAACAAAATCGTTATTTTAATATTTAAAAAAACCGTCCTGGTTCACTGTTATGTGACATACATCATGCCTAATTAGAATAATTATCAGTGGATTGAATCCTATCCTATCCTATCAAGAAGTTACTATGTTTGGTTTATTGATTATTATTTTGAACAACGTTGAATTTCTCTCACGCTATAATATAAGACAATCAATTTAACAATTTCCATGCTTTCGGTTTGCATAAAATGTTGCAATTTCGTTTTCTATTTTTCTTTCATGTTATAGGATTTTGCATTATAGTTCAATCCAAATAGACCTAGGCCTGTATATGTAAATTTAAAGGTCTAAAAACCATGTTCATTTCATTACTTCACAGGTACATTTTGAGGGTAAAATTGGGGAACATTTTCAAGGGGATTTGGCTCTCGATGATATATCCATATCTCAAGAAAATTGCATTAAGCCGACGACTACAAAACCAGCCACACATACACAAACCACGACTGTTTCTAAACATCTTACAATTGATAAACATCTTACAATTAATAATACAGACAAACATGTGGAAGTTACTATCAACCAACACTATATAATTTCTTATTTTGAATGTCATTTTCAAGTGGATATTAGCACATGTGGGTTAATACAATCTACATCTGATGATTTAGATTGGAGCTATAATGACATAAACATTCTCCAATCGTTACCAGGATTAGAAGGTAATTTGTATACTTCCTTACTTAGTTGATCGTGGACGTATGAATTATGTTTTCATTAGAATCTGTCGTTCATTGGCCTGTATTGCAATTGTTTAAAAAAAAAGTCAATGGCTCATGTGATGGATGTATTTATGATAAAATAAAGTAAAATATTCTGTACTGTTTCATAATCATATTTTGTATTTTATAAATCTGAATACTTGTACATTTCCAGACAATTGATGTTATATTTAAATATCATATTTCCCCTATAGTAAACAATATAAGACATTTTGTTCTTGTCATTTTCATGTCCCTTTCACATGTCAGCATATTTCCTTTTTAAAACAAATAGGTGGAAAATCATATATCTACATCAACCCAAGCAATGGACAAGTTGGTCAAAAGGGTCAAATTGAGACTCCTATTATCAAAACAAGTACAAATCAGTGTATACGAATTGACTACAATATTAACCAAACTCCTCAAGTTTTAAATCTGTATATTGTTGTTGGCAAACTGTGGACCCGAATTTGGAGAACTTCGGATACTACTAACAGTTGGAAAGCTCAACAAATTAACTTTAATTCCGATTCGTCAACGTTTTCTGTAAGTAATTTAGCATTTTTTTCTTTTAAAGCATAATTCGACGGCTGATGGAATTAGTAGGGCGTTATTCCCCCGGCAAATGATATTCATGTGCTCAGACATCAAACCTAACCCTCTCTACACAAACAACACATTTACAAACAATGCAGAGTTGATGATTCAAACTAACAAGCACGACACGCGATTAACAAACCATAGCATTAAACTGTGGACTCATTAACTGATCGGCTTTTGACGTAACAGTTTTTATTATTGTTCTTTCTCTATTAAATTGAATTACATTCTATTTAATAATTCAAGTGAAATAATGATTTATTATCAATTATCAGTAGTACTTTCATTTATTTTCCCCATGAAATGAAAAGTTATCCATTGAATCTTATTAGTTCAGATACATTTTGTTTTTATTTCTTATTAAAACATAATATTTTAACAGATAATAATTGAGGGAGTCATTGGAAACTCTGAGAACGGATTGATTGGTATTCGTCGTTTTGAAGTTATACCCGATTGTATAATAGGTAGGTTAACATAATAAAGATAATAATTATTACTGTGGAGCCTGTCAACAATCTTCTGACGACAATAAGCTAAATGCATTCTACTTTTATTTACAACTTATCTGGCTTGATATACTTGCTTGATGAGTGCAAAGCTTTCTCCCTTTAAATTACGTCATTTATTAATTAATCACGCGTAACGGATTGTAACGAGCGCCATCGCATTACTATTCACCATTAGTTATCATCGTGATCAATACCTGTATTCTAAGGTTGGTTATTGATTAAAATAATTGCATTCACATCATTATAGGAGTAGTCATTAGTAAATGTTTAGTATACTTTATTCTACAGTTCCGAACGTAGCAGCTGGATCAACCTCAGACAACAGAACAAGAAACAAAGTCATTGGTGTATGTGTAGCCATCTTAGTTGTATTGATAGCTGTAGTACTTACCGTGTACTTTAAATTCAGATCAAGAAAAAGAGATCCTCCACTTATATCCACCATTAAATTTGATAATAAACCAATCACTGACAACATTGTCATCGAAAATCCTCTTTACTTAACAACAGAAAATATTACAGAATCTGCAAAGTAAAGCAGCAATGTTTACCCAGAATGCCTTCTTAATGCATTGCTTGCCAATGTGCAAAGAAGATAATGCCTGATAATGAAACTTAGCTATGTCCACACCAAGTCTTCCAAGCTTTGTTGACGACAATCACTCCAATGTTTGTTGACGCCAATCTCGAGCAAATTCCGCTCGGTGAGAGAAACGTAGGCAGGTTATGTTGTCTGGCCGCCGTGAAAGAAAATAATTCGATAAAATCTTCTGCAATTGTAGTAAGCATTATTATCATACTAATGAAAAACATGGGAGTGAATAGAAACTCTGACAACAACAACTAGGTTTACATAAATATAATGAAACAAAAAGGTCGACGCAAATTTTAATTTTGTTAAATATTATTAAAATAAAAAAAACAAAACGAAATAGACATTATATTTGACAATTTGTTTCGTTACTAGTCATTATATAAAGAAAATCAATTGATATAGGCCTAAGTATAGGAATATGTTACATAATCAGCGTTAAGTAGCATAGAGATAAATAAAGAAATGTTCCTGAAAAATATGAAATAAAAAAAACCCATTTTTTAAACCAAAAAATATTTTGTCGATTTGTGAATGTATTTAGAAAATTATATATGTTTTGTAAAATATGTGTAAATATCTGCAAAATTTCAGCCAAGTTGGATAATACATTGCCAAGTGAAATGAATTAATACATGAGACATTATCTTAAGGAGCTGACAATAAAGTAAGTTATATGTCGTCAAGGGGAAAACGGTTTACATTTTGTTTAGGTACTGTAGGCTAGATAGTATAATAGATAAATAATGTTCACATATATCAAAATCTCACTTTGTAACACATTAAAACAAAAAATGTAAAGTTAACAAGAAAAACTTCTATAATAATATAGGCCTACTTTAATTTATATCGATCGATAAATGTATTCCTTTGATTAACCTACGCAACATTTGCAAATATATATATATTCGTACTTACAACAAATTAGCTAAAATAAACCAACGATTTTCTTATATCAAAATCTCAAATTTAATTTCTTTAAAAGAAATCACCCATTACCCCATACGGATAAAGTAATCTCGCGCCTGTTACAATCATGAACTACCGGTAGTACAAGTTATATTATCATCCAAGATCACATACAAAACATAGTTTTTGTAGGGAGTTCAGTTCATTTGACGGTTGATTTTTGGGGAAATCATTAACAAACATGTCGTTTACCAGTCGGCAAGTTTTGCTGATGATTTGTATGTGTTCTACTGGGGTTCTGACAAGAGCCCAGGTAGATCTGTGTAGTTTTAATTCTAACCTTTGCGGATTTACTAATGATGCAAATAATAACATTGATTGGCAGAGAATTCAAAATGGAACAACTAGTGGTAGGTAGTTTACATTATTTATTTGTAAAGCCAGATACAAATCGTGCTATTTACAATTACAATCGCATGCTCGCAATCGTTTCATAAATACAGTTAAAGTTAGTTATATCTTTCGTGTAGCTTAAAACTACACATAAATTAACTACCAATTCTGTAACTACAAACCAAATGTATGATATATAATGAATTCATACATATAGGTCTATCCTCGTGTTTAGCTTTTCGATATTAGTATCAAAACAAGAGAAAGATGGGTAGTTATTATTTTTATAAATAGTAAAGCAACCCCCTCTTCCACTTCACCTACAAACATTCAAATTGTATTACAGAGTTATGAAGTTGAAACTTTTGTAAGTGGGAACACATGTTTTAAGCCAGAAAAAAGTGGTCGTAATAATTTATACATTCAAAGTTACAAGCAAACATTGTCCATGACCCCTTCGGAGGCGTTTTCTACTCAGGAGAGCAATGGAGGATGTAGGCCAAAAAATAATATTTTCGCATTCCTTCTGAATCTGATATGGATGTAACTATTTTTCTTCACATTTTAAAGAGATAGTCAGTCAGAGGCAGGCTACAAAATATTACATACTATTTCATTCATTTAATTTAAAATGTAATGTTGTTTTTATACAGATTATTTTCTATCGTTGTCAACAACGAGCACATCATCTGACAAAACCGGAAGAATTACAAGCCAAACTCTCGCGCCATCAAGCACAAGTCTATGCCTAGAATTCTTCTATAGTTCTAGAAACACAACAGGAAACGCTCCAGTATTTAAAGTTTATTATAAGAAAGCTAGTGGGGCATCAACCGAAGAAATGGTATGGCAGACAAATAATTCAACTGAAAACAACGTGAAGCATTTCTTGGTTGACTTCACCAACGTTACGGAAGATTACAAGGTCGGTATAAAGTGCATAACCCCTACCCCTCCCCAAATACAAACACACAATCTGTGGCCGCAACTAAAACACTGTTAAAAAGATTACCAAATTATTCTGCAATTCATATTTATCCACACCAAAACATGTTTAAATTAGTTTACTTAAATCCATACCGCATGCTGAGGTACAACCGAAAGATATCGTTATATTCTGTTTTAACAATTATGATAATATGTTCTGTCAATTCAGTACTGGTTCATGTTTCCCTACTTGAGTAGTTATATGTTGAAGATATTTTGAGACTTTCTAGAAAAGTACCTTGTTAATAATTTAAATTGAAATTAATATAAAAACAGTCTACGCATAGTTTACTACATACTACCGACAATTGCAGAAAAGAGAAAACTGAGAAAAATAAGCCACCTCAGCATAGGTGAAGCTAGCAATGAACCTTTGTAAGTTTTAAATATTTTATTTGGCAGTAACTCATCTTATAATAGGCTACTTTTTCAGATGATTTTAGATTTTATTAAAATTTCCAATATTTATTCATTTACTTAATTCCTTCTTTCTTACGGGATTGAATTTTTAGTAACGTAATACTGCTTTACAATATGCTATATTTGTGTATCTTTATAATAATAAAATAGCAATATAAAAATATAAATATAAATTATTCTTAAAAGATTGGGAAATATTAGTACGATAAAAACCAGATAAATATAAAATATAAGCATTTATATAGCTTACACACACATTATTGCACAAAACCTAAGTTTTAATATGCTATTTTATTCGTAAAACAATGTCTCAAAATATCTTCAACATAAATATTCAAGTACACAAACATGAACCTGTATGATGTAAATAATTAATGTAATACTAAAACTACTAAAAATTTCTTTATAAAGATTGTATTTGAAGGAAAGTTATTGAGAAATAGTAATGCACGGATAACAGTTGATAATGTTAAAATGTTAAATGGGAGTTGTTTCAGAAGTAAGTTGTTTGTTTAATTACCGTAATAAATTATCAAGACACATAAGTTTCAATTAAAATTGTATATTCAAATAAAATTACAGAGAGAGGCTGAATCAACACATTCCTCCTATAGATGCAATAAGGTGCAAAGTATGACTTAAAATTTTGCTTAATTTACAATGTTAAAATACATGCGTTGCTATTAACATTTATCATTATGAGACTGTTTAATGTAGTTTAACCAGCTATTAAACTAGCTGGTTGTCTGTAAAATAATTAATTTGGATTTAGTTTATATACTTAGATACTTGATAATTGATCCTTCATTCCTTAGGGCCGGGTAGTTATCTTGTACAGGTCTATTCATTTCATATTCCTCGTATACTTTGTATGTGGCACGTTGAAGAATATGTATCAAGAAATACAGCTTCAATCAATCTTAAACAATAATTTATTGATTTATTGTAATGTTTCAAAGAATTTATATGCGATTTTGAGGGGACGTCATTCTGTATGATACAAGACACAGGGGATACAGCAGATTTTGATCTGAATCGTGGTTATACGGCGTCATATGGAACAGGCCCATCGGCTGACCACACTCTAGGCACTGCACAAGGTAGGCCAATTCTTTCTGCTTAAGATTGCTACAGGTACTTTGAAGTTGCATAACGAGATAATTTGCTAATTAGTTTACAGGTTGTAGGTTAAACAAGCACGTACAAGGTGGGCATTTAGAAAATAACCGTACGAGCAGAACTTAGATGTGAATACATGTGTTATACAGCATGGACGTGTACTCAAATGCGAATACTGTTGGTAGTCCTACATGCATATAATGCATACTTGAATTGGTATCTAAACTACTGTTTTTATTTGGTATATATCACTTGGTGCAATTGTAATAAGGCAAATCATTGCATCCCCTCTTTTTAAACTAAAATGCCAATATTGTGGTAGCCTCGGTATAATAATACTATTTTTGTTGACTAGATAAAGGTTATTATTTGTTCTACTTATTCTTTACTTATGCGAATGATTGAAGATAAGTTTATAAAAACATCACGGACAAATGCACAAATGGGTACAGTAGATGTTCAACGAAAAACATAGGCCTATGTCGTATTCGATTGGATTAGTTGTAAACATAAAGATTCGTTTAGTACTTTTTGTATTCGAATGGTAAATTTTAAACGGATTGAAAAATCATTCGAATAGAAAACGTTAAGCTTTTTCGTTGAAAAACAATCTCAACGCTCAAAATATACTTCGTTAAATATATAAGTACTCAATGGAATGAATAGGCATATGCCATTGGCTTTCAAACCATTTTCTCACTAATCTATTGTTTGTTTACAGGTCACTATGCGTATTTAGAAACATCTTATTACGGATACTACGATAAGTATGCGCGTATGAAAACACCCTTACAGCGAACATCCAGTGAAGTTAATGATATGTGTTTGATTTTTTGGTATCACATGTGGGGTGTACATATCGACAAACTGAGTGTTTATATCCGTCGATACGGGGAATCCAACGAAGTAGAGTTATTTACTAAAACTGGCAACGGAGGTAGAGTTTGGAAAACGGCACATATCCCTATAAATGAGGAAAACAACTTTAAGGTTGGTAATGTGTAGTCACTGATTTGGTTAATCATTTGTCTATTGAGCTAAAAAAAATCCCACATTCCCCATTTATTTCGATTGGTCAATAAATTGAACAAAAACCCAAAGTATTCTTCAAAAAAATTAATGTGGTGTTTGCGCCACAAAAGAGAAAAAAAAGTCTGCTTCAAAAGACTCTACAATCTGTCTTATTGACTGACGTCATTTTATAAGCACTTGTATTTCTTAATCCTGATTTTTTGCAAAGCGTTTTTCATTTATTTAGAAAAGAAAATTAAAAATTCTAAAAACAGGGGCGAGATTTCCAAATTCATCCCTATCTACCCTGACAAACTCGCAAAAATTAGATTTTTGCCTGATTTTGGTAACCTGATAATACAAAGGCTTCACTCATTTCTTTCTAGCTTCCTAATCATAATGTTTCCATTTTTATCTTGTATTATGATATTATGCCTATTTATGTATCTCTTTTTGAGAATTGAAAGAATGAAAGAAAGAATAAAACTCATATGCAAACAAAGCTAATGAGGATATACAATGAAATATAACGGTCATGGCGATTTTTTTAAATTACAATTTCAGATAATATTTGAAGCTAATAAGGGTAATGGATATAGGGGAGACATTGCTGTTGACGACATAACAATATCTTATGAAAAATGTCTGATAGGTAAGATTATTATTAATATTGTACTATGGTTTTTTACACAATAATAACCAAACTGTATTATTTCCGCTATAGAAATCAATTTTTCATTATCCTTTTGCTACATTTAACTTGAATGGTGATTTAAGACCTTTAAAGCTCGGGTACAGGCATGAATTTTAAATATAATATTTGTAACTGTAATCAAGACGAAAATACATGAATTTCTCTTAATATGGTCAAATACAAAATTTGGCAAAATTCTGCTATAAAAACCAGGAAGACTTTTATTCAGTAGTTAGGTAGTTTAACATATTGTAATAACATGTTTGGTGACTCCCTAAAAGGTAAAAAAAGATGGTGGATATACGGTGGATAATGTTTGCTATAGCATGAAAATTAAAATCTGAAGTTGAATAAAAATACCAGAAATGTCAAATTCAAGTTATATTACCTATATTTAGTCATCTGATAACATTTTTTACCTTACCATTTATTTTTCATAGCTTTTTAAAGTGCCTCTCTATTTACAAAATTTGTGTACACATTACTGTGTAATTTGAACTATCTCCCCCCACCCCCCACTGATAAGAAAGTGCTTATTTTCAACAAGCTCGTGTAACACAAATAAAATCCCAAAAATTATAAAACATAGAGAAAACTGTAGATCGATAATTTTTGGAATGTATGATCAGACATTTTTGGCCCGCACCTGGCCTTTAAACTATGTATCATGTATTGCTTGACTGACTTAACTATAACTTTGTGAAGATAGGACAGAATTTTTCAAAAGCCGGCGAGCAGTCTTAAAGTAACAAGTAAACTGAAATTGCATTTTCTCGAGAACTACTTGTCCAAAAAACTTCATTTTTGAACAAGAGGCAAGAGTTATAATTTGTGATTTGTAATTTTAAAACGTAATCTGATTTAATGTGCACGTTTTTTGATGCGGGTAGTTTAAAAAACCTATTTCTTTTCAAATTCACTCGTTTGATTTTCGCGTTGCTGTTCTATTGTTAGTCGACTGAAGCTATTGTTAATTGAAAGGCTTGTTACATTACCATTACACCAAACTCGCATACACATGCTTGTAATGAAATTAGCCTAAATCACAAACAGCATTAAGACCCGGAGAAATCTTATGTAGGAGAATTTTACAGTAGGCGGAGGTATGCCCTCTCGGAGTGGCTTTCTAGTTCGTTAATTTATTCTGACTCTTTCCAGAATTCCGGAAACGCGAAAAACTATTAAATGGTTTTATACTTAAATATCTTTGTGTATCTTTGACATCAAAATGTTATAAACATTCAGGATTATTTCAGCTTGAATTTGAATATAAGTTTTCAAATAAATCAAACATTTTCTTACCAATGCTTTTAAAATAATCATTGAAATCCAGATTTATGTTGTTTTTCTAATCTGTGAATTTGTTTTATTCGTCCTACAGTTTACGATCACTTATGTTCGTGTTCAATATTAACAAAATAATTGAATTGACATCAATCAATCAATCAATCAATCAATCAATCAATCAATCAATCAATCAATCAATCAATCAATCAATCAATCAATCAATCAATTAATTAATTAATCCAATCAATCAATCAATCAATCAATCAATTAATCAATAAATACTGTTACTGTTCTTGTAGCCGTATCTTATGAAGAGACATGTCTGTCACGTTTATACCACACTATACACTTTTATTTGATTTTTATGTAACTATGTAATTATGTAATTGACATTAAGAACTACGTTATTAATCAATCAATCAATTTCTTTATGTGATTTCTTTAGTATATCAATTGCATTATTCAAAGTATGGTAAATTATTGAAAATATTAAAAATAATATGTTTATGTCACTGCTGAAGAATAAATAACAATAAACTAACTTCATCACATAAGCACATTTATTACATAGTCATGTTACTAAACACATTCTCGATACAAAATGATTTAGATATATGTTGTTTTTTTTGTTTAGATTTCCAGTGTGATTTCGATCATGAAGCATGTTATGAACAAAACACAGATGATGATAAAGATTGGTCTATTGGTCGCTATTGGAATCCAGACACTTATTACACTGTGGGAGATCATACGTCTAGTACTCGTTATTCTGGTAAATAAGTTGATATACAAATAGAGTAGTCATTATGTAACTCTTTTCTAATAACTGTTTAATTTTGTTTTAATTATTTGTGTTTATCCTTCATACATTGAGTGATTCTCAAATTTACTTTTAGAAAAATAAAAAACTATGAATAAAATGATACAAACCATAGTAATGCAATTTAACTAATTAAAAAATGTAATTACTGTACTTCCTTCATGAAGTAGATTAGTACAAAACATTACATGACTTACCACAAACAGACCAGAGTCTACGTGCTCATCAACGCCAATAATACAGTGGAATTATTTAAAACGGGGGAGGGAGGGGGGATTCGGGGGGGGGGGGGGGTTCGTCACAGTAAATATTTTACCTGACAAGCTGTAAAGCCCAAACCTACGATGAGTGGTGGTAAGATGAGTGAAACTAAAATTATGGCACCTCAGCCTTCCGGAAATTCTCAGGAAATCAATCTCAAGCAACCCTTTTCATTTATCGCATAGTTAGTTCTTAAATATCTTTCTTCTCTCGCACTTGAATTCAGGAATATTTATTTAATACATATTATTCTTCAAAATCAATATGCCTATCTCTCTGCTTTAAATTTTACAGGGAAGTATGCATTTCTAGATGCACAGTATTTACGTGAAAATAAGATTGCAACAATTTCTACTCTACTTCTGACATCGTCTTCGGAAGATGAGAAGTTTTGTTTGAAGTTTTGGTACATCGTAAGTGGTACCAGTCAGATGTCCGTGTTTATTGCTAATTCAGAAAGTACTAATATACTGTGGAAACAGCATATTACAAAAAATGACGATACGATTGTTTGGAGAGAGGGAGAAATTACATATACACCAGACGAAAATTACAAGGTAAATAACTTGTATTATATAACACCTAAATAAATTCCTGTCATTTGATTGGACGAATGTGGGTCACATGGCGTGCAATAGTACGCACTATTAAACATTCATTATTTGTATATTAGTGTAACAAATGTATAGTGTAACACAAAGTAGACATTAATAGACAGAAACGTAAACAAGATCGATATCAATTTCAAAACCCACTGGCCCTTCACAAGGTAGTAGACCCAGCTTTAAAATATAAACCTCTGCAGCACCAAAACAACAACAACCAATAATGCTTGTTTCAAACTTGGAAAGCGATGGATAACCCGAACTTTCTCTTCTGATCAACTCACTTCGTTCCGTTATGTCTAAGTGTGAATGGTACCAAACTTATTCAAAACAAGCATCGTGAAATACATTCGTCCTAGGTCCCCTTTGCTTAAGCTTGGTTCCCACTAGAACGTAACGCAAGGACGTAAACGCAACGCAAGCGTTTTAACCAACAACAAGCGAAGTTATATACAGTTAGCAATCACTAGCGAATAAGCCATCGCTTGTGATTGGTCAATTCACTTGCGTTGCGTTACGTCTTTGTGTTGCGTCGCTAGTGGGAACCACGCTTTAACGAGCGAGAACTTAAAACATAGGCTTATTTCACGACGTTCTTTCTGCACTTCACATCTGGGGCTATTATCAATGTTGCAAGGTTGATATTTATAATACTACAATGTAATACCTTCAAATGCACAATATTTAATTTTATAAGTTTGAAGAGTCAATGTTTATATCAATTTTTATATATAAAACTAGTTTAATATAGTGTAGATACGGTGGGCACATCCTTTGTTTTATCGTAGATTTCATTTCAAGGAAAAGGAGGATTGGAAGGACAGGGATTCATTGCCATTGATGACATCAAAATACACAATGAGCCTTGTGTTAACAAGGAAGGTGACTAGTCTTTTATCAATCCTTTATATATTTATTTTTTTATATCTTTCTTTGTATAATAGCAAAGAATATATATCACAAGAATGAGTATTCCGCGATTTTCGCATGAGAAATTTGTAACGGAGAGCTCCAGAGAGTGATGCCCGCCCTCATAAGGGCGGATGTATACATACTAAATAAGACTTGATTTAATAGATATTATACATGTCACATTAAATAGAATTATGATAATATATTTCGCAATTGTAAACTATTTTATAATACATATTTATTAACAAACTAGTGTACATTAACTTTTACAGACAATTATTTACTAACATGCTAAATTAGTTCACAAAAAAGGCCTAACACAGCAACACCAAAATCAACGAATCGTTACTCAGCACGGCCTATTCTTACCATTGCCGCGTACTACTCTACGCCCGGTAAATTAAGTATTGTTTTTATGATATAAATTAGTATAAAATACATGTTATTAATAGGATAAAATGTTAAATGTCATTAACATTTATTTGTTTTACCAGAAACAAGTTAAATATAGGAATATTATTAAACTATCCTTCGTGAAAACGCGTAAACACCAACACGCCCGGTCAAGCTATCGTAGCGCCCGGTTGATAAAGCTAACTGTTTATATGGCAGTTTTTACTAAATAAATTGCATAAAACGAACAATTAAATATCCAAATAGCATTTAACATGATGTTGGCATGTAGTTGATAACATTGTTTATCATGAAAATACTACCGGTGGTCTAGCCTTTGATTAGTGAAACCGTCACAAAAAGTTGTATACATCCCAGATACATCCACACTTATGGCGGCGCCCTACCACGGACATGGACAATATTACTGTTACAGGGAAAATCGCGGAATACTCATTCTTGTGATATAATATTCTTTGATAATAGTGACTAGTATGTTTCTACCCTTCTTTGTATAAGTGTCTTATATTTTTCAATCAATAGTGACTAGTCTCATATCTTTTTTCCAATCCTTGTTTGTATAATAGTGACTAGTATCTGTTTGTATCCTTCTTTATAATAGTGATCTATATTCACTTTAATATCTTTCTTCTATTTTGTACATATTCATTCATTATTATCTAAATAAATATTATCTGAATTATCTGAATTATCTGAATTATCTGACTTGTATATTTTTCAATCCTTCTTTGTATAATAGTGACTTGGCTTATATATTGTTCAATCCTTCTTTGTATAATAGTGACTTGGCTTATATATTGTTCAATCCTTCTTTGTAAAATAGTGACTTGGCTTATATATTGTTCAATCCTTCTTTGTATAATAGTGACTTGCCTCATATATTTTTCAATCCTCTTTATGTAGTGACTTGTCTTTATAAATTTAAAACAAAATATAATATAAGCATACCAAGTAGAGACCTTTGAGTTGAGCATGTTTATGCTGAATAAACGACACTAGTTATAACATACTTTTTGTTGTTGCTAATTTTATAATATATATATATATATATATGTGTGTATATATGTTCGAGTCTCGGTTGGGGTGACTTTTTCTCATTCTCACAGATTTCCTCATCTTTATCGTTTCAAATTAATTAATTATATTTCAGTATATCACCGGGCGGTTTAGAATTAATGTGCCTCTTGTGTTTATATATATATGTGTGTATATATAATTTGCTCGACAAAAAAAACGGTCTAACATTACTATTGTTTTTGTCATTAAAGTATTCAATTGTACCTTTGAGGGTGACAATTTCTGTGGTCTTCAAAAAGGTGCAAGTACTGATAATTACATCTGGAGTCTTCACAGCCGGGCAGATACTTACAATGCAGGGCCCTTTTTTGACCATACACACGGGGATGAAAACGGTTAGTAATGTTTTCCAATTGTTCATTTGTTCGTTCATTCGTGTTATAAGTGTTTTTCAATCGTTCATTTGTTCTTTATTTGTTTGCTCGTTCGTATGGTTCGTAAATGGTATTATTATTATTAAGATCTTTATTGTTGAATTATCACATTCTTTATTGTTATTGCCACTTACTTTAATAATTGTAACACAAACACAGGGCATTATGCGTTCGTTGATACACATGACTATAACAGCATTAATGACACGGCAGTAATATTGACACCGGTACTACACAACTCTGATACAAATAGTTCAAAATGTTTGATCTTTTGGTATCATATGTATGGACTCCACATCGAGACTTTAGATGTGTTTTTGTTAACAATGCAAGACAATTTACCGGGAAGAAAAATTTGGAGCAAATCTGGAAGTAGGGGGAATGTATGGAGGGCGGCAGAGGTGGAATTGTCAGAAGAAAACAGTTTTCAGGTAGGTATCATGACAGTGAATCAGTTAGTAAAGAGGTATGATGTTCGTCTAAAATGTTTAGTTTGACAATGTGTCATAAATCAATGAGAAAAAGTAAGCCAAGATGTATGCTCGAAAATAATGAAATAATGCGCGTGCGTGAGGTAATTTATTGCATGATCGTAATCAAAACGGTACTGGGTTTGGTCTACTAGCGTTCCTGATCCCAATCCGTCATCTATTCATAGAAGCCTTGATGGAGTAAGCCTTGTTCATAGATATTATTATTATATTACTAATAACGGTTTGTAACTACTAACATTTTAAGAGAGTGGGAGAAAGCATAAACACAAGCTAGTTCAGCTAGATTTAATTTTTCTGCAAAACATGAAAAAACGCACGGTTACACAACCAACATTACTACTGAATGAAAATATGCATACAAATAAATTAAACACTCAGTGTTTCAATTTCGTTGTTTCCTTTAATTTCACATATATTACTATTAGTCATCGTTGCATAGTATATTTGCACACATTAGGTATATCGGTAAGGATGTAAGTGACATCCGTTAGGTAGATTGTGGAATTTGAGGGCAAAATAATTTCCCAGAATTATACCATTATAATTTATTATATTAATATAGTATCTTGTATTGAAGCGATTCTGTTTTGTAAGGCCCTTTTACAAATAAACTATTACCTAATGCAATTCAGTGTTGTTCATCAATGTAAAGTCATGTAGTATATTTACGTCTATATTTAGATAAGTACCGTACTTAATTAAAACATTATTACTATTACATTATAATTACCGCAATAACAAGCTTATAAAGCAAATTAATTTTCATTTTATTGTGGGAATATTCGAGAACAATCACATCTGTTAAATGTAATACATGATTTGGTAATACCTAGCCATACATTTTGCCATCAATCTTATAACTTTATGAATAAAAATACAAAGGTTTAGTAGATTAATACACAGAATAAATTGTAATTATTGTAATATATATTAATATTTTCTCTGTTAAATCATTGTATGCGATTGGATACTCTACATTTGAACTTTATAATATCAAACATCTTTTGCAGGTTGTTTTCCGAAGCATAAGAGGCAGTGGGCTAGATGGTGATATTGGTGTTGATGATATCGTAATACGAAATGGGTCTTGTAGGAACACTGGTAATAAACTTAAATAATTACTGTTGCCTATTAGTTGTTTTATTTTATATACTATAGTAGGCTGTGGTTATAGAGTTGCAATATATTTCATAATGGCACTGCTTTTAATATAACAACTCCTATGATACAGTTTCTGATATACTTTCCTAATACCTGTATTCATACCTATTAATTTAAATCATCGGACTTATGAAATCGTAGGTCTACTTTATTGTAAAGTCATTTAAATTGTATACAGTTATTCAAACTGGTTACAAATGACTTTTAACATTTATTGTTTTTACAATTCAAGGTGAGAAAGAAGATATAGGTGTATCTTGTAAATTTGAAGAAACGCATATTTGTGGATATACGCAGGCTATGGATAATGATTTTCCTTGGACGTGGACAAACAGCGCCCTTGGATCAAAACATGAAGCGCCCGGAATACCTACAATCGACCACACGAAAAATACAGGCTTAGGTAAACTATATATTATATATATTACACGTCACCGTTGTATCACCTGGAAAATGGTCCATACATGGAGGTATACCTCTATGGTCCAAGGTGCCGTCAAATGGGTTATCAGTCAGATTTATGAGTCAAGATCCAAGTTTGCAATTATGATTCATTAGTATGTAATTCAATGCTGCGGTAGGAAAATCTTATCATTAATCAATATTATGTTTGTTCTGTCTAAATTTAACATGAACATGTAATGTTCACCTTAAATTTGTACCAAAGCCCTGATTGATTGACACGATATAACTAAAGCTTTGTCTATATTATCAAACTTTATGTGACAAAAAAAATGTGATGCGCCCATATTATGGACATGATGATGTCATGTCACTACTATATTATGGCATATCACTAGCATATTTGGGCATGTCACACTTATTTTGTTAAACTACTTTGATAGTTTGACAAAGAAGTTTGATGTACCCAAATATGGTAGTGATGTGACATCATCATGCCCATATATGGGCACATCACATTTCTTTTCACATAAAGTTTGATAGTGTAGACAGGGCTTAAGATTGCACAGTCGGTTGGTCACCACTTTTGAGATTTTTAACAATTGTTTAGTTAACAGACGTATCAAAAGTAGGGAAAACCTCCTCATGTTTACAGCCAAGGGTTTATGATGTACAGCATTTGAATCTAATATCATTTCTTAGTAGGCCTATAGCACAATGTTCAACAAATTACAAATTTCGACATAGTATTTTTTTTTGGGCTATTTCGAAATGTTGACATATTTTGACGTATTTTTGTTTTATTTATTTCTTTTTTGCTTTTCGACATAGCTATATTTATGTGGCAGGATTACTGTAGGCTTTCTTAATAACGTCTCTTTGCCACAGTTTGTCCCGAAGAATCATTACAAGTCCTAATTCATTTATCCTGAAATAAGACGACACAATTAAAGAACGTGTGCAGAATTATCCGTTTTGAATATGATGTAGGCTTATCATAATGTCCGATATTCTACCAAACGTAGATTTTATAATGTTGTAATTATAGCGGATACATATAAAATTGTACAACATTAATTTTTTCTATTACCACGACAACATGATGGGCTTTGGATTAAATCCTTTCAATTTTTTTCACATGCAGAAATGCATGGTAGATTTTGACATTGACAGTATTTTAATTATCTTTCAGGTTTTTTCATGTTTGCTGATTTTCGAGAGTCTATTATGATAAGACAGTCATCCAGACTCATCTCACCCTTTAATGACGATACATCTAAACAGTGTTTAGAGTTTTGGCATTTTATATATGGAACAACTTCACAAGAACTTAGGGTTTTATTAAATCAATCAAATACAATCGAAGTGATATATTCTATCAAAGGTAGCCGAGGAGCTTATTGGCAAAGAAGTGCAATTGAAATTACACCTACGGTTAAAAATCAGGTACATTTAAACATGAACTAGAAATAGTGTCTCAAATTAGGGGTGTCTCCAGAATAGGCGTTGGCCGTATAGTTTTAAAAGCATATATTGCTCCCCGTTCATTTCACCAAAAAGTATGGTGTATCAAGTAAATTGTAACTCGAAAAAAGTAGCATAATGAACCGCTTTTGATCCTAATTAAAAGTAGTCAATTGTTAAACGATCTTAATTAAAATTGAATAAAACCTCTTTAATTTAGAGTGTTAAATATGTAAAATAAATCGAGTCTAAATGAATTCTGAATTCATTTTATTTTTAGATTGTTTTTGAAGCAAAGTCAGGGCTATATCCAACAGGTGCAGTAACAATTGATGACGTTTCTATGTATAGAGGAAACTGTAAGGCTGCTTGTAAGTTGAATGCTATACTTACAGTATTAATGTTTCAGGTTTTATTAAGATGAACAATGTATGTATATACCTAGATTTACATGTTACAATGTTAAATCAAATTTATCTTCGCCAGATTTTATTTCATAATTAATTTATCAGATGTTTCTGCGATCTAGTTCATAAAACTAAAGTAATCTGATTCGTTTTTTTATTTACACAGCCCCAACAACTACACCTAAAATAAAAACGGTGACAAACGTAGATTGTAATTTTGAAAGCGACGATCTTTGCGGATATATCCAGGCTATAGACGATGATTATGATTGGACGCTTCAATCTCCTGCTATCATGAAGAAGTATTACTCAAACATTTGGTGGTACCGGTGGTGGGGCGTGGGACACGAGTGGTATCCACTTTCGGACAGAACTGATCCACATTCTGATAAAGGTAAGACAGACACAGATATTGTTTTAAGTTATTTTATTATGGCCGATTTTTGTCGTGAACGACAATACCAATTAGTCTTATATTCATATGAATTATAGATGGAACTAAGTCAGGACGGTTTAAAGCACATTTGGCTGGTCCTATTAGTGATCTTAACTAGAGGAGAGACATAAGCCAATACGTCTGAGGAAGATACTAGATGCAGGGGCTGTCATGAGAGTCAGCAGTGCTGATTTAAAATGCATAATGCCTTACAGCCTATACAGCACCCGATATTCCCAGATCTCTCATCCAAGCTCTAACCGGGTACAACGTTGATTAACTTCGGTGATCTGACGAGAACCGGTGTTTTAACTTTCAAATGGCGGATATTATAACGAATGAGACAACTGTACGTTTTATTTCTGTTCTGTTTGACTAAATTGTACCGTAAATCTAATATAAAATAACCCAAAGTTGTTCTTGTCTTTAAGGATATTTTTTGTATAACGAAGTACCATTTTACTGGTATCAATGGTGGTACGATATTGGGAACACGAATGGTTTGGTTGCTCGTTTAATGTCCCCGTTAATCGAACAAAGTGAAACTAGCACCTGTTTAACATTTTGGTATTACAAACAACAAGAGGAAAGTGACTTTTTGAATGTGTATGTGCTGCCATATAATCAGGTTTTATATGGTGATCCTTTGGTCGATTATTTTGGAGGCTATGGCAGTCGATGGATTTTTCAAAAAATTGATATACCAGCATCAGATCATTTCCAGGTTAGTATATTTTAAGGTCACGTTGAGCTTTTGATTTGCAAAGACTATGTCATGTTAATTCGTCATAAATTTCCACTAGAACGTAACGCAATGACATAAACGCAACGCAAGCGTGTTAACCAATGGCAAGCGACAGTTCGAATAATCCATCGCTTGTGATTGGTTAATTCGCTTGCGTTGCCTTACGTCCTTGTGTTTCGTCTCTAGTGGGAACCAAGCATAAGCGAGCCTCAAATTTAAAATGATTTGGTATCACATGAAGCTATAGATATTACAATGTTTAGTTCATCAACAAATGAGATTATCTCGCTTTTCTCTATTGCATGTTTTTTTAATTGAATTATGTTAATTGGTCAGATGCTTCTCTTATACTACTGTGAGGTACAAATTTCGCCAGAGTAGGGCAAACATCTGACCAAATACTCCACACCCTGACGCAAAGCTATTCCACAGTAGTTAGTTACAAAGAATTACAATCCTGTTGCGGTACTCACTGCTTACTTAGGCGAATCTACCCCTAGCCATCAGTGCAAGCTCGGTGATACAGAGGTATAGACGTCAGGCTAATGATCTGGAGGTCGAGGGTTGGAGTCCCACCCTATAATTTTTTCAGAAGTATTCTTAATCACTTCAGAGTAGGACAAACATCTGACCATATTATTACTTAACACTCTGACGCAAAGCTACTCCACAGTAGTTACAAACAGTTACAATCCTGAAGTAAATTACTTTTGCAATGGCAGGCGGAACCATTGTCATGAAAACTTCAGTAAAGTCTTTAGTAAAACTACTAATTGTCAGATATAATATGTAAAGTTTTTATTTTTACAGATAATTTTTGAAGTCACAAATGGAGCTTGGCATTACACGAGTAGCTTTATTGATGAAATTAAATACACAAGATCACCTTGTGATGATGGTAAAATCACATTTTATTCTACATTTTGAATTACCATGAAGATTATACCACCAGTAACATAACTATAAAGAACAGAACAACAGTAAGATAGTATACGTGTGGCTATTTCATTCATTTATCTGCTACGAAACATCCGACCAATTACCTAACTTCCTGACGCAAAGATAAAAGATTAATTGCTAACGTGAACACAGACCGGGATAAAGAACAATACAGTTATAGGCCTATTAACTAGCCAAAATGTGAGATTGTAATTTAATTCCAAAGATATTTTGGACGAGTGCAGGCCCCAAATTTTACCTTTTTTTGAAAAAAAAAAATTGTCGATTTAACCTCCACCGACACACATCTTTTGTTTATCTGAGCCTCCCTCCGTAGATAAGACTTAATATTTTACATTTCAGAGGATATGAAATGTGACTTTGAAAAAGGTTTTACTGATTGCGAACTTGCAGCAGATCCGTCTAGTAAGTATGGATTCAAGTGGCAGCTTTCAAGAGGAAACACAGCAACCAAGGATACTGGTCCAAGCGTTGATCACACCTGCAGGGACAACAACGGTATTTAATTTATTAATTGTTTAAAAAAATCCTAATTTTAGATGTATTGTCCACCAAAACACGGAAAATTAACATAATCATTTGTAGTTCCAATAAAATGAATTATTATTATTATTATTATTATAAAATAAAATGAGCTACATGGTTTAGCCGAATATGGAATAAAAGAAGTAGTTCTGCGATCAATCGCCTTACAGATCTCTGGGCGCAATGTTCCCGGATATTGATTCAGGCGACACATGCGCAGCAATTAATGGAAAAAACACTAAATCATACGTTTATGTAAAGACAAAATCATTTAATATTCATGAAAATATATAATATATATATAAAAAAATATAACTAGATTTGAACTCGTCACTTTGACAAGTTCGGGTTATCCGCGCAAACGCAACATGCACATACTTTAAACTATATGAACCTCGACAATTATTATGCCATCCTATGACATGAAATAAATGTGTTTACAGTGCTGAATTGTACCTATTTTGTAGCATACATCATATTACAGTATTTACAGAATACACTGTATATGTTATATACAGTGTAGGATAGACGAAATTACGAGACCCATCTTTTAAATCCAATTATTAACACGATAACGTCATCAAATTGACATATTATAACATAACAATTTTAGAAGATAATTATCTAATTAATTACATTAATACAAATTTGAAAAATCTTGGGCACGTAAAAGTGAGATGCGCTCTCGTTTAAGCGCAATGAACTTTTACGCAAGAGATGAAAATATGAATTTTTGAATTTAACTGGCCATATGATGACGTCACAACATCTGATTGGCAAAATAATTACATGAATTCGTATCTAAAATCCAATGGCTTCCAGAAAACGTTTTAATCATGATTATCACTTTTTATTCTGACGAGCTATAACAGATTGAAATTTACTGTAAAGATGAAAATAGGTGACCCACGTTATTTACATTTTTAGACATGATGACGTCATAAAAATTAAAATATTTTTAACTTATGCGAAAGCTAGTTGATTTACATAGACAGCATTAAAATATCTGAGGAAATTGAATACGTATAAGCGAGATGCGCTCTATTTAATGTGATAAGCAATAACGAAAGAGTAAAAAATCCTATATTTTACATTCGTGTGGCAATACAATGACGTCATAACATCCGAGGGGTAAAGATTCTGCATGAATTCATATCTACAATATATCTGCTTACATATAAAATTAAAAAAATTGGGGGTCATGGATGATTCTGAGGAGCTATAATAGATTAAAAATAGGCATAATTTTGACAATATGCTGTCACTTTTGCAACTAAAACGCGCGCAAAATGGTCTAAGTCAACGTGTTCGTATGACGTCATTTTAATTTGAAATGTTGTCAATCTTTTTTAAAATGACTAGGAAAGGCTATAAGATTATAATTCAAAAGAAAAACACATGATTTTCATGCTCTGTGTGCACCTTACGCGTACAATTTTTCGCGCGCGTGGGAATTTTTGACATGCTCAAAATGTCATGATCAGCGTAGAAAGTTGATAAGAAATTAATTTTGCGCATTTTGAAATTTTAAATGCGCGTGCGCGCGTAACTTTTTGTGGACTATTAAACCTCATCCATTATCTAGTCAGCCACGAGAAAAAAAGTGGGCTGGTTTTCCCAAGAAAAGGGAACAATCTCTGTTGAAGAAGCCATGACTGTGAAAAGTTATCAGGTTGAAACCTTACCAACCATACTGGTGGCTATGGCCCTGTTCTATTTCCGTTTACTCTGGATACTTACTTAATGTTAATGGACCTAGGTATAGATTAAATTCACTTAATCATAAAATAGATTGTCTAATTAATAATTATTTGCCAGTAATGTGTTTACTTGAATTATATTGAATTAGGTGTTTACATATACATCGATGCTTCTCAACCTCAGCGTCCAGGCGATACGGCAACCGTGGCTACTCACTATTGGAAACAATATAACAAAGATACCTGTCTTACCTTCTGGTATTATTGCAATAACAGTTTTGCCGATAGTTTGGTTGTTCACAGTCATTCGAAAAATAGGAAAACTGTTCTATGGAAAATGCCAAGGGTGTTCGAGAGTGACTGGAAGGAAGTTAGAAAACAGTTATCGCCACAGAATGCGTCTTATCAGGTACGGAAGTACAATAACATTATTTTTCTACAGTACGGTATATCAAGATAAAAAAACATGCTCTTTCACAGTATTGCTTTAATGTAAGATATATGAATATCAATATGAAGACTAAAGTTCGGTTGATACCTATAATTTGTTCTACTTGCCATTTTACTATTTTGGTTGTTTGTTGCACTATTATAGCGTCCATAATTTATCGTCTTTAATTTTTGGCGTTAATAAGTATATTTAAGGAACATGCATATTGATATATTTGTGACGTCATAAAATCTTATTACTGTATATTAACATTTCGAATTACCTGTTCCTTTAATGTTAGAAGCATTTTGTATAAGTACTTCACTCGCCTTGTTTATTATTATATGTTCCCATCGTTTCGTACTGAACAGATTGTATTCACGGGAACAGTCGGGGAAAGTAAACTTGGCGACATTGCTTTAGATGATATATCATTGTCATCGACCCCATGTTTTGAACAATCTTCATTATTACCACCACCACCCGAAGCCATCCCGAATACTACATCACTCCCAGTAAAAAGCTATGATTGTGCTGCAGATAAAGGGAAGTGCACAATTACTCAACTGTATTCAGATCAATTTAATTGGTTGTATTCAGGTAAATTATCTCAGTTTAATAGTGTTTGATTAAGCGACATCAAAACGAACCTAAGGAGTTTTCTACCGTGTTCTTTTCTCATCGTATAGAATGCATACATTTGCATTAGACTTTTACTTGTTATTGTTCTACAGAATATGACAGTTCCTACATGTGTAGTTCAAAGAACAGGTACATAGGACAGAAGGCACAGTTGAAAACGCCACAATTTGTAAAAGAGAACCGGCAATGTCTTACAATCACTTACAAAACTACTGGTGTTTCTGTTCCAATACTCTCTGTGTTAAGAGTGGAAAGCAAAAGTAAAATTCAACGTCTTTGGAAATCGGATACAATAGCTGACGAATGGACAACTGCACTTGTTTCAATAGATAAATCTCCAACAAGTTACAGTGTAAGTAACTAAATAAAAGGGCCGTAAATAACCATACTGATTTATTCAATTATTAATCCAAAATAATTATCGTACAAACATTTTTCGAACCTTACTTTAACGTAGATATTAATTGAAGCAATGGTGACAGAAAGTGGAAATGGAACAGTATTCATTCAAACAATAAACATGTCATCGGGAAAGTGTCCAAGTAAGAAATCACAATATGGATTTTGTTTCATTGTGACTCCAAAGGCTCGAATGTTAAAATCTTCTGTGCAAACAATCCGCTCAAATACCATGTTGGTGTTTTCTATCAGTTTATGAAATACGTGATTATGTTCTATACCCTCTACCAATTACTTTTCGTCGGTAGATAACAGAGACATTTAAATAAGTATTATAATCTATAGTGAGCCTTGGCACATGGTAGACATTGTTAGCATCATGTTGTACGCCTGACAGAAGAACTCGGTACACTAAAAAAAAGTCTAATCCTATCTAATAAAATCCAATTTACATTAATGATTATGTAACTTTTATTGATGTATGTAGCAAGCAAGTTGCTATTTATTACATACCGATATCTTTAATGATTTAATGTTTCAATTACACATTATGTTGTTTATATTCATTTTTCAGATTTATCATCCAGTCAAGTTGCGCTCATTGTCGTCATTATCTTAGTCTTGGTCGCGTTGGTGGCAATATCATTGGTTTTGTATCGATACCGAACAGCATTGAGGAGCTTCAATATAAATGTTCGTCATCAGACTTTAAGCGAAGACGTTTCCATTGGAAAGGTCCAAAACGATAAATCACCGATTGTGGACCCATAATTAGATACACCGATTGTAAATGGATTATTTTAGTATTTTGCGCCTTGGTGACACTGCCATTGTCCTGTAGTTAGTCTGTACCAAGCCAAAGTTTCCTTCCGTGATTAGAAACGAACAGCTCCACTCATAGTTATTGCTAATCGTATGGACAGCCATTTAAACGGTTAAATGCTTTAGTTATGCCTAATGATTCACTTTGGTAAATTCAGGAGTGGTATTGTTGTAATGTCCAACCCTTTGTTCTTATGTGACGTTATGGACAGAAAGGGACATTTTTAAAAATAGAACATTCCAAACCAACTTAGAAGTTGGTGAATAGTGCGCATTCGATACCAACTTATAGGCTTAGTGCGCTTTTTTTTAAAGTAGGTGTGTTTAAATGTTTGTTCCATAATATAAAACATATTTAGGCCTACGTTGCCTATTTCGAGTTCCTATGAGCCTCGGAGTCTCTAAAATCATAGACCTACTATTTTGGAGGTCATAGTTTTAACCAAACTCGAAAATGTATTTTGTATTCTAGAAGATAGGTACGTAAAAATAATGTATTGGTATTAATATTACGTATTATATTATTTTATCTTAATATATCATATCAAATAATTTTAGTTAATCAAATTTAAATTTTAATTATTAATCAAAACTTTAAAAAAATGAATAAAATATTTCCTTGCTGAGCTACCGGAATAGGCCTACATTGTATGTAAGAAAAATAACAAAAGTAAATGAAATAAAATAAAACGATTATATCGTTTTGCATGTATGGTTTGTTTATTATTTGTAACTCATGCCTATTAACTATTTATCGTCAAATTGATGATAATGATTCGTTTCATTTAAAGATTTATTGTCCCCCTGAAAATAATTTTTTTAAAATTTTTTTGCCATTTTAATGTTATATAATAGTTATTGACTTCGACCAAGAATTGGATCCGAAAAAAAATGTATTTACATGAAAAAAATGGAATTTAAAGCAAAAAATGGTCAAATTGGCTGCCAGCCAATAGATTTTTGGTTGAATTTAACCATTTATCATGTTATTTTATAAGTTTAAACATTATTGTTTTCCGGATTTGTTTTACGGAAGTGATTCACTTTATTAAAGCTACAAAATAACCTATTCAAAGTCTGATTTAATTAATCTTTATTTTTCATGTTTTTGGGAGACAATACATCTTTAAGACAGATGTAAATTGATAACATTCATACTTTTCTTTAGCATAAACAGGTTTTAATCGCAGTTTACAATTTTAGCGGCTTGTATCTACTTCCGGTTTGGTGCCTTCTCGTGATAGCTCAAGCAATGTCGTGGTTTATGCTAATGAATAATTATAACTGAACTGAATAACAGAACTGAACTCATACTTCACTCAACAGAGAAAAATTCCAACTGGAGATCGAATTGTTGTTAAGAGAGGTCGTGTCGTCCACCGCGCTCTCGCGGGAGCATGCCTAAAGCATTGTTGTTATGCTGTGGTTAAGGGGTTGCACTGCAAAAATAGAAATATACCGCGCTCGCGAGAGTGAAAACAGGGCAGTTGTTTTCTATCATGTGACCCACAATCTTTCAATAAAATTAGGAATTTATTTAGGTTTATATAATTAAATTATAACCACATCATAGTTACCATTGTTTATAATAGTATGAGAGAGAAAAGAAAACCACTATTATTACAAGAAAAAGAAACACACAGTTAGAGTGTAAGAATGTTAAATAGTACTTTTTTGTTTTAGTACATGCTGTTTATACATACATTTATTTATGATTAATCGATTGACTTGACAAACCAATGTTGTTGTGAAATGCATTAAATGTGAAGGTGTTGTTTACAAAATGCCACCAAAAAAAAATTACACTTTGCTCATTCATCTTGTATCATAGTAGTAATTGTATTTATATTTTGCATAGAATAGCATTAATTACAACTGCTAAAGTACAATTTCTAGCTGACAGGTTTCACCAAATAAATGTAAATATCTATAATTCAAATTAGTTTATTCTGAAAACATGTACTACTCCTGTGTCTGTTCTATAGAAATTGTCTTCTAAAGGTTTTTCAACACGCGTCCACCTTCCATCTTGTACTAGCTGTTCAAAAGCCTCATTCATCGTCTTTATATTCCCATTCTGATAGCCAAATTGTATTGATTAAGAGGATAACATGACCACCTAAACGTAAAAAAATTCCAATAAGAATGTATTATTTATCTAATAGATACACATTTCACAGACAGAATAATTTCAAAACCTATCATCAATAGATAATCTTTGTAGATCAGAGATTTTGCAATACATTCAGTTTATATTAAGCCAACTCAGGCAGCTGCATCGTACGACGAGATTCGTATATATATGGCCTTGTTTGAGGACGATAAAGTTGCCATTTACCCGTTTACACTACAGAGAACGACTAGAAATAAGATACATATAACCTATATACAGTTCGAAATAAACTTAAAGGTGGAATTTTCGAAACTCTAAATAAACGGTGCAGCTCTCGGTTGTGGACAGAAGCATTAGCGCCGTTTGACTATAGGCCCGGCCCCAACGGATGAACTTGAGGGGAGATGAAAGTGGCCCACATATTGCGCAATGCAGTCCAGTTGAGCTTCAAGACATGAGGTATTTCACAATTACTATTTATATTTAATCTTCAAAGATTGATGAATTAATTAGCCACTAGCCTTAACGGCTATGTGACTATCTGGCTTCTCCGGGAGACATGTCTCCGAATTGTAATAAATAAAAAATGAATGTTACATATCAGTTTTTAAATTTCCGGTACATTATTGGTGACCGAGCAATATTAAGTGAGGCTTGTAAACAATCGACGGCGTGAATATTAGTAAACCCAGCAAGTTTTGTCTAAATACAGTACATAGTTAATAATCAATTATCATCCAGACCAATATATCATTTATTAACATTTTTAATCATTGTATCAATTATTGATATTCATAAACATATGTTTAGTATTTACCATAACTATATTTCACTTACCAGTTCTCCAAAAAGTCCAGTTCCTAAGCAACAATCAAGTATGGTATCATTTTTGCCGGCGTACCTCTCTAAAAATTGTAAACTCAATTTAGGTCCTTTAAAATTGACTGTAGTGTTGTCTGCATCGTGTGTCTTTGCCCATTTGTCATAACAATTAGGAATATATTCGCCATCGTCTTTAGCAACAACATCGCTAATCCGTTCTGTTACCGTTCTATAATTATAAAGACAAACTTAGTTGGTTGAAGTTACACGTTAACACTAGTCTCTTTTTAAAAATGTCTTTGAAAAGCTGGTCTAAAACTTTTCAGTCTTCTGGCTCGATTGCCATAATTATCTTGTTGCTACAGTAACTTTGCGTCAATTTTGTTGATGGATTGCTTGTATTATTGTATATTTAGATGGAATAATAATCATTTATGTGTAATGAAAAGATTAATAGCCTGATGATACAATTAATTAATATTTGTCTATGTTTACTCAGAACATCATGAGCTATAACAACCCTTAAATGACGTTAAAGGTAACGTTCTACATTACTAACTTTTGCTTCGAGATTCCTGTTCATTCATTTTGTTGATCTATAGGACATAGTACAGGAGTAATTTTAGGGGTTAATTAGAGGTCATTATGAGACAAGTTTTACTTCTAATTTTGGTCCTAAGATGGTAATATAATAAAAAGAGAACTTTCTTCGTTTTGATTTAGCTTTTCGCTTTTTATTTTTGTATCTCCATTGAGATCCAGCCACTGATACCCACAGCATTGTCATTTTTTTCAGTAATTTGCCTTTGGATTTATATATATTTTCTACTGTTTGTATCAATTTTGATCTGATTTTGCTGTAATTATGGAGGGTACTTTGGATAACTTTACCAAATTACGTCGCCTGTCCGAGAAACGTGACAGGTATCGTCACCATTTACTCTTATTCAGACTCCACCCTGGCTCCCTTTGTTATATTTCTTTTATTCCTGTCCACCCAGGCACCACTTGCCAGCTTTATACTATGACGTTATCCAAATTCCTTCACTTGCACTGATGAAGGGCTAGTGTTGCCCGAAAGCTCTGCTAACTTTTCTGGCTGTTTACTTTATCGTTTTGATTTAGCTTTTCGCTTTTTATTTTTGTATCTCCATTGAGATCCAGCCACTGATACCCACAGCATTGTCATTTTTTTCAGTTTATATATATATATAAACAAATCAGGCACAGAACATTAATTAAAATTAAAATTTAATTAATTAATTTGAAACGATAAAGATGAGGAAATCTGTGAGAATGAGAAAAAGTCGCCCCAACCGAGACTCGAACTCGGACCGTCTGCTTGATATGCAGTTGCCCTAACCATTAGACCACTGGGGCTTTCATGGTATTGTTCTTTAACTCGATCGGATAACGACCCTTTAACATAAACACATTATATAATATATATATAAACACATTAGGCATAGAACATAATTCTAAACCGCCTGGTGATATACTGAAATTTAATTAATTAATTTGAAACGCTAAGATGCGGAAATATGTGAGAATGTGAACAAGTCTACCCAACCGAGATCCGAACCCGGACCTTCTGCTTGATATGCTAACCATTAGACCACTGGGGCGTTCATGGTATAGTTCAAACCCGATTGGATACGGTAGCGACTCTTTAACATTCTCGGCGTAAATCAAAACGATAAAGTAAAAAAGCCAGAAAAGTGGACAGGAATAAAAGAAAAACAACAAAGGAGATAGAAAAGGTGAGGGTAGAAAACAAAGAAGATAGCTTGGTAGATATAAACAATATTGGAATGGAACCAAAAAACAGCTAACATGTTGGTTAATATTAAAACTTAAATCTGAGAGTATGTTCCTAATGATAATTCCAAATGAGTTTTTCTACAGCTGAAAAAAAATGTAATGTAAAAAGTATACGTAGATCTAGGCCTACTTGTTTTGATAAACTATAGCTTATATAAAAAAGAAATATAGACCAGTAGTGATATTGAAAAAGGTGATTCTTTTGTGGATATTTGTGCCGTTGATTTTACGAAAGCCTTCGACCGAATTGACCATACGGTCATTGTTAGAAAGCTTGTCGACATCGGAGTGAGAACATCTATTATTCCCACCATCTGTGGCTTTCTGACGGATCGTAAAATAAATACTAAACTTAGTTCATCCTTTTCCCCTTATGCCAACATCACATGTGGGATTCCACAGGGTACAAAGCTTGGGCCAATTTTGTTTCTTATATTAGTCAATGATATCTCTATGGAAGGCTGCAGATGGTGGAAGTATGTTGATGATCTCACTCTTGGTGACACTGTTAAACATGGTAATGCCCCTAAACTTCAATCTTGTCTTGATGACCTTACTGAGTGGTGTGATACAAATCACATGGTCCCTAAACCCTCTAAGTGTCATATCATGAGAGTTAATTTTTTGAAAAGAAATATTCCCCCTCCTAATTATTACCTTAGTGGTACAACACTTAATGTTGTTTCGTATATGAAGCTCCTTGGACTTATAATCCAGGATGACTTGAAATGGGATAATAATGTCAGTGACATGGTAAAAAGAGCATCCAAAAGGTTGTATACGTTATATATCCTTAGAAGGGCCAATGTACCAGTTCATGATATGATATCCGTTTATGTTTGTTATATTCGCCCAATCTTAGAATACGCCTGCCCTGTGTGGCATGGAAGCATCAATAAGGCCCAAATATCGACCATTGAAAGAGTGCAACAGAGAGTTTTACGTATTATTCTGGGTCCCGCTTTCCTTACGTATGATTCAGCTCTTGAGCTTACTGATATGACCACTCTCGCATCCAGACGAGAGACGTTGATTCAAAAATTTGGAGAAAGGCTCTTGAAATCGGAATTGTACAGAACTATTTTGCCCGACTACCGCATTATTAATAGAGAGCTTAGATCAACCACGGTAGATAAACCCCTAATTAATATACCTGTTTGCAGAACTAACCGTCTTAAGACTTCGCCTGCCCTTACCATAAGTAGAATCCTTAATTCAAACAGTACCTGATCACGCTGAAGATGGTTATGTTATAAATATTTACATATATTGGCCTATGCATTTGTATATAAATTTTGTAATCTTTTTAACATAACATAATTTTATTTTTTTAACTGATTTATTCAAATTTTTTAATGTTTTGTATAAATTTTTGTATTTTTTTAAATGTTTCTGTTTCCATATATTTATATATATATTTTTGTAAATCAACAATTTCAGCCTTCGGGCTGCATGTTTTTTATTGTATAAACCTGAATAAATAAATAAAAAAAATAAAATAGATAGTTAATTGTTATTTTATCATTGTATTGTATAAGATAATTATTAGTTTTTAAAATGTATTTTGATACTTATGGGAAATTGCTTAATTTTTTTGCGCTATAAGTTTTGTAATTATTCATTTTAAAAGGCTCGTCAAAAAAAACGTTGCATATTAATGTATGGTTTATAATAATAATTATAATTATATTTTCAACGACTGAAATTATAAACCCAGAATTCCCACAACGTTGTCAATTGTCAACATATCATGCCCAAAGGACCGTTTGTACATACGGTACTGGAAAATGATATGATATTAATAAGGTCATATTTGTTAGTTACTATATTATAACATTTCAACGTTATCGTATAGTTACCATTTATTGCAAGCGTTTTGAGTTATTGTAAACATGTCTAATACTATAATATCTAATTTGGAGACACCAATCTGACAAGTTGACGTCACTCAAGGGCAACGTCACATCACAATCCATTGAGATCAATATATATTTTTTTATGAAATGTGAATTGTATTGTAGATCTTTCAGTTTTTCAAATCAAACATCAGGTATGTTTTATAAAATAGCTTTTCAGGTTGATGGATTGTTGGATTAAAAAAAAATCTCTTAGATAGGTTACGTTTACACAAGATGCAATTATGATTGTATAGAAGTGTATATGAAATGTATTGTATTCGTTGTAGAAGCATATGTAGGCGCATATCCTGGAGTGCTAAGCTAGGAAAAGATGATCTACATAAGCTTAATCACGCAACGGCGAAGAGTTGGTGAGTAGTGAAGTATACATCTATAGATTTGAATTCATTTTGAATACGTATATTAGACTATCCACTTTCACTTCATATTGATAGGCAGTATTATGACATCAATCGCACATTTTGCGAACGCGTTCACATCACATACTGAGAATGGTCGAGTGTGTGGCCGAGCGGTTAAAACCGTGGAACCGTAATACATAGCCATGATCGGCAAGGATTCAAGCCTCACTCGGTTCATGGTTCTGGTGGTATAACGAGTCTTCTCGGGTAAGGACTATAAACCGTAGGTCCAGTGTACAAAAAACAAATGGCGATGTGCACCTAGTACATCTTTCGAGACGAGTAGGGAGTTACGCCGGTGTATTTGGCCTACTTGTTCCGTAATAATCAATTTGTTGATGTTGATTGTGGAACTCACGACCACGACGATGGTGAAGATGAAGATGGTCAGTGAAATCACTCAAACTACATTCAAATCATCAGTCTATGGTCGTTACTATGTTTTTAGTATAGTATTTGTTGTGTTCGTGTGACTATGATTTACTGAGGTTTAAATGTTACAAACTCTCAATGGATCTGTCCTACATATAGCTCAATACCAACTGCTTATAAGTGTATAACTTAGACTCTGTAGTCTAATAATGCTGGTTCACATTGATTAATACAGTAAGCAATCGGCCTCTTTCCAAGTGGTCTGTTGCCATCCGGCAATGATGAATTAACAAAATTTTGTGACTGGTTTATTTCAAACAAATTACTTATTAATACTCTTAAAACAAATTATTTAATTTTTCACAATTCTCAACGTAAACTAAAAGTTGATGACCTAAATATACTTCTTGGCGGAATTCAAATTGAACGCAAAACTGAAACACTTTTTTTAGGTGTATATATTCATGAAAACCTCAAATGGACCAGTCATCAAAATTACGTTTCGAAAAAAATATCAAGATCTATTAGTATTATTAACAGACTTAAGCACTTCTTCCCTCTAAATATTTTAAATTCTCTTTATAACACACTTGTACTTCCTTATTTCCAGTATTGTAACATTATTTGGGCTGCAGATTACTCTTCTAATATTGCTAGATTAACTAAATTACAAAAACGTGCAGCTAGATTTATTACTTTTTCACCATATAGAACCTCATCTGAACCCCTTTTTAAACGTCTTGGTATATTAAAATTAACGGATATCCACAATGTTCAAGTTGCCAGTTTTATGTTTAATTATTTTAAAAACCAACTTCCTATTTCTATGATTGATATGCTCTGTAAACGTACCAAATTTCACAATTACAATTTAAGAACTTCTCATTTAAACATTCCTTTTGCTAGACTTACAAAAACTAAATTTTTTATAACTATATCAGGTCCTAATTTGTGGAATCATATCCCACCAAATATCAAAACGTCAATATCATTATTTACTTTCCGAAAAAAGTTAAAGAATCATTATATATCTAAATATTATACTGCTTAGTTAATATGCTTATTATCATTATTTATACTCATATACTATTTATGTCTTACACAAAATATTAGTTGTTGTTTATTATTGCAATCTTTAATCTATACTATATATAATGTATATATAGTATATACTATAATATATACTGGAATTATAATTAAGTATACATATTTTTTTTTCATTTACCAATATCGGTAGTTATTTCATTTATAATTATCATGAAACTATTGAAATATAATTTAAATAATTTTTATAAAGAAGATGTTAGTTATGTTATTATACTGTAATTTTTTATCCTAAATTATATAATTATATATTCTAGGTTATTTTTTATTTTTTTAGTAATGTGTTTTGTTATGGGTCCCTACGAGACAAGTTTTTAACTTCTAGAAGGGATCCATGATAATAATGACTACCAATTACTGCTTTATCTATGTTCACTTTAATATCTTTTTTCTATTTTGTATATATTCATTCATTATTATCTAAATAAATATTATCTGAATTATCTGAATAAACAACTATGTAATCTTAAGACTAAAAATACTAATTTCACCTTGCCTGGGCTGTCCAAAGTTGAAACTGCCTCTGAGATTAATGCCCATTTCTCTAGTGTTTGTAAATGCCATCCCTCCTCTTAATTTAAACGATTTACCTGCTTATCTCCCAGCCCCTGGGCCACCACCTTTAATCTATGCTGTTCAGGTCCTAAAAGCCCTTTGTAAACTTAAGACTAACAAAGCTGACCATCCAGATGAACACCCTATTAAATTATATAGAGATTTTGCTCCTGAACTTGCTGAGCCTGTTGCGGATATCTTCAATCATGCATTGAAGGATGGTGTTTTCCCTGACCTTTGGAAAAGGGTTACTGCAGTTTCCATTCCTAAAACTGTGAATGCTAGTTCTGTCTCTGACCTTAGACCTATTTCCCTTACCTATATTCTTGCCGGGGTATTTGAATCTTTTATTGTTAAGTGGATTCTTGAAGATATTAAGGGTAAATTAGATTCTCGTCAATTTGGTAGTAGGAAAAAGGCTTCCTCAACTCACTATCTTGTTAGTCGTATTGACTCTACACTCAAAGATGTTGAGAAGGGTAAATGTTATGTGAACCAATGTGCCACTGACTTTACTAAAGCTTTTGATCGTGTTGATCATAATGTTATTATTATAAAGTTGATTGAACTGGGTGTGAGGTCGTCCATAATTCCCATCGTCTGCAGCTTTCTCACTTCCCGTTCTCTCAACACCAAGTTTGCTGGGATTTTGTCATCTTCCAAGTCATTGACTTGTGGTGTCCACCAGGGGACATTGCTTGGCCCTGTACTTTTCCTAGTACTTATTAACGATGCTTAGTGTGTTGATTGCTGCAGACGATGGAAATATGTGGATGACCTCACCCTTGGGGAGGTCGTTCACAAAGGTGATTTGCCTTCCATGCAATCCCTGTTAGATGATCTGAGTGTTTGGTGTTCATCCAATAATATTATACCCAAACCCTCCAAATGCCATATCTTGGTTGTCAATTTTCTTAAGGACAAATCGGATGATATTATATCGCCTTCTTTTAGTCTGAGTGGTTCCATTTTACAAGTAGTTGATCACATGACGCTTCTTGGTGTAATCTTTCAAAATGACCTAAAATGGGAACTTAACACTAATAATATTGTGTCTAGAGCTTCTAGACGTTTTTTTCCTTGTGCATTTTGAAGAAAGCTGGAATCTTAATTAATGATTTGTTGACTGTTTATATGGCTTATATAAGACTTATTTTAGAATATGCTGCCCCTGTTTGGCATGGCGCTATCACTAAGGATATGTCCAAGTCTATTGAAAAGGTACAAAAGAGAGCATTGCGAATCATGCTAGGTAACAACTATTTGTTCTATGATCACGCAATGTCAGTTACTGGTTTACCTACTCTTGTTGAGAGTAGAAACAAACTGGTGTTGTCTTTCGGGGAAGGCTTATTAAAATCCGAGCTGTTTAGAGAAATACTTCCCCCTCTTCATAAGCCAGCTCGGTCCCTCAGATTCAACCGCTTTCTGGAAGTACCTCATTGTAAAACCAGCAGACTTAGGTCGTCTCCAGTTCCCACCATGGTGGATATAATTAATAGGCACCACTAGCTCTTTTTTAGATATGTAATAAGTGTATGTTTTAAGGTTTTTTTTATTCATGTATGTTTTTTAATTTTATGGTACGATATCTAATTTTAATAAGATGTTTCTATTTTTATAGCAATTTTAACTAATTTTTATTTATTTGTAATACAATTCATTTCAGTCCTTGACTGTCGTTTTGTAATATATTTTTATATACCGAATAAAAAAAAAATATATAGCAATGTACCACAAAATAGGACATTGGCGTTTAGCTGGCGACAAAACGATATGTTTTGTGACATTACACATAGTCAGGCTAGCTCTTCTTCCTAAAAGCCTAGCTTCATAAAAAATGTGATATTTATGCGTGTATAAGCTAGAACAGATGAGCAACCATTCGTTTATCAACTAACAGAATTCATTCCAATCCACCAAAAATGGAATCTATTTTATTTAATACAATTGCGCCCTCTATTCAAATAATATTTGGGTATAACTTTTCACCAAATTACAACAAATAAAAGACAATTCTTGTAGACGGGATAGAGATAACTACGAAACATCATTTAATTTACCACAAATAGTTTAACCTAAATTTTTTTCATCGTCAATTATTCTCAAAATCAAACTCAAATTAATTAGTATACTTAAATATATGAGGTGATAAAAACAGTACTGGAAGTAGGTACTATTGGGTTGTAAGTCAGGTAGATGCAACCAAGGCTACAACCTTTTGATAGCAGTGATTAACTTAAAATTGACACTTCAATTAAAGACACTGTACCGTTACTATACTCTATTATAAATTTATTTCTTATTTATAATGCCTAATTTACTTTCCAGCCACATTAATGTTTTTTCTTTTTAATTTTCATACATAATTTATACATTTACTTGCTTGCCCACACACACACACAAACAAGATACCACGTTTCCAATAACATGTATCTTAAAAATTTTTCAAGAAATTAGCAATTAACACTGAATATCAATATTGGAATAAATTATTACACCTGATTTTACTTACTTACTCTGTACTTCAGCTCCCATGTAGGCTTCCGTCTGTCAGTGGTGCTAGTCTCGTTTTCAACGTTGGTCTGTCTATGAGAATAATTACTGTAGACCGGTTTGATAAAATGGAAGGGGATGTTGTTGTTGGTTAGCTGGGGAAGGATGGATGGTTACAGGGAAGGCTCTAGATATTTAATTTTGTTAAGCCAATTATCTATAAAAGTATCAAACAAAAATATTAATATTACATTAAATATGACATACACTGTTTACTGAAAGAACACTAAGTAAATAACATTTAAGCAACGTCATTACCGCCTGGATAACTGAAAAAAATCACAACATGAACAAAGTACACTAACTGCAGATCAATTTGAGGTTTGAAAGTAGTTTCAAAACTAAAACTTTACAAAAATTACCGTTTAAACCGTTTCTATTTCAGCAGTTTAGAGTTTTAATCCTTAGATTATTAAACACATGATAGTCTACTGATGTGTGACCAGATTGGGTGGTTGGAGATGGGTTGTACTGCATATGGTTTAATTTTAAAATAATAGAATAGAAGAGACAATATTAATAACTAGAAAATATAGTATTATAGGTATTCCAAACCGATATCAAGGTTATATTTTACATTGTTATAACGACAATTATTTCCTTTCGTCAACTCAGAAAGGTCACAGGTCAGTGGTTGCGTTCATTGATGAGCATTATTCCACCAATGTGGTAGTTCTAAAACAGACAATAGTATTGGAAAGGTCAACAGTAATATAGTGTGAAGTTCTTAAACGGAGGAAGTATACTGTGTTTCACTTCTAAACGTCTGAAGGTGCCAAAATTACCTGCCAACGATGGTGTCGATATTAAAATACTGCATTTTGCTACTGATGATATCAAGTAGTTATTCACTTTTTTGTGATTTTGAAACTGATTTTTGTAACTTTGAGGTAGACACAGACGATGAACTTGCAAGATTTTTACGTTGGTCCAAAAGTACTGGTAGATTTGTTTCTTACATCCCACTAACAGATCATACTTACGGAAATGGAACAGGTAAGAAAAACATGTACATTCCTACGAAACATAGTTAGTACTTGTTACATATTTAAAACCAGTAATTTAGGTGTTGAAAAACAAATGCATTAGAAATTAATAGGATAATTATGTTAATATCATGTGTAAGTGTAATTAATAATATAATTGTCTTTATTAAGTCGGAAAATTGATCTTAAAACTAATTCTTAACTGCCCCAACTAGATGTATTAAGTTATCCAACGAATCATTCATTTCTGGGCGAGATATGTACATCGATAAATCTAAAGAAGTTTTTAATATATAAAATAAATCTTACTAAGTGCGTTTCTCATTATTGTTGTTGAAATAAACTTTCAGTTGATATCATTTTTATTTTAAAGTGTTGCAAACATGGCAGTTCTTTTCAATTTCCATCTACACTTTTCGTTGTCAAAATACAGAATTTCTAGTCGTTTTTGTTTAGGAAAAACGTAATTTTTCTCTATAAAATGTTGCCTAATTATGTTGGTTCTCAAATAGTGTTCTATAGTTGTGTAATTTTGCAATCACATACATTCCAACGAGAGTGAAAGTCACAGGAATCGAACTCGGATCTTACTTTAGTAATTGTTATTATATCTAATATTCTTTAATGTTACGTATAACACGAGTTTCGAATAGGTATCTTTGAGTAGATATGTTTGTAGTTCGGGATCTTTTTTGTATGTTCTTCTCAGATCTATTAAGCCACCTTTGAACCGTTCAAGGATGCTTTTTTCAACTAACCCTTAAAGTTTTAACTCTCGACATTTTTTATAGTTACATATTATTATTGTAAATATCAGCGTTCCACGTGACCACACATTGAACTGTACTAACGATGATAACATTTCCAATTTGCATAAAAAAATCAAATAGTTAATAGGTGACATCGATTTAATGCTCGCGAATATAAGAATATAAACTGCTCTCAGTTATTATTTTTGTACCGATATATGTATACATTCACTGATGTTCACCTTCCGCAGTTGTTGAAGATTAAAGTGTCCCACAATACGTTTAATGGAAAATCAGAGAAGATAATGAGTGGAGATACACTTATTTATTCTTTTTCTATAACAAATGCATTATTTTACAGTGATTTTTTAAAATATATTTGCATTTTACGAACATTAAAAATAACGTAAAAGCAAAATTATTTTCCTACGTTGAAAGTACGCAACACAAAATATAACAGTGGGTATACTATCGGTTAAAAGTTTTATGTATTTAAATACTGAAACTCGTTCAATCCTCCGTATTATTTTTTCTTAATCCGCTAGTAAGTTCCTCCTTAACCCACACGTTTCCCACCCTTGAAAATGTTTCTTGATGACAAGAGCATGATACAATGTTTTAATTACTTGGTATTGGTTTGTAATCTTAAATAGAATATAGATATTTAAATTCACAAACAAATGGTATTCCTGTCGCTAAACACATTACGGTATGGAATTCTGTTAGTTACTAAAATTGCTTCCGGCACGATAGGAAAACGGAAAGATTATATCCGTCACTATTTGGGCGTCATAATCTTATCATGCTTCCTCAAGGAGTACCAGATAGCCTCGACTGCTTTAGCTACCTACTATTGAAGGCTTACAGTATTTACTTTTCCCCCACCAAAATAGCAATTTGAAAAACAGTGCAAATGATTATCAGCCTTTTTATTTGCTTTTGATAATCATGATGTGGGTCTACGTTTATCTTCCAGTTATCTAAAGTGATGGGTCTTGTCGGTTGTATAAGAACATTGGTAACTAACCATTAATGTAGGCCTAAATCAAAACATTCTAAATGCCTAATTTCAATATGCAGTTAAATTGACTATCAATTTATTATACTGATTTTTTCAACGAATATTTTGTGACTTATATCAACATTATATTGCTCTATTTTGATGTATCCATAAACAAAATAATTGTTTATTGAAGGTTCTTATGTGCTTCATAAATGCAAATGTAGCGTTTTATATCTACTACATGCTAAGATATTATCACATTTTTTAGGTCGGTATGCGTTCATGAAAACTAGATATTCTGTATACGATGGGCATTTATATTCACCTGAGCTTACAAATACCGGGTACAAATGTATGTCATTTTACTATCAAGTAACAGGCCAAGTAAATGAGGTTAAGCTATCAGTATTGGCTTTGTATAATGACACGGATACTGGTACTGCTATTTGGACATTGAATGGTGGCAGAGGGCGAGTATGGAGGCAAGTTGAAGTGCCGATACCAGAGGGTGTTTACAAAGTAGGTTCCCCAAATCATATTTTTCACAAAGATTATTTCCACGGTATTATATTAATTATCGAGTATTTATTATTACAGCATCAGAGTTATTACATTGAAATGAAACAAAAATCAGACAAATTGTTTGTTTTATAATATTTTACAATGTAATTTTAACATTAATTCGAAGGAATAGAACTAGTCTTAAAAAGGTGATTTTTTTATATTTGTAGTTACATAATGGTTGTAACTTTCCAGCTAGCTAAAAATTCCCTAATAAATGTATTGGCCTAAAAAATGATTTGATTTAGTCGATTTGGATATTTGAAAGTAGATATTATCCTACTCAAGTTTTTGAAAAATTTGATAAAATAAAACAAAGATGTTATAAAAGTATTCCATAAGCATAAATAGTAAAACAAAGTTCATGATTGTTTAAAATATATTATTAACTTGAATACTGTTTTGAATGCTTTCAAGAAAAACTTTTCTTTTTGCCATCGAGATTAGTTTGTATATCACACAGTAAGACATAAATTTATCAATACAAATGTTTGTTTACTTTTAAACGAAAAAAGAAACTGTTATTGTTAACTGTTTGTTTAAAATTTAAATCAACAAAAACACATGACTGATACTAATACCAATAACGCGTAATAAGACAAGTACTGATAACGGTACGAGTACTCTTAATACACGATATCTTTGCCATTAGGTTCATATCTATAGACAATGTATAACGTGATATATGTGTTTTATTCAGGATACCAAAATGCACTAGTATTGTAACGTATACACATAGTGGCAAAAGTACACAGATTCCAGTGTTTTGAATACATTGTTGGTTAATGATATACAAATAATGAATGTTTATGAGTGCAATGGTACAAATAATGGCACGAGGTGAATGATGAAAGGTTATATCAACGAGGCAAAGCCGAGTTGATATAACCTTTCATCATTCACCAAGTGCCATTATTTGTACCATTACACGAATACAAAACATTCATTATTTGTTTTATATAACATCTAGACGTTTTTTTTCGTACACAAAAATGTTTCAAAAAGTACTATTTAACGATTGTTGAATAGTGCGTACTATTGCACGCCATGTGACCCACATTCGTCCAATCAAATGACAGGAATTTATATAGGTGTTATATAATAAGCGTTATACTTAATTAATAATTTAATTAATACAGAAAACCTATACATACTAAGAAACGGTGGTCATTTTAAAGAGTTTCTAATATTTCCACACTGTTTCCAATAATCCCTTCATTGGGACACCCTAAGGGGACACTTTCCTATGAAAGAAAATACGTTAACACAAAACCACCTCTATTAATGAGTTTGGCCCATTAGGCTGCCCTCAGGATCTACTGCAGTAGTACTTTCTCTCAACATCAGTTAGTACATTAAAAACAAATATTTTGAAGTAAACTCTTCTTTACATTAATATAATACAAGAATACAAAATAATATACATGAATTTGCAAGGAAAGGTATTATAGTTTACCTGTTTTGATAAATAATACTAAGGGTTTATTATTGATAAAGTAAATACACATTCAATAAAAGGTTTTGTTACTTTGAAACATTTGTTTAGAAACATGTTATTTACTTGACAATGAAATGAATAATTGTTCTAACTTAAATTGTTCTTTTTATGAATGATAATGCTATTTTGAATTTGTTTCAGTTGGCGTTCAAAGGTCATCAGACAACCACTTCACAGGGCATATCAATTGATGATGTGAATGTTACGACAACTGAGTGCAGTAAACGTCAGTAAAACCTTTTAAATAAAAAATACATAAATTATACTTATAGTGACAGTTATGAAAAACGCCGAAAACATTTGTTTTAAGGCGGTATAGGTTTGGATAGTAATGCGCACTAGAAATTCCAGAAGCTTTGACTGCTTTAAAACTTCCATAACCCATAACTGCACTTGTTCGCACTTGCTTTTTATGCCATTGGTTCTTTGCTTTGTTTTTTCTAAACACAAATTTCAGTAGTAGACAGCAAATAAGCAAGTTGTTTTTACAAAACAACCTGCTAAATACCATTTTCCCAATAAACCATTAAAAATACATATACAATGTATCTGTTTCCATTTCTTAATGTAATTTTTTCCTTTAAACTACAGCTGAAAATAAAACCGAATATGTTGGAATAAGATGCGACTTCGAATCTTTTGAAATATGTGGTTATAAACAAGATAACTCGGATGATATGGACTGGGTATGGAGTAGTGGAACAACATACACATCTGGCACTGGCCCATCAAAGGATCATACACGAACCGATCAGTTTGGTATGTTTATTATTATCATTAATATTTACTGTAACTCTCGCTCGTATTAAAAGTCAACTCTATAAGAAAGAGCAAGTCTAATACATAATAGCAAACAAGAAACATTCTGTTCAATGTCATGCCTATTTCCCAGACCACCTCTCATCAATTTTTCTCTTCTATTAACAAGAAAAAGAAATGTTTTTGTTAATTATGCAATTTTTCACATAATATATTTGATTTTAATTTATTAAGAAAATCATCAAAACAATACATATACAAAGTGATAACATAAATTACTGACATTACAAATAAAAACATTTATAAACATTTATAACTTGATTAAAATTGCGAAATGGCCTATTCAGAGTCTTTTTTTGTTATTAATCTTCATTTTCCATATTTTTTTGGGACATCTTTTTAGGCGTAACAATTAAACATTGGTTAAAAAGAAATTTTAAAATTCCTGATTCAATTATTTAACTGTTATATGTTCGAATAATTATCTCTCAACATTCACTTATTTGAAATTGTTCATGGTAAAACATTATTTTTTGAACATATATAGTCTGAGTTTTATGACAATGCTTTTTATATTGTTTTATTACGGTATAGGATTTTACATGTATTTGGAGACATCAGTCTACCCAGTAGTTTCTGGCCACAAAGCCCGATTAATCTCTCCATCTATGAACAAAACAACGGATAATTGCTTAGAGTTTTGGTACAATATGCACGGCCGTCATTCCGAGAGACTAAACGTATTTGTTAAGGAGTCAAAATCTGAATCACTTGGTTCAGCAGATTGGACAAAGGCAGGAGATCATGGAGACAAATGGTACCGTGGTACGGTGACTGTCGATACAAACTTCAAATCATTTTACGTAAGTAATACTGTATATTCTCACAAACGCTCTAAAGCCTGGTTCCCACTAGCGACGCAAGGCAATGCAACTGACGCAACGTAAGAAAATCTAATAATTGTGTTTGTCCCCACCGCCTGCGTGAAATCAAACCTGCTTGTTTCGCGTCAATGCAACGTTAGCATGCGCGCCGTATATAGTATATATAAATTTAGTACAGTATATAGTAGACTTTGACATTGTTTAACTGGTACTTTTGAGTACGCGCTGTACTATATTGCGTTGTTGTATGAAATCAAACTGATTTGATTTTCCGTACCGACGTGTAATTACGCAATACAGCACTTTGCGTCGATACGTCGCTGAGTTACGTTGCGTGGGAACCAAGCTTTACATATATGTATACATAAATGAAATAATGGTATCCGCCAATAACTACATAATGTATAATACCACCACCAAAATTACACAACCATAGAAGTCACGCTTGCTATTTGATTGTTACGTTGGTTATCTGCTTCTTTCTTTATAATGCTAATTAATTGCCAAATTTACATATTGTTAATATTGTTATAAGGACTGTGGGCTACTACTAATGATTGTACTCCAAACATGTCGCTAACATAGCACTGTTTGTATTATTATTAAATATTTTGTTACATTTAAATTTATCAATACTTACATAGTTCTAAATGTATAAAGGAAATCAATAATGGATGGCATGATCTATTTTCCTGACACTTCTTGTTTGATGTCTCTTCAATAATCATTTTGAAGTAAGAGATTGCTTTGAAAAATGGAGATATTTGTAATATTTATATGTTCCAAGTTTTATGCATAGTACCGAATAACTCGATGGGTTTTCCAGACAAAACAACATAATTATGTAATGTCGTTTATTTTGAGGTTTCGATTAAGTTGGAACTATTTTGTCAACATTACGGAATAAAACCACCAGTAAAAAATACAGTAGATTGATTTATATTCTAGCAGTAAAAGAGTATACCAACGATAGCATGCAATATAGTTTGTAGGTTTATCTTTCAGGTTGTGTTTGAAGCAGTGAGAGGCGAGGGAGACTATGGGGACATTGCTCTTGATGATGTCTTTATACATGAAGGAAAGTGCCCTGAAAGTAAGATGTGTTCATCTATTAGGACTATATAATTATTTTGCTTGACTCACACTCTTGAATTAAGTTAGACGAATTGAAAAATAACTTGGGAAATAATAAGTATAGGCCTAAAGTATTTTCCCATGATCAAATGAGATTGTTCATGTGTTCAAACATTTCTTTTGTTTTTAGCCTACTCATTCCAAATTGTGTTTCAACGTTGGCGTTAAAATATTATATTATTAATATAAAGTAATACTTATAAGTAGAACAAGGGCATTATTATAATGTCAGGATTCCACTCGGGATTATAGTTGAAAAAAAAACATTTAGGCATTTGTTACTGTAATAAATAATATGATGATCCCTTAATCTACAAACATAATGCATATGGAACTTTCCCAACACTTTACGTAAACATAAAAGCTATAGGCTTATGCTTATATTGAAGCGGCCATTTTATGAAACCGAATATCAATGTATATTATAATGGCACTAAATAGAAATGTGATATTCTATCTCGCTCCGCTCGATCGATTCTCTAATTGTAACTTTTAATTTTCGCAAACAAATGTATTTTTAGACCAATTACTTCGTGGCGGTTGAAATCCTGCGTTCGATAGTACTCGGGCATATATTCTCTACGTCACAAGCTGTAGAGCAGAGAGATCATCTTATGTTCGCTTATTTTGACGACACTCGTCCGTAGAAGTTGTCATAGAGTAAAATGCCGATGAATTGATCGTGATTTTAGCTTTTACATTATATTATTGAAATACATTTTAGTTCCCACACCGGCACCACCTCGACCAATAGCAGACGTGAGTTGCACATTTGAAGTTGATATGTGTAACTACACTCAGGGAATTGGCGACAAGTTTGACTGGGCTCGATATACAGGAGATGGATACCGGAGTTATGTACTACCCCGTGTTGATCACACCTTAGGAACCGATAAAGGTATGCAGATTATTAATTTTTTAAATTTAAACATTAGTTAATTTTCTACTACTAAATAAATGCTATACGAATAATGAATGTGTATTGGAAGGATATGTCATAGATTGAACGAATGAATACTCTATTTAAAAGGCCGAGTAAAGTTAATGTGGATAAACGTATTCACACTATTACAATTCATTACAACTAGCAAGCGAGTTATCTCTATCAAGGTTAAATTGATAAAGAGACTCGACGTTGACGCGGGCCACCATCTTGTCTTGAATATACAAATGATGAGGAATAGTGAAATAGTAAAGATCTAGACGGGGAAGCATTTCAGTACTGTATTATTAAATCTTAATCTGAATCCTGTTTATCAATATGTAAAACATTTTTTTTATCACAACAATGGTGGTTTTATGAGTACGTAGGCCTATTTTTTTCTCTTTTATTTTTTTCTATGAAATGCATAGCAGGTTAATTCTATGCGTCACCTACATGTTTTCTATTTTAAATTTTAATTAGGCCATAGGCCTATGATTTTTAATAAATTGTGTCTTTATTTGTACTGAGGCTATAGGCCTATAGTTAACTCTGTTGCTTTAATAATTTGTCAGTTTTTATTTATCGGTTTAGGCGCTTTTGTTAACATAAATCCGCTGTATTCAAACACTATTGGAGATGACGCCAGACTGGTTACACCGTTGATTAAAATGAACAAGGAGACGATGTGTTTGCGATTTTATTTTTATATCAACCATTGGTCAGTAGATAAGTTTGCTGTATATGTAGTACTAAAAGGAGATAGTATGCCTATTGATCCGTTTTGGGCGATTTACAACCAAAGGTCTTCTACATGGCAGTCGCAGGATCTTGAAATATACCCACAGGATTCAGACTTTTATGTAAGATATGTTTTTATATTGCTAATTACATTTTACCTACGTTTTTAATCTAATTTAAGATCACAAACATAAATGCACGAAAAACCCTTGAAAATAAGAAAAATAAGTCGATTATAATTATTTAAGCGGCCAGCTATAAATACGAGATTGATATTTTCATATTGCTTATGTGATGCACACACTTTCGATCGATCGTAAAGTGGAAAAAATGTATTAACGGATTCTGCCAAAAAAGGAAAAACAATTCAGCAACGGGACAATGTCAGGCTTATATTATAATATAGATGTACGTGACCGTACCATTCTTTGCCAGCTAGGCCTAAACAACTAAGCCTACTGTAAGACTGTACTGTAAGAAAAACAATGCACTACCTAAGTAGCTCGCGTCGAAAGTTCTATCGTAGACGTTTCTATGCTTATCTTAGTTAGGCTTAGTTTTGTAGGGCTAGTTGGTAAAGGGCGGTAACATCGAACATCGTACGTTAGCTACAGGCCTAATCTGACGTTGTCTCGCTGCTGAATTAATTTTCTATCCCTTTTTGCAAGAATCCGTTAATACAATTTGGGGAAGGCCTGGTATATTAAAAGTTACGGTTCTTTTTATTTGTTTACCCCTTCAATATGAAAATATCAATCCGCGTGCGTATATGCATGTTGGAATTTATAGTGAGCCGCTAAAATGATTAGAATCGGCTTATTTTTCACAATTAACAGTTTAAAGACGAAAAAAAAATATAGCAATAGTATTTATTTTTACATAAAATGTAATGTGTTCTTTACCCTTAGAAGGTACAATTTTAATACAAGGAATGACCTGGTTTAATGTTTTTAAAATTATATATATTCATTATTTTTACAAAACGTCAACAATTGTACGTAGGCCTATAGTTTCTTTAAGTTTTATATTTTCCAATGACAGATAATTAGTAGCCTATAGTTAGAATTAACCATAACACATGGTTGAATAAAAAGATCTTGCATATCCTATCTACATAAATTGTTGCCAACCTTTGAGTTTGAAGAGTTTTAGATGGACTGTCTTCTCTGTGTCAGTTCTGCTATTGTATTGATTAGTAAAGAAAAAATATTCGGCATTACTAATTCTGAAAAAAAGATTATTTTCTAGACAAAAAGTCCAACAATTGTCATATTAGATGACTTAATACCATGTGATCATTCATCTTAATGGCCAATAAGTACACTTGAGGAAGGAACACAGTGTTATGATAACAATGTCATACATTGAAACAGTTCAAAGTTTATTGTTACATCTCTGGTCGTTTGTTCACAAACTTGAACCAAGTTATTTTTTTTAAATACTCAATGACTAGTTTATGTCTGAAAATATATGTTTCTTTAAATTTGATAGGTTTGTCAGATATAAGTTAAATGATAAGGCCAACAGCCATAAGTCGCGTGCTAAAACGCATAGTGATACCGGACCGACAGACAGACCGACAGACCGACAGACCGACCGACAAAGTAAACTATAGAGAATAGGCCTACTATTACATGTACTAGAATAAATAAAATGCTATGAAATAGAATTCGAACCAAAAAAAAAAATAAATAAATAAAATAAAGGCTTTAATTGAGTGTAATCTTTCTTAATTTTATGAAAAATTATTTACACTATGGCAACTGAAAAATATTTAAAATGTAGGCAAATGTACACAATTTTGTTTTCATTGCCGTACTTGTATTTTCTTGTATTTTCTTGTTTAGATTATGTTTGTGGGGACAAAGGGATCATCAACTTATCCAAATATTGCATTAGATGACGTTTCAACAACGAGTGGAGTTTGTAAAGTCAGTAAGTATATATCGCTACCGGTAGTCGATACAATTAGCCTTGAAAAATAGCGCCAAATTCTATAGGAAGTATCCATTTTGGTTGGTGTTTAAATGGCGCCAAATGCATTTAGCTCAGTGATACTTTAGGAAAGGACCATTTTTGATTTTCTGTAATTGTTGAAGAAACCTTCACAACAATTTAGTTGATTGTTTTTGTAATCTATTTGAAACAAGACTTAGAAAAGAGTGCTGGTGTTAGGTTGGATTTCATTTACATATTTCAATGTTTTATGTCGATGCATATCATAAACTTTAACTAACACGTTTACATGATTGAATTACAACTGATACGGTACAATTATCAAATGGTTCCTTTTAACGATATTCTTAGATACTTACGGTACTTAGTTCCGTGTCCTTGGATGGAAGAGACATGATAGGATGTCACCTGGTTTAGTCATAATAGTAGAAGCAAGTTTTGCAACCCAGAAAGTAATGTGATAATACCAGCATCTAGCATAGCAACAACTAACAAACAATTTTGAATTGAATTATCGAGAACCGAAAACTCCCATACATTGTAAATTATATCAAGACAATCTAGCAACATGTTGCTCAGCTTTGGAGATAAAACGTCGAATAACATGTACTGTACACTGTTACGAGTTCCTATCTAGGCGAGCCCAGTGTCCTGTTGTTAAATTGTCTGATTAGGCATATATCAAATAAGGTTTATAATGTTTTAAATATTTTAGTTACACCGACACCAGGTGTTCCAGACGCAGACTGTGATTTTGAGAAGAACATGACTGTTTGTGGCTATGAACAAGACACAACTGACAACTTCGATTGGGTCTGGCACAAAGGATCAACGGGTTCAGACAACACGGGACCTGCAATTGACCATACAAAAGGCGATGCTTCAGGTAATACTTCCAATGGAAACTTTTTTATCGTCTTTTGTTTAACCAAAACCATTTAAAATTTAATTAGGCTAATGTAAATTACTCTTTGACGCTCTTGTTGGTATATGTGTTATATTTGATTTATATTTTTCATTTTTTATTTATCACACATTTTAAAACAATTGTGTAAGTATAGATTCTTGAAAATCATTTTGAGGCTCATTTTCATTTTATAAAATATAATGAAAATTGTAATTCAGATTTACAAAAATAATTATTTTTTCTTATAATAATCAAACATTTATATAGCGCTAATTCCAAAACGATAATCAATGGTGCATTGTATCCTGAAATTTGATTAATTTTTAAATTAATCTTATTAATGAAAAGTTAGTAACCGTTTTACAAAAGGTTGCTTGTTTCCAAAGAAATACATTCTTTAGGACCAGAGATTAGTTAGGATAAATACATTGCTCATAACAGTAAAATATGCTCATAACATAACTGAAACTATACAGTCGTTCCTATACATACATACATTATGTTTATATAACTTGCAATTTAAGGTCAGAAATTATTTTAATTGCGGATTCCTTTCCCATATTTATTTTGGTAAATAATAAGTAGGCCTATACTTACGGAAGGAAGTTGCTGTTGAAACACAAATATTTAGTGATACAGAGGAAAGGACAGTTTATTTTAACAATATGCAATGGGAACCATATTCGTATATATATATACGAATATAAAACCACAAAACCTTTTGGACTTAACATTAGGAACATACTCCCAGATCGGTAAAATTATTCCATTGACTACCAAAATTTAAGTTTCAATATTAACAACCATTTAAGCTGTTTTTTAGTCTCATTCCAAAATTGTTTATATCTCTACCAAGCTACCTTCTTTGTTTTCTCTTATTCAGACTCCACCCTGGCTCCCTTTGTTATATTTCTTTTATTCCTGTCCACCCAGGCACCACTTGCCAGCTTTATACTATGACGTTATCCAAATTCCTTCACTTGCACTGATGAAGGGCTAGTGTTGCCCGAAAGCTCTGCTAACTTTTCTGGCTGTTTACTTTATCGTTTTGATTTAGCTTTTCGCTTTTTATTTTTGTATCTCCATTGAGATCCAGCCACTGATACCCACAGCATTGTCATTTTTTTCAGTAATTTGCCATTGGATTTATATATATATATATAAAGACTTTTTCTCATTCTCACAGATTTCCTCATCTTTATCGTTTCAAATTAATTAATTAAATTTCAGTATATCACCGGGCGGTTTAGAATTAATGTTCTTTGCCTCTTGTGTTTATATATATATATTTATTTATATATCGTGAATAAAAATACTGAAAGATGAGGGCGTATCAATTTGATCTCTGTTGCGCGTGTGTACAACTGAGGACTAGTGCTGTTCCGCCGTACCACGCCGAGAATGTTAAAGAGTCGTTATTCAATCGAGTTCGCACAATACCATGAAAGCCCCAGTGGTCTAATGGTTAGGACATCTGCATATCAAGCAGGCGGTCCGAGTTCGAGTCTCGGTTGGGGCGACTTTTTCTCATTCTCACAGATTTCCTCATCTTTATCGTTTCAAATTAATTAATTAAATTTCAGTATATCACCGGGCGGTTTAGAATTAATGTTCTTTGCCTCTTGTGTTTATATATATATATATATATATATATATATATATATATATATATTTTGGTAAATATAAAGACGATTGTGCCTTCATACTCTGTAGGCCTACTATAAAATAAATAACACTTTTGCATAATTGTTAATAGAAAATACATAATATTTAATACTGTGGATAAAAACAGAATGGCTGCAACATTACTAAATTAAAGTATTTCATTTTCCAAATGGTCGATTTATAATATTTGGAAGCAAATTTATATAGATTTCATTTGAGATAAAACTGATAGGTAGAGTGAACTCGCATTACATTAGAAAATACTAACATATGACATTTGACCTCAGCGTTTATATGTGAAATTACTGCAATCGCTCTTTGTTTCTACACTATAGGTCACTATATATACATAGAAACATCAGACCCACGTCGACCAAACCAAAGAGCTAAAATCACATCTCAGACTATCGCTGGACGTGATGAGCCAATCTGTCTTCACTTTTGGTACCACATGAAAGGCGAGCATGTTGGAACATTAAACGTTTATAAAATATATACAGGCAGTACTTACAGACGGTCAATCTGGACCAGAAATGGCAACCAGGGCAAAAATTGGAAAGAAGCATCTGTTTTAATCAATCAAGACTACGAAGGAAGTGGAACCTTTGACATTGTGGATCTCAGTTTTAAGGTAATTATACAGTGTGTATTATGTTAAGGCAGAAGCATGAAAAATAACATATTAATATAAATATCGTTAGTGTAAAATGATGTAAGTACAACCCTCTGGATATCACTACCACACAACGAAAAATAAAGAAAAATCTTTCATGGATCACTCTGGCAACAAGCTATCGATTTCTTGGAAGCGCTGATTTAGTTATGTCCAGCCTTACGGCATACTTTACATAGTAAATTCAGTAGAAGAGAAACAATGTCCCCTGCCCCTCCCCCACCCCCATCAATGTATGAAAAATGTTAGTTTACTGCAAAAGCACACATTTTGGCTAAAAACAAGTGTTGTAATATATGGTTTAGAAAATTAATATTCAATGTCACACAAAATTATATGTTAGAATAGTGTTTTCTCTATTCCTGTTTAATCTTGACCAAATAATTTATGCATTGATTGATAAGTTAACATAGTATTTTAATTAAGTAAAATTTGGTCACCAATCATTCATAATTTGCTGAAAAGTCACATACATTTGAATGTGAAAAAAGTAGGCGAATACTACTTTTGGAAACGTACTTCTTCAATCAAGCTACCTAAAAAGCAATATCGGTTTTACAAAGGAAATCGAATACTTTAGAAACTTCCTAATTTCTTCCTGCCATTAAAATAACATTGATTGTCAGTTAGAAATTAAACAATGCATGCGGTTCATAGAATTGCCCTATTCAGAATGATAGTACAGTAGTAGATTCAGTCAAGTGGCAGATTTTTATTGGTCATTCATAGCAGAGTTAATATTATAGTACTGACGTATACTATCATCAGTTTGTGCCCTTTGTGTGAAAGTTTTGCAACAATTATATTAGTTTCAATGTATGTGTATTGTTTCTGGGGTCTTTCTCGAGACAAGAAACTTGATTTCTTCTAGAGAAGACCCCAAATGATGGCTTATTACCATGTTTTCATTTAAATAATGTACACACCTATATATTATACTGTTAAAAAATATGCCATTGTTGAACAAATAAATGTTTTTTTGAATTGAATAATTATAATTCATGAGGGCGTGTGGCACAGTGAGGGCGTGCGCCGCAGTATGTTGGATTGCTGATCGTGACAAGACACTTTATTTACGTTTGACTCTCTCAAACCAGATGTAAAAATGGGTATCTGGTTAGGTCAAGACACAACCTTGCGCTGATTACTAGCTGCATTATCGGAGTATGTTTCCATACGTATTTTGTCAAAAAAAATGACCGGGGTAATAATGTGAAGTGAATAATTGTGCAATGAGCGCTATATAGAAACGAATACTGATTATGATTACTATTACATTTTTTGTTATAGGTTTCGTTTGAAGCAATTGTTGGCGATGGTCATGAGGGCGACATTGCTATTGATGATATAAAGTTTGAAGTCGGATCTTGTAAACCAGAAGCACCAGAAGAACCGCCAATTACAAAATCATGTGACTTTGAATCGGGATTGGAGAAATGTGGCATGTATCAAGCTATTGGAGATGAGTTTGATTGGATTTCTATGAATAAATCAGTACAAAGTAACTACAAGAAGTACAAACCGTATATCAAAAGTAAGACTTATTTCAAGTTTTGAATACAAATAGGCCTATGCCAAAGTTTCCATTTCAATTCAAATAATTATCTAATTACTCTATCTATTTTTTCTTTATTAACATAAAGATACTTAGGTCTAGCCTACTGGGTACTCTGTGTACTGCAATTCTGTTTCTCCCGCTCTTCAATTGTCTTGTTTTATCAGATTCTCCTTGGTCTCTCGATTTCAACAGTTAAATAGGCTTTATTAATTATACATTTTCATTTTCAGTCATTGTATCTTTATTTGTCCATTAAAACTTAAAATTAACAGACATTTGCTTTGAAAAACTGGCATATCATCATATAAAAATACACAGAAAATTACACAACACAGAATCAGCATGCTAGCAACACGCTATAACATGATGAGCATGATGAGGCTCGAGACAATGAAAGATGTTGACTATTTTAGAAAGTTGGTCAACAAACGAAAGAAATGGAGAAACCTGGTACAAAGAGTAAAGCAAGGCAGCGCAGGCGGAGAAATCAGTAGATTACTCGGTGAAGAGGCACTAAATAAAAAAAATAATATAAATAACAACACAGTAAAAACAAATTAGTCTGATAAAAGATTAAAAAGTACTTATTATAATAATGATTCAATATTGCACATTTTTGGTAATTAAATAATAATCAATACAATCAATCAATAAATCAAAATAACATTTTCTATCGTTCATTCACAAACAAACATAATTTCTTACAATATAGGCCTACATAAAAGAATAAAGGAGGCAATGAAATGGCTACAGAAAAATAATCTAAAATTAATTTTTTGTTTTATCTCATTTTACAATAAATAATACTAAAAAAAATGTGTTTGTGGAGGAATTAGTGATATTTTGAGGGAGGGAATTCCATAAATTAGGTTCAATAAAATGCCATCAATAATGACATATAGATAGAGATAAATATAATGTTTTTTGTTTGTTTAGATCATGGAAATATTATGGCACTGGACATGGCTGGCAAAAAACCACACACACGTGCTGTGATAATAGGATTCATCGCTGTGAAACCAAATGCGCAATACTGTATGTCTCTAGAATACGTAATTACTGGTGATATAACACAAAGAATAAATGTCGTAATGTACAAATCGAATTCTTATTATGGACCTGGTGTTTCAAAGCCTCTTAAGAGCATCGTTGGACACAATGACGATGTTTGGAAAAAAGCGTATATTAATATTAATCCAAATGGTAAAAATGTAACGGTAAGTATACAAATATTTAATTCAATCTTTATTTCCGATCGTCACATGAGAATTATTCATAAGTAGTAAAAGAAAAAAAACAACATTTCCACCACACAGCTTATTACAATAAATAATTTGATACAGGACATTTCTTCAGAAAGTCACCTGCATTGGTTAAGTTTGCACTGTAAACTTATAGAAATACAGAACATTGTAATACTGTAATTCATCTCTCTTCTACTCTTTATTTTCAGTATGGAATTGAAGGTGTTGTCGGTGTAACAGATAAAGGACAGATTGCAATTGACAACATTAAAATCGATGAAATGTCATGCAGTAGTACGTAAACGTTTATTCCCTTTTCTATCGATAGTTAAAAATAGATATAGATAAAAACCTCGTTTTACCTGAAATATATCATGCATAACTATGTAGGTGGTAGCAGCTACCTCTATAAAGATCATATGACCCATAGGCATATGTCCTTCAAAATTGCCATGATTCTGTCTCGATTTACTTTCCAATACCGAAATATATTTCAAATTAAAATAAGGTATACTTCCTTCAATAACCTTTTCACATCATAAAAGATATACGGCTTTACCACGTTGAAACACCAGTTCTCGTCAGATCACCGAAGTTAAGCAACGTTGGGCCTAGTTAGAGCTTGGATGGGAGACTATCTGGGAATAGCGGGTGCTGTATACGGAGCTGGGGTCCTGTTAGGCATTAGAAATCAGCACAGCTGATTCTTATGGCAGCCCCTGAATCTAGTATCTGCCTCAGAACTCTGGTTTTGTTTGTATCAAACCTGTTAGTGGCGGTAGTTATCACTGTTGGTTTCGATTGAATAAAATAAAAAACAAATACATATCCACGTAATATTACCGTCTCACATCTTTGTGTGAAAGAGGCCCTCCGACTTAACAATATCGTTCGAACCAATGTTTCTTTGTTTTTCCTGGTTTATACGTATAAGTTGTATCAGGAGTTGATTTTATGTTCATGAAATGTTCAATATCAACGTATACGTGATTAAATTTTTAAACATTTAGTATACAAAACTATTGACATTATAATTATTATGACATGGAGTGTAGAGTCTGCTGTCAAAAGTAATACAAATTGTATCTAATGTTCAATATATTATCTTTCAGAAATAAAGCCAGAAAAAGAAGAAGAAGGATCAAACTTTGGTATGGGTATAGGTATCGGCTTTCTTATCTGTGTATTAATTTTTGGCTGTATTTTGGTTGCCGCGTATTTATTCTATAATAGAAGGCAAGGATTACCTCGGTACACAAAAGAATTAAATACCAATGCTATCTTTAAAGGTGGCGAACACGATCCTGATATAAACTTTAGTTAATGATGTTTGTTTTTATTACTTTTTTTAATAACATAAACAAGTTCTTATTAATTAAGGATGAGACTAGTAAGGGCTCAGTTATTTACCCGGTAAAGTTGGTTTATGGTCCCCAGTTAATCTTTACCATTGATGGGTAGGATAAGAAACTATGCCTGGCTGGGGCCTAAACAAAATGAATAAAAACTACAATAAATTTGCAAAATACTTCCACATAAATGACACTGTTATGTTGATACGATCGTGGAGTATAATGGTATTTGTAAGTTAAAACAATTTCGAATCAGTGTTCACGACATTGTATTTTTATTCATTGAAACCAAATAATATTAAAATAGGGAATAAAAATAAGAAACACCGAGTCTGTTTACACGGTCAGAACCAATGCTAAATCCAAACCATCCGATGAAAATAATAAATAGAATAATACTCAGTACTTAGTTATAACATGGCGTTGTCAACAATACTGTTAAACATGATCGATAATGACCTCACATGAGCCTAAATGTAGCAACGTGTATTATTATAAACATTCCAAAGCATAAGAAACTGCAGAACATGTCTGCGCTTTAAAAAAAGAAGATATAACTAGTTGGTGTTTTTTTTCTGTACACAGAAACAATTATACAATATTAAAAATCAACAAATATTTTTTGTAATTAAGTATTTTTATTTCATAGCGTATTTTTTTCAACTATGACTATACAATGTCTTCATCCTATACTAGAATAACATGATACGCAGTATATTTTATGAATAAAATATAAACTTTTCAAACATAATTCATCATAGCTGGAATAAAAAAAAAACTATATTGAATACAGTACGTATAATTTTACATTGTATTACTTGCTAATATATTTGGAAAAAAGACATAAGGTAGTGAATAATAAAGTGTACCATAAACAGAACTGGATAAATATGTGTCTATTTTATTTCTAACGAGAATTACCTACATTAAAACGATTTACCAAACATTTTTATATTTTTATCAAACCTTACCAAGCGTGAAGCCGATCTTTTTTTTAAAGACGACGACATGTGTAAGGACAAAGAAAGCTTTTTAACAGAAGAAAAAATCTACTTCGAACTGTGCGAACTAATTAATGGCGAAAACCTTATTGGAATACAACGAATAAGAAACCTCCTGAGGATTTACTTAAGTAGTCATGAAGACAGGGTAAAGGTTATTTTAACGGGAATTAACATAAACTCTAAACACGTAATTCTATATGATTCAAATCCATATCTCCCATCGAACAACAGTATTTAATAAAAGACGTCCCGATCTCTGTTACAATGATGAATTTGTTTCAATGGGAAACTACCATTTAAAGACAGTCTACCACGATTAACAAAAATCAATGGATGTAAAGCGAAGCAGATAGAAGTAACAAATAATGTTTCAACTGTAATGAAGATGATCGCAAAGCGAATCAATGCCCAAAAATGTTCAACTTACGTGCAAAAAATGCAGAAATGATGGGCACAATGAAAAATTCTGTACTTATTCAATTCAATATTCATAAGCCAAAATTATGAAAGTTAAAACTTCTACAACTAAGGACTAATAATAATAATAATAATAATACTAATAATAATAATCGTGGCACCAAATCCGAAGCAAAGAACAATAGTCAAGAACACAATCAAGAACAAGAACAGAAACCTTCAAAGACTTCCGACGAACAAGTTACTCAAAATTATACAGCCGCCCGTCATCTAGTTCTGTGAAACCCCCCCACCCCCCCCCCCCCAAAAAAGAAAACGTCTTCTTAAGGTTAAGCAAGTTAAGATAAGCTCTATTTCTTGTAATTGTTTTTGACTTAGATTGCCCGATTACACAATTATAAAAAAAAGAGTAGGCATACATTTTATTAAAAAAAAAATGAAAAGAAAATAAAAAAATAAAGCCCTGCATTTAATATCATTAAATTCCAGAGGTATGTAAGAAAATTATAAAAAAAAAAAAAGTGTTTAAATACTGTAAAGAGCAAAAAGCTGTATAAAATTTTGTATTTTAGAGAAAAATCAAAATTCTAAAAATGTAATGTGGAAAGGCGAAACCTATCACAGTTTCGGTACCGGTACAACAAAGAGTAGAGGTGTCTCTATCCTATCAAAAGCAGGATTTGATTTAAATGACATAAAGTACAAATATGTAGCCGAGGAAGGTAGACTTCTCATTATAAGTATAAATCATAATAACACCGTTATTACCTTTATAAATGTTTACGCCCTAAACAATTGATACTGTACCGTAGCTAATGAATATGTATTAATATGGTGATATGAATTGTATACTAGATAAAAAAGTAAATTTTAGAATAAATAGTGTAAGTCGCTATGATAATTCACCACTAATACTACAAAAATGTATGAACAAGTTTCACTTGATGGATATATGGAGATGATACCATAAAGATAAATCCCAATTCACTTGGAGAAGAAAGAATACATACAGACCTTTAGAAGTCTAGCGCCCTCACTAGAAACGGCGACATATAAATAACTACGGATATTAGACCTTGTATATTCTCTGATCACCAGGCTATATCCCTATAAATTTTAAATGATCAGAAAGAAAGAGGACCGGGATTTTGGAAATTAAACAATAGTGTTTTGAATGACGAAATATACGCGCTAAACATGATAAGTAAGCCTATCATTGCAAAAAAACCCCCGAAAAAATGAATATAATTTGAAACCAGACAGTCTATGGAAATACTTAAAAGTTAAAATAAAAGAATTCACATGTAAATACTGTTCTAAAAAGAAAAAAATTAGAAATATTAATAAAACGAAATTCATTGAAAAAGTTAACGAACTGACAACAACCTGAATTTAACTTATAATCAAGAAACAGAATGTCAATTAAAAAAAATTTAAAATAACTTGACGACACACAGCAAAATTTGAAATTCTAAGCAAGAAAAAAAAATCTTGTTTTAAGAAAAAATTCTTAAAATAAGTATTTTTTTTCTTGTCAAGATTTAAAATTACTTAAAACAAGAAATAATTTTCTAGAAAAGACACATTTTCTTAAATTAAGTTTTGCAATATTCTTGAAAATGCTTATTACAAGAAATATTTTACTTAAAATAAGAAGTCAATATCATTCTCTTCTTATTAAGAATAGTTTTGCTTAAAACAAGATTTGAAAATACTTAATTTGAAAAGTATTTTACTTAAAATAAGAAATCTATATTATATTTATCCCTATCAAGAATAATTTTTCTTAAATCAAGATTGATGAATTATAAAAATTACTTAAAACAATCAATATTTTTCTAGGTAAGACAAAGTTTCTTAAATTAGGTTTCGCAATAGTCTTGAAAATACTTGTTTTGAGAAATATTTTACTTAAAATAAGAAGTCAATTTCACACTACCCTTATCAAGATTATTTTTACTTGAATCAAGATTCGCAATATTCTTGAAAATGCTTATTACAAGAAATATTTTACTTAAAATAAGAAGTCAATATCATTCTCTTCTTATTAAGAATAGTTTTGCTTAAAACAAGATTTGAAAATACTTAATTTGAAAAGTATTTTACTTAAAATAAGAAATAAATATTATATTTATCCCTATCAAGAATAATTTTTCTTAAATCAAGATTGATGAATTCTAAAAATTACTTAAAACAATAAATATTTTTCTAGGTAAGACAAAGTTTCTTAAATTAGGTTTCGCAATATTCTTAAAAATACTTATTTTGAGAAATGTTTTACTTAAAATAAGAAGTCAATATCATACTATCTTATCAAGACTATTTTTGCTTAAATTGAGATTCGCAATATTTTTAAAAATACTTATTTTGAGAAATGTTTTACTTAAAATAAGAAGTCAATATCATACTATCTTATCAAGACTATTTTTACTTGAATCAAGATTCGCAATATTCTTAAAAATACTTATTTCGAGAAATGTTTTACTTAAAATAAGAAGTCAATATCATACTATCTTATCAAGACTATTTTTGCTTAAATTGAGATTCGCAATATTTTAAAAAATACTTATTTTGAAAAATGTTTTACTTAAAATAAGAAGTCAATATCATACTATCCTATCAAGACTATTTTTGCTTGAATTCAGATTCGCAATATTCTGATTTTGAGAAATGTTTTACTTAAAATAAGAAGTCAATATCATACTATCTTATCAAGACTATTTTTACTTGAATCAAGATTCGCAATATTCTTTAAAATACTTATTTTGAGAAATGTTTTACTTAAAATAAGAAGTCAATATCATACTATCTTATCAAGACTATTTTTGCTTAAATTGAGATTCGCAATATTTTTAAAAATACTTATTTTGAGAAATGTTTTACTTAAGATAAGAAGTCAATATCATACTATATCCTATCAAGACTATTTTTGCTTGAATTGAAGTCAATTCTATTTTAATATTCTTAAAAATACTTATTTTGAGAAATGTTTTACTTAAAATAGATTGTCAATATCCTTATATTCACACAACGGTAGAGCAGTTAGCACTTCAGTTTCAACTGATGAAAGAATCTGGGTAATCAAACTGTTTGTGCTTTGAATAATCGATTGCACTGCAACCTAAAGAAAATAATATTGATTTAATATTTTTTATATTCAAGTTTTAATATGTTTAAAAACTAAGTTGTGCTTTAGTTGGGGAGCTATGCAGCCTAACAAAAAAAATGTTATTTGTAACAATGAAATTGGTCACAAAAAAATGCAACATAAACTTAGAGTGTATAATGCCTAGGCCTAGGCCTAGTACCCAAGTCCTATAGTCACTATAGCTAATAGTCCTGTATAATAACAGTACCAGCAAGGCCTAGGAAATAGACGTATTTCTCTAATAAAAAATAGTTTAAAATGCATAATTGTTGTAATTTTAAAGCAAAATGGCTTACCTGTGGAATCTTGTTTCTCTCCTTTAATTTTAGTAGAAAGAAATCAGCATTTTTTATACTATTATCTGCTTGTTCATCCTCTAGTTAGTAGGCCTTCTTGCTGAGCATCAACAAGATAATTAATATTAAACAATCATTAACAGTATAACAATACTAGAATTATCACTACTACTATCGTCAGTTGATAAATCATCCCCGTTATAATAGTTTTTTTCTTCATTAACTTCGTCAGTCTCCTAGTCTAGGCCTAGTTCTACTTCATCCTCAATTGGCATCCTCGTTTTCTCCAGGCATACTTATATACTGATGTTTCCATCGTCAACTGCAGGAGGTTGCCGATTGTTATACTCGTCCTTAAAATGGCGTCTTATGACATGCTTGTAAAACGAATTGTAAATTCCAAGGCTTGCCGGGCAGCGAACCACCAATTCCACATGTTACTCGAAAATTCGGAGTATTTCCATGAATTGAATTATAATGCCTTAGCAAATAGGGTAGCAAATACTGTACCTACTTCAGTTTACTGGCACCAACTTATCGCTTTTTTTCGGACTGCAACAAACATGTGTCATTATTATTGTCTGTCGTATTACTGTTGGTCCAGACGTTTTATAGATTTGCTTTAACCACCATGGAGGTTTATACCTCCATGCTTTAACGTTGAGCAGTATAATGACCTTATACATTCTGGGTAAAAGGCCAGCGATAAATTTTTGGTTATAGTTGAAAAACAACACTGTGTGTGGTCGATGACCTACTGTAGCTCCCGGCGGGATCATGGCCAACGGTTTTTTAAAGTAATCATTCAAAATCTAGATTTTGTAAGTAAAAGACACCTTTCATCGCAATTTATATATTAAATGCTTCAATAGGCCTAGTAAGATTAGTCTAATATAATGTCGAAGGAAGACGCTTTGTTGAAGATCCGAGAAATAGATGAAGAAGTGGCCAACATTTTAACAGGTTCGTAGGCCTAATAATTATATTTTAATCTGCCAGCAGTCTAGGCCTAGCCTAGGCTCCTTCCTAGTTAGTAATAGTACTGTAGGCCTGGAACTAGTAGGTCTAGGCTAGCCTACTATGCCTGTACTGACGGACAGGTGTATAGGTTTAGCTTAGCATTTTAGTTCAGACATTGAAAGAGGGGACAAATATTGTCGGACCTATTTCAGCTAGGTATAAGGAAGGCCTAATAATAGATAATACAATTATAATGTAACAGTTATTTTGTAATGTAGCCATGAAATATCTACGAAGGATTTTACTGTATTATATACACATATTCCAATGAGAAATATAATGACATTTAAAAACACTTCTTTATATTTAATTAATTGTACACACTAAGTAATCCCCGAAGTGATCACATCGATATTGAAACTTTATGTTTTTAACTCTAAATTTAAAAAAAACATACTAAAAAAACAAACAAAAAACATACGTACTGCATAACTAAAATTGTTATATTAAATTTCTTTAAAAAAAAATGTGTTATTTACAATATCTTAAATTATTTGTTAGGTAATTGAAGAAGTTCGAAGGATACTAATTATTACTAGGCAAAGAGGAATGAAATACAGTTTATTTTGGTATTTTAAAGAGAAACACCAGTCCTCCATCTGGTAAGTACAGTGTATGTTTTTGTACTTTTATCTATTCATAAATAGTTTTATAATGGACCAATGGTAGTGAGGAAAATACGTGTACATATTGTGTACGTATTTTTAACAGCTTGGTTCGACTCAAGCTAGTGTCATGCACTCCTCCCTTTGACAACTAAAATTAAATAAATGACTTATGAATATTAATTTTTGACATATTAATGCTCTCCTGGCCAGCCCACCCTTTCCCCTTCCTTTTACATTGACCACCTACAAAACTGTAGGCTACATTATTAAAAATTTGAGCTACAGTATATCAAGTTTATGTCCATACATTATTCCACTCATTTAAATAAATTTATATAATATAATGTTTTCAATTTGTTATTTTTGGTTAGGTTCAAAGATAACCCATATGTTGTCAAATCTGTCAAACATATTTGTTGGGAAAAACTCATCAAAAAAAGTCTGCCGACCTTGAAGGTATTTAGTGTTTTTTAAAATTTAAAATACAAGTAACATTATGTACATTAAAAAAAAATCAAATTTATCTTAGCTTAAAATTCGAGGTATATATGCCTACTATGTTTACAATAATTTATTAAAATCAAACAATTAAACAAAATTTACATTTAATTGTATGATTGTTATTATAAACATTGATACGGAATAAAAACATCAATCAGGATTGAGCACCATTTTGCGTATTGTCTTCCTAAATAGTAATATTAAAAATAAATTTAGACCCTAATAATTTAACTAAAAATAATAGATACAGCCAGGCCTGTCTTTGGGATCGGTATAAACAGGGCAAAGTTTGTGATTAAAAAGTTCAAATGCATATTCCACCCACCCTTATGTCTTATAATGTAAAATTATTCTTACCACCGTTCTAATATTGCGTCATGTTTTTGTGTTTACCGCCCCAGATATAGGACTCTAAAACCACACCGTACCCAATTAGTTGATGATGTTACACATATTTTAAATACAGTAATAACTAAAACTATATTAATCTCTTTTCATTTTTAGGAACATGAATAAAGATCCAGAATCCTGGTCTTCACGCCGATCAGGTAATATGCCGGTATTGCTTTTGGACACAGAAATGGCCTACATTAAAGTTTAGCAAACAATTCTAACTACAAAGAAAGCAAAATTAGATGAGGCTCTAGTTACTCTCCTCTCCACTTTTTACCTTCTGGATTTCGATTATCCAAAATGAAAAGAAGTAGGCCTCACTATCCTTTAACAGTTAGTGATTTGTGATGAAAACACACCTGTACACTTGACAAAGGCTGTTGAATCATCATTAGTATACATTAATAAATTTAAAGACACCTAATAGTTTAAAGCCCAGGTGCGGGAGAAGAATTTTACGAAATTTGTATTTTACCATTTTAATGTTTTTAAGTTTTCTTTTGATGGCATTTTATTATTAATAAAAACAAGTTTGTTTTAAAGAAGTTGTATATATTATTGTACCTAATGTCATGTAAATTGTAGTTCTTAATGAAAATAACAGTATTGTTAATATTATGTTTTATAACATTCTTGAATTTATTTATTTAAGTAAAATATTACTTAACATGAGTATTCATTTATCGTTCTTAAAATAAATTTTTTATGATTTATATTTTATAGAATTCTTGTTTCAAGCAATTTTTTTCCCAATATAAGTAAGAATTTACGAATATTAATTTGATAGAATTCTTGTTTCAAGCAATACTTTTCTTAAAATAAGTAAACATTTACTGGTTTTTATTTGATAGACTTCTTGTTTACTTATTTTTAAAAAAGTTTTGCTTGAAACAAGAATTCTACAAATAAAAATCGGAATATTCTTACTTATTTTAAGAAATATATTGCTTGAAACAAGAAAACTAAAAATATAAATCGGAATATTCTTACTTATTTTAAGAAAAATATTGCTTAAAACAAGAATTCTAAAAAATACAAACCGGAATATTCTTACTTATTTTAAGAAAAATATTGCTTGAAACAAGAATTCTACAAATAAAAATCGGAATATTCTTACTTATTTTAAGAAATATATTGCTTGAAACAAGAATTCAAAAAATACAAATCGGAATATTCTTACTTATTTTAAGAAAAATATTGCTTGAAACAAGAATTCAAAAAATACAAATCGGAATATTCTTACTTATTTTAAGAAAAATATTGCTTGAAACAAGAATTCCAAAAATACAAATCGGAATATTCTTACTTATTTTAAGAAATATATTGCTTGAAACAAGAATATTAAAATTAAAAATCGGAATATTCTTACTTATTTTAAGAAAAATATTGCTTAAAACAAGAATTCTAAAAAATACAAATCGGAATATTCTTACTTATTTTAAGAAAAATATTGCTTGAAACAAGAATTCTACAAATAAAAATCGATATTTTGCTTGAAACAAGAATTAAAAAAATACAAATCGGAATATTCTTACTTATTTTAAGAAAAAAATTGCTTGAAACAAGAATTCAAAAAATACAAATCGGAATATTCTTACTTATTTTAAGAAAAATATTGCTTGAAACAAGAATTCAAAAAATAAAAAGCGGAATATTCTTACTTATTTTAAGAAATATTTTGCTTGAAACAAGAATTCAAAAAATACAAATCGGAATATTCTTACTTATTTTAAGAAAAAAATTGCTTGAAACAAGAATTCAAAAAATACAAATCGGAATATTCTTACTTATTTTAAGAAAAATATTGCTTGAAACAAGAATTCAAAAAATACAAATCGGAATATTCTTACTTATTTTAAGAAAAATATTGCTTGAAACAAGAATTCAAAAAATAAAAAGCGGAATATTCTTACTTATTTTAAGAAATATATTGCTTGAAACAAGAATTCTATAAAATACAAATCGGAATATTCTTACTTATTTTAAGAAATATATTGCTTGAAACAAGAATTCAAAAAAATACAAATCGGAATATTCTTACTTATTTTAAGAAAAATATTGCTTGAAACAAGAATTCAAAAAATAAAAAGCGGAATATTCTTACTTATTTTAAGAAATATCTTGCTTGAAACAAGAATTCAAAAAAATACAAATCGGAATATTCTTACTTATTTTAAGAAATATATTGCTTGAAACAAGAATTCTATAAAATACAAATCGGAATATTCTTACTTATTTTAAGAAATATATTGCTTGAAACAAGAATTCTATAAAATACAGATCGGAATATTCTTACTTATTTTAAGAAATATATTGCTTGAAACAAGAATTCAAAAAAATACAAATCGGAATATTCTTACTTATTTTAAGAAAAATATTGCTTGAAACAAGAATTCTATTTTAAAAAATCGATAAATTGTTACTTATTTTAAGGCAGATACTGCTTAAAACAAGAATGAAAAAAGCAATTAAATTCTTGGTAAGAATATTGTTCTTAAAGTATTATTTCTTGGTAAGAATAATTTTCTTGATAAGAATTTGTGTGATTCATGTTAAGAATTTTACGATTCTTGGTAAGCCAAAAAGTATTGAAATACGGACAAGTCAAAATTTACTTGTTTCAAGAAATATTTTGCTTGAAACAAGTTTTTTTTTTCTTAAAACAAGAATCAGAATTTTGCTGTGCATATACATGATTGAGGCCAAAGCAGCCCAAATCCTTTCTAGAATAGAATGTTGTGAAAACAGGCGTAAAAACAATAAGTTTTTCCTAGAAAAAAATACCGCAGAAAGAAACAAATTACCACGTTATTTAAATCTAATGGAAAGTAAACCACAGATACTAGTGAAATATTAAGTGAACAAGTTAATTTCTACAAACACTTAAAAAAAAAAATATATTCCGGGTGATAACATAAGAAGTTATCTTGACCAAGCAAAATAACTGTCGTTGGAAGACGGCGAACAATGTAAAGGTCTACGAACCATAAATGAACTAACAAATGTCATTCATAAAATGCACTTAAACAAAAGCCCAGGGTATGATGGACTAACTGGAATTTTAATTTTTTTTTTAATATAATTATTAAATAAATGTTATGTACATCCTTAAATTATAGTTATAAGAGAATTAATAACAAATTGGCCAATTACCTGTTAAATGCTGACTACAAAATAATGTCCTATCAAGTAGAATAAAAAAAATAATTGCGTCAATCATTGATTCCGACCAAAAAGGTTACATCAATGGACGGTTTGGAGGCGAGGACATACGCTTAGTAGAAGACGTTGTTTTCCAGGCCGATATAAGTAACTCGTCTGAAGCAATGTTTTTTTTAGATTTTGCAAAAGCGTTCGACTCTTTAGATAGATGCTTTATGCTAAAATGTCTCAAAAAGTTTGGATTTGGATTGGTTTACCAAAATGGATTGAATTGATTTACAAAGACACAGAATGTAATGGATGTCTATCTGAAAGTTTTCAGATGGAAAGTGGAGTGAGGCAAGGATGTCCACTGTCTGCTATCCTATTTATATTATCTGTAGAAATAATGGCTATTAATATAAGAAAAAATTCACAATGTTGCCCAGCAATACCAATGATATTAATAAATGTAGGCCTACAGCAAAAATATGTCAGTTGGCAGATGATACCGTCATATTTGCAAAAGATGAGATTTTTTCTTAAAATAAGTAGAGTGTTTTGGCAATATGTCAACTATGGAAAAAAGGAAACCTCTCTTTTTTGTTAAAATAATAATCATAAAAGCTTTTGAAATTTCAAAGCTTGTATATAATGCTAGCATTATACCTGTACCTAAGTATGCATTTTAAAAGGTAGAACAGATTTTATATAGTTTTGTATGGGGTAAAAACCCGTTATTAAACCTATTACAGAAGGAGGGCTCAACATGACGCACTTTAGCACACTGGTTACTTCTTTAAAGCTTAGTTGGGTTAAGAGACTTTCCTGACCCAGGTTAAATGAAAATGTGTACCAAGATATTATATGTATCCTTTCAATATTACCAAGGTTAATTTTAAATTTTGTGCAATGTCCTGGTTGTATCGAACATTGTCGTTCTTGAGACGAGTCAGTTACTCAATGGATTCATCTTATTACAGTATTACTTAGTATAGTAGAAAATTGCGTTGTGACAACCAAATGTATAGGCCTATCATTACCATGTATGGGCATATTGCACTTTTTTTGTAAAACTTGTTTGATACTGTAGACAGAGCTTCAGTCGCACAATGGTTGTGATTATGATGCCATATGCTGGTTCCCATACTATTGATGATGTACGCTATCACGTTGACATTAGACAAAATCCTCCACAAATAGCATGTTTGTATTATGTGCTTAGTTCACTACTGACCTATGTGTGGTGCATTGTTTTTAGAAAAGACAAAGCAACTACATACGATCTGGTTAAACTTATATTGGTATGGAGAGTTGTTAACTTTAAAACAATACAAATACATGGTTGATGTAGGCCTATGACACATACGCCTACGCCTATCAACAACTGGTTATTTTCCGATTTTGTTTCAGTAGAGGAAATATTATTGCTTATAATAGTGTCTAGTTTTCCAATGATTATAACCCTTGTGACCCGTTACACAAAAACCGGCGTCCATGAATTACCGCAACACTTACCGTCCCACAACTATGTTAAGAAGACTGTACAAGTATTAAAGATGTATTGTCGCCCAAAAACATGAAAGATTAATTAAATAAGACTATTAATACGTTATTTTGTAGTTTGAATAAAGTTAATCACTTCAGTAAAAAAAAAATTGAAAAAACAATGTTTTCACTTATAAAATGACAAAATAAATGGTTAAATACAATTAAAAATCCATTGCTGACAGCCAATCTTACTATTTTTGCTTTAAATTACAGTTTTTTCAGATAAATAATTTGTTTTCTATCCAATTTTTGGTCAAAATGGATAATTATTATTATAAAATGGCATATTCAACCAAAAATGTTAACAAAATACATTTTCAGGGGGACAATACATTTCTAAATATTCATTTAAAACTAAGGATAGTTTTGGCAGTTTGTTTAAAATTCAGTTTACACACAACACAACCAAGTAAGACGAAATTTTTAGTGAAATTTGAACGATTCATATTATGGGACTAAGGTTTTGATGTGAACGATTATTAGGCCTAGTACTGAGATTTAAAGTAATAAAATCCACAAAAGTATCCAAAGATTAAAACGTTTGTACAACCACCTATTGAACGGCTAATTTACCAATGAAGTGTTTGTATTTTAGTAATAAAAAATAGAAATACATTATCATTATTATTATTACACATTTTTGGACATAATTTAACTGAAGGTTGATAACCTTATAACAATGGAAACACAGTAGAAATGAGGATTTCAGCACATTTTTAAAATCGGAAAACGCAACCTGAAGCACAGGAATTATTAAAACGCAAAACACGGAACTGTTCCCAGAAATATACATGTACTTTGTCGTTATAGAAGCAGTGAAATGTTTATTCCAGGAAGAACCGGTACTATCGGGTGCAATAAGTATGATATCATTTTAGTAGATACCACACAACACAAACATGCTCTTGGTGTATTAGACCTGTACATATTAAACAACGTCAAAGATGAGCACATATACTGTATTGTTTCTGTTGATTCTTTCTGTTCTAATGAGTGAATTAACAGTCAATTGTGAGATAGATTGCAGCTTTGAGGAGGACATATGCACCATAACAAAAGACAAGACAGCGTCAGCCCAATGGAATAGACAATCAGACCAGCATCATAATGACCATACTTACGGTAATAGTTCAGGTAAGACAACAGACATTTTACGCACATTGTTTGAAATCACCATGTATCTTTTCTGTAAAAAATAAAATAACGACATTATATACTAAACAAACCTTTCTTTAAAATATGACAATACAAATAATAAATAGTCATAATAATAGTTATATGCTACGCTTACAGTAAGTACACGTAGACACTGCCTTATCTCGGAAAAGTGAGAGACAGTGTAACTTTAATGTCTTTGATGATGATTATTTATATTATTATATTTATTATTATTATATTACTGTATTAGTATGTATTGTGCGGCCTTATGGTGCGATTTTAATGTAAAAACTATAAAGTCATTACAGGTCTGTTATAATAACGCACTTAGAAAGATTTTAAGACGCTCAAGGAGCTGTAGTGCTAGTGCTATGTTTGTTGATAACCATGTTCCCTCCTTCTATGAGTACATTCGGAAATCAATTTTTTGTTTCAAAACAAAAATTGAAAAAAGCTGTAATACTTTAATTACATGTGTTTTTTCTCGTATTCTAAAAGATTCAAAGTTGCATAGAAAATGGACAGAACTTTTGTATATTTAATCTCATGTATACTTTTACGTGTGTTAACTAGTATCAGTATAGCCATAATAATGTGTTGTTTTTGTAAACTTTATGTGTTTCATATGGACAGTTTGTCTGAAATAAAGTTGAATTGAATTTATTCCAGGTTTCTTTATGTCTGTTCATGGCAACGGACCTGCGCGACTTCTAATACACGTAGTCGACGGTGGACCGAGGTGCTTGACTTTCTGGTATAAACTGTATAATCCAAACAAAAATGCCCAAGGGGGTATACTTCGTGTATACCAAACATACAACAGTGCCTATTTCGATGAACCAATTTGGGAGGTAACAGGCAATTTAGGAAAGGTCTGGCGATCAATTGAGTTGGATCTATCGAGTAGTACTGATTTTAAGGTAATCACTACAAAACAAAAATGTTTAACCGGTAATAAAATCATATCATATCATCGATCTTATGTATTAACATGTTGTGCTATGTATGTTGTGCCTATTGATACAATATACTGTATGTGGTCCGAATACGAGACATTTAGAGTAACAGGTAGCGAAGACTAGATTTGAGTGAGTGGCCGAGCGGTTAAGACAGTGGAACCGTAATTACGTAGCCATAACATCGGCAAGGGTTCGAGGCTCACTCACTCCATGGTTCTGGTGGTAGAACGAGTCTTCTCGGATAAGGACTATAAACCGTAGGTCCAGTGTACACATCTAGCTCGTGTGCACTTTAAAGAACCTAGTACATCTTTCGAGACGAGTAGGGGGTTACCCCGGTGTATTAGTACATTACAGCCACTGATCACCAACTGGGCCCTCTGGGAGACCAGTCTTTGACTGAAGAGGTTACCCAGTATAAATATAAATTTCAATTCAATCAATTTCCCAAATTCTAATCTTTATAATTAACAGTAGAACGTCTATTAAGGAAACCCTTAACAATAACGAAGGATGGGTTTTCCTAAACTGGAGTAGTAATTAGTAATGTAAGACAGTTAATTACCATTTTCTGTTTTGGTTTAATGAAGATTGTAATTGAAGGTGAACGACATCCCGATAGCTATGTGTTATTAGATGATGTTGCTATTACAGATGAAAGATGTTCGGGAACACGTAAGAAAAACGACTAAATATTGGATTAAATGTGATATTTTAGTGTGGCATATGATGAATAACTACATAAATAATGAATATTTATTAGTACTGTTGTACAACTTATATCATAAAATTTACATTTCACCCAATAAAGTTATTTGCACCACGCACGAATATATATATATATAATTTTGAAACGATAAAGATGAGGAAATCTGTGAGAATGAGAAAAAGTCGCCCCAACCTGCTTGATATGCAGATGTCCTAACCATTAGACCACGGGGCTTTCATGGTATTGTTCAAACTCGATTGGATAGCGACTCTTTAACATTCTCGGCGTGGTACGGCGGAACAGCACTAGTCCTCAGTTGTACGCACGTATTACTGTATTTGATTTATGGAACATCTACAGTAAGACGATTTTTTGTCATTGTTATTCTTATGATCTTTTTAAACGAGAGATCGAACGATCGTTAAATAGCACGTACTATTACACGGCATGTGACCTACAATCGTCTAATCAAATGCCATGAATATAATAGGTGTTATAATAGGCTAGTTAGCAAACATAGTGAAAATTAGTATATACCAAACAGATGGCAATTATTTTTCTTCAAACATTATACCAGAACAGTAGCATTTGTAGAGTGCAGTTCGTTCTATCCAAATATCAATGTAGAATTGGCCATACGTGTAAAGTTACTGTTTATGTTTCAGATTCCGTAATGCCTGACATATCATGTGACTTCGAATACAACCTTTGTGGTTACCAAACGAACACTAATGTTGATGTCGATTGGATACGACAACAGGCAGACGATGGGATGTCAGGAGATGGACCAGATGAAGACCATACATTTGGATTTGACTATGGTAGGCTTCTTCAATATTGGAAAAAATCACTTTCTCACTCAATATTTAGTAAAAATAAACAATTTTGATAAATTAAGATTAGATATAAAATTGATTAATACAGTGTGAGTGTCGCTTTAGACATTTGTACACAAAACGTGTACTAATGATATTATTTTTACTTTTACCTTAATTATTTTTTTCTACTTTTATACCATTATTATTCACTTTTATTCATTTTCAACATAGGGCATTACTTGTGTGTAGACCCAGATAATACCCCACGATATGAAGGCCACAGAGCTAGGATCACATCTCCAATTCAGAACATAACTGAAGAAGAATACTGTGTCTTGTTCTGGTACTACATATCTGGTGTAAGCGTAGGTGAACTAAAAGTATTTTCAGAGAAAAATAACAAGAAAGAGTTAATGTGGAATGTCCGAGGTGATCAGAGATCATCGTGGCATAGAGGTAGTTTTCAACTAACCAATACGAATGATCCGTTTCGACTGATTTTTGAAGCAATTCGTGGAAGCAATCCAAGTCAAGGTGCCTTCTGCGTTGATGACGTTGATGTTCTTAGTGGAATTTGTTCAATACGTAAGTTTACTATTAATTAATTCCCAAATGAAATACGTTCATTGAAATAATCAATTGAACCATATAACAAAAAATTATTCTAAGAAATACCAACATCCTCCATTTAGATAAAATATATTGTATACTGTATGAAAGTTGGTTTTTATATAAATGATGAATATTTATGAGTAAAATGGGGATTTAATGTTGCATCTAACGAGGCAAATAAAGCTAATTCTCCCCCATTTTTAACACACATTGAAGGAATTAAATGTCGCGTCTTTGATTTTGTGACCGATTAGCCTACAACATCGAACAACATTTTTAAAATGTTTACAAAAATGTTTCAAATGGAAAATATATGTTTACGTTTTTATATCTCCAAAAGACAATACCTCACCCACTCCAACCGACACACCATGGCAAGTTAAGAATATAGAAGACGCGGGTTGCACATTTGAGACCAATGAGTGTGGCTATGGTTCGTATGACGAGAAAGAGACTAGTTTGGGGGTTAAATCAGGATACGACCATACTGTTGGAGCAAATGGTAAGATATACTCTTTTCGTTGAAACCATAAGATACAATAGTATAATCCTTGATAGCTAAAGTATAAATTTATCTTATATATAATCCCCAACTCGTCCCGAGAGATACGTTCTCTAAATTGGACATCAGCATATTGTGTACACTGGACCTACGGTTTATTGCCTTTATCCGAGAAGAATTATACCATCAAAAAGGGGGAAAACATGAGTGAGCTCAGATAATAATGTCCTGGTAAAATTGATAATTATACTTTCAATAATAATTATAGTCCTTTAAGCTCATCATTCAACTTTGTATACATTTTGGACACTGTAATTTATTCATGGCTAGGCAATGGCTATGCCTATAGCCAATGCCTACATTTTTAAATTAATTTAATTCACATTGATTAAAACAGTAACATTTGGTTTTTAATAATTATTGTATTAAATATTATTATTTATATGGATTTTACAAAAGGCACTTACTGTTAATGTTACTCATGTCAACAAACGACCAAACAATCCTACGCCTAGCAATGCTAAAACGTCTAGGCCTAGCCTAATACTAACAGGCCTAGGCCTACTAACTAGGCCTAGCTAGGCCTAGGCTGAAAGACAGCAATACCAAACTTTGACTGGAACTCATATAGGCTAATTATGTTTTTTTCCAACGAATACACGTACACGAATGTAAATCCTAAAAACGATGTAACGAGTTAATTTGAATGCGTTTTTGATCTAGATTGGTACAAATTATATCTCTCCAAAAATGAACTACCATCGACGAAACATTTTCGACGAAACATTTTCGACGAAAGTACAAAATAGGTGGCACTGTTGTATTTCAAAGCAATACAGTTACAGTTTAGCTGTATCATCCTCTGTCGGATGTAGCCCTCCTCATGCTTCTGTCAATCCCGTCTGTTCTGTGCTGTCCTCGCCCACGTGATGCCTGCATACTTTGTAATGTCGTCCCTCCATCGCCGTTTCTGCCTTCCCCTTTTCTTGTGCCGGTTCTTGGTTGCCATTCTGTCATACGTTTTGTCCACCTGTTGTCATCCCTTCTTGCCAGGTGTCCCGCCCGCGATTTTTTTTTTCGTACATAAGTTGGGGACCCCTCATGAAACGTCACAAAATAAACATGAATAATTCATCAGTTAAATTTGTTGTTCCGTGTGCACCCAAGCGTATAGCAACAAGAAGTGATTACACAACTGCGATACGATACTTTCTACAGTAGGCCTAGAATAAGTCAATTCACGTGATTGCCTTCGCGCACTCTTCTTCACACAAAATGTGTCGAGTCGAGGTTAATCGACAGCTAGGCAAGACATTAAACTAAGTAGTAATTCATTGGACATAGCCCAAAGAAAGCTTAGACCCACAAGAATAAAGAATGTGTATAATTTGTGTACTGTATTTTTTTAATTCTGCTATTTTATTATCAAACAATATGCATGATGTACTCAAAGGAACTTAAAAAATGCGCGTATATGAACACATGAGATGGGAAGATTTGACCCACGAGAATAAAAAATGTATTTTTGTGTAATTTATTGTTTAATTTTGCTGACTTATTACTCGGATTGTGTCATACCAAAGATAACTATCTTTGGTCATACCTAACACACACACGTCACACACACCCACAGCTACTACTAGAATAGACATGGGTTTAGAGACTAATAATTAGGCATACTAGTATTAATACATAATAGTATTAATAGAAACTATAATTTTAACACGTAATTCTTTAGTAATAAATTATATTAAAAACACCATAAACTAAAGGCTGATTATTTTGACAATCCACACAAAACGCCGCTATCTTCTATGAAATCGCACGTCGCAACAACAGCGGAGATAGGCCTAGAATCGTACCGCACTTGTGTAATCACTTCTTGTTGCTATACGCTTGGGTGCACACGGAACAAGAAAATTTAACTGATGAATTATTCATGTTTATTTTGTGACGTTTCATGAGGGGGTCCCCAACTTATGTACGAAAAAAATAATCGCGTCCCGCCCAACGCCATTTTGCTTCTTTTGTTTTGTTCATTATATCTTTGACTTTAGTAAATTTCCTTATTACTGTGTTTTTGATTTTATCCCTAATTGTCACTCCAAGCATTTGCCTTTCCATAGCTCTTTGTGCAGTGGTTAGTTTTTGTTCCAAAAATGTTGTTGTCCATGTTTCACAACCATAAGTCATTGTAGGGAGTACACACTGGTTGAAAACTCTTCTCCTGTGAACTATTGGGATTTTCTTGTCGCAAAGGATTTCTCTATATCTGCCAAAGCAGCTCCATCCCGCCTTAATTCTTATGAGAATTTCGTCTCTTGTGTTGTCAGCCATTTTCACTGTTTGGCCCAGGTACTTGTAGCTATCAACTTGTTCGATCCTATCATTTTCAATTTCTATGGACTCATTGTTATGGAAGTTTGTCATATACTTTGTCTTTCCTTTGTGTATTTTCAAACCAATCTTCTTGCTCTCTCTGTTCAGATCATTTAACTGTTCCTCCATGTCTTTGACTGTTTCGGTTGTCAAAGCAACCTCTGCAAATCTAAGGTCAGTTAAACTCTCTCCATCAATGTTGACGCCATGTCTTTCCAGGTTCAAATGTTTGAAAATTTCTTCCTCTATGGTTGTAGTGAATATTTTTGGTGATATTGTGTCCCCTTGTCTGACACCTCTGTTTATGTGGATGAGCTTAGATACATCTTTGTCAAGGTGTATTGTTGCAGTGGCATCTGTATAAATGTCTTCAATTATCTGAACATAGCCTTCATTTACTCCAGTTTTCCTCAGGGCTCTAAACAGATCAGCATGTTCTACTGAGTCGAATGCCTTCTCGTAGTCTATGAAGCCTACGCATAGATGCAGTTGGTATTCATTTGACTTCTCTATTAATTGGTTTAAAGAATGTAGATGGTCTGTTGTTGAGAATCCCTGCCTGAATCCAGCCTGCTCTCTTGGTTGGTTTTCATCGGGTTTCATCATCATGTGATAAAAGACTGATTGGTCTATAATTCTTGATATCAGCTTTATCTCCCTTCTTGTGTAGTATTATGATTTTTGCCTCTTTCCATTTCACTGGTATTCTCTTTTCTCTCAAGATATGATTGTACAGTTTGACAAGGTTTATGTTTATCTCCTCCCCTCCTATCTTAAATATATCGCTGGCTAAGTCATCTAAGCCTGGTGCTTTATTATCTTTCATCTGTTCGATGGCCATTTCCACTTCCCTAGCTGTTATTTTTGGAGGTTCTGTTTCATCTACAGATTTATTCTTGATCTCCATTGTGGTTTCTGTCTTGGTTGAGTTGTACAACTCTTGATAAAAGTCTGCGCATATGTTTAGGATTTCCTTTCTTTCTGTGGTTAAGTTACCATCTTTCTTCCTCAGTTGGTTATTTCTAGTTTTCTTACGGTTCAGTTTTGTGATCTGTTTTGGTCCTTTTCCACTTTCCAAGATTGTTTCAATTTGCTCTCTCTTCCTTTTTCTGCTTCTAGTTCTTCTCATCTTTCTCACTGTTTTTACTAATTCTGTATATTCTATTCGTTGTGATGTTGATTTGTTTTCAATTTCTCTAAGTTCTTTTCGTTTTATATCAAGCTCCTCAATCAGTCTGTCCTCCTCAGATGTCAGCTTGTTCTCTCTGTTCAAAGGTGCTGTTTCTTCAGCTGCCTCAATCACTGTTGAAGATATCAGATCAAATTTGGTGTCTATATCTGCATCTTCAATATCTAGACTTGCAAACCGATTTTTAAGTTCCAACTGGAACTCCTCCTTTCTGTTTTTCAGTTTCTTTTGGTTTTTGATGATCTTTAGTCTTTCAAGCTTCCTTTTCAGATGTATTTTGGCTCTTACCATCCTGTGGTCGCTACCAATGTCTACATTTGTTATTACACTGCAGTCCTCTACAATTCCCCGTTGGCTGGTTAAAAAAAAGTCTATTTGATTTCTTGTTCTTCCATTTGGGCTCTCCCAGGTCCAATATCTATTCTTATTTTTCTTAAATAGTGTGTTTGCCACTATCAAGTTATGTTGTGCAGCAAATTCAAGTAACATGTCTCCTCTCCAGTTTCGTTCTCCAACTCCAAATGTGCCCATTATAGGTTCTTCTCCTTGTTGACGTTCTCCTATCTTGGCGTTGAAGTCTCCCAATACTATGGTGTATTCCGCTTTGCTTTCTCCTTTCGCCTTGCTTATTTCTTCATACACTTCTTCAACTACTTCATCATCATACTCACTAGTTGGTGCATACACTTGAATTATGCATAAGTGTTTCTTTTCTGAAAGCTGTATGTTAAGACTTACTACTCTATTTGAGTAGTGCTTGATGCCTTTTATATAGTCTTTGAATTTTGGATGGATTAGGAACCCAATCCCCTTAGCTTCAGTGTTGTCTTCCGTTTTTCCATGATTGTATAACCAAGCTCCTCCTTTCAATTCTTCGATCCCCTCTCCTTCTCGTTTGGTTTCACAAAGTCCTATCACATCCCATTTGAAGTTTCTTAGTTCATCCATTAGTGATTCTAAAGATTCCTCTGTTCTTAAAGTTCTGGTATTATACGTACATATGTTGATTTGTGATTGTCCACTCTTAAATTGATGTTCATCAGTCGCACAGCTTCCATTCGGCTTTGACTGTGAGACGCCATATAAAGATTTTATAAATCTTACATCACGACTGGGCAACTTGCATTCACCAGGTCCTTGATGACTGCGCCCTTTTTGGCCATGGGCTTTACGACCTCTCTTTTCCTTGTCTTCCATTTTTATACATGAGGGTTTTCTGCCATATACTGACGCGCTGGCAGGACGTAGTGTCAGCAGGTTTTTCTTAGGGTTTTCCTCCCAAACTCAGAGCTTCGTCAGTTTCCTTGAGCCATAAAGCGGACTCAAGTTATCCGGCTGGCACCGCTTGGAGGTAGAAGATGAGTTGCAAGTATAGAGGCGATTATGGACAAGTGGGCTTACAGATGGTAATGCCACAAGTACATACTGTAACAAGTACAGAAGTTGCGCATATACAAGCCTTACGAACCAAATATGTTCGCGTTTGCAAAATATTTGTTTTGTACTATTTCAAAGCAATAGTATAAAACAAATATTTTGCAAACGCGAACATATTTTTTTTTTCGTACACGAAACAAAGTACTATTAAATGATCGTTTAATAGTGCGTACTATTGCACGCCATGTGACCCACGTTCGTCCAATAAAATGACAGGAATTTATTTAGGTGTTATATAATATATATTCTTATAGAATGATCAATAATAATAATATATTTTTCTTAAAATGATTTGTTAAGCGTTTATAAACTAATCCGAGATCCTAAAAGCTACCACATCTGGAATATAACGCACATAACTAGACGGTATCACTTATGTAGTTCCGTTTAGTAACACATTGATTAGAATGTTAAGAACAACAATACTAATCATTATTATGAAAACAATTTTTTTACATTACTGAAGATGAACAAATAATTTTTTTATTATTTAATTATAGGACATTTTGTGGGTTTAAAGTATTCAAAAGCTGGTTGGACTTATCGGACGCCATACATTTTCAGTAATAGTGTTTCCAATTGTTTGACATTCTATTACAAATGCACTTACCATTACTGTAAATACGGAGGTTTAAACATCTACATTATTGATCAGGCAGATGGAAAAAATGCGTTGCCAGTTGATCCATTTCAAATAGTAAAAACATATTCAACAAAATGGGAAAAGATAAAGATAGATTTGCCTCTAACAAATGACAATTTTACAGTGAGTTATTTTTTCCGTTAAATAAACCATATTTATCAAATCATATTTACATCAATTGCCGATTGGGTGGGTTTTTCTTAATCTCACAATATTATTTTGTCTTCAAATAGGTTGTTTTCGAAACAGAGTATAAAGGAAATGTATATGGTATTGATGACGTAGAGTTTTACAATCATGAATGTTCAGAAGAAGGTATTTTTCATTATTTTCATATGTCTAACACTGGTATAAAGCGATTTGACATATTTTAAGTATTGTGAAATTAAACGGCCACCATTTCGTACAAAAATGTAAGATATGTTTGCAAAACGACCATAATATGACTAAAACAAACATAAAGTCTACTAAACGAATTTAGCCGCGCGAATCTAAAGCGTCGACTTTTGCACACGTGTATTGATATTACCATCTTCCAAATCTCTTTTTGTGACGATGTCAGTTTTATTTCCTTTTAAGGAATCGAAAAATATCGCAACCAATCAGAGCTCATGAAATGATTTACCACGCCTTCTTTATGCACTTATGCAACAATAGCTTAGCAGACATGCGATGGAAAAGAAATTTTCAGCTCTTCGGAAAGGCTACTATAGCGTAATTCATTAATCAAATATAAAATAACTTTAGGACAGAAATAATATATGTTTTATTATTTAAAAGTTGCAAAACAATGATTTGTTTTTTTTGTAGTAAAGCCAACGAAGGAGCCATTTAAATCAACAATTGATTGTGATTTCGAAGAAGGTGAAATATGTGGATACAGTCAAGGAACAGGCATGTACAGCAGGAACAAGGCATGGACACGAATTCAAGGCCCAACACATTCGCTTAATACTGGACCAGACAACGATCATACTTTGAATACGACAGAAGGTGAGAATAACCCATACGAATATAGGGCTTTACTACTGTTATTCATTCTTTTCTTATAGTTTTGATTGTATTAGAGTGAATAAACCCTATTATATAATGTTTTATTACATTATGTACTAGTTCTAGGCAAAGGTAATCTCAGTATTAAATATTCTTTAACAATTTCATATATTAAATATTGTTAGGCCTACTATTTCTAATTTAGCCCAGTTGAAGATTAGGCCTATTTTCTTTTACAATTATTCTAATCTCAGTCTTTACGATAACAACTACGATTATAACGATTACGGCAACCATGATAACTAAAACTACTACAATTAATACGATTAAAACAACTACTATATACGACAATGGCGACTACTCCAAGAATATGGCGACTACTAAGACTAGAAATACAACGACTACAACCACTACGACTACTAAACAAATATGACGACTGACAATGCAACTACACGATTTAAACGACTACGACGACTATAACAACTACATACTATTCGTTTAAGGTCATTATATATACGTTGAAGCATCTGGCATATCAAGACAAACAAGCTTTCTTATCAGCACACCCCTTTTCAAACATGTCCATGGACCGATGTGCCTTCGATTTTGGTATCACATGAAAGGAGAACATATAGATAGATTGAATGTTCGTAAAGACATGACTTATCAAGGCACAATTTGGAGTACATCATCGACTACGTCGGGCTGGAAACTTCAAAATATTGAAATTGACAACATAGACTTGTATGATAAACAAATAAAGGTATATACAACAGTAATACTAAATAATTTACCTTTTAGTGGCCGATATTAAAACATTAGATGTCACATCAAACATCAAACATCACTAACGTCACGTCACGTAAACCCACCGTAAGTAAGTAAATTGACCAATCACAACGCGATGGATCATCCAAACTGCTGTGGTTTGAGATTGGTAACCGTTATTAAGTTGCGCCTCGTCCATTCCAAGTGGGAATCAGGCTTTATTTAAAAAAATTGTATTTATTATGTTGTTGTATCGAGAAAAAAAACTGTTACATTGAATTCAAATAGATGAATGATAACAGATAGTTAATCCGTATGAAGGCCTACACACAATCATAGACATGGCACAGGCCAATCATCGATTTCAATTTTGCTTCAATAATAAAATACATAAAATTAATACGGACATGCTCCATTTTAACGTCTTTGTCATGTAATACATTTGATATCTTTACATTATCTGATTACAGATCTATTTTGAAGCGTATATTTCTGGTGGACATAAAGGAGATGTTGCTCTTGATGATATTACACTTGTTGATAATGTATGCAATCCACCAAAACCTGCTATTACATATTCATATTGTCAATTCAATAGTTACCCCAACAAATGTAACTACAACGATTATCGTCCAAATAATAAATGGCATTCATGGAAACATCAATCAAAAATCAATGTTTCAAGTAGGCACATTTTACAACTTTTTGGTCTTCTAGTTTTTAGTTAATTATACGACATCCAAGCCTTTATAATAATATTTATATATAAAATTGATATTTTTTGTACTTTTAAACAAAAATACCTTAAATAATTAGGTTGTCTTAGTAATGTTTTATTTACAGAAGATTTACTTTGAATTGGTGATAATGATAATAATACTAATACTAATAATAATAATAATAATAATACTAATGTACGTAATTTATATAGATATATACATTATAACATTTGTTATTTATTTTTTTATATCAGGTGTAAATTCATTTTTATACGCTGATAAGACCATAGATAAATATGTAGCGATTGAATCTCCTAAATTTGAATACGCCAAACTATATTGTCTACAAATGTCATATATAATCAAGCAAGATTTTGGTTTGAATGCAAATTTTGGTTATGAATCGATAAAACCGGTGATGACTTCTCTTAGGAGACAAATGGCACCATCGTGGGCAAAGTACTCTCTAGAGTTTAAGCCAATACAGCCAGATGAGCAGTTCACGGTAAGTACACCTTGTTAAGATTTGCTCGTTGACAGGCCAAGTGCATTATATATACAGTAAGAGAGCGTTCGATTTGTGGCAACCTAGTCAACATATTTATTCTTAATGCTGAAAAATCGGAATGCATGTTTGACTTTATGAGTTGTTATGATGGATATATATTAGGCCTATACAAATTATGAATGTTTATGAGTGTAATGGTACAGATAATTGCATGAGGTGAATGCCATTATTTGTACCATTACACGAATATAAAACATTCATTATTTGTTTTATATAACATCTAAATAAATTCCTGTAATTTGAATCAAATAAAAGTAGGCCTAGCCAAAAATGTACCTCTCTCGCGAAACCAGTCATAACATTTAATTTTCGCGGCGAAAGAACAAAATAGGTGGCGCTGTTGTATTTCAAAAGCAATACATTTAGTATAAAAAAAATATTTTCCACACGCGAACAGATTTTTTTTTTACACGAAATGGAGTACTATTAAACGATCGTTTAATAGTATTGCGCTGCACTCCATGTCACCCACAATCGTCCAATCAAATGACAGAGATTTATTCAGGTGTTTTATAATACTAAATAATTACATATTATGCTTATGCTATCATTTATACAATTACAGTATTTGTATTATTATTTTGATAGATACCAAGTCATACAAATCTTCAACTGAATGCATATATTTTTTTACATTTCCTAGATTATATTTGAAGCTGGAATAGGTAACGACAGAAATGGTTTTGTAGCAATAGATAACATCATGATCAACAAAGGACATTGTCCAGGTAAGTACAGTATTGCAGTTGTCATTACATTGACGTGACATCAATCACCGACAACACAAGAACATTGAGTAATAACATGTTACCTGTTCTTTCAGTACCTGGTGTTGTGGATAAAATAGACTGTAACTTCGAGATGGATTGTGGGTTTTTTACTAATATATCACTGGCTAACGGATGGCAACTGTCAAATAAAGACACTTACAAACATAAAAAGTTACCAAATATTGATAATACCTATGGATCGCCATCTGGTGAGTAATGTTTTTTAATATGAAGCTATATAAGATATATTATACAATTTAGTTGATATCTTTTAGCAGTAATGGTTCACTCATATATTTATAAAAACTTTCTATTATAGAAATAGAGATTCAGACATTGTTACATTGTTTGTATAATTATACACTTTGATATATTTATAATTTTTTTTCTTTAATATTTTCAGGTCATTATTATTTCATCTCATTTCGACATACCCAACCGCAGGCAGAACGAAATTTTCTTCGTACACCAGTAGTAGAGATGATTAAAACAAAAAAATGCTTACATTTTTATTATTATATGAACTCAAACGCAGTTTCAAGTCTCAATATTTACGTCGATGATGAATCAGTTAAGCACTTTCCCGTTGATCCTATATGGTCTTATGTAGGCAAGAAAGGCAACCGGTGGAACCTCGTTCAAATAGATATTGGACACACTAAAGGAAACTACTCGGTATGTGGGTATTGAATAAGAAGAAAATACCAATAGCCTAGACAATAACGGCAAAAAACACGGCTTTGCGAAATAATATATGATCGAATTTGTTTATGTGTCAATAGTTTTAATTAAAATCTACTCAATATATGATTTGCTTTTAAGAATGATAAATTTTTGTTACTTGTTAGATTGTGTTTGAACCAAGATCCGGGGGTGAACACCACGCTGACATTGCAATTGATGATGTCTTCCTTCTGGACAAATCTTGTAGTAAAGGTAAACGGTCATTATATGCAAAGGTTATATTACAATTAAAGCTTTATTTTATAGTTATCCAACACATCATTCAAACGTACTTTTTTAACACTTTTCTTATGATTTTTTTTTATATTATACTACATTTTTAACAATGTAAACAAAACTGAAGATTTAAATTTAAATATATTTAAATGCTGGTGACATCTCGTTCTACTTTCAGCTACTGAACTTAACATTGATTGTGACTTTGAAAGTGGCAGTTGTGGCTATACAAATATGCATACGGCAAAATTCAGTTGGACGCGAAATGGAGGAAGAACAGAAACAACAAGCACTGGGCCAATACAAGACCACACACATATGAATGAGGATAATAAAGGTATTAAATGTACTGTAGCACTAAATGCACACATTGGGGGGTATGCCTTTGTTGATTTATCTCATTATGTGATCATTCGAGTTCAAGTTATTTTTATTGTGTTTTCAAAATTTAAAAAAATGGTATAAAAACAAAATTGGTTGCTGGTTATAAGACATAAACTGGTTTAACAGTCGTTAGGATACGCTATTATAGTCTGATGTAGGTCTAAATTAGGACTACATGAAAAATAAAAACAATAAACCACAACATGTGTGTGCTACTCTTTTTCTAAAACAGGACTATAACTGTAGAGTTTAGTGGAATTGAACATCATTTATATTATTCATTTTTTTTAAAAATAGGAAACTATATGTACATCGAAACGTCCCCTCCACGAATACCACTTGACGCTGCAGAATTATCTAGTCCACTTCTACCTCCATCAACTAAGTCAAAATGTCTTCATTTTTGGTATCACATGAATGGAAAGTCAGTAGGTAGTTTAGAGGTGTACAGAGTAATGCCAATACTTAGTGAAAAGACCTTGTTGTGGTCAAAACACGGAGAACAAGGCGATCACTGGAGAAAGGCAATTGTTCCACTGAATGTTAAAAGATACTTCAAGAACGGTTCTAAAGAGATACTTGACCACTCATTGAAGGTTAGAATTCATTTAAAATAGAATTACAGAAAGTAAAATTGTTATAGGCCTATTAAAGAATCACCTGGACCTAAATACTGTGTCAAGAAATTGAGATATAAAGCGCCTCTCAGTGCCTTTCCAACATGCGCACTAATTGGAACTAAATTAAAGGGTACTGTAACATAGGGCCTACATTTATTTTTACATGTATTTGCAGGTGCATTTTAGAGGCATAGTTGGATTCGGATATGAAGGTGATATTGCGATTGATGACGTTAAAGTGGTCACGATGTCATGTGATCCTCATCCCAAGAGTCCACCAGTTACTGAAACTAGCTGCGACTTTGAGAATGGGGTAGAACAATGTGGATTTAAAGAAAACACCGAAATGAACGGCAGTGGGAAGTATGATGGAAACATTGTGAATTGGACCTTCTTCAATGCGTCATTAATAGTTGGAAATCAACCAAATGATATATATGTTTCACTGTCTCAAAGTAATGTATTACTCTAAAATAATTATATTTAGTGCGTTAAGACTATCTTGTATACGAAACATGTAGGAAATATGCAACACAAACTATAGTGTTGAGAGATTTGAATACAATTTGTACACTGTACTTATGAAACTAGATGATAAAAAGTGGAAACAAAACACTAAACGTTTCAACGTATATTACTAAATACTTATATTGAATGTTATATAAACACAAAACACTATCATACTAGCTCATGCACTCGAAAACGAAGTACTACAATGTTGCATCTGTTATGACATAAAATGCGCCAATAAAAGTAGGGCCAATACTTGATAAACTTTACTTTTACTATCAATAAACATGTATCAACGTCTTGTGGTAAAATATTATACTTATAGCAAACCAATAATACCATAGACCTAGTTAAATAAGTAAAGTTATTTCAAATTTATATTCTTCTTCAGATCAAAGCTCTTACATCTTTACAAAAGCAGAAACATTAACAATAGGTCAACGTGTTGGTTTAGCATCACCAGATATCTCGGCTGGTTGGCATTATTGTCTCCACTATTCGTATGTCAGTACTGGTGATTTCGTTATTGCTATCTACACAAATTCATCAGGAAAAGTGAAAGTGATTGACGCGTTATCCAGAAGACATCAGTCGACATGGAGTAAACACACAGTTAACATTCTACCTCAAGAAAAAACATTTACGGTAAATTCAGGGTTGAATAATATTCTTTACTACCGTCATGTCAACAAAGGATAATAGAAAAACTTGGTGCATAATAAAAACAATAGCCTAATCAATTACATGAAAATATGTGGACCTATTAGAATATTCCATTTTATTTCTAGTCTGTCTAACTTATATTCTTAGGTACTATTTGAAGGTGTTGTCGGTCGAGAACGAACCGGTATCATGGCGCTTGATGACATTCTGATTAAAAATGGAAAATGTGCTAAAGGTTTGTAGTGCGTAAGATTACGCTTTTATTTTATAACATGGTATTGTATGTTATATTGTTTTTATTTCAGTTATCTATTCTAAAAAGTGCCTTTTTATTTAAAGAAAGTACGGTTGTCTCAATAAGAAGAATATAACAATATGTTCTTGAGTAATTTGGTGTTGCATACATGCCAACAGTTTATTTGTTAGTTTGTTTAGCTTCCTTTTCCTAAAACGTGCCATAGGCATAAGATAAATGTTTTTTAAATACATGCTTTTGATTGCTTACAATTGGGAGGTATTGAGCTCGACTGAACGCGGATAATAAGCCGACGTAAAAATCCAGTGTAATCAGTAGACTACAAACAGTATCTAAATACATACAGATACAGATACAGATTCATTTATTGTCCAAAATATTAATGGAAATTACAGTGCTCATAAACCTTGGCTTGCCTAAAATAAATAATATATAGCTTAAGAGAATAACATCCATTAATATAAATATAGGGGGGACTATCTAACAAATATGTATATAATGTGTATATATGAATATTATTCTTCTTTTTTTTGTGTCGTCCTGTCATCATATTGTTGTTGTTTATTGATTTTCCACAAATAATACATTTTATTTTCTTGATAAATCATTAAATATTTATGAATAGGAAAAAATGAAGCAATAAGAATTAGTGAAAAATAAATCAGAAAAGAAGGTTTACCTGCCATTCACCGAGACCAGATGCTTTTTGATATTAAATTTAAAGGAAAAAAAGTTGGTTGAGATTTTAAAAACAGGTCTAAACTATTCTATAGTTTTGGCAAACTTATATTTATTTTCAATTGTAACACTACTTTTTGCAAATATAGTTTGGTATGAAGGGATGTTATTCTCTTATATTCTCCTATATATTCCTATATATTATTTAAGTTTAAATATCATTTCATTTGAAGGACCTCAATTGCAGAAAACAACAGAATTACCAGAAGCCAATGAATTATCGTCTCATTCGACTGCAATTGCCTGTCTATCAGCATTGTTTGCAACTGCAATGCTTCTACTTGTACTATTCTTGGTCTATCATTGGAAAATGTTAAACCAACCTAAATCCTCCGGTGACACAAACCAAGAAAATGAACTGATAGAAGTGGATCAAGCGGACATACATACTTTGACCGCTGTACAGACCTAGATTTGCTTATATTGTTATAATGTAAGCAAGTTAAACACAATTAGTTGTAGGCTTTGCTCTCTTTTAATCTTGATAATAGGCTTTCGTATTTCAAATTTTCTTAAAGTCATTTATAAGTCTATTGAAAGCTTACAAATACATTACTTGTTAAGGTCAAATTGTATTTAGTTATCATAGTTCATGCCTTAGCAAATGTACAATAAAGGATTACAGTTTAATTAATTCATTTTACTCAAAAATTCTTCATACATTAGTGAATGTTTATATTTTTTCAATCTATGATACGTAATAAAAATTCAAATTGGTGAAAATTAACTAGTGGTAGTATTATTACGAATGAACCTGTTAAATTAAATTACTGGTTGACAACATTAATCGACAATCTGCCTGCCGACCAAAACTTTAGCCTGCCGAACATTTTGACCGATAGAAAATTGACCGACTGAGACACAATCGAACATTTTGCGTACGTACTGAAATTGTTATATATTACAAAGATAGGCCTACCTTCATATATGTCAACTAGTACTGTGTTGACTCATTCGTTCGACATTCTTGTACCGCCATTACAATGAGGTACATGTTTCTTTGTTGGTCTCAACAAGTATCAGCATACCATGCAAAACAGCCATTCATACACTCGAACAACGGGAATTCAACGCTAACAAGACGTGTGTTAAACCGGGTTCTCCACCATATTATTATTTCGGCCAATAGTTTTCTGACGAAAACAACACTACATTCATTTGTTTTCATTCTTTTATCTACAATACTGCTGGCTTGTTACCAATAACACACATACGTACACCGTACTCCTAATGGACACACGAGTACAAACCCTTCTTCCTATGCCCGTTTATGTATTAGGAATTGTGTAAGTATAACGGAGTGTAACCGCTATCACAAGACAATGCTGACTGAATATATTTCTTACTTAAATAATCGTCTAAATGTACTTATTGTAAAAGATTAATTTTTAACTGACCTAATACTTTACCTAATATAATTTTCAAACTTATATCATAGAAATGAAATACTTAATGCTTAAAGATGTATTGTCCCCCAAAAAACATGAAAAATGAAGATAAATCAGACTTTAAATATGTTATTTTGTAGTTTTAATAAAGTTAATCACTTCCGTAGAAAACACGAAAACAAATAATGTTTTCGCTTATAAAATGACAAAATAAATGATTAAATTCAACCAAAACCCACTGGCTGGCAGCCAATTTGACTATCTTTTGCTTTAAATTACATTTTTTTCAGATAAATAATTTTTTTTTCGATCCAATTTTTGGTCAAAGTGGATAACTATTATGTTACATTAAAATGGCATATTATATTCAAAAAATGTTTTGTTAAGAATAATTTTTTCAGGGGGACAATATATATTTATTACTGTAGTGTTACTATGCCGGATATAAAAATAACGTGATTGTTAAAGTCTGTTTAATTATCGTTTTAATTCTTCTCAACTAAACAATATGCTGTTATAATATTTTGATACCATTTCTAAAAGCACATCTATTGTCACTTTTAATTGACAAACTGTGCTTTTGGTTTCCACTTCAGAGACTGTTTCGGTAACCGATGACTCAATTGACGGTTCCTCAATGTGTAACAAAAGTGTTCTAATCTATATAGCATTACTAGTAGTAAATCATAATTAACATCATTACTATACCGATTGGATGGTTTTATGTGTAATCTATGAGACCAGTTGTTTGGAGTTTAGTTATTTTACTGGTTTACAATTCATGAACTCTATATATCTCATTACTAAATTGAAAACAAATGAAACTATTTTACACACATAATTAGAATTTTACTCCTTCTTTCTTACTGCCTCATCATGCGCCACAAATGCCTCATTTTTATTTAAAACGCGCACCTTAAATTGTACTATAGATTACACTAATACCATTTTTCGTTGTAAATGTTTGGAGCTAACTATTTTGAAACTCCAGAGTCTTCTTCCTTTAGTTAGGCTATAATATTTCAAAGAAGCTTTATAATGGCCTACATTGCAAGGCCATATGACGCATATACATACATTCTTTCAAAATGAGTTCAGTTCCCATATGCATTCCAGTACAGGAAATAATATAATGTCGATTTATAATGTATATAATTTCAAGTATTATCCGCTGAGCCTTTCAAGAATTACCGCAAACCGTCTCACAGCTTTTGGGTCAAAGGATCTTTGTTGTAATTCTATAGAACTATTGACTAAGTGCCAAATTTGTATTTTTTTATAATAAAGAAAAAAAATGGTAGTACACGAAGCAATCTGTAAAATCGGGTGAAAGTTTTAGTATTCATTTATAACATCCCACTTTTAACATACAGTACATCTAGAAGTATCCTTAATCGCAAAACACAGTTTTTCTTGGATAAGGGTAGATGTTTTCTTGAAATACTATAACCATTGTCTGTCAAGTATGTGCCCAGTCTTAGCATTATCACCAGTTCCAAAAATGTGCAGCATTTAGTTATGTATGACAGTCGAGGTTACGAACAGAAATACCATATATTATGTTTCGCATATAAAATAATAATTAACAAAATTCGTTGCTCAATGATGTTCAGAGACCTATGACTAGGCCCTTAAAGATAGAGATATCGATCCATTGATTCTTATAATGACCTACTCGTCCCGAATGATGAACTGGGTTCATTAAACTGTACACATGTAAACTGTGTTCACTGGACCTACTGTACGGTTTATGAGCAATTTTATTGAATCTTTTGTTATTAACAATAGGCATCAAGACGTCCTTACGTTTCATCACGGTATCGATAGGACTGATGATGCTTGCAAATATTCCGGAGTTATTCGTTTTCCAAAGGCCTTTTCTGTACTCGATGTGGGGATCCGTTATTATCTCATTGAAGAGCCTTTCCATAAGTTTAAAGCCAGTTTAAAACAATTTTATAGATGTTTAATATTGCTCTAGATTTTTTTCGACTTCAAAGTCTATTTTTAATCTAATTTTTAAATACAAGTATCTATTTTTATAAATCAATCTCTAATGTACAATAATCCTTTTTTTTTATTATATAAGCATCTATATTTATAATCTATCTCTAATATAATTTTTACACAGTATTTTATCTGTTTTATGTTTTGTTTTCTTTTGAAATAAATAAATAAATATAATCTTTATCTGCAAAAGACCACCATCACCAGAACTAGGAGCGTTGCGGCCTTGAACCCACGCCGTTATTGTTGGATCTTTAGGTACGGTAAACGGCGCCCCTGCCTTAACCGCTCGGCAATTTGACTCGCTTTACACATAACCAAGAAAGAACAAGTTAACTTTAACGATTTTAATAAAAAAAAAACAACAAACACTGAGGTGAAAGAAAGGAAGCATTTTCTCAAGAATCTAAAGTATACCCAGTATAATGATCGACCTAATTAAAAATAATAATAAAAGTGATTGAAAATTATTATTTACTGTGTAGCCGACAAAAATTGACCCTTTTTAGCAGGTTGGTCAATAACCTAGGCCTACAGTAAAAGAAACAAAGATAGTAATAAGGATGTTAGCGCATTGTGGATTTAAAAAAGATATCAGCTGCTGCAACCACAAGAAGTTATTAAAATGCGGAAATATTCCCAGATGTATTTTTATTGTCACTATCACATTTTCTTGAAAAGATTCCTAAATTATATTCCAAGAAAACATGATACTACCGGCCCCACGGTATTATAATATACACTATTTTAATAATACCGACAACAGATAAATAACCATGCTGATGTACTATGCCTGTACATAATAAAAGAAGTCAAAGATGACCATACATATATTTCTTCTGTTGATAATTTCTGCTTTAGTGAGTAGATCAAGTGTACATTGTTCCACAGATATAGAATGCAGCTTTGAGGAAGACACGTGCACCATACAGAAAGACCACGGGACGACTGCCCGTTGGATAAGATGGTCAGGGGCTTCTGCAGGTTTTGTTGATCATACTTACGGTAATAATTCAGGTAAGAACGCACCTTCTTGAAAAAAAAACACCAGTATATTACTATATATAAAATAATGCATAATTGTATACCTAGATGATTTAAGGTTGTGTGTGTATGTTTCTCAAGATACGTATTTTGGCTAGTGTATGTAGAAATATTCCATTAAAAAAAAACGGTGACAGTTTAAATATGCAATGTCTGTAAGATCCAAACGTATTGATAATATAAACTACTTGGATTAAATCATACCAAAGACTATCCTAACTTACTAGTATACAAATAATGAATGTTTATGAGTGCAATGGTACAAATAATGGCACGAGGTGAATGATGAAAGGTTATATCAACGAGGCAAAGCCGAGTTGATATAACCTTTCATCATTCACCAAGTGCCATTATTTGTACCATTGCACGAATACAAAACATTCATTATTTGTTTTATATAACATCTAAATAACAAACAAAAATGTTTCAAAAAGTACTATTTAACGATCGTTGAATAGTGCGTACTATTGCACGCCATGTGACCCACATTCGTCCAATCAAATGACAGGAATTTATATAGGTTTTATATAATATCTAATATACCACGTTGTACTTGAATGTGACAATTCCAAATTGGGAAAACTGCAAATAGGCTATTTATCACAATTACTATGTGTTTTCACACAAAATAAATGGCCTACATGTTTCTGTTGTTTCTATAGGTTTCTTTATGTCTGTCCATGGCCGTGGAACTGCACGGCTTCTAATAGAAGTATTTGACAGTGGGCCAAAATGCTTGACTTTCTGGTATAATATGTTCGATCAAACCCGTTATGATGACGGTTCCCTTCGTATATATCAACAAAATGACAGCAACATCTATGATGAGCCAATTTGGAAGGTTACGGGTGATTTTGGAAATGATTGGCGACCTATTGAGTTGGATCTAACAAGTAGTATAAACAATAAGGTAATACTAATACGAATTTGTAATGTTTGTAATTAGGTATAATCTCTCTAAATAAACAAGTATAAACAATATACATATATAAATAACAATTTAATAAATGATAGTGTTGTCTGTTTGTTCTTCAAGGCTATTATTGAAGCTAAGCAACCCACCGATAGCTCAATATCAATTGATGATATTGTCCTGACAGATGGGAGATGTTTGGGAATATGTAAGAAAATTTTGTATAAAATCAGTTTAGCTAAAATATTCGTTTCCATCTAGTAATAGTAGTACTGTATTAGAAAGTGACTGTTAAACATGATCGTATTTCAGATTCTGAAAAACCTAACATATCCTGCACCTTTGAATACAACAGCTGTGGATACAAAACAGATCCTACTGTTGATGTTGAGTGGATACGACAGCAGGCAGAAAAAGGGGCGTATGGAGATGGACCAGATGAAGACCATACACTTGGATTTGACTATGGTACGTCAATATCGACAACAAAAATGTTAAAAGAGGATGCATAGAGACAGCATTATCTTACCTTCTTAATTATGTTTACAAATGATTTTTTTTTTAAACATAGGACATTATTTGTGTGTAGACCCAGATACTACTCCACGCTATACAGGTCAGAGAGCTATAGTTGTATCACCAATTCACAACAAAACTGCAGACGACTACTGTGTGTTTTTTTGGTACTACATATTTCGTTCAAGAGGTGAAATGTTTGTGCTTTTACAGCAAAGTAACCAAACAGATATCATGTGGAACTTCCCGGGCGACTCCAATTATCTACCAGCGTTGTGGCGCGAAGGTAGTTTTCAAATAACAAACACTGATGATACATTTCGATTGATCTTTGAAGCAATTCGTGGGGAATATGCGAGTCAAGGTGCATTCTGTATTGATGACGTTGACATTTTTAATGGAGTTTGTGGTAAGTTTATTGTTTATAAGTCTAAAAAATTATTTCCAGATCATGCAGTGATAGAATCTCTGAATTCTTTGATAAACTTAAAATAAATCACAGCGATTTACTAGATATATCTTAACTCACTATCGGAAGTCTTTCATTAATTTGAGTTCATTGAGGTACCGCTCACCTTCCTAGTTATTTTATTATGCGTGTTTATGTTTCCAGAAATGTAAATGCATAATAGAATAATAATATATACTAGACAATAATGCATAATATAGAATATTAAATGAGTTTTAACTGCTTTATTAATGCACCCGATACTCCTACGATATCTAGAGACAAAATAATCTGCAGTTTCTTGTTTCCTGAGTGTAACCTCTTTCTATATACTATACATTATCAAATAGTATCGGCAATACAGCTGCCTGAAGCATTATCAATAATATAGGTGCTTTTTACTTCTAACAATTACATTTCTGGGCATCTTTTCATCTAGAGAATATAAATAGCTCCGCAAGTTTATTGTCTCTAGACATACTACCTTTGAGAATCGGATAACTCTTTAATAAAACAATTATATAATTATAAGTAGAATGAATTCTCTTATATCTGTTATAGCTCCAACCTAGACATGTGTTCTAGCAACATAAATTATAACCAATGTATAATGTCATATTTGATTGAAAACAGAACATACGACACCAACTCCAAAGAAACAATCCGAAGTTCCGTGGCAAGTGAAAAATATAGAAGACGCAGGTTGCACATTTGAGGACAATGATTGTGGCTATGGTCCCTATGATGAGAAAGAGACAAGTTGGGGAATAAAACAAGGGTATGACCATACCGTTGGAGAAAATGGTAAGATCAAAGAACTTATAACACAAGAATCTCCTGTTAAAAGGTCAAACTGGGCGACGCCATTTCACAGCATGGAGCAGCGCCCCCTCCAAACTAGGAAGTCAATTACTCTACCCCCCCCCCCCTAGAGTATTAGCGGATCCCCTCTATGATTTTGACTTTCTAATTTGATGCGGGCGCCCTACTCCTCAGTCAATTACTCTATCCCCTCTAGAGCATTAGCAGATCCCCTCTATGATTTTGACTTTCTAATTTGATGCGGGCGCCCTACTCCATGGCTCACAATGGCGCCACCCATAGCTCTATTCTATCCCACAATGCCTTTCGAAATTGTTACGCGCTTCGGACGAACAGGAGATTCTTGTGTTATAAGTTCTTTGGTAAGATGCAATCTGTCAGTGACATAACCTTTGGCACAATATAAAACATTTGAAAGTATGACGATGAAGAATATTATGAGGATGATGATGATTACAATGATGATGATGATTAAAATGATGATAATTGCGATGATGATGAAATAATAACGCAGTTGGGATGGTGATCGTTATTATCACATTAATGGTGATCTTCTGTTACTAATGGTGATGATGTTTACACAAACATGAAGGTAACACGTGTTATATTGTTATGTACCTATATTTTGTTGTATAGGACATTATTTAGGAATAAAGTATGAAAAGTCTGGTTGGGCTTATCGGACGCCATACATTTACAGCAATAGCGTTTCAAACTGTTTGAAATTCAATTACCGTTGTCTTGGAGATATATGTCCGGAAGGGCCCTTACACATCCACATTATGGATCAGGCCATTGGTGAAGAAGCGTTATCAGTTGATCCATTTTCGAAAGTGTATACTCGTGGAAACACAGGCGTAAAGCAATGGAAACAAATACAGATAGATTTGCCGCAAACAAATGGCAATTTCACCGTGAGTATGATACATCCCGACACACACACACACACACACACAAAAGGAGGACGATTAAAATAAAAAATAATGTCTATATTAGGATTATTATAACATAGTCATACTATTAACGGGTTACTTATAATTTTAAACACAAACAAGAAAGAAACGTGACTTTCTCTCTCCATAAATTAAAAGGTAGGCCCTATACAGTACAAATCAATAACAGTAGTGTTGAAGAATTGAGAACTTTGATACGATTGTACTAACTAAAGATCCATGTTTCTATTTTCTTACCTCAGCCCCAACCATGATGGGACTGAGGTGGTGCAGAAGACCCCTTACTTAACCGCCCTACCATTTAAATCGGCGCGACCTATGTGTATATTTCAGATATGAAAAGTGTGCTCCAAGCAAAAAATGGTTGTGCCTGCTATATGTCAAAGGTCAAAATTAGTGGTTTATTGACAGTTTTATGATTTTTATTACATTAGAACAAATATAAACATATAGGCCTACTTTGCGAGTTATTTGAGACTACAATTATTACTTTCTGACCAGTAGTTGCTGTTAACATAGTTTGCTAAAAGGTGTAGGAAACCCTTTCTGGCTCCACGACTAATAGTCTTAATTAGATAACTGAAAGTTTAAGCAGACGTTAGAATAGTTATTGTATTTTACAGGTGATTTTCGAATTAGTAGTTGAGACAATGTTTAAATTTGGTATTGATGATGTAACGTTCTACAATCAGGAATGTTCTGCAGGTATTTTAGCAAATTCTTATCTTCAAATATCTTGATATTCTGAATACTATACCATGAGTAATTATTTTCAAATGATTTCAATCTATCATTATTTAAATGTTTTATTTTTATTATATGGTTTTATAATAATAACCATATTATTTTCTTAGTAACAACATTACGAAGTCACTTAAAATCAATAAAATATTAGGCATATATAAAAAACGCATTTAGAAAGCTTTACTTTATTTTATTTTAAAGATTGTGCGTACATCTTTGCTAATGGAATTATTTATTATTTGTATGGTTGTATGTAGTTAAACCTGAACCATTTATATCAACAATTGATTGTGATTTCGAAGCCGAAAAAATGTGTGGATACAGCCAACCAGGAACCAGAAAGGAGTGGATACGGTTCCAAGGCCCAACACCCTCACTTGGTACTGGGCCAGATAACGATCATACTTTAAATACAAGAGAGGGTAAGACAACACATAGTTAGGCATACCGATTATGGCTCTGTAGGCCTCGTGGGGGCTAACTCCTTTGAATGAATGTCTCTCTACCACCTGCTTAGTTTGCCGAGTCACAGTAATACCCAACATAGTTGAATTTCCAGCTGGTTTTGAATTTGAAGACAATGCCATTGCTTGGTTCGCAGAAATAAATTGGTTAGTACACACGTAAAACACCTAATATGGGAGTAAACTCCTTCTTTGCCACCGCCATTGATTTACATTACTGCCATACAACGCACATAAATTATTGTAATGTTACTATTATTATTATTACTAGATGGTTCTCGAATACACATTCATTTCAATATAAAACATGTACGTACCGCAGGACTATAGTACATTGTCGTTTACAGAAATGAATAATTAGACACGATGATTTATGTAAAATTAGCACCCTAGGAATTAGGCCTTATCTTAAAAATGAGTCCAATTTTTTTATTTGAACTCATTTAAACAAACCCAATTTATGTTTTGTATATAGCAGTAGAGTTGAGGGATGGGGAAGAAGAGGGGAAGAACAATTTTTAAATATATTCTCTAGCCACTCAGTAACGAAATATTGTTTTAAATGTTTTATAGGCCTATCAATATACCACTAAACACAGTAAAACATTTACGATTTATAATACTTTTTTAAAACTGTCCCTGTTATAGTCGATTGAAATAGTACATGTAACGATACACCACTACGACGTTTAGATTTTTCATAATTATTAATACAAACGTTGAGAAGCAGCTGTCAGTAATCTACCCACGGTTACAGTAATAAATGTTCTTTGTATATTTTGTTTATCTAACAGTAACAATTTCGATTCAAATGGCGACCAAAAATGGTTAATACGTACTGTATTTACAATATTGTCAAAGTATTGCAACACTATTATATAAGTTTTATTCTCAAAGGGCCCATAAATTTACCTACTTGTGTTAAACCAAGGGTTCATAAATCTACCTACAAACTGACTGGGAGTCTGAGAGATTGTAATGTTCCATTCATTGCAAATCAATACATTTGTATAAACGTATATTAAATCTATCAAAATAGTATTTTTTAAAGAAAATTTGCCTATCTTCAACATTATGATGCTGTACTCGAGCTGTATAACCGGTTTTCAGCCATTAAAAACAGTTATCGTAGGAGGAGATAGGAAAATGCGAAGCATCCTCGTATTATTGTATGCGGGTATTTTTCACGATGGACATGCATTAGACAGTGTATACCACGATCGGAAAACACCCCTATTTTGGGGCAAATCGTTGAACCTAAATTCGTTTTAATTGTCAATAGCTAATTATCTGACTCAATTTAATTAGTAAACAGGGTTACATCAGGTGGTTAAAATCAGTACCGAAAGTACGAACCAACTTTATATACCATCGAGTAAACGTTCTAGAAATAACGCGCGATTTACCGAATTTAGCCCTTACGTAAATTTATATATAGATTATTATTATTATTATATTACTATACTATCTTTTCATCTAAGTGTGCTGTTATCGCGGTTAGAGATTAGGTTTTGTTTAGTTGTAAATCGAGATAATAATATTTTTTCAATTCTTCAGCTTGCATTGTATTATATTTTCTGAAGCCTTTATACAATTTTTATATTTTTATAATATAATGTTCTATTCTAAATCATTTAATTATATATATACAGTATTAATATAATGCTAATTCACAATTACTTTGTTGTTAAAGTAAAGAAAATATTTTAAATTAATATTTTATTTGGTTAAAGGACACTATATATACGTTGAAGCATCGGAACGAGAAAGAGAAGGTGTATTCTTTTATATCAGAACACCAATGTTCAGACATTCCAATGGACCAATGTGCTTTCGGTTTTGGTATCACATGCAAGGAGAGCACACCGGTGATTTGAGAATTCAAATACAAGGGCAGACTTGGGGGTATTTTAGACGAGAAGATCTATGGAGTGAAAGATCTAGTACCTCAGGATGGACACTCGGCACTATTGATCTTGATAACGAGAGAACTATGTACGATGAACACGTGCAGGTATAATTAGCACTCATTTTTATATGTTGTCACGAACTCTTCTTACGTATGTTTCCGAGCGGTTGAAAATACTTTAGGAACTCCCTTGTGACATAAAAATATAAACACAAAATCCACAAAGTTGTAAAATAACTAAAAAACAAAGCTTTAATTCTAATCAACTTCAACTTTCAACAATCCAGTAAGCACTTTAAACAACAGCTTCACGATAACTTTTACAATCGAATATCCAACCTTCTTCAAAATAAATACTTCAATCCAAAATCCTTCTCTCTCCTTACAATTGTCATACTTCCCCTTATATACAATATGTTCATAACCTTCTAGATCATTCCTTATACTTCTTATTCTATTACATTACAGTTTCTATTAATATCACTTATGGAATGTTGCTGATTGTTCTTATATTAATTATACATGGTTTCTTAAATCAAAATATCTTATTCTAGAATGTTCATGTTAAGGAATGGTAATTCATTACAATGTAAATTTGAATTAAGTTATGGATTATAGCCTGTGATTCATAAAGTTTATGCGATAAATGATATCTAACGGAATGTTAATTGTCGCCATACTAATATTAAAACTAATATTATTAATTTCACTGCTATTGCGTAATTACTAACACTAGATGGTACGCTCGCGTACCATCTAGGTCGTGCCCTCAGATGGTTCTCGAATACACAGTAATTTCAGCGTTAAAAAACTGGCGATTTCAAATGTACAATAATGCAGGACAATAATATATGTCGTTTACAGGAACGATTAAATAGACACTGTGATTTATGTACTCAACTAATATTAGCACACTGGGACTTACTTCCGAAAGAGAAAGTTGTCACAAAATGAGACCAATTGTTTAAGTCAAATTTAAACAAACTTAATTTGTGTTTTGTATGTAACATTATGGTTGAGAGATGGGGAAGAGGATGGGTGCAAAGAGGAACAATTTTTAAATATATTCTTTATTTTGTAACGAAATATTAATTAACATGTTTTACAAATAATATACCACTAAACACAGTAAAACATTGCGATGTAATACTTTGTTGAAACTATCACCGTCGTAGTCTATTGAAATAGTACAGTACATGTAATGATACACTACGACGTATGTTTTTATATAATGTTAAACAATTTGTGAAAACCACCTCTATTCGGGGCAAATCATAAATTCGATTTAATCGGTAATAAATATTAAATTACGGCGACTGAAAACGCTAGCTCATTATCCGTTTAAAAAAAATTATATCCAACCTCTGCAGCACAGATTGAAAAAAAAATGAATCGAATTTCTGTTATGAGTATACAGTACTTTCCTTTACGACGCCTGAGGGAATAGACGCTTGTGGAACGACACAGAGATTGGAATGTTCCATTCATCGCAAATCAATACATTTGTATAAACGTATATTAAATCTATCAAAATAGTATTTTTTTAAGAAAATGGGCCTGTCTTCAACATTATGATACTGTACTCGAGCTGTTCAACCGGTTTTCAGCTATTAAAAACAATTATCGTAGGAGGAGATAGGAAAATGCGAAGCCTCCTCGCATTTTTGTGGCGGGTATTTTTCAAGATGGACATCCATTAGACAGTGTATACCACAATCGGAAAACACCCCTATCTGGGGCAAATCGTTGAACCTAAATTCGTTTTAATCGTCAATAACTAATTATCTAACTTAATTTAATTAGTAAACAGGGTTACATCAGGTGGTTAAAATAAGTACCGAAAGTACGAACCAACTTTACATACCATCGAGTAAAAATTCTAAAATTAAGGCGCGATTTACCGAATTTTGCCCTTACGTAAATTTATATATAGATGTATAAAGCTCTGTCTACACTATAAACTTGATGTCATATCACTATCATATTTGGCACACTTTTCTTGGCAAACTAGTTTGATAATTTTGACAGAGCTTAATGTAAATATGTATCACAAACTGTGTAATATTGTTTACTATTCACCAATGACTACTCGCTGAGTTTTTACAAGCAGGTTTTTCCCAATATGTTGAGAGCGTTCATGTACGGTATAATCATGTTATCATTTCCCCAATTTATATCATGATGGAACTAACCTGATTCTTTTACATTATCTGACTTCAGATCCAGTTTGTAGCGTTTATTGCTGGTGGACATGAAGGAGATGTTGCTCTTGATGATATTACACTTGTTGATAATGTATGTAATGTACCGAAACCTGCCATTACACATTCACATTGCCAATTCAATAGCCACCCAAACAAATGTAACTACAACGATTATCTCCCAAATCATACCTGGTATCCATGGAAACATCAGTATGCATCATGGCACATAGGCAGTACGACATCAATCGGTATTTCTAAAGGTAGTACAATATGAATATTTGTCGGAAAACATGTAATATTGGAATTTTAGATAGTTTTAATCTTCTCCATAATCAGTACAGTGACCATAATACTCTTGTAACTTTTGTATACACTTTGAGGTCTAGAGAGTTTGACTTCATATTGACCTAATCAAAATGTGCAACAAATAACACAACGTATATTTCGAACAATTTAAGACCACATCCAAGTGTCTACGACCAATAGTTACGGAGATACATACATGCCCTGGGTCTCGATCTAGTTACTAGAGTAATAGCAAAAAATGTATATAAAATAGGAAAACTCAGAACAGGTTCTTAACATATATAAAATGTGATAAGTACACTAATACATAGGACAGCCGTCAGTAAAATCGTGAGTGTTTTATTTATAATGAAAATACTCTATGTATTACTTCTACTTGTATACTTCTACAACATGTATTACATTTTGTCTTCATTAGGTGTCAATTCTTTTTTATATGCTGACATTGAACAAGAAAACAAACATGTAGCGATTGTATCTCCTAACTTTGAGTACGGCGAACGGTATTGTCTACAATTTTATTATATCATTAAACAAGATTTTAGTTTGAACATTCGTTCATCAAATCAAAGCTTATTGACTTCTCTGACGAGACAAATGGCACCATCTTGGGCAAAACACTCACTAGAGTGGGAACCATTGAAGGAAGATGAACAGTTTGCGGTAAGTATACATTTTTAAAGTTAGTCGTATAAATGCACGTCTACTGGTTAAATCATATAGTTTTATAGTTTTAATTATATTTTGTAGATTATGTTTGAAGCCAAGATAGGCCACAAAAGAAATGGATTTGTGGCAATCGATGACATCTCGATCGGTAAAGGACACTGTCCAGGTACGTACTGTAATATGATACCATTTAATGCTCAAATGAGTACCCACTTATGTATTATTAGTTCGTGGTTGTCATGTTGCCTGATAATTCCAAAATAGAGTTGTGTTATTACCTTTGATTTTACTTTATTTTATATTACTTTTTATATCATCAGTACCCGAAATCGTAGACAAAATTGACTGTAATTTTGAAAAAGACTGTGACCTTTCGACCAATATATCACTAGCTAATGGATGGCAACTGTCAAATAAAGAAACTTACAAACATACAAAGTTACCAAATATTGATAATACGTATGGAACGCCATCGGGTGAGTCATGTTTTTCTTGCATATCCTGTGTATTTAGGAGTTATTAATCATTTTCAAATTTATGATATGGAACCAATAACTGATGACATTTTTTTGTATTGATTTTCTCAGGTCATTACTATTTCATCTCATTTCGACATACTCAACCACCGACAGAAAGAAATTTTCTTCGTACACCAGTAGTAGAGATGACTACTAATAAACGCTGCTTACAGTTTTATTATTATATGAATTCAAATGTAATATCGAGTTTGAATGTTTATATCGATGATGCATCAATTAAGCACTTTCCCGTTGATCCCATCTGGCATTCAATAGGCAAGAAAGGCAACCGATGGAATCGTGTTCAAGTTGATATTGGATACACTAAAGGAAACTACTCGGTAAGATAAGGTACAATAAAAAAAAGGCATGTAACAAGAGTAGACGAAACAAATAGACTGGGCCTAATCAGTATAGTCAGACAAGGAATGTAACGAGTCCCTATCCTTACAAGGCGAGATCAGTGTCCCCTTGCATTGCATTTTGCGCTGTTTCTGGTAGATAGTAGACAATATTTGTTTGAGAGCTTCAAAGACTTGAACCTAGTCTGGGTTCCAGACGATGTTTTGACCTAATATTACTAAAAAAATAACTATTTTGGCACATATGGCGTTTCATACGTATACATTTGAGCTGAAACAACGTCTGGGCGCGGCATGATTAAAGAATAGAATGATATGCATCAGTTTGAGATTAAAGCTTCCATGACTCTAACCGACAGAGCGCGGACCGCCCACAATGTTACAAAATAAACACAGTTTAATTAACCGTCGTTTAACAACGAAACGCTCGTGTGCCTAATATATTGTTACTGCACATGATCAACAACATTTAACCTTGTTGGCTATGCTGCGCGTTTGCGCACTTTTATCTTGGTGACATAATTAATATTTTATATTTTTAGCGCTAGCTGCTATGGCAACGAACAACAATTTATACTGTACGACAAATTTAATTATAACTTTTCTGAATTCAAATAAAAAATCTACCAGAAATATTACAAGATTATTAATAAATGTACACGATTAAATACAAATTGTTTGTAAATTGTAGTACCCTTTGGGTTTAAATAACATTAATGTTGCCAATGTTCTGCCGCGATTGATCTACTGTACGCTAATGTTTTATGACCTCAAAGTAGCATTTTATTATGTAGTAGCCCTGAATCTGAGACAACACAACTTACTAGTAAACCCTGTGATGTGCCGACATTGATATAGGCCTAGGTAGGCATATTGGTTGGCTTAAAGTGTAGTAGCTACAGCGTGTAATTATTACCGTTGTCTACTTCTTGAGGTAAGCCTAACTTGAAGGGTGTCACGAAAGCTCAGACCACGAAAGCTCAGACCCCCTAAGACCTAAGATCACGAAAGCTAAGACCCAACACCTAAGATTACAAATACTAAGATATACTACAGCTTAAAAACAATACTTGTTTATCCATACATAATTTTAAACACAGTAGGTTTCATTTATTACCATAAATATAATTTAATACTACCGCAAAACATAGATTATTTTTGCCCGTTGAGTAAATGTATATTTTTTCTTTACAACAAACAAACTTGACGGGTTGTTTGTTGGTATATATTTACTCCATTGTGTTGCTTCAGAGGATGTTTTTCTTACGCACCTGCCTTTCTTGTATTTTGACTCCAAATTTGTTGACTAACTTTATCCTGAACACCACACTTTAAAATTAGGACTTATAAGTACTTTCAGAAGGAGAAACACATAACAAATAAATAAATCCTTTAAATTGATGATTTTACAGGCGTGTTTCTTTGTATACTGTAATGTAACTCCTCGAGCTCCCCGCTCAATGTTTTTGTTTCTATGGAGCGCCAAAAGAGCAACAATAAATAGTACAAGTATAAAAACAGAAAGAAAAACTTTTAAGTTAAAATTTATTTGCCAGTATTTATTTCTTCGTACTTGCATGATTATACTATTATCATTACAATTTTAATTTTACATTGTTCCATCCACACTGTAGATGGACTCCACAGAGTTTTCAGCCCTCTATATAATTTTTGCTCTTTTGATTTTCCATAGAAACAAAAACATTGAACATGGCCCATGGGGGGGGGGGGGGGGGGGTAGGCCTACTGTACTGTGTAGGCTAGTCATTTTGTGTGCGAGAAAAACGTCTGTAAAATCATCAATTTAAAAATGTATTTGTTACTTTTTATGTGATTCTTTTTCATGAAAGTGCCAATTCTAAGGTTTGGTATTCAGAATAAATGTTGGGAGTTAAAATACAAGGCAGGTGCGAAAGATAAATATTTGTAATCTTAGGTGTTGGGTCTTAGCTTTCGTGATCTTAGGTCTTAGGGGGTCTGAGCTTTCGTGGTCTGAGCTTTCGTGACACCCCTAACGTGAACCATGAACTGGATTAGGAAGATCAAATGACATGAAATCTTACCAGTTTTTACAGAGACTATACATCTTTATTACTCGATAGATTGTATTTGAACCAAGATCCGGAAGTGAACACCACGTTGATATTGCAATTGACGATGTCGTCCTTTTGAACAAAACATGTATTAAAGGTAGGCCTACTTTAGTATAACACAGTTTGTAATACATTTCTCAAAAATAGTGGCCGTGTACAATAACTACTGTTTTTAAACAATTTACATTACTACATATTTCAGTTATCGAACCAAAATGGACTTCTACTATTGATTGTGACTTTGAAAGTGAAAACATATGTGGATATAAAGATGAGCATACGGCAAAATTCAATTGGACGCAAATTAAAGGAAAAACAAAAACAATAAACTCTGGACCAACACAAGACCACACATACATAAGTGAAGAAAAAGAAGGTATATATATATATATATATATATATATATATATATATATATATATATATATATATATAAATAAAATAACTTGGTTACTATGCTCACTGAACCGTAAGAACGAGTTAGTCTCTACTTGTAGACATATATATATATATATATATATATATATATATATATATATATATATATATATATATATATATATATATATATATATATATATATATATATAAATAAAATAACTTGGTTACTTCATTTTTATAATCACTACAAATTTGTTTCGTACGACCAGCATGTAGCTGGTCGCACTCTTCAGGTGAAATATAAAACATAAGTGACACAGTTGTCTCATAGTGCTTAATAGAAGTGAGTCATCAGGAAGTCGTATACAATAGCCTATTGTTTTAGATAAACTGTTTGGATCTGCAATTTAGTAAGAATTTTTTCCTATGTCTACAAGTAGAGACTAACTCGTTCTTACGGTTCAGTGAGCATAGCTCTGGTTGACATATAATAACATACCAAGTTTCTGCTGTTATTTTATTTATGCTCTACCTTGGTATTGAGCATTCTATCCAAACGGTCTGAAAATTTCAACCTGAGTATGTATATATATATATATATATATATATATAATTTGAGTTTAAACGTAACGTATTATTATTTTGTATGCATACATACATTCATATATACATAATATGCATTAATTGCATTAACAATGCCATCTCAACATGTATGAGTAATCTTGTTGTTGCTATTTGCTTGGATTGAATGTGTGGTTAATGTTTTACAGTAGCATGATTTTTACGTAATGTTATATAACATTTCAAATAGGGAATTATATGTATATTGAAACATCAAATCCACGGATACCATTTGACGCAGCAGAATTATCGAGTCCACTTCTACCTACATCTGCTGACTCCAAATGTCTTCAATTTTGGTATCATATGCATGGAAAGTCAATAGGTAGTTTGGAGGTGTACAGAGTAACACCTGCAATAAATGAGAAGATGTTACTGTGGTCAAATACAGGAGATCAAGGTGATAATTGGAAAAAAGCAATTCTTCCACTGAATGTTAAAAGATACTTTAAGAATGGTTATAAGGAGTTACTTAACCATTCAATGAAGGTGAGTAAGAAAAATGGTACACAAAAATATGTAATGTACTAAATGGTTAGAATAAATGATAACCGTAGCTATTTTCAAATGAATGTGTGTCGATGTTTATAGAATTAAAGCAATTAGTTTTATTCAAATATACGTGTATAATTCACTTAGCGTTATATTTAATACAGGTACATTTTAAAGGCATAGTTGGATATGGACACGAAGGAGATATTGCGATTGATGACGTCAAAGTTGTCATCATGTCATGTGATCCGCCGCCAGATACTCCCCCAGTTAGCGCAATTTTCTGCGACTTTGAGAATGGTGTAAAGAGATGTGGATTTGAAGAAAATACCAATGAAGATGGCAGTGGTGCTGATGATAGTATAAATGTATTGGACTGGACCTTCTTCAATGCATCGACAATTGGCAACCAAACCATTTCGAAGGATACGAATGTTGTTCTATCCCAAAGTAATTTTTATTTCTAATTATTTTCTAGTACTGTGGTTTATGCAATCAGAATTACCCATTCTTTCAAAACCTCGTACCCCCAAAATAACCACTCCACTTTACTGTCATTTGTAGTTTGTAAATACTTTGACTCTAAAGAATGCAATTTACCTAATTATAATTCAATAGAACTCGAGACATTTTCTTTAAAAAATAACACACAACAAAATACACACAAAAAAAACACAAAGGCGTGGACCATTTTATGTGAATGAGTACAACAAAGTCACACGCATAATAAATAATACAAATCTACTACTTTATTTTCCAGGTCAAAGTTCATACATATTTGCCAAAGCATCAGAATTGCAAACAGGTCAGCGTGTTGTATTAACATCATCAGCTATCTCGGCTGGTTTGCATCACTGTCTACACTATTCGTATGTCAGTACTGGTGATTTCATTATTGATATCTACACCAAATCATCATCTGGAAAAGTAGGCATAGTTTTTGCGTTACCAAGAAGACATCAGGCAACATGGCGTAAACGTAGTGTTAACTTATTTCCCCAATCAGAAACTTTTACGGTAATTAATATTAATATTTTGGGTTTTTGCTAATGTAAATATAATATAATAATACGTTAGAGCGGAATGAAAACAAGATTCCCTGAAAGTCATACATTTTTGTATCGATTTATCCGAGCATCTTTAAATGGTAGACGATAATATATTTACACTAAATTTACATAACAATTCAATATAAATATTCAAATTACTGAATGTAAATATATATATTGCCAACAAATGTTTAATCCACATTTTAGATTGTGTTTGAAGGTATGGTCGGTAGAGAACGAACCGGGTTGATGGCGCTTGATGATATTATGGTTGAAAATGGAAAATGTACAACAGGTTTGTAGTATTTGGCCATAATCACTAGATGTCTTAACAAAAGTTGTTCTTTTCATTTGATCATCGAAAGATTTTGACAATGGTATAGAGTTACTGGAGGAGCACAGATTGAATAAAGAAACACTACCAAATCGTAGTCTCAAGCGTAGGCCTATTGTACATACTTACATTAAATAACAACAATATTTATTATTTTTTTCTTATATTTTATTTTCAATTTTCAGCGTCTGCAGGAAGACCAGAAATAAAGAAAACAACAGTGCGACCAGAAGTAACTGAATCGTCGTCTCAGTTCACTGCCATTGTCTGTCTGTCTGTATTCTTTGCAATCGTAATGATTCTTCTTGTTCTGCTATCGCTCTATCATTTTAAATTTGTGAAGCAGCCAAAAGGCTCAGATAATACAAATACAGATGATAGACTGATTCAAGAAGAGATAACGAACAAGTACTCGACATCATTTTGACATTAATATCTGACTAACAAATATCATTTTACGTCATTATTATTATTAGTAAACACATTTTTATGATGTATCTCCATAATATAATAATATAAATAATATATAGTATTATTTGTCCATCTATAAACTGACTGATATTTTATATCATTATTATTAATTATAAACAAACATCTGTTTTGTTTGTTTGTATGACTTACGCAAATAATGTAATAATAGAAATAATAATTATATAGGCCTATATATTTTGTATACATTTGTCTATGTAAATGTATGAACTGACGCATGTAATAAGGTTATAAATATGGTTAAATAACTAAAAATTCTGACCATTTCAACTATGGCGCAGATTTGGCGTTTCTTATAAGTATAACAATACAAACTTATTAAAGTCGATGGCTTATTCGGCAATATTCGTCTAAACCGTTTTATCCTTGTGCTCGTTCCGTTTTTTTTTTACCAAAAAATGAGTAAAATCAGTATTTTACATATACAAGCTCTAAAATTTCTTTTTGATATCCACTCCCATATAGTTAGGGCAATTTTTAAAAGTTGTTTGAAAAAAATCAAGCATAAAAAAATAATATATATATGTGTTATTCATTAAAATAAAAACAAATTACAAAAAAATGGAAAAAATTATTTTCCATACATTTTTTAAAATAATGACTCAAATGACTTTTAATGATAATCAATGTGTAGGCCTAGTATGATTCGTCAGCTTTACATTGAGTCTAATTCCAAAAAAATTGATACATTTTATCAAAAAAATACTGCTGTGTCATAAAATAAAGATATTGGTAAAATTGCGTGAAAAACTAGGTTATTGACCTCTATCCCGAAAGTGCATCACCAGAATCACTTAAGAATTGGGTTTTCAGATACGGTACACCGGTAGTACACTGTAAGAATTCTTAGAATTTAATTGTTATACTTCAAACTTGATCGCTTATATTCCTTTATCCAAGAAGAATGACTAATGACATATTTGGGTACATTAAATAAGTCAAAAATTGATTACACATACTGATTTTGAAAAATTGAAATTACTCAACCACATGGCCTGTGTACTAAACATACGATGGCGTCTACTTAGAATATATCTCCAGATTTGAACGGATATTGAATCCGTCCCAAAAGCTGAACCAAGCTTAATCCTTCAGAAAAGAAAGAAAGATTAATAATCTAATAAATACCCACTAAGTTTTTATCAAGATTTCGTGCTAATGGAGAAAAGTGCCAGATTCCCTTTGAAACCAAACAAATAAATCCTCCAGCTGCCCTTTTTTCTTGATTAAGCTATGTCGTCATTTTCTGGGCTATATATACCAAAATTTCGTCGCGGGAGTAATCTTCCATTAGGAATATCAATTTCCAATTATAGAAAGACATAATTTAACCGGGATGATGGAAATTGCAGCAGATTTGTAAATGTATTCCCATGCAAAATGGTTTCCGCGAAGTGAAAATGGAAGCGGAAGTGACTATAAATTGGCGATGCTCAGTTAAAATACAGCATTTTAACGGCTAAAAATGAACACTTTGCTGCCCGACTGGTAGACTTGCTCCAAGTTTGTATTCATTGTCGTTTTTGTGTTAGTCCACCAGTCGACGTTTCGATTTTTGTATGGAAATATCCGAGCTCAAGTATTGTACGTATGAAACGCCATATGTTCAAAAATATTTTTCTTTTACTAAAATTAAAACAAAATTCCTTCTGGAACCCAGACTACACGACCGACGAAAAACATTAGCTTAACTATTTTCTTGGGTAGATTGGTACTTCCCATCAAACATGTAGCCAAGTCATGGTCATCAAACTTAACTGCTGATACTATACATTTAGAAATTACCATCATTATTCTGCTTACATTGTCTATTTGCTGCTTAAACTTTTAGTTTTAGAGCCAATATTTTTTTGAAGCTCTAAAATACTTGTATCATCTTCAAGGCAATCATGATGCATAGGTCAGCGTCCTTTCCAAACTGGTTAATTTCCCATAATGTGTTCTAGTACAGGATATAGTAGCATTATCTATTGAGTTCTTTATTTCAACCATAATCTTTTGAAGACTATTTCAGACAAAAAGCAGAGTCCAAGAATTACCGCAATATTACTGTTTTATGGCTTTGTATAGCATAGGGAAGGTTATTTTATTTTTGAAAATTCGAGTCAATTCTATATCGTTTAAATCTTCTCTCTGTTTTTGGCTGTATTATTAGGTGATCATTTAGAATAAAATGATCACCTATTGTTATTGTGTGAAATCTTTATTATTCTTGATGATAAGAATGATCACCTATAATTCGTCAAATTGACAAATTAAATTCTAGTTATTATTATTATATTATTATTGTTATAAACGTTACTGTATGTTGATCATTTATGGCACAATTTATACTTCGTTTTACGAGGAAATTTAAATATTCATGACTTTATTGTTTGCTTTTTGACTAGGTAAATTTTGACCATGAACTGGGGTCATTGTTTTGTTGTGTCTCTATTATTATGCATAATTGAAAGTTGGTTGCACTGAGTTTTATATTATTACTGATTCCATTGTGGATATCAAATCCAGATCTGCAGGTAGGTAGTCCGGTAATCCCAATCTGTCTAACGTTGTGGATACACCACTCTTATAAAAGTAAGTACGCTTTGTCACACCCAATGATATTATTTTCTTTTTTGAATTATAGACATAGACTGGGATGAATATATAACACAGTTAGGCAGACTCTATCAAACCCCCTTGGTAAGTGGATGGCCACCGAGCTTAAGTACTTGGTATACGCTGCGCGCGCGTAGTCTCTGTTGCGCCACTTATGCCATTATACGATTTATTCTACTGCGCAAACGACTTTTTATTATTATTTTTGTCTACTTTATACTAGGTATTTACAAACTAGCCTATACGTCGCAGTCCAGCATTGACGTCGGGTCTTTCCAAAACGATGTTGTCTAAAAAAGAATCTCAAGACTTTCTGAATAGTATTCTGGGAATTGATGATTGTTTTAAGAAGTTCGAACAAAATAAAGTGCAACTCTTGTCTGATATTGCGTATTCGTTCATGCATGCTATACCGTTCCAAACGGTTCATGCGATAAATATACCGCCGGATGCGCGCCATTTACCAACGTTTGAAGAAATCAAATCATCTATGGGTCTGTTTCTGCTGCATAACGCAATTTAACCGGTTATTTTAAAATAGATTAAAAATAGATAACAATAACAAGACCGCGTTTCTGCTCAATTTGTGCTCCGAAATAACCGGTTAAATCTATGGGTGGTCGTCGAGCAAAACGTCATCATTACCCAAAATGCAATACACTCAGACGGAAGTAGTAAGTTGGCTGTTTGTTTACATCGACGTCGTCAGTACACACGTGTGTATATCGCCGAACATCTCAAACATGTTAAAATAATACAATGTTGTCTACAGGTCTACAAGTTTTGTTTTTTGTAAAGCCTACTTACTGATCGCTAATAAAATTAATTCTCATGGCGCCTTCAATAACATGGGGAGGGTCGTGCAGCGCCCGATCGCCTAGGATAATTTTTATCTAGCCTAAAATTCATCAACAAAGGCGATGATGATACGGCCCTTACCACGTGAACGACTGTTGTCTTTCGCGAGCGCGGTCCTACAAAAAACCAAACGGAAACAAAAACGAGACTTAGAATGTTGCAATACCTACCAAACGAGAGTAGATAATTGTTAATTAATTATGATTCATGAAACCCTAACTTTTATAGCAAAAATCGTCCGAATTTGTGTTAAAAACGACGAGTTTAGCCACAAAAACTTAAATCAAACGAGAGTATCCAAGTCATAGAATATCGCACGCACATAGTGCCTTTAATAGAATAATGAGTACAGTATTAAACATTGTTTCGCATAATATGTACTAACATAAATAATAACACATTTCTATGCTTAATAAAATCATATTTAATATATTATCAAAGGCTCTCATAACCTTTGTTTTCGGTCGATGTGATGTTTTTCTAAAAAAATTTTATAAAACGATCAAATTAAGATTGTTCATAGTTCTCCTATTAAAGGCACTAAGGGCGTGCCATAAATACGCTCGTTTGGATTAAGTTTTTGTTGCTAAATTCATCGTTTATAACATAAATTCGGATGATTTTTGCTATAAAATTTGGGTTTTCATAATTAATTAACCATTATCTACTATCGTTTGGTAGGTATTTGCAACATTTTGAGTCCCTTTTGTTTCCGTTTTGGTGTTAATGTTATGCGCGATTTGAACGATTTGCGCAATTTGAAATTGCGCAAAAAAAAACCTTGCGCAATTTGAATTGAAACATGTGTTTCAAATTGCGCAAGCAACGTATTAAATTGCGCAAGTAATCTGCAAATTGCGCAAGGTTTTTCGACAGATTGTGAAATCATGCACACCCATATTTTTATAGTAATTTCTAAGAATGATTCAAAATTAAAGATAAATATCGCATTTCCTTATTTTAGTAGTGCAAATATTGTTATAAGTTAGCATACCGTCGAAGAACCGACAAAGGAAAACGAAGCGGTGGTGTTCCACCAGGCGGGCGCGGCGCGGGCGGCCGGCTATACTACTCTAGCCTATCTAGGGTCTGGACTACTGATACTGACTAGGTTACATGGCCTAGCTTAAACTAATATTAAAAACTTAAAAAGTGAGTATTAAACATTATCTTCATTGAAATGGTCTTATTTATATAATAAAATACTAAATTTTAAACTCCTCTGCCTAGGCCTAGCCTAGCCATGTATGGGAAAATTTACAGTTCGTTTTCAAATTGCGCAAAGGTGTCATATTGCGCAAGAACTATCTTGCGCAATTTACAAATTGTGCAGCGCAATTTAAAATTGCGCAAAGATTTTCTTGCGCAATTTAAAATTGCGCAAGTTGATTGCGCAATTTGAAATTGCGCAAAAAAATCCTTGCGCAATTTTAAATTGCGCAAGAATTCTTTGCGCAATTTAAAATTGCGCAAGGATTTTTTTGCGCAATTTCAAATTGCGCAAATCGTTCAAATCGCGCATAACATTAATATAGGACCATCCATACCCTTCGCGAGAGCGTGTACTAACGCCTCAAATTGCTTAGCTTGGGTAGTCCCCGGAACTCCACCCCAAATTCCTCTTTTACTTTCGCAAAAATGCTCTTATTTATTATCTGTGATTCTTTTCTATTGCCTGCCATCCTTCCCCGTACTTTCTCTCCCTCCACAACTGAATAACATATCTTGTGATTTCATTCATCCACATACATGTTCACTTCTTCGTTCGACTGTCAAAACCACGAGGAAAACACACATCGTATGCGACGGTATCTGACCCGGGGTCACAACTGTCAATCAAATAACCGTTATTTCGTGTTGCAGCTAAGAATTGCTCAGCGATAACCGGTTAAACGGCGTTCTAACACCGATTTAAATTGGTGTTTTTAACCGGTTATTTTGCGCTGCCTTTTAACCGGTTACCACAAATTTGTCCTGTTTCTGCTGCCAAGAAAATGGAGTTAATTTATTCACACCGATTTTAATTTATTCACACCGATTTTAACCGGTTATTTTTATGCAGCAGAAACAGGCCCTATGATGACGCGGCAAGGAGGCAGTTGCTATTCGATGAATTACTTCCTGAGAGAGGTTCTTGTGTCTATTGGTTACCATGTAGACTATGCAGGAGCAAAAGCATTCGGCATCGACAACTTACACCTGGCTCTAATCGTTCGGTCACTCGCACAGTTAGGAGATTCACACTTGGTTGACATAAGCACGGCCTTACCAACATGGCTAGTTATACCCCTTGATTTCAACGAAGCATCACCTGTGTACAAACAAGGATTTTTAGAATATAAATTTACTCGTAAAGGTAACAATACGATATCTTTCTTCACAATACGTAACGTCTCTGACAACACAGTAGGAGAAGAGGATAAGTGGTTTTTATTTTATGAGATTTGTCTAACACCTCGTACAATTGACGATTTCACAGCAAACCTGCAATCACTATATGTTGATCCTTATTACTGTAAATTCCCGTTTTTGCTGCAGGCTCGCGCGGTAATCATGAGCAACGGGCGATTAGTTGCAATTAAAGATAAAGAATTTATTTACAAAAATGATAAGGATGAATTAGTAACCAAACCAATCTTAACGAATGATGAATTACATAGTATTCTACTGAAATATTTTCCTCAAATATATAAGTTCAATAGTAACATAGTAGAATTGATTAATGTTATGAAGTTTGGCAATCTTAACACTGGGGGTGATTGTTTGCGCGCGCATGTGACGTCAGAAACATCTTACACATAGAATTGTGTTAAGTTGTTCAGGCCAATTAAATTAGATTATAAGAACATATAAAAATTATTGTATTTTATTACAATATATCTTTTATATTATATAGGTCAATTAACATCTATATTATTATCTATATGGGGATGAGAGCTAACATTGTGTCTGAGGTTCGTTATGAATTTAGTTAGGCCTATAGATTTTAAACATTTTATCAAGAGTCTTAAATATTTATAAGTCACCTTTTTATTCCTAGATTGTTAATGTTTTATTTAATTATAATACTTTTAGATTTTAACTATTTCATTGATTTAAAATTGTGTATTAAGAATTTCAATGTATTTTAATTATGTTCAATTTCCATTTTGGTGAGCCACTTGACACTTCATTTTCATTGTTAAATAGTCGTGAATAGGTCTTTGCCAATATAATTATAATAATATAACACCATCTGCCATTTTTTTATACTTGCAATATTATGTATTCATCTATTCTATTGATTGATTGATTGTAGACCTCTAATAAAACTTATTTATTCAGTATTTTATTATTTAACTTCTGTATTTTTGTTTCAATAATAGTCAGTATAATTCAATTAATAATCAGTTTTTTTTTCTTTTGTTATTTATCATTACTGTAATAATCAATGTATATTATATATTTTATAATTAACATTTTCAGATCGTATGTTAACGTACGTGCATGTTTAAAAAATATTAATGTCAATAAAATGATAAAAATGATCACTTATAATTCGTCAAAGTGACGAATTAAATTTTAGTTACTATTATTATATCGCTGCAATAGTAATACAATCGCTACTAAGTACTGTTGACTGTACTGTTATCATCTTTTATTTATTGGGTCTGTTTCAGTCTGCTGCATAACGCAGAATAATCGATACATATAAGTTACCAATCTTTAAAAACTAGGGAAAATCAACATTCTTTCTTACACAGTATTTCTGTGCGAGATTGAACTCTATGATAATATTTCGTTTCTCTCCCTACTTTACGGGCATACCCACCAATATTATTTAAACAAGAAATATTTCTTACAAAAAAACGCTGCTCACTTGTTGACGTAACAGTTTTTTTAAAGATATTGTCTGCCTAAAAAATATATTTTTTTTAAATTTGCTTTTGAATGTGTCATTTTAAAGTCACATGTGTGACTATATGTAACTATAATATATATTTTTTGACAGAAGTGAATAACTTTATTAAAATTACTGCAAAATTACGTAGTACCTAAAGTCTGATTTTATTAATCTTCATTTTTCATGTTTTTGGTAGACAATACATTTTAAATTATTGTTCTTTCTTCGGAAATAATGATTTTTTTATATATTATTTTCAATCAGTAGAAACATTTTGTGTAATGTAAGTATATAGTCTGGCCTATTGTACACAACAAAAATATAATAATAAACTAAACTATAGTAGTTTACTGTGAGTAGATAGTAGTCCACTTAACCACACAAAAATATAAATAAGTATCCTACTTTAAATTTATTTAATTCAAATCACTCAAAACATATAATACCAACAAGGTGGGTTATATCCAATACGTTAGTTTATCTTTATTGCTAAGGTAAAGTCTGGGGTCAATTCATCAAGCCTAGATGTCAACAAGTGATAAATGGCCAGTGGCACCCTAGAGGTTTTCACCCCAAAAAAGTTTTGATTATTTGACTATTTATTTATTTAAACATTTTTTATTATAATACCGGCCTAGGTTGACAGCATGCACAAAGTCATTATTTATTTTAATAGATTTTACAGTTTACCGTTTACATGCATCTCAATAATACTGTATTGTGTTTTCATAGACTTTTTTATCTCCCAGGTTTCTCCTTGGGGTTTGTAATTTGAGCTTGACCTGTCCGAGTTTACAAAATTCCAAACCTGTCAGCCTCTAGAACTATAGCTTCCGCTTGATATAGCTTCTGAATGAGTAGTCCTCTGGGAATATAGCTGGCTAACGCCACGGCGCGAAAAACAGAAGAAAGTTACGGCGGTATTTGGAAATGGTAATGGCACCAGGTAGCTGCGTATATGGGCACACAATGAGGAGAGCAAGGAGGTCTAGTCTCTACTCCAAGCCAAATAGGCCTGCTTTTATTTTCTTTCTTCGTCTCCGGCATTCAATGTTGTAATATTTATTATCACTCGACACCATTACAACAGTGTTAAAAGCATGCTTTAAAAAAACCAAGTAAAACTTGATTCATAGTGCATTATTAATAGTGTATATTGATGTTAAACAATATGACATTACAAAGATCAAAATAAGATAACATTGTTGTACAGTAGCCTATAGATATACAAAAAATGGATTAATATAAGTTCAAGTGTATTTGTGATAAACTACTGAACCTGTAAAGAAATGATGCATTTTTATTCTGTATTATGAAATTAGCAACTTTCTGTTTGTTTCATCAAAGTTTCATTTCAGTCACCGTGTGTTTTCTTATCGTTTTTTATTTTAGACATTTGAAAAAAGAAAGTAACTGTATTCAAAATGAGTGAGAATTACTACCATACTAGATGGTACGCTCGCTTCGCTCGCGTACCATCTAGGTCGTGCCTACAGATGGTTCTCGAATACACAGTAATTTCAGGGTAAAAAATCTGGCGATTTTAAGTGCACGTACCGCAGGACTATAATACATTGTCGTTTACAGAAACGAATAAGTAGACACGATGATTTATGTAGTCAACCAAAATTAGCACCCTGGGAATTACTTCCGAAAGAGAAACTTACCACAAAATGAGTCCAAATTGTTTATTCATTTAAAGAAACCCAATTAGGGTTGAGGGATGGGAAAGAGGATAGGTACAAAGAGGAACAATTTTTTAATATATTCTTTATCCACGTCAGTAACGAAATATTGTTTTCATTTTTTATAGGCCTATAAATAATATACCACTAACGGTGACTAAATATAGTAAAACATTTGCGATTTAATACTTTGTTAAAACTGTCACTGTCATAGTCGATTGAAATAGTAAAGTACATGTAACGATACACCACTACGACGTTTATATTTTTTGTAATTATTAATTAATGCAAACGTTGAGATGCAACTGTCAGTAATAAAGTTTATTTGTATATTACGTGTTTATATATCTAACAGTAGAGCCTACCCATAATCACAGTAATAAAGTTTATTTGTTTGTATATATTTTTTTACATCTAACAGTATTCACAGTAAAGAAATGTTTGTATATATTTGTTTACATCTAACAGTATTCACAGTAAAGAAATGTTTGTATATATTTGTTTACATCTAACAGTACGGTATTCACAGTAAGAAATGTTCGATTCAAATGACGACCAAAAATGGTTAATAGGTATTTGCAGTACTGTATTGTCAAAGTATTGCAAGTTTATTCTCCAAGGGCTCATAAATTTACCTACTTGTGTTAAACCAAACTGGCAGACTGAGAGATTGGAATGTTCCATTCATCGCAAATATACATTTGTAAAAACGTAAATTAAATCTATCAAAATAGTATTTTTTAAAGAAAATCGGCCTGTCTTCAACATTATGATGCTGTTCTCGAGCAGTTCAACCGGTTTTCAGCTATTAAAAACAATTATCGTAGGAGGAGATAGGAAAATGCGAAGCGTCCTCGTATTATTGTGTGCGGGTATTTTTCAAGTTGGACATCCATTTGACAGTGTATACCACGACCGGAAAACACCCCTATTTGGGGCAAATCGTTGAACCTAAATTCGTTTTAATCGTCAATAACTAATTATCTAACTCAATTTAATTAGTAAACAGGGTTACATCAGGTGGTTAAAATCAGTACCAAAAGTACGAACCAACTTTATATACCATCGAGTAAAAATTCTAGAAATAAACCGCGATTTATCGAATTTTGCCCTTACGTAAATTTATATATAGATAACTCAGGTTTTTAGCAGGTTGTTTTATAACCTTAAAACAATAGTAACAATGTGAATAGGATGTATTGGAAAAAAGGCTACCGCAACAACCACAGCAAATAACATCAGCGCAAAACAGGGAACTATTCCTAGAAATATATTGTTATTGTCGTTATCAATTGTTTTTGGAAGTACTTAAAACGTGTATTCAGGAAGAACAGAATGTTCGAGGTTTAAACATCATTTGTTTATTAACTTGTCGATGTGTTAGGCCTGTACTTAAAACAACTATGAGCACGTATACTGTGTTTCGTCTGTTGATAATTTCTGCTTTAGTGAGTAGATCAAGTGTACATTGTTCCACAGATATAGAATGCAGCTTTGAGGAAGACACGTGCACCATACATAAAGACCACGGGACGACTGCCCGTTGGATAAGATGGTCAGGGGATTCTGCAGGTTTTGTTGATCATACTTACGGTAATAATTCAGGTAAGAATCTAGCCGGTTGTCGTCGATATCTAAACGTGTGGAATATCATGTGTTTCAAGTCATAGACATTAATACCCTCATCATATCTTTCATTCATTCATTCGTTTATTCAGGCGCGCGTATTGCCTGACTTTATTAATTTTAAGCCTCTGACTCCTAGCTTTTGATAAACAATACAATGGCCTTAATTTTGTAAAATTAAGTAAATATTATGATTTAAAAAATGATTAAAAGAAAAGATTATATCTAAAATTATGAGCATGATAAATATATTTGAATAACTTATTATTATTTTTTGGATCTCGTGATTAAACTATATACTATACTATACAGGCATGCAATTCGGAATTTGTCTATGATATGGAGATGGAAAATTAGAGAAAACATACTAAAAATTATGTATATAAAGTCATATTATTTAACGTTTACTTACAGCTGGCGGTTCAATATAGGCATATGCATATTTTGTAATTTAATTTGTTCTTTAGCGTTAAATAATACAAATATGCACAGTTGTTTTGTACAATGTTTTCGAATTGTCTTGTCTTATTGGAGTGAACAAGTGTTATTTGACAAAGTTACATAACACTATTTTTTATTTTAGAAGAAATATATATATATATATTATGTTTTTTTTTTTATTTCTGCAGGTTTCTTTATGTCTGTCCATACACCTTTGGCAACTGAAAGTGGAACTGCACGGCTTCTAATAGAATTATTAGACGGCGGCCAAAAGTGCTTGGTTTTTTGGTATAAAATGTTTACCCAAGATGGATATGATGAAGGAACACTACGTGTATACCAAACATACAGTGATGCCTACTTTGAAGAGCCAATTTGGAATGTTACAGACAATTTTGGAGATATCTGGAGACCTATTGAGTTGGACCTAACGCGTAGTACTAAATTTAAGGTAGAGTAAAACAAAGAGACATTTGAAGCAGCATTATCATTTTAAATTATAGCATATTAATTGTCTATGTAAAAGTTATGTAACAATTATTGTTTAAAGGTTATTATCGAAGCAGAACAACCCCAAGAAAGCTCAATATCGATTGATGATGTTGTCATAACAGAAGGAAGATGTTTGGGAATATGTAAGCAAACTGTATATTATTGTTTTCTACGCTTACTCTCTCCACTCTCTTTTTATCAGCCTGTGCCTCCTTTGTTATTATTTCTTTTATTTCAATCTATTCAGGCAGCGCTGCTGTATATTCTCAATTTTGTCCAAGTACTCTCACTTGCACGGATGAAGAGCTAGTGTTGTCCGAAAGTTTTGCGATTTTTTTTGGCTGTTTTACTTTATCGTTTTACTTAGTCGTTTGCTTATTTTATTGTTTATATCCATTTATAATTTTTTTTTTCAGTAATTTTCCTTTGGATTTATATAATTGTAGTTTACATATTCACGTTTCTATCTGATATTCTTACGAGTAAATATATTATATTTTTTATAACATTTTCGAAAATTAAATTTTTCATTGCAGTACTAATATATGTTAATGGCATGGATAATGAACAATTATAAATTTAAACAAAGAGCAAGTAGTATAAGTAAAAGTACTAAAGTGTGACTTTCAACATTACTATATTTCAGATTCTGTAAAACCTAACATATCTTGCACATTTGAATACAACAGCTGTGGATACAAAACAGACCCTTCTTTTGATGTTGATTGGATGCGACTACAAGCAGACGACGGGGGGTATAGACATGGACCAGATGAAGACCATACACTTGGATTTGACTATGGTACGTCAATATCAAAATGAATAATACAAAATAAAACGTATCGCTGAATATGACCAAAAATGCAGAAAATGTCTTATTCTTTAATTTAATTTCTAGGAAAATGGGCTTATACCCTTGCTTAATTAATTATGTTTTTTATGTGTTTTTTTTTATATATTTACTCAATACAGGGCATTATTTGTGCGTAGATCCTTTTACTACTCCACGATCTACAGGTCAGAGAGCCAGCATTGTATCACCAATTCAGAACACAACTGAAGACGACGACTACTGTGTTATGTTCTGGTACTACGTATATCTTTCAAGAGGTGAAATGTTTGTGCTTTTAGAGCAAAGTAACCAAACAGATATCATGTGGAACTTCCCGGGCGACTTCAATTATCTACCAGCATTGTGGCGCAAAGGTAGTTTTCAAATAACAAACACCGATGATTCATTTCGACTGATCTTTGAAGCAATTCGTGGAGAACGTGCAAATCATGGTGCATTCTGCATTGATGACGTTCAAGTTGTTAGTGGAATTTGCCCAACAGGTAAGTTTTATGTGAAAAATCCTTCTAAAATTTGCAATATACATTCTAGACCCGCTACACAATCTGTAAATTATGCAACTATATACTTTATTTTAATTCAGGTTAATTTATTCTAAAGGTACTCCCGTTAATTAATTGTAGGTCTAGACCTACTGATTATGCTTTTTACACATGTGTGTTTTCACCGCACATGTAGGAGGACTGTAATAATTTAATTGGTATAAAATCTGTATTTCTATGTATTGTAGAATGATCTCTTGTTATTTTTTCCTTTGCTGTTTGTAACGAAAATAGATTTTCATATTGTTATTAATTGTTTGCAAAAACAGAACACCCGCCACCCACTACGGAACTATTGACAACCAAAGAACCGTGGCAAGTAAAAAGCGTAGAAGACGCAGGTTGCACATTTGAGGACAATGATTGTGGCTATGGTCCCTATGATGATCAGGCGACAAGTTGGGGAATAAGACAAGGATATGACCATACTGTTGGAGAAAATGGTAGGATTGAATTTAGGTTTAGGGTATTTTAAAATGAAATAAAGTATTAATGTTGAGATTGTCATAAAGTATCTTTTTATTTGCTGGAAGCGTTTCCTGTTGTGTCAATTTGTAAATGTGCTGAGATGATGTTTGTGGCTTAATCCTTTGACAAAAAAAAAATTATTTTCTGAGTTGTATGAGTTGCCATATTGTTTTATAGGACATTATTTGGGATTTAAGCAAAATAAGCCTGGTTGGGCTTATCGGACTCCATACATTACCAGCAATAGCGTTTCCAACTGTTTGACATTCTATTGTATGTGTCTTGGAGATATATGTCCATTCGGACCATTAAACATCCACATGATGGAGCAGTCTGTCGGTGAGGACCCGGCGTTACCACATGATCCAATTTGGGTAATAAAGTCTGGTGGAACCTCAAGGCAAAAACATTGGGAAAAGATACTGATAGATTTGCCACCAACGAATGACAATTTTACGGTGAGGTTGATAAATTGCAGCATATAACTAAACGTACATACATTAAACATATAATTGAATGCAGATTTTAAGTTAATTCTTTCATGTTTACATTACGGGCGCATTAATGATATGTTGTGTCGAAAATAACAAACATTTCTAGGCACATTTATCGCGCACAATCACTCAATTTATTCTTTGATCTGTTTAAATAACTAATTTAATTAGAAGTTAATCATTTTTGATAGATTGTTGTCAAAAATAAGTCCATACTTATCCACTTTTTCTAAATTCTTATTAATTTGTTTAAAATAATAATTTAAATTTGAACAAATTAATAAAGCTAACGAAGCTTTCATTCATTTATTAATAGGTGATTTTTGAATTGTCCAGTGATCTTATATATGAATTAGGTATTGATGACGTAAAGTTATACAATAAAGAATGCTCGGCAGGTAACACACGTTTAGTATTATTATTATCATCATCATCATTATCATCATCATCATCATTATCATTATCATTATTATTATTATTATTTTTGTCATTATCATTATCATCACTATAATCACATCCAATGATTTGTATTTTATCATATCATTATTTAAAATCAATCAATTTTTCTTAGTAAAACCAATTACGAAATCGTCAACAATTGACTGTGATTTTGAAGACAATGAAATGTGTGGTTACATTCAAGAAGAAACAGGTAACAAGTGGAGACGGTTTCAAGGCCCAACACCGTCACGTGGTACTGGGCCAGGCAACGATCATACTTTAAATACAACAGAAGGTGAGGTTCAGGACTGATTATCGACTTTTTAATCCGATGAACGTAAAACGTTCATGCCACGTGGGTGGTGGTCGACTGATAAAAGTTCATATGTAAATAGACGTTTCGAATAAAGTTCACATAATATTCTCCACCATGAATTTGGAGTGTTATGACGACACGTCTACTCGTATATTAAGTCAAAGAGCGAATAAAAAAATGCCACTGATCACGTTCTCAAATTTGGCATGCGCAAATCCTGAAAATGACGACATAGAGTATCATTCGACATTGGACGTGCAAATCAAGAATGTTCTTGCTTCATCAATTTATTCGAAAAGTCACTAAATTGATATATACAAATAGCAGCCGATTCTTGGTAACTATTTCCGAAGTATAATAGAAATATTGGTAATACAACATGTTTTTCACATGTACATAGTAGGTCTAGTAACGTAACACTTAAATCTTACATGTTACAGGCACCATGGCACCACATATGATATAAAACAGATGCTGTATTACCAAATATTCCTATGATACTTCGGATAGATACTATCTATCCGTGATATATATTAACAATTATGATGTGTATAATATTCGAGTATTTGGCAATACACAAAAATGAAAGTAATCTTTAATTGGATTAAGGACATTACATATACGTCGAAGCATCGGAGCAAGACAGAACAGGAGAATACAGTAAAATCAGCACTCCAATTTTCAGACATGCCGATGGACCAATGTGTCTTCGATTTTGGTATCACATGCAAGGAGAGAACATTGGCAGTTTGACAATTCGATATACATTCAGGACATTTTTCAGTTATGTAACTAGGGTTCTATGGACTAAGACAACTCGTACTTCTGGCTGGACACTTGGTACGGTTGATCTTCAAAACGAGATAACAATGTACGATGACCACCTACAGGTATGTTATCTATATCTAACGTTATAAGTAACTTTGAATTAAAGTATGCATTTATACTGTAAATCTCAACGGAACTGTATTATTGAAAGAAATGCCATGGCTATTGTATTATATGAAAATATTATGTAATTTATAATTGTAGAAACAACATTTGTTGATTTTCACTTCTTTCGCTCCCTAATTATGCAAAACTTTTTTATCACTGTGGGCTAATATAATAAAGTAATTTGATACCATTGCATTTTCTGATTGCAGTTTGAGTTTTCAGCGTTTATTTCTGGTGGACATAAAGGGGATGTTGCTCTTGATGATATTACACTTGTTGATAATGTATGCAATCCACCAAAACCTGCAATTACATATTCACATTGCCAATTCAATAGTCAGCCCAACAAATGTAACTACAGGTATTATCTCCCAAATCATACGTGGTATCCATGGAAACATCAATATGCATCATGGCATATAGGCAGTAAAACATCAATCGGTATTTCTAAAGGTACAGTGTCTTTTTATCTTGATATCGTTATGTCAGATGAATATGTAAACTTGTACCTGTAAACAATATATAAAGTTAATAAATAGTATTTTGTGGATTGTGACCTTGACCTTTGACCCTTTCTCAAAACTAAACTACTCATAGATGATGAATCATAGATCATAGAGGTAGAGTTTGGCGAGATTCATAAAAAAAATGACGGAGGTAAATAATAAGAAATAGTATTTTCTAACCTTGACCTTTGACCCTACCCAAACTCGACGCGATTTTGTGTCATAGGTCATATTATGGCCAAGCTTGGGAAGATTTTGATTTAAACTGGCCACAAACACATCCAAACAAAAATATACTCAAATATTTACTATATACAACAGACAAGTAAACTATTTATATACACTTGATCTTTTTTAGGTGTTAATTCCTTCTTATATGCTGACATTGACCAAGAAAACAAACATGTAGCGATTGGATCTCCTAACTTTGAGTACGCCGAACGGTATTGTCTACAATTGTTTTATATAATTAAAGAAGATTTTAGTTTGAAGATTCATGTTAATTATTCGTCTACACAAACGTTAATGACTTCTCTTAAGCGGCAAATGGCACCGTCGTGGACTAAATATTCACTAGAGTTTGAGCCAGTAAAACCAGATGAACAGTTCTCGGTAAGTATAGTGTAGCTGAATGGCATGGCCGGCATAAACATGTGTACGTCCATGGATGATACTTATAGTAGGCAAAATGGGGAAATACATGTTTCTTTAGAAGTGAAACTGAATGGAAAGAAGGTTAACATGTTTGGACCTGTTAATTAAAGTAATGTGTTTCAAATGCCTTTAAACCCTTGGGTTTCGAATCGTTCATTAGTATAGTACTATTATATTATTATTGTTATAATTTCCATTACCTATGTTATTGATAGATAATGAATATTATTATATAGCATGTATAGTTTTGTAACTGAACCACAAATTGAATAGTATTTTCTTGACTATAATTTTATTTATTTGTCTAGATTATGTTTGAAGCCAAAATAGGCCATGCGATCAACGGATTTGTGGCAATAGATGACGTCATGATCAGCAAAGGACACTGTCCAAGTAAGTAGGCCTACTTTGTAAACATCACTGTACGAGATACTAACAAGTTAGTGTGGTTGCCACATTACCTGAATTAATATTCCAGATGAATAATGTAATAACTTAAGGGTATTGTTTATTTATATTCTTTTTCAATATAAGTACCGGTCGTGGATAATATTGACTGTAATTTTGAAAAAGATTGTGAGTTTTCTACCAATATATCGCTGGCTAATGGATGGCAATTATCAAATAAAGAGACCCACCAACATAGAATGCTACCAAATATTGACAATACGTATGGAACACCTTCAGGTAAGTCATATTGTTCTTTCATGGTAGCTGTGCAGTTTGGAGTTTAGTAATAGGCCTACTTACCTACGAATGCATGTCACGATTCTAAAAGAAGGAAAGCAATAATGAATGATAAAAGCTGTGCAAGTGAAACGTTTGACTCAATCCAGCAATGCTAAAAATGAGATTCAGTATTTAAAGCCCTGTCAACACTACCAAACTCGTTCGGCAAAAAAAGTTTGATGTGTCCAAATAAGGTAGTGATATGACGTCATCGTGTCCATATATAGGCACATCACATTTTGTTTTGGAACATAACGTTTGATAGTATAGATAGAGCTTTACAGATTTGCTAGATTTTTCGTAACTTACCATTCGATACATACTAATACGTTATATTTCCTGGTTTCAGGTCATTACTATTTTATCTCATTTCGACATACTCAACCACAAACCGAAAGAAATTTTCTTCGTGCACCAGTAGTAGAGATGACTACGAATAAACGCTGCTTACAGTTTTATTTTTATATGAATTCAAACGCTATATCGGCTCTTAATGTTTACATCGATGATGCATCAATTGAGCGCTTTCCTTCGGACCCTATATGGAATTCTATAGGCAAGAAAGGCAACCAGTGGAATCGCGTTCAAGTAGACATTGGACATCCTAAAGGGAACTATTCGGTAAGTATTATATTTCTAAGGCAATCAAACAACAGGACTCTAATCTCACCTTGCCGATATAGGAACAGTCCTGTTATTTTATGTCTGGCTGCGACAAATACCAACAGTACTGTAGTGTACAATGTACATATTCTCCGCGGCGCGATGTCTGTTAAGGGACGTCGAACTAACCATGTCACAGCCACAACGGCACAGATCCGTTTTTAATAGAGGGGGAGGGAGAGAGGGGTGTATCAAAATGAAATACTTTGCGAGCAAGGGCCTTGATCGCCCCTGGAAGCCCGGCTTTTTTTTAAAAAGTAATGTATAGGTAGTTTCAATTGATTTCTGATTACATACAATTTTCGCCCGGAGGAATACAATTATTTCAGGTTACGCACTTTTTAGGCACTGCTACTGATGCACCACTGGTTATATATGATCTTTTCTTCTTAGATACTATAATTTCTGAAATTGTATACGATACGTCATGCATGTCATAGGAGTCTTACTTTCTATTTTATTTCAACAATTTAATGATTTTGCTGTTGAAAAGTGAGGGGAAAAATCAATAAAAATATACGGGGGTGGGGGGATGTCTTCCCCGTTCCTCATGATCTGCATCGGTTTATTCTCCGGAGCTCAGCCTTCCTGTTGTTAGATTGTCTTGTTCTAATCAGCACAACAGTGTTCCCTCCATACTTTCTAAACTAACTCTCATACAGATCGATGTTGATTGTTGTTTGTTGCAGGAAAACTATACATTATGAAAAATATTTTAACTGAGGCACTGGCATAGAATTATAAGAACTGTACATTTTTGTTATTCGTTAGGTTGTATTTGAACCAAGATCCGATGGAGAACGTCACGTTGATATTGCAATTGATGATGTCGTCCTTTGGAACAATACATGTAGTAAAGGTAGTATACCAACATTCAATACATGTTTTCACGTTCGAATTAAACAATAGTTTTAAAGGTAGTAACACAATATTAATTCACACGCTTTTTTCTTAAACCCATTCATATCTTAAATCGATTGTATTGTTATACGCCATTATTATTATTGCATGTAAAATATGTACATAATAATATTGCTGTTATTGTAGTTACTGAACCAAAATGGACTTCTACTATTGATTGTGACTTTGAAAGTGAAAACATATGTGGGTATAAACATGAAAAAGCAGCACAATTTAATTGGACGCAAATTAGAGGAAAAACAAAAACAACGAACACTGGCCCAATACAAGACCACACATATATGAGTAAAAAAGAAGGTAATTTCAATTCAACTATACTGTTAAAAATTAATAATTGTTTGGAATTAGGATCTTTTTTTTAAAACAAAAAATAGACCTATATTACCAGTCTGCTATCACATTTTAATCTGGATTCATGTGGTAAAATGGATATGTAAGCCAAAGTGATCATGCATTTGACGTATATTATGTAACTTTTAGGTAACTATATGTACATTGAAACGTCACATCCACGGATACCACTTGACGCTGCAGAATTGTCTAGCCCAGTGCTACATCCATTTGCTGACGCCAAATGTTTACATTTTTGGTATCACATGAATGGAAAGTCAGTAGGTAGTTTGGAGGTGTACAGAGTAACACCAGCACTTGCTGAAATAACGTTGTTGTGGACAAAAACTGGAGATCAAGGCGAACACTGGAATAAGGCAATTGTACCACTGAATACAAAAAGATACGATAGCGGTTTTAGAGAGATAATGGGCCATTCAATAAAGGTTAGGCAAATTAATAGTTCAATTTACAGTACAATAATATAGGCCTAGCTAGTACGTGTTTTTAACAGTTACATATTACCTTATAAAAAGTTATAAGATTATTCTGTATTTTTAACAATCAGATCTTTCATATTTTAACAATCAATTATTGGAATAATTAATCAAATCACAAAGTAGCCTACACACATTTCAACTATCATAGAGTTAAGGACAGATTGTTATGATTTTGCAGGTACATTTTAAAGGCATAGTTGGCTATGGTTATGAAGGTGACATTGCAATTGATGACATTAAAGTCGTTTCTATGTCATGTGACTCTACTCAATCAGTTAATGAAACTATCTGCGACTTCGAGTTTGGAATGAAAGATTGCGGATTTGAAGTGAACATCAGTATTGACGAAAATATTCGGGATTGGACCTTCTTTAATGCTTCATTTGTTGATGGAAACCAAACTAAGTCAAATGATGATATTAATGTTGTATTGTCTCAAAGTAATGTACTAAACTTTCTTGAATTAGTATTTTCCATTTCACAACTGTTACTATGACGTTTCAGTCTGATTGAGTCTTCTTTTTATTTTATGATAATGAGTCAGAACAGTCTAATCTACAAATTATCAAATGTTACCGCATGTTAATAGTACTGTAAATCAATTTGAGGATTTGGATTACCTTGTAATATGCTATATATTCAACAGTAAACATCAACAATGATATTGTTAATAAATATTATTTATTTAACTAAACTGTGTATATTTTTTTTCTAGATCAAAGTTCCTACATATTTGCCAAAGCATCAGAATTACAAACAGGTCAGCGTGTTGTATTAACATCACCAGATATCTCGGCTGGTTTGCATTACTGTCTACACTATTCGTATGTCAGTACTGGTGATTCTATTATTAATATCTACACAAAGTCATCATCTGGAGGACTGGAGTTGGTCCACGTGTTACCCAGCATACACCAGTCAACATGGAGTAAACAAAGTGTTAGCTTGTTTACTCAGTCTGAAACTTTTACGGTAAATTAAAATTAGTTTTTCTCTTTCGTGAGGCGACCCACTTTTATTTCGTTCGGAACTTTCAGTAACATTTAGAATTACAATCTTTTCTAAAAGTACGGTTTAAAATATCAATAAAATAACTATAAAATATACATTGCATTTTCTACAGTACATATCTAAAAAAAAAACAACCAATATTTAAAATATAATATACAGTATAGAGTTCATTGGTTGTTTAAAAGTTGAAAGTATGTTTAACTTAAATGTTAGGTTGTGTTTGAGGGCATGGTCGGTCGAGAACGAACCAGTTTTATGGCTCTTGATGATATCATAATTCAAAATGGAAAATGTGATACAGGTTAGTCTTTCTACTATAATTATTAACTTTATTTTTTTAAATGTGAAACGTAAATGTTTCATATTTAAAAGAAAATATTTTATCCATTACTTGTGATACATAATAATAGAGAGAAATGGAGAATTGATATATCAATATTACATTTATTTTCATACTATGGCAACTATAACTTTTGAATTAGTTAATTTTTATTGGTTTCTTTTGTTTTATCAAACCCTTGACACAAACGCATACTTTCCTATCTTATTTTATAATTCAATTTTAAACTTATTTAATTGTTTACCTTATTTATAAATAAAATGTATTCTATTTTGATGAATGAGAAACAATTATTGTAAATGAAATGCGATTGAATAAATGGCCAAAGAAAAAATACTTAACGTTGCAATGAAGGAGTGGAATTGTGGCTTGGTGGTTATGATGCTATATATAAATTTAAAACAAAGGGAAAAAAAAGGTACTGTTATGCACCTGTTTTTATTATGCTTTATTTTTCATTTTTCTGATTCAGGAAGACCTGAAAAAAAGAAAACAACAGTGCGGCCAGAAGTAACTGAATCGTCGTCTCAGTTGACTGCCATTGTCTGTCTATCTGTGTTCTTTGCAATCGTAATGATTCTTCTTGTTCTGTTATCGCTCTATCGTTGGAAATTTGTAAAGCAGCCAAAAGGCTCAGATAATACAAATACAGATGATAGATTAGTTGAAGAGCAAACATTGTCGTTTACAGAAACGAATAAATAGACACGATGATTTATGTAAAATTAGCACCCTGGGAATTAGGATATTAAATCTATCAAAATAGTTTTTTTAGAAAATCGGCCTGTCTTCAACATTATGATACTGTACCCGAGCTGTTCAACTGGGTTTCAGCTATTAAAAACAATTATCGTAGGAGGAGATAGGAAAATGCGAAGCATCCTAGTATTCTTGTGTGAAGGTATTTTTCAAGAGGACATCCATTAGACAGTGTATACCACGATCGGAAAACACCCATATTTGGGGCAAATCGTTGAACCTAAATTCGTTTTAATTGTCAATAACTAATTATCTAACCCAATTTAATTAGTAAACAGGGTTACATCAAGTGGTTAAAATCAGTAACCGCGATTCTAACCAACTTTATATACCATCGAGTAAGCATTATAGAAATAACGCGCGATTTACCGAATTTCGCCCTTACGTAAATTTATATATAGATAGGTCGTACGTATACGGTTACGGAGGTTGCCCAAACTGCCTAATTATAGCATCCTCTTCGCGTGTTATAAAACCCCAATATTAATATTAATATTAATCTCAAACTAAACCAATGTATAAGAAGTAAATAACTTAAATGTATGGCTGACGTAGAAATTTGTCCAATTATAGTCATGCCCCAATTAAATATAGTACTGTTGATGCTTTTATTATTTGTTTGTTATTATTACTTTAATTTTGTTTTATCTGTATTTCATCATCGATGCACTCACCACTCCGTTCCAGTAAAATAACAAGAAAAGAATATAATTTGCCTAATAAAGATTGCATTTGTTCAAGATGTAAAATGCATGTATTCAAATAAAAGAGTAATACCTAACCCAACTCACTACCCGTCGTTGTTGTAATCATTCATGATCTCCATCAAGTCAACACATTCTCATCCTAATTATAAGACAATTAAACTTACATTACAATAAAAAAATTAAAGTATCATTCTAAACCACCGATAACATTGTGTTTTCACTGGTTCGTGTTTTGTTTAACGATGATGATAGGAAATGTACCATCCCTTGGATCTTTACGTAAAGATTTATACTTTAAACCTGATTAAGAAAAGAAAAAGCTAAACCTTTTTTATGCAATTGTAAGAAGGTTAAAGTTAGCAATAGTAATGCTGATAGTGATTGTACAGTCTAGATTGGAAGACTAAGGGAATTAAGGCAATGCATTATGTGTTAACAAGACCTCATGTTTGGATGTGGTCTGTATGTAAAAAAATTACACAATGAGTTGAATGAGCGTAGATAAATATGATATACAGTGATTTAATAGAACAAGTATTCATAATGACGGTTAAAACATATTAATAGAATAAAAAGAAACAAGAAAAAAAATATATAAAAATAACAAATAACTATATAAACCCAAAAGTAAAATGGAAATTTAAATAAAAACTGATTTGATTGATTAAGATTATACATAAATACATTGTAGCTATTTCCTCCATGACTGTAGTACTACATCCACCATTCCGGTTTCTACAAATCACTTTAGACCTATTGGAACGTTCAAACTATACGACACATATTGAGGATAAGGAAACGATATGATAGTGGTTCCCAAGTTGTTGAATTGTGATTAGAAATTATATAAACATTGAACCCGGATGAAGGGTGTATCTTTTCACCAATAGTACCTCTCTGTACCGTTACTACAGCAAGATTTGTTTTATTATTATTCAGGACAAAAACAGTAATTAAGACTTTTAGTTTCAGGGTACCGAAAAGACTAAATATCAAAACTACAATGAGTGAAAGGATAATTACACATAACTAGAAAAGAGGTGCCGTTTCAATTTAAAAGAAAAACTCTTCTTAGACAAAGCACTTTTTATATTAACTGGTACGTTATCCTAGAGTTTAGGACCAGTGAACTTAATGCTATTTTTAAAAGAAGTAGTTTAAAAAAAAAGGAATACGTATTTGATTTGCGCTCCGGGTTTTGTGGTTATAAAAATTAAGATTGAAACTAAATAAATCATCAAAGTGTGATGGCAGGATCAAGTTTAGCCATGAATAAAGAAAACACTTTGTTGAAGATGGTTAATATCCTGAATTTTAAAAAGACCAATTGAGAAAAATAAAGGATTGGAATGGGATAAGGGAGGAGAATTTGCAATGTATCTTACGGTTTTCTTTTGGATCAATAACCGTTTGTTTTGGATATTTGGTTTTCGACTTGAGTAATCTGGTGTTTCCAATTTAGTTTGCTGTCTAGATAAACACCAAGAAATTTAGTTTTCTCAACAATAGGTATTAATTGATCTTTAATTTTTTAGTTTGAAAGTACTGGTATTTAGTGGTATTTGTGAATTTTTGAACACCATAAAACAGCACTTCTTTAGATTAACAGAAAGTTTGTTTGCAGAAAAGTATGTTAAAATTTTCGGTTGATATTTTAAAAAGGGAATCTATAAATTAGTGTTGTGTCATCAGCATACAACAGAAACGAATACATATTTGAGGCATTATGGATATCATTTATGTACAATAAAAATAATAGAGGCCCAAGCAGGAAACCTTGAGGGACTCCACAAATAATAGGAAGAAAATCAGAAAGGGTTTGTTTAAATTTAGTGCATTGCTTGTGGTTTGAATAAATTATATACAGGTCCATGGATTCCAAAATTATGTAACTTATATAATAAAATATCGTGATCAATTGTATCAAAGGCCTTCGAATCACTATTAAGTCATACCCCAAAAATATATTAATCTAATATTAATATTTATAACATTTATAAATGTAATATGGGTTAGGCCTGTCTAAAGTAGGCCTGCAACACCCCCCCCCCCTCCCGCCTCCAAACTGTTAGGATCTGAAATTCATTGATAGAAGATGAAAATGCGCAATGTTACATTAATGTACATACGAAATATTTCAAATGCAACGCAATTTCCTACAATGCAGTGTTTCTCCATATAACATTTCATACCAGTATTAACCAGGAACAAGGCCATATACATGGCTGCAGTAGCGTGATCAAGTTAGTGTTTACCGACCAACCGACCGACCGACTGACCGACTGACATAGTGACCTGTAGAGTCGCGTTGCACCCGACTAAAAACTACCGCTATAATAAGAACTCCTGATCGAACGGAACCATTGATAAAGGATAAAGAAAAAGATAAGAGACACCGGGATGTAGGTCTAATACTGGTGTCACTTATGAAACAGAAATCTGTCTGAAAAAAAAAGTAAAATTGTTTTCAGAACAATAGAAATAAGTTTGCCTGTAATCCAACATAGGAAATGATCAAAGTTTCAACGCGGTATTATAACCCGAAGGTCACTGTGTATTGTCGTTATTATTGGATGTTGAGGCACTTCCAGGGAGGACTGAAATAATATTATACTACCGGGTTTGAAGTATAAAGGGGATATAACAAACAAAAACCACACAATACTTAATTTATTTTGAAGTATTAGACATAAGAGATAAAGAAAGTCAAGATGAACACAGTGTTTCTTCTTCTGTTGATACTTTCTGCTTTAGTGTGTAATTTGTCAATTGTAAATTGTTTTAAAGACATAGATTGCAGTTTTGAAGAGGACATGTGCACCATAAAAAAAGACAAGACGGCGTCTGCTCGTTGGATAAGATGGTCAGGGGATTCTGCAGGGTCTGTAGATCATACTTACGGTAATAGTTCAGGTACGTAATCACATTATAATTATCAATTTGTGAACATTACTAAAGCTTGGTTCCCACTAGAACGTAACGCAAGGACGTAAACGCAACGCAAGCGTTTTAACCAATGACAAACGAAGTTATAGACAGTTAGCAATCACAAGCGAGTAAGCCATCGCTTGTGATTGGTCAATTCATTTGCGTTGCGTTACGTCCTTGCGTTGCGTCGCTAGTGGGAACCACGCTTTACTTGCAGTCCTACCGTTTAATTTTCTCCTCTTTATTTTTTTATTCTGTAACAGATAATAATAATAATAGTAGCGCCTAATAAGTTGCTTAAGACTAACAAAAATATCAATTGATGTTGCCTTTTTGATAGCTCATTCCAAAGATGAGCAGATGAAAAAGATAAATTACTACAAAATATAATTAAGAATGAAATATATATACTTAATCTTTTTGTAAAAATAGTATTCACTTACATCAAAAAGATTAATAGTATGGCATGATACTTGTTGTTCACAGGATTCTTTATGTCTGTGTATAATTACGGAACTGCAAGGCTTCTAACTAAAGAATATACATCAGTATTCGAGGGTGGCCCAAAGTGCTTAACTTTCTGGTACAAAATGTATAAGCAAAAGACATATGCTGCGGATGGAACAATTCGTGTATATCAAACATACAACGAGACCCACTTTGGTGAACCAATCTGGAAGGTCACTGGTGATTTGGGAAATGTCTGGCGACCAATTGAATTGGATTTAACGAGTGATACAGATTTTAAGGTAAACATTTTTTGAAAAAAAAAAATTATTCAGAAAGCTTGTTTATTAAATCGATAGATAATTACATTTATGACCATGTCATTCATAGATACAAAAATAAAACTTAAATGTACTGTTTTTGTCAATTGTACGCACAAAATAATTTCAACACCACATATCGTGACCTAACAATATACTCCAATGAATGCGAATTGTACTATTTATTTTATTACTTTTAGATTGTTATTGAAGCTGATCGACGTCACTCAACATCAATGTCAATTGATGACGTTGTAATAACAGATGAAAAGTGTTCCGGAACATGTAAGCAATAAATATACTGTATGATATACCAGTTAGAATTTTTACTGCCTAAATACTTTGATTTATTTATTATCTACTGAAAATATTTATAGATATATAATAGAATCTTTAATAATTTCGTTTTAAAATACATCAAACATAATTGCAATAACCAACAAATATATATTTCGAGCACAACACACATGAGTGTCGAATGTGTATACATGTGACATGTAATTTTATTGCAAACAATGCTTAAGGAAACGTGTATATAAGATCACTGTTGAATATAATCATATTTCAGATTCCCTCAATCCTGACATATCATGCAACTTTGAAGACAACCTTTGTGGTTATCAAACTGACCCTACTGTTGATGTCGATTGGATACGACAACAGGCAGACGATGGGATGTCAGGAGATGGACCAGATGAAGACCATACATTTGGGTTTGACTATGGTAAATCACTTTTGGTAGAAAAATAGCTTTACAAAAGACTTTTATAAGAAAATAATCAAACTCTCCTGCATTCAACAACAAATCTAATTCGGCATTTCTCAGAATCTCAGATATTATCTTTTGGAATAACCTGTTACATAATGTAATGACATTTTGGTAATTTCTGTTTGAGTACTGGTGCCACATACAGCACCAGTGCATAGATAAAATACTCTAGAGGCTGAAGTAATCATAAATAGTTTAAAATGTCTATTTCTTTATCTTTTTTTAAATATTAATTAGGGCATTATTTGTGTGTAAACCCAAATACAACTCCACGATTATCAGGCCACAGAGCTAGAATCATATCACCAATTCAGAATACAACTGCAGATGACTACTGTGTCTTATTCTGGTACTACGTATCTGGTTCAAATGTTGGTAAATTAAAAGTGTTCGCAGAACAAAATAACAAGAAAGCGTTAATGTGGAATGTCCGGGGTGATCAGCGATCATCGTGGCATAGAGGTAGTTTTCAACTAACCAATACAGATGATCCTTTTCGACTGATCTTTGAAGCAATTCGTGGAAGCAATCCAAGTCAAGGTGCCTTCTGCTTTGATGACGTTGATGTTCTTAGTGGAATTTGTCCAATACGTAAGTTTATTTTATCTTGCGCTGTTAAAATACTGTATCTTTATAACGTGTTCATGAACAAGTTCACCGTAATTCAATCGATTTTGAAACTGTGTGTATTCTAATGCAATACAATATGATTTTTCACTTAAAGATTACACGACACCCACTCCAACAGAGCCACTGCCAACCGAACGAACTTGGCAAGTGAAAAACATAGACGATGCTGGTTGTACATTTGAGAACGATACGTGTGGATATGGTTCCTATGATGGGATGGAGTCGTCGTGGCAAATTATGTCAGCGTATGACCGTACTGTTGGACCTGAAGGTAAGATAGCATAAAAATCATACAATTTTGTCAGTGTCACAACGAACAGGCATAAATGAATGTTTACAAATGTTGATATATAGTCTAAATGTATAGTTTTAACGTATAACATGTGCCTGCCCGTGGTGTGAATGGCGACTTTTTTCAATGATATTTTCCCTCAAATTACATAAATGTAAGTTCGAAGTCTAATGCTGGTGGCACTAATGATGGCTTCGCTTCTGCTTTTATTGACGGTGATTTTTTTTCTGTTTCTAATGACGGTGTCACTAATGGTGACTTTGCTTCTGCTTCCACTAAATGATGACACTGCAGATGGTAATTTTGCTTCTGCTTCTAATGATGGTGGCACTAATGATGGCTTCGCTTCTGTTTTTATTGACGGTGATTTTTTTCTGTTTCTAATGACGGTGTCACTAATGGTGACTTTGCTTCTGCTTTCACTAAAATGACACTGATGGTGATGTTGCTTCTGCTTCTAATGATGGTGGCACTAATGGCGACTTTCGACTTTGTTTCTGCTTCCACTAAATAATGGCATTGATGTTGATTTTGATGCTGTTTCTACTGATAGTGGCACTGATGGTGATTTTGATGTTGTTTCTACTGATAGTGGCACAAATGGTGATTTTGATGCTGTTTCTACTGATAGTGGCACAGATGGTGATTTTGCTGCTACTTCTACTAATGGTGATTCTGATGCTGGTTCTATTGATGCTGATTATACTGATGTTGATGGTGATCACATTTATTATGGTTTTGCAGCGGTGATAGTATTCTTTTTTTGTGACACTGAATTGTTTATGTTACTTTTACTTTGTTGATGGAGATTTTATAGCTTAACATTACGATGATATTAGAGAGCTTTTGATTTGCGACAGTTAGTCGTTGTGTCTTCACACATAATGCCTAGACCTGGACTCATCTGTATCGAGGTGAGGAGCGAAGACACACGTTCCAATATCTCCGCATGCGCAAAAATTAAAAAATTAGTTAATTAATTAACATGACGTAGTTTGATCGTTGGTCGTTGCAACTGGAATGCTTCCTAATGTTCATCTGGGGTACATATACGTTAATATAGATGGTGACAGAAATAAATTCGTATTATAATGATAATTATTATTTAATTTTAGGACATTATTTGGGATTAAACAAGATCAACTATAATGGTGTTCGTTTTCGTACTCCATACATACACAGCACAAGCGTTTCCAACTGCTTGATGTTCTATTACATGTGTACTGACTATTATTGGTGTAAAGGTAGACCCCTAAGTATCTATATTATGGATCAGGCCGCTGGTGACAAGCAGTTGTTAATTGACCCAATTTGGATAACCAATGAATACAAAACAGACCACTGGAAAAAGATACAAATTGATTTACCGCCAACAAATGACAATTTTACCGTGAGTATGATGAATAATAGTCAAAAGTATAGACAAAAAATATTAACGGGCTTGTCTTTCTCGGGACTGTATCTACAATATCTTCAGTATTTCGGACACATTTTGTGATACATAAAATGTGACGCCGTATTTTTAACCTAAAATTAATTCCATGAATTGTCTACGATACCGGAAAAATAATGTCTTTTGTATAACTAAACAAATGTATGTGTTCCAAGTTCAGCTTTACTACCCATTGGAAACATTATTGTACATTTAAACAGCTTCATTTATAGATAATACTATATTATTATGTATTTACAAATAGGTGGTTTTTGAATCCATGTATGGACGTCCCTATATTAGGATGTTTGGTATTGATGACGTAGTTTTCTATGACCAGAAGTGTTCAGCAGGTATTTATGTTTACAAAATAGTAGTAGGCCTATAAAACATACACATTTATAATGATTTACTTTATGTAGTTTTAAGGATTGTGCGTACATCTTTACTAATATATCTTTACTATATAGTATTTGTATTGTTTATATAAATTTAGTTAAACCTGAACCATTTAAATCAACCATTGACTGTGATTTCGAAGGAGGTGAAATGTGTGGTTACATTCAACGAGGTAACAGGTGGAGAAGATTCCAAGGCCCGACACCTTCACTTGGTACAGGGCCAGATAACGATCATACTTTTAACAAAGCAGAAGGTGAGACTTCTTAGTCTAGGTCAAAAGTAGCATTAGTTTGCTACTCCAACATACAGTTACTGTTAACTGCCATGAATTCTTCTATAATTAGTATTACTCCAATTATCCTATACAATCTTTAGTCGTGAAAAGTCTTGAAACAATTTATAAGATTATTTCTTTACTATGAACAACATTCTGAGTGTACACTTATTGATTTATTCTTTTTATAATTAAAATAATACAACTTTATCAATGGTTCCTCTATTACTTATTATAATAAATAACATTTTTTTAGTACAATTACCCAGTAACCGTTAATTTCTTAAAATATTCATTAGGCCAAGGTAGCCTAGTAGGCCTGTTACAACCGTTAATGTAGAAAACGCCAGCTAATGTCGAAACAACCGTTAATGTAGAACAATCCACCGCTTATGTAGTAAAACCTCCAGCTTATGTAGAAACACCAACAGCTAATGTAGAAAATGTTATATATATTTTACAAAAATGTCTCATTTATATGCCAGTGCATCGATCTTTACTTAGCTATCAGTTTTTCCACCTCTCGTAAGCAACCAACTTTCTAAAACGACCACACATCGTAAGCAACCATCTCTGTTAAGGGACCGCTTCTCATAATCGACCACCTCTCGTAAGGGATTACCTCCTCTCATAAGGGACCACTTCTCATAACCGACCACCTCTCGTAAGCGACCACCTCTCTTAAGGACCACACCTTTCGTAAATGACCACCTCTTTTAAGGGACCATGACCTCTTTCTCTCTATTAAAGGACCGCTTCTCATAATCGTCAGTGACGACTCTTTTAAAGGACCACCTCTCTTAACGACCCCACCTCTTGTAAGTGACCTCTTATAAAGGACCACCACCTCTATTAAGGGACTGCTTCTCATAATCGACCATCTTCCATCACAATGACCTCTCGAAAGTGACCACCTCTATTGCGACGACCAGTGTCTCTGTTAAGGGACCGCTTCTTATCATTGACCACTTCCGAGAGGTGGTCGATTATGATAAATGGTCCCTTAAAAGAGACGGTGGTCGTTCAATAGAGGTGATCACTTACGAGAGGTGGTCTATTATAAGCAGTGGTCCCTTAATAATAGAAACGGTGGACGTTCAACAGAGGTGGTCACTTACCAGAGGTCGTTGTGACGGGAGATAGTCGATTATGAGAAGCGGTCCTTTAATAGAGAGAAAGAGATCGTGGTCCCTTAAAAGAGGTGGTCATTTACGAGAGGTGTGGTCGTTAAAAGAGGTGGTCGCTTACGAGAGGTGGAAAGACTGATAGCTAAGTAAAGATCGATGCTTGCACATGAATTATAGACATTTTTGTAAAATATATAACATTTTCTACATTAGCTGGCGATAGTAACTACATAAGCTGGGAGGCAATTTTCGTTACTACATAAGCTGTTGACTGTTTCTACATTAGCTGGTGTTGATTTTTATTTACTACATAAGCTGTTGGTGTTTCTACATAAGCTGGAGGTTTTACTACATTGGATTGTTCTACATTAACGGTTGTTTCGACATTAGCTGGCGTTTTCTACATTAGCGGTTGTAACACCTACTTGCCGTAGTACTAGTAGGCTAATTTGGAACCGGTATTGTGTGAAGATATAGATGGCGCCTTAGACATGTTCAAAGCGTACGATATTGCACTCCAATTAATTATAAATCATACATTATTTGTACTTGTTGAAGGACATTATATATACGTTGAAGCATCGCTTGGAAGAAGAGCAGGCGGAGTCACCTCTATCAGCACACCGTATATTAGACATATAAATGGTCCAATGTGCCTTAAGTTTTGGTATCACATGTACGGCGAGGACATAGGTAGTTTGACGGTTCGAGGTAAATATCGCTTATCAGACATGCATCTATGGTATAAAACTAGTACACCCACCTCAGAATGGTCGCTTGGCACTATTGATCTCAACAATAATGCAGTGTTCGATGAACTGATCAAGGTAAATACTCTATTTTGATAGTATTGCCTTATTTATAAAACGCTTAAAAGTGTTTATTTAGAAATTATTTCGACTGAAAAATCATTCATGGGATATATACTGTACGACGTGTAATAACACTGTCCTAATTTCTTTCTTTTTTCTTTCTCAGTTAATTAGATTAAATGCAAAATATTATCAGCTAATATGAATAGTATTATTTGTTTACAGTTTACATTTCAAGCGTCGTCAGCTCGTGGGGCCGGATATAAAGGAGACATTGCTCTTGATGATATTAAACTTCTTCCTAATGCATGTAATTCACCTGAACCTGCGATTACACATTCGTATTGCACATTTAAAGAGCATCCTTCTAATAAATGTAACTACAGAGATTATGTACCAAATTATATGTGGCATCCTTGGAAATATCAAGATAAAACCTCGGGGACAGCCAGTGAGACATCAATAAAGATTTCGAAAGGTAGGATTTAAGGTTCAACTTTAGATACTATGTATGTGTGGCAAACTAAAAAAAATAAAATGAAATTAAGTGTGAGGAAAGGGAAAGAAAAGGAAAAAAAAAAAAGAAAAGAAATGGAATAATTGAAAAATCCATATATTTAAAAAAATTATATTTTTGGATTCGAGTAATGCGATTTAGACCTAGTAGAAATAATGATGATACTCACAGTAATTAGGCCTTGCTCTAAATCACTTTTAGGTATTTTAAGACATTAAAAAAAAAATACTGACAGCCTCCAACAATTTGCTTTCTTAGCTTTCTTTCATTTGTATTTACAGAATATAAATAAACATATTTTTCTTCATAGGTGTCAATTCATTTTTATATGCTGACATTCATGAGGAAAACAAAAATGTAGCGATTATAACTCCTGAATTTAAATACGCCAAACGATATTGTCTACAAATGTTATACATAATCAAAGAGGATTTTGGTTTGAACATCAATTTTGTACATCATACAACGTCTAAAACGTTGATATCTTCCCTGACCAGGCAAATGGCGCCATTGTGGGCAAAATACACTCTAGAGTTGGAGACAACAACGCCAGATGAACAGTTCTCAGTGAGTATACTGGAAATAGGTTATGCCTATTATCAGTATAAAATTATTGTGTATTTTTCATTAACCCGTGTTTGTAAGAAATGGTTATTACATACATAGTGTTGGTTGTTGATCATTACTCGCCGACAGATTGCTCGGCTGTTAGTTACTGACGTGTAACAATCTAGAATACTCCGAATGACTAGTGGCTAATAACATGAAAACTTAATTTTTTAAAAGGGGTCAGTAGATAGCATAAATCCTTAGACGAAACACTCTTATAGTTATTAGAAGCATAATTTCCCTTAATGTGTCGTGTTCACATACAACTCATAATGTATTCTGCAACATTGGTTTCTTCAAATCTGTATTTTGGTGATCAACATAGCATTTAAATTTTATAGATTATGTTTGAAGCCAAAATAGGTCATGCGATCAACGGATTTGTGGCAATAGACGACGTCATGATCAGTAAAGGACACTGTCCAAGTAAGTTCTTCACAGCTCTACAGCAATAATATCATACTACAACACAACCGATACACTGAAATGTTATTATTAGTTTGTTTACGTAATCTTATTGATTATCCAAGAACAATTATATATAATTTTGATCTTGTTAAATGTCTTCTTTCAGTACCTGAAGTTATGGATAAAATAGACTGCAGTTTTGAGAAGGATTGCGCCTTTTCTACCAATACATCATTGCTTAACGGTTGGCAACTATCAGACAAAGAAACTCATACACATAAGAGGCTACCAAATATTGACAATACGTATGGGACGCCATCAGGTAAGTAACCATATTTTCCCATAAAAGAGCAATGATGAAATTTATACATACATGCAAAAAAACCTATGTGTTGTAGAACTGCTATAGTTCATTTACATAACTGTGATTCTGTTTTAATCAGTTCCTATAAATATTTATTTTCAGGTCATTACTATTTCATTTCGTTTCGACATACCCAACCGCCAACCGAACGAAATTTTCTTCGTACACCAGTAGTAGAGATGACTGCTAATAAACGCTGCTTCCAGTTTTATTATTATCTGAATTCAAATGCAATATCGAGTCTCAACGTTTACGTCGATGATGAGTCAATTAAGCGCTTCCCTGTTGATCCAATCTGGTCTTCAATAGGCAAGAAAGGTAACCAGTGGAACCTCGTTCAAATGGACATCGAACAAACTAAAGGAAACTACTCGGTAAGGATAGACGTACTGTTAGAAGTACATAAGATAAACCTTCTTCGGTTAACGTTTTTCATTGACGCTATTTTTCAGAAATACGGTTTTCGACGCACATAACTAAAGTTTTTTGAAATTCTTGAGCTCGGCTCAGATTGGTTTGTTTACAACGTGAGCAGAGCTTGCGCGTTGTATGTTGGAAAATAGCGTTGAAGTTAGCGTTTACGAGCTCTTGCGAAAGCTCCCATCTTGAAATCTGTAAGGCTATAATTATAATAATAATAATAATTATTCATATTTCTTTGCGAAATAATAGATAACAAATGTTCAACTAATTTGTTCTACATCTATATTTAAGTTGACTGAACTTAAAAACGAATATGTATGACAAACCTAATCAATAGTTGTATATTACCAGATTGTATTCGAACCAAGATCCGGAGGTGGAAAGCATGCAGATATCGCCATCGACGACGTCATCCTTTTGCATAATAAATGTATTAAAGGTATGTTAGTTTTGTCTCTATGCAAACTACCATAAGTAACGCAGTAATAATAAATGTATCCCTTTCCTTGAACATCATGACTAATACTACTACTAAAAATATAAATGAGTTATGTATATAAATCTAAACATCGTTCTCGTTTCAGTTCCTGAACCGAAATGGACTTCAACTATTGATTGTGACTTTGAAAGTGAAAACAGTTGCAGATACAAAAATGTACGCACGGCAAAATGTAATTGGACTCGTCATGGAGGTAAAACAAAAACAAAGAAAACTGGACCAAGTAATGACCACACATACATATTGAATGACGAAAAAGAAGGTATTTCAAATGTTAATTCTAATACAAAAAAAAAACCTATATTTGGTATCTATAACGAACATGCTAATGTACTTTACCTCTACTACTGCAATACTCTTTTCATATCCATATTGCAGCTAACATCTTCTAGCCCATATTCTCAAAAGTAGACCAACTTGATAATAATGAATTATTGTTGTGGACTGAAATACAGGTGAATGATTGGTAAAACGGGTGTCACGAAACCTAAGACCACGAAAGCTAAGACCCCTAAGACCTAAGATCACGAAAGCTAAGACCCAGACCTAAGATTACAAATATTTATCTTTCGCACCTGCCTTGTATTTTAACTCCAAACATTTATTCTGAATACCACACCTTAGAATTGGCACTTTCATGAAAAAGAATCACATAAAAAGTAACAAATACATTTTTAAATTGATGGTTTTACAGACGTTTTTCTCGCACACAAAATGACTAGCCTACTACAGTACAGTAGGCCTACCCCATGTTCAATGTTTTTGTTTCTATGGAACGTCAAAAGAGCAAAAATTATATAGAGGGCTGAAAACTCTGTGGAGTCCATCTACAGTGTGGATGGAACAATGTAAAATTAAAATTGTAATGATAATAGTATAATCATGCAAGTACGAAGAAATAAATACTGGCAAAATAAATTTTAATTTAAAAATCATGATACGTTTTTTTTTTTTGTTTTCTTTCTGTTTTTATACTTGTACTATTATTGTTGCTCTTTTGGCGCTCCATAGAAGCAAAAACATTGAGCATGGGGAGCTGAGCTCGAGGAGTTACATTACAGTATACAAAGAAACACATCTGTAAAATCATCAATTTAAAGGATTTATTTATTTGTTATTATGTGTTTCTCCTTCTGAAAGTACTTATAAGTCCTAATTTTAAAGTGTGGTGTTCAGGATAAAGTTAGTCAACAAATTTGGAGTCAAAATACAAGAAAGGCAGGTGCGTAAGAAAAACATCCTCTGAACCAACACAATGGAGTAAATATATACCAACAAACAACCCGTCAAGTTTGTTTGTTGTAAAGAAAAAATATACATTTACTCAACGGGCGAAAATAATGTGAGTTTATCTATGTTTTGCGGTAGTATTAAATTATATTTATGGTAATAAATTAAACCTACTGTGTTTAAAATTATGTATGGATAAACAAGTATTGTTTTTAAGCTGTAGTATATCTTAGTATTTGTAATCTTAGGTGTTGGGTCTTAGCTTTCGTGATCTTAGGTCTTAGGGGGTCTTAGCTTTCGTGGTCTTAGGTTTCGTGACACCCTTGGTAAAACATTAGCTTTTTACATATATTTTTTATCTTTCAAATAGGGAACTATATGTACATCGAAACGTCACCTCCACGAATACCATTTGACTCTGCGGAATTATCTAGTCCACTTCTACCTGCCTCTGTTGACTCTAAATGTCTTCATTTTTGGTATCACATGCATGGAAATTCAGTAAGTAGTCTAGAAGTGTACAGGATAACGCCGGCACTTAGTGAAAAGAAGTTACTGTGGTCGAAAAATGGAGAGCAAGGTGATCACTGGAGAAAAGCAATTCTTCCACTGAACGTAAAAAGATATTTTAAGAATGGTTCTAAAGAGATAATTGACCACTCAATGAAGGTTAGTCAAAATAATATTATAGAGTATCGGTGGAACATATTCAAATGTAAGAATAAGATTATTAGGTAAATAAGAAATGGATAGCTTGTTTCGATTACTATTTGCCCATATGTCTGTGGTGCCATGCCTGTAATTGCATATTTCAGTTTATGAATTATACTAAATTATTTCATGAGAAAAATAATAATTATGCATGTTTTACTCTTTACCTTTTAATACAGGTACATTTTAAAGGCATAGTTGGCTACGGATATGAAGGAGATATTGCGATTGATGACGTCAAAGTTGTCATCATGTCATGTGATCCTCCGCCAGAAAGTCCCCCAGTTAACGAAACTAGCTGCGACTTTGAGAATGGTGTAACGAGATGTGGATTTGAAGAAAACACCAATGAAGATGGCAGTGGAGATGATAGAGAAAATGTGTTGGACTGGACCTTTTTTAATGCATCATCCATTAATGGAAACCAAACCATTTCAAATGATACACATGTTGTTCTCTCTCAAAGTAATGAAACATTTCTTACATATTGCCAATTTGTACTGTATATTACTTCTATATAGTACAGTCATATCGTTATAATTAATCGGGTTTTGTTCAAATTTAGTCGGGTATGAGGTTTTCTGGATGGTACTGTACTAGTACTAACACACAAATATTTATTATGTTATATGATACTGTACAATTACCTACCTTAACTAAGTGAGTGTGTGTACATGATATTATGCGGCGGTGACACTGTACTAATATTTATAGAATATCTTGCATTAAACTGTGACAATAGTAATATACTAATGAGTTTCGGGGAGTTTGTTTAGATGAGAAATTTAGTAGTATTGTAGTTTATAAAATAAGATAAGTTGCCGACTTTCCAATCTTTTATATAGCCTACTTCTCCTTATAATACGGTTATACGAATTCAAATTCTACCCAATTGTGTTTACAGCAAAAATCGTTCCATTTTGTTTAAAACTGTACAATTGACAACAACAATCCACATTAAAAAACACAACAGAGTACGTTTAACCATTCCATGAAGTTTAAATTAACAGTTTAAGTGCAAGTTCACACGCCCAGTAAACATATCTATATTTATTTTTTCCAGATCAAAGCTCCTATATATTTGCGAAAGCAGCAGAGTTAAAAACAGGCCAGCGAGTTGTATTGACATCACCAGATATCTCCGCTGGTTTGTACAACTGTCTACACTATTCGTATGTCAGTACTGGTGATTTTGTTATTGATATCTACACCAAGTCATCATCTGGAAAAATAGGCATGGTTTATGCGTTACCCAGAAGACATCAGTCAACATGGCGTAGACACAGAGTCAACATATTACCCCAAGAAGAAACATTTACGGTAATATTTACTTTGACTATCATTTACTATGTTAAAAAGAGAAATAAATGGAAGGAGAAGAAGAAACTCAAAATAATAAATTCAATAAAAGGTATAAACAGCATATTTTACAAGAAGCATATGTTATGAAGAAAGGCTGTAGAAGGCACTCAATAAAAAACGATCTATTACGTTTTTATTGCTTGGTAAAAGATGTTTATTATCTGTTTTTATATCTAAATTTTTAGGTCGTGTTTGAAGGCGTTGTCGGACGATTACGAACCGGTTTTATGGCGCTTGATGATGTCATGATAGAAAATGGAAAATGTACCACAGGTCTGTATTTTTATATAATAGAGACGCTTATATTTCTAAAATGTTTTACATTGTAGATAAATTTTCCACAAACCGTGTTTTTTGTTTGGCATAATTAAAGATGGACGTTTGTACTTTTAACATTTGTTTTAGTTTGCTATCTGTGTTCAATAAAAATTCCATAACTTAACTTAGATAATAATATTACCGTGTTTTTGTTTAATTGCAGTGGCTGTTTCAGAAGCGCCTCAAACTCTAGTGAATGAAGCAACAGAACAGTCAAAAACAACCGACTCTTTATCCTATAAAATTACCATTGCTTTCCTATCAGTATTGTTTGCAATTACAATGATTCTTCTTGTACTGTTATCAATATATTATTGGAAACAATTAAAGCATCCGAAAGCTTCAGATGATTCAACCACAGACAATGAACTGAGGGAGAAAGAGGAAACGGATAAGAATGCGTATGCCTCGTTTGAAACCTAACACCTCACCATTTTAAAGCAAAATTACATGATTTAAAAATATTTATATATCTTTAATAAGTTCCTTCTCTTTTCCGATGCCGAGCTTTCGTTTCAGAAAGTTAGACGAAAGACGAACATTATAAGGAACTGAATTGTGTATACGCATGCGCACAATAATCTTCTTTTGTCTTTCTATCAACTCGAAACGAAACTGTATTGTACTCTCCTATAATGTAGTGTGGATTTGGAAAAAATATGTAGTGGTCACAAAACATCCACACGGATTTTGTAATAGGTCTATGCATATTTGTAGTCATTTGTTTGTTTTTTTTATTACAAACGATCTTGGTTGAACCTAAATTTGTTCGTGCGAGTTCTAATATTCAGAAGCATGTCCGAAGCAAAGGCTTATTATTAATGGTATATACTGCAGCTTTGTAGTAATTTCCATTGCTATAACGTATATAATGTAACCTTATTGTAGGTTTTAAAAATTGAAACAATATTTAGTTGAAAATAATAGTTAAGTATGTGTTGTACACAGTTTCACTTACAAATATAGTATTGAGGATGCAGTTTAACAAATTACTAACGAGTTTAAGTATAACGAGCATATATTATACAGTAGTCTGTCACTATAATAAAATATATTACATTACACAATTGTATTGGTAAGCAGTTTTAGTTGTTGTTTATGTTTGTTCGAGAATTCAAAATATTTTGTATAACATTTAGGAATATAATGAAACGGTAAAAAAATAGTAGATACCATTAATTGAGCTCTTTCAAAAAGTTGATAATGGTGATGGCGAAATTTCTCTTTCAATTCAATTCAACTTTCAGAAAAACCTAAAATTTGATACATAATACAAAAAAATAATAAATACACTGGATTCCGTAAAAACCATTAACAAATTCTGAAGGAAAGAGGACCAATACTTCTATTTATTTTTAGTATTCTTTGTGGGCTTTAATTTTTATAAGATCATTACAGAGACATTGGTTGAAGCCTATGTGTCATATTAATTGTTGCTTTACTCTCAATGTCTTGTCTTTCGATGGATGAGACGTAAAGCCGTTGGTCCCGCGCACGTTAAAGAACTTGGTAAATTATTCGAAAAGAGTAGGAGTGTGGTTACTGTAGCACACTGATGACTGCCATTACATGGGGCTGTAGAAGCTTTAAGCCGAATTCAGTTTCCCGTTAAGCTCGACGACTATAGCTACATTTACATTTAAATACTGGTAATATCATCATCCCAAAAAAGGTAAGCTTACGAGGGTGCTATTGTGATATTTATTTTGTTTATTGTGATAATAAAAAATGACGATAATGGTTTATGATACGTTAAAACCAACATCTATTTATTGTTACTAACATTTATTTTGTTTGTTTTTTTACATTTGCATGCGACAGCATCATATACATACATTTTATTTTAATATATCATTTGGGATCAATACATTTCACATCTTAAACATTTGATTAACTATCACATGCAATTCATGTTAATTTTAGTTGGTGTAGTAATTTTTTTTTATTAAGAGGTGCATGTTTAATCGCAATTTTAAGAAATTTATTTTAAAAGCTTTCAAGTATTTATCGATTTCTTCATAATGTGTTGATATTTTCATTTTCCATATCAAGTTTAAATTCATTCTTATTAAATTGTTTGTAGTTCTTACTTACTTTAAAATTATGTTTAGAGATATTTTTTTTCTTGTCCAATAGAAGCATAAATAACACAATGGTCACTGTATAATATATAATTGAAATGGGATAACGTATAACGGCGTGTTATGCATATTTGATATTACAAAACCTATTTGAGTGAAAATCTGATATTTTTTTTTTAAACGGTCACATATGAGGAGATCAAAATGTGAGCATCACACCTCTGTCACTCATCCTGGTGATATGCAAATTAGCTTAAATATGCAAATTAGGGTGAATCTACAGGGTTACCATATTTTAAAAACCACTAGTCAGAGATTTGATTTTTCACTGATTTATTCAGAATGTATATTATATAATTATTTGCTCTAATGAAACATTTTACGAAAAAATGACCGGAAGTACAACATTTGACCCTTGACCCAATTTCTCAATGTTTGCATACACTTTATTTTGCCCTTAAATGATTTAGATACATGTTTCCAATAGCCAGCATAGGACTGCTTTGTAATTCCCAAAAACACATCTTTGTCACACGCCTCGAAAGTATGTAAATTAGTTGTACAAGTTGATTGAGTTGATCACAGACATATTCAGAATGTACATATTTCTATTTGCTATAATGAAACATTTTACAAAAAATAACCGGCGGTACGGCATTAGACCCTCGACCCCATTTCTCAATATTGCATATATAATGAAATTAAAATGTCTGTGAGCTACTACTAATTCGCATACTTTCGAGGTGTGTGACAAAGATGTGATTTTGGGAATTACAAAGCGGTCCTATGCCGACTATAGGAAACCTGTATCAGAGTCATTTGAGGGCAAATCAAAGTATCTACACAGATTTGAGTCGCATTATGTATGCAAACATTGACAAATGGGTCAAGGGTCAAATATTGTACTTCCTGTCATTTTTTTCGTAAAATGTATCATCGGGATGAGGGACAGATATTATGATCTCCTCATCATATGTGACCATTGAAAAAAACGTAAATGCGGAATAACCCCACTGATCGACCCTCTTTTCCTGGGGCTGACCTAAGACAATTAAAAAATAGAGCTGTTAGGTCCCCGGAAATTGCACTTTACATGATTTGTTATAAATTTAATAAAACAACATATTATAAGCCTACATGACTAGCCAACTATAGCGGGGAAAGAAAATGTTTAAAAAATCAACCTGCCAGGTCTCCGAAAATTGCACCTATACTACGAAATATGAAACAAAATATTATAAGCCTTCATGACTAGCCCTAACATGGTTTGGGCTGAACTAAGAACATTTTAAACAAACAGTGAGACCTCATTGACTCTCGTTTCCCAGACGTTTTTGGGGTCCAGCAGCTTGGACCTATACATTTATCTAGTTTACAAAATTCCGAAACTGTCAGCCTTAGATATATAGTTTTCACGTTGATAAAGCTTCTTATTGATTATGTCCTCCGGGGTTTTAGCTGGCTAAAGCCGCGGCGCGAAAATAGAGCTACTAGTTCCCGGAAAATGCACTTATACTTTGAGTATGAAATGAAATATAAGTCCCTGGGACAGCTCTACAGAAAATGTAGAAAAATAGAGGTGCTAGTGGAACATTTAGCCTCTGATCCTACTATATATCACTATTAACATTATCTTACTATCATCATTGTTGTTAGTCGTTAGAAATCTAAAACCGGACCTATCGTACACTGAAATATTATGAGTTAAATTTAGAATAATATAATTGTCAATCAAGTGGCTTAAGTTCAATAAAAGAGGATCTTCTAGACAATTGTAGTGACTTTATGTTTTTAAGTAACAACTTAATTGATTTAACAATCACAAGTTCCCCAACACAACACATTGTAAGGCGGATTTGATTTTGTTGCTGACGTACGTTGATGATAAATGTCAGGAAGCAATCAAGCATGCATTCAATCAAACTTAAAATATCAGCTTATTGATTATTAAAAAGCGGATATTTTTTCTAGCAATTGTTGATATTGAATTAAGGGGGGACAAGGGGCAGAGTTTACGGTGGGCAGAAATTTTACGAAAACCTACACATGAATCACGCCCGTATTCTTAAACCGGAATTTAGTCGTAGTTCGAAGTTCGACTTGAAAAAGTCGTAGTTCGAGCTATTACTTCAAATTCGATTCGAAAACGAAGTAGTCGAAGTTTGCAGTTCGACTTAATGAAGTCGAGCTTTTAGTCGAGTTGCACACGTCTGGGTAACAAAGGCTATACATTGGCCAATGACAAGAGAGTATTTGAGGAGCAGACGAAATTTTGCGTATTGATATCACTTTCCATTTTCTTACAACACTTTTTACGCATCAGGACTATACATGAAAAATAATTTTAATCGTTAATTATTAGAACAAGATCAGTATTAATTTAACAGTGAAGTACTTTCGATTAACAACAAACAAAATCTTCAAAATATATTTAGGAACCATGGCGGACCATATTTATCGTGACAGGCCTGTCACGATAAATATGGTCCGGGGCCAAAATCGGTCCGGCCGGACCAGTTTTGGCTCTAAAATTGTGGCCAAAAGCAGTCCGCCACTGCCAAAATCGGTCTGGGCTTTTCTTCTGTCGATTTTAATTGAATTACTAGGCCTATGATGCTGTTTTAAGTTGTTTATGGCTAGAAAAATATCCCATGATATATATTAGTAAGTTATCTTGTCGGATAAATACTATAAATAAATGTATTTTATCTAAAAACATGACTTAGGTGTTCACTCATATTTCGGCCTGCCACACACTCACATGAACGGGTATGAGACGCTGATATTGCCAGCTAGATTTTATTTATGATTGAGGCCTTTTTCCGTCCTCAGCCTAATCAATATTGGATAATTGTTTTATAATAATTGTATTGAATTGATATATTGATTGATTAACCATAAATAATTAATAAATTAAATTGTTTTTAACATCATGGGGAAACGAAGATGTTAAAAAAGAAAAAATGGATTAAAAACAGGCAGAGATACATATTGTATACAAAAAGCTTAATTAGTATTAATTATTGATGAGTTACTACTAATAATGAAAAAAAAAAACAGGCTTAATTTATAATATTAAAATAACAAATAAATCCCCGTAGTTTTCAATAATGACTAATCATGGCCTTTTTTTTTAATGATATATACATTATGACTCATTTTGCGCACCATATATTTGTAAGACCGGACCATATTTGGCGGCCAAAAACAGTCCTACTGCCCAGACCGATTTTATCCAGGCCGGACCAGTTTTGGCAGCCAAAATTGGTCCGACCGGACAGGTTTTGGCAGCCATAAATGGTCCCCCGGACTGATTTTGGCAGCCAAAACTGGTCCGCCGGACCGATTTTGGCCCGGACTGATTTTGGTGTGACAGGCCCACTAAACATTCCATCGCGTGGTGAATTTCCGCATCTGCCATTGTCGCTATGGCGTGACGTAGTTGAAGTCGGACTTGCGCGAAGAAAATTATGTAATTTGTATACAGTTGTAAATAAAGATGATTTTCATTATTATAACATATACCAATGTATATTTAATTAAGCTAATATAAAAATAGATATTTCATTCTTCAATATCTGGCCAATATAACAACTCAATGACTGTTACGTTTTTCATAAACATCGTTTAAAAACCATTTAGTCGACCATTTAGTCTGCCCCCTCCAGGACTAAAAAAATCGATCAAAATCCGTCTCGATTTAGTCGAGGTTGGCCTGAATTAGTCGGCGATTTAGTTGAAGTTCGGTTTATGAATTAAAATGACGTCATTTTTTTAGTTTTAGCTCGAACTACGACTAAAGTCCGGTTTAAGAATACGGGCGTCAGAGTATTTTTATTTTTATAATTGTTTTTATTGAATATTTTAACTAATTATTGGAACCAGTATAAAGTAATGTTTATAGTATTTTTGATGTTCTTATATGTTGCTTTTAAAATGTTGTATCTCTGTAGTATTCATGTCTAATATATTGAATATTGATTGTTTTAAACAATTATTATAAATATTGCATATTGTAATAATTTGATTAATATACATTTTAACATTTTGAAAATGTACTCATATTATTTCCATTTTAATTGTCAAAATAAAATTGAATCTTGAATCTTATTAACGAAATATAGTCTAACTAAATCAATATTTATGAATGCCATATAAACTATTAAATCATGTATTATATTTTAAGAGTCTGTATAGCATGAGGGTTTTCTGCGAATATTTGATTAAAATAGTAATGCATTAATTATTTTTTGTATTTATTTTTTCTAAATCATCATACTATCTTATAGCAAATAACTTGCCAATTACATTATAGATATCCTTTATTGTGCGTATAAATTTGAAAATGTTTTATTTGAGAAATAGCATTAGTTACAGTATAAGACTAAGATTGAACTTGAACTAAGGATCGGAATGCATGTATTTTGTTTAGTATTTTTATTACCTTGTTTAATTAATTTCAAGACTTTTTAAGGAAATAATATGTACATGTAAAACAGAAAAAAACAATTAAGGGAATTATGAAACATAAAGTTTTGATTATGATGATATAGTTTATAATATTTTGTTTTAAATGATAGGTTTCGCATGATTGTAATTACAATTTAAATATGTGATTGTAAAATTCATCTAGATTTAAGTAACAATATGGATCATGGACGTTTATTTTGTTACAAACCAAAACGAAGTCGGTTTGTGTAAAGAACAACAAAACTGTAATGTTAGTACATTTTTACTTTAAAAAAAAATCTCCATATTCAAAACAATAGTTTTTTTTTCCTGTTTTGTATTTTTAGCTACCAGGTACCATGATACATTGGAAATGTATACTCGCTTTGGGTACAACAGGTAATAAACAATGTGACGTCAGTAAAGGTCACAAGAGGTTCCTGGATGGTACGGTGTACTTCTTACCCTATTCTCACGCACCAATCAAACTTAGATTTTGCAAGGACGTTGCCTATATAAGACACACACTTGAATCGATACGATAGTAAAATTGCTAAACAGAAACAGACGATATCATCAGTGAACCAGTGAAATCAATATGTTTTCTAAAGGTGCATTAAGTATTTGTCTGTTGCTACTTTTAGCTATAACAGCACATGCAAGACGCCGACATCAACTAATATGCGATTTTGAGGAAAGCATGTGTCGGATAAAGCAGGATAAAACAGATGATGGAAGATGGCTTCGATGGAACGGAGAAGGCAATATCGGTGTGCAGACAATACCCTCTGATAGTCTGAACGGCAATTATACCGGTAAGTTATTATTCAACTTTTTAAAAAGTCCTAAAGTTTGACAAAATCCAATTCTTTTTTGTTGGAAATAATACAAAAAAAAGTATTTTGGTTTATGTGAATATTCAGCCACACAATTGTGGCACCTTTTCTCCCCGTCACGCATATTTTGAAGTTGCTGATTGTAAATATGAAATACGGTAACATTTATTCACCTTGATGGTATTGCTTATAACTACTGCGGAATAGCTTGACGTCAGGGTTTAATTGGTCAGATGTTTTGCCCTACTCTGATGTAGTTACACACAACAAGCATGTTGGTGCAGTACCCGCTGCTTACTTGCGCTCGAATCTAACCACTATAGCCATCAGCTATGCAAGCTCGGTAGTCTAGATGTATGAACGCCAGTCTAGTGATCTGGAGGTCGTGGGTTCGACTCCCACCCGAGAATTACTTGCGAAAGTATTCTCAAATAAAACATAAGCTAATATTGTTATTGGTATAGGCGCCATATGATATTGTTATTTCTGCAATTGGTATAATTATATATATATATGTATAGCGGTAGCATAATTATTCCCCTATTTAATAATCTTTAATCAGCTCTACCGAACCTAAACCGATTAACTATAATAGGCCTACAATGAAGAAAATGCAGTGGGCGGGAAGCGATTAGATGTAATATACATGTTTTTGTGTGCAGGGACGTACCAGAAACGGTTTCCGCCTTTCGGAAATGACAGGATATGAAAAATAGCTTTAAAACGCATCACTTAATCTAATGGCACCTAATGCTAGATAGTATGATGCGATAAATTAAGTATACTGTAGGCCTACCATAGAAACATTGCGTTGGTATCGCGGGGTTGAGGTTCTTGGAATCTATGACGAGTTGGTTACGGGTTGTGTTTTTCAGTGAGCATCAATTGAAAATAATGAATATCTGATAAAGAAAGCCATTGATGCCGCAACTACAATTACTACCCAATTCTAACAGTAGGCTACTATTATGCACAACATGTCGCATACACACGAGATGGGCAACTATTGTCATATAATGGGCAACTATTGTCATATGTGTGGAGATAGCACTCATAATCGGGTAGCCAAACAGATAAATCGGCTCAAACCTGACCATATGTTGTTTTTTTTTACATAAACCTCGTAAAATAGTCATAACCGTTATATATAAATGTTGTTTAAACAGTCACCCATTGCGGCAGGAATGTATGCCGTTGGCAATTTCTGATAGGATCTGATACAAAATAGTATCATGACTATAACAAAAATAAACCGCCTTCAAGTTATGAAAAAAAAACCCAAAAAACTTAACAAGCCTATGTTTTTGACAGATACTGTAAGAAACAAAAGGTAGTAGAACGGTAAATCTAGTATACCGTAAATGATACAACAAGGAATGTTTAATTTTTAGTGCGACCGTACCGTACCGTAAACCAGTATCTTGTAGACAGCACGTTTTTAAGTTCAACGTTCAACTCCTCGGAGGGAATTTATTTATAAGCAGGCCTATTAAATTGGGCCAACTGCCTTAAAACATAAATGCTCTATGACTGTATTGTGTTTCTAGACTTTAAAAATAAAAATTAAAATAAAACATATTTTCAACGAAATAATTTGAAATAAAGCGTGGGAAAATTTCAGAGTAATATGAAAGAGGTCCTCTAACGTGAGAGTTTTGGATAAACTTTCTGCCTTTATCCTATTTTACTTCTAAACTTAGAATGTAAGTGTTGAAGGACTGCCTCCTTGTATAGAGATCACGGCCAAATCATTTTGGATAAAAAAAAAAAGATTACAGCTGAGGCGTGATCGGAATTGTTAATTATTCGTCCCTCCCTATTTAACACATACCGAAAATTCACTTCACTATATGAATGAATAACTCTTTTTTATGTTTTCTACTGTATCTACAGGATACTTTATGTACGCATATTCAACAGGTGTGTCTAGACTTCTAAGCCCGGAATATTCTTCTATATATAACGGAGGACCAAAATGTTTGACCTTTTGGTACAACATTTTTGGAAGTCGGCGGACAGGAACGCTTAGCATCTATCAAAGCTGGAATGAAACCTACTTCGGTGAGCCAATATGGCAAATAACGGGTGATATGGGAAATGTTTGGCGTCCCATAGAGATAGACCTGACAAGCGATCATCCGTTTAAAGTGAGTTACTCACCTGTTATTATTTGACTGTATGATTGTTTTAAAAGTTCGAGAAGATTATTTTGATTATGCGAGAGTGAATACTATCTACCAACATATTTATGTTAGTAATTTTAGGTTCGATTAGATAGAAAAAAATCCTTAAACCAACTTTGTTTTATGTTTAGGTCGTGTTTGAAGCAAATAGAGGAAGTGGAATTTCAATATCAATTGACAATGTACATATATCTGAAAGTGTATGTCCTAACAGTGAATGTAAGTTAGGAATGCTTTATTATTGATTTGAAATGTATAAACATGCATACAGGTGGGTATATAATGAATCATTCACATATGTTCCGGCACAGTTCTGGTCCGGAGCCGACAAACCGAACTTGAGTGTTTCGTTTTCACGCCGACACTCCACGCAGCTATGCAACAAAACATATGTGCCGTAACCTCATGAAAAACAAAAACAACAAATTCACGTTCAATCTGGTTTGCCGGCGCCAGCCGGAACTGTGCCTGAACAGGTGTGAAATATCTTTAGGCCTACATCCGATTCTCAGTGCTGAATCTCATATGAAAATACTTGTTCTGCATCATAGGCAGTGTTACAGCATCTCATGAACTATATAATGGAGGGTTAAATTATGGTTAATAGTTAGGTTAGGATGATACAGACGTCGCATAAGAAACACATGTGAAGCTGTATTACGGATTTTGAGATGATACTTAGATGGTGTACCGATAATCGGCTAAGTATAGTGGTTTTGACTAATTCAACACAGACCAAGTTACGTTTAACGCACATACTGACATAATGAATTGCTGTTTCTAAAATAGATTCCTTGGAACCCAGAATATCTTGTAATTTTGAAAACGAAGAACTGTGTGGATACCAACAAGACCTCAGTGATGACGTTGACTGGAAAAGATACAGTGCTCAAGATGGTGTTTCTGGAGACGGCCCCGATGAAGATCATACGTTTGGTGAAGACTACGGTAAGTAGGTAGACAATTAAACTCACACTCACTGCGTTATATACGTAAGTTGGGGGTTATTACTGGAAATTACATTTGAAAGTTTATGGTAATTGTTACTAATACGAAAATCGGATAGGAAATCGTTGCTTGTTTTAAACGAAATTATAAAAGTTGACTAATACTGTGTAGTTTGCTAATTTTACAATTGTACAGGTTTTTATATTTGTATGGATCAACGCCGTGTACCCAAACTACCTGGACATCGAGCCCGCATCGTATCAGCAATCTTCAATACAACATCGGACAACGATGACCACTGTATTAAATTTTGGTATTTCCTGAGTGGCTATGACGTCGGAGATATCAATGCTTTTATATACCATGACGAACAATCCCAGCTGATGTTTAATGTTCAGAATGATCAAAGTGAAATATGGCACAGAGCATATTTCCAAGTTCCATCAACTGTAAATAGTTTCAAAGTTGGATTTGAATCGGTTAGAGGTGTGGGTGAAGGTATACACTGCATTGATGACGTTGAGATCTTCGAAGGTTCATGTGAAATGTGTAAGTATGGCTCTATAGCTTTGTCCAACTAATAAAATCTACGAACAGGACATTGAGCTGAGCAAAGGTAGGAACTCGTAACAGTCCTTTGATCTTATGTCTGGCTGCGACAAATACCAACAGTACAGAATAATGTACATAATTATCCGCTGCGCGTGGAACTGATCATGTCGCAGCCACATATAAACCTTTTTTTACCTCCAGATCTCAGCATCCTGATGTTAGATTGCCTTGGTTTAACTACAGCAGGCAGCCACATAGATAGCTAAGAATACTTGACTTTTCGAATGAATGTTCATGCTAGTAGATAAACATTGTTGGAAAGTTTAACCTTTTTAAAATAATTGTTTATTATTAGGTCATGTTAGTCATGGTTCATTTCTTTAAACAAAAATTATACCTAAAAGCTGTTGTGGGGATACATCACCGATAATTGACAGACGTTTGTTGTCTCAGTCTGTATGTAGTATTTATTACGCATTTACTTCAAATATAAAACCTTATTTTCGTTGCAATATTTTCCATTTAATAATATACAAAAAATAATGAATTTCTATGAGTGGAAAAGTACAAATAATGCCATGATGTGAATGATAAAAGGTTAATTTTCACAGAATTTCCAAAATTGTTGCCGTAAAAAACTATAACCACTCTATTTCAGTACTTACTACAGACACTCCAGTGGTGACCACTCCGGAACCTGTGGTGGACAACGCCAATTGTGATTTTGAGACTGACTGTCTGTATTCACTGGGGGAAGGCGAATCCCATTTGTGGCTTAAATCTCCTGCATCTTCTGAACAGCACTATCGTTTACCGAATACTGACCACACTACAGGAACCAATAGTAAGTATAATTGTTATTTTATCATTATCACAATTCTCAGTGTACTCCTTACAAACTAACTGTTATGGAAAGGTATTCGATTTGGAAGGACAATCCCATGTATTCTCTGTTCATTATGTCACTCTTCAAAGAGCCCGTAATTTAAATGTATTCTCCTTTTCAGTTTATTCACAAATCAGTTAGAACTAAACGTATGTACCGCGCATATTTTAAATAGAGCAGAGTTCGATACATTCCATTTTTTAAATAAAAAGATTAATCAAGAAAACCCATTTTATTTTGCAAGACTCAGCTCACCATATTATTTACGCTGTGTTTTTGAGCTTCTGCACTAAATGTACGATAACGAGAATGTTGTGGCTTATGGCCTACAGAAAAAAGCATAAAATTAATTAGTATATAGATATAGATATTAACCGGTGAAAAGGTGTTTAAATAATTTAATTTATTTTATTAGAAACTATTAATATTTCACAGTACGGTGTAACGATATATTGTTATATATATATATATATATATACTTACAATTTTAGGTGGTCATTATGCACATATGGTTAGAACTACTGAATATGACAGAATAAACCTCCGAACTCCAAAGATGCATCAACAAAACCACTCAAAATGTTTGCAGTTTTATTTCACAATGGATACTGCACGAGGTGGGGATCATCTGAACGTATTCATAGATTATGCAACTATTGCTTTCCCTACTGACCCAGCATGGATGGTTTACAGCTCGAATTTATATAGCAAGTGGACAAAAGCTCAGGTTGATATACCTCCGACTGATAGAGATTTTTCGGTAGGACCTCCTTGTACTTTCTTTGATTGTTTTCCTTTATTATATACATCTTTGATAATAATGTCAAAAAGACATCTCGTGTTAATAGGTTATGTAAATTTAGAGCCAATGGTACACAATAAACCCAGTAATTATTATTAATTCAAGAAACAAGGTACACATATTTATATGTTTTCTCTAAAAAGGTTGTTTTTCAATCCGTGCGAGTCAATAGTTACAATGATGGACGTGTTGACGTAGCATTAGACGATATCGTATTTCTGGATCAAGATTGCTCCTCAGGTAAATTTTTATTCTAAAACGTGGTACCGATAGATATTATTTTAAATATCAAGTATTGGTTGAGAATCCAATATATTAAATGAACAGTAATTTATTTTTCGTTTATTTCTGAGTGTATGTTGAACGTTGGTTGTTCGTAGTAATGAGCTATGGTTACAGTAAACTGACATTGTAAGAATTGTTGAGGAAGTTATAATGTAGTTGTTCTTCGTTTTATGTATTACACGTGATAGTAAAATATGTAATATTCATTATAATTTTATTTTTGTAAATTAGTAACACCAGCTCCTTGGCATTCTACCATTGACTGTGATTTTGAAAGCAATGACTCATGTGGTTACGAAAATAAGTTTTCAAATGTATGGACGCGAATAAATGGAACAACGCCCTCTCAGAATACCGGTCCGTACAATGATCACACGCTAAATACAACCGAAGGTTAGTAAGTTTGTTGTCTTATGTATAGTACTTTACAATAGAAATTTAACTTTATTATTTACCCTTCATATGATATTAAAGTTTGTTTACTCAATATTTATCGGGTTCAGATGACTTGGTTGGGATATGGTTATCAGCAGGTGTTCCTTTCTACCCAAATAGAATAAAGTTAATCTGTCTAAATAGTTCCTTGTTCCACTAACGCTAAAGTAGTATGGTCTTCTTATACACCACATATACTACATCATAATAATTGATTGATCTAGCTTTACGAATGGATCATCACACTTGAGTGATGATTGTTATATTGAAAATAGATTAAATATCATCTATTACATTTTCTTTTATCATAGGTCACTATATGTACGTAGAAGCATCTCCTCCTAGTTTTGGTGGTTCCAGGGCTCAGCTTGTAACACCGATCATCCCTAAATTTGACGGACCATTATGCCTTCAGTTTTGGTATAACATGTTCGGTGAAGATATTGGATATCTAACAATGTACAGACTAAGCCCAACGAGCAGCGCTTTATTTAGCGAGCTTGGAAATAAAGGACGCGGGTGGAAACTAGCCAAGGTGGCAGTGAACGATTATGGGAGTAGCGGCTATATGTATACCAGCTATCAGGTGGCTTTTGAAGCTACGTTAGGTAAAGGATATAGAGGGGATATTTCTATCGATGACGTGAAGCTTCTACCATATGCCTGCGATGCTGTGCCAGACCCAGAACCCGTGAAGAGTATTGATTGTGATTTTGAGGGTGGTGTTGGCGAATGTGGATTTACAAGAAATAAACAGTATGCAGCTTGGAAGCACTATGACCGCAAATCAACAGAAGTTGACATAGGCCTGATGTCATTGTTTCCGGAACGTCTGACAAAATGTATGTTTACTCTTGTAATATTAATCCATGTAACGTTCGTTACAAAACTAATAATTGAATAAATTAGGAAAGACAAAAACTAAGCATAGGCCCACAAGTTTTTTTTTCTATAGCCCCTCCCCCCCCCCACCCACTCCTCATGTATTCATGACCCAGCCGTTAAGATTTACCCACAATGACAATTCAGACAACTCCTCCTTTTCTGCTTCAAATTATTTGTCCTCAAATTGTCCCATGTATCACTTCTTAATTTAAATTAAGAAAGAATACATGAATCAGAATTATTAACCTTGTTATCGGCACTTTCTAATTTAAAATAAAAAAAGACACTTAAACCAATACATTAACTTTATATGTTATTTTTCAGTATCCAATTCGTTTGTGTTCTACGATACAGTTCCGTATAATAGCCAGATATCTTTGATATCCCCACCTGTGATTCCAGCACGGCATCATTGTTTATCGCTTTCATATATATTAGAACGAGCCCATCTTAGTATCAGTGTGCAGAATTCAACTGGAATCACTGAAATGATAACACTAAAACGAGGTTATTCACCTCTATGGACGAGTAAGAAAATATCATTCATTATGGAAGGAAATGATAATTTTAAGGTAATTATTTTTTCTATTTTTTGTTAAATACAAAGCACTGTGTCACCATTATATTTCGTATAGCTTCATATTTCATTAAACACCATTCCTTTTCAAAACATTTACAGGAGGAAAACGTTTTATTCTTATTTCCCCCAAAAAAATGATAATGAATACAGTTTGTATATTATAATTATTTTGAAATATTTCACATTAAAAAAAATGACGCATGCGAGTTTAATAGACTTTTTGTAATATTTTATTCTGATCATATTTAGCATTCAACATCTCATATGAACATATAAAACCATAGTCAAAAGTACTTTCTATTGTCTATGATAAAACATACATGTTCTAAAATTAAATACATATGTGCTTTCTGATTGGCTGTTGCAACTAAAAAGATTGAGAAGATACTGTGCGGGTTTTGAAAGATAATGGTATACTGCATATCATCTCCAGAGAGAAGCCATCGTAGTGAAATAATGTAATTATTTTGTTTATATATTGTTCTTTAGGTAGTTTTCAAAGCTGTCTACAAACTATATGAAAACTTTCTTGCAATTGACAATATTAAGCTGACACCAGGGAAATGTCACGGTAATTTTTTAAATTTTATTTGATTCAAAATATTTCTATCCAAGGGCTATTTCGCATGTTAGAATAATTTGTATCGTATGTAGGTTTACAAAGTTACTATCGTGTTCGACTTTGGTAGTTTTCATGAGAACAAACTAGAGTTAGATTGCCATGATTCAATCATTGCAAGGATGATTTTTTATTGATTGCTGAAATTAGAAAATTCCGTTATGATGCTGCATGTGTATTCATATGCAGTCAAATAATGTACAAGATGTCTATATGTTTATTTATACTAAAGCATAATATGCTTAACCTTTCAATCCTTTTATAGTCGTTGAATAAATAGATTAACAGTTTTGTGCCAATTTTCACAGATGTACCTGTTGAGAAACTCAGTTGTAACTTTGAAAAAGATTGTAGAATGGTTGTTAATCTCACAGATGCTGAAGAGCCTGCTTGGCAGTTATCTACGTCAACACGTTATAGTTTACTTCCAACATATGACCATACGTACGGGACACCGGCAGGTAGGCCTAGAATAAAAAAAAGAAAAGAAAAACAATTGTTGATAAACTTTAGCTATTAATACTAGGTAATTTTCCAAAAATAATGTTGACAATTTATATATTCTACAAATGTATTGTTATTTTATTACGTTTTAGGTCATTATTTCTTCATATCATTTCCAAGGACAACATACAGTGATCAGAAGCGGCTTCTTCGTACTCCTATTATGCAACGTACAGGCAATAAACGATGTTTACAGTTCTATTTTTACATGGATTCATACAAATCAAATCTTTTAAACGTTTACGCCGAAGACTCCGGTCTCAATCACTTCCCAGTCGATCCAATATGGAGATCATATGGCAGTGAAAACTCGGCAAAATGGATGAAAGCCAGTGTTGATATTCCACCGACTGAAGGAGATTTCTATGTAAGTAAATTTACAATCTACAGTACTCTTCTCTCGTACTACTAATTATTAACCTAAAAAATGATATGCAAGTTATGTAGGTAAATCCAAACGAAAATTACTAAAAAGAATGGCAATTCCATGGGTATCATACAATGGCTGGATCTCAATGGAAATAAGCAATAGGCTAAATGAAAACGAGAAAGTAAAAGCCAAACAAAATTGCAGAGCTTTCGGGCAACACTAGTTCTTCATCATCATGTATGTAAATTATTGAAAAATAATTAAAGTGGGCGAAACACACAAGAAAAGAGATCGCTTCTCCGAAACTCTTACAAAATGCTGGAGTGACATTAAGACGAGGCAATCGTTTACATTTACCATATTCCTTTTGCGTATTTGGTGTATTACTTATTGGTTAAATTTGATGAAATCTCTTATTGTAGCGGTTTTTTTAAAGAATAGTTCTTTCGGTACACTTCCTTACAGGTTGTATTTGAACCAATATCACAGGAGAATGTATATTCTTCTATTGGTATCGATGACATCATCATCCTTAAACAAAAGTGCTCAAAGGGTAAGTAGTCCTACTTTTAGAAGTCCATTTTAAATGTAAAATATATGCACGACAATGGTTAGACATCATGTATTTGGGAATCACAGATTTTAGTGTTTTGATAAGCATATTTAAAATGTATGTAGGCATATTACCTATACGAACGGACTGATCTCTCTTAACTTTAAATAATAGTTTTATGTTAACAACATAGGCCTACATAATGAGTAAAACATTAATCTAATGCGATTTCCAAATAATTGCATTACAAGAATCTTTAAAAAAAATTACAGTCGTCTAAAGATAATAACCATAATGAGTATCATTATTGTCACAATAAATTCAAATGCAGCATGTTGTTCTTGAATTGAACTTTTAGTACACCTTAAGAGTATTAACAAGTAAAGTACTTTTTCAGTGATTGAACAAGAGTGGAAATCGACAATTGATTGTGAGTTCGAAGACAATGATATTTGCGGATATAAACCAGCAGACGAAGTCAGAAGAGAGTCTGACTTTAAATGGCGGATAAACAGTGGATTGACTGACACTCATGATACAGGACCACAAACTGATCATACGTTTGAAATGAGCGCCGCGAAAAAAGGTAAGTAGTCCAAAATTGGATACGTTGCAGATTAAAAACTATTTGGTTTTGACATAAGCAATGAATTTTAAAATTATTCATTTTAAGAAAAAAACTTAAAAAAACTTATCTAGTGTTGTTTTTTTCTTAAAATGAATAATTTTATAATCCTTTCATTTTCATTGAAATACAAATACAGTATCGTCCAGACTTATTCAAATAGTATCAATCAATCAATAAAGCAATCATCGAAATTTTTATTCCAAGATCAAAATAAAAACATATACAGACTGATACAATTAACATGATAATTGAATGAGATACAACATAAGCACAAATAAGCGTTTTTAAAACAAAATTGAACATTATACGTTCTTTTACAGGAAGTTATGCATATATCGAAACGTCACCACCACGAAAGCCTGGAGATATTGCCATACTTGCCACCCCACTCATTCAGCCTATCAATACCTCAGTTTGTCTTGAGTTTTGGTATACTATGTTTGGTGAAGACACTGGCAGTCTTGAAATATATCGAAATATACCAGCAGTGAACCGGTACGAAAGACTTTGGCGGAAAGAAGGACAACGTAGTAAACGATGGCTTAAGGCAGAGGTGCCATTGAACACAAACTATATGGATGACAATCAAGACTTCATTGAGCACACTAGCAAGGTAGATACAAGTACTGTAACAACGGCGGTAGGCTAATAATGACATGCTATAGTGATTATAACGAAAACGAATACGTTACAAAAAAACGTATTCGTTTTCGTAAGCCGCCAGTAAAAACATGAAATTTTAAAGATTTCAGGTACGTGTTGCTTGGCTTCCCATACCTAGCATAAAATCAGAGCGAACGAGATCTTTAAAAACTGCTATTTATCAAAATTTACTTCGCCTCCCTACTCATTCAATTTCACCCGATTCACAAGCCGTAGTTATAGAGAAGCGTAATAAAATAATATGTCAACACTTTTCTGTCTTTCTGTATTTTATACTCGTTTAAATCTTGTTAAATGTTAAAATATCCCTTTTTAAAGTGTCAAGTTCAAATGATATTCACTTGAATCGGTTACATTTATTTCATGTCCTCATAATGTGTTTTGTTCATAATGTATTAATTATTCTTAATAATCGTTTTTGTTATGTTTTCAGATTTATTTCAAAGGAACCGTTGGCTATGGCTACAAAGGTGACATTGCTATCGATGACGTCAAGCTAATCTTTAAATCATGTGAACCTCCGCCAAAAGTAAAAGATCCTCTTCCAGTAAATGAAACAATGTGTGATTTTGAAAACGGAGCTGACGGCTGTGGCTTTAAAGACTTTGAAGAGGAAGGTAGTGGTGCAGAATGGAATTATTTCAACGTTTCATCAATCAAATTTGATCCTACGATTGACAACGATGACCCGAAAGTGAACATGTCGAAAGGTAACTTAATAAACATTGCCATATTGTTAACAAGTTCTAATAGTTAAGACAGTCGTCGGTGTTTTGTTTACATTATGTAATTTATAGCAAACGAAATTTCTTTTGCTAATATTTTTATTTACTTTGATTTGAGACATCTTAGTAGGTTGTAGATCATGCTCTTGATCAAAATTTATGCATTTTGACTAATTTATTTTTGTGACAGGATTCAAACCTCGAATAGGGAAAGCTATTTTTTTGGGTCCCTTTTAAATATTGTACTGTTTATGTATGTGAATAAAGTAAAGTGAAAAGTTAATAGGACACGGTATAGTGTGATATTATTCTTATACTATGTGTAGCTTATAGTGTTACGAACGAATTAGCCTAACTACACTAAAAGTGCTAAATTCATTACAGGACAGAAGTCTTTTATATTCGCCGATGCGTCGGATTTACGATCTGGTGAGCACGTTGTCATTATGACGCCTTCAGTCTCTTCCAATCTGGATTGTTGCTTGTCATTCTCATATATAACAATGGGCGACTTTATAATCAATATCTACAGCAAACAAGCTTCTGGCGGAGAGGAGGAGTTTATTCACCAACTCGCAGGCGAAAGCATGGCAGATTGGTCCAACACCTCTGTCAACATTAAAGCTAGTGAAAATCCTTTCAAGGTGACTTTTTACTTTAATTATAGTTTAAGAATCGTCAAACATAAACAAAGATCAAAATTTGATGTACACGAGTCTGGACCTGGAATATCAAAGTGTTCACAGACATTATGTAACAATGGAGGAATTCCTACAAAGGTACTATGTTAGGTTGTAGAAAATTAAAAGAATCTAAAAAATAAGTATAAAACATATTTGTGTACGTACGAGACGTATCGTTTGGAGGTACCCGATAGATTACTATTACAAAGAGATAATCACAATGAACTTTCCTTTCTCTTTTAAGGTTGTTTTTGAAGGTGTGATTGGTCGTGATGACGGTGGTTTCCTAGCGCTAGATGACATTATTGTAAACGATGGAAAGTGTCCAACAGGTAAGAAGAAACGTATAAATGAGGTTTACACCAATACCTTGTAAAATGAACTAAGACGAAATAGAAATGCCAAACAAATATTTTATTTTACGCTTCTTTCATTACAAACTTGTTAAGCTTGTGGTGTGTAGTATGTTCGTAAATTACAAAAATAGAAAGATGAATACCGTTCATATTTTGCTACCTTCTACATGTAGCACACCCATTGAGTGGGGCTTGCAAAGTCCGTTCACAATTTAGTTTAATGTATCTTTTTTATTTTAAAGTGGCTCCTATCAAACATGTCGTTGAAGATTTTGAACAGAAACCAGCGGCAGAAGACAATGGCCGATCGACCGTATCAATAGTAGTAATAGCACTACTTACTATAGCATTACTCATTGCTTTTGCTGTTGTCATCTTTTTAATCCTTGTCATTAAAAGCCATAGACAAAGAGCTTCATCTGATTCAATGATTATCGAAGACGTAAAGTCAGTAGAAGAAAAATCTTCAACTATTGATTAAATTATCTATAGGATTTTAAACAAACAGGATCCATTATGATTTAAAGCACTATTTACTCTGAAAGTAAACATACTAATTATAATTATGATCTAACTGATAATGACGTAACCACTTATAATCCAACCGAAATATATATACATATATTAAATAGTCATATTTCTTGGGTATAAACAAATAAATAGATAATTTAGGATTTATAGGTATAAGTTCTTATCCTAATATTATTTGGTTAAGTTGTTATCCAGTTAAGATTCGAAGTAAATCTACACTAATCTTGAAAATAATAGTGAACTCGGATATATGCATTACTTTGGGTGACAGTACACAGCAGCAAGTAATGCAGTAACTATAATACAATTATTAATTAGTCATAATCTTCCTATTACATGACGTTATCATCCTTTATTTGATGTTGTTTAAATGTTAAACTAAAATCAAACTCTATGTCCAAAGAAGGACATTAATATTACCATTCCAATAATATTAGGTAAGTTTTAAACTCAATAATATTATTTGTTTATGTTTTTATGTATTTTGTATAATAGTGAAAGTTGAAAACATTGTTGAGCGTCTTATTTTGTGTCAATGTTATAAAAATGTTTACAATTTGAATAAACTTTTTGTCTGTCATAAAGGGAACAATGCTTTGTTGTTGGTAATATATCATGACACTGTAAGCGAGTTAAGCGCGTCGCTTTAAACGCACCATCCTAACATGTTGACAAGCTTTCTGTAACTCCAGTTTCTCCTATTCACAAATACGACGATTTGTGTATTCTGTCATACTGAAATGTTTAATTTAAGTTAAATCAGACAATATTGTTTTTACTTTCATAGGCCTACTAACATACTCTTTTTTAAAAAGATTGTTTATATTAAAAAGAAAAAGACATCTACTTATTAACAAAAGTATCGTAGGCCTAGGTGGCTAGGCTATACCACTACAATGGAAAGGTGTCGGATATTACCCAATATTTATTACTGAACATAGGCAGGTGGTTGGTAGGTAGGCCTAGGCCTAGTACATTTTTGTATTGGATATCCCAGATAAGGTACGCTCGAGATTTTTTGTATAACCTAATATTAGCTTATATAGAGCCCTCTATTGTTTATCCGAAATTTATTTATTTTTAATTTGGAACCTTCGACTTCCTTTTTTAACCATCATCTGTCATAATCTTCAGTTCGAAAAATGAATTCGAACTACTTTGCGCTTACCTCATTGCTTTAGTGGGAACCAATCCTAAAGAAATAACAATAACAGGATCGTCCAATTAAAAACAATACTATAACTAATAGGGCCTAGTATAGAATTACTCTTTGCTTTTAATCCTTGTCATTATAAGACATAGAGCTTCATCAAATTCAATGAGTATCGAAGACGTAAAAGTCAGAAGAAAAATCTTCAACTATATTAGTTGATACGATTTTAACCACAATATTATCATGATGATTTAAAGTACCATTAACTCTGACGGTCAACATAACTGTCTTGAAGTAACCACTATCAAAATCAAACCGAAATAAAAGAAAATCATTGTGGCAATATGAGTAATCTTGATTGTTCATAAATGCCATCAAGGAGAGGTTGAACAAATGTAGAAAGAAATAAGGGGATACAAACTATCAATAGTAGAGAAAAAGACAACTTGTATGAATAGTCCCTTACAAAAATGTTCTATAGAACTCTATAGAATTCTATAGAAGTTTTAATAGAATTCTATGTTACTCTATAGAAACAGATAATTTCTATAGAAAATGTTTTATAGAATTTATAGATTCTATGTATCTCTATAGAGTTCTATAGAAGAATTCTATGTTACTCTATAGAAACAGATAAATGTTTTATAGAATTTATAGATTCTATGTATCTCTATAGAGTTCTATAGAAGAATTCTATGTTACTCTATAGAAACAGATAAATGTTTTATAGAATTTATAGATTCTATGAAACTACTTCTATAGAATTCTATATAACATTTAATATAGAATTATATTGAGTTCTATAGAAATTTATAACATTTTCTATAGAATTCTATATTGAGTTCTATAGAAATCTATAACATTTTCTATAGAATTCTATATTGAGTTCTATAGAAATCTATAACATTTTCTATAGAATTCTATATTGAGTTCTATAGAAATCTATAACATTTTCTATAGAATTCTATATTGAGTTCTATAGAAATCTATAACATTTTCTATAGAATTCTATATTGAGTTCTATAGAAATCTATAACATTTTCTATAGAATTCTATATTGAGTTCTATAGAAATCTATAACATTTTCTATAGAATTCTATATTGAGTTCTATAGAAATCTATAACATTTTCTATAGAATTCTATATTGAGTTCTATAGAATACTATAACATTCTATGGTAAAAGTATACCCATAAACTTTATTTTCTATAGAAAATATTTTAAATTTTATATAAGATTCTATAAAAAAATATTACATTTTTCTATAGAATTCTATGAATTTTTATAGAATATTGATAGAAAAGTGGCCCACTTTTCTATAGAAATTCTATGAAATCTCTATAGAATATTGATAGAGGTTTTATAGAATCGTTCTATAGAAATTCTATAAACCAATTCTATAGAATATCTTATAGAAATTCTATAAATTTTTTTTTATAGAATTCTATAGAACATTTTTGTAAGGGGTATTTATAGTAATATTATTATTATTATTATCAGAATGAACTATATGATGTATTATTTAAGATGTATAGCCCTAAGGCTTGGTTCCCACTAGGAAAAGGTAAAGGTATTTATACTGATCCTTAAGCTTACTGGAAACTGGGGAAATTCGGATTGGGCCCTCTACGAACCCACTGCAGTCAGCAGTGCAGCGCCTACCAGATCAGCACACCGGGAGACGATCCCCTACTTCTTTCGCGTGCAATATTATGTACACGGAACCAAGACCTTTACAGTTTGTGATTTATAATATATCAAAAGCCTACTTCTTAACTTAATAATTGAAAAACAAAAGTACAAAACTTATTAAATATACGAATTAATTAATTATCTATCTGATTAAAACCTGCGTCTAGTATTGTGCATAAAAGTGTACGAAATATTGCCATATTTCTCTTTTCGGTATAGCCTAAAACTAGACATTTAGTTTGTCATGAAATAACAACGATGGATATAGAGATTTTAGGATTTGCAAGTTTAAGTTGTCATTTTATTTGATAAGTATAAAGCTTTGAATCACTAATGAATGAACGAGATCAGCTAATCCAGTTAATACTCAACAAATCAAAAAGTAAATCTACAAAAATCTTTAAAATAATAGTAAACTCGGATATATGCATTAATGTGGGTGATATCACAGAAAATCTACACAATAATACAATTATGATTAATCATAGTCTGCTTTAGTACTTGTTTACATGACGTTATCTTCCTATATTTACTTCTTTTGAAATTTTAGACTAAATCGAATTTATGTCCAAATAAGGACTTTAAAACTACAATTCCAATAATATTAAGTAAAATGGTAACTGAAAATTGATAAAAAAGGAGATTAAAAATATCTTACTGAATGATTGTTGGAGACGCGAGAGCAGCGTGGTCCAAGAGGATTGTACCACGCCCTCTCAGTTCTCAAAATAGAATCGTGTTAAACTTTGTTTTCACATAATTCTTGCTTACGTATGTGTATGTGTTTTTGTGTATTTTATATAAATGATCAAGAAATAAATAGTGAAAAATGAAAACGATGTTAAGATTCTTATTTTATGTTAATATTATAAAAATGTTTTTATTGGCAATATCTAATATGTAAGCGAGTTAAGCGTGTCCTCAAATGCACCATCCTAAAATGTTTGCATTAACATGATAACTTGACAGGCATACTGTACTTCTCTGAGACTCTTGTATCCCTGAATAGTCTCTCCTGTCATAATGAAATATAAAAGTCTGCCCTTATCTAAAAAGAGTTAAAATACTTTTTTTTGACTTATTTTCTTCAACTTACTTTCTGTCCAACTATATTTACCAGAAAGTCTTTCTTTATGGAAACTCTAACTAAAAGTAACAGACCGCCCTTTCTTTGATTCAAACCGGACCAATGTTTTTGGTAGTTTACCTAGAATGCCATTATATTTGAGATATTTACTTTTTTGAATTTTGGTGAAATATGAATAGGCCCATGTCCATGACTTATGACTTGTGGGTATATGTTAATTATATTACAGTTGAACTTAATCATACTGAGGGAGAAGTTGTAAGACATCTGTTTTGAAAACCGTGAAACAAAAATTAAAGTTTATTATACTACTGCTTCCGTCAGCAAAAAAAAGGACAAAAATAGCGAATAGAAGAGATTCCCGCACTGGGCAAAAACTGGTTGAATTAACGTTAATTCAACGTTATCTGCAAACGTTGAAATGACGTCGTTAAAGTGTTGAAAATGAAAGTTTGCATCAACGAAAATGTCAACGTTGATTCACATAGAAATTATCAACGTCGAAACAACGTAAAAATAAGTAACGTTAAAATAACATCGGAAAATTGTTGAAAATGAAAGTTTGCATCAATATAAATGTCAACGTTAATTCAACGTTGAAATGATCAACATTGAAATGTTGAAATTATTAATTTTGAAACAACGTAATGATTTAGTTACCAACGCATTTACTGTTTGTGATTTATAATATATCAAAAGCCTACTTCTTAACTTAAATATTGAAAAACAAAAGTACAAACATTATTAAATATACGACTTAATTAATCTATCTGATTAAAAACCTGCGTCTAGTGTGTGCATAAAAGTGTACGAAATATTGCCATATCTCTTTATAAGAGTATAAACTCGGTATAAACTAGACATTTAGTTTGTCATGAAATAACAACGATGGATATAGAGATTTTAGGATTTGCAAGTTTAAGTTGTCATTTTATTTGATAAGTATAAAGCTTTGAATCACTAATGAATGAACGAGATCAGCTAATCCAGTTAATACTCAACAAATCAAAAAGTAAATCTACAAAAATCTTTAAGATAATAGTAAACTCGGATATATGCATTAATGTGGGTGATATCACAGAAAGATCTACACAATAATACAATTATGATTAATCATATTCTGCTGTAGTACTTGTTTACATGACGTTATCTTCCTATATTTACTTTTGTTGAAGTTTAGACTAAATCGAATTTATGTCCAAATAAGGACTTTAAAACTACAATTCCAATTATATTAGATAAAATGGTAACTGAGAATTGATAAAAAAGGAGATTAAAAATATCTTACTGAATGATTGTTGGAGACGCGAGAGCAGCGTGGTCCAAGAGGATTGTACCACGCCCTCTCAGTTCTCAAAATAGAATCGTGTTAAACTTTGTTTTCACATAATTCTTGCTTACGTATTGTAATATAATGTTGCGTTGTTGAGGTACTAAAGAAGGACTCTATTATAAACTAAATGGTCATTAAAACATCTGGACAAACTCTCCTTTGGACTTTCTGCGTCAAGTTTGTGAACCTATTTGAATTCCGATACAAAGGTCAATTTCTTAAATATAAAAGTATATCGTTATATCACATCCCTCTGTTTCCCTTTTTTTTTTCTTCTAATCTATTTAAAATATAAAAATGGTTATAATAGTGGCATGCAAAATTAAAGTTACTAGATGGCACGCTCGCTTCGCTCGCGTACCATCTAGGGGTGCTCACAGATGGTTCTCGAATACAGTAGAATCCACGGACGGGGACTTTTTTGGGACACTAAACAAAAACGGAAGTGTCCCCCTAATTGGGGTATTCAGAAATAGAGACAACAAAACCAATACTGGATTCCATAAAGGACAATTAATTTATGTGGATTAAAGAAATTAGGGAGAAATGGAAATGTATGTACGGGAATTGGGCGGCAGCACGTGGTGGTGGTGATGGAACCGCAGTAATAAAGTTGATTGTATTTATATATTATAAGAACCAAACTAAATAAATAGACCTAGACATTCTGCGAAATGGAAATCGGAAATTCAAGCTCCTATTCAGTGAAAAATTAAACTGTAGTCTACCTAAATATTTAGCGCAAATCATCGGTTGTGGTGTTGAACTTCCTGTAAACATTTGTGTGAACCAAACTGGGTCGAATTTCTGTCATGAGTACTGATTTGTTGGCCGGTGATTTATGACGCCTAAGGGATCTATCTAGACTTATTTTTTAGAATAATGTACGTACCTGTCAGATACAATTGTCTTGTGTCGTATAATAAATAAGTACTGTAATAGTTACTGAAGTTACTATTACAATCTCGTCAATGAAAACACGAAAATGTATATGCACTTACTTATGAAAACGTATACAGTATTATACTCAGTTATTGAAACAGTAGGTTTAAAAAAGTTTCGTTTGTCTGTAAAATGATGTAATCAAGCTGTTTACATGAGTCTTAATTTATAAGCACATCAATAATAAAATAGTTTATCTATCCTGTAATTGCCGAGATTATGGTCGCTGTTGAATGAAATAAAGCCAATCGGTATCATATTTGTACAGAAACGTTTTCGCGGCCGAAGGGTGTAACCTAAATTCGTTGTATTATTATTATCGTCAAGAACTAACTGTAACTACATAGAAAGTAGGGTATCATAAATTTGGCCTTAGCACTCGGGGGAGTGGCTAAGATGAAGTCCGTGGGACTACTAAATATAAATTGTAATGAACCTCGAGGGACATAAATAGGAATATTTCATGTTTCATTATCAATGTATAATAAATGGAAACTGTTTACCGATTCAAATAATAGAAATTGGTTTTTAACATTTTCCGAACCTATTGCAAGTTTATTCTCAAAGGGCCCATATATTTACCTACCGTATGTGTTAAACCAAGGGCTCATAAATTTACCTACAGTACTTGTGTTAAACCAAACTACTGGATGTTCCATTCATCGCAAATCAATACATTTGTATAATCGTATATTAAATCTATCAAAATAGTATTTTTTAAAGAAAATCGGCCTGTCTTCAACATTATGATGGTGTACTCTAGCAATCTATCAAAATAGTATTTTTTTAAAGAAAATCGGCCTGTCTTCAACATTATGATGGTGTACTCTAGCTGTTCAACCGGTTTTCAGCTATTAAAAACAATTATCGTAGGAGGAGATAGGAAAATGCGAAGCCTCCTCGCTATGTAACATTAGGGTTGAGGGATGGGAAAGCGGATAGGTACAAAGAGGAACAATTTTTAAATATATTCTTTATCCACTGAGTAACGAAATATTTTGTTCATGTTTTATAGGCCTATAAATAATATACCTCTAAATACAGTAGGCCTAAAACATTTGCGATTTAATACTTTGTTAAAATTGTCACTGTCATAATCGATTGAAATATTAAAGTACATGTCACGATACACCACTACGACGTTTATATTTTTGGTAATTATTAATTAATACAAACGTTGAGAAGGAACTGTCAGTATAAAGTTTATTTGTATATCTAACAGTAGAGCCTATCCACAGTCTCAGTAATAAAGTTTATTTGTATATATTTTTATATTACATCTAACAGTACGAACATTCACAGTAAGAAATGTTCGATTCAAATGAAAAATAGTTAATAGGTATTTACAGTATTGTCAAAGTATTGCAAGTTTATTCTCAAAGGGCCCATATATTTACCTACCGTATGTGTTAAACCAAGGGCTCATAAATTTACCTACAGTACTTGTGTTAAACCAAACTACTGGATGTTCCATTCATCGCAAATCAATACATTTGTATAATCGTATATTAAATCTATCAAAATAGTATTTTTTAAAGAAAATCGGCCTGTCTTCAACATTATGATGGTGTACTCTAGCAATCTATCAAAATAGTATTTTTTTAAAGAAAATCGGCCTGTCTTCAACATTATGATGGTGTACTCTAGCTGTTCAACCGGTTTTCAGCTATTAAAAACAATTATCGTAGGAGGAGATAGGAAAATGCGAAGCCTCCTCGCTATGTAACATTAGGGTTGAGGGATGGGAAAGCGGATAGGTACAAAGAGGAACAATTTTTAAATATATTCTTTATCCACTGAGTAACGAAATATTTTGTTCATGTTTTATAGGCCTATAAATAATATACCTCTAAATACAGTAGGCCTAAAACATTTGCGATTTAATACTTTGTTAAAATTGTCACTGTCATAATCGATTGAAATATTAAAGTACATGTCACGATACACCACTACGACGTTTATATTTTTGGTAATTATTAATTAATACAAACGTTGAGAAGGAACTGTCAGTATAAAGTTTATTTGTATATCTAACAGTAGAGCCTATCCACAGTCTCAGTAATAAAGTTTATTTGTATATATTTTTATATTACATCTAACAGTACGAACATTCACAGTAAGAAATGTTCGATTCAAATGAAAAATAGTTAATAGGTATTTACAGTATTGTCAAAGTATTGCAAGTTTATTCTCAAAGGGCCCATATATTTACCTACCGTATGTGTTAAACCAAGGGCTCATAAATTTACCTACAGTACTTGTGTTAAACCAACTCTGGCAGACTGAGAGATTGGGATGTTCCATTCATCGCAAATCAATACATTTGTATAATCGTATATTAAATCTATCAAAATAGTATTTTTTAAAGAAAATCGGCCTGTCTTCAACATTATGATGGTGTACTCTAGCTGTTCAACCGGTTTTCAGCTATTAAAAACAATTATCGTAGGAGGAGATAGAAAAATGCGAAGCCTCCTCGCATTTTTTTGGCGGGTATTTTTCAAGATGGACATCCATTAGACAGTGTATACCACGATCGGAAAACACCCCTATTTGGGGCAAATCTTTGAACCTAAATTCGTTTTAATCGTCAATAACTAATTATCTAACTCAATTTAATTAGTAAACAGGGTTACATCAGGCGGTTAAAATAAGTACCGAAAGTACGAACCAACTTTACATACCATCGAGTGAAAATTCTAGAAGTAAGGCGCGATTTACCGAATTTTGCCCTTACGTAAATTTATATATAGATATAAAAAAAAAAAACATTATTATACATATATGCAAAATTGAGTTAGCCAAAACCACTGACTCTGAAGTGTAACCTTATCACTTTCACTCTCTCTCTTCTCTCTCTTAAAAAAATGAAATTAAAAATGAATTTGGTATAAAATTCGCGTAAATCAAACATAAATCAGTTAAAAATAAAATTACAAAACTTAAAAATAGTATGTTACATTGAACATACGTCAAATTGTGCGACAACTCATCGCGTTCTAATGGTCTTCAAACATAAATCATCAAATTAAAACATAAAACTCAAGAAACTGTGGCTGATTAGCCTAAAATCAAAATATCAAACTCAATCACTTAAAACTTTAAAGAAACAAATGTGTGTGTCCCGTTGACACAAACTTATCCACAATATATCATTATCGTCACAACTTTATCGATTTAAGCATTTATATTCACAGGTAATTACGATTTCAATCAATCGACAAATTCGACTTTTGTACTCAATTTAAAAAATATTAAAATTAAAAGTACTAAGAAAATCTCCTGTTATTGTATATCAATTAATTAATGCTTGAGATTAACGACTCAAAGGTTAAACAAAATATTTGTTACAAAATGATTGTCGTTCTTTTCAATATCTCAATATATCGATCATCAAAATTCAAATTTAATCTTTATCAAAAAACTCGTTACAAAATCAATACTTAAACATAAATTCAATTCTCTTTTAACTGAAATCACATCATTACTAAACAAATCTCATCAAATACGTAGACTATGCTATCATTAATTTAGCAAATGTCGTAATTTAAAATAATCTTGCAAAAAAATTAAATCAGTAACTTGTTGCATTATACAAACGTTTTATGAATCGTTTTGGCGATCCACTTATCGGTATCTGTTTATCTTTAATGATCTCTTTAATCAATTTATCTGTATCGTTATATCTGTCAATATTCCACCAAAATTTGCGATCATTAGATTCGTGTTTTGTTTTATCGGTGTTGCGTTTGGCTGAAGTCGGTTTAGAATACGAAACAAAAACTTGGAAATGTCCTGCTTTAAATCTACCTCAGTTTAATGTCATACTTGAATCATTAGGTGCCGTCATAATTAGATTAGTTTGTTCCTTTATTTGTTCTTCTTTCATATGGAATGGGGCTGCTAATCCCATGTTATTCTCTACACAGTCAATGTAAGGTTGCAAGTTAAGGGGTTCTATCTTAGTTGGATGTGTAAGGGTATCTGATTGCAATTGGGCTGGTGTCCTATCATGTTCGTCTACAAATTCAACATTGATTTCGTCATTTACTACATTAATGGTGTTTTGGATTTTATCGTTATTATCATCAGTTGGTTCATTCAACAATTGTTTAAGTTTTTGTAGATGTGTAAAATTTTTGCGTTCTTTAGGCGTTCTCATAAAACAGGGTTTCAGTCTGTTATAATTGAATACGTCGCGAAGTATTTCTCCTTTAATCGTCGCTAGGATGTAGTGTGTTCTGTCTAGTACTTCATGAATCACTAATGGTCCGACCCATTCTGCGGCGATTTTCTTTGAATTTGCTGTTAGTGATGATGATGTTGGCTTGTATAAATATACGAGTTGTCCTACTGAGTAAATTGGACTTTTTTCTAAGCGTTGGGAAATCTTTGAGTTTTGGACGTTTTGTTGTGTTCGCTGTAATTGTAGCATTGTCTGTGAAATGTTTTGAAATTTCTTCTTGAGATGTTCAAAGTATTCTTCATAGGAATGAGACAATCCTGAAATAGGGTTAAATGCTAATGAGGTCAAACTTGGAGGTTGGCGGCCAAAAACTAATTCGTAAGGGGAGTGGTTTCCTAGATGTGGGGATGAAAACGAGTTATAAGCATAACATGTTGTTGATACAAATCTAACCCAATCTGTTCCGAATTGGTTAAGGTTGACCTTTAACAGGTCCGATACGGTGCGGATATGACGTTCAACTTGTAAACTACCGTGATTGTGGACGCTGATGATTTTCCTATCAATATTAAGGTTGTTACATAATAGTGTTAATAATTTTCCTGTAAGGGAGGTTGCTGCATCTGAAATAAGACGAGATGGGGGTCCAAAAATACTGATGACCTTTTGAATTAGTGCTTCGCAAATTGTTTCGGCATCAATGGATTTCAAAGGTACACAAATCAAAAATCTAGTTATCTCATCACATACTACCATAATATAGCTAATTGCAATACAAATTCTCCACCTTTATCTTGGAAAAATAAACGGAATAGTAAACCGTTGCACAATATGTACTGCTCTGACTTATTCTGAACTGCACGAGCTGCTTTCTTATCAGCTGGAAGGATATCATGAACTAAATAATCGTAAACTGGCTTAAAAAATGGTGAAGTTTCTTGTTCAACACGTAATTGTTTAACATCTACTGGGAGGTTATAATCTCTAATTATCTAAGTCTTGTTGTTTTGGGATGTGTGCTGACTTAAATTCAGTTATGTTTGGTACTAGTGGTTTGGGCGATGTATACAATTCAACTGGTACGTTTCGATGTGTAGTATCTTTGCTTTGCTTATTTTTGTCTACTAGTCGTTCCTCTAGAGGTTGTCGAATGTTTACATTACGTATTGGGGGTGGTGTTACGATAGGTGGCGTTATGATAGGCGGTGATCGATGTGCGTTTGTTTGTTGTCTCGTGATTATCTGTGGTGTAGTGGTAGGTTGAGGTGTAGGTCGCGTGTTTGTTGTCACTGGATTTTGATTAATGACGGGCGTTTGTACTGGTTTGGGTTTATGTAGGTCAGGTATATTTATTCCCATTTTCTTGGCGTATGACCTTGTTACTGGTCTGCTAGTAAATGTGTTTGTAATCGGGTTAAGAGATTCAGTCTCTGTAATATTAAATGCAATGGGTACAACTTGATCAATTTCGGAATCGTCATCACGAGGGGCTCGGGAGAGGAAATCTGCTAAAACTAATTCAGTTCCTTTCTTATAACCAATTTGGAAAATGTATCCGGACAATCGTAATATTAGTTTCTGTAAACGGGGTGTACATGGCTGATCTTTTGAATTCCAAATTTGTACAATTGCTGAGTGGTCTACGAATGCATCAAATTCGCAACCCTTTAGTAAATGTCGAAATGCTGAAACGTTAATGTAAAGTCCAAATAACTCTAATTCTGTGACGCTATATCGTTGACAGGCTTGTGGTAAGATTTTGGAATAATAACCTATTATGTGTTCTTTACCGTTTACTGTTTGTGTTAAATATGAACCTGTTGCGGTTCTTGAAGTGTCGCTATATAGCGTAAATCTACCTTCTTTTCTAGGCATTTGAAGAGTTGGTGGTTTAACCATTAATTGTTTAATTTCGTCAAATGCTTTCTGGTGGTCAGTAGACCAAACAAATTTTCGGCGTTTGCTTGCGAGTGTGTGTAACGGACGTAAAAATGGGATACATAATTTACTGCACCAATGAATCGTTTAGTTTCTTTATGGGTTCGTGGGACTGGCAAATTTCGGATAGCTGCACACCTGTCGCCTAATGGTGTGATACATGCGTGTCCTGAAGAATTAATCAGGATGGTGTGTCCCATATATTGCACTTTATTCTTGAATAACTTACATTTCTTTGGACAAATTCTAAAACCATTTAATTGTAGGGCTTGTAAAACGGAAACAAGGTGCTGCTTATGAGCAAATTTGTCTTGGCTAAATAAAATGATATCATCATGATGGGCGATACAGAATTCTCTAGAATTTGGGATTTCATTTAAAATTTCGTCAATCTTTGCTTGAAATATACCTGGCGAAACGTTTAGTCCTTGTGCTAATCTCTTATAATAATAATGCTTTCCACCATGATATGAAGCTATACCTGTGTATTGTTGGGCATGTTCGGCTAATGGTACACAGTGGAACGCTGATTTCAAATCAATTACGCTAAGAATCTGTGCATTAGCGTTACCTATTGTTTTCAAAGTTTCGGCCAATAATGGGAATGGGTGATTAATACGTTTTATCCTGGAATTGAGATAGCGGAAGTCTGTGACAACTCTTTTATCTTTTGAATTTTTCTTTGAAACAAGAAGGATAGGGGAAGTATACGATTGGTGTCCTACTGCTAAGATTCCTAATTTGACTAATTTGTTCAATTCGGCCTCAATAACATGTTTGTCTTTGTCTGTCGCGAAGTATGGGCGAATAAAAAATGGTTCATCGTTAGAGAGGTGTATGTCAGCTTTGAAGTTTGGGCAGCTAGATAGTTCACCATAAAGTGAAAATGCGTTTCTGTTTTGTTGTAAGGTTTTATACAAATCTTCTTTTTCTCTATGTGTTAAAACGCTGTCTGTTAAATCAACTTGTTTTCTAATTATTTCTTCCTCGGTTAAAGATAGCAATGGGTCTGTACGTTCTAAATGTGGGTACTTGTTTGCGTTGTCATTGGTCAACTTTATTCTATCAATTGGTAGGTCGTTAGTAACTGTTACAAGGTTGGTTAAGTGAAGGCTCGCGATAGGTTGATGTGTATTTAGAGATACGTTTCTGTTTGTGTTGTTAGTGATATCAATGTTGGTTTCTCCTCTATGTAATTTTACTAACATATCTGATGGACAAAGTTTTGAAATATGGGTGGTTGCATGTAGAACAACATCAGAATTGCGTACAAAGGCGGGAACCCTTCCTTTTAATTTAACTGTTTTAGTATCACCGGGTTTAAGAAAAATCTTGTGTACTGGACGAAAGCTAAAAATTTTTGGTCTAATGCGAAATGTGTTTTCCTTAAAATTTAAAGTACCGTCGAGTTCAGACAATGTTTCGGTTCCAAGTATCAGGTCAATACCTGTCAAATTTTTAACGATTAATGCTGAAATTTTAAATTTGTGTCCTTGGATAAATAATTCGAATTGCACTAAGTGGTTGGCATATAAGAAGTCACCGTTACCTAATCGAAATTTAGTTGTGTTCACTTTAACTGGCTTTAAACGCGATAAATAAAGTGAGGAATTAACGTACGATTGTGAGATTATAGTTCTAGTTGAACCACTGTCAAATAAAGTTAAAACATTTCTACCATCTGGTAAATTTCCTTTAACGTAATTTCTGTCGTTAAGTAACAAATCAATATTATCTGAATTCCCTAAGTATTTTGCCTTAAAATTGTCGTATTTAGTATGGGGGGCCAGATTATAGGCGGCATCTAGTCCCCTTTTTAAAAATCCTGCTGGTGGCTAGGGTAGTAATTGTTTGACTGTTGGTATGGGTATGGCGGGGGATAGTTTCCGTATGAACGGTTTTGTTGTCGGCAGTGCCTTGCTATGTGGCCTGGTTTCCCGCAGTAATAACAGGTTGGGGGAGGTGGGGTCTGGAATCGGGGTTTGTATGGGCTTGGGCTTTGGTTTCGTCTTGGGATATAATTTCGGGTGGGGGAACGTGAGCGTCGAGTATCATCATTAAGGGATCGTTTTGTTGTGGCCATGTCTAACTTGAGAGAATTTATCTCATGTTGGAGCGATTCGAGACTATTAGGCCTATCTGTTTCCTTATTGATATTGAATGAAACTTCCCGTGTGGCATCATCTACGGAAAGGTCAAGGTAATTTTGTGTGCTATTTACGATATTTTCAATAGTAGCATCGATTGGGGTGGACATGGCTACAGCTGCTCTACATTTTGGTGGAAGGGTCGAAATAAATTTATTCTTTATCTGCTGGTCAGCGTATCCAATTCTGTCTGCGGCTTGTTTGATTTTGGTTAAATGCTTTTCGGCGTTGTCGCCAGTGGTGTATGTAATTGAATCGTATTCTCTTATGTGCGCATAGATTGATTTGTTTTTACTAAACCTGTTGATGAATTGGGTTTTTAAGGATTCCAGTGAATCGAACTGCTTTCCCTCAATCCAGAGTCTAGCTTGGCCCTGAAGGCTACGTTTAAAAATACTTATTACATTAATTAATTGGGCATTGTTTACAGGGTTTTCTAACGTGTGGGCCTCAAGGTAGTCGGTAAACGATAAGTAATGTGCACTACATTGGTCGTGATCGGTTATGGAACCGTCATATCTTTTGGGAAGGAAATCGGTTTGTCTTAGGTGGGGCACGGGGTGAGGATTGACGGGCTCATTTAAAATTACTTCGTTATCAACAATGTCGACCATACTTTATAATATTAATTAATCAAAATATCAAAAACAATTTAGTGTATATGTAAACTCTCACTTTTTCAATCAAGGTTACAAATCAAAATCAAAATGGCTTTGACTTACCCCAAATGCTTCGGGTCCAATTAAAAATGAATTAAAGGAATGCAAAAAGTGTTCAAAAATGTTTAAATGTTCAAACAACGAATTAAAGAAATGTTAAAGGTGCTCATCAATGTTCAAATTTTCAAACAACGAATTAAAAAAATGCGAAAGGTGTTCATCAATGTTCAAAAAAGTAAATGTTAAAAAAAACGATCGAAAAAAAACGGCGTGAAGTTGAAAGTCTCTAAACGAAACAGTTCTTGTCCGCTTGCTTCTGTTTTGATTCTTCTTGGGTCTTCCTCGATTATCTTCTTTGTCCTTATCCAATGGTTATAATTTCATAAAATTTCTGCTTGTCTCGATTTCATTCAAATATAATTTCAGCTTGTCTTTTGTGTCTTCCTCGATTATCTTCTTTGTCTTCATCCAATGGTAATAATTTGATAAAATTTCTGCTTGTCTCGATCTCATTCAAATATAATTTCAGCTTGTCTTTTGAGTCAAAGTAAATTTCTCTCCTTTCAAACAAATATGGTTATTTTTGTCTTTGTCTTCGTCTTCGTGTCTTGTTAAGTGTTTATTTCTTGTTTTCTCACCCCGTTCCTTATGAAATTTGGGTCTTCCACCATGTAATATAATGTTGCGTTGTTGAGGTACTAAAGAAGGACTCTATTATAAACTAAATGGTCATTAAAACATCTGGACAAACTCTCCTTTGGACTTTCTGGGTCAAGTTTGTGAACCTATTTGAATTCCGATACAAAGGTCAATTTCTTAAATATAAAAGTATATCGTTATATCACAGTATGTGTATGTGTTTTTGTGTATTTTATATAAATGATCAAGAAATAAATAGTGAAAAATGAAAACGATGTTAAGATTCTTATTTTATGTTAATATTATAAAAATGTTTTTATTGGCAATATCTAATATGTAAGCGAGTTAAGCGTGTCCTCAAATGCACCATCCTAAAATGTTTGCATTAACATGATAACTTGACAGGCATACTGTACTTCTCTGAGACTCTTGTATCCCTGAATAGTCTCTCCTGTCATAATGAAATATAAAAGTCTGCCCTTATCTAAAAAGAGTTAAAATACTTTTTTTTTACTTATTTTCTTCAACTTACTTTCTGTCCAACTATATTTACCAGAAAGTCTTTCTTTATGGAAACTCTAACTAAAAGTAACAGACCGCCCTTTCTTTGATTCAAACCGGACCAATGTTTTTGGTAGTTTACCTAGAATGCCATTATATTTGAGATATTTACTTTTTTGAATTTTGGTGAAATATGAATAGGCCCATGTCCATGACTTATGACTTGTGGGTATATGTTAATTATATTACAGTTGAACTTAATCATACTGAGGGAGAAGTTGTAAGACATCTGTTTTGAAAACCGTGAAACAAAAATTAAAGTTTATTATACTACTGCTTCCGTCAGCAAAAAAAAGGACAAAAATAGCGAATAGAAGAGATTCCCGCACTGGGCAAAAACTGGTTGAATTAACGTTAATTCAACGTGTTCTGCAAACGTTGAAATGACGTCGTTAAAGTGTTGAAAATGAAAGTTTGCATCAACGAAAATGTCAACGTTGATTCACATAGAAATTATCAACGTCGAAACAACGTAAAAATAAGTAACGTTAAAATAACATCGGAAAATTGTTGAAAATGAAAGTTTGCATCAATATAAATGTCAACGTTAATTCAACGTTGAAATGATCAACATTGAAATGTTGAAATTATTAATTTTGAAACAACGTAATGATTTAGTTACCAACGCATTTACTGTTTGTGATTTATAATATATCAAAAGCCTACTTCTTAACTTAAATATTGAAAAACAAAAGTACAAACATTATTAAATATACGACTTAATTAATCTATCTGATTAAAAACCTGCGTCTAGTATGTGCATAAAAGTGTACGAAATATTGCCATATCTCTTTATAAGAGTATAAACTCGGTATAAACTAGACATTTAGTTTGTCATGAAATAACAACGATGGATATAGAGATTTTAGGATTTGCAAGTTTAAGTTGTCATATTATTTGGTAAGAATAAAGCTTTGAATTACTAATGAATGAACGAGATCAGCTAATCCAGTTAATACTCAACAAATCAAAAAGTAAATCTACAAAAATCTTTAAAATAATAGTGAACTCGGATATATGCATTAATGTGGGTGATATCACAGAAAGATCTACACAATAATACAATTATGATTAATCATATTCTGCTGTAGTACTTGTTTACATGACGTTATCTTCCTATATTTACTTTTGTTGAAGTTTAGACTAAATCGAATTTATGTCCAAATAAGGACTTTAAAACTACAATTCCAACTAGATTTAATTCGTCACTATGACGAATTATAGGTTATATGCATTGATTTTAATAAAGATAATTGATTTTTAAAAGATATTTTGATTCATTGATTTTCTCAGATTCTATAATTATTTATAATATATGATAGGACCTTGCTAACGCGAATACAATAGCCGGTATCACAATCCGATCAAAGATCCCTCTGCGTATAATGTCATAAACCACATTTGCTGTTACATAATAATAAAGACATAAGTTATTTTTTATCTAGATTTCATTATAAATCATGTGTATAATATATACACTAAGAAATAAATTTGAACAAACAATACGGATAATAAAAAAAAAAATCTTATTTCGTTTCCCAAGGTGAGACTCGATCTCGGTACCTTGAGTGCCATAGACACGAGCACACACCACCGAGCCATACACAACTGTCTAAAAATTGTAGAAAAATTCCTCCGTGTATTTACTATGCAGTAACCACTTTGGTGCAGATAGATTATTAAATACCGCAATGAATTATAATTTTTTACTATGATGACATCTCTAAAAATGTACAAAAATGATGCACTGTCAAACTATATACTTTTAACTTTAATATATGAACTTTTGGAGGAAGAAAGTTAATGTTAAGTTTGTTATTTTGGCCTAAGAAAATGTCATAATTTGTTTGATTGTCGAAATGAATTTTTTTTAATTTAATATGCAATCAATTATGGCTTAATCAACTTTTGTTCCCTTAGTTTAATAATAAATCATACATAAGATACATACACTTCAAGAAAATGAAATAAAAAATATGTGTTCCCGAGCATTTTGACGATCTATATTAATTTTAAAATTTAGCATATTTTCACCATTTTGTTAACTTACACGTGCGTAGCCTGTCACTTTTGACGTGCTCGTATAAGGCAATTACGCGTTGAAAAGTGAATAAAATATGATGATATTATTAAAGAAAGGTTGTACAACCGAAATCGGACAAAAAGAGTGCGCATTAACGTATAACGCGCAGTGCGCGTGCAAAAATCTGCGCACTCATGGCAATTTTTTAAACGCTTAAAATTGCCTGAAACGTACTCTAATTTCATCGAAAATAAATTTTGACAATTTTGAACATTTTAAGCGCGCGTACGCAAGCGTTATATGCGCTACGCACGTAATTGTATTGCCATATGATGAAATATGACCTGAAATTTATGAGTACCAAATTTTGTTTAATTGTGATTCATGCTTGTGAAGATATGATTACAAACGTGATTTCGTAAAATCGCGCGTAGACCGCGTAATTTTTGATTACGCATCGTGAAAATATAACCACATCGATTCCTGGCCATAAGGAATATACTCTGAAAAATTGACTTAGATAGATGAAACTGATATCAAGATAATTCACGGACAAAATAGTGCTAAGGAAAGAATAAATAAATAAATAAATAAATAAATAAAGATTTTGACAGAATCAAGAGGTTATATGCATATCATGCATATAACCTAATTATATTAGATAAAATGGTAACTGAGAATTGATAAAAAAGGAGATTAAAAATATCTTACTGAATGATTGTTGGAGACGCGAGAGCAGCGTGGTCCAAGAGGATTGCACCACGCCCTCTCAGTTCTCAAAATAGAATCGTGTTAAACTTTGTTTTCACATAATTCTTGCTTATTATCTGTATGTGTATGTGTTTTTGTGTATTTTATATAAATGATTAAGAAATAAATAGTGAAAAATGAAAACGATGTTAAGATTCTTATTTTATGTTAATATTATAAAAATGTTTTTATTGGCAATATCTAATATGTAAGCGAGTTAAGCGTGTCCTCAAATGCACCATCCTAAAATGTTTGCATTAACATGATAACTTGACAGGCATACTGTACTTCTCTGAGACTCTTGTATCCCTGAATAGTCTCTCCTGTCATAATGAAATATAAAAGTCTGCCCTTATCTAAAAAGAGTTAAAATACTTTTTTTTGACTTATTTTCTTCAACTTACTTTCTGTCCAACTATATTTACCAGAAAGTCTTTCTTTATGGAAACTCTAACTAAAAGTAACAGACCGCCCTTTCTTTGATTCAAACCGGACCAATGTTTTTGGTAGTTTACCTAGAATGCCATTATATTTGAGATATTTACTTTTTTGAATTTTGGTGAAATATGAATAGGCCCATGTCCATGACTTATGACTTGTGGGTATATGTTAATTATATTACAGTTGAACTTAATCATACTGAGGGAGAAGTTGTAAGACATCTGTTTTGAAAACCGTGAAACAAAAATTAAAGTTTATTATACTACTGCTTCCGTCAGCAAAAAAAAGGACAAAAATAGCGAATAGAAGAGATTCCCGCACTGGGCAAACACTGGTTGAATTAACGTTAATTCAACGTTATCTGCAAACGTTGAAATGACGTCGTTAAAGTGTTGAAAATGAAAGTTTGCAACAACGAAAATGTCAACGTTGATTCACATAGAAATTATCAACGTCGAAACAACGTAAAAATAAGTAACGTTAAAATAACATCGGAAAATTGTTGAAAATGAAAGTTTGCATCAACATAAATGTCACCGTTAATTCAACGTTGAAATGATCAACATTGAAATGTTGAAATTATTAACTTTGAAACAACGTAATGATTTAGTTACCAACGCATTTACAGTTTGTGATTTATAATATATCAAAAGCCTACTTCTTAACTTAAATATTGAAAAACAAAAGTACAAACATTATTAAATATACGACTTAATTAATCTATCTGATTAAAAACCTGCGTCTAGTATGTGCATAAAAGTGTACGAAATACTGCCATATCTCTTTATAAGAGTATATACTCGGTATAAACTAGACATTTAGTTTGTCATGAAATAACAACGATGGATATAGAGATTTTAGGATTTGCAAGTTTAAGTTGTCATTTTATTTATAAAGCTTTGAATCACTAATGGATGAACGAGATCAGCTAATCCAGTTAATACTCAACAAATCAAAAAGTAAAAATCTTTAAAATAATAGTAAACTCGAACATATGCATTAATGTGGGTGATATCACAGAAAGATCTACACAATAATACAATGAAGATTAATCATAGTCTGCTGTAGTAGGCCTACCTGTTTACATGACGTTATCTTCCTATATTTACTTTTGTTGAAGTTTTAGACTAAATCAAATTTATGTCTGTTATATACCTCCAGTACCTTTGTACAGTAGTAATGTATTGTAATGTATTGTAAAGCTGACTCAAAGAAACATGTATTCACTTCGACTACTTTTTAACAACTCTTTTATTCACAATTCTACTATTTATATGACTCATACAAATTGGTATAGGTACAGGTGGTATTTGTAAACCAACTGATAATAGAGGAAGCAGTGTACTGATGTATCATCTTGCCTACTGGCACCATAGCTAGACATAACAATGTCCAAATAAGGACTTTAAAACTACAATTCCAATAATATTAGGTAACTATAAAAATGAATATATTATTTTTTGAATGTTTGTGTTTTTTTTGTATTTTATATAAATGATTAAGAAATAAATCGGTAGTTTTAATAGTCACCTTCAATGATGAAAATTCAACACTCAGAAAGGTATTGTTTTATTCAGAGAGGTGGGGAGGAGGGGGAGGGGTGTGGTTGAAGGTGGGTAACTCTACCCGACGGGGGCCCTGGCTGGTGCCACCACTGTGCCGCGGTGGAATAATTAGATTAGATAGTAAACCTTTCTCACCCTGATTGTGACACAGTGAAACAACACTGCCTTTGATTCGAAACATGGTAGGAAATTCTAATTTGTGTCCTAAATAGCGAGAGAGAATTTCATAAATATGTTAGTATAAAACAAACACGTATCAAATGAATACATTTTTAATTCCTTTTATATACATATATATAGTTTTATAACATTTTATCGTACAAGTTGTTTCATATTTTAATGCAATTTTATATTGTAATATTTACTTGTGTTTTATCTTATTTATTTAAACAATGTTTACTTTGTTGCAATAAATGGATTTGATTTGATTTGAAAACAATATGATCTTTTACAACAACTTTCATTCGAAATTGACAAAAAATCATTTTCAAGAAAATTACATCATATTGAATAAATTCCTGTTCAAACAACTGGATGAAAAAAGTATGATGTTGTAACTATTTACTAACAATCACGATAATAGAATTGCACAAAAAATACAACATAGTTACTGTTTTAGGACCGGAACAGATTTTACTGTTTCACAATTTTTTTTCTTAAATACATTATACTATTGCTTCCGTTGGCAAGAAAAGACAAAAATAGCGAACAGAGGAGATTACCATAACAAATTGAAGCACTTCCTTCAATGACATATAAACTTGACCTGATGATATGCTATATAAAGGATCTGGTAGAGTGGAGTAAAATCAAACAGGATTCACTGTTGATCTGTCTCTCCGCAAAGATAATATAGGCCTCAGTGTGTGGTTTATGCTGAAACAAGTGTAAGTACTTTTACTAACAGTAGTACTGTATCTGACTTTATTACTGCAGTAATGCATTTCTTTGATTCAATATTGTATATTATGTTTGATTGTTATTGGTACCACAAGTGACTTCTACGGGAGTATCGTACTATTGTAGTACCACCCACAATGTGCGCGCAATTTTTGTGTGTGTGTGTTAACTGACGAAATATTTGGTTAAAGGGTAGGCCCTATTTTAAATTAGGTAGGCTTATTAGGCCTATTATAATTTATTCTGTTTATCAATGATTTGTTTACAAAAGCGTTTACCAATTGCAGCGCCCATGTGGCGGCTCTATATTGCTCTGTGCATAACAACTTCGTATCTGTTTGCAGATGGGTTTTTTCATCAAATAAGTTTTACTGGATGCTGGAATAGCAAATTGAGCACCATATATTCACAAATTTCTTATATGGAAATAATCGTATCTTGGAGTAAATCGCAGTTGTTTTTCTTGTTGTTTCCTGAAGTTCAGCTAGGCCCTGCTTGTGCCTTTATTGTTTTAATTCAAACTCATCACTGCCGAAGAACAATGGTCTACTAGCATCAGTGGGAAGCTAGCCCTGTACTTTCAATCTGACTGTGCATATTGTTATGTAAATGACCTTGTACACCTCATGCTTGAAGATCTGCTGTTGTCATGCTAATTAGCTATAGCTCTGAGTTTCTTCATGGTTTACAGGGCTGTGTAACCAACAACAATAACAGTTGTGAACTTCTTGAAGAATCTTGCTTAATTATACAATCTTTTAAGTTGAACTCCAGTAGCTGTAGTATCCACCTATTACCAAGGAGGCCAAAAAGAAAAACCAGGCGTGGTACAAGAGCTGGGCGTGACAAACACACTAAAAACAATCTATCATTTCTAGACTTATCATCAAACTCTCTCTTATCTAAAAACAATATTAAATTTTGCAGTATTAATACAAGATCCGTTCGGAACAAAACAACAGAATTTGTGGATTTCGTTATCGAACATAATCTGGATGTTGTTGCCCTTTCGGAAACGTGGCTTAAACCAGAAGACACATCAGTTATAGGAAATATTACACCCAACGGATACTCTCTCAAACATGCTCCCCGTGCTGGTACTAAAAGAGGTGGTGGAGTTGCACTTCTTTACAAGGAAAGCATAGCGGTTAAATGTTATGACACGGGATTATTACCAAAATCATTTGAACTGCTAAATGTGGAAATAGTCAGCAATGCATCCTCAGTTTTCCTCGTAGCAGTATATCGTCCTCAAAGCAAATCAACGGGTTGCAGTCTAAATGTTTTCACTGAAGAATTCTCAACTTTGGTTGATCACTATGTATTGAAGCCGGCTCCCATACTATTCGTTGGAGACTTTAACATCCATGTGGATATGCCAAATGATGCAGATGCAATTCATTTTCGGAATCTACTTGTAGCAAGCAGTCTTCAACAGCATGTGTCTACACCTACACACCGACATGGTCATACATTAGACTTGCTGATCACTCGTTCATCTGATCCTCCTGTTTTCTCAAACCTTAATGTCATTGATGGTATATCAGATCACTATGCAATCACGTGTAATCTCCTTATCAAGAAGCCACCCGTAATCACTAAATCCATCGAAACTCGTCATTGGAATGCTATAAATTTTGAGACATTAAGTAAAGATATCACACAGTCTGATCTCGGAACTTCGCTCTCAAATCTTGATTTATCAAGTAAAGTACGACTATATGTCACCACTTTGAGTGAACTTCTTGACAAACACGCACCACCGAAAAAGAGAACAGTAAAGGTCCGACCAAACACTAGTTGGTATAACAGTGACATCTATGCTGAGAAAAGAACAAAGCGTAAGCTTGAAAAGAAATGGAGAATCTCTCATCTGGAAATAGATCGTCAAGCTTACATTGCACAGAAGAGGAATGTAAATTCCATGGTAAGAAAGGCAAAGGCCAACTACTACATTGGCTTGTGTGAAGAACATGCAGCAGATCAGAAAGGACTTTTTAAAATTGTTAACCAACTCCTTCATCATCGCCAGGTATCACCTCTCCCAGATAGTCTTTCTGACTTAGATCTTGCGAACAGGTTCTGTCAGTTTTTCACAGACAAGATCAAGATCATCAGAGACGACTTCAAGATTGATGACATGTCATTTAATGAGCCTGTGACAGCTGTTCATCAGCATCTCACAACATTTACACCAGCATCTCAAGATGAGATCCGCAACATTCTGATGAAATCACCAACAAAATCATGCAGGTTAGATCCAGTTCCTACTTCTATACTGAAGAAGTGTATAGACGCAGTCGTTCCAATAATAACGGAAATCATTAACCATTCTCTTAATACCGGCATAGTGCCAGATGAACTGAAAATTGCTCACGTTCGTCCTTTAATAAAAAAGCAAAACTTGGATCATAACACGCTGAAAAATTACCGCCCGGTGTCGAATCTTTCTTTTCTTGGAAAGACTCTGGAGCGTGTAGTGACATCACGCATTACTCCATATCTTCAAAAGCATAATTTAAATGAGAATTACCAGTCGGCATATCGTGCATGTCATAGCACGGAGAGTTCCCTTTTAAAGGTACAGAATGATTTGTTACAAGGAATGAATGATGGGAAAATAACGCTATTGGTGTTGTTGGATTTGTCAGCAGCGTTTGATACAGTTGATCACCAAAGACTGATAACCCGTCTGAGAAATCGCATTGGCATAAATGGTGTTGCTCTTAACTGGTTCCAGTCATATCTTACAGGAAGACGTCAGCTAGTCTGTATCAATGATGCATTCTCAGATGAAGCTTGCCTGAAATATGGTGTACCACAGGGGTCAGTAATTGGGCCTGGCCAGTTTTCCATTTATACGCTTCCCCTTGGTGACATTATTCGCAAACACAGTCTACATTTCCATTTCTATGCAGATGATACACAGATTTATGTGTCAGTAAATCCAGTGCAAAGGGATGTTGCTGCAGCAATCAGTAAGATGGAAGCCTGTATAGAAGATGTTCGCAATTGGATGACAACAAATTACCTAAAGTTGAATGATGGAAAGACAGAGTTTATTATCGTCGGGTCTAAATGTAACATCTCCAAAATCAACATCACACATATCAGAATCGGAAACTCTAACATCGCTCCCTCATCGGTGGTCCGGAATCTGGGAATCATGCTGGATAGTAATCTCACTATGGAAGCACAAATAACAACTGTATCCAAAGCAGCATGCATATCGATTAGGAACCTTGGTCGTATTCGCGGTAATCTTAACAAGAAAACAGCTGAATTGATTGTACACTCATTTGTCACTTCTAAAATTGACATTGGTAATGCCTTGTTGTTTGGCATACCAAAATCTCAAATACAACGTTTGCAGCGCTTGCAAAATATGGCAGCTAGAATTGTTATACAAAATCAAACGCTCACATAACTCCTGTCCTGATGGATTTGCATTGGTTGCCTGTTCAACAACGTATTAAGTACAAACTTGCGTTGTTTGTATTCAAGATCCTAAATGACAGTGCTCCTGCTTATTTATCTGACCTTGTGGATCGTTACGAATCATCCCGCAGAGGCCTACGATCATTGTCACAAAACCTTCTTCAAGAGCGTAGAGCGAAAAATCAGTGGGGTCGGAGATCTTTTTACGTTGCGGCCGCAAGTGTATGGAACAGCTTACCAGCAACAGTTAAATGCTCAACTAGTCTAAACAGTTTCAAGACCAACCTAAAGACGTCGCTATTCGCTGATGTCCTCGCACGTTGTTAATGCACAAAGCGCCATGAGCGCCACATGGGTGGAGGATACCGGCGCTATATAAGTTTTCATTTATTATTATATTACAAGATGGTAGATGAATCCATGCATTTAAAAGTAGCCTACACAATCCAGTACATTTCCATGGCGTATTTTATACTATAGTGGATTTATTGATTTAGGTTCATGCAATTTTATTTATTATTTATATATTATTATTTTATTTACTTTGATTGTTTCATATTGTGAAACTATACGAAGATTATAACATTATAAATAACTATACTATGGTATAACATTTTAATAACAAAATTCCTATAATTTTAATTAATATTTGTCTAGTTTTTGTCTGTTTTTGTATATATTGTAAAATGTTCCTACAGTGTAGACTATTTAAATCGTTTCAGTGATGAGAGACCATATTAGACACACACGCACACATTTACAAAATAGTACAGTAAAATAGTGATTAAGATTAAGATAACAATAGAAATATAAAGATAAAGCTCTGTATACACTATTAAACTATAGTTTGACAAAAAAAGTGTGATATGCACACATATGGTAGTGATATGGTGAAATATGGTAGTGATATGACGTCATCATGTCCATATATGTACAGATACAGTATAGACAAAGCTTAACGAAGAAAACTCTGTCGTAGGGTAGGAGAAAATGTCGTAGGGGATAATGTTGGCGGAGAATGTGTCTGGGGAAAAAATGTCACGATGAAAATATGTTTCAAGTGGGAAACCCCGACAACGTATGAATAACGCTTACTTACGTGCATCATTTGTTCTATTTAAAAAGCAGGGCAATGTACGCTTATGTTATTATGTCTTGTGATTATCAAGGTAATAATTAATCTCTTACTAAGTACATTAAAAGATAAGGAATGTGAAGAACCTGTTTCAATGAACGGATAACAATACAATGAAAATATTAAATTTCAAGGTTAAAATAGATACAATGCTATAGACTGAATAATCTTAGATTGTGTGTTTACGTGTCATACGCTATAGGCTATCGAAAAATAAAACTGTGGCCGGTGAAGATTGTATTTAGACTTGTTTCTGTGATCTCTGTCAATTATATAATACAACCAAACCCCCAATTGTGCTTAATTATCAAGAACAATAATACATTGTCCTGTAAGTGATAATAGTTTTTTAGCAACAAAAGTTGATACCACTTTATACTTGAGTTTATTTCCTTTACTTTATTATCTTAGAAAAATTACGAATTTACTAAACCACTATTGAAATTAAACAGATATCATAAAACTTTCATACAGTAGTTTATATGAAACTTGTATCTTCTTCTTCTTCTTCTTCTTCTTCGTATTAGGAGCCAACTTCATATGTGAAGACTCTGCTCCTCCAACTCTGTTTTGCTAGCTCTACTGTATTTGGTTGTGTATTATTGTTCTATTTAGTCATTCTTTTACAGAGAGAAACTGACTCCCTTATTTATTTATAATTATTATTATTAATTATCATTATTATTATTATTATTATTTTTTTTTTTCCTCTTTTTTTCCCCTTACTTCTCCTTTCACTTTTCTTTCTCTCTTTTCTTCCCTTTCCCTTATCTCTTTTTTTAAAGTTTTACTTATATAAATATATATACATGTTAGTATGAATATATATAATTATTTGATCTATCCTATCTATTATATAATTGTATTGTATTCAGACACCTTGTAAAGAGTAAAATAGAGTAAACTGTACCCAACATTAAACACTATGGAAGTCTACCATCCGTGCCAACCGCTATCACTTTCCTGGGCCGCTACCTAGGAGGCAGAATAAAGTAGCTGGATACCCATTTACCCCGCCTCAGCCATCCAGTTGCCCAGCGAGCATTTTTGTATTTTACTATTCATTTTAACAAACAAAATGACTCAATCAAAGCAAAATTGTTTAATAATTAACGAGAGGAGGAGCTATTTGTTTACTTAAAAGTATCCTTTTATACCCTGTTTTTCTGTTTAGTTGTAATTTTACTCATTTTCTCTTGGGAATGGTTCCATGATGACTCCGAAACGTCGATCTTTTTGTCATTAAATTTGATTTTTTTAACGTTATATAGTAAATGTCTCTTAATTCATAATTTGATATTTTCACAACAAATTCTTATCCTTTTCATTGATCCATTTTGTAAGAATTGTTTATAGGATGCCATGTGTAGGCCTATCATTTCCATTTTAGTAGAAATTGGTAATAGAAATTAACACTCGTGTTACTATGAATATATAATGAGACCTTGCACCGAATGTTGAAAATTAATTAGGGTGACATTATACTGAAATATATCTAAATATTGCAAAATCACAAGAAGTTAGGGTCTAGCCCTATAGTGCGGAATTTAGCCATATAATCGACGGGAAATCAAATAATCATGTTTGTTAGGACCAATAAGGTTCGAACATGTGTATTCAGAATCCGGGTTTTGCTGATGACGGTCATTGAATTTAAAAGTACAAAAGCTTAACGCCAGACTGTTATCGTGTGAAGGAGAGGTCAGATAAATGGCCATTTTACAAATAACACAAAAACATTTTACTATTTGCACAAACCGTATAAGATTAAGTTAAGTTCCTAACATTAATTCCCTCTTTTCAAAATCTAAGAAATCTAAAGTTATAATTAACACTTTCAACTAAAAAAGCATTTAATAATAGGCCTAACTAACGATTATCTGCTATTCTGGACTCGTTTCAAGTTAAATCTTCGTATAATAACTATTCAATATTGTGGATTTTTGAGGAAATCAAACATATGTTGTCAAGCTGTCACGCGAGTATTTACTTATCACGAACACTTCCAGTTGTTTGTTTATTTATTGGTATTAATATTGGTCAACTTTACTTTGTTTATTTTTAGTCTACAGCTCACTATGTCGGTCGGTAGGTAAACACTAACTCAAATTTGCGCACGCGACTGCTGCAACCATGTATATGGCCTTGTTAATGTGAGTGTACATACAAAAACAACAGCGGATCATTTTACTTATACATTTATTTTTATGACAACTTACTAATCTCTAATACTGTCCATTTTCACAGATTACTTTCACATGATCCAATATTAAACTCGGACAACTTCTGATAGGTGTACAGTACTTCCAAGACACCCAACCTTATACGGAAGAAGAACGTCGTATTTTACAAACTCTAAAAATTAAATTCTCAAGCCTAATTATGCTCTACAAACAAATCATATCGCTGGTAGTTGGACTAGTAATGATGGTAAGGGCTGGAATTGGAATTCCTGTGTACAACCCACAAATAGACCATACACTATATCTGCCAAAAGGAAATCCGTCGTTTAGCTAGCTCCTCAATAATCGAACGTTTGTCATCACGCTATTGGGCAAAACCTACCCGAACCCCTAACTGCCCAAATCAAGATGGTCTGAAACAACAGCAAGATGGAATTCCATTGGAAAATTCTGATGAGCCGAGTACGCAATCAAAAACAGTGTTTGCTAGACATGATATTACCGGACTGCTGGAAAACACTGCGGAGGATCTCTCTGCTCAGCCAACAATTATGACACTCACTGAAGATCAAAAACTACAAGTTCTTAGCACTTATGGAAGTTACTTCAGAGCAAGTCCGGTGATTACAGAGATCGAATCAGATATTGTTCCAGAAATTCCAGACATTGGACATTTCATTCCACCAGATATAGGCCTACCTCAATCAGCTCCGAGTACTCGGGTCGAAGTTTGTCCCCGAGTTGAAAACTGGGAAACACTTTTCTTGGCGGAAAACAAAGAAGGAAAATTGGTCCAAATTGTACAGGTGAGTTCACTTTAAAATAAGAATAAGTATTCTACAGCAGTTGTCGATCCTATAATAGTGGAACGTATGATTTGTGACTACCTAGGGCTATAATGTACCTCCTACACGCGTCGTTGGTTGTTGTCACGTTTAGACCTAGTACGCCAAAACAGCGAGGAATCAAGGGGATGGATGCGTTGAAATGTATACACATGCGCCTAATGAATTGACATGTACCGTAGTGGTATAGGTCCTAGCAAAGAATATATATTCTTTGGTCCTTGCTAGGTCTAATCAGGATTATTGTATTTTACAGTGCAAGATGTTTACTTTATATAAAAGTATAAACTGTGAAATTTTTAAATGTTATCTCATGAATTCAACTATGATACCCAAACACAAAACCTACGTTATGCTAAAATTTAAAACAAATAAGGTTTCGTTTAATATGAAAGGTTATAATTTTAAACAGAAACTCACAAGGTAAAGTATATTTGTATACTATATAATTATATGTTTTTTCTCACGTAGTTTCCAGACGACGGAATGGAACAATGGTTTTTAAATGAAGAGTGTTCTTCGAGTGTTTCAAGAGTAGTCAACAACGTGAGCTGTGACGTCAGGAGCCGTTTAGTCAGAGCAATTGTTGTAGATCAAGCTAGTAGCCGTATAACTCAACAAGAGATACGAGTCAACAGCTGTTCTGCTCACACTTTCTTATAGGCCTAACACTATCTTTATTACTGATATAACATTATCATTACTATTTGGACTTTAAATAATGAAAACAATAAACGATAACAAACTGGTTTAGTTGAGAGACTACCGCTCTCGTTACTAAAGTATTTCTGAAATCTCAGCTTCAACTACTCCGCTTACTTTCTTAATGAAGGTTCTTCCAGTTGTCCACTTGCAATTTCTTTAGTTAAATCAGTTGCTAATTATTGCGATTTAGTTTAGTGACTCGTAGATAAATTCGACATAATCCACACAGCAGAAGCATCTTTAAATGTTACAAAGTTAGGCGTCAGTCGTAACGGTTAGTCAGGCCTAATAGTAGCCAGCGATGTAACGTACCTTGCCAAATACATGACTAACCCATACAAATAGAAAATGTACTGCAAGATTAAGTACCGTAGGCCAACACTAGGCCTAGGCCTACTGACATATTCATATATTTAGCAGCAATTGTATTGCAACCACGTTTAAGATAAATAATACAAATGTCATTATTGCGGTTACGACAAAACTGTGTTCAAAGAAACCGTTAATGAATGCGTATAATATTGTAGAACCTATTGTGGTGTCGTAAAAAAAAACTTTATAGAAAACGGTGTATTTATTAAAATGAGACAAGTTATTTATTATACCAAATGTACTTTAGAAAATAATTTATTTCGCAATCTACACAACACCTTAATTATAATACAGTGGTAACCATACCGCAATCGCGATACCATGGAAGTGGATTATATAATAGTGTTAGCCTGGTGGTATTGATGTGTTATGTATCTATACTAGATATTTTATTTAATCGTATGTGTCTACAAATGTATTTAGATTGCAAGATTATAATAAATGTAGTAGTGGGTAAACTGGTTTCTTTTCTGAATACAGAGAAGTTTCTCTTTGATTTATGACCGTCGTACCGATTGTTGAATCTAAATAATAGGAAAGTAGAAGATCCAACTTAAAGGTTGTGCGAAACAAAACATACTTTCAAAGAGGACGTAAAACTAAAATAAAAAAAAACCCCACAAAAACATACTATTAGGTTATATAATATAATGGGGTAGATCCATCATCGACAAGATTTGTGAATGTGCGGTTGGTCGGTCGCTTCGATCATCGAAGTTCAGTTCATATATACGAAAAACAATTAAATTAAGACAAGTGGTGGAATTACGATATATGGTAGTTTTATTTTATGCCGTCATTTATAGAAAATATATACATCGGCACACTATGATTCAGAAAGAAAAAAAAACAACCACTGGTTTAATTATCAATGATCAAAACTACACAAATTTGAAATATTTTGATAAACAATTGGGAAACACTAGTATTATTGCACAGTTAATCATTTACGAAAAATAAAAATTGAAATAAACAACATTGAATTCAAGTCAAGATTATGTTTCAGAATCTTAAAGTGAGCACCTGTGATTTTATTTGAAAAAACTTTTCTTTCCTTCAACTTTTTTGTATTACCCACTCCCAGGATGGAGAGTGTAATCATTGAGGATTATTAGTCTCTAAATATACATTGGCAATAATGACTCGCATTGGTATTCATAGTTAATTTTCCTAATGCTTGGTTCCCACTAGAACGTAACGCAAGCGAGTTGACCAATGACATTAGACAGTTCAAATAATTCATTGCTTGTGATTGGTCAAATTAGTGGAAATCAAGATTAAAGGAAACAACAACGGAACTGCCCAATTACAAACAATACTGTAGCTAGGCAGTAATTTCACTCTTCCCTGAGCTAGGCACTTATATATACGACTAAAATTGAACAAAACAGCTTTATTTTGAACTAAAATTAGAGTCCTTTCTTCTGGATAATCTGCGTTCACCAGCAAACGATTTCTTTTGCGATGGCGAAACTAAAGGAGAACTCAATAGCTGGCTCAGACCTCTGACAGACAATGGAGTATGTTTATGATTCGGAGTTCCTCTTGGACTTTTATAGCTTTTTGGAGTCTCATGGGAGAGGTGTTCTTCTGTAAAAACGTCATCCACATCGACGGAAGAAATGTTACTGATTTCAGAACAGCTCAAGTCAACACCGCAACTGGAGAATGCTGATCTGCCTGAGGATGTTGATGGCATGTTTTGTGTCTTTCTCCTTGAAGGCTTTCTGAAAGGTAATATATCATTGTGCTGCATTCCTGTGCCAGGAATTTGTAATGTATTAACAGGTATTCGTGATTCTTTGGTTTCCGGTTGTGACTGGTAAATGTCAAATGAACTACCCGCATTTCGAAAATCTGGAGTTTTCTTTCTTGAAATCTTCTGAGGCTTTTCTGAAGAATTCTCTTCCAGAGAACGCTTTCTTCTTAAGCTATAAGTGGGTGTTAACAATGACTGAGATTTTACTTTTTGTACTTCACAATTTTTTGGAAAATCAATCTCTGGGTCTGAATCTGAATCTAAACCTTCAGCAGATATCAAGGCAACCACATCAGGATTTTTTCTATCTACATCTGTAAATAAATCATCAACAAATGGGATCAAATCTTCCTCATCTTCTGCAGAACTGGAAAAACTACAATGAATATTCTCTGAATTATTTCTGGATATTGGTAATCTTCGTCTCGACTTTGGTGGTGTCTTATTCTTTTCCTGTACTTCATTGGCTTTCCGTTTTGAATTACTTCTAGTTAATCTTGTACTCTTTGAGCTACATTCTTTAACCTTGCTGGCGGAACCAGTAGATCTTGGTGTAACTCTCTCAAAGGTTGGAGATTGTTTATGCGTTTCTATCCAGACAGAACCTGTGTTGGTTGAAGGTTTAGCCTTACATGATGGAGATGGGGTTTTGTAATCAATTGGGGATGGTGTGCCTGATCGCACCTTTTTTCTTGGCCAATTATCAAAAGTTTCTAATTTCAATCTTGGTGATACTCCAACTTTCAATTCAGTAGAAGGAGAATCAAGTTTATTTAAAATTTCAGATGTATGTGATGATTCTTTTTTGTTTGCACATAGTTTATTTGTTTCTTCAGTGTTAATTTCATGTTTTACCGAATCAGACTGTTTTGCCTTTTCTGCTGAACCATGACTATGCAATGAATTTCTGGTTTTCCTGGGCGTTCTCAAGGGTGTTCCAATCGGGCTTTTAAATGGAGAAACTTCTGACTTGATATCACTTTGCACGCTTGTCAATAAGTCTTTTCTTGTTGGACTAAATGTGAGGCACTTTTTGAATTCGGTTGCGTCTTGTTTATTGGGCGTTAACGTAACTTTTTGTCTTGTGTTATTACTAGGTGAATCCAAGCCTTGTAGAGCAACTTTCCGAATACCTTGTAATTTTTCAGGGCTGAAGATTTCACTTAAAAGAAACTTGGATGGACTTTCTTGAACAATTTCAGAATCTTTAGGCTTATTAATATCCTTGAAGTTGGACACATTTTCTGAGAGCCTAGTAATATGAGGTGTAATTTTTGCTTCGTCTCCTCGAATACGAGCACCTAATGTTAAAGCCTTAGCCAAGTTGCGTGAGTCTTTCTTATTTGTCTTTGAATAAAATGACCTGGTGCGTTGTCGAGTGTTTGAGGCCTTAATACGAGGACTTGATCGAACACCTTTAAATAAAAATTACAATAAATTTTAAGTTTGGAAGCAATTGTTTTGTGAACAATACAAAATTATAGTTTTCCAACATTTTACTATGGGTGAGTCCACAACAAAAAAAAGTTTATCTTTGTTTTAAAAGAAAACAAAAGATGATGTTGAAAAATACTCTGGCAATATTTTTCTATATAAAAAATTGATTTTTATAGGAAAATGATTTACGGTTTTTCAAATCTAACTAGGCTTAGTTATGTTAACCTATATTTAAGACCTGCAAAATGTTGATTACATATGAGATTAAATGCTGATGGGATCTACAGCATTTTCTCTTCATTACCTTTGACATGCGTTTCTTGCATTGATTTCACAGGCGATTCTTCTATTACTTGAATGAGTGTGTCTGCTTTGTCTTTCTGTCTTTGTCTTAAAACATAACATTTTACATAGATGTTACACATTTACCATTTAAACATAAATTATTTAGAAAAAGGCAGAAGAGTTTTAGTATAATAATATTTCTAGAAAACAACAAAGTAAAAAAATGTTGGCTAGATGAACCTAGGCTCGCACAGTACATTACAGTACAAAGTTATAAATTCCTAAACCAAATATTGTCTTTATGTCACATAATATTATCAGAGGAATCATGTTAACCACTGTGATAAAAATCGTAGTAGTTTTTTTTTTCAATTTGCAGCTATTCAAGTACTGTGTAAATGCAGATTAGTGACACGGAAAATCGACGAAAACCATGAAACAATCTTTTTTCTCCAATGATTCCACTTGTATAGCGGTTTCACATAACGTGATAACAATTTTACAATAGATTTTTTGACATTAATTAGTAAATATTGCTCTCCAAAATTGTTAATTCAAATAGAGTAGGCCTACTGTTTTGAATGTTATTGTTTATAAAATGCAATGGCAAGCAAAACATAGGCGGTGCTACTGCATTTTCGCCAGAGGACGTAGGTACATTATAATCATTAGGTATCTCTTTTGTGTTAGGTAGAACTAATACTGAACGACATGTGATGAGTAATTAACCAATAAAATGGCAAGTATACACTCGGGGGTTATAATAAAAAATAGCTAATGACATAAAATAGAACCACCTTGCTCTTTCCATCTTCTCAAGCATAGCAGAGATAACCTGTCTTTTGCCAGGTGTTTCCTTTACTATCTTTGTTTTCAAGACAGCTCCTGCTCTAGAACAACCTCTTCTTGGGCTTTTCCTTAAGAAAGCACATAATAACATTTCAGATTTTTTAAACAAAGTGCAATTCCATAAACAGGATATTATTTGATAGTAATTTTCATTGCAAGAATTTATTTAAAAAATGTTATTTAAATAATTTTTATTTCATCTCGCATTTCACATTTTAATGAAGAATCCATCTTGAAAAGAAGCCCACTCAAAGAGTTTAAAAAAAGAAGCCCATGGGCTTCTTTTCAAGGTTTTACGGTATTTTATTATCTTAAAAGACAATCTTTAGCCTATTACAAGATCAATCTGAGGAAACCTATAGACTATGGGCTCAAACACGGACCCCCCCCCCCCTGGGGATTTTTCGGGACCAAATAATAATAATAAATGAAATAAATAATAGAGGACATTTACCAAGTTGTGGTCTGCATAACTGCTACTGATTTTCTGCGAGTAAGCCCAGGTTTATTTTCAACTTTGTGTTCTTGACTTTCACCTATAAATAAATTCCTCCGTACTTTCTTTGTTTCATCCACAACTATAAAAACAATTGTTTTGATTATTCTAGTTATTAAAAATGTTATGCCTCCCAAAAACATTAAATAAAGATTAATAAAATCACACTATAAATAGGCCATTTTGCAGTTTTAATTAACTTTATACATAAAACAAATGAAAAATATAATAATTTTAACTTATAAAAAGATAAAATAAACCGTTACATTTAATGAAAACCCCATAAGTTTTTTCTTGAATAACCGTTTTTTTCAGGTTAATAAGTCCAACTAAAATGGACATTCAGCAAAAAAAAGGAAGGCCCTCTTTATCTTTAATAAACAAATACATTATTACAAAAGATGTAAGAGTTTTCGTTAGAATGTTATGTGTGCGTATACAAAGTTTTCTGATAAAGTAACTTCTAACAAACATACCTGGTTTTTTCTTTCTCCTTTCTTTAGATTCCTTTGGCTTACTTTCATTTTTCTTTAAATCAACTGATATTGTCCTTGTAGGTATGTTGGCAATGCTTGGTAAGCGCTTCAGTCCTCTTGGCCTATTTTAGACATTTTTGAAAAAATAAAACGAGAAAATAAAATAAATGTGATATGCCCATATGGACACGATGTCATATCATCACTATACCATATTTTGGAACATTACACCTTTTTTGTCAAACTAGTTTGATAGTGTAGACAGAATTATAAAGCTCTCTCCACACTATCAAACTTTATGTGACATAAAAATGGGAGTCGAGTGCCCATATACAGACATAATGATGTCATATCACTATTTGAGCATATCACTACAGTATTTGACACATCACGCTAGTTTGATAATGTAGACAGAGCTTTAGATAACTTAACAATTATAATGAAACATAATTGTACCTGTTGGGCACAGAGCCAGTAGTTTCCAGGGAACTAACAGACCCATACGATGATGACGGTGGAGGTTGGATGCTCATCAGGTCTTCAATAGTTGGAGAACAGAGAACACTGGGAACAGGCTGCATCAATCCTTCATAGATTCCAACCAGCATGTATGGCACCGTATCTGTGTAACTAAGAAACAAAATATTACATTCAAAATGTTATGGCATCCTCTATAGTTTGGACATGCTTTCTCTAGACAAATGCATTGACATCTGTTTACACTTACTTTGGTAACATTTTTTCTTTTAAGAACACCGTCAATTTGTTGTGATCAGCAAGGAAAGGGATAGTTTGTAACATTGCAACCATCTAAAAATAAAGAAAGATTAAAAAGAAATAAATTATGAGTTGACAGTTTCAATTAGTAATTTCAATGGATCAACTATAAATGAAATGTGTATGTTGTCTAGTTAAAAGGCATCTTCACCCTGAATGAACACAAAATACACATTCTGGAAATTAACATCTCATGCTAAACCTAGTATTGAAAGCATATTCAACAAACTTCACAACATATCTCTTTTATTAATAGTCACATATATTTAAATTCACACTGTGTCTCGTCATATAACCACTGGTAAAATTTGAATAGGGGACCACTTGCCAATATTGGGTGTATGTATAAACCTTTCTTATGGTAATATAGAAATGCGAGGCACCTTTCTGTGTCATATTGATTGTATCCTTAGACAAGATACTTTCCTCATCTTACACGAGATGTAAAGTTATTGGTTGTATATTAAAGACACTAGACCTATGTTTTTTTGGACCTAATTTAAGGTAACACACTATATTTTATGTAAAAATAAATACTACTGTATGAACCTATTGCGATATTTTTTCGTCTTTAAACCGTTAAAAGTGTAGGTTAGGCCTGTATCTAGCGTACAATGTTCATACATTACCACTCTTTACCAGCTAGGACTACACGAAACTAAGCCTAACTAAGCTAGGCCTAAAAACTTCTACCAGAGAACTTTCGACTCGAGCTACTTAGGTAGTGCATCGTTTTTCTCTTTTTATCATAATTAACCTTAGAACGTAACTTTAAGACAAGAAATGACCTGGTTTCATGTTTTAGAGTCATATATATGCATTATTTTTACAAAATGTCAAAAATTGCAGGTCTAGTGTCTTTAAAAGAAGAATTAAAGTATACTTTTCGAAAAGATATAGGATCGTTACCCAGTATGCTAATCTGCCTATTTGGTGTGGGTCTGTAGAAGGCCTAATTCTCAGTTTCAAGTTTTACCTGATTACGATCATAATTATTTTTACTGTACGTTACCTCATCAACAACTTTCTGAAGCGCCTCTGGTAAATCACTTTCCTTTTCACTATCGCTAGACACATCATCTTCATTGGTGGTATTCAATCCTTTATTAATCAAACCATCTCTACCCATCCGGTTGAGAATGTCAGTAGGTGACAGAGCTTCCATTTCAAGCTGCAAGACAACCTGGAGAATAACCTCACAGATTCTCTCTTCTACAGACGCCTGTTTATGTTCATCTTTTTGATACTTTTCTCTTAGTTGTTTGCTGGACAACACTAGGGAATCTTTTATGAGTTTCTTTGTTTCTTCGATTGTATCTTTGTTACTTTGATTGACTTTCATGTAATGGTTTGAAATGGATACAATAGTCTGGGCAAACAAACATGGACAGGAATCCTGTAAAGAACAAAACCAAAAGTCTGTATTATTAGTATCCTATAGTTTTATTATACAGTAGCAACAATATAAATCTATGATCGCACATCACAGAATGGTTTTCGTACATCTAAAAGCTCTAGTTTGTTGAAGATTGTCTTGGCCTGTATGACAGACGAATTTGTGGTGATTTGATTGAAACATTCAAACTTAGAGGGTGTAGCCAAGGAGGACTTCTTCCATATAAATACATGAGGACATCAGCTTAAACTTTTCAAACCTACAGTTTAGTCCTTTGTGAAAAGAGATTCACTTTTTCACGGGTAATTACATATTGGAAGAGTTTGCCAACGAAGTCGTTATTTCTAAAACCACCAACAGATTTAAAAAGCGATTAGACAGATTCATTGTAGACATGCGTTTTAAAAGGCACAAACTGCATAAATTTACCAATTACATCTAAATTAAACTGACAAAAAAGTGTGACGTGCCTAAATAAGGTAGTGATATGACATCATCATGTTCATATATGGGTACATCAAATTTGTTTTGTTACATAAATGTTGATAGTGTAGACAGAGCTTTAAAGTCACCAGCTTTACAAAACTTAACTCAAAATTTTAAATAGCTAAACATACAATATAACCATTTGATAGAACAATTGAATAGAACGGTGCAAAAGAACAATCAGATATTAAAAATAAACTTAAAGAATTCATTATAATCCTAACATTGTCATCTTTCAATTTCACTTCTCTACTAACCTGTTGTAGCTGCTTTTCATAGCTGTCCTTCAAGTGTTTTACAAGATCATCTGAACTGGTAAACTCAGCTAATTCTAAGAAATAAAAAAAATAAACTGACTATAGTGATTTTCTGAGTTTTAATCACTGGTTTCACAAAAAAGGCACAAATTATAAGGCATAGTTTACAATTAGCAAATGTTAGTCAGGACAGATACAGATCCTATGGGACAAGCTACAGGGTTTTCCCGCTTTCCATTCAGTGTCAATTGGCCTTTAAGCTGGGAAAGTTTTTGACAAACTATATTCATGAGTTTCTGAGTTTCTAAAGCTCTTTCCACACTATCAAACTTTATGTGACAAAAAAATCATATCACTACCATATTTGGACACATTACACATTTTTTTTACTGTTTGACAGTGTAGACAAGAGCTTAACAGTCTTTAATCCTGCATATTACCATAGATTTAAGATTTACTCGTTTAAACCATGCATATACAATGATGAGAAAGGAACATGAGTTATATTGTGGAAGTTTGTTCATCACAAATAGGCTCAAAATAAAATTCACTAACCACTTAAATTAAGAGCAGGTTTGTCTTTTCGGCTGTTTTTATCTTTCCTTTCTTCTTCTTCTTTGTTTTCTAATTCATTACTTTTATTTTTCTGCATTTTTTTACTATTTTCTAGTATTTTGTCTGTCCTGCTAGTGTTTATTCCTCCAAAACTCTTTGCTCTAATAAATGTCTTTTTCTTATTTTGTACCTGATCTGTAAAAAACCGAAAATTAGGTTAAGTTTTGTTTTATTTTAAAGTAATTATTTATAAAAATTATACTATACAAAATATTTGTTAATTAATTAAAGGATGCTATTTTCTAAAAATCAAATAAATTAATAAATTACTGTAATCTTACAGGTTTAGTCATTTTATAATAACATCCACTTGGCGACTTGCAAAGAAAATTTATCTTGTCAAGTCGATATAAATATGAATGTCGACATAAAACCGGTCCATTATATTTTTGTTGTCATGACGATGGATATCCTGTGTTTGCTAGATTGTAAAATCATAAACAGTCGACATAGCATTTTGATTAGTTATGCACCCTTGCACGAAGACGATCGGCCAGAGAGACAACCATGCCTACTACTAGGCTATATTAGGTCTAGCCTAGGTAAGGTGGCCTACCTAGATACTAATGGCAGTACTTACGGCCTAGTTAGAACAATTTGAATTTGAACTGTTTATTTATGGTTATATGTAGATTATTTCTTATTTTTTCTCCGTAAATAACAAATAATGAGCAATCGAAATTGATACAATGGAAATGGAAATAATGGAATAGTCTTACTTTCAATACATGCCGAAAACTTCCTATATCCAGGTGAAGTCGGCAAGATAATCTATTTACATGTCGACACATATTTATTAGTAAGTCAACTCAGCAAAATAAACTACCTCGTCATGCAATTTTTGTGTAGTCAAGATGACATGTCGACATAATATTCATATTTATGTCGACTTGACAAGACAAATTATCTTGACAAGTCACCAAGTGGATGGCACTTAGACGCTTCAGTAGTTTTACATTTACGCTATAAATGGTTTGTTACAAAAAAGACCTTAACTCTACAAACCAAATATGTATGTAAGAAATAGGCATATGCAATTTTTACTTACAAAATAGAATTTAAAGTACTGTATTTATAATATTACTACTGTAGTTACTGCACTATGATGCGTTGTGCAAATTGAAATTTTTGTTCGCCACAAATATAAAATTAACTTATAAATCCCATTTACTTACTAGATACCACAGTCTTTGTTTTTTCCTGAGGGTTATTAAATGAAGCAGGAAGTGTGCTTTTACCCAGAACAGCAGGGTCTTTGCAGTAAGAATCTCTTAGGTTCATCATTACATCACTAAGTCCTGTTGCCATGCCATTACTGTTGTCTCCTTGAATGCTATAGTAATAAAAAAAAAAACAACTAATGCATTAATTACTTAAATTATAACACTTTCAGAGTCAACTTTTCACAACTTTTCTTGACTGCTAGGCCAAAAACATGTAACATTTGACAGTCAGATTCTAATCGGGAAAATGTATGAGTCTGAGAGCAATTGAGTTATACACAGTCATACACTTTATTATCAATTAGTTATCTGTTAACAGTACCTTGTAAGTTGAGTAATATACTGCGAGTTGACCCCAGAAGAAGGGGCAGACTTGTACCATGACTCCAACATGTAAGGCCGAAATGACCTGACATTTAACTGCTGTACACCAACTAAAGAGTCTGTTGTTTTCTCTAACATAAACATAAAACGGTAAGTAAATACATGTGCAACAATCAAGATTTCAATGCAAAATACAAGAAATTTAGAGTAATAAACTAATTTTAGGTAAAAATTTGAAGTACACAAGTAACAATGCATCTCGGTAGAAAACATACTTGTCTACGGATACCAGATTCTGGGTTCAATCTTTGTATAATACCAATTCTACTGGGCCCAAACAGTACAAGACAAGACTTAATTTTAGAATAAATTTGTTTTTTATCTTGTACAATTTGTCAAAATCGGATGAAGCTACTCTGTATAAGTAATTTAAGTTTTGTATCTAGGCATGGTCTACTGTGGGTGTAAATTAGTCTTCTTCTATCAGTAGTGCCATTGTTTTATGGTCGACTTTTGATGATAGAAAATTTTACAATACACCCTAGGCGCACATTCAACTGTGATGATAGAAAGTTATGAAACATCACATGGTTGACTGTTTCGATAGCAACCTCCAAATTCAAATCATTTTTTTATAAATAAAATATATTTTAACAAAACCAATTCCTACCAGTTGTTTGACTGGTCTTCACATTCTCCTCCATTGTTACACTACTTTCCACTAAGTGTGAAAGTGGGTTATATTGCGACCTAGTCTTTGTGAAAGTGATACCTGTACCAAGAATAGTTTGCTTGTTGAGGGCGTTATCTGGCCTGATAAGCCTTAGCGATGCCGACGATACTGTGAATGGTTCTAGTATACCTATGATACTAGATATCCATTCTGAGTGACAGACATCTACAACCTACAAGGAAAGAAAGAATTATGTAGATTAAGGAGGGGATATAGACGGATATATTTTAGGTTTTATTTTTATTTTTACATAGTAATTAATATAGGCAAGTAATTGTTTTCATCATTGTTTTCAAATTGATTTACATAGATGAAAATGAAGTGTGTACAGTACAATCATGTGAATATAAGAAGCATCTCAATTGATAAACAGACTAGAATACAGTTTACACTTTAGTATACAAATATTATACTATTGTACGTCATGTGACCCATAATTGTCTAATCAAATGACAGGAATTGATTTAGGCGTTATATAATAACCTTTAATACACTATACTTACCAGCACTTTTTTATTTGTTGCTAACTGCTTCATTAGAGCTGAGAATCTACTTGATAGTTGGACTTCATCTCCTTCATTCTTCGCTGGAATAGAATCTATCCCTAAACATGAATAGACGGATTTTGAACGTAGAAAACGTAATGGTATTCCATTCCGTACCAGTAATCCTTGGATATTTAAAACAATTCCATCTTTTAATCCTGTAAAAGATTCTTTCTTGTTTGATGTTCTAACTAGTCCACTTCTAGTTTCTCTGGGACTGTTTTGTTCACTAGAAAAAAAAAATTAACCAAAAAATACTATCATCATCCTTATGTGAAGTATCATTGTCATTTTAATTGGATAATTTCCCATCATGTGCCATTCAGTAATAGTAGTTCTATTGCATTTGAAAGTTCTGTTTAATGGTTCTATTGCACGGCAGAATTTCGAAACTATTGTTTGGATGTTGTGCCATGCACATTTGAGAATCAAACTGTAGTTGCACAAAATTGAAAATCTCCCTTTTTTAATGGTGTAGTAAACTAATATTATTGATTAAAGACTCAAGCAGCGGATCAATTGGATAAAGTTTATTTATTGAAATTGTAGACTATTTAAAAAAAAAGTTCTCCTTGATTAACAATACTGTCAGTGTCAATAATGTCTATGTTTATCTTGACACAATACCTTGAAAACTGATTTGCTGCCAATGGTGTGATCTTTAAACAGCAGAGAACATCACAACCTGAAAAGATTCAATGTGTTAAGCTTAGTACAGGTATTTGATTCTATACAAGTAAATAATAATTTTATTTTATATTGAATGAAGTAAAATTATGAATAAATGTTGAATCATGGATCATTTATAGGTTCATCCATGACATGAATAATCTTTCTTTTATTTGTATTTTTATTTTAATTGTTTAGTTTAACAATGCTTTACTGTACTGTGTTACACTGTATACAGTATGGTGTGTAAATTTCTGTAAAAAGTAAAAGTATAAAATTAATTACTGTATACATGTATAGATTTCTAGAGCAACAAACAAAAAAACAGGCCAAATTGTCTCAAGATACAACTGTGCATGGACATGATTCACAATATTCTGCAAAAACACTAAATATCTCAACTATTCTAACGTGTTGGATTCACAAACTGTACAGGAAATGTTTGTAATGCAAATCAATAGTTTATAGTTTAATAAACAAATTAATTATATTCCATGACCTTTACCTTTAGTTAAAAACAATTTTGCATTAATCAGAGATTCTTGAATAATGCTACGCTTCAACAAGTTTGCCTTACAACATGTATAATCCATTATAGATGATGCAATCATACAATTAGACACTGTCTTCAAGTGTTCAAATCTTTTTACATCATTGCTTTTCGGTATTTCTGTTGATAGCTTGTCCTTTGATTGGTTTAGGATACTTCTGATAGACGAGGTGACCTTTGAACCTGTGCTTAAGATGGCATTCAAGGGAATGAGGTGACCGTTGATAGCCGACATCATGCCTTGTACAATTTCAAAAACATGTTTGTTCCATTTGCACTAAAAGTAATACAAAATCATTAGCATAATTATACAGTACCTTTGAAGTGCTTTACATGGACCTGATCACTAGAATGTGTGTGTGTCATTTACTTCCGCCTAGAACAATTACATCCTTGATTATTTATCTTTTATTTTTTATTACAGCAAAATTTAAATTAAGTGCAATTATTTTGTTTGAAGAAGCACATTCAAAATGTTTAATATACAGTGTAAACAAAATGGGAAAGTGGATTTAAAAGAAATGCGGTAGGCTTCTATATACATTTTAATTTGATAACAATAATTAAACAAACCATTTTATAATTTGTGCTGATGACTCTGGTATCAAACCAGATTAACTTGACGTGATGCTTCTCAAGAAAATCTGTTCGCACATCTTCATGAACAACCACATCCAATAGATCATTAGTATTTATTTCGTTGGATCTCATTTTCACAAACTCTTTTAAGTCTTCGATATTCCAAGGGCAAGCCATGAATAAAAAAGTTAAATTGGTTTTTTCTATCATCGCAAAGCTTGAATTATTGGAATCTTTTTCCGACCGCCTGCGACTACTGCGGGACGGCGACATAATATCTGGTGCCTGCCATTGGAAGTCTTGGGCAACTTCACATAGAGCAACTGCTAGATGATCTGCCGGTGCATAATCTTGGCTCCAAATCTTTAAACCTGGCAGTGGCGTGTTGGGTTGATGTTTTTTAGTAGTTTGATCATTATTGGAAGAACTTTCATTTTGTTTATTAATAATATTAAAGTTTTTAAATTTGTTTTTTAACTCTTCTTCAAACTTCTCAAAGTTAGTTAAATTAAAATCATGAAAGTCTCTGAGACGGTATCCAGAACAAGGCTTCAGAGAGTCAAAGAATTTATAGCCCCAACGAATCGACTTCACTTGCCCTCCACTTGTTCCTGTCAACCCTCCTCCTTCGAGGCTAACGAGACTTTGTAACATTTTAAGCGCAGACAAACTTAACGTTTTACTTAGGTCAATTGCCTTATTATCGGGTACAAAGTTATTATCTTTGTTGTTATAGGTACGGGTATCAATGAGAAATACAACCTGAAGATGTTCCCCATCATTTCCGGGCATGTTTCTCAACTTGTATGTATCAATAACAGCAGGAGGAGCACAGGAACTTTAAATCAAAAAGACCACCTTCGCCATTGAACTCTTCCCGTCATGCATCAAACAAACTGTTTGTTGTGTACTGTCTGTCTCTCTCCTCCTCTGTTACACCGCGAGAAACAAAATTGATGGCGCTGTTCTAAATTCGCCCTCAGCGGTTTAACTCTCTAATTGTGCGACGGCGGCCAGTAAAATAAAATAATAAAATCGATAGCAAAATCTCATGTTTTAAACAAAATTAATCAAATCACATTCTAGAAGTATAATTCTCTTCAATATTCCACAGAACAAATTATCATTTTCTCCTGCCATTTATTACTGTATTATCAATATACAAAATAGACTATAACTGTAGGCCTACACAAAGCCTACTTTGCATGTTCCTACAAAAATCGCATTACAGCCTGTTATTCAATATACCCAGTTTATCATTAATTGATATTTGATTATTCACAGAGTAGTCAATTTTTAATGTTATCAGTTAAAAAAGAACAAATTAATTATAATAGTATTTGTAATTTACCATCTTAATAGTAAAACTATATCGACAACAAACCATTAAATATCTATCAGTATAATAAATAATAGTGCCCATGATGGGTCTAACATATTAATAAATATTCATGTTTTTTTCTTCTTGTCTGACCAATATAATAGCCTACATTGGGATTAAATCGGAGCACATTTTGCTCTTGCAACCAATGCAACAAAATGTATTAATGTGCACGTGATTTGTTACGCTTTACCAACAAAGAAACATGATTAATTTGTATTGATACACGTTATGGATATAAGAGAACATGTTTTTGCTTTTACAACCACTGCCAATACAAAGTAGTTTCAGATTGGTTCGCAAAAAAAACAACTAATAAATTCCCAAATATCAATTACCAATAAATACCGGAACGATAGATACTATTATATATTATAATTATATTTCTTTATTGCCATAAAGGATATGCATTGAAAAACACTACATGTTCGATGGTTGAACATTAGTAGTAAACAAATATGTTAATTTTTGATTAAGAAAAAATGTCTAGAACCATCCCGGAAGAGTAAAACAAAGTGTTAAACATAATAATTTTAACATAATTATAGAACGATTGGTCCATAACACGGAGTTTTGTCTTAATTAGTAAAACTAGATGCTACGCTCGCTTCGCTCGCGTACCATCTAGGTCGTGCCCATCGGATGGTTCTCGAATACACAGTAATTTCAGGGTAAAAAATCTGGCGATTTCAAATGCACGTACCGCAGGACTATAATACATTGTCGTTTACAGAAACGAATAAGTAGACACAATGATTTATGTAGTCAACCAAAATTAGCACCCTGGGTATTACTTCCGAAAGAGAAACTTACCACAAAATGAGTCCAAATTGTTTATTTAAAGAAACCCAATTAGGGTTGAGGGATGGGAAAGAGGATAGGTACAAAGAGGAACCATTTTTAAATATATTCTTTATCCACGTCAGTAACGAAATATTGTTTTCATTTTTTATAGGCCTATAAATAATATACCACTAACGGTGACTAAATATAGTAAAACATTTGCGATTTAATACTTTGTTAAAACTGTCACTGTCATAGTCGATTGAAATAGTAAAGTACATGTAACGATACACCACTACGACGTTTATATTTTTTGTAATTATTAATTAATGCAAACATTGAGAAGCAACTGTCAGTAATAAAGTTTATTTGTATATTACGTGTTTATATATCTAACAGTAGAGCCTACCCATAATCACAGTAATAAAGTTTATTTGTATATATTTTTTACATCTAACAGTATTCACAGTAAGAAATGTTTGTATATATTTTTTTTACATCTATTCACAGTAAGAAATGTTCGATTCAAATGACGACCAAAAATGGTTAATAGGTATTTGCAGTACTGTATTGTCAAAGTATTGCAAGTTTATTCTCCAAGGGCTCATAAATTTACCTACTTGTGTTAAACCAAACTGGCAGACTGAGAGATTGGAATGTTCCATTCATCGCAAATCAATACATTTGTAAAAACGTAAATTAAATCTATCAAAATAGTATTTTTTAAAGAAAATCGGCCTGTCTTCAACATTATGATGCTGTACTCGAGCAGTTCAACCGGTTTTCAGCTATTAAAAACAATTATCGTAGGAGGAGATAGGAAAATGCGAAGCGTCCTCGTATTATTGTGTGCGGGTATTTTTCAAGTTGGACATCCATTAGACAGTGTATACCACGATCGGAAAACACCCCTATTTGGGGCAAATCGTTGAACCTAAATTCGTTTTAATCGTCAATAACTAATTTTCTAACTCAATTTAATTAGTAAACAGGGTTACATCAGGTGGTTAAAATCAGTACCGAAAGTACGAACCAACTTTATATACCATCGAGTAAAAATTCTAGTAAGTAAGCCGCGATTTACCGAATTTTGCCCTTACGTAAATTTATATATAGAAGAAAAATATTTTTGCACATAATATAACGTTTCATACGTATGCTACCTGAGCTTAGATACTCCGTCTGGCCTCTGGCACACACGGACAATTAAGTCACGTGGTTTGACACCAAATGTAAACAAATGGACCTACGTGTTTACTGTCCCGTCTTTTTATAATAGATCTTACCTTAACCGCCTGCTATAATTTATATTTGTGTGAATCTGATTATATAAAATATAATATGTGTATACGTAAAATGATGTATAAATATACATATAGGTTACATAATAATGTTGTAAAAAACTGATATAATAATAATAATAATAATCAAATTAAACAAATTCCCTTGTATACCACTCTTGTACAAATTTATGAGATGAATTTTCCTCCAAGGTGCATGTTATCCCATTCTGATCATTAAGACGTTTAAATAAATAAACAACACTAAAAGAAAAAAAGAAAAAACCAAATAATATAACATAAAATTCAGAGGCTTTATTGATCATGTATCATCAGGGAGTTGTTAGAAACGGAGAGAGTTGGAAATAAGATATACTGTTAGTAAAACTTTAGTATAATAATATTGCTAAGCACTTGTCGCTTCAGGAAATCTGCAAATTGTATTATTTTAGGGTATTTCATGATTATTATATTTCTCGTATAGGTCTATTTTTACAGAACATGATACACACAACTAGACTACAAAGATAATATTGGTAAGTTATTTGGCAAACTCTGACATGGATTGATAAGTAGGCCTAATATACAGAAAACCGTAAAGTTTATTGCTGAAAAACTAAACCCACCAATCATAACTAAACATGGAGATTTACCGTACTAACCATGGATCGTCTTTTATCACTAACTTCTTTACATGCTTTAAAAAACTGTCGCAGAAATGCATACACACTTCCGGACACCAAATTTTGTTTTGCTATTTTATAAAATAAGACAGGCGTTTTTTAGTATTACAGTCAGTTGAGTTGCTTTGCGTCAGTGTGTTGAGTAATTGGTAATTAAGATGTTTGCCCTACTCTGCCATAATTTGTACTTTACTATATACATTGAGAATACTAAAACAATTTTCGGGTGGGACTCGAACTCACGACCTCCATCACTAGCCTGGCGGTCATAGTTGGGCTCGACTCTAATCTCTAGTCAACAGTGCGCAAGCTCGGTGGTTCAGATGTATGAACACCAGGCTGTACTTAGTATAAAGTATAAATTACGTCAGAGTAGGGCAAAACATCTGACTAATTAGTGTTATTATCATCATTGTCATCGTCATATCGTCGTCATCATCGTCATCACCCTCTTCATCGTCATCATCATCATTGAAATCATTGAAAACAATCATGTTAGGACAATGTAACAACTATAAGTAAACCAAAATAATATCCAATCTTTTTAATTATACCTCCTCCTTATCTTACCTTAGCTTTTTCAGGTAATTCTATAGTTGGGTATCTCTCCACATTTTGAACAATACCTTTTTCATTTCGAAACCCAACCATTATTGTGGGAATACCTAGGAGATAGGACTGCGCCCACCACCTCGATAATTTATACCTAAAAACACAAACAATTTGTGGGTAATTGTAATAATTTATCACAAATGTATGTTTGATGAAGTGAAGTTACAAAACTTTCAGCTACTCCTTCGGAGCACAACTTAACATTTATTAACTATTTCAGTGCAGTAACAACGACGATGGAGAAAAAAGAGAATAGAATACATACCAAAAGTAACGAGTAGAAATTAAATACAACCATTCATTCAATAGTCATGTAGCTCTCTCTTTTAAGACAACTTACATTATCTTAAAGCAAATTAATCAACAATTTTGTTAAATATCCTTAAATAAAAATATATAAATAAACATAACAAGTGATATAGTTTCAATTTTTAGATATTAGAAAAAAAGGACAAGAGCGGTTCCAGAATTTCAGAAACGGTGGGGAGCGCTAAATTGTCTGAAGCTAAAATTTAGAAATTGAATTATAGCTCCAGCTGGCCGACCTTACCTTTTAAATTTGTTATTTTCCTTTTCATCGGTTGGGTCAAAAACTTTGTACGTTTTTAATTCCACATAATTAGATGGAGGTTGAAGCTGAACATCGGTACAGCAATCGACCTCTCCACTATACATCAGTGAGTGATCATTTATGTCACTCTGAACAACGCTGAAGTAAGCTTCATTGTTATTTAAAGCTTCATTTGTATTCGGCGGCTCTTTACCATCAACTGTATAAATTATATATAAATAATTTTATATGAATTTATATTTAAAAACGTAAAATACATCTATATACTACTCAATTTTGGTTGCTTGTTTGACAGTGTTTGTCTTTCTTCATTTCTGCAAGAGAAAACTTTCTGAATTCTCTTCCTCGTTGACTCTAATTTCCAAATCTGTAAAGTTGTAAAACTGTTTCAAATAGTAGTCATTATTACGGTCACCAAGCAAGAATGTAGACGTGGAACGACTCAGCAAGAAGCTTAAAAAGACAGACGAAAATATGAAAACGAAACGAGAAGGTAGATCACTTTCATAGACAGATGGAATAGGAAATGATATTAAATATTACAGATATACATTTTAACAAAACATACCACTTGTCATATACTGCTCAAACTTATATCCCCAGTACGCAATTTCTTTTTCTTCACCCGACATTTTTTTCAGATAATCTTTCTTTTCCTCTGTTGCCACTTGATTTATGTAGTAAGTGCCACGGTATAACGTGACAGCCATAATCCATTCTTCTTTATTCAAATACGGTGTACACATGATTTTCGTGAAATGTCCTCGGCAACCAACAAAATCCTTATCTAAACTATTTTAAACAAGAATACAAACTAAAATCAAGAACGTGAATGAATGATCAAAAGGACAGCCTTCTTCGCTTGCCATTTGCAATGTATGTTATAATTGGCATCATCGTGTGCCATTGATGTACAGTGTAATGGTAGTGTACACCCACCGTACGAGAAATTGTAATTTAAAGTTAATATTTTTACATTGCATTTGGCAAAAGAATTATTGTTTTGAGCGATTTATAATTAAACAAAGATAAATAACTTTTGTAGTCTATATTCCTGCACATTTTAACATCAGCAGTACATAATATTGGATGGAACGTAGATCAATGTCCATACCTTTTTATTTTACTATTCGTCGGCTCTAACTTAAAAAGATCCCTCTTTTTTAAAATCCACTTCATGATGTTATCGAGTCCTTCGTTCAAATCATGTTCCTCAAACTGTTTGTACCCACGCCGCAAATCATAATTCATATCCTTAGTCTCGGGCGTATATAGATACATTAACATGGATTTATCATCTATCAAGAATTCACGTTTGCAATTCATTGAAAAATGTCCTATTTCTGTTGGTTTATAATCATCAATAGGGAATGGTTCATTGAACTGTGAAATTGGATGTATATTTAGTACGTCCGCACCTCCATCTGTAGATGAATCCCGGGCAGCAGTGGCCATTTTCTATGTTCCTAACAAAACAACAGCAGTTTTATCTGGTAGGTATACTGTAAAACCTTTTATTTTTTAAAACTCTTGTTTTCAAGATGGGCGACTTCTCGAAATGAATGCTGTAAATATTATGAATTGCTACTACAATATTAGGAGTTCGGGAGCCTCCCTGTCAATTTTTTAAATATTTTCCAATGAAGCAGACAAGAAGAAACAAGATGCAATCAACGTACCATTTGGAAATCAATAAACAGTAAATAAATGTATGGGGCTTGGTTGCTGATGATTGCAATGTCATTAATATATTGATAAATGATGATAAAGACGATCATATTATCATCAGTCAGTAACACGTATCTGGCATTAAATCACCCAATTAACCATGTATTTGTATTGTCTATTTCTATTTTTATTCCCATACTATCTTGTAACGTGTGCTTGATTTCGAGATGGATTTCTTTTTTTAGTTTTACGGAATTTATTTTTTTTATATTTATTTATTCAATTTCTGCCATAAACATAAGAAGACAAAACAATTATAAAAAGAGGCACGGAAAGACAGGTGCTAAACACCTATGCTAATTGGTCAACCCAGAACAGAGAAAAATAAATAAATTACGTTCTACAATAAAAGCATCGACAAGAAAGCGACAAACTACACACATTTTCAATATCAAAATTATTTGAAAAATAATATTGAGATAATTAAGTAATTTGGTTTTAAAAGAACTAACAGAAATATTTATGTTGCGGATTTCACTGGGTAAGTTATTCCAAATTCTGGTAACACGTGGGATATATGATTGAAAAGAAGATTCAGTTCTGAAGCGACGAATATCAAAAAGAGTACCAACAGAAGAAGAGCTACGAGTAACACGTTGTGGATTACGAATATTAAATAAATTGTCGGTATTAAATATATTAGAATTGACAATCTTAAAGAGAAAAACGATATCAGTAAAGTGACGCCTATAACATAATGGTAGTAAATTGCATGTTTGAAGTCTGCATTTGTAATCAGCTTCAAAATTATTTAAAATAAATTTAGTTGCTCTACGCTGAACTCCCTCAAGTTGTCTTATATAAGTTTTGTAATTGGGAGACCAGACAGTAGAGCAGTATTCAAGGTAACTACGAACAATACTTAAATAAAGAGACCGTTTTACATGTGAATTACAATGGAAACTAACACGTTTAACCAGGCCTACATCATTTCTCAAGCCCATACGTCGTTTTTACCCCTCTATTCAAATTGAGCTAGATAATTTTGTAAATAATTTTAAATGAGCTTATTTTAACAAACCTTTTAAGTTTTCTTCTTGACGAAGTAAATAGGCAAAATATAATGGTAGTACAGTAGGCCTAGTCCAAACAAAAAATGAATGCGGTTACCAATGATGATGCAAACAATTTATATTCGGTTTGTTAAAAGATGCATACATAATTGTACCTTTGGAAAATATTTTCGATTTAAAATAACAATCAAACGAGAAATATACCACACAGGAGAGGAGAAAAATCCTTGAACCTATAGGCATTTAATGATTTTTGATTAGCACACGGTTCGATATGTTTTTACAATAGTGTTATTATTAGATGTTATTGTAATCTGGTATTTATTGTCTATCTCCTGGTTCTTTCTCTGCAGTCTCTCCTGAGTGAGAGTCAAAGTGAGAGTGTTTAAAGTGGAGCTCCACCCAGAAAATTACTATTTTTCATACATTTCAACTATTATTTAAAAATATCATCCCTTATACTTCATATTTTTTTGAAATTTTTTTCAATGAGTACGATTTTCTTGAAAATCACGCCTTTTTGCGTTTTGGGGGGATACCTTGTAATTTCCTATTCTTTTACATGCAAAAGGGGGGTATATTTGAATAATCCTAAAAAATTCATTTCTTCACCAAAAAAAAAATGTAAAATGTATATTTATGTAATTTTTCCAGATCTTTCTATTTCTGGTATTTTTATCACGTATACATTGCGCAATTTTGCGTAAATAGACACTTTCCCCCGTTCGGGTCCAATTGGGTTTTTTATTTTGCTAGTACAATCACGTGACATTTTTCACAATCACACTAACTGCAGCTGGCGATCTGTTATTTTGTCGCGATGTTATTTTTGACGGGCGAAAAGTATATTAAAACATTCTGAATTGGACCCTATTATGTTTCACAGTGTAATAATGTGATTATGAGACTATTACTAAAATGTCAAATTTAACGAGATTTGAGAAAGACCTGGCTATATATTCAATAAAGCTAGGCCTAGGCCTACTAGAGTGTAGGTATGTACCGATGCTGCGTGGCCTCTAGCTAGGCTAGGCTGACAGCAGTGAAGTTTGTTTTGCTGGCACCCGACCTTGGCCTACCCATGGGCCATTATAGGGTTCCTGAATAGTTGCTTTTCAGTCAGGTCTAAGCTTGCACATCGCTTTACTACTCTTGTTCTGTATACTATAGGATTTTGTGTTTCACAATTCTTAATGTGCGAGAAAACCCAGGAACGATAAATGGGGCGAAACGACCATGCCTATGAATACATAGGCCTCCAGACAAAAATGTAAGGCTAGCTAGGCTGAGCAGACGGCTGAGCTAGGCCTAGCCCTAGCTTAAAGTTAAAAGCAATCTGATAAGATTATTATGCTGTTGTTGTACAGTGAAAATCATGAGGTTACATGTAAATTATACTGACATTCTTATCGGAAATATTACTTAGGCCTAAACAAATCGTATTAATTGTGTGTTGTGTGTATAAAATTTATTCCCCATTTTTCACATAATTTACCAAAACAAAGGGGAGACATTTCAAAAATGCGTTGACCGGCGACTAAAACGCGTCAGTCGCTAAATGTAACGCGTTTTGCGACGTATTGTAAACTAATAACCCCTAAGTTACTGAAAAACTGTAATGTGTTAAAAAACACTATTTTCTGACCGATTTTTTAGAAATGAGTTTTTGGAAAATATTTCCGTATTTTTCCTGGTTTTTTTTATGTAATCACTTTCAATTAAGCATACTTAAACATAATATAAGCTGAGAAAGTCTGAGTGTAGCTCCACTTTAACAATTATTATACTAGACTATTATAGTAACAAGCCACTGTCTGGGTCCCAACTATACGCGGGTAAACACCATCCAGGGCAGTCAGCCAGACAAGAATATGTCAAAACAAGTCATCCAGGGGTGTTGTTCAGACATGTATGTTACAGTATTATATTAGGTGTTTTCAATAACATGACAATATAGGGGTTGGTTCATTTCATGGGAAAGTGTGCCCTTATGGTGTCTTCTGTTCCAAACAAGAGGTTTAGGTGGACAATTATGTATCTGTTTTGTTTACTTTGTCCCGAATGATCATTATCAAAGGAGAAGATAATGGTAAACAACTAAATCTTTAATTTTCAGAAACTCATCAGAACCATGATTTATGTAGCAGGCCAAAAATGTCATTTTGAACATCTCTGTCAAGCATAACAAGTAGTAGTGGTTGGTGAATTCAGCAAAATTTGTTACACTTTTAAGTCTTATCTGCCGTTCTCTATATATGAAACCAGAACGCCTGATCGATATTCGATCACGTTTACCACTAAGCATATAGATTTCACCAATTGTATTATGTACACAAATTCAAACAAGAATGTTAAAGTGATTGACTGATGAAAATAGAACGGTTCATGTTTTTTTAATAGTTGGAGAGAGATTATTTAGAGGGCTAGGTTTAGTATTTTTTAGGAAGTAGATCAGCTATGCAATTCTTTATAATAGAAAATAATTAAGCTAATGAATTATACATAATTTCTGCCCGAACCTCATAAGACAAAAAATGCGACCCGGCAGCATTATTGATTATTGAATTTTAGCTATAAATCTATATAATCAGCCCATCAAACCTTTTGTGGCTTTGCACATGATTAAATTCTCTGGGCGCTCGGTCTATTATGGTAATGATATGCTTAAATGGTAGTGATATAACATCATCGTGTCCATGGGCACATCACATTTTTTTTTCACATCAAGTTTGATAGTGTAGGCTTAGATCTCTCAAATGGTTAAGGCCCGTAAAATAAAATTAAAAAAAATCGATACCAACATCTTATATTTAAAAAAAAATAATGCTATGGGATTCCACAGATAGTACAGAAATTATCATTTTGTAAAATGTTCTCCTGCCATTTACTGTATGTAATCCTACTCATAGTCTATTAGTATATCACAATAAATGTGATTTATGTTATTGGAAATGTAAATTACATTCACAAACGTGATTCTACAGTCATAAGATCAAGAAAAAAAATTAACAATGTAGGCCTACATATAGGCCTGCTACAAATAAGTACGGTATGTTAGTAAATGTCATCCATGTGGAGCTACGTAGGTGATTTAAAGATGTATCACCCCCGCTAAAAAAAAACATGAAAAAATGAAGATTAATAAAATCAGATTTTGAATATGCCATTTTGTAGGTTTAATAAATTTAATCACTTCTGCAGAAAAAAAAATGAAACAAAATAATGTTTTCCTTTATAAAAAGACAAATAAATGGTTAAATTAAACTAAAAACCCATTGGCTGGCAGCCAATTTGACTATTTAGGCCTATTTGCTTTAAAATACTGATTTTTTTCAGGTAAATAATTTGCTTTGTGATCCAATTTTTGGTCAAAGTGATAACTATTAATTATGGAACATTAAAAACAAAGTCAACAACCAAATTTGGAACAATTGCTTCTTTCAGGGGGACAATATTATTTGTTGGTATCTTAAATATATTAATATGATGCGTTAAGAGTTTAATTCGCATAGTTTCTTTCTAGACTCCATTATATTTACTATAACTATACAAAACATTTTTAAACTTTGTTTTCATTAGATACATAAACATTTATCAGTATAATATTATTTAGTCTCCATTTTTTAAATAATTTTTTTTTTCATATACGTTTTTTTTCTTTCACTATATCTTAGTTAAAACATGACAATATCACCTAACTATCACAAAAAGAACAGATTAATAGTATTGTTATTTAACATCTCAGTAGCAAAACTATACCAAGACAATTACATCTAATCAGAAATATCTATAATTAATAGTGCGATGATGGTTACAACATAACCATTTATTTTTTGTACTATTTTTCTTCTTCTGTTATTCTGTTTTCCTCTTTTTTCCTTCATTTTTTCCTTCGCTTTATAATAGGGACAGAACGTACCATTCTTTATGAGGACCCATCCATCCATCAGACAAGATAATATTTTTCTTTGAAAACAAAATTTTGTTAACGAGTTCAGTTTAAAAACGGTAATATTCGTTAATCAATCAATAATACATTAGTATCATATCAATTATTCCAAATATTTGTTTAATGGTGAATATAGCGTAATTACCGTGTATACATTAGATAAACCAATACATTGTTATGTTCTTTCTGAGGTTGTGCATGCATACATTTTGTTAATAAACACATAAGAGATCATTGTTTTAGTTACCGACCGACATTATTCTCATCGGTTTCATCCACGTGACAGATGTTATTAATAAACAAACGTGATGTTATAACATTTACTCTGCTTGTTTTAAATAGTCTCACTTTGGCACTGGAATGTTGTCGTTGTCGTCGTCGTCGTCGAATGTTATGGTGAAATGTCGTCGTCGTTGTTGCAGTGTTGTTCAAATGTGGATGCCGGCTCATTTACAAATCTTGACGTCAAACATAGCATACACTTAACGCAACACCACATTTTAAATAGATTATGTTTAAAATGTTCTCCAATGAATGTGTACAACACCGGATTTATTACACCATGAGAGATGAGCATGCCAACAGCCACTACAGTATTAACATCTGTAAAGGTTGTAATAATATAAAATGGCGAAAACAATATTACGAATGATAAAGTTATAGAAATAGCGAGAATGAGCGAATGCTTTGATGATCTTCTCGTTGGGTTGTTTTCGACCTGCTGTGTTGAAGCCATGGTACACACAATCATAAAATAACAGAAGACAATTGTAATCAACGGTATTGCATAGTTCATGACAAATATATAGAACTTAAATTTTTCGAAAAGTTGGATTTGACAGTAATTAATGCCGTTCAATCGTAAAATGTATGTAAGTATCCACAGTGGTATGGAAACTAATCCTGAAACTATGAAAGTTATAAAACAAACACATTTTGCGGCTTTTTGTGTACGGTAAGTGTTCGATGAAATGCAAGGTACGATGGCGAAACATCTATCAAGGCTTAACACAACAATGATATAAACAGTGTTCAAATTTTTCCAAAATTGTACGCCTTGATAAATCACACAAAATGTGTAAGAAGGGTTAAAAATACAAGCAAATAATCTCCACCAAAGTGTACTACCAAAAACAAATACACCACTTATAAAGTCCAGAACAGCCAGGTTGAAAATGAACACATTTTGAATATTTTGCAAATTTTTAAACATTAAAATTATTACAATGATTAGCAGGTTGAACGATATTCCAACAATAGATGCTGCATATTTGAAAATTGGAGTATCAACCTCAAAAGAAGAACAACTTTTCGAATTATTATCAGTCATTGTAATACTGGGGATACAGACAGCGCAATAACTTCGATTGATTCTGTTAACAAGCAATTCGTAATTATGATTATGGCTATATACAAACACACCTTAAACACGAGTTGTCATTGCCAATGCGAAATATTATAATTGTCTCAACCAATAAGAAATATCCATTTCTGAACTATAACCTAAAAAAAGAACAACAAAAAGCCCAAGCTTTGTTACAGTATAACAAATGAGTTAAGATAATTACATTATAAAAAAGTATCTTAAGATAAACACATGTTAAAATATCAATACATGTACTATTTCATTTGATAACATTAGGCTAAGTAGTTGACCAATGTAAATGTTCTTTAATTAAAAATTACTTCACTTTTTTATTTTATTTTTTTAAATTTTCATTATACATCTAACATCCAATGGCTAATTACGGAACACATAACATAAAATTCCCAAAGTACAGTAAAATAACGATTGGGTACGCCCACGTTAAAACTAGGGGAAACTGGGGAAATGCAAATTGTCTCGCTGGTCTGTTTTCTTCTCTGTCGTGTGCTATTATAATTTAGTTGCCTACCTATTTTTTAATTCTATCATCTTTGTGACGAACGATTTTTTTCGACACCGCGTTTTAAGCCATGCGAATCTAATATAAGTATAATTCAGTGTTATGATCAACATTCTTGGATATATTTTGCAATACTCCCGATGTGTGTTATTCCGACTCTACAGCTCACAATGTCCGTCGGTTGGTCGGTTGGTCCGGGTTGGTCGGTCGGTCGGTAAACACTCAAATTTGAGCACGCCTATAGGGCCTTGTTCTCCTTTAGTGCTCCGATAGCAGCTGCCATGTCAATATTTTTATTTGTAGATGACCTTTAGCTTGGGTGGTGAAGCTGTAGCTTGGTGGTTAAGTGGTGCTTGCCATCCAATCCCAAGGTCCAAGGTTCAATCCTAGTGCCACAGTTTAAATTCACGACTATTTAAACTCCATTCCCTAAGCCTAACATAAGTAGGAGTGGAGTTGTGGCCTGGTGGTTATGATGCTTGGCTGCCAATCCAAGGGTCCTGGGTTCAAGTCCTGTCATATGTCAGGATTTTTTCTAATGACAATTTACAACTCCACTCCCAAAGACTTGTAATATAGACTTTGTTGATGTAAAGCATTGTGTGTACATTGTGTTTGTCTCGTGAATGGATTGCCACCTTTAAGAAGGATAGTGATTGAATTTGCTTATGGTTATCCTTGGCAATTTGCCTAAATATATAAAATAAAAATAAATAAAAATAGTACGGTATTATAAAATAGTTTATCCATCCTGTAATTGTCGAATTACTCGCTGTTAGGTGCATATGAAATAAAACAAAACATTATAATAAACATAAACGCGTCGAGTTCGATATTATACACATAATATGATTTGAATGAACAGTATTTTTAAACGACGAGACCTTCCTAGAATTTGTCTTGTCAGCCATTTTGAATTTGAGTAAAACATATACGACATTACTATCCTGCATATCATGATTACTATGAATTAGTAATTAATGTTCTCCAAGGGCAGATGAGTCAGTCAATTTATATTCAGCTTATAAGCATTATGAGGAGACAATTTCTACTACGCACAGTATATATCCTTATTATCTAAGCCATATAGGCCTACCGTCCGTTTGCTTTTTCCCTTAAGAAGATTTGGCCAATTTTGACCAATAGGCCTATAAGATAGGCCTACAGTTACAGGCCTAATTGACATTGAGTATACCAATAACTAAATTTCAGGTACATTTGTAGAGGACGTAGGGGGATCAGAACTAAGCTATTATTATTATTATAAATATTAAATAAAAGTTAGAATAGTATATAGAAATATATCAAGAAGTAAAATAAACGGAAATAATAGTATAGACAATACGCAAAATAAATCATAAAACGTGTAAGCTGATTGGGACAGACAATGATTTTTCAAACAGATTTAAATGGTTGAGTGATTGTTTCACATGGTTGGACCGGAATTGACTTTGTGTACGTTTTACAAACGGGAAATGTTATTATATGAATGTAATACTAAAACAGCAATGATATTGATTTGGCAAATTGTTCATATATTGAAACATAATGTAAATGATTTAGTTAATGGAGGTTGGCAATTTTTAGATTGTTAGTTCTGGCAACTCTGAAATGTTAAGATGTTATAATTGGAACAGACCGTTTTGTAAAATAATTTTTTGTAGATTAGAGACACCGAAAGCCCAAACTTTGTTACAGTATAAGAACTGAGGTAAGATAAATACATTAAAAAAAAGTATTTTAAGGAAAACACATGTTAAAATATTTTCTATTTTATTTGATAACATTAAGTAGTTGACCAATATAAATGTTCTTAATTAAAAATTATTAATTCACTTTTTTATTTTATTTATTTTTATTTTATTTATACATCCAAAATCCAATGGCGAATTACAGAATACATAACAATAATGCAATTCACAAAGTACAGTAAAATAACGATTGGGTATGCCCACGTTACAACTATAACAACCACATAGGCCTACATACAGTATACAATAAAGATAAAAGTGTTTACAATATTAATAATTATGTGACTGAATGTTAGGGCGTTTGTTGAATGAGTGAATGTATCTAGTGGGTAAAAATCTGTGATAATACCATATATGACTCTGTTGATATATATATATATATATATTGCAATAGACCACGATGTCAAATGGAACGACAAAACTCGCAAAGACAAAGAAAACCACTGGGAATTACTACTTAAAACCACAAAACCTTTTGGACTTAACATTAGGAACATACTTCCAGATTGGTAAAATTATTCCATTGACTACCAAAATTTAAGTTTCAATATTAACCACCATTTAAGCTGTTTTTTAGTCTCATTCCAAAATTGTTTATATCTCTACCAAGCTACCTTCTTTGTTTTCTACTCTTATTCAGACTCCACCCTGGCTCCCTTTGTTATATTTCTTTTATTCCCTGTCCACCCAGGCAGCACTTGCCAGCTTTATACTATGACGTTATCCAAATTCCTTCACTTGCACTGATAAGGGCTAGTGTTGCACGAAAGCTCTGCTAACTTTTCTGGCTGTTTACTTTATCGATTTGATTTAGCTTTTCGCTTTTTATTTTTGTATCTCCATTGAGATCCAGCCACTGATACCCACAGCATTGTAATTTTTTTCAGTAATTTGCCTTTGGATTTTTAGTTGAGTATTGCTGCTGCAGCTGCTGAGCTCTGTCTGATAACAAAGGTGGCGCTATTTATTAATTTATTAACAAAATTATAAATAAACGAACGAGAGAGGAGAGAGTACAGAGAATAAAGTTCAACTACTACAATTCAAGGCCTAAATCTTGCTAGTTAGGATTTTAAACGGTGATAATTTGGCTTGTTAACGTTTATATCGTTATTTATTTATTTAAAACTACTAGGGCCTAGGCCTATTAGGGAAGGCCTCTAGCTACTAGGCTAGGCCTACACCTAGCTAGGCTAGGCTAGGCCTAGAGACTAGGCCTAGCCTAGGCCCCTAGGCCTAACTAGCTAGGCTATTTATAGAGTAGGAGCCGAAGAATAGCAGCAGCACGGATGATCACCGAAATGTCTATAATATGGCCTAGGCATAGGGCCTAGACGCGTATATTCCTCTAGCCTCTAATTTTAGTTACTAATTTTGATACCTGCATGGTCCATGGATGGCTACTTCTCTATTAGGCCTAGAACTTAGAAGCCTAGCCTAACCTAAGTATTATTATTTATTTTATTAAAGAAAAAGGGGCCTAGCCTAGGCCTACTAACTCTTGTCTAAGAGTCAAGAGGCCTAGCCTAGAGTAGGCTATATACGCTAGGCGAATATATACCTAGCCCTACTACATAGAGTAGGCCTACTGCTGGCTTCTAGATTGATTCGAGACATTAGTAGTAGTTTCATTAATAAACAATGTTTTTTATTTTATTTCTTCAAAGCTGAAAAAAATAAAAAAGATGGCATATCGTGCAAACAGAGGAAGAGGTGGTTTCCAAAGTAATAAATTGCAAACAATTAATCAGCAAGAAAAGATGCTTGCTGCAAAAAAGAAAGAAATTCTACTAAAACTGGAAGAGAAAAAGAAAAAAAAGTTGGCAGAAGAGGAGGCAAAACTTGCTTCACTGGCAACTTCAAGGTAGATATAGTTTTTTCGGCTGAACACGTAAAGGTGAACGATAGAGTGACGACAATAAAATAAACATACATTTTTCTTATGTCAGAAAACAAAAGAATAATAATTTGGAAAAATTTCATCCTGGAACTATAGGATAACCATTTATGTTGTCTAAATAATATTTTTTTAAATAGAATCAAATGATGTTATGTCAATAATCAATAATATGAATCGTCATTCGTCACAGCACTTATCGTCGATCGTTATCGTGCTAGTATAAATTGACCTAAGTATATTTAATGGATGAAGTTAACATTTTATTAATTTGCGTAACAGTAGAGGTTAACGATATCCGTTTGATGATGGAAATGGTATCCAAGAAAATCATTAAAGAACTAGATTTGTTTTGGCCTCTTACATTGCACTTGCTTGCATTTGTTTTTTATTGTTTCTCTTAAATAACTTTTAAAGTTACCATTTTGTTTTTTTATTATTCTGTGCAAATAATGATTTATTCCTTTAATGTAATACTCTTTCCAGTTAACATTTTGCGTTGCACGTTTGGAAATAACGATATGTAAATAAAGTTAATTATGGCCCAAAACATTTAACATGGTGAACCTGTATTTTGTGCATTCATAGGTACCTTAATTTACCTTTTTGAACTTAGTGTGAGATATCCCATTTTTTAATGAATTGACATTGATTACTTTTAGTTTTTATTTTTCTGAACAGCATCCCATTGCCAGTATTGCCAGCAGCACCAGCTCCATCACTCAAGAAAAATGAGACGCCATCTCCATCTAAGCCTCAAAGTCAGCCTCCAAGTCAGCCTCCAAGTGCTGGTCAGAATACATTCAGTAATGATGGCAGCTTCTTGGAGCAATTTCGAAAGATGCAAGAAGCAGCTGCTAATAAGGAAGAGAAATCTCTCATCTCAATTGCAAACACAAATCCGCCACCACCTCCTCCTCCATTAGGTAAGACTGTATTGATGAAATAATGACTGAGTTTATTCTTGCTCTCATGTATTTCCTTTTGATTCGGATAGGTCATCCATGTAACAATACATACAGAACTAAAGAAAAACAAATCAGACATCTTCCATAATCACATCTAAAAAATGAATTTGCACCAACGCTGGTGAAGGTTGGATTGTGGAAGTACATTGCATGTTTTTAATAATTAAACAATTACCACTGTCATTTAATTAATTCGCTTTTTGAATGAATGCAGTTCCTCCAGTATTCATAAAATAAGGGAATGTTTTCTGAGTATCAGTATACTAAGTATTTGTATGCAAAAGGTCCTAGCAATGTACCCATGTAAATACATATTTAATCATCATGAGTTCAAACGGACAAGCTCCTCCATAGCAGCCACAGTTCAGCGTCTACCATAGTAAACTATGATCAACACACCGGGAGACAATAACATACTCTTTTTTAATAGTGTTCTTTATTGTGCACATATTCATTGATGTAGAGTGTACAAACATCTTTACGTACCATCCAAAGGATGAGGCCATGGGAGTATATTGCCTATCAATAGATATATGACACAGATAGGCTACTCCGTATACACCATTACGTATCGTTCTCACCACGGTTGGTTAATACACCCTGGCTAAGTTATTGTTATACTGTGTTATTAACTAGGATTTTGTTTTATAAACTTACTACACTATTAATTAATTTGTTATTGTTGATACAGATTTACGGGTAGAGCCTCCAGCCCCCTTACCTGTCACTCACTACCCACCTCCTCCAATTCCAAATACATACATCAAATCAGCGGCACCAGTAGCGCCACCGTCTATGATGTTCTCAAAACCAGCAGTATTTCAGGATTCTGATAGTGACGAGGAACAAGACTCGTCAGGAAAAAGTAAGTATATCTATCAAGACAAACAAATCTCCATTTTTTTATGTTCAGAGAGATTGAAAATTTGTATTTAACTTTCCATGAATACCCTGGTTTGCCAGTGGCGTAACACAGAGGTTTAGGCTCTATCAAGTATTTTGGGGTTTAGCCAGTGGGTGCTCATAGTCGTTACACCACTGTGGTTTGTGTGTTCCCTTAAAGCTGGTTTACATTGTAGAAAAGTAGTCCACTTTTTGTAGTTTTACCTTGAAAACAATATGCATTCAAATCAAGTAATAATTATACATTACTACCATTCAAATCAGATTCTATAGATAATATTTTGTATAAATTCTCAGCAAATATTTCACCAATTTACATGAATATTATAATTTAAATATTGAGTGATTTAGTTGAAAGCGGGAAAAGAAAATACCAACTTATAATTAATATTAATGAAAAAACATTTTCAATTTAAAAACCTTTTATTTACAAATTCTACTAAAAATTAAAATTGAGAAAGCCTTGGGTAGCTTTTCTCTTCTCTGCTTTCACCCCCTCTGGGGTTCATGTGCTGATACTCATAGGAGGCTTTAAGTCTTACCGCCAGAGGATCCTGACTTGAGAAAACTTATTGAGACATTTGCAAAAAGTGTAGCAGAGGGAGGAACGGTGATTGAAGACATAGCAACCAAAAACCACAGAGGAAACCCAAAGTATCGGTAAGGCTTGATGAAATCTGTATTCACACTACCAATGGAAATTACGTTAATTTTCTTGATTAATACTCGTCTCGGTTGGGGCAACTTTTTCTCATTCTCACAGATTTCCTCATCTTTATCGTTTAAAATTAATTAATTAAATTTCAGTATATCACCGGGCAGTTTAGAATTAATGTTCTTTGCCTGATGTGTTTATATATCCAGTATTAATATAATAAATGGTTTTTGTGAAGATTATGTCTCTAAAAACAAGTTTTTTATTTAGTTTTCTTACGGATACAAGCTGTAAACTGCATGATTACTACCGGCAAAAAGTAGGTGAATACAGAATTAAGAAACAACAGGTGTTTGCAGACAAAACAGGTACATATAAATCAGCCTTGTAATAAGTGGCGTAACAGAGGGTACAAAGGTGCCTGGTTTAGCACTTCCAATGCTGGATAGTTGCATTGGGCTGCTCATGCTTTGGGGCCCCTGGGTTTAGCCAATGCGTGCTCATAGCCACCCAGTACGCCACTGCTTGTAATTAACAATTCAGAGGAATAATAAATAAAATTTGATGTGTTAATTAATATTAATTTTAACTAACCTGACAGTATTTGACTGAATTTTTATCAACACAATATCAAGCCAACACAATATAAGCTTTACAATTTTAATCATAAATCTTGGTTCACACTATGATGCAACAATGTTGGGAACCTGTATAAAAATATGATATTCATCTAAAAAACTGTTTTGGTTTTTAGTTGCATGGTTAGCTAATAAAGACAATCCATCATCTAGTCAACCTTCAAACGACGACTCATTCCAAGGAAAGAGGAAGCGCAAGAGCCGTTGGGGTGAAACTAATTCTGACATAACGCCCCCTAAAATAGCTGTTGGTACTTTAAGCGTTGCCTCAGTTATGAATCCTGTGGGAATGGTGGGCACGTCGGAACTTAGTGACGAACAGAAGAAGCAATTCATTGAACAAAAACAAGTTTGTGTCTTTAATACATGTTGCCATTTTAACAGTCCTAATAAATACCACACATAATACACACACGCCTAGGTTAGAATTAAGTCATTTATGCATGCTAGATCATTTTGGAGTATTGTTGATCTTTTCCGTTTCATATGATAATGGTAGTCTTGGCACCTACTACAATGTTTAATTCTAGCGCTTTACAAACAAAATGATCCATAAGATATCTTAAGATAACAAAAAAATAAAAGCAGGGAAACAATTTACACCGCTGCATTCTCCAGCACTTTGAAGCTCCCATATGAGAGAGCTCACCAAAACAGTATATTAGTGAAAAAGCTATATATCTATCCTATCCTATCCTACCAAAATAAGAAGAAAATAGATGCTTAATTAAGATTTTTTTTAAAACAACGACTGAAATTATTGCCTCTTTGTTTTAACAGGTAGCTTTTGTTCTTTGTAACTACAGTATTTTTAATTGTGTGTACATAACACAATGCATAGGTTATAGATTGAAAGCTGCTTGTGGTGAATCCATGGTAACTGTTCTTGATAGTCTTAATTCAAAATGCTACAGAATCCTATTAGATTTACTCTTGTGAAACTTTGCTCTATTTGTCTATTTGTGGATGATTAACATTATATGTATACATTCAGATGCAAGCAATGTATGATGCAGTGATATCAAGACAGAAAGAACTGATGCAGCAACAGCAACATCATGAAGAGTTGAAACGTCAATATGAATATGACAGCGATGAAGACACAGAGGGCGGTACATGGGAACACAAACTGAGATCGAAGGAGATGAAAAAAACTCAAGGTTCATTAATTATTTCATGTTAGAGTTCGTGTAAAAAAAAGAAAAAATTAAATAAAACAATATATTTATTCAAAGTTGGTTCCCACCCTGACGTATTATTTTTTTCTTATTATGTTAAGGCAGAAATCATGAATAATGCATGACCCTAATTTTTTTCTATGATAAGAATTACTTCCTAAATATAACCTCACCCTCTTGATAATCTATTTCCACTATTACAATATTAACACGAATGATGTTGACGAGCATTAAACCCAGGGCACCAGTAAAGCCTATACCTCTTGACCGGTTCTAGGACACCTACCCCCTAGACAGTTACCCCCCGGATGTTTACCACCCGGACAACTACCCCCTTAGGACATCTACCCCCCCGGACAACTACCCCCTTAGGATAACAAGCCCCCGGACAACTCTCCCCCGGACAACCACCCCTTTAGGACAACTACCCCCTTAGGATAACTACCTCCCGGTCAACTACCTCCCGGTCAACTACCCCCGGTCAACTAACCCCCCCCCCCCAATCCAAAAGTAGACATAAAAATGAAATCATCTGTTTTTAACGGGTGTTTCGAAACTAGAGACCCGAGACCAGAGACCTGACACGAGACCCAATACGAAAAGGGAGACCTATATTTGGGTCTCCCTTTTCGTATATTAGGGTCTCCCTTTTCGTATAGTGTGGTCTCTCTTTTCGTATAGTGGGGTCTCCCTTTTCTTATAGTGGGGTCTCCCTTTTCTTATAGTGGGTCTCCTTTTTCGTATATTTGGGTCTCCCATTTTGTATAATTGGGTCTCCCTTTTCGTATATTTAGGTCTCCCTTTTCGTATATTTAGGTCTCCCTTTTCGTATATTAGGGTCTCCCTTTTCGTCGTATAGTGGGGTCTCCCTTTTCGTATAGTAGGGTCTCCCTTTTCGTACGTGGGTCTCCCTTTTCGTATTGGGTCTCGGGTCTCTGGTCTCGGGTCTCTAGTTTGAAACACCCGTTTTTAACCGATTATTCTGTTTAACAGCACGCTAGAACCTAGATGTGCTAGATTTAAAGTACCGTATTTATTGAAAAAACGGCCTGGGCTGTTTATTGTTTAGATGGTTTTTAGGTAGACATTTATTGGAAGAAAGTTGTTTATTCAATGGGAGGGGGTATAATCTAATGAAAATAGACGCCGATTATTCCATATGATGTTTCATGGGAGTGACATGGTCACCGTTTATTTGAGGGGAATTTATTTAAAGATCGCCGTTTATTCGGTGAGTGAACATTGAGGTCAAATATCAAAAGTGATATTATTCTTCAAGTGTACAAAAATACATATATGACAAATTTGAGACAAAAATTAATTCTTTTAAGACCAGTGGTTATCGAAGCATTGTCCTGACGCAAAAATTATTATTATTATTCCCAGTCTTTACAGTAAATACAGGGAGTACTATATAATACGTTCGACTATCCTATGATCATGTGTGACAATCTTCAGTTTATACCAGGCTATATTTATGTTCAATCTTTTACTTTTGTTTACAATAATGAATAGTAATTCGTCAAAGTAACGAATTAAAATATAGTTATTAATTCCTATTATACACTGTTGCAGAGTCAGGTTGTTGAATGGTCTGGGTGGTAGTTGTCCGTCCGGGGGGTAGTTGTTCTAAAGGGATAGTTTTCTGGGTGGTAGTTGTCCAGGGGTTAGTTGTCCTACGGAGGTAGTTGTCCTAAAAGATTATTTGCCCTCGGAGTATTGTCCAGGTAGGAGGTAGTTGTCCTACGGGGAGTATTGTGTCAGAGGTAGTTGTCCGCGGGGTAATTACCCGGGGGGGGGGGGTGGTAATTCTCTGGGGGTAATTGTTCTTAGGGGGTAATTGTCCGGGGGATAGTTGTCCAGGGGTTAGTTGTCCAGGGGTTAGTTGTCCTACGGAGGTAGTTGTCCTAAAACCTAAAAGATTATTTGCCCTCGGAGTATTGTCCAGGAAGTAGTTGTCCTACTTATTATTATGTCAGAGGTAGTTGTCCACGGGGTAATTACCGGGGGGGGGGGGGGTAATTGTTCCCAGGGGGTAATTGTTCCCAGGGGGTAATTGTTCCCAAGGGGTAATTGTCCCCAGGGGTAATTGTCCGGGGGTAGTTTTCCAGGGGGTAGTTGTCCTAAGGGGGTTGTTGTCCTAAGGGGTATTTGTCCGGGGGTATTTGTCCGGGGGTAGTTGTCCGGGGGTAGTTGTCCTAAGGGGGTAGTTGTCCTAAGGGGGTAGTTGTCCTAAGGGGGTAGTTGTCCTAAGGGGGTAGTTGTCCTAAGGGGGTAGTGGTCCAGGTGGTGGTTGTCCGGGGGGGGTAGTTTTCCGGGGGATAGTTTTCCGGGGGTAGTTTTCCAGGGGGTAAATGTCCAGGGGGTGAATATCCAGATATGCTCTTGACCAACTGTTTACATGAGGTATTTGATCTCTGTCCATGCTTTACAGTATATAGCGATCCCTATAATTTCATAATTAATCTCATGAATTATTCATGATTTCTGCCTTAGTCTCATAGGAGAAACATTAATGCTACCTGGATGCCTATATTAGTGATATAGCTAGCATTGGACAAAAGGGGAAAAGGTTATAAAAAATAATTTTTTTTTTCGTTGTGCAGAGTATGCTGAGAAGTTAACAACCTTTGGCAGAGGCAAGCATCATCTTGGAGATTTTCTACCGCCAGAAGAACTTAACAAATTTATGGAAACACTGAATTCTTTGAAAGAAGGTCGAACACCTGACTACTCGGACTATAAGGAGTTTAAATTACAGGCTGATAACATAGGTAAAGAAATATTTTTGGTATAAAGGTGAGGATACCAAAAAAAAAACCCATCTCAAAAGGAATCCCCCTTCCCCCACCCTCTGTGGTTTGAGTAACCTCGAAAAGAAGTCTATCTCGTTAAGATAATTATATGGCCGGCTTCTTTTTAAGATATTATGTGGGCTTCTTTTTGAGGTAGACCGTATTTGAATGTCAAAGGAAATGTATGATCAATATTTTAATTACCTTAAACTCTTAATTATCTCAACAATCAAGCCTCATATATTTATTCTACAATTTCCTGTTTTCCAAATGGTAATTTTATTGCATCTCTTCTTGTCTGTTGCTTCTGCTGCTTGGCAAATATGTAAAATTTGCTGGGGATGTCTCAAAAGTCCTATTATTAGTAGCAATTATTAGTAATATTTAATGCATTCATTTCGATAAATAAAATGAAGTATATGGCAGAAATAAGCCAGGCCCACAGCTTTCTACTATTTGTTTGAAATTATACATTTTAAGTTTTTATTTTCTTTGTGTAGGTTTCCAAATGTTACAGAAGCTAGGCTGGAAAGATGGAGAAGGACTTGGGTCAGAGGCTCAGGGAATAACCGCTCCAGTTAACAGGTGCGTCCTATACTAAATATTTAATATTTATTAGTGGCAATATAGTGCATATTAATTAGTATCTGTATTCAAATAAAAACATCAATATATCAAAATTATGATAAACAATGATATTAAACAGACTAAAATCCAAGAACGTGATTAGTCAAAAGGGCATCACATGACTATGGTTAGTGAAGCAATTCATTGAGTAAAAACAAGTTTGTGTCTTTAATAAATATTTCTTTTTTAACATTCTCACTAAATACCACACAATGCTATAAATAATAGTACTACTAGTAGGTTTAGCGTTAATGCACTCATTGCAGTGAATTTCGCAACAAAAGACTCTCAGTTAACAACATTTGTTTTGAATTCATTTGTAATGTATTTAGTGAATATTGTAAGAACAAGGAATCATTTTGTAGTATTTTTTGCTAGAGCAAATCATGAATTGTAAGCCATATATTAAACAGGCAATGTCTGGCTATCTTGCCTGTGGTGGTCAAATGGTGTGACTTACTGTAGGCTAGAAATGTCATTCTCTGCACATGTTATACCCATCATTTATTGGTAAAGATGGAAGTGAAATTCACACACTTGTGTTTGATAGCAAAGTATAAATTAGCTAAAAAAAAAGTCTGGAATGGAGTTTTACAACTTTCACATTTGAAATATAGGGCAGCACAAAGGTCAGACAACCAAGGCTTGGGTATTGAGAGGCCAGCTGACTTAACCAAGGAGGATGCTGATAATGAGTATGATGCTTACCGTAAACGAATGATGTTAGCCTACAGGTTTAGGCCTAACCCTCTGGTGAGTATTTACATTTTGTTTAAAATTATAATACATTATATCATGGTTTGTTTTGTATAATAATAAATATATAATAATAAATGCCTTTAAATTTACTTATTTTTACAAAAATTAAAAAACATAATTATTTGTTTTAGCTTGTTTACACAGTTACTCCTGATAAAAATAATAAAATGACATTTCCATTTTTTTTTTTCAGAATAATCCAAGGCGTCCTTATTACTAGAAAGATTGACAAGAATTGAACAGTTTTTTTTATTAATGTAGATATTTAATGAAATCAAAGTGAACAAACATTTAAATAATAATAATACAGTACACATATGAACAGAGACTTTGATTAGCGTTATATTTATAACACACCTACAGTGTAAGTAGATTCTTGATTGGACAAGTGTGAGTCACATAATTTAAAGTAAATTTACTGTAGAATTCTCGCGAGTGCAGTATTGAGTACTGTAATTTTGTTTTGCGTATATAGCATACGGATGATATATGCATACTGGCATACAGCTTGTGTTTTAGCACACAATCATATACAATTTTGTTTAGATTGAATTTTACATGGATATAATCTAACCTAGTTTGTATTCAAAATAACTGTGGCATTAACTTTTCCAAAAACTAGACTAAATGGTTTTCACAATGTAATTTAAAGATGCATTTATGGGTTCATTGAAATTCTGATTTCGAGAAAGTTCTACTTCGAATTTTCTCCAATTGATCAATATATGGATATAGTTGTTGTTCTCACACAAACATTGTGAATTTACTATCCTTTAATATTGTAAATAATAGCGCTGTTTTATCAATGAAGGCCCTTCCTTTCCCTCTGAAAGATTACTGGAAATTAGTGACAATAGTCAACACTTCCAATCGATCGCTTACCATTAAACTGACCCCTTGCTTGTTTTACAACAAATTCTGGCCGCAGAATGAATTTTAAATAGTATAAAGAAATCTACAGATATCCAGGAATTTGGGATATTCCAGAAGTCTTTGTATTTGTTGGTTGTAATCTATGTTGATTTTGATATACTAATGTACAAGAACAAGTTTATTATTATGTTATTAATTAAATGAATGATGATGATTAAAATGTTTTTTGCGTTGTTGTTGAGTATTCGAAAGAGTTAAAGAGAAATAATTTATGGAAAATTCGAAGTATGTGTGAATTAAAAACACAAATTAGAAGAGCGAGGTTTCGATCCTCGGACCTCTGGGTTATGGGCCCAGCACGCTTCCGCTGCGCCACTATGCTGGATGATTAAAAGAAAGGGTTAAAGAGAAATAATTTACGGAAAATTCGAAATATACGTGTGAATTAAAAGCAAAACTTAGCAGAGCGAGGTTTCGATCCTCGGACCTTTGGGTTATGGGCCCAGCACGCTTTCGCTGCGCCACTCTGCTGGTTGAGTATTCGAAAGAGTTAAAGAGAAATAATTCATGGAAAATGCGAAATACGTGTGAATTAAAAACACAAATTAGCAGAGCGAGGTTTCGATCCTCGGACCTCTGGGTTATTGGCCCAGCACGCTTCCGCTGCGCCACTCTGCTGGATGAGTATAAGAAAGAGTTAAAGAGAAATAATTTATGGAAAATTCGAAGTATGTGTGAATTATAAACACAAATTAGCAGAGCGAGGTTTCGATCCTCGGACCTCTGGGTTATGGGCCCAGCACGCTTCCGCTGCGCCACTCTGCTGGTTGAGTATTAGAAAGAGTTAAAGAGAAATAATTTATGGAAAATTCGAAATACGTGTGAATTAAAAACACAAATTAGCAGAGCGAGGTTTCGATCCTCGGACCTCTGGGTTATGGGCCCAGCACGCTTCCGCTGGGCCACTCTGCTGGATGATTATAAGAAAGGGTTAAAGAGAAATAATTTATGGAAAATTCGAAATATACGTGTGAATTAAAAATAAAACTTAGCAGAGCGAGGTTTCGATCCTCAGACCTCTGGGTTATGGGCCCAGCACGCTTCCGCTGCGCCACTCTGCTGGCTGAGAGTATAAGAAAGAGTTGAAGAGAAATAATTTATGGAAAATTCGAAGTACGTGTGAATTAAAAACACAAATTAGCAGAGCGAGGTTTCGATCCTTGGACCTCTGGGTTATGGGCCCAGCACGCTTCCGCTGCGCCACTCTGCTGGCTGAGTATTCGAAAGAGTTAAAGAGAAATAATTTATGGAAAATTCGAAATACGTGTGAATTAAAAACACAAATTAGCAGAGCGAGGTTTCGATCCTCGGACCTCTGGTGGGTTATGGGCCCAGCACGCTTCCGCTGCGCCACTCTGCTAGTGAGTATTCGAAAGAGTTAAAGAGAAATAATTTATGGAAACTTCGAAATACGTGTGAATTAAAAACAAAATGTAGCAGAGAGCGAGGTTTCGATCCTCGGACCTCTGGGTTATGGGCCCAGCACGCTTCCGCTGCGCCACTCTGCTGGATGAGAGTATAAGAAAGAGTTAAAGAGAAATAATTTTTGGAAAATTCGAAGTACGTGTGAATTAAAAACACAAATTAGCAGAGCGAGGTTTCGATCCTCGGACCTCTGGGTTATGGGCCCAGCAGGCTTCCGCTGCGCCACTCTGCTGGATGAGTATAAGAAAGGGTTAAAGAGAAATAATTTATGGAAAATTCGAAATATACGCGTGAATTAAAAACAAAACTTAGCAGAGCGAGGTTTCGATCCTCGGACCTCTGGGTTGTGGGCCCAGCAAGCTTCCGCTGCGCCACTCTGCTGGTTGAGTATTCGAAAGAGTTAAAGAGAAATAATTTATGGAAAATTCGAAGTACGTGTGAATTAAAAACACAAATTAGCAGAGCGAGGTTTCGATCCTCGGACCTCTGGGTTATGGGCACAGCACGCTTCCGCTGCGCCACTCTGCTGGATGAGTATAAGAAAGAGTTAAAGAGAAATAATTTATGGAAAATTCGAAGTACGCGTGAATTAAAAACACAAATTAGCAGAGTGAGGTTTCGATCCTCGGACCTCTGGGTTATGGGCCAAGCACGCTTCCGCTGCGCCACTCTGCTGGATGAGTATAAGAAAGAGTTAAAGAGAAATAATTTATGGAAAATTCGAAGTACGTGTGAATTAAAAACAGAAATTAGCAGAGCGAGGTTTCGATCCTCGGACCTCTGGGTTATGGGCCCAGCACGCTTCCGCTGCGCCACTCTGCTGGATGAGTATAAGAAAGAGTTAAAGAGAAATAATTTATGGAAAATTCGAAGTACGTGTGAATTAAAAACACAAATTAGCAGAGCGAGGTTTCGATCCTCGGACCTCTGGGTTATGGGCCCAGCACGCTTCCGCTGCGCCACTCTGCTGGATGAGTATAAGAAAGAGTTAAAGAGAAATAATTTATGGAAAATTCGAAGTACGTGTGAATTAAAAACACAAATTAGCAGAGCGAGGTTTCGATCCTCGGACCTCTGGGTTGTGGGCCCAGCAAGCTTCCGCTGCGCCACTCTGCTGGTTCAGTATTCGAAAGAGTTAAAGAGAAATAATTTATGGAAAATTCGAAGTACGTGTGAATTAAAAACACAAATTAGCAGAGCGAGGTTTCGATCCTCGGACCTCTGGGTTATGGGCCCAGCACGCTTCCGCTGCGCCACTCTGCTGGATGAGTATAAGAAAGGATTAAAGAGAAATAATTTATGGAAAATTCGAAATATACGTGTGAATTAAAAGCAAAATTTAGCAGAGCGAGGTTTCGATCCACGGACCTCTGGGTTATGGGCCCAGCACGCTTCCGTTGCGCCACTTTGCTGGATGAGTATAAGAAAGGGTTAAGTTTATTCCATTCTGTAAGGGGCGGGTTTCCCGCTGTTGAATGAGTTTGAATAAAATAAATAAAATAAAATAAAATAAAGAGAATTTATGGAAAATTCGAAATATACGTGTGAATTAAAAACAAAACTTAGCAGAGCGAGGTTTCGATCCTCGGACCTCTGGGTTGTGGGCCCAGCAAGCTTCCGCTGCGCCACTCTGCTGGTTGAGTATTCGAAAGAGTTAAAGAGAAATAATTTATGGAAAATTCGAAGTACGTGTGAATTAAAAACACAAATTAGCAGAGCGAGGTTTCGATCCTCGGACCTCTGGGTTATGGGCCCAGCACGCTTCCGCTGCGCCACTCTGCTGGATGAGTATAAGAAAGAGTTAAAGAGAAATAATTTATGGAAAATTCGAAGTACGTGTGAATTAAAAACACAAATTAGCAGAGCGAGGTTTCGATCCTCGGACCTCTGGGTTATGGGCCCAGCACGCTTCCGCTGCGCCACTCTGCTGGATGAGTATAAGAAAGAGTTAAAGAGAAATAATTTATGGAAAATTCGAAGTACGTGTGAATTAAAAACACAAATTAGCAGAGCGAGGTTTCGATCCTCGGACCTCTGGGTTATGGGCCCAGCACGCTTCCGCTGCGCCACTCTGCTGGATGAGTATAAGAAAGAGTTAAAGAGAAATAATTTATTGAAAATTCGAAGTACGTGTGAATTAAAAACACAAATTAGCAGAGCGAGGTTTCGATTCTCGGACCTCTGGGTTATGGGCCCAGCACGCTTCCGCTGCGCCACTCTGCTGGATGAGTATTCGAAAGAGTTAAAGAGAAATAATTCATGGAAAATGCGAAATACGTGTGAATTAAAAATAAAATTTAGCAGAGGGCGAGGTTTCGATCCTCGGACCTCTGGGTTATGGGCCCAGCACGCTTTCAATGCTCCATTCTGCTGGTTGAGTATTAGAAAGAGTTAAAGAGAAATAATTTATGGAAAATTCGAAGTACGTGTGAATTAAAAACACAAATTAGCAGAGCGAGGTTTCGATCCTCGGACCTCTGGGTTATGGGCCCAGCACGTTTCCGCTGCGCCACTCTGCTGGATGAGTATAAGAAAGGATTAAAGAGAAATAATTTATGGAAAATTCGAAATATACGTGTGAATTAAAAATAAAATTTAGCAGAGGGCGAGGTTTCGATCCTCGGACCTCTGGGCCCACACGATTCCGCTGCGCCACTCTGCTGGATGAGAGTATAAGAAAGAGTTAAAGAGAAATAATTTTTGGAAAATTCGAAGTACGTGTGAATTAAAAACACAAATTATCAGAGCGAGGTTTCGATCCTCGGACCTCTGGGTTATGGGCCCAGCACGCTTCCGCTGCGCCACTCTGCTGGATGAGTATAAGAAAGGGTTAAAGAGAAATAATTTTTGGAAAATTCGAAGTACGTGTGAATTAAAAACACAAATTAGCAGAGCGAGGTTTCGATCCTCGGACCTCTGGGTTATGGGCCCAGCACGCTTCCGCTGCGCCACTCTGCTGGATGAGTATAAGAAAGGGTTAAAGAGAAATAATTTATGGAAAATTCGAAATATACGTGTGAATTAAAAACAAAACTTAGCAGAGCGAGGTTTCGATCCTCGGACCTCTGGGTTGTGGGCCCAGCAAGCTTCCGCTGCGCCACTCTGCTGGTTGAGTATTCGAAAGAGTTAAAGAGAAATAATTTATGGAAAATTCGAAGTACGTGTGAATTAAAAACACAAATTAGCAGAGCGAGGTTTCGATCCTCGGACCTCTGGGTTATGGGCCCAGCACGCTTCCGCTGCGCCACTCTGCTGGATGAGTATAAGAAAGGATTAAAGAGAAATAATTTATAGAAAATTCGAAATATACGTGTGAATTAAAAGCAAAATTTAGCAGAGCGAGGTTTAGATCCACGGACCTCTGGGTTATGGGCCCAGCCCGCTTCCGTTGCGCCACTTTGCTGGATGAGTATAAGAAAGGGTTAAAGAGAAATAATTTATGGAAAATTCGAAATATACGTGTGAATTAAAAACAAAACTTAGCAGAGCGAGGTTTCGATCCTCGGACCTCTGGGTTATGGGCCCAGCACGCTTCCGCTGCGCCACTCTGCTGGATGAGTATAAGAAAGAGTTAAAGAGAAATAATTTATGGAAAATTCGAAGTACGTGTGAATTAAAAACACAAATTAGCAGAGCGAGGTTTCGATCCTCGGACCTCTGGGTTATGGGCCCAGCACGCTTCCGCTGCGCCACTCTGCTGGATGAGTATAAGAAAGAGTTAAAGAGAAATAATTTATGGAAAATTCGAAGTACGTGTGAATTAAAAACACAAATTAGCAGAGCGAGGTTTCGATCCTCGGACCTCTGGGTTATGGGCCCAGCACGCTTCCGCTGCGCCACTCTGCTGGATGAGTATTCGAAAGAGTTAAAGAGAAATAATTCATGGAAAATGCGAAATACGTGTGAATTAAAAATAAAATTTAGCAGAGGGCGAGGTTTCGATCCTCGGACCTCTGGGTTATGGGCCCAGCACGCTTTCAATGCTCCATTCTGCTGGTTGAGTATTAGAAAGAGTTAAAGATAAATAATTTATGGAAAATTCGAAGTACGTGTGAATTAAAAACACAAATTAGCAGAGCGAGGTTTCGATCCTCGGACCTCTGGGTTATGGGCCCAGCACGCTTCCGCTGCGCCACTCTGCTGGATGAGTATAAGAAAGGATTAAAGAGAAATAATTTATGGAAAATTCGAAATATACGTGTGAATTAAAAATAAAATTTAGCAGAGGGCGAGGTTTCGATCCTCGGACCTCTGGGCCCACACGATTCCGCTGCGCCACTCTGCTGGATGAGAGTATAAGAAAGAGTTAAAGAGAAATAATTTTTGGAAAATTCGAAGTACGTGTGAATTAAAAACACAAATTATCAGAGCGAGGTTTCGATCCTCGGACCTCTGGGTTATGGGCCCAGCACGCTTCCGCTGCGCCACTCTGCTGGATGAGTATAAGAAAGGGTTAAAGAGAAATAATTTATGGAAAATTGGAAATATACGTGTGAATTAAAAACAAAACTTAGCAGAGCGAGGTTTCGATCCTCGGACCTCTGGGTTGTGGGCCCAGCAAGCTTCCGCTGCGCCACTCTGCTGGTTGAATATTCGAAAGAGTTAAAGAGAAATAATTTATGGAAAATTCGAAGTACGTGTGAATTAAAAACACAAATTAGCAGAGCGAGGTTTCGATCCTCGGACCTCTGGGTTATGGGCCCAGCACGCTTCCGCTGCGCCACTCTGCTGGATGAGTATAAGAAAGGATTAAAGAGAAATAATTTATGGAAAATTCGAAATATACGTGTGAATTAAAAGCAAAATTTAGCAGAGCGAGGTTTCGATCCACGGACCTCTGGGTTATGGGCCCAGCACGCTTCCGCTGCGCCACTTTGCTGGATGAGTATAAGAAAGGGTTAAAGAGAAATAATTTATGGAAAATTCAAAATATACGTGTGAATTAAAAACAAAACTTAGCAGAGCGAGGTTTCGATCCTCGGACCTCTGGGTTGTGGGCCCAGCAAGCTTCCGCTGCGCCACTCTGCTGGTTGAGTATTCGAAAGAGTTAAAGAGAAATAATTTATGGAAAATTCGAAATACGTGTGAATTAAAAACACAAATTAGCAGAGCGAGGTTTCGATCCTCGGACCTCTGGGTTATGGGCCCAGCACGCTTCCGCTGCGCCACTCTGCTAGATGATTATAAGAAAGGGTTAAAGAGAAATAATTCATGGAAAATGCGAAATACGTGTGAATTAAAAATAAAATTTAGCAGAGGGCGAGGTTTCGATCCTCGGACCTCTGGGTTATGGGCCCAGCACGCTTTCAATGCTCCATTCTGCTGGTTGAGTATTAGAAAAAGTTAAAGAGAAATAATTCATGGAAAATGCGAAATACGTGTGAATTAAAAACACAAATTAGCAGAGCGAGGTTTCGATCCTCGGACCTCTGGGTTATGGGCCCAGCACGCTTCCGCTGCGCCACTCTGCTGGATGAGTATAAGAAAGGATTAAAGAGAAATAATTTATGGAAAATTCGAAATATACGTGTGAATTAAAAATAAAATTTAGCAGAGGGCGAGGTTTCGATCCTCGGACCTCTGGGCCCACACGATTCCGCTGCGCCACTCTGCTGGATGAGAGTATAAGAAAGAGTTAAAGAGAAATAATTTTTGGAAAATTCGAAGTACGTGTGAATTAAAGACACAAATTATCAGAGCGAGGTTTCGATCCTCGGACCTCTGGGTTATGGGCCCAGCACGCTTCCGCTGCGCCACTCTGCTGGATGAGTATAAGAAAGGGTTAAAGAGAAATAATTTATGGAAAATTGGAAATATACGTGTGAATTAAAGACAAAACTTAGCAGAGCGAGGTTTCGATCCTCGGACCTCTGGGTTGTGGGCCCAGCAAGCTTCCGCTGCGCCACTCTGCTGGTTGAATATTCGAAAGAGTTAAAGAGAAATAATTTATGGAAAATTCGAAGTACGTGTGAATTAAAAACACAAATTAGCAGAGCGAGGTTTCGATCCTCGGACCTCTGGGTTATGGGCCCAGCACGCTTCCGCTGCGCCACTCTGCTGGATGAGTATAAGAAAGGATTAAAGAGAAATAATTTATGGAAAATTCGAAATATACGTGTGAATTAAAAGCAAAATTTAGCAGAGCGAGGTTTCGATCCACGGACCTCTGGGTTATGGGCCCAGCACGCTTCCGCTGCGCCACTTTGCTGGATGAGTATAAGAAAGGGTTAAAGAGAAATAATTTATGGAAAATTCAAAATATACGTGTGAATTAAAAACAAAACTTAGCAGAGCGAGGTTTCGATCCTCGGACCTCTGGGTTGTGGGCCCAGCAAGCTTCCGCTGCGCCACTCTGCTGGTTGAGTATTCGAAAGAGTTAAAGAGAAATAATTTATGGAAAATTCGAAATACGTGTGAATTAAAAACACAAATTAGCAGAGCGAGGTTTCGATCCTCGGACCTCTGGGTTATGGGCCCAGCACGCTTCCGCTGCGCCACTCTGCTAGATGATTATAAGAAAGGGTTAAAGAGAAATAATTCATGGAAAATGCGAAATACGTGTGAATTAAAAATAAAATTTAGCAGAGGGCGAGGTTTCGATCCTCGGACCTCTGGGTTATGGGCCCAGCACGCTTTCAATGCTCCATTCTGCTGGTTGAGTATTAGAAAAAGTTAAAGAGAAATAATTCATGGAAAATGCGAAATACGTGTGAATTAAAAACACAAATTAGCAGAGCGAGGTTTCGATCCTCGGACCTCTGGGTTATGGGCCCAGCACGCTTCCGCTGCGCCACTCTGCTGGTTGCTGAGTATTAGAAAGAGTTAAAGAGAAATAATTTATGGAAAATTCGAAATACGTGTGAATTAAAAACACAAATTAGGAGAGCGAGTTTTCGATCCTCGGACCTCTGGACCCATACGCTTCCGCTGCGCCACTCTGCTGGATGAGTATTAGAAAGAGTTGAAGAGAAATAATTTATGGAAAATTTGACATACGTGTGAATTAAAAAAAAAATTAGCAGAGCGAGGTTTCGATCCTCGGACGTCTGGGTTATGGGCCCAGCACGCTTCCGCTGCGCCACTATGCTGGATGAGAGTATAAGAAATAGTTAAAGAGAAATAATTTATGGAAAATTCGAAGTACGCGTGAATTAAAAACACAAATTAGCAGAGCGAGGTTTCGATCCTCGGACTTCTGGGTTATGGGCCCAGCACGCTTCCGCTGCGCCACTCTGCTGGCTGAGTATACGAAAGAGTTAAAGAGAAATAATTCATGTAAAATTCGAAATACGTGTGAATTAAAACCACAAGTTAGCAGAGCGAGGTTTCGATCCTCGGACCTCTGGGTTATGGGCCCAGCACGCTTCCGCTGCGCCACTCTGCTGGATGAGTATAAGAAAGAGTTAAAGAGAAATAATTTATGGAAAATTCGAAGTACGTGTGAATTAAAAACACAAATTAGCAGAGCGAGGTTTCGATCCTCGGACCTCTGGGTTATGGGCCCAGCACGCTTCCGCTGCGCCACTCTGCTGGATGAGTATTCGAAAGAGTTAAAGAGAAATAATTGATGGAAAATGCGAAATACGTGTGAATTAAAAATAAAATTTAGCAGAGAGCGAGGTTTCGATCCTCGGACCTCTGGACCCACACGCTTCCGCTGCGCCACTCTGCTGGATGAGAGTATAAGAAAGAGTTAAAGAGAAATAATTTTTGCAAAATTCGAAGTACGTGTGAATTAAAAACACAAATTAGCAGAGCGAGGTTTCGATCCTCGGACCTCTGGGTTATGGGCCCAGCACGCTTCCGCTGCGCCACTCTGCTGGATGAGTATAAGAAAGGGTTAAAGAGAAATAATATATGGAAAATTCGAAATATACGTATGTGTGAATTAAAAGCAAAACTTAGCAGAGCGAGGTTTCGATCCACGGACCTCTGGGTTATGGGCCCAGCACGCTTCCGCTGCGCCACTCTGCTGGTTGAGTATTCCAAAGAGTTAAAGAGAAATAATTTATGGAAAATGCGAAATACGTGTGAATTAAATAAAATTTGGCAGAGAGCGAGGTTTCGATCCTCGGACCTCTGGGCCCACACGCTTCCGCTGCGCCACTCTGCTGGATGAGTATAAGAAAGAGTTAAAGAGAAATAATTTACGGAAAATTCGAAGTATGTGTGAATTAAAAACACAAATTAGCAAAGCGAGGTTTCGATCCTCGGACCTCTGGGTTATGGGCCCAGCACGCTTCCGCTGCGCCACTCTGCTGGATGAGTATTAGAAAGAGTTAAAGATAAATAATTTATGGAAAATTCGAAGTACGTGTGAATTAAAAACACAAATTAGCAAAGCGAGGTTTCGATCCTCGGACCTCTGGGTTATGGGCCCAGCACGCTTCCGCTGCGCCACTCTGCTGGCTGAGTATTCGAAAGAGTTAAAGAGAAATAATTTATGGAAAATTCGAAATACGTGTGAATTAAAAACACAAATTAGCAGAGCGAGGTTTCGATCCTCGGACCTCTGGGTTATGGGCCCAGCACGCTTCCGTTGCGCCACTCTGCTGGGTGAGAGTATAAGAAAGAGTTAAAGAGAAATAATTTATGGAAAATTCGAAGTACGTGTGAAATAAAAACACAAATTAGCAAAGCGAGGTTTCGGTCCTCGGACCTCTGGGTTATGGGCCCAGCACGCTTCCGCTGCGCCACTCTGCCGGATGAGAGTATAAGAAAGAGTTAAAGAGAAATAATTTATGGAAAATTCGAAGTACGTGTGAATTAAAAACACAAATTAGCAGAGCGAGGTTTCGATCCTCGGACCTCTGGGTTATGGGCCCAGCACGCTTCCGCTGCGCCACTCTGCTGGCTGCGTATTAGAAAGAGTTAAAGAGAAATAATTTATGAAAAATTCAAAATACGTGTGAATTAAAAACAAAATTTAGCAGAGAGCGAGGTTTCGATCCTCGGACCTCTGGGGTATGGGCCCAGCACGCTTCCGCTGCGCCACTCTGCTGGATGAGTATAAGAAAGGGTTAAAGAGAAATAATTTATGGAAAATTCGAAATATACGTGTGAATTAAAAACAAAACTTAGCAGAGCGAGGTTTCGATCCTCGATCGGACCTCTGGGTTGTGGGCCCAGCACGCCTCCGCTGCGCCACTCTGCTGGTTGAGTATTCGAAAGAGTTAAAGAGAAATAATTTATGGAAAATTCGAAGTATGTGTGAATTAAAAACACAAATTAGAAGAGCGAGGTTTCGATCCTCGGACCTCTGGGTTATGGGCCCAGCACGCTTCCGCTGCGCCACTATGCTGGATGATTAAAAAAAAGGGTTAAAGAGAAATAATTTACGGAAAATTCGAAATATACGTGTGAATTAAAAGCAAAACTTAGCAGAGCGAGGTTTCGATCCTCGGACCTCTGGGTTATGGGCCCAGCACGCTTTCGCTGCGCCACTCTGCTGGTTGAGTATTCGAAAGAGTTAAAGAGAAATAATTCATGGAAAATGCGAAATACGTGTGAATTAAAAATACAAATTAGCAGAGCGAGGTTTCGATCCTCGGACCTCTGGGTTATTGGCCCAGCACGCTTCCGCTGCGCCACTCTGCTGGATGAGTATAAGAAAGAGTTAAAGAGAAATAATTTATGGAAAATTCGAAGTATGTGTGAATTATAAACACAAATTAGCAGAGCGAGGTTCCGATCCTCGGACCTCTGGGTTATGGGCCCAGCACGCTTCCGCTGCGCCACTCTGCTGGTTGAGTATTAGAAAGAGTTAAAGAGAAATAATTTATGGAAAATTCGAAATACGTGTGAATTAAAAACACAAATTAGCAGAGCGAGGTTTCGATCCTCGGACCTCTGGGTTATTGGCCCAGCACGCTTCCGCTGCGCCACTCTGCTGGTTGAGTATTCCAAAGAGTTAAAGAGAAATAATTGATGGAAAATTTGAAATACTTGTGAATTAAAAACACAAATTAGCAGAGCGAGCTTTCGATCCTCGGACCTCTGGGTTATGGGCCCAGCACGCTTCCGCTGCGCCACTCTGCTGGATGAGTATTAAAAAGAGTTAAAGAGAAATAATTTATGAAAAATTCGAAATACGTGTGAATTAAAAACACAAATTAACAGAGCGAGGTTTCGATCCTCGGACCTCTGGGTTATGGGACCAGCACGTTTCCGCTGCGCCACTCTGCTGGTTGAGTATTAGAAAGAGTTAAAGAGAAATAATTTATTGAAAATTCGAAATACGTGTGAATTAAAAACACAAATTAGCAGAGCGAGGTTTCGATCCTCGGACCTCTGGGTTATGGGCCCAGCACGCTTCCGCTGCGCCACTCTGCTGGTTGAGTATTAGAAAGAGTTAAAGAGAAATAATTTATGGAAAATTCGAAATACGTGTGAATTAAAAACACAAATTAGCAGAGCGAGGTTTCGATCCTCGGACCTCTGGGTTATGGGACCAGCACGCTTCCGCTGCGCCACTCTGCTGGATGAGTATTAGAAAGAGTTAAAGAGAAACAATTTATGGAAAATTCGAAATACGTGTGAATTAAAAACACAAATTAGGAGAGCGAGGTTTTGATCCTCGGACCTCTGGGTTATGGGCCCAGCACGCTTCCGCTGCGCCACTCTGCTGGATGAGTATTAGAAAGAGTTAAAGAGAAATTATGTATTGAAAATTCGAAATACGTGTGAATTAAAAACACAAATTAGCAGAGCGAGGTTTCGATCCTCGGACCTCTGGGTTATGGGCCCAGCACGCTTTCGCTGCGCCACTCTGCTGGATGAGTATTAGAAAGAGTTAAAGAGAAATAATTTATGGAAAATTCGAAATATACGTGTGAATTAAAAGTAAAACTTAGCAGAGCGAGGTTTCGATCCTCGGACCTCTGGGTTATGGGCCCAGCACGCTTCCGCTGCGCCACTCTGCTGGATGAGTATAAGAAAGGGTTAAAGAGAAATAATTTATGGAAAATTCGAAATATACGTGTGAATTAAAAGGAAAACTTAGCAGAGCGAGGTTTCGATCCTCGGACCTCTGGGTTATGGGCCCAGCACGCTTCCGCTGCGCCACTCTGCTGGTTGAGTATTAGAAAGAGTTAAAGAGAAATAATTCATGGAAAATTCGAAATACGTGTGAATTAAAAACAAAATTTAGCAGAGAGCGAGGTTTCGATCCTCGGACCTCTGGGCCCACACGCTTCCGCTGCGCCACTTTGCTGGATGAGTATTCGAAAGAGTTAAAAAGAAATAATGTATTGAAAATTCGAAATACGTGTGAATTAAAAACACAAATTAGCAGAGTGAGGTTTCGATCCTCGGACCTCTGGGTTATGGGCCCAGCACGCTTTCGCTGCGCCACTCTGCTGGATGAGTATTAGAAAGAGTTAAAGAGAAATAATTTATGGGAAATTCGAAATACGTGTGAATTAAAAACACAAATTAGCAGAGCGAGGTCTCGATCCTCGGACTTCTGGGTTATGGGTCCAGCACGCTTCCGCTGCGCCACTCTGCTGGATGAGTATCAGAAAGGGTTAAAGAGAAATAATTTATGGACAATTCGAAATATACGTGTGAATTAAAAGCAAAACTTAGCAGAGCGAGGTTTCGATCCTCGGACCTCTGGGTTATGGGCCCAGCACGCTTCCGCTGCGCCACTCTGCTGGTTGAGTATTCGAAAGAGTTAAAGAGAAATAATTCATGGAAAATGCGAAATACGTGTGAATTAAAAACACAAATTAGCAGAGCGAGGTTTCGATCCTCGGACCTCTGGGTTATTGGCCCAGCACGCTTCCGCTGCGCCACTCTGCTGGATGAGTATAAGAAAGAGTTAAAGAGAAATAATTTATGGAAAATTCGAAGTATGTGTGAATTATAAACACAAATTAGCAGAGCGAGGTTTCGATCCTCGGACCTCTGGGTTATGGGCCCAGCACGCTTCCGCTGCGCCACTCTGCTGGTTGAGTATTAGAAAGAGTTAAAGAGAAATAATTTATAGAAAATTCGAAATACGTGTGAATTAAAAACACAAATTAGCAGAGCGAGGTTTCGATCCTCGGACCTCTGGGTTATTGGCCCAGCACGCTTCCGCTGCGCCACTCTGCGGGTTGAGTATTCCAAAGAGTTAAAGAGAAATAATTTATGGAAAATTTGAAATACTTGTGAATTAAAAACACAAATTAGCAGAGCGAGGTTTCGATCCTCGGACCTCTGGGTTATGGGCCCAGCACGCTTCCGCTGCGCCACTCTGCTGGATGAGTATTAAAAAGAGTTAAAGAGAAATAATTTATGGAAAATTCGAAATACGTGTGAATTAAAAACACAAATTAACAGAGCGAGGTTTCGATCCTCGGACCTCTGGGTTATGGGAACAGCACGTTTCCGCTGCGCCACTCTGCTGGTTGAGTATTAGAAAGAGTTAAAGAGAAATAATTATTTATTGAAAATTCGAAATACGTGTGAATTAAAAACACAAATTAGCAGAGCGAGGTTTCGATCCTCGGACCTCTGGGTTATGGGCCCAGCACGCTTCCGCTGCGCCACTCTGCTGGTTGAGTATTAGAAAGAGTTAAAGAGAAATAATTTATGGAAAATTCGAAATACGTGTGAATTAAAAACACAAATTAGCAGAGCGAGGCTTCCGCTGCGCCACTCTGCTGGATGAGTATTAGAAAGAGTTAAAGAGAAATAATGTATTGAAAATTCGAAATACGTGTGAATTAAAAACACAAATTAGCAGAGCGAGGTTTCGATCCTCGGACCTCTGGGTTATGGGCCCAGCACGCTTTCGCTGCGCCACTCTGCTGGATGAGTATTAGAAAGAGTTAAAGAGAAATAATTTATGGAAAATTCGAAATATACGTGTGAATTAAAAGTAAAACTTAGCAGAGCGAGGTTTCGATCCTCGGACCTCTGGGTTATGGGCCCAGCACGCTTCCGCTGCGCCACTCTGCTGGATGAGTATAAGAAAGGGTTAAAGAGAAATAATTTATGGAAAATTCGAAATATATGTGTGAATTAAAAGGAAAACTTAGCAGAGCGAGGTTTCGATCCTCGGACCTCTGGGTTATGGGCCCAGCACGCTTCCGCTGCGCCACTCTGCTGGTTGAGTATTAGAAAGAGTTAAAGAGAAATAATTCATGGAAAATTCAAAATATACGTGTGAATTAAAAACAAAACTTAGCAGAGCGAGGTTTCGATCCTCGATCGGACCTCTGGGTTGTGGGCCCAGCACGCCTCCGCTGCGCCACTCTGCTGGTTGAGTATTCGAAAGAGTTAAAGAGAAATAATTTATGGAAAATTCGAAATATACGTGTGAATTAAAAACAAAACTTAGCAGAGCGAGGTTTCGATCCTCGATCGGACCTCTGGGTTATGGGCCCAGCACGCTTCCGCTGCGCCACTCTGCTGGATGATTAAAAGAAAGGGTTAAAGAGAAATAATTTACGGAAAATTTGAAATATACGTGTGAATTAAAAGCAAAACTTAGCAGAGCGAGGTTTCGATCCTCGGACCTCTGGGTTATGGGCCCAGCACGCTTCCGCTGCGCCACTCCGCTGGTTGAGTATTCGAAAGAGTTAAAGAGAAATAATTCATGGAAAATGCGAAATACGTGTGAATTAAAAACACAAATTAGCAGAGCGAGGTTTCGATCCTCGGACCTCTGGGTTATTGGCCCAGCACGCTTCCGCTGCGCCACTCTGCTGGATGAGTATAAGAAAGAGTTAAAGAGAAATAATTTATGGAAAATTCGAAGTATGTGTGAATTATAAACACAAATTAGCAGAGCGAGGTTTCGATCCTCGGACCTCTGGGTTATGGGCCCAGCACGCTTCCGCTGCGCCACTCTGCTGGTTGAGTATTAGAAAGAGTTAAAGAGAAATAATTTATGGAAAATTCGAAATACGTGTGAATTAAAAACACAAATTAGCAGAGCGAGGTTTCGATCCTCGGACCTCTGGGTTATTGGCCCAGCACGCTTCCGCTGCGCCACTCTGCTGGTTGAGTATTCTAAAGAGTTAAAGAGAAACAATTTATGGGAAATTCGAAATACGTGTGAATTAAAAACACAAATTAGCAGAGCGAGGTCTCGATCCTCGGACTTCTGGGTTATGGGTCCAGCACGCTTCCGCTGCGCCACTCTGCTGGATGAGTATCAGAAAGGGTTAAAGAGAAATAATTTATGGACAATTCGAAATATACGTGTGAATTAAAAGCAAAACTTAGCAGAGCGAGGTTTCGATCCTCGGACCTCTGGGTTATGGGCCCAGCACGCTTCCGCTGCGCCACTCTGCTGGTTGAGTATTCGAAAGAGTTAAAGAGAAATAATTCATGGAAAATGCGAAATACGTGTGAATTAAAAACACAAATTAGCAGAGCGAGGTTCCGATCCTCGGACCTCTGGGTTATTGGCCCAGCACGCTTCCGCTGCGCCACTCTGCTGGATGAGTATAAGAAAGAGTTAAAGAGAAATAATTTATGGAAAATTCGAAGTATGTGTGAATTATAAACACAAATTAGCAGAGCGAGGTTTCGATCCTCGGACCTCTGGGTTATGGGCCCAGCACGCTTCCGCTGCGCCACTCTGCTGGTTGAGTATTAGAAAGAGTTAAAGAGAAATAATTTATAGAAAATTCGAAATACGTGTGAATTAAAAACACAAATTAGCAGAGCGAGGTTTCGATCCTCGGACCTCTGGGTTATTGGCCCAGCACGCTTCCGCTGCGCCACTCTGCGGGTTGAGTAATCCAAAGAGTTAAAGAGAAATAATTTATGGAAAATTTGAAATACTTGTGAATTAAAAACACAAATTAGCAGAGCGAGGTTTCGATCCTCGGACCTCTGGGTTATGGGCCCAGCACGCTTCCGCTGCGCCACTCTGCTGGATGAGTATTAAAAAGAGTTAAAGAGAAATAATTTATGGAAAATTCGAAATACGTGTGAATTAAAAACACAAATTAACAGAGCGAGGTTTCGATCCTCGGACCTCTGGGTTATGGGACCAGCACGTTTCCGCTGCGCCACTCTGCTGGTTGAGTATTAGAAAGAGTTAAAGAGAAATAATTATTTATTGAAAATTCGAAATACGTGTGAATTAAAAACACAAATTAGCAGAGCGAGGTTTCGATCCTCGGACCTCTGGGTTATGGGCCCAGCACGCTTCCGCTGCGCCACTCTGCTGGTTGAGTATTAGAAAGAGTTAAAGAGAAATAATTTATGGAAAATTCGAAATACGTGTGAATTAAAAACACAAATTAGCAGAGCGAGGCTTCCGCTGCGCCACTCTGCTGGATGAGTATTAGAAAGAGTTAAAGAGAAATAATGTATTGAAAATTCGAAATACGTGTGAATTAAAAACACAAATTAGCAGAGCGAGGTTTCGATCCTCGGACCTCTGGGTTTTGGGCCCAGCACGCTTTCGCTGCGCCACTCTGCTGGATGAGTATTAGAAAGAGTTAAAGAGAAATAATTTATGGAAAATTCGAAATATACGTGTGAATTAAAAGTAAAACTTAGCAGAGCGAGGTTTCGATCCTCGGACCTCTGGGTTATGGGCCCAGCACGCTTCCGCTGCGCCACTCTGCTGGATGAGTATAAGAAAGGGTTAAAGAGAAATAATTTATGGAAAATTCGAAATATATGTGTGAATTAAAAGGAAAACTTAGCAGAGCGAGGTTTCGATCCTCGGACCTCTGGGTTATGGGCCCAGCACGCTTCCGCTGCGCCACTCTGCTGGTTGAGTATTCGAAAGAGTTAAAGAGAAATAATTTATGGAAAATTCGAAATATACGTGTGAATTAAAAACAAAACTTAGCAGAGCGAGGTTTCGATCCTCGATCGGACCTCTGGGTTATGGGCCCAGCACGCTTCCGCTGCGCCACTCTGCTGGATGATTAAAAGAAAGGGTTAAAGAGAAATAATTTACGGAAAATTCGAAATATACGTGTGAATTAAAAGCAAAACTTAGCAGAGCGAGGTTTCGATCCTCGGACCTCTGGGTTATGGGCCCAGCACGCTTCCGCTGCGCCACTCTGCTGGTTAAGTATTCGAAAGAGTTAAAGAGAAATAATTCATGGAAAATGCGAAATACGTGTGAATTAAAAACACAAATTAGCAGAGCGAGGTTCCGATCCTCGGACCTCTGGGTTATTGGCCCAGCACGCTTCCGCTGCGCCACTCTGCTGGATGAGTATAAGAAAGAGTTAAAGAGAAATAATTTATGGAAAATTCGAAGTATGTGTGAATTATAAAAACAAATTAGCAGAGTGAGGTTTCGATCCTCGGACCTCTGGGTTATGGGCCCAGCACGCTTCCGCTGCGCCACTCTGCTGGTTGAGTATTAGAAAGAGTTAAAGAGAAATAATTTATGGAAAATTCGAAATACGTGTGAATTAAAAACACAAATTAGCAGAGCGAGGTTTCGATCCTCGGACCTCTGGGTCATGGGCCCAGCACGCTTCCGCTGCGCCACTCTGCTGGTTGAGTATTAGAAAGAGTTAAAGAGAAATAATTTATGGAAAATTCGAAATACGTGTGAATTAAAAACACAAATTAGCAGAGAGCGAGGTTTCGATCCTCGGACCTCTGGGTTATGGGCCCAGCACGCTTCCGCTGCGCCACTCTGCTGGTTGAGTATTAGAAAGAGTTAAAGAGAAATAATTTATGGAAAATTCGAAATACGTGTGAATTAAAAACACAAATTAGCAGAGCGAGGTTTCGATCCTCGGACCTCTGGGTTATGGGCCCAGCACGCTTCCGCTGCGCCACTCTGCTGGATGAGTATTAGAAAGAGTTAAAGAGAAATAATTTATGGAAAATTCGAAATACGTGTGAATTAAAAACACAAATTAGCAGAGAGCGAGATTTCGATCCTCGGACCTCTGGGTTATGGGCCCAGCACGCTTCCGCTGCGTCACTCTGCTGGTTGAGTATTATAAGTAAGAGTTAAAGGGAAATAATTTATGGAAAATTCGAAATACGTGTGAATTAAAAACACGTGAATTAAAAACACAAATTAGCAGAGCGAGGTTTCGATCCTCGGACCTCTGGGTTATGGGTCCAGCACGCTTCCGCTGCGCCACTCTGCTGGTTGAGTATTAGAAAGAGTTAAAGAGAAATAATTTATGGAAAATTCGAAATACGTGTGAATTAAAAACACAAATTAGCAGAGCGAGGTTTCGATCCTCGGACCTCTGGGTTATGGGCCTAGCACGCTTCCGCTGCGCCACTCTGCTGGATGAGTATTAGAAAGAGTTAAAGAGAAATAATTTATGGAAAATGCGAAATACGTGTTAATTAAAAACAAAAATTAGCAGAGCGAGGTTTCGATCCTCGGACCTCTGGGTTATGGGCCCAGCACGCTTCCGCTGCGCCACTCTGCTGGATGAGTATTAGAAAGGGTTAAAGAGAAATAATTCATGGAAAATGCGAAATACGTGTGAATTAAAAACACAAATTAGCAGAGAGGGAGGTTTCGATCCTCGGACCTCTGGGTTATGGGCCCAGCACGCTTCCGCTGCGCCACTCTGCTGGTTGAGTATTTTAGAAAGAGTTAAAGAGAAATAATTTATGGAAAATTCGAAATACGTGTGAATTAAAAACACAAATTAGCAGAGAGCGAGGTTTCGATCCTCGGACCTCTAGGTTATGGGCCCAGCACGCTTCTGCTGCGCCACTCTGCTGGTTGAGTATTTTAGAAAGAGTTAAAGAGAAATAATTTATGGAATATTCGAAATACGTGTGAATTAAAAACACAAATTAGCAGAGCGAGGTTTCGATCCTCGGACCTCTGGGTTATGGGCCCAGCACGCTTCCGCTGCGCCACTCTGCTGGATGAGTATAAGAAAGAGTTAAAGAGAAATAATTTATGGAAAATTCGAAGTATGTGTGAATTATAAACACAAATTAGCAGAGCGAGGTTTCGATCCTCGGACCTCTGGGTTATGGGCCCAGCACGCTTCTGCTGCGCCACTCTGCTGGTTGAGTATTAGAAAGAGTTAAAGAGAAATAATTTATGGAAAATTCGAAATACGTGTGAATTAAAAACACAAATTAGCAGAGCGAGGTTTCGATCCTCGGACCTCTGGGTCATGGGCCCAGCACGCTTCCGCTGCGCCACTCTGCTGGTTGAGTATTAGAAAGAGTTAAAGAGAAATAATTTATGGAAAATTCGAAATACGTGTGAATTAAAAACACAAATTAGCAGAGAGCGAGGTTTCGATCCTCGGACCTCTGGGTTATGGGCCCAGCACGCTTCCGCTGCGCCACTCTGCTGGTTGAGTATTAGAAAGAGTTAAAGAGAAATAATTTATGGAAAATTCGAAATACGTGTGAATTAAAAACACAAATTAGCAGAGCGAGGTTTCGATCCTCGGACCTCTGGGTTATGGGCCCAGCACGCTTCCGCTGCGCCACTCTGCTGGATGAGTATTAGAAAGAGTTAAAGAGAAATAATTTATGGAAAATTCGAAATACGTGTGAATTAAAAACACAAATTAGCAGAGAGCGAGGTTTCGATCCTCGGACCTCTGGGTTATGGGCCCAGCACGCTTCCGCTGCGTCACTCTGCTGGTTGAGTATTATAAGAAAGAGTTAAAGAGAAATAATTTATGGAAAATTCGAAATACGTGTGAATTAAAAACACGTGAATTAAAAACACAAATTAGCAGAGCGAGGTTTCGATCCTCGGACCTCTGGGTTATTGGCCCAGCACGCTTCCGCTGCGCCACTCTGCTGGATGAGTATAAGAAAGAGTTAAAGAGAAATAATTTATGGAAAATTCGAAGTATGTGTGAATTATAAACACAAATTAGCAGAGCGAGGTTTCGATCCTCGGACCTCTGGGTTATGGGCCCAGCACGCTTCCGCTGCGCCACTCTGCTGGTTGAGTATTAGAAAGAGTTAAAGAGAAATAATTTATGGAAAATTCGAAATACGTGTGAATTAAAAACATAAATTAGCAGAGCGAGGTTTCGATCCTCGGACCTCTGGGTCATGGGCCCAGCACGCTTCCGCTGCGCCACTCTGCTGGTTGAGTATTAGAAAGAGTTAAAGAGAAATAATTTATGGAAAATTCGAAATACGTGTGAATTAAAAACACAAATTAGCAGAGAGCGAGGTTTCGATCCTCGGACCTCTGGGTTATGGGCCCAGCACGCTTCCGCTGCGCCACTCTGCTGGATGAGTATTAGAAAGAGTTAAAGAGAAATAATTTATGGAAAATTCGAAATACGTGTGAATTAAAAACACAAATTAGCAGAGAGCGAGGTTTCGATCCTCGGACCTCTGGGTTATGGGCCCAGCACACTTCCGCTGCGTCACTCTGCTGGTTGAGTATTATAAGTAAGAGTTAAAGGGAAATAATTTATGGAAAATTCGAAATACGTGTGAATTAAAAACACGTGAATTAAAAACACAAATTAGCAGAGCGAGGTTTCGATCCTCGGACCTCTGGGTTATGGGTCCAGCACGCTTCCGCTGCGCCACTCTGCTGGTTGAGTATTAGAAAGAGTTAAAGAGAAATAATTTATGGAAAATTCGAAATACGTGTGAATTAAAAACACAAATTAGCAGAGCGAGGTTTCGATCCTCGGACCTCTGGGTTATGGGCCTAGCACGCTTCCGCTGCGCCACTCTGCTGGATGAGTATTAGAAAGAGTTAAAGAGAAATAATTTATGGAAAATGCGAAATACGTGTTAATTAAAAACAAAAATTAGCAGAGCGAGGTTTCGATCCTCGGACCTCTGGGTTATGGGCCCAGCACGCTTCCGCTGCGCCACTCTGCTGGATGAGTATTAGAAAGGGTTAAAGAGAAATAATTCATGGAAAATGCGAAATACGTGTGAATTAAAAACACAAATTAGCAGAGAGGGAGGTTTTGATCCTCGGACCTCTGGGTTATGGGCCCAGCACGCTTCCGCTGCGCCACTCTGCTGGTTGAGTATTTTAGAAAGAGTTAAAGAGAAATAATTTATGGAAAATTCGAAATACGTGTGAATTAAAAACACAAATTAGCAGAGAGCGAGGTTTCGATCCTCGGACCTCTAGGTTATGGGCCCAGCACGCTTCTGCTGCGCCACTCTGCTGGTTGAGTATTTTAGAAAGAGTTAAAGAGAAATAATTTATGGAAAATTCGAAATACGTGTGAATTAAAAACACAAATTAGCAGAGCGAGGTTTCGATCCTCGGACCTCTGGGTTATGGGCCCAGCACGCTTCCGCTGCGCAACTCTGCTGGATGAGTATAAGAAAGAGTTAAAGAGAAATAATTTATGGAAAATTCGAAGTATGTGTGAATTATAAACACAAATTAGCAGAGCGAGGTTTCGATCCTCGGACCTCTGGGTTATGGGCCCAGCACGCTTCTGCTGCGCCACTCTGCTGGTTGAGTATTAGAAAGAGTTAAAGAGAAATAATTTATGGAAAATTCGAAATACGTGTGAATTAAAAACACAAATTAGCAGAGCGAGGTTTCGATCCTCGGACCTCTGGGTCATGGGCCCAGCACGCTTCCGCTGCGCCACTCTGCTGGTTGAGTATTAGAAAGAGTTAAAGAGAAATAATTTATGGAAAATTCGAAATACGTGTGAATTAAAAACACAAATTAGCAGAGAGCGAGGTTTCGATCCTCGGACCTCTGGGTTATGGGCCCAGCACGCTTCCGCTGCGCCACTCTGCTGGTTGAGTATTAGAAAGAGTTAAAGAGAAATAATTTATGGAAAATTCGAAATACGTGTGAATTAAAAACACAAATTAGCAGAGCGAGGTTTCGATCCTCGGACCTCTGGGTTATGGGCCCAGCACGCTTCCGCTGCGCCACTCTGCTGGATGAGTATTAGAAAGAGTTAAAGAGAAATAATTTATGGAAAATTCGAAATACGTATGAATTAAAAACACAAATTAGCAGAGAGCGAGGTTTCGATCCTCGGACCTCTGGGTTATGGGCCCAGCACGCTTCCGCTGCGTCACTCTGCTGGTTGAGTATTATAAGAAAGAGTTAAAGAGAAATAATTTATGGAAAATTCGAAATACGTGTGAATTAAAAACACGTGAATTAAAAACACAAATTAGCAGAGCGAGGTTTCGATCCTCGGACCTCTGGGTTATTGGCCCAGCACGCTTCCGCTGCGCCACTCTGCTGGATGAGTATAAGAAAGAGTTAAAGAGAAATAATTTATGGAAAATTCGAAGTATGTTTGAATTATAAACACAAATTAGCAGAGCGAGGTTTCGATCCTCGGACCTCTGGGTCATGGGCCCAGCACGCTTCCGCTGCGCCACTCTGCTGGTTGAGTATTAGAAAGAGTTAAAGAGAAATAATTTATGGAAAATTCGAAATACGTGTGAATTAAAAACACAAATTAGCAGAGCGAGGTTTCGATCCTCGGACCTCTGGGTCATGGGCCCAGCACGCTTCCGCTGCGCCACTCTGCATGCTGGTTGAGTATTAGAAAGAGTTAAAGAGAAATAATTTATGGAAAATTCGAAATACGTGTGAATTAAAAACACAAATTAGCAGAGAGCGAGGTTTCGATCCTCGGACCTCTGGGTTATGGGCCCAGCACGCTTACGCTGCGCCACTCTGCTGGATGAGTATTAGAAAGAGTTAAAGAGAAATAATTTATGGAAAATTCGAAATACGTGTGAATTAAAAACACAAATTAGCAGAGAGCGAGGTTTCGATCCTCGGACCTCTGGGTTATGGGCCCAGCACGCTTCCGCTGCGTCACTCTGCTGGTTGAGTATTATAAGTAAGAGTTAAAGGGAAATAATTTATGGAAAATTCGAAATACGTGTGAATTAAAAACACGTGAATTAAAAACACAAATTAGCAGAGCGAGGTTTCGATCCTCGGACCTCTGGGTTATGGGTCCAGCACGCTTCCGCTGCGCCACTCTGCTGGTTGAGTATTAGAAAGAGTTAAAGAGAAATAATTCATGGAAAATTCGAAATACGTGTGAATTAAAAACACAAATTAGCAGAGCGAGGTTTCGATCCTCGGACCTCTGGGTTATGGGCCTAGCACGCTTCCGCTGCGCCACTCTGCTGGATGAGTATTAGAAAGAGTTAAAGAGAAATAATTTATGGAAAATGCGAAATACGTGTTAATTAAAAACAAAAATTAGCAGAGCGAGGTTTCGATCCTCGGACCTCTGGGTTATGGGCCCAGCACGCTTCCGCTGCGCCACTCTGCTGGATGAGTATTAGAAAGGGTTAAAGAAAAATAATTCATGGAAAATGCGAAATACGTGTGAATTAAAAACACAAATTAGCAGAGAGGGAGGTTTCGATCCTCGGACCTCTGGGTTATGGGCCCAGCACGCTTCCGCTGCGCCACTCTGCTGGTTGAGTATTTTAGAAAGAGTTAAAGAGAAATAATTTATGGAAAATTCGAAATACGTGTGAATTAAAAACACAAATTAGCAGAGAGCGAGGTTTCGATCCTCGGACCTCTAGGTTATGGGCCCAGCACGCTTCTGCTGCGCCACTCTGCTGGTTGAGTATTATAAGTAAGAGTTAAAGGGAAATAATTTATGGAAAATTCGAAATACGTGTGAATTAAAAACACGTGAATTAAAAACACAAATTAGCAGAGCGAGGTTTCGATCCTCGGACCTCTGGGTTATGGGTCCAGCACGCTTCCGCTGCGCCACTCTGCTGGTTGAGTATTAGAAAGAGTTAAAGAGAAATAATTCATGGAAAATTCGAAATACGTGTGAATTAAAAACACAAATTAGCAGAGCGAGGTTTCGATCCTCGGACCTCTGGGTTATGGGCCTAGCACGCTTCCGCTGCGCCACTCTGCTGGATGAGTATTAGAAAGAGTTAAAGAGAAATAATTTATGGAAAATGCGAAATACGTGTTAATTAAAAACAAAAATTAGCAGAGCGAGGTTTCGATCCTCGGACCTCTGGGTTATGGGCCCAGCACGCTTCCGCTGCGCCACTCTGCTGGATGAGTATTAGAAAGGGTTAAAGAAAAATAATTCATGGAAAATGCAAAATACGTGTGAATTAAAAACACAAATTAGCAGAGAGGGAGGTTTCGATCCTCGGACCTCTGGGTTATGGGCCCAGCACGCTTCCGCTGCGCCACTCTGCTGGTTGAGTATTTTAGAAAGAGTTAAAGAGAAATAATTTATGGAAAATTCGAAATACGTGTGAATTAAAAACACAAATTAGCAGAGAGCGAGGTTTCGATCCTCGGACCTCTAGGTTATGGGCCCAGCACGCTTCTGCTGCGCCACTCTGCTGGTTGAGTATTTTAGAAAGAGTTAAAGAGAAATAATTTATGGAAAATTCGAAATACGTGTGAATTAAAAACACAAATTAGCAGAGCGAGGTTTCGATCCTCGGACCTCTGGGTTATGGGCCCAGCACGCTTCCGCTGCGCCACTCTGCTGGATGAGTATAAGAAAGAGTTAAAGAGAAATAATTTATGGAAAATTCGAAGTATGTGTGAATTATAAACACAAATTAGCAGAGCGAGGTTTCGATCCTCGGACCTCTGGGTTATGGGCCCAGCACGCTTCCGCTGCGCCACTCTGCTGGTTGAGTATTAGAAAGAGTTAAAGAGAAATAGTTTTATGGAAAATTCGAAATACGTGTGAATTAAAAACACAAATTAGCAGAGCGAGGTTTCGATCCTCGGACCTCTGGGTGATGAGCCCAGCACGCTTCCGCTGCGCCACTCTGCTGGTTGAGTATTAGAAAGAGTTAAAGAGAAATAATTTATGGAAAATTCGAAATACGTGTGAATTAAAACCACAAATTAGCAGAGAGCGAGGTTTCGATCCTCGGACCTCTGGGTTATGGGCCCAGCACGCTTCCGCTGCGCCACTCTGCTGGATGAGTATTAGAAAGAGTTAAAGAGAAATAATTTATGGAAAATTCGAAATACGTGTGAATTAAAAACACAAATTAGCAGAGAGCGAGGTTTCGATCCTCGGACCTCTGGGTTATGGGCCCAGCACGCTTCCGCTGCGTCACTCTGCTGGTTGAGTATTATAAGTAAGAGTTAAAGGGAAATAATTTATGGAAAATTCGAAATACGTGTGAATTAAAAACACGTGAATTAAAAACACAAATTAGCAGAGCGAGGTTTCGATCCTCGGACCTCTGGGTTATGGGTCCAGCACGCTTCCGCTGCGCCACTCTGCTGGTTGAGTATTAGAAAGAGTTAAAGAGAAATAATTTATGGAAAATTCGAAATACGTGTGAATTAAAAACACAAATTAGCAGAGCGAGGTTTCGATCCTCGGACCTCTGGGTTATGGGCCTAGCACGCTTCCGCTGCGCCACTCTGCTGGATGAGTATTAGAAAGAGTTAAAGAGAAATAATTTATGGAAAATGCGAAATACGTGTTAATTAAAAACAAAAATTAGCAGAGCGAGGTTTCGATCCTCGGACCTCTGGGTTATGGGCCCAGCACGCTTCCGCTGCGCCACTCTGCTGGATGAGTATTAGAAAGGGTTAAAGAGAAATAATTCATGGAAAATGCGAAATACGTGTGAATTAAAAACACAAATTAGCAGAGAGGGAGGTTTCGATCCTCGGACCTCTGGGTTATGGGCCCAGCACGCTTCCGCTGCGCCACTCTGCTGGTTGAGTATTTTAGAAAGAGTTAAAGAGAAATAATTTATGGAAAATTCGAAATACGTGTGAATTAAAAACACAAATTAGCAGAGAGCGAGGTTTCGATCCTCGGACCTCTAGGTTATGGGCCCAGCACGCTTCTGCTGCGCGACTCTGCTGGTTGAGTATTTTAGAAGGAGTTAAAGAGAAATAATTTATGGAAAATTCGAAATACGTGTGAATTAAAAACACAAATTAGCAGAGCGAGGTTTCGATCTTCGGACCTCTGGGTTATGGGCCCAGCACGCTTCCGCTGCGCCACTCTGCTGGATGAGTATAAGAAAGAGTTAAAGAGAAATAATTTATGGAAAATTCGAAGTATGTGTGAATTATAAACACAAATTAGCAGAGCGAGGTTTCGATCCTCGGACCTCTGGGTTATGGGCCCAGCACGCTTCCGCTGCGCCACTCTGCTGGTTGAGTATTAGAAAGAGTTAAAGAGAAATAATTTATGGAAAATTCGAAATACGTGTGAATTAAAAACACAAATTAGCAGAGCGAGGTTTCGATCCTCGGACCTCTGGGTCATGGGCCCAGCACGCTTCCGCTGCGCCACTCTGCTGGTTGAGTATTAGAAAGAGTTAAAGAGAAATAATTTATGGAAAATTCGAAATACGTGTGAATTAAAAACACAAATTAGCAGAGAGCGAGGTTTCGATCCTCGGACCTCTGGGTTATGGGCCCAGCACGCTTCCGCTGCGCCACTCTGCTGGTTGAGTATTAGAAAGAGTTAAAGAGAAATAATTTATGGAAAATTCGAAATACGTGTGAATTAAAAACACAAATTAGCAGAGCGAGGTTTCGATCCTCGGACCTCTGGGTTATGGGCCCAGCACGCTTCCGCTGCGCCACTCTGCTGGATGAGTATTAGAAAGAGTTAAAGAGAAATAATTTATGGAAAATTCGAAATACGTGTGAATTAAAAACACAAATTAGCAGAGAGCCAGGTTTCGATCCTCGGACCTCTGGGTTATGGGCCCAGCACGCTTCCGCTGCGTCACTCTGCTGGTTGAGTATTATAAGAAAGAGTTAAAGAGAAATAATTTATGGAAAATTCGAAATACGTGTGAATTAAAAACACGTGAATTAAAAACACAAATTAGCAGAGCGAGGTTTCGATCCTCGGACCTCTGGGTTATTGGCCCAGCACGCTTCCGCTGCGCCACTCTGCTGGATGAGTATAAGAAAGAGTTAAAGAGAAATAATTTATGGAAAATTCGAAGTATGTGTGAATTATAAACACAAATTAGCAGAGCGAGGTTTCGATCCTCGGACCTCTGGGTTATGGGCCCAGCACGCTTCCGCTGCGCCACTCTGCTGGTTGAGTATTAGAAAGAGTTAAAGAGAAATAATTTATGGAAAATTCAAAATACGTGTGAATTAAAAACACAAATTAGCAGAGCGAGGTTTCGATCCTCGGACCTCTGGGTCATGGGCCCAGCACGCTTCCGCTGCGCCACTCTGCTGGTTGAGTATTAGAAAGAGTTAAAGAGAAATAATTTATTGAAAATTCGAAATACGTGTGAATTAAAAACACAAATTAGCAGAGCGAGGTTTCGATCCTCGGACCTCTGGGTTATGGGCCCAGCACGCTTCCGCTGCGCCACTCTGCTGGTTGAGTATTAGAAAGAGTTAAAGAGAAATAATTTATGGAAAATTCGAAATACGTGTGAATTAAAAACACAAATTAGCAGAGCGAGGTTTCGATCCTCGGACCTCTGGGTTATGGGCCCAGCACGCTTCCGCTGCGCCACTCTGCTGGTTGAGTATTTTAGAAAGAGTTAAAGAGAAATAATTTATGGAAAATTCGAAATACGTGTGAATTAAAAACACAAATTAGCAGAGAGCGAGGTTTCGATCCTCGGACCTCTAGGTTATGGGCCCAGCACGCTTCTGCTGCGCGACTCTGCTGGTTGAGTATTTTAGAAGGAGTTAAAGAGAAATAATTTATGGAAAATTCGAAATACGTGTGAATTAAAAACACAAGTTAGCAGAGCGAGGTTTCGATTCTCGGACCTCTGGGTTATGGGCCCAGCACGCTTCCGCTGCGCCACTCTGCTGGATGAGTATAAGAAAGAGTTAAAGAGAAATAATTTATGGAAAATTCGAAGTATGTGTGAATTATAAACACAAATTAGCAGAGCGAGGTTTCGATCCTCGGACCTCTGGGTTATGGGCCCAGCACGCTTCCGCTGCGCCACTCTGCTGGTTGAGTATTAGAAAGAGTTAAAGAGAAATAATTTATGGAAAATTCGAAATACGTGTGAATTAAAAACACAAATTAGCAGAGCGAGGTTTCGATCCTCGGACCTCTGGGTCATGGGCCCAGCACGCTTCCGCTGCGCCACTCTGCTGGTTGAGTATTAGAAAGAGTTAAAGAGAAATAATTTATGGAAAATTCGAAATACGTGTGAATTAAAAACACAAATTAGCAGAGAGCGAGGTATCGATCCTCGGACCTCTGGGTTATGGGCCCAGCACGCTTCCGCTGCGCCACTCTGCTGGTTGAGTATTAGAAAGAGTTAAAGAGAAATAATTTATGGAAAATTCGAAATACGTGTGAATTAAAAACACAAATTAGCAGAGCGAGGTTTCGATCCTCGGACCTCTGGGTTATGGGCCCAGCACGCTTCCGCTGCGCCACTCTGCTGGATGAGTATTAGAAAGAGTTAAAGAGAAATAATTTATGGAAAATTCGAAATACGTGTGAATTAAAAACACAAATTAGCAGAGAGCGAGGTTTCGATCCTCGGACCTCTGGGTTATGGGCCCAGCACGCTTCCGCTGCGTCACTCTGCTGGTTGAGTATTATAAGAAAGAGTTAAAGAGAAATAATTTATGGAAAATTCGAAATACGTGTGAATTAAAAACACGTGAATTAAAAACACAAATTAGCAGAGCGAGGTTTCGATCCTCGGACCTCTGGGTTATTGGCCCAGCACGCTTCCGCTGCGCCACTCTGCTGGATGAGTATAAGAAAGAGTTAAAGAGAAATAATTTATGGAAAATTCGAAGTATGTGTGAATTATAAACACAAATTAGCAGAGCGAGGTTTCGATCCTCGGACCTCTGGGTTATGGGCCCAGCACGCTTCCGCTGCGCCACTCTGCTGGTTGAGTATTAGAAAGAGTTAAAGAGAAATAATTTATGGAAAATTCGAAATACGTGTGAATTAAAAACACAAATTAGCAGAGCGAGGTTTCGATCCTTGGACCTCTGGGTCATGGGCCCAGCACGCTTCCGCTGCGCCACTCTGCTGGTTGAGTATTAGAAAGAGTTAAAGAGAAATAATTTATTGAAAATTCGAAATACGTGTGAATTAAAAACACAAATTAGCAGAGCGAGGTTTCGATCCTCGGACCTCTGGGTTATGGGCCCAGCACGCTTCCGCTGCGCCACTCTGCTGGTTGAGTATTAGAAAGAGTTAAAGAGAAATAATTTATGGAAAATTCGAAATACGTGTGAATTAAAAACACAAATTAGCAGAGAGCGAGGTTTCGATCCTCGGACCTCTGGGTTATGGGCCCAGCACGTTTCCGCTGCGCCACTCTGCTGGTTGAGTATTATAAGAAAGAGTTAAAGAGAAATAATTTATGGAAAATTCGAAATACGTGTGAATTAAAAACACGTGAATTAAAAACACAAATTAGCAGAGCGAGGTTTCGATCCTCGGACCTCTTGGTTATGGGTCCAGTACGCTTCCGCTGCGCCACTCTGCTGGTTGAGTATTCCAAAGAGTTAAAGAGAAATAATTTATTGAATTTCGAAATACGTGTGAATTAAAAACACAAATTAGGAGAGCGAGGTTTCGGTCCTCGGACCTCTCGGTTATGGGCCCAGCACGCTTCCACTGCGCCACTCTGCTGGTTGAGTATTAGAAAGAGTTAACGACAAATAATTTATGGAAAATTCGAAATACGTGTGAATTAAAAACACAAATTAGCAGAGCGAGGTTTCGATCCTCGGACTTCTGGGTTATGGGCCCAGTACGCTTCCGCTGCGCCACTCTGCTGGTTGAGTATAAGAAAGAGTTAAAGAGGAATAATTTATGGAAAATTCGAAATATACATGTGAATTAAAAGCAAAACTTAGCAGAGCGAGGTTTCGATCCTCGGACTTCTGGGTTATGGGCCCAGCACGCTTCCGCTGCGCCACTCTGCTGGTTGAGTATTAGAAAGAGTTAAAGTGGAATAATTTATGAAAAATTCGAAATACGTGTGAATTAAAAACACAAATTAGGAGAGCGAGGTTTCGATCCTCGGACCTCTGGGTTATGGGCCCAGCACGCTTCCGCTGCGCCACTCTGCTGGATGAGTATTAGAAAGAGTTAAAGAGAAATAATTTTTTGAAAATGCGAAATACGTGTGAATTAAAAACACAAATTAGCAGAGCGAGTTCTCGATCCTCGGACCTGTGGGTTATGAGCCCAGCACGCTTCCGCTGCGCCACTCTGCTGGTTGAGTATTAGAAAGAGTTAAAGAGAAATAATTTATGGAAAATTCGAAATACGTGTGAATTAAAAACACAAATTAGCAGAGCGAGGTTTCGATCCTCGGACCTCTGGGTTATGGGCCCAGCACGCTTCCGCTGCGCCACTCTGCTGGATGAGTATTCCAAAGAGTTAAAGAGAAATAATTTATGGAAAATTCGAAACACGTGTGAATTAAAAACACAAATTAGGAGAGCGAGGTTTCGATCCTCGGACCTCTGGGTTATGGGCCCAGCACGCTTCCGCTGCGCCACTCTGCTGGTTGAGTATTAGAAAGAGTTAAAGTGGAATAATTTATGGAAAATTCGAAATACGTGTGAATTAAAAACACAAATTAGGAGAGCGAGGTTTCGATCCTCGGACCTCTGGGTTATGGGCCCATCACGCTTCCGCTGCGCCACTCTGCTGGATGAGTATTAGAAAGAGTTAAAGAGAAATAATTTATTGAAAATGCGAAATACGTGTGAATTAAAAACACAAATTAGCAGAGCGAGTTTTCGATCCTCGGACCTGTGGGTTATGAGCCCAGCACGCTTCCGCTGCGCCACTCTGCTGGTTGAGTATTAGAAAGAGTTAAAGAGAAATAATTTATGGAAAATTCGAAATACGTGTGAATTAAAAACACTAATTAGCAGAGCGAGGTTTCGATCCTCGGACCTCTGGGTTATGGGCCCAGCACGCTTCCGCTGCGCCACTCTGCTGGATGAGTATTCCAAAGAGTTAAAGAGAAATAATTCATGGAAAATTCGAAACACGTGTGAATTAGAAACACAAATTAGGAGAGCGAGGTTTCGATCCTCGGACCTCTGGGTTATGGGCCCAGCACGCTTCCGCTGCGCCACTCTGCTGGTTGAGTATTAGAAAGAGTTAAAGTGGAATAATTTATGGAAAATTCGAAATACGTGTGAATTAAAAACACACATTAGGAGAGCGAGGTTTCGATCCTCGGACCTCTGGGTTATGGGCCCAGCACGCTTCCGCTGCGCCACTCTGCTGGTTGAGTATAAGAAAGAGTTAAAGAGGAATAATTTATGGAAAATTCGAAATATACGTGTGAATTAAAAGCAAAACTTAGCAGAGCGAGGTTTCGATCCTCGGACCTGTGGGTTATGAGCCCAGCACGCTTCCGCTGCGCCACTCTGCTGGTTGAGTATAAGAAAGAGTTTTTTTTTCTCTTTTGTGATTAACCACCACCTTTATTCATTCAATATTTCATACATATTTCGTTGACATTTAATTTTCATACATTAAATTTCCGTTTTCTACTTTTTTCGTTATTTTCTTATTTTTACTCTTTTAACCTTTATACATATAGTGTTTTGATTATATGCATACACAAACCTTAAAAACCTACACTTCATTTTGTACATGATATAATACTGTACATTTTAAAATACAAATATGGATGCCACTTATAAGTTACAACATGCCTAGTGTATTCATATCTTTTATAATATATTTAAACTGAATCCAAGGATTCCGGCATACAGGTTTTTGAAGTTCAGTTTTAATTTTAATTATGTATATTACGTACACAGCTATTGAATACAATTGATTTTTTAAATTGACATTTACTTCCTAACAGGAGTTCTTTGAACGAGCTACTGCCGTTATCTAGCTTTTTAAATATATTGTCATTTTTTTCCACAGTACTGTATTTGATTACGTCTACAATAATAAAACATATGTTTTTCGTCTTCAATGACTCCACAATTGTTACATATGTTATTATTTTTCAGTTTCCAGTTATACAGTTTTAGATTTGTAGGTACAATTCTATTTAGTAATCTATAATTCAATTGGGCAAATTTCTTAATTTTTTCGTTTTTCACTTTTCTTTTCCAGACATCACACCAATTTGATATCTTCATTAAATATGTTATTCCATTTAAGTATGCTTTTCGGAGGAATAAAAACATTATTAACAAAGTTAGAATAAACATCTTTTGTTGTCATCTTAATTATATTGTTGATATTGTATTCTAGATTCACATTCATATATTGGTTCATATTTGGCATATTATGTTTAATTATACTTAACCACTCTTTTGGAATAGCTCTAGTTAAAGAAACATATTCAGCTATCCAGTTTTTCTTAGTACGAAGTTGTTTAATTATTTCTATAGGTTTCATTAGACGATTGAAAATAATTATATCTCCAATTTGATTAAAACCTGCATCTATCCAGTTCTTAAAGAATAGTGGTTTGTTTCTATATTTAATAAAATTATTACCCCATAGGTTTTGCTTTATCACTTCTTCATACTTGTTAATTGTACCTTCAGTATTCATATTATTAAATTCAACAACACTTTAGAACATTATAATAAAAAGATGATATATCATCTAAGCCCATGTTATTTTTAAAATTGATATTTGACATACTTAAAATTAGTTGTTTGGTTCCAAATTTGTTAAAATAGAATAGTGGTAAGATTTTCCATCTTACGTGTTTTCTACACAGTAATTTTCTTGCCCATATCATTTTCAGAGAGTTTATGTGTAATGCGAAATCAGGCATACATATGCCCCCTTTAATCATTTTACCGATTAAAGTTTTTTTCTTTATTTTTTCAGTTTTTCCATTCCATAAAAAGTTATATATCAATTTATTTATTTTAAAAATAACATCATCTGGTACATCAATTATACATGCATTGTATGTTAGTTTAGACAAAGCTAAACTTTTTAAAATGGTAACATTGCCAAAAAAGGTTAGGTTTCTTCCTTTCCATGTATTGAGTAGCATTTCTAAGTTTGCCACCTTACTATTCCAATTTAATTCACTGCATTTGTTCTCATTATATCCCACATAAATACCCAAAATCTTAATTGGTTCATTAACCCAATTTAGACTGCATGGTTTTTCAATTTTGTTTATATTTTTGCCAATCCATATAGCGTTGTTTTTTTTATTATTTAAATTCATACCAGACACTTTACCAAACTTATTAACAATGTTTAAACCAATCTCTATACTTTTTTCATTTCCAACAAAGAGTACAGTGTCATCTGCCAGATGCGCAATGCGAACTTCCTCACCATTATCATTGTTAGGTAAAGATATTCCTTTATAGCATTTATCTTTTCTTATATTACACGCCATAATTTCTACTACTAAAATAAAGAGTAACGCCGACAATGGGCAACCCTATCTTATTCCGCATTCCATTTCCAAACTTTCTGATATCCAACCATTATTAACAATAACACATTCAGTTTCACTATAAATTGTATTTACCCATTTTAAAAAGGAGTCTCCAAAATTAAATTTTTTTAGTACCTTAAACATAAAATCTCTATTTACAGAATCAAAGGCTTTTCTAAAATCAAGGGATAGAATAGCTCCTTCGATTTGTTCTTCTGTTGTATAATACAGAATATCATTAATTAGACGGACGTTTTCTCCAGCGAATCGTCCCTTTTGGTCGTTGTCAACTACATTTCCAATTACTTTATGAAGTCTCATACATAGAATTTGAGTTAAAATTGTGTAGTCTGTATTTAATAAAGTGATAGGACGCCAGTTTTCAAGCAATTTTTTATCACCTTTTTTTGTATAATAGGCTTATAATACCACGTTTCTGTGTTGAACTCATTTCATTGTTAAAATAACATGCATTTAGAGCGTCACAAACAATGTGTTTAATGTCATCCCAGAAATGTAAATAAAACTCAACGGTCAAGCCATCACATCCGGGAGTTTTATTTAATTTCATTTTTTTAATTGCATTGGTACATTCATTTAGTGTGACAATACCTTCACATATCCCCTTTTCTTCTTCAGTTAAACTCGTTACATTTGATTTATCTAAGTAAGTGTTTTTTTTTAACGGGATATACCCTTATTTGCATATAGATGCCTATAAAATCTAAAATCTTCATGGGCTCCCGGATTATATCTTTGGTTTTCATAAAGTTTTAGAAAACTCTACTCTCTTGGTGGCAGCATTTCCTGAATACCGCCCTCAATACTAACCACTGACTTTGTCACACAATCAATCGATCCAGAAAGAACAATAAGTTTGTACACCACCTATTCGCGACCCAGATACCATTTATTACATGTGGCACTTTCTAGCAAGAAACATGAAGGCTATCCTTGTTCTGTCTATCTTACTTGCTTCTCTGATATATCTGCTTCTGCCGACTGCAGCTGATAAGTCAAAGAAGGGATCGTCTGGTGGACCAAAAGTTACAGATGTAGTAAGTATATTGTCTATTGTTAAGGTTAAGCTCTGTTTTGCCACATCATGAACATGACTTTCTGCCTGCTGCTATCTATGCTGCAGCAGCACAGTTCAGTGTGCATGCCCTCTCTGCTGAGTTACTTCCGCTAGTTTGCAGCAGCGGCATTAACCAACCAGCATAAGCCACCTGCTTTGAATTGATTATAAACATATTAAAAATTAAATAGATTCTACAGTATTGCTGCTATAAATGTTGTGGATCAACTGCCGTTTTGGCTCCGGAGTTTTTTTTAGGGTTATTCCATTATTAAAGTGGGGGTGTGTGGTTATGTATATTGTGTGCAGGTACGTCAATAGAAATGACATTGAGAGCCCTCTTCTGTCAGTTGACTGGTTCCCGGTCTACCGCCTTGTGATTGACTTAATCATGATCGAATTCCAACAACTTAAGAATATACTAAATGTTTACATAATTATATAACAATGTAGACCTATCTAACAATGTTTTTATTTTTTTGCAGATAAAAAAGGATCATCAATAAAATAAAATGATAAAAATTCCAGGCATTTAATAATATACGGTTTACTGATAAAATATAATGTACCAATGAAATAAACCTGGTGTTCTGAAACATATTTTAATAACTTTTGCCGGCCTAGCGCCTATGTGTATCTAAATCTATCTAAATAACTAAGTTAGTACAGTATTAACAAATAAAGGGTTAGGGTTATGTATAATAAAATGATAGAAATGAGGCATTATCTAATAATGTTTTTATTAATTTTTTTTTCAAATTTTTGTAGTTTTAAAATTCAAGTACCATTTTTATAGCGTTATGTATCCTGTAAATGCTAACCTAAAAACGTTATCTGAATGTTTCTTTTGACGTTATAGAAATGTAATAAAATAACAGTTATTAGTGAACCTAAACATTAACCAAACACTAACATTAGAAAACCACTATGTGATTGCTGGACTGCCACAATGGAACAATAGACCTAGGTATGTTAAACAAAGAAATCACGTCAAAGCAGGGTGGAGACGGAATTTTAAGACAAAGGCGTTCTTTACAAATGCAAATCTAGTGGTGGAATACAACATGATCAATGCTGACAGAAATTCACGTAAACTCTGCAGTAAAAAAAATGTAGAAACATTATTTGCGTATTAAATCACTATATATAATATCTTTTTTAACCTGTTTTGAACGTCTTTTTTATCTACTACTTTTTTTTAGATATGTTATAAGTGAATGTTTTAAGGTTTTTTATTCATGTATGTTTTTAATTTTATGGTACGATATCTAATTTTAATAAGATGTTTCTATTTTTATAGCAATTTTAACTAATTTTTAGTCATTTGTAATAAAATTCATTTCAGTCCTTGACTGTCGTTTTGTAATATATTTCTATATACCGAATAAATAAATAAAATAAATTAAAAAAAAATAATTTCGCCAGTGTGGCATAGCAAAAAGCTATACAAAACAACCTTATTGCTACACATTTCGAAAATTGTGTAGCAAAAAATACAATACAAAACTATGTTTCTCGACTCAAAAATCAGTTTGATTAGCAATTTTGCTAAAATTTTGAAATGAAATTTTTCACTGTACTACAGACTCTCACTTGTAATTTTAATGCTAGTCGATATATGATTTTTATACTGTACTTACCGGTACTGTTCATTACAGCTCATACATAGTTGCTATTCTCTTGAGGCTCAAGACGACCAAATAGACAGTTTGATATCCAAGTACAACTTGTAATTATGAATATAAAATTCCTGATTCCAGACGACGTCACACTTGTGTTTATTCAGTCCTTAAAAAACCTACTATTCGATTTCCTTTACCAAAAGTATTATATATTGTACCGTTACTACTGTATTATTACAACACGTAATTGCTATTCTCTCTCTCTCTCTTTTATTTTTAGGCGTTTTTTAAAGATAAATCAGTCGTTAAAAACCTAGCTATTTCGATTTGAAGTAATCATAACCTATTGTACCGTTACGTTGATTTGTTAAACAGTACAGTACATAGCATTTCATTAAATTCAATCTTCAATTTGAATGAAAAAGCTAAACGGTAGTGTTTCAAATTTTGAGTTTAAAAAAAAATGGTTGGGAAGAAATAAATATTAATAAAATATGTAATCAGGTTAAGAAACAAAAATCGCCGCACAAAGGTGTCTCATTGATGTTCCGATTACATTGTTCATCAGAGAAATGCGCCGCATGCGCACACACAAACAGGCCGCCGGCCGGCCACGCGCCGCAAAAATGCGTTAAGCTTACAATAAATATATTACATAATAAAGCATATAACAATATCACTCATGCCGACATGGAGCTATGTATACAAACTAAAATATGGCACATGTATATAAACCAAGTTCAGTTGTCTTCAAATCACTCATTTTTCGAAAGACTTTCAACTATATTATACAACTCCGATATTTTACTGCGTCTCGATTTGATTTTACTGCGATTTAAACCAAGGACCATGCTGCCGAAGATAGGACCACATTTGTTTAATGGATTTGATGACTACCTGGACTTTTTCCAACGAAGGGGTCTTTATCCAACTGCCAAGGATTGCTCGTACTGTAATGTACCAATGTACATGTCTACTCGTAACCGTAAGTGTTCTCATCATTAATTATTATAATTAAATATTTATAACCTGTACCATTATATGTATACTTATGTCCTTATTATAACCTGCATTTTATGTGCAATTATTTAGTAATTTTAAGTACCATTTATTCAGTCACTTATAGATAGACCCTTTTCTCATCTAATGTATACTTATGTCCTTATTATAACTTGCATTTTATGTGCAATTATTTAGTAATTTTAAGTACCATTTATTCAGTCACTTATAGATAGACCCTTTTCTCATCTAATTTATACTTATGTCTTTATTATAACCTGCATTTTATGTGCAATTATTTAGTAATTTTAAGTACTATTTATTCAGTTACTTATAGATAGACCCTTTTCTCATCTAATGTATACTTATGTCCTTATTATAACCTGCATTTTATGTGCAATTATTTAGTAATTTTAAGTACCATTTATTCAGTCACTTATAGATAGACCCTTTTCTCATCTAATTTATACTTATGTCTTTATTATAACCTGCATTTTATGTGAAATTATTTAGTAATTTTAAGTACCATTTATTCAGTTACTTATAGATAGACCCTTTTCTCATCTAATGTATACTTATGTCCTTATTATAACCTGCATTTTATGTGCAATTATTTAGTAATTTTAAGTACCATTTATTCAGTCACTTATAGATAGACCCTTTTCTCATCTAATTTATACTTATGTCCTTATTATAACCTGCATTTTATGTGCAATTATTTAGTAATTTTAAGTACCATTTATTCAGTTACTTATAGATAGACCCTTTTCTCATCTAATGTATACTTATGTCTTTATTATAACCTGCATTTTATGTGCAATTATTTAGTAATTTTAAGTACTATTTATTCAGTTACTTATAGATAGACCCTTTTCTCATCTAATGTATACTTATGTCCTTATTATAACCTGCATTTTATGTGCAATTATTTAGTAATTTTAAGTACCATTTATTCAGTCACTTATAGATAGACCCTTTTCTCATCTAATTTATACTTATGTCTTTATTATAACCTGCATTTTATGTGAAATTATTTAGTAATTTTAAGTACCATTTATTCAGTTACTTATAGATAGACCCTTTTCTCATCTAATGTATACTTATGTCCTTATTATAACCTGCATTTTATGTGCAATTATTTAGTAATTTTAAGTACCATTTATTCAGTCACTTATAGATAGACCCTTTTCTCATCTAATTTATACTTATGTCCTTATTATAACCTGCATTTTATGTGCAATTATTTAGTAATTTTAAGTACCATTTATTCAGTTACTTATAGATAGACCCTTTTCTCATCTAATGTATACTCATGTCTTTATTATAACTTATTTGCATTTGTTTTCCATTCATATTAGGTTCTGATGGATTGGTTTGGCGCTGTCATCGTTGCCGTCGAACAATTGCTATGAGGACGGGTACCTTTCTTGCTGGACAGAAGATAGCTATGGATGATTGGTTAAACCTTGTATACTACTGGGCAACAGAAACGTCTGTCAAACATGTAAGTAAACGTCTTGTTTGCCCAATTAGCCTGCAATTAAGTTACTGGTTTAACGTTATCTTGTTGAATTATGTTTATGCTGCAATTGACACACATCTACCACAAAAAAATCCTGACGCAGTGAACAAATTAAATTCGTCTATTTCATTTCAATAACAATTACGTTTTTATTGTACTCTTTTTTCAGGCAATTGTGCACACTGGCCTTAAACCGAAGGTGGTTATCCAGCAGTATCGATTCTTGCGAGACATTTGCTCCCAGAAGCTCCTGCAAACCCCAACTTTACTTGGAGGTCCTGGTGTTGTGGTGCAGATTGACGAGAGCTGTTTTAGTCACAGTAGGAAGGTATAGATTCACTTATACTATTTTCTACCCTCATAAACGTAGTCGAAAAAACCCCTTACATTTTCTTTTCTTTCTTTCTCTCTTTCCCAGGGTACGTCTTCTCCCTTTTAAAAATCATCCACCCTCAGCATGCATAGTCTAAAAAACTACAGTAACTTTTTGTTCTCCTTTCCCGGGGTACGTCTTCTCCCTATTATGTTTATTTCGTCTTCTCCCTTTTAAAAATCATCCTCCCTCAGCATGCATAGTCTAAAAAACTACAGTAACTTTTTGTTCTCCTTTCCCGGGGTACAACCAGATCGTCTCCTCCTCCTCCTCCTCATTATAATGTTTTATTTCTTGTTTTTTCTTTATAGAATGGACGTGGACGTGCACCAGAACGCGAAATGTGGGTTTTTGGTCTAGTCGACACAACAACAAAACCAGCTCGAGGATACCTTCAGTTTGTAGAAGACAGATCAGCGGCAACGCTTCTTCCGATCATCGAAGATAAAACCAGACCAGGCACCATCATACATTCTGACATGTGGGCGGCCTACAGACAAGTCGTTGCTATTCCAGGAATCGCCGAACACCGCACAGTTAATCATTCGAGACACTTTGTGAATCCCATCGATGGAACACATACACAGAACGTGGAATCGTACTGGAACAAGGCAAAATCAAAACTCAAGGCCATGAAGGGGGTTAAGAGAGAGTGGCTGAGTGAATACTTGGATGAGTTTATGTGGAGGGAAGAGTTTGGCAAAGATTTACTTGTCGGATTTGAAAATATAATTGATCACATTGCTGAAATTTACCCACAAGCTTAGTAACTTAACTTTAGTGTAATAAATAGTTATTTAATAATAATAATAATAATGTAAGTTAAGTAATTAATTAATTGTAAGTAAATAATGATGTAATTTAATAAAAAATATTTATATTATTGAAATGAATTTCTAAATAAAAATACATTGTCAATTTAATTTTGGTTTGGTTTATTTTTTGCTATCCTATGTATTATGATAATTTTGCTATTCTATGTATTAGAATATTTACATATAACAGCACCATATCGAAATCTTTTAATAAAGAAACTAAACAAAATTTGCATTTGTATAGAACGCCTTTGTCTTAAAATTCCGTCTCCACCCTGCTTTGATGTGATTTCTTTGTTTAACATACCTAGGTCTTTTGTTCCATTGTGGCAGTCCAGCAAACACATAGTGGTTTTCTAACGTTAGTGTTTGGTTAATGTTTAGGTTTGCTAATAACCGTTATTTTATTACATTTCTATAACGTAAAAAGAAACATTCAGATAACGTTTTTAGGTTAGCATTTACAGGATACATAACGCTATAAAAATTTCACTTGAATTTTAAAACTATAAAAAACATTATTAGATAATGCCTCATTTCTATCATTTTATTATACATAACCCTAACCCTTTATTTGTTAATACTGTACTAACTTAATTATTCAGATAGATTTAGATATACAAAGGCGCTAGGCCGGCAAAAGTTATTAAAATATGTTTCAGAACACCAGGTTTATTTCATTGGTACATTATATTTTATCAGTAAACCGTATATTATTAAATGCCTGGAATTTTTATCATTTTATTTTATTGATGATCCTTTTTTATCTGCAAAAAAATAAAAACATTGTTAGATAGGTCTACATTGTTATATAATTATGTAAACATTTAGTATATTCTTAAGTTGTTGGAATTCGATCATGATTAAGTCAATCACAAGGCGGTAGACCGGGAACCAGTCAACTGACAGAAGAGGGCTCTCAATGTCATTTCTATTGACGTACCTGCACACAATATACATAACCACACACCCCCACTTTAATAATGGAATAACCCTAAAAAAAACTCCGGAGCCAAAACGGCAGTTGATCCAATGTTGTATTGTTGGAGTTTTGTCCCCAATATATAAAAATAAATTAAACCTTTTTATTCACTTTTCGAGGAAAAATAAAAAGATATATAGGCCTATAGTTACTTCAGACCAAGGGAACTTAGGCTAACTAGCTTAGGCCTAAAGTATAGGCGAATACTATACTAACTAGGGCCTAGACTAGATGAGTGCAGAGACTGAATAATAAGGTTTAATTACAAATAGCTTCCACAATGGATGATGGAAGGGTTTCGGAGCAAACGTCACAATTTGTTGTTTGTATGTACGCGTTGTAAAGTTTACTCCAAAATCCTTCCCACCATGCATCGTGCACGATATTTACGATGAACCTTATGATTCTTTGTTTCTTCTCTACTATCTATTCTTTGTGATCTATATTTTATAGACACATGATGACATACAGATAGGGCTGATGGTTGAAATATCAACAACCTTCTTTACCATAGGCCTATATCCTAGCCTAGTGGATTTAAAAAGAACAAAGAAATGCCTCCGCTTTGAATAAACTCAATCCCTCCCTTTGAATAAACACCCTCCTCGTAAATAAATTCCCCTCAAATAATAAATGCTTCGCCTCATAAAATAAAGAAAATATAGTCGTTCACTTCATGACATTATTTGTACCATTGCACTAAAAAACAAAACTATTCAATGTTCAATTTTATTGTTCCTATTTTACAGGTTTTCTTTGACATAGAAATAGGCGGTGAACTCCAAGGCAGAGTGGAGATTGGATTGTTTGGAAAAACAGTTCCAAAGACCGTAAAGAACTTCGTAGAACTGGCACAAAGAGAGGTGACTTGTATTTTATAATAGCAAGAGAGGGTGCTATAACAGGCATCTACATTTATAGTATTAAACCATGGAGTAAAGAATAATAATATTCTTTACTCCATGATTAAACAACATGTAGAAATGTAAACAAGTCCGTAGTGAGAGGTTAAAAACGGATGAGGCAAAAATGCTTTAAATATAATTAATATAAAATATGATGATCTCTGCTAGAGAATTGGGGTGGGTAGTGAAAATTGAAAATTTCAGACAAGGCGAGCAACTTGTCTGCCTGATGCTGGCCATGGCCCTGGTAAACATAGCAAAAGCAGAAAATGTAGCCTGGTAGAGCCTATAATGTTTACATATTGGGAACTACTAATAGGAAAGTTATAATAGCCCCAGCTTGTGCTGTCAATCATGTGCATATTTCCACCACAGGAACCATGTACTGTATCTATCCCTATAAGAAGCAATGAACTTAGTGTAATGTGTAGATAAAGCTTATTACATTTTAAACACTTGTTTAGGGTAAAGAAGGCTACAAAGGCAGTAAATTCCACAGGGTTATTAAGGACTTCATGATCCAAGGTGGTGACTTCACTAGAGGAGATGGTACCGGAGGTAAGACTATTCATTCACTGAAAAAAAAAATGCTAATGTGCTTGATTTAAATGGTGTAGTAATTAGTAATGACTAGCTACCAATCCAAGGATAAAAATTGTTATACATTTGAAATATAACATTTCTGACGTCACTCTCTATATTTTCCCCCGAAGAACTATCCCAAAAAAAAAAACAATATATTTCACCATTCTCTAGATGACGGAATATAAAATATTACTGTGAAATTAAAACTCGGCATCAGGGATATAGTAGTGACAAAATATTTGATGAGTGTCAAAAAGTTATGGGTGGATGTGAACAAATAAACCACCCAAAATTCTCTTGTGAGGGTTCTGTGTTAAAGTGTGCTGGCTAGAAGGCCTTGAATTAAGCTTTAAGCTGGGTGTACTTAAAAACCATTATACTATTATGTTCTGTTCTGTTGTTCTTAATATGCACATAATTAACATTGTTCTGCACAGGCAAAAGTATTTATGGAGAACGATTTAATGACGAAAACTTTAAACTGAAGCACTATGGCGCAGGATGGCTTAGTATGGCTAATGCTGGTAAAAATACAAATGGTTCCCAATTCTTTATCACTACTATAAAAACCACGTGGCTTGATGGAAAACATGTTGTATTTGGAAAAGTTGTCAAAGGAATGGTAAGCTATCTTTAATGAGAATATATAGGTATTTATTCATAAAAACACATAAATAGTACAAACAGAAGGCAGCCCAACGGCTGAAAAATTCTGCAAACAACGTACAAAGTAAAAATTTAAAAGACTCTAACAACAATATAATATATACAAGTATACAGAATAAAAACAGATAAAAACAAAACAAAAAAAACAATCATTTTGTATGGTACCACCAGGGATAGCCCTCTAAATTCCCAAATGGGATTTACATTGTTTACATTGCTAAGCTACAAATTATTAATGCACGTGAGGTGGTTTCCCGATTAATCGTACGATCAAAACGGTACTGGGTATGATCAACTAGCGTTCGTGTTCCCACCGAATCATCCATTCATAGAAGTACTGATGAAGATATCAATCTGTGGCGACAATAGAATGGACCCGAGACCTGGCTATCTTCGACTTTTAAATAATAGAAAGTTTAGAAAAATGTTTTTGTTAAAATAGAAATGTACGTTGTATGTATATAGAAAAAAATGGTTGTAGTTTTCAAAATTACGTTGTATAAGTTGCGATGTGAAAAAACTGTTATTTGATCGTTAGTTGTCGTGTACATAAAGCAAAAAATATAAATAGCCTATAATAAAATAAAATAAAAATCGTTAGTAAAACTTTTAAAAAGAGTAAAGATATAAGGAAGAAAAGCAAAGAGATCATGGAGCGGCTGTACCAGAATATACAACACTAAGTATTGTAAAGTTAAAAACTAAAAATTTAGGCGATCTTGTCAAAGGTCAAGCGCCTTCAGCCTGCCACGTTTCGATATTCAATATCAATATAGTAGAGATATAGAACTAGGAAAAAAATGCTTAGTAAAAACAAAAGTTGAAAATGGCCTACAGTAAATGCAATCCCCAATTACACATGAAATTCGTGCCTCTGAAGCAAAGAACATGCATTCTGACTGGCATTTTATTTAATTTAATAACCCCTTCAAATTTGATTTGATTTTTTTTTTTCAGGATATTGTAAGAAAAGTAGAGGATACAGCTGTGGATGGCTCTACACCAAAGCAAGCAGTTATCATTGCTGATAGTGGTATAGTCAAAATTGACAAACTATTTAATGTAGAAAAGGCTCCAGCTACAGAATAAATAATAGCATATTGTTGTTTTTTAGATGATGAATTTATTTTTCATAAATGATCGGTTGAGCTCAGAGTTCAACTCATAAGAATTTACTTTTGTTTGTTCATTTTCTGTGGTCGTCACCTGAGTTCTTTATAACATTTATACATCAAGCACATATTTTTAACTAAAGGACCGATTTATAGTGAAGAATAAGTTTATCATCTATTAATTAACAAGCTGTAATGAATTTGTTGTAATTGTTTTTTTTAATTTAAACTCTTTAATAACCTTTCCTTAGTCTTTTACATATGCATTTAATTTTACACTGAAATTAATGATTATTGAAAGTTTTATTTAATTTAGACTTCCAATATTTATTAAAATAAATGAGTTTTTGTATTTGATAATTGAATATCCTTAATCGATCTATATTGGACAGCCATACTTTTTTAAATACTTTATCTGTATGTCATACGTGTCATGTCTGCTGCCAACAAGCAATAACATCAGTGTTCAATGTTTAATTTGTGAAGAAGTGTGATCATGTGTAATCTCGATGGTTTCATAATTATATATTTTTTTTGCAGTTCTGCTAATGTATACTAGGTACTATTTAATATAATACCATATATATTTATATGGCCTGTCATTGGTAAAGTAAAGATGGGTGCAAACAACTATTTTTTTGCGGTATACAATCTTTTTAAGATGAGAATAGCATAATACCTAGTATTTACAATCTCAAATATCTTTATGCAAAGATCAATGTATTCAATATGGTCTTCTTCCCTAATGATAAGAATCTTACTGTTATAATGTATACATGTTACAGTTTAGCAGTATTGTAATCTTATGTTTCCTTCTGAAATAAACTGACTTCTTTCTGGTAAAAAGTTGTTTTTTGTTAGATTACTGTCTCAATAAAATTTTATTTTTTACAAAAGCTAATTGTGAAATTGCAGACTTGTAATAAGACCTGTTTCTGCTGAATAGTCCGTTTATTTCAAAATGAATTTAAAATATAATTTTTATATAGATAGTCGACGGAAACCTATGGGATATGGACGTGCCCAGTTAGTTAATTCAAATGTTATTGCAGTGTAGTTGACTCGAGGTCAGCGGCTGTTAATCACATGACCGTTATTTTGCATTGCAGCTAAAAGTTGCACAGTAATATCTGGCGTTCAGTTCTAACACTGAATCCATTGGATGTTTTTAACCATTATTGTTAGGCTGCCATTTAAGCGTTTACTTATAATTTGTCCTGTTTCTTCTCCCAGGAAATTGGAGTAATTTATTCAGAGTTATAATAACCAGTTATTTTTTGGCAGCAGAAACAGGACATAGTTGAAATGTGAAAAAATAATGCATGGCAGATAATACAAAATTAAGGATACACTTTTATGACTACCAATACATACCAATATATTGAGCCCAATCATGCTTAATTATTTACCAAGGTAACTTGGTTTCAATGGCATAGTTACTGCTAACGTTGGTCGGTAGTAACTTACCCAGGTAAATGACTGAGCATAAATGCCAATTTACACAGATGAGCAGTAATAGTAATAATAATGTAGAATCTACGTTATTCCTTATGACCATTTACACACACACACCACTCAGGATAGATACAGACTGTAGGTGGACAAGCTATGCGGTTTTCTGCTTACTGTTACAACTCGTCTGTGTAAATTGGCCTTAAGAGGTTCTTGTCTATTTACAGATCATAACCTTCTGATTGTCTAAAATACAGTATTCATGTTACTACAACCTATAAGAACGATTGTTTTTGCTATTTTAACTTGAAAAAAACACACAACAAATGTTTTTTCTACACTTTTATTTCTTCACTTCCTCTCGCTATATTTGGTATCTGATCTTTTCATACACACATCATTTTGAACCATATTAATTGTTCACTTTCTACATAAACACATCCGGTCTAACACCTGACCAGTGCAGTTATAAGTTGATAATTTTCAGTTCTCAAAAACCAAGACAGACTTCATAAATGTGTAACAATACAGAATTCACTACTACTTACTCACTATCAAGATTGTCTAGTGGAAAAGGGGGTACAGAGGAAAAAACATTTTTTACCTATCTTGCTCAAAATCCTGTCATTGAAGAAATGTAACATAGGATATACGCAATAAAGAGTAGTATTAATATAATGTAGTACGCGGTATATTTTCCCATGGTGCAGTCCACGTTTTACTGAGTCTGTATATTCACACGGTTAAAATAAACATTGCTTATCTTTTCAAAATTAATAATTAGCAGGATAAAACTAAATCTATAAAACCATATGTCAATTACAAGAGAACTTTGAAATATGGTTTGTTATATTTTATGTAAGCCTTTGAAATGAAATTATTAAAAATTCCATACACCAGATGGGGACAAAATGCTACACAATCCAATTCCAAATTGTACAAGCATTCTCATGTATTTGGTACATTTCATGACTGTTTGGGAACTATTTCTTACCAAGTAGACTTTCCCCAATCATGAATTTGAATCATTCATGAAATTTTTTTAACCAATATTGATGCTGTAACACTCTTATTAGGAACGACCTCCGCAAAGGATGACGGAATTCTAAATTGTAATTCTAAACAGGTAATTGCACATTCCCACGAATTTGTATCCCTCTTTTCATGGAATGGTCAAATCAATTGGCAAATATTTCAATATTAAACTAAATATCGTAAATGGGCAAACACAGGAATTACATATGATGTTGAACTAAATGATTTTATAATGAAATATAGTATAAAAACAGTACTGAAAACAACTAAATAAATGATCATACAGTCACTATTAAATCTAAACAGAATATAAAATAGCAAATCAATTCTGATATTTAAAGAATACAACAATTATTATATTGAATTCAATTTAAATAATAAAAAAAAAGATTATTGTATACAAAATTGTATTGTATTAATTAATTAATTGGGTAATGTTGTTTTCATTATTTACAACATATTTATACAAGTTTATTAATAATATATGGAGTCAAAATTACTATAAATTAACCATTTTGAAATAATTAATACCATCATTAAGTTATACCCAACATATAACATAGGCCTACATCTAATATTGTAAGTTCAAATATCAATGAACAGAATCTAAAAAGGATTGAATTTTATATTACCCATTGTTGTTTCACAAGAATGACCCTCTTAGTGTCTGCAATTGAGGAATTCTACTGCAGCACACCCTTTTTAGCCTACTAGTACTAATTGTACTTGGGTTTAATGAAACAGTATGTACCTTTGATTTCTTTCCTAGATTTTTATGCTAAATTATTTAATTTTCTATAGTATTTTATTATCAAAATGACCAAATTCTCTGACTATCCATGCAAGTAAAGGTCTTTTAAACTATACTGGGAATAAGTCTTAAAAAATGAAAATAGTAACACTGTTTTAAATAATTAAATATGCATATAAAATATAACTGATAACATGAACATTAGTTGATAAAGTATAACCAATCCAGTTTGTCATAACCCTTGTATCATTACCCACAAAGTTAAACCCGTTTCACATGGCCTAGAAAATGTGATTTTACACACACCAGGGGCGCACACATACATGTGTTTTGAACACCCTGCTGTATGGTAACACCCCATGTGGGTTGAAAACCAGAGTTTTGTTAGTCGATACGAAAGAGCCATCAGATTGTAATTTGTAGCACCTACAACCACAATTCAATTCAATAGATCATGCACATGTGTACAAAGCAACCAGAGTTGTGATAACTTCAACAATTAACCTCAATTTCTCCACAATTATGCCGATTGGTAGTAACATGTAGTATGAAAATGATTACGAGATTGGAAAATGTCTCAGTCAATCCAGATGATATTAATCATATAGATATCATAAACCACTAGAAACATAGGATCAAAATGTGTGTCAACATGGCAAGGAACCATCAAATATGTCTGCATCAATCGGCCAATCACATACCAGTTTTGAACCGTTTTTATTCTATAAAAGATTCTCAAAAATATGTAAACATTTATATTTTTGAAGACTTATGAACAAGAAATTATTATATTGCCATTAAACAATAGTTAATTTTAATTTAAAACATTTCACGATTGATGTGGTTCTTAGAAAATGTATATAATTATTATCTTTATGTTTTGACCAGATATGATGGCCATGTTTTAGTTTCGTTCTCCTAATCACCTTAACTCAATCACCTTCTAGTGGTTTATAATACCTGTTTGGTTCTAATTTTTTTTATTGTGTACTGCAATGAATGAAATTAAACAAGGCTGATTAGTTGCACAATTCAATGACTTAGCAAAATACTTTCTCTTAAAATTATTCACAATGACAACATCACGTCAAGTAATTACAAATTGTTTTTAAACTGTGTTTACTCTACGAAGAAAATTTCAAATTTAAAATACTGATATTTTTATACACACCAAACAATGTTGAAATCACATGATTATTACATACCTTATTAACAAATCAAAATTACTATCATTGGTATTGCTTGAAATGTTAAAAGGTGAAAGGTCAATAGGTTAAACTTAGTGCAGGTTCTGTGTGCTTTCTACTCATATGGTTTTATAACTATGCATAGAAAAGTGTGGATACAAGCAAAAATTTGAGAATCATTAGTGTTAAGCAGAATACAAGAGCCTGTTAACATGCAAACTATAGGCAATCAGACTCCTAACATGATTTCATAAATATAATACGCAGTCTGTAGCGATAATTACCAATTTACACAATTGCTTTGACTACTGTAGCTGATACACTATATGGACATCAGGAATGGGTTTGACATAGAGGCTAAAAGTTAAAAAGTGTTCACCCAGGCTATACAATGTTTTCACTAGATAAGTTCTACAAACATATCACCTTTTTCCAGTGGACATGGACCTAACTAGCCTAACAGGACCAAAGACAACAAACAATTCACAGGCATGTATTAGCATCGCTTTCTTCCAGAAGACATGGACATACATGGCCTAATACGGCCCAACTCTTTACAGGCCTGTTCTAGCATGATCATTTGCATTAGTCAACTTTATACACTTTTCAGAAGTCCATTGCATTTCAATTTCTTATCAACTGGAACCCAATCCCATTGGTATTGACACATGACAGTGGTGTACAAAAGGTCACCAATAAATAATTGATATTGCAACCACTACTTGTTATTTTTAATCTTTATTTCTAGAAAAAACCTGTTGGCACTTACACATGTGAACTGTCCCCCCATGGTGAAACAAAACTATAGTACAACATACTGTTATTGTCTTTTCCCTTGTCCTGATGGAAAACAGATGATAGAACAAATAATCAAATAACACACACTATTTGTAAACAAACACTATGCTGTTTGAATGGATATGGATATTCAAATTTAAAATTAAAGCTGTTTAAATATGATTACTAGACATTATTATTTCGTTAAATAAAACATGAAGCACCAAAGATAAATGGTAAAGCTTTCTGGTAGTATAGTAGTGGTACACGTATTTTACATAATTCTACTGACATGCATTACATTTTGAGCCTTACTACATTTTTAAAGTGTTAACTTAAAGATGTATTGTCCCTCTGAACAATAATTTTTGTTGTTGAATATGTCATTTTAATGTCACATAATAGTTATTGACTTCGAGCAAAATTTGGATTGAAAAACAATTTATTTACCTGAAAAAACTGGAATTTTAAGCAAAAAATGGCCAAATTGGCTGCCAACCAAAGGATTATTCGTTGAATTTAACCATTTATCATGTTATTTATTATTATCAAGTGAAACATTATTTTTTTCCGTTTTTTTTTCTACGGAAGTGATTCACTTTATTAAAACTACAAAATAACTTATCCAAATTTGATTTAATTAATCTTCATTTTTCATGTTTTTGGGGGACAATACATCTTTAAGCATAGAAATAAGTTAAAAATTGTACTACCCGATTGTATGTCTCTCTTGATATTAACATTTACAATTTTGTTTTACCAACAATTTTTATATGCTATTGAAAAAATTCTGATCTGATAATTATAGTGATATGCTATAGACTTTTAAAAATATTATTGAATCTATCAAAAATGTTATGTTTGTGCTTCCTTGTGTGTGCAAGACATTTTAAAAAGGCAAATCTTTATAAAAATTCCTGGACTTTTGCCAACGAAATATTTCATTAGATTTTGTTTTGGATCAGGTTGCTTATTACTTATTAATTATTATTAACAATAAAAACATTTTCTCTAATATGAGTATTACGTATTTATTATTTGCTATTGGTAACCTTTTGTTCTACAGACAGAAACAGATTGACAACAAAAGTTATACTCTGCAGACATCCAAATTGGAAAGATTAAAGTATGCGTGGATGTACAGTATGTCTCTCTATGTTGTTTAGGTTTTAAAGTATTACAATAGAAATAAATATATACAAAACTTGATGGTCTTCTCTGATACTTATACAATTCTGTATTTCATTCAGGACATATTTTATGCTTTTTTTATGGATTCAAAATGATATGTGAGTATCAATAACTTAGTGATATGATTCTGTTTGATGATATTCTTGATTCATCTTTAAGCCTGGTTCCCACTAGGACGTAGCGCAAGGACATAGACGCAATGCAAGCGAGTTGACCAATCACACACGACTGTTCAAATAATCCATCGCTTGAGATTGGTCAAATCACTTTGCTTTGCGTTACGTCCTTACGTTGCGTCCTAGTGGGAACCAAGCTTTACCTGTATATATACAATTATAAATGTAAATATGTATATGTTCGTATGATGTAGTATTGGCAGCAATAGAGAAATTGAATTGAATTGAATTGAATAACAATGTGAATTCTCTCCATCTTGGAAGCATTTATTTTTAAAAAGTAAACAAAAATCAGTTTATTTCAATATAACCATTCTAAAAAAATGTTGGTAGTTAAAATTGAATATTGATTGAACAATTAAAAACATATAATACACAAAAGCTGTATTGAATATTACCTTTCAAGAGACATAAATGCAAGCATACAAAAAACAAATATTTTATATAATTTGGTTCAATATATAACCACAAACTTATAAGAAAAGAAAAATAAATTAGCACTTAAAATAAAATTGCATCATTCCTACTGAGTTGTTCCTTGGTTGTTTTTTTGTCCACAATATTTTGGTTTCCATTTTGGTTATGATTGCACCCTGATCATGACACAGTATTGTACGTTTCTTTGCCAGCCTGCTTAGCTTGCGCTCTCCCCATGTACTGGTTCTTCTTATTTGTCAGCTGCTCTGTCACTGCTAGTAACTTCTTTAAACTTGGCTAAAAGAGTTAACAGACAGAAAATGTTTAAAATTTTTCGTTTTTTTTAAATTGCTCCAGTTTTTAAAACAGATATTAGATGATCGAGACCAGAATCAATGAGTTCTTAAAATCATATTTTAAAATAAGTTTATTTTTCTTTTAATTTGGATCCGTTTCTGCTAAATAACGTTCTTTTAAAATACAGTATTTTAAACCCCGTAGTCTATTGCTAATCAGAGACAGGCCCAACCTCTATTGAAGTTGTGAGTTACAATCATGGCACCATAAAAAATCAAGATCAAGTAGATGCTTTGACCAAAGCAGTCCTTTGATCTTATGTCTGGCTGTGACAAATACCAACAGTACTGTACTATGTACATATTCTCAGTATTTGTTAAGGAGCAGGGACTGATCATGTCGCAGCCACAGATAAACCCTTTGTTCTCCGGAGCTCGGCATTCTGTTAGATTGCCTTCTTTTTGACCAATAAACAACATACATGGTTGCAATGATCTCTGGCATACTATTACATATATTTTAATTATTTGACCAATGTTTAAGTACTATACCTGTGATTGACTTAATTTTTGTAAGTCTTTGATGTGGAATACACAGATCTGGTGAAGAGCAGCTAGCTGACGGGCTAAATCAATGGTGTTGTTATCGGGTGGTGCAGGACATTTCTTTACACTTTGTGCTAACTCGTTTAGAAAATGTACCATACGACCTTTGTTAAGGACTATGAAAGGATTTAATGCTTCCATATAAGGTTCCTGGAAATTAATCATTTATTAATTATTAATTAATATTATCTACATTGTGTTAACTTCAATTGTTCGTTATTTTCATGTTTAATTACATAAATGAATAATTCAGCAATATGGAGCTTTCGATTTGTAATGACCAACAACCAAACTACATTATGTTAATTCATTGTGCATATTCATTGATATTGGGATGTGATTCCTCCCCACCACGACACAGTTGTGATGGTTTTTAGGTCTAGACACATTTTTTTACTTGACCTATTAGTTGTCGGTCAACATAATTTGAAAGCTCCGTAATAATAAGAAAATATTACCAATAGTGACTAAAATGATAAGCATTGGAGTAAGGTTGTTTTGTTGCTATCAAGTTCTATATTAGTTGAAATAATAATTTAAGCATTTTAACAACAACTTTCTAAACTTACTTTGTAGTTTGCACCAAACTCCACCTGATTGGCCAAGTTTTGTATCGCCTTAGCAACTATTGTTAATGTTCGACTTGCCATTGGTGATGGAGCATCTATTGAACCAAAGCAAAAACATGCTTTAAAAAATACTTATATAACTCAACATTGTTAATGGCAAACCTCAACTAAATCTTGAATCAAAATTGCTATACAACATTCTCATAATGGACCACTCATTTATCAACATTCACTAAGTGAGTGGCCGAGCGGTTAAGACAGTGGAACCGTAATTACGTAGCCATAACACCGGCAAGGGTTCGAGGCTCACTTGCTCCATGGTGCTGGTGGTAGAACGAGTCTTCTCGGATAAGGACTATAAACCGTAGGTCCAGTGTAAACAAAGCTCATGCGCACTTTAAAGAACCTAGTACATCTTTCGAGACGAGTAGGGGGTTACCCCGGTGTACTAGTCCACACAAACACAGCCACTGTCACACACAGCCACTGTGCAAATTGGGACTGAACTATTTTAGAGGTGTTTACCACCTGTTGGTCCAGATCCTTTACTAACTGAGTTAGTGAGAAGTCGAATAAATAAAAAAAAAATAAAAAAAATAAATAAATAAAAAATAAACCGCAAAGAATAAAGTATAACTTTTGATTTAATTTATTTCGATACCATTCGAGTTAAAATACAGATAAAAAGAACAGCAAACGTAATCATGTATGGTACCAGGGATAGCCATCTAAATCCCCAAAAAGGATTTACAACATTAGTCTTGAAAGAAATACAACTGGAAATATGTTATACTTACCAGAAACAATGTTAAATAATTTTGGATTTAGGATTGCAGGACAAATTAACCTCAGGAAAATAAATCCACTGAAAAATAAAAGAAAATACTTATTTAGTGTTCCTGATACATGTGAATGAATTGGAATTGTTGCAAGTCATATAGTCTATCTCACCTTACAACCCTAGCATGTACTATTTCATCACTTGGCCATTTTGATTTGACATCGCGTTGCAAACAACCACACAAATACCTCAATGCTCTGAATAAAAAAAAAAATTAAGGCTGTTGATTTAAAAAAAAAAAAAAAAAAAAAAAACAGTGTGTATTACTAAAACATTCATAGTTATAAAAAAACTATTTCGAATTATTAAATCAACGTATATAATATGCAATTTTTTAAACTAATGATGATGAGATGGTAAAGAAAACAACCCTTAATAAGATTCTTGGCAGAACTGTTCAAGCGTGTCTTGACCTTTGATCTGTATTATTTTCTGTTTGCTTGTTTTTTGTTTTTTTTTGCTAAAAGGAATAAAATAAAAAATAAAATAAATAAGGAGGTAAGAACATAAGAAATTGATACTTACGGAGGACAGAAGTTTGTTGATTTAAAAATTGATTCTGTGATTTCCGTTAAAAACCCTACAAGATGTTCAAGATTCACAGATACATCTGCTCCTTTCTCCAACTTTGCTGGATTCAACTGAAATGGATAAAAATGAGAATAAATTTCACCTGAGTATGCTAAACTGTAGTTATAGTAATATATCTGTCTCTTCATTGTCAAAAAGTCTGCTAGAAAAATGAAATTATTTAGTGTATTATGGTATCATCATTTGAATTATTCAGGCTTCATTACAATGTACGGATGATCCTGATATGATTTGATACTGGTCAATATTGCATACTTTTGTCTTTTTTTAATATATACTTTTATTTTGTAATAAAAATAATAAATAAAATTGAATTGAATTACCAAGATAGTCCCATGGTTTAAAATGTTGTTAAAATTAAGGAATGGTATTATACTATACAAAAATGTTGTATCTGAATTTAGCCTAAGTTAGTGAGGTGGGATTACACAGTATTAAATTATACAGCTTCATTATTTATACATTTCTTTTTTTCATGTTTAAAAAAAAAAAATCCTTTAAAGGGCAATTAGTCAACCTTAGCTTAGTGTTTTTCAACATTAAAATGTTGTAAACATCGATTAGAATTCATCTGGATTAGTCAGCATGATCTTGATTTAGTTGCGGTTTTAGTTTAAAGCATTTATACAGGTTATAATAAAGTTTAAGACTAAAGTAGGTTTTAGGAAAATGGTCATAAAGTCTTTTAATTTTTGTATGTATTTGTGTAAAGCAAATTCATTATTGATGCTTTCTTACCTCACAGGACTGTTTGGCATCCATAATTTTCTTAACAACTTCTCTCAAAGCTCTGTGAATAAACGATTGGGCAGATGTTCGCATATACCTGTCCATTAATGTTGTCGCTAGTGTGTTGGCCCGAAACAGGGTTGTCTGGCCCTCTGAAAATACAAAAATAATACATGGCACAACATTATAGTAACATTACAATATAATGAAAAAGGATTTTAATATATACATATCATTATGTATAAGAAATCTATTCAAAGAAGGCTTCATTGGCAAAATTCATTCTTGAGATAAAATGTCACTACTTGTCATCAAATTTAAATTTCATCATGTAGTCGTCCAACTTTACAAGTTTTTCTTTTTATTTGATTGTAGAGACAGCAATTTGTATAAAAAAAATGGCCACTATTTTCATACAATAGTGCTGTATCTTCGTAAGAATATAATACAAAACACAATTTGAAACCCAATTTTCTGCAGTTTCTCCACTTTTTAAAATGTTATTCTCGATCAAATTCAATTTAATTTTCACTAGTAAATACAATAGATATTTGATCTCATCTCCCCTAAAGCCCTGTCAAACTTTTTTGACAAAAAAAGTGTGATGTGTCCAAATGTGGTAGTAATATGACATCATCATGTCCATGTATGGGCACATCACATAATTTTGTCACATATAGTTTGATAGTGTGGACAGAGCTGTACTTGCTTAATATGACATCATCTGACAATATATGACATAATTTTGTCACAAAAAGTTTGATGGTGTGGACAGAGCTTTACAAATACACTTGTTCATAGACAATCAATGAAATACCTTCATGTTCTATTTCCCTTCTATTTAGTGCTTCTAACAGTCCAATTTCTTGACCCTCTCGTCTAAAGATATCTAAAATTACCCCAGCCAGCTGTGGTCTGTCTTTAACACATGCCTCTTCTAGAGCATATATAATGTGATGATCTTCAGCTAAAATCAGCTATTTGAGAGAAAAGTAAAACTAAATTTAGTTTGCTGTTTTGTACAGTATATATACCTCCCATGCTAAATCACCAGATAATATTATTTATAAATTATTTCAGACACACAAAAGCATTTAACATTTAAGTTAACAAGGCCTACAGATAAAAATGGATTCATTTTAAATATTTATTTGATATAACTTTTACCATAAATTGTTTTAAAAATTACCTCTTTCAGTCCCTTATATTCTTCAAGTGGCATCAGTAGTTCCTGTACAAACTGAATCTTTGCTCTAATTGAGCCCATCTCTCCTTTGCTCTGCGATGCAACAGATATAAGTGGGTACCAATCGTCCACAGACTGACCACTTGGTAACTTCTCAAGCAGAACGGTTGTCCGACACACAGGAATGGCCTTTGCTTTCTTGCTACCATTACATACATCAATAGTAAATGAATCAATGTCATCTGGAAAATCACTGAGATAAAAACACATACTTTGTTAGGTACAGTGAAAGACTGAATAAAAATAGTAAACATTTTTATAAAATAAGTCTACTAAAATATGTTACATATACCGTATATCATCTGGTATAATTCCACCCGCCTAGAAAACAAAATTGAGCCGACTTTCGGGTGAGACTTTTTCATGAAAAAAATGATTGGTAAGCATTTTTTGTAAAAACTCATCTGAACTTCCTAGAGAAGGGCCTACATCCAGACAAAAGTCAACACTGGGACTATACCTGGGGATATGGTTGTTTGTGAAATCAGACATAAAGTAGGGGGTGGGATTAGACCTGAAGTGGGATTATAGCCGAGGATATACGGTATACATATGGTACATGATTATTTTGTGTTTTCTTGGGAGTGACTAGACTGATTTATGAATCCCTCAGAACATGAATTTTGCATTGAAAACAAAACTTACAATGCCCCCATATGGTAAATAATCACTTACTCATAAATGAATTCTTCATTCCATATAGGTCTATTGCCCTCTTGTACTTGAGTTCTAGCCACCTTAACATCATTCAGTGATATCACACAGTAGGGGTGTGGAAGTTGTTTGGCAGGCATTTTATGAGCTTCAAGGACTGTCAATGCAAGGCTCTTCAGCTGCTTTAGACCAGACTTGTTTGCCGGCCTAGCTACTCTAGAACAGTACGACCTGATAGCTTGTATCCAAGCCTAGAAAAACAATTTATAATGTACAACATATAATCATTAATAACAAGCAATAAACATCACTTGTACTCTGCATAATAGTTGCCTTCATTATGTGAAAATAACGCATACAATCAAATATTGTATTTAACAATAGACTACAACTTGGTATTACTAGATTACAACTAAACACATTAAAACTAAGTGCTTTGAAGTGGTGTTATTTTGGCTATGATAAAAATACTCATACTTGGCAGAGTAAAGGCTTTGAACCAGAACCATTGGATTAGTTGAAAATCATAACCCCTAGCCATACTGCCATTAAATTATTTATTGTTACATAGTATTATTACATAACTGTATAACTATGTTACTTTTTTTACATACCTGTGTAAGTTCTGTGGTTTCTGCATTCAAAAAGAAATTAGTTACGTCGTTCATAGCCCGTACAACAATCTGGAAGCAATTAGGGCGCCCAAACAGACTCTCATGTACAGTGTACACTGAACTGTAGCTCAGATCAATCAAGCCCTTTGGCCGTGTTTTCTAGAAAATGTATGCAAAACAGAATATTTTATATTTTTCTTTTTTATTACAAGCACATCAAACAGCAAGTAAATTCACAAGTTAATTAAGATTGTATTGTTCAGATTATTAAAATCCTCTGGATGGTATGATGTACATGATGGGTTTCATTGTTTAAAGTTGATTGGTGGTTTTTTTTTTTTTTACCATATTTAATGAGGGTGATCCATCCAGCAATTGCTGATCATTAGGGATCAGCAGAGGTTCACAAGACAAACATATACACAAGATGCTCTACATAAACAAAGTCTTATTACAAGTCTTTGGGAGTGGAGTTGTAATTTTGTCCTTAGTAAAAATCCTGACATGTGACGGGACTTGAACCCAGGACCCTTGAAGTGGTAGCCAAGCATCATAACCACCAAGCCACAACTCCACTCCAGTGGTTAGGTTGTAAATCATTTAAGCATATAGGGTACATCATTTGTTTTAACAGTACAGACTCAGACACCCACACAGAGACACTCACACAGCAGACTGTATGAATACAGGCGTGAAATAATACAGTTGAACACTGTACATTTATCTGAAATACTATACCTTATCATTCTCAAAGAAGAGTAGATGTTGTTCTTGTGCGTTGAGTATGAAGTAATACTCCTTCCATTTCTTGTGTTTACTGCCTAAAAAAGAAGATAATCTACAAATTAACAAATAGGTAATGTTATGTGGAGAGGTGTAGCTTAAGCCTTGATTTAAATACACATTAACAAATAGGTAATGTTATGTGTGGAGGTGTAGCTAAAGTCTTGATTTAAATACACATTAACAAATAGGTAATGTTATGTGTGGAGGTGTAGCTTGAGTCTTGATTTAAATACACATTAACAAATAGGTAATGTTATTTGTGGAGGTGTAGCTTTAGCCTTGATTTAAATACACATTAACAAATAGGTAATGTTATTTGTGGAGGTGTAGCTTTAGCCTTGATTTAAATACACATTAACAAATAGGTAATGTTATGTGTGGAGGTGTAGCTTGCCTTGGAACATTTTCGCCAGTGTAGCGTAGCAAAAAGCTATACAAAACAACCTTATTGCTACACATTTTGAAAATTGTGTAGCAAAAAATACAATACAAAACTATGTTTCTCGACTTAAAAATCAGTTTGATTAGCAATATTGCTAAACAAAATTTTTAAATGAAAATTTAAAATACACATTAACAAATAGGTAATGTTATGTGTGGAGGTGTAGCTTAAGTCTTGATTTAAATACACATTAACAAATAGGTAATGTTATGTGTGGAGGTGTAGCTTTAGCCTTGATTTAAATCCTGTATCATGAGACTAATGCTTGGTTCCCACTAAGCGGCAACTCGTAAATTCGACCAATCACAAGCGATGGATTATTCCATTTTATTACTGTTGTGTTCAAGTGAGATCCAAGCTTAAAGCTTGGATCTCACTTGGATGCAACGGATGTAGGTTTAACACGAGTAATTTGACCAGTCACAAGCGATGGATTATTTGAATTGGTTGGTTGGTCAACTCACTTGCGTTGCATGTACGTACTTGGATTGTATCCTAGTGGAAACCAAGCTTAGTGTGATGCAACTATTTTCATTTAACTTACTTTTCTTGCTGAGATGTCCCTGCATAACCGATTTATCCCCACTCATGAGATACAGACCGCTACTTCTGCGTTTGCGTATTTCCTCCATGTTTACATTTGGTCGGTCCTCAGCCTCTTGCATTAGCATTTCCGTCCTCTACAAAAATAAAAACATTTTGTTTAACTGTAAACAAGAGTAAATAACTATTCTCTGATATACAGCTCTTTTAAATGTAGTACAGCACAGCAAAACACATCTGCTGAAAAATGTATAGAACTGGTATATTTACACAAAAATAATAATTTAATCTGAATCAGAATATTATAGGAGTAAATTTTCTTTGTTGTTGATCCAATTCGGTACGATAGGTAAGTACAAAACGACAAGAGGGAAACAACAAAGGCAGTAAAACACAGCGCCCTCAACAACACTGAGGTGTCCAGGTTGTAACTAACAACAGCCTACTTGAACAAGTATTTTTTCATTTTGTACTATTGTACTCTATTGGATTAACGAAAATGTACTCTTATTTGTACTATCCTTCAGGTTTAGTAATATGGTTACTTTTAGTATATAGAGAGCATTTAATTCAGGTTCAGGCTACTTTAACTATTAATATATAATTAAAATTCTACCCTTCAGTTTGACTAAATTGCAGTACATTCTAGTAATAACAAATTTATCTCACCATTGGTCTTACAGGCTCTGTCAAAGTATGACCATCAACAATTTCTTCTTTCATATAATGCTCTACAATTTCATCAAGGCTAAAATATGTAACATAAACATTATGAAAAAAAAAAAATAAATACAAAAAAAAAATTAAGATTATCAATTTAAATTTGTAAACAGTAATTTGTAAACTGGAGCTTTATTACTATCAGAGTCCTTTTAAGGGCGCCATAGCCATAGTTGAAAATTTAATATGCAACTAATTTGCAGAATGGCTATGTAACATGTAATTGATGTATACTTGAAGGAAGGAAGGATAAAATTACTTGTTTATTTTATGTCTTTATTGTATGTATTGTCCAATCAGTAATACCCCTGATACAGGGGCTATTTTGTGAACCAGTTCATCAGGTTAACCCCCTACTGATAATTGGGTTCCTGTGCACATGGGTAAACTGTGTACACTGGACCAATGATTCATAGTCCTTATCCAAAGACTTGTTCCACTACCAGAACTAGAAGTGAATTGGTCTCAAACCCATGCCGATTATTATTGGTCTGCCTTGACCGCTTTGCTGGCCTAAATATAAACCATGCTTAATGTAATACTGTACAGTACCTGTTGTAGTACCGGCCACCCATCATGTACTGCTCCTGTAACTTCTGAATGCGAAATCTCTGTATAACATCTTGACCACGAAAAGACAGTGAATAATCACCAGGGTTCTTGTCACTATTACGAATAATGAAACTCCCAATATCTCCATCTACAGGGATAAAAAAGTACTATGGTTATGGCATGAACCTATATGTCCTTGGTTATTGTAAATCCCATACTTCAAAGAATGGAATATGTCATTAATTATAATGATAATAATTATCATGATCTTCCCAAAGATAATAATCTTGTATTTAACCTTAAAGAAAAACATGAAAAATGAAGATTAAAAAAATAAGATTTTAAATAGGCCATTTTGCAATTTTAACAAAGTTAATCACTTCTGTAGAAAAAAAACCCTGAAAAAATAATGTTTTCACTTATAAAATGACATTTAAATAAATGGTTAAATTCAACCAAAAACACAGTGGCTGGCAGCTTTTATATAAATATAATTTTTGGTAGAAGTGAATAACTATCTAGTATTATGTGACATTAAAATGGCATATTAAAAAATTGTTCTTTAGGACAATGTATATAAATCGAAAGAACAATCAATTTTACATAGCACCATTTCTATTACTAGTTAACAACTGTAGGTCATCGGAAATAAAGTGAAATCATAATCACAATAATTAAAAATAATAACTACTACAGTAGTAATGACTATAATGTTTATGTGTTTAAATTTTAAATGTAAATATGTATAATTATGTTTGTATGATGTAGTACTGTATGTTAAAGCAGATATTAGCCCTTGATGGCATTTGCAGCAATAAAGCAATTGAATTGAATTGAATTATTGTCAATGCTATTGCAATGGTCTCTATTCTATAATATACATTTTAAACCCAGAGTTACCCTTTAACTAGTTCTGCAGTGGAATAAGAAATGTAATGTAATATTTATTGCCATCCATAAAAAAAATTAAACAGATAATCCTTTAATTAAGCTCAAGAGCTTGTTTCAGAAGGGGTCAACATAAAAAAAAATTATACTACTTATTATTTTATTTTAAATATTACCTTTGAGAAGTAACTCAGCTGCTTCTTCCTTTGTAATTCCGCCATGAAACCACCTAGCAATATTAATACAAAATCAAAAACACATCACATCTCGTAAATTGCAAATGGTTTAAAACACACAGCAAATAGGAGGGTGGAACACTGGTGCAAAGAATGAAAATTAATAATTAAGGAGCACAATATAAAAAGGCATAAGAATACAAGCAAAAAACTTTGTTTTCTACTTTCTACTAAATTGTTTATTCGCATTTAAAAACTAGAATAATATAAATTCAATCTATCTTAGATTTTCTATGAACAATACAAATTAAACAATAAATAACACAAATGCAATCTCTTTTGATGGAACGTCCCAGTAGGAAAATCCCTTTTGAAAATTCCCTTTCAGCCAGCAGTTCAATCGGACGTCCCCGCCATCAGTTTAATCGGACGTCCCCGCCATCAGTTTAATCGGACGTCCCAGCCAGAATTAGATGGGACGTCCCAGCCAGAATTAGATGGGACGTCCCAGCCAGAATTAGATGGGACGTCCCAGCCAGAATTAGATGGGACGTCCCAGCCAGAATTAGATGGGACGTCCCAGCCAGAATTAGATGGGACGTCATAGCCAGAATTAGATGGGACGTCCCAGCCAGAATTAGATGGGACGTCCCAGCCAGAATTAGATGGGACGTCCCAGCCAGAATTAGATGGGACGTCCCAGCCAGAATTAGATGGGACGTCCCAGCCAGAATTAGATGGGACGTCCCAGCCAGAATTAGATGGGACGTCCCAGCCAGAACTAGTTGACAATGCAATGTGTCTTGGTCAAATTGTTACATTTCACATTTTTATGTTGATTATTTTAGAACACAGTAAGCATGCTTGACATGTGTGGGTGGAAAGCTTTTAGATTTAAAAAAAAAAAGAATAATAATACTACTACTTACTCTTTTCCTTCATGTGGATCTACATTGGCATCCTGGAAAACAAACAAAACAAATGTATTATTGCATCAATTATTACATATTTATTTAAAATAAATAGCGACCTAATAATCTAAAATTGAATAATGAAATACCACCACCAGGGATTAAAAATATTTAGTTATTTATTTTCATCTAATTTTATCTTAAAAAGAGGGGTTTATCAAATAAAAAGATGAAAAGGAAACCAGTTAGATGAATAATGCATTGTTATTCATATTAATTTAAAAAAAACCAAACAAACAAACTTGAATTGAACCTTGTGTTTGTTAATAATAATAAATTAGAAAAGTAAAATAAATGAAAGAGTACTAGTTAATGACCGGATTCTCAAAAATCTATTTTGTTTAATTCTTAAAATTTAAAAGTAAACTTTTATATGTAGTTAGGTAGTAAGGCACATCAATCAAAATAACCAATTCAAATAAAAAATTGAAATAAAAACAAACTTCAAAAGTCAAAGTAACATATTTTTTATAAAAATTACCAAAGTTTTCTTAAATTTTCTGGATATTGTCTGGCTTCTCCACTAAGGAATAAAGACACGTTATTGTACAGTACACAGTTATAGTTAGATTTACAGGTAACATTGATTTTCCCAATATTGGACTCTATGAAAACCGACACCTATTCTACAAACAGACCTTTCTTGTCGTTCAAAAGTACTTTTTTTTAAACCAATATACCTGAATTCTGGACAAACACACATCAAAACAGCCAAAGGGTCTCAAGTATTGGGAGAGCTAACTCTATCAGAGAAATGCCTTAAACAAATTCTACTACAAGTTCATGTTAGGATTAAGAAATCTAAAGTGATAGATACTAATGTAAAATTGTAATGTAATCACTGCCCACTCAAAGATTAGAATCCTACACACGCCCCATTCTTTCGCCTTCCCCTCGATAATCTTTTTGTTATCCTACAGTACCCCATAGTTTATTGAATTGACTGTCAAATGTTTTTTCATATAATTTGAACCATATGAAGGTCCAAATGGTCTAATGGTATGATTTCTGCATATCAAGCAGGTGATTCCAGGTGTGTATAATTGGGTGTCTATTTCTTATACTCACAGATTTCTCAGTTTGAAAATAGACCTTGGCCTTTAGCTACTGTTTGATGTTCATACCTTATTGCTAGGCCTACAAAACTAAGTCTATAGCTAGTGTAGGCCTAAAATCATCCACGAGAGGACAATCGAAACAAGTAACTTAGATAGTGCATTGTTTTTATCATAAAACGTACATTTAATATAAAGCATGACCTGGTTTAATAATTACTAAAAAAATATATATATGCAGTTTTACAAACTGTCAACAATTGCTGTGAAAGTGTATTTAATTTTCAGTACTGTATATCACTTTAGAGTTTCTCCTTGCGTATTATTAAATATACAAAATGTTTATACTTATATCCTCTCTCTTTAACCTAATTGACATTTCTAGATTCATTCCTGACATTATAAAAGTACATACACATTAACATCACATTTCAAGTAATGTATATGACTCATCAAAATCACAATTATTATCAAGAGTGGTATTGCAACTATTAAAAGATTCAGGTAATTTTTAATAAATTAAACATGAGAATAAAATGTTAGTAATTGTTGAATAACACACTCATATTGATTGTGAATTTATTATTATCCTCTTATGAATACAGCTAGTATATCTAACCATGGAGCTATAAAATTCTAATTTTATAGCTCCATGATCTAACCTATTCCAAACTAATGAACTACAGTACTGTATAGTCAAATATTCATCTCTAAAGCTCTGTCTATACTATCAAACTTGTTTTTACAAAAAATGTAATGTGCCCATATGGACATGATGATGTCATATCACTACAATATTTAGGTAAACATGTTTAGGCACATCACAGTTTGATGATAAGTTGATGATTTCGGGATGCGTTTACTTCAAATAAAATTATAGCCCAATATAATAAACATATAAAATTTGATTGGTTTAGTTTTCTTTTAATTCGGAGTGAAAACAATTAATAACAGCAATTAATAATAGCATTTAATAATAGCAATTAATAATAGCAAATTTAATCACTACAATAAAGATAAACTTACTTTACTATGAATAATCGGGTGAACAATAGTGTATTGTCACTTAAGACAAAAGAAGATTCTAACAAAACATCCATTGTATGTAAAACAGTACATGGCATGTTTCTGCGGCATATCACCAATATTATACTGTATAAATACCGTAATAATATACGCTGTATATCATTTTTGTGAAATCTGACATAAAGTGGGATTAGACCTGAAGTGGGATTATACCCGAGGATTATACGGTATTTGAATTTTTTATTATAAATAAGAATTTTTTACAGTACAGAATTGTTAGCCCTGATACTTACCAAGTATTTAACAAGGTCTTTAACAACTATACCACTCTCACTTGTTCTTTGTGAAGTGACCCATAGCCAACCACCTTCTAACTCATTGTGAACGACAAAGATTTCTCCTTCAAGAAAACTGTAAAAAAAAAGAAAATATTTTGAAACGAAAGTCAGACAATAATGAGGACAATAATAAACAATTTTATAATAAACAAAATGCTATTTTAATATAAAAAAAGTATCCACAATCGAATTAAATGGGAATGGAGCACTGGCTAACCACTGTATTCACATCCAGCAACACAGCCCCCGTGTAATATTATCTAAATTAAAAAATAGATTAGACTGCAGCATTTAAACTTTAAAAATGAGTTCAACTATAAAAATGTAAACACAAACAAATTATAATTTTAAAATCATCAGGTAAGTACTAGTAAATGAAAGATGAATGATATGGAATCAGAAGTGATGCAAAGACTTGAGATTATTGGTCTGTTTGTATTAGTCTTGCTTGTTTTAGGATGGGATGCTAAGCTGTTAGTCCTGTGTACATATAAAGTCATGATGAAGTACCACTCCGGGTATATTGATAATGGTAGGCACTACACCAGGGTTTCCATTGGTTCGTCCACAGAAGACATGATCTAGATTTCTAGTTAATAACTGAGGAATGTACACATTTATTACAATATTTTAACCATGAAATCCTACCTTAACTCGTCTGTGTCAGGAACTTTGGTGTAGGGGAGTATCGCCATTACCCGTTTCCGATCATCAACAGGCTAAATATGCATTAAAAAAAACCCTTATAAATTATATTACAGTAACAAATGCGATATCTCATAACATAATTGACTTGTTGCAAGGGCATATCCAGGACTCTTGAAATGAAGGTGTGCAATGATTGTTAAAAATGCTCACCATTGTGTACCGGTGAATAACCCGTTGTTTATATTCATCAGGGAATAATTTCGCCAGTGTAGCATAGCAAAAAGCTATACAAAACAACCTTCTTGTTTCACATTTCTACAATTGTGTAGCAAAAAATACGATAGAAAACTATGTTTCTTTACTCAAAAATCAGTTTGATTAGCAATATTGCTAAACAAAATTTTAAAATGAAATTTTTCCCTGTTCATACCTCGTTTTAACCCCCCAATTATTGAGAACATGCGGACACTTCTCTATTATTTGTATATGTGTATGTACTGTATCCTCCAGTACGTAATCTACGTAATCTATCTAAATGATAATATGAATAATAAACAATCGTGGTTTTACAATTCAATGTGTACCTGTAGGCCTAATAAACTTTTCTGTAAAAAAAATCAGGATTTGTCTCTGTGAATTAGTAACTTTAAATTAAAATTGTGTCAGATAATGATGATTATTAACTTTACATAACAATTTGTATTTTATGGTAATGTTGTCTCCCAATAGGAAATCCTTGTATAAAACAAGCTGAATTTTAGAAACATTTTTAAAGTCAATGTTCTTTTAATTACCTCAGGTGGAGCCACTGGATACTGTAGTCGTTCACTTTTCAGAATGTAGGAAATATTTGTGTAGTAACCAATAAGATCACTCATAGATTCGAACTGACGACCTCCAACATAGAAATCTCCACAAACTGCTGTGATTCTGTAAAACATAAAACATATTACTATAATACTGTAGTTTACTGTACACTTTAAATGTATGGAAAAGTATGGAAACATGGTATACTGTGCCATCTGTGAATTTGTGTATTTTGAAAGATGAAATGAAAGTATTGTAGTCTGGTAAGAAAACTGTGGAATCTGTACAGTATAGGAATAACAATATAACACACCTTTGACATATATTATATCAAAAAATAAAACAAAGATTTTTATATTAAAAAATAGAATCATTGAAAAATTAGATGGCGTTAACATTGAGACTTATCGCAGCACATGCATTCATGTGTGCAATTTAAAGTTTACTATAGGCACAGTGTAGCCCTATTATAGAAACTTAGTAATGATTAGGTTTGGCACCAGGCAGCCAAGGTTAGGGTTAGGTCTACTATGCCGATACAAAAGTTAACATGGTGGAATCTGTCAAGATAGTATTATAATTGACAATCCCTTTGCATACATGGCAACATATGAAGTTGAAAAAATGGGAGGTGTTTTTTTAGGTCAACAGCACCCTCTATCTGTTATTGAGAGGTAAGGGGTGCAGTGTGTGACGTCACAAGCGGTATTGCATGGTGGCTATGCGAGAGGAATCCTCTTTCTTTCCGTTGAGAAAAAAATCAAAACAATTACGATCGCAGACTGGTCGTACAATGGCTTAAATATTGTACATTTTTTTTACATTATTTTTTTTGATAATGCAAAAAACCATCAAAATTCAGAAAATGTGGAAAACTGAAAGCACCGGAAAACCGGCCAAAGTGTTGGCATGTACTGTATGACTTCAGCACGGTTGATAATCACATCTATTAACAGACATGTTTAATGTTACCGTCCTCTACACTGTATAACTAAATAAATAAAAAAAAACAACAAAATGCGACTAGATAATTAATATAGATTCACTCTTAATAGCACTACAGTACAGTACCAATCAAACATAATGGTTATTAATAAACTATCCCCCGCCGGACACCATTCCGGTATTTCTTAGTCGAGGTTTCGGGGATGTTATATGACCAAATAAGAATAAAATAAGCTACAGGCATGGAGGTATACCTCCATGCTACAGGTAGGCCTTTCATTTTTTATTTTAAAAAAGCAGTATAATGAATTGAAAATTCACCAACATGCTTTTTATGAATAGCATAGCCCAGTTACTCTCGACACTAGTGACATTGACAATGACAAATGAAAATTTGCGATAAGCAAATTATTCCAAACACATTGCTTGAACAGTCATTTAAAAACAAGCAAGTCTGGACAAGTCTCAAAATCACTGGACCATATTATTATAATTAAACTGTTTTGTTAGCTACTGTATAGTCAATATGAGACAAAACAGTCTTGAAAACAATAATATCTTTTAAACAGACAAAAATAAAAAAATTCCATTATGATTATCAATCACTCTAATTTTAAATTTACTATTTTTTTTACAATAGAATTTTGTGATTTAAAAAGTTAAAATCCACCATTTTTTATTTTCATAGAATTTTAGAAGAATTATTAAACAAAACGATAATTGTTATACTTAATGTTATACTATTAATGCTTATTAGGATAAAATGGTATTAAAGTCTAGACTAAATATAATTCATGTACATCCAAAGAAGAGATCAAAGGGCTAAAAACAGCTGAGTGCCCATACTGTACATCAAGGTCATTAATAAGCTAATGATTTTTATCAATATTTAACGCAGGGGTTGTTTAGGGCAAAAATGTGTTTTAAAACCATAATTATTCTCCTAGAGTGTTACATTATTCATTTCTTTATGATTAATGAGAGAATTCAAGAGGTGAATTTAAAATAAAGAGTAGTTGTCGAAAAATGTTAATAATATATTTTTAATACAACCATGTCATTGCCGACTGGAGGCATTTCAATAATTTTAGTATACCATATTATCACAAATAGGAATTATTTATGATACCATAAACGTCAATTGATATTGTCCCCTTGCTTTCAATAGAAGAATGTCAACCTTTAATGTGTCCACACTATAAATAATAACTAACTATTATATAATAATACAATAGTGCTTAAATTGTTGTTTATTAATTATTCGTTTATTGGTCACTGACAACTGACTAATAACCATTAAATCAGCTTCTGTGTGTGCATGAAGAATGTAATGATAAAATATGTTGTACACAGATGTGGGTTAGAAGTCAATACGGGTGTTAAAAAAGGGACTTTTTTATAGGATTTTTACTTCATCATAAGTTAAGTACAAAATAGATCAGAAAATAAAATTGTTTAAAGTATATTTTATTTCTTAAAGAAGTTTATTCTGAAATAGCATATAACCTCCACAGAGAGAGATGGGAAATTGAATTGTGTCAACGTCTTTTAGCTTGAGGCCTAATGGTTGGCGCCTGTGTGAAACATATTAGACTCCTAGATCAATACAACGGCTGTAATGCCTTCGATTATCACTGCTTTTCATTACGAATATCTGTCTATACAGTACAGTAGGCTGGTAAAATACTACTGAAGTTTACTACAGTATATGGTTCGTAACATTACAACTAAACATCATTATAAATAAACTGTGTTATCAATATTTTAAACAAAATTGTTTTAAAAAATCTTTGTAATTTGTATATCAATTTTATACAGTACACTGACTGGTTCTGGCTGTCTTATTTTTTATTTAGCCTCAAAATGCTCAGGTTATGTTAAATATGTTTGAATTTATAAGTTTGTCCATCGGGACAGCCCTTTTTAAGTCAAATACTGTACTTTTCCAGTGTGAATACTTGGTTGGCGTGGGACCTCAGGCAACTGATTATGCAAGCACTGCCTCCATAGAAGTAGCTCATCCAGGCTGGCAATTGGCTACAGAATCCCATCACTTGACATGGTGATTATGAGTATGAAACTACATAATTTATGGCATGTAATCATTAGGCTTCATTCCATACTAATGATGTAAACATTTAAACTACAGTATTTACTGCTCACTTTCTAGTGTAATTCATGAATGTCAGTGAGTGAATTAATATCATGTGAAAAACACCAATATATAATTGGATTCATTAAAATAATTATTTCAAGGACATTCATCATAGTACATTTAAGTTTAGTATGTTAATTTTTACCCAGACAATATTCTAAAGAAAAACCACAAATATCTGTTTTGTTATGAATTTTATCATTACACTACAGATATTATTTTATATAATTTTTAACTAGTATCTTGGACTAAACCAGCATAGCAACTACAAAGTGCAATAATAATTCAACATACTGTTACACTCCAACACACGGTGCTCCTTTACAGAATTAAATTACAACAGTATAAATTCATTTATTTTAAAGCTTAAAATATCAAAAAACAAAATTAATTAAAAGAAGATTTCATAATTATTCAATCATATTTTGTTGCATACACATCTTTAAAGGTTTTTTAAATTTGTCTAATTTTATGCAATTGTACAAAAGAAAACATAAATGTATTATATTTTTTACTATAATAAATTATTACAATATTAAAATTGATTTGCTTGTTTTATAAGAATGGTAAGCTAGTTATTTTGATTTTATCATGTCAGGAAACAGGTGGTTTAAACATGTAATGATGGGGTCACAATAGAGTGTACAGGGTATTTTATGAATTCTGAAAACACATAAATTTAACACTTGAAGCAACAAAAAAACAGATGCAAATGAAATTGATTCTCTTTCATATATCTTTTGCACTGAATTAATGATTTTAAAATATTGCCAGTACATAATTAAAATGTTGATATATCATTGTATCAAGTAGACAGTTTAAAGATTGAGTATCAGTTGTATAGTAATGAAGACAAATATCTCTTACACTTACAGTACACATTGCCATGTATGATCATGTGAAAAATAAGGATCATTGTTAATGTATGTTACCTGTTGTGATTGGGTACTACTGTACTGTACCATCATACTAATACAGAGTACAGGTACTGTACAGTATACTGTACTTTATCACCAAATCGGATTAATTAATTTGTTAAGCTTGGTTCCCACTAGAACGTAACGTAACGCACGGACGTAAACGCAACGCAAGCGTTTTAACCAATGACAAGGGAAGTTATAGACAGTTAGCAATCACAAGCGAATAAGCCATCGCTTGTGATTGGTCAATTCACTTGCGTTGCGTTACATCCTTGTGTTGCGTCGCTAGTGGGAACCACGCTTTAGTGATGCCATGATGCAACATAAACACTGTAGTGTTTTGCTAACAAAAAAAACCATTTAAAAAAAATATTTGTTTGCTACGTTTGAAAATTCAGCTTTTAAAATTACAATCTTATCAATAGAAATGGCAAAATACAAGAGAGTACTGGAAACAGATCTAGCGCGACATAGTTTTGATGACGCATGGCCCACCTATGACAATCTATCAAACGCAAGCCTTCTCATTGGATGACAAAAACCTCCCCCGGACTATGCAGTGTACAATCGCCTGTAAAAATGGTTTTCACCCACAGAGCGAAAGCTGTAAACTTTCTCTAGGTTGTCTCTGGCTAACATTTTGTAGACAAGTCATGACTTTTTGCGCCTAACAAGCAAAAAGCGTGACGAGAAATCAAATTGCTGTGCAGAATATGAATAGCTGCCAGTGCTAAGCAGCAATTAATCAGTATGTTAAGGTTAATCAGTATGTTAAGGTTAAACATTTAGTGATGGCCCTTCATGACAAAATATATTTCACATGTGTACACTAGTTACTGTTTTATTTCACTGACGTGAACTAATATGATTTGAATGTGTTTAAAAATCAATAAATAATCACAATCACCATGATGAAAGAAATGATAATTAAATTAGTAAACTTAGTATCCTAACTTACCTAAAATGATTAATTCCTTTCACTCCAAGGTAGGAGAGAACATAAGAACCGGGCTTCCTCTCACTCTCACGAACCAGATAAGCACCCATCTTGCCGCTATTCTGTAGCCGCATTTCAGCGGTAGCCCGATCAAGGCGTCCATGATACCATCTACAGAACAAAAATGTAAGTTTAGAAAAAATGATATCAAATTTTACTTTGTAAATCAGGAGAGTGCTAACTGCTACCCTTAATTGTGTCACTATGGAAAGAGGAAGTTGTAATGACTATTTATAGTAAAAAAGATCAAAATTAAATATACTTTGACAACAGTTATAAATTTGCTCCAAATAGAGGTATCTTGTCCTTAATAACTGTATATAATACTTCAGGGTATGTACACTTTAAATAATTAACCTTTCTGTGTGTCATCCTTTAGCTATTCTTCCGACATCAATGTGATAAATGCCATTAAAAACAAGCAAATTGTCAAAATGAATTACTGTTATTTTTTCTAGATTTTTAAAATGTACCGTTGGTTACCTATATGTAGGTAACTTAAAGCCCCATTCCCTACGTTTTTTAGATCTAATTTAAGATCACAAACTATATTTAATGTAAAAATAATACTATATGGTCCTATTGCGATAACTTTTTTCGTCTTTAAACGGTTAAAAATGTGAAAAATAAGTCGATTCTAATAATTATAGCGGCCCGCTATAAATCCCAAAATGCATTGCGCGCGGATGGATATTTTTGTTTTTCACCTGTAATTCGCCCACTTTTCGATCGATCGTGAGGCCAAAACAAATGGAAGACTCCTAACTTTTCAGCGAAAATACCGGGTTTTCCCCAATTTGTATCAACGGAGTCTGGCAAAAATAGAAAGACAATTAATGCAGCAACTATACAACGTCAGGCTAGGTATATAGGTAGCGTACGATGTTCGTACGTTACCGATGTTTACCAGCTAGGCCTACAAAACTAAGCCTAGCTAGGCTAGGCCTAAGACCGTCCACGAGAGGTCGATCGCCGCGAGCTACTTAGGTAGTGCATTGTTTCTCACTTTTTATCATAATTTACCATAAAACGTACATTTAAGACAAGGAATGACATGGTTTAATGTTTTTAAAGTGATATATATGTATTATTTTCCAAAAAACGTCCAAAATTGCAGGGAAGGGGTCTTTAAATAAAACTGGCTGTGGGCAAATCCACTATTAGCTAAACATCAATCAAACTATAATTTAATCATCACAATAAAAACATTGTTATTTTAGATCAATAAAACAGTAAGTCTAACTCCAGAAATGGCTCATTTTGGTTTATTCAGTGTACTATATATAGTATAACGCGCTAAGTGTATTGATTGGGTAAACTATATTTACAATTAGGCTAAAGGGAAACTCAACATTTCTCTGATCTAAAGTGAATCCTTAATATTGACTTAAGTGAAGCAGTATTTAATTTAAGTGAAAATCTTGATTAAAATCGTGATTGGTATAATCAGTTGTTACATTCCCACTTAATACAGTGGGGAAGGGAAAGAAAATGTAAAATCTTATCTACTAAGCAGAAAAAATCCTTAAATATTTATTTAAAAGGGAAATATATAATATTACAGATGCATTGTCCCCCAAAATCATGAAAAATAAAGATATAAAATCAGACTTTTACTTTTGTAAAAGATACCTAAAAAGAGCATGGAAATTTCGAAATGATTCACTGAATTCCATGACTCAATAACTATGTTATTACATTGCTCTACATTAAGTAAATTGAAAAGGGGTGGGGGAGGGGGTTGGTGTGTTTCGTAATAACCTGTGTTTAGTCAGGTGATTTTATTTTATACACTTTTACTATATTTTGTTTTGTTTTGTATTCATTTGTGTTATATTGTTATTGTGAAGGATGCAGCTTTGTACTAAGTTTGCCACCGATCTAAAGGTGTAATTCCAAATAAATAAATAAATAAAAGGTCATTTTGCAGTTCAGTTCACGTATATAAAGACAAAATAAACCATTAAATTTAATCAAAACCCCATTGTCTGACAGACAATTTGACTATTTTTGCTTTAAATTTCAGATTTGTCTGGTAAATAATTTTATGCCGATCCAATTTTTGGTCAAAGCGAATAACTATTATGTGACATAAAAATGGCATATTCAACAACAAAAATATTAAAAAAAATATTTTTTTCGGGGGGACAATTATATCTTTAATTTTAAATATGATTGGAAAATACAGCCACTACCTGTATTAATGAACATTTAAAGTATTTCAGAGACATGTTTATGACTAAGATTCCGATTGTATGACCTTAGCTAACACATTGGGCAGGGAAAAATTTCATTTTAAAATTTTGTTTAGCAATATTGCTAATCAAACTGATTTTTGAGTTGAGAAACATAGTTTTCTATCAAAATTTTTGCTACACAATTGTAGATATGTGTAGCAAGAAGGCTGTTTTGTATAGCTTTTTGCTATGCTACACTGGCGAAATTATTCCCTGTTGGGGTTTCTTTAAAAGACACAAACGACATATGAGTTCATCTTATTGAAAAACGATTAAAACAAATTACAGTTCTACAGTAGTTTCTTTCCACAAGAAATTGATTTAAAGAATATTCTGTGTGGATGAGTCAGCCAGAGACATACAGTAAAAAACAAAAACAACAAATTGACACAAAGCTGAGAAACCAATTTTAAATTAAATTTTGAATGGAATCTTTAATAGATGTTTTCAGTGTTATTGTCAATTGATTGACCTAATAAATTTAAATAATCTCTAATTAATAAACCATCTAATAATGATAAAATAAGACATTGGATTGATTTCCATAATTATTCGCAAACTCTCCTTTACTATACAATCGGAAAGGGAGCGTTTGATGGTCTACAACTGTACTGGGACATGCCAATTTATATACTTTTGTAATAATAAATAATAATAAACAGTATTTATATAGCGCCTAATGGATCACTGACCCCTCTAGGTGCTTTACATAGGACTTTAACTAATGGTAATAAACTATCCCCCGCCGGACACCATTCAAGTATTTCTTAGTCGAGGTTTCGGGGATGGAGACAATAATGTGAAAAAAAAAAAATGTAACTAAGCTTAACTATGCTTAACTAAGGTAAAACTATCCCCCGGCGGACACCATCCCGGTATTTCTGAGTCAAGGTTTCGGGGCAAGAATTAAGAATAGAGAGTAAATGTACAATATTTTTGTATCATACAATCTTGCTCTACAGGCCTTCAAGAACTTCAGGGCTTTTAATACAAACATTATCAGCAGTGAATACAGACTTAGTTTCTCTTTGGCACGAATAATAATGACTATTGATTTCAAGGCAAGAATGACCTCAAAATTAATCTTTAAGCTGCAATAGGCTGTAAGTGTAATAATTTAAAAAACAAAATCATAGTGTTTGTAAAAATCCCAACTAATGCATTAATTTAAATATGTTTTTTTGCTATTGTTGTTCAACATCAATGTCCACAAAGTTTGTAGTGTCATAGTGGTCAAAATCTAAACTTCTTTTTTCTCTTTTTATCATAATTAACCATCATAGAATATACAGTAAAACAACAAAAATAATATTTAAATGTATTATTTTTACATGATATGTTATTTTATTGGATGATAAATTAAAATAAATTATTTTATAAGAACACTTATTAATTAGTGTTTCTTAAACAACATTAAAATCATTATTTAAAGAAGTTTTATTTAAAAAGTTTTCAAATTTAAAATTTTGTAAAAAAAAATATTGTATTGTACTTTCTTTGTGTAAAATTGTGAATTACAAACAGGAAGAGGAATTCTATTCAATAAATATCCGCATTAATGACATGTTTTATCAAAACACAATAATTGACACTTCAATGGAATGTGTACAATACAGTAGTGTACTTTATAATGAAAAAAAAAAGATATCATATTATCCTCTTTTGTTAAAATTTATATTCAAAATTCATACTGTATAATTATAATAATATTTAAAAACTCGATGAGAAAAGATACCCTGTAATAATTACAGTAATTGTTGAAATATTAATATACTTGATAAACGACTGAGAATATCCAAGTCAGAAAAAAACACCCATGCCAAAAATATTATATTCTCATTATAAATTAGTTTACTGACTTTAAACTTTAATATTCAAAATCAGCCCATCGTGATTTTACTACATACATTTCTAACTGAAAATCATTTAAATGGTTAGGTTTAAAATTAAGTTCAGGTAACCTGTAAAGGCTTTAATAGTACAACCAAGGCAATCTAACAACAGGACACTGAGCTTGCCTTGCCTTGCCAAGATATGAACTTGTAACAGTCCTTTGATCATATATGGCTGCGACTACATATTCTCCATGGCGCGCAGTGTCTCGTTGACGTTAGGGGAATGGAACTGATCGTGTTGCAGCCACAGATAATAAACGCTTTGATCTCAGCATCATTGTTAGATTGCTGTAGTACAAATAGGGAAAAAAAGGCTTGCATGATTATAATAAGCACATCATTCAATATATTCTTGTTTAAAGTAAGTTCGTAGACATAAACACAGCAGCAGTCCAGACATGTGATGTTCTGGAGTTAATTGTTTTTATTAGCATGCATCATAATATATTGTAATTAGACATACACAACGCAATACAACTACAATTATAGCTAAACTGGGAATCTTTATTAGGCCTACACCACCAACAAAGATGTTGACTTGGGTATTATTATAACCTAGGCCCATGTGTGGTATTGTTTTGGAAGTTTACCCCCCGACAATATTGGAGCGTAGGAGGTGAAGATGATAATACTCACTCGTTCTCGGGAGGAGCTTGCAGATTCGCATCAACATATTCGTCCGGTTGATCATTGTTCCCATCAAATGGATCAAATTCTTCTTGTTGGATTCCTACTAGCTGGTCAATATCTTCAATACTGCTACCACTGGTGGCCAACAGCCGACTCCGCGCATCGTCATTGCTCTGCGGAGCTAGCGTCGCTGCCATCGTCGCAGCCATACTTTCTGAAATTAACTTCGCCCCACCTTCCTCCTCCTAGTAGTGTGAATGGATCATGGGAATAGCCTCTTGACCTGACCTGAGAGTTCACACGCTGTGTGTTTGTGACACATGTGTTGTGTTGTTGTGTCGGCGGCGCTCGTTGTAATCGAAAAATACATTAATTTCTGTAAACATTCTGTGCTATAAATTTACTACATTAGTGTTAAATTTCTCAAAACAAAACAATGCAAAGGGCTAAAGTAAAAAATGAGGTATTTTTATACTTTTATTATCCGTTTAATAATTAACAACAACGATACGAAATTGTTGTCTACTGTACTAGCCATTATGCCTAGGCCTAGCCTAGCTAGGCTAGGCTTAGTTAGGCTAGTTTAGGCTAGTACAGTCAGGGGCCAGCTAGGGGACTACTACTGTACTAACCTAGGCCTAGTACGCCTCCTAGGGGCTAGCTAGAGTAGGGCTAGGCCTAGGCATTTTTAAACTATTAGGCCTACCTACTCTGCTAGGGCTAGTATAGTAGGCTACCACGGCTATATTTACTTTACCACTTACGGTTTAAAGGGCGGTTTGTAGTAGTAGTAGGCTGAGCCTTTTAAACCCTTTATCATGCCAACGTTTATCATCAAGTCGTTTTTGAAAATTAATAATTCCTAATACTATTTTATTAACTTTCAAAAACGACTTTTAGTTGATGCGCTGACCACACTAGTTGGAAGAGCTTTCCAATAATTGATTGTTCTTTGATAAAAAAAGTCTATAAGCGGCATATACTTGATTTTGTTATTTCATATAGGCCTAGTAGTACCAAACGTCTTGCTCGCATTGTGCGGGGATGGTCCCGCATTTCAAAATGATTTTTCGTACACAAAAAAAAGTACTTTTACATGTGACCTACAATTGTCCAATCAAATGAAAGGATTTTATTTAGGTGTTATATAATCACGATTACAAAAAAAAGATAAAATTAAACTTAATCGAATAGGAAATAGAGCAATTAGACTAGTAGGAGAGCACTTACCTGATGTTGAATCCTTGTATAAAGAAAATGTGTTAAAAAAAGTAAAAAGTATCATTGATGATGAAACACATCCTCTTCACAAACAATTTGCTCTCATGAATTCTGGCATAAGACTACGTGCACTTAATACCAAAACAAAACGGTTTAGGTGCTCGTTTGTACCTAATGCTATACACTTATATAACTCGAGAGTACAAAGGTAAAATGTAACCGATAATTTTTATCTAATTTTAAATTTTTAGCCTCTTAACTTTTTGTGTGTGTTTTTGTGAATTGTATTTTATATTTTTGTATTTTGCCAGTTTTCAAATCACATTTCTGTTTTTTAAATGGACAATAAAGTATATATGACTATGACTATGACTATGAATTACTAAATGTCAAATTATACGGTGGACTCACACAATACAGTTGTTGTGTGTGTGCGTTTATACAGTAAAATGGGAAACCCTGGGGTGCACTGAATTTCCTTGCGTCAGTTCCAAAACAAGAATCAGCATGAAAATAATGTTGGATGATAATAACAGATTAACAAATAAAAGACTAAAAATACAATTATATTTCATAGTTTACCGTACTAGAATACCTTATTATCGGGGACTTCCCCGTTCACATTAAACGATCGTTTTGCTAATTCCTAGCGCACATAGGAGTGTCATTTCTGGCAAACACTAGAGGTGTCATTTATCATGACTTTTACGTGAGAGAGTACCATTTCCAGTGCCGGTGAACAAAATTTGCCTCGCCACAGGCCCACCCACAAATACTTTGTGTCCGAACCTTATTATTACTTATTTATATCTAAACTAAACACACAGTACTATACTTAAAGCCCCATTCCCTACGTTTTTTAGATCTAATTTAAGATCACAAACTATATTTAATGTAAAAATAATACTATATGGTCCTATTGCGATAACTTTTTTCGTCTTTAAACGGTTAAAAATGTGAAAAATAAATCGATTCTAATAATTATAGCGGCCCGCTATAAATCCCAAAATGCATTGCGCGCGGATTGATATTTTTGTTTTTCACCTGTAATTCGCCCACTTTTCGATCGATCGTGAAGCCAAAACAAATGGAAGACTCCTAACTTTTCAGCGAAAATACCGGGTTTTCCCAAATTTGTATCAACAGAGTCTGGCAAAAATAGAAAGACAATTAATGCAGCAACTACAACGTCAGGCTAGGTATATAGCTAGCGTACGATGTTCGTACGTTATCGATGTTTACCAGCTGGGCCTACAAAACGAAGCCTAACTAGGCTAGGCCTAAGACCGTCCACGAGAGGTCGATCGCCGCGAGCTACTTAGGTAGTGCATTGTTTCTCACTTTTTATCATAATTTACCATAAAACGTACATTTAAGACAAGGTTTAATGTTTTTAAAGTGATATATATGTATTATTTTCCAAAAAACGTCCAAAATTGCAGGGAAGGGGTCTTTAATATGCACACAGTATATACTGTAGATAAACATCAAACAGTGTAACATTAGTACGCCCCAAACAAATTAAATGTATAACCTAGTATAGTATTAATTAAAAGTATTCATTTTTAATAAAATTCATATACAGTAGGATAACTTAAATTATAATAACAATTATTAATAATAACATACATTATGCTTTCTTATTAATTTCATCTTTTAGATTGTTCTAATGAGAAAACTTGTGAAGAGGGTAAAAGTGCAGGTAATCAGACAGATGTCTCGTCAGGTCAAACAATTGCGAGGAAAGAAGGGTACAGAACAACAAATAGGGAAAAATTTGCGACGTGTAGAACGACTTCTTGAGGAACTTGAGTGTATAAAAGATTTAGTTGCAGATGATATCTCACGGCAAGCATTCTTTGGCAAGCTATCCTTTGATATTCAATCTCAGGAGGTAATTAATGAATAGTGTTGTGACATAGATCTTACTGTCCTATCACAGTAAACTAATATTGTTGTTTATATAACACCTAAATACATTTTAAATTGTACGATTGTGGGTCACATGGGGTTGAAATTGTCGTCTTGAAAGATGTACTAGGTTCCTTAAAGTGCACACGAGCTAGATGTGTACACTGGACCTACGGTTTATAGTCCTTATCCGAGAAGACTCGTTCTACCACCAGAACCATGGAGTGAGTGAGCCTCGAACCCCTGCCGATATTACTGTATGGCTACGTAATTACGGTTACATTGTCTTAACCGCTCGGCCACTCACTCACTTACAATAGTACTATTAGATTTAGATGTTATAAAAGGATTAATGTTTTTATATTAGTGCGATAGTACAATACAAATAATTTCATTCATAAATATATTTGTACCATCGCACTTATTATAAACATTCATTATTTGTACACTTTATTTATACTTTATCATGTTACAATTTTCACCTTCCTTCTTTTACTTTCAAACAAATACATAAATGGTGAAATTAGGCTAACTATTTATATTCTTAGCTAATCAAGTCTTTAAAACAACACATCAAAAGTTATTCAAGATTGTGTAGAGTTTAAACCTAAAGAACACAACAACACAACCATTCTTATGGCTCAATTAGTTTCGATACTATCAATCAATAAATAATGATTACAAAATGTTTAATAACATGCTCATATTTTGTAACAACTCAGACTTTAAGATTTAAATAATTTTGCCTTGTATCATTTTTTTTTATTATCAATATTTTTAATTATTAAAGGATGATGCATTGAAAAGAGCAACAACTAAAATCGTTCAACATAAAATTATACAAGAAAGAGTCAAATCACTCAGAGGTAAAGTAACATTGCTAAATGGTTATATTTCTGTAGCATATTTTAATTGTATTGTAACTTCTATGGAATAGATTGTGTCAGGGGTTAAGTCATATGTCAGAGGTTAAGTCATCGTTCATGGTTACAGTACGACTTAAGTACAACTCTGTTCAGTACATTACGTTACAGATGATTTTTGTCTTGTTTTTTTTAGAGCAAGGTATACTGACTAGTAATTTAAATTTAAAAGAACTTGACAGGAAAAAAAGAAGAAAAAAGAAACCAACACATTTGGATTTGGGAATTGAAAAATCTAATGTTGAATCTATGGATATTAAAGATGATACTAATGTAAAGGATGATAGCAAAGAAAGTGGCAGTGATGATAATAATGATGATGATCAGGGTGATCACAGTGATAGTAGTAATGATGATACAAATGATTCTGATGTCAGTGAAGATGCCACAAATGATCAAGCCATTCTAAGACAACAGAAAAGTCAGTTAAAACGGACATTAGACAAGTCGGTTGAAGGAAGTAAAGCATCAGATTTCTTTATAAGAGGCTCGTCAGATGATAACAGTGATATTGAAAAGGATGACTCCAAATCAGATGCAGTTTTACCTCAGCCAAGTTCATCCAAGATAAATAGAAAAACTGTAAAAAAAAAGTAAGAAATTATTACATTTTTTAAAGACAATGTAATTACCATTATAGTAAGTTACCTCTACAACACAGTAGGTTGTATAACAATGTGAAAAGCTACAACATTTCAGAATTTACAGTACTTCAGTACAGGGATGTATTTGGTCAAGCATATAAATACCTCATTAAAAACTTTAATAATGCATTTACTATGTTTTGATAACATGGAATAAAGGAACTCGGAGGAGTCATGATTAAATATAAATGTTATGTGATCATAATCAGGATTGCCAATAATGGCATAGGTAAATATTTTGATAACATGGAATAAAGGAACTCGGAGGAGTCATGATTAAATATAAATGTTATGTGATCATAATCAGGATTGCCAATAATGGCATAGGTAAACATTTATAACAAGAAATGTATGCAAATAACAATATGATGATAAACCAAAACAAAAGGCTGGTAAACAAAAGTTTGATGCTCACAAGCAAAGATTAAAGATTGTTTATTGTGGTGATTGGCTAGTCTAATTTCTAACAATGATTTAGCTTAATAATCATAAAGAAAAACATTTTGTCACATGATTTGACTGCAATATATCTGCTTGCAATTACCGCCACAAAGCAAAACGCACGCTGGTTGGCACCCAGTGATTGGTCAAAGTAGAAAATCTCCTTAATGCCAAATTTAATCTACCAATTATGGGAACTACCAATTATTTTTGTTATGGTAGATCATAAGAAAATGTTGTGTATGGTGTTTTTGTTATTTACAGTAGGCAAGGAGAGAACAGATTAAAGGGTATGCGAGGTAGGAGGGAACAACTTGAAGAAAACACAAGATCTGCATTTAAGAAAAGAGCAGCGGAAGCTAAAGCAGCGATTGTTGATAGACCCAATAGTACAACTACACCAATGAATACAGAGAAAAACATTCTTGGAATCTCAGAACTGCCACCGGACCTTGAGACAAAGGATTTTAGTATTAAAGGTACTGTATGAGAAATCATTAATTTCAATCATTTAGTATGCAAATGATATGTAGCATAATATATGAAATATTTTTAGGATATGAAGATGTTGACTGCCCATTCATCTTTCATCAGTAATTGTGCTGGAATGAAATACAACAGGAGGATGTGTCAGAACTGACACATCGCATGCTTTCTTTTGTGTTAATAAATTGATTGTAGAGGCTGTAACATTCTTAAGCCTGGTCTACTGGTAAAACTTTATGTGACAAAAAAATTGTATGTGCCCATATATGGAAATATCACTACCATATTTGGGCATATCACTACCATTATTTGGGCAATATCACACTTTTTTGGTCAAACTAGTTTGATAGTGTAGACAGAGCTTTAGAAGTAAAGCTTGGTTTCCACTTGGATGAAATGCAAGTTAGTTGACCAATCACACAAAGCAAATGTTTGGTTTGGGTGATCCATCGCAATGTGATTAGTCAAATGACGTGTAGTGAGCTTACGTCCTGCATCTGGAACCAAGCTTAAAGATGTATTGTCCCTTTGAGTAATCAAAAAAAAATAATTTTTTTTTAATATTTCGAAAAAAAGTGGGTCATTTTGAAGTATCATGATAGTTATTAACTTTCATCAAAAATTAGTAAAAAAAAAAAAATTAACCGAAATACGGATGTTTTTTTGTTAAAAAAATAACTTTGACTTCCAGTCAAAGTTTTCGATCAAAACATATTCATAATGCAACGGCTTGTTTGGCTACTCTGTATGCATAATCATTAAACTTCCTCGCGATCACCTTTTCAACTGCGACGAGTTGTAAACAATCCTAATTAGCATCATGCATAATGTATACTCGTGGTTTGAAATCTTTGTTTACTTTCGCTCATGACGATTTTAATCAAATTAATGTAATCAACAAACTTTTTGTTTTTGCCTTAAAGTGAACAACTTTAATATTACTTTGATTTAACCAATTTAAATTTAGAATTTTTTTGGGTCATTTTTTGTGTTTCAAGGGACAATACATCTTTAAGGCAACTTAAAATGATTTTTTTGTATAGTGTTCTTCAAGTAGAATTGAAAATGTTTATCTTTATTTTAAGTGTAAAATAAATAAACAGAAATCTTTCATTTTATTTACAGAGGGAATGAACAGATTTGTAAAGCAAAATTCCAGCTCATCACCCATGTCAGGTCAAAGGACCATGTCAGGTCAAAAGACCATGTCAAACAGGAAACCGCAAAAGAACCTCCCAGTTGAAAAATTACATCCATCATGGGAGGCAAAACGAAAACAAAAAGAACAGTCAGCCAAGATTTTGCCTTTTCAAGGAAAGAAAATTACATTTGATGATTAAAAATTGTATAGATAAAATGTTTTTTAACTATTGGGTGTAATACTGCTCACGTCGGAGTTGCATTAATACACAATCTGTTTTAGGTCTTGGCGATTCATTCATAAATTAATAAGTTAGTAAAATAAAGCTGACCTAATTTGTCACGTTTTGTTTCTAAACATGAAAAAGGTTGACCAGTTTAATACAGTTTTTATACAGTCTTACCGAGATACACGCAATTAACAAATGAAAATAAATTATATACTAGTACAAGTTGTTTGAAATAATATCTTTTATTTTGTTTACAGTTTAACATACTATTCTGTAGTAAATTTCCATTGCAACAACCTACACATAATATTGCATTACATCTAAAAATAAAAACAAATATATACTTTATTAGCCTACATTAAGTAATAAAAAAAGTGTTTCATTTTATCTCGGAGGTTAATCACTCCCATTATGTACCTGTGTTCATATAATATAGCATGATTATGCCTTGACTAAAACCTGTCTACACTATCAAACTTTATGTGACAACAAAATGGTAATGTGTTCATATATGGACATGATGATGTAATATCACTACCATATTTAGCATATCACCTTTTTGTCAAACTGGTTTGATAGTATAGACAAAGCTTAACACAAACATCCAGTAGGACCTGTATTTTGTTTTATAAACATTTTACCAACATTGGTATCAAACAGTGTAAATGTAATCATAGTCAATATTATGTTGTAATGGAAAAGCCGTAATCGGACAACTTGATCCAAGGTAGTACTAGGCAACCAGCAGATATGACTACAATAGGATCACTATGAGGTTAGTTACTGTTACGCGACTGTTATAATAAAGGCACATATGGCCACTCATATGAGGCCAAAGGTTGACCATGCTGTATGTAATAAAGGAGTGTTAATATTAAAATAGAATACATGAACGTCCTTGCTGTGCATCATTTCTATTAATGAGTGTCAATAAACATGATACAGTTATCCGTACTATCCATTTTAAACACTATTGAATAAACTAAAACTTATGAATTGAATTTGTTAACATTTTTTATAGAATATAGATTTAAGTGCGGAAATATTTTTTTATTATCACAAAGCCTTTGAAAAGTCGGTACAGTGAATATTATATGACAGTAATAAATAATATTAATTACTGTGTATCGTTCATTATGAACTTTATGCTGAGAATATTAAGACATTTTTATTTAGGAAAACCAATCAACTATATGATTCTTCAATATAAAAACATGCATTTTATGTACAAATCTAGCATCATAAATTTAGCTAATAAAAATATAAATTGTTTTTATATCAAAAACACCAATAACATGCAAACCACAGAAATAATAAATAATTATAATAAACTACTCACAGTATAATTGTACGCAATATAACTTGTTTATGATAGTGATGAGTTTACTTTAGCATGGGACCACAATTCTTTACTGCAATAACTACATTGTTGTACTCAAAACCAGTTTATGCAATTTATTTAAAGTTTGCGGTACACCATGTGTATATAGTTCTGAAAAGAACTGTTGAGTTTCTCGACATTTTGATCAATAATTTGATTGTCCTCAACAAATTCATTTAAACAATATCATACCATGGAGGTAACCATTACTGCAGTAAAACAAATTAGTTACTGCTGTAACTTAAGTAAAAAAATTACTCAGTTTAGAGAGGTTACATGGTGTAACTTATAAACCACTTTACGGCTACATTATAAAAACAATTAAACACAGTTTAAACTGTCAATATTTACACTTATCTATTTATTAGTGGGATTTATACTTTAAGAAAAGTACATTATATTACAATATAATACTAATAAAGTATTAAAATCATTTTTTAAACTCGGAATTTTATTTTAATCTAAGTAGACATTAGAGTATCAATTTTGAATAAATACTAAATCTATTATTGTTGAAATATTACAATACTTTGTACTTAATTTATTATTAACATATTTTAATGTAAATTAAAAATAATTTTATTTTATAGTTGTTTTTATAATTTTATTTAGCATTTACGTATATAAACTATAGGCTTAATATAATTAAGTTATTCTTTTAAGATATTAAATTTATCATCATCTATATTATATATATTATTTGTAATAATTAGTCACTGGTTGGAGGTACACACCTAATTGGTGACAGTGGCTTAGGCTGCTTTTGTGCTTTCCTGGCAGCTAGTGACTATGATTTTATACTTTCTTTTGCGTTGTGTTTGTTTAATTTGTTGATTTGTATTATATTTTGTAAAATGTATCTTTTGCCTGAATAAATAATAATAATAATAAATAATAATAATAATAAATATTAATAATAATAATAGAGTAGAACCCATATAGTGTTATAACATAGATTGAACATTACACATCCATTCTGTTCACAGGAAAGGGGCATCTTTTTAATAGTTCAAGTTCACAATTGTTCAAATGATGTCTCTGTATACAACAGGAGTGAAGTTGTGGCTTGGTGGTTATGATGCTTGGCTACCACTCTAAGGGTCCTGGGTTCAAGTCCTGTCACATGTCAGGATTTTTTCTAAGGACCAAATTACTCCACTCCCAAAGACTTGTAATAAGACTTTGTTTATGTAGAGCATCTTGTGTATATGTTTGTCTTGTGAACCTCTGAGGGTCCCTAATGATCAGCAATAGCTGGATGGATCACTCATTAAATATGGTTAAAAAAAAAAAAAAAAAAAAAAAAAACACAACTTGACTATTAAAATAATAAAGTTAATTGAAGATTAATTCATTTAATGTATAAGTATACACTAACCTCAATTTTAAGTATGATACCTGTTTTATATACTATTGTTACATCAAACTAACATTATTCATAATATGCAACTAAACTGTACACATATTATAACTTTCTTAAGCTCTGTCTGCACTATCAAACTAGTGTGATGTGCCCAAATATGGTAGTGATATGACATCACTGTGTCCATATATGGGCACATCACATTCTTTTGTCTCATAAAGTCAGAGCCTATCTTTTGATCTCATTATGCAAAATATTAAAATTTTTTAATATATTAGGAATTTGATATCATTGAAAAGGCAAAAAATGGTTACTTTTGAAGTCAGAAAATACCATTAAGTTAATGAAGATAGCACACATGATTCATTAAAATGTAATTAAAAATAAAGTGGTCAATTTTTTATTTTCCCTACCTAAAACTAACTACATGTACCTAAGAGTAAATATATTATGTTATTGTATTTAAAAAAATTCCAAGTAATAAATTTATTATCTCATCGACTTCTTGTAAACATTGAACATATGAAGTTTCAACAAGTGGACCATTTTAAGATTTAATAATTTGTAATTAGTACAGTTCATTTTAGTTTTCAAAAGTATGAAATTGAATGCAAAAAATGATCTATTATATTATATTTTTACACAATTAATAGCATTGTACATTCTGTGTGAACATGTGTTATAAACCCCTTGTTTGTCTTTACAGCTTCAACTGTTGCACATTGTGTGTGAACATGTGTTATAAACCCCTTGTTTGTCTTTACAGCTTTAACTGTTGCACATTGTGTGTGAACATGCGTTATAAACCCCTTGTTTGTCTTTACAGCTTCAACTGTTGCACATTCTGTGTGAACATGTGTTATAAACCCCTTGTTTGTCTTTACAGCTTTAACTGTTGCACATTGTGTGTGAACATGCGTTATAAACCCCTTGTTTGTCTTTACAGCTTTAACTGTTGCACATTGTGTGTGAACATGCGTTATAAACCCCTTGTTTGTCTTTACAGCTTTAACTGTTGCACATTGTGTGTGAACATGTGTTGTAAACCCTTGTTTGTCTTTACAGCTTTAACTGTTGCACATTCCGTGTGAACATGTGTTATAAACCCCTTGTTTGTCTTTACAGCTTTAACTGTTGCACATTGTGTGTGAACATGTGTTATAAACCCCTTGTTTGTCCCTGTAGCTTTAACTGTTGCACATTCTGTGTGAACATGTGTTATAAACCCCTTGTTTGTCCCTGTAGCTTTAACTGTTGCACATTCCATGTGAACATGTGTTGTAAACCCTTGTTTGTCTTTACAGCTTTAACTGTTGCACATTGTGTGTGAACATGTGTTATAAACCCCTTGTTTGTCCCTGTAGCTTTAACTGTTGCACATTCTGTGTGAACATGTGTTATAAACCCCTTGTTTGTCCCTGTAGCTTTAACTGTTGCACATTCCATGTGAACATGTGTTGTAAACCCTTGTTTGTCTTTGCAGCTTGAACTGTTGCACATTCCGTGTGAACATGTGTTATAAACCCCTTGTTTGTTCTTGTAGCTTTAACTGTTGCACATTGTGTGTGAACATGTGTTATAAACCCCTTGTTTGTCCTTGTAGCTTTAACTGTTGCACATTGTGTGTGAACATGTGTTATAAACCCCTTGTTTGTCTTTACAGCTTTAACTGTTGCACATTGTGTGTGAACATGTGTTATAAACCCTTGCTTGTCTTTGCAGCTTTAACTGTTGCACATTCCGTGTGAACATGTGTTATAAACCCCTTGTTTGTCCCTGTAGCTTTAACTGTTGCAATTTCATACATATAAATGTTGCAATTTCTTGTTGTCTTAGAGCACCGTCGTTCATGCGTAGAAAGGTATGCTGTAGTAAATCAATTAGTGGCGGCCTAGCATTTGGATCCTTTTGCATGCTGAAAAAAAAAGAAAAAGTATATACATATGTAAAAAATTTGTATTAACTGTTGCTAAATTAATTTGAAAATTGTTTGATGTTAATAAGTGATAAAGCAATTTTGGGGTATCCACATTGTCTGAATTTCATATCCTAGTCTGATGTTCCTTACTGTTGCGCCATATCGCTATCATTATGGTTATTTCCCCTCAGTAATAGAGAGGTTTCGCAATCTTACGAATACGATAACGGATACTTCACGCACACGTATTCGTTTTCGTAAGCCATAAAAAAATCTGTTTCGCATGGCAACGAAATATTGATGCGCGTCCAAAATATGACTGCGGTAAATTTGAGCGAAGCGCAGGTACGTGTTGCTTGGTGCTTGGCTGCCCAGGCCTAGCCATGGAGTAACATCAAAGCGAGTGAGGACTTTAAAAACTGTTATTTATCAAAATTGACTTGGCATTTTAGTAAATTACTTTCAATAAATCCATAATTATATTATAATCATGAATCATTCCCGATTCAAATGCAAAATGTACAAAATAGATCAAAAACTATACTCGTTTTGTAGTTACGAATATATGGTGATATTCGTCAACACGATTTACGAATATGAAATGGGGATCAGCTCAAAAGTTTCACAAATGTATGACTATTTATTTCCGTTATCGTATTTGTAAGGTTGCGAAACCTCCCTAATTGCTTATAAATTTTAAATGCAATGTGGTGAATGTATTGCGTGTACAGTATTACTTCTGATTATGCTGCCTCACCATTACATTATACAAATTAAAAATGGACTGTGCTAAAAGATTGTATTACTCATACCGCCTGAGGATTGCATTATAGAAATTAAAAAGAAAGTACTTATATGAGTATGCACCAGTTCATACAAATTAAAACAGAATTCATTTATAACAGTAGTGAAATAATAATAAGAATAATGAATGTTTATGAGTTGAAAAAAGAGAATATTTCATTGGTTGAAAGATTGAAATAAAAGCAGTTAATCTTTTAACTCATAAAATATTCTCACCTTTCAACGAATACAGAAAATTCATTATTGTTTTAGAACACAGCTACTGTACTGTTCTCAAATAATCTTTTATTCAATAAATCCATCTTGAATCATCCATCAAATTGCGGATCAGTACCTTGCATATGGCATGAAAAATGTACAAAATCTGGCTGATCGTATATATAGTGCAAAATAATGAACAGTATGTGATGCATAATTATTAAGCAATAAAACGGCAAGTGTACACTAAGGTGTGTTATAACTATGAACATGCATCAGTAATAGATTAAGAAGATCATTTTATTTCCAATGTTTTGTATACTTACCATTGTGAAACAAAATCGGAAAATGACTGTGAATATTTATCAAGTGAAAGAGTCGGTGGGTTCTGTAAAAAAACAAAAACTTGCATAAAAAATAACCAATGTTGAGTTAATTCATATAATTCTTTCTTTTTAAAATTGTCTATGAATTTCTAATACTAGCACACTTGTTTAAATGCATGTTTTTCATTTAAAAAATAATATATTGTACTTAAAACATTATGAAGTACTGTGGAATGTAGTATTGTGTTTTGATAATCTGTATAAATGATGGGCATATACAGACAATTATGTTTATAAAGGTTTAACCCTAGGCATTGTGATCTGTGTATAGCACTAGGCCCAGAAACAAGTAAGGTTGAAATTCTTCATGGTTTATACATTGTTTAATACTTATATCATTGTTTTGTAATTTCTCCCCAACGAAAAGAAGATACACTGCTTTCCAGTAGAACCCTAATTATTGCTTTTCTAAAATATACCTATAGCTTAGCTAAATGCTTACCTCATGTACTATACACTGTAGAAGATCTATTGGCTAAAACAAGAAAAAAAAAGTGGTTATCTAAAGCTATATTCACACTATCAAACTAGTTTGACAAACAAAGTGTGATGTGCCCAAATATGGTAGTGATATGACATCATCATGTCCATATATGAGCACATCACATTTTTTGTCACATAAAGTTTGATAGTATAAATAGGACTTTAATCTATTTATTAAAATCATTTTCGTTTGGATATTTCACACCAGATTAAGACGTCTACGTGTAGACAGAGCTTAACATGGTGTGTAACTACTTGTAACAAGTGCATGCCGGCCAAAATGTAGGTGTCAATGGGCATTTGTTGCCATTTTGTATGAAAAGAAATGTATTATTTGTCTTACTGATAATGCCTGTTGTCTTGGGGTAACCTAATAAAAAATAAAATATATAATCATTATAATATAAAAATGACTAGTTAATTTGAAAATAAACAAATGTAGCGATCAGTATTGATCAGTATTATTTGATACACATTGACCTCATACATGGATTATAAACGTTACTCTACTCTTTAAAGAACAAACAAAAACTGTAATACTTACAGGGTAAGGAAACCTTCCGGTTGCCATCTGAAATTAGTAAAAAAAATAGTTATTATTAATAATAAAGCTCATAGTACCGTATATTTCGGTGTATAAGTCGCACTTTTGACACGCAAATTTGACCTCTAAATTAAGGGTGCGTCTTATACACCGAACATAAATGCCTCACCACACAGATTGTACATATAGGCCTAGGCCTAGACCTCGATATCGTCACCTCGTTTGCTAGGCCTAGCCTAGCTACAGTAACTAACTAACGTAACAGCAACCTGCTTCTGCCTAGTTTTCAAGGCATTTTAGCATGATGTTATACTAAATATGATGAAAAGATTTGTTCATTATGGAGCTGTTTTAGGCGCTCCGATAAAATTTCATTAGTAAACGTTTACATACGATTGGAATAGTATTTATTTATACAGTAGTTATACGCACGATCGATCGCCGACCGCCGTACCCCCAGCGCAAGCCCTTCCCTTGGCGGCCACATGGTGTACGGTATTCGACTAGTATATTCTCCAGGTGATTATAGCATGGACCTAGCGTACACACTTCTCGGATACATAGATACTAATCGAATACGATTGTCCGTGAAAACGTGCGCCCTCTCGAAATGATCGAGCTAGCCCACACACGTACGTGTTACACACACGGTCATGCACTCGATGTTGCGGGTGCGAAACTCATGAATAACAAGTTAGAAAGAACTTGTTGAGGCTGGGCGCGGCTGAGCCTAGGTAAGGAAAAACCTAAATAAAGGACGCCGTTGTAGATTTAACAAAATATATTATTACAATAATATTGATTAAAATTTAAAAAAACATTGTTTTGATGAAATATAAGGTGCGTCTTATACATCGACGATATAAAAAATACCGATATTTTACTCTCAGTTAGGGGGTGCGTCTTATACACAGGTGCGACTTTAATACACCGAAATATACGGTAATCATATGTTAAGGATGATACTATCTCAAAATCTCGAATAAAATTAACCTACTCCTAAACAGCTTACCTCTAAAAGAAAGATTCCTAATGTCCATACTTCTGATGGTATTCCATATTCATGGCCTAAAACACGCTCAGGCTGGAAATAAATATGATTATTAAAGTATGAAATGACATTAAAATAGCAAGTTAGTTTTATTTACATTATAGTATGGTTAAATACCATTTGTTTAAACTTTAATTTAATAGTAGTAATTTAAATGTTTTTGAAACAAAGCAAAATACAGCATCACAGAAACTGCATGTACTACTGTAGTATGCTGTTTATATAATTCCAGGGACTTAGTCATGGATTAAAAAAAAATTTCATTTACTTGTTCGACAAAAATGTCTGGGACTAAAGAGCCACTGAACCTCGATGGCTTGCAAGCAAGTAGTCACCTTTCATATTTTATTATTCAATTTAATATTGTCAAGCTAATATGTCAAGAACAAACAACATCAAACATTTGTTGTTCAGTATGTTTAATGTTGAGGTGAGAAAACAGTATTAGTATTACAACTTACACTCATATATGCATTGGTTCCAATGTATGTCTCAGCAATTGATCGATCAAGTTGAGCACTCACCCCAAAATCACAGAGCTTAACTTCACCTTGCGTGTTCACCAGGATATTAGAAGGTTTTAAATCTGTATATTTAAAAAAAGATTTAAAATCAACATTAAAGATCAATTAATATCAATTGAAAATTTGAAGACAACTTAATATAAAATATCATTTTACAAGACACCACAAAAATAACATGTAAACTTAATAATTGACCTGGAACTGAAAGCAACACAACTCATCTCAAATGAAAGGAACTAGTTGCGCAAGAGTACTTATGTCAACTGAAAGGAAATAGTTTGGGAGAGCTTATGTCAGTTGAGTTGTGTTGAGTTTCATGTCTTTAGCTGTGACAAGCTATAACATACAAACCTCTATGTAATATCTTGAGGCTCCATAAATAGTTTAGTCCCTGAACAATCTGAAATGTAAACAAATCATTTATTCATTCATTTTGTAATATAGTAGGATCCCTATCAAAGAGACCCTGTCACCTTAATAAAAAGACCCTCCACACCCTATCCGGCATGGTTCCGAACATGCAAATCAAATAGAATATCAGTGTTTCGGTTTCACAGGGTCACATACTTTTAGATTGCCGCATGGCCATGTGGAACATCATAAAAAACTTTGTCCTCTAAATGGCAGTAAAATAATAAGTGTAAATAAACACTATTTAACATTATATCAATTTCTGCATTTCATTTAACCAGGATCACTGTACCTTTCACAAAAGTAATAAAATAAATAAACTTACTGAAATTGTCATTTTTCCTAGAATGGTCTCTGGTATACATTTATACATTTCTAATGATCCTCCTGAAAAAAAGGTAAAAAAAAAACATAACAGAGAGTTGTAACCTCCGCCAGGGGTAAAGAGAGAAAACGGACCAAGAATTAAAAAATCTAGTCTACATTTACATACCACGTGCACATACATGCGCACACACCTGGATGTATACAATGCTTAAAATAATCTGAACGCGCCCTAAGTTAGTACAAAATTGTATCATGTATACAAGTATTATACAGTATATGCACTAAAGATTTGTTTCAATTCATTCTTGTAAAACATATGGTCTATCTTTGGTGGAAATTTGGTAAAATCCTGCAGAGGTAGTAATTGCTGTACATACCATCCATAAATTCTGTACAAAAGGAGATCCTATCTTCATTAAAGAAAGCACTATAAAAACCAATTATTACTGGTGAATCACACTGCAGAAATAAAAAAAAATTATGTTGGATTAAAATACAATTTTGAAACAAATACATAATTCATAGAGAAACCAAAAAAAACCCCATTTAATATTCAGGTAAGTCCTGTATTCATTTCTAGAAAAAAAAAGAAGAGCTGTTAGGAACTAATTATGCATTATGTGCTAGGGTGGCCAGTTCCTTTCCATGCCACCTTATCCTCCCTAGTATTTTCAACCAGGTATTCATTTACAGCTGAGTAGACTGGGAGTGGTCAGAAATTGAACCCTCTCTGTATGACAGTCAAGTGTCCTAATCACTTGACTACACAACTCCATTAATATTACACAATCTCTATAAAAAGACAAGATGGAGACAAAAGTATTGAATTTAAAATACTCGTTTAAAAATATTGATGAGTGTTTGCATAGGAACGTATTATTAATAGTTGGTAATTATGTAAAATGGTGGTCATATAGATATATTATAGAGAAAAGAGAATGGTTTAGTTGTGTTTAATATGCAGTGTATACCGCTCATTGATTTTGGTTCACTTGGGAAATAAATACTTGTAAACAAGTATTGTATCCCAACCCACAATAATCAATGACACCATATCAAGCCCACTGGTTATTGTCAATTAATCGCTCAGTCTTAATTAATTAGCGGAAGACAAGAATAGTATGAAAGATGAGAACTTGGCATTTCAAACAATGATATTTTCATCTACTATTTCAGTTTTAATTAAAAAAGTAAAAGTTATAACTGTTATCTTTTTTAAAATTGTTAGTACAATAAAATATCGATGAGTTTAACATCCAGGAATGTACTATTTAGTTGTGTAATTTGTTGTTTAGACAATGGATCGTAATTGAAAACAATCAATGGGAATAAAATAAATTATTGATGATAATATCAACCCAGTGTATGTAAAACAAATGGTATATAACCTGATTGTGTTTTATCAGTCATTGAAACCAATTAGTATTATGTAGCACACTGTGATGATTGATTTCATACAAGGCTTGAAGTAGTTAAATTATATTTTAGCATCTTTGTTATTCGTGTGGTCTAACTGGTCTGTGAACACAACCATTCTCTGCTTAGTCTTAAGATCATAAAAGACAAATGAAGTATATCTGAAGTTTTAATAGCATTACCGAACACATTTGATATTTGGTAAGAGTTTATATTTAATTTTAATTTATTATTTTTTAATAGACTAAAAATGTTTAAAGTTTAAATGATTTTATCTTAGAAGTAAGCATGATTCTGTAAATTGTATGATCATATTTTAAATTTAAACAAACAATTTGATTTATTTTGATTAATAATAAAACTAATACATTCATACTGTATGTAACCAGTTTTCCTGTTGTTTGTTTGTTTTTTAAGGGGGGGGGGGGGGTGGTTGCCAAACAGAAGGTTTTGTTTTGTTGGTCATGGTTGGTCTTTTAAAAAGTTGATTGAATTTATCTTTATATCATTTTTTTTTCTATTATTAATTTTATCAAAGATACAGTAATTAACATTACACAATGAAATGTAAATTTATTGCCTTAATTTGGCCATATGATTGAGGTGTTTTTTCTCCACCTTGCTTTTTTTCCCCTAATTTTTGAGCTTTTTTTGTTTTATAAATGTATTATATGAAAATTATTATTATATTATGTATGAAAATTTTAATAGAATTCAATAATAATATTTATAGTTAATGAAAAAATAAATGATAATGTTCAAATTCATAGAAATGAATACAATCACAACGGTAATGTTGCTCTTCGCTGTCTTTGGAACGTTGTGCCAGAAAACGGATGAAAGCGAAAGCATCATTGGGAAAAAACGAGACAAGAAAAAAGATCGCCAGGAAGATTACTGCGGAAAATGTTGTGAACGAGGGCCACCTGGATTAAATGGAAACCCGGGAGCACCTGGAATGCCAGGAACTACTGGACTTCCAGGTACATAGTACTAAATATCCTTCATCTGCTCTCCTATTCAAACAACATTTTTTTAATATATTATGTTTTATTCTAAACGTTAATGTCCAGTCTTTCGTGCATTTTCTTATTTTTAAGTTGTAACATAATCATCCAATCTTGACAGCATCTTTTTAAATATGAATGAAATTAATAAATAATAATAATCAAATTTGAACTGTTAAATATACTATACTGTTTATATAATATTATAAATACTAATTTTAAATATGTTATCTGTAATTGATTCTAATTTTGGTTCCGGTTAATAGTTTTTTAGTTTTTAATGTTATAAGACAAAAAATACAAACAATCATTACAACCTTTTTCAGGACGTGATGGCCTTCCAGGTCTGCAAGGAGTACCCGGAATACAAGGCTTGAGGGGCCAAAGAGGTGATGCTGGCCCTCCTGGAGCACGGGGACCCACAGGTGTGGGCATACAAGGCCTACCAGGTCAACATGGCGAGCCTGGACCAGTAGGTGCAACTGGTCAACCAGGCACACCTGGTCCACCAGGCCCTCAAAGCGAACCAGTTTTAATGGAGATACCTTCTTTTGATAGCAGTGGTTTTATAAATCCTCAGATTTCTGCATTCACAGCTGTCCGTACTAGAGACATGGCTGGTAGTTCAGGTGTTGAGAAAGTTATATACTTTGATACCATTATAACCAACATTGGTAATGATTTCAACTCAACTCATTTCATTTGTACATTAAATGGAGTCTATTTCTTCACGTTTCACATAACACACAACCGGGATGCTAGAGTTGAACTAGTTATGAACAATCAGCGTATTGTGTCGATACACGGAGACTCGGCTAACCGTCATCAACAGTCGTATAGTAACAGCGTGGTCTTGGACTTAAGACGAGGGGATTCAATATGGCTTAGACTGGCAACTGATCATTCGATTTCTGGGGATTCTCTAAACCTCACCACATTCTCTGGCTACTTAATCAGTGCAACATAATTACCATCTTGTATTAGCAAACATATATCCTCCACATTAATTATGCTATTAGTTTTAATGTTTATGATATTGATAGTCATAGATAAATATACAAATATTTATTTTACTGTAATTAACAAATGTACACTTTACTTTATTACCAAGTTTTATGAGTATAATATGTTCCAAATGGAAATCTACCCTGCTGTGGACGGAGGGGAGAGCACCTTAATTGGCTGCAATGAAAGGGGTGAAGCATTTAGTTAAAAAGTGTATCATTTAAGTCCACAAGAATAAGTTCATGTAATAAATTTAATTCCATTTTGTATCCATGTACACTATATTGAATATAAAAAAAACAAGTTTGTTGAACTGTACTATTTGAACACCTTGATAAAATAAGACAAAAACAACTACAACTAAACACTACTAACACAATAAATAATTATTTAAAAAATTGTTATTATTAGATACTTTGTAGTGACTTTGTTTACAGATGGCTGTTGATAACACCTTTTTATTTTTCCATTAACCATATTGTACATACTGTCTGATATACATTTCTCAATATTTAAAAATTAAATCCTAGATGTTAGTTGACATCTTTTATTCAGATTTTCTCTTAGATCAAGATAAATAATTTGATTATTCTAAACAACTTAACAAATTATTTACGGGAATTAATGATTTATGTTGCAATCTTCATTACATATTTTATACCACTTTAAAAAGCTCATGCAGTACCGACAATAACACAATAAAATTGCAGGCCATTCATTACATATAATATTATATTGTACAATTTTTATTAGAGCATTTTTCACTTACCATTAAACAGTATGAATAATTAAATGAAGAAATAAATCTTACCTTATATAAAATTTGAAGTTCAGATGCAATTTGTTTTTGTACCCCTTCTTTTGATATATCTAAATGCATAACCTAAATTACAAGAAAATTATAATTTAATGAGAAAAAGAAACAGAAAATAAAATCAAATGTAGATAAATACAATATACAAATCAATTAATTACAATTTATTTTGATAGAATTAGTTACAGCAAGCTAGCTAGGCCTACAGCATGGAGAGATAATAGTACTCCACGGTTAATGGATGAAATAGTATGAACATTTATCTAAAAAATCAGAAGTTGCATATTTTAGGGAGATGAAGTAAACTAAGGCTCTATTGAAAATTGAATCAAGACTAGTTAACTAACATCCAATGTCAAATAGTGATGTCACAATTTGTGGATTACAGGTATTATTATTATTATTATTATTTATTTTTTATACTGGGTAGCCTAAAAAACTGTTTAAGCCCAGTTATGAAGAGTGGCTGTGAGTGACAGTGGCTTTGTGTGTACTAGTACCGTGGTAACATCCTTGTCTATAAAGATGTACTAGGTTCTTTAAAGTGAGCTAGATATGCACACTGGACCTACAGTTTATAGTCCATATCCGAGAAGACTCGTTCTACCACCAGATGCGGGTGAGGCTTGAATCATTGGCTATGTATTACAGGTCCACTGTTTTGATTTAATGCAATTCCTTATTGTATAATAAACATCAAATGATCTTACAATGCATACCAAGCATAGACCATCCTTACCTTAACAGCTATTACATTATTTGAAGGTTTGTGTAGAGCTCTGTGAAGCATAAAAAACAGATTGTCATCATTTACAATGTAAGAAATAAACAGTATACATTTTTATAAACAATGAAAGAACAATACACCATTGATAAATCTAATAACAGAGTAATACACAAATGCATTATTATGATTCATTGACCTTTAAAACACACTATTATTCATAATGGACTAAATTGCATGAGTATACAAAATATGTACCTATTATGTAAAGGTTTCCTAGGATAGTTAAGCCCATTTACCATCACTGCTGGTTTCTAGTTTGTTGGGCACAAACGGGAATGCTTCAAACATTTAAAACCCCTTTTGCATGATCAAGTTTGTATTGTCTGGACCACCTTTAGTTTGCTGTTTGGTACCAATTTGCATCTTATGGTTTCTTAATTAGTGCTGTGAGCAGTGTAAAGGAACAGCGAGACCACTTACTTATAAACTGTACCGCTATGGCCACACCCTAGCACTTCAAGGTATTGTATTTCAGCTTCTGCCATCTGAAACAAAAACATTAATTTTAAATGAATTATACTTGTATCAACAATGCTAATATAAAGACATTAAGATGGTGTATTTTTACTTATAATTTATTTATTTATTCAAATTCTCACAAAAATGTACATACAAAGCAAGAAAAAGACAAAACATATAAAAAGAACAGAGTACATTCAGTAAAGGATGGGACCAACAGGTGGTAAACACCTCTAGGACGGTCCAATCCCAAATTTCACAATGAGTAAAAAAGTTTATAACATTATAATAAATTTAAATATAATAGTAATTTATAAATTTGTATTATTTAAGATTAAACTAACATTCAAAGTCTTCTTTTTGTATGTATACTTTGTTAGACTATAGACAAAACATTATATTTTTTAGTTTGTATTTAGTGCTTTACTAGTTTCAACAGTTAGCAAGTTTACAGTACACCATGTGAAAAAAGTAAAGTAAGGTTGAGAAAGTTTCAACATTTCGGTTGTTGTGCTACAATTGTCTTAACAATATTGCATTTTTCATTTGTGATATAGAGTAAAGCTCTGTCTACACTATCAAACTTTATGTGGCAAAAAAATGTTATGCGCCCATACATGACATATCACAATGATATATCACTACCATTTTTGGCCATATCACTACATATTTGTGCACGTCACACTTTTTTTTTGTCGAATTAGTTTGATAGTGCAGACAGAGCTTAAGATGAAGATCTATAAAGATTACTGTACTAATATTAGGGGAAAATTCCTCAAACAACATTGTAAAGTAAGGGTGTACAAACTTAATTTAACTGGACTTTGCATTGTTTATTTAAATGTTTATTGATAAAAACTGAAACTTACTGTTCCATTTGCGAGTATTTCTCTAAGTTCAGCATCATGTCGATGTCTAAAAGAAATTAAAATTAAGGTTGAAACATTATAATAACAGTTTTGCATGATTTATAGTGGAGCATAGAAAGATGGTTTTGTTAAAATTATAATTACTATCTTTTTAGGGACCACATTGGAATTAAGTTGTTTTACTTTAAACGACTTTATGTGTTTTCCTGTGCATCGTCAGACTTCATTAATCCCGCCATTTTTATTTGCTTTTTTGATGTATTTCAATATTTAAGGTGATAATATATTTTATTGATGTATTTTTAATGTTATGTATTGAGATGCCAAATAAATGAAAAAAAGAAAGAAAGAAAAATTATTCTTGGAGACAAACATGACTTTTATAATCCTAACATAATTGTATATTAAAACAAATTTGGTATGTCTTTAGGCACATTTGGCCAAGTAATACCAATAGTAAATTAATCACTGTCCTATCAGATAGGTGATAATCCCCCTTATTATACAGGGGCTATTTCGTGAACCAGTTTATCCCCTACTCATCTTAAATGAAGAACTGGGTCCTTTAAAGTTCACACAGGTTGTACTGTGTACACTGGACCTACAGTTTATAGTCCTTATCTGAGAAGAACTAGGAGCGAGTTAGCCTCGAACCCATGCCGATTGTTAGCTCTTTAGGTATGGTAAGTGGCGCCCCATGCCTTAACCGCTCGACCATTTGACTCATATTGAACACTTTGCATTAAAAATATGCTTTAATTCCTCGACTATAAATAGAAACTACAACTTCCAGATCACAAACTTGGTACTCATAACTCTAGACCACCGGGTTTGCGTTAATGGCTAGGGTTTAGATTCAAGTAAGCAGGTACTACTACTACTACACAAACATAATTATTTTAATTACTACTAAGATTATGTAGTAATTGAGTTTACCCTGTTCCTAGAACAACGCCACTGTCCGCTTTTTGTACAAGAGATGATTCCACAGGCCTTGTGTTTATCTAAAAAAAAACCCAAAACATATGTAAATAAAATAACTTTAGCTCTGCAACACATGACTCTACAATCAAAATCATTTAATTTCAAAATCAAACAAGAAATCAAATGCATTAAGAGCCCAGAAACTCAGGGAATTACTTTGCAAAATGCAGAGACCAACAGAGGGTGCGTTATTGAATATTGCACCCCATATTGAAGATACAAATAACTTGTTAAATGTTTAAACTAGTGATTATCACCAGCTTCAATTTAAACTGAAGATGAACCAGCTGTTGAAAGGGATATGACAAGTAGAATGCAAGGAAGTATGAATAGTGCTGATAGTAAATAAACTATGTCACTATACACTAATTAGCATTAGTACTGCTTTTATAATTATTCGATGTCACTATACTCTAATTTGTAATAGTGATACCTTCATCTTCATCAGCAAGTTCACTTCCTGCTTTATAGGTAACGTTCTTTGTTGTCAAATTGAAACTAAAAATCTAAAAATAATTCTAAACTTTGTTTTATTTTAAACTGATAAATTGAGTTGTAATAATCTTACCGTTAAACCATGAAAATTTCTTTTTCCAGCATTGTTAACTAAAAATGAAAAAACGAAAAAAATCTTTAATTACCGTATTTATCAAGAAACGGGAGGCGATTATTTTTTTGGGTGTAATCAGGTAACATATATATTCAAATAAATACTTCCTAGACATGAAAAAAATACAACACAATTAATAGTAAATAGTGAAAGTGATAAAAATCAAAATGCTTGTAGATCATGTGAATCAATGAATTCTACTAAAAATAGAAATGTGTTGTAATATATTGTGTATGCATGTGGTTGGGCGTTTATTCAAGGAAATAAAAATAAGGCCTGGGGAACTTATTCAGAGGGAGGTGTTCAAAGCGGGTCATTTACTCAAATAAATATGGTAAATATATCCCTGCCTGCTGACTATTGGATGTTAGTAAAAGAATGATTAGTTAACATATATTGTAAGAAAATTTGATGTCGTTTCTGTGCATCTGGATTTAATTAAAGCCTGTTTTCCTGTCGATGTTAGTCGACGCTATCATCGTTGATCGTTAACAGTTCAACGACGATCGTTTGAAAACGATCAAGTTGAAATGATAAAGATAGCGAGTACCTTTTCCTGTAAATCGTTAACATTTCAATGTTTACGTAGAAGATCGCCGATTATTGTTAACGATAGCGTCGAATAACGTCAACAGGAAAACAGGCTTAAGACAAATTATTATAGTATTTTATTTTATTATATTTATTATCCATAACAAAAATCCACTATGAATATAAAAGGATAGTCAACAAACCATCCATGAGTAAGAATAAACTATATGACAGATTGGTCTTGTATAGATATTATATTGAACTATAATATCTCTATGGATAGATTCATTACTGTCAAGGTCATTCTCATTGTCCAGCTACTACTAAACAAAACTGATTACAAAGCAAAGTGGTTAAAAACAAAACAACTTATGTTGGCATAATCATCCTATAATATTATTCACTCTCATACCAACATTTGTTTTTTTAGCCAGGAAAAAGTGGAAGAATGTTTAGCTCAACTTTTTCAATATTCTATTTTATGTAAACTTTTCTTTTTGTAAGGATCTTAATAATTAATATGTATGCACTACATACAGTATTATGTCAGAGTCATCTTCCCATTTTATATGTTTTAAAAAATCTAATAAAATTGTTCTGTACACCTTAATTAAAGATGTATTGTCCCCTAAAACATGAAAAATAAAGATTATTTTGTAGTTTTAATCAAGTTAATCACCTCTGTAGAAAAAAAAACATGGAAAAAACGAAAAAATAAATGGTTTAAATTCAACCAAAAACCCATTGGCTGGCAGCCAATTTTATTATTTTTTTTTTTAAACTACAGTTTTTTAGGTAAATAAATAGTTTTTTGATCCAATTATTGGTCAAAGTGGATAACTATTAGGTGACATTAAAACGATGTATTCCAAAAAAAAATAATTAAGAAATATTTTTTCAGGGGGACAATATATCTTTAAGGAAGTACAGTATCATGAAATAAAAGTATATAATATTTACATAAAGATCTTGATAATTAATAAACTAGTATATCAGTGGCATTAAATAAAGTTATAACCTTTATGCTGTGAAAGATACAGCAGACAAACTCTATTAAGGGGACACCTTCAGGACACCTGTTTCTCTCTCTCTCTGATTTTATTTCTTTTTATCCTTCTTTCATTGTTGGCACACTGTATTTTTGTATATATATATATATGGGTCATTCCATGTCAAATCACCCAAAAAAAACCAAAATTTACACCTCACCATCTCAGATTTTGATCAAATTTAAAATATATGGTAATCACTATGAAAAATTCCAAAATTTCAAATTTTATTCAAATCGGACAAACCGTTAAAAAGTTACGGGCAATTTAAAATGGCCGAAAATCGGTAAAAAGAGCAAAATATCGCGAGACCGTCGATTTTAAAACGTGAATATTTTCAAAACTACTAGTCCGATTTTAATGAAACAAGTAACAAATTAATGGCCATTTAAGGAGGATTCCAAATCTGCAATCAGAATTAACTCTTATAAATTTCCCTTAAAATGTTCTATTGACCTATAATTTGACCTTTGCCATGACCCTGTGGAACAAAAATTATAATGTTAAAATATTAATTTTTATATTTTCACACTTCTTGCCTGTAAAATGTTAGATAAAGCTAAGATGTCTTTTGTACCAGTTCTATTTTATAGGCTTTCAAAATTGCACATCAAACAAATTCTATGTGAAAAGCAGTGTTTAACATGTTTAATCAGTTATATTTTACATTGCCTCTATAAATGTTTTATTGAAAGATATCATTCCTGTTGAAAGTAGTCAATATTGCATCTTCTTCTTGTTTTGATATACTGTAAATTCCTACTTGATGATGATGTTAGTGATGGTGCATCAATAAGACATAGGTCACTTGATTCTTCAATCCATCAGCTTTATCTGGCCAATGGACATTTTTTGAAGGACCAGGAGGATGCATAAATGATTTAAAGTACTGTTTAGTCACCAAATTCAGCTGACATGACATCCAGCACCATCCCAATCCACCACACACCATCATACAAACACGCCACAAAATGATTTTGAGAAATTGCATATTGTGGAACTTCTCGTGCAAATGTAGTAGATGTTGATGGGCAGCTTGTTACGTTTACTTTCCTTGGTTCATCTTGTTGTGCACTTGTATACCATAAGAGAACCATCTTGTTGCGGTACAAATCTGTGCAGTTGAAGGGTGCCTTTGATGGTTTTGGCTTCAGAAAATCGAGATTTCAGTCGAGCTACAGATTCTTTAATTTCTTCGGATGAAATTTCAATTTATTCCACATTTATTTAGTCATCAATTACAACATAATTGCAATACAACTGATAACAAGGATCCTGCATAAAAAAGCTGTAGCTTTGTTTTTTTGTAGGACCCTTTTACATAGAACAATATAAGTAAATAGAAAGGTAAAATAGTCATTTCCCATAAATGAAAAAAAATGATACCAGGAATGTTTTCAACACAGAAATTAAACATGTCTATTGATGTTAGTAGTTGATTATGATATGGACGTTTTAGACTCTTTTTGGTTACCAGTCGTTGTAATGTCCCCCCAATTCCATCGCATTCACTTTTCCCATGTGATGTGGCGAAAAAGTTCCACTCGGCATTGAAATCAAAATCATGTTTGTGATTGCATAGATTGATAAAATTGGACTTATTTTTATATTGACCTGCGCATCCATCGGTAAAGTAGTGAACCTTCTTTATTTCGTAAAATTTACCCTTCAAATGATTTAAAACAACTTTTTGGAAAATCCACACTGTTGTTGTTGAGTGTATTGCAATTAGATAAATTTCCATCCACCTCACATCTGTATATGCTACAAATGGATGCAGTGTTGCCTGTTTGTTTTTCCAGTGAAAGCTTTTTATTTCATCTTGGATGACAAAAGCGTAATTTTCAGCAAAATCATCTTTGAGTTACTATCTCCTGCAAAGGATAAATGACCCCTGAGCTTCAGCAACAGTAACTGGTGCCTTGTTAGCTTCATTTGGTCAGCTAGCTCATCACCGCATTCTTCAATACTTTTTCACTGTTATTAATGTTGTGCGGTCTGTTGTTACCCATTGCTTGTTGTACAGTATTCTACTTCATCAATATCCTCCTGGTATATCAATTAACACATAGATTGATACAAAACACAAACCCAGACAACATGATATAACTATATCTTCTAAATGAGGTAAAAGACATCTTAGAATTTTACATATGTTATAAATACCACTTTATAGTTTTAAAAAAAAGTAATGACATTAAAAAAATATACGTTCCACAAGGTCAAACCGGGGGTCATTTTATATATCAAAAGGTCAAATATATTTTAAGACATTCTACTACAATTCTGATAACAAATTTGGAATATTTGGGGCATTTCCTTTCCCATACTGTTTATTTTTTTTTAATTGGACTTGTAGTTCTTGTTTTATGGTCTTTTGAAAATTGGCGGCCGCACCCATTTTTACGTTTTTTTGCGTTTTTTCCACAATTTGTCCAGCCCGTAACTTTTAATCCGTTTTTCTGAATTACGTAAAATTTTATATTTAAGCTTTTTTTAGGCTAATAACCACCTGTACCAATTTTCATTAAAATCCGAGACAGTAGGGTGTTTACCATTGGGTGATCTGACATGGAATGACCCATATATATATATATATATATATTTTATATCTTTGTTAATTTTGTGTTTTTATAGTTTATTTTGTATTTACTGTTTGTATTGTTTGAGGGTCCCTAATGATCAGCTGATGCTGGATGGACCACCCTCATAAAATATTGTTGAAATAAAAATAAAATAAAAATATCCTTTTAATAGGGGTGTCGTCTGTATAAGGTTTGGCCATCATTCGGTCCACAAGAAAATGTCTCTGTAATAGGGGTCTCAGTTTTTTTAGTATTTAACACTAAACAGTGATACACACATGGCCTATGAATAAATACAAATTTACAATTACTTACCCCTTGGATAAAGCGTTAAAGGTGGTGCCATCTTGCCACTGTTTGAGCATTCTTCCATTATACTCATGTACTATTAAAAAAAATCACAACACTTGAAATCATACTTTTTGTATATTGGAGTATTAGTTTGCATTAAAGATCATTTAATAATTAAAGTACACTATTCCCATTTCATTTGACATTTATTTAGTAATTTATGTTTACAACTCAAGTATATTTTTCTGTTGTTATTGAGTATCACTAAACATATTAAAGATAATAAAAAACAAGAATAATCGACACTTTTTTGTATGTCTATGGATTTTGATATTTAATTGAAATATAAGTGATATATGTGTATACAGTATAAAAGGGTATTGTAGCATCTGCAAACATAAAGTCTACTGTTTAGAAATAAGGAATAGAGATGATGTCAATTTTGTTTGCTCTATTCCTAACATTATTTTGTGAAAATTGGCAAAATCAGAACTTTTTTTCTGCACACACTTTTATTTCAACAGTAAAACTTGACATATGAAAAAAATATATACAGTAGAAAAATACTCACAAATGACATCATGGCTTGCATCTCTGCTTCACTACTCACAATGATGCGATCACCATCATCATCCTCATCTAAATAAAACATTAAAATTAGTTAATAAAGCCAATTTTAAATAAAAAAATGTATTTCACTTATTAATTATTTTAGGAAATGAACTTTTCATCTTAAGCAGCTAATTATTGAGTATTGTTAATTCAAAGCAAAGTTCTTATAGTGCACATACCTGGCTATATTGTGATGTTAAAGACCCCTTCCCTGCAATTTTGGACGTTTTTTGGAAAATAATACATATATATCACTTTAAAAACATTAAACCATGTCATTCCTTGTCTTAAATGTACGTTTTATGGTAAATTATGATAAAAAGTGAGAAACAATGCACTACCTAAGTAGCTCGCGGCGATCGACCTCTCGTGGACGGTCTTAGGCCTAGCCTAGCTAGGCTTAGTTTTGTAGGCCTAGCTGGTAAACATCGGTAACGTACGAACATCGTACGCGAGCTATATACCTAGCCTGACGTTTTATAGTTGCTGCATTAATTGTCTTTCTATTTTTGCCAGACTCCGTTGATACAAATTGGGGAAAACCCGGTATTTTCGCTGAAAAGTTAGGAGTCTTCCATTTGTTTTGGCCTCACGATCGATCGAAAAGTGGGCGAATTACAGGTGAAAAACAAAAATATCAATCCGCGCGCAATGCATTTTGGGATTTATAGCGGGCCGCTATAATTATTAGAATCGACTTATTTTTCACATTTTTAACCGTTTAAAGACCAAAAAAGTTATCGCAATAGGACCATATAGTATTATTTTTACATTAAATATAGTTTGTGATCTTAAATTAGATCTAAAAAACGTAGGGAAGGGGGCTTTAAGTTATTGTACAAAGGAATGATGGGTTTTTACCTTAAAGCTCTGTCTACATTATCAAACTAGTTTGACAAAAAAAGTGTCATGTGATGTGCCCAAATATGGTAGTGATAATGCTTGCCCCAAATATAGTATTAACATATTAAAGTTTGATAGTGTAGACAGAGCTTTGGAGTGGATGTTCCAAACTTTCTATAGTTAACATTCTGGTAACAATAACATTTTATTTATTTTAAATATGTTTTGCTAACTTAAAAATAAGATGAAAGTTTTGCAATTGACCTACTGTACAATAAGCAGGTGAAATACATATTAGACAGTTTGGTTAGAATATTAAGTTGTTTTTGTGGAAGATGTTAATTTAGTGGTGAAACTTTGTCTGTTTTGTTTTGTATGCTTTGTATATGGATGAACTATGCGAAATAAAGAAAAATGAATGAACTGCAAGATTTACTAATGTGGTCTTTACATTAATTTTATATTTATTTCTTTCTACATGAGTACTGTACACCTTTATTGTACTTTATACACTTTTCAATTGTATGACCCAGTATACTACTATCCCCGAGAAGAGATACCGTGATGCACCACTGTGTCAAAAAAGTGAATTACCTTTTCATAACCACGACACACACATTCAGACGAACAATTACCATGCTGTTCATGACATGTGGGTGGTAAAGTGATGGATATTGACACACCATTGTTTATTGACGTTACGCACCATTTAGATTTTTTAACACATCCCTCCGTCAATAATTATTTGTAAATTTACGTAACCATGATGCACCTCTCCCGGGGATCGTATAGGGTGTCACAATTAACAAGTGCATTATAGCATACAACTTACATTCAAATGTATTGCTGACGTTATTCTGTAATGCCTGTGCTATAACTTCCTGCAATACAAATGTTAAATAACTACTTTAATACGCTACCTACTAAATTAAGCTACTGTACACACGTTCAGCCCTGATGTGATTACATATTCCACAAGGCAAGGTTGATGCATTGTGAATGGTTCTAATTGATATGCTGCCCCCTGAAAGCTAGATAGGCTTACAGTATATACAGTATGTGTAACAGATACTAAATACATTGTAGTGAGTTTGAACAAACAAAACCTTTTAAATTAAAAAAAATGTTGTTACTATTTTAATTAGGCCTAGGCTATGAACTTATTATGCACGTTGAAAAAAATAATTATCAGGAAATCTTTTCTTAATCTGCTAAACCTCTTCTCTGGACGTACAGCCATACTAGCATTTCTATCTTTGTAAAAACGGCTCAATTCTGAATGACACAATGACAGTGATTTAATCTAGGCCTAGGCATAGCAAAATTTTAGATATTGGAGAAGGGAAAAAATCAGTTTCTCCCCACGATCCATACTTCCGTAAACCTACCAGAACGTCACTGTATGTCAACCTTGGTGCTTGAACAGTCCAATCCACATCTTCCCCTTGCTGTGTTTTAATTCGTATAATAAAGGGCTGTAAAGACATTATTGCACTATGGTATATTTACAATAAAGATCAAATCTAACTTCATAGCTAGCTGTACTTTCAGTAACAATTCGATGGATAGACTTCGGATGACTTGCTCATGCTAGGCCCACTACTTTATTATTTTTGTGTGTGACTTCTGTCAATTGGTGGCGCTATGTCAACATGAACAGAGGGCGGTATATTTCAAAAAGAAAAGACTTTCTTGTAAAAAAAAGCGAAACTGATCAGTTTTATTAATTTAATACACAATTTACAATGCATAAGTAAAGGTACTAGGCCTATAATACGATAAGTGTATTACGTTTTAGTAATTTTCGTATTCTAAACTTTTTAAATAATCTAGGCCTAGCTAGCTAGGCCGGCCCTAGCTAGGGCATTGGCCTAGCCTAGCCTACTAGCTAGGTTAGGCCTACCTGGTACTAGTAACTAGTAGGCTAGCCTAGCCCTCCTCTCTCTCTCTAGTCTAGCCTCTGACTATCTAGGCCTATAACCTAGCCCTAGAGAGTCTATATAGCTAGACTAGTACTAGTAGTAGGGCCTGCCACTGGGCTTGGTTGATGGCTAGTACAGTAGGCCTAGAGTAGTAGTAGGCCTAGGCCTACTACGAATTGAGGAGGCCCTATCCTACTATATAGTATTACTATTAGTATTATGAAGTATCTAAATAAGCCTAGACTAGGCCCTATTATTATATTAATTATTACTATTTTTATAATATAAATAGGGCTGGCCTAGTCTACTCTAGGCTAGCCAGGTAATTTGACTAGCCTACGTACACGCAAAACGCAAATTATTTAATAAATGTACCGGTACTACTGTAAAATAATTGTATGCTAGGCTACAGTAGGCTTGTTTTTATTTTAAAATAATCTATCTAAATTCATCAATTCTATATTGCTTACATTTCTTCTAGTGATTTTACAAATAATGCATGATAATACAGAGGACTCTTTCCTGAGAAGAAATTTCAGTAAAACACTGAAAGATTCTCTACATAGCACACAAAGTATTTCTGGTCGGGCATCAATACTTACATATGCCAACAGACAGTATCCATCTGCCACCGATGCTCTACATGCCTACATCTCAGATTTTGATAATACGCAGTCATCCAGTCCATACAAACGTACTGTCGAAGATTTACTCTCTCCTAAGTCTGTACTGTTGCAGACTGTGGAACGAAGCCTAGCTACCGGGGTACGTGATACTCGAGCAGAAAGTCACAGACATGCAATTAAGAAACTCATTGACCAGTCTTATGAAGAATTATTGAGGGCAGATTTGGAACGAGAAAAAGGTAATTATGTTTATGGATCTTATATTCTTACAGTTGCATAACATTATTCAACAGTCATAGTATATTTTAATCAGGGATTCTAAAACATTTATATTTTCACAGCAAAACATCCGATACAGACAATCTCATCAAGTGACCTATCAAGCCTAACACCAGACAGGAGCCTTCAATATCCTAGTCTAACCAGCTTATCTACAGATGTCTTGCTTTCCCAAGCATCACAGAGTGTTCATAACCACAATGTTGGCTTCACAAGTGATGCCCAGAATTATTTAAATTTATCTCACTCCTCTAAAACATTATCACCATTGCAGGAGAGCTACAGAGCGAATGCTATCCAATTAAAATCATTACAGAGTAATGTCGGAAAGAGCTCAGGGATTCTAAAAAAGCGACCTAGTCCCGACAGAAAGAAGACTCATAGAGAAGTGAGTTTCACCAGAAGTACCAACTCTAGGTATCTTAGAGAATTACAAAATCAAGATGGTTTATTTAAAAGTACAATTAGGACTTCAACGACTTCACCTGAATATAAAGAAGCCATGATAAGTGTTCCAAACAGAAAAACTTCTTTTGATAGACATTTCAAGACTAGAAGAAAGGCAGATTCAGTTTTATCAGGTGGCAGAAAAGTACCAAGTTGGATAGAGGATGTGGATATGTCACTCACTCTCGATCCCCACATTAACAAATCTAACCAAAAGGCTAAAATTACTTCCAAAATAATTGATAGTAACACCAAGTCAAATGCATCAGAAATTTCAGGACAGAGAAATGTACCTAGCTGGATTGAAGACATTAGTATGTCAGAGGTCCAGAGTACTGGTGAGGGTAGGTCACAAATTGGCAGAGCTCCACCCAGCTGGATCAATGGTATGAATGGCTCTGAAGTAAGCTCTGTCATACCAGCAGCCAGACAGTTGCCATTTTATGACTTGAATGTTACAAAAGGTAGCAATGCTAACACTGATCGCCAGTCGACTAATAAATTATCACAACCAGGGTTAACCTACCAAGATCTAAGAAGCCCTGACAAGGAAAACCATCCAAATCCAACTAATCACAATACTGGTAGAGCTAAGATGAAAAGCAGTGCAGAAATTAATAGACAGGTCAGAAACTCAATGGCAAAACAAAGTGTAAGAAAAGTCCTGCCATCATCACCAGTATTAAAACAAAGAATCAGCTCAGATATGATGAGTATGACAACAGACGATCTCATCTTAGCGCCCTCTACGGGCAGAGGACTGCCAGAATCGAGGAGTATGGAAGACCTTAGAATAACTCTAAAACAAATGGACGCATCACCTACAAGAACGCTTGATAGAGGCACAACAAGAAGTAATAAAACAAGGTTACGGGACACTCAAAGAAGGGCATCAGAAGAAGTTTGGCAGAGGTCAGCAGCAAAGTCAGCAGTACAGATCAATGATCCTGATAGGAGCAGACTATATGTTTCTGACCTTTATTTAAGCCCAAGAAAATATGCTCCTCAAAGTAATTTTGCTGTTCATAAACAAGATTTGTATCCACCACACTTTAAAGGTGATTCTCCTAAAGCCAACTGGATGTCAAATGATAGACCACCTAGCTCACAAAGATATTCCAGGGTTCCAAATTGGCGAACAGATATGCATCATACTGGCAGATTCACAAAAACTAGAGGTATCATTGATTTGGGTTTGAAAATGTTTAGGTTTGAACTACACCATAACCTCATACACAAATATAATGGAAATTATTAATATGAATTCGTTTTAGAAAACATCACTACAGCCTTAATACTAGTACTACATAACTATATAATGATTTTATTGAAAAATTATTAGCAAGCACACTATTAAAAATCATGTTAATGTTTTGAAATAAATTGATTAATTATTGATAAACTGATTAATAGCCATTTAATAACCAATTTCTTTGCAGCAGTAACAGCACAAATTTTCAATGATTGATTAAATGGCAGCCTCAAATTAAAGATTTGCTGACTTTGAGTCAACTACTGTATCATCTTAAATTTTTGACCACCAGAGCCCATTGCATTTTGGGTTCACGTTTTTCTTCAAATCCCCTAATTTAAACGGTTATTTTGGAGCACAAATTTAACAAAAATCCAATACAAAAATTATTGTTTCTAAATAAATCGTTTATTTGGCGCTATTCGGCAGAAAAAGATCCTTATACCTAAACTTTATGTCAATTAAACTTCTCCAGTACAAGATTTTTTAATTTTTATTTAAAAAAATCATATTTCAATTGTAAAGGATCATCTGAAGAATTTGAGCAGAGAGTGATTGATAGAGCCGAGAAAATACTGGGCTCACCTTTGACACATCCTCTACGAAGTTTACAGACACAAAGCCCTAACACTGAAGATATTTTAGATGGTGACAGATCGTGGGAAAAGACCTTACCATAGTAAGTATTATATTTTGTGTGATCCTTGCATTATTATGACTTGCCATATTTATTTTAATAAACGCGCCATGCCTCAGTTTACAGTAGTATAAAATAGATAATGTGTTTTTTTTTAAATGGGTTAAATGAGTGAATATAACAATCAATCTTTCAAATCATGAAAATATTCTCCCATTCAATTCACACATTCATTATTGTACGAATACGAATAAAACTTTATTGAGATTATAACATATATATTAGGACATCTGCATATCAAGCAGGCGGTCCGAGTTCGAGTCTCGGTTGAGGCGACTTTTTCTCATTCTCACAGATTTCCTCATCTTAATCGTTTCAAATTAATTAATTAAATTTCAGTATATCACCGGGCGGTTTAGAATTAATGTTCTTTGCCTGATTTGTTTATATATATAAATATAAAAACATTTAAAGACATTTTACAGATCCGTATAAAAATATCCAAAAAGAAAATTAACAATAAAAAAACACACGTACATCAACAGTTTTATTGACATGTCTGTAAACTTAAAACATATTTAGATTGGTATAAAACAATATTCAATTGATCGATTTAAACATTGACATTTACAAAAGGTACAGAAGTTGCAAAAAGAGCAGAGACTACCATTTTTTGGAAAAGTCTGATTAATAACGAATAATTAAATTGAAAGATTAGTTTTAAACTCAAATAATACCGGAGTTAAAGTGTAATATAAGTGAGAATCTACATAGACGAATCCTATTTACTTGTTTTGATACCCATTTGGTTCATGACTGCATGACAAATTATTTAGTAATGTAGAGGGCAGTAGTACCTTTATGTCGCGATGGGTGTTTAAGCTTCACAACATAAATGCTGATAGAATCGTCAATACAGTTGATGACCCTGCATTAAATATCCAGTAGAGTTTAATGTCAATATTTTATGATTGATGCATTTCTTGGTTAAACAGTTTTAACAATAGAAATGCACAATCACTGTGCCTATATGTAAATGTGGTCCTGTTCTAAATTTAAGTTCGTTATTTTACAAAGCGCCATACTTTATTTATTGAGACAAGTGGTCTTTAAATGTCTATGTGTGTTTGGTTTAGAGATAATAAAAAAAATCTGAAGAAGATGATGGGATGTAATAAAAGGACAAACAAATGAAAATAATATTTGCACAAAAAAATTCTTTTTAATGTAATTTTTGTTTTTATGTTTGATCTTCTAGAAGAGAGGCATAACTATTTTGAAATCATGATGTAATGGGCCTATTTTTTGGTACAATGAAACAACCTGATAATTGTTTTTTAGACACACTAGATACTGTATATAAATAATAATGATAATAAAATAATGATTGAATGCACAATCCCGCTCGGACAATTGGAGAAATGTATCAAGATCAAGAATAGTTAGCGATTTTATATAGTCATATATACTTTATTGTCCATTTTAAAAAACAGAAATGTGATTTGAAAACTCGCAGAATACAAAAATATAAATATAAAATACTATTTACAAAAACACACACAAAAAGTTAAGAGGCTAAAAATTGTTAAAATTAGATAAATATTATTATTATTTAATTGTATTATATGATTTATTATTATATTGCACTAACGATGATTTAAAGTTTATATAAAAGCATATCCGATTCCTTAAGCCTGTTTTCTAGTTGCGGCGAGTTGAATTGACCAGATTCAAGGATTTTACAGAAACGGGGTAAAAATCAACGTTTAAAATCGTTAAAACTGACCAATCAAATGGTTCACAAATTACGTCATCATAGTTTTTGAAAAATATGTATGCGCTGACAATTCTTGAATTTTAACAACGCGACTATATTTTTCACCATTTTTGAACACTAAACTATATAAAAACAATTAAATTTAATCTTTGTCTTTAGCGTAAGCCTAGATAAAGAGACCTAGGCTGTGGGTTGAAGCATTAAAACCTGTAACTTTTTCAATGTTCACGCGAACCTGACTGCACATGGTCAGCCTTGGTTTTGCAATACTTCATGTCCTCATGTCCCAGCAATGCTCAAGAGAACCAAGAAACTATGAATGATCACGTAAAAATGTGCAAATATTAGCGATCCGACTTGATCATCGTTATCATTATTTATTATCGTTTGAAAATTCAACGCAACTCGCTGTAACGTTACGTCAACTGGGGAAAAGGTTTTAATAGCCAATCAACAAGGCAGCCGACTTATTGCAACATTATTAGGCCTGATATTATTAATATATTTTTTTGACAATGTATCTGTAACACTTTGTGATCAGCCTTCTTAATTCATTGTACCGCATCTGTATTTTTGTTTAATATTTTATTTTTGTTCTTTTGGGTTTGCCAATCATAAGCTTTTTGCATTTTTTTTCTTCTGCGCTCTTTTATTGTTGACCCACCTCCTTGATGTTGAAGTTACCTACAATTGCTATACACATGAGTTATTTACTGTATGTTGTATTACTTTGTATAGCAAGCCACTGAGACCTGTGTATACTGGAGATGAGGATGAGCACAGACGAACACAGATTATAGATAGATTCCTAGAGGACTGCCTCAACTCAAATAGCACAGTGAGTAATTTGAATTAACAATTGTTATGTTGTTTTATTAGCTGATTTTGTGTTTTAATCGTTAGGGAAATAAATAAGTACGGTATAAGTATTAGTCCTATTAGTACTAGAGCCAACGTGACTTCACGGTGGTACAAGTGAGAAAATTCTTCCCAGTCTGTTGATTCGCGTCAACCAATCAAAGGGCAAGAATCCAAAATCGTTTAACTGTGAGCCCTCATAGACTCTCTTTTCCCAGACATTTTGTGGGGTCCAGCAGCTGGGATCTATAAATTGTAGTCGAGTTTACAAAGTCGCAAAACAGTCGGCCTTAGATACTATAATAACTGCTGCTTGCTTTAGCTTCTGAATGAGTAGTCCTAGCTGGCTAGAGCAGCAGCGTGAAAACATAGTATCTTGGGCCAAAATGAGAATAAAACAAAATAGAGGGCATTATACTCATGCGTCTATATTTCTAGAAAATATTTAGGGCTTTCACTCTGTCTTGTCGACAAACAAATGTTTATTTGAGATTTTGATGTGGTGTCAAATTTTTACATGATTTTGTTTTTCAACATCATTCTTCATGGAATCAGGTTTTTACATACAATTTTGATGTCGATTGAGATCATAAGCCGATGTAAATGATTTTGTAATTGGTTATTTTCGTTTTGGTACTACAGTATACCAGATAATCGAGACTTTTTTCTTTTCATCCTCATATTTTTAGTCCAACCTACTCCATATTCAACATACAAATAGCCATTGTTACTACATATTTTGGGTGGTTTCATGCTATCTCCCTCCCAGCATGGTGTCTATTTGTAGAGTTGAACTTCATCTTCATACCATGTTTTTGGTTGGTACCAGATAAGTTTGAGCTGATCCCTTAGCATCTCCTTAGTGGGTAGTGTCCTAGTAATTAGAGGTTCTTATTGCCTGGAGGTGTGTCCTGCTGAGTGTAAACAGTTGCACAAGATAAATGAATTTGACCTGAGATGAGCAACATGTCAAACCAGCTCATTACCTCATCTATTGTATACTTTCTGGACAGTCTGTAATAAGGTACAGTAGTAACAGTCCAGTGTATTTTTCTATGGTACTAATTACTGTACAAACTTGTTGAATGAATGAATTTCCATAATCATAATTTTAAATGAATTCCTATAAAATTAGGATAATACTAACAACTACAAAGTTGCTGTGAATGAGTAATTGTTTTTCCCCTTCTTAACAAATACAAAAATAAGCCTTGTGTCGGCTTGAACCCATGACTTCCATAACACTAGCCTGTCACTCACCAAGCTTGCCCTGGTGAATAAAGGATGTGTATAAAAGGTACAATTGCAGGGTGAAATTTGAAAAAAAAATATTGTCAAATTACATTACCAAAACTTAACACTATACAGTAGTATTACAGTATTTTCAAAAACAAACAATTTTGACCTGTATCTGCTGAAAAAAATCAAAATTTTAAGAAATCAGTTTTATTAATTTGTTACAATAAAGATCACGCTGTAGCATATTTTTTACTCAATTTTTGTTTATTTTTGTACTCAATTTTTGGTTTTTTTGTTGCTTTTGAATGACATTGAATAAATCATTATTATCTACAAAATCAAGTGTTTTCGTGAGTGATGTCAAATTGAGACTGAAAATAAAAAATATTGCTCAACGAAAACCATTTTATAAACTGGTTTTTACGATTGATTTTTTACGAGACTGTAATCAATCAATTTGGTTTTTAAAGCCATTTTTTTTTAGTGCCACAGAAACAAAATATAAAGTTTGCGGTACACCACGTGTATTAGTTCTGAAAAGAACTGTTGAGTTTCTCAACGTTTCAATCAATATGTTTTGATCTTCCTCATGAGTGAGAATGGGAATGTTTTTTTTATCAGCACAAACAAGCCTTACTATATTGTACCGTAATAGATTCTTTTTAATGCTAATGTACTGTATACTTTAATCAATAATAAATCTTTTTTTTTTGGAATTGAAAGAATAACATGCTATTATCTTCCTTAACACCAAAACATTACATCATTGTTATTCAACAGTGAATGTCAAGTTTAAGAATGATGTCTCGTCAAGGCTTGCTAGGTTTTTTTTCATGCTTCAGTGTCTCCCCTGATCTTGAGCTAACTGAAGGATAAGCCCTAATTACTTTGGAATGTGGCATGAAGGCTTTTATCTTGTCACCACACTGTATGAAACAACAGCATTTTCCTTTTAATAATAGTTTTTCCTTTTTTGTTTATTTCAACTGATTACCTTTATTTTAATAACTTACATATTTCATCAATGCTGTACTATTTGGTTTTGTGTGCTTGACTTGATATAAAAATGTTTTATCTACGCGAAGTAGCTAATTGAACCATACCATTAAAAAGGCTACTATACTATTAATTAATTGTTTTGGAAAGTGCTGCAAAATTAATCTTTTTAGCTTACTGAGTTTTTAATTTCTCAAGTTAATGAAGATACACATTACACATAACTTTAAATGTAGGTCATTTTGTATTGATATTGTTTAATGTTGCATTCAAAGTTTCTATTACTGTAGTTATTAATATATGAAAAAAGTACAAACATGGGCCCTCTTCTGGTGGGTTAGAGACCCTCAATTAACACCCACTTGTATTGTTATGACTGCTGTTTAATGTACTTAAAGTAGCTAGTCAGTTACACTTCCCATAACCTTGCCATTGAATTGAAAGTTATTTAGCAGAAAGATAAAACCAAGAGTACAGAAAGGTCATTGACCTGATGTTGGCATTGCCATACACCTTGACATTTTCCACCTTGAATAAATGTTTGTCAAAATGTTGATACAATTGTATTTCAAGGTATTTCATTTCAACAACATTCTAAACATTTGGTCCAAAAATGATAACTTCATTCATCAAACTCTATCATAACTTTGCATACACTTTATCACTTCTTTTTACAATTTTTATCCCCCAATCCTAGATCTGTCATTGCAAACTAAAGTAATGATCACTGATAATAAATCTTACGCTTATGTTTGCTCTACATTTATTTATTTAAACACAATTTACACTATGTAATACCATAATATTTTTTTAATAATTGTGTCTAATGGGAATTTCTGAAATTAGGCCAACTGGGAAATCTTAAATTTCAGATCAAACATGAATTTGACCCTAATTTGTAACCCCATGGGCTTTCCATCCAGAATGCAGAAAATGGGTGGAGGTCAGGTTTAGGCCACTGGGCAATTTGACCTATTTACTGTAGTACAGTAGTACTGTACTCTAGTAAGGACAGATGAAAATTGCAAAATTTGAATTTTTTGAAAATTTTTAGAAATATCATAATTAAATGGAAGACTGCATGGTTGTGCAGTATGAGAATAAGTATATATTTTATTTTAAAAACCAAAAACAACAGCAGAAAACAATCCAGCAGTTATAGCTTGGTTTGAACAGAAACAAAGACAACAACTCAGAAACAGACAGAGGAAGATTGGAATTGAAAATGTCAATATGGGGATGGGCCTGGCAGTGGAACTATAAATTATTATAAAGATAAGCTTAATCTATAGTACTGTAGACATTTTTAATTAATATAACTCTACTAAAGGGAACACAGAGGAGATTGTTGATAAAGATGAGTAATAACGAGTTTATAAAAATTAATCAATAAAATATTAATCTAATATCTTATTTTATTGACATTAATATTCTGGTCTACTTTTTTTATCCTCATTACTTTAACGATCGACAATAAATAAATAAATAATGGGTATTTCAAAACTAGAGACCCAAGATCATAGACCTGAGACCTAATACAAAAAGCGAGACAATAGGAAACAGGAGACCCTGTTTACGGAAATGAATACCCTAAAATACGAAATGGGAAAGCCAAATAGTGTGCAGTAAGTAAAGTACAGTACATGATGCAACAGGTTTTTTTTAGGTTTGTTTTGAAGGATGATGACAACATAATGTGATAAGACATCTATACTGAAGAGAAAAAAAGAGACAGACTTTTTGTAATAAAAGGCGTATAAAATTAGTCTACTTTTTCTTGTTGTACAGTTATTTAATATTTCAGGTTCTTGTATTTCATTTTCTGGTTTTTGGTCTCTAGTTTTGACACACTCATGTAATCATCTTCAGCATGGCACCTCCATTGAATCCAATCTTGTGAATCGAAAAAATAAAAGTAAATATTCATATTTTAATATGGTGATCTTTTAAACAATTCTTGATTTTATACCTTAATATACACTACTGTACATCTTGTTAGCAAAGTGTATTATGTTTTTTCCACGCCACTTCTTTAGGCAGTTATATTCTAGAGAATGGAATCATAAGCAAACAATTACCATCAGGTAGCTTAGGTTTACTAGCAGCTGAAAAAATGAGTATTTGGAAACTTGAACTGGGCATTCTCAAGCCCCAAAACACATCCTGATAAGAGAGTTTGTAAGACCTGTCAATAAAAAATGTTTTCATTTGGCTGTCAATGTAGGCATTTATCATTGAATAATGGTCATTTTCCTTTTCTACATGGTAAATAGTTTTGGTGAATGGTGTATCCTGGTGTGTATAGATCAAGAATTGCTTGATTATTAATTAATACAATACAGTACATTTGTTTGCAGCTGTACTATATCCTACACTGTGTTTACTAGGCCTACTGATAAATCATTAAAAAAATTATTAAATAGAATGTTAAATTTTTTTTTTAATTTAATGACGAGTTCAACAATATGTTATGCCAACAAATCGTGCTCCATTTTTCAAGAAATATTTCTTGTTTAAATATTGAATCATATTACTAAACCCAATACCTGCATGTATCTGAATGTGTATATCATGTGTAGTGAGCACAATGGCAATACAATGCTAATGTCTCTTGATTGAGAGCTCTTCTCTTTGCACTTTCTGCTACTAGATATTTTTAAATACTAAAATTAGTGTCTGTCTTTTAATTTAATTAAGGAACTTTTAACAGCAATCATATTTTGTCAGAACATTAAGCAAAGGCCTTGAACTGTAACAACATAGACCATTTCAAAAGTGACTTTTAAATTTCCCTATATTCAATTTGAGAGGTTATTTTAAAAAAATGCGGTCACAGAAAAAGCTGAATTATTACAATTATATTCCATGACAGTGTGTTATGTTCATAAAATATTATCTGTTGAAGTACTGATAAGAAACATTAATAAATCAGTTTTATACAAATTAAGTGAATAGTTAGAAATAGATTCGTTATGAGAAAGCAATGTTTTCTCCTAATAATAGTAATATAGAAATCAAATACGGCAAATTAAGTGGAGTACTGAATTATTGTTATAAAAATATAATATATGACTATTAAATACAAACATAGTACAGTATGTACTTTATTCATCCAATTGACAAAATATAGTCTTCGATTGCTCATGGTCTATGTTGTTAATGGCTTTAAGCCTAACTACCACTACTAGATACAAGTTTATTTTATGTATAATTTTCTTGCACCATTTTTAATACTGGTTGGAGTCAATTTAATCCGGAAATCGAGAACACTGGTTAAAGAAATTATGGAACATTTATTTTTAACTGAAAAAAAAAATTGACCTTAAACTCAACTTATTATTTTCTTTACAGAGTCCCCGATTGACATTTGGTGATCAACCAGGTACTGTAGAAGCCCTCAAGAACATGCTCTTTACAATACAATCTGTTGCCGTGGCAAATGATTTAACAGAGGATGATGACACGAGAACAGTAGAAGATGAGGATTTCACACCAAGAGTGAGTTAACATATTTTCCTCCTAATATAGTTTAATATTTTACCCATTCTCAATTCTAACATGTTACGAATAAAACAGTGTGTTTGTATAATTAATCTGTATACAGAATGACAATTTTGGGAATTTCTTTTTTCTTCAATATTTTTTCGTCTGCCTATGATATGCAAGATTTTCAACAAAAGAATGTACATAAGAAAATAATGGTACTGGTAGAGTTCATTCTTTTCAAAATAAAAATGATTATTATGATATATCTAGGCAGAATTACTACTACTATTTATTTTATCCATTACACAGTAAAATAAAACCTTCAAATTTGTTTTGTGTACATTTTAATGCTCTTTCTATACTATCAAACTAGTTTGACAAAAAAGGGTGATGTATCAATTATTTTACCATTTCAAATTCATAAAGGATAGATAACAAATGCTAGTGTAGATGACCTTAAATTGATGGTAATGATATGATGTCATCGTGTCCATATATGGACATATCACATTTTTTTGGTAACATAACATATATTATTTTTTTGGTGGTTTTGTCTTCTAAAATTGTCTTGATTAATTGTACATTATTATATTTATTTGTAACTAAATGTTTGTTTCTCATACAGATAGTTTTGCTGTTTGATACAGTACATATTAAATTTTATTCAGATTAGATTTTAGCCATAGTGTTCTTATGTAAAGTTCAGCTAAATTCTAATATAAAACATACAGTAGACTAGGTTATCTGTTTGTTTTATTGATTTAACTTCTAAGTAAAGATGAAAACATGCTTTGGCCACCTGCTGGTAAAATGTGTTCACATCTTGACTGCATGTTCATGGGGGAATTAGCATAGACAGGAAGAATGTTGGTAATATTATCAACTTTGTTAAAGAAATTAAAAAAATATTAATTAATACATACAGTACTAAGTATAATATAAAGGCCCTTAACCTTGTTTAAAAATATTCTGTAAATATTCTGTAAATATTCTCCTTGTTTTAAAATATTCTGTAATAAAAAGTGCCGAGATGCTTTTTAGGCATGTTTATTTTGTTTGTTTGTGCATGTGTAACTTCTTTGAACTGGAACTATTATTTGAGTATTAACATATCAATGTGTAATTTTTCCAATATGTAACATTTTTCCACACATAGTTCCTTCTTGATACTAGTACAGATTTGAAAGAACAGTAAGAACAAGGCAATCTAATAACAGGACAGTGAGCTCGTCTTGCCAAGATAAGAACTTGTAATAGTCCTTTGATCTTATGTCTGGCTGCGACAAATACCAACAGTGCTGTACTAGTACATATTCTCCATGCAGCACAGTATCTGATAAGGGGCATGGAAATGATCATGTTGCAGCCACAGATAAACCCTTTAATCTCCGGAGCTCAGCATCCTGTTGTTAGATTGCCTTGGTAAAGAGTATGTTAGTACACACAACTTAATTAAAACATATAAATTGTAAAATCTGATAATTCCATCAATGTGAATAAAATTTGTAATGTAATACGTTAATTTTTTTTAAATGTTTGTTAATTACTTTCCATCAAACTTTATTTAAATACTTTACTTTTGTGTGAATTTGCTAGAGATTAATAACATCTTTACTTTTCTCTCTCAATTTCTCCATAATAATGTACTGTATTACCATGGAGAAATGTCCATAGTGGTTGGTTTTACATTTAAACAATATATTTTTTTTTTAATACATATTTCCTATATTAATAATATTCAGCATTTTGATTGTTGTTATACATAAGATGTTTTTCTTATCTTTCTAAATGCTAAAATAAATAAATAAATAAAATAAATGTACTTGTATAATAAATATTTTGGATAGTACATCCATATACAAAACATGCAGAATAAAATATTCACCAGGAAATTAACAATAGCATCTTCCACAAAAATATCCTAAAATATCATTTTCCACTAACGCTGATGCAGGTTGGATTGGGAAAGTATATTGACTATGGTTTTAATTAAACTATTACAACTGTCATGAAACTGTTCTCAAATCTATGAATGAAGTTCCTCCAATATTCATAATAAGAGAACGTTATTATATTAGATTATTTAATAATTACTTTGCATGTTTTATTAATATTAGTTTATTATTATATTATAGTAATACTTTTGTTTAGTGGATTTTATTAATTAATTACTGACATTAATTGACAATTCTCTCAACAGGCTGAATCAGAAGACACTATTGGAACTGAAGAGGAGGGAAGCAAATCATTAAAAAGGTACCACAGTAGCCATTTTCATGTTTTACAGGATATTTTGTCCTGTTTCTGCTGCAAACATATAACCGGTTACTAACCGTGTAAAGAAATTAACCTTCATTTCTTGAGACCAGAAACAGGGCAAATTTTCAATAACCAGTTAAATGGCAGCCTGAAAATAACGGTTAAAAACACACAATCGATTCGGTGTTATAACACCATTTAACAGGTTATTGCTATGTGTGTGACTTTTATCTTTGATTGATAGCTGGTGACCTTGACTCAACTACACTGCAGTAACATTTTAATTGACCGCCAGTGCCCATTGCATTTTCGGTACTGCTAACGAATTCCGTAGCAAAATAATAAAACAGTACCGTACGATCGAATAAACAAATTTTTTTGAACTCTAACTTTATTTTATAAACTCAAAAACACTCAATCCTCCCCACTCCCGAGATCAACATGCATTATCTCCTTATTTTCAAAATACGGCTGTCATAAACGACCAGTCTTCATAATGTCATTTTGTCAATAGTTTTTGTGACTCTAATAGTATAGATTGACTTATAAGGTGGGTTACTATTAGAATGGGGTTACTATTAGAGTGTAGGTTACTATTAGAAGATTTATGGTACGCATTATTTTAACAAAACATAACAAATTGCAGGTCTGGTGTCTTTAATAGCCACTTTGATCAAAAATTTGATTTAAAAAAAGTGCAATTACCTGAAAAAATATTTAATACTTTAACCCTTTATTTTGTCTTTTTGTTAGTGAAAACATTTTTTGGTTGTTTTTTATTAACTTTATTAAAACAAAATAGCCTATAGTATACAAAGTTTGATTTAATTAATCTTTATTTTTCTTTTTTGGGGGACAAAAAACATCTAGTATTAAAATTTCTGTGATAATATCATAACAGTAGTGAAATATTAAAAATACAGTTTTAAAAGTATTTTTTTCTCTAGTAGAAACATGTCTTATGATAACACACACCTGGTACACTGTGTTGGCAGCTGATCTATTTTGCACCAGTTTTATGCAAAGCAAAACACATATTTAACTGTTCTAAATTGATGTTAAAACTAGGCCACCTTCTTTCATCCTCTATAAAATATAATGTCAACACACTTTCTATAACTTGTCCCTATTAGCTTAGATGCTATAAACACCCTACACCTTTTAGCATCATTTAATTTGCACTTTATACAATTTGGTGAGTTGTATTGTAGAAGTACAACTTAAAAACATGTGTTTTTTAAAATAAAAATTTGGTTATGAGATGTGACATAACATATGATGACAACCTTCAAAATAAAATTTAAAGAATATTTTAATAATGAACAGCTTGGAATATCTGTTTAATTAAGTTATTTTTTAATATTGTTTTTTGATGTTATCTTGTCTTATATGTATTTTCTTGTTTTTCCATTTTTACTGCGTCCAACTTAATGATATATTGTACTAGGCCCAACCACTCACTTGTTCAGTTAATACGGATTAGACCCCATTGGATATAAGTTTACTTTTTATTCGTCAACTTAATGGGTTATCCTGTATTCTTTTTGTACATTGTATATTTTAACTTTTGTGTATGAATATCGAATAAAATCAATCAATCAATCGACATGGTCTTAAACCAGTTTCAAAGAAAAAAATACCAGTAAAAATACACTTGACTTTGAATTTAAACTTATACATAGACGAACCTTTTAGATCATTTAATTTGCACTTTATACACAATTTGATGAGTAGGTCTAGTAGAACAATTTAGTGAACTGATAACCCATACAATAGTATTGTGTATTTACTTTATTATATGTTACAATGTATTTACTTTATATGTATGTATATTGATTTTAATTTCTTCTAGAGCAATGGAACATCTATCAAGATTGAAGTATCTGGTACAGTCTGATAGTGAACACACTCTTCAGCAAGACACAGATTGAGATAAAATTGCAACTATAACTGCATTAAAATACCTGAAGCCAATGTTCTATAATTGTTTCATGTCTGTTTACACTATCAAACTAGTTTGACAGAAAAAGTGTGATGTGTCCAAATATGGTAATGATTTGAAGTCATCATGTCCATGAACACATCACACTTTTTTGTCACAGAAAGTTTGATAGTGTAGACAGAGCTTAAGAATTTATCTGAATGTGATTCAAAATGGTGTTCATTCATGACATGCAATCTTTTCACATAAAGCTATGAAATCACCTGGGTCACTCCATTTGAATTAAAATAATATTTCAGTTCAACTTCGGCTTGGAATTTATAGTGGGCATGTGCCAGGTCATAAACATTGGGGTAGGGAGTTATTTTTTAAGAAATGGGGACTAATATTATTATATCACATTTTCAACACCATTTTGTATGAAAGATAACATCTTTAAATTACAGTAATATCTGTATATAGTGAAACTTTATGTGGATGACACCTACAACCTATACTCAGTTTCCTTTGAAATAAAAGAATATTATTTTAGTGATTGTACATATGTTGCCCAAATATAGAAACTAATATTTCTATAGTATTTGATTGGAATTTCATTTAGTACTGTACTATAAAAGATTATTACTCGCCTTTAGTCGATTGCACTTTGGCACACATGAGATAGAGGTTAACAATATAGATGTTTGCTGAAGATGCATGCACAGTTACAGTTTGTTTGAATTGGTGAATTAGTATTGTTTATTGTGGTGCTATTTTGAAACATTGTACTATGCATACTATTATTTATACAGGGCAAACGAATAAATTATCAGATTTATATTTTTATTTGTATAGTGATAGTATTTTTATGATCTTTAGTTTTTAAGAAAGGTAATGTATAGTGATGAAATTAGAAGTAAAATACAGTGACAGGATCATCGACTTACACTGCAGTAGATATAATAATGTACAGGCATATATAATATATATTTAAGGATTGAAATTGCATCACTTACGTTCAGGTTTTATAATGAAGTTCATTTTGAACGAATTTTTAACCCATTCTTTAAAGGCCAGCGTTTATACTACCGACGATAAATAAATAAATGCCGTATTTATTCGAATAAACGCCCCGCTTTGAAAAATCAATAATAAATGCCCCGGAGCCTTTATTTATTTCCTCGAATAAACGCCCCTCCACATTCATGCATGTACATGAGTACATTATGTATTACAACACATTTCTATTTGTAATAGAATTCATTTATTGATATGACCTACAATTTACCAAGCATTTTGATACAATCTTTGTTGTATTTTATCACTTCTCGATATTATTTGTGTTGTATTTTTTTTTCAAATCTATAGGGTATTTATATGATTTATATGATTATAGGCATGTTACCATATTACATCCAAAAATAAAAATATAATACACGCCTACCTCCAAAAAACACCTTTGAAAAAAAACCTGAACAATAAACGGCCCCGGTATACATTTGTACTACAGAAAAAAGTGTGTGTCCTAGGATAACCATTCGTACTGTATTCGGTGAAAGTATTACACAAGTTTGATCAAATTACGTCATGATCAATCGTTTTCTTACTCTTCATGACGTCATTTGATTGGATTTTAGAAAATATTATTTTCACTGAATAATGTTTTTCACCCCTATGTAGTTCTAAGATTAATTTTTTGTAGAAAAAAAGGTGTATTTGTCCATGGTTTGGGCCTAGATTTATTAATACATTTATATTAAAGAACACATCGCCGAAATAGGTGGTCAGACATTTTGATTGAGATTCAAAAGTTGTTATAAATTGCCGCATTAGGCTTATAATTTGTTTTAATTAATGTGAACAAATATGTTGAAAAAATCACGAGTGAAAAAAATGTTTTCATAAAGTTTGTAAAATGTAGACACTATTAAAATAGTGCAGGCTACATTGTACAAATATGAACCTACAGATTATTTTATTTAAAAACTAAACTAGAAGTTGCTGCGTGTTGGTTCAATTACCACCTTTGTTCTCAATTAGGCCTATTGTTTCATTCACTTGGTAATTATTATTGTATTCTTGTGATCCGATTCCGTCGTGTTGTATTGTCTTGATTGCAATATTTCCTCCGTGATTGCGTCCAACCACAATCATCAATCTCTCATCTCTCTACTAGCTAACTCTGTCAACTTGTTTACTTGCCAATCAATACTTGATTTCGCTGATCGCTGAGTGTCACAAAACATACGCGATAAACGTCGCTGATAGTACGTATTTATTAATTACAGTATAAAGATATTAAACCATATGTTGTGAAAATGTAAAAACATAAACTTGGAATGTGTGCGAATCGGCCCACTTCATTTCAGTGTATTTTTTATATTTTCATTTCGTACAATTCAATTCCATACATATTTAACACTAAACCTAATTTTTTTCTCCATCAATTTCCCCCCTTTTTATATATTTTTTTCACTCATGCATATTTCACTCGATACATATGTTGTTACACTTTTACATATATGTTCACTCGTCAGTCCTAGGCTACAACCATGCATATACTCCGTACATACTTTTGACCAATCCTACATATTATTTAGTTCATTCCATACGTAACCCGTTTTTTTATATTGAGTCATCAAATCCGAATCAATCGATTTTTTTTAATTTGTAAAGTGTAAATTCAGTATTTAAAGTATATTTCTTCTTCTGTGATTTATTATTCCGACGATTAAAATAGGGCTACTCCGATTTTCTATTTTAAACAAAACAAAATCAAATCCACTTTAGAAATATTTTTTTTGTATTATATAAGTACCCAGTATGTAGGCCTATGCTGATTATATAAACCTCTCTATTTTGGAAAGTATATGATAAATGAGATGATGATGAGTAAATCTTCAGGAATGTTATATTCGAAATAAATGCCTTTTTTATATCGTAAAATACTGGTACCAATTGTACTAAGGACATAACGACTTCATTTGCTGGAAGAACAAACACGTTTACACTGCATCTTAATCCCCCACCGAATAAACAGACGCCTAGCACTCTAAACAATTGATTCAAACTATGTGTACTTAATTATTTGATTATTCAAACGAAACTCTAACACAAAATATGAACATCCGATGATTATAATTCAAAAGTTACAGTTACTCATTGATATGGACATCCCTACGGAAAAAGTATGATCGTCCAGTTTTGAAGAACCAAAATGAATATTCAAATCGCGAAACATCGCTTGGCTCGTTTACCGTTTGTATGATGTCGGCCTATTAACTGGTGCCATAGTAGAAAAGACCAGAAAAGTCGCATTTTGGCGTTTGGATAAACAGTTAATTAACTAAAATTGTGTTATTTGTAGATTGGGTCTAAAAGTATTGGTATTTATTATAGGAGTAACATAAATTGGATCGAACGTCGGTAGAAAGCCGGGAAAGGCGATAAATTATGACCGGGCGGTGGATATTTCTGGGCACCTTGTTTGTGGTGTTATGCATAAAACAGACTTTTGCCGCTCAAGTGAGCATTGGTGAGTACAGATTCATTTGATTAATTATTTTGCTTTATCTTTAGTTTCAAAAGTAGGCAAGCTATAATTAATGGTTACAGTTTTAGTTATTTGTGAATGAACCATTTATAGCTTTAAGTCAAACCACCATTAGACAATTAACTTCGATATATTAATACAGAAACTGTATCGAACTAATACTAATGGTTAATATTGAATTGTACAATTAAAATATGTATAGGCCTACAGATGATGTCCAACTTCGTATGTAAGAATAAACTAGGGTCTAGGTCTGACTTCTATCCCATTGGTGCCATCTTGAGACGGTGCCATCTTGAATGGTTTTTGGAATGTACATTAAGCAATGGTTCTACTATTCATTATATGCAAATTAGCAAACCATTATTAGAGAGAGTGTTATGGCGGTATCACAACAGATTGTAAGCCGATATATGACATCTACCAACTGTGATATTCTAAGATATTTGCCCACAAGCAGTCGTCAGTGGAGATTTTCAAATTCAAATTTCGTCTTCCCGCTGTGTTCTTCGTAAAAGTTGGCGTACCCTGAAGCGTGATGCTGAGCTCGCTAACATTAATAACATCTCATATTTTCGACAATGAACTCACATTATTTTATTCCTACACTCAAAATAAGTTGGCAACTATTCAGTTCAAGAATTTACAATAAACAACTTATATTTTTGTTTAGTTTAGGTTAATATTTATAATAACGTATTCAATTGTGATGAAATAAAATATTATCAAATATGAGCTATTAGGTCTACCAGAGATGTTCCGTGTTAAAATGTAATTATGTGATGTGTAAAAGAAGGAGGTCTATAAATCAAACCAATGCAAACTGAATGGTCTCAGATATTTAAAGTTCTAATGTAATAGATAAAATTTGTATTCATAATGATGCACCATTATTTCTTCATTGCGACATTTTTTTTTTTGGTTGCATTTATTTACAGGTATTTATCAAAATTGAAATATTCATATTATTTTCCGTTTTAAATTATCATTTAATATTCTCATACATACTGTACATTCTTTCGATTTATTTAGACATAGGTTCAAATTGATTATCGCTTTCACTTTAAGTAAGCCTTCGTACCTCTCTCATTGAGTGATTGAGATAAAATTCAGTGTAGAATCTGACCTACACACCTGGTAAATATTAGCACACTTTTTAGGATTCCCATCAAGTTACTGATCTACCGGAGATACAAATCTAATACAGTAGTAGAAATTCAAAGAGTTGACAACTTTTACCAATCTGAGCTGTGAATATTGCTAAAAAAGAATCAAAAGTACCAGTAGCATGTAATGTTAACTTTATTATTTTAAAGATGTATTGTCCCCCAAAAACATGAAAAATGAAGATTAATTAAATTAGACTTTTAATAGGTTATTTTGTAGCTTTAATCACTTCAGTAGAAAAAAATGGGAAAAACAATGTAATTTAACAAATATAAGTGGTTAAATCCAACTAAAAATCTATTTTTCTTTAAATTAGGCCTACAGTTTTTCAGATAAATAATTTTGTTTCCGATCCAATTTTTGGTAAAAATGGATAACTATTACCGGTATGTGACATTAAATTGGCATATTCAACCAAACATTTTTGAAAAAACATATTTTAAGGGGGACAAAACATCTTTAACAAATTTATTTAGTAACGAATTTATTTTAGCTGTAGGCCTATGTTTGTTTAAATAAATTCGCATTTATTTGGTAGTATTATTGATTTCGACTCTTGTGTATAAAAAGTGTTTTTGTATTTTAATTTTAGGAGCTATGTTTGGAGAAGAAACTGGTGACGGAGACCGATACAAAAACATTATTAGAGATGCTATTCAATCTATCAATCAGAATGTTAGCTATCTCTCGGATTTGCATCTTGCTACAATTAGTGAACTGAAACTGACAACAGAATATACGTATTCTGCCATTCAAGATAGTGAGTAATAATAATAACTTTATTGTTTCTCTTTTATAACTAGAGGTACAATTCTCAAGATATGTGCAACAAAATAAAATAAATATGGACTTATCTTAATACACAATCAAATAACATTAGACTCCAGTATTAGTTTATCATTTGCTCTTTATAAAGCGCCACATTTAACTCGTCAGACATCGTGCGACATGGCCAATCATCATTTACCTGCCATATGGTAACACCATCGGCATCACCATTTCACCGCTAATACAGTATTTTTCCTAAACTAATACTTCTAGTCTGCAATACTATGGTACGCGAGAGACGTCTTACTGCAATGATCGTTCCAGAGGATATTTGTAAAACTTGTCGAGATGTTGCTGGTGTTGCAAGTCACGCATCAATGCCTATATTTGGTCTCGATCAGGGTTCCCTAAACTCCGGCTCTGTGGCGTTTAAGATGTATCCATCCCCAGAAGACGTTGGCCAGTTTCTGATAGAGATTTTGGATTATTTTAAGTGGCGTGATTTTATCGTCATTTATGATTACGAAGAAAGTAAGTACGATTATTTTGTGACAAATCTAAACGTTGCTGTATTTCAGTATTCTGTCACGACAGTGATGGAAGATGGTAATTTTACTTTAAATGCTACTGCTATTAATTAGGAAAAAAAAGTAATTTGTGATATTCAAATTTTGTTGGAAAATTTCTTTGAAGTATTTCGAAATTTGGAACCAGTTATAAGTGCCGGTAATATGTATGATTGGAACATCACGTCACGTCAACTAACAAACGACAACTTTCCGTTCCTTGCTGAACAATTACGAGAAGGACGTGTAAAGAACATTCTTCTTTATACACAGGCAGAGTCGACCACATACAACATACTTCAACAGGTAAGGATGCCATTGTTTTGTCACATTATTAGAATTCTGTTCTCATCATCTTTTCATTAGTTATCTTTTTCACCATTGTCCCGCCTTACTTTATCTAAGGCGCAACGCAAGCACGCACGCAAACGCAAATAATTATGACAAATAGATCAACCAAACATCTCTCTCGCGATTGATCCAAAGCGTTACCCATCTCTGTTGAATGACTGTATATTCCTCTTTTATAATGGTCGCTTAATTTCATTAACGACTAGAAAGCTATAGAAAGCTTACAATAGTGTTCTACATCGTAAACGGTTTTTTTTTCTGTTTTATTTACTCTCGACTAAAAGATAGACAAAAATAAATAAAATGTGACTTTTGTTTATTTATCGTATAGGCCATGAAACTTGGTGTGATGAGTAGCGGTTATCATTGGGTTCTTGCAAATATTGTAAGTATTCTATATTCAAGAAAACATTGAAATTAAATGAAACACAGTTATTATGCTTTCATCTTTTTTTGGCAGGGCGTCTTCATCGATCGTACTTTTCTGGAGCGAATCAGCTTAAATCAGGTCTATCTGACCCGGTTTACACTTAACTATACCCAAGAGTTGAACTATGCAGTGCCAACGACCATTAACGTTCCTCTTCGAGATTGGCCTTTCAGAGAGCGGTTAGCATTTGATTCCGTTATTGCCATCGGTCATGGCGTCAGACGCTACAGAGAGCGAGTAATGCAGCAAGATCCTGGACTCCCAGAATTCACTATTCTTCCTGGTAATACTATCATGCGGGAGTGCCCTTCAGATAGATCAACTCCACCAGAAAGTCCTTTATCTAATGATCTCCAGTACTATAACTTTGAAGGTCTTTCTGGAAACGTTGCTTTCGGTGAAAATGGTAATCGTGTCAATTACTCAATTATGGTTGTCAGTGGTCAAGGAGAGACAATCGAACAAATTGTAAGAATTTCTTTTTTCATAAAACTTCCTGTAGTCGTGGTTGAACGTACAATAGGAAATCTAAGTTTTTAATACTGTAGCTAATACACAAAATATATATGTAGATTATTCCACTTACCCTATTGTTTTACTTTATTTACTCTTAGAGAGGTGAATGGGCTCAGAATATAGAATTTTGGGAAGACCGATGGAAAAGCCAATGGAGAAGTAATACTAGAATGAGTGTGGATGCCTACAGACAGGCATCTGAGAGAATCCTTAAGATCGTATCAATCGAGGTACTGTTAAGCCTATTCACAGGAGAATTTGTTGACGCGAATCGAAAGCTGAAGCTTATTCGCATGCGTATTCATGTTTCCATCTTTCAATTCCCTATCTACGCATGCGTATAAGGCTTTCGATTCGCGCGAACAAATTCGTCTAGTTGAGAATCGACTTAACACACGTCAATATTATTTTATTAAGACAATTATTATTTTGTTTGCTACTGATTATCGAACTGATGTGAATATGTATTTCTATTTAAATATAGCAACCTCCATTTCTTCGACTCACCCAGTATGACACAGATGATGACGACAGACCCGTTATTATCGATAATCCTGATCGAAACCGAAACCCAATTGGTAATGAGCGTTTCGAGGGTTATATTATGGATCTTCTGAAAGAAATACAAAACGTCATTCCTGCTGATAAGTTTGAATATGAAGTAGACTTGGTATCGGACAACAAGTATGGTTCAAGAAATCTCTTTAGTAATGAATGGACTGGAATGATTGGCGAAATTATTAGAGGGGTATGTACACATTTGCTTACTGTACTTTTAATAATAATAGTAATGGTAGTGCCTAATACAATGTTTCTAAGCGCTTTACAAACACAATTATTCATAAAATATCATTAGATGAAAAATGAAGAAGAAGCAGAGGAACCATTTACACTGCTCCGTTATCCAGCACTTTTAAGTTCCCATGAGAGCTCGCAGGAACAGAATTCATAGGAGCTCGAGTTGTACGTGTATACTGTAATAGCATGCGCCTAATTGTGAGTAAGTCTTCTGAAAAATGTTCCTTTTTTTTATTATAGAGAGCTGATATCGCAGCAGGACCATTGACAATTACAGAGGATCGTGACAGCTTTGTAGACTTCTCTATTCCTTTTATGCGTAGTGGGATACAGGTTCTTATCAAACATCCAAGTTTCGTACATGAATACCCATTCAGCATGATGTATCCATTTGGTGTGGAAGTTTGGTTCCTCAATGCGTTTGCAATGGCGATGTTCACCCTTATTTTATATTGTGTTAATAAAATGAATCCATCAGAATGGAGAGCACTAGCTGAAAATGGTGACGTCTATGAAGAAAATGCTGATAATTTTAACTTACGCAATTCTTCGTGGTTCTCTATGTCTACTATGTTCCTGCAAAGTTATGACGCTTCACCGAGATCACACGCAGGACGTGTCCTCACTGGTTTCTGGTGGGTCTTCTGTCTCATTATGGTTTTCCTGTACGGGTTGAATCTAAGTCCGTATATGACGGCAGCAAAGAAGGCCGCGTTTATCAGAACTGCTAAAGATCTTCTTGAACAGATCCAGGTTAACTATGGCTGCGTCAAAGAAGGTTCGACGTATGATTTCTTCAAAAACTCCACGGATCCAGATTACCAACGAGTTTGGGGATACATTTCTACAGCATATCCAGATCCACTGGTTGACTTTGTCAGTGATGGTGTCCGTCGTGTAAGGGAGAGCAACGGAGATTACGCGTTCCTTGCTGAATCTGCAATACTGAAGTACGAAGCTTATCGTAAACCATGTGATCTTCTGATTACTGATGGCTTTATCACCAGAAGCATGTATGGCTTCGCAGTTCAAGCTGGATCACCACTTCGCGATCAGTTATCCTACGCAATTGAGAAGCTCTACGAAGATGGAACAATGGATAAATTAGAACAGCGATGGTTTGATTATAACTCTGATTGTGAAAGGGAGACGTTATGGGAGAGACAAGGTCTTTATTCGTTAACAGCTGTAGATCTACAAGGCGTGTACTACTTGATGTTGATTGGTGTTGGGTGTGCTTTAATGGTTTATTTTATTGAATTGTTGGCATTCATGTTGATGCCACCATCTTCAACTAGACGTGGTAAACAGGTGAGTGACGTCAGAAGTAAAAACGTAACCCAATCTGAACCGATTTTAAAACCTCAAGCAAAATGGCTTTAAAATATGAATTTTGGGTTTATCAATACCGTAAACTATAATCAAGTAAATTCATGCTGATTATTATTATTTAATTCATATTCAAACATACAGTTAGTTTTATAGTTATTTGGCTTTCATATACCGTACCTCATTTATATATTGCATTTCATTTTAGTTGTTACTAATAATTTAACCTCTTTTGCTTGATATTATATTTGTTGGTTCATTAATTATTCATCAATCCATTCATTCTAATAATATTTATTCTTAATGAGTTTGAATAATTACTTTCTCTCTAACTACCTCATTTATGAAAATTCAATTCGTTAAATTCATGTGAAATGTTAAAAATTGCTCGGAAATCGATGTAAATGTTTTTTTCTTAGGTGAATTCCGTTGATAGAAATGTGTCTCGCAAACTTTTCGATGACTTCACCGATACTCATGTAGATCAGTTACGAATTGCTAACCCTCATGTTTCATCGCAAACACGAAAACAGCTCTCATAATTGAACTCATATTTGTACTACCGTCATTTTTCTTTATCTCTCTAGAATTTCTAAAAGCTTATCACTCATCTGTTCATCATCTAATGGATATCATATCATCATCATTGAATGTTTTCATCATGTGTATTTTACTTTTCATCATTCTGCTTCTCTGGGTGTGATTTAAAATGCAGCTTAAATTTTACCAGGTGCTGTGGTTATTTCCCATTTAACTGTTTCAGACTTCAAGAGAGAGATTTCCAGCAGACAAGAATGAGTACTACTTATATGGATCATCAGACGACGGTCAAACGTACGCCTAAACGTACGCCTAAACGTACGCCTAAACGTATGCCTAAACGTACGCCTAAACCATCCGTATCCAGACATTCCAGCCTTTAATCCGCTTTAAAACCAAAGATCCACCCAATAAAGTGCCAAACATCAGTTATTAGTACTCCTAGCTCATTGACCTAAATTGCTTTAATAATGAATGGTTCATTTTAATTTACTATTAAATCATACTGGTTTAACTAATGACATTATATATAATGATGACTCATGCATGAATAACATTGTTGTGTGCCTAATTGCATGGTTTATTACTACTATAGGTGTCCCCTAAACAGAGATCACCTCGGGGTTAATAAAGTTTGAGAGTTCAACAAAAATAATTTCAACTTGTATGCCTAGATTGTACACAAGGTGTAAATACATTGTTTAATCGCAGTAGGTTTAAATTTAAATGTCCCCCTCCCGTGATTCTCTTCTACGTATAAAACAAACAAACATGTAATAAATGTTATAGATTATATAGTTACTATGCACTAGATGTATATTTTAGTAATAAATAGTTTTATTGTGTGTTTCAAGTAATTTTAAGATCGTTGACAAAAAATCTAGATTCGCCATTTTACCCACAAACCATCAGATTGGGTTCATAATGCGATCTACTAGAGGCCTTCTAATACAACAGATGCCCAACAATAGGTTGGTTAGGCCTAGGCCTATCTTTAAAAATGTATCTCAAATAGACCTTGAAATAATGGTTTTATATGTTACACACAGTCTAACTGTTGTAGGCCTAGATAGTTAAAATGGTCAATATTTAACAATTACAGACCTACAATTTTGTACGGTCTGCTGTTGTAAATTTTAATCATATTTCTTAATAAATACTTTTGTAATATAAATATGATTGTCTGTTTCCTTTGTACAAACTACACGCTAACATCTCGAAGAATTCATGACCGTTGAATCTCGATATTTGCTCTATTTTTAACGGGAAAACAAAACTATATCTCTACCGTATATTTGCTGAATTCATACACTTTTATAGGCCAACAAGTCTTGCGTTATTATTAATCTTGTTGGAGAAATATATCCCATGAAGTCGAGTAGCAGTTACCATAGCTAACACAAAGAAATCCATATCTTTAAATCTGATAAAAAAGAAAATAGAAAGGTTAAAAAAAGATGTAAAATAAAATTAGTTTTTGCCGATTCATATTTATATATAGGGCTATTAATTCACACAATACAAAATAAATGTACAGCATTATTAAAGGAAAATTGTGAATTAAACATTATTCTGTCTGGGAGAATACAAACAAGCCACGTTTGCTAGGTTTTAATCCGCCAAAAACAAAAACCATAAAAGGAATTTTTGAAGCGCGTGTTTCTTTCGTCAAAGTTAATTTTGGTCGTTCAGTAATTACTAATTGTGAAAGCGTTTCTCATTTTTCATTCCGTGCAGGCCTACTGATGGGTTGTGACGGACAGCAAAGTAAACTCTACAACAGACAACAGAAAGGAGAGAGACAATACATCATTAAAAAAAATGAATGGTTTTGATTACGAATTGATATAATTTCCTGCCATCTATGTATAGGCTTTATTATTCATTTATTTATTTAAAAACTTATTTTATAAAGGATAAAAAACATACAGGTACATATGGTGCCGTTTTTTGTAGAGCAATTGATTAAAAAACATTGATAAAAAGACAAGAAGATTAATAAAACTGAAAAAAAACCCACAATACAGAGGGATATTTAGCCTACAGTGTTTTAAAAAAGGAGTGAATATATATATATATATATATATATATATATATATATATATATATATATATATATATATATACTGTACATTGTTAAACAAATGTCTACAAATAAAAGTAGTAATAAAATACGGTAGTCTAAAATAGAAAAATCCTAAAAATTAATACAATTTATAAAATAAAGCTGGATTTAATCAAAATGGTGAAATAGCGAGAAGGATTTACTTTTAAAAGATTTTGTTAATATATAATTTAATTTAAAATTAAAATAAATTGAAAATTGTTAGCCTACATTTATTTTTTTTTACATTTGGCTTAGTATTAAGTGTTTCAGATTGCCTGTATTATAACCATAATTGGCATTGTATTGATAATTTTTTGCTTAAACCTTAAATTTGAGCTGCAAAAATCGTGAAAATATCTGTTCATAAAAATAGCTCACCGAATGCATATACCGCCTAGATCAGCGTGAGCAAATAGACATTACTGAAGTGCCTACAATCAAATATTAACAATAAAGTGAAGGAGTGATGAGAGAGATCAGTAATGTTGATTCACACGTTTGTAGAATGAAAGTCAACAGGTTAAATACAAAGAGACGCTGGGTGGTGTTTGCACAGTATAAGACCCTGTAATATATTTATTTTAAAATGATAACACCATGCAGTAGGCTTAGCATATTAATTAATATTGCCTTATCAAAGTGAAAATCCATCATCTACCATTCTTGTAATTTTAAGAGTATTATTCACTTGATGTACGGATCCGACCGGTCATTTTTTTTATGACAATGGTTTTGGTCAGCAACACGTAGCCTATTGTATAAATACTTTTCCAGGATTCCTAAATTTCGTCTTGATGAAATCAAAACTTATATGTATAATTTACATAGGCTTTAGTTTCCATAAACGTAAGCCTACATCAAACATGTGACAGTATTTTTATTGAAGAAAGAATCCTTTCGTTTTGTCCCTGGAACTTGCAATATGATTATAATTGAGGTTAATTACCATCTTTGAAAAGGTTGGAGCAATACTGTAATAAAATGTAATAATTATATAATGCAATATAATGAACATTACTTACCAGTCCTAGTAGAATAAAATATAAAACAAAGCAGTGTTAATTGCTCACCTTGGAAGAAAAATCATAAACCGAAGAAACAGACTAAATAAACAATTGTTTACTTTAGCAAAATAAAAACATAAACGACAGAAAATCTACGGTACTATAAAATTTCAATTTTTAAATAATTATAACAAATTAATATTTGTGAATATGTCATTATGTATTGAACATTATTGTTCGATTTAATGACTAGTTGTCTGGCTGTCTTGACTACTGATTTTCATTACAGTAGGCCCGCTTGAAATATCCAGTAGGCCCACTTGAAAAATAATGTTGATATAAATGTACGGTGGTTTTTGTTTAAACGCTATCACTACAACATCGCCAACGAATAGCAAATATTATTATATTATTATATTAGAAAAAATCCAGATATGAAACAGTTTTGTTTTATTCGGACTCAATTCCTAACTATTAAAAGAAAAAATTATATTAACAATTATAGGCCTATTATTATTATTATTAAATTGAAAGTAATAATTTCGGTTATATTCAATGTATGCTTTAGTCTACAATATAATTTAGTAATGAATGTCTAAGCGATGCACACAGCCATTTTGTGACGCAAATGCCAGTTTTATGAGGTAAAGTTCAATAAATACGTGCAACATACACACCCCTATGTAAAATATGATGCAGTCCTGACCGTTTTAAATTAATGAATAATTCATAAGCTTCAGTCGTAGAAATTTATAGCCGATGTATTCGCGTACATACCGACTGGTGTGAGGGTGTAAAATTGTTTCAAATATCACTGGAAACGTTCACAACCGCCATTTTAACGGCATATATACTAACACCGAATTGTTTGGAGCATATTTAAAAGAAGAGTAGTCGTAATATATAACTATCCAGGAGAGGGAGTAAGTAAGAGATATAGACCGATTGCGGTTGAGGAAGTTGGTGTACAGGAAAAGCTAGAAAGATGAAGCTGTCTCAAACAGCGAAATTCGTTTGGATTTTCTTATTGGTTGAAGTCTACATTCACACATCAGAACAAAATATAGTTAATATAGGTAAGTAGACATTTCAAATAATCTGAAATAAATAACTGCCGGATGGTAGTTGTTGATTATAATTTGGCTTACACTTTCTTTGAATACATTCGCAGACAATCGGATCGGAATGTTGCCAGGTCACAGGTGGTAAACCCCAAACCCCCAAACTACCTCTCTCTGAAGAATGTTTATAAATTATTGGTTTAATATAATATAAAAAAATCTATAAATGAGTATATAATGATATGATAATTATTATCTGGTGTAAAGCCTAACCAAACTATTTAGGAAATTCTCAGAACTCTATTATATTCTTTAATATGAAGAAAAATATTCATACTGTTAATAAAATACGCTTTATCTGCTTGTAGGCGAAATTGTTATGTTATGGTATACAAATTTAGTACTAAAGTTAATTTATATTTTATCACTATAGTGTATAATGTATAAATTTGATGAATTTGAAACACAATTGATCTGCGTCTTTGTACAGCATGTTTTGCTTGATATGCTGAGAAAACTTGACCCCAATTTGTTTTCCTATAAATCAAGTCAAGTTGTAAAACAACTGAAGACAATCAATGTGACATGCTTGTAGAGTTTGTGTAATAAATCATTATAGGCAGTTACATGGTATACTGCCTGTACCCACTGCAGTTCAGCACTTTACAGAGAAGGGATAGAAAGATAGTACTTCTAAAACTTCTTGAATATTCAGTACCATACTAACTGTAAATAAGTGGGCCCCGCATCCGGCGCAAGTCCCACCAAGTAAAGTATGGAATTTGCCTACTATTCACATTCTATAATGATTCTGTATACAATAGTATCGATTGGTATTGTTTATATATATTTTATTTAAGCTCCCACATCCCCCTTACTGGGTGTATGCGACATTTGTATTGGATTCATTCATTGGTGTGACTGTATTGTCTTTTTTTGAACAATATTTCAGGACAAATTAATCAATAATGAGTTTGACTCATGATCGACTTATTATGTTTAATTAGTTTCAGAACATTTTTATTAAAAGTACCATTACTAGTTACAGGGAGACTTTCTGTTTACAGTTTCCACCTCGATTTATGTGCCCTTTATCGTATTATCGTTTAGATTTATTCTGATGACTAAATTTGTCAAATGGTCCAATTTAAATTTAAACATTATTTATTTATTAGCCAGATATTGTTCTTATTTTATTATTCATCAGTTCTAGTACTATTCAGTGAACTGTTTTATTTGAGTGGTTTAATTCGATTTAAAACAAATGTATGTGCTATATGTACATATGATTTTTTCCCCTAAAATTCATAGGAACAAATGTGGTGAAACGCTTTTTGTTTTTATAAAAATACGTTTGGTTTACTTACAAGTTCCCTTAGATTTTACTGTCGATAAAATATAAACAATCAAGAAGGTGCCAATTATCCTCTTTAATATATAAAAACATTAAAACAACAGACCATCTATCAAAATAAAACTAGGATATTCTGCAGTATTTACTATTTCTGGAAATGTTGACAATAATATTTGTGCTTTATGGAAATCATTGATCATGTTACCACTATGCTACGCTGGAGTTCAGTCAACAATGGCTGAAGTAAACAAACAACAAAACTACTGACTTTTCTCTTTCTTTTTTACTGTTAACAAGTCAGTAGAATTGTGCTGCTTGATATTATGTAATTGTGAACCATTATTAACTTTTTGTACCTGTATATATATATTGTAATAACTGTATGAATTTATTTTGTAAACATTTTGTATGGGTCGAACCTCTTGTTACGAGAGTGTTCCTCCGTTTTAAAGGAGAGTAACCAATAAATATTATTATATTATTAAGAGAGGGCGCTACTACATTTTACACCAGAATATTAAACTACTTATACCTTCACAAATGAATGCAGTAATAATAGCTACAATATAATGTAATAACTGAAAAGAATAATTTAAATAATTTGCTTATTTACAGGTGTGATATTAGGACACGAAACGGATGACAATGACTTGTACAAGAATATATTTAAGGACGCTGTAAACATTGTCAACAGGAATTCTACATTCCTTTCTGGCCAGCATCAAATGTTACTCATCGACCATGTTTTATATGCCAACTATGTTTATCCAGCATTACAAGCAGGTATGACATCATCCTATTTATTATCACTAACACTCATTTATTTGTCATGATACTTTAATTCTTTGTATTCGTCATTGATATTGTTTATATTTGCATTATTTATACGTGTCAGCCACGTGTCAGTCGCACACCATATTCACATATCTTCACTTGTCCTCATTCTTTTTTTATTTATCCTAATTTTCCATTTTCTTTCTTTATTCCCCTCTTTCTCTTCTTCGTTCCTCTCTTTCTCTTCTTCGTTCCTCTCTTTCTCTTCTTCGTTCCTCTCTTTCTCTTCTTCGTTCCTCTCTTTCTCTTCTTCCAATTCATCTTCTTCAGTGTTCATCTTAATTCTCCTCCTCTTTCTGTTTTCCGTACTCTTTTTATCCTTTCCGCTTCATTTCACACTCTTTATTTCATCCTCTTCCTCTAGCTTTTCATAACAATACCATTCTTTTTTCCCTCTTCCTCTTTTCTCTCTAATGCTATTCATCTTCTTACTTTTCCTCCCTTTTACCCTCTTCATTTTTCATCCTTATCTTTCTTCTATAATTTCTTATAAATATTGAAATTACATTTATCAACAGTTTGCAATACCATGGTGCAAACACAGCGAGTGTCGTCACTGATACTGCCAGAAGATATTTGTCCCATGTGTGGCGATGTCGCAGCTATGGCTAGCCATGCGACAAGTCCAGTGTTCAGTCTAGATCCGGGTAGTTTGAAGTCTGGTTCAGTGGCTTTCAAGATGCACCCTTCTCCAGAGGATATGAGCGAATTTTTTCTCGACATGCTCGTCTATTTCAACTGGAGAAATTTTATGATTATTTATGACACCGACCAAAGTAAGTTAGATAGATTTAAGATATCTAGTTTATACTAGGCATAAATTAAATACACACGGAACTGGCCTTAAGTACAACACTTAAAGTCAGCAAAAATACCAATATGGTATGCGAGCTCTTTCAATAATTTCTTTCAGAGTTATTAGATTAGTTAACTGAGCTGAATTCTACAGTTCAGAACGACAACTGTAACTATTATACTTGCAATACTTTTTCACAGTTTACGCTAATCTGGAGGACGTCATAAGTGCTGGAAACATTTATAAGTGGAACATAACTCTGCGAAAGTACGATAATAACTTCGATCGTATCGTAGAATTCATCAAGATTGAGGAAATTCGGAACATATTTCTGTATACGTCGACAGAAAAGACTACCCGGAGAATAATGGAAATGGTACGGTAATGTGACTATTATTTAAACAATAATCACAATAAACACGGTTGATGTTGTTGTTGCATGGTGTCCTTTAATGTATGTAGTATACAATTTCTTTTAAATGCTAAAGTGGGCGTCTACTGAATAAATATCTATGTGCATATAACCTGTAACTACTTGAACACTACCGTCATTCTCGCTTACAATAATAACATTAATTATTATTATGCCAGTTATCGGGTTTGTATATTACATAACGGTAACATTAGGCATACACATTTTCTGTAAAAAAAGAAGATGACATAACCAATGAACCAATCAACATTTAAACGGTATTAAGGGCTTAGTTTGAGAATCAGTGCGTTTAAGTATTATGCCTACATATTATTCATTTCATATTCGTAGGGGCTTGACGAAGGCGTGGTTAGTGACCAACACCATTGGATTGTGGGAAATCTGGTAAGTATTGTACTGTAAATGTAGAACTACGTATATTAATTGTCGATAATGATTATCTGATTAACTTTTTTCTTCTTTTTACTTGAAAATACATCCGTCTCTTGTTTTATTTTAGGACGTCTATTTAGATCGTAGTTTTATGGAAGAATTAGAAGTAAACCGTGCGTACATGACAAGATTTAAAATGAACTATACGACACAGTGGCAGTACTCTTATCCGAGCTCTCCCGATCGCCGTCTGATAGATTGGCCTTTACGTGAGCGTCTTAGCTTTGACGCAGTGCTTACAATTGCGCACGGAATGCGCAGATACAGAGAACGCGTGCGTGAAGAGGGTCGCATTGAAGACATCAATATATTACCAGGTGATACTATGATGAATTCATGTCCAATCAACAGTGATACTCCAACCCGTGCTCTTTGGAATGACGACTTGACTTACGTAAGTAATTGTTGTAGATGTTGTAAAATATCATGATTTTAACCAAATGAAATATGTAGGCATTTTTTCCGTAAATAAACGTAGGCCTACGGTATTATTCGTTTTTTATTGTTTAGGTAATGACTACAATTATAATACCTTTAATAAAATTAAACAACAAATAGTGCAAGGACAGCAGTTCCAGTTGCTGCTTTTGCATATTGACAGTAAATGAACTGTAAAGCAATTTCTTATGAATAACTTTTTTTCAGTACAATTTTGAGGGACTCACTGGTAACGTAGCGTTCAACCCAAATGGAGATCGTGTGAATTACACAATAATGATATACAGCGGACAGGGCGAAACCTTTGACACAGTTGTAAGTCAGTAACGTATTAGAACAAAATATGTATGCGGAGTGTAGAAACAAAATTGTTTTGTACATAATAGATTTTTATGTATCGTACTAAAGATTGGTTGCCACTGGAGATGAAACGCAAGGATGTAAAGGCAACGTAAGCGAGTTGACCAATCAGAAGCTTTGGATTATTCAAACTTTCGATTTACATTGGTCAACACGCTTGCGTTGCGTCATTGCGCCCTTGTCCAATGTAAACCAATCTTAATCCTAATAAACTAGTTTAAAGGTAAAGGTAAAGGTATTCATATTTGTCCTCAAGCTTAACTGGAAACTGAGGAAATTCGGATTAGGCCCTCCACGGACCCACGGCAGCCAGCAGTGCAGCGCCTACCAGATCAGCACACTGGGAGACGATCCCCTACTCTTTTCGAATAGTGTACCAAGTTCTTTAACGTGCACTGTTAAGTACACGGGACCAACGGCTTTACATCCCATCCGAAGGACGAGGCAATGAGAGTAAAGCGCCTTGCCTAAGGATGCAATTAGTATGGTAACCTCGAACCCATGTCTATCACATGCTAGTCCGATATTACCATTACACCATCACTCTCCAGTATATACAGCACCCGCCGCGATTTCTAGACGATCTCCCATCCAGAACGCAACCAGGCCCAACGTTGCTTAACTTCGGTGATCTGACGAGAACCGGTGTTTCAACGCAGTAAAAAATAGTCGTACTTCTAATTACCGTGTTTTTAACGTCATTTGTTTTAACTGATATTGTAAGGATGGTTATTACTCATGAAATAAATCTTTGTGTTTATGTATTTCAAAACACTTTTTTTAGCGTGGTGAGTGGTCGCAAAATCCACTACATTGGGAAAGCCGATACAACATCGAGTGGCGCAATGAGGGACGTTTAAACGTAACCAAGTACGTACTTGGGCTAGAGAGACGTCTTAAAGTGGTTTCAATTCTGGTAAGTCTAATAATAATTACTTTGTCTATCACAAGAAGCTCGCAGTGGAATCTGAGACAAGTCGCGATGTTGTTTGTACTGGCTTGTTCTATATCCTATATACTGCATATCAATATATTGTTTCGTGTTAATAGAATTTAGCATTTATGATGGTGATACTGTAACATGTACTCTAGTAATTGTGATGCCGAAGAAAACTTATTGAGATTTTCAGTATAGATATACATAGCGTATTTTTCAGCATCTTTACATGGATACACTGACTCACCCACTCGCTTTTTCATCAAATACTCAGGAACTGTACTAAAATAACAATTACTTTTGGAATATTGATCGTATAACATTTTATAAGACTATGGTAATTATATTGTCTCTAGAACAGACTCTAGTCAACTAGTTATTCTTGTTATTTTTAATAACATTGACAATGACGTATTAATATTGACGTATTAATATTGTCTATTTTTCAGCAAGCTCCGTTCTTGATGTACAGAGATAAAGTTGATCGTTATCGAGGTAATGCCCGATTTAGAGGCTACATCATGGATCTGCTGGAGGAGATTGCCCGTGTCGTAAAGGGTATCAATTTTGAGTACGAGGTTGAGTTGGTTGCAGATGGAAAATACGGTCGAAGAGATGAGTACAGCAATGAATGGGACGGACTGATTGGAGAGCTTGTTCGTAGAGTAAGTCAGAAATGGATTTCAAGTGATTCCCATTTACTTGTTTCATAGGCCTACTAAATATTTAATTAGTTGTGTCATAACTTAACATAACATAAGTTTGCGAAACTGTATATTATACAATAACAAATTGAATATAACGATCGATTCTTCATTTTGTAGTGGTAAAAGACAAATAAAAATAGGTTTTGTAAATATCAGAGACAGATACAAAAGTATTGTATCGTTCTATCTCAGAATTAAGTTTAATACAATGTAAAAAAGTGTGCACTCAATTTTATTGCCAGCATTGTTTGTAAAAAAAAAACTGTCTCGTTTGTAGGCGCGCCTAAATGTCGTGGCGTTATGTTTACTATTAATCACAGAAGATTTACTATTCTTGTAAATTTGATTTCATTTACTTTTGTATGACCCGTCGACAAGTTTACTAGTGAGGGACCTTCTTTTGCAATCATATTTATTGTTATATAGGCCTATTGTAATTTTTTTTGGGAAATATTTTATATAATATTTGATTGTTCTTGCAGAAGGCTGATATTGCAGCTGGACCGGTTTCAATAACGTCAGAACGTGACGCAGCCGTAGACTTCAGTTATCCATTCATGCATAGCGGTCTTCAGATTCTCATCAAACACCCGAATCATGTGCTGGATGACCCCTTTGCGTTCATGTATCCTTTTGGAATTGAAGTCTGGTTCTTGAATGCCATATGTTTCTTGATGGTAAGCGCTCTTTTATGGGTCATCAATTCGTTTAATCCATATGAATGGAAGGCATCAGTTGAACGACACGAAACCTTCGGCGAAAACATTGACAACTTCAGTTTCAAAAATTCTCTCTGGTTCTCTGCTTCTACGCTTGTGTTCCAAAGTTACGATGCATCACCAAGATCAACGGCTGGCAGAGTCATAGCAGGATTCTGGTGGGTGTTTGTGGTCATTATGGTGTTCTTGTATTTGACAAACCTGACATTTTGGCTGACAGCGTCTAAGCGTCTTGCAACGATTCGTTCTGCAGAAGATCTACTAGATCAATATGAAATTAAATATGGCGTCGTTGATGAAGGTTCTGTGTATTACTTCTTGAAGAACTCATCAAACCCTGATTTTCAACAAATGTACAGCACTGTTGAAAACACTATTCCGAAGCCAACCGTGGCTAACGTTAGTGAAGGTGTTAAAAAGGTTCGCGAATCAAATGGAGACTTTGCGTTCATTGACGAAACTGGAATTCTAAGATATCAAGCCGATCAGGCCGAACCTTGTGATTTATACGTTACAGGTGGGTTTATTTCAAGGAACAGTTACGGCCTAGCTGTTCAGAAAGACTCGCCTCTTCGTGACCAACTGTCGTTTGCTATTGAAACCCTGCGTGACACGCGTTCACTGGAGCATCTCGAACGTCAGTGGTGGCAGTGGGATAGTAAGTGTGGTAATTTGACAACGTGGGAGAAACAAGGTATTTACTCTCTTACTAGTGTTGATCTTATGGGAGTTTATATTCTCTTGATAATCGGATGTATTGCAGCAGGAGTAGTCTTCTTAATAGAATGTATATGTACCGGTAAGGATGTAGATCAAAGAAGGGAAAGAGCTCCTGCGCGTAGGGATGCGCGTAGGGATGATAACAGAGGACCGACTTCGACTACTGCTGTTGGCGGAGGAACCCCTATTCAGCCGCTTCCAGGTCAGACCCATCACCAACAGTGGATTTAGTAGGCTTACATGCAGAATCATTCCACCTTACTTTAATAATTGTAACTGATCAGATTTTGTTTTGCTCATAATAATATACATTCTCTGGGAATTTGGTTAAAACATAATGTAGTTTTCGTTTATTAAGGTATTTGAACAATCGCGTAGATATGCTAGTAGTCCTGATAATAAGTTGACTTGCTGAAAACTACGCCAAATCTTTTGATTAAGGAAATGATTATACGTAAGCAGATATTGTATACATAAGAAAAAACAGTTTCTTGGATTTTATCATTGCAACAGAATTGTGTGTTTGTTGTTTGTTTATTGCATAAAGTGATATTTTATATCTAGCTATATTTCAACACATCTTAGACATATTTCATTGTATTTAATCACGTTCTTACTTATGTTTTCCTGATTTAAACAATATGATTAATTTTTAAAAAGTATAGTCTAATCCAAGGTTGGTTTCAGACACGGAGAGAGTAACACATCGTAGGCCTATGCAGGGTAATAATGTTAAATATGCGAATAACCGTACCGCAGCATAATGTCGAGAACTCGTTCGAAAATACTAACCCTCGTAACACATTGTGGCTGAGCTTAACCTGCTGAGATAATTGTGATTCATATATGATGGTGTGAGGATTAACTTTTTTTGTCTTGTTGTACTTATTTGATGTTTATAATTGACACAGAACAGACGTCAGTAGTTTCGTCTTAAACTAATTGTAAATTACCATGTCAATATAATTTAGTTTTGATAATATTTAGGCCTGGGCTTAAATTTATTTTAGTATGATAAATTTAAATACAGATAATCTTCGTGGATCCTGGTAATATTGCTTTGAGTTATTACTTTTTTTATAAGTAAAATATGCAAACACAAAGTAACTGTAAGAGTTTAGACGTTGAGAAAAAATAAATACATTTTCTACAAAAGTGTGTGTCTTTCTTCATTTTATATTTTAAGTTATACAACACAACAATATTATATATTATAGCTATTGTTGTATTGAAGAAAAATATATTTTTCTAAACATTTTATTTTCAGATTGAGAATAACTCAAGTTTAATAGCTGATTTTATTATAATAATAATTATTGTAATATTCTCAATAAGTACAATATAATAGGCGTAGGCCTATAATCAAAATATAGAAAAGGCATCACTCGATACACTGATGTCAAAAATTTAAGATTTGATCAAGGAACATCTAAGTCTACTTCTATTTCACCATAATCGAAACTTACAATCAATTTTTTTTAAGTGTGTTTCGTTTTTATATTATAGTATATTTTAAAAAGGATTAGTATCAAGAGGTGAGTTTCTGTAAATCATACGGAACAGAATCAATGGGCAGAAAAGAAACTAAATTATGTTAAGGTTCGCAATACATCGTTGCACCTTCATGGTTCACGAAGTGTTTCCAAAAAGAACAAATATAGTAAAGTTTAGCATGTTTAAACGTTTCAATTGTTTCATAATAGACATATTCGCAACTTTAATTTATTTGATCTAGGTTACTGTTTATTTTTCATGCAATAGTATTTTTAACTTCATTGTAATAGTTTGCTACTGATTATCTTTCTTATTCATTGTTAAGCAGACTAGTGTTAGAATTAAAGACACAATTCAGGATACCAAACACTACAATACAAGCAATAGTGGTTATGGGGCACTAGCAATTATAATTCGCTTTCCAGGAGATTAGTGGGGGACTGGCTCTTTGTTAAGCTCCACCACCCTATTATAGGACTGCGTTCCTTTATACATGCCACGTTCTTCCCATATTTTGTTTCTTTTCTTCAGCACAGCCGGCCTTGAATGGTACATCAATGTTTCCATTCTGGATGACCACCTGGACGTTTAGTTTGGTGTAAGGAGCAACATTCGGCGGCAAAGTAACATTAAATTCTTCAGACTTGGTATTCTCCAAACCTTGATTTTCGCCAACAGAGAACGTGTTTTCAACGCTCATTGTGATTTCACCATTAGCAATAATCGGCACACCTGTCGAGTACGTAGATGATACAGTTTGTGAAAGGACATTGTCCCAATGCCACTCGTAGGTTTTAGGTTTGGATACAGAAAGAGATCGTTCGCCTGTAGGTGTCTGGACACTGGAGCTGATTGACTTGTTGATTACAACTTGGTCAAACATGCTTTCAGGGGTCGATTGTATAGTAAAGCAGCAGGTATGTCAAATTCCATGCTGATGATCTCTGTATGGAATTTCGGCTAAAAAAGAAGACAAGTAACATTTGCTGTAGGCAATACTGACAATTATGACAAATATATGAATTTTGAAATAAATAGAAGCTATAGTTATAACTTTAACATATAAATCCAAAGGCAAATTACTGAAAATGACAATGCTGCGGGTATCTGTGGCTGGATCTCAATGGAGATACAAGAAAAAGCGAAAAGCTAAATCAAAACGATAAAGTAAAAACAGCCTGAAGAGCTTCCGGGCAACAGTGGTCCTTCATCAGTGCAAGTTTTCAGATTTCAATTTATTTAATTGACGTGTTAAATACAAGGAACTAGACAAAACTCGATATAGGAAGTATAAATTGAGGTTTACGTATGAAACGCCATGTGTTTAAAAAAATGTACCATTTTACCAATATCAAGTCGAATCTCCGACACCAGAATCAGTTATGCTTACCTCCAACACTGGTCGTAGTGAACTAAATCGTTAGGGGTGGTCACTTTCGAGAGGTCATTTTGATGGCAGATGGTCGATTATGAGAAGCGGTCCTTTAATAGAGAGACAAGGGGGTTGTGGTCCCTTAAAAGAGGTGGTCACTTACGAGAGGTGTGGTCGTTAAGAGAAGTGGTCGCTTACGAGAGGTGATCGATTATGAGAAGCGGTCCCTTATGAGACGAGGTGATCCCTTACGAGAGGTGGTCGACTATGAGAAGCGGTCCCTTACAGAGATGGTTGCTTACGATGTGTGGTCGTTTTAGAAAGTTGGTTGCTTACGAGAGGTGGAAAGACTGATAGCTAAGTAAAGATCTATTTAGACATTTTTGTTAAAGTATACAACATTTTCTACAATAGCTGGCGATAGTAACTACATAAGCTAAGCTGGGAGGCAAATTTTGTTACTTACATAGGCTAGATCGTTTCTATATTAAATACCTGGTGTTTTAAGCTGACAAGTGGCCCACGTCAACATTTGACAGGCGTCAACTCTTAAAACGAGCGCGTGGAACTGTGACGTGACGTATCGAAAATGGCCAGTCAGGGAGTAATTAGTTGTAATTACTAGTCCCTGGGCCAGCCAGTCCCAGATCATGGACCGCGGTTTGGATTCGATTAGGCCCGGTTATTGTGATGTGACGTATGGTTAGGGTTACCGCACTAGCCAATTACTAGGCAATACAATATAAATACAATACATAGATAAATTAGACGTTTCTTGAAAAACCCGATGTCTAGCCATGTATTTAAAACAATATTATTGCACTGCACACCACTGTACATGGTACACATACATACTCAAGTGAATTATTTCATAATCTATATTAACTTAACTTCTAGACATTTCCAGAACAATTTATAATTCAAATATAAAAATTGCAGAATTTTACTAATATTATAAAATACTTTAAACTACGCTCGCAAGAAAATGAACTTGTCCGATGTTGATGTAATTAATCCTATCAGACTACGCATACGATTTATACATGGGTTGATCCTGATTTAAAATATTATCAGTTGATTCGCAACTTTCTATAGATGACCGTGGCAAGAGACACGGTGTTAAAAAAGGTGTCTTTAGCATTATGTAATCGTCTGATCACACCGTCTCTGAAAATTGTTGTTGTTGTTTTGTCCATAATTCGATGGATAACAGGGTTAAAATGATAAGTGCTTTAACCAAAATATGATCATTTGTGGTATAAACTTTTAAAATACGAAATTTACAAAACCTTCAGGCATGTTTTTCAAAAAGCAATGTTAAACAAGCAGTTTGTACATGATATTACAATAATATTGAGAACATTAAGTATTGTACCACATTGTAAAATTTACATATCACTGCAAAGTCGTTCTGGTCCACCTGTTTCGATTTGTGCATTGGTCCTTTCAACACTTATATAATATGATAGCTTTCAAGTTTCGCATAGTACGGTGGCGCTTTTGCAATCTTCTTGAGTTGATTAAACGATAAATTATTAAACATGTAGGCGTGTCGTATGTTGCAAGTATTTGCCAAGATTAACCCTCTTGACACAAGCTACGGAGACCAACAGGAACGACGTCCAGCGAAATATCGTCGACGAATTCAATTCTGTTGATAATGGCTTCATTTCGACTTTTTATTTTTATTATATCCATCCTGTTCACATTTTCAAATGCGAAGGACGTTTTGTTTGGTAAGTATGTTTTTAATCATAATACAATTGCTGTTTAAAAATTATACTTTGTTGGCCTACCAGCATTTTAAAGTTCAATTACTTTCGATAAGGACACATTGAAATGATGCAAAGTAAATTATTTTACTTTGAACGGTTAGTTTGTTTAGTATCGTTTTAATATATACATAAACTAAATTGCTACACTACAATTATACAGACGTAAACGATTAAATTTAACAAATGTTTAAAACTGCCTGATAAAATACTTCAGGAGTAGATTTTGTTTTTAAAACTAAATAAGTGCAATATTAAATATACATAACTTAAAATGAAGTATAAAGAAATCTTATATAAAATTTTCTCTACCAACAAGTGCTAATATGATTCCTCTCTTAAAGTAATTGAAAACAAATATTTCTGTTGTAGGTTTGCAATAAACACTAGTGAAGTTAGGTTTGCGTTACAAAATGTATTTCTAAATTGAAATAAAGAAAGATAGAGAATGTATCGACTTTATAAATATTGTCATGTTACAGCCGTCTCCTGGAGAAAGGCAATTTACACAGACGTGCGCAACGGTAAACGGAACACAGTGTAGCTTATCCTACACAGAATCTGTATCTAACCTGAGTCGAAAACGCCCGTCCGCTCCGTATTCTGTGTAAATTGTCATAAAAAATAACTTAATTCTATTTATTTATACACAACACCACATAAACACAGTAATACAATAGTTAACATTTATTATGTATTTGATACAACTGTCGTAATTACCTTACCCTCAATAATGAAATTCTTTAATTATTATTTGGCTTATTTATAGAAATTTGATACCACTACTGTGGTCCGTCTTACCTTAAATAATAACATTCTTAATTATTTCGAGGGCTACTCATTTCATACTAGTTCGCTGTGTTGGGGATATTTCGTGAGACCTGAGACCCAGGAGAATTCCACTGGGTGTCAGTAGGGTATATTTCCCAAATTTGCTTTACCATTATCGCTTGTGTGTGTAAATTGGTCTTATCGTTCTCTCTTTCCCTCAACATTTGTCAGCATTTTTCGTAATGTAGTTTATAATGTTGGGCCTTGACCGACTAATCTAATTCAGAAAATTATTTTTAAATATCCTTACGACACCATATAACTTGAGCACCGATGTAATTTTCAAAAATATTTTTTTTAAATGTCTTTAAAACTGTCTTATCTGAGCTTCAGGACCACTATATAAAAATAAAGGGGAATTGTTTTACTACGGAATAACATAGTGTTTAAATATTTTGTATGCTGAAAAATAAAACATTTTATATAAATAAAAACACGCTAAAAATTATTGATTGAATACAGCACATAGATGCTTACATGGCCCTCAACTGTATTCGTTTACCAATGCAGTGCTTCTCTGAATAGTGACAGTGTTAAACTTATAATAATTAGCGTTAAAAATTATTCTATTTTAAGGAATAGTCGAATTGGCAAAGGCAGATTAGATTCTTTCTTATCAAAGCTACAAAGGGTGTGTTTTAACGTTCTTGGTCAATTTAAGTAGACCACTTTTATTCCCCATGTGTATATTAATATTTATGTGAAAACTAGATTGAATTAGAGTAAAAAAAAGATAGGATCAGGATTGTTCTATTAACTCGAACGTTGCCACCCTAGGGGCAATCGGTTTCTGTAAGTTATTAAAATGTCTAAACAGTAAATTATTTTTTCTATAACGTTTATAAAACATGACGATGAAAAAGTATGGTGATGCTACTATTAGAATAGGATAAGAAAATGTTTAGGCCTAATGTAAAAAAAATAAGGTAAAATACGTGCGAATCACCTTTATTATTAGAAATACAGTAAGTCAAGTCTGATCCGCCACATCAAACTGCTTAGGCTATGTTATATTATACTTTACATCAAATTTGATACAGTATGACAATCTTCTATCAGTTTCAAAAACGGTTTTTAGTTGCTGTTCTGACAGATAACTTCAGTATTTACTGGTACTGTACTATTAAGGTTATGTCAAGGTTTAATGACCACTGTTCAATCAAGAATAATTCTTTAAAAATGTAATTGTTTCTATGGTTCAAGAATTGTTAATATTACTACATGTATACAGTACATTTGTATAGTATTTCAATTAAGTAGTTGTGTTAATTTTATCATACATTTCTTTACTTTAGGATTTTTTTATTTCCTGTTTTTTCTTTTAACACTATGCTTTGTTACTGTTCTTGTGGCCGTCTTCTCCCGAAGACACATGGCCGTCATTGACGGATTTCACTGCTGGTATACTCGAGATCTACGTTTATATACAATGCGTATGCCTACACTTTATTTCAATGTTTATGTTGTGTTGATATAACATTGCGATTACGTTATTTATTGAAATATTTATATGTTGATGTGCTGTTATTTTCTTCTTGTGCTTTTGTTATGGTCTGTGTTGCTGAAATAAATAATTAATATCAAAGACTTTTTATTACTTTTTTTCTAATCTATTTTTTTTCTAATCTTTTTCTTGTTTTTATTTTATATTCTATTTTTTAATGCAACCTTAAAATATGTAATTTTCCTTTCCTTTATTTAAAATTATTAAAATATTAAAAAAAAAACGATTTAAATCCATCTAATTTAATTTAGAATAAAAAAATATCCCTATTCTAAAACCAAAATCTAAGCCTATTAAAACATCAAGGGAAAAGACCACAATTGAATACTCAATCCAATCGTTCATTTTGAAGAACAACTTATGTTTATTATTAGGTGCTATTCTCGGAAAAGATAGTTCTTCGACGACGGCGTACAGCTTGCCGAGTGGTTTCATCAATCTAGAACAGGTCATTGAAGACGCTACAAGGGTGGTTACTAGTAACTACAGTTTCTTAACAAGTACTCATCAGCTGAAAGCCACGTTCGAAAGAGATTATAAAGATTCATTATTTGAAGTAATGCATTTAGGTAGGTCCATGAATAAATATTATGTGTTTAATAAGTAATCAAGTATTTCATTTTAACATAATGTTGAAGTTAATCAATTTGATTAATTAATATATTATGTTATCCTAGTTTGGTAATGTAGTTTGCAAATAAGTCAATAAATAATAAATATATAATGTATATAGAATAACGAATACTATGTTGATATAAAGTTTGCGGTAATTAGTTCTGAAAAGAACTTTTGAGTTTCTCGACATTTCGATGAATATACTTAGGGAAACTCAACAGTTTTTTTTAACTAAATAAACGTGATGTAAGCAAAATGTATGTCAACATATAATAAATCTTCATCAAAAAAAGTTTTTTCTCACTAATGTGTTTACTGTCGCATACACATCGATAGGCTAAATGTTAGGTCACGTCTAGTAATAAATAATGTTGTACACAGTATGACATGGTATAATATCATCCTTCCTTTTCTTCCATTTTTCCAAATTGTAAAGCTTGTGATACAATTCGGACAAACAGACCTACTTACCTCATCGTTCTGGAAGATGTATGTCCTGGTTGCAGTGATTTGGCATCGTACGTTAGTAAGACAACGGAGGGACCTATTATTTCTATAGATCCTGGTCAAGTAGGCACAGGTTCCCGGGCATTGAAGATGTACCCACCTCAAAGTGACATGATCAACTTTTACATGGATATTTTGAAATATTATAAATGGAGAAAATGGACTTTCGTTTACGATCACGGTGAAAGTGAGTAAATATGAGTTGTTTTAGTTGGCCTATCGGTTATATGTAATGTGAATTCTAAATTCGTTTTGCTATTTTTTAAGTTAATCAGAATTATTTTTGTAATTTTAATTTTCAGTGTTCAACAACTTTCTACCTATCAAAGCTTGGGCTGATACACAACAGTTTAACGTTACATTTGAGCCTTTTGAAGGTAACTTAGACATGTTGGCTCAACGAATTCGTAAACGCGATGATGCGAACATATTCTTGCTAACAGCAACGGAGAAGGCAAGCCTCGATATCATTCTTGGTGGAATTGATCGAGGAATAATATCCAGAAAGTATCATTGGATAGTTGGGCATCTTGTAAGTTTACCATTAGTGTTTACCGACCTATTGTATTATGATTTATTCTATTATGATTTAGGCCTAGTCTTTATTGACAAACGGGAGATAAGAGTCCAACAAAATATATTCAATGAAGCATAAAGTCTTAATATGTACCGTATCAAATTTAGATACTATTTTAAACTAATTTTAATTAAAACAAGGCCAACAGCCATAAGTCGCGTGCTAAAACGCTTAGTGATACCGGACCAACAGACAGACCGACAGACCGACAGACCGACCGACCGACATAGTGAACTATAGAGTCGCGTCCACGCGACTAAAAACAAAATTTAACAATAATAAATGTTCAATTAATAATCTGACACTGTACATTACGATTTTGACGTAGGCCTAAGTATCAGTAAAAGGAAAACATAAGGAAGGAAGACATAACGCGTACATTACGTTTCTCCTATGCAAATCAAATTCCATTACCTTACTACTGGACAGGCAATTAAGACAATTTCTTGTGTTGTTTTTGAGTGCTTTTGGTTTTTATCCCTTAAAAAGATTTTCTCTTTCCATTCTTTTGGAATTGCGTTTAATACAATTTGCCATTCAGCAATCCAGTTTGATTTATACCTAAGCATATCTAGTAATTCATTTGCGTTAATGAACCTTTTCTCAATTACAATATCCTTAATATTTCGCACACCTGACCTTATCCAGTTTCTAAAAAATATTGACATGTCATTGTATAAAATCATTTTGTTATACCAGAGTTGTTGATGCAATATATCATCATAACATAATTGACGTTTAGTCATACCACTATTAAGTTTGACTAAAATACATAGTATAGATTTATAGAAATCTGGTATGGCTTTAAAAATAGCATTTTTCTTATCAATATATGATATGTTTTCAATAATATCGTTTGGGCCTATTCTATTAAAATATGTGTTTGGCAGACATTTCCACTTTGAATCCTCATTGTTATACAATCTTTTAAGCCAAGATATTTTTAAAGATTTAACCTGTGACCTGAAATCAGGCGCTTTAACACCACCACTTTCATATTCGTTTATAAGAACTACTCTTTTAACCTTTTCTCTTTTTCCATCCCACAAAAAGTCAAAAATTATGTTATCACCACGTTTTAGAACACTTTCAGGCGTGTTTATAATACTTGCAACATAAACAAGTTTTGACAGGCCAAGCGTCTTTAAGATAATTATTATTGTCTGTGTATAGTTAGTGAGCATTTTACCAGTATTGTATAATAAAAAAGGTGTCCTTTTCTAACCCATTTATTTTTAATGAAATGCTTTATAGATAATTTTGCATTTAATTAAAATATATGTATATTTGTGTGTTTTATTTACTTAGGATGTAGTACTGCAAAGCAATGTTAGAGAACGACTGGAGAGTACAGGAGTATACATGACTCGTTTTAAGATGAATTATACAATGGAGTGGCAATATACTTTCCCCTCATTTTCCGATCACCAAGCAATTTTACACGAATGGCCGCTACAATACAGGCTAGCATTCGATGCCGTTCTGGCTAGCGGATACGGACTCATGAAATATCGTCTGGAGCAATTGCATGTAGATCCTAATAATTATTATACAGATGCTACAGTAATAGACAATTGTCCTACCGGTAGTTACAATCGCAAACCTACCATGAGCAAAATTTACAATTATACAAAATATGTAAGTTATACTTCTTTCATTTAGATTGTTTTACCATTAATCATTTCAGCGTCAACAAATATAATTTATTTTGTTTCATTCACAGGTATAAACAAAAATGTACAAAAATAGTCAAATGCTAAAAACATTGTCATTATTTACAAAGGTTAAAAAACAAAAAATGTGTTTTTACTACATCTCCTTATTTAATTATACATTTTCTGACGTTAGAAAAAACAAAGCTAATTACTGATAACTTATATCTAAGTATAAATTATCCCTTTATACGTTTGCAGTTAGTATAATTATGAAAATGATATTATTAATAATTTATCTACCTTTAAAATTGTTTTTGCAATCAATTTGTTCAAACTTAATTTATAAAAAAGTGACGCTATACGGTAGATTTTCTTTTATATATTACACTACAACATTACTTTTCAGTATAACTTTGAAGGGCTGACAGGAAATATTGCCTTTAATGACGTTGGTGATAGAGTAAACTATTCGATCATGGTGCACGCTGGTATCGGGCGGACGTTGGATCAACTGGCAAGTACTCTTTTTAAATTTATTTTTTAAACCTGTTTTCCACTAGGAAAATTTGTTTGCGCGAATCCAACGTTTTGCAGAGAAAAACAAATCGAGTCACAGGTCTGCTGAGCTTTTCTATTTGCAAGAGTGGTCATAAACGTGTTTCCAGCTCAGTTCCCGAGCTCACATTGGTTGCACAATGTTTCGCTTTGTTTCGCGTTTTAACTGGTATCGTAATTTCGCTGAAGCAACTAGAATTCGTCGTAGAGAGGGATTTGGAAGATGAAAACATAAATATGCATGCGTATAAAGCTGACGCTTTCGATTGGCGCGAATAGACTCAGCTAGTGAATAGGCTTTACGCATTTAATGTAGGTCGGAGCATTATTTGATTTTGTTATTGATTTTATTTTTTGCAATAAACTATTTAATTTCTTTATTAAACATTGTAACACTGTGACTTTCGCACATAGTTTAAAATGTCGGTTAATTAGACATTTAAAAAAATCATTGATGTAACTTAATGCCACGTAGTTGACCCTTGACCCTGTCGCTAGTGACCATAACGATCACCTTTGAATGATAAATTGATAATAAGCTAACTTGTCTTTAACTATGTATTTTTTTATATCAGGTTGGAGAATGGGCAGAAAATCCTAATCACTGGGAAGATAGGTATAAACTGAAATGGGAAAGCCATGGACGATTTAATACGACCCGGTATGAACAAGGTGGAAGACGAAAGTTGAAAGTTGTATCGATCAAAGTATGTTGATAATTATACCTTGTTACGTAATTCAGTCATGCTGTACCCATCCAGAGGCTACACTAAACTAAATATAAATTTCCTTTATGGTATGTTGCCACTTACGCTCGTCGTTATCTCCAGCTCAGTTGAATAACAATAAGTGGCCTCCGCCGGTGGTTTATATGTGTAAGACTTGTTACTTAGCATGTTATCCTTACTTACTATTGAGATTGCTCTGTTTTAAACAACTATTTATATAACACATAAATAAATTCTTGTCAATTGATTGGACGATTAATGATCACATGACGTGCAATAGTACGTCCTATTTAACACAATGGTCTAATAATAGTTTTTTATACTTTTTTTTTCGCCCCGTGAAAATAGAATTTCATCTATCACCTCATACATTATTTGTACTATCTCACTCATAAATATTCATTATTTTTTTATAATATATCAATTTTTTTAGTATAACAAGTAGGCCTATTTTATGTAAAAATAATATGATTATGCCTATGAATGAGCAGGCCTAGTTATCTATTTCAGATTTAACGTCACGAAATCAATGCAGTTTCTGATTACATACGCTGTGTTTACCACTTTCATCCTAATATTATATAATAACTAACAATGTTCCTGTTTTTGTAGGTCTTTCATGTTTTTAATTACGGCATTTAATATCTTTTCTTATATGTGTTAAGGTTCCACCGTTTTTAATGGACAAAGATGATGTACTTTACAGAACAAAACGAGACACTAATTACGTAGATGAATACGATCGTGATCGCTACAAAGGATTCATTGTTGACCTACTAGAAGAAATAAAAAATACGGCAAAAGGCATTGATTTTGATTACGATATCGAGCTGGTGCCGGACGGAAAATTCGGTACAAGAAAACCATTTAGTAAAACATGGAACGGAATGATTGGCGAAGTATACAGAGGAGTAAGACCTTTTGTTTTTTTAAAAACCAAAGATAGGTTTAGCTAGTTTTAAAGATATGTATTCATGAAAAATGAAGTTTAATAAAAACAGATTTTGAATTGGTAATTTTGCAGTTTGCAAGTTAATCACTTCCGTAGAAAAAAAACCAAAAAAAACCCCAATAATTTCACTTTTTCAAAAGATAAAAAAAATGTTAAATTCAACCATTTACTTCCAGCCAGTTTGACTATTTGTTTGCGTTAAATCACTGTTTCTTCAGGTAAATCATTTTTTTCCGATCCAATTTTTGGTCAAAGTGAATAACTATTACGTGACATTAAACTTATAATATATAACAATATATCTTTAAATGACAATATTTTGCTTCTTATGACTTACTGGTATACCTATTAACAAACATTCTATTCAGAATTTAAAACTATTTAAGACATAATTCGGAACATGATTATTTAATTATAGTTGAAGTAAAATAGCTCACTTATGCCACATAAAATATCAGTTTCTGCTAATGAAGGACGGCTATTCTGAATATTAACTAATGTATTAAATAAAGATACAATCCTTTTCAAAAATCAACAACCATATCGCTGGTATTCATAACGGAATACAACAGTAATTCAATTACTTTCCACACTGTAATATATTTATCGAATCATGGAATCATGTTTCTGTAAATATCTGAGCATTTTTTTGTTATCTCAAGAGATCGATAAAATAAGTTAAATTCAGTATAATTTACGTACCGAAAATTCGAGCACTTAAGTACCTCTGTGAGATTTGTAGGCTACTTTTGAAGATCTTCTGGTGAAATAAAAAACCATTTTGAAAAATCATATTCACAGGTGTTATTAAAATATGACATCGATTCATGTTACTGCAGAGTGCATGTATTTATTTTATATTACTTTAGTTCCTATTATAATAGAAGTTTCTGCCCTATGAATATTCATTTATTCTGTTACTTTCTTATTTGCATTCTCATTTACATATTATTTGCCAAGTGTGCACAGTGTGCTGTTTCTCCTTTGTTTTCCTTTGTCATAATTTTCTTTTGGAAGGAATCAGCAGCAGCTGACCTAATTGGTAGATCCAATTAAAATTCATGTTTTTCAGAAGTTTCTGATTTTTCAATTCAAAAGCCACAACATCTTTCAAGCGTCATTACTACGTGATATTGTTTTAAGCCTATAGTCTGTTTTGCACTTATCCTTTTAATATTATGTTATTATAAATGAGTAATGTAAGGCATATTGATCAGCAATGACTTATTTAATTATATTTTGTTTACGCAGAAAGCAGACATCGCAGCTGGCCCTTTGACTATTCGACCAGACAGAGTCCAGGATGTAGATTTTACCAGTGCATTTATGCAGGCTGATTTAGCTGCTCTTGTTCACCACCCTAGCTACACCACCGGGGACGTACTAAGCTTTTTGTACCCATTCTCTCTTTGGGTATGGCTTTTAAACATCGTTGTATTTGTGGTGGTTAGTCTTATCATCTACGGAATCAATTATTTTGACCCATACGAGTGGCGCTTGACTGCTTTGCGCGGGGACGCGTATGAGGAAAACATGGACAATTTCAATTTATCTAACACAATGTGGTTCCTTACATCTACCATGCTTTTTCAAAGTTTCGATACATCTCCAAGATCAAACGCAGGCCGTGTGATGGCGATATTTTGGTGGGCTTTTGTCGTCATCATGGTCTTCCTTTATATCTCGAACTTACCATTTTTTCTTCAGTCTACGAAACGACTAACAGGCATAAGATCAATGGATGAAATGCTTGACCGTTACGACGTACAACCGGGTATTGTAGCAAGTGGTTCCACATTCCACCTTTTGAAAAAATCGAAAGATCAAACACTGAACCGGTTTTTTAAATTTGTGGAATATGCCAATCCAAGTGTTTTAGTGTCAAGTACAGAACAAGGCATTGATCTGGTGCGTGATAAAAGCAGACGTTTTGCTTTAGTTGGCGAATCTCCAGTTTTAGCATTCCATGCCTCAAAGGATCCGTGTGATCTTCATGTGACTATTGGGAAGATTTACAGACAGAGTTACGGACTTGCTATTCGGAAAGACTCGCCGTTAAAGGAACCGTTGTCTCACGCCATAGAACTACTCATAAAAAATGAACAGCTACATCGTCTTGAGTTAAATTGGTGGCAGAGGAATAACAGATGTGGAAACATGACAACCTGGGAGAAACAAGGCATTTATTCATTTACGTCAGTCGATCTCTATGGTATATACATCTTACTCGCGCTAAGTATGATCGCCAGTATTGTGATCTTTATGGTGGAATTTCTTTGTTGTGATTCAAGTAAACATCAGAAAAAGAGCAAGAAAAGGAACAAGCCTAGCAGTAAAAGGAAGGAAAATGAGCAATTTACCCTCTCTGTTATAAATGGTGATCGCACACCAGAGCCACCTATGATACTATCTACAGAAAAAGAAAAACAATGGCTTTAACATTTATGAGTCAAACAATTTGTTGCTAAAATTGATGATTATTTCTTTCAGTTCATCGCGCCATAGTTGGACCCGGGAGCGTATTTTGCAAAAACTTTTCTAAAAGAGAGAGGGCGCCCGTACTTAAATATAGCTATCTGATAGGAAGCCAGTCGCCGAGAGAAGGTTAGGTTTAGGTATTTAGACAATTTCAGCTTTGTAACCCTCGAAAATTCAAAAAAGGCTTTGAAGAAACGGCTGAAATGATGAAAACTCACTTCCACAATGTATAGTTCAATTTTAACATTCCGCAGAGCAATAAATATAGACATTCCGTTCACGGATTTTAGAAAAGCACACATGTCGACACTGCCGGCCATTTTTGTGTCCAACTATTCCTATGTAGAGTATGAAGGTGTATATCGTTCACAAATCTTTAACTATAGAATTTAATATCAAAATAATCCATTTGTTTTGTATAATAACGAAATTATTAAGTTACCGAACATGATTTTAAACAACAAAGTGTAACAATAATGTCTCGTAGAAAATATATTGTTTGAATTTGCATGGCGAAATCAAATGGTGATATGAAGTTTGCGGTACACCACGTATATTAGTTCTGAAAAGAACTGTTTAGTTTTTCAACGTTTGTAGAGAATAACCATACAAACTAAACGCGCATGCGTAAGAGATATTCTTTGATAACACAACAAAATGACCTCTCCATTCAATGTTGTAACTCTTTCAATGGCTCTGACATTCTGTATTAGTGTACATGCACCCTCTACGACCACTTTTAAAAATACTAATAGACTCTCTATCCAGTGAGGTATAAATAATAACACCACCCTGCTTTATCGTTTCTGTAATACAGTATCACATGTGTCTAAGATTATTATGTTATTCCATGAATGAAGCAATGATGTAATTTAAATTACGTAAGGGTTTTTCCATAATTATTGTCATTATTGTCAATCATTATATAACGTGAAGGTCAATATTTGTGGGATTGATTTAATTGTGTATACTAATGTGTTTGTACAGTATTAGAAATGATGGATAATATTGCACAAGTTACTAAGCTTATTACAGTATATCTATTGTCTAACAATTTTTACCGTAAATTATTTAATTCTAATTCACATGCCAATCAATTAGTACTTATGGATTCGTTCCATATTTTACACACACCGTGATAGCTTTTCTATAATTAAAGTAATTACTTCACGGTGAGGGCGCTTGTGTACTGTAAAAGAACCGGCTTTACGGTCTGCGTCACTGATTGTAAACGAATAATGCATAATACCTATTTACCTCTAGAGCATCGCACAAAGCTGGTTCTTCTCCGGCAGCAATTTCAGCGGCCATTTTAGACGATAAATGATACATAGTCTGTATTCTTTATAAAGTGCACGTATAAAATATTCCTCGATTGTAATATCGACGGAAGAAATGGCTCACGCTGTGGTAAATGTTTTGGTTTGTGTTTTGCTTTTTCACGCAAATGTTCACATTGCTAATGGAGAAGGTGTTACATTTGGTAAGTTTTATACCTGTTGATTTTTTTAAATAAATGTAATTAAATTATGCACGATACAGTATTAATAACACGATTCCTATGCTTTTTTGTAAATATGTATGATTTTATCAGATCTATTAGAAAATAGGCTCAGTAAAAGCATTTTCGCATCAACTAAGCTGAAACCGACCATCATCTCATGTTATGTTGTTTACTTACTACCTGCCTATATAGAATAAAATAGAACTGAAAGCACCAATTAATATTGCCGGTATCCGGATGTTGGTTTCAGCATTTCTTTATAAAAATAACGGATTGTATTTTAATTTATTCATCATAAAACAATTCCTACCATCTTAAATTACAAGACTTGTATAATAATACTATTTTTATTTCCTTATAAATGTGATTTTTCAAGTAGCAGTCTACCTCCCTGTTTTTAATTCGTATCTGTATTTGTGTTTAAAAATACTTATTTTAAATGCTTGTGTCTTTGTCTAAATATATTTGTTCTAAAATTAAAAAGGGGTAAATACATAGTGAATATCCTGATCAATATAAATGCTTAAATATAATATTTAAATTATGAATTTAAATAATGGTGTGTCATCCGTGATGATCCACCTTTGACTTCCTTGCATTGGATGAAATGTAATGACTAATATTTTGAAATCCTACATTAACAATATTAATCAACGTTTTAAACACCGACTGTAAAACAAAGTAACATAGTCGGGCTGTAACCGAGAGTATGAATCAGAAAGGTGATTAACGCATTATTTTCCCTGGTGCCTACCTATGTTTTAGCTGGGTAACAACGCCCTAGTTTAGGTACCACATTATGATTGACATTTATTGACCAATCGCAATTGTATGGTGTTTTACCATATTCCATGAAAAGTTAATCAGAATGTGGTACCTTTACTCCCTTGTTAATATGAAAATCAAATCAAATTATGCAAACCTGTACAGTATCATTCAGTTCACACCTCTTTACCCATGCGCGTGTTACGTCACCTATCAAGTGAACAATATTGCTATAGTTCGCAGCACTTTCTTGTCAACCTAAACTATCAATCTTCTGACGCTGTAGTGTTAGGTAAACAATTCAATAAAAGAAGCACTTGATGAACTTTCACATTTTTTACGTGTTACGCATTTTATGACTTTCGAAATTGATGCTTCTACTCGAATATATTTATTCTAATATATCCTCAAAGATAAAATACGTTTTGTCCAGAATTTGTTACGCATTGTAGGTTTAATTTTACATTCTTTTTATTATTGACCAAGACAATGGCAGTATCATAATATAAATAGGTGGTGGAATCTGTGGGACTAGAACAATGACTAAAAACCGCATTACTATTTGTTATATTTCTCATGTGTGCGCTTTGCTGCTGAATTTTATTTTAAAAACCTAATAAAATACCTATCTGATTGAGGGAGATGTTGACAAAATAAACCGCAAGGTGCAATGCAATAAAGTATACCAATTTAGGAAACGTCATGGAGTTGGCCTTCACCCTAGTTGTTGAGGACGTTCGTATACATCCTAAATTGATCTTTTATTATTTATTGATTATTCAATAGCCAGCATAGCCCAACTATGCTTTTTGATGCACTGTAAAGGTAGATTTTCAACGTGTTATGTTTTACTTAGCTTTGCTATGACTTTTTTACAGACTTGGCCTACAATACACTGTAATAAAATTAATACAACCCGACCCGCATAATGTCAAACATTTCCCCATCCAATTTTCCGAGTTATCTACCCTCAATTGTGGCCTCTACCCAATAACAGTATAATTATGACTACTAGTAAGGTATTTGGGTAATTTTCCAGTCAAATTCTTTGACCCGTAATGATCATGGCTCAAGTAAAGTTTATATAGCAGGTTTCAAAATACATTTTCCACTTTGTTGTTCTAAATAGTTGATAGCAAGCTCCGCGGCAAAATAGAACCGTTAAATTTCTTTAGGGCCTTTGGCGCTAAAATTAAGTTCACAAGCAATTTAAGAGGTCACAATTAAAAGAGATCTAGTTGGATAGCAATCGTGTTGTTAACAAAACAATTGTTCGTTCTATTGTTTGCATCCATAAAAGCTTCTGAATTGACGCTTGATTACACTTCAGTTGCTTTCTAATTCCAATTTCTAAGGATGTTTTCAATACCGTGGCTTATAAATCCCTTTGTATAATTTTAAGTATGCTGACTAACCGATGATGAACAGTTTGTTATAATAGTTTCGTCATTGGTGAACAATTTACCCCTGGCAATACCGTTCTCTATTGTATTTTGTCTATTCTAAACGACACAATGAAGGCTTTTTTACTATTGAATTTAGCTTTGAGTTTAGGTAGTACCTTTTAAATGAAAAGTAAGACTTTACAAACAGCATTTAGAAAATTATTTACATTTCAATGTAAGTGATATCGGTCGGCAAGCAAACACATTTGGAACAACATCCAGACCTAATAATAATTTTAAGTATGTTGACTAAACCGATGATGAACAGTTTATATATAATAGTTTCGTCATTGGTGAACAATTCAACCCCTAGTTCCTATGGCATTGATAAACTAGAAACTTTAGTAAAACAAATTATAAAGTTATAATATACTAGGCCTCCAAGACCGAATTCGGGCTAAAAACCTTATTTTTGTTTTAATATTCAGTATAATTAATTATTCGTACATCCCCTTTAACAAAAAGGCCGACTGAACTATGCAGGTACTTATTTTATAGATAGTATAGATAGACACACAAAAATGATAGACGTCTTGTTTATCATGAAATCTAACTTTAAACGTGTTTCATCAACATCATCCTTCTAACCTACATTTCGTTGGCATGGTTTGTTTATATGAACTGTCAAGCTATTTACATATCGTAGCATGTAAATATGAATAAACGTTAGTAGGCTGAAACTTTATTAATCAGAAATCATAAGAAAAGATTATCTTAGCTCCCTCTGGAATCAAGGAAAATACTAAACACAGAATGGAAGCATCGATACCAGAGAATGGTTTTCAATTAAAGTTACCCTTTTTGCTTCAAATTTAAAAAAGAAATGTGGGATTCATTCTTTGAAGTAATATTGAACTAATTGCCTTTAGTTTTAAAATGAATAAATAATGATTGATAATATCACCAAAAACGAGTTCAGTAAAACAAACCATCCAAGCCACGAAATGTCAAGGAAAGTCAACAAAAACAGGTGTACTTTAAACAAAATTCGACTGGGACTCATAACAAGAGTAATTTCTACTTTCTATTTCGGGCACCCATCAAAACAGGTCATTCCTACTACCAGCTGATTGGAAGAGACCTGTCATGATGAAGTTATCAACATTATACTCTTCAAATCGATTAACATGCTTGGCGCGTGCAAAATGCAGTAGACATCGTAGTATCTGAATATAAAATGAAAGCTTGTCAGAGCCATAAAGGAAAATAAGTTTAGGGTTTTAAATGTCTTACCAATTATTACACTTTATATTTTCTTATACAGGTACTTTGTTAGAAACTTTCTCCAAACGAAAGCGGAAATGAATATTTTCCCAATTCTGATACATTTCACATATCATGTTCCGCAGGTTTTTTGGTATACAAATTCCTGACCTCACTAATTACTACGGTACTCGAGAATATTTTGTAGTGAATGTCGTTGCGTTTTATATTAATACCATTGAACTCTCTCATTTATCATTGTTAGCTGGTTTCAGTATAATTATTTTCCTGTTTTTTTATTCTGGCATTCTTATTTTTATACAATAGCAATTAAGCTAACAAAACCGTGAGTCATCGGGCGTATACTTCGTGGTAACAGTAAAATAATAATTATTGATTTACACTGGTAACAAGAGCGCGTCGTATATGCATATTGAAAGAACACGGATTTTGTATTTGTAGGCCTATACGTTATTTTGGTTTAGTATGCTTTAAACTACACACAGTTAACGTATACATGACTTCATAAACGTGTAGCTGTTTGTTTTTCTGAAAAATAAATTCCACTAATGTTTTCAAGTCAAAAATCATTATAATCAATTTTATTACCCTATAAACTACTATATATATTTAATATTTAAAATATTAAACTCCTGTGTTTGTATGCGTAAGCAATCTTCATTAATACATTCGTCGGTAAGATATATCAATAATTTTAAATAAATATTAATTAATATAGTAATGGATGTGTTATATGACCTTAAAATAGATTTTTTTTCACAGCAAAGGGAAAGTGCAAAATTCGTGAATAACAAATAATAACGAAAACATTTTGTTGTTGTGATATTTGTGTGATAGCAAGGCGAATATTATGTTTTTCTTTGACCGTGTTGTCAATATTATTTTATTTTAATACAGGTGCCATACTAGGAGAAGAAACTGGACGGGTCGGCAGCGTTTACTATGAAATACTTGACCACGCCATGGCTGTGATTCGATCAAATAGTACATTCTTAACACAATTTCACAAAGATGTATCAGAAGTTGTTGTCGTACAACAGAGCAATGACGACTTATATCCAGCATTAAAAGAAGGTAAGAAATATCATTTAAAACAAATTTAAAATAGGGTTTTTCTGTACCGTACATCAACAGCAATAGAACTAATCGTGGCGTAGGCCTATTGATATGTTTAAATTGAATAACTGTAGCATCATGAATTAATAAGGGAAATAAATACTTGCTTTTGACTGGACTTCAATAAAAAATAATGAGGTTAGGGTTATCCAAAATAAAAACTTAGAAATAATGTTTTTATGGTTACTTATATTATTTTTCCATTTCAATGATATATACTGTGTTATTGGTCTGTGATTTAGTTTAGTTTCTTATTTTGTATTATCATATTGAATATCGTAATACAATACGACGATACATTTATGAACAATCGTTCTTTTATAGTCTGCGATTTTATCCAACAAGAAGTACCATCCACATTAATTATCACAGAGGACGTATGTGGTGATGACGTAGGTACATTTATCAGTTATGGATTACCTGGACCAGTATTCACTGTCGACCCTGGTCAGTTTGGTTCCGGATCCAGAGCCATCAAGATGTACCCTATCCCGGAAGATATGAGCATATTTCTTCTTGACATGCTTGATTATTTTAAGTGGCGTAAATGGACGATAGTTTATGAAGATTCTCGTAAGTTGTATTAAAAATATCTATTTATTACAGTATTATTACAGTATTAATCAGTGATGGCACCGTATATAGGTTGAGGGCGGGGATGATGGTGAGGAGTTGTTATAGGGGAAGATGAGGTTTTAACCGACGGAATACTCGTCTGATTACTTTAATGGTAATGAACTTTAGGCTTGATTTTTAAACACTGTCTGTGTAAAGCTCCGCAATAGGCCATTTAAGCGTGGTTCCCACTAGAACGCGACGTATCGACGCAAAGTGCTGTATTGCGTAATCACAAGTGGGAACCGATGACGCAATAGTGCTGCAAACATCGCAGGTTTGATTTCAAGCAGGCGGGGGCAAACACAATTATTAGAAGGGCATTCTCCTACGTTGCGTAGATTGCGTTACGTTGCGTCCCTAGTGGGAACCAAGCTTTAGCTTTGAGATTATCTTTTTTTTTTTGTAAGAAGTGACTGTACTGTAAATACAACATTATGTTATTTTATATTATTACAGAATACAATACATTTTCGGACATATTAGTTGCTGCTTCTGCCAACAAGTTCAACGTCACATTACGTGAATACAACGGTGACGTCGCCGACTTAGCTGAACAAATAAAGGCTGACGGGAACCAGAACATTCTTCTGATGACGGAGAGTGAGGAAACGACAATAGACATTATAAACAAAGGGGTAGCACAGGGAATATTCTCAAGCACGTATCATTGGATGTTGGCTTATCTTGTAAGTCTTTTGTTTTGTTTTTCTGCTCTCCGTGTATTATTATTATTATTTGATACAATATACAGTAGTAATTTTGTTTTAAGAATCGACCGAGTTATTAAAAAAGTATGTTTATTCATTATATATTTATTGATAATTTACAATAATCATTTCTCTATAGGATGTATTTATCGATCGCAGTTTGGAAGAAGTTTTAGAGGAGGAAGGAGTGTACATGACCCGTTTTAAAATGAACTACACTACTGAATGGCAATACACATACCCATCCATACAGATCAATAATCGTGAGTCTCGCGAATGGAGTATGCGTGAAAAGCTGATTTTCGACGCTTTTGTCACTGCTGCGTACGGTCTTAGACGATATCATGAAAGACGAGGGGCTACTGGACAGAGTCTTACTAACGTGTTTCCTGGTGAAAGTATCATTAAACCGTGTGAGATGGAGAATCCAAATCCCCGTGAACTCGATCCTCTCTATTACGATATGCAATGGGTAAATATGATATATTTAATATGGTAATACAGATCTGTTAGTCTACGCCTAATTTAGAATAGATTATTTGTGTTGGACATTACATCAATGACGCCTTATCTACCATATTTTGGATTTGGGGTGATATTTTACTTCCATAAAAGAATGTAATTATTGACCGAATGCGGTTGGATCATGGACTGGACACCTACTAGATGATAGGCCTACTACCCTTTCCTAATGTTACTTCCATTATAATCACACATATTATTGTTATATACATATATATTATTATTAATAATAAATAAATAATAACGGGATTTTTATAGCGCACATACCACTCAAGAGTGACTAAAGTAAATTGATAAAATGTCCATCATATAATTGCAACTGCTATGAAAGATAAAAGCATCCACAATTTAATTATTATCTTTTGTTGTATAGTATAACTTTGAAGGACTAACAGGAAACATAGCGTTTGATGAGATGGGTAATCGTGTAAACTATTCCTTAATGGTGTACAGCGGACGTGGAAGAGCTTTCAATCAACTGGTAAGTTAAGATTACGAAGCAGTAAAGATGTCCCAATTTCCTTTTCGTCTTTCTTATTCTTTTACATTTCTGCTCATATTTCCACCTTTCAATCTTGAACTTCATTTCAGAACTGTACTTTATTACCATCTTATTGTTCTTGTTCATCTCTATTGTATATAGTCTGTATACAATGAAATATAATGGGTAAATGGTTAAGCATATAATTGTATTTATTATTATTTATTAACAGAGAGGTGAGTGGGTGCAAAATCCTGCGCACTGGGAGCAAAGATATTCAATACCATATGAAAGTGAATCCAGGTTTAATATCACACGATATTTGAAAGGTGAAGACAGGAAACTCCAAGTCGTTTCCATTGAGGTAAAACTGACATTAAGAAAATCATTATAATTATATTATGGTACCTGTTTTTAATCTACAAAAATCTCACCGGTAGTGAGAATGGTATTAAAAATTGAATTTATATGTTCAAAATAGGCTCCACCATTTCTGACTGTCAAAACTGACGGAGAAAAAGATGCCACGAATGGTCGATTTGAAGGTTTTATAATGGAGCTTCTGGAGGAAATCAAAAACTCCATCAAACGCATTGAGTTCAACTATGAAGTAGAATTGGTACCAGACGGTAAATATGGACGTCCAGGAAAATACAATCAAATCTGGAGTGGAATGGTTGGGGAAGTTTACCGAGGGGTGAGTTTAAAGCTATATTTACGACGACTAAATCATTTATTGTGGTTTTAATGGGCAGGTGTTTGGTGGTAATATACGTTACGTATACTAACATAAATATTCAATAACTTACTTTTAAGATGTTTTTATGTCTTACAGAAAGCTGACATTGCTGCTGGCCCGTTAACTATTCGACCAGATCGTGAGGCCGCGGTGTCTTTCACATATCCCTTTATGGATGCTGGAATTAAGGTAATGGTGCAGCATCCAAACCACGTGAAAGACGATGTTTTCAAAGTCTTCTACCCGTTCGCACTAGAGGTCTGGATTTTGAACGGTTTTCTTTTCTGCTTGGTCGGCTTAATTATGTATCTTTGTAACTACTTCAGTCCATACGAATGGAGAGCTGCTGCTGAAAGAGGAGATGTGTTTGAAGAGAATCGCGATAATTTCAATGCTAAGAACTCAATGTGGTTTTTGGCGTCGACGCTATTCCTTCAGAGTTTTGACGCATCTCCAAGATCAAATTCAGGCCGCGTCATCACAGTCTTCTGGTGGGCTTTTGTTATTATTATGGTGTTCCTACTTCTCAGCAATGCACCATGGCACTTGAACTTTTCAAAACGTCTTACACGAATTCGAACTATGCATGAGTTGGTGGACCAAATAGATGTTCAACCAGGGATGATAGATTCAGAATCAACGTTTTACTACTTCAAAAAATCAAGAGATAACACAGACAATCAGTTTTATAAGACGATACAGAATGCAAATCCAACTGGCAAGGTAAAAACAATGGACGAGGCCGTGAAGAGAATTCGAGATTCTGGTGGATCGTACGCGTTCTTAGGAGAATCACCAATTTTAGAATATGAGGCATCCAAAGAACCATGTGATCTTTTTGTAGGCAGTGGAACTCTTGTGCAGCAAAGTTATGGGTTGGCAGTACGCAAAGGTTCACCATTAGAAGAACCGCTTTCTCATGCCATTCAAAATCTTCGAGACAGTGGGGTCATTCACCGTCTGGAGCTTAACTACTGGGATAGACACAGTCGATGTGGTAACTTGACTACTTGGGAAAAACAGGGTATATACTCTTATACTTCATACGATTTAAGGGGTGTATATTGCCTGTTTGTTATTGGATGTGTAATAAGTTTAATTGCGTTTGCTGTCGAGTTCATGTGTTGCAATCCAAGACGCAAGCGAAAACCAACCAGACAATCTCAGCCTCAGCGAGAGACTTCAGCGGGCAACGGAACCAGTGTTGACTATGAACTAACCGGTCCAACCAAAGAGAAACAGTGGTTGTGATCAAACGTGTATATAATATGTTTGTTTTGGTTTAGTTATGTTATGTCTCTTTGTATTGAAATAAAATAAATAGTTTGAACTACATCACAGTAAAAGTAACTTAATTTAAAGTTTAAAAGAAACTCATTTTGTAATATAATACTAATCCAATATGTTATTAGAAGATCATTTTTATTTTTCAATTAATTGAAAATAGCGAGCTTTCATTTCGAATCGAAAGGAGACGTAGGCCTAATTTCTAATAAAGAGTAATATGCGCATGCGTATAAGCCAAATATAAACGGTTCCTGTCATGAAATGAAAGCTCGCTTGTATTGTATGGTTTGAGTACGGTTTTGTAGAAAGTCTGTACTGATAAGCATGCAAACATTGCATTGTCTCACTGGATTAAATAAATTGATCAGTGCTACACTTCGTTTTGTGAGGTCTTTACTCAGAAAATACAAAACAATAATTAGACTTATTGATAGATTAAATAGACAGTCAGTATCGTGTTTCTTTTTATATAAATTTGTAACAAAAATGTAACACTTTTTTTAGTTTATGTATGGTGTTAACCAATACATTTTATTGAGGATTTTTTTATGATGTGAATAATGTTTATCAGTAGTTACAAAAAAAAAAATGTGGCTTTCGAAAAAAAAAGAAGAAGAGAGGATCAAGGTTTGAAGAGGAGGAGACAGTCAGAAAGTGATGACCAGTTTCATTTGTCAGTCAAAAAGCATATAAAAATGTATAGAATTGTCTACTTTCCACTCCCTTTTCTCTCAGCTACTCCTATAATTAGTAATATTTATTTATGGATTTTTACATTTCATTATAAATCTAGTATAATATGTATATACATGCTTTCAGATAAGCTACAACAAAATTGATAATACCTTGAAAAGTGTTGTTACCCTCTAAGTACTTTTCTCGCTTAGGGCTTTCACGATTTAAAAAAAATATATTTTTAAAACTTTTCAGTGCATTGTAAATCGATAGATTGGAATAAAAAAAAGAAATATATTTGTTCGTTGTTGTTTTTTTTAATTTTAAATTTTTGTTATTATATACGGTAGTTTGCTTTGATTTGAAGATTAAAACGTACGATAAATCACGAAATAATAATGTTAATGAATTTCAAAATAATTGAGATATCAAAAAATATACATAGATATATTTATTTGATTTCTAATTTGTTCAAAAAAACTACTGTATACCTACATTTTACCGGTCAAAGTACATTAATTGAAAAATGATTGAAAATGTGTGTTTACTTGTAGGTCTAAACCAGGTACCTGATTATTCTATGGCGGAAAACATATTAATTTATCCCAAAATGCATACGAAAATTCGAAGTTGTCACCTTTTGACCCGATGTTGCAGCTTCCGGTGACTTGCGGAGGAATGTATAGTACGTGGTGCCTCTGTGGTCACTCTCAGACCTATTTAACGTATTACATAAGAACTGAAGGCCTTTTGCGGGGAGCAATATAATATAATTATTTATTAGAGTTTGTTTATGGTATATTTGTTTTTCAATCATAGAGTACAAACTTAGCCTTGGCCAGATTTTAACCGTGCATCAACCAAACTAATTAATATCAATATAAGTTAATAGTGCTGGAATTATTTATTTATTTTTTTCTAAATAATTCCTCAAACTACGAATGAATGTAGGTAGGCCTATACACTCAGAGTGTAGGCCTACATTCATTCGTAGTTTGAGGAATTATTGACTCACCATAGCATGCAACCTTTAGCGAAACAATTCTGCCGCTGTCATGCTTCTTTTGAATCGTTGGAAAATAATTCTACTGGTATCAACTCTTTCATCATTTCTAATTTTAAGACCAGGAATTACCATAACAATTAATCCTCGACGGTTTGATGAATATATATGTGTTGACTAAAGTAATGCACCAAAGAATTCTAAACCACAAAGAACGAATATTATAAAGTGGCATTCATTGTTAGGCCTACAGTACCGCTTTTTTACTATTGACAAACCAAACACTTTGTTGCATTAATAATTTTAAGCCAAAGAAGAAATATTCTTGTAGCCTGAGCTTTAAAGTTTAAATAATCTTCTCACGTACGAAAAACAGCAAGATCAGAACAATAGACCGCCAGCTCAGAGACATTTGGTTAGATGAACTAGGTACCATTATCTGACTATTTTTATTTGGGCTGTCTGTCTACAATGGTAATAGCAATGAGAATAATCTGCTTAGATGTTATACAGTATAAAACAATTATTAATCAATGTGTTTATATTGGTACAAATAATTTCTTGTTGTGAAATATGAAATTCTAATTTCACTCTGGCTTCAGTTTCAGTAGGCTACTAATGACCAATAGCCGTCAGCATTTACATTGTCTGATATTCTGTATAGTTAAATTTATACGTATCCGTATTTTGTACTGTATAAGTTCACATTCCACCAGAGGTCACGGTAGTTTTATTGGTATGATACAGGAAGTAGTTTGTTCAAATAACAATACCCAAATGAGGTATACGAAATCAATACTTGACCTTGTTGGTTTCCGCTCACAAAGCACCGATAAAAGGTTGTGTTTTGCTATAATATTTACCATTACATTACAGTATTTATAGTGATGTGGTTTAGACTTTTATTTTAGGGCCTGTTTCTGCTGAGCAGAAATAATCGATTATTAACCGTTTATTTTTTTAATCGATTATTTTTGGGCAGCAGAAACGGCGCAAAATAAAATAACCGATTAAAAATAACCGATTAAAAACACTCAATCCATTGCGTGTTTTAATCGATTATTTCTTGTTTTAACCGATTATTGCGGAGCAGTTTTGAGCTGCAACACAAATAGCGATTATTGACCTCACTTTGACCTCTAGAGTATGACAAACTTATTCACGTAACAAAGCATGCTGTTTTGCGCGATATCGACGACGATCAGCAAAACCACGATCGCGATGTATACCGAATAACAATCAAATGTTAAACATTTGATTTGTATTATTTAGTGGGGGAGAATTATACCGAGAGACTCCAGGATTCTGTGTTACAAGTACACCCGTTACATACCACCAGTCCAGGCTAACGATGTTTTACATGTCATTTTTTAGGCCTGTTGTCTGTTGACTTGTTTCGGTAGAAATATATAGCCTATAGGCCTAGCAGGCCGAAGGTAGAACCAACGAACGGCGAAACGAACTTTGTTCGCCGACGTGTCCTTATTAATATAACATCATTATTCTGTTGTATGTGGTACGGTAGTAGGCCTAGATGTTTATTTTACAAATAATATAGCTTTACGTAAGAGTAATTTTTAATCCTACATGTGAGAGTTTTAGGCAGCGATACGATGTTAAAACAAACCAACTCTCATCGGCCTTTCATAACTTGAACTCCGCTGTGGGGGAATGATGACGTGATTTTAAAAACCGATTACCTGAATAACCGATTAAAGTCGTAGCAATTTTCAATTGCAACGCGATTATTTTTGTGGTTTGCGGTGACTGGAAAAAATCGATTATTTTGATTTTTTCAGCAGAAACAGACCCTTAGACAAATACGATGAGATGAAATGTTTTTCGCCATTAGTTTAGTTGATATATGTATTTTTCTAATTTCTAGATAAACACACATGGCTTGCATAAATACTGTACTTCTACCGGTGTTTTATTTATAAAAATTACGTCATTCCAAATTAATTGTACTGTATATTAATTAGTCTATGGCGATTTGAATAGTGCATACACGATGATATATTATCATCCTCTGGTCGTGGAGGTGTTTTATACCTCCATGCTCTGGTTAATCAACGGTTTTACTGTAAACTATTTATTGTTTCAAAATCGTATTGGCAGCCGCATGTGGTACTGTATTACCATTTCACTTTATATCGTCATTAATTATTGATTATCTTCCAGATGATAATTATATCTTCACTTTCATAATTAACTACTACTATCGTCAGTCTGGGCGTAATAAGTAGGCCACTGTATGTTATAATAATCAACAGTACTACACATTTATTTTTGCGTGCACACGCGTTACATGTAATTTTATTATTTATTCTTATTTACTCCAGTACAGTTTTAATGGTCACAATTAATAACAAATAACATAGACAGTATCAATACCAACTTTTATCAAACGAAATATTTATTTGTAAAAAAAAACCGTATGGGATGCCAAAGTCACAGAAAAATGTACAGTTTACATCTAAAAAATGTCCAAGGTGAACTAAACTATCGATTATTCATTTAGTGAATCAAAATCAACTTTACTACCGTTTACAGTATATCTAATAAAAATAAATCGTTACTGTACCTTATCTGTGTAATAAAATAATAATTTTACAATAAAGTAAAATTAATAAAAGTAGGACATAGATGTTATTATTAGCCTACACATGACTGCAATAACTGCCTTATACCAAAAAAGAAAGTAGGCCTACAATAAATACGATTATATTTCTTACTCAACACACTAAAATAATAAACAGTTGTTTGATTATTATATTTTTGTTTCACTTTTCTATATAAAATTGGAATGCTTATTAAATATTAGCAATGATTACAAATATTGTACATCTCATAAATACAAGTTGAATTTTAACCGTATAGGCCTAACCATGGTATAACTAAACCAATAATTCAAAATATTGAGTCTATTGTTTGGGATAAATGAAGGGATGTTTGGAACGGTCCAGGAAGAACCGTTTTCTAGGTTGAACGACACCGTCAAAGTTGTTTGGGTACTTGACTAGTTACAGTATTTTAGGCCTTGTTAGTCTTACCCAAATACCAGTCACTATCACATTTAAATATTTACATTTAAAACAACCATCTGGAATAACATCCCGTATGTCTGATGTTATTATTCAAATATTACCTTATGGGTGTGTATTCTTAATTATACAAATTCATCTTTTCTAAATACCGAATTTTTTTCGTTTTGTACTTAAAACTATAATCTATCATGACGTTATTACAAATATTCCGAAGCTCCGTGACTAGTAGGTTGTCCTGAGTTCCTGTAGGGGTCGTATTGTGGAGCACCTTGAGGATCGTCATTTCGTTCTCTTAACGTCGTCTGAAACATAGTTGGGCATAGCAGATATGCTACAAGATCGATAAAAAGCATTGTCAATGTACAACCAATACCAATCAGAAGAAGATAATAAGCTCCCTGTAAGTCTACCAAAGTAAGCGACCAAAGTCCTTCTCTTTCCCAGAAAGACACACCACTGCATTTACCCTCTCTGTATAACCACTTACTTTCCAGATCGTCAATGGTACCGTTTGATTTTAACATATTGATAGCATACGAGAGTTGGTCCCTTACGGGTGAGCCACTTTTTGTAGCCATAGCAAAGGCGAACTTATCCAAGGTATGTTCACCAATATGAACATCACATGGCTTATTTCTTGTGAAAAATTTCAGTACATTGTGGTCTTCGACAAGGCTGTAATCACCATCTAACTGACGAACACGTTCAATACCATCTTGGATGTTTCGAACGATGGGACTAGGTTGAGTGGTTGCTACCATGTTGAAGAGTGCTCTGTTCGAAGATGCACCTGATGCCTTCAAGTAAGAATATACAGGCGCGTCTTGCACAAGACCTACATCAATCTCCACTTTCTGGTTAAGTTCATGAACGCTTCGGATGTGTGAAAACTGTTTGTTGAATACTAAAAACGATGAAAGATGCATGCCGTAGAGAAAAACTGTTATCAATGCTAACATCCACCAGAATGCTGCCAAAACGCGTCCGGCATGTGATCTTGGCGAGGCGTCATAACTCTGCAGGAATACTGTGCTGACTGCGAACCAGATTGAGTTACGAATGTTGAAGTTATCTGCGTTGATTTCATATGATTTACCATCTTGCTCAATAACCGTTCTCCATTCATTCGGATTGTAATGGTTGTAGAGGAAAAGTAGACCAGCAACAAAGAACATAGAAAAGAGAGTGATGAACCAAACTTCAACGCCAAGCGGGTACATAACATTGAAGGAGTAGTCATGAATATTATTAGGATGTTTTACTAGAAGGTGAATCTTTCCTTTCAAATAAACATTTGTGAAGTCAATATCAGCTTCTCTTTCGTTAGTCTTAACTAGTGGTCCGGCAGCCGCATCTGCTTCCTAACATGAAGAAAGAAAAAAATATATATAATTATATAAAAACAAAGCATTTTGAATTAATAATACATGGTCAAGTGAAGGATACTATCAGGACAATTGATAGCGAACTTACCCCTTCCAAAACCTCTTTCATCATTCCATTCCATTCCCCAGTTACAATGTCTTTTGTTCCGTAGTTTCGTTCAGCGTCGCCAAACACCTGTAGACGGTAGTCTATGTCAATGTTCAGAGAACGCTGCAGTACATCTTGGATGTATAACATGAGATCAGGGAGGAAGCCCTCATATCGATCGTTCCCGGTGTACTGTGAAACAAACGATTGCTGCTCGAAATTTTTCCTCTCTTCGTCAGTCATGTATTCTTCCTTGTTTTTAGTCATTACGTACGGAGCAACCTACATAAATCAAGGAAGATACATGTCAGCAACTAGTGTATTTGACTATCATATTAGTGATTATTATTATATAGATACATTTATGTATAATTATTGAGTGTTTATGTCCATAATCGAATAACAACGCATACAAAGTATACTATTGACATTTTAACAGCATCGTTAAAGTTCTGTTTATTTTATCAAACTTTTTGTGACAGAAAATGTGATGTGCCCAATAATGGACATGATGATGTCATATCACTACAACATTCACTACCATATTTGAACACATCACACTTTTTTGGTCAATTAGACAAAGCTCAGTTTACAAAGTACTGTTACCCAGTTACCCTACTCTGTATTTCAATGAAATGGAAAGAAAATTATTACTGAACGTTTCCTCACCTCAACCATTGAAATAACAAGGTGATCGTCTTCAGCTTGGAAATAGGGATTCATCCTAAGTCGCTGATTAGAAAACCTGTCCGTTGCCCGTTTGAAGCGATTGTATGGATCGTAGTCGGGATTTTGAAGCCACTCACCTCGCTAGAATAAAAACAAAATGTAATTGCATGAAGAATATCCACAATTGCTATTATCTTGATAAAATCCTATGTTAAAAAATCAAACTACATAAATGCATAATTACCCAAAAATGGAGAGTATCTCCTACGCCACTGGTGATGGATATCCTATAGTTTTTTCTACTTCCTTGCTCGTCGAATGCTACACGACCAGACATTCCTTTAAAATCAACCTGAAAATAATGTAATCGCTTAAGTTTTGTACTTTGTGTCCAGTACGGTGATAATATCTAATCGGACGATTTTGAAAACCACCATGAATTAAAAATCTCAAACATATAATTTAAAACCAAACCAGATAGAGCACAATGGAATCAGATGCTGATTTTAGGCGATTGTTGCCGACGCAAAGTCTTCTCCTAAACAAATTGGGAGACCTGTCTCCTCCATCACTCAAATTAACCGCGCAGTAGGTAGTTTACAAACCATCGTACATACCTTGCTAAAGTAATCCATCAGAACTGAACTTTCCTCTTCTGAATCACACCGTTTCATGTTCACACGTACGTTATTGCTCTCGTCTACAAATGGACTGCCATTATCGAATCCTCCATTGTCTTGTCTGCATAAGAAATCACGATATTAAAATGTATAGGACAATTACTGAAGACAATATAGATAAGCAAAACGTTCAAGAAATTAGCCAGAGAATTTAAATATTGATAACCGACTTAAATTAATGATTTGTATAACAGTTTGAATAGGGTGTATGAACGTACCCGAACATCTTCAAAGCATGACCCGTGGCAAGAGCGGAGTCAAAAGCCAATCGCTGTCGGAATTCGTATTTTGTACGCTGTTTGGTAGTGGTTGTTGAAAGACTACCGTCCGTCTCATTCATATTGAACCTTGTGATAAATGCATCTGTGTACCGTAGTTCTTCAATAAATCCACGCTCCAAAAACAAGTCCTATTTGAAAAAAAAATGTTTAATCACTTATCCGATTCTATTTTCAGTACTAAGCATGATAGTCCTTCATCTTTAAAATTGGCATTTCATACATAACTGGAAACATCAAGGTATAAGCTATTGTAGGTAAATACAGTAACATGCCAATGTATAACAATCTAATTAACATCATTCTCCCTTGATTAATATGAATACATGTAAAGTGTTGATATAAAGTTAAACGTACGTCGTATGTTTTAAATGAAGGAGCTGTTGAGTTTTCATAACTAAAATATACGTGGTGTAGACCTACCGCAAATTCTATATCAACATACTGATTTCGCCATGTAAACCTTCAAACAATATAATACATGGAATATACTCGTACGGTATTCTACAGCAGTACTACATATGTGTGTTTTGTCATTTACATTTTATTATGAAATATATACTATATACGGTACTTACAATATTTGCAAGAATCCAATGAAATCCTTTAGTGACAATTCCATATTCGATGCCCTGTGAAATTACAATAGAACTGTTAATATAATATATTAACCGTAAAGAATGGGATGTCAGCAGTGGTGGAATAGAGATAGAAAACTACTGCCGGGATGAGTGTTAAATAAAAACAAAATCTGTTATATAAATATTAGCACTTGTTTTAAAATTGTTAAGTAAAACATATGATTTGGAATAAAGTAAAAGAAATTCTAATTTAAAAAAAAATTCCATTTTCTTCGACATTAAAACATATTTTTGTATTGTGCATTGTATATTTTTATTTTATGTCTGGTTCCGACAAATACTAACACTACTTTACTATATAATATTGTCCGCGGCGCGTGGTGTCAAGGATCGTGGAGCTAATCTTGTCGCAGCCACAGATAAATCATTTTTTCTCCGAAGCCCACCATCCTGTTGTTAACTGTTGATGGTGGGTTGAATTAAGATAAGGACGTAAAAATAGAACGTAGATTGCCTTGATTGTATTATGAAGGTTTATACCTCTATGATTGTATCAAGTTATTTATTAGATGACATATTATTTACCTTTTCGATGACTTTCAAAGCGACTTCTTCTGTAAATGTGTATAGAATGATATTGTTTACGTCTTGTAAGCTATCAAGCTTGATGGCATCCGCAGTCTCCTGGAAGTCTTCTGAAAGTGGCAATAGACGAATGTTCCAGCCGTAGTCTCTTGCTCCAGCTAGCAATGGCGACAAATTTTCGACAACTAAAAGAAAATAATAATGTGTTACTCTATGATTTAATTATTTTCGACAAATAAATAACATAAGTGATGTGTTACTCCATGATAACATCATAGAGACAAATTTTCTCTATGGTCACACTGACACATCCCACTTTAGTTATTTTCTACAGATTAAAACCACATAGAACATAAAATAATGTTATACCTTTATGAGATAGAATTCATGAATTGTAAACCAGTAAAATAAATTACTGTACCTGGCAAAAACAGTTATTTTACTGGTGTACAATTTATGAACTCTGTCTCATTACTAAATCGAAACCAGATGAAAATGTTTTTAAATGTTATACCTTATAGGCCTAATGTTATATGGATTTTAAAATTTCTTCTTGAATATAATTCAAGAAATTTAAGTAAAATTATATCAGATATACTACTGTATAGGCCTACTTACTTTTACCGTTGTCGTAGAGTATTATAAAATCTACCCATTTAAAATATTGCAGCATGTCTACAAGCAAAGAATTGACATCTTCTGGTGATGGGTACATCTTTATAGCTTCCGATCCCAAACTACCTGGATCAAGGTTAATAATGGGCCCAGTTGCGTAAGTGATGGTGTTTGACAAGTCATCGCAATCTTCGCAGACATCTTCCGGAAGGACCAGAGAAGTTATTCCCCGGCCTACGACTGATCCAGAACAAACTGAAAAGGCAACAAATGAAACGGCATATTACAATTTGAAATTTGTGGTATACTAGTACACATATCATTGTATATTTACCCACATCCAACCTTAGTCCAGATTTAGGATTAATGCATGACGGTGATGTTTAGGCTAAAGTTTGACTAACGTAGGTTAGGTTAATTGTGGGTGAAAGGAGAATACAGATCACTAGTTACAGTATTATATTTTATTTAGGTTTACTCGAGACATTGTACATTCAAATATTACTGTAGGCCTACTGATTAGTACTGTTCTTTTATTGTCTGACAGTGATTTATTTTAAATATAACAATCTCAATCGGTCATCCTATAACGAGGATTTAAGAGATATCTTACCGTAAACAAGAGACTGCCAATAAGAGCCGTATGTTTGTCTTTGCAGATCTAATCTGATAGTATCACGCCCCAGAAAATCTTCATCGTCTTCAACATGCTCCAGAGCATCACGCAGAATTTGATCGTACTCGCCATCTGCGCTACCTGTTCGTTCTCCAAGAATAGCAGCTACAAAAACACGAAATTATAAAATGTTATAAGAATATCACACATGGCCTATATGTTATAATTGAAATGTTTAATTAACCAGTTTTTATTTGATTAAATTTATGATATCAATACTTATTGAGAAGCAAACAAATATTTCTCTAGACCGGCTCGATCATCCAACTTACCCCCGTTGGATATAATACACTAATGTCGAAGATTCCGTTTAAAACGTGTAATATTGTACGGTAGATAAAACTCATACCAGAATATTTTCATTTCATTTTTATGTTAAAAATATTCTCTATAATATTCAATATTCGTTATCAATAATTATATAATATTTTGTTTTAAATTACTATTATCATTATTAATTCTAGGCCTAATTTTGTTTTATTAATATTCAAATACAACGGTACCGGTATTTAACCTATTATTTTTATTATAATCTGTATAGGCGTATATGGGTTGAATATGGGTTTACCTAAATTAAATATGTATTACGAAATTAGACATGAAAAGTAGAACAATATCTGGAGTAAAATGTTACTCTTCCCTGCCCGCGATACGCTGTGTAATTAGTGGACCTGTTGGACCATTTAATCATTTGATTGCTGCTATTAAAATATTCTACACAAAACAATGGAACAATGGTATTGTGTTTTCGCGTAAACGCCCTTATTAATCATCATGTCTTCAAATTAACATATTTTTTTTTAATGGCAGTGTACAACAATAATGCAAATGAGCTGCATATAAGACGAAATCACTTACAATACAGTAGCCTACTGAACACATCCTTTGTTAAAACACAATAAAAACCTAACATGCGTTTACAATAGGAAATTTCAGTAACAGGTATTTGAATAGTTAGTCGTTGTTTGAAAATCGATATTTCTTATAGCTGAATATAACAGTAGAAGTTCTATGTAGCATATTTAAATATTCATGTACAGTACACTTAAATGTTCATAGCCTGAATTGGATGTAGTGTTTGGAATATTTGTAATGATAGGCCTGCATAGGCCTAAAAAACATGGTTATTGTGCTCAAATTGCAGAATACCGACAGTATTCTCTCTACTCTACGAAATATTCCACTTTTTTATACGGGACAAGAATTCTAAAACGAAGGAGACAAAGCTTCATTTAACCGTTGAATCATCTGCCTGACTGACTAAGTGAAAATAATATTTACAGTAAAGAAACCGAGGCTTACTGAGTAAATGGAGGGATACTGATAGGCATTGATCGCTGTTTCATTACAATCATTTACCAGAGAGTTGTTACAACCCTGCATTTACACGTTAACTTCCTCCTGCAGACTGTATTTTGAGAATAAGGTCATTGTCATTCACTCCCCAACGTCCAATCACCATAATTACCATTTGATTAATTACAATCATCGTGTAATTCAAGTACTTTTCACTTGTAAATATGGGACGCAAACCCACAAATTATTCCGAAATAATGTATATGTTTAACTTTAACCAGGTTTAACATGATATCTAAAATGACAGCTTGACGTTCCATTATGCGAGATGGTCGCAAAAACATGAACATTAAACTTTAGAATTTAAATTTCAAGTGGGCTGTTGGTTACTAAACATCGTACGATCGATGAAAGAATTTGTTTTTTCACATTTTTAAATCTCTGGGGCTATTTGATATATAACGCTAGTGCACCTGTGAATGATTTTATTTGAAAAGGTATTGTTCGAAGGCTGGGCCTCTGTTCCGACCCTTTGAATTCAAATCGGTTGATTTACGATCCTCAATGGTGGTGGAGCTTTTTCTTTGCAATATTATTAAGAGCCACAGAGGTACCTTTTTGTTTTCGAAACATGCCTGAGGATTACGAAATAATTGCTTTTATTTATTTTGAGCTAGAATTTCGAGAGACGACGGAGCTTGTATATTGTTAACGAGGTTTTTTATTTGCTGCAGTTATATATGTCTCATCATTGTAATCCAGGTACACAGTTTACTTATTGTACAGGTACACTGGCATGGCAATTTCAGTCAAAGTGTTGAAACTGAGAATTAATTAATTTAATTTAATTAATTAATTTATAAAGAGTAATAAAGCAATACTATGTGAGAAAGTCTATAGGAATTTGTTTGCAAACAAAAAATGAAAACAAAATGTAGATGAAAGGCACCAGTCCGTCTGAAAGCGTTTGATTTATTACCTCAGAACTTGACCCATGACCCACGATGTGTGTCTCAAGTAAATTAGGACATACGGGTATAAACTCCAAAATAACAAATGATATTTTCAGATTCACAACGGAACAAACAGAAATAATATTCATTAACAAGATCTGATCACCAGGGTTTTTGAAATTTTAATAGGTGTTCTGAAATTCTCACCGGGTGGAAGGAATTGACTTCCTTTGTGGATCAGGCAAACATTTCCTAATTGGCGTCAAAATGTCTATATTTAAAATAATATAAGTGACTTCAGAAAGCAGAAACGAGTTTGTACAATTGGTGATGAATCTCATTTTACACGGGGTTAATCACAATATTGTCAATGAATAATTCTATAGGTGGATTAGCCTCATCAACGGCCAACAAAAGACATTATTGTGTTGTGAAAGTATTAGGAATTTATGACTCATAAACCCGATACATTTCCAATCACCTACTGTGATAGTTTGGAGGGCGCCCTTATTTGTGATAATAACACATTATTAATTTAGATCTGAATTGATTAAAATATTAAAGTTTTAAAAATAAAACAATGTTTTTAGTTTTAGAGTTGGATAGTTAGATTTATTGAAATATCTGTCAAACTCAGCTCAATGCACGCACAAATGATTCAAAGCCCCTTCTTGTACCATATTTTTAAATACAGTGACATGCTGTTTTGAGGATCTATTCTCGTTTTTAATAAATTCTCATAATACCATTTAACTTCTTTTTCAGGAAATTATATCGTGAACCGCCAACCTTACTTGTGTTTCTTGACATGTTTAAATATGATTAATGTTGATCTATGAGGGTTAACTATACTGGTTGGTATTACTGTAGTTCAAAAATGTAATTTTATCTTTTGTGTAAATGGGCACTAAGGCCACTCGATTAGTTTCATTAGCATAATTAAACTTAAAGGTAGTGTAGTTAGTACCCATAGACGTGTCCCTGCATATATTAACGAATGATGCATGAGTTTGTTTCGATCTTTTGTTTTCGTTCTGAATATGTAGCGTTAATTGATTTGTTTTTAATTGTGGTAGATAATGAATAGTTGTGAGAAGTCCATTACGCCATCGACAAAGAATGTGTTTCCTTATATACAATACAGTATACTCTTTCAGCACGCCTTCTACACCTCAATGAGACTTCCATTAAAATGTATATACGTAGTGAATTACAGGCTAATAAATTAGAAATATGAGTACGGCGCCTAACGAAATGTGACGCTTTCCAGCCACAAAAAATGGAAAGTAAAAGTCGCGCGTTCTCCGGAAACTCCATGCCCGGGATCGGAGACATTTAATGTATAACGTACGGTATGATTACATTTGTTTTGTAAACATTTCAAATATACGCAAACATAATTAGTAATTATATTACTTATTTTATGAGCAAAAAAAGATTAATTGTTACAGAACAAGCTAACACACGCATAACATTGGATACACAACATTAACCTTAGTTAATTATATTTTAGTATCGACATATTATTCTGTAAGCGACTGGTATATCAAATGTATGTTACCATCCACCAACCATCAATACTTACTTGTAATGACAATGATAAAACCAATGAATTACATTTCATTAAAAAAAATTAATAATCTATTGGTACGTAAAAAAAATAGAAAATGAAACTTACCCATTTTCAACTCGAGAGCTAAAGCCACTTGTTGGACTCCGATGGAGAGAAGCAACACAAGCGCCACTTTCATCGCCATGATATTTCAGTTATATTGTAGCTATAAATTTCGATATATTTATTAGTTGCACCGCGGAAATATGGAGAATACAAGATGGCGTTCGACGCCAAACTGTTTTCTGTACTATATTGAAAGTAGAAATCGCTTGAATAGAGATGATTGTTATTCTGTTCTTGTGATCCGGGTCTACGACTAAGCCATCAATTCTACCTCGGAGGTCACAAAGAAAAGGAACAATAGCGAATTGGCTTTTGAAATGGAAAAGAATGATCGGCCTATGTCCTTCAATATGTAGAATTGTTGTTCAACCTTATAAGGGTCTATTGATTGTTTGAAAATGGTATTAATGATGAATTCCTGTGATGACGCTTAATCTGACAAAAACAGGTCAGAGCTTACCAGCTAAGGCTCCACCCACTAATGAGGTGATGCTTTTTTCTCGATATGCGCAGACGACAATTATTGAGTTGTTGATAGGTTTTTAACATAAATATACAGATATTATATGCCTAAAATAAACAATAATATCTATAATATATATATGGTAAGCCTTATATAGATAATTTAGCAGTAATTAACATATTTATTCTACTACGTTAAAAAATATATTTAAAAATGTAGTTACAGAAAAGCTATCAAAATACACTTTTAAAAAGGGGGCGCTACACACATTATTTCTTATGGTCTAATTATGGAACGTGTAATATACGAACCGGTATTAATGTCAAATCACATCGATTTAAGAATACAAATGTTTACATACAAAAATGAAATAGGAAATAATAATTGAATTCCAGACTTTCGAAATTAAACCTTACTAGGTACATGCATCAATCTGTTAGGTCTAGTATAATTATTTTCTTTAGTTAACAACGTTTATATCGAATCAAAGATCGAGTCAGACTATAATGTATATAGGCCTAATAAAATTATCACTATAAATACAATTGTATTATTTTGTTTACATTGTTTGACGTTAATATTAGTGCTAAAAACGCTATGAAGGATGTGATCTAGTATCTTGTACGTGTTGTTATTAACAGGCCAGGCTATTTATTGACTGAAAAGGTGTTCTTTTTCTTTTAGTTTTTTTTAAATTTAGTTTTAAGATAAATAATCCACATGCTATGAATAAGCATAGATTCGTTAAATAAATAATGTTTATCATCTTAGGGCCAGGCAGAGTTAAAAACTAATATATTTTATATAAATATCTTAATATATAATATCGACAGAATTGTCAAAAACAATAATTAAAATCGATTCTTCTGAAAATAAAATAGTCACAATTAAATTTAAGCTACAACGACTAAACAACACATAACTTGAAAACCGTCGATAGAAAATACCGTATTCGTCATTTCACTGTCCAACAGTTTAAGGCTGTTATTAATCATCAGACAACGTCTGTTTTACTAAGTCTAACGATACTTTTAGTTAGTTTACTAGCAGTAAAAACATAGAGGGCCTACTTTAAACATTCTTACTTAACTTGTTTTCATTGGTACAAAGCATTGTATATTATAAAAGCACATACTAAACATTTAAATTGCATTCTATATAAACACGCCTTCTTTATAAATAAGAGTGTTTATCAAGACATACATCATTTGTTGATACTAAGGTAATCTAACAACAGAACGTTGAGCTCGCCTTGCCTAGGAACTCGTAACAGTCCTAAATACTAACTGAATTGAAAATAAGTTTTCGTAGTGGAACTGATCGTGTCGCAGCCACAGATAAACTATTTGATTTCCGAAGCTCAGCATCCTGATGTTAGATTGTCATGTGGATACTAATACTGATCATGTAAAATTTACTATAACCATTCTTTTAGTTTTGTTGTTGTTGCTTCTGTTTGCTCGTACACATTTGTTTCGTTACTACGCCCATTTCCTACGGAGTGACCTCTGCCATTAAATGGCTGCCTTTCTCTTGATGGAATTATTGAAAAATGGCGTGGATAATGAAGCAACATATAACACATTAGTTCCAAGAAGAAAAACAGAAGAGAAAAAGCTATGCCAATAAACAAAATATAATAAACACCCTTCAGATCTACAATAGTTAATGAGTACAATCCCTGATTGTTCCAGATAATAAATTTGTCATCACACTCACTTTTGGGTTGAAGCCACTTCGCCTTTAATTCTTCTAATACATTCCTTTCTCTTAATAATCTTATTGCGTATGATAGCTGATCTCGAAGTGGCGATCCTGACTGTACAGCTAATCCATATCTTGATGTACCGATAGCCTGTGGTATAAGATAGACATTGCATGGTTCGTCTGTAATTGCGTTCAACATTAAAGCCGTGTCAGCTATAAATGCATACTTTCCATTGCTTTCACGAACCCTTTCGACACCACTTCCAACGTCACTGACGTAGGGATGCTCTATACTTGTGAACATGTACTCAAACATAGAATGGAGATCTCCAGTTTGAGAATTTTCTAGCATTGCATACGTAGATCCGTCCTCTACACAGCCATAAACAATATCTGTCTGTCTGAGAAGGTCTCGCGCTGTCTGATAAAACGCTTGCTGTTTATTAACGCGCATGTAGTCTGAAAGATTTGCAAAATACGATGTTAACATTATGAGCGAAAACAACCACCACACTGCTGCTCCAATGCGACCGGCATGCGAACGGGGAGATACGTCATAGCTTTGAAGAAATGCACTTGATGTTAAAAACCATATACAGTTCTTAAAATTAAAATTTTCCTCGTTTATTGGATGAACTTGCTCTTTTCTGGCTGCGTTACTCCACTCTAATGGGCTATTTCGGTTGATGATCCACAGTAAAGAAGCTACAAGAAATAATGCTACTAGGTTGGCACACCATACTTCAGTGCCAAGTGGGAAGGCAAAACTAAAGTCTCGAGTATTGTATACGTAACTGGGATGCTTTACTAGTATTTGAACTGGACTTTCGCCAAAAGGTATTGTAAAATCAATTACTTCTTCGCGTTTATCAGTAATAATTAACGGGCCAGCAGCAACGTCAATTTCCTGCACAAAAATATAAAATAGTAATATTACCTATGAAAACAATACATACCGGTAACAATAATGATAACAGAAATTTATATAACGCTGACCATATATTTTGTTTTTTTTTGCTCAAGAGATGGAACTTTCAATTAAGGTTGAAAAAAGCGGGCGTAGAGCGGCATAGTGTGCTATGAGATTACATAGATATATTGTATTGTGAAAATAAACTGACTAAATAGTCAGCAAAAGCCATTAATTGATATACACAGCGTTGTTTATTGTGAGCCAATGAAGATTCTTAAGGATAGGAGTGGTGCCGGTAATTATGATGACAACGTGTGAAGGAATATGAAAACAGTAATACTACTAGTATATGCTTAAAGAGAAATACTGTAATACTAACCCCGTTGACTACTACGCTAGCCCACTCATTACTGTCCTCGTCACCATAACCGCCATTGTATACATTAAGTTCATAGTCAAAGTCAATGCCCTCAGTTTGTAATACATTACGCATTTCTGCCATGAGATCTGGAATATATCCTTCATACCGTGCATTACCTTCCAGAAATTCGTTGTTTTCGTCATGTTCAATTTCCATCATAAATGGTGAAATCTAAGAAAAATCAAGAAACTAGAATTCTAGCAATTTCATAAAATATAGACAAGGAATATAACGCAAACCTTCATCCACATAAAACGCCAAAGAAAAAACCCGTTTTGACGAACTTGCAAGCACCCTACATACAGGCCCAATGTTACCAAGGTAATCTAATAACAGGACAGTAAGCTCGTCTTGCCAAGATAGAAACTCGTAACAGTTCTTTGATCTTATGTCTGGCTGCGAAAAATACCAACAGTACTGTACCATGTACATATTCTACGCGGTGCGCGGTGTCTGGAAAACTGATCGCGTCGCAGCCACATATAAACAGTTGCTGTTAGATTGCTTTGCTTTGACGAACTTGCAAACATCCTACATAAGGCTCAAATAAGTTACCAGCTAGTCCAGATGTTTAGTCAGAATGGGAAGACCGATAATTAGTGCAATTTTACAATAATGACTTACCATGACGCTACCGATGGAGACTTGGTCTCCAGCTGTCCACATAGAGTTAATGTTTAGGTGGACAACTTCAGCATCCAATTCATCGTTATACAATTTCTCCCATTGATGACGATTTTGAATCCATTCTCCACGCTATAAATTTAATGATTAACAATAACACATGAATGTAAATTTTCATATCACCATGTCATTATTTACTAACGAATGTCAAAAATAAGATATAGACCCCCAGATTACATCCCTAACGCAAGTGTTTGTTTCTTTGTTTTGATTGATTTTTTGATTTGAACAAACAAAATATCTTCTACTGACGATAAAATCGCAAGACAGTTTTATCCTTAAAATAGACTGAAAAAAGCATAGGCGCCCTCATACTTCTGCAAAATAATGCTACGGTTAAAGGTTAAGTTGAGCACTTTTTAATCTTAAGCCTGTCCGGTTCTCTAGCTCTGAATCCGCCACTGTTTAGGATAAACATTCAGGTTTTTGTATCAGACTAAACCAGAAAATAACAATCAATCTTACCTGAAAATCCATGCTACCTCCTTTGCCGCTGAAGATTGATATCGAATAATTTATACGTTTTCCCATCTCGTTGAAAGCAACGTTTCCCGTAAGGCCTTGCAGTTGCAACTATATAATAAAAGCATCATCCAAGTTAAGTCATGAATTTATTCAAATATTTACACTATATTTATTGTATTTACATAATGTCTTATGTAACGAAGTTAACCTCACCACTTTCAAATACGACATGAGAATAGAAAAACTATCAATAATTTGAAATTCAGTTGGTAAAATGAATGTTATCTAAAATCATATGTTATGGTTGTATACAAGTTGCAAAATAGGAAATGAATGTTTTTTTTAAAAATATAATAGTATGAATAATTATTTATGTTTATGCTTACGTCTTTCATAAGATGATCTGCGAGTGGATTTCTAGGCATTTTCCAGCCTTCTTCTTCTTCAGCACATTTTGGCATTATGGTATTTCCAGTTAGGCCTATTGACGAATGAGGAGAGCCTTTCATTTCATTACTGGAAAATAGTAAACCAACAAATATAAATGAAAGGGAGTGAAATTATTGGCATCATTACTGGAAAATAGTAAACCAATATAAATGAAACTGTACCGCATGCAATTATTTGCTTCAATAAGAAAATGCAATATAAAGAGCTTCGATATGCAACGAGCACCGACCTAACTATGTCAGGTCAATTGTCGGTCGTCGCCTGGACCTAGAAATCGGTGGAGGAGCGAGGATTCACGTGCCAATATCCCCGCATACGCAGAAATGAATGACGTAAATTGAAAATGGTGTTCATTATGTTCCAACATGTATGTTGTAGGCCTTTAATATACACATAATAAAGTAGGCCTACCGGTTTAAAGTTAGAAACAAGAAAAATACACTTTAAACTACTCTTTTGGTTTGAAAGCCGTACCACGCTACATACAAAGAACAAACCGGTGGTGAGTTTTTTATTTGGTCACGTTTTGGTGATCAATCTCGAGTCACCAAGTGAACTGACAACGAATTCGTTAAATATTTATGTTACAATGTTTTTTCTACATTACCTGTAACTCTCTACAGCTTTCGAAAGAGCAAACATTGTATCAAATACAAGCTTTTGTCGGAACTTCCATTCTCCATGAGACTCTAAATTGTACGTTGAATAAGCCACACTCGTATCAGCAGTCATTTTGAAACTAGTTACGTAGGCGTCGATTTCCAGAAGACTGTCAATATGTGTGCTATTGTAATAAACGTCTGGATTTCCAATGATCCAATGATAATCAGTTTCCATCAGTCCATAGTCAATTGACTAAGAAATAAAGATAAAAATTAGAATAGCCTTGAAATAAGAAAAACATAATAGTATATCTATAAATAAATAAAATAACAGCAGAAAACTTGGTTACTTCATTGTTTTAATCACTACACATTTGTTTCGTACGACCAGCATGTAGCTGGCCGCACTCTTCAGGTGAAATGTAAAACATAAGTATATCTATAGTATGTCTAAGTTTCCTAGTTATGAGGGGTTAGAGTGTGAGCAATGCGCACTCCGCGGCAATGGTTACACTCATCGGGAATTTGCGTGATGAGTACCCCGGTATAAATAATAATTTGATATGGAGAATTGAAATGTTCAAACATTTTATAATCAGCCGTTCATCAACGAATAATGTTGAGATTCTTAATTGAAATTTAGAGTAACACGTACGCTCATCAATGTGTTTATCAGTACTTCTTCTGTTCCGCAGTAAATCAGAATATTTCTAAAGTTTCCTTCAAGAACTATCTCCTCCCACGATTCCGTATCGACATCAACAAATTGTAAGTTCCAGTTATGTTCAGATGCCTTATTTTGAAACGGTTGCAGATTCCTATATACTAAATAAAGAGATAATAAAGATAATTATGTATAGTCTGGCATGGCATGATTAGATACTACAGCAATATTTCTTCTTACGGTGGTTCAACAAACACGGAATAGCCGCATTTTAAAACTTAAAGATATATTGTCCCCCTAAAAAAATTTTTTTTTAGAATTTTTTTGTTGAATATGTTATTTTAATGTCACATAATAGTTATTCACTCTCACAAAAAATTGGGTCTGAAAAAAATTTATTTACCTGAGAAAAATGTGATTTAAAGCAAAAAATTGTCAAATTGTCTGGAAGACAATGAGTTTTTTCGGTAATTTAACAGTTTATTTTGTCTTTTTATAGGTGAAATGATTTTTTTCCCCCGTTTTTTTTCTTATGGAAGTGAACAACTTCATTAATACTGCAAAATGGCCTATTCAAAGTCCGATTTTAAAAATCTTTATTTTTCATGATTTTGGGGGACAATACATCTTTAAGTTTTGTGCAATCATGTGTGTGATAATTCTATATATTAATTTTTGTTTATGTCTTATATTTATCTGGGTTTTTTTTTCGAGTAATATTTGCCAATCTTTAAGAAGAATTTATATTCTTATTTATTATGATATATGGACAAACAAGGCATATTTCAGTATAATTCATTAAATGCTATTAGTACACAATAGCATGCGATATACTGGACAGATAATGACATACCGGTAACGTCATTAACGAGAATTGTTGGTGTACGTATTGGTCGTGGGCCTTTACTCAAGATGTTACTGCTCTCTTGTGGACAGCCACGTCTGTGACCAGGCTACAACTTACCCATATGGGTGTCAAAAAGTACCAAAAGCTCTTTCCATTTGTAGTGAGAGATAACATCAAAGAACAGCTCATTCATGTCTTCAGGAGAAGGATGCATGTTGAATACGTGTGATCCAAGACTACCATGGTCCATACTGAAGATTGGAGTTGATCCCTCAACCAATGTAGCTGCTATGTCTAAACAATGTGTACATATGTCTTCACTTACAAGAAGCGCTGATGGTCTATTGTTTTTAATCCATTGACAAACTATAACAAAATAATATAGAATAAAACTGACTCATACATTGATGTTACAAACTGAAGGATCTTATAATGTCCGCAGTATTTTCATAAAAGAATGCATGTTTCCAGTTAACTTTAACTTTTACAAGTAGTAATTAAGTAGCATGTATCATATAATTTTGAATACATAACAAAAATTGTAAATTTACCAGAACTGGTTGCTTTCCAGTAATGTTCAAATTGAGCGATTTTGTAGTCTAATGTAAGTTTGTTTCCGTTAGCAGCAAGATCACGATCACTATGAGAGAGGGCGTTTGTCATGATAAAATAGTATTCGTCTTTGGTCGCCTCATCACCGAATATTTCACCTGTATATTAGAAATTAGTAATGTAAAAAAATATTTCATTACTTGTATTATGATACGTACACATGAAGTAATGTTAAGTAAGAAGCATTGGTCTGTAGATGTTTGTAGATATCTGCAATTTCCAAATTATGTAACGTAAACAATCACGACCAAACCACATTTTCCTGTGCAGTTTTGGTGGTCTATTCAAGCATCTGTGGTTATTAAGTGCTCGCTTTATAATTGCAATATTCAACCATTGCACCTCCGTGATTAAGTTGTTGAAAGACTGAGTTCAATCTTTTACATAAATAATGCTCATTTTATTGTATGTAACAACACTGGCCAAACCACAAGAACAGTGAATGAACGTTGTAAGTCAACGTGAACGTGGGATTGAATGTAGGAAAAATAAAGTCAGTACAAATAGGACTAAAACGAACAAATTATCAACAAAGAGAGGATTGAATGTGATTTTTTTTATTTAGGCCTATTCTTGCTTTGTTTCTGATTGACATAATCAGTCACATAAGTATAATGTACGTACATTTAAATTTCTAGGCCTACAGTCTGATTATATAGAATTAGGTCGGTCTACTAATTCACCCTTAATTAGTAGCATAGACTTGGAGTTGTTTCGAAAAGTAAAGATTTCATGCGGAATTACTTTTATCATCATCATCATTCATAACGATAATAACATAGCCATGATACTCTTCAATGGTTAGATAGGCCTACAAGACACCAGGACGAATTCCCTTGAGTACTACGACAGGATTATGTCCCTTGTGTCGAACATTAATTCTGCTCATAGTCGGCTATTCTGTTCACATTAAGATTAATACTTGGTTCAGTAGATGTAGGTCGTGCACATATAAATTTCACCTAGACCACAATGTTATCATTGCGCATGCGTAGATTTGGTTAAACTTCGCGTGCCTAAATGCAGTAAAGCTATAAACATTTTTTTTTGTGCAATTACAGCCTTGCGTGTATAGGTTCATAGTTAACAATAACATAGAAAAAGAGGACAATTAAAGATGGTGAATGATACATATACTGTTGTCCTTGTCTTTATCAAAAAAGAAGAAAATACATTTATTGGCCGATACTACCCGGGGTTTATGAAACCGTGGTACGCTAATGACCTGGGTAGAGGGTGCAAGGCAAGGCATATGCCGTCATTGGTTTATATAAACTACAATAGGCCTTAGTCCATCCGTTCCCATCGCAGACGTCTTGCAAATGAAATTTTGTTTGTTTTGTTTTCCTCTGTAGTTTCAGTATATTTTTAATTGTTAATAGGGAGGTTTCGCAACCTTACGAATACGATAACGAAAACGGATACGTCATACATTTGTAAAACTTTTGAGCTGATCCCCATTTCATATTCGTAAAGCGTATTCGTGTTGACGAATATCACCAGTCGTATTCGTAACTATAAACGAGTATAGTTTTTGATCTATTTTGCACATTTTGCATTTGAATTAGGAATGATTCATGATTATAATATAATTATAGATTTATTGAAAGTAATTTACTAAAGTAATTTACTAAAATGCCAGGTCAATTTAGATAAATAGCAGTTTTTAAAGTCCTCACTCGCTTTGATGTTACGCTAGGCCTAGGCAGCCAAGCATCAAGCAACACGTACCTGCGCTTCGCTCAAATTTACCGCAGTCATATTTTGGACGCGCCTCGATATTTCGTTGCCATGCGAAACAGATTTTTTATGGCTTACGAAAACGAATACGTGTGCGTGACGTATCCGTTCGTTATCGTATTCGTAAGATTGCGAAACCTCCCTAATAACCATGAGCCACAATGTATTTTACTATAGTGTAAATGTGACGTGTCGCAGGAGTAGTCTCTCCTCATCAATCGGCAATGATCCTTATTATCACAATAAGTAATGTACGGTGCTGTGCCATACTACAATTTTAACTGATTTAACCTTCGTGTATAATGATACTTTACAGTATTCTATTCCCGACACACAGCCTTATCATAGCATTTATCACAGAAAACATGACACACAATATTATTTATTTCACTTCTTTGTATTATTGAAATTCAATAATATATACGTTAAGTTTAGGATGCTCAGCGTAAGACTGAAATGTTCGAGGGCGATTTGTCAAATTACAATAATATATGCGTTAAGCGTACTTATACTTATTTCTAATGTTTGCAATCTACGACATATGCATAAAAACCGAGTCAAAGCATAGTAAATGCATAAATCCCAGGCCGCATGAGGTTCAAATATGGGCACCATCGATCTTGAATACTACTATTACTACCGGGCAATCGTCAAGTTCAACAAGTACTGCTATTTAATGTGCCAACAAGCCTTAAAACAAGTACGCAGCATCCTTATTTTGTTCTTAATTTTAGCGCAGGCCAACGAGTTGATATAACTCAATGTTGTAATTACGGGACCCATCTGAGAAGAAGTGGTGGACACCTGTTTAAAGGCTAGACGGAAGGAATTTCAAGAAAACCCAGTCCAACTTAACATCTACATAGTAATGTAATCTAGTTCAACAATTACAGTGTGATACAACCATAGGGAGCGGTCTCTGATACGAATTATCAAAGGAAATAATTTTATCATTAAGACATTTATATGATAACGTTTATGATCGTGGAATGCATGTAGAAATATAGCCGGATGCAAACCTGTTCATATCAAAAGTAGTTTCTCTACTGGGAAGGTTAAAGTTTACACTGTCCCAGTTACAATGACGTCACGTTGTGTCGTGCGTCCCCCATTAAGCTGGAACATGTGGGTGGGGACTGACCTGGAAAATTACTGTTCATGCGTGTTACCTTTCAAATGTCTCCCGTAGATAAAACCACCAGTTAAACGTTAATACTTACAATAATTATATTTTAGAATTTAGTTTCTGCGTTTTATTTTAAGAATTTATTTTTTCCGTTGTTCTTCTAAATTCACATATTCTTTTAAGTTTTGAACTTTGTTGGATACCTGTTTTATTCATTACCTTATATACCTAAACAATAGCAACTTTTTTTTAATGTGTTCCACTTTTAATTGTCCACTGTCTGTGTCTGAAGTTCAGAATTTCGTTTAAATTGTACGTATTTTTTCTCAAATAGTAACGATAGGAAATAGGCCTAGATGATTATTTTTTAAATTATAACATTGCATTCGTGACCTATATTCTTTCATTAGCAAAATACACGTCATGTCCGAAAACAGTCAGTCCATGATACAGTAAAAAGTGGTGTTTGCTTCATAAGTTCGTCCTAGTGTCCAGCACATGGGCATAATAATTAAGTCATTCTCAAACATGGATTTCGTTTTACAAATATACCGTAAAAGTTTTTTTTTAATCCCATGGGCTTCTTGTTAAGGATTTTCGGATGGGCTTTTCAAGATAGTCTTCTTTACGTGGTTTACTATTACTATCTCTTATTACTTATTAAGTAATTACTGCATGGCAAAATATACGAATATTAGTTAAAATATATAATACGCTAAATATACTAATTACTATTAACTAATATAATTTATAGGCTAAATATTCAAATGTTATTAGATTTATTAAAATTTATGATATGCTAAATTACTATTTTATTATTTAGGCCTACTAGTTAACTAATTAGTTTGGAATGGTTTACTTACCAATCATCACGTTGATTCCTCTAGTAGGCCTAATTAGTTTGCATAGGCTAGTAATACAAAAGACAAACAAGACATATCGAAACATGCTTGAAATTACACTTTAATGAATGAATTCTAGACGAAATATTTGAAGGTAACTCTCTAAAAGCCATCTTAATTGAGACGACGAAAAGTATTAGCCAATGAAAACGTCCATTATGGTGACGTTTTCTCTAAACATTGAATAATAATTGCGTACAAGTTGAACTTCAGTTTCCTAGTACTTCAAAACAATTGAACTGTATCAATATCGTACATGATAATCGGACTCATCAGGGAAGAGGCAGATTACACTCTTCACTGAATTCACCAACTTTTACATGTATTCTTCTAGTGATGAATATCGTCGTTTTACTTTAGGCAATTCTCTAAAACGCTCTCAAAGGAGATTAAATAAATGCACAAAATACCTTTTAAACCCTTTTGGAATGTAGCAATTTGTTCGGTCGGCCTAAAGCAGAAGATTATATATATATTTCACAGACCACCCGTATACATCTAATTAGGTATCTTTATTTTAAGAATCTAATATATCCATTAGAAAACTCCCATGGATGCAATTATTAAGACAACATCTATAGCCTAAATCAAACAACAATTAGTTTGTAAAATTAGGGTACAGCCTTTATATTATGGTGAAATTAGCTACAGTGGCTATACGTATTATATTGCTTATAGACATATATAGGGCCTAGGCTATATCCCCCCCCCCCCCACTGTTTTTTAAAGTCAGAAATTAGTGATAAGATAAACACAATTACTAAAACATTTTGTTGTTGGTCATTAGTAGATGGAATTTTACTTTAAATGTAAATTTACAACACTATCGTACTTTAAAGATATATTTAGTTATGACATTTCTATAAAATGTGCAAAAGTGAATACAGCATCTGCTGCATGTATGTATGTTATTATTATTACGGGAATTGCTTTACATCTTCCTCATGTTTGATAAAAAATCTATGAATGATTACTCTAAAATGTGCAAGTATATTATTGTTGGCATATTGGTGTAAAAAAGTCAGAGGTCAACGTGAACTCATCAGTTATGTCGTTGAAACTGATCATTAATTATCCACCAGTGACGTTGTCATCACTCTCGTTAATCTATACACAGAACACAAATCATAGCTCGTTTACACTTAGTAATATAAACAATACAACGAACTGATACAAGATGTAGATAAAAGTTTCAAATGAATGGAAATGAAACAAGAATTATTTTTCAATACTGGTTTAAAAAAATAGGCATTCTGGTCAACATTGCAAATTATAATTAAAGGTAGGTCATCGGTACATTGTCTCATTAATTGTGTATGCAGGATTCTTGTACGGTATCATGTCAAGCGATAACATACGGTGCAGTTTCGTGTCTGCATACGACAACGGACGAAACCATAGCATCTACCTCCAGATATACGGTAGTAGAAATCACCCGCCGCGTATGACCAACTACATTCTATTTAACAATTAGAATAAATGGTTGCTATCGCACAATATTACTACATCTTTTATGAAGAAAAGTAGGCCTAGTCTAATTATCAGTAATACGATTATAGCCCAGACTTTTCACCTTTTCTACCGAATCAAATAACCACGTGGGTATGGATAATAATGTGAAAGTTCCCACATTATCTGTTTTTTAAACTATGTGGGAATCGTCTATGAGGTTAATAAAATAGAGTTTTGTTAAAAAGGAAGTTTTTTTTTATTTGTAAAAAAAATAAAACCCCTTTAGAATTTTGGAATTTGAACCCTGGACTCACAGCATGTGTACCCTGACAGGTATTTACAGTCATACACCAATTCGAAGACGGATTGAGAAAAGGTAGAAACCACTAGAGCTTTGGTAAGCAGACGCGGATATAAAAATCTTCAAAAAGGCGATAAGGAAGAAAAAATACTAATATTACAATATATAACTTAGAGCTCTATCCGAATCTATGGGAAAAGTCAAGAGACCAAAAAGACGACGACCCAAAACCACCTGGATAAAAATTATAAAAAATTATACGAAAAGAAAAATCCACAATTTTACCAATAATCGCTCTGATTGGAGAAGTCTTGGCGCGCTATGTCGCAAGACGTTTAACGTTCGTGATGATGATGAGTTATATAACTTCAGATTTTATTTAATTATTTAAACGTATTAAGGTTTATTACAAAATAACTGAACTGAAGAACTTTAATATTAAATATAATCACCTACAATCATTTACAATCTAAATTTTCCTTTTGATTTTGGATAATTCAATAAAGCACACAGTTTAGTTCATCATTGATAGCAGCCGGATAATTAAAATTTCATCTAGCTAGTGAATATATCCAATTTTCAGCTTTGGAATAATATTATTCCTTTGTGTCGGACACCACTTTCTAAGAAGCATTACGTTTCATCTTCCACCGACCACGTCTTCATCTTCTCCATATTTCAAGACAGTTTCCTTCCCCCTTCCATATGCTCCTTTTCCGGACATATTTCGGCCTCATCACTCAACGAAATAATTAATATTTAGACAGATTTTTACAAACATAAACCATCCATTGATATACATATTGTGTACTTACCAATAGTGAAATGTCTTCCACCAGTAACAGAAATTAAATTCCAAATAGTGAATAAAACAATAATCCCAGAGTACTGCATTTTAAGATTATCTTTGTAAGTCTATAAAATTGATTGCATCTTCCTGTGTTTCTTCTGTGTTAGGTTCAATGAATTGATTTGGTTGTTACCATGCAGTGGATAGGGATCACACTATTTATACGAATAAACTGACATTGGAAACGAACGTGAAGGAGGGACTGGCAAATTGCGTTTTGTATGGAAGACTGACTTAAGATTGTTTATCTGATTACAAAATGATTTATTAGTTACCTTAAAGAATTGCGCATGCGCCATTTAAATTACCGAGAATAAAATTAAACAAAACCACTGTACCACACATAGTCCTTTAGGCGCAAGATTTATTTGTGAATTTATTTTGATTACTGAGATTTATTTGATAGATAGTTAGAGAATGAACAAGTTCAGAACAACTGAAATTATTACGTGATAAACCAAGTGTGAGCCCCAATAATATGCCATATCAAGATTTAGTTTTAAAAGTATTCTGATTGCACCTCTCCGTACGGTTTGTTATTTATAATACTTCCGTGCCCGGAAGATTTGGTGCTGGATTCTATCGTAAACGAGACGGAGGAACTGCCGGCCAATTTCTTTTTATCTGATTTACAACATGATTTATTAATATAAACTTGACGCATTGCACATTTTAAGTCACTGCGCATACACCGTTGATATTAAAGATATTTAACTATACCCCGTACAAAGTCGTTTTGGCATAAGATTTATTTGTAAATTTATTTTGATTACTGAGATTTATTTGATAGATAAGTAGAATGAACAAGCAAATGGAATATAACAAAATGTTGGAATATAGTAAGCGGTAGTAATACGTGCTGTATGCCCAGGGCGATCCCAGTTTTACAGAATACAACTACATTGATTAATGCACATCCACATGTGTGTTTGCGCGTCTGCGTATGGGACGCTTACGTCGTTTGTAAATAAGAATCGTAATTTTAAGTGGAATTCTACATTTTAACACTAATTCTATGGAACTTTATTCCCGTGGTTTGAACCTACTTTAACCACTAGCTGTAGCAAGAACCATGGATAAGCTCCATCATCTTTTTTGGTATATAGGCTATAATAAGAACATTGCAAGATTCGAAATTCGATGAGATGATTCAATATTCTTGTTTTTATATACTAAACAGTGATAATAATTTAAGTAGGCCTACATACGATGTTGTGGTTTGAGGCAGGAAATACACAGAGATACCCGTACTACTGTATTCAGTTATAGTTCAATAGCTAGTGTGAAAAAAAAACCGTTTTTAATGCTAGCAAATGTACAGTTGTAAATATTAGAAAATTAAACCTTTTTTTAGAACTAAACAATTTTGCAAAAGTGTTTGCTTACAAGTTTATTTCTCAATAATTTTGCTAATGGGAATTTATCACAACAAGTGAAGTTTCCTAGTGGATATCAAAGTAAATTGCTATTTCTGGATAAACATATCACAAGTTGCAAAGTTATGTTATGACGTGAGGACTAAACCATCAAAATGTATAAAGCGTGGTTCCCACTAGCGACGCAACACAAGGACGTAACGCAACGCAAGTGAATTGACCAATCACAATGGCTTATTCAACTGTCTATAACTTCGCTTGTCATTGGTTAAAACGCTTGCGTTGCGTTTACGTTCTTGCGTTACGTTCTAGTGGGAACCAAGCTTAAGGCACAATATCAATTAGTTCAACAACAATACATATAGGCTAATACAGATTAAAAGTGAATTAAAACACCCGATTCTGCTACTGTCAATAGGTATGTATCTGTATACACCAAACAGCTATTAATATGTTGCATCTTGTTAGAATGCCTTAAACTTTTAAATAGATATACTTTGTATATAATGTATCAAGATTGACATTTTTATCTATTATATACTGTCTTTCGTTTATAGAACCATCTCAGAAGCAACATAATTGACGTTTATTGTATATCCTGAACTTAATAATACATGTATTGTATGTAAACATTCACTTTACCATGTGATATAAATTTCTTAGATACGTATCAATAAATCAATCTTTTCATTCCACTTTCAACTGCAACACGCTTCATTGTTAATCACCCGACCTAGTACCAGCGAATCAATGTATCTTTTTATATAAACTAACTCTATTACATTAGAACACCTCCTATTCAGGGGACACTTTTTTTGTGAAACGAGGGGAAATATTTTAACCAAGACACCCCTGGGTTTCTATTGTAGGGTATGTTATAGTACAATCTTTGTGATGTTGTATAATGTAATCTTGACAATAACATTATTGTGCATCACGAAAAATACTGTTTAATAGGCCTATTACACGTGTTCGTTGAAACAATACACAATTTATGGTTTCAATCTGTAAGTAAAATAATAAATTCGTTTTACTATAATTTGAGAAGGAAAACGACTACAGAACCCAAATTATTATACTAATTACAACAGTTGCTTGTGATTGGCAAAACTATCATTTGCGTTGCGAGTCGCGCAAGGACGTAAGCGGACTGAAAGTAGACAGTTGACCAAATCTATCGCTTGTGATTGGCCAACACATTATCGTTGCCCCGTCGTTGTGTTGCGTTCCAAGTGAGAATCAAACTTTAATTTACGTCATAGTGGGAAGCAGCGAAGCATTTTTATTTTTTTTATTCGTACATTTTTATTCACTTTCTGTATTTAAGTTTCTAAAATACTGTTGTTAAATATTTTCTACTCCATCATCATTTAGGCCTATCATCATCTTAATCACGTTATTGACAGATAAGAAATTACCATTATCATTGTAGGCCTATAGTTTAGGTTAACACACAAGACATTTTCGAGTATTTCCTTATTATGGCTCATTGGTATGGCACGGATGAGTAGCAAATTTCGTCTGAATGAACCTAGAATAGTCCAATTACCTTCTCTGGAGGTTTAGTTTTACGAGATTGATAAATTAGCGTATTGCACGCTTGAAACACTCAGCAAAAGTACACTTAGTGTATAGAATGCAGTGTAAACATTTGAATACTTGTAGTTTGTGATTGAAAAAAGTTAGATGTACTTTTACCTTAATAATTTGTAACCCTTTTAGGCTTGATGGATACTTAATATTTCGCCCACGTGTTGGCTGGTGTACACTTATTTACTACCCTTGAACCCCTTTTTACTAACATCATAAAATTAATATATAACATAGAAAAAGAATTGGAAATTGGTAGAATTTGAATATATAAAAACAGGTTTAGGTAAAGTACATTAATTCCTGATCATACGTGCATAGCTTGAAATGAGCCTTTTCGACTTAATTCTGTGCGAGTGCACTCTTTCCCTGCCAATCATTTCATTATGTGTAATCTAAATCTGTAATTATTAGTTTTAAAATAAAGAATGATGCATTCCTATTCGCTCTCCCAGGTTCGTTTATAAAGTGGTTTGCCCCACCTTACTCGCTCTGGGGCATCAGCAAAATTATATAACAACACACGGGGTACCAAATATATTCTTATTTAGGTTGGATTAAAATTTGAAAATGTCTTTTGGCAATGGGTCACTCTTGTGAAGTTCTCTTAAACAAAGTTGCATTGTGTGTGCCATATTGATATATAATTGATAGACTGTATATTAGAATTGAAACAGAATAATATGTAGCATGTAGGCCTATTTAAAAAAGGTTAATATACTAATACCGTTTAAAACGATGTCAATTGAAGGATACAGCATGTAAAAGCATATTGTGGTATACGATATAATAATAACATGTTATACAGACTTTTTTGCTGATTAGATTTATTGAAGTTAAAATTGCGAATTTATTATTATAGTTCGATTAAGATAGACGTATTTGCATTATGAAATCTCTCTTATAACCATAGATGAAAGATAATATTCTGAAGATTGAAATTGAAATAATAATAATAGGCCTACTGAATAATACAGGTTTTTTAAAGAAACTAAAACATCATTATTGATTATTCATAACTGTTTTATTTAATAACTGTTAATATAGACTAATCTGCAAAATTTAGCAAAGTAAATCACCAACCATAAAAGAGAATTATTTTCTGAAAAATTATACAATAAACCTAAATTTTTGACCTAAATTAAGCTACACACATTTATTATGTGTCAATCGAAATAATATAAATATAAAATTGTAAGTTATGTTATCACGACCCTGCTGTTAAGTGGACATCAAGGTTCATGAACTTGTGTTTCGAAAATGCCCTTAAGTTTCCACAAATTAAAGGGTGGTCGGGTCACAGAAATAAATCGCGGTAAAATACATAAACATGTTGTAGTGGTGTGTAAAATAATAATAATCAATTTGTAACACTCATTTGGTCGTCTGTTGGGGCCTGGTAATTTTAGACGATTGTTGACCTTTCACCTCCTGTCTAAATGAACCGAAGCAAGGTGGGATTGGGAGGGGGTTCACGTGAATAACGTGTTGTTAATTATTAAGCAATCTAAATAGATACTTTGTTATCGTTATTCACCTAGATACTTTTTCACAGTTGTATGAACTCACTCTTTCTCTAGGCATGCTTGGACGCTTGTGATTTAATACCCGTCTTTCAACTTAGTTACATGCTTGAAAACTTTATTGTAAACGTGATAAATAAATATTTATTAAAAAAAAACACCCTGCAAACGTGTTGAGGCAACTAGTAAACATTCAAGGCTGGATCTATGATATTGTTTCAGGGTGAAGGCAAAACTATTGTGGGTGCAAATCTGGTATTTTTACTGAGGATTGAGGTCAACAATTGTGTACGATGTATTTTGGCAATTTCACAAAAGTATATGTAATTAAATCCATTAGGCCGTTTTATCGTCACTTTTTCCATGCCAATAATAATGCAATTCTAACAATATAGTATTATTAAATAAAAAATCCTTTAAATTTACATTAATAACGATTAAAATTTAGGCCTATATAGATATGTTTTCTGGTACTTTTAAGCCTGTGATTACCTTCATTTGCCAATGCGGGCTATAGACAGCAAAACCTGGAATAAGATGCACGTTTTTGTTCAGAGGAGACTTTAAAAGTGGAACCATGCTTTTATGATCGAAAAACATTAAACTTCCTTTCTGATAATTGACCATTATTCCAACATGTGAACTAGTGTGGCTAAGTTGTGTATGAGTTGCACGTGTAACGAACCATCGGAAAAGACCATCGTCTGTAGCTTCTAGAGCCCACGAAGTGTTATCCATTCCGAGCGCCGTCGATCGCGTGGATGATGACGCAACTACTCCAATAGACGCCACGATAGCGGGGGCGTTCGATGACAATCGTTCATTGACTTTACAGTTAGTACCCTGTCGTATTCGATTTATACTAGCCTCCCAATATTGAACACCATTCTCCAAAAAGATCTTCCCTACGGCGTAAGTTGCCCCGTGAGCTGTAGGTGATACTCTCTCAATTGTACTTAAAACTTTTCCGTCAGGGGAAATTCTCATGACACTAGGCAATAAGTTCACATCGATGTTGAACTTTAGTGCTGAAAATAAAAATGTAATGTGTGTATAAAGTTCATTTTAGAATAAAAAGGGTCGTTTAAAGAGCATTTTTTATTGGCATTTTACAGTTCATGGGCCTGCCTTCAATTATAGGCACTGTAGCATAACCACAATTATCATGTAATATATCAAAATTGATTCAGTTAATGGTAAAACAATTATATCTATAAAACGCATCGTTGCAAACCGGGTTTTGTTCGACGGTACCCTGCACCCTGCACCCAAAATAATAGTGTTGGGATTTTAGTCGAAGTCCATGATGCACAGCGCCAAGTATCCCTGCGAATATAGTGTGCTTACTTTAGTGGACTAGTATTATTTATATCTAAAATATTGTAAACCTATAAAAATCGTCGTTCCATAAAACATTTTCTTGAAAACCGACTCTTTATTACATTTTTAATGTATATTTACCGGTATTTCTTGTATTATTTAAAAAAAATCAATACAAAACTGTGAAGAAAGTATCGGTCTACATTGTCTCCTGGATTAATTTATCGTCTTATTTTCTTGTTACCCATAGTCATGAAAGATGGATATAAATGTCATGGTAAAATAAGGCGAATTGGACACAACTCTTTTAAAATTATCTACCCTTTTTTTAAAATCATAATATGAATGACTGAATTTTGCATAGTAAATGGACATTTGTAATAGGCCTAACCCCAAAAGTTAACGTACCGTATATAGTAGAACGATAGACAGGTATGGTAGATTAAAATTACAGACTGGCCATAGTGGCAATGCGAGTTTATTGCCAAATGGACCTGCACATATGATTTCAAATACACAATATAAATTAATAATAAACGGTACACGAACGAGGTTTAAAACGTTGTAGAAAAATGTGTAGGGCCTACACTGCATACCTTCGCTCTTCGTCTGCAAAGAAAAGATTGCAGTCTTCGATGATTGGCCAGCCTTGTTTCGCGCGGCCCCTACAAACTGGTAAACCGTAGAAGGCGCTAGTTTGGCAAATTCCACATCTACTTTGCCTTCGACGTACCCATGCTCCCATGACTGGCTCTCATTTGCGGGACGATACCAAATGTCGAACCCATCAATGAAATCGTCTGAAGGTTTAAATCGCAACACAACTTTGTCGGTGCTTGTAACGCATCGTACACCATCAAATTCTGGCGCTTTTGGCACTATTTATAGAAAAAAAGAAAAGACAGTTAAAGCGCTAAGGATATATATTACCTTATTATTTCGCCATTCATTAATCCTTCAGTGACGCGTCTTATTGACTCAAAAGTATTGAAATTAGTGGACAGTACCTGCTGCCACCTCTGATTTTATACCCGATTTTCCGGCATGTGCAAAATAAATTCACATGACATTGCGGATTAAGGATTGTTTAAACAGGGGAGCGCAAAGACTAACGTATAACAATAATAGTCTGTCAAAAATAAGATATCAAATGTAGTTTATAATTACATAATAATGTCATGCTAAATGTTATGTAATTACAAGTCTATACTTCATCTTACCTTTAATTTCCCTCACTATCATTGAGGAAATAACCTTTTTCTGATGTTGCACATTTATTTCAAGATTATTAAAATGATCCGTGACACCAGCTTGCATGGTTGGCCACGCCTCACGACAGCTTTTAACCCTGCATATTAATATGATTGGAGAAAACTGAGGTAACGTAGAAGATATTTTGAAAAAGAAACAGGCCTAAATTTGATTCAGCACTTATACATATTATTAAGGTTATTTACTTGAACCTTCTTAACTAACGAAACTACATTTTAAACAAAAATGATTTGTTTTCATAAAAAAAACCTTTTCGAGTGTTGATGCTGAAAGATGTATTGTCCCCCAAAAAACATGAAAAATTAAGATTAATATAAAAAAAACTTGCAAAGGCCATTTCACAGTTTAAAAAATTAATAGCTTACGTGGAAAAAAATGTTTTCAAATCAAACGGTTTAGTTTAACCAAACCCCATTGACTTTCAGTCAATTTGACTGTATTTTGCTTCAAATTATTTTTGTTTTCATCAGGTAAATATATTTTTTAGATCGAATATTTGGTCAAGTGAAAAACTATTCTGTGACATTAAAATGGCATATTCAATAACACAATTGAAATAATTTATATATTTTAAAATGTTGGACAAGAATATATTTGAGCCTTTATAATATTTATTTGATTTTTAAAGTTTTCAAATACTGTTATTATTTTTATACTTCCTCGTTTTCTGAAACGGAATGCAAATAGTGAATGCAAATTGTGTTTACAGTACCTGGTTTGCATATGCTCGGCAGTCTGCAAATAAAGAAAACAACATCAAAAGGCTTATTACATTATTATTGTAATAATTTACCATTCCTAACATGTTCAGTAACATAGTACAGTATCATGAATATTCTAGAATAAGAGTATGTTTAGATTTAAGAAACCATGTATAATTAATAAGAACAATCAGGAACATTCCAGAAGTACTATTAATAGAAACTATAAACCAATAGAATAAGAAGTATAAGGAATGATCTAGAAGGTTATGAACATATTGTATATAAGGGGAAGTATGACAATTGTAAGAAGGGAAAAGGATTTTTTGATTGAAGCAGGTTGGATATTAGTTGTTGGATATTAGAGGTTGGATATTAGATTGTAAAAGTTATTGTGAAGCTGTTGTTTAAAGTGCTTACTGGATTGTTGAAAGTTGAAGTTGATTGAAATTAAAGCTTTGTTTTGAGTTATTTTACAACTTTGTGGATTTTGTGTGTATATTTTTATGTCACAAGGGAGTTCCTAAAGTATTTTCAACCGCTCGGAAACATACGTAAGAGGAGTTCGTGACAATTATCGTAAAAATACATTGACTGTGACGTTTTCATTATATTGTTGAAATACACACAGGATTATTCTATACGTATATTTTTATTTTTCTACTCCTGTTAGTTCGAGGTGTAGTATGGAGGATCGATTCGACCTAGTGCATAGCACTTATGGCAACCCCCATTGTACTTCACCGTTGTCTTTTGTTGTTTATTGTTTAACTGAAAATGGAATAAAATGAATGTAATACCAATAAAAAGGAAGCAGGCTCTTCCTCCTTCAATGCCTCTGTGACGTAATCGGCTAGGCCAGTCGCTGATTCCAATTTATCCTGGCAAGTTCTTATTTGATGTTGTAGAACTTCTAATTTTGACGTCATTGAAGATGTCACGTGCTCAGCCATCAAATGTTGGCGCTCTAAAATTAGAGCTTCGAGTTGGGCACATTCATTTGCAATTTGGCGTTTTAGATCAGCAGCGTTGCTCTAAACAAAAGCATAAATTTATGAGGGAAAGTAATAATATAATTTTTTTTTAAACCATGTGGTTTAGTTATTAATTTACTTAAACATTAGGCCTAATTATAAAAACTGAGGAATTTGATTTGCATTTAATAATGACAGTTAACGAATTGGATTTAAAGTTGATATAAAGTAATGTATCTATTTAACCCATCAATATTATTTATTTCAAAAAGAATAGTAAATGCAACAAACCAAGATTATATAACAAAAAAATGTATTTAGGTCAAACTGTACTCATTTTGTGACTTTATTTTCGTAATTCTTTTTCTTTGTTTTGTGAACAGTTTGGTTGTCTTATTTTGTATACTTATTTCTACTTGGCCATCATAAATCTTAACGACTTTTGTGACGTGAATATGTATACTTACTTCAACGTTTGAGCATTTTCTTTTTAATGCTGAAATAAATAACTGTATTTCTTCGTTCTTTTTCTTGAGGCTGTCAAGTTCGTCGGAAAGAACGTCCTTATAGAAAAAAAAAGGAATTATGACTATTACAAAAAAAAAAGTATATTCTGTATAATGTTGTGCATGCATATGACAATCTATTCACAATACAAACACAGGAGGCGCTATTATAGTTTTACCAGAAAGTCGGAGGTGTGATATATGTTCTAAATCGTGATATATGACCGGATTTGAACAAAGGACTCGATGATCATGATTATGCTATAACTCCACTTAAAAAGTCAAACTGGACGCACATTTTGAAGGGCGTTTTTTCATCAACATCATACAAGATTTTTATATTGAACATGTGCATTTTACGACATATTGACTTTCGCTTCCCTTTGCCACGTGTATCATCGGAAAAATCGATATAAATCAATTAATTCACTTAGATAAATAAAGCAATATCCTATCGTATTTGTATGGTTACGGTGGTTTAACTATAACAATTTGACTACATGATTTGTTCGTTATATTGAATACTGTATAATTAATAATGATACCGATATTTGAATCAACTGTTCACCCATACTCGTGATACTCGTGATAATTCTGCCTATACTATCAAACTAGTTTTTGAAAAAAGTATCATAACGATTTATGTTTCTATCTATATTTTTTTTTCTGTCTATGTTTTCACTATGTTTCTATCAATGTTTTCACTATGTTTCTATCAATGTTTTCACATTGTTTCTATCTATGTTTTCATTATGTTTCTATCTATGTTTTCATTATGTTTCTATCTATGTTTTAACTATGTTTCTATCTATGTTTTAACTATGTTTCTATCAATGTTTTCACTATGTTTCTATCTATGTTTTAGTATGTTTCTATCTATGTTTTAACTATGTTTCTATCTATGTTTTCACTATGTTTCTATCTATGTTTTCATTATGTTTCTATCAATGTTTTCACTATGTTTCTATCTATGTTTTCACTATGTTTCTATCAATGTTTTCATTATGTTTCTATCTATGTTTTAACTATGTTTCTATCTATGTTTCACTATGTTTCTATCTATGTTTTCACTATGTTTCTATCTATGTTTTAGTATGTTTCTATCTATGTTTTCACTATGTTTCTATCTATGTTTTAGTATGTTTCTATCTATGTTTTCACTTTGTTTCTATCTATGTTTTCACTATGTTTCTATCTATGTTTTCACTATGTTTCTATCTATGTTTTCACTATGTTTCTATCTATGTTTTCACTATGTTTCTATCTATGTTTTCACTATGTTTCTATCTATGTTTTCACTATGTTTCTATCTATGTTTTCAATAGGTTTCTATCTATGTATTCGAGTTGTAAGATAAGAAAGAGCTTGAGTTTTAGGAATAGTTAAAGTTACAATATTTGTTACCCAAAAACAATAGGGTAAAATCCCCATTGCCCAGAAAATAAATTCACCAGCAGATATGCAAAACCAACTACTGAACAACTTGTGTTTTTGCAGATTTTGCCGAATGTTTTATTTTAATATTTTCAGTGAATTTATGATTTTGTTGTTGTGATTCTGTTACATATTGTACATTTTATATCTAACATTTTTGCCTGTACTTGACTTTAAAGTATCAAACATTATAACTTGTTAGATATTGTAATATAGGCCTATTTACATGTTATATTTTATCTTACCCTTTCTCGTCCAAACGTAGTTTTCAGTTCAGCAACCTGATGTCCTTTATGTGTTCCTATTCGGTCACATAAAAAGCAGATAGGAATCTTGCAATTCTCACAGTAAATTTTAATTTTTTCATCTTCATGATCAGGACATATAAGAGTGCGTTGTTGAGGCGAATACTTGGCTTCGACAAGACAGTGCTTAGCCAGAACACCACGAAGTGGGTGGCATAATGGTAGGCATGTATCGCAGTATGATACTCGGCATTCCATGCATGTTTTCGTGGCTGTGCTAGGCTCCCCATCGCATCCCTGACAAGGTACATTTTTTTCGTGTTCACCGCCTAACTGTCGTGATTCCCTGTACCTCTCAACAATATTCTCAAGTAGAAAGTTCTTCTGTAAGCCATTGAGACGTCGATAGTCAAGTGGTACTTCACTGCGACAAGTAGGGCATTGCAAATTCTTTGCCTTTCGTGGTTTAGCGATCGGAGCCACCAAACGGTCTTCATCTTCACCTCTGGATCGATTTTGAATTTCATCTAACTTTGAATCTTTTAGACACTTTCTACAAAAGCTATGGGCACATGGTAGTAACACGGGGTCGTCATACAAGTCCATGCAGACACCGCAAGACAATTCTCGTTCCATTGTTCAAGAGTGGTAAATTACTTATACGTATAGGCCTACGGTAAGGTTAAAAGAAGTGAGATTATCAAGCTATAGACAATTAAATTACTTGTAAAGACAAAACTCCACGTTTGCAGGATGGTAAAATATTGTTTGCAACAATTGAGAATTAGTTCAAATCACTGTGTTCATTAAATACAGTTATATGTACAGATGTTGTGGATTTTATTGATTGCGCATCGAATGGTTTTGTCCACGGTAGAGAGTTTCGTGGGAGCATGTCCATCTGCGATTCTGCTAATCATATTATGCATATTATACAGAGGCATATTTAGCTTTCTTTCGGAATTTGCGACAGGGCACAATTTGTTTTTCAAAATACGTTGCCGTCTATTTTTATAGCAAATATTTGTAGTCAATCTTATATTATTTATGCATTTTCTATATTATTGTTCTATAAAAAGGCTACGTAGTGTAGACTATATCCGTATAAATATTGGGACGTGATAGTGATAAAATTCGCTATTGAAAATCCTTGCACCGAAATACAATAAAAACATAAACACCTCTTTCATATACAATAAATGAAGATTATTATTATTATTATTATAAGGGAAAGATAATACATTTTGTTTAATGTTGTATAGAACTATAACCAAAATCGCGTACATTATTGATTGATAATTCAATTCGTCCTTTGTAACCAACTGATCACTGATTTTAACTTTAGTGGTTTGCCTTGAAAACTAGTTGATGACAAAAGTACATAAAAAATATGAACAACATACTATTGAGGTCTAGTCTGATGAAATGTATAATCTCATAATATAGTGAATTACATCTGCATTAACTGCTGTAGTTGTACAATAATATTGGATACGGCATCCGTATTTCTATTACAGTATTGATAAGTACATTCATTTCCAACAACATACAACAATTTCTTGAAGGATAATATAACCCGCAGGTTAATTTTAAAGTTTAAATGAGTACAATCTTACAATAATACACAATTCCTAAACACATAATTTGTTTCTTAAAAAAAACAAATTATGTGTTTAGGCATTGTGTATTATTGTAAGATTGTACTCATTTAAACTTTAAAATGATAGTTTTTCAGATACTGACAGTAGCAGGATCGGGTGGCTGTTTGGAAGGGTTATTCGATCCGCGAAATACTTTTGACGCGACGTATTTTTAGTCGACAATACTGCTGTTGTATGAAGTAAAAGAACATCTTGGGGAAAACTTTCAATATGTATAATAAATGTAAAATATAAAATAATCTAAATTAATACAATACTTATATATAATATACATGTTATTGTAAAAAAAAATGATAAAAACTGAATCAACATGTTAAATTATCTTTTCAAATCCTCGAAGTATAATGTAAAAATATTAATATATTTGTTATTTTTTTTAGTATAGTAAATTTAATATGTAGCTAATGATTCCTTAAAATACCATTGGTAGCATTCAGATTGCCGTGCAACCAAATCCTTCCCAATCAAACGAACAAGATACGTCCGGTATCCATGTGACATGGTCATCAGACATTTTACGTCTGTTTCTTAAAGACCTAGTTTCAGGTGCTTGTTTATTATGTTCCACCACTTTGGTTGACCAATACGTGGGTATATTGAAGCATTGATCAACGATTTCATCAACAACGACTGCTTTTAGGAACTCTGATGGAATCATGCCCTTTCTTTCGACATAAAACGATGGGGAGTTACCGTTGAAAAACTAGAGGTAGAGAAAATACGATGCATTAGCGTAGTTATTATTCACATTTACACTTCTTCAACCATCAATATGAAACTATATAAAATCGTCTATTATAATTTAGAACATTGATTATTTAAAGATGACGTTTATATGCATTGAATTCTTTAAAATAATCGTTTTTCTTAGTTAAAAAAATACCGGAAAATACATACCTTATTATGGTCGTGCCAAACCAAGTCATCATCTGCCCACAAATAACAGGCGCTGTTATTGACGCTGTAAGCTGCAACGAGTTTCTTTAAAAATAAAATAGAATCGGATTTATGAAACTAAAGTGATCAAATTTGGTAGAATAAAACTAGAAGTATTTATTGCAACAAAGGACAATTTTCGTCAAATTTTAATTATCGGCTATAAAATTTAAGGTTCGTCGACTGCTTTAGAATTTTACCTGGCTAAAATCAAATATAATTGTCCCTCCGTCAGTCACATTGGCAATTTGTTCAAATGTCAGAATTTCCACAAGATGGCTGGGGTACGTATATACACTAATTGAGTGTGCTATTCCATCATCAACATAGTTTACTGTTCTGCACCGCGTCATCTAAGTAAAATGAAACTGTTAATGATAACTTACATCATCGATAGGCTACATACGGTAGCTTACGTAATAAGATAAATAACTCACTAATACTATGTGATGCAATGTAGGCCTATCATGATGTGTACACTTCTAGCATGTATAATGAATACAATTCAACGTATAATAAAGAAAGCCCAGAATAACTTAGATTGGTTTGTAATACCGCATTTGCATTAAAGGTGAAACATTGTATACATTTAATAATAAGGTAGTAATAGTTGTATAGCGCCATTCCAACAATTATTACTCATATCGCTGTGGACGTAGATGTTACACTCTTCAACTTACATGCTTCTTCGCTAAGGGTCACGCCGTGACAGTTGTAGCGCTACCTTACCTGTTATTTGATAGTTGCCGTGTAAGCAAGTACACACCGGGGTAATCAATCCCCTACCGTCTCGAACGATGTACAGATTATTTACAGTGCACACGAGCATTTTTTGTACACTGGACCTACGGTTTATTGTTCTTGTACGAGTCCTTATATCAAACACTTTTCGTTTTTTTTTATACAATCATAGGACTAATTGTAGGCTTGAAAAGTAAACATTTACAGGGGCTGGGTAAATTATTGTATTGTTTTGATGTATATGTTAAATTGGATGCACCACTTCTGTTTGTGCCACCGATGCAAAGGTGTCATTTCCTAATAAATTATTATTATTTTTTTTTTATTTGTAAAATAGGCAATACTTAGAGGTATACATTATGCCACCAATTATATACCGTCAGCCTACAACAATAACAAGGTTTTACTTACGAAGTGTCTTGACATAAGTACAATTGCTGCGACTACTCCAACAACCAGAAACAACACAAATAGGCCTACAGTTATGACAATGTGTTGCCGTTTCAATGAAGCGTTTTTAGTTAAGATTGGTTCCTAAAATAATAATGAGTTCAAGTTATAGAGTACTGACGATATCGATAGATTTCAGCTATTATACATTTAATTAAAAATATAAAAAAAACTCCTTGATTTTTACCTGAGAATCTTCATTTGCCTTCTTTTCTGTTGAAATAGATGTTGGATACATGTTGACAGCCGGATACAGACGATACGTATCAACTATGCGAAGCACGAACTTTATATGAAGATTACACACTTATATTAGTCCGGTTAATTCCATTCAATATCCTCACAACAAATTTGAGAGTTTAGTTCACCGACCAAAAACCTGTCCGAAATCTTATTTTACTTAAGTGCCTAATTATCAGCAGATGTTTGCATAGACTCTCTTCACAGGCGTGCTTTGGGATGTGTGCGCATGCCAAATCCGACTTTAAAAATTCCCAACAAATCACCAACAATACAGTTATTGGCCATGTCACATGTCAAAGAAAGGAATGTGTGTGGGTGTAAAATAAGGGTAAAAGAAAACAAAAAGCAAAACAATTTTTAAAATCTTTTTAAACATAGTAGAAAAATAAATATTAAGATTAATTATATTTTATCTAATTGTGGTTGTGAATATTTATACGAAATAAATAACTTATTTAACTTTGATAAACTGCCCAAAAGGTAGCCATGAAATAAAGACCATCTCTCAACTTTTTCTACTGTTTGCAAACGGGTGTTATAAAAGCAAGAACACTTTTCAAAGCATCAATTTTTTTAATAAAAAGCAGGCTATGTATATTGTTGTTCGAATTTTCACATATCCAGGTCATTCACTTTGTTAACAACAAATGATAGATAGTCTAATATGACAGAATAAAATAATACAATCGCAGACAGTGACGCAATATGCATGTTTGCATGACTAACACTTTATAAAGAAATAAAAAAATATCAGAACAATAAAGTATATTTACAGATCACTGTGACCTGTCTTTAACTATTGGAATGTGTGTTCATAGAAACGAATGGTTGAAACACAAACGTTTTATCAGAAAAACAACTTCAAAAAATACCTATCTTTTAGAAACAAAGTAAATTACAACAAGCAATACTGATACGTAACAAATATGTGGTAGCATATTATATAGATGTAGGTCATCAACTTAAACAGTGTTGTAGATAATACAGATCGTCACTTTGGAGTTCTGTACTACACCAAATGCTATTGTGGTACGTAAGGGTGTGTGGCGCAGTGTGTTGGACGTTGGACTACTGATCGTGATATCGCGGTTCGAATCAAACTCTGCCGCATTGCTTGTATCCTTAAGGGCCTTTCACACCTGTTCCGGCACGGTTCCGGTCCGGCGAATCGAACACAAATGTTTCGTTTTTACGACGCTCCACGCGGCCAAGCACCAATCGATATGCGCGTAGCCACGTGAAAACGAAACATTGACGTTCGATTGGATTTGCCGTCGCCGGACCGGAACCGTGCCGGAGCAGGTGTGAAAGGCCCTTTAGGCAAGATACTTTACTTACGTTTACCTCTCTCTATACCCAGGTGTATAAAATTGGGTAACCGGTTAGATTAAGACACAACTTTGCGCTGATTACTAGCTGTAGGCCTATTATAGTAGTATTTTTCTATACGTGTTTGATACAAAAATGACGGGTAATAATGTTCACCGCTTAGAGGTTTCACAACATTAGGCGCTATATAACACTTTAAGCAATGAATAAATGTTATATATATATACGTTATGTTATTTACATTTTAACTTCGGGACAAATCTTCGCCTTGGATACCTATCTTATCTATCTCAGATTTCTATCTATCTTTCTATCTTAGGAAGATATTATAAAGAGTTTTAGGCTATAACAAAATGTATGATTTCATTGGTAGATTTTTAACTCTACGCGCGGTAGAAGTAATTTCCGGGTTCACGGTAAGGTGTATCAATCACCTTGCAACTAAGTTGGCCGTTGGTGGCTTTAGCTATTTTAGTTTTTTTTTTATTTTCGGACCGCGCGTTTGAAGATATATACATACACATCAAATTAAATATATTCATAAGACATATGAGTATATTGTGGGGAATAAGTATAAAAAATTACATCGAGAAAACTGATGATAAGAGCTTTTGTTTGAAATCGGAGGAAACCCCGATAGCCGAGTTTTTTAGTAAGCTGCCAGGACTTTATGTACTGTGCGCTATCTGTGTCCCGTTCGGCCCCTGGGATACTTCTGCCCATGATGCAAGCCGTCTAAAACGTCTTCCTTCTTAGGCCAAAACGGCTCACTGTATCGCAAAATAATGTATTAATTATACCAATTAGGATGGTATTTATTTGAATAAACGCCCGGAACATCATTTAATAATTACCCCCCCCCCCCGCCCCCTACCATCTAATAAACGTCCATCCACATTTATACACACACTATTGTACTATACTTATAACACAATTTATACTAATTTTAGTAGAACTGCTATCTACAATTTACCAATCATTTGTTATTCTTTTTTGCCACTTTTTATATCTACTAGAGGAATTTCTAAAACCTTTTTATCATTCCGAGAACCATCGTCTGCACTTCCTAGAGGAAGAACTTCGTCTACAAACTCTAGTAAATACGATGAATACTAAAAACGTATAAACATCTTTTGAGCTACTAACATTTTGGATTTTTTTATAAAATAAAATAATGTTTGATTTGGCTGTAAACTAGATCGAATTTATTATCATGCAGTCAACTTACTAAGAGTATTACATTGAAATACGATTGATAATAAGAAATAAAGCATAATAATTATTCGTTCTAGTCTGAGGTAGTTTATAAGTCTTTTATTTTGTAGTGAATTGTATCTGAATTGTTATTCAACAGTAATTTAGTTGTACATACATCCATTACCAATGTATATTATTGTAAAAGCGGTAGAAGCAGGACAACTGTTAACTATGATGATTTAACGAACTTTTATACCTACCTGATTAACAATGAATAACTCTAATTCAGGTCAAGTCATCACACAATATTATACAATGTTGACGTTTTAGTGAATTCAATAAAAGATCAATAGGATTTTCTCGACGTTATTGTGAAAATCGCAAACAGAATACTTTATTGCGCATATAAAAGGAAAATATTTTCTTAGAAAAGAATGGTTGCTAACCTAACGTGTGTGTTAAAAAGCAAAAACAAACTTTTCAAACAATATCAGCCATAATAATAAATTCTTCAAGGTTATTTTCTTGTTATATTATTGAAAGATACAACAGGTCATTTACTCCATTAAAAGTATAGTAGGCCTAATATATCCATTACTTTTACCAGAATAATTAACAATAGTATTTATTTATGATGATGCTGATTTAAACGTTACAATTGGTATTATTATAATTTTGTGAAATCACAAGACTTGAATTCGGTGAACTAAGGCTCTGTCTACTCTATTAAAACTAGTTTTACAAAACAAAAAGTGTGATGAGCCCAATTATTGTATAGTGATAATATGGCCAAATAGTGATATAACATCACTTTTTTTTCACATAAAGTTTGATAGTGTGGACAGAGCTTTAGAATTATTGTCACCCGGGTTGGTAAAAAGTACGCTAAGTAGTCATGTGTGAACTAAAAATACCTTCCAATAATTTTTCTATTTGTATACGATTATTTAGAAACGTTTGACTGTAATTTAAATTTCATCGCGTTAGTAAAGCAATACAATGACATGATACGTCGTGATTGAACTCTGCTACTCTTATCAATTTTTAGTCGCGTGGAAGCGACTCTATAGTTCACTATGTCGGTCGGTTGGTCGGTCTGTCTGTCTGTCTGTCGGTCTGTCTGTCGGTCCGGTATCACTATGCGTTTTATCGCTTTCTGACCTTATCTTGATATCAGTTTAATCTAGCTAGGTCAATTTTTCACAGTATATTCCTTATGGCCAGGAATCAATGTGGTTATGTTTTCACGGTGCGCAATAAAAAATTACGCGGTCTACGCACGATTTAACGAAATCACGTTTGTAATCATATCTTCACAACCATGAATCACAATTAAATAAAATTTGGTACTCATAAATTTCAGGGCATAAATCATCATATGGCAATACAATTACGTGCGAAGCGCATGTAACGCATGTGTACGCGCGCTTAAAATTTTCAAAATTTATTTTCGATGAAATAAGAGTACATTTCAGGCAATTTTAAGCGTTTACAAAATTGCCATGCGTGCGCATACTTTTGCGCGCGCACTGCGCGTTAAATGTTATTGCGCACTCTTTTTGCCCGATTTCTGTTTTCTTGACTTACTTTTCAACTCGAAATTACGTTATACGAGCACGTCGAAAGTGACACGAAAAAAATATAAATGTTTTTAAACATTTCAACATTTTTAAACATGTTCAGTAATTTCGGTCAGTATAGTTCACTATGTCGGTCGGTCGGTCTGTCTGTCTGTCGGTCTGTCTGTCGGTCTGTCTGTCGGTCCGGTATCACTATGCATTGTAGCACGCGACTTAATGGCTGTTGGCCTTGTTATTTTACACTGCCCTGTTGTGTCTATTCGTTTTCATACTACTCATATTTCCCGTTTTAAAAGAGTCGAAGATCGTTTTGTCAGTGTCCATTTGTCTTCCTTCTCTTGTTTTTGCTGTTCCGTTTTTTTTCGCGTGTGTGTTTATTTGTCTTTCTGTTTGTTTGTTAGAGGATTACTCAAGTTATTGTCAGGTCTTTACCAAACCACAGATAGATATGTGGTCAAGGACATACATTTTTTTAGGTAATCCAGAGCAGGATCCCAATTCTGGATCACTTTTTAGGCCTATTATTATTTTCAGACCTGCTAATGTTAAAAGATAGGAGAACATTTTTGGCCATCTGGTACTGAGCAATCTTTTTTTTTATCTTTTGTGGTTCACCACCACCTTTATTCATTCATTGTTTCAGTTACACATAATTTCTAAACATTTTCTACTTTTTTTTTCATTTTTTTCCTGCTTTTTCCCGTCAATAATATCAAGTATAATTTTAGAGCAGAGCAGGATTCCAATTCTGGACCACTTTTTATTATTATTTTCAGACCTGCTAATGTTAAAATATAGGATTACATTTTCAAAAGCCCTGTAGTATCATACCATTATTGAACAATACTTTTTTGTTAAATCTGTATAATTACTAAACATTACAAAGTGTTTATTATTATTATTCAATTTTTGTTAAATAATCTAAATATAGAATCAATTGTATATTATTCAAAATTACAAACTTGTTTACCCATTAACTGTGCCTTTACAGTCTACCTAACTACATACATTAAATACTTAGTATGATTTACACTGATATGATGATACTACTAGTATTGAAGTCCGTTTACAATTTGACAAAACTACCATTGTAATCATGACCACGGTTTTTGGAGAATGAATTATTGCAAAGCACTAGAACAAAATATAGCCTTTCTCAAATAAAAGAAATCAATACAAAACAACTGCTGCTGCTGCTACTACTGCCACTGCATCCATATAAGATCTGCTAATTTTACTATAAATTATCCATCAAAAGTCTTAAAGGTTCATTTTAGTTTTTTCGTTCTGCTTATAGTTCAATACTTCTGTACGGCAATTTATTTATTTTTCTTAATGTGAAACAAACGCGAATGAAAGTTTTTGCTTTAACGTCCATTTAAACAGGAAATAAACTTCTTCTTCTTCTTTCTTGGAAATCCAAGAAACATTTATTATATATGGCCTTTGGCCCAAATAATATACAATGTAATAGTTAAATAAATATCATTTGAGTGCGTTTAAAAATTCTGTTCTACGTTTAATTGAAAAAAAAACCCAATATTTTCCAAGTTTATCAATAAGATCAGTATTTGTGGTAGACATAAGATAAGTATAATTATTTTAACTTAGTTGGGTTGTTTGTATAAAAGGAAAGCATATATTTAGAATTGCTGTCGTTCAAAGCCTTTGTTTAAAATTTGAAATAAAAGTATATATATTATTGACCTGTTGTGAGTACCATATGTTACCAAATCCATTTATGAATAGTATTTGTTTTACGTCATTGGCCCAACATTGCTCATTTCTTTGAGCTTTTCGATATTGAAAATCACAACATTGTTTAATAAATTTGTCTAATAAATTTGTCTAATAAATTTGTTTAATACATTTGTCATTATCCATTTGGATTACTCTTATCCAGTAACGAATTATATTAATAATAATTTGAATTTGAACCTTCTCTAATACTGATATATCATTTAAACCCTATATTTCGCTACCATAAAGTAAGATTGGCATAATCTTAACATCAAATATATGGTTCCATATATTAACTTTGAGGTTACCAGAACGCCTATGGGTCAATCCCTTTAATGTAAACAAAGCCTTATTAGCTTATTGACAACTGTGTTCTTTGCCTTTATTCCAATTACCATTTGAGTTAAAAACAACTCCTAAATATTTAATTTTGGTATTATAATTGCAACCATAATAACGTGTATTTACAGTGATTTTGACAAAAAAAACAATGTAATAATATTAATTATAAAATATATACAGTGATTATTTACAGTAATGATAATAATAAAAATTAATTGTTTAAATTGACTATTATTGGAAACAGAAGTTGAATAATAAAATACTGAATAAATACAAAGTTTCATTAGAGGTTTACAATCAATGGAAAAGATGAATACATATAATATTTTAAGTATGACAAAGCAAACCCTTAACCCTAATTAGGCCTAACGTATTCAATTTATGGAAATAAGTTGTAACTTTTATTTTGAACATTCACATATATGATGTTGGATGCAACAATACCTTCTTAGCATAAATACATCATGGAGAAATGTATATGTGAATGCTTTCCCATGCTAAACTATGATGATACTAGTATTTAACCTATATTTAAAAAAGTCCGTGTATAATATATGACAAGACTATCAAAAGCCATAACCATGTTTATGAAAAACAATTATGGCAAAGCACAGGAGCAATATGCAACCACAGTCTCTGAAAAAAAAAAGATACAATTTTGTAAATACAAACCAAATTGAACAGTCTTATTGTGATACGCCTATATACTACTACTTTCAAATTACCTGTCTCACAGGTTGGACCCGAAAACCCTGGAGGGCATTTACAGATGTGTTTACTATCCTCAGCAGTACAAGTGCCACCATTCAAGCATCCAGTACCACATTCATCAATTTCTGAAGACGTTTAATAAAGAAAATGTTATACATTTGACACTAAAAATTTCTATACTAGTGTATTCGAATTCAATACACACTAAACACTTGGGAATGGATGATATTTTAAGTAAATCATTGGTAGCTAATAGCCCAGTCAACATTGAAATATTGATTTTTTTTTTCTATATTCCAAGACAAAACATTTGTTTTATAGATATTTGTTAATGTTTCGGGTGATATAAGATAAACTCACTGATGGACGGGGGATGTTTAATTTCAGAAAAGGTGGAAAAGTGGAAATTTGATGTCGTCTTGCACAAATTGCAACCGTTATGTGAGTTAACGCAAGAAGTTTCGTTGATTACATTGACTAAAGTAATATCCTGATATGTTAATTTTAATAAATATTACTCTTTGAAGAAAGGCTCGTTGAATGTCCAAATACAATACAGTGATAAATATTAGTTTCTGTTGATTGAGGGAATATTGGTTAAGTCGAGGTTATGCTATGATAAAACGTCAATTACTTCACTTATTCCATTTCATTAAAAAAAAGAAGAAAGAAATGCACTGTGAACCTCACATCCACTTCCTGCCTCTATACATGTTGTGCAATTTTTTAATATATAATTTATTTCGTGTATTTCAAAATTGACAAATATCATTTTGTCTTCGTTTGTTCAATTTTAAAACAACATTTTTCATAGGCACGATGACAGATTATTTATATTGCGGAGGGCAGTGTTCGGTCGTACCAATTAAAGTCTTTCAGAAATTTGACATGGTTAATAACTTACTTGGTGTATCATACAATAATTAAAGAAGTCATTTGTGTTTTTGTGTTGAAAGGATCTACTTATCGATATTAATATATATATACTAATAACTTGATTTGGTTAGCTTTAATTGTTTAAAAACATTATTGATAATGTTGTACTTACCGTCATCACAATTAAGCCCAAAGCATGTGCCTTCTATGCACTTGCCAGTCACTCGGTGACATTCACATTCCTTATTACATTCGATTTCACAGTTTTCCCTATAAAAGTTTTGTTGACATTCTACAATAAATGAAATCAATCATAGTATACACAAATAATACATTTTTATTTAGTTGGATGATGAGAATATTTCTTGAAATATAAAGCAGTCAATTTTTCATCGAATGAAATATTCTCTCCATCCATTCAAATACAAAGCATGCATTATGTTTTATAAAGCACTAGCTTTTATTCCATTTATCAATCGAAAATATTGAAAATGCTAGGAAGGGAAGCTAGGGACTACCATTAAAAAAACAGTGCCCCAACTTTAGACGCGGAGTAAAACAGTTATAGACAGCGCGCACAAATTGATGTCCAAATCATTCAACAACGTCGCGTGGCAAACATTTTCAAAACGTTGACAGAAAGCTGAACGTACATTAGATTCCGTTAATTATCACCATTATATATCACTTTTTCGTTAGATAGGGCTAATTAAAAATGAAACATGATGGTTGATGTAGTTCTAATCAATAAGCGCATATAAAGTTGCACATGTATCAATTGTAGATTTATAGCCGTATCAATTAATTTTCTAAAGATACATTTTTATGTTACTTTGACAATTGGTTCCTGTCCATGGGGGCGCACATGACGAGTCTTGGGTGTCAGTGCATCTTCCTTTATATCGATCACAACCACCTTGTTTACAATGACATGTTTGAGCACAGTCTGCACCAAATGTACCCGACGAACACTCTGTGTAAAATGAACGATTAGAAAAAACTATTAATAGGCTAAATAAAGACTACATACATCACACATTTGAATTTATGTTAAAATGGTACAGTTTGAATTAAGTAAAACTAACAACGAACTATTGATTATTAACAGATAATTATATTGTACACCTAAAAAAAACATCTTTTTTAAAATTAATTTTTGTCACATATTATTTTTTCACATTTACCAATATTTACCTAAAAATAACTGTAATTTAGAGGGGAAAAACGTTCTAAAAGAAAATATTTTTTATTGTGTTAAATTTAACTTAAATGTTGTCTTTTTAAAAACTAAATCATTTTTGCTTGTTTTTTTTTCTACGGAAGTTTATTACAATTTACCTGTATCGCATTTTAAACCTTTGTAGCCGGTAACACAGCTACATCCATATGGATCAGGTAAGCAGAACTGAAAGTTTCTACATGAAGTAAGTCTACTTTGGCTGCTACATCGATTTTCACAATTCCAACCATGTCTATTGCCGCCGCATTCTAAATAACGAACGAATTATGCAAATTAATTGATGAATATTAATTAACTTAGTGTATTATTATTGTTATAATAAGTTAAATTTAACTAAATTAATAATATAATATTTCCTAAACAACTGAATACTGCTATCATGCCTTCTTCTTTCAACAAGTGAAGGTTTTGCCACCGGATATGAAAAACTAATGGTGAACAACGATACGAAACTAAGATGAATATAAATTCGTTGAATTAATGTTTGAATACTTTTTAGAATCTAAATTCCTGATATATCTGTTTACACAATCAAGTATTATTAATTTTATTGTTTTTTAGATTTTAATTTGTATTATATTGTTGTTTATTAATAACAATGATGATGTTAGGTATGCTGCAGTTCTCACCAGTTTCACATGTAGATCCCAGAAATCCAGGTGCGCAGATACATAATCCTGTTTTATCATCACATACGCCTCCATTATAGCAGTATTCACAGTCACCAGTGCAGTTAGGTGGACCCCATCTGTGACGTGGGCACTCTGAATAAATTCAATACAAATTACTAATCGATACAAAAGAAAACAACAAAAGATGAAAGTTAAACAGTAACGCTTTGTTTACTTCCTATTTTCAAAAGATTTCACAATGCTGTTTGTCGTCGTTTAAAATGACAATCATAGCTTTATGTTACATCTTTTCCTTCCAAGGTTACATAATTTACCTCGTACAATTAACTTGATAAACGAGTGCCTACGATCTTCCCGGTTACCATCCTCATACATCTCGTAAACCCCAGCATCACTGGTCGCCACAGAGCCAAAGGTAACGCTTTTTTCTGCTCCAATCTTAAATACAGAAGAACCATCTTTCCTCCACGCTAGAGAACTGCTTAATAAAGTATTGAACGTAATTGTAACATTATCTCCTTCATTTACAGTTACTGTGTTTTTAGAATTTCCAGGCGTTATTAAGGCTGTTTATGCAAAAAAAGAGTTAAAGCAAATTTATATTTCATTTAAATTAATTAAAGTCAAATAGAATACAAGAACCAACAAGTATATGTAATAATGTACAAATAATGAATGTTTATGAGTGTAATGGTACAAATAATGGCACGAGGTGAATGATAAAAGGTTATATTTCAACGAGGCGATGAACCGAGTTGAAATATAACCTTTCATCATTCACCAAGTGCCATTAATTGTACCATTACACGAATACAAAACATTCATTATTTTTTTTATATAACATCTAAATAAATTCTTGTAATTTGAATCAAAGGTTATACATACTGTATATATAATGATCATCAATTTATTATTATTATTGTGTTTCTGTGAATTAAAAATTTGATTATAGAAGTCATCTTATTGTATATAATCGAGTAAACTTTGTTAGTGTAACATATGATGATGATACATGAAACCTCATTGTAAAATGTTGAGAGATTAATAATAATTCACAACAAAAACCCACAAAAAGGGGAAAAACACAGAAATGTGATAGGCCTTACCATCTTCTCTTATTTTTGTAGTTTGTACAGCAGTGGTGACGCCATTGTTCACTATCTTGCAATAGTATACTCCCATGCCAAAGACCTCTGTAACATACCACCTACGATCTGCTCCCGACACGTCCCATGCTATTTCACTAACAGCCTCACCATTTGCTACTGCAAATGATCTACCATAACTCAAAGTATAACCAGTAAATGCGGTAGGTATGTAGCATTGATAATTCGTATTAGAGTTACTTTGTGGTCCTAAATTCAATACTGTTATATAATCACCATTTCCTAGAAGAAAACATAATAACAACATACTGGGTAAAAAATCCAAATATACAAAAAATGTATTATTTAGTAAAAACTATTTCTGTAAGTAGTAACGTTGTTGGGTTTGGTTCATTTATTTTTTAGTAGAGGGTTATGTATCGATGAAATCATAAATCGTTGGCTATAGTATACACATTTGATTATATCCTTGCTACTTGAGTTGTTCCGTACATAACTCCAACATGATAGTAATGTCATGTTGAGATTTTTATTTAATAAAGTTCACCTTAAGTTCGTATGCTACTGTGTCTTGTAAAGCATTTAATTTATTTTTTGCATTCATTAAATAAAAATAATACTTTTATTTGTCGAGAAGAGATTTTGTTGTTTAAATAAACTTCGTCTTGTTGAATATCAATATTCAACTTAAACTCTCAGCATTATTGTAACTCATAAACATACACTGTTATCTGCTTATCTTTTGTTAAGTTCCCTCAACTTTATTTCATTTCAAAAGATAATCATTAATTGATTAATAAATAATCTTATTATATGTATGTATTATATATTTAAATTCATACATTTACATTACATGCAAATTGAAAGAACATTAATTCTAACTCGCCCGGTGATATACTGAAAATATATTATTTTGAAACGATAAGATGAGCAAATCTGTGAGAATGAGAAAAAGTATGATTTATATACAATTTACACAGTTTGCAACACAATTGCGACTATTGATTCGAACCCGGAACCTTCTGCTTAATATGCAGATGTCCTAACCATTAGACCACTGAGCCTTTCATGGTTTAGTTCAAACCCTGAATTGATCAGCACTATAGTCCCTCACCATCGCACACAAGAGATCAAATTGATACGCCCTCATATAGTTTTAATCATTTTATGATAAAAGCTTTTAATCTGTATTTTGCCAGTTTCAAATGTATTTCCATTTTATATTACTATGGACAATAAAATAATATCAGTATCAGTATTTTCAGTATTTTATTCACGAAGCGGAATCTCTGAAGAGATACGTTTATATATAAACATTAGGTCTACAGGCACAGAATAAATTCTAAACCACTCGGTGAAATATTGAAATTTAATTCATTAATTTGAAACGATATCAAAAATAAATAAAATAGAATAATAAAAAACTCAATAACTATTTGTTTGTAGAGTATAGCAATATCAATGCGTTCCGTTAACTCTTCTTTTTAGTGTTTTCCCCTTTTTTTTATTTCTGTTTATTTGCACTATTTGCATACATTGTTTGTATACTTTTAAAAAATAGTTCATAATACATCCTACGCTATTACATGGTACATGGACTAGTGTCAAAAGGAGAAGTTATATATAATTCTCTCGACTACAGACCTCTCAATTTGGAAAAATGAAATATCGTAAAGATTTTTAAAGCGTATCCAAACTCATGAGGGCGCTAATACACTTTTGAATATTACATCAGCCCATAGAGGGCGGTATTAAAATTAGAATTAGTGTCTATAATGTGGTGCCTTAGGGTCAGGATCGTGACATGGATGACAACGTTTTCAAATTGTGGACATTGTTTACTAGGGCATAAAGACTCGAAAAATCACTGTAGCAAAAACAAAATAAATATTTTCAAAATGGCGGCAAAAAAGGGTATATATCTTGGTAAACGGTAACCAGTTCATGTTAGTGTCAAAATGCTTGGAACATAGACTTTTCTATTCACTCTAATACACAATTTGGTTAGGATTATCTTTGTCTGTTAGAAGAGATAAATTTCTTATTATATTATATAGGTTCGGGTAGGGTTTCTGGACTGCAGCACAGTTCATAACTGTATTTTAATAAATACTCGTCACAATGATCGCTTGTGCTTCAGACATCAAGGACACAAGGTTTTTTTCCATTCTATAGCAATCAGGTTACCCCGTGTCTGGGACCAGCTTCCCAGACCGTTGACAGATGCTGCAGTCCTAGAAAGCCCATCAGCCTTCATTAGAAAAGTTCATATTCATTTTGATTCGCTGTAACGGTATTTTGTCTTTACGTCTTTTATGTGTAAACTGACTTTGGGGTTGGGTCAACCGGCTCAGCTACAGTGATTAAGTTCACCTTGGTCTCCCCAATTTCATTTTTTTTTTATATACTTAAATAGACCAAATAAATAATGAAATGAAATGAAATGAAACTATTTTATTAGACCAAATAGTAACATATATGTCGTTAGCAATCGCATTTCTCTACTACAAGTAGTTAAGATAATGAGCATATTAGGGTAAAAGATCACAATTCCGGAAATGGTGATTTCGGCTATTTTCTGACAAAATTGTATTAGAGTGAATAGAAACATATTATATATTCTGAGCATCTTGACATTAAAATGAACTTTCTACCTATACCAATTACCAAGATATAGACTTTATAGATTTTGAAAATGTACAAATGGTTATAGTATACAATTTTAAAATACATACATAGCACCCTTATGTTGTTATTCGCCCTCTATAGATGCGACGAAAAGCCTACCTTCTAGTAATATTATTATTAGTGTAGGATTATTGATGGAAATTCTTCTGTTCAATTACAAGGCCTATGCCTAAGTGAATATTGTATTGCCAAGGAATAAATTAATTAATAATTATCTGTACATTATTCTTCGCAATGTAAGCTGAACGCAACGCCTACCTAGGCATGCTTATTATCTACCGGATATTCTACTGGTTGTTGGCTATAATATAACATATATCGTTTTTTATATTGGTAAAATAGGCCTCTCGGGAATGATATTTTGCTCTCGTGAATATATATTTCCCTCAGCTTGCGCTCCGAGAAATATATATTCCCTCAAGAAAAATGTCATTCACTCGGGATGTCAAATCTTATATTTCCCCTCTAAGCAGGCAATATCTGTATAGTAAAACTCTTCTATTTGTATGTTTCTAAAATCGTATTAGTCGCTTGCAAACGTCCGACCAAAATGTCGGTCGTTTGGTCGGTTGGTTGGTCAGTCAGTCGGTTTGTCGGTCGTTAAACACTAACTTAAATTTGCGCACGCGATTGCAGTCATGTATATGGCCTTGTTTATATAGAGCCTAGAGGTAGTAGAAATTATAAAGTGTTGTATAATTTTTTTGTCTATCCAATTGGGAAAACATTTGTTTTAGTGGGAGAACCGGAGATGACACAACGTATTGGGAGACTCCCGCCATTATCGGGAGAGTGTTGGGAAATACAACTACTGTACAACATTATTTTACTTTTTAATTTCACTTTATGAAGTATCTTGTGTTAGAATAGATTGTTGTATTTTTTGAGAAAACTTTAATAAAATAACTAATGTTGTAATATCAATCAGATGCTATTCCACTAAGTTTTATAGTTCATTATATGACAGTAACAAGAGAATATAAGATACCATTCTGCAGGGGTCGGATTCTTCTTCTTCTCATAACATAAAAATGGATGTTTGCATCTTCCTCAAAAGAATGTTTAGACTTACCAAGACAAATAATGGCTTGAAGGAGGATTGCAACTGCAACAATCATACTTTCTGAAATAAATAAAAACAAAATATTAAAGACAGATTATTTATTTGTGTTTCTATGTGTTATTCTCATTCATATATTTCATTTTAACACAATAATTATCATAAGTATATACGTTTTAATCTATGATTACTTATTCTCATTTGCCATAAATAACCCTAGATCCCAGAAAGCACTTCTCATTTATAATTACCTAGTCACAGGTAGACATAAACGTACATTTACGACAACGAATGACACGGTGTAATGTCTTTAAAGTAGTATATGAAGGCATTGTCAAAAAGTGCCTTTAAGTTTCCTTATGCTTAAATTTAAACTTCCAAGTCAGTGGTATACTATTGAATACTTACGCTGTTTACCTTAAAAAAGCAAATCAAACAAGCCTGTGATCGTATATCAATTAACGAAAATGGAATAAGGAAGTACTTACAAATAATATTATTTTCAAAGTTGTTCTGACAACGAATAGGCCTACTACAGTGTTTTTGATATGTTTTTTGGAGTATAACAATGAAGGCAGCGAGCGGAAAAAGAAGATAAAGAAGACTTAATATAATATATATGACACGTTTAAACAGACAAAAGCACTAACACAAACAATAATAATATTTGTTAACGGCCCTACCTCAACCTATGTAGCAATTTTATTTTGCTTTACCAACCGATCATTCCCAATTTTACTTCAACTGTGCAAAACTAAAGTACTTTCTTTCCGATCTTGTTACTGTTTTGCAAAGAAATAATATATTTTTACAATTAAAAAAAAAGTATTAAAAGAGACAATATAAACAGAGAAGATGAAATCATTTAGGAGGCAAGCTTGTGGAAAAAGCCATATACATTATGTGCAATCAATACTTATAACAATTATAAACAAGATTTAAATAAATTGAAAATAAATTTGCAAATTTGTATATGGGTAAAGTTTGAATTTCAATATTATTATTCCAATAATAAAGCTTATTGAAGTGAATATAAAGAACTAAACTTTATAAATCTGAATGATTAAAAATTGGATCGATGAACAACTTGAGAAAGGAAGTTATGTATGGACAATATAAACGATTTAGATGAAAATCATAAGATAGTGAAAATAAGAACAAAGAAGAAGGGGAGAGGGGGTATAGACACCCACCCGATAGTTGTCTTTGACAGATCTTGTCTCTCCTCAGTTATCCCTTTTTACGTAACACTGAAAGGAATAAATAAAAATAAACAATTTTAGTCATTTTTCCTTCTTTATTTCATTTCACGAATTGTACACAATTGAAAGTATTCCTCAAACTAAGGAAACATCTTAACTAATTCAAGCATTTGCTCATAAAATAAATTCCGAAATTAAAAAATGCTGTATGTTGCAACAACTAAAAGAAAATTACCAATATATTAACTGTTATATATAACAACTGAGTTTAATGATTTTCCGGAACTTTTGTTATACCATAAAGTAAACAAATGAAATATGCTGATATTCATGCTATATTTTACATCTTTAAGAAAATGGGGATTTAATAGGTTTACATAATTATATACACTTTTAAATTTCCGTTTCTAAACATTCAACTCAGAATAAAGCTGGACTACACAATTTCATCATTTTTGTACCTAAATGTTAATGAAAAATCTACATCAACGAACTAACTAAAGTAGGCTATATTATAAATAAATATATTATACAATTCCTCGACAACCTGTCTCAGAAGCAATATAATTATTAGTCGCGTGTAAACGCGACTCTACAGCTCAGTATGTCTGTTGGTTAGTCGGTCGGTCGGTCGGTTGGTCGGTAAACACTAACTCAAATTTAAGCACGCGACTGCAGCCATGTACGTGGCCTTGTTTTGACATTATAAGAAAGAAACCACAATTTTACATCACAGTGAAAATTATTCTTTCAATTGTATTTGTCATACAGTGCTAATTTCTAAAAGAAAAGCTTCGTATTATAAAACTATATATTTAAATACTATCAATATACCAACAATAATGACCATCTGGTGGTAAAATATATGGTTATATGTTTCTCTACACTTGTTGATAAAACTGTTTACGACACATTCAATTTCAAATTGTTATACATTTTGTTTATAATAACATAACGGGTTATATAAATAAGTCACGGTGTCTAAATGCCATCTTGTTTTAAAGATTTAAATTTGTTATCTAAAGTAGTTTTTATGAAGATTTTCACCAGACTGTTAGTGGTGATGATTCGCTGTTGGTCTGGAATGAAATAAGGAAAGAAAGAATAAAGAACAGTGCATCCGCTTGTACTTACAACGGCTCTCTATACAATTTATTAATATTCGTACAAATAGCCCTGTGCCTACATAGGTCAAAAAGTTTACTTCCATCACCAAACAGATGTGTAGATTGAATTCCTCTCCTTTTCTTACCTCTAAAGTGCACGTTAGATTATATATTATGAGAGTAAACAACAACATATCTGTTAATTTGAATAATATTCAAAGTGTTTGTAATCGTCATCCCGGTTGATGTTGTTTTTAGAAATCTCTTTCGCTGATCGTTTATTTAGTGTACATGAAACCAAACCGCTGCCGTAGTTGCTAGGACTGATACTTAAAGATCGGCATTGTTCAGTCTGCTCACATAAGGTAAGACACGTGAGCAAAGACCTAACAGGCAATGCTGAATGGATATACTCAGACACGAAGCTTATGTTGTCAAAGAAATGCATCACTCCCTTTAAGCCTGCAAAAGAAGAAATTATTAGAAGATTATTGTAGTCGTCAACAGGTGTGTTAAAGGTGCCATGGTAGATGTATCAGCAGTGATCTCAACTTGTATTATAATAGTCAGTAATAGCCATGTATGGCAGTAATTACAATTGTTGAAGAGAAACACTAATACATGTTAATGGTCTTATTAATATGCTTATACAACAACCATAAAGTATCCTATGTAACCATTATACTAATAAACTTACCTGTACACTGTAGTGGTCCTATTGTACTGGTACCATTTTCCGAAAAATGGCCTGTGTCACCATGTCGTAACTGAATCACCGGTAGGGTAGACATATCTTCAATATATCCATCGTCATATCTCAAAACCTTATCATTTCTGTTACATTCACACATTTCACTTAAATCGCTACAGTCACCTTTTATAAGAATTAGTAAATAAAATAGTATCACAAAATTGTTATTGGCGTTTGGGCAAAATGCTTTATGTATTGCTTTAGACGTTCATCGGTAAATGCTGATCTGTGATAATCTTTTGTATAGTAGAATTACTTTGAATAATTTTCAATTTATGTGATTTTTAGGTAGCGGCTTATACATAGACAGGTGTAACATCAAACTAACTACAGGCCATCTGATAAGAACGGAAAATACAGACGAGTAAAATATTATGATGATAATTAATGTCAAACTATAGGTTTACCTCTATATCCACATGCGCAACCATAAAAGCCGATTGGACTTCCCCAGTTATACATTTTCGAACCATCACGTGAAATCCAAAAACTGACAGGTACACCGATTGAATTAAAGCACTCATACTGTTAGGAAAAAAATTTACGAATATTCTACATTCAAATAAAATAGCCCAATGATTATGATACAGTATAGCTGCTACTTAATTAATCGTGATGGAATTTCTGTCTACATTTATATCAAATTTGACGAGCCCATATGGACATGATAATGTCATAATTTGGCATATCACTGCCATATTTGAGTACATCACACTTATTTTGGTACATCATACTGTCAAACTAGTTTGTCATGAATACAATGACTATAGACAGAAATTGACAATACAGTTGTTAATCTATGTCTCTCTCTCTCTTGGTAGTTCCTCCATTTATCATCAGACGAATCCTAACCCAATTCATAAATACCCATACAAATAAAATAAATGTAATTGAGGTGGTGTTCATTCATGTTTTCCAATTTAGGATTTTTGATACAAATTTCTAGACATATCCGTTGTAGTAACTTTCTCTACATGGTGTGCATAGTACCAGCAGCAGAGAAAAATACAGCACAAAATTGTCACTTATAAATTTAGTTAACCATCTTCTACAACAATTTGATGATGGAAATAATTCTATTGGCATATTTATAGACTTTATGAAAGCATTCGACACGATTAATCATGAAATATTAATATCTAAACTACAACACTATGGAATAAGAGGTCAACCATTATATTGGTTAACCGACTATTTAAAAGGAGGATTTCAATACGTGGCTGCTGACCAAATTAGTTCTGATAAACTCCCAATCTCATGTGGAGTCCCACAAGGATCAGTATTGGGTCCAACCCTGTTTCTGATCTACAAAAATGATATTTCTCATTCTAAAAAATGTTTTTGAATTTAGGCTGTTTGCAGATGATACTAATTTATTTCATGATTTCTCTGGCAATAATATTGATCTCTCTATAATTAATTATAATTTTCAACATGTCATTGAATGGTGCAATGCAAACAAATTAACTATTAACGTTGGTAAAACAAAATTATATTGTATTCTGTAACAGGAATAAAAATGTTTCTACTAACGGTAATATATACGTAAAACATAAACAACTTAATGAAGCAGAAGAAGTAATGTTTGTTGGTGTTAAGATTGATAAACATTTAATCTGAAATATTCATATTAATGATGTTAAAAACAATATTAGAAAGAAGGCAGGCATTTTATTTAAACTAAGATATGTTGTACCCACAAATATATTAATCTTATTATATAAAATGTTTATTCAACCAAGTATCACTTATGGCATAGAAGTTTGGGGTAGCACGTATAAAACATATTTACAACCTATTTGTGTCATTCAAAAAATGTGTATGCGGTGTATAACCTTTTCTGATTTTAATGCTTCGTCATCTCCGATATTTAAGCAACTTAATATTTTAGATGTTCATAAACTATACGAATTATGTGTACTTAATTTTGTTTTTGATTTATATAATAGAAACTCTGCACATCAAATCAGTTATTATTTTAGTACAGTTGATCATTTACGAACTACTAGATTTAAACAAGGTAAAAACCTATCTATCCCAAAAGCCCGTACTATGGCAGGTCAATTTAGAATTTCGTTTACTGGCACAAAATTTTGGAATAATTTATCACTCGACATAAAAAATAATACATCAAAAATTAATTTCGTAAAAAATATAACTGAACTACTATTATCGAGATACTGATTAATGCTGGCCCACCTCTTTCTTTTTGTCATTATCGTGTGTTTTTTTTTTACATTATTGTATAATTATATTATCAAAATCGTTTGCACTGAACAGTATTATATTTGTTAATCAGGTGTAAACCATTGACTAGCGAAAGCTATTTGTTTATACCGTTTTGCCTTTGGTGAATAAAGAATTATGAGAAACCAATGAACACAATATTATTCATACTTTCATGTATTGCCGACATGAGGTAGACGACGTCATTAAAGTTACAATCTGCTGAATAGACATCTCATACGTAACGTTGTTTATAAACGAACCCTCAGATTCATATCCAGTTACGTACTCAATAAGGCTACTAGTCGGTGTTATGATAGTTGTACCTGTAAGAAAATGTATTTAGTAGGCCTGTATACACGTTTATTTATGAATCGACAGCATTATTGGTGATTGGTGACCGTTTTTTTCAAAATGCGCTCCTACCATGCCAGACTCCACGTATAAAAAAGATATAATGTTTATGATATGATCGATAGATATTCTAAAGTGCTTTGGTTAAAAAGGTCATTGTATTAACGCTTACCACTAGGACGTAAAGCAAGACGAAGCGCAACGCAAGCAATTTGACCGCCACAATCGATGGATTAATTAAGGCTGTCGCTTTCCATTGGTCAACTCTCTTTCGTTGTACTGACGTACTTGCGTTACGTCCAAACAAGCTGTGTACGCGTCTTAACTGTGACGTAAATGTAAATCAGTGTGCTTAACAGACCTATTTATTAGGTGATCGTTTAGAATAAATTTTATTTTACCTGTAAATATTCCATCTGAAATTTCACATTCTACATAGAAGGGGTCAACACCTGTATTAGTCACATCCGGGTCAATAAGTAATGGCATACTGTATCTTTCAGATTGTTCATTATAGAGAAGAAGATGTTGGCAATTTCTTGGAACATGTAGTGCCTTTGTCACGAAAGCAAATTGAAGGTGTACCAACACTGTTAGGAAAAGGTATATACTGTAAGCATGGTGTGAACATGCAACTTATAGGCCTATAGCGTATAGTTTCTGCTGGGATAGTTATAAAAGTAGTAGTTTTAAAATGAATGTTAGCTAGTGATTAATGTAATTTACTAACTATAGTTTTATTCATAAACAACATTTCAATATATGTATGTAACCCATGGCAAATTAATGAAAAAATCCATTGCTGTGGGTATCAGAAGAGAAGAGTGGATTAACTCTTTCCTGGTATCAGTGACTGGATCTCAATACAGATACAAATACAACAAGCAAACAGCCAGCAAGATTTTGCAAGCATTAGGCAACATATTTTGTAAAATGTTAATCGCGTACCAATTATAACAACTTCTTTTCTGGACATTTTCGAGCCTACAGAAATAGAAAAAAGACAGAATTATTCAACGTTAGACAGTTTTATTGTAGTAAGATTTCACATAATCATGCTATCTGTTGTATAGGGCCATACCTCAAACATCATCTAAATATTGAATTAATATGTTATGTTATTATAAATTTAATTAAATGTCGAGCATTATAATTAAATATTGCTTTAATGGTATCATTTGCGATTAAATTTAGCGCATTTCATTTACTAAATAGAATGGCAGATTCCCATTTTATCAACCGAGTGAGAATAAATTACAACTTACCTGAATTTGAGTTTTTGTTTTCCTTTTCCGTGTTTTCAATATCACTATATTGTTTTTGTATATATTGAATTCATAACGTATAAATAATCCAATTGATAGGAAATATTTTAATATTTAATAAGACCATGGAGTTGTATTGATATTTTAAAAATACCATAGACTTGAGTCTTTAATGATAACGTTATACCATTCCTATTATAGATACTAATCATTTACGTTACATTTTGTAATAATCAATTTGCTTTGATTTTTGCCTATTGTTGTATTCATTTGTTATGTTATGTTTTTTATAATGGAAAATAAAGATTGATTGATTGGTGATCAATTGTTTATTAAAATGATTACATTTCTCAGACCAGTTTCTGCTTGAAGGAATCGTTTACTCTAATTTTTGTTTCCAAGCTAACATACGGACGCTAACGACTAAAGATAAATTGAATGAATTCTACTTGGGCATATTACACTAAAATGAAACGGCATTTTATGATTATTGATTTTTCTTTTTTTTTAAATAGTTTTTATGTTCTAAAACAGTTACCATTATAGTGTAATAGCTGAATAAACAAACATTCTTAGGCCTATATTTATTTATATGATAAATGACAAAGTATATTCATAAATAAATTTAAAATTATATTGTGATGCCTAATTTTAAATATTTATTTCATATTCTGTAGTTCTGAATTTGACAATATAAAACTGAATTTATGATTATTGATTCCTGATATTTCATTTTTGTTCAAAAATATTTTACCAAAATGCAATAGCCGAATAATTAAATATTCTTGTAGTGATTTACGGTATAATTATGATAAATGAAAAATATTTCAAAAATAATATCACGGTGTTTTGTTTGTTGCCCTATATTTTAATTTTAAATATTTCTTATTTCATATTCTGTAGCCCTTTGACAAGAGAAAGAAACGATATTTCTAATTCAAAAATCTGTAATAGCTTGTTTTGAATATCATTCTATTTTAGACTACAGTAAATGAATAATGGTTTTTGGCTACACCAAAAAAGAATTTTATTTTGACAAATGGTGGATGCTTGCAAAGAAAAATATACATTTGATTATTTTTCTTAAAGGACAACTATACCGAGGACCATATTTTAACAACGTATTAGGAATGTACAAATATGATTTCAGAACCATCGCGAAATTAAGTATATCGTCGCACGCGCTCGCCGTACAGCCGTTGTTGTAAATTGCTGTGACATCACAGGTGCATCGCAATATCTACTTAATGAGTCCAGATAAGCAAAAGAGATCAATATTTTTATTTTTTACGTTTTATTTACAAAGTTAAAATTGACAAACTGCTGCTAAGTTAGTGTTTTCACTATGTTAATGTGAGTTTTAGTAATGGAATGTTTACTTTTTGTTAGTGGTGTTATTTTAGTGGTTGATGGTTTACATTTTATTTTCTATTATTTCGTTTTTATGATCATTAGTTATTTTTTATTTTACAGAAAAATAATTTAAAAAACAAAAATATTTTCAATATAATAATAATAACTACGCCCCAATAGGTAAATATGTATATCATTTATGCATTGTTTTTTTAAATAAAAAAAATGTTAAAACATCAGTCTAAAATGGTTCAAACAAAATATAATGTATTCTAGTAGTATTTTAGGATATATTGTCCAAAAAATTATGTTTTTTTTCATTCGAATGTAACATATTCAAGAAATGGATCGAAACAAAATAATGTACATGAACAACTGTAATTAAAATTAAAAGCAATTGTCAAATTGTCTGTCAGTCAAGGATTTGTTTTTGCCTTTTTAAATTTTATAAATTAAATCATTTTTTTTTTTAATTTTACATGTTTTTTGATGGACAATGACTCTTGAAGAATTCCAAAATGGGCAAAAAACTTAATAATTAAATACATAAATACACTAAATATGTGATTTAAATGGTGGTGACTATTGTAATAATACTAGACAGTGTCTTATATTCATGAAGGCGTTAATTAGCTCAATTTATTACTTTTATACAATACGTTACTCGTTACATCCTAATATACTGTACATAATTAAACAAAATGTTTATCAATTTACCTTAGGTGTACTTTCCTACCTACCTTCCATTTTATTTCGTAAAAAATGTCTTATCTCTAAATAGTGTTGAATGCCTTGAATCTATGTACTGTATGACAATGGTCTTACCTTCAGCTTGTCGACAAGCAATACTACGCTTAAATTATAGAGATGGGTGGATTGCTATAAAACAGTCTTAACTGATGGTCTTAACTCCCCGATTAAAGCCGGCTTTATCAGATAGACGGTCTTATTAAAGCCACTCCTGATAGACCATTGCTATAAAACAGTCTTAAATAAGACCACGTAAAGTAACAAATTGAGGGCGTACTTTGCGCGTAGAATACCAAATAAGGTAATGTTCGTCACGCTTGTTCAATTCACAAATCATAACAGTACGTACATTTATACACGAGAAAATCTATTCTAGGCCTATATAAGAATAAAATCACCGTTATTATTTGATTTAACACTTAAAACTCGTTCAATTGGTTATCTTTGACGATAAATAATACGTAAAAGCAACAAAAAGAGAGGTTTAAGACTGTTTTAAGACTCCTTCGAGTAGGCTTTAATTTTAAAGACCGTTTACAGGTTAGACCGCGGTATAGCAATGGTCTATAATATAAGACTACTTGCTACGTCACGAATTATAGCCGGCTAAGCGCTAAGACCGGTTATAGACCGCTTATAGCAATCCGCCCCTATAATGATTAATAATATTAATACTTGTTTTGGTTATATCGTGCAACACTGGAACTTTCTATGACGTAATAATATGCGAATGAGTCGAATAGATGCGCGCGGTTGTTAAGGATTATTATTAGATTTTTGAGATTTGTATTTTTTGTTTTGCCAATCGGCGGAACTCTGCATGTTGTAATGTGGTATTGTGGACAATGTATCTAATTCTTTATTTAAAATGGATCGTGCGATGGTGTCATACATTCGTCATTAAGTAGGCATACACTTCCGTTTGAGGAGATACTGTTTTCGGAATCCGTAAACAAAATTCACTTAAAATGTTTAGTAGATTCAATTTTATTCATCCTCATTGCTTTAATTTGTTTAGCTAAATACCCACATCACTGAGAACACCTGTGAGTTATAGTACTGGCTGGTCTATGCACCTTAAATTTCTGGTAAACGGAAGCAGTTATGTGGGTTCGATTGGTCTTGTTTTATTTCGGTTTTTGTCAAAATTATCAGTAGTATTTAGGTTTCAAGGTTTATATTTGTTTATGTTTTTTCATGGTTTTTCACAGGTGCCTTGAGAATTGTTGTGGATATGTGCGCTATATAAATCTTATTATTATTATTATTATTATTATTTACTACTTGAACTAACAACGCGGCGTTTATATTATAGTCGACTCAACATCGACACGCAAAGATAATAGGATAAACACACAATGTAATTTAACAAATTTATACACACAAAAATATTACCAATTATCTGAGTATTATTATGACATTATTCGCGTATCGCAATTTTAAGAAACTAGTGATTTTATCATTGGTTTTAAGAATCTTACAAATATTTGCCTAAAATTTGAACATAATGTAAGTACGGAAAAAAATAACTACAGTTGATTGAAATCAATAATGGCGTGCTTCACCCTCGAAGCAAAATGAATTGTAGTGGAGTGGAGTGGAGGATAATTTGGAGTGGAGTTGTGGCTTGGTGGTTATGATGCTTGGCTACCACTCCAAGGGTCCTGGGTTCAAGTCCCGTCACATGTCAGAAATGTACAACTCCACTCCCAAGGACTTGTAATAAGCCTTTGTGTATGTAGAGCATCTTGTGTATATATTTGTCTTGTGAACCTCTGGGGGTCCCAAATGATCAGCAATTGTTGGATGGATCACCCTCATTAAAAATTGTGAAAACAAAATTGTAGGCCTATTAAAATACTACCGTTTACCATTCTCTATTTGTGTTAAATAATGGTTATCATAAGCTTACATTTTAGTACAGTATATTTTCGTGTACGCCTACACGTTTTAATTTACTGGCATGTACATACTTTCCAATTAAACGAACAAACTACAGTCCCGTTATTTCGCGGATTTTCTGAAAACCGGATTCCAATGTTTCCATTAAGTTCTGTGGTTTTAATTGACCAGTATGTGGTCATACCGCAACATTGGTCAACGATTTCTTCACTAGCAAGCCCTGTCAGGTACTCTGGTGATATTATGTCCTGTCGTTCGACATTAAACGATGGAAAGTTACCATTGTACAACTGTAGGCAAATAAAATATTAAATAATTATAAATATGATTTTAATGACATAACCATAAAATGTAGGCCTATGCATACAATTAGGAAACAAATCTTGCTTAAACATAATGGTAAAAAAACGCAAAATGCCTAATATAATAGACTTATAGAAGGAAGTAGCTATATTTATTTGTAGATATATTTTAGCAAACTTAAAATGTTCATTATTTGTACTTCCACCTTTGAATATACACACTACAGGTAATTGTGCTAGTGACAAAAGCACGGCCATATTGTTTGGAAAGAAAACACCGTCACAATCAAATTGTACAGAACAAGCTATTGCACAGCATAATAGGTTTACATTACGATATTTATACACATAAATTGTCACTAATATGGTTTTAGGAATGACTTATATTTGCAGATATTTAGGTTTGCTAATCGCATGCACATTGTGACGTTAACATTATTGTATCTTATTTTGTATGTTTTGCTTTTTGTTATTTTTCTGGTTTTCACACTTGTAATTTTAACAAATACATACCCAGTCACGATTATGCCAATTCAAGTTCTCGTCTGCCCACAAATAACAAGCGCTGTTTTGGGCGCTGTAAGCCGCAATGATTTTCTAAATTAATAAACATAAAGAATAAAGATAAATAATAAAGAGTCTTAATACTTACAATATTATTGACATACATTATTGAACTAGTATTCTTCTTAATTTTTATTTTATGCTTTTAAACATATTTCAAAGATATAGTTTAATGTCTTAAGACTCTTACGTGGTAAAAATCAAATATAAGTGTTCCTCCGTCAGTCACATTTGCTATTTGTTCAAATATCACAATCTCTACATGGTGGCTGGGGTACGTATATACATCCATTGAGTGTGAGATCCCATCGTCTATATAATCTACGGTTCCACACCATCCAGTTCCCTAAATTTACAACAATTACCATTTGTACATTATAGGTATACAAGTAAAAATAAACAGGGGCATATGAATTGCTTATGTAATGCCAGACATGAGCACACCGTGGCTAAATAAAGCTATATTGTTAGTTTTAGTTCATTTACTATATAAAAATAATGGTACACATAATGTCATGAGGTGAAACATGAAATTATATTTCACGAGACGAAGCCTTAGTGAAAAATAATTTTATATTTACCGAAAAAAATTATTTTTACCACTGCATAAATATAAAACACTCAATTATATTGTTTTATATAAAAAATAAGTATATGGATTCTTTTCTTTGCCATTAAAATAAATAGTACGTACTATTGCACGCCATATGACTCACAATTGAAAATATATAATACTGTATATTACACACTATATCATGTCAATATTGGCAGAATAAAGCATTTACTCTGCACTCTTAAAATATTATTAAATAATAAACAAAATACAAGTTTCTGTCTTTAAGGTATAACCTATCTACTAAAGAGCAAACGAAAGATAAACGTTCTAGAGATGTGCTTTGACAATGATTTATAAGAGGATGACCTAATATAATGAATGAACACATTCAGCCTAATCCACGTCTTCTAACAAATTCTTTACATAATTATCTACTTACCATCGTAAGCATTATTGCTGTAACCACGCCACAAACTAGGAAAAACAGCACCAAAGAAATAACAATTACCTTCTTTTTCAAAGATGCTTTTTTCTTCACGATTGGTTTCTTCTATAAGTATATAATATAATAATGTATTATTTATTAACTTATTTTTTATGTCACCTTAAAAATGTTTAAAAGTGGTACTGATTTTTAATATGAGTAACCGGATAAATAATTAGTAATAAAAATAGTAATAGTATTTTCCTATACTATGAAGGTTTCGATTTTTATAATTTAAAACAAGAACAATGCTTCACATGTACATAAATGAGATTCAATTTTTATGAATTTCCTATTTATTTTTATGAATTTCCTATCTTATGACATTACAAGAGATTCTGTAGCATCATTTTTGTTATGCTTCACCGCTGTCAAATGTAAATATTTTATAATAACAATATACATTGTTTTCCCTGAAATTAACCTTAATATTTAGTCAACGATTTTTCTTTTATTTATCAAAAGCATGGATCTTACAGAAGAAAATAAATTCCAACCACACGGCACTTATTTGATCGTTTACAGCACTGTGAAACTACATTTTAATATACTATGGTACGTTCGCTTCGCTCGCGTACCATAGGTCGTGCTCACAGATGGTTCTCGAATACACAGTAATTTCAGCGTTTTTTTGTATATGTGTTAAACAATACGATTTCTGCAGCCTTCTTTTAAAGAGACAGTTTTAAATGAATACCTATAATCCTATACCTCAATATTTACTTGAGTTTCGTCTACATTTGTCTTCTTTTCTTTCGTAATTGTTTTTGGAAACATTTTGAAATGTAATACAGTCAACTACTGATACTATGGCGTCATTAAAAACATTATACCAACGGGATTAAGAATAAAACGAGTCAATGGAATTCAATGGGTCATGAGATTTTAGACAATAATTTAGTTTGAATACAATTTGAAAGTTTGATTGACTGAACACATTAGAAATCACCATAACAATCGATCGTATTCTCTCCACATTGTTGTGCAAACTGTAGATTAAACATCTGAAATGTAATGGAAATATGTCCTTTTAAGAGGTGTTAAAAAGCAAAAACTTTTCCTGCTACTGTAATTCTCTGTATCTGTATCCTGCTTAATGGTGGAGACTAATTCTTATTTCAAATTGAGATTGACTGGTATATATCTGATCGCGTTGGCCCCATGTGTATATAGTATGTTAAAGAACGTAGTACACTATTCGAAGAACACTATTCAAAGAGTTGGGAATCGTCTCCCCATGTGTACTAAACTTGTAGGCCTTGCAATGCTTTCTGATATGAGTTCGTAGAAGGCCTAGCCCAAATTTCTTCAGTTTTCAGTTAAGCTTACTTATTAGTAAGAAAATGTATAATAGGCCTACTGTAGTATTTCCGATTGTATTCATAATATAATAATACAGAGGATAAATTAATATGCAACGAAACAAACTGTGATAAAAAGACCTAGATCCGGTCCTATTAGGTATATTTTTTGACAACCATGAGTTGTTGCCGTTGTACAACTGTAAGGAAAATATTATATACAGTAGCTATAAAATTATAGTAAATATATGACATGAACATAACATTATTAAATGAAAGGGATACCTCTTGTTTAAATGTTGTTTAATGGTAAAAAAAGGTCTTTACGGAATCAATACACGACATACTTCCTCTACAGAGTGCACAATTGTTTACTTAATTCATATCGACTGTATTCATAATTTATATACAACAGAGAATTCATTGGTGTGTAACAAAATAATTTGTGGCAGAAAACTGAATATTCAAACTTTTATCATATTAATTTTAAAAGTTTGAGGTTATGTTTTCACTCCTTTAAGATTTTTTTTCAATAAAATCTCTCCTAACTTGTGAATCTACTTAATTTTATCAAAATGGTGCTTTAGTTTAAATTATGTTTAAAAATGGTCATGGTTTTGTCAACACCAATATTATCAAAATTGTGATTTGGGGCTGCATAAATCTAAATCTGAAAACGTAGCAATGATGCGAAGTTTGTGATGGCGGAGGAGGATTGTGCCGTGTGTTATGCCAATCTGAACTCTGGTGTTAGGTGGAGTTGTAGTCAATGCAGACTAATACTCCATTTAAAATGCATTGTGCGATGGTGTAGTACGTCAGATACATGTCCACAATGTAGGCTTGTAATAGCCAACCCATCGAGTATTGATGAGATACAGTTTGCAGAATCCGATAGAGGTTGGATCCGTACTTATGATTTCTACACTTGATAAATGGGTAAAACAAATTCACTTGGAATAAGTGAATTTTTTTTAAACAATTATTTATAATTGTTTTTATTATTTTCACTGTATGTCTTCAATCCTTAAGAATATTATTATACAGTTTTGGTATTATTTTATTATATCATGAGAAAGATATGTGTCAGGATTGATTTAAGTAGCTCACAAGCGTCGACGGATAACAAGATCTTCACTTACTATATTCAACAATCACCCTTATTGGTGGTAGACAACGTGTTATAACGCATGGCATATAGGCCTATTTGTTTATTGATACCATTATTTAATGGTTTGTATACGTCGAGATACCGTTGATATTTCATAATAACGTGTGATTATGACTATGAATGTTAAGAACAGTTAAAGAAGAAATACACCTAATGTGCTTTGTAATCATCATCACCATGCTTCAACATCAACAATACAAGCATCATCACAATCTTTAATTTAACCGTCATAATCATTCCAGATTCCAATTTAAAGAAATAACAATAATATACTGATAAACGCAATAATCTTTATCAAATATTTATTTCTTCATACAAAATCATTACGAATAATGTGAGCGTTGTTGTGACAGGATTAATTTATCTTAATGTCACAAGAAACTGACAATTTTAACATTCTTTTTACTTTTTTATTTGCCTCTGGGTAACAATGAAATACGTGGAAAAAAGTAAGTTAACTAGGTTGAAAACGATAGAATCAAAATAATGGTTTTATTAAATAAAAATGTTATGTTGTTTTTTTCTTTATTTATTTAATCACACTATTGTTTACAAGACCAGGCTTATGGATGAACAGATATATAAAATAACAATTGAAATATAACACTAAACCTCAACATCTTTTTATCCCGAGTAGAAGGGGAAAAGGAACATTGGCATGTAGTCCTGGGCCTATTAGTCAAAATCACCAAATTCTCTTAGCAAAATAAAGTTATCATAAGCCTACTTTTAGTACAGTATCTTTTCTTGTAGGCCTACGCGTTTTACTGTACTGGCTATGGCATGTTTAATTTAATTCAACGAACAAACTACGCTGTCTCGTTGTTTTTCTGATTTTTTGAAAGCCAGATCTCAATGTTTTAATTAAGTTTTATGGTTTTAATTGACCAGTATGCATGCAACATTGGTCAATTCTTCACCATCAAGTCATGTTAGGAATTACTATATACTATGTGCTTTCTTTCGAAAGTTTTTAAAAAAACTATTTTAATAAACTCTTAAAATATATTATCCTTTAATCATAATGGCAAAATATCGTATGCTATTGGTTCCGGACGACTATATGTTTAATACACAGGACAAGTATGTACTTGATAACTTTCGTCACTGGTGACCAATGGCAGACGGTATCTATTAATATGCTCGATAATAATAACAACTTTATTTAAAAACGGATGCAACACTTGAATCACCATATTGGTGTTTTTCACAAGGCCGTTACTTACTACAAAACTATTTATACTATTACACAAGTTATCATTTACAGTACAAAAACAACAACAACAACAACAACAACAACAAAAAAGATTTCATGTAAAAAATATAGAGTTTCAAGTATATTTTATCTTTGGTCATTTATCATTTTTTTAAATATATGTATATTAGGAGCTGTAATTGCATTTGAGTTTATAGCATTTAAACTATTCCATAGCAACGGTGAACCATATATATAGGCCTACATAGTAACGGTTACAGACTCGGGTGCGATATTAAACGATGTAAAACTGTAGGCAAAGTTAAATAATTAATTAAAAATATTATTAATATTATTATTATAATGATATGAACATAAGTTGAATAAATAAATTAAGGAATACATCTTTCCTAATAGTAAAAACACCCCAAGAGATCAATTTACGGTACACCATGTATTTCTATTATACTATAGACTTATAGAAGGAAGTAGCTAAAGTTATTTTAGCAAACCTTACATTTACGTATTATAATTGTCATCATTTGTACTTTAACCTATGAGTATATACATTACAGACTAATGTCCTAGTGACAAAAGCATTGCCAGGCCATTGTTTGGTAAGAAAGAAAGCACCGTCACAATCAAAAGAATTGTGCTGGGCCAGTTATTACACAGCAAAACTGTTTATAAAAGGTTTACAAAAGAATATTTTTAGACATTAAAATAAGTGTTTGGTTTCAGGGCTACTAACGTTTGCAAATATTTAGGTTTTCTATTTGCATGCGCATTGTGACGTCAACAGTTGTATCTTATATTGAATTTTGTATGTCTTTTTTTCTGAAATAACAAGCTTCTCAATTCAATTCATTCACATTATTTAGCATGGATCTTAAAGAAGAAATTAAATTCTAAACACACGGCACTTACTTAATCTTTTACGGCACGTGAAAATACTTTTTATTTCAATATATTATTCAAACTACATGGATTAGATACTATAATATATTAACATATATAGGCCACAAAAGAGAAAAAAAAATGATTATATATATATATGGTCTCAATTATGATCTGTAGGCCTAATATTCAATTTAATAGCAATGATTTATATACCAACTATCTAAGTGACATACATGGCATAACAATTAAACGTTTAACCATTAAACCTTATTATATGAAGAAAAACAAAATTATGTATAATTATTATACTACAAATTAAACTATTGAGCAAATTTTACATCCAAAATGATTTATTACAATAGGTTGCAAATCTAATACATAAAATATGTTTAAATATAATTTGAGGTACTGTGTAGCCAAATTAATTTTTTAACAGATATTATATGACGTCATTAGGGTCTAACATACTGATGAGCTTATATATCGCTTGATTTCCTGTTGAAAATTATTTTCTTCATGCATACTTATACAGGATAGATAAGTTATTGATTTCACCAACTGACCCAAATAATGTTACTGTTTGAAACAGATTTTTCTAAGCATTGACACTGACGGGACAAAACCTTATTTGGTATAACACAACAGAACATCTTTCGACTTTTAAAAACTGGCAGCTAGTTTTATTGTACTAATGACTGTAATACTAGTAAAACTTGATAGATCAAGTAAGTCTTAAAACATAACCTTAAACAATTCTCACTCTTGAGGACGATCAAAGTATATTGATCAAAACGTCGAGAAACTTAACAGTTCTTTCCAGAACTGATGTACGTGGTGTACCGCAAACTTTATTTCAACCTTCAAACAATATATAATGCCAATCACTTTAGAATCAGAGTTGTAACATGTTTCATTCTTCCAAGTCAGTGTGTACCGAAAGGCTTGTTCACATAAAAAAATAATACATTAAATGTTGATATTTTGAAGATTCGCAATCATTTCCTCTGTGGGTCAGGTGACAAACATCATTGGTTAAAAGTTATTTTCTTTTCGCTGCTGCTTCGGCCTCTTTTACACAATCGTGTATTTCCAATATAAGGGCGTACGTATTTGTTACAACGTCAAACCAACCGTCTGTTTTCTTGTGTGGATTTTTATTGCATCCATGACAAAGTGAAATGATATAGTAATACGTTGGTGATTTTCTTCCAATATAAACATGGGTTCCATCTTCGGCCTTTTTACGACAGTACATCTTGACGCATTTTTCTGGAAATGTTACATTTTTTCGTCGTGGAAATTCTTTTTTAACCGCTTTGATCCATTCTTGTTTCCAAGTAGGCCTACTCCATTGCTGTACATGACAACTGGTAAATTGTGCGTTTTTTATTTTTTCACCATCAGTTATTATTCGTATGCCATTTACAGATTGGCTAATATTAGCCCCACCAGTAGCCATACTCATTAGTTAGTAGTACACTATTAGAAGATGTAGCAAATGTTCAAACCAACTCACACATCCAAATGGCAAGCAGTACGTTTGTAATTAGAATCATCGTCGCGCACAGTTTTTGTATTGTATTGGTTTATACACAACACCATATAAGTACAGTAATACATCGGTTAACATTTATTATATATTTAATACCAGCCACTGCCGTGGTACCTTACTCTCAATAACAAAATACCTTAGTAATTATTGCTTATTTATGTATTATATATTTATGCTACTACTGTGATCTACACACCTTAAATAATTTAATTCTTAATTGTTATTTGGCTATTTCGGGGGCTACTCTTGTCATACTAGTTCGCTGTGTTACGGATATTTTATGAGACCTGAGTAGGACCCAGGTGAATTCCACTGAGTGTCGGTAAATTATTAGTACCGAGTAGGCCTACGTGGAATATAATATTTTATTGGGGGCGAGATAATTGTCAAGAATTATACCAGCCCAATTGAACGACTAGCTAAGTAGCACCATAATAGTAAGATGGGATGATGATGGGGATGGTTGGGTGGGAAAATAAAATCTGACTGATGCTAGCGAGTTGCTGTAACATCAATGATACATGTCCAGTTTGTTATACTATGTATAGTGAATCTGATCTATTTGATAGGGACACCTGTTTTTATAAATATGTCGCCTAGTCTTTTAAGTTTAATTTATTAGTACGGTACCTTGTGTAAAATACCAATTCTCCTTAAAAAGTAGACTTAAAGGAGGCAGTACCAAACCCATCCATCAACTGTCACTTGTTGAGGTCACTATAGTATAATTATCTATTGATATTCAATGTCCTTGTAGTGGAGTCCGGGTTACTCCAGATGGTATTGTGTATAAACTATAATTTAGTTTCCCAAATTTGCTTTTTAGCAAAGCAAATAAGGGTGTTCGATTCCCACTTGTTCTTACGACATTTTGCGTCAATACCGTCATTGCGTCATAGTGTGAACTATGCTTTACTGGTTTGTAATTGCTAAAACAACGTTCACCTTCACCTCCACACGCCGTCTCAAATAATCCACCACCAGATAAGTAAACAAATATATATCTTACCGTGTGTTCATGAAAAAGAAACTAAGAACAGAAATTCAAGAGACTGTATTCTACCTTTACCATTTTATTTCATTCAGCACAAAAAGCATAAAATAAGAAAGCAATGTGATTAAACAATAAACATTATTGACAAATGTTAAAGGAATAATATAATCACAATATATTAGGCGGCCAGTAATTATATGAAAACTATTGTCGGGACTCAAAAGAGTCGCCTGTCAGTGCTATCCCGATCGATGTCTCGACGAGAACCGGTGATTCAACGCCGTATGGCCGTAAGTAATTAATTATAAGTTCATAAAGGCTGATTACTGTTTTTAAAATCTGGATGAGGTGAGTTTAAATGATATTTTGAGTGGTGCTTGTAACTTTCTTACACTCGTTTCAAGATAGTAATTCAGTTTTAAGTTCGTGTTTGATATTTACCGTTCACTTGCATCTCAGGGTGAGGCGTCTCTGGCCGTGTTGAAATGTTAACAGTAAATTACTGACTAAACGAAATTGTATGAATGCAATCTAACATTGCAGATAAGTTGAACTGAGACTGAAGTGCATTTGAGCATCGTCAATTGTTAAATTGTGAATTAAAGGCTTCCTGGATTTAGGCAGTTTTTTACTGCAATTCTACTTTGAGGCTTTTTAACATTATTTTTCTTTGCCTCCTGGTGTTCTTCTTTTTACTTTGCTTCCTACTTCTTTGCTTCTTTCTCCTTCTTCTCTACACATGGATTTTTTGGCACTCTAACAGCTTTTGTCCCGTTGACAACTGGAAACCATTCTTCACGGCTAACATTGCATTCGTGACAAAGCGGTATGATGAAGTAAGTGCTTTCACCATAACCTTTAACGTAAACGTGAGCTCCATCAGTGGCGGGTTTTGTGCAACCAGACCTAGCGCAGTGGTTGGGAAAATCTTCTTTAGTGTATTTGCACCATGTGGCTTTCCAAGTACCTTTAGATGATTCATCACACGAGGAAAATTGTACGTTCCTCACTTCTTTATCATTAAGTATTTTTACTTCAAAATCGGCCATATTTAGTTACAACAGATTACCAGTTAGGTTTAGCAAGTGGTAGTTAAGTGTTCAGTAAAGCAACACACAAATCCAAATGGTATATAAGCAGTCTGCAGTTGGAATTTTACTCAATCACGCGTAAAATGTAAATATTCATGTATTTAGTAACATCCTAACAACACAATACTGCTTTTTGATTGGTTTACAGTAATAAACAAAATGATGTACACAGTACAATTGCTTCCGTGGTGATAATGCATTGTACATTATGCATTGTAGTAATTGAATGTTGGGTTTTTCCAACTTCTTAAACAAAGGATGTATCGAGTAGTCTACTCTAAATTGACGTAATGCATTTAAATTCACATTACATCATGACATAGTAAACTGTTGTATGTCCTACATTTCATTTTTATAACATTGAGTCAGGATTCATTTTGGCTATTGTCACGAAGGATGTTAACAAAGGAATACTCTAATCATCTAAGCAGCACGTTTGAAGTTGCAATATATATATATACCAATACCTTCACGAACAAAATTAGGCCTCATGTGTGAAGGTATTGTTTTTTCCTTCTAGATTTCAATAGAAATACAATCAATATTCACATTTAAAAACATTACAATCAATTATACTTCTTCTTGATTGAATACAATAAGTACAATTGGGTACTGTATGGTGATGATACATAACACCTACTACTGATATAACTGACACCATTTTTAGAAAAAATGATTTTTTATCTAAATTTCAATATGAGTACAATCAATATGCTTTTCATCATATCCAACAAAATAATTCTAAAAAATAATAATTATAATATTCTTGATTGGTTGACAATAATAATAATGTGTACCGTATGGTATGGAGATGACACTTTCATTTGAAGATTTTCCGAATAATGGTTTTCAATAGGTATGAGATATGATAGTTGATTTTTCCCAACTTTTCCAACAGATTGTTGTCCTGTTTTTATTCCCATGGCTTACCAGATGCCTAGCCTATATGCCACGTGGAATAATCTATAGTATTTTGATCAAATCACACATCTGTGTTAAGAAATGTGACATTCTCCTTTAACTGTTAATGTCTGTTATGAATACTAGGACTCGAAATCATTATCGATCTGACTAACCCAACAACGTTTACAATTACCTCTTAAACATGAGCGTTCTATTGAAAACAGTACATTTATACATAACATTCTGCTAACGTTAAAACATCGCACACGAGGAAATGTAATTAGCTCAAAAGATTTAAAAGAATAGAATACATACAACATAGTGTATAATAAAATATCAGACAGATCAATAATTGTAAGCTCAGAGAGAATATAATTTTATCAGGTAGACCGATACAAAGGCCATGATAGAAAACATACCAAAGGGTGGAAAAGAATAGTAGACTGGACTCAACCAAGCTGCACTTCGTGTTGGTACTTTCACATACGGTATACAAAAACCGCTGCCGCCAAATGTTATTGTGTTTACCAAGCGTTCGATTTTACGAACGTAGCGTTTATCAAAAAGAAACCAAGAACAGATATTCAAAAGACTGTATCTATACCTTCACAACTTTATTTTATTCTACATAAAAAGCAAAAATGAGAATTAATACAAATTGACATAAATTTAATAATGCTAATACAAAATATGAAGAGGTCATACCTGGGAAATTTGAATATTAAGTTTAGAGCTTAATAGAAAGTATAGGCCCCTAGCCACAATTACAAAACGCATAATATTGTAAAAAATTCTTTAAAAGATCATCTGAAGAAGATATCTGTATTATAAAATACTAAAAATTAATATTAGTTATTATATATAACAATAACAATAATATTAATAATAATAATAATAATAATAATAAACAATATTTATATAGCGCCTAATGGATCATTGACCCCTCTAGGTGCTTTACATTAGACCCTAACTAATGGTAATAAACTATCCCCCGCCGGACACCATTCCGGTATTTCTTAGTCGAGGTTTCGGGGATGGAAACGATCAATAATGTGAAAGAATGTAACTATGCTTAACTAAGGTAAAACAATCCCTCGCAAGACAACATCCCGGTATTTCTGAGTCAAGGTTTCGGGGCCAGAATAAAGAATAGAGAGTAAATGAAGCATGCACTAACTTAAACTAGGGTTAAACTATCCCCTGCCGGACACCATCCTGGTATTTCTGAGTCAAGGTTTCGGGGAAGGAATGAATAAATGAATGAATAAGTTAATTAATACCAGATGAGAACAGATGGGTTTATCAGTCGTGATTTAAAAATACTGACTGAAGGAGCAAGTTTCACAATGTGTGGAAGTTTGTTCCATAATGAAGGTGCTATTGCTGCAAAAGACCTTCTACCATAAGCAGTGAATGATTTTGGAAATGCAATTAAATATGTCCCTTTAAGAAGCAAAACAAACATTTTCAATTTTTTTTTATCTGTATCTTGCCTAATACCTCTAGACCACCGAACTTGCTCTACAATTAGATTCGAGCCCAATTATGAGTGCCAGGCTAGTGAGTCCCACCCGAGAATTATTTGCGATTTTTTCTCGAGTATTCTCAATGTACTTAGCATAAAGTACTAATTACGTCCGAGTAGAGCAGGGCTTAGTACTTCTAACCACTAAAATGATAAATTAGTCATTAACAGAAATTTTGAAACGGTAATTCTTCATACATTCTTGTGACTTGAAGATTTTCGGACTTTTTTTATACTTGTCATAAGTCAATATGTTAATTGTAGTGTTATTTGCTACAGCAACCATACATGGGTTAATAATACATAACTGATTTGGCACAGTAATTCTATCTTCTTTATTATCAAATCGGTTGATAAAATGTCCATCACTTTTGAATAATTGTAGTTTGTGGTTACTTGCTATGATAATGTTATCATCTTCATCAACTGCAATTGCATGTGGCCACCTCACCATACCATCTTCATGCCCGTTTTCAACGAGTGCTTTCAGTTCTTTGTTCGTTTTATCATACATTAATACTTGGTGGTTTCCTTCATCTGTCACAAGTACTTTCCCAGTTTTCGTAAGTGAAACATCCGAGTATCCAGAATAATGGGAACATTTCGTCTGTGTTCCTATTATCTCAAGGTGCGCACCACTATCAATATCAAACATATACACACATGACATGCTCAACTCTGCTACATATATAACATTAGCAGATTCGTCTAAGTGAATACCACATGGTTTTGTTAAAACACCTCTGCCAATTGATTTGATCACATAACCATTCATATTACATACTTGAATACATGCATTTCCACAATCACTGAGTGCTATGTTGCCATTTTTCATTGTATACATCCTGTTTACTTCCATACCTTTTGATAGTGCAATTTTGCCAATACATTTTCCTGAATATTTGTACTTGTAAATTTCATGTGTTTTGAATGATACCAGCAAGCAATCATCATTATACTTAACTATACCAGTAGGAATGCTCCTTAGTTTGATAGTAAGAGGTTTGAATGTAATATTTGCAACTCCTCTACGAATACCTCCTTCTTTTCCAATGTTCAGTTTCTCATCTATGTCTCCAAGAAGATATAAATTGTGGCTATCCATAATCCTGTAATAGTAACACATTATGTTACACAGCAGAAAAGTATTTGAATATTCATTTGTGATACAGTAGTAGGTTTTAAGCCATACCGAAAGCAGAAATACTAACTGAAATGAACGTTTCATATTGTTGATATTCATTTCAAATTGGAAAATCATCAATAAATAATAATATTGTTGATAAATAAATTTAGTTTTAACTATTACATTGGAATAGAATCCACTTTAAATAAGCTACACTGTCAGATACTAATACTCAACCATAAGTTACCTTGATTTGTTGTACCAATTGGAGATTTAATAATACATGCTGATCAATTGTTGTAACAACGCAAACAGTAAGGGAGTTTTCAAATTGTCTGTGGTATTTACCAATGGACTCACGGAATGTAGACAGCACTCTAAATGAATTGTATTAAAATGCAAAACAGCCTTCAAGGAAGATCACCTGATTCCGCAGCTATCACCAGATATATTCTAACAGACTATTGCAAGGAAGTCACGAGTTTAACAAATAACTTTATGTAATATCTGCCAGTAGATAATGGTATAACGTTAATATGTGTATTTAAATGCACCAGGAAAAAGACAAGCAGGTTTATCGTTTGTTTTACTGTATAGACTAGTCTATAGGTTCTACACTTAAATCGACATAATATCAGAAAAAAGATAGATATATGCATACATTGTTTACAGATGATTTATAGATAATATTGTCAAGTCTTGTTAAGTGTTAAGAAGGTTATGCACATTAAAACTTTAATTGTTTGTCTTCTAATTTTTGTAATTTCAAAGTTTATTTATTGTAATTGTGATTATCTTATACTGTCATTATTGTCAACACTATTTTCTTATTTTTAATTTACTGGCATTACATAATTTCCAATGAAACGTGGACTGTAGAGTGCCCTCATAAATGATTTTTCTTTATTAGATTATGAACTATGATTATGACGAGGTCTTCGTGTACTCTGGCGTACCAGAAATCTTCTGTTTGGTGGTCGATTAAATGTCACTAATAGATTAATTAAGCACCTGTGCGATTCCTCAATACGTGATATTGATATTGTCTTTGATCGACTGTAATATTGTTAAATCTAAAAAACGTTTAAAGCTATTTTGTCATATTTATATATTTATATTGTTTATCAGAACTTAAATTGATTTGAGAAAAAACCCCAAATATTCTATAAGTCTTGGTTTTCGCGGATTTGCAAAGACAAGTCAAATCCCAATGTTACAATTACGTTCCATTGTTTTAATTGACCAGTTATGTGACGAACGATTTCTTCACTAGCAAGTTATGTTATGTATTCTGGCGATATTATGTGTTTTCTTTCGACATTAAACGATGGAAAGATACCGTTGAACACAGAAAATTTCAAAAACATTAATAAATAAAGAAAATTGTTTAATGATCAAGAAAAATACAAAGATAAGGTTTGCGGTAGACCGTGGATTATAGACTATAAATGAAAGGCCTAGGCCTAATGCTAAGCTTACATTTTAAGGGTAATGTGTACTGTATTTTCTTCAAGATTAAAATCGTAGAGGCCGCGCTACTACAAATTACAATATTAGTAATAAAACTGTATGACAGGCCTACTTTAGTATTTCAAATAACCTAGCCTAAGATTTGATGATCCGATGATCTGAGTTTTCTATTTCCATTCTAGATCATATCTAGATCTAGAAAACTGAGATATATCTGAGATCTAAATTTTCTAGACACCTAGAAAGAATTAATCCTAACATGTTTAGATGTGGCAATGTAATTGAATGTGGCAATGTAATTGAAATGATATTGGAGACAAATATCATTATTCGTCTGCCATACAGTACTCACTGCTATGCCTAAACCATAATATATTCTATCCGTCCCCATTACATCGAATTAAAATACACCAATTATTAAATACGGGATCAACTAAAATATTGTCGAATGTTGCTAATGTATTCATACAATATTGTATTTTGTTTGTTGAAGCTAACTGATAATTTAAATATGAATTATAGATTTTTGTTATTTCTTTAAGATACGTTAGCTATACGAACTATAATTTATGTCTGGAAGTTGATATGTCTTGTTTCTTTCTTTGTTCTTTCAAACCCTTAAAATTGTCGTTATAGAATCTTTAAAAATGTCATAATAAATATCAGCCAATCTTTGAACTACCGAAATATTCTCTACCATCAACCTCAACGCATAAACATCCATTATTACTGGTTACTCATTTGAGTCTTCTTCAGTACAAGAAAATGGTTGAAGAGCCAATTTAAACACAAATTAGGGAACTTAAACTAATATTTTAGGATAAAAGTTAAATTAATAACAACTGAGCCTGTATTGCAAATCAGTTTGTTAGTTCGAATGCCTGTAATGTTTGGATTTTGATTCATCGGATCTTTAACATCAATACCGATTGTATTCATAATATAACACCAGAGAGGATTCATTAATGTGCAACGGAACAACTGTGATAAAAAAAAAGACCTAGGTCCGGTCCTATTTGGTACTCTGGTGGTATTATATAAATAGACCCAATGTGCTTGGTAATCATCATAACCAACACCATCATCATCATCATCATCACAGTCATCATCACAATATTTAATTCAACACTCATAATCATTCCAGATTCCATAATCTTTATTAAATCAATACGAATACCGTGTGTTGTGATTATTTTGATCTTAATGTAAAGAAATCGACAATTTTAACATAAATTTTCAGAATTTTAATGTATCACTTTATTATTTGCCTCTGGGTAACAATTCAATTTTAATTAGGTTGAAAACTGTAACGATAGAACCACAATAATTATGTAGTCCTTGGCCTATTAAAATTAATACAATTCACCACATTATCTATTTTCTTGAGTAAAATATAACTATCATAAGCCTACATTTTAGTACAGTATATCTTCTTGTACGCCTACATATTTTAATTTACTGGCATGTACATACTTTCCAATTAAATGAGCAAACTACAGTCCCGTTGTCTCGCGTATTTTCTGAAAACCGGATTCCAATGTTTCCATTAAGTTCTGTGGTTTTAATTGACCAGTATGTAGTCATACCGCAACATTGGTCAACAATTTCTTCACTAGCAAGCCCTGTCAGGTACTCTGGTGATATTATGTCCTGTCGTTCGACATTAAACGATGGAAAGTTACCATTGTACAACTGTAGGCAAATAAAATATTAAATAATTATAAATATGATTGTAATGAATGAAATAAAAATTAAATACAATTCTTGGTTATTGGTAAAAAAAATATCAAAACTTGGAAACAGGTTTTTCGCCACACCGGGTATACCTAATATGCCACTTATAGAAGGAAGTAGTTAAGGTTGACATATTTTAGCAAACCTTACATTTAATTATAATGTTCATTATTCGTACTTCCACCTTTGAATATACACACCACAGTCAATTGTGCTAGTGACAAAAGCACGGCCATATTGTTTGGAAAGAAAACACCGTCACAATCAAATTGTACAGGTCCTGTTGTAAACAAATACATACCCAGTCATGGTTATACCAATCCAAGTCCTCGTCTGCCCACAAATAACAAGCGCTGTTATTGGCACTGTAAGCCGCAATGATTTTCTAAATGAATAAAAATACTAAAAATAATCTGAATACTTGCAATAATACGGTGGTAATTTAATGAACCATTGTAATTAATTTTTATTTTAGGCCTTTAAAAATAGTTCAAATTGATGTATACTAGATGGCACGCTCGCTTCGCTCGCGTACCATCTAGGTCGTGCCCACAGATGGTTCTCGAATACACAGTATTTCCAGCGAGAAAAAAATGGAGATTTCAAATGTATACGTACCGCAGGACTATAATACATTGTCGTTTACAGAAACGAATAAATATACACAATGATTTATGTAGTCAACCAAAATTAGCACCCTGGGAATTACTTCCGAGAGAGAAACAAAATGAGTCAAATTTTTTTATTTGGACTCATTTAAACAAACCCAATTTGTGTTTTGTATGTAACATTAAGGGTTGAGGGATGGGGGAAGAAGATAGGTACAAAGAGGAAACATTTTAAAATATATTCTTATCCACTCAGTAACGAAATATTGTTTTTAATGTTTTATAGGCCTATAAATAATATACCACTAAATACAGTAAAACATTTACGATTTAATACGGTACTTTGTTAAAACTCTCACTGTCATAGTCGATTGAAATAGTAAAGTACATGTAACGATACACCACTACGACGTTTATATATTTTTAAATTATTAATTAATACAAACGTTGAGAAGCAACTGTCAGTAATAACGTTTATTTATTTGTATATTATATGTTTATAATCTAACAGTAGGGCCTACCCACACTCACAGTAATAAAGTTTATTTGTATATATTTTTATATTACATCTAACAGTACCAACACTCACAGTAAGAAATTTGCGATTAAAATTGGGATCAAAAGTGGTTAATACCTTAACAGTATTGTACAGCATTGCAATACTATTTATGTTTATTCTCCAAGGGGGCCCATAAATCTAAATCTATACCTCTATGGTTAAACCAAATAATGTGGAATGTTTATTTGTATATTATATGTTTATAATCTAACAGTAGGGCCTACCCACACTCACAGTAATAAAGTTTATTTGTATATATTTTTATATTACATCTAACAGTACCAACACTCACAGTAAGAAATTTGCGATTCAAATTGCGATCAAAAGTGGTTAATACCTTAACAGTATTGTACAGCATTGCAATACTATTTATGTTCATTCTCCAAGGGGGCCCATAAATCTAAATCTATACCTGTATGGTTAAACCAAATAATTTGGAATGTTCCATTCATCACAAATCAATACATTTGTAAAAACGTATATTAAATGTATCAAAATAGTATTTTTTAAAGAAAATCGGCCTGTCTTCAACATTATGATGGTGTACTCTAGCTGTTCAACCGGTTTTCAGCCATTAAAAACAATTATCGTAGGAGGAGATAGGAAAATGCGAAGCCTCCTCGCATTTTTGTGGCGGGTATTTTTCAAGACGGACATCCATTATACAGTGTATACCACGGTTGGAAAACACCCCTATTTGGGGCAAATCTTGGAACCTAAATTCGTTTTAACCGTCAATAACTTATTATCTAACTTAATTTAATTAGTAAACAGGGTTACATCAGGTGGTTAAAATCAGTACCGAAAGTACGAACCAACTTTATATACCATCGAGTAAAAATTATAGAAGTAAGGCGCGATTTACCGAATTTTGCCCTTACGTAAATTTATATATAGACTAGATGGTACGCTCGCTTCGCTCGCGTACCATCTAGGTCGTGCCCACAGATGGTTCTCGAATACATAATAATTTCAGCGTTAAAAAACTGGCGATTTCAAATGTACGTACCGCAGGACAATAATACATGTCGTTTACAGGAACGAATAAATAGACACTGTGATTTATGTACTGAACTAAAATTACCACCCTGGGAATTACTTCCGAAAGAGAAACTTGTCACAAAATGAGACCAATTGTTTAAGTCAAATTTAAACAAACTTAATTTGTGTTTTGTATGTAACGTTAGGGTTGAGGGATGGGAAAGAGGATGGGTGCAAAGAAGAACAATTTTTAAATATATTCTTTATCCATGTAGTAACGAAATATTAATTGTTTACATGTTTTACAAATAATATACCACTAAACACAGTAAAACATTGCGATGTAATACTTTGTTGAAACTATCACCGTCCTAGTCGATTGAAATAGTATAGTACATGTAACGATACATCACTACGACGTGTATAATATGTTTATATAATGTAAAACAATTTGTGAAAACCACCCCTATTCGTGGCAAATCATAAATTCGATTTAATCGTCAATAAATATTAAATTATCTAACTCAACTTAATTAGTAGGCCTAATGGTTTTCAATTGTTTCTTAGAGCCAATTCATACTTAAGTTGGTTCCTAACCCTACCCACCAAAGTTGTTCTGCGTTTAGAGCATGTGATGCACCGTAGGCCTATCCTCTACTGGCTTTACAACGCTACTCATGCCAGTGAGGGAAGGGTGATGATGTCACGTGGGTGGTTTAACTGCAATAATAAAGATTTGTACATAATATACGGCGACTGAAAACGCTAGCTCATTATCCGTTAAAAAAAAACTATATCCAACCTCCGCAGGACAGATTGAAAAAAAAATGGATCGAATTTCTGTTATGAGTATACACATGGACCTCCATGGTATACAGTACTTGCCTTTACGACGCCTGAGGGAATAGACACTTGTGGAACAGAGATTGGAATGTTCCATTCATTTCAAATCAATACATTTGCATAAACGTATATTAAATCTATCAAAATAGTATTTTTTAAAGAAAATCGGCCTGTCTTCAACATTATGATACTGTACTCGAGCTGTTCAACCGGTTTTCAGCTATTAAAAACAATTATCGTAGGAGGAGATAGGAAAATGCGAAGCCTCCTCGAATTTTTGTGGCGGGTATTTTTCAAGATGGACATCCATTAGACAGTGTATACCACGATCGGAAAACACCCCTATTTGGGGCAAATCGTTGAACCTAAATTCGTTTTAATCGTCAATAACTAATTATCGAACTCAATTTAATTAGTAAACAGGGTTACATCAGGCGGTTAAAATCAGTACCGAAAGTACCAACCAACTTTATATACCATCGAGTAAACATTCTAGAAATAACGCGCGATTTACCGAATTTTGCCCTTACGTAAATTTATATATAGATTATACTCATATTATAGTCTTACGTTGTAAAAATCAAATATAAGTGTTCCTCCGTCAGTCACATTTTCTATTTGTTCAAATATCACAATCTGTACATGGTGGCTGGGGTACGAATATACATCCATTGAGTGCCTTATCCCATCATCTACGACTCCGCACCTAAAGACCCTCTAAATAAAATGATAGTTGCTAATTAATTAGCTTGGATAATAAAACGAAATAAAATAAAATATTATTTTTGTTGTTGTTTAGTTCTGTTTAGCTTTTAAAAAACCCTACAGTACATATAGAATTTTACTTAATGTACTAAGGTAAGGTTGTGTGTCTTTTTTTCACGGTCTACAAACAATTTATTTGTGATATAGGCCTACCATTGTTATACCTCTATGTATATACTTACACGTTCTCGGGTAAGAACGATTGCTGCAACCACACCGCATATTATGATCAACACCAACGGAATACAGATACCAATTATTTTATTCTTTCGAGAAGTTCGTTTGGTCACGATTAGTTTCTGAAATGACAATCAAATTCTTAGCCTATCGTTTGCAATACCAACCTAAACTTTACCTACTTGCAGGAAACATACAAACTTCAGATTTCGATTTTAAAACTACGTGGTTAAGTTAATTAGTAAACGTACCTCAATGTTAACTTGAGTTTCGCTTTCATTTTTCTTCTTTTCGTTCACAATCGTTTTCGGAAACATATTGACAGCAACACTACTACCATATTACAACATTAATACTATTTAGAGTGAGATAACTCCGGATCAATGGAACTAGTGATTCATGGAATTTCAGACAATCAACCATTTGAATAAGTTGAACATTTGTTGACTAACTACGAAAATTACCATAACAATCATTTTCTTTGTTGATATTGTTCTTCAAAACTAAAAAAGGAAATGTTCTAAGACATTAAAACATACTTTTAAAAATAGGGCTGATTTGCATCTGTCTGTCTGTTTTCCAATGAAATATTATATTTTTTTCTTATTTATAATTATTTATTTATTATTATCAAAGTAAAAATGCCAGAGGCTATGATGTTTTTTTATTTTAAAAGCGTATTAGAAGATTTATGTGGTTTACAATCAAAACATTAAATAAGATACACATATAATAGAATGACAGAATATACATAATCTATAGGCTTGATAGGCCTATATTCAAGCATTATACTCAAACATTACCAATATGTAACGGCTTAAAAAATTAACATATGTTCGAATCTATATCAAATTTGAATCTATATCAAAGTAGCTAGTTTTCTATCTTTTCTTTTCTATCTGCATGATGGCTAAATATATATTCTGATAAGTTTACGCACGCCACGTGATCTGGCGGAGAAGGGATAAAGCGATCGGCAGAGAGCAGCTGAGGTTGTGATATGAGGATCTGATGAGGCTGGCGCGCAGTAGCAGAATTAACGTGGCATGTTTGGGATAACATTTACCTAGGCTTAGCCTGGGCATTTTATGGCCCACTTTGCAGCCGAAATGAACGGCATCCAATGTGCACAAGAATTTGTTTTTGCTATGTCGACATTTCGACACAGCAACGAATAAATTACAAAGTAAAAATGCCGACATATTTTTTAATTTAATTTGATTTTTGTTTAGTTTTGTCGAAATTTCGACACGCTATACTTATATTAATGTGGCATTAGGCTTTCGTATTATTGCATGTAGCCACCTCACATACCATCTTCATAAAATGAGATATATTTTCAATTTATTTACTAAATTCGATAGATAAGATATTTAAAAATACTATAATGGAAAACATTAATCCTTTAAATGACTTCATGACAAGGTCATATATTAGGAAAACCTAATGCTATATCACCAACTTGTATTTCTTAGATAAAAAATACCACATATTTGTATTAAACATAATTAATAATACACTAGTGTATAATTAAAATGGTTTAGGATTACATTTCTACATTTATCAGTGTATATTTAATACAGATATTTATAACATTTGCTTTTACCAACTATTGTTTTCTTATATGATATTCTTTATTTATAAATACTATGATATGATGTATAGTTAAATAATAATTGATTACTCTATTATATACCAGGATTAACATTTTGGCAAATTTAAGCCTAATTTAAGCCTAATACAGGTTAAATAAGCAATTGAAGTGACGGTATCTATTATATATATTATATATATATATATATTATATTGTATCTATTGTATGGTAACAACAGCGACAAAGCTCATGACGTAAATTTCGCGATGCTCCTCTGACGTCACAGCAATTTACGGCGGCGACGGCTGTACGGCGAGCGCGTGCGGCGATATCCTCAATCTCGCGATGGTTCTGAAATCATATGTACACCCCTAATACGGTCAAATATGGTCCTCGGAACAATTGTCCTTTAAAGGTTTTCTTCTGGGTTGTAGCGTAGTCTCTCTAGACTTTTAAATAGGATGTTGTTAGGATTAAAATTCCACTGGAAAAACCATTGACAGAAATAAAAGCCGAGTCATGACTATAAAAATACGCCGTGGCTAAAGACGCGGTAAACTTGCATTACGTCATAATCAGCCAATGGGGTGCTGGCACGTGTGCGACGTCATCGTATAAGGACTTTGGATATATTTGTTTTCATATTGCGTCAGAGAATGCCTATCGGCGGCGCCAGGCTGCATAGATGTGTGCGCTGATTCGGTGACTCAGCCCCGGGGCTAGACCTAGCAATGTTGAATCCAGAAGTTTAATAATGGGCGACAACATCTTTGCTGTAGTAATAGAGCAAGTTCATGTGGTTATTATTTGGTGAACGTTACATACAGCGTTTAAAACATGCAATATCTCAAATAATTATTATTTCATTATAGGCCTACAACATACAGTAGTAGTATTATAATCCGATATGTTGATAGCCAAATTAGAAGTAAAGGAATTATATAATCAATGTTGGAAATTGTGTTGCGTCTAGTTCATTCGTCCATTATAGTTACTATATATGAGGGTTTTATTTTTATTCCAAATGGCCAATTTAGGCCTTATATTTTTTAAAATTAAACTTTGTTTTCAGATGGTGGTCATAAACAACAAGCAAATGCGGAAAATAAAGGGGCCATCAAATACTATGATTTAGACAGTAGCCGGCCCCCAGGGCTGAGTCACAGAAACCAGCGCACACATACAGCTGGCCCCAGCCTGGCACCGCTTTCCCTACACAAACAAACTCATATATGAGGCTATAGGTTATAGTACGTAGTAGGCCTCTTTTGAAACAGTTTTCTGTATTTTAGAATTAAAATCAACATTTTTTTGGCTTTTCAATAATAACAGACGTAGGCTACATTTAGTTTTTGTCACACACGACGGCGATAATAGCGACAAATGAAGCATAAAGAAAATGTTAAACGGTTAATCACTGTTTTCGCGATAAAACACGATGAAGTCACACACGTACCACCACCCCATTGGCTGATTATGACGTAATGTATTTTTACCGTATCTTTAGAAAACGGAAGGTTTTATTGGAAATAAATATTCTAGAATTTCCAATGTGTGCATATAAATAGTCCTACGTTGAATTACGTGTGAGTCATTGTTGTGAGGCAGATCACTACAGGTACCGCTACTACCGGTATCTATAAAGGTAAGTTTATTTTGTGTAAATTGATTTTCTTGTCTTGTATCCACTCTTATTTACGGGGGTGTTCATAACTTTGGGTCAAATGTCACATATGTGTAAGTAAGGTAATTTAAATAATGAATGAAAGACTACTCACAAATGACGTGTGTTTGTGTGACGTGTGATCAAGATAATTAAAATGTCTTTTTAAAATATTGTATTTTTTAAAATTATATTTTTTCTGAGAAAAATTCAGGTAGTTAAATTTAAATAATGAATGAAAGACTACTCACAAATGACATGTGTTTGTGTGACGTGTGATCAAGATAATTAAAATGTCTTTTTAAAATATTGTATTTTTTAAAATTATATTTTTTCTGAGAAAAATTCAGGTAGTTAAACCCCTATAGTACAAATAATATGTTGTAATTTGTTTATTTGTAAGAATGTTATCGCGTGTAGAATTAAGAGGTACTAACTCATTTATATGGTGTACACAACATGCGATCGGAAAGGGAGCGACTGCTACTGTCTACATTGGTCGAAATAAAGTAAGTAAGCCAAATTTTTCCACTTGTTTATATAAAGTATACATTTCATGACACATAATATTCTAAAACTGTTAGGTAAATTCCCGAATCCCGAGAATAATGAAATGACTAATGGGAATTCCCCTTATTAGTCACGCTAATAGAGGGCGCTATATATAAAAATAACTAAACACTATCTCATACAGGCTAGGTTTAGTGCTTATTTAGTGCGGATAAAAAGTGACAAATTTCATTTTAATTTATTGAATTATTTGCATATAATAGACATAGTTAATCGTGGTACTTTAAGGCTGTACACAATACAAAACAGTGCAAAATCACGACAAAAAAGGTCGCATCATTCTCTTATATTCAGTACAATATTTAAATAGTATGCAACATGTGATTGATTGGGTCTTGCAAAATTGAATTTGTTTTTTTAGTATCTTATAAAATATAAATCAAATGTTCTCAATTCCAACAAGACGTGGAACATAATTAAAAATAGAATACGTTTTTTCCAACTTATCTTTACCCGGCCCGGAAAATCATATAATACTTACGGTACTGAAAGTGAGAATACTTTCAAACAAAATACTGTATCACTATTATTATTGTTTTTGTTTTCTATAGAAAACTGGCGAGAAAGTAGCAATGAAAGTATTCAACAACTTACCACATGTTCGAACACGTGATACACAGATGAGGGAATTAGAAGTCGTTAGAAAACTGAAACATAAAAACATCGTAGACGTGATTGCCATTGAAGAAGATCACGTGTCTAAACAACCAGTCATGGTGATGGAACTGTGTCTCGGCGGCTCGTTATTACAGTATCTTGACAAACCGGCAAACAATTACGGCCTGACAGAGGACGAGTTTATACGAGCTTTAAAAGATATAAGTAAGTATGAATAGGCCTAATCATTAAAGATGTATTGTTCCCAAAATCAACAAATTAATTAAAAAAAGACTTTGAATAGGCAATTTCGCAGTTTTATTAAAGTTACTCACTTTCGTAGAAAAAAATATATAAATAAATGTTTTCACTTGTAAAAAGAAAAAAAAACGGTTCAATTTAATCAAAAACCCATTTGTATATTTGACTATTTTTTGCTTTAAATTACAATGTTTTAAGGTACATATTTTTGTTTCAATCCAATTTTGTTAATAATTATTATGAAACATTATAATAGAAATTTAACAATTAAACAAGCAATATTTTTTTCAGAGGGACAATATCTTTACCGGCGTTGGGTTATAAAGTCAGTAACCATGTAAAATTAGAGTTTAGTTATTAAACTGAAACATATATAAATTATTGTCCCCTTAAAAAGAACATCTTTAAGTATGCCATTTTAATGTCACGTCACTTTGACAAAAAATTGGATCAGCAAAAAAATTATTTAGTTGAAAAAAAATGTAATTTAAAGCAAACAATAATCTAATTGTGTATTTTCTCTTTTTATAAGTGAAATCATTATTTTTTTTTATGGAAGTGAATAACGTCATTCAAATTGCAAAAATGACCAATTTAAAGTTTGATTTATAATCTTTATGTCTTAATCAATATGCAACAGTGCGCCTCTCTCCTCAATGATCTATACACGTCGATCTTAACCAATTTTAAAAACTTTTACCCGTACTCGGCATTGACTGTGAAATCTTATACACAGCGATTTAAGACGAAACTACAATAGCGCCACTATACTGTAAGTATTAAAAAAGAACGGTTAATGTACGTACGTGGCCTGGAAACATAGGCATTTTGAATAAAAATGACTGCAAACAAAGTATATTTGGCTGCTTTAAAACTGATACTGAGTATCTGATGTTGTCAACTAGATTAGTTTGCATATGTGTCTGATGATACCATTAATAGAGAAGACATGGCCACTGTATGATTCCTAGTTCTCCTCTCTTTTTCCAACCAACTCTATCAAAGGATCGAAGATTTAATGAAGTCATCAGTTCAGTGTAAAGTCAAAGAGATATTTTTGTATTTTTATATAAAATTACGTTTTATGTCAAATTAAAAAATTAATGATTACACAGTGTGTTTCGTAATCGTAATCGTCCAATCAAGTGATCATGAACGTTCAAGTGCTCATCGATATCTGATTGCTTGCGGCACCGATCACTCCGGCAATTACTCAATCCGACTGCCACTTCATTTTCCATTCTTGTATGGAGGAGAACAGCACCTCCATTTGCCCAGTCTTCCCTCTCTATGTTCTTTCTATTGTTTCAACCATGATTGGGGTACATCTTAGTTGTGGCATCGGCGGCAGCCCAGTGATCTGTATCCGCAGCATCAATTCTTCTCCAAACTCAAACCTTACTGTGTACTTACATTAACATTATTTCTCTCAAGCGGATGCGATGAAATACCTACGAAGTATTGGTGTCGTACATCGAGATATTAAGCCTGGGAACATAATGATTGCAAAGGGAGATGACAGTACTCATACGTACAAACTAGCAGATTTTGGCGTTGCACGGCAAGTCGAGTACGAAGAGGAGATGCTCCAATCGCTATGTGGAACAGAAGAATATTTGGTAATGACGATGAGCGTAATTTCTATCTATTTACGCAATTTGAACTGGAATAGTCATTTTACGCTGCGTGCACGATCTGGTAACTGCACATTCATTAAAAAAAACAACAGGATGATGTAATTATAATTAGTAACATGAAACCGGCCTGGCAAAAGTTAAGATTGTAGGCTACAAATCTCCCGGCCTCCATTTATTTCTTGCAAAGATGTATTCAAACCCCTTTTTTAGCAGAGTTTTGTACTATTAAAGTATTCCTAGCCAGGTGAACTATCATCAACCTTGCTACATATGCAGTGGTCTCCAATTATGTTCCTACACCAGTTCAAAGTAGTATAAACCCAAATAATTAAGCCTAATGGTCAAATTATTAGATGGTAATGGATCATGTCACAATTATTCTACTGCAGTTACATTTTTGTTTACTCTTTAACCTGTGTATGCATTTATTTAGGAAAATGTTGTTCTCTTCTATTCAGAGACACTACGGTATTTATTGGAGCGAATGGGTCATAAACATCTACATTGAAACGAAAATAAATCGGAACAAAAAGTCAATATAATCCTGTTTTATTTAAAATAAAAATATGACCAAAATATATCTAGTAGGGCCTAGTTATTTTTAGCATTGTTTGTTTAAAAATGTATTATATATATTTTTAAATATTAATTTTAGCGTCCTGATGTTTATGGAAGAGCTGTGCTTCATGTAGGAGGTCAAACTAACTATACAAAAAGCATTGACCTTTGGTCACTTGGAGTGACCTTCTTTCAGACTGCAACTGGTCAATTACCATTTCGACCTTTCGGCGGAAGACGAAATAGAGAAATGATGTATGTAATATTCAAAAGTGTCTTTGCCTGTGTGTGGAGATATTATTAAAACGGAGTTCCACTATAGCGACGCAACGCAACGTCGTATTGACCCAAATTGCTGTATTGGGTAATCACAAGTGGGCACCGACGACGCAACAGTGCTGCAAACATCGTAGGTTTGTTTTCACACAGTCGTGGGCAAACACGATTATTGGAAAGGCATTTTCTTACGCATATTGCGTTACGTTGCATCGCTAGTGAGAACCAAGCTTTAGTCACCGCACATAGAGTTACTATACTAAAGTTTTCACCCTGTTGATTTGGAGAGCTTATTCCATTTAACCGATTGCAAAACCAAGAAGCTTTCAGCTATCTGGAACCAACAATTGTTCATATTCTATTTGTTTTTACAGGCACTACCTTACAACAAAAAAAGAATTTGGGGTTATAAGTGGTGTACAGCATGATTCCACCACAGGCAGTGTTGAATGGTTTAGAGAACTTCCTGAAACGTGTCTCCTTTCCAGGTACAAACATGACACTTTCCAAATTACCTCTTCAGCAACTATGCACAATCCATAAATAAAATTTGTATTTATTTCAACATATCAAACAGGTATCACAGGTTACAAGATGAATAAACTATATCATACTTTATTAAGTGTCATTGAAGACTAATTCTTACAGAAAAATTATAAATAGTTGTGAGTTACAACTTTGGATAGTAAGGTCAGGATTGAACCCTAGATCTTAAGATTGGAAGAAAAGTTAACCACCATTATAACAATGCTGTCTTTTGTATGTTAAAAAAAACACAAAACTAATTTGCTAGATTTATTTTTTTTTTTTTTTTAGAGGATTTAAACCAATCATTACTCATTTACTTGCAAACCTTTTAGAAAGTTCTCCAACAAAAGTATGGACATTTGACAAACTGTTTGAATGTACTGATCGCATTCTATCTATGAAACGTTTTGACGTTTTTAATACACAAACGGCAGAAATGCTAAGCGTGTACATTGCTCCAACTGAGACTTCTGTTGGAATAATGAAGAACATTGAAGATCAAACTGGTATATCCGCAATGAACCAAGTGTTACGCTGGCAAAATGCAGTGTTTGATATAAACAAGACAATTACATTTACTGATTTACCCAAAACACAACCAGAAACACCATTACTGCTTTATAGTGCTGTTGATAATGAATCGAATGTCACTGTTATTTCACAAACACGTAAGTTAATCTTTTTATTTGATAATTTCTTTGATTCTTTGGCATTATTAATAAATGATCAAGGTTGAAAAAAATTACAGGACTGCCAAATTCGTTTTCTAAGACACACAATAATAAGTATACCTTTCTGAGATAACAAGTAGAGTATATTATTTAAATAATAATAAAGTGTTTTATCTCTGCCATTAAACAAATAGCTGCGACCAGATCTTTGTGTATCAGAGCCAACTCATTGGTCAGAAAATTTAGCATGTATTCTGTCGATGTGAAATGTGTTTTATTTAGAACATATTGTGTAAATATGTATTGTGCTATATTATGGTGCAAATATAATCAGGGTACCTTGCGATCTCTCAGTTATGCAACAATAATGGGTTAAGAATGTTGTTGCAAAGGCCTCGGCATTGTAGTGCCAGCCTCATGCATACGGAATGTGAATTCCTTCATTTTATGAATTTTTAAGAAAATCAATATATAATATGGCCCGATGTGTAGATTCAATTCAAGTGAAAATATCTAAGTCTCAACGAATATCGACAACGTCTAATAAGTCAAAGATGCTCTCCAGATGGAATGCCATCCTAAGATGATTAGTAGGCCTGGTAGTGATTAGTACAGTCTTGTTTATTTTTAATTCATTTATATGTAATTTTACTCTCTATGGACCAGAGATTCCAAAATAAAAGATTGAATGAAAAAGAATAAAATACACAGATAAAGGGCTTAATTAATTAATTGCTTTAACTTTTTTTTTATAAATAGCCAAGGATCCAAATATCCCCTCAGTGTATAATTTGGAAAGTGATGCCCTAAATGCTAAGGTACAGTTTAAATACTTCATTATTATGTTATTGCTTTTACAATGTAGTTAGTAATCTCTTAAATCAATTCTATTTTTTATGATAACTTTATATTCATTCTGAATCTGTGTATTTACAATATTACTTTTTTTTCCAATTTATTTTCAGTTGTGCTATGCTAATTTAATCTCCTTTAGTAGAGTTGTTGCAAAAGTCAGTCGAACTCAACATCATATCTGCTTCGCTGCCAACAACCTAGTGTAAGCATGTCATTTTTAGGATATTGTAAATGTAAATAGACTGCAACCCACCAAGTTTTCTGACAGTTTATAGTAGAGAGCAAATGCAACTTTCACTACCATCTGTGTAACGTTTTCAATCGCCAAGTCAGAGCTTTGTTCATCATCTAAACATCTATTGACAGTTCTTTCCCTACACTGCTACATATATTCTTTGAATGTGATCTAGTAAAAAAAATATGGGAAAATGTAAAACAATATAATTATGTATCGAAATATCAACAATAACTTAATTATCACCAAAGAAAGTATATGTTTTGGTTTTGGAAAAACACACAGTGATGCAAATATTCTAATTTTAATTACAAAGTGGTACATATTTAGTTGCAAAATCAAAGAACAATTACTTGATTTTAATCACTTAATGCACATTTACCAAAAATACAAAGCAACCATATTATTATTTACAAAATGATTTTTATAAAGTGTATTTTTGCGATACATTATTATTTTTTTTTTCTTTTAATTCATTACTCTCGTATTTTTTAGAGAGAATTATCGTGTTTCTTCTTATTTGTTTAATAGTTGCGTTATTTTTTACTGATAGATTATTTGAAACACATTGCCATTTTCTGTTCGCTTCAACAAGATTTGATTTGATACATTTTTGAAATGGTGCTATATACATTTCTGTCATTATTTTGATTTATTATCATTTAAAGATAATTATACATCAACGATATAGGCATAATGTCTTTAATTTATAACAATCAATATAAAAATATTTGTATACAGAAAAATGTACGAGGATCGAGTACGCAGGGTTGATTATAAAAAGAGAGAATTGCATATCCTTATGAAGGAGATTGACTGGAAGAGCGGCATGCTATCAAATAGATTGAATAAGAGTCTAATATTTGAGATAGCGGAAAATGTTGATCCAAGTATTGGGGAATCTAAAAGACGACTGGGTTTAATACACAAACAATTTAGAATAAAAATGTCTGTGTATGAAGAAGAGGTAAGAATATTGAATCAGACAATCACTTAAATTTTTATAGCACACCTGAGTGTATTCTTGTCATTTGATTGGTTATTTACGCATCACATGTGTTCATTATTTTGCACAAATGAAGGATGAGTAGTCACGTTTGAACATATTGTTATCCTACTCATCCAATAACGATCTTGAATGCTAACGTGTAGCGATTTAACCTCTCTCTCTTTAAAATGTGTAATCAAGATCCCAGTTTGTTTTTCTCCCGTTTTACGTGACTTACACTGGTTGCCAGTAGATCAGCACATTCGTTTTAAAATCCTGTTGCTGACATATAAGGCCATCAACGGATGTGCTCCAGCCTACATATGTGACATCATTACTCCGTCAACCAACTCTTCGCTTCGTTCATCCAGCAGACTTCTTCTTAAACCTGGACCCCGTTCCAGAACTCGGTTTTACGGTGATCGTGCTTTCGCTGTCGCAGCCCCCAAACTCTGGAACACTCTACCCCTCGAAATACGCTCATCAAAATCTGTTATCACATTTAAAACTAAACTCAAAACTCATCTCTTCAGAGAAGTATAATCGCACGCTACTACTTGCACAGATCTTGGAAACACAGCGCTTTGAAACCTTTGTCTCTTGCGCTTTATAAATGTTATTTATTATTATTATTATTATTGTTTCGATGGGAAATAAGAATTTATGTAAAATGTTACTTTGCTTGTTTAGATTGAGCTTATTGTGAGCAGGTAACTTACATCGCTGAATTAATAGTTAAATTATAATTTACTGAAAGTTATATTAGTCTGATTATCAGATTATTACTACATGGATCCATTACAGATCTTGATTGGCTGAGCTGAGCTGAGTTACCACTCATCCTTCATAATGAACAGCATGACTGTGATGAATAATTTACTGACATGACAAATTGCAATAACTAGATGGTACGCTCGCTTCGCTCGCGTACCATCTAGGTCGTGCCCACAGATGGTTCTCGAATACATAATAATTTCAGCGTTAAAAAACTGCCGATTTCAAATGTACGTACCGCAGGACAATAATACATGTCGTTTACAGGAACGAATAAATAGACACTGTGATTTATGTACTGAACTAAAATTAGCACCCTGGGAATTACTTCCGAAAGAGAAACTTGTCACAAAATGAGACCAATTGTTTAAGTCAAATTTAAACAAACTTAATTTGTGTTTTGTATGTAACAGGGTTGAGGGATAGGAAAGAGGATGGGTGTAAAGAGGAACACTTTTTAAATATATTCTTTATCCATGTAGTAACGAAATATTAATTGTTTTCATGTTTTACAAATAATATACCACTAAACACAGTAAAACATTGCAATGTAATACTTTGTTGAAACTATCACCGTCCTAGTCGATTGAAATAGTACAGTACATTTAACGATACATCACTACGACGTGTATATGTTTATTCGTGGTAAATCATAAATTTGATTTAATTTTCAATAAATATTAAATTATCTAACTCAACTTAATTAGTAGGCCTAATGGTTTTCAATTGTTTCTTAGAGCCAATTCATACTTAAGTTGGTTCCTACCCTACCCACCAAAGTTGTTCTGCGTTTAGGGCATGTGATGCACCGTAGGCCTATCCTCTACTGGCTTTACAACACTACTCATGCCAGTGTAGTGAGGGAAGGGTGATGATGTCACGTGGGTGGTTTAACTGCAATAATAAAGATTTGTACATAATATACGGCGACTGAAAACGCTAGCTCATTATCCGTTTAAAAAAATCTATATCCAACCTCTGCAGCACAGATTGAAAAAAAAATGGATCGAATTTCTGTTATGAGTATACAGTACTTGCCTTTACGACACCTGAAGGAATAGACACTTGTGGAACAGAGATTGGAATGTTCCATTCATTTCAAATCAATACATTTGTATAAACGTATATTAAATCTATCAAAATAGTATTTTTTAAAGAAAATCGGCCTGTCTTCAACATTATGATGTTGTACTCAAGCTGTTCAACCGGTTTTCAGCCATTAAAAACAATTATCGTAGGAAGAGATAGGAAAATGCGAAGCATCCTCGTATTATTGTCTGCGGGTATTTTTCAAGATGGACATACATTAGACAGTGTATACCACGATCGGAAAACGCCCCTATTTGGGGCAAATCGTTGAACCTAAATTCGTTTTAATCGTCAATAACTAATTATCGAACTCAAATTAATTAGTAAACAGGGTTACACCAGGTGGTTAAAATCAGTACCGAAAGTACGAACCAACTTAATATACCATCGAGTAAAAATTATAGAAGTAAGGCGTGATTTACCGAATTTTGCCTTTACGTAAATTTATATATAGATACGTTCAGATGTGTTATATATTAAGTTCATTATTATGATGCTTTTTGGATTTAACAATACTTTTGGCAATAACACATATTTTATTAATTCTTTCAGTTGAAACCATGTATTACAGAAAGGTTTGACAAACTGAAATTATTAGCAACAAAAACATTTCCACATAAATTGGGTGAAGATATATGTAACGAAGACGATAATTGGTAAGACAAATTAAGTGTTAAATAAAACATTTGTTGTCAGTTGTGATAATAAAAATAATATGAAAATAATATCGATAAAATTGTAAACTTTACTTTCAAAGAATCTTATACATGTTTACAGTTAAGGTAGCCTAATAATAAGTATGGAAAGTGTCATGCAGGACCAAGTTATGTTGTCTAAAGAAATGTTGTAGTATATCTATGTTTGTGCTTTTTTTTATCGATTACTTCATAAATGTTACATTTTATCTATTTCAAAAATCTGTCAGAAGACTTAAATTGCTTTCATTTATAAATCTTTTCAGAATGTACACCTCCATATCATATATATATGGAGACACAAGTGCTATCCTTGTTACCATGCCAATAATTGCGTTTTTTTTGTTTATGTCTGCGCTTGGAAAGTCTGGTATCAAAATGAAATAAAATCATTTACATTACACATTTTCCTATAAAATGGGTTATAAAATGACCTAATTATGATATGACTTATTATTAAATTAATTCAATTCGATCTTGTTTTTAGTGTAAATAGATTAGAAGTAATAGTAGAAAATGTTCACGAGATTTATGACCAATTTAGTGAGGATAGAAAACAGAAAAGACTACAATATAACGAAGAACAAATTCACAAGATGGATAAGTAAGTGCTGTACCTTTTATAGTTAATAGTGAGATTCACCTTTCATTTTTAAAGATATATTGCCTCAAAACATGAACAATAAAGCTGAATAAAACAATTTGTATTAGGTTATTTTTTGTTTTACTCAAGTTAATTTACTTTTTGCAAAAAGGAAAAAAAAATGGTGTTGTTTATGAAAACTGTTACTTTACCAGATTCCCATTTTCAATTAAATTACAGTAAATCGGGTGAATAATTTGTTTTAATCCAATTTGGTCAAAGAAATAATAATTATTAGGCCTATGTGACATTGAAATATCCCATAATGAATAATACAAGTAGGTGTAAGAATATTTTCAGAAAATGTTTCATTGTGAAATAATAAGAATAAACCCTTTTTTGTTCAAGAAATGATGATATGAATAATAATAATAGTGTTATTCCTTACAGACAGAAGTTAAAATTTAAATATATTCAGGGTACAAGCCTTCTTCGAGATCATTGTGAACCTAAACTTAAGAAATTACACAGTCATTTTAATAATTGGTACAGGTATGTATTGTTTTTATTGTTATCGTCTATAGTTTTTAAACACAATTATGAGTGAAATATAAGAGGGTGAAAAAAGAGCATAATATTTGCGCATATAACACTCATTTTGATTAAATTTATACACTAGTAAAATGTTATGTTTTTTTTTCAGAGTTGTAAATAATTGTATGAAATCACTTCAGTGTGTAGAGAGAGATATTGAACAATTATCTTCAGAATGTGCTGGTGTTATACGGAAGTTAAACCAGGTGAACATTTTTTTGCTCTCTGTACTGTCTTTGTTTTTATAATAATTTAACCAACATAGTCAACAGAAATACTATTTTAACAAAACAAACATTAATTAATAAATCAATAATTTATACTATTAGCCAGTTTTGAAAACATAATATTCGGGTGACATACTGACACGCATCCTCTTCTCGCCTTTAAAACGTATTTAATATTTCTCATACTTCTAATGACTCTAGTTAATTAAAGTAATGTTGTTATATCCTTTTAGGTGGAACTTGAGGTAAACAGTGCCATCGTGTCGACTAACGCAACTGTTAGTTCACTGTTAAATGCATTAGCGAATGAATTAAATCGATCACAACATCAGATTGAAATGCTGACCAAGAATTTGGCCGATGCTGTAAGTATTATTGAAGTTATTAAGTATACTAATGGTAATACGATATATAATTTAATAATATATAATTCACAAAATTGTTAAATTTGTAGTTAACCTCGAGCTATATGAGTAGGCTCATAGAAAAGATTTATTGAAATATAAGATGATCAATGTTTTATTTGTAAAAAAAAAATTAATTAATAATTAATTCACATAAACACGCTTTATTATAACATTTAATCTTTATCATTTGATTAGAGGAGTGTAAGTCACATGATATTTAGTAATACTACAATGAACCCATGTGACACGATTGTGCATTTTTGTTACATGTGCTAATGTGTGACGTGCGCGCGTTCATTTATGCAATCGCGACTCGACCTTTGACATCTATATTAGGTTATATTATTATGTAAAATATTAGTGCAATAAAACAAATATTTTCGGTGAAAGATGAAATGTTGTATTTTCACCCCATGAAAATATTTGTAAGTCTACCATTGCACTAATAAACATTTATTATTTATCATAGTTGTATAGTATCAAAAATTACCACAAAGGTCTTGTAAACTAATTGTATCTTTTGTCATTTGACTAAAAACTTTATTCTTTATAATTTATTTAGGACGTATCAAGACTTAGTGTAAAAAAGCAATCGGAATGTGAACCAGTGTTTGTCACTCGCCAGATACGTGTGCCTAAACACATCAAAGAACAGTAAGATTGAACAAATTTTTCCTGCATCCATTCTTTTAATCCCTCATCTCAATCATCAGTGTTACCACTGCCTTTTTATTTTTTTTAGGTTTTTGTCAATGAGAAGTGATTTGAAGAAGACAAAGCAGGATATATCAGAAAGTGCTACTATACTAGAAGAACTGAGATATGAAGAAGATAAACTGAAACTAGTGACAGTAAATTGATAGTGGTTGTTTAAGCAATAGTTTTCTCAATGTCGCCCAACACTTTTGCTTAAGATAAGGTATAACGTGGGCTATGGCAGATCTATAAATTACAGGGAAATTAGGGAATGGATAGGAAGTGGGAAGGCGGTGATGTAGGTAGGCAAAAAAGTAGATATAAAATTAGAATTAACGTTTAGCATTGTACACATATTTTGTTTGTGTATTTTATTGGACAGTATGAAATGACAGGTTTTGGTAAAAAGTGTGCCACAGTTACGAAAACTGATGATGACAAAAAAATGGCCTGTGATCTTAATGCAATTTATTTACGTTTCGATGCTCAAGGTTTTAAACGATAGATGTCAAATTAAAAATAATATTAAAAAAACTATGTCAGTTGAAAACGTTACAATAGGGAAAGAAGATCTTAAATGTGTTTTTATAAAAGTAAATCCATGAAAAGAAGAAGGTCCAGATGGCGTCAGTGGTAACGTAATTAAGGAATTTAATGTGCAATTATCGCATGTTTTTTCTATTTATATAAATGGCCACTTAGATTACATAAGATACCTACTATTTGGAAACGCTCACTCATACGTCCACTGGCAAAAAGTATTAATCCTAAGACGCTAAATGACTATATACCTATTGCGCTCAAAACTGTGCCTATGAAATGTCTTGATTGTTAAAAGTGAAATCGTTGATGATGTTGGTAGTTTTTTAGATTCTTACCAATTTGCATATCGTTCACATATGGCTGTAGCTGATGATGCCGTTACTACATTAATACATAACTTGCTTGCTCGTTTCGATTGTGCTAAAACTTATGCTAGAGTTTTATTTCTTGATTTTTCGTCCACTTTTAATACTATACAACCAAATATTTTAATGAAGAGAATGAATATTTTAGGTGTTAACTAGTCTACCATTTCATGGATGAGAAACTCGTTTCTTCCTACTGCAATGAGGCAATTCAATGAAACTTGAAAACATTGATAATTTTATGCTATCCCTTACACACACCAATCTTGCTTGTATTTTGTATTTTAAAGGATGTGTTTTATCGGCATTTCAAACGATGTGTTTTATTTTGTATTTTACCAAATTTTAACCTTCACCTTTAACCTGAATTTTTAACTTAAATAATTTCAAACTACGTACATATTTTACTATGTTTGACCATGAATAAATTAATACTGAATATTGTACACAATGCTGTTTTAGGTATTTTTTGTTGAAATTCATTAGTATAGTATACGATTTTGTATACACCAATGGTACCATTGAAATTTCATAATTTTTACGTAGTTGAATTTGACGACCAGTTTTAGGAGAAATGGGTCAAATGTGGTTTGTAGTTAATTATTTTCATTTATTTCAACAATTTACAAAATTAAGATTAATGTTCGACGTCGTCACCATCGCCATATTCGTCATGGTCATCATCATTATGATTATCTAACCCTTTTCTTTATGTGAAATCCTCAGAAACACAGTAGTTGGATTGCAAATAAGCGACTTGTGGAGTGAACTGTTGAAATATGAAATAAAAAGCGACCCTCAGATTTAACCAAATAACTTAAAAAACAATAATACAATTATCCAATCAATATCGACAATAAAAAGATAAACACAAATACTTATTATTTATATTATTTATTTTTCACACAAAAACAGTAACAATGCTCTGAGTATAATGTGACAGCAGTTAGTTTATCTTGTTTTAAAAACCAACAATTAATTACTCCCTCTTAATGAAAATTAATGAAATTATAGAAAATCGGACACGTGGAAGCGAGATTCACGATCATTTGAATTATGATGAACTTTATTCTGTAAGTTGCCCCAGAGTAGCCCAAAAAGAGAGTCACACGGCAAATTCCTTTACATTGTAACTTACCCTTTGGGATTTGAGAGTATCCTGTAAGTTGCCTCAGACACTAGTAGCCCAACAATTTCCAATTCCGACCCCTACAACATTTAATAACTCGAAAACTAGATTAAATACAAATATCTATGATCTTGGCCTATATATCATATAATATCGAACGCTTTATTAGAAATATCAGTGAGATCAATAGAAGATAATATTGAGCCTCTTCTTTCAGTGTTAGTAATGAAACAATTGTAAATATCTATCAAAATGATTGTCATTATTTTTTTGCTGATAAAAGGCTCGATTTAAATTTTTTCAGCAATTGTAGGTAAAGAAACAAGTCTAAAGGCCTAGTGGACCACCATTGGTATGTAATCCAAAAATAATAATTAATTGTTAATATTAACAAACAATAATTGTTCAGTTTTGTTTTGGGTTTTTGTGTTACAATTTCTTATCAGTCACATCTTTAAATAACATTTTGAAATATAATACGGAGTGGTACCATATTTATCAGATGACTAAATATAGATAACATAAATTATAACTTTAATTGTGGTGTTTCTATTCAACTTCTGCTTTTTATTTCCGTGACATATCAACATTATCCACCATATACTCACTGATCTTTATATGGAAAGACAGGTTGAACTACTTACTACTGAATGGCAAAAGCAATGATTTAACATACAGAATTTTGCAAAATGTTAAGAAGTTCATCTTGTTCCCTTGGGATTTCTGCTACACGTTAATTTAACCAAATATTACTCTTCGTCGTCAATTTGAAAGACCATTATTTGGCCCATGCAAAACATTCTTGGTAAAAAAAAACTATAACCTTGTTCCAAACAAAAAGAACAATGAACAAAGAAATTAGGATATAATAAACAAAAGTAACCTTTGCAATGGACAAACCGTCAAAATAATAACAATATCACTCCTCAAACAAAGAACTACCATCACTATTTTTTTTAAATACAAATTCTCTACTAATTATGTATAACACAGGCCAAAACGAAAACCCCGCCAAAATAACAATAACAAACCCCTTCCCTAACAAAGAATGACCTTTCACTAATTAAAATGGGTATTTAAAAATAAATGTTAACTTCTGAAAATAGCCGAAACCTAGCAAGTAAGTACGACAACTGGTTTAAAAAAAAGATAAATGACATTCTTTTTGGGTTTGGAATACTCCTGCCCTGGGGGTATAACATTCCTTTCGGGTCTGAAGTACCCCATCTTCTACTCCCATTTCTTTTGTCTGAAATAAATATTTTTATTGGTTTTTTTCTATAGAAGTGAATAAATTTATTGCAATTGCAAAATGGCCTATTTAAAGTCTGATTTTAGTGGTCCTATTTTTTTCTTGTTTTTGATTATTTTTTAAGATAAGAATAAATAACGATGATAATGATCGAGCAGAACCGCTAATATTTACACATCTATATCTAAATCAGGGTTTTTACAAACACGGTTGCTATAAACAGACGACATTCTACAAAAAAAAGACCATTCTTACAGATATTTACACGTGAAAATTGTTCATTCTTCATCGTCATCGTCGTTATGTTTATTGGTTATCCGCAACGAAGTTGCAGGATAACCTCTTGTGATTGTACGAAATCATCATCATCATTGGTTATCCGCAACGAAGTTGCAGGATAACCTCTTGTGATTGTACGAAATCATCATCATTGGTTATCCGCAACGAAGTTGCAGGATAACCTCTTGTGATTGTACGAAATCATTCTGTATGATTTTTGTGTAACGCTTTTCTCTAAAACTCGCAAACATAACATTTCGGTAACTATCTTAACATATTGACATTTACGTAACGTCGTCAAGCGAAGCTTTTCATGACGTTTACAATTGCGCAACGTGACTTACGCGCGATTTAATGATTTTGTCGTATTTAACATAGCTCGACAACCAAATAACATTTCAACTTTAAACTTTGCAAAAGTTTAATTTATATCATGCGCTAACTTTCTGTTGAAAAAAAATTCCGTGTTTTACACAAAGTTACGCGCGCACGCGCATTTAAAATTTCAAAATGCGCAAAATTAATTTCTAATCAACTTTCTACGTGTTTCATGTCGTTTTAAGCATGTCAAAAATTCCCACGCGTGCGCACATTTTTACGTGTGCGGTGCGCACGTAGCATTGAAAACGTATTTTTTTCGCGTGATTGATGTTTTTCCAGCCTTTTCTAGTAATTTTACCAAATTTTAAACTATTTCGACTTAAAGATACGTCATACGAGCACGTCGAATTGGACAATTTGCGCGCGTTTTTTATGAAAAGGTTAAAAAATTCGTTTAAAATATGCCTATTTTTAAACAGTTGTAATTTCTAAACTAGACGGTCAAATTTTTGTGGATGACATATTCTAGAAGTAGATGAGTTGTAGATATCGGATCAGGTATTAATATGGCTAACCGAACATTGTGACGTCATCGTATGGCCACGCGAATATAAAATTTAGGATTTTTGTATCTTTCGTCATAGCTCATCACATTGAATAGAGCGCATCTCCACTTATCCGTTTTCCATTTTCACCCCGATTTTGATATTGTCTAGGTCAATCAACTATCTTTCGCATGAGTTAAAAATATTTTAATTTTTTTGACGTCATCATGCCTAAAAATTTAAATCACGTGTGGCATCAATTTCATCTTTACAGTAAATTTTAATCTGTTATAGCTCGTAAAAATAAAATGTGATAATCACGATTAAAACTTTTTCTGGAAGCTATTGGATTGTAGGTACGAAATTATGTAAAAATGTTGCCAATCGGATGTTGTGACGTCATCATATGGCCAGTTAAATAAAAAAGGTCGTATTTTCATCTTTTGCGTCATAATTCATTACATTTAAAAGAGCGCGCATCAATATTTCACGTATTCAAATTTCTCCTACACGCTAATACGTTGTTGCTGAGATAATTTCCTTTCGGAATTGCTACCTTCGCGTTTCATTTTAAAACCGTCAACATGTTAAAAATTGCAATAAATAGCGGGTCCCGTAATTTCACCTATTCTACACTGTATGTGATATGGATACAGATTATACTGTGTATACTATATATGAATTTAAATAATAAAATTCAGCAATAACAACATATCATATTCTTCAGTTCAGGTCATAATGCCAACGTGAACACTTCCTTTTGTCCTCAACCTATCCCCTTAATGTTAATGTTGCACCACTTGCGCGGCGGATAACCAAACTCGTCAAAGTGACGAGTTACATGTCTAGTTGGTTATCCGCAACGAAGTTGCAGGATAACCTCTTGTGATTGTACGAAATCAACCTGTATGATTTTTGTGTAACGCTTTTCTCTAAAACTCGCAAACGTAACATTTCGGTAACTATCTTAACATATTGACATTTACGTAACGTCGTCAAGCGAAGCTTTTCATGACGTTTACAATTGCGCAACGTGACTTACGCGCGATTTAACGATTTTGTCGTATTTAACATAGCTCAACAACCAAATAACATTTCAACTTGAAACTTTGCAAAAGTTTAATTTATATCATGCGCTAACTTTCTGTTGAAAAAAAATTGCGTGTTTTACACAAAGTTACGCGCGCACGCGCATTTAAAATTTCAAAATGCGCAAAATTAATTTATAATCAACTTTCTACGCGTTTCATGTCGTTTTAAGCATGTCAAAAATTCCCACGCGTGCGCACATTTTTAAGTGTGCGGTGCGCACGTAGCATTGAAAACGTATTTTTTTCGCGTGATTTATGTTTTTCCAGCCTTTTCTAGTAATTTTACCAAATTTTAAACAATTTCGACTTAAAGATACGTCATACGAGCACGTCGAATTGGACAATTTGCGCGCGTTTTTTAAGAAAAGGTTAAAAAATTCGTTTAAAATATGCCTTTTTTTAAACAGTCGTAATTTCTAAACTAGACGGTCAACTTTTTGTGGATGACATATTCTGGAAGTAGATGAGTTGTAGATATCGGATCAGGTATTAATATGGCTAACCGGACATTGTGACGTCATCGTATGGCCACGCGAATATAAAATTTAGGATTTTTGTATCTTTCGTCATAGCTCATCACATTTAATAGAGCGCATCTCCACTTATCCGTTTTCTATTTTCACCCCGATTTTGATATTGTGTAAGGTCAATCAACTATCTTTCGCATGAGTTAAAAATATTTTAATTTTTTTGACGTCATCATGCCTAAAAATTTAAATCACGTGTGGAATCAATTTTATCTTTACAGTAAATTTTAATCTGTTATAGCTCGTAAGAATAAAATGTGATAATCACGATTAAAACTTTTTCTGGAAGCTATTGGATTGTAGATACGAAATTATGTAAAAATGTTGCCAATCGGATGTTGTGACGTCATCATATGGCCAGTTAAATGAAAATGGTCGTATTTTCATCTTTTGCGTCATAATTCATTACATTTAAACGAGCGCGCATCAATATTTCACGTATTCAAATTTCTTTTACACGCTAATACGTTGTTGCTGAGATAATTTCCTTTCGGAATTGCTACCTTCGCGTTTCATTTTAAAACCGTCAAGATGTTAAAAATTGCAATAAATAGCGGGTCCCGTAATTTCACCTATTCTATGTATGTCACTGTATGTGATATGGATACAGATTATACTGTGTATACTATATATGAATTTAAATAATAAAATTCAGCAATAACAACATATCATATTCTTCAGTTCAGGTCATAATGCCAACGTGAACACTTCCTTTTGTCCTCAACCTATCCCCTTAATGTTAATGTTGCACCACTTGCGCGGCGGATAACCAAACTCGTCAAAGTGACGAGTTACATGTCTAGTCTTTTTCTTAATCTTCTTTCTTTCTGTATGATTTTTGTGTAACGCTTTTCTCTAAAACTTGCAAACATAACATTTTGTTAACCATGTTAACATTTTGACATTTATGTAACGTCGTCAAGCGAAGCTTTTCATGATGTTTACAATTGCGCAACGTGACGTACGCGCGACTTAACGATTTTCTCGTATTTAACATATGTCGAAAACCAAATAACATTTTAAAGTGAAACTTTGCAAAAGTTTAATTTATATCATGCGCTAACTTTCTGTTGAAAAAAAATTGCGTGTTTTACACAAAGTTACGCGCGCACGCGCATTTAAATTTTCAAAATGCGCAAAATTAATTTATAATCAACTTTCTACGCGTTTCATGTCGTTTTAAGCATGTCAACAATTCCCACGTGTGCGCACATTTTTACGTGTGCGGTGTGCACGTAGCATTGAAAACATATTTTTTTCTCGTGATTTATGTTTTTACAGCCTTTTCTAGTAATTTTACCAAATTTTAAACAATTTCGACTTAAAGATACGTCATACGAGTACGTCGAATTGGACAATTTGCGCGCGTTTTTTATGAAAAGGTTAAAAAATTCGTTTAAAATATGCCTTTTTTTAAACAGTCGTAATTTCTAAACTAGACGGTCAACTTTTTGTGGACGACATATTCTGTAAGTAGATGAGTTGTAGATATCGGATCAGGTATTAATATGGCTAACCGGACATTGTGACGTCATCGTATGGTCACGCGAATATAAAATTTAGGATTTTTGTATCTTTCGTCATAGCTCATCACATTGAATAGAGCGCATCTCCACTTATTCGTTTTCCATTTTCACCCCGATTTTGATATTGTCTAGGTCAATCAACTATCTTTCGCATGAGTTAAAAATATTTTAATTTTTTTGACGTCATCATGCCTAAAAATTTAAATCACGTGTGGCATCAATTTCATCTTTACAGTAAATTTTAATCTGTTATAGCTCGTAAGAATAAAATGTGATAATCACGATTAAAACTTTTTCTGGAAGCTATTGGATTGTAGATATGAAATTATGTAAAAATGTTGCCAATCGGATGTTGTGACGTCATCATATGGCCAGTTAAATAAAAAAGGTCGTATTTTCATCTTTTTCGTCATAATTCATTACATTTAAAAGAGCGCGCATCAATATTTAACGTATTCAAATTTCTTCTACACGCTAATACGTTGTTGCTGAGATAATTTGCTTTCGGAATTGCTAACTTCGCTTTTCATTTTAAAACCATCAACATGTTAAAAATTGCAATAAATAGTGGGTCCCGTAATTTCACCTATTCTACACTGTATGTGATATGGATACAGATTATACTGTGTATACTATATATGAATTTAAATAATAAAATTCAGCAATAACAACAGATCATATTCTTCAGTTCAGGTCATAATGCCAACGTGAACACTTCCTTTTGTCCTCAACCTATCCCCTTAATGTTAATGTTGCACCACTTGCGCGGCGGATAACCAAACTCGTCAAAGTGACGAGTTACATGTCTAGTTGGTTATCCGCAACGAAGTTGCAGGATAACCTCTTGTGATTGTACGAAATCATCATCTTTTTATTTTTGGTTATATTTTTGGTTATCCGCAACGAAGTTGCAGGATAACCTCTTGTGATTGTACGAAATCATTCTGTATGATTTTTGTGTAACGCTTTTCTCTAAAACTCGCAAACATAACATTTCGGTAACTATCTTAACATATTGACATTTACGTAACGTCGTCAAGCGAAGCTTTTCATGACGTTTACAATTGCGCAACGTGACTTACGCGCGATTTAACGATTTTGTCGTATTTAACATAGCTCGACAACCAAATAAAATTTCAACTTGAAACTTTGCAAAAGTTTAATTTATATCATGCGCTAACTTTCTGTTGAAAAAAAATTCCGTGTTTTACACAAAGTTACGCGCGCACGCGCATTTAAAATTTCAAAATGCGCAAAATTAATTTCTAATCAACTTTCTACGCGTTTCATGTCGTTTTAAGCATGTCAAAAATTCCCAAGCGTGCGCACATTTTTACGTGTGCGGTGCGCACGTAGCATTGAAAACGTATTTTTTCGCGTGATTTATGTTTTTCCAGCCTTTTCTAGTAATTTTACCAAATTTTAAACAATTTCGACTTAAAGATACGTCATACGAGCACGTCGAATTGGACAATTTACGCGCGTTTTTTATGAAAAGGTTAAAAAATTCGTTTAAAATATGCCTTTTTTTAAACAGTCGTAATTTCTAAACTAGACGGTCAAATTTTTGTGGATGACATATTCTAGAAGTAGATGAGTTGTAGATATCGGATCAGGTATTAATATGGCTAACCGGACATTGTGACGTCATCGTATGGCCACGCGAATATATAATTTAGGATTTTTGTATCTTTCGTCATAGCTCATCACATTGAATAGAGCGCATCTCCACTTATCCGTTTTCCATTTTCACCCCGATTTTGATATTATCTAGGTCAATCAACTATCTTTCGCATGAGTTAAAAATATTTTAATTTTTTTGACGTCATCATGCCTAAAAATTTAAATCACGTGTGGCATCAATTTCATCTTTACAGTAAATTTTAATCTGTTATAGCTCGTAAAAATAAAATGTGATAATCACGATTAAAACTTTTTCTGGAAGCTATTGGATTGTAGATACGAAATTATGTAAAAATGTTGCCAATCGGATGTTGTGATTTCATCATATGGCCAGTTAAATAAAAAAGGTCGTATTTTCATCTTTTGCGTCATAATTGATTACATTTAAAAGAGCGCGCATCAATATTTCACGTATTCAAATTTCTCCTACACGCTAATACGTTGTTGCTGAGATAATTTCCTTTCGGAATTGCTACCTTCGCGTTTCATTTTAAAACCGTCAACATGTTAAAAATTGCAATAAATAGCGGGTCCCGTAATTTCACCTATTCTACACTGTATGTGATATGGATACCGATTATACTGTGTATACTATATATGAATTTAAATAATAAAATTCAGCAATAACAACATATCATATTCTTCAGTTCAGGTCATAATGCCGACGTGAACACTTCCTTTTGTCCTCAACCTATCCCCTTAATATCCCACTTGCGCGGCGGATAACCAAACTCGTCAAAGTGACGAGTTACATGTCTAGTTGGTTATCCGCAACGAAGTTGCAGGATAACCTCTTGTGATTGTACGAAATCATCATCATCATCATCATCATCAACTTTTTATTAGTTATCCGCACTCAGCGGATAACTCCTTGTAACTGTCCTGTTTCATCATCTTTTTTTTTTTTCTGTATTATTCTTTCTTTCTGTCATTTTTGTGCAGAGCATATCTCAAAAACGTGTAAAGTTAACATTTCATAACTTTGTCAACATATGGGTATTCACCTGAAGTTGTGCTTTTCTATTTTTGAATGACGTCAGAATTGCACAACATGACTTACGCGCGTTTTAACGAATTTCGCGTATTTAACATATATCGAAAACCATATAACAATTTAAATTGAAACTTAACAAAAGTTTAAGTTATATCTTGCGCTAATTGACTGTGTAAAAAAAATGGCATGTTTCACACGAAGTTACGCGCGCACGCGCGTTTTAAATTTCAAAACGCGAAAAATCAATTTCTAATCCACTTTCTACGCGTTTCATGTCATTTTGAGCAGGTAAAAAATTCCCAAGCGCGCGCATTTTTTTACGCGCGCCGTGCGCACGTAGCGTTGAAAACAATTTTTTTCACGTAATTTATGTTTTTCCAGCCTTTTGTAGTAATTTTACCAACTTTTAAACGATTTTGACTTAAAATTACGTCATACGTGCACGTCGAATTGGATAATTTACGTGGGTTTTTGATGAAAAAGTTAAAAAATTCGTTAAAATTTGTCAAATATATGCCTTTTTTTAAACAGTCGTAATTTCTAAACTGGACGGTCAACTTTTTGTGGATGACATATTCTTGAAGTTGATGAGGTGTAGATATCGGATCATGTAATAATATGGCTAAACGGACATTGTGACGTCATCGTATGGCCACGCGAATATAAAATATAGGATTTTTGTATCTTTCGTCATAGCTCATCACAGTTAATAGAGCGCATCTCTACTTATCCGTTTTCAATTTTCACCCCGATTTTGACATTGTCTAGGTCAATCACCTATCTTTCGCATGAGTTAAAAATATTTTAATTTTTATGACGCCATCATGTCTAAAAATGTAAATAACGTGGGTCACTTATTTTCATCTTTACAGTAAATTTCAATCTGTTATAGCTCGTCAGAATAAAAAGTGATAATCATGATCAAAACGTTTTATGGAAGCTATTGGATTGTAGATACGAATTCATGTAAACATTTTGCCAATCAGATGTTGTGACGTCATCATATGGCCAGTTGAATATAAAAAGTCGTATTTTCATAATTTGCGTCATAGTTCATCACATTTAAAAGACCGCGTATCTATATTTGACGTATTCAAATTTCTTATACACGGTAATATGTTGTTGATGAGATCATTTGCTTTCAAAATTGCTATCTTAGTGTTTCATTTTGATACCGCCGCCATGTTAAAAATAGGAATAAATGGGGGGTCCCGTAATTTCACCTATTCTACACTGTATGTAATACGCATACAGATTATACTGTTCATACTGTATATGACACAAAATTGACAGAATTCAGCACTAACAGCATATGACATTCTTCAGTTCAGGTCATAATGCCATAATCTTTTTTCGTGCGCAAACTTTCAACGTATGACGTGCGCGGGGCGTTTTTCATGCGGATAACTAACTCGTCAAAGTGACGAGTTACATGTCTAGTTCTTCTTCTTTCTTTCTGTATGATTTTTGTGTAACGCTTTTCTCTGAAACTTGCAAACATAACATTTTGTTAACTATGTTAACATTTTGACATTTATGTAACGTCGTCAAGCGAAGCTTTTCATGATGTTTACAATTGCGCAACGTGACGTACGCGCGATTTAACGATTTTCTCGTATTTAACATATGTCGAAAACCAAATAACATTTTAAAGTGAAACTTTGCAAAAGTTTAATTTATATCATGCGCTAACTTTCTGTTGAAAAAAAATTGCGTGTTTTACACAAAGTTACGCGCGCACGCGCATTTAAAATTTCAAAATGCGCGAAACTAATTTATAATCAACTTTCTACGCGTTTCATGTCGTTTTAAGCATGTCAAAAATTCCCACGCGTGCGCACATTTTTACGTGTGCGGTGCGCACGTAGCATTGAAAAGGTATTTTTTTCGAGTGATTTATGTTTTTCCAGCCTTTTCATGTAATTTTACCAAATTTTAAACAATTTCGACTTAAAGATACGTCATACGAGCACGTCGAATTGGACAATTTGCGCGCGTTTTTTATGAAAAGGTTAACAAATTCGTTTAAAATATGCCTTTTTTTAAACAGTCGTAATTTCTAAACTAGACGGTCAAATTTTTGTGGATGGCATATTCTGGAAGTAGATGAGTTGTAGATATCGGATCAGGTATTAATATGGCTAACCGGACATTGTGACGTCATCGTATGGCCACGCGAATATAAAATTTAGGATTTTTGTATCTTTCGTCATAGCTCATCACATTGAATAGAGCGCATCTCCACTTATCCGTTTTCCATTTTCACCCGGATTTTGATATTGTCTAGGTCAATCAACTATCTTTCGCATGAGTTAAAATATTTTAATTTTTTTGACGTCATCATGCCTAAAAATTTAAATCACGTGTGGCATCAATTTCATCTTTACAGTAAATTTTAATCTGTTATAGCTCGTAAGAATAAAATGTGATAATCACGATTAAAACTTTTTCTGGAAGCTATTGGATTGTAGATACGAAATTATGTAAAAATGTTGCCAATCGGATGTTGTGACGTCATCATATGGCCAGTTAAATAAAAAAGGTCGTATTTCCATCTTTTGCGTCATAATTCATTACATTTAAAAGAGCGCGCATCAATATTTCACGTATTCAAATTTCTTCTACACGCTAATACGTTGTTGCTGAGATAATTTCCTTTCGGAATTGCTACCTTCCCGTTTCATTTTAAAACCGTCAACATGTTAAAAATTGCAATAAATAGCGGGTCCCGTAATTTCACCTATTCTACACTGTATGTGATATGGATACAGATTATACTGTGTATACTATATATGAATTTAAACAATAAAATTCAGCAATAACAACATATCATATTCTTCAGTTCAGGTCATAATGCCAACGTGAACACTTCCTTTTGTCCTCAACCTATCCCCTTAATGTTAATGTTGCACCACTTGCGCGGCGGATAACCAAACTCGTCAAAGTGACGAGTTACATGTCTAGTTAGTTATCCGCACTCAGCGGATAACTCCTTGTAACTGTCCTGTTTCATCATCTTTTTTTTTTTTCTGTATTATTCTTTCTTTCTGTCATTTTTGTGCAGAGCATATCTCAAAAACGTGTAAAGTTAACATTTCATAACTTTGTCAACATATGGGTATTCACCTGAAGTTGTGCTTTTCTATTTTTGAATGACGTCAGAATTGCACAACATGACTTACGCGCGTTTTAACGAATTTCGCGTATTTAACATACATCGAAAACCATATAACAATTTAAATTGAAACTTAACGAAAGTTTAAGTTATATCTTGCGCTAACTGACTGTGTAAAAAAAATGGCATGTTTTACACGAAGTTACGCGTGCACGCGCGTTTAAAATTTCAAAATGCGAAAAATCAATTTCTAATCTACTTTCTACGCGTTTCATGTCATTTTGAGCAGGTAAAAAATTCCCACGCGCGCGCATTTTTTTACGCGCGCCGTGCGCACGTAGCGTTGAAAACAATTTTTTTCACGTGATTTATGTTTTTCCAGCCTTTTGTAGTAATTTTACCAACTTTTAAACGATTTTGACTTAAAATTACGTCATACTTGCACGTCGAATTGGATAATTTACGTGGGTTTTTGATGAAAAAGTTAAAAAATTCGTTAAAATTTGTCAAAATTATGCCTTTTTTTAAACAGTTGTAATTTCTAAACTGGACGGTCAAATTTTTGTGGATGACATATTCTTGAAGTTAATGAGGTGTAGATATCGGATCATGTAATAATATGGCTAACCGGACATTGTGACGTCATCGTATGGCCACGCGAATATAAAATATAGGATTTTTGTATCTTTCGTCATAGCTCATCACATTTAATAGAGCGCATCTCTACTTATCCGTTTTCAATTTTCACCCCGATTTTGACATTGTCTAGGTCAATCACCTTTCTTTCGCATGAGTTAAAAATATTTTAATTTTTATGACGCCATCATGTCTAAAAATGTAAATAACGTGGGTCACTTATTTTCATCTTTACAGTAAATTTCAATCTGTTATAGCTCGTCAGAATAAAAAGTGATAATCATGATCAAAACGTTTTATGGAAGCTATTGGATTGTAGATACAAATTCATGTGAACATTTTGCCAATCAGATGTTATGACGTCATCATATGGCCAGTTGAATATAAAAAGTCGTATTTTCATAATTTGCGTCATAGTTCATCACATTTAAAAGAGCGCGTATCTATATTTGACGTATTCAAATTTCTTCTACACGGTAATATGTTGTTGATGAGATCATTTGCTTCCAAAATTGCTATCTTAGTGTTTCATTTTGATACCGCCGCCATGTTAAAAATAGGAATAAATGGGGGGTCCCGTAATTTCACCTATTCTACACTGTATGTAATACGCATACAGATTATACTGTTTATACTGTATATACTATATGACACAAAATTGACAGAATTCAGCACTAACAGCATATGACATTCTTCAGTTCAGGTCATAATGCCATAATCTTTTTTTGTGCGCAAAATTTCAACGTATGACGTGCGCGTGGCGTTTTTCGTGCGGATAACTAACTCGTCAAAGTGACGAGTTACATGTCTAGTTCTTCTTTCTTTCTGTATGATTTTTGTGTAACGCTTTTCTCCAAAACTCGCAAACATAACATTTTGGTAACTATCTTAACATATTGACATTTACGTAACGTCGTCAAGCGAAGCTTTTCATGACGTTTACAATTGCGCAACGTGACTTACGCGCGATTTAACGATTTTGTCGTATTTAACATAGCTCAACAACCAAATAACATTTCAACTTGAAACTTTGCAAAAGTTTAATTTATATCATGCGCTAACTTTCTGTTGAAAAAAAATTGCGTGTTATACACAAAGTTACGCGTGCACGCGCATTTAAAATTTCAAAATGCGCAAAATTAATTTATAATCAACTTTCTACGCGTTTCATGTCGTTTTAAGCATGTCAAAAATTCCCACGCGTGCGCACATTTTTACGTGTGCGGTGCGCACGTAGAATTGAAAACGTAATTTTTTCGCGTGATTTATGTTTTTTCAGCCTTTTCTAGTAATTTTACCAAATTTTAAACAATTTTGACTTAAAGATACGTCATACGAGCACGTCGAATTGGCCAATTTGCGCGCGTTTTTTATGAAAAGGTTAAAAAATTCGTTTAAAATATGACTTTTTTTAAACAGTCGTAATTTCTAAACTAGACGGTCAAATTTTTGTGGATGACATTTTCTAGAAGTAGATGAGTTGTAGATATCGGATCAGGTATTAATATGGCTAACCGGACATTGTGACGTCATCGTATGGCCACGCGAATATAAAATTTAGGATTTTTGTATCTTTCGTCATAGCTCATCACATTGAATAGAGCGCATCTCCACTTATCCGTTTTCCATTTTCACCCCGATTTTGATATTGTCTAGGTCAATCAACTATCTTTCGCATGAGTTAAAAATATTTTAATTTTTTTGACGTCATCATGCCTAAAAATTTAAATCACGTGTGGCATCAATTTCATCTTTACAGTAAATTTTAATCTGTTATAGCTCGTAAGAATAAAATTTGATAATCACGATTAAAACTTTTTCTGGAAGCTATTGGATTGTAGATACGAAATTATGTAAAAATGTTGCCAATCGGATGTTGTGACGTCATCATATGGCCAGTTAAATAAAAAAGGTCGTATTTTCATCTTTTGCGTCATAATTCATTACATTTAAAAGAGCGCGCATCAATATTTCACGTATTCAAATTTCTTCTACACGCTAATACGTTGTTGCTGAGATAATTTCCTTTCGGAATTGCTACCTTCCCGTTTCATTTTAAAACCGTCAACATGTTAAAAATTGCAATAAATAGCGGGTCCCGTAAGTTCACATATTCTACACTGTATGTGATATGGATACAGATTATACTGTGTATACTATATATGAATTTATATATAGATAAAATTCAGCAATAACAACATATCATATTCTTCAGTTCAGGTCATAATGCCAACGTGAACACTTCCTTTTGTCCTCAACCTATCCCCTTAATGTTAATGTTGCACCACTTGCGCGGCGGATAACCAAACTCGTCAAAGTGACGAGTTACATGTCTAGTCATCTTTTTATTGGTTATCCGCAACGAAGTTGCAGGATAACCTCTTGTGATTGTACGAAATCATCAACATCAACTTTTTATTTTTCTTCTTTCTTTCTGTATGATTTTTGTGTAACGCTTTTCTCTGAAACTTGCAAACATAACATTTTGTTAACTATGTTAACATTTTGACATTTATGTAACGTCGTCAAGCGAAGCTTTTCATGATGTTTACAATTGCGCAATGTGACGTACGCGCGATTTAACGATTTTCTCGTATTTAACATATGTCGAAAACCAAATAACATTTTAAAGTGAAACTTTGCAAAAGTTTAATTTATATCATGCGCTAACTTTCTGTTGAAAAAAAATTGCGTGTTTTACACAAAGTTACGCGCGCACGCGCATTTAAAATTTCAAAATGCGCAAAATTAATTTATAATCAACTTTCTACGTGTTTCATGTCGTTTTAAGCATGTCAAAAATTCCCACGCGTGCGCACATTTTTACGTGTGCGGTGCGCACGTAGCATTGAAAACGTATTTTTTTCGCGTGATTTATGTTTTTCCAGCCTTTTCATGTAATTTTACCAAATTTCTAACAATTTCGACTTAAAGATACGTCATACGAGCACGTCGAATTGGACAATTTGCGCGCGTTTTTTATGAAAAGGTTAAAAAATTCGTTTAAAATATGCCTTTTTTTAAACAGTCGTAATTTCTAAACTAGAAGGTCAACTTTTTGTGGATGGCATATTCTGGAAGTAGATGAGTTGTAGATATCGGATCAGGTATTAATATGGCTAACCGGACATTGTGACGTCATCGTATGGCCACGCGAATATAAAATTTAGGATTTTTGTATCTTTCGTCATAGCTCATCACATTGAATAGAGCGCATCTCCTTTTATCCGTTTTCCATTTTCACCCCGATTTTGATATTGTCTAGGTCAATCAACTATCTTTCGCATGAGTGAAAAATATTTTAATTTTTATGACGTCATCATGCCTAAAAATTGAAATCACGTGTGGCATCAATTTCATCTTTACAGTAAATTTTAATCTGTTATAGCTCGTAAGAATAAAATGTGATAATCACGATTAAAACTTTTTCTGGAAGCTATTGGATTGTAGATACGAAATTATGTTAAAATGTTGCCAATCGGATGTTGTGACGTCATCATATGGCCAGTTAAATAAAAAAGGTCGTATTTTCATCTTTTGCGTCATAATTCATTACATTTAAAAGAGCGCACATCAATATTTCACGTATTCAAATTTCTTCTACACGCTAATACGTTGTTGCTGAGATAATTTCCTTTCGGAATTGCTACCTTCGCGTTTCATTTTAAAACCGTCAACATGTTAAAAATTGCAATAAATAGCGGGTCCCGTAATTTCACCTATTCTACACTGTATGTGATATGGATACAGATTATACTGTGTATACTATATATGAATTTAAATAATAAAATTCAGCAATAACAACATATCATATTCTTCAGTTCAGGTCATAATGCCAACGTGAACACTTCCTTTTGTCCTCAACCTATCCCCTTAATGTTAATGTTGCACCACTTGCGCTGCGGATAACCAAACTCGTCAAAGTGACGAGTTACATGTCTAGTTCTTCTTCTTTCTTTCTGTATGATTTTTGTGTAACGCTTTTCTCTGAAACTTGCAAACATAACATTTTGTTAACTATGTTAACATTTTGACATTTATGTAACGTCGTCAAGCGAAGCTTTTCATGATGTTTACAATTGCGCAACGTGACGTACGCGCGATTTAACGATTTTCTCGTATTTAACATATGTCGAAAACCAAATAACATTTCAACTTGAAACTTTGCAAAAGTTTAATTTATATCATGCGCTAACTTTCTGTTGAAAAAAAATTGCGTGTTTTACACAAAGTTACGCGCGCACGCGCATTTAAAATTTCAAAATGCGCGAAATTAATTTATAATCAACTTTCTACGCGTTTCATGTCGTTTTAAGCATGTCAAAAATTCCCACGCGTGCGCACCTTTTTACGTGTGCGGTGCGCACGTAGCATTGAAAACGTATTTTTTTCGCGTGATTTATGTTTTTCCAGCCTTTTCATGTAATTTTACCAAATTTTTAACAATTTCGACTTAAAGATACGTCATACGAGCACGTCGAATTGGACAATTTGCGCGCGTTTTTTATGAAAAGGTTAAAAAATTCGTTTAAAATATGCCTTTTTTTAAACAGTCGTAATTTCTAAACTAGACGGTCAAATTTTTGTGGATGACATATTCTGGAAGTAGATGAGTTGTAGATATCGGATCAGGTATTAATATGGCTAACCGGACATTGTGACGTCATCGTATGGCCACGCGAATATAAAATTTAGGATTTTTGTATCTTTCGTCATAGCTCATCACATTGAATAGAGCGCATCTCCACTTATCCGTTTTCCATTTTCATCCCGATTTTGATATTGTCTAGATCAATCAACTATCTTTCGCATGAGTTAAAAATATTTTAATTTTTTTGACGTCATCATGCCTAAAAATTTAAATCACGTATGGCATCAATTTCATCTTTACAGTAAATTTTAATCTGTTATAGCTCGTAAGAATAAAATGTGATAATCACGATTACAACTTTTTCTGGAAGCTATTGGATTGCAGATATGAAATTATGTAAAAATGTTGCCAATCGGATGTTGTGACGTCATCATATGGCCAGTTAAATAAAAAAGGTCGTATTTTCATCTTTTGCGTCATAATTCATTACATTTAAAAGAGCGCGCATCAATATTTAACGTATTCAAATTTCTTCTACACGCTAATACGTTGTTGCTGAGATAATTTCCTTTCGGAATTGCTACCTTCGCGTTTCATTTTAAAACCGTCAACATGTTAAAAATTGCAATAAATAGCGGGTCCCGTAATTTCACCTATTCTACACTGTATGTGATATGGATACAGATTATACTGTGTATACTGTATATGAATTTAAATAATAAAATTCAGCAATAACAACAGATCATATTCTTCAGTTCAGGTCATAATGCCAACGTGAACACTTCCTTTTGTCCTCAACCTATCCCCTTAATGTTAATGTTGCACCACTTGCGCGGCGGATAACCAAACTCGTCAAAGTGACGAGTTACATGTCTAGTCTAACCTTTTCTTTGTGAAATCCTCAGAACACAGGAGTTGGTTGGCACATAAGGGAGACTTGTGGTAGGAACTTGTGAAATATGCAATTACAAAGCGACCACACCCAGTCACAGGACCAGTAACATTAACGTCTTCATTCCTTCAAATTTAACCAAGTAACTGATTATAAAAAGAATAAATTGGCCAAATCAATATCGACAAATAAAGATAAACACAAATATTTATTTATTTATAATACTGTATTTATTTCTGCACCTAAACACATTAACAATGTTCTGAGTATAAGGTGACAGTAGTAGTTCATCTTGTTTTAAGAAACCAAGAATTCATTGTTTGCTTTATGAATATAATTTTAATATATAGGCTATTATTATTATTATTATTATTATTATTATTACAATATTTAAAATAAGGATTATAAATTTGAACTCGTCGCCGTGACCACTTCGCTTATCAACGATAATACGCACATACATATCCTATGAACTGAAGAAAACATATTATTTATACGCTACTGAATTGTGTTTTTAGTATTGACTTAACTAGGGTCAATACCAATCTATATTCTAATTTTCAAACAGGATGACCACATCAAAATAAAACATCAAGATATTAATATAAATATAATTACACGAGCAAGAATTTAGAGAAGAAAACGTAGAAGTGAGATTCACGCTCATTGAATAATGATGAATTGTAGAAATATACCTGCTCACCATCTAGTAAAATTACTATAGCAATGTTCCCTGCAATGCCAGACGGGCAATCTGTGAGAACGAAAGCCGCTATATCCCCATGTCTGTTCTGACTTCTTGTGCAGTCAAGAAAATGTATCCAATGTTTTTCTCTCTGCGAATTGTTTTCAGAGAACGTGCGAAAAAATTTGCGAATTGGTTGGACTAATTCGATACGAGAACATTTTTAAAAATAATTGTGAAAAAATGCATTCTATCTATACTGGCATCAGCCAACAGTGACGCCTATGAGAAAAGGACTTATGAGGAAAGAGATGAAAAACCCACTTTTTAATACAGCTGACCATATGATAATATTATTTCCAAAACTCACATTACTTACATAATTTAAGGATGTCGATTTAAAATGGGTAAAATGTAATAATTTAGAGGATTTAAACCTTAAAATCATAAATAAATTGATTAATTTAATTGATTGATAAATTCATTATAGCATAGACTATTTTTCGAAGCTGATATTCTGGAATAATATGCTGTGAAAAAAATTTGTTTTCTGCAATCAAATTTAAACAATCTATAGTCAAAATGTTTACATGAATTTGTATCTACAATTCAACAGATTCCACTATAAGTTAAAAACATGAGGGTCACCTTTTATAAATGCTATAACATAAGAAAAAAATATGAAACAAGACGATGGTTATCTGCATTAAATACGGATAAGCAATTAATATTAAACCATTGAAGTTTTTCTACGCTTCAAAGATTACGCAGTCGCATGTTCTATAGGAACACACGCATAGAATGTAGATGTCTCGTTTGTTTCTGGATAATTTACCACTTTCGACAGTACGAGATTGATCTTCTGACAAAAGGGTTGCCCAATAAGACTTCACACCAAAACACTTATCCGCAATTTCATTGACAGCAACACGTCTTAAAAATGCTGATGGAATTTCTTCCTCTCTCTTAAAAGTAACTGAAGGAAATTCTCCATTATGCAGCTAAAAATAAATAGTATTATAGACACAGTTATAACAATTTAGTCATCGTCCTAGTATTGATTTTATTCAGAAAGGATTTGAGTGTTTCAAAAAATAATTGTAATCTACTATGCAACATAAGACGTACAGTAGTTAATATTTAAATAATTCAGAAATTAAACTGATTGAAAAGTTTAGCGTAGACCTATTTATTAGGCTATTTTATAATTATATATAATACTTACCCAACCACGGTCGTTCCAATCCAAACTGTCATCCTCCCACAAGTAACATGCATTGTCCTTGTCACTGTACGCCGCAACAAGTTTCTGTAACAAAAAAAAGAACAGCGTATTATTTATTATAATTGATAATAGTATAACTTCACTAAAAAATGGTTTAGAACGAGATTATAATATACTGATCTAATGCCTATATATAATATGATTTATCTGGCAGCATTTAATTTACCTGTCGAAAGTCATAAATAAGCGTTCCTCCCTCAGTTACATTGTGAATCTTTTCAAAGACTACAGTTTCAACACGGTCAGAGTTCTTAGTAGTAATTTCAATCGAGTGCTTCAGTCCATCGTCATCTGATGTTCTATAGACAATCTCCTAATAAAGCAATACATGTTTTATTCTTTAATAACAATCAATTGTTTGACTGCTGAATCTCTTTACTGTACGTAAGTTTCTCTTTTGACCTGAATTATGATGCACTAACTAAATTCAAATTTTGGTCAACTTAGACCTAATATTTAATTTAGTTTCAAACAAAAATGTGTACTTACTGTATCGTCTACCATATCTGCATACCTGTAGTAAAGAACAACTGAACCAACTACACTGATAACCAGGACGGTAGTAACAAAACTAAGTGCAATTTGATTTCTGTTGAGTTTTGACAACTTTCTAGCAAAACTTGCCTGAAATTAAGTACAGTTCATCATTGTATATCATATGATAGGACCTTACTGTAATTGCAAATAAAGACCAGTATAATTCACTTTTACCGATATTCATTTTAGTTAACATGATGCTATTCAATTATTTCTAAAACAACAAATGTGTATGTGTAGTTCTTTGACAATTCAATTCAAAGTTTTTTCCCACAAAAGTAGGATATTTGTTGGATTTTAGAGTATTTTAAGATTTTATTAATAAGACCTTAATGATTAAATTAGATATAATAAATTAAATACATGTAAAAAATAAATAAATTACAGCCAAAATAAACAAGACAAGACAACCTATTTGCATCTTGCTGCAGTCGGTACGATTATTTACAATTGCAATTAAATCGTATTCCAATTACGGTAAACAATAATATTAAAAGCGTTTTAAACAATTCATTCAAACTATCATACTATTTAAACCAGACAGTTTAAATTAAAAACGTACCTCAATGTTTATTTGAGTATCGACTTCGTTTGTCTTCTTTTCTTCCGCAATCATTTTTGGAAACATCTTGACAGTTGAATGTAGACAACACTAACTGCTAACTATGACGATTTTACGAACTTTTATACCAACGGGAAGAACAATAAATCCGGCCCACAGTAGAACTTTGCTTTTCTAAAATGAACAATGGAGTCAACATAACAACTTTTATCGAGCATTATTATAAAACCAGGAACTATTTTCTCATTTTCTATAAAAAAAATAAGTATTAATTAATCTATTGAACATAATGATTATGAAGACGCTATATTTACAACAACAAATATTACTGACTGTTTTTTTTTAATCTTATGTGGGTTCATCCCACTTTTATTTCCATACAACTGTTCTCTTTGCATATATTTTTCACTATACACTATACATATCATTATATTTACAATGTTTGTTTAATCATCTGCTTACATATACTTATTGAAAGAGTTTTATTCATTTGTTACAAATAACATATTATCTGTAACACATTTTCATTAACAAGCTTATTTTTTTCTTACATAGTTGTTTTTGTTTTTTTCATCTACCACATTTTCATTTAACAATGCATATTCTCTGTTATACTCCTTACTTACTAAATGTTTACTGTTAACATAATATTGTTCTCATCCTTTAACATTAATATTAATATTTTTGTTCTTTAATGTTTACAAAACTTTTATTTCCAGCAGATTATCCTTCTAAAACTTCTTAAATTGTCATTTAACTTTTTTACTTTCTTCTCTTATGTGGATTCATTCCACTTTTTTTTTTACTTATTTTCTTTAAAAAAACTATTTCCATATATTATTTTGTTTATACATACATTATCATTTAACCACATTGATTACATAGTTTCCTCTTTTTATACATATTATCTATAACACATTTTCATTAATTTATTTTTTCTTACATAGTTGTTTTTGTTTTTTTTTTTCATCTACATGCATATTTATATCATACAATTATAATACGTTTATGTTTAATAAATCCATCCCATGGGTTTGTCCCATTTTATTTTTCTTTGGATTTATCTATGCAAACATATTTTCATTTAAACAATGCATATTCTCTGTTATACTAAATTACTTACTAACTTTTTACTGTTAACATTATATTTTCCTCATCCTTTAAGATTGATTTTTTTGATCTTTAAATGTTTACAAAATTTATTTCCAACAGATTATCCTTTTTTGCATTATTACTGACTGTTTATTGACACTTTAATGCATACAGTTTCTTAAACTCACTAAATGTTATTAGATTGTTCTATTATTTTTTGACACAGCGCAGCATTTCAAATGTATAATAGCCATTAGTATTGTCAAGAAACATGATATAGCTTACGTACTAATTAAATTGAACAACACTGAAGTTTATTCAACTTAACTGCATTATTATGGAACAAATTAAACACAACTTATTATTTTGTTTAACTAAATACAAATGTCAACATAACAGAAAATAAGAAAACTATTGTTTAATGATGCTTTACTCTTAGTATTTATTTACGCACATATTCAAGAAGTACCAAAATGTATCCAGTAGCAACGGATTTACTTGAAAACAAAGCATACCAGAGTATATATGAAGTGTATGCAAACTCACATGATTATCATGGCACAATGAACATCAATAATAATTGAACGAAACAAAATTATTATTATTATTATTATTAGTGTTATTATTATTAGGCCTATTAAATTAAATAATTACAAATTCTATAAATTGCAAAAACATCTGGGCCTACATATAAACGTAGTAGAAAGCATTACTGCTTGAAGAAATAAAGATACACTTCACAAAACACTGCTTCAATACGATTGAACTCTTATCCGTATTAGATCGGGCGCTCAGAGAATTTATTCATGGGAAAAGTCATCAAAAGGTGTGTTTGATGGGCTGATTATGTAGATATATGACAAAGATTTAATAATAAATATTGCTGACGGGTCATATCCTGTAATTTACTGGGGAAACCAAATAAAAGGGGTAAACATTGATTTACTTATGTGAAAAGCTACACATATAAAAGTTTTTGGACATTGTTCCCATATTATGTGTATGCAATGTTAAAACAGCAATGACAGCAATTTTATCCTGTAAGTTGCCCAAGACAGTAGCCTCAAGTGACCACTCAACAATTGTTCATGTCAAGAGCCACGCGGCTAATTTCTTTTGCATTGTAATTGGGTGCACAAAAATACCATTGACACAGCACAAAAATACCATTGACAGCAACTTTATCCTGTAAGTGGCCCCAGACAGTAGCCCAAAAATTCCCGCCAAAGCAGATTTAATTAGGCGATGAACCACATGGCAAGTTCCTTTTACACTATTACGCTTTGGAATATACAAGAATACAGTAACTTTATCCTGTAAAGGCTGTTTTCCTGTCGACGTTATTCGACGCTATCGTTAACAATAAAGCGTGGTTCCCACTAGCGACGCAACACAAGGACGTAACGCAACGCAATTGAATTGACCAATCACAAGCGATGGCTTATTCGCTTGTGATTGCTAACTGTCTATAACTTCGCTTGTCATTGGTTAAAACGCTTGCGTTGCGTTTACTTCATTGCGTTACGTTCTAGTGGGAACCAAGCTTAATCGGCGATCTTCTACGGGAAAAGGTACTTGCTATCGTTATTATTTTAACTTGATCGGTTTCAAACGATCGTCGTTGAACTGTTGGCGATCAACGACGATAGCGTCGAATAACGTCGACAGGAACACAGGCTTAAGTTGCCTCAGACACTAAGTAGCCCAACATTTTCCGATTCCAACCCCTACAAGATTTATCACTCTAAAACTAGATTCAATAGGCTATCAAAACAATTTCTATGATTTATAGATCATAAATAATATCAAACTCTTTATTAGAAATATCAGTGAGATCAAGAGAAGATATTGAGCCTCTTCTTTCAGTGTTAGTAATGAAACAATTGTAAATATCTATCAAAATCATTTTCATTATTTTTTTTTTGCTGATAAAGGGCTTAATTTCAACTTTACACTTTTTTCAGTCTAAATTCCCAGTGGACCACCATTGGTAAGTAATCTAAAAATAAGAACAAACAAATAATTAATAACTAACAATAATTGTTTGTTTTGGGATTTTGTGTTACAGTTTCTTATCAGTCACATCTTTAAATAACACATTTTGAAATAATAATACGGAGTCAGATAGCATAAATTATAACTTTAATTATGGTGTTTCAATTCAACTTCTGCTTTTTATTTCCGTGACACATCAACATTATCCACCATATACTCACTGATCTTGATATGGTAAAAACAGTTTGAACTACTTACTACTAAATGGCAAAAGCAATGATTTAATATACAGAATTTTGCAAAAAGTTAAGAAGTACATCTTGTTGTTTTATTTGATTTCTGCTACACGTCAATTTAACCAAATAATACTATTCGTCGTCAATTTGAAAAGCCATTATTTGGCCCATGCAACACATTCATAGTAATTTTCAAATATACGTAATTTTCTTCTACTTTTTTTTTTTATAGAAAAATCGTAGGATAACGATTTCCTGTTAGAAGAATATTCATCTAAAACAAAACATATTATTCACCCCATCCATATAGCAGTGACAAGCGTTTTAACATTAAAATGTCCCTCCTAACATTCTTTTTCTTTAATGTTAACTCTGTATAGTGTAACGGTAAATAATTTCTTGTATAGGAAAAATCTCATCAAATAAACAGAAAACAAAAGCAACAAAACAAAAGAAATAAGGGCCTTGAGCATTTTGGTGGATGTGTGGTGCGCTTAACAAATATTATTATAAGGAAGTATTGGCGTAGAATAAAACAGATAATTATAGACCGAAGAAATTCAATACAAATAGCACTTGAACAAATCCGTCAGTGAAGCTGTAAATACGCCAATCGAAACAAGGAAATAACATTTTAATATTGTCACTCAAATATATTATTATTACTGTAGCTTGTGTTTCTCACATTCATCAAGAGAAGATTTTATTGAGCGTCTTCTTTCAGTGTTAGTAAATATCAATCAATATGATTGTCATATTATTGTTGCTGATAAAGGACTTAATTTTAACTTTACACTTGTTCAGCAATTTTAGCTAAAGAAACAAGTCTCAAGCCGAGTGGACCACCATTGGTGTGTAATCCAAAAAAAAAAAAAGAACAAACAATTATTAATTAAAAAAACCAATAATAATAGCTCTACAGCTCACTATGTCGGTCGGTTGGTCGGTCGGTAAACACTAACTCAAATTTGAGCGCGACTGCAGCCATGTATATGGCCTTGTTCAGTTTGTTTTGGGTTTTTGTGTTACACTTATTCTCATCAGTCACATCTTGAAATAAAATTATGAAATATAATACGGAGTTGTAAAATATTTTATCAGATGACTATAGATAACATAAATTATAACTTTAATTGTGGTGTTTCTATTCAACTTCTGTTTTTTATTTCCGCGACATATCAACATTATCCACCGTATACTCACTGATCTTTATATGGAAAGACAGGTTGACCTACTTACTATACTGAATGGCAAAAGCAATGATTGAATATACAGAATGTTGCAAAAAGTTAAGAAGTTCATCTTGTTCCCTTGGGATTTCTGCTACACGTTAATTTAACAAAATATTACTCTTCGTCGTCAATTTGAAAGGTTATTATTTAACGGCCCACGCAACACACTCACAGTAATTTTCAAAATTACGTAATTTTCTTCTACGGTGTTTTTTTTATAGAAAAATCGCAGGATAACGAGTGTTAGAAGAATATTCATCTAAAACAAAACATATTATTCACCTCATTCATATAGCAGTGACAGTTTTAACATTAAATGTTCCCTCCTAACATTCTTTTTCTTTAATGTTAACTCTATATAGTGTAACGGTAAATAATTTCTTGTATAGGAAAAATCTCATCAAATAAACAGAAAACAAAAGCAACAAAACAAAAGAAATAAGCGCCTTGAGCATTTTGGTGGATATGTGGTGCGCTTAACAAATATTATTATAAGGAAGTATTAGCGTAGAATAAAACAGATAATTATAGACCGAAGAAATTCAATACAAATAGAACTTGAACAAATCCGTCAGTGAAGCTGTAAATACACCAATCAAAACAAGGAAATAACATTTTAATATTGTCACTCAAATATATTATTATTACTGTAGCTTGTGTTTCTCGCATTCATCAAGAGAAGATTTTATTGAGCGTCTTCTTTCAGTGTTAGTAAATATCAATCAATATGATTGTCATATTATTGTTGCTGATAAAGAACTTAATTTTAACTTTACACTTGTTCAGCAATTTTAGCTAAAGAAACAAGTCTCAAGCCGAGTGGACCACCATTGGTCTGTAATCCAAAAAAAAAAAGAACAAACAATTATTAATAAAAAAAAAACCCAATAATAATAGCTCTACAGCTCACTATGTCGGTCGGTTGGTCGGTCGGTAAGCACTAACTCAAATTTGAGCGCGACTGCAGCCTTGTATATGGCCTTGTTCAGTTTGTTTTGGGTTTTTGTGTTACACTTATTCTTATGTTTGTTTGTTTGTTTTTATTTTTTGCTCATATAAAAATCAACAAGGTACAGTCAGTCACATCTTGAAATAAAATTATGAAATATAATACGGAGTTGTAAAATATTTTATCAGATGACTAAATAGATAACATAAATTATAACTTTAATTATGGTGTTTCTACTGTATTCAACTTCTGCTTTTATTTCCGTGACATATCAACATTATCCACCGTATACTCACTGATCTTGATATGGTAAAAACAGTTTGAACTACTTACTACTGAATGGCAACAGCAATGATTTAATATACAGAATGTTGCAAAAAGTTAAGAAGTTCATCTTTCTGCTACACGTTAATTTAACAAAATATTACTCTTCGTCGTAAAAAATCAGTTAATTGAGGGCACTATGCTTTGCCAAAATACGCAAATCATGCCAAAATACGCAAATTGAGGGCGCTATGCTTTGCCAAAATACGAAAATCATGCCAAAACAAAATACGCAAATTGAGGGCGCTATGGTTTGCCAAAATACGCAAATAATGTCAAAATACGCAAATTGAGGGCGCTATGCTTTGCCAAAATACGAAAATCATGCCAAAATACGCAAATTGAGGGCGCTATGCTTTGCCAAAATACGAAAATCATGCCAAAATACGCAAATTTAGGGCGCTATGCTTTGCCAAAATACAGAGCCATATATATATAAAGAGTTACGACATTAAATACGCGAATCGAAACAAGGAAATAACATTTTAATATTGTCACTCAAATATATTATTACTTTAGCTTGTGTTTCTCGCATTCATCAACATAACTAAAGATGTCTGCTAAATACTTTATTGGCCTGCTAATATTTGTTGTTGTTAGTCCGAGTAACGCTTGGGTGTATCAATGTAAAGCTTACCCAACAACAAAGTAAGTGTTATTTTTATCGTTACTTAATCTAATCACGAATTGGTCGAATTTGATGATTCGGCACATTTAAGAAGTTTACCAAGGAGGTATAGTTATATTTGTATCATTATAATATGGTTAAATGAACTGAACTTAAATAGGAAGAACAAATTAAATTCGATTTTTAAGCAAGCGGTTAAGATTATACAGTAGGCACCGATGTTAAATTGTTAGAACACTTATGTAATGAAATGATGGCTAAAAAACTTAATTGTATTATGTCTGATGTTACTCACCCTGTCTTTGATACCCTTGTTACCTGATTCAATCAGTTATCAGGTTGTATAATAGAGATTTCAAACGCTAGTCCGCTAATTATTACTCATGTTTCTGTTACATTTCTCTGTTTATTATTTATTTTAATCTGGTAATTTATGTTATATTCATACTAACTCGAGTGTACCTAAGAAACCATATCTCATAACTGTATATTTTTGCCGTATCGTATCGTATCGTATTTAGAAAATAGGTCAGCCATCTTGAGATTCTTTATCATAACAACTAATCTCGTTGAGACCGAACCAAATCGGTATCCATTTCAGAAATATTTTATAATTCCTAATATTTTGTATTTGAAGTTGTAATTTGTAGGCCTAAATAACTTCTTATTGTAAGATGATGTAATCCATCTTCTTCTTTTGTGCATTGCCCAATGAGGGATGAATACAGATATAATTATACTGATACTGATAATATAATTAATATATACAATTGATGGTTTTCAGGAAGTGTGATCATTTCATGTTTTCTCAACTATGGCCTCCGACATTTTGTAAAATTGAAAAAGTAAGTACCGGGAGTAAAGTAGCCTAACTAACGTTTTTGTTACTACTAATATGAAGAAAAACAAAAGTGAATGTTCTTTCTATTTAACAGTGTAGCATTCCGACTGGTGTGAACACGTGGACTATTTATGGACTCTGGTAATGTAAATTATTCATCTATACATACTAATTTATTAATTTGTTTGGGTAGTATACATTAACAGGGGGAATTACCACCTATCTGATAGGACAGTGATTAATTCACTATTGGTAATCCTTTGCCACATTGCCTAAAGACATAAAATAAAAATAAATAAAAACAGATAATTATAAAGAAAGTGATGGATTCTTCATTTCTTACCTTAATTCAGTACCGTACCTTACATTATATTTTTCCGGCAGGCCCGATGCTGCTAACTATTACCTTTCGTTCTGTTATCCAAAACAAGTGTTCGATCCCAATTCAATCACGGTAAGAAACTATATTATAATTATTTAGACTATTTGCATATGATGCACAATCGTCCAATCACATAACCTGAATCTATGTACGTAGTGTAACGGATATGGATAAATGTAATAATTTTAACGTTTAACCCGAAGGACAATTTTTTGCGTTAGTAGGATTGGTCACTTGGTGTTGCAGTAATGATTGTTTATTAATTGTCTGATTGTTTAAAAACAAATTAATCAATCCTACTATTATACCCATCATAGAGTTTAGCGCCGGAACTGGTTAATAATGCCTACATCATGCCATGATCTTTTAACAAATCACAGAACCTCACAAACATCACTCACTATCTAAAAGCATCACAACAAAATCAGTCATACTATAAACTCATTTATTTATATTATATTATAACTTTCAAAATGCGATCAGAGGATCCATCACATTGTGATCGAACAATTGCGGCGCAGTTTACGTCATCTAAGTGAAACCAAACTTTACCCCGAAGAAAGTATTGCAGTGTCCTTACGTCTGGAGAACCAGAGTTTACGGTTGTTACGTAACAATGCTCATTTTTGCTGTCAAGTAAGCATAGCTTAGGATGGCAAATAATATATCAAAGTATTTAATTAACAATAGGCAGCACATCCGCAAATAATATACCTTTAAAAAACATAAAAACAATAACTTCCTGGTCATTCATTAACTGTAGTCTTGTGGACAAATTGCGTCACTCATGTTTTGTAATTCACCTGAAGAGTGTGACCAGTGGCCATACGAAACAAGCGTGTAGTGAATAAATATGAAGTCACCTTAGTTCATCTCGTATCGTTTTTTTTTTTATTTAGCTCTACCTCAGTGTATCAAGCACTCTATCCAGGTGATCTGAATTATTTATATATACCATGTCCCGCATACCTGGCTCAGCCTATATATTGTGCCAGTTCTGCGGTACATTTTATTTCGAAACCTGAGCTGCACTGACGAGATCTAATAAGATCGAAACAGTACTCTGCAGATTGGATATAGATATATATATATATACATATATGGTCTAATGGTTAGGACATCTGCATATCAAGCAGGCGGTCCGAGTTCGAGTCTCGGTTGGGGAGACATTCTCACAGATTTCCTCATCTTTATCGTTTAAAATTAATTAATTAAATGTCATTATATCACCGGGCGGTTTAGAATTACTGTTCTTTGCCTGATTTGTTTTTATATATATAATACTGTATATATGAAATGTTGTAATTTAGTCGTGTAACTTTTAAATTAACTTTGAAGCTAAAACAGATTTTTATGTTTTCAATTGGGTGTGCTAGGACATCACGGATAAGTTGCAACTCGTATGGCCATCGTTAAAATACAACGAAGAAAATATGTATTTCTGGTAAAGACATACTTTTAATTGTGCTTAATATTTGTTTTATTTATGGATAATTCATAATATTCATGTTTTAATATTACAATGTGTATAGAGTTGTTATGTGTGTTTTTCATTTACGTGGTCTGTTTTAATTGTAAATGAACAAGTAAATTAAAATGAAAAAATAAACAAAATAAAAATAAACAAATAGGGCCTATACTGTGAATTAGTCAAAACAAATTGTGTGTCGTCCGAACCTGTGAGCAATTCCACCCAGATATACTTATTCTATTTGTTGGTATACGCCATGGTATCATTGACATTCTATAATTTATTCTTGAATGTGACGACCAGTTAGAGAAGAAATAAATAAATATTTATTGTCTTATATTTCAACGATATACAAAATAAAACAAATGAAACTTGTTAGTCTCTAATATTGTCAAGGGTCACTTCTGGTCATCATCCTCGTCACAATAATCATCATCTAGCCCTTTTCTTCGTGGGAATTCCTTCTAGGAAACACAGTTGTTGGCACTTAAGCATTATACTTGTAGAGGGAACGGTGAATAATTCAATTACGGAGCGACCCAACGACCACATTCGGTAAAGAACCAAAATACAGAAACTTCTTAACTTAAACCAAAACTTTAAAATAAAAAAGTGAATACATTGGTCAACTCAATTTCGACAAGATACAAACTCACAATAAAATATCAACAACATTATTTATTTCTGCCAACAAAAACACGATGCTCTGATAATGAGTATAATATATAATAATGCATGTTGTTTAGTAGAGTACTCTTCATTTCGAAACGGTGCATTTTTGTTGTGAATACTATTAGCATTTTGCAAAGCACGCTCGTTGAGCTTGTGCACTCTTTGTGTTCATAATCAGTGTACCATGTCCTGCATACCTGGCTCAGCCTATATATTGTGCCAGTTCTGCGGTACATTTCATTTCGAAACATGGGCTGCACTGACGAGATCTAATAAGATCGAAACAGTGCTGTCTGCAGATTGGATAATAATGTATGTATAATGTTTTTGTATTCATCTGTGTAATTTAAGTATAGAATTAACCGAATGAAATAAGCAAAAGTTCTTTTATGAACATGAGCAGTTATTACGAAAAAAAATAGTTGAATCATCAAGTTTATACTGTACTACTTAATATGGATGATTACAACAACTACGCATTCGCGATAGTAACACACGCAGACATAGATAACGTCTCGTTTGTTTCGAGATAATTCATCACTTTCGGCAGTAGGGGACTGATCTTCTGACAAACGGGTTGCCCAGTAAGTCTTCACACCAGAACAATTATCGGCAATTTTATCGACAACAACACGTCTCAGAAGCGATGATGGAATTTCTTCCTCTCTCTCAAACGTAACTGATGGAAATTCTCCATTATTTAGCTAAAACGATATTATAAAAATGTTAACAATTTCATGCCGAGTGGTCGCCATTCTGAATTGAAAGGAGTGAATTGGAATCCATCGTATCATATTTGAATTGGGTCATTGTTTCTCAAATAAAAAACATGTTTACATTTGGACTACAAAATTTGGAATGTTGACGTTTTATCTTAGGGGCTTCATTTGTGTACCAAATTTAAACCAAATACATGACGTGACGATGTACTGTAATTCATTTCGTTCAATTGAGGTGGAATGAGTAGTTGATGGCTTTAATAATTAAAAAAGGTGTGTTTTATACCTATTTAATACTAAATAAATGACTCCTCAAAACTAGGGCCTATACTTACCCAACCACGGTCGTTCCAATCCAAACTGTCATCCTCCCACACATAACACGCATTATCACTGTCACTGTACGCCGCAACAAGTTTCTATAAAAAAAGAGCGTATTATTATTAAATGATTATACAAAGTAGAATGAGTTTATGATCCTTATCTCTATTAATTTACCTGCCGAAAGTCATAAATAAGCGTTCCTCCCTCAGTTACATTGTGAATCTTTTCAAAGAATACAGTTTCAACACGGTCAGATATTTTAGTAGTAATTTCAATCGAGTGCTTCAGTCCATTGTCTTCTGATGTTCTATAGATAATCTCCTAATAAATAAATAATTCATGTTCTATTATTTAATAACAATCAATTGTTTGACTGAATCGCTATACTGTACGTGGCTGACCGTACTGACCTGAATTATGATGCACTTACTAATTTTGTTTACTTCAAATTTTGTTAAACTTAATATTTAATTTTGCTTCAAATAAAATATTCGTACTTACTGTATCGTCTACCATATCTGCATACCTGTAGTAAAGAACAACTGAACCAACTACACTGATAACCAGGACGGTAGTAACCAAAATAAGTGCAATTTGATTTCTGTTGAGTTTCGACATCTTTCTAGGAAGACTTTCCTGAAATTAAGTATACAGTTCTCTTGTATTTTATGATAGTACAACCTTCTGTAACTGCAGTCGGTATGATTATTTACAAATGCAATTAAATTGTATTCCAATTACGGTAAACAATAATATTGCAAGCGTTTCTAACGATTCATTCAAACTATCATACTTGTATTTAAACCAGACAGTTTAAATTGAGAACGTACCTTAATGTTTATTTGAGTATCGTCTTCGTTTGTCTTCTTTTCTTTCGTAATCGTTTTTGGAAACATCTTGACAGTTGAATATAGACAACACTAACTGCTAACTATGACGATTTCACGAACTTTTATACCAACGGGAAGCACAATAAATCCGGTTTACCATAGAACTTTGCTTTTCAGAAATTAACAATGGATTCAACATTATTATATAACGAGGAACTATATTATCATTGTTCTGTAAAGAAATAAGTAATATCTTATTGAACATAATATATGAAGATGCTATATTTACAACAACAAACATTATTGATTGTTTATTGACGCTTTAATGCATCATCCATACAGTTTCTTAAACTCACTAAATTGTATTAGATTTAATTGTTCTATTTGTTTTGGCACAGCGCAGCATTTCAAATGTTATAATAGGTTATTATAGTAGTGTGAAGAAACATGATACGTACGGTACTAGTTAAATTGAACAACACTGAAGTTTGTCCAACCTAACGGCATTATTATGGAACAAATTAAACACAACTTATTTTTTTAACTAAATACAAATATTAACATAACAGAAAATAAGAAGAGCACTATTATTTAATAATGCTTTATTCTTAGTATTTATTTAGGCACATATTCAAGATGTACCAACATGTATCTAATAGCAACGGCTTTAATTGAAAACAAAGCATAACAGAGTATAATTATGAAGTGTATGCAAACTCACATGATTATTATGGCACAAAAATGAATATCAATAATAATTTAACAAAACAAAATTATTATTATTATTAGATTATAATTTATAAATAATTACAAATTCTATACATTACAAAAACATTTACATATAAGCGTAGTAGAAAGCATTATTGCTGGAAGAAATAGATACACTTCACAAAACACTGTTACCAATACGATTGAACCCTTATTCGTAATAGACCGGGCGCCCATAGAATGTATTCATGGGAAAAGCCAGAAGGTTTGATGGGCTGATTATTGAGATATATGACCAAGATTCGGGTCCTATCCTGTAAATTTACTCCGGGGACACCAAATAAGAGGGGTAAAAAATGGATTTAATTATTTGAAAAGTCACACGGATAAACGTTGTTGGACATATGTGTATACAATGTTAAAACAGAAATGGCAGCAACTTTATCCTATAAGTTGCCCGAGAGGCAGTACCCCAAGTGACCACTCAAACATTGTGTTTTTCATGTCAAGAGCCACGCACCTGATTTCTTTTGTATTGTAACTGTTACACATTGGGATGCACAAAAATACCATTGACAACAATTTTATCCTGTAAGTTGCCCCAGACTGTAGCCCTAAAATGCCCGCCATAACAGATTTAACCATGCAAATATAAACACGGCAAATTCCTGTTACATTGTAACTATTACCCTTTGGGATATACGAGAATACCATTGGCAGCAACTTTATCCTGTAAGTTGCCTCAGACACTAAGTAGCCCAACAATTTCCGATTCCGACCCCTACAAGATTTAATAACTCGAAAACTAGATTAAATTGGCTATCAAAACAATATCTATGATCTATAGATCATATATTATATCGAACGCTTTATTAGAAATATCAGTGAGATCAAGAGAAGATATTGAGCCTCTTCTTTGAGTGCTAGTAATGAAACAATTGTAAATATCTATAAAAATGATTGTCATTATTTTTTGGCTGATAAGGGGCTTAATTTCAACTTTAAACTTTTTTTCAGCAATTTCAGGTAAAGAAACAAGTCTAGGCCTAGTGGACTACCATTGGTGTCTAATCCAAAAATAAGAACAAACAATTATTAGTAACAAACAATAATTGTTCAGTTTGTTTTGGGTTTTTGTGTTACAAGTTTTTATCAGTCACATTTTTAAATAAAATTATGAAATATAATACGGAATGGTAAAATATTTTATCCGCTGACCAAATATAGATAACATATTAAAACTTTACTTGTGGTGTTTCTATTCAACTTCTACTTTTTATTTCCGCGACATATCAACATTATCCACTATACTCACTGACCTTGATATGGTAAAAACAATTTGAACTACTTACTACTGTGGCGAAAGGAATGGTTTAATATACAGAATTTTATTTTGGAAAATGTTAAGAAGTTCATCTTGTTTCCTTGTGATTTCTGCTACACATTGATTTAACCAAATTTACTCTTCGTCGTCAATTTGAAAGGCCATTTTTTGGCCCATGCAAACACATTCATGGTAACTTTCAAATATAGGCTACGTTATTTTCCTCTACGGTGTTTTTTTTTAAATAGAATTATTCCCTCCTATCATTGTTCTACTTTATGTTAACGCTATATTGTGTAACGGTAAACAATGTGAACATATTATGAACAATCTCATAAAATAAAAAGAAAACGACTACAAACAAAAGAAATAAGCGCCTTTGAGCATTTTGGTGAACATGTGATGCGCTTAACAAATATTATTATAAGCCTGGAGGTATGGAAGTATTGGCGCAGAATAACATAATATAGATCTGAAAAAATCCGCCTATGAGTGAAACTGAAATACGCCATTCGAAACAAGGAAATAACATTTTAATATTGTCACTCATTAATATACTACTGTAGCTTGTGTTTCTCGCATTCATCAACGTAACTAAAGATGCCTGCTACATACTTTATTGGCCTGCTAATATTTGTTGTTGTTATTCCGAGTAACGCTTGGGTGTATCAATGTAAAGCTTACCCAACAACAAAGTAAGTGTTATTTTTATCGTTACTTAATCATCATCATCATCTTGGTCGAATGTGATGATTCGGCACATTTAGGAAGTTTACCAAGGAGGTATAGTCATATTTATAATATAGTTCAGCTATCTTGAGATTCTTTATCATAACAAATAATTAATCTCGATGACCGATCCCAATCGATATCAATTCAGGAATATTTAATAATTCCTAAGAGTTTTATATTTAATATTATTTGAAATTTTAATTTGTAGGCCTACTTCTTATTGTAAGATGATGTAATCCATCTCCTTCTTTTGCCCCATGAGGGATGAATAACGATATAATTATACTGATACTGATAATATAATTAATATATACAATTGATGGTTTTCAGGAAGTGTGATCATTTCACGTTTTCTCAACTATGGCCTCCGACATTTTGTAAAATTGAAAAAGTAAGTACCGGGAGTAAAGTAGCCTAACTAACGTTTTTGTTACTACTAATATGAAGAAAAACAAAAGTGAATGTTCTTTCTATTTAACAGTGTAGCATTCCGACTGGTGTGAACACGTGGACTATCCATGGACTCTGGTAATGTAAATTATTCATCTATACATACTAATTTGTTAATTTGTTTGGGTAGTATACATTAACAGGGGGATTACCACCTATCTGATAGGACAGTGATTAATTCACTATTGGTAATCCTTTGCCACATTGCCTAAAGACATAAAATAAAAATAAATAAAAACAGATAATTATAAAGAAAATGATGGATTCTTCATTTCTTACCTTAATTTAGTACCGTACGTACTTTACATTATATTTCTTCCGGCAGGCCCGATGCTCCTAACTATTACCTTTCGTTCTGTTATCCAAAACAAGTGTTCGATCCCAATTCAATCACGGTAAGAAACTATATTATAATTATTTAGACTATTTGCATATGATGCACAATCGTCCAATCACATAACCTGAATCTATGAACGTAGTGTAACGGATATGGATAAATGTAATAATTTTAACGTTTAACCCGAAGGACAATTTTTTGCGTTAGTAGGATTGGTCACTTGGTGTTGCAGTAATGATTGTTTATTAATTGTCTTTAAAAACAAATTAATCAATCCTACTATTATATCCATCATAGAGTTTAGCGCCGAAACTGGTTAATAATGCCTACATCATGCCATAGTCTTTTAACAAATCACAGAACCTCACAAACATCACTCACTATCTAAAAGCATCACACCAAAATCAGTCCTACTATAAACTCATTTATTTATATTATATTATAACTTTCAAAATGCGATCGGATGATCCATCACATTCTGATTGAACAATTGCGGCGCAGTTTACGTCATCTAAGTGAAACCAAACTTTACCCCGAAGAAAGTATTGCAGTGTCCTTACGTCTGGAGAACCAGAGTTTACGGTTGTTACGTAACAATGCTCATTTTTGCTGTCAAGTAAGCATAGCTTAAGATGGCAAATAATATATATAAGTATTTAATTAACAATAGGCAGCACATCCGTAAATAATATACCTTTAAAAAACATAAAAACAATAACTTCCTGGTCATTCATTAACTGTAGTCTTGTGGACAATTTGCGTCACTCATGGTTTGTAATTCACCTGAAGAGTGTGACCACTGGCCATACGAAACAAGCGTGTAGTGAATAAATATGAAGTCACCTTAGTTCATCTCGTATCGTTTTTTTTTATTATTTAGCTCTACCTCAGTGTATCAAGCACTCTATCCAGGTGATCTGAATTATTTATATATACCATGTCCCGCATACCTGGCTCAGCCTATATATTGTGCCAGTTCTGCGGTACATTTTATTTCGAAACCTGAGCTGCACTGACGAGATCTAATAAGATCGAAACAGTACTCTGAAGATTGGATATAGATATATATATATATACATATATGGTCTAATGGTTAGGACATCTGCATATCAAGCAGGCGGTCCGAGTTCGAGTCTCGGTTGGGGCGACATTCTCACAGATTTCCTCATCTTTATCGTTTAAAATTAATTAATTAAATGTCATTATATCACCGGGCGGTTTAGAATTACTGTTCTTTGCCTGATTGGTTTTTATATATATAATACTGTATATATGAAATGTTGTAATTTAGTCGTGTAACTTTTAAATTAACTTTGAAGCTAAAACAGATTTTTATGTTTTCAATTGGGTGTGCTAGGACATCACGGATAAGTTGCAACTCGTATGGCCATCGTTAAAATACAACGAAGAAAATATGTATTTCTGGTAAAGACATACTTTTAATTGTGCTTAATATTTGTTTTATTTATGGATAATTCATAATATTCATGTTTTAATATTACAATGTGTATAGAGTTGTTATGTGTGTTTTTCATTTACGTGGTCTGTTTTAATTGTAAATGAACAAGTAAATTAAAATGAAAAAATAAACAAAATAAAAATAAACAAATAAGGCCTATACTATGAATAAAATAAAACAACTAGAGCATTCTCAAACTGAGTGACGTTGTTGATGAAATGTTACTGATTTTTAAAGGATTTACTGTTTATTTTTATAATTTTTTTTCCTTTAGGCAAAACGAATGGTGCAAACACGGAAGTTGTGCGCTTAACTGCACGACTGAAACAGATTCAGAGAGAAATTATTTCAACAAGACGGTTGATTTAAATAAAAAGTTTAGTATTGATAAGTAAGTTCTATTACAGGAAATTCTTATACTATAAACTTTGGTATTGAATCATTACAGAGCCAAACATATCTTATATATTATGATCATTTTAGACAAATGGCAAATCTTAATTACTTCTGACAAAATATCGTCATCGTAGACTAGATTACATGTAGAGTGCATGTTTTTCTGCCTAGAAGCTTGTTCCGCAACAACGCAAGTGATTTGACCCATCACCGGCGATGGATTTAATTGTCATTAATCAACACGCTTTTGTTGTTTACATCCTTTCGTTGTGCCTAGTAGGTGTCTTAAACTTCGTTTCCATTCGGACGCAACGCGACGACGACATAGGCACAGTGCAAGTGTTCGGATGATTCATCACATTGTGATTGAACAACTTACTTGCGGCGCAGGTTAGTCATCTAAAAGCTTGGCAAACGTGTTGACCAATGACAAGCGACCGTTCGAATAATCCATTGGTTGTGATTGGTCAACACACTTACGTTGCGTTACGTCCTTGTCTTGCGTCTCAAGTGGGAACCAAGCATTAGTGAAACCAAACTTTACCCCGAAAACAATATTTCAGTGCCCTTACGTCCGGAGAACCAGAGTTTACGGTTGTTACGTAACAATGCTTTATTTCTGTGTCGGCACGTGGACAAAAGTTCTGGGTAGATCAATTTATCTCTGGTGAAGTGTTGAATAGTCACCATTCAATCGTATTTAAACAATATCATGAAAGACCCAGTGATCTACTGGCGAGAAGGCCTACATTTACATATCAAGCAGATGGTTCTGGGTTAGAATCTCTCGGTGGGGCAACTTTGTTTCATTCTCACAGATTTCCTCATTTTTATCTTTTCAATTAATTAATTCATTTTCAGTATATAACCGGGCGATTTAAAGTGTATTATGTGCCCGTGATGTTTAGTTTTCAGTTAAACAAATTCCATATAATATATAAATAATGTATAATGTATGATATATCTATATAAATGTTTATCTGAAGGGCATTATCCGAAAACGGTATTGTTCCAGGGAAGAGTTACAATTTGACTACAATAACCGACGCTCTCCACGATGCCTTCAACGCTACATCTATTGTTTGTTGTTCAGTTGTAAGTACCGTATATGATTACATTAAATAAAAAGAAAGGAACGAGCGAAAAAAATACATATTCATGACCAGCGTTTTTCTTTTTTAAGTAAACCTCTGATGCATTATGGTACATATTAACTTTGTTAAGTTGCGTAAAGCAGAGTTTAGTTTCAAATCTATGTCTAACGCAGCAATACCTTCCACCATTAAATCACTCCATGGTATAGGCCTAGACCTACTGTTAGAACTCCACTCTATCACCTAGATTGATGATTATTGTATTATTGTATGTATATTTAGTAATTTATCTCTCTATGATATGAGCCTTCTTTTATGTGCAGGTTGGTGGACAGAATTACTTACACGAAATCCATTTGTGCATGACAACAGACTTTACCTTGAAGGACTGTGATGTGAGCATGACAGGATGCAAAAAATATGAACCCATAAGCTATCCAAGTTTCAAATCTTCATTTATTTCTGAGTTAAGCTTAGAATTACCTTAATAGGCCTATATTGTTTTTCAACAGTAAAAATAAATAAATAGTTAAAGTTATATAGATATCATTTTTCTTTCAACTTTCAGTTTTTTTTTACTTCTTGTTTACACGGAAAAAAAGAAGGTTGATCAAGAATATAAAGTATTCGTTGTTTTCTTAATCTATCTCATGATAAGTATGCATAGGCCTAATAAAAGTTAAACAATTATGACAAATTATGGAGAATGTTTTTTTTTTCACTATGAAAATGAAAATATCAGATTTAAATAGAGTCAAAACAGGCAAAATGTTTCAAGCAATTATGATTATTGGAATAAATGTGTTTAAGCAGCATAGAAACATTGTCTTTTCTTTAATATTATTATATGTACCGCCATCCATTTTGCACGGTTTATATAATACCTATTAACTTATTGATAATATTAATAATTACTTCCATATCGATAATGCAACGTATAATTAACCTTATTCAGATAATATGTAGGAATTATTTTCTATTTTCATCTATCAGGATTTAAAATTCGTTTACACCAACCATATTTTAGTTCCAAAGTCGGGAATTTTGATTCCATCTTTTAAAAGGTTACCTATCAGTGTATTTCTTTTAATGGTTTATTTTTCCCACTCTACAGGAAGTTAACTTTTGATACATTCTCTGATTTTATTTGTAATAGAAGCATGTCAACTTTGAAAGTACCAGTGACTGTTACTTTACCAAAGTTTCGATTATTCAATACATTGCATTTCTTTTTCTGTTACGCCCAAACCAAATTGCAGGTTTGAAATTTTACAAAAAGTAATAACAATTTCTAAACCTTTATATACATTATGACCATTGTCTGCAAAAATTACCGTATCGTCAGCAAGCTGCGATATCCTTACATGCGAGTGAGTGGCCAAGAGTGTAACCGTTATACTTAGCCATAACATCGGCAAGGGTTCGATGCTCACTCCCTTCATGGTTTTGGTTGTAGAACGAGTCTTCTCGGACTATAAACCGTAGGTCCAGTGTACAAATCTGGCTCATGTGCAAGAACGTAGTACATCTTTCGAGAAGAGTAGGGCGTTCCCCCGATGTACTAGTTCACACACAGCCACTGCCACAAACTCATCATAGTATACATACACTGAGCACTCTGTGTGGCTACCCAGTATAAAGATTTACTGTTAATAATAACATACATCTTCAATATTGTTATTTACAGAAGGTAGTAAAATACCAGAGTGGTATTGCAAGGATTTTTAACAACAACAGAACAGAACAATAATCTGTTAAGATATGCCTACACGGCCACAATGTCATTTTACTTTTCATTATGTAATTTTCCCATGCTGCTCTCCTTCTTATTTCGCTGAAGTTATGATTTTCTGTTAATTGCTTGCCACGAATATTATGTCAATAAACAGATTAGGTAGCACAATCATAACATTCTTCATCTCCTGTGATTGTGATCAAATAAAATATCAATTAAAATAAATATGAATATTTAGTGATTTAATAAAATGATGTTTGTGAACTGTGTTATGTAAATAGGCCTACACCGAGCTCACAACATTAGAGATCAAATTCCAAAAGATTACATAGACAGATATAAATATAGTGTAGACATAGCTTAACGCAATGTATTTGCATAACACAGTTCACAAACATCGTTTATTAAATCACTAAATATTCATATTTATTTTGACAATTATATTTTACTATTCTATTAATTACTGTGTTGTAATTTGTAAATTTTGCTCGTTTCCTTTCTCTATATCATATTGATATGCTTTACACAGTAAATAATTGGAAACGTATAGGCCTAAGGAAATGTTAACATTAATTTTAACACCAAACTTTCTTGGAAAGAATTAATATGTAGCATAAATATAAATGGTAACACAATGTATGTTAAGGCACGAGATAAAATGGCAAACGAAAATTGTTTAGTTTGTTACGATCAGCTTCTGACTGATCGATGGAAATGTGACCAATGTACGTTAGAAGCTCATATGACCTGCATTGTGCGATGGTGTAACACCTCGCAAACGTGCCCTCAATGTAGGTTATCAATCACTACTACTCCTTCTACCCCTACCACTCCTTCTACCCCTACCACTCCTTCTACCCCTACCACTCCTTCACGCTCATGGGGAGACGAAGAGATCTTGTTTGCAGAATCTAACAGAAGTTGGATCCGAACATTTGATTTCTATGTTTAAGCGCTATGAAAATAATACAACCCCGTATTCTTTTTTCAAATTTTCTTATAGGCCTAAGTTGTTGTTATTCTTTTCAAATAACATTCCCGTCTATTACTACAACTACATACTCTCATCAGGTTAGCTATATAGTTGTTTTAGGATTATACGGTGAGCCTCTCTGCTGAACGATTTCATGGATATGGAATATGCCTAGGCCAAATGCTTTTTGATTTGGTAGAGCGAAAGTATTGTGAAATAATTCAAAGATTCTGTATTACAAAAAGGATTATACAAAAACTTTCCGGAATACCGCTTGTGCTACTCTTTATTTTGAACTTACTGATTTGCAATGGCTTACAATAACGTTAATCGGGTATCTAAGGCCTATGTCTACTAATATAATAGTATTTTTGTGTGTAAAATTGATTGTTTTTAAAAGAAAATAACTCAAAAAATATAATTGTGAATTTCCTATATAAATAGTATAATTCGTATAATACCTGTTAGCACCAATTAAAAAAAAATGCTTATCTCATGACAGACGGTCGTTTTGTGCTGACGAAAAATAAGTGTGTTTATTATTGTTGGTTGCCAAATAAAAGGTTTATGCTTAGCCTACATTGTATTGTATGGCTACACTGTATTTTTTTCGCGCCGCGGCTCTAGCCAGCTATGTCCCAGGAGGACACATTAATTAATAAGCTGTTTCATAGCGGTAGCTTTAGTATCTAAGGCTGACAGGTTTGGGAATTTGGAAACTCGACTATAATTTATAGGTAGCTGCTGGACCCAAAAAACGTCTATGGGGGAAGAGAGTCTATATGAAAGCCTTTGCTGATAATACAGTATTATTGAGATGTAGACGGAAATCTGTAAAATCTTGTTCAATAAATAATAACTTCGTTTTTGCTGTCAACCAGGCCGGTATTATAATAAGTCACTGTCAAATAATCATTCGATAATGGTCAAAACTTTATTTTGGCTCTGTCAACATAAAGGGAGGTATTTACAATAACTTTCTTTTGACTGTCAATCTAGGCCAATGTTATAATAATACGCCGTCAGATATTAAATCATTGAAACAGTCCTGGTAAATTGTTTGTTGGTTATCAGATGCCGTGGGGGGTCCAATCAATTATCGTCAGAAGGTGAACAATCAGTCTAGGTAGCAGCAGCAGATTATTAGGAACGCCTGCTCCATTAATTAATCCAGAAAAAGGTTTGTACATTATCTATTTGTTTATTAGCCTTCTCCTAACACAATTATATTTTCTTTAAAAAAAGGTTTTATAAGTGGTTTCAACATTTATGATAGTAATGTCACAGTTCTGTGTCTGGACGCAACTTCATAGACCTACTAGTTATATTATTCATATTAACTGATACTTACTCTTCATTTACCGTAAAGTTCAGTTTTAATGAAATAGGCCTATATAATATAAATTGGCTTCGTAACAATTAGTGTTGAAAAGGTTAGTTTTTTGGTGATAGGTGAAAATGACATGTAACTTCGTAATCAATTTATTTTTTTTTGTATAAAGGCCCAATTACCCTATGACGATAACGACGGATGATAAATATATAGCATGCATTTTTTTTACATAAACCAAAAGAAATTAGAAAGGTTTTCGTTCTAGACCTATAGGATAATCATTTATGCTGCCTTTGATAAAAATAATGTTTTTCAAATTCCAATCAAATGATGTCATGATAAATAAAAACAATAAAATCGCTGTATTGTCACGATATTATTGGTCTTACTAATCATGACGTCATTTGATTGGACGTGTGAAAATATAATTTTCATCAAAGGAATTGTTTATATTTCTTTTGGTTTATGTATTAAAAATGCACATTTGTCTATTTATCGTCGATCGTTATCGTCCTAGTGTATGGGCCTTATGCTGTAAATGTTCAATTAATTGATCATTCCGTTTTCATTTTATTAGTTGGACTCTTGCACAGTTGCTGCCTAATCGTTGTTGTGTAATATCATTTCGAACCATATTAAAATCATAAAGAGATTCATATTCCTTAACATGTGGCTGTTATTATACAATTGAAAGCAAAACCCGTTGAATCTCAAATCATTAGGACTAGAAATTTGGCTTATCAATCAAATAAATACTTTCGTTCAAAATGAAACTCCAACCTCTCTAAAAGATTGAACTCGAAAACGGACCGTTTTTTTTAATTGGGTATGTTGAAACATTTCAATATTCATTTAAAAAAGTACATTAATTGTGGTATTGATCAGTGGCTATAGAGGCGTAAAAACCCTCGGTCAATATCATGTAAAATGCACTGTGGAAGGGTTATTATTAAGACTGCAAAATTGGGCTTATCAACAAATAAATACTTTCATTCAAAATGTAAAATCAAGGCTGAAAAATTGGGCTTATCAACAAAATATTTTATTATTAGACGCGATAACATCAAGGATAATCAGTATAATTATTAATATAGCCACTGTTACTAGTTTTATTCTACATGCTAAAGTAAATAAAAATCCACTAGAAAACAAACAAGTCTGAATGTTATGCTTATTAGCCATGTTATGTTTGTTACTGTAGGCCTATGATTGTTTGCAATGTCCACATATTATTTCCGTGGGCATATCCATAGTGTATCACTCACAAAAAAGACGTGTGAGGTTCTTTTTCTTTAGATTTTGAAGAATGATTTGTGTTACAGGTTGACACATGAGTCAAATGCTCAAGATATCAGCTAACGCCATGGAACCCTTGGCTTATCAATGAATAATAAATACAGTACTACTTTCGTTCAATTGAAATCGGAATCTGACCGTTTCATTAAATTGGGTGTGATTAGGCCTAAACATATAATAATTTATTAAAAAGGTACAATAAAAACAAATGCATCAGAGGCGTAAAGAACCCACGGTCAATATCATGTAAAATATATATGGTATAAGCACTGTGGAAGGGGTCATTATTATTAAACTGGAAATTCGGCTTATCAACAAATAAATACTTTCGTTTAAAATGTAAAATAAGACTGCAAAATTGGGCTTATCAACAAATAAATACTTTTGTTCAAAATGTAAAATAAGACTGCATAATTGGGCTTATCAACAAATAAAATATTTTTTTTCAAAATGTAAAATTAAGACTGGAAAATTGGGCTTATAAACAAATAAATACTTTTTTTCAAAATGTAAGAAAACATTTTTTAAATATAATCCTTAAGCTCTGTCTATACTATCAAACTAAATATGATGTGCCCATATTATATAGACATGACGATGTCCACTACGATATTCGGGCATATCACTTACCATATTTGGGCACATCACACTTTTTTTTTAAAACTAGTTGGGACAGTGTAGACACAGAACTATGTGATCGAAACATAAGTCGGAATTGGACTGACGCGATTGATTTAATTGGGTATTTTTATTAATGTAATGATTCATTAAAAACTATAATACCGATACGCGTTTGGTATTGATCAATGGTGCAAAAAACCCTGAGAAATAATGGTATAACGCGATTTGGTGATAGCTTATCAATAATACAACCCATGATACTATTATTATAAATACCTATTACAAATCCATTCATATAACTTTTCATCGCGAACCGAAAATGTATAAATGTTATTCTACAGACAGTAATTATATATTCAAAAGCCATATTATTATTATTATCAATACCTAAATGCGATAGTAATAACCACATAAACATAAATTATACCCAATACAAGTTTGTGCGTTTAATTCTAGAAAGAAACGACTGTGCTGACAGGCCAATGACATAAATCACAAGTAAAGTCCCAATTGTTCACTTGCGTTTTGATTGGCCGACCTATTATATTAGATTAATGAAGACTGTCCAGTCAAAAAGTTACGCGGCGTTTTTTGTAAGAAATATTTCTTGTTTTATCAAAGAATCCAATCATATTTAGCGCCATCACACGCCAAAATCGTATTACTGGTATTTCCATTTGTGAATTTGCGAAACATGGCGCTGGCTGCAGGAGGTCTGTTGACAGTTCCTACGTTAAAAGGGTTTGTTTTAACTGACAAGTTGGGAAGTGGCACATATGCAACGGTTTATAAAGGTTTTAGAAAGGTGATTCATTATAAATTATTGTTTTCATGCATATTCATTGCAGATTGTAGGTATATGCCTTGGATATATGTACAGTCATTGCCAGTGGCACTTCACAGGCCCACCAGCCAGAGTGCACATTTTCACTCATTATTTCCATCAGCTCGCTCGGCTCCGCCAGACAGATTTCATAGCTGGGCCAAGGCAAGCTAGCCAAAAAATGTAAAGCTGCCATAGCCTTTCTTTGTCCTTGTGATGATACTGGATAGAAACATAAAACATATAGGCCTAGGCCTACTACTAGGCTAGGGCCTAAAATGTAGGCCAAGCAAGGGCCTACTACTATACTATAAAGTGAGGGGTCCTACTAAACACCACCAGATACCTACTAGGGGCCTAGGCCTAGAGCGATAAATCCTACCACCAGAGAGCAACCACCTGTTTGGAATTGATTATTAAGGGTATATTGCAAATTTCAAAGCTTAAGTCTTTCAGAAACTGATAAAATTGAAGTTTAAAGTTGAATTTCTCGCCGTCGTATTCCAGAACCGAATGCGTTTGATAAACATTATAGCAACGAAACGAACGCATTCATCCGTGTCTCTTGTGACGTGTATTGTATTCAACGGTCAACTATGAGGCGCTACCGATGAATTTATTTGGTCAATTAAAATCAGAAATTCGTTTCTGTACACTATAACATTTATTAAAAATAAATAAAACTTAATGCCAACTACATTTTGTCAGTGATGGTAATGCACTTGTCAATTGTATGACCCACTATACGACCCCCGGGAGAGGTGCGTCATTTGTCCGATGTGCGTCATACTTTTGAATACCATGACGCACCCGTGCATCAAAAAGGTGACTTACCTTTAGGTGACCATGACGCACCCATTTTGACGCACTGTGACCATGTTGTTTATGATATGGTGGGTGGTAAAGTGACGGACATTGACACACCTTGTTTATTGATGTGACGTACCATCTAGGTTTTTTGACGCACCCCTGTGTCAGTAATTATTTGTAAATGACGCACCTCTCCCGGGGGTCGTATAGTGGGTCATACAATTGACAAGTGCATAATCGTATGTTAAAATAGAGTAAACTCATTATAGAATAGGAATGTGGAAAGAGAAAATAAAACAGAAGTTTTAACTTGATATTACCGTGTATTTTATGTCTAAAGAAATATCTGGCCACTGCACTATATGTCAGAGTGGTGAAATAGAAAATATACAACATTTTTTATTTAATTGCCAAGCTCTTAATGCCATAAGAGAGATTGAATTTATAATAATATAATAACCATTCCTACAGCACCCAGAGTATACGAAAATGATGACAAAGGGAAATAATTAAAATTAATGTGCAAAAAAAATGTTATCGTATGGTATGCTATTTGTTATGTTATCGTTACCGATTTTGACATACAAAACATGATAAAAACATAATGATAAAAACATAATGTCAAAAGAAAGACTAATCGCGCAATCGATTGGTGTAATTTATGTGACTGACTAAAGTAACAAAAAAGCATCGGTAGCGCCTCATAGTTGACTGTTGAATACAATACACAAGAGACACGGATGAATGCGTTCGTTTCGTTGCTATAATGTTTATCAAACGCATTCGGTTCTGGAATACGACGGCGAGAAATTCAACTTTAAACTTCAATTTTATCAGTTTCTGAAAGAATTAAGCTTTGAAATTTGCAATATACCCTTAATAATAAATTCCAAACAGGTGGCTGCTCTCTGGTGGTAGGATTTATTGCTCTAGTTGGTATCTGGTGGTGTTTAGTAGGACCGTAAAGTGAGTCCTCCTGGTGTCGAACCTACGTCATTATGACAGGTTTGGCCACCGCGCACCGACAAGTTGAACCGCCGGTCAAACAATCGTTTTCGGCGGTTGTTTAGACCATATATTTTGGAAACTATGAGTCAGATTTTTTAAATTTATTTCTTTAATTGCAATATTTATAATATTAATAGACTAAAAAAACCGTGATATTAACTTTTAAATATATAGGTACATCGATATATCCTATGAATAGAATTTTCTATTAAAAAGAAACTAGCCTAGCATCGGCGAAAGATAGCAGTTGGCATTTCATAGAAAGTAATGTTTTCCTGGGCGACGGCTCAACTTGGCCTAATCCGAACCCACTACCACCCAATCCCTGAACCATGACGTACCAATATCTATGCCAACCAGCCAATCAACCTAGCCTGCTCTGCTGGTAATACCTATGCACTTTTCAATTGCATGACCAAATACAACCCCCGGGAGAGGTGCCTCATTAGTCCGATGTGCGTCATACCTTTGAATGCCATGACGCAACTGTGTATGAAAATGTGACCTACCTTTAGGTGACCATGACACACCCATTTTGACGCACTGTGACCATGTTTTTAATGATATTTTTAGTGGTAAAGTGACGCACCATCAATTATTGATGTGACATACTTTCTACTAGGTTTTATTACATCAGGAATTTTTTTTTAAAGGGAACACCCATGACGCAGTTCTTCCGGGAGTCGTATAGTGGGTCATACAATTGACAAGGTTACTAAAATAGATTATAAATTACATAATCATTAATATAGGCCTATATTTACTTTTCCAGGTGGCACACAGAGAAGTCGTAGCAGTAAAATGTGTCCTAAAAAAGAGCCTGTCCAAGTCCTCTACAGAAAACTTGTTAACAGAGATTGAAATATTAAAGAAAGTAAAGCATGACCACATTGTAAACTTAATTGACTTTCAGGTGAGAATTAAACATATCATTTTATATATTTCTACAAAAAAATAATTTTTACTAGAGGCACACTATATTCCAGAGGCAACATTAACAACCACCATTTTCGGTCATAAATCTACTGTGTGTGGTATTGCCCAGTATTGTTTTATGATATAAAATGATATCAAGCACATGTAATTAACATGCTCTATAGTAATAATTTTAACTTACAGTATCATTATATTTTTCCAGAGGCAAGTTAAACTATTGTTTATTTATTTATTTAAAAACATATTTATACATAGGATTTAAACCTACCGGGTGCAGATATGCACCTGTTACATATGGTCCTGTTTTTAAGGAGCAAAAATGTTGTTTTCATTCTCCATAACAGTTTCAAAATAAACCTGATCAGTATTTTGACTTAATTTTTTGATTTAAAAATTCACAAAACGACATACAATTAAATATTTAGAAAATAACATTTAATGTGATGTTAGGATGTACTTGATAACATTTTATAAAACCCTACCCGTCCGGTCCCCGACATGCGATACTGGGCGTAGATTAGTATACAAATGAATAAGTTATATGGCGGAGAAATTAAGGCAGGGGCCGCTGTTTACTGTACCTAAAAAGCTCATAATATTAGCTGATTTCGACACTGCCTCACTCCTAGTTTTGGTTGTGGAACAAGTATTCCCTGATAAGGACTATAAACCGTAGGTCCGGTGTACACAGTTAAACATGTGTGCACTTTAAAGAACCCAGTTCATCATTCGGGATGAGTAGGGGCTTAGTTCACAAAATAGCCCTTGTATCAGGGGGATTACCACACTATCTGATAAGAATTCACTATTGATAACCCTTGCCTACATTTGCTTTAAGTCATAAATTTAATAAAACAAATAAAATTAAATTAATAAAAATAAATACTTTTTTTATCAGGGATTGTAATTAGTAAATTTAATTCGACCTCTTAATAATAAAACATTACTATACTTCACTGGACTTACAACATACTAAAACATATTGCAACCATTGGGAACTTGTTGTCTTTATAAGCTTACTTTTCTTTCCAGTGGGATGGGCATTACATCTACCTGATAATGGATTACTGCAGTGGGGGAGATTTATCAAAGTTTTTAGCAACGAAAAGAGCACTTCCTGAACGAGTTGTTCGACGATTTTTGCAACAATTAGGTAAAAGTTAGATTGAGAATGAATCATTTAGAGTTTATGCACATTGAAAATTAGTCTACAATATTATCTATGTAGCCTAATTTAATTTTAAATCAATAAAAACTATAGCAACATTAAAAATAATTTGTACTAATTATATAAAGAAGTATTTAGGTAGATTCTAATGGTTGCTTAATTTGCAGACACCATCTTTATAATCCATCATATAGCATTACCTAGCTATATTTTCTGGATTTTCCTAATCATGAATTATTTACAAAGAAATAATTGGTCATGTTATGTTGACCAAACACTTATCCATATGTTAAATTACTAGGCATACATTCTGTAACTATACTTAATAGTGGTACACACATTGTTTAAAACACAATGTTTATGTCGAGTCAATTGGCCCAGAGGTTAAGGCACAGGCGCTTTTGGTGGTCGAACTAGTCTTAGATAAGGAATTAACCGTTGTGGACAGACGAACAACAGCGCCGTTTGGTGGCATCACTTGACACAAAGTGTCCAGACCTCTGTACAATATAATATAGCTCAGTTAGGCTGCAAGCCACAGGCTAACTCATGAAATATTTTTAAAGATTTATTAATGGTTGGTGTGACAAATTATTTTAATACATTTTTTTTTTCTTTTTACATCAGCTAGTGCTTTGCAGTTTTTACATTCACAAAATATATCTCATATGGATTTGAAACCTCAAAATCTGCTACTTTCCAACTCATATGATCCGGTGTTAAAGGTTGCAGGTAAGCTGTATGGATGATTCGGCCCACATGGGCTGAGAGACAATTTCGCCCAAACCATGGTTGTTAATATGCATTTTTGTTGCTATTTATCAAGTTTTTTAAAGTTGATTGAACTAGACAATCATATTAAATGATAATATAAATAAACACAACAGCCACAGAATATGCATTCTAAACCACCCGATGATATAATGAAATTAATTAATTCGAAACGATAAAGATGAGGAAATCTGTGAGAATGAGAAAAAGTCCTAACATTTTGTGTAAGTAGCCATGTTCTAGCCTGCTAGACTAGACCAATTGCATCGATAGCTGGAGGGGTTTAATGCATTGAAACAAAATCAAAATTAATCATTATTAAATACACTAGAAATATATATGTATCGCTATTTATAAATCTATAAACACAACAGGCATAGAAATAAATTCCAAACCGCCCGGTGATACACTGAAAATTATTTAATTAATTTTTGAAACGATAAAGATGAGGAAATCTGTGAGAATGAGAAAAAGTCGCCCCAACCGAGACTCGAACTCGGACCGTCTGCTTGATATGCAGTTGCCCTAACCATTAGACCACTGGGGCTTTCATGGTATTGTTCTTTAACTCGATCGGATAACGACCCTTTAACATTCTCGGCGTGGTACGGTTGGAACACAACTAGTCCTCAGTTGTACGCACGCGCACCAGAGATCAAATTGATACGCCCTCATCTATAATTCAGTTTAAACTATTTATAAATCTATAAATGTGTATATCATTGGAAAGGTTACATCTTCGGCCGAATCTCTGCAGCTATTTGACACACCATATTTTTCTTTTACTCTTACCCTAATTACGAAATTCTATTCTGGTACAATATAATAATAATAATATATAAATACTTTATTTTAACACGGAAAAGCTTGTGTCACCATAAAGGTGTTCTTCTACAAGGCCGTGATCAACTAACAGTAGTACATTACACATTTAAAAATAACAAATTTAAGAAATAACAAATTTTCAAAATTTTGTCTTTTTTTAAACAGTCATAGTTTCTAAAGTAAACCGTGAACCGTTTATTTTTATTACAAAATCTAGAAGTTGATGAGTTGTAGATAACGGATCATGCATCGATAAGGCTAATAATAATAATAATAAATACTTTATTTTAACACGGAAAAGCTTGTGTCACCATAAAGGTGTTCTTCTACAAGGCCGTGAACAACTAACAGTAGTACATTACACAATTTAAAATAACAAATTTAAAAAACTAGATGGTACGCTCGCTTCGCTCGCGTACCATCTAGGTCGTACCCACAGATGGTTCTCGAATACACAGTAATTTCAGCGTTAAAAAACTGGCGATTTCAAATGTACAATAATGCAGGACAATAATATATGTCGTTTACAGGAACGATTAAATAGACACTGTGATTTATGTACTCAACTAAAATTAGCACACTGGGAATTACTTCCGAAAGAGAAAGTTGTCACAAAATGAGACCAATTGTTTAAGTCAAATTTAAACAAACTTAATTTGTGTTTTGTATGTAACATTATGGTTGAGAGATGGGGAAGAGGATGGGTGCAAAGAGGAACAATTTTTAAATATATTCTTTATTTTGTAACGAAATATTAATTAACATGTTTTACAAATAATATACCACTAAACACAGTAAAACATTGCGATGTAATACTTTGTTGAAACTATCACCGTCGTAGTCGATTGAAATAGTACAGTACATGTAACGATACACTACGACGTATGTTTATATATAATGTTAAACAGTTTGTGAAAACCACCTCTATTCGGGGCAAATCATAAATTCGATTTAATCGGTAATAAATATTAAATTACGGCGACTGAAAACGCTAGCTCATTATCCGTTTAAAAAAAATTATATCCAACCTCTGCAGCACAGATTGAAAAAAATAATGGATCGAATTTCTGTTATGAGTACAGTACTTTCCTTTACGACGCCTGAGGGAATAGACACTTGTGGAACGACACAGAGATTGGAATGTTCCATTCATCGCAAATCAATACATTTGTATAAACGTATATTAAATCTATCAAAATAGTATTTTTTTAAGAAAATCGGCCTGTCTTCAACATTATGATACTGTACTCGAGCTGTTCAACCGGTTTTCAGCTATTAAAAACAATTATCGTAGGAGGAGATAGGAAAATGCGAAGCCTCCTCGCATTTTTGTGGCGGGTATTTTTCAAGATGGACATCCATTAGACAGTGTATACCACGATCGGAAAACACCCCTATCTGGGGCAAATCGTTGAACCTAAATTCGTTTTAATCGTCAATAACTAATTATCTAACTCAATTTAATTAGTAAACAGGGTTACATCAGGTGGTTAAAATCAGTACCGAAAGTACGAACCAACTTTACATACCATCGAGTAAAAATTCTAAAAGTAAGGCGTGATTTACCGAATTTTGCCCTTACGTAAATTTATATATAGATAACACATTTTCAAAATTTTGTCTTTTTTTAAACAGTCATAGTTTCTAAAGTAAACCGTGAACCGTTTATTTTTATTACAAAATCTAGAAGTTGATGAGTTGTAGATAACGGATCAATGAAAAAACTAATGAAATAATTCAAAGCTGTTATTTTTGTATTGAAGATTTTGGTTTTGCACAGTATGTTGAAATACAGATAAACAGTGAAAGTCTCAGGGGATCTCCACTTTACATGGCACCAGAAATTATTATAAATGCTACATATGATGCTAAGGTTGACTTATGGTCAGTTGGTGTCATTCTTTTTGGTAAGTATTTGTTGTCTGTAAACGGATGTGAGGTGCTGGAAAAACAGCTTTTCAGGGATGAGATTCCTCCTTGAATCGACGGATTTCATTTTTGTAACCTCTCAATATTATTCAAAATCTGAATCCAAAATTTTGTTTGGAGTGTAGGTGGTACCGTCAATCAATCATTATAACAATTCATTTCGCGCCCTTGATTTTTTTTAATTTGTTAATCTAACTATATTTAGATTTTTGGTGGCGCTATTTACTATATTGACACCGTTCTCTGTTATTGTAGATGTTCACAAAGTTTTTGTTATATTAAAATTACGGTAAAATACAAATCTAAATTTATTTAAATGATTTATTTGTAATTTTATTACAAAATGAACTACATTGAACCTGGGTTCACGAAGTGGAAACAGTCGTTTTTGATGTGACTGATTAGATCACGAAGTAGATGTTGAAATTTGTGCGAGTCCATGAACGCATGAAGCTGGGTAATTACATAAAAAAGCCCACAATGATTATCAGAATTCAGCATAAATCTAACATGTAATTAAATTAATTTGTAATACTGTATAAAATAATAATAGATCCATATTTTTGTATAATTTTTGTAATATTATTTTATTATGTTGGGGACCCCTTTGGAAACAAGCCTCTGGGCTTAAAGGGCCATCCCCTGCTTTCCATGCTTATTTTCTTGTCTAGTCTTGTATTTTTATATTTAATTGTTTCTCTTTTTATTTCATTTACATTATACTGTTTTATTTATTTGTACTGTATTTGGAAAGCAATAAATATTACTTACTTACTTACTAACACCGCTGGGAATGCCTACTGACCGTTGTGCAACGTCAACGCCTTTGTTGTAATTGTTTTGTAACTACTGTGGAGTAGCTTTGCGTCAGGGTGTTGAGTAATTGGTCAGATGTTTTGTAAGTACATTGAGAATACTTGGCTAGTGATCTGGAGGTCGTGGGTTTGAGTCCCACCCGAGAATCACTTGCAAATTTTTTAAAATTCTCAATGTACTTAGTATGAAGTACAAATTACATCAGAGTAGGGCAAAATATCTGACCAACAACTATGTTGTTTTGTTATAATCAATTAATTGTCAAGATTATTAAAGAAAAAAACATTTATTATTCTTAAATAAAACATTTGATTATTCTAAATGCAATTTATGAAATTTGCTATTTTTAATTGCTTCATTGTGAGTTGAATACCTTGAATAGAGGGCAACATAGACTCCCCTTAATCCCACTATTGTGTACTATTAGTATTTTATTTATTGATATTTTCAGTATTTTTGATTGTGTTCCTTTTTAGAATGTCTATTTGGTAAAGCACCATTTGCATCCAAGACGTTTTCAGAATTAGCTGACAAGATAAAAAGTAATGAACCTATTAAGGTAAGGTAACAATACTGTAACAATGTGTTTCTATGAACTGAATTTCAACCTTCGAGCTGCATGTTTTTTACTATATAAACCTGAATAAATTAAAAAAAATAAATAGATATTGTCTTTCTACTATTGGATGTATTGCTATATGAATAAATTCATTGGTACAGAAGTGTAATGTTTATTCTATAGTCGCTGAACACATAGACTACTACATCATTACATCTATGAATGGATGGCTAGTTGGTGACAAGAACGCTAGTTCATCATACCCTGTACCGTTTTGATTTTACAATCGTTCGGGAAAACATCTGACATGGAATACTACTTTGTTGAAGATTGAACAATTTAAAAGTAAATTCAATAAAAGACACATTTAATACAGTACTGCATACAAACAAATCAAATAATACCTTTTCTATTTTTCTGATAGATCCCGTCCTCAATTAGAATATCCGATCAGTGCCATGATTTGATGTTTAGACTTCTACAGAGAGATCCGAAGCAGAGGATAAGTTTTGAGGAATTCTTTGATCATAAATTTGTTGACATAGAACACATGCCATCTCCACAATGTATTGAACGTGCTGTGAGTAAAATGTGTAGGCTATTATATCAATAGAAAGAAGGGCCAATGTACAAATTATAAATTGTTTTGTATAAATTTTTGTATTTTTTTTAATGTTTCTGTTTCCATATATTTATATATATATTTTTGTAAATCAACAATTTCAGCCTTCGGGCTGCATGTTTTTTATTGTATAAACCTGAATAAATAAAAAAAAAAATAATAATTTTTTATTAAAGCCAGTAGACCTACATTCTTTTTACCTAATTTAAGGTCATACACTACATTTGCCTGCTATAAATACCAGAATGCATCGCGTATGATGTTCTTTACCGCTCTTTACCAGCTAGGCCTACACAACTAAGTCTAGCTAAGCAATGGTAGTGCATTGTTTCTCTTTTTTTTAATAATTAACCCTAAATAGTACCTTTAAATGACCCAATTTAATGTTTTTACAGTAATATATATGCATTATTTGTATTTTATTATATTCATTTTTATTATAGTTTTAATAATTGCTCCAAACTTTGTACTAAAGGGGAGCATTGTAAGTTTTTCCCAATTTGGACAGTATCTCGTCGAACTCTGAAATTAATATTTGTAGTTAACCTTTTTTCTAGAAAAAAATTGTAACAGAAGCAGCACAGAAAGATATAGAAGGTGATTACAAGTCTGCTGCCAGCCTATATTGCCAAGCTCTTGAATACTTTCTTCCTGCAATACACTGTAGGTATTATAGTAGTATGGTTATTGTATAATGGCTGTATTATTATGGTAACACATAAATTTAAGTATGTTGACGATGGATATTACTTTTACACATGCTTTAGAAGGTATCATTCGGTACACTTACATATCTTCATTAACAAGTCACCCTTCTAAAAAGACATTAAAACATTGCAAAATATTTAAGACAAATATAAATTGCCAATTTATTTCTTTGATAGATGAAAAAAATCGTACCAAAAAAGAAGCCCTGAGATCAAAGGTTAGGATTTATGTAGTTTTATTATTACAATTTGGCCATTTCATCTCAAGTCTTACTAAAAATGTAATGGTTTTTACTACTCTCAAACAATAGAGGGCACTTTATAACATATACCATGTAATTATTAGTTCTTCAAAGCAAGTATATGTCTCCTTGGCTGAATGGGTCAACACTCTGTCAGAAGATTTGTTAAAAAAGGCTTTGCCTGTTTTTAAATTTAATAATTGCAAATTATTTTTTTAGGTACGAGAATATATGCAAAGAGCTGAAGAGTTAAAACAGTCTTTCAAGCCGTCAGCTGCACATCCTCCGTCCACCCCAGAAGCGCCTTCAACCACATTTATTTTGGGTACGATCACACTTTTTAAAGTGTTAAATAATTAATGTTTCAGTACAGTAGTAATGAAGATTAATGGTATTATCTTCAAGCTTACTGTACTTGGAAACTAAGGACATTTTGATTAGGCCTCATACGAAAACATGGCAGCCAGCAGTGCAGCCCCTACCCAGATCAGCACACTGGAAGATCCCGTTTCTTTTCAAATAGTATACCAAGTTCTTGAACGTGCACTATATGTACACAACTTTACACTCAAAGGATGAGGCAACAAAAGTAAAGCATTTTGCCTAAAGATACAATCAGTATGGTGCAGATAGACTCGACCCCAGCCTATCACATGATAGTCCGATTTCCCTATCATTATTTGATGTCTATACAGCACTGTACCTGACAATATTCCCAAACAGTCTCAAAAACGCAAATGGGCCCAACTATCATAATTGTTAATTGAAAAAAACTTAGATGTAGAAATCCTAATATTATTGTACTGTTTCTTACTTACTTACACAATTTGATTTTCCTTTTTTAGATGGGTTAGCTAATGGATATCCTGAATTAAAAGCAGCATTGCATACAACATGCCAAGCTGAAACATTTGTAAGAATTTTACAATTGATTTCATCGTGTACATAGTAATAGTAAAATTGTCAGAAAGCTCAAATGAGGATGTAGGGATACTGAATTCTGCTAGATTTTCACTAGTTGCAGGTACTATCACAACTCCCATGTTCAGATATGTACAGATGTTTTTAAATGCTGTATTGTAATAGAAGTCTCAGCAAACCATTGTTGAGAAAATCATGATGGTCAAACATCAAAAGGTGCCTTACCAATTGAAACTTTTCCTTACAATGCCTTCCGGAATTTGGTTAGATATGACAGGTTTAAAGCCCTTTCTTTTCTTAGCCATGCACAACATACTGTATTAAGAAAACAAAAGTATACTCCATATGCAAAATTTAAGAATATTCAAAGTTGTAGTGTGTTGAAAAATTGTTGGTCTTAAGGGATTCTCACAACATATTATGTTATGACACTTTTTTTAACCTTGTCTACTAGTTCACACATCCACTGTCATACACATCCAGCTGCAAAAACCTTCAGGTTGTTGAAGGCGGCAACTTAGTACAAGATGAGTTTATGATGGTGTTTATATGTTATTTACTGTACAATAAACACTATTATATATATATGTTTTTTACAGGATGAACAAGAAAGGTACCAGGAAGCATTTAGTAAATATGAAGAAGCACTAGGCCAACTATTACCAATATTACAAAGTGAGAATCTAAATGTAAAAGATATAAAGATTTAATATTTTTATGATTCTTTTATTGCTATAGTCTTTTATACTACAACTTTATAGTGGATTTTATATTTCTTAAAATTTAATATAACCGCTATTTTTGCCATAACATGAAAATGTAATATGCTCAGCTATTTCCCTGTCACATAAGACAGAACCAGAAGAATAGCTCTGGCAATGAACTTGAATTAAACATTATGGAATTGTTTAATGTATAATCTCTTTTGTCTATAGGCGAACCAAAAAGCCATAGAAGGGAACTGTTGCAAACAGAAGTTTTGAGATTTATGTCAAGAGCAGAGGAGATCAAAAACTATTTAGAAGTAAGTAAAAGAGTGCCTATTTAACACTTTGACTGCCAGAGGTTTTTCCAGTTAGAAACTGCCACCGCCAGCGTTTTTAACCCAATTTGATGTAGACTAAAATAATCATAAAGATTTTAGCTTTACAATGGTACCAAGAACGATTTTCAAATCACAATATGTAAATCGTAATAGTAGAATAAAAGTAACCTCTTCGAGTTTTTCGTAGTTTAGAGCAAGAAAGTCGAGATATTCGCGATTTTGTGCAAGACATCACAATATAAAAATATTGCCCGGTGAGATTAACAAATAACGTAAAAGTTGCTTACACTGCACCGATAGGCCTATAAAACACGTTATCACTATATCTAAAAATGTATTACATTTTATAAATCATGAATCTTACCTCAAAGTTTTGCCAAAATCCACATAGTGAAGACACCAGGCCTAGTAAACGAGGCCTAAAGTTGGTCCGGAACTGTTTTACGACTAGGCCTAGGCTAGCCTAGTACTAGCCTAGTAAACTGATGATAATATCCATACCATTTCACATGAATTCGTATCTACAATACTAGAGCTTCCAGAAAACGTTTTAATCATGATTATCAATTTTTATACTGACGAGATTAAAATTTACTGTAAAGATGAAAATAGGTGACCCATGTTATTTATATTTTTAGACATGATGACGTCACTAAAATTAAAATATTTTTAACTCATGCGAAAGATAGTTGATTTACCTAGACAGTATTAAAATATCGGGGGAAATGGAATACGTATAAGCGAGATGCGCTCTATTTAATGTGATGAGCAATAACAAAAGAGTAAAAAATCCTATAATTTACATTCGTGTGGCCAAACGATGACGTCATGACATCCGAGGGGTAAAGATTCTGCATGAATTCATATCTACAACATATCTGCTACATATTAAATTTAAAAAAAATTGGGGGTCATGGATGATTCTGAGGAGCTATAATAGATTCAAACTAGGCATAATTTATAGGTAATAATAGGTCTAAATCAATGTGTTCGTATGAAATCATTTTAATTTGAAATGACGTCAATCTTTTTTTTTAAATGACTAGGAAAGGCTGTAAAATCATAATTCAAGAGAAAAACACATGATTTTCATGCTCGTGGGGCACCTTACGCGTAAAATTTTTCGCGCTCGTGGGAATTTTTGACATCCTTAAAATGTCATGATCAGGGTAGAAAGTTAATTAGAAATTAATTTTGCGCATTTAGAAATTTTAAATGTGCGTGCGTGCGTAACTTCTTGTGAAACATGCCATTTTCAATCCATAGAAAGTTTGCTCTTGATATGACTTAAATTTTCACCAAGTGTCAATACAAAATTAATTTTGGTTTATAATCTATGATCAATCATTGAAATTAATAAAATCGCGCGTAACTTGCGCTGCGCGACTCTAACGTCATATAACGAAATTTCTTGCACAGCTACAGCTACAGGTCAATCTTATGACAAAGTTTTGTAAGAAGAATAACATAGAAAAAAAAAAAAGATCGTGACAATAACAAGGGGTTATCCGCCAAGTGCGGATAACCAATTACTAGAAATAATGTATGCTAGGTGCCCATCATTTAGTAACCTGGTAAATTCTGTTCTTAACTGTATATGTATATTTTGCAGATGAATCGTCTTCCATCACGACAAGATTCACTCAACCAAAGTGTAATGGTAACAAATGATTCAGAAGATGCAACATGTAAGTTTTTAACATTTATAGCTGCAAGGTTGAATCATCTCATCTTAAATTATGAGTTTATACCACTGGTGCTCTTTCCCAAAGTAGTAGCATATTTTTGGACGGTGTGTTTTTCACATATTTTCCATATACCACACTTGTGATGAACCTATATTTACTCTCTTCTTCTTATACCACACCTGGAATGAACCTACATTTACTCTCTTTTTCTTATACCACGTCCACCTGTGATAAACCTAAGTTTACTCTCTTCTTCTTATACCACACTTGGAATGAACCTAAGTTTACTCTCTTCTTCTTATACCACACCTGGAATGAACCTAAGTTTACTGTCTTCTTCTTATACCACACCTGGAATGAACCTAAGTTTACTGTCTTCTTTTTATACCACACCTGGAATGAACCTAAGTTTACTGTCTTCTTCTTATACCACACCTGGAATGAACCTAAGTTTACTGTCTTCTTCTTATACCACACTTGTAATGAACCTAAGTTTACTGTCTTCTTCTTATACCACACCTGGAATGAACCTAAGTTTACTGTCTTCTTCTTATACCACACCTGGAATGAACCTAAGTTTACTCTCTTCTTCTTATACCACACCTGGAATGAACCTAAGTTTACTGTCTTCTTCTTATACCACACCTGGAATGAACCTAAGTTTACTGTCTTCTTCTTATACCACACCTGGAATGAACCTAAGTTTACTGTCTTCTTTTTATACCACACCTGGAATGAACCTAAGTTTACTGTCTTCTTCTTATACCACACCTGGAATGAACCTAAGTTTACTCTCTTCTTTTTATACCACACCTGGAATGAACCTAAGTTTACTGTCTTCTTCTTATACCACACCTGGAATGAACCTAAGTTTACTGTCTTCTTCTTATACCACACCTGGAATGAACCTATTTTTTTTTCTACACCACAATTACTACATGCTTAATATTATTCTAGCATTTAAACTTTTGACTGAAATGTTTAGTTCGTTTTATATACACATGTTTGAGACCAGTATATCCATTTACACACCGTTTATTTCAACTTACCTTTAAAAATGTATAAGTTGGGCATTTAATTTGTATATATTTTCGGAGACTTTGTATATTCATAAATATGATACGGATATGATATAAATTTGATCTTTATTGAAATGTGTTTACAATCAACACAGATTTTAATATTTCATTGATTGATACACCAGTGGCATTCTGTACAGTGGTATCATATCCAGAGTCTCTTTAGTGGAAATTGTTTTTCCTATAGATTTTTACAAATTTTACCACTACACTATATAATTCCCATTATTGTTTAAATACACATAAATTATAGAGATATATGTACATTACAGAATAAATAGATACATACAGAATATTGACCTACCGTATACCAGAAATAATAAGTACTTATGGCACATTTTGATATGCGACATTAAGTACACTCTGTAAAAATTAAGTACACTGAACTTAGCACTGTACTATGAATTGCTCTAGTTACATTAGCAAACTTAATCTTTAAATGTTATTCGGTCATGGTTAGTTCTTATCCTTGCTTTTGTTAGTGTCATGATTCTAAATGGATTGTTTTCTGTAAAGCAAAAATATACTAGCAAGTTTAATTGCATCTTAATGCTTGCTGGCATTTGTCTTTAGTCCAGTTATGATTGAGTGTGCTTTTTCTTAATGCCCCTCGGGCTAATTTGAATCATTCAGGTGGCAGATGGCGTGATAGGATATATTCGAAAACTACAACAGATTATGCCTAATGATAAAATATTTATTTATACAAATATTTGTATTCGTAGGCTTTGCCTTTTTTACTTGTTCTTACTTTTACTTTTATCCATGTGTAAAAAAAATAGTGTGCGCAACTAAGCTAGAGTTTTATTTCATGCAGATGCGGGCATGCAGATGTTATGTTGCGTTGGTTACATTGCATTGCATTGCCAGTGGGAACCACGCTTTATAGGAGGCGCTCTGATTGAATTTTAATATTGTTGTCTTTCATTTATCTACTTTAGGTATTTTTTTAGAATTGTTTATTAAAATTGGAGACCAATTTTGTCACAATATCAATAACTTTATTTATCATTTAAGGTAATTAAAAAAAAATTTTTAAATGCATAGATCCTACATACATCCTATTAAATATCATTTGGATAATATTTCATTTACAAAAATACACAACTAGCAAACTTCTGAAGACAATAAATATTAGACTGAAATTTGATGTATATGAGAAGAGAGATGGCAATTTATTTTAAATGGAATACAATTTAGTTAGCAACAATTTCTGTCTAGATGCTGCATAATTTCTTGTTCATTCTGTCATTATTGCACATGTTTACTTCATTATTGTGCTTGGGTTATGACAAAATGCAATATGAATATAATATTTTAATTAAAAATGCTATTTAATATTGTTACTATGGTAATGTCAAATAAAATTATCTATTTGACAGGTATTTTATGCTGAGCTGTAAAATTCCACAATAACCTTAAATTTAATCTCCCACCTTTATATTTAAAATCAGATTCTACAGTCTGCCCAGCCTTTTAAGTATGAAAAAATAAAAATTTAAATAGCTAATCTTATACCAGATTCACAAATGCAACAAATTTTAATTTATTGTTCATTTTGTTTATCTGCTAAATTGTAACAGATTAGTTTTAAGTAAATAATTTTTTTGCATGGCATCCAATATTTGATATGTTTTAATTTGTTGTTTAATGAGTATTTACTAGTATTAGATTGGGACGGAAACGAACATGATAACTGTATAGTATAAAATTCACTGTTGTTTACTGACACACCTAAGGCATCACTTTTACCAAATGATATGTACAGTATAGCATATGTTATGACAACATTTGGTTTTCAATCCAAGAAAGGAAATCTATGGAAAAGTATTTCAACAAAATTTCCCAGCGGGCATATCAACATTGATCAACCATTATTTTAACATTGATAAAACGTTGAAATCAGGTTGAAGTGTGAACATTCATGGTCGATCTACTGTACCTTGTCCATACAACGTCCCTATTCAACGTTGTATTAATTATGTTGAAATCAAGTTGGTTTCCGACAACTTAAGGTTGATCTACCTTTGCTGTACGATCTGTCATCGCTGAAACAACATCACTATGTTGAAATCCGGTTGAAGTCTGACCATTTAAGGTTGATTACCGTCGTCAATACAACGAACGTCACTATTTAACATTGAAATCGGGTACAAAATCAGACATCTGTCGATACAGTGTCACTATTTAACGTTGATACAACACGTTAAAATCCGGTTGAAGCCTAACCATTTATTGTCGATTACCATTGTTGATACGTCACTATTTAACGTTGATACAACATTGAAATCAGGTAAAAAGTCTGACAATTTAAGATCGATCTACCATCGTCAAAACAACATCACTATTTAAGGTTGATACAATGTTCACAATCTGACAATTTAAACTTAATCTACCGACATCAATACAATGTCACTATAGTATTAATGTTGATACAATGTTGAAATCAGGGTGAAATCTGAAAATGATTGTTTTTCTCCGGCCTCATAAGTACCGATCCAACGTCAATCCAACATATTTTGCCCACTGGGTTAATCTTATAGGCACAAGTATAACAACATAATATAAAGTTTTTTTAATACACAGTTGCCAGGGTTTTGGTGTCTTCTACAAATTCACTCTGATTTTAATGTCAAAATCTAAATTATCTTAAAGACTGACCTGCATTTTTTGACGTTTTCCTAAAAATATTGCTTATAATAACTTAAAAATCATTAAACCAGGTCATTTCTTGTGTGCGCTCTGAGGTTAATTATGATAAAACAATGCACTACTTAAGTAGCTCACGTCAAAAGTTCTCTTGTAGAAGCCTAGCTTAGTTAGGCTTAGTTTTGTAGGCCTAGCTGGTAAAGAGCAGTAATGTACAAACATTGTACGCTAGCTATAATAGACCTAGCCTGACGTTTGACTTTTTTGACAGAATCCGTTAATACAAACTGAAAAGTTACGGTTATTGTATGATGGCGTTTACCCTTTCATGCATCACATCACGATACTAAAATATCAATCGGCACGCAAGGCATGTTGGAATTTATAGTGGGCCGCTAAAATCGACTTAATTTTTAACATTTTTCAATGTTTAAAGACAAAAAAAAATATCGCAATAAGTCCATATAGTATTTATTTTTACATAAAATTAGGTCAAAACATGTAGGTCTAGTGTCTTTAAGCATACTATTATTTGCATGGTAACTCTGACTACAAAATTATTGGGTACAAAAGTCAATTTCAGAAAAGGTTTTGATAGAATAGTTATGGTAATTAAAGCTTGTCAGCTATAATACTGCCAAATCTTGTTTAGATTGACACGACTGTAATTAAGAATCTGAGGTATGCAGTATATTTATCGATTAAAGAAGAAGAAATTTAAAGGCTACTGTAGCTTTGTTTACAAACATCAAACTGAATCGGTAGCTTATCAAGCTACAGTGCTCACTCAGCAGTACAGAAGTTTGAATTTATTGCTAGGAAGGATCCTGGATGCTTAATTAAAGGACAACCATATTATCCTCTGGCTGTAAATGTTCTATTTCTGAACTAATAATATTTAGTGCAGTACACCCTCTATAGACACAATTTGATTTTGATGTTTTCACAGATTTACAGCTTTTCACTATTAACAAAACTTGTTATCACACAACAAATGTTAAATCTGTAGGCCCACAAGTATATAAACTAATTTGGCGAAGTATGCCCCATTCGATGTTTTATTCTACTGCTGCCCTCTATGGTGATAGAAATGATTGCATTTTTTCTTCTCTACTAAAATCATTGAGGTAATTTTACCTCCATGCTAAAATGATATATCATCTCTTTTTAAAATCGTTAAAAATGTTGAATGTGTTGTTAAATTAGCCCCTGGACATGTGTAGTTTATTTTCTACTTTAAGAAAATGTGCATTTTGTAGACATACAAGCAGTTAATGTTTATGTTTTATTTTTATTGATAATAAGAACAACTTATAATGTTATGCATTTCCCAAAATAAACATACAATTTTATTTTAGCATCCATCATACAGTATTCCTTTAACCTCTTGAAGACACCAGGTTTCTACCCCAAGTGACTGAGGCTAAATAAGGTATTTTTAAAAGGTTTAGGAGAAATGCAAAATACATTTTTATGATTTATTGATTTCTTTACAATTACAACAGAATACGTAAAAATACAAAATGAAACAAAAAGCCAGGATTGTCAAAAGCGAACCTAATCACTGTTTAAAGACTTTCCTTTAACAGAAATAAAATATAATATAATATAATATAAATGACGAAAAAAATTTAAAATTAATTAATTAAAATCTAAGACGTTATAAAAAAAATACAGCAGGGACCAGGTAAAATTAAAAGAAAAAGTGTTGGCGAAGACTAGTCTCAAATTTTTGAAATGTATGCAATTGTTGGTTTTATTATTATGTGAAATATTTTGGCTTTCCGAAAAATTGCTATTTTTTAACCTAGGTCAAAGGTCCTCGACGTAGAGTAAATTACGTATGAGATACGGACCACGTCTTCAAAGGGTTAATGTCCTGAACCATACATAAAACTTTCCAAATTGTATTTTTTCTGATTGTATAAATTATGTGCTGTAGTTATATATTTATTATTATATTATAAAAAATGAATTTTGTGGTTTTCAGTATGATGTTATGTTGTTTTTACCTCACCAAGGCTTCTGAACAAACTAATTTCATTGGATGTTAAACATTAAAGGAGCCATAAATTTAGATTACCGTAGATAGCAGAAAAGTTGACATTTGGTAATATTAACCCTTTTTAGTAAAACCAAAAATAAAGAAGATCTTGTGAGGCTATTGCAAAAGACACAAAGAAAAACACAATTGCCAAAAAAACAGAATTCATGTATTTATAAAAAAAATTGTTTTGTTTTTAAATATTGTCTTACAAATTATAATTTACGAGTAAAGTTTGGTTCAACAAATAAGCTCTACAATATGGAATTCTCATATAATAAATGGCAAAATTCATGGATTGTACACATAGCAAAAATAAAACACGCTTTATAGGATAAACAACCAGTAGGCGGCTAATTGCCGACAATATTCTGTACTTAAATAGCATTTTCCAGGGCAGGATTAAAAGTTGAAAACGTTACTGTTGGAATGATAATACATATAATACCCATCCATCTGTTCATGATTTTTTTTAACGTTTCATTTTAAGTAGGTCTGCGTCCACCTGTATTAATACAGAACACAAAGAAGTGTAGATTATCATTATTTGTCTTCAACCATGTATTATGTAGTGGATGTCTTTCAATCATCTTCATTATAATATTTCATAAAATCACTGTAGTGTGATAAACAGTAGGCGACTAGTGTAAAATTAGCATTGATGTTTGAAAATGTTGTTGTTTATAAATACAAATATTAAAGATCTATTTTCCCCGATAAAATCATAAATACAAAAAAAACAAAAATAGCTTTTGATTTTGAACAAAGGATAACATTTTACCTGTACTCCAAAACGAATGAATATAAATATTAACTGTTCAAGACGTTCCAACTTGTAAAGTAATGTTGCATACGCATATGTATGTTGTAGCTTCTAAAGCCTTCTTCGCACTGGACTTGAATAAATTTAAACCATGGTAGCTTTACCCAATGTTTTATCGAAAAATTTTACCATCATTCGTACTTTTCATGCAGTTAGTTTTACCGCAATTTTACCAAAATTGACTCGCATGTGTTAACATAAGTCACACTTTCGGATTGAACTTTTAGCTGCATGCTTAGTTTTACCGAGACCATGTTAAGTTTTACTGGGCAGGCAGTGGTCAGTAAAAGTAACTATTGGACTTGGTTATGATTAGCCAGTGTTCGGATTAGACTTTTCCTGGTCACTTTAGCCGATTATTCAGTTAATTTGACCAAATTTAGTCCAGTGCGATCAAGGCTTTTATCTGTGCTGCATATTTTAATACTGTATGCGCTAGTGCAATATGCTAAACATTCATACAAATGTATATCTAGGTCGTTCACTATGCATTCATTCGTACGTTATAATTAAAGCAACATCTACTTCATATATAGACATAGTGGGGTTATATTTCAGACTAGTATTTGCAGGCTGTGATGTTTCATACCTACTTCAAAATTAAAATAAAATTTAGCGCTGTTTAACGATAAAGTTAAATATAAAGATTTATAATGTTTAATACAAAATAGTTTTATTGATCCGTTAGCTGTGATTTTTATGTATGGAAGGAGTGACAAAATATCTTAAAATGCAACATATTTTTACATAAATTCAGCATATGTATTCATCAAACTATGTACATTCAATGTTAATTTTATTTCAACCACACTAGCTGTATTGCATTGCAAATACTGTAACAAGATGGTTTTCAAAATGGCCACGTGAATAAAAAATGCGTATTGTTTTGGTTTTTAGAATCATTACCTACAGTACTGAGGACACTGTGATTAAGCAGGTAGATTATCACTAAACTACGATAGTCTACAGTTAATGAATGGTTAAAGATGAATACAATATCTATTTATTTGAGCCATTTCACATCAGTCAACCAAAATGTAACAAAGTAGTATATAGCATGCCATTTATTAATATTAATGTCACATGCAGTATATTAACAATTATTTAGTTCATGACAATAAAAATTGACAAAAGCATTCAATCTATAAAACAACTTTAATTATTTCCATAATTTCAAAACAATAAATATGTTGAATAAACAATGTGTTTATACTGACTCAAACATTCCGTGTTTGCTTGGTATCGCTTAAGAGCATTTTTTTAATCATGATTTTTTTTGCCATCATAAATCGTGTGATTACTCCCTGGATACTAAGTGATACTTACTATTCTCCGATTTAATATTACTTGCCCAGTTAGACACCACAATTACTTTACTGTACGCGGTCTAATCAGACTTAAACTACGCTTGTTGACTTCGTTAGCTAACAGACTGTAAGTATAGTTACCAAGGTCTGGCTAAGTACTGTAGCATGATATGACCAGTATGGGTTTTTTTTTTCTGTTACTGATAAGCAATCTTGACCCATGTCATAATATTAAGTGTATTAAAACAAGAGTGACACTCTTGTGTACAAGAGGAATGAATATCAAACAAAAACTATCATAAAGGAAAGGATTTTTTATTTTATTTATTTTATTTCAACAATATTTTATGAGGGTGGTCCATCCAGCATCAGCTGATCATTAGGGACCCTCAAACAAAACAAACAGTAAATACAAAATAAACTATAAAAACACAAAATTAACAAAGATATAAAAAATAAATATATATATATATATATATACAAAATATACTATATCATTTTGTTCCATATGGGCCTGTTTTTGTTGCCAAATAGATACCGTATTCTAGAAAACTGCAAAGAGCAAGTGAGTGGTGCGAGCAGATCTAGCATAAAAAACATATTTTTGATGACGCAGGGCCTTCCCTTAAAGACAAACAAAATGTCTATATTTACAACACTTCTTATTGAATAAAAAAAAACCCCATTAATTTCATGTTTTAGTTTTATTACAGTATATGAATGACGAATTAAAATATGATTGTTAATGTTATTTAAAAAGGATCTACTGTACAAAATGCTACTGTTATCATAGCATGGGTATTTTAAACACACTTTTGATCCATTTATGTGACCTTTTGATGACATCAGATTTCAATTCACATCATTATCTATGTAACTGATGATGTAATTTATCAACCTGAATGACTTATAAAATATTTATTAATTAGTATGCTACATTCTATGATAATATATTGTACAACCTTTTAACAAGTTGGTCATGTGATTTTGGTAATACTGTGATAAGACAAATTGTATAGTAGAAATATATATTTTTAAATTAAAAAAATGTAAAACCTTCACAAAAAAATCAAGCTAATTTACTAATTTGTAAAAAAAGTCCTAAGCTATAACAGAGCCCTCACAAATCAATGATGAGTCTAATATTGTGTTGTCCCTGCAGCATATACTCTGTCTTATCTTGATGTGCTTGGTGCCCAACCATGGGACAATAAAAAGTTACAGGAAAATCTCCAGCCGATTGCTCATTCTTTTGATATATATTCTTTGGTTTATTTTGAATTCAAATTTTGTAAATTTTCATAAATAAATACATGATGAATGTTCATTTTATTGAGTCTTTCGTCGAAATCCGTGACAGTTAGTAATAAATTACATTAAAAGGTTTCACCAAAACATGTCTAAATTTTTTTTAATACGAGGATCAGATTATATGGAAGAATGTGCACCAATTTATTCTTGTAATCAACTTACCTTGATTTTGACAAAAGTACTCAAAGACGTGCGACAACGTGACATATATTTCATTTAAATCTCGGAAAATGTTAATAACATAAAGTGTTGCTTGTAAATTTTCAATCAATTAAAGATCTGAAGGTGAAAGTCTTTAGTAACATGGTTATAGGTAAAAGTAATCACAGTGAGTGGTCTGTATGTTTATTGTTAACGTTGTTATGCGGATCTTTTGACATAACATTATAAACTTGTTAAAGTGTTTGCATGGCACATAGTAAAGCTTTCCTTTACTTACTCAAAAATAAGTTGTAAACATAAATAAAACATAATACTGTATATCATGAGAAGGGCAAAAAAAAGTCAATCAAGTTCAGCCCCTAAACATTTAAAAATAAATATTTAAATAAATCTGGACTCAGTACTTTTCTAAACTTTAATATACATAAAACATGTTTTGGCCCTAATGTGGATGAGCTCACTATATAACAATACATACATTCACAAAACAAAAACAAAATAAAAATAAATGTTATTGTTTTTTTTTTTTTTTTTTTTTTTTTTTTTTTTTAAACCAGAAACAACAGCAGAAACAAATCCGCCACTTACAGCTTGGTTTAACAGATACAATACAGTTACAACAACTCAGAAACACTTAAATTACGACGAAACAGATAAAGATTGGAATAAAAAATGTCAATATGGGGATGAGCCTGGACTAAACTATTATAATATAAACTTAATCTACTGATGTAACCATTTTTGAGAACATTGACTCTACAAAAAGGAACACAAAGGATAAAAATAAAATAAAATAAGTGTTTAAGTGTTTACATTGCACATAGTAAAGCTTTCTTTTATTTACCCAAAAATAAGTTGCAAACATAAAATATCATGGGAAGGGCAAAACAAAATAGTCAAAACTAATCAAGTTCAGCCCCTAAACATTGAAAAATAAATATTTAAACTTAATATACAGTATACAAAATTTTTGGACTAAATGTAGATTTTCACAAAAAAGTAATGTTCACCAATGTTCTTGTAAAGTGTGTGATAGCTATGGAGCAGGAAGCATTCAAGACATGACTGATGCTCACCAGTGTTCAACTTAGATCAAATCCTGGTTGCTGACGAGGGAGTATCCCTATAATTTGGTTTTGGTTTAGCTTCTTTTTTTCTGAGTTTGTATGTTTGGTTGGAGGTTTCAAAACATTTACATAATAAATCATAGATATTAATTAATTCATCTTATCTCATCTCATAGCCTATTTCACCCACTGCTGTGTGAAGGCCTCCTCCAGCTGTTTCCATTTAGTTCTGTTTCTTGCCGATCTTTCCCATGTTGCCGTTTCCATGTAAGTTGTTATGTCGTCACGCCATCTTCTTTTTTGCCGTCGTCTTCTTCTTCTTCCTGTCCTCGGCTGCCATTCATTCAATCTCTTCGTCCGCCATTCATTCAATCTCTTCGTCCGCCATTCATTCAATCTCTTCGTCCATCTATTGTCGTCTCTGGCTATTAATATTAATTATTATTACACAAATTATTGTTTGTTAAAGAACGATGAAAAGATCTTGATTGACTACAAAAAGCAAGTGACATGAGCTGTCAATTAATTAATACAACTTATTGTTGAAATAATTCCAAAATTATAATATTATTTTTATTATTTTAAAATCATGTTAACAACTGCCAAAACTTATTGTTAAAATGATTTTAAAATAATACTAATATTTTAAAATCATTTTAACAATAAGTTGCTGCTGTTATAGTTATTATTTTTGTATTAATTATAACATGACAGCTGGCACTTGCTTTTTGTAGTCAATCAAGATCTTTTCATCCTTCTTAATAGCAAACAATAATTTGTGTTTAATAATTAAAGAATCAGCCTTGGCAATTGATAGAGCAGCCAGAGGGTGCGATTGCTTTAGGACTTGCTACTTTTACAAACGATCCCAAACAATAGCACTTTACGCCTACACATCTATAGAATAATCAAGAACAATATAACAAGTGTAATACTGATACTGGCATGTTGTAGATCCCTAGGGACGTTTTAAGGTACAGAACATCAAAGAATGAAGGCAATAAAGAATTGCAAGGGAAGATAAAAATGCAGATATCTTCTGTCCTGTGTGTTTATTATTACAGTATTTAAGTCACAGTACTGTATATGTATTTTAAACCAACCTCAAAGTGCAAAGATAATCCTAAACAAAATTAATATATAATAACAGAATTAGAGTCAATTCATATTTTGCTTTAATTTTTGTAAAGAATTCTTTATTGCCAAAAAAAAGGCTGCATACAAAGACAATCAGGTACAACACAGGTCAAAGGGAACTGAATGCGAAGAGCCTATGTTTCCCTCATATCCCAGTGATACACCAACACCTAAAGAAAATAAAATATATAATTCAAATTTAAAAAAATCATAAAATAAAATGTCAATAATATAAAATTATAAATACTGTATATACACATTTTTATTTTTTATAATATTTGAGGGAGTATTTCTTTACAACAATGATATGTTTATATACGGTATATAAACTGTATATAAACTATATAAACAAATTTGTAGCTAATTTTTGTGAAAGAAATCAAGTTATATGTATTGTATAATATATTTTTTTATAGTTTTTTTCATACAACTTAGAGTTGAAAATAAATTTATTCGGTTTGTAGTGAATATTTGCCTAGTTTAGAAATAGAAATAAAAATTTGTGCTAAATGAATTATAAAAACAATTGTTATTGGTTTTTAAATAGAGACTAATGGAGTTTAGATTATTGGACAAAAAAATGTATGTCAATTTTCAGTAAATAGGCCGATATATAATCATTAGACCTCTCAACAATTAACTTTGTTTATTAACATCCCTATCAAAGTTGGAGTTTTGCTTCTAATGAAGATTGAAATTCATTCAAAACATTGTTTATTATTCTGCTGATGAACAAGAGTAAGCGTTGACGGCACAGCATTCCGCTGGTTGCCAGTTTATCACTCTCTCCAGGCCTCTTCACTGATTTGTTTAAATAATTTCACCAGTCAACAGCTAGGCCTCTTATTAATTAAAATAGTGAGCATGGTCAGTTAATTAGCTGCTAGCCTGGAAGAAAGACTAATAAACGAAGAATCAATTAACGTGTAGCTAGCTTAGGTATGACAGACCTCCTGGACCTGGTATACGAGAAAAATAAATTGAATTTGAATTAATTTCAAAAGAAATGGATCTGTATTGTGACAATACAACTCAAATATTTAAATTAAAATGAAATTTGTCTGAAATTGGAACACAATAAACTAAATTGCAATGCTACCAAGAATGAATACAATAAATGATTTTACTTTATTGTATACGTTTTAGCAAACTCATAGATATGTTAGTTCACCATAGTTTCAGTTGCTTTTGATTTTGTGTATAGATTATACTGTAGTAAATAGTACACTCTGCGTTTGTTTATGTCGGCATCTACAGTTTCTATGAAATGTTGAAAATCGGAGAAATTCAAGCATATGTTTAAACATATAGCATGCTTCTTAAAGCTAGGCAATATACCTCATAATTTATAATCAGTTATTTCTCAAATATGTAATGGCTTAATTGTTCTGTGTTTTTTAATGTTTTTCTTGTAGGACATATTGCATGGAATGCATCTACCACGTTATTGGATACAGCCCCCATTATTGTTGAAAAAACATACATTTTATGCTCATTATTTTATATTTTTTAATTCTTGATTGTGTTTTTCACCTTTGGATATCAACTATCAGGCTGTGGGTGGGTGTGTGGGTTTCTGTAAGGTGGATGCGTGGGTCTGATTTGTATAACAGGTTGGAATTGAAATTAAAGGACTTGAAAACTAATTTGCAGTTGTTTTGCATTTGTAATATCATTTTTAATCTTACGATTTATTGTACCATATTAACAAAATATATTCCATGGAGAAATATTAAAAACTTAAATTTATATATTGTAAATTTCAAGTCTAACTCTAATGTTTACTTGGCTTAAAATTTAAAATGTTGTTGTTGTTGTTTTAACGTTTTCCGTCTTCCGACATTACGCTTTCCACAATTTGTTTCCATTTGTTTCTGTTTATGGCAGGATGGTTTGTTATTGTGTTAGTGTCTACTTGTCCTTGTACAGTAGGTCTTTCTTTATTTGATTATTTGGAAACAAATAAAGTGTGGAAAAAGACTATTTGATGTTATTTTCCCGGATGTTATGTAGTGCGGCGTCACCCAGCACTTCCGGAATCAATTTAATTTATAATAAAAACCTTAAATTTAAAAAAATGTTAAACCAACACATGAATGCATTGTCAGGATTGAGTGAAGTTTTCAACAAAAGACCAACAAAAATCAAACTATCTGAATACTTAATGTGTAATAATGATTTCTTCATACAGTAGAACGCTTCTTTTGGACTCTTTATTTAGGAAACGCCATAAAACACCTTGCCGTGAATAAACGTCAATACAGTACATGTTTTAACACAACGGCCAAACCTATTCATGTAACATCCTAGAGGACAATTGAAACAAACATGCAACAATATGTTTTTACTACAGCCAACCCTATTTAGGATCGAGACACCACTATTAAAGGACACCAAATGGTTTACTGTATGTAAGGATGAACCTGAAGATTTATATCATTTTATGTTAAATTGTAAAGTACTACAAGAAGTGCGAATTTCAGAATTTGAATGCTTGGAACAAAACCTTAATGATTCTGGTCTTTCAGATCTATGGAATTCACTCCAGTTAAATAATTCAGAGGTTATCTTAATGATTATACTTGGTGGTGATTGTTCTGTTCTCATTCCAACAATGTCGATTAATATGGTAAACAAAGCCCATGACATTCTTGATAAATTCTGCAAATCATACCTTAAGAAAGCATGGGCCTTTAGACAACGTATCAAGTCTAACATTATCGAATGATTTTTTTATATTTTTTATTGTATGTAATTTGGTTTGGTTATCTTACTTTGTTCTTTTTCTTTTTTTATAACAATTCTGTTTACAGTCATCAAATAATTCACCACAGCTGAAATAATTTAATCTATGCTTTCCTGTTTATTGATGTCCCTAATTTGGGTTCCTAATTGTTCCTTATTATTTTTGCTGGTAGACACTGTGTATCAAGAATGTGTATATCTTAACATAGATTCTAAGTACTGTATATTCCTTTGTTCATATACTAATTGATATGCTAATTTAGTGTCCAAGCTTATGTATGTGGGTTGCATTTAATTGGTTTTAGTATTACAGTTTATTTTTAATTTGGTTTTATCGAACTTCCGTTTTATCTGAGTATTATCTGTTTTAATCTAGTCTATCTTTATTTTTATACTCATATATTTTTATATTGTATGTTTAATTGTTTTAAGGATGCACCATTATTATGTGTGCCGCTGTTCAAAAAGCGTTTTCCAAAATAAATTATTATTATTATTATTATTATTATTATACCTTACATAATCATATTAAGTAAGTTTAATTAACATTAATAATTCTCTTTTTAATTTATCTTGATTACAAATTAGACCAATCATTCTTTAACTTTATCTTACATTTGTATAACAATGAAATTCCACAAACAAATAATTAAACCGCAATGTATTCATTGCATTATTTATTTAGCTCCAATCAATTGTTATTATTCATCATGATAGATGCCAATTAGCGTTAATTATTATTTGTAATTAAACATTCCAAACACATTGTTCAATAGGTCTTTTAAATTCTTGATTTGCCTGCTTTGTTCAGCTATTCTTAATTAGGTTTGGATGAAGTTGGTTCAGTTCTTCACGGTTGGCTGAACTGAATGTGTTTTGATCAGCATTGCCATATGCCATTATAGTTATATTCATATGATAAAATGTGGTGTTCCAAGGTTAGAAAGTGACAAATTTTGATGCTCATTTGATGACCATCTTATGCTTAAGTGCTGAATATTTAAACCCTACATAATGGGTTTTATTTCAAACAGAGCGCAACTATCAATATGCAAATCTTGTTTTTGTTTCCTCTCATTTGCATATTTAAAAAACAAATTTGATGGATGCAACGGTTTATTTTCAAGACTTTATTTGCATATTGTTTAAAGTAATGATTTCACAGATACAAACTTCCGCATTATACTTCAAATAATGGCCTATGATTGGTCAATTGAATACCAGGGTAATAATTACAAAGTATCACTTGTGTGTTCTTCTAATGAAGAAAATAATGTCTCCTGTTATTGGTGGTTTCATCGATGTTGGTTGTGAACTGAATAAAAAAATGTTAAAAAAATACAACAAATTGCATTCACACTGCTTGAATTGAACATGCAGTACTATTTGAAAGTAACTAATCTGGATACTTTTAGATGTCTAAATTCAAGCCACATCACACAGCACGGTTGCAATGGCTGGGTGCATCATGTTTGACTGCCCTGCTAACTCGTTCGCGATGAAGTATTTAAACTAGTTTAAAATTATTTTACAACTTTTTTTAGCAGTGTACAATGCGACTCTACAGCTCACTATGTCTGTCGGTTGGTCGGTCGGTTGGTTGGTCAGGTGGTTGGTATTAACACTAACTCATTTGAGCATGTGACTGCAGCCATGTATATGGCCTTGTTTGCTAAATTCTTACAGCTAACGATGTATTTTATTAGGCTTTTCATTCATTATTAATATTATTAGTACAGTAATAACATATGCTTTTTTTTCTTTAGTAATTAGCATTCTGTACAGTCACAGGTCATTAACATCCAACTTTAATTACTATTATACAACAAAAATAGTAGAAAAAGTATTGCAAATTAAGCCCACTTTTGTTAAAAATCCTTTTAGCAATACTCTGTTGGCTCATCAAACATATTAAAAGATATTATGCTATTATTGACAGTTATTAACTGTTATTATACAATAAGCCAACAGATGTAATATAATTTTAAATCAACATTATAATTGCCACGACTCAAAACTGGTTTTGAGGGCACTAATTTGTAAGGCGCCATAGCTAGCTTAGTATGAGACGTGTGTCAACCATAACTACAAATACTACAAATAATAATAAAGAACAAAATATTAATTAATTGTTGTTGATTAACATCCATGGGTCAAATTGGAAATACCATTTTTTGTTAAAGTTGATTATTTCTGTACTATTGTTAATGTAAGAAAGTGAGCTGTTCTAAGCTTTAATAGGCATTTTATATTGGTAAGGTGGTCAGTTCCTTTTTCTGCGTGGTATGTATGATCTGAGAAGACCGTCTTAAATCACCTTAATTTTTTTATTATGAATTTGATTTGATACTGTTTTTGTTTTCCTTGTACTTTACACAAAATCTGTTTATAGTCATTGTTCATATTGCTTGTTCAAGGGTCTCTTTTTTCATTAAAATGAACTTTTTTTTGCAACCATAAGAAACCTAGAAAGGAGGCAAATGATGTTGGCTGTACTCTCCAGTCACCCTTTTACATCATGCATTTTTATCGATAGATGTATTCGTATTGCGTTAAATTAGACTAAGATCATGTGCGACTCTCAATGGTAATTCTAATGCTACCTCCATTAACAACTGTTTTCTACTACCATTTAACTTTATCTTATGTATTTAGTACGGATTTAAAAACATCTATTTTGCTTTTATAAATTCAAGCTATTAAGAGACTTTAAATCCAGTGCACTTGAATAGGACGCCAAAGTTAAGCCAGTCACTAAATAGATACGTCTTCAACAGTGATGGCAGGAATTGTTTATTTATTTAAACTAAAGAAAAAAATGTTTTCCGAAATAAAAGAAGTTGAAAATGAAATTGAAAGATGATTTTATCTATTTTAATCTATTTTAATTTATAGATTATTGGTCCTTTAAATCTTTACAACCATGGAAATTGACTATAAACAATCCATTATTAGTTCCACCGTCAAATACTGATATTTATTTAAACTAAAGACAAAAATGTTTTCCGAAATAAAAGAAATTGAAAATGAAATTGAAAGAAGATTTTATCTATTTTAATCTATTTTATAGATTATTGGTCCTTTATATCTTTACAACCATGGAAATTGACTATAAACAATCCGTTATTATTTCCACCGTCAAATACTGATATTGGTATAAAGATATTGTAATTGCTAAAAATTGCCACAGCTTTAATGTCCCTTCACAATTTTTTTATAAACTTAAGAACGGTAAAGTATAAAGATTTTGTTTGTGCATATTTTTAAAAATATCTGTAAAACTGAGAAAATCTCCTTTAATCTGTCATAACCTGATGTATCTTAATATTCTTTTCATTTGATTGGCTTATACAATAATCTTTATTTTATCTTGATTTACATATTTCTGCTTCAATCAGTTCTAAATAAATTCACTGAGTGAGAGTTGATTGTATAGGCTACTTATTATACCTTCTGCTTCCATTTAGTAAATTAGTTATTTATCTTGACTCAGATAATTATAGTAGAACTCATATTAAGCGAACACCTTTAATAGGAGTGCCCCTTATAACAAGAATTTAGGAATTGTCAGTAGCTGAAGTAAAGCATATTTCCTCTAATTTATTAACTAAAAAATGTCCCTTTTATAAAGGAGAAGTTCTGTAGATTGTTGTTGTACAGTATTGTAGTGTAAAATAGCAAACGTAACAATGTCACTATTTTCATACAATCTCTCGCTCACCCCCCCCCCCCCCTAAAATGAAATACTGTAGTGCTTTTCAATGTAAAGAACTGGCATAATAGAGAGTCCATATTAATAGTAATGTTATGTGTCTGTTATCATTTACATTTTGTTTGTATAGAGTGTTAGGTAGCTAGAATGAACATTAACTCTGTGGTCTATTACATTATTGCATACATAATCAGATAGATTTATCTTTATACTGTAGGCATATTCTCTCTTTATTTTTAATATTACTATAATTAACTTTATATTTTCTTTATTTTTTATTAATTATTAATATTACATTACAAAATTATTCTCGGAATCATTTACTAGTATTATTTTAACTTATGTACATCTAATAATTATTACAGCTACATTCATTCAAATGCACGTTATAACAGAACAGATTTTCAAATTACCGAAAAAATCTAAATATTTATGTGCTGTGCCTTTAGCAGTATTACTCAGTTTGTTGACCTTTGATCTGTTGTAAAGTCAATGTACGCTATATTTTATGAGGAGAATCAAAAGGAAACCAATTAGACAAAAACACGTACTGTATCTCCTTTGTTTAAAAAATTAGGATTTCTAGTATACTGTACCTCAACTGATAATTGCATGAATTTCACACTTACAGAAAAATCTAGCATTCAATTATATGCATCTGTATATGAGCATTAAAATCTTAAAGCTATACATTTTAAATTTAATTAAGTGGACTGCAATGGATGACTTTAGTTGGTCAACACAAATGATTTGCTAACATGAACCAACCAACTACATTACATACATTTGCCTCTCTCCATCCATGGGATTTGCCTTCGTCCATTTTCTTGTATTATCACTTGCCATTTTGTTTTTGTTACTTTTGTCTTCTGGACGTGAATAAATGTTCTTTGAATTGAATTGAATTGAATTGAATTGAATTGAATTGAATGGTCTACAAATTGGTAACTGGTATTGATGAAAACTAAACTGCGCTGATTACGGCTGCAACATTATGGGAGTCATATTATTATTCCTGAAATAATTTTTTTTTTATGATTTGAAATGAGAGCGCCCTCTCAACAGAAGTGACACAATGTTACATCATTTAAAATATGTAAAATAGATTGGTGAAAACCATAAATCAATTATTTAAAATTCCTACAAATACAGTATCGATCAATATATATTATATAAATTATAATATAAGCAACATTTTTGTGTCTCATTACAATTTAAAGTAATGATCATCATGGTATCAACACTTTCTTTATTTCTGTGTGCCATGTGCTATAGTATTATAAATTCACAAGCATAACAAAATTCTAAACTGCCTATAAATGAAATACTGAAAATTAATTAATTTATCAACCATAGAGCTAGATAAAGGAAAGTTGTAAGAATAAAAAAGGCTGCTTCAACTGAGATTCGTACCCAGAGTCTTTTGCTTTACTCATACAGACATCCTATGGACCACTGAGGCTTTCATTGTACCATTCAAATTCGATTAGATCGCGACTCTCACGAACACTTTGTTCTCAATTGTCACACAGGATCAATTTGGTTTACCCTCATCTTTGTACGATGTGTGTCTATATAATACTGTATTTCATTTAGTATTTTTGATTTAGCTTGTTGCTTATTCTATTTGTATCTTCATTGAGATTCAGCTGCTGATACCCACAGCATTGTCATTTTTTCAGTAATTTTACCTTTGGATTTTCAAATAGTGTTTTGATATTAATTGATGCTCATATTGAGTAAAAATCAAATCATTTTATTATTGATATATCATTTCATTGAAGCAAAAGAACTTTGTTCGAGATTTATTGGCAAGTAAACCAGACAAAATGTATGATCAGAAGGTGATTAAGGACCGTTATACAAAAAAAGTTATCATTGACATAAAAAAATGTTGTAATGATTATTAGAACAGTATGTTAGAATACAACGATCAACAATATAATTCAAATGTGTTTTTTTTTTCTTTTTTTTTTTGACACTGAATATAAATAAAAGATTTGATTAAAATGCATTCTAATTACACGTTTTACATTAAAGCTCTTGGCTATATTACTATAATGTTGTATAAATTGACGCAATTAACTATATATAGAACAATGTACTATGATATTATAGTCAATAAATCGATAAATTCTGACCTTTTTAGAATTTGCCTATTCATTCATCTTGGTTTATTTCCAATGTATTTTGTTACATAGTTCTGATAATAAAGCAAAACATTTTGCATTTTACATAAAGTTGCCATAATTATTAAAATAATACACAGAGGCTGTACAAGATAAAACTTAGTTTAAAAGGTGCTTTAGAGAAAATTCTTACTATCAAACAATAATTATGTATTTTGTAGAAGATTAGATTATATCCAACAATACAAAGTTTAACTTCTGGTTTAATAGTGATTTGATTTTTTCTTTATTTCAGCATCATAAAATCAATTTACATAAAATACAATGAATATACAGAAAACAAAAGATCAAAACATCAACAATATACAAACAGCGATTCCAAGTGCAAAAGGATTTTTTTTTTAACATTATAAGAATCATTTCTGTGATAGTTGTCATTTTGCAGAATTCAGTTACTGCTGTTTCTCCAAGCAGGCGCCTAACCAAAAAACAGTTATTTCAGCATTTAAGGTGTTCGGTCATGCATGAAATATTGCTGGTATTACATGTTTACTTGCATTAATCAATGTTTCGCCACCATCATGTAGCGAGCTAGATTAGTATGATGGTTTACTTGTTAACACTTCTAATCCGGTTACATTTAATTTATTCAATTTAAAGACTTGTCTCTCTTCAGGTTTTCTTCACCACTCAAAGTGTCAAAATAATAATGTTGTCAATAATTTGTCAATTGTTTGACGGCTAAGGTAGTGGTTTCTTGCCAGAATTTTAAATAAAGGGTTAAAATCATGGCATACAGTGCCAAGGGTTCAAATCCCAGCTTAGTACCATTAAGGGTTCAATTCCTGGCATATAGTGCCAATGGTTCAAATCCCAGCTTAGTACCATGAAGGGTTCAATTCCTGGCATACAGTACCAAGGGTTCAATTCCTGGCATACAGTGCCAAGGGTTCAAATCCCAGCTTAGTACCAAGGGTTCAATTCCTGGCATACAGTGCCAAGGGTTCAAATCCCAGCTTAGTACCATGAAGGGTTCAATTCCTGGCATACAGTGCCAAGGGTTCAAATCCCAGCTTAATACCATGAAGGGTTCAATTCCTGGCATACAGTGCCAATGGTTCAAATCCCAGCTTAGTACCATGAAGGTTCAATTCCTGGCATACAGTGCCAAGGGTTCAAATCCCAGCTTAGTACCATGAAGGGTTCCATTCCTGGTATACAGTGCCAAGGGTTCAAATCCCAGCTTAGTACCATGAAGGGTTCAATTTCTGCATACAGTGCCAAGGGTTTAAATCCCAGCTTAGTACCATGAAGGGTTCAATTCCTGGCATACAGTGCCAAGGGTTCAAATCCCAGCTTAGTACCATGAAGGGTTCAATTCCTGGCATACAGTGCCAAGGGTTCAAATCCCAGCTTAGTACCATGAAGGGTTCAATTCCTGGCATACAGTGCCAAGGGTTCAAATCCCAGCTTAGTACCATGAAGGGTTCAATTCCTGGCATACAGTGCCAATGGTTCAAATCCCAGCTTAGTACCATGAAGGGTTCAATTCCTGGCATACAGTGCCAAGTGTTCAAATCCCAGCTTAGTACCATAAAGGGTTCAATTCCTGGCATAGAGTGCCAAGGGTTCAAATCCCAACTTAGTACCATGAAGGGTTCAATTCCTGGCATACAACGTGCCAAGGGTTCAAATCCCAGCTTAGTACCATGAAGGGTTCAATTCCTGGCATACAGTGCCAAGGGTTCAAATCCCAGCTTAGTACCAAGGGTTCAATTCCTGGCATAGAGTGCCAAGGGTTAAAATCCCAGCTTAGTACCATGAAGGGTTCAATTCCTGGCATACAGTGCCAAGGGTTCAAATCCCAGCTTAGTACCATGAAGGGTTCACTTCCTGGCATACAGTACCAATGGTTCAATTCCTGGCATACAGTGCCAAGGGTTCAAATCTCAGCTTAGTACCATGAAGGGTTCAATTCCTGGCATAACAGTGCCAAGGGTTCAAATCCCAGCTTAGTACCATGAAGGGTTCAATTCTTGGCATACAGTGCCAAGGGTTCAAATCCCAGCTTGGTACCATGAAGGGTTCAATTCCTGGCATACAGTGCCAAGGGTTCAAATCCCAGCTTATAGTACCATGAAGGGTTCAATTCCTGGCATACAGTGCCAAGGGTTCAAATCCCAGCTTAGTACCATGAAGGGTTTAATTCCTGGCATACAGTGCCAAGGGTTCAAATCCCAGCTTAGTACCATGAAGGGTTCAATTCCTGGCATACAGTGCCAAGGATTCAAATCCCAGCTTAGTACCAAGGGTTCAATTCCTGGTATCAGATGCACCAAGGCTTCATATCCTAGCATACAGTATCAAGGGTTCGAATCCCAGCTTAGTCCCAAGTGTTCAATTCCTGGTATCAGATGCACCAACACTTCATATCCTAGCTTAGTCCTGGTATCAGATTTAGTTGTACAGTATCAAGGCTTCGTATCCTAGCATACAGTATCGAGGGTTCAATCCCAGCTTAGTATACTAAGGGTTCAAATCCAAGCTTAGTACTAAGGGTCAAATTCAAGATTAGTACAGACGTTTCTGATAACAGTGCTTGTTCATCATCAGCTAATATATATTATTTCTAATAAAATATTATCATTGTTTATTAATTAATAAAACAGTTATTATTTCTAAGTTATGCATTTATGAAATGTAAAGTTTTGATGTTGTTAGATAATTACTGCAACTAGACAATTTAGTTTGACAACATGTGTGTGACAGTGTGGTTGCTTTGTTTGTGTATTGTTCAAGATTGGTATTGTTCTTTTTTTATTGAGTGTTTTTATTCCTGCCATCTCTATTACAATATATATTTCACGACGGTTTTATTTTACAAGACAGATGGTCAAAACTAACTCTATTTCATATTCAGTAACTGACCAATATTTCTTCCTAAAGAAACCAGGACTTAAATGCCTCAGGTCATAGAAAATGTGTTGTAGTCAACAGCTTCTCTGTGAATGGGATAAAATTAAGTGAATCCCTGAACAAAGAGGAAAAGAACAAAGGCCTCGTCGCCTAATAGGTGGCTGACACACAGGGTTGTATTAGCTTTTGTTTATTTCCATAGAATTCATATCTTTTATAAATTTGTGTTTTTTTAAAAGTTATTTTCTATAAAGATGACATAGTGGACATTTACAAGAGAAAAATACTCCCACTTTTGCTAAAAATGTTATAAAAACATCTTAAATCCGATTTTGATTTTGTAATTTTTGTAAGAAAGTTTATTGTTATTAATATTAATAATAATAATAATATTGTTGTCATAGAGAACTTTAAACATTATAATTAAAAATGAGATTAATTTAATATTATTGTTATTTTCAATCTCATTTTCAAGAAAATGTTTATCTTTTTGATTCAGAGTAGGAGTTGTATGTACCTAAAAAGGTAAACACTTCCACATGTGTTATAACAACATCTAAAATCCGATTTTGATTTTGGTAATTTTTTTAAGAAATGTTATTGTTAATAATAATAATAATAATATTTTTGTCATAGATAACTTTAAAGCCCCCTTCCCTACGTTTTTTAGATCTAATTTAAGATCACAAACTATATTTAATGTAAAAATAATACTATATGGTCCTATTGCGATAACTTTTTTCGTCTTTAAACGGTTAAAAATGTGAAAAATAAGTTGATCCTAATAATTATAGCGGCCCGCTATAAATCCCAAAATACATTGCGCGCGGATTGATATTTTTGTTTTTCACCTGTAATTCGCCCACTCTTCGATCAATCGTGAGGCCAAAACAAATGGAAGACTCCCTAACTTTTCAGCAAAAATACCGGGTTTTCCCCAATTTGTATCAAAAATAGAAAGACAATTAATGCAGCAACTATACAACGTCAGGCTAGGTATATATGTTTACCAGCTAGGCCTACAAAACTAAGCCTAGCTAGGCTAGGCCTAAGACTGTCCACGAGAGGTCGATCGCCGCGAGCTACTTAGGTAGTGCATTGTTTCTCACTTTTTATCATAATTTACCATAAAACGTACATTTAAGACAAGGAATGACATGGTTTAATGTTTTTAAAGTGATATATGTATTATTTTCCAAAAAAACGTCCAAAATTGCAGGGAAGGGGTGTTTAAACTTTATAATTAAAAAATGAGAATAATTTAATATTATTATTTTAATTCAATCTCATTGTCAAAAAATGTTTATGAAATATATATTGTAATGGAGATGGCAAGAATAAAAACACTCAATAAAAAAAGAACAATACCAATCTAGAACAATACACATATAAAGCAACCACACTGTCACACACACATTGTCAAACTGAATCAAAATGTATCTTTTTGATTCAGAGTAGGAGTTTTGTATGTACCTACCTTTATTAACCCCAGGGGAATGCTCAAAATAAGACTTCTGCTTACTACTATAAATTCTGTGGTCCTTAAGGTTCAAATCTTCCCTACTATTTAAATTGCATTTTAAAAACTTGACTTTGTGAATAACAAACTATGATTTAAAAAAAAGGCTTTTATATGATTGTATAAAGGTCAATTTACACAGACGAGCGGTAACAGAGGCGGAAAACTGTTTGCTTGTCCCACGTAGATTGTGTACCTATCCTGAGTGGGTTTCCACTCAACCGCCAGTCCACCCCGCATTTTGTTGTTGAGTCGCTTACCGTTTACCGCTCGTCAGTGTAAATTGACACCTGGTTCATAAGAGAAGTTAAAAGGTTAATAAGAAATAAAGTATTCAGTTTTTTGGGTGGATGTTTTATGCTTGTGGAATATGTTGAATGTGGCTGTTAAATAACACATGATAATACAAATACAAATAAACATAACAAAACCCATGATGGTGACAGGATTAAACAAAGACAAACTTATTGCTGTACAAATTGTCTCAGCCGTCAAAAAAGGCCCATTTATATCCATCCCAGTATCAAGACTGTGTATATTTAAACCTTATAAACAGATGGCAATTTCAGTCATTTTTATGGTTAGCTTTGTGTGGGGAAAAGAAACATTATCCACCATAAGTAGCATATTAACTTAATATCTGTCCACCTTGCTAGCTAATCATGCTCAATGGTAAATTATGTATGTCTTTTGCCAATTGGTCTTAATTATCTCATAATCCTCTAAGGAATAACTGCACTTTAATATTACATTTAAATTATAAACTATATTACACTTTTACATATATCTAGGATGAAGAATATGTAAAATATTTTATTTTGTTTCCTTTTTGGCGAAGTTCTTTTAAAATCATTAATCTTTTCTTCAAATTAAATGTTGTTCAACATAATTCATGTTCATTTATTTTATTTGTTTATTTAATTTTTGTTTATATGCATCTTGCGATTCAAGTAATTTGTCCACATCACAAAAAAACGCCACCGCTTGTGATTGATTGCATCCACATTGGAACTAAATAATAAAGAAGCTCAACCACAACAACAGGCTCATCCACCACAACAACAGGCTCATCCACCACAACAACAGGCTCATCCACCACAACAAGAAGCTCACCCACAACAACCAGAAACTCACCCACAACAACCAGAAGCTCAACCACCACAACAAGAAGCTAACCCACAACAACAAGAAGCTAACCCACAGTAACAAGCTAACCCAAAACAAGAAGCTCATCCAAAACAAGAAGCTCACCCACCACAATAAGAAGCTCACCCACCACAACAAGAAGCTAACCCACAACAACAAGCTAACCCACAACAACAAGAAGTTAACCCACAACAACAAGGAGCTCACGAACAACAACAAGAAGCTCAACCACAACAACCCAACAAGAAGAAGCTCATTCACCACAACAAGAAGCTCACCCACAACAACAAGAAGCTAACCCACAACAAGAAGCTCAACCACAACAACCCAACAAGAAGAAGCTCATTCACCACAACAACAAGCTAACCCACAACAAGAAGCTCATCCAAAACAAGAAGCTCACCCACCACAATAAGAAGCTCACCCACCACAACAAGAAGCTAACCCAACAAGACGCTAACCCACAACAACAAGAAGCTAACCCACAACAACAAGAAGCTAACCCAAAACAACAAGAAGCTAACCCACAACAACAAGAAGCTCAACCACAACAACCCAACAAGAAGAAGCTCATTCACCACAACAAGAAGCTCACCCACAACAACAAGAAGCTAACCCACAACAACCAGAAGCTCAACCACCACAAGAAGCTCATCCAAAACAAGAAGCTCACCCACCACAATAAGAAGCTCACCCACCACAACAAGAAGCTAACCCACAACAAAAAGCTCAACCACCACAACAAGAAGCTCATCCACCACAACAAGAAGCTCACCCAACAAGAAGCTAACCCACAACAACAAGAAGCTCATCCACAACTCACCCAACAAGAAGCTAACCCTTGACAACCAGAAGCTCAACCACAACAACAAGAAGCTCACCCACAACAACAAGAAGCTCAACCAACAAGAAGCTAACCCACAACAACAAGAAGCTAACCCACAACAAGGAGCTCACTAACAACAACAAGAAGCTAACCCACAACAAGAAGTTCAACCACAACAACCCAACAACAAGAAGCTCACACGCAACAACCAGAAGCTCAACCACCACAACAAGAAGCTAACCCACAACAACAAGAAGTCAACCCACAACAAGAAGCTCATCCAAAACAAGTGATTTTGGCTCAGACTGTAGAAATATTATATGAAAAAAGTGATCCCAAACAGCAGTTTTAGATTCTTAATTTCCATTTGGAATTAATATCTCAATAATAATTATTATAATGTCTTTAATGTTTTACTTGTGCATGTTATCATCATCATCATCCCACAGTACAAGGTTCAATGATTCACTAGGTTCACATTATTAAACATTCATGTATCTTAACATCACATCTCTTTGTGAGTTATTTTTCCTGTTCATTGCCTTTGTGGTGTGTTAATGAACCAACACATAATATTGTGTCTCAACCAGAGACTAAATATCTAGCCAACATCTGTCTGCTATGTTTACTGTTTTGTCATTAGTCTAGTCATTAAAAAAGTGATATTGAATGTCAGTAAATGTACATTTATGTATGGTGGTAATAATAGATGGAAACTTGAAATTGAATGTGATAATAATTCACAATCTTTCAAAATAAATGTTGTGAAAAACATAGTTAATGCAGTTTTTTTTCTATTAAATATACATTAATTACATTACTGCACCTATATGATCATCCTTCTATAGTAATATTCTTCCAAATTTAACAATCTTGTGATAGAAATATTCTCAGATTTTTTTTTTTCAGTAAAATAAATAAATAACAAATAAAGCAGTTTCTATCTCTTTCACAATATTAGTATTATCTATTATCTACCCACATAAAAATATATATATCCAAAAGGCAAATTACTGAAAAAATGACAATGCTGTGGGTATCAGTGGCTGGATCTCAATGGAGATACAAAAAAAAGGCGAAAAGCTAAATCAAAACGATAAAGTAAAACACCCAGAAAAGTTAGCAGAGCTTTCGGGCAACACTAGCCCTTCATCAGTGCAATATGTATATATATAAATAATAAATAAATAAATATATATCTCGGTTGGGGCGACTTTTTCTCATTCTCCCAGATTTCCTCATCTTTATCGTTTCAAAAATTAATTAAATAATTTTCAGTGTATCACCGGGCGGTTTGGAATTTATTTCTATGCCTGTTGTGTTTATATAAATATTATTATTATTTTCAAAATAAAAAACCATTTTTAAACAAAAACTACAGTATAGAAAAAAACACCTACAGTGTTTCATATAAAACAAGCAAACATAAGTGTGAAAATCAAAAAATGTTTACAGTTATTTTAATAGTAATATAAATATTCATATTATTATTAATATTGTTTTAGTTGTAATGATTGTGTATACCTTGCAAGTTGGACAGTTGTAATTAAATTGTGGTACAATATTCATTCCATGCAAAGTTCATGCATACTTTTAAGATAGCAAAATTATAAATGTGTTGATTGATCAACCTCTAATTACTAAACATTGCATCCACTAGCCTAGGTAGAATTTAAAGGGAGCACCCTGATTTATGTTTAAATATATATAAAATATAACTAAAATATATATAATATAAAATCATAACCATTCATATGAAATATTATTAGTGAATTTTAATATTTTACTATATGTCATGTTCATTTTTTTTTTATTTATTGAAGAAAAAAATTCAGTGTTTTACTTATTTAATAGTATTTCCCAGCTTTTAACTTGTCCATGGTCCAAATGGTCACATTTGCTTGTTGGTAAATGTTGTGTAGTTATACTGTAGTGTTTCCCAGGGACCTGCTTTTAATTTTACCAGGGTCCTAATGGTCACACATGCTTGTTAGTAAATGTTGCACTGTAGTTATTGTGTTTCCCAGGGACCTATACTATAAACTATAAACTTGTTAAATGATGTACAGTAGTTGTAGTGTTTCCCAGGGACCTGTATACAATTTATCCAGGGTCCTAAATGGTCACACATGCTTGTTGTTGCTAAATACTGCATGTGTAGTTGTTGCTGCAGGTTAACTTTATAAGTCCTTTGTGATGTATGATAAATGAAGATTGATATCGTGTTGATGGGTATTGTCAATGATAAATACGATATCTAGTTTTCCGTTACCATGACGAATTTAGCATTTTGTCATGTATATAAGCCATGATTATTTTGCATAAATTTTTGAAAATTATGTTAAAGATTTAATTTTTGTCTTTCATAAACATATTTGTCATCAGTGGCGGCCCGAGAATCAAATAAGCAATCTCATGAATCTTACTATAACTCACCAAATATATGTCTGTTTGTCCTGTTTTATTCAGAATCAGATTAGGGGTCGCACGGTCCCCCGGTCAGGGGAGTGGGGTTTACAGCTCGGTATAAGAAAGAATGAGTGTGAGTTTTTTAGGATTGAACAGTCAAAGTCAAATCTCAAAATGCTGATATTTTAAATGGGTATGCTTGTAGTAATAAGAATTATAATTTTTTTTTTCAAGATTAAAAGCATCAGACGTCATAAAGATAGTCCCAGTCCTTTTCTTTATTAGACCATTTTCTCTTCCAAGCAAATAGTAATGTATCAATGAATTACCTCTATTTTCTTGACACCAAAATAGGAAACTAATGATTTGTTTGATAACACATGATTTCAATCAAGAATCTTTTATAAAACAAATTTCCTGATTCTTGACATATGTTGAAAATTGAAATAATGTTGAACATGAAAGGTTCAATGAAAGTTTACTGTCATCTTTATATAATATATCTGTGAATTTGATGAAAATCCTGTTTCAGCTTTCCATACATCATGATTTGCATGTCATCATTCTAACAATCCCATATTTATGAGAATTATGAATTATTAAATTAATTATTCAATTCAATAATTGTAAATCATATTGGTTTATTCAACATACAGTACTTGCATTTCTTCAATTAAAACTACACATTATTCAGTTTTGAGTATAAGAAATTTGATGTATGTATGATGCTTTTATGTTTCTCTAAAATATATTTGTTATATTTTAAATAAGATGTTTGTACAGGTATAGGAAGAATAATAATAATAATAATAAATATCATTTATAAAGCGCAAGAGACAAAGGTTTCAAAGCGCTGTGTTTTCCAAGATCTGTGCAAAGTAGTAGCGTGTGATTATGCGTCTCTGAAGAGATGAGTTTTGAGTTTAGTTTTAAATGTGATTACAGATTTTGATGAGCGTATTTCGAGGGGTAGAGTGTTCCAGAGTTTTGGGGCTGCGACAGCGAAAGCACGATCACCGTAAAACCGAGTTCTGGACTGAAATACATATAAAGAAAGGGAAGGAGGGACTATTTTATATTTTGCCCCATGATTTTAATATCTTAAAAGGTATTTTCTTGAGAAAAGGATGTTGCAAGTAGAGTAGAATAAAAATAAATAGTGGCACATAGGAAAAGGAATGGAGCAAGGAGAGTGAAAAAAAGAGGTTAGGTTAGTTAGCATGTAGTAAATGAATAAACTGAGTTGAGTGTGACGGGGTGTTGAGCTTGTGGTGCCCAGCTTACCACTTAAACATTTCTATTTTTTAGTATATAATTGTCTCAACTACTTATGTTTACTTTGTCAACATTGTATTTTGTTTCCAATGTTACCACCACCATTAACGCTGTTCAGCCAAATAGTCTTCTGCCTTTTCCCCCTCTGCTTATTTCTGCTGTGAAGTTTCTCCAAAGTATTCTGTCAGATGCTGCTATGTTCTTTAATTTCTGTAGGTCCATTGTAATTTTGAATTGTGTTGGTAGTGTGGTAGTTGGATCTGATAATATTAGTGCTTTTAAGTCCCTTTTCAATGTTATTGGTAAAGTGCACACTGGTCTCCCTCTGAAGTAACAGTCAACTGCTGTATTTGTTTCTTTAGCCTTAACAATATATGTTCAAATAGTCCCAACTAATTTGCATCTTTGTGATCGTTTTGGTTTGAGATGTTTTAAATATGTGGAAGAATTGCATCGTTGGAATTACCCACGTAATGAAATCAACAAAATAAATTCTTTAAAAAAATCATTCTGGAAATATAAGATAACCATATGCTGTGTTTGATAACAATAATATTATTTATTATTCCATAATAGAAACTTTGTAGATTTCCTTTGTTTTATGTAGGAAAAATGCATGTTGATATATTTATTGTCAATCATTATCGTCATAGTGTAAATGGGCCTCTATGCCCATCACCAAAGTACACACACATACTGTGTACATTGCACTTGGCATTTCCAAATAGATTGTGTTAAAACATGTTATAATAATGAATTTGGTATTATATTTTTCAGGGTGTGTTATACAGTAGTGCAGTTTTGCAACACCTGCAATGAAAGTTTGAACCCATAATATTCCACAAATATCAATACAACTTCATTCCTATTGGTTTGTACATTGCAATATGTAAATTATGAAATGTTTTAATGCTATTATTAATGTATACTAAAATTGTATTTATTTTTTTGCATTAAATATGCAGTTTTGCATAAATGTTCAAAGTTTAATTTTGTGATTTATTACATTCTGAAATAATTAAGATGTATGTAAATATCATAATAATATTTTAGGGATATGTAGACACAATTTACACTCGGACTGTAATATAATTTAAAGGTATGTGAAACTGTATAATATAGAGTATATTCATGTAAAATATACCATTTTACTAATTATATTACTTTAAACAAGTTTGTTTGCTATTAGGCCTATATATACCAACCAACCATACTTATATATTGGTGATCTCACAAAAGCTTATTAAAGTCATGAGTTGTCGTCTGTATCTTCAGTATGGGACGAAATATTAAATGGTCTCTGTCGCTCTTGGCAATTTGTCTGGTATGTCTCACAGTTTCTGATTCTGATTTATTTATTTTTCTTATCAGTTCGATTATGTAAGGAATTACTTATTTTATAGAAATATGTTGGGAGAATGTTACATATATATACAATATCACTGATATAGACCACCTATAGTATTAGTATTAAAAATTTTTAAATCGGTTATTAATTGTGTTATCTGTTCATATTCTAGTTACCAATGATTTCATTCATTTGGTATGATTGTCATATTTTTTTCTGAACTTCTATTTTTATGTTTGAAAGAAACATTTATCAACTCAATTTCATATCATGACAATTATCTTTCTCATTAGTCACCACAATTTTCATTTTGATTACATCTACACCATGTATTTGAATATTGGATATTGTGACGTCATCATATGGCCAGTTGAATCGCGTTTGTCCAATTATCTTTCAACTTTTAATATATTGTTGCTCAGACAATTACCTGTCGAAATGTTCGTCTTTATGTCTAATGTTGATGATTTCATCATACCAATTTCACCTATGCTATTACAGTTGACCCTCTGTGAGCGGCCACCTCCCTTAAAACCGCAATTTGAAAAGCCTGTTTGTTCTTCCTATCTAATCATTTGGTATCTCCCGTAAGCGGCCACCTCCCGTAAACGGCCGCGGCCACTTTTTATTTTACTGAAAACTAGAATTTTTTTATGATAAATTACCTCCCGTAAGCGGCTACACGAAACATTCATAATGACTTTTGACATATATCTGTAACTGTGTCCGTTTGATACTTGTATATTCTAGAAATAAGCCTCTACTCCACAATATACAGTACTACCGCAGGGAAAATTTTCATTAAAAAATTTTGTTTAGCAATATTGCTAATCAAACTGATTTTTAAGTCGAGAAACATAGTTTTGTATTGTATTTTTTGCTACACAATTTTCAAAATGTGTAGCAATAAGGTTGTTTTGTATAGCTTTTTGCTACGCTACACTGGCGAAAATGTTCCCTGTACCGTATAGTAACGTTTAGACTTTTAGGACTTTGTTCATTTCAGACTATATTTACGTTACAAAAAAATGTTTACTACTGATTGTAGTATAATAGTAATATAATATAATAAATTATTTCTTAAATTATTAAATAGAATATAAAAAAAACATTAATTCAGAAAGAACAATAATTAAAATTGTTGCGTCAAAAAGTTGAGCGGCGTTTTTTTTTCAGTCTTGTTTATAAATTAAATGTTGGTAACATTATCACATGTATCACCTATAATTCGTCAAAATGACGAATTAAATTCTGGTTATATTATAGTTTTTTATTTAATATATAATTATTTTAAATAAAAAATACAGTGCTTATTCCATTGTCTAGGCGATATATTAACAAACTTTAAAGATGTATTGTCCCCTAAAAACTGAAATATAAAGATAGGCACAATGGACCATTCAAAACAAAATAGGTACAGTAAAGGGTTGGTTTTTTAGCAGTGATGTAATTTGGACGGCCATGTTACCGTCGCTCGACATAAGCTTTAGAGAGAATCGATTTATAACGTGCTTAATAGCAACAAACGAAAAACATCTTAACTTTGTTTACAGTTATTGGCTAATATTGTTTTTCTTAAAACGTATGATACTTTATAGAAAGATATGTTTGATGAATAATGCCAAAGTTTTCACTTAAGCAATTTTCTTAAACTTAAGCAACAGGATTAATAAATGCCATCGGGATAAACCTCAAATGTAGAAAACGTCTTAGGCCTATCATAATGGCTATCTTGATATTTTTTTTCTTGGTTTAGTATTTCAAGATTTTCAGTAGGCCTACTTATTTAGGCTTATTTTGGGGCACTATGAATCAGTTAAACACTTTTGATAGATTATCTTAATATTATCTTACTCCCGGTATTTTTAAAAATTATAATCCTAAACAAATACGTTTTTTCTTAAAATTTGGATGACGTACTTCATAAATGCTTTAATCGGTTTTTTAATAGTAAATTTTGTCCGAAACAGAAGTTAAGCAAAAATATTTTTACATTTTTTTCTTAGTTCTTGGAAAACGTACCGTACTCCATAAATACTCATTTTTTCACTTAAGCACTTTATGATTATCTTCACAAAAATAATAAATAGAAGCCAGCCTATAGCAATGTAGATCTAGAATGTTTAAATTTTTCTCTACACTAGGCCTTGATGATAGATTCTCAAATGTTTTTGAACTAACATAAAGCACACAAATATTAACGTATTTATTCCCTTGAATTGTAGATGACAATAAGTTCATTTCCATAAGATAAAAATGATATAACTGTAGAGACAATAAAACTTTTGATCTCAACACAATAATGTAAAACATTATAATATGTTCATGTTAATAAACAAAAAAGAAATGCCTGCAAGGCCTTTGATTTTCCACGTAACCACATAATTATTTTGATATATAAATTATGCATTTTTATCTCAACTCGATGAATATCTTAACAATATTTCGAGTAAATCCTATGGGTTTTTTTGTAATATATTCCTATGTTATTCGTGTTTTTCTTTATTGTCAATAATTAATTAACTTTTGGTGTATAATATAATAATAATAATATACACATCGGTATATGTATTTAGGCCTAATATTATCTCTATGTTATTATGCATTGTCGTAACGCTATAAATATTGAAAATAGAGAAGTGTAAACATCATAAAAATAAGGAAAAAAGGGTAGAAAACGGAAATTTAACGTTATGAAAATGAAATTTGAATATACAAATACTGTAATAATATGAATGATTAAATGAATAAATGTGTTGGTTAACCACAAAAGGTAAAAACAAAAATAAACATTTCAATATCGCACAGTGCTCATTATGGATCTCATGTATTGAATATACCTTTATATCTATCAAAAGTCATCCTAACTCATCTCGTTTTGTTTTTATTTTATTGAGCTCTGCCTCCACGTATCGGAACACTCTGCCTAGATGAGCTGAAACAGTTACCTTTTATGCCTAAATATTGAAACAGGCCTTTAACCATATTTATTAAAACAACGTATAATATCCCCTGTTATGAATGGTAAAACCTTTCTGGGTTCTCTTCCTCGGAATTGATGCATTTCAAGTAAGCCGTGATCATCTTGAAATTGTAATTTTTACGCTGGCCTGGCAGGTCACTTTAATCTTGGTCAACGAATCAAGTCTAATCCGATTAGAAAGCCTATAGTCATGATATGTATTATCATCGTAATAAATGTGTATGCTTAATTTGTTCAAATCATTTCAGGTTTAATTTCGTTTATCTAATTATTCAAGTGGTTCTAACACTACCAAAACGAGAATGATTCTAATACTTAATCAATATACACATTCTTATTAATTTAATCTAAAAATCTGTTTTAACCAAATTGACTGCGACACTAATTGAACTGTATTCCATCTTGGAAACAGTCGTCTTTTTCTATAACAATACATTCTGATGCATTATAAATAACTAAAGTGTTTGTGGGAGAGTGGGAGGTACTCCGCTCATTCCTCGCAAACAAGTTTGAATTACTTCCCAATACCTCTTACGAATGCCTACATATTTCTTTTACCTGAGTGGGGAGGAACATATAGATAAAACGCAACACTATTTGTGTTACATGTGTGGTTAGGAACAAGGAAATCTAGGAATAAGGTAGATAGAGGACCCAAGGCTGCGGTGACCGAATCGAAGACTTCAACCGACAACTTCCAGATTACAAGCGCAATACATACCGCACAAAATGCTTAGTACAGTAATTGCATTTGTCTCCCGGTTGTTATATTTATTTTGAAATGTTTCTTTTCTACAAGTATTTTCTAATTGATTTTGTTTTATGGATTTCCGCATTTGTTACATTTTTTTTCTCGTAAGTGTTTTGTGACATGATGTGAAAATCGAAGACATTACATGAAGCCATAATAAATCATAGGTGTGTCAAACTGTGGTAAAGTGTTCTGAAATTCTTCGAATTTACCGACATCACTCAGTTTATGATACTTATACGTGCTCATTCCTGGGTTAACGTTTTTGTCTAAAGCGTGGTTCCCACTAAAGACGCAACGCGAGTTGACCATTGACGGAAGCGACAGTTCGAATAATTCATCACCTGTGATTGGTCAGATCACTTTTACCTTGCGCTTGAGCTTGATTCCCACTCCTACGATGGAACGCAATGGACGTAACTGCCGTACGAGCCTTCGCTTAAGCTAAGCTAAATTGTACAAAGCATTTATGCTTTAAATTATTTTAAATGCTTGATATATAAATTTTACAAAGAAGGAGAGTTCGATCATTTCATTGATTGATTCGATTGTATTGTTTCTGCTGTGTGGTGAATAATCATGTAATGCAAATATATATATATCTTATATATTTCAATGCACATGCCCCTCCCACCGGACGAATTCCAGTTTCAAGTCATGGAATTGATTCTTACCTTTGTGTAATTCCACTTTATGAATTCAATATTCCAAAAACCTTATGTCGAATTTAGCTGTTTTGTTTTAAGGTTTTTAGGCCCATACACTGCTATAGTATCATTTCAATGTCTTCAGTGACGGATGAGGATTGTGCGAAGAGTATTATAAATAACCCGGTTTAAACAAACTATTTATTACAGTCTAATAATATAATAATAATGCTAAGAAAATATTCAACCTTTCGAAATTTATAAAAGTGTAGGTAAGTTAATCGAATCTTTAAACCAACATGGGGTCAATGTGTTCTACAACCATTACAGTCAAAACCATTCAGGGGACACCCTAGAGGCCAATTTACACAGACAAGCGCGTAGCTTGTTTTCCACGTAAAATATGTATCTATCTTGAGCGTAAACTCCTCCTCTCCGGCGTTGTGTGTAAATTGTTCTTTAGGGGAACATGTTTACCTCTCGAAGGTTTCCCCTTAATAGAGTGTTACTGTAATAACAATGTATGTTTGCATGTGATCAATTAGATTTTAGAGAACATAGGCCTACCTTTTAATTGAAACCCTGTGTTATTATTCTTTGATTGTTTTTTTAGGGTGGGTTACTATTAGAAGGGAGTTACTATTAGATTAGTGGGTTACTGTTACTAATCTTAAATTCAGCACCTGAAAATAGTAACCCACCCCCAACTTTTTCGGTCAGCAACAGCATAAGCCTTTCTAGCCAGGGGACTCGCATTCAACGCCGCGCAAAATGTATTGCTTTTAAGCCATTTAAACTCAATAAAAATGTTATTTCGTTAAACAAAATTAGAAGTTCAAAAAGCGGCCTATTAATTAGAGTTTTAAAAATTTCACTTTTAGGTGTAATTTGAACTGTATATTGTTATACGTACATTATTTCTAGTTCTCGTTCGTTCTCGGTAAACGGGAAAATGGCAACTTTATCGTCCTCAAAAAGATAAGACGACGGAACTTCCCGCTAAGCTCCGCCCACATCGTTAAAGATCATGCATAAATTATTCACGAGCACCGTCCTGTGGCATCCCATCCTGTTTCGTAAAGTCCCTATTGTCTAGTGTGAACGAAACATTAACCATGAGTAGATTACAACTGTACATTACAATAAACGTACGCTATGTATCGATGATATGCTGAATATTAAAATTAATTAAAACGAACTGGATAGTACACTGAGCATATTGCCACTGCGCATCTAGGAAACGTTTATTTTATGAAACATGTTCTTAGGTGAGTGAGTGAATTGACTCACGTTTGATAGCATCATATATAATAATAAAAAAATCTATTGTAAATTACGAATTGTAGCATTACATGTATTTTTCTCAGCAGAAGAGTTGTTGAAATATTGCATTAGAAAATGTAGTAGGCCGGTTAAATCAAAATTCATTCTTTATTAGAAAATGTACACTGATATTGCGAATAGCTGTTCATTTCCACAGAATTCTCAGAACATTGCTTTACAAATTGTAGTATTAAGGGCTACATGCTTTCTCCGAACTGCGCTGAAGAAATTATTGCACTAACATTTATTGCATTATATATAAGGATTATGGCTATGGCATCAATAGACAATGCATTTTGATGATGACGACGACGATGATAAATGATGATGATGAAAATGATGATGATGAAATTGATGATGATGAAAACGATAATGAAAATGATGATGACATTTATGATATTGATGATGATAAAAATGAGGATGATGATGAAAATGATGATGATAAAATTGATGAGGATGATGATGATGAAATTGATTATGATGAATTTGATGATAATGATGAAAATGATAATGATGATAAAATATGTGATGGTGATGATGAAATTGATGATGATGATGATGATCGAATTGATGATGATACAATTGATGATGATGATTGATGACTATTAGTCATATCTTAAAATGTTTGATTTAAGATGATGATGATGATGTACCGTAGACGATAACGTTGATGATGAAGAGTGATCCGACTCTGACTATGGGTATAATAATGATAATGAAAAAAAGCCTAAATATGTTCCTTTCATGTTATGTCAAACACTCGATGAATTGTGTGAAAACCAAGGTATTTGACTACTGTACATTACCTAAATAGGAAACGCATGCATTGTATGGTAACGATATTTCTGTAAATCAATAAACATTAGCAATTCTCTAAATATGTTGACCTCATCTATTCAAATCACCGGCAATCAACATCTAATTAAGCACAACAACACAATCAATTCGTATCACAACAAAACTGTTTCTAATTGAGGAATTCATTATAAGAACACGATGCACTTCGCGTATAATATAATAATTGCAGGTTCCGTTCAGTAGTATAATAATTGCAGGTTCCGTTCAGTAGTGAGTATTATTTACATGCATTACCCAGGCTCGCCAAGTGGTTATGCCTTTGTTGCTCTCTGTTCCATTAAGATGTCTTGAATAGTAGTGGTAGTTACAATTTCGTACCGTTTTAAGTTGATATGTTTTACTTCTTGAAGATGATTTTTGTTTTAAAGAATACAGTTATTGTAGGAGCGTGTAACAAAAAGTCATAGGCCATGATAGTAGAATGCGCAGGTGATGCGGGAACTTTACAGGTCCACCCCTGGAATCGGTCTATCTATCTAATGTTGGATAGGCCTACTTCACTTATAATAGGTAAATTAAATGTAATTTAAAAAGCTACAAACACAGTCAAAATACAATATCAATATTAGCCCAAATATTTTCTTCTTAACGTCGGAATGAACGAAATTGCGATATTCGTAAGCTTTTATTTAACAATATTCGAACATTCTGTTGTGGGATTTGGACGAACCTATTTAAATTTATGCTTAATCTTTGTCTTATTTCCGTTTTATAAATTTAGATCACCGTGCTTCTTGACCATAATAGTAATAACAAAATGGCTCCTAAATATTCGCACTTTAGTCCAAGAAATTCTAATAGAAAAGTAACTGTGTCATACGTCACGTATTTCGATAATTAATTTTCCGCCTGTCGAGTTATCGAAACCATTGTTATAAAGACCCTTACGTCACGTGATTACATTTGTTTTGAAAATTATACGAAAGCGTATTTATATCATTATTATATGCCTCGCCAACAGAAAAAACGAACACAGAACGTTATACGTTGATTTTTGTTTTATTCATCAAACCGCACACAAATAACAAATAAGTCATCTACATTATAAAAAGGAGCGTTGCTACATAAATTCGGCAGTGATTAAAACAACCATGGAAAAGATATTTAACGCTCATAAATTTAGTACTATTTTCTACACAATTTCAAGTGGATATTAAACCCCACTGTGTCGGTGTAGCATAATCGATAAAAATACAATATTTTTAAATTCACATAATTGTTAACAAAAGTTTCATTATAATTAATAATAATGCTCATTTGAATTTGATGAATTAACTTTAAATTTGCATACGGTAAAGTTTAACTCAAATCTTACTTATATATTATTATTAATGTATATGACTTGAGTTCTTTTTAATGATCAAATTTAAATGATATTTTAAAAGTGGTAATTATACGGTATACGTAATTTTAAACCATAAACATTGAGCGCTTACTAAAGAAAGCATTAACATGAAAGCATAATATAATAAATCCATTAACATACAAATAAGGTGAACTATGAATTTCCTTACGATTCTAAAAAATCATAATTATCATAGCATGCACGCCTTTTTCGTTTATCTTTGTTTATATATCAGAGAATGCAAAATCAAATCAAATGTTTTACGTTTGCTTGCTGGGCAACATAACAAAACCTATTTATTCAGTCCGTGACGTCATCAAACAAAAATAAATCGCATTCTTTTTTTATCAGTAAAATACAATTTAAAATATTTATAATATTGCATTCATTTTTTAAAAACAACTATAGCCATTAGCTTGTATACTGAAACAATTCTCATTAAATGAAAAAAATATATATATTGTTTTTTTTTTTTATCTAAGCATTATATAAACCAATATTTTCTTTTGAATTGAATGTGTACGTCAAGAACATATTAAAAGTTATATATACAGAAACTATGCCCAAATTATAAAGGAACTTGCATAAACCAAATGTAGTATTACAAATGTATTTCGTAACATTAAAACACTCAAACATAATGATCTGCATAAATTAAGGCAATCGAAATATGTTCGCGAAAATATTTCTGCAACTGCAGCTATGCGCCTCATTAATACTAGACTATCACGTGATCAGCCTAGATAATGTTATGTGTACACTGTGGCTCATATTTACTTAGTTTTCTGCATCATAAGCGTCACAAATCGGAAACAGTAAATGTTTTGCAAATCTCGTATTTATCTTTAAAGCTTCAATAAATTAGAACTAAAAAAGATGGTCTTGCTTTAACGTCTTGATTGACATGTATTTAGTTAGTTGTTGTCTCGTCTCAAAATACAACGAACCAAAGAATCAAAGTCGAAGAGGTAGCATAGATGTAAAAGACTTCTTTCCTTACATCACAAAACTGCTTTCGTAAACAAAATATTTGAATTTCTGAATTTTCTCATTAAACAAAGTCTCATTTTTCTATATACTAACAGAAAAAGATACTCAAATCATACGTAATCAAATTAACATTTGACGTTCCAAACGTTTGTAATATGAACCTACTGTAATAAAAAGAACGAAATATTTCATTAGCGAGCCGGCAGATAATCGATGACCCGTAGAAGGCATTAATACTTCACAGATATCATCATTCTGGAAACTTGAGCATAATTTATCATGTTTGTCGCAACGACACTGTTTCAGTTGAACACCGTCTGTGCTGTTGGAAAGTCTGTCCAGTGACAATCTACAGTCGAGGGTGCATTGGACGTCATTTGTATCTTTGGAGAACATGTCGTAGCTGCAGTTTGCTAGAAAATTAGACAGTGTAGTACTACAGCTTGAAGAGCCATTTAGACAAGGCAACACTTCTGAGCAGGATGGATCAGGGACAGACTGCAGGCAGTATTCATACCTTTCAGCGTCCCTGTTACAGATATCTGTGTGGTATGTTGGTAAAGAATCCTGGCAATCGCACTCGTACAAAAACTGATACCTTTCTTTCATTTGAGTCACTTTTATGGCACATTCACTAGAGCAGTTATACATTCCTTCACCATTAGTTTGATCACATTCAACCAATTCCAATAAATTTCCTCCCATAACATTTTGACAACGTAAATCACCATTGCAAAACTGTTTCATTTTTTCTGTGCACATGGGTAGCATGGGTTCTGGATTTACCACGACAGATGTAGTATCTGAATAACTATATTCTGACATTGAATAATCAGGACGTTGGCACTCTGTCTTGTTAATAAACTTGTGGCACCAGCCTTGTGATCTTTCATCACAAGTACAATCCCACAGTCCATCCGCGTCAGGGTTGAGTTTAAGTTCATTAAAATCAAACATACAGACGGTAGCACAACCTATCTCATATGTATCAAATTCATCGTTGCAACTGCTTAAATAATCGTTTAAGTTTGTTCTACACGTAGAGCTATCATTGCAAACTTTGTACATTTTTGAGCAGCTATTCTCTGGTTCAAAACATATGGGTAGTCGTTGTCTATCTGCAAGACATTCGGTGGTAGAGTACAGCCCTACAACGTCCTGTTCACAATCGCAATCAACGAACCATGGATATTTCACTTTCATAAAGTTTACACGATCTTTACACTTATTCGAGCAAACGTCTGTTCGGCCATTTCGGAGGTCTCCACAGTCTTCAGTTAATATTACAAAATTTGGAATCATTTGATTTGTAAATGCCATATCACTATTTTCTCGTGACGATTGCTGACAATTAGAAATAACACTTGGTATAAATACTGCAAACGATAGCAGTATTTCTATATAAACCATCTTGTCTACTTGATTAAGGGGAATTTGATGAAGGAAAATTTATGGAATGTTTCACTCAATTTGAAAACCGTTCTAAATATAAAATTAGAATAATTCTTCAGTAAAACAAAATAAACAATGTTTTTTTATTAGCCAAAACAGTTTTACCTCTCCATCTTGTTGGTATATTTTCTCCTCGCTTTAACAGCACATATTACACTCACATAAATGGGATTCACCGTCCATTGATTAGTAAAATACGCTACTGATAGTAAAATAGCTTATGAATATTCTACTCGAGCCCTTAGGAAAATCCGAATAATCGACATGAAATTGCAAATATCTAGCCGTGTATCTGCACCGTTATTCTGATCGTAGCTTGGACAATACACAGATATTAGACGCACTATGCAATTCCACACAAAGTCGAAGTAAAATACATTGTAACAATCCTGTTGAGAAATCACCCGGAAAAACTGGGTCTTGGCGATCGTCTGAATGCAATCGTCTGCTCGTGTCAGTCCCGTGTAAGCGTGGCTAACATATCAAGCGTTAAATACCATAACGCGAAGAATGATAAGCGTGTGTACTGTAGCCTATACAGTCCTGGCGAGTAATGAAGCGATGCTTGGTAAAAGGACTGATTATCAGATGGCAATTTTATTATTGTAATGTGGCCAGTAACTGCATTTGGGAGAACTCAGTGCAGCTGCGACTGCGTAAATACTTGGCGCGCATTATGTTTACTTTCTGTATGACTCGTAATTTATCGTAAACAAATTGTTATTTAACTTGAATACACGCATTTATTTGTAAAGGTTTAAATTACAAAACACATTATAACAATTGAAAATAAATAAAATAATGAGGTATAATTTTTTTTTATATGCTGAATAAATATGCTGAACATAATTTAGAATTAAAAATTAAAAATAAATATTAAAATAATAGAGCGAAAAAAAAACCAAAACAAAAACTAATTGTTTGCCTGAAATTTATTTATGGAGATCATAATTATATATTAATATTGTTTTGTTACATAGGCCTAAGCTATATTAAATACTGTTGTAATTAGGCTAATTAGTAAGTTTATAATTAATGTTTTAACATAAATATTAGTAGGCACTATAGTATAGGATTTGGAAACAATTCAGGTTACGCTGTAAACGATAACAGTGATTCGTTTTCCACATTTTAAGAGGAACGCAACGCAAGTATGGGTGTGTGGGATGAGGGGGTGTGGAGGAGGTGTATTTTAAAATGATAAATACATTTAAAATAAATACGTGTATTTGAGTATCACTGAGGTAACTTATAATATGCAGATTTTATATAGTGCACTTGTACTTTATGGTTGGCTTAATTTCACGCTATGTTGATATACTAATAACTGAAAACCCCAACTTGTTTTCACTGCCTGCACGGCACGAAAGTTTAATGAGAATAAATACACTGAGGGCGCTCATTACGTTTTTCAGTCTATGGAAGAATGCAAAAACGTTTTTTCAGTCTATGGAAGAATGCAAAAACGTTGACAGTCTAAGTTTATACAAATTCTCCGTCAGAAATCCACACCTTGTGATCTGCGCAGCTCGATCAAGAGGTATTTGTCATTATTCGTGTGTTATTGGTATTTTGGCGACGTTTTCGTCCCATAAGTTATCTAAAAAGAAACTGAGAAAAGTTTTTTTCATCTTCTTCATTTGGCTCAAAACGGTTTTTTAAAATTAATTTTAAAGTCGTCATTTTAGAAACTTTATGCATTGAGAGCATAATTTGATTAATTCATTAGCAATTATGCAATTGATTTTGAGTTAATAGGATTGACATCATGTCTTTCTTTCATATTGTATAAATACCTACAGTTCTGCTATATTTTTTATTTAATTCATACAGAAGACAATATATTTACAATATTATTTTTATTAATAAAACTAAGATATGGTAATTTATACAACTCTTTTCCTCTCCTTACCTTCTATACCCATACACAACAATTTATAATCGTTTTTCTCTCAATAATAATATATTCTTTATAAAAAGGTAAACTTGTTCTTACAATATAAGATTCTATTTTACCAAGTTGACCTCCTATTATTAGTTTTCTGATCCAAGAACTATATACTATACTGTAGTTAAAATGTGTTACATAGCGAAGTAGTTTTAACAAAGTTAATCTTAATCACTTCTGTAGAAAAAGAAAACCCGAAATAATGTTTTCAGTTATAAAATGACAAAATAAACAATTAAAATTCAACCAAAAACTCATTGGCTGGCAGCCAATTTCACTATTTTTTGCTTTAAATTACAGTTATTTAAAGTAAATTGTTTTTTTTTTTTGTCTATTTTTTGTCAAAGTGAATAACTATTAGGCCTATGTGACATAAAAATGATATATTCAACAGCAAAAAAATATTTTTTTAGGGGGACAATACATCTTTAACTACCGTATCTTATACACAAAAACATAGGATTTGTTTTTTCAAGTTGAACTGGGCCTAGGCCTATAGACTACAATTTTCTGATTAAGTAAAATATAATGATAATATCCTGCAGTTGAATGGTCTTCTGGGTCTGGTCATTACGATGAGGATTATTTGTAATCTAAAAAAAAAAATGTATACTATTATATATAAAACAAAATTGATTAAATAATGTAAGTTAATGTATATTAGTCTATTTCTATCTAATGCTTTTTGAGAAATTGATTTCTGAATTTTTCTCTATGCCGTTAGTGAATGGCATAAGCTTCGGAATCTGGACAAAACGGATCTGTTGGCCAGGCGGACGACAATTACATAGAGGTAATAATGACAGCAGAAACAATACACTAAAAGAATGCTAACCTGATCAGTCACGTCTCCATGGGCGTTCCCTACTATCACCATCATCATCACCCTTGTCGTCTTTGTCGTCGCCATCTCTATCACTGTCGCCATCTCCTTGACCAGGACGTTTAAGTGTCCATTCGATATAAATACCATCTTTACCATCATCGCCATGTTTATCCATCTCATGGCTATCCTCCTGTATGAGAACATTTAATTATTATTATTAAAGACGCATACAGGAACATCAAATAATGGTATTATGATTTTTTTTCAGATTACAAAAAAACGTTGTGAAATTATTTAAAAAAAACATATACCGTATTCGAATAATCCCCCCCCCCCCCCACCCTTTCCATAACTTGAATAAACTCCCCTCCTCCTAGAACATAAATTATTTCATAAAAAACGCCCCGTCACACATCCATATATACACAATTTTGTATTATACTACAGGTTCAATTGTTAATAGAATTCATTGACTGCCATGATCAACAATAAATTTACCAAGCATTTTGATACAATTTTATATTCATTATATTAATTAAATATAATTATATATTAATTGTGTTGTACTTATTATATTATACAAGTTACCACATTACATCCAAACGCCCCGGGACGTTTATTCGTATAAATAAAGTAAAAATGTGATCGCTTGCCGTCAAATAATTATATATTTCAAAACATATAGGCCTAGTAATACACCCTTTACTCACCTCGTCATGATCTTCGTTAGCGTATCTACATCTAATGGCAAACATACCCATGAGGACAAGAAGCAATATCACAGCTATAGCAAGAAAGCCGAGAATCTTGAAACCTTTTGTTTTTTTCACTTTAGTTGGAGGGCCGGTTGTTATCTGCAATAATTCAATGTGTATAATAATAAATAATAATGTTTATAATCTATATATAAATTTACGTAAGGGCAAAATTCGAAGCAAGCGTACCGTACCATCTAGTAACAAAATGACCACAAATAGGCATACTACCTGATTGCCCCTCTATAGCGGTTTTTAATATAATCATTATAATATTTTAGTTATAGGCTAAACGTATCAATATCAATAACAGCATCACACACTGCACCGTGTTAAACAAAATGCGTCATAAATTCCTCGTTTATGCTTTGTCATTTTGCATTGTATAGGCCTACACCTTTTATTCCTATCGCCATTGTAGTGTAATCGTGGCATTGTGGTATAAAACGAATCACTGAACCAGTTATAGTGACTAAGGGGCGCGCTGAGGGTCTAAATCCTAAATCCTTCCGACGAACATTATGACATTATGCCTATGCCTACATGGTATGACAGAATGTATTACAGAAGAAATGTCATGTCATGCTATCAACAAGCGCTGTTTATATTGGTCATCTATTTAGAAAAGAATAACACTTTACATCATCAAATGATCATTTATGTAAAATTAACACTGGGTCATAACTGACAGAATCCGTTAGATGCCATTCTATTATCCAATTCTCAGTGCTGTACATCTCCAAATACAACACTATTGGACAAGTATCATGCATGTAATGCTGTATTACCGAATATTTCTATGATACTGGACAAATATAGAGATAGGCTATAGGCCTACTGTACGTATAGAGAATCGGGTGCATTCTATCCGGAAATACCCGTGATATCAAGACCTGATTTTGATATTGATATATTCCTTGAAAATATACAATACATACCACAACAACAGATTCTTCTTTATTGAGATCCTCCTTGGCTTTGGTAACGGAGTCCTTACCGTGATCCTCGCTTGTTTTAGTTGTAGGTTTCACCATTTTCAGTTACGTTTGGTATTCTGGTTTTTATAATTATGTTTAGTTAGTGCGCTTTCATTTCGTTGTGGAGCTATAGTCGAATTTTCTGAGTAATCATCATAACTAATTATAATAACAAAGTAATTACTGAACCATTGGATATTTTAAAATACAGTGATCTCTCTGACGTGAGCTTATTGATTTGAATTGTTGTATTTTACGGTGGTACTATCTTAATGAATAAATTATTATACCAAGGCAATCTAACAACAGCACACTGAGTTCGCCTCCTTTTCAACTCGTAACAGTGCTTTAACCTTATGTCTGGCTGCGACAAATACCAACAGTACTATAGTACATTCTCAACGGTGTATGTGAGGTGAGGTGTAGAACTGACCGGGTCGCAGCCACATAAACCATTTGATCTCCGAGGCTCAGCATCATGTTGTTAGATTGTCTTGATTATAGTATTACCATTCATAATAGAAGGAAACAATATGATTCGGTAGGCCCTATAACTTTTTTATTGGCAGCACCTGCGTGTGTTTCCATCAGAATGATATATTAAATTATATTTAGGCCTAAACTAAATTGTTAATGTTAATTTATGTTAAATTAATGATAATTTGAATTTCTACCTTAAGTTGCTTTTGGTTCAAAAAATGATTTCTTGGCGAATGTAATTAGCGTGTAACTAAAATGTCTAGAGCTTTAGAATTATCTATCATAAAAGACAAACTCAAGTGGTAACGGGACGATTCGGCCCTGAGACGATTCGGCCCAGGGACGATTCGGCCCGGGACTATTTGGCCCGGGACGATTCGGCCCTGGGATGATTCGGCCCTGAGACGATTCGGCCCACTCAAATTTATTGACTTTGACAAGAATTTTAATTAATGTTGAAATAATGCCCTATCTTTGTAGACGTTTTCATAAGACTCCTTTTCACCGCAGTAGACTCACGCCGCCGTCCGAAATCTAATCCGAGTAAAGCAAGTAAAACATGCCTCATGATACGGAGAGAGTTAATTTAAACCTTTCATAATATAAGATCTGAATAATCAAATAAACTGAATCACTTACAATACACAAACATGGTTTGGTGAAAATGATATCAATAATTTTTTTTTCTGTTTTTGCAAGACCCATTTATAAAACACAACTAAATCATACATACAAGCATAAATAGAATAAAGCTAAAGTAGAAACGTTATTATTTCCTGCTATATAATTTATTGTTATCCATCGGGATAAATCGATAGAGTATTAAATATTATCACCCTTTGTTTCTTTTAATATTCTGTTCTGTTAGGCCTATACCAGTACAATATAGTTCTTTCCACAACTTTGGTCCATAAAATGTATAAATCTCGTCTGTTACAAGGTCCTATATTGTCACAATAAGCCTAACTATAAACATAATAAAGCGCAATGGTGATGCATTTGATCTTACATTTTCCATAAATCCTATGTCATTTAATTTGTGAATATTTTATCAGTTTTAAAATAGACAGAACAAGGGAGCTTTTACCCGTTGATATGTTAGTTCTGAAAAGAACTGTTGAGTTACTCGACGTTTCTCACTCCTGAAGAAGATCAAAGCATATTGATCGAAATGTCGAGAAACTCAAGAGTTCTTTTCAGAACTAACATACGTGGTGTACCGCAAACTTATATCAACATTTGATTTCGCCATGCAAACCTTCATACCTTTTACCTCATATAGTATTATAAATAGTGGTCGTGCACATTTAAAAGTGGTCTTAACGTGTATGTTTCTATTTATTTTTGAAAACATCGATTTTGACAATGAATGACATTAAGAGGTCATTTTAAAATCTAACCTTGTCAAATAAATATACAGAAAAACATACATATTTAATTTTTCATTATTATTATTATTAGATTTATCATTAATGAAAAATAATTAAAATGAAAAAAAAAACCTCTAAATTAGATAGGCCTAATTTGTTGCTTCCCGTAATAGGCAATGAAACCTAGCTAAGTATATGTAAATTCCAGATGCTGGAAAATTGAAATAGATTCCATTTTAAAATAAGTATCCACTAAAATATACAATCTAAATGCTTATTATAAAAAAATTAATCACTTGATGTAATACATAACGGCAACAATTTAGAAAAACAGTATCATACTGTTTTTCTAAATTGTTGATGATAAAACTATTCAATTCATTTGTTAAAATGGAAATTACAATGTTCCACATTCTAAATATAAGTGGGAATCTAAACTATAGCACAATTTATTATATGCTGCATATGACAAATAATGCCCAGCAATTTTAACTTCACCCGGATTGGGTTTTTTTGGTCTTTGTAGCTCGGAGTACAATTATATCGAGGGTATAATATTTATTCCCTCGTTGGTTGACAGGAAAATGCTGGTAGCACCACTCGGTGGCATCGTGCACAATCTCAGACCGATATTGCTCTGGTACATAATTCACATGACCAACAAGTGTACAGACATAGCCTGAACGAAATTTTAAAGTAAAATCATTAATGATATAAGAAAAATGGAAAATGTATTTAAAGAACAGCGTTTTAATTCAAAGATTTTATCTATTTGAAAAAAAAAACTTCTATCAACGCCAAAGTTTACAACTAAATTGTGTACAGTATTATTTTTAAATGTAAAACAATATGTATTTATATAAATTAAAAATGTAGGTGGATCTCAATGTAGAAACATGTACAAAATGAAATAAGCAAAAAGCTAAATAAAAACGTAAAACAGCCAGAAATGTAACAGTTCTTCTGGGCCAGACTAACCAATCATTATACCAGGGACACTGAATTGAAATTTATATTTATACTGGGTAACCTCTTCAGTCAAAGACTGGTCTCCCAGAGGGCCCAGTTGGTGATCAGTGGCTGTGATGTACTAATACACCGGGGTAACCCCCTACTCGTCTCGAAAGATGTACTAGGTTCTTTAAAGCGCACACGAGCTAGATGTGTACACTGGACCTACAGTTTATAGTCCTTATCCGAGAAGACTCGTTCTACCACCAGAACCATGGAGTGAGTGAGCCTCGAACCCCTGCCGATGTTATGGCACTTTATACTTAATGAATTTGTGTAATTGTGTAGGTTAGTATGTATTATTTTATTTGATTTACTTTTTAACTGCTCTTTGCTAAAGATCTCAAGTTCATCACATGGTGTGTTCAAGTCTCCATGGACCTCTTCAAACCCAACGGATTTCAACAGCTCAGTGTTTTCTTCTAGTGTCAACTGGTTATGTATTTTGTGTTCGTAGCCCTTGATATTAAAAGTAAAATTAAGCCGTTAATTATTAGATGTGAAATTGGTTGCATAGGCGTCTAAAAGCTGAAATATAATTAGATTTTTATTGTATTCACTATCTTGAATATATTTATTGAAATGTTAGCAGACGTCTAATTTTGAAAACGTTTTGACACAAACACAAAAAACATGTTTCACCACCAGATTTATAATTGACACGAGATTAGATTATCTAACATGTGGGAGTAACACTGTAGTAGGCCTATTCTAAGAGTGTTAGACTTACTTTTAGGTGTTGCTTCCATTTTTCATGATTCTCTAAAAAATATGGAAGTTCTGTTTTGCCGGAACCTAAAAGCTGGTGGCGTGGACCAGCAAACAAAAGAAAACACGTTCCATTTTCGCTTAGACATTCATACATACTCTGGAATGCTTTTCTTTTTTCTTCCACCCAATGCAGTACAAGTACAGACAAAATCTTATTGAATGCACCTCTCCAGTTTGGAAATATTTGCAGGCAGTTGGTGATGTCTGCAATTTCGTATGACAAGTTTGTACGTAATGGTTGGTACTTCTGCCTTGCAACATGAATCATATCTCTTGATTTGTCAAAACCTAAAGAAATGTTTCTCAATTCATTTTTAACCGAATTTTGACATTGTCATTCTTGTCTTATTCTGGAATGATTTTAATTACATCGTTTTGTGTCCAGTCCTAAAATCCTTAACCCTTGTTACTAGACTTTATAATTTAAATAATTTGCAAAGTCAAAATGTTTTTTAAAATGTTACCAACTTTTTTTGTCTTTGGAGTTAACCACCTTTATTCATTCAATGTTTCATTAACAATAATTAAATACTATCTATACATTTTTTCGTTATTTTCTGATCTTTTTTATCCTCTTTATTATCTATATTTTAATATTTTGGCCTATACATATACTTTAGATTATTACTATCTGTCCAATATTGTCCTAATTTATACATTGTTCTTTCTATTACACTATCTTAAAAATATAGGTGGTCATTTGATAGTCAATCATTCGTAGAATTTAACCACTCACCTGTTGCTGAGTTTGCGCTGCCTGCCATATCATACACAATATCACCGCTTCCGCAACCAACATCAAGTATGTTGTCATAGTCATTGACTGACAAATAGGGTTCCAAATAAAGTTTAAACGCAACCTGTTGCCTTGCTATAGTTTTCGAATACAGAGTAGCTTCGTCTACGTTCATTTTGGAATTTAGCTCAACGCACGATAGTAGACTACGATAGAACTACGGCAGTATACTTCTTTGAAAGCGTGAGATCTTTTTATATGATTCACAATATCATATAAAATAATATGATGGTAGACCATACTATTATACGGTACATTAAATGGTATATGTAATTAACCTTTGCTATGAATAAGATATTATGAGAATGTTTATGGCATTTCGAAATAAAAAAGAAAAGAATGATGAATGGATGAATAAATGATATCGGTTAGTAGGTAATCTTTAAATATATCAACTGCAGTTGATTCTATAGTTTAAATTAGACATTTAAAAATAAGAATATCTTGTCACTCTGAAAAGGTCTACGAAAATGCTAGCAGCATGCGCCCTTTTCAGTAGAACAGAGGGAGGAACGTGTGTCCTTCTTAATGTGACCAATAACTAGGTGTTAGCACTGCACACACAATTTCGCTAGAATTTGGAAGTTAACATGGTAATGTAGCTACAAAGGTAATTATAAATAACTTCTTCCATATTATGACACAATTATGCCATCATACTCTATTACTTTAATTTTATCTGAACTATTTATAGGCCTACTATAATTATTAAAAAGGCTCTACATTAATTAATTTGTTTTAGTGAAGAAATACAATAACCATGCTGTTGCTCTGGACACAATACCAGAATCCATATTAAATGGACGCATCTAGGATTTTAAAAAAATGAGGTGGTTTCCCGTTGCTTTCCTCACCTATTTTAGGAAGCTGTCAATCAAGTTATATTCCCCCTACTAAATTACTCATTAATATTTAGCTTTCTTTCTAATATAATTTGATAGACTTCGATCGCACCATAGTACTATAAAGCATGTGTATTCACCATATGTTTAAAAATTATGATGGTAGTTTAAGTATAAAGTGTAACTAAAGCCTTTAATTGTCTATAGCTTCAATTTCCATTTCCAATTTATGTCCACAAAATACATCATCAGCAACATTGTGTGCAACTATTATATAATTAATGAATGTTTATGAGTGTAATGGTACAAATAATGGCATGGTGTGAATGATGCAACAAACGACTAAACTCTGGGCCTAGCAAGGCTAAACGCCTAGGCCTAATACTAACAGGCCTAGGCCTACTATCTAGGCAACTTGAACTAATCTAAGCTAATTATGTTTTTTCCAACGATTCCGCGTCTTGTAGACGCTCCCATTAATTAATCAAAATCTTACAAACGATCTAAAGCTAATTTAAATGCCCTTTTTATCTAAAGGGCAATTTCCAAACGCGTAAAGATTTGTTTTTCGTACACGAAAAAAGTACTATTAAACGATCGTTTAATAGCGCGTACTATTGCACAATATATGACCCATAATCGTCCAATCAAATGACAGGAATTTATTTAGGTGTTATATAATATTAAATAAAAAAAAGGCAAACACAAACAGTTTGTCCTCTTTGCACGCCGCGGTAAAATCTATGATTGGTGTGAATTTTGCACTCAATATCAATCTTGCAACGGAGATGGTCATGGTCATAAAACGTTTGTAAACCAAATATTTATTAAATTATAACTTATTAAACATTTACAAAATTACCTCTGGATCAAAAGCGGGATAAAAGGCTATGAATGTGGAATTTCCAGAGGGCGTCATTAAGACTATTAAAGCAGAAACCGAGAAAAAGGCAGCATTGTAACAGTTCAGAGAGGTGATGATAGAGTAGGCACAACTTTTAAGTAAAAGCAAAGCCACGTGGTCGTGGATTAGCCTACTTCAGTTCACTTCCATTTGTAATAATAAACATTTATAGGATGATTTATAGGCTATATATCTATTTTTGTTATATCTTTCTAAAAGGCTCTACGTTTATTCGTTTTCTTTCATTCTTAGCGTGCAAGATGTTCACTGTCTCCAGCCCATGGCCGGTGACTTTGATCTTGGTTGAGATTGACCTTTCGCGGTTCGTCATGGCCTTTTTTTTAATTCAGAACTGATTCCTATGCCAAAACTGGAGGATGTTACTGCCTAGGTTCATCGACGGGGCAAGTTCCTCTTCACTGCCGTCTAATCCCATCGATGATAACGGAACTGACATTTCCTCCGAACTGAATGTACCCTGGTGTTTTGCAAGTGTCATTCATGTTGCATTCGAAGAAGATATTAAAGAGTTTATGCGAAAAGAGACAGCCTTGGGATAAACTGTGTATGTATAAAACAGCTGACATTCAACTGAACCAGTACTGTATTGCTGACCAGCTGCTTGATGTTGTATTTGTTGATTGTTGCCCATAGTGCCTCATGACAAACTGAAGGTTCTTTCATTTACTACAAAAGACCAATCAAAACAAAGAAGGAGCTGTTTTGGCTTATTTATAGTGTCAACGCATTAATTCCTTTAACAAAGATGTTATGAGTCATAATCTTTTGATATACCTAAATACTTTATACATAAATGGTATGATACCGGTATAGTAATAAGGTTTCAATGATATGCAAGTTTTTTTTCTTCTAATAAATCAGGTTTAGGAACTATACATCTTTCTCAACCTTTTCCATTTGAGAAAAAAGACAGCAATTTTCCCATTTTTGGTATGTTGTTCAGATGGGTCTTAGAAAGTACCTACAGCAAAAATAGATTCTTTTGTAGCATTTGTATGCTAAGTTTTAACTCGGGGTACCCGAGTCTAGGACTCTCTCATCTTCTCTTCCATCTGGACAGTATTGAGCCACTATTGAGCCAACTTTCAAGTCCTACTAGTTCTTTACGCGTCGTCGGACGGCTCTGGCATTGCATGCGTAGTATACTAGGGTAATAGGTAAACAAAGCTATAGAGAGAAAATGTTCGTACTTCAACCGGATGCAGAATTACGACGTCATAAACATGGTACCAATCGAAAAAAGTTGATTTACAAAGTACTACTCCATCCTTATTCGTTGTAGTATTGAGCTAGGATTCGGCATGGGTATACTACAGGGACATGTCCTCTTTCAAACCGGATGCAGCAATATGACGTCTCGATGGTGGCAAGCGATTTTCGTCGTAATATAGCCGTGTCATTTCAAAGGTCTTGACTTGGAGAGTAAGAATATCAAACAGTAAAACCTACTTATGATATTGTGACGTCATTTCTGCTCCCGAAAATAGCAAATCGGAACAATTTGGCAAAACAACATAATTTCAGGAATTATTTGTATACTTTGCATATAATCAATTTCGATATAAATGAGAAATCATTACATTACACATGTAACCCGAGTATCGCACATTCGTGCTTGTTATTATAGACACATTCTAGCTCTGACCGTTCCTACACATATACCTATACCTGAGGTTTTAACGTATCCCCCGAATAATTACCCGCTTACAGAACCTTAATTATAATTACGGCTACCTTTTGACGCCTACCATAATTTGTTTACTCTTGATTTCCTAATTTGTACTTTATCGCAATGGAATTTATTTTTACTTTGAATGTAGTTTGTGTCATTAAATTAGCTATAAAAACGTAGGAAAAGGGGCTTTAAAGAGATCAAGTAGGCTGCGATAGATTCTTACTAATGCTCAATACAGTAGTATCAAACGCGCTTTGGAAAGGTAAATGACAAATCCAGCAGCATGCGCCTTTCGTTCAATACAATCAGAGGACCTTGAGTCCTGATTGTGACTACTAACCCGTCAACGACTAGACTAGATTTAGGCCCACTCTGTTGGACTTTTTCAGTTGAAACATTATAATGCAATCGTCAGCATAAAAAACAACACATAGGCCTACATGAGAAGCTGCCTCTTTTTATATAACACAATGCCAATGACAATAATGTGAGCAAAAATGACAACATAAAGTTAGAACAATGTGATCATCTATGTTCGTGCCATAAAATCAACCAAAGTGCTTACAAGCACAATTTGGATGGATAATGTTATTACTACTTGATATTATTTAATTAATTGTTGTATTTTTTCTTCAGCTTGGGGGCATTTTTTAATTATAGCTGGCCTACATGATACCATTACATACACCCAAAAAATAAATAAAAGATTTCCTCATCTTAAAAAACTAATTTATTCAAATTTATTATTGGATATACTACTATAATATAAAACATGTAATGATGGAGTTTCTCGTGAAACAGCAGACTATTCTTATAGTGTTCCGTTTCCTCAGTGAAACTCCACGTACTGTTTCAGCCTTGTCCATGTTTAAAAACATTATGACCTCGATTGTCCAATGGATATTTTTACGCAATGAGAGGCACCAAATGAAAAAAAAAACGAGAAGGCAAGTTATAATTGTTGGTAGTATTTTATTAAGCGAAAGATGAACTGAACAAAAATAATAGATGGAATGATAATTATACCAGTCTGAACAAACCAAGATGTTGCTCTGGAAGGCGGGCGGGGAAAAGATTAGTATATGTTTACTTGACAAGATTGCGGCTAGGTGAAACTGGGAGATCCGCCTCCCTAAAAAGGTACAACAAGATTGAGCCCTCAATTGTTCATATTTTAGAAATAATTAATACGAGGCAAGACTACGGTAAATTCATTATCAGTAGAAAATCCACAGCTTTTCTCTTCTTTTAAATTTAGACTTTTGTTTAAAGATTTCATGTTTTTTTTACTTTTACTAAATGATTAGGACCTAAAGAAAAATTAATAGTCAGTGAAAATGTTTAAAAGAATTCGCTTTTTGGTTCTTGATGCCAGAATCATAAGCTGAAAGATAAATAAAACTAAAATTAAATCTACGCACGTTATTGAGAAACACTAGGTTGACGCAAGCGCACAACACACGTACCATAATATAAGGTCGAGTTTAAACGAGTGGATAAGTAATTTGTTTTTGCTTCCATCATACAATTTAAAAAGTATAATTACTATCACGAAACCCACAATCAACAAGTCCATCGCAACTTATTGCAAAAAGAAATGCGATTTTGTATGGAATGATGCTGGTGAAATGAATACGTTGTGACTTTGAGATGTTACTAAAAATAAGTAAATCAATTAAGTTTAAAACAATGTGATTTTATAGGCGTGATTTTAAGAGTTCTCTATATATCTATATGCTCATTTATTTTTTAAATCATTTTAGTTTCAATTAGTATTAGAGAAAAAACGGCCTGTAAAAACATATTTTGGGAAACGTTTCCCATCACCAGTGTGAAGCTAAACTGATCCAATTATTATTATCAAATATGGTACGCAGGTCATGGTAACATTGTTAACTATGTTCATATATTTTGAACTAGATCTGCCCGAAGTCTGTAGTTATTGTCTTTTTTTCAGTTAGTCCACTAGTCGGCGTTTAGATTTTTGTCTGAATAGTACATTATACGTGTGAAACGCCACATGTGCCAAAATAGTTATCCTTTTACTAATTTCGGTCTAGAACCTAGTCTAATTTTGAACATACAAACTTGCCTTTTTACACTTTGATAGATCATCTTTCAGTTTGAATTTGCTTTCGGCTCTCAATTTGAACCTGCTCGAGCCGACTCTAAAAAGTAAGGTTAAATAAATTCATTCATTCATTCATTCATTCTGCTTTTATTCAATATTTCTCTTTGCAGTAGGCCTATATATAAAATAAAACTGAATTGCGAGAGATTTACATATAAAATTGGTACAAGCTTTCAAACATCAAAATTTACAACATTAAAAAGTTAAAAAGTTAAAAAAAATAAATTTTTAAAAAGGAGATATTACACAGTCATGGAAGAAACTTATGAAAGTACTTATTACTTATTATATAACACCTATATAAATTCCTGTCATTTGATTGGACGAATGTGGGTCACATGGCGTGCAATAGTACGCACTATTCAACGATCGTTAAATAGTACTTTTTGAAACATTTTTGTTTGTTATTTAGATGTTATATAAAACAAATAATGAATGTTTTGTATTCGTGTAATGGTACAAATAATGGCACTTGGTGAATGATGAAAGGTTATATCAACTCGGCTTTGCCTCGTTGATATAACCTTTCATCATTCACCTCGTGCCATTATTTGTACCATTGCACTCATAAATATTCATTATTTGTATATTATTATTATTATAATTATTCCCCCTTTGGATGTTTGTTCATCTATATATAAATTGTCATGCAAACAATTTTAGTGAGGGTTCTACTACTGTATTCGAGAACCATCTGTGAGTAGGCCTATATGTAAATCATTGCTATGGCACGCATCCATACATGGTGTATCAAAATTCCCCCGCAATTGGGAGAAGCGGGGTATCAAAAAGACCAGAGCAAGCTAAAACAACAATCTGGATCTTTATGACATTAAATCATTCTGCTACATTATACTTGATTTGTATACTAGTCATTGCAGTGATATAATGCTACGCCCGATCCAGCAGCTTTCTCTAGCAACCATGGCAAGTAGGTCTACAATCCAATCCCCGAGGGTGTAGATTGTAGGACAGTATAAAAATACTGCCAAGTATCGCAGGCAAAATTTAGTACACACACACGTTATACTTTGTCCGCAGATTAGAACCTGACTTAAGTAATATGTATTAAAACTATTTAATACAGCTAGACTCGTATTTAGATGACTTGCGATAGTTGCTGTAAGCTGCAGAATCGAATGTGTTTCACTTCACTAAAAAGAAAACAAAACTATACCTGGACACTCTCTGAAATCGACCGCTTTTTTCTACAAAAATTGGCTTAAATGAATAAAAAGAAATCGAAATGAATACAGTTATTTATATGTGAATGATGGTAATAACGGAAATCAACTTTTCCCTCGCATTTGCACAATATTATTCCATAAAGGTCTGGTGCTGCTTTTTGACATTTTTTCGAGCGTGACAATTAAACATTTGCGCATGTGTAGTTTTGTGGTAATAGCTGCATGATTAACCCGACTTCAGTAATTTAGTGTCGACTGGTGTGTACACATGCGCACTATATTGTTCCGCTTTTTTGGCGAAGTACAATTGTTACAATGTCATAGAATGGTTTACATTTACAGTAAATAAAACATGATTGATATAATGTTGTTAATATTATTCTCTCTGAAGAGATGTGATATTCCTCGAATTTGATACTGTATGTCACCAGGGAGATGTATCTTCCCGATGTCACTAATAATATAGTGTACACTTACGTAACGATGTTGGGTCTAAGCTCGCAATTCTGTTCAAACACCTGCAAACACAAGCTCTCGAATTACAACGAGAACAGGCCAATTGCATCGCATATGCTAAAGAAAGCAAACAACATACCCTTTTCCATAAGTATAATGTTCAGAACTTTAGCAAAAAAATTATTTAAAATTAAGTTATACCGTTATGCCCACCCCCTCTCTCTCTCTCTCCCTCTCCCTGTAAAAAACTGCCACTTTTATTTAATCATCTTAATATAACAAGGCCAACAGCCATTAAGTCGCGTGCTACAATGCATAGTGATACCGGACCGACAGACAGACCGACAGACAGACCGACAGACAGACCGACTGACATAGTGAACTATAGAGTCGCGTCCACGCGACTGAAAAGGCATAATTTTGACGAATTTTTGAACTTTTTCATCAAAAACGTGCGCAAATTATCCAATTCAACGTGCTCGTATGACGTAATTTTAAGTCGAAATTGTTTAAAAGTTGGTAAAATTATTAGAAAAGGCTGTAAAAACATAAATCACGCGAAAAAAGTATATATTTAACGCTACGTACGCACCGCGCGCGTAAATATTTGCGCGCGTATGTGAATTTTTGACATGCTCAAAATGACAAGAAACTATTTTACTATAATTAAAAATTAATTTTGTGTAAAACACATTTTTTTTTTCAACAGAAAGTTAGCGCCTGATATAAATTAAACTTTTGCAAAGTTTCAATTTAAAATGTTATTTGATTTTTGACCTATGTTAAATACGAGAAAATCGTTCAAACGCGCGTAAATCACTTTGCGCAACTCTAACGTCATTCACAATAGGAGGTGCACAATTTCACGTAAATGCTCACATGTTGACATCAAAACAGTTCAAAAAGTACCGAAAAGCGATAAAACGCATAGTGATACCGGACCGACAGACATACCGACAGACAGACCGACAGACAGACCGACCGACCAACCGACATAGTGAACTATAGAGTCGCGTCCACGCGACTAAAAAGATGTCATCATAGTAAATTCTTAATCTAATCAAAATTAAACATTTTGTGATACGTGTTAAATATTATGAGTTAAACTTACTTAATAATATAAAATAATATCGTTTGAAGAAATATTAATAACAAAACTTACCATGTGTTAGCAGCAAACTTAAAACCAAAACAAGTCCTAATTTGGTTGAAATCATCATTCATTATTAAAAAACACTATACACAGAACCTTAATCAAAAACTGTATTATCTGCTGTTATCAAAATGCACAGTTCTATCCTCTAACTCTGCTTTAAATATAAAAGTTTTGGCACAGAGGAGGGGCGTGCTTTAGTTATTACGACTGAAATACTACGAACCAATTATCGCCTTGTTGCATAAGGAGTGTGTTTACTTGGTTATAACAGGGAGTGGCTCCCTGGTTATAATATAAGGATGTGGGTATAGAAAAAGAGTAGGCCGAGCAAAAACAGCTGGAGTAAGGAGAAATAGTGAGAAAGGGTTGTTGACCGAGTCGCACAATATCACATAAGGAAGTAAGAAGTACAATATTAATATAATATGTATAGCTTACGCGCGCCCAACTTTCTTTACTCTTACAATAATAAGGACGTTGATGTATTTAATCATACCGCATATCATTATACGGAAGTTCTAAGAACAAACATATTAATTGTATTTCTTACAACTTCTAATCACGTTGTTAATAGCTACATAATAATCTTTATTGTCTTTCTTTCTTGTTTGTTTTTTTTCAGATACATAAAATCAAAACTAAAGACAAAAGACCAAAAAAAAAGCTTTCGCTTATCGAGTTTTGGCCTTTTAAAATAAATAAAACTTAAACTACAACGTATATAATTTCTGAGAAAGAAAAATCTGAAGAAAATTAATTACATAAATGAAAATTAATAACTCACTGGCATTATCAATATGAATATGAAATAAGTAATAGAAGAGTATTATACACTAAAAACTAAGCATCATATAAGGTTATTAAATGTTCTTTGACTTTGATGGCAAATTGTGTTCTAAATGAAATTGACTTAATATTTATTGGGAGTTTATTTCAGAGTTTGGGACCTTGATATGTTATATTGGTTTGAGATAGAGTCGTACGGCAAAAGGGGATCGAGAGATTAAACGGGTCATTAAATCGGGTGTTAAATGGATGGTTTACATAGTTAAAGTATAGTATAATATGATGAGGTCATCTAGAATAAAATAAATCAGAAATAAATTTAAGCACATGCTACTCATACAATTTAAAAACATCTAAAATCAACAATTGCTTAAACAAAGGTATAGAATGTGCTCTAAAATCTGAAAACGTAACACAGCGAACGAACATCTTTCGAATAAGTAGAATGTACAGTATGATTGTCAAATTTTATCTATAAACTGTTCTTGTTATCAACCATGTTGCTTGTAAAAGTATACAAAACTGCCTTTAAAAGCATGTATAGCATGTCGACAGCCTCATAACAAAAGTGTCTAAGTCATAATTTTTATTTATTTTTTGTTTTTCTGTCTAACTCACTGCTTATATCATTATACTACCCTCTGTACATTATCTGAGTGCTTTTATATACATTTGCACATGCTCAGGTCGTTTTTTTGTGATTCTGCCTAATAAGTCAGCTGTGTGACTTAGGCAATTTTCATTTGTAAAACTGCCTAAGTCACACTATATTCAAAATATTTTAGCCTAAGTCATTTTATTACGTTGCGCAATAATTATATTGCGTTTTCTTACCTATATTACATTTAGCTTCTATTGATATATATTTATAGAAAAAATATGAATAGGCCTAACTATTTGTTTTAAAAAAATTTATGAGGTTTTTTGTCTTTTTCTCAAAACTACAAAAAATGACGTAGGCACTTTTGTTATGAGGGTAACGATGTGTAACATTGATTATAATTAAAAATAGTCTCGTCTCAAAATGTATATATTATGATAAAGTCTGTCTACACTATCACACTTTATGTGACAACAAATGTGATGTGCCGTAATACTTCAAATGCATTTTTGTATTATTCTGTTATGATCATTATTGTTTTAAATATTTATCACTGTTTTCAACTATTAAATGGATCAGTTTACCAGCAAGGTGTATTGCTTAGGCCTATGGCGAGAAATTTAAAATAAAGCTACAATTTCGAATTATATATTTTCACAACGTCCTCACTCAACAACGACTTTTTTGCTCTGACTTTTATGTGAGACTGATTACAATCAGAGCATGCCTTTTATGCGAGGGTGACAATATGGATATAGGCCTAGGCCTAATAATTTACTTGTTTTTTAAATAGCAATTTTGTACATAAGACGCCTCAGTCTGTAAATGTTTTGCGTGTGAAATTACAGAAATACGCAGTATGAGAAAAAATATTTTCTTCTGACAGATTAAAATTGTGATAGTGCGACCTCATTGGTTTCTCATAATCACTGATGCGGAGCGAGCTAGCTGAGTAAGCACCCTACCAGACGGACAGTTTGCTCTGTAAAAGCAGAGCTTACTTATTTACGAAGATTTGGTAAGTTTGTGCTTAAATTACATGTTATAATTGAATAAAAATGATAATATATAGTTTGTGGAATGTATTTCAAAATTGCATTGAAGCCTATCTGCAACACACACTTAAATTATTTCTTTTTAACGCCTATAAGTTCACGAAATATTTACCTATCGTCAATTTGGTGGAGCTGTAGCTAGCTAGAGGCCTGACTGAAGGATCAGAATTGATATCCACATGACACCTACATTTATGTAGCCTACGATAAGGCCTTCGTGGGAGGGTGACGATATGAATATAGGCCTAATAAATTACTGTTTTTAACAAGTAAATGTGTACATTTAACTCTATAAATGTTTTGCGTGCGAAATGTACAGTATGAGAAAAATACTTTCCTCTGTTTGAGTAGTTTGTAATAATATATATAATTTTAATGGTCTGCTTATTCACATGAGTTGGTATTTATATTTAATTAATATTTAATGAATAATCAAACTAACCCCTAAATAAAAATCATGCAGCGGTGCGGATTTCATTGGCAGATGTCAGGGAATAATTTCGCCAGTGTAGCATAGCAAAAAGCTATACAAAACAACCTTTTTGCTACACATTTCTACAATTGTGTAGCAAAAAATACAATACAAAACTATGTTTCTTGACTAAAAAATCAGTTTGATTAGCAATTTTGCTAAACAAAATTTTCAAATGAAATTTTTCCCTGGATGTAAACCGTAAATAATTCACACCCCAATTTACATTTTGTACTGTACAGTATTATGGGAGTAACCTGCAATACCGGTACTGTAATTTAGTATGGCCTACTCACTGTATAATAATTATATGCTTTTGTTTATTTTCATTTAGGTACATGTAGGCCCGGGGGTAAAGTACATGTGAAGTACAGTGCCTTCTAAATACGTTAATATGACAAAAATGTTATAAGAATCTTCACAAGAATCTTTTTTCCCAACAAAGGAAACCAATATCTTTACTTCTGGTATTCTGGATGTTTTATTGTCATCATGTTCCCAGTAACTCGCCATTACTGCCTTTTGTTGTTGTTTATCTCCTTTTATGGATGTATGGGATATGGAGGTTCAAGTGATCAGTCCATGTATGATGAGGACACCTTCATGCAGGATATTCTAATGCCTGGTGTTCAACCATCTCAGGTACAGTACAGTATATCACTTGTGTTTAGATGGCCTATTCAGTCATTTACTGTAGGTCAACAAGTATTTTACATTACATCATAATATGTCTATGTGTGTTTTCATTGTCATTTTCAATTCCTGTCGAAACATTGCTGTTTTCAATTTACTATGACAATACTTACAGCTGTGTTTACACACTTTAATATAAAGAAACTTACTGTATTTAACCCTTTCAAGACGTGGCCCATCCCATATGGGGTAATTTACTAAACCTATTAAAAATACCTTATTTAGCCTCAGTCACTTGGGGTAGAAACCTTGTGTCTTTAATGGGTTAAAAACTATAAACTGCAGTTTATGTAAAAAAACTAAAACTACAGTAGATACAGTACTACTGTATATTACACTAGAATTATCAAAATATTATTTAATGAAATTCTTATCCCTGAATAATCATATTGATCAATAATTTATAAATCATGTTGAAAGATGACAATTAAGATTAACATCGGCAGAAGGTCCCAATTAAATTTATCAGACTAGTTTGATAGTATAGACATACTGTAGCTTTGTGTATTAATTGTTAAAATAATTGTTTTAGTGTTTTTAGAATATGCCATTTTATTATAGTTATTCACTTTACTTTGACCAAAGATTGGATAAAAAGATAAAATATTGATCTGCAACAACTGTAATTTGAAGCATTGATCTGTTTTGGAAACGTTTAGGTTCATACAGAATGGCTACTGCACTGTAGATATAAACCATAAACAGTACATTACATTTAAACCCACTTTACATTTTAGTTACAAAACAATAATTGTTGTTTGCAACATTATGTTGTGGGTTTTTTTGTTTCTTTAATCTTTTTTAAAATTTATTCACATATCTTTTTTTGTTATTCTGTTTTTGTATGTAATGGAAACTAAACTTTGTATGTTCTATTTTTAGCCTGATGATTATCTTTGTACCGCAATGTCAATACCTGTAGACAATATATATATTGGTAAGTGTTATACTAAATATGATTTTTGTTTAATTATATATTTATACACTACAGTAATTAATAAATGCAACACTTTAATACTATGCTAAGATCATGTTACTTTTGGATTACATGTATTAGTTGTACTATATAAACAATGTAAACTTGATATGTCTGTACATGCAAACTTTATTTTGTAATTAATATTTAGTTTAATGTTAAATCATGGTTCCTCCAAGATGTGGATATTCGTGTGTACTGTAAAAGTCAAAAGTGATTTCAATCAATTTATAATATATTATTATTTTAATATCATGATGTTATAAAATATCAATCTAAAACAGTAATTCATGAAAAACCATTTTAATGCTACATAATAAATTTTTTATGTTAGTGAATTTATTACTGTAATGAGATGCGTGTCTTTAAAGCTATTAATAATAGTCCCAATTGGACTATTGACGTAATCATGTGATCTTTACGACAAAAGCCTTTGTTTGCGTAAGGAAGCCAGACCACCAGGTCTTGTACTGTACGTTGTTCTTAATTCACGCAAACAACCTAGCTATTCACAAATGAATTAAAATTAATCTACAGTAAGACTGTATAAATATACAGTAAATTGTTTCACATTTGTTGGAGAATTGTGGGTTTAAACAATAATGCCATTCTAGTTTCATACCCATCTTGTTTAAATAAGAATCTTTGAACCATTGTTATACACCTTTCATGCGTCCATTTTTTTTATTTTTTTTATTTCTGTCTTTTGTTGTGAAGAAACCTTCGGTATCATAGTACTGATATGACTGGTGGATCAGAAAAATCAAAATCAGAAGTAAAAAAAAAAGTCAAGTAAAATATAACATAACATAAAGAAAAGTTAAAATAAAATGGATAATTACTGTAGAGATACAATAAATCATCTGAAAGCTTTTTATTCAAACCACCTGCCCACTCATTTACACCTGTCTTCTCTCAGCCATAAAAAAAATGTATTTCATCGCTAGTTATAAGCACTATCAATTACCAAACAGTTGTACTGTAACTGTTGGAAGATACAGTAACACTGCACTTTAAACAGACTCAAAAACTACCGAACCGAAAAACTAGTGGTCGCTGGGGCAGCACGACACAATGACATGATGTCGTGTGTAGATGATATAATAGAGTTAAAGAGGAAACACTGCGTGCTGCGCTTAATTTGTTCTTGGCACTATGTGTTTCCTTAATTTTGTTAGTCTAGCTGGATAGCCAGGCTGCGATATTTCTTTTCGTTGGTGACCCCTGAAACAGCACAAAATAAACATGAATATTCATTAGTTATACTGTATCCATAAGGTGACATAAGAATTGAGCTGAATTGAACTACAATTCGCTAATGCAAATGCTTTCCGTCGAGCCGTCTGTGTAGTTGAGTGGATTTGACTATGGACTTTACATTTACAGTACATGTTGATGTATGAGGTTCAAATGCCTTGAGCAACTTATTTTTACTGTGAGAGATTATTTAGGGTTAGGTTTAGATAGTATTTAGGAAGTAGTTCGGCTATCTGTCTCATAAGGTGTCCCCAACTCATGCACACAAAAAAAAAATCACGGCCAGGCCACAGTTCAGTCCCGGAAACTATTTTAGACCGCAAAATAAAAGGTTTACGGAACTCTACAATAGGCTTACCGGACAAATCCACTTTTTCCCTCTCTATTAACATAATTTTATATGCACTCTACTATTGCTTGCCGAAATGTAAATCAATAATTTTTTTAATTGATAACAATCTAATAGATTTAGTTTTAATTTTTTTTTCTTCAAAATTTTGGAATTAACAATAATGAAGGCTTTACCATTCAGTATTATAAAAAGCCATAGCTGATCGTGTCAATTTGAATGCAGTTATCTACTGTAGCTCTATGCATGTGACGTGTTCGCATAACATTATGTTTAGTATTTAATAATAATAATCAATCACAAAAATAATGCATTTAACATCTAAAGGACAAAATCCACTATAAAAGTAAAAAACATCAATAAGATACTGTAGAATTTGATTTGCTGCTATATTCATAGCATTATTGATTTTACATCTGGCGTGCTTTACAATTGCTACCAATGAATATACAGTATGAAGATTCAGTTTTGTGTTTGTTCAATCAATTTACATTGATTTTGGCTTCAACTGTTGTAATAGGTTGACTGATACTACTGTAGGCCTAAATTAGTAATTCATATATTTGTGAATGAATTAAAATTATATTTATTAATACAATTGAGGAAGTGACAGCAAAATATCACAGCTGGGCTCAAAATTCATCCTTGCAAATTGACACATTTACTATAATAATAGTATCAGATTCATATCGTATAATTTATTTCGCCATATAGAAAACAAAAACAAACATACTGACATAACAAATTTATTTTAATGAGGCAGGATAATACCTACTGTAAACAAAAATTACAATCAAGTGTAATTACGATACTACAAGAATTAAAAATTTAAAACAATTAAAAAGGATTAAAATTGCATGACAATATATAATTTATATATATGTATTTTCTCTTTTTGTTATTGTATCCTCTCTTCGGAGAGAGAAGGGCTATATTGTCAGTTTGTCCAGGTAAGCAGGCACAAAATAGACCAGTAAAATTTAGTTTAAAAAAAACAAAAAAAAAACTACTGTATTCTATCAAAGGTACTGTAGTTGATCTGAAGGTTTGTTCTGATTTGCTTGTGGTTTTGTCCGGCAATGGTTTACACACTGTTGCTGACTACTGTAGGACAAAGTACCCGGTCCTTTAAAATATAAATGATTCTTGCTTTTAAGAGAAATTTGATATTTATTGTTGGAAATCATAGACTACAGTAACTTATATAATTATTTACTTTATATATTTAGTTTTATTTATTTTTATTAAATAAAAAATATATAACACATATGTTCAATTTAAGTATATATAGATCTTTAAACTTGTTTCACACTCTACTACCCTAATAATTTATTTATCCTCTGATAACAGTTACTGTACAATATTGTATGTGGGTGCGATTGATTTTAGCTTATTATAATTGTGTTAATGGTAACGCCGTGTTAGAATTAGTACTTTCCCAACTGAATCCATTATTGTGTGAAAATTCTCCATCCGATCGTGTCAAATAACAATACGTTTGGTGTATAAACTCAATTTTATTCTACTTCTACTGATAGGATATTATATTATAGAAATGTGACATGAATTGTGCTTGTACACTGTACAGAGAATGGTGCTTCTTCTTTTGTGTATGGCTAAAATAAACAAATATATTTGTTAAGTGTGAACGTCTGCATACATTTCAGGGGAGGGTGTTTTTTTTCTTCTTAATGTTTGATCAGGAATTAAATGGAATAATCATCATCAATATTTTGCCAATATGTTAACATTTCTTGAATTGACTACATGCTGTACTATACACAGCATGTCCTTTCATCAGTTAGAGCTGATTTATGAATCTGTAGGTTAATTTTAAAAGGTCATAGTAATTATTACATAACTTATTTTTATACAGTTTTAATTTCGCAGTATGGCTACATTTGATTCAGTGATACTGATTGTATGTTAATTAAATCTTTATGCTGTAGTGGAAAGTATGTACAACTACTTTAGTAACTAATTCACTATTCACACTTAGGCTACAATATAAGAAACAATTTCAATAACTGTGCATATATATTATTATATTTATAACAGAGAACTACAATATAATAAAAGTGGGACGTATCCACACAAGACAAAAAAAAGAAACAATTTCCACTTAATATTTTAGAATGTTCTCTTCTCATGTAATGAAACTTATTGACTTTGTGAATATACTCTTTTTGTTTCAAACTTCTGCCAAATACAAACAGATGCTGAGTATACTGTATACTGTAAAAAAGATACTGAAGAAAAGACAAAACAGCTGATAAATAAATAATGCTAGTTGTTCAAAAACCCAAATGTTCTCCATGATTGCTGAATACAGCCACAGAATCATAACATACAATGTACTGTACCAAAATGCAGAGCCATATATATAAAGAGTTGCGACTTTGAATGGAGTAGAAGCCATTTTTGTGTCCAACAATTCCTATGTAGAGTATGGAGTTGAGTCTTTTGTTTTAAAAATGTATAACGTTCAAAAGGCTTTAACTATCGAATTTAATATCCAAATTTAATTTCTGTAAAGGTTTTTGTTAAAATAATAATAAAATTATAAAGTTACTGCAAACATGTTTTTAAACAACAAAAAAAGCAATTTCGAAACGGCTCTGGATGTGCGCTCTACGCGTGCTGGTTTAGTTTGTACAGCGATTCTGTATAGTTAATGCATTGTTTTTGTATTTTGTTGTTTAAAATCATGTTCGCAGTAACTTTATGATTTCATTATTATCATAAAAAAAATATATAACAAAAACCTTTAAACAAATTGATTGTTTTGATATTAAATTCTATATTTAAAGCCTTGTGAATGTTATACATTTTTAAGCAAATGACACGACTCCATACTCTACATAAGCATAGTTTGACCCAAAGATGGCCGGTGTGCACCCCACATGACTTTCTAAAATCCGTGAACGCAATGCCATAACTCTTTTATACTGTATATATGGCTCTGAACCAAAATGTAACAGGTTTTGCATACTAGTATAACAGTAACTGTACTTGAATACAGTACCTTCATTTACAATTCCAAAAACAAACCTGTATACAAATAAAACAAATGAGTGAGTCATATGGCTGAGCGGTTAAGGCAGGGGCGCCGTTTACCGTACCTAAAGAGCCAACAACAACATCGGCAAGGGTTCGAGGGCGACTCGCTCCTAGTTCTGGTGGTGGAACAAGTCTTCTCGGATAAGGACTATAAACCGTAGGTCCAGTGTACACAGTTATAACCTGTGTGTACTTTAAAGAAACCCAGTTCATTATTCGAAAAAGAGTAGGGGGTTACCCCGGTGAACTGGTTCACACAATAGCCCCCTGTATCAGGGGGATTACCACCTATCTGATAGGACAGTGATTAATTCACTATTGGTAATCCTTGGCCACATTGCCTAAAGACATAAAATAAAATAAAATAAAATAAAATAAAATAAAATAAAATAAAATAAAATAAATAAATAAATAAATAAACCTCTCACACATGAAAAGACTTCCTAGTTAATGTACACGGCCTACTCAACATCTACTATTATAGTACAGTAGTAGTAGTAGTATTGACAAATTCATAGTAACTACAAATGTGTTAATCTTTCATTTGAGTATGACAATATGTCCACATCGAGACACTGGTTCTCTTCAGATCACTGAAGCTGGTTGCGGTATCTGGTGTTAAAAATTGTAACAACTCAACTAAATTAATTGGCCATAAGAAATCAGGCTAGCTTGTACAGAGGCAGATTTGGGATGTTTTTTGGTATACACGTATCTTGAAATATTGGGATATACTCCACGATTATTGGAAGGGTAGGGAGACACTGTATGGACACACCTTATGTCATGTACTACTGCATCATTGAGAATATTAAATATAAAATGCACCTTTGCCATTTTCATTAAACTCATCAATTCAATGAAGGTCATGTTTATTAAAGTTATTCATGCAAATTGTATTCTTTATGAAGTCAAATTTAAGATAATTAGAATTCATTGAGGCAAAGTGTTCTTTGTATGAGAAAAATATGCAAACATTTGATTGCATCTATTCAACAATGTATTAGACACACATTATTCAAACATTATTGCAATGCATATAATATAGAATATGTTAATTAAATGTGTAATTTATGATTTAATATCCAGAAAAGTGATTATACTACGTACAGTATAGTACAAAATGATGTACAGTATCAGTGCAGTAAAATTTAACATCGCTACATAACAATTCATTGTAATTGCATTTAAATTTGATTGTATCCTTTCATTCTATTTTTATATTTTCAATGTTTTTTATGTGAATTATGTATTTTTATACCGCTTTATATAAAGTATTTTTATATTTTAATTTCTTAGTTTGGACTGTCAGGCTATAGTTAAATGGAGTTTACTTTTGTTGTCCATAGCCGACAATCAAATCCTTTTTCCTATATTGTATTTTATACTGTATATTGTTATATTACTTAATAAATGAATGAATGAATTCTTTTCATTTTAGGCATATTATAAAGTACAGTACATTTTTTTAATACATTTTTAATTCTAATACTCTTATTTTTTACAGTGGATTTTATACCGAGGGCCACCATGGACACAGCACATCATCTTCTGTTGTTTGGATGTGATTCAATTGAGACACATAAAAGCAAAGCTTGGTAAGAGTTATTTGTCAAAAATTAAACATGTTTAAAGTTCTCCTGACGACCTAAAACAATGTCCGATACTATCTCAATACTCGTCGGGATTAATCTCGGACAGAGCCGACAAGTCAAGACTTTTGATCAAGCCTCGTCTTATAATGCTGTCTCAGTTGGCCTTTAGAATATCACAGATTTGATACATTACAAAGTACTGTATTTTCCACAATAATCAATTAGATTTTCAGATTTAAATATTCATCCATACTCCAATCTTACTAGTACAGTACAGTCTAGTCTAAAGTAATAACAGTATTTCATATATTTGATAGGTTGTGATTGGTCGCTAAACCGAAGAATGTTTTGGAATGAGTTAGTTTTAAAATTGCAAAAAAATATATACCGTAGTTCCTCGGGTATAATCCCACCTCGAGTATAATCCCACCCCCGACTTTACGATTACCTTCGCACACAAGCATATCCCCGGGCAAAGTCCCAGTGTATAATTTATCATTAGGACAGAGGTAGGCCTAGCTAGCTAGGCCGATGTTGATTTTTTTTAAAGAAATTCTCACCAAAAAATAGAGTAATTTCTCTGAATTCGGCTGACTTAAAACTCATCAAACATTGGCCATCGTAAAGTTGAATACAACCTTAATATCATCGCCCCGATCTTCGCGTTCTGCACATCATGCATTCGCCGCACACTCGCTCGCCGTGTACATTCTGCATGCCTTGTTTACACTACTGCATGCTTGATTACCATAAAAAAAACACCGCCCTCTATACCGACCAGAGCAGTACTGTAGTTTGTGTCACATGCAACAACATGCGATTTGCACAGAGCTCGAGCGTGGGGAATCGGGAGAGAGACAAATGGTATAGTCCATGAACTATGCCCTCATGTGGAAGCCTCCCCACAAACCACCATCATTTCTTTTCGAGACATGTTGGTTTAGTTTGTGTAATTTAAACATCAAATGCAGAACTATTGTCACATTTGTTGTGATGAATATGACATTTAAGCAACGAGAAAGTAATTTTAACTTGCAGCTAGACGTGTCATAGGTTAAACATTTGTCTTTTTTTAGATATGTTGTAGAAAACGATTGGTTGTTGCCTGTTTAAAAATTAATCTGTATCTGTAACATTGTTGCATTCAAGTATAAGGCTTAATAAGGAAATTATTCAGAATTTATTTAAATTACTGGATGAAAATTAACAATTATAAAATAATAATTAATACAGTATCATTAAAAGACTTTTTATTTTAACCAATATTATTAGAGTATGTGAAGCGCCACTGGTAATGAGCTTTCATAGAAATGTGCGCTATATGTTAATGTCTAATATCTCAACTTTATCATAGAATCACTATATTACAGTATATGTTTTAAAAAGCAATGTTGCTATAATACTGTAGCTAGGTTTAATATGTTGTACAGTACAATGCATCCTTAATGAAAATTTAAACATTTAGAATTTGAATTAGTGAAAATATATTGCCTATAAAGTACAGTATAATGTATGTAAATAACAAATATAGACCTACTGTACAGTACACCATGGCCATCACTGAAAGATATCAAAATAAATAAAAGTGGATGTTCTCTTTTCTTTTAGGAATTGTGGCTCAATGGGAACGTGTAACGGACCGTCCAAAATTATATTTGCTTGGGCCAGGAATGCTCCTTCCCCTGATATCCCAGCAGGTAAGGCATGACCACCTCACAATTAACTATTCACTATCACTGTTTTACTGTTCTACAAACCATTAAGACACCAGTTCTGATCCATTTTGAAAGAAATGGAGGCAGGGTGGCTAAATTTGAAATGTAAAGTGGGCATTTAAGAGTCGACATCCCATCCTCACATTATACAGAGTAATGTTTTATCCTAAACAAAATTTCAATTACAGAATAATCAAATTTATGAATGAAATTACTGGTCACTCAAATTCATTATCATCATTTATCCCATCATTAAGAGTACCGTGTACCATAACATAACGATTCCTTCTAATTCACACAGCATCAATGTTGATGTTTGCTCATTTTATTTCTGTACAGTAAATTATGCTGCTGTAATCTTCTTGAATGCCAAATGTCATAGGTTATCAACATCTTTTACCATAATATGATTCTAAAATCTGGATATTTTGGATGAAAAGCATTGGAGATTAATGTTAACTGTTAAGTACATTTAAGAAGTAAACATCAATTTATAATACTGTCTTAAGAATTTAAAAAAGTGATATCAAAATGCTGTAGGCTGGCTACTTTTCTTTTTATTGATTTACAGTTTTTTTTGTTTGATTACCAGATATAATAATAATAATCAGCCACATTACAACTATAATAAAAGAAGATATTTTAAAAAAGGGAATTTGGATACAAAATAAGCTACAGTACTGTGTTAAATAATAGGGAGGTTTCGCAATCTTACGAATACGATAACGAAAACGGATACGTCACGCACACGTATTCGTTTTTCGTAAGCCAGTAAAAATCAGTTTTGCATGGCAACGAAATATTGAAAGCGCCGTCCAAAATATGACTGCGGTAAATTTAAGCGAAGCGCAGGTACTTGGTGCTTGGCTGCCTAGGCCTAGCGTAACATCAAAGCGAGTGAGGACTTTAAAAACTGCTATTTATCAAAATTGACCAGGCATTTTAGTAAATTACTTTAGTAAATTACTTTCAATAAATCTATAATTATATTATAATCATGAATAATTCCTGATTCAAATGCAAAATGTGTAAAATAGATTAAAAACTATACTCGTTTTGTAGTTACGAATATGACTGGTGATATTCGTCAACACGAAAACGCTTTACGAATATGAAATGGGGATCAGCTCAAAAGTTTCACAAATGTGTGACGTATCCGTTTTCGTTATCGTATTCGTAAGGTTGCGAAATAATCATCTCAAAAAGCATCATTTACTATTCAGTAGACAGCTGATCTAAATGATATTTATTACTTACCATATTAATAAGTAATATTTTATGAATTTAATTATTTTCTATTTAATATGTTTTTTTTATTTCCTATTTTTAAAATTATTATTATCATATCACAACTTAATTTTTGAGATATTTCCCATAAGTTTAAATAGCATATTTTACATTCAGTACTATAACAGTAATCTATCATAATGATAATATTATATCTTGATACAATAATAATGATAATATTATATCTTGATACAATAATAATGATAATATCATATCTTGGTATAAACACAATCAAATAAGAGAATAAAAATCATAGTACAACTGCTTATCTTAAGCAAGGACAAGCCAATGCTAAAGGGGCATGTCAAGGAAAATATAAAAATATTTAATAAAATAATGTTTACAAAAATATATAAAAAAATAATATTTTGCTCTAGACAGGCTCTTCACTACAATGACATCCTTACATATCTCTTAAGTATACCAAATATAGTAATTGCATCCTGTTGTAACATGACGACATTTGGCATTGTTTAGTTAACAATTAGGTTTTTTGTGAGTAGATACTTAAATATCTGTGGACATAGTAATAATGCACTTTACCACAATATGATCTAGAAAATATGAAAAATAACCAAGAGGATTTTTAATTTAATTTTCTCTAAAATACATTTGTTATATAGTTTTTTTTATCATGTCATTCTATTGATTCCAATAACATGTTATAATTTAACACACATTTTGAGGTTATAACTATACTTCCTCAATGGAAAGCAAACTAAAATCATATGTTATTTTGACATTTAAACAAGATGTAATTACTGCAGTAACTGCAGTATACTGTAACACATAATTTTGAGCAGATATACAATAATTTATGCACATTTATCAGACAAATTAAAAAAAATCTAATTGACGGTGACAATTGTAAAAGCAGTCTGGAATATAGAACTGCAATTAAATATCTGTACTATTTGAACTATTGAATGTAGAACGAATGTATAATAAATGGCTACGAAATTACAACAGCTGATTTAATATGCGTCTCGACAGTATGGTCAAGGTACACTCACGATCAAACGTGAATATTAACATAAAAGGAAGGAGAGGCATCAACATGTGCCAATGGTATGGTTATTGTCTGCAGCGCCACTGCCTAACCACTCGGCAACTTGACTCGAGCAACCTCTCGGCCACTCGACTCAACTTATTTAAATAATTATTTTTATATAATGTAACAACTAAATAAATTCCTGTCATTTTATTGGACGATTGTGGTGAACGGTTGTTCAATAGTAAAAATTATTTTTGTGTACCGAAAAAACATGGAAAACATGAAATCGTTAGATAAAAACAGAATTAGCCTAGATGAGTTCCAGTGGCTTTCGCCTCATTGAAATATAACCTTTCATTATTCACCTCATGCAATTATTTTATATATACATTAAAATTGTAATTTCTATAAATATTTTTTTTCAATTCTCAACAGATGTTGGTTTTAGGATTGGTCGTGAAGCAAATGTCAATTTTCTTGTACTGCAGATTCACTATGGACATATTGAGCCCTTTCAAGGTTTGTTAAAATAACAGTAGTATCATAATATAAATACACACGGTGCATTTGGTTTTTCAGATACTGCACCACGCCAAATAACCGTTTATTTGAAAATTGATTTAAAAATATAATTTTTATATCAACCACATTTTTGCAAAATTTATACTTCAAAAGTTGTTTAAATCATTTATTATTATAATTTAATTAGTGTATTGTTATAAACATCATAAATTAACATAATTTATTTTAATTATTTTAAATTCATAATATAAAAATAACGCTTAAAAAAGAACGACGTTTTGACTCCATCATAGGGTCATTATCAGGTCTTTTGTTATATAAACTTTGACCCTTGGCTTGTGCTATTTAATTAGTTGTTGTTTTAAATTTTTTCATTGGACTTGATAATAATATAATATCAAAATTTATTAAATGATATTTATCCCATAATATACAATCTACGATAATGTAATTAATTGATATAAAAAATGTATTAAAAAAGTAACATCATTTGAATAAAAGAACAAAGCACACATCTACACATAATCAAACATCGTATACTCTATCTCTAACAATTTTTTCAATCTTCTATCGACTAAAGCCGAAGTATAGTCGTTATCTCGGGACCGTTCTATGGCCACCACCAGGTAGGCTTACTTCATCAAGGCTTCTATGAATGGATGTACTGGTTGGGAGCAGGAACGCTAGTAGACCAAACCCTGTACCGTTTTGATTACGATCAATCGAGAAATTACCTCACGACGTCGTTCTTTTTTAAGCGTTATTTTTATGTTATGTATTTACAATAAACGTACCCTCATTTGTTATTTTTAATTCATAATTTAAATATGATCAAATTGCTTTAAATCCTAATGTATTCAAATTTTGAAAAAACAATATAATTAACACTTATATTCACATATTTTTACTATTGAAAATTATGTTTTGTCTTATTATTTATGTCATTAATAGACACTTTATGTATGTTTTTGTTTTTCTTCAACAGATGGTAGTGTAGATAATTCAGGATTGACACTTGTGATGACAATGCAAAGGTAATAAAAATAATAATCTATACAACAGGATGAATACCGTTATAAAAATTAAGTTATATCTATTGTTCCCCTGAAATATAATGTTCTGTTGTAGAATATGCCATTTTAATGTCACATAATTTAATATTCACTTTTTATCAAAAATTGGATCGGAAAAAAAAAATGAAGCCGGAAAAAAAATGTAATTGAAAAAAAACAAAATGGCTACTTGAAAAACACTGTCTGAAAAAAGAATGTTTATTTTGTTTTTGTATAAGTGAAATAATTATTTTTGCTTGTTGTTTTTAAATAATTTTATTAAAACTACATAAAATGGCCTAATCAAAGTTTGATTTTATTTAACTTTTACATATTTTAAAGGACAATATATTTCCTATTACATATTTGTTGTTTAATAGATTAGTTTTTCTAATGGCAGTAACCTATTGTTTTTATGAATGTTAAAGCTATTAATGGGATGTTGACTTTAATTAAAGCGATGATTTTGAAGCAGTATATTCTCATGGTACATGTAATCTAACCAATATTTTTAGATTAAATTTACGCCTTTTGATTGGATGATTAGAAAAGGCTATGAATGTAATTTCATCCTTAAACATTGTAATGTGATTAAGAAGTCAGAAAGTGTGCCATGAGTATTAAGCTACTCTATACAATATGTGAGTGTCAACATGTCAATAAAGTCATCTAAAATTATATTCACATTGAGACATGATTCCGGTCTAATTGGCAGGTAAATTGTAAAGAAAAATTAGTGCAGTGTTTAAGATTAGAATCAATAAAACTAACTCTTTCAAATTCCACCCAACCAAATTCATTTTCCGTGTGAATGTGGCTTTAGTTTACACACGTACAAAACAAAAATACATTCTTTTTATCCCTAATGAAAGAAACGAGTTCATCATATTATTAAATTCATGTACATATATATCATGCTAAATATATGAATACTTACAGGAAGAAATTCTAAACCTCCCTTTGTTTTTGTATACAGTATATAAATATATTTGTTTAATGTTTCCCACTTTTTAAAAACCTAAAACCTGTTCCTGGAAACCAGGCATTGTGGTTTGTTACTTTGTTTAAATTACTTGATTGATATACTTATTATTCAAATTAACTACAGTATATCTAATTTGAGCAATTGTATGTCAACATGAATTTCCTTTTAAACAAATAAAATGAACTGTGAACTATGATATCTCTATTCTCAGAGGAGTGTTGGTAATGGAATCGTTGATTGTATATGAATAATTAACGAAGTAGAAATTATCAATAAATTGTCTTTTTTTAAATATTGTTTCAGGCAACAATATTTGGCCGGTATCTACTTACTTGTCTCAGGAAGTATTTATATTCCACCTCATGGTGAAAGTGAGTATTATAATGTGCTAATTATGTTAATTGTTCCATGATACCTGTAGTATAACAGCAGGTGGACAATAAATCACAGCTGAGAGTCATATATGCCTTCTTTAGGATGTGTTCACACAAGCTAACAAATTATTTAGCTCAAAGAAACTGTGCGTGTAGTTCATCTGTTTGTTTCCAATTCAAGTCAGTTTTATGAAATCAATTAATATTGGAGGTCTTTAATACACAAATTCAACCAAACGATTATAATAATATACTTGAGCTGCCTAAAACCTTGATTGGATATCAAAGAAATACAAGTAGTTGATTGGTTACTAAAGAAAGAGGTCAAATTGCCAGTCTCAATCTTTATATACTGTACCATTATATTAGACTTAAATAAATGGCATCCAGTAGTAACCTCTATTAAATGGACACACCTTTGGGACCCAATAAAGTGTCCTTTAATAGTGGTTGGATAGGTAATGTAGTCATTGACCTTTTCACAGGAAAGTGTATGGTATATTCAAGTACACTCTCAACTTTATATACAGGTATACTGGATCAACATAATATTCAAGAACCTCTATTAATTTTGTATCTGGATATATCAAACTGAGTTTGACAAAAAAAGTGTGATAATATGCTCAAATATTGTAGTGATGTGCCCAAATAGGGTTGGTAGTGATATGCCCAAATATGGTAATGATATGACTTCATCATGTCCATATATGGGCACATCACATTTTTTTATCACATAATGATAAAGTTTGATAGTGCGAATAGAGCTTTAGTATATATTATGTTCTTATTTAGATGTTCACACCGATATTTCCTGTGAATACCAGAGTTCAACGCCCATCTACGCATTCGCATTTCGAACACACTCACATGAACTTGGTCGCGTGATTACAGGTTATCGTATTCGTAATGGACATTGGCAGCTTTTGGGAAAAGGCAACCCACAGTGGCCTCAGGTATGTAAAAGGAATTCTCATTAAAAAGTTAAACTACATCTATAACGGCACGTTTCATATTATATGGAATATAACAATGAATTTATTTAATAGTGAGCTTTTGATTTGTGACAACAGACCACCAAACTATGTCATTTTAATTCATTGTGCGCATATTGAGATGCATATCTTCACTCCTTACTTCAACACATGTTTGATGGGTTCTAGGTCCAGGCGACGAATGACGACATATCGATTGACCTGATCTACATAGGTCGTTGACCATCGTAAATCAAAAGCTTGCTATCAATAATGTGAATCCGAGTATATACTGTATAATATATGCAAATGCATAATTATTTTGGGCCATAGCCTATCAATCACTGTGATTAATATTGTATATGGATAGTTTAACTATTATTGGTGTGAAAATAACTGCGTAATAAAATGGATTTAATAGCCATTGTAACTGCAACCAGATTAATTATTATCTATCTAGCAGCCGTCTTTACTAATTGCTTGATAAAAAGCTGTATTTGCATTTACCACTTAATCTCATCACAATCCAGCCTGGACATATCATTGTCCTCCTTAATAGCTATATTTAATAGGATTTCCTATGAATTATTACTTCTCATTTATGTAATATTATATGTCGGCAATAAATTATCTATACAATTTGTCACGGTCAGCTTTTATTAAAAAAGATATCTTATTGCAACAAGGCAGAATTTGCAAGTAGATTCACAATAGTAAACATGTTCAAAGAAATGTTAAATAGTTTTACAATCTGTACAAAATACTCATGCATACAAAATTAAAAAAAATCTTCGACATCAATTAAGAAACAGACATTTTATATACAAAGTATCGATAGCCATCAGCTTCTGTTATCGGTAGTAAGGTTGCATCATCAATCCGTTGAGACCCTCAATTTGCACCGACAGTTTCTCCATCAGGACTTTTACTTGCCTGAGAAATATTCATGGATCAATTTACACTTGGGGCAATGCTATTTATGAAAGTAGGCAACCAAAGTACGTTCGTATTCATATGTTTCCATAAACAGTTTTGCAGGAATTAAAAAAAATATAGGCTAACAAACACAAGGAGACTCTTTCCTTTCCCGTGCTTTGTCATCTTTCGGTAAACTATTAGTGGTACAACCGCCTTGGCATTTGAACAATTTCGTGTTGCTTTTATTATCTTGTTCATGCACTGACACACCTAGGTAAAGTATTACATTACAAGATTACAGATAATTACACAAGGCATTGCGCCCTCTACATTATTCGAAGTGGATAACTTCACAGTTGTCATGCCTAGAAATGATTTTAAAAATTTAGTACTTTATAATGCGCGTTATTGAAACTGAAAATAGTGAAAATGTTGTGTAATTGCCTTTAAAGCTTTGTTTAAAATGGCACATATCTCAATGCATTTCTAAGTTTAAATTTACAACTGATCAATTATGTGTTTGTATGTTTACCATACTAATCCAGGTATAATAATGTTATTCAAAGTGATTGGAGGTGCGTATTGCTGAGTGGGTATATGAGTACTGTAAGCGTTTCTGAAAGTAAAAACATTTTTTTATTTCACATTTAGGCATTTTATCCGATGGATGAAGAGTATGAAATTAAATATGGAGACATGGTTGCAGCGAGGTGTAGTTTTAGTGCACCCAATAGGGATACCTACACACAGGTTGGGTATGTAACATGTTTTATTGCTCAACTACATAGACTACTATACCAAGAACAAAATATAAAAAAAAATATTTTAGTAAAATGTAAATGAAATGTATGTGTTTTAAATTTATCGTCCCCAAAATCATGAAAAATGAAGATAATAAACAAAAATAGATCATTTCAACAATATTTGCTTTAAATTACAGTTTTTTTAGGTAAATTTTTTTTTATCAAATTTTTTCTCAGAGTGCATAAACATTATTAATTTAAATGACATATTCAACAAAATCATTAGAAAAATTATTTTTTCAGGGAGACAATATATTTTTTATTCTTTCTTTAATTGAACATGAACATTATTTGTCGCGCCGCGGCTCTAGCCAGCTATGTCCCAGGAGGACACATTCATTAATAAGCTGTTTCATAGCGGTAGCTTTAGTATCTAAGGCTGACAGTTTTGTGAATTTGGAAACTCGACTATAATTTATAGGTAGCTGCTGGACCCAAAAAAACGTCTGGGAGAAGAGAGTCTATATGAAAGCCTTTGCTGATAATACAGTATTATTGAGATGTAGACGGAAATCTGTAAAATCTTGTTCAATAAATAATAACTTCGTTTTGCTGTCAACCAGGCCGGTATTATAATAAGTCACTGTCAAATAATCATTCGATAATGGTCAAAACTTTATTTTGGCTCTGTCAACATAAAGGGAGGTATTTACAATGACTTTCTTTTGACTGTCAATCTAGGCCAAGGTTATAATAATACGCCGTCAGATATTAAATCATTGAAACAGTCCTGGTAAATTTTTTTTTGGTTATCAGATGCCGGGGGGGGGGGGTCCAATCAATTATCGTCAGAAGGTGAACAATCAGTCTAGGTAGCAGCAGCAGATTATTATTAACGCCTGCTCCATTAATTAATCCAGAAAAAGGTTTGTACATTATCTATTTGTTTATTAGCCTTCTCCTAACACAATTATATTTTCTTTAAAAAAAGGTTTTATAAGTGGTTTCAACATTTACGATAGTAATTTCACAGTTCTGTGTCTGGACGCAAGTTCATAGACCTACTAGTTATATTATTCATATTAACTGATACTTACTCTTCATTTACCGTAAAGTTCAGTTTTAATGAAATATATAATATAAATTGGCTTCGTAACAATTAATTAGTGTTGAAAAGGTTAGTTTTTTGGTGATAGGTGAAAATGACATGTCACTTCGTAATCAATTTATTTTTTTGGTATAAAGGCCCAATTACACTATGACGATAACGACGGACGATAAATATATAGCATGCATTTTTTTTACATAAACCAAAAGAAATTAGAAAGGTTTTCGTTCTAGACCTATAGGATAATCATTTATGCTGTCTTTGATAAAAATAATGTTTTTCAAATTCCAATCAAATGACGTCATGATAAATAAAAACAATAAAATCGCTGTATTGTCACGGTATTATTGGTCTTACTAATCATGACGTCATTTGATTGGACGTGTGAAAATATAATTTTCATCAAAGGAATTGTTTATATTTCTTTTGGTTTATGTATTAAAAATGCACATTTGTCTATTTATCGTCGATCGTTATCGTCCTAGTGTATGGGCCTTATGCTGTAAATGTTCAATTAATTGATCATTCCGATTTGATTAGTTGGACTCTTGCACAGTTGCTGTCTAATCGTTGTTGTGTAATATCATTTCGAACCATATTAAAATCATAAAGAGATTCATATTCCTTAACATGTGGCTGTGCATGGAAGTCCGGTCTACAAAAACTCGGGCCCGGGATCATTGTTATTGGGCCTGAAAGTGTTGGTGAATTCATAATTATACTTAATATTATATTTATATATATATATATATAATTATATTATTATACAATTGAAAGCAAAACCCATTGAATCTCAAATCATTAGGACTAGAAATTTGGCTTATCAATCAAATAAATACTCTCGTTCAAAATGAAACTCCAACCTCTCTAATCAAAAGATTGAACTCGAAAACGGACCGTTTTTTGAATTGGGTATGTTGAAACATTTCAATATTCATTTAAAAAAGAACATTAATTATGGTATTGATCAGTGGCTATAGAGGCGTAAAAACCCTCGGTCAATATCATGTAAAATGCACTGTGGAAGGGTCATTATTAAGACTGCAAAATTGGGCTTATCAACAAATAAATACTTTCGTTCAAAATGTAAAATCAAGGCTGAAAAATTGGGCTTATCAACAACAAAATATTTTATTATTAGACGCGATAACATCAAGGATAGTCAGTATAATTATTAATATAGCCACTGTTACTAGTTTTATTCTACATGCTAAAGTAAATAAAAATCCACTAGAAAACAAACCAGTCTGAATGTTATGCTTATTAGCCATGTTATGTTTGTTACTGTAGGCCTATGATTGTTTGCAATGTCCACATATTATTTCCGTGGGCATATCCATAGTGTATCACTCACAAAAAAGACGTGTGAGGTTCTTTCTTTAGATTTTGAAGAATGATTTGTGTTACAGGTTCACACAAGAGTCAAATGCTCAAGATATCGGCTAACGCCATGGGACCCTTGGCTTATCAATGAATAATAAATACAGTACTACTTTCGTTCAATTGAAATCAGAATCTGACCGTTTCATTAAATTGGGTGTGATTAGGCCTAAACATATAATAATTTATTAAAAAGGTACAATAAAAACAAATGCATCAGAGGCGTAAAGAACCCACGGTCAATATCATGTAAAATGTATATGGTATAAGCACTGTGGAAGGGGTCATTATTATTAAACTGGAAAATTCGGCTTATCAACAAATAAATACTTTCGTTTAAAATGTAAAATAAGACTGCAAAATTGGGCTTATCAACAAATAAAATACTTTTTTTTCAAAATGTAAAATTAAGACTGGAAAATTGGGCTTATAAACAAATAAATACTTTTTTTCAAAATGTAAGAAAACTTTTTTTAAATATAATCCTTAAGCTCTGTCTATACTATCAAACTAAATATGATGTGCCCATATTATATAGACATGACAATGTCATATCACTACGATATTCGGGCATATCACTACCATATTTGGGCACATCACACTTTTTTTTTGTTAAACTAGTTGGGACAGTGTAGACACAGAACTATGTGATCGAAACATAAGTCGGAATTGGACTGACGCGATTGATTTAATTGGGTATTTTTATTAATGTAACGATTCATTAAAAACTATAATACCGATGCGCGTTTGGTATTGATCAATGGTGCAAAAAACCCTGAGAAATAATGTTATAACGCGATTTGGTGATAGCTTAGCAATAATACAACCCATATACTATTATTATAAATACCTATATTACAAATCCATTCATATAACTTTTCATCGCGAACCGAAAATGTATAAATGTTATTCTACAGACAGTAATTATATATTCAAAAGCCATATTATTATTATTATCAATACCTAAATGCGATAGTAATAACCACATAAACATACATTATTCCTATTACAAGTTTGTGCGTTTAATTCTAGAAAGAAACGACTGTGCTGACAGTCCAATGACATAAATCACAAGTAAAGTCCCAATTGTTCACTTGCGTTTTGATTGGCCGACCTATTATATTAAATTAATGAAGACTGTTCTTACAACTGTCCAGTCAAAAAGTTACGCGGCGTTTTTTGTAAGAAATATTTCTTGTTTATTTCTTTTTATAATAGGAAGCAATTGTTCCATACATGGCCTGTTCATGAGTTCACATAATGAGACTCACTATTTATTTTGTCATCAAACACAAAAATGTTGTCTCTTTTCCAAAAGGTTCATTTTCATTTTTTATTCTGTTTGAATTTGTTAACAGACCAACTGGACATGATGAGATGTGCAACTTTTACATGATGTACTATACCGATTCAGAACTTGGCTCATCATTTGAACAATGCCTCAATAATCAGAATCCCCAACTCTTTAAAAAGGTTCTACCTGGATCCGACGACCCACCCCCAGACCCAATTGGATTCGAACCAGGCATGATGCATCATCACCATAATGAAGAAAATCCTGTTGAGATCTCTATACCAGCGTACGACCATGCGCATGATATTGATAACGGTGTTCATGAAGATTATGTGGCAAACGAGGGGGATGATGTTCTACTGCAATTGACCACTCCGTTGGGGAAGGAAGCGACTCATCAGCCTGAGACAACAATGGAAGAAATATCAAGTGTTGCTGCCATCCAAAGTCCACAAGGGGACAATGAAGGTCAACAACTTCAAAGTAAAGCAGGTAAATAATCATAAAAGCTTTGCATAAATTAGCACCTAAATATGGATCTCAGATATATCTGAGTTTTCTAGTGCCATTCTTCAACTAGAAAACTCAGATCATCAAATGGATTGTTTCATTATTAATTAATTAGGTTTAGCATTTAGGCCTAGCTAAGCAAACTTGTGAAGTAGGCCTATATAGGCCTACTAGCTAGGCCCATGGAGTAAGGCTTAGCCATAGCGAGTAGGCCTAGCATTTTTTTTTTGAAATTCACATAACTCTAACTTGTAATACCAGGCAACTCTGCCTAAGTCGAATCTAATGGGGCAATCATAACAAGTTAATTAGGTATAAGTTAGCCAAGTTTGGTACGAGTTGGCATGGCTGGGGCGGATCCAGAGGGGGGGGGGGGTCCATGGGGTCCGGACCCCCCCTAAATTTTAAGGGTGCCCTTTTTTTAGAGGTTCAATATTTTATTCGTGTGACATATATGTGTGTATATTAGTATGTACAGAGTAGGCTACACTAACCCCAAAAATTAAAACAGAAATTTATCACAATGAGCGCGATGTTAAGTTACGGCAGCCAATCAAAGAGCATCGTGAGAGGTGGTGACGCGTGATGATCTCTACTTAAACTTCTAAAAATAGATCGTTTCACATACTACAGAGGGCGCATGTAAACTTTTTACGATTCAACTCCGCGTACATTACCATGCGCGCTATGTCATTGACGCGATTATTTGTCCATTGGTAAACACATTTTTATGTATTATTATTCTGAAAATAATTGAACTGTAAACATAATTCTTTTGAGTATTTGTTTATTTACATATCATTCCATCAGATCAACTATTTTTTATTTCCATTACATCCAACCAAACATGTAAAAATGTAGTTAAAATATCGTACTATCTAGCGCGTACGACCATACGCGGTAGATTGTTTACTCAAAAATCATCGAACGGTCCTTACACTATTCAACCTTGTTTTTGTAGTTGAGCCTCTCATGACCTGGGATTTGTTTGTCTTCCTACGCCAAGATAATATAGTTCTACAAGCCATGTGCTTTTTTCTCTGAGAAATATTTATTACAAGTGCCAAAAAAATGTTTTTTTCTCGATATGAAGCCTTTATTATTCAAATCTTTTAAAGAAAAATCACACATACCATAAAGAATTCATTTATTTCATTTTTGAAACAATATTTGTGAAAATTACGTGAGGCTCAACTACAAAACCACCATTTTGTGATATGAGGTCATCGTAAGCCAATCAAAGCTGAGTTTTCCCGCGATCGGCAGAGCTTACGGTTGAATGATTTTGGATTCTGGCTATTTGATTGGTGGACGCGAATCACCCACAGCGGAATGTTTTCTCTCGCGTGTACCAAGAAGTCACGTGATCTCTCTGTACTGAACGGTACTACACAAATTTAGAGCAATGAATTTGTACGAATTCCATTAAATAAACAACTCTATATATTTTATAAACATTTAATAACATATTTTATTGATATAAAACGTAATTATATGTAATTATTTTAGCGAAAAATGGCACAATTTGTTTACAACGTTCGTGGCTATAAAGCGTTGTTCCCACTAGCGACGCAACACAAGGACGTAACGCAACGCAAGTGAATTGACCAATCACAAGCAATGGGTTATTCGCTTGTGATTGACAATTGACAATTTTAAATATCTTGGACTTACATTTGATTCATTTATGTCATGGAAACAGCATGTTGAACAAGTAGCTTCTAGAGTATCACAACGTATCGGTATTATTCGTAGATTAAGATATTATATTCCAAATTTTGCTTTAAGACTACTTGCTAATGCAATAGTATTACCCTGTTTTGATTACTGTAGTAATGTTTGGTCAAATTGTAACTTAGAACTTGTTAATCGTCTTCAAGTACTTCAAAATAGAGTAGCTAGAATCATTCTTTATGCTGATATGTACACCCCTATAACAGAATTGATGTCCTCACTAAAATGGAAGAGTGTGGGAAAATGATTTATTAATTATGTTATTTAAATGCCTACAGGGTTTAGCACCATCTTATTTAGCAAATCTATTCAAATTTATGGACACTTTTCACACAAAAAATACAAGAAGTCAATCAACTAAAACTCTAAATGTTCCAGCATGGAACAATATTTATGGAAAGAGAATGTTTAATTATAGAGCATCAACCTTATGGAATAATCTTCCTGTACATATCCGTAAAAATTATGAGACACTTAGTCAAGTTGAATTTAAACATCTTGTATAACTTCTATTGTACATAGTTTTAATATAGCTTTTACTTTTATTTTTCTTGTATTTTTTTCCAAATCTGGACCTCTTGGGAGACCAGTACTTGTGTATTGAAAGAGCTATTCCAGAATAAAGAAAGAATTGTATTGTATTGTATTGTATTGCTAACTGTATATAACTTTGCTTGTCATTGGTTAAAACGCTTGCGTTGCGTTTACGTCCTTGCGTTACGTTCTAGTGGGAACCAAGCTTTAACGATCATTTTCGGCAATGTTTTAGACCCTATATTTCGAAAACTACAAGTCAGATTTTCGTAATTCTTTCTTTATTGGAATATTGAAACAAAATACCAACAGATAATGTTTAAATTGGTTGAAAAATAACAACTTTTAATTTTGCATTGTTATCCCTGCTAATAAAGTGTTATTTCCGGCGAACTAGAAAGGTGCCATTTATCATGGATTTTGCGTGCGAGAGTGCCATTTCCGGCCATCTAAGTGTGTCCTGTAACAAAATTTGCTTTGCCACAACCCCCACCATGGGGGGGCTGTGGCTCAAATACTCAATATCTGATGTGCCCTTTTTATTGGCGGACCCCCCTCTCAAAAATGTCTGGATCCGCCCCAGCATGGGTACATGTTAGTTTGGTAACGAGTTGACCAGCACCCTCTGATATATCTGAGATCATCTGAGTTTTCTGGACACCCCCTAAATGTGTCTAAAAGAATAATTTACAATACATAAATGTACTACAAAAATGTTGGAATCAGTGGCATTGTACTGTACAATTATTATATAAAAATATCAAAAAAAAAGAGAATATCAATATATATACATAAAATATAAATTCATTTAAAGGGAAATCATTTCAACAAATATACAGACATTCAATGAATGGAGGCTAGAATTATAGGTTCTGGTACTAAATATTTCAATAACTTAAAATAACAAAATTTCAATAATGGTGAGGCTCATTTTGTAACGAGATATAACATTTGTCTGTTGTACCAAGCTATCCTTAAACAGAAATGACAGTTGATCAAGTAAATTTAGATTTTAAAACTTATTAATATTTCTAATTCACAGAGTTACAGTATGTTAAGAACTGGCCAGAGAGTGATTTAGGTTTGGGTCAAGTGTCGGGTGTGGCTGTTGACTCAAAAGGAACTGTACATGTGTTCCACAGAGGTGACAGGGTCTGGGATACCAGGTAGGTAGACAAAAATGCAGTGATATAACTATACTATTCTATCTATCAATAAAACTTACTTACAGAAACTACAAGAGTGGCCTTAAGCTCATCTGTTTATACTATCAAATTAAGTTTTACAAAATAGTTTGATTTGCCCAAATATGGTAGTGATATGACAGCATCATGTCCATATATAGGCATATTACATATTTTGTCACATATATTTTGATAGACAGAGCTTTATGTCCTAATGAGATGAATTTTCCATACCTCTTTATGAGCAATTCAAATCACTTAAAACTGAACATACGTTTTTAATAGTTTACTTCTCTTAACACTATAAAGAACATTCACTTTGCTTGTGTACCTTTTAGTAAGTCCCAACAGATGCTCCTTAAATGCTGTAATGAAGCTTCGTCATAAAAACTGGAAATTGTAAGGCTGTTGATGTTGATTTATGTAGTCAAATCAATTTCTCACCCTAAGAGTTTATTCCAAACAAGAACATTAGTCGAAATATCGAATAAAATGATATGAAAGATTAATCCAATTTATTTATATAGTTCATTTGATCGCAACAACAACTTTGTAGGCAAAAGTGCCATAGAACAAGATACAGTGGTGACGCTTGACAAAGACACAGGCAGTAAGAAAGAATCTTGGGGAGCCAGTCAGTAAGTACAATATATTATAGTATTTTATATAACACCTAAATAGATTCTTTTGGTTGGATGATTGTAGGTCACACGATAAAAATAAGTGCCCTATTTTTACGCTCATGAGTGCGGTGTATTTCTATATTTGTCGGGGGAAGACCAGATGGTGCAAGACGTTAACAACAGTACAGCAACAAAGCTTTGAGCATGCTCTTTGTTTAGTGGAATGGAAGAATGGAACTACGCCACCTTCCTTTCACCTCATGAAATTATTTGTACCATTTCACTCATAAGCATTATTTCATTTCATTTTGTAGATTTTCTGTGGCATGCTGTCCATTATTTTTCAAGTAGATTCTTGACAAAAATCTACTTTAGTCTATCGGCTTAAAAATATAAATTTTGGGTAGATTATTAGAAATGTGATTTAAATGCATATTTTGACATCACCTTTTCATATAATGTTTCAGTTGGCTGTTTTAAACATTGTTTAATGTTGGCGATACTAAAATTTGTATTGGTGCGTATCAGTTCTTAGAGATAGTTTATATAGAAATTAATTTCAGACCCATCAACAATATTTATAAATTTGTTAAAAATGGTAATTTCTAAATACTGTTGAGGGAATGAATAGACGGTAGAACATTATATATGTTATTACCTCCGCCAAGGAGGTTATGTTTTCACCCCTGTATGTTTGTGTGTGTGTGTGTGTGTTTGTGTGTGTGTCTGTGAACAGCCTGGAGGCCACAGTTTTTATCCGATTCTAACCAAATTTGGACACAATGATATATGCCCAAAAAGCTCGGACGAGTTCGAATTTGAGGGGGAAAGGTCATAGGTCAAGGTCACAACTAACGAAAAACTATTTTACTGCCTAGAGACCACAGTTTTGATCCGATTCTCACCAAAGTTAGCCACAATGATCAATGACACATCATATAATTGTGGTTAAATTTTAAAGGGTCAGGGTCAAAAATCAATGTCCACAAAAAAAAAAAAAATAAAAAATAAAAAAATAATAAAAAAAAAAAAAACCCTCAGTGGGACTTGAACCAGCGATCTCAACTGTGAGTGGCTGGATACATAACCATTACACCACACTGTCATCCACAACTTTGTAGTGTGCAGTTAACATATTTACACTTAGAACTAATAAAAAAAAATGTAAAAAAAAAAATATTCAGGGGGCATTTTATGTTGGGGAATTTTACAGTAGGCGGAGGTTTGTACTCTCGGAGTACCCTCTAGTTATATTATCTTAAGGATGAGTATCTGTTTTCATAACACATGATCCTACAGACTGTATCCTCACAAATTTCTTGTTATTGCTTGATTTAAAGAGTGATAAATATAGTTCCTTTATGCAAATCCAGCATCATTGCTTATACTGTGTTTCTTTTTTCTTTTTAACTTACCTTCCTTCCGCTCTGTCATGAAAGAAAAAATGAAGTATTTTATTTATTGTTTTTCAAAAAAATAAAACAATATTATTTCAACATCCTTGTGATATTATGCTAAGCAATCCAGCTTCTGCTTTGTCTAGAAAAAACAATTAAGTATTGTAAATAATTGGTAAAATGTATTTATTATTGAAAACAAAATTGATAAATTAAACAATACTTCTTACAACTTTCTTGTGATGTCATATGCAAAGGAAAAAGTAGACAAAACACAGAAAATAGATATTAGAAAAACCATTTTTCAATTCAAATATAACAACACGGAGCCATGTTTTTTTAAATAAATAAAATTGTTAGATGCCTCTATATAATGTTTTCCACGGATCTAAACAAGTATGTGATAATACCTATATACATATTTGGTTGATGATCATAAATATAATATAATACATATCAGTTCAGTTCATTTATTTTTTATTCAACTTATCACTAAGATGTACATCCAAAGAAATTAGTGAAGAATTGGACCAACAGGTGGTAAACACCTCTAAAACAGTCCGGTGCCAATTGCACAACGAGCCCAGTTATGATCAATGTAACCACCTACTCGTCTCGAAAGATGTACTTTAAGGTTCTTTAAAGTGCACATGAGCTTGATTTGTAGTCCTTATCCACGACTCGAGTGTGCCTCGAACCCTTGCTGATGTTGGCTTCGTAATAACGGTTCCACCACTCACTAGCCACTAACTTACTCTATAGTACATTTGTCAAAGTCCTTTGTTGAACTGTAGACATTCCTATTGAAAGTCTCTCCGTTGAATTATATTATCCATCAATTCAGTTCTTCTACCACGTCTTCCACTTGCACATTTCTCTCCCTCTGTTGTTACCATCACCAAGCTGTCACTTTTTCCAATGACTATACTTCCTCAATTGTCACTAAACTTCCTCAATTTCCATCTTGATACTACTTTACAGCATACCATTCTCAGTAGGCACGCCTACTTCCCTTTTGTCCAAAAAAATGTGTGTCCTTCAGGCTCTGCGGCAAGTTCACATCTTAAGGACCTCAATTTTCTTTTCCTTTGTAAAGTCCAACTTTTACCATACTATATATAGGTATTTATTCATAAAAAAACACATAAATAGTACAAACAGAAGGCAGCCCAACGGCTGAACAATTCTGCAAACAACGTACAAAGTAAAAATTTTTAAGACTCTAACAACAATATAATATATACAAGTACACAGTAAATCAGATCATTAAAAAGACCCAGATAAACCAAAGCATGCGGTAATCACTAATTCGTTAATTATTATTAATGTTATAAACCTACAAAGTTTTAGTTTTAGAAGCTTCATTCATTCTATAAAGCTACACTCCACACAAGTGCTTTAGCAAACTTGGCTTTCATTTGTATGTCTTTTGTTGTAGATCTTTTGACTTTCACACATCTGTCCTACCCTGATTTTGATTATTTATTTCAACAACAAAAATAATAATATAAGTTGAAGGTTACTAGGTAGGTTATTTAATACTTTATGTGATTGTTTTACATTTCACATTATTTATTATTAATATGCTAAATGAATAGGTCATTCAATCTTATATTCATTTGTATGCTTTTATATCCATGACAAATATAAAATTATTATTTAACATTTTTTTCTTGTTTATGTAGGTTTTACATGCCACATGGCTTAACTATTGACCAAGAGGACAACATATGGCTAACAGATGTTGCATTGCACCAAATATTCAAATATCCTGCAGGTGGAGCTACACAACCGCTATTGACAGTTGGAGAGCGCCTTGTAAATGGTAACGATGATGCACACTTTTGTAAGCCTGCTGATGTTGCAGTAGAGGCAACTGGAGAATTCTTTGTTGCGGATGGCTACTGCAATTCACGTATAGTAAAGTTTTCACCAACAGGAAAACTACTTTTTGTATTTGAAAACCATGGTCAAATTATACGTAAGTGATTATTCATAAAGTATTGAAGGTTTGCGTAATCAATATGTTGATATAAAGTTTGTTGTCTTTTCAGAACTATATATTCATGGTGTATCGCAAATTATATCAACATTTTAGTATAGCAATGTATAAAGATAAGCGCCTAATAGTACAACCCCTTATTTTTTACCCCTATTAAGGGGATACTCCCCATGGAAAAAATCAGCGGCCAATGAATGGAAATAATAGCTATTCCATTTTCAAAAGTACATTTGTTTAGGGAATGTTTTAGTGCATGAAAGGAGACAGCGACTAGGCTGTTTATTACATATAAGATCTTGAAGGAAATCAACAAATTATTTTACTGTTGTACTTTGAAAAGGAATTGCCATAATTTTGAACCTTTTTTATTTGTCGTCCCCCCCCCCCCCCTTCAAATGGGAAAGTATTTCTCCATTACTATAGAGAATAATTTATAAAGTGTTCTTTTTCTAGAATTACAAGGACCATTAAACATCCCACATAGCTTGACATTGATTCCTGAAAAAAATCAAGTTTGTGTAGCAGATCGAGAACAAGGACGTATTGTATGTATTGATAGTAACAGTGGCCAATTCATAAAATACTTCAAATCTAGTGAATTTGGAAGTGTCTTTGCAATAGAAAACAGTGTTGGTAAGGCAATTTTTGATTGGCAAAATTAATAAAATGTTTTCCCATCTTCACTGAATAGGAAAAATAAAGGGCTCTGTTTTTCCAATTCTGTTCTGTGGAAAATTTGAGTTTTTAGAAGTCCTTGTGACAACCAAGTTGTAAAAAGTAACTTTAACCGTTTCTATTATACAACTAATGTATTTTTGAGTTAGATGGTACAAGTAATTTCTTGAGGTAAAATTTTGTTTTCATGAGGCAAGGAACAAATAAATTATTTGTACCATTGCATGTATAAAAAAACTTTCTTATTACTCTGATCTTGTTGTGAAGGAGATATGTGCGCATTTCTGTCGGTCTTTTTACACAAAATAAGTACTATTACACAATCATTAAATAGTACATATTATATAACACCTATATAAATTCCTGTCATTTGATTGGACGAATGTGGGTCACATGGCGTGCAATAGTACGCACTATTCAACGATCGTTAAATAGTACTTTTTGAAACATTTTTGTGTACGAAAAAAAAACGTCTAGATGTTATATAAAACAAATAATGAATGTTTTGTATTCGTGTAATGGTACAAATAATGGCACTTGGTGAATGATGAAAGGTTATATCAACTCGGCTTTGCCTCGTTGATATAACCTTTCATCATTCACCTCGTGCCATTATTTGTACCATTGCACTCATAAACATTCATTATTTGTATACTATTGCCAGCCATGTAACCCACAGTCTTCTAATTAAATGAAAAGAAATTATTTCATAACCTATTCGTGCATGGTATTATTGAAAAGTTAATATTTATCTTTTGTTCCATATGTTATAATTTTTACACCATTTTGGTGAGAAGATTCCAAAAATTGCACCAGTACTCTAACCAAAGTTTGAGCTGATGCATTGATATGTTGTTACTTGGTGTTAGCAAAATTACCCTCGCTAGTCGCTCATTGGGCAACCTGCACCCCAAGACAAGGACTGATAATGAGAGTTAGGCTATAACTGGCTATATACATTGTACCTAGTTATTTTGTATTGGTGTTATTTGATATTTATTTTACTTTTTTTTCTTTAAACTTTTAATAAATTTTAATGTTACTTTTTGATTTAGTATTATATTATTTATACATTTGTTGTTTATAAATCATAATATGATGTTCAAAACAATATAAATAATCATAAATTTTCATTCATTTAAATTATCCAATATTCTATGAATATTATAATGAGGACTATTCCATTATATGGAAAGGGGTGGCTATTTTTGTGTACTGTTCTGTACAATTGAATTGATTTGTTAGCAATATATATATGTTACTCTTATTAAAAAAACAATATAAAATCATATAAATATTATAATGAGGATTATTCCATTATATTCTTGTACTGTTACAATAACAAAAAAAAAAATTACAATAAATATATTACTGTTATTAAATAAAATACATTTTGTTATACCAGTATGTTTATTATTTTCAGATGGCAACATGTATGCTGTGAATGGAGCATCTCCAAGTGGGAATAAAGTGAAAATACAGGGTTTTAGTATAGATATTGCAGATAAATCTATTTTGCAGAAATGGTCACCAGATGAGGTCAGTTTTTTATAAATTAGACAATTTTTAAAATTGTTCTTCATTAATCCAAATGCCAACTTTATGTCAATGGCTAGTACTGTACTATGAAGACGGTTACTAAAACCAGTACTAGTATTTTGACCTCAATCAGTTTAGTGCGAATGGAGCTTTAGGCATATTTTCACTTGTTCAACTATGTATTATGTATAATATTTGTTTCTCATTCAGGGTTTTACCAAACCCCATGATGTAGCAGTGTCCCCTGATGGCAGATCAGTGTATGTGTCTGAAATCAATCCTAATTCTGTATGGAAATTTCAACTCGACTTAAGTATGTTATTGCATTATTATTATTACTATATTTATTAACGATATTAGTATTGTTATGGTTTATTCAAATCAATTTTCATCATGACCCGAAGGCCAATTTGCGAAAAATGTTACAATAAAATAAATGGTAAAAACAGGTACATTAAAAAACATCCAAATTCCTTCACTTGCACTGATGAAGGGCTAGTGTTGCCCGAAAGCTCTGCTAACTTTTTTGGCTGTTTTACTTCTCGTTTTGATTTAGCTTTTCGCTTTTATTTTGTATCTCCATTGAGATCCAGCCACTGATACCCACAGCATTGTCATTTTTTCAGTAATTTGCCTTTGGATTTATATATATATATATATATACTCAGAGACAGCGCTTGCCTGATATATCTATCTATCTTGTTCAAGTACCTTCACTTGCACTAATGAAGGGCTAGTGTTGCCCGAAAGATCTGCTAACTTTTCTGGCTGGCTTTATCGTTTTGATTTATCTGTTCGCTTTTTTGTTTGTATCTCCATTGAGATCCAGCCACTGATACCCACAGCATTGTCATTTTTATTCTTTGGATATATATATTATATATATATATATATAGAGAGAGAGAGAAAGAGACAGAGAAAGAAAATTTATGAAATGAAAATAGATGTTCCCACTGAAACTGTTAGAAATGGTATTGCTCTACATTCTGTATTACACCAAAGTTCTTCTTTTCTGTTCCTTAAATTATAACCCGATTTATTCTGTCTCTATTGGGAAATGAGTTGGTGCATCTTTAATGTAGGGAGGGTTTTTACAAATGTTTGACAAAGTTCTAAGCATCTGTTTTCCTGTGAAATGTAACTGCATAGCTGAAGTGCGTTGGTGCACAACGATTTCACACATACATGTTGTAGAAAGAGGATGATATTTAATACATGTTTAATTTATCCTACATAACTTATTCATTACTGTGATATACTCCATTTTATAATATAAATGCATTTACCAGAAAAGCTGTCGCTAGTAACTGCTAACAAATTATAATTATTGAAAAATGCTATTGAAAATTTGGGGTTTTTTTTTCTGAATAAGTACATCATATCTTGAATTATCTTAAATACCTTTGAATAGGACTTTAAGAACTATGCTCATTTTTCCCTCTTGATCATTCTTGAAAACTTATGATTTGAATTTATTAGGAAAATCACACAAATATATACAAAGAGATAACATAAATTACTAACATTACAAATAAATACATTTATAAGAGATTTTCCAGGAAGCTTATTAGCTTATTTCCATTGGTATCCTTTTATAATCTAAAATAGCAAATATAAACATTGCAAAGTATTTTATTAGTATGGAAATTAGTGGTGATCAGACCATATTTTCTCTAACCCAGATTTTAATCTATTTAGGGAAGAAACACAAACAACATTTTGAGCCATATTGGTCTTCAAATGTCCACTGTTTTTAAAAATTCAACAAAAATAATTCACCAATCACAGTCACACTAGGTCATATTTCCCTTAATTAATAACTACAGTGTTTATAAATGATAATTTAAGATTTCTGTTCAGTGTGTTTCCCTTAGCCTATGTGTGTTTGGTGAATACAGCCACTGGTTTACATTAGTAAAATAATTTACCCATGAAGAGGTAACATTCTAGTTCCACTTCCCCCTCCCCCTCTTCTTCAATTCCCCATCCCAACTGAAACTGCCCATTTTGTTCTCATGTATCGTAGAGCTATTTTTAATTGTAACACATCATATATTAGCAAGTAAAGTGGCGAAGCTGTTTATCGTACACAGATAGCCAACGTTGATTCATGGCCGGCTCGCTCCTAGTTCTGGTGCTGAAACCAGTCTTCTTGGATAAGGTCTCTAAACCGCAGGTCCAGTGTACAAAGTTTACCCCGGTAAACTTGTTCACAAAATAGCCCCTGTATCTGGAGATTACCATCTATCTGACAGGACAGTGATTAATTTTACTAATAATTCTTGGCCAAAGATACAAAATATAAAAAGATATGAAATATTTATTCTTTTCGTTCAGTCTTGCAATGCAAAACTAATTACTTATTTACATCCTTTTTTCTAAGTTGTTCAAGAAAAGGACAAAAAGAGCACACTATCTTCAGTTTCAGAAGACAACTTTAATGAGGATGAATCAATAAAAACATTCAGAAAAAATGCTCAAAACAAAAGTCCAGTGATGTCTAAAGCTGCGCATGCCGCAACTGCCATTGTCGTTTGTATTCTCATCGTACCCATTGTCTGTATATTCATCGTCGCGATTTTCGTCCGACTTCGTGATCAAGGTCACTTTGGGGTCATAAAAGGAATTCCCCGTTACAAATCAACACAGGATAGATTCAGTGTCGGGAATTTTTTCAACAAACGTAAGGGTTTCAATCCGGTGACGACGGAAGGAAGCGACGTCGAGGACGAAGGCAGTTGGAGTGGTGGATCAGATGTAGAAGAATACAGCAGGTTAACTGGAAATAGAACGCAAAATTTATAAATTTTGATTTTGATTTTATTTTGTTCCTTAGTTGGGTAATAGGACATGTGTTAGATATGTAAACAATAATGTACAGTGTGTTAGTGTTATTATCCTAAGACCTGTATAGTATATTTTTGTAATTGTATTATTTGTCTAAAAATTTCAGAATCATAGTTAATAATACAAAATATTGTCTTTAAAAATAATATAAAGATATTATAAGAAGATTATAGTCCCAATATTATTTTAACAGAAATGGATGATTTTAAGAATGTTTATTGACGTACGTGATATTATGTTTTTTTTTTTTTTTTATAAGTTTGTTCAGTTCTTAGGACTTGTACAGTGTATTGCCCAGGAATCCGACATCAACCATGCAGAGGAGAAAACCACCAATTACGGACTGTACCATTGCTGAATGGGTGTCTATCTCTACAATATTATATTAATTCTAGGCTCACTTATTGGTTGTCCAGTTAACTTTTCCATACATCTGTCCAAGTACATTGATCTCTGCAAAACCTAGTTCAAACCATAATCAAACCATTTCTATTTTTGTGTGTATGTTTTAAAAGCTATTTATATATTTTTGCATTCATCAGAATGTACGAGGTGCAGGCATGTAAAATAGTGACTTTTAATTTTATCATTTCAATTGTTTTATCAGCTACATTTAAATAGGTTTATATTTTGGGTTTTTCTTATATATTATATATATTATATAGATCAGAATTAAATATTTATTTATAGTTTATTTTATAGTTATATTTATGATATGATTTTATTTAATTTATAAATTAAATATAGTGACCTATTCTGTAAGTATTTTACATTGTGTTTTATTTAAATATGAGAAATTCAAATATTTATTGTATCTGTATATATATTTCCCTAAAACATGGCAGATTAGAATTGCATATAATACCATATCATAAAATATAATAGTAAAAAATTTGAAAAAACCATTTTGTCTTGTTTTTGTTGGACAGACATCTTTTATACATGACATAGGAACTAACGTACATCCTAGCCTATAAGTTGGAAAATGTAAATTATGTAAATAAACAAAAAAAATTATGTCACGCATACCATTAAAATGTATTAAAAAAAACTAAAACCTCCAATAAGTTAAAAATAATATAGAATAATTATGATAAATATAATTTAAACATGAAAATATTACGTATGCAAAGCTAAATACTTGGACCTTCAAAAATAATTACATAAACGTTTATATAAAATATGTCTTTTGTAAAATGAAATATATTAAAAATATCGAAACAATTTTAATTAGGTCATTAACCAACACAGTAATCAAGCCATTTATTTAGATGTCACGTTATGTCCATATTTTTGTGACGTAATGACAATTATTAAAATTTAGCTTAATATTATAATATGGAATAATTAATCCTCCATTGTTTTAACCTGGCCTGATTAAATATTATAGAACATGACGTAAGCAGACTCTGCAATGTGTTCAAAATCATGTGTGTCTTAATTCCTTCGTTAACTAGTTAATACTTAAACTTGCCTATGTTGGTAGAAAAATCGATTAAATTGAATATCAAATGTACTTAATGTGATAGGTGATCGGTTACATTTTAGAAAAAATATAATGAAATTCTATATAGTTGTAAATATTGTAGCTAATTTTGTTGTATAAACCCAAATGTTTATGTGTTTATGAATATATTATACAGAAATGTTCGTGTTAGTCGGGTATTATAATCAGATTCATTATGTCCTATATTAATGTATTTCGTACAATCCTAAGAGATAATGCATTGCTATCTGGTGCGCATGCTCGGTGCAAAAAGGTTAATTTATTCATGAAATGGACGCGGATTTGGACCGGACGATGTTGGATGGAAGAAGAGTAAATTTGATATGTCAAATGTATTCATATCTATTTCACTTAACCTTCTGTCGTAATTGACTCCCGGTTTTAGTAAACCAGTGATAAAAGACTGATCATGGTTTACTACTAGCATCTTTAATTTACAGTACAATTGTTTAGTTGTCGAATTTCTCTGGTTTATTTTGAGTACACTACTCTATAATAATATGATTATGATTATCACAGCTTGTCATTGCCTGTTTTATGTCGGATATCATATTAATGTGTAAACGGTATAAATATTTTATTTTCACTCTTTCACTTATTTGACATTGCCTATTTTATAAGTGCGCATGCTCAAAGGTGTTTGTAGTACTTGTCTTCTCACATATTATACTAATAGGTCAGATTCAGCAAAAACAACGGTTGCTCTCAGCTGTGTTTTGTGTTATTCTTGTATGTAAAATGTTTAAATTTAAACAATTTCCAAGATTCATTACTACTTATGATTGGTTCCCACAAGACACAACACAAGGACGTAACGCAACGCATGTGAATTGACCAATCACAAGCGATGGATTATTCGAACTGTCGCTTGTCATTGGTTAACACGTTTGTGTTGCGTGTACGTCCTTGCGTTACGTTCTAGTGGGAACCAAGCATAAGTAGGCCTATAATGCTGAGCGTGTTGTTATTTTGAGTTGTGCGTTTTAAGATTGGCGACCCTCCATTTATGTTCATTTCTGTGTCGCTATACTCGTGGATACGATAAGTGTTATATCAGGTGTTTTATTCTCAGATATTATTTATTTTATTGTATTTAATGTGCATTAATGTTTAAAGAAAGCATGAAGATAATAAATGTCACTTTGTATATTAATGCATTTAGTTGCCTGGTTTCCACGATTGTGTGAAAATATAGAAAAATGATCACCGGCGTTTATTATGTAATAATGGACGAGTCTAAATAATAATACATTTATTACATGCATATCACCAAAGAAAAGAAATATTTTAACAGATTAAAAATTGACTGCAGATCGGCGACTGTAAATAATTAGCAGTATCTGTCCGTTTTCTTTATCAAACAAATCTCCTGTGTTCGCCTATACCCCTCACCAATACGATTAGACGATTTCACGGCTGCATTGTAACTATTGCGTACTAAGTACTAAACTGTGACCAACTAAACTATATATCTGTAAAAGCGAATTCCACCAATAACAGTCATAAGTATATGGTACAGCTAGAGCGTCATACAGTAATATTGGAAAGATTCAGAGTTACACCTATTCCCACCTAATAACACTAATTCAAACTTGTAGGTCCGATGAACCAAAACAAAATGGTGGACTTTTGAATTTTTCTATGCAAATGTGGACTTCTTTATTTTTAAGGTATATCTGAATATCCTTTTAATGGTGGAAACACCATCTGTCATCATCGCGAAAAATCACTAACATTTGAAAATATTTTTTTGTTCTATATATTTTACACATGACATTACACACACACAAAACATATCAAATATTTATCCACATTCAGCAATACCATGCTGAGTCGATCACCTCGTCTTCGTATAATGACTGCATAAAGTGCTCTTATGCTCGATCATTATTGAAGCCATTGTAATTAATTATGTAATCATGTAGGCCTACAACATGATTCTCCTAATGAATCTGAAACACAACTGTGCCTAATTACGACATGTTGTTTATAACATGTCAGTGTAATTATATAAATTAGCATACGGACGCTACACGTACGTGTATTTTACATGCCCATGAATAATAATTTCACATATTAGAGAATTGTACGAACCGAACCAATCATTAAGTGCATTCAATTGTGACAAATTTTGCCTTATATTAAAATTATTCAGGCATTCATAATACGATCGTTTCCAGGACAACAGCAAAATATAAATATATTTGTTGTAGTTGGAATTAGGTATCAACAAAATATTCGCGGCCGTGCTTATAAAATAAATGACAAAATATGGCAGCGGCTGTGTAGTAAGCTCAGAAGGAAACAGAATAAATTATTTTAATATATTTTAACATACGTAGCTGATAAGTCATCACGGAATAGAAGATGTCTACACGAACATGTCAGCATTTCGACGTTCATCAACATTCGCCTAGAAAACCATTGAACGTTGATAAAGAATGCCCATCTAAAGCCTTTACGATTCGATCGAAAGGTGAGAGGATCCGACCGCCTCCGTCAGCGGGAGCATTTAGAGAGAATCCTGCCCCGCCATCAGGGTTCCGTTATTTCTACGACAGAGGTGATTTCCCTGTAAGCATATTACATAATGCTACGATAAAGGTGGCCTGGCAGGTAAGATTTGTTTTATCCTATTTAAATAATAATAATGATATAAGCCTACTCATTGCTATATTGACTATCACTTATGCTTTATACTTGGTCATTTATTCGATGCATTCCAAGATAATTTGAACGATTTTAACTTTCGGACGGATGGATCACTTTTATTTCTGAACGTAATTGTCCTTTAAAAACAAACTGAGGCTACAAACTACGACAGATATCAAATCAATGTCTGTCACCATATCTAATGAAATATACGGTAATACATTATACAAATATAATATGATAAATAATTAATAGTGTTTTACTTTTTTATAGTGATGATAATTTATGTTGTGGCGATGTATTTTGTTGGCTAGCTCACTAGTAAATCTGTTATGTTACATGCTGACAAACGTGTCACCAAATAACACATTTCAGAATTATAGAGATTCACTTTACAATTGCAACAGTTAGGCATATTGTTAGATGGAAACATTTGACTAAAATGAAGGGAATTTTTCCGTGGTTATACAACTAGTTAATTTATTAGAAATTCAATAGCATTCGACACTATAGCAATACAAATATATCAATATTCTATTCATAAGAAAAAAAAGGTACGTAGACAATGGTACTATAATGATAATAATGATAACAACCAGGTTAATGGTGTGTCCAGAGAGAGAAATAAAAGTTCTAATTTAATCATTCATTAATTTATTTATTCATGCGCTTATTCTCATTTCAGGTTGAGATAGAAAAACTAGATTTTCATCATTATCTTCCTCTTTTCTTTGACGGGTTATCAGAAACAAAGCATCCCTACCAGTTTTTAGCTCGACAGGGTATACACGATATGCTGACCCATGGTGGCTACAAGGTCCTCCCAGTTATCCCTCAACTCATCTTACCATTAAAGAAAGCTCTGATGACTAAGAACAAAGACATCATATGTGCTACGTTGAAGGTTATTCAGGATTTGGTAGTGAGCCATGAGCTAGCAGGGGAGGCACTAATACCGTACTACCGGCAGCTGCTACCCGTCATGAACCTATTCAAGAATACGAACAACAACCTAGGTGATGGTATCGAGTACGACCAATGGAAAGGATGCAACGTTGGTGATATGGTGAACGCTACGCTAGAGCTACTAGAGAGACGAGGCGGGCAGGACGCATACATAAATATCAAATATATGGTACCGACGTATGAATCATGTGTATTGACATATTAATGTTATTGTATGCCCTATTTTATGTTCTGAGTCTATGATGTTAATAAGTAAGGTCAAATCTGTTGGGGGAAAACCCCAATTATAAGTCTTTTATGAAATTTACTTTCATAATTTATTTATAATACACTTCCATTGGTCTATTATCAATAGATAAACGTAACTTTGTTTAAGTGAGTGATTTTTATTTAGTCAGTTTCAGGAAAACATATAAGCAATTTAAAAATTAATGACTGTTTATTGATTTGGCCATTTCTTATAAATAGGAAAAAACGTCCTGAAAATGTTTTACTTATAAGCCCTGTTTTAATACTATCTCAATTTAAGCAAAAAGATTAAAGATGTATTGTCCCCCCCCCCCCACCCCAAATGAAGATTAATAAAATGAGACTTTAACTAGGCCATTTTGCAGTTTTAATAAAATTATTCATTTCTGTAAAAAAAAAAAAAAAATTATTTCACTTATAAAAAGACAAATAAACGTTTAATTTTAGCCAAAAACCATTGTCATTAAGTATTTTTTTTGCTTTGAATTGTATTTTATTCAGGTCAATATTTTTTTAGAGGGACAATATATCTTTAATAAATACCAACAGTTTTGTTTTTTTTTTAATTACACTACGCCTAATATCCTAATAAGGTTGTACTAATATGATCATCACTAGAATTGTATTCAAACTCTACCAAAATGAGCCATTAGAACAAGAGTCGAGCGTATTTTTTTTCATACAGTTTCAAACGATAACTTTACTGTATAATGATACATTAATTTATTAAGATAGATTTATAGATAATTAAGATAACGTGCAATCTAAGTTGTATTTCATATGCTTGCTGTAAACAGAGCTTTTTACGCGCACGATAAATACGAAATAATTAAACATACCATGTTTAGTATACTAGTTATAAAAAAAAGATCTAAAATAGATGTTCATATAGAGCTTTACCATGAATAATTGTATATAAGTATGACCCAGATAATAATAATACAACTGCATATTTAATATGTTACTATATAGTGTAATGTAATAAGCCTGGGATTAAATGGCCACCTATCCCACTATGACTGGATGAAGAAATAAAGCATATCAGTAGAATAACTGATCAGTCTTAAATTATGTTGTGTTTGGTATTTTAGTTTGTCAAAATAAAATGAACCCAAAACCGATTTGAGGCTAATTTGTGCATGACAGAAGCAAGCAAGATGCTATAGATAGTGATTGTTGTAAATAGATAGTGATCATGTATGTGTATGCATCATGACGACAGTTGACTATATACTAAATGCATTTATGACGGTAGGAATCGCAAAATTGCTTACCTATTTCCTATTATCTTTCTTTCAAATTAGAAAAAAACAAATATTTTCCATTTATTAAAAAAAAAAAAAAAAAAATACGTAGAAATCAAACCCAAGGTGAGCTCATTCTCAAAAACAGAGCATTAATTGCCCGTTACACCACAGAGTACGTGACTGAACGTACATCTGTTCAGTCTATTTATATGCTTTCACATTACGTAATTCATCGTTACGTCATAAATATGCATATTCATATTAACTTCTTTTTGAGGAAACAAACCAGTATTACCATGGTCGTCGTTATAAAGAAGACGATCGGTTAACTCAGTCGACTAAGCGTCGTGTTTCAACACGAGTCATGTACGAATCCCATGCTGGTCAGAACGTTCAACAATTGAAGCTCATTCCTCCATTTTTAAAACTATGCGACCTACTGTATTATGGGTTCACAGAATAATACGTCCCTTTCCACCACATATGAGGCGGAACATCAATGCATCTGATGTCGTGGAACCGACCTCAATGATGTGGAAGGGCCTTAGTGCTGAGGCAGGGAGAGTATCATAACATTTTTTTTTGTGGCTTCTTACGCCAGCATCTGTATTTGATCTCGTAACTGTGTATATTTAGCGCCCTCGAATGTAGGAGCACTCGTTATGTAAGAAAATTATGAATAAATAGAACATTTTAGCGTCCAAGTGGGACGTAGGCCCTACCTGACCGACGTTAACAAGTTTATTGAGTATTAGGATTACGAGGTTTTATAGTAGGCCTATAATAAAGAGTGTAGTATGATTCTTCCCTGGTTAGGTCTATTGCTATTGGAATCCACTATTCCACTACTGATAATCTTCCTGCCAACACCACCTGTCATTCTTTATTTAAAATAATATATTCGTTTTATTCGAATAACAGCTCTGGTTAATGCATTTTGTGTATAAATGGTTATTGTGAAAGCGTATACAGTATAAATAAAATAATTTTTTAAAATAGCATTTTCGTTTGTCTGAACTGAAGATTGCGTTGTAAAAAAAATCTGAATACAACAGCACTGCTACTGGTGACGTATCAAAACGTCACGACGGTAAGTTATTCCAAAAAGATATAGCTATTTGTATGAACACAGTAAGCATACACAAAAACATAATTAAATGAACAAATAAATTGAATCTTTATTTTAACTGCACAATGTATAGACATTTCAGTTTCAATAGTTCAACAAGTAGAACAATTACATTCACACAAAGCGCTCAAAAATCGTCAAAATCCTTACGTGATTTATAATTAATTACATTATAGACTTGCAATTTATATCCGTGTCTAATTGAGAACAGGTAAGGATTTTTAACTTACGCCTAAAAGTACATATTAATCAAAATAGCTTGTTTTTCTTTATAAAAAAATATATGCAATAATTCGAACCCAACATTTTCCACTATTTAAAAATAAATCAACATTCCCGTTAACTCTGGATACATTAACTTTGTGTTCCCTACAATTACAGAAGATTATTGTTGTATTGTATTGTAGGCCGCACATTAATTAACTAAATGAGACACAGTCAAATAGTGGTAAAAAACATGGGCAGGGAAGAGTGGAGGGTAGAGGCATTCTTAATGCTACTGGCGGTTAAATATAGGGCATGCTAGTTTCCATCCCTCACAATGGCATTGAAACAGTATCAGCCAAATGCGAGTGGTTAATTACATATCTGTTTTACACCTCATACACTCGGTTTCGAATTGAAGATTGAAGGTTAGGACTATTTATACAGGAGGTCGTTTTCCCACTTTTTCTGGTCAAGGGGAAAAGATTATTCTTTGCACTTGTCATTTATCCTTATTATGAGAGACAATATTTAGAGAGTTTGTTGTATAATAGGAGGTATTTCCATCATGCGAATTCTAACGACCTTTCTATTCTTATGCATTTTATAGCCATATAGGCCTAGTATAAATGACAACAATTGTAGTATTTTCTATAACATTAAAGTCACGTCATATCTGAGGAATAACATTTAGTGACAACCACAGTGTTAAATTGAATTGGATTACAATTTTTCATGAGATATATCTTTATTGCACAATATACAGGACACCTAGAATTGTGCAATTCTTTAATTGAGTCGAATTGTTTTATATTTTTTATTTCACCCAGTAGGCTAATATGATATTTTACTATTTTTATCCTTAATTTCCCAAGTCTCAAATGTCACATTACGCCACAATATACATATTAAAATTTTACAATTTTGTTACTTTATACAGTCAACCGGTATTCGAAATGACATAAAAATATCATGTGACGAATATTCTTCAACATTCACATTGTCTAAACACCTTTAAAAAACTAGAAACAAAAAATCAATGTACGTTTTTACATTTAACAAAATATACATTAGGCCCTATATCATATTATTCTCATTGGACTTGTTACATATTACATATTGTTATCTTCGCGTAAAAACCTAAATACCCCCTCATTAATTACGTCAGCAACGTACACGTAGTTCCCGTCTGGCCCTACTGCGATGTCATGTGGCATTTGAAATCCCTGTTGGAAGAAGGAAAACAATTATTATTTATTATTAATTTTAAAATTATTACAGTATGAACTGTATTGCCTGATCATGGATGAGATTATCTTAAAAATAATAATTAACCATTAATTTGAATTTTACCGATATTAGAGAGCTTTCGCTATCTCAATCGGGAACGAGCCGCCGAGAAAGTAAGGGTTTTTTGAACGAGTACGAGATCGAGAACCGGTAATTCATGCTGGTTCTCGTTCCCGATCCGAGATAGCGAAAGCTCTCTATTAATGTTTACTTTCAAAATGTTACTACATTTTAACATTATTCTATCGTGTAACAATTAAGAAATGCATTGGTTGACTTGATTGCACATAAACACAATATCGTGTTTTTAAATAAATTACGTTACGTTATTAGTAACATGAGAACTTTGTCACTAGCAATGAACCATCAAAAATCGAATGTATTGCATTTTTTAGATTTATTTTCAAAATTGGCGTCAGTTTCAATTTACTGACAATGTTGAAGCGTAAAAAATCGTGTGTCATTTTAAAATGAGAAAATAAAACAAAACGTTACTGGAAACAAATAATGTGAGGAGTCAATATTCCTGGTTCTTGATAATATTATAGTATAGGTTGAAGGTGCACAAAAAAAAAACAAGTTCCCATGCTGCTACATAAACGAAGTGAATTTGAATCAGAAAACCAGGGTAACCACCCCACCCCCTCCCCACCCTACTCATTACGACAGATACCAGGTCATATGATCAATATTATGGTTGAATGTCAATATACTTTCATTTCTGTTTGGTTATATATATTTTTATTTTACGATATTTTAGTTAAGTTTAAATTGTAGGCCTATGGCTCAATTTTTGTCGCTAAGAGTTTTGTTCTAGTGCTATATCTCTCTTGCACCATTTAGTTGTGCATATGTGTTGGTTGTCGTTCTTTTGCAGATCTCTTTCATTAGTATATGGTATGAATATGATAGGGGCATAAGACATTATTATGTGCTCGTTTTTTTATTTGACATCATCCATTGTGTTTGGCCAGTCGACATTTTGGCCAACATGGTGAATTTCTTACCTGTGGCGGTGCCCATGTTTCAAGTATTTCACCTGTTTGTATATCTAACGTGTATCCTTGTGTTGGAATCCTTTCTGACAGCCCATTTACTGCGTACATAACATCTGATGGTAGAAACAAAATCATCTTTTTCAAATAATAGTATAACAACATTTAGGTTAGGACATCGATCGTCGTAATATTTAAAATAAGATAACTTTATTCGTCAACACGTAGAACTTATGTAGGCCTACTTTTAACCTAGCTATGAATTAAACGGTCAATATTGGGCGGGAAAAAAATTAGTTGTAATAGTTTTGTGGACTTCATTAAATCTCTTTCTTGAAGAAAAATAATCTTTATATAAAATTCAACAGAACACTCACCTAAAACCCTGTCGTACGCTATTGCGAAAACCTGGCCTCCAAATTCCCTCTTTTCTATTTCATGAATGAAGTCACCGGTTATCGTATTGAAGCATTGTATTCTTCCGTTCTCTCTGTCAGCGACGCAAATCATCCGACGGGACTCGACAATAGCCAAACTATGAGGAATGTTGAAATTCGATTTTGCTAGGCCTAATTATAAAATAGGAAGAATTAATTATGTCTTCATTTTTATTAATATATTAATGATAATGTGGAACATTTTTGTCGAGGTGACTTCCAAATTTCCTGTGCAAACACTATTTTGTTACTGTACAGTAATTCAGCTAAACACAATTTAATTTTAAAACTTAAATGATTTTATTAAAACATCTGAGATTGTCAATATTCTTGCAGTCAGGTCTTCATCACATATTTATTATGTTTCAATATTTTGATTATTAAAAAAACTCATTAAAATGCGTCCCTGAAGTTCTACAGCCAGTTGTTTTAAATGACGCTTTCATTAATTCCCTTGATATATAATAATTTATAACTAATTTTACCACCGGTACAGCACTGATGTGTAATGGGCATTTATTTTTTCATTAGGCAGGTTCATAACCTCTTATATTGCAAATAATTCATCATAAATATCTATTATAGGCAACTGTTACCTTTATTATGTGCTTTGATCTCTTGAAGAAATGTCCCATTGGACGAAAACTTTAACACCCGTTTGTTGCAATAACTATAAATAAAACATATTTTTAATAACTAAATTGATAACAAGGTTAATAATCTTTCTAATTTCGGTTCAACTTAGACTTAGAAGTTTATTTTTAATTCCATGTACATATCGCATTCCCCTTTTTTTTAGTATCATGAAACCATATTTTAAATGTTCCTGATAGGAATCAATATGTAGATTGTTCACGCGATTTAAATAGGTAATGATAATGATAATAATTTTCAAAGAACTATGAATGTGTTTTATTTGCTGAGTGATGTTTTGGTAATATTCTTAATAAACGTTATGTGGAGCCAACCAGGAAAGGAGGAACGAATAACATTAACAAGTAACCGACAGTACATACGTACTACTGTATAAGCTCCTTAACCACGTGAAGGGACACAATAATAATAACTTTCTTACCCATCTGCTACGAAAACATTTCCAGTTGCTTTGTCGACAGCTACATCAGTGGGTTTACAGAAGTGATGGTGATCTTCTCCGGGAACAAAGGCTTCGCCTAATGTCATCTCGGTCTTAAATGTTTTACCAGAGACTTTGAAGACTTGGTGAAGTGCAACGTCAGTTAGCCAGAGGTCCCCATTGTAGTCACAAGTTAGACCATGCGGCATATAGAATCTGATGTAAATTGAAGGGTACAATATTATTTACAGGTATAGCATGCAAATATACCGTGTGTAAAGATATGAAGTAAATTTGAGAATACTGTGACATTTCTTTCGTTATGCTACAACCGGACATGGTGTACCACAAAACTTGCTTTAAAGAAGTAAGAAGTAGGAAGAGGTAAACATTTTAAAAAAAGTAATAAAATTAAACAGAAGTATGAAATAAAAAGAAATAAGAAGATGTGATAAGAAATATTGATTAAAATGAAGTAAGAAGTATGAAGAAGTAAGAAGGAAGTAAGAAAAGTGTGAGAAGTAAAAATAGAAGAAAAAGTAAGAAGTAAGATGTAGGAAGAAGTGAGAAGAAAGAAATAGAAAGAAGAATAAAATGTAGTAAGAAGTAAGAAATAAGAAGTGAGAAGGAAAAGAATTAAGAAGGAAGAAATAAACAATAAGAAGTAAGAAGTAAGAAAAGTGGGGGAAGTAATAATAAGAAGAAGAAGTGAGAAGAGGTAACAAGGAAAAAGAAGTATAAAATGAAAATAAGAAGTAAGATGTAGGAAAGAGTGAGAAGAAGTAAGAAGTGAGAAGTAAAATGAATTAAGAAGAAGTAAAAAATAAGTATGAAGAATTTAGAAATATATAGAAGAAATAAAAGAAGTGAAAAGAAGTAAAAAAAATAAGGAGTGAGAAGTAGTAAAAAGAAATAAGAAGTAGGAAAATGTAAGAAATAAGAAGAAGTGAGAAAAAGTCAGAAGAATTAAGAAGCAGTTAGAAGATGTAAGCAGTAAGAAGAAGTAAGTAGTTAGAAGATGTAAGCAGTAAGAAGAAGTAAGTAGTTAGAAGATGTAAGCAGTAAGAAGAAGTAAGTAGTTAGAAGATGTAAGCAGTAAGAAGAAGTAAGTAGTTAGAAGATGTAAGCAGTAAGAAGAAGTAAGTAGTTAGAAGATGTAAGCAGTAAGAAGAAGTAAGTAGTTAGAAGATGTAAGCAGTAAGAAGAAGTAAGTAGTTAGAAGATGTAAGCAGTAAGAAGAAGTAAGTAGTTAGAAGATGTAAGCAGTAGTTAGAAGATGTAAGCAGTTAGAAGAAGTAAGTAGTTAGAAGATGTAAGCAGTAAGAAGAAGTAAGTAGTTAGAAGATGTAAGCAGTAAGAAGAAGTAAGTAGTTAGAAGATATAAGCAGTAAGAAGAAGTAAGTAGTTAGAAGATGTAAGCAGTAAGAAGAAGTAAGTAGTTAGAAGATGTAAGCAGTAAGAAGAAGTAAGTAGTTAGAAGATGTAAGCAGTAAGAAGAAGTAAGTAGTTAGAAGATGTAAGCAGTAAGAAGAAGTAAGTAGTTAGAAGATGTAAGCAGTAGTTAGAAGATGTAAGCAGTTAGAAGAAGTAAGTAGTTAGAAGATGTAAGCAGTAAGAAGAAGTAAGTAGTTAGAAGATGTAAGCAGTAAGAAGAAGTAAGTAGTTAGAAGATATAAGCAGTAAGAAGAAGTAAGTAGTTAGAAGATGTAAGCAGTAAGAAGAAGTAAGTAGTTAGAAGATGTAAGCAGTAAGAAGAAGTAAGTAGTTGGAAGATGTAAGCAGTAAGAAGAAGTAAGTAGTTAGAAGATGTAAGCAGTAAGAAGAAGTAAGTAGTTGGAAGATGTAAGCAGTAAGAAGAAGTAAGTAGTTAGAAGATGTAAGCAGTAAGAAGAAGTTAATATTAAAATGAAGTAAACATTAAAAAAGAAATGAGAAGAATTAAAAATAATTAGGAAGAGGTAAAAAGAAGTGAGAAGTAAAAAAGAATTAAGAAGTAAGAAGAAGTAAGTAGTTAGAAGATGTAAGCAGTAAGAAGAAGTTAATATTAAAATGAAGTAAACATTAAAAAGAAATGAGAAGAATTAAAAATAATTAGGAAGAGGTAAAAGGAAGTGAGAAGTAAAAAAGAATTAAGAAGTAAGAAGAAGTAAGTAGTTGGAAGAAGTAAGCAGTAAGAAGAAGTTAATATTAAAATGAAGTAAACATTAAAAAAGAAATGAGAAGAATTAAGAAGTAAGAAGAAGTAAGTAGTTGGAAGAAGTAAGCAGTAAGAAGAAGTTAATATTAAAATGAAGTAAACATTAAAAAAGAAATGAGAAGAATTAAGAAGTAAGAAGAAGTAAGTAGTTGGAAGAAGTAAGCAGTAAGAAGAAGTTAAAATTAAAATGAAGTAAACAATAAAAAAATGAGAAGAATTAAAAATAATTAGGAAGAGGTAAAAAAAATTGAGAAGTAAAAAAGAATTAGGAAGTAAGAAATAAGTAGTTGGAAGAAGTAAGCAGTAAAAAGAAGTTAATATGAAAATGAAGTAAACAATAAAAAGAAATGAGAAGAATTACAAATAATTAGGAAGTTATAAGTAAGAATTAAGTAGTAAAAAAAAGAATTAATAATTAAGAAAGAAAAATTAAGTATAATAATTAATAATAATGTTAATACCTGTCAGCTCCTGCTTTCTCTTTAATATAACCACCTCGTTTGCTAAGTAGTAACAAGACGTCTGCCTCTATTGGTCCACGTTCATTGCCATTGATAAATATGTTATTTTCATCAAAGTCACTGTGAACGTCAATTATTATTACCACATTAACACAAGACACTGGGTATACTCATTTTAACAATAAGCAAAATATTATTATTATCGAAATGGTTTTCTTTGCTTTTCGATTTCTTTCACCATGTAGAAATGTTTCTCTTTTCAAATACGATTTCTCAATTAAAACATTAAAATACTATACAACTCTGAGGCGCAATCCAATATGTCATGCCTTAAATAAGTAGTGAGTGGAGCTTGGTGGTTAACGTTGTTGCCTTCCTATGCCAAGGTCCAGGGTTCAATCCTGGCCTAGTGTTACGGCTCTTTTAACTCCATTTCCTAAGCCTCAAATGAGACTTTATAAGCACGATAAATTAATAATAGTTTATCCATCCTGTAATTGGCGAGTTGCTCGCTGTTGGATGCGTATAAAATAAAGATCCGCATTAACCCACCAAAGCTCATTATTAAACTCTTTGAGTCTATTCAGTACTTTTATAATTTTAGAGCGAAAAATCTAAAAATAACCTACCTCAATTGCCATGTCCTCTCTCCTCGATGAAACACAAAAACGTCACCAGTGTCTGGCTTAGCGTCAACTCCCGTTACTTGTCCAAGATTAACATTAGGGGCGGGCCACGTTAGGTCCTGGACCAATTCAGGGTCGTACCCCCAGGAACTTGAGTATGTTTCATCAAAACTCGTGCCTATTCTGTTATCTTGAAGGTTTAATTGCTGAGAACTGTCGTCATAATCGTAAGTGGCGTCATAACTTTCGTCCTGCCATTTTATAGTTTCCAAAAGTCGTCCTAAATCGTTTAACTTTTCGTCACATAATGGATCAACAAACTGTGAATAGTACCTAGACAGGTAGTGTGCATCTGTTTCGGTGCTAAAAATATTAAATAATACGTTATGCCGACTTTGACGTTTGAGAAATTATGTCTAGTGTAATGTTTTGCTAACATAAAGAATCAATAATTTGTACAAAGAAAACAATTGTAGAATTGTTATAGGAAACATCTCTTCAAGTTGTACTAAAAACAAGACGATTCCCGTACAAAAAGCTTAGCTTAAATTAACTTAAAATTAAGCAATCAGTTTGATGTCAGTCGGTTCAATTGTATGATGGACGGTGCAGATTTACCATGGTTTTTATAATGCTGTTGTTCTTGTTTCATGTTGTTATTAAAATACTTATTGTGTAAAAAACGAAATAGTGTATGTACAATATTGTTTACGTTTTGAAAAACACTGAATTGTTTTGCATTGGTAAAAAGAAACCAAAGAAAGGATTCATAATGTTGATAGCCAAGTAAAAATGAAACTTTAGTAGTAAATTTTGATGTTGGAAATCATAAATTTCTTAAAAATAAACATTGACAACGTTTATTTTTTATTTAGGTTAATAAGAATAAATTACCGTATATATAATAGTTATATGATATGTTCGTTTAATCAAATGTGAAGTAGGCTTAAAAACAAATCCTAGCCCTTGACATTATAGCTTTCATAGCTTCATCTTCAATTATATTTGAACTGCTCAGCGTTAAATGTCAGTACAATTATCATTCCTCTAACTAATATGTTTTATACTTACTATTCCCCCGACAGAAGTTTCAACTCTAGTGCAGACGAATCTTGTATATCACCTAATATCAATATTAAAAAATAATAAAATAAATAAAATACTGATTTTCCCTCTGAGTTAACTTAATTCTTTCTTTCTAAAAATAGTTTTAACCACTCTCACTTTTGATTAAACCAACTCTTGTTGAGGTTTATCATTGTTTGCCCTATTGTCCCATGTCCTATTGGATATGGGTTATGGCAATTTCATCACAATTGTTGACATTATCACTTTAACATTTGAACAAAATATCTCCTCTTTGATTCTGTCTTCTAGACGTCCGGCAAATTACACAAAATTCTGTGATACTAATGAATATTGTGTCACTTTTTTACATTTTTTTTATTAAAAGAAATACAATTAAAATAGTTTGCTATTCATAAGTCTGTGTAGAGGGTTAGCCACTGCAAAATGTAGGCGCATTCGTGTATTCTTTTAGTAGGTGGGTAGGTAAATGGAAATAATTATGCAGCCTAATAAATTTGTGATTACCGTCTTTGTAATGAACCATTAGGACTATATCTCTGATGTAAGCTCCGCCAACAATTAACACTTGCTGTTTCCGCTCTCCAATCATATCACATGATCTGCTCCAACTGTAAATAATTGAACTTGGACCGCTGCATACAGTCTTCTCGATATGTGGATTACATGACCTAAATATATTAGTATAAAAGGTAAAGGGATTCAAACAATGTAGGACTACTGCAAATTGTAATAATATGCATCCTATATGATTATGTTCTCCGATAAGAAAAAATACCTTGCTACACATTGGTACAATGCATTACAAATTTGAAATATTGTGCCTACAATTTAATTTGTGCTGCATTTGAAAGAATGCGCTACCCATTTTAGCAACATGCTACAAAAGTGAAACTGTAAAGTACTGGAGAACGGAGCGGTATAAAGGGTTCCTCTGCTTTTTTCTTGTTTTCTTTTTGGTTATCTTAGGATTTTATGGATCATTTGTGTGTTTAAAGCGCTTAGAAACATTGTATTAGGCGCGTTATATAAGCCTACCATTAATATCATTATTAAACAAATTGTGCTACACTCTCTAAATAATAATGCTGCACATTTGAATTGTGCTAATTATTTAAAACCATTACAATAGAAAAGATTTTTTACCCATTATAAACAATTTCCTACCCATTGGAGAATAATGTGTTTCTCATCAGAAAAACAGTACGCTATTGCCAACATGTGTTTTAACAAATGTACTATCCTTTTTAAACATTATGCTAATATGCTCACCAAAACTATTTTCAGTAAATAAGTTCAGCTCTCATGTCTACACTATCAAACTTTAGGTGATAACAAAATGTAATGAGCTCATATATAATATATATGAGCACATTACATTTTTTTATCACCTTAAGTTTTGATCCATATTATTATGGACACGAAGACGTCATATCACTACCATGTTAGGTCATATCACTACCATATTTCGACACATCAAATTTTTTGTCAAACTTGTTTGATAGTGTAGACAGAGCTTTAGATACGTACCAAGCTGTATTTGATACAGATGGCTCTTCCAGACATCCGTACACAGTCATTGCATCAACCGATTCATTTTGAGGTAGGGGTACATATCCAACTAACAAAAAAATAAAAGTTGTATCCCTTGAATTACTGTATACTTATGTTTTAATGAATATTTCAAAACCAAATTAATATCGTCCTTATACGTAAATGAGTGGACTGTTTTATATAACATCGTAAGAAATAGCTTCAATGTACCAATGACTGGGAATCATTATCAAAACATTGGCACCATACCTTTCTACCAATGGTTGTGTTTGGCTCAAGTTTTGAGCTAACGTATCTTGTAGACGGGTTATGTTCACAGTCAATGTATAGCTTCACTATGCAGAAACCATTTTAATTAGCTCTAACTTACTTTAACATAATTTTAGGCCTACTGTAACGGTTACTACGTACTGTGTACAATTTTGATACGAAACCGTATCGTTTTCAATTGTGGGAGATCCGGGAATATACATTATGTCTGTTTTACAAATCACAATGCATTTGTGGATAGGTATTTTACCAGGGAAGAGTCACTCTTGTGTGCTTATAGTAGTCACGTGTGCCTATAGTAGTCGTGTGTGCTTAGAGTAGTCGTGTGTACTTATAGTATGGGTGCTTATAGTAGTCACATATGTTCATAGTTATAGTCGTGTGTGCTTATAGTATTTATGTGTGTTTAGAGTGGTCATACTTATAGTATGGGTGCTTATAGTAGTCACATGTTTATAGTTATAGTCGTGTGTGCCTATAGTATTCACGTGCGCTTATAGCAGTCATTGTGTGCTTATAGTAGTCACATGTTTATACTTATAGTCGTGTGTGCATATAGTATTCATGTGTGCCTATAGTATTCATGTGTGCTTATAGCAGTCATTGTGTGCTTTTAGTAGTCACATGTTTATACTTATAGTCGTGTGTGCTTATAGTATTATGTGTGCTTATAGCAGTCATTGTGTGCTTATAGTAGTCACATGTTTATAGTTATAGTCGTGTGTGCTTATAGTATTCATGTGTGGTTATAGCAGTCATTGTGTGCTTTTAGTAGTCACATGTTTATACTTATAGTCGTGTGTGCTTATAGTATTCACGTGTGCTTATAGCAGTCATTGTGTGCTTATAGTAGCCACATGTTTATACTTTTAGTCGTGTGTGCTTATAGTATTCATGTGTGCTTATAGCAGTCATTGTGTGCTTATAGTAGTCACATGTTTATACTTATAGTCGTGTGTGCTTATAGTATTCATGTGTGCCTATAGTATTTATGTGTGCTTTTAGCAGTCATTGTGTGCTAATAGTAGTCACATGTTTATACTTATAGTCGTGTGTGCTTATAGTATTCATGTGTGCCTATAGTATTCATGTGTGCATATAGCAGTCACTGTGTGCTTATAGCAATGAACTATAACATGCTTGAGTTTAATGGAAGAAATCATCTTATGTTTTTGTTTTATTTCATCAAGAAACTCACCAATCCAACTTTGTTCTGTACTTAGTGATACACCTGCACAAGCGTACATGTCATTCTAAAAAGGAAAGAAAAAAATACATTTCTCTCAAATGTTTAAGCTTTAAAGATGTATTGTCCCCCTGAAAAATAATTGTTGTTGTTGAATATGCCATTTTAATGTCACATAATAGTTATTGACCAAAAATTGGATCGAAACAAAAATTATTTACCTGAAAAAACTAGAATTTAAAGCCAAAAATTGTCAAATTGGCTGCCAGCCAATGGATTTTTGGTTGAATATAACCATTTATCATGTTATTTTATAAGTGAAAACATTATTTTTTTTACATTTTTTTTTTCTACGGAAGTGATTCACTTTATTAAAACTACAAAATAACCTATTCAAAATCTGATTTAAATAATCTTCTTGTTTTTGGGGAACAATACATCTTTAAACAATATCATAAATATCAAGTGTATCGACTTAAAAATAATATTAATTTAATGACGTCATCAGGACAAAACAGAGATTGAAAAATGTTCATTTGCAAACTGTAGTATACGTGATAATAAACTCGCGTGTATCGAGTTAAATTCGAGGGCTGAATGATCAAGTAAACATTTGATGACTTGATATAATCTAAAGCTCTGTCTACCATCAAAAAAGCGATGTGCCCATATATGGACACATCACACTTTTTTGTCAAACTAGTTTGATAATAAACTCGCGTGTATCGAGTGCAATTCGAGGGCTTGATATTATATCTAAAGCACTGTCTACGCTATCAAACTTTATGTGACAAAAACAATGTGATGTGCCCATATATGGACACGATAATGTCATGTTATATTTGGCCACATCACACTTTCTCAAACTAGTTTGATAGTGTAGACATGGCCACGCACGCCACATATACTACACACGTATGTGACATATTTGGCCACATCACACTTTCTCAAATTAGTTTGATAGTGTAGACATGGCCACGCACGCCACATATACTACACACGCATGTGACACGCATGTGACACGCGAGGTAATGATAATTCAATTAATACACTCAACATTGGTCCATCCAATAATTGATTTTCAACTCAAATATCTGTTCATACCTATTAAATCTAAATTCGTATTAATTGATATGCAAAATTGGTCACAATGAACAATTCTTAATAGAAAGAGTCACTTGCGAACGTTAACATTAAATGTCATCGACACTCGTAGTTTAGTAGTAATCGAAAGGCAATTACAGAGCATAGAATGAAGAAGGATATACTATTTGTCTTTACCTTATAGGCCTAGAGTTACGAACCTTCGAACAAGAAGGAGGTATCATTACTACGTTGTGTTTTTAGCCCGGTTTTTAGTTAACAAAGAATTTATATCGTGCCGTGTACATTAAAGAAAACAATACCTAGTGAAATAGTGATACGGATCCAACCCAGAAGAAATGTATTTGATTTGGACCAACACACGCCATAGTGAGTTAGTATCGAATCACTAAAGATGTAACGTTTAATACACGTAGTGCATGGGGTAACGTATTTTTATATCGCTTGAGAAAATGTGATTATTTTTTCTGCAGGCGCGGGTACAAGAGTAACGTAATTATGATATCGCTTGAAACAATTCGAAAAGTTTTTCTTTCAGACGCAAGTACAGGAGAAATATAATACTATGATATCGCTTGAGAAAATCGAACAGTTTTCTCTAAATGTGCTAAAAAAGAAAATACAATAACAAAAAATTTAGCGCTGCCATTCCAATTCATAAGCGGAATATGGAGAAATGCGTCTTCGCGTCAGTGACTAGATTCATAATTCAATTCAATTAAAAAATCATTCAATTCAACTCAAAATCAATTTGAAAATTAAGTTGATTATTTTTAATAATTGTATTGCATGCGAAAACCGTAGTTATTGAATAACCACTTATTAGCAAGATTCTATCCAGAATTTCAAAACAATGACTAAGAGCTATTTGAAACTATGTTAGCCCGTGCTTACAACGCTTTCGTTATAATAATTATACAGCATCGCATGGTGGTAAGTGACGTTGGTAACGCTATATAAACGTTTTTATCGTTTTAGATAACATGTTTACGTTGGTAACGCGTTCGCGCCATGGAATCAGTATAAATAGTGCTTGTGCTTTCACTATGTAAAGGCTTTTATACGTTATAGACAGCATAACATGGTGATAAGTGACGTTAGTAACGTGTTTGTAACATCCTTTTTATGTTTCCATCAGTATTTTAGATGAACAACAAATGTGTTTGCGCTATATATAGAACGATATAAATCATTATGCTCTTTCTCATAAAGTACACTTTTCATTACAAAGTCTATTTATAGGTTTCCAATTTACATTTGCTGTTAGTTCTTAATTGTTTTCGACTGCGTTTGAAATATACATCAATTTGAATGACATGTGTAGGTAGTTAAAATTGCATTTTAACATTTACGGGTAATTCGCAATAACGCTTTTGGAAAAACACAACTGTATTTAAAGAAGATGTTGTTTAAACCGTCTCAAGCCAACACCCTTTTCGTCGGGGTAATTTAAAACGATCTTTTATAATGTGTTTATTGGTGTGTTTAGGTGACCGAAAGAAGTACTTTGAATGGCTTGAATAAAGGTAGTCGGTTTGGTTGGAATATACAATTATGATTATTTTTTGCATCAGTGATAGTAATCAATGTTATCCTTTATAGATCTCAATACTGAAAGTCATGATATCAATTTAAAAACATTACGTTGTTTTAAGCCTTTATTCGACACGGCAAAATGTTCTAATGATCCTATAAAAGCATTCAACATGCCTATAATAACAATTTAAAAGTTCTTACCTCTTCTGGGATTACTTTATCCATTCGTATAATCTTTGTGTGGACAAAAGGGGGATCGACACTTTCGGTATTTTCGTCCTCTTCGTCCGTCCCATCCTTACCTTCGGCGACACCATTCATGCCGTCCTCATTCTCATCACTCTCTATAAGTATCCCCTGTTTTATTTCACCCGCTGTATCTTTATCAATTGACGGTACATCCTTAGACGTTGGTAACGTATTTGTAGTAACGCTGAAAAGGCCTAGGAGCAAGGCTACGACCACGACATACAGGTGAAAGATGTTCATACTGCGGTAGAAATAACTAGATGAATACTCCTCAGCTCGGAATATTATTATCCTAATTTACGATATTTCTATCTTGTGTTAATTATGAAAATAATGAAGTAAGCACGATCTCAGATGTAATGTAGAGCGTTATCTATCGAAAATAAAAATAATATAGATGATCTTGTATTTAGTAACATCGATGATTGGTTAGCCGTTGCTGCCCACGCTTCAACTGATCATTAATTATAATAGCATCATCTTGAATTCGTCCGCCATATTCCTCTTAAGAAATGCTATCGAGCGTATTAATAACGGGAGAAAATGATTTTAAATGAGAACGAAAATTCCCAATGCGTCAGAGTCAACTGAATGCCATCTGCGCATCATGTTGCGCAAGTTATTGTCCTTTTAAGCTAATTATTATTCGACGTTTCTTACGTCATAACTTCTTGTTGCTAAGCAAAAGCATGATGATTCCATTGATGCAGTAATAATTTGTTTTGGTAAACCAAGAAGTTATCATTAATCATGCAATATGTAGATAATAACATATATTGAATTAAAAAAATGTTTTAAATTCGCTTGTTTGACGATTCGATTGCGGCGGTGCGAAAGGGGTCAAAATTGACTCGGACCTTTAAAGTAAAATAAAACATAATAATATAATAAATTATTTAAGGGCTTACATTTTAAATAAGCTAAATGTCGGAATCAATTTCTATTGATAGTTTCTCTATAGACGTGACATTTATAAAAATGTAGACGACCATGTAATAAATCCATTCATCATTTCTTATAATCATTATTGTACATATAAAAATATAACATAACACAAATACAGTACCATATAACTTTAACTTCATTGTTATTCAAATTTATATTTTTATTTTTGCATATAAAAATTAAATATTGGTATAAGAAAAACGCAAGATATTATTATATCATCCCAAATTGCCACTTGCCTTGCATTTTTCACGCTGCTGCTCTAGCCCGCTACGTCCCATTACGACTACTCAATCAGAAGCTAAAGCAAGCAGCAGTTATAGTTCTAATGACGACAGTTTTGCGAAGATGGAAACTCCAGTATAATTTATTGATTCCAGCTGCTACAGTAGACCCAAAAAACGTCTGGGAAAAGAATCTATTAGGACATGTCATGCTAAAATTTCAATTAAAGCATTTCTGATGGTATATTCACTGTCAGATATTCATTGAATTATTATCGAAACAGTCTATTAAAGTTTGTGTTTGTAATAGGATACTTCACACTTGAAATATCTAGGGTGATGAAGTGACCCCCAGACTTGACCTTAGCAATAAAATTAACTAAAGTGACAGAAATTGAGTATTCACTTCTGTAACAAAAAAAATATATTTATTCACATATAAAAAGGGAATAGACAATTTAAGTATTTGTTGCTTTAAATTACATTTTTTTTTCAGGTAAAATAACTATTATGTGACAATAAAATGACACATTCAAAAACATTTGAAATAAAAAATATTTTTCAATAAGCGAGCAGCGTTTTTTTGTAAGAAATATTTCTTGTTTAAATTTATTTTCTGGGATGGTAACATCGGGTTAAACCTGCTTGAAAAGAGTCATATTATTGCTATATTGATTCATATTCATAATTTCTTTCGTATTTCTTGGAGGTGTTTTATGCAAAAAGAAATTAGAGAGTGGGTTTGAATTCAATTTAAATACAGGACACTACAATTATTCATATTTCTAATAGTTTGTATTTAGAAAAATTGTTTAAAACGGAAAATGTTTATGTGAAAGAAATTCTCAGCAGTAATCAGGAACAGCAGCTCTATGCTACATAACACTATCTTTTCTACTGCTGCTCATCTACTGTTATAAATAGAGAGAACTATGCTTTCCTTTTGTGTGTGTTTGCGCCCTCTCCAGATGGTTAGCATGACTACACACCAAGCGCAATATAAAGTCCAAGAAAGGTCTGTATAAAACTTAGCTAATATCTTACAGTTATAAAGATATATATATGGCCTAGGCCTATACTGCTCGTAGTAGACGTAGAGGCGGTATATATAAGTATCTAACGCCCTAGGCTAGTAAGCCTAGATTTTATTTATACTATATTTAGCTAGGCGTATTAGTTAGGCTAGCCTAGCTAGGCCTAACTAGCCTAGCTAGAGGGTAGGATTTTTTATATCGCGCAGCCAACAACAATAAAATAGCCTAGGCCTAGGCCTAGCCTACCTCTAGCTACTGTAGTACTAGTAGGCCCCTAGGCCTATACCCTAGCATCCAAGTAGGCCTAGGCTAGGCCTAATTTATATTTTAATACAAGTATTATTAAGTATATAAGCCGGCTGTGAATTAAACTACTGTAATACGATATTAAACATTTGTATTTAATTTCAGGGATGCTTGAAAATGAAGAAATCTACAAAACCCCAAAGTGGCCCTTCAGTTTCAGGTGCTCGTTCCAAGACAAACTCAATAAGCAGCACAAAACAGAAAACAGGAAAACCAGTAGTGAGTAGAGCCGTAGTACCAAAGAATGCACAAAATAAACTTGTTAAAACTCCTAAAATGCAGGCTATACCAATGAAAAAGATGGCAGATGGTACACTGCATCCTGAAGGTGGGTTGAAAGGGTGAATCGTTTAAAGTATACATAGGCCTAACCCCAGCTTAATAATGAATGAATAAAATACTTTTGTTCTTTGTTTACAAATATAACACTAGGCCTAGCTGTGGATAGATGTACTTGTGGTTGAGCCAATTTAAGTAGACCAGTACATCTTACAAAAAGCTCAGAATTTTACCGTGGAGAAAAGCCCTTCTAGATGGTTGGATAGATTGATGGATGAATGATAAATGTGTTTAAAACATTCTTAGACCGTTATGTAATGTAATATTCAGAAGCATTTAAAAAAAAGCCTTACTGTACACTTTTTAATTATTATTTATTGATCAATATTGAACTTTCTCAATTAAATATAGAACAAAGGAAACAATATGGATTAAAATGTATTGAGATTATTTGAAATAACCATATATAATTGTATGTTTTATTAGGATATACAGTAAGGCCTGTTATTCCTGCAGAGAAGGCAGAATTAATATCTGTTGCTAGGGCTATGCATCGTGAAGAGTTTGGTCCAAGGATGCAGAAATTGTTTCAACCAGAAACTGACGCAGCATTGCAAGCAATACAAACAGGTACCACATACACTTACAGCATTATGCACTTGCCCATTCTATGACCCACTATACAAAACCCGGGAGAGGTGCATCATTTGTCTGATGTGCATCATTTTTCCGATGTGCGTCATTTGTCCGATGTGCGTCATACCTTATAAATACCATGACCCACTCCTGCATAAAAAAAAGTGACTTACCTTTAGGTGACCATGACGCACCCATTTTGACGCATTGTGACCATGTTGTTCATGATTTGGTGGGTTGTAATGTGACGGACATTGACACATCACTGTTCATTATAGGTCAATAATTATTTGTAAATGACGCATGTTAGACAATTAGGACCTACAGTATGATGTCATGGTAATTTATTGTGCGTATGCATTTGAGTTTGGTTTGGAAATTTGTAAGTCATCTAACCCACTTTTGTCAATTTTATGACAACCTTTTGGATTCTGTTGTAACATATATACACATTTCCACCCTTTTTTTGGTGTACAGACACAACAAATGAAATCGATACAGTATACTATATACTGTAGTATGCATAATTGTTGTAGGTCGTAGAAAATCAAAAGCTTTATTGGTAAATTGTTTTTTCAATAAAAAAGTCCTGTTACAGGAATCTGAGCATTCCCGTTTTGTCTTTAGATTCAAAGAGTTACTGACTTAATTACGTAATCCTCTTCGGATCCTTGCACACGTCATGTTGTTTTTACCACATCAGCGGTCTCTTTGTAGCATGTTCCGTTCTGCTGTTAGTAGAGGTACTGTAGCCTGGTATCATCTTTTAGTTGCTCCTTCCATCTCTTTGGCGGACGACCTCTTGGTCTTTTGTTTTTAAAGTCTGTTTTGTAACTTTTGTTAACATATGTGTTTATAGTGCACCTAAACACATCCAGTGTATTCGTTTTTTTAAAATTATTTCGAAGATTATTTCTTTTATTCCTAATGTGTACCTTATGTCATCATTACTCCGTCAACCAACTCTTCGCTTCGTTCATCCAGCAGACTTCTTCTAAAACCTGGACCCCGTTCCAGAACTCGGTTTTACGGTGATCGTGCTTTCGCTGTCGCAGCCCCAAAACTCTGGAACACGCTCATCAAAATCTGTTATCACATTTAAAACTAAACTCAAAACTCATCTCTTCAGAGAAGCATAATCGCACGCTACTACTTGCACAGATCTTGGAAAACACAGCGCTTTGAAACCTCTGTCTCTTGCGCTTTATAAATGTTATTTATTATTATTATTATGTCTTACAGTAGTCTGTCCCAACGCGTAACACCAAGTATTGCTCTTAAGCATATTATTTCAAATGTGCTTTAATTCTGTTGTCATTGGTTTTTATATTTCATGTTTCTGATGCATATGTCGCAATGGGAACGATTAATGCATTGTATAATCTAATTGTTACTTTTTTATTATATTTCTTTTGCTTCATATCGGGACTTTAAGTTTTCCAAATGCACTTGCTGCTAGGGAGATTATGAAGAGTTATGAACTCCCCAAATGAATTTAATTTTGTTATGTATTCTATAAAGTGAATACATTAACACTCAATGCCAATATTTCACACTTTTTTTTGCTAATAGGTGTGTATGTTGGATGGAGGTTACCAGGATACAAGTTTGATTGCATTCGTGTTGGTCATCTTTCCCGTTGTTTCTGTGGCCATATCCTTCAAGACCATGCTAAATATAATGGTAAGCTTCATTTAAAAAAAACTTGTATGTTTACATTCTGCCAGGAGTATAAATTGTTACTTTTGTATATTGTATGATTTGTTTGTATCCTAAAGCTCTGTCTACACTATCAAAGAAAATGTGATGTGCCCATAATGGATATGATGATGTCGTATCACTATCATATTTGGGTACAGTACATCACACTTTTTGTCAAATTAGTTAGATAGTATAGACTGAGCTTTAAATAGATTTTTTTATTCAGTTCTTATACAGGATTACATAATTCAACATCATTAACTTTATTTAACTACTGTACTACATTTTGTGATATTGTTCAATACCTCTAATATATTAAGTAAAATAATACAAATGTCAATTGAACTCCTAGCAAGGAGTCTAAGGGTTCCTTGTGGCCACTGTGAATGCAAGGCATTTGCTTTTGTTCCTGGAAGGCCTGAAGACGTTGGAGAATTCTGGTTTCAGCGACGAAGAAACTTTGATCCATCAACGTGGCGAGCAAAATGCCGCTGTAAACACACACATGAAGAGCACAAATGTACAGGCATGCGACACTGTAAAATTAGAGGTTAGTTTTGTATTCTTTTAAACTATTATTTCATGCGCATCCAACACAGAGTAACTCACCAATTACAGAATGGATAAATTATTTTATAATTGATCATCAACTAAGTCTCATTTGAGGATTAAGGAGTGAAGTTGAAACATTCATGAATTATAACCCTGGCACTAGGTCAGGAATGAACCCTGAACCTTAGAATTGGAAGGCACCACCAAAATATTTTTCTTCCTGCATTTCTAACTCATATTATTAATGTAGCATTAGGTCAACATAGAACTCAACTCAACAACTAGTCGAGCGCCATAACCGACTTCTACTGTGACAAAACATTAGCATAGTTCATTTGCTTTCAGTTGAAAATAACTATCATTACCGTAACTAGTTGCAATCAGTTTGTCGATGTTGACAAAAGTGCTTATCTTTCAAATTTAAATTTCTCCATGTGTAATATTAGTTTGCTATTAATCAAAATGTTGACTTGATTACAGTACGCACACAGTTCTGTTCAGTAACTCAAAAGTCGACACAATTCTGTTGCATACCTTGAAATGTGCTTATCTATCATAAGGTTACCCACAATGTTACAGATGGAGTTTCAACAAGTTGTATTATTCGTTTATTTTTAGGATGTGGTTGTGGGGCATTTAACTCTAACTTTTTATGTGCTGCTTGTGATAAACACTGGGAACAACATGAAACTGTATTTGAAGGAGAATCTGAACGAAGACAAAATGGCATTCCATGTGGTAAGAAATATAATCAAATTATATTCATATTATGCAATATTAAAGTTTTCCACAAGCTGTATTTGATAACAGCTTGTATACCATCATTGTAAAAGTAACTTTAAAGCTTGGTTAAAGCAATCTACGCAATGTAAGAAAATGCCCTTCCAATCATTGGGTTAACCCCTGCCTGCGTGCAATCAAAGCTACGATGTTTGCAGCACTATTGCGTCGTCGGTTCCGCCCACTTGTGATTACGCAATACAGCACTTTGCGTCAATACGTCGCTGCGTAGCGTTCTAAACCACGCTTTCTATTTTCTAAATCAAAGATCTTTTTTTTTTTAGTTTTCATTTCTTCTAGCAATTTCCAACAAAATTAATTTATTCTTGCAAAAACTAACAATAAGTATAACAGTGAATAATTTATTTAGACCAAAACTTAACATTTGTTATATACTTGTCTTGTATCTAAATAATGTTTTTTGCACTTCAGTCAACAAAATAACAAATGTTCAATTTCAGGCGAGGAATACCTACCATTTGCTGAAATGCCTGACCTGCGCAATATGGCGTTGACCGGAGTAGACAGTGATCCTGGAATTTACCGGGAACTAGTGGAAGGGAAAGGATCAATACCTCAAGGAAGACAAATCACACAGGACACCCCAGTTAGGCCAAATGCTACCTCAGCTTTTAAACCTGTCTGGGATTGAACATAAATAGTGCAATAATAATTATGTTATATATTTATAAATAAAAATACAATTTTAATTGATTAAAAAAGAGTTTAAATTAATTATGTAAAATAGATTTTAAGTAAAAGACAGAAGTTGACTTATACCATAAGTTATTTAGAGAGTAGAATATAAATGCGTAGTAACCAGGGAGTATTGTGTAGCAAGTTATTATTTACCCGATAAAACTGTAATTTTAAGGGGTGAAAAGGCCAACCACCGGGAAGCCCGTTGTCTGGAAGTCAATGTTTTTCTGGTTAAATGTGTGACAGTTTATTTTTATTTTTCATAATTTTACTGACATTTAATTTAAAAAAAACAATGCACGCACGTTAAAATACGATCGCAAAATGTTGATGTATGCCATCCTATGACCTGATGCAGTATACGCTTTAGTGCTGTGTTACAACCGTTAATGTAGAAAACGCCAGCTAAGTATAACAATTCACCGCTAATTTCGTAAAACCTCCAGCTAATGTATAGCCTAAACACCAACAGCTTATGTAGTAAATAAAAATCAACACCAGCTAATGTAGAACGGCTAACAGCTAATGTAGTTACTATCGCCAACTAATTATATATTTTACAAAACTGTGTATCATGTGCAAATGCATCTCTTTAATTTGCTCTCAGTCAATCCACTTCTCGTAAGCGACCAACTTTCTGAAATAACCACACATCGTTAGCAACCATCTCTCTTAAGGGACCGCCTCTCATAATCGACCACCTCCAGTAACGACCACCTCTTGTACAGTAAATGACTCCCTCTATTGAACGACCACTATCCCTCATAAGGGACCGCTTCTCATAATCGACCACCTCTTTTAACGACCACACCACTCCTAAGTGACCAGTACCTCTTTTAGAGGACCACCTCCTCTCGTAATGGTTCCGCTTTTCATAATCGACCGCTTTTTCTAATCTAATAATGTGTTAAAAGGGTGTTATGAAGCCACTGATTGGAATATGTTTATGGATTCTTCGGAAACTTTAAATGAGGCTACGTACTGTAGCAATTGTTGAATAAATAAAATTCTGTCAAAATCTGATCTTGCCTAAAAAGAAAATTAGAATATTTAATAATAATAAGCCTTGGCTCACAAAAGATGTAAGGAAGGAATTACTCAATTGTTTTTTATTTACACAAATATGTTATGCCTACAAAGGTACCGGCATCAACTATAAAGAAGATAAAATACATTAAACTTTAAGAAAAAATGACGATATAGCCAAACAAAATTAAGTTTTAATAATAGTTTACAAAGTAAATTAATGAAGTTACTGACAATTATAAACGACTGATCACGAATCACACAGAATACACAATATTATTTCGACAGATGATGAGGAATATCTATAACAATAATATAACAACGTATTGAAAGAAAATAAGGCCATATGGCTGCATTCGCGTGCTCAAGTTAGTGTTTACCGACCGACAGACATAGTGAGCTGTAGAGTCGCGTTGTACGCACGCGGCTAAAAACAGTAAAACTTTTTTTGTCTAATTTTGAAAATTACTTTTTGTTTCATTTGAATATTCAACAATATGGCTCCACTGTGAAATTGAGTAATTATTTTCTTCTGTAAATTGAAATTGTTGAATGTTCAAATGAAACAAAAAGTAATTTTCCTTCTCTGTGGTGTCACACTATAGAATATATTCTATAGTGTGACACCACAGAGAAGGAACATTTTACTTCTAGAAAGTGTAGACTCGGAGAATGGTTCTCGGAATGATAATGACTCGGGTAAAACGTTTTAGAAGGACATTCTCCTGGACGATTTCGGGTGGGTTACCATTATTGAAATGCTTTTGATATTCGTAAAACTAAACCCACTCATTAACCTGTTTCACACTGTCTTAGATTATAAATAGCGTTTTACGTATAGTGTTTATTGCATAGATATGAAAAGTCGTAAAAAAGAATAACAAATGCTTGGTAATTGTAGATAACAGTGCGATGAAATCTACTAAAAATAGTAGGCCTATAGTTGTGTTAAAGTAATACAATATTTTGTGTATAAATGAGGATGGGCGTTTATTAGATGGTATTTGGATGAGAGGGGGGGGGGGGGTAGTGGCGATAATTATTTTAATTGATGTTTTATTGGGGAGGTGTTCCGGGCGTTTATTCAAATAAATACTAATTGGTATAATTAATACATTATTCCGCGACACAGTGAGCCGTTTTGGCCTAAGAAGGAAGACGGCTTGCAACATGGGCAAAAGTATCCCAGGGTCTTAACGGGACGCGATAACGGGACACAGCGCAAACATAAAGTCCTGGCAGCTGACCGTCTACAACTCGGCTATCGGGGTTTCATTCATTTCAAACAAAAGCTCTTATCATCAGTTCTCTCGATGTAAACGGTAATTTTATATAATTATTTCCCACAATTTACTCCTATGTTTTATGAATATATTTAATTCTTTTATGTACTATATCTTCACACGCGCGGTCTGAAAATAAAAATAAAAAATGGCTATCGCCAAGCACCAACGGCCAACTTAGTTGAAACAGGGAGTTGTTTTACAACTCCCTGGTTGAAACCACGCTTTTACTGTGAACCCGGAAATTACTTCTAACGCACGTAGAGTTAAAAATTACCGATTGAAATCAGTATTTTTTTTATAAAACCCTTTATTTAAAACTAAAAATATGGAACAATATCGTAATAGTGGAAACTAATTTTATAAAATCTATGTTTCGCGATACATCTGAGATAGATAAGGTAGGTAACCTAGGCGGAGATTAGTACCGAAGTTTTTCCATTGTGCTCGCCTATGTCAGTATTAACCATAATTTATATATAGATTCCATATTACGATATATAAGACTAGCATTTGGTCCGTTATGGTTCATTTCACAAGAAAATTGATTTTATAATTCTTCGTACAATAGGCTATAAAAAGATCAAGTGTGTTTACCAATCATTTTGCGTTCCACATAATGAACCGATCAATTGTGTTTCCGCAGTCATTGGGTAAACGCTGTGTTCATGAGGCCAATATATTATGTCTGTAACGCTTTACTGGTAAGTCTGTATCACATAAACGATTTTATCTATATTTTAGAATGAATGAATTATATTCTACTGTTGTTCATTCATATACATAGACTGTAAGAATGAACGTCATGTTTATGGTAGGCCTATAAACACGATTTTCGTGCAACCAAGCCATTTTGCATAGCCTAGATGACAAACGTCGTGGTTAGCCTACTGAGATTTAAAACAAAATAAATTCTTTAAATCCATCCAAGGCCTACAGTGATGTAAGATAATCTTTGTTCAAAAATATGTTCTTATACGACCCCTTCATTCAGAATTACACTTCTAAAATTAACATAGTGTCGGGAAATCCCTTAGAAAACGCATTGTTATTTATTGTTATTTGGTTGTTTTGTTTAATACGCTTTGCTGATCACGACGTTTGTCATGTCTGTATGATGGCTTCCGTAGCACGTAAATCGTGTTTTTTCAAAGTTCACTATATACTGTATTATAGGCCTATAGTATACATTGTAGCAGGAATAGAGTCACTATAACAGTTATGATATTAGGCTATGCACAATATAACGTGAACTAGTCTATTTATATCTCGTTTACATTAGCTTGCAAATTGTTCAGAAGATTATATAATTATATGTCTATTTGATCTAATGAATTTGTTTTTTTTTTCCAAAAGTGACTGGAAACATTCTTATTGAATTATTACACTGCGCAGGGTACGTAAACGTAATTAAGGATTCCACCATAGATACCATACGAAGACCATCAATTGCTTTATGGTAAGGGAAACTAACCAGCAAATCTAAGTTAGGCTTACTGCTCCAAATTTAGTAGTTGTATCAGGGAGTTAACTCCCTGGTTGTATTAATTTCTTTTTTGTAAATAACATGCGCATTTAATTATATGCGTACCCTGACGTGATTTTAGTTTAGGTATTATCACACAAATTCATTTCAGTGTTCAGGACTGCACGTGTTTCCAGGAATAAAATGAACCAGTCCATTTACTCCAATTTATTTATTTGCAGGTCAAATGCATCAGCCTAAACCGGAATGACGCATCAGCTACGTGCGTTCCTACGGGAGTGTAAGGCCAGTTCTTATAAATGGCCTAACGGCTTTAATTCTGCAATTTTCGAAGCGAGTAGTATGCTTAAAAGAAATCGCAAACTTGAGCAAGCCATCTGTGATATAGATGACACGATTATTAACTACTACATTCAGTGTATAGATAATATGGACAGATTATTTGTTTCTATAGGAAGTACACCGGAGGGAATATCATTAGCGTCATCAGATAGAGACGTTATGTTCCTTTCATTAAAATTGGCAGCTACAGAGCGTAACGTTCATCGCAGTGAAAAGGGAATTTTACAGATTGAGTACACCACCAAACCGGGTTATGTTAGACTGCGAGTTCCCTTAGCCACAGCTAGATCATACGGCATGATCCCCGGTCATGTGCACGTGGAAAAACGACGACTGTACTTGAAGAACGATGCGTGGAAAGAAGGAATTCTGAATAATGAAGAAAATCCTGACATATCGGAAGTTCACGGACCGGCTCTAACAAATGAAACCGGTTTGCAAGACACTGTCCACGGAATCCACTGTGCTCAATGGCCAAGTTGCGCTAAAGGTTTTCAACGAAGAAAACGTGCAATTTCCAAGTGGCCATCGTCGAAAGTCATGCGAAGTATTATGCAGAAGGGTTGTTGTTTGGTGCCGGTGGGTCATCCAATGCATCACCAGGAAAACCAGCTGTGGAGAGTGTCATTCAACATGGCTGAACAGGAGTTACTTCGTAGTTTCAATGACACCCAGGTCTTTTGCTGTTTTATGTTAAAGATGGTGCTTCGTTATCATTTTCCAGAGGAAACTGTGCTGTGTTCTTATTGGTGCAAGACCGTCATGCTGTGGCTTGTTCAGAATACAGAACGTCGTTGCTGGATCAGAAAACATTTTATTAGAAACCTTCACAAAGCTCTGTATTTGCTGCATCGTTTTATGGAACACCATTATTTACCAATGTTTTTTCTCCCAGAGAACAACCTCATTTCTCACAAGGACAGACATGCTTGCCTTCGTGTTGCCAAAAGCCTCGAAGATATGCTGCATGTTTCAACCTTCGTTCGCGCAGTGCTAGACTGCTTAACTTACTCGACCATTTCAGGGGTGACCACTGACGAGTGTCCAAATAACAGCAACGGAGTGTCTTTTCAAGTAGACGAGTCACAGAATCAAACTAATGTAAAGTCTTTCCTTGATTTTATGCAATTGCACTGGCAGAAAGATCACATTTTGCCACATCGTCATTGTGGTGTGGCAGAAGAAGCTCAACTCCTTGCTACCTTCTTGGAGGTGTATGAAGAAGATAACCCCCGCGCCATCGAGTACACACAATCAATGATACGAGAATCCGATGATGACTTCTTAAAGAAATTTGATGTTCTTCTACAACACAAACTTGCCAAAAGTATGTTATTTGATTATCATACGACAAGACTAAGCATGCAGAAAACTGAAGAACTTCTTGAGTCGTCTCGAGTAATAACGTACCCCGTAAGTGGCTACCAAGATCTCATTTATGGGACAGTATACTCTTCTTTCTTGCTTTACACTCGATCGAGGGACAGTGAGTCGTTATGCAAACTACAGAGCATAGAAAAAGATCTTGTCGAGGCACAGACCGATTCCTTCAAAATAATTTCCATTGCTCTGTCTGATATTCAAAAGTGTCTTCTAGAACGAGATAAAGTTTTACGTAGTTTAATCGACAGTATGGCGCTGACAAAAACAAAAACTTACATAAACAGCGTGGCGTTTGCATTTTATTTAATGTTGAGGCTTTCTGCTAAGCTTCAGCGAAACACGCGCGCTCCACTAGTGCGCCGCTACGTTAGACTGTTCCGAGGATTTGAAAAATATTTGCACAATCTTCCTAGAGAGCAACTGGACGTGTACCATTTCTTGTTGGAATACATAAATGTTGAAATGCTGACTGACGGAAATTTCCAGTAAAAAAACATTTGGTTTAGGCCTATAATAGTCGTTTTTTTTGTAGCGATATCATCATGTTATAAAAGATCAGCTGTTCCCACTTTGACGCAACGACGTAGGTGCAGCGCAAATACATTGATTTTAAACACAAGTGCTTTTCAGATAAGTATGCTCGCCGATGCGAGCTATCAGTACAATACAGATAATTTATTTGAATGGAGAGAATATTTCTTTAAAAGTGACGGTTCTATTTAGAAAGGTACATTCGAGTTAAATAAAATTTAAAAAAACACCTCCTATTGTATTGAGTAAAAGGTTTAGGCCGGATTAACACACCGTCGTTTTTACTGAACATTGTCTTATTTATAGAGATTTTATTTACATATTTGGAAAATATAGCTTTTTTCTCTTTTGTGATGTGAACCATCACTTTAATCATGGAGATGCTTTTATTCATTCAATAATAACATATCAATACAATGTATCAAAATTATTTATAAACATTCTATATCCTCCATTTTTTCATAATTTTCTTATTATTTCATTTTCTGTTTTGAATGACGAAAGCAATATTAATGAACTGAGAAGTAGTACATTTTCCATTAATAAAGATTGAGTATTATATGTTTTTAGTTAATTAATTGTGTCATTCGTTATAATCCACAGATCTTTAATATTTACGATATATTTACATTCTTGTTATTAGTATTGAAGGCAATGTTCCACTTCCTTTTAAATCTTAATGGCCAAATGGTTGTAGTAATGTTCGAATGGTATATTTCAAACACATTCTTGCTATATGATTCTTAATTATATTTATCGAATCTTTTGGAATGGCATCAACTATGGAAGCTTATTCTATGAGTACAAAAGTAGCATTGATATTTTATTTACATTGATATTATTATGCCAAGAGTGCATGCAGGAAAAAAAACATGTTCGTACCAAATATTAAGCCAAAGTAATGATACAGTAACACACCGGGTTGACATTGAAAATAAAACATGTTGTTACAAAGTGTGACGTAACAACATTCCTTTTATAACCTAAATAATTTCTAAATCGTGATTAGTTCTTTATTTCTTCCAATCCACAATAATGGCATTTGTTTTACTTTTGTTAGGGCTCATACCAGATACTTTATACAAGAGAAAATGTCACCCGCTAATGGAAAGAGGTGTTTTGGTGTCTATCCACCTTTTTCTCATTTGTTCACAACTTTAAATTTAACTATTAGTATTATGGTACAGCTGTAGCATCCATTGCATTTTTGTTTCTCTCTCATTTAGGCTCACAGACTACTATTATGGGAAACTGTAGAACAACAGAAAAACAAAGGGAGCCAACTCATGGGCATTCAACTAATAAAACCAATAATGCTGATTCTGTGTTTGAAGGTTTTGTACCAACCCCAGTCAATACATTTCCAATGCCGCCAAGTAAGTTGTGTATAAATATGGCGAAATAGAAATGTCGTTAGAAATAATGAAGGAAGAATTGTAGATGTGAGGTATTCGTTCTATAGATCCGTTATATGTAGTGTTTGGACCTATTACCTCTCCTGTTGGGCTGGTAATGTTACCGGAGGGAATAAAGGACGCCTTGAAACTTTCATCCGTCGGGCTGGTAAAATGATTGGTCTGGAACTGCCTTCCTTTACCGATGTGCACCTAGAACACCTTCAGAAAGATTTCGAACGCATTGAGTCGGATGCCTCTCATCCTCTCCACAAAGTGATCATAGACCAACTTAATCCAAGTGGTAGATTGAGGTTCCTCAGTGTGAAAACAAATCGATTTGCTAAATCCTTTATTCCCTCCGGTATCATCCAGTACAACAGGAAGTCAAGAAGATAATTTTATATTGTAATTTTTTAGATGTTTTTATATGAATGGTTTTATGCTATATTTGGTTTTATAGTGTTTTTTTGTTATTATGACGAGCAATGAATTTCCTTTTTGAGGATCAATAAAAGTTATCTTATCTTATCTTATCTTATCTTGTATTGTACCTTCAGTAATGTATCATTAGCGTTATCTTCATCTTTATTTGAATTTTATGATAATGATAATGACTATAAACCGTAGGTCCGGTGTAAACACTTAGCTCATGTGCACTTTAAAGAACCTAGTAGATCTTTCGAGACGAGTAGGGATTACCCCGGAGAGGTTGCCCAGTAGAAATAAATAATAAACACACATAATAAAATCTGATGACCACTAGGAAACTAGAACTCTAGTAAAGACATTATTTAAAGCATAAATCATTTCCTATTTTGCAAAATGTCTAAATTTCTTTTAAAAAAAAATTAGCGGTCATTTCCGGAATTGACTTTGGAGCAACCTGAAGATTTTAAAGTAGGGTCTATACGATTTTAATAATCACAAATAAGTATTTGAATAACATATAGAGCTACTCTCTTTGTAGTATTATCATACAGAGCATTGTATGACTATGATGCTAGGACAGAAGATGATATTTCCTTTAAGAAAGGCGATTTGATGGAAAGAATAAATAATAGGTATTCAGTTTTGTTCATTCAAAATGGTTTTTAATTATTAATGTATTGCTTGTTGAATAGAATTATTATAACTAATACCTAGAATACAGTTCTAGTACATTGTGTATGCAAGTCAGGCTCTATAGACTGATTTAATTTTTACAGGCTTTTATTGCCAATGCTTCTCAACAGTGAGATAACAACAGGACTCATTATTTCCTCTGAGACAATAATTTGTCTCAGCCTTAAATTAGGTATAGCGGTTGCCACTGTAAAACAATCATAATAATTATTATCATGTTGAAACTGTATGCACAGTGTGAGTAAGTCTACAGTACAACAATGTCTTTGAATATCAATGGCAAGTTGGGATTCATGCATCTTAAAATATTTTTCCATCATAATAAATAATTCATTTAATTTTACTTTATTATTTACTTTTTCTTTAGTGATGGTGATTGGTGGCTAGCAAGATCGACAGTAACAAACAGAGAAGGATACATTCCTAGCAACTATATTGCGCCAGTAAATAGCATAGAGTCTGAAGAGTAAGTAGCCTAGCTTTTAAAATAATTTACCAATAAGATTTAGTACTAATAATAATAATATTTATTCGGTCATCAATGTAAAATTAACCAGGAATGAGAATAGGCTAAAGCCCAAACAGATTCTGCACTCACTCCATACAATACAATCAGTTAAAGATAAAACCATATACAAGAAAAATACAAATAAATTATACATAACATGAAATATAGTGTTTTGTTAGAGCAGCCTTAAATATTGAAATTGTTTGTGAATCTTTTATGTCATTTGGTATTTGCTTCCATAGTCTAGGAAAGGAAACAAATACAGAATTATGAAAAGTATTGCCTTTCGAATTCCAACGTAAAAGCCTACCCGGACATCTTTCACTAGTTTTAATATACTCATTGAAAGAATGGGGACAGTAACCTTTATACTACTGTATATTCATAAATTAATTTGCAAGTAGAATAGAATATCAACTCTACTAAACTATCTTGAAAACAACTCTATGTAATATTTATGAATATCAGAAACATCAATGTTTAGGCTAATATGAGTTAATTTCATGTTCACTCTGACCATATTTTTCTCCCATACAGTTAGTTATATCCATTCAATTATAATTTAAACCATATTAATATTCTCGCCTAATGGAATTGATCACCATTTGTTTTGTCACTTTGCAGTTGGTATTTTGGAAAAGTTAGTCGAAAAGATGCAGAGAAACGGCTACTATTACCTGGTCTACCGCAAGGCACATTTATTATCCGAGACAATGTAGCAAGTCCAGGGAACTTCTCATTGTCAGCAAGGAGTTATGACGACACAGGGGAGGACGACGTTAAACATTATAAAATTCGAAAAATCCTGGACAAGGGAGGTTATTTCAGGGTGTCACGAAAGCTCAGACCACGAAAGCTCAGACCCCCTAAGACCTAAGATCACGAAAGCTAAGACCCAACACCTAAGATTACAAATACTAAGATATACTACAGATTAAAAACAATACTTGTTTATCCATACATAATTTTAAACACAGTAGGTTTCATTTATTACCATAAATATAATTTAATACTACCGCAAAACATAGATAAACTCACATTATTTTCGCCCGTTGAGTAAATGTATATTTTTTCTTTACAACAAACAAACTTGACGGGTGTCACGAAAGCTCAGACCACGAAAGCTCAGACCCCCTAAGACCTAAGATCACGAAAGCTAAGACCCAACACCTAAGATTACAAATACTAAGATATACTACAGCTTAAAAACAATACTTGTTTATCCATACATAATTTTAAACACAGTAGGTTTCATTTATTACCATAAATATAATTTAATACTACCGCAAAACATAGATAAACTCACATTATTTTCGCCCGTTGAGTAAATGTATATTTTTTCTTTACAACAAACAAACTTGACGGGTTGTTTGTTGGTATATATTTACTCCATTGTGTTGCTTCAGAGGATGTTTTTCTTACGCACCTGCCTTTCTTGTATTTTGACTCCAAATTTGTTGACTAACTTTATCCTGAACACCACACTTTAAAAATTAGGACTTATAAGTACTTTCAGAAGGAGAAACACATAACAAATAAATAAATCCTTTAAATAGATGATTTTACAGGCGTGTTTCTTTGTATACTGTAATGTATAACTCCTCGAGCTCCCCGCTCAATGTTTTTGTTTCTATGGAGCGCCAAAAGAGCAACAATAATAGTACAAGTATAAAAACAGAAAGAAAACGAAACAAAAAAACTTTTAAGTTAAAATTTATTTGCCAGTATTTATTTCTTCGTACTTGCATGATTATACTATTATCATTACAATTTTAATTTTACATTGTTCCATCCACACTGTAGATGGACTCCACAGAGTTTTCAGCCCTCTATATAATTTTTGCTCTTTTGACGTTCCATAGAAACAAAAACATTGAACATGGCCCATGGGGTAGGCCTACTGTACTGTGTAGGCTAGTCATTTTGTGTGCGAGAAAAACGTCTGTAAAATCATCAATTTAAAAATGTATTTGTTACTTTTTATGTGATTCTTTTTCATGAAAGTGCCAATTCTAAGGTGTGGTATTCAGAATAAATGTTGGGAGTTAAAATACAAGGCAGGTGCGAAAGATAAATATTTGTAATCTTAGGTGTTGGGTCTTAGCTTTCGTGATCTTAGGTCTTAGGGGGTCTGAGCTTTCGTGGTCTGAGCTTTCGTGACACCCAAACTTGACGGGTTGTTTGTTGGTATATATTTACTCCATTGTGTTGCTTCAGAGGATGTTTTTCTTACGCACCTGCCTTTCTTGTATTTTGACTCCAAATTTGTTGACTAACTTTATCCTGAACACCACACTTTAAAATTAGGACTTATAAGTACTTTCAGAAGGAGAAACACATAATAACAAATAAATAAATCCTTTAAATTGATGATTTTACATATGTGTTTCTTTGTATACTGTAATGTAACTCCTCGAGCTCCCACCATGCTCAATGTTTTTGTTTCCATGGAGCGCCAAAAGAGCAACAATAATAGTACAAGCATAAAAACAGAAAGAAAACGAAACAAAAAAACTTATCATGATTTTTAAATTAAAATTTATTTGCCAGTATTTATTTCTTCGTACTTGCATGATTATACTATTATCATTACAATTTTCATTTTACATTGTTCCATCCACACTGTAGATGGACTCCACAGAGTTTTCAGCCCTCTATATAATTTTTGCTCTTTTGACGTTCCATAGAAACAAAAACATTGAACATGGGGTACGCCTACTGTAGTACTGTAGGCTAGTCATTTTGTGTGCGAGAAAAACGTCTGTAAAATCATCAATTTAAAAATGTATTTGTTACTTTTTATGTGATTCTTTTTCATGAAAGTGCCAATTCTAAGGTGTGGTATTCAGAATAAATGTTGGGAGTTAAAATACAAGGCAGGTGCGAAAGATAAATATTTGTAATCTTAGGTGTTGGGTCTTAGCTTTCGTGATCTTAGGTCTTAGGGGGTCTGAGCTTTCGTGGTCTGAGCTTTCGTGACACCCGGTTATTTCATTGCGTCTAGAAGTCATTTTAGCACACTTAATGATCTGGTTGACCATTACCAACGTAAGTAGGGCTACAGTCTGCACCCAATAATGCACATACTGTAGCTTCACGATTGTACATTCAAACATATGGAATGGACTGAAAAAGAACATGGCAAAGACGGGTGTCACTAAACTTTTGACACCCACATCATAGTCATGCATTCAGTAGTATATTCTCCATATTTTTTTGCAATTTGCTGTATTACTTTTTTATTGGAATTAAAATTATTAAACAAGAAACCAGTTTCCAATGTGTCGAAGAAATTCAACGTTATTGTACCAGTAAAACTACATTCACATGTCATGACCAAAACATCAAAGGAAAGGTTAATTGAAGCTTGACCCCTGCTGAGGTTAACGTTAAAAAAAACTTCACTACTAGTCAATCTAAATGTTGTAATAGAAAAATAGCCCTTAGCAGCTTACTTACCAAAAAAATGTTCGTCTCTTTTTTTAAAAATGTCATTATACATTGAAACAATGACAAGTTACTTAATGAATGATTTACTTGTTGTTATGTTCAGAACAAGCTGACGGGTTGTGCTGCAGGCTAGGAGAACCAGTCCAGAAACAAAGTCCCAAAATATTAAGCCTAGGCAAGAATGCCTGGGAAATTCCAAGAGATTCATTACAACTGGAAAAAGTTCTTGGTGCTGGACAATTTGGTGAAGTCTGGAAAGGTAAAAGAAATATGTTTGTTGTAGGTTTCACCTTTGACCTATGTGTGTCTTTGGTCTTGGGTTTTTGTTTACAAACTTACTTAAATCAGACTTTTTTTAATAGATTATTTTGTAGTTTTAATAGTTTTTGTAGAAAACAAATTATGTTTTCACTAAATTTATAAAACGACAACATTAATTAAATTGATTTAAATTTAATTGATTAAATTCATGAACCAAAAACCCATTGCTTTAAATTAAAAATGTTTCAGGTAATTTTTTGTCAAAGTGGATAACTATTATGTGACGTTAACATGGCATATTCATATATAATAAGTATATATATATATATATATAAATAAATTTTAAAAAAAAGAAAAAACATATATACATATTCAACAATATAATTATTTTTCAGGAGATAATACATCTTTAAATAATTTATATTTTAGGACGTTGGATTGGAAAGACACCAGTTGCTATCAAAACCCTTAAACCAGGAACTATCTCTACTGCGGGATTTTTAGAAGAGGCAAACATTATGAAACATTTTATACACAAAAACTTAGTACAGTTATATGCTATATGCTCAGATAAGGTAATTTATTTTATATCCACTTAAATCCATTTTTAGGAAGTCGTTCTGTCTCCAAATAGAACTGGCACTGGAAAAATTCTAGAAGCAGATTGTCGGTACTTCAGTCGTACTGTACAGGATGTGAATCATTGTATTCAATATTCTTATTCAGCAAGTGGTTGAAATAGGTTTTCTAATTTTTCAATTATGAAATTGATTGATTGATTGAAATTTATATTTATACTGGGTAACCTTTTCAGTCAAAGACTGGTCTCCCAGAGGGCCCAGTTGGTGATCAGTAGCTGTGATGTACTAATACACCGGGGTAACCCCCTACTCGTCTTGAAATATGTACTAGGTTCTTTAAAGTGCACACGAGCTAGATGTGTACACTGGACCTACGGTTTATAGTCCTTATCTGAGAAGACTCGTTCTCCCACCAGAACCATGGAGTGAGTGAGCCTCGAACCCTTGCCGATGTTATGGCTACGTAATTACGGTTCCGCTGTCTTAACTGCTCGGCCACTCACTCAATATAGCAACCGTAACAATATTAATTTAACTAGTACAATCTGTTTGTACAATTTTTTATGATCTGTATAAGATTATAATCACCGTGCATTAAGATGAACCATTTATATGAATAATAGTAATATTATAACCTAATTTGCCTTATTGTCCTTGCCCGTATAGGTTTTATTTATTTATATGTCTGTAAATATGTATAAATACAAAGACAAATTACCGGAAAAAAATGACAATACTGTGAGTATTAGTGGGTGGATCTCAATAGAGATACAAAGAAAAAGCGAAAAGCTAAATCAAAACAATAAAGTAAAACAGACAGAAAGAAAGGTTGGCAGAGCTTTGGGCAACACTAGCCCTTCATCAGTGCAAGCATATTTTATGATGGAACAATAAATATGCTTATCTTACTTTTGACAGTATGAGATACGCTGAAAAGGTTTACTATCATACACAATAATAATAGAAATTTAAAAAAAAACTCTTTTGTATTGCATAGGAACCCATCTACATTGTCACAGAATTAATGGCCAACAGCAGCCTGCTTGAATATCTGAGAGATGGAGACGGCCGTAGCTTGAAGCTGGTTGATCTTGTTGACATGTCTGCACAGGTGAATTTTTCATGAAAATTACCTTTGTGCATACAATTTTTATGAATTTTTAAAGATGTTAGATCAATTTATATGTGCCAAGATGTTTCCAAACATTGACCTAAATACACCATTAATTCTCGAAAAAAATTGTTGTAAATAATAACAGAGATGACTATTATTACAAAATACATTGAGAGTGCAATATATACATTTCGGATCTTACTCTATCTCTAGATAAAAGCTATTACACAACAAATAATATATAAATACTTATGTCGTAAAATAATACATTATAATAGCAACATATAACAACATGGATATATTTATTTGGCAGGTCGCACAAGGAATGGCATACTTGGAGATGCGGAATTACGTCCACTGTGATCTTGCAGCACGCAACATTCTGGTTGATATAAATGGTGTGTGTAAAGTTGCGGGGTTTTTGGCTCGACGAATAATGGAAGATGATGAGTATACTCCTAGAAAAGGAGCCAGTTTCTCAATCAGATGGACTGCCCCTGAGGCTGCAATGTTTGGTCGTTTTACAATAAAATCTGATGTCTGGTCTTTTGGTATTCTTTTGACTGAGTTAGTTACACATGGACGATTTCCCTATCGGGGTATGCTACCCTTCTACTTTACTCTTTTTTTCTATTCATCGTTTTATATCCGTTTTTGTTTTTGATAGTCGCTGTAAATTTAGTTGAATTAATATTCCACCCGATTCCCAGTGCTGTATTTCCACAAACTATCTATTTCCGAAGTATCATAGGAACATTTGGTATTTTATATCACGTGGTATCATGTGATACCTGTATCATGTAAGGTTAGGTTAAAGGTTAGTTAGTTATTATAGATACATGTGGAACACATACAGTACAGAGAATTGGCTGAGTATGTGGTGCTTGGTGTCGCAGTTATAAGATCATTTGATATGTCAATACGGGCAACTCTATAAACATTTTTAGTACATTGACTCTACAGTGACTCTTTACGTATAATTACATTATTTTTATATTCTTTTAGGAATGGATGAAGTACTCGAGCGAGTAGACAGGGGCTACCGAATGCCAAAGCCTTTAAACTGTCCAGAAACCTTATATATTTTAATGAAAAACTGTTGGAATAAGGAACCATTGTTGAGGCCTACATTTGAATTCATTCATCATTACCTGGACGATTACTTTGTTGCAACAGAACCAGATTATGTAAAAATAGAATAAACTAGTATTCTATGGTAAATAAACATTGTTTGGTGTTCAGGATATGATGTAGGCCTACCCGTCATTCTGTATAGCTTTTGTTCATGTTTCTCTCTTCATCAGTAATAATATTTAAATCGTCTTTGTTATTAAGTTTAATTAAAGTTTAATTAAAACGTACAGAGTTGATGATTAATGGTAATAGAATAAACTAGTATTCTATAGTAAATAAACATTGTTTGGTGTTCAGGATATGATGTAGGCCTACCCGTCATTCTGTATAGCTTTTGTTCATGTTTCTCTCTTCATCAGTAATAATATTTAAATCGTCTTTATTATTAAGTTTAATTTGTAACGTACAGAGTTGATGATTAATGGTAATTTACTGGACTACCTACAAGTTTAATATAACCGTAGGCATATGTTTACACTCCTATGAGTAGTTTTTGCTAGTTTTACATATTGAATGATTTCTTTCGTGAAATATGTTATTAAATATGATCGCATTTTTAAAGTCAATGATTCGTCACAAAGAGTAGTTTGTTAATTTCATCATGGATAATCTCGCCTCTACTGCTTGTGTTTCTCTTCTTCAGCTAATGAATAATTATTAAAGTGAAGCAGATTTGATATTTAAATATCGATACCTGAATCTATTTTCTAAAATCTTTTTTTTTACGTAAACAAAAATGGAATGTGTATTTGTTTTTTTATCATTGGTTTTATGTATTTCGTTTATTTTTAGGGTGTGGTTCTGTTATATTTAACTCTGTTATGTTCTGCTTTGTGATAAAAACTAAGTCTGTATTTTAAGGAGAATCTGAACGAAGACAAAACGGTATTATATTATGTTGTAATTGAAATTGTTTAATATTGTGCTATGATAAGGGGGTTTCTTAAAAGCGATATTTGCTAAAGGCTTGTAAACAATTCTTATGTTTGTACATATCCAGTCTCATAAGATGTTCAGCCAAAAAATTTATTCAAATAATGTACTTTTTCAGGTGAGGAATACCTACCATTTGTTGAGATGCCTGACCTGCGTAACATAGCGTTGGTCGGAGTAGACAGCGATCCCGGAATTTACCGGGAACTAGTGAAAGGCAAGGGATCAATACCTCAAGTAAGACACATCAAACAGGACACTCCAGTTAAGCCATGTGGTAAATCAGCGTTTAAAAATCTGTCTAGGATCAAACAAAAATAGTGCAATAATTTTTTATATAATATTTATAATATGAATGATTATATTATTTTTACCTGAAAAAAGGGTCTCTGGATCCGTATATGAGATTTTAACACAATTTTCCGAGTAGAACTTAACATCTTTATTATCCTATTTTTGCAAATAAATACATATTAATAATTGGTATTTAAATTCATAGATAGGATCACTTTTGCCTACAGTAGTTTTTTTTTCATCGCACGCTCATTTCATGGAGGCTAGGAAAACACTCCACTGAATATTATAACCATACAGAAATTAAACAGAAATATTTCTTACAAGCCCGCCGTTTGTCTTATACCCCTTTCACACCAAAAGCAAAACTCCGGAGACACTCCGGAGTTTTGGTGTGAAAGGGGTATTATTGTCAATTGTGAATTTGTTTTTTGTCATTAAATTATGTTTTTTTGAATTGATATTCTATTTATTAATTTAAAGATGCATTGTCCCCCAAAAACATGAAAAAGAATAATTAAATCAGATTTTTGAATAGGTTATTTTCTAGTTTAAATAAAGTGAATCACTTCCGTAGAAAAGAAAACGTAAGATATATTATGAAATGCTCTATAATTTCACTTTTTACAAATACCAGAAAAAATCAACAAAAATGGATATAGATAAAACTCGTTATAATTTATTCCACGAGATAAATAAATATATACATATATATAATATTATATTCGGTTAAACATTGACTGAAATATCTGGGTAAAGCTGATACTTTGAAAGTGTAAAAGTGTGCTTCAAATGATAAATTTAAAGATCATAATGTTCTTCCGGTGCAAAGTAAGTGTTGTCTTTTTCTACTTCAACTTCCAAATCCAACCTCTCTTGTTCAAGCCTATCTCGTTTCCTGTACCTGACAGCCCTCTGATGCTGGTTTGTGGCCATACAAGTAATTATCTGCCTGTGCTCTTTCTTCATCATCACTAGTCTACAGGTTTCTTCCTTCTCCTTAAGTACTTTCTGTGCATTTTCTCTGATTGTATCGTCAATGCGATCAAATCTTTTTCTGACATCCTCAATATTCACTTTCTTTGTCTTTTGAAGAAGTTGGTTCTAATATGAAAACAATACACAATGATAGAAATTTAAACCTATTCTGCATTCTTTGACTGAAAATCTCCTTTATTATTACAGTATTGTTGAATAGGCCTACAGTCACTTTTAGTAAAATGAAAAACCAGAACAAAACTACATACTTGTCTTCTCTCTTCGGCTGCGATTTGTTTCGCTTGGTTTTGCATCTCTTGGAACTCTCGATTTTCCGAAAGTGTCTGTTGGAATGCTGTGGTCTTTCGTACTTTGAGTGATTGCTTTCTTTTACGAAAAAACTCCTAAAATTACAACAATTTGTCTGTTATTATAGTAGGGTGTAGTATAAAGGAGATATTAAGAGTGAAGACATTGATGACTCTGCATGTTGACCGTCGTCATTTTGATTAAAAGGAAGATAATGATAATGACGACAGTGATGATAAAGAGTATGGCAATTATTATTCTAGCGTATTAATATTGGTTGACAGTATTCTTACTTCGCGTCTCTTTTCGGCTGCTGTTAGCTTCCATGTAAGATTAGTTTCTCTTCCATTGTTCTCGTCGTCTGTTTGTCGCTCGAGTCTGGACAATGACCGTGGCATCTCTAATACAGGTTTGACTTTATCCAAAATGTCAAAGGAGCATCCATTTTGTCCAGGTCTAGGGTTAACGATGACACCAGACATTCTTAGCTCCTCTAAGATCTGGAAAGTGCTCTTGTCTGTAAGAGTCGGCATACTTCGGTTACCAATAGGTGGAAGTCGACGAGTTGGAACAATGTTTGCTAAAAGTAAGAAAAAAAGAAATTTGCTTATTTGTCTGTTTACAATAATTGTAATCATATTAATATCATTATTCATTTTTTCAATTTATTCTTTTTTTTAATAATTGTTAGCATTATTATCTTCCTCGTGTCTTACCAGTTGAGTTTCCATCCTTTAATCTTAATAGTTCGGTATTCACTCTTTCGTCATGGCTCATCAAAGATGCATGATCAGATAGATTGGTTTCTGAATCATTCTGAAAAGAAAAAAGAAATGTAAATGAACATTAATTAAGAAAAACTAAGAGAAAAATAATAACGGCGCCTTGGTATATTCGGTGGACAAGATTTACGTAAGCCTCTCGACAAAACAAAAAGTTGGTACGAATAAATTAGGCCTAGGCCTATATTTTTTTTATATTTTGGCATACAGCTAACAAAATTTAACAGCAATGTATATGTATGGTAAAGTGCACATGCACGTTACGTGACAATAGCCAAATATACAAAATACAAAAATATACCTCTGGCATGACGCCCACTTTGCTTGATCTTCGTCGTAAAAACCTAAAAATTCGATTTACTTTGTTGCGTTCTTTCACTTCTTTCCTTGTTTGATGATTTTTATCATCTTTTGCGTCAGGTTTGACTTTAATTTTAGAATAACACGATCCCATAATTACTAGTAATTTCGTAGTTTAATTTCAAATAGTCACTGAGAAATTGTGAAGGTACTTGTCTTAGCAAAGGCAAAGACAGAATGTTATTGTTGACATGGTGTTGTTTGGCAACTCGTTGGTACGAGCAACGAATTTACGCAATACGCGGAAACTACGCGACGCACATGCAATTCTACGACACTGATGATATGGGCCCTACTTGTTTTTATATATAAATTCTGTCTTAATGTATTTATTTAAACAAATTAATTAATTAAAGCTAATTTTGTTTGATTTTTTTGTTCATTTTTTCAGTTAATGCATTACATCATTTACAATGAATCATCTTGTTTGTAGCTAACGTCTGAGACAACTTAACACCACGTGCAATATGCACCTGGTAAGTTGATACTTGGTAAGTTGCTACTTCTTCTTCAAACGTGCTGCCTGTCGTGGATACACCTGGAATCGAATCATTAAAATACATCACCAGATAGTAGCAAATAGTTGTTAGGCAGTTTTTATTAATTTTCGTCATTAAATAATTTTTTTTAATTGATATTCTATTTTTTAATTTAAGAAATAATGATGTTTTTATAATTTTATTTGTTTTACAATCAGTATGCCTAGTACAAATGTAGTGTAACGTATAGTACGAAATGCTCCATTCAATTTAATCATAAAGCAGGGTCTATCGGATGTCGTCTATGCACACCAGGATATACACACACTAATTCGCCAAAACTATTACCACAGAAGAAGGATTTGACCATTATTACAAACAATTATAAACAATAAGCTAGCGCATGGTAACTGTTTCATAATGATTCCTGAAAATAACTTCCTAAAGGTCGGAGCGACGCGAAAACATATCATTTCTGTTTACATCCTCTATAACATGATGTACTGCGCTACCAACGTTTTAGATCCTGTTGGTTCGTTATGGTTAATTTCACACGAAAAGGTTATTATATTCTTCTCGTATGCAATAGCCTATAAAAAGACCAAAGTGTGTTTACTCGTCAATTGTGTTTCTATTCCGCATAACCGATCAATTGTGTTTCCGCATATTGATAAACGTCGTAGGCCTACACTGTTGTTTACACTCTAAAGCAATACTGGTAAGTTAATCTGACATAAATAATTGATTTTTTATAATATATTTTTAGAATGATATATGAATATTTATTATATTATAAGTTGTCTTTCACTACAGTATATCCCGTTTTAAATGTGGGTCTGTAAACACTTAATTAACATGGTATCCGGAAAGCGATTTTATTTTTCGTACATAAGTTGGGGACCCCTTATGTGAAACCAAACTATACTTCCTCACTATAAAGTAGAAAGAAGTTCATGGAATTCGAACCCCATCATTCGACATGTAAAGTCCATAGTCTAATCCATTCGACTAAACAGACGGCTGGACAGAAAGCGTTTGCATTATATTGAAGAATTGTTGTTAGATCAATTCTTAAGTCACATCTTATGGATATGACTAATGAATATTCATGTTTATTTTGTGACGTTTTATGTGGGGTCATGCCGACTTATGTACGAAAAGAAATACAGTATCCGTATCGCGTCCGGAAAACCCCCTTAAAACGCTATGTTATTTTGTTTGTTTGGTTTACGGTAGGTTACGGTGATCACGACCTTGTCATCTTTGAAGATGGCTTTCGTAGTACACAATTATGTATTTTTAAACTTAACTATAGGCCTATTAATTCGAGCTGGTGAATAAGGAATAGAGTCACGTATTGTAATATTAGTCTAAATTCCTATGTAAATACGTGAAAATGAAGAAACGAGAATTAACAAGGCCATATAGATGGCTGCAGTCGCGTGCTCATTAGTGTTTACCGACCGACCGACCAACCTACCAACTGACCGAAATTACTGAACATGTTTATATTTTTTCAATTTACACGTGCGTAGCCTGTCACTTTTGACGTGCTCGTATAACGTAATTTCGAGTTGAAAAGTAAGTCAAGAAAACAGAAATCGCGCAAAAATCTGCGCACTTAAAATTTCCTGAAACGTACTCTTAAGCCGATTTTCCACTAGGCGAATTTGTTCGCGCGAATCGAAAGCTTGTACGCATGTGTATTCATGTTTACATCTTCCACATCCTTCTCTACGCATGCGTATTAGCTGACGCCTTCGATTCGCGCGAACAAATTCGCCTAGTGGAAAATCGGCTTTATTTCATCGAAAATAAATTTTGAAAATTTTAAGCGCGCGTACGCATGCGTTAAATACGCTACGCACGTAATTGTATTGCCATATGATGATTTATGCCCTGAAATTTATGAGTACCAAATTGTATTTAATTGTGATTCATGGTTGTGAAGATATGATTACAAAACGTGATTTCGTTAAATCGTGCGTAGACCGCGTAATTTTTTATTGCGCACCGTGAAAACATAACCACATCGATTCCTGGCCATAAGGAATATACTGTGAAAAATTGACTTAGCTAGATTAAACTGATATCAAGATAAGGTCAGAAAGCGATAAAACGCATAGTGATACCGGACCGACAGACCGACAGACCGACCGACATAGTGAACTATAGAGTCACGTCCACGCGACTAAAAACGTTACCGGACAAGCAATACAAAATGACAGGTGCAACACCATACTATTAATTATGTATCCTGCATGTTCCGGTTATTAATTTTTGTTTTTCTCTTTCTTGTAGGCTCACATACTAGCATTATTATAAATGGGGAACTGTAGAACAAAACAAAAAGAAAGGGAGTCATCTCAAGGGCCCTCCACTAATAACACAGGTAATCATGATTGATTCCAGCCAGCTGCAACTGTTTCCTTAAACAGTTACCCAGCCAGCTACAACTGTTTCCTTACAGTTTTTTACCCGTCAGCTGCAACTGTTTCCTTACAGCCATTACCCAGTCAGTTGCAACTGTTTTCTTAAAGTTTTACCCAGCCAGGTGAAACTGTTTCCTTAGAGTAGCTATTTCTTTCTGGCAACCTTTTAAAATGTTATTTACCGGGCCTAGAGTTGCAGACGACAAAACTCGGTCAGTATGACTGGTACCACTTTCCTTTATGTTTAGTATAGGGACTGGTCAATTATTATTTTTATGTTCAGAACAAGATGACGGGCTAGATAAACCAATTACTCAACAAATTCCAAAATGCAAGGATACATTGGAAATTCCAAGAGATTCATTACAACTGGAAAAAATCATTGGTGCTGGACCGTTTAGTGAAGTCTGGAAAGGTAAGAAATAGCGGTCTATTTTAGAGTTGATACTTCTTTTTGCTGTGACCTGAATGTGTGACGTGCAAAGATAACAGGGCGCGTTAAGTCATTTCAAAAAGTGTCATGGAAAATCGCCATTGTGAGCCTAAACACAACACAGAGGAATTAGAAAGTACCATGGCCGCAAGTAAACATAAACTATATATACCGTATCTGTTCTGTATATATCTTATATCGTATGTCTGTTTTACAAGGCAATCCTAACTTTACTATTATTGGACATGACATCTTTTGAAAATGACAAATATATTGAAATGGTTAGAAAGATCACAGAGAAATTTCGCCAGATTAATAGTATTTTAAAATTGTTGATCTTAGTAATATTTGAATTCCCATTATTAGTCTACCCTGGCATCTCTCTACTTTTAAAATAAGGATTAATGATTTTTGTTGATTATTTTTTTTTATTTTAGGTCGTTGGATTGAAAAGACAGTTGCTATCAAAACCTTCAAACCAGGAACTGTGTCTCCATCGGAATTTTTGGAAGAAGCAAACATTTATATGAACAAATTAAAACACGACAACCTGATGCAGTTATATGCTATATGCTCAGATAAGGTAAATTTATTTAATATACATTTCAAATCCATTGTCAAGAAGTCGTTTGTTGCCGAATGTCGCTTACATTGAAACAAACTAAAAGCGTCACAGGATTATTTTCAGTAAGTGGTTAATAGAAGCCTAAAGTCGTACTGTATGTAGAGAGTACTATGTGTATGTTTTTAAACCACAATACTTAATACAAATACTGTACATTATCCGTTTTTCTCTTTGAATCTTAACTTGCTTGTATTCCACAGGAACCAATATATATCGTCACAGAATTAATGGCCAACGGCAGCCTGCTTGAATATCTAAAAGATGGAGACGGTCGTAATATGCAGCTTGTTGATCTTGTTGACATGTCTGTACAGGTAAAGGCCCGGTCACACCTAACCGATAACTATCGGACGTGAAATATCGGTTAGGTGTGACCGGGCCGTTAATGTCCTTATTACAAGAGCATCTTTCTTCTGGAAACAGCAACAAAATAAAGTTGACAGTAGAAGAAGAGTAGAATCTTATTATTGGCCGGACATACGCCGAGGATGTTATTAAATCAAACAATACCATGAAAAGCCACATATATCTAATTGTTAAGTCATCTGCATATAAAACGGAAGGTTCACGCGTTCGAGTGGGGTTTTCTCATGCTCACAGCAGATTTCCTCATCTTTATCGTTTCTAAATTAAATAATTCATGTCCAGTATATTATCACCGGGCGTATTAGAGAATCGTTCTATGCCTGTTAATTTATAATTATTTTAACATGAATATATTTATTTGACAGATTGCTAATGGTATGGAATTTTTGGAGACGCATAACTATGTCCATCGTAATCTTGCAGCACGTAATATTCTGGTCGGTGAAAATCGTTTGTGTAAAGTTGCCGATGTTGGTTTGGCAAGAATGGTTGACGATGATGAGTATGTCAATAGACAAGGTGCCCATTTCCCAATCAGATGGACCGCCCCTGAGGCTTTTATGTTTGGTCGTTTCACTATCAAATCTGATGTCTGGTCTTTTGGTATTCTTCTAACTGAATTAGTTACACATGGACGAAAGCCCTATTGGGGTATGCTACCCTTCTTTACGTTTTGTCACTTTAAATAATTTTATATTCGAAGATGTGTGCTATAACCCCGACATGCTTTCAATTGTCTATGTGTTGTGTGGGCTCTAGACCACGAGACCGTGTTATTTTTTTCAGCAGGTCATTTTTCTCCATCGATAGGGGCAACTCTTCACTTTTAAACGCATTATTTTGATTTTGTTTTTATAGAAATCTTGGGTGATGTATTAGAACAAGTAGACAGAGGATACCGAATGCAAAAGCCTTCAAACTGTCCAGACTCCTTATTTAACTTAATGATGAACTGTTGGAATAAGGAACCACTGTTGAGGCCTACATTTGAATTCCTTCATCATTACCTGGAAGATTACGTTGTTAGAATAGAACCATCACTCAAAAGGCAATCCTGAGAAAACAAACACACAAAACAGACAAACAAACAAATACAAAGTCAAGAAGTATCAAATGAAATTAATATATAAATCAAAAGGCAAATTACTGGAAAACAATGACAATGCTGTGAGTATTAGCGACTGGATCTCAATTATTAAGCAAAAGGCTAAAATCAAAACGATAAAGTAAAACAGCCAGACAAATTAACAGAGCTTTCGGGCAACACTATCCCTTCATCAGTGCAAGTGAGACTACTTGGACTTGATTTGATAATATAAAGCCGCGTCTGAGTGGACTGGAATAAAATAAATGAAACAAAAGAGGCACAGGCTGGTGAATAGAGGGAGGAGAAAGTAACAATGAAACGTTGAAGATAGCTTGGTAGTCGGAATAATTTTACCGATCTGAGAGTATTTTCAGGAATGTCCTAAAGGTTTTGTAGTTTTAAGTAGTAATTCCCATTACTTTGTCCTTGCGAGGTTTGTCGCTCCATTTGACGTCGTTAATTGTCTATTGCAATCGTGTGATCTGCTGAATTAAAATGTTCGGCTACACTTACAGGTTGGTCAAACTTTAATGTTTTGATAGCTGACGACGTACTTTAGTTACCACAAATACTCAGTATAGATAAATGACGTTTTTTGTTAGACAATTAATTGTATCCGGGTAGTTCCGGAAAAACGGTCCTGAGATGAGTGGACTAACATAGGGTGATATGAGAGGCTTGTGACCATGGCACTCTGGTCAACGTGCTTGGTACTTCAGTATCTCTGACAGCGAGAAATACATTTTGCTTTCTTTAAATAGCAGTTTCGATCTATTCCCGCTTGCAATTTCTTTTGAGATCTGGTCTGGTTAGTTCTTCTGTACGATCTTCTGCTTTATATACCCCTACAGATGTCCTAACCATTAGAAAACTGGGGTTTTTATGTTATTGTTCAAATTCGATTGGATAGCGACTCTAACAGTTCAGACAATGCACACACAAAACAAAGAAAGATAGAGAGATACTTTGCGCAATTTGAAATTTAGTATTTTGATTCAATCGCGCAAGGAAATCATTGCGCAACTTCAAATTGCACATAACATTATCATTCAAAGATATAACACAAACATTTCCTGTTCGTCCCGAAGCGCGCAACATTGTTGGATATCTTTGGTATACTGAGAGGAGATAGGATGGGCATGACAGGGCGTTTGCGGATTTTATGCCATGAATTTTGTTTCAATTTCTCTTTAGGTTTTGTATAAGTAATATTGTATTTTTTATTATCCTCTTTAGGGTATATCGATTGAATTGAGGGTTTTCAAATAAAAGAATGAAAAATTACTTGATTAACTATTTATTTGTGCAGTTGATCATCATAGAGAAATCGTATATTTTTAGTTTTGAAAAGACCGATCTTAGAAAGAACTTTCTAAGATCTTTGTTTTGTCTTTCTAGTTTGGAGAGGGCGCTGTGAAGTAGGAAATGGCGGCGGCCTATGTGAGGAGATTCTTGGGTACACACAAACAACATGGCCTCGATTACGAAAGCCATGCTTCTGATGTTAAAATAAAATGTTGTTTTCATCATAAAAACATTGTTGATGAAACAGCATTACAAGTTACGGAAGTTCAATTTTATAAGGTACTTGCTTGTACCAAATTATGGGTGAAGTTAGATGGTAGGCACTAATCTAAGTTTCATGATGAAAAACAAATGTAATCAAAATACATGTTATTGTTAACATCATATAATTAGATATTTAATTATTCGTTTTATGCAATTTCTTTAATAAAAACAAATAGACAGTTTGCCTCAACTAGCGGGTACGTTGTTTTTTGACGCATTCTCCCAAAGGATAGTTAATAATATTTCAATTTCTATTTCAACTTTTTTCTGGTAGAAAAAATAAATATTAATTGAATTTCGAAATTCGTAATCATCTTGAGGTAATCAGACATTGTGTAAGCGGTGGCGCCAGGATCTTCCCGACGCGGGGGCTACATTCCCCGACGAGGGGGCTATGCGAGCGAAGCGAGCATCACTAGGCTGGGGGCCAGGGAGCCGCCAAGGGCCCCCGGTGGGGGTCCAGGGGGCGAAGGCCCCGGAAGCAACGCGTTCTAGCGTTTTGAGGTCATTTTAATCAGATTTAGGGAAGCCATTTTTTCCATTTTTTATAATGCATAAATAAAATATTGCGTGCAAAAAAACGATGCACGATGACTGTTTCAATCCACTCGGAAGTCCAGATGGTACGCACGCATACACTTGGGAGGAATAAACTTATTTCCCCGACTGAAAAAGGTCTACTTGCGTTTTTTAAGCAGTGGTGGCGCCAGCGGGGGGGCTACGGGGGCTCTAGCCCCCTCGTCGGGGAGCCTAGCCCCCCCGTCGGGGAACACGGGTACTTTTTGTCGGGGAATATAACATACAGTAAAAAACGTTCGCGTTCACTTCATATAGCTTCAGCGCCAAAAAACCACGACGTTCCATTGACCGTGAGAGTACGTCACGTCAGAGGGCTATTATGCACTTTTATGCATTCATTATTGCCAGAGATCTAACTACTAAACAATAGCTAGTACGCACTTGTTTGGCGGTATCCCTTTGTACGAATCGTTCACCGTTGGGTCGAGACGCGTGATATCATGTTCCATCCAGGGACCAAAATGTGTAATGTAGTTATTTTCCAGGCGAAGTTTACCGACGGTTACCGAAGGGAACACGGGTACTTTTTGTCGGGGAATATAATATACAGTAAAAAACGTTCGCGTTCACTTGGTAGCTTCAGCGCCTAGAAAACCGCGACGTCTCATTGACCGTGATAGTACGTCAGAGTGCTATTATGCAATTTATATGCATTCATTATTGCCAGCGATCTAACTTACTACTAAACATTAGCTAGGTACGCACTTGTCTGGCGGTATCCCTTTGTACGAATCGTTCAACGTTGGGTCGAGACGCCTGATATCAAGTTCCATCCAGGGACCAAAATGTGTAATGTATTTATTTTCCAGGCGAAGTTTACCGACGGTTCGGGTACTTTTTGTCGGGGAATATAATTCGTTCGCGTTCACTTCGTAGCTTCAGCGCCTAGAAAACCTCGACGTTTCATTGACCGTGAGAGTACGTCAGAGTGATATTATGCACTTTATATGCATTCATTATTGCCAGCGATCTAACTTACTACTAAACAATAGCTATAGGTACGCACTTGTCTGGCGGTATCCCTTTGTACGAATCGTTCAACGTTGGGTCGTGATATCATATCAAAATGTGTACTGTAGTTATTTTCCAGGCGAAGTTTACTGACGGTTACGTCGTGTACTGTGTCGACGTACGCTACCACTACAGCAAAAACGAATTATCTTAATTGTTCGTATGTTCACCAAATTTTTAATTTACAAGTAACCTTCTGTACCGTGGGGCACCTAAAATAAATATTTCATCCATTACTAAACAAAAAAACATGCCATTTTCGCTTAGCCAACATAGCTAAGTTATTACATTTTCAATGTCCTGTATGTCATGAATACAAATACAAAAAATACAAAATTTCCCCGACTGAAAAAGGTCTACGCTTGCGTTTTTTAAGCCTCTGGGCCTGATGTTTCCAAAGTATAAAATGCAATTTTTTGAAGACCTGCAGCTCTAGTTTTAAACATTTTCTTAGCTCAGCCCCAACAATAAAGCTGGTCATATTTCGAAGTACAAGAAGTGCATTTTCCGGGACCTAACATCTCTATTTTTCAAACATTTCTTAGCTCAGTCACAACCATGATAGGGACTTATATATTTTGTTTCATGTTTTGAAGTATAATAAGTCCAATTTCCAGGACCTCCAACTCTATTTTTCTAAATTTTCTTTGAACTTTTATTTTTTAAATTGAAAAATATGGATTGAAACAGTAATCGCGCATCGTTTTTTTGCACGCAGTATTTTATTTATGCATTATAAAAAATGGAAAAAATGGCTACCCTAAATCTGATTAAAATGACCTCAAATGACGCTAGAACGCGTTGCTTCCGGGGGCTTCGCCCCCTGGACCCCCACCGGGGGCCCTTGGCGGCCCCCTGACCCCCAGCCTTGTGATGCTCGCTTCGCTCGCATAGCCCCCTCGTCGGGGAATGTAGCCCCCGCGTCGGGAAGATCCTGGCGCCACCCATGTTTTTAAGCCTCTATGCCTGATGTTTCCAAAGTATAAAATGCAATTTTTGAAGACCTGCAGCTCTAGTTTTTTAAACATTTTCTTAGCTCAGCCCCAACAATAAAGCTGGTCATATTTCGAAGTACAAGAAGTGCATTTTCCGGGACCTAACACCTCTATTTTTCAAACATTTCTTAGCTCAGTCACAACCATGATAGGGACTTATATATTTTGTTTCATGTTTTGAAGTATAATAAGTCCAATTTCCGGGACCTCCACCTCTATTTTTCTAAATTTTCTTTGAACATTTATTTTTTAAATTGAAAAATATGGATTGAAACAGTCATCGCGCATCGTTTTTTTGCACGCAGTATTTTATTTATACATTATAAAAAATGAAAAAAATGGCTACCCTAAATCTGATTAAAATTACCTCAAATGACGCTAGAACGCGTTGCTTACGGGGGCTTTTCCCCCTGGACTTCCACCGGGGCCCTTGGCGGCCCCCTGGCCCCCAGCCTAGTGATGCTCGCTTCGCTCGCATAGCCCCCTCGTCGGGGAATGTAGCCCCCGCGTCGGGAAGATCCTGGCGCCACCACTGACAGGACATTGAAAATTTAATAACTTAGCTATAATAAGATGTTGGCTAAGCGAAAATGGCATGTTTTTTTGTTTAGTAATGGATTAAATATTTATTTTGGGTGCCCCTATGGTACAGAAGGTTACTTGTAAATTAAAAATTGGTGAACATACGAACAATTAACATAATTCGTTTTTGCTGTAGTGTAGCGTACGTCGACACAGTACACGACGTAACCGACGGTAAACTTCGCCTGGAAAATAACTACATTACACATTATGGTCCCTGGATGGAACATGATATCACGCGTCTCGACCCAACGTTGAACGATTTGTACAAAGGGATACCGCCAGACAAGTGCGTACCTAGCTACTGTTTAGTAGTAAGTTAGATCGCTGGCAATAATGAAGGCATATAAAGTGCATAATATCACTCTGACGTACTCTCACGGTCAATGAAACGTCGCGGTTTTCTAGGCGCTGAAGCTACGATGTGAACGCGAAGGCTTTTTACTGTATATTATATTCCCCGAAAAAAAGTACCCGTGTTCCCTTCGGTAACCGTCGGTAAACTTCGCCTGGAAAATAACTACATTACACATGTTGGTCCCTGGATGGAACTTGATATCACGCGTCTCGACCCAACGTTGAACGATTCGTACAAAGGGATACCGCCAGATAAGTGCGTACCTAGCTAATGTTTAGTAGTAAGTTAGATCGCTGGCAATAATGAATGCATATAAATTGCATAATAGCACTCTGACGTAGCCTACTCTCACGGTCAATGAAACGTCGTGGTTTTCTAGGCGCTGAAGCTACCAAGTGAACGCGAACGTTTTTTACTGCATAATTATATTCCCCGAAAAAAATACCCGTGTTACCGACGGTAACTATGGAACGCCTCCTCTGCCTTCAGTTCACAATGGTCATGCAGTACACACCAATCGTCATGCAGTACACACCAATGGTCATGCAGTACACACCAATGGTCATGCAGTACACACCAATGGTCATGCAGTACACACCAATCGTCGTTCACATTTATCATGCAGTACACACCAATGGTCATGCAGTACACACCAATCGTCATGCAGTACACACCAAACATCATGCAGTACACACCAATCGTCATGCAGTACACACCAAACATCATGCAGTACACACCAATGGTCATGCAGTACACACCAATTGTCATGCAGTACACACTAATCGTCATGCAGTACACACCAATCGTCATGCAGTGAAATATTGCATAATTTATACCGCCACCTATCGACAAAATCGAATATCACGTGACGTTTATTAGACGGCTGTAAAACTAGGCCATCGACTCTAAGATTTCTTTTATGTTTGACATACTGTACTTATTTTAACCGCTACACATCTCTGTGAATGCTCTGTTTTTTTATATATACAATAATTTATTATGCGAGACACAGGCGCGGCTAGGAGGCCATTGCAATTATTGAATTCCATAAAAGAAGTTTAAATAGTCTTAGTTTTACAGCCGTCTAATAAAACTCACGTGATATTCGATTTTGTCGATAGGTGGCGGTATAAATTACGCAATATTTGACTGCATGACGATTGGTGTGTACTGCATGACGATTGGTGTGTACTGCATGACAATTGGTGTGTACTGCATGATGTTTGGTGTGTACTGCATGACGATTGGTGTGTACTGCATGACGATTGGTGTGTACTGCATGACGATTGGTGTGTACTGCATGATAAATGTGAACGACGATTGGTGTGTACTGCATGACAATTGGTGTGTACTGCATGACCATTGGTGTGTACTGCATGACGATTGGTGTGTACTGCATGACGATTGGTGTGTACTGCATGACGATTGGTGTGTACTGCATGATGTTTGGTGTGTACTGCATGACGATTGGTGTGTACTGCATGACGATTGGTGTGTACTGCATGACGATTGGTGTGTACTGCATTACGATTGGTGTGTACTGCATGATAAATGTGAACTTAAGGCAGAGGAGGCGTTCCATAATATCAGGCGTCTCGACCCAACGGTGAACGATTCGTACAAAGGGATACCGCCAGACAATTATGGAACGCCTCCTCTGCCTTCAGTTCACATTTATCATGCAGTACACACCAATCGTCATGCAGTACACACCAATGGTCATGCAGTACACACCAATCGTCATGCAGTACACACCAATCGTCATGCAGTACACACCAAACATCATGCAGTACACACCAATCGTCATGCAGTACACACCAATCGTCATGCAGTACACACCAATGGTCATGCAGTACACACCAATTGTCATGCAGTACACACCAATCGTCGTTCACATTTATCATGCAGTACACACCAATCGTCATGCAGTACACACCAATCGTCATGCAGTACACACCAATGGTCATGCAGTACACACCAATCGTCATGCAGTACACACCAATCGTCATGCAGTACACACCAAACATCATGCAGTACACACCAATCGTCATGCAGTACACACCAATCGTCATGCAGTACACACCAATCGTCATGCAGTACACACCAATGGTCATGCAGTACACACCAATTGTCATGCAGTACACACCAATCGTCGTTCACATTTATCATGTAGTACACACCAATCGTCATGCAGTACACACCAATCGTCATGCAGTACACACCAAACATCATGCAGTACACACCAATTGTCATGCAGTACACACCAATCGTCATGCAGTACACACCAATCGTCATGCAGTACACACCAATCGTCATGCAGTCAAATATTGCGTAATTTATACCGCCACCTATCGACAAAATCGAATATCACGTGAGGTTTATTAGACGGCTGTAAAACTAAGACTATTTAAACTTCTTTTATGGAATTCAATAATTGCAATGGCCTCCTAGCCGCGCCTGTGTCTCGCATAATAAATTATTGTATATATAAAAAAACAGAGCATTCACAGAGATGTGTAGCGGTTAAAATAAGTACAGTATGTCAAACATAAAAGAAATCTTAGAGTCGATGGCCTAGTTTTACAGCCGTCTAATAAACGTCACGTGATATTCGATTTTGTATAAATTACGCAATATTTCACTGCATGACGATTGGTGTGTACTGCATGACCATTGGTGTGTACTGCATGATGTTTGGTGTGTACTGCATGACGATTGGTGTGTACTGCATGACGATTGGTGTGTACTGCATGACGATTGGTGTGTACTGCATGACCATTGGTGTGTACTGCATGACGATTGGTGTGTACTGCATGACCATTGGTGTGTACTGCATGATAAATGTGAACGACGATTGGTGTGTACTGCATGACCATTGGTGTGTACTGCATGACCATTGGTGTGTACTGCATGACCATTGGTGTGTACTGCATGACGATTGGTGTGTACTGCATGACCATTGTGTACTGAAGGCAGAGGAGGCGTTCCATATAAAAGTGCATAATAGCCCTCTGACGTAGGCCTACTCTCACGGTCAATGGAACGTCGCGGTTTTCTAGGCGCTGAAGCTATATTATAAAGTGAACGCGAACGTCTTTTACTGTATATTATATTCCCCGTGCGACCTCTATATTTGCGAATAATAGTACGCGAGTAATCATTTAACAACAAACAAACACAACTCCAGCGGCAAATTTTTTGTTTAGACGTGACCAAAGATCGTATAGCGCCACGTAGTGGCGCAAGATATGGAACTGACGCTCGAAAAATGATAATTCCATGGGCAGCCATTCCGGCAAGCGGATTACCCAGTAGGCAATGCGGCACGCCACCAAATCAATGAAAACAAATAGGATTTACATCTACGCGATAAACAGTACGACTTTATTTTATCTTTCGCGTCAAAATGAAAGAACATCTATATAAAATTCGATTATATAAATTTACTCCATTTGATATTACACTTACATATGCGTATATCACTGTCCAACCTCAAACGGCTACAGAATAAACACTGACTGTATGGAGGACGAATTTTGTAGGCAGTCGGTTGAGGCATAGTTATAAATAGTGTCGCGGGGCGCAGCGCGATGCTACGCACTTCACGCCCAAGGTCGGCCGCGTTTGGCCTAGGCTGGGATGATGGCTTAGTTTATGTGCGAGAGAAGCATTTTTTTGGAGATGAATTGTAATAATTGCCAAATATATTGTCCAAAACTGTCTTTTTAATTTAAAAAAAAAAAAAATTAATGGGCAGGGGGATGTTCTTTTCCCTGTTCGGACCCTCTCTTTCTATTTTGTGTGCTTCAGGCCTACAAAGTTATTTCATTGCAAGGGGAATTTTACTACGATCTGCCACAACTGTAGTATACTGTACAAACATTACTAGATACAAAAACAATTGTTACATTTTTTTAATTTCAAAAAAGTAAAAGTATTAAATATTAATTTTAAAAATTCATAATCATAATTTGTTCTTTTCAACCCACTTTTATTAGCTCAACTTTCAATATTACAGACAGGATTAAAATGCAATAAAAATACTGAAAAATCTCACTTTATACAATATTAATAAATAATGATGGAATAATTAAATACACTCAATAAATAAATTACGAATGTATGGTTTTAGCCTTCTTAAATACAAGGAAAATTCTATTATTTTGATTTCTTGTATTACAAAAGAAGCCAATAGGCCTAAACAACAGTACTGATAATAACTGAATTCTGGTTATTTCCTTTCACTTAAAAGTATGAGGTGTGTGAAAATAGTGATTTTATTTGTAATCCCATAGGATACTGCTCCTTTTCAAGAATCAAAAATATAAACTATTATTACTATTGAAATATAATTGTCCATCAGTTCTGGCCTTTGTATTTAATTCTTGTGTAAAATACCACTTTGCACTCAATCATCTATCTTCTCAATTTTACAGTATGATGACAGACTTATATCTTTCTGAAATAGGGAAAAATATATCATTAAATTATTAGGTCACTTTTCGAACTGTTACATAATCATTTGATTACTTATTATAGTATTTTAAAATACTATACATTTTTAAATTCAAAACAAAAGTCAATATACTATTTATTAATAATTGTAAGTATTCAAAAATGTTTACATTAATTAACTAAATATTTTTCAAATAAAGATGAAGAACAAAATAAATATGAGGATCAAATTTATAATTTAAATTTATTAAATAAAAAAAACAAACAATTCATTCATTCATAATAACATTTATTTCTTATCATTTCAAAGTAAACAAAATAACAATTTAAATATAAATAATTAAGAGGCAACACCCAGAAAGTAATAACATTTGGAGGTTTCCCTCCAAAAAAACTTGTGACGGGTAGCCAGTTAAGAAATTGTAATCATATTGGAGTTTAAACAAACAGAAACAAAACAAGACAAACAAACATGTAAAGCAAGACAACGACAAATTAACAACAATAACAACATCCTCACGATTTTTGATTTCATTACATTTAATTATTTCTGTTAATGTTATTATTAATAAAACGCTATATTGTCTTGTACATTTTTATTAAAAATTCCTAATTCCCGAACAGCTTCAGTTTTTTTCTTAATCTTCCATCCATCCAAGCCTTGTTTGATCCATCTATCATCAAGACGCCAATCAATATCATTCATCCTCCCAGACTTTTTTTTATTAATCATACTAACTAAACTAGGCCTAGTATTCGGCATTAAATATGCCAAGCCTACTACTACTAGTACTAGGCCCTAGATCGGATTGCGCAGAAACGCCTGCCTGAACTAAATTTAAACAACAATTTAATAATTTTGTTAATGTTTACTAACAAAAAAATATATATTCTAAAAACTTACCACTACAATTTACCCAATACAACACGAGAAAACTTCCCGAACAAACAATAACACGTCACACGTGGATGTGGTTCAATGGTTTATTATACACTTCCGGGGTATGTGATCGCGTAACTTGCTTGCCGGAATGGCTGCCCATGGAATTTCACTCATGCGCAGTGTATAAGAGATAGGAGTTCCCTATCTTGCGCCACTTCGTGGCGCTATAGTATCTTTGGACGTGACGCTGAGAAAACGCGTTGTTTCACAATTTAAAGTACATTGTTTTAGGACTAAAATGGACAATCAAGCAGATGTACTAGATATTCACGAAGAGGATGAAGATGAAGAATTTAAGGTCGATGAAAATTCAGACCGTAAGTATTTAATCCTAGTTTGAGCAAAGAGATAAGTTAGGCATTATAGCTAGGCTACTCTACTAGGCCTAGTTAGGGGCCAGCCAGGGCCTCTCTAGCCGGCCCAACCCTGCCTGGCTAGCTAGTAGTAGCCCTAGAGGATAGGCCTAGCTAATAGGGCCTTCTTGGGTAGCTTCACTTAGTGAGTAGTCGCGCCTAGGCTAAAGACCATTCCCTACAATTGTTAACGTTTTGTAAAAATATGCATATGCTTAGTTAGTATAGGCCTACTCATAGTAGGCCTACTATCTAGTAGGCTAGCCTATATTTATTAGGCCTACTAGTAGTACACTACAGTAGTAGGCCTAGCTAGCTAGGCCTAACTAATAATATTAATTAATAGAGGAGGCTAACTAAACTAGTAATAATAATAATGTATGGTAGGCCTACAGTACTCACTATACTAGGCCTATAGGCCCACTGTATATTATGTGGTAGGGACTTGCATATATTTTTCAGTTTATCGTTCAGCATTTAATAGTGTTTACGTTTGGAAGACTAAATAATCATATTCATAAGCATTTTAAACTTTAAATCAACAAAATTGATTGAGTAATTATTTCGAAAGTTATGAATAAAATAAGGTGTAACATTTGGCACCGTTAGTCATTAAATGCTTTGTATTGTATAGGAATCCCAATCATCGCCGAAAATGATCTTTTTTAGCCAAAATCGACGTAAACATGTTGCCCCCTCAGCCGACTGTTGTATGAACTACGCCATTTTTCTGTAAAATAATTACCGGTACATAAAATCACATTTTGTAGTAAATTATTTGTGTATTAACATTGTAAAATTCAATAAAATATGATATTAAATGATTACTGCTGTACAGTAGGCCTAGTTATATATATTTAACCTAATTCGAAGAATGTCAATACTTTAATAGTCCTGATAGACAACATGACTGAGAAAAATATTATGAAGTGCACTGAATTTTTTACTTGAAAGATTAAAAACAATTAAATTATTAAATACTGTAATGCACTGTACCCTACTTCAGTAATTATTTGTAATACACGCACCACTCCAGGAGGTCGTATACTGTGTAGTGTGTCATACAATTGAAAAGTGCATTATGGCAGTTCAAACCAACAAAATTGTACTTAACTTTATGTAATTTTAATATTATTTATTTTTATAACACAATAAACCTAAACTTATGTACAGTACTATGTGTACTGTACATACAGCACAAGTAGTACTTACTGTAATCACGGCTCAACTTGTCGGCGGCCCAACCTGTCATATGCCGTATGGGCCAGGTCTTCAAAGTTAATTACAGTATGCTAAAATAAAATATGTGATATTAATTTTTTATTTTACATGGTTATCCCTCATATAAATAGATTACAAGAAAGGAGCACCACCGATAGTTCACATTCAACGTTTCAAATAAAATAACATTTTTCTGGTGGCGGCTCAACTTGGCCTAATCCATTAGGCCTACTATACTGTAGCTAGCTACAGGTAGAGGTAGCCTAACTTTTAGTACAGTAGGCCTACTACTATACTACAGTACAAACTCTCTCCATCATCTGATCTGTAATATAGGCTTGGATAGGCATTTCTTTACTGCTTTCTGACTGTAAATGACGACAAACACAGTAATGCTATATCCGAACTGTCTAGCAATCGCGGTTCCCAAAAACCATCATTACAAAGTCGACAATTATTAAATGGGCTGAATTTAACAATAAACTAATTTTTTTATAGAAAATATTCAAAAACTGAAAAAAAATGTGAAGAAAAGAAAAGGAAGAGGATTTGGTACAGGTAAGTAAGATTAAATGATTATTAATTAAATGAAATTATTTGTACCATTGCAATCATAAACATTATTGTATATAATTAATAATTAATCAACTGTAAACACACTTCCCCCTTTAGATGCTGGTGTACGAACAGCAGGAGATGATTTTGAAGCCATGGAAGTGGATAACAGTGAAAGTGGACCCCAAAGATGTATGCATAATAAATTTTTTTTTTACCTATTGCTATTAATTTTCATACCTTAAAACTGTATAACAATATATGAACAAACTATTATATGGTTAACAATGCTGTGTGTATAAAATATTGACTGGATCTCAATTGAGATATAAGATATTATATACAGTTGTGTAATAATAAATATACTGTATGATGTACTACAGTATACCCATCTCTTATACACTTTCTGTCCAAATAATCTTTTTCAGCCGTAGAAGGTTGGATCCTATTTGTCACTGGTGTTCACGAAGAAGCAACAGAAGAAGACATCCATGATAAATTTGCAGATTTTGGTGAGATCAAAAACCTACACGTGAATCTGGACAGACGAACAGGATATCTGAAGGTAACGTTCCATTTGTTTTTATGGGGTTACCAGAAAAAAGAAACAAATAATTAAATTGTTCTTTGTCATCTAAAAAAGAAGCTTAAGATGGAATAGATAAAATCGATATGGAAAGCAGCGTTCATTGTCATTGTTTTGAACTACTACTACTTTTTGAAATTATCCAAATTAATATCACACGTTTCTTTTGATCGAAAACCCAATCCAACGTCTTGCCTGCCAATATTTTTTGGTTTGACACCCAATATCGAGGGCCCTGAATGATCAGTTCTATTAGGAACTGGATAGGCTACCCTCAGTAAATATGGTAATAAATAAATAAATAGATATCTACTGTAGGTTCTGGAGCGTAATTAGTGAGGATAAATATTTTGGCACATACTGTGTTTCATACTTGAGCTCAGTGTATTTCCCAGACAAAAATCAAATGTGTGGACTAGGATAAAAAAAGACAAAAAATATTGCATCGCTGACTTTATACAATAAGTAAAATACACAACATTTTCTTGAAGACATTTATTTTGTGTTTGCTACCCTCTAGTGACGAGAATTATATGCTCTGTTGTCAATTAATGTTTTATTGCTTTTACATGATGTTGTTTGTTACACAGTACTGTATATTGTGAATTAAATCTGGTTACTGGCTTATAATCAATTTTAATTGATAAAACACATTAAAATGTTGAGAAAATGTTAATAAATATTACAAGAAGAAAATTCTGCTTAAAGTTAACTTTTTTTTTTAACTTAATTATTTTGTCGTTAATTTAAAGCAAAATTATTTTTTTTTAAGAAATGAAAAACTCTATTTTAATAGGCCAAAAAACTACAAAATGGCCATGTTAATTACTGTACATGTATATATTTTTCTCTTTAAAATCTTTGCTTCCCTCTAGGTCGGTTTAGGCTATGGTTCTCAAACTCTATGTTAACCCACTGTACTGTAGGCTATTGTACACTTACATATAGGTACATTGCTTGTTTCCTATGGTACAACATTTGGAACATGCAATTATTTTTTCTCTTGAATGAATGCCCCGCCACATAATATGGTGTATAACCAAATTGTGTATGGTTTACAGATGTTTATAGTTTAGAGGGAGAAAGTGTAAATTTGTACTGTTTATTTCTCACTTATTGTGTTTTGTTTTTTTTATATAGAGGGAGTATTTATTCGAGTAAATAGGATACCATTTTATCCCCACACTTTTTTTTTTTCCTATGATTAGGGGTTGTAGGCATGAAAGAATAAATAATTTGGTGTGAGAGCACACCAAATTACTTGATGAGACTGTACAACCCATTTTCTGATGGCCATTTATGACTCGGTCATTATTTTTCTCAATTAGTGAATTTGAGATATTTTTATTATATTGTAATCAAGCTCTTATTCATTGGTTGACCCCATTTCATCAATTCTCTTTATAAAGCTGTATACTTTAGTAATTTTCATTGATGTAATTACTGTGTTGTAATTTGTATATGATATGAAGATGAATTCTGTAATTTTTGTATTGTTGTGATATTTGATAACTCAACCTCAACACAACACATTTTGTGGTTGAATAAACACTTCAATAACGAACGTACAATGCATTTTCTATGCGTTGTCACCAAACACTTTATGCATTGTACACATTCCAAATCTGCAATAATTCTGTCGGGTATGGTAACTGTATTTTTCAATAAATTAGCTTCAAAATTATACGTAGTAATAGTAATGTATAGTACAGTGAGCACTGCTACTACAGTACTACTGTAGCAACTAACAATTACTGTTTTATACTCCAATACTTTTCCAAATTGTAAATTGTAAATACTGTAATACAAACAGTACTGTAGGTGATCTAGCTGCACCAAAATGACTATTCAATAGGCAGAGTGGTATTGTATACAAAACAATGCGACTGTGCAACACTGCAAAGTGTAGCTCAGTAAACTGGAGTATTCAGTACATGCCATTTTATCAATGTTCTAAAAAAATCACAAAACTGAATGATTTGTTTGCAAAATGAGGTCGGAGCATTCAACTTGACAAATGTTGATTACATGTTGAGGCCAGGTAACACTTGTTTTAGATAATCCAAGCAGTGGGTAATTAGGATTAAAATATGTGCCTTCCCTCGAGACCCGTAGTTTCTATCCGGGAATTCATGCCAGATGAGATACAGTGGTACATGGATATTTTGCCCTACATTGTAGTACGCAATGTGCTTCAATTGTTACAATAATCCTATATATGCACAATAAGATACAGATGATGACATTACAGTTAACGTAGTTGTTGTTACATGTAAGGCATGCTGTCTTGCATATCATACAGAGAATAGAGGAATGCCCGACATTTCCTAGCATGATGACACACATAACTTATACAGACCTGAATGATCAAACATCACTATTGCTGTTTACTTAGATCATATTTTATCAACCAATTTATAATTAATACCAAAGCAACACCTACAGCACCATTGACTGTTGAGTGCAATAATTTGTAGCCCACCTGCAATTTTTAAAAGAAAAGGCCTGCTACAGTAACTGTAATAATACTGCAGCACTAAGTAAGCTTTTGATGACTACTGTACAGGCAATTTTATTAAAAATTATGATATCAAATTACAATTTGCTATTTTATTAAACAAATACCGATGGCCACATTTTTTCTAAACAGCGTAATTTTAAATATCTTTCAATTCTGTAAAAATGAACAGTAATTTATATCTTTATTTAAAAACTGTTTACATTATACAGTACCACAAACTTAAAGGTAAAACAAGCCTTTATTTTATACTTTGATACAGTATGCTTAATACAAACATATACCAAGTATTTTACCTACTTTACTGTATGTACGATAACGTCAACAATTTTTTAGTTCTGATCACACTTTTCATGCATGGAATCTCAAGAGCGCCATCATTTAAACTTCCCGTGAAACTGACAGGCCTGGTCTAACATAGACAGGCATTACATTCATCAATGACTAGACTATGCCCTAGTTACAGTATTCTGTCAGTCTGATGGGAACATAATATGCTTAATCAATTTCTTTCTATATTTGTTTTTCTTCTAAATAAACAATTTCCAAATATGGAATGTATTTTTATCTTAGAGCGGCAATGTTCAACACTCAGTTTTATGCCGTGTCATGCTGTTTGAATCGTCAGTGCCATGCAATTACAAAACGAGAATACTTTTATTCCCTGGTTCTCGTTTTCTTCTGCCAGCTGACTTTCCGTGTCACGCGTGTTTATTAGCGATGTAATTGTTTGCGATGGTAGTTGAGGGACGCATGTTTATTGGCATTTTGACAATCGTGTTGTCCTCCACATTGTAACCGTTTTAAAACTGGCATACCACTAATGTAGCTCATTAGACCTTTAATGCGTTACCACTGCTAAATCAATTGTATATTGACAAATGAATTTATTCATTATCGCTGACAAATCTGTTACCGATAATTGCGCATGATGGCAATCATTTGGTCGGACTGTACCAATGTTCAAAATCATGCCCCTTCAGGGCCGTAGTCTGTCTTCAATTAAGTTTGTCTGACTGTGTGACATTCCAGCTCGCATTTCTACAATTGTCGTAAATCTACAAATGTTTTATTTTTTCATCTGTGACAAAATTGAGGTCATTGTCAGTGTATGCGTTTTAATGTTGCCTTTAGATGTTTGGCGACTACGCCGTATCAGAATAAATCAAATTAAACTCGTAGAAAGTGCTTTACGTCCCCTAAGTTTATTTTATTCCCTGGGAAACTTTGATGGGCTATTCTTTGGTAAATTGAAAGATTATTTTTTATGCTCTGTTTATATGCTTCTTTGCCATTATATAATGTGAATTAGTAATAATGTATATTTTTAGTTCAAAGTTTTTACACATCGTGCCAATGAAATTAAATTTATAGAAACAAAATGAAGGGAAGGTCATGTCCAATCCCCCCAGAAACGAATTTAGAGCAATTGTAAATTAATTTTTAAACATTTGTATTGCACATGTATCTGCTATTCTAATTTAATGTAAATTAAAATTTAATTACCAAATTTTACTTTTTCCATGAACTCCAAATAATTCTTTGCTTTTCTGTAATTTTAACATTCTATAATAATTTAATCAAAGTAAATTAAAGTTTTTTTAAAGTTCAAAAGTTTATGATCAGTAAATGTTTATTTGCGAAGGACAAACAACTGAAAATTTATTTTTTGAGAAGACCAACAAAATTCTTTAAAATGTCAACTCAGAACATTGCCTCAACTTTTAGCTCCCTCTATTGACCATGGAGGAATTACTTGGTAAAAAAACATTGACTATTGACTATATCCTAATTTCTAATCATACAGTATTCAAGGTTGCTACCTGTATACAGGTAATAGGGGAAACCCCACAGTACTGTATGTATAGTTGGTAGGATGCTCTGTATAATTCATTGGTAGGTACTGTTTACAGTGACGATTGATTCTAATCATACAGTATTGAAGGATGTCACTGATAAGTGAAACTCCATTGTATGGATGGGTACTATTTGTAATTCGTTGGTTTGGGGATACAGTGAGGATTTATTCTAATCACACATTATTCAATGATGCCACTAAGAGGGAAAACCCCATATTATGGCCAGTTGCTCTTTTTAATTTGTTGAAGGGGATACAGTGAAAAATAAAACAAGTAGAGAATGTAGGAATGAGAAAATAAAACTTAAAATTTACTGTAACACTACAGTTAGTAAAACCAATTCGTTTTCAAGTACAGTTAATGCATGCGATATTAATGCAAATACATGTATTATATTTTTTAATAATTTACTACAATCTCAACTTGATGAGCTTTGCGTTTATAATGTGTCTTATGATGATGTCAACATGATTCTACAGTACTGTAGAAGTATATAAAATGTGTACGCAATCTTTTTACAAAACGTCATGTACAGTACAGTTAGGTTCAGACTTTTAGGTGTTTATAAAAATAATGTATTTTACAATGTAAACTGGCAAATGTAGAAAGTTGTGGGTGGTAGTGTGAACAGCTGCTGTTTGTAATAATGTTCAGTGCTACCGTGTACAATACTATGCTAAGCAGGTGTTTGTAGAAGTGGGGTTGTAGTATACAGTCTTTGTCACTATCATTCATAAATATATACTCAACATAATCAGTTAAGACATATGTGTTATGTTACAGCAGCAGTGGGTTACTGTATAATGTTATAGGTTTTTCATTTGTGTGATGATGTATATTTAGCTGGCACTGTAAACTTGATGTGTCTTGCTCCATTTCTCCTTTCTACATTATTTACAGCTTTCTCCTCGTTTCTAAAATATCTACTGTAGGCAGAAAATACTTGTTGAAGTTAAAGATGAACCCAAAATAAAGTCTGTGTTTTCTAGAAGCTCCTTTCTTTTCATTGCATTCTCTCTTTGGTTCAAATTCATCCTCATGTAAAACTTTTACCTACTTGTGAAAACTCTTTATTTAGCAAATGTCAGGATTTTGATTATCTTCTTGGAATTGCTGCTACTGTACAGTATATGTTTGATTTATTAAATTATTATTCCTGATTCTCAGCTTATTTATAGCAAAATTATAAATACCGTACATTTTAAATACTGTACTTTTCCAGTTGCTATAAATGTGAAGATTACTGTAATGTTTCATTATGTTAAACACCAACATGATACGGTACTGTAGGTTGTGCTGTTATTTTTTCACTATCTTAAATTTAGAATCCAGCTTTAGTATGTTTACCCATGGAGGTATACCTCCATGGTTTACCCTTGTTCCCCACCATAGTGGTTTTGTTTGGTAGAAAAAGTTCTGTAACAGCAACAACTAATTAACACCAATAAATGAAAAATTGTAAAACAATGGATGAACTGTTTTAATTGGAAATGCTAATTTCATTCAGTATTTGTCTTTATTTCTGATTGTTTGAAAATAGACACATTTAATTAAAGTTTACTATATTTTATTAAACTTTGTATTCATTTTCCTTGATTTTATATTTTTCAAATACATACTGTAAACTATACTGGTACTGTATGACTATTAAATTCCATCATGAAAATTGAGAACAGAAAATCTCCGACTCTTAATCTACAAGAATCTATATAGGTACTAAAAATAATAATTTTATTGACGATGATCAGTGTTCCAATTCCTAAATTTAAGTACAAACATTTGTAAGTTTATTTAATTGAGAAATTAAAGAAACCCTCTTGTGAGAATCCTTTGGAATGCAATGGTCATATTTTTGTATTACTTCATTGGTGTTTGTGCTTTGTTATATTCAGGTGGTGGTGTAAGATCCAAGGCTTTAGCGAGGTACCACAGGAACCCCCTGTTGGACGTGCATGACGCTAGAATGAAATAACATTGCGGGCAAGCACAAACCAAGTTTTATGACACCTGTGACCTTACGCACAGGTGTCAAAAGCGTTTCCGTACTTGAGACTCCTATAATTATCGTAGCATACAGTAATTTTAAGCAAACGATATCAGAAAAAAAATTGATTTATTTGTGGCATCGGGGTTGGAACTGTCAAGTCACTATGGGCTTTGACGTATGAAAATTGCATTGAAAGTGCATCCTGGGTTGGCTGATATTTTATGGTGCTTGCAGAGGCTTAGAGATTTCAGGGGTGCTTGCAGAGGCCTAGAGACTTCAGAGGGGCCTCTAGTGGCCTAGAAATTTCTGAGTTACTGTATAGAGGTCAAAATATATTTTTTCAATTTATGTCCACATTATTTTAAAATGAATGTTGTGCAAAGTTTAATTGATCGATTTAAGAATGTACAGGGTAATTGTATTATTTTTATCCGAATCCAATCTTGATTTTTTTACAGTATATCTAGAATAGTTTCACACAGAACATCTAAATCTCTTGTACAGTACAAGTACTGTAAAGCGTGGTTCCCACTAGCGACGCAACACAAGGACGTAACGGCAACGCAAGTGAATTGACCAATCACAAGCGATGGCTTATTCCCTTGTGATTGCTAACTGTCTATAACTTCGCTTGTCATTGGTTAAAACGCTTGCGTTGCGTTTACGTCCTTGCGTTACGTTCTAGTGGGAACGAAGCTTAAGTAGAAAATGTAGACACCATTTGGGATGCAATAGTTGATATACTGTAAAGATAGCGAACAATTTTCAGTTTAAAACCTTCCCATTACAATTCCAATCATTTTGATACCCCATGTGCAGTTAACAAAAATGTGACTGTAACGAAAAAACTTTCTTTTAATAAAGATTTTGTTTACGTTTGTTTATTGCAGGGATATGCACTTGTAGAGTACGAAACATTCAAGGAGGCAAGAGCAGCCATGGATGAACTCAACGGATCACAGATCTTAGAGCAAGAAGTAAATGTTGACTGGGCCTTTGTAAAAGGACCACAATCTGGAAAAAGAGGGTAATGTTATATTCTTGTTTCTAGCAGTGTTACTGACGTGGCATTAAGTTTCAGCTAGTGGAGTTCTTGTACACTTTAAGAACCCGAAACATCTTTACAAGCAGTAATCATGGGTTTCCTTTGTGGTGTGTATGGAGGGAGGACAAGGGTTCTGGAAGGAGTATAGTTTCCATCAGCATTTCTTTTAAAACCTTTATCTACATACAGTATCTACAAAAATGTGTGATGATCAAAGATTCTATAGCCAAAGGCTAGATCGTCAACTCTAAAGTTATCGCAGTTAGGAAACATTATTCTTCATGGAGGGGAACCAACAAGATGGCGGCTGCAATCAAATGTGATACGCCCCTACACAGTCATGCACTACTACATTCTCCCCATTGTTTGTCCCCATTCTTAACCGCTCGGCCAATCAACTTTCAATTTCAATTTCAAAAGACATTTATTTTCCTCCATAGCAATACAATACAAAATAATAAACAGAAATGGTAAGGTAAATTAAAAATGAAATAGATGATTGTTGGATATACAAAAAAAAAGTGAATTTACGAAAATTGGCTATGGAGGAAGGTATAATCCTGAGAAGATGAGGAAATCTTGTGCTGGGTATGCCTATGCAAATAAAATGGATAATTGAATAAGAGTGGAAATTAAGAGAAAAAAACAAGACAAAAAAACACACACAAAAGGAAAAAAAAAATAAATTAAAAAAACAAAAAAAACTCAAAAACCACAGTAGATCAATGACTAGCGGTTGTGTTCAAACAAGGCAATCCTAACAACAGGATGCTAAGCGTCGAAGATCAAAGGGTTTATCTGTGGCTGCGACACGATCAGTTCCAAACGTCCCTAACAGACACTGTACACCGTATCTGTACAGTACTGTTGGTGTTTGTCGCAGCCAGATGTAAGATCAAAAGACTGTTACAAGTTCCTATCTTGTCAAGGCAAGCTCAGTGTCCTGTTGTTAGATTGCCACTTTCAATCACTAACCAAAATCACATGGTAGGCCCTATGTTTCAATGGGATACAAGATCAACTAAACTCTTTACACAGGATAGGACCAACAGCAATTGGATGTCAGTACTAATCTATCTTTTAGCCAAACATAATAACCAGACCATGAAAACTTCACTGGGTACCCTATTTTTTGGCATGTACAGTATGTATAATTAAATGTAGGGCTTTCATTTGAAGATCAAGTTTATTTACCTAAACATTTTTGCAGAAAACAGCATTGATTAATTGAAGAAGTTATCTCAGGTCTAGAGGTTTGTTGATAAATCCAGGACAATGACCGTATCTATATTATTTCAATCCATACTGAACTGTCTATGTTATCTTAATTGCATATTTCTCTATGATCTTTGATAAAAATCCTAGTATTTTATGTTTAAATGTTAAAATTGGATAACATATTATTGAACTTAACTATGTAGCATAGTTTTTAAGGAGATTGATTGGTAAAATAATACCCTACAAAAATTGAATTTATTTGTTGTTTTGAGTTGTTTTTTTTAATATGTAATGGATAAACTTAAAAAATGGACGAGTCCTTAGTTCATTCGGCAATCTTCATCGTTTGGTAAAGCGTTGTCCGTTTGCAAAAATATGTTGTTCGCGTAAAAGTAGGTTGTTCGTTTTTTAAAGTACGTTGTTTGTTTTACATTAGTTCGTTTGTTTGTGAAAGTAGGTTGTTCGTTTGTGAAAGTACATTCTTTGTTTTAATTTAGATCGTTCGTTTGTGAAAGTAGGTTGTTCGTTTGTGAAAGTAGGTTGTTCGTTTGTGAAAGTACGTTGTTTGTTTTACTTTTGTATTTTTGGCGGCGATTGCCTTCCATAGTATGGTAAGTGTTATTGAAAGAACCACAAAACAGACTAAAATGATCTAAGCTTATACCAATTTACATTGACAGTTTATCTTTCAAGGTCTTGGTTTGGTTTGAGTGGATCTTGGTACAATCTAAATTTAGGCAGAGAACAGCTGTTGATCAAGTAAAACTCCTATCTAAAAATTGTCTTGTCCCTTTATTTAACTTTCAAGAGGAAAGGGAAAATGTACAAAGTCTATAGTACAGTACAGTACTGTATATCAAAGTCTTGAGATATTAAATAATCGTTCCCTTGAATACAATACAAACAATTACAAAACAATTTACTTTTTGATGTACAGTAATACATTTATTTTCACAAGGATGTTATGGTCAAATTGCTTCCAATGTTATTTGGCCAATCATAACCATGATGGATCATGTGATTGGTAAATGTGGAAAACAAATTTAAATAAAGATGGTGTTTCCACTGTTTGAAACATGCTTTCCCTAAATGTGATTAGGGGAATAAAAATTGGTCTGCTTTTATTAACTTACAAATTAAGTTTCAGAAGGAGGTCATTGTTCAGTTTTCTATAAATATGTACATCTTTATAATATATTTAACAGAATTGCATTTCATTCTACTGTATATTTAAATTACATACAGTACTGTACTGTATATGTTGTTTTAATCATTAATTCATTCTCCTTTATGTGTTTGAGATTATAAATAAAAAGAAAGCTATTTTACCAGTGCCTGACTGGCCGTGTTCATGTCAGTCACATATGTACATTCAAGATTCAAGATTCAAGAAATTTTATTTGTCCATAAAAATGGAAATTCACTTTGCTTGGTAGATTAAAACAACAATAATTGCAACAATTGAAAAACGTGCAGTATTATAACAGATTAAAAATACAAGATAAAAAGTTAAAAATACTGTACATTTCTGTTTTGACGTAGTTTCTCATATTTATGTTTTCTTAGTTGTAAACCTCTGTTATGGTACAGAATTATCTATGTAATTGAGAATGATGATTTGTGATGGGCAAACAAGGCTACCACAGAGTTGGGTGAGAAGGTACCCTGTGACTCTAAGCCAAGATCGCCATTTAATTCGTAAAGTAGATATTGAACTTGTCTAGCGATGTATTTACAGTGCCCAGTATGACCAGACAAACTAAATGACATAATAGTTAATAGTCACACTGAGAAATAACAGCAGACTGGACAGTAGGCCGTCCATGCTAGCCACATACTGGTCAGAATTGAAACATGTTGCACTGTCGTAAGCATTCCTTAAGCTCAATGGTAGGTGACCAATGTTTGTGGTAAAACTGTTGAGATAAAAGGCATGTATTATTGACAATGACATTTAAAATTAACATCACATGAGAAATGAAACTGGGTATAAACAATTTTTTCATGCATTTTAACATCATCCAGGGAATAAATATCCTTAGTCCGTCCCCCACAGAATCTCAGGGGTTTGCACATCATTTTACTTGGGGCTAGGATGTTAATTTTCAGTTTGTTCTGCCTACAGTATGTAGATTACAACAACTGTGTAGGGAAGAGGGTTATGAGGTACTGTATTTGTGGGTGGGAGAGGGAGGATGCCTTTTGTACTGTACACAATATTGACCTTACCATTGATTTTATCTTCACTGACTGTTATTTCTTCATCTTTTAGCTAATGTAGTGTATAGAGGGATATAGAGCACTTGGGTTTAGGCCGCAAGTGTATGTTGTTATTGTACCATAGGTACCTAAATGTCCATATTGACTGTCACAGCCTAGGGCTTTGTTATAGTAAAATACAAACATACAACTTCCCTGTAAAAACTATGCTTGAAGCTGATTTACATTAACAAAATACTTCTTACTCAATCAATAATAACTTACAATAATGATAACATAGCCTCTGTCACAACTAATTACACCCTATCTTAATTATTATTAAGGTGTGAGGAAATTAAAATTGTAAAATATTGTATATAATCATCTTACTGTATCGTAAACAGGTACGCGGTGAGTGTTTTGAAAGGAGCGGTGAATCGGTCACTATAGGTGGAAATGAAATTATTTAGGTTAACTTATCGAAAGGACCTTGGTTTGTGGGTTCCTACCGTGCCGGACCACTTAACAGCAGGCCCTGAAATATGACGTGCTTATGAGTGAACTTTACAAGTAAATTGATCATTTATCATTTTATACTGAATCAATATTGACATGTACATCTTAGTCATATTATTCAACCTCAACACTTTACCTCTCCAAAGGGTTATTTTTTATTGAGTTGAATTACAATTATACAAATATTATTTTTGTTATACAGTAGTAACCTAATAATATAACTCATCATGAATATCTTGCCTAGGGTAAGACCCAAAGGGTATTTCGATGGAATTGTCTGTCATTTTTTATCTTGTATTGGAAACTTTAAGGTAGTTTAAGAGCAGCAGTTTTGTTTGGAATGGTTAGACCTACAGTAGATATCCATTGCAATTGCATAATTATACAGTTGATGCAAAGATGTAGAGGAGAAGCGTTATGCTCTGCCCATTTAAATTTTTGAAAAATTTATGAAAAATATAACTAAAATAAATCATAATTTTCATTTGTAAAAAAAGGAATAAAGAATGCCTATTTCACATGTTGTAAAATGTTCCTTATTAGCATGGCACCTACAATTTCAATTTTACTCTCATATTTTATTTCATCTCAGATCTCCTCAAAACCAGCCTGAAATGTTGCTCTATAAAGGGTTAAGGCAGTGGCCGAAATTTAGAAGAAATATTCGCACATCTTTAAAACAAATACTGTGAACACAACTTGTTGTAGTTTTATATAATATCTCTAATTAATAATACTGTACTGTACCTTTTTCATACTTATGATACATACATATTTCTTTATATTTTCCCACCCAATCATATTTACTGTACTATTTAGTATACATTACATGCATATAAATATTTTATTCTATAGGCGAAACAAGAGGCGGTAGGCAGTGCTCTCCTCATCTATCTGGTGTATCTTGTCATCTACAGCATCACTCATACCAGTTGAAGATTATATCAAGTGGCATATTTGAGGGTTACAGCAGACATCTTCAACATCTTTGGGGGAGAATGTAATATTTATGAACAAGGGAGTGGCAATCGATATTATCAATGCACCATTCCATACTAAGTTTTCTTGAGTTTATTCAACAATCATTTTAAAAATTGTTCTCTGTTCTAAATAAACATTTGCAGACTTTAAACACTTTGTTTTCACTGGGAATTCAGGATGTGATGTTTATCTAATGTAGGCCTAGAGTAGGGCTGTATAGTTAATGATGTTTCCAATCTTTGAAATGGAAGAAAACACACAGAAATGTTTTTCAATCAGAATTTTTTTTTAAAGTGAAAATAAGTGGAAATAAATAAGCATCACCTTCAGACCATAAACCAACCTTATGCTTTATACACTTTTTGTTTTAACCTATGCCTACATTATCAAATTAGTTTGACAAAAATAGTGTGATGTTCCCAAATATGGTAGCGATATAATATCATCAGGTCCATATTTGAGCACTTTTTATCTCATAAAGTTTGATAGTGTAGACAGAGCTTATGTCATTTTAACCAGGAAGAGTTTTATAGAATAAACAAAATCTTGTTTTGCAGTTTTATTTGTTGATAAATATTAATTAATATTAAATAAAATAATAATAAAATTGTCCATAAAATTGTTGATATTTAAAAACTTTTCAGATAAAAAGTTTGCTACATTTGTGTCTGTTGAGAGAGAAAAAAAGATGAACAGTGCCCTCTATGAACAGTGCCCTCTATGAACATTATTTTCTATACTGCAATGATATAATGAGTTTTTTCTTTATGAAGAATATAACCAATTATTCAGTATGCTGCTTTTTTATAAAAGTAATGTAATAACTAGTTGTAAGAAATAAATTTGTTACCAAATACTATTACATTGTGTTTTTGTTGTATTAGAGTGTGTGCAGGTAAATTTGCATTACAGTATTATGTACTAGGCCCTATCAGAGGCCTAAATAGGTAAAGAATCAACAGTACAGTTATAAAAATATAAGAGGGATGCATTCAAATCGGTGAAAAAAAATAGTGGTCCATATAAAGCGTGGTTTCCACTAGCGACGCAACGCCAGGACGTAACGCAACGCAAGTGAATTGACCAATCACAAGCGATGGCTTATTCGCTTTTGATTGCTAACTGTCTATATATATAGCTTGTCATTGGTTAAAACGCTTGCGTTGCGTTTACGTCCTTGCGTTACGTTCTAGTGGGAACCAAGCTTAAGTGACAGAAATAATAATATAATGTGTACATAACCCGGTCGTGTTGAATGGAACCAGCATCTTACTCAACAGAAGACGCTGCGGCGCACCGTCGCTCAAGAACGACATCGTCGTCGTGTTACGTAATGTTTCGTAAAGCTTGGTTCCCACTAGAACGTAACGCAAGGACGTAAACGCAACGCAAGCGTTTTAACCAATGACAAGCGAAGTTATAGACAGTTAGCAATCACAAGCGAATAAGCCATCGCTTGTGATTGGTCAATTCACTTGCGTTGCGTTGCGTCGCCAGTGGGAACCACGCTTAAACCTTTGTTTAGCATGTTAGTCTATAAAGCTTGGTTCCCACTAGAACGTAACGCAAGGACGTAAACGCAACGCAAGCGTTTTAACCAATGACAAGCGAAGTTATAGACAGGTAGCAATCACAAGCGAATAAGCCATCGCTTGTGATTGGTCAATTCACTTGTGTTGCGTTACGTCCTTGTGTTGCGTCGCTAGTGGGAACCACGCTTTAACGATAAAGCAGCAATAAACATATATGTGTATGGTTCACTTTAGACGCAGTTTTAAGACTGGTGTGGAAATGATCCGTAGAGAGTGTGTATGGTTCACTGTAGTAGATTGAACCACAGTGGACTACTATCCGTAGAGAATGTGTTGGGTCACTGTAGAGTGGACTACCAGACGGCAGTTTTACTCTTACTGATTTGCTGAAATATCAATAACCCTTGATATCAACCATTTGCTGTATAATATCATATATAAATTCTCTTTTCATACGACTAGGAAAAAATAAACAAACACATTGTATAATACATTCAACTTTTTTATTCTCATTTATATACAAATTTGTATAAAATAAGGATATATTGGATAGAAAATGGACATCTACGAATATTACTACTCATTTATTTCCGACCCAATCCTATAAATAGAAAAATAATAAACTAATAATTATATAAAAATTAAGGACACTTTTACAGAATGGTTTTAATGAACTGAATATAGGCTTTAAAGTATGGTAATCAGTGCATAGTTCCGACAAGATGCACACTTCCCATAAATTCAATTTTTAATATGGGTAGTGTACGTTTTCATTTCTGATATTTTCTGCTTACCGTTACCACTCATCTGTGTAAATTGGCCTTTATGCTTCTAGGCTCTTTGCAGAACCCAGTCACTTCACTGCGGGATAACCTTTACTAAATGGATACAATGTTTTATTTATGTAGACAATGTTATGTTAAAATATATCATAAAATATTTACATAAAACTAACACGTGTGATTTAATTTAATTATTCATATAATTGCTTATAGGTAAATCCAATATTTCACAATCCTATCTTATTTACTTCTAAAATTGTTAAGAAAATAGTTTGTATTTTTTTTTTACTATATACATTTTTACTATGGCATCATAAGCTGATAAAACGAATGAACAGCAGATACTCTCGTAAGGCATTGGGGGAACACAGACCGTTTAGATATATTGATCTTGAGTAAAAAAGGACAACATTGGTTTATGGGTGTGCAATTTATTTGATGTAACTAACTGTATCATTTCAACTGCAAACTAATTCAATTTCTGTTACGTTATATTATACATATATCTCTGTTTGAACTAGGGATCGGACAATACCTCTCCGATAGATATGACCTTCGTACAGTGTGCCGTACGTATAATGAAATTAAATAATGTTATAATAATTGACCAGAGAAATTATCGCATGTGTATCTAAATTCAATGTCTTGAATGAAATACAAGGTTAAACATTCGTTTTCACTTGTATCTGTGTACATGATAGTAATTGCTTACTAAGACACCTTCGGTTACCTTACTTGTCTTGTAGTAACCCCCGATACTAAAACAAGGCAAACTTTCTAACACTCTAAATATTTTTTGAATTATTATATTACATTATTAATAACCTATGCTCTAAATGTTACTTAAATACAATATAATCTTCATATCATAATACTGACAACACAGTCTCCCTGCATTCATGTTTTTGACATTTTTATGTATTTAAAGGTGTTTATTTTTGTGTTTTTTTTTTAAATTTTATATGCGCATCATTATCTCTTAAAAACTAGTCTACTTTTTTCTTCGATATGTAATGACAGTTAAATCGATCCGGGGTTGGTTCAAGTGTTATGTCTGAAAATCCAACTCGTTCGAGCGTCTTTGTTGCCTCCTCTTTACCCCACATGATCCCTAAGCCCGCCCCATTCTCAACGTTCAATGACACAGCCATACAATGCATCAGACTGATGACGTAACCATTCATCGCCCGTGGGTTGCCAATATTTCTCACCGGGTGGCTGTGGACATTCACTTCAAGCATGGAAAAATAACCACCGGGTTTCAGGATCCGCTTAATTTCTGATAACGTTTTGTACGGTTTTGGCATGTCGTGGATAGCATCGAAGGATGTGACGTAATCAAACTTTTCTGACCAATCGGACGGTAGCTGAGTTGCATCTTGTGTGTAGAACTCCGCGTTGTCGAGACTCAGTTTTTCAGCTTCTCGCTTTGCGAATTCGATACTCTCACGAGATATGTCTATTCCATAGAACCTGCTCTTTGGAAATCTTTGTGCCAGAAGCAAAACCACTTTCCCTCGTCCACATCCCACATCTAATGATTGGCCTCCTTGTTCTGTTTGGTTAGAAAGAAAAAAGTAACGGTAATCAAACGTTGACATTTATACATTTTTTTTATATAAAATTCATCTTAAGAAAATTGAGTGCTAAATTCAAGTGATATGTTATTGATATGAATATAGAATGTCATTTCTATCTAAAAATCAGTATTAAAAAATCCGTTTGCGACCACATTATACAATTCATCTGAAGACAATTGTTGTAATGTCCATTATTTAGTTTCTGCTTAGTTTGATAGAGGAAAAGTTTGATTTAATGCTTGGTTTGTTTCATATCGACTCTACTAATTTGCATACATGCAGGTGCATTCCTTTGTTTCCAATCTTTTGTTATAGTGTAGTGATTGTAGAAATGTAAAAAGGGCAGTGAACACACTAAATACTAGAGTAGGTTCGTACTGTAGTACTGTATAGCATAATGTGTTTACATGAGAGAAGCTCAACCTTGTGAGTCGTATTGTTTGTTATTTATTTCAGAATATTTTAGTTTTTTAGATTTTACAGTAAAGGCTAAAATAGGTAGGCCTATGATTACTAGCTATATTTTACCAGCTTGAGTTTTAAACAATATTCAGTTTGAATGGTATAGTCACTCCTCATGTATGTATTTATGTACTCATGCTGATTGTCAATATAATTTGTATGGTTTCAGAAATCGTAACCCGGGCAGACCAGACAGAAATTGAAAATTTATGGAATGAAGGAGTGAACCGCATTTGCATAGTATACAGCTTTATTGCTACATATTACAATGTAAAGGGTCTTTCACACCTGTTCCGGCACGATTCCGGTCCGGCGAATCGAACATCAATGTTTCGTTTTCATGACGCCCCACGCGGCTATGCGCCAATCGATTTGCGCGTAGCCGCGTGAAAACGAAACATTGACGTTCGATTGGATTTTTCGGCGCCGGATCGGAACCGTGCCGGAACAGGTGTGAAAGACCCTTTATGCAGGTAATGTTTCTTTTCAAATAGATAGGCATATAATGTAATTTCGTTTTTACAAGATTTCTATAAATCGTTGCAGGCTTCGCTATCTGATGTTATGTGGTCGCAAGCTATATTACATTTCATACATGTGATACATTCCATGTGACACGAATGATGACCAATATAATTTTTACCATTTAATTTTGCACATTATCTTAGTTTTGAATGTTTCTCGGTTTATTTTAATTTATTAAGAAATTTTGTTTTACTATACAAATTAATATTTGAAGATCTCAACCTTTTCAGTGATTTGACATGACAAAACATAATTTGTAAATATGTTATATACTTGTTGCACATCTTATTGATACTGTGCCCTTGATGCAAAAGAGATACAATAAAGTCAAGTCCAGTGAGAAATAACAAATTATGAGCGGGATATAATCATTTTCTTGAGTTAGGCATACTTACCAAGAATATCCAACATGCCCGGAACTTGAGGTAACACTCGTGGGATTAATGAGCCTGAATGAAGGCAGTTGGAAATAAAGTCCATCAGGTGGTGGAACTTGCCGTATCGTGAATATGAAACGCCTAAATACAGAGAGAGAAAAAAAAAGCACATTACAAATAAGGATGTTTACGACAATTACTGTCACAACAGCGCCGTGACGTAATTAGGTTTACAACCGGAATAAATGAATATAGTGTTTATAGTTTATTTTATTTATTTTAGCAAACTTTAAAATAGCAAAGTTCGCCGAGGTACATAATGAGTAATATCAATGACGTATTATGCGACTAAACATTGCTACTACGAACACTACAACCGAGTTGGGAACCCAGGAATGGAATGCCTATGTTTACATAACATCCTATTAATAAAATAACTATGATGTTATTGTTGTGATAACGCATCATTAAATGATAAATGTAGTTAACCGGGTTAGGAAATGTTAGTAATAAATAACATAAAGTTATAACTTTGTTTTTCAATACCTCAGGAAAAGATTTATTACTTCCTAATTATAACACAAGGTTTTGTGTGTGCCAAATATTACTGCCATTAAATAATAATTTATACCACTAATATATAATTAGGCCTATTTATTGACGTATTTTCAAATTCGGGCTTTGACAGTCGCCGGTTTCGGCCGTGTATATATGACAACTCGGGATGGAATGCAATTCAAACAGCTGCTAAAGTAGCCTAACTTAAGAATGTTAAGAAATGTACAGTGAGTTTCCGTTCAACCTTAAAGATAAGGGGAAGGATGCAATGTTGCAGCTGTCTGAATATGGGTTTAAAGATGCAGACTTCTCCAACCTAGAACTATACTCAACGAATGCATTATAATTTTGTCAATTAAAAAGTATGGTCATTATTGTTTTTTACCACATAGTTTGACAAAAAGTTGATCCAAAAGAAAAATGTACCTGATAAAGCTGTAATTTAAAGAAATCAAAATAATTAACCATAGAAAACGTGTTTTTGGTTACTTTTTTAAAATACATCAACTTATAAGAAATCTGTAACAAAAACAATGTAATTCATATACACTGATATACATTTGGACACAGATTTTCTCATGATTTTCATTAGTTTATCGACAACCATCATCTTTGGTTTGAACCATTTTTTAAACAATATGTTTTAGTAGGTGACTCAATTTCTTTCCCAAATGTTTTAATTTATATTATTAGGCCTATCAGATTCTATAAGTGAAAGTCTTAATTTGTCTATTGTTTTGTTACACTCATTCATGTAGGTCTAACACCACTTTTGGTTTAACAGAGATTTTTTCACAACCGCCGTTCTCAACATTACTGGAATATAGTCGGTATTATAAATAAATGTGATTGTAAAATACTTATATTTAAACTCTTGCACACATGAAGATATTTATATTTTAAACACTTTATCATTAGATCGAAATTATCTTTATTTTAACATTAGTTCAGAGAACGAATGTGACTTCAGTTCAAAACGGTTTACGTATTTAGCTTGTTAAGTCTAGAAATAGATGGTGTTTATTTTTTCTTGTCTTAGAACATTATATATCACAATTTAATGAGATATATTATCGGTCTGTTTCTTTCTTTAGACCAATAGGTTTAAGAAAACACGATTTCTCAGACAGACGTATATGGTTTTGTAATTTATGAATTAATAATCTAGACAAAACAATAATACAAATTAAAACTCCGAACAGATACAATAATCAACTTTGTTTAAAGATCTTTGGTCTAGCACGACACGGAAGGATTTCTTTATGCACGTATAGCGACACGGTCCAGTGGTCCTATTCGCCATTTTCACACAATTAGGATAAGATGACCATTTTAACATTACAGTGATAAACTGTCTGTGGAAACGGGGTTTAACCGATCCACACAAGAAAAATTTAACGATAATTATCTCATTCAAATCGGATAATTATCTGACAAATGCGATAATGTATAAACTTTCGAAAAATGGTTGCATTGTGACTGGGCACCTGGTTGTTTGGTAATGACTGATCATGCGCACTTTATTTTTTAATTAATTACCTGATTGGTTGAAAAAATAACCGAAAATTTTGTTTTGACTGCGGAAACACAGTCATAGAATCATACTTAACTCACTTAAGTCATATAATGGTATACCTTGATATTCACGTATACCTCTGAGTGTGAATGGTGATCAATGATCAAGCCAAGTACAAATAAGCAATTTCATGACGCACAATTAGCACCCCTCCCTATACGAAACGAATACTTTGGGTTAGTGGGACGGACCGGTATGTTAACCAACGGTTTGGGTCAATCAATCATATACCTTTCAATGTCTAAAATAGTCAAACTCAGCAAGCGGTCGACTTTCCATAAGTAACACAAACATTGGCAATATAACATTTATCAAAGTATGGAAACAGCAGTGATCTATCAAATTTTACGTTCACTACTCATAGTATACGATGGAAGTAAATTGACCAACCTCTTGACTTTCATAATGTATAAACATAGGCTACTAGCAGATTAGGTAAAATGCTTGTTAGGCATCTCAAAGTTTGTTTCTGTAACTTAAATCCTGAAGTGCTCATAACATTTTGTTGAAGTTATTGCGTAAGCTCAATTGTAAAACAGAAATATAAAACACATATAAAAATATAAATTGTCCCTATGTTTGAAAAGTAAATTTTGTGATTTCAGTGGCATATATATCAATGCATTAGATCTTCTACTACACCTTCGGGACCCAGCAAAATGTCGCAACAGAGATTTCTTCTGTTTCCAGATTGACTTTGGTTAGCATAATTAAATATTTCTGTGTCCTGTTAATATGACTGTCTCCAGAATAAGTGTTTCTTACAACATCCTCTTTCTCTTTCCAAACCACTACTACAATTGAGAATATTCCTAGCACATTTTCCTGTAAAGTCTTTACTAGACTAGACTGTCAAGAAGTGATTAAGTAAGAAGATCTAAAATTTACAAGGCAAAACTATGCTCAAATATTTGAATAGATTATTTTTAAAACTGACTTAGGTAAAACCATTCAAGTAAAATAATGTTAAGATGATGATTTTTTGCTAAAGCCAAGTTCCATTAATATGACACACCTGAACTTAGACATTCGCCTATTCTACGGTATCATGTCTAGGCCTATAGCCACAATAAACAGCCCAGTATCGTGTCTGCTGACGGACATTTTAATCGAACAGTTTGTTTAGCATTTTAAGCGGGGAATGATATATAATATGCCTATTTAATGTCACATCAGTGATGTATTTTATTTTGTTGCCACATGTTGAACAAATTATGAGCTTAATATCTAATCCTCTAAACAACAGTCTTTTAGATTTCGTAACACTTTCTTATGTTAATACTTAACACTGGATCAATAGATCACGAACCACACACAATTGTGTTGTCGTTGGTAAAAGTATTTTCCTGATAACAGCTACTTTGAATTATAGAACTTGTATATAATTTTAGAATAGTATAACGGATTTGGGATGTTGATGAAACAAAATGTCCCACCAAGCAGCACCACGTTTGCTAAACCAAAAACTCCCTTGCCAGATTCTCTTTAAATAATATCTCTATGTTTAAACACATATAATTAAAGTATAATCTGCTTATTATATGGTATGCAGCGAAGAGATATCTCAATCCATTTAGGCTAAAATATCGAGATAAATAAAAATAAAAGGAATAAATAGTTGACGATAATTCCTGATAACCCAAACCAAAATCTGTCTGAGTGTTCCTACATCTAAAATAGGTTGTTAAATACATGAACGTCTTACACGTAGATGTTTATATACGTTTTGTGTCTATGAACAGTAAATTCATAAAATTTTCATCGGAGATGTTAGATAAACCATTAATTGTAAGCTCGGACGTCCGTAATTTATACTAAGGATATACTAACGATAAAAGTATCAAAATGAATTGATCACATTCTCCATAGACAAATAAGATCCACATGGCTTATTTTAAAATTTCATAGAAATTAATAATAAACATTTGAGGACTCCTTGGATAGAGTTTTGTTTATAATTAATTCATTTATTTAACAACATCTTTATCAAGGATTAGACAATCAGGTAAAAGAAAAACGTGTTTTGCATTGTGGTCCTGTCTCAAATATAACTTAAATCGGGGAAAAAGAGTCAGTCAATGGATGTGTCCTTCTGGTATTAACCTTATAATATTTAGGCGTATGGATGGTTACTATCCTCGCCCTCATCTAGTTAACGTTAATCCAGATAGCATGGGTTCAAATCCTATAATTTTGTTTAGGCCTACTTTTTAAACTACAGAAAAAAAACTTATAATTTGTTTGATTCATTAACATATATTTATTCTCAGCAGCAACATTAATACTAACTAAATACTAAACTCACTCAAAGTAAGACTTTTAACGACTGAGTATGGGCCTACTGTGAACATTGTCAAGTAATAATTGTGTCGTCACCACCGTGTGGTAGAGTATTTAAATAACATTTACTATACATTTTGCCAATGTAAATATGCAATTGGCTAGTCATATTAAATCAAGCATGACACGTACGTAGTTAGTTCCACAATATTATGACAACATTAACCACGTGGTGTGTATTAATACTATTGAGGTGAATGGGCATTTAAAGGTTTAGAAAAACTTTACAACCTTAATAATTTCCACCTCAATCGGTTGCAAAGATATGCGTTTACATACACAGAACGCTACATTAAATTAGCAAAACATATACAATCAATAATTGTTGATTGGTAACTAATTTCGTTATATTTCAGTTTATTATGAATTATGTACCGATTATTGAATACGGTAAACATCACCTTTAAGTCGAGACCGTATCCTAACGGAAAGCATGCATTTATCCATCGGCTATTTTTACACTCACTGTGAATTTGACATTGATTTGTTCCAGATAAGATTATGTTTTAGATTTAATTTGTTTTCCTACTTAGGCCTACTTATATTTGTTGCATCCTCTGAAAAATTCAAAGTGCAATGTTTAAAAAAATAATGTATTTTTTTTTTTCGATTCTATTGATGTGTTCCAGTAACCTCGCGGGTGGGATCATGTTTGTGGTTATTGATGTCATACACTCTGTTTCACAAGTGACAGTATAGACATTTCCCAATTTTGATTGAGAGTTTTAAGAACATTATTATTTATACAAACAAATAATTCGAAATTAGACGAAAGTTGAGACTAGAATTCAAGGCAGAAAAAAAATAGACTGGTAACACACGATAAAATATTTTTGACAGCAAATAGATCTATTATAATATTATTATTTTCATGATTATTAGGGGGTTAAAGTCGAAACCTAAGCTAATGCTAACGGCCGTGATGCCCATCTCCATTTCTTTAGCGTTGGGCCAGACTCCACTAAGTGTGTATGTTTGTGGGGGGGGGGGGGGGGGCGCCACTCCTCCCTCACAAACGAGTCTGATTCTGATTATTACTTTTTGTTTAAAAGAACACAAACTATAGGCCTACATTTCAATAAAAAATGAATGTACTTTAATCTAAAACGAAAGTATTAATGAAATATTTTTTTCATTATTTCTAAGTTTTACATGTTTTGTGTTTAATATTTCTTCATCATTATATCATTTTTCTTTTTAAATCAGTTATGGTTACAGTAGATAGAAAAAACAGAACAGAATTGGAAATGAAAATGTTTTATTATTTTTATTTGATGGGAAAAAATTTGTTTTGCTGTTATTTTCTTCTGCAAATTTTAATGATAAATGTGTGTTTAAAAGTGTTATATGTGTGTTCAACAGTCTGTGTATTAATAGTAAATTTGACTGGCGCCTTGCCAATAGGCTAGGTTATGGTTTGATCACACAAGCCATACCTTCCCCTCGGTTTGCCTCGATACCCAATCGCGATAGCTATTAACACTCGCTGAACCAGACCTGGGGTGAGTTCGACTACATTCGAATAGGGTGCAAGTACGCACAGGCGGAACACAAAAGCCGGATCCGTTAAGTTCGGATTCGGGCCACGATCGGTGAAACTCATTAAAACGAGAAAACATTAAATTAATTGAATGGAAATGGTTCTCACCGGGAGAATATTTCAAATGAGAAAAGAATAACGACCTCTTTGTCAGGGTGTTTACATCTCAGACATTTACTAAATACTTTTCTAACACACATGACGGTGTATGATACATAGTATCTTGTATCTAAATCTAAAATACAAGAATAAATCAAGAGTGTATATACTTAATATTAACAACATTGAGGTCTAGTTTAAAACACGCGAGCAATCTATAAAAATATGTTATTTACCTAAACAGTGTACACTAAATGAATATACTTTATTGAATGTTTTATCACCAAAGATTTTCTACCAACTAACAATTCCGTTCTTAGCAAGTGAACATATTTAGCCGCATGGTTCAACCCCCGTGTTCAAATACTAAAATCAGTCAGAATTTAGGCCCTATATTAATATCGTATAAGCTTACCATTTGGTCCATCGAGCTGAAAACAATCTGCCACGCTATCGTAAGCTTCACACAGCATCGGAATCATACGTGCAAAGCCTGCTGTATTTTTTGGACCTTCCAAAAAAGGTCTTCGATATGGTGGTACATAGTATGTGCCATTCTCCTCGTCCATTTCTACAATACGAGAAACAACCATGGATGCCAACCACTCTCGAACATACCTGAATAAAAAAATATACAATTAAAATTGCACTTGTCTTCTGACAAATCATATAAATACATTTTGTAAACACAATATTAAATGGGAGAAACGATCTTAGAAGGCTTCTCAGCTCAATGATTGATTGTGTGTAAATAGTTTTAGTTTCATCACGTAGGAAATAATATAAAAAATAAAAAATAAAAATATTTTTTCTTTTATGGTTTCATTTAGTTCATAAGTTATTCATATTTTTTTTGGTCAATATTTTCTGTTCTGTTCTATTTCATTTTTTTTTTGCAAAAAAAATGCAATCGCATGTTGTGCATCGATTCAAAGATGTATGGTCAACAAATAATAAAAATAATGGCGTAATGTGTAAATCAAAAGTTATAATAATCTTAATATCCGAAGACATACACCAAATCTATTGTGTTTTTGGTGTATTATTAATATTAATTTTATTGAAATAGATTAATTATGAACCAATTTAGTTCACAATTAACAATCAGTTTACACCTTAATTGAAAAGTACTATATAGTAGACGTACTGATTTCCAAGGAGGGGTTCATTTTGGTTACTGCTGGTTCCACAACGGGTGAATTTAGAATATTTATAATAACTTTTTTTTTTTAAAGTTGTTTATAGTTCCACAGACAGAGAAAGTACTCCAGTGTATAATAAGTATATCTTTATTTTCTAACTTCTTTTAAACTTTATTTTGTTTCCAGATGCAATTAGTTGACATCTTATTGAAACCATCGATTCGGGCTAAATATATTACAATGTAAACGTGCATTAGGCCCTATATACTTTATCATTTATTCATCATTGTACAGTATTGAATTGTTGTTATAAAGATAAATCGCCAAACATTGTAAAGCACTTTGTGGTGTTTATATTGGAAACGTATTTTTCATTATAAGATTACAACAATCGGGTTTCCCAATAACCATAGACATGTGTTTCATCTTTTTTTGTTTATAGTTTTGCTAGCTTAACTTAACCCTTCATTGCCCTCGTGCAATTTAAGAGGGGTGAAGTTTAATGCACACCGTGCAGGAGGGATAATGTGCTGTGTGGTAGTTTTTCTATCGGCGTGTTTGAAGCAATGCTACTGGGTCAGTCGAATATTTTATATAATTATTTTGATTGTATATGTTACAAGGTCATATAGATGTCCATGTGATAGTGCATGAAATCGGACACTAAACGTTGCTGGATACATGATTTTGTAGCAATGGTGTATGAGATGATGATGCGTCGCTAGGCCTATAACTTGGGAAGATAAGTTCCACTTATTTTATATCCATTTGTAATTACTACAAAAATGGACATTTTCGATGCAAAAAAACTATAATATTTAATTGTAACCACTAAACTACAGTAATAAGTGACATAAGGCCTAAATTTAGCAAGGAAAACTTCGTCGTAATTTATTTTAAATGTTTTTTTATTGGTTATGTTGTAACTATTAGGCCTATATGAAAGACAGGTAAGGTAGATGGAATATTGACCAATATGCCATAATTTAGAAGGGTAAGCATCCGCCCTTGTGTGGCCCATCACTATAATGTTTACTTAAAGTGACAATGATCTATGAGCAAGAATAAATTATGCTATTTTTTTTTTCAATTCGCCTCAAATAAATAAAGAATCTTTAATTTACTTGAACAATTTATGTAATGTTAATTTTATGTAACATTGGGCCTACACATATTTCGTTTCGCTTGGTGCATTCCCATTAAGAACGTCTAAATACCTTCTTTCACGAACAATATTTTAGATTACATTTAATATACATTAAGAAACATTGGAGAAGGTTGCGTATAATCAAATATCGCACTTAACTTTCAATTAGGCCGAGATGTCCGATATGGACAGTGAAAGCTTGCAATTGGACCTCATGGTTTAGAATATTGAACCAAATTTGATCTGAATATAAATATCGGCATGTTAAATCCCATTGTAGAGATTATGAAAATCATAATTAAATTAAAATACAACAATTTTTTCCAAACGATTGAACTTAAAGGTTTGACTAAACCCATGGGAACTATTCACAATAGTAATATCACAATATGATTGAAACTTTAAAATGTATCTCATAGAGTTAGCAAATTGAATAGCTTTTAATAAACCTATAAATATACCACCACATCGTCATTACCACCATTTAAATTGAAGGACATTACCGACATATTAAATATACTTGAAAAAAAAGCGGCTATGAAAGTGAAAAGAAACATTTAAACTTGCATCGATAAAAATCAGTAACTTAAAATTGTGTTTGACAATTTAAATTCTTAACATTGTTATTATCTTCGTCATTGTTATCATTATCATCTTTATCGTGTTAATCACAAACGTTTCGTTTATCTATTATTTGATCCATGCCAATTAACATTTCATATTGTTTTTAAATCTTTTCTAAACAGATTCTAATCGAATATGAGTAATAAATAAAGTAATAATTAATCAAATGATTTAGAAAAATGATTTTTCGACGATATTGAAATACTCACCAAGGGACACTGTGACCCAATAACTTTGGAAATTGAATTTATGGTCAAACTATTATTATCTGAAATCTGATACCGTATCATTGCAACAAAGCAGTTATCAAATCATTTTAGGTTGCTACCGACCAATGTATAGGAGCAACATTCTCCGATTAGGAACTTTCAACCGTAATTCACTTGACAAAAGTTATCGTTAATATCAAAGAATAATTGTTTTATCTTCAACCGCGAAAACAAAAATATCGTTTTTAACATTATGTTTGAATAACAACATTTGAAAATATCACATTGCTTAGTGTTATGAAAACTATTCGATACTAAATCGGATATAAATATTCAAATCTTTGTTGATGGATTCAAACATGTACTACAAATGGAGAGAGGCATTATATACCAATAGATACAAGTTTTGGTCCTCTCTCCTTCATCTTTTTTTGTAATGTATATACCATATGGACAATTGTCTGAAATAAAAGGTGAATTGAATTGAATTGAAATTGAAAATACATTAATTTGTTTTCGGTACACATAGTAAAATACACTAAAGATTGAAATATATTATTATAATAATTTTGCTATTTATCTATGTTTTATCATTTATATTGTTTTTAAACTTTATTTTCAATTCATATATATTTATATGGATTGTAATAAATTATCTTATCATCTAACCATCTAGTGTAGGATGACATTTTTATTGTGCCATTATATAACAGAATGATTTGAAAGTTATACACACAAAAAAAAAACCACTGACCTCTCTTTTAATCCAGCAATTTTGGCGATTTCTTCTGATGTTTTCGGTTTACTTAGTCCTGTCATAACTTTGAAGAGACCTGTTTCTGAGCCTAGGCTGATAGCAATTGTTACGGCTGCACCGTTGATCATGCCCATAAGGCGCTGTGCAAACTCCATAGGGCCTTCTTGCATCCCATTGTTATTCATATTCATATTCTTTATTTTCATATCCATCTCCATCTTGAAAAATTTCTACCAAATAAAAATACACCAACAATTAATCCAGAGTTCGTTCAGCTGTTACGAAAAAATCGCTTTGTAAAACGATCGTGGGTAAATTTGTATTTATAATACTTGGTGTAATGTGTAGTTTGAAAAAAAAAACACTTGACAACAAGTTTGGGTTTCACGACTTGCTCTAAGGGTAGCAAAGTTATCAAATGCTTGTAATAGCGAATAATCGACTTTTAATTCCTTGTTAGAGGATCGTCCATCATAATGACATTTCCTGAGCTCTATTCAAGTATTAAGCATCCCCAGTATTTCAAATGGAATAGGCAGGGTAAAAAGTACCGCCTACTTATTTGATTGGCAGACGAGTTATTCACGTGGTTTCTGCCTGTATTGATACTACTATTTTCTAGTGGGGACAATTTCGTGTGGAGGTGTTAATCTCCCAACGGAACAATTTATTCTTAAGGGAGGTATAGTCAGTATGATATTGATATAATTAGCTACTGTCCAACCGATATGGGCAAAATGCCAAGTGACCATATAACTTCCATTGATCAAAAGAAGATATATATCAGCTATTTAAATAAACTTAATAATTATACATAATAACTCGAAAAATGTATGCGAGAACTGTTTCGTATTACCATATCAATTTGTCTAGACACGTGATAAGTACTCCATTGAGACGAATCAACGTTCAACTACTTATGAGATCATAACTATTTATCAGGCTTTACATAAACTTGGTAATGTTAATATGGAAGGGGGTGGGGGAGGTTATATAAGTACATACTTAAAACTGTTATGAGTGTCTATGCGAAATTGCAATACTCTGTGAAAGGAATCTAATAGAAAAAATACATTTAACGTATGTATACGGGAAACATGTTTAAATCTAAAATCAAAGGAATGTATGGTTAACAATAGCTAAACGCGTCACTAATCTAAACACAACACCCTAAAAACGTGTATTACTTGATACTACTGTAATATACACTTCATTACTTAGAGAGGGTCCTCATCTTTTCTTTGGATACTTTTACACAGGTATGCTATTAAACATGTACCGTTAAACATGGTCACCTCGTGTCAATATGACATGATTGCTTGCTTGTTGTTTCTATTCAACTTTTTAGTGACATCCTCGACAGAAAGAACTCTATTCGTGATTACCAAACGCGTATTGCTGGCTGCGCTCAACACAATCCCATTGAAAACAGTATTTTTTTCAAAAAGTGATATCCTTTAACTAGGACTACTATCGACGGTTTTACGCTTCATGTCTGTGTATAATAAATACACACCTTCTGCAACCCAATGCGAAATGTCACCAAATAACATTCAATCATTGACATCAATTTACATCCAACAGCGAGTTATTTTTACTATGTTTATCCTCGATTTAGTAGTTAAGTTGAATATTACGATCATTATAAATTTGTTCACACGCATTACAAAAAAAAAGAAGCTACCGTAATACAACGCAGTGATAACCGAAATGAGGGAGGCTTAGGTAGTGGTCTTAATGTATGCCTACAAATTTCCAAAACCTTACGTATAATTATGCGATTATTATTATATATCTATTGTTGCCACTGCTGCGGTTGCGCTCAACACAATACCATTGAAAACATTTTTTTTTTTTTTAACGTGCTATCCCCTTAACTTAGGACTATACTCTCGAGAACTTCTAGAAATTGTAACGGGTTCTTTGTTTTGTTTTTGTTTTGCACGATGCCACTTTCAGTCAGACCATTGAATGAAGGTCATCGTGATGTTTTACTATACGATTGGTTATTTTTTACTCCTCATTATATTATTTAAAAATGTTAGATAAAGGGCCATATGAGCAATTTCATGATTGTAAATGTGATTTTCCACAAAATTAAGGATTGTAATTGTTTATCAAGAGAATCGATGCAGTATATCGAGGAGCAACATTTCAAGATCAGTACTGTCCATCAAAACACTGTCTACCATGTCAAACTGTATGTGAAAAAAACTGATGTGTATGGACATGATGATGTCATATCACCACCGTGCTTGGGCATATCACTACCAAAATTGGGCACATGACACTGGTTGTTGAGTAGACAGAACTTAACATACAAATTAGATAATGAAAAAACATGAAGCTAGTTGTATCAAAAAGCCTGATGAATATTATAAAAAAAAAACAACTCTAATTCAAGTATTTAAAGTTTTGTTATACGAACAAAATTAAATATGTTTAAAATTATCTTTGCAATAGCAAATTATTACGTAAATACAATGAACTCTAGACTGCGGTATCCGTTTAACGTTTAATCTCAATATTCCCCTTCATGGTCAAGGATCCACATTTTTTTATGTAACTATAGTCCAATACCTTCTATGTTTCTTTTTTTTTAAGGAGAACAAACGAACACTTTCTGAATAGTATCGTAATTTAAATCAACTTGATAAGTAGGCCTAGTTGGTAACGTCCTTTTATTGTGAGTGTCAATGACATTTTTCTAACCATCTTTCTTTTAATTTTTATCAATTTATGTTTCATTGCGTATTATTCTAAATTAATTGAATTAACTATTATGTATTATTCATATTTTTCTTTAAATTGACTTAATCGAATTTAATATGTACAACTGATAGAATAATACGTCCCTTAATTGTGAATATTTAATGAAATCTTTAAACAAAATATATAGCCCTATACACGTAATGTAGGCCTACATACGGGAAACATGTTTTAATCTAGATGCGCGCATCCGATCAAACTATATAGGGCTTCGGGGAAAGTCTTGCTCTGCCAAAAAACATTTGGAAATATAAAAACAAAGAAATGTGTGTAGTTGTAAACGCGTTACCAATAACACAACACACTATAGATTAAATTTGTTTAGAGATAAACGCGTCAATAAACACGGGGCAAACCTACTTCTTCTAACACAACAGCACTACGGTATAATTTCTAGGAATTCGCCTCTTTATATTTAATATTATATGTAATATACTTTTCTTTAAAAATCAGAAATAAATGTTTCAATTGAAATAAGATTATTTATTTATTTTGTTTCCTTTATAAAAAAAGTACATTGGTAATTATAAAATAGAATACTAATGATTTAAATATCAATTATTAATATACAAAATAAAAATCTTTCTCAGAACATAAAATAGTAGGCCTATAGGCACAAAAAACGACTATAACAATTTTAACAAGTTTCTTACAGAAAATCAATTGAACTTACAGTACAGATGCTATATTGTTGCTAAGGTTTTGCTGAGTCAATCCGTTTGGCTTTTTACCGTTTAAATAACTAATTCAATTTATACTTTCATTTGTAATGATTTAATAATCCGTATCAACAAGGTGACGCGTGTGATTGGTGTATTTTTAGCGCCAATCGTTGACGAAACAGCTATGTATTTGGTTCTAAACGTCATAATGTTAATACCGTTAATACAATGAACGTAACCATAGTTAAATCGAACGTCTGGGAACATTTTCAGATCCTTGTATTGTGGAAACCATCAGTAAAACCACCATCCCACCCGCCTCACAACGAAGCATCTAAAGTACGACGGATGGTAGGCTAGAGTGTGGTAACTTTTTTTTTTTCATTTGTCTCATTTTTAAGATAAACTTCATTGCGTAATTTTACGTGTTTTAAAATTAATTAAACGCGGTTTCTTTGTACATTAAACTTTAATAATACTGCATTGTTAATCTAGATTTGAATGTAAACAACAACAACAACAACAACAACCACGATTAACATTAATATCATTATAGTGCAAAACATAATATTATTAACGGAAGTAGACCTAAGGGATTAATCCAAAACGGATTGTAGAGAAGCATCATATGTAATAGTGTAGATACTACTTAAATATCGTTATTAAATAAGGATTATTGTGAGATAAACCAAGATTATATCGAGGTCAAAGTTGATATAAAAACGATTAACCGTGTTTGTGGTTCACCATGACATTGCAGCAAATAAATTTCACTGAAATTCCTTTTATTAAACTGACTCATATTATACAAAACGTAGTATTAGTTATTTAAAATGATTAAATATAAATAATAAATAAATCGGAAGGAAAGAGGCCCCAACTTTAGTTTTCCAGGATAACAATAACCAGATATTCATGCCACCAAAGTCATGAAAACGCTCCATATAAAATGCAAGTTCCAATTCTGATTTTAAGTCAGAGAGGTGCTAAAAAGATACATTTATTATTACAATTAATATTAAAGCTTGGTTCCCACTAGAACGTAACGCAAGGACGTAAACGCAACGCAAGCGTTTTAACCAATGACAAGCGAATAAGCCATCGCTTGTGATTGGTCAATTCACTTGCGTTGCGTTACGTCCTTGCGTTGCGTCGCTAGTGAGAACCACGCTTAACGCAGGTTTTGAACAAACCATGCCATTGCATAATCTTTTTAATTTGATAATGCCTCGAAGTAATAATTATTCTGACGCTTATTTTTGTACGCATCCGTGTGCGCGCACAACATCACAATAGATAATTTCTTTTGTATGTCATTGTCTTTCGTTTTAATATAGGCCTATTGATGTAAAACACTTAAATTAGTAATTCAACAAGATTCAATTAGATTAGTGTATAACTTTAAACTTTTAGTTCATCTGAGAAATTGTCTAATTGAAGAAACTAATGTCCTAATAGAGAGTAATTGTAAACGATTATAAATAATTTAATTTAAAAATCCAAAACACAAAGCATCGTTTTGTTACAAAGAATCAGTTCGTTATAATGCACTGACATTAATGATGTTAAAGGTACCGGTACTTTGTAATTTTTCGACAATCTGGCTTTATGACAGACATTTGGTTAAAAATCAATATTGCAAAGATTTTTACTCGGGGTACCCGAGTCTAGGACTTACTCATTTCTCCTCCTCCATCTGGACACTATTGAGTTAAAAAAGCGATTTGTAAAGTACTACTCCTCCCTTATTCGTTGTAGTATGGAGCTGGGATTTGGCATGAACATACTACAGGGACATGTCCTCGAAGCTATAGTGCCAGATTTTTAAATTTCAAACCGGATGCAGCCATATCACGTCTAAAAAATGGACCGTATAGCCGTATTTGGTAGCGAGGTTGATGTGTATGTGACGTCACATCCCGTCTTATGACGTCATTAGAGCTTCTTTTGCTGTACCCCGAGTATTGCACATTCGTGCTTGCTTTTTGCATGGTTATAGTTATTTAAAATTTTCTATTATGACGGCAATGATTTGGTTATAGGCCTACCACAAGGGCCTTTCACACCTGCTCCGGCACGGTTCCGGTCCGGCGACGGCAAATCCAATCGAACGTCAATGTTTCGTTTTTACGCGGCTACGTGCATATCGATTGGTGCTTGGCCGCGTGGAGCGTCGTGAAAACGAAACATTGGCGTTCGATTCGCCGGACCGCAACCATGCCGGAACAGTGGTGTGAAAGGCCCTTAACAATATATTAAAATGTAATAATCGTATAGAAATAATGCATTTTAAAATTCATAAATAGAACAGAATAAATAATTTTAACATATTATATTATTATACTAAATATGTTTAAACAAATAATTCAAGTACATTTTCTTTGACAGCGCGCGTACAAAAGTCGTACATGATTTCATCATCATTTACACGCGCTGTGCATACTCCTCCGTTATGTCATTTACCTCTAAGGGTATCAAGTCACATCCTCTTTATGAACCAGTAGGCCTACGTACCACAATACAATTTATGATGTTTAATTTTGCAGGTTTACTCATAGTTAAACTAATGATTATTGTGCGTGTTTTGTTTGTGTGTGAATGTCTCAACTCACCACAATATCCCTGTCCCATACAATTTGTCAACAATTTGTTTGCCATTTCAGATTTATTTTTACCCAAAACGTTTTCATTACCTACGCTGTGGAAATTTTTCTTTATGTGGGTGGGTGTTTAATTGTGGTTTTTAAAGATTACTCTGTACACCTATAGAGGGTTTAAAAGGTATCCGAATGATTAGTTTTTCAGATTGTGTTCCGAGAATTTTAAATATAACCCTGGTAGATCTTTGTTGAAGCCCGCTAAATTAAGTAAGCTTTCATATAATACTTTGGATTATTGTCATTGAAGACATAGACTCAAAATCCGCCTGCTGAGAGAACGTATTGAACACCTAAAAGTGACTTCCCCGTGGGATTCAACAATCGTATTCACCATTAACACTTAGGCTTTACAAAAAGTTAAGTTATGAATTATCCACTTGATGTTTATTAGGCCTAACTTAAGTTAAAACGGCCAATGTATTTTGAAAGCAGCGCAAACGACCAAATATATAATGTTTAGAAATCGTATTATTAGAAAGATTGATTCATATCCAAATAACATTCTTATAATAGGCCTATTCCGTTCTGTTTTTAATAGTTAGAACCTCCGGGAAAATTCTGGTTTGCAGAGAGTTTTCGTTCTATAAATGTCGGCATGGATGTAAGATATTTAGTCAACTCTCCAATATACCGAGACAGTGGGCATGGCCTCCTATAGGCCTAATACCACCATTCTAGTATTTTGAATGTCTTTTTAACTGTTTAAAAAGAAGCTGGGACCTTCTGGAATCTCAAGTAAAGTTCTTTGAGGGAGAGTTTTTAGTTTTTGTTACGTTCTTAAGATGTCGACATGGTTGACCTTTCCAAATACGGTGACACTTGGCCCGAACTTTGGCATCTGGTTTTCCATACCATACATTATTCCCGCAATGTATTTTAAATGGTTAAAAAAAAGTTTGGGACCCTTTTTACCTTATGGGAAAGTCTGGTTTGAGAGAGTTTTTAGTTTCATTCTTTATACTGTACAACCTGAAGGAGGAAAAATGATAATACGACAATTAGAAAGTTGCTGGACTTGACCTTCGACGACAAAAGTGTTGTGAATTAGATTAGCCGTTTCTGTTATACAGGTACAATAGAAAGTATGCATATTTTCTTATTATTTATTCTATCATGATTTTGAAAGTACAAATCGCGTTAAATATGTGATGGTTACGGTCAATGCCCGAGAAAAATGGCAACCAATTGACTATGTATTAAATCAAACTCTATTCCCAAATCTTAATTATTTGCCGTGTAAAAGTTCAGAAAGGTTTGAAAAATCTTCAAGTATCCTTATTCACCTTGTGTTGGTAATTAACCTCTTTGCTGTTACTTTTAATTACCAATGTACAAATAATTATTCCATGATGCCGGTACTACTTGTGTCAAAGGTGAACAATGAATCAAGCGAAATTTGCTTATTCTATCGGCGTTATATTGAAAAATTGACATGTCAACTTATTTATCATAAACCCATTGCGTGGGTATTGTACTAGTAACATGACTTTATAGACAAACATAAATTGATGTGATGGGTATAAGTGTAAACCACGAGTTGCTTCCTTAAAACTTGTATTATGTTTAACGACTTCCTGACATAACGGCGACCCCTGCAGATTGTTATAATTTACAGTATATTGAAAACATCTTTTCTTAAATTAATGCTATATTTCAGATTATTTTAAGTGTAAACAAAATTTATTTAATATTAAATATTACTATAAAACAAGAGTAGAGGTGGCGGTACGTTGAATCATTTTACATAATTTTTTTTGTTGGGTGACCAGTTAAATTTAAAAACTGGTGCTCATGACCGGAAATGACCCGCATGTACCTTAGTTTGCAAATATTAGGCTACATATAAAAATGTGTTATCATAAATTGTTGTTTAGGCACAAGTCTTGCACGGTCTTATATAAAAAAAAATGTTTTAAAGTGTAAGGGATACTAGGACTGATAAAAATGATAATTTAATTTAATTTATTTATAAGTAAAGCTAAATAATTGTAACATTTTTACTGAACTTTTTGTGGGTTGCCGTTTTTGGAAAAGTGCCTTTAGTTTTGAGAACCATTTTCTCTGAATTTGTTGGATGAATGGCTTTGATTGAAATGAAAACACCAGTTTAGTAAATGAAAATCGTTGTTGTTTAAAACATTATTTTTAATAATAAGAAACGTTTTTGCAAATTTTATTTTAACCGTTAGGGTATTTATTAGCAAATAAGAACTTTCGTTTGAAATTTTAATGTATTGATTTGTATTATTTTACATTTTTTGGTTTGTTTTGCTAGGCCTCTATAATTTATCGTTGCACGAAACTTGAACGGAATTGTACTGCGACTAGATGCTTTGGAACCCGCCAAACATAGGTTGAGAGCTAAGGCCTAGCCTGAACTCAATTTATTTAGTACTGTTGGTGTTGAGTATGGATAGATTTTCTGGGTTTCTATTTGACTCCGGTAAAGGTAAGAGTATTCTAGACTGTTCTGTCAGGCCTAAAAATATAATAAAAATATTTTGTCTTGAATTAGGCCTACTAGGTAGGCTAGGGCCTAGCACTAGTAGGCCTAGGCCTAGGCTAGTTAACAAAGTAAAGAGATTAATAAAAGTTAAAATGCATGCATGCATGTACCGGTACATTAAAAAAAATGTTAAAATTCACCTAAAAAATATATCCCCCTAGACAATCAACATCCTTAGATTAGATTCCTCCCAGCCCAATTATCTAGGCCTAGTAACGTAACACCTTTTTGGTAAAGTAACACCTTTTCAGCCACGCAACTAGCTTACAGATTACCATTGGCATAACCTATTGCATTATGTAGAGTACATAACAGCCTGTATAATTACCATACATTTAGTAGCTAGAGGTACAGTATGATACAGTACCAAATCAAGACATGACAATAATGCACTTGTCAATTGTATGACCCACTATACGACCCCCGGGAGAGGTGCGTCATGGGTGCGTCATTTACAAATAATTACTGACGCAGGGGTGCGTCAAAAAACCTAGATGGTACGTTACATCAATGAACAAGGTGTGTCAATGTCCGTCACTTTACCACCCACCATATCATAAACAACATGGTCACAGTGCGTCAAAATGGGTGCGTCATGGTCACCTAAAGGTAAGGCACCTTTTTGGTATTCAAAAGTATGACGCACATCGGACAAATGACGCACCTCTCCCGGGGGTCGTATAGTGGGTCATACAATTGACAAGTGCATAATAACTTCAGATTATATTTAACTGCCAAGATTCACATGTTGTCCACAATGATGCCAGTCTACTTTCATCGTGCATAACCTACTAGGCATACTGATAGCTAATAATAATAATTAACTATTGATATTTTTTAACAGCCAACTCAAGTGACAACCTTCAAGAACCAGAAATGGACAACAAAGTTAGACGAGGTACATTTAAAATACTTGTTTTTTCATTAGATTCTTGTTTTTAAACAAACAATAATTATTTTTATCCAGTACACCAAAATATAAACATATTTAATGTTCTATAAAGCTCTGTCTATATTATCAAACTAGTTTGAAAAAAAAGTCATCATATCCATATATGGGCATATCACAATTTGTTGTCACATAAAAAGATAGTGTACGGTCAGATAGAACTTTAAGAGTAAGAAATGTAAATGAATAACCTGTGTCTTGCAGCCCACTGGGCTGAATTGTGCACAGGGGCAGATGACATACAACATCTTCTCTAGGTTGTGTTGTGAAGCTTCCACCAAACGGTGCGCATTTGGTGGCAATGACAGGAGCTAAGATGGACCAGTACACCGGGCTAACCTCCTAATCTTTCGAAAAATGAACTGGGTTCTTCATGGAGGAAATATATATTTCCTCCATGGTTCTGTAAAGTGCACATGATCCAGATGTGTACACTTGACCTTCAGTTTTATGTCCTTATCTTAATTCAACCAAGGAAATCTAACTACAGGACATGCTGAGCTCTGGAGATCAAGTGGTTTATCTGTGGCTGCGACACGATCAGTTCCACGCCCCTTAACAGACATCGCACGCCACAGAGAATATGTAGATAATTTGTTCCTATTTTGACAAGGCGAGCTCAGGTTACAATAGATTTCCTTGATTTAACAATTAACCCACCGCTCACATTTATATTGAGTAAATTTTGGTGCACAAACAGTTGACTAAAATAAAAATATATAACTTTATGAATCTGATGAGAATATAATTTATTACATTAGCCTACGGTATTTACAGTACAGTAATTAAATGATGCTTTTGCCAATAAAAACATGTCTTACATTCCCTATAAAAAACAACCCATGCTGTTAAATACAATTCAAACACAGGTACAGTAATTATATAATAAAAAGCAGTAATATTAACATCATGGTTGGGGTTAACTTGTTGACCTATATTATACTATACATTCTTTAAACACTGATTTAATTCAGTAGTACAGTAGATAAATAAGAACATCATAATAAACCCAAGAGATGAACTTCACTTACTGCCCTACATAAAATCACTTAAACCACAACATTAAACATACTAAAATAGTTACGACCTTTGACCTGTTTAATTGTCTAATCACTTAAATGCTTGTGTACATCCGGATTTTCTACATTTGTTCTCGATTTGGAGTGTGAACGTCAACATGACTGGGCCTGGTTGTTATTTGGACCAGGTTCAAGGTCTGTCCTGGTTAGACCTGCTGTATAATGGATACAAGATATTATTGGACAGTACAGTACCATTTAAGTACCTCAACAAATCCTGGATTTTTTAACATACACCAAAAATTGATGTCATATTAATGTAATTATCAAAAAATGGTTTTTGCAATAACAATAGGGAGGTTTCGCAATCTTACGAATACGATAACGAAAACGGATACGTATTGCACACGTATTCGTTTTTCGTAAGCCAACCTCCTTGGCGGAGGTAAAAAACACTTTATTTTTTGTAAGATGTTTATTATTTTTTTTATAGTTACTGAGAAATTTTCCGAAAGCCTACACATTGTTGCAAACGATCCATCTCTAGCTATGTATAGAATACAAGAACACATAAGAAAATCACTACCTCATCAAGCCCAGTGCAAGGTAGGTATTCATTAAGTCTTACTATCTAATAACATTGTGGTTAATAAGTCAATCACTACCTCATCAAGCCCAGTGCAAGGTAGGTATTCATTAAGTCTTACTATCTAATAACATTGTGGTTAATATTAATAAGTCAATCACTACCTCATCAAGCCCAGTGCAAGGTAGGTATTCATTAAGTTGTCTTACTATCTAATAACATTGTGGTTGATAAGTCAATCACTACCTCATCAAGCCCAGTGCAAGGTAGGTATTCATTAAGTCTTACTATCTAATAACATTGTGGTTAATAAGTCAATCACTACCTCATCAAGCCCAGTGCAAGGTAGGTATTCATTAAGCTGATTTTCCACTAGGCGAATTTGTTCGCGCGAATCCAACGTTTCGAAGAGAAAAAAATCGCCTACTCTCTTTCCACTACAGAGCGAATAGCTGCGACGTTCATGTTCCTCGCGTGGTTGCTGAGAATTTCGATTCGCATGAGTGCTCATGAAAGCGTCATAGCTCATTTCCTGAGCTCTGATTGGTTGCGCAATATTTCGCTTCGCAAAAAGTAGAAACAATTCGAACTAGTAAATTTCGCTGAAGCGAAAAATCAAAGGAACTAGAATTCGTCGAAGAAGGCGGTATGACAGACAGAAACGCGAATACGCATGTGCATAGCATGACGCTTTCGATTCGCGCGAACAAATTCGCCTAGTGGGAAATCGGCTTTAAGTCTTACTATCTAATAACATTGTGGTTAATAAGTCAACAAGTACAAGAAACTCATGTATTCTGCAAGTACTGTAATATAGTCAACGTTATTCTTGAAGCAATGATATTCTATATCAGACTCGTGTTTCTAAAGTGTAATGAAAGACATGAAAATCAAGGACATATTTTTCCTACCGTATGGATTTCTGTATTGATATAAAAATCAGGGAATGTACTGTGTAATGGTTTTATTTTATTAGTTTCTTTGATTACAAGATCGTAAAGAATTTTTACAATATAAATATGACCCAACTACGTCTCAAAAGTCATGGTATAATGTTGTACACATGGCTGGTGGATTAGTGTTGACTCTAAATAGTATTATGACGTAAAAATAACTGTGGGGATGGCCTCTTTATGTGCCCTGCCAAGAAAATATAAATTTAATTACCATCATGTATGAGTACATAAAGACAAGATTATTATTTTTTATTCATTTGGCCTAGGAGTCGCAATAGTAAGTAACCACTGTCGCCTGAAAGAATTGCAGCTCCCTAGATAAATGGCTGTGTGTGACAGTGGCTATGTGTGTACTAGTACACCGGGGTAACGCCCTTCTCATCTCTTAAGATGTACAGTACTAGGTTCTTTAAAGTGCACATTGAACCAGAATGTGTACACTGGACCTACGGTTTATACTCCTTATCCGAGAAGGCTCGTTCTACCACCAGAACCATTACACGCATGAGCCTCGAACCCATGCTGATGTTATGGCTATGTCAAATTTTTATTTAATACAAAAGATTAAACTGTATTTTCCTTTTTTCCATTTATTATTGGGGCTGTATTTGTTTGATTTACTTAACCAGACATAACACAGAGCCAGGGAACATTTTCGCCAGTGTAGCGTAGCAAAAAGCTATACAAAACAACCTTATTGCTACACATTTTGAAAATTGTGTAGCAAAAAATACAATACAAAACTATGTTTCTCGACTTAAAAATCAGTTTGATTAGCAATATTGCTAAACAAAATTTTTAAATGAAAATTTTCCCTGAGAGCCCTGTTTTAAATTCAATTTCTTATCTTGGGTCAGAGAATTCCAACAAATTTTTTATTTATAGATTATCTTGTCATAGTGAATTCTGCAAAATTTATATATAAATTATAAAAACCACATCCTAAAGTGGAATAATGAAGTTATTTAAAGTATTTCATTACATCATCATATTGCTGTTTATAAGACTACTTATGACATCATATGTAACATTTACTGTTATATAATACCATTGTTCATAATTTATTAGTTATTAAAATTAAGATTTCTTTTGGTATATCCTTTCTGATAAAATAATCTTGTTGAGTAATTTGTAATCTTGTTTTGTTATAAATAAATGCGTAGGAGAGGAAAGAATAATGGAAAGTAATAGAATTGTTAAACGGATGATTATACATAGTGTTTAGGCATATTTTTTATTTAAAGTATGATACAATAACATTGGCATTTGATCTTATTATAATAGAACGGAAGTGTCCACGATAGTTGATACGTAATCGTAAGAAAAATAGACAGAAAAGCCATAATCTCATATTGGATTTAAGATTTTAGTGAGATTGTGGGTGACATTCCAATCGTATATCTAGCGTTGTTTGCACTGGGATTATTCAACATGGTTACTCAATATGGTTTCTGTAGTCTTACTTTATCAATATCACACTGAGTTAGTCTATTTCGTGCTTACCTGGATAAACCAACATTTGCCCAATCTCTCTAACAATAGAGCTATAACTTGAATATATAACATTTTATGAAAAATCCCTATCATTATAATGATACATTCCATGATCCCTGCCATCAAGTGGAAACATCCCAACAAACAACCATCATCACTTATTATAGACTACCAACACCACATTTAGTTCTGTGTAATTTGGTCAGTGATCCTTTGGTCAGTCCCTGGCTAAATTTATTGCATAAAAAGTCCAATCCGAATGCTGGCTAGAATTCACTTGGCATCCAATTAGATTAATATTTAAATTTACTAACCGTTGACTGCCAAGTACATGCCATGATGTTTTCATCAAGTAGTAGAAAATCAATAAAGGGTTTTCCTGCGTCATTTTTGTATTGGACTCTCTTGATTGGTAAAAATAGAAGAGTGACTGGCAACAATTTCATCACCCCTGCCCAGTAAAACTTAGATCTTGGTATTAACTATGCTATTACAAGTTCAACATCATTTTTGTAAATCTAAATTATTAATCCAATTGTGCAAACAATTTTCAAAATGACCTATGGTTTTACTAGGTAAAGTTACCAAGTCCAGTGTGAACAAGGATTATTCAATTGAGTTCCAACTAATTTCAAGTACTGTATAGTGTGAACAAGGATTTAATAGTCAATTGAGATCCAGCTATTTTCAAGTTCATTGTGAACAAGGATTTAGTGAATTCAGCTTTTTCATTTTTTTATTAAAGTAATTTTCCTTCAAATTTGACTTTTGATCTTTCTTCATGACCATCTTTCCTTATTCTGGCCTTGATATTTTATTAAACCCTGTGAATGAACTTAAATTCATTTCATTGCTTGATGCCAGCAGTGCCTATTCTGTATGGTAATTGGTAGCACTTTGATTTGCTATAGTTTTAACTGTATCTAGTTACCTTCTGTCAATTGTAATGACTTTATTTACCACACAATAAAACTGTGGTAAACCACTAGATTGTGCTCATAAAATACAATTTTTAAATGACCCATGATGTGACCAGGATCTGCAATATATTTGTGAGCAGTTGTGAGTGTTGTCATTCTTAGTTAGTATCAATCAATCAAAGTAACATTGTTCAATTTGAGAAGCATAAATTATTTTAAAATCTTTAATAATTAATTTTTGATTTGAAGAAGGAAGTTGTATAGATTAATATAATTTACACAGTGTTGTCTGGCATGTTTCTAATACTCAATAGCAGTTAGCTTTTTTTCAGCCAATACATATTACTATTAGTAAAGCAAAAGTCTCTCATAAAACAAATAAAATCAAACGTTGAACTAATATTGTATTCTTTTTGTGTTGTTTATCTTGCCTAATAATTCAATTTAAATAATAATATTTTATATTTAAAAATAGTATTGTCCCCAAAAATCATGGAAAATGAAGGTTAATAAAATCATACTTTATTGCCATTTTGCAGTTTTAATAAAGTTATTCACTTCTGTAACAAAAAACACCCAAAAATAAATTTCACTTATAAAAAGACCAAAGAAACAGTTAATTTTAACCCAAAACCATTGTCTGACAGACAATTTAAGCATTTTTTTTGGTAATTTTAATTACATGACATTAACATGGCATATTCAACAATTATTCCAGAGTAAAGTCTACACTAAATAGTAGTTTACTTTTATGTACTGTACAGTATAGTTACTTAAATTGTATTGTTGTTAGGACATGATGTAGGTTACAACATAGTAGGTCAACTCTAGATGCAATAAGAGACAAGATATACTTGTCAATATCTATATTGATCATATTCCAGATTTCACATAACTTTCATGTTCTTATGCAGTGCCAACTTTTTAAGACATCATATTTAGGATGAAATTATATTTTTTGTTAGTATTCTTCTAGCAAAAAACAAAAATAAATGTGGAAAACATACAGACCATGTTAACATTTTTTTTTATTAAACATTATTTGAAAATGTTCATTATAATAATTTACAAATAATAGGAATGGTGAATTTTATTCAAATAAATATTCAAAAGTAGATTATTATAGAGTAAAAATATAAATACTGTAAATACAAATGTTGCATGTACAAAAATGTTTATGCGTAAATTTATTAATTCATATTGCATTTAGTTGTTTTTTAAATTTTCGAATATCTGATTGCCCACCACAAAAGATTTTATCTTAAAAAAAAATATTTCTGTTAACTGTATACATAATGTTCTTGTGGTAAATAAACTACAAATTGAAATGTTTTAACTATTGAATTTTATATAATTCTTTGACTTCAAACAAAAATATATTTAAAAAATAAAATGTTATTTTTCTTCAAAAAGATTTAAGAGAATTGGAGTAATTTATATGACCTTTTGTGACATTTGAGAAATTGAAGAATTATCTGGAGTAAAATTAAGACCAGATGAATTGTGATTGGATTGAGCAGGGAATATGGCAGAAGAAGTATTTCATTCATTTCAATAGATTGTGACAAGGTCAACGAACTGTAATTTTTATTATTGTACTATGCTATGTACAATAAAAATAAAATAAATACCATTTTTTATTTTAATAAATGCCGAAAACATTTACTGTTTGGGAGTGTTTTTAGGAGGTGTTTATTTGGGGGAAGCGTTTATTTTTGGATGTAATGTGGTACTGTAACATATATTTATCAAAATACCCCTTTTTTAATATGACAAAATATAACACAATTAATATCGAGAAGTTGATATAAATACAGTAAAAATCAAAATGCTTGGTAAATTGTAGATCATGTCAATCAATGAATTCTACTAGAAATAGAAATGTGTTGTAATAGTACAATATTGTTGTGTAATGCATATGGCGGGGTATTTATTCGAGGAAATAAATAAAAGTTTATTCAATGTGGAGTTTATTCAAAGCAAGGCTTATTAAAAATAAGCTTATATTATAATAATGTCTACTTCAATGGTCAATCTGTATACTAACAATATCACCCCTAACCCTATATTTGTCATTTAAACCAATGTTCATGGCAAGGTTATAGGTAGTTGTTAAAAAAGCTTACAATTATTTACTTCGACTGTCACCCTCTACCCGCCTACCCAATGTTTGTCATTGACCAATTTTTACGATTAAGACTAAATGCACCGGTTAAAAAAGCTTATATTTTCTTTTTTAATGGTCAATTCATTGAACAATACCACCTCCTCTCTATTATATTTGTCATTTTAAACCACTTTACATGATTAAACAGTGATTATGGTAAGCTACAGAGTATAGTTTGTCCACTATTAGTGGTCAATCAGTTATTTACAATGTCAAGTGTATGTTTAGGTTGACCACAAATATTTATCACATAAGCCAAAAGATCTATCTGTAAGTATGTTCAAGAATATTAAAATGTATCTTCTTTAAAATATCTCCTAGTTTTAACAATTATTCTTAGAAACCTCATAGAATTCTATGATATGTTGGTGACATTAAATTTTGAGCACATTATTTTGAAATCATAACGTTAAAATAACTATACTCAGAGAAAAATACATTTCTCTGAAACTTTGGTTTCCAGTAAGGAAACCTCCTTTCCTATTAAGAAATGATCATATTCATTGTAGGTTATGTCTATGAGAATTGAACAATTATAGAAAATCTAAAACAGATTTGCTTAGAAATAGGAAATTTAATAAAGATTGAATTAGCAACATATTAAAGCCAGGCATGACTACATCATAGTGTGTGTATGATATTAGCAAACTATGTTCACTGCATAAAACAGTAATACCTGTACTGTACAGTATATATTATTTTCTTTACATTTTGTACTAATGAATACAAAATCATGAATGGATGCAAAGATACTGTATTTGATGGAATTAAGGAAAACTAAAAAAAAAGGGCTACAAATGCAGGATACTAAAATCTTGTGATTGGTTGACCTAATCAAAACCAATAAGTGAACAGAGACAAAGAACCTTTTCCAAAATCAGTATCAATATTAAGTTAAAAGATTATTAATAAACAAATAATGAACAGTAAATTAAGACTTTTAATATTATTTGTTGAAAGCCTGACTGTCTTCAACCAGCTCCAACTTCCCATTAAACATTATAAACATTATATAATGTATAATTCAAATACCTGCATAGACAGGGTGTAGATGGGAAACAATCGGAACAAAAATTGCCTCAAAAATATTTATCCATTTTATGTTTGTATACTTCTACAGTGGAAACCCATTTTTTGACATCCCCCCCCCCCCCCAATTCAGGGAACATGTTCTCATAAAAAAAAAACAAGAGAATTATATGTTTTATGAATGAAACTGATCACCTTATCAGGAGACACCCCTATTAAGGCGTCCCTATAATACTGTCCATTTAATACTGTAGGAGTTCTACTGTATTATCTATAAACATTTTGTACTGTAGTCTCCAAACCATAAAGAAATAAAATATGAATGAATAAAAAATACCTTTGATCCTACCGCTTTCTGCTTCTAACGCTGTTCGACTTGGGTCTGTGTGTAGTAGAAATCAAAATGAATTTGATTCTGCATCTTCATTGATTTTTATGTAAATTTTATTTCTATTTTTATAATGAAGAGCCATTATCTATTATGCAATATGCATTGATTCAGAGAAATCTGCGTCAGTTTGACACCAGGACATATGGTTATTAAGAAATTTGAAATAATGTATAAGATATTGAAGAGCACTTTAGACCAGCCTCCTAAAACGAGGAGACAATAGTTGCGTTGTTCTGACCGGTACACTAATACTGTTTAATCTGAATATCGTGTGCTGGTATAAAGGCGCTGTTTGTGTTCCGATTAAAAGGCATCCAGAGTTGCCTCACTATCTTTATATTAAGATTCACTGACATATCATTGTTATTGTTTAACTATTATCTATGGTGTACTCAAGAAGAATGGTCCGAGAATATGGATTAGTACGTAGACAATGTACAATTAAAGTCTCTTTAAAATTGAATGAAGTTTAGTGAAGTGGTCTACTTTAGAAGTAAAGAAATATTTCATATGTTTCTTAATGAAGTTGTCATTTAGTAAGATTATGTTAGTTATATTTCTTTTTATTTAAGATCAAACTATTTATGGCCAAATAAAAACAGATTGTTAATTTCATGTCCAGGATTTGAAATATTTTTGTTCATGTACAGGGCTTTAAAGGATGTGTTTACTCTTGATATTTCTAATTTTATTTACAAGAAACTCATTTTGTAAACACTCTAGTGATGTGATTTGTATGCTTATAAACTTACTAGCTTGACCAATGATTCCATGAAACAGTTTTTGTAACTCTCTCAAGGAATTAAAATTTGTTTACAACTAGTTAAAGTTTGTATGTGCAAGCCAGTTATTGGTATGAGATGTGGTCAGTATAACTTTCCATGACCCCCTCCTATTCCCTACAGTGTTTGTTGTGGTAATGAAATCAATATCATATTATATGGCCAATGCAATTCTATCTACCAATGAATAAAGTAGATAGTGTATTGTATTCCCAAGAAAAGGAGTAAAAGTTTGCCAAGTCCAAAAGGAAATTGTTATTGTTAAAATAATACAGTCAAAAAACTGTCTTGTTATGTTATACTTAATGAATTTATAGATGCAGATCTATTAGTATGCATTATTACAATCTTGTAGAAAACACCAATATTTTGGTGAACAAGCTTTTGTATTTGGTGATGATAAATTCATAAAATGTTATGCTTTTTCAAACAAAAAAGGAAATAAAGAATTTAGAAAATTGAAAAATAATTTTTTGAAATACGGAAGTTAGAGTTAATAGAGTAAATTGTAATGTTGGAATAGTTAACATATATTTTGGCAATGATTATGATGTATATTGGGTTTTAAAATAAGAAAACAAGTTTTCTTCAAATGTTACTGTAATGTACTAAAATCCCAACAGTTTCTAGATTAATGCCATGCAAAATCAATTAAATTTTGTATTAAAAAAGTGTTTAATCAATAAATAAATAAAACAATGTGTTGTTGGCCAAGTTCTTCAAACTCTAACCTATCCTTTTCAAAGCAAAGGATTGCAGTCAATATGACAATCAATCTGTCAATACAATTGTATACAGAATATAATACAGTTCTTACCTTTGTCAACAAACTATATTATGTTCTCACCAAACTATAATCTTGTCACCAGACAATTTTTTTGTCACCAAACTATAATCTTGTCACCAACTATTATTTTGTCACCAAACTATAATCTTGTTACCAAACTATAATCTTGTCACCAACTATTATTTTGTCAACAAACTATAATCTTGTCACCAAACTGTTATTTTGTCCCCAAACTATAATCTTGTCACCAGACTGTTATTTTGTCCCCAAACTATAATCTTGTCACCAAACTGTTATTTTGTCCCCAAACTATAATCTTGTCACCAGCTATTATTTTGTCACCAAACTATAATATTGTCACCAACTATTATTTTGTCACCAACTATTTTTTTGTCACCAAACTATTATTTTGTCCCCAAACTATAATCTTGTCACCAGCTATTATTTTGTCACCAAACTATAATATTGTCACCAACTATTATTTTGTCACCAAACTATTATTTTGTCACCAAACTATTATTTTGTCACCAAACTATAATCTTGTCACCAACTATTATTTTGTCAACAAACTATAATCTTGTCACCAACTATTATTTTGTCAACAAACTATAATATTGTCACCAAACTATTATTTCCAAAATAAATATACAAAATGGTTGTAGTTTTGTCTTGCGTTATACACTAGTTCTTAAACTGAGGTATTTATACAGAATTGACCATTCGGTGTACATGAGTTGTGTACACCAATATGGTATGGCACGTTGATGGTGTTACTTATTGATATTAAATCATATAATTCTCAACTATTTATTGCACATACTTGTTGAGTTCTAAGTGATCACAATATTATATATAATTAATTAAACTTTAATATACATTTTTCTTATACTGTAGCTTTAGTTATACAGTACATTGAAATACAGATGCATAGACAATGGATTTGAATGTACCTCGTAAAAAGACAAACCCATTTGAAAAGAAATTAATCTCAATGATTTAAAAACTATACGCTGTTTTATAATAATATAAAAGCCTTACTCTATGTTGCCTATTTCAATTTCTATATTTCAATTGGTGAAATATTGATTAAATATATACTTTAATTGTTTTCGTAAGTATTGACGAATACAGTTAATTATTAATTTTATAAAACAATTGCAATATTTGGCAAGAGATGATAAAAGTTGTCCGAATATTGATGAATCTGTCCAAGCCAAAATACATTTAAATTAGTAATAAAATGAAGCATTCCAGCATTGTATTCTGTTATTCTATAAAACTTGTAAATGTAGTGCCCTGTCCTAGAACCTATACCTGCGCTAATTTATCTAATGTACTTTTGTCCTAGTTCTGACGGCCTATTCTACTGCCCTATTTTTGACACCACAGCTGTACTGTTCTCATTTCTTCTATTGCCTAGTCATTTGGCATAGTCCCCTGGTCTAGAACCACCCAAGTCCCTGACCTAGAACCCGCCCTAGTCCCCTGGCCTAGAAAATGCCCTAGTTACGTGTAATGCTATGTTGTAAAAACCTACTTTCGTATGGAACGTAGAATGTATTTTTGACAGGAATAGTAAGTTTAGATAAAACATTTTATGTACAGTACACTAATGCCAAAAGCTACACCAGTACATTTTTCAAAGTTCTTAATTTTAAACATTATAATTTTTTTTTCATTCTTTTTTTCCTGATTTTTTAGCGATATTTATATGTTCAGTATTAAATTATCTACATATCATTTTGAATATATGTCTTTTTTTGTACGAAAATACAACTGAAATTGAATGTTGTGCGATATTCATTTCTTTGTTCTCTCTCTATATTTTATAGTAATAGTATTATTAATGAAATAAATTGAATCTTAGTGTGACCTTCAGTAAACGAACTTTTATTTTGACTAATTGCTTGCACACTGTTTAGCAATAATGCTGTTGGACAGTTAGCGGCTTTCTTTATCAATATCATCATGGCTCTCCCACATTCTTAATATTATCCAGGAATAGTCTAACTAGCAACATAGGCCTCATTGCAGAAATTGAAACTACCTTAAAAAGGCTTGGAAAAAATCCAGGCCAACACAAATGATATTGGGAGAGTTGATCAATTTTGCATAGAAATGCATTATTTGTAAATTTTTGTTATTTAAAATAACTTTATAATTTCGTTATTATTTAATAAAAACCTTTAACCAAATGGATTGTTTTGATATTAAAGTTGATGTACACTGTACTGTAAACTAGTAGGCCTTGTCAATGGTATACTGTATAATTATAGAGGATAAAGGATTCTACTCTACATAAGAATAGTTGGACACAAAGATGGCCGGTAGTGTACCACATGACTTTCTAATATCTGTGAACGGAATGTCATAACTCTTTGAATATATGTCTATGTGAAGAACAATGTGGTTAGTTAGTTAAAATAATGTTCGCAGTAACTTTATAATTTCGTTATTATTTTAACAAACACCTAAGAGTAGTTGGACACAATGATGGCCGGTAGTGTACCACATGACTTTCTAATATCTTCGAACGGAATGTCATAACTCTTTGAATACCGTATATGTCTATGTGAAGAACAATGTGGTTAGTTAGTTAAAATAATGTTCGCAGTAACTTTATAATTTCGTTATTATTTTAACAAACACCTAAGAGTAGTTGGACACAATGATGGCCGGTAGTGTATCACATGACTTTCTATTATCTGTGAACGGAATGTCATAACTCTTTGAATATATGTCTATGTGAAGAACAATGTGGTTAGTTAGTTAAAATAATGTTCACATTAACCTTATAATTTCGTTATTATTTTTAAAAAAACCTAAGAATAGTTGGACACAAATATGGCCAGTAGTGTACCACATGACTTTCTATTATCTGTGAAAGGAATGTCGTAACTCTTTGAATATGTCTATGTGAAGAACAATGCGACAAATTCTGATGTCAATTTATGCATCAATGGATTAGAAATAAATGAAAATGTTTCACTGTAAAATCTCAATTTTTTTTTTCTTTATGTACCTAGCTGTTATATTAATCATAATGTTCTAATTATTAATATTACTATTAAATTTAGGCTGATCTGACATTATTACATCAAGATGTGAAAGGTCACAGTTATGATGTCAGCTATGCTATCAGGTAAGACTGTTTATACATAGTAAGTTATGACACAAATATGTTCAGCTGTTAAAGATTTGATGATAGTTCATGATCATTGAAGTTTACAGTTGTATTTTCACCCAAAAATGGCCAGATAATTGTAAAAATTATATTTTAAAATTGACACTCTTCAGACAGTGCTTCTATTGGTTTATAGTATTAAATAATGCTTTTTGTATGATAATGACATGTGTTGCCGAAAAGTATAGTAAACATATGTATTACAATTTACATATAAATGTCTTTATCAATTTCATACTGTTGTACTAAAGTATTCCCCACCCCACATCTATTTTTAGAGAAGAGAATACAATTTCTTTATTTTTTATCAATATAATAAATAATACATGGTTTTTTTTGTTGCCGGTCAGTTTCCCTATCTGTCTTGTCAGTGTACAGCTCTGTATATTATCAAATATAATTAGTGAAGATGGCGTGGGAAAAGAGAAGCATCTGGCCGTGTGTGAGGTCTTGTTGCTGTTTTGCTTCTTTGAATGGTCAGTTGCTTTTAATGAAGCGTGGAATAACTCGTTGAAGTGACCAAATTGACAACGACATTTCCACCTTTATTTCTCCTTGTGTACATTTTCAGTATTCTTCTTACATTAAATTTTTACCTCAAAAAGTTTGCTGGGATACAGTTCACGGAAACTCAAGTAAACCGTACATATGAAAGGCAAATTGAAATTGCCTTTTTACATATGAAACGCAAATTGAAATTGCTCATTTCGTCTGGAATGTTTCAGGCTAACTAACCACTACATGTTTTGACTGGAATACCATACTACAGCACAGTACTATAACATTACAAATGATTTCAACCATGGCCAGCATCCGGATACATAATGACTTAAGCAAAATTGACCTGTGATTCTCAGTTTATATTTTAATTAAATTAAAATTACGCTAAATACAATTTAAAAAGATATATTTATTAACATTATTATTATTAACATAATTTATTTTTGACTTCTGAAAATTAAATAATAATAATAATAATAACGCAACACAAAGACTTGTGCACAAAGCAAGTAATTTGACAAATCACAATGGATTATTCAAACTGTCGCTTGTCATTGGTAAACTCGTTTACGTTCCATCTCCGTCATTGCATTGCGTCACTAGTGGAACCATACTTAAGTATCATAAAAGCTACCAAATACAATCTTTGTTACCAATTTTCTGGCTTACTAATTATTCCTAAAAACTTCATTGGTCAATTCTCCATATGGATACAACTATTCATGGTTGGAGATTGGTAATTTTTCATTTTTCTGCTGAGCAATGTAAAAGCCTTCACTTCGTTACTAAACATCACGTTATCACGCATAGTGTATAGTTAACGCATGTAGTGTAGACGTGTATGGTTTTTCGCATCTAGTGTAGACGGGTATGGTCATCACATACTGTTGGCCATACGTGTATGTTTATACTGTGTAGAATAGACCAGCGTTCCTCAACATTTTTTGACCGCGACCCCATGATTCTATTTTGGGAATTCATGTGACCCAACAATGGGTCACAACCCATAGGTTGCAAAACGGCGGTGTAGGCCTATGTAAAGTTGTTTGGGTATATTATCGCATGTACTGTAAGATACGTGTGGTTGTGTGCATGTACTGTACTCGTGTGGTCATCGCTTGGCCAAATGTAGGCTAGGTCAATGATGGTTACTAACTGTCAGTATTTATTTCAATCTATGGATGTAATACAAATTTAAATTTCCCTGTTACTCACAAGTTGTTGACAAGTTGATCCTATCAATTCAACCTTGTTTCCTGACGCAACTCCATCACCAACTCTGAATGTTGACAGTTGATGAAAGGTGTTTTGATAGTACCATGATGATTTGTGGTTAAGCCCATCTTAAGATATTATAAGCCCATCCCTCAAAATTTTAAATAACAAAATACACAAAATGATGTTGATAAAGGGAAACGACTACAATTTGTTCCCTATATGTATAGGGATGATGACTTGTGTATAAGCCCATCTTAAGATATTATAAGCCCATCCTTCAAAATTTTAAATAACAAAATACACAAAATGATGTTAAAGGCAAACGATGCAATTTGTTCCCTATTATAAGTATAAAAGCTCACTCACAACCAAATATGCTTACTGCAAAAAAAGTGTAACAGACAGTAGATCCCCTTTTAGAGGGGTGGGTAGGAGGTGTACACCATTTTAACGCCATTAAAAGGTTTCCCCTGAATATGGGTTTGGCCATGGTATAAGCATTCATGTTACCCTTGGTTCATTTCCACGGAAAAGTGTACCCTTTATGTAGGTGTCACCTTTGAATAGGGCTTACCCCTAAATAAGGGTTGATCATGTGTTAAAACATAATATAACCATGTTCTTTTCACAGGTGTCCCTTTGATAGGGATGTTTCGAAGTAGGCCTGTCTACAGTAATCTGTCCCATTTCTTGTAAATCATCTCAAATGTCCCGTATCTATAAAGAAAGACTAGTTTATTTTCAGTGGTAGAGACCTTCGGATGTTTGTGCGTTAATAGTGCTATTAACCTCGGATAAGGACTATAAACCGTAGGTCCAGTGTAGACATCTAGCTCGTGTGCACTTTAAAGAACCAAGTACATCTTTCGAGACGAGTAGGGGGTTACCCCGGTGTAATAGTACATCACAGCCACTGATCACCAACTGGGCCCTCTGGGAGACCAGTCTTTGACTGAAGAGGTTACCCAGTATAAATATATATTTCAAGTTATTTATTTTATCTTGGTCATCCCTGGCCCCCATATATATCCATCAAGAAATGGTAGCGGATGTTTCTAGTCATTTAATAAATTGTTATTTTTTGTTGTTTAACCATTGCCATCAATCAAACTGTGTTTTTTTCATGATGTACAGTAAAATTGTTTCCTGTAATTATAGGAGGACGAAAAAAAAATGAGAAAAGAGAAACAATGTGTGAAAGAATGGCAATTTATATAAACTATAAGCAATACTGAAAACTACTATAAAGTAAAATTACCTAAAGCTGATCAACAGCAGTGAATAAAAGAGTTCAGTATAGACGCTATTTCCACACAGAATGAGAGCATACAATGATACTGTAGTAAAGGTCTTTCTAACCAGCTTCTTAAAAAATATCAGCTAATTCATGCTAACTTTGCATCAGAGTTATCTTGTGTCCTTCCTATAGAACTGATTTACTTTTTATCTAATTACTGATTTTGCAGATAAATTTTAATAGAAATACTAAACTTCTCATCCTACAGTAAATATTACAGACCATATCACATCATCAGTACAGAGAGTTGTGTAACAACTCCCTCATCAGTATTTTGGGTATTTTGCTGAATTTTCAATGTATTTGTTATCCTATTGTGCCATTATGCCTGTATGTGTACAAACTATGGAAAAGAAAAGAAGAATTGTGATAGTAGAATCCCTCTTATATGGAACACCCCTATTAAGGGGGCACTTTCCTGTAAAGCGAATGAGTACTAAAGTACTGTATATAAATAGACTAACTAACAACTAACACCCAGATTAGGGGACATTGTTGGATCCAAGGTGTTTTGTTAATAGGGGTTCACTGCTATATTTTGTACCACATTGTACTCAAATACAGTTACTGTAAGACCTCTGAATAGAGGTGTCTTCTGAATAGAGGTGGCCCTTTTTGAAAAGGTACAGTACATTGCCTCTTGTTCATTTCATAGGAAAGTGTTGCCTTAATAGGGGTGTCTCCAGAAAAGAGCTGCGGTCTTCAACTGTAACTCCCTAACTACACCATGCTTTTCATGATACTGTGTTATGTTTTCCATCACTCTATGTCAATGAAAGATCCTATTTTGAAAGTTGTGAACTGGAGACAGATGCCTGTATTCATTACTTGTATTTGAGTCTTTAGGGAATCAGTTCTGGCAACGTATTAGGCGTCATCAGATTAAGCGAAAATATCGAAAGTCATTTGTGTCAATTTTGTGTGATGTAAATCAATGTTGCTCGAAGATGTGTGGGGTCAGTTTTGATAGTGTAACCTGTAATATCCACTGAAACAATTCTTTGAAATTAATTTATCTGAGATTAATGACATACTCTAAAGAAACCTAATGAACTTTAAATGTTTCATAAAAAAAAATGCTTTTGTAAAAAAGAATACTTTAAAAATAATAAGCAATTTATAATCTCTCCTATACAAATGGTTTTCCATTTTTGTCAATATTTAAGGTCTTGTTTTACTCTTCTAAATTCAGAATATGCCATTCAAATGTCTACACGCATTAGGGCAGGCACAGCTACAGTATGCTATGTTAAAAACTGTTTAAATTGTTACAAATTTGCGTTCACTGCAGTATGTTTTGTTTCAAATCATGGTGATACCTTATACATTCAGTTTAAATACCCCAATGTTCATTATATATAATCACTCTTTGTGAATCTTATTACTTCCTGATTGGTCCAATATGCTTCCTAATTTATCGGTTATTGAGTAAAGCCATTTATAATGCACAACCTCAACAAATTCTAAATAAATCGTCGAAACACTTTTAATGTTAAAATTCTCAATATGTCATGCCTTTTTATAGAATATTTTATTGTTACATTTTTATAAATCAAAGCTGGGGGTAAACATCGAACCCAAACACTTTACCTAAACACGGTTAGGGGAATACATGCATTACTCGTAATCCTTATCAATCTCCTTAGAGCTTTGACACATAAGAAGTGAATTTATAGGTCTGACAACATCCTAGGTTCATGGTCTAAGGGACCTGTACTTTTTTATTTTACAAGAGTCCGGGGAAAATTATACATACCCTTTCACAAGTGGGTGTACGCGGTGGTATTAGGGTGCTAAAATTTATGTTAGACGCTTTTTTTTGACAGTCGCATTTCCTTTGTCATACGACATATCGGCGAGCACCAAGATGACTCCCATAAATAAACTTATCACTGAAAACCGAATTAATTCTAGATCTGTATTTCAAATTTAACCAAATTAGATATATTCATTGCTTTGGCATTGGTGTTAAATGTGGAACATAAATTGTTAACCATTTCTATGTAATTGATGAGTTTTTTGACACCAAACCACCCCTTTGAAAGTGTGTTCGATACTATATTCATTCACTTTTGGGTCTTCTCTAACTTCTCAGGACTAAGTACTCATTTCTAATAACCCACCCAAATGTTTAGGCTAAACTTTGTCGATTCATGACATATACAATCCGTTGTGTCGACTCATTCGTTAAATTCTCAAATTAACTGTGATGTATTTCAGGGTACATTTAATTGATATCATTGAACTATGTGATTTCTTTAAAAGTAGTTTCTGGGTGGAGTTCAAGGCTTATTAAACCTAGGTACCTCCCGTGGGTAAAAAGTTACCCAGTAAACTAACAATTCTATTGGTTGATAGGCTCGTAGAAATAACCCTGCGGATAAATAAAGGATTTATACCTCAAAGGATCGGGTAACATGTCAAATTTGATCATATCGTGACCTTATTCTGGAAAATGAAATGCGAACGTGTCCTTGTTCGTTTATTTTCTTTAATTTACAACATCGAGAACATGGCGAATTCGCTTATTCGAATAGTCTATCATAAAATGATTTATAGAAAAAAATGTCGTCTTAGTATTTGTTTATAAATTTTAATGAAGCTCATGTTTGATCCTCACTGACCTTAAACTTATATTAAAAAATTAAAGTTCGTTTTTAAAGTGCACCGCTGAGTTTGCCTCTCCACCTTGTCAAGTTGGAACAATTGTATCAAAGCTATAGAGTCCGGTTATTTAAATGTGTTCATGTACTACTACTATGCTCCTAGTTAGAATAGGAATGTGCCTTTTAAACACTAAGGCATCAAAATCTGAAATACATGTTAATAAATGCCATTTTTAGTGGAACTACTTGTAGCTGGTGTGTCAATTCTATAATTTGAGGTTTTTACAAATTGTTAAATGTATTCAAATAAATAAATTATGTATATAATTCTCACTAGAAGTGAATTGAATTTTAGATAATTCTTCTTATTCAATTGGCACAAAGTCAAAAGTGTTTTAAAAATGTAGTTCTGATAGTTGTCTAATTATTTTGTAGTATTATCTTTATATTAATGAATTAATATTTACAAATTAATATTAGATAATCATGAGTTTAATATTTTTATATTACTGTACAGTATATACTCCTTCACCTAGCAAAACTTTGTTTGCTCCAAGATGTGTTTTGGTAGGTTATGAAAGGGGTATTAGATAAAGGTACCACTCAAAATAACCGTAACAAAATAAATGTATAAAATGTACAATTTCCTGGGGAAAAAATATATTTATGAATGTAAACATCTTTGTTTTAATTAAATTTTTTATAGAAAAACAAAAAAACGATATTTTAGCAAAGTGTAAATGCTCTGTGTTTCATAATTTACAATTATCTCTTTAAAATGTTGCAATAAGCAGTTCTTTGTGAGTTTTTTTACCATTTTTTTTCTTAGTTCAAGGTATCATTCAAGTTCATGTGTTCAATCACCTCAGAAGGTACAAGTACGATAGTTTAACTACTAAGTATAGATTGCGTGCAACACGCTCTAAAACACATCTCGTTTCAATTATACGGAATGTTCGCGAGTTCAACTAAAATTACCCTTGTCTCTAAAAGGAAAATGCGAGCGTATAATATTTTGGTTTTTTGTCTCTGTCTATCATACGTGTATGTACAGACTTATTTATTTTTAAGTTCCTTTAAAAATACACTGATGAAAAGACAGTTCAACTATGAATCTCTTTTAATATAAATCGGCTTTTAAAGTATATCTAAAAGTCATTGTGTTCCCAACAAATTTACTTAATGTTATGTACTTTACTCAAGCCATAGCCAGTGGGAACAAAGCTCTCTTTTTCCTAAAGTGCCCTTTTCAAACTAGACACCAGCAATGAATGTTGTAATAAATAGGGCTAAGCATAAATCGATGATCTTTGTGGAACATTGAATGCCAATGCCATATAAAAATCTTGGCTACATGGTTGGTTCTGTTTATTCAGTTGTAAGATCTTTGTTTACTATTTAAAATGTTATTTTCATTTAAAGATATATGGTCTTCCTAAATATGAACAAATACTGTAGATTACATAATTGTTTACCTATTCAATTTGTGGTAAAAAAAAACTATTATGTGACATTAATATGGCCTCTTTAACATTATATTTTTCAAGGGAATATCTTTATGTTTGCAATAGGTATAAGAAGATTCTTGCGAGTTCCATATACAGTAATTCTAGAGTTTGGTTTATAAAAAATGAAAAAGATCTGAGACTTTGGATTGAAAGATGTGTTAACAATGATGATAGATATGTATCACAATCAAGGTGATAACAGATGTTATGAAAGGTTGTTGATAAATGTGTTAAGAAAGCTGTGAAGATAACAAATTGTCATCTTGTTGAAAGAGATGTTGACTGAAAGAATATAAATATTGAATAGAAATAATGTTGGAATTAAGATTTACTCCAGTAGTAGTGCACCACCATGAGATCTTACTCTTAGGTGCAGCACCATGAGATCTTACTCTTAGATGCAGCACCATGAGATCTTACTCTTTTGTGCAGCACCATGAGATCTTACTCTTTTGTGCAGCACCATGAGATCTTACTCTTTTGTGCAGCACCATGAGATCTTACTCTTTTGTGCAGCACCATGAGATCTTACTCTTAGATTTTTTTTTTTTATTTTTTATTTAATTTTCAGGCAAACATACATGACAACACAGCGGTGCAGCACCCTGAGGATTGCCATGAGTGCAAAGCACTATCGAGATGGCTCTCCATATACTGCACTAGAACATATAAGACAAACATATACACAAGATGCTCTACATAGACAAAGACTTATTATTAAGTCTTTGGGAGTGGAGTTGTAAATTGTCATGAGAAAAAAACCCTGACATATGACAGGACTTGAACCCAGGACCCTTAGATTGGTAGCCAAGCATCATAACCACCAAGCCACAGCTCCACTCCTGCACCATGAGATCTTACTCTTAGATGCAGCACCATGAGATCTTATCCTTAGATGCAGCACCATGAGATCTTACACTTACAGTATGTGCAGCACCATGAGATCTTACTCTTAGATGCAGCACCATGAGATCTTACTCTTAGATGCAGCACCATGAGATCTTACTCTTATATGCAGCACCAAGAAATCTTACTCTTAGATGCAGCACCATGAGATCTTACTCTTAGATGCAGCACCATGAGATCTTACTCTTATATGCAGCACCAAGAAATCTTACTCTTAGATGCAGCACCATGAGATCTTACTCTTAGATGCAGCACCATGAGATCTTACTCTAGTCTTAGATGCAGCACCATGAGATCTTACTCTTAGATGCAGCACCATGAGATCCTACTCTTAGATGCAGCACCATGAGATCTTACTCTTAGATGCAGCATATGCACCACCATGGGATCTTACTCTTATATGCAGCACCATGGTATCATACTTTTATGTTCAGCACCATGGGGTCTTACTCTTGTGTTCAGTACCATATGATCTTACTTTTTTGTGTTAGCACCAAGAAATCTTACTCTTATATGCATGCACCATGGGATTTTACTTTTATGTTTAGCATTATGAGATCTTACTGTCCTATGTGCATCACCATGGGATCTTACCGTCCTATGTTCAGCAACATGAGACCTTACTGTCCCATGTGTAGCACTATGAGATCTTACTGTCCAGTGTGCAGCACCACAGGACCTTACTGTCCCATATGCAGTACCATGAGATTATACTGTCCTGTGTGCAGCACCATGATATCTTACTGTCCAGTGTACAGCACTATGAGATCTTACTGTCCCATATGCAGCACCATATGATCTTACTGTCCTGTGTGCAGCACCATGATATCTTACTGTCCTGTGTGCAGCACCATGATATAATATCTTATGTGCAGCACCATGAGATTTAACTGTCTTGTGTGCAGCACCATGAGATTTAATTGTCCTGTGTGCAGCACCATAAGATCTTACTGTCCTGTGTGCAGCACTATGAGACCTTTCTGAACATAACTGTCTTGTGCGCAGCACCATGAGATTTTACTGTCCTGTGTGCAGCACCATGAGACCTTACTGAACATTACTGTCTTGTGTGCAGCACCATGAGACCTTACTGTCCTGTGTGCAGCACCATGAGACCTTACTGTCCTGTGTGCAGCACCATGAGACCTTACAGTCCTACTGTCTGGAGTGCCGCGTCATGTAGGACCTCACTGTACTATGTGGAGTACCACATGACTTCACTGTACTGTGTGGAGCACAATTTGTCCTCACTATCCTTTGTTCAGAATTAGCAGTCCTTTTTCCATGATAGTTATCTCTGCCAACAGTCAGTAATGTTTGGTTTTATCTGGAAGGAAAGTGTCCATCCATGAGAGATAGTAAACATCATTGGACAGTATAGGTTGATATTTTGTTAATTGTTTTTTTTTCTTATTGTTTCTTTCAGTGCTGTTGAAGCTATGCATGATAGCAAGACACCATTTAGCAATATTGAGTCTCTACTAAAATCATCAATCTACCATAAACAACAGCTTAATGAAAGGTCCGCTGCTCTCAGGTACAGTATGTTGTTTTTTTATAGATATTTATTTCATACAAATCCCTTAGCAAGTACCTCAAACAATTACAGGATAAATTCATTCAATCTTGTATTTTATTTTTTCACCACATAAACAACAAAATGCTTTACATACTAATTATACAAAATCGTAGCCAAATGGGATTTAAGGCAGAGTCTCAAATATATATATCATGCTTATAAACTAATATATTATAAAATGATCTCATTTGAGGCTAGGTACTGTAGTAGAAACATTCATGTGTTTCAACCCGGGCAGTAGGTCGAGATTGAACCCGGTACTTGAACCCGGGATTTAAAGGGGCTTGCTCCAGCTGTAAGCCTTAAAAACAGTAGGTTACAGATATTATAATTGACAAATTCAACTAGCTATCAATTTGCTAATACGGCTTGTGAGGCTCCATATTTTTGTTGTGTCATTCTCTTTAATTTAATTCTTTTTCTTAGATTTGATGGAAAAAGAATGTTGATATGTAATTGACTTTTTCTTATAGGGTGCAATCAAAACAAGAAAAACGGTCAAGTATTAGTTCAAGTCCTCAACGACAACTACTTTCAGGTACAGTATAAAAGCCATTGGCAATATAACCAGAAACGTTCGCGACTTGAAACTTTCGTGAATCGGTTACATTGTCCATTTTCGCAACATAAAACTTTTTCACGAAGTAAATACTTTAACAAGGTACAGTAGCATCAATCCATCATGGGTGCAACCTTTTTAGTTACAATGCATGTACTCTGTGAAGGCGGGCAATGGACGAGAGAAGCCCTTGATCAATGTTAGGACAAATCAAGGTACTTTAAACAGTCCTGGCTTTGTTTGTATCAAACCTGTTAGTGACGGTAATCATCGCTGTTGGTTTCGATTTAATAAATTAAAAATAAATAAATAAAATAAAATAATGCATTGCTGTTTGACCACGCCCAGGCATCATTGTACAGTATTTTCTCACTTAAAAAGAATACGACGTCCAATTTAACCGCCAGTATGTGATAAAGCAAACAAAACAGATTGCTATCAGTAGTAGGCACATGTGTTCTGAAATTACTTGTATGAGTGTACGGTATTATTAATACTCGATAATTCCTGAAAATGGTTTACGGCATAAAACTTTCGTAAATATCATTTTTGGAAAAAGGTATTTTCCATCTTAAGGAATTATAAGTTATATTTGTTTCCAGTGGCAGATCTAGGATCTGACAAAGGGGGGTTTGGGGGTGGGGTGGCCACGAAAGTTGCAAACGAGGTGCGTAGGACCGAGTGGGGTTACAGTAAGTTTAGGAAGGGGTGTCCCTCTCCGGAGCCTCAGACAATTTTTTCAAAAATACTGTAGATGCTTGCTTGCACACACGGACCAGGGCGGTAATTAACTGAAATGGAAAATGGTGTATTTTTGGAGAGTGATGACGTCAGCATTCACACGAGGAAAATAACTTGTGGTTATTTTCCAAAGATTTAAACTTTTGAATTCATAAATAGTAATTAAATTCTTAGCTCTTTCACTTTGTAGGCCTATTTACACAACTAATGCTTACCCCAGCTCTAGGCCTACTCTTCTTAATTAAAAAAAGATTAAGATGCGTCGAATCCAAGTCTAGCGATGGTCGCGGGTATGTTGCATCTTTTTTTTTTTTTTGAGAATTAAAGGGAATGGCTAGCCCTAGATCCACCACTGGCTTCATTACTTATTTGCATTGGAACAGGTTTCTTTTTTTCTAAAAACTTGTTCTGATCTTCATCCAACCTAAAAGAATGTATGAGAATCAGGACACAGTGTTACTTTCGTTTCGTAATTCGTTTCGTAATATTTATTCAACCAAAAAACATATTATTTAACATAAATATTAAACATTTTAACATAACATTTCTACTTATTTTTTGGCTGGGATCTGGTATAGAAGTATTAAACTTGTCTCAATCAGACCCCTAACAAAATAAATATTAGAAATAGTTTAATAAGGAAAAAGGTATACAGTACGCCTTATTTAGACTTAAAATTATATAAGTAATTATGAAAATAAATATATGTAAATGACAGTTATATTTTTACTCATGGTAATTAGACAAATAAAAACACTTTATACATTTCTTAAAAACTTTAATGTTAATATTTAAAAGAAAATTCACTGTATTGATTCAAGTTCACAAACATTCAGAGTAAATGGAAATTTATTTACAATATGCTTTATACAAACATAGTCTCATGTCATGTGGAGTTCATTAGTGTGTTTATCTACAGTATCTACATAATTGAGGAAAATGCATTTAAATATTTAAGATGTTATTTTAGACTGTCTTTATGGAAATTAAAGTACATTATTAAACATTGTTGTTTATGTTGTTAGAGTTGTTTATTTCCGTCACTCCCTCAGGCAAACAGCATGTACTGTATGAAAAAGAAAACAAAATGGACCACCTTTATTAGAAAAGAAGTAATTATATGCTAGAACGAAATTGACTTCTGTATTTCATTCCAATTTAGAAATCCGTATATTTTGACTCCAATTTCACACAGATGTAGCCTGGGCGTTATGGCTGAGTTGATTCGCAATATTTAGTGAACTACTTCTAAGCTCTGCTACTTTGTATAGTTTTAGATAGTTTATACACCTGTTTCAGACTAGTGTTACTGCTAAGGCTTTCGAGTTCCTTTGGGAGCAGCCTGATTGATAGCGAATTCCCTGTCATTTCACTTCATCCCTAGCTGTCATCTTGTCCCGCCCCCGTGCTTGTTCTGATGGTATACTATGTGTCTGTAAGTTCATTGCTAATTTGTCAGTCTGTCTTTGTGTGTAAAGATCCTAGGCCAGGTGCTTCCTACTCTCTTTGCTTACCCTCTGATTGGTTTGATGTACGCGTCATGTCCAATTAGGAGCTAAATGTATGCAAGTATTATAGACAATTGTTGATCTAAGCTTATCAGTATACTGTAGTATATAAACAGTCTAATTATAAAAGTGGGGGGGGGGGGGGGAGGAGTTGGGGGTTTTTCGTAATAAGCTGTGTTTATCAGCTGATTTTATTTTATACACTTTTACTATATCTTGTTTTGTATTCATTGTGTAAAGTAATGATCTACTGTATGTATCGATGTAAATTGGGGGGGGGGGGGGGTGGTAGGATAGGGGTTGATAGTTGCTTTTGCCTTTTTTTTCTTTTCTGTTAATTGTTATATTTTATATTGTGAAGGATGCACCTTTGTGCTAAGTGTGCCACCGATCTAAAGGTGTAATTCCAAATAAATAAATAAAACGTTTAGTACTTTCTTGTGTTCTTCAGTGTTAACATCTGTTGATGTGGAAGTAAATCTGTGTAGAACAACTAAATGCTTTATTTACTTTGAGCTATTGGTGTAAAATTGATTCAAATTGAGTTTGATCAAAAATGATAATGTTAGTGTCTTAAATTCTACGTTCACTTTACATTCATCGTCTATAAACTTATTATGTTTAAATAATACCTCCCAAAGGTATATGTATATTAATTTATAAAGTACAAAACATAAAATTTTAAATTAATTTTAATAATGAATTTCTCAATCAATCAATACATTTGACTGATTACTGATAAGAGTAAATATTAATAGTCTACAGATTAAAGGTAACCAATATAATTATTACTGATGATGTTGTTTAGGAACAACGAACATGCTTGCCAAGAATATTTTTATTATATTAATCTCAAGTTTATTTTAATTTTATTCTTACAGTAGGCCCTACACTTAAGCTGATATATAAATTATTTAAAACATCCAGTGTTGTTCCTAAATGTATAATTATATATAGTATTATAATCACAATAATTATAGGCCTAAGATTATTAAATACAAATATATTCAGTTTTACAGTTTTATAAAAAAATATTTATTGATTAATTCAATCTACAATTTATTTATTTTCTAATTTTAAATTCTGAAAAATGTATAAATTAGTTTGTTATTTTTAATTCTTGCACAAAACAAATTTCTACATTAGTATGAACAAACATAAAAGCATTTATTTGTTACATTTATGTGAAATTTTGATAATTTCAACAACTGTGTTTGCATAATGATGGATGCATGTTTCTAAACTTGGTTCCCACTAGGATGCAATGCGACGACGTAAGCACAACGCAAAGGAATTGACCAATGACCAGCAACAATTTGAATAACCCATTGCTTGTGATTGGTCAAATTACTTGTGTTGCACTTGTATAAGTGGGAACCATGCTTTATGCGTCTTTTACAGTATAATGTCACTAGCTCCATCCGTGTCACAATTTATTACATATGTGTTGTGTGTAAATTATTACAGTGCAGATCAACAGATAATCACTGATTACTTATCAATTAAACTCTATGGTACAAATTGTGATTACCTTTGTGGCGGTACTATAATGAATACTACAGTAATATTGGAGTACATACTACTACACCATACTACATTTAAAAACAATACATGGTTGGTTAGTTGAACTGTATAATTTGAAATTAAACAGATTTCTAAATTTAAACACATTTTATATTGACACCTGCTAAAGAATATTCTGCTTAATATTATTTGAAGGTAAAACTTTATATAATATGTAAAAACAAATATAAAAGCTGTAGATAATATTTTTTAAGGATAAAAAATTCCCAAAGGTTGTGTTATTTTCAGTGTGATTCAGGATCACTGCCCTACAGATATTAAATTCCAACTCCCCAAGGAAAACTGGCCTTCAGTGACCCCTACTCAAAAGTGTTACCAACAAAGTGAATTGCACATCTACAACTGTAAACACTAGCCATACTGATTAGTAACTAAGGCAAAAGACATTGCCAAGGGAATGGTTTGAGAGAGCCCACGCCGAGACAGACATCATGATAGTAAATTTTCGTTGGTCAGCCATGGTTCTGATGACAGATTTGGCTATGGGTGATGACTTCAGATGGTCAATACAGCTGTTGTCTGTTTCAGAATTCAATAGTTGTACTGTAAGGCCACTATGGGGGCAGGAAGTTGTGTTTATGCCTCAAGTCCACCCATGTACTGTACATTGAACTTTTGGTCTGTATTAGTAATTATTATTTAGTAATTTTAAAATATCACACTCTTTGTTTAGTTTAGATTTAATATTTACTTTATTTTGTACTTATTATCATGATATTTTGAGAAAATTAAATGTTTTATAAGAATAAAACAAGTCAAACAAGAAAAGAATCTTTTATAATACTATAAAAATACTAGGAACATAGTAGGCCTATAAGTATAGATATTAGATGTATGCAATTAAAAATGTGTAACAAATCTGTAGTATCTATGGAAGTACTATCTATGTAGGTTTATAATATAGGTTTTTCATTTGGTTCTTCTTTAGATGCATTTCATCTGTTACTGTAACTGACCCCTTTTTTATGATATTTAACATGTTTTAACAAGCTTGTTAATGAGTGTCTTTTGGTTCAAAGGCAAAACATTGGTAGTATAACTTTGTGGCTAGCGGTTTAACCACCAACCTCAGCTTAATTACACTATTATAAATATTGATTTTCTGCGGTTAGTTTTGACAAGCCAAGTATGGTTGTTAACGTGTTAATTAATACGTTAATAGGTGGATGTATTCAGGCTACATAGCTTGAATAATGCAATAGTGCTAGGGTGATAGGCAGATTCGGGGTGGGGTTTAGGGGGTTGTATTGAGTACTTTTGTACAGGATTGTTTAAAGGCCAGGTGCGGGCAAAAAATGTCATACATTCCAATAATTATCGATCTATAGTTTCCCCTAGGTTTCATAATTTTTGGGATTTTTTTGTGTTACACCAGCTTGTTGAAAATAAGCACTTTCTTATCAGTGGGGAGATAAAATTACACAGTAAAATCTCTATTCTTTTGTACACAAATGTTGCATTTTTAAAAAACTATGAAACGGTGTGGTATATCCACCATCTTTTTTCTTCTTCTAGGGAGTCACCAGACATGTTATTGCACTACCTACTAACTACTGAAAAAAAGTCTTCCTGGTTTTTAGAGCAGAATTTTGCCAAATTTTGTATTTTACCATTTTAAGGGAAATTCATATTTTTTCTTCTTGATTTTTATTACAAATGTGTTTGATTTATGTACAATTAATCTGATATTATATTTAAAATTTATGCCTTGTACCTAAGGTGGACACTATTATTACCCATCTACACAAATCTGATTGACCAAATGTTAGGGTTGGTACAGAGCAAAATCCAGGATTTATGAAATAGTGGTGCATTATAATAGACTTGGGCAGAGCCTACCTCCTTCCAATTGTTCAGCAGAGATTTGACCATTTTAAAGTGTGTTTATATATCCTTCAACTATTGTTATGTTATTGTTATAATAATAATGTTAGAAAATGTAATTTTTTTGTGTAATAACTGACTTTCAGATATTTTAATACCAAAATTCCACATTTCCACTACTCGTCATAAAAATTGTATAAAACACTCTTGTGTTGAAATAAAGCATTCTGAATTGAAAACCTTTAAATACATACACACGCTGTAGGGTTGACAAAGATAATTATTATTAAAACGAAAAATATGTTGGATGACAGCCATCTAATATAGGTCTAAACTATAAGTGAACTTGTTTTCAAGGAACAATTGGAGAAATCATGATTGTTAGTTTTGACTTAAACTTAATATGAAGCATTTGATTAAATTTATTCATGACATTCAGTAACCATCTGCAGTTAAGTTTAAAATGTTTTCACTTATTGAAAAAAAAAATGAAAGTGTCAAAACGCAATTTTAATTCTTTAGTAAACTTGCTCTAATGTTTATTTATGAAGCCTACGTTAAAAAAAAAAAGATTTTTTTTAGATAATCGTTTTAAATAGAATAATTAATAATAATTTTGGAGAATAGTTAAGAATACATATTTAACAATGCATGCAATTTGGAGGTAACTTAGTGACCTAGTATTGGGTTAATATCTTTTTTAATCTTAAAGATGTATTGTCCCTTGAAACACAAAAAAATTAAAGTCAAAATATACTAAATTTTTATTGGCCATATCAAAGTAATATTAAAGTTATTCACTTTAAGTCGAAAATTCGAGCCAAAAACAACAATTTTACGTAATTAACAGCTAAATTAATTTGATTACATTTCGTCTGGAAAATAGTCGCGATTAAAAGTAAACAAAGATTTTAAACCATGAGTACGCATTATGCATGATGCTAATTAGGATTGTTTACAACCCGTCATGGTTGAGAAGGTGTTTTCACACAGGTCGCGAGGAACTTTTATGATTATGCATACAGAGTAGCCAAATAAGCGCGTTGCATTATAAGATATGTTTTGATCGAAAACTTTGACTGGAAGTCAGTTATTTTTTGAACCAAAAAACGTCTGTATTTCAGTTAAATGATTTTTTTTCCGACTAATTTTTGGTGAAAGGTAATAACTATTATGATACTTCAAAATGACCCAGTTTTTTTCGAAATCTTATAAATGTTAATAATATAGTTTTTGTTTGAGTTCATACTATTACTATAATTACAATAATACATCAACATTATTTTTATAGGTTTTTGCTATTCTAAAGTATTTATTCGTTTTACATGAAAATGTCCCCTTAATAAAAATGTCAACAAGAAGTAGGGATTCTACTGTGTAGTCCACTCAGCAATTATTATCACATTGGAAGAGGACTGCATTTCAATTTATTTATTCAAACGCTAAATTTGTATAACATTGCCTTGAGCATTGTGTACTATTATAAAATGCTGTAACAATTTAACACCCTAAAGGTTGTAAGACATAGTTTAGCTGTTGAATGCTTTGGTCATATAGGACTGTACAGTTGCTGACAGAATTCAGTTCCTCTTGTGCCATCGGTCAGTAGTATTGATGTACTGTAGATATGTACAGCATCTGTATCTACTTTTAAAATTATCAGAGCTCAACTTTTACCTTCTAAAGCCAAATATAATATCATATAAAACACCTAAATATATTTCTGTCATTTGATTGGACAATTGTGGGTTACATGGCATGTAATAGTTTGTATTATATAACACCTATATAAATTCCTGTCATTTGATTGGACGAATGTGGGTCACATGGCGTGCAATAGTACGCACTATTCAACGATCGTTAAATAGTACTTTTTGAAACATTTTTGTTTGTTATTTAGATGTTATATAAAACAAATAATGAATGTTTTGTATTCGTGCAATGGTACAAATAATGGCACGAGGTGAATGATGAAAGGTTATATCAACGAGGCAAAGCATTATTTGTATACTATTTAATGATCTTGTGATAGTACTTTTTTTGTGTAAACAAAAATCTTGAAAAAATGTGCATGAAATCCAATAGAAGCATAATCTTGTTTTGTGCAAACGGAAGCAGTGATGCGCCCAAAACATGATCTCTCCCTCACAACAAAGAATAGAACAATGGCAATGACAAGGATATACAGTACTGCAAAAGCTGATAGGTTTTTGTATTTTTAATACCTGAATACTTAATACTGTGCAACAGCCATATGAATAATATAAGTAGTGTAACCAATTTAATGGATAGGGCGAGTAAGTAGTAATAATTCCATCACCAATGGATATCAACTGTTAGACATGTAATGTGTTAATATTGAATCAACTAACTATTAATCTGTGGATAGCCTCTGTGGGAGTTTGATGTCAGTCATCTTGAGACCACACAGCTGTTTGGTGGACTAATGCTGTATGGTGGCAGTATGCAACTAAATATTAAATATGTGATGTTATAAAAATAATTTGATATGACACTAGAACCCCTTCTTGGGACACACATGACACGCTTATTAAGGGGACTCCTATAAGGGACACTTTCAAACAAATGAAAGGCAAAACACTATCCACTTCAGAGGACACCTTGATTAAGGAGACACTTTGGTGGATTTTTTGTGAGTGCACGTGCCTTTATAGGAGTTCTACTGTGGTTTAATGTATTTCAAAATGAATAATTTTTGTTTGTTTTTTAGGCCGCCCTTCACATGAAAATGCTTCAACGTCAACGAGCCCAAAACTCGAGTGATGAACCATGCATATTTGTAGGCCTAAAGCAAATGCTATTTAAAAGTAACACAAAAGGAAGAGTAATACAATATTGAAGACAATGTTAAACCAAAAGTGAAAGAAGCACAATTGGTGATTTTTTTCACTAAAATGTAAAATAAGATTTATATGTAATTTACTTTTGAGTATAAAAATGTGCTTATTTTTTTATACTAATATTATTTAATACTACATATAGTGGTGTACAAAACTGTCCATTAAATCTTTATTTGATATGATATGCACCATAGTTGTTTTGCCTTTCATTGGATTTGGAAAATTATGTTTGGTTTTTTTTACAATATTCAAGTGAATTGGGATATAAACATACCAACTTCAATGTGTGGTTGTTTACATGATCAGATATTTTGACTAATTTAACCCATAAGTATGCAAGTTATATCTGACCCTATTTTGATGATATCAAATAAGTATTTAAAGTACTGTACCTAAACGAGCGCCAGGTGCTGTACACCTGGGTGGAGAGAGGCAAACGTAAGTAAAGTACCTTGCCTAATTGCACAAGCAATGCGGCAAGAGTTGGATTTGAACCAATGATCTCACGATCAGTAGTCCAACGTCCAACACAATGCGCCACACACCCTTACAACTGATATAAAAATGATATAAACTTGAGATGAGAACATCATTCTAAAATCTAATATATTTCTATAGGAGAATTTTCTAGCCTTGTGTAGAAAGTATGTCAGATATGTTTCTATGCCATATTAGTGCTACATCATGGAAGAGGCCCACAAATTGTTATTAATAGAGCACAACTAATTTGCAAGCCCTACTAACAAGAAAGGTTATCGTATTACTTTTAATCGGAGATGACATTTCCTCTGTATTTTATTGAAAATTTAGTCCCGACTGTCAGAAAGCAGGACGCAAAAGCGTCCTCCAACATCTCCGCCCTCGTTTTTCTACGGTTTGTTTATCGTTTCTGTCAGTCACCCGCTTGGTCTCTGTGGAGGTCCTACTTTTTGTTTTTTTTAATGACTTTTTTGTGATTAAATGAAGACGAAAGATAAAATTTGTGAAGGATATGCGTAAACACCTTTGTGTTCACAACTTATATTTAAAATGAGTAACAAGTCTGTTGCGGTATTGTTTGTCAAAAGTTGAATAAAAACTTCCATTGCTTGTTGACAGATTATGTACGCCTGGGGACAACATAGAACCGGGCCAAGGACAGTTTACGATGAACCCCAAATTTCTATAGTGGCATGACTTGACAAAGATTTTACCTGGAAATGTCTGGCTTGCTTCACAAAAAACCAGATCTATTAACAAAATAAAAATTAATTCATTTCTGAACCAATATTATTAGTACATATTAAATTTGTTTGAAAGGGGACAAACCAACCTTGACAAGGCTGGGAATTCAGATAGTGTTCTCAATAGCATTGGTTCAAAATTCCCAAAACACAACAATTTGAGTGAATTAAAATGAGAATTTGGTTTCATTATACACTAGCATATGTTGCCAATTATTAAGCATCATTCAATGTAACCCCTCTTCAATCAGTAGTTGATTCTTCCATGCAATTTAAAATGATCTCGCATTATTGCGATCAGCTGGAGGACTAAAACCGCATCAACCATTTTATAGACAAAATCTTAGAAAAGGTGAAATGCTGTCATAGACCGTCACGTACAACATACGAAGCACGTACAAATATGCAAGTCAACTTGTGTAGGTGTGATGGATAGTTTCAATCAAATTTAATCGATTTTGTAATGCGACGATATTCTTACGAAATGCCTATTTCCATCTACAAAGAACGTTTAAATTGAAATGTTTGTCATGTATATTCAGACACACTATAAATATCAAAAGCTTCGACTTGATTTAGCCAAAATTTTAATCTAATCATAAGCATTTTACTGGGGTTGGAAGAATTTATAGATTACTTCAGTTTTCTGAAACTCCAAATTCAAACACCCATTGGTACTGTATATGAAAATCCTTTTGTTATAATGTCATTTCATAGACTATGCACACTGTAGCCTGCTTAGTCCCTGAAGACTGCTGAGTCCCTTAAGAACCAATTATTCCTCCTTATATGAACACTATGCTCAGATTTTTACGGGAATAATTATTTGCTAGATAAATGTTGATTCCCACTTGTATTTATTCCAAAGATAAGTAACTTTGCCGACTCTTTTGTTTGTTTTGGTAGTCTGATTAAATTGTTATCAAAATAATCTAAGCAAATAGTGTTAATGTTAAAACAAACACAAAAATCAAACACAAACCAGCTGCAAAAATCAACTTATTCATTGTTATTGTCTGTTCTATGAAGAAATATTTTATATACACATTTTGAATTTCAAAATATACATTCTTCAAAATTTCAATCAAGGAGCTTCAGAATTCAACCTAGTTATTTTACCGGTTTGAATTAACCATCAAAGTACACAAGTATATTCTTTGAATATAGTGATGATTCATGTAGATATGTGAAACATGTATTCAAATTCAGTATTAGGGTTCGTGCATGTCATGTAATTGTTAGATATGTCCTACAACTAGAGTTCATGCATTGTGACAGGTTTTGAATTTGACAGTAGAACTTCTCTTCACATACTGTAGCCATTGTGTATAATGTGAAAGAAATCAACGATCTCTATTCTGGTCAACCTAGGAAATAAAGAAGAACTAAAAATTAGTGATCATTGAAGTAGATACTTTAATATTGTATATAATAAATAAATAAACTAAATTGTTAATAGAGTAGTAAAGTAGAGTTCCAAATTGATTAACATTTAACAGAAAGTTGTTTTCAATTGTTTTAAAAGTGGGAAAATTAATTTAAAAACAAAATTTTTGTGACAAAATGAGGTGCTTACCTTTGCATGGCGTAGTTTCTGAACAATATCTACATCATTTTTTAGTTTCTTCCAGCGATCCTGCATCCTTATCTGCCTCTTATTCTGAGCTGCAAGCCTAAGGAATACAGAGGTAAGCACACTATGTTATTTCTCATCGCAAGAATGTTTGCTAAGGGTATGGGGATACAGAAGATACACTGCAAATATGCGCTCTCATCCCTATCACCGCCTCAGCCTGCTGACAAACGTAATAAACCACTTTTTATGTTATGTTTTTATGTCTTTAGGCACATGCGCCCACGGAATACCAAAAGTAAATTAATCACTGTCCTATCAGATTGGTGGTAATCTCCCGATATAGGGGCTATTTTGTGAACCAGGGTAACACCCTACTTGAATGCTTAACTGGGTTCTTTAAAGTTCACATGGGCTACTTGTGTACACTGGACCTACGGTTTATAGTACTTATTTGAAATAAGTTGTTCCACCACAAGAACTAGGAGGGACTCACCCACAGACCCATCATGCCGATAATGTTGGCTAATAAAGTACAGTAAATGGTTCCCCTGCCTTACTGCTCGGTTATTGACTCGCTCAATGGCTCTGAAAAGAATTTACAAACGCATAAATCACTGTCAAAATAGATACTGGTCACATTATCATTTGTATTACCTGTCAGCTAGGTAGGCATCAAATCGTTTCTCAGTGCTGATATGAACTGTGAATGGCTGAGGCTCCTGTACATTTTGCCAGTAGCTTTCTAATGGTGGCGCTGAACGCAGTTGAAATACGAATATTGAGCTGTCTTCGTTTTGTAAAATGTAATCCTTATCAGAATTTACCTTGTTAGCTGTAAAAGATAACATTGGTTCCAAAGTATCATTGAAATATTTGGTAATACAGCATCTCATTTATATCAGATAAAACATCACATGTGAAACACATGTGATGTTGTAATACCAAATATTCCTATGATACTTCAGAAATAGATACAGTACTGAGATTAGGCTGATATACAGTATGGTGGCCATTTTGAGGAGTTTTTGCCGTTTCTTTTAACCTAATTAATTATCTAGTTGTACCATACCTCTATGGGTATAATACACTCTTCATCTGTCCAGTATTGATGATATTTACCTTTCATAAACAACATCTGTCCCTCTGCTCCTAGCGTTATTACTGGTGACCATGGTATGGACAGCTGATATGATTCCGGAAGAAGTATTTCACATATTACATCACCTTTCACTGCATCATATAACATTACAGTTCCTGTCTTACACGCTGTTAAAATCTATATAAAACATGATTGATTCTTACATTATTAATTGATTGATTTAATTTGTATTAAAACAGACCAAAACATAGAGAACATACATACAGTGAAATTAGAAATAAAGAATGAATGAATGAATACTGTACACATGGAGACACAATTACAAATGGAAGAAAAAATTTATTGAATGCCTGGATAATCTAACTATTTCTAATAGGGTCCATAAGCAAAGGGAATCATTTTGGTCCCCCCCCCCCACCCTCCCCTTTTTAACTGCATGTTAATGTTTTGAACTGGGGTTGGGTCAACCGGCTTAGCTACAGTGATTTAGTTCACTAAGTTGACCCTGGTCTCCCCAAGCTAATGTGATTTAGTTAAGTAAGTTGACCCTGGTCTCCCCAAGCTAATGTTTTTTTATAAAATATAAACAACCAAATGAAATATTTCCATTGTTTATGATGCTCTAAAGAAATGTTTATAGTTATTGTTATAGTCTAGTTGCTCTTGTTTAACCCATAGAACTACAGTACTGTATTTTGAGATTTACAATTAATAATCAGCAAAAATTTGATTCATGATTCTTCTGGTATTGATCGGTATTGATTTACTTTTATACAGTAGTAGCAAATCTTTATTCCAGTATTAAATTTTCTCTACTCTCTCGCAAAAAAAAATAGAACGTACCACTTGAGGAATTAATGGAAAAGTCTGAATGAAGCAAAGCTTTTCAACCTCATAGGTAGACTTCTTCACAATGCTGACGTTCTGTGTTGTTTGTGTACCCCCACATGGTATGCTTGTGAGTGAGCCATCACTGCACCCTACAAGGACAATACAAGGCTGTTTTGTGGCATAAGGTGCGTTGGTACCACCAGTGCTTTCACTCAGAACATTTGGGTTGAGGAACTTTATGTACGTGACAAATCCACTCGATGAAACCTTCTGTACTTTTAAAGGAATACCTACAATTAAAATATACACATTTGTTTATGATTGGAACATTCTTGTTGTACAGAAAATAGTAAAATGCATTATTAGGTCAAATCATGGAGTAATCAAATTGTTAGTTTTATGACCCCTCGATCATAACATTTTGTTTAATTTATAGAAAACCTTATTTCTAATTTCAATTACGAAAGTCAATTACTGTACTGGCTAAAAAAAAAAAATCATAAAAAAAAAAATTCCCAAGACCAAAAAAATTGTAAGAACATTATTATCACAATAATATCTTAAATGGGATATTTTATTTCCCATGCATACATACCATAGAGCATATCCCATACTAGCAGCATTCCGTTCTGTAAGCCTATAGCAAGCAATGACGTGCATGGGGTTGTTGAAAGAACAGTGATAGGGCTAGAGTGTGGCCATACCATTTCAGGTTTATGTTCTATGTCTGAAAATAATTAAAAAAAAATCTTTCTGCTAGCAAATTAATATTATAAGGGGAGGGGTAAAGTACTACAGTATATAGTACTTTGAAGACACCACTGTATTATTACATTTTTACATATTGGCCAAATTAGACGCTCAATGACAAGTTAAAGTTTGGTAATACTGTACAGTATTATAATGACAATTTGATGAAACCTCCCTAAAAGAGGTTTTGAAACAGCAGTATCAATACAGTATCAAATACAGTATTTTATCAACAGGATACTGTAATAGGATATGCGGCAGAAACAGACCCTTATTGTCCTTGCTTCAATATATTTAAAAAATTATCCAACATTTAAATAAATACAGGTCGGTTACAGTAGTAGACAAGCATTCAGTTTCACTATAGGTTAACAATCATTCTAAAAATTCAAACTGACTTCAAGTTTGAAAAAAATTAAACAATTTAGAGGATAAATAAATCATTGTTGACGGGTAAATCAAGACGAAAATGATTTTTGAAAACTTGTTAGCATTTAATTATCTCAAGTTTGACACTTTTATACATGAATATCAGATAAGTCATAAAGAAAATTGAGTGAGAAATGGCAGGACTAGCTAAGCATATTTTTGATGAACATTCTCCACTGAGACACAAACAATGTCTACAAGGAATATTTTCTTATCTTATGTGTAAAAATACTGAAATAATTTTTTTTTAAATAGGTCGATATGCAAGTGTTCTAGTTTTAGTAATCCATTTGGGAGGAACATAGGGCCCTGGGGTTGTTTTTGTTATGACCCCCTAAGTTTTATCAATGCCTAAAACATGCTTTACAAAATTTGTAGACCATTATATGTAGGGCTTCTTTAGAAAAACTAGTATTTATACATCAATGACGTTTATGACATAGAACAACAACTAAAGCCGATTTTCCAATCGAAAGCATCAGATTAATACGCTTGTATTTTAATCTTCCAAATCCCTCTCTGTGACGAATTCTAGTTCCTTGCGTTTTTTGCTTTAGCAAAATTGATAGTTTTAATTGTTTCTACTCTCTTGCGAAGCGCACAATTCCACAACCAATCACAGTTGAGGACTTGAGCACTCGTGCGAATCGAAAAGCTCAGAGCACTCGTGCGAATCGAAAAGCTCAGAAGATACGCAATGAACATGAAAATCACAGATATTAGCTCTTGTAGTGGAAAGGGTAGCACAATCAGTTTTGACCCCTCTTTGAAACAAAGGAAACATTGCAATATAACCAAAATACAATAATTAAATGTACCTTTTGCTTGTTTTAACAGGCTATAGTGGTATAGGTTTGTTGAGCCAGACCAAGCCACTGCAATGCTGTTTGGTCGTCCTGTGTTTGCTGGCAATTCTAATCCTACAGGTAGCATTCTGCCAGCATTCAGAAAGACGCATAATGATTGTGGTCTGTATTAAGATGAAAGTAATATTAAAGATTTATTGCCCCCCTGAAAAAATATTTTTTTGAAATTTGTTTATTGAATATGCCATTTTAATGTCACATAATGAAAAAACTGTAATTTAAAGCACAAAATAGTCAAACTGGATGCCAGCCAATGGGTTTTTGGTAGAATTTAACTGTTTATTTTGTCATTTTATAAGTGAAAACATTATTTTTCGGGATTCTTTTTCTACGGAAGTGATTAACTTTGTTAAAAAAAACAAAATTACATACAGTATTCAAAGTCTGATTTTAATAATCTTCATTTGTCATCTTAAAAATTAAAATTATTTTTGTTGTTTAGCATTGCGATAATGATTTAGAGGAAGACATTATCAATCATTGGAATCTCACACATAAAATGAAAATTATCCACTTTACTGTATGTGGCCGTGTACAATATGTTAGTTTGGTTAAAAGATTGCCTACACATGTACTATTTGACTATCACATTCAGATTATGAAAGCTAGTAATGAGGGTCTACTGTAGTTTATCCATTTTCATATGGAATTCCGGGATTATTGTCATAAAGCTAAATTAAAAACATTCTCCACCTTGTTGGTGTTTTTGCTTCTTCATCTTTGCGCAAACATTTGAGATCTCTTTCATGAAGGTGTTGGAAAACAGTTGACCTGAGGTCACAGTGAGCTTCTGTGATAAGATGTTTAGCTCCAGATCCAAGAATAACGCCATCATCAAGCTTGCTCAAAGCCACTTGAGGTGTACAGTTTGCAGTACCTTCATTTTTAAAAAGAAAATTGTTATAATAAATGCCATCATTACTCAAAAAACTGTAATTTGTATTAGTAATATATTTCATGACATATGCAATGAAAGAAATAATATACTATCCATCCACACTATAACATAACATATCTCATTATTGGTATCAATTCCAGTAAAAAAAATAATATAAATGAAAAGCAATAGACAGAATCTAAACCTTAAGCTCTGTCTACACTAGCAAACTTTATATCGTGTCCATATATCGACACGATGTCATATCAGTACCATATTTGGGCATATAACTATCATATTTGGGCATATAACTACCATATTTGGGCATATAACTACCATATTTGGGCACATCACACTTTTTTGTCAAACTAGTGTGATAGTGTAGACAGAGCTTAACAATTGTGGCAGATACCTTGTAGTAGAAAAATAAGAAACATGGCACTGCAGTAAACCAAACATTATTCATGCACAATTTTACCTGTAAATGGTGGAGGTGGTTTTACTCTCAGAATGTGTACAGGTCTTGAGAGATTGCTTAGATTCATTGCTTTGGCATCTGAAGTCTTTGATTCTGTCACGATATCCATACTTTGAGTACGGGATAATGGAATCTGTTGATGTACAAAAACATTTTTAGCTGACTAAAGGCTCAGTACATTGAGACCATTTTGCAAAAAGCAGAGTTTTATTCAGTAGAGTTGGATAAGCTCTCTAAAGTAAGCTACTTTGAAACAGTTATCATTTAACTATGACTTTTGGGTCAAGTCAAGTTATACTGAGTTCCGAATGTATCCCCACCTCGGGTATAAATCCACCCATGACTTTAAGATCATCTTCTTATACAATCATATCCCCAGGTAAAGTCCCAGTGGACAGGGGTCATAGGCTGACGTTGATTTTGCTTTGATATATATATATGTATATATGACTTAAGGGCCAGTGTCGCCGGAAAGCTCTGCTAATTTTTCTGACTGTTTTGATTTAGCTTTTTTCTTATTTTATTTTATATCTCCATTGAGATCCAGAGCATTGTCATTTTTGTTTTGCCTTTGGATTTTAAAATATTATTTACCTTTGATTGATTCAACTGTAGCAAAAAGAGGAAACAATCAAAGAAAGCATTGTGGGAGTAAACTGCAGCTTCCACAATCACACCACACTGTTTGATTGATATATGATGTACTCACTTGTGATTTGCTTGTTGACCTCTCCAACGGCACACCACTTATATGGTCCGAGGGATCACTTACATCAATAGGTTGGTCACCAACTGCATCCTATGGCATCAAACGAAATCAAGGATAAGTAAATGAATGCATGATATGCTGATATCTTGCAGCCTCAAATATTGACTACTGGCACAGTCAACTGTATACTGATTAAATAGTTATTTACATGCATGGTTGACCATGCTTATAGATAGATTTATATGCACATGTCAAAAATAGCATATCAAACTGTAAAGCTCTGTCTCCACTATCAAATTAGTTTGACAAAAAAATGTGATGTGACCAACTGGTAGTGATATGCGTAAATATGGTAGAGATATGACATCATCATGTCCATACTTATGGGCACATCACATTTTTTGTCAGAAAGTTTGGTAGTGTAGACAGAGCTTTAGTGTAAAATGTAACATAATTCTACTGTACATGTGCTTGTTCCATTCTAGTCTTTGCTTGGCTTCCATGTTTCAGTGCATTGTTGGCAGCTGTTTCCAATTCCTGTTGCCAGTTGTCTCTGGGAACTTTGTACACATCTAGCCATACCTCATCATTGCCTAACATTTTCAAAACAAATATGTTAAATAAATGCTTAAGTCTAAGTAATTGATTAATCAACGAGCATTTTAGTTGGTTTTAAAAAGGTATGAGGTACGTGTCTTAAAAGAACCTAGTTCATCTTTCGGAAGAGTGATGGCTAAAACAGTGGCGACCCCACATCCAATAACAAGATGACATCTTGGATGCATCATCTGCTTGTGATATACTGTAAGCTATGCTGATCATCCTCTAGAATTTAGAAAGCTTTAAGATATGTTAAACTGAATTCTTCAAACATACAGATACACTATTCCCTCAAATAGGTTCAACTCAATAACACACTTTTTTGCACAAAACATTTAAAACAATTAAAAATATAAAAGTTTGAAGGACATTGTGTTCAACTAGACAAAAATCTAAAACAACTTCTTCGTTTACCACCAGTCATAGATACAGCCATATAGTCTGCCTCATTTGATAGAGTTACTCCTGTTGCTTGCGCTTTCATTCCATCTTGATCATTTAAAATTCTGAATAAGTGAATGCCACCGAATGCATAAAAAAACATTCTCAGGATACCTGAAAGTTTAAAAAAAACATTGTTAAATATTTCATTCAAATTTAAATTTTGTAGGCCTTAATAGAAATTACCATTACTTTTTATTTTAGACTTTTTTTCCCAACATTCATGAATATTCTAACGCAACTCCAGGCCCCACTAATCAACTCAAAATTTGCCACAGAAGTTGAAATCGAACGGGCAATAAAATAGGTAAAATGTTTAGAGTTAAGAATTCTATATTTTAAAAGAAATATTACCTAATTCATCAATAGTGGTAACTAAATACATTTGGACTCCAATCAGCGAGATTTCCAATACGCTAATCGCAACATCTTGTTCCCAATTTGCTAAAATAATATGTTGTGTTGCATCAAGGACTGCGAGTCCAGTAGGTAAACCAACAAATATATAGCGACCATCTGGGCTCTCTTTTAGACATGTTCCTTTTCCAAGATCCTATTAAGAAAACACACACATTTATAAGAATATTATGCGAGTAGAGATCAGGTATCAACTGAGTTTTGATAGGTCAGTTAAAAAAAGGTCATGCATGCAACATACTTTTTGCAGTTAATTCAATACTGACTCATTTTAGCAACTGGCATAATGTGGTTAAGGATCTGAGGGTTATGTATTATTTTAATTTTCTGATTATTTTTCCTAATTTTTTTCCCCTTTTTTGAGAAACAAACAGCAGATCCGATCGTCTTTATTTACCGTTAATACAAACACAAACAGCGTGGTAGTTTTTTATCCTCATGAGGTCAAAATGAGGTTGAGCCCGGGAGAGCCATGATATTATGATGATCCATATATAAACAAACAGTACATGATCAGATGAAACGTTTTTTATAACAAACAAACAAACAATATAATAAAAAATTGGCAATTTTCAATTTGGCCAAGTAACAAACAATATAAAACAAATACCAGTAGTAGGTACCTCTAATTGAATTGCATCCTCGCATTGTGTTGGCTTATAACGAGCAGCTTCTTCGACTCTAACCTCTTCACGGATGCTAAGTTGCTCCCAGGCCCGGTCAAATATTTGCACCAATAGTTTATTTATCAATCGAAACGGCTGAGGAAGTGGATCCCGTAACTGATCAGGATCGGCGAGGAAGTCATCTTCATCGCTTGATAAATTGGTCAAAGTATCAGGTGTTATTGACATTAAATTCTTGCGAACGTAAACAGGCATTTTCAGTTTAATATGTACGAAGACATGCAATGTAAGGTTTACCAGAAGATTGTTGATTTGAACTGCAATTTTAGCTTAAAATTGTCTTACGAATCTGAAGTAAAGCTTGCTGTTGCTCGGCAGCCATCAACATTGCTTATTGTGGTGTCAAAGGTCATGCACTCAAGTTCAGTGATGCAGAACCACCATAACACAACTTTAGTTGAGTTGGAGTGTCTTTCCTCCTTTGTTTGTCATCCATGCAGCACAGCCTAGCAAATTTAATTAATTTAAATAATTCACTGCTAATTAACTGATAAAAACATCGCTTAGTAGTAGACGCAAGCTAATTATTTGTAAGGCATGCGTTCTTATTCAGCTTCTTATTAGGCCAGCTAGGCAGGCCCCTCTCTACTCTTCTACTTTTTACTTTTCTAAGCAGCATGCACCAGCAAGGAGATTGCATGGGGGTGCTGGTCAACTCGTACCCAAACGAATCCGTACTTCATTTACAGATAGAAACAAGATATTAGACACATAGCTACATCCATTACATGTACGATATTTACTTTCCCTATACGAGTGTCAAGAGCCTCGTTAGCAAATGTAGGCCTATACCATTTTAATTTTGTTGTACTTGGGCCTAACCAATAAATAACCTTATATTCTATTTTATTTACAGAATGTAATGGATGAAATCAACGACATAGTAATCAAGAATGCATGCCTTGCCAAAACGAAAGGTTTACTTCTTCATAAATTTTCTGAAGCACTCAAAACCATCACCATACCCCCTCAGCCATCTGAAAACACTAGTAACAATACATGTACCTCCAGAAACAGTAACTACCACCTTAAACTATTGGTGTTATCAAGCTTGGATATGCTAGCAAGTAGAGGTGGATGCAACTCAGCAGAGTCTATCTTGAGAAATCTCATTCAGGAACAAAAGCTTATTGAAATTTTGGTAGGTTTTAAATTAAGATATATTGCCCCCCTGAAATTGTTGTTGAATAATGCTAGACCAGGATGAAGTTAAGATGGGTGACATCCGGCTTTTTACATTTCTGTGACAAGCTATCCTTTGTGACCAATTTTCACCTACAGTACTTGTCAGTCATTCGATTCTGTTTCGAGCTGTCGCGTGTTTACATCAATCACATGACCAAAATAATGTTACGGCTTTCTTACTTTAGTAAAACATAAAGAAATGATAAGCCTGAAAATAATTAACTATAATTGCAATGTATATTACCTATACTAGCAGCGGTTTTTTGTCCACTCCAATAGCCCGGATGTACACAATGATTATGGTACAAAAATGCTATCATTTCCGAGCCAGATTACACCAATCTTAATTTCCTGATCTATGCCATTTTAATGTCATTTAGTATAACTTTAACCAAAAACATACATCTTTAAAACTAATTCTTCAAACAAGTAAAGTAGATTAAATTAAGATTTAGAGTATCAAGGGTATGTCAGGTAGACAATCAACTTTGTATAAAAAATGTTAACAGTATACTGTTTCATTTATGTTGTCATTATCTTTAGTATTTTCATAATACAATGCTCATGATTGGTTGTCATCATTATCAATCATGATAATACTATTTTCATTTTTATTATTATAAATATTATTATTATTATATTATTGTTTTCCATTTTAATTCTTTCAGATCAATTGCCTTAGTGACAATGATGCATTTGTGGCATATAGTGCATGTAAAGCAACAGCTACTCTTCTTTGTTCTCTGAAATCTCTGGTAATTATTTTATTTTTGGTACATATTTTAATGAAAAATTAATCTCTAATCTACTGCCAGGGTTGTGTAACTCATGACTTATTCAACTCCACTTTATAATAAGTGTGATAGATTATAAAATAGTTTATCCATCTTCAAATTGTTTAATTGTATTTTTTTTGTAGGATTTCTATAAGCTTGCTGATTCACTGATAACCAATTCATTCAACAAGTATAAGTCAATTGAGATGTATGAATCATGTAAAGGTGAAATGCAAAAAAAGACTGTCTATCCCTGGGAAGTTGTGACCACTGTACTCAACAGAATCGGCACACAAGAAAACAAGGCTAAGTCATGTTGCATGAATGATGGTTATCAGCCTGGTCCTGAAAATGGTCTAATAATATTTGCTTATATTTTGTCTTAAATTTAATGTGAAAACATTCTCAAAATGTTTACAGAATTACAGCAATATAAAATAAATTCATCTGGTTCCGAATATAACTGGAAAATTATTAGTTTTATACCAATTGTGTATGTATTTTTTGGTTCAACATAAAATTAATAATTTTTCAGTTAAGAATTAGAGCACGTTCATTATCACCATTAGATAAGGCTATTCCCAATTGTCACACATGAAGCGTAATTGACATCGAGTTCGAACAATACCATGAAAGCCCCAGTGGTCTAATGGTTAGGACATCTGCATATCAAGCAGGCGGTCCGAGTTCGAGTCTCGGTTGGGGCGACTTTTTCTCATTCTCACAGATTTCCTCATCTTTATCGTTTCAAATTAATTAATTAAATTTCAGTATATCACCGGGCGGTTTAGAATTAATGTTCTTTGCCTATTGTGTTTATATATATAAAAGTATCTCTTCGGAGATCCCGTCTCGTGAATAAAAATACTGAAAGATGAGGGCGTATCAATTTGATCTCTGTTGCGCGTGCGTACAACTGAGGACTACTGCTGTTCCGCCGTACCACGCCGAGAATGTTACAGAGTCGTTATCCAATCGAGTTCGAACAATACCATGAAAGCCCCAGTGGTCTAATGGTTAGGACATCTGCATATCAAGCAGGCGGTCCGAGTTCGAGTCTCGGTTGGGGCGACTTTTTCTCATTCTCACAGATTTCCTCATCTTTATCGTTTCAAATTAATTAATTAAATTTCAGTATATCACCGGGCGGTTTGGAATTAATGTTCTTTGCCTATTGTGTTTATATATATATATATACTTACTTTTGAACCATAATAGTATTACAACATTTATGTTATTGTTTTAGGTTTTATAACTTATTGCTGTAAGACGGTGCTTGAATTACTTAACAATCCAGAAGAATATAACACCATATGTTACATGATAGAGGATAGTAGCAAACAAGAGGATGAGAATGAGAACTGCTTAATGTCTATACTGTTACTTATTGAAGCGAGTCTTAAATACGCAATCAAGAATCTGACTGAAGATGTAGTATCCATCCTGAAAAGTTGTGAAAGCTTCTTTGCGTGTATCGCAGATAGTCTCAACAGATGTATCAATCCACTTGTCTATAAGAAAATACTGGACATGCTAAATGTCTACCTTTTCAACATGAATGAAAATGAGAAACTCAAATGCACAGTTATATTATCAACCAAACTGCTGTCTATGACCAAGGGTGACCTGTTTGAAAATGCTCCATACAAAAATGTATACATGGCGTTTGGTGGATCTGTTTTTAGTGATTATTCAAATCTTGGAGATGAACATCAAAAAGGAGATATGGAAATGTTGAGGAAGCTGTCTGTGCTGGTTGTTAAAAACTGTGAGGTGATAAACATGACATCTTCACTTACAAACTTACATTCTGATGTAACTAAAAGTTTTAACAAACTTTCACGTTATGTAAATTCAAAATTAGGTTTCAAATCAAACACCATTTGTGATTGGCTATTCCACCTGTATGCTGATAATGATGCTAGTCTTATTTGTATAATGTTCTTGCTGTTAAGAATACATAATCAGAGTTTATCAACTGACATTAAATCAGATCCACATGAAGTGTTTCAAAGATTCCTAAAGACAGTTGCTTATGATCATAGCGTTTTGCTGGATCTGTTGATTTCAGATGAAACTGAATTTTTAGCTTATTTTGTGCAATATTTGCATACAGTTGTTTCCAGTTGGTCGGCTTTTAAGGAACTTCATTCAAATTTAGATTTACCAAGCACAGATAATGAAGTATATAAAACAAAACCAGAAGATATACCTAGTGTAAGTAAAGGAACAGTAATGAATAACTCATGGCAAAGAGAAGAGAATGAACCAACAGGAATTATAATTAAACCAGAAAAAAATCAAAATATTGATAAAGATTTAGAATGTTTAAACAAAGAACATGAAACACTTGATTCCACACCATATAACATTGATGGTTTGATAAAAGAAAGTCAGAACGAATTTGAAGATGGAACAAAGCATTCTAAAATAGAGGCTTTGAAAAGAGATCATGATGATAATAATGTCATGAATGAATTAGGTGAAATGGATAAAAAAGCTAGATATTCAGTGAACTATGAAGGTAGTGGCTTGCCAATTGGTGATGCTACTACAGTTTCTTCTAAAGTACATTGTAGTGACAGTAAGCCTTCAAACCAGTGTACTGGTGACCTGGAGTTTGTAAACCAGTGTACTGGTGACATTGGGCCTGTAAACCGGTGTACTGGTGACATTGGGCCTGTAAACCAGTGTACTGGTGACAGTGAGACTGTAAACCAGTTTACTGGTGACAGTGAGACTGCAAACCAGTGTACTGGTGACAGCAAGACTGCAAACCAGTGTACTGGTGACCTGGAATCTGGAAACCAGTGTACTGGTGACATTTTAATGAGTACTCCTCTGGTTCTTACCTCTAGCAATGATAATATAGATATCACCACAAAAGTTGACGTCATCGGCTTAAATGATAGCTCTGATAATGATAGCTTTGATAATGATTCAGACGATGATGATTCCTCATTAGATAAAACAATGACCACTTTGATAAGGTTAAGACTGTCGATTGAGAGAATGGTCAATCGGAGGTTATTTCCTTTTCATGTGAACTCACTACTGAAATTATTAGAGAATGTCGAAGGATTGTATGAAAATCAGTAATTTAATTATTTCTATCAACAGTTTAGAAGAAAAAATCAGAATTAAGTGAAAAAAATAATGATGGAATAGTATATAGTAGAGGGATTTTTTTTCATAAAATGGCCTAATTTCGACCTTTTTATTTTTCTGGTTACTAAATAGAATAATTGACATGCGTAGAACACATAATTTAACTCTGTGCATGTTAATTATGATATAGTAAAGCAGTTATGTAAAAAAATAAAATGGTTGAAAATGTTAACCCTTTTATTGGTCTGGTCTGCAAACCAGTGTACTGGTGACCTGGAGTCGGAAAACCATTGTACTGGTGACATTGAGTTTTTAAACCAGTTTACTGGTGACCTGGAGTCTGCAAACCAGTGTACTAGTGACATTGAGTGTGTAAACCAGTGTACTGGTGACTTGGAGTCTGTAAACCAGTGTACTGGTGACTTGGAGTCTGTAAACCAGTTTACTGGTGACTGGAGTCTGTAGAACAGTGTATTGTATCAATGGTTAAGAATAAAAAATCAGGATCGGATAAAAAAATAATGATGGTATGGTTTGTCCATTAATAGTTTCTTTTAAATAAAATAAAGTCTTTGGTACAGTACAAATTTTTGTAATAAATGAAAAAAATGTGTACAATAGTGTTTTATTAACAAATTTGCATAACTTTATGCACAAAAAAATTACATTTACATTATATAAAACAATTTAATAGAGCTTGCCAATTAATGAATGTCGTAAGACTGTACTCCATCAGTAGGATATGCCTATAAAAAAACTGAGGAAGAATATGAGCAGTAAATACTGTACTTATCAGCAGAATATCCAGGATGCATTATTTTTTTCGTCTATGAGGCTAATGCAGAACTCATGAATAATTTATGATTAATTATGACATTATAGGGTCGCTATATAAAGCGACCCCGTGTCAACAGGTTTTGGAGGTATAGGCTTTAGACTACCTAAGCTCCCTGGATTCATCAACATCATCCGTGTTTTGTTTAATAGTTGAGAGAGATTTTTGAGAAGTTATATGTAGGAAGTAATTCTTTATCATAGAAAAACATTAGGGTCATGCATTAATCATGATTTCTGCCTTAACCTAATAGGAAAACAAATACTGCATCCTGGATGCCATGCAAAAATGGTGAGGGTGAAAATAATGATGTATACACACTCATTGTTTAAGACTGGTGTACATTTCCATAAACTATATTAAATTAAAATGGCATCAATTTAATGAACTCTGTCCACTCAAACATGGCATCAGTATGACCAACAAATAACCTACATAACAGATCAATTCCCACACACTTATCTTCTGTAGCGATATCTCTTAAATCTAAACCAAAGCTGGAATATACTGTTACTAAATTGACAGCGAAAGCCATGCCTGTGGCTGTATTCCCATTCTCTGTTCACAATCTTGAAAGCAATATCCTATGATAAGAAAACAAATATTGTACATAAATGAAACAACATACTGTATTCTTCCAACATTAGTTGTAGAAAAAAACCTTTTACTTTTACATCTCGCCCTGATTCGGTCTGGCACCCTGAGAAAAATTTTGCAAGCATGCTTTCAGATCGAGCACGAATTCAATTATTCATTATCATGATCTTATGATTTCAGAAAACAAATGGTTTCTTGATCTACGTATTTGAAGCCCTAATAAGGAATGGATTTAAATCGTACGAGTTTGGTGTGAATGATCCTATGCTTTACAACTAAACCCATTTTGAACGATATTTTTCTCAGGGCACCGGACTGAATCTGGAGCATGATGTAAAAGTGGGGTTCTACTCTACTAAGGTACACAACCAGGATACGTGCAAACAGTTTTCAGATTCAAGGTATTACAGCTAATGTTTAAAATAAATTAGATGAAACCAAGCATTTACCTCGTATGGTGGTCCAGCATTGAACCGCAACACAGCAAAATCTTCATTGGTGGTATCAGGAGTTACTGTGTACTCTGGTGCAGTTCTTTTGTCAATCAAATCAGGGTAAAATATCTGAAATTTGACAATTAAAAACATTAGGAATTACTAACACAGTTTGAAGCAGTTGATTTTGTACAGAAGAGACAAACAAATGTGCAGAATTATATTCAAACATGGGTGTTAATTTAATAAGTAATAAGAAGTTTACAATAATGCACTATTTTAGTTTATGAAGCGCCCTTTACCGGAGCCTCACAGTGCAACATGAAAAGAATAGCTACTGAAATAGGTGAGTTTTCAAGACAGATTTTAATTGAAAAGGGGATGGAGTGTGACGGATCGAACAAGGAAGTTACCAGTTCCAGATCTCTGGTGCTTGAGCAAAGAAGCACGGATTATAGGTTGGTTCTAGGTGGTGTTAGCATAAGAGGATCCGTTTCAGAACTTACTTCAGATAGTAAATTATATATTGATGTTATGAAAGTACTCACATTAAACTTGTATCCTTGCACAACCTTTGGTGGTGGGTTGTCCATATCATAATGAGTCTGGTTATACTTGTTCCATTCAAAACCCTACATTATTAAACAAATAATATTTACTACAATATTGAACACACTGTTTTATGAATCAATACTAATGTATTAAAACAAATGAATTTATTGCTTCACTAGTAACTTCAGTAAAAATTTATAATAATTACTTTTATTATTCTATTGTTAAATAATCAGAAAATCAATAATTTCTAGTACTTACTGTGTGGACACGGTTAAAGAAACGTGGTTTCCTGGGACGATATTTGTCAGACCAGAGGTACGGCTCCTGTTTCTTGATGTCCATCTCAACTGCAAAAGTTGCTTCATCTGACCCCATACCCATCCGTGCCTTCTTGATGAACTCACTTTCAGCTGTATCCTATAAAAAATAATAAAGAATATTGCAATGAAAAATGTTATCCCTTTTACACAGACAGTGAAAATGAGGATTTGGTTGAGAATGTGTTACAATTTTAATACATGGAACACCGAATTGCGAAATTGTACATTGATGTTGCCTGCAAGATGGAATGGAGGCAGTGCACAGTTTATCAGAGGAAAAGGTGAAAGATACAAGTTCTGGTGGAAAGAAGATGATGGCTCTGCAGGTGGAAGAGTAAGAGCTTTCAGGTAAAGTTATTGTGAGGAGAAAGAGTGACAGAAATATTTTATTAGTGAGGTACAGGATAAGCAAGTAATTTTTTTTTTCATACAAAATGCACGAAATGCTTTACATAAAGCTAATCAAAAACAGTTTTGTGAGGAAAAACTGCCTTAAGCTGCTTTCTCATCACAACAGACACCCATGTTCATGCTCGACGTGAAAGCACACTTAACACTTGCAATATATTTCTCAGGGCACCCGACCGAATACAGGCGCGGTGTGGAAACTGCTTAAACGGGATTTGAACTCATGATCATTAAACACTTACCTTAGCTGATCCAGTGGCCATTAGCCTTTTACGTAGGACTTCCAATTTAGCCATGTCTTCTTCTGGATCAAAGAGGATAGTGTCTGGTGGCAGATCCCGTGTTCTCATTAGTGCTGGTGAATACCTGCCCTCATTGTAGTCATCATGACTCTGCTGTTGAAGATCTTCTTCTGTGATCAATGCTTCCACTCTAAAAAAAGTAAAAGAGATTCATTTAGTGCATCAAAAATTGGAATAAGTAAATCGAAGTACTGTCTTGTAACAATATACACTGTAGATTGGTAGTACCAACCAAAGCTAAGCTGTTCAACCCTTTTGTATCTTGTATCAAGACAAAAGCACCAGTCATGCAGGCTTGGCTGATGCTGGTGCAGAATGAAGGGAAATAATAGAAGCCTTATAACAAAACTTAACATTATTTACCATAAAATATATTGTAGTATATAAGTTTTTGTTTCTATATATATATCTCATATGCCTAAATTATATTTAGTAATTGGTATTACCATAAATCTTCTAATTGTAACCCTGGGTTATTATTCTTTGATTGTTTTTTTAGGGTGGGTTACTATTAGAAGGGGGGTTACTATTAGAGTAGTGGGTTACTATTACTAATCTTAATCTAACTTTATTTTATTATTAAACTCTTTATTTATTTTTTAAACTCAAAAACACTCAATCCTCCTCCCCCACTATCGAGATCAACACGAATTATCTCCTTATTTTCAAAATATGGCTGCATCATAAGTTTTTGTGACTATTAGAGCAGTGGGTTACTATTAGAGTGTGGGTTACTATTAGAAGATTTACGGTATATTCTTTTTAACTGCTGCAGTATAATAGTAATGCAAATTTGACAAATAAATGTTAAAATAAACATACTCTTCATCTTCTGCATCATTACTGGTAGAAGGCTGATCCTCTTCCTTTCCACCTGTCGCTCCTTCAGGTTTCTCCTCTTCAATGTCTTCATCTGAATCTGAACTGCTAAGTTCAATCTCTCCACTTCCACTAACAGCAGTAGGCTGCTGCTCAGATGAACCAGAAGGAAACATAGGTTCACTCTCGACCCCTTGCTGTAAAATAATATAGTATGACGAATGTTTTCCATTTGTTGACAAAAGAAAGAATAATGACTGCAGTATGGTGGAAGCTTTACACAAAGGTACTCTTCATAGGGGATGAAAATTGTTGTATAAGTAACTTTCAGTTTACTTCACTTTGAGATGGTTGTACTGTATAAAGCGCATTAGAAATATGTATCCATTAACCATTATAGAACCCTCAAAACAAAGGCTTAGTATTATTCTGTAACTTGAAGAAACCTTGTCAGTGGCGTAACGTAGGGGCCAAATTAATTCTTCTGGTTTAACACTCATAAAGGCCCACCAACACTGGGTAGATGCATTGGGGCTGCTTATGCTCTAGGCCCTGCAAGCTCTGAGGCCCCTTGATGTAGCCAGTGAGAACTCATAGCCGTTATGCCACTTTTTTTAATGCGAAAAAATACCAAAATGATAAGACAAGGAAAAATTAAACAAATAAGACACATTACCTGTTGTCTTAGCACTAGTAGTTTGTTTCGTAGCTTGGCCTGATGCCTTTCCTTTAACCTGGCTCTGGCAATATATGCTTTCAAATTTTGAAGGAGTGTCTCCCAGTACCCAATATCAACAGCGCCATCATCCCCATTTAATCGACTCATGATCTGCTTTTGAAGAAGCATCAACTGGCTATGCTGAATGAAGAAAAGACAATAAAATTATACTTAGAGAACAAACTCTTAATGGGATACTTCAAATTAGTGGAAACACATTCCAAAAAAGGAGGAAATATATATTTTACGCTATTAAACTGTGTCGAATGTGTCCTCTTAAAAAAAGAAAAGTTGAGTACAGTTTAAAATCAAGAAGACATGGAGAAGTGATTTTCATCTATTTTTTTTTTTAATTAGAAAGTCTTATTATTTTTTTAATTTCGTTTTTATAATAACAATATAAAATGTCAACAAACATATAGTTATATTGTTTTACTTACTGTTTTGCCTTTGAAGATTTTTTCAACTTCCGAGCTAACAGAGTTGTTGATTCCTTCTCGCCTATCAGCACCATCTAAAAACACAAGGTATTATTCATAAAAAATAACTGTTCTAAATTGGAAATAGGTTAGAGTTAGGCATGTTTTGCCGGTCGTAGATTGCAAAGTGCAATAGAGTGAGGCAGTGATGTAGACCAGATCGAAAAATTTTAGATTGGTGGAAATGGCTAAAAAATAGACTTTGAGTTTGTTTAAAATATACCCTGATCTTCTTGGGCTTAATTTGCATAAAATAAAAATGGCTTATTTTGAGTATTTATTGTAATATAGTTGACATAGATTCCATAGATATAAACATAAGGTACTTTGATTTTGATTGTTTCGGCTATATTAACCACCCTTGTAAAATTACAGTAACGTTTGTACTTGACAATTTATCTCATATTGTATGATCGTGTGATGTTTCATTGAACTTTATTTTTTTTTTAATGTACAAGAAAACAATATTAACTGAATGAACTAAGATAACCCAAGAAAGTTTAAGAAAAAAAACCTATTTCCATTGTCAGACAGTATTGCATATTCGCTAGCCATGCTCTAGCTAGCCTAGGTTGCTAAAATCACATAGTCTTATGATATCAACCAAACATGCCTTACCTAGGCATTCAGGATCTATCTTCTTTAGCTTAGCCAGCTCATCATCTGTTATCAATGTTATGTCTTGCCAGTAATCTACATTTTTCTTGTCATCTAACTTCATATATACATCAATGTCTACTAATAAATTTTCTAAATCCGTAATTGTTAAACCCTAGAATAAAAATAAAGATGTGTCAAACCGAATTAGGTATTTAAAATGTTACCATTAAAATATAGAAATGCAAACAAAAAAGAAATAATACGATTACAATTTACTTATTTATTATTTCCAAAGTATTTTTAAGGTTTGTGAGACAAATATTAAATTAAGTAAAACCACCTACCATTAGGACTTTATATGGCTCTTGTATTTCTAGAGAAAAATCGCCATCGTCATCCTCAGCGATGTACTGTGCAAGCAAGTCAATAGGCTTAGCTGTGGATTAATTAAAAATATATATTGTAATATATTTTTCATACTAAGTAATACATACAATATTACAACTTATACATTTTAAGTTTTATTGTTAGCACACATGTACTACAAACTCTGGAAATGAAAGGTTAATGTGCAGTCAACAACATATGAAAATCAGAATAGAAATGGGTCCATTTTTCTTAAACGATTTTAAATCGTCTCTCACGGTTACATTCATTGTATTACTACAGTACTGTATTTGGGCAAATAGTGATAACGTATGATTTATAAGGGAACAGAAGAGTAGAGATCTCTGATATTGATACTTCTACCAAAACAACTTTTACCTCTGCCATCTTTGATTCTAATACTGGAACGTAGCTTGGCTTGCTGAAGATGAAACTACAAACAAAATTAAATATTATTAAATTTCTGTCAAATGCATTTTTATTTTATGTCTTTAGGAACATGTGGTCAAGGATGACCAATAGTAAATTAATCAGTGCCCTATAAGATAGGTGGTAATACCAGGACACAAAGGATATTTTTTTAGTAGGTTTATCATGCATCATGCAGTGTAATTAGTTGTGTTTTCAAACATCAGGAAACCAAATGTCATGTTTGTTTGTGATCATGTCAATAAAGAATACTTATCTTATACAATGTTAAAGTAATACGAGAACATCATCTATGAGAGTGAGTTATACAAATGCAATTTGAATGACAATTTTGTAGTTTTATCGAAGTTTATCATTTAACAAAACATTTTTTTTATTAATTGTTCAGGTGGACAATATATCGTTAAGAAGTAAGATATGCTTGAATTACTAAGAACAATGTACTCAGATGGCACTTGAATCGTTTTTTGCAGAATCATTTTTTTTCCGGTGTGTTGGTCCTGTTTTTGTATTGTTATTGATACCATGAGATAAATAAATAACAAAAAAAATACAAATGCTCTTTACTGTTAAAATAAATGAACAGAAAGTTCTGTATTTTGCTGGTAAGCCTTTAAATTGTTTACTTACATTATCCTCTTGTTGTTCCCATTCCTTAAAAGATTCTGCTTCCCTTTGTCGCTGCATTAATTCCTACAATTTCAAGGACAGATTTTGTTTATTACAAAATGTATAAGAACTCTAGTATACATTTGAATATAAAGCATAGTTTGCTCTGGAAAAATGTGTAAACAATTTACTATAAGAAAAAATTCAGAAAAAAAAACAGAAAACAATGTTTTGCAGAGTATAGCAACTAGACCATTAGCACTCAATAAAGAACTGAGCAGTGTTTTTATTACTACAATTTCAAAACATACACTAATAAGTTTGCACAGTTTTTAAGGTTGTTAAAAAAAAAACAAAGAATTTTATTATTATTTTTTTTTGTTTAAGATATATATTTATTTCTAAAAGTGAATTAAATATTTCGGAGACAGTTTGTTAAAAAAATGATTTATGAATATTAATTTTTAGAAAGGTACCCCTTCTTTATTTATTTTTCAATGTTTGTGTATTCTGTATACTGTATGCATATTTGATTATATTCTATATTTATCGGTTTTTATCATACTAATATTTGGCAATTTTTAAGAAAAATTAATATTGTTATTTTATTATGATAATGGACAAATAAAGCATTTTAGTATTCAATTTGTTTTATTAAATATCTATTAGAGCTACAATATTGCGACTTTCTTGAATGGTTTTTCCACACTGGTTAACTATTTTTCATAAAGTAAAACCATTACCATTTCTTTTTCTCTTTCTTCTCGTTCTTTTTCTCTTTCTAACCTTCTCTGTTTAACCTTTTGCAGTTCAAGCTGTAAATAAACATTACATAAGTAAGGAATAATTGGTCAGATGTTTGCCCTACTCTGACATAATTACGCTGTATGTGTCCGTCTGTGATCTAGACATAATTTGTACTTCATACTAAGTACATGGAGAATAATTTTGCAAGTAATTCTCGGGTAGGACCCACAAGCTCCAGGTCCGTGGACTGGAAAATGTAACAATATTACGCTGTATGCATCTGTCTGTGATCTAGACAACCACAGTTAAAGAATCATATACATTTTTGGTGAATCTGGATAAGACTTTTTTCCAAAAACCAGCTTTGATAAAACTTTATTATTTATAATAAAATCAGTGTGCAGAAATACACTTACCCTGTTTTCAATCTGCTTATGTCGACTTAACTTCTTAATTACATTCGCATCAGCATCTTTTAATCCAAGTTTGTCATTTTTCTAGATTGTAATGAAAATATGTTATAAAATGAGGCAATTTATCACTATAGTTGAGTTTAGATGTTGCCTGGTTAAGGCAGGTGTGCCACAAATTAAAATTGTAGCCATAAAAGTTTTCTCGGATAAGGACTAGAGTCCACTGTTCAATTGTACACAATTTGCTATTGTGCACTTCAAAGAACTTTGTACTGTATATGATTTCCTGTTTATTCTATTGTGAATTAAAACTTGTGAAACATTTGTTTGTGCAAGGAGGAAAAAAATAAAATAATAATACTTGGTTTGTGAACACCTTTTATTTTATATGATTGAATAAATAAAAATATATTTGTGTCTTAGTATTCTTGACATGTCTAAGATATAATTGTCTTACCTTATGCCAAGTGAACATTTCTAATAGGTTTGGATCAGCAAAGGGATTGTCTTGGTTTGTGTAACCCTAAAAGTGAGAAGAAATCAAAGCGTTAAAGGTTAAAGATATGACATTAAACATAATAATCTATACTAGCCACTATGGACCTGTTCTGCTGTGAAAAAAAACTTAAATACAATTACACCTACAGGTAATTTAAAATAACCGGGTATGGCTTTTATAACAGTTATTTAAAAAGACCCAATTGATGTTGGAAATTGATATTGCTGTGTCACTGTTATTTGATTGATTGTATTTTCATTTTGAGTAATGAAATGTTTTTTGTCAATGACCACCCATCAATTCACCGACTGTTTGGGAGCACAAACTTAGCTAAATATGCTATATTAAAAATTATATTTTAAATTATATAATTGTTTTGTTATTTGGGATTATGCACCAGAAATAGGCCCTATAAGGGCAACAGATCCAGTCATCACAGGTCAAGTTTTATAGCATTTTACCATCATTTCTTTATCCCATCCCATTTTTTCTTTTCTTTTTCTTTCTTTAGCTAACTTCTTTTCTTGTCTTCTAGCCCTCTTTTCTTCTGGTGTTTCCAGGGCCTTCATCACTGACTTCTGCTTTCTGAAACAAATACAATGAATCCTGTCATACACAATTTTTATTTTAAAATGTTTCATATCAGTAATAACACAAATCAAAATCACATACTGTTATTTTGTAGTTTTATAAAGTTAATCACTTCCATAAAAATTTTCACTTATAAATTGACAAAATAAATGGTTATTCAACCAAAAACCCACTGACTGGCAGCCAATTTAACCATTTTTTGCTTTAAATTACAGTTTTTTCAGGTAAATACATTTTGTTTCGATCCAATTTTTGGTCAAAGTGGATAACTATATGTTACATTAAAATTGCATATTCAACAAAAATTGTGTTAAGAATTATATTTTCAGGGGGACAATACATCTTTAAGGCACAAACATGAAGAAGTTAATGTACTACTGTATGTTGCTCTAGTACAATTCCACACTAGTATAATTTAAACAGAAGCAATTCAAGTACATACGCATGAGTGTTAATTTTTTAATTTTAATTTTAATTTATTCGACTTCTCACTAACTCAGTTAGTGAAGGATCTGGACCAACAGGTGGTAAACACCTCTAAAACGGTCCAGTCCCAATTTGCACAGTGGTTGTGTGTGACAGTGGCTGTGTTTGTGTGGACTAGTACACCGGGGTAACCCCCTACTCGTCTCGAAAGATGTACTAGGTTCTTTAAAGTGCGCATGAGCTATGTGTACACTGGACCTACGGTTTATAGTCCTTATCCGAGAAGACTCGTTCTACCACCAGAACCATGGAGCGAGTGAGCCTTGAACCCTTGCCGATGTTATGGCTACGTAATTACGGTTCCACTGTCTTAACCGCTCGGCCACTCACTCGCTTGTAGTCATGTCTCCTGGAAGTACAGTATGCAGTCTTAAGGCCAATTTACACATACAGGCTGACACACGCTAATGAATAAAAATATAGAATCTATGTAATTAATGTCTCTTCAAACACAAAACGCTTTTTTCTTATACCTTTTCTCTTCCTTTGTCATTTCTCTTGGTCTGGATGGTGGACTTGACTTTCTTCGTTCTTTTGAGGGTGAACTGTGCTTGTGTTTCCGCCTGATGGGGGATTTTGAATTTGAACGCCTAGAGTGCTTTCTGTATCTGTTCTCTGGACTACTGTTACTGCTACTGTCATCACTTGAACTGAAGTAGATGAATTGAACATGAATATATTGCTTTCTCAAGCTCTGTATTTAATTTTTTTTAATATTTAATTTAAGAGTGTAAAATAGGGCCTAGTCTAGCCTAGGGCCTAGTTAGTAGTACTATTTAAAAAACCCACACAACAGTCTTACACAAAAAATATATTCAGCACGCAGGATCACTTCCTCAAATTTTACAGATATTTTGTTGCAGCAAAAAGAGTTCGATTTCCGGCATTAATTTATCAGATGGTTAAAAAGCATGTCTGGCCTAGCTTACTTGACCTACCTGTACCGTCGTTTCTTGGATTTTCTTTTGTATTTAGCTTCATCTCTTTCTCTCGACCGTGATCTGTGCTTTTTATGTTTCTTTTCACTTCTACCCATATCTATATAAAAACTGTTTTGACCTTTCTTAACGAAAATCTTGTCTGGGATATTTCAGAAAAAAAAAGCAGCAGCGTAAACAATACGAAAACAAAAACGCCACCTAACGGTTGGAGAGTTGTTTTTTTGGTAAAAAATAGATGGCGCTGTTTTATTTTTAAGTTATTAGAGTGTTGTACAGTACTGCAATTACAAATCAACATGAAAGAGTGAATTTTGATTAATAATTTTGAATTCTCTAATTAGTTATCCGCTTGGTATACCAAGCGGATAACTCCTTGTTATTGTATGAGATCAACAGTTTTTTTCTGTATTATTAGTTATCCGCTTGGTATACCAAGCGGATAACTCCTTGTTATTGTATGAGATCAACATTTTTTTTCTGTATTATTAGTTATCCGCTTGGTATACCAAGCGGATAACTCCTTGTTATTGTATGAGATCAACATTTTTTTTCTGTATTATTAGTTATCCGCTTAGTAGCGGATAACTCCTTGTAATCGTCCTGTTTCATCATCTTTTTTTTTTTTTTTTTCTGTATTATTAGTTATCCGCTTAGTAGCGGATAACTCCTTGTAACTGTATGAAATCATCTTTTTCTGTATTATTAGTTATCCGCTTAGTAGCGGATAACTCCTTGTAATCGTCCTGTTTCATCATATTTTTTTTTTTTTTTTTTTTCTGTATTATACTTCTTTCCTTCTGTCATTTTTGTGCGTCGCGTTTCTCTGAAACGTGTAAACAGAACAAATCGTAACTTTGTCAACATATCGACATTTACGTGAACTTGTGCACCTCCTATTTTTGAATGACGTCAGAGTTGCGCAACGTGACTTACGCGCGATTTTATGAATTTCAATGATTGATCATAGACTAAAAACCAAACATAACTTTGTTTTGACACTTTGTGAAAATTTAAGTTACATCAAGCGCAAACTTTCTATGGATTAAAAATAGCATCTTTCACAAAAAGTTACGCGCGCACGCGCGTTTAAAATTTTAGAGTGCGAAAAATCAACTTCTAATCAACTTTCTATGCGTTTCATGTCATTTTGAGCATGTCAAAAATTCCCACGCGCGCGAAACTTTTTACGCACGCGGTGCACACGTAGCGTTAAAAACATATTTTTTTCGCGTGATTTATGTTTTTTCAGCCTTTTATAGTAATGTTACCAACTTTTAAACAATTTCGACTTAAAATTACGTCATACGAGCACGTCGAATTAAATAATTTGCACGCGTTTCTGGTGAAAAAGTTCAAAAATTCGTCAAAATTATGCCTATTTTTAAACAGTCATAGATTCTAAACTACATGGAGAACTTTTTTTTAATTACATATTCTGGAAGTTGATGAGTTGTAGATATCGAATCATGCATTAATATGGCTAACCGGACATTGTAACGTCATCGTATGGCCACGCAAATATAAAATATAGGATTTTTGTCTCTTTCGTCATAGTTCATCACATTTAATAGAGCGCATCTCCACTTATTCGTTGTCCATTTTCACCCCGATTTTAATATATTCTAGGTCAATCAACTATCTTTTGCATGAATTAAAAATTTTTTAATTTTTTCAACGTCATCATGCCTAAAAATTTAAATTACGTTGGTCATTAATTTCATCTTTACAGTAAATTTTAATCTGTTATAGCTCGTAAGAATAAAATGTGATAATCACGATTAAAACGTTTTCAGGAAGCTATTGTATTGTAGATACAAAATCATGTGAAAATTGCTCCAATCGAATGTTGTGACGTCATCATATGGCCAGTTAAATACAAAAAGTCGTATTTTCATCTTTTGCGTTATATTTCATTACATTTAAAAGAGCGCGCATCAATATTTCACGTATTCAAATTTCTTCTACACGTTAATATGTTGTTGCTGAGATAATTTCATTCTGAAATTTCTACTTTTGCATTTCATTTTGAAACCGTCAAGATGTTCAAAATTACAATAAAATACGGGTCCCGTAATTTCACCTATTTTACACTGTTTGTGATATGTATACAGATTGTACTGTGTATACTATGTATATGACACAAAATAACAGAATTCAGAAATAACAACATATCATATTCTTCAGTTCAGGTCATAATGCCTTAATATTTTTCTGTGTGCAATATTCTAACGTATGACGTGCACATGGCGTTTGTCGAGCGGATAACTAACTCGTCATAGTGACGAGTTTCATGTCTAGTTCTTTCTTTCTGTCAATTTTGTGTCTTGCGTATCTCAAAAACTTGTAAACAAAACATTTTATAACTTTGTCAACATGTGGGCATTCACGTGAAATTGTGCACCTCCTATTGTGAATGACGTCAGAATTGCGCAACGTGATTTACGCGCATTTTAACGAATTTCGCGTATTTAACATAGATCGAAAACCATATAGCAATTTAAATTGCAACTTAACAAAAGTTTAATTTATATCTCGCACTAACTGACTGTGGAAAAAAAATGGCATGTTTCACACGAAGTTACGCGCGCACGGGCGTTTAAAATTTCAAAATGCGAAAAATCAATTTCTAATAAACTTTCTACGCGTTTCATGTCATTTTGAGCAAGTCAAAAAATCCCATGCGCGCGCATATTTTTACTCGCACGGTGCGCACGTAGCGTTGAAAATAAATTTTTTTCGCGTGATTCATGTTTTTCCAGCCTTTTCTAGTAATTTTACCAACTTTTGAACAATTTTGACCTAAAATTACGTCATACGGGCACATCCAATTGGATAATTTACGTGCGTTTTTGATGAAAAAGTTCAAAAATTTGTCAAAATTATGCCTTTTTTTAAACATTCATAGATTCTAAACTACGAGGTGAACCTTTTTTTAAATTATATATTCTGGAAGTTGATGAGTTGTAGATATGGAATCATGCATTAATATGGCTAATCGGACATTATAAGGTCATCGTATGGCCACGCGAATATAAAATATAGGATTTTTATATCTTTCGTCATAGCGCATCACATTTAATAGAGCGCATCTCCACTTATCCGTTTTTTATTTTCACCCCGATTTTGATATTGTCTAGGTGAACGAACTATCTTTCGCATGAGTTAAAAATATTTTAATTTTTATGACGTCATCATGTCGAAAATTGTAAATAACGTGGGTGACTTATTTTCATCTTTACAGTAAATTTCAATCTGTTATAGCTCATCAGAATAAAAAGTGATAATCATGATTAAAACGTTTTCTGGAAGCTAAGGGATTGTAGATACGAATTCATGTAAACATTTTGCCAATGGGATGTTGTGACGTCATCATATGGCCAGTTGAATAAAAAAAGGCGTATTTTCATATTTTGCGTAATATTTCATCACATTTAAAAGGGCGCGCATCTATATTTTACGTATTCAAATTTCTTCTACTCGCTAATATGTTGTTGCTGAGATAATATCCTTCCGAAATTGTTATTTTAGTGTTTCATTTTGATACCGTCGCCATGTTAAAAAATGGAATAAATGGCGGGTCCCGTAATTTCACCTATTCTACACTGTATGTAATATGTATACAGATTATACTGTTTATACTGTACTAAATGACACAAAATTGATAGAATTCAGCACTAACAACATATTATATTCTTCAGATCAGGTCATAATGCCATAATCTTTTTCTGTGTGCAAAATTCTAACGCATGACGTGCACGTGGCGTTTGTCGTGCGGATAACTAACTCGTCAAAGTGACGAGTTTCATGTCTAGTACTTCTTTCCTTCTGTCATTTTTGTGCGTCGCGTTTCTCTAAAACGTGTAAACAGAACATATCGTAACTTTGTCAACATATCGACATTTACGTGAACTTGTGCACCTCCTATTTTTGAATGACGTCAGAGTTGCGCAACGTGACTTACGCGCGATTTTATGAATTTCAATGATTGATCATAGACTAAAAACGAAACATAATTTTGTTTTGACACTTTGTGAAAATTTAAGTCACATCAAGCGCAAACTTCCTATGGATTAAAAATAGCATGTTTCACAAAAAGTTACGCGCGCACGCGCGTTTAAAATTTCAGAGTGCGAAAAATCAACTTCTAATCAACTTTCTATGCGTTTCATGTCATTTTGAGCATGTCAAAAATTCCCACGCGCGCGAAACTTTTTACGCACGCGGTGCACACTTAGAGTTAAAAACATATTTTTTTCGCGTGATTCATGTTTTTTCAGCCTTTTATAGTAATGTTACCAACCTTTAAACAATTTCGACTTAAAATTACGTCATACGAGCACGTCGAATTAAATAATTTGCACGCGTTTCTGGTGAAAAAGTTCAAAAATTCGTCAAAATTATGCCTATTTTTAAACAGTCATAGATTCTAAACTACATGGAGAACTTTTTTTTAATTACATATTCTGGAAGTTGATGAGTTGTAGATATCGAATCATGCATTAATATGGCTAACCGGACATTGTGACGTCATCGTATGGCCACGCGAATATAAAATATAGGATTTTTGTCTCTTTCGTCATAGCTCATCACATTTAATAGAGCGCATCTCCACTTATTCGTAGTCGATTTTCACCCCGATTTTAATATATTCTAGGTCAATCAACTATCTTTTGCATGAATTAAACATTTTTTAATTTTTTTATCGTCATCATGCCTAAAAATTTAAATTACGTTGGTCATTAATTTCATCTTTACAGTAAATTTTAATCTGTTATAGCTCGTAAGAATAAAATGTGATAATCAGGATTAAAACGTTTTCAGGAAGCTATTGTATTGTAGATACAAAATCATGTGAAAATTGTGCCAATCGAATGTTGTGACGTCATCATATGGCCAGTTAAATACAAAAAGTCGTATTTTCATCTTTTGCGTTATATTTCATTACATTTAAAAGAGCGCGCATCAATATTTCACGTTTTCAAATTTCTTCTACACGTTAATATGTTGTTGCTGAGATAATTTCATTCTGAAATTTCTACTTTTGCATTTCATTTTGAAACCGTCAAGATGTTAAAAATTACAATAAAATACGGGTCCCGTAATTTCACCTATTTTACACTGTTTGTGATATGTATACAGATTGTACTGTGTATACTATATGACACAAAATAACAGAATTCAGAAATAACAACATATCATATTCTTCAGTTCAGGTCATAATGCCTTAATATTTTTCTGTGTGCAATATTCTAACGTATGACGTGCACGTGGCGTTTGTCGAGCGGATAACTAACTCGTCAAAGTGACGAGTTTCATGTCTAGTTCTTCTTTCCATCCTTCTTTTTTGTGGATCGCGTTTCTCTAAAATGTGTAAACATAACATTTCATAACTTTGACAACATATGGGCATTTACGTGAAGTTGTGCACCTCCTATTTTTGAATGACGTCATAGTTGCGCAACGTGACTTACGCGCAATTTTATGAATTTCAATGATTGATCATAGATTAAAAACCAAAAGTCATTTAGTATTGACACTTTGACAAAATTTAAGTCATATCAGGGGCAAACTTTCTACGGATTAGAAATGGCATGTTTCACAAGAAGTTACGCACGCACGCGCATTTAAAATTTCAAAATGCGCAAAATTAATTTCTAATCAACTTTTTATGCGTTTCTTGTCATTTTGAGCATGTCAAAAATTCCCACGGGCGCGCAATTTTTTACGCACGCGGTGCGCACGTAGCGTTAAAAACATTTTTTTTTTCTTGAATTATATTTTTCAAGTCTTTCCTAGTAATTTTGAAAACAATTTAGACCTTTTCCAATTTAAATAACGCCACACGAACACGTTGAATTAAACATTTCATGCGCGTTTTTTATGAAAAAGCTTAAAAAATCGTCAAAATTTTGTCTTTTTTTAAACAGTCATAGTTTCTAAAGTAAACCGTGAACCGTTTATTTTTATTACAAAATCTAGAAGTTGATGAGTTGTAGATATCGGATCATGCATCGATAAGGCTAAAAAAACATTGTGACGTCATCGTATGGCCACACGAATGTAAAATATAGGATTTTTGTCTCTTTCGTTATTGCTCATCACATTCAATGGAGCGCATCACGCTTATCTGTTTTCCTTTTTCTCCTACATTTATTTATACATTGTGTAGGTCAATCAACTTTCTTTAGCATGAGATAAAAATATTTTAATTTTTATGACGTCATCATGCCTAAAAATTTTAATTACGTGGGTCATTAATTTCATCTTTACAGTAAATTTTATTCTGTAATAGCTCGTAAGAATAAAATGTGATAATCACGATTAAAACGTTTTCTGGAAGCAATTGGATTGTAGATACGAATTCATGTAAACATTTTGCCAATCGGATGTTGTGACGTCATCATATGGCCAGTTGAATAAAAAAAGTTGTATTTTTATATTTTGCGTAATAGTTCATCACATTTAAAAGGGTGCGCATCTATATTTTACGTATTCAAATTTCTTCTACACGTTAATATGTTGTTCCTAAGATAATTTCCTTCTGAAATTGCTATCTAAGTGTTTCATTTTGATACCGTCGCCATGTTAAAAATTGGAATAAATGGCGGGTCCCGTAATTTCACCTATTCTACACTGTATGTAATATGTATACAGATTATACTGTTTGCATGTATATACTATATGACACAAAATTGACAGAATTCAGCACTAACAGCATATCATATTCTTCAGTTCTTGTCATAATGCCATAATCTTTATCTGTGTGCAATATTCCAACGTATGACGTGCACGTGGCGTTTGTCGTGGTGCGGATAACTAACTCGTCAAAGTGACGAGTTTCATGTCTAGTTAGTTATCCGCTTAGTAGCGGATAACTGCTTGTAATCGTCCTGTTACTTTTTTTTTTTTTTTTCTTATTTCTTTCTCCCTCATTTTTGTGTCTCGCGTATCTCAAAAACTTGTAAACATAACATTTCATTACTTTGTCAACATATGGGCATTTACGTGAAGTTGTGCACCTCCTATTTTTTAATGACGTCAGAGTTGCGGAACGTGACTTACGTGCGATTTTATGATTTTTTATGATTGATCATAGACTAAAAACCAAGCATAAATTTGTTTTGACACTTTGTGAAAATTTAAGTCATATCAAGGGAAAACTTTTTGTGGATTAAAAATGGCATGTTTTACAAGACGTTACGCGCGCACGCGCATTTCTCCTCTATTTTTGTGTCTCGCGTATCTAAAAAACGTGTAAACATAACATTTCATAACTTTGTCAACATATGGGCATTCACGTGAAGTTGTGCACCTCCTATTGTGAATGACGTCAGAAATGCGCAACGTGACTTACGCACAATTTTATGAATTTCGCGTATTTAACATAGATTTAAAACCATAGAACAATTTAAATTGAAACTTAGCAAAAGTTTAATTTATATCATGCGCTAACTTTCTGTGGATAAACAATTGCGTGTTGTACACAAAGTTACGCGCGCACGCTAATTTAAAATTCAAAATGCAAAAAATCAATTTCTAATCAACTTTCTACGTGTTTCATGTCATTTTAAGCATGTAAAAAATTCCCACGCGCGCGCTTTTTTTTACGCGCGCGGTGCGAACGTAGCGTTGAAAACCATTTTTCTCTCGTGATTTATGTTTTCAAGCCTTTTATAGTAATTTTACCAACTTTGAAACAATTTCGACTTCAAATTACGTCATACGGGCACGTCGAATTGGATAATTTATGTGCGTTTTTTAGGAAAAAGTTCAAACATTTGTCAAAATTATACCTTTTTTTAAACAATCATAGATTCTAAACTACGAGGTGAACTTTGTTTAAATTACATATCCAGGAAGATGATAAGTTGTAGATAAGGAATCATGCATTGATATGGCAAACCGGACATTGTGACGTCATCGTATGGCCACGCGAATATAAAATATAGGATTTTTGTATCTTTCGTCATAGCGCATCTCATTTAATAGAGCGCCTCTCCACTTATCCGTATTCCATTTTAACCCAGATTTTGAAATTTTCTAGGTCAATCAACTATCTTACGTAAGAGTAAACATTTTTTTATTTTTATGACGTCATAATGTCTAAAAATATAAATAACGTGGGTCACTTATATTTATCTTTACAGTAAATTTTAATCTGTTATAGCTCATCAGAATAAAATGTGATAATCACGATTAAAACGTTTTCTGGAAGCTATTGGATTGTAGATACGAATTCATGTAAACATTTTGCCAATCGGATGTTGGGACGTCATCATATGGCCAGTTGAATAAAAAAAGACGTATTTTCATATTTTGCGTAATAGTTCATCACATTTAAAAGGGTGCGCATCTATATTTTACGTATTCAAATTTCTTCTACACGTTAATATGTTGTTCCTGAGATAATTTCCTTCTGAAATTGCTATCTAAGTGTTTCATTTTGATACCGTCGCCATGTTAAAAATTGGAATAAATGGCGGGTCCCGTAATTTCACCTATTCTACACTGTATGTAATATGTATACAGATTATACTGTTTGCATGTATATACTATATGACACAAAATTGACAGAATTCAGCACTAACAGCATATCATATTCTTCAGTTCAGGTCATAATGCCTTAATATTTTTCTGTGTGCAATATTCTAACGTATGACGTGCGCGTGGCGTTTGTCGAGCGGATAACTAACTCGTCAAAGTGACGAGTTTCATGTCTAGTTCTTCTTTCCATCCTTCCTTTTTGTGGATCGCGTTTCTCTAAAATGTGTAAACATAACATTTCATAACTTTGACAACATATGGGCATTTACGTGAAGTTGTGCACCTCCTATTTTTGAATGACGTCATAGTTGCGCAACGTGACTTACGCGCAATTTTATGAATTTCAATGATTGATCATAGATTAAAAACCAAAAGTCATTTAGTATTGACACTTTGACAAAATTTAAGTCATATCAGGGGCAAACTTTCTACGGATTAAAAATGGCATGTTTCACAAGAAGTTACGCGCGCACGCGCATTTAAAATTTTAAAATGCGCAAAATTAATTTCTAATCAACTTTTTATGCGTTTCTTGTCATTTTGAGCATGTCAAAAATTCCCACGGGCGCGCAATTTTTTACGCACGCGGTGCGCACGTAGCGTTAAAAACATATTTTTTTCTCTTGAATTATATTTTTCAAGCCTTTCCTAGTAATTTTGAAAACAATTTAGACCTTTTCCAATTTAAATAACGCCATACGAACACGTTGAATTAAACATTTCATGCGCGTTTTTTATGAAAAAGCTTAAAAAATTGTCAAAATATTGTCTTTTTTTAAACAGTCATAGTTTCTAAAGTAAACCGTGAACCGTTTATTTTTATTACAAAATCTAGAAGTTGATGAGTTTTAGATATCGGATCATGCATCGATAAGGCAAAAAAAACATTGTGACGTCATCGTATGGCCACACGAATGTAAAATATAGGATTTTTGTCTCTTTCGTTATTGCACATCACATTCAATGGAGCGCATCACGCTTATCTGTATTCCTTTTTCTCCTACATTTATATATTGTGTAGGTCAATCAACTTTCTTTAGCATGAGATAAAAATATTTTAATTTTTATGACGTCATCATGCCTAAAAATTTTAATTACGTGGGTCATTAATTTCATCTTTACAGTAAATTTTATTCTGTAATAGCTCGTAAGAATAAAATGTGATAATCACGATTAAAACGTTTTCTGGAAGCTATTGGATTGTAGATACGAATTCATGTAAACATTTTGCCAATCGGATGTTGTGACGTCATCATATGGCCAGTTGAATAAAAAAAGTTGTATTTTCATATTTTGCGTAATAGTTCATCACATTTAAAAGGGTGCGCATCTATATTTTACGTATTCAAATTTCTTCTACACGTTAATATATTATTCCTAAGATAATTTCCTTCTGAAATTGCTATCTAAGTGTTTCATTTTGATACCGTCGCCATGTTAAAAATTGGAATAAATGGCGGGTCCCGTAATTTCACCTATTCTACACTGTATGTAATATGTATACAGATTATACTGTTTGCATGTATATACTATATGACACAAAATTGACAGAATTCAGCACTAACAGCATATCATATTCTTCAGTTCTTGTCATAATGCCATAATCTTTATCTTTGTGCAATATTCCAACGTATGACGTGCACGTGGCGTTTGTCGTGGTGCGGATAACTAACTCGTCAAAGTGACGAGTTTCATGTCTAGTTAGTTATCCGCTTAGTAGCGGATAACTGCTTGTAATCGTCCTGTTACTTTTTTTTTTTTTTTTTCTTATTTCTTTCTCCCTCATTTTTGTGTCTCGCGTATCTCAAAAACTTGTAAACATAACATTTCATTACTTTGTCAACATATGGGCATTTACGTGAAGTTGTGCACCTCCTATTTTTGAATGACGTCAGAGTTGCGCAACGTGACTTACGTGCGATTTTATGATTTTTTATGATTGATCATAGACTAAAAACCAAGCATAAATTTGTTTTGACACTTTGTGAAAATTTAAGTCATATCAAGGGAAAACTTTTTGTGGATTAAAAATGCCATGTTTTACAAGACGTTACGCGCGCACGCGCATTTCTCTTCTATTTTTGTGTCTCGCGTATCTAAAAAACGTGTAAACATAACATTTTATAACTTTGTCAACATATTGGCATTCACGTGAAGTTGTGCACCTCCTATTGTGAATAACGTCAGAAATGCGCAACGTGACTTACGCACAATTTTATGAATTTCGCGTATTTAACATAGATTTAAAACCATATAACAATTTAAATTGAAACTTAGCAAAAGTTTAATTTATATCATGCGCTAACTTTCTGTGGATAAAAAATTGCGTGTTTTACACAAAGTTACGCGCGCACGCTAATTTAAAATTCAAAATGCGAAAAATCAATTTCTAATCAACTTTCTACGTGTTTCATGTCATTTTAAGCATGTAAAAAATTCCCACACGCGCGCTTTTTTTTACGCGAGCGGTGCGAACGTAGCGTTGAAAACCATTTTTCTCTCGTGATTTATGTTTTCAAGCCTTTTATAGTAATTTTTCCAACTTTGAAACAATTTCGACTTCAAATTACGTCATACGGGCACGTCGAATTGGATAATTTATGTGCGTTTTTGAGGAAAAAGTTCAAACATTTGTCAAAATTATACCTTTTTTTAAACAATCATAGATTCTAAACTACGAGGTGAACTTTGTTTAAATTACATATCCAGGAAGATGATAAGTTGTAGATAAGGAATCATGCATTGATATGGCAAACCGGACATTGTGACGTCATCGTATGGCCACGCGAATATAAAATATAAGATTATTGTATCTTTCGTCATAGCGCATCTCATTTAATAGAGCGCCTCTCCACTTATCCGTATTCCATTTTAACCCAAATTTTGAAATTTTCTAGGTCAATCAACTATCTTACGCAAGAGTAAACATTTTTTTATTTTTATGACGTCATAATGTCTAAAAATATAAATAACGTGGGTCACTTATATTTATCTTTACAGTAAATTTTAATCTGTTATAGCTCATCAGAATAAAATGTGATAATCACGATTAAAACGTTTTCTGGAAGCTATTGGATTGTAGATACGAATTCATGTAAACATTTTGCCAATCGGATGTTGGGACGTCATCATATGGCCAGTTGAATAAAAAAAGACGTATTTTCATATTTTGCGTAATAGTTCATCACATTAAAAAGGGTGCGCATCTATATTTTACGTATTCAAATTTCTTCTACACGTTAATATGTTGTTCCTGAGATAATTTCCTTCAGAAATTGCTATCTAAGTGTTTCATTTTGATACCGGCGCCATGTTAAAAATTGGAATAATTGGCGGATCCCGTAATTTCACCTATTCTACACTGTATGTAATATGTATACAGAAATACTGTTTGCATGTATATACTATATGACACAAAATTGACAGAATTCAGCACTAACAGCATATCATATTCTTCAATTCAGGTCATAATGCCTTAATATTTTTCTGTGTGCAATATTCTAACGTATGACGTGCGCGTGGCGTTTGTCGAGCGGATAACTAACTCGTCAAAGTGACGAGTTTCATGTCTAGTTCTTCTTTCCATCCTTCCTTTTTGTGGATCGCGTTTCTCTAAAATGTGTAAACATAACATTTCATAACTTTGACAACATATGGGTATTTACGTGAAGTTGTGCACCTCCTATTTTTGAATGACGTCATAGTTGCGCAACGTAACTTACGCGCAATTTTATGAATTTCAATGATTGATCATAGATTAAAAACTAAAAGTCATTTAGTATTGACACTTTGACAAAATTTAAGTCATATCAGGGGCAAACTTTCTACGGATTAAAAATGGCATGTTTCACAAGAAGTTACGCGCGCACGCGCATTTAAAATTTCAAAATGCGCAAAATTAATTTCTAATCAACTTTTTATGCGTTTCTTGTCATTTTGAGCATGTCAAAAATTCCCACGGGCGCGCAATTTTTTACGCACGCGGTGCGCACGTAGCGTTAAAAACATATTTTTTTCCCTTGAATCATATTTTTCAAGCCTTTCCTAGTAATTTTGAAAACAATTTAGACCTTTTCCAATTTAAATAACGCCATACGAACACGTTGAATTAAACATTTCATGCGCGTTTTTTATGAAAAAGCTTAAAAAATCGTCAAAATTATGTCTTTTTTTAAACAGTCATAGTTTCTAAAGTAAACCGTGAACCGTTTATTTTTATTACAAAATCTAGAAGTTGATGAGTTGTAGATATCGGATCATGCATCGATAAGGCTAAAAAAACATTGTGACGTCATCGTATGGCCACACGAATGTAAAATATAGGATTTTTGTCTCTTTCGTTATTGCTCATCACATTCAATGGAGCGCATCACGCTTATCTGTATTCCTTTTTCTCCTACATTTATATATTGTGTAGGTCAATCAACTTTCTTTAGCATGAGATAAAAATATTTTAATTTTTATGACGTCATCATGCCAAAAAATTTTAATTACGTGGGTCATTAATTTCATCTTTACAGTAAATTTTAATCTGTAATAGCTCGTAAGAATAAAATGTGATAATCACGATTAAAACGTTTTATGGAAGCTATTGGATTGTAGATACGAATTCATGTAAACATTTTGCCAATCGGATGTTGTGACGTCATCATATGGCCAGTTGAATAAAAAAAGTCGTATTTTCATATTTTGCGTAATAGTTCATCACATTTAAAAGGGTGCGCATCTATATTTTACGTATTCAAATTTCTTCTACACGTTAATATGTTGTTCCTGAGATAATTTCCTTCTGAAATTGCTATCTAAGTGTTTCATTTTGATACCGTCGCCATGTTAAAAATTGGAATAAATGGCGGGTCCCGTAATTTCACCTATTCTACACTGCATGTAATATGTATACAGATTATACTGTTTGCATGTATACTATATGACACAAAATTGACAGAATTCAGCACTAACAGCATATCATATTCTTCAGTTCTTGTCATAATGCCATAATCTTTACCTGTGTGCAATATTCCAACGTAAGACGTGCACGTGGCGTTTGTCGTGGTGCGGATAACTAACTCGTCAAAGTGACGAGTTTCATGTCTAGTTAATTTTAACATTTCTCTCGTTCCATTTTACAATACTTTTAGTATTTACAAATTTTGTAGTGATTTTATTTATTTTTTCATATGGGAATAAGGGTATAATTAATTTGTAACTAATTAAAATCACAGAATTGACAATAATGATTGTAGTACTTTATGTGTTATTTAGGTGAATCTTATTTACAATTATTATAATAGAAAGTAATTCAATGTAGGAAAGTTAAAAGATTTCATTAACTATATTAAAATCAAAAGCCCGAAAGGGAAATAAATAAATTAAAAACAAAGTTTACAATATACATCAAATTATCCTTTATTATTGCACAACTGTAAAATTCATAAAACAAACATATTAAATAATGTATCCTTATCGTAAAAATTAATATTGAAATGATTATAATTAGTCCATTGTAAATATAATTCAGCAATTGTATTGATCTGTCCAGGGGCGCAGCCAGTGGGGGGGTCACGGGGGTCCTGACCCCCCCTTTTTTTTAGAAAAAATAAATAAAAACATGAGACAACAATACAGATCAAATCATCCTGGAGATACTGTGGAAGATTACTACCGAGCAGTATTACCAAATCAACTTCTTGATCCATTTACAAACCGAGTTAAAAACCCGTTTTTCTGCCGATAACAGGCCATGCTTTAAAATATTTGGCGTAGCACCCGAGTCTATCGTGAAGTGTAATGTTGAAGAAGTCTTCAAGGAACTTGAATTTGGTACGATGATCTGCCAAGACACGAACATCTTCATTCCGAGCTTCAGTGATGGAAGCGACTGTGTAAAATTAGCGGATCCAGATGTGTTCCCGAATGTGCGTGCACTTCTTCTAATCGCGTAGGCCTATGCCCGTAACGTCTGCTGAAGCTGAGCGGAGTTTTTCGACGTTGTGGAGAACGAAAACCTGTTTGCGAAATCACATGTCTTATGAGCAGCTTTCGGGACTGTGCCTCATGAACATACACTTTAACATGAACATTAATACAGAGAATGTCATTCGCGAATTCTGTCTCCAAGCCAAGAAGAATGTTCCAAACTTATGTGTTTAAAGATGCATCACGCGATGTCTAGAGCGCCGTTATAGTAACTAACGTAAAATGTATGATAATAATTTAGAAGTTAGTTATTACAATTATGTATAAGCTATCACCTACTGTATACTATACATTCGAACAAAATAGGTATAATTTTTAACAAAATATTGTACGTACTGGGTATGATAAGCGTCTCACATACACACGGAGCCAAGATAGCTTCTTGGACTTGCACAGTGTATGAACTCTAAACTTACGGTTCTCATTTAATAATATCACTCCATGCTATCATTCTAATTTCTTTTTTCAAACTTTTGTAACTCTACGTTCATTTCATGCAACTTTTTTATTGGTGAAAAGGGAGGAATTCAAATAATTCCTCCTCTGAGTTTACAGCCTCTCTACACAAATCAACAAACAAGCAAGAAAAAAAGTGTTTGTCTGTGGCAGCCTGGAATATAAAAATGTTCTGTAATGAAAATGAGAGTTGTTTTTTGTTTTCTTTGTTTCAGTTTATTAGTGTTAACATTGTCATATTTGTGTGTGCGTAAACCGATTCAAATGATCTAGATTGCGCTAGACCGCCAAAGCTTCCAGGGGGCTTCGCCCCCTGGACCCCGACCGGGGGCCCTTGGCGGCCCCCTGGCCCCCAGCCCATGGTTGCTCGCTTCGCTCGCAAAATACTCACATATTTGGTTGACCCCCCCTTTAATTCTTTGTTGGCTGCGCCCCTGCTGTCGTAGCATCATGATCGGTTAAGTTTGGATCATCATCTGCTGTCATGTCAGCCAGTGATGTCATGTCAACTACTATTGGTCGGCAATTTGTTTCCTCATCATTGTCGACGTCTTGTAGCTCGTGTTGGTCTAAACATTAAAATGAATGAATATTTTTAGTACTCGTGAGGCCCAACTAATAGGGAAGAATTTTTAAAGCATAGACAAACAAATCAGCTTTTTAAAAATAAAAATAAACTTACCTGGATTAATATTTGATGATTTCATAGCAGCCTTAGCTGCTAATCTCTGGGCGATAGCTCTCTGCCTTATCCAGGCATCTGGTACTCCATTGCTAGGGTCTGTAGGTCCCATGTCTATCCAGTCATAGTCACTTTTCACTCCATACTTATAAAATGCTTCATCCATTTCGTCATTTTGTTCCTGGATGATTTTGCAGAGCAAAAACAAATTGGATTAGTGATATGTTATAATATAGATTTCTCATTGTTAACAAAATATAACAGTATAGGAAATCGGTGGTTAGGAGGCTTAAATGAAAAGTCATATTGTACCTTTCCTCTGATCTTTCTCTACTGTATCCGTGTAGGCTGTTGCAGTTGGCTGCTGTGCTTTAGTTTGCTGCTGTGCTTCATTGTTATTAACGGTGGCAAGATTTTCCAGCACTAGCTTGGTCAAAACATCCTCAACAAGACTTGTTGCCAGATTGTCAAGCTCGACATCCTCATCAGAGGTGGAGGATTCAGTTGACTGTTGTGCTTCAGTTGACTGTTGTGCTTCAGTTGCCTTGTCTATAGATATTATTTTTGATAATTATTACAATTACTTTGAAAATGTCAAAAATTATAATCAATTATTAGACAATTCTTTTATGATTATGATAACAAAAAATGAATGTTTATTTTTTTAAATTTAAATAATCGTTATTCATCATCAAATTCTTCATCTAAAAACAAGAAAATGAAATTAAGATATGAGATGAAAAGGAAACAGAAAAAGATGAGCTATATATTTTGTCACTCAACTGCGAAATATAAAAGAGAAGAGAATCTAACCAAGTAAAAAAAACAAAAGATGAAAGATTGATTGGTCTATTTAACGAGGTGGACTGAGGTGGGTGTTGGGGGAGAGGTTGGCTTTAGGTACACATGCTCCACCTGTGCTTAAACTACTTTTGGATATCTATTATGCTAGTGGTAGGCCTATCAATTTGCTAGGAATGATGGTAGTGTATGTTATTACTGTCAGTGTTGTTCTCATCTTGTTCTATGGCTTGACATTTTGCAACTGCAGTGGCTAGGACATCTTGCACAAATGTATCTGCACGCTGTTTTAGTTGCGCATCCTCATTGTTGGTGCTCTTGGCTGCAAGTTGCGATGTCTGGTAGGTGGACGTATCTGGTTTTAATGTCAATCGCAGATCTTTTGCGATTGTTAGTTGTAATGAGTCATTCAGGCCAGGAGCGAGTGAGTTGCCTGTGATAACAGTTTTTTAAATTAATCTTTAATTCTACAGAGGTTGGCTTTAGGTAAACATGCTCCACCTTTAAGTGCTTAAACTACTTTTGGATATCTATTATGCTAGTGGTAGGGTAGGCCTATCAATTGGCTTAGGAATGATGGTAGTGTATGTTCTTACGTCAGTGTTGTTCTCATCTTGCTCTATGGCTTGACATTTTGCAACTGCAGTTGCTAGGACACCTTGAATGATGGTAGCTGCACGCTGTTTTAGTTGCACATCCTCATCATTGGTGCTCTTGGCTGCAAGTTGCGATGTCTGGTAGGTGAACGTATCTGGTTTTATGTCGATCGCAGATGTTTTGCGCTTGTTAGTATAGTTGTAATGAGTCATTCATGCCAGGAGTGAGTGAGTTGCCTGTGATAAAAGTTTTTCAAATTAAGCTTGAATTCTACAGTAATAATATTCCAACAGCACAGCATTATATACTAACACATCTGTGGTGTTCTAAAGAAAATAGTAAATGATAGGCTATTATGCAAGGCTGGCCTACCTGCAGCGGGTGAAGATAATGATTAATTATTTGAACCTCCATCTATTGGTCTATAGGATTCATCTTCTTCATCTCCTGTTGCTGCTGCTACTACAGGGGCCGGGGGTCCTGCTGGTGGGACTGCTACAACTAAAACAAAAGATACTACTATTAAACAATGCAGGGCCGTAGTTCTTCATGAGGAAGAAGAGGCGCTCGCCTCATCTCTGACAATTTCACAACCCAATTTCTTACTGTCAGTGTTGTTCTCATCTTGCTCTATGGCTTGACATTTTGCAACTGCAGTTGGTAGGACACCTTGAATGATGGTAGCTGCACGCTGTTTAGTTGCGCATCCTCATTGTTGGTGCTCTTTGGCTGCAAGTTGCGATGTCTGGTACTGTAGGTGGATGTATCTGGTTTTAATGTCAATCGCAGATGTTTTGCGATTGTTAGTTGTAATGAGTCATTCAGGCCAGCAGGAGTGAGTGAGTTGCCTGTGGTAAAATTTTTAAAAATTAATCCTTAATTCTACAGAGGTTGGCTTTAGGTAAACATTCTCCACCTTTGAGTGCTTAAAGTACTTTTGGATGTCTATTATGCTAGTGGTAGGCCTATGAATTGGCTTAGGATAAGTAAGTAATATTTATTGCTTTCCAAATACAGTACAAATATATAAAACAGTATAATGTAAATGAAATAAAAAGAGAAACATTAAATATAAAAATACAAGACTAGACAAGAAAATAAGCATGGAAAGCAGGGGATGGCCCTTTAAGCCCAGAGGCTTGTTTCCAAAGGGGTCCCCAGCCTCCTAGCCTCTAGTGTAGTAGTAGGCCTAGCTAGACTAGGCCTATAGCTTATCTAGTCTAGCCTAGTAGTAATAGTAGGTCTACTAGGCCTAGCTAGGCTAGTACCACGTCCACAGCCAGACCGGCGTACCGGATGATGGTAGTGTATGTTCTTACTGTCAGTGTTGTTCTCATCTTGCTCTATGGCTTAACATTTTGCAACTGCAGTTGATAAGACGTCCTTGAACGAAGGTAGCTGCACGCTGTTTTAGTTGCGAATCCTCATCATGGGGGCTCTTGACTGCAAGTTGCGATGTCTGGCAGGTGGACGTTTTTCAAATTAAACTTTAATTCTACAGTAATAATATTCCAACAGCATAGCATATACTAAATGCTACTATTAAATAATGTAGGGCCGTAGTTAGCATGAGAAAGAAGAGGCGCTCGCCTGATCATCTCTGAAAACTTCACAACCCACCCCACTCGTCATATTTATATAATATAATTAAAGCATTGCCTTGTTTTTAACCTCTCACTCAACTAGGCTAGCAAGGGCCCAGCCTAATAATACTAGCCAGGCCTCCTAGAGTTAGGCCTAGGCTAGGCTCTGGGAGGGCTAGGCCTAGCCCTAGCTTAATTAGGCCTAGCTAGGCTAGTATTACTATAATATGGTCGCGCGCCTCACTCACTAGTAGGAGGCCTCGCTAGTAATACTATTTAATACAAATATTAATAATAGCCTAGCCTAGGCTAGTAGGCCCTAGTAACACAGGCTAGCCTACCTAACTAGGCCTACCTAGTAGCTAGTCAGCCTAGCTAGAGGCTCCTAGCCTCTAGTGTAGTAGTAGGCCTAGCTAGACTAGGCCTATAGCTTATCTAGTCTAGCCTAGTAGTAATAGTAGGTCTACTAGGCCTAGCTAGGCTAGGCTAGTACCAGTACGTCCACAGCCAGACCACCGGCGTACCGGATCCAACCCCGACCGACCACCACCGGCGGCTGTTTGCGTCATGCCTCCGCCGCCGCTCGACGTACGACGTACGTCACGTATCACGATTTTTAAAAGTTTTCTTATGACGTAAATAAGCGCCTAACTTTCCACCAATAGCATTGTGATTTAATACAGGCCACGCCCAGCAATTCAGTTTTTGCATACGTCACACCGCTTTTTGTGATCTCAAAACACAACAGGAGGTCAACCGAAACCACGCGCGCGCGCTGCGGCTGATGTTCTTTTACGCGACAATTGTTTACGCACATACGCAGGTTTGTGACGCGTGCTAGCGTAGAATGATTTTCACAACATGCGCGCACGCGATACTCAGTCATCATCTTCTTCCCCACTACAAGTTCAGTAACTATGGTTACATTAACATACATTATTGCAAAGATAATAAAAGGAGAAGATACAACCTATTTATATTCCTTGATTATTGTAATAATAATGATGCCATTTTCCCATAGGTTTTAATACTTTTAACCATATCTTTTTAAAGTGTAGATACCAAAAAAATGTAAAGAAAACAACATCATTACAAATTAGGGGGGGGGGGGGCAGATCATTATAATAATATATTCTAAATTAGGCATAATGCCTAGTAGATAGGAAACCTATGAATCAACTTGCCTATTCTTGTTCTATGTAAACATTTGGGAAGGCGGAGTTTAATTCCACAACAAAGAGAAATAGGCATATTTATTATTTCCGAAAACGGTTGTAAAGACTGGAAAGTCGACCGAAATTTATCGGGCTATTCACCAGCCATCCGGCACAAGGCTGTCAATAGTTGCCATTTGAGGTTTTGTTTCGTGCGTACGTTTACATTTTTATCCATGGTGATTATGTGACGTCATGCAAAGCGCACCGACAAGTCATACGCATACCCCAAGTGCGCCACAAAGGATTATATTTTTTGATATTGTTGTTTACTTGAATTCTTTAACTCAGTGGTCTTTGTGTTATTTGTCGTAATCTCTGTTGTAAACCCCTTTTATGTTCAATTTTCTCGTGTTAATGTTTGTACGAAAATGGTGTGTTCTAAGTCTACGCTATAACTTATAAAATCACAGTTCACTGATTTTTATGGTACTATGGCATGGTAAACAGTGACAATTATCTACGTTTTTCCCTGAAGACTGCCTATAGTGACTTATTTACCACATTTAATATACATTGGAATGAATTTTAGATTTTGATGTAGGCCTAAACACTTCATTCAAACAGAATAGAAATTTCGGGATTATTCTTTGCTTTCAAATACCATATCTGTCAATTTTGAATACTTTAGTTTCTCCTGTATATTTTGTATTTTACTGAAAGCGGGGGAAAATTTTTTAATTGATAATTTTCTAGTATTAAAAAATTGATGTATAGAAAAAAAAAATAAAAAAAAAGAGAAATAATAAAGATTTCATACAATAACAACATGTGAACTTTTAATTAAACATCACCTAATAGAAGAAAAAGTATGTGATGAGAGCGCCCTCATTCGGTAGCTTTAGAACGTACAATGTGGCTATGTTTCTATATAAAATTACTGTATTAAATCTAAAATACAATAGTGCTATACTAGTTAGGAAAAGTAGCACCTAGTTTGGGCTTGGGGTAACTTAATTACCTACCTATGTATTTTGTACAGAATCATATACAAATATATATATTATAGACTATGATGTACTGTAATTTGTATTTGAATTACACTACTCATAAAACCTTAGCAAGAAGCTCATAGTTCTTTTTTAGAACACTTAAAGATGTATTGTCCCTTGAAACACAAAAAAATGAAAGTCAAGATATTGTAAATTTGAATTGGCCATATCAAAGTAATATTAAAGTTATTCACTTTAAGTCGAAAATTAATTTACGTAATTAACAGGTAAATTAGTTTGATTACATTTTGTCTGGAAAATCGTCACAGCAAAAGTAAACAAAGATTTCAAACCACGAGTGTGCATTATGCATGATGCTAATTAGGATTGTTTACAACTCGTCACGGTTGAGAAGGTGTTTTTACACAGATCGCAAGGAAAGTTTTATGATTATGCATACAGAGTAGCCAAACAAGCGCGTTGCATTATGAGATATGTTTTGATCGAAAACTTTGAAAAGTTATTTTTTGAACAAAAAAACGTCTGTATTTCAGTTAAATAATTTTTTTTTCCAACTAATTTTTGGTGAAAGTTAATATCTATTATAATACTTCAAAATTACCCACTTTTTTTTTAAAGATTTTTGTAAAATTTTTTTTGGAATTAGTCAAAGGGACAATACATCTTTAAGGGGTTTTTTTCAGTTAGTACACCCTGCAGTTTAGAACACGTGATTTTATTTCCGTACATAAATGGGGACCCCTCACAAAATAAACATGAATATTCATTAATGATATCCATAAGGTGTACGTGTAACGCAAGAATTGAACTACAATTCGCTAATGCAAATACTTTCCGTTGAGCCGTCTAATGGATTAAATTAGAAAGTCCAAACTTATGTACGAAAACAAAAATCGTTGCTAGCACAGTACCAATACCACCCATTGCCCACATTTATTTCTGTTAATTAAAAGCTTTACAAGTTGCTCTAATCACCAAACTGTCTGCTCTGTCAATAAAAGTAATAATGCATGTAGTCATTTTACATTAAACCATTTCCTTAACAGAAAACGAGTTTAGTAATAGAGAGGTTTCGCAATCTTACGAATACGATAACGAAAACGTCATGCACACGTATTTGTTAAACCACGTAAGCAATAAAAAAATCTGTTTCGCACGGCAACGAAATATTGAGGCGCGTCCAAAATATGACTGTGGTAAATTTGAGCGAAGCGCAGGTACGTGTTGCTTGGTGCTTGGCTGCCTAGGCCTAGCGTAACATCAAAGCGAGTGAGGACTTTAAAAACTGCTATTTATCAAAATTGACCTGGCATTTTAGTAAATTACTTTAGTAAATTACTTTCAATAAATCTAAAATTATATTATAATTATGAATCATTCCAGATTCAAATGCAAAATAGATCAAAAACTATACTCGTTTTGTAGTTATGAATATGACTGGTGATATTCGTCAACACGAATACGCTTTACGAATATGAAAAGGGGATCAGCTCAAAAGTTTCACAAATGTATGACGTATCCGTTTTCGTTATCGTATTCGTAAGGTTGCGAAACCTCCCTATAATCATGGCAGTTTCACTATTCTTTCTTTACATGTATTTATGACTGGTCAGAATGATACAGCAGAATCCTACATTTATTTCTTGCTATGTAGTCGAAATTACACCAATAAAAACAAAGAGACAACACAACTCACTGGATAGCCTTTTTTTATTTTCCGTTTTACATATTATTTCACATTTGGGCACACCTAGAGAGTAACTGCATAACTCTGTGGTTGGTACAAAAACACTTGCGCTTTATGATCTTCAGTATATACTTGATGTTTGTTAACCACCGATTGTGCCAGGGCCCTGTTTCTCTGCAGTAAACCTAGCTTAGTTGCGGGTATTTCCACCGCCTCCTCCTCCTCCTCCTCCTCCACCACCACCACCGGTGCCTCTGTATCCTCCAGATGTCATGGGCTGGGTTACCTGTAGGCCAGCAATTGTTCCAAAGTTCTACAAGGCAAGCAAAACGATTACTTAATATTGACAAATGTTTGTACTAAGCTTGGTTCCCACTAGGACTCAACGCAAGAATGCAAACGATTTGACCAATTTACGTCATTGCATTGCGTCCTAGTGGGAACCAAGCATTACTGTTGTATATACCTAAGTATAAGCCCATGTTCAAGTACAAGTATTTCAGGCTACCTGATTTTCGTCAAATTTCTTACCGATCTAGTGGACTTAAATTGGTCATATACAGCATAATTGTCGAAAAAAGGGAACAAAACCATTGTCACATTACTGAAACAGTACACCAATTTAGTTTCAGCAATCGCCAATTGGCAACCTTAAATTGTCAGAGGACGAAATTTTGTTGCCGACCTAGAAACTAGGCTAGATTGTGTGCTATTAGCAGGGTTCTCCAAGCATGTCGTGAGTGGTTGATGCATAGATAATTATAAAAACAATAGGCTCGATCTACATGCGTAAATATAGTGGTGGTCGGCGCCATGAAAGTGGTGGTCAGAAATTCTGAGTGGTGGGCGGGGCCGACCATCGCCGACCACCGTGGCGAGAACCCTGTATTAGATAATTGTTTTCTTTCAAGCCTCCTAGCAACAACACAATATGGTACTTCTTTTTCTGAAATTCGTGAAAAAAAACCCAAAAAACTAGGCTTTACCATATTCAATGTAAGATAATTCAACTTACCAATATCTTTAACATTTCCTTTGTGTCTGGATCAACCTCAATGATGTCTTGTTCCAGAGCGGACACTTCTGGCACGTAGTTATCGCGTCTTTCACGTTCCTCCTCTTGGAGCTTAATTGAAATGCCACGAACTGGTCCACGTTGGATGCGCTTCATTAAATGCGTGACAAAACTACAAGAAATATTATACAAAAATAATATTGAATTTGTTTTATTAGAATGTAACCTGTCTGCCATGTGCATATCAAGACAGAACATGGCATGCAGAATCCATATTTAAATGCAATCATTAACAACATACCATAATTATGTAATCTATACAATGTAATGTCTGTAGCTATATTTCTTCTTGAGTGGTCACTATGAGACAATAACACTTTACAAAAATGTCATACATTTTGTAATGCACTAGTCAATTGTATGACCCACTATACGAACCCCGGGGGAGGTGCGTCATTTAAAAATAATTAATGACACAGGGGTGCGTCAAAAAACCTAGAAGGTACGTAACGTCACATCAATAAACGATGGTGTGTCAATGTCTGTCACTTTACCACTCAAAATATCACAAACAACATAGTCACGGTGAGTCAAAATGGGTGCGTCATAGTCACCTAAAGGTAAGTCAAATTTTTGACGCACGGATACGTCATGGTATTCACATGACGCACATTGGACAAATGACGCACCTCTCCCGGGGGTCGTATAGTGGGTCATACAATTGACAAGTGCATAATAAAGTGATATTGAAATCTTAGAATATTGTTAACTTACCCAGCGATCTTGTTGCGCAACTTCTTGCTTGGTATAATGGCAATCTCTTCACATATTCTTTTGTTAGTGTGGAAATCAAGAGTCAATCGTGTGTAATATTTCTCAATAATGACCCTTGCGGCCTTCTTAACCGTCTTCGTCCTTACACGACCCTGTAAAAATTAAGTTGAATTAAAACATTATAAAAACAATAAATAAAATTTAAAACTACTACTAATATAATCGCATATGAATACACATCACCCTAGTCCACTACTAATATCTAGACCCTGTTTTTGTTAGGCCTAAATTTAAAAAAAAGAAAGAAAACTTGTTTGTTTAATGCACTTGTCAATTGTATGACCCACTATACGACCCCCGGGAGAGGTGCGTCATTTACAAATAATTACTGACGCAGGGGTGCGTCAAAAAACCTAGATGGTACGTCACATCAATGAACAAGGTGTGTCAATGTCCGTCACTTTACCACCCACCGTATCATAAACAACATGGCCACAGTGCGTCAAAATAGGTGCGTCATGGTCACCTACATGGTCCCGTGCGTCATGGTATTCAGAAGTATGACGCACATCTGACAAATGACGCACCTCTCACGGGGGTCGTATAGTGGGTCATGCAATGGACAAGTGCATAATTTCGCGGGTGGAACAAAACCATGGAAGAAACTTTTTCATTTGCACGTCGTCCACTAGGCCTCTACTGTACTTGTACTAGTGTAACCTTATGATTGCGAAGTGTTTTTTTTTAGCTATCTAGTCTAGGCTACTACTTGGCCTTCCTTGGTCCGGCTTGGTAGAATCGTTGAGAGGGCGTGAAATGTATTGCATGCAGGCCTATTGATCACTTACATAGGCCTACCCTTGCTAGGCTTAGACACACAGTTCAAGTTAGCAAATAGGCTGGCATAGACTAGGTGCCTAGCTAGTTAGGCGTAGTAAAAAGTTGTAGGTCTAGCCTAGGCTTATAAAGCTTCTCACACCGTCACCACCATCGTGGCTGCGTTTTTGGGCACAGTCGAGCCCTCATCCGCCGGTGAAGATATTTTTAAATTGGGAGGCCTAACTAAAAAGACCGGTTAAACTCGAGATTCTTGAAAGTACAGTAGCAGACATATGCTAGCGTACTTAAGCATTCTAAGGTAGTAGGTATAGGCTAGCCTAGCGCCGGGTTTGGATTGGTTACCGCTAGTAAGCCTAGCCGACCGTAATTGTAGTCGAAGGGCAAACTTTTTAGACCTATATTTATTTGTATTCAATACAATTATGAAATATAACAACCAAAACAGATGAATTATATTTCTAAAATATATTTAGAGCATTTAATTTATATTGATGGATAGTCAAAAATTTAAAATGAGTGGATTATTTTAAAGGCATTTTAGATTGTATTTACCATGATTGTAAGGTTGACTCAAAAGGAAGTTTAATGGGTTGATGGGAAGGAAATTCGTCTAAAGTACAGAGGGCGACAAACTATCTATTTGTTTAAACTGTTTCAAGTATTATCCTTAATAATAATATTATTTCCTCCATGATTAAATTGTGTAAACCTTACTGAGGCATTCTTTAAATTTGATTTTATGTTTCGAAGAATATTCCTTTTTATATGCACGCTGTACAATGTTTCACCCGTATTATTTCGATTTTGATTAGTTCTTTGTGCACTTTAGAGAATGACTTATCAGTATTATTTTTGTTTCAAAATAAGTCACTCTACCTAGGCCTAATTGTTTGTTGCAATTGAAAATCAGCATGAATTTAGCATAATTCTGAATTGTCATGGAAGTTTCTTAATCATACATCATACTTCTAATTATGATCTTAGTTAGGCCTACTGTAGGCCTACATCAGACAAAACATCAACACTATTTAAAACAGTTCATTGTGAACTAATTAATTATAGTAGGACCATTTAATTAACTATACGATCCGACTATTGTTTGATTTGATTTACACTAAAAAGAAGCGCTTGTAATTTATCAGTTATAGAAAATGATATGAACGAACAATTATGGCCTAAATATTGCAGTATGTCTCACTTGCTTTCATTTAAAACTGTTTACAATGTATAATGTTTGCAACATATGTATTGTCATGTTTCCCCATTTGTTTTCCCACCCATCAAATCGGGCATCAAATGCATATGTTGCCTTGGCAACTAAATATACAAAATAATAGTAGTAGAACCTCTCTTGTGGAACGAATGAGGAGCAATGTATGTTTTAACTATTGAACATTTTGCTGGGTCCCGATGGTGTCCCCTTACAACTACTTTTTTATTTATAATTATTTATATTATAAATGATTATAAATAATGACGACCGCCCCTATATTATAAATGATTATAAATGATGACGACCTCCCCTCCCCAACCTCAAAGCACATAGTTTAGGTCAATTAAACCAACCAAAGACCAATCTAATGTGTTGATTTAAATCAAATCAAACATTATTTATCTATATATAAATTTACGTAAGGACAAAATTCGGTAAATCGCGCCTTACTTCTAGAATTTTTACTCGATGGTATATAAAGTTGGTTCGTACTTTCGGTACTGATTTTAACCACCTGATGTAACCCTGTTTACTAATTAAATTAAGTTAGATAATTAGTTATTGACGATTAAAACGAATTTAGGTTCAACGATTTGCCCCAAATAGGGGTGTTTTCTGATCGTGGTATACACTGTCTAATGGATGTCCATCTTGAAAAATACCCGCCACAAAAATGCGAGGAGGCTTCGCATTTTCCTATCTCCTCCTACGATAATTGTTTTTAATAGCTGAAAACCGGTTGAACAGCTAGAGTACAGCATCATAATGTTGAAGACAGGCCGATTGTCTTAAAAAAATACTATTTTGATAGATTTAATATACGATTATATAAATGTATTGATTTGCGATGAATGGAATATCCCAATCTCTCAGTCTGCCAGAGTTTGGTTTAACACAAGTAGGTAAATTTATGATCCCTTGGTTTAACACATACGGTAGGTAAATATATGGGCGCGGCCCTTTGAGAATAAACTTGCAATACTGTAAATACCTATTAACTATATTTGGTCCTCATTTGAATCGAGCATTTCTTACTGTGAATGTTCGTACTGTTAGATGTAATATAAAAATATATACAAATAAACTTTATTACTGAGACTGTGGATAGGCTCTACTGTTAGATATATAAACACATTACAAATAAACTTTATATTGACAGTTCCTTCTCACAGTTTGTATTAATTAATAATTACCACAAATATAAACGTCGTAGTGGTGTATCGTGACCTGTACTTTAATATTTCAATCGATTATGACAGTGACAGTTTTAACAAAGTATTACATCGCAAATGTTTTACTGTATTTAGAGGTATATTATTTATAGGCCTATAAAACATGAAAAAAATATTTCGTTACTGAGTGGATAAAGAATATATTTAAAAATTGTTCCTCTTTGTACCTATCCGCTTTCCCATCCCTCAACCCTAATGTTACATACAAAACACAAATTGGGTTTCTTTAAATGAGTCCAAATCAAAAATTTGGACTCATTTTGTGATAAGTTTCTCCTTCGGAAGTAATTCCCAGGGTGCTAATTTTAGTTGACTACATAAATCATCGTGTCTATTATTCGTTTCTGTAAACGACAATGTATTATAGTCCCGCGGTACGTACATTTGAAATCGCCAGTTTTGTTACGCTGAAATTACTGTGGGCACGACCTAGATGGTCCGCGAGCATTATATCTTGCAGAATTTTCTTTTTTTTCAGACAAATATTATAATAAATCATAATGCATATGGACAAAAGCAATTGAAAATGATAACATACTTGATACTAGATATGATCTGAGAATACTGCAAAATGGGTAACACGCCCCACTCCTCCTCTGAATCACAGCATGGAGTCAGCATACCTCAGCCTTATTGTAAATTTTGTGGAAAAGATAACCCACATAAAATACTGGCTACGGACATTTATTTAGGCATGTATAAAAAATGACCACAATCAACCCAAATTACCCATTTTCTCACTTTTCAAACTTAAAAAACAACGGAAGCCCTTGAGAGCACGATCAGGATCTCCGTAAAGTGGGTTCTGTGTTTTAATTGTTTTTTATTCATAACAGAGGCATAGATGTCATGAGCCTATTCATAAAAACTTATTCATTCACAAAGAAAAAATGGTGTATGTTACAGTTGCAACAACTAAGAGAAAACTAATATTACATCGTTAAATGTGTTATTAATTCTTTTTCTACAAACATTGTGCTTTTGAATTCTTATAATAAATTGGCTTCCAACGCGTATTGTGACCTATTATACGCCGATACTCGTTTTATTTTATTTACAAACAAGTTCATGAATACAGTGTTTATTGCAACAAACCATGCGTAAATAATGACATTTGTTTTTCATTCATCTTCTTCATCTACTTATTTTATAATAATATATTACAATCTAAACGTACGGTAGTTATTAAGGCCTGTTTAATATGCGGCACAGCCCAAACAAATTACAATTCGTATAATTATAATTAGAGGCCCGTTTATACTAGGACGATAACGATCGACGATAAATAGATAGTTAATATACATTTTCTACATAAAAACAAAAGAAGAATATTTCACCTTAGAAGTATAATCAATTTATTGTCTTTATAAAAGAGTATTTTCAAAAGTCAAAAAGTGTATGCTCAATAAGAACAATAGCTTTAATATATTGTTTTTATTTATTATGATTTTATTTCTTTGAACTTAAAATTTATTTTTTTTTTCAGTAGGAAAATGTACTTTTATCGTCTATCGTTAGTATCCGTAGTATAAACGTTATTACTGTTAGATGTAGTCTTGTACAACATAATAAATATTATTTAAAAAAATACATTTAACATTATTCCATTTTGATTAATACTTCCCAACATATATACTTATTAGTCACAAAATAAACTAATGAAGAACACAGGTTTAAATATTGTAATAATCTACAACATTAGGCCTATTGTTTTATAACAACCAAATGCATTGCTATTGCTTCTTGTACGAAGCCTCCTATTGATTAATATTCTCAGGGAAGAGTTAGGCCTAATTCTTCCCTGATATTCTCGAGGGCAACGGTTCTCGAGTGACTCACATTCGAGTGACAGGATTTCATTTCTCCTCGCGTGTATCATCACAAGCGAGGCAATTAAAGTAAATATTGTTGGTCCTGTACCAAAAATAAAAATGATATAGTGAATGTTGTTGGGTATTTTAGCCTTTAAATCTTACATTCAAAGGGCCTACGTCTATTTTAATACAATATATTTAGTGTTTTTGAAATAGTAATTAAAATTATTTTTTCAAAAACACTAAATCTAATGTCTTGCATAGGAAAACATTTTCTTCATAACAATAATAATAATAATAATAACGTACACGGTACAACCATGGACAACATATTATGAAATTTAACATTATACGTGAACTAACATTACTTATAATATGACATTACGTAATTATATGGCTTAATGAAAAGATCAACACAAACTTTAGGAACCATGAAATTATTCAATTTCAATAGTAACTTACTTAATATTAACGCTTTTGTTGATGGGGTGAGGGGAGGAGGGCTACCCCAAACATTAAAACAAACTAACAATGTTAATGCAGTAAAAAGCGTAGTTACTGCAGTAGATGTAGAAGAAAAATTTTAACATGATCCCTTAATTGAGTCAATAACTATCGAGTTCAACTCTTTTCTGACAAAACCGAATCATGCATTTTTAGTCGCAAGCAACCACAGCAATGGGCGCTTTTTCAGAGTTATAGAAAAAATGTAAAATAGAAAAGTATACGGAGATATATGGCAAAACTATTATATACAATCATAATGCAAATAATGTAATTATGTCAAAATGTATTATGACAAAATTTAAAAATATTTCTTTAGTTCTCTTAATGTACCGGTACATAACAGATATTGACGATCAACGTACCTTGCAAATGTAGGTTTAACTTATTTACTTTACTTTAAAGTATTATACACCTAAACGATTGTTAATTGCATTAATAACAATTATTATTATTTTCATATAGGCCTAAACTATATTCAGATTCAGCCTATACAAGAATAACAAAACATTCATTATTTGCTTTTCTAACAAAGGTTGTTTATTAATTATGTAGTTTATGGGTAATAGAAATGTAATTATTTAAACCGCATTATTAATGAGCTTTGTGCTTTTACATATCCGATCATGGTATTTTGAGAACAATTGATTGATTCAAAACATTTGGTTTTGATTTGCACGCTTCCTATTTTTAAGATTAATTAAGATTTCAGATCTTTTGTCGCAAACATTGTAGGCTTATAATCCCATGCAGAATTTTAGAGCATTTATAATAATCATACAGTAGACATACTTTTTTAGTAGATAACATTGTTTTTCCAAAAGGAGTCACGCAACTGAAATACTGAAGTATATAGACACAGTACCGATTATTGGCTACTTATTTATATCACAATTGATAATCAACATTGTCATAAATACTTTCGCCTGTCGTTGGATCAATGTCTTTGGCTACATCTTCTGCTGTGCTCTTTTTCGGTAACTCTTCGTAACTGTCCTCTGTTTTACTTTCACGTGAACTATTAGATCCATTATTTTTTCTAAAGCTACGCGGAGTAGGCGTTGGTTTAACTCGCATTGTCGGCTTTGATTGCTTTGTACTGCCTTTACCGCCAAACTTTACTGCATTACCAGAACTATCTTCTTTCGAGTCATTTAATGGTTTGAGATCAGTGTTCTCATAAACAGGTATATCATCAATAATTCTCATTGGTGCAACTCTTTCTGTAGGTTTACTTTCTTCCGTATCAAATTCATCGTCTGAAAAATCATCTGTCATATAAGCTGAACTTTCACTAACGCAACTTTCTTTTTCATCAAGGTTTTCATAAGATGGAAAATCTTCTATAACTCGTTGATGAACCGCCTGTGGTCTGTTAGGAACAACTTCATGGAATGACTTAAGCAATGTCTGACTCATTTCATTTTCAAAGTTTATCGACTGCCGATTTTTGACAACTTCTACGTTTCCTGTCATGTCATTGCCTTTGTTGCCGAGAGGCACAAAATGAACAATGTCATTTTTGTCAATTCTACGTGACACACGTAAATCAGGCGTAGATCCACGACCATCAAAACCACTTATTCGCCGTGATAGACTGCGCCTTTTTACGTTTGCCAGTATGTTATCTAATGTATGACTACTTCGTCTGCTTGATGTATCCGACTTCGCTGATGCGCTTTTCAATGAATCGACTGCGGTTTTGCGATTACGTCGCATCACAGGTTTATCAAAGGTGTCTTGCTCAGAAGGAAGGCTAGGAATATCATCCGACTCCTCTTGAGCAACTTCTGTATTGTCAACTTCAACTTGTTGAACTTCGACCTTTGATTTTTCTACATCTTCCTCTACTTTTACAACTTCTGCTTTTGATTTTGTGACCTCGTCAATCTTTTTTTCCTGTGTATCATTTTCAATGTCGATGTTCTCAGACTGTGTTGGAACATCGTCGACATTAACGGCTATATACTCTTCCTCCTCAACCGAATCCTCTTCCTTATCTGGTTTATTCTTTCTTTTTGGAACTATATGAGTTCGGAGCCTTAGCATACTTTCAGCAAATGTCCTTGTCGGTTTTTTCGGCCGAAGATCACTTATAAAAGAGCTAAATTTTTCTGTAGGAAGCTTGGCATATATAGATCTCAAAAGACTCCCAGTTTTGCTTGTTTCACTTTTATTGTCTGTGGATTCCTCTTCTTTATATACAATGTCAATCGCAATTATGTCATCTTCTTTATTGGTATCCGCTTCACAGTCTACATTTGGTTCATCCGACAGATCAACATCAATGTATCCACTGTTAATCGCAATGTGTTCTGTTGTCTTACTGGTTTGACCATTTCCTTCTTCCGGTGTGTCAACATCAGTTGATTCTTCTACAGCACATGAGGTGCCATCTGTAATTTCTTTCTCCTTTTTCTTAGATACTAATCGTGGTAAGACAGCAGGCTGACTTAAACTGTCGTCAGCATCATCATTTTTTAGTTGCCTACTGTCTTTCTTTTTCTTTATTGGTTTTGCATAAAGGACATTTTGTTCGTTAGTGTGTTTAGATGTGTTAACGGCTGATTCATCATTCGAGTTCGATTTAGTTGATACAAATTGCATGAAATGAGCGGATATACGTTTTCCAGATTGATTGATTTGATTATTGCGTTTGTACAGAAATATTGCAAGAACAATGACCAATGCTAATAACACAAACATGGAGAGCACTATGCCGATTACAGTTCCTGTTGATGAATCGTTCTCTCCAATTTCTCCCCTTGCTTCAGCATCGTTACCGAATTCTGACTTATCATCACCACCATTTACATACTCTCCACCTGTTTCATTATTACCTGATCCGACTGTTACAGCAATATTAATATTTGTAGGAACAATTTCAGGTTCACTGACAAATGCAGTTGTCTGGCCGTAATGTATGTTATTGTCATCTGGATTCTTGGGGTCTTTTTTACCTGTCACACGACACACGATCTGTGCTTTATTTAATACTTGTGTAGCCCAAAGTATTTTGAGTGTTTTTCCATTATGTTTAATCCTAAAATGAACGTCTTCTGTTAAAAGTAATGATGGGACTTTACCATTTATCCACCACTTATACTTTAGAGGCCCATCTATGTCATTGCCTTCACATACAAACTTCCCAGTTTTATTTAACATCATAGGTTGCACACCAGGATCAACGGAGACTTTAGGTTTTATTGGTACAGGAGTCAAACTGCACGACGGAGGTTTCCTAACTTTAGGATAGGCAACTACGCAGGAAAAGGTGCTACCTCTCTCGTTCTCTGTAATATTCCAAGCCATATTGTTTAAAGAAGAACGTGGAATGTTGTCTTCAATAGGAATTCCGTTTTTTTGCCACACAATTCGAGGGATTGGAGTCCCTGTGCTGGTGCAACGCATTGTAGCAGCCTGGTTGGGTATTGCAGTATTTTGCCAAACCAATGTACATAGTGGTGTTTTAGGAGGATCAAGTACCACCAGTGATGCTACAGGTGTTTTATTTGGCCCTGTTGGCTTAGACGGATAGAAAAAACACTTGTAGTCAGCAGCATCCTCTGCTGATACGTTTCTTATTTGTAAAAAGTACTCTTTGTTGGTCGTATCTCCAATTATTGAATATCTATTCCGCTTTGATTGAGGTAATGAACTTTGAATAACATTGTTATTACTAATCCACCCATCGATCCTCCCAAGCGAGTAATACCAGTATACCCTTTCAACGTCGTTTGTCACAGAACATTTCAATACAACCGTCTCTCCTTTAACAATAGACTTATCGGTAGGCTCCAGAATAAATGAAGAGTTAATAGTTCTTGATGAAAATAATATATACAATAAAACAACATATGACGTTGTGACTGTTAAGTAATACATTGTGTAGTTCAATCAAGTGTCCAATCTATACTGTCCACGCTGACGTCGTGTTTTTGGCCGTTCCTTATTTCATGCGTCCTGGAAGACAAAAAAAAACAACATATGACATTCAGTTATGGTAGAAAATTGAGTTCATACATTTAGTAGGTTGAAACTCTACGGTGCATTACGGACGTATACAAATCGATTATATTATAAACTTGTACCAATTCATTAATGTAGTGAGTTTTTAAAATGTAATGCCTTCATAGGCCTGGCGTTTATCGTATACAATGAACTGGGTGTTTTATACGCATCATAGGTCTATACATATAAAAATAGCGGAAATCATATATCCGCAATTTAGGCGGATATCCTTAGATTCTGTTAGCTTTATAGGCAATACAATAACAAACTATGAGTATACCATATTTGAAATTTATGCTAACAATTTATCATCAGCATTGTATCATTTATTCAATCAACAGTTAAAGAATCATTAGTATCTGAAATAAATAAAGTTGAAGATGAAGAATACTTTCCGATGGATCCACTGAAATATCAATAAGTCGCGATCTACTACACTGAACCAATCAAAAAAGAAATAATAATAATAATAATAATAACTTGGCCATTGTTAAGTTGTAAAACATTTTTACACGCCCTCGTTTTCTATTTGGTTACTGTACACACTCTGAATTCATCACAGTTTAAGGTAATCACAAAACTGTGATGTATCATTCATTAACAGCTCCCTTTTTTCAACCAAGGCAATCAAACAACATTATGCCGAGCTCCGGAGAGATCAAAGGCGTTATCTGTGACTGCGACACGATCAGTTCCACGCGGGAAAATATGTACATAGTTTACAGTATGTGTGTATTGTCGCAGCCAGACATAATATCAAAGGACTGTCACGAGTTCCTATCGTGGCAAAGCGAGCTTAGTGTTCTGTTGTTTCAACTAACTTCAGTTAGCGTATAAGTACGCCGTAATAATACACTAGGCCAAAATATTCTGTGAACCATGTGTATCCATTCATTCGGTGTATTAGATTCGGGATTATTCAGTTAAAACAATAAATTAAACAAAAAGCAAGAACATGTGGTGTATATACTCATTGTGTAAGTTTAATTGTGTGTAAAGAGTTAGCACCAAGTAACAATCGTGTTTAGCTAACAATTAGTTATTAATTAATGATCCTGAAACGTCGGTTAAAACAACAATTACAAATGAATTGTTCAATATTAATATTATCATAATATTATAATAAAATAAATGGGAACTACGGTCATTTTTATTTTATCTCGAGAAGACCTGTAGTGGTAGGATGGGCCGAATGACCGACACATGAACTGAAAATGTACAAACATAATCGTCAAATGTACAGTAATAATATAGCTATGTAATTTAAATCAATACCATTGTGTATATTCTTATAGCGTTCTCTTCTTAATGCAATGCACACAAATTAAAATTAAAGTAATTTGATTAGGCCCACAACATTTCTATTGGACTGTGATAAGTAACATTTATCTTTAGTTATTCTTATGGTATATAATAGTATTGTCATTATTTTATTTATATTTATTTGAAATAATATTAGAATACTCTTTCAAATAGTAATTTTAATCTAACCAAATTGTTACCATAACCTCATTGTTTGAAAGACAATTTGGCCATCTTTTTCTTTAAATTACAGTTAAATATGATTAAATACCTTTTTTCCGAACCAATTTTGGTCAAAGTAAATAGGTAGTATAAGACATTAAAATAGTATATCCAACAAAGATGTAAGAAAAAATTGCTATCTTGATTCTCTCATGTGTAACATTAATGAATAAGGAAAATGAGAGGGTGAAAAATAAATAAAATAAATAATAAATGTAAGAAAGAAATATAGTGTCATGCATTTTTATAAGGTCTTTTTATTTAATTTTATTCAATTGCTTCGTTCTAACGTAGTCCTTTCTTTATAATTTTATTACGAATAGTCTACCTATTCAATTATATGCATGTATTTTTGCTTTGTAATTAGTATCTATTTTTTAATAAATAGTTATTAATACGTTTGAAGGTACGTGTTTAAAACATGCCGGGTAGGGCAGGGGGAAATTGCCGAGGTATGATGCGACACACCCGGTCCACTTAGGGAAAACCCCTAAACTGATTACAAAGTGCCTCTATTTGCTAATCACTATATTATGTAGGTTTATAAATATATGCCATTGCATAAAGTAAGATGAAAATGAATGTACTAAACTATGTCTAACCCGTATTAGTATGTGGACACGATCGAAGAACAATTTGACATGAACTTTCTGCAGCAGTCCAGATCATCGGAAATACTCAACATAGCTCAGCCTTGAACCAACCGTCCTCCCAAAAGGAAATGGATTAGCTAGATAATATCTCATTTTAACACACATTTTAAATTTCATGTAGATTATTAACATTCTAGATAATGTATGCAAGTTCACGTTGATTAGCAATGTGGCCCGGAATAGATATAGTAGCCTACCCAGTGTCTGATGAAATAAGGCACACACAACGCAAAACTATTTGATTCAATATCACAATCACATACAAATTACAAAATTGAAGAAAAAAAAAGTATAAATATAGGCTACACAAGAGTAATTAAAATAAAATGTTGAGCTTTAAACAAAATTAAAATATCAGTAATATTATTTCAATGGGCTCTCCGTGTATGTGTGTGATTACCAAACAAAGATTATCATACAAAACAATTCAACAAACACATTATAATAATGTAGCCTACTATAACCATAGAGATATTATAATACTCTTCTATAACGTATCAGAATATACGTACCAAAAGACCTACAATACAACGGTCATGGCGTGATATATCTCTACCAGCTGATATTAAACCAAGCCCACAAAGCTGCAAATCTCATCGTTATTGTCTGTGCGTAAAAGACTATCCTCCTTTGTTCATTTCCAGACGAACTATGGCATAAACACGACAATCTAGTGGTATATTAACTTATAATATAAATTTGGACATTTAAATGGTCTGAAAACACTCAACAGATGCCGAAACCATTGGAAGTAAGTCTATATCAACACAGCGGCTGGTAAAACTACTTCGCTTTGAACGTCTGGAAATGAAACTAACTATTGTCTATTACTCATTATAGTACAGTATTATAGTATCGTCTGTACTAGATATACTTTATTTGTAGTCACACATTTAATAAGGGGTATTAAAACATTGCAATGAAAATTATGTTTGATAAACGGTAAATGTCACTTTTCTTGTAATACATTTTCCCATTCTAATTTTCTAAAAGTTGAAACTTAATCATCAATTTTGGAAGTGTTATTAATTAATATTATGTAATTGTATTATTATTATTTGATTATTTTCATTAACTTTTGATACATAAACACATTAAACTTCATTTTCTATTTTCTGTACCGTATTATATTTACTGTTTAGAAATGACATGATTTCTGACAGATTGAATTCAAATTCTAAAAATCCTCACAATTATTAATATTATTTATTCTAAATAAAAATTAAGGTAACAAATACTTATACATTATGAAGAATTTTATGATTATGTTGACCCATATGTTACATCAGGTGTACAGTAGGGCCCAGAGGGGGAAGTTTCTTCCCAGAGCCAATTATATTTACACTATAAGGACATACCTAACTAAATCAGTACACAAACACATTCAACATACACACAACATAATCAAATAAAAATGGAAATAATACTTACAACTTCAGGCCTACAAAGCGCTGTATAGTAAATGAGATTTATGATAAACTAAGCAGAATACACTTATGAAAGGAAAGTACTGTGGCCCCGGGGTGAATCATTGATGACGTATTCGTCACGTGACGTTGGATTCCCTTCGGTCTTTTTTCTGACTAAGAATTTTTCAAAAACATGTCATTTATCATTAATTATGATAAATAATTATGTTACATTATCATATTAGTGTATTGAACGTTTAAATAAAATGTGTCAATTTGTCATGTTACTTATGTTATTACCTATCTGAGTTCTATATTATAAATAACTTCTACATTTTTAAAAGTGGCCAATTATTCAAGGTTTTTATTTTCAGTGTTTTTAACTGAAACAAGATGATATAATCAAGTATTTTGGTAAGTGTTTTTTTTAGGGTTATGAATTTTAATTAGTTCTTTTTAACTTATTCTATTAACAAAAATGGTTCAGCAAGTTCATGGTGTAACATTATTCGTATACATGGTATCGACTTTACCATTGAAAAATGATGAAATGAGACCCCTGTTCATACTTACGTTTAATTCCCACGTAGACGTAACGCAGGCGAGTTGAACAATGACAAACGACTGTTTGAATAATCCATCGCTTGTTATTGGTCAAATCCCTTACGTTGCGTTACGTCCTTGTGCTGCGTCTCTAGTGGTAACCAAGTATTATTTATTAAATTTTGCACTCATAAAACAATACATTTATTAAACAATCTGACAGATGTGTGTTCAAGTTTGTGTGTCAAAAATATAAATCCTAAATATATAAATGCCACCCTAAGCCGGGATGGGATCATTCACCTAATTATCACTATTTTAAAAGAAGTTTGAATTTGTTTTATTTACTTGAAAACGGAAATCAAGTCGGGGTGTGATAACGATAGTTTTTGGTTGGACGGAAACCTAATTAAGAATGGTTAGTGAATACGTTCAACAATCATGCAAAAATTGAACTAAACACAATGGAAAGCAGCAATGGGTTTCAATAATGGGCCCAAAATGAACTTTAGTTAGCCTTTAATATATATAAATAGGTCTTATATTAAATAATGATATTAATCTGTTTTAATTAATTCTAGACAAAATATCATTAAATAGTTTCTCTGGCTCGTTGATTGTTAAGGGTTTTAATATTTACGTACGATATCAGACAAGCATAACATACAGTCAACTTAATTGACCTTTATTATTATCCATTCTTTACGACATTTATTTAGAAAATCGATCTTAGTCTAATTTAAATGGATTATTAACAAATCACCTGCAACTAAACAACCTAAAAATGTAAACTAAATACGTGCACGTGATATGCGTAAAGTAATGTAGGCGCGTTACGTTACGTTTGGAACCTGTCAATGCAAGGACAACCTGCGTATAATGCCACGTCCTTCAGACGGGACGCTACGTCATTGGTCTTGTGTAACATTTAACCATTCTTTAATTTCACTCATAGGTCTACATATATATCTTTTCATATTTACCATCATTAATGTAATCTAAATAATAGCGTTGAATTTCTGTCTTTGTTTGAAGCATTATTTAAAACAATAGGCCTAACCTAAGATTCTTAGATTCTTAGACCAAAGTAAAAAAACCGATAAGTTCCTTACTCGTTATCAAATTATCCTGAGCGTGTGTCATAATTCTCCGTTTGACGAGGTGATATCGCCAGGGTTCAATTTGGCACGATGAAGTAAAATTGAATGTACATAATTGTGCCTAATGGTTCAGTGTAAGCTACTTCGACCTCGCAAGAGACAGTTCTTAAGAGGCCTACAGAAAACTTTCGTTTTGTAACTGAAATTATACATATTGAAAAAAACCATCGTAAAATAATTATTGTAAAACACAAATAAATAACTAAAACGACTTTCTGTTTTTGCAGTATTCATTTTTATACAGTACAGTATTCAGTTTTCCAGGGACACCCCTATAGATTAACGGGATACTTACCAGTGACAAGATCGAGGGGAAATATATTATGTTCAACAAGTATACTGAACTGAGATTTAGAAAAGCTAGCTGCTACATATAATTCACTTTAAATCTAAACAAAAAAGCTGAATGTGTTGATAAAACCAGAGCAATTGCTCTGTGGTCTAATAGTTTTAATCAGCCGCACAGAAAAAAATTATGACGTATATCTTTAATTGCCAGACATGATTCATCTTTTTAAAAATAGGACGATTCGTGGATATTTGGTTCAATAGAGATAATAAAGTACTTTATTAAGATTATTGGTTGGCATGAAAATAAAGAAATTTGCCGTGTTTATATGATTTTCAATGTCAAGAGATAAGTAAGAGAAGTATAATTTATATAATTAACTATGTTACATGATTTATTGATTGATTGATTGATTGATTGAAATTTATATTTATACTGGGTCACGTTACGTTGCGTTACGTCGATGCGTTTATATCAATCATTCACATATATGACCATAAATATAAATCGTTGGTAATGTACAATCTAAAAAAGTATTGAAGCAAAAAAAAAATATTAGAAAATCCTGCAACACTACATTTTGAAACATGGCAATAGATTACTTTTATGTCATTAGATAATATTGTGTTTTTAGGCCTAGTATACTAGTTTGGGCATGGGGAATGGCACATCTTAGGAAGGTGAAAATAGGAAAAAATGCCATGACGGGGGTTGTCCATACATTCTATATCTTCTATTGGTGTTTTGCGTCCCGGTGTCTCAGGGTAGACCTGTTCGTAAACATTGTTATTTTATCCATCTTACTCTTTGTAATCTACGATTATTATTTAAACCAAGATTTTGTTTTTGATTATTATAAATGTCCTTGCACGCAACTCAATAAATATTAATAGGTATTCAGATTATGAATAATGAAAGCAAATAAAACGCTCCTATCAAACAAAAAAATAGATCACTTAAACAGACCAAAACCAATCTTTAGAAACCAATCACCGACGGTAGTTTTGCTAAGATATTGAATACACTAACAGTAAGGACATATATTTGTTTACAAGTTCATGTTGTTGTATTTGAACAAGGGAGAAATACGTTTCTAAGAAAGTAGGCTAGGCCTATATAACGGTAATGGGAGGAATATTACCTAAAGCCAATATACTTCACCATTTAAAAATAAAAGTATTACTATCAAACTGAGTGTAGTGATGAACACATTTTGAATACATTTGGTGGATGTTACTCTAAACAAACAGAAGCCTAAGTATACAATATGTAGAACTGTATAGAATATTGTTTAAAGCTTTAATGGCGAATACACACTAGTAAAGTAGGGTTATGGTACAATAAATTATGTAACAAGGAAATATTATAGTAAAGTTGAACATGTCCTCACTCCCAAAGATGGTTGTAGCAGCTAAACGTTGAGATACTCTCAATTGCTTTTGTTCTTGTTGACAGTATAATAATCACATGCACGACAAACCTTACTTATTTATAATTATCATGATAAAGAACCTAGACAAAACTGACGAAAGTATCATACTTACAACATACAGTAACCTAATAACATCCCTTATCGATACTATAATACGTCATTAAATGCACACTTCCCGTCACATCAAATGTACCCGCAGAAAAACTCACTTTAGAAGATTTAACCATTATTTTCAGGGTTGGCTGATGACGAAGTTTGTCTGTCTGTGCAACAGTATATAAGGCTATTTTTAGGAAGGGGTTTAGCTGTTGGGGATAGTCACTTCCGGTTTTCAGCTGATGCATGTCATATAGGTGTTAGATCGGAGAAGTATGCTACAAGGTTAGGCCTAAATCTAACTTAAATATTCATTTTGAATAGTTACAGAACCTCATTAAAGATAGTATTAAATTGTGTAAAGGATATACCTAACTGAATAAGATCTCTTATTGGAGAGAACTAATTAGTATTATGATGAGGATTCTTTCATTCAATTAAAATTACGAAACTCAATACAAAGCGATATGATATAACAATAGACAAAATACATATAGCACATGATCCAGTAAATCTAAAGCGTGGTTCCCACTAGCGACGCAACACAAGGACGTAACGCAACGCAAGTGAATTGACCAATCACAAGCGATGGCTTATTCGCTTGTGATTGCTAACTGTCTATAACTTCGCTTGTGAGTGGTTAAAACGCTTGCGTTGCGTTTACGTCCTTGCGTTACGTTCTAGTGGGAACCAAAACTATTGTTTGTTTGTTATTATTTATTTACATGCTGGCCTTCCTCGAATCCATTGTTCAATCAATGTTTCACTATTGTTTGCTATTATTTATTTATACTGGGCAACCTCTTCAGTCAATGACTGGTCTCAAGGGCCCAGTTATGATCAGTGGCTGATGTACTAATACATCGGGGTAACCCACTACACGTCTCAAAAGATGTATTATGTTATTTAATGTGCACATGAGCTACACTTTATCCCATTTAAAGATATAGTGTTGACATAGCTTTAAAGTAGTGAACTATCAAAATAGTTTGACCAAAAAAGTGTTATGTTATGTTTTTTGTCAAACTAGTTTTAGACTTCAGTACTCTAAAGTTCTGTCAATAGCTCAATAGAAATAATCAAATCACAGTAACAATATACAAGAGAAAGGCGAACATGATAAAAAGAAAAAAAACTAAAGGCCTAAAATCACAAGTCATGCATTATATAAATATAAGTTACTAACCGTGATGTTTGAAGGAATTGAATAGATTCTGCACCCAGGTCATAGTGGAAAACGAATACTTCCTTTATACAAAACGTTCTATCACTAATTGCATTCTATGAATTCAAGAAGCATTATTCAGATTATGCACAACGGACACTAATTGGGCAGAAAACTTCCGAGTGTGTGTTATATTTCAGTTACTCACATGACACGACGTAAATTGTAATTCAACTAAATGGGAGATAGATGAAATAGGATGAACCACCTCACAACTACTGTATTAGTTAATTGGGTTAAAAATGAGAAGTCTATATCATAACAATTATGATAGTCATGCATGAGAAGAAAATAATGGTTAAAATAATATAATCAATGTAGAAATGTTGTTGCAAGCCTAGGCCTAGGCTACACATGTGATGATGGTACTAGTACTTGTAATATGTTCCAGATCTGAATAAGATATATCTTATAAATGTTATTAAGTCAAGCTAATTGCAATAGTGATATTAAAATGCTCTTAGTTATGTTATTGTTGAAAACATTAACAGGCAGAAAATGTAGACTACAGGCCCACAATTTATCCATGTATCATAACACATGAAGATCCAGGTTCGAGTCTCACTCTCACTCAATAAATGTTTTCATAATAAAAATAATATTCAATACAATAGATCAGACTATAAACACATTTTTTTTAATGAGAATTTCAACTTATAACATCTGGCCTACTGTGTTATAATATAACATAATCGACTGCATATCTTCCACAATTAAGAAGAAAAATAATCATATATAATATTTATCATTGGTTGTGAGTACACAGTGGCCTTGTAATTTTTTAAAAGATAAATTATCTTAATTGACTTATAATTAAAATAAACCTTCAAAATTATAATTAAATTATACATAATTACAGGGATATACTACTATTATCCGAATGTATTACTGAAGTTGTTGTTGTAAGGCAGCTATGGTTAAGGAAACAAAGCGGGGGCGACCATGGCCATATTAGAACATCCTGAAGGAACCTAACAGGCCTGTGTACATTTTAAGGTTATGATTTTAGGAGTATACGCCTAATATAATAATTATGATGATAATTTACTGAAAAGAGAATTACCTTTCATTATTTGTTTATTTGATAATTTTATATATTTTATTTATATTTATTGTTTTTTTCAATTATTTATTTTTTATTTATTTGTTGGTTATTATATTATTTAGTATTGACGTCGGTCGAACTTGCCCACTTTTTAACTGTTACATTTGTAAATTTTTGGAAAAACTATATTTCATCTCAGTTTGATCTTGTTTGTTTGAATAAAACACAATTTTAGAAACTGTTAAAATGATTTTAAAACATTATCATTAATGAAAAAAGGATTACATTAAAACATATGATACGTATTGAATGAATAAAAGTGTGGTTCACGATAAAAAGGAGAAAAACTGCATAGAGCCGATGTTTCTCTGAAGGTGATTATCACTAAATCAATGTTGTATTAATAAATCACAACATACTAGAAACTGATCAAAACTATTATAACCCAGTAAGTTGTCATGTTGAAAGTTCACCAGCATGACACGAAACAAAGTTTACACATTTACTCTGTGTTGCTAGAATCGAAATGATGATTCATTTGTTTTGTACTATGATTATTGTATGTTTATGATTTTGTGAATGGAAATAAAGAAAGAAAGAAAGAATGATACACTGAAGGTGATTTAGACATTGTCAACAGATACTGGGTGGTACAAAAATACAATCTTTTGGGTTTGATGATGGATGGGTACATTTTTCTAGTTGGTTTTACTGGCGGTTGATATTCTTTTGGCTTGCATACATGCCTAAAGTTTGGTTTATCATACCATTTATAGTATTCAATATATTGCGTACACTTGTACATGTTATTGAAAAATAATTGAAGGAATGAAATGAATGAATTTATTGATATCTATTTAACCAAATATTCTATTTAATTATATATTAATTATTTATTCTTATTATTAGAATGGAAAATGTTGGAATACAGAAGATAATTCAATTTTCTCTCTGTAGGCTATGTAAGCATATTCTTTATTGAAAGTGTCATTTTTCACAACACATCCTTCAGTTAAGTTAACCTTAAATAAACTATTCGAAATGTGTTTTTTTGTTGTTATATCATAGCTGAATCTTACATTTTCCTGTGTTAAATGCATTCAATTCTGCAGTTTAATTGTGGTTTGTATAGAATAGCACGGAAGTCCTTGGCAAGCCCTTTATCAAGTGGAATTATAGGCCAGATGATTTCTACAGTACAAAATGATGTCAGTAATAAATATGATATTACAGTTTCCAGTTATAAAACAGTTGATCAAACGCTGATGAATCCAAACTAACCAACATTACCGACCAGCATTCTGCTTATCAACATTTACCATATAGTCAACATAGGACTATACTGAACCAATCATCTACCAGGAAAATATCAATGTACTTTAGCAACCAAACATTGAGCCTATTAGAAATCTACCATATCTTTAGTATAGACTAATATCAAACTTAAACTACCTAATGTTTAGAGACAATATGTTTTTTTTATTCTGTGGAGGAAACACTACTTTTGTTCACATTACTATCATCTTTCATGTCATCACCTTAAAATCACATTTGTGTTAATTTCTTATGTCATTACAATTTCATCAACTTTATCAGTAACATTTTTAAATCTTTGTATTCTATATTACCTCCATTTTTCATTACTCTTCCTATATTTTGCTATAGGCCTAGGCCTAATACAGTTACAAAAGAAGTTCAAAAAGATAACGCAAAGACGATATGCCTAAATAATTCATCGTTAAACTTTTTGTTAACCTTTACTTACTTACAGTTATTGAACAAAACCAATATTACATTTGTGTATTGAAATAATTCTGCAAGAATGGGACAGTTGAAAACTTCTTACTACTATTATAAGGCAAAAGATCCCTCGTAACTACATAATGAAATGCCAAATGTGCCCTATTATAATAAAAACAAATGTCATTGAAGAGACATGTAGTTATAACGTGGACCTATAACAAGTTCATTGTATATAGCAATGCATTGCTATATGCCTATCTACTACAACATCTATAAACTTCATAGTTTGAATTCCGTAATAAACATTTTCTTAGTAATGAATACAAACATTATAAAATTCTAACCTGTTCACATATCGTTTTAAATGCTTTTCTTTGATGTAGCCTATACGATTGTATTATGCTTCCTTTACAAACACTATTCACCTGTTGATTGTATCCCGCTGACCATGAAATCTGGTTAACACACGATCAACTCGTAAGCTGCGCATTTACACTGACCATGCTAGGAAGCGGTAATAAAAAGTAGGCACCAGCTTGTGATCACTGTTCACACTTCTGACTGGTTGAAAATAAAATGTAATTCTTATTAGTAAATTGCTCATAAGCTCGAAATAATTAAAGTTGAAAACAATGGTATGATTGTAATTCTTGTCAACAAATCTTAAATGAGTAACATTATTACGGTGCTACTAATATTTTAACAATCTTAAGTGATCTTAATCATCAATTAAGTGATGTCTTGCCCAACACAAGTTTATCTTGGTTTTCCTTTTGATTTTACTTTTTGGGAATATATTACCACTTTTTTGAAAAGACACTTCTTTTTTTTCAGTCTGTTTAACTTCATAAATATTTGAAAATTAAAAAGAAATGTTCTTTTTTTATTGTTATTTTGATTTGAAAGAAATAAATGTTAAATTGAATTGAATTGATCGAAAATAGTAGGATTTTTTTTGTGAAATGGTAATAAATAAGTCTAGCATAGGAAAAAGTTTTACTGTCACGACTGAGCTTCAAACTCGAGCTTTCTATTTCCATAGACGCTTCGACCATTAACTTGTACTAGTTTGTGAGTGAAAAAGATCGGAACCATCCTTTGTGTGTAACTAGTTCTAGAGCTGTTTAAAATAAACATATGCTAATTTGAAGGCGTTACATCATAACATGTTATTCCTTCTTTATAAGTGCTTTCATTATTTAATTAAATATTGTATGTAATTGAAATGAAACTAATATTATTAATTATTAATATAGGCCTAGGAAAAGCGTGATGTTCCAATTAAACGTGAACTTTGCACAATAATGGTCATTACTATAAAGAAACTTTCTCCTTAGGAAATGCCGGAGACTTGCTTGCCAAACCACAAGAAACTAAATCAGCTAAAAGCAATTTTATGATTAAAATATCACATTTTAAAGACATTTTTGAAAAAAAAAACCAGAAGCAATAACTTCACAATTTCAACTGAAAGTTGTTCAAAGGTCAGGTTAATCTTTTAATAACCATTTAAACAGTGTGAAGAGGATATTTAATGATGTCATCGTTTCCAGTTTCTGCCGATAAATTGTCTATTTAACAATGTATAAGGTGATTGACCATATTAATAGGGCAACATGAAGGGAATAAACTACTGTTGGTAATATCCAAACAGCACTAGGCAACATATATACGTAAACTTACATATCCAGGCTCCAATACCCTGGTAAAACTAATAAAAAAAATCAATCTCATATCAAGGAATCTTTAGCCCTAATGAAACAAAGCCAACTTAATCCACTTTTCCTCTTTCCATTAATTAAAAATGAATGATGTTCACAGGATGTGTTATAAACAATTGATTTAATAATGGCTGTGGCATAATAATATAACAATAAAGTGTTATTAGTAAATGTAATTACAATACGAAGCTGAAAATAATTTTTCGGATATAATAAATTGTAATTGTGAATGTGAATCTGTATTGTACAGTATATATCAATGATCAGCAAATTATAGAGTTGGAGGTTGGTGATATAGGATACTAATGGAGAAATATGGGAGAATAGAGGGCGGCAGATTCAAGAAATGTTGTAGAAAAATATATGATAGGCGGCAGCAGACTCCAGAAAAACATCGGAAAAGGATCGGAACCATCCTTCGTGTTTAACTAGTTCTAGAGCTGTTTAAAATAAACATATGCTAATTTGAAGGCGTTACATCATAACATGTTATTCCTTCTTTATAAGTGCTTTCATTATTTAATTAAATATTGTATGTAATTGAAATGAAACTAACATTATTAATTATTAATATAAGCCTAGGAAAAGCGTGATGTTGAACAATGAACAATGACCAATGCTAACACAAACATGGAGAGCACTATGCCGATTACAGTTCCTGTTGATGAATCGTTCTCTCCGATTTCTCCCCTTGCTTCAGCATCGTTACCGAATTCTGACTTATCATCACCACCATTTACATACTCTCCACCTGTTTCATTATTACCTGATCCGACTGTTACAGCAATATTAATGTTTGTAGGAACAATTTCAGCTTCACTGACAAATGCAGTTGTCTGGCCGTAATGTATATTGACATCTCGATTATTGGGGTCTTTTTTACCTGCCACACGACACACGATCTGTGCTTTATTTAATACTTGTGTAGCCCAAAGTATTTTGAGTGTTTTTCCATTATGTTTAATCTGAAAATGAACGTCTTTTGTCAAAAGTAATGATGGGCCTTTGCCATTTATCCACCACTTATACTTTAGAGGTCCCTCTATGTCATTGCCTTCACATACAAACTTCCCAGTTTTATTTAACATCATAGGTTGGACACCAGGATCAACGGAAACTTTAGGTTTTATTGGTACAGGAGTCAAACTATCGTTCTCTCCGATTTCTCCCCTTGCTTCAGCATCGTTACCGAATTCTGACTTATCATCACCACCATTTACATACTCTCCACCTGTTTCATTATTACCTGATCCGACTGTTACAGCAATATTAATGTTTGTAGGAACAATTTCAGCTTCACTGACAAATGCAGTTGTCTGGCCGTAATGTATATTGACATCTCGATTATTGGGGTCTTTTTTACCTGTCACACGACACACGATCTGTGCTTTATTTAATACTTGTGTAGCCCAAAGTATTCTGAGTGTTTTTCCATTATGTTTAATCTGAAAATGAACGTCTTTTGTCAAAAGTAATGATGGGCCTTTGCCATTTATCCACCACTTATACTTTAGAGGTCCCTCTATGTCATTGCCTTCACATACAAACTTCCCAGTTTTATTTAAAATCATAGGTTGGACACCAGGATCAACGGAAACTTTAGGTTTTATTGGTACAGGAGTCAAACTGCACGACGGAGGTTTGCTAACTTTAGGATAGGCAACTACGCAGGAAAAGGTGCTACCTCTCTCGTTCTCTGTAATATTCCAAGCCAAATTGTTTAAAGAAGAACGTGGAATGTTGTCTTCAATAGGAATTCCGTTTTTTTGCCACATAATTCGAGGGATTGGAGTCCCTGTGCTGGTGCAACGCATTGTAGCAGCCTGGTTGGGTATTGCAGTATTTTGCCAAACTAATGTACATAGTGGTGTTTTAGGAGGATCAAGTACCACCAGTGATGCTACAGGTGTTTTATTTGGCCCTGTTGGCTTAGACGGATAGAAAAAACACTTGTAGTCAGCAGCATCCTCTGCCGATACGTTTCTTATTTGTAAAAAGTACTCTTTGTTGGTCGTATCTCCAATTATTGAATATCTATTCCGCTTTGATTGAGGTAATGAACTTTGAATAACATTGTTATTACTAATCCACCCATCGATCCTCCCAAGCGAGTAATACCAGTCGACCCTCTCAACGTCGTTTGTCACAGAACATTTCAATACAACCGTCTCTCCTTTAACAATAGACTTATCGGTAGGCTCCAGAATAAATGAAGAGTTAATAGTTCTTGATAAAATTAATATATACAATAAAACAACGTATGACGTTGTGACTGTTAAGTAATACATTGTGTAGTTCAATCAAGTGTCAAATCTATACTGTCCACGCTGACGTCGTGTTTTTGGCCGTTCCTTATTTCATGCGTCCTGGAAGACAAAAAAAACAACATATGACATTCAGTTATGGTAGAAAATTGAGTTCATACATTTCTGTAGGTTGAAACTCTACGGTGCATTACGGACGTATACAAATCGATTATGTTATAAGCGTGTACCAATTCATTAATGTAGTGAGTTTTTAAAATGTCATGCCTGCAGAGGCTTGGCGTTTATCGTATACAATTAACTGGGTGTTTTATACACATCATAGGTCTATACATATAAAAATAGCGGAAATCATATATATCCGCAATTTAGGCGGATATCCTTAGATTCTGTTAGCTTTATAGGCAATACAATAACAAACTATGAGTATACCATATTTGAAATTTATGTTAACAATTTATCATCAGCATTGTATCATTTATTCAATCAACAGTTAAAGAATCATTAATATCTGAAATAAATAAAGTTGAAGATGAAGAATATGGTACTTTCCGATGGATCCACTGAAATATCAATAAGTCGCGATCTACTACACTGAACCAATCCAAAAAGAAAAATAATAATAATAATAATAATAACTTGGCCTCCTATTGTTAAGTTGTAAAAACATTTTTACACGCCCTCGTTTTCTATTTGGTTACTGTACACATTCTGAATTCATCACAGTTTAAGTTAATCACAAAACTGTGATGTATCATTCATTAACAGCTCCTTTTCAACCAAGGCAATCAAACAACTGATTACAAAGTGCCTCTATTTGCTAATCACTATATTATGTAGGTTTATAAATATATGCCATTGCATAAAGTAAGATGAAAATGAATGTACTAAACTATGTCTAACCCGTATTAGTATGTGGACACGAAGAAAAATTTGACATGAACTTTCTTGCAGCAGTCCAGATCATCGGAAATACTCAACATAGCTCAGCCTTGAACCAACCGTCCTCCTAAAAGGAAATGGATTAGCTTAGATAATATCTCATTTTAACACACATTTTAAATTTCATGTAGATTATTAACATTCTAGATAATGTATGCAAGTGCACGTTGATTAGCAATGTGGAGGAATAGGCCTAACTGTTGAGAACAATATTCCCCAATACCGCTACAATTTATAGTAGCCTACCCAGTGTCTGATGAAATAAGGCACACACAACGCAAAACTATTTGATTCAATATCACAATCACATACAAATTATAAAATTGAAGAAAAAAAAGTATAAATATACACAAGAGTAATTAAAATAAAATGTTGAGCTTTAAACAACATTAAAATATCAGTAATATTATTTCAATGGGCTCTCCGTGTATGTGTGTGATTACCAAACAAAGATTATCATACAAAGCAATTCAACAAACACATTATAATAATGTAGCCTACTATAATCATAGAGATATTATAATACTCTTCTATAACGTATCAGAATATACGTACAAGACCTACAACATAATACAACGTTCATGGCGTGATATATCTCTACCAGCTGATATTAAACCAAGCCCACAAAGCTGCAAATCTCATCGTTATTGTCTGCGTGTAAAAGACTATCCTCCTTTGTTCATTTCCAGACGAACTATGGCATAAACACGACAATCTAGTGGCATATTAACTTATAATATAAATTTGGACATTTAAATGGTCTGAAAACACTCAACAGATGCCGAAACCATTGGAAGTAAGTCTATATCAACACAGCGGCTGGTAAAACTACTTCGCTTTGAACGTCTGGAAATGAAACTAATTATTGTCTATTACTCATTATAGTACAGTATTATATTATCGTCTGTACTAGATATACTTTATTTGTAGTCATTTTAATAAGGGGTATTAAAACATTGCAATGAAAATTATGTTTGATAAACGGTAAAAGTCACTTTTCTTGTAATACATTTTCCCATTCTAATTTTCTAAAAGTTGAAACTTAATCATCAATTTTGGAAGTGTTATTAATTAATATTATGTAATTGTATTATTATTATTATTTGATTATTTTCATTAACTTTTGATACATAAACACATTAAACTTCATTTTCTATTTTCTGTACCGTATTAAATTTACTGTTTAGAAATTATTCATAATTTCTGACAGATTGAATTCAAATTCTAAAAATTCTCACAATTATTAATATTATTTATTCTAAATAAAAATGAAGGTAACAATGCTTATATATTATGAAGAATTTTATGATTATGTTGACCCATATGTTAAATCAGGTGTACAGTAGAGGCCAGAGGGGGAAGTTTCTCCCCAGAGCCAATTATATTTACACTATAAGGACGTACCTAACTAAATCAGTACACAAACACATTCAACATACACACAACATAATCAAATAAAAATGGAAATAATACTTACAACTTCAGGCCTACAAAGCGCTGTATAGTAAATGAGATTTATGATAAACTAAGAAGAATACACGTTTGAAAGGAAGTAATGTGGCCCCGGGGTTGAATCATCGATGACGTTTTCGTCACGTGACGTTGGATTCCCTTCGGTCTTTTTTCTGACTAACAATTTTTCAAAAACATGTCATTTATCATTAATTATGATAAATAATTATATTACATTATCATATTAGTGTATTGAACGTTTAAATAAAATGTGTCAATTTGTCATGTTACTTATGTTATTACCTAGCTGAGTTCTATATAAGTAAGTTCTACATTTAAAAGTGGCCTATTATTCAAGGTTTCTATTTTCAGTGTTTATCTGAAACAATATGATATAATTAGGTATTTTGGTGAGGGTTTTTTTAAGGGTTATAAATGTTAATTAGTTCTTTTTAACTTATTATATTAACAAACACAGTTCAGCAAGTTCATGGTGTAACATTATTCGTATACATCCAGTAGCGAATGTACTGTATCATTAAAAAATGATGACATGAGCCCCAGTTTATTCTTACGTTTAATTCCCACGTAGACGTAACGCAGATGAGTTGAACAATGACAAACGACTGTTTGAATAATCCATCGCTTGTTATTGGTCAAATCCCTTACGTTGCGTTACGTTCTTGTGCTGCATCTCTAGTGGGAACCAAGTATTATTAAATTTTGCACTCATAAAACAATACTTTTAACAAAAAATCTGACAGATGTGTGTTTAAGTTTATGTGTCAAAAATTATTTAATAAGTTGGACACCATTTTCGGGTCTTTTGTTAGATTTCCATTACTCATTATCTCAATGTTAGGAATTGTGTTGTTTGATGGTTTAAGTATAGAGTTTATAGTACGCCAAGTAGCTTTAATATTGGATTTGTTTTCATTAAAAAAGTTTTTATAATAATCCACTTTAACACTTTTTAGAAGATTATTTAACTTATTACGATACTTTTTGTATTTCAATATATTAGCGTTGGAAGGGTGCCGAATGCTCTTGAGATAAAGTTTTTGTTTGTATGAGATGGAGGTTAAAAGCCCGTTGGTCATCCAAGGTTTTAATTTCTTTTTAGTTTTAGGTGGATCTAACAAAGGGAAGTTCCTATCATATAGGGCTTTGTACTTTACGAAAAAAGTATCATACGCTTCGTCAGGGTCTAATTTATCTAAAACATCATTCCACGATGTTATTGACAGATCATTTCGAAAGTGATGAATATTGTTTTTATTAAATTTTCTAAATTTACGCTTCACTTTGTCTGTAGACTTACTTGAATTAGTAATGTTCACAGTGAAAACGGGAAGGTGATCAGTTGCGTCACTAATGACAATGCCGCTCATTGAAGAGTCTAGACTGTTTGAGAAAATGTTATCAAGAAGAGTGGCAGAACTGGGAGTTATTCTTGTGGGTCTGTGGATAAGAGGATAAAAAGAATTGTTAAATAGACAATGGACAAAATAATTTACATTATTATTTGAATCAAATTTTAAAATATCGACATTAAAATCACCTAAAAGAAATACCTTTTTTTCTCTCTAGATATTTGTTTTAAAAGAAGTTCAAGTTGTTCAGTAAAAAAAGGCATATTAATTTCGTGAGGTCTATATATAGTACCTATTAGAATAGATTCTTTGTCTGTATGCACTTCAATAAATTGTGATTCACAGAAGTATTGAGTAGAAGTTAAATCATCTCTGGTTGAATAGCGTGTATTATCATTTACAAAAATTCCAGTTCCTCCACATTTATATGAACGAGGATTGCAAAGAAATGTATAGTTGGGTATCTGAATAAGTGGGCTTGGGTGATCCATCCATGTTTCTGTAATTGAAATAATATTGAAATTAAAGTTTAAAGATTGAATGCAATCATAGATAGAATCAACATTTTTTTGCAGGCTTCTGGCATTAAAATGGACACAAGAAAAGTTAAATTAGGTTTTGTCAATAAACTGAGTGTTAAATTCATTTGGCAGGTAATAATTCGAGATATTTCGGAACCATCCTTCGTATGTAACTAGTTCTAGAGCTGTTTAAAATAAACATATGCTAATTTGAAGGCGTTACATCAAAACATGTTATTCCTTCTTTCTAAGTGCTTTCATTATTTAATTGAATATTGCATGTAATTAAAATGAAACTAAATTAATAATCATTAATGTAGGCCTATCAAAAGCGTGATGTTCCAATTAAACGTGAACTTTGCACAATAATGGGCATTACTATAAAGAAACTTTCTTCTTAGGAAATGCCGGAGACTTGCTTACCAAACCACAAGAAACTAAATCAGCTAAAAGGCAATTTTAGGATTAAAATATCACATTTTAAAGACATTTTTGAAGAAAAAAAAGAAGCAATACTTTCTTCACAATTTCAACTGAAAGTTGTTCCAAGGTCAGGTTAATCTTTTAATAACCATTTAAACAGTGTGAAGAGGATATTTAATGATGTCATCGTTTCCAGTTTCTGCCGATAAATTGTCCATTTAACAATGTATAAGGTGATTGACCATATTAATAGGGCAACATGAAGGGAATAAACTACTGTTGGTAATATCCAAACAGCACTAGGTCACATATATACGTAAACTTACATATCCAGGCTCCAATACCCTGGTAAAACTAATAAAAAAACTCAATCTCATATCAAGGAATTTTTTAGCCCTAATGAAACAAAGCCCACTTAATCCACTACTCCTCTTTCCATTAATTACAAATGAATGATGTTCACAGGATGTGTTATAAACAATTGATTTAATAATGGCTGTGGCATAATGATATAACAATAAAGTGTTATTAGTAAATGTAATTACAATACGAAGATGAAAAAAAGGATATGCCTAAGATTTTGCTTATTTTTCGAATATAATAAATTGTAATTGTGAATGTGAATCTGTATTGTACAGTCTATATCATTGATCAGCAAATTATAGAGTTGGAGGTTGGTGATATAGGATACTAATGGAGAAATATGGGAGAATAGAGGGCGGCAGATTCAAGAAATGTTGTAGAAAAATATATGATAGGCGGCAGCAGACTCCAGAAAAACATGAAAGACCAGTGAATGTTTTTCATACTCAAGCTAAATCAAACAAGTTGACATTTAAAAAAAATACTGAAACTACATAGTCCAAGATTTAAAATACTGAAAATAATGTCTTGACATATCTACTTCCAGAGATATAAAGTTTTGGTCGTTACAATCAGTGTTTTGAGAAAAATGCTTTTAAAGTTTATCAGGAAATGACAAGTGGGTAGGCCTACGAAAAAAAAAACCAAAAAAAAACCGGCGCGTTAAAATGTACGTAAAGGGGTATTCTAATTGTTGCATTTAAATAAAACTTAGCACATTTGTTCATTAACTGTTCTATTATAATGCTCAATTTTTATTAAAAACAGAACACTCTCAATTTAAGCATAAAACATTATAGGTTTTATGAAAATCATACACAATTTACACCATTTTTAACCAACTGACTACACAAAATGTTAAAATTCCTGAATTAATTTGTCTGAAAATAGAAAAACAAATTTAAATACTATCTGTAAACAACAAATTGTGATTTTCAGCCTTTCATTGTTTTTAGTTGTCTATACAAAACTACCTAATCGACTTATATCTGATTTCCATTGAGTGTGCCACATATACAGTTAGGGGAAAAATGGAAACATCACTCTAGTATCTGGTCATGTTAAAAAGTTGTCAATAATAATAGAATAAAACAATAATAGACTACCTGATAACTCATAGAATGTATGAATCAGCATTTTAATTTTTTCTTCACCACATATTTTTTTTAACGCGAGAACATTTTGTCTTACAGTTTGTGTCTAACTGTACACATAGTGGACGACTCCATTATATTTTGGTGGCAAATCCTGACATGGATCCTGTTTTTGTTACTTTTTTTTATAAATATTAATTTAATCATTCCTATTATTTATCAACACCTAAATTATAACTACACAGCAACTGAAAACAACATACTCTTTTGATAAAATAAACATAAAACAACTCCCTGTTAGGCCTACACCACAGTTCTCTTTCAGGAATTTAAAACGTGGCTTACACATTTTATATTTTGGTTTTTAATTTCTCTGATTGCTCTTATTTTGTGTTAAAATTTTTAACAAAATGTCCGTTTAGTTGATACTTGGTAATTGACCATTCATTCCTTAGGGTAGTAAGTAATTGAATAAGAAACTAGAATACTAACTAGAAATAACTTTACATTTTGGTAGACGGAAGTTACACTTATTTTAGGAAACCAATCCCACTATTTAATTCTTGAGGATAAACAAATAGAGACAATAATAACAGATAAGCACCAGTGTATTTTAGTTTGAACAAATATTATGTGAGATTTATGTTATATAATATATAAATATTGCAATGATTATGTTACTTCTTATGTTACATCTTTTGGTACCATCAAGTTCAGAAGTAGTTTTTATGAAGGAACCGGTAGATAGTGAAGTTTTGGCTGGAAAAACGACTAAACGTTTCGATTGTATTTTAAAAGCATCGTCACTTTCGGTAACTGTTAATTGGATTCATACTGATCAGAATGAAAGAGAACGAGAGTATCCATTTGATGAAATAACGAAAACCAAGGAAACTTACAAAATTGTTGGTAAAACGTCTGAAGGCGATTTTTCACTAATAATTTCAAACGCAACTGAAACCGACGCTGGGGTCTTTCAATGTAAGGTGCGTCAGGAAGATGGTTTTGTTGCCTATTCGACTAAGGGAACTCTTACTGTTCTGTTTCCCCCAGCTGACGGGTACCCACAATGCAGTTCTTCGAAATTACAGAATGGTAAGACAGAACTAAATTGTATTGTAGATTCAAAAGCATCAAAAGTGAATATGAACTGGACTAAACGAGGAGAGTCAAAGTCATTAGGGCAAGATGCACAAGTAAGAGAACTCTCGACAACTATAACACTTAACGATAACGACAACGGAGTTGTATTCCGATGTAGTATAAGTGGTGAATCCGTAGATAGTGACATGTTCTGTAATATCACTCCAATGAGTCTACCACCTAGTGTGTCGTTTCAAACAGGACTGACAGAAACAAGTGTTGCCATAGGTGGTAGTGTTACTTTAAAGTGTGATAGTATTGGAAAACCGTACATATCAACATTACGTTGGTTTTACGGTGATCGTCCGATTGAAAGAACATCCGGGAGATTTAGATAATCGATGGATGATACAATGCTAGAAATTTCTGAAATTACCGAAAATGACCACGACAAACCTGTCACATGTGAGGCAAGTATTCCATCTATATTAGCTACAAACATTACTCGATTTCTAAATATTTTCAAAGTCATCACTTTTAAACCACAGACAATTTCACCAATTTCGTCAAATCAATTAAGTAGCCTGAATGGTTTGTTATTCCTAGCAAGATCAGGAATAGCAGTGATTTTTATTTTTATAATAATTATTATTTGTATGTACTACCACAATAAAAACATGTTAAATGTAGCTTCTACCATTGGCTAAAGAACAAAAATGAAAATGGATGGCGACATTGGTACTAACATAATTTTTTTTAATGTAATGTTTGTTTGTATTGAACTGAAGAAAATAAACCATTGGTAAGTTAAGTGGTCAGAAAGAAACAATTATAAAGTAATACCAACTTATTATTTCATAAATAATTTGTGTGATAATTCCATATAGTTTATTCCCTTTTTCAACGTTTTTTTTTTAAATATAGAAATGCTACAACACTGTTTAGTCACTTTTTCCTTAACTTTCCAATATTGTATATTTGTATTGTTAATTGAAATATAAATAAAGTTAACTATGCTGTATTTTGTTTACAATTGATTGATCTATTGAGAGATTATATACTAAAGCTCCGTCTACACTATTACACTAGTTTGACAAAAAGTGGTACTGATATGCCCAAATACGGTAGTGATATGACTATGTATTTTGTCACATAAGTTTGATAGTATAGACAGAGCTTAAGAAACAGTATAATAATTGGAAACATGTGGGCCTAAGTCTATCATCTCTAATAATTAGACAAATCATAGGCCTATTTAAACAAAGAACTATATGTTGTATAACGTTTCTACTAAGCTAACCAAAATCCGAATAAACTAAACATTCCTCGTTTAGATCCTCGATTATTTCTATAATTAATTATTTTTAATCAATGTTTTGGAATATTTGATTACAGTGATATTAGAAATTCTTCACATTGAATAGTAAATTAGGCTACTGCTAATGAGATTCAGATATTTTCTGTACAAAAAGGAACAAAACATTTCCGAAAATATACGCGATCTACGAAGAGCCGTGTTTTCACTTTTACTTACTAATTATGAAAAAAAAAAAAAACTGATTAAGCAATACTTAACTTTTTGATTTCCACAAAATTCACAAGTTTATTTTTAATTTGTATAAAATTTGAAAGTTAATGATAACACTGAAATGGTGTCGGAATTTGATATTTTATATATCGATTATCAATTATGCCAATAGATATCAATTAATGATAACTTACAATCGGATTCATAATTGTTGTAACATAACCGATTACTCTTCCATAGGAAACTGCGTTTATAAATTGTCGATGGAACTCTTTATTATATTTGTTTATATAATTTAATTATACAAAGCGTAGGCCTACTCTCTGCATATTTGGAAATCTCAGTGCTAATGAAAAAGAAACAAAATGGAGACAATAAAGACAAAAAAATCTTCTTCATCTCAACAACTGTAGTAACCTAAATATATAAATATTGACTACAACAAGTACAGTCACTAGTTTGGTTTGTTGCTTTGAGGCTTATTGAGCTAACCAGGGAAGAATGTAATTTCGCACTTCCCTGAGCTAACACAACATTTTCCCAGCCCAGGCTCTGTTTACTGCACTATGACCTCACCTATATTTACAAACATAGTGCCCTCTATTTGCCAAGATTGATACTGTATTTCTACTAAAACATGGCTCTGGATATTGGCAAAGCCCTCAAGTTGACCGGATGCTGGCCAACTCGTACCCAAACCAACCTTTACCTTATGCCAACTGGTACCAAACTTGGTTTGGTTGTTTTACATGGATGAATTATTTTGAAAAAGATAATTCCTCCGTGGTTATTAGGAACATTAAACACTTATTTGGAATACCATCGCACCGGTTAGGGATATACAATGTAAAAACAATAATAGGCCTATAGGCTAAATAACGAAGAATAGCGCCCTCAAAATTACACCGCAAGTTTTCCAAATCAGTTGTGCTTTTTTTTTGTATAAGTCTACATATTCTATTATACTTGTAAAGCCAATATTGTGTGCCTGTATAATATCGGTTATCATGAATGTCATCTAAAAATATAGTAACTGGTTACATGTATTATACATAATAATGATTATTATGTTCAACACAGCATTAAACGTGGGTCAGTCAGCCACTCATACACATAGCAAAGATAGTGTATAAAATCATAGACCCGCTCGAGATAGGGCGCCTCTCACGACAAGTAAGAATAGACGATAATGAAACATGGGTATCGCAATGGAAAGAACAAAAATTGTGCTTTTGGTAATACTTTGTAAAAAAAAAAAAAAAAAACATCAAACTTCTATTTTTGTTGTTATTTATTATAAATATAAATGTTTTTTCATAGATAATATATATATTTTAAGATAAAAGTTATTGTGATGTTTTCATACTGTTCTTTGGGTATTTTTAATTGTCAATACATTTATTTGAGGAAATATGAACACAAATTTGTATTCCAAAGCATAAACATATGATTAATTTGCACTTTCTATAAAGATAACATTACATTATATGCTAATTCGTATCAAATCTTTAATTTTACAATCATATTATTCTACTGTTATATAGCCTATTTCCTAACGTTCCGTATCCCTACTAACTAGACGTGCGAGGAATTTGAGCCCCAAAGTGTCTCGCGTTTATTTGCATTGATGAAATAGGAAGTGTGATATCTTCCTACTATTGACCGTGGAAGAATAACTAACCTAGCTACTCTTACGTAGCTCCTGATGGGTACTAGTAAGCCAACATTAGGTACTAGTGAGCCAAACTTTGGGTACGAGTTATAACGGATATTATTTAGGTTGCGTCTAGCGCCACCAACTGTTATGCCGATATACAGTAGTACATTTTGTCCAATAATGTTTTTAGTCACGTGCAAACGCGACTCTAAAGCTCACTATTTCACTAACTCAAATTTGCGCACGCGACTACAGCCATGTATATGGTCTTATTCTAATTGTAAAGACGAGCATATGATAGGGATTTTTGATTAGTACTAACGGTATAATTAGGTAATGGCCTACATACAGTGTGGAATTGATTTTGCGCATGTGTGTTAAGAATTACTGCATTTTGTAAATTTATAGGAACATTTTGTAACCTTTAACTTTGGCCACATCGTCACATTAATATGTTATTAAACCATGACCGACCTACAGTCCAGTGACGTCTACTTCATTCTTACCATATATAGCAGTAACAAGATAGACCTACTATGAAAGACGAGGCCTACGACTTAAGTAGGCGTATCGTCACATATCCACCCCTACGCAACGCTACAAACACACCCAAATTATTTTATTGTTTACAAAAATAATCCAATAAAGACAGAATAAATAATATTATTATTATAATAATACAGAATAATATTTAAATGTATTTTTTAACTGAACAGTTCCGATTATAAAACAAGATCGGAAACTGTTTGACAGTAAGTATTGGTTTTATATGGTATTTGGTGTGCTTATCAGATTGAAAACGATTTTCATTATTTTGCAGGTCAAGTATACTTTGGTCAAATACGATGCCATTTTACGATTCGCACGGCAATACAATTATTTATATTATAGTTTTGTCTATGAATCGGCCTTGTAATTTGATACCTGAAATATCTTTTAAATGCAAAATTAAATCGAAAAAACATATTTGAATTGTAATTGAATTATAGCACAATTATTTCTGTGTATATATGGCAAGAATACATAGGTTTGTATTGTAATTTGCTTTGTTCGCTAGATCGATATACAAGTTTATTAGTTCATAGTATAGGTTGTATTTATTATAGGCCTACATTAAAATAATTGTTATTAACATACTGAAAGGAAATATTAAAATAAACATGTTGAGTCGAGTGGTCGAGCGGTGAAGGCAAGGGCGCCACGAATAATAAGAAATGAAATTGGCAATGGTTCACTCCTCACCACCTCGACCATTATCCAGGTGTCCTACCATGGTAGGAAATAAACTGGAGGTGTTCGGTAACCCTTGTGTGCTGGTCAATATTGGACCGTTCGGTAACCCTTGTGTGCTAGTCAATATTGGCCCGTTCGGTAACCCTTGTGTGCTGGTCAATATTGGCCCGTTCGGTAACCCTTGTGTGCTGGTCAATATTGGCCCGTTCGGTAACCATTGTGTGCTGGTCAATATTGGCCCGTTCGGTAACCCTTGTGTGCTGGTCAATATTGGCCCGATGGGGCTGCCGGGGTTGAGGAACTAAACAGATATTTGCCTATAAAACACATGCGTGACGTGAAAAAAAAAATTCATCTGTACTATGTGTTTGACCCATTGGCAGATAAATACACACCAAATTAACATTATGTAAAGATAAAAACAATGAAAAGATAAAAACGGAAATCAACTCCGACTAAAGGTAAGATTTACATTGTAGAATTAAATCTACCTTGCCATCGAACCATATTATTTTGAAATATTTTTTGCACAGTGATTTCAGAGTGTAGTAGTCGGAAGTGACACAAGGATTTTCGGAAACCAATTCCGCTATTGACACTGCTGCTGATAAACAGTACAGCAAATTAAGAATCAGAGACAATAATTTGTCGGCGTGTTGACATTTATAATTTGAACCGTACTATTCTATATAAGAAATTGATATACTGATATTACCATGTTTATTTTATTACTTATGGTGATGGTTCTTTTGGTTCCATCAAGTACTGAAGTCATTTTTATGAAGGAGCCGGTAGACAGTGAAGTTTTGGCCGGAAAAACTACTGAACGTTTCGATTGTATTTTAAAAGCATCGTCACTTTCGGGCTTAAGTGTTAATTGGATTCATATTGATCAGAATGAAAGAGAACGAGAGTATCCATTTGATGAAATAACGAAAACCAAGGAAACTTACACAATTGTTGGTAAAACGTCTGAAGGCGATTTTTCACTAATAATTTCGAACGCAACTGAAACCGACGCTGGGGTCTTTCAATGTAAGGTACGTCAGGAAGATGGTGTTGTTTTCTATTCGACTAAGGGAACTCTTACTGTTCTGTTTCCTCCAGCTGACGGATACCCACAATGCAGTTCTTCGAAATTACAGAATGGTAAAACAGAACTAAATTGTATTGTAGATTCAAAAGCATCAAAAGTGAATATGAACTGGACTAAACGAGGAGATTCAAAATCATTAGGGCAAGATGCACAAGTCAGAGAACTCTCGACAACTATAACACTTAACGATAACGACAACGGAGTTGTATTCCGATGTAGTATAAGTGGTGAATCCGTAGATAGTGACATGTTCTGTAATATCACTCCAATGAGTCTACCACCTAGTGTGTTGTTTCGAACAGGACTGACAGAAACCAGTGCTGCTATAGGTGGTAGTGTTACCTTAAAGTGTGATAGTATTGGAAAACCGTACATATCAAAATTACGTTGGTTTTACGGTGATCGTCCGATTGTAAGAACATCCGGGCGATTTAGATTATCGATGGATGATACAATGCTAGAAATTTCTGAAATTACCGAAAATGACCACGACAAACCTGTCACATGTGAGGCAAGTATTCCATCTGGATTAGCTACAAACATTACTCGATTTCTAAATATTTTCAAAGTCGTCACTTTTAAACCACAGACAATGTCACCAGCGTCAAATCATCAGTTGAGCAGTCAAAACAGTTTACTAATCCTAGTAATGTCAGGATTATCAGCGATTTTTATTTTATTGATAATTATTGTTTGTATGTGCTACGAAAAAATTAACAGGTTAAAACAAGTAAAGACAGCGTATCCAATAAGCAATGGGCTTATTTTAAGGATGCATACTGATTCACCGAGGGATTCCATAATAAATAGTCACAGAAACTCGTTTGCTAACGATTTCCCTATGGTGGACGAAGTTACTAAAGCCAGTACATTACCAGCCCAGCCCATCGGATTCCAGACGATGGTTTGTTACCAAGCAGGACCTGATTCCCCGGCTATATGTTATCCTATATCATCTCATGTATCAACCCCGGTATCGGAAAAATCTTCACATGTTACTAATCCATATTTCAAAAATGCATCTAAGCATAAGAAATCGGCTTCATTTTCTAATGGAAAACGGCGTGATTCGAAATGCAAACCTAATGAAAAAACCTCTGATGTTCAGTTTACTTCAATGCATTCTCTAAGCAATGTTTATGATAGTATACCGGTGGCAAAGAAACCGCTTGAACGTACTGGTTCACTGTAGTAGTCCTAGATCTAGGCCTACTATATCTGTCATGTAGTAATAACGTATAATCTTGTTTTAAAATATAATTGTACAAGCTATACAAAAAAAATAAATAGGCCTACAAAAATATACTATAAAGAAAATGTGTTTGTATTTGATTCACATTTTTTTGTTATTAATGACACAATGCTTTTAGGGTACAACAATCACCGTTTTGTTTTTAAGATGTCTGAATTTGATAGTAGTAAAATAGACAAAAGTATTGTAAATAGATATAAAAAGGTTTTAAACACAATTTTACAGTTATAAATATTGTTGTAAATTGTTATATATGTAAAAGAATATATTTGTAATAAATGTTTAATTAAATATTTTTTCTTAAATAAATATCAACATTTAAAGTAGTAGGTTGACTGTATATTTCATATTGTGTTATCTCAAAACGTTTATACACATGAGTCTAAATAATCTTAAATATAGAATAATTGCACAACATGCTCAATATTCCACATGGTAAAAATAACACACATAATGTCTGGTTTGAACCACTTGAATTTGAATGTCACGAGCAAAATGACTTTACTCATCTTTAGGCCAACGGTGGACTTACATAAATTCATGGGCTAACACACTAAATTCTGTACCAGTTGGCATGATATACAAACGTGAACACGGAGTACATGGCTTTTTGAGACTGTTCTCTCATCTTGATCTTCGTATTTTGAAACATAGAATTTCTCCTTCTGTTTGTATTTTGTTCAAATAAGGATACCTGTCCTGACCTTGTGCATCGAAACAGAAGACCATACTTGCGAAATTAAACAAATCACTACCGGCACCTTGATGGTAAAGTTCGAAACAATCTTGATTGTTTATTTATACAATTCTGTACTTTCTATTGTGGACAATTGTCAACATAAAACAGAGCACTTTTAATTTTACTTTAAGACAAGCATGCTGTTTGAAATTGTCGACGAAAGCATCACTGTGTTATGACAACTGTATGACGTATAGAAAAAGATACATTTTGCATTATTATAATTTAAAGTATATTATTCATCCAAAGGCTGATATGAGTACAATTTTGCAGATATAATCACTTTAAAATGTATAATAATATGTAATAAATGTACATTATAGAGTAAAAAAAACCAAATTGCATCAAAAAAACATAAACAAGACACAAAAGGTATGTATAATTAGCATAAATAAAAAAAATATCTTTCAACACGGTAAGGTATAGTAAGATGCTATTACTTTTAGGCTACAGTCCGTAACAACTATTTTTTAAACTTTACTCGTATTATATTTGAAATAAATTGGAAGTTCTGATTCTATTCCTCATTACTGTCTTGTTCATTTGCCATGTGACTGCTAAACATTATGGACAATGGTAAGAAGTCATTTTAGTATAGCTTAGAGTAGTTCTAATTAACGATCGCCCGAAATAACGTTTTGTTGGAATTGTCAGAGAAACATTTCTATTCTATTGCTCATTAGATTGGGTTAGATCAGGGAGATGTAAAATAATTATTTTACATCTCCCTGGTTAGATATCCCTGGTTAGATGACATAAAAACATAGGCAACTGTCTACACTATCTAACTTTATGTGATAACAAATTTAATATGCCCATATTATGGACATGATTTTGTCATATCACTACCATATTTGGGCATATCTCTACCATGCATCACACTTTTTTTTCAAACTAGTTTGAGTGTGTTTAGACAGAGCTTAAGGCCTCTAAACTAAACTGTTTTGTTGCCATCGTCACCCGAAGGACTAAGCTATAAAATAAAGCACTATTTGGTAAAAATAATATACAAAATAAACGGGGTTCTATGGAATACTTATTCATGCAAAATACTAAAAAAAAATAACTCTAAAGCACTTAATGAGTAACATAATATTTTTTTCAAAACGATGCAGACGGATGGTGATTTGTTATTATTTTTTCTTTTGTGGCCTTAAGCAGCACTTAAAGCATAAATATCAATGGAGAAACTTATTTCCTAATCAGAACATGAGCAAAAGCAATTCAATGTTTCAATTCAATCATCTTTGTTACATTGATGATTGAATACTTTATAGATAGTATCCATAGGTGTAACACATTATGTACATTTAAATAATTATAAAGAGTTTGTGATAACACTTTGGTGACGATACTGCTTAATTTTTAAAATCGGACAATTCACAGAAGTGATGCAATCCTGTTGTGAAATGATTTTCCCTATTGTGGTCAGTTGGTGACAAACATATTTTTTTTTTACATTTATGAAACACCGGAGTCTTCTAAAAAAACATGTTTTTAGTTTGCGTATTAATTCTTGTATTGCACGACAAATAGCTGTTAACATGCTACTATTTTCTTTGTTTTAATTAAAACATTTCATAATAAAGGTAGCGTTATATTGTAATACCGGTATTTGTTAATTTTTTTATTTTTAGTCTTTCGTAGAAACAACACACCTTTATTAATTCCTCTTTTTTTCCCATTATTATTAAGGTAGCGTTATATTGCAATACCGGTATTTGTTAATTTTTTATTTTTAGTATTTCGTGGAAACAACACACCTTTATTATTTCCTCTTTTTTCATTATTTTAGGTAGAGATAATCTCATATAAATTGACACCATTAATAAAAATGAATGTGTTAAAATGTATATGTCTAATACCTAATTTATTGAAATTGTATTCCAATTATATACACATGGTTTTAAAAAATGCTTTAAAATATATGTTTTATACAGAAAAAAAAACAAAAATAATTTTGGATAATCAACGATAAAAAAAAAGAAATAATATTAGGCCTAATTGAAAATACAATAGATAAAAATGAAGTAAAGAAAGATCATTCAATTAAGTCAATCAATTAAAAAGTTTTTCCTTTACACGAGGCCATTGACTCTACAGCTCACTATGTCGGTCGGTTGGTCGGTCGGTCGGTTGGTCGGTCGGTCGGTTGGTCGGTCGGTCGGTCGGTCAGTCTGTCGGTCGGTTGGTTGGTCAGTCGGTAAATACTAACTCAAATTTTCACACGTGACTGCAGCCATGTATATGGCCTGTTTGTTATTATCTGACTTTAGGAAGAAAGAGGATAGTATAATATACACAGAGAAAAAACACGTGGATTAAAAAAGATTGCTTGTGCTTGGAGCCGGGTTATTTGTATAACACATTACATCGAGTAATGTAAAATAGCTATGCCATGCAAGTCCAACTGGTATCGTAGATAGTTATATAGTGTTTTTCGGTTGATATAATGACTTGTTAAATATAACAATCATCCATCATTTCAGTCATTATCCGCTACACAAGCTGAACCCATCTTTTTCTCTCGTCTATAGGGTATGCCAGCAATTGCTACAATGTTATTTCTCTATTTGGTTGTTGGTCTTCCATAACATTGTGTGCCTGCATATAGGTTGTACATATGCTGTTGGTTCGGTAAGCAGATGTCATTTGTCCACCTACATCTTGAGTTTTACTTGATGTCTTGAATCCTAGTTTGCACTGTAATCCACTTTACATTTGTTAATTAATTTCTGTTATTTTTTTTGGTCATTTCCCACCTCTCTTCCCGATAAGTAGTCATTATATGGTAAGAACAGTATTCCAACCGGGAAAAACCAACATCCAGATAATAGGTTTTTACAAACAAAAAGATAGAATTTATAATATTCACAGGCGGTAAAACTTATTTTCTGTTGTATCAACAACGTTTACTTTGTTAACATCCAAAGCCGATTCCACAAACTGACGAAAGGTGAAAGGTTAATATAAGCCCTGCCAGGATACGCTCTTCCTATAGACTTATAATGCCATTAATATATATAGTTATTTTAGGGTCATGATGTAGCCATTTCAACAACAAGATGTGTGTACTTATTGGTTTTTGTGGGCGGATGTTTAGATTAAGAGTAAACAATAACAAAACATATTTTAAAAATACAAAGAAAACAATACTATGACGAGAACGATTATTAATATTTTGAATGGAATTAAAAACTGAGACAAGGTAAATAAACAGACAGTTATCTGATTATTATATACATTATTATTTTATTTTAAATAATAAAAAAGTTAAAAATATAATTGTAAATTCAATATAAAATTACTGCTTGGAAATAATAATAATTTTTTTTTACACAGAAGTGAAAACTTGATAAAAACTGCAAAATGCTCTATTGGAAGTCTGCTTTTATTACACTTCATCTTTAAACTGTTTTAAAATCTAGTTTTGGTTTTGTTTCGAAATAATGAATCCTTGGATTGACAATTTTGTATTGTTGAACTTACAGAAGTTACGCCTTGGAATTGCTTCCTCCTCGCATCCGGTATATTTTACAGACCAAATCTAGAGCGTATACGATTTGTACGTATGTTTAGGAAACCGGGAGAAGTGGTATACGGAAATGATTCAAACACAGTAAACGAATACCGGTATACATACTATACAGTAATCACACTAGTTTATTCAAAACCAACAAGGTGGTTGTTAAGGTAGACATTCGATTTATTTAAAGTTGTTTATATTTGTTAAAAGTCAGGAGCCAGAAAGATACGTTTTGTTTTTATAACATTGAGACAATTGATGTCGCAATGTTTTGATTGTAATTATTTGTAAAGACGATATACTTATATTAGATTTTCTTGCCATTTCTTAATCGACGAAAACACTTTGAAAAGGATACCATTGTTTTGGTTAGTATTTCTTTTATCATATTTACATCTTATGAACACTATGGTGAACATTTCTACATTTGTGTTAAACATTGGAACTTTATTTTACGCTCATGTAATATCAGCTCAAACAATAGTAGAGTTTGTAGAAGAGCCATCATCTGGAGAAACTATAAAGGCAATATATGGATCTGTGGCTCATGTTCCATGCGTTGTTACCAGTAATGAGATACCAGTTTACGTAAAATGGTTTCATAACGATTCCGAAGTATTTGCGTTTGAGGGAAATGGTATCATAGGTGTTAGAAAAGACAGGTATAGTTTCTCGTCCGGGTTAAAAAAGGGAGATTTTACACTACAGATAGATAGAGTTACACGTGATGACAATGGAACGTTTTATTGCATTGTATCTTTTGGAATAGGTAAGAGTTCGGGCAGAGGTAAACTTCAGGTGTACATACCACCTGACGATAACTATCCAAAATGCATGACTCTGTATAATGGCAACCCAAAGCCAGGAGATTCGATAAGATTGTCATGTATAACACTAGGAGAAGATCCGTTATTGCACTTAAGTTGGTCGGATGCTGACGCTACAGTGGTCCACAACGAGATTACAAATAACCTAATAAAAGATATCACGCTCCGTGAAGAAGATAACGGAATGCCTTACACTTGTTCGGCTTTTGGACTTGCTGTGAATCCTCCAAAAACGTGTACGATTATTCCGTTAAAAGTTTACCCCACAGTGGAATTTAAACGCACCGATATCGACGTGTATGAAGGTAACAGCGTAGAACTAGAATGCCATGGAGTAGGCGTGCCTAAAATAACAGAATACGAATGGTATTATGATGGCCAATTCATTGGCCAATCCTTCGAACGATATGAACTGTCAGAGGATAAAACTCGGCTTATTGTTTCTGACGTTACCGTTAATGATAAAGGTAAAATTGTTGTTTGTCGAGTATATATTACGTCAGGCCTAGCGAGTAATGTAAGTGAGGTGATTCAAGTACGGGAAATAGTAACTATCCAACCTCAGGTACCTGTGCCACCCATACAAGAAGACTATAGTATAATTGCAATCATTGGCGTTTCTCTCGGATCCGTCATAATTATACTAATTATTGTAATTGTTCACATGTGTTACAGAAAAAAGCGCATCATGAGACAATTAAACATGAACTATCAAGAGAGTATATACGAAGAGATGGATGGCTCACGGTGTGATGCGATATCATTCGATAAATTAAGCGTTGGTAGTTTAGGCCTAGTAAACCCAACAATTCGATATATCGATCCATTATCTTCTCGACCTGCATCGTATATAGATACTCGACGTGATTCCTTTCATTCAATCACACATCCACTGAGAAATTCATACACACCATCAAGAACATCTTCACGAGCAGGCTCACCACATTTTGACAGACGGTGGTCCCTCAGATCTAGTCGGTCAAACACACCACCAGAGACACCCAATAGGACAGGATCACCTGCCTACCTATCTCCAAAACAGGCTAGTGAATCACCGTTTTTTCCACGGAGAGGATCATTTAATAGATCGCCATCTCCACTTCCTGTTGTTTCACAAGCTGGGATCGAGCCTCCGTTTCTGAGATCACTTCAGGATTACATAGTTCCTGACCCAGCTGTACCTAGCAAACGAGTTATGGAAATCAAAGCTTCTGAGGGAATACCATTAAATCAACTAGCAGCTTCGACTAGTAGCGATAACACAGGTTCAATGCCATGTATCATGATGGAAAAAGCTGTAGAACAAACATATGAAGAAATGCCATTGACGAGGAAAGTACAGCAGTGGAGAACACCGTCTGTTTAATGTTATAATGCACAGTAATTGCTAAAGCTTAACTCACATAATTTGATCCTTCTTAGAAGTGAGTTGGACATTTTCCAATATTGTTCACATATTTTTATAAATAATAAATAACCATTTTATATAAGTTAGTATGAAACAACATAAAACAATAAAAATCAGCAAATTTATTGATCCTATAATATTCCTAATTATAATCTGAATATTGTATGAAAAAAATCCAGAAAAGGTTAAAACAGTTTTTAAAAAAATGTACTATAATTTATATTTTCCGTAGTCCTATATGCGTTAAATACTTTCAAGTGAGATTTAAATTGTATAAATTTATAAATTATTAGGTCTTATTTAAATTAAACTTATAGAGAGTTCAAATGTATTTAACATTTTTTTCCCAACGGAGTCATCTTTAATGCAATACACAAGAATAATGTAATTAATTTTAAAAGTTATCATCGGAAGTTATTGATTTTAAACTATGGAAAAGGAGACAGCGCCCTCTATTATAAATGTAATTTGACAATTGATGAAAAAAAATATACCGTTTTCATTCTTCCATTTTTATTTCATTCCAATAATGTATCAGTACAAATTCGTAAATACTATTGAATATGATTTTTTTTACCAAAGGTTAAGGATTCTGATTAAATATTAAAAAGAAATAAACGAAATCACTTTATGAATATTTCATTTTTCATTATTAATATTAACTTTTATTTTTAAAAAAACAAGGCCAAATATATGGTTGCATTCGCGTGCTCAAATTTGAGCACGCGACCGACCGACCAACCAACCGACCATCCGACAAACCGAACGACATTAGTGAGCTGTAGAGTCAAAATGTGGGAGAAAAATACACGGAAATTACATTTGGCTTTATAGTATATAGGCCTACTAAACAAATATGATGTCCATATAAACTAGCTCTTGGGCGATGGAGGATAAGGTATTATTCCAGAAAGTATAAACTATAACAAGTGAGCGAACAAACATGTTTATAAGATTGAAATCTAGAAATTAAAACAAATAAATAAATAAATATATATATAAATTAGGAATATCTGCGAATGCTTTTATAAACTCTGCCGGCTGTCATAACAAAAATATGCTCCAAAAAAAAAGTAACCTTGATTATACGTGCCATGGGTAGTTTGGCAGGGTACGGTACCGTGTATTCAAATGCTAAAAAAGAGTGGGACTAATATCCTCTCGGATATTATTATATTTATAATTAACAATTGATCTAGACATCACTTAGTATTGACGCTACAAAATTGTAACATAGTTTCCCACTTCGAAGCCAAGATAAAAATAAATTAAACGTACTGTATGTTTCTAATTAGAAAACTTGATGATTATTGGTAAGTATCATTGATTGAGTTTCTTATCACTTGAACGCATCCATAAATTGGACAATCAGTAGACCTTGACACGATATTGCATGATGCCTTGATTAAACATCTTCCTCTTTCCACAAAATATAGGCCACCGAGCCGCGAAAGATTGATCCGATCATCCCCCTAAAAATGACAGATTTGGCAAAAATCGTTGTAGAATTACTATAAATATTTTTTCCCATTGCCTGCCTTATACAAGCTTTGCTTATGGGCTGCCTTATACAAGCTTTGCTTTTTAGGAATGTTGCCCCTCTTATTTTAATAATTTTTACTGTTAATTTATTTTCTATGAAAGACAAGAGAAATAAATGTTACTTTGATTGATTGATTGATTGTTTCAAAAGTGTTTGGCGTATGCTTTGGAAACTTTTTAAAAGTAATCCATAGATGTGCCTAAAAGTGAAGTAAATGTGATAAGTATTTTCATTTAGTATTAATTACAAAATTATTCGAAAGTATGGTAAAAAAAAACAAGAAAAAAAACCGTGTTTGCTGTATTCTTTCAAGGGTTTTGTTTGATTGTTTTTATACAAGGTTTCCTACCATTGTTCTATAAGATTAGTAATAATGTGGTACACCATATTCATATTTTTATTGTGGACTTCCCTTGAACTTACATGCAGATACCAATGTAGGTTAATTGTTATAATTGTTATATAGAATGTTTCTACCTAACAATGTAAGACTCACATGAGACTTGTAAATACAATGCAGTTTATCCATATTGTAACTTTCAAGTTATAAAACAACGACAAAGCTGAAAAGGAACATTCCCGAGCTGTTGCTTCAGTATTTTCCTATTCTATTTCTTTAAGTTAATTTTAACTTTTTTTTCTCAGTATAGCTCTTTTCTACTCTGTACTACAATACTGTATTTACTATTATACTTTTTTTTTCAAACATGTTTGTTCGATATATTTCATTAGTAGGTCTAATTGAGTGGTATTATTATTATTATTATTATTCTGATTTGAAATAATTTAATTATTGAACAATAACTTCATATTTTGGGTTCATTTACAATTAACGACCCATTCAAGGTCTTAACGTATATTAATCTATTTCTAAGAAATATGAGAAATAATAATAAGCTAAAAATTTTCTGTTTGAAAGGTTCAAAATGTTAAGCAATGCTTAAAGTTGGTGTAATTCCAGGTGCTACTTCATCCCGCTGGTGAATTTTTTATACGTTTATATAGTTTTAAATTTATTTTAATAATTTCCTTAGGTTGGATGAAAAAGTAATATTCCTTATTTCTCAGTTTATACTTGTATACGGTTACACACGTTACTCGAACCAATAAATATGTTTTCGAGTCTCCTAAAAAACATATAAGAAGTTTGATGAGTAATTTCCATAGGGGCTGTTAATGGAAGGTACCAGCAATATAGAGTCGTATGTATGAACTAAAATGACAGATTCTGGTCGTCGTTTTACATGTGCTTTTAAGCACATGTAAAACGACGACCAGAATCTGAAAAACATTCTAAACAACATTTGTCAAGTGTATTTAGTTGAATGACGAGATATAAGTCATACCCTTATTTTCGTCTTTGGGTATCTGGACTTAAAAATGCTGTCACATTAATCCAGGTCTAGTTAGCTTATTATTTGAAGGGAATAAATTGAATGGGAAAAATCATAGGGCCAATATATGATTCAATGACTATTTTAGCCTTTGAAACTCTTTCATCATGTAGTTTATGACCGAAAAGGGGTTTGTTATTAGAGTATAATATAGGCTCACGGCTAAACACGCGGTTCTTAGTGAGAAATAGTGAATAAAAATGATGTTCTACAACCAAAATGCCAACATATCCTCCAAGTTTTATTTTATTTTATTCCGTGCATGCAATGACCGAAAATACATTATACTAGTATTCATTTTATCTAAGAGTCATTATTAAAGATTATTTACTGAATGGAATGCTTTTCTTGAAATGTTCATTCTTTTAAGAGGAACAAAATCATAGATTTATGAAAATTGACATTAAAACCACAAATATTATTTATGAAAATTATAATTTATAAAGTCAAGGTGACAGAATAACATCGTTAATGTTGTGTCATTCTAATAGGCCTAATCATTACTTCCAACTGCCATGTATTTTATAGGTCAATAGACCGTCAAGTAAATATCAGTAATGGTAGGAGAAGTAAACTACAGATAACTATTTGATATATAAGACAAATTGTCAGAAAGGATTAATTCATCGTCAGGAAAACAAAACAAAACAAACGTAAACGATACTGTAAACAAGAAAATCTTAAGGAAAATCTACGAAGAACTAAATTAGTATATATAGGAAAAATTCATAATTCCCCTGGGAGGATACATCATACAATCTTCCTGATGTTAGAAAACAGGATTTTTAATTTTGCAAGGCCCTTATTTATAGCTTCTGGAGGTCACATAATACTGATAACAAAAAAAAAAAGTTATTATGATATTTTGTTCGATCCTGAGAACGAATCTTGATGAAACTAATGGTGCTGCGATAATGTTTTGAAATGATTTACATAATACACTTTTTTTTTGTACTGTATTGGAATATAATTACATTATTTATACAACAGCCACTTTACGCATATACGTTTCTACCCGATTACGTTATTACAGAGATAGGCTATATTTGTGTTTTTTTTTCCTGTTGCGTTTGAACGCAGAAAAAAAAAATAAACTGCAATTTTGACTCATTTAACTCCGATATAGAGAAGAGCGTGTAATATCTTATAACCGGTAAGAACACAACCAAAACATGGGTACTGATTAATTGAAGGACAATGACCAACAGTTTCGTACTTTAAAATAGGATCTAAAAATAATCTATTATCATATCCTGTCTAAATGATTTGATCTTAAGAGATATAAATCTGTATCCCATGGTTCGCAGTTGCGCTTCCAATATGCCTAAACATCATGATGAATCACTTATTCGTGTATTCCATCTGAAACAAGATGTTTAATGTTACCTCTGTTGAGGTGAATGTTTTTGAAAAATCAAACAAATGGCCAAAAAATGTAGCACATATCTCTCCCGAGCCTATTATTTATTCCATGCAATGACTGGACTTTTTAAATAATAAGTTATGGCTTTGGGGAGATATAGATAACTTTCCTCCTAAGAAAGAGTCAGTATTTACTGGTTGGAATGCTTTTGTTTTTTATGATATTATACAGTCAGTATTTTTCGTTTTTAATTTATTTCGGTTTTTTTTCAGTTAGACGGCATTGCCAATAAGCGAACCGAATCACTATTGAGTTGGAATTATAATATAAAAAAACATTGTATTTGTTGCCCCTTTTAAATGGTGTTTCATATTCTAACAAATGACAAGCAATATAATGTCACATTTATAAGTTCGATGTGAAAGAGACAGTAATGCGCTATTCTTACTTTTAATTGAATAATTTTGAAGAAAATCCAACAACGAACAAAATTAGATAATGTCTCGATTCAATTTAAGTTTGTAGAGCGTAATCAACCTGACAGCGAACTTAGAACAAAATAGTTCTTCTCAATATAAGTCCAGCTATGATGAATAAATATGAATAAATGATAACAAAAAAGAGGATATTTGCTAATAATTAGATTTAATTGACCGATATAACGTATCAGCATAGCTTTAATCCATGAGCTATCAATTCAATCTTGCAGAAAGACAACTGTGTTGTTGCCGACATGCAAACCATAACGCGCTCTGATGTATTACATCATGATGTGGTACAGTACACGCATTATCTGATTTTGACGATAATTTGACCACTGATGCAAAAGTCCGATGCAATTTCATATTTCGTTAGTTTATAAGGATGTATTCGTTAATAATCTATTATTTTGCTAAATGTAGTTTATCAGAGATAAAAAGTACATGTGCAGGGCCTACTGTAAACAAATCATTGAACAATACATTTTAGGTTTAAACTATTTTCTCTTTTCTTTATTACCATGGTGATCATTCATCTTGTTTACCTCATCAAAAATATGATCATGATTTAAGCCTATTTACATATCCATGCACAAATACTAATAATCATCACAGTGACACAGTTACAGCTATTTTTGTTCGTAAGCTGTAAAAAATAATTCGGGGAATAGTAAGTTTAACACCAATAATATAGCATTTTGGCGAATGTGAACACTTTAAATTCATGATGATGATTAATTAATTAATTTATTGATTGACATGTCATATAACTCAAACTGACAGAAAAGAAGCTTCGGTACTTTTAATCACGCACAAAATACAAACATCCTTGAAAATGACCTATTGAGAAGAAAAAAACTTACTACTAAGAATTACTTATTAAGTAGGCCTACCTTGGAATTATGTGCTTATACCGAACATATCAAAATGATTAACATTAGAATTATAACTGTAAGAACTATCGAAAGATGGGTCAATCGTTATTATGTTGAATAATAATGCGTCATGAACGACTGATGTTTTAGAGCACAAATTATATTGTAATACATGGGTCGAATGATACTGAAATCATACACTTCCCACTACTGCTGAATTAAATAAATCCGATTTATTTTGCGATTCTCCACATAACATGAAGAGGGGAGTCATGCTTTTAAAACAAGGAAGCAAAGTGGTCATTACGAAATAAACAATGTGAATCTTTTTGCTCATACTGTACATTTTTTTACAGACACTTGAATGGTATCATTATAAAAGTAGGACTAGTAACCTTTGTACATAAGCCTATAGCGGTAAATGGCAATATTTATTTAATGAAAATCGTCATTGATATAGAAAAGTCCGCCTGTGTATATATAAGAAACAGTCATATCCTAATATATGAACAGGTACGTGTGGCTTTACCTGTTACTGCTATTTAAAAAAGAACTTTCACACGGTTCCAATAATATTGTTTTTTTAGTATATCGTACATTGCTTCAAGACATCTAAAGTAACCAGGGCGTGGCTCAAATGCTAAATTATGGATTCATGAATTGATCTGTCTGCTTTCGAATTTGACATGTGACAGCTCAATTAAAAGCGCCATTACATACAACATTTCACAGTTCATTTTTAGTGCATCCATACATAAATTATAATACGTGATGTTTCATAAACTTTGTCTCATTATATAATTAGTCTATAGTGAGTAATTAACATTACAAGTGGATTTATAATTGATAATGTTATTGATTGACACGCTATAATGTAAGCAACAAATCATAAGAAATAATGCGTTAACTTTAATTTTAAAATAAAATAAATACATTTTGATTTACGTTAATAATTCTGTATTGAAATAGAATCCCTATAAAGACAGCTTTAGACATTAATAAAGATTCTCCTTAATATGTTTGTTCCCTGAATTAGAAGTTGGTGGCAGGTTGTTTGTTTGTTTCACTGGGAAATGTTACCTTGCCTGTTTTTATTAACTGTTTTAATTTCTATATTCTGTAAACACATAAGAACGTCAACTCTCATTGCATTTTAGTGGTATACCGAATAAAAACAAATGTAAATAATATTAATGTCGCCCTCAATTTTACCCAAACAATGTTGTGATTGTTTACCTGTTGCTGAATATTAAGCTATCAGAAGGTTGATGTCTGTCGTCTATGCAGGATGAAATGATCAGTAGACAGGTTTGATGTCTGAGTCACACTGGTTCTAAAGTTAAGTATTTCCGTCGGAGATTTATCATTTCCCTCGATCCTGATCAAGATGGAGGAACGAGCAGCCAATAACCTTTAAGATTTTTACATCAATCTATAGTTAGTCTTCAAATCTTTATCGTTTTGAATCAATCCTCTAGTTAAAATTAGATTTAGAGTATTATTGCCTTTTAGTAGAATTTTTGTAAATGAGTAAATTACTCATTGTTGATAGTACTAAATTTAATTCAAATTAAAAAAAAAACAGACAAAAAAGAAAAGAAAAGAGAAGAGAAAAAGGACCCACAAAAAGAACAAAATAAATATATAAAAAAAAGAAAACAATAATCTAAAAAAAAAGAAAAAATGAAAACAAGAAAAAAAAGACAAAAAAGAAAAAAAGAAAAAGGGGAAAAAGGGAAAAAAGTATAAAAACAATTTAAAAAAAAGAAGATAAAGAAAATAAAAAAGGGAGAAAAGGAAAAAAAAAAAGAAGAGAAAAAAAGAAAACGTAGAGTGGAAAAGGCAATAAACAGCGATACAGGTAAGCTCCAGTAGCCGACAACAACGAATCCCCTTAAAATTAAAATATTATATCCTCATATTCACTCTACAATTGAATGTTTGTCAGAATCAATATAGATTAGTTATTTGAGACCTAGAAAAATAGAGTTAAGAAATATGTAATTTCGGTCAATAGTTGGACATAGATTCGAAAGTAGTTGACAGAGGAACGTGAGTAAATTATATCTAAAGATATGGTTAAAAGGGTGAATACATTCTTTGAGAGAGTAGAACAGAAAAAGCCGTGAGTTTTTTAACCCTGGACACTTAAGTCAGGATTGAACCCTGGATATTGGGATTAAAAGGCACATACGTTAACCACAAAGCCACAGATCCACTAAGCTAGAATTTTAAATTGTACATGGATTAAAGTGAATATTGGAAAAGAATATTTAATTCTACTTTCTAGATTTACAAAATATCTTAGCTAGTTTTATTTCAACTGCAAAATTCGCATGTATGTCATAATGAAAGAAAGAATGCTCATCAAAGAATGCTCATCAAAGAATGCTCATCAAAGAATGCTCATCAAAGAATGCTCATCAAAGAATGCTCATCAAAGAATGCTCATCAAGGAATGCTCATCAAAGAATGCTCATCAAAGAATGCTCATCAAAGAATGCTCATCAAAGAATGCTCATCAAAGAATGTTCATCAAAGAATGCTCATCAAAGAATGCTCATCAAAGAATGCTCATCAAAGAATGCTCATCAAAGAATGCTCATCAAAGAATGCTCATCAAAAGCATGGAAGGCTTTGAATTCAAACCACGTGCGCATACACATACTATTTAAAACAGTTATTCTTGGAAATTGTTCATAAGCAGTTACTTATTATCAAGAATAAAGATTGAATGCTGATGATAACTGGTATAAGTTACAAATAATGATCAAAAAAGAAAGACAAATATGGTATAAACAAATTTAACTACATAATAACTTCAGTGTGTCTTTAATGAAATTGCAACTGTAACATCTGGTCTTATAGAATGCCTAGATTGTGTCCGGATGGCAGCATGTACTTTCACTTTTGATCTAAAACGTGGCATGTATGTCACTATTGCAAAAGTGATTTTTTTTTGACAAGGCATACCTGTAATTGAAAATAAGATAATTACACTGCCTAATAGTAATATGTCTTTGTTATTTTTGAACAATAACATTGAAATTAACCAGAGGGGTTTACGTTTCAATTTATTTTATGGTATATTGTGTATTATGATGTATTTTGAATGTTTTTTGTCTATCTTGAGTATTGGTTTTAGGCCTAATATTTATTGCATTTGTTTGCATCTTGTTATTGAAATTGATTATGATGAAATAAGATTATAAATGAAAACGCCATAAAATATCAAGTTATTATTAATAGTAGTTTTAACCGCCACAACAATCAGACAAAAAATGTTCTTTAGAAACATTGTATTCATTAGGCCTATATTACCGTATTTTCAGTTTCAGATTTATTTTTAAAAAATAGATAAATACATGACATTTAAGCTAATACAAAAAATAATATATTACCGGTATAACAAAACCCACATCGTTATTACTACAATATATTTTCATTATTACCTTACCAATGTGGCCAAAAAAGTTTCGTTTTCGAACACAATAGCGAAACGGGAGTTCAGATGGTAAAGGTACAGGAAATTTTGTTGACGCAAAATACCTGACAGGTGTACTGGGAGATAAATACGACAGGATACGTCCCTGGTACCTATCTAGTGTTGCAGGCTTTTCATTACTTATACACCGGGGATAGGGTGAACATTCGACACCATAACCTATGGAATTTATTAATAATAATTGCTCTGATTCAACATAAATGATTTTATCTATTGATGAAATTCTTGTAATTTTGGTTTTAAGCACGATTTTAATTTTTTTTTAAAGTTAACCGACTTTTGAAGTTGTGGAAAAACTTAACGAAAATTGTTAAATCTGTTATCTTTCAAATTTGTCACGTGGGTACTTGGCCTAATTAGAACATACAGTATTTCGAAATGAGTAATCTTGATATCCATCCTATGTTTTCTATCTAGTGTTTTGTAGTGTATATGAAAATAGGTTTTTATGTAATTTAGTTTAAGCGTTCTTTTCATATCAATGTTAAACTGGTAACAAAGTGGTAGTGTGGCTTAACAGTACAATGCAAATACATTAATACATGAATCCCTCTACATGTTTATCATTGTTGTAAGTACACACAACTATTTCAATAAACATGCAATTAAATAATTGAGACCATACAATGATAATTAATATGTAGAATTATTAGCTTAGTCGTTGCTTTTTTTGTGTGTAGATATTGGGTATGTATATATATATATAGGTGCAGTATCCATAGCCATACAACAGTAAGCGTGGTGTAAATGAATCGTTAACGGAGCTACAAAAATATACCCATCCTACCACAGCTCAGTTACTATTCAATATCATTACATTGACAAAACAGGTCTTTATGATGTATTTTTTTATAGGCATTTTTTTTTCTTTTGTCAATACTTTTTCAAAGGTGTATACTGTATTTATATTTACTACATGGATAGTGATGCAAATATATGAATATTATATTTAGTTTGTTATTCAGTAGTCCAGGGTATAGAATATAACATTAAACGGTGACGACAGAACTGCATTTGACACAGACATGATGAGTCATCCATTATGTTGCCGTCGTTCCCACAGACATGCATACACTTATCTCTAACTACCATGAACTGATCTGTTTTATAACAAGTTAAAATTCAATTGTAGAAATTTAGGTTTAAAACTAATCTAACGAATCATTGTGTTCGTTACGTTTGTGATCTGTAAACATTATTAACTTTCAACAGAACAAAGAATTAATTTGACATCACATGGAAAAATAAACATACTGACATGACTGATAGACTATACATGCTATTATAGAAGGAAAATAGTATGATAATTTCAATATTACATTTTAAACAACTACATTTTAAACTTATTCTAAAATAAAAGCATAGACTCTGACTATGAGAACGGTGGTGAGATTTTATATGTTGAAAGATGTCTTATGTAATGTATAGTAACGCTTTTTGTAAAAAATAATTAGTATTTAATAGCTTCAAAAAGTGTACATTATATCGAAACAAGCTCACGTAATTGGATTAACCTATACAGAAAACTTAATAGCCAATTTAACCGAATTAGACTAAATACTGCAGGAAAATTGGCCAACTGATAATCTAGTAGAATTTTGCCAAAAATTGAATTTAGGGATAGGTTATAAAGTCAAGTTTTTAAAGAAAAATTGCAGAAAAAACAGGATATAATACATTATAAAAATAAAAAATTCCCAATGAAAAGTGAGAAAATTGACACTTATAGAGTGTGGTTATCAATATCAAAGAAAAAGTGCACTTGAGTGACATAGCGAAAATTGAATAATTAGTTGACAATGTAATTGATACAGCTACAGTAAATCTCTATAGGTATATCTTGTTATTTTAGCACAGGATAGGCGTAGATAAACTGTTGATTTTTATTATAGGAATTTCCTTTTTCCGAAATTCACCTGTACAACGCCCTCAAATTGATTCTTGCAAGATCACTGGACATCCTATAATTAATTACCTATTATTTCACGTTATTAAATCCAATACTATTGCTTCCGTATGTTGTTCTTTGTCGTCTTTGATAAGAACATTGTTAACTTAATTATTTAATATTGGTAATTATGTTTGCAACGGCACAATTTGTTAAATCAGGGAAGTGCGATAGAGATACACTCTCTTTAAATGAACTTTAGCTGCTTCTGAAAGCATGTATCAGCATTTTAAAAGAAGACTCGCTTATGATTTTAGTTGGATAAAACGTGAATTCCGCTGGGTTATTTAAGCATGATTATTAGAATAAATCGCATTAGGTTGTGAAATTCACAAAGGAATAATAGTCATATTTTGTTTTCTTTGTCTGATTTATCAGAACTTTTCATGTGCTATTCAATACTAAATAGTATCTTAGCTTTTAGATACTTTATATAATATTATGTGAATTGTTAAAACATTTACATTATTTTAATATATCAACATTATTCTGAACAATGCCATAAAAATGTTCTCTTCTATTTTTTTACTCTGTATAATTAATAATAAAAAACTGAATTTTATTTACTTTAAATTTATCTTTAGGCAATGTGACCAATAGTAAACTAATCACTGTCCTATCATGTAATCTTCCTGATACAGGGCTATTTTGTGAATCAGTTCACTGAGGTAACCCCCTAATCTTTTCAAATAATGAACTGGGTTCTTTAAAGTGCACACAGGTTATAACTGTGTACACTGGACGACATATGCTTTATAGTCCTTATCTGAGAGGACTCTATCCACCAACCAGAACTAGGAGCGAGTCCGCCTCGAACCCTTGCATCTTTATGTACGGTAAACGGGGCCCTGCGCAAAGCTTCACAACAGTTTCATCTTGCCATATTGTTAGTATCATCATGTTATGGAATACCTGATACGACGAGCATGTCATCGTATCAGTGCCCATTCGGAGGTTTTACATACTATAGTTTCAACCGCATTGTGAACTGTTAACGAAGAATAATCTGCCAATTTGTAACGTGTTTTAAGGCCCATGGTACTGTTAAGCTGTATTTCGGACATCATAATTACCGGTTAAGGCCAAAATGTCACAATTTTCTGATTCTTGAATACGTTTTAACTTTCCGGACATTGAAAGTGACCCTTATCTATTTCTGGTACCATATCAGAGAATCCTTGACTTCACCCATCTTCATTATCTATTTTCGGCCATTTTCCGCAGGTCGTCCAAGAATATTTTTTAAGAAACAATTTGTATATGACTTTTTTGAAAAAAATCTTGATTACTGAGGTGACTGATATTTCCACGGTCAGTGACATGTGTCATTGAGACATCTTAAATCGTCTGTCACATGTAACTTCAGGTCTTAACAGGTGCGTATCTATTTCGATAGGTTTTAGACGTTGTTCTACTGTTTTTGGCATACCAAGGGTAGACAAGAATTACCTACGAAGGTCTACATACTCATCTTCATTACAATAATAAATAAATCCCCTATCAATCAATATTAATTTACAAACGTAGGCCCTACTACTCACTGAGTAGTACTCACAATGTTTGATGTGCGCCAGTTTTGGGAGTTCGTGGGATTCATGGGGGTACGTACCCTGTACAACGCTTACGTGTTTTAATTCTTTGAAAAAATACAAGTACTGTTATCGGAGCAGAAATATTTATTCAATACAATTTAGATTGTTTATTTCAGAAAAAACATACAAAAGACACAAAATATGAAATTAACTGAACTTGCCAGAAATAGGTCTGTAATGTGTGGATATTTGGAACTATATTCAAGTCAAGTAATATGAGTCATTATGGAAATGGGATTTGTAACTCTAATTTTGGTTGAATTTCTGTTTCATGGTTGTATATACATTCCCATAAGATCCAGTTAAACGCCTAAATCATTTCGGCATTTAACGTGAACTTGGTTGTACAAAGAACGAGGATGGCACACTATTGATCGTTTTATGGCGCTTTTTTTATGAGACATTTTAGTTCCTATGTTTAATGCAAATTATAAAATGTTCATTAAAATATAAATAAAGAAAATGTGTCAGATTAGAAACAAGGAATAGTTAATGAAAACATCGACATAGTCAATTGAGATTTGGGATAAATGGAGATTAACATGATCTGGGTAGAAATAAGAAGATTAATTTCCGATTTATTCCACACGATTAGTATAATTAAAACGGATTCACAAAAATTGAAAACAGGTGATACTCTTCCCAAACGTCCATCCCAAACGATAATTATGATAGGAATAACTTAACTTGTTAATTTAAGTTGTAATGGGTTAGAAACTCATTAAAAATAATTTCAGTAATGTATAACTAATAATGTGCAATTATTAATTAATTGACATCACCTATGTTTTTACTCTATACACAGACAGAGTCGTTTTCTAAACATTAAAGTTTTATAATCGTAATCGTTTATTTTGTTCACATAAAATAGATCCAATGATTAACATAGAAGACATCTAAAGAGGGTGGAGGATATACACTTCTTGAGCACGATAGTGGGCTTGTAGGCCTATCACTTTGTCTCCTAACGCCCTTCTTTTCATTCTTTAATTCTTGTTTATCACGCTGAAAGGAATTTCGATCGGTAGTAGAATATGTATATATTAGAAAATTCCATTAAATGTAGCATATAATATAGAAACTATGTTAAACTTAAAATGAATCGTGAAGGTAAATAGGTTTATAATATGTGTGTGTATAGTATATATATTTGTAATGGATGTAATATAAGGTCAAAACATACAAACTGTGAAAGAAAAAATTGCTCAAACTGTGAAAGGAAACAAACCAAAATGTATTAATAGAGAGTAAATTTAAGTAGTAAATTTAAGCGTCGGTTGGTCGGTCGATTTGTCGGTCGGTCGGTTGGTCGGTAAACACTAACTTGAGCAAGCGACTGCAGCCATGTATATGTCCTTGGTAAAGCATACTTTTACTGCATTGATTGTATGTGCATGTATAGATATACAGTATAAAAGTACCTTTTTAACTACTTTATTTAATTGTACTGTTTTATATTTTTACATAAATGTATAGTATGTATTTGTATAATGTACCGTTGTATAGTAATAGAATAAATAAATGTGGGTGACCCCCACCCCCCCCCCCCCGAAAAAGAAAAAAAAACGCCAGTCATTATTGTAATAAATCATATGTTTCAATTACTATCATAATTTGTTATCCCGACAAGAATCTAAATGCTTATCAGTTGAGGCCTAGCATTTACGTGGATGTAGGTTATTCCTTCGTTACATTCGTTATTTCCATTTTATCAATAATACTGTCATCAGAATGTCAAAAAGATAAATCCGTAAGGAATTTAACTTAAATAATCAAGCTAATCGTAAGCTGTCATTTAAATATCATAACTATCAAGAGAAAGGGAAAGTAAGAGTACTCATCATCTTGATATAGTAATTGATGACGTCACAACAACTTCTCTAGATTTTAAATAAAAGTTACTCTTTTTTGCTGATTGTAAATGGAGCTTCATTGTACTGTATCATCACTATCTTATATTGTTATACTGATGATTTTTATGAAAATATACTTATCTCAGACTGACAACAAGGCTACAATTAGTGGAGTTCAAAGTTCAAAAACATTTCAATAACAGTTATATTAGCAAGTAAAAAAATTATATATAAACAAATAGATCAGAACAAACTTATATAAAACAAGACCATTATCAGAATCACTGTTAATGTCAGGCCACAACACACAGGTGGTTTACAATCGACATCATAATATTTAAATTAAATTACTGATGACAACCAATGAATATTAAATAACCTTTAATATTGAATTGAACTATAAGAAACACTTCATTTCGAAAAGTCAATACAGTTTTAAATACTGGAGAAAATGCAAGTATGACAAGGCCTCCACTGTGAGAAAGAATTGAAATTGATAAATTCAAATGGAAATTACCAAATTCGTCATGCTGGAATAAATTGGCATTACATGTTATAGGTTAGAGCTGTGTTAAGCTCTTTGTTGCATGGTGCACGCGATGCAACAGGTAGATTTGTCAATGATTGTGCTGTTTATATTATTAGCACTGTATTATGATGTTCCAAAAAAAAAATCAGGAAAAAGGTGCTATCATTACAGTACAATAGAACTCCTCTTCTGACACAACACTATTTTAGGAGACATTTTGGAACTTTGATTTTCCATTAAAATTTGTTGCAGTACTGTATTTCTTTCTAGTGAAAATAAAAAGATAAATATTTGTTTGAATTATACAACATTTTTAGGAATGCATAATTTCATCGATGGTCAGAAATCTTTATAAAGCTTTGCTGTTATTAGTTATGAAAAATGTTGTTGTGGGCACCGATTTGGAGCAAGAGCAGTTAATGTTGTTCAGGCCTACGCATATTGATTGCTCCTGACAAGTTTGTTCTTGATATAACATGCCGAATAAATGTCATTATTATTATATGAGAGACGTAGGCCTAAACTATGATATTTTTTTGGATCTGCATATAGTATAGTATAACTTTAAGAACAGGGAACCGTGCAACTAAACTCTCTGCTACTATAAAAATAAACATTCCTCAAAATCTATGAATATATTACTGTACTATAAATTCCTATAGCTCAGTGACTAAGGAATCTAAGCATAAAGAGAATTTCAGTCATATATTACAAACGAATAAAACGACATGATATAACGTGTTAGTGGTTACGATTATCTTATATAATTTGTATTTATCGAAAGATAACAATGAAGATTTGGTTAACACTAAATGCTGTAGCTGGATCTACCAGATTAATTAAAATCAAAAATACTAATTCTGTAAATGCATAAGCTTTGTATCTAAACAGCTGGTCTAATGTGTAACATGAACTCTTTAACTTTATACAAGACTTAACTCGACGAATAATAATAGAAAACACACAAACACATTTGTTATTAGGCACTTTGTATAAGTATCTTTATATTGATGATTTAGAACGAAAAGGCGAGCATTTCAGAAATTAAATCTATTGGTCAGGTAATTGTCAGAACTTTAATCAAAGTTAATAATATTTAATGTTAATCTTTTAACTGAAATTCTACATTTTTCCTTCTGAAACTTTTGCTTATTGTTTTACAATATTATATTTTACCCATTGTCCGGAAAATAAAAATAATGCATAATATCTATCGTGTTGAACTAAATTATTGAATTATTCGAAATATTGTGCAAAATCAATGAATAAATAACCCTGTAGTGACCTAAGCCCAGGTACCGATACCTAAGACCCACTCATCTTTATACTGTGAGTCATTATAGTTTCAACAAGTTTGATGTTGTTTGGAAAAAAACGAACATGACATTTCTTTGCAAACAAGAAACGATGCGTCCATCAAAGCCCATATGTTGTCATTCCGAACTTTTGCAAACCTGTTCAATAAGACTACAAATTATACTATTTATCTAGTCAATGTGACTCACCAATTCCAACAGATACAATTGCTGTAACATTGTTTGATCAGGAATGCATACGTATTCTTATAATAAGAAACACAAGTCTCCTATTTAACAATAATTAATCGCAAAGTTACTTCAAGAGTGTCATGCCAAAAAGTCTAAATAAAAAATCGATAACAATACATGAATAAAGACAATAATAGCTCAAAAAATGGTTTTGTCCAAACTTAGATTTAGATTTAGCATAATGTTGAAAAAAAAGTGAAATAAAATAATTATGATGGAATTCATTATCTAAATTAGTAGCAAGAGAGAAGAGAGTAAAATATTCACTATACATTAAATCTATTACGAAATAACTGTGTAACATGTAATTTAACTTTTCCACATATTTAACCATGTTAATATCTCATAATTCATACATCAATATTCAAAACAATTAGAGGAAGGATCTGGGGTTCATTATCGGGGAAGGTGCAAATGAATTTAGTAATTAAAAAAAAAATTATTTAACTGATATTAGGCCTATCTACATGAGTAAAAAGAGTAGTACAATATTCAATATACAATACATATATTACAAAATAAGTGTGTAACGTTTAATTTAACTCTTCCACATATTTAACCCTTTTAAGGCTCATCTTTTTTAGTCTAATTCATGCACCAATTTTCTCAATAAAGTAAGTACAACCGTTTGGCGTAATTGGTAATTGCAGTAACTGACCCTTGTTTCCTAAATTTTAACGTTTAAATGCATGTTCAGACGATGTACCTCTATCGTCAAAACAATTAGAGGAAGGATCTGGTGCTCATTATCGGGGAAGGTGCAAATGATGTTAGTAATTTAAAACTTGCAATCTCTACACATCTTTATCAGAATTTCCTTCCTACCGGGGTTACCACGGAAGGGAAATTTGTGATAACACAATTTTAAACGAGATTTATTTCAACCAGGTAAATCTTCTTATCAAGCGTGTAAACCATATTCGAAAACAAATTGATTTCAGTGACAATACACCGTTAACACTATAATATAAAGGTATAATATTCACATTAATTTAGTCCTATCTTGTTCATATTTGTCTTCAACATGATGATGACCTAAACAGACAAACCTTTTCTCTATTTTTTCTCGCTTAAGTTAAAAACATCTTCTTCTTCCAATTTAGTGCAATTTTCAGACTTGAAGATTATAGCAATTTTGGTGGGATGTGAATTGAGTTAGTTTTTGTAAAGACCAATTTGCACAGTGGCTGTGTGTGACAGTGGCTGTGTTTGTGTGGACTAGTACACCGGAGTAACCCCCTACTCGTCTCGAAAGATGTACTAGGTTCTTTAAAGTGCACATGAGCTATGTGTACACTGGACCTACGGTTTATAGTCCTTATCCGAGAAGACTCGTTCTACCACCAGAACCATGGAGCGAGTGAGCCTCGAACCCTTGCCGATGTTATGGCTACGTAATTACGGTTCCACTGTCTTAACCGCTCGGCCACTCACTCGCATTCGTAATGGTTACTCTTTTATAGTTCATTAATCTAACCTTTTGTCAGCCTATCTCTCTCTCAAAAAGTATATGTGTATCCTTAACCAAACAAAGGATATTAACACTGAACTAAACTGACTTATCTTTCAGGATGATGTTATCGAGTGATTTTGGTCCTTAGCGGTTTCAATCTTATTTCACTTCTTTCATTAGGCAGGATCTTCTTAGATAATAAAATATCATTTCTAATTTACAGAAAATGAATTGGTAAAGCTCATTGCAACTTTCTTATATATTTTTGAAAGGATATAGAGTAACAACATCAAGAACAACTTAGCATTAAATAACGAATACTCAATTGATGAGGATACCGTCAAAAGAAAAGCTTACAAGATAAATTAAAGGAAATCGAAGTATCAATATTATTACACTGCAACCAATCACCAATAATTACCATGTCACCGAAAGACTTAACTTATAACATGTAATTATTCATTATCTTTGCAAATATCACTTTACGTGTTCAGTGTTTATTATAATTAAAAGGCAAATTATCATTGTGGACTTCTACCATAAATCGGTGCTCGTAGTCTATTTTTAACTATTTAAAATGAAAGTAGAATAAAAAAGACCAAATATGATAATTATGATTTCCATAATTGTGTTTCCTGGGCGAGGTTTATCATTTTTAAATCAACATCTACTTAAACGATCTGTCATAGCAGTGACGTAATAAGCTTGAGCCAGGATCAGATTAAAACATGACTCCAACACATGGAATAGAGCCAATACTGAGTTTGAGAACTAAACAAAATAACTAAATTATATATTATTGAAATTTCCGCTTTAGCCATATATAATGTTAGTCATTGTTGCATGCAGAAAACTGGTAAATGTTTATAATAGTATAAAATAATAATTGTATATTGTTACCATTTGTGAAATGTGTATTTGATCACTGAAATATTATAATGCCTTCATTGAATTAACCTATTTAACACTTCTCTCTGTATTGTTCTGACATTGGAGTAAAGTAAACTTGATAATTATGAATGAATTGGGCCAAGGAAACTGCAATACAAAATACATGTTTAATTATAAGAGCTACATCCAATGAAGGCAATATAACAACTGCCTTGTATAATGTAGAAATAGAAATAATGTTTTACAAAATTGCATGCTTCTTCTTTCTTATCCTCTGTTTGATCAAGACAATATAACAACTGCCTTGATCAAACAGAGGATAAGAGAGAAGCATGTACTTTCGTAAAACATTATTTCTATTTTTATTTTACATTATACATTTTCATACATACTCGAATATAATTACCTATTTTTTATCGATGTTTATAATATAATATAATATAAAATTATACATTTTATAAGATGAGTTATTATTTTTTCGCAAACCTTCTAAATTCATTATTGTATATTTTAGGACAAATACATTAAGGTGGTGATTAACCGTCCCTCCCCATTTCTAATATTGTGTGATTCACTCGACCATTTCCGAACCTGACAATTGTTGGAATCGATGAGAAAGGGGAAAGACCACCTGGAGGTGTAAGTCACATCTAGTGATACGTCGATCATTGTGTCGTGATTTTTGACCTACCAATAAAGCCTTTTAATTTATGACAATTAAATCTCTCTCGTATAGTGACATGATAACCCTTGATATTTTTGCGAAACACACACTTGCTCATATTTTTTTTTTAATTTGTAGGCTAACAGCGAATTATTGCATTAGGAGACTTACCAATATGTTCACACAGTACAATTCCACTACTTTTCACTACTAACAGCAAGTATACATCATCTATATTATAAGATGGATATACCACGTCCTAGCACTTAATTAACCTTACCCTCTATTAAACGAGTACGGTATACATTCAATTGATAATTTTGCTAATTTGTTTAATGCAGTGTATTCAGTAATGATTGTAACATGACGATTATAGATAATAATAATAATAGGGTTATTGATAGAAAATCTAATAATGTGAAATAATATTAGATAGTAATTAAACAGCAGCAATATTAGTTTAAGGGTACCGTAGTTTACGTTCTAACTAATCAACCTCTGATTCATTATTATTATTATTATATTTCTTAATTTAGTTATCGCACTACTAGTATCCTTAAATGTTTGACAGTAAATAATAACAAAAACCTTCGATGAGGTCTCCAATTATTACAATTTATTAAAGTTTCCTGTATTCCTAATTACGGGTGAAAGATTTTACTTCCTCGATAGAGTTATTAGAAGAGGGCAGGCTCTGTTACTTAGGTCTAGTAATTTCTTATTTATTACTTTAGCACAACGGTATTCAATGTATTATAATTGCTAAATATAATCCATGTTGAAATTCGTTTAAGTGAGTTGATTGCATTAAAAGATTTGTAAGTTAACATTTTTAATAATAATAAGATGAAATAGCTTGCTTAGTGTCACCGATCAAACTTGATTGAGGGAACGTGACCTCGGAAGGGGCTGTTGTTGAACTTTATGACGTATTGCAGAGTTGTCTAACGGACAGCAACTCTACATAATTCACTTAGCAGGATGACTCGAACGTATACGGTTGTTGTGGCGGTTTTAGCTTTTTGTTCTTTGTCTACCGCCACGTTTTGGAGAATTGAGCCAAAAAACGAGACAGTACTGATAGGGACAACGGTCAGATTTCAGTGTGCTATAAATTCGACTCATCATGGGAAAGTTTACTGGATTGTACTTCTTAATGGACAGTATCTGAGCATCGGAGATTCCATTAGAGAAAAGATAGACCCTAACATTAGGTCTAGATACTCTATAGTTGGAAATAGTTCCAAAGGGGAATTTCACTTGCAAATAAAAAACGTATCGAAGTCAGACGAGAAAACCTTTCTATGTGCTTATATTGGAACTACACCATTACCTCCAAAGCAGGCCAAGCTCACAGTACTAGTACCACCAAGCAAAGATTATCCAAAATGTGTAACAGATCCACCCGGAGAGCTAGCAGTGGGACAGAAGATAACAATAGCCTGTATATCCCTTGGAGGAGACCCGCCGACTCGTTTGGAATGGCAACGACCTGATGGAAAACCAAGTATACTATCAAAGGTTGGTCGCTATGCCCACACATTTACCTTAAAACCACAGGATAACGGTGTGGTTTTTACTTGTATAGGACGATCTAAAGCTCTTGACAAACCACGATCATGTCAACTTATGCCTCTCCATATACCCCCGAAAGCAGAAGTTCACCAGCAATTTCAACCAGCCAGTATCGGCATGGCGGCAAGTTTTTCTTGCAAAGGTGAAGCATTACCACATGTACAACATTATTATTGGACATTAGGAGATCAGCTAATAACGAAGACTCCAAGCGTGTTTGATCTAAGGGATAACAATCGTACTCTTGTTATTTTGAAATCACGTGGAACATATAATGGAACTGAAGTGTCTTGTTTTGTGGACACTCCTTCTGGTTTAAGCGCAAAGGCCAGTACCAAATTTATACTTGCAGATTCAGTTGCTGTTGAGGAGTATTTGTTTAAACAAGACTTTTTCTTTTACCTTGTATGTGCGTGTACATGCGCATTGTTTATAATATTAATTATTGCAATTACAGTAGGCTGTTTATTGAACAGATCTTTACGATTGAAACAGGCGGAACAGAACTTAAACGCTCAGAAAATATTTAAGGATGTTGATTACGAGCTTACTCCGTTACAGAAAGAGCTTGCACAGTCTGACCATATGCGCTCCACTAAGAATCTGTACACATTTGACCCAGACCCGCTCGAAGAAAGGGAATACGCATGCATTGGAGATTTTACACCTAATGATGAAGAATGTGGTTACCTTGTTCCAACCACAAGGCATCAACCTCCGCCACCTCCTCCTCCACCACTAAACAAGAATTTATCATCTTCCATGGTATCTATGTCTACATTTCGGCCGCAGAGTGAGGTTGTGAAAATAGCACAACTCGTTAGTTCTCCACAGCTTGTGACACATAACGGTCATAGACTGCCAACAATTACTGAGAATTATACAAACTATAAGAAAAGAAGCAATCGATTAAAAAATATCGAGGCACCTGTTTTATGTAATTTGAATACCGTATCGGAATTATGCAATGCAGTACCCGAGCAAAGAGAAATGCAGTTATATAGCCATGTAGCAAGTGATCCGAAACCACCGATAAAAGACAAAATCTATTCGAAATATGAAGCTGCTCGTGAATCATCTGTAGTTGGAAAGTCTATATCACGACAAGTATCACAACCACCACGCCGATGAATTAAAGTATTTTAAATACTCCAATGTAATTGAAATTAAGTTGGAGTATTGACTTATACCTTACTCGTGCATTAAGACGAATGTCTACAAAATGGCGAATGGTTAAACGTGTTATCTACGTTCGATTCTGGCATTATCATCGAGACAAATCCGGAGATTTTATCATGAACATGCTGAAAAATCGGCAAAACTTTAGTGCTAATAATAATTTAACTGGTGATTCTAGGAAATATTTATTATTTAGCAGCCATTTTGGATATGCTGATCTAAATGACATTTTCAAGGCCTGGTTTAAGGGTGTGGTCATCACTATACGTGAATATACGTGAAGTCAAACTGAAACAATATGACGGGTGACGTGTATTGAAATCAACAATAACCAAATGAAACAATATTTACAAAGAACGTAATTCAAAATTAATTGATTTTGACTAACATATGTAGCCTGTTAAACTGTAAGCAAATAGGCACAATGTTTACACGCAACCCCTGCTGTAGATAAAGAGACAGTGTCGATAATGTGGGTGGTGGATGTGACCCTACTTTGAAATGATGAGCATAACATGTCTCATCTAACTTATTTAAAAAATACTAATAAGGAAACATCATAATTATACTGCGCTATGTTAATGTATATTCTTGACTGACGATAAGGCCTCGTTTCCATTAAGCGAATCTATTCGTGCGAATACATTTCTGAGCTCTAATTGGTTGATAAAAAAAATGTTACTCGCAAAAGCGTATGGAAAAATACATAAGGTTTACATAATGGAAACAGGCTCCGGTCTAAAATCATGAATTCGTGACAAGCAATCGTCAAAGATGTATGAATGTTATTAGGACATGACGAAATTGACAACTTAGGTCTACATTTTAACCCAGAACCGCATAATTTGCTGGACAAACAAGCGGAAGACTGTGATCTATTAATTCTGTCATACCATTTCCCACACATGTCTATGTACAAAATATGTAAACACTGAAATGTCAGTGCAATGTTTTTAATGATATCGTCCTATTGATTGCTACACATGTGACACGCATGCGTGGTCTACAGGATGGATTTAATTATTTTTTTTAATAAGAATATTCATTGAATTAATCTGCGATATTCGTTTTCTATTATTAGAAATATGCATTGCATTAAAATTTTTTAACCAAATGATTTAATTTTGAACGATTTTTTGATGATAATCATTATTCGGCATGTAGTATTTTATTTGTAATTAATTGCAATTTATTCGCTTTATATAAATCACTGACACGCCTCTATATTATGTGTCCATTATGAAACTAGTTCATTCCACTAATTAATGTATCTTTCTACACATAGCTTAATGCAAAATATTAAAATAAATCAGACCTATTGTGGATCATTTCAAAATAACTCTAAAACAAATTCACCATTTTTAACGATTGTTTTCGGATCCATGCAATACTAAAATGCGCTTAATGGTATTTGAACAACATTTGTATGCATACTATTTTAACACATCCTTGAATTCAGTCATACATTTCGCATGTAAATCTTAACGACATAAACATATGTTGAAAATTATCTTGATTATACATCGTTTATAAAATGGTGATTTAATAAATTTTTATTTACACATATTTAGTTTAGTATATCAGATAACACTTTGATTTGGATTAGTCTTTGTTACATTTAGGATGAGGGTATAACGAATCTTATGAGTCCTGCTGTTTAGCATTGTTAATAAAGCAATGTAATTAATAGTAGGCCTTACGACAAATGATAAAATTGACAGATATGACGAATGAATAAATATGAACGTCATTAGTAAATTGATGTTCGAAAACATGTAATTACTGTAAATAGTATGTCTACGTGTATATATATATGTAAAAAGAGAGAGATATTTCAATTTTCTATATTAAAGATTATTGTCAATGATTTAACTTTATATTGTTGGTTGTATTCTTGAACTCATACTCATTAGCATATTTTCATAATAATAATAATAATGGAAATTTGTAAAGCGCAGGTATCCGTCTGACTCACTGCGCTACTGACATTATTACCCCAGTAATTTTGGATCAAACACGTATGGAAACATACTCCCATAATGCAGCTAGTAATCAGCGCAAAGTTGTGTCTTGATCTAACCGGGTACCCATTTATACACCTGGGTGGAGAGAGGCAAACGTAAGTAAAGTATCTTGCCTACGGATACAAGCAATGCGGCGAGAGTTCGATTCGAACTTCGGTCTCACGATCAATATAGTCCAACACACTGCGCCACACACCCTCACACGTGGCAAATAAAACATTTTTTTATTCCAAAAACAAAACAACAAAGGGAAGAGGTGGTTAATATATTATCTTTCACATTTGTTATGTAAATACTAATAATTTGATTGCGCTGTTTTTGAAATAAGGATAATGTTTATTGTGAAATCGAACCGGACAAAACCGGAATACTGTTACTACAAAACAACGTCTATGTGTCTGATGCGCAGTCAAGCAAGACAAATACTCACTTTAAACCAATGAACAGTTGTGAAACAACCGTGGTTGTTTTTGGACTTTATTTTACACTTCCCAATTTCACGGACTTTCAAGAACATTACAGACAAATTACTTTATATTTAATTTTTCTGAATTGTAATTATAAAATGATACTCGTCCTTCGGATGGACGTAAATCCGTTGGTTCCGTGTGAATTTGTGGTTAATACAAAGTTGGATAAACATTAAAGCGATATGAATGATTAAACAAATGATTAGGCCTACCAAGAAAGTGATTCTTAACCTTCTAACAAACTATAGGTTAGCCACTGAACATCCAGTCTATATTCAAGTTTCCTGCGTGGGAACTGAACCAAGAACTATGAGCAATACGGTACCCAGTATCTAAACATAGAACTGCTATTGCAAAGAGACAAACTGTGTGAAAATCAGAAAGAAGGAACGACTTATTTTTATATTTACAACAATTCGTTATCATTATCAAACAGACCACCACACTCGTTTTGATTGGGAAAGACTGACACATCGTCTTCGTCAAAGCAAACTCTGATCAGAGCGTGACTTCTCTACCAGTATTCTGAAACCATATCCAGTCTTCTGTCATCCTACTTGATTGCTTCATAGAGCCAAACACATATGTTATAGTCTTTTAATATTTGCATATCGGTCTCCTCTTCTTCTCTTCCATTGAATATAAGCCTCCAACATTCTCTTCTCCAGACTTACACATATTGAATATCAGAGGAAAGTCAAATTAATCCCCAACTTTTTGTTCTCAGTCATGATTTGGCATGTTAGCCTTGTCTTGTCTTATAATTATAAACTAAATTATGTTTTTTCTTTTAAAGTAACACAATGCATATGACATTTCAAATGTGACTTATCAGTAGTTGGCAAGGGTTTGGAATCCATTTAGGATCGGTTCTAGTTTAAACGATGATATCATAGCGTTTTGTCGTTGCTTATGCTGCATGGCTGACGTCATTTGCAGCAGCAGCAGTAGGAGCACTTATTACATGTGTCTCGAAGTTTGAAAGAGTTTTGTTCAAAAAAATACAATGCACAACAAAACAACAATACACTATACATCAACGTTACATAATGAAGATTATAAAAAAAAAACTTGTTGATTAATATGCTAATATAAAACTGTTTTTAGGCTGTTTTCAAATGGAGTTATTCCTAAAGAAGAACAAACCACGTTGCATTCAAATATCATCTAGTAATAAACTATGTAGTTCAAAACGAACTATAGTCAATTGCCAATTGAAAAAAATGAATTTAATCAGTATATTTATTCCTAATGTGTCAGCAGTCGGAAAAATGTTTGTTTAATTTTGATGAAAAATTCCGGATTTCAATCTGTATTGGATACAGGAAGTTTTTGAGCCACAGTAAATTAATACCAGTTTAAATACAATGATTTCATATCCATTAGTTTAATTACATTGCATTAAAGAAAATTATGAGTATAACAAAATATGCACTTACACTCGGACGATCAAATCATTTGATGAAAATGAACAAGCTTACGCAGCACTAAAGTAATAATGAATGTGTGCTATTAAGCTAAATCTTTTTAAAAAGAAGACACATTATGCAATAGGTCTATTGATAAACATAAAGTATAGAGTAATAGACTCAATATAGTATCAATTTTGGATGATCGTCGTCAACTGTTTATTGTCGTTCGTTAGTTTTTCTTCATGCTTGGGTACCAATATTGATAATGGAAACAATTTTTGTTACAAAGGCAGTGTTACATTATTATTATCAGAGCCTGCATTTGTTGTCCTTATCAACAAAAGTAGAATCTAGGTTATATCAAAGGTTACAGTACTATTGGGCATATGTTAAATTAGGAACGTTTCATTTTTAAAGTTTCGAAATAAGGTTAGCCGATGGAAATTAACTATTAAATGTCGATGACTTACGTTGATAATTGAAATAAGATCAAGTTCAAACGCAATGTCGATGAATTATGAATTGAATAGGTACAGTCGAAAATTGAAAATAAATTGAATTGACACATTCCTTTCTCCAGATTTAATTTAATGTGTCCACTGGTAGAACTGTTCAAAGTTTTAATAAATTGAAAAAAAATCCACTTCAATATTTTGAATTGTGTAAGTTTTACAGAATTACTCTTTCTATCACTGAAATACCATCAATACAAATTGTATTTTTAAAATTTCTGATTTTTTGTGGCCTATCAGTCCAAAGTATGTAGTCGATCATCACTTTGTTTGCTATCTATTCTCTGCACACGTGGGAATTCTATAATTAATCCACTACTTATTAGAGTTAAGTAGATCCTCTTGTATTAAAGAAATACTTAGAAATTTGTACGTCAAAACTGTGTTGTGAACCATAGTACATTAGCGCAATAATTAAACTTCCGACAGAAATCATCAGCCTAGTCAATTCTGTGTCATGTAAATCAAGCACCTGTCTATCTTTTTAGTGTATCTTTCTGTAATCTAAATTTAAAAAGATAGGTAATAAAATGTGTACTATTTTTATTTTGTGCGAACAGAAAAAAAAAATGCTAAAAAACAAGTATGAAAGCACTACAACTTCGTGCTGTTATGGACATAATAGCAACAATGAATCAGTAATAAATTACTTAAACAAACAAAAACAATTAAAAAAAATGACATTTACAGGACATTATCATTGTAGTAAACAGAAATTATAAGATGTTCTGCTGTGGCAGCCAAAACATGGACTTGCAAAACAAGGAAGACAAGCACTCACATACAGTGATGTTCTAGAGACGGATACTGTTATGCAGCGAGAAGAAATTATGGAGGAATCTAGACATATAAGTTCGGGTAAGTAAGTAAGTATAAACTTATTATATTACGTTATGATTTGATTTGCATTTAAGTAAGTTAATATAAAAACTACTAACAGCATCAGAGACTCGCAATGTCCTTTAGTGTAATTTTAGGTATATTTGCGTTTCTTTTCTTTTTCGTTTTTTTGGTACAATATATCATAAATCATTGATTAAATTATCAAAGTTGAGAAGCGTTCATTACATTCATAGCCAAACGTTGAAAATGCCTTAATTAATTATTGAAAAGGAACCAACCTGTTTTGAAAACTAAAATTCAAAGTATCGAGAGGCTATACGATATTACGGAAGTTCAGTTATTTTCGATACTAGGCCAAATTCAAGTGATGATTGAACATGTCAAAAAACAGGTGAACTAGGATTTCCTTTTTCATCAGACTGACCTGTATGGGTAATCCGGATATGCGGTAAATTATAGATGAAAGGTTCATTATAATCTGAAACGAAAATGTTAAAATATCAGCGGTTTCTTTGAGTGATGTTTAAACTTTTATTTTTGTTTTCTTAATTTTCTACTTACATACATTGTCGGAGTCATTTAATTTTTTTTTTTCGTTTCATCATTCACCTCATGCCATACTGTACCGTACTATACTACGTATATTATCCTATACTATGCCTATACTATTATACCTATTTTGTAACTTTAGGCCTAATTTTACTGATTTATCAAATATTATTAACACAATATACTTTTTTTTGGAAAAGTGATGCGATTTATTGTTAAGGTCGTGGAAGATTATGTTTAATACGTAGAAATAATAATACTTTTATTAATAAATAAAACATATAGGAAACAGGGTCACGTTACTATCTGATATATTAAAACGAGAAGATCATTAAAAAACGTCTCGGTAATTAGTAAGTTAATCTGAGAGAAGGACGACAATAATGAGTAATATTAGATTGTGCAGTTTTAAGACGCATGGCCAAGGCTGTATCACAGACTACCTAGACATGTAAGATGTGACGCTTCTAATTGTGGTTTGAGTTTAGAACCCCCGTGGTTTAGTATCTGTTAACCGGATAGCCTAGAAGATGAACACGTCAACATTAAGAAGTAACCAACTAGCTTATCATGACACATACATGTCTGTCTACTTCCACCGGTAAATATTATGAACTTGTAAACTCAAAATTATATAATATTATTTTAATTTTTTAAATAATTCAAGCTTAATCGATAGTTTTTATTATGTATAATTATGGTAATTATTACAAATTTAAAAGATATCGAAACAAGAAATTTAGTCTTTATGTGGTTGTTTAATGACAATAGTATTGTGGACAGAATTGAGTTAATGAATATATAACCAAACTTATTGACTGATGCTATTATCTTTTAATTTAGATAAAATAATAAAAATAAAATATAGGCCTACTTAAACATATTAAATATTGGTATACGTAATAACCAACTGTGAATGACTTATAGGTTAACCATCATATCAATGACATAATCATAAAGATAAAAGCTCTGTCTACGCTATCAAACTTTATGTGACAAAAAAAATGTGATACAGTAATGTTATGCCCAAATATGGTAGTGATATGACATCATCATGTCATATAATAGATGGCAACGTCACATTTTTTGTTTGAAGTTTGAAAGTGTAGACAGAGCTTAAGACGAGTTTCTTGAGATTAAATTAGATCGAGAGAAAACAATGGATAAAAAAGAGAAATGGGAAACGAAATTGACAAATTGATATTTAGAAAAAGAAGTTTTTTTGAAGAAATGTAAAATGGTAGTGAAACACTTTCTTGGTTTATCTTATTTAATTTCATTTTACTTTTATTTTGAAACGGACGTCCATAGTAAAAGAAATAAATGTAAATAAAAAAGGCGGACACAGAAAAAAACAACAACAACGGTATTATATCATCTCAGGATCTCCATCATTTTGTTATGGAGTCTAGATGATTCAAATGATGATACCATAATACATTCTATCATTTCATATTTGCTAGCTGACATGCTCTGTAACAATGAACAGACAGATTTTCTTACTCATGAAAGACATTGAATTACCAACACATAAAGCCAAAAGAATAGCTGTAAAAGTCCTAATAGCTTTTGAACAATGGGACCAAGTTTTAAAAACTATGGAAAACAACAGATTTTAGTCGCGTCCAACGCGACTCGACAGCTCACAATGTCCAATTTGTATTTTGTTTTTTTTTCTTCTGAAGATGTTTTTACAAAATTTAGTGACCTTATCATTAGTTGCAGAGGCACACTTCCTATCCGGTCTTCCTATCTTCCAAAAGATGTAGACATGAATTGATACAATCTGCCTAATTGTTCCACTTAAGGCACAGCCGAATATTTAAAATTGAAAATAACTAAATAAAAGTCCATATAAATATATTACTCTTTAATTAATTACATCAGATTATTTTTAATTCAAAAACCGAAGTTACTAAATAACTATCTCAACTTTAAGCTAATATTTAGTATTACTCATATCGTCATCAATGATATTGTATATACCAACAATAAAATATTACGCAATGAAATGTACACATACAACTTTAAGCATAACACATATACAACAATAATTTTACGGATAAATAAGTTTGATGTAACTTTCTCGTTAAAAAGTTGTTGATATAACTGTATAGAATAGAAATAGCACAGCCTTGTTCAAATAAGTGGATATGTCACCATTAGGCTATATGTTTAATTAGCAGTAAACATAATGCCTAATCTGAAATATTGAATTTAATATAAAGATACATCTAAACGATAAAAACATTCGGCGAGGAAATGACAACTAACACAGCAAATTAAGGAAACGATAATTCAGATAGCATAACAGGCAGTGGAAAACAAAATGTGTTTCATTGACCTTAGCAAACATTAGGATTAATCCTGGTCACATGATTAAATAACATGATATAACATATAATTCCTCATCACGTTGTAAATTGAGAACATCCAGACGCTTCTGTATCCTCCATCCTAACTTAATTGCATCCTCAACTTCCCGCCAAAAGCACAACATCTTCAAAAATAGAAAAACCATGAACTGTACTTTATCTGACAATAAAAAAGCAAAGTACTGAACACTGTAAATGGACAATTTGCTTTTATAGCAAGTAAGGAAATGTTTGAAGATTTTAAAGTGCACACATTGAAAAAGGGTGCTCATGGTATGCTGTTGCATAAAAGGATTCACCATGTGTTTTCATTGTTTAATAATAGTTGCATTATCAAATAGTTTTGTATCCATTTTCACCAAAGTCTTCTGACAAACACTCATTCCCGTAGGAGTAAGAGTCAACACACGTTTCCTATTTTATTGATAGGCTTACATCCTGCCATTTGTCACATATTGGTGATACTCTACATTCAGTAGTTACAATTTGGAGTTTCCATTTTACATTAGTAAATAAGATAGATAGATATCACATTATTGACATGCCTATTTGCATTTCAAAGTTAAGTTATAAAGTTAACAAGAAATGACCATTATAGAATACTATGATTATGGCTGTAATAAATTATCATTCCTAACAATACAGTAAAATAGTATCTACATGAATATTCTAGAATAACAGTATGTTTAGATTTAAGAAAACATGTATACTTAATATAAGAACAATCAGGAACATTCCAGAAGTGATATTAATAGAAACTGTAATACAATAGAATAAGAAGTATAAGGAATGATCTAGAAGGTTATGAACATATTGTATATAAGGGGAAGTATGACAATTGTAAGGAGGGAGAAGGATTTTGGATTGAAGCATTTATTTTGAAGAAGGTTGGAGAGGTTGGATATTCGAATTTAAAAGTTATTGTGAAGCTGTTATTTAAAGTGCTTACTGGATTGTTGAAAGTTGAAGTTGATTGAAATTTTGAGTTATTTTACAACTTTGTGGATTTTTGGTGTATACTTTTATGTCACAAGGGAGTTCCTAAAGTATTTTCAACCGCTCGGAAACATACGTAAAGGGAGTTCGTGACAATGGCTATCGACGTGTTGGTGCATAGCCGTGGTGTTAATAATGCTGCTAAACATACTTTCTTAAAGCTATGTTCTATCAGATGGAGGGGAAAGATTGTAGCATTTGCTGACATCTGGATAAGAGATAACCGGACAGAGAAGGATGGGTTCGGCTTGATGATGCCTTCGCACTACATTTAGCACACAGTGGCTGAAATGATAATGACGGTGTTTGAAAATCTTAATTATTGTAATAACATTCGTTATATCACGCCATTTTTCATTCTGTTGCTGCCAATTTCAACTTAAATATACAAAATAATAAAAAGATAGATTGCAATCAATATTGATTGAAATCATGTAATCCAACAAAGTATATCAACTTGAAACACAGAGACTGGAAAAAGCTCAGTTCATTGTATCATTGAACCTAACAAACTCTCTCCTTGAGGGACTCTTTTCAATTTATAAAATAAAACATGGAAAATCAACATCATATTTTTAAAAATGAAAACATATCGTTATCATAAGTGTCACCATCTGAACCGAAAACTTTCACATTAGTTGTAAGACAACTTTTGCCTAATTCATTACGTTGATATCCGGCGAAAATCAAAACAGTTATTTCGACAATTTTGACATTTGGATCTTCTCAATTAATAATAATGCAGTCTTATACTAATAACACATATTTTATATTAAATCTTAAAAACCTACAGTGTTTCGATATACAATATTACATTATTACCAAAGCATTCGTTATATTATTCGTTATGTGATTTTGTACTGAAGGATCCGACGTCCTTCATCAGTGGTGCGAGTTCTTCCTCCCCACCCATCAGTCATTATTATCAAATAGGTCATTGGACGACAGTATGAACCTTTTATAATTGTCCAATATCAAAACAAATCTGTTAGTAAATGCAACCAGTGTGCTATCATTGGCGCAGTCTCTCATATACTTGCATAGAAAGCATGTGGATCTTATTAGCGCCTATGTATTTATTTGCACGTACACGTTTAACAGCATGCTTTGACACCTCCAGTGATGTCATTGTTATGGCACATGGACTGTTGCCTCAACTGTACTTGCCTAGGATTACTACCGAAGACGGTTTTAGAAAAAAAAAAACAGTTGTAAAGTAAAGAGATTCTTTATTTTTGAAAACATTGTATAATTATAGTGTACGCAACATTTAGATTTGCCTGTATTGAGTCTACGGTGGTATATAGCTTTATTTGTTCATATTTATTTTTTGAGCCATTGCTTATTTTAAGTTTATTCTGACAGTGCATTATAACATCTTCCTTCTAACTAGCTTTTGTAAAACCGTTTATGGAATTTCGTTAAATAAACTAATTGTTCAAGATGTGCAACAGTTTTTGGAAAAATTAACAATTCAACCAAAGGCATTTCTATCCACTCAGACGTTTTTTTCAAATGTCAATTATGTCGGTAACTACTATAATCAGGCCTTCTATAAAGTTCATGTAGTGTAACTGCTCAATATGATTATACTCAATTTACTATCACGTGTTGTCATTCCTAAACCTAAAATTGGTCAGAAAGAGTCATTGTCTGCTACACTACTAGCTACAGACGGAGAGAGTCAGTATGATTTAACCAATGATATGATGACTTATCAGAGCCATAATCCGATGGGCTAATGACATTGCAATGCTAATAAAATATAATATTTCACATATATAACAAGTAGTTATAGGTGGTAACCACACGTACGTCATTTAACCTCCGTAAGTACGTGATATCCTAGATACATTATGATATAATTTAAAGCTATCGTGAGAAAAAGAAGTTTTTACGAAAATCACAAATTTCCATTTTAAGGAATTAATTAATACAACCAGTTTCAGTGATAGGTATATGATCACATGTAAATAGAGGAAATGACATAAAGATGAAAAGGTATGACATACGAAATGTTAAGTAAATCTCCCTCTTTCCTTATACTGTAATACACCATTATACCATTCTAACCTTGTAAATCAAATTAATAAATTAATGTTCAGCTTATATTGGCACCATAGAAGGAAGAGTTTTCCCTGATAGCACTCTTCCTGATGTTTGCTCTGGTATAACACAATCTAGCTATGTCAGTTACAATGTCAATGATTTACAAGATTGGGTTGAAGTAATTGGACCACAAGGTTTTTTTTTTTGTTTTTTTACCATATTTAATGAGGGTGATCCATCCAGCAATTGCTGACCATTAGGGACCCTCAGAGGTTCACAAGACAAACATATACACAAGTCTTAGGGAGTGGAGTTGTAATTTTGTCCTTAGAAAAAAATAAATATATATAAAATATAACATTATTTATATGTATTACTAAGACCGGAAAGTTACTCAACCGCGTATATTGAACTACTGGACTGTCACGTACGAGAAACAAATTGCTCAGATATAGGACAGTACATAGGAAGTGCAACAGAACAATTGAAAGCTATGAACATGCGAATGTCTCAATAATTAGAATACATATTGCCTAAGACAAAATAATAAACTAAAAGACAGACTGTAAGGACTTCATATATTGTTAATTGTAATCCGAAATAAATATTGCAAAGATCACCTTATTCATTTTGTATTATATATTATTAATTCTATAATTACAGTAGTAATTAACACCTTTGCTAAATCATAGCGGTCGATACATACCTCTTAAAATGGACATCGACAAACATTATAACAGTTGTTAATGGTTAGCAGATGAAAAAGATAGACAGCACACTAAATACCAATTGATAATTAACATTTGTCTGAGTATAACTGATACTACCACAATAATACCACGTGATTTTTGTGACGTCATTAGGAAAAAACTTTTACCCAATAGAAAACATTCAGAGTGTCGGCTATTCATTTAAATTTAAAGTAATAATAAATATATTATAACAAGTATAAAAGCTACACAATATTAACCCTTACACGACGATCTCACACACACACACAAATAATAATGTTGACAAATACTGGAATGATTAGTGATTAACACAACAATGAATACAGACTGCATTGTTAAAATTAGATACAGAACTGTTGTTATCGTGTTTTTTAAACACTTTTTCACACAACCTCAATTAAAAACATTCCATAAGGTTCAGTGAATCGTTTGTCTTTAATCGAATTATATACATGGAATGATTAATTATATACCAAGTCGTACATCCTGACTAATAATGTTGGCGTGGTCATTTAAATCTAACCATGCCTTATATAGAATCACAGTATTAATGGTCAGCTACTGCATCAAGCTATGAGTAATCGTCAATATCCACATATGAATTGGCATCAGATGTCAGACAAATATCATATAGAAAGATTAGGGTGGAGATTGTAGATTGACGTGTTTCCGTCAAAATACGCGAATGGCGCTACAAGTGAAAAAAAAACCAACTAAAGTGATTGAAAACATTTAACGAATCGCTAGATCATCAATAACAGGTATTCCAGTAGTCATAGTATTATAATAATAATAATAAAACTAATAATTACCTCTCTGTCTTCAGATGATAGAGGTGTGTTGACGGAATTCATGATAAAGTTGTGAAACGTACAACATCTAACAAAATAAACATAATAATATTATTATTTAACGTTAATTCTAAAATGGTCAAGAATCGTGTTTTTAAATAATGGCCAGACACAGCCTTCACTATAACAAGAAACAAGGCTCTACAAATGATTGAAAATAACTATAAAAGATATAACAAGTATATCATAATTATCTCAATGTTGTCCCTTGCTATTATCATCTTCATATAGTAGCCGTGCTTACACATTTTGTTTTTACATTCAAGTTCAAACTAAAAAAAACTCTTCATTGAGAACCCCAGAAAACAAACGTTTAATTAATTATTTGTATTATATTTATGTTTATTTCAACTGATTTTTAAATCGTACACTTGTTTCTATTATTAATTGTTATGTGTCATGAGGAGGGGCAACAGTGACGGACTTATTTGTGTCTCTGTTCGTCCCTCGACAAAACAACATTATACACTGTTGTTTTTTGTTTTGTTTTTATACGTTGAAGTTTGATAATTTTAGTCACAATAAACGTTGAATTTAATTGATTTTAATATTTATATAGGATGGCCGTCATTGTACCTTATGGGTGATGTATGGAAATCACGAAGACACAAACGTGTTTCCGAAGTATAATTGAAAGGGGAAAGAGTACACAGGCACTAAAATACTCTAAATTATGCGTATGTGTGTATAGCTGTTATTTTAATCCTTCACGTATGTCGGAATACATTAAGTAGACATACTGTTTTTAGAACCAATAATTTAGTTTGACAATACTTCCTTATTACTAACGCTACAAACTCTAATACATCTTTCAAATGTTGTGTATGTAAAAAAGGAACGTGATACATAATCAACCAATCAAATGGCGATGATACATTTCGAGACACTTTCCGTGCATTTTTGGACGTTAGTAAAATAATGCATACACATTACTTTAAAAACATTAAAACAGATCATTCCTGGTCTTAAATGTACGTTTTATGGTTATTATGGTAACAAGAGAAAAACAATACACTACTATTTAAGTAGCTCGTGTCGAATGTTCTATCGTGAACTAGTATGCTCTTATGGTTTTGTTAGGCCTAACTGGTAAACAGCGGTAACGTCAACGTTGTACCATGGAGGTATAAAATTATACCTCCATGGTTGTACTATAGCTATAATATGCCAAGCACGGCGTTGCTGTTACTTTTATTTTTTGTGACAAAAGAAGCAGTATTTTCGCTGACATGTTACGGTTCTTTCATTTGATTTGCGATCGATCGAAATTGGGTGCATCACAGAAAAAAAACCCGAAAATATCAATCCGCGCGCAATACATGTTGATATTTATAGCGAGCCGCTTACATTATTTGAATCACCTTTGTTATCCGCAACAGGCCCATATAGTATATAAAAACAAGGCCATACACATGGCTGGCCCAGTCGCGTGCGCACACTTGAGTAGTGTTTACCGATCAACAGACCAACCAAACGACCGACATAGTGAGCTATATAATCGCGTTACACGCGCAAGCGACTACAAAATAATGCAGTGAAAGATTTTTGTTTTGGTTAAACGTTAATAACCATATGCTTACCCGTCACAACGTCATCACTAATATTTATACAATGATATCGTAATGGTTTGTAAAATGAATGCCCTAGTTTTATGAAATACCCAAATGTGTAAATCACAAAATCGAAGTTAGGCCTGATATTTTCTTGCTTGGTCATGTTAAAACTTGCTAACATATAACAAAAGAGTCGTTTCATCCCCGTTGACTGATATCTTAATCAGCCTAAAGCAGCCATGACCTTCTGATAATGTTCTTTACACCTTACATGATTTGCATTTTATTCGTGCAATCATGATGTATTAGTTTTAAAATAAAAAATGAAATAAGAGAGTTGTGTATTATTATTTCTGGTATCGAACTCTTTACATATCTTCAAAGCTAATTATTAAATTACATTAACTTTATTTTGAAATTAGGAACAATAAATTGTTAGTGCACTAAAATATAATAAATTAAAAAGCCTATCAAATATTCCATTCGTCCGGTTTATTGTCTGAATAGTTCTCTTGAGTCAAAATAATTCAGGCAGTCTGATTTATTGTTTAGATAGGGAGTCTTGTTGAGTCATACACAATTCCACCGTATATCTATTATTGATATCTAAACTAGTATATGTCTGTGCAAATAAAACTTATACCATTCTTAAATGTATTCATGGGATACTTTAGTTCCGACGGTAGCCATATTAAAGGTTCTACTGTAGATTAAATTCAATCTTTTAAAATAAAACATTTCAACCGTCTATTTTTATTTTAAAGTGCTTGCCATACACAAGGTACATATTGAATGAGAGATACGTCTTATGCCATGTTTTATTTAGGTGTAATGCATTAGGATGATAATTAAAACACTTTATATTAAAACATTTCAACCGCCTATTTTTATTTTAAAGTGCTTGTCATAATAAGGTACATCTTGAATGAGAGAAATGCCTTATGCCATGTTTTATTTAGGTGTTATGCATTAGGATGATAATTTAAAAACTTTATATTAACACTTTTCAACCGCCTATTTTTATTTTAAAGTGCTTGTCATAATAAGGTACATCTTGAATGAGAGAAATGCCTTATGCCATGTTTTATTTGTGTCATGCAATAGGATGATAATTAAACTTTATATTAAAACTTTTCAACCGCCTATTTTTATTTTAAAGTGCTTGTCATAAGGGACATCTTGAATGAGACAAATGCCTTATGCCATGTTTTATTTAGGTGTCATGCATTTAATGATGGTAATTAAAGAAGAGGTGCATTCTCAGTATCATCAATATTTAACTGTAATACTATTTGTCAAACCAATTTCATCAATTTAAACGAAAGTGTAATTATTAGTATGTCTATATTGTTAATAACAATGTCAAAGATTACAATAATATTATTTTGACACTGAAAGTAGATATTAACTCAATTGATGTGGTGTCATCTGCAATTTGACAAAATTAATATTGATAATGATGTCTGTTTGAACACAATAATAGCAATTTAATAAACAAAATAAAGTGATTTAATAATTGTTGTTATAGCAAGGACGGTGAGCTATTAACAGTCCTTGTGTATGGTGTGAAGTCAAAGTTATTTTGTGGGTGAAATCGACCTGAATTATGAATTATGTGTTAACGTAAAATGTCATAATATGCAATGTTGAACTTGACATTGAAGGTTATTTAAGTTGGTTTAACGTGTTTTAGAGTTGTGTAGTAGTCGCTAGGCGCGTGGCCCATTACATCATAATTTGTACAAGGTTTTGAAATTCTTCAAAACGATCCATACATAAATATTTATAAATAGTATACAGTTCACAGTTTTATTGAAAATAATATCGAGTAGTACTTTTGAGTTCATATGGTGTCCGGTAGAAAATAACTTAGTTAAATGGCATCCGGCCGTCCGTAGAGGGCCTAATTCGAATTTCCTCTGTTTCCAGTTAAGCTTGAGGACCAGTATAAATACATTTACCTTTCAATTATCTGTAATAGAGTTTACCGAATAAAATAGGCCTTCAAATGAGGAAATCGAAGACAATGGTTAAATAATATTTTGCAATAAAAGAAATCCCCATTATGGTTAGAAAATACTGCGCAATATGATATAAAAAAAAAAAAAACACAAAAAACGTTTTCTTTTTGTTTGTATTTTTTAATAAATAAATTTCAATTCTGTGTGTACTAGCTGTTTGCTAAGCTGATATAATTATACTCTTCCTTAATTAGGTAAGTTATCAGCATAGCATTGCCTATACACATGTATATCAACCACGGTTCGCTCTATCTTTTTTAACATACAGGTACACTGTAACAAAAACCTGAAAAGGGTATCCTACTTAATAAATACACCTGTTAGATACTTCTTGTTGGATTAAGTATTTACAAAAAAAAAAAAAGATTTTACAGTGTTGTAAACATATGGTACGTATAACAGTGCTTGGTTTTTATTTTTATATATTTCAAAAAAGAAACGAAGATTAATATTGTGTTGTGAATCAGTAGAAAAATGTAAAATCACACGTTCGCTATGATAAATAGGAAACAATATACTTAATACATAAAATGCAATATCATCGTCCGATGTACTTAGCATACTATTCATTTGAAATAATTCCGACAAGAGGTAATTCGAAGAATGCCGATTAGAATGATGACTTTATCAATATTTGTGTAATCTGATAATTAATTGATGATAAAAATTAGTATTTATAGTGTAAATATTGTGCTAACTATATTGTGTAGTCATATCAATCTATTAACGATCAGCCAAAAATAAAAGACAGCAATTGATCATCAATTATCAATCTCATTACAAAGAAATGATTAAAGACTACAGTATTAATATATTTTTCAATCAAATTTTTCTTTTTACTTTTGTTGTATTGAAAGGAAACAAGTCATACCATGTCTATACCAGTCTATAGATAATCTTTCTCTCGCTATTATTTTAGATTCATTGAATGGAGAGAATGTTCCATTCGTTGAAAGTTTGAATGTTGTTTGACTCTGTCTAGTTCAATAGAACATTAGATCTTTCAACTCATAAACTATTCTCAACATCCAACTTATAAACATTAATTATTATATAATTAATACATAGATGATCAACATCTTGAAATTTTATAATAAAATGTTATACAATAATCAATTATCGATGTTATTGTGTCTATAGTAGAAACTAGCAAAGAAAACTATTGTGCGTATAGTATATTTACTGCGGACAGCACATTAAACAAAATGTGAATATACAATATTAGGATTAATAGAAGAAAAAAAAAAGAATTTAGTATTATAATGAAATTGTTACAAGGACTGTTACTGATATTCATAAACACCTGATAAAAATGATGATGATCTGGTAGCATTGGCACATCACTTTTTTTCCAAAACTAATGACATTATTTATTTCTATCTGTCTTTTATTATTAAATTGCACTCGTTCTGCTGTTTGGAAAGATGGCCACCTCATACATACAACCAACACCGGTAGTAACTAATAGACCTATAAAATCTTTCTCACACTTTTGTCAAACACCCTTGACTTGTTTAATTTGATATAGATATTTTAAACTTGTTCAATTTATTTAAATGCATTCGGATTTATATAACAATTGTCTCAGTATTTTTATGGCAACCATGAGATTGTTTAACAAAATGTGAATCTAATCGTTCTCTTCTTTTTACTCGAAATTAGGGATTATTCCCCACTATTAAGAGCCAACCACATATCAGCATACTAAAAAACGACTACAACATTGTTTTCTTTATACACTGCCTGAAACTTTTTATGAAAACACGAGCGAATTCTAGTTTGTAAAATATATATACATGTTTGGAGTTTGCATTACAAAATGTAATAACGTTTGCTAGTGTAAAATATAGGCTTAATGATAAAATCAGTATAATGATGAAAGACAGAGGCAGAGGGAATCAGATGATCACATAAAGGATACACTCTTTCTTCCTCCGGCAAATCGTACCCACGGGGATCAGTCCTTCTCCTTGTGGCTGGTCCCCGTACGAGGAACATACTGTACTTCTACAGCATATTCATTAGGCATCAAATTAATTAATTAATAAAAACTCCTAAAATCACACTGTTTTAATAACATTGCTTAACATTAACATTTGTTTTAGTTATTTGTAGTACAATGCTCCTTGAAAATTGTTTGATAAGGAAGGCGCAATATAAAATGGTTTATGTGTGTAAAAGAATAGTGTATCGCATTAGGTCCCCCGCTTACATCAAGTGTAATGATAAGAATACAAAAAAATAACTTAAAGAATGTAATGTTTACTTATCATATTGAATAGTTATTTTCTTGTTACGTTGTTTGAATGTGATTGAATATACAAATGTAAAAGGGAAATATAATTGAATAATACGACCCAATATTATATACTTTCTTTAAAGCAGGATGATAAAAATAATTTTAAAAGTGGAAATTAAAGTAATTCAGAACTTCAGATTAGTACGAAAAAACGTATAGTTGATATTTTATTAGAGATATCTTGTTTCCTTTACTTGCATAAGCCAACTAAAAATAAAAAGCAATATATTTGTAGGATTATTATTTAATTACTCTGGGAAACGTTTAATTCAAGTAAATAGTTAATAACGATATCCTCTACGGTAAATTAGTATAGATGCATTAAATCGAATGAGACAGTGCCTTTAGGTAAACTTTCAATGTGTGTGTGTTTTTTTTCCCAATACTATTAATTTACAGAATAATGCAATTGACAAAACTACATTTTTAACGTGTAACTTATGATTACGCCTCTTCAAAGTAAAACTTATATTTCTTGGCAAAATAATTAATTGCATTCAGGTTTATTTTTAGGTATATTATTGGATTATTCAAACTTAAGCGAAATATTGTCCTTAAACAATACTTATCTTACTTTGCTAAGCCATATAGTATTTTACTTAAAAAATTCCTTTCAGGTACATTAATTTAGTTATTAAGAGAATTTAAGTGTAAAAGTTCACCAAACATGTCATTAAATTTTTTCTTAAACCGTCTGATTTTATACTATTATTAACATTGGTTTTAGTTTCCTTTTTAATTTCTATATTAAAACAGGAACGAGACATGACGTCATAGAGTTTCAATCGACATGAGGATAGAAAAGTACCTATATTAATAATATAATATAAGTAATATATTTCGAATTTATTATAATTGATATAGTTAAATAGAACTAATCTTAATTTGTAGACCTTAACACTATCGTATTTATTTAGATGAGAATACACACAATGAAAAAACAGTAGCAGCCACGTAAGCATCAAAATGACGTTTAACATTATCAAACATGACAGGGGCAAGAACAACATATTGTCACATGTCATAAACAAAATTTGTCTAATTTTATGACCATAATACTACAGGAAGTTATACATCAAAACATTAATGAAATTGGAAACACATTTTAATTATCTACCGTCAACATTTTCTCCAAAGTCATTCTCTTCTCACACCTAACTTGTGAATTTTAATTTCCGATGAAAAGCAGATTCTCTATTTAGTTCTTAGGCAATACTAGGTCACTATTATTATTAGGTTTAAAATCGTTATTTTCAATGAAGCATAATAAGTTCGGGTAAAATAATAGAAAACATACTAGTATATCCATCCTTGGTAAACAGCTGTTATTTAAGGAAAGAAGCAAACATGATGAATCATTCTACTACTAGAAAGTATATAAATAGGTTCAGAGTATAAACGATCATTTTTGACACATTTAAAAGAAACGAAATGAATGTATGAATACAAATTCAATGTTCATATAGTTTATATTAAAATGGACAACAAAAATGAACTCAAAATGTGAAAGTAAATAGTCAAAGAGCAAACTGCCGAACTTTAAGAAAACACTTTTTTTTTGTCCAAAATTATTGGTAAAGTAGACGCAAAGTAAATTTTCAAATATAAATGTTAGTATAAATCGAGTGACGACAAAAAAGTGTGAGTTGATCTCATAATTTTCAAATACAAAATTAGGCAAAATTTTGCTATAAAAACAAGTAATACTGTTTTCAGTTATTTAATTCAAGCTGCTGTTACCGTTATAGCGTGAATCGACAGAAAATGAAAACATAGACTCGTCTGTGTAGTAGGCATATGATGTTTGTGTAGTAAACTAAGGCATGTATGTGTATGAGGTTTAAACATAATGTCTGTGTAGTAGGCCTAAGCATGTCTGTATAGTAAGTTTAAGCCTGTTTGTTTAGTAGGCCCTTTGGCGATAGTAGTCTTTGACAGCAATAGCTTGTAATAACAATTACCCACCCAATTGTGGTTATAATTGTTGATATAGTGCTAAAATAAATTGAAATAAATTTTGAGTTTGACAAGATTACGTTAGTGATGGACATTAGTATGTTCGGGCGTATCATTATCATCATAATTTTACAGCAACAAGCAAAACTGTTACAACTAACGACAGAGTGTAGGCCCTGTTATTGAAATATTTGGGATATATTGTTAATTTAAAAACTTACACAAATAAACTTATTGTGTTCCAATGATATACTTATTAAATGAATTATATAACTTGTATACTTTAAGGTAGTAAACTAATGTAAAATATATTTTAAACGAAATTCATTTTTCTATAATGTATTAATATCATCGAGAAATAAAATATGTATCAATTCGAGGAAGTTAAAAGTACGCCCTCTAATTGAAAACAAATTAGATGTATTGTTCGGCATAATAGAGGGCGAACTAACGACATTGAATGGCAGATTTGTTTATGGGTTATTTATAAAATTGTCAATCGTTAATTTCATAAAAAATGTTCAATACACATTATTTAAAAAGATAAAGATTGATTTATTTTAGCGTCCAATTTCAATAAAAACATTCTTATTTTTATTCCTTAAAGACAATACAAACATAACATAAAACGTGAAAGTGGAGCACTAAGGAGAAACAAAAGCTGTCAAAGACTACTATCGCCAAAGGGCCTACTAAACAAACAGGCTTAAACTTACTATACAGACATTTTTTTTTAAATTTATTTATTTATTTTTTTATTTCATTTCATCACATACATAATACAAAATTAATATATAAAGGCAACGTAATTATTAAAACGATATAATACTCTCTCAAAAATAAAAGAGTAATGAAATTAAAGAAAAAAAAATAATAATGTATCGCAAAAATACACTTAATAATAATCATTTTGCTAATAATATGGTTGCCTTGTATTTTTGGTAAATGTGAAATAAATGATTATAATTAAGTAATTGTTTTTTGATTTTGCAACTAAATATGTACCACTTTGTAATTAAAATTAAAATGTTTGCATCACTGTGTGTTTTTCCAAAACCAAAACATATACTTTCTTTGGTGATAATTAAGTTATTGTTGATATTTCGATACATATATTGTTTTACATTTTCCCAAATTTTCTCTACCAGATCACATTCAAAGAACATATGTAGCAGTGTTTCCTGCTTTTCCTTGCAAAAACTACACATTGGTGAATCGACCTTTGACATCTTAAAGAGCATTGTATTTGTATAAATTATACGATGAATAAATTTAAATTGAACATTTTTTAGCTTAGTGTCATTTGTACAGGCGTGTAAATTTGAGAAAAGGTTTTTCCAATTAAGTTTGTTGTCAAACTCCTTTTCCCATTTGGATTCAATTCCAATTGGCTCTTCAATATTTTTAGTCGCGTGGAAGCGACTCTATAGTTCACTATGTCGGTCGGTCGGTCTGTCTGTCGGTCTGTCTGTCAGTCTGTCTGTCTGTCGGTCCGGTATCACTATGCGTTTTATCGCTTTCTGACCTTATCTTGATATCAGTTTAATCTAGCTAGGTCAATTTTTCACAGTATATTCCTTATGGCCAGGAATCAATGTGGTTAAGTTTTCACGGTGCGCAATAAAAAATTACGCGGTCTACGCACGATTTAACGAAATCACGTTTGTAATCATATCTTCACAACCATGAATCACAATTAAATAAAATTTGGTACTCATAAATTTCAGGGCATAAATCATCATATGGCAATACAATTACGTGCGTAGCGCATGTAACGCATGCGTACGCGCGCTTAACATTTTCAAAATTTATTTTCGATGAAATAAGAGTACATTTCAGGCAATTTTAAGCGTTTACAAAATTGCCATGAGTGCGCATATTTTTGCGCGCGCACTGCGCGTTAAATGTTAGTGCGCACTCTTTTTGCCCGATTTCTGTTTTCTTGACTTACTTTTCAACTCGAAATTACGTTATACGAGCACGTCGAAAGTGACAGGCTACGCACGTGTAAATTTAAAAAAAATAAATGTTTTTAAACATTTCAACATTTTTAAACATGTTCAGTAATTTCGGTCAGTATAGTTCACTATGTCGGTCGGTCGATCTCTCTGTCTGTCTGTCTGTCTGTCTGTCGGTCTGTCGGTCTGTCTGTCGGTCTGTCTGTCGGTCCGGTATCACTATGCATTGTAGCACGCGACTTAATGGCTGTTGGCCTTGTTTAATATAATGTGTTTATAGATATAATGACAATTTCTCGTTTTCACAGAAATGAATGTCTGTAATTTGGATTCAACTTCATTAGTTGTGTTTATACCTTGTTCAATTAATTTCTGTTTCCAGAGCTTTGGAATTGAATTTACAATCTGGTGATATAATAAGAAGTCTGGTTTAAAATTATATTTTTGGTTAAATTCGTCTAGTTCTAATATTTTCCCTTCTTTGTTCACGATATCTTTTACATAGTTTACATTTTTAACCAACCAATTGTTTTCAACTTTAAATTCTCTTTTATCAAAACATGAGTTGTTCCATAAAGATTGATTTAAGATGTCCTCTATCGTATACGGTTCTACAAAATTGTATTCACTCCACGCAGAGAGTATATCTTTATAGAACCTTTCAAATTGTTTTAATATTTTTGAAGATTTAGAAAAGTTGGTTTCGAAAACAATATTTCCTCCAACCTCTTTAATCGTACTTTTTGAAAACACTTTCCACTTGGATTGATTTCCATCAAGATATCTTTTCACCCAACATGATTTGAGAGATGTAGTAACTCTTAATATGGGGAATTTTTAACCCTCCTTCGTCAAAATTGTTAAGCATGACTTTTCTTTTGACTTTATCGGGTTTTCCGTTCCATATAAATTTAAAAATTTTACTTTGAATATCTTGAAGGAAACAATCGGGTGGGTCTGGTAAATTTGAGAAAACATACGTGAATATCGGGAGAAACAGTGACTTAATAATAGTTGCTTTTCCAAACAAAGTAAGTGAGCGTTGTTTCCACATATTTAATACTTGTTCAGCATTTTGAAAAACACTTTCCACTTGGATTGATTTCCATCAAGATATCTTTTCACCCAACATGATTTGAGAGATGTAGTAACTCTTAATATGGGGAATTTTTAACCCTCCTTCGTCAAAATTGTTAAGCATGACTTTTCTTTTGACTTTATCGGGTTTTCCGTTCCATATAAATTTAAAAATTTTACTTTGAATATCTTGAAGGAAACAATCGGGTGGGTCTGGTAAATTTGAGAAAACATACGTGAACATCGGGAGAAACAGTGACTTAATAATAGTTGCTTTTCCAAACAAAGTAAGTGAGCGTTGTTTCCACATATTTAATACTTGTTCAGCATTTTTTGCCTTATCTGGAAAATTGAGTCTGAAAATATCATTAAAATTACAAGATATATCAACACCCAAGTATTTTACTGGGCCTTTGGTCCATGAAATACTTTTCTCAGATGGCGTTTTATAGTCGCAGTTTCTTAACGATCCTATTCTCATAATGTTACTTTTTTCAGAATTAATTCTGAGTCCAGAATATATAGAAAATTCATCCAGTATATCTATAATCGGTTTAATTGAGTTTTGGTCTTTGAGAAAAAACACAGTGTCATCTGCAAATTGGCTAATTCTTATGTCTACATTATTGTACTCTATACCTTTAAATGTGTCTGATTGACGTACCATGTTACCTAGTGTTTCTGCACAAATTATAAAAAGATATAGGGATAAGGGACATCCTTGACGCAGGCCTCGTTTTAAATTGAAGAATTTTGATGTTACCCCGTTATTTATAACGCAACTAACAATGTCTTTATATAATATTTTTATCCAATTTATCATATTTTTACCAAAGCCAAATCTCTATCATATCAAGGAAGTCCCATTTCACCTTATCGAAAGCCTTTTCGAAATCTACAAAAAAATAGTAAGTTTGGCTTGTTGTGCATTTCTGCATATTCTATTACATCATAGACTAATCTTATGTTTTCTCCAATATATCTGCCTTTAAGAAAGCCCGTTTGATCAGGATTAATTACTGATGGCAGCACACATTTTAAACGAGTCGCAATGGCTTTTGCTAAAATTTTATAATCCACATTTAAAAGCGAGATGGGACGCCAGTTTTTAAATAATAGCGGAGATTTATCTTTTTTCGGTATAAGTGATATCACCCCTCGTTTCTGGGAGATACTTAAAAACCCGGATTGGAAAGAATAATGGTAAGCGTTAATTAGCGTATCTTTTATATCATTTTAAAATAGTTTATAAAACTCGGCAGGAAAACCATCTGTCCCAGGGGTTTTATTGTTATCCATCGCCTTTAATGCTTCTAAACTACTATACAGACATGCTTAGGCCTACTACACAGACATTATATTTAAACCTTATACACATACATGCCTTAGTTTACTACACAAACATCATATGCCTACTACACAGACGAGCCTATGCCCACTTATACATAAAAGGCAATATGTCTAGAAAAAATCACAAAGCACACATGGAATATGGTACTCCTCAAATGGCCTAAATTGTCAATTACAAGTAATCTGGTTCTGAATATATCGCAGTCATCCAATAAAAGTGATAAGCTTATTGAGCATAGTCTACACTATCACACTTTATGTGACAAAAGATATATGATGTGCCCATCCGTATGGACATGATGATGCTAGTGTAGACAAGTCCTATTTCTAAAGCCTATTCGAACACTTCAATCATTGATCATTGGCCAGGCATTCTTATTTAAATCATATGCATTAAAGCAGAATTGACCACACACATTTTTTGCATGTGGTTAAACGAGAATAAAAAAAGTTTAACAACGAGATTGAACACCTTTGTGTTAAATACATTTTGTGAAAAAAAAATATACAAATGAGTAAGAAATTAATAAAGAAGGACATCGTTTTGTACTCCAGCGCCCTCTTTTGTTTTGATATGTTTCAAGCGTCCAATTGCATTTTTTAAAATTACAGTATGCTGCCCTCAATAGAATAAAATAAAAAATAAACACACACAAACATAAACAAACCCTAGACTAAATAGACTGAGATACTACACTATGATAACAATATTTTGAGAACTAATAAGCAAGAATTTTGAAAAATGCAAACACCATTTAATTGTGAGAACACGTCTCCGATAATCATTAAAACATTTTTTAAATGTTCATTTTTCCAATTTGCGTGGTTCCTATCAAAAACTGAATTCGTTTAGGATGGGTAACCTGTATACAAATTTTTGAACCAAAATATCTCTAACAGATGCTACTAATTGTATGGGTGAAACATTTGTTATGTTAAAAATGTTTCCAGTAGTTGGCACGAGATTACAAAAACGACTACACTGTACCATAGTGCACTGGACACACTAATGGATTGAATATTAGGATGCATACAAATCCACGTATGCTCAGTCAAATGCTAACACTGGCCTATTTTGAAACCATTAAAAATCACGTGATTCTAATTTACTATATGTTATTTCCTTAAAACAGAAAAACAGAAATGTTATTCAACACTTAAACATGTTATGTAATGTTGTTTAATTTCCAAGCGCCGAAAGAGTTATTTAACGAAACCATCACGATATCATTATGACTAAGTAACGATAGTATTTGCATACATATTGTTGAGAAATTCAACATTATTCCATTGAATATCGAATAACATTTGAGTTTTCTGCAATTACGTCTTAACTGGGGTACAAAACAACTGCATTTAATACTGTTATATATAACTGTAATATATTTTATAGAGGTGTAAATACTAAGAAAAAAACGAATCATTAATTCATTGAAAACTATTTAAATCATTAGCTTTAAACCAAACATAGTTGATTGTGGGTTGGGGGGTTGGGGGTTTAAAATATAATGTTATTTTATTCATTCTTAAATTTAATAAATCTATACTATAATACATCAGTTATTCTGCCCATGCAATACATGTAATTGAGTCATCTTACGACATATGTAACAATTGAATCTAATAAACCATTAGTTGACCACGAGGAAGGATGGGCACTGATACAATAATTATAATTTCCAAATGTGATGTGCGACAGTGCCAATCACAATGGGATCAACAACCCTAGACCTATGCATATCATGTGAAGTACCCATGCAGCAGTGAAGAGTCACTGAGGTTATATTATTCCATAGTAACTTTCGAAAAGTAAGGTCAATGTCAGTCAGTTCCTGCCTGACACAAATAGTCTATTTTATCTATTATAAAAATATATCTATAACCTAATAACTTTTACTCGATATAGACCGATTATAGCACTATTAGTCGCATTGAAAGAGTAAAGATAATGAAAACAAAATACGTATACAACAGTACAAGTGTATCCTAAAAAACATGGACATGTTTATGAAATCAGATTTTGAATAAGCCATTTTGTAAGTTAATCATCAGTAGGAAAAAAACAACAACACTTATAAATACAAAACAAACGGTTAAATCCAACCAAAAACCCATTTAACTATTGTTTGCTTTGAATTAAGTGAATAACTATTATGGGACATCAAAATCGCATATTCAACAAACAAATTTGAAAAAAAATGTCAGGAAGAAAATATATTTTTACGGTAACATTTTAGTAAATGAGTACTTTATAACGGACAATTTAATTTTGAAAGATTATAGAAGTAAAATATCTAAAGACACCAAAGCTAGTTCAAATTAGATGAGTTTCCCATGAAATAAAAAATGAATAAATGTCCCTAATAAACAATAATACACGTATTTATTCATTCATGTTTTTATTTCATGAGATAAATGCATCGGTTATTAAATTTGGTACGCATTACCGAATTTCCAAATAAGGAAAATACAAGATAGATCTAACATCCTGTCTGCCGTCAGAAGTGACCCTTAGCTGTATTAGTGTGTAAGGTTTGTCTGACTGCCACAAGAAGCCATTAATTTCCTATCTTGTAATGAACAGGATAAAGATTCTGTGGCTTGGGTTAATGAAATAATACATTAGTAGGAAAGTCGCATTTAGAATTAATTCTCAGAAGATCAAAACAGAGCAAAAAACAGTAAAGAAAATGAAACACATTCTACTTGAAAACCTGCAGATTAATAATGAGACCTAGATTATGTTAACGTCATCGTCAATCTTGTTTTATGATTTATAATAGGTGTTCTTAAAGTGTTCGAACATTTGGTTTGTTAATTAAATCATTTTAACAGAGTAATCACGGTTTTCTGACATTTATCAATAGAGACGGATAATTATTAATTTCATTAACAGTTTTGAAACTAAAAACACAGTATCTTCACGTTAATTAAGAACTTCCCTTGAAACCGATACAACGTGAATGGAAAGAATGAGTGATGGTCTATTATTATGGCTAACATGCTTCGTTGACATCTGATGTTCACCAGTTCAATAGTTAAATATTACAAGATAAAGAGCTATAACAATTATAAAACAAATATCGCTATGTTTTGTATGCTTTGAGCTACATCTACACTATCAAACTAGTTTGATAAAAAAAATGTGATGTGCCAAATATGGTAGTGATCATCATCGTGTCCATACATAGTCAAATCACATAAACCAATAATCAAATTAACATGAGTTAATTAATTAAAATATGTAAAGAAGGTAAAAAGATAATAAACAAAATTGCAATGTTCACATACATTTATTATATTAGAATTTCTTGTATTAACAATTCATGTAAATAGGTAAATCTAACCACACGGTATACTGAAATGTTGTGCAAAGGTACAAAAATCACTATATTTTCGTTGTTTACTTCTATAGAAATTAAGTGTAGGCTAAAACATTTTGAAATGAATAACAAAATTAAAAACTAATATTTAATGTTCGTTAACAATTATAATAAACCAATAAGTATTGTTAACTTTATAATATAAACATTGAGAATACTATAAATATATTTAAACAACAAAAGTAGCGCCCAAACCGTTTATTTTTGTTTCAAAACCAATGCAATATAAAGAGTCTTTTCATCATTATTTCCCTCTATTAAAACTCAAAAGAAAACGTTAAACAGAAACATTTCGAAGCCTGCCAACACAGTCACTGCAAAGTAAATAATAATACTTATCAGAGACAAGCAACAATTAACTCAATTAGGATTTAATCTTTATAAAATCTAAACTTTTTACAATACCATCAAATAAAATAAATACTACATACGTCCCATGAATCACCAGTAACATTATCATGATTCTATAGTACAATCATAAAACCTTGGTTTTTTAGATTATATATGCATGTGTTAGATTTCAATATTAATTCGATGTTGTGTTCTTGTACAGGCTCATAGTACAAGTAAAATAATAATGAACACTGAGCCTACTTTTACGACACTTTTCGAGCTGAAACTTCAGAAAGTTTTTTATAATTAATTAAAACCAATTGTAAACAGTTTTACAGATTGTTTAGTAACTTTTGTTTATTATGTTCTGTTTATTCTATGATAATAATATGAAGTACGACATAAAGAAATATGAAAATGAAATATTATTATTTTATAATATTGTTCTGTGTCATAGATAACAATTGGAACTATACTTCTTCTTTCTTTCTTTATTTCCATTCGTCATACACAATCATGAACATACATAAATAATCAGTACAAAGACAAAAAAAAGTTTTGAATTCTTTCCTAATTTTTAGGAAGAAGCAATAAAAATGTGTATGTTACAGAAAATAGGAAGAGTGATACATATAGAGCAATCTGTTGACGTTAGGGAGGAGGAAAAAACATTTGGTAACAGCTAACGTAACAATATATAACATATTTACGGCATTTGTGTATAATTTATTTTGTGTTTCCTAATAAATAATAAATAATATCAGATGCAAAATTCTTTAAATAATCTCGATTAAAAAGTTACTACACTAAGGACAATGAATCATGATCCAAAAATAATATGATAAACTCGGTGGAAGATAGTAATGATATGGCGCAGGGTTTAGTTGTCGGAAAAAAGTGTATTTACTTCACACTTTAAAAACTAAAACTGTTTTTTTCGATAGTTTTTACGTATTTATAAATAGTAAACAAATGATTAAATTAAACACAAATAATACTGTAGCAAACAAAAAATATATGATAGTCTGAAGTTTGGAAGTGAAAGTCATGTGACTTAGTAATAGGATTGTAATTGAATTAGCAATGATGAAATGCGAGTGCATACGTAGAGGAAGCGTACATTATGCGAACTTGTGTGTGCCAATGAAGAACGTATGAGTAATACGCAAAACTAGTCAATTTGTGAGTATTAGAACACAGGCTAATTTGTGAGTTCTAAACGCAGAAGTGCTTTTGTTTGTGAATCAAAAAATAACAGTTTTAGCTTGGAATCATACTTATCTACGTTAAAGTTTTCCGTTTCCTATTCCTAGGATTTCGAACACACTTGTTTTCACGTCGAGAGAAATAAATCATTGGAATTGTTAAGTCTGTTTACAGCTACCTGCAGTGGCGGAGAGGACAGCGCCATGGGCTTGTCAACAAAGTTGTTATTTCTGGCTGTGTTGCCAATTGTTATCGAAGCGCAGTTTATTCAGTCGCCTCAATCACAAGTTGTTATACTCGGAGAATCCGTAACTCTACGATGCACATTTAATGTTAGTCCAGGAGCGGTACTTATGACTTATTGGTTAAAGGGATCTTCTCATATTAGCATTAGGCGACAAATATTAGAAGTCACTGGAGAGGATATTAAACGACGATATTCAATAGTAGGTGACACAAAAAACATGGAGTACTCTCTAAAAATAGTCGATGTTAAAGTTGAAGACGCTGGTGAATATATTTGTGCATACATGAGCGCGTCAAAAGTATCAACTACTGTGCCCGCTATCATAACCGTTATTGTTCCACCAAAAGCCGATTTTCCAGTATGTTTGTCGACACCTGAGCCTGGTGCACACAAACCTGGTTCTACTGTCCAGTTAAACTGTATTTCGCTTGGAGGTGTACCCCGAGCAGATTTAACTTGGACTCGTAATGCTATACAGCTTGGAAACATGACTTTTGACAATAACAAAATCACGCATGTGCTTACACCAGACGACAATGGTGTTTATTTTAAATGCTCTGCTACAAGTCCAGCTTTAAGGAAACCTCGAATGTGTGTCATCATGCCGATGAAAATACCACCATCACCAATGATTAAAGGGAGCTCAAATAGTTCACTTGTGGGAGAGGATTTCACTGCCAGCTGTCGTAGTGATGGAATACCAGCCATTGGGTCGTATTCATGGTTTATAGATGGTCGTCCAGTTGACTTTACCAATCCACGCTTTTCTGAAATTAACCACCATATTAAAATCCGCAACCTTCAAAAGAAAGAGGATAATTCTATCTTAACGTGTATGGCAACAACAACTCTAGGTTTGACCGGAAATTATAGCATACTGTTAACAGTTAATCAACCAACAACGACAGCGCCTCCCACTACTCTATTTTCAACAACAACACAGGCAACATACACTGTTACAAATTCAAACATAATAATTAATCCTTGGGAAGAAGTTGAAAGTGAAGTGAAAAATAAAGATTATACCGATACAAGTGTCACACGCTATAACATGAAACTAATCTTAGCATTGATATTTGGAATGCTAATCTTCATCTTTATCATTGTCCTAATGACTCTAACTTACTTCTTTGCATCACATACCACCCGAGCACAACAGAAGGAATCTCGCTATGAAGAAACAACACTAGGCCCAGTAAGTCATCGAAATTCATTTATTTATATGCCTGCTTTACACCAAGGTGAAAATGGGCAGATTTTCCACACGTCCGCCAATGACGAGAACTCGAGCGGATATATTTCTCAGTTGTACGCTAGTCTCGAAAAACCAAAACATCACATGAACAAAAGCCAAAGCGTTTCTGCTTTACACAATAAAAACATTAAATCAGCTCTTAGTCCAAGTCCAAGTGTTGTGACCCTACCTGTCAACACTCCATGTGGAGGGCGTAAGGATTACAGAAGCTATAATAGAGTCCAGTATACTAAGCAACCTTTACGCTACACCACACATGTTGACGCTCCATTTGCCCTACCAAATGACGGCATGGTCACGTTCCACCCAATGCGTCGCAACACTATGGATAATATTGCTTCAACGTCTGCCATGGCAAACCGTGCTGCATTTTCAATGAGACGTGGTACCAGCATAGGCTATGACAATGTTTGTCTTTCCGAAAACTATGGCCCCGGTTCTGAAATGGATTACGTACCAAACGAGGACATCTACGTGAATAGACCTATTGATGGATATCGAAATAATGAAATAAGTGATAATGACCTTCCACCACCGCCACCATACGTAGCCGAAGAACAACCGCAACCTAATCCATTCCTTCCAGACTAATACAATGTTCATATGATATCAATGTTAATATTGATATACACTGCATGTTCTGCTATTTATAAACTTAAAAGGCATGTAAACAATACAATGTGAAAACTATTAAGGGAGGTTGTACCCTTTGGAATTGTCACAGCTGGTCTATACAACCAACAATGAACGTATTGTAACGCAGGATCTTTTCTCTCAATTTCAGAACTATAATAATGAAGATCCTATAGGTGACAGAGTGTCAAAGACCAGGGACTTTCCACATTACCCTCAAACGTATGTGTCTCAAGATCCTCTAACGGTAGGCTTGGCTGGGTTAGCTATCAATGACCATTCGTATGACCAAACAACTTCAAGTGAATTTGAAATGACAGTTTCCCAGGAAAAGTTAACTGATGAAGAAAAAATCGAAAGTTTGCAAGCCGCGGTTGATCCAATTAGTGATGCTAAATTGGAAAGCGATGAACCCGTATGTGTAGTCATCGAAAATGACGCCACGGCTAAACAGCAAAACACATTGATTGAAAGAGAAGATGTTTCTTGTGAAATGCTTTCCGAACCGATTCAAGCCCCAACACCTAAGACCAGTGACGTGAATACGCACTCTACAGCGGATAGCGACTTGGATGAGCGTAACCCTCAAGCAATGACTCCAAATTCAGATTGTGTAAAGCTAGTAATAACGGACGAACATCAACCGTGTGCAGATCCCAAAGAAGACATCAGTCGGGAGCAAAATGTAGTAAATGTCTCTGTTGAAACTCCAAGTAACAGTGCTCCGCTAGAGGTAGATGTAGACACTGGTAGTGATACCAATGCAATCCGGGCTTCACAACTTTCTGATGAGGTAGATTAGGTTGTGATTCTGTAGTGAACAATTTCGAGTAAAATTAAATTGAATAGTTAAGAATTTTCACACCTTGGCATTTCTATGTAAATGTACATGAATAAAACACAGTTGTTGACAATTTTCTTTAATACTAATTGCAATAATTGTGTTCTCTCCATGGCGTACCGTACTATTTAAAAGTAATACCTATTTAGACAATAATAAAATTATTATATATTAAAAAAACTGTTAATAATGATATTACGTAACGATGCAATAATTTGGATATATTGATGTAAATATCATTAATTAAATTTTCCAAAAGACGAATTATTAAATTATGTATATAAAAAATACTGTATATTTTATAATTCTGTATGATGTATAGTATGTGTGAATTGGTGCAGATTGTTTCCCACTCGGACGCAACGCAATGACGTAAGCACAACGCAAGTAAGTTGACCAATCACAACCGACGGTTTAGAATATCCATCGCATCTTGATTGATCAAGTCATTTTTAGTCGTGTGCAAACGCGACTCTACAGCTCACTATGTCGGTTGTTCGGTCGGTCGGTAAACACTAACTCAAATGTGAGCACGCGACTGCAGCCATTTATATGGTCTTGTTGGTGCACTTACAACATTGTGTTGCATCTAATTATGAGGAAGCAATCTTTAGACATAAACAGGCCTTTGTATGCGTTTGAACATTTTGCAAATTTTATGCTGTTTATCAATTTGAGAAAACTCATATTATTTGTTTATTCTAAAATAAAATTATTACTTAAGAAATGATATTCATTATATTATCTTTTTAAAAATATGTGACACTACTGTAATTGGTTCTTCATGCAGCAACTCATAAGTAATTTCAAACGGAAACAACCTGATAATTAATCTAATAAACACAATGCTTTCATAATTGCATTTAAATAATTGCACTTTTAGATGAAGGAAGTACGGAATCCAATTCTTGAAAGAAATGTGAAGATCTTACAAAGCTGGACTGTGCCATGAGGCGATTCTTGTACAGGTTAATGTCTAGAGACGTCAAAGCTATGGTGTTGTGTCGTGTAAAGCGACGATAACATGACTTTCCATAAGACACGAATGTCAGTACAAGACCAACACCTAAATATTAATTGGATATGACCCTTTGAATATTCTCTCTCATTAGATTTTTGAAAAAAAATCTTTTGTGTTCAAGATTAAAAAGCTAAAGCAATGTCAGTCAAAAAGCTGGCTTGCCGAAAAGTGTTGACATACGGTATTTAAAAAAGAGGCAAAATTCAGACAAAGTCCTGGCAACAAGAACATATACACAGCAAAATTCTGATTCTTGTTTTAAGAAAAAAAAAACTTGTTTCAAGCAAAATATTTCTTGAAACAAGTAAATTTTGACTTGTCCGTATTTCAATACTTTTTGGCTTACCAAGAATCGTAAAATTCTTAACAAGAATCACACAAATTCTTATCAAGAAAATTATTCTTACCAAGAAATAATACTTTAAGAACAATATTCTTACCAAGAATTTAATTGCTTTTTTCATTCTTGTTTTAAGCAGTATCTGTCTTAAAATAAGTAACAATTTATCGATTTTTTAAAATAGAATTCTTGTTTCAAGCAATATTTTTCTTAAAATAAGTAAGAATATTCCGATTTGTATTTTTTTGAATTCTTGTTTCAAGCAATATATTTCTTAAAATAAGTAAGAATATTCCGATTTGTATTTTATAGAATTCTTGTTTCAAGCAATATATTTCTTAAAATAAGTAAGAATATTCCGATTTGTATTTTTTTGAATTCTTGTTTCAAGCAAGATATTTCTTAAAATAAGTAAGAATATTCCGATTTGTATTTTATAGAATTCTTGTTTCAAGCAATATATTTCTTAAAATAAGTAAGAATATTCCGATTTGTATTTTTTTGAATTCTTGTTTCAAGCAAGATATTTCTTAAAATAAGTAAGAATATTCCGATTTTTATTTTTTGAATTCTTGTTTCAAGCAATATTTTTCTTAAAACAAGTAAGAATATTCCGATTTTTATTTTTTGAATTCTTGTTTCAAGCAATATTTTTCTTAAAATAAGTAAGAATATTCCGATTTTTATTTTTTGAATTCTTGTTTCAAGCAATTTTTTTCTTAAAATAAGTAAGAATATTCCGATTTGTATTTTTTGAATTCTTGTTTCAAGCAAAATATTTCTTAAAATAAGTAAGAATATTCCGATTTTTATTTGTAGAATTCTTGTTTCAAGCAATATATTTCTTAAAATAAGTAAGAATATTCCGATTTGTATTTTTTAGAATTCTTGTTTTAAGCAATATTTTTCTTAAAATAAGTAAGAATATTCCGATTTTTAATTTTAATATTCTTGTTTCAAGCAATATATTTCTTAAAATAAGTAAGAATATTCCGATTTGTATTTTTTGAATTCTTGTTTCAAGCAATATTTTTCTTAAAATAAGTAAGAATATTCCGATTTGTATTTTTTGAATTCTTGTTTCAAGCAATATTTTTCTTAAAATAAGTAAGAATATTCCGATTTGTATTTTTTGAATTCTTGTTTCAAGCAATATATTTCTTAAAATAAGTAAGAATATTCCGATTTTTATTTGTAGAATTCTTGTTTCAAGCAATATTTTTCTTAAAATAAGTAAGAATATTCCGGTTTGTATTTTTTCGAATTCTTGTTTTAAGCAATATTTTTCTTAAAATAAGTAAGAATATTCCGATTTATATTTTTAGTTTTCTTGTTTCAAGCAATATATTTCTTAAAATAAGTAAGAATATTCCGATTTTTATTTGTAGAATTCTTGTTTCAAGCAAAACTTTTTTTAAAATAAGTAAACAAGAAGTCTATCAAATAAAAACCAGTAAATGTTTACTTATTTTAAGAAAAGTATTGCTTGAAACAAGAATTCTATCAAATTAAAATTCGTAAATTCTTACTTATATTGGGAAAAAAATTGCTTGAAACAAGAATTCTATAAAATATAAATCATTAAAAATTTATTTTAAGAACGATAAATGAATACTCATTTTAAGTAATATTTTACTTAAACAAATAAATTCAAGAATGTTATAAAACATAATATTAACAATACTGTTATTTTCATTAAGAACTACAATTTACATGACATTAGGTACAATAATATATACAACTTCTTTAAAACAAACTTGTTTTTATTAATAATAAAATGCCATCAAAAGAAAACTTAAAAACATTAAAATGGTAAAATACAAATTTCGTAAATTCTTCTCCCGCACCTGGGCTTTAAACTATTAGGTGTCTTTAAATTTATTAATGTATACTAATGATGATTCAACAGCCTTTGTCAAGTGTACAGGTGTGTTTTCATCACAAATCACTAACTGTTATAGGATAGTGAGGCCTACTTCTTTTCATTTTGGATAATCGAAATCCAGAAGGTAAAAAGTGGAGAGGAGAGTAACTAGAGCCTCATCTAATTTTGCTTTCTTTGTAGTTAGAATTGTTTGCTAAACTTTAATGTAGGCCATTTCTGTGTCCAAAAGCAATACCGGCATATTACCTGATCGGCGTGAAGACCAGGATTCTGGATCTTTATTCATGTTCCTAAACATGAAAAGAGATTAATATAGTTTTAGTTATTACTGTATTTAAAATATGTGTAACATCATCAACTAATTGGGTACGGTGTGGTTTTAGAGTCCTATATCTGGGGCGGTAAACACAAAAACATGACGCAATATTAGAACGGTGGTAAGAATAATTTTACATTATAAGACATAAGGGTGGGTGGAATATGCATTTGAACTTTTTAATCACAAACTTTGCCCTGTTTATACCGATCCCAAAGACAGGCCTGGCTGTATCTATTATTTTTAGTTAAATTATTAGGGTCTAAATTTATTTTTAATATTACTATTTAGGAAGACAATACGCAAAACGGTGCTCAATCCTGATTGATGTTTTTATTCCGTATCAATGTTTATAATAACAATTGTTTGATTTTAATAAATTATTGTAAACATACTGTAGTATATACCTTGAATTTTAAGCTAAGATAAATTTGATTTTAAAAAAACACTTTAAGATATTTTTTTTTAATGTACATAATGTTACTTGTATTTTAAATTTTAAAAAACACTAAATACCTTCAAGGTCGGCAGACTTTTTTTGATGAGTTTTTCCCAACAAATATGTTTGACAGATTTGACAACATATGGGTTATCTTTGAACCTAACCAAAAATAACAAATTGAAAACATTATATTATATAAATTTATTTAAATGAGTGGAATAATGTATGGACATAAACTTGATATACTGTAGCTCAAATTTTTAATAATGTAGCCTACAGTTTTGTAGGTGGTCAATGTAAAAGGAAGGGGAAAGGGTGGGCTGGCCAGGAGAGCATTAATATGTCAAAAATTAATATTCATGAGTCGAACCAAGCTGTTAAAAATACGTACACAATATGTACACGTATTTTCCTCACTACCATTGGTCCATTATAAAACTATTTATGAATAGATAAAAGTACAAAAACATACACTGTACTTACCAGATGGAGGACTGGTGTTTCTCTTTAAAATACCAAAATAAACTATATTATTCTCTTCTTTGGAAAAATTTGCTAAGCACTTTTTTAAAAAGCTTTCTTTTGTATTTCATTCCTCTTTGCCTAGTAATAATTAGTATCCTTCGAACTTCTTCAATTACCTAACAAATAATTTAAGATATTGTAAATAACACAGTTTTTTTAAAAGAAATTTAATATAACAATTTTAGTTATGCAGTACGTATGTTTTTTGTTTGTTTTTTTAGTATGTTTTTTTTAAATTTAGAGTTAAAAACATTAAGTTTCAATATCGATGTGATCACTTCGGGGATTACTTAGTGTGTACAATTAATTAAATATAAAGAAGTGTTTTTAAATGTCATTATATTTCTCATTGGAATATGTGTATATAATAATATAATCCTTCGTAGATATTTCATGGCTACATTACAAAATAACTGTTACATTATAATTGTATTATCTATTATTAGGCCTTCCTTATACCTAGCTGAAATAGGTCCGACAATATTTGTCCTCTCTGTCAATGTCTGAACTAAAATGCTAAGCTAAACCTATACACCTGTCCGTCAGTACAGGCATAGTAGGCTAGCCTAGACCTACTAGTTCCAGGCCTACAGTATTACTAACTAGGAAGGAGCCTAGGCTAGGCCTAGACTGCTGGCAGATTAAAATATAATTATTATTAGGCCTACGAACCTGTTAAAATGTTGGCCACTTCTTCATCTATTTCTCGGATCTTCAACAAAGCGTCTTCCTTCGACATTATATTAGACTAATCTTACTAGGCCTATTGAAGCATTTAATATATAAATTGCGATGAAAGGTGTCTTTTACTTACAAACTCTAGATTTTGAATGATTACTTTAAAAAACCGTTGGCCATGAATCCCGCCGGGAGCTAGGTCATCGACCACACACAGTGTTGTTTTTCAACTATAACCAAAAATTTATCGCTGGCCTTTTACCCAGAATGTATAAGGTCATTATACTGCTCAACGTTAAAGCATGGAGGTATAAACCTCCATGGTGGTTAAAGCAAATCTATAAAACGTCTGGACCAACAGTAATACGACAGACAATAATAATGACACATGTTTGTTGCAGTCCGAAAAAAAAGCGATAAGTTGGTGCCAGTAAACTGAAGTAGGTACAGTATTTGCTACCCTATTTGCTAAGGCATTATAATTCAATTCATGGAAATACTCCGAATTTTCGAGTAACATGTGGAATTGGTGGTTCGCTGCCCGGCAAGCTTTGGAATTTACAATTCGTTTTACAAGCATGTCATAAGACGCCATTTTAAGGACGAGTATAACAATCGGCAACCTCCTGCAGTTGACGATGGAAACATCAGTATATAAGTATGCCTGGAGAAAACGAGGATGCCAATTGAGGATGAAGTAGAACTAGGCCTAGACTAGGAGACTGACGAAGTTAATGAAGAAAAAAACTATTATAACGGGGATGATTTATCAACTGACGATAGTAGTAGTGATAATTCTAGTATTGTTATACTGTTAATGATTGTTTAATATTAATTATCTTGTTGATGCTCAGCAAGAAGGCCTACTAACTAGAGGATGAACAAGCAGATAATAGTATAAAAAATGCTGATTTCCTTCTACTAAAATTAGAGGAGAGAAACAAGATTCCACAGGTAAGCCATTTTGCTTTAAAATTACAACAATTATGCATTTTAAACTATTTTTTATTAGAGAAATACGTCTATTTCCTAGGCCTTGCTGGTACTGTTATTATACAGGACTATTAGCTATAGTAACTATAGGACTTGGGTACTAGGCCTAGGCCTAGGCATTATACACTCTAAGTTTATGTTGCATTTTTTTTGTGACCAATTTCATTGTTGCAAATAACATTTTTTTTGTTAGGCTGCATAGCTCCCCAACTAAAGCACAACTTAGTTTTTAAACATATTAAAACTTGAATATAAAAAATATTAAATCAATATTATTTTCTTTAGGTTGCAGTGCAATCGATTATTCAAAGCACAAACAGTTTGATTACCCAGATTCTTTCATCAGTTGAAACTGAAGTGCTAACTGCTCTACCGTTGTGTGAATATAAGGATATTGACAATCTATTTTAAGTAAAACATTTCTCAAAATAAGTATTTTTAAGAATATTAAAATAGAATTGACTTCAATTCAAGCAAAAATAGTCTTGATAGGATATAGTATGATATTGACTTCTTATCTTAAGTAAAACATTTCTCAAAATAAGTATTTTTTAAAATATTGCGAATCTCAATTTAAGCAAAAATAGTCTTGATAAGATAGTATGATATTGACTTCTTATTTTAAGTAAAACATTTCTCAAAATAAGTATTTTAAAGAATATTGCGAATCTTGATTCAAGTAAAAATAGTCTTGATAAGATAGTATGATATTGACTTCTTATTTTAAGTAAAACATTTCTCAAAATCAGAATATTGCGAATCTGAATTCAAGCAAAAATAGTCTTGATAGGATAGTATGATATTGACTTCTTATTTTAAGTAAAACATTTTTCAAAATAAGTATTTTTAAAAATATTGCGAATCTCAATTTAAGCAAAAATAGTCTTGATAAGATAGTATGATATTGACTTCTTATTTTAAGTAAAACATTTCTCGAAATAAGTATTTTTAAGAATATTGCGAATCTTGATTCAAGTAAAAATAGTCTTGATAAGATAGTATGATATTGACTTCTTATTTTAAGTAAAACATTTCTCAAAATAAGTATTTTTAAAAATATTGCGAATCTCAATTTAAGCAAAAATAGTCTTGATAAGATAGTATGATATTGACTTCTTATTTTAAGTAAAACATTTCTCAAAATAAGTATTTTTAAGAATATTGCGAAACCTAATTTAAGAAACTTTGTCTTACCTAGAAAAATATTTATTGTTTTAAGTAATTTTTAGAATTCATCAATCTTGATTTAAGAAAAATTATTCTTGATAGGGATAAATATAATATTGATTTCTTATTTTAAGTAAAATACTTTTCAAATTAAGTATTTTCAAATCTTGTTTTAAGCAAAACTATTCTTAATAAGAAGAGAATGATATTGACTTCTTATTTTAAGTAAAATATTTCTTGTAATAAGCATTTTCAAGAATATTGCGAATCTTGATTCAAGTAAAAATAATCTTGATAAGGGTAGTGTGAAATTGACTTCTTATTTTAAGTAAAATATTTCTCAAAACAAGTATTTTCAAGACTATTGCGAAACCTAATTTAAGAAACTTTGTCTTACCTAGAAAAATATTTATTGTTTTAAGTAATTTTTATAATTCATCAATCTTGATTTAAGAAAAATTATTCTTGATAGGGATAAATATAATATAGATTTCTTATTTTAAGTAAAATACTTTTCAAATTAAGTATTTTCAAATCTTGTTTTAAGCAAAACTATTCTTAATAAGAAGAGAATGATATTGACTTCTTATTTTAAGTAAAATATTTCTTGTAATAAGCATTTTCAAGAATATTGCAAAACTTAATTTAAGAAAATGTGTCTTTTCTAGAAAATTATTTCTTGTTTTAAGTAATTTTAAATCTTGACAAGAAAAAAAATACTTATTTTAAGAATTTTTTCTTAAAACAAGATTTTTTTTTCTTGCTTAGAATTTCAAATTTTGCTGTGTAGGTGCTAGATCAGACACACACTGTACGAAAATCGTGTTTGTTTAATTTTCTTTTTGATGCTTTCAGAATATTTAAGGAAATTGATTAATGTCGTATTATTTTAAACCCACGCACCAAGTTGCTGTTATTTTAATTACTATTTAATAAAACAAAATTCAATGACCAACGTCAGTACAATGTAGTCTACGTTTGTGACGTCGGGTGTTGTACAGCCCGGCGGAGAGTGATGGTGTAATGATAAGGTAATTAGACTGGTGTGAGATTCGAGCCTTAATGTACTATATCAACTGATGCACTCTCATTGCCTGTCAGATGGGACGTAGATTCGTTGGTCTTGTACATACAGTGTACAGGACTTGGTACATTATTTAAAACGAGAACAGCCAGAAAACACTAGCCCTTCATCAGTGCAAGTGAAGGAATTTGGATAACGTCAGAGTATAAAGCTGGCAAGTGCTGCCTGGGTGGACAGGAATAAAAGAAATAATTATAACAAAGGGAGCCAGGGTGGAGTCTGAATAAGAGTGGAAAACAAAGAAGGTAGCTTGGTAGAGATATAAAAAATTTTGGAATGAGACTAAAAAACAGCTTAAATGGTGGTTAATATTGAAACTTAAATTTTGGTAGTTAATGGAATAATTTTACCGATCTGGGAGTATGTTCCTAATGTTAAGTCCAAAAAGTTTTGTGGTTTTAAGTAGTAATATATATATTAATACCAATACTTAGTTTATATATATATATATATATATAAACAAATCAGGCAAAAAACATTAATTCTAAACCGCCCGGTGATATACTGAAATTTAATTAATTAATTTGAAACGATAAAGATGAGGAAATCTGTGAGAATAAGAAAAAGTCACCCCAACCGAGACTCGAACTCGGACCGCCTGCTTGATATGCAGATGTCCTAACCATAGACCACTGGGGCTTTCATGGTATTGTTCGAACACGATTGGATAGCGACTCTTTAACATTCTCGGCGTGGTACGGCGGAACAGCACTAGTCCTCAGTTGTACGCACGCGCACCAGAGATCAAATTTATATATATATATATATGTGTGTGATATATATATATATATATGTGTGTGATGTCAATGCACGTGACGTGGATACACATTATACAGATACACATTATACAAGTAACAGGGCCAACTACAGAACATTAACCGTTCGTATAAAGTGGTATTAAGCCGCACAATATACCACAACGGTTAGAATAAAACATGGAGAAACAACCAGTAATCATTATTATTGGTTTAGTTTTTGGAGAAAAAAATAGGCCTATAGTCATGACTTAATAAATTCAAGTTTACTTTGACCAATCACATGCAACGGATCATCAAAATTGTTGCTGTGATTTGTCAAATCACTTTCGCTATGCGTCTTTGATTCTAGCTCGTCAGTGGCAACCAATATTTTTACCATGTATAAAATGAAAATTACAAATCAACCAAACTATGTTCTTTACATCAACTTTCGATGTAAAGTTGCTTCATTCCTTTTCAGCTCATTTAATCTTCTTCTTTCAACATTACATACCTGACTTGAATTGGGTAGAAAGGAAATTTGTCATAAAATCATTGACTGACTGATTAGCTAATAACTACTTAAAAAACTTAACTACTTTAATAGTTTTGAAATTATTTATGAACTTAAGTGACCAAATAATTATCATTATTATATTAGTTAAAATGATAGAAACTATTAAACAGTATGATATAAATAGCATGGTGTACAATATTGAATCTATTTCACTTTCATTGACGTTTAATAAGAGATAACTGCATAGTAACAGTATTATGGTTCACGAAATCATAACGAAATGAGCATGCGTGAGTAACAGAACAAAAAGGTAACAGGAACAGGAGAAGAATGTAGCTTAAACTATGGATCTATTTTGCCAAATTCCTTAAAATAACTTCGAAACAGTCGAAGTACAAATTCACACAATATTCGATGTGAACAATACTAATAATAATAATAAACAGTATATATATAGCGCCTAATGGATCACTGATCCCTCTAGGTGCTTTACATAGGCAAGTAAAACCAGATTAAACATAAAATCCAGCAACGTGACAAGCCAGGCCAACCTATTGGACTAGAATTACCAATATCTTACCCCTGTACGCATTATTTGTTGTAAGCTTACAAAACTAAGCCCAACTAAGCTGGGCCTAAACGTCTACAAAAGAACATTCGACGCGAGCTACTTTGGTAGTGCATTGTTGTTTTTGTGCAAGCATGACATCAGGAGCTCAGGCAAACTGCATTTGCCATTGAAACTACAAACAAAGCAAAAGAAGACTGCAAATGGAAAATAGGATGCAAACAATGGAAGATTACAGTACGAAAAGCAAATAGAAAATGCAATAAATAAAAACAGGAACGATATTGTAGACGCTTTCAACCTACGTTTCGGAGGAGCAATTATACAAAAACCTTACGAGAAGTTACAATCTCTATTCATAAACATTATGATTATTATTCCCTCAAATAATAATTCGCAGCAGCAAGTAAAATAATTGTCAGATATCCGTTTTTAGTTTTGTTTTTCATTTACACAAAGGGCGGATTTTTAGATTATGATGGAAATAACTAATGCACACTTAGGCCTATAAATAATTGCCGTGGTACGGTAAAGGCCAAACTTTGACGTGATTGTGTTTACTATTGAAGCAGGCAGGATAATTTGTAATAATACTCATGGAAATTGCTAAATTGGGCTATTCTTTAACACATTTGCATATTCTTTACATACACTTTAATAAAAGTATTTATTACAAGTCCATGAAGACTGTCCATGATGCTATTTATACTCAAACAGTCACAGGCGACCATTGACAACAAAGTGATTTTCTTCTTTTTTCTCTCTCTCTCGCTCTCTTTTTTTTTTGTATTCGTCTAGGAGATTGATATAGATTGCTGTTAGTTAGAGCTTTATGTTTAGTACTGATAAGCAATTCCCCGATGATAAGGTGTAATTTTCTTCACTAGCCGGGAATGACTCATTGAAAACTTTCTGCCGATGTGAACTCAAGATAAATTGAATGATAAAGGACTTAATGGGTCATTTCAACTGCCGTTTAATAAAACATGTCACTTTTTAAGGTTTTTTTTCTTATATATTGGGCTATCGCGATCATTTTGATGTCAATAGACCTACCAGTAATGAACTAACCCCTAACATTATTTTTGCTGACAATCCTTCAAAACAAATAATAGTAAATCTTCCAGTATAAATATATATAAGTAGATTTATAAGCACATCAGGCATAGAACATTAATTCTAAACCGACCGGTGATATACTAAAATTTAATTAATTAATTTGAAACGATAAAGATGAGGAACTCTATGAGAAATATATATCATAAACGTTAAAAACATAACAACTCGAAATTTTTTTCTCAACTGGAACGACAGTTTATTTTAAAATTGTTAATCTATTTCAATTGGACTATGATATAGCCTAAGTGGAATATTTCTCCATGAATGGACATTGAAATAAAAATGCTGATTCAGTACCGTAATCCATGGTCGCATCTAAGTTTGATTTGACATGCATGTCAAATTTAGGTGCGACCATGAATTAGGTTAATGTTCCTTAATTGTTTTTAAATAATATCCCGAACAAGATTTATAAAGTATTATTCTATAGCCCTATGTAGGCCTACGCTTTTTTCCTTTTTCAATTGTTGAGAATTACAGGCTTTGCCTTTTTATGAAGTTTGTTTGAACTGTTTTAATTAGTATGTTGAATTGATACATATCAATCAATACGCTTCATCATAAGTAGTTTATAATAAGATTAAATAACTCACTTCTGTATTATACGATACCAAGTTGATACGTATCTTGTCACGTTAGGCTATATTTTTAATATAAGAAGAAAATAAATTAAAATTTCTTTCTTAAATAAAAATGTTGAATAATGTTATTGTAATTGCAAATGATATAATAACGTTGTTTATTTTCCGTTCGGAAACAATTAATTAAATATTATTGGCTGTTTACATCTGAACGTGCACCTTGCAGATCGTGTTGAACCGCAAGACATGTATCGACACTTAGACTCCGCCTTTTTTAGTGGGTAGTGGCATTTATCTGAAGTGTCAGTTCTGCCATACGAAGAACTATGGATGCAATTATATTATACACTATAGCGAGTAATGACGACATATGTCTCCGAACCATTTTGGTCTGTATCCAGACGCCTACAAGCAATAGTAATAATATAAAACTATAGAGGGAGCTGAACTGAACTTTTTCAGTACATTAATGTTCCGAAGTGTGTAATGTTTAGTCAGTCTGGTTGAATTCAGTTGATTGTATACTTTTATCTAGAGCAGTTTGAAACATTCTTCAATGTTTTTGAATAAAAGGCTATATCAAAACATATTTACAAATAAAAAAAATAAAGTGTGATGCAGCGCAATTTACGCAATAGAAATGTAAATGTATTTGGTTGATGAATAGGATGGACGCATGAACAGACCAAAGCTCAAGTTTACAAAGATATTCTGTCTTCTGGTCTCATGCATTGTGTGGCACCCTATCTTGGTTCAGTAAAATAAGAAACATTAGGACGAATTATGAAAATTCTTAGCCTTAGAGTATTAAATATACCAGATAGACACTTGCCAGTATAGGCTATCGTAACATACTTTGATTTGCGGGTTTGGCTTCGACGAATTCATACAAAGCAGTCAAATTCTAATCAACTTTATGTTCACCAAACCTTGTAAGTGTGTTTATTGATGTTTAATTGTATTTGATATGAATTTTAAAAGCCCATAATATGTCTAATTTGTATATGTATCTTTGAATGATTTTTTCGAAGTAGAAACAATATTTCAGATTTAAAAGTTATTTAAAGTTTACATTTTTTTTGTGTGTGAATTAAAATTATTTTTACTGTTTTTAACTTCCAATTGCCTATCAAAGAATCATGCATAATACTAGATAACATACCTTATAGAAATAAAATGATTAAATAAATTTATTATTTATTAAATTAATTAGTTTATATAAACACTCTTGAAAACTAAAGTGGGGGCTGTACGGTTCAAATAATTATTATGCTTCTGTTAAACTTTGTCTGGCCTTACAACGTGTGTTCTATGGTGTTTGATTTCACTGTTCAAATCGTGTGTTCGGTGTAATGGATCAAAATTATATAATATTATGAACAATCATTTTAGGTGAAGTCATTTCAATTGAATATCCTGAAAATGTATAGGCCTATGCACTTGAATTCCTTTTTATTATGCTTCCTTGTGTGTGGGCGGGGTGTTTTTTTTATTTCCCTTTTATCCAGAAGATAGGGCTGATGAAATTTCGTTTTATGCAAAATATATTGGTCATTTTTGTCTATTAAGTAATGAAATCGGATGCAGAGCGTGAAGAAGGTTTCGAGTTTACCAGATACAGTAAGTGGTATAATAATACGGCTTTACCACGTAATGCTTCCTTGTGTGTGGGTGGGGTGTTGTTTTTTCTTGAATCCAGATGTTTTGTAGTTTATCATTTAATTCGATATAAATTAAGTTGTAAACAGGTAATAAGATAAGGCTGATTTTGTTTCAGCCAAAATAGGCCTATATTGTTCATTCTTTTTATTATTTAAGTCCAATTTTTAAGATCTAATTTAGCCTAAGATCACAAACTACATTTAATGTAAAAATAAAAAAATATATATATGATCCCAAATGAGTTAACTTCTTCCGTCTTTAAACGGTTAAAAATGTGAAAAATAAGTCGATTCTAATAATTTAAGCGCCCGCTATAAATCACAACATGCATTGCGCGCGGATTGATATTTTCTGTAATTCACCCACTTTTCGATCGCTCCTGAGGCCAAAACAAATAGAAGATTTCTAACTTTTCAGTGAGTTGTATCAACGGATTCTGGCAAAAACAGAAAGACAATTAATGCAGCAACTATACAACGTCAGACTAGGTCTATTAGCTAGCGTATGATGTTCGTACGTTACAGATGTTTACCAGCTAGGCCTACAAAACTAAGTCTACAAATATATATGGACAATAATTTTAGGTGCAGTTACTACTTTTCTCATTTCAATTTAATATCTTCAAAATATGTATGTACTGGAATTATTTTTATTATGCTTCCTGGTGTGTGTGTTGGGTGTTTATAATTTAATTTGATACAAATAAAGTTGTAAACACGGGAATAAGATTGGCTGATGAAATTTGGCTTCATTCAAAATATATAGTTTTTGTTTCTTATTAAGTATTGACATCGGATGCAGCGTGAAGACCAGGTTTTACCAGATAAGTGTTACAGTTGTCAACTGTAATTTTAGCATGCATTCTATAACGCCCTCGCCTCTATATTGGTTATTGATTGATTTCTTTAATCCAAAATTACGAATAGTGGAAACTGTTTAGTAGGCCTAACCTTAGAATATCGAATTCGATATAAGTGCTGTTGAATATATATAACTACAAAAACACAAAATAACAAAATTGAGCTTCAAAGATTATATTATTAACACTCAATGATTTATTACGATATAATAAAATAAGCGTTACAGAATATAGTTTCCAAAAATTATAGCAATCTATGCACAAGTTGTAATCATCAATTATCCTGGTAAATATATATTATATAATTAAGCCACACAACCTTTAGTAAACTAATTTAAAATAAATATTTGTTTAAAGCTTCACCATCTCTATAGCCTATAGTTTATAGCCTACTAAAGAATAAACGATAAAGAATGACGATAAACATTGTTCTTACCTAAAACTATGTAACCACTATAAAATTAGAACATGTTTTTATTCTAGAACTATATAATCGTTTACGCTGTCTGATAAAAATATTAACCAGTGCGCTATAATACGGTAGCGGGACGATTCGGCCCTGGGACGATTCGACCCGGGACTATTTGGCCCGGGACGATTCGGCCCTGAGACGATTCGGCACACTTACCTTTATCGGCTTTGATATGCATTTTTATAAGCATAAAACAAACTTTTTTTTCCACAAACTTTATTTTCAGAGAGACTATCATGTAGTACTACTAGGGATTAAGATGCAATAAAGCAAACATTTTGAAAAAATTTCCGAAAATGATCATTTTTCAGTCACGCGAACAATGTAAACAAGTTACGCCCTCTGTTGGCCGCTTGGCTAATGCACGAAATAAACAAAGTTTTCGAAGTAATAAATTGAATATAACGTTTTTTTAGTAATTATTTCATATATTACATCAACATAACAATATTATAAGTAAAATACTTTTAAAAATTGGATAAATACCAACAAAAATGAATAATGAATTTAGTCTAAAGTCGGACGAACCATCCCACCAAAAGTGGGCCGAATCATCCTGGGCCGAATCGTCCCGGATTCCTATAATACGTGTTCATTAAGAAGTATTAAACCATAGTTAATTATTACAATGTTTGCAAAGAATATTATTGTATCCAATTCTTTTGGTCGCCATTTATACTATCATCTCCCTATATTGTTACAATCAGTGGGTCTAGTAAGACTGTATTGATCCAACCGTTGTTATCCTTATCCGGTTCGCAACCATTTATTCAGCATTATTTTGAGCTTGAATAGTGTTTCTCGCTTTGCATGTAAAGTTAGGAATGACACGTTTTTTCAACTTTAAAAATCCTTGCTGAAATTCCTTGAAAGCCATTCCGTAGATAAATGGATTTATTGTAAAATTCAAAGCAAGAAATACAGATGTTATAGAATACAGAATAGGTTCGAGGCACATTGAGCATAGGCTATCAATTAAAAAACAGGTGTAGAGTGGTGAAACTGTTACGAAATACACAGAAGTAACCATCAGTAAAGTTGATAAAATATTATTATTTTTCAATCGACTACCAAAGCTTTGCCTATCCCTTGAAGCACGAACTACGGACTTCTTATACAGTTTCCATAGAATGTGTCCATAACAGTAGGTCATGATAGTAATTGGTATGATCCAGCAGACTAATGACGACACTATTTCATTGATATTTTTCCTGTCCGAATTACAAAAAAATTCTTTGTGCTTATATGCTATTACATTGGACACCACCAGAATACATCCAGGTAGGTAGGAAACAATACAATATAGTAGCAATGTTTTCTTTAATTTTCTTTGGCGGTAAATGACGGGAAAAAATACAGCAAAATATCGCTCAATTGTTATCACAACGAGATTGTATGAAGATGTAACTGCTACATACCAGCCCAATATCCTGATAAGACACTCAAACTTCAATTTAAATAAAGCTAAAGTAAACAGCAAAGAACATACCATATCAATGACGGACTGGTGAATTAACAGCTTTATTGGAACATTCTTCTTATAACTTTTGTTGTGTAGAAACACAACAATGACTACTAAATTCGCAATAACACCAACAGTACTTATTAACAGTCTGATGACAAGAACAACAGCAGAAGCATTGTAAATTGCGCCGGTAAATGTATTTGCTTCGGAGTTATTCATCTTTACACTTTACTATTACAAGTAAACAATTATACTGATATGCACAACATCATTCACTTGCTTTTTTATTTCAAAATTGAAGGAAGTTATAAATAAATTTTTAAACAAGTAACCAATTACAGATAAACCACCAGAAAGAACAAACAAACTCATCCATATAAGGGCGTAAGTGAAGAAACAAATCATTTTTAACGAATTCCATGGTTTTATGAAATACGATCATGCATAGTTCACATTTCAACTTGATTTGGATTATAACACTAAACAGCTCTAACAAATATACCTACATCAATGTCTGGATCATTAATGGAAAATACAACATTATCACTAAAGTATTTTAACACATTTACAGTCTAATATATTGCACTAAATGGGCTTCGAAATAATATTAATAAAATCACACCAAGTATTTAAAACAAACAAATAGTCAACTATCATTAAAAATAAGTAAGATAAATGAGTCTTAAATCAACAGAAAATTCTTAACTTTTAGAGGTGGCAGTAGCCTTCTTCCACGAAGCAACTTTAGTTAGTTTTATAAATCTAAATTATTGAGAAGTTTGTTAATTCTTAACCGTAATTTGTTATGCAATTTTCTACATTTTCTTATGGAGTTTGCCTTTATTTATTTATAGATGTCATGTTTGTTTGCTATTATACGCACACGATTAATAATGACAGGAAATTGAACCATTGAAGAGATAGAAATAAACTCATTATTTAGTATTGGATCTTCGAATTTCGTGGTAATGTGGGTTAAATGACGCAAATGTTTTCAATCCGTGTGTTTCTAGATCTGGCAGTTATAGTAATATTATAATATCATAGTAAATATTATATTTATTTGGATTTTATAAACTCACCTACTGTGTGCGATAATGCGATTTGGAATGTACGGTTGTTATTGTGTAAAAATAGGCGGCGGTGTTGGATTGTACGCGAGGTTTACAGAAAGGCCTTAAGTTAGCATTTTGTTTCTACATAATATTTTTACAGCATTGGCATGGGTTGAAAAATATTTAAATGGAATTGTTATTTTAAACAAGATTCCCAGTGTTTACTCTAGTCAAATTAATAATTTTCTCATTTCAAATTTAATACCATCAAAATACGCATGTACTGAAATAAGTTTTATTATGCTTCCTGGTGTGTGGGTTAGGTGTTGTGGTTTTATTTTTATTTTCCTTGATTCCAGATGTTTTGTAGTTTATAATTTTATTTGATACAAATAAAGTTGTAAACAAGGAAATAATATTGGCTGATGAAATTTCGTTTCATTCAAAATACTTTGCTTTTTTTACATCGGATGCAGCGTGAAGACCAGGTTTATGAGTTTAACAGGAAGTGTTACAGTTGTCAACTGTAATTTTTAGCCTATATTCTATAACACCCTCTATTGGTTCTTGATTGGTTTCTTTAATCCAAAATTACGGATGATGGAAACTGTTTAGTAGGCCTAACTTTAGAATCGCGAATTCGATATTAGGGCTGTTAAATATATCTACAAAAACATAAAATAACAAAATTGCGCTTTAAATATTACCGGTATTATTATTAACACTCGCGTATTTTTCAGCTATCAATGATTTATTACGAAATAATAAAATAAGCGTTAAGATACAGAATATAGTTTCTAACAAGTAATAGCACTCTATTTATATGCAAAATTTATAATCATCAATTACCCTGGTAAATATGAAGTAGTTCATTAACTATGATAAGCTACAATACTTAATTTAAACATAATTGTTCTTATGTAAAACAAAAGAACATAACAAAGTTGATTTAAATTTCAATTAAATAACGTCATGGTCAATGATAACAATAAAATCGTTCTACCGCACGACATTATTGCTCTTACTAATCACGACGTCTTTTCATTGGACTTATATCATTTTCATCAATAGCATTAACTGGATATCCAATAGTTGTAGAATGAAAAAAAACCTTTTTCGAATTCTTTGGTTTCATGTAAGAAAAATGCAAATATATCTATCGTTTTCGACATAGTATAAATGGGCTTTTAGAATCGCCAGTTCAGAAATTAAAATGTGTTTATAAAAACAATAGGATATGTTTTTTTTTTGTCTTTTGTGAGTTTATCTCACGTTTATTTAAATTCTCATTGGTGAATATATTATATACATATAAGTACATTTGTGACAATTAAAAGTAAGTGTTTAAAGTAGTTAAAATACAGGTATATTTACATAATAAGATGATTGAATTCAGTATTAACCATATTTGTTTTCATTAAAATTTTAGATACGATGTTAATTAAAATGTCAAAATGAAAAATGGCGGTAAAATACATGATTAAAATTTTCTTGTTAAACTATCTTATTTGTGATCTTATTTGTGTTCGAGTATAGAGGCTATAAACTCAGGGGAGGAAAATGTAGTATCCTCCCTTTTCACCAAGATAAATAGGATATGTTTATGAAGTATTTAAAGATATATTGTTGTCACCCCCACCACCCCGATCCCAACCCCGAAAAAAAAGCTAAATGTCTTTGTCGAATATGCCATAATTATTTACCTTTAAAAAAGTGTAATTTAACGCAAAAATAGTCAAATAGTAAAAGGGATTTTGGTTGAGATTAACCGTTTATGTTGTTTTTTTTATTAGTGAAAACATTTTTTTTTTTAACGGGAATGAATAATTATTAAACTTTTTTTTTATCCACTTAGACTCCGCCTTATTTTAGTGGATAGTGACGTTAGTTTATTTATCAAGACGCCTAACAAACAATTGATAATAGAACATTCTTAAGTGCGTTTTAATTCCACTCGAATGTTCGTCTGGTTGTTATGAATTCAGTTCGTAAAAAAACATACAATTATGGGTGGATAATGTAAATCATTTATTCTTTTTTTATTTGTTTTGTTCTATCCATGTTTTTAGCTGAATGCCTAAGCATACACAAACAATGACATTATATTAGGATTTGGTAATCGATACACAAACATGTTATCTGATCTAGTTATCTGAATAAAACACTATATCAAATTAATTAGGCTATCAATGATTAATATACCTACAACTGATTTGGAAAATAATAATTTTGTTTTTCTATTTCGTATAAAATGTATAATCATTACAAAATAAATATTTGTTATTAAACAACTTTTGTTGTTAAATAATATGACTAAAAAATTACAATGTCTGTCCTACAGTTGTAAATAAAATAATTGAAGAATCAGGTTCGCTAAATTTTCTAAAAACAATAAAGTTCAATTATTCCAAAATATGAAATCAACAAAGTACAGTTTTAATGATGAAAGAGTAAATTAAAAAGTTGGGGTTTGAACAGTTATTTGAATGTCGTGAGCAATTCAGCATTCTTGAATGAGTTTGGTTACTTCTTTCTTTTTAAATTAACATGTAATCTTTAGAAAATTAGAAAATGAACTTAAAAAGATTATTTAACAACACATTGATTTTACACACATTGGCTTATATGGGGCACTGTATACATAAACAAGATTAAACTTATTTATATATAATAATATTTGTGTTACTCTAGCAACCGGACAGGATAATAAAAAAAAACAGATCACTGGGTGGAAATGTCATTTATTGTAATGAAGAATATGTAAACGTGTATATTGGTAAATAAGATGAATTAACACAAATCACTTATAGTGTAAAACTTTGTTTAATAAAAAAAAAACACAGATAAACCATCACTGGGTGGAAATGTAATTTATTATAATGAAGAATATTTAAACGTGTATATTGGTAAATAAGATGAATTAACACAAATCACTTATAGTGTAAAACTTTGTTTGTTTGTTTTATTAGTTTCTCCACACATTTTAAAATAAAAGATACAAATTACAAATTACAAAAAAGATAGACACATATAACTTAAAAATTACAATATATATATATAAAACATCAAAAATGTGCAGATGGAGGTCAAAATAAGTTGCGGAAAACTTTAAGTCATGACCACCAGTTGAAAAGGTGGAAAATTACTTATATAATTACATAATATAAAATGGATTACGCCCATACGTCATGTCATCTGAAATCATAAATAAAACACTGCAAAGCGGATATCAGTAATCAGACTATTTTAAAGCAAAGTATAAATCAAAGTATTAAACCATATTTAATATTATTATTAACAAATTTGACTTAAGCATCAAATCTATACACATCTACTTCTAGTTCAGATTAAAATAAAATAAAATAGGAAATTGGCTGTAGACAAGTAAAGGCAAAACAAATGTGGTCAGGTATGGACAATGTGGCAAGTTACATAATCGATATTGATATGCAATTAACCATTTTAAAGATGAATGAATCATTGAGGTGATGTCTCAAAGAGAAGGGAAGTTTAGATTATTATTATATTAATAATTTGTTTTAAATTATTAAAATTAAACAATATGACAAGTATAAAAGTTAAAACTCTCTTCATCTTTACATTTAAACAAGGTTATGTCGACCGATAGAGAATGGCAAAAGGACTAAACACAATGATCTCTATGGCAATATTGCATTGAATTGACATTAATTTATACTGGGCGACCTTTTCAGTCAAAGACTGGTCTCCCAGGGAGCCAAGTTATTATCAGTGGCTGTGATGTACACCGTGGTAACCCCCTACTCGTCTCGAAATATGTACTATGTTCTTTAAAGTGCACATAAAGAACACTGGACACACTCACGTCATATTGCGAATTTTGGACAAAAAGTGTTTTGAGAGCGCTTTTGATTTAAACATTAGCGCGAGCCTATATTACCGCTGAGAATTGTATTGAGGAACCCGAAGACTTCACGCGAGCGAGACGAACTGACTAAGAACATTATTACTATAGATTTTCACTTCATACACGCTTATTATTGAACAATAGTTAGTATAAATAACTGCTAGTTAATTAGAGACATTCGATGTTACTAAGAATACTAAAGAAATTACTTATAATACAAATTTTAAAGATTTATAACGATTCTAGTTTAGGTAACATTCGCCCATTAACAATGAAAACAAACAAATCCTGCGTAGGAAATCGCGGAACTCTAAACATTTTGTTTTAATATCACGCTAAAATTGTTTCCGAATTTTTAAATACATATTTGTAAATAGTATGTTAAATTTCAATATCTTTACTTTTAATCCTCAAAAAATCAAAATGTTGATATTTTTTAAAAGAATTTTATGACCATTTGAAATCGGGTATATTTACTATCGATCGCACTCCGCCCGGTGCCCGAGTAGGTGTGTACGCGTCGCTTTTGCAAGCTCTATTCCCAGTAGCGAGTTTCGGTCGCGCTAACATAAGCAATGTTTTCTACATTTACATGCATTAGGGGTAAATTATGTTTAATTGTTTTTACCGCATAACAAAATTCCCAAATTTATTTCTTTTCTTGCCTAACCGTTTCTGTCACCCTGAAATCAAATACTTTAACTGCATAATTTTAAGCGACAATAACATACAAATAGGCCTACTATAATTTGATCACTTCTTCGCAATACTTTAAAGTTGTTGTATACAATTATTTTAAGAATATAAATAAAAACACACAGAAACTAATAAAATGGCAACTAATTGAAAAGTCAAACTCATTTATTTCATCAATTAAATATTTGAAAAAAATCAAATCAAGTAAGGTACTGCTGTGTAGGCCTTAATGATTACTGTATGTTTTAGTTTTAATTTGTATAATGGCCTAGGCCTAATAATATAGTACTAACAACATGTTTATTTCTAAAGGCAAGAATAACAAACAGCTTTATTTATTTACCTTCAATATTAAATCTATGAGAAACCTCAATTATGAGAATCATTTAAATTTCTGTCACCGTACATTTCATTATAATGAAAACCTTTAATTTAAAAGACATTTAATTAATAAGAGCTGGTCAAATTTTTTTGAATGTCAACATGCTGTCCATAAATAGCCGCTTTCAAGTGATGCAAATGTTTTCTGGAGTCAGATCCTATAAAAAATATAGAAATATAAAAAGTATGTTAATTTAAATATGTATTTGAAAGATGGGCTAGAGGTATACTGCATGATAAATTAGGCTAAAAAACCTAGCATGTGGTCCTAGGCCTACTACAAGGCCTAGCTCAATGTTTTAAATCCCATAAAACGTTTGAATTTTAAATACAAGTACAAAATCTAATTTATATAGAGTGGTAGAGTGTGGTACATTCAGTACATTAATTAAAATAAATGAGAATGGGGCCTAATATTAATAAATAAACATGTAAAAAAATTGGCCTAAACGACTACGTGTGTATCTATACGCATTGATTAACACGCAGTACCCGTTGGACCATCAAGGCTAGGCCCAGCTTCGCACAAACCACCGTTATACATGTGATTTGTTTACCTATTTCAATGGCCATTAAAAAAATACCTGAAAATATCAACATGCCCATTTTTTGTCAAACGAATATTTACATTACATAGTAACTTTTTATTTAGTCACTCGTTTACTAAAAAATTGAGGAATTTTTGTATGGTCTCGTAAAAATGTACAATATTATTATTGATAAAAACCGTATAAAATCTAACAAAAAGAAGAGCAAATTCAATGATTACCTGACAGGATCATAACTGCTATCCTGTTCCAAAAACCAAGTCACATGCTTCTTCAACCCTTGTTTTAATTATTCTCATGAATTATTCATAAGGAACTATAATTTAAGGCTTTCAATTGGTTAAAAGAGTTTAACCCTATTACAATTTTAAATTCACATCATTTCCGGGTGATGTTGTCGCGCTTCGATGAATCTCAGAAATCACAAATGACCGCTAGAGGGCTCACTACTTTTTGTCTAGTCTAAATGAATGTGTGGACCTACGGTTTATAGTCATTATCCGAGAAGACTCGTTTATGAGTTTGGGTTAATTGGAAGAAAATTTATTTTGTTGGGATCCCTTTGAAACTTGTTCAAAGTTCAATGTAATAGTGATCAAGAGCAAAGATTCGAGTTCCTTTACTTCTTTTGAATATGACATCCAGAGCTAAAGCCAATGAAAACTAATTTATTTGTGCAAGGCAAAATTGGGTTGCCCTGAATCTGAATTTTGCACAGTATTTTTATAGGTTCGAAACAAAGACCAAAGGCATGTCAGTTGTTCGTAATTAAACTAAAATTAACATTGAGATTCTGGATAGACATGACACAATACACATGATTTGGAACACAATACATAAGTAATAAGTAATACCATTACAACGTGAAAAAGCAGCCAATGGGCTTCTTTTCAAGATGGGCTGTTTTTAGAGATTAGTCTTCAAAATGAATGCTGGCTGTACATTTTGTGAATTTCTACTACAATAATATGATTGTTTAGACATTACATGTCAATTTTACATTTTCAAGTGAATGTACGATGTAAGCCCGATATCTGCATCACAAGTTATCTGGCATTAAATCACCTTGTTCCTTTGATATTCAAATATTCTTCCTCCAAAAGAAGCCCAATGAGTGAAATTTCGCTCTTCCCTGCTCCAATGATACAATAGTGATTTAACAAACATTTCTTTGTCTCCTTTTCATTGACTATAGTTTTGAATGCAAATGATAACTTTGCATTTTGTAGACATAAACCCCTGTAAGTGTAATACAGTAGGCTACTGGTATGCTCATAAGATAGGCCTAGTGTACGGTTTCCAATAACGTCCTATGATTATTATGTCGTCGGGTGTATTTTGGAATTTTACTGAAGGATACAACATTTGTTATAAACCTACTTTACTACATACATACTAGATACAGTATAATGAAATACAATATAATTATATATTATACTTATTAACTAATGACATTGGACAGATATTGTTAAAACTGTATTCAGAATAAAAAAAAATGCTATCCAACAATACAACAATATTTGGTGAAATTAGATTTTTGACCTTTTGACCTTTACTTGTCATATGATTTATTTAATTGCTAAATAACTATCTAACAATGCATTTTCTGATATGGTTGTAATTGAATAAAATGATCAGTATTATTAATTGTTTTCCAAATGAAATCATGGATGCCCATGTTGAGTTGTTATTGTTTCCGGCCATTTTGAAATCCTTTCTCCTGACAACATTTTCGACAACCTTTCCATTTAATGTTTTGGATACCCCCAATGAACAACTGTGCACAGTTTTAGAATTGTATCACAATTTGAAGAATTTATATCAAATAAGCACATTAACAGGCCTACTACTATATTTTGAATCCTTGATCGGATACCGGTAGGCTGTATGGATACGAATCAGCTACGTTTTAGACGAAAGGCAAAACCATACACGTTTGTCACTCTTACATTATTGAAGTTAGGTAAATGTTAAGTGCAATAATATTTTCTTCACCATCATTAGTAGAGAAACTGTTTGAACAAAATGGACATATGGCACGCGACAATGTTCCTTTGAAGTTTGTGACATTTGTAGTTATTCGACATAAAGGACAACTGAATTCTGCCACTTGTAGGCCTTTCAAATTCGTCATGAGCTTCTCAGCAACGGTTGATGAATACTTTCGATAGTTATCTTTCTCACTCTCTCTCAAGTCCTCTGAATGCCAATATACATCGAATAATTGTAGCCCTAAAACTTCAGCGTTTTTAATTCTGAAGAAACCCATATCTCCCCAGGTTTCCTCCCACGAATTCATAAGACGCAGACATTTACTATTAAAACTTGTCAACACAACTGCATGTCCGCTATATTCTGAAGAATTCTGTGTTTTCATATCGGACTTTTTCAATATACCTGAAGGATTTTTACGGAAAAAACGGTCGAAGTTATCCCATTCGTTCTCATTGAGGATGAATCTTGCCACACAGCAAAATTTGAAATTCTAAGCAAGAAAAAAAAATCTTGTTTTAAGAAAAAATTCTTAAAATAAGTATTTTTTTTCTTGTCAAGATTTAAAATTACTTAAAACAAGAAATAATTTTCTAGAAAAGACACATTTTCTTAAATTAAGTTTGCAATATTCTTGAAAATGCTTATTACAAGAAATATTTTACTTAAAATAAGAAGTCAATATCATTCTCTTCTTATTAAGAATAGTTTTGCTTAAAACAAGATTTGAAAATACTTAATTTGAAAAGTATTTTACTTAAAATAAGAAATCTATATTATATTTATCCCTATCAAGAATAATTTTTCTTAAATCAAGATTGATGAATTATAAAAATTACTTAAAACAATAAATATTTTTCTAGGTAAGACAAAGTTTCTTAAATTAGGTTTCGCAATAGTCTTGAAAATACTTGTTTTGAGAAATATTTTACTTAAAATAAGAAGTCAATTTCACACTACCCTTATCAAGATTATTTTTACTTGAATCAAGATTCGCAATATTCTTGAAAATGCTTATTACAAGAAATATTTTACTTAAAATAAGAAGTCAATATCATTCTCTTCTTATTAAGAATAGTTTTGCTTAAAACAAGATTTGAAAATACTTAATTTGAAAAGTATTTTACTTAAAATAAGAAATCAATATTATATTTATCCCTATCAAGAATAATTTTTCTTAAATCAAGATTGATGAATTCTAAAAATTACTTAAAACAATAAATATTTTTCTAGGTAAGACAAAGTTTCTTAAATTAGGTTTCGCAATATTCTTAAAAATACTTATTTTGAGAAATGTTTTACTTAAAATAAGAAGTCAATATCATACTATCTTATCAAGACTATTTTTGCTTAAATTGAGATTCGCAATATTTTTAAAAATACTTATTTTGAGAAATGTTTTACTTAAAATAAGAAGTCAATATCATACTATCTTATCAAGACTATTTTTACTTGAATCAAGATTCGCAATATTCTTAAAAATACTTATTTCGAGAAATGTTTTACTTAAAATAAGAAGTCAATATCATACTATCTTATCAAGACTATTTTTGCTTAAATTGAGATTCGCAATATTTTTAAAAATACTTATTTTGAAAAATGTTTTACTTAAAATAAGAAGTCAATATCATACTATCCTATCAAGACTATTTTTGCTTGAATTCAGATTCGCAATATTCTGATTTTGAGAAATGTTTTACTTAAAATAAGAAGTCAATATCATACTATCTTATCAAGACTATTTTTACTTGAATCAAGATTCGCAATATTCTTTAAAATACTTATTTTGAGAAATGTTTTACTTAAAATAAGAAGTCAATATCATACTATCTTATCAAGACTATTTTTGCTTAAATTGAGATTCGCAATATTTTTAAAAATACTTATTTTGAGAAATGTTTTACTTAAGATAAGAAGTCAATATCATACTATATCCTATCAAGACTATTTTTGCTTGAATTGAAGTCAATTCTATTTTAATATTCTTAAAAATACTTATTTTGAGAAATGTTTTACTTAAAATAGATTGTCAATATCCTTATATTCACACAACGGTAGAGCAGTTAGCACTTCAGTTTCAACTGATGAAAGAATCTGGGTAATCAAACTGTTTGTGCTTTGAATAATCGATTGCACTGCAACCTAAAGAAAATAATATTGATTTAATATTTTTTATATTCAAGTTTTAATATGTTTAAAAACTAAGTTGTGCTTTAGTTGGGGAGCTATGCAGCCTAACAAAAAAAATGTTATTTGTAACAATGAAATTGGTCACAAAAAAATGCAACATAAACTTAGAGTGTATAATGCCTAGGCCTAGGCCTAGTACCCAAGTCCTATAGTTACTATAGCTAATAGTCCTGTATAATAACAGTACCAGCAAGGCCTAGGAAATAGACGTATTTCTCTAATAAAAAATAGTTTAAAATGCATAATTGTTGTAATTTTAAAGCAAAATGGCTTACCTGTGGAATCTTGTTTCTCTCCTCTAATTTTAGTAGAAGGAAATCAGCATTTTTTATACTATTATCTGCTTGTTCATCCTCTAGTTAGTAGGCCTTCTTGCTGAGCATCAACAAGATCATTAATATTAAACAATCATTAACAGTATAACAATACTAGAATTATCACTACTACTATCGTCAGTTGATAAATCATCTCCGTTATAATAGTTTTTTTCTTCATTAACTTCGTCAGTCTCCTAGTCTAGGCCTAGTTCTACTTCATCCTCAATTGGCATCCTCGTTTTCTCCAGGCATACTTATATACTGATGTTTCCATCGTCAACTGCAGGAGGTTGCCGATTGTTATACTCGTCCTTAAAATGGCGTCTTATGACATGCTTGTAAAACGAATTGTAAATTCCAAAGCTTGCCGGGCAGCGAACCACCAATTCCACATGTTACTCGAAAATTTGGAGTATTTCCATGAATTGAATTATAATGCCTTAGCAAATAGGGTAGCAAATACTGTACCTACTTCAGTTTACTGGCACCAACTTATCGCTTTTTTTCGGACTGCAACAAACATGTGTCATTATTATTGTCTGTCGTATTACTGTTGGTCCAGACGTTTTATAGATTTGCTTTAACCACCATGGAGGTTTATACCTCCATGCTTTAACGTTGAGCAGTATAATGACCTTATACATTCTGGGTAAAAGGCCAGCGATAAATTTTTGGTTATAGTTGAAAAACAACACTGTGTGTGGTCGATGACCTAGGCCTAGCTCCCGGCGGGATTCATGGCCAACGGTTTTTTAAAGTAATCATTCAAAATCTAGAGTTTGTAAGTAAAAGACACCTTTCATCGCAATTTATATATTAAATGCTTCAATAGGCCTAGTAAGATTAGTCTAATATAATGTCGAAGGAAGACGCTTTGTTGAAGATCCGAGAAATAGATGAAGAAGTGGCCAACATTTTAACAGGTTCGTAGGCCTAATAATAATTATATTTTAATCTGCCAGCAGTCTAGGCCTAGCCTAGGCTCCTTCCTAGTTAGTAATACTGTAGGCCTGGAACTAGTAGGTCTAGGCTAGCCTACTATGCCTGTACTGACGGACAGGTGTATAGGTTTAGCTTAGCATTTTAGTTCAGACATTGACAGAGAGGACAAATATTGTCGGACCTATTTCAGCTAGGTATAAGGAAGGCCTAATAATAGATAATACAATTATAATGTAACAGTTATTTTGTAATGTAGCCATGAAATATCTACGAAGGATTATATTATATACACATATTCCAATGAGAAATATAATGACATTTAAAAACACTTCTTTATATTTAATTAATTGTACACACTAAGTAATCCCCGAAGTGATCACATCGATATTGAAACTTAATGTTTTTAACTCTAAATTTAAAAAAAACATACTAAAAAAACAAACAAAAAACATACGTACTGCATAACTAAAATTGTTATATTAAATTTCTTTTAAAAAAACTGTGTTATTTACAATATCTTAAATTATTTGTTAGGTAATTGAAGAAGTTCGAAGGATACTAATTATTACTAGGCAAAGAGGAATGAAATACAAAAGAAAGCTTTTTAAAAAAGTGCTTAGCAAATTTTTCCAAAGAAGAGAATAATATAGTTTATTTTGGTATTTTAAAGAGAAACACCAGTCCTCCATCTGGTAAGTACAGTGTATGTTTTTGTACTTTTATCTATTCATAAATAGTTTTATAATGGACCAATGGTAGTGAGGAAAATACGTGTAAATATTGTGTACGTATTTTTAACAGCTTGGTTCGACTCAAGCTAGTGTCATGCACTCCTCCCTTTGACAACTAAAATTAAATAAATGACTTATGAATATTAATTTTTGACATATTAATGCTCTCCTGGCCAGCCCACCCTTTCCCCTTCCCTTTACATTGACCACCTACAAAACTGTAGGCTACATTATTAAAAATTTGAGCTACAGTATATCAAGTTTATGTCCATACATTATTCCACTCATTTAAATAAATTTATATAATATAATGTTTTCAATTTGTTATTTTTGGTTAGGTTCAAAGATAACCCATATGTTGTCAAATCTGTCAAACATATTTGTTGGGAAAAACTCATCAAAAAAAGTCTGCCGACCTTGAAGGTATTTAGTGTTTTTTAAAATTTAAAATACAAGTAACATTATGTACATTAAAAAAAAATATCTTAAAGTGTTTTTTTAAAATCAAATTTATCTTAGCTTAAAATTCAAGGTATATACTACAGTATGTTTACAATAATTTATTAAAATCAAACAATTGTTATTATAAACATTGATACGGAATAAAAACATCAATCAGGATTGAGCACCGTTTTGCGTATTGTCTTCCTAAATAGTAATATTAAAAATAAATTTAGACCCTAATAATTTAACTAAAAATAATAGATACAGCCAGGCCTGTCTTTGGGATCGGTATAAACAGGGCAAAGTTTGTGATTAAAAAGTTCAAATGCATATTCCACCCACCCTTATGTCTTATAATGTAAAATTATTCTTACCACCGTTCTAATATTGCGTCATGTTTTTGTGTTTACCGCCCCAGATATAGGACTCTAAAACCACACCGTACCCAATTAGTTGATGATGTTACACATATTTTAAATACAGTAATAACTAAAACTATATTAATCTCTTTTCATGTTTAGGAACATGAATAAAGATCCAGAATCCTGGTCTTCACGCCGATCAGGTAATATGCCGGTATTGCTTTTGGACACAGAAATGGCCTACATTAAAGTTTAGCAAACAATTCTAACTACAAAGAAAGCAAAATTAGATGAGGCTCTAGTTACTCTCCTCTCCACTTTTTACCTTCTGGATTTCGATTATCCAAAATGAAAAGAAGTAGGCCTCACTATCCTATAACAGTTAGTGATTTGTGATGAAAACACACCTGTACACTTGACAAAGGCTGTTGAATCATCATTAGTATACATTAATAAATTTAAAGACACCTAATAGTTTAAAGCCCAGGTGCGGGAGAAGAATTTTACGAAATTTGTATTTTACCATTTTAATGTTTTTAAGTTTTCTTTTGATGGCATTTTATTATTAATAAAAACAAGTTTGTTTTAAAGAAGTTGTATATATTATTGTACCTAATGTCATGTAAATTGTAGTTCTTAATGAAAATAACAGTATTGTTAATATTATGTTTTATAACATTCTTGAATTTATTTGTTTAAGTAAAATATTACTTAAAATGAGTATTCATTTATCGTTCTTAAAATAAATTTTTAATGATTTATATTTTATAGAATTCTTGTTTCAAGCAATTTTTTCCCAATATAAGTAAGAATTTACGAATTTTAATTTGATAGAATTCTTGTTTCAAGCAATACTTTTCTTAAAATAAGTAAACATTTACTGGTTTTTATTTGATAGACTTCTTGTTTACTTATTTTAAAAAAAAGTTTTGCTTGAAACAAGAATTCTACAAATAAAAATCGGAATATTCTTACTTATTTTAAGAAATATATTGCTTGAAACAAGAAAACTAAAAATATAAATCGGAATATTCTTACTTATTTTAAGAAAAATATTGCTTAAAACAAGAATTCGAAAAAATACAAACCGGAATATTCTTACTTATTTTAAGAAAAATATTGCTTGAAACAAGAATTCTACAAATAAAAATCGGAATATTCTTACTTATTTTAAGAAAAATATTGCTTGAAACAAGAATTCAAAAAATACAAATCGGAATATTCTTACTTATTTTAAGAAAAATATTGCTTGAAACAAGAATTCAAAAAATACAAATCGGAATATTCTTACTTATTTTAAGAAAAATATTGCTTGAAACAAGAATTCAAAAAATACAAATCGGAATATTCTTACTTATTTTAAGAAATATATTGCTTGAAACAAGAATATTAAAATTAAAAATCGGAATATTCTTACTTATTTTAAGAAAAATATTGCTTAAAACAAGAATTCTAAAAAATACAAATCGGAATATTCTTACTTATTTTAAGAAATATATTGCTTGAAACAAGAATTCTACAAATAAAAATCGGAATATTCTTACTTATTTTAAGAAATATTTTGCTTGAAACAAGAATTCAAAAAATACAAATCGGAATATTCTTACTTATTTTAAGAAAAAAATTGCTTGAAACAAGAATTCAAAAAATAAAAATCGGAATATTCTTACTTATTTTAAGAAAAATATTGCTTGAAACAAGAATTCAAAAAATACAAATCGGAATATTCTTACTTATTTTAAGAAAAATATTGCTTGAAACAAGAATTCAAAAAATAAAAATCGGAATATTCTTACTTATTTTAAGAAATATCTTGCTTGAAACAAGAATTCAAAAAAATACAAATCGGAATATTCTTACTTATTTTAAGAAATATATTGCTTGAAACAAGAATTCTATAAAATACAAATCGGAATATTCTTACTTATTTTAAGAAATATCTTGCTTGAAACAAGAATTCAAAAAAATACAAATCGGAATATTCTTACTTATTTTAAGAAATATATTGCTTGAAACAAGAATTCTATAAAATACAAATCGGAATATTCTTACTTATTTTAAGAAATATATTGCTTGAAACAAGAATTCAAAAAAATACAAATCGGAATATTCTTACTTATTTTAAGAAAAATATTGCTTGAAACAAGAATTCTATTTTAAAAAATCGATAAATTGTTACTTATTTTAAGACAGATACTGCTTAAAACAAGAATGAAAAAAGCAATTAAATTCTTGGTAAGAATATTGTTCTTAAAGTATTATTTCTTGGTAAGAATAATTTTCTTGATAAGAATTTGTGTGATTCTTGTTAAGAATTTTACGATTCTTGGTAAGCCAAAAAGTATTGAAATACGGACAAGTCAAAATTTACTTGTTTCAAGAAATATTTTGCTTGAAACAAGTTTTTTTTTTCTTAAAACAAGAATCAGAATTTTGCTGTGCACAACTGGACGCTTTTCTGCCACGGCTTTTAACGCTCCATTCACATCAACTTCTTTGCACTTTAATCTGTACTGTGGGCATATTTCATGTAACACCTTCAAATTTTGAGCTTCTTTAATGCCGTACTTGCTTATCATAATGTCACGAAGCTCTTCAAAACCAGTATAACCATCGTCTCGGCCCCGAATCCTATGCAAATCGAGGTGAATAACTGCTGCGGAAGCATTTGCATAACATGTCCCATCCTTTTGTTTATGTGCCTTAAAACTAGATCTGGTCCGATTAATGTAGATATTAAGGTCTATGGAAACTAATAAATGAGACAATGTATCTTGGCAACGGAGTGTATCCCGTGCTAACTTGCATACATCTTTTAGATGGTCGGGGTGATTTACATGAAATCATTATAACATTACACCCTTATCAAAATATACCAAACCGTTCCAAAAACTATGCAAGCCCTAATCATACCTACAGAAATTTTAACGAAACAAATATTTCAAACATAAAAAACGGTTTGTCTAACATGAATTGGACTGGTGTTTATGGTACGGATGATCCTAATATTGCTTTACTTTCTTTTGAAACTGAATTTAAACGACTGTATGATAAACATTTTTCAATTCAAGAGCAGTCTGCAGGGAAAAAAAAAATAAAGACCTGGATGTCGGATGAACTCTTAAATTCAATAAAGCATAAACAAAAACTGTATTCCAAATCCCTCCGCTATCCGAATGACAAAAACATAAATGAATATAAGCAATTCCGTAACTCCCTTAACTCTTTAATAAAATTAACTAAACGCGATTATTATGAAAAAAAAGTTTAAGCAGCAGACAGATAATATCAAAGGAACATGGTCAATTATAAATAGTCTCATAAAAACGAATGAAAGTAAGCATTTCGAAGAGTCCACTATAAATTGCGAAGGAAACTTAACGGAGGATCCCAACATAATTTCAAATCATTTTAATAATTTTTTTGTTAATATTGGACCTACCCTCGCCAAAAATATAGACACATCTAATGCAAATTTTAAGGATTACCTCCCTACGCCATCCACAAATTCTTTATTTCTCAATCCTGTGACTGTTTTTGAGATTATGGATATTGTTATGCGCCTCAAAATTAGTAAAGCACCTGGCATTGATGATATTAACCATTATTAAACAACTTATCCCTTTTATTTCTGAACCCCTCTGCTACATTTTCAATCCTTTTTTTTGTAAATGGCACCTTTCCTGACACCCTTAACTAGCTAAAGTAACTCCTAACTGGTGACAAATCTGATTCCAGTAATTACCGTCCTATATCAGTGCTACCGATCTTTTCCAAAATACTTGAACGCCTTATTTATGATCGAACATACAATTATATTCAAAAAAATAATATACTTTACAAAAAACAATTTGGCTTTCGTAAGAACTATAATACATCCACCGCACTTCTTCAATTAACAAATGAAATTGTTGGAGCTTTCGAGAGGGGTGAATTTGCCATTGGTATTTTCATTGACCTCTCGAAGGCCTTTGATACAATTGATATCGATATTTTATTATATAAGTTACATAATTATGGAATCCGTGGCCCTGTATATAATTTATTCGAAAGCTACCTTTCAAACCGCAAGCAATGCACTAAATTTAAACACACCCTTTCTGATTTTCTTCCTATTATTTGTGGAATCCCTCAAGGTTCCCTGCTTGGGCCTCTATTATTTTTATTATACATAAATGATATCCATAATGCCTCAAATATGTTTTCTTTTCTGTTGTATGCTGATGACACAACCCTAATTTACACTGATAAAAATACAGATTCCCTAGCCCTTTTTAAAATATCAACCGAAAATCTACCCAAAATTTTAACATACTTTTCAGCAAACAAACTTTCTGTTAATCTAAAGAAGTGCTGTTGTATGGTGTTCAAAAATTCACAAATACCACTAAATACTAGTACTTTTAAACTAAAAATTAAAAATCAATTAATTCCTATTGTTGAGAAAACTAAATTTCTTGGTGTTTATCTGGACTGTATAAGCTAAATTGGAAACATCAGATTACTCAAATCGAAAACAAAATATCCAAAAGTTCTGGTATCATATATAGATTATCATCTTTCATCCCTCAAAACATACTCCGGATTCTTTACTGTTCACTAATCCTCCCTTACCTCACTTACTGTAATATTATTTGGGGTAATACATACCCGTCCTACTTAAACAAACTGTTATTGATCCAAAAGAAAACCGTAAGATACATATCAAATGCTCCTCCTTTATCCCATTCCAATCCTTTATTTTCTTCATTTGGTCTTCTTAAAATCCAGGATATTAACCATCTTTAACAAAGTGTTTTCCTCTATTCATGGCTAAACTCGATCCTGCCATCACACTTTGATGATTTATTTAGTTTCAATCTTAATTTTCATAACCACAGTACTCGGAGCGCAAATCAAATACGTATTACTTTTTTTAAAACTACTTCTTTTAAACATAGCATTAAGTTCACTGGTCCTAAACTCTGGGATAACGTACCAGTTAATATAAAAAGTGCTTTGTCTAAGAAGAGTTTTTCTTTTAAATTGAAACGGCACCTCTTATCTAGTTATGTTTAATTATCCTTTCACTCATTGTAGTTTTGATATTTAGTCTTTTCGGTACCCTGAAGTCTTCATTACTGTTTTTGTCCTGTTTCCGGTTCCCGTGTTGTCCTGTTTTTGTTGTTTTTAGTTTCTATGGGCTGCCTTATACAAGCTTTGCTTTTTAGGAATGTTGCCCCTCTTATTTTAATAATTTTTGCTGTTAATTTTTATTTTCTATGAAAGACAAGAGAAATAAATGTTACTTTGATTGATTGATGAACAAACAATTTTGTTTCATTGTTAGCTATGTCAATTTGCCAACCTTGCTTGATTAGGATCGCTCTGGTGACTAACTCTGTTGGAATTATAGAGCTTAAATCGAAAAGAAATTTAGCCCCTGCTTCCCAATCTCTTCCTTGATTACTAAACAGACGCTTTGGTTCAACATTTGTGGATCTGCAAATGTAGCAACCGACTACCGTCACCTCTGCATCGCTAAGCTTTGATTTAATCAACTCTAAATTGCTTTTGTCTGTTGGATCTCCATCTGACAGTATGAACAGTAATTTGGAATAGTTTGGGTACGATGTCATTGATATTTGGAACATTTCTGTTGCTTTTGCTAGTGCTGAATATAATGGTGTCCTTCCGTAAATAAATGGTTCAACAATCTTCAGTAATTATTTTGCTCTTTCTGTCGTAAGCTCATCTTCATTGACACAGCCATGAATAATTGTTGAGGCATCTTTTACTTTAAATAGAGACTCCTCACTTAATATTTTGAGACAAGATTCTTTAATACAACCTGAAGACATTGCCATTTCAACAACTGTTCTAATGTCTTCGGTGGTTGCTTCTTTTTCATCAACCGTTTTTGTGATAGCAGAAGAGGCCAGAAATAGAGGTAATCCTGCCATCGGGAACATAAGAGTTGTTACGCCAGATATTTATATATAACATTGAACCTTTCCCACATTAACAATTGTATTTTTGTCAATTGATCTACATGCTTTTGGTAAGTACTCATTTACAAATTTTCTTTTAAATGACTCGTTTGATTGAAGAGTATTCAAGATTAGCCTTGCATCCCTTTCGGAAACTACTTTCTTTATGGTTTCTTCCTTTGCCCATGATCTTATTGAATGTGCCCCATTATTCTCAAGTATACAAAAGCATTTTTCAATGGTAGCGTGTTTAGCTGGTCCGGCGTCACCACTGGTATACGTCTGGTTATGTTTAATTGATCCTAAGACATCGAATATATCTGGCTCTGCATTCGCTCCAACACCAACTGTAAAAACGCGACTACTGTTTGAAACGTCATGTTTAATTAAATCATCTGTCACCTTAAATACTGAGCGGGCCCAAGATCCTTCTTCGTTGTCAACATAATCTCCAATGCTGTTTTCCATTGAACCAGATACATCTATTAAGACTCCAATACACACACAGACATGATGTCAGATCTTTAAGAATGGTTACAATTAGCAATTTTAATTGAATTGTCGTTATTGTTAATATTACATGATTTTAAATTAAAATGTGTTTAAACCTGGATATAATAAATATGTATGCAAAATTCCCCACCAAATATGGTGGTCCTTTATGAGAGGAGGTGATCTCTTACGAGATGTGGGCGATTATGAGAAGCCGTCTCTTAACAGAGATGGTGATCGCTTACGAGATGTCCCTTTTTGAAAGTCGGTCGTTTACGAGAGGTGGATAGACTGATAGCTAAATAAAGAAAACATGGACGTACGTTAAAATACGATCGTAAAATCCCATCCTATAACCTTATGCGTATACGTTTAAAGTTTTGAGTTGTTACAGGACCCACATAATGTTTTCACTTTTTGGTATGATGACGTTATCAAAATCAAACATGAAGATGATGAATGATTTTAGAAAAAAAATATAATATTTATAAGAAAATGGAACACTTAAAAGCACGCTCTTTTATACTTGTATAACTCTTACGAAAGGAATGCAAAAACTACTGTTTAACTAAAACTGGCCATATGAAAATGTCACAACGGCCGATAGGCACAATCTTTATATTCAAATACGGTGAAGGTCAAATTACACGACTTACTTTATTGAAGTTGTTGGGCGTGATGAAGCCGCACATATAGGCATAAAATGGTTTGGAGCTGAGGTATAAACATTTGTAATTCCTGTACATTGCATTGATTTTTAAGACATTTTTCTTATGTTTCTATCGTTTATCCAACTATTTACTACACACAATTATCAGTGCGTTATTTAAAAAAAAAAGATACAGAACTCATGCGCATGCTTTTTGTAATTAACAATATTATATCGATCGTTCGCGTTATGTTTAACGAATTTGATTTTTATATTTAAAGCTACCACAAGGTTAGTTTGTATGTTTATCATAATTGTTATGTTCTGTTTTCCTGTAGCCATGGCTACTCATTTTATTATCCATTGATAATTCTATTGATGTAGGCGTCAAGATGGAAATTCCCATCTTGAAAGTTGTTCAAACATTTATTTAAACCTGTTTGGCAATGGCCCAAATGGACGAGACAACAAAAAGTAAAAACGCATAACGTTAAAGATGTATTGTCCCTTGAAACACAAAAAATGGAAAAAAAAAATATTCTAAATTTAAATTGGCCATATCAAAGTAATATTAAAGTTATTCACTTTAAGTCGAAAATTTGAGCCAAAAACAAGTTGAGGTAATTAACAGGTACATTAATTTAATTACATTTCGTCTGAAAAATCGTCACAAGCGAAAGTAAACAAAGATTTCAAACCATGAGTATGCATTATGCATGATGCTAATTAGGATTGTTTACAACTCGTTGCGGTTGAGAAGGTATTTTCACACAGATCGCGAAGAAGTTTTTTTATTATGCATACAGAGTAGCCAAACAAGCGCGTTGCATTATGAGATATGTTTTGATCGAAAACCTCGACTAGAAGTCAAAGTAATTTTTTGAACAAAAAACCGTCTGTATTTCGGTTAAAGATGTATTGTCCCCAAAAAATGAAAAATAAAGATGAAAAAAATCTAATTTTGAATAGACCGTTCTGTAGTTAACATAAAGTTATTCACTTCCACCGAAAAAAAATCCGAAAAAAATATTGATTTCGCTTATAAAAAATCAAAATAAGTTTACCATTTTTTCGAACTCATCGGCTCAGAAATTAGGCCGGTAGAGCTAACTCATACATATGCATGATATGTTAATGAGCATCCACACAGCAGAGATCTGATCTAACAATGGACGATGCACGTTGTATGTACACAACAACACCACCAGAGATCGACGCGACTCGACTGTGGGTTTCCCTGGCCTGATCGTATAAATATGTAAAGCTGAGCTGTTAATTTGTCGGTAAGTAGGCCTAGACGGTTATTTTAAATATAATAATACAGTATATATAACGCAATAATAACAGGAAGGTAAATTAATTAACTTAGCCTGAAATTTTTTCAGTTCAGGGCTAGGCCTAGAATAATTAATACATGCTGCTGCATATTACTAGGCTAGTAGCAAGCAGACTGTGACAATCGGGTCCCTGCAGAAGATGCCCAGCTAGGCCCTATACATTGTACTCTTCATAGACTGGCCTAGGCTATATGCCATCAATCTTAGCTACATTCCGAAAATACAGCCAGCTTGCTGTACCATATATATTTACAGTTGAAGCTTGTTTAACTAATTTTTATGATAAAAATAACATTTTTCAGGGAAAATGGTTGCAATACAAGCCTGAAATTGAGAACCTTCCAGCAGCACTGTACAAGTAGACAGAGGGGAAAAGCCAGCTTAGCCATTTTACAACACAAACAAATGTTCTCTGTACTGTAGTAAGTCAAATATTTATTTTCTCTTTTTATAAGTTATAACGTTATAAGTAATGTGTTTTAATTACCATAGAAAGGTAGTATACTTATTTGACTATGTCAAAGTAAGCAATTTCACTAGCCCAATTTTGCACTAAATAAATACTTTGCTTTTACTTTTTTTAAAGACGTTGAGCTGATGAAGATTGGAACAGAGGTCACCCAAAGACAACAATGATAGACTCGGTATTGGAATATGATTGGATATTGCAGGAAAAATATTCCTGACTCTCCTGCTGCATTCGGCCAATATGTTCTTGTCCAGCTTGTAAAATATTGTATAATTTTTTTTGTATTATATATTATTTTGTAAACATAACATTCAATAAATAAAAAAAAAACTACTACAACAGTACACAGGATAAATTCTTCAAATTTACTTACACTTCATAATTTTACTGTAAATATTACAGTGCAAAAGGAGTTAATAAAATATATATATACAGTATATCTTATTGAATTCCTGTATTGTTTTTTGTGTCAATTTGTCTACTAATTATCAATGTGTTGATTGTGGCAGTAATTACGACAGCTATAGTCTTCTAAGATCGCTCACATCCATTACAAAGTGTCATTTTAATAGTAAGAAACGTTTCAATAAATTGTGAATGTTGCCACTGTACGATACATTTTATGTTTCTCACTACTTGCTCTTATTGTTCAATCAATCAACCTAAAAAAAAAAAGAAATTTGTGTCAAAATATCTGCATAAAATGTTTATTTGCGGAATGCTAATTTGAACCTATTGCATTTGATACAGAAAATATTTTTAAAATATTGCATCAGTAAAACATCCAAACAATATTTAGATTTTCTTTTTTTTTTTTATTTTCACTGCCGAATAGATAGTTGAAATCTTTAAAAATTAAACCAATTCATCATGATAGAAACAAAAATACATCCCTTCTGGTGGTGGTCTACTGTAGCCCTAGCTAGCAGTGTACTGCCTAGGCCTACTACACTCTACTTCTAGAGACAGAAGTAGGCAGCAGTTAGGCTACTCGAGACTGTCAGTGCTAGTATTAGTAGTACAGTAGCAGCAAATTCGGGCCTAGGCCTAGCTAGGCCTCTCCTGTTAGCGAAACAAAAACTCACCTAAATGAATAAGATTCAACATCAAAGTTACCAACTGTAATTGTAACTTAGCATTCTGCATGCTAGCTATATGTCTACGACCTTATGGATACAAATGATAAAACTGCGATGCTAGCTACTACTCTACAAAATGCATATTATAGTAATTTCCCGACTGAGTTGCTGAAAATGAGGAGTACTGATCACCCATGGCTTTCGAAAAGAGTGAAACAACTCATAAAGCAACGACAAAAAGCATATGTTAAATTTGGAAAATCTAGCAAGTGGAAAAAACTTCGAAATGGGGTACAAAAAGCGATTATGGACGCGAAAAAATCTTACTACCAAGACGCGATTTCTGGCCTTCACAATTCGGACTCCTCCAAATGGCACAAGAATGTTGGAAAACTTTGTAATCTTAATCAGAAGCAGTCATTTAGCATTCCAGGTCTTAACGAAAAGGAAACCGCTGAGTCAATTAATCAGCACTTTGCGGATGTCTGTTGCCAATTACCTGCTCTGGACCAAAACAACTTGCCTGCATATCTTCCATCCTCGCAGCCGCCTCCTGAAATCTATCCTGGACAGGTCCAGAGATTGCTACAATCAATAAAACCCAAAAAGGCAGGACATCCAGAAGACCTGCCTGCTAAACTTTTAAGAGAATGTGCTTTTGAACTAGCGCCCCCCATAACCAATGTGTTTAATTGCGCCCTAAAAGCAGGTATTTTCCCTGATAGGTGGAAGCATGCGACAGTAGTACCTGTCCCTAAAATCAAAGGAGCTAATACCTGTAACGATCTGCGTCCTATTTCACTTACACCCTTATTAGCAAGAAATTTTGAGACTTTTTTAGTTAATTGGATCATAGAGGACATTAGCGTTAAGCTTGATAGTAGACAATTCGGGAGCCGCAAGGGTGCATCCACCACCCATTACTTAATTAGTTTAATTGATTCTGTATTGAAGGATACTGATGGTAAACATTGTTATGTTAATTTATGCGCGGTTGATTTTGCTAAAGCCTTTGATCGGGTTGATCATACTATAATTATTAACAAATTAATAGATATCGGAGTGAGATCATCCATAATACCCATCATCTGCAGCTTCCTTACTAATAGAGGCATCAATACCAGAGTGGGTAAGACCATCTCGGGTACAAGAAAGATCACCTGCGGCGTGCCCCAGGGCACTAAATTGGGCCCAGTTTTATTTCTGGTCATAATTAATGATGCCAGTCTAGGAAGCTGCAGAAGATGGAAGTATGTGGATGATCTCACTCTAGGTGAAGTCGTGAAAAAAAACAATAATTCCCATTTACAGGTCTCCCTTGATGATTTGGATGACTGGTGTAAAGCTAACAATATGTTGCCTAAACCGTCTAAATGCCATGTTATGACAATTAATTTTTTGCGTAATGCTAGTGAGTTCCAGCCATTCACCCTCAACAATACTATCCTTGAATGTGTTGGCAACCTCAAATTGTTAGGGGTTACTATTCAAGATAATATGAAATGGGACATGCATGTCACAGACATAGTCTCTAAGGCATCTCGAAAGATGTTTGCTTTATTTGTGATGAGGAGGTCTCACGCGTCTGTGAATGACCTGATCAAGGTGTTCTGTTGCTATATTAGACCTATTCTTGAGTATGCATGCCCTGTGTGGCATGGTGCAATTACTAAAAAATTAGCACATAAAATTGAAGCTGTTCAAAAAAGAGCTCTAAGAACTATCCTGGGAAAAAATTATATATCGTACGATTTAGCTTTAGAGGAGACGCAACTCCTTTCGCTTGCGGCAAAGAGGGAAAGTCTGGTGCTTTCCTTTGGTCAGGGTCTCATAAAATCGACTTTGCACAGGGATATGCTCCCTCCTTGCCGCAAGCGAAAATTAAACCTTAGATCCAATGGTGGAAATCTGGAAGTGCCTAAATGCAAAACCGACAGATATAAACGGTCTGCTGTACCGTATATTGTTAATCTGCTTAACTCGAAATAATTTTTTTATATAGGATTTTTATAAGAAAATAAATAAATTCATTTAAATTAATACTATTGTATTTATTGCTTAAAATAAATTAAAACCTTGATAAATATTTTTAAAATACTAGATAAATTTTAATGATAATGTACAGTATATTTATTTTTCTTATGCATATTGTAAATTGTTTTGTATTTTTTATCTGTAATGTAATTTTTTTATATAATGTGCTACAATAATTTCAGACTTGTTCTGCTTTTTGTAATGTTTCATATACCGAAATAAATAAATAAATAAATAAATATAGTTTCCGTGTTTTCTTCAAGATTCGTCTCGCATCACTACTCGACTCTCTCGCACGCATGCATTGCTATCGTTGTTGGCTGTTGATTTGGAAAACATCATCATCCACACGATGTATATATCCATACAATATGAATATTTATGAGCTAACTCAGGTCAAGGGTTAAATTAAACCGGAACACATTTGTCTTCCAGACAAATAGCTTCCGGTTGGTTAATTTTTGCATTAAATTGCGATTTTCCCGTGTAAAAAAATTATTTTTTTCAATCCAAATTGAGGTCAAAGTGAATAACTTTTATGTGCAATTAAAATGGCCTATTCAACAAAAATATTGAAAACAAAATTTTTTTCAGGGGGACAATACATCTTTAAATTAAGTTTTTTTTCGACTAATTTTTGGTGAAAGTTAATAACTATTATGATACTTCAAAATGACCCACTTTTTTTCGAAATAGTTAAAAAAATTTTTTTTTGAATTAGTCAAAGTGACAATACATCTTTAACACGCCATGCCTAAATACGAAACAGTACAGAATTCACTTTCTCGTGGTGGGTGCGGGAGTTTTATATTACAATATAAATATTTAAATAGTTTACAGTACTGTGCTGTTAGTCTGAAATAAATAAACAAATAATGTTTATTTCTTATATTAAGGTTGGTTTGAAAACTTTTTTAACTGATTCTATTATAAAGCCACATTATTATCTTTATTAATGAGCACGTTAGCAAAGCTGTCTAAAATATGTTGTTGTAGTTTTTTTTTTCTTTCTTTTGTTTAAAATCGGGTTTTAAATAAAACGGCCGCTTATGCTTACGCGTTATAATGTTCAGTTAAAATGTACCATTTATATTCGCATTTGCTTACCATGCCGTCATATTTACTGGGATATGCAATACCAGTTTTCTGCTACCTCTGTACCTTAAATGTGTGATTATAGGCCTAATTAGCCGATAGTTGCCGTCATTCTATTAAAAACATTGGTATACAACCGACATGGTATTGATACCATTTAGATATAAATAGTTTGTGGGAATTAGAAGATGCTGCACCTTATTAAAAGATAGACCATAATTTGAAATTTGTGTTTTATTGTTGAAAGTGTACAATTAAAAAGTAATTATAAATGTGTTAGGCCTATATTCTGAACAAAACTAAGGAGAGGTATTGTCTCATTTTTTGTTTGTTTGTTTTGTATGTTTAAGAAATCGAAATTAGAATTATGTTTTATTTTCAGATTGAACAATATAATACCAATGAAATTTACATTCTGGAATGTATAATAAAGTTATTTTGCAATCCTTGTAACATTATTCATTTGATGTATTGTTGTTATTATATTGTAATTATGAAAGTATCTGAAAATGAGTTACGGGCCTACTCAGATTTACTTTTATTATACTGTATATAGTTTATTTATCATGTTATGACTCAGCGGCGTGTGCCGGTCCATCAGGCTGTCAGGTTAACACAGCCCTTAACTCTCTCCCTCTACGCAGGAAATATATCAAACGTGAATAAACGTCTTGCCTCACAAATTACATATTCACAGGAAAACTTGCATTTACACAAGCTTAGGCACGAACAGTGCAGTTTCTTTGAATACATTATTTCTTTAAATAATGCAGTATTTATTAGTATTTTCTTTGTGCGTAAACTTTTTAGTAGAAAAACAAAAATTTTAAATCATGAACGAGGTTAATTGCAGATAGTTTTTTTAATGAATTGTCTGATTGATTGAGAAATATCAACAATGGTGACAGTAAGGACCGTTATCGGAATAGTTGCCGTTAATTTTATATTTTTAGCAGAATGTACTGTCTTTATCAAATTGGGAGGCCAGGATTTGACAGTCACGCATGGAAAGAATGTTTTGCTTTACTGTCGAGCACCTGAAATCACCACACTAAAGATGTTGCTAGGAAAGCAGGGACAAGTTAATTTATCACTTAAGGATACAACATGGAGTCGTTTTATGTTCATGTGGAACGGAATTAATAAAGGATTTGGACTGATACCTATTTCAAGACGTGAAACACAATGTCAATATTTACTGAGGTTTATTCGCTCTATCGCTGGCACAGGTTCTGTTACGGTACTGTCAGCGCCTGAGGTCGGTTCCCCTTCCTGCACGATGGATATCCCATCATCACATCTTCATGTTGGAGAAGAAGTCCGCTTAACATGCACTTCCAGTGGTGGTAATCCGCCAGCTGAATTGCAATGGTCTTCCGGAGGACGTCAAATGCAACAAATCGCAACTAGAAAGTCAACCATAACCCATTTACTAGAACCACCTGATAACGGCGCTGTATTCACTTGCACTGCGCGTAGTCGCGCAATGGATCGCCCACGCAGCTGCAGCCTGCAACCACTAAATATCCAACCAACAGTAAGTATTAAACCTGTTACTAATTTGGTGGAAGTTGAAGAAACGGCCATGTTTAGATGCAAGGGTGATGGTGTCCCTCGGATTGAAAGTTACAAGTGGTATTTTGGTGACCAGTTAATAACATCGACGACAGGTAGAATAAGAAAAGTAGGCCGAGAGTTGTACATAGACGAAGTTTTTTGGCGGGATCATAACGTCATTGTTCGATGTATAGTATCAACACAAAATGGATTGACAGCTAACACGACAGGAGTTGTACGAGTAGTTTATGATCTTGAACCAACAGCGCTCCATGCAGTACCAAATGGAGGAGGCGGATACATACCACCCATGCCCACGGACCATTCGAATACTAAACAAGTTAGTAGCCTCGTAGTACTAATAGGGCTTGGAATAGCTGGATTATTATTTGGTACGGGTACAATTATGACATATATAGTCTATGTTAAATTATCTAATAAAAAGGAGAATGAAAGATATGGGCCTTCACTATTAAGAAGAGGTCGTATTGATAAACAGGCACAGACTAGTACGAGGCATCGAAGTAAAACGTCGGTGTTTAGCATTTCTTCAGCATCAGGTGGCATTAACAACACTATGCAATCATCAACTCAAATAGAAGAGAAACCCAGGAATAGTGCGTCATGCCGTCTTGAAAGAGTTCCAAGTGAGGCATATAAACGAGGACAGAGTTTAGTAGCAATAAACGAAGAAGCGAGTTTGTCGTATGAACAGATAAATCATCCGGATGATGCTGGAAGTTCTTATTATGACTTTTCTGGAGAATATCTTCCTGATATTATTGATTACGATGATGTCTCTCTAGAATCTCAGCAAAGTCGTGATAATAAAACAGCTGACATGAATGACTTCTATGAAGCTTTGCGTCCAAATTCTGATTTTCTTGATGATGCGGACATCAATGAAATAATTGAAGCCGCCATGCGACGAGCATCCCTGACGCGCGATGGCCAACTATTTTACGTCAGTTCGAAAAGTTGGGCTCTTTAATAAATGATAGGAGACTGAATTACTAATATGACTAAATTAATTTTGCAGTACACTGCTCTTTCCAAAATGAAGTAAAGTTGAAAATATATCGACGTTGTTGCTAAACGTCTTCGATTTTGTTTATTCGCCATGAACATCAAACATTATTAGAAAAGAGAAGAGCGAGATTGATGTCACCCTTCCCCTATTATATTATTTACGGTAGTTTATTCGAAACGAATTATAATTTAGAAAATTTATGTGAAATCAAAAATATTATTTTCTATTTCAAGAAAGCATTATGCTTTTGGTATACACTTCTTTCACTTTTTTGAACCCACTATTTGACCTTACATTTTTTGTCATTACTGATTTTTAATCAAATTATCCCATAGGCTTAATATTTAAAAAATGTAATTTCGTTAATACTATAATACTAACAAGACAGCATTCAGACAAGTATACCACCTTAAGGGAAATGTTAAAATTAGAATACGCGATAAACACACAACTTCCCTTCCTTCGTAACGGGATTTTCCGGTTATGAATATTAATTTTCTTTATTAAATTATTTTAAATATGGAAAATGAAAAGATTTGTTTTTAAAGTCGAAGTATTCTGGAAATGACTTCGTTAAAATCTGAAAATATATGTATATTATCACCATTTGTGCTATTAAGTAAAACAAAATTAGCAGCCGATGTTTATTGTTGCCAGTAAACATGATGGTATTATATTAGAGTACATTTGAAATGTACATTGTGGTTATGTAAATAAGTAAGTAGCAGTAGTAACGTTATTCCAGTTCATTTAATATACTGTACAAACAATAAAGATACAGAATGGAAAAAGAAAATGCAAGCAAGAACAACAAAAGTTTTAAACTTGTGGAAAAGAAAACAAAACATTATATATGTACACGATGCATGCAGGCGGGTCTTGCATTGGTGCGGGCACTCACTTGAAACTGTAAAAATATTGATATATAAATAAAGCAAATACAATGTTGTTTTATGTGTAAGTGTGTGTTCATCACGTTATAGTACTGTAGCTTCAGATTTTAAAAAAATAATGGGAAACAAACATAAAAACGAACAATTACAAGGAATGATTTACCTCAAATGAGCTCGTCAACCCAATTTTAGGTTTCTTAAAAAGATATATTTTCAAAATTATTGGAAAAGCTGGATGTGGACCGCTGACTTCTTTTTTGTTGTTAAATAAAACATGTCACCATTTTAAACAGTTACAGCAGAATTTAAAAAAAAACACACACAGTTTGTCTAAATGGATTAGCAAACCGAAAGGTTAACATAATTATTCATTTTTTATTCATCATTATGAATAAGTTGAGTAATTTAAAATTTCATTTTAGATATATACATTTAATTACATGATTACTTATTAACTTTATTAGACCTTTTAATGTTATATGACAATTATGAAACATTTACTCTTTTAATCTTTTAAAATTGGCAAAGATCCATTTTGACGAAGATTGTGTGTGTATGATTTTAAAGGAAATGACGCTATTGAATCTAATTCGGCTGTCCCAAACAGGATGCTAAAATTCGATGAACCTGAAATTATTTAACGCAGCAATAATACAAATGTATGCTAGCTTTGGTTGAAAAGAATAGCCTAGCTCTACATTTTCTCTCACTTTATATCAAAGCGAATACTAGGATAATCAAACTGGCAATTAAATATAATATACGGAAGTAGATGAATTTACTGAAAAAAGGGGAATTTAAAACAATGAGTATCATGATGGGATATAAAGAACTCTAGTAGTGAGAACGATACCTTGTACTGATAATGTTTTGCTGAAACAATACAGTATATTAATTCGCACACAACTTGGCAGAATTCGTTTTAACCTCATAAAACAATTACCTACATTTTTAAATGCGCCTTTAGCAGTCTTGGGTGGTATGTGCGCTATAAAAATCCTGTTATTATTATTATTATTATTATTATTAGTGTTATTATTATTATTACATATATATTATATTGTTTTATATAACACCTAAATAAATGCCTGTCATTTCATCCCAATCATAAAAATTAGTTATTTGTGTAATATTAGTCTACTATTGAACTGCTGTTTACATAAAACACTTACTTTAAATTCTTACAAATAAATAGGTAGTAATTTAATGACTTTCGATATGGTGATGTGAATTTCTTTTATTACTATTATTATTATTATTATTATTTCGAATAATTTCAGTCCCTGGCATGGTCTCATGAACTCTGTTACGATGAAAATACCTATATTCATTATGGCTACGTTGTGTTTTAACAGGACATGAATAAGACCGTGGTCGTTCCGATACAGGTTTCCGCACTATCTATGACTCAAACGTCTCTATTGCTCTAATAATGGTCTTTCTGTAAACCAGACTTTAAACAAAAAACCCTGTATCGTATTAGAATTAGTCCTCCCGCCTGTAAACTGTAATAATACAGGTAGTTGTTATAATGAGATGTATTTATTAGAGATAGGAATATACATCCAGTTCCCTAGATCAATGGTCTTACTGTTGGTTAGTTGACTTCGTTTAAATTAATGTTATTTCATAGGCCTGTCATCGGATGGTATCATAGAACATTAAATGAAGGCAATATAAACTCATTACTGTATAACAAACACCACGGAAGACGTGTTTTCAAAACAATGGCCATGAATATGTTCAGAAACTGATTTATATGTTCTAATAATTATAATAAAAAAAAAGCACAAGAGAATAGCGTATTCATCAAGAAAATCATGAAATGAATCAACAGCGCCACCTACCAACACACAAATAACTAGAGAGGGCGATATGGTTTTATAAGTAAATAAAGTCAACGTATATAAGAACTTCATCAAAGTAAGTAGGTAGGTCCATTTCATTTAAATTAATTATGTATTTTTTATTATTTTATTATCAGCTCAAAGTTTCATTTTTCCTTTATATATATATATATATATATAGATATATGTATATATATATATATATATATATATATATATTATATATATATATATATATATATGTATATATTACTTTTCTCTATTCCGACATCACCATAATGACTATATTTAATTGTCCTTTTACGTACGGTGATTTAAAGCCGAATATAAAATTAAGTCTGCCTAAAAGATCCCAACATTGACACTGTAACAGAAACAATTTAGGTCCATTAGCATAAACATACATGCACATCAAGATGGTTGATCGTAGACAGACAAAATAAAAGGTGGCGTAGTTTAGATTCGTATCTAGATGACTGGCAATAGTCAGTTAATGTCTACCTAGTGATAGCTGCAGAATTAGTGTGCAAAATACAAATGAAAGTATTAACAGCACATTGCCTCACAGCCTGCTTCCTATGGTAGACTTATTCGTTGGAAGATCCGCATGGCACTGACGTTATCAACAGAAGTGCTGATAACAGTATATTAAGATGGTGACAAAGGGCAACACGACTCGGCCTACCAGGCATATAATAGGTTACTATATAAAAATGGGATGAATAAATGAAGTATCCCAATCCATGTTGTATTATTTCCTGCGGCGGAATACCTGCATGGCACTAAGGTAATAAACGGAAGTATTACTGTACATTAAATGGTGACAAACAGTGTGGAATAGCCCACTATACAGGTTGCAATTGGAAATAATGAATACGTGTTAATTATGCTTCCTACGCGTTGGAATACCCGCATGGCACAAAAGTACTAAACGGAAGCATTATGAGATTACTGGTGAAAGACGGTGGTATGGAATTAACTAAAGTATTGCAAGCACATCAATTGGTGACGTAGCATAATTCTAATTAGTTACTAAACAGGTTGCTATAAAAAAAAACCTCGTTAGAAGATGACACTAAGGTTATGAACGGAAATATTATTATGACATAATATAAAGACAGAAAAAAAAATGACAAACTAGCAAACAATGAATGACTTCTTAAAATTGTAGGAATTAAATGTATTACACATTCGTGAGGTGTAATAGTGGTAATGTTGGTTGGGTGGTTAACACACAGAATAATCAGCACATAGTTATTACACAGTATATTGTATTGGTATTATTAACCACTTCAATGACTATATTATACCGGAACACCAGTGATACTATTAAACAATTCCTAAAATCATCGTTAATAATAAAGCAACCAAGACCACAATGATAAGATTAGATCAAGGCAAGATAAATCATGTGCATCATGATCATACTTAACTTTAATATGATTGTAACTTTACACTAATATTAATATCTGGTTTGTAATACCAGGGAAGCGTTAATAACATATAATACTCTTCCTTGGTAATAATACTACCGTACCTGACATTCATGGTTATGGAGAATGTTTCATTGATAATTGCAATCATATCCTACTGGTGGTAGTTATTGTCAAAACAAACACTGGAATGTACATAGGTGTCGGAAGATACATTATGCTATTATATCTTTATCATCAGTTTACTATAGTATTATACTATATTATGTTAATAATATATTATATTGGTTGTAGACTAGACTAATAAAGTTCAGTAACCAGGTTTTTAGTAACTGTAATCTAGGATACAGCTCATAACTCAAGTTGTCGGAGACACCTGTTTGATATTCCATATAAGGAAATTGTTACAGCTTCTTACTAAAGATGATGATGTCATTTGAATTTCATCTTCAAGCCAATTTAATCTTCTTTAAGTTATTTGATGAGATCATTATGATCACCCCATTTATCCTGCATAAGAATATAAATAGTGGTACCATATTTAATCAGTCCTAATACGAATACTGATATAGCTAAGCTAAATGCTGTTAAAGTCTATTAAAGTATCTAGAAGTTTGTTTGTTTTGGAACAACTGAAGTAAAACTGTATACTGTATTAGCCTTGGGTTCAGCTACATTTGTAAGTCTTAAGGGGCGGGGGGGGGGGGGGGTCGTCATCCGGGAAGAACTTGACATTTAACTTTAACTTGAACCATTTTCCTCATCATCCATTCACAAATGCTTGTAATATCAATATGTTTATTTTGTTTTGTTAAAATAAAACGTTCTTGATTCTTAACCATCCCTAATTCTCATACACAGTTCCAGAAATCACGCATCTCGCCCTGGACAAACAAAAACAAGTATGAGCTTTGTATTTGGTGCCGATCCATCTCATGGGAAAAAATAGCGTTAAGGCAAGTTAACCTCTCAAAAGGCTATCAAGAAAACTGACATCGGATGTGAAATATTATTCATGTAAATGTATTTCCCATAGGAACATATGGATGCATTCACTTTAGTTATTATATAGTCTTAACTGTATTAAGTTACAGAATAATACGTAATTTGTTTAATCATACTATTTTATATTGGCCTAAACCAGATTGGGCTCAACTGGTCTCTATATTATGACGACGCATTTGTAATACATGTCACATGGTACCTGTACAGATACGAACAAAATAACATGATTAAAGGGGTGATTCAACTGTTAAAGTTATGAGAATAAAAAGCCTTGTTTACGATGACTCAACATACGAATCTGACTTAAATCTTGTTTTACCGGTCGGCCTGTCTGTGTAAAATCAGCATCATCGCTAGCTTCACGAATATGCAAAGCGTCCGTGACAACCATTATTCTATTCTAAAGGAAATAATATTATAAAACTGCGTTTGGACTTCAATATCAGATCCACCAACCTTATTTGGTTTATCTAGAAGTGACGTCATTTAATTGTTCCTACTGTTATACTTATTCGCTACCTGTGCAGTAATTCAACAATTGGTGGTGGAACTAGCTGTATCACGTTTGACTATCTTTTTCTGATGATCAAGATGATGTATAAAGCAATATTATTGACTCTATCAGTGTTTCTTCAGCTAGCAAATGGAATCGATTTTCTAATAAGGCCTTCAAATAAGCGTGTACTTGTCGGTATGTCAGTTACACTACGGTGTTCTTTTTCGAATAAAGGTAGTGGTAATACCGTTTACTGGTATAGACCAGAAACAGAAAAATATATATCTAACAATGAGAATCTCTACACACAAATGCCACGGTATCAAATAATTGGAAACACGGGTGAGTACTCTCTTCAAATTACCAATATTCAAGTGACAGACGAAGGGGAGTATAGATGCGGATTCTTTAAGAATGGTATGTTTACTTATGCACGAGCTGTTATTGTTGTACTGGTGACTCCGGCTATGGGAAACCCAAAGTGCTCAAAGCGCCCATCGTCAATGCTACGGCCTGGGGATTCTGTTAGTCTGATATGTCAATCATCAGGTGGTCGTCCTCCAGCCTCGTTGCGTTGGTTCCGAGGTGATCAAGGTATGATCGGTACATCTCGAATATCCCCTAACGAAATTATGACGGTTCTGCAACCGGGTGACAATGGAAGGAAATTTGTTTGCAAACTTACTCATGAAACGATAAACGCACAAAGAACTTGTAGCATTATTCCGTTGAAGATTTTACCTGTTGTTATTGTAAATCCTGACGCTCTGACCGTGGACGTCGGACAAGATGCTTCATTCCGATGTGACGCAGAGGGAATACCACGTATCAACAAAATAACATGGTTAGTTAACAACACATTGGTAGTTAACGGAATGCACAACCGTTTCGTACTAAGACAAAACTCAATTGTTCTCATAATTAGGAACGCAACGCTTATGGACGATAACACGGTTGTCACGTGTCGGGCCTCAACACCAAACGGTTTGATCGGCTCGGACACTGGGATATTATTTGTAATTAAGGGCTATATACCAAAGACTACTTTGGCAACGACTATAATACAGACAGGCGCATTCACTACAGATTTAGAAGAGAAAGATTATGTCAACGAAGACGGAAACAACACAAAAGAAATTTTAGGAACATTTTTTGGTGTAGTTTTAGCGTTCCTAATTGTTGCAACTGTTCTATTCATAACCGTTCGCTTGTGTGAGAAACGGAAAAAAGCCAATGAAATGAATATGTCTCAGTTGCGAGGCAACGGCTCTGTGTATTCGATGACTAATGAATATGGCCCAGCACCGACTGTCACAGATCCCGATCCCAGTAAATACAAAACCCTCGGAATCGAGGGAAAGTTACCGTCTGTTTATCAAAACCTGATCGAGAATACAACGAACCCGGCAGTTGTGTCCCAAATATCCGGATATACAAACGGAGGGCCAATAGTGGATAATTTAACAAGCACTGGACTGCAGCACTATGAAGTAGTAGTGTCAAAGAATGATTCACTTGATGATGAAGATATTAACGATTATGAAACGCTAGGTCGTGATGGTAACGGTATCGTTGGCCGTGTTCCTCCACAGAGACGATATGACACTCCGGCTTCGGTGCTGTCTCCGATTAACAACAATACCCATAATGCAGACATTGGAGAAACCAATGCTTTTGATGGTACGTACGAGATTCCAACTGCCGTCAAATCGCAAGGTCTTCGAAAATCAGATACTCTTGATAGTAAAGGCTATGTTTGTCCTAAACAACTTTATATTTCGCATTCTAAAGCAGATTCAACCGATAATTTATTAGAGAGTAGTTGTGACATTGGGGTACAGGATTATGTTGATATGGAAACAAAAACTCGATCAATTATATATCAACAGTCGATAGAATGTCTCGATCAAACATAAGAAAAGTGAATTATCTCAAAAAGTTTCCGTGAAAATTACGCTCAAGGTTTACAGATATAAATACTGTTTTTAGTAGGCCTACTTAAAACTATTTTACGATTGAGTATTTATTAAGTACGTATTAATTTCATGTTATACGTACATAACCTCTGTGTAGACAAAAAACGAGTAAAGCACTGTTTACAATATGAAACTTCATGTGGCAACAAATATGCCCATATAATAATGATAATGTCATATCACTAGTTTAGTATATCATATTTGGCAGATCACACTTTTTGTCAAACTAGTTTGATAGTGTAGACAGAGCTTTGTTAAGTAGCCATATTGCATTAATATTGATCCCCACTTGGACGCAATGCAATGACGTATGTACAACCCAAATGTGTTGACCAATCACATGCGATGAATTATTATCGCTAAAGCTTGGTTCCCACTAGAACGCAACGCAAGGACGTAAGCCGCAACGCAAGCGGATTGACCAATCCAAGCGATGGATTATGCGAACCGTTCCTTGTGATTGGTCAATTCGTTTGCATTGCAGCTTACGTCCTTGCGTTGCGTTCTAGTGGGAACCAAGCTTTACGTTGCGTTGCGTCCAATAGTGGGAACCAAGTATAATTATTCGTACAAGATTACTGTAATTGTTAAATTGCCTTCATTAACTATAAAGCTTGGTTCCCACTAGAACGTAACGCAAGGACGTAAACGCAACGCAAGCGTTTTAACCAATGACAAGCGAAGTTATAGACAGTTAGCAATCACAAGCGAATAAGCCATCGCTTGTGATTGGTCAATTCACTTGCGTTGCGTTACGTCCTTGCGTTGCGTCGCTAGTGGGAACCACGCTTTACTAAGATAGGATGTGATACACCAAACACCTTTAACCTATATTACCAAATCTTACTATTATTGTCTATTTTTTTATATTAACTAACATATAAACAATCTTATATTCACCGGTTAGATGAGTATTTTGAATTAGGAATGCGGCGTTGTTTTTACATAACAAATGTGATTAAATCTCCCCAATTGTATATGCACAATTTACATATTATGTTGTTCCATTGTTGCAGTTGTATGAACGTATGAATGTCTAACTATTTAAAATGATTATACTTAAAATATTGTCATATATTACATATAACTTTTTGTAACGCGTTAATTGTTGTTTGTAACGCAATAATTGTTGTATCATGTAGGCCCTACTTATAATCATGTATGAATGTCTCGAAGCATTGATCTCCCAATTGTACGTACTAATAGGCCTACCATATTATAACACAGCCAAAGATATGATTGTGATTTATGTAATTTGTTATTAGATGATTTATGCGTTAAACGCAACTCATTTAAAATGATTATACTTAAAAATATTGTTATAAATTATATAAACTGTTTGTAACGCGTTAATTGTTATTTGTAACGCAATAATTGTTGTTGTATCATGTACTTATAATTATGTATGATCGACATTATATGCTGTAAATGAATGTACAAATACAATAGTTGTTATTGTTAATGCATTTTTATTAATTAATTGTATTATTCATAACCTGATCACGTTATATTGTAAACATGTTTTGTTAATTATAAATAATTGAAATAATATTAATAGTGTTACATCAATGGCCTGCTTAGTGTCACAGTATTCCCCTGGAGGGCTCAGTTCATGACTCAATACATCGATTGTTAGTCGTGGGAATATTGAAATTCTAAAGAATCAGAAAAGGGGAGTAGAAGAGGTTTAGGCTAACAGCCTACGATAACAAGATGAACTGTAACTCAGACGATATATCAATCATTCAAAATGACCCTAAATAAACCGTACTATAACTCCACTAATTAAAAAAATCCGAACACACGGGACACTATTTTGAGAAACAAACGAGATGAATATGTCTTTTTTTAATTTTGAAAGTGTGTCCTGAAGCCGATTTTCGATGCACTAGGCAACAGAATAATTTTAGAATATGTGAACTCCAAGGAGGTATTTTCATAATGAATAGCATTTATTATGATACCAGATAACTACAGATATTTTAAATGATTTAAAATCAAGGTAGCATTGTTATATAACTGTCCATACGTACGTCAATCCTTTCCCGCGTCCTTCCTGTCAGATAAGTTTAAAGGCTATTCTTCACATTAAAATAATATTACTAAAAGTCAAATTGTAATTTCACGAGATACTAGGACTAATACAGTACACAGACTGTGCTAAACTTCCTTCCGAGGTCACAAAAATCCGTTTGTAAGTATATTGTGATATGAATGTTGGATGTCTATTTAAGTACAGTACTGTGACCATCTATGCCTAATAGCACAATAAAAAATTCTTGTTTAACAGAGACACCACCCCCCCCCCCTCCCCGCCTCCCACAACCCATTGTGACGTACAGCTGAGGAGTTTATGGGGCCTCTGGTCTCTGCTCTCGAAACACTAAATATTTACTGAATTAAAACATTTTCTTAAATGGTCTAAGTATGTTGTTTTATACCACAGGTGATAGCAGTGGTATTAAAAACTTCTAATTCATAAATCTTATTCACCCTAGTTTTAAATAATATAGTAAGTATAGTTATTAATAATAATTATGAGTAGGCCTATAATAAAAAGGCCATATACATGGCTGCAGTCACGTGCTCAAGTTAATGATTACCGACCAACCGACCGACCAACCGACATATGAGCTGTAGAGTCGTAAAACCATTATATTTGTAGCTCCTATTATTTTGACAAATTTTATTGTTTATTTAAACAAACTAACATGGTAATTAATTGATATATATTGGCGTTTATTTCGAAGTAGCCCTTTTATTATTTAAGTATTAATGAATTAGGCAAGTTTAGTCTCCTTCTATAACAAAATGATTAAAGCGAAAATGAAACATAATTTGAACCTGTAGTCGGTATCACCAATAACATCTTTTGGTCATCGGCAATGCGTTTTTTTAATACTTTTTGTTATGGCCTACTACCTAAATGTCCTACCTTTGATTATTATCGTAAACATAAGCATAAATCTATAAACTGGCAGACAGTTGTAAATTTTAAAACTGATTTCGATGTGGTGGTGTATAATGGTTCATTTTTAAACGATAACATGCAATATGGTTTTACGCTTTCAAAAATTGGATTCATCAAAAAGGTTAAGTAAGTTACCCTTTAACAGAAATACATTTCAAGGGTTCAATTTGCATAATATTGTTCTAGCCCTATTTAACTATGAACTATTATCATTTTAGGAAACCGGAGCACTCCCGAGTTCGTGCGAACCTCTAGTTGCTTTACTTCCTTCCATGTTAATTGTGCAATGCTTGCTCACAGAAAAACAAGTACATCTGTCAGCTAATCACTAAATAGAACCAACCACTTGATAACATTAAGAGAAATCTGCACAAACAACTTTTGAGTCATTGCATCGTTTATGATTAATATAAAGTTCCATTTTCTTGATCCATATTCTAAATGTTTCGTTTACCATGTAAGAAATGTGGCCAGTTAACCTATGCTTGTGAATTCATTTCCAGGATATATGGAAGGTGATGTTGACCATGAGTTGATCGTGTATCATCTAAAACAATTGAATCTCTGTCGGCCGGGCATAAATAGATTTAGATGAACAATAAATTGCTGTTACATCAGCTGTCCATGTCGCCAACAGGGCAGGGCTAGTAGCAGTTTGCGCCAATGCGGGATTTGGAAGAAAGTGGTTGTTGCACAGAACAATTGCTCTGGGGTTCCACTCCGTGTACTCTTAAAGCAATTTTCTATGGTCAATTATAAACCACATACTAATCTACCAAGAGACAGATCACTTATATAAATAATGGTCTTTAACGGATTTAAGTTAATGCAAATCCACCTGCATAAGCTTACAAGTATCGTAGTCATGATTTCGGTTGAAGGTTGTTTTTTTAACATGTTTATTTACAAAAAATACCAATAATTTTTAACAAATACCATAATAGTATAGCTAAATATACAAGCTTATATTTAGCGTTTTTTTATTAGCAGGAAACTAATCGTTTGTGTCAAAATACAACTTCCGAAAGTAATAATCGAAATCACGTCCAAGTGCATTACACCGTTTAAAAACAATACGAATCTAATTCATTTTTAAATTCTTCCAAAATGTATTATCATATGTGGCACATGCAAGAGAAATAAGTAGATTCGCATCGGTAGATTTGTAGACGGCCAAAACAATATGAGGCTGAACATTTTTTTTTTCGATAATATTTATTTACATTCCCTTGTTGTTTTTCTATTTCGAGACAAATGAATGCATGAATTTTGTGTCGTATGTGGTTTAAACATTTTTCCAATGTGTTGATTTTGAAAAAAAAATGTTTGCATAATAATAGAACGATAGTTAATGAACGAAGGTTCATTGAAACACAACACTTTTGACAAGGCGTAAACTTAAACGCCCTGTTTATTTTGTTGTACTTTCCTGTTCCTTAATTTTATCAGCAATTTGCTCAAAACACTATTATTGTAACAACAAAACTTTAGACTAAAGATATGTTTTCAGCATTTTAAATCTTGGATTATGTAGTTTCTCAATTTTGAAAATTCTAATTTATGTCCGATTCCGTTTGCCTGTGATACATATTGCTTTTCGTATGAACTTTTGCAGCTAAAGTTTTCTAATTATTTCTAACAAGGACTAGGCCTTTATTATATATTACATTGTACCAACAGTGTACGTTCTATTACTTTTTGAATTATCTAAGGATATTAAATCTTAATTTTATTGTTTTCAAAACTATAACAATTACCAAAAGACAATTAAAGAAGTATCATGATTTTCATTTTATTGCATCCTGACTTTGTGTAAGACATCCTTGGAAAATGATAATAATGATGACACCACAAAAATAGCCTGCGATGGCGATAACCACAATGCCTTTCTAACGGAAATGACCATTACCAATAATAACTTTTAATCGTGAAAAATGTCGCCGATAACAATAGTGTACACTTTTTGGGAAAAGAGTAGACATAAGACTACGGCCAGTTGAATTATTCAATTGCACTTTCCAATATAGGCCTAATAATAACAAGCAAATCTAATTTGTATGTGATCCGTCCAGAATACCAATATTATTGGTATCACTTGTTGTTTTATAGTGTACACTACAGGTGCTGTTTAATGTCTACCTATGGAAATAGCAAATTAATACCTTCGGAGGCTTTTCCGGGAAGGGTAGAGGGGGGGGGGGGTGGGCTGGGGGTTATTCGAGAGGCGTTTATTTGGGTGTAATATGCTAACATGTATACAGTAATCAAATAAATACTGTACCCCCTTATAGATATGAAACAATACAACACCATTAAAATACAGTAAAAATATTTGGTAAATCATAGATCACGTCAATCAATGAATTATAACAATAGAAATGTGTTATTATAATACAATATTGTGTGTATGCATGTGGCGGGGCTTTTATTCGAGTGGACGTTTATTCCAAATGATTTTCTTTAGGGGAGTGGGGGTGTTAATTAGAGGGAGACGTTTATTTAAATTATTATTATTATTATTTATTGCCAAAAACCAGTTACAAACATACAAAAACACAGAAACTAAGGGAGTAGGCAGGAACCTAAAAGTGAACCTAATCACTATAACAAGAGTTCAGGTTCCGTACTCCCAAAGTAACAACAATGATATAGGACGTTTATTCGAATAAATGTAACAACAATTATATAAATTGAACAACACAAAATAAAAAAAAAAACATATAAAAATATTTCCAGTAAATTGTGTTCATTATGATGAAGAATTTACAAACACTTAGCAAACAAGACTGTGTCGTCGTATAGTTCATTGACTTTTGCAATTCTAAAACTGTAATGTCTAAGTAAAATAAAACAAAAATACATTTGAAAGTTAAATTTTGAGATTACGATACGTGAACATACTGTACCGAAGTACTGGCGTTTAAAGGAATGACTATATCGTTTCCTTACTTTAATGGGTTCACAGACACACCGACATCATTGTGGCATGGTCGATGCTGACTAAGGCCCCACGGGAAATCCTACCTTGCAGCTGCGACTACTGCTAGGAGAACACTAACTGCATTTGGAGTGCCATTTCCTAGGTAAACTACATCACGATGTCACCAATCGAGCCACTAAACTGTGATCTAACAAATTCAAAACATTATTATTATAATGTGCTGCATAGGGCCTACTCTCCTAATGTAAAATAATGTCTGTGGAATAATAATATATTATATTCTCTCTTTTGTTTTTTTTTTATATGAAATAAAATATTGAACTGATTTTTATAAGACACAGGACATTCGTTGTGTACTGGTTTATTTTATTTAGTGTATCCTTGCTATCTGGTTAGATAACACACCTGTGTAGATTCCTATTATTTGATTATTGGGAGATTGTGGGGCAAATGATATTAATTGATTACTAATGCAGCTAGTAATCAGCGCAAAGTTATTTCTTGATCTAACCGTCATTTTATTGTCACAAAATAGTTATTTTACCTGTCAGACAATGGTTTTGGGGTTTCTTTTCTATTTTATATGCTGGTCAAGCACATCACAAGATGACAGTTTTATACTTTTGCTTTTCCGCTACTCCCCTGTTATACTTATATGTTTGTTTTTTTACTATGTAGAAAGATTGAAAATAAATAAAAATAAATAAATATGTGAATAAATATTATTTTGTTGTTACAGAAGTGAATACTCAATTTCACTTTAGTTAATTTTATTGCTGTCTGGGGGTCACTTTATCACCCTAGATATTTCAAATGTGAATTATCCTATTACAAACACAAACTTTAATGGACTGTTTCGATAATAATTCAATGAATAACTGACAGTGAATTACAGTCAAAAGTCAGTATTATAGTCAAATAGGACTCATAAATACCAGAAATGCTTTGGGATTTGTAATTTTAGCATGACATGTCCTAATAGACTCTTTTCCCAGACGTTTTTTGGGTCTAGAAGCTGGAAATCTATAAATTATAGTGGAGTTTCCATTTTCGCAAAACTGTCGTCCTTAGAACTATAACTGCTGCTTACTTTAGCTTCTGATTGAGTAGTCCTAATGGGACGTAGCGGGCTAGAGCAGCAGCGTGAAAAATGCAAGGCAAGTGGCAATTTGGGATGATATAATAATATCTTGCGTTTTTCTTATACCGATATTTAATTTTTATATGCAAAAATAAAAATAAAAATTTGAATAACAATGAAGTTAAAGTTATATGGTAGGCCTACTGTATTTGTGTTATGTTATATTTTTATATGTACAATAATGATTAAGAAATGATGAATGGATTTATTACATGGTTAAAAATTATAGTGGAGTTTCCATTTTCGCAAACCTGTCGTCCTTAGAACTATAACTGCTGCTTGCTTTAGCTTCTGATTGAGTAGTCCTAATGGGAGGTAGCGGGCTAGAGCAGCAGCGTGAAAAAAAAAACAGAAGCTGAAGGAATCAAAGTACATTTAAACTCCGGCGTTTTTAGGTCAAAGGTCATCATCACACGATCATGATTTCTTCACTTTTATTTTAAATAAATTTAAATATTTGTGCAAAATATATAGCAGTTTTAAAAAATAAGAGTATGGAAAAAATGATTATATGACTTCTGAGTAGTAAATGCTTATTAGACTATACAAAAATTAGTAATTTATAAAAAGATTCTAATGATCGTCGTCGCATGTAAACAAACATAATAGAGGGCGGTATTTACGATTTTACTTTAGACTCCCGGTTGCTAGGTCGTTATGAATGTTCACCGACCATGGAGTATCTCCAGGGTTCCTCCGGAGTTTTCCTGCTGAGTTTGATGTGAAACGGGTAGTATTGAACGTAATAAAACCTGATACCTAACATATTGTTGTTTCTCCTTTTTATTCTTTATAGTTATGAAATATCACACGTCTATCTGATGCTAATTGTAATTTTTCTAGGAGATATTTTCATATATCAATTTAACACGAATTTTTTTTAATTTTGATATGCATAGGAGACAAGATACCATATTTTTAACAGGTGAATTCAAACATTAATATAATTATTAATATTGATTGTGATGTTTATGTGCATTATTAGTAAAGTCGGTGCTTCTAAGGTAACACAACTGAACCCCGTTCATATTGTCGGTGAACTGGAAATACAATTAGTGAACTCGGAGTAGAACCATTTATCGGTATTGACAGTGAATTAACTCACTGGTCTTGGAAATGAACTTGATGCCAGTATTCCGCCTGGGAATACCGCCCTCAAGATGATGAACATATTTTAGTTTTATTTTCCAAACGTCCTTTGATTGTTGAAGCTATTTTTTTAATTTTTATTTTATTCATTTCGGCAATAAACATAAAATAATAGTTACAAAAACATAGAAAAATAAATATATATGAAGGACAACACACGAAGCCGAGGAGAGACAAAAGCATTAAACAAAACGCTGTCACCGGTAAGGTGTGTGTCTCTCCAACACAAAAATTACAAATAACAAGAATATAGGCCTATACTAAAATAACAGACATTTCACAAGATAGAAAAAAGGATTTAAAAAGTTAAAAAGTTTCTCTCAGACATTTAAAATAAAGCTTTAGAGATAATTTAAAATTAATAAATGAACCATTAACAAAAATATCGCGAATCTCATTGGGTATGGAATTCCAAGTTCTAGTGAATCTGGTCGGGATGCAACATTTTGACATATCATTACTGGAGCGAAGATGCTTGAACGTGACTTTTCCTTTAAATATTCACTTTTCTCCGTTGTTATTTACTTTATTATGATAATTATGTTTTTGTTTTTTATAATTGTTTGTTGATTGTTTCATTTTTGTTGTGTTTGGACACTTTGATTTAAATGTTTATTGATCGGCCGTCCATACATTTTGACTATAATTTTACACGTGTGGGACATATTTATGCAATTTATAATATACATAACAACTAATTAAATTTCTTTTATTTGATTTAACGACTGTGGGTCGTTAAATAGTACCTTTTTCCGTTTGTTGACTAATATTGCAAAACAATTATATATATATTTGTTTTTTTATAATATTAAATATTATATTTATTTGGATTGTATAAGAACACCTACTGTAGTTATAAGTATGTCAACAAACGACCAAAACACTTCATGCCTAGCTAGGCTAGCCTAACTACTAATAGGTCACGTTGAAATATAACCTTTCACCCTTCACATCAGGGCATTACCTGTACCACTACTCATACACATTCATTTGTATATTATTTAATAGACCTGTATTATTATTATTTCAGATAAATACATATAAGCATGTTTACTATAGAAATTACTAGGCCTACAACATACCCATTACGTAATGAAATACATTCTGACAAAAGGCCTATATATACGAATATATAACAAAATAAACATTCGTCAAACGTTTTGTCATACATACAAATACAGTAGGTAGGTTAAATTTTCAATAATAAACATATATTAATCAAATTTTAATTAATTATTCAATCCTTACATATTACTAATTAGATATAATTAATTTGACTACTTCTGTTTGTGATTCAGAGAAACTTTAAATGATGTCTTCCCCTCAAATAAACGTGTGTCCGGTGAGATTTAAACAAGGACACGTTCATTCTAATTTATATGGCCATTTCTAGAATAGGGAACATTAACTTGATTGGTGACCTCTGAAATACGTGTGTATAATTGTGTATGTCGTCGTCGCCTGGGCCCGAAACAAACTGTGTCGAGTATTAAACGGTTCAACTTTCTCGCATGCGCACAATGCATTGACTTCCTAAATTGTCGTTAGTGAATCCATAAAAATACAATTTTGATTTCCAATTATTTTTATAAATAATACGCAAATGCAGCCTTTTATTGTATAGCTGGCTAGAACTTAAATCTTATCTACCATGAGTAGATTTATGGACAATACATTAAATGAAATAAATATTTATATCAAGAAAACTTTATTTTACACTGTTTCTTATTTCGGCATATTCATTGCCTCGCAATCTGAGCAAAACTTGCATTAATGTAGGTGAATCATACGGTTTTTCTTTAAATTCCAAATCTGCGTAAACTAAGACATTTTGCTGATGTATTTTCAACCGTCCAGGATGTGTTTTCCGTTTATCATCTTGTTCGGACATCGCTGCGAGACTCACTTTCCCAACTGAATCGCCTCTGACACGTCCACAGGTCACCGGATGTGATTCACTCTGACACACAATGCTTTTAACAGAGCAATTGTTTGAACTATTTGTTGTAATATTGTTATATGACCCATCTTCAATTACAATTTTAGGCTTTATGAACAGTTTTTTTTTCGATTTTGGTGATGGTTCTTCATCGATTGCTACTAAATCATAGAATGGTTCGCAATTACTTTTACCTGCTGTTTTGTTTTCAAGTGCAAATCTAACGCGTTTCTGTTCGTTTGGAGTTGACGAATTTCTATTAAGGTTTCGACTTATTCTTGCAAACAGTTGCATGAAACTAAATCTACCATCTACTGTTGAGGCATTTTGTAGGACTGCATCCGATTCTCTGGGCGGTGCATCCCTGCTGATAGATTGTTTTTTTTTTCGAATAATTATAACCGCAATTACAACCATTGCCAATATAAGAACACCTCCTCCGGCTAATCCACTCCCCAGTTCAATATTGCTACGTAGTCTCCCCTTACTATCAGGTACATACGCGTTAGTAGTGTCCTTGTAGTATACAGATGTACTGTGGGTACGTGGAATAATGTTTTTAATTGTAGTGGTAGGCGAAGAAGGAATCACCACACTTGGGCTAGGCAAAGACACGTGTAATACAGCATGCGTCGAAACACGTCGTCTGGTGTCGGTAATAACTTCGCACATGATGCGGGTTTTGTCGTCACCGGGTTGAATATTTTTTATTTGTAATATTTTACGTTCGTTTATTAACTCAACACGTCGACTAGTTAGTAACATATTGTTGGTAATTGACCAACTATAACGTGGTCGTTCGGTTGTTTTTAAACCTTGCACATTGCAGGTAAAACGGGCTTCCTCCCCTACTTGTGTTCTGAATATAGATGGCGAGATATGTACCTTTAACGACGCCTTTTGTGGGAAAATAAGGGGTACAATCCTACATGACTTATATTGACCTGTTATTAAGTCAGTAACGTTGCATATAAAAGCAACACCATAATCGTCATGTGATAAAATGAAATTATATGACAGATACTGATCCCCAACTATGTTTACTAGTGTTGCTCCGTGTCTGCTCCACGTAATTTGTGTATTAGGGGTTGTTCCTGCCGAACCGGCATCACAATTCAAATCGACTGAATCGTAAGGTGCGATCAAGTCTAGCGATTGATCAGCGTAGCAATTGGGATGCACCTCCACCGTTGAGTCCCGAAACACATCTAATTTAGCTGATTGTAGGCTATGTACAGTTGTATTTCTAATGTATCCACATGTATACATCCCAATATCAGTCACTTGCACATCAACAATGTTAAGATCAAAAGTGTTACCCGATAAAGGTGTTACGGAATAGCGACTTCCAAGTTTAGAATCAAGCAGTCTATTAATCTGTCTATCATAGCTTAGTATTGTCTGCGATCCATATTTCCATATAACTAGTTCATTAGATCCTTTATCTGCAATTTCACAACGAAGTCGGACGATTTGAGACGGTGACGCAGCGAAGTGTGTAGGTCCTAATATAAGGCGGATGCCGGTACATTCACACATAACCAGAAACACACAGAACAATGTACAAATACTTGAAGTCTTCATACTATTTTCAAACACATTAGCAACGTTTACTATCTGCTTCGATGCAGTAATATTTCATGTAGCTGCATAGCGAGACAAATTTCACCGGCTCGCATTATCACTTTCATATTCTCCTTGCCTCTGACCTGATTATATGGCTGGTTGTGATACGTACAAACTTATCAGACTTTGCTTTAAATACATATTATTAATAATTTCCGCATCCTTTAGTGCTAATAAAGGTGTAGGGTAAGAAACCTAGTCTCGGTGAATTAGAACTATAACGGCAGATAATTCATATCTAAATACACTACCTCCATTATCACAGTCGGCTAGCTGTACGTATTACCCAATGGGACGCTGACAAACGTGTCCCAGGGCAAATTTAATTTTGTGGCCGGAAGGTTATCTTTGAAAAGGTCTAACGGTGTTGAATCTGTTCATATTCATGAGTAACTTTGGTTATATGTTTAACATTGGACGATTTTAATAGGTCAGTCGAGTCAGTTCCCAGGCAACACAAAATATAAGTCATGGGTGGTGTGCGTGTGTGTTGTAAGATACGGTATAACATGTCCGAACAATGCATTTTACGTCACGCTTGCATTGTAATAATAGTGTAGGCTGGTATGTCGTTTATATGAATGTCGTGTATATTTTTTGTTAAAAGCAAACTTTGACTTTATTTCATATCTTGATAATATAAGGAATGAAAAAAAATATGTTGCCATTTTTTCAAAAGACCTTTAAAGGACCAAATTCAAGATGGCCGCCAACATTCAAATAACCCTATTAAAAATTAGAATATCACCAATAATACAAATTATGAATGTGGAACAAGTCCGTTTTGATGGTATTACTGTACCCATTATACAATCCTAACTATGTAAAGCGATAATCTGTCGGCCATCTTGGATTTCAAAATGGCCGCCACTAAAAATTAAATTCTTTAAATAATTTTTTTTTAAATGTGTGCATAAATTGTTGTTTGTACACAATGTTCTAAAATTGTTGTCACTTCTCACAGGATTGTAAACTGTAAATATAAGGCTAAAGTTGTCAATGTCCTGTATAACAGATATATAATACCCCACTATGACTATTAAATTAAATAATCGTTCAAAGTTGGAGTTGCAAAAGTATGGAACAAATTAACAATTTATATCAAATATTCAACATCAATTACGTCTAACTAGAGGGTTAGACCTCTAGTTCGCTAGCTCCCATCTAGGAAGTGTAAACGAAGGTTCTCGGAAGGATAATGACTCGGGTAAAAATGTTTTAGAAGGACGTTCTCCTTGTACGTTTTCTGTCGGTTACCATTATTGAAAATGCTTGACATTTGAAAAACTAAACCTACTCTGTTTCACAGTGTCTTAGATGATTAATAACATTTTTTTTTTTTTTTTTTTTTTTTTTTTTTTTCATTTTTTTTTATTCATTTTAAAAAATACAACCATAACACAAATCACTTAAATATAAAGTAATAGGTATCAAAAAGATATGAACGTTTAAATAAAGTAACTTACAGTGATCAAACAATATTAAAAACTATAAATTATTAATTCCATTTTTTTTTTAAAGTAAATAATTAATTAATTTGGTAAATGCTGTGTTTTCCACAATTATGTAACTAATCTAACTAAATATAATTGTATTAATCAAATTAGCCAGAGATATACATTTACTAACATATTAATTTTTTTTTTGTCTTTACATAGCAATAATAAATAATACTCATATCTATACATACACATACATACACACAAATATATCTTAATCTGTACTATTACCAATGAACTATAATATAATTGTGTTAATTAAAATCAGATACATACATTTAACAACATAACCATTTTTGTTTCTTTAAAATAATACATATATATTAATAAAATACATATTTTTAATTATCTGTATTGTAACCAAGGAACTAATAGTATGCCTATAATAAATACTTAAATATATCTAACAAGTGCAAATAATAATTTCTGGTTTACATTTTAATTTAATACAATAATAAAGAGCAAGCGTAATAATAATAATAATACACAAAAGTAAGTCATTTCCTCGAGAAACAGTATCGTTAAGTTATCAAATATAATCTTCTATTAATCTCCACTTTTGTCTGAAATTATACAATGTACTTCTTTTAGAAGCAATGTTTTTCTCTACGTTATAATTAAATTTTAACCGATTAAAGAAAACCTGGAAGACTGGCTTTTTGTGAGTTAATTTGTAACTAAATATAATTTTCTTAATCAACAAAATACATAGATTTAATAACATATCAGGATTTTCTGTATTGTAACCAAATAATATGGAGGTTTTATCAAGGTAAATCTTTGTTTTTGAAATGTTTTCCCACCAAGTTGTGAATTCATCCCATAGTTTGGTTGCAATGTTACATTCAACCAAAAGATGGGTCATAGTTTCACTATTTGATTCACAATAGGAACACATATTACTCGGCACAATATTCATTTTATGTAGTCTACTATTAGTTGACAAGCAATTCACATTAATTTTATACTGAAATATTCTGGTTCTTACCTCCTGAGAACATTTAAATGGTAATACATAGATATTTTCCCATTTATCGCTATCTACACCTAATTCATCCTGCAATTTACTTTGAGATGTTGGTATTTTAAAGATTTTTTTAATTAAGGCTCTGTATATATTTTTTGTACTCATACTTTCTAATTCTTTCTCTTCATTCTTTACTTCCACTATAAACCCTCTCTTTTTATAATTTGTTCGTAAAAACCCTAGCTTCATGTTTGCTTTCCACTGTGGGGGTATTGCAGATATCGTCATTCTCCAGTGCATGAAATTACTTGTCGATAAGCCTCTCTTTATCCACGTATTAAAGGGAATGATATTACCGTTTTCATAAAAAAGGTCGCTTACTAAACATATCCCAACATCTCTGAGGCTCTTGTAATAAAATGGCTTGCCATGTATATGCATGTGCCTATTAAACCATATATATTGGGACCCTTCGTTTACTGTATCAGGATGTATTAATTCGAAATAAGCGTTTAACATATCCTTATAAAACAATGGAATATTTTTCCAACTACGGACACAGTCCGCGCTTACATTACAATAAAAAATAGTGTCGCCTCCTTGCTTATTTAGGAACCTATGTAGTAGAGATCTCCATGCTGCATTGACATTTATGTTATATCGTTGTATCCATTTTACCTTTAATGCCTTAAACATACTTTTGATATCTACCATTTTTAAGCCGCCTTCTTCAATATTCCCAATTAATGTTGTTCTTTTTATCATACCTTTACCACCGTTCCATAAGAAATTAAATAGAATTGTTTCAATTGATTTAACTACATGGGGCGGTATATGTATGACAGATGCTAAATATATAAATTGGGATATTGCGAATGTTTTAATTAAAATTATTTTTCCTGCTAAGGTTAGTTGTCTGGTTCTCCATATGTTTAATATTGTTTTTAGTTGTTTAATTTTCGTTTCGAAATTACATTTTTCCCGTTGTCTTTCATTATAAGAAAAGTAAACTCCTAATGCTTTTACTGGTTGTTGTGGCCATTGCATATGTATTGGTTTGTTTTTACATCGCCTATTTGAACCAAGCCATATAGCCTGCGATTTGCTTATATTTAATTTCAAGCCCGATATTTTTGAAAATTTCTCTATTAAGTTAATTATATTTTTTGCTGACACTTCATCTTTCAAAAAGCATGTGGAGTCGTCTGCATATTGAGTTATTTTAATTTCTCTATTATTTACTGCAATCCCCTTAATAGTTTTATCGTCTCGTATGGCACATGCTAGTAATTCTATTGATAGGATAAATAAGTAAGGGCTGAGGGGGTCACCCTGTCGTACACCCCTTCCAACTGGAAAATAACTTGATGACTGCCCATTATTTATCACGCAACTACTTATATCAGTATATAATGCTTTTATGAATTGAATAAATTTTTCTCCGAGGTTTACTTTTTTTAAAACCTGAAACAAAAAACCCCATTCAAGCGAATCGAATGCTTTTTCATAGTCCAAAAAAAGCATAATTCCTGGAATATTTTTTATTTTGGTAAACTCCATAATATCTTCAATTGTTCGTACTGACTCGCCAATGTATCGGCCCTTTACAAAACCGGTTTGATCAATGTGGATAAGGGAAGGAATAAACTGGCTCAATCTAGTGGATAGTGCTTTCGATGCTATTTTGTAGTCCACATTTAGTAATGATATGGGTCTCCAATTCTTTAATTTGCATCGGTCTTTGCCTTCTTTTTCAATAAGAGTTATTACCGCCTGTCTCTGTGAGGTACTCATTTTTCCGCTATTTAAACCTATAATAACATTTTAAAGTATAGTGTTTATTGTTTAATAGGGCGGAGGTGGGGAGGCAGAGTTCATTTGAGGGAGATGCTTATTCGAGGAATTTTTTAGTTTTAATAATATCGTAACATTTATAATCAAATAAAATCCTCTAATAGATATGAAAAGTGGTAAAAAATTATAACAAATGCTTGGTAAATTATAGTTAACAGTGTAATGAATTCTATTATAAATAGTATATACAATATTGTGTGTATAATTAATGTAGATGGGCGTTTATTAGATAGTTGGGTAGGTGGGGGGGGGGGGGGTGTAGGCGATTATTATTCAAAGTGATGTTTTATTGGGAGGCGTTTATTCAAATAAATACCATCATAATACATTATTTCATTTAAACATCTTTTAAAACTAACTTCCGCGACAGTGTAGGCCGTTTCGGCCCAAGAAGGAAGATGTTTTTAGACTGCTTGCAATATGGGCCCTAATGGGACACAGATAGCCTACAGTTATTCCTGCCAGCTTACTCAATAAAACTCGGCTATCGGGATTTTATTTTTTAACTACTGTACCTTCACACGCGCGGTCCGATCCGAAAATAAACAAAAAACTAAAATAGCTATAGCCACTAACGACCAACTTAACTGAAACCAGGTAGTTGCAAGGTGAACCTGTGAACTCATCGTGAACCTGGAAATTACTTTGACCGCGTACAATTGAAATTGAGTTGAAAATCTACCGATGAATCAGAAATTTTGTTTAAAACTCTTTATAATATATTCCTAAGATAGAAATATGGAACAATATCGTAATAGTGAAAACTGTTTTACATTTCGCGGTACACCTGAGATAGTTCAGGTAGGTATCCAAGGCAGAAATTTGTTCCAAAGTTTTTCCATTGTGCTCGCCTATGTCAGAATTAACCATAATTTATATATAGATTCTAAATTACAGATCTCATTTCTTTTCATGAACCTGAAACTTGACAGGAGACAGGACCACAATATACAACAAGTGCATTTATAACTTATTGTGAAATCCTGTATAAATATGTTAAATAATAAATGCGTTATTGCTATGTAATTCAATGTCTGAACCTTCAGGGCCATAGTCACCAGTATGGTTGGTAAGTTTTCAACCTGTCAACTTTTGGCAGAAGCTTGAAGGAAATACAGATACACCTCTGCCTATAAATAACCTTGTAAATGAATGAACTCCTACTTCTCATCTTCTACAATCTCAACCAATTTCATTAGATATGTACCCCCTACAGACAGACCAGCATTATACACTGGGTTGATGAGTGCACATGGTTGTGGTATAAAAACTCATGTACTAGGGAAAGACAAGAATGCCTGGTGATGACTCTTGCCCAAGATGAGTGGAGGTGGACAGAGATGACATCAAAAAGCAATTAGTATGTCGACCCGGTGAACTATATGGCTTTTGGACATGTAGCATTGTGAGAATAGTGTTGAGGCAGGTGCTTTTGTTGAAACTGAACTTGTATTACCTATACAACCAGTGACACAAATCGGGACACAAATATCTTAAATGGAAAACATCTGTAAAGGACAAAACCACACTAATTCTGCTTTCTCTCTACAACTTGCTTCTACAAATGCAGACGGAGAAAGAGATTCTAAGTTAAGTATGTATATGAGAGGACATGTATGTGTGGGACTTGCTGGATTTACACCAATTGATCAGGGTCATTGAGCATGGTATCATTGGAATAACACAAATTAATGATTTCATCAGAGCTGGCAAATCTAGTTAACATTTAAAGAGAGATGATATCCCGGTTAATGAAGAATGCTGCAATTCGCACACAGGTGTTTGTTGGCCATGGCATGATGAAATTGGACAGAAAATGTTTGAGGCATTGGTAAAAGTCTTGTAGAAGGCAAACTGTCTATATGGGATCCTAAGAAAAAGACGAATATTGGCAAAAAAAATATATATGACGGTGAATACAGGTGACAAACTTATCAAAGTAAAAGAAGACTCCTATAGAGATTATTTGCCGGTGAAATGAGGTCTTTCAGTTATTTTGCCAATTTGTTTCTGAACAAGGTTGTTGGGAACGGAGATCAGTCTGTGGAAGTTTGATGGATACAGTAGTAGAGAACGAAGGAAGGTCAACTTACTGTATCGCATTCAAGATTAGAAATATTTCATTGAAGGACTTTGGCAGAGTTAGTTGTCATTTAACTGAAGAAGTTTATGAGATGTTTTAATATGAAGAAGTGTACAGTCAGTACTATAGACCTCCTGATGGTCAACATTTTGTGTTAATCACCATGTTGTTGTCATAAGCATATCATTTTGTATATTTCAATCTAATTTTATTTAACAAGTTTTAATAAGAAATTTAACCCATTTAAAAAAAAAATGTTGTTTTATTTGATTTTATGTGATTTCAATCAACGTCATAACTTGCACATGTTTTAATAAGAAATTTAATCCATTTTTAAAAAAATGGCGGCCATTTTGAAATTCAAAATGTCAGAATACTAATGAATATAGGTTTATAATAATTCTTATATAGCAGAGAACCCATATGAACTTAAAATATTATTCATAATGGGTGTTACTTTGTCCAATATGGTACATTTATTGGATATTTTACGTATTGGCGGCCATCTTGGATTTGACACCCTTAAGCTTTTTTAAAAAAATGGCAACATATTTTTTTCATTACTTTACATCCTAAAGACACTAAATCAGCTGGAATTTTGCTTTTAACAAAAAAATGACACGAAATTACATAGTGGCCTACACTATAAGCTGCTAATGCATTTCTTTCTGTTGCAAGATTGTTAAACAACTTTTTTCTATTGGTGGAAATAATATCAAGATGTTATTTTATAAATTTAGTTTATTTTCTCAAGAAATGCCGACTTAATATGATTAGGAAGATACTAATGAACGGACTTTAATCGTATATCATACTGACTCAGACTTTAGTCATCCCACTAACTTATTCCTATTCTAAATTATGTGTGATATTTCAGCAATAAACGTTTCAGACAAACAATTCATCACCCCGCCCCAAAATCCGAGCATATTTAAAATAGACATAAGTTATTTAACAACTGTATAAAATACGTAACATTTTCAACAATTGTCAGCAATAGATGGAATTGTGAAAATACGTTCACAATTGAATTAAATTAGGTATAATTCATAACAAACCGTTGAGGGAGCTAATTTTACTATGTTTATACAGTTTTTTTATATTACTGTAGGCGGATAATTCTGCAAAATCAATCATGCATTGATTAACCGCTGGCGACTTAAAAAAAAATTCAAAATTTCAAAATATAATAATTTTAATATAGGCTATATATCGTTTAAAATTAATTAATTACATTTTCAGTATATCACCGGGCGGTTTAGAATTAATGTTCTTTGCCTGATTTGTTTATATAAACACATTAGGCAAAGAACATTAATTGTAAACCGCTCGGTGATATACTGAAAATTTAATTAATTAATTTGAAACGATAATGAGGAAATCTGTGAGAATGAGAAAAAGTCGCCCCAACCGAGACTCGAACTCGGACCGCCTGCTTGATATGCAGATGTCCTAACCATTATACCACTGGGGCTTTCATGGTATTGTTCAAACTCGTTGGTTTGGTGCAAATTGATATTTTAATTTGATTGTATTGAAGATGCTATTGTTAATACTTTGGTAATATAAATCTATGCTTCATAACCTAGGCCTAATCCCATTCAAAGGATAAAGAAAGTAAGCTACTAATATTACACTGGGCATTTTTTCTCATTTTCATTACTATCCGAGATAAAGAAATAGAATGAATAACAAGCAAGATTAGTTTTGAAACAACAAATTGATTTAGGGCTAGAATAAGCTAAACATTTTGGTCAGCAAGCGTATCTAGCTCAGGCTTATATTGTTTGGTCCTAGTAAGTACAATAAGGACGGTTTCTCTATACGTTGATAAAAATTGATTATATTCTGAATTACGTATACCGATTTCCCACAATTTTGCACTACATAAACGGAACACCAAGTAATTCTTTTCAGTTGCATAAGTACCGTGATTTTACCAAAACAGGTTATCAACTGACAGCAAGACTTTCTATGAACATTATATTTTATTTTGCAGTCAGGCTTGCTCTATGTGTGTGTGTGTGAGACTGTGAATGAAACACAAATATAGATGATATAATGATTTGGATAATTAATATTTATTCTGAAAAGTCCAGTGAGCACGGATCACGGCAAAATATACCTATTGCCCTCTTTGGGGGATAAGTGATTAAGTAGAAAACCTATTTTATTAATTTATATATATTTTAGGTGTACCAATTCTATAGATTGATTGTTTCTTGTTTCGCAAATCGGACTCGTCTTGTATTTGTTTTAGGTGTACGAGAATTACTGTTAAAACTCGGAAATAGAAGAGCAACTAAGCTACGACTCTTTTTGGTGGAACAATCATGCGCATCTACACCAGAATAAACGTCATTAATGGAGCGTCGTGCGGGAGTAGATCTTTGCTTGTTTCGTCTACAAACCATTAAGTACACAATAGTTATTGCAATAATAACAAATAGGGCAGTTATAACTAATGCAATTTTTAGTCCTACTTGCGTAATCTTTGTATCATCCTCATCTATTTTAGATGTAGTTTTCGGTGACGGAACATCATTACTTTGAATCTCATTTGGTGACGGAGATACGTATAATATTGAGTCTCTTGATCCACGGCGACGACTTGCATCCGTCATAACTTCACATGTGAAGCGAGACCTGTCGTCGGTTGCTTTAATATTTATAATTTTTAAAGACCTATGTCCATTTTGTGGTTGTGCTCGTTGGCTTATTATGAGGTCGGTATTAAGTATGGACCAACTGTATCTAGGTTTTTCGTACAATGAAAGACCGTGCGCATTACAAGTAAACAGCGCTTCGGTGCCAACTGCGGTTGAGATTACGGCTGGTGTAATCGTAACAGTCAAAGGCCTACTTTGTGAAATTAAACTGTTAGGTATTGTAATGTAACACATTTGGTGTTTCCGAGTTAGTAGGTTAGTAACCTTACACGTATACGTAACTCCAAAATCATCGTTGGTTAGGATAACTCTATGGGACAGTGATGACAATTCGACCTGATTTAATAAAGTTTTACCAGACCGGCTCCACGTCAGTTCTGTGATTGGTGACGCTACCAAACCTGAATCGCAATTCAAATCCAATGAAGCATGTAGTCTAATCCCTTCTAGTGATTGTTTAGTATAGCAATGTGGATAGTAATTGGCATTCGTTTCTTCCATTACCTCCAGCTTGGCTGATTGCAAGTCAACGATTGTTTTGTTACTGATATAGCCACATGTATACATTCCGGTATCAGTCAAATGAACGCTCTTTATGACAAGATCAAAACTCCTTTCATGTGAAGGTTTTATCGAATAGCGACGACCAACTTTGCGATCCAAAAGTGAGTTAATATGTCCGTCATAACTTAGAATAGTTACCAATTCAAACAGCCATACTACGGTTTCGTCGGAAACCTTCTCGGCGATTTCACATCCTAATCGAACTTGTTCGAACGGTGAAACTACCACATTAACTGGATCCAACTTTATGTCTACACCACGACATATGAAGAAAATATTGAAAAGGCATATGAAAACAATTTTGGAAATATACATTGCTTCAAGTATCAGACGTATAAACGGTAGTGTGTCACAATGAAGACGGTAATATCTCTGTATAATAGACAATAAACCCACTGCTTACACTATATTAGAATAACAAGGCAATCAACCGAGTAAAACGATATATTGAAAATCAGCACTGTGACAATGTATTTTTAATATTATTATACAAATCTTAGATATGCTACTATTTTATCGTGGATTGGCCATATTTACCCTTTTTACTCTCAGACACAGAATAATGCAAAAACAAAAGCCTCATTTATGAAACACATGGCTGTAGCTTGGTCATTTGATTGTTATTTTCATATAACGTGCAGTTCACTATTAGTTATACTAAACAGTAAACATGATATTTACTGTTTGGTATTAATACTACTTGCACATTAAGGTTTTTAGTCTCTACAGCTCACTATGTCGGTCGGTCGGTCGGTTGGTCGGTAAACACTAATTTGAACACGCGACTGCAGCCATCTACAACAATTGAGATTGTGGTGCAACGGACAGTTGGTGACTGTTCAAAACTTATATATAGAAAAACATACCTACAAGTGTGTCTGATGTATACGAACTGTTCTTTATAAATAGGCCTGCAATGATATCGTTTTCTTCATCTCTCGCCAAGAATCGAAAAAGATAGGAATTTTATTGAATTACAACACAATTTTCCAACTAAATAGGAGAAATTCTCGAGAATCTAGAGTGAATTTTGTATTTGTGTTTTGTATAAAGGACACATCCCTAACCATATGATATGAATGCTCATATTATATATTTTCAAAAACAGGACTCGTTAAATCAATCTATATGTAATTTATTAATTCGGTTATGCAAATAAATGATAGACGAAAAAAGAAAAGTAATGGAGCACTGAATGAAAATAATGTTTCATGATTAATGTTGTAGAATAACATGTGGGCCATGTGTTCAAATCATTCACTGCAGTTTCCTGTTTAATTTCCTACAATCATGTTCAACTTGCAAAACATTTAAACATCTACAAAATCTAAAAGTCATATTGGTCAGCATACATTCGATATCACAAGGTTATATTCTCCAACGTCACGGTTACCTTCTATTGAAAGACGATTATCATTCACAGAAGCCAACATCCTACCATCAGAACTCAAGAACATATTCGATGTTACAATGTTGCCAAAACAAAGAGTCTCCATGGGTCTTATTTTCAACTGCACATTCTAAAACTACAGTTTCTCCTTGGAAAACCTTAGCAGAATCTGGTCCATACCTGAAACTTATACATAAGGCTAGGCTAGCATATTGGTCAGCATACTCCCGGAGAAAATATAATATAAATAATATTTAAAGAAAAACACCATAAAAAAGAAAATTAAGTGACGTGAAACTATTAATTTTACTTTAAAGAAATAATGTTTAATTAGTTACACCAGTACAAGTTTGATTGAATTGGATTGAAAACGGTAGTAACCCGTGTTTTTATCTGTGAAATAAAATAACGGTGATATAAAATAACGGTGATAAACTAAACATGATTTATAAGGTATTAAATATAACCAAAAATACATACATTTCATTGTATTGTATTTTATTATTTAAATATATTATAGTGTATAGGTCAAATGTTCGGAAATGTCCGAGTGGTTAAGGTAGTGGCCCCGTCTAAAGAGGCAACATACACAGTTTGTACGCGTTATGTGCACTTTAAATGAAACAGCTCATCAATCTAGACGAGTAGGGGTAAGGGGGGGGGGGGTGGTTACACCAGTGAACTGGCTCACTAAAAACCCCAGTATTTAGGGAGATTACCACTTATCTTATAGGACAGATGATCACTTACTATTATATAATATAAATCATTTGCCACATGCGCCTAAAGACATAAAAAACATATAAACAAATCAAATTAAAATCATATATTATAAAGAAAGAGATATTTCTAAATCGTAATTCCAAACATTCATTAAAAATTCTGAAATAAATAATTTGAATAATGATTTTGGATTAGTGAATATCAATTATCTGTAAATCTCAATAGTATGGTAAATGTTTTCAATTACTTGATTCTTTGATTCCTCCGTTATTTATAACATACAATGGGTTATTATGCATAGCAAGTTGGTCTTTATTTGCATCTTCTTCCTGTGTGTTGGCAGAATTCTCAATTTTACTGTCCTTCAGATGTTCCAAACGCCAACATCTGATAAGAAATATCACAAAAGTAATGACAACGAAGAAGCACACACCTGCAACTACCAAGATGACTGCTACAGACAAATTATCGTCTGCAGACTGTGAATCATTGATTGGTGGAGGCACGGCATCATCATCGTCGTCGTCTTTAGGCGGAGTCATTCTTACTGTCGTCTGTAGTTGTACAAGAGGCTTACTTGTGTCCGCTGGTATATCTGTTGATACTACTGAAGATGTACTATCTCTGGATGAAGTATTTACCATCGGCGTTGGCTCATCATGAACATAAAGATGTGTTGCAAATGTCGAATTGTACTTTTTTGACGTGTCATCAAGCAATGTCGATGCGAGTGTTACTAACGTTGATTTCTCTAATTCCGAAATTGATTCTGTTTGAAGTATGATGGTTGATAATACTGTTGTTTCTATTCCGTCTAGTGATAACACTATGCTGGCTTGACCTTCTACGCCAGTTGTCGTTATACCAACGCATGTTACATTTTTACCATTATCGATTCCTTTCGACAGAGGAATAATAAAGACCTCCCCGCTTACAACATAGTCTTTAGAACCAGAACCAATTATATGTCTACCATCAACGAACCAACGTGTTTCTTTATACGACGGTAAAGCATTCTCTACATTACACATCAACGTGATTGGTTCTCCAACAGTATAGGTTACATTATCTGGAGATATCATCACTGTCGGTTCAATAGTCATTGGTGTTATAGAGCAGAATCTGGTATGAACCAAAGCTTCACCAGATGCCTCACAAACATAATCTATTCCATTGTCTTCTGGTAATAGCTTTAATATAATAAAAGCTGCGTTTATATCTTTTATAATTATAGAACCGTTGTTTTTCCAGGCTAGATCAGTCGGGGGACTTCCTCCAATAGATATGCAAACTAGACTGACTGTGTCACCGGGTTTAGGATCTACACTCTCCTTGTTAATGCTACATCTTGGATAGAAATCGTGTGGTGGGATTAACAATGTTAAATTGGCGTCCCGGAATACAAACACACTCCCTCCGTTGTCTGTCATTTGGAATCCACAACGATAAAGTCCTCCATCAGGAGCATCAACATTCGATATCACAAGGTTATATTCTCCAACGTCACGGTTACCTTCTATTGAAAGACGATTATCATTCACAGAATCCAAAATCCTACCATCTGAACTCAAGAACATATTCGATGTTACATGTTGCCAAAACACAAAGTCTCCAGGGGTCTTATTTTCAACTGCACACTCTAAAACTACAGTTTCTCCTTGGAAAACCTTAGCAGAGTCTGGTCCATACCTGAAATTTATACATACGGCTAGGCTAGCCTGACATAACACTAACCAAACAATCTCCATACTACCAAATAATTATAACCGTTATTATGAATGTTTAGTTTATACAAATGAATTTAAGTATCATCTTATTGATAATTCACGAAAGCTTAGCCATGACAACAAGGTACTTAAGTACTAAATATGTAGACCAACACAAAAGATATCATATCAGATATGCTAATTAATCCGAAGAAAGTTAATTTATTGTTGCTGAGGATTTTCCAAAATTCAAAACACAAAGATAATAGTTAACTAAGATTTTATTTCCAATGTATTGCACAGCAGTCATTTACAATGCTCTATTCATTAAAGGTGACTGACTTGACTAAAGGCTTAATAATAATTATTTCAATCTAATACGTTGCTATGTTTTTTAAAGTATGAATTTATTTAAATCTTCATAATAATTCATAATATTTTAGTCAAAGCTGTCGATTATTAGTTCTGAAACAGACTGTTTAAATAAAAAATGGAATGTCGCCCTCCATACTTGAAAAACTGTTTTCGGAATTTCTAGACCAACAGTAGTTCCGGAATAGTAATACGGTACAACATTTGTATTTACTTACTATATACATATTGTTTTTATTGAAAAAGTAGTATTACAATTAAGGAGCTTATTCACAGTAGACAAATTAAAAGAAATAAATGGGCTTCTTATACGCTGTATTCTCGTGTTAAAATCACGTTAAGCTTTCCTAATATGATCTTAAATCTGTTTCAGATTGACAATAATCGATCATTTACGAGGCAACTTTATAATTCACATATTATTTAGTTTTAACTTTTAATAAACTATAGTATATCTAAGGGAATAGACATAGCCTTTAGATTGCTGGTTTATTAGGATTGTGGGTTCGAATCCAAGGCTTGCCGCATTGCTTTGTATCATTGACAAGATACTTTACTCACCTTTTCCTTTCTCCACCCAGGTGTACAAAGAGGCAGGGTCAAGACACAACTTTGCGCTGATTACTAACTGCATATGGGAGTATGTTTCCACAGTTTTTTTTATACAAATGACCGGGGTAATAACGTGTACATAGCACATACAGTTTTTACAACATTGAGCGCTTTATAAATCTAGGATTATTACTATTGACAATGTATAGAAGGGGTTATTATAATATTTAAATTGATTTAGAAATGGCTTTCTTACCGTAGTCTAGTCTTTAATTTTGACGTGACCTCCAGTTGCGTGGTTAACAGGATATGCGTTGTTCGTTGAGTTTTCAATGGACATGCATTTGCAGATAGATGTCGTTTCCATGTATAATAAATAGAACCGTACAGATACTATATAATAATATATCTGCGATGCAACTAATGTTAATTGTTTTAATATTGTTATCGGTAGGTAATATTGTTATCGGTAGGTAACATGTTTTGAGGCTCCATGAATTTAATTTTTCCAAATATTTTTTATTTATATTGTGGCGGTAATACCATGTGTGTGATTGCAACCCGTGTAATTACAATCAGTTGATTTAGTTGGCCAGAATTTGAAACACATAAATGAATCCTCATGAGTATGAATTAATCTTCCATCCTAATCTTCAGACAATTAATAATAGTAGTATAATGACTTCCTGTATTACTTTGCACTGGCTTGTTAGGCTGCATTAGATATAAGTACACTGGTATTATCCTGCACTGGCAAGCTAATCGCTGAGTATACTGTCCTGTCGGGGCCTACTTCATTTACACTGTGCAGTACAGGTAACTGTGCTGTATTAATGTACTGTATTCACTGTATTCAAATGCATTCATTGGTAATTAAAAATGGTGCCTTCACCTCTACTAATGTACTGCAATTAAACAGAACAAAGGACAAACTACCTATAACAAAAGACTCTCCTAACCAACCAAGTGGTTAAAAGTATATGCAAATTAGGGAAAGCAATGAGTAAACTTAAGCAAGTGGACAAAACCTATTCAAGCATTAAATCATAATAATAGCTACTGCCTAATACACTGCAGTTGCAATGAGATTACTATGCAAAATGATTATAATAATCCTATATATTGACAGTATTCGTAATCCTCTATATTGACAGTATTCGATGTAGTAAGTAGTCATTCTTGTTACCCCAGTCTCTATATAGTTTCTGAAATCTCTTTTTGATGCCCTTATTCAAATAGTTGAATTCCACCATAACATGCATGTTATAGAATCTAAAAAACATTGGCTTTTAGTGGACTTGATGCAATCTTCCCGCATTATATTGCATACGAATCGTACGCAGCAATCGAAGGCAAATACCAGAAGATTAAAATGATTAAATTGGGTTATGTAAAGACAAAATTAAGAATTCATGAACATTCCCTGTATGTCTGGTCTGATACGTCACCCGGAGCTACAGATTTGAGGGAGAGAGAGAATAATTTTCTATCATTGGTCAGTCAATGTTAAATTTTCGCCGAAATTGTGTTTCTATATTTGTTTGTATGTCCCAATTTTAAAAGGTAATTTTTCGAGTGTGACGTCACTTTACAGCTACGGTATCCGTTATTAATTACGTCATTGTTTGCCGGTTACATTACCCATCGCTGGCGTACGAAGCATTAACGAGAATGAAGCAACATAATAGGCGCGTACAACTAGCATAACACGCCGCGGAATTGTTAAACGTTTCTAATTTAGTACGAATACTACTTTCAATTACAACGTAACTTCTCTAACTTATTGTATCTCGCATAAAATTCAATCTCCTCACCACATACTATATAAAACATGTTAGCATTCTAGCAATATCGTAGCAATGCTATAGTACAACCTAACTTGTTCATCATGTGATCTCAAATAATAAACATGCCAATTCTGATTTCCAAATAAATCGTACACTATTATGTATTTATTATTTCACCATTAGTAATTATCGCTTACAGTTCTCACGAAGAACTAACGCATATAGGTCCCAATGTTTTGTGACCAAGTTCTATATTTTTTTGTATTTCGCTTAATCTCATGTGTACATTTCAATGGATTGGTCTACAAAAATCGTTTATTACACAATGTAGGCATACCGGTATACGTACATTATTACCGCCGCTCTTATATAATGTAGTATTCATTTTGAGAAATAACAGAGTAGGCATAGTCATTTTTACACAATGAATATAAAAATAGATAATTAACTTTATTTCAAGGTACAAGTCTACTGTCTGTATTGCAGTTAGCAAATTATTGTTTTCTCCAAGTTTTCAGGCAAAACAAAATTAATAATACATAGAGGGTGCTATTGACATGTGACGTAAACATGTACACACCCATAGTTGATGATTTTCTGCATGTTCACGTCACAGCAGTCGTTCAAACCGGTATCGAAATATATTTGCCATTTTTTAAGTTTTAGTTATCTATTCGTATGGAAGCTATCCTTTCCATCCTTAAATCAAAACTGATCATGTTTGTATCACATTAATTATTCTTTATAAGGTTTCGGCCTTACACGTTGAGCAATGTCACCAGTCCTGAACTATAGAGTATCACGGTGTGACGTCACAACGTTAGAGGGCGCTGCATGGTTGCTAGCCAGCCAAAAGTGCGTTCAACGCTACTATGTTGATAAATCGTAAAGAAATGTATTTCTATCAAATTATGTATCTTAGCTTGTTTTTTTTTTAATTTAAACTGTAGTTGAAAAATAAATAGATTATTAAAAACAAATATTTAGTGATCTTTTGAGATTTTAGTTTGTTTTTATTGAAAATTATTAAGTTTTAAAATGACTACTTCAATAAGCCTATTCCAAACCATTGGTAACCTTGGAGTCACTCTGGCAGGTTGAACGCATTTTTGGTTGCGCTAGCAACCACGCAGCTCTACCTACCGTCGTGACGTCAGCACCGTGATACTCTATAGTAAAATTGTATCAAAATATAAAAGTTAATAACACCAAGGAATTATTGTGTCACGTTAACTTATATATGTTGAAGTGATGCGCCTAATCTATCAAAGTTCCCATCAGTTAAATGTTTTTTGGGAGTGTACTCCTTAATAAAACTAAATGTACAAAATGTTATGGAATAACGACATCGACTTGAATAATGTGTTCAGTATTGTCTATAACACGTGGTGTGTTAGACTCTGTTATTTCTATGGGAAAGTCAGCAAATAAAATATCCTTTGATTGTAAGTTAAAAGTTGTGTTTGTTTCAATTTGGTCATTGACGTCATCAATATCGACAAGTTTGATTACCGTATCTGGAACTTCCTCTTCGTCAAAAAATCCACTGTTATCTTCATCGATGTCTACCGGAAGAGCGGCAGCCTGTTTTCTAGCCATTGCTCTCATCTTTCGAATACGAGAAAAATTAGATGGTGATTGTTTTGGAGACAAGTTTGGAAGAATAAAAGTTACCCTTTTCTTTACTCCAGTAGCATTATAAGTCTGCGTGTCCGCTGTTCGCTTTATTATACTTTTCGTTTGTTTTCCATCATATACATCACGATGTTGGACTCGTTTTACAAAAGTGAAAAGAAAAACCAAGGCTAGTAAAAATACCGTAATAGATAGAATCACTGGTAAGACTACATTATTTCCACTGGAAGAGGAATTTGGTACCTGTTTATCTACGACATCATAATCCTGTGTCGGAGATACTGATGGTCGAACTTCTGAGAGTTTGATTGTAACCGAGCCGTTAGCCTGTAGACCCGAAAGTGTTTTTACATGACACGAGATCAAAGTGTTGTTGTCTGATGGCATAATACTTGGTATGACTATTCGTTCACCTTGCATTAATATTGCGAGCCTGTTCTTTGATTCTGTCATAACCCTTTCGGTATTCCAATACCAATGTATAGATTTGATTGTCCCTATAACATCAATTTTACAATGAAGTGTTAGCTCTTCATATAATCGAGGGTTAGGATCCGACATGTGTATTTCGACTGTTGGTAGAATAACCATTGGAAGGACATAGCATGAACGTGGTTCAAGAAGTGCCAATCCGGTTGCTGAACATATGAATTCTACACCGTTATCATCCGTTGTTAAGGTGTGAGTTACGGTAGAAATAGTGTTCATTGGATCTACTATCATCGTGTTATTTTTCCACCAAGAAAGCATAACTGGAGGTGTTCCACCAAAAGACACACAACCAAGTGAAATCGTATCCCCTGGTTTAAGGTATTCTATCGTTTGTGTTGACAAGCTGCATTGAGGGTAGAATGATGAAGGTGGACTCAATAACGAAATCCTGGCTTCTTGGAAAACAAATTCGCTTCGCGTATCATTTATAAAATAAAATCCACATTGGTAAGTTCCTGCTTCCTCTGTGTTTACGGCAGGTATCACCAAGTCAAACTCACCATCGCTGTGGTCGCCCGCAATGATGTACCTTCCAGCTCGAATATTGGGATAAATATTGCTATCGTAACTGATATACGTGTTGTGTTCAACAAGATGCCAGAATACAAAATTACCTTTCAGTTTATCATCCACTGCGCACCTAAGCGTAACTTGTTCGCCGTTGTGAACCTGGCTTGAGTCTGGACCCTGACGAAATTTAATGGCGTATACAAATCCACCTTGGAACAGTAAAAATACACATAACCGTTTAAAATGAGCACCCCAGCACATTATTGCAATTACTGCAGCCGGGATTTGTCTTCTGCTGCCCGAGTAGTGTTCTACTTTCGGTTGTTGTCTCAATTGTTAAATGATAGATATTTTGATCTGCTATATTTTACTGATACATCCACAAATCCGTTTCAGAATTTCGAAAGAATTTGATGTACCGCCTTGTAATCTCTAGATTAGAGTGAATTTATCCATAAGTATGCTTAAGTGACCGTTTACTTGGCGGAACAAAATGTAAAGTTTATCTAATCCTCTTGTTTACAATTGTAAAAAACTTCTTTAGAATTTTACATTCCAGAAATTCTTTCATTGTCAAATAATTCCCGGTTATAAACAATAATATTCTTTCGAAGATTATTATGTTTCTATAATTTTTCTGATCTAGATGTGACTTCAGATCGGCTTGTAGCTATCCATAACAGGCCTAGATTAGTTGTATAATATCCGTAACTGCCAACAATCGACTAGCTCAGACACCAAGAAAAATAATAATTCGGTAGACAGTATTTAAAGTGTAACGAATGATGGCATTGATATATTCTATGATAATATTAATATAAAGAATCTATCATTATTATTATATTATTTTCGTAATAATGGCAAGATATTCATTTTAGAAACTGTTTTAAGATATCATATCGTACATAAAAAAAACCGTTTCTGTCGTTGCTTTTTACTATTGTTGGCTGGGTTAGCAAACGAATTTCTACAATCTATACAATTTTACTATCGCCTTTTAATTTTTTTTTTTTTTAATTTGTCTATATAGGCCTACTAAGTTTTTTTAGCTTTACTACAGTATTTTATTAGTTTTTACATGTTTATATTCAGTAATAAATAATGAGGAAAATCCATAAACCAAAGTATATGTAGAACAGAACCTCTAACCTAGTCTTTTGTTTCTAATCCATTATACTTGGAAAAACAAGAAAATAAGTAGTCCTACTCGTCTGAAGTGTCTACCTGGATATGACAAAGGTATAGAAATAGAACGTTGCCATTGTATGCAAACACTTCAAAATAGTTCGGACTAAGGTCAAATAAATAGTCGGCGTGTCAAAAACGAAAATAAAAACAATGATTGGAATATTAAAAATGCATTTTAGCGTCATTCTTGACCGGATTTTGCTTATTTTCTTTTTGTGGCCCACTTAAGGCCTATTTACATCAGGGCGATAACGATCGACGATAAATAGATCAATATGCATTTTTTTCACATCTGAAACAAAAGACATTAAAACAGTTTTCATCCTAGTACTATTATAGGATAGCCATCTAATGTATGCTGCCTTTGATGAAAATTATATTTTCACAAGTTTATTCAGAGCCATAATATCGTGACAATACAACGATGTTATTATTTTTAATTTATCATGACGTCATTTGATTGGAAAAATCGTTTTCATCAAAGACAGCATAAATGATTAGCCTACAGTTCTAAAACAAAACCCTAATTTATTTTTTTTTTATGCAAGAAAAGTGTATGTTTATCTACTTATCGTCGATCGTTGTCGTTCTAGTGTAAATGGGCCTTAACAGATGAAAGATGTTAATTGTATCAACCTTTACCAGTATTCAAAACACATTTACGTTATTTTGTGGACAAATAAAGATTATTAATGACAATTATACTTGCTTATGAGTTGTCAATAAGTATGGCGAATATATACAGTTGCAATTAAATGAATGTACAAATCTGGTTAGTTACTGGTGGAACTAGTTATGCAGTTTGTCCAATAAATGTTTATTTAGTTCTGTAGCAAAAGTTGGACAATACTGTAGTATTTAAATGTTAACTATCTTTGAATTGATACATTATTACCACGTGATCAAGTCAAATTAATTTTAAAGTTTCGTTTATGCCCTCTAAAAAAGAAACATTTACTTTATTGTTGTTAATACAGTGCGTAGTAATCGAATTATTACATTGAAATAAGTACAAGTGGCAACAATGATAAAGTTATATAAATAATAAACTGTGGATATGGGTATTTATTCTTGAAGAGATGAACTTCCTAATTATAATATACCTATTTAGTTAGAAGACTTTCTAAAAATATCTTACATTGAAGCAAACTAATTGTTTTCTATCAGAAGTTGTCAATATTATGATTAAAAGTATCAAATTCCGCAAGTTTTCTATAATTTAGAAATATTATTTAATAACATTTCATTTACGTATATCCCATGTTGTGTCAGTATTTAACTAAACGAAACAAAATTTGAATAAACGAAATTAAACCTACCCAAATGACGTCACTACATAATGATTTAATTATATATATTTGCTAAATTCAATTAGTGAGGCATAATAGGGTACATTACTTCAAATTATGACGTGTTGTTTTTATCCTTTAACTAGGCTAACAGTATCAAAAGATAATGTTTCTCTTTCAAAAAAATTACTATATAGCGCTGGAAATGAACAAATAATAAATAATGTAGTATGAATAGATGTCTTGAATTCGGATGAAAAAGTATTAAAAGCTGTTCAACTACCAACTTTAACTTAACTTTATAAAACACATAAACTTGATGCAAAACTAATAAGTTGAATAAATGATATACTTTGTTACAATGCATTATGATGTCCATTCATTTTCTTGGGCCTCTGTCTCTGTTTGGAACAGTTTACTAATCTATATCCGTCAGGCAAGACCTTCAATTGCTTATTTCAAAGTTGACCTGAAAACAAACCTTTTTTTACTCTTCTTTTTGTCGTATTATTTTTCCGCTTTTGTTTATTATGTTTAAGTGCATTGAGGCTTTGCATAATGCGCTATAAGTCACGTTTTATTATTATTATTACGCACAAACAATATGCAGGTCTAAAATTGAGGAAAATTGTTAAGTGACCTTCTACGCTTACCTATTTCGATCAAAAGTAGCCTAGAGTACAGTAATTTATATCAATAGTTAATCAGAGTTGGTAAGATTAAACATAATGTGTTCTTATGTGTAGTTATTAGAAAAGAAAGTGACTTTACCTGATTTACGAATCTAGTTCTTCAATTTTTTTTTTGAAAAATCAGTTTCTTATCGTATGTGCATGTTCGGTACTTAGGCTTATCAGCGATTTACAGTAAGTTCATGACGTGACGGATGTTGAGAAAATATTATTTACAAATTATGCATAATATATAACAACATATAATAAGATGTTTAGTAAGAACATGTGGATGTGAGTTACATGCTGTAATGATAAAAATAATGTTTCATGATGAGCCGAAGCCGAAGACATTTAGATTTTCGTTTGTATAATGGAATATAACGAACATTGTATAGAACATATCAAACCTGTTATTTGCTTTCATCCATCCGAAATGAAATACTACAACGTCCGTTCATAATATGTTGAACGCCAACGATAAGTTACTTAGTCTTTGCATATTCCTCGCATATTTTGAACTTTGACACAACGTTTATAACAACTTACTACAAATCATAACTCAATCCCCATGAAGTTTATAATTGTGATAAGGAAACAGTAATTGTTAGCGTTTCCATTCCAATGTAGAACGCCAAGTATGATAGTCTGAAAAAAGTAAATAATCCGCCACATACAAAACCGTATTTATGCACAAGGACAACCTAAATTCAGAGAGTTATATCGGTTTTAATATGTCCCGTAGGTGCTGTGTCTTTTTTTACAATAAGGTTTATAATATTACGATTCATTTTAACATAGGCCTACTTACAGTATGTAAACAGAGCTGTGGTAGGCATAAGCCAAGCAGAATTGCATCTGTTCATTAATAGAACAAATTAGAAACGTTCTCTGATATTAATAGTATGTTTAAATAATAATAATGATTAAGGTTGAAGTTTAATTATTAAAAGTGCTAAGTCATTTACGTATTTTATGTTTTAACGAATAAAACTAACAGGATTTATTTTATATTGTTTTACTTTCGTCTGATTCATCTCACTTCATCAATTGCTGAGAGGTAACTATTAAAATATGATAAAAAACATCTGTCTTTTGGGCAATTGTTGTTGAAATATCCCTGGAAATTACTGAACAGAAATGGGCATCACAAGTAACCACAATATCCGCTATGAGTTAACCTTAGGCCTAATCAGTATTTTTTTTAAACAAAATTTTAAAATATTACAACACGTAGGCCTATTATTGGTTTTGTATCATTTAAATCGTTCTTAAGCAACTGTGTGTAGAATCAACAGACACGGGTTGTCGTAAATATAAACGTTGAAGTCTAGAATGGAATTATAATCTACATAATTTCACAAAAATTGTTTTATCGGACTATTAAATTGTAAAGTAGGCTACAATAACTGTTATTTAGTTTTTTTGTTATATATTATAAAAGTTTACCTATAATATTGTGAGCTTGTAAAATAAATACATTTTGTACAAAATACGACTAAACTTGAGGATGACGCCAAGAGTAACAGGTGAACAGATTTTATTGGGTCAACATGTTACTAATCTAATACAAAACATCAGATTCTTAGTAGCAAATTAACATTGTCTAGACTTATACACATGTGAAAATGTATATTATGTTTTATTAAGAAGAATGCATTGTAATGTATTTAAAGACGGTAATATAACATTTAAATGTATCCTTGTTATCTCATTGTTCATTTCCTATTATCAGTATTTTCTCCCATTTCCAACCACGTCACATCAAACAGGACGGTAGTAATTGATCATAGATTGTACAGTAAAACACGCGATTATAACTGTCTTAACTAGTTACATTATAATTAATTTAACCTATTTGAAATTATGTACAAATATTTTTTTACATTTCTTTCTAAACTGAAATGAAAAAGATCGTAATTAAAATATCGTATTTGACGTTTTATTTTAGTTTACCTCTTAAACGAAGCCATAAATCTACATAAATATCAGATTTGTTTTTATCGCATATGTTACATTGACACAAAATATATACAAATGAAACTCTTGTAATCTAGTTTTGCTTTTAAGTATAATCCAACTTTAAACCCTCACCTCCAAAAACCCACCTTCCAAAAAAATATCTATCTACGATCTAAATGGTCATGGACGAATTGATCAATAAAGAAGCTTGACGTCAATGGAAGTTGATGGACTTTAAGAGATGGATTTATCAGACGTACAGGCGTCTCTCGCACAATATTATGTAAAGCAGAACAAAGTAATAGAAGTGAAAGACATAAGTCACATCCATATAAGAATGTATATCAATATCTCTTAAACTGATTGTACAGTGTAAAGGTCAATTACATAGACGAGGAGTAACGGCAAGAGTAAAACAAACGGTAAGCGGTAGCGGACCACACACGACGCGGAGCCGCTCTGAGCGATACAACGCTCAGAGTAGATACATTTTGCTACGTAGGAAAAGCTACGCGCTTTTCCGCTTACCGTAGTGTATATTGACCTATGCATATCTTAGCTTGTTTGTTTACAACTGAGAGCTTGACGTAAACTTAAAATAGCTTTACAGGAAATTAATATAATGATATTGTCAGATATAATCGCTGATATCGCTACACTCCATGTTCATATAATCGCTGGAATCCACACAACTGATATCCGATGACCCTTTACTGAGTATATCATCAGATTTAGCTTTGTATGAATTATCCAACGCTTTATCTGGAACTGTTTCGTAAACATGGTGGCCTTTTTCACAACATGCTTGTGCTTCTAGGCCAACAATATCTGGCGCGCTTTCAGCTACACGTAAATTTGAAATAAAAGAGCCTGGGTATACAATGTTATTTGTATATTCCTCGTATGGATTATTCTTAGGGCAACTTTTAGTACGTCTTAGCCGCGACCAACACGTAACAGATGCCCTTCGTGGTAGCATGGTATGATTGCTATTTTGAACATTGTCTTCAGGTATTGAACCGAAGAATTGGCCTGGATATGGCTCGTTTAGAGATAGTTCAGTTTCGAAGTCAACATCATAAAGCTCAGCCGACGTTAGGTCATCACACTTTACCGGTATCAGGAGGCGTCTTTCAAGATTTCCCAATCCACCAGATCGATAGTTTTTATTGTTCTTTTTTACTCGAGCATATGAAGGGCATGTGCTTCTTGAATGCTCATCACAACCACACGGAGAAGGATTACGAGACCATTTCTGTGGTTTCTTTGAGCAACAATTGTCTGATACCTCTGGAGTTATGACGAATGATGTTCTGTCGGGTATTTGGTAATATATCTCATCTGGTTCGGGTAGTAGGTTGTCAGTCGCTTCACTACTAGAACGAACAGATAACTCAGTACCACAGTACAACATATCATCATCACATGGTGGTGGACTAGATTGTGTCTGGTAAATTCCATCAGGAATCTCTGAGTACAGATCCGGCGCTATTAACCGCGTTGGTTTAGGAGGCAAAGGAGGTGCAACTAAGCCTGACGCCTCGTGATGATGAGATTCAAACATAAACGAATTGTCATTCCCATCGATAAGCGGATCAAGTATGTCATCCTCGTTTAAAGACGGATTACATTCGTTGGTCGTCAACAAACTTTTAAAATCAATATCGTTGAATAGCTCGGCATATACAACATTGCAGTGTGATATTCCTCCACTTACAGATGGAATCAATCTTCCAGAGCTACGACCTCTTCGAGTTGTTATATCAGGTAGGTCAAGAGATGCAGGTTTCTGATTACATGCAAACATTAACAACGTACCAGCTATAAGTATCAAAATACAGATTGTAATAACGGACGCAATGACCGCGAGTAAACTAAATCCAAACGCCTTAATTGGTTTATAGCCATCCTCTTCTATAATTATCTTATCTGTTGCTGATGATGATGCTGTAATTGTTGTCCTCGTTAGTTGTGTTTTTGAGGGGGCATTAGTATGACGGTGTATATTCGTATATTGATCACTTACTGTCATTGTTGTACTGGCAACTGCATACAGACCAGAACTAATGTAAGCCTGGCATACAATAGTCGATTGATTATCAGCAATATCAACACCACGAACCTTTAAAGTTCGCCCATCCCCAATCAAATCATATTTCATAGGATAGAAGATTTCCTGATTTATAACGTATCCATCGTGTATCCAATTATACTTTACAATAGTTGGCAAACCTGATGCATTACAGACAAACGTAATGTCATTGTTCACCGTTATTTCTGGTAGCCTGGGTGATATTTCAGCAGTAGGATAAATATTCATTGGTTTTATAGAGCAATTATGCACATCTAGCGTCACCGGATTAATCTCAGTACAGGTAAAAATACGCCCGTTATCAAAAGGTGTTAACATGATCTCCGTTACGTGCCAACCATACTGAAATCCGGTTAAGTCTTTTGTTCCATTTTGCCATTTTACTACCAAATTTTTACTGGCACTTGAACAGTTAAATAATACTCTCTGGTACGGATTTAATGGTGGGTCTAAGTTGTGTGAACTACATATTGGAGTCTTCGTTCCAACCTCTAAAACTGTAAGTTTGGCTCTACCCGATTTTCCAAAATTTCCTGCCGCAGTCGACATTTCTCTTGAAAAATAACATTCAAAAAATCCTTCATCAGATTTAGAAACATTTTTTATTTGTAGTTTATACTGACCTGCAACATCACTAATAATATTACATCTTTTATCAAATCCTGTTTTGTAGCTAAATACCTTGATGTCAACACTTATAAAACGCGTTCCATTGAAAACCCATAGTATTTGACTAGCCCCCTTCGAAGCAACAATACATTCGAAAGTTACCGTATCACCTTCATACACAGTTTTATCGTCAGGACCTTTCCGTAGTACAATCGCGTCTAGAGACAGTACTTTTAAAAGAATACAGATAAGTATAATCCGTACAAAACGTATATCCGACTCCATCAGTTTCAGCGACTGCTCCGTGCGTAGACGCGTGTGGCGACTGTTCAAGCCAAAACAGTACTAATTGGAAGGGTCATGAGTCAACCCCTGATTTCAATATATTTAGCTTACGACGTCACGCATTTTGCGATCTTAACTTGTGTAGTGCTGATAGCAAAACGCATTTCTTCCTTAAAGTGCACACAAAGTATAGATAAGTAACGTTTAAATCAGACAGAGGAAACAGAATGTCATAGTCACGTTTTCAGAAATATGAAATAATACCTAACAGATAATGAGGCAAAATGTAAGTTAATGTTGGCATGACGGGTGGCTTACGAAGTCTATAAAAAAGTTTGAAAGTAACTTATCTTATTTCTTTACACGTTGAAACATGTGCAAATAACTGCGAGGTACGTCGATATCAGGGACGCAATGAGTTCCTATACATACCGCGGGGACAAGCGGCAACATATTATAAGCTAAGTTTTATTTCCATCCGGAAATCAGAAATTTATTCTGCATTTTCCACCAAGTTTACGACTTAATTTTCAGGGTATCATTACACCATTCAAGTATATTATAAATGTATTGAACTGAATTTCTAAATAGTATTTCTGATAAAATAGTTCTATAAATAACGAACTTGTTTTTGCAAAACAGTAATATTAGGGGAAGTGTTAACAATTAGGATTGGCAATATGCCACTGTACATCGCCAAAAAATTCGTTAAGGTTAAGGATTTCTAGGATCTGGTAAAGCAAAGCCGCATTTGCCTTCCTATGCATAATTATATTTAATATATTGAAACTAGTTTATTGTTAAAACAAGTAATAAATACAGACTAAGCGCCGTCTGTATGTTGGCTTAGTATGTTAAGTGAGGACGTCCAGGAAATTATTTTTTGTTTCCATGTATTTATTTGACAGCAATACCGGGTCAGTAAAATATTAATCGCTCTAGCATCAATGTTGTAATAAAACAATTACGATAAAAGAAAATGTTGTAATGCTCCTCGTCTGATATTAATTTCTTTAATTTATAACAACCTCAACCTGAATTAGAAAAGAGGAAAATTTAGTTTATAAGGTTGCTTGTTCGTAAATGTAAAATAACTAAAGATTAAATTATCAATCCAGTTTCCCCCAAGGGACAATTTTTTGCATTTTTTTACACAATTCCATTAAAAAAATAATAACAAAAGCACAGAGAACACCTTGTTAGCAGAAGCAGAAGAGAAGCATTAATCTACACTTAAAGCATTAAAGAGAAATATTTAAAACAATATCTTAGACAATAAATACAGTTTCCCTTAGAACTTGGTTGTGGTTAAATTATGTAAAGATACTTGTAAAGAATAAACCCTTGCAACTTGTGAAGAAAGTTATTACTGTATTGTATAGCAATAATTTTTAATTATTTTTAATTAACGTAACAGTTGATTATGTAGCTTGTCCATTAGGTCTATAAATACCGTGGCTTTATAGTATCTAAAGGGTAGTAACAACGTATTAGTATTCCGAAAAATGTAAAATAATTGAAATCGATCTTAACAAGTTGATTGAAGTATATATTTATACTGCGTAACCTCTTCAGTCGAAGACTGGTCTCCCAGAGGGCCCAGCTGGTGATCAGTGGCTGTGACGTACTAATACACCGGGGTAACCAACTCCCTACTCGTCTCGAAAGATGTACTAGGTTCTTTAAAGTGCACACGAGCTAGATGTGTACACTGGACCTACGGTTTATAGTCCTTATCCGAGAGGTTACTCTCAAACTAATACAAAATGGACTTATTGTTATGTGTATAAAGTCTAGAAGTTGCCAATGTTTACAATTTAACAATATGTATACAATTTACGTACATGTGTTGCAAACATTAACATGTATAAACAGCTTGCATGGTTATTAATATAAACAATCTGTAAAGTTTAAATTTAAATTATCGACTGTTTATAAACATTATTCTCCAAAGTTTCTAAAATGAACATGACTGATACTAATGTATTTTACAGGTATCTGGATATAGAATGTTTTTCACAAATGATATGTAACGTTGCACCAACAACAATAACTCGATACTGTACAATGTTACACTAATTGGCCGACAACACAGTTTGTTCAGTGATATGTTATAGTTCAACAACAATGTATATTCAACAGAGGTTGTATACGGTAGTCAAAGATGAAGAATAAGTTTCACTATAATACCAAAGATAAAGCATGAGATGAATCATGATACGAAATTAAGTGTCACGGCGAAGCATTGCCCGACAATCCCATGTATCTCCAAACTCTTCAGTATCATCTACAATTAAGCTTGAAACTATTTGTCCTGTAGTAATATCAATCACAGATTTTCTGTAAAGTCGAGGAACAGCATAGATATTCGAATCCCTGTTACTACCACTTGCCTCCAGTTCATCGGTATTATTTTCCATGATTCCGCTGTTATTTTTAATATCAATTTCACTGTAATCAATACTACGACTCTGCCAATATATCGCAATCACGATACCAACTAAAAGTAAAATTCCACTCAAAAGTCCAATAATAGAAAACGTATCGAAAAAGTGTTTAGACGATTTACCAGATTCTTCTGTAGGTTCAGCTGAAAGTTTTGATATAATGTTCTTCTCTGTTGATCCTTGCAAATCAGGGTCCAGGCTGCTTGTATCTGAAATCGTTGCCATTACTTCAGTCCCAGTTTGACTAGTATAAGTTTGAGGAATAGTCTGCAACAATTGCTTCAATTGTGATCTGTCATGCAAATCAATAAATACATTGCGTTCCTCAATATGTTTCTCACCGTATGTTGTAGCAACAAACACAGTAATATGTATAAAACATAAATACATACACACATGCAAACGAGAAGCATTCATGTTGAACAAAAGTCCTACTGAAAAGTCACAAGAGTATAAAACTCAGGTAAGTTAGATTTCAAAATGACCCAAGTAAAAAGTAACAATGTCTTTTATAATAATTTTAAAAATAAAAATAGATCAAGCAAACATTCAAAGTTATTAAAATTATGAATTCTTTCCTATATTAATTGTGAAGGCCAAATGGGATGTACAATATTAATTGTGAAGGCCAAAATTGGATGTACAATTGTGAAGGCCAATTTCTATTGCAGCTGAACAATACACATCTCAATTGGTATCTATTCTATCCCAAGGTCTCGTTGCTTACGTCATAGTAAGACAGGTAGATATACCCTTGTTATAACAATTTGTTTTAATTCCATTCAAACCTCCTAACTTCACATGCTCCATTTATAAAGTGGAAAATCATTACTTTTTTGTTGAACCCAACAAAAAAAAATTAAGGCCAAATTGTATAAATACCTTAGTGACGTTTCGTTGACAAACTGTGTGCTTTATTTTTTTGGGTTAAAAAAAAAGTAATAATTTTCTACTTTATTATATCCGGAACCAGATGAATTTATTTAATTGCTCTATTTATACTTTCTTTCATTCTCCGCCTTATACTATTAAGAGATGTTGATTACGTGGACTATTATTTTTAACATATTTATATTATTTATTTGGAAGGGTTGTACATAAATATATGCAAAATACTTTAAAGACGCAGGTTGTTGATGCACCATCGCCGTCATTGGTAAAATATAATTATACCAACGTTGTAGTATAAAACAATAGTCTAACGTACACAGTATGTTTAAACTACTAACTTGTAGCAATGCTTTATTACAAAATATTACAATCAAAATATTTAATATTTAGTAAAGATTATTCTTACATTAATGGTAATTATGCAATGTAATGTATACGTGTATTTACATCTAATAGGTGGCGGTGGTGGATGTAATATTTAGAATAGAAAACTAATTACTCTAATCATTAATTTCTATAATTGTATTTAGATTATGCTGAAAGCAATTACAATTCTAAACATTTTTTTCTTATTTATTTTTTTGCAATGTGATTTTTGTTAACCAGTACTGTAGGTATCTCTTAATTAAACGAATCGTTTTTATTTTATATTATTATCTTACGCTAGATTTTTAATAAAACAATACATTATTTATATAATAGTATTAAGTATGTCTGCCATAACTTGAAACGGTTCGTATGTCCAAATATTATAAAAACATCTCCCAGTTAACTATAACTACTAATTATGCTACGTAATAAAGACTTTCAGTATTTTTGGTATACATTTAAAAAAAAAGAATTTCAATATATTTGGTAAAAAAGAATGTGGCGGTATAGGCAGTGTATTTCATAATTATATTCTAGAAGTAGCTAAGCATATACCCATCATTGTTTTTTTTTTATAAACGGCTAAATGTTTTATTATCAGCTGCATGTATTTAACTACAGATACAAAATACAAGAACTCGGTGTGGAGGGTGGTTGGACAAAAAAAATCAACTACATGGCCAACGACGGCCATCAAGCAAAACCCTGCCGGCCCGGAGAGGCACCACTGGACGATATTGTTTATGTCTGTGCACCGTATCATGATGAGTATCTATACATTGTATCTCATCTCTTACGTCCCTGAGATTAACTAGAGACAAAATCGGTAATACTATTAGGCCTAAATACTACATTTACCAATCACATTAGTAATAAGTATCCTGATGCAGCATTGAATGACGTTTCCATGTAGGCATAACATAACCAAAATCTTCAGAATCATCAACTATCAAGCTTGATACAATTGTTCCTGTCTTAACATCAATCACAGATTTCCGGTAAACTCGAGGAATAGCATATATATTCGAAGTCCGATTACTACCACTTGTTGTCTCCAGTTCATCGGGATCATCTTCCATGATGACGCTGCCGTGTTCGTCGTCACTTGTGACGCTGCCTTGTTCAACGTCACGTGTGTCACTTAGATCAATATCAATATCATTACGATTCTGCCAATATATCGCAATCACGATACCCACTAAAAGTAAAATTCCACTCAAAAGTCCAACAATAGAAAACGCATCGAAAAGGTGCTTTGATGATGAGATGAATTCTGTTGGTTCAGCAGCATTAAGTGGATACATCGTGTTTCGACGTCGTCTCAAAAGAGAATCCTGGTTATATGTGTCTGGAACCGTTGCCATTACTTCAGGTTGACTAGTTGTAGTTAGAGAAACTGCTTGTAAATTGTGTTTCAATTGTGATCTTTGTGTATCGATGTATACATTGCCTTCCTCAATATGTTCATCACCGTGTATGTGAGCAGCAAATACAATAACTTGTATAAAACATAAATACATACACACACTTAAACGAGAAGCATTCATGTTGAATAAAAGTCCTATTGAAGTCACAGAAGACAGCGAGTATACAATTTAAGTATTGGAATTTCAAAATGGCTTAGTAAACTTGTAACAGGTCTTTTATACTATTTTTAATATAAAAATAGATATTGAAATGTACATCAGTAAGTTATCACAATTATTAATCCTTTCCTATATTAATATTGAGAAGGTTAGTCGAGAAGGTGCATTTTCGAAGGTCGACGTGTAATGCAGATGAACAATACGTTTACCTTGATTGAATTGGTACCATTAGACTACAGTATTTCAAGGTGTTGTTGCTTACGTCATAATCATACTGGTAATTATAATATTATGATTTTTTAAATATTATACAATCTATATTATACACAATTTTCACATATTTTGAATAAAAAATATGATTGTTTATATAATTATATATAATATTTGTTTTACAAAAGAAACACATTTACTTGCTTTCCGTTATTTCACAATAATGTTTTTTTTTCTCCACCTTAGGGCATAGCATACGTTTATTTTTCTTAATCCGATACGATCTTCAGAAATAGGAACATACTATTCAGCATTTCTTTTTTTCATATCTTATCAAAATCAAAATTATTAATTTCTTTTTTTTTTTTGTCTTATGTGGGTTCAGCTTTTATTTCCATCATGTAACTTTTCATATATTTGTATTTTTGTTATCATATGTTTACATAGATGATTTTGTTGTTGGAATCATTTCTCTGCCCAGTATCATTATTTACTATAATTTTTGTTGATTTTTATACATATCTTCTTTTAATATATTAGTTCTTATATATAGGTTCTACATATATTCTTTTGTTTATTAATTAATTAATTAAATAATTTCTTATACAATAAATATTATGAAAACAATATTACAGTTCGTTTATGAACTTGTATCTTGCATAATTACTGAACGTGTAGAAAGTACATGATGTATGTAAGTCATTATACGCATATTAACCTTGCAGATACAAGGCTGACATGAATAACGACCACAATAAATTGGTACGTAGTGTTATTTTTGACAATGACTGCATTGCAACAACAAGAAGGAAGCGGGACCACGCATATCGTCGCTTTTCTAAAAGAGGGCGGTATTAGTAATTTACTTTTATTTATTATAATGCGATGATCAAACATCATTGGTGGTTTTCTTCTACCCTTAAAGGTATGATGTAATTATTCAGACGATATTGCTAACCGAAAGTTATTGTTATATATACATAGTAGACCCAACGAAGAATGACGTTATTCTGATAGATTTGTTTACTCGCTATTGTTCTTATAATCAATTTTGAAACATGTCGCTTGTCAATTATACATGATATCGAATCCACTTTAAGTCATATTTTGTTTGAAAGAAATTATGATTAGAATATAAAGCATTTGTGAATAGTGTGAGTGGTTAGGCAATGTCCGATAATATACTAGACTAAATCATCCTTTAGGGACATTTCGAGGCATTTGCTAGGCCTACAGACTTAATACACACTTGTGTACAAGTTCAACAGCTCTTTTTCTATTCGATTCATAAAAAACAAACAAAATTCACAAACAAACAAACAACATGACAATACGTAATTATGTGATTTCTGAGCAGCACAAATTTAGTTATTTATTCCTAATTTGAGTTCTGGCGTAACGTCCCAATTTTCGAGGTTTTGTATCTTAACCAATCTAGACGATTTAAGGATTAACAAAAAGGTCAGAAGGAAGACAGAATGATCGTCATTTAGAAGTTTAATAACATAGCCTACATTATTCTAAATCCATATTAAACATTTGAATTTATGATACGAAGTTAATTGAGGAATTAGTGAGTAGGCTTTTGCATCGACAACAGAAAGACTGTAATCAAAATCCACTATTATTTACATGTTATTTATCGTTATTAGTAATGCAACTTGGTTTTTATTTATAAATGAATCTGAATCATTTACATTTTTTTACAAATAATCACTGAATATTGATTATTATTATTAGGCCTATATAAAACCTTCAGAACCTTAGCCCCTCCGAACTATCTCCACTCTACCATAGTCATCAATATACCATACTACGTGATCCAGCACACTCGACCCATTACATTATATATGTATAGGCCTACAAACAAACATACTTGGGGAAAAGTGGGGAAGATAACTAAAATTGGATTCAATATGGCGCATAGTGTTCAAATTATATATAAACATTTCCAGTACAATTGTGGTCATGTTAATACCCCATAAATAGGAAAATGTGTACAACGAAGAAACCTACAAACCTTTTCTCACTATCGTTCCATTTCTCATACATTACCTAATCCTTAATTAAACACACTATTACTTTGGTGACATTTGTTACACTTAAAATCGAAACTTTTGTTTAAGTTAAGAAAGTACCAATTCTTAAAACCCTCATCCGATTGAGTCATTTTAACAAGGTCTTTTATTAGAACAATACTTTGACGGAAAGTAGTTGTCTGTCTCAATAATGGTCCTGAAACAAGTCACTTCCTAAATAGCCGTATTGGTAAAACAATAAACTAGTGTAAAGGCACAAAACATGACGTCACCCCAGGGTTTCGATTTGAAGTATAATTTAATATTTATATCGATAAAAGGAGATAAAAGAAAACCCATATTCTAAAATATACTCCTAACTTGACTACACACAACGTTTGTCGTCTTACATTAAAGATGTCTTTACTTTACTTATGTATTTTTGTATTATATTCTGGAATTTACAATTGCAATGCTGCAGCATTGACAACGAAGCAACCGTTATACGAACGAGTTCAAGAGAAGATTGTGAAAACATTCGGAGACACTGTTGTATTGCACTGTAGTGTAAATCCTGCAATTGTCCACAGCACACTAATACAATGGGTCTTCGTAACTAACAACGACGAAGTGCTTACACAAGGAAAATTTCTGCAAACTTTAAATGTTAACAAGAGATCTCGATATTCTGTGAGTGTAGATAACAATTTCCATCTACAGATAAAAAACATTCAATCAGAAGATGTGGGAACGTACATTTGTAGGTCAATGTTCAGCATGGCAAGTTATGAAACTATTGCGACAAGGGTGCTTTTTGCAGACAATAAACAGCACAATGAACCACCAGTTTTAGAACAAACACATCAACATCCTGCTAAACCATCAGAAGCACCAAAAGAAGAAGAAAGGATAACAGGACAATCCAGTGGACGAGAAGATGAAGAATCGCCAAAAGGAAGCAAACATTATGACGCACTCTCTGTGTTTGGTCTTTTATGTGGAATCGCTCTAATAGTTGGAATTGTTGGATCAATAGCATGGAAGAATGGAAGGAAAAGTGGTAGAAAGAATGTCGAGAAGACGACTGATGATGAACCTACAAAAGCTAGCTTGGCAGATTCAACGCGCAAAATACAAGTACCCAATGTGCGAATGATGCGGGGGTTAGACAGCGACATGGAATGTAATAAAGCGAACGCGTACAGGTATTAATCCCAGTTATGTATATAGTAGTTAACATAACCATCAATAAATTATTTCTTTCGTATTGTACTCATTTGATTAATACAACAATTTATTAGATACTATGCTACTCAGCCATGGCGTGATTGAGGTGTAAGGAAAAATCTTAACCCACGATTTGATTTTGCTTGTTTTTTTTTAAGTAGGCCTATGATTATAATAATTTATCAAAAGCTCTAGAAATCTTTTTATAAAACATAATGTTAACTTTTCTGTATATATTATTGTTCAAATCACGTATCCTTTTACTTTCCTGTAAATACGATATATATGTTTTAATTATTTTTTACTTTAATCATGTTTAACTGTAACTGGACCATTTTTAAAAGCAGTACTACGTTACTGAAAATGTAACCCAGTGCTAAGAACAAATAAATGAATATCATTGTGATAAAACAATAGTTTAAGAATATATAAGTCACTTTGTTAGATACCGGATGAGATTTAACAAGGAACTTAAATATCAAAGTTATTTTAAGATAAATCGTCGGGGAGTTTTGTTTCCACAAGGAAACATTAAACAACGTATTGCGTTGTTAGAAATACCACACTGTCATTCATCTTGTTCAAAGTCTAAAGACACTTAGTGAATTTGGGTTCAGGTACTTGTTCTGTGATTAGGTCTACACAATTCAAGTTTATAGATTTTATCCTTCTTCTACCAAAACTGTGGAAAAGATGCATGTCCATGTGTTTGAAGTTATGTGTGTATGTTTATTGTTTTGCTACGATGTACTATGCAACACCATCGAACCAGAAACTGAAAACGTCGACAAGACAGTGAAAGCATTTACTGGAAAGAGTATAACATTTGAATGCAGAGCGCCAAACGCACAGCCAAGTGACACCATATCATGGTACTATGAAGATGAACCTTTGTCAAATAACGGAGATATTATAGTAGACGATGAAACAGCTTCGGAAAGGTTTTCTATTACACAGTTAGACATGTATTACAATCTAACAATAGTGGATGTTGAATTGGAAGATGTCGGCACTTATGATTGTAAAATGGAGCGTACTGGAAGCGACCTGTTGATTTTACGTACACTGACTCTTCTTGTCAGCGAAAGTGATTCAACAAATCCACTGGACATATTTGCAATTTTAGGATTATTGTCTGGCATTCTTCTTATACTCGGTATAGTAGGAGCTATTGCATGGTCGAGGGGAAGGAATCGCGGGGAAATCGAACGAAGAATGGCCATGGAGGAAAGCGCATAGGACCCACTTAAAAACAAACGCTCCACAAACGCAATTATCTGGACACAAAAGAACAGTCTAAAACATTTACGTAATTATCGAAGTTATGTTTTTTTTCGTAAAGTTATATATCGTCTATATTCAGTTTGATTGTTTTATATACATTTGTAAACGAGAAGGAAAAAAATTTGATTGTGGTATCGTCTGTCGATGCTACTAAAAAAACAATTTAAATTTTAAACCAATTACATACGGACAAAATGTCATGTTTCTTGTATACCGTTGTTATTGTTTTTAATAAGTTTACTTATAAATAATGTATTTGTTCTACGCACAATAAATTATAAGTTTAAATTGACTTTTTATCGTTTTTGTTTTTGATTTTACAGTGCCTTTTTGTTGCCTAAATAAGTACTCATAAGTATGTGCTGCTCTTCGCGTATTACGAGTTATATAAGTGGTGGGTTTAGTGAAGAAATGGTAGGTGGCGCCTGCCTGTCTTCAAACGCCCCATCTCTCCATATATTCTAGGTGTTTTTATCCTAAAATAAAAACAATCAATCGGTTCTTTACAATACATTGAATACACTTACAATACTGTCTTTAGATCTTTCATAAAATATGCAGTGAGTTCAATTTCGTTCTTATACACGACGACAATCACATTGCGAAATTTCTTAATTCGCCCTTTGACTTTTCTCTATAATTTAATTGACTGATGTCTCCACATGCTAACGATTATATAAGTTATTATTATTATTTGTCGATGTAAGACCGGGACTATCGTGACCTCCCTTAACAACAATTGCGATCTCTGGTTGCAATTTTTCTCTGTTGAATGACGATGACATTACTATATATTACATAATGATACAGACTAAAAACGCTATGAATAAAATCAAATATGCACGTATGCCGATGTAAAACCCTATTTAGAAACAACAAGGTATCTTAGCCTATCTTAGCCTACTTTCTTAATAACAAAATGAATGTTTTTATACTCGTGTTGATGGTACAAATAATTTCATTCTGTGAAATGTGAAATTCTATTTTCACTCGCTCTTCACCTCGTAAAAATAGAATTTTATTTTTCACCTCATGAAATTATTTGTACACACTCATAAAAATTAATTAATTAAACAATAGAATCTATGTTACGTGCTCATATGTTTGTGTATTAGTAAAACGTTTAGTCTTTAGTACTATTCAGTTCGGTTGACTGTCTTTTTCTAAAACAAACAATGCACATACTCGTCTGGTACATATGCTTTAGGTATACTGTGTAGCGATTATAAACACTTTATTGCAGTTTTCTTATGCTGAATTGTATTACTTCAGAGTAGAAGAATAAATAACTTCAGCGTTATACGATGTTTCGACAGAACATCGCTACACGAACGCCTGGTTTGTTACATGTAATGCTTCCAGTATCTAAAGTGTTTCAATTTGTTTTACCCTAAATAATGTTTATTTCATTTTCCAGACTAGTTTTGGGGTTCTTTCCCTTCAATATATCTGATACAATACAGGTTTGTTGGGATGTTGTTTACTACTTTCAAATGTCGTAAGCGGAAACAATCGAGTCCCGGAAAAGTGTAGCGATAACGGGAAGTGGCCGTTTACAAGTGGTTGACCATTATAGATGACTAACGTGTAAATATAACCAGAGCCTAACGTATGTGGTAGGCTTGCTCTACAAAAAAATATATTGTATATTTTAAATGGTCGGACAATTGGGGCTACTATATCGCACAATATACGTTACGCATATCGTGTTAACGTCTGCTGTAATTGTATTTAAACGGTACAAAGTTTTTGTTACAGGACCAATAGTAATAGACCATAGGCTAGGCATTTAGAGTAAAATTACATAATCTTACATAAAAAATCAGAGAATCCAGAGAAAATATTTGGAAAAACAATTTTTTCTGAGTAATTCATTGTGCCCTGGATATGTTGTAGACACCTCGTGAAAAAAAATTAGAATTTAATTTTTCAGCTTATGAAATATGTTTGTACCATCGCACATTATTGTATAATATAGTAATAGAGGTTCTTTATCTTTATCCATAAAATAGCGCTATCATAATGTTTACGTTTTATTATAATTTATTTTCTTCATCTAAGAAATAATTAATATTATTTCCTTGGAAATGACGGGTTTTGCGAAGAAGAATAAGAAAATAAAGACATTGTATAGATATCCTTATCTTTACAACAACAAAATCCGTAACAGAATCAATCTATTTTCAACAATAGTTTACGGAACTATTAGATCCGTAAAACAGAAATAAATTGTTGTTCAAATCACGACTTCATTATGAAGGCCAATAGCTGTCTATTAATTCCAGGTAACTTCGATATTAATACGATACTAAGGTATATCAGGATTTTCAAAAGCAATAGGTAACCTCAATGCACAACACTGATCTGTTTGCTGGACATTTACTACCGGTCTCGATTTCCGTGATTTCAGTGATATAGGCCTACATACTGTTATTTGCTGGTAAATTGTGAGTAATATTGTACAAAATGCTTCATTATTCCAGTTTCCTTCTGTCTTACTCATAAAAACGAAAATGAAAATTCCCGGTATTATTCGGATCGATTGATCACATGGAACCCATTTAAATCGATGCATTATGAATATGTATATCACTAATTATAATAGTAAAGTGAAGTTTGAGCTTCGGCTTGGTATTGACCACCCTGGTAAAATATTATTCGAATTAATTATTTAAATGAACTCCTCCCTCGAATAAACGCCCCTCCCCCTTATAGAACATCATTTTGATTAAACGCCTCCCAAAAGACCCCCCTGAAAACTAAACGCCCCAATAAATACACATAAATAAACAAAATGGGAAAGAGACAAAAACAATAAAAAATAATAATATTATTGTAATCAGACAACGGTATGTCTATCATATACGCATTTTTTATCTTCATTAAAACTGTACCGTATTATACAATGACTAACAATGATCGATAACGAACGACTGAGGTACACCACAAGTAGTTCTATTTTCTATCATACTTCAGGGAAATTTGCTTCTGTCGTATTCTGTTTTGTCCTATTCTACATTTGGTCATATCAATCCAATAACATAACAGTATGATAGTCTTAAAAACGTATATGTCTACCGGGTGTATTCAAAAAAGTAAAATCGAAATCTTATGACTTTTTGGGTCAATATTTACAGTACCAATCTAGATTTAACTGCATTTAATTATAACATAATTACATTCCCTCGGGAATGATATTAAGTTCTCTATTTCCCTCAGCTGGCGCTTCGGGAAATATATATTCCCTCGAACTTAATATCATTCCCTCGGGGATGTCAAATCTTATATTTAACCTCTAAGCAGTCAATATCTGTATAATAATATGTTTCTATTATATTGCCTTTTTTCTGAAGAATATATATAGAATAGTAATTCATGACACATATAAATCATTTGACTGCGATGTACAATAATAATCATATCCTATCCTATTCTATACAGCGCATAATGTTGTGAAACCTCTACAATGAAGCTATAAAGAAGTGACTTCGGCAAAAGAAATGTTTATCCGACTGATATTTGGTCAACAGGACATTTGATACCTAATATACCTAACAAAAGAACAATTCACTAATAGAAAATTGAACGATATGTAATTGGCCAATACAACTGTTTAGGCCTACAGATGAGATATTTTCGCCGACAACTCAGATCACTTTTAAACCCTAATTGTTGTTAAACAAAAGTAAAGTAAAAATAAAATCCAGAAATTATTTAAATGATTTTACGATTATACTAATTGTTTACAATGACGTAACTAAAAAGATTCAGTTATCAGGAGAAATACGGAAACGGTAATTCATCATCAATTCTCGCGACTTGAAGATTTTCGGACGTTGTGTATACTTGTCATAAGTCAATATGTCAATTGTAGTGTTATTTGCTACAGCAACCATACATGGGTTAATAATACATAACTGATTTGGCACAGTAATTCTATCTTCTTTATTATCAAATCGGTTGATAAAATGTCCATCACTTTTGAATAATTGTAGTTTGTGGTTACTTGCTCTAATATTATCACCCTCACCAACTGCAATTGCATGTAGCCACCTCACCATACCATCTTCATGCCCGTTTTCGACGAGTGCTTTCAGTTCCTTGTCCGTTTTATCATACATTAATAGTGGTTTCCTTCATCTGTCACAAGTACTTTTCTAGTTTGTGTAAGTGCAACATCCGAGTATCCAGAATAATTGGAACATTTTGTCTGTGTTCCTATTATCTCAATGTGCGCAATACTATCAATATCAAACATATACACACATGATATGCTCAACTCTGCTACATAAATAACAATAGCAGACTCATCCAAGTAAATAACACATGGGTTTGTTAAAACACCTTTGCCAATTGATTTGATCACATAACCATTCATATCACATACTTGAATACATGCATTTCTACAATCACTGAATGCTATTTTACCATTTGTCAAATGTATACATTCGGGTTACTTTCATACCTTTTGATAATGTAATTTTTCCAAAATTTTTTGTAAATTTCATTTTTCTAAAATGATACCAGCAAGCAATCATCATTAAACTTAACTATACCAGTAGGAATGCTCCTTAGTTTGATAGTAACAGGTTTGAATGTAACATTTGCAACTCCTCTAGGAATACCTTCTTCTTTTCCAATGTTCAATTTCTTATCTATGTCTCCAAGAAGATTTAAATTGTTGCTAGCAATCCTGTAATAGCAGGGAAGAGTTAAATTACAATTTGTAATTTAACTCTTCCCTGGTAATAGTAACATATTATGTTGTACAGCTAGACAAGTATGTTGTACATTGTATGTGATACAGTAGTAGCCATACCGAAAAAAGAAGTACTAGCATTGTGATAAACTGATAAATGTTCAATATACAGGTATATTAAACGTTTCATTACTGTTGATAATCTGACAAAATCATCAATAAATAATAGTATTGTTGATAATACGTAGGGAATGTTCCGCCGTTGACAAATCATCAAAATCAATGGGTTTAACTATTACTTGCTAGGCCTACAAGTGAACTTGCATGCGCTGCGCTGAAAACAGTTTGTTTTAACAGTTACATTGGATTAGAATCCATTTTAAATTTGCTACACTGTCTGAGAATACTTAATCATAAGTTACCTTGATGAATTGTTGTACCAATTGGAGATTTAATAATACGTGCTGATCAATCCTTTTACAACACTAACAGTAAGGGTGTTCTCTTGTCCAATTTTATTATCAAAACTTCGATATTAATACCATAATTTATCAGGAATTTAAAAGCAATGGGTAACCTCAATGCACAACGGTATTTTGTTGCTGGACATTGACTACCGGTCTCGATTTCCGTGATTTTACTGATATATACTGTTGTTTGCTGGTAAATTGTAAGTAATATTTTACTCAATGCTTCCATTAATCATTTTTATTCTGACTCACTCATAATCAAAAATTCCTGGTATTATTAGAATCGATCGATCACATACGGAACTCCATTTAAACCGACACAATATGTAATATGTATACCACCAACTTACAATAGTAAATAGCTATTTGATATTTGGCTAAATGGACTACCCTGGTAAGATATTGTTGAATTAAATACGCCTAAGTACCATATTTATTCCTGTTTTGAATAAACTCTCTCCGCGAATAAACACCCGCCACAAACATTTATATTTGTAGGTAGACTGTATTGATTGACATGATCTACAATTGACCAGGAATTTTGATGCAATTTTTAATATATGTTATCAATTGCCGATAATAATTGTGTTGTATTTGTTCTTATTTAGGGGGTATTTATTTGATCATAAATACGGTAAAAAAAACATAATAAAGTATTATTGTAATAGAGTAGACGACAGTGTATCTACACTCATTTTTATATCCTCAATAATACTGTATTATGCTGCAATGACTAAAAAATATTGATAATGAATCAAACGATTGAGGTACACCACAAAAATGTATTCAATCACATTTTTTTAAAACTAATTCTTGAGCAATTTATTTCTTCCGTATACATTGTGATTTTTAAAATCAAAATGTAAAATAATTATAATTAATTACTTGATCACACTTCACCATAAAGATGAAATATGTTTCTTAGAAGGAAAATATTCCTTATTGGTGGCATAATTGTCATCAATAAATAATGGATTGTACGCGTTGTCACCAAAAGTTCAAATTTATGACATTTCCAATATTAGTGGATGTTTAAAGATTTCGATATTTTAGTTTACAATAAATTAAACAAATGGCTCTCACATACTATGATATTCTTGATGGAAAAGTCGCCTAGTGGCTGTGCGAAGTACGACAAGATTATAATAAATGATTGTTATCAACTATTCCCTGATACGCTGCTTGGCAGGAAAGGTCGCCTCCGGTAATGCGCAACTATCGATTTGTTTTTCTCAATACATTATTGAGTGCTTTTATTATTGCTTTTTCTTTTATGTCTTTGTTTATTTTTGTAAATGTTGTTGTTAACCATACCTTGATGTTAAGGTGAATGTTAATAAATTTGAATTTATAGCTACAATGATCAATTTAAGCATAATCTCTACAACTATGAACAACTAACTTTTTATCAATCTTTACATTTATTTGTTAAATTCGTTAGGTATTTTGAATGGTATCAACATCACATAGTTTTGAACGCCGATTTGTGAGCTTAAATGAACTAAAGACACATTATACAGCAATGCTGCAGTTCCTCTGTTCATAATCGGATAAGTTTTTTTCAATTTTATTTTTCTCATCAAATGCTTCAACTTTGTCATTGTTTTTTTTTTAAATAAACTCCCGCAACACTGACCTTTTTCCCTTGCCCATTGTCGAATCAACGTAACTAAAAAGGCTTATATTCAAATATTAGTTAAGCTTTAAAATTCAATTATATTAAAGATCAGATTATCGATATTTTGTTTTGATGTTCCTAATTCTACATAATTTTACCATTTTTGATATGCTTTATATTTTGTATAGTTTACTGTGTGTTTATGTCTATATTTATTTATATTAATCCAAAGGCAAATTACTGAAAAAATAACAATGCTGTGGGTATCAGTGGCTGGATCTCAATGGAGATACAAAAAAAATCGAAAAGCTAAATCAAAACGATAAAGTAAAACAGCCAGAAAAGTTAGTAGAGCTTTCGGGCAGCACTAGACCTTCTATATGTCTATTTATATTTAAATGTAAGGCATCCTATAATTGGCGTTTATTCGCTGTTGGATGTGGTTAAAAAAAATAAAACCCAAATCAATATGTGGTTCCAAACTGCTCGTTAGTTAGTATAATTAACTGACATAAAGGCGTGTCGCACTTTATTATAACTAGTTATAATAATAGTTGGAATGAAGAGGCACTACATAGAGATGTATGGAGAAAGAGAACTGTCATGGGCCTGTCAAATGGCATATGACAAGGTAGACAAGGTAGGAGACTCCGTGTTATACGTAGCATCATACGACAATATCATAACTCAAAAGTACTGATCCTTATACAACTATTCACATGATTGACGTGAAAATTAAAACGATTAGTCAGTGTACTGAAAGGACATGGGTTTCTTTAGTTATTCCTCTATCTGTTCAGATGTTATTGAGTTGTGTCATTGCAGTTCAGGTCATAGCTAAACATCACGTATCGTTGTCAATACTGCCTTCTTCAGTAGCAATAAAGATTAAAATGATCATTCATATATATATGAAAATAAGTTTAATCCTGGTGGTATTCATCGAAACTATAATAAGAAAACGTCTGTTTTACTTTCCACAAGTTCAAGCACAGAAGTCAAAGTCAATGTTCGTAATGTCCTGTCAGATAAATAGAGTAATTGTAATTTTGCATAATGTGGTAAAGAGATAGGTATAAGTGAGGATATAAGAATCGACTGCAAATGTAAAGTTTCAGCAGAAGCCTACACGTTAAAAAGATTAATAGTCAGAGTCGAAGAATATAGAGATCAAAAACATGAATAGTTTAAGAGGTGTTGTAATAATGGTACTTGTTTTGAGTTTACATTCAGTGCACATTGTAAAGACGGACGGTATGCTAGCTGAAATAATGGGCAGACGAATCACAAATATCGGGGATACCGAAGTGCTACGGTGTTTTAGGCCTACAACGGAAAACAGAGCTGAAGAGGTCGTTTATTGGATACATGAGGGTGAGATCATTAGCGTCAATGGACTCATTCAAACATTAAATCTAGACCATCGTGCGAGATATGATATGATAGGCAATCATAAAAATGGACATTATAATTTACTTATACAAAATATAAAATCTGAAGATACTGGAAAGTGGGATTGTAAGTACGGACCATCAGTTGGTAACGTCGGTGCCCTTCAAAGTACAGTAATGATGGTGATTTCACCTGACGAGCCAGTGTGCAGTTTATCACCCACTGTTATTCATTACGGTGATTCATATCAACTAAAGTGTGTCTCAAGTGGAGGTTTTCCTGCTCCTACCCTTGTATGGTTAAAGGATGGGATGGAATTGTTACAAACAGATACCGATGACTTGCTTGTTTTAGAAAGGATTGCTGACCAGACTGATAACAATGCACAATACACGTGCGAAGTGAGAAGTCTAGCGTGGCCAACTACACGCACATGCACGCAACATGTTATGGTTATCACAGACAAAAAACCTGTGCGAATGATGAGAAATGCAGAAAAACACGCCAGAAAAAATGCAGAAGGTACGAATCATAGGCAGAACACGGACACAAGACAACATGAAGGTTGGTTATCTGATCCTAATTTTGATCACACATCAGTACGACCCCATGTAACAAACGCACAAGAAAACACTACAAACCACACGAAAACTGAAAATACGGACATGTTTGATGTATTTTCAGTAATAGGACTGGTGTGTGGTGGCGCCCTTGCTATCATAATTCTAATGGCCATTTCATGGAACAAGGGTCGCAGCAATACATTACCCAGAAGCTCCAAAACGGTAAAGATGCGTGGAACGAGAAATGCAGTGTTCAAGTCAGAAATAAAACGTCTTAGTCGCCACTCGTTTTCAAATATAACAACACGTAGTAGCACAGCAACAGCTAGTGACAGTCTGCACCATAAGCCATTAATAGATATCAATTCAGACGAAATAGTTCCTAATGAAATGATTCATCTCGACAGAATTGGTACACATAACGAATCGTCCCCGCGCTTTATAACAGTACCTATACATTAATCTAAAAAATAAGGACATAGGCCTAATAACAATCTTTCTTTCTTTTTTGGTTTAAAATTATTAGTAAAAGTTAAATATAAGTATAAGATGTAGTACTGTAAAAAGTAAAATCAATAACATTTAAAAGTGTGATCTGCTGGTCGAAATTATTGCAACAGTTTTCAACAATCTATGCAAGTAACATCATTCGTTGCAGACTATCTGAATCTGATTTTCCACTAGGCGAGTTTGTTCACGCGAATCTAAAGCGGCAGCTTATACGCATGTGCATGTTTCTATCTTCTATATCCTTCTTTGCGCATGGGTATAAGCTGACGTTTTCGATTCGCTCGAACAAATTCGCCTAGTGGAAAATCGGCTTAATAGTAAAGAAATTGATTGATTGATTGACTGATTGAAATTTATATTTATACTGGGTAGCCTCTTCAGTCAAAGACTGGTCTCCCAAAGGGCCCAGTTGGTGATCAGTGGCTGTGATGTACTAATACACCGGGGTAACCCCCTACTCGTCTCGAAAGATGTACTAGGTTCTTTAAAGTGCACACGAGCTAGATGTGTACACTGGACCTACGATTATAGTCCTTATCCGAGAAGACTCGTTCTATCACCAGAACCATGGAGTGAGTGAGCCTCGAACCCTGCCGATGTTATGGCTACGTAATTACGGTTCCACTGTCTTAGCCGCTCGGCCACTCACTCACTCTTAAATTAATATGAATTGGATGGTGAAAATAGTTCACAAGTTTAAATAGTTAATGTTTTTATTATATATATATAATCATTTTAAAAGAGCAGTCAATCTTTCATCGAATAAAATATTCTCTATTGCCAATTAGTTATTCTTTGTCTTAAATAACACACCTTAAAATAAACTGTTATTGTATTTTTCCATCGTAAATCATTGAAGATTATAAACGGATCCCAAAGGAAATAAGCTATTTTGGGCTATCCTGGAAATTTTTATAAATTTATTTTATTTGTAATGTCAGTAATGTATATGTTATCACTTTGTATGTATTTTATATACTGATTTTCGTAATAAATTCAAATCAAATCAAAGCCCAGTATTTATCACTTGCCCGTAAGGTAGAACATACCGAACGACACGTGATGTGTAATTCAACTTTCAAGAATACAATCAAGTGTGTTAGGAGTTTCGTCTATCAGAAACAATAACGTCATTTTTCTATTACAGTATGCTATCTTTTATTACGAAAGCATGGATTTCTGCACCGGATGGAAGGTAAAGTATACTGTATCCATCCAATGATTTACAATAGTAAGAGTCTTGATAAACTAAAACGATATTGTATATATATAAATTTACGTAAGGGCAACATTCGGTAAATCGCGCGTTACTTCTAGAATGTTTACTCGATAGTATATAAAGTTGGTTCGTACTTTCGGTATTGATATTTTAACCACCTGATGTAAGCCTGTTCACTAATTAAATTGAGTTAGATAATTAGTTATTGACGATCAAAACGAATTTAGGTTTAACGATTTACCACAAATATCCGATCGTGGTATTCACTGTCTAATGGATGTCCATCTTGAAAAATACCCGCACACAATAATACGAGGATGCTTCGCATTTACCTATCTGCTCCTACGATAATGGAAAACCGGTTGAACAGCTAGAGTACAGAATCATACTATTGAAGACAGGCCAATTTTCTTTAAAAAAAATTATATTTTGATAGATTTAATAAACGTTAATACAAATGTATTGATTTGCGATGAATGGAACATTCTAATCTGTATTTGAAGCTTCAAATTCCTCGGTAAATAGACGGCGCATTATTTCGACAAATGCTTAGATTAGAAATAGTGTCGGGTGTTGTATACAGAAAAGTAAACTTACTCAACAGTTCTATTGTATTCGAGAACCATCTGTGGGCACCCATAGACGGTACGCGAACGAACCATCTAGTTGTTATAATTATGAATAACTAAAGGGAACTGTTTAAGTTACGAATTTCCTCCGGAAACTTTTTATTGTTTTGTATTATTAGCACTATTGTTTGGTTACACTTACACTAAAAACTAATAAATAGAAGTTAGGTCCAAGTTCAACAAGGCCAACAGCCATAAGTCGCGTGCTAAAACGCATAGTGATACCGGACCGACAGACAGACCGACAGACCGACCAACATAGTGAACTATAGAGTCGCGTCTAAGTTAAAAAATCAGTCTAAATGACGTTTAATTTGTTTTTAAAAATGTGTAAACTTGAGCTCACTATTGATTTACAAAAATACTTTAGTTGTCTAAAATACGTTATCTTGATTGTGCTATTAGTTTCAACAAAGTACATTAATTTGAAGGCGCTAATCATTTAACAAAATTCGAAAGTTTACCAAAGTACGTCAACTTGAGGGCGCTAAACAAGTTTTAAAAACCGGATTCTTTCCAAAACTTGAAGGCGCTAAACTTAGTAATAGCCAGAGTTGAGGCATTGGTTAAATTCCAGTTGAGACCCTTTTTATGATGATTTAATTTTATATTTTTTTTATATTATATATTTTTGTTTAACATTTGAGTCCTGATAATCATGTGTAGCCTTTAGGATTGTGCCATTGAACTTTGACCCTACCCCTATATATCAATATCAATCCAGCGAGATTTTAGAGATTATTAAGACTAAGTTTGGTGAGATTTGGATTTGGCTTCATAGGCTGTTTACAAAGAAGCATAACACACACACACCACACATGAACGAAAACATTATGATGTACTCTTAATCGTAGGTAATAACACAGTTCAATCGGAATCTATAGTGTAGGTTCAAATGATGACGTATTGACAGGAAAAAACATGATTGCAGTAATATAAACACCTTTCTTTATTCATATATTGTGGGTAATGCTTTACTCAATGCTTAGCTATTATATTACTCATTTTCATTCTGTCTTACTCATAACCACACATGAACAATTCCCGGTATTATTGGGATCGACCGATCTCAGATACGGAACTATGAAAATGGCTCTCAAACATAGTATGGAAAAGTAGCCTGTTATGATCAGGGAATTGTGAGATTATTGTAATCTCACTAATTGGCTGGTATTAAAAAATCGTGTCTGGTAAATAAATCCCCTATCGATTATTAAATCAATATACCTATAAATTCTTTAGATACAAGGTTAAATTTAGGCCTATTTCATCTCTACTACAGGTATGAACAATCTAAGTATAACACTTGATTGACTTGGTAAATACATTGATCGTTTAACATTATAATCAGAATTGTAATCTTAGATGAACTAAATTATAAACAAAAATAAGAATATGTGTACCTTATCAGTACTGTATCTCTACATACTATACTATTTGTCCAGTATATCACAGGAACAATATGGTAATACAGCATCTAATTTGTACCACATGTGATGCCTGTATCATGTAAGGTTAGGTTAAGGGTATGATACTAGTAGGAGATAATACTAATACTGTTGCATATTTAAAGTTTTTACTCTGTAACAGAAAACAAAACAAAAAATCATGATATTGAAAACTGGGGTAATCTTATCTATTTAATTGTGTATGTATGCCGAAAGGTTGAAAGGGACCATTTGTCTATAGATATATAGAAAAAATAAAGGTGATTTTTTAAATCCTGGTAAATCCTGGTAAATGAGGCGTCATCGAAGGCACTGCAATAACAAATTAGTCTGTTTTACATTCCACAAGTATAAGTTGAAGCACCGGAGTTTACAGCATATTCGAGGTTCGTAATATCCTGTCCGAAGAAGAGACCTATTGTGATGTTTTATACATGTGTGGTCACACGATGGTATAAAATGGGAAGTCTAATAATCTAATGCACAAACTGTCAACTTACATCACAAGTACATGTTAAAAGACAATTTACAAGGGCAGGATTAAGAAATTTAAAACATGATGGTGAATAGTTTACGCGCTGTAATGACGACGATCATTGTTTGGAGTATGAATTCACATATGTTAGCTGCACAAATGGGCTTACGAACCACCAGCATTGGAAGTACCGAAGTTATACGGTGTTTTCCAGATAAAAAGGGAGTTGATGTTGCTTGGATTCATGAAGGAGAGATAGTTAGCATTAATGGACTCATTTATACAATAAATCTAGACCATCGTGCGAGATATTCTATGATAGGCGATCATCAAAATGGACATTATAACCTGCAGATAAAAAACATAAAAGCTGAAGATACGGGAAAGTGGGATTGTATGTTCGGACCACCGGGTAACGTTGAAACTATTAAAAGGACAGTGATGATTGTGATTCCGCCTGATGACGGTTACCCAAGTTGCGTGTTATCATCACCAACTGTTATTCGTACCGGTGATCCGTATGAACTAGTATGTGACTCAAGTGGAGGTTTTCCTGCTCCTACCCTCGTATGGTTAAGGGATGGGGTGGAATTGTTACAAACAGATACCGATGACTCGCTTGTTTTAGAAAGGATTGCTGACCAGACGGATAACAATGCACAATACACGTGCGAAGTAAGAAGTCTAGCGTGGCCAACTGCTGCACGCACATGCACACAGAATGTTATGGTTATCCCAACAGACAAACCACCCGCGCCACTGACCACAAGCTTAACGACAAGTGAGCGCATAATTACTACAGAAAAACATACAACGCAACAGCCTTCAGAAAAACGCACTATGCAACATCATTCCGAAAAACACACTACGCAAAATCCTAAAAACCCCACAACCGTAATAAACAAATTTACGAATGCACTAAATCCAGACGCTACACAACACGACGGTAGGTCAACTGATCCAAATAGTGATCACATCTCAGAACGACCGCATGTAACAAACGCACAAGAAAATACAAACCAAACAGAAAACCTAAACCCGGAAGCCACGCAATCTCCCCCTATGTTTGACGCATTGACAATCTTTGGACTATTGTGCGGTTTCTTTCTTGTGATTTTAATTTTGATGGCTGTTTCATGGACCAAGGGTCGCAAAAAGACATTTACAGGCACGCCTGAAACAGAAAAGATGCGTGGATCGACAGAGTCAATAGTAGAATCAGAAAACAAATATTATTCTCGCCCGTATTCAACTACAACACTTAACAGCACAGCAACTACTGAGACCATTTACCACGTTCCACGGGTGCCGAGTGTGCCGAGTTTGTACTGCGTATCGTTAATAGATAGACATTCAGGTGAAATAGTGTCCACAAATGTAGAAATGTTTGATGATCAAGACAAGATTTATCAACATGACGAATCGCTATCACACTCTACAGATATAGGCCGGCCTATATATGCGAAAGTTAAGAAAAATAAGTATTGATATAACTATACAATGCCTATCTTTTTTGGTTGTAAACATCGTAAATGATCGAATAAACACATCAGAATCACTGTATTGAATATTGTGTACATTGGTACTGTTTAAAGACATGACCATACAAGAAAGTAAGTATATTATATAAACTTTGTTACATGAAACGCATTGCTTGTAAGTTTACCTTCTACAAGTTAAATATTATATTTTGAACAATGCTAACTAGAATTGCCTGAAAAATAGTTGGAATGCTATAGGTGGCGCTTTCCACAGCAACACATGATACGTCAATGTGACATGAATGTTTAGCATGTACCACAGTGTTATCTAATAAGTAATATATGCTACAGATTTTCCAACATATTTTCTATATAATAGTAAAAAACAACTAATATTATCGAGTGAATATATTACGGTAGCTTTCAGTTGACTTGATAGGTGGATGTATATATTTATTCTACGTGTTTGTAAAAAATTGTTATAAATATTAATGAAAAATGGTACAGTAAATGTAAATAGTATTGATAAGTATTAATGATGTATAACCTATCATATTTAAAGTTAAAATAATAATTATATATATATATAATTATATATAAACAAATCAGGCAAAGAACATTAATTCTAAACATATATATACAATTTTGAATGCTTGTAAATTCTCTGTTAAACTGTATTATAATGACCTTATTTTATGATTTTAATTAAGTAAAATAAATACATTTATTTCTTCTACGTGTTTGTAAAAAAATTTTAAAAATATTAATGAAATGGTATAGTAAATGTAAATAGTATTGATAAGTATATGTAAGTAGATGTATTGTCCCTTTGTCAAATTCCAAAAAAATAAAAATTAAAAGATTTCGAAAAAAAGTGGGTAATTTTGAACTATCATAATAGTTATTAATTTTCACAAAAAATTTGTCGAAAAAAAAATAATTTAACTGAAATACAGACGTTTTTTGGTTCAAAAAATAACTTTGACTTCCAGTCAAAGTTTTCGATCAAAACATATCTCATAATGCAATGCGCTTGTTTGGCTACTGTGTATGCATAATCATAAAACTTCCTCGCGATCTGTGTGAAAACACCTTCTTAATCGTGACAAGTTGTAAACAATCCTAATTAGCATCATGCATAATGCATACTCATGGTTTGAAATCTTTGTTTACTTTCGCTCCCGACTATTTTCCAGACGAAATGTAATAAAATTAATTTAGCTGTTAATTACGTAAAATTGTTGTATTTGGCTTGAATTTTCGACTTAAAGTGAATAACTTTAATATTACTTTGATATGGCCAATTAAAATTTAGTATATTTTGACCTTCATTTTTGTGTGTTTCAAGGGACAATACATCTTTAATGATGTCTAACTTATATGATATTTAACGTTAAAAAAATATTAATAATGTTGAATGCTTATGAATTATCTGTTAAAATTTATTATATGAACTTATTTTATGATTGAAATTAAATGAAATAAATACATTTATTTCTTCTACGTGTTTGTAAAAATTTGTTAAAAAAGATTAATGAAATGGTATAGTAAATGTAAATAATATTGATAAGTGTTGATGATTTCTAACTTATATCATATTTAACGTTAAAATAATAGTATTTTGATTGCTAATAAATTCTCTGTTAAACTTTATTATATGACCTTATTTTATGATTGCAATAAAGTAAAATAAAAAATGGGTTGATTGTATCAATATACTTGTACATGTATCAATAACTATGTCAACAAAAGCTATGGCAACGGTAGAATAGATTACAACTATCTCGCCTTCGATGGGATTGTCCCGCTTTCTGATGTTATGTCCCGCCCGACTTAAGTACTAAAAAAAAACATAATGTTTAATCATACATTTATTGATTAATCTTTAAAATGTCTATACCGAACTAAACTGACAATCATCTAAACTTGTTGTGTATTTGCAGTATCTTCAGCTACGCCATACATTACAATGAATGAGATCAACGCAATAGAGGAGAGGGATTGGCGAGTCAAATACAATGAATGAGATCACCACAATAGATGAGAGGGATTGGCGAATCAAATACAATGAATGAGATCACCGCAATAGAGGAGAGGGATTGGCGAGTCAAATACAATGAATGAGATCACCGCAATAGAGGAGAGGGATTGGCGAGTCAAATACAATGAATGAGATCACCGCAATAGAGGAGAGGGATTGGCGAGTCAAATACAATGAATGAGATCACCGCAATAGAGGAGAGGGATTGGCGAGTCAAATACAATGAATGAGATCACCGCAATAGAGGAGAGGGATTGGCGAGTCAAATACAATGAATGAGATCACCGCAATAGAGGAGAGGGATTGGCGAGTCAAATACAATGAATGAGATCACCGCAATAGAGGAGAGGGATTGGCGAGTCAAATACAATGAATGAGATCACCGCAATAGAGGAGAGGGATTGGCGAGTCAAATACAATGAATGAGATCACCGCAATAGAGGAGAGGGATTGGCGAGTCAAATACAATGAATGAGATCACCGCAATAGAGGAGAGGGATTGGCGAGTCAAATACAATGAATGAGATCACCGCAATAGAGGAGAGGGATTGGCGAGTCAAATACAATGAATGAGATCACCGCAATAGAGGAGAGGGATTGGCGAGTCAAATACAATGAATGAGATCACCGCAATAGAGGAGAGGGATTGGCGAGTCAAATACAATGAATGAGATCACCACAATAGAGGAGATGGATTGGCGAGTCAAATACAATGAATGAGATCACCGCAATAGAGGAGAGGGATTGGCGAGTCAAATACAATGAATGAGATCACCGCAATAGAGGAGAGGGATTGGCGAGTCAAATACAATGAATGAGATCACCGCAATAGAGGAGAGGGATTGGCGAGTCAAATACAATGAATGAGATCACCGCAATAGAGGAGAGGGATTGGCGAGTCAAATACAATGAATGAGATCACCGCAATAGAGGAGAGGGATTGGCGAGTCAAATACAATGAATGAGATCACCGCAATAGATGAGAGGGATTGGCGAATCAAATAGAATGAATGAGATCCCCGCAATAGAGGAGAGGGATTGGCGAGTCAAATACAATGAATGAGATCACCGCAATAGAGGAGAGGGATTGGCGAGTCAAATACAATGAATGAGATCACCGCAATAGAGGAGAGGGATTGGCGAGTCAAATACAATGAATGAGATCACCGCAATAGAGGAGAGGGATTGGCGAGTCAAATACAATGAATGAGATCACCGCAATAGAGGAAAGGGATTGGCGAGTCAAATACAATGAATGAGATCACCGCAATAGAGGAGAGGGATTGGCGAGTCAAATACAATGAATGAGATCACCGCAATAGAGGAGAGGGATTGGCGAGTCAAATACAATGAATGAGATCACCGCAATAGATGAGAGGGATTGGCGAATCAAATAGAATGAATGAGATCCCCGCAATAGAGGAGAGGGATTGGCGAGTCAAATACAATGAATGAGATCACCGCAATAGATGAGAGGGATTGGCGAATCAAATAGAATGAATGAGATCCCCGCAATAGAGGAGAGGGATTGGCGAGTCAAATACAATGAATGAGATCACCGCAATAGAGGAGAGGGATTGGCGAGTCAAATACAATGAATGAGATCACCGCAATAGAGGAGAGGGATTGGCGAATCAAATACAATGAATGAGATCACCGCAATAGAGGAGAGGGATTGGCGAGTCAAATACAATGAATGAGATCACCACAATAGAGGAGAGGGATTGGCGAGTCAAATACAATGAATGAGATCACCGCAATAGAGGAGAGGGATTGGCGAGTCAAATACAATGAATGAGATCACCGCAATAGAGGAGAGGGATTGGCGAGTCAAATACAATGAATGAGATCACCGCAATAGAGGAAAGGGATTGGCGAGTCAAATACAATGAATGAGATCACCGCAATAGAGGAGAGGGATTGGCGAGTCAAATACAATGAATGAGATCACCGCAATAGAGGAGAGGGATTGGCGAGTCAAATACAATGAATGAGATCACCGCAATAGAGGAGAGGGATTGGCGAGTCAAATACAATGAATGAGATCACCGCAATAGAGGAGAGGGATTGGCGAGTCAAATACAATGAATGAGATCACCGCAATAGAGGAAAGGGATTGGCGAGTCAAATACAATGAATGAGATCACCGCAATAGAGGAGAGGGATTGGCGAGTCAAATACAATGAATGAGATCACCGCAATAGAGGAGAGGGATTGGCGAATCAAATACAATGAATGAGATCACCGCAATAGAGGAGAGGGATTGGCGAGTCAAATACAATGAATGAGATCACCACAATAGAGGAGAGGGATTGGCGAGTCAAATACAATGAATGAGATCACCGCAATAGAGGAGAGGGATTGGCGAGTCAAATACAATGAATGAGATCACCGCAATAGAGGAGAGGGATTGGCGAGTCAAATACAATGAATGAGATCACCGCAATAGAGGAAAGGGATTGGCGAGTCAAATACAATGAATGAGATCACCACAATAGAGGAGAGGGATTGGCGAATCAAAATAGAAACATAAATATGTTGTTCAAAATTAGGACAAGAGATAGGCGGCGCTATACTGTATTTTTTTTTAAATGTCAACCAAGAGAAATCCGATTTTCCAAAATGTATTGCTTCCAAAATAGAGAAACCGGATAGGTGGTCAGGAATAGTGACAATGGTATTGTCCAAAACAGAAAACTGAAAATGGTGGTCCTGGACACTTATCTATTTCAGATATGTCAATTCGTTTTTTCATTTAAAATGAAAAAAAAAATTACATTCTATTATCAAGCTCTGTAAAATCATCTTTTTCAATTAGCACAGTATTTTATATATTACTCTATCCATACATTTCATACATTTTATTGCATCTTGTTCAGTTCCTGATCCCGTGTTGTCCTGCTTTTTTGTTTGTTTTGTTTTTCAGTTTCGAAAGCTTATGGTGGTTTTGATTTTATATTCAATAGGGCAGCCATTTCCTGATCATCCTTCTTGTGGAAAACAGTGGCGTGTTTCTTGATAATACAGAGGACATGGGAGTGCTCCAGGTACGATGACCGGTAACGTTCTAAACTCTCCCAGTATTGAAAACCAACCAAATAAGGTGTTTCTCCGCAATCTTCCTAGAAAACTGCATGGTGCGGCGAGTAAAGTTTATTGACCTTTTAGTAGAAACGTCTTAAAAAAATAGTGACGCGTGTTTCCTGGCTAAACGCCGTAATACTGACAATACCAGCGCAGATGCTTGGTGCTTTTTATAGATAAACAACGCAAAAAAAACATTAGTTTTAGTTAGAACTTCAAATTACGGCCACGTTCTCAAAGTGGGGAGACTTTGCGCATACGCAAATGATTACATTTACGTCATTCAAATCGACGTTGTGTGGTATTAAGATAACTGAGAGACTTAGCAGTACAAAGTGATAAAATACATATTCCGTAGAGATTAATTACAAGAAGGAGTATGATGAATGTGCTACGTGTTACAGTAATAATGATCGTTGTTTGGAATATGAATTCACGTATCATATCTGCACAGTTACGAACCAGCATTGGGAGTACCGAATTTATACATTGTTTTCTAGATATAAAGGGAGCATATGTTGTTTGGATTCATGAAGGAGAGATCGTTAGCGTTAATGGACTCATGTATACAGTAAATCCAGACCATCGTGCGAGATATGATATTATAGGCGATCATCGAAATGGACATAATAACCTACAGATAAAAAATATAAAAGCTGAAGATACGGGAAAGTGGGATTGTATGTTCGGACCACCGGGTAACGTTGAAACTATTAAAATAACAGTGATGATTGTGATTCCACCTGACGATGGTTACCCAAGTTGCGCTGTATCACCATTAACTGTTATTCGTACCGGTGATCCGTATGAACTAGTATGTGACTCAAGTGGAGGTTTTCCTGCTCCTACCCTCGTATGGTTAAGGGATGGGGTGGAATTGTTACAAACAGATACCGATGACTCGCTTGTTTTAGAAATGATTGCTGACCAGACGGATAACAATGCACACTACACTTGCGAAGTGAGAAGTCTAGCGTGGGAAACTGCACGCACATGCACGCAGAATGTTATGGTTATCCCAACAGACAAACCACCCGCGCCACTGACCACACGCTTAACGATAAGTGAGCGCATTATCACTCGAAAAAAACATACCACGCAACAGCCTTTAGAAAAACGCACTACGCATAATGTTAGAGTTATTCCAACAGATGGACCATCTACTCAAGTAACTAAGTAAAGAAATAGTATTTGATACAAGACGTAAAATGTTTGGACATGATAAGTTAATTATTAAAGGTGTAGAAATAGATCAAGTAGACGAACAAAAATACTTAGGAACCACTATTGACAAAGGTCTCAAATGTAATACTCAAATAAATACCGTGTTTAAAAAAGCAAATCAAAGGCTATATTTCTTAAGAAAACTAAAACTATATAAAATTGATAATACTATATTAACGTTATTCTACAGGGCTATAGTGCAAAGTGTTTTAACTATTAGTTTAATATCGTTGTTTTTTGGTCTTACAAATGAGAACAAAGAAAAATTAGAACGAGTCAGGAAGCGTGCAGGCAAAATTATTGGCTCTGACCTACCAACTATTCAACAAACATATGAAAAAAAGAGTATTACATAAAGTTAACATGATTATGAATGACCACACACACCCACTAAATAAGTACTATGTTTTAAACAGATCTGGTATACAATACTGCTAATATATATATATATATTTTTAATATTTTTGATGTCACATTCGTATTTTTATAAGATCTTGTATTTTTGTATTTATGACTTTTATATATTTTTAATTAATTGTTGAGAGCTTGCTAACGAAACGAATTTCCTTTTGGACCAATAAATTTCTGTATTCTGTATTCTGTATTCTATACCATAATACAAGAAGCTACAATTACGCTAAACCCAGACATTACACAGCAAAATTCTGATTCTTGTTTTAAGAAAAAAAAAACTTGTTTCAAGCAAAATATTTCTTGAAACAAGTAAATTTTGACTTGTCCGTATTTCAATACTTTTTGGCTTACCAAGAATCGTAAAATTCTTAACAAGAATCACACAAATTCTTATCAAGAAAATTATTCTTGCCAAGAAATAATACTTTAAGAACAATATTCTTACCAAGAATTTAATTGCTTTTTTCATTCTTGTTTTAAGCAGTATCTGCCTTAAAATAAGTAACAATTTATCGATTTTTTAAAATAGAATTCTTGTTTCAAGCAATATTTTTCTTAAAATAAGTAAGAATATTCCGATTTGTATTTTTTTGAATTCTTGTTTCAAGCAATATATTTCTTAAAATAAGTAAGAATATTCCGATTTGTATTTTATAGAATTCTTGTTTCAAGCAATATATTTCTTAAAATAAGTAAGAATATTCCGATTTGTATTTTTTTGAATTCTTGTTTCAAGCAAGATATTTCTTAAAATAAGTAAGAATATTCCGATTTGTATTTTATAGAATTCTTGTTTCAAGCAATATATTTCTTAAAATAAGTAAGAATATTCCGATTTGTATTTTTTTGAATTCTTGTTTCAAGCAAGATATTTCTTAAAATAAGTAAGAATATTCCGATTTTTATTTTTTGAATTCTTGTTTCAAGCAATATTTTTCTTAAAATAAGTAAGAATATTCCGATTTGTATTTTTTGAATTCTTGTTTCAAGCAATATTTTTCTTAAAATAAGTAAGAATATTCCGATTTGTATTTTTTGAATTCTTGTTTCAAGCAATTTTTTTCTTAAAATAAGTAAGAATATTCCGATTTGTATTTTTTGAATTCTTGTTTCAAGCAAAATATTTCTTAAAATAAGTAAGAATATTCCGATTTTTATTTGTAGAATTCTTGTTTCAAGCAATATTTTTCTTAAAATAAGTAAGAATATTCCGATTTGTATTTTTTAGAATTCTTGTTTTAAGCAATATTTTTCTTAAAATAAGTAAGAATATTCCGATTTTTAATTTTAATATTCTTGTTTCAAGCAATATATTTCTTAAAATAAGTAAGAATATTCCGATTTGTATTTCTTGAATTCTTGTTTCAAGCAATATTTTTCTTAAAATAAGTAAGAATATTCCGATTTGTATTTTATAGAATTCTTGTTTCAAGCAATATATTTCTTAAAATAAGTAAGAATATTCCGATTTGTATTTTTTTGAATTCTTGTTTCAAGCAAGATATTTCTTAAAATAAGTAAGAATATTCCGATTTTTATTTTTTGAATTCTTGTTTCAAGCAATATTTTTCTTAAAATAAGTAAGAATATTCCGATTTGTATTTTTTGAATTCTTGTTTCAAGCAATATTTTTCTTAAAATAAGTAAGAATATTCCGATTTGTATTTTTTGAATTCTTGTTTCAAGCAAAATATTTCTTAAAATAAGTAAGAATATTCCGATTTTTATTTGTAGAATTCTTGTTTCAAGCAATATTTTTCTTAAAATACAGTAAGTAAGAATATTCCGATTTGTATTTTTTAGAATTCTTGTTTTAAGCAATATTTTTCTTAAAATAAGTAAGAATATTCCGATTTTTAATTTTAATATTCTTGTTTCAAGCAATATATTTCTTAAAATAAGTAAGAATATCCGATTTGTATTTTTTGAATTCTTGTTTCAAGCAATATTTTTCTTAAAATAAGTAAGAATATTCCGATTTGTATTTTTTGAATTCTTGTTTCAAGCAATATTTTTCTTAAAATAAGTAAGAATATTCCGATTTGTATTTTTTGAATTCTTGTTTCAAGCAATATATTTCTTAAAATAAGTAAGAATATTCCGATTTTTATTTGTAGAATTCTTGTTTCAAGCAATATTTTTTTTAAAATAAGTAAGAATATTCCGGTTTGTATTTTTTAGAATTCTTGTTTTAAGCAATATTTTTCTTAAAATAAGTAAGAATATTCCGATTTATATTTTTAGTTTTCTTGTTTCAAGCAATATATTTCTTAAAATAAGTAAGATCCGATTTTTATTTGTAGAATTCTTGTTTCAAGCAAAACTTTTTTTAAAATAAGTAAACAAGAAGTCTATCAAATAAAAACCAGTAAATGTTTACTTATTTTAAGAAAAGTATTGCTTGAAACAAGAATTCTATCAAATTAAAATTCGTAAATTCTTACTTATATTGGGAAAAAAATTGCTTGAAACAAGAATTCTATAAAATATAAATCATTAAAAATTTATTTTAAGAACGATAAATGAATACTCATTTTAAGTAATATTTTACTTAAACAAATAAATTCAAGAATGTTATAAAACATAATGTTAACAATACTGTTATTTTCATTAAGAACTACAATTTACATGACATTAGGTACAATAATATATACAACTTCTTTAAAACAAACTTGTTTTTATTAATAATAAAATGCCATCAAAAGAAAACTTAAAAACATTAAAATGGTAAAATACAAATTTCGTAAAATTCTTCTCCCGCACCTGGGCTTTAAACTATTAGGTGTCTTTAAATTTATTAATGTATACTAATGATGATTCAACAGCCTTTGTCAAGTGTACAGGTGTGTTTTCATCACAAATCACTAACTGTTAAAGAATAGTGAGGCCTACTTCTTTTCATTTTGGATAATCGAAATCTAGAAGGTAAAAAGTGGAGAGGAGAGTAACTAGAGCCTCATCTAATTTTGCTTTCTTTGTAGTTAGAATTGTTTGCTAAACTTTAATGTAGGCCATTTCTGTGTCCAAAAGCAATACCGGCATATTACCTGATCGGCGTGAAGACCAGGATTCTGGATCTTTATTCATGTTCCTAAAAATGAAAAGAGATTAATATAGTTTTAGTTATTACTGTATTTAAAATATGTGTAACATCATCAACTAATTGGGTACGGTGTGGTTTTAGAGTCCTATATCTGGGGCGGTAAACACAAAAACATGACGCAATATTAGAACGGTGGTAAGAATAATTTTACATTATAAGACATAAGGGTGGGTGGAATATGCATTTGAACTTTTTAATCACAAACTTTGCCCTGTTTATACCAATCCCAAAGACAGGCCTGGCTGTATCTATTATTTTTAGTTAAATTATTAGGGTCTAAATTTATTTTTAATATTACTATTTAGGAAGACAATACGCAAAACGGTGCTCAATCCTGATTGATGTTTTTATTCCGTATCAATGTTTATAATAACAATCATACAATTAAATGTAAATTTTGTTTAATTGTTTGATTTTAATAAATTATTGTAAACATAGTATATACCTCGAATTTTAAGCTATTTTAAAAAAACACTTTAAGATATTTTTTTTTAATGTACATAATGTTACTTGTATTTTAAATTTTAAAAAACACTAAATACCTTCAAGGTCGGCAGACTTTTTTTGATGAGTTTTTCCCAACAAATATGTTTGACAACATATGGGTTATCTTTGAACCTAACCAAAAATAACAAATTGAAAACATTATATTATATAAATTTATTTAAATGAGTGGAATAATGTATGGACATAAACTTGATATACTGTAGCTCAAATTTTTAATAATGTAGCCTACAGTTTTGTAGGTGGTCAATGTAAAAGGAAGGGGAAAGGGTGGGCTGGCCAGGAGAGCATTAATATGTCAAAAATTAATATTCATAAGTCATTTATTTAATTTTAGTTGTCAAAGGGAGGAGTGCATGACACTAGCTTGAGTCGAACCAAGCTGTTAAAAATACGTACACAATATGTACACGTATTTTCCTCACTACCATTGGTCCATTATAAAACTATTTATGAATAGATAAAAGTACAAAAACATACACTGTACTTACCAGATGGAGGACTGGTGTTTCTCTTTAAAATACCAAAATAAACTATATTATTCTCTAATTTGGAAAAATTTGCTAAGCACTTTTTTAAAAAGCTTTCTTTTGTATTTCATTCCTCTTTGCCTAGTAATAATTAGTATCCTTCGAACTTCTTCAATTACCTAACAAATAATTTAAGATATTGTAAATAACACAGTTTTTTAAAAAGAAATTTAATATAACAATTTTAGTTATGCAGTACGTATGTTTTTTGTTTGTTTTTTTAGTATGTTTTTTTTAAATTTAGAGTTAAGAACATAAAGTTTCAATATCGATGTGATCACTTCGGGGATTACTTAGTGTGTACAATTAATTAAATATAAAGAAGTGTTTTTAAATGTCATATTTCTCATTGGAATATGTGTATATAATACAGTATAATCCTTCGTAGATATTTCATGGCTACATTACAAAATAACTGTTACATTATATAAATTGTATTATCTATTATTAGGCCTTCCTTATACCTAGCTGAAATAGGTCCGACAATATTTGTCCCCTCTGTCAATGTCTGAACTAAAATGCTAAGCTAAACCTATACACCTGTCCGTCAGTACAGGCATAGTAGGCTAGCCTAGACCTACTAGTTCCAGGCCTACAGTATTACTAACTAGGAAGGAGCCTAGGCTAGGGCCAGGCTAGGCCTAGACTGCTGGCAGATTAAAATATAATTATTAGGCCTACGAACCTGTTAAAATGTTGGCCATTTCTTCATCTATTTCTCGGATCTTCAACAAAGCGTCTTCCTTCGACATTATATTAGACTAATCTTACTAGGCCTATTGAAGCATTTAATATATAAATTGCGATGAAAGGTGTCTTTTACTTACAAACTCTAGATTTTGAATGATTACTTTAAAAAACCGTTGGCCATGATCCCGCCGGGAGCTAGGTCATCGACCACACACAGTGTTGTTTTTCAACTATAACCAAAAATTTATCGCTGGCCTTTTACCCAGAATGTATAAGGTCATTATACTGCTCAACGTTAAAGCATGGAGGTATAAACCTCCATGGTGGTTAAAGCAAATCTGTAAAACGTCTGGACCAACAGTAATACGACAGACAATAATAATGACACATGTTTGTTGCAGTCCGAAAAAAAGCGATAAGTTGGTGCCAGTAAACTGAAGTAGGTACAGTATTTGCTACCCTATTTGCTAAGGCATTATAATTCAATTCATGGAAATACTCCGAATTTTCGAGTAACATGTGGAATTGGTGGTTCGCTGCCCGGCAAGCTTTGGAATTTACAATTCGTTTTACAAGCATGTCATAAGACGCCATTTTAAGGACGAGTATAACAATCGGCAACCTCCTGCAGTTGACGATGGAAACATCAGTAATAAGTATGCCTGGAGAAAACGAGGATGCCAATTGAGGATGAAGTAGAACTAGGCCTAGACTAGGAGACTGACGAAGTTAATGAAGAAAAAAACTATTATAACGGGGATGATTTATCAACTGACGATAGTAGTAGTGATAATTCTAGTATTGTTATACTGTTAATGATTGTTTAATATTAATTATCTTGCTGATGCTCAGCAAGAAGGCCTACTAACTAGAGGATGAACAAGCAGATAATAGTATAAAAAATGCTGATTTCTTTCTACTAAAATTAAAGGAGAGAAACAAGATTCCACAGGTAAGCCATTTTGCTTTAAAATTACAACAATTATGCATTTTAAACTATTTTTTATTAGAGAAATACGTCTATTTCCTAGGCCTTGCTGGTACTGTTATATACAGGACTATTAGCTATAGTAACTATAGGACTTGGGTACTAGGCCTAGGCCTAGGCATTATACACTCTAAGTTTATGTTGCATTTTTTTTGTGACCAATTTCATTGTATACAAATAACATTTTTTTTGTTAGGCTGCATAGCTCCCCAACTAAAGCACAACTTAGTTTTTAAACATATTAAAACTTGAATATAAAAAATATTAAATCAATATTATTTTCTTTAGGTGGTTGCAGTGCAATCGATTATTCAAAGCACAAACAGTTTGATTACCCAGATTCTTTCATCAGTTGAAACTGAAGTGCTAACTGCTCTACCGTTGTGTGAATATAAGGATATTGACAATCTATTTTAAGTAAAACATTTCTCAAAATAAGTATTTTTAAGAATATTAAAATAGAATTGACTTCAATTCAAGCAAAAATAGTCTTGATAGGATATAGTATGATATTGACTTCTTATCTTAAGTAAAACATTTCTCAAAATAAGTATTTTTAAAAATATTGCGAATCTCAATTTAAGCAAAAATAGTCTTGATAAGATAGTATGATATTGACTTCTTATTTTAAGTAAAACATTTCTCAAAATAAGTATTTTAAAGAATATTGCGAATCTTGATTCAAGTAAAAATAGTCTTGATAAGATAGTATGATATTGACTTCTTATTTTAAGTAAAACATTTCTCAAAATCAGAATATTGCGAATCTGAATTCAAGCAAAAATAGTCTTGATAGGATAGTATGATATTGACTTCTTATTTTAAGTAAAACATTTTTCAAAATAAGTATTTTTTTAAATATTGCGAATCTCAATTTAAGCAAAAATAGTCTTGATAAGATAGTATGATATTGACTTCTTATTTTAAGTAAAACATTTCTCGAAATAAGTATTTTTAAGAATATTGCGAATCTTGATTCAAGTAAAAATAGTCTTGATAAGATAGTATGATATTGACTTCTTATTTTAAGTAAAACATTTCTCAAAATAAGTATTTTTTAAAATATTGCGAATCTCAATTTAAGCAAAAATAGTCTTGATAAGATAGTATGATATTGACTTCTTATTTTAAGTAAAACATTTCTCAAAATAAGTATTTTAAAGAATATTGCGAATCTTGATTCAAGTAAAAATAGTCTTGATAAGATAGTATGATATTGACTTCTTATTTTAAGTAAAACATTTCTCAAAATCAGAATATTGCGAATCTGAATTCAAGCAAAAATAGTCTTGATAGGATAGTATGATATTGACTTCTTATTTTAAGTAAAACATTTTTCAAAATAAGTATTTTTTAAAATATTGCGAATCTCAATTTAAGCAAAAATAGTCTTGATAAGATAGTATGATATTGACTTCTTATTTTAAGTAAAACATTTCTCGAAATAAGTATTTTTAAGAATATTGCGAATCTTGATTCAAGTAAAAATAGTCTTGATAAGATAGTATGATATTGACTTCTTATTTTAAGTAAAACATTTCTCAAAATAAGTATTTTTAAAAATATTGCGAATCTCAATTTAAGCAAAAATAGTCTTGATAAGATAGTATGATATTGACTTCTTATTTTAAGTAAAACATTTCTCAAAATAAGTATTTTTAAGAATATTGCGAAACCTAATTTAAGAAACTTTGTCTTACCTAGAAAAATATTTATTGTTTTAAGTAATTTTTAGAATTCATCAATCTTGATTTAAGAAAAATTATTCTTGATAGGGATAAATATAATATTGATTTCTTATTTTAAGTAAAATACTTTTCAAATTATGTATTTTCAAATCTTGTTTTAAGCAAAACTATTCTTAATAAGAAGAGAATGATATTGACTTCTTATTTTAAGTAAAATATTTCTTGTAATAAGCATTTTCAAGAATATTGCGAATCTTGATTCAAGTAAAAATAATCTTGATAAGGGTAGTGTGAAATTGACTTCTTATTTTAAGTAAAATATTTCTCAAAACAAGTATTTTCAAGACTATTGCAAAACCTAATTTAAGAAACTTTGTCTTACCTAGAAAAATATTGATTGTTTTAAGTAATTTTTATAATTCATCAATCTTGATTTAAGAAAAATTATTCTTGATAGGGATAAATATAATATAGATTTCTTATTTTAAGTAAAATACTTTTCAAATTAAGTATTTTCAAATCTTGTTTTAAGCAAAACTATTCTTAATAAGAAGAGAATGATATTGACTTCTTATTTTAAGTAAAATATTTCTTGTAATAAGCATTTTCAAGAATATTGCAAAACTTAATTTAAGAAAATGTGTCTTTTCTAGAAAATTATTTCTTGTTTTAAGTAATTTTAAATCTTGACAAGAAAAAAAATACTTATTTTAAGAATTTTTTCTTAAAACAAGATTTTTTTTTCTTGCTTAGAATTTCAAATTTTGCTGTGTACACGAAGAAACGGTGCGACGTTATACTCAAATATTTATCTCACATCACAGCAGATTGTTTTTATTGGGTTGGCAATATCACGTGGTTTTATTATTATTATCCTAATTATTATGATAGCTGTTTCATGGACCAGGTGTCATAAAAAGAGATTTACCCACGTCACAAGCGAAACAGAAAATTCGAAACTATCGACACGCGAGTGCCGAGTGTGCTCCATACCCCACTAGATACGAATAAAGGTGATATTGTTTCTACAAATGTAGACATATTTTATCCAGAGAGAATTTATCAACATCACGTATTGTCACCTTATTATCCGAATACCATATTCAAAGTTTAAAACATCAAGAGTGTAACGACAACCCGCGAAATGCCGAGTATCAGGTGAACAGGTGAAACTAGATTATTTGTAGAAATATTGGATAAAGTTATGCTTATCAGCACGACGCATCGTCACCTTAATATACAAGTATACCAGATAGGCCTATATAAATGATTTAAAAGTTAAAAATAAGTATTGACCATGATGATGTTTGTTTTTCTTGTAAATACCGACATCGTATCGGAAACACATCGGTTGAATAATACCACTAGGTGCGCCGCACCTGGATGTGGTGTTGTGTGTTTTTATAAAAGCCGTCAAACAACAATATTTTATGAAAAGCATTAGTTAATGGCACGGCATTGTAGATTCAAATTGATGTTAAGTTTACATTAACACTTGTTCACAAAGGCTTTATGAAAACCAACAAAATAATAGAATAAGCGTCTTCCTGAAACATCATGATATAGCACCACTTAATAGCTCTTATTTTATAATTGACAACAATTAATACATCTGCTTAAATAATTCATTGCTCGATTTGGTTTGCCCAAACAGATAATATTTTACACAGACAATTCAAGTAACTCATTTTTGAATTCATAAATTAATGTAGCCCAGTTTCCGACTTTGATAATTACCGTTAGTTCGTGTATTTTTAATTTAAATGTACTGTTTGTAATAATAAATTGTTGATCATTATTAATACAATTATACTAATATACAAGTGTATGATAGGCATATTTGATAACTAATAAGGGAATTTTACCTTACTTATATTGATATAATAACTGTTAAAGCTTTACATTATTAACACTTTTAATAGCAATTTTAGCAATTTAACTCGTTGGAACATTATTTTTAAGTCTAGTAACCGTCGTAATGTCTTGAAATAGGAACTAATTTACGCATCAGTTTTTACACGTTTGGAAACTGTTTGTAGTCTGTGCTATGACAGGAGAGGATTAATGTATATGACATTCACTTATATAATGCTCTGCAGTTTAACTGACAACGTAGATATTGAATCTTCTAAAGACCCACAGTAGCGTATTACAGCACTTAACATGGTCAGCACACTTAGAGACTACCTTTTTTCTTTATTGTGACGTAGATCTGTTTGTTGTTTGTACTACACTTTATCTTAACGTCCCTTGAGGTGGAGCAGGCATTCGCAAAGAGTTAAAAAACACATTTAATAGGGATGAACAAGACGGCGAAGACTGTCTCTTGACAGCACCCCATCTACCAAACTTTTACCTTACCACTGAGACAAAAAATACACTAATTTAATCAGGATTACATTGGTGTAGCATTAACAATTTTTTACTTAGTGGCGTAAATCCCTCTAGAAGAAAGAAAAAGTATAATACCGCCCTCTATCATCAAAAGCTACTGCGCGTTATTCGTGCGTAACAACTGTATTAACAAGAATGTATTTTTGTTTTTGTTTAGATTCTTGAGACTACAGACTTTTAATTTAACAATGCATTAATTAACAATTTTTTCTTATGTTGTATTCATAATAGCTTTTATTTAGTCAAATAAAATTAATTGTGAATTGTTAATAATAATAACTATTGCATTGTATTTGTAATTCCATATTTAATAATAATTTTTTTTTTCAATATTTTTCATTTCATTCATTTCATTTCATTTATTTATTTCACTTTACAAATATATAAATATAAAGTGGAGGAGCTTAAAAGAAAGCAAAGCTTGTGGTGAATAGGCTCCTCAAAACAAAACAAATAAAATATAATAATATAACACAATTAGAAACTCCAAAAAAAAACAACAATTAAACTAATATCTTTTCTCTAACACATAAGTTTAACATGTTTAGAACTAAAAAAACAAGTAAAAATAGATTATATAAATTATTTAAGAAATATCAAATATATCAATAATAAAAGAATTTACAAAGAACCTTCAACCAATAATAGTTTAAATTGACGTTTAAATAAAGCACAGTTATGAGATTTTTTAAGAGATAAAGGAAGAGAATTCCAGAGTTTAGGTCCAGTATATACAAGGGTATTCATTTTAAGTCTAGTTCGAGTAAATGGCAGGTGATACTGATCTTTTTGCCTTGTTTGGTGAGTGTGGTATTGTTTATTTTGAGTGAATTTACTGGATATTATAGGTGGTAAATGTCCAGCGGTTAATTGAAACATGATGACACCAACATTAAATCTATAGAGATCCTCAATTTTTAATATTTTATTTTTTTGAAAGAGATCTTGGGTGTGAGCACGAAAAGTTACCCCTGAGATAATTCTGACAGCTCGTTTCTGGATTAATAAAATTTTAGTAATAATTGATTTTGAAGCATTTCCCCAAGCAAGAACACCATAATTTAAGTACGATAAAATAAGAGTAGAATATAAAATATTAAATACTTTTTGAGGAAATATTGATTTCAATTTATACATCATGCCAACATTTTTTGATAATAATTTGCAAAGGTAATTAACATGGGCTTTCCAGTGAAGTCTGTCGTCAATAAATATACCAAGAAAATTTGTGTTGGTTATTTGATTAATAGGAACATTGTTGAAAATAATAATAATATCTTTTTTTTCCTACGTACAATTGTATATGTTATACCTTATCTTTGTAATACAATATTTTCAGTCTTGTTCTGCCTTTGTAAGGTGTTTATATACTAGAATAACTAAAATAATATATACATATAAGAACAGTTTTGTTTAAATCTTTCGTTATTGCAATTTCATGTTTCTTTATAAAGCATTATCATCGATTTTCTATAATCTAGGCCTATAACTATAATGTGAAGAAAATTAATTAATATACTACCAGGAAAAACGTAATTAAACATCAAAACAAATGGTTGTTACTAAGTTAATCTTATGCCTGACAAACATATACCGTTCTGTCCACTATTATATGTACGTATTCTTCGCGGCGCGGTGTCTTTTAACAAAACATTTTGAGGAAGAAGCTAATTGTCCAATCGAAAATCAGTTTAGGGGGCATGGTCGTGTCGCAGCCACAATATAAAAAGACACATTAAATAGATGAAACCACAAATTTAAATGGACTCATCCCACCAATGGTTTAAAATATTAAAACTTTTGAAAAACCAAACGTTTTCGTTCTATTGTTCAAAATGTTACAATGCAGTTTTAATACATCAGAAGCTACATATATTATTGGTGTGGCTTTAAACTGATGACGCAACAGAGTAAACAAAATAGTCGTTTCTAGTGAATGCATTCAAATGGCACGGTTTATAGTTTACGCAGTTTAAAAAACAACCGCACGTTACGCAGTTTAAAAACTAACCGCAATGTGACCATATTTCATTTGCTAAGTGCTTACCGTTGTAATCTAGGTTAAGCCTATGCTAATAGACATAAATCGTAAATTCCAATGTTGTTTTTACATCATTATTAAGAGCCTACTGATATGGTACGATGAACTACTCAAGGAGCCTAGAGTACAATAGTAATTAATATGATCTTACGTTTTGTACTCTCAAGCGTTATTTCAAATATCAAAAAGATATTCCTGAGAATAGTGTACTTCTCAAAGAAAGTTTAATCTGTCCTATTTCATTTTCGATTGAATCCGATACCAATTAATTTTCTGTCACAATCAATGCTTCTTTTCATGGTATAATCAGGCAGGTTTTTTGGGGAAAATATTACCTTTATTCCGTTGAAATAAGCACTCAATGTGAAAAAAAATATATTTCTAAATTTTGAAAAACGTTACAGTAAACTTATAATTTTTCTTTTCTAAATTAGTAATTCCTATACGGTAGGAGATAACGCTGCTCTAGCGGATGTGAAACTAACTTTATTAATTAACAATAATATTGTATTAATATGCCTATCTATAATACAGTAGTACAGTGTTTAAATAATTTGTTTCACCTTGGTTTTACTAAATATAGTATCTATTGTATTTATAACAAATAATGACAAACATCATAATGAAGATAGTAACAATAAATATCGATATATCGTAAATTTGTTATTCTGAACATTATTATAATTTGTAATTTGCTATATTTAAAGATATTTTGTCCCCTGAAACAATATTTGTTCAACATTCTTTTTTCACGTTTACCAAAAATTTTATCGAAAAAAAAACAATAATTTAAAGCAATTGTCAAAGTGGCTTTCAGCCAATGTGTTTGGTTAAATGTAATCGTTTATTTATAAGTGTGTTTTTTTTATATACGGAAGTGATTAACTATCAAAACCAAAAATATTAAAGTCTTTTTTTTATTAATCTTTATTTTTTTGGGGGACAGTACTCCATTATTTTGTTAAAAAGTTTCACCACGTAGTACTGTAAATATTGTGATTAAAACATAAAGAATATGTTGTTTCAGCTCTTCTTTTATAGGCTATATCAATTTAGCGACAAATCATGTTCCCTCAGTAAATATTTAAACACGTTCTTAATGTCAATAAGATGAATAGGCGACTGTAGTATTTGAATTCTTAATAGCCTAATTAACTAATATCGCTAATTCAAATTGTAGATTACGTCGGTGTTTTTTTTTTGTTTTGTATTTTCATTTTGATACATTTCTAAAACCATCCTTCCGCATTACGTATTTCACAAGTCGATTTTCTATACAAGAGAGTATGCCTAAAATTGGCCTACAAATGGCACACATAGACAGTTATGCCCTGTTTAAGAACCTATCAGTTACATACAGTTACAAATATAGTATCGTATTTATTCGAATAAAAACGCTCCGGGTACGGGTGGTGGCCGGGTGATGAAGTAAAGAAACTTAACATGACTTTGCGTCATCAATGCATCAAATAGTGCGCGTGAAATCTACGTACGCACTTGGTTACGCGTGCTTCTTATTGGATAACCCGTTACCAGGTAATATGCGCATAGCAATTGTTGTGAAAATAAACACAGCAACGTACCTACACATTACACGTTAAGGTCTACAACAAAGTCAACTATATTATATTTACGAAGTTATTTTACTCATTTTTAGCTGTTTTTTCAAAGGTAATTTTTGTAAAAGTACAAAATAATATTGCATAGACATACGGTACATATAGTAATATGCCTACACATTAAATTAAAAGTTTAAAATCGCAGAAAGATAAATAATAATATGCAACCATGGCGTAGGTTATCTTGGACAAAATATCTAACTATCTATAGTGTGTTTATCCATGATTTAACTAGTTACTCTATTCCGTTTGATTATACACTGATTACACTGGACAGGAACACATGTGACACACTTCCATTTAGGAAAATATGTGCTACTGATTTAATCTAAATACATGTAGTAGCTATTGGATTGTGGAGGTTAAAGGTATTTAGGTTCACGAAGAGTTTACATTTTAGTGAATTATATAATTTAATTAGTAGCATTAAAACTACAAAACAATTATTACGTATGTAGGTCAGATGAAAAGGTTATACACTTTCATAAAATATTTAAAACTAGGTTAACCATGGGTTAACATATGTTTTTTAAACTAGGTTAACCATGGGTTAACATATGTTTGTTAAACTAGGTTAACCATGGGTTAACTATTGTGTTTGGTTTGTGTATGTATTAACATTGTATGTTATATATACACTACCCACACGGCATATCAAACTACACTATTTATGGTCATCGACTAATGGTTAGGTACAGTACTTAGGCCTAAAATGTGTACAATCCCTAAAAAAGGGATCATACAATATGCAATCATATGAGATGAAATTACAAATACATTTGTTATTCATATAAAATGACATTCTAAAATTACAGGAATTTTCAAGATGCCAATTCTTCGGAAGAAGAATAAAGTCAATGTTATGACCAATAAAAGAAGTGATGATGCGCTCCAACAGTAAGTTAAAAATCTCGAAATTATATTAAAACATACTACAATTAAATAACAGTATTAACTACAATGTGCAAAAGCTTTTTTTCTTTTTTAACTGGTGGTCACGACTTAAAGTTGTCCGCAACTTATTTTGACCTCCATCCGCACATTTTTGATGTTTTTCTTGTTTATTATAATTTTCTTTTTGCAATTTGTAATTTTTATCTTTTATTTTAAAATGTGTGGAGAAACTAATAAAACAAACAAACAAACAATGTCTATTTATAAAGTCAAGGGTAAACATAATTATAACATTTCCTCATTAATCACATGATTCAATTCAAAGACACAAAGCATAATAATCTATGAGACAAATAGGAAACTTAATATATAAATAATACCGTATATAAAGAGATATATGTTTATTATATATTATATAATTAAGTTTCAGAATATCACCCTGGCGCAGAAGGGGGGGGGGGGGGTGGTGGTGGCTAGGCGTGCGATTCAGAATTAATTTGGCGTCTGTGGTGTTAATAATATACTTAATATATATATTTTTTTAAGAGAAATTGATTACAAAGTAAAAAATTAGTATGTAACCATGTGAAATAACGGTGAGTGAATCTCACAAAAGAAAAAAAACAAAAACAAATAATGATAATAACAATTATTGGTTTTGTTTATCTTCGCAGTGGAAATACAGAATCAAAATCAAAAAAGACGTCGATGTTTCTTCGTATTTTAAACTGCATTTTTGGAATGTGTTTAATCCGCGGTACTTCAACAACGAATGAGCCATATGAAACAAACAAGACAGATGCTGTCCATGAAAGAGAAAAGATACCAATTGATGGAAAACAAAATACAATGAACGATGCACTGTATGATGCTGTGAACCCAAGCTTAAGCTCACTGCCAATCATAGGCAGAGTAGAAATGAATTCCTGTAGGCCTAATGCGGGTAGAAAGAACCTTGTTGTCACTTCTCTGTTTGATACTCTCAGGCCGGACATGAATATGCTGCCAAGTATAGATGAAATAGATGTGTTTACCAATCTAGTTACAACATTATGTCGTCAAGGTGAAACAATTAATGATGAGGCAAAATCCAAATTAATGTTGGCAAATCCGTTTATCACACAAGCCAAGTCATCAGCAGCTAAGAGGAATGTTGCTAATATAAACCTAAGTAAAAATAAGAAAGTAATGCATTATAATTCTATTGTACCAGCCACATCACGCTTATACAAGGATAGCCGAAATGTACTTATTGGAAATAGAAAAACCATCACAAAATGCGATATACAACAAAGACAAGGGGCTACAGTGAACATTTGGAAACACTTAGAGAATAGCATCGGCCTAAAACATGGAAGCAGAAGCGCAACTAAAAAGCCAACTGGTGTAAAGGCTAAGGCTGTATTCAAACAAAACGCTACGTATAACGTTAATCAGGTACAGGGAGGAAAATGGTCGTGGACGCAGACGAAAGAGTACATGGCGCTAGAATCGATTTTGACTCGTAAAATCAAGAAAGTTCCGGTATCAACGTTGGAACCAGTTATGTCTAATGGAGTCCCCGTTCACCTAGGAAAAGGATCTTTCGGAAGCGTAGATTTAATGAAATGGACATCAAAAAAGAACGAAAAGATAGTAGCTGTGAAATCAATCACTCCACCAGCTAAGACGGTTACGCTATCAAAGAAAGAAAAATGCATGAAAACGGCACTCATAGAAGCAAAGGCGATGCAACATCTCTCCGCCTGTAGAGCATTTCCAAAGGTATACGCTGTCAGTTTCGCAAAGGATCATGAAATGAAAATTATAATGGAATTTATTGGTCACGGTACCACCAACGACAGTTGCACGTTATTGGATGCAATGTTTGACAATACTTCAATTAAATCAGGAATACAATGGCTCCGAATCATGAAAGACATTGGCAATGGTGTGGCCTTCATGCACAGAAAAGGACTTCTACATAACGACCTAGCATTGAGAAACGTATTGATTACAAAATATGAGCTGAGATGGTGTGCCAAAATAATTGATTTAGGAATGGTATCGTCTGTGAACGCACCTCGAAGAAAATCCTACAATAACTGCGATACACCATCAGGGATTGCTTACCAAATAGATAAATGGTCAGAAATTGCGCCAGAATTTTTTCAGAACGACAATACAATTGAAAGCAAAGCAACTGATGTCTATTCTGTTGGAATAATATTTGGAAAGGTCGGATATTTTAAGAAAATTCTAGGATTACAGGAGCTTGGAAAAAAGATGATTGATACGGATTCAAAAGCTAGACCATCAATGGCATTGGTAATGAAGTTGTTAAACAGATTGATTGCGATGGAGATTAAAGGACAATCAGCGAAGATAGGAGGAGGAGGAGGAGGAGGAGGAGGACGTGAGGCACTACACAAAGTATTTAGAAGAGTTAGATAGAGATGTAATTGGATCAAGGGAATAAGAAATAACACAGACAATTCGGAGAGTAATAACGAGATGACTATGACACTATTGAATAAATTAGTGATTTTTTAAATATTATGTGCTCACTTTACTTCGTTTCGTTTTTCGTTCACGTCATCAAAACAAATGCTTAATATGATTAGTTTGATTTACAGATTGAACCTTGATATATATATATTAACAACGGGTTTTATTAGGTAATTTATGCGAAGAGAGATGACGCATTATTATCAAATTAAAATACGACAATGACCATTATCGTTATAACATGATGTCATTGTCTTTAAAAAGAAAATGCTAGTACACAATAATGTATCTTTATGAGTTAAATAGGCGGGGAGCTGGGTTAAATAATAAATTGCAACGATTGCAATATTCGCTACATTCAACTAATCCAAACAATTTATAATTTAATATTGCAGATACTGATCGTATTTTGGACGCGAAATTATATGGTGCATACTAACTACAGGTTAATTGTGTTCGAATGTTTACAAAATATGAACGTCCAATAAAGGTCACGATTTTATCACTAAAACTAATACTGGTACGTAGTATGTAGTGTTGTTATAACGTAATGGTTGTCGGCCTAAATGCGTGACGTTAAATTAATAATATTCAAATAATGATCGTCTGTCTTGCCTGCTACGGTACCTGACCTAAGTTTCAGTTCAACTGCATTAAAAATGAATAAAGAAAGTAGATAACCATGCGAGCCACCACCCATACGTTAGTTTAACTAACAAAGTGAAATAAGTAACGTCACAACACAAGCTTTAGGAGAATGAATCATACGTTAGGCGCATTTCCTGCGCACCATTGATACCGAGGAAAAAAAGGTTTCTTCTTAGTAGTGTGCTAAAATGTTTAGACACAGTCACTTCCTAATAATTAACATGGAGTATTCTTATGCAACAACCTGAAGGAAACATAAGATCTAGAGGGGGAAACAAGAGTAGACTAGCAGCAGTCTAGAAATTGACAACCAACTATCCGAACACCGGTAAGTATTTATACAGAATGTTTTATATGTTGTCGCTTAGTTAACTGTGTTAGGCCCGAAACATCGACTTGTTTATTATTCGTAAGGATGTCTTTGTTTTTATCTTTCTTTATCTTTCTCTTTGTTTTGTTTTAAGGTTTACATTTATTGCTAGATATTGAATGAGTTTGAGTTGGTAATTTGTTATATATAAAAAAAAGCGAAAGGATAAGTACTATTTAATATTGGTAGCCTATAAGGTCATACTGCTGCTGTCGTATTTGTATTTATATACAAGTTGTTGTGTGTGGTGTGTGTATTATATTGTTTATAAGTGGTAGGCCTACATCACTTAAAGCCAACAACAAAATAATGTTTAACATTGCCATAAATTTAAATCTTTTCGGAATCAACACGTTAATAACACACACATTATTATGTGCTTAATATGATAACTAAACTTTCCAGTATTTTATTATTCAACTTCTGTTTCCAATAATAGTCAATATAAACAATTAATTTTTATTTTTATCATTACTGTAAATAATCATTGTATATATTTTATAATTTATATTTATATTGGTCTTGTTTTTTTTTGTTGTAAAAATCTACTGTAATATTATACCTTATTGTGGTTACCATTATAACAAATGTACGATTGATTGAATAAAGTTCACATATATATATTCGATTATTATATGGAAATGTAAATAAGGCTGATGGAAATTCAAAGGTAGGGCCTATTTTAATAGTCGTCTGGGTGTTTGAGTGACACCGGAGCTAGGCCTTATAGTGTAATTTAGGTACCACTCAGCGGTGTCAGTGTCTTTCCCCATACATTTTGTCCAAAATATCCTCTTGCCAGAATTAGGGTTCACGCCATTGAATTTTCCAAGGTAGAGTAAAATATTTGCCATGTGGGTCGGGAATGATAGTCAACAATGGTGTAATGTAATCTATTGTAAGTATTTCTGTTACAATGAGGACATCCCTTCTGAATGAATCAGTGTCGGTGATGATAGAGACTTGAATTCATTAATTTAATTTACTTTAGGCCGGAATTAGATTAGGTATCATGAACGGAAACTCATGTTATAATCGACTGCTTAATAAGACCCAAGGGCGTAGGCAGACAGTTGTTTTGGGGGCGGGGGTCACAAGTCCTATTCAGGGGTCTCTACTACCGGTACTACATTTTGAAGGTCCAAAGCTTAAACACTTACTAACATAATCCAATTTAAACATTAAAACACAATTCTATATTATAAACCCCACCTAAAAGATTTGTGTGTAAAAAAACGTAAGCCTGGATGCGAATATTATCAGAGAGAATCTTTGTTTTAACCGACTACGGTGTGGTTACGCAACAGTAACTTGAACATAAAATATTATAGGCTTAGGCCTACTATAACTTGATAGTATTTAATTTTCCTTTTTACCATGGAGTTAAGTAATAATTTTAACTACGAAAAAGAACAACAGCTTATCTCAAAATACATATTTCTTTTCCCGTCCTGTCGCGCCACGCGCAATAAGACGAAGTATTGCATAAATCATATTTTCAGTATATCTTCCTTTAAAACAATCACCAGTTATCGAAGATGTAATGAATACATTGGCATAACTACCATTAGGGAATAGAATTATACTTATCCCAAGTGCCTCATATTACACGAATTGGCAAAGTATTACCGCCAACACTTGTGAATCTAATTAGACAGGAAATCATTTATGGAAGGAAGGGCCAACTGGTTCTCCGATTCGTCTAAAGTTGGTATTGTTATCATGGCTCAGCATCCAGGATGTTATGTATAAGTTTTCCTAGAGGATTCGGCTGTTGTATTTACAGTTTAAGAATACAAAAGCACATAAATCAACAGCACATTAGTACAATAGTTTGCAAGATATTTCCGTCATTTCCATGATAAGTAAGCGTTCACTTATCTTATTCTAATCTGTGACCTATCTACAGATCTCTAGCATCTTAAACCAATAAAGACAACCGTATCAAACAATCAATCTCATCAACAAATACACAGTAACAAAAAGGAGTACCAAAAGAAGATAAAAGGGATCTCTAGAAACCCCAAGGGCTTTAAAAGCTATGATTATAATACTTGGTCTTGACTTAATTTTTTTTACTTTAGGACTAAGTAATGTTATTATTGATTTTGATTCAATAGGCCATAGGGGATGGATCTACAAAATGTGTCTCACACACTTGCCATAGAAGACAGTAATGCATCTAGTGGCAGCCAGTTGTATGATATAGGCCTAACGCTTTAGGCCTAATCAACCGAATACTATTATTACACACTGTACCTACATGATGCGTTAGATCATGCCATTCAATGTTTTTAATACACATAAACACTACAATAAAATTCATTCCAAGTTAATAATAATATTAATACATGTTCGGAACAGTATGAAAACACTTTCTAATGAAATGTGCACAATCTACTGCCTGATGAAAAAAAAAGCACCGCATTGGATTTGGACACTGTTTTCCTGGTATCATGATTTGTAGGCATGTACAACACCATCAGGTCTATAGTACATAGTGCAGGATGTTAAATACACTGTTTGGTTGATTTATTAGTGAAATATCTGTTAATAAAACGTCTAAATAAATATTTATGGCCGTCAATGTAGATTAGTCTAGCTCATCAGCCATCTCTAATGAGTTAACATACTAAAATTACTCGAACATCAATACCTTTTCTGACATTTCTGTGGGATCGTTATTACATCAAATTAATACAATTTATCTATTTTCGATATTTTTGAAATATTTAAAATCGCGCGGTTTCAATATTTTCACAAGAAAATTTACTCCTTGACCTCATAGTCTTATTTTCTAGTCGCTAGGTGGCCTGGAATGTATTATTGAATGTGTATTTATGTCGGACTTGTGACGACTTTGGTGGATGTACAGCATAGGCTGGTTGCTGCCTGGAATATGCGGAACTAGTACAGGTGTTTTTAAAATTGAGGGCGCCAAACAAATCATTTACGTGATCAAAATACAGGTGGCACAGGTACAGGTGAAATGCATTGCATGCCTCGCTGGCTCGCACTTTAACAACTATTGATTTGAAACAAGAAAAAAAATACTAGCTGAATTAACACAGGGAAGAATGAAGTTATGTAATTTCACTTTTTATACTGAAAGTGAAATTGTCTGTGTCTGGTCGGGTGCATAATCAGTAATCATTCTCCTTTGTCCTACAGTATTTGCACCTTCCTTTCTATAAATCCTAGGATACGTCACATCTGTAATGATTAATAATTCATAGGACAACCAAGTATTATGTATTAATGTCTTCATCGCCTTCAGTATCATTCGAACTGTGCATTTATTTGACAGCGGCTTTAACAAGATCTTCACATTCAACTTTTTTATTTTGGTAAACCTGGCCTAACACTACATAAAAGGAAACTCAACATCAACTTCTCAGCAGGTCGATCAGCAACTGTAGTTAGAGAATGAAAACAAAATTAAAGAATAAAATGTATATATCCTTTAAGCAACCTATTTTACTATGTTTATTCACAATTTCTATCTAATACGACCTTGTAAATAACAATATTATTGACTCAATGTTCTAACAACAAACGGAAATCCGAGTTGGCAATGTGTGAATATATATCAGGGATTTATATAATAACTTATTGTTTATGAAACGCGAACATTTTTATTGCAGCATGTTCAAGGTTTTAAGCATGAATTGAATAAATTCAGCTATTTTTTTTTCAACACTAATTTTTGCTCTTTTTTTCTTTCTGTTAACATCTACGTATGTTTCATGTTATTCAGAAACTAAAATAAAACGTAAACATACTAAATTCAAACTATTGGGATTTGGTCCAGTACCTCCTGTGGAGGTAAAAGGGACAGTCATCTACCGCACCACCAAGAGACACGTGGACTATACATACGTAAAGGGAAACGAATTCAAACAAATGCATTTCGTACAGTCTCTTGTGTTTTTAAAATAATTTGTTGCTGGGAAATGTTTCTATAAATATCATTGTTGTAATTATTGGATTACATCAATAGCTTAAAGTATTACGTTGTATAACAGTACAGAATAAATATTTATTTTACTGTCACATTGAGTGCAATTATGTGCATCTAGTGTCAAATGTCCAAGCAGGTGACAAATAATAAATATTTTTAAAACCTCTGCAATGCAACATTAATAAACTCAGCATTGATTCAAATGAAAAAGTAAGACCATTTCAAAGGAAAGTGGAATTTTCTTGAAGTAGGCATAATGAAGAAAGCACTCAATTACATCATTCTTGATTCTCGTTTTGCAACATCGGTTTGTTCTTTGTTTTGTTTTTAAATGTAAATATGTATATGTTTGTATGATGTAGTATGTTTAAGCGGATATTAGCCCTTGATGGAATTTGCAGCAATAAAGAAATTGAATTGAATTGAATTGTTGGGTTTTTTAAAAGAAAATTATATAACAAACGAAGCTATTTTCAATAAATAATAGAATGTCAATCCGATTACACAATTTGCACGTTCAGTTATCATGATAATGGTTTTGATAATGCAACGTGGGTTTTTTAAGTTGTCCCCTTATCCGTTACTTGTTCCTATGGTTTTTTTCAGGATGTCACACAGTTTTAAATATATAAATTCAATATAGGCCTACAACCAGCAAATATGGTTTAGTCTTAACAGTTTTTATTCAATATCGATATACAGTATATCATCAAATGTAATACAGACTACATCTCTGGCTAAGTGCCATAATAATCACAAAGCAATTCTACGAAACTTTTGAGATATTTTAATAATTGTACAATTGTTTAAAAATTGTATTCTCTCTCAAATTCAAAGTTCTCAAATTTGTTTTACCCTTTTCCTCCTGTATGCATGCGTGTACTGGGAGGGGACTATTATGAAAAAGGAACATCTTATTAAGGATGTGGGTTATAGGGAGAATTAGTGAGAAATGGTTGTTGACCTGATAATCAAAGTGTTACAATAACACTGTCATTATTGTTAGGCCTAAAATGTATTTAATCAATTACCGTATAATTATAATTTTACCTTTAAAAAAATGTGTTATTGGGTATATTCTGTTTATGTTAAATTAAATCAAATATAATGTTTTTTTTCATTTAACATTCAAGTTAACATATTATTTCTTACGAGATGTTCTCTTGTTTCTGAGAAATATAATAATAAATCATCATCATCATCATGTATATAATATGGTAATGTACAACAACAAAAATGAAAAGGGAAAAAAATCCAGGAAGTAAACTGTCTATAGATAATTTTGTTTACAACTTAGTAACGACGAATATAATCATCAGTATCGATATTTAAATTGTTGCTATATCTCGTGTTATAATAGATATTAACTAATATTTCTGTTAGAACCAAACATAATCGGTATCTAAATTTCTTTTGGAAGTTGCCGGATAAATAAGAGTAGAAGCGTGGGCTAAGTCGTGTGTCTTCGGATGTGAGTCACACTGGATCCTTCTTGCTGTATAGTAAAAAAAATGAATGAAAAATGACAGCCGTGTGGCTTATGATTTACTTGGATTGGCTCAACACATCAAAGCAATAAATAATATACAAACAGCAAGGTCTATATCATAATAAATGCATGCTAGTCTTATGAGTGAGGGTATTACATTATTACCATGGAATTTACATCGAGACATTGAACGCGTGATAGGCATTATACTGTATTATTAAGCCAAATTTCAAGGTGAGTTTTGCGTGGTTTCCACGGTATAATATGAAAAATATACCAATACCAATGTTTTGTTTTTAAAGGTAGACATTATTTATGTATTAGTCGGTTTGGTACACTGAAGTGTTGTTGCTGACTGTATCCCCTTTGTTTCTGAAGATTAGCAACTAAGAAGGATGTGGGCGGGTGGGTGCCAACAAAAACGATGTTCATAAATAATTATATATTGGCTCCTTGGTATAATTATTACATTCATAAAAACGCAATATACACTATAAGAGCATGGTCTAAGTCGGTGATATGGATATTATAGCCTAACTAATGTTATCCTAGAGCTGGACCTCTGCAGAATTAGTGTCGTGTTCTCCAAACTCCTGACCGGACAGAAAAATTTAGCCATATTTATTTATTTATTTATTTATTACGGTATAAACAACAATATTAATTTAAATTTAAACTACAATGCAAGATAGCACATATATAAAAATAGTAATGAACACAGTTCAACTGTACAAACAGACAAGACATACACAGTTTGTTTTTTTTTTTGGACATATTTTAGGCCTATTAACAAAAAATATACCGGAATTAAAGGATATCTTTAGTCAAGACAACAATCAAGTTTCTTCATTACTACAGCATCCGACCTTTACCAATAATCTGACCTTCATTTGAACCAATCTAACATTTGTATTTAATATATAGACCTAAAAGCCATATACTATCTTGATCCTAAAATAGATAATTAATACCTGCTATAAGTTCACATTTCCTTATTATCCACAATGAAAAAATCACATTCAAGATGTATGTTCATAATTAATCATTCAGGTTTCAAAATCTAAGGAAAAAAATCAACCTAACCTATTGAAATTAATCATAGGAAACACACTTGTGTTTATGCTAGGCCTATCAACTGGAACATTGTGTCATTGAAAGTTTCTTTGGCCAACAGAAAATATTTAACACAAAAAAAACACATGCAGAATGGTATAAACAATGACCTTATCTTTTAAAATAAAATATAGTTCATAAATGTGTTGATGATCATATAACTTTATGTATCTGTAACAGTTTAATATCAAAATTTATGTAAAGTAATTAACGATATCTTACTACAGCGGAAGAAGTTAAAAAACGTGCAAACGCGAATCTATAGCTCACTATGTCGGTCGGTCGGTAAACACCAACTCATTCATATGTTTTTCTTATTTTGACACTGGATATTATTACTTAGAGGCAAATATAAATGTTTTAAAACAATTTTTAACATTTTTTCAGCAATTTCGGTTGGTCGGTCGACTAACTCATATTCATATTTTGGTCGTCATTTTGGATATTTGGATATTAATACTTGGAGGCAAATATATATATTTTCAGCAATTTCGGTCGTTTGGTCGGTCAGTCAACACTAACTCAAATTTGCGCAGCGATGTATAATATGTAAAATGTTCCACAATTGGCAGCACTATAAAAGCATAAACACATCTGTCTGAAATGCTATATTACTGGCCTTCAATCCTGTGAAATATTTACTGATCAATTAACTTAACTCTATATTTCACAAACATACAACAACAAAGTAAAGCATTTAATAAAGCAATGCAAAGTTTTAATAAAGTTAATCACTTCCATAGAACAGTCTTTATTTATAAAAAGACAAAATAAACGGTTAAATTTAACCAAACCCCCATTGACTTACAGTCATTTTAAAAATGTTTAGATTTAAATTTAAAGTTTTTAGTTAAATAATTGTATTTATTATCCAATTTTTGGTCAAAGTGAATAACTATTACGAAACATCAAAATGGCACATTTAACAAAACACTTTTTTTCAGGGGGGGGGGGGGGCAATCTTTAAGTGGACAACTATAATATGCATATTATTATCCCTTTCTTGCTGTCTCTTCTATTGTTTAATTTTACCGTCCAAATCTGATGATAAATGTTCTATACTTACTGGTATTAATATTACGTTATCAATTAGCATTATTTAAGTATGTATGTATTAGGATTTTACAGGGAATAGTGAAATTACACCCTTCCCTGGTTGTTTTTTAATGTGTGCCCATGGGCTTATTTCTAATGTGACAAGCCGTTATCAGGGAAATAGTAGCCTATTTTTAATATCTTAAAAATAATTTTTACTTTTAATGTGTGAATATGTTGTGCATTGGGGTAGCTCCATATACACAGTCCTACTGAATACCAATAACGCGTCATTTGAAATAAAACCTCGGAGAAAGTATTTTATTTTTATTCAGGTTTATACAATAAAAAAACACGCAGCCCGAAGGCTGAAATTGTTGATTTACAAAAATATATATATAAATATATGGAAACATAAACATTAAAAAAAATACAAAAATTTATACAAAACATTAAAAAATTTGAAAAAATCAGTTAAAAAAATAAAATTATGTTATGTATAGTTAGTATAACAATTCTTATACATGACATAAGCCCCATCCACGGAATTATGTAGCTTAGTGTGTCACCACGTCCCATAATATCCTTCTTATCCGAAGGACAGACTTTCGCGAATTGTTTATTATCTATGAGCTGCTATAGTTCAATAGAAGTAATACCTGTATTACTGTTATAACCACAAAGATTAATTTGTAATTGTGACGCTTAAAGTGACGACACAGAAAAGGTGGAGCGAATTGTTATATAGGTACTTAAACGGTGTTTTCTGTTATTTTTCAGAATCGTGTTATTGTTAATGGTGTGTGTCATCGCTGTGTGCAGGGACGTTATTATACAAAAGTGCTCGATTACAGTTTATACAACAAAATGTATTGGAATGGAGTTATTATCACACTTCTTCTTCTATTACCTTATAAGGCGAACGCAATTGCTATTCTTGAACCACTGATAGACACTGACGTTATCATTGGTGATACCGTTACATTAAGTGGAACGGTAACGGATAACCCTAACATCCCAGTATCTTGGAGAAGTCAACTGGAAAAAACAGACAAATGGGAAGTTCTAACGTATGGAGCGTTCATATTTTCAGCAAAGTCTGATATTCGCAAACGATACAAAATCCAGGTAATTGGAGAGACCTACAACCTAATAATTTCAAATGTTGAATCGGGTGATGCGGGGGTATTTGAAATTGGTTACATAACTGGCGGTACATTCTTTCCTCTGGATTCTAATGTGTTAAGCGTCTTAATACCACCTAATGCAGGATTCCCTGTTTGTGAGGCTAGTCCCGCAGGAAATGAGTACCTTGTAGGACAAATACTAACATTAAAATGTCAGACTGAGGGAGGAACGCCTGAGCCTGATATAGTATGGCTAAGGAATGATGTTGAGCTGGAAAGGATAAGCTTAAATAATTCCCTTTCTCGTGAAGTCAGACTTACAGAATTTGATAATGGAGCGTTGTTTGAGTGCCAACTCGATGGTCCTGCTGTTACTGAAACACTGAGTTGTGAAATAAGTCCTACTGTCGCAAAACCAATGGTAACTTTAGGCCCATCTGTAGTAGTGATTGATGAAGGACGCGATGCTGTTTTTAACTGTACGGGACAAGGGGTACTATCCCCTACATTTTCATGGTCATTTCCAACTGAAATCATACAAAGTAGTCGTTTCAAAATTGAAAATGGTGCGACCAGGTTAACCATATTAAAAACCACGATGTCAGACAACAATGCAGTTGTAAGATGTGAGATGAACAGTTTTGGCAAAGTCGTAGCTGGAAGGAGCGCAACACTTTTGATTCGGCCAAAGACAACTACAATGCAACCGACAACGGTAGCCACAACCGTACGGACAACAATAGCTTTAACTACAACACAACCAACTACAGTATTTCCAACAACTACTCCTCTGAATGTAATTGTAACAACAATACAACCACCAACAGATTTGGTTAAAACAAGCCAAACCAATAGAGCAACTACAATCAGAATCAGGCCGATGACAACCAGTTCAAAACCGACAAACAAAGCAACGACATCTTTTAAAACTACTAATTCCATAACAGAAACACCAACTATCACTGCTTATACGTCATCACCCAAAAACATATATATTACCACTGTTGACAGTATATCTTCTTCTCCATCTGTTTCTGCTGATGGAGGGGTAACACAGGAAAAGGGTGATAATGGGAGAAAGAACCGACAACATCTTGGACTTATATTTGCAGCTGCTACTGCAGTACTCATTGTTCTAACTATTGTCATATTTTCTGCGTTTTGTTTAGTTGTCTGCAAGACTCGGGAAAAAAAAGACTCGTTTAATGTGAGTAATAACGCATCATCGCTGGCGGGAACTGGTGGTGGATCACCTTATAATAATGGCATATTTCGCAATACCTCAGAATATCATGACGACGAATTAACTGGTACCATCAGTAGCCAACGAGAAAGCCAGGCTAGCGCAACAGAATCGGCTACAGGGGGTACTCAACAACACCCGACATATCCAGAAAATCTGTATACACTGCCAGCAAAATTAGGCAAGACGACTAAGATATACCACCCAGCATCCAGCTCTCAGCCCGACTTCAGCACCTTTCGGCTTGTAGACGAAAGTTTGCGTAATAACAAAGCATTAAGTTCAAACTCACTTGGCAGACGTCCAAAACCGGTGCCGGCACCGAAGCCTCCTCGATCGTACGGAGACTATGAGAATGTAAGTCGTGGTAACCTTAATGACAATGTAATGGAATCTAATTTTAGTGAGATCGCAGTTGTCGCACATGAGGATACGCCATTGCAGAGTGCAGTTGCTCCAGACCCTATCGAGACCTCCCCAATCTACGAAAACGGAACTGATATCCGCAATGCTGCTTTAGTAAATTCATCGTCTCCAGAAATTCCCAAACAACCTAGTCCCGATGTTTCACCAACAAGTTCAAGCATTAATTACACGTATGAAGACGTATTAAAAATAGCAGACTCTTTCTTAAATGATTTGGAACAATTTTCATAAGCTGTTTATTGACCTAAATACGAGGAAAGGAATGGAAAAATAGACTTAACCTTTTGCCGTATGGTTACACTGCAAATTCATACTTGATCGAACTGGAGATTATTCTGGATTATTAAATTATTTATTGAATTTGCGTTTTTCTCTTGACCATTTTTTTATCTCGATGTTGCAATAACTTTTGTTCTCAAATTAAAAACTGTTGACCAAGTCCAAGGTCAAGAAGAGACAAGAGAAAAACTACGTTTAAGTTATACTAAGTGCATACGTAAAACGGATTATTTGGTCCTTCAGCCGTACACTTGAAACAATAACAGTATTTAGGCCTACTAGTGTGCCTTTCTTTTTATTTTGTAACAAATAGTAAAAACAGTACATAGCTCCAGGTGGTGGCAGTCTTTGTAATGAACAATATGTTATAAACTATTCGATTTTGAAATGCCTAAGGAATAGCGACATCGTCATTCTTTATCTGTTAATATTTCCAATGATAAAGTTGTCGCAATGCAATACAACAACAGTAATGATTAGGCCTAATCAATTATAAGATAATGTTGCTATTATTTAATTTATTAGAGTACCATTTATAACGTTTGTACTGCATGATGAAAATTACGTTTACGATTACGTCACTTGTACTGTAAGTAACTTTCTGTAAAACATAGTATTGTGTAAGCATACTATAACATGGATATAAGTTATTAACGTAATACTTATTTATAAATAGTGGAGCTAACGCCTTATAGCGGTGTATCTAATGCAATTGATGCCTTTAGTGGTGTATCTAGCTAACGTGTAGTATTAAACGCTGATGTATTAAAGTGAGGTATTTAACGCCTATAGACGCTTTAAAGTGCAGCTAACTCTACCTTATAGTAGTGATTTCAATGCAATAGAAGCGCCTTCTATGGTGTTGTATCTAACGCTAATAGACGTTTATAATGACGTGTCTACGCTAGACGGTTTCTAGTGCGGCTAACGCTATAGACGCCGTCTGGTCAGTTAACAATTTTAGATGAAGCGAATACAAATCTAAAAATGTAAAGGAATATTGTTAAACAACAAATTCATTGTACAGAATGATAGTTATTAATGAAGCCAGTGCTATATACGCCTTCTAGTGGTGTATCTAACGTTAGAGACGTCTTATAGTGATGTGTTTAACGCCATAGACGTTTCATAGTGATGTACCTAACGCTAGACGCTTTTAGTGCAGCTAACGCTATACGCATTTAGTCTAGTCTAGAACGTGTTAACCATTTAGAAGAAGCGAATAAATATCTAAAAATGTAAAAGAATATTGTTAAAATTCCTATGTAGGCCTATATATTTATTATTAATGTAATGCGAAATGAATTTTAACTTAATTAGTGTGTAAATAGATTGATTGATTTCCACAAAAAAAAACAGAGAAAATGCATTGTACAGGAATTTTAGTTATTGGTGAAGTTTACAATTGATTTGTAATTCAATCAAATTTGTTTATAATTAAATATGAGTTATTACGTTTTTGAACTTATTTTGTATTGATTGTTGTTAAAAACACAGTTGTGAATGAATATGATAACGTAAGTGCGCTGTATGTGTTTTAAAACGTTCTTTCCAATCAAACTATTTCATAGAAGTTTCGTCATGTAAGCTGATATAAGTGTTATAATAACCGCGCTAAGCCATGTATTAAATAAATGTGGACGATCTGGCCTAATTTTACTTAAGTGCTGAATGGTATTCGAAAAAAATATATATTCTTGAAAAGGCTGTCTAAACAAATCGTATATGCACACCTCTTTGTAAGGAAAACATTGAAATCATAAAAACAAAAAATAACTTGAAATACTAATAAAGCCTACTATAGTTGTAGGGCTATCTATACAGTGACCGTGTTGTACGCTGAACTCGAACAGTTAAAATGATGTGTACCAATTACTAGGGGCCAGAGGCCTAAAGTAAATAAAGTCAGGCGATAAGCCTGAATGAATGAATTGCACAAAAATACTATAAAAGCAAGAAAATAACGTATTCCTTTATAAATAAAAATTGCTTTGTAGTTCGTTCGTAAGGATCGAAAATAATAAATATGATAAATTCCATCGTTTGTACATTAACGAACACAGATATGATTTTGTAAAGAGAAGGGCGGACGCCTTTTGTGTATTTGTTCTGCCCCAAGTGTACTTGATGGGTTGACACGAAGCGAAACTGTATGGCATTTTCCACCGAAATAGGGAGAGACTTGTGTTTTGCGATAAATAAGACGAAAAAAAAAACTGTTATTAAAGATGTATTGTCCCCCTGTTTCTTTTTTTAATATGCCATTTTAATGTTACATATTAGTTATTCACTTTGACAAAAAATTGGATTGAAAAAAAATCATTTACCTGAAAAAACTGTACTTTAAAGCAAAAAATAGTCAAATTGGCTGCCAGCCAAACTAAGGTTATTGGTTGAATTTGAGTAAAAACATTATTTCTATTGGATTTTTTCTATGGAAGTGAATAACTTTATTATAACTACAAAATAGCCTATTCAAAGTCCGATTTTATTAATTTTCATTTTTCATGTTTTTTGGGGGACAAAACATCTTTAACATTTCTAACATAAAATATCAATAAACATCATTAAATTACACAGTCGTACTAAAAAGATACATTTTATGCAACTGTTTTTTCCTAAAATGTTGAAATAAATTCAATTATCCTTTGATGATATGGTTTACTGTTCAAATGGCTAGTTATTCTCCAAGGAAGGTATACAATTTTTAGAATAATCCCTAAATTTAACGGACATGTAATAAAATCTATAGTATGCCAATCAATGATCTGTTAATACGTTATTGTTATTATGCAACGTTAACTACTCATTTGCATGCATGATTCGAGCACATGTTATCTTTCTTACAGGTTAGGCGGGTTAGACCAGACTCATTCATAATGTATACGTATTTCAATACTTTATTTTCGTTGTGTTAATTGATTGTTATGCAATTAAGTCTAAAAGTTAGACTATATGGAAGTCTACTTATGCTGTACTAAATACATCTATAATTTCAATTTTAAATCACATATTTTGGCTAATTGAATTTGATTGTTTACATTGAATTAAAACAATCGTTTATATGTGTTTAAAGGAAGTCTGGTAGTGCTAAAAAAAAATTAGTTAGGGTATAGTAAAGGGAAATTGTAATTTAACTGCACCCGGTTTTGCAATAAAATATGGCACTAATTAAAACAGATATTGTTCTTTATAACGAAGTGCAGTGTGGGTAAAATAATGATGCCCTGATCACAATATCAAGCGAGTACAATAATTAGGCAATATATGTAAACGTTTAGGAGTACGTTTTTAATCTCTTGAGTGGGTCTATCCTGTCCTTATACCATGGTAAAGAATTAGAAATGTTGAGTGTTTAGTAGGCTAGATGATAGTCAAAACTATTATGTTACTGCTGTTATGTTACTGTTTTCTGCAAAACGTCGTGAGGTGCCGATTAATCGTACGATCAAAACGGTACTGGGTAAGATCAACTAGCGTGCGTGTTCCCACCTAATTATCCATTCATAGAAGTACTGATGAAGATATCAATCTGTGGCGACAATAGAATGGACCGGAGACCTGGCTATCTTCGACTTTTAAATAATAGAAAGTTTAGAAAAAATTGTGTTAGGGTACAAATGTACGTAGGCCTCGTATGATGTGTATGTTTATTGAAAAATGGTAATAGTTTTCTAAATCAATTTTTACAAGTTGTGATGAGAAAACTGATATTTGATCGTTAGTTGACGTGTACTAAAGTGAAACATAAATAAAATAATAACAATTGTTAGTAAGATATAAGGAAAAAAGGCAAAGAAATTATGGGGCGACTGTACCAGAATATACAACAATAAGTATTGTAAGGTTAGAATACTAAAAAATTTAGGCGATCTTGTCAAAGGTCAAGCGCCTTCAGTCTGCCACGTTTCAATATTCAATATTGAACTTGATTTTTCAACAATTGCATATTTAAACATGTTAAAGTGTAAACACACTGCAGTAAATTCGGTAGGTAATTTTGATTTTGTCCCATACCGTGCATTCCTTATGATCAATTAGGTTTAAATTAGGCAAATAACGAGGAAACACTTAATGAGATCAAGTAAAGTATTGGTTTACTTACTGAATTACAAATACAATACTTATGATCATGATGAAATTAAATTGCATAAGTACTAACTTACATACATTTTTGTTTAATATACAATTTACAGTTCGACAACAAAATTATTATCAGCGGAACGAGATACAATTAGCACTTTTAAAAGCTATAAACTTTTGGTTTATTAGTATGCAAATTGGAATGCGCCCTCTATATCGTCACACATCGGTACCAAGTGTTTCTAAAAAGAAGTATAACTTTATAAAATGTGTGTATATATCCATAGTTTTGGCATGGTAATAAGTCCCTATGTGCTTGATAGCTCCAAACCCATATATTCAGATTCGAGAGAAAACTGTGTTCTTAAATTCAAATTAAATAGGCCTACAGAAATTACCAATGTAATGCAGTGCAAAGCAAGTACAGTGAAATCGTATAGTAGGCTATCGCTGATAAATAACAATCACAATAGGCGGAATTCATTAAATCCGATCGTTGTGATACCGATTTCAGTTAAATACTTCCATTCGGTATCATTCATTCAAACATGTAGTAATAATAATCATGTCTGCAAAAATTATATAAAAACTGACATAAAAACTAAAATATTTGTAAAGAATACATTTATTGAAATGTCAATTAAACATCTAAATGCGACATATTTCCACGAATCATCCTTTTGCCTGATGGAATTTGTAGAATATGATTTATACCAAAGGTCGACAATTCTTAAGAACCTAACCAATTATTAATTTCAATGCCAAATAGATTACATTTTTTTCCTACATAACTACGAGATTCGTCATAACGTAATGTTGTTGTTGAACGTTAAAAACAGTGAACCATTCTATGAAGAATGTCGCCTGTTCAAGCGGCGGTAGTTACATTCAGCCATGCTACGATGTATAAATATAACACTTTTTTAAAAGATGTATTGTCACCTAAAAACATGAGGAGAAATTTGCATTTATTTACGAAATATTTGCACATAAATTACAACAGTTTCAAAACGTGGATTGCAAATTCAACTGCTTAGAGTCTGACGCCTTGATCAACTAGCGCATTCGTTTTAAAATCCTGTTGCTGACATATAAGGCCATCAACGGATGTGCTCCAGCCTACATATGTGACATCATTACTCCGTCAACCAACTCTTCGCTTCGTTCATCCAGCAGACTTCTTCTAAAACCTGGACCCCGTTCCAGAACTCGGTTTTACGGTGATCGTGCTTTCGCTGTCGCAGCCCCAAAACTCTGGAACACTCTACCACTCGAAATACGCTCATCAAAATCTGTTATCACATTTAAAACTAAACTCAAAACTCATCTCTTCAGAGAAGCATAATCGCACGCTACTACTTGCACTGATCTTGGAAAACACAGCGCTTTGAAACCTTTGTCTCTTGCGCTTTATAAATGTTATTTATTATTATTAAAATGTTATTTATTAACTAAACGATTTAAAACATCTAATACCGTCCCCCATTACTATTGAAAATCTGGTTAATATAAAAGAGTAGGCATAAAAGCCAGGGAGATAAACTCTTTTATTTACCTAAACTATACGAGGTCGATACCTTTATAAGGATTATAAAAGGTCACTATGTCAAACCAATGTATACAAAACAGTTTTATAATTGTATCACTGTTTATTTATTTATTTTTTAGTAGGTGGTAAACACAAACAAATGTACAAACCCAACATACAATACCAAGTATAATATACAAAAGATTGTTTACTGATATTGCTGCACGCACTAGGAATTAACAGTGATCTGACAATAATATAACAGAACGATGGATTTGGATCGGACTTAGCATACCATTGCCAAATAATATGATCACTAGGTACGTTTAAATACAGAGACAAACACTAAAACCTGGAATGGCCCATTTAAGTAATCTTTTTCTGTTGAGTTTATTGACTTGAAGTATTAAATATATTTCTTTTATATAGTAAAACTCCAGTGGCACATCAAGAGGGTATGCAGCATAATATAAGCACACTATTTTTCAATATTTGGTTTGTTATGGTGTTTTGGGCAGATGGACTTCGAAATTGAAATACAGTAGAAAACCTCCTTTTGGACACCCATTCAGAAGACACCCTAGTTAGGGTACACTTCCATTGAAATAAATATCACAAACAAACAGATGTTCAGTAAACAATAATATTAATAAACAATAACATTTTTTAAATGTTATTTTTTTTAATGGGGTACATGGTCCCTTTAAAAGTTCTGAGCTATGCATAGCACAACTTCTTAAATACCTCCTTATACCGATATACATTTTTGTGAAAAATAAAAATATATATATATATTTTTTTACAAAATATATTTACACACCAGCTGTTGACCAATCGTAGTGTGTGAATTGCCCTATCTCTGTTTGTATTCTAATAGACTATCATTATATGTACAATCAACCTTAACAATAAATATAAGTACAGCACAATACTTGGAAAAAAAACAATCACAATTAGATAAATCGGAATTATAACTTTTAGATAGATAAACTCACACAAACTGAAGTGTTTAAAACCATTTAGGGCACAACATATCTGTTAAAAGGTTAAACGTATTTATTCTGGTCCTCAAGCTTAACTGGAAATTGACGAAATTCGGATTAGGCCCTCCACTGACCAACAGCAGCTAGTAGTACAGCGCCTATCAGATCAGAACACTAGGAGACGATCTTTTTGAATAGTGTACCAAGTTCTTTAAAGTGAACCATCACTTTCCGGTATATACAGCACCCGCCATTATTCCCAGGCGGTCTCTCTTCCAGAACGCATTTGGGCCTAATGTTGATTAACCTGACCGGTGTTTCAACGCAGTATAGCCGTATGTTGTTTTTTCAATTTTTAATAACATATTATTCCAACATAATTTAATTTATTATTTACTGTACTAAACCTATAAATATTTCACATCTTTTCATATGTAAGTTTATGACCACACTCGCATTCCTTGCTGTACATGTCATTCTCCTCATCTATACAAACTTCCTCTCCGTAACTATGGTGATGCTCTGACAAATCTCTAGTCCAAAGGCTAGTTCGAACTTCCTTTCTAAGAGCTATAAAGACAATAGTTTTTTGTGGATGTAAATTTGCTGAGCTGAGGTTGGCAGAGTTACCTAACTTCTCCACCCAGCCTAAATCTTATCTTGAGGCCTTCAGCTCAGCCTTACGCTTATTTTAAGGCCTTCCACCCAGCCTAAAGTTTATCTTAAGGCCTTCAACCCAGCCTAAAGTATATCTTAAGGTCTTCCACTAAGGCTAGGCTTATCTTAAGGCCTTCCACCAAGCCTAAAGCTTATCTGAAGGCCTTCCACCAAGCCTAGGGCTTATCTTAAGGCCTTCCACCAAGCCTAAAGCTTATCATAAGGCCCTCCACCAAGCCTAAAGCTTATCTTAAGGCCTTCCACTAAAGCTTATCTTAAGGCCTTCCACCCAGCCTAAAGTTTACCTTAAGGCCTTCAACCTAGCCTGAATTTTATCTTAAGGACATCAACCTAGCCTAAAGCTTATCTTAAGACCTTCAACTAAAGCTTATCTTAAGGCCTTCCACCCAGCCTAAAGCTTACCTTAAGGCCTTCAACCTAGCCTGAATCTTATCTTAAGGCCTTCCACCAAGCCTAAAGCTTATCTTAAGGCCTTCCACCCAGCCAAAAGCTTATCTTAATGCCTTTCAACAAGCCTAAAACTTATTTTAAGGCCTTCCACTAAGGCTAAAGCTTATCTTAAGGCCTTCCACCCAGCCTAAAGCTTACCTTAAGGCCTTCAACCTAGCCTGAATCTTATCTTAAGGCCATCAACCTAGCCTAAAGCTTATTTTAAGGCCTTTCAACCAGCCTAAAGCGTATTTTAAGGTCTTCCACTCAGCCTAAAGGGCTTATCTTAAGGCCTTCCACCAAGCCTAAAGCTTATCATAAGGCCTTCCACCCAGCCAAAAGCTTATCTTAAGGCCTTTAAACAAGCCTAAAGCTTATCTTAAGGCCTTCCACTAAGGCTAAAGCTTATCTTAAGGCCTTCCACCTAGCCTAAAGCTTACCTTAAGGCCTTCAACCTAGCCTGAATCTTATCTTAAGGCCATCAACCTAGCCTAAAGCTTATTTTAAGGCCTTTCAACCAGCCTAAAGCTTATCGTAAGGCCTTCAACCTAGCCTGAATCTTATCTTAAGGCCTTCCACCCAGCCTAAAGCTTATCTTAAGGCCTTCAACCAAGCTTAAGGCTTACCTTAAAGCCTTTCACCCAGCCTAAAGCTAATATTTTGACCTTCCATCTATCCTAAAGATTACCTTAAGGCCTTCCACCAAGCCAAAAGCTTATCTTAAAGCCTTTCACCTAGCCTAAAGCTTATCTTAAGGCCATCCACCCAGCCTAAAGCTTACCTTAAGACCTTCCACCTAGCTTAAAGCTTACCTTAAGGCCATCCACCCAGCCTAAAGCTTACTTTAAAGCCTTCCACCCAGCCTAAAGCTAATTTTTTGGCATTCCACCTAGCCTAAAGCTTACCTTAAGGCCTTCCACCTAGCCTATAGCTTAGCTAAGGCCATCCACACAGCCTAAAGCTTACCTTAAGGCCTCCCACCTAGCCCAAAGCTTATCCTAATGCTTTCCAACCTAAGAAACATCTGTTAGCTGAAAGTACTTTTTGTATATTTCATGCCTAACTTTTGGATATCCACCGCTTTTTCTTTCTAACTACATCCAAAATGAATGGCATAAAACCATTAATATTATATACATATATATATTTTTGTAGTGTAGTGAAAAAAACCTTAAAAAGAAGTCCACAAATTACCTTGTATTTTTTTGTTAAATTTCTTTCGTTTTGCCTTCTCTTGATTGTCTACTCGTTTCTGCTTTTCCTCTTCAATTGCCTCAAAACTTTCCCATATTGATAACGCCTTTTCTTCTACCTGTGTAGTACACAACAGTTGTATTACTTGATTAGACAATTCCATATTTAACAATAGAGAATGAATATCAGGTGTTAAGTCCATTATGATTAAGGCCAATTTACATAAACAACCGGTAATAACAATATAGGATCTACGTTATTCATTATGACCATTTACACGAAAAGCTGAGCAGACGGACGGTTTGCCGCTGAGAATAGATACTGAATCTACATGGGACAAGCTAAACAGTTTTCTGCTTACCGTTACCGCTCGTCTGTGTAAATTGGCCTTTAGAATGTTGTCAACTAAAATGTGTTGTATAAGAACAGCTTATTATATATAGCACATAGTTTTTCACTTTATTTGTATACCTTATATAGGCATCAATGCTCAATTGCAGGGAATAATTTCGCCAGTGTAGCATAGCAAAAAGCTATACAAAAAAACCTTTTTGCTACACATTTCTACAATTGTGTAGCAAAAAATACAATACAAAACTATGTTTCTTAACTAAAAAATCATTTTGATTAGCAATTTTGCTAAACAAAATTTTCAAATGAAATTTTTCCCCGAATTGTATACTTTTTATAGTTATTGTACGGTCGAGAAAATATAATGCTTTGTTAAAGATTGAAGCGTTGAATCATGGCTTCCCACTCATTATTACAATTTTGTTTTATGCCATGTTATTTAAACATAATCAGTGTATCTAATGCTATTAATAGGCCTATCTAAAAATACTATATACTATTGTAATAAGACTTTGTTTATGTTAAGCATCTTGTGAATGTTTGTCTTGTGAACAGGATTGCCACCTTAAGAAGGATAGTTAATGAATTCGCTAATGGTTATCCAATTTGTCTAAATGTATAATAACAAAAAAAATATATAAAAAAATGATTTACCTGTTTTTTTAGATATAATTTCATGTCTCCCCATTTGGAATTGTGAGGATTTTTTCTAAGAATGTACTTTAGTATTGGTTCCCGTTTATCTAAGTCTACATCCTTTAATAGGTAGTGGTTCCTTGCATCTGTCTTTGTAATCAGTTCATGCCGATCATCTTTATTTCTGTAGGGAGAAAAATTAGTAAAGTTTAAGGTTGTTTGAACTGACAATAAATATTGGTACTACAGTAGAGTTAGGTCATTTGAGCATATTGAGGGAACACCTCTATTAAGGGGGCACTTTTCTGTTAAACGAAAAAGAGACAAGTAACCCCTTATTAAGGGGAAACCCCTATTAAATGGACACGTTGTTGGGTCCCCTTAACCCTTTCACTGCACAAATGTTCTAAAACAAAATGTTCATTTTGACATCAATTCAGATACAATCAAATTTCATTTGGTAAAAAAGTAATAAGAAATATTGCAACTCTTTAAATTAAAGATTAATAATGTTGATACCGTATGATAACAAGATCATATATTTTTATTCTTTCAACATTCTAATACAGTCTATCTAGAAAAGACGTCATCATGCTGCCTTGAAAAAAGGCCCTCTCTTTTCAAAGAGAGGGGCCTTGACATGGACTTCTTTTCGAGGTTTTAAGATACTTAAATTAAAAATTCCAACAAACCTGCAATCATCACAAATATGTTGATCAAAATGTTTTACAAGGTAAGAATCACGGAAGCCTTGTTGACAGTCTATACAGGAATAAGGATCAGACGTTAAATCAGGTGCTGTCAAGAAAACATACAGGAAACTTTTGGTTAATGAAATTTGTTTATTGCCAACATCTGTCACAAACTAGAATGTCAATAGTTTTATTTCACCGGAATTATGGATGAAACTAAGCGAGAATTGTTAAAGCACCTTCAGTGGTTCTATCATTGATCAAGGGCTACTCTCATCAAGGGCTCACCTTGACAAGAGGAAAGGCATGGGCCAATACATCTGAGGCCAATACATCTGAGGCAGATACTAGATGCAGGGGCTGCCATAAGAGTCACCAGTGCTGATATCAAATGCATAATGGGACCCCAGCTCCATACAGCACCCAATATTCCCAGATGATCTCCCATCCAAGCTCTAACAAGGCCTTGTTACTTAACTTGCTGATCTGACAGGTGTTTCAATGTGGTAAGCCATAAAAGAAATACTGTGATATTATAAAGATGTTTAGGCCATCCAAAACATAGTATTAATATTGTAATAATATGGAAAAAATTGTTTCCTTGTTTAAATAGATATAATTTTTTAGAAAAATGAGAAAAGAAAAATACATAAAAATGAAAAACAAACCAACATTTCTAAATACTGCAACAATTATAAAATAAACAAACAATTTTCATTTTTATTTTCTTAATTGAACACAATGTGTAAGTGTGTATGCGCAAGCCATCACTTACGGCCAAATTACTTGCGTTCTTGTACTACTTATTTGTATGGTTTACATATGACAAATTGACTCAGACAATTATACACTGCACTGTACTTAATAATAACATGATTTTCTATAAGTTAGCTCTTCTTATAAACAATATATAAAAAACACTCATTCCAGCTCAGCTGAACACTAAATGCCTGCAGCATTTTTTGAAAGCTTTTATTTCCAGATCGTTCATTCGATGGAAAATCCAAACTATTGCTTGTGATTGGTCAACTCGCTTACGTTAGGCATACCGTACACTCTCACATTGTGTTCAATCGTGAACCAAGCTTAAGTAGGTAATACTATAAATATCACAAAATTCTAGTTATTATTAAACATATTATTACCTGGTTCATGAACAATTTTAATAGGGGCTTTTTCGATTTCTTCATCCAGATCTTCTTCCAAAAGAAATCCAGCCCCTGTATCAATGAAACGTTTGCCTTGTACCACACTTTTCTCTCCTGCTGGTACAGCAGCACTGATCCTGTAAACAAAAAGATATTAAATAATCATGTTAGTATCTTAGATGACTAAAATAACTGAAATCTATGGGGCGCCATATGCAGCAAAAGTATCATGCTAAAATGTGTAAATTTTAAAATACTATACATGTCTAATTTCTTAAAACGTAAAACGCATAATTGTTAAAATTTAAGTGTAGGCTGACAATACATATGAAAATGTGATGCATGATTGCTTAGATCTGTATTTTAACAACAATTTAGACTGTAAGTTTGAGGGATATCTATATTTTAAAGGAGGATGAGGATGTGATTGTAATATCCGAGTCCTCTTGGACATTTCTATTTGAGGGACGCCCCATAAAAGATGACTAACGTAACAGTATTGGCCTAAACCTTAGATTAAGGGCCTTCCACACCTGTTCCGGCACAGTTTCTGATCAGCGCTGGGAAATCAAACCAAAAACGGCTATGCTTCTATTGATTGGCACATAGCCGCATGGAGCATCCCGTTGATTTGATTTACCGGAACAGGTGTAAAAAACCTTAAAGTCCAGGATTATCTTGAAAACTTGAACAATTGAAATGGTGGCCTGAGGTAAGTTTTTTTTGACAACTTTAAAAAAGACTATGAATATTCATTTGGTATCAAATTATTAAAATGCAATGTATGTATAATTAATATAAAATTAATACAGTGATTTAAAAACAAGAAAAAGAATTAATAGATCTAGGCCTAGTTAGTAGATTAATTATGATGATTTACGTTTTTTCAGCTTTTTCTTTTGGATATGGTCTTGCTTTCAATCTAGCATTACGTAACATCAATGCACGCTGTCTATTTCTCTCAATCTTAGCTCTTTGCTTATCTGATAGTTGATTTGTCTCAATTGTATCGTGAGCGACACCAACTGAATTTTCTTCAATTGACGCCATATTTCTAGATAAGCTGGAAAGAAAAGATGGAAATGAATGTTACAATCTTGATATTCAACGATGAGTCAATTGCCCTTTTACAAACTTCTCCAGGAACTTGTCTTCATTAATCGTGACTAGATTGGCCTAGGCTTAGCCATAGATACAGGTCAACCCGTAATACCCATCCATCATGCCAACTCGTACCCAAATATTGGCTTACACTCGTACCCACAATTTTGGCTTACTCGTCGTACCCATCATATGGATGAGCTGGCCCGTACCCATATTTTTAAAAAGTATATTTACATTACATTTAAAACCAGCTAGGAGGCCTATTACTACTACTAGGGCCGGGCCTACCGGTATCGGATCATCTCGGTCGCGTTTCATTTCGGTCGCGCTTCCGGTAAATCGAACTTCCGGTGATTTCTATGGAACACCGCTCAATGCAGTACTGTACACTGTAAGCTCTAAGATCGAAGTGTAGTTCTATTATTTTTTAGGTGTTTATTTAAAAATGATTTTATATAATAATCATTATATTTAAATAAATATTGTAAAAACAGTATGTTATTAATATTAGTTTAACGTTTTTTTAAATGTTTTTATAAGCATTATATTTTGATATATTTTGTAAATATTCTATTTGTTTCTGACGGGAAAAATAACATACAAACACACTTTACACTTTTGTCAATGATCATTCAATCTTTTTATTTTTAAAACAAAAACATATACACAAATTTACATATATTTAAAAACAAAACATAGATACGTTAATGTAATGCAAAACAAACTCGTTTCACACTGTTTTTCAATTCAATCCTTTTATTTTTTAAACAAAAACGCATATACAAATGTTTACATTCATCATTCAAATTGAAACCTTTTTATTTACATCTACAAACGATATTTTATTTATCTAGGTATTTAATATTTTATTTATTAGCAATATTTACATCTATCTCATCTACAAATCGCAAACATCATTTGATATAACGCGCAATCCAGCGTAAGGAGCGATCTCTCTGATCGTTGGCCTGCGCGATACTCGTCCCAGAGGCGTAAGAGCGTTCTAGTTGCACGTCGTCGGTAAGCTTGTCGCTGAAGCCGGTCAACATCTTCGCGATGAACTAATTCCATTGTGATGTGAACATTCTGACTCTCTTCATGCAGCAGCCCGATTAAGAGGTAGAGTTGAAGTTTTGCTGAAATAACAAAAATAACGATATACTATAATTATCATGAGCAATTAACAACATAATACATAATATTATAATTGAAAAGTAATTTTCTTACCACGTCGTCCTTTTCGATTCAGTCTGTTGTGATACGGGTGTCTCGAAAACAGAGACCAGAGACCCAGGGTCTCTGTTTTCGAGAAAATCTCGAAAACAGAGACCCCCACTAAAACGTCTCAATATTACGTAATATAGGGGTCTCTGTTTTCGAGATTTTCTCGAAAACAGAGACCCCCACTAAAACGTCTAAATAATACGTTATATAGGGGGTCTCTATTTTCGAGAAAAACTCGAAAACAGAGACCCCCTATATAACGTATTATTTAGACGTTTTAGTGGGGGTGGAGTCCCCACTAAAACGTCTCAAGAATGACGTATCAGTAATAAACGGTAACTGATATGCCGATCAAAGAACATGCCGCAACGATAAGAAGAGATTTACGAATTCTTGAACGCGTGTAAAAAGACTGTCATTTTGGAATACAAGGTCGACGTCCTAGAAGTAAGATGTATAAATGCATGCTGTGCCTTTTAGAAGCTAAAAAGCGGGAGATTATTTAAAAAGCTGACACTAGTTTCGTAACATTTATTTACAAGCATAAAAGATAATAACGTACAATGCAATAACAAAATGGTATGAGGTCAGACTTTGAGGCAGACTGGAGGATAAAGACAAATATATTGTGTTGGGCGAGCCTTAAAAAAGAAATGAATAAAAAAAAATAAAAAAATTGATAAATAAACAAACATAAATTCACGGTTTTTGCGATAAAAGTTGGGTGTTAATAATTTATGACCAAGCTTGGTGGGTATTTGCAACACTCTTAATAAACAGGGATTATATTAGGGGGTCTATAATGAGACGTTTTAGTGGGGGTCTCTGTTTTCGAGTTTTTCTCGAAAACAGAGACCCCCTATATAACGTAATATTGCCATTGAGACGTTTTAGTGGGGTCTCTGTTTTCAAGAAAAACTCGAAAACAGAGACCCCCTATATTACGTAATATTGAGACGTTTTAGTGGGGGTCTCTGTTTTCGAGATTTTCTCGAAAACAGAGACCCTTGGTCTCGGGTTTCTGTTTTCGAGGTCTCTGTTTTCGAGACACCTGTTGTGATACCCCTCAAGGTCGGTGTTGGTCCTCGTTGTCAACAGACAATATGGTTTCATTCTATTCAACAGCACGAGACATAATGCGAAACATCAATGCATTATGCTTTTAAAAAATGTTACATTACATACATAATCGTAATAATATCTTTCAATCAGTGCAATATAGTGTATACAAAAGCTCAGTAAAGTCTCTCACTGATTTTAACTGGCACCAAACAAATATTCCCAATTTACTCATTCATAATTATTAACATATTGGAGTCGTCTTCGTAAGCTACTTGTTGTGTCCTTAAAATATAGATAAAAATCGTTACAAATGCAAACAGGTTTATAAATTCGAACTGCTACACGTACCGAGTGCTGAAAGAGAGTTAAATCTCAATCCTATAATAGCATCCATTTTCGTATGCTTTATTATTATTTATTGACGCGCCATACACCACGATCGATATTGTTGAAAATTGACCTTAATTGACACGCGACCGAAATGAAACGCGACCGAGATGATCGTAATTCGGCCTACCTAGGCCTAGCCTAGTTAGTAGGCCTCTAGGCCTAGGCTAGGCCCCTTGCCTTAGGCCCCGGCCGGCCGGCTGAAAGGAGTGATCATGGCAAAAACGTTGCCGTGTTGTTAAATAAGCAATCCTAAAACCTAAATAAAACTTACTGACAATGTGGTATTAGATCCCCTTTATTCGCAGTTTTGATCAGTTTCCCCGAAGGGATGATGCCTAGCCTAGTCAAGAACCTCTACTAGAGGACTAGGCCTAGGCTATAAGGTTTCTATCTATATCTATTATTAATATAGGCTATGAGTTTATTTTATATGGGACGCCGACAACGCCTTTTAGATACAAGAATAGATTTGGCTAAGAGTTGCCTCATGCTAGGCTGAATAATCTTCATGAATAATAAACAGCTCATTGCGTAACTATATCAGAGATTTTATTATGGTCAAGTTTCGTACAGTGACACTATTTCACAAAAATGATATCCATAAGGTGTGATAATTATTATAAATTTCAATATATGTGCAATATTTGTATACAGTATGATAATAGTTGTTATGCGCTGACTGATAAATAGATCTATAGTTATAGTATATTGTATTATATAACAATGAATTATTGTAAATCAAAATATAATGTATATGCTTACATTAATGAATGAATAAAGATGAAAGAGACCCATCTGGCGACGAGGGTGTATCCCATACTTCGGTTTGGTTTTAACTTTGTAATGTACATTAATTGTTATTTAATCATATAATTGATGTGAATCTTGAAGACAATATTAAAGTATGTTCAGAATGTATTTATCAATATAACACTAGGCCTATTACATTTCATCACAGTATTTAAATAAACCACAATCATTCAAAATCATTTATCATTATTATAACGAATCTCAATTTGTAATACTGAATATAAACCCTGTATGTATGTAATCAACATAGTTTCTATAATTTATTAACCTACTGACCTCAGACTGTGTAATATCATTTAAATATCCATTGCCTATCATTACGTGCAATAAAGTGGGCTCATCGCCACAAAAGAGAGAAAAAAAGACATACATATGGAACGCCGTTTACGCAACATTTCGATGATATGAATTTTATGACGCGATATGTGAATGAAATGCATCGATATGAATTAAATGGTGCGATATATGAATGAAATGTTTTGAATTGAATGCTTTGAATTGAATATTTTGAATGAAATGTTTTGAATGAAATGTTTTGAATGAAATGTTTTGAATGAAATGTTTTGAATGAAATGTTTTAAATGAAATGTTTTGAATGAAATGTTTTGAATGAAATGTTTGAATTGAATTGAAAAGTCAAAGTATTGGTGGCGTATGTCATTCTCGCTCGCGATTATTTTCTCAACCTCTTAGGCCTAAGCCTGGGTACCCTCATCTCCTTTCTTCCACGCTGCCTAGCTTTACAGAGAATCCTAACAGACCTGGGTTCGGAAATATGTATTCAAATGTTTCAGGTCTGTTAGGGAGTCTCTGTAAAGGATTCATATTGATGACAGCGTTGAAAGGAGATGTGAGGGTACCCATGCTTAGGCCTATTAAGAGGTTGAAAAAAAATTGCGAGCGGGAATGACATACGCCGCCAATAGCTTGACTTTTCAATTCAATTCAAACATTTCATTCAAAACATTTAATTCAAAACATTTCATTCAAAACATTTCATTCAAAACATTTTATTCAAAACATTCAATTCAAAACATTTCATTCAAAACATTTCATTCAAAACATTCAATTCAAAGCATTCAATTCAAAACATTTCATTCATATATCACGCCATTCAATTCATATCGATGCATTTCATTCACATATCGCGTCATAAAATTCATATCATCGAAATGTTGCGTAAACGGCGTTCCATACATACAGTGCAGACTTGGAAAACAAATTTGAAAATTGAATTCAAATCCTCTCGATTTGAAAGCGATGAACCAAATTTAAATCAACATCACAGATCAGAGGTCGTGTTTCCGCAACCAAAACAAAACATATCGGTTGTTTAACCACTCGAAAATTAATTTAAAACAAATTGTGCATGTTCAAACCGTAACACTAAGCGTCTAATCACAACAGAACAATTTGTTCTTCGGGTTAATGTTAAAAATTATCGCATTTATCTGTTAATTCTCTAAGATTTTTTGAGTCCCTAAGTATGCCTACTGCAATGTTTACAATATTTACCACCACCAATATACTATTTTCACCTATAACCATAGTGCTAAAATAGAAACATCATCAGTACGTTATGCTTCTTTTCAAAATGAATTTTGGCTCCCTCATATTCTAAGGTGCCACTGGAATTATTTCAAGAAGTTCTTTCTTTGAAAATTGTCCGTCTTTATTGACATCATATAAGTCTTTCATCATCGCTGCGTAATCTTCAATTTGACTCATTGTAACGCCCTGAAAGCAGAAGAAATATTCAAATTCACATTTATTCATCAATAATTATAAGTATTTACATTGTTACATTGATCTTACAGAGACAAGTAAATGTCTGTAGTCGTAAGACTCTTTGGAAAAAAAAATTATCACAAAGAAATACATAAAATGAGATTTTTAAAATAAACACAACAGGCAAAGAACATGAATTTTAAACAGCCATGTGATATCTGACATTTAAATAATTAAATAATTCGAAACGATAAGATGAGGAAATCTATATAAATTTTCTCTTCGGAGATCCTGCTTCGTGGTTAAAATAAATGCCGTTTACGCAACATTTCGATGATATTTTTTTTTTTTTTTTTTTTTTTTTTTTATTCAATTTTCAGGTACAACAATACATGACAATACAGCGGTGCAGCACCCTGAGGATTGCCATGAGTGCAAAGCACTATTATCGAGATGGCTCTCCATATACTGCACTAGAACATATAAGACAAACATATACACAAGATGCTCTACATAAACAAAGACTTATTATTAAGTCTTTGGGAGTGGAGTTGTAAATTGTCATGAGAAAAAAACCCTGACATATGACAGGACTTGAACCCAGGACCCTTAGATTGGTAGCCAAGCATCATAACCACCAAGCCACAGCTTGGTCTCAGATCTGAATTTTCTAGACACGTGCACTATGTTCGCCGACCGTTCATTTTATTCCACTGCGACTATCCATCCCATTCACCGTCTAGTTCCATTTACTAATTTGTTTAAACTTTTCAATAGGTTAGATTAAAAAAGCACCAGTTGAGTTTCTACTTACGTCGTATTGTTTATTCAATAGATCATATAGAAATCCTATAATTTCGTCACCATTTATGGTATCATCATTATTCTAAAAACAAAGAAAATTATTACAACCATGTTTATTTTCGTTTCTGTTCTACGCATGGAAAAAATGTCTAGGCCCATATGAACTTCAAAGACCGAAACATAAAGTAAGAATAAAGAAACACACATAGGCTATTTCGTTTCCTTGTGTAGATAGTTCGTCTTACGTTGTTGTCAATCCAGGGCAGTATAAATATGTTGTTAGTCTAGTTTGCCATTTTGTTTAAAATAGATTCACAGTTAATTATAATCTAGCATCTAGTATGTTTTACATTAACTTGTAGATTAACAACTTAATGCCTGCACTTACGTAATCATAATGTTTAAACATTGATTCGAATTCAGTCAAGGTAACTCCTGAATTCTGAAAAAAAAATATTTTAGACATTTGTATAAGCGGTGATATTACATGAAGATCAGAGCGCTTTCTTTATGGATATATTGATTTATTTATAAATCGGTATCTTTATTTCAATAATATCAACAACAACAAAAAAATCAAAAACAAAAACAAAAAACAGCATGATAATTATGCCATGGCAACAAATTAGTTGAATTTGGACACTTACTTACATTTGTTAAAATATAGGCAGAGAAGAAAAATATAAACCAGATAGGCCTATACTATGTTCAATAGACTCAGTCAGAGAAATGTTGTGGCCTAAGCTTTAAACACTCAAGCACACCTTGAGGAGTAGTCTTAATTGTTTGGTTTGTTTTCCATACTATGTGGCATTTGACCACAAGTTATGAACACCACATAAATGGGAGGTGGTACCATATAATGACCTAGTCTTTCAGAGGACGGACGGACCCCTCACCCTACCTATATGATCCTCTATTCCTAAACCCTCCTCCCAGCTGGCACCACCAATGTTGTAGTATATTGGTATGACAGTACATATGTAAATGATCTGATTTATAAGAAACCGTCGTCCTATGCATTAAGCATAGGACTGTGTTGTCCTATATTATAACAATAGGGATATATCTAGATAAACCTATTTCACACTACCTGGATTTTTCTAGATTTTTAGTATGTTCATATAGGGACCTTATAAAAATGCACTGTGGTGAAATAAATTCTGTTCAGTGCAGATAGATTATTACATACCGCAATGAATTATAATTGTTTACTATCATGACATCTTTAAAAGTTTAAAAAACGATGCACTGTCAAAGGACTTTAATATATGACCATTTTAAAGAAGAAAGTTAATGTTAAGTTTGTTATTTCGGCCCAAGAAAATGTCATAGTTTGTTTTATTATCGAAATAGTTTTTTTTTTAAATTTAATATGCAATTAATGATGACTTAATCAACTTTTTCATTCATACATAATAATATGATACATACACTTCAAGAAAATGAAATGCAAAATAGAGGTTCCCGAGAATTCTGACGATCTATATTAATTTTAAAATTTGGCATATTTTCACCATTTTGTTAACTTACACGTGTAGGCTAGGCAATCTATCATTTTGAGTAAAACAAATTGCAAACAGATATTTTTCTTTTTTAAATGGTCACATATGATGATCAAAATTTGAGCATCACACTTCTGTCACTCATCCCGATAATATGCAAATTAGCTTAAATATGCAAATTACAGTGTTACCATATCTAAAAAATTACCAGTCCGAGAGAGTTGATTTATATTTGCTGTAATACAACATTTTACGAAAAAAATTACCGGAAGTACAACGTTTGACCCTCGACACCTTTTCTCAATATTGCATATAATGAAATTAAAATGTCTGTAGATACTTTGTTCTGCCCTCATATGGCTTAGATACAAGTTTCTCTAATAGTCATCATAGGATTGTTAAGTAAATCTCAAAATCATCAAATAGACAAAATGTATGTAGGAATTCATATCTACAACAATTCAACAGCTTCCATAATAAATTGTAATCATGCGGGTCACTTTTCATTCCGAGGAGCTATGACGGATTGATATATACTACTGTATAGATGCAAGTCATGGTCTTCTTATTTTTTCATATGATGACGTAATACAATTTAAAATGTTTGTATTGTAACTCATGTAAAAGAGAATTGATTGAGAAAACATATTAAAATCTAGGAGAAAACGGGAAACGCATTAGCGCTGTGTGCTCTATTTAATTGGATTAACTAGTACAAAAGTGAAAAAAAAATCCTATTTTAAAAATTTGAGTGGCCATATGGTGAGAACATCCATTGGGTACAACTTTTACATCAATTGATACATAAAACTCATCAGCTTGATGGGGTTAACCAGCCATCCTGAGGAGCTATAACTGATTAAAAATAGGTATATATAAATTTTGTATAAATTTGCATTAAATTACCTATTCTTTAGCACAAGATTATTAAAGTTTAACGTGCACGTGCGTCGTTAATTTGCAATTAAAGTTCACCAAAATGAATGAAATCTACTACAAAAGGAATGAAAAACAAAAATAAATTGCAAAAAAAAACCTTTTTTCTACGCTTTTTACGAGCTGCGCATACAAGTGCGTGCACAATTAATTTTGCGCATTTAAAAATTTAAAATACGCGTAATTTTTTATGTAGCACGCCATTTTTATCATGTCAAAAGTTGCTCCATATTATGAAATACACTTTCGTAAAATTTCATTAAAAAATAATGTTTTTTTCAGAATTTATGAGCAACCATAAATATTTCATAAAATCGGGCGTAACTTGCGCTAGACGACTCTAACGTCATATAACGAAGTTTCTTGAACATCTACAGCTACAGGTCAATCTTATGACAAAGTTATACAATATTATTTTGACAAGAATTAGAGACACACGACGGACACAATTTTGGAAAGAAAGAAGTATAAGATAGAAAAAAAGATCCTGACAATAACAAGGGGTTATCCGCAACTTATAAAGAAATAAAGACACAGAACGATTACAAGCCGAGTGTGAATGATTTTGTATTATAATCTATCTACGACTGATCATGAAAATTCTTTTTATATTTGTTTTTCCAGCTTAATAAACAAAAATGTGTTTTCGATTCTAAAACCTGTCGGAGATTTCAAGATGAATACATAATTTACCTCAAACTCTTTAAAAAAATTTTGTTCAACTTCCAACAGCCTATAAAATAAAACGTTATTTTTAGTATTATAATTATAAGTATCTACATTCAGATTCAAAAAGTATATCAAGTTGGCATTTTGTTATATTTTAAAGTAAAGGTTTATTTATACTATGTGTTTTCAGAAGAATTTCTCAATGTTACGTTACGTCTTCTTAAAAACGCATTACATAACATCATGTACTGCAAAATTACTTTAAAATCAACATACAAAAATGTGTATTATTATTGATGCGCTATCCCACTGAAAAAAAACTTATAATATAAGTTATACTGGTTTACACTAAACGAACTATCATATTAATATACCAATAGAAGCCAGAAGAAAATATTTTCAATATCTCTATATAAGTGTCATTCTTTATGAGATGCAATTGATGTATTTATACTTTTATGTTTTAATTTTATGATTTAAATATACTCAACGTGTTTTCCTTACACTGACAATTCCTGAATGCTGATTTTGCCGTCGGAGTTGCTGTCAAACTTCGTAAGCTGAAAGTATATGAAAGAGAAAAAATATCTCACCTATTACGTTTATTTAAACGTATTTATAGAGGGTAAACCATCCAGCTGAATCAGCTATATCCATGGGCTCTCTTTAAAATGACAAAATAGAAAACGGCATGAGCGAACTGGAAAACTCATGTGTAGGCCTATGTACCGAAGGGCAAGATTGTTCATAGCCTTGAAAGCTAAACAGCCAATCTGGCATTGTACCCTCTGCGAGGGTGTATGCAAAGATTTAGAAGAATACGGTGCTGGTGCGAAGTGGATTTGAGAACTATGAGCATTGCAAGACTTTTAAAGTTGTTTAATCTTGTTGATGGTGCTCCTATAAAAGAGTACCTCATAGTTAATTTTAATTCGTAAAAGGCTGTAATACATGTTGTCTTAATTTTAGTTACTGGTTTTCATTTTACTGCTTCTGTATTTTAATTTTTGTTTGAGTAAAAGATACCACTGAGTGGTTTAAAATATCTTCTCTGTCTGTCAAAGATTTGAGATCCCACTTCGTAAATTATAAATATACTGGAAGTATTAAATTGATCTTTTGTTGCGCGTGCGTAGGCCTCCATTTGAGAACTACAGTACTGACGTTTCTACATACACGCCGAGGCCGAGGGTGTTAACGAGTCTGTGCCAATATATTGATTAGGGTATATCTGCATAAAAACGTTTAATCAGGCGAACCTTCTAGAATTATACAAACATTTAAAGTTTAATTTAGCCGCTCATGCATCATAAGAATTTATCAAGAATTAACTTTTGTAATATGATACTAAATTTTTTTCTGTAGGCCTACAGAAAAGAATTTTTTTATAATAACCTTGTATTTCCACAATTTTTTTTAATATAGTTTACTTTTAAATTTCTCTATACCAATTGTTATTATCTAATTGTTATAGGCCTATTACAAATATTTTTCTTATATGAGATTTGAAATGAAATACTCCGGAAAAAATATGTGTTAACTTACAATACTGCTTTTAAAATCAGCTATATTAATCGAATCATCTTTTGGCATTATATCAGCAAGGAAATCCTAGAAGACAACGTTTTAATGATTACACTCTAACATACGCTATATTGAAATAGTACATTTGAAATACTTCATTTTTATAAATTGCTCAATTTTACAGTTTGGGCAAACCAACTGATAGTAGTTTCTCTAAATAAATTCGAAATTAACTAAAAGAAAAATAATATTTTGATAATAATTATCAAAATTGTATTTGATTAAACGGTATAATACAGTAGATAATGGGGGAAGGACACTTGTTTTGCTAATCCATCACGTGATAATTAAGCACTGTAAGGATTAGCTAATGTTAACATACACTACAAACTATACACTACTAACGTCAAGTTCGGCCTTTTCAATGTAGTTGTTTTTGTCTTTGTCATACTTTTTCCAAATCTAAAATATTGAAAAAAAGAATGGCGGCCACTGTTAGAATTTGTCTAGACGTAATTTTGACATAAGATAGTACCATCCTATAACATTCCATGTCTCATTATCTTCATTTGACCTCAAATGAAACAATCATTTATATGTGTTAGTTTTACAGTCAGTTTTTAAATGTTTTTAAATCTAATATTTTACATTTCATACCATTTTTAATTTATTTTTTTTATTATAATTGTGAGTATCCTAAATTTAAGAAAATAATGAAAAAAAGAAAGTATTATGTGAGAAACATGTATTTGTAATAATTATGAACGAATAAAAGTGGTAGGTTACACCACAAAAAAAAGAGAAAAAATCAATAACCTATTAATTAAAATAAAATCAAATTACCTGAATAAACTCAGTGCAGTGAATTTTTGTATTTACATCTTGCTTTGTTGTTGTATACTCCCTAAGATGCAGTTCAACATAAATTATAATTATTGGAAAAATCATTAGGAAAAAAACATTCTTCTGATATATCAAGTTTGATTATTATAAACATTCTATATACTATTATCTTTTATCGCCATCCTTGTTACGATACAGAATACAGAATACAGAAATGTATTGGTCCAAAATGAAATTCGTTTTGTTGACCAGCTCACAAAATAATTGATTATAAATATATAAATTGTCATGAATACAAAAATACAAGATCCTATCAAAATACGAATAAACATCAAACATAGACAAAAATATAAAAAATACTATATCGTAACATACATATATAAAAAATATATATATATATATCATACTAATATCCTAATAAGTAATATGCTCTATTTATCCTTTGCGTTTAATATGGATTTAAAACATAAAAAATGAGTTTTTTCTTGCATATAATTTTACATGCGTTTTCTCAGTTGAAATCTATATTTAATCAGTAAGTTTGCCCACCTGTCGTTAAAAGGGTACTATCTAGTAAATATATAAACATAATATAGATAAATACGGACATAGTGTTTGGCCTACCATCCGAATCGAAAACCCATCGTACAGCACAAACCTTAATAAACTGTTTACTTACGTATTGGGTGTCGCTTCTTCCCAATTACACATGCTAAAAAACAATAAATATATACTGTAAAATGCATTCTTAATGTAATTGTGAATTAATATACTGCAAGGTGAGGGGGGGGGGGGGTGTCAAATTAGTGGCCGTTGCAATTCCGTACACTTTAGAACTATGTAACATGATACACAGGAACAATTCCACTTGCATTAAAATAACTTTTGTTTCTTCAGGAGGAGAATGGCATATATGCAAAAATATGTAAAAATTGGAAATTTATATGGAGGTAATTTGTGACTGGTAAAAGCCATACGGAAATTTCTAAAAATATACCAGAGGTGTCATTGTATTTCTTAATTTTGCGAAAGCTTTTAACACAATCATGAATCATAAGAATGGAGAAAAGAATGGAACGGTTTGCTAGATTTAGGTCTACCACGTGAAAGCGTTTTTGTGTTTATACCGATGTAAAATTTCGCAGCAAGTCCGGTAATCTAAAATGAGTATTTTACACGACGTTTTTCATTTCTTTATTCGAATTCATAAAATAACACAACATAAAAAATACAAAGAATGAATTCAGGATAACACAAAAAAGTAACCAAAGGTCAAACTTATTTCCATTGTGGCCCTTAGAAAATTAACATTAACAAACATTCCTTCACACTGAACTTGTACAAGTGAGAACCATACGATACTACTAGAAGGGAGCGAGCACAAAATACCCGATTCACACATGTAACTGAGCTGTACGGTAACAATTACATCAACATAAAGTTGTAACGCAACATCAGAACAATTTACTTAATCCCTGACGTAAAAGCTATAGTATATATTATTTATAAACAATCATATAAAGTTAAATGCATGCCATCTGTACCAACCACAGTACCACACCTTAATTATTAATTAAAATGTGGAATCAAACATGGATAATTAGTATTAGCATTTCAATTCCTAAGAACATTGCAATAATAGATAGACCTCTATCTCAACATTTATTGAATATTTATATATTTGAACCCAATAAAATTGAACAGAGATATCAACTTACTTTGCCATTTCTTTGTAGCCCAATTTGTTGTCACCATTTTCGTCGCAAGCGTTTATCTGCATGATTTATGAAATAACATTCATGAGATAAATAATTATTAAACAAACTCGGAGCTAGATGATCTGATCATATGAAGTAATTACTTACAATTTCGGTTTTAATAATATCTTGATCAATACCAGATTCAGATAAATCCATGACTCTTTTTTCATTAGCGAGACTGATCAGATTTGAAGCAAATTGCTGTTAATAAAAAAATAATAATATTCAATAAACTTTAATTTATTTTACTAATATTTATAAATTAATCACTAAGCAATAATCACTATATTTGTAATGACTAGTCTATAATGTTACCAACAATTATTATCTTTAAAATTCACACAGGCAAACTGTGTACGCTGGACCTTATCCGAGAACACTTGTTATACTACCAGAACTAGGAGTGAGTCGGCCTCGAACCCATACCCATAATATTGTTGGCTCTTTTAGGTACGGTAGACGGCGCTCTTGTCATAACCGCTTGACTATTTGACTCGATCTTAGCGGACATAATGACATTTGGAGAAATTACAATCTATAGAGACGTTGGCTTCTCACTTATATGGCTATGTGTTATTTGGGAATATTTGTGAATTTGGGAATATTTGACGTCGATAATTTATAATTCGGGACAAATTTCAAGATATGTGACATTTGAACTTTTATGAAATATTATGAATGGTTTGATATTAAAATTATATAGGCCTACTTCCAGTTCTTCAGAAGCAATATATCCATCTTGATCAGTATCACTCTGATTCCATATCTTGAAGAAAAAAAATAAACATATTTTGTATTTGATTACGTTTAAAACTAAGTATATGCTTGATAATTGCCTGTTGTTGTGAACTGTAGTACCTGTAATTATTCCTAATAATAGTTGGCATCCCTCTATTAATCTACCACTAATCCTTATACCCTAAAGGTAAAGGTCATGCAAGTAGCTTCAATCACTATTGTCGATCAAGTTAAAACATTTGCGAAAGTTGAAGAATCGTGAATTTGGTTTGTTTTGTTGACTTTTTACTGCCTTTAGGCAGTTATGTCAAGAGACGGAATCATTACAAAATAGTATAAACGCGGAAACCTTGCCTTGCAAATACTAAGGCCGAAAAGTAGGAATTTGTAAACTAGGACTGGGAGAGAGTCTATGAAAACGTCTGCTGGTAATGTGCATGGACGGTCCATACATATTACACAGACTAAGACGTAACCAAATATAGAATTTCAGACTAAATTTACGTTACACTAAATGTTTACTGATTGTTAAACAAAAATGATTGAGAATAAAATCATTATTTTTCCAGTCAAAAACAAATGGAATCATAATACCAGTGACCGAGAATCAGGCACATACAACAGACGTATACGAAAGGCGATATGAATCCGAAGAAAAGGACAAAACTATGAAATTGGAACGATCGGAATCAACTAAGTAAGAATTGCTCAGAACTAAGCCTATTTACAGCTTTCTGTAAATCAATTTTATGAATAATCGAACATCCGTTAGGAGCGTTAGTGCGTTAACCGCGGTAAACTTTGTGTTTACTGCGTTACACGGAGTAATATAATTTTGACACGGCCCCTAACAAAGACATTCAACAATTTTGACTGTTGATTCAGGTCATCGCAGCTTTAAATTTGATATAAAATTATTTGAAACTAACTTTTTTTAATTTAACCAGTACTGTTTGTGTAAAGAACAACCAAACTGTCAAATTTGTTTTATTCCGATTTTTTAAAAAGACATTTATAAATGTACTGTTAATTGTTTGTTGCGCTCTGTTGGTTTTTCCTGTCAGGACCCGTGTTAATGCGATTAACAATAAACTTACCATGTCAAGATCCGCAGTCGTGATGCCACAGTCTGCAATAAAGTTTGCAATGGTGTATTGACTCGCCATGTCTACACTTCTAATGTAGTTTGTGCTAATCTAATTTAAAGAAACACAAGTTATGAATGTATCATACTTAAACATTTTGATTAAACTATATGTTATCCTTTTACAGCAGTGTATGAACTTTAAAACTTGAACGAGGCCCAATTTACCTTTTGTTACCTTTAGTATAGCAACTAAAATAAAACGGATGAGAGAACAAAGAACGCAACATATAAATAATAACAAGTTATACTAACAATGATAATAATAATATAATATAAGGAACATTTATAAAGTGCTATTTACCGAATTCTAACAGCGCAACAAGAAACAAATTACTATTGAAATAGGATCAGTTTTCAGGAGAGATTTGAATTGGAACGAGGAAGTTAGTTCCAGATCTCTAGTGCCTGCGCAAAGAAGCCCTTAGGCACGGATTTAAAGTTGGTTCTAGGTGTTGTTAACATAAGATGATCCGTTTTAGAACGAAGACCTCAGCGTAGTGGGACATCTGATTTAATAAGTCCGTAAAGATAATGTAGAACAGTGCTATAAAGACACTTTAATAATATAATGAAACTGTTGCAATCTTGTACAAAATACGCTCTTTAACTTGGCAACCAGTTGTGAAAGCAAAGAAGAGACATGATCAAAATTCCTTGCCTGAAAAAGTTTAGCAGCCCTGTTTTGAAGAAGTTCGAGACGCTTTTTAAGATAGTAAAATATCTTTCTCAGAACAACCATGAAGCAGAGAATTACAATAATCAAGACGAGACAAGAATACAGCGTATAGCAGCATGACAGATGGACTGATCATCAATGTACTTTCGGATTTGCTAAATGTTACGACGATTGTGGTTAATTGATTTGGAGAGAGAAGTAATATTCTCAGACATTCCCCATCAAAAACTACCCCAAGAACCTTGATAGATTTATACTGTTTTACGGTTAAATTGCCAATTTGAAGAGAGACATTTATCAGCTTTTGCATAATAGTGACGGGACGCCGCAATAAGAAATTGAGTTTTGTCATCACTTAAGACATAACATGTTACTGGACATCCATTGCTCCATTTCGATAATACAATTTGTGAGAATGGCTAACGATTTGTTTGGTTCAAAGGCTGCCAACAAATCCGGCGCAACAACAAATTCATGAGTTGTCCCATTGTTGAATTGACTAAATTATATAATATTATGCATATAAAAAAGTATTGTACTTACCTCTCCAAAAAAAAAACCCCGATTACCTATTAAACTTACAAAATGAATGCTGGTTGTGTGTAAACGTTGCTACTTCATGATTCGTTCAAATTGTATTGATGGATGGCTGTACTGTTCGTTTACCAAACCTTTTTTAAAGGCGTATATTTTGTTTGGTCTATATTGTTATACAATGAAATTTATAAAGAAACGATTGTTTGCAATATTAACCCTTAGTTCACCTATTTTCTGACCAAGGTTGAAAAGAATGGATTGAATATAAAGAAACGATTGTTTGTTTTCAACAATCCTAAAGACCTTGGATTTACCAATATCTTTCATTATTTCCTAAACTGAGAAAGTTACAGTTGAACTGCTTTTATAGCCGTTCGGAGATTCTTCTCTGGTGATCTGCATACACTGGTGTTCGAAAACACCACCAACCAATGAAACGAGAAACCTCCAGACACCTGCTTCCAAAAGGTCAGTCGGGGTTTGTCTATTAAAAAATTGCCTTAAGACGACCTAATTTATGGCTTTCGATCTCTGTGGGAAATTATCAATTATTGTAGAAACCGATTGTGCACTGCATAGTCCATGGGAGGTATTTTGTTATCCAATATCCTGTATCATCAAAACTATGTTATTCCAAACACAGAGATACATTTATACCTCCATGCTCCAAATATGGATAAGAAAATATAAAAAAATACTAATATCGAAGTATAAAATCAATTTATGCATTTTAATAAGTAAACCGTCTGACACACCCATGTTAACAACTCTCAAGATGCTCTCCAGGTGGCGATTCTGAGATAACAGCGCGTACTTGTAGTCATAAAGTTCCGTTTACTTTTTTTGTTAACTTATATTTAATGTTACTTTCCATAGACTGGAGATTCCGAAATAAAATATTGATTGAATGAATGAATTAAAAACCTTTGATATTCAAAGATGGGATCGAAGAATTTAATTTTGTGAAGTAAATTCTATACTTAATTGTAAATTGTCAACAGACACTGTGCTACAGACCGTGTACCATGTGTTAAAAGTACAGCATTTAGGCAGACAGCAACGTGTATGACTTGCTATAGTTTTACAGATAACACCGAGGGACAGAATCGGGTGAATCAGTCGTGCAGACTCATTTTGTATGAGTAGTTGTTTGAAGCGCGAATATCAATGAATAGGTCTAATAGGCATTAAATTTAAGAACGGTTTTGCCATCCAGACACGAAGTTCAGAGATAATTGTTTTCATGCAATTAAATTGATAATTCACTCTAGGTTTAAACGATGGATTCATATGAGTATCATCAGCATAAACATGATAGCTAAGGTTATATTTTAAAATAATCACACATAATGTATACCCTAGGCCTACATAAATTGTAAACTATTATAGACCTATTTCAATAAGTAGTCCACTATTTATTTGTTTCGAAATGAAATTAGTATTCCGCTTTTAAAAAGGCCAAACTTGTTTGCAAATGTCTCAATAACACCCATAGACATGTCAAACCTGTTCACACCACTTTCAAAAACTCATAAAACTAAATGGCCCATTAATTGTTATGAAACTGATGTCCCTCTTGCGAAAAAAAAGAGTTACCTCACGAGTTGTGTGCATTGTTATGATTGTTAGTGGGACAATTACATGACAATATTTCCGTTGATTTGAGAAACGAGACTTTTGTAAGCGTTTTCAGACTAAAATAATCTTTGCTGTTCCAAAACTAATGTTAGTGTTAATAAATAACGTAAAATACAGGGCCCCAATGAGTTCTAGCTGTTTAGGGTGAAGTAAAAGAGCAATAATAAACTATGATAGTGATAATGAAGGATTTGACCTTTATAAATACCAGCAAGAAAGTTTCATAAACCAATAATGGTAATTTTATTAGTATAATTCACCAAATCACTGCGTGTTTCTCTGTCCGGTTTTATTTAGAGACTATAGGGGTCTTCAAACTCAGGAAGCATCTTTGTATAAGAAAGAACGAGTTTGCGTTATGGTAGGTAATCAAGGAGGGCGTGACCCAAGGCCGTCGATGTCAAAGGTCAAGGTAAATTTTCAAAATTAGCGCTCCGATCGACCTGAAACCTGAGTAGTAATCATGAGGATATAGAGCGATTATGGATCTGATAAATGCGAGGTTTTAAACTACATTTAAAACCCGCTCTGGGTGGGTATACTTCCTAGGAATAATAACGTTGTTCTTGTAGGCTAAATAACGCTTTATGCACCTTCACATTTACCCTGGTCAATTTTATTCAAACATGTATGGAAGCATACTCTTATGTTGCAGCTAGTTAAACGAACTTGAGGGATATAAAAAATATACTAAAATGAGACACGAGTTATAGGAAAGTATAGATAAGGATTGGCACTGATGCAGAATTATACTGTGCAAATCACAATTCTGCATATTTATTTTACCACACTTGTGATGAACAGAAAGCTCAGCATTTTTATTGTTATACAGTATATTATGAATATTTTACTTGCTTCTTTTATAAAGTAAAGGTCAGTCCTACGTACTCTTCTTAATGCGGGGTGTTTAAAATGCGAGTTAATTTAAAACACCAGTGAAAATTTCACACCTGCACATTGTTGTTTACTCGTTTGGTTTTGACTTGTATTTGGTAATAAAAACACATACAATAGAGTGAAATTGAATGCAATGACCATAAAACAATTATATCAATTCAATAAACCTACTTCCCTATAGGTTACGGCCTTGAGAGAGATCAGAATTAAAACTACAAAATGACATGAGTTATAATTACTCCTTAATTTTAACCTGGTCTAAATGTTAACAAAAACCGTTTTATTTATCAAAATATTTAATGTCATTAGGAGCTTTTTAAATCAGATGAAAGACCACTTCAATTCTTTTCAGATTTTTTTAATTAATAAAATTCCGTTTTATAGAAATTGTAAATTGAGAATAAGGTACAAACGCACAAGGACAACCCATCTAAACACGGCCAACCTACAGTAGTGTATACTGTATCCCATGTGAAAACGTCGAACGTCGAGAAACTCAACAGTAACTAATACACTGCCGCCACTGTCACACACAGAAACTGTGCAATTGGGACTGGACCGTTTTAGAGGTGTTTACCACCTGTTGGTCCCGATCATTCACTAACAGTGTTAGTGAGAAGTTGAATAAATAAAAATAAAATAAATAAATAATATACGTGGTGTACCGCAAACTTATAATTATATCAACATTTTGATTTCGCCATGCAAACCTTCAAACAATATTTTACTTGCTTCTTTTATAAAGTAAAGGTCAGTCATACGTACTCTTCTTAATGCGGGGTGTTTAAAATGCTAAATATGATTTAATTTACACCAGTGAGAATTCCACACCTGTACATGATTGTTATTTACTCGTTTGGTTTTAATATAAAAATACAATAGAGTAAAATTAACAACTGCAATGACCATAAAACAACTATATCAATTTAATCAACCTTCTTCCCTATAGGTTACGGCCTTGAGAGAGATCAGAATTAAAGGGGGATTCTGGGTTTAAAATTGCTTTTAAATATCGTTTATTTATTAAATAAAAAATATCATAACAATATAGACATGTCAGAATGAAGAACTAATAACGAGAAATTAAAAAAAATTAATTTCATATACATTTTAGGGTAAATTCATGGAAAGTCTGTTTTTCAGCAGCTTAGGGAAGCTCATTAATATTCATGAGATATTCACAAAATCACGTCATCAGTGGATTCCAAACTCGCGACGTCATGTACGTTGTGTTTGTTAACTTCAAATCTCTCTCCCCCTGTCAAACGACAACCACCCGATCATTGTGAAATACATTTTTTGTAGATTTTCTAAGCTAGGCCTAAAGTGTAATAATAACAGTAGTAGCATATATTTATTTGACATAAATACAACATTTAGTAAAGATTACGGAGTCTTAAATTATATACTATTTTATACCTCGAATAGTACAGATCGTATTATCGGCTTCACGTACTAGGCTAGGCCTAGCCTAAATCATTTGTTTTCATGGGCGAGAGCCATTCTGACTAGGGATTCCATGCCACGATGGCTACGTTAAAACATTGGGGCCCATCATGGGCCTAGCTAGCCTACTAAACGATTGGCCCATAATAATAAAACTCGGTGGATTCCAAACCTATCCTATCAACCAAACTCCTAAACAATCTAAACCTAAAACATTCTACAAAATCGGCTGTAAATATTGAGACAAAAAAGGTACGATCGCCGTCCGCACGTATGGTGTCCCGATCGTCTAAAAGTAGGCCTAAAATAGGCCTAGTTTACTCTCCAAAAAAAGCAGATACTGCATCAAGCAAGTAGACCAGGTAGTAGGAAGGAGACCTAGCCGATTCGGCCCAGTTAAAAATTGAGCTAGCTAGTGTAGTAGACCCTATATGCGAATTGATACTACCAGGCCTTTTACTATAGGCTGCACTACACAAATATTCCAACTCTCTCATTCGAGCTATATTATCTATACCATTCCGGTAGGTCGAGTCGACCTTCAACCAAATACTGTACATCGTTCATGTTGTGATTATAGACGGGGTATACTCGACCCGACCAGTTTGGTATTGTATACTGTATCTGCTTATCACGTGACATGCCAGGCATGGGCAGGTAGAGCACGTGTGTATCGTCGTCTCGCTCTCCTCGCTCAGCAGGAATGCATACGTTACGCTTCATTGATTTTGAAGGCTTTCCCTAAGTCAGTGCGAAAATCGGCAAACGTAAAGTGCAAACATATCTAATTTTTCACTGTTTTGATGAATTTTCATAGAAAATTGACTTTATAAATAGGAAGACCGACTAAAATTACATTAGATAAGTATAATTTCACAAAAGTAATTAATATGGTTAATGATAACGAGTCGTCGGAACATTGACCATTTCACGAATTTCCTATTCTGTAAACACAGTGTCATATCGCCGTAGCTGCACTTGCAATCTGGCCTCATTTCACAGCCTTCGTTCTGCTTCACTGGGCGCTTATATAAATTGAAACTTTTACCGTTCAAGAGACAAACAAATATATTTTACATTTTTTACTATTCATTTTAAACCCGTAACCCCCCTTTAAAACTACAAAATGAAATGAGTTATAGAAAAATCCTAAATTTTTCAATTTAAATTGAAAACCGTTTTATTTATCTAAATATTTAGGCCTAATGTCATTAGGAGCTTTTTAAATCAGATGAAAGACCACGTATTTTTACCGTCAAAACTCTTTTCAGATATTTTTAATCAATCAAATTGCGTTTTATAGAAATAGTAAATTGAGAATAGGTGAGTATAAATCCGATATCGAAGATTGCGCGACCCAAGGCCGTTCGATGTCAAAGGTAAATGTAAATTTTCAAAATTTCTCAGGTGGTTGCTTGGTGGTCGGTAAAGATTGCATTCATTGGTTATAGGCCTACCGGTACCTAGTATCTCTTGAAAGCTATTTAGTGCAACTTATTAATGTAGCCTTTTGAGGGGTTTGATGACTTTTTTTGACTTTTATTTATCCAACTATCACTTAAAATGCAATTTGTTTTTAATGTTTTAATTGTGAACAATAATTTACCCTTACTTGCTACTCTGTGTCAGAGATGCAATCCAAACCACCCTCCAGTAAATGGTTTTGAAGATCTTTACAAAAATTAATATAAACTAAATTTTAAATAAGTATTAGACCATGACTAATATGTATTTATGACTGCTTTTAAGCACTGTATTTCTCTACATAGTATTAGTAAAATGTGAATATATATTACTGAATAAAAATGTGAATGAAGAACGCTGAATGAAAATCGCTGGAAAAAAATTGTAAAAGTAGATTCGATAAATTAGTTTTTGATCTACTTACCAATAATTGCAACGCGAAAACCAGAGTAATGTACATATTTGATGATTATAGACTCTTAAGGAAGACTAAAATAAAATCATACTATTTAAGCACTATCTGTAGGGAACTCGCCAGGTGTGGTTAGGGAATAGACCTAGAGGGCGTACTATTGTGAAATATATGAATTTGGTAACGTATATTTACGGAACACAATGGTTGTCACCCTTTTTATTCCTATAGAACGTTATAGAATAGATATTTTTATAATAATATACTTGTATTACAGTAGTTACGTGAGAACAAAATATACCTAAAATGTACGGCATTAGGAAAACTTCACCAGTGTAAACAAATAAGCTATAAATCCCAGAAATGTTGTGTATATGTCCTTCCAAATTTGAGAGAGTAGGATGCGAGTTATGAATCACAGTAACATCATTCTTCAGGATTTTTTCTTGTGTGTGAGTTCATCCCACTTTCATTTCAATTCCCTGTTATGGATATATCGTGTATATGTACATTTGTGACAACTAATTATATATTCTTTCATTTGTATGTTATACAACAATTTTTACAAAATACCGTACATGCATATTTACATAATAAGATTCTGTCAATCATACTAGCTGGTAGGCTACCCGTCCAAAGGACGGGCACCTTCTTTTAATGATTTTAAGGTTCGGGAATCGAAAAGATAGTACAGTAATAGTACAATGCAGTATACACACATCTATAAATGAATGTATAGTGCCGAAAGGGACATTGTACACCATTTATAGAAAGAAGATACAGGTAATATGCATAATTATTTATACTAGATGGTACGCGAGAGATGCGAGCGTACCATCTAGATCGTGTCAACAGATGGTTTTCGAATACACAATAATTTCATATGTATTTATTGTCAAAATGTGTTATACACTACATCCACAGTATTGCAATACTATTATACCTAAAGGTTTAAGTTTATCCCCCAAGGGCCCATACATTTACCTACTTGTGTTATACCAAATACTTATACTGGGGAATTAGATTAGAGATTAGAATGTCCCATTCATTCACCAAGCAATCTTTTTGTATAAACGTATAATTAAATCTATCAAAATATTTTTTTTTTAAAGAAACTCGGCTTGTCTTCAACATTATGATGCTGTACTCGAGAGCTGTTTAACCGGGCCTATAGTTACTATAGAGAGCAGGCCAGGGAACTTTGCTAGACTTATTTGTACAGCCGTCGATTATTTTACATTTTAAGCAGTGCGCCACGTGCGTCGAGAAGTCGGAGCAGAAAAAAAAACATCATCTCAAAAAACCTGCTTACAATAATTATTGATTTAGTATATTGGGCCTATATGCTTAGAAAAGAAGATGTCAGTTAACTATGCCGAAGGACTGTCACCATATGATAATAAAGGAAAATGTGGAATGCCAGAGGTATTATTTTAATTCTTTGAACGTGTTTTATTTCTAGGCCTAGGCTCTAAAATCAAATCTCTTTTACCGAAGACCAAGTAAAATACCCGACCAACGTAAGCCTACTGAGTGTCGCCTCGAAATTCTAGGTCGTTTCGCCCAAAATATTCTTTGGAAACCAGCAGTGTGGTTGCGGTTGTGACTATTTGACAACAGCAACTTTCTCGGAGGAGAATTCGGAGAATATCTAACATTTATTTGCCTCGAAATGTACCATCAAATACATCATTGTCATTAGCTGATGATTACCACACTGAAAGTGAATAATAATGACAGTACATATTAAAACATTATTATTGAGTAAATAAAAAAATGTAAAGATGTGTAACACTAACAGTAACTGGAGTGATGATATGTATGTATTTTGAAAAACATTTACATAGGCCAAGTGGCTTCCATATATTTACATGCACTATGGCCATTGCATTGGAAATAAATATAATAAAATGTATTTAGGTGGTATTTTTAAAAACATTTTAATTTATATGTGTGATGTTGTTGTAAAGCAGTACTCGCATTCAATTAAGTATAAAGTCCTAATAATACTAATAGTAATACTAAGGCCTAGTACTATCCTATTTTGTTTAATGTGTTACAGGTTTTTGACAGTATTGAAAAATTAGATGCAAATGTAAAACAACTTGCAGAATGGATTTCTGATAGTCAGAATGTTGTTGTTCACACAGGTGCCGGTATCAGTACCGCTGCAGGCATTCCTGACTTCAGGTATTTTCAAATAATCTTATAAGCTCTGTCTACACTATCAAACTTTATGTTATAAAACAATGTGATGTGCTCATATATGCATACACAGTACTGGTAAGAAGACATTTCTCACATGTTTTGAACGAGTGTTGACCAAGCGTTGTTCTAGTATTGCTAGCGATGTTCACGAGTGTCGCTTCCTCGAGTAATAGTCCCATTAAGGTCACAATCCACGCATAAACTGCATTATCAAGCAGCAATTTCTGGTTAGCAGTTTATCCCGATGTCATTGTCTTTCGTGTTTTATGTCATTAGCGTGAAAAACTAGGCCGTTTATTATTTTAGAAATAGCATATTACACTTTTTAAGGCCCTTTATTTTATGCACACTTTGTTCCAAGAGGGAAAACTCACTGTTCTCTGGAAAGGTGACTATAAAACAAGAAAAACAAACACAAGAAGGTCACCCTAACAAAATGCTCATGAAACAAGTGTTTTTGAGTGACACATTTGACTGAGTTTGAACCCATGACTCATGAATCGAAGCTGGACATTCAAACCATCAAACTGCAACTCCACTCCATCCAATACACTACATCTGTCAAAATCGAAATGTTTATTAAGCAAATTAAAATACACAATTATTCTTTGCTTTGTTTGGTTTTTCAAAAGGGGTCCAAAAGGTGTTTGGACGTTAGAAAAACAAGGCAAAAAGCCTGATGTCAGCATTACATTTGACGGAGCTAGGCCTACGCTTACTCACTTAGCACTGCTGGGTCTTGAAAGAGCAGGAGTGGTCAAGTATGTTATCAGTCAAAATGTAGATGGTTTACACCTCAGATCAGGGTTTCCAAGGTTAGTAATATGCTGCAAAGTTTGGTATAATTTATTTATTATTAAGAAACAGATCCGATTAAGAAGTCGTCTACTAATAATTGCAATTTATCCAGATTGTGTTGTATATACCCATTGTTTACTATGGTAACTATCAATGCTGATGCACAATGGTTTATAAAAGAGCACCCTCTATGTTTGGATTACTTGTAATATTATAGAGACCTCCAACCTCTATGGCTTTGCTATAGTTTCCTCCCTATATTCCTGTTTTAATAAAAATTAGAACGCTAAAAGTAAAGGAAAAGGAATAGTTTGTTGGCAATTAAATACCAAGGAGCTAAATTATGGAATTCAATCCATGTAGATATTAAAAATGCATCTACAACTTCTAAATTTAAATTAGTATACAAGAACTACTGTATTTACTTTCAAGATATGTTTTATAATAATTTTTTTTAATTAAGATTGGATAATATGGTTTAAATAGAAATTGTAGCTTTGTTTTCTTTTATTTTTTATTATTTTATGTATATTTAATTTTCATTTTTCATATTTGTAGTTATATTTTGGGGTCAAACTTAAAGTCTTTCTGGCTTATATGACTCTCCCCCCCCCCCCCCCCACACATGATTACTTCATTGCATTTATTATCATGTCATGTTATAATATTGTGGAAATAAATGAAATTGAATACTGTAATTAATATATTGTTTACTGATATTTTTTTTTTTTTACAGAAGCAAGTTATCAGAACTTCATGGCAACATGTATGTAGAAGAGTGTGATAAATGTTGCAAGTAAGTACTGTTAATGTCAACTATTTTAATTGATTTCTTGTTTTAACATTACCTATAAAAATTCTTGAATTTGAACACATCTCAAACAAAACGGCAGTATTGACGGCCTGGTGTGTGCTAGTATTTTCCAAGATACTGACTATTGTTCCCAGAGAGATATGGCACACCAACCTACACCAAGTACTTATTAGTTGAGTCATGTATAAGATAGAATTCAAAATTAATCACAAGTGCATTTAGTGTTAAGTAACCTTCTGTTGGTTGACAGTAAGTCATTGTTAAATCTGATAAAATCAGGACAGAATGTGCTGCTGCCCTTTATAAGAAAAATATGAGAGAATAATATTATGAAGTTTTTAAAATGTTAATTTAAATTAAAATTATATTATTGCAGTTTTATTTCAAATGATGATGATGATTTCATTACTTTTTTTTTCAGGCAGTATGTTAGAAAATCAGCAGTACCAACATTGGGACTGAAGCTCACAGGGAACAATTGTACACAAACCAAGTCTAGAGGGCGCTGCAGGTTTGTAATATTTTTTCCAGGGGATATTCAATATTATGAACTAAATTTGTATGCACACTTATTATAATAATAATAATAATATATACGAATTTGTAAAGCGCCAATTCCTGCAACAAAAATCAAAGGGGCTGTGGACTTAGATGTTACATCTTTTCAACAACTTTCTTCTTCCCTAAGGGTCATATTGTGTCATCGGCAGCCAACTACGGCGCCATTACGTCTGTCCGCGACAGTGTGTGTGTATGAATTAGTACACCGGGGTAACCCCCTACTCGTCTCGAAAGATGTACTAGGTTCTTTAAAATGCACATGAGCCAGATGTACACTGGACCTACGGTTTATAGTCCTTATCCGAGAAGACTTGTTCTACAACCAGAACCATGGAGTGAGTGAGCCTCGAACCCTTGCCGATGTTATGGCTATGGATTACGGTTCCACTGTCTTAACCGCTCGGCCACGCTCACTCACTTATTCTTAATGACCTGTTTAGTAAGATAAGTGTTCTCTCTGTATCACTTGCAGTTTACAAATTAGTCATATTTCTATAATAAACATACATTACAGTGTAAAGTCATTGTGCTTGGTTCACACTAGATACACAATGCAATGCATGGATTAACCCCTTGCATCCTTCTGTTACATCCTAGTGGGAACCAAGCTTTATTGATTAACCTAGTTATTAAAACCATAAACAAGTTGCATATAACATTTTCTTCAACTACTCTGTATTTTAGAGGAAAACTTCGAGACACAGTCCTAGACTGGGAAGATGCTTTACCGGCCAGGGATCTTGAGCTTTCTGAACAACATTCCAGGTATGTAAAGGTTACATGTGGGTCGACTGTTGAACTTCATATTATATTCATTCGAATATACGCCCCTCTTTTGAATAAACACCTCCCTTAAATAAACGCTCTCCCCCACCCCATAGAGCATCATTTTTAGTAAACACCCACCTCGAAAAAATGCCCTGGGGCTTTTATTTATTTTCTTTGAATAAACACCCCGACACATGCATTATATACACAAAATTGTATTAAAACATATTTCTATTTGTAGTAGAATTCATTGATTGATATGACCTACAATTTACCAAGCATTTTGATACATTTTGTACTGTATTTTTTCACTTCTTAATATTAAATGTGTTGTAATTTTTAATCACCAACAAAAATATACGCCTCCCCCCAATTTAACACCTCCCTCAATGTTAATCAGTTGTTGCACAGTATTTTCTTTTTAATTTAGAGACGCTGATTTGTCATTGTGTTTGGGAACATCGCTTCAGATTGTCCCAAGTGGAAATTTACCCCTCCTAACAAAGAAGAACGGTGGTAAATTAGTTATTGTAAATCTGCAAGCCACTAAACATGTAAGTTTAAATATTAACTTTAAGACACTACAATTTTTTTTTTCATTTCATTTATTTTTGTCTCCATAAAAATAAAGTATAAAAAAACTGATATATGATTTGATTAATTAATTGATGTCGGATGTAATTCTGTGGTACTATTGATTGTTTGATTGATTGGTTAATATACAAGGTCAGAATATTTATAATAAGTTCTAGAATGATTTAACTAGGGCCACAACTAATACAAATACAAAATATTTGTGCAGAATATGAATGCTCTGAATAACAGAGTGTAGTAAAATTATACCTATGACTCTCGCGTATAATCCGTGATTCTCGCACACTAGGGCCGATTTTGTATGCCTCGCGCATATGTGGCTATTTCTCACGCGGCCATAAAAATATTCTGAAAAAAACATTATTTTGAAATTATCTTGCTATTTTGAAGGAAAAATAGCCTAGGACTGCACATTATTTAATTAATTTGAGCATAATTAGCCTAGGCCTATGTTTATTTGTATTTTATGGTTGATGTACAGTAGTACAGGAAAGCCCACTCAAAAAAATAAAACAAATAAAACATAGAGGATGTATTTCACGATTATTTTAAGTTAAAATAACATAGATGGCGCTATATATAATTTTAATTTAATGTCTCACACATTGGCCACTGAAAAAGTTGGCAGGTATAAAACATTCAGTGTATTTTTAATACCTACCTACCATAGAACATTTCACAATTAATGTATAAATATACTTGTAATCCCATGGCCTAGAGTTAAAATGTGGATATTGTAGCATACAAGTCAACTCTAAAAATTGTGAGTGTGTGAGTGGCCGAGCGGTTAAGACAGTGGAACCGTAATTACGTAGCCATAACATCGGCAAGGGTTCGAGGCTCACTCACTCCATGGTTCTGGTGGTAGAACGAGTCTTCTCGGATAAGGACTATAAACCGTAGGTCCAGTGTACACATCTAGCTCGTGTGCACTTTAAAGAACCTAGTACATCTTTCGAGACGAGTAGGGGTTACCCCGGTGTATTAGTACATCACAGCCACTGATCACCAACTGGGCCCTCTGGGAGACCAGTCTTTGACTGAAGAGGTTACCCAGTATAAATATAAATTTCAATTCAATTCAATACCAAAATTGAATGCCCAGTGTGCTGGCCCAAATTTTTCAATTTTTTTAAACATATTTTCAATAGTTAACAAATCACCTATAAGAAAATTAATTTCTGACTTATTATTCATTAAAGCTAACACTAACAAATCACCATAATGTGAGTCATGTTATATCATGTGAATATATATGGAAAACACAAAAGAATACTTTTTTTTTTCATTGAAATGAATTTATTATTATTACTTAAGGTTAAGAAACAAAGATCCACTTTTCTTGCAAATAGTCATAACCACAGTACTTTTAATAGTACTTAAACTGAATACATATATTAACACTTAAGTTTGTAATTGTACTAATTTTCTGTAAAAAAATCCTATTTGTAAATTTTATATTTAGTAGGCCTCTTGTTTTTTAATTTGAAGTATGGAATATCATAATTCGTAGATCATTTATTAACAATACAAGAGATTTAGTCGGCAACACTTCACTTGGATTAGTAGATGTAACAATAGATCCATAATCTTGTTTGTGCTGTAAAACATGCTTATTATATTATAAGAAATATTATCTAGGTCATGGCATAATGCTACTTAGGTAATTAATGAACAATACAATTTAATATTGCATTGTATAAAAAGTAGATAAAGCCATATAAGTTATATATCTATAATTTGTGGTACACCACCAAATTAAGGTTTTATTTTTAGTTGCGTGCAACACAACTCTACAGCTCACTATGTCGGTCGGTTGGTTGGTCAATCGGTCGGTTGGTTGGTAAACACAAACTTGAGCACATGAATGCAGCCATGTATATGACCTTGTTTTAATTACTGACATTGAGTAATTTTTTATTCCAATATTTTTTTTTTTTAAATTAACTTATCCATGCAGATTATGTCAGGAAAGTGTGGTATTATTCGGAGTAATTAAAAAGTTGTTTTGTTGTTCTCAATGGGCATTGAAATGCATGTCTTTGATTTACGTGATTTTATAATCATATCATAATTTTCTGACCTAAAACCGTGATGATATTTTGCATGTAATGCATAAGGCCTATAAAAGATTTAAACACTTTTTTCTTAATGTTGTAAATTCGATTTTTGTCTGAAAATACAAGCTCATGTAGTATACGTATGAAACGCCAAATGTGCCAAAATATTTATCTTTTTACTAATTTCGGTCTAGAACCTAGACAACCTACCATATATATGAAGTGTGCTTTTTTTAATTGATTTTGATATGTTTTATTTATGGTAATTTGTTTATGCAGGATAAGAAAGCTGATATGAAGATCAATTACTATGTGGATGATGTTATGTCGCGTTTGATGGATCATTTAAAAATAACGATACCAAAGAATAGTGAAGAAATACAAACTACAAAACCTTTTAAATCTAACAATAAAATAGCATCAACATTTATTAAAAAGGAAAACAGTAATTCAGAACATTTATCATGTAATGAAAGAAAGTCGTTTGAAACGGATATATCAACAAGGGTTGTTAGTGAATACTGTTCTGCACAGAAGTGTAAGCCTCAATGTGAAGCTGACAAAAAAAATATATCGGTTACACTGAACAATTGCTGTAATGCACAGGATATACCAATTGATTGGACTGATGGTAGTAGTACAGTCGCACCTAAAACAGAAAATACTACATTGATAGTAGATTCAGTAGTACAGTCTTGTGGTACATCTATATTGCCTAGTGCGTCTGCAGAAACGATTGATACAATTTCTGGCCATTTACAATTGTGTAATGGGGATGAATTTGGATCAAATATTGGACAACCTATTCATAAATTAAAAGTTTATCAACGGTCAAATAAGAATGTTAATGCAGAGGTTAGTGGACAGAGAAGCCCCGATTCAAATAAAAGAGTGACGAATGACCAGGATGTAGCAGATGACATAGGTCCTACAAACTCTAAGATTATTAAACAATAACATGAATGATGTGTTACACAATAGACACGTTTCGTGCTCGCGACCAATCAGAAGTAGTGGGTATAGATTTGTGTTGAAGCATAGCGAAATGGCGACTGCCGAGTGCTTTTGTTGGAAGGTGCATCATAAATGTTGTATATGTTGGATAAATCGTGAATTTAACTACACAAAATCACTGAATAATATTCCTGTTTTTAATTTTCAAACACTTGCTGAGTGGTTTGCGTCGGCTCCGAAGGATAGTGGCGCAAAATCTTGGAAATTTTTCAAGGAAAGGTACGTCCACGATGTGCTCGTATCTCTCCGCCCGCCCGGTGGCGTTGCCTGATGCGGTACTTCGTCTACTAGGCCTAGGAGGCTTGGGTGTCTGTTTAAGCGCCGAAGAACATCACATAATACATGGAAGATGCAATAGGAGCATGAAGAAGAATGAAAGATAATAATTAATATATTTACGCAACATTTGTAAATAAAATCAACAGTTAACATGTATTAAATGCACTGTAATATATATGTGTCAAACCAAAAATGACAATACATAAATAAAGTCGATGATTCCGAACCAAATGCCAAAATAATTCTACAGTGAATATAAAACATAAGTTTAGAAAATAAATAACATCCTTACCATGCCATTCCATCAAAAGGCTAGTTTTGACGATTGCTTTTTAAGATGATCATCTCTCAGTTCTCCCATGCTTTAACATACCTCTTGCTGTGTTTGTTTACCATTGTATACCCACTAAAAGGTCAAACTGACGGTGACCTCGCGAGCGCGAAACGTGTCTATTAAAGCAACTTACTGTAAAGATGTATTGTACCACACAAAGTATATCTTCAGACTACTTGTGTTTCGTTGGACGTCCTACTTTTTAAAAGAGCGTATGCGTTGACCTCATTTTAGTTGTTTTTCGCACAGGGCCAATGCATCTTTTCCAAAGGACTGCACTTTTGCCGTACAATACTTATATAAGTAATAACTAATTATAAGTCTTGATAATTTTAGCAATAATTTATTCCGCTTTGGAAATACAAGTTTTCATATCACATGGGTATTAATAAATCACTTTTTTTGTACAATAAATCTATGAAAAAAAGACTTGTTTAGTAGTGTTTATATCATATAGATGTGTAAAGTGAGGAGAGTGTGTTATTGTTAATGCCCCGTCATCAGTCACTTCAGACTGGTCCTGTTCGACCGCAATGCCTCTTTTCAGTAAGAATTATGTTAGTATGGACCAGAATTATGAGAAGTGTATTGCCACTTGCTCTCTATGGGTTAATATGTGTTGTACCAGTAAGATGAGATCATTTGGAACATTTAAACATATATTGTCCCCCTACCCTAAACACGTTTTTTCTTCAAATTGTTGGTTGGATATGCCATTTTAATGTCACGTAATAATTATTCACTTTGACCAAACACTGGATCGAAAAAAAAAGTATTTACCTTGAAAAAATGTAATTTAAAGCAAAACATACTTATATTATTGTCTGTCAGACAATGGTTTTTGGTTAAAATTAACCGTTTCTTTTGTCTTTTTATAAGTGAAATTATTTTTTTTTACAGAAGTGTACTGCTGTTTTTTATTATAAAGCGATATTATTTGTTTACACCAACAACACGTATAAGTCAGTATGTGTCAGTAGGAATCTTGTAACAAATCAACATCCCACTCAGGAATACAACAATGCTGATTATATAATGAACATAAGACTTTAATATCCTCTGCTTATATTGTTGTTGATAATATGTACTATAAGTGGGAAGTAAGCCTTCTTTGTATTCTTTGTTGTTGTTGTTTGTGTATCAATATGCAATTGAAAATTGTGGTTATTAAATACGTTAGATATGTTGGTCGCCATGACATAACAACTACTGTATTTATTTATCATGCAAACTGCATCGTACTAGACCTACATGCCTCATTTTTTTATTTACTAATTAGTTGTCTATATTTGTGTCATGTGGTGTAGCCACAGATCCAAAACAGGGTACACAGGGAAACTCCAAAATAAGCATAATGTACTTTAAAATATCCACGTATCCATTCCATTGTTTCACAGCAACAGTATGATGGTGATGGGTCCGTATGCACGAGCGCGAGAAGAAAAAAAAAATAGGTCAAACAGTTATCGTGTATTAGATGTAACCAGTGAATGAAATTTCACTTTTCCCTGATTTAACAGTGTTATTCGGAAGTTTCTCGATAATACGATTAATAGTTAATATCAACGGGAGTCACGTGTAGTATATAAAACAAACACATTTCAATACAAAATACTAAACATTATAAATACTGAGTAAAAATATATTTTAATAAAATCTAGATAAATCACAATCTCCAGAAAATGGAGGGAACTTTTGCAAATCAGTGTAACTCAAGTAGCATGACGTCAATGTTGTTCAAAATGACGTAACCGTTCTGTTTGGTTTTTAAATGATATTAGTGAGGATCATGCTATTGTTGATTAATTATAAGATCATCATTATTACATATACATTTGGTTGCTATTTATTTTGGCATATTACTAAACATACTCTAATTTTACAAAAATTATATATTTTAAAAATAAACAATTCTGAGACTATAAAACAATATTTATGAATAAAATACAATAAATAAAATTAGGAGTAGATATTATTATTTAAATTACGTTTAAATAAAAAAATTATAAATTTTACAAACAAATTGATAAAAATGAAATTAATGTCGCTGGTAATATAAAATAAATCAGATTCGATCAGAATTAAAGTTGTTTAGTCTTTGACCAGTTCAACGAACTTTATAAAGCTCTGTCTTCATTATCAAAGTTTGATCGTGAGACAGAGCTTAATAGGCATACAACGTTATTAAACTTGATTAATTTTGGTATTACAAATTGACCTCTGCTCTTCGTAATAGTCGTTTCGCGATACGTATATTATTTAATATTTATATGAATAAATTGAGCTTTGATTTTAGTAGGCATATAACAAAAATAATATAAATATTCTTTATTTACATATTATTATTAGCAAGAGTTTATTTAATTATTTTGCTCTATCACGGCATCTTCGTTGAGCTGTGAGCTAATGTTGTAGACACCGTCGGTTGACTTTGTGTCCATCGGGGCGGCGGCGATGTTGTCCGTAGATTTCGCGTCTTCGTGTGTTACTGTTCCTTCAACGCTGTCAAGGTTACGTTTTTTGTCTTGTCTGATTGTATATGAAACACAGAGTAGAATCAGTGTTACAGCTACGATGATACAGAGTGCAACTATAATGATAATCACGGCTGTATCTAGTGACGAATCGTTGTCGGCATTTTGTCCTGTATCACCGCCGTCGTCGGAATCAGGTTTTGTCGAACCTGGTAGCACCTCATCTAACAAAACTAAAACTTGAGAGGCAGTGTTGGATATATCTAATGCTCTATAAGACGCTTTACATTTTACAGCAGTGTTATTATCTTTTTCTTGGATGTTCAAAATGTGCAATGTGCTATTTTCTGTTGAATAACGACGTTCAAGAATAATATTGACGCCTAATGTCCATGTCAGATTCAACGGTTGTTGGCCTACGGCGCTACAGTTATATGAAACATTTCCGCCTTCGATGGGCGTTCCAATTTTGATTAAGCGTACATCGGGAGGTTGAGGGAAAGGGACCACTTCACAAGACGCCGATTGCAAATCAGTAGTTACATCGCACGTGAACACCAAATTTTCATCGGAATCTTTAATAGTCAAATTAGTAGCATAATTAGTTGTATTATAAACTGCAGAAGATGAAGGTTGTTTAATCACGCGAGATGGTGCCGACCATACATTAGGCCTAATTGGACCAGGTTGTTGATCTTCATTTAAAAAACAATGTAGACTAACATTATCACCTGCTACTGGTGGACTTCTCCGTCCAAAATAATTTACGTCACATACAGGTTGAAACCACACTGACAACCTTGCCTTGTCGTCCATTCCAAACGTGTAAAATTCAGTATTTCCAGCTCTAGAGTATCCACAAATGTACTCCCCTTGATCGATGAATTGCATTTTATTTATTTGTAAGCTGTATACGTAAACTGCTTCATTAAATTCATCAATATACTCTTGTATAATTACCTCGTAACGAAATCGCTTTTGGGGGTCGGTAGAGAAAATGGACACATTTAATGTAATATATGAATTAGAGTCCTCATGACGCCAAACCATACTCTCTCCTGAAAGCAGTTCTCTTACTCGGCATGAAAGCAGAACTGTGTCGTTAATATTTGCGACAATATCACGCGGTCCTTCGTCTAGGATAACACCAAACGTTAACGGCGATAACGTGATTAGGCCCATTGCCAGTTGTGCAATAATATACACACACTTATTCATGTTTAACATGTGTTGATGTTTATAACGTGGTTTCTGTAGCATAAATGACTGGTTCTGTTTTGTTACCATTCGCAATATCGGAGATGCTTAGCTGATGTTACGAGTACAAAGAACATGGATTATAGAAAGGGTTACGTCACTTAACCTTACCCGCAATGAAATCCAACCAACGACAAATAACATATTTTATAACTATCATCACTTTTTGGATTAACAACTTTCAATCGATTGATATACAACAACATGGCATACCTTTGTTAATGGTTATTAACTGTGATTACATTTTTTTTGTATTAAATTACATTAAGTTCGGATCTTCAGGATGAGCTAAATAATGTGTTACATTGAAATCTAATTATGATAAATTGTTGTTTCCCTATATTTTAAACTGTTTACTAGACACAATGTAATACAGAGTAGGATTATTATTATTTAGCCTCATAGAAATAACAAGTGACAGTACAGTAGGTGTCATAAGTCAGTAAATGTAACACCCGATTCTGCTACTGTCAATAGGTATGTATCTGTATAACAATCAGCAAGTGTATGCTGTCTGCATAAATGCTGTACTTTTAACATACATATATTATAGAGTATTATCTATGAAACAAGTAGAGTAAAATATCAATGTATCTCGATTGAGTTTGTTGGTCGTTTTGTCCGTACATTTTACACAATGTATTTAAGTATTTCAAATTGACTATAGTTAAGTTAACTAATGTAAAATAAATTATATTAGATTCTGAATTTACATATCATTGTTTACAGTTGGAGTTTCCTCCGTTTTGTGATGTATCACAGCATCTTCGCTGAGCTGTGAGCTAATGTTGTAGACACCGTCGGTTGACTTTGTGTCCATCGGGGTGGAAGCAATGTTGTCCGTAGATTTCGCGTCTTCGTGTGTTACTGTTCCTTCAACGTTATCAAGGTTACGTTTTTTGTCTTGTCTGATTGTATATGAAACACAGAGTAGAATCAGTGTTACAGCTACGATAATACAGAGAGCTACTATAATGATAATCACGGCTGTATCTAGTGACGAATCGTCGGTTTTTTGTCCTGTATATCACCGCCGTCGTCAGAATCAGGTGTTGTCGAATCTGGTAGCACCTCGTCTAATAAAACTAGTACTTGAGAAGCAGAGTTAGACATGTCTAATGCTATATAAGATGCTTCACATTCTACAGCAGTGTTATTATCTTCTTCTTTGATGTCAAATATGTGCAATATTTTATCATTTTCCTCTCTTGAAAAACGCTGTTCTACAAGAACATTAAGGCCTACTCTGGTCCATGAATAAGTCATAGGCTGTTGGCCAATGGCGTCACAAATAAACGTAACATTTTCCCCTTCTGCAAATGTTCCAATTTGGATTAAGCGTACATCGGGTGGTTGAGGGAATGGAACCACTTCACAGGTTGCCGATTGGAACTCAGTAGTTGCGTTGCAAGTAAACACCAAATTTTCATCAGATTCTTGAATAGTCAAACGTGTCAATGACCTGGTAGTTGGTGGGGAAAACCGTGATTGATCTATTATGCGAGATGGTGCTGACCATTTATAAGTTGGAACAGGCATCTGATCTCCATTCACAGAACACTGCAGATTAACGACTTCTCCTGCTCTGGGTCGACTTCTCCGTCCAAAATAGTTTACGCCACATATTGGTAATAACAACACAGTAACCCTCGCCTTGGCTGTCATGCCGAAATCATCAAACTCTCCGTTGTTTCTAATATACCCGCAAATATACTCTCCCTGATCGATGACTTGCAAGTCAATCATTTGTAAGTTGAAAATGTAAACCGAGTTGCCAGTTGCATCGATGTAATCTTGTGTAATTACACTGTACCGACTTCTCTTTCGAGGGTCTGTAGTAAAAATACTCAAACCTAATGTAAGGTAGGAACTTGAGTCCACGTGACGCCAAACAATGTTCTCTCCTGAAATGAGTTCTCTTACTCGGCATGAAAGCATAACTGTATCGTTAATATTTGCGACAATATCACGCGGTCCTTCGTCTAGGATAACACCAAACGTTAACGGCGATAACGTGATTAGGCCCATTGCCAGTTGTGCAATAATATACACACACTTATTCATGTTTAACATCTGTAGGCATGTGTTGATGTTTATAACGTGGTTTCTGTAGCATAAATGACTGGTTCTGTTTTGTTACCATTTGCAATGGATGCTAGTCAAGTCGCCCCATCGCAAAGTCGCCCCATACAAAGTCGCCCCATACACAGTCGCCCCATCGCAAAGTCGCCCCAAAACAAAGTCGCCCTGACACAGTCGCCCCATTGCAAAGTCGCCCCATCGCAAAGTCGCCCCAACGCAAAGTCGCCCCATCGCAAAGTCGCCCCAACACAAAGTCGCCCCATCGCAAAGTCGCCCCAAAACGTTAAAAAATGGTTTAAAAGTGCGTAAAATGTCGCAATGATACACAAAATAACACGGAACGTGTAGGCATAAAAGGGGAAGCCCCGCCATGTAGTCTCAGGTCACACGATCGGCACGCTCCCCAATAATCAGAGAGGAAGCCCCCAACTAATCACTCCGCGGTCGCACTAACGTGCTAGCTCTCACCAGAGGGAAACCCCGTAATTACTCCGCCGTTGTCGCACTACAACGCACCATCTGAAGATGGGGAAACCCCGTCGGAGTTTTACGCTGATATCAGTCGCGTTCGAAATCGGTGGTGTTTAATTTTGGTCGCGATAAAATGATGTTATACGATCTAGATTATTTTTACTTTGGTCGATGAATATTTATTATTATTAGGCCTATATTAATAATTGATTTTTGTATTTATAACGTAAATGATGACGTGCATGTGTATTCGTCGTACGTCCGTGTACGTATTATTCCGTGCCTCTTCACTGTCTTGTTTATTAAAATTAAATAAACACCCGATATGAGGATATTTATTAGGCATGATAATTAGAATGTTCTATAACCAAAAGGGTTGAAAAGAATTTCTTCAGTAAAATGATCATTCTGCTGTTGAATAAAAAGCGACTCGCAATCTGAACATTCTCTGAAACCAATCGGAGCTGCTCCTTCTGGTATCTGTTTCCTTCTCACAGCTGCTACGTCTTTCTGCTGCCCGTCGGGGATTCCCCTTTTTAAAAAACACGCACACGATAATCATACTGTACGATGGTTTTTCCATGGTCAAAATGTAGCGTTTTAATTTTACTAATATACCTGCATGTGTAAAACGATCATATCGGCGAAGAAATCCCCTTTTTTTTATTTCTTTATTTTGAAAAGTCATAATTAAAATTAAATAACTATAGGCACATAACTTGTCAATAAATGCAAAATCATCAATAAGTAGCCTATAAAACATTTATTGTCTTACAACGCTGTTATTGTTTTAACTACTGTAAATATACGAAGGCCTACTATTTATACACTTATTATATTATCCTAAAAAATGAGCTGGTATCCACGCGTAGGTTGAAGAAAGATTCGTAATTGTGGCTCTGGTAATTTTAAAATCATATTAAATTAACATTTTCGAAACTATAAATCAGGGATAATCTTTTCGAACTCTTTTTAGAACTTTCAAACAAGGGACTATTTTTTAATGATTTTTAAAAAGCACATCACTCCATTAGGCCTAAAACCTGTAAAATAAAAATTAAAACACAAATTATGTATAGGCCTATAATAGGATAAACATTATAATGTATACGACATTTAGCGCGACCAAAGTAACAACGCAATCGATATCAAACGCAACCGCTATATGATTAAAACAGCGTAGGCCTACTACTAGCGGCGGCACTTCCGAAATAAAACTGTGGGCGACTTTACGATGGGGAGACGCTTAGCTGACGTTACGAGTACAAAGAACATGGATTATAGAAAGGGTTACGTCACTTAACCTTACCCGCAATGAAATCCAACCAACTAGACCGTGGGCTGATGCTCAAAATTGTGACTTGTCGTGGTGCCACCCCTGGCAGCTACCAAGTTTTTATATATAAAGTTGTAAAATAAAATTTAAAACATAAAACACCAACTCGCCATCGTCTTAAATAAACAGTTTTAATAAAAAACGATAAATTACGAAGAAAAATCAACAGTTAAATACCAACGGTTGGACCAATCACAATTAACCTCTCATATGTGAGAAACAATCTCATCCAATGAGAAACGTTTTAACACAGCCGTGTGGCTCGGTTCATCGCGTCAATACAGAAACATGGCTGCGTCGGATGATAAACAAACGTTTTTAGAGGAAGAAGATGAGGAAAATACTCCAGATTATTGCTGTATGCACGTATCAAATTCCAAAGAAAAACTAATAAAATTAACTGGGAAAGGTTATGCGAAATTCAAAGAAATTCAAAGAATGCTGCTCACGTTGGAAGGTTCTGAATTGCCCTGAAAAGTAAAATTGCATCATCCTTCGTGTTAATTCGAAGAATATGAGGCCACTAACACTACTCCTAGTAGTAGTGAGCTATATTTCCTATACCATCCTGGCTAGTTGAGAATTCTCAACTATTTTATGTTTTTTTCTACCTTTCTGGAAAATGATATAATCCAAATTGTATTAATACTACCAGTAGTAAATATTTAGAAACACTTCCATACCTTCACTAATTTTAGTTGTTTGTAGTTTAAGACAATCTTAGTGATATTTAAATGAAAACAATACGATAAAAACTATTGTGTCTGTATTTTACAAGACTATGACTTCCGTATAACGTGCATTGTGGGTACTTAAATTTTTATAGAAAAGCTAGGGAATCCTAATTTAGTAGGCAGCATATGGGGGCGGGGCAACCAAACTTGCTCATCAAATCAAAGCACAGTAAAGCAAAGGATAACATTAATGTACGATCCAGTTTACCACTGTTCTCAACTATAGTAATTTTGGTATACTTGAGCACAGTGATAAGAATAGGATAAACTTAACAATATACAACAAATAATGTACGATCCCGTTTAACACTGTTCTCAACTATAGTCATTTTGGTATACTTGAGCACAGTGATAAGAATAGGATAAACTTAACAATATACAACAAATAACATTAATGTACGATCCCGTTTAACACTGTTCTCAACTATAGTCATTTTGGTATAGGCCTACTTGAGCACAGTGATAAAGAATAGGATAAACTTAACAATATACAACAAATAACATTAATGTACGATCCCGTTTAACACTGTTCTCAACTATAGTCATTTCGGTATACTTGAGCACAGTAGTAAAGAATAGGATAAACTTAACAATATACAACAAATAACATTAATGTACGATCCAGTTTAACACTGTTCTCGACTATAGTCATGTTGGTATACTTGAGCAGCACAGTGATAAAGAATAGGATAAACTTAACAATATACAACAAATAACATTAATGTACGATCCAGTTTAACACTGTTCTCGACTATAGTCATTTTGGTATACTTGAGCACAGTGATAAAGAATAGGATAATAATATACAACAAATAACATTAATGTACGATCCAGTTTAACACTGTTCTCAACTATAGTCATTTTGGTATAATTGAGCACAGTGATAAAGAATAGGATAAACTTAACAATATACAACAAATAACATCAATGTACGATCCCGTTTAACACTATTCTCGACTATAGTCATTTTGGTATACTTGAGCACAGTGATAAAGAATAGGATAAACTTAACAATATACAACAAAAAACATCAATGTACGATCCCGTTTAACACTGTTCCTCAACTATAGTCATTTTGGTATACTTGAGCACAGTGATAAGAATAGGATAAACTTAACAATATACAACAAATAACATTAATGTACGATCCTGTTTAACACTGTTCTCAACTATAGTCATTTTGGTATACTTGAGCACAGTGATAAGAATAGGATAAACTTAACAATATACAACAAATAACATTAATGTACGATCCCGTTTAACACTGTTCTCAACTATAGTCATTTTGGTATACTTGAGCACAGTGATAAAGAATAGGATAAACTTAACAATATACAACAAATAACATTAATGTACGATCCCGTTTAACACTGTTCTCAACTATAGTCATTTTGGTATACTTGAGCACAGTAATAAAGAATAGGATAAAGTTAACAATATACAACAAATAACATTAATGTACGATCCCGTTTAACACTGTTCTCAACTATAGTCATTTTGGTATACTTGAGCACAGTGATAAGAATAGGATAAACTTAACAATATACAACAAATAACATTAATGTATGATCCCGTTTAACACTGTTCTCAACTATAGTCATTTTGGTATACTTGAGCACAGTGATAAAGAATAGGATAAACTTAACAATATATAACAAATAACATTAATGTACGATCCCGTTTAATACTGTTATAAACTATAGTCATTTGAGTATAATTAATCACAGATAAAGAATAAGATCAACTTTAATACTATTTATTAAATAAAAAAAATAATTCTATATTAACACACATTATTTACATATACTTTCACTGCTGATTTCTGGTATAAACAGGACATAGGCCTATACATGGCTGCAGTCGCGTGCTCAAATTTGAGTTGGTGTTTACCGACCGACCGACCGACAGAGTGAGCTGTAGAGTCGCGTTTGCACGCTACTAAAAAGTTCACAAAAATCGTAGGACGGGCACAGGGGAGTTTGTTCGAAACTCCAACCCCTCCCCTGGCTATGCGTTTAGATTTTTTATGCCTCCTTTACAAACCAAGATTATTAGAATACTATTAGGAGGATCAAACACAATTCTTGTTGCCAGATTTCATTGACATTACAGGTATGAAGTCTATCAATATACCGCTTAATACAATACTTGTTGAGGCCATATCCATCTATACATTTTAGTGTTATTCCACTTTAAAAAAGTCGATTTATATCAATACTCATCAACATACGATATAACGATAGAATTTATTGCAACTTGTCCATATCATATTCATCTACAAATAAAGTGTCTATTACCGTACTTTTAAAAATCTATTTATATCAATACCCATCAACGTATGTACGTGTGCATATTATATATACAAAAATATATACATCAACATAAATGTCATATCATCTACAGTCATTAGTGTTATTTCACTTTTAATATTAGTAAATCCAAAGGCAAAATACTGAAATAATAACAATGCTGTGGTCTCAATGGAGACACAAAAAAAGAAGCAAAAAGCTAAATCAAAACGATAAAGTAAAACAGCCAGAAAAGTTAGCAGAGTTTTCGGGCAACACTCGCCCTTCATCAGTGCAAGTGAGGGTACTTGGACAAGATAGTGTTATTTAACGTTTAGTCGATTTATATCAATATACTCATCAACATATGTACGTGCAATTCATGTCTACAATCAATAGTGTTAATTCCACTTTTAAAAGTCGATTTATATCAATATACTCATCAACATATGTACGTGTCCACGTCATATTCATCTATAAATATTAGTGTTATTTCACTTTTAGAAGATTTATCAATATACTCATCAATAAATGTATTTGTCCACGTCATATTCATTTACAAATCAGTGTTATTTCACGTTTCGAAGTCAATTATATCAATAGGCCTATAGGCCTACTCATCAACATATGTACATGCAATTCACGTCATATTCATATATGATCAATAATGTACAACTAATAGTGTTATTTCACTTTTAAAAGTCGATTTATATCAATATAGGCCTACTCAACAATAAATGTTCATAAATAAAATATTCATCTACAATCAATAGTGTTATTTCACTTTTAAAAGTCGATTTATATCAATATATACTCATCAACATTATGTACCGTACGTGTCCACGTCATATTCATCTACAAATATTAGTGTTATTTCACTTTTAAAAGTCGATTTATATCAATACTCATCAATATATGTACGTGTCCACGTCATATTCATCTACAAATATTAGTGTTATTTCAATTTTAAAGGCGATTTATATCAATATACTATACTCATCAACATAATGTACGTGCAATTCACGTCATATTTATCTACAATCATTGGTGTTAATTCCACTTTTAAAGTCGATTTATATCAATTACTTATGAACATGTACGTGTCCGCGTCATATTCATCTAAAAATATTATAGTGTTATTATGTTTTTCATATTATCACTGTGCTCAAGTATATGAAAATGACTATAGTTGAGAACAGTGTTAAACGGGATCGTACATTGATGTTATTTGTTGTATATTGTTAAGTTTATCCTATTCTTTACCACTGTGCTCAAGTATACCAAAATGACTATAGTTGAGAACAGCGTTAAACGGGATCGTACATTAATGTTATTTGTTGTATATTGTTAAGTCAATTCAATTCAACGTAAACATTTATTTTCTTTCTTTCAATCAATAATAAAACAAATGAATAAGGTATTAAAAAAAAGTAAGTACGAGTTACAAATAATACATTTCATTAATATAATATATAAACACGACAGGCAAAGAACATTAGTTCTAAACCGCCCGGTGATATACTGAAATTTTAATTAATTAATTTGAAACGATAAAGATGAGGAAATATAATATAAATATATAGCCTATATAGACTATTTTTAGTTACACACATATATAAACATACATATTCATATATATAAACAGATCAGGCAAAGAACATTAACATTAATTTAATTATTTTATTTATTTATATATATATGTATATATGTACACACACACATATATATATATGAATATATATATATATATATATACATACACATACACACATATACATATATACATACATACATACACACAAATTCATCAGACAATAAACATTAATTCTAAACAGCCCGGCGATATACTGAAATGTTAATTAATTAATTTGAAACGATAAAGATGAGGAAATATAATATAAATATATAGCCTATATAGACTATTTTCAGTTACATATATATATAAATATACAATATTTATATATAAACAAATCAGGCAAAGAACATATAAATATATATATACAAATATATATAAATCCAAAGGCAAATTACTGAAAAAAATGACAATGCTGTGGGTATCAGTGGCTGGATCTCAATGGAGATACAAAAAAAGCGAAAAACTAAATCAAAACGATAAAGTAAACAGCCAGAAAAGTAAGCAGAGCTATATACATACACACACACACATACATATATACAAATCAATTGTGTTGCATAGCACTGTGTAAATTATATATAAATAAATAAATAATTTAATTTTTTTTTAAATATTGATAACTTCAAATAATACCTTATATAAAAAGAACAGCAACATGTGGAAAAAAAGATGGCAATCCATGAAAGGCAAGCCTGTGATGTGGAAGCCCACACAATGAAGTAATAAATAAGTTAGACAGAACAACAAACACACAGGTACAGAACAAACTTACAGGACACGAATCACAACACAAACAGAACATGCACAGACACACCCGAACACACATCACCAGGGGAAAACATTAATATTTAGAAATGAGGAAAGATTTGAATGTTTTATTGAATAAAAATTTAGTCTATCCTATTCTTTATCACTGTGCTCAACAAGTATACCAAAATTACTATAGTCGAGAACAGTGTTAAACGGGATCGTACATTGATGTTATTTGTTGTATATTGGTAAGTTTATCCTCTTTATCACTGTGCTCAAGTATACCAAAATGACTATAGTTGAGAACAGTGTTAAACGGGATCGTGTACATTAATGTTATTTGTTGTATATTGTGCTCAAGTATACCAAAATGACTATAGTTGAGAACAGTGGTAAACGGGATCGTACATTAATGTTATTTGTTGTATATTGTTAAGTTTATCCTATTCTTTATCACTGTGCTCAAGTATACCAAAATGACTATAGTTGAGAACAGTGTTAAACTGGATCGTACATTAATGTTATTTGTTGTATATTGTTAAGATTGTCCTATTCTTTATCACTGTGCTCAAGTATACCAAAATGACTATAGTTGATAACAGTGTTAAATGGAATCGTGTCGTACATTAATGTTTTTTTATGTATATTATTAAGTTTATCCTATTCTTTATCACTGTGCTCAAGTATACCAAAATGACTATAGTTGAGAACAGTGTTAAACGGGATCGTACATTAATGTTATTTGTTTATATTGTTAAGTTTATCCTATTCTTTATCACTGTGTTCAAGTATACCAAAATTATAGTTGAGAACAGTGTTAAACGGGATCGTACATTAATGTTATTTGTTGTATATTGTTAAGTTTATCCTATTCTTTATCACTGTGCTCAAGTATACCAAAATTATTATAGTTGAGAACAGTGTTAAACGGGATCATACATTAATGTTATTTGTTGTATATTGTTAAGTTTATCCTATTCTTTATTACTGTGCTCTAGTATACCAAAATGACTATAGTTGAGAACAGTGTTCAACGGGATCGTACATTGATGTTATTTGTTGTATATTGTTAAGTTTATCCTATTCTTTATCACTGTGCTCAAGTATACCAAAATGACTATAGTTGAGAACAGTGTTAAACGAGATCATACATTAATGTTATTTGTTGTATATTGTTAAGTTTATCCTATTCTTTATCACTGTGCTCAAGTATACAAAAATTACTATAGTTGAGAACAGTGTTAAACGGGATCGTACATTGATTGTTGTATATTGTTAAGTTTATCCTATTCTTTATCACTGTGCTCAAGTACACCAAAATGGCTATAGTTGAGAACAGTGTTGAACGGGATCGTACATTAATGTTATTTGTTGTATATTGTTAAGTTTATCCTATTCTTTATCAATGCGCTCAAGTATACCAAAATGACTATAGTTGAGAACAGTGTTAAACTACATTGTTCATTAAAGTTATTTGTTGTATATTGTTAAGTGTATTCTTTACTCTTATTAATTGTACTAAATTATTAAAAGAAACAGTAGTAAGCATAACATTTCCCCACTCCTACATTAGCATGGTAGGACATTGTAATGGTCGCAGGTGGCTCAACTTAATTACTGCAATGGGATGGACATGGTCCTACTACCAACTTACCATCCAATAGGATTCCAGTAAATTTCCTTTACTACCAATCAGAATTCAGTAATTAAATGACCATTTAAGTTAACAAGGAAATCAGCCTATCCCATTATACCGGTAGGCTTCGTCGTACAGACGTACTGCGGTAATAGTTGAGAATTCTCAACTAGCCAATTTGGTATATTTTATATACCTGTAGTAGTACTACCGCCGACGAAGACGAAGAAGGACCGTCTACTAGCACTGCTAGTTTGACGTCTAGGTCAAGAAAAAGGTTAGAATTTTCTTTGTCTGTATTTTAAAACTATGCTAGATTGTTCGCTTATAGCTTTATATCGATTTATACGCTAGTGTAGCTAGCTAAAGCAAATTAACGCCGATCGAAAGCGAGGCAAGAAGGCTATGCTTGCCTCTACTTTAGAGGGCCTAGCCTAGGCTAGGTCTAGGCTAGGCGAAGTTTCTAGCTAGAATTCCGAATCGGAGCCTAGGGCCTTAGACTATGAATTCCGATTGTAATGTCCGATTCTTTTGGTATTGTCAACTGTCTACACACTAGATATTCAAATAACACAGTGTTGTTACATTGTTTTTTTGTAGGAATAAAAGTGGTGGGATTCCTGGATACCACACTGAGTGTTATTCCAACTTCTGCAATATTACTAAGATTAAACGAGCTGAAGCACGGGACTTAAAGTGGAAAGGTAAGTTTCAGAATATATAATAATATTAATAATAATGTCAAGCACCTATTGCCAAGGCATCTAAGCGAATAAAAATGAAAGGAAAAGAAAATATCTGTGAAAAGTATAACTGTACTCAACTGGTAAAATGTGTTCATTCATCGGCAACTTGCCTTTATTATTCCTAAATTCATCCTTTAGTTTCATTCCTACTCCTTTAACTGTCATTGTAATTTAGTATCTGGTCACATAGACACTGTAGCAATAAATATTAATTATTGAACACTATTCTTTCAAAGCACAAGAAGTTTTGGAACCTAGTCCAAATGTTGAGGAAATTGCAGGTGATGAACACAACACAGCACAAGCTTCCAAGATTCTTTTGCGATCTATGATGCCTGAAGACCGTCCACGTGTTGATCGTGCACATGTGTTGCCACCGATATGTATTATTTGTAAGCGTGTACAATATGCAACTAACAACATTTCAAGAAAGCGCAGAGTGGAGAAGTTGGTGCAGTGTGAGACCATTGATGGAGGATGTTTAAAAACAGCAGAAACGCTAAAAAAGGATCAAGAAATGCTGTTAAAAATCCACGATAAAGATTTGGTAGCTATTGAAGCTAAGTATCACCGATCGTGCTACTTAAAATACACAAGAGTATGTAGACGCTACAGTCGAACTGAAAACCCAGAAGTGGATCTGTACTGTCAATCTGTTATTGAGCAGATAATCATTAAAGATAACCAAATTTCATTATTTGCCAAATAGAATATCCTGTAATAATATATGCAATATCCAAGTCAAATTTATTAATTTTGTGATAATTGTAACTTGGTATATAGTATTTATGTTACCAAGTCTCTAATAAATGTGATGAGTATATAAATAAAGGTTGTCTATAGTATTTTACAATTATTATACACAATACATTGACATAAAAATCATCTTTATGTTTGTTCTTTAAAATTGATATAAAATAATCCTTTTCAATCACGTTTCCACTCAATTTTATAATTTATAACGTTTTGATACAAAATCAACAACTTCCAATGTAATATAATACAGTATCTGTGGTACTGCTATGTCTTACTACTGTATTACTATACAGACAGGTACAGTATTGTGAGCTTATTTAATTTATAAAAATGCGCCCTCTATTGGCAAACATAGATATTGTATAATGCAAAAGAATAGGGAGTTTTACATTTTGGCAATAGAGGGCGCATGTTTTTAATTAATAATCTTAAAATCGTTCTAATTAATTAATGTGCAACTTTTTTCACTGGCGAGTTTGGTTTTTATGATATGATATATGTGTAGAACAATTCTACAAAAGATGAGGTATCTGCCAGAGGGTCACCACGAAACTCAAAAACTAAGCCACTTTTCAGTGTTCAGCCCACGGCCTAAACGACAAATAACATATTTTATAACTATCATCACTTTTTGGATTAACAACTTTCAATCGATTGATATACAACAACATGGCATACATAGGCCTTTGTTAATGGTTATTAACCGTGATTACATTTTTTTTGTATTAAATTACATTAAGTTCGGATCTTCAGGATGAGCTAAATAATGTGTTACATTGAAATCTAATTATGATAAATTGTTGTTTCCCTATATTTTAAACTGTTTACTAGACACAATGTAATACAGAGTAGGATTATTATTATTTAGCCTCATAGAAATAACAAGTGACAGTACAGTAGGTGTCATAAGTCAGTAAATGTAACACCCGATTCTGCTACTGTCAATAGGTATGTAGGCTATCTGTATAACAATCAGCAAGTGTATGCTGTCTGCATAAATGCTGTACTTTTAACATACATATATTATAGAGTATTATCTATGAAACAAGTAGAGTAAAATATCAATGTATCTCGATTGAGTTTGTTGGTCGTTTTGTCCGTACATTTTACACAATGTATTTAAGTATTTCAAATTGACTATAGTTAAGTTAACTAATGTAAAATAAATTATATTAGATTCTGAATTTACATATCATTGTTTACAGTTGGAGTTTCCTCCGTTTTGTGATGTATCACAGCATCTTCGCTGAGCTGTGAGCTAATGTTGTAGACACCGTCGGTTGACTTTGTGTCCATCGGGGTGGAAGCAATGTTGTCCGTAGATTTCGCGTCTTCGTGTGTTACTGTTCCTTCAACGTTATCAAGGTTACGTTTTTTGTCTTGTCTGATTGTATATGAAACACAGAGTAGAATCAGTGTTACAGCTACGATAATACAGAGAGCTACTATAATGATAATCACGGCTGTATCTAGTGACGAATCGTCGGTTTTTTGTCCTGTATCACCGCCGTCGTCAGAATCATGTGTTGTCGAATCTGGTAGCACCTCGTCTAATAAAACTAGTACTTGAGAAGCAGAGTTAGACATGTCTAATGCTATATAAGATGCTTCACATTCTACAGCAGTGTTATTATCTTCTTCTTTGATGTCAAATATGTGCAATATTTTATCATTTTCCTCTCTTGAAAAACGCTGTTCTACAAGAACATTAAGGCCTACTCTGGTCCATGAATAAGTCATAGGCTGTTGGCCAATGGCGTCACAAATAAACGTAACATTTTCCCCTTCTGCAAATGTTCCAATTTGGATTAAGCGTACATCGGGTGGTTGAGGGAATGGAACCACTTCACAGGTTGCCGATTGGAACTCAGTAGTTGCGTTGCAAGTAAACACCAAATTTTCATCAGATTCTTGAATAGTCAAACGTGTCAATGACCTGGTAGTTGGTGGGGAAAACCGTGATTGATCTATTATGCGAGATGGTGCTGACCATTTATAAGTTGGAACAGGCATCTGATCTCCATTCACAGAACACTGCAGATTAACGACTTCTCCTGCTCTGGGTCGACTTCTCCGTCCAAAATAGTTTACGCCACATATTGGTAATAACAACACAGTAACCCTCGCCTTGGCTGTCATGCCGAAATCATCAAACTCTCCGTTGTTTCTAATATACCCGCAAATATACTCTCCCTGATCGATGACTTGCAAGTCAATCATTTGTAAGTTGAAAATGTAAACCGAGTTGCCAGTTGCATCGATGTAATCTTGTGTAATTACACTGTACCGACTTCTCTTTCGAGGGTCTGTAGTAAAAATACTCAAACCTACTGTAAGGTACGAACTTGAGTCCACGTGACGCCAAACAATGTTCTCTCCTGAAAGGAGTTCTCTGACACGGCATGATAGTTGAACGGTATTGCCAATATTGGCGGCAACATTTCGTGGTCCTTCTTCCACTATGACACCGACCGTCAACTGCAAAAGTGCGAAAATGCCTGTTGCTAGTAATAAACTGTTTGTCATCTTGAGCATTTTGTATGTTCGATGTTTACAATGCTGTGTCCATAGCACAAATGACTTGAGCGATTTTGTAATTCACCATTATCGGTTATACTCAAATAGAGATCACATATGCTAATATCAGTAAGTATGGCTATGAGTACCTTGTTTGTTTTGAATTCAAAAAGAGCATACCATGAATCATCTAAGAACAATTCTTTTCCAACTATATAACAATAGTGGTTATCTACTTACTGATCAAAAGGGGACAAGTACATGCTCTACAAAATCTGCTGTTGCTAAAATAATTATGCGTAGAGTGCACTTGACCACTTCAATATCACGTCATCATCTTGGTATGTACTTTTCTATTCAGAGATACTTTTTAAACCGCATCCTGAATTTCGTACAGTATTAATAAAACCAAATAGACGACATAAAAATAGAAAAAAAAATGTCGCGCCTTTTATGCTAACCATAGTCAATGAATAATAATAATTATAATAATACATTCTTTATTTTTTAAACGGAGGCTCATTCACACGAAGATGTGTTCTTCCACGAGGCCGTATGAAAGAAATACATTATTATATACAATAAAAGTGGCATATGATATTAATTAATTAATAGATTTTAAATTATTTTAAAGATAAAAATTAAAACAGAAATGCGACAAACAAAAAGCATTAAAATAATTAAGAAATTAATGTTTTGAAATTCTTTAGAGAAAGAGAATTTTTTTGTGTGAATTGGTAGGCCTACTTTGCAAAACATGAGCATAATGTTTCGATAGTAATACAACTGTAAAAATTGCAATCTTATGTGCATATGTTATCGGTGGATTGCATAGTATTTTAATTGTAATATTAATATCGGTTCCTCCATTACCTACCATTGATCATTTTTAAAGAAGCAAACGCTGCTTTGTCGTTTGTTACACGCTCATCAATCAGTCGGAGAATGTATAATTATTAATGATTTAAATATACTTTCAAATAGTTACTTAAGCTTGGTTCCCACTAGGACGCAACGCAAGGACGTAAACGTAACGCAAGTGAGTTAACCAATGTCAAGCGACAGTTCGAATAATCCATCGCTTGCGATTGGTCAAATCCTTTACGTTGCGTTACGTCGTTGTGTTGTGTCCTAGTGTGAACCAAGTTCAACAGAGCAGAAAGCATCAAAAGATAATTGGTTCAATCTTGAACTCATGGATAAAACCATACTCCTCCTAATTGTTGTGACGACGTGTGGTCTTTGTGTGACGCGCAATTACTTAATTTGCATATTTTTCTTAGACGAGATTTGCAACAGACGAATAAAATTGAACGGTACCAAGTAAAATATTGTTTCGTTTGCTTAAGAATAATGGTAGAGAACAAATTTTCTTTCTATGGATGAGATGACGGCAACAAAAGAAGGAAAACACGGTTAGGGTAAATTGCATTGTTAATACGAGTGTAGTAGTTTTTTTCAGTTGAGTACGTTTGCGACCCGTGTTTAAACGTTGATTTGTACAGTCTGAATGCCCAATCATCTGTTTTAAATGTTATTACCGTCATTTTAATATTTCAGTTTCATTTTTAAATTTTAATCTTATCCGTATATTTCGACATATTAAGACAGATCGATGTTATGTTTGATTTTTGTGTGCTGCCCATATTGTTTTTATACAACTTATGTATTGTCATTATATCATGTAATACAATGCTTTTAGCTTCTGCTGCTGGTTCAAACGGTCTACTAAGAATTAATTCATATTGTTAAAAAAGACAAAAAACGAACCAGGAAACTGAGACAAAATTAATGTGCTTCTTTTTATTGTAAGCTAAAACTAGTTTTAACTTTGTTTTACAATATATCTGGGTATTACATTATTATACGGAGTGACTGAAAGGTGTTAATTTAGCCTTAATATACAGAAGGAGAAAAGGCGTAATTCTCGTACATATATAGCTAATTACAAACTAAGTATGGTTCTGCCTTCCTTAAGCGTGGTTCCCACTAGCGACGCAACGCAAGGACGTAACGCAACGCAAGTGAATTGACCAATCACAAGCGATGGCTTATTCGCTTGTGATTGCTATCTGTCTATAACTCCGCTTGTCATTGGTTAAAACGCTTGCGTTGCGTTTAATTTTATATCCTTGCGTTACGTTCTAATGGGAACCAAGCTCCACTCGTGTTGGACTCAACCACACGCGGTCATGGACCTTATTTGGTGGTCCTTCATAAAATCGTCGTTGGAAGCAAAGATAAAATAAGCGAGAGAGAATGTACAGAGTACAGTCATTTTAAAATCTTAAGAAACGTTGAGAACATTGGGTAACATAAAAACAATGCTACTCTGTAGACTCAGTCATAATATACAGAAGCTATCTAAGTAACAGATAAGGAATATCATTCTTAAAGCTTGGTTCCCACTAGAACGTAACGCAAGGACGTAAACGCAACGCAAGCGTTTTAACCAATGACAAGCGAAGTTAGAGACAGTTAGCAATCACAAGCGAATAAGCCATCGCTTGTGATTGGTCAATTCACTTGCGTTGCCGTTACGTCCTTGTGTTGCGTCGCTAGTGGGAACCACGCTTAATGAAAAAATAATTACGGTGATATAGGCTTATTATAAAATAAGATAAATATTAACAATGTGGCAGTCCAATCTAGACACAACCCTCATAAAAATCAAAAATGATAAAATAAAACGTCTCATTAAGATAACTATTGTTTTTCTTCGTGTACTTCAACATTGCTTTCATCTACTAACCGTAAATTAGTCTTAAGTTCTTCATCGTGATCATTATTTGGATCTAGCTCCTTGATTGTTCCTTTGTCATTCAGGGCTTGATCTTCCGTATTTGTTTCACCAATTTTCGTAAATTTTACGGGCTCGGGAGTTCCATCTTGATCGTTATTCCGTCTAGGTTGCCGAACTAGCAGATATGCTGCAATCGCTATTAGAATTGCTATAACGACAACGGCCATGATGGCGACAATTGCAGAATTCTGTAAAGAACTTGAGTCTGTTTGCGGGATAACAGTACCATCGTCGCGTTTCAAATGAATAGCAAGTCTGCCTTTCTGACTCAAAGGAAAGCTTTCGTATTCAATCTCACATTCAACAAATGTATCAATATCTTCTCTTTGGAGTTCCGTAATTTTAAGCACGCGGTTATTGTCTGTGATATGAAATCGGTTTTCAAACAGAATGTTCATGTTGATATCTGTCCATCTGTATCTTAATGATCCCATGGCATTTGTTCCACATACAAACTCAACATCACTGCCAATAGCATTTCCGCCCATTTGTCTGATAGTAACATCTGGTACATCTGGATATGGAATGACGTCACATTCTCTGATCTCACCGAATGCATCATTTGTTGTTTTACAAACAAAAGTAGTGCCAAGGTCACCGTCACGTAATGCCCAACGCTGAGTGTTTCTTCTCAGCCCCACTGCTTGTCCTATGTTCTCGTCGTTACGATACCATGTTATGTTTGGCACTGGATTTCCACCTGTAGTCGCACAAACAAGATTGACAAAATCGCCTGTTCTTGGAGATCTATCCGTAAAATAGTCAACATAACAGATTGGTGAATTATCATCTGATGGAGCTAACACGGTTAGAGTTGCACTACCAAGATTCACGAAGTTTCCAGGCTGAATTGAATATCCACACATATATCTACCACTGTCGGAATTTAAATTTGCGTTAGTGATAAGCAAATCGTATATGTTTTCATTGTCTTCTCCCAGAACAGCGTAACGCCATCGTTTGTCGTCATTCACTGAGTTTAGTGTTCGCGCTATTGTGATGTAATAGTTTGTATCTTGATGGTACCAGACGATCCTTTCAGAAACTATGTTTTCAATACGACATCGCAAGATCACTGCCTCTCCAGCGGACACAGTTGCGTCATCAGGACCCTCGACTAGATTAATGGCGTCTGATACTTTTAAATATAGGCCTAGTAGCACAAGCACAAAGAGGCATTTACAAACGCGTTCCATTTCTGCTGTTTGTCCAAATCGGCGAGAAGCTCGAATAGAAATGCAAGAACTAACAAATAATCATGTTTACTATCCCTCAACAATTAAATCGCCACTTGAACATCTTGAAGCAAGATATTACAATTGTTAACCGTAAGGAGGTGTGTTTACTATATTTGCATAATAACATAATCGGTTAGTATAACTTATGAGTCATAATAAATACAATAATATTGACGGAACTATAAATAAATAAATCAATTTGGAATGTTTTCTGGTTTTTTTTAAAATAAAAAGTGAACATTTACATCTACATTAAGTTCACATATGAATGTATGTTCAGTATATCAAGCGAAACCAATCAGAGTACAGGGATGTTGGATTCGCTTAATATTCTCTACAGTAGAACGAAGAAACTAAGATCACAATTACTTAGATTGATGGATGACTGATGTTTGTAAATCGTACTATTTTCGATGTTCATACATAATCCCAGCATATACCAAAATCGAATGCCAAATTTGATATAATGAGTACTATAGGCCCTGGTATCGTATATATTTTTTCCCTCCTGAATGTTAAAACAATAGCAATAGCAATTTCAATTAGGACTACTAATGTCAGAATATATTAGCAGTTTCAGAAGGTTAAGCAACACTTTACAGTATGTCATAATATTTACCATTTTCAGCAGCTTAAGCTAAACTTTACAGCATGTCATATTAATAATAGCAATTTCAGCACACATATTATAAGCTTAAGCAACACATATACATTACTAGTTATTATATAAATTGTATATTCTGCTTATTTATGCTTTTTTATGCGTAACAACAGTTAAGAGCATGTGAATATAATAGCACTAGCAGTGCAAAAAAAAAAGAGCTGAAGCAATGCTAAAAATAATAGCAATTTCAATTAAATAGCACAATTAGCAATAGAAAAGTAAAACATAGCTTAAGCAGTGAATAAAACAACCTAGGTAGAGTATACATCTGACAATTATAAAGAAGCTGTCGAACTCGGATAAGTTAATTGCTATTAGTTAAGCAGGCCTATGTATAGTTATCCCCTTATCCGTAGTATTTGATACTAATAATAATGATGAAGAAAACTTACCTAACAATTTAAAACCACATCAAACAGATTATATATGTAACGTTATTATAGCATTTTATCCCAAAAATAATTTTATAAACTGATAGGTCATCAACGTATTTTTAAAGGATATCATCAAAATAAGGCAAGCCTATAATATAAAAAGGTAGTGTTAGGTGTAATTCTTATAACTAGATGGCACGCTCGCTTCGCTCGCGTACCATCTAGGTCGTGCCCACAGATGGTTCTCGAATACACAGTATTTTCCAGCGAGAAAAAAATGGAGATTTCAAATGTACGTACTGCAGGACTATATATAATACATTGTCGTTTACAGAAACGAATAAATATACACGATGATTTATGTAGTCAGCTAAAATTAGCACCCTGGGAATTACTTCCGAGAGAGAAACAAAATGAGTCAAATTTTTTTATTTGGACTCATTTAAACAAACCCAATTTGTGTTTTGTATGTAACAATAACATTAGGCCTAAGGGTTGAGGAATGGGGGAAGAAGATAGGTACAAAGAGGAAACATTTTAAAATATATTCTTATCCACTCAGTAACGAAATATTGTTTTTAATGTTTTATAGGCCTATAAATAATATACCACTAAATACAGTAAAACATTTACGATTTAATACTTTGTTAAAACTCTCACTGTCATAGTCGATTGAAATAGTAAAGTATACATGTAACGATACACCACTACGTACGTTTATATATTTTTAAATTATTAATTAATACAAACGTTGAGAAGCAACTGTCAGTAATAACGTTTATTTATTTGTATATTATATGTTTATAATCTAACAGTAGGAGGAGATAGGAAAATGCGAAGTGTCCTCGTATTATTGTGTGCGGGTATTTTTCAAATTGACATCCATTAGACAGTGTATACCACGATCGGAAAACACCCCTATTTGGGGCAAATCGTTGAACCTAAATTCGTTCTAATCGTCAATAACTAATTATCGAACTCAATTTAATTAGTAAACATGGTTACATCAGGTGGTTAAAATTAGTACCGAAAGTACGAACCAACTTTATATACCATCGAGTAAACATTCTAGAAATAACGCACGATTTACCGATTTTTGCCCTTACGTAAATTTATATATAGATAAAAGTGATGTGTGTATACTTTGTGTTTGGAATATTTAATGTTATTCAATTAAAACTAAAAGATAATTACAGTAGGCCTAGATCATTACGTTACTATTATGTATTATTAGTTATTTGTCACTACCAACAATCTACATTCTGTTTTTATAACGATATTATTAACTAACTAAGATAAAAAGGAGTCGTACTAAAACTATAGCTATTTTTACCATTAATTTACAGTCTGTTTTTTTTTTTAGGCCGAAACGACTCTAAAATTAAATCACGTGGACTTAAATTGACTCGCGGAGCAGCGTATTGCGAAAAACACACACCATGACTCGAAATAGTTTGATTAGTGGAACTTATAAAGTTGATAGAGAGCCAACAAATTGTTTTCATCATAAAATTTGATAATATATCTAAAAAGATTTTAGATTCGTAATTGTACTTCACATTTTAAGATAATTTCAGGGTTTGAGAAAAAAACGGACTTCGTAAATATTTTTTCACACTTTCTACAATTTTCACTTGTTCATCTGTATTCTCCCCTGTTGTTTCTTTGTCATGTTCCCTCTTATCTTTTTTTATCCATCTTTTTTTCTATGAAAAAAAAAAAGAGATGAGTCGACAATGTAAAGTAATACAATTGCCTGACTGGAATGAATCCAGCAGTTAGGCCTATTGTTTAGAATTTCAAACAATGATCTCCTATTCTCTATATAGAGAATAGGAAATGTGCATATATAAGGACAAAAAAAACAAGAACCTGTGTTTTGTTTTACATGAATAAAAGTAATAGTATATGAGTAGTTTTCACAGCAACTATTTATTTTTCGATAGTGCATTTTTTTTAAATTAATTTGTATTATAATAATTGTAGATACAGTATTATTAACTTACTAAGACGGCCGGCTACTAGGTCACAATCACTGTTACTATCCCAAGTACAACAGCAATAACTGTAGAATAATAACGAAATAACATACGATTACATACTTTAAAAATAAATTATTATATTATTGTATACAACAAAACCCCACAAAGCGAATGTCTGATCCGTTAGCATGTTCCCAGTCAACAGTTCCTCAAACATTTAAATGTGTTTTGTCAAAACCCAGTACCTTACAGTGTTTTATCGAATTATGAATAAATAAAGAAGGGTGATGATACAACCAACCAAAACTAATGAGGCATGATATTCAGATAATGGAATTTCTGTTTAAATACAGATGCATGGATCATCCAAAAAATGTAAATCCTTCATAATATTCTGTCACAAGAAAGTGTAATCAGCATAGGCTACTTAGTCAGTCAAATTATAATGTTAAATCGTAAGTCAGTTTTGTGTTTTTACATTGTAGTATTCCTAATTAGCCAGAGTGACCCAACTCGTCTTGGGTCCTAAGTAAAAAATAAAATAATAACTACTATTAATCTTGTTTTTCAAACGTATTGCGTTCTCTGATAACTCACCGATTGCACCATTTGGCCGTTTAGGATGGCCATTAGCTGTAATATGAAAAAAAAACATATTATTCTTTTGGCATAAGAAGGTGAAAATATTTACTGGACAATTTGCACTGTAAAGGCAGAAATCGATCATGACCAATTGAAAATATGTTTCTATGCTCTGTTTTTTATGATCTCTTATTTAGTTTAACTGTAAAAATAAGATTTTATTAATTTAATCATGCTCTATTCATTTATTTATACCTTGAATTTATACCTTGAATTTATACCTTGAAACCAATGAGACTCCATTTGCTCGCAAATACGATGAAATCAAAATTATGTATCCCTGTTGTTTGATTATAGCTTTGTTATGAACATTATATAAATAAAGTGTATTTCATGTAACATAATGGTTTTTGTATTTCATTGTGCTTTTAAAATACAGATTAAAACTGAATGATGTAGTTTTTTATTTGTCACTTTGACAAATTATATGTGATCTTTCCCGAGATTTAATAAGAAAAAGTCGTTGATGAAGAATATACAGACGTACGTTTATAGCGCTGAATTGTGTAATAATATAGAATAGTGTGTAGCATGGTTAAATCACGGAACCAACATTATAATCTTTGTTTTACATGATGACGTTATCAAAGAATTCATCCCAAATTAGGTATTTTAAACTTATACATTAAATAAAATAATTAGTCCGGTGGTAGAAGGGAGAATCACCGAAAGGGGAAAAATTGCCATCCAACTTTTCTTGACCAGAAATTTCCGTAGATTAAGAATCTGAAATTGACCAGGATATGAAGTGTTTTTGAAATATAAAGGATCAAAGTTAAAAATTGAACAATTATAATAATGTTTTAACGATGTATTGTCATCTTGAAAAATGTTTTAACATTTTTTAGGTGAATATATAATTTATATGACATAATAGTCATATATTTTTACGAAAAAATTGATTAAACAAATATATTTACCTTAAAAAACTGTAATTTAAAGCAACAAAAATGGACGAATTGGCTGCCGGCCAATGGGTTTTTGGTTGAACTTAATCATTATCAATCAATCAATCGTTCAATATATATATCGCCATTCCAACAGTCATTGCTCATGGCAATTTTGTTCTCGTTTTTTTTTCTACGAAAGTGAGTACGGTAAACTTTATTAAAGCTGCAAAATGGCCTATTCAAAGTATGATTTTAGTAATCTTTACTTTTCTTATTTTTAAGGGAAAATACATCTTTAATTAATTAACATCCAAAACAAAATATTTTTTAGTTTGTTAATATATTGTACATCAGGTGTAGATAAATTTGAAAAATTACATAATAAAATTGGTAGTACCAAAGACTTAGTTTCCACATGTTGAGAACTATTTTTATTTGTTCCAATTTATTTTAAAAGTTTATAAAGTTGACATTTAGACCAGAACATTTAGACAAGTTATCAAGAATTTCTATTGCTGTATTCAGTGAATATTCATCCTGCAAGAAGAACACGGTATCATCTGCTAGGGCCCTAAAACTTAATATCAGTATTTGTAATAATAATACCTTAAACATTTTTATTTCGTCTCACTGATATCCCAAGCGTTTCTGCCGTAATTATAAATAAATATGGGGATTAGGGGCTACCATGTCTCAGTTCCCCCGATGGTTAAAAATAATTCGAGGTAAAAGCATTATTAACTACACAGCTTGAAATATCATTATACATTCATTTAAACCAGTTTTATTTTACAGCTCACTATGTCGGTCGGTCGGTCGGTCGGTAAACACTAACTTGTATATGGCCTTGTCTTGATATCAGTTTCATCTAGCTAAGTCAATTTTTCAGAGTATATTCCTTATGGCCAGTACTCGATGTGGTTATTTTTTTCACGATGCGCAATCAAAAATTACGCGATCTTCACAAGCATGAATCACAATTAAATAAATTTGGTACTCATAAATTTCAGGTCATATTTCATCATAAAGGCAATACAATTAGATGTGTAGCGCATATAACGCATGCGTACGCGCGCTTAAATTTTCAAATTATTTCGATGAAATTAGAGTACGTTTTAGGCAATTTTAAGCTATTAAAAAATTGCAATGAGTGCGTAGATTTTATCACGCGCACTGCACGTTAATCCGATTTATGTTTTAAAACCTTTCTTTAATAATGTCATCATATTTGATTTACTTTCCAACTCGAAATTACGTTATACGAGCACGTCAAAAGTGACAGGATACGCACGTGTAAATTAAAAAAATATAAATGTTTTTAAACATTTTCAACATTTTTAAACATGTTTAGAAATTTCGGTCGGTTGGTCGGTTGGTCGGTTGGTAAACACTAACTTGAGCACGCGACTGCAGCCATGTATATGGCCTTGTTTATCATTTAAGGGATCAAAGTTAAAAATTGAACAATAGGGAGGTTTCGCAACCTTACGAATACGATAACGAAAACGTATACGTCATACATTTTTGAAACTTTTGAGCTGATCCACATTTCATATTCGTAAAGCGTATTCGTGTTGACGAATATCACCAGTCATATTCGTAACTACAAAACGAGCATAGTTTTTGATCTATTTTGCACATTTTGCATTTGAATCAGCAGGAATGATTCATGATTATAATATAATTATAGATTTATTGAAAGTAATTTACTAAAGTAATTTACTAAACTAGATGGCACGCTCGCTTCGCTCGCGTACCATCTAGGTCGTGCCCACAGATGGTTCTCGAATACACAGTATTTCCAGCGAGAAAAAAATGGAGATTTCAAATGTACGTACCGCAGGACTATAATACATTGTCGTTTACAGAAACGAATAAATATACACAATGATTTATGTAGTCAACCAAAATTAGCACCCTGGGAATTACTTCCGAGAGAGAAACAAAATGAGTCAAATTTTTTTATTTGGACTCATTTAAACAAACCCAATTTGTGTTTTGTATGTAACATTAAGGGTTGAGGGATGGGGGAAGAAGATAGGTACAAAGAGGAAACATTTTAAAATATATTCTTATCCACTCAGTAACGAAATATTGTTTTTAATGTTTTATAGGCCTATAAATAATATACCACTAAATACAGTAAAACATTTACGATTTAATACGGTACTTTGTTAAAACTCTCACTGTCATAGTCGATTGAAATAGTAAAGTACATGTAACGATACACCACTACGACGTTTATATATTTTTAAATTATTAATTAATACAAACTTTGAGAAGCAACTGTCAGTAATAACGTTTATTTATTTGTATATTATATGTTTATAATCTAACAGTAGGGCCTACCCACACTCACAGTAATAAAGTTTATTTGTATATATTTTTATATTACATCTAACAGTACCAACACTCACAGTAAGAAATTTGCGATTCAAATTGCGATCAAAAGTGGTTAATACCTTAACAGTATTGTACAGCATTGCAATACTATTTATGTTTATTCTCCAAGGGGGCCCATAAATCTAAATCTATACCTTTATGGTTAAACCAAATAATTTGGAATGTTTATTTGTATATTATATGTTTATAATCTAACAGTAGGGCCTACCCACACTCACAGTAATAAAGTTTATTTGTATATATTTTTATATTACATCTAACAGTACCAACACTCACAGTAAGAAATTTGCGATTCAAATTGCGATCAAAAGTGGTTTTAACCATTAAAATACCTTAACAGTATTGTACAGCCAGGGAACTCCCTGGTACAGCATTGCAATACTATTTATGTTTATTCTCCAAGGGGGCCCATAAATCTAAATCTATACCTGTATGGTTAAACCAAATAATTTGGAATGTTCCATTCATCACAAATCAATACATTTGTAAAAACGTATATTAAATGTATCAAAATAGTATTTTTTAAAGAAAATCGGCCTGTCTTCAACATTATGATGCTGTACTCGAACTGTTCAACCGGTTTTCAGCTATTAAAAACAATTATCGTAGGAGGAGATAGGAAAATGCGAAGCCTCCTCGCATTTTTGTGGCGGGTATTTTTCAAGATGGACATCCATTAGACAGTGTATACCACGATCGGAAAACACCCCTATTTGGGGCAAATCGTTGAACCTAAATTCGTTTTAATCGTCAATAACTAATTATCTAACTTAATTTAATTAGTAAACAGGGTTACATCAGGTGGTTAAAATCAGTACCGAAAGTACGAACCAACTTTATATACCATCGAGTAAAAATTCTAGAAGTAAGGCGCGATTTACCGAATTTTGCCCTTACGTAAATTTATATATAGACTAGATGGCACGCTCGCTTCGCTCGCGTACCATCTAGGGGTGCTCACAGATGGTTCTCGAATACAGTAGAATCCACGGATGGGGACTTTTTTGGGACACTAAACAAAAACGGAAGTGTCCCCCTAATTGGGGTATTCAGAAATAGAGACAACAAAACCAATACTGAATTCCATAAAGGACAATTAATTTATGTGGATTAAAGAAATTAGGGAGAAATGGAAATGTATGTACGGGAATTGGGCGACACGTGGTGGTGGTGATGGAACCGCAGTAATAAAGTTGATTGTATTTATATATTATAAGAACCAAACTAAATAAATAGACCTAGACATTCTGCGAAATGAAAATCGGAAATGCAAGCTCCTATTCAGTGAAAAATTAAACTGTAGTCTACCTAAATATTTAGGGCAAATCATCGGTTGTGGTGTTGAAATTCCTGTAAACATTTGTGTGAACCAAACTGGGTCGAATTTCTGTCATGAGTACTGATTTGTTGGCCTGTGATTTATGACGCCTAAGGGATCTATCTAGACTTATTTTTTAGAATAATGTACGTACCTGTCAGATACAATTGTCTTGTGTCGTATAATAAATAAGTACTGTAATAGTTACTGAAGTTACTATTACAAATCTCGTCAATGAAAACACGAAAATGTATATGCACTTACTTATGAAAACGTATACAGTATTATACTCAGTTATTGAAACAGTAGGTTTAAAAGTTTCGTTTGTCTGTAAAATGATGTAATCAAGCTGTTTACATGAGTCTTAATTTATAAGCACATCAATAATAAAATAGTTTATCTATCCTGTAATTGGCGAGATTATGGTCGCTGTTGAATGAAATAAAGCCAATCGGTATCATATTTGTACAGAAACGTTTTCGCGGCCGAAGGGTGTAACCTAAATTCGTTGTATTATCGTCAAGAACTAACTGTAACTAAACTTACATAGAAAGTAGGGTATCATAAATTTGGCCTTAGCACTCGGGGGAGTGGCTAAGATGAAGTCCGTGGGACTACTAAATATAAATTGTAATGAACCTCGAGGGACATAAATAGGAATATTTCATGTTTCATTATCAATGTATAATAAATGGAAACTGTTTACCGATTCAAATAATAGAAATTGGTTTTTAACATTTTCCGAACCTATTGCAAGTTTATTCTCAAAGGGCCCATATATTTACCTACCGTATGTGTTAAACCAAGGGCTCATAAATTTACCTACAGTACTTGTGTTAAACCAAACTCTGGCAGACTGAGAGATTGGGATGTTCCATTCATCGCAAATCAATACATTTGTATAATCGTATATTAAATCTATCAAAATAGTATTTTTTAAAGAAAATCGGCCTGTCTTCAACATTATGATGGTGTACTCTAGCAATCTATCAAAATAGTATTTTTTAAAGAAAATCGGCCTGTCTTCAACATTATGATGGTGTACTCTAGCTGTTCAACCGGTTTTCAGCTATTAAAAACAATTATCGTAGGAGGAGATAGGAAAATGCGAAGCCTCCTCGCGCTATGTAACATTAGGGTTGAGGGATGGGAAAGCGGATAGGTACAGAGAGGAACAATTTTTAAATATATTCTTTATCCACTGAGTAACGAAATATTTTGTTCATGTTTTATAGGCCTATAAATAATATACCTCTAAATACAGTAGGCCTAAAACATTTGCGATTTAATACTTTGTTAAAACTGTCACTGTCATAATCAATTGAAATATTAAAGTACATGTCACGATACACCACTACGACGTTTATATTTTTGGTAATTATTAATTAATACAAACGTTGAGAAGGAACTGTCAGTATAAAGTTTATTTGTATATCTAACAGTAGGGCCTATCCACAGTCTCAGTAATAAAGTTTATTTGTATATATTTTTATATTACATCTAACAGTACGAACATTCACAGTAAGAAATGTTCGATTCAAATGAAAAATAGTTAATAGGTATTTACAGTATTGTCAAAGTATTGCAAGTTTATTCTCAAAGGGCCCATATATTTACCTACCGTATGTGTTCAAGGGCTCATAAATTTACCTACAGTACTTGTGTTAAACCAAACTCTGGCAGACTGAGAGATTGGGATGTTCCATTCATCGCAAATCAATACATTTGTATAATCGTATATTAAATCTATCAAAATAGTATTTTTTAAAGAAAATCGGCCTGTCTTCAACATTATGATGGTGTACTCTAGCTGTTCAACCGGTTTTCAGCTATTAAAAACAATTATCGTAGGAGGAGATAGAAAAATGCGAAGCCTCCTCGCATTTTTTTGGCGGGTATTTTTCAAGACGGACATCCATTAGACAGTGTATACCACGATCGGAAAACACCCCTATTTGGGGCAAATCGTTTAACCTAAATTCGTTTTAATCGTCAATAACTAATTATTTAACTCAATTTAATTAGTAAACAGGGTTACATCAGGCGGTTAAAATCAGTACCGAAAGTACGAACCAACTTTACATACCATCGAGTGAAAATTCTAGAAGTAAGGCGCGATTTACCGAATTTTGCCCTTACGTAAATTTATATATAGATGCCAAGTCAATTTTGATAAATAGCAGTTTTTAAAGTCCTCACTCGCGTTGATGTTACGCTAGGCCTAGGCAGCCAAGCACCAAGCAACTCAAATTTACTGCAGTCATATTTTGGACGCGCCTCAATATTTCGTTGCCATGCGAAACAGATTTTTTTATGGCTTACGAAAACGAATACGTGTGCGTGATGTATCCGTTTTCGTTATCGTATTCGTAAGATTGCGAAACCTCTCTATTATAACAATGTTTTAACGATGTATTGTCATCTTGAAGTGTATTCGGACTAACCAATTTTTTGAAGAACAAGTTGGTCTTTTATTACATTTTAATGGTATCTATTCAGTCACATTATGAACAAAAAAATTATTTGCGATTAAGGGTATTGACCAATCATAGAATTTTCCTATAAAACATGCGAAAAACAACACTCGAAACTATTTGACTATACATATCAACCTATTTCATTAAAAAGTGGCCAAAGGCAAAAGAAAAATAGATTTTCTTCATGCTTTGGTAATTAATCACACTTTAGGTAAATATAACAAAACTGAAATATTGTTTTAATTAATGGGTGTGTGATTTTCACCAAATATTTTACCATTTTGACATGTGAATTTTAGCGTTTAATTATATATGGCACGAAAAAGAATTTGTGAATTGTTTTTGTGACATCTTTTTGTACCAATCTTGTTCTTATGTAAAACAAAAATTAAAACCAGTACCAAGATTCTAACCAACTTTATCATCGAGTAAACATTCTAGGAATAACGCAAGATTTACCGAATTTTTTCCTTACGTAAATTTATATATAGATTATTATTGATCAACAGATATTTAATCTCTACAGTAATGGAAGAAAATATGAAAGAAAATTATCAGAATCAGATTCTTCAATGAACACATGTAATTCCGACAGTTTGAAAAAGAAAATTGATCGCGCAAATAATGTTTACGTTTCAACATATTTTTATTTATTACATATTTCTATGGTATCAAAAACATATTTTTAATAAACATTTGATTTAAAATTGTGTATTTATATTATACAATTAACTGGTGAAAAAATGGGCATGATGTGATTTATAATTAAAGAGCTATGTTAGATTTTGTGTAATTTTGCGATTAACCAACACATTTTTATTTTTTTACACGTTTCCATGATAACAAAAACATATTTTTCGTATTTTATTAAAAATTGTGTATTTATAGTATACAGTTAAATAGTGAAAAAAAAGGGCATTATGTGATTCATAATTAAAGAACTATCTTTGATTTGTATGTATTTTTGCGATAAAACGACAAATTTTTATTTTATTACACGTTAACAACATGGTTACAAAAACATATTTTTTAATAAAGTTTTGATGGAAAATGATGTATTTATATTATATAATTAACTGGTGAAAAAATGTGCATAATGTGATTAATAATTAAAGAGCTATGTTAGATTTTTGTGTATTATATTACATTCAAATATTACCTATTTGCATTATGTATTATGATAAAACAATTTTTTTTTATTGGCAAAAGTTTTATAGAACATTATGCATTTACATCAATCATATCAATAACAGTTGAAAAAACTAAGTTGGTACAATTTATGGTTGTCTTACGTGCTGTCCGTTTGGCCAATATGAACCCCTAGCAGAAATCGATGTAAGAATACAATACAACAAAATGTTAATACCCCAAAACGTAGTGTGTATTGCCGTACGATATAATTATTATAGGTATTATACATATGTACAATGGAGCTAGGCTGAATTCAAAACTTCACTTGACCGAACATATGGAAAGGTAAACGTTTGTTTGTTTGTGCAATTACTAGGCATGGTCGTTTGTAGACGTTAATATAGAAAGTTAGCTTTTATATTTTACTTAGAAGTAGAAGTATATTTTTTAAAAAAATTAATAAAATAATGTATATTATTAAAACTAGAATTTAACTCGTCACTTTGTCCTAATATATATAAATGAAATTAACAGTGTCCCAGTAAAATATATCACACCGTAAGGAAAACTGGATACTCGAAGTAATATCTGATATAAGGTGAGAAATGCTAGTCTGTTATCGCTCGACATACCATACCAAGGTTCTAGGACACCTACCCCCCTAGACAGTTACCCCCCAGATGTTTACCACCCGGACAACTACCCCCTTAGGAGAACTACCTCCCGGACAACTACCCCCTTAGGAGAACTACCCCCCGGACAACTACCCCCTTAGGACAACTACCCCCTTAGGATAACAACCCCCCGGACAACTACCCCCCGGACAACTACCCCCTTAGGAAAACTACCCCCTTAGGATAACTACCCCCGGGTAACTACCCCCGGTCAACTACCCCCACCCCCAATCCAAAAGTAGACAAATATATAGGACCGGTTTCTGTAAAAATGAAATCATCTGTTTTTAACGGGTGTTTCGAAACTAGAGACCCGAGACCAGAGACCTGACACGAGACCCAATACGAAAAGGGAGACCTATATTTGGGTCTCCCTTTTCGTATATTAGGGTCTCCCTTTTTGTATAGTGTGGTCTCTCTTTTCGTATAGTGGGGTCTCCCTTTTCTTATAGTGGGTCTCCCTTTTCGTATATTTGGGTCTCCCATTTTGTATATTTGGGTCTCCCTTTTCGTATATTTGGGTCTCCCTTTTCGTATATTTAGGTCTCCCTTTTCGTATATTAGGGTCTCCCTTTCGTATAGTGGGGTCTCCCTTTTCGTATAGTGGGGTCTCCCTTTTCGTACGTGGGTCTCCCTTTTCGTATATTTAGGTCTGCCTTTTCGTATTGGGTCTCGGGTCTCTGGTCTCTGGTCTCGGGTCTCTAGTTTCGAAACACCCGTTTTTAACCGATTATTCTGTTTAACAGCACGCTAGACCCTAGATGTGCTAGATTTAAAGTACCGTATTTATTGACAAAACGGCCTGGGCTGTTTATTGTTTAGGTGGTTTTTAGGTGGACATTTATTGGAAGAAAGTTGTTTATTCAATGGGAGGGGGTATAATCTAATGGAAATAGACGCCGATTATTCCATATGATGTTTCATGGGAGTGACATGATCACCGTTTATTTGAGGGGAATTTATTTAAAGATCGCCGTTTATTCGGTGAGTGAACATTGAGGTCAAATATCCAAAGTGATATTATTCTTCAAGTGTACAAAAATACATATATGACAAATTTGAGACAAAAATTAATTCTTTTAAGACCAGTGGTTATCGAAGCATTGTCCTGACGCAAAAATTATTATTATTATTAGCGAACCCAGTCTTTACAGTAAATACAGGGAGTACTATATAATACGTTCGACTATCCTATGATCATGTGTGACAATCTTAAGTTTATACCAGGCTATATTTATGTTCAATCTTTTACTTTTGTTTGATAATAATAATGAATAGTAATTCGTCAAAGTAACGAATTAAAATATAGTTATTAATTCCTATTATACACTGTTGCAGAGTCAGGTTGTTGAATGGTCTGGATGGTAGTTGTCCGTCCGGGGGTAGTTGTTCTAAAGGGATAGTTTTCTGGGTGGTAGTTGTCCAGGGGTTAGTTGTCCTACGGAGGTAGTTGTCCTAAAAGATTATTTGCCCTCGGAGTATTGTCCAGGTCCAGGAGGTAGTTGTCCTACGGGGAGTATTGAGTCAGAGGTAGTTGTCCGCGGGGTAATTACCCGGGGGGGGGGGGGTAATTGTCAGGGGGTAATTGTTCCTAGGGGTATTGTCCGGGGAGAATTTCCAGGGGTTAGTTGTCCTACGGAGGTAGTTGTCCTAAAAGATTATTTGCCCTCGGAGTATTGTCCAGGAAGTAGTTGTCCTACGGGGAGTATTGTGTCAGAGGTAGTTGTCCGCGGGGTAATTACCCGGAGGGGGGGGGGGGGGTAATTGTCCGGGGTAATTATCTGGGGGAAATTGTTCCTAGGGGGTAATTGTCACTAGGGGGTAATTTTCCCTAGGGGGTAATTGTCCGGGAGTAGTTGTCCGGGGGGTAGTTGTCCGGGAGGTAGTTGTCCGGGGGGTAGTTGTCCTAAGGGGGTTGTTGTCCTAAGGGGGTACTTTTCCGGGGGGTATTGTCCTAAGGGGGTAGTGGTCCAGGTGGTGGTTGTCCACGGGGTAGTTTTCCGGGGGGTAAATGTCCAGGGGGTGAATATCCGGATACGCATACCAATGTGTAATGTGGTTTGCGGTTACTATAGTGCCTGTCTGTTAAAAAATGTTTGTGTCGTTAATATCTTCCTACGAGAGGATTTATGTATGGGCCTTGTAATGTGGAGCAGGGTTGGTGAAATCTGTCCATAATATGGTACTTTTCTGTCCATAATAGGTTACTTTCTGTCCATAATAGGGACTAGAGGGCGCTGTTGTTTGTCCAAAATAGGTAACTTTCATAATTTGCTGTCCAAAATAGGTGACTTTTTTGTCCACAATAGGGGATTTTATTGCAGTAGTGCGCCATCCATTGTGTTGTCCACAATAGTTGATTTTTTGGCGTACTCGTACGTACGTAGTTTATTTCGCGAGTAGAAGTAATACTAATTTGCTTTCTGTTCAGACTTCGAGGCTACCTATGAGGCCTAATGGGTGCAGGTCAAGTCGGCCCCAAACCGTCTCGGCCAAAGTCAAGTCGGCCCCAAGTCAAGTCGGCCCCGAGTCAACTCGGCCTCAAGTCAACTCGGCCTCACGTCAACTCGGCCTCACGTCAACTCGGCCAAAAACTAATCGGTCAACTCGGCCACAATAAAGTATGGAACGCAAAAAGTGCTTAATATTATTATGATTATTACTATCCACTCTTTAAAAAAAATTAAGAAATAAGAAAATAAAAAAATGATATCATTGCCGATATGAATAGAAGTACCCGCGTTTTACAAAAACACGTGCAGGTACCACATTTTAGTAAATCGAAGACCATCATGGAGCTATTATAGCTCCATGGTTCCACCATTTAGCCATAGAAAAATGATCGTACTGTACATATCGTTTTTGTCCATGATTTGCGTTTTAAAAAAAGGGGAATCCCCCGGTCAGCGAAAACACGTAGCAGTTGTAGATATCGAAATAGCTGCCAAAGGCACAGGGAGGCGCAGCTACGAATTGGTTTCAGATGTTGTCGCCTAATCAAATGCATACACTGAAGAAATCTACGCGTGATTCAACCATAGAGTTAACATTAATTAATACCTCAATGATTCAACCAAATAATTCAACCAAACAATCTTATTACACCTAATATATGTCCTAAAGCCCTTGGCAATCTAATTGACAATCACCTCAGGTTGTTACGGAAACTCCAATCAAAAAGCATCATACTTTTAGATCTCCAAAAATGGGCGGTCATAAACTGCATTTCCTTCATCATGTTCATGAGGTGGCCAGCTGTATTGTTGTATTTCATTGAATAATTTATATTTCTATATAACATAATAAAAATCTACATTTAAATTATAACTCACATCCATGCGTTTTTGTTTTTTTCTTTCAGTATTGTTTATTTGCTCCCATTGCAGTGCACGGTGTAGTGGAGCTTGGATTAGCCTTGTGTGGAAGGTGCTGATGCTCAACATACTGCCATGAAGTATCTGCGTAAACTTTCATGGGGAGCATCGTTGTATTAATGGTGATTTTTGTACCTATCAGTCTCTTTTGAGACTCTTCCAGGGAGTCCTGGTTGTTTTTTTTTTATCTCAGTTTCATGTGGGTAAGTGAACATTCTTCCTTATTTCCTGCACTTTGGTGGGCTGCTCTTGGCGGTGCCTTGGCACCTGCCGCGGGCTAGTTTTATCTGAGCATCCCTGTTGTGCTTACTTAGAATTGGAAAATTATTGCTATATAACTTATATTTGCTTATGACTTTTATGTGCAGTTTTACATGGGTGAATGTTCATTTACTAATTAAACTATTTAAGCCAGAACTTACGTTGTATGCGTCTTTATTTATTATTCTATGAGTTTGTTAATTGCCGCAGTCTCCGAGTAGCAAAAACTAATTTGCATTTATTTTACTACCTATAATGCATATTAAAACGTTAACGCTATAAACTGATGAATGATGAATGTGCTCTTTTGTTGTTTAGATGTCTTAACATGATGATAAAATATCACATTTTATGTTAAATGTTAGTTTTTTGTTTGTTTTATAGATACATTCTATAATTTGTAAATATTGACATTTGACTCTTAATCGCAAAGGATAAGGAAACATTCCTGTTTAATTTATTTCAAGAGACAATTTTGTTGGATTAAGTTTATGTTTTTGTTTATTGAAAATGTATTAAACAATTGTTATGAAAAACAGAACAATATTTAGCTTAAAATGATTTAGACAAGGATAATATATTAGTTATACTCACATAGTACTGTAAATGAAGCATAGTCACTAGCAGCATTTTGCTTATCCGTGATGATTGTACACTGATAGTAGCCTGAATCATTTACTTCAACATTTGCTATTATAAGATCATTATAGCTGGATAAGCTGTATCGACCATTAGTTGTCTGTCCTGTTTTAGACACTAGAACCTCTCCTACTGTATTGCCATCCTTATCGACTTTTGTCCAATTAAGTTGACTCAATAATTCATCTGACACAATTTTACAGGCTATCGTTGCATCTTCACCAATTTTGACTGGATCAGGAACCACGACATTCACCGATGTAATAACTAAAAACAATTAAAATGATTTTTCGCTTGTAGCAGCGAGAACGCACATTCCATGCCCGTCACAATAGGCTTGCCAACGCATTATTCGCTTGCAGTGGCAAGAACGCACAGTATTATACCTATTATGATTTTACTACTAGTCTGCTAGGTCGGTGGCAGTAGGGGGGGGGGGGTACTACCACCGAAAGGGGACAAATTGCCTCCACCTTTTCTATACCAAAGATTGTATAGCGCCGCTATGCTGCGCAAGATAAACAACTGTTGCCAAGCTCCTATCTAATAATACTACGGCCCTATAAATCCCTGGAAGCCATTCGGGCGGACAAAATACCCGGATGAACATAGTGTAACGAAAATCCGTTCTCGGGTTCGTTCCCTTTGGGGAAGGGTCTGCGGTACCACGGTACACTCGAATGAAACAAACAAATCAATTACAATTTCTGGAGTGACCTCCTTTATTCTTCTATGATTCCAAATTATTGGTAACAACCGATTAAAATAATTAATTAGATTAGTTCTGCTATTACGCCGGACTTGAAACAACAGCGTAACCACCAGTAATGACGTAACCTCCAATAGTAGCGTAACCACCAACAACGGCGTAACCTCCAACATGCACGTAACCACCAACAATGGGGTAACCTCCAACAGCACGTAACCACCAACAATGGTGTAACCTCCACAGCAACGTAACCACCAACAAGGGTGTAACCTCCAACAGCAACGTAACCTCCAATAATGGTGTAACCTCCAACAGCACGTAACCACCAACAATGGTGTAACCTCCACAGCAACGTAACCTCCAATAATGGCGTAACCTCCACAGCAACGTAACCACCAACAATGGTGTAACCTCCACAGCAACGTAACCACCAACAACGGCGTAACCACGTACCGGCTAACAGGGTAACCACCAGTAGTCTTAACCACTGGCTAATAGGTGTACCCACCAGCAAAGCAGTATCACAACCACAGGGTGTACCACGGGCTAACTGTATCTCAAGCAGTAACACAACCAGTAGGTGCAACCTCCGGCTCAGCTATCTCAAATAAGCCCCTTTCTCACAGATGTGCCTGCAATATACCGGTACAGTGCTGGCGTCGTGCCGGTATCGTTACCGGCATATACCCATTCTCATCGGACTATCGTGCCGGAAATATAACCGGTATATACCGGCTTTCTGTGAGAAAGGAGTCGGGCATATTCGGCCAATAAAAAGTCTCTGACAAAATAATTATTGAGGGCGTCCTTTATTGTCATGTTATTATTTTTGTCTAGCGATGATATGGCGGCGAATGTTAAGTTACAGATTATTATCTTCCTTTATAGCATATTTATGCAATACATGCTATGTACAGTATATTGTGCATATATTATACAGGTATAGCAATTAATTTGCCGTCATCAGCAATCTGTAAAACACCTTAGAAGGCTGTAGGCCTACAATTTACAAGCAAGGCGACGAAAGGTCAGGCACCAACAAACAAACAGCTAATTAATGGCCTAGCCTAAGTAAAGCGGCCTATATAGATTATGCTACAAATTTCTTCTTGTCCCCTTATTTTAAGCAGCTCTCTTATCTCATTATCCCTCCAGTTCGACATTATTATTGTTAATTGAATTGAATAGGCGCCAAAGTGATACACTTGACTGCGCAAGGTGTCAAAGCCTCGACGGGGAACCCCGGAATATAACGGCGATACGTTCTCACAGAATGCCCGTCTGGCATTGCGGGGAATATCCCTAGAATATTACTAGGTCTAAAGCAGGTCATGTCGATGCCGGCATGGTGCCGGCACGATGCCAAGACGACCCGTTCTCACAGAAAACCATACCGGCATGGTAATGGTATATTCCCGCAATATTCCTGGCACACAACTCTGTGAGAAAGGGGCTTTAGTGATACAACCAGTACAGTAGGCGCAACCTCCGGCTCACTATGTCTCAAATAGTGATACAACCAGTACAGTAGGCGCAACCTCCGGCTCACTATGTCTCCAACAGCAGCACAAGCGGTAGGCTGTACCCTCCGGCTAACTTACTTGCTGTGTCTTAACTCTCCTTTTATTATTCAGCTCTAATTTTCTCTCTCTTTTCTCAATCTTCTCTCACTTTGTTTTCCAATTTCTCTAATGTCCCTACTTATTTAACACGTCTTCTCCCTGCTTCTCCGCTTTTCCAGCTCCAATCTCTCCCTCCTTTTTAACGCAGCTCGAGGTAACCCTCCATTGCCTTCCTTATCCAATCCCTCTCTGCCCTTTTTCTCACGTCCGTTCTCTGCTTCTCCTCCTGCCTAACTCTGCCTCCATCTGCCGCCCTCTATCTGTTCCTTCTACCCCAAAATCATTACAATAGTTTAAAGGTTGCATCATATTGAGGGTTGATTCATGGAAAAGTGACGAATATTATGTAAACAACGTAAAATAAAAGCTTCTTTCGGATCTGTGTGTTAATTCTGTGTGTTTACGTTGACTAGCTCGGTTAGACAACTTCGTTCTTTGACCAAAACATCGTACGATATTGCCTTGACAACGACTTATTCCGGTACAAATTTGTTCGCCGGAATGGCGTCCATGGATTACAAACGTAATGGCAACCCCATAGTGATTCTTTGATAGCTAAATCAAACTCACGGTTATATTTCCTTAAACAATTGCGCCGGTCTGGTCTAGACGCACACGCCTTATGCTATTTTTATTGCTCACACATCCTTTAGTGCAGTTACACGTCTTCGGAGATAGTGTAACCAACTTCGGAAGCAATTGCCCATCAACGTTTGTCCACCCCATGTCTGTAGCATAAAACTGGTGTAGGGACTTTTACCTGTTTCCATACTGAAGTTTGGAAATGTGCACGCATGAAGCATCGCTGCATCAGATGTTGGTGGCAGAGGCAGAGCCTCCTGTGGACGTCCACTACAGAAGAGTATCACACGTGCTTTGTCACAAATCTCCACGAGGACCGCAGCGGGAGGGAGACGCCAGCTAGGCGGGACAAGATCTAAAGATGGCAGTGCATCGAAATCGAAAGGCCAGCATCGCCACTGCTGCTACGGACCAACACTGAACCAAGGGTCAGTGTTGGGCAGCAGTTCGTTTCAGCCGCGTCAAAGACAGGGGTTCCTTCGACGCCACCGTCAGACTGGAGGACGGCACCGAATTTGGATTGGAACAGGCATTAACTAATTAATTAATTTACGTGGAAAAAAAAGCTGCGTCGCTCACATGGTTGATTATCATGAAGTTCAATTTTCTCATAGAATTCATCTATCTTAGTTAAAAGCTTATCTGTAAAAGTACCCAACCTGCTTGTAAATGAGGGTGGAATCTCTAATTTGGCAAATGTACAGTAGCGATTTCATACTTCAGACTTCATTTCATTGCAATATCAGTTTGCTTAGACTCTGTGATGGTTTGTTTTGTCTTCCGAGTGAACTCCACATGATAGATGATACTTTTCTTCTGCAGCAATTAGGTCATTAATACAAGCAACACGCACTCGCATTTTCTGTTCAAATTTAGAAGTTCAAGTATTTCAGTGCTCTTCTTTAGGGTAGTGATTGAAATCAACTTTTGCTTGATGTTTTCCTTCTGGCAGAACATGCACAATTCCCATTTGTTGTGCACTACTTTGAAAAGTCTTCACAAACTTTCAGCCAATCAAAGGGCTACGTTTTGTTTGGAGCAATGGCTTTATTTTATTTCTACATAGTTTTTAAGTGCTAATCTCTATATGACTGAATGATAATACTTTTTCTAATGATTTTACAGTGGCGGATCTAGAGGGGTGAGGGCGTACCCTCCAACAACCCCCCCCCCCGCCCTATAAATCTGGAGAACAAAAAATTATCCTACCACAAGGGAGAAAAATATCGGGGAAAAAGCGTAAAAAAGAGTAAAACTTTCACTTTTGATTAAAATACATTGTTTCAGCGCCGTGCTAATTTACTTTTTATTAGAGGCCACAATTGCCGTTGCTGTAAATTTCTAAGAGTTGCGAAATGAATTGCCTATTTTCACCTGAAAAATAAGCGCATTTTGGTCCCTGGATGTAACATGATATTGACGCGTGTATCGTACCCATAATCGGGCTCGAACGATTCGTACAAAGGACACCGCCATACAACCGCGTAGGTCTACCTATTGTTTAGATCGCTGGCAGTCAGCAAGCATAAATAAAAGTATATATACGTCAAAAATGGAACGCCGTGGTTACCTACAGATCATCATCATAGAGGATTTGTTAATAATAATATCGTAGGCCTACTGTGGTAACTGTGTACTGTAGTGTACATTATAGACACCGATTTTTTTTTCTAGGCCACCCACCCAACTGTATCAATACCTATTTATATATTTAATTTCTTCAACAAATTGATGTAAATAAATATTGAGCCATAATAAGCATTACGTTTGCGCTTTTTTCGGGGCTTCCCCTAGATGGACGTTCGCATTGAACTTGAACGCAATCAAAACTAAATACTGAGTGAATGAAATCGGCAACAAAATGTTATATCGTCCTGTAATTAGTCACGTGTGTTTATTGGAGGGAAAAAGTATGATCGTTTTGCTCATTGGTAGCATGCTACATTATTATGAGAGTGTCTTTTCCTGCAAATTATAGAGGAGGTGCCATCTATATATAAATTATGGTTAATTCTGACATAGGCGAGCACAATGCAAAAACTTCGGTACAAATCTCCGCCTTGGATACCTACCTTATCTATCTCAGATGTACCGCGAAACGTAGATTTGATAACATTAGTTTTCACATCGACGCTATTGTTCCATATTTCTATCTTAGGAAGATATTATAAAGCGTTTTTTAACACAATTTATAATTTCAACAGTAGATTTTCAACTCAATTTCAATTCTTCGCGGGTCAAAGTAATTTCCGGGTTCACCTTGCAACAACCTTTTTATGGTTCGGGCGAAACCCCCCTTCCCCACCCCCCTTACAGCGAACCCCCTTTAACCGACTGCGAACACCCATCCCCGACAGTGTCCCGTTAGGACCGAGATGTCTGCCCATGTTCCAAACCGTAATGTCTTCTTTCTTGGGCCCACTCTGTTACGGCAGTTAGTTTCAAAAGATGTTTAAATTAAATAATGTATTAATAATTATTAGGATGGTATTTGAATAAACATCACTTTGAATAATAATCATTATACTATTTGTAGTAGAATTCATCGCACTGTTACCTACAATTTACCAAGCATTTGTTACTCTTTTTTACCACTTTTCATATCTATTAGAGAATTTCATTTGATTATAAATGTTACCATATTATTATTAAAACTAAAAAAATTAACATTATTATCCCTCGAATAAGCACCTCCCTCAAATGAACTCCGCCTCCCCAAAGGGCCCTACCAAACAATAAACACTATACTTTAAAATGTTATTAATCATCTAAAACACTGTGAAACAGAGTAGTTTAGTTTTACGAATGTCAAGCATTTTCAATAATGGTAACCGACAGAAAACGTAGAAGGAGAACATTTTTATCATTCCGAGAACCATCGTCTACACTTCCTAGAGGGGGATCGAGCGAAGCGAGTGTACCATTTCTTCCGGCATCTGGGCGTCATTTAACAAAGTTCTCTTCACCACAGGTCCTGTCGATGGCCTTGGAAAAGCACCTTTTCCGCCATGTACGTGCAAACGCTGACGTGCGCGAAACGCCCTGTTGTGACGCTTTACTCAAAATAGGCCTATATGTCACCCTTTAATAGGCTAGTACCTCAGTTTTCATATTTAAAATATCAATTTTTAATACATTTATTTAACGTGAGAGTGCCATTTCCGACCATCTAGAGGTTTTACATTTTCAAAATCGCCTCAACTCACCCACAACCATGGTGGGGGCTGAGTTGTTGTGGACTCTCTACAGTTGCGCCCTCGCCTTTCACAAAATAACTCAAGGTCAAAGGTCAATAATGTTAGAATCCGCCATTTTTTGCAAAAACATGCCATTAGACTGGATATAAATGTGTAGTTTTTGAACAATTTAAGCCCTAATTTGTATATCTCCGATTAGTGGTTGCTGAGATATGAGAATTCAAGGTCAAAGGTCAATAATGTTAGAAATAGCACTTCCATTCATTTTTGGACAATTTTTTTGGAATATAAAAACATATATTTTAACGATTTTGACACCATAATTAAGTATCTGTGACTAGCGGTTTCCAAGATACAGAGTACGTTATTAAAAATGGCGGCCATTTTTAATTATGCAAATTAGGCTACTTCCCGAAAAATGTCCTAACGTTGATAAATGTGTTCAGTAGGGTCTAAAAAACACATTTCATCAAAAAAAACTTTTCTTGCAATTTGTGTGAGAAAAGGGTCATTTTTTAGCTAAATCCCATGGACTACAAGTAGCGTGTAGTGTATTGTTCGTTTTCAGCTTTAAAGCATCTGCTTAGAGAGAACTGTGCATACGTCTGTAGGCCTACTGTACGACCGCTGACTGATAAAGATTACTATCAGAAACTAAAAGACCCTTCCCATAGACTACACCACCTTCTGCCAAAAGCGCCTAAATCTGGATACAATTTAAGACAAGTTAAAGAATGTTGCATTCCAAAAGTAAAAACAGAACGATCAAAAAATGTCATTGTAAACTTTGGTCTCTTTCACAAGTGGTAGGCATATGCATAAGTATCTCTGCACAGTCGTATTTTCCTCTGACTTCTATTTTGTCTGTTCTTCGATGTTTTGTGTAATTTGATTTTTGTTGTTGATGGATAGGATATGTTTTCATTTAAGTATAATTATATATTTTTGTATGATTCAACCCAAAAGTTGCAATAAAAGTTATTTATCGTTTATCGTTGAACGTCTCACGCAGTTATGCGGCGCTATACAATCTTTGATCCAAACAGTATGAATAATAAATATAACTTACCATTAACATGGAGTTTTCCAATACTGCAACCAGATTCAAGGACAGAATCCAAAATGCTACATTTATAATATCCATCATCACACAACAACGTGTTTGCAATGGTGAGAGTAGCTAAATTAGTAGCTACAGTATCAACTTTATATCTGCCATTTGGGTTTGGCCCACGAGTATCAACTAAACGGTGCAACTCATCTCCTTCTTCTAGAGTTCTGTATCTGTACCATGTAACGACCTTAATAGTTCTAGTACTATTATCATCGGGTTTGTAACGACAATTCATGACGGTGTCTTCACCTTGTGTAACATTAGCATTGGGTACATCAATCGTAGGCAGTTGATCGGTTTGACAGCTGTGTATAGCTGAAATCAAATAAAGTACAAACAAATGTTTTAAACATTTTACCGAGATACTGACCATCAAAAGGTGGCTTTCAGCCGACATCTCAAGTCATCATCTTGACTTGACCAATCCCTTAGAATATTGAAAAAAAAAATAAAATTGAAAATTACCATAAATTGAAGCAATGACAACAATAGATTTCAGAATGTATCTACAGGTAGTCATTTTTAAGATTCAATCTAAAAGAAGAAGACAATAATAATAATATTAATAATAACGAGGACGACGCGATAACACCAGCAGCAACAGTATATCAGCAACAACAACAGCAGCATCCACAACTTTAGCTTAAGCAACAATAGCATCAGCAACAACAGCATTAACAACGGCATCAACATTAACAATAGCAGCAAAAATAACAGCAACAGCAGTAGCAGCACCATCAGCAGCAGCAACCACAGAAACAACAGCAGCATCAACATCATTAGCAACAACAGCATCAGCAACAACAACAGCAGCAGCAACAGCACCAGCAGCAACAACACCAGCAGCAACAACATCAGCAGCAACAACATTAGCAACAACAACATCAGCAGCAACAAAACCAGCAGCAACAGCCTCAACAACAGCATCAACAGCAACAACAGAATTCAGCAGCATCAGCAACAACAGCATCAGCAACAATAACAGCAATAACAACGCCAGCAGCAACAACACCAGTGGCAATAACACCAGCAGCAACAACACCAGTAGCAACAACATCAGCAGCAGCGACAGCAAAAACAGCAGCAGCAACAGCATTCACCAACAACTGTAACAGCAACATCAGCAGCAACAACAACAAAACAGCAGTAACAACAGCAACATCAGCAACAACAGCATCAGGAGCAACGACAACAGCAACAACAAACAAGATCATACAGATATAGGGGTGCGGGAACGATTTTTGAAGTGGTGGGGTCAAGGGTATATCTTTGATTTTTAAATAAGGAATGGGGGCTTAGAAAAAAAAGTTTATTTCGCCAAAATTCGTGGTCGAAGGGAGTCGGTGATGAGCCGAACGGATCATCTAGGATTTCTGAAACGGCGCATAATAATATTGAGGAAGCAGACACTCCGGCCGGCCAAATGCGCTCACTTTGCGCAGAATTGTAAGGAGGCGTGTCTATTTTTGTTTTCGTATCTAATTTTGCCTTTCAAAAATGGTAGCGCAAAGCAATCTCTAACCCGGGATCCGCCCCGCCGGAATATAATAGAATGATAGAGGTTCAGACGTTCTCTGTGGTACATTTAAATTGTATTATTTGTATTTTCTCTTTAAATTTCAGCTGTTTGTATTGTTGAGAAAGAAAAGAGCTAAGACTAATAAAGAAATATCTCTTAAATTGTTGGGGGTCAAATATTTGACCCCACACCCTAAGATTTGTTTAGTTGCCCTCACTGAACTGAACCCCAGCATCAGCAACAACAAAAGCAACAAAAGCATCATCAGCAACAACAACAAGAGCAACAATAGCAGCAGCAGCAAAAACAACAAAGCAACAACAGCATCAGCAGCAACAACAACAACAACAACAACAACAACAGCAAAAACAACAAAATCAACAACAGCATCAGCAGCAACAACAACAACAACAAAAGCAACAACAGCAGCAACAACAACAAAAGCAACAACAGCATTAGCAGCAACAACAGCATTAGCAGCAACAACAACAACAATAAAAGCAGCAACAGAAGTAGCAGCAACAGCATCATCAGCAGCAGCAACAGCAACAACAAAAGCAACAACATCAGCAACAACAACAACAACAATAAAATCAACAATAGCAGCAACAACAACAACAGCAGCAGCATCAGCAGCATCAACAACAAAAGCAACAACAGTAGCAGCAATAACAATAAAAGCAACAACAGCAACAACAGCAGCAGCAGCAGCAGCAACATCAGCTTCCACAACAAAAGCATCAGCAGCAGCAACAGCAGCTTCCACAACAAAATCAGTATCAAAAGCAGCAGCAACTGATGACTAACTATTTTTTCGCGGGATTTATGTTTTTCCAACCTTTTGTAGTGTTTTTACCAACTTTTAAACAATTTCGACTTAAAATCACGTCATACGAGCACATCGAATTGGGTAACTTGCACACGTTTTTTTATGAAAAAGTTCAAAAATTCGTCAAAAAATTATGCCTTTTTTTTTAAACAGCCATAGTTTCTAAACTAAACGGTGAAAGTAATTTTTAGTAAATATTCTGGAAGTTGATGAGTTGTAGATATCGGATCATGCATCAATATGGCTCACCGGACATTGTGAGGTCATCGTATGGCGACCCGAATATAAAATATAGGATTTTTGTCTCTTTCGTCATAGCTCATCACATTTAATAGAGCCCATCTCCACTTATGCGTATTCTATTTCTCCCCAGATTGTAATATGATCTAGGTCAAGCAATTACCTTTCACATGATGACGTCATCATGATCAGTAACTAACTTGGGTCACTTATTTTCATCATTGAAGTAAATTTAAATTCAATTCAATTCAAGAAACATTTATTGACCAAAAATATTATATAACATTAACCATGGTTTGCATATAATATATATAGTCGATGGGCCTGTCGCTGTAGTCCCTCTTTACATTATCTTAATCTTAATTAGCCGTTACGTATATTATATATAAAAAAAGAATACAGTATCTTAATTAATTAGGTTACCATCTAAAGTATACTTTAATAAATATTCTTTAATGGACCTTTTTTAACTTTTGCCATGCTTATGCACCATGCTTGGAATTTTATTACAGAAATATTTCCAAAGTTTAGGTCCATTTATCTATATATAAATTTACGTAAGGGCAAAAATCGGTAAATCGTGCGTTATTTCTAGAATGTTTACGCGATGGTATATAAAGTTGGTTCGTACTTTCGGTACTAATTTTAACCACCTGATGTAACCCTGTTTACTAATTAAATTGAGTTCGATAATTAGTTATTGACGATTAAAACGAATTTAGGTTCAAAGATTTGCCCCAAATAGGGGTGTTTTCCGATCGTGGTATACACTGTCTAATGGATGTCAATTTGAAAAATACCCGCACACAATAATACGAGGACGCTTCGCATTTTCCTATCTCCTCCTACGATAATTGTTTTTAATAGCTGAAAACCGGTTGAACAGTTCGAGTACAGCATCATGATGTTGAAGACAGGCCGATTTTCTTTAAAAAATGCTATTTTGATACATGTAATATACGTTTTTACAAATGTATTGATTTGTGATGAATGGAACATTCCAAATTATTTGGTTTAACCATAGAGGTATAGATTTAGATTTATGGGCCCCCTTGGAGAATAAACATAAATAGTATTGCAATGCTGTACAATACTGTTAAGGTATTGTTAGATTATAAACATATAATATACAAATAAATAAACGTTATTACTGACAGTTGCTTCTCAACGTTTGTATTAATTAATAATTTAAAAATATATAAACGTACGTAGTGGTACGTGTATCGTTACATGTACTTTACTATTTCAATAGACTATGACAGTGAGAGTTTTAACAAAGTATTAAATCGTAAATGTTTTACTGTATTTAGTGGTATATTATTTATAGGCCTATAAAACATTAAAAACAATATTTCGTTACTGAGTGGATAAGAATATATTTTAAAATGTTTCCTCTTTGTACCTATCTTCTTCCCCCATCCCTCAACCCTTAATGTTACATACAAAACACAAATTGGGTTTGTTTAAATGAGTCCAAATAAAAAAATTTGACTCATTTTGTTTCTCTCTCGGAAGTAATTCCCAGGGTGCTAATTTTAGCTGACTACATAAATCATCGTGTATATTTATTCGTTTCTGTAAACGACAATGTATTATAGTCCTGCAGTACGTACATTTGAAATCTCCATTTTTTTCTCGCTGGAAAATACTGTGTATTCGAGAACCATCTGTGGGCACGACCTAGATGGTACGCGAGCGAAGCGAGCGTGCCATCTAGTATGAATAAATTTTTGGCCGCAAGTTAGTCTTGAGAAAGGTACATTCATTGCATATTTTGTGTCTAAGATTGTGATAATTGTTGTCATGCTTACTAAAAATGTTTAGAACATATTGTGGTAACACACCACGCCTAACATTATCCATGAAGCCTATAACATTTAGTTTATAGATGTCGTGAATATTAAGTATTTTTAGTTTTTTAAACAGAGGTTCAGACGACACTCTCATGTTTGAATGAGTTATTATTCTGGCAGCTCTTTTCTGGAGCTTCCATAATGTTTCCAGTGTAGTATTGTATGTGCTTCCCCATACAGATTACCATTATTATTGGAAATGGGGTAATGTTAAGGTGTTGTATAAGTTGGTTAAAATATGAGATGGAAAAAAATCTCTAACTTTCACTAGTATTACAGTAGCCCTGGCTACTTTTTTACTGGTAAGTTTAATATGCTGCTTCCAGCACAGATTTTAATTGATCACGACACCTAATAACGTAACATTTTCTTTTTGTTCTAGTATAATATTGTTCATTTTTATACACACATTGTTTGTGTTTACACATTTTTGTGGAGCTCTAAATACAACATAATTTGTTTTACAAATGTTCAACAAGAGCTTATTGGCTTTAAACCACATGTTTATTTTCTCAAGTTCAGTATTGATTATGCTTGACAATACTTTGAGATCGTTGCCACATTTTATGCTTGTTGTATCATCTGCAAAGCAAATGACATTGAGCTCAGTACTTGCATTATATATGTCATTAACGTATAAAAGGAACAGTAATGGCCCTAATACCGAGCCTTGTGGGACTCCAATACCATTTTCCTGTATAATAGATGCTGTACCATTAATATAAACATAGTCAACGCAATACCTCTGATGCCAAAACGCTTCGCTCGCGTACCATCTAGGTCGTGCCCACAGATGGTTCTCGAATACACAGTAGTAATTTCAGCGTAACAAAACTGGCGATTTCAAATGTACTATTATATAATACATTGTCGTTTACAGAAACGAATAAATAGACACGATGATTTATGTAGTCAACTAAAATTAGCACCCTGGGAATTACTTCCGAAGGAGAAACTTATCACAAAATGAGAAAGAACTGTCAGTATAAAGTTTATTTGTATATAATAATGTGTTTATATATCTAACAGTATAGAGCCTATCCACAATCTCAGTAATAAAGTTTATTTGTATATATTTTTATATTACATTCACATTAAAAAATGTTCGATTCAAATGAGGACCAAAAATAGTTAATAGGTATTTACAGTATTGTCAATAGTATTGCAAGTTTATTCTCAAAGGGCCCATATATTTACCTACCGTATGTGTTAAACCAAGGGCTCATAAATTTACCTACTTGTGTTAAACCAAACTCTGACAGACTGAGAGATTGGGATGTTCCATTCATCGCAAATCAATACATTTGTATAATCGTATATTAAATCTATCAAAATAGTATTTTTTAAAGAAAATCGGCCTGTCTTCAACATTATGATGCTGTACTCTAGCTGTTCAACCGGTTTTCAGCTATTAAAAACAATTATCGTAGGAGGAGATAGGAAAATGCGAAGCCTCCTCGCATTTTTGTGGCGGGTATTTTTCAAGATAGACATCCATTAGACAGTGTATACCACGATCGGAAAACACCCCTATTTGGGGCAAATCGTTGAACCTAAATTCGTTTTAATCGTCAATAACTAATTATCTATATATAAATTTACGTAAAGGCTGGTTTCCTGTCGACGTAAGAACATTACTTTTGTTGCGACTACGTCGATTTGTCGATTACGATCGAAAATTTACAAAATCGACGCAACGTAAGAAAAATGGTAACGACAAACGATTTTACAGGAAACCGATGACCTAACAATTGTTGCGTTACGACGTTTTCTTCCGATTTTACAGGAAACCGGGATTTTTGATCTTACGCTTGAATGAATGCCCTTGCGTCACGTTTCTTACGTCTCTTACGAAAGTTGACTTGAAGTCAACTTTCGCAAGAGACGTAAGCGCAATCGTAACAAGCAACCAATGAGCGACAAGAGTTATGACGTAATGTGTATGTCCTTATAGTGAAATAAAGCCGGACAATAACATTTGTATGTATTTACTACTATAATTTTAGCCCACTTTACGATGTTGTACATACTTTACAAATGCACAGTAGTTTCAATATAGGCCTAATAATGTTCTAATCAGGGAGTTTACAACTCATATCAAAATCTAATACTCTTATTTATGAACGTGCAATAAACAATCAGCATCGGTAGAAACGTCACGAAAATGAACATTTTCAACAAGATAAGATATAGAAAGCCCCTTTGTAAGCAATATAATATTATTATGTAACTTAAAAAATGTTTGCTTGATTTTGTATAATTTATATTGTTTTGTTAAATTTATTCTTATTATAGGCCTGTAAATAATGGGTATCTTACTGCGGTAGTACTATGGCCTAGCCTAGGGCCTAGCATGGAACTATAATATAATAGTTCCATGGGTAGGTCTAATAATAATAGGAATCCCGAAATGATTTGCCTTTTTTAATTTTGAAAACTATTTAAGGCTAGGCCTAGAGGGCCAGGATAATTAATTCATATTTTTATTCATACAGTAGTACATTACTAGCCTAGGCTCCTAGGCTAGTTTGATTAGATTTTGGTCAAATCAATTCATATTAGTACAGTATTAATTAAGTATTATTACTAATACTAGGGCCTAGCCTATCTACTGAAAATAATATGTTGGTGTGCTGCACTGACCTGAGTAGCTACAGGTACAATAACAACATTCAACATTTCGCGCGAAAAAGGATAAAACCCGCTCTAAAAAGAAACACCAATCACAGATGTTGTTTCAAATACGTCATAAATCTGACCGACGTAAGAAAAAAATTTCAACTTTCGTAACAACACTAAAATCGGCGTAAGCATACGACGTGTGTTTCACAGCCAAAATTTCAACTTTCGGGAGCAGCATAACTACAGATGTTTCTCTGCGGCCCGACACGATCTTGATTAACGTCAACGACGTCAATTTTTTCTCAACTTTCGTAAGAGACGTAAGAAACGTATGAAACGCAAGAATCGTTGCAAAATTCGACTTCTTACGTCGACAGGAAACCAGCCTTAAGGGCAAAATTCGGTAAATCGCGCCTTACTTCTAGAATTTTTACTCGATGGTATATAAAGTTGGTTCGTACTTTCGGTACTGATTTTAACCACCTGATGTAACCCTGTTTACTAATTAAATTAAGTTACAGGATTACAAGCTGTGCTGCTATCAAAAGCGGACTGATCCATTAAAAAAATATATATATTTTAAAGAATCGATTTACTCTTTCTTCAGTACCTATGTATTATTTTCATCATTAACATTTGATATTACCGTTTCCTAGTAGTAGTTTCTACCTCTTTTTTGGGCGATCCTTCTACCAGGCCTGTGTATTCCTAAGGTACTTTCTATTCTGCGCCTCCTGAGGTTACTGGCTAGGAGGCTTGTGCCCTCATTTGACAAGTGGTAACCATCAGCGGCTAAGAGTATGTTCACCAGTTCACCATTCCTTAGGAAGTTGCTATTGTCACAAAAAAGTATGTTCGGCTGTTGCTCAGTGCGTATTCTGTGTTTTAGACATGAGTTCACAATTTCTATTTCAAAGTTTAGAGGGCCAGCACGTGGTAGGCCGAGAGAAATAATACAATTTGTTTTTGGATGGCTCTTTGCATAATCACTAATTATGCTGTATAGTGAGTTCGCAGTTTTCTGCGGGCATTTCCTTTACTGAGTTAGTTATTTCATTGTCAAGCAGTCTGGAGCAGCGTCGCTTTCTACAAGGGCTGTCCGGATCGCGATTTTTTTTTTCGTACGTAAGTTGGGGACCCCCTCATGAAACGTCACAAAATAAACATGAATAATTCATCAGTTAAATTTTCTTGTTCCGTGTGCACCCAAGCGTATAGCAACAAGAAGTGATTACAGTGATTCTAGGCCTATATCCGCTGTTGTTGCGGCGTGCGATTTCATAGAAGAATAGCGGCGTTTTGTGTGGATTGTCGAAATAATCAGCCTTTAGTTTATGGTGTTTTTAATATAATTTTTTACTAAAGAATTACGTGTTAAAACTATAGTTTCTATTAATACTATTAGGCCTAATTATTAGTCTCTAAACCCATGTCTATTCTAGTAGTAGCTGTGTGGGTGTGTGTGACGTGTGTGTGTGTGTTAGGTATGACCAAAGATAGTTACACTATAGTGTAACTATCTTTGGTATGACACAATCCGAGTAATAAGTCAGCAAAATTAAACAATAAACATTACACAAAAATACATTTTTATTCTCGTGGGTCAAATCTTCCCATCTCATGTGTTCATATACGCGCATTTTTAAAGTTCCTTTGAGTACATGCATATATATTGTTTGATAATAAAATAGCAGAATTAAAAAAATACAGTACACAAATTATACACATTCTTTATTCTTGTGGGTCTAAGCTTTCTTTGGGCTATGTCCAATGAATTACTACTTAGTCTAATGTCTTGCCTAGCTGTCGATTAGCCTCGACTCGACACATTTTGTGTGAAGAAGAGTGTGCGAAGGCAATGACGTGAATTGACTTAGAATCCTAGGCCTACTGTAGAAAGTATCGTATCGCAGTTGTGTAATCACTTCTTGTTGCTATACGCTTGGGTGCACACGGAACAACAAATTTAACTGATGAATTATTCATGTTTATTTTGTGACGTTTCATGAAGGGGTCCCCAACTTATGTACGAAAAAAAAAATCGCGTCCGGATCTCTTCAATGGTGTAAGCTTTAATTATGCTTATACCTCTGCTTGTGGGACAATGCGACTGGTTTCTATATTGTTTAGATGCAAGTTTCCAATAATGAGTACAGTCGGTTTTGCCTCCACTCTTGTTTCAGGGACACTTGATTGCTGCGTGTGCCTTCTGTTGACGGATTGCATGCGCGTACGTAGTTTGAGCTCCGTCTTGCTGCTTTCTTGTATGCACAGTTTAGAAGTTTGAGGTATCTACCGCTAGCTGAGTTCGTTTGGCTTCGTAAACTATCGCTTTTGCGATTTCACTCCTAGCTGCGTCTAGTTGGACTTGTAAAGTTGTAATGTGTTTGTCCTTAGTAGCAATAACTTCACTTGTACGTCTTACCTCTGTGATTGTATTAGCAGTAGCTTTTGCTTCTTTTTCTGCTCTGTTTGTCTGTTCTCGGATCTTTTCTATCTCAGTTCGTGTACCATATTGGCATATTTTAGATTCTCAGTTTGTTGCTTTAGTTCTTGTCTAAGCAGTTGCCTTTAGCTTTGCATTTTCAATAGAGATATCGTTTTTTTTGTCTCAGTTCTTTCCGTAGCAATTCTATTTCCGATTTTAGCGACTTGTTTTCTGTAAGGATTCGTTCTTTATCTTTTTCTCTTTCTTTTATGCGATTAAGTTCATCACTATCAGTAGTAGTAGTAGTAGTAGTTATCTTGTTAGGACGTCTGGTTGCGTTACCGATCTGTTCTTCTTGATATCTTATCCGCTGATTCAAGACAAGAATGGTTTCGGTTATGGTTGAGAGTATACTTGGGATGCGTCGACATAGGACAGATCCAAGTTCCCTTTTTTCCTTTAGCATCTACACATGCTCTATGGTATTGTTTGTTGCACAGGGTGCATGTTATTGAGTTTTTGTTTTTATTGGTTAAGTTGCATCCTGTTACACATTCAATACCTTCTCTTCCAGTCATTAAAAAATCCTCTAGTATGTGTTTTTTCCCTTCCGCTTTAGTGTCATTTTCATTATTTACAAAAGATGACGTTGATTGCTGCGAAAATTGGATTAGGTCATTATCTGACTCCATTGTTTGTAGCTGGTCAAGCATGAAGACCGCGCTTGCCAGTAACGTGAATAGGGTTTGATCAGTAGGGAGGTTTCGCAACCTTACGAATACGATAACGAAAACGGATACGTCATACATTTGTGAAACTGTTGAGCTGATCCCCATTTCATATTCGTAAAGCGTATTCGTGTTGACGAATATCACCAGTCATATTCGTAACTACAAAACGAGTATAGTTTTTGATCTATTTGCACATTTTGCATTTGAATCAGGAATGATTCATGATTATAATATAATTATAGATTTATTGAAAGTAATTTACTAAAGTAATTTACTAAAATGCCAAGTCAATTTTGATAAATAGCAGTTTTTAAAGTCCTCACACTCGCTTTGATGTTACGCTAGGCCTAGGCAGCCAAGCACCAAGCAACACGTACCTGCGCTTCGCTCAAATTTACCGCAGTCATATTTTGGACGCACCCTCAATATTTCGTTGCCATGCGAAACAGATTTTTTTATGGCTTACGAAAACGAATACGTGTGTGTGACGTATCCGTTTTCGTTATCGTATTCGTAAGGTTGCGAAACCTCCCTACTGTTGACTGAGGTGTGACAGGGACAATTACCTATTGACTGTAACAAGCTTGGCGTTGATTGGCTGATTCAGATATGATATTGTTCCATCGTTCATCAATAGATCACAATGATGGGATGGACCATATAGCTATTTGTTGCAGGTACTGGATCTTTAAGTTTATCTTTAGTGGGCCTAGCGTTGCTATGGTTCCAGAAATCCACTATTTAGTTCAATATCGACATCTGATCAAACACTTACGTAGTACATAGTGCTTTGGAGGTTATAAATCCGATCCTTACTTTCAATGAAAATGAAACAGATTTTAAACCAGTCTTAGCCGTGACTTCGTAGTGACCGATGTTTTATTGTTTGGCTATATGTTATAGCTCATCAGAATGAAAAGTGATTCTCGTGATTAAAACGTTTTCTGGAAGCTGTTGAATTGTCAATACGAATTCATGTACAAATTTTGCGTATTGGATGTTATGACGTCATCATATGGTCAGTTGAATTATAGAAGTCGTATTTTCATATTTTGCGTCATAGTTCATGACATTTAAAAGAGCGCGCATCCATATTCTACGTATCTAAACACTTTAATATGTAGTTGCTCAGATAATTCCCTTCCAAAATTGTTATCTACGTGTTTCATTTCGATGACGTCATCATGTTAAAAATTGAATAAAAGACCGTCTCGTTATTTTCACCTATTTTGCACTGTATGTACTATTATACTGTATTATACATAGACACAAGATAGAGGGCACACTAACATTTTATTTTCTTCAGGTCACCATAGCATAATCGTTTTTTTTATGTTTTATGTACGCAATATTCTAACGTATGACGTGCACGTGGTTTTTGCGCGGCAAATAACCTAACTTGTCCATAGTGACGAGTTTAAATCTAGTTATTTTTACTTTTGTTTTCAATAATACATCCGACATCGATTTAGCCAATTACAGAAACAATACTTTATACAGTCAGAAGCCTATTCATTACGAGCTTTCTTTTCATTTACAGTGATCGAATGTTAATTTATTGCACGAGATACGTTTGCATTGTAGTGGGAACCAAGCTTTTAGGACAAACACGCATGCGCAAGTCTGACCAATGAAGTTTTGGTGCATAGGCTATTATCAGGCCTGACATACGTCTTTGTTTGTCACAATGATAACAAAATAATCTTCGCGGATGCGTTTGTACAATGCGACGAATTCAGAAAAAAATTGTTTTTTTGTTTCTTATTTCATTTACAAATAGTCAAACACTTCCAATAGTCAATGTACAAGATGCTTATGTTACATTAGGTGAAGATGCCGTCATCAACTGCGATTACACACTCACAAATACAAGAACTGTTCTTAGTGTTCAATGGTTGAATAGCACTTCAACAGGGGATGCGTTAAACATTCTTGTTAATACTCGTACATCTAACCCAAATGGTAGATACACAGCTAGTGTACAAACTGGTGTTGCTACTCTTACAATTACGAAAGCAGTTTTAGCTGATGACGGATATTACCAATGTAGAATTGTTGATTCATCTTACGAAGTTGGTGAACATTTTGGAAAACTTTATGTCAATTGTAAGTATATATCATGCTTAAAATAGTACTAGCTTCTCTTTGAACTGAAAAAAATCAAATCTCACTTACTTGTAACTTACTTACTTGTAAGTTTGAAAAGTCTTAAGAATCACAACTAAAACGAACTGTGTTCATGAACGTTGAATATTAAGTAAAATTCACCAACAACCGGGTAATACACTAAAAGGAATTCGGAAATTAAGTTATCGTAACATCGGATCCAGTCTAGGCCTAATAAAAACATTATTGTAATAATAAAAACAATAGTAGTGATAATTATACAACCGGGCCTTTAAAAAAATAACGACATTTTGGTTTGATCGATTGGTACATGATCTTCATCATGGGAGCAGGCTGGTTGCTTCCTGAACATCCCCCATCTCACCGGCCTAACATCCCCCACGTATTTCCCCCTGAACATTTTACTCGCGTGACATTTTCCCCTAGGACCGTGTTCCCCTCCACTATGACATTTCTTCTAGACATTTGACAAATACCGGGAGAAAATGTCAGAGGATAAACCAGCCTAGAATTTTTTAAACATACACATTTCTGTTATCTTACAGATATTGATGACGTTATAAATAACATCACTTCATCTACTGATCCATCTTTTACAATGACATGTTCTGGAAATGGTAACCCTGTTCCTCAATTAGAGCTTTACCATAATGGGAACATCATAGCAAGTGACACTACAACGCTAACATACACAAGACATAGGGTGACAGAAGATGACAGTGGAAACTACACATGTATAGCTAGTAATACTGTTGGAAAAAAGGAAAGTGCTGTGATACAACTAGATTACTGTAAGTGTACGTGTCTTCTCGGATAAGGACTATAAACCGTAGGTCCAGTGTACACAACTAGCTCGTGTGCACTTTAAAGAACCTAGTACATCTTTCGAGACGAGTAGGGGGTTACCCCGGTGTATTAGTACATCACAGCCACTGATCACCAACTGGGACTTCTGGGAGATCAGTCTTTGACTGAAGAGGTCACCCAGAACAAACAAACTTCTTACGCTCTTTGTGAGACTTGCTCCTTCAGTCAGTATTTTTAAATCACGACTGATCTGAAAGCCCATCTGTTCTCATCCGGTATTAATTAACTTATTCATTCATTCATTTATTCCTTCCCCGAAACCTTGACTCAGAAATACCGGGATGGTGTCCGGCGGGGGATAGTTTAACCCTAGCTTAAGTTGTGCATGCTTCATTTACTCTCTATTCTTAATTCTGGCCCCGAAACCTTGACTCAGAAATACCGGGATGGTGTCCGGCGGGGGATAGTTTTACCTTAGTTAAGCATAGTTAAGCTTAGTTACATTTTTTTTTTTCACAGTATTGATTGTCTCCATCCCCGAAACCTCGACTAAGAAATACTGGAATGGTGTCCGGCGGGGGATAGTTTATTACCATTAGTTAAGGTCCTATGTAAAGCACCTAGAGGGGTCAGTGATCCATTAGGCGCTATATAAATACTGTTTATTATTATTATTATTCGCATTAAGGCAGCGATTGTTTTTCCTATACACACCATTAGAATAAATAAATAAACGCAAAGTATAAACACTAATGCTGTTAAGATATTTCTTACACTATCAAACTAGTTTGACAAAAAAAATGTGGTGTGCCCAAAATATGTTGGTGATATGCCCAAATATGGTAGTGATATGACATCATGTCCATATATATGGTACATCACATTTTTTGCACATAAAGTTTTATAGTGAAGACAGAGCTTTGGTTACATAAGCGCTGTTTCTCGTGAAAATGGACATTTTAATGCATGTTATGGTATTTAATCCTACTGACGTCACTTCAATTCGACCGTTAATGAATATTAAAACGAAGATGACAAACCCACATTAATCGCAGTGTACAGATTTTGTTTTGACAGGTATTACCAAACACACGAACGAAAAAGTTGCAGCTTTCCAAGAATTACCTTGTTTCGCTTATCTATACGGTATTAAAACACAAGCAAAATAGCAATTTATTAGATAATAACAATCAAAGTCAACCACGGTACATATTTCGGAACTTAATTTGACATACAGTTCCGTATAGTTTAATCAATAAAACCTAAGTGTTTATATATTTAGAAAATGAACTTAATGTGAAATAATAAAGCAATGATGCTATTATAGGCCCTATTAAGAATTTTATTTCAAATAATTATTGTACAATTCGCGTAGTATTAAATGATATGTAAACAACAATAATCCAAGGGTCCTGGGTTCAAGTCCTGTCATATGTCACGATTTTTTCTCATGGCAACTTGAAACTCCACTCCCAAAGAGAAGGATAGTGAATAACTTATGGTTATCCTTAACAATTTGCCTAAAATGAGGATAAATAAATGAATGAATGAATAAATAAATATAAGTGACGTAAATGGCAGTCATTCAAATTACATCATGTTGTAGCCTACATTAAGGGCGTGGTCGACCAGCCATATCATTGTTTTTAATACTTGCAACTTCTTCATATTTACCGGTGAACCAGCACTGTCTTGAATCCGCTTTTGAATTTAGAGTGACAATACCAACCACACGAAGGTTTATTTTCCATCAAATTTTAATTTCCTACATGAGCCCCCGATTGAGAATAATGCCTAATTATACTTGGACCTTAGAGGCGCGTACCAATGGATGATCTCACCATAAAGCCAAAATATAATTTGTGCCCAGTTTAACCCATCCAGTATTTTTTTTTTTTAGTTTTCAGCGTTTTTTGTTGTTTGTATTGTTTTTGTTCTGTCATGTAAGGTTGCAATTTCCGAGCAAATAAATAATGTATTTTTGTTCTCAGAATGGAAGATTTTAAATATTTATCTAAACTGTATGTGATCACCCCATGCGTGCGTGTTTGTATGTGTAGAGCCATAGTTTTTTTATTCTGAATCTCACCAAACTCGGAAACAATGATCAATGACCCAACATCTCGCTGAATTTCGATATTGAAGGGGTTGGATCAAAATGCCAATGTCAATCTACATCTCAACGGAGATACAAAATAAAATAAACAAAATGCTAAATCAAAACCATTAAGTAAACAGCCAAAAAGAAATATATATATAATTTTTTTTTCGGGGAAACTTTTATGTAGGGTAATTTTACAGTAGGAGGTATGCACTTTCGGAGTGCCTTCTAGTTATGGATATGCCTATTTTACTATCTATATAACCTAAAACCACACATGTATGTTACCTTACAGATATTGATGACGTTTTAAATGATATTACTTCATCTACTGATGCCTATTTTACAATGATATGTTCTGGAAATGGTAATCCTGTTCCTCAGTTAAAGCTTTACCATAATGGAAAGATCATAGCAAGTGACACTACAATACTAACATACACAAGACATATGGTGACAGAAGATGACAGTGGAAACTACACATGTATAGCTAGTAATACTGTTGGACACAAGGAAAGTGCTGTGATACAACTACATTACTGTAAGTGTAGACATCGGCATGTGCATGCCTTCTTACGCTCTCCTTGTCCCTGAAGCCTCTATTAGAACTAAATTTTGTTTGGTAAAAGCAACCAAACTCTTGTCCTATTTACCTTTCTATTCGCATTTAAGCAGTGATTGTTTTTTTTTTCATTTTATATAAACACAATTACAAAAAAAAATTATAATAGATAAATAAATAAATGGAAAATGTTTGCTTGATTGCTGTTAACAAATTGATTTTTCTTAGATAAAGCTTGCTTTTATTTACTTCACATAAGCGCCTTTCTGGTGAAAATTGTTACTATTGACATTTTAATGTTATCATATAATTCTACTGACGTCATCTATAAATTGGGCCATTAATGATTCTGATACTGAATACGAAGATGAAAAAAAACCCGTGGTGTAAAAAAATCGTGGTGTATAATATATATTTTGTTTGACATGTATTATAATTAGGCCTACCTGTCAAACACAGGAACTAAATAACGGTAACTTTTATGAGAAGTTTTTATTCCAAGAATTAACTTGTTTCGCCTATCTATACGGTAGTAAATGCACGCAAAATAGCAATTTATGAGACAATAGCAATCAAAGTTAATTATAGTACATGTTGCGGAACTTAATTTGAATTTTTATCGCGTAGCTTGGATTAAAAAGAAAACCACTATATAATAATATATTATTAACGTAATTAATAAACTGATAAAGTATCATTTCCGATAATTTTGTTGGAAGTTATTTATAATTAATTGAACTAACTGGAAACAAAACATACATTAATTGTTTAATTAATAATATATTATATAATAATAATTAGGAGAGCCAATCCATAATAATGACGTACTGTAAGTGACCTTAAATCCTCTTTGAAGTAAGAGTTTCATTACCAGGCACATAGTTTATATTCCCTTAAATTGTGTCCAATTTAAGGAGACTAGGCCTATACAATATTCGGACCTCATGCCCAACCTCACCATAAAGCCAATATTATTTGAGCCCAGTATATTTAACCCATTCATTAAAGGTTTTATATTTTAGCGTTTTGTTCCAACCTTCTGAACCGGTTCTGAGATTAAGGTAGACATTCCTGGGCAAGTAAATAATATGTTTAGTCTCAGAATAGAGGATTTTAATTTAATATTATTCTGGAATTGTCTGTGCTTAAATTTGCAGATTTGCAAAGCTAATTGGCATGTCTATTTTATTTATTGCAAAATGTAGTACCGTGTATTTGTTGAATATGATTAGGCCTTAGTTTTACAATTAAACTACTTACTTATTCAGTATAGTTATTATAGTTATTATATTATCATGGATGCGGCAAACTCGTTGTGCGGCTCAAAAATATGTTTGTTGTTGATGGCTATCTTTAATGTTTATGTTTCGGATTATATACTTTAGGAACCGATAACATATAATTTCCAATAATTTTGTTGGCAGTTATTTTCAATGAATTGCAAACAAAACATTATTTAGCACTAATAGTGTGCTGTGAAAAGAGTGTTCACACCCACCGTATGTAACTTAAGATTCTAAAAAAAATCTTTAAAATATCCGGTGACATTCAGCCTTTTACAACAATGTAGGCCTAATCATGTCCAATCCGGTGAAATCAAAGCTGCGGTAGTAATCGGAATACCGCATATTATATGGATGCCTATTTGATTAAAAATCTAAATAGGCCTAGGCCTAATCTATAACCAAAATATTATGCATTACAGATATTGATGACGTTATAAATAACATCACTTCATCTACTGATCCATCTTTTACAATGACATGTTCTGGAAATGGTAATCCTGTTCCTCAGTTAGAGCTTTACTATAATGGGACCATCATAGCAAGTGACACTACAATGCTAACATACACAAGAGATAACGTGACAGAAGATGACAGTGGAAACTACACATGTATAGCTAGTAATACTGTTGGAAAAAGGGAAAGTACTGTGATACAACTAGATTACTGTAAGTGTGTAGACATCAGCATGTTCCTGCCTTCTTACTCTCTCTACTTTGGTAACTATTTTGTATATGAAATAAATTTGATTTGGCAAAAAGCAATCGAACTCTTTACCTATTTACCTTTCTACTCGCATTTTTTATTTCATATACACAAAAATCACAATAACTATTTAATAATAAATAGGCCTAAATCAATGCAAATTAAAGAAAGATTAATTAATTGCTGTATTGATATTTTTCTTAAACAAACCTGGTGAATAACTGCTTTTTCTTGTGAAAATTTTACGATTGACATTTTAATATTATAATATAATCATACTAACGTCACCTATAATGGGCCATTAATGATTCTGATACTTAATACAAAGACGAAAAACCCACATTAATCACAGTGTATACATTTTGTTTGACAGGTCGTGTATTTAGGTAAACACACGAACAAAATTCTTTTATGATTTTTCCAAGAATTGACTTGTTCCGCCTTTCTTATATGCCTAATTAATAGGCACGGCAGCAAATGCACACAGAAGAGCAATTTATTAGACAATAGCAATCAAAGTTAATTACAGTAGGCCTACATAACGCGGAACTTAATTTGAAATACAGTTCTGTATAATTTTGTTTTTTTCGCATAGCTTTGATGAAAAAGATAACCTGCACTATTAGGAGCCAATCCATAACAACCTAATAGATATTTCAAACATTATTAAACGGAATACTTTAATTAAATAAACTTATTTTGTTTATATTATAAAATAAACTGAATATGTCGTAATGAAGCAATGATGCTAGATGTAAAATTTTATACAAATAATTATTGTATAATTCACGTAGTATTAAATAATTTGTATATCATTTTCAATTGAACAATTTACTGTTTAGATCTTGTACGTGACTGGAATAATTGGATTATTAATTGTAACAATGTTTCACACACATAAGTATCGTAAATTACATGAAGCCAAAAAATGCAGTGATTTACGCCATGTGGTAGTCTACAGTAGGGGCGTGAAACAGCCGTGCCATTGTGTTTAATCCTTGAAACTTCTTCGTGGGCGTGTCCGTCGTATTAAAATGGAAATCCACGGTCCCGATGGACCGCGATTTCCAGCTGGGGTAGCTCTGGTCCCACGTTTAAACAAGCCTACCCCCTTGTATTCAGCTAAAATATATCTAAAAGTATCCCAATGGAAATAAGCTGATAAGCTTTTTGGGCTATCCTGGAAAATCTTTTAAAATGTATTATTTGTAATGTCCGTAATTTATGTTATCACTTTGTATGTATTTTTTATGATGACTTTCCAAATAAATTCAAATCAAATCAAATCTATATGAAAATTGCAAAGTTGAATTGATATTAATGCCTATTATTAATGTGCCTATTCTAATATAATCTAAAATAGCACACATTTATGTTACATTACAGATATTGATGACGTTATAAATAACATCACTTCATCTACTGATCCATCTTTTACAATGACATGTTCTGGAAATGGTAATCCTGTTCCTCAATTAGAGCTTTACCATAATGGGACCATCATAGCAAGTGACACTACAATGCTAACATACACAAGGCATAGGGTGACAGAAGATGACAGTGGAAACTACACATGTATAGCTAGTAATACTGTTGGAAAAAGGGAAAGTACTGTGATACAACTAGATTACTGTAAGTGTGTAGACATCAGCATGTTTGCCTTCTTACACTCGAAGATCCCGCTTCGTGAATAAAAATGAGGGCGTATCAATTTTATCTCTGGTGCGCGTGCGTACAATTAAGGGACCAGTGCTGTTCCGTCGTACAACCGGGCCGAGAATGTTAAAGAGTCGCTCTAATCAAGTTTGAACAATACCATGAAAGCACCAGTGGTATAATGGTTAGGACATCTGCATAACAAGCAGAAGGTTCCGGGTTCGAATCTCGGTTAGGGGGACTTTTTTCTCATTCTCACAGATTTCCTCATATTTATCGTTTCAAATTAATTAATTAAATTTCAATATATCACCGGGCGGTTTAGAATTTATTCTATGCCTGTGACGTTTATATATAAAACAAACACAAATGTACGATACTCGGGTACAGCAAAAGAAGCTGTAATGACGCCATAAGACGGGATTTTACGTCATACACATCAATAACCTCGCTACCAAATACGACTATATTCCGAAAAGTTACGTCACGTAACCGGAAATGGCATACGGTAATTACGGTAAATTATGAAATCTCAAAGTCACAATATCATAAATAGGTTTTACTGTATATATTCGTATTCTCCAAGTCAAGACCTTTGAAATGACACCAAACACGGCTATATTACGACGAAAATCGTTTGGCACCAAGGTACCATCTTCGAGACGTCATATGGCTGCATCCGATTTAAAATTAAAACATCCGGAGGACATGTCCTTGTAGTATACCCATGACAAATCCCTGCTCAATACTACAACGAATAAAGGATCGCACTTTTTTTCGATTGGTACCATTTTTAAGACGTCATAATTCTGCATCCGGTTGAAATACGACAATTTTCTCTATATAGCTTTGTTCACCTATTACTCTAGTATATGCATGCCATGTTTCAGAGCCGTCAGACGACGCGTAAAGAACTAGTAGGACTTGAAAGTTGGCTCAATAGTGTCCAGATGGAAGAGAAGATGAGAGAGTCCTAGACTCGGGTACCCGAGTAAAAAAGTATCTCTTCGGAGATCCCGCTTCGTGAATAAATTACTGAAAGATGAGGGCGTATTGACAATTTGATCTCTGTGCGCGTGCGTACAATTAAGGGACCGCTGCAGGTTCCGTTGTAACACAATGCAAATACCAATGCAAATTAAATAAAGGACGATTTCTAGCTGTTAATTGTTTTTTTTGTTTCTTAGATAAACCTAGCTTTTATTCGCTTGGTTACATAAGCGCTGTTTCTGGTGAAAATGTTACTATTGAAATGTTAATGTTATCATACAACCCTACTGACGTCACCTATAATTGGGCCATAAATGATTCTGATATTGTATATGAAGATGGCAAATCCACATTGACATTCACCGCACCAGATGTTAATGAACAGACAGAATATATGATAACAATGAATGTTACCAATAGCATTGGATCTACAACCGATTTTGTAAACGTATCAATCTCCGGTACGATTTCATTTTTTCATTATCCTTACTTAGCTATCAAAAATGATATTCATCACCCATGTATTTAAGTACTATTAAAACAATGATTCTGCAGGTACCGTTTGAAACATTGTCCATTATTATTGACACTTCATTTTGTTCATTTATTTTTCTCTTAGAGAAACCACCATCCCTCATTAACATCTGCAGTCGTCTTATGATAGGAACATTTGTTATTGGCTTGATCGTTGGTTTATTAATTGGACTATGCTTTGGTATCAATTGTTGCAAAAAAGCTACAAAGGTCGGTTATTACATAGTTATATTTTATACAGTTTATGTTATTGATATTTTTATTCGTTAATTACTTTTTATTTTATCTAAACCGCATGGATACATTACAGTAATTATCATACTGGATATCATTCATGATTGTATTCCCTAAAATAACTTCTCTTTGAAAAAACATCCAGAATATTAAAAAATACTGGATATCATTCATGATTGTATTCCCTAAAATAACTTCTAGAAGATTTTAAAAAAATCGTTTACATTTTGTTTTAATATAGAAAAGCTCACCACTCATACAAAACATGGACGATAACAAACAAGAAGTAGGTACTGTGTATTAATCCTAAGATCTTGAGAGAAATTTACAAAATTAATACGCCACATATTTCGCTCTATTTAACCATCCTTTCGGGCACTCTTATGGAAAGGTCAACATTTCAATATCACTGTCTACAAAAGTATATATTATTTAATTTGGGGTGGCTTTCATGCATGCGGCCCATGGCTGTCATCACGCCTAAATTGAACGTAAATCTACAGAAGAACCCAATTAAAGTATACAAACGTATAATATTAGAAAATAAATGTCTTTATTTCTTTGTCATCTGATCCTACATTGTTTGCTTTTAATGTTATGATATTTTTTTTCCCTTCTGGATCAAATAAATCGACTTGTGACTTATTCCCGCGAAAACAAGGCGAAATATGTTTTAACACTGATGGCCAACCCCTATAAGGGGACAGCTCTATTTTTTTTCCCTTCTGGATCAAATAAATCGACTTGTGACTTATTCCCGCGCGCGAAACAAGGCGAAATATGTTTTAACACTGATGGCCGACCCCTATAAGGGGACAGCTCTAGAAGGAAATGAGGACACTTTTGTGTGTGCCAAACGGTGATTCGACCACTACCAAGGAGAAACTTTTTTCTATACAAAAACAAAACAAAAAAAGAAAATAATTATATTCCCTTTTGATGGTTATATTTCAAAACAACTTTCTAAACATTTGAGTAAAGTCAAGAACGCGCGATTTACTGACATTTTCTAGGTATATTATGACGACATTTCCTCACAATTTAGGCATATTTATATATGAGGATAAGTCGTCCAACAATACAAATTAGTGAAAACGTTTTTAAACGTAGAAGTATATGCCTTCTATTTTCACGCTCTGGATACGATTTGTATAGGATAATATTCACCTTGGAGAAGTTTACAAAGTTGAAAGATTGTTTATAATACGTTATAGCTATGCAAGACATAGGTACTATAGTTTATAATACACAATATGCTTACTTAGGCTTCATCATCATATTTTTTGTATGGTTTTTTATATGTTTAGCCTAAATGTTGTGCGTATATTCGGTACAATAATTACGTCGGAACTAGATAAAAAGATTACTTCAGCGCAAATTTGGCGGTGTCATGAAACATGGTCAAAGTAAATTACCACCAGATAACATAACAACTTTTAACTTGTTCATAACTAATCCAAAGTGTCCTGCATTTTTCAGTAGTTAATATATTCACCGATACGAAATGATTGTAATCCTAATTGTTTTATCTATAAATAAATCGAAATACAACACATGAAAATAAATATTTACATGCATTATTGCAAAGTTAATGTTGGATGGAAAGCTAAGGTAGACGTGGGTATTATAATTTAAGGACAAACAATCATAAAGCTCTGTCTACACTATCAAACTTTATGTGACAAAAAAATGTGATGTGCCCATATATGGATATGATGACGCCATATCACTACCATATTTGGGTACATTACACTTTTTTGTCAAACTAGTTTGATATTGTTAAGGTTATTGGCATGAAAACAATACCTGCATAATATCAACATTACTCATGAAAAAAAGATAGAGATATTATTATTAACAGCTTTTTTTGTTTCATCATATTCACAGACTTACATGAAATATGGGTTGAACACCGATGAGGATGAACAAGAAATGCGACATTATCACGTTATACAACACAACGTGGAGGAGCCATGTTATGCTAATTAGAGGAAGAAGAATATATTATTATTAAGTGTTATCAAATCACTACTTATATCACAAACATTATTTCTTATGGGTCATTATTAGGCCTACATTTATTCCTAGCAATAGCCTTATTAGGTTGCGCTGCGGATTGGCCACCGGAACCAGACTTTATGCCGCGATATAAAAAGTTTGCGCAACGCGGCTGGTTTAGTACGTGATAAAAACTGGTTGGTAAAACAGAAATCTGTATGACTTATGATAATTAATGTATTTTTTTATTCAGTACATATTGAAGTAGGACTAATCAAATAATGATATGGCATAGGCCTACTGTAACATGGGTCATTATATCCTTCAATGATACTTGATAGACCGATTATCTAGAATTGTTTTTTATTTGTTATATTTGAAAATTGAAAACCTTCTCGATAAACCGACAATAGCAATATTCCAGGTGGGTAATAGCTTTTGTGTTGATAGAAAATTTATATTATTAAGTGTTATCAAATCACTAATTATATCAAAAACATTATTACTTATGGGTCATTATTAAAAAGCTTCATTAGGTTGGGCTTCAGCTTGGTTTCTGAACCAGATTTTAGGCCGTGATATAAAAAGTTTGCGCAACGCTGGTTTACATAATTAAAAAACTGGTTGTTAAACAGAAATCTGTATGGTTAATGATAATTCATGTAATTGTTTATTTAGTACAGATTGAAGTAAGTCTAATCAAATTATTTTCTTCAATGATACTTGACACATCGATTATCTAGAATTGTTTTTTATTTGTTTTATTTTTTTAACCCAAATAAGCCTATTTTTATTTTATACACAATCCGCCTACAGTCATTTATCATCATTACCAGTTATTTATCAATGTTAAAACTGATTAGTGCGATGTTTTATACAAACAGTAGGCCTAATGAACATTAACCAGTCAAAGTCTATTGATCTGCATCAATATTTACAAAACTAAGTGTAGCGACCATTATAACGTCTCTTTAACATAATACAGTATTCCTCACATTTAGATATGTTTTTAACGTTCCGCAAACTATGAGCCGTGATTGAATTAGTGCCGGAGTCCTAGACCTAGTAACAGCTTCATTGCGTTGGGCTGCGACTTGGTCCCTGAACCAGATTTTAGGCCGCGCAACGCTGGTTTACGTGATAAAAACTGGTTATAAAACATAAGTCTGTTTGATAAAAGATAATGATCATGTATTTTTTCAGATTTTTTTTACAGATTGAATAACATGGGTCTTTTTTATTCTCTTTTTTTTTTATTAATTATGAATTAATTTGAATACAATGTTTAAACAGAAATATTTTGGTTGTGAACAAAAAAAATGTTCCAACAAGCTCAATATTGGCATGCAATGTCCATATAATTTACACTTTATGATAAAAAGGCCCTTTTATTGTTATTATTTTAAAAGTAGATTCAGAATAACTTTTTATACGTTACAGTCTTGATTTAATTAATTTTAATTGGTTTTGTATATGCTTTGCAATTGTTGTGTTTCTCTTTTTACACTGAAATAAACTAGATTTTTTGATTATAAATACTTGAATACTTTTTTAAACTGTAAGCGTCCGTCCGTACGCGTGTGTTATATGCCTACACACTACCGATACGCATTTTGTTTTTAATTATTGTATGAGGATTATAATATTATGTATGACATGAAATATGGTTATGATGTGCAAGGACAACTAACTAAAAACGCGTAGTAAACTGTGAGTAGATCACGTAACTATTGATGAACTACATTCGGGCCATCGACATGAATACAGTAGCATGCTTATAGAAAGGTCCTTTAAAAATATCAATAATCCTAACCTTAACGCTAATCCTAACCAAAACGTTACTCCTAACCCTAATTATTAACAACACTGTCATGAACATGCTCCTGTCTTTATCTTATCTTGACGGTCCAAATCATATCTGTTATGACTTATCATTAGTTCTGCTCTGCTCCCATGTTGGGAAAAACTAAACGATCTTTAAAGTGTTGGAATTGTGGTTTGTTTTTAAATTTAGTTAAACCATAATACTGAATGCTAAAACGCTTTATTTGTTCATTAATCATAATAAAATAAGAAAAGAAATTCATCTTAAAGATTAGAAAATATTAGTACGATGAAAATCAGATAAATATAAAATATAAACAAGAATCCGTATACAGGTATAAATACACATACATTATTTCACAAAAGAGAAACTTTAAAATGCGGTTGCAATTTGGAAGTTCGTTCAACAAAGTTCAACATTGATAACAAGTTGTTTAACAAGTTTCATTTATTATTAGTGTATATATTTTATACTGTAGTATTTGATGCGGTATATATTGCAAAATAATATAGGCCTAATTGCGTATTTATTTATTCAATTATATTCGTTCACATAGTTTTTAAGAATAAATGCGGTACAACGTCGAGAATGTTAAAGAGTTCGACTCGGCTTGAACATACAATGAAATGTCAGACGTGGTCTAATAGTTTCGATTAGATAGCGACTCTTTACAATTCTCGGCGTGGTAGTAGTAGTGTTTGATAAAGTAGTATTGCATATGCCATTTAAAAGTTTAAGGACTATTATCAATATTAGTAGATGCCAAATCCTTATAAATCATTTGACTTACAATTTAGTATTATTACTACAAATATTGTTTGTGACCTGCGTAAGCAAAAATACACAAGTTACAGATTTAAATATATGTAAACTGAGGTAATACTTCCATTATTGTTTTTGCTATAATATAAACACGAATTTTTATCACCGTAACTCAGATTTTAAGTACCGGTATAAGATAAGTACAACTGTAAGATATGGAGTTGTACATTTGTTGTTTTTTTTCTGGAAAAAAAATATCTGGACAGTTAAACATCTTTTTAAATAAAATGCTGTTTCACTTAAGAATGATCACGGTTTTCAAACGGCTTATGTCTACATTACCCCACACATCTCATGTTAAGCCACGGTAACTAATAGGCCTATACATGTTAGTTATAATTTTTAAGATGTTTCTCAGATCAGTTAATTACTCACATTTTTACTTCGTACGATATTGATGCTTTCTGAATTCAATGTATCCACCGCTACAACGACCGTATCATCAGACGTCGACAGCACAATGCAAAAAAATTGGTAGGTACATTAATTATCTTAAACCCTAAAGTACATAGTTTACCGCGGTGGCGATGTGTAGATTGTGTACCTATCCAAAGTACAAGACCTCAGAACATCCGCCGACGTAAACTCAAATGACATGGTTTGGTTTGGTTCCCACCAGCCCCCTAGTGTTAGTACGTAATAAAGAGATATTATAGTTATATATTAGCCTGGGTGCAGTACAAATTTTGCGGGAAAAAAGTATAGGAAAATTGTTTTCTTTTTTTTCTGATAGAGAATACCATATAGAATGTCAGAAAAAAAATTCCCATCCCAGGATCTTGGGGAAAATTTGTTACGGCACTTTCAAATTTTGGCCTATATAACACACACAAATGCCTATTAACACACACAAATACCTATATATAGGGGATAGGGAAAACAAATTCACGTTTTTTTTTACTTGGAGTTGTGATATTCTATTATGTATTTTTTTAAAGAAATAAAAGTAATGTCAGAATCTAAGATATGATGACTTTTCCTATAAAATCATTCTGTTTGTATGCATTATTAGCGAATTTTAGTGAACACCTTATGGATACGACTAATGAATATTCATGTTTATTATGTGACGTTTCATGAGGGGTCCCTAACTTACATGTACGAAAAGAAATATCGCGTCCGGGTCTCGTTACCCTTAAAGAAACAAATTATTTTTGTCTGATCAAATGACTTTGTTCATGTAGCGATTACCAGAAACTCGTACTTAATTCATTGTTTCAGTTTCGTCGTCTGTAAAGAGTCCACTCTCTAAGTACTATTAAGACGTAATAATACCTGTAAAGGAACCAACTCCAAGGACACTCCATAGACAGAGAATTTGAACCATTCCAGTGATATTGTTAAGACGTCTGCATATAAAACTATAAAACAGCAGGTTCCCTGTTTGTTTTTATTCTCATTTTCCCATGTTTTAACTTAATTCTAAACCACCCAGTAATAACCAATAACGAAAATAAATTCGTACGGGTACAATGTTGAACCAATAAACAACATTACTGTCATTCAAATAAACTAGTGTTAGTTGATTTGGTATTTTATTTCACAATGTCATTGCGCCCATTATCTTTCCATGAATGTAGCCCTTATCTTGTTATGTTTACTGAACAAGCACTAAAGTTATCAGTAAAGTTGAATTAATATTTGTACTTTATTTATTATGTATGTTTGTGAAATGTTATCTGTTACACTTACCAAGATAAAATATCGTAATCAGTACTTTGACTGCGACAACTACATACTTTAGTTGCTACAAATCGCAGTATCGTTCCTACTGACGATCAATTAGCGCCCTGGTCATTAAACATGAACTTTTATCTCACCCTCTAAGACCATGTGGGACAAACGTTGTTTATTATACATCTTATTGTGAATCTTGCTTCTAGTTAGATACTTTTTTTTAACTCCTCTGTCGTTTTCTTTAACTATTATATTATTTTTTGAAGGATTTTCTTTCTTTCGTCAATTCACAACATTTCTCATTCAACGTTGAACAAGTATTAAGTAAAACAACATTATTATAAGAGGATACGATAATAATTCCATTGGAGATCTGTCATTCAAATAAACGGCTAATTTATAAAATCAATATATTATACATTTTCTTTCGAAATTAATATAAACTGATGATTTGTGTTTGCAGAGGTCTTGTTTAAATTCTTACGCGATTCTGTGGCTGTCAGTAGACGCTATGTCGGAGACTGTTACCAGTGTACCAGATACCTATCTGTATTAAGTACTTTTAATATACGATATCTCTGTCATTAGGTTCCTATCCAGAGACAATGTATAACGTCATATATAGCCTACTGCATACAAGAGGTGGTGGGAGTTTTACAGGAAATTTAATTAATCTTAACAATGACATTATTAGTTTTGGGGACAAATATCCACATGTTACAATACACAAACATATGAAGTAAATTGTCTTTCTCTATCTTACAAAAGGAACACAAGTCGGATTCAGTTAAACCGATCCTGAACATCCTTTCATGTTTTATTTAAATATAATTTTGTGTAGGTATTTAAATTGGAAAGCTTTTACTTTATTATTGAGGCTCAGGTTCAACCAGAGGCATAATCAAAGTTTCCGAGAACAATGTAGGCCTACATGGATTAGAGGGTAAAAGCGAGCGAACGCTCAGCTCGTCAAAATTATTGTAAGTGTAGGAGGCATAAAGAACGGTACTCATTACTTATGAACAAAAATATTGAGAGAGGAAAATAGCTAACTAGATCTAAGGAACAAACATCATTCACGTGAAACTACTTGAAAGGAATACACGTACTTCGAATTATGACTGGCATCGGTGATAAAAGGCATCGGTGATAAAAGGCATATAATCACATAAGGAAACGTGATAGCATACAAATACTAGTGACTCTAAGGATGTCAGTGAATATACCTTTAGAAACCCTCAATATTATCGAATTGATATAATAAAATACGCTTTAACCAGTAGGCATGTAAACACAACATTTACAAAATTTATATTCATACTAGCCAAACGTGTATCAGTTTAATTTTCAGCTATTTTATTGATGTTGTGTACGTTGACATAATGTGATGGTGCTAGTTACAGTCCGATATGCGTGAATAATTACTAGAATTACGTAATGCATAAACCGCATCATTACAGAGAAAGATTAAAACTACTCTACTCTGGGTTTACTGCGGGTACGGGAGACCAGTGCACGTTATGCTATTGTAACAACAGTGATGTGTTGTTTTGTACTTGTCGCCAGAAGATTATTGATCGACCGACATCCATGGCGGAGAACATGTAGTTCTGATGTATTAATGTAACCCACATGCATAAGCCATCGTTTTCTCCATGGTTTGAGTATTATTTCCAGCTCACTGCAGTCGATTTGAAATAGGTTAGAATTATTTTGTCTAATAAAGCTTTAAATATCAATGTACCGAATTCGGTTATCCGAGGTCATTCATACTCACTGCTGATTGAACGAAAGAAAAAATATCGTACGATTTATTTACATAATGTGTGAGGTTTTGACTGTATTAGAGACTCTTGCTGACAACAGCTTAATAAATGTGCTAAATCGTGCTACCAATTCACTATGTGGCATAGTATTATAAACTATATCAAACACATCGTATTAAATAAGAAGTTCCTTAACCGTCTGATCAATTTGGTTAACTCTGTTACTAATGCACTACTCGATAATGAATACTTTAGGCCTACTCTGTTCAATCTGTTACATACTGTAGACCTAGAGTACGGTAACAAATGATGTTGACATTGTATAGAAAATTAAATACTGTACCCGTAAAATGCTCATAAAACTATTTTTGTGGTACATGAAAAAAAAGAATTACATAATATAATACAAAGTTATAAACAAAATAAATATTTGTATGGTTAAAATTTCGTTAGAGTTAGACTTGTTTTACTGCATGTGATTTGTTGTTTTTACCTAAAATGTTGAGGGCATCATCTTGCATTCATTCCGTGGTGATGAGTTGTGGTAGTTGTCGTACATGAAAAGAAAAAAAAAGAATTACATATAATACAAAGTTTTAAACAAAATAAATATTTGTATGGTTGAAATTTAGACCCGAAGTTTATCTTGTGATTTGTTTTTTTTACCCAAAATGTTGAGAACATTATCTTGCAATAATTCATTGGTGAAGAGTTGTCGTAGTTCCCGTCGTACATGAAAAGAAAAAAAAAATTACAAATTTATAAACAAATATTTGTAAGTAAATCTTTTGGTTTAAAATTAACAAGCTAGACTCGAAATATATGATTGTTTATTTGCTTACCTAACATTTCGGGGACAGGTTGTTGTGATAGTTGCCGTAATTCTAGGGGGAAAATACAAAGCTATGAAATAATAATAATATTTGTGTGTAAACGCTTAATTCAACTAGGTTAAGCCAGGCTCAATCTTAAATTAATAACAAATGTGATTGTTTTACCTGAAATATTGAAAACTTTTCCTTGAACAACATCATCTCCAAGTCGATTTCCTAGTAGGTCGTAGAGTAGTAGTGCCCTCGCAAATAAGTATAAATTAATTATAATTAATTATACAAATTAACTTACAAGTGTCAAACTACCAAGACACTTAATATATACCTAAATATGTTAGTGAATGCTCAAACATCGCAGTAATAATATGACATCATCATTTCTATATACTTCACATTACTTAACATTTTTTTTAACACATGAAGTTTGATAGTGTAGACAGAGCTTAAAAATCATAGCTTTATTCAGTATTTTAACAAGTTACACAATAATGTATATACAGCTCAGACTATATATTAAAAAAACAAGGCCATATAACATGGCTGCAGTCACGTGCGCAAATTTGAGTTAGTGTTTACCGATCGACCAACCGACCGACCAACCGACCGACATAGTGAGCTGTTTGCATGTGACTAAAAATGTCAACTACTAAGTTAAGACTTAATAATTATTTATTTTATTGAAATTAATTAAAATTGTAATTGAATATTCTTACCTGAAATCATCCGAGATATCAGTCGTGGCAGGGTTTCGTGAAAAAGAAAAAACAATCAAGTCATACTAACTATACAGTACTTATATAAAGTAAACTAAATCTTGAAAAAAAAAATACAATATAATTTACCTATAACGGGTGAAAGGATTGCCCTGAATAAACGTCATGAATACCGTAGTTGCTGCTTCATTGGCAAACTAAGATAGAAACAAATATAATAACTAATAAAATAACTAATTTAGGATCAATATTTGAGATACAATGAACGCGAGAGGGCGCCTTTATGTTTCTAAATAGAATAATTATCAGAGTTATTTGCGTGACCAAGACTACTGGAAATAGCCGAAACGCAGCAAGTAAGTACCTGACAATTGGTTAACCGAAAAGTTACACATTTATTATATAAAAAAAGAATAATTATCATTAATAGATTAAAAGAATTATCAGAGTGAAGAGATATAAAAACATCTAGTTAGTTATATTACATTTTTAATTTATTAACTTTGGAAATTATACATAATAATTAATAACAAATCGTATATACTTACTTAGATACAATACTTACCAATAGCAACAGGTTCGTGTTTTTTTTAAATATTGTTATTGTTATATATACTATTATTATCATTATGCGAGATTCGTTCTGTTTTTTATATATTTATTTTTAAAACTTAAGTATGAACATAAATAAACTAATATAATAAATAAGAGAGAGAAACAAACATTGATGAATATATGTTTTTTATATTATTTAATGATGTTTATATTATCAATATTACTACTATATTATTCGTTAAATATTTGAACGCTATGAATGTGAATAATAAAAAAAAATGTTTAAATCAAACGCTGGTTAATACCCCGGCATGATGGAATGATCTTTTCATTTTCATTGATGGTGTGCAAGATTTTGATTACAAGATCAAGAGATAGTCGATCATCAGCATTGAATGCTGTACAAGCCTGTCCAAGGTCAATCATCTCCTTACTTCCAATTGCTAATGCTATGATCTTTAAAGCATGACCGACAGAATACACGTCACCCTTAACTGAATCGCAAGCACCATTAAGATATTTTTCTGGTGCTACGTCTGGATAATCTTGGCGGAACTGTAGGCCCTCGTTCATCGATGAAAACGTTAACTTCTTATGTTCTCGTGGGTATTGCAGTCTGCATGCCATCCCGAAATCTGTAATCTTCGCTCTATAGGTGGTTCCATCGTGGTGGATTAAGATGTTTCTAAGCGCTACGTCATTGTGAAGCAGTCCTCTTTGATGGATGGTTTTGAGGGCAGTGACCACTTCTATTGCCATAGACATACATTCAAGCGCACTTAATGACGGTTGTCCTGTTTGCAATACCTGCAGGAATGTTGTACTGGACATGTTGCGAATGTTTCCTATAAACTCCTGTACCATACAGCATACCTGACCTTGGCGAAAAACGCCAAAGACTTGAGGAACTGAAGGTAGATCGTATAAAAACTTCATAACACGCGCTTCCATAACCATCTGGTACCATGCTTCATCAGGATTGTTGTAACTATCCAAAAAAGCCGTCTTGACTGCGACAAGGAGTTGATGACCTGGAAATAGATTCGATGACATCAAGTCAACACGTCCATAACTTCCCTGCCCAAGACGTACAGGATTACGAAGGTGGGAGACGCATGTGCTATCCAATAACCTCATAAGCGGCAGCATTTCAGAAAGTTTTGATGTAGCATCTCTACAGTTACCAACGGATTTTGGTGAGGTGGTGGTGTTACTTGTCGACGAACTATCGAAGCTACTGGCAGATGACAATGGCCATTGCGATGAAGAAGATGATGGAACACTACCAAAACGTTTTCTTTGTGAATTCTTACCAAATGATAACGCGGATGTTGGTTTTTTAACAATACACTGGGGTGGAGAAGCGGTAGATGCCGAGGATGACGACGCCGCACTACGAACACGTTGCCTTGGGAGAATGATCTTTCCGGGTGATAGACCTGGTGGTATGGCAAGTATTTGGCCAGGAGAAAGCGCGAATGCTGATGACCGTTGCCGAGACGATTGCGATGATGATGATGATGATGATGATGATGATGATGATAATAATGACGATGATGACGATGACGATGACGATGATGATGACGATGACGAACTTAAGTTGCTATCCGCTGATTCATCACTTCTGATACAAAAAAGATGAATTACTGCTGTCCAAATCCTTCTAAATATTGACTTTCTTCTTGCTTGCTGTGGTACCTCCTGTTGAGATCTACTTAATTCAAAACAAAACATTAGAATTAATTCATAACATTCACACTAAATTATTCGATAGCGATGCTCTTCATTTAGCTTTGTAGGCCTACACTCAGCATGTTATCAGGGCTATGTCATATAAAGACTATCCTAGTATTTGTAAGCACAGGAGCTAGTCTTGTGGTACACAAATTACAATCACTTTTCTGCCTACCTTGACTACTGCAGACCCACGAACTAGGTCTAGTCTAGGACATACTGGCTATATTTATTATTATTATTATTATTACATATAGGCATTAGGATTAGGTCTAGGTTAGTATAACTGTGATGGCCTACTTAATCTATATTAGGTAGGCATAGGAAGGATATTTATAGCTCCTAATTTCCTAGGCCTAAGAATAAGAGTTTTTATTATGCCTAGGTTAGCTTGACATAGTTTAGCTAGGCTACCTATCTAGTATTTAGGCCTGCTTCAAGACAAGGCCATACTTAGGTTGAAAATCTCTCTCTAGTCTAGTAGCCTACAGTCTAGCCTAGTAGATAGAGGATAGACCTACCTACCTAGTTCACTACTACCTAGTCTAGTACTTTAGCCTACTAGCGGCATAGTTAGTAATTACTACTTTCCTATCCTATCACTAGGTATCCCAATGAAGCGGATTTTCGTTACCGCGATTTTAACACGTTCGTGAAATTTCAAAAAGTGACGTGTCTTTGAAGTTAAAAATATACTATTTCTTATATACACATGTGAATAAAAATTATATGTCTGGAAAGATCTTGTTTAAGGGATTATTTTCATATATTTTTAATCTATGTTTATTAAATATTGTAATAGAAAACGCGAGTTAAAAATGAGGTACAAAAGCCGGCGAGCCGAAATCCGCGCGCTAAAAATAACTTTGGAAAACACCTACCCATTTTCAAAACACGATCGCACGAGGTCCATAATAGGTGGTGGAGTAATTTTTGTTGCATGTTATCAGGCTTTAAATACTCTTTATTTTGATATGTAAATCGGTTATTATTATTATGTACATCCGCCTCAAATGTCAATTTTAACGATAAAAATTGAATTTTTTAGTCTTTCTCATTATCAAAATTTGGCTAATTTAGTATTGAATTGAAGCTAATTTATATTTCTGTTTGATAAACCACATCGTTTTATTTGACTTTGCGTGGACCTCGTGCGAAGAGGCCAACAAGACCAACCACTGAAAAAAATAATCCCTACCAAAAATATCAGTGTTTACCATTTTCCTTACGGGGGGGATTCAGTTCTCCGCTTATTACTAAATTACCGTCGCCCAGACAATGTGCATGGTATGCATGTATTAGCGCGTTAATTAATGATTGGATAACCCCTGCAGTGGACTGTTCCATTTTCTGAACTAGTCTTCGCCGCACACGAGGCATGTCGAAAAATGTCGCCTCTCATGGAATATTTGCTTCGAAACGTCAATTTTACCGATTTATTAAATTATTTAATAAGTGGAATATTTATAAATCTATTATATAAAGCAAGTACGTTAGGAAGAAATGTACCGAAGAAATTTAAGAAGCTTTGATTTTGCTATGCAGCGGCCGTAAGCCATTCTATGTAGGCGGCCGAAACGCGCTTTGGCCTGTGTTGCCGTTGTATGTCTACGCTGTTTCTAGGCCTAAATTTTATTCCGTATATTTCAATTCAAAGTGCAACTTTCGGTTAGAATAATCGAAAGGGAAATAAAATTAAACATGTTACAATTATACCATTGAGGTAATTACTTTGTTAAATAAAAAATTTCTTCCCGATATTTCTTAGTCTTAGGCAGAATTTAGCGTCAGGCTTTTATTTAGACCTTAGGGGCCTATATAACTTAACTTGTAGTAGGCGCGGCCGAGTCTACGTTCGGCCCGGCGCTCCAAATGGAATCGAACACATAATAAGCACGGGCTTAATTCTTATTTTTGGCGGTTCGAAAATCAATTAAAATACTATATGATTATAAATATAACTTTAAATACTAGAATTAAAAAAAAAATGTATACTTACGAAAAATAATATTTAATTAAAAGAAACAATACCCACACAGTTTTTTAACGCAATATTTTTTTTTTTCACATTTTAACATTTTTTAACAATATTTTATGTTGTATTTCAGAATTACCTACCTGTCAATATAAATAACCTTACTAAAATACATATTACATTTTATGCAATGCAAAAAAAAAGAAGTTAATTCACACATTGGTTCAAAAGTTATGAATCATTTAAAGACAGGAACTTTTTGGGCATTTTTGAGACATTGGGAAAATCACGCGTAAAAAGCCCTCGGACGAATTTTGGAGGGCGATATCTAAAAAAAAATATGTCGAGGACACCCAAAAAAAAAAATTCTTGTACAACTCTGTCGTATCTATGGGTTTGGAAAAAATAAGAACTTTAAAATTATTAGTATAAAAGTTATAACCCTTCAAAAATGGGTTCAAATATAATTAGAAAAAGTGCCATTTTTCAAGCAAAAATCACTGTTTTTTGGGCACTTTAATGGACCATAACTTTTGAATGGATAATCCGATTTCAATCATTTAAATTGCAAAAGTTTATGTTCAGTAAGTTCCTTCTGATTAACTGAAAGAAAAAGTACCATCATTAATTTGAATTTTTACATTGGGATACCTACTATCACGAGGCCTAGCTAGGCCTAGTAGCTACTACTAGTACTAGTAAGCTACAGTACGTTTAGTTTTACGCACAGGGGCAAGCCTCTAGGCTAGGCCTAGCAAGACTATGCTAGACAAGGAAAGAGGGAGTAGGCATGATAGACTAGAGTACAGCAGTACTTTACGCACGGCTACTCTAGCTAGATAGAGGGTCGGGCTAGTAAGTCCTAGCTAGTAGTAGGCTACACTAGCCTAGCTAGTAGTACTAGTAAGGCTAGCTAGGCTCTCTCTAGCATAGGCCTAGATGTAGGCCCTCTAGTATGCCTCTAGGCTAGGTTTTAGGCCCAACTAGGCTAGGACCTTCCTAGCCTAGGCCTAGGCATACTGTAGTATTTCTATTTATTAAGCCAACAGCTTTAGCTAGCTAGGCCTACTACTAGGCCTAGTACTACTAGTAGTACTACTACTAGGCCTAGGCCTACTACTACTGGGCGGGCCTAGTAGTAGCCTACCTAGGCTAAGCCCTTAGCCTAGCAGCCAGGCCAGGGAGCCTTAACAATTTATCATTTTATTAATTAAGGCTCCCTAGGCAATACCTAGCCTAAATGTAGGCCTCCTGTAGGCCTAGCTAGCCTGGCTTAGGCTATGCCTGCTACAGTACTAGCCTACTAGCCTAGCCTTAGGCCTAGGCTAGTAGTAGTAAAACTAGCTAGGCTTGCCAGCTAGGGCCTAGTTACTAGGCAGGCCTAGTAGGCCTGGCCTACTAGGTCTAGGCCTAGGTACTGCTACTAAATAAAAAGGGGCTGGCTGGCTGGGGCCGGGCCTAGCCCTAGCTAGCAAGGTTGGTTATAGGTTACCTACCTAGGCCTAGTAGGGCCTTCTACCTATATGCCTACTAGGCTAGTAGCTAGCCTAGGCTTCTCTGATCCTACGCCCTGAGTGTACTAGGCCTACACTAGTAGTAGGCCTAGGCTAGGCTAGTCCTTTTTAGGCCTAGGGCCTAGGCCTAGGCCTATGCCTAACTAACGAAACAAACAATACATTTGTTCAAAGTCAAAAAAAAGCCTGGGCCTACCCTTCTTCATTTGGTTGGTTCATGATTTCTTGATGTTGAAGAAGCTCATTCGAGTTGTTAATGTTGGCCATTGCTTGGTTAACAGAATCTTAGAATAATTTTCGAATTCGAATTTTGCTTAGTAACACGTTATGTGAAGACTACAGCACACGTTAAAACAACTGATAGAGAGAAATCTCAGGTTGTTGTCGATTTTTAGGTGGCCGATTCGCTACTTATATAGATAATTAGTAGCGCGTACGCGTGCACGTTCGAAATGCATCTTTTTGTTCTATGCGCGGTGAAAAGAACGGTCGGAACGTTCCATGGTTGCCATGATACACTTATCGAAATTCCATCGATCATTTTCGTTGAGAGCTGGGACAAAGATTGTATAGCGCCGCTAAACAATCTTTGGTTAGGAGCCCTGGCCTAGCCTATTATGCAAACTTACCAAGGCACTGTTATTGACTGCTATTTTCAAATTGACTTTCTCCTAATGATACATGCCGGGGATACATGGTACCTGCTATAATCAATGGATGATTATGATTAATTTATGTCAACAAAATGTTACGCGAAATAAGGAAAGATGATATAATTCGGCCGGTTAGCAAGCAAGGAGGTTGCCGTATAGTCTTCCGATTTCCAACAATAAAATAACTCCTACTTTCCTTCAATTCCCAATATGAAAGTATAGGTCAAGGCCTGGGCGGGCCTTTTGTATGCCTATTTTAGAAATAGTTATAATGAACACTCTCTAACTAAACAAGTTATTAATTAGGAATACGTCATGCCTAGAGAGTAGGCCAGCTACTTTCTGTTTTAATTTGGTTGTCTAAAAAGGGGAAATTTTCTTCAGATAGGCCTAAAATAGGGGAGGCCTAAAACTAAGAAGATACGACCAAGAATTATTTTTGACAAAGAAAATGACAAAGAAATAGAAAAACAGAGAAAGGCGTGGGAAAAAAAGGTGACGGCCAAACGCGGGCCAAACGCCTTAAACCGAGCTACCCGCAGGCTACTACTCAAGAAACTAAAGAAACTAACTAAAAATGTTACCAACTTGTTATGTTATTTTTGCAGTAGGCCTACACCACGTATAGTTATGAAAAGAACTGTTGTTTTTCTCGACGTTTCGATCAACAATAATAATAATATGCTTAATCGTTCTCAGGAGTATCAAAGCATATTGATCGAAACGAATCAACAGTTGATTTCGCCATGCAACTTTTCAAACAATATAAGTAGTAACTTATATATATATATAAATATGTATAGGCCTATACTAATAATTATTCGCGAGTAGGAAGGAGTCAACGAGGTTTGCCATAGTCAAATAGAAAGTAAAGTAATACAAATTCTGCTTTTATTGAATTACATTGCTTTAAAAAAAATTGACTTCGTTCAATTCTTCCTTTGAACTTTTCAATCGTATGTTTCTTCGCTGCTCTGAATTTACTTTTAATTATAACGCTTTCCAAATTGACCGTTGATTCTCGGTCACTGTATCTATTTCCAAAGTATCGTAGGAATATTTGGTAATAAAACATTACATGTGCTTCGTTCACATAATAGTATCTTACCATTAACCTTACATACAGGCACCACATGCTATATAAATGAGATGCTGTAATCCTGTATTACCAAATATTTCGCATAGGCCCTATTTTTAGAATATAGGCCTATAACAATGTGTAATATCACAACGCTAAAGCTTGGTTCCCACTAGAACGTAACGCAAGGACGTAAACGCAACGCAAGCGTTTAACCAATGACAAGCGAAGTTATAGACAGTTAGCAATCACAAGCGAATAAGCCATCGCTTTTGATTGGTCAATTCACTTGCGTTGCGTTACGTCCTTGCGTTGCGTCGATAGTGGGAACCACGCTGAAAGGGGCCATCTTGTTTTACTATATTATAATTATTTCTTATGAATACTTTTGGCATGCCGTCCAAAGTACATACAAAAAATACCGTAGGCCTACTTGCTTTATTATGTTTTTATTTGCACAATCGATATAAAACGTCCATAATTATGTTTTTCCGCATATAGCTATTATATACCAACCATCGATATATTGATGACGTAAAAAAGTGTCTTTATCTTTGGTACGAAATGTTAAAAATAGGACGTATCTGTTTGCTCTCTGTATTGCGGCTGAGTGCGTTGGATTTTATAATTTTTGCATAATTGCTCAAATGTCTAATATTAGTCATATTCAGCTTAAATCAGAAAATGTAAACATTGTGGCGCAATACTATGTTTCACAATCGCCTCGAACTGAATTATACAATTTGTTTTATAGATTAATTAAACCATAATAGGACTATATGCTACAGTCGTACAGTATGGTCACATGGTTTTATCTGACACAATTGTTATCTCAGCTTTTTTTTATCAACACGCCTCGCTATAGTTTATGCTTGCCATGTGATTGATTAATTCCGCATTAGGCCCTATGTGTCGTGTATAAGTTTTACTCAACGGAAAATTGATAGACAGTACTGAACGGCACAATTTATACGTTCAGCTTTCAAGTAAAACATTTTCTCGCGTAATCACCTCCTCCAGCCATGAATTTATATTTTTGTCTGAGATATTTGTGTGTTGGTAGGTGTGTTTGTTGCAGGATAATATCAGAACTGATGAAAGGCTCTTTACCAAATTTAAACCACGTATGTGGTCACGAACGACTCCATTCGATTTTGGAGGCAATCCTGACCAGAATTCCAATTCTAGACCGCTTTTTATTACTTTACTAATTTTAGGCCGTAGTGTAATACGTCAAAAACTACAAGACGAATCTTTCTCTTTTTACTCAGGCGAAAGTTGCAACTCTCTGATTGCTCATTGTTAGTAGGCATATTATTTCACTTTAAACATAACATTACTTTAGAAGATCAGTGTATTGGTTATATTTATTCAATAATACCGGTGCAGGAAATACAGGCATGTGATAAAACAACCTATGCCTATGTACAAAAACATTATGTCTATGAACGTGTACAACACTAGTAGTTAACTTCAAAGCTATAAATAGATCAATCATAATTGTGTATTACAAAGATGATAAAAACTACTGTATGTAACAGGTATTTATTTAAGAGTTTCCAAGTAACATAAACAAAAATAGTCCATACCATACATACATTTTATAATATAAAGAATACTGTAATTGTTGCTATTTCTAGGTAAATAAATTAATAAACTTGAATTAAATTAAATAAAGTTTATATTCTTGTAGTGTTTCATGAGCATCGGAATTTTGAGTAAATACCGTTGACATCAATCAAAACATGTTCACGCGTCATGCTAATAATAATACAGATACATTAAATAGAATCAACCTTCTTCATTAAGTTTACATAATAATAAAGTGAAGGTTTACTAATTCAATAAAATCAACAATTTGGCGTATAATATATATTATGTACCTTTCCGTAATACTTTGTAAATCAATAAATTGCATTTTTTAAATTTAGCACGCATAAAAAGACTATTATTGTTTATGGTTGTATGAAACAGATCATTTAATGTATAAAGTTTAATATTGTTCTAGAATATTTAATTTAATTTTTTTCGTCGTGTTTGAAGGAATATCTCTAATTGCATTCCTTCATCAATCCAGATGTAGCACTGAATCATTGGAACGGTCTTAAAAAATACAATCAACATGCTTTATAATTTTATAATACATGATTTAATAGAAAAACAAAGCCACATCTACACAATCATGTCAGTAATATTAAATATCCGGTCTGGTTAAAATTTATAATTTCAACCTTCATAATATTGTGAACTTTATTAATTATTGTATAACTTGGTAGAATATTCAAGTTTCTAGCAGAGTGGTATCTACGGTGGCTGATTTCCGGCCTAATACGGCGTTATAACGCCCTAATACGGCGTTATAACGCCCTAATTACGGCGTTATAACGCCGTATTATTATAAAATGTATTATTTGGCGGAAATCAGCCACCGTAGGTACCTCAATACATCATCAATATTTTTGCCAGTGTATTGTATTTTCTTGTATGTATTGTAAACTAACAATAATAATTTAAAGAAGTGCAATTTCTCAAAGAGTGTAATCATTTCTCAAAAGTAGAATAGGAATCTCCACCAACTATCAACATTTCTGCAATAAATTACAACAGATAGATGTTACTTATTGGATCACAATTGTCTACATTGCTCAATATTTTATTGTTATAATCGTGTCAAATGTTGTATTGTCACAACTATACTGACAATACAAAATAAATGTTGACTTGGCTTATCATACAAAATTATGAATACCAATTTATATTTCAATTTTGCCAAAAGTGTAGTTTATACGAGTAGAATATGCTTTAACCAGAGATAACTATTTTGTTTTGAGTTTTAATAGGGTCAATTTATACAAGTCCTTTTCAAAAAGACAACATAACGACAACATCTTAGTACAGTATAAACAATCAATTTATTTATCAATATTATTGGCCCAGGTGAAAACAAACAAAAATTAAAATGACTGAATATCGTGGCTCAAATAATTTTTTAATTGGTTTAATAAATTTCTTTGGTTAAATGTTAAGCATAAAGTACTTAAAATAACATTTTATCAATGTCAATAAAAAAAATTATGAAAATGTCAATGTATGATTTAAAAATTCAAAAAAATGTAGAATGCCAATGAATTTAAAAAGATGAAAATGTGCCAAAACTGTCAGAAATGCTAACATTATTCCTATAAAAATAATAAAAGTTAATTAAATACCTCCAAATTAATGTAAACCTCCACCTACACCCAAACGCATTCAATGTAAACATCCATATACCAACAACATTAACATTCATAATTAATAATCTATCTAAAATTAAACATCATTTTATATAACTACAATGAAATGACGAAAACATGAACAATAGTGCAGTGAATATCCTAATAAAATATTTACATACCTAGTTTATTATAAATAAAAGCAAATGTTTCATTTTAAACTTTGACCTTTGACCTTATCTTGCCATTGAACAAATAGATTTTGCACACAATTCACGGAAATATCATATGATACAGTATAGGACTTTCCTTTGGGACACCCTACATATTCAGGAGACACTCCAGTATTAAGGGGACACTTAGCTGTGAAACAAGGGGAAATATTATAATCAAATAAATATTTGATTTTGAAATTTCTGGCTTGACAGTTTTCACTGGTGAAATGTTGGCTGCTAAATTTTCAATTCTTTTAAATTTCTTGATTTCAGAAAATTTATAGTTCATCATTTTCATATATAGGCCTATATATGTTTTCCTCCTATTAAGGGGACAATTTCGGGTCTTGGTAGTGTCGCCTGAATACAACATGTTATGATTTTCAGAAAATAGTAAATGATACTAGTCAACCATCACAACACAAAACATCGGCATACCTAAATTAAGTCAGAAACCTACCTAAAAGTTACTTTATAATACATAGAATACCAAACACAACATATCATATAAAGTATATACAGTACAGTATATATATATAGTATTCATCTTTAAACATGATTAAAATGTTCCATTAAAAGGGACAATAAAAAAATTGTATTAAAAATATATCAGCTGCAAACATTTTAAACTTTTAAAATTTATTTTCTGTAAATATTGCTTCCAATCAAGACAAATCAAACAAGGTAATACAATATGTAATAGTTATCTAAGTAGGCCTAACAAAAATAGTACAGTATAGTAACATACAAGTTTAGTAGTAGTTGAGATTAAATATCAATGTTCTGAAATGGTATTTTTTGAAAAAGTGGAGAGAATAATGTAATAATAAAAAGAGATGTAGATATGATAATGACAAGCCTCAATCAAATAAAATTTGGAGAAATCCAGGGTCATCTTTTTTTTTTTCAAGAAAGTTGATGATTAAAAAGTTATTCAAAATTATTCGCATCACTCTTGCACTCATTGCAGTATTTTGTTGTAGAGGTTTTGGTAAACAGTCTACAAGTAAAAATAAAACTTTAGCAGTGTTGTTGCTATGTTGTGGTAAATGTATCGTTTTAAAGGCACTATCAGGTTTTGCTTTATTTGATATATAGTTTAATATCATATTTTATTTATTTTATTTTCAGTTTTATTATTCCTATATTTGTGTTTATTTATGACCTTCCCAAAACAATTTATCAGTTATTAATTATTATTATTTAATAAGTTTTGTTTAGTAATTTCAATTTTGTTTCCATTAAATATGAAGTATGTTTTTTTTCCAGATCTAATTTCAAACTAATATAACACTAATTGTATTGATAACCACACACTTTATTTTTCTTACCCTTCTTGAGGTTCACAATGTACTAATCATTTTTTTCTGATGTCATACTCATTTCTTTCTTAAAAAAAGAAAAAAAAATGAAAGGGATTATACTTATAACTTAAAATGAATGATAAATGATCAATATGTAATAATAATGATTTTTTCCAAGGTCTAAAACAGATTGGAAATATTCAGCGTTTGAACTTTGAGAAAGATCAATAGATCCTACAAATCGAAAGTGATAGTATTGAATTAAGTTACATGATATGCAATGATGATGTACAGAATTATCTTAGCAAACAAATGGATTTTGACAAAGCAAAATGTATCACAGCCTGTCAATAGTGCACAGTTGGCATCCAATTAACCGAACGAAATAATCTTACAATACAAAACATCTTTGAAAACAAATTCTGGTATCTGACATGGTTTAAAACCATGTTGATTTGGAATTAGTAGGCAACCTACTGCTGGTTGTTATTTAAAACTTATTTACCGATTGCACTGATATCTTCATCTTCATTTCCTACAATGAAAGTCAAACAGTGTTTCATTTCATTTCATTTCATTATTTATTTGGTCTATTTAAGTATATACAAAACAAAAAAAACTGAAATTGGGGAGACCAGGGTCAACCTAAGTGAACTTAATCACTATAGCTGAGCCGGTTGACCCAACCCAAAGTCAGTTTACACATAAAAGACAAAAAACAGTTACATTACAGCGAATCAAAATGAATATGAACTTTTCTAATGAAGGCTGATGGGCTTTCTAGGACTGCAGCATCTGTCAACGGTCTGGGAAGCTGGTCCCAGACATCAATGTTATCTGTTATGCAGAAGTGCATACTGTAAATACATTTTTATTTCTACAGGATATTATCTGACCCTTTATCTGACACAATTAAACCATTTAACGTTCATTAAAATTGTAATATTACAGTGTTGGTTTATGTGTGTGGACCTGGAATTTAGTCAAAAACTAAGTGGTCAGAGAAAACTATCGGTTTCAACATTCTCTTGATCTTGACCATTTCCTACAACAAAAATGTAAACAGTGTGCATATTATAAATGTTATCTGCTGTATAGTGAGGCCGAAGCTCTAAATTATAATTAGATAGCAATACATTTTTTTAAGTGCTAGGCATTAAGGGGGTCTATGTGTGCAAGAATTAAAAATTTGACATTCAACAGCAATTGTACCAAATAGGGCAACCTTTCTTGTAATAATACATTTTTTTTAGGTGCTAGGCATTAATGGTTTCTGCTGGATCTGTCTAATTTTATCTGTACTCTGTCCCTTGATAATGTTGTGTACATTTATAACAGTTAGGGTTAGATACTATGTGTGCACTAGTATTTTGTGATCAGTATGGTCAGTAGAAAACGGAAAAAAAAAACAGATTTTAATTGTTCCATGTGTTTTGTTCCATTCAGCAATTGTACCAATAGGGCAACCTTTCTTGCAATAATACATTTTTTTTTGTAGGTGCTAGGCATTAATGGTTTCTGCCGGATTTGTCTAATTTTATCTGTACACTCTGCTCCTTGAAAATGTTGTGTAAATTTATAACAGTTAGGGTTAGTTACTGTGTGTGCACTAGTATTTTGTGATCTGGTCAGTAGAAAACAGAAAAAAGATTTTGTTCCATGTGTGCAAGAATTAACAATTTGGCATTCAACAGCAATTGTACCAATAGGGCAACCTTTCTTGCAATAATACATTTCGTTATGTGCTAGGCATTAATGGTTTCTAGTAGTAGTACTGGATTTGTTTAATTTTATTTGTACACAATATGCAATTAAAACATCTCAAAACATTTAAAAACTGCAATAACTGCCCCTTGATAATGGTTTGTATATTTATAATAGTTTGGGTTAGATACTGTGTGTGCATATAGTATTTTGTGATTATTATGGTCAGTTGAAAACGGAAAAATATGTTTTGTTCCATGTGTGCAAGAGGTAACAATTTGACATTCAACAGCAATTGTACCAATAGGGCAACCTTTCTTGGAAAAAAAAGATTTTATATTGATTGGAATAATCAGCTAACTTAATTATTGCTAATAATTTAAATGGCAAACATAATTTTTGACTAGGCCTATAGAAGTTACAAGAGATAATAAGATAGATAAGTTGAACAGCCTTATTTACTAAGCACCTTGAAAGAAGCAATGAAATGAGTATGTGCATACATACTGTAACATCATAAGGAAGCTTTTGTTACAAGGTGGATTTTTCCCAAAAAAACATTATTTAAATTAAAACTTTTATACAGTATCTATATTCAAGTCTGACTACACTGTACTTTGAAAACACCATAGTTACATAGAAAGGAAGAAAAAAAATATTAAAGTTTTTGGAACTGTAGCAAAAACTTGCTTATATAAAAGCATAGAGTATGTAAAGATGAAATTGAAAGTGATGAAGACTATTAAATGAAGTAAATTCAGTATTTATCTATTCAAACACACACAAAATAAATGCTTTGATCTGAATCAAGTTGTTGATACACCATGCAAATACCGTAAACAAGTAAAATAACCAACCAAGAAAAGTAATTATGATGATCAACAAGCAATCTATTCAGTATACTGTAGCTCATTATCATAATTATAATAGTCATTTATAAATTCAATTCACAAGAATCTTCATAAGTTTGACTCCTGTTCCACAAACTATTTAATACCAAAATCACATCTTGGATTTAATTTTGCACTTTAAAAGTGAAAACAGTTATGGGTGGCTAAGAAATGTTATATTTCGACTACTACTTTTATACTATGCACTAATTTTCTAACATAACTTCTACAACATATAATAGATTGCAGAACTGGGATATTAAGCTGATACATGCAATGATAAATATGTAATGTAGTTTAATAAATTGTTAAAAATGTTGTCTAAAGTATTGTTCAAATACCATGCATTTAGTTTAAATTGTTTTTAATACATGCAGTATATTATATTAATTAAAATTATAAAAATCATATAACCAATATAATAATTTCTAACCAGAGATTTAGTATAATTGCACAATTAATCTTATTAGAAATACTGTAAATCAAGAATCATCTTCAATTGGAAGAAGAGTGTAATCAATATTACCTTGAGATGCACTTGCTGTTTGCTGTTCTGGATCTCTTTGATCCTTTGTATGATTGTTTTCAATGAAAATGATGTAAACAAGTGCTCCAATGAATGACCCTACTACTGGCACGAATAATGGAATCACAGGCCACCAGTTAGGATTACTACAATTAAAATAAAGATGAATAAAGAACAAATAAATATTCTAAACTTGACAAAATCTGTCACTACACTCTTTCAGTCCCATTCAAGTCTCTGAAGAAGTATAATGAAAAATGAAAAACTCTAAAAAGAAAATACTCTATTATATTTGGTTGGAATCACAGGCCAACAGTTAGGATTATTACAATTAAAAGATGAATAAAGAACAAATAAATATTTTAAACTTGACAAAATCTGTCACTACACACTTTCAGTACCATTCAAGTCTCTAGTATAAAACTCTAGCATACATGGATTTAATTCTATTGGATTGGTTGAATACTACATTTTGTTTGTTCTCTTACTCTATAAATTTGAGAAGATTTTTGGAAAAACTTAAAATATATAGATAGAAGAATGTGTTGTATGTATAAAATAATTCAATCTCTTAACAAGGTCTCTTCTGCAAGGTTTGCATGGTATAGACATGTCAATGACAATAGTATAGTTACGGAGCCAAGAAGTTGTACAATATGATGTTAGTTGACAAAACTTACCTTAGAAAGAAACATCCTCTGTTGCAAAACCTGTTAAACTTTGAAATATTTATAAACATAAACTTACTCAAAGGTACACATTTGTTCACAACCAGCTATAAGGGCTACCAGCCTTCCAGCAAAATCTTGAAATGGATTGAAATAAAATGGCGCGTGGTAACTAAAAGCCATTCCAACCACTAACAAAAGTAATCCAATCAGGAACGGTTCAAAACTTTTTGGAGGTTTCACGGTTTTAAACGGTTCGTCCTTCTTCTCTTTCTTTTGGTTGTCAATGATTGCCAATACTCCAACAGCAAACAAAGAAGATTTCAAGAGCTTGCAAAAAAATTAAGAGATTACAATTAAAACATTACCACTTTATTCATTTCGTGTGTCAAGTACAACATTTTCAATGATAAACACATTTTATAAAATATACTGCAGTATTATCGGTCTTTTGAGTCCTATGAAAAAAAAAATGGTAGGGAGTGTAAGTTATTTGAAATTCCAAGACTCTACTCTACCAGGAGTGAAATATAGTTCATGTTCATGCAGTGACTTAGACTTGCCCCAAGTCTGTAGTTACTACGGGGCTTTTCGATGTTCGTCTGAAGTACACATATGAAACTCCATATGTGCCAAAATATTTATCTTTTAATAATAATAACAGTTCATTCTTATACAGTGCATTTAAGCAAGCTCTCAATGCGCTGCAAATTATTACCCCGGTCATTATTATTAGGAATAAAAACGTATGGAAACATACTTCCATAATAATGCTCTCAGGGCTGCAAATTAAGGGGTATTTGGTCGCATTTGCGACCTAATTTTTCTGTTTGCGACTAAAGAAACAGAATAGGTCGCGCATAGCGCGACAAGATCGTCTGCTTGTGCGAGTTGTTTCAAATTGAAGTCGGGTGTGTTTTCCCCCTATTTCAAACACTGTGTAATTTAATCTCTCTAACTACGGAAGGCTCAGGAGTTTCCACTAGTCACCGCCGCCGCAAAGGAGTCAGGTTCATTCAAGCGTACAAAGCCCCTAAACATTTTACACTCGTTGTGATTGGAAGTTCGTCCATTTATTGCATGCTGCCTTACCCAATCACACAAAAGGACACCAAACACACAGCACAGTGTGACGCGCGGACGACACAAACCTCGTGGAAAATCACCTCCGTTTTAAAGAAGGAATATAAAATCAATTGTACCCCCGTACACAGAAGTTAGCCAGGGCGGGCGCGGTAGATACAAAGGATTGTCGCCGCGCAGTCATCAGCATTTTTTAGGCAGTATGAATGGTTATATCATGATTAATAAATAATGTAATTAATGATATATATATAATAATATCTATTCATTATATAGATTAAACAGCAGTAATTGTTTATCAGTAGATTTAATACTTTATTCCAGATTCTGATTATCGAAAATTATATATCAGAGAAAATACCGCAACTTTTCCTACGAAGTAGCTTCGTAGATAAAACAGGCTACGTTGTTGGCTTTGTAGGTTACATTGTTTGGCTTCGTTAGTAACCTCAATAAACAACCTCACGATGTTCTTAGTAAGTAACAAGGTGTGAAAATTATTATTTAATGTGTTATTTTTGACTGGCGGAGGAGGACCAATTTGTACATTACTAATAAATATATAAATTTAATATAATAGTTTTTATTCGTAAATATTTCATTCGTGTGTGTTTTTTTACTCTCAACGGCGAATATAAATTTCCCACAACGTAAACGTAGAGACACGATCCAACACAATGAACTATGCCAACTAATAAAAATAATATAGCGAACGTCCAGTCGATCCAGAAACATGCAAACAAAAAGATCGTAAACAATTCATTCTAAATATAGTATCAGAACGTTCAATCGGTCGCTCAAAAAGACTGCCGATAGAAGACCGTAATTAATACAGACCTAGTTTTTTGGTCACATGTCATGAAACGCGATACTCTGTTTTACCACCGCAAACCTCTCGCATGTTTTTTTTTACTCGGTACGAGGGGGATGGCTACAAAACAGTGTACCTGAATTTTGCGTCACATGAAACGTAATACAGCTCTAAACTGTTCCCACGGTTCGCACGTTTTTCCCCTCCAAATTCTGGTCGGGTCTTTTGTCGTAATAATAATTTACAAAGGCCTATGTTAAATCTTAACATGGAATATATATTTATTTTGCATATATTTTGTTGGTGTCCTAGCCAAGGTGTTGTTTTTATAATTCGCTAAATAAAACCAAGGTAGGATTGAATCATGTAGGCCGCTGAAACTCTCTCTGCGTGAGCTGAGGGCCTCGGGCCCGATTTCGTCTCGTCGGCGGATGTCCTGCCAAATTAGGACAACCGATGTGTAGGGCGGCTACAAAAATTAACGTCTAGGATTTTAATTAGCCAACAATACATGTTTGTTTCCATTGTTTATGCTCCTAACTAAAGGCGATGACATTGGTGTTTACAAATTACTAACCCTACGAACCACCGTACGATCGACGCGTAGATATTATCATAAAATCGTAGGCATGGCAACGAACAATATTTTGGAAATTACAGGATATGTTTAGCCATTTTAGCGAACAATGACCTACGATCTATTTACGCGTAGGCTACGAAAGGTTACGCGAAGCAGTAATTTCTTTCTGTACCGTAAAAATAATAATTAATAGATCTTGCGTGAATATAATAAGTGGCGCATCATCAGGACCAGTGCCTAAATGTGCATAACCCAAATTAATTGAATTCTTCAGTGCTGAATTTTTGTGCTCAGAAATCGATTGAAACAACCTATAATTACTCAAAAATCTCCCCCCCCCCAAAGCGGGGCCATTGGCGGCCTCCTGACCCCCAGCCTAAGGTTGTACTGTATTTCATTTTTATACACCCCCCCCCCCCCCACTAAACTAAAAACGGATCTGCGCGGATGGGGTTTGAGGTTAGTTGTCGATGAAAAGGTGCTACTAAAAAAATTGGTGGTGCTACCAAAAATTATTATGAGCCATCATACAAATTTGATAGTGCTACCAAGTAAAAAAGTTAATTTGCAGCCCTGGCTCTAGTAAACTGTGTCTGGAACCCAGACTAGCAGTGTCTATTCAAGCTTAGTCTTAGTCAATTTCACAATTTCACAGTAATAATTTAAAAGAAGCTGGTTGCAATTGGTGGATGCTTATTACTTAAATGGAGGGCCACAATAATATTAAAGCATTGTTATACAATAGTAAATTCCTAAATGTATTATCAGAAATATTTTAGTAAAATATACTACTGTATATAAAGTAAATAAATCTAAATGATAAATGACTTTGCTTTATATTTAAAATGAATGCAATTCTCATACCACGTCAAGTGAAGCGATTCCATAATTGCCACCATTCACAACTGAACAAAATAGGAGGCCAGTGTTGTCATCTTCAAAATCATTTAACTGGTCTACAAAAGAATATTATTGTGTGAAAAATACATTCATAAATGACGAACAATATCATATTGAATAAAAGAACTGAGCCATGGGCGATTTAATATAATGTAACCATTCATCAAAATAGTATATACAGTCTATGCATATTATAGAATAAAAAAAAGAGACTTGAAATGCAGTACAGTACAACTTTATTGGGTTGTTCCAACACAACCTGACAACTTGTTCCAACACAACCCGACTCCAAAACACGAGTCTAGATTCCTTCTCAAACCAGGAGGTCTCTCACTGAACGTCCTCTATATTAGAGTAACATTCACTTGGTTACAATAATAGCACAATTTGATTGTCTAGTTGGTTAGACTTGCTTTATATTGGTAGTTTAATATACACCACACTCTTTCCATGATGCGTGTTAAAAAGGGCATGGCCAGGAAATTGAGGAAATAGCCAATTGTACATTGTCTAGTTGGTTGGCAATTGCATTGCTATGCACATTAAATAATGAAACTTTATGAGGTGAATGTGGAAAATATTTTTATGAGTTGATAAATTGACGGCTTTATATTTATTATTAATAGTTCCTTATATTTGTATAAAATAAATATATATATATATATATAAATCCAAAGGCAAATTACTGAAAAAATGACAATGCTGTGGGTATCAGTGGCTGGTTCTCAATGGAAATACAAAAAAAAAAGCGAAAAGCTAAATCAAAACGATAAAGTAAAACAGCCAGCTATAATGAAGCATTTTTGTGTACAATTGCTTACATTGTATACATTTTTAAAGTAAAAATGGTATTGATACCAAATTAATTTTATGACTTCTTCTTCACCTTCTAAGGTTAATCATCATCTAAATTGGCCAAAGAAAATGTGGTGTTCAGAACTAATAATCCTAATTATTTTTTAATTATTCTTAATTTATCTTATTTTTAATTAATTATTTTTCTAATTATTTTTTAACAATATAAACATATTATAATATCATATTATAACATCTGTTTACAAAATAGCTGCCAAAATAAAATCTATTTAATTACATAATTCAACAACAGTGTAATTAACAGAGCTACTCACCGAAATATAAACCCCAGATCAGAAATGAGCCTAAAAATGCCCCACAAAATTGGGCAGCTAGCAACAGCAACATGTCTTTAGTTTCAATCTTACCCATAAAACGGAAAACGAGGGTTAAACCTGGGTTTAAAAATCCAGCTGCAAATACAACAAAAAAGTACACAAATGTTTACTGTTTAGTTGTCTCAGTACAAAGTCTCAATAAGAGATTATAATTAGAGTTTCTAGAGCCGGTGGTGTTGCTCTATGATTCATAGTCAACATCTCTGCCCTGATAAGGGTTAGGATTACTTTACATAAACCTGATGACAAAGACGAACAGCCCATTGGATGGCCACCTTGTATGGTTGTATGAATAATAATAAATCAATCCAAATAAGTGAATAATAATAATACATATGTCTTATGGTTATATTTGAATAAAGTGCACTACATACTACTACTACTAATAAAACACTTTCTTTCTTTATTTCCATTCACAACAAAAAAGCATAAACATACATAACTATTCATTACAAAAATGAAAGAATGGAAAGGGGGAATCTCTGAAGTACAGCTTATAAGTAGAAACCCCTTGTTACATAGAGGTGGGATTATTATTACAATTTGCATTAACATTGAAATAGAAAGGGGGAATCTCTGAAGTACAGCTTATAAGTAGAAACCCCTTGTTACATAGAGGTGGAATTATTATTACAATTTGCATTGCATTTGTATCAAAGTAATTAAGTTAGGCTACATAATACTGGGTCATATATTCTGTTATTATGTAAATCTTACCATTCTCAATGCTTATATACAATCCCAGCATATATCCAAATGAAATGCCAAAGTTGATGTAGAAAATACCACTGGCATCATATGAAAATGTGTTATTTATTGAATTTTCTAAATTGTCATTGTTATAACAATTTACATTTGCCACCACATTGCCACTAATAAACTGTAAATAAAGATAAATATATTTATATCTAAAAAATATTTTAAGATTGAATATTATTATTGTTATTATTACATTTCTTTACCCAGGGTAGCCCAAACAGTTTAAATTGGTTTTCATTAGGGCCCTGCATACAACATTATACATTGTTAAAAACTCAGCAGAGACTTAGTTATTATTAAATACAGTACATCATACAGTAGTCTCAACAGGCAAATTATTTCATGATGTGTTCTCTAACAAAAAAACTTGTGGACTGTCTTGTTTAACAAGTTTGTGAAAGTGGCATGAATAGGTTTGTCATGGGTGTTAAATTGTTGAGACATTTGCAAACGAGAGTGGCTTATTGTAATACCACTCTTTCGAAAAAAGAAGCCATTTCAGTTTTGAAAACATCTCTGATGATCGGGTAAGAAAATCGCAGTTTAGAATTAGTCTAGCTGCTCTTTTTATACACTTGTTAAGCAAAGTATTATGTGATATCGCCCTCCTCATAATGTACAGCAGTAGTCCAGTGATGGTCTAACTAAGCTTACATAAAGTATGTATAGACTGCGTTGGAGGACACAATACCGTACTCTGCTTAATAACATACCAAGTTTATATGAAACTGTTTTCATGATATGTTCGACATGTGGCATCCAACCTAAAGTCTCACCAATTATTACCCCTAAGCATTTGCAATGCATTTCTCTAAACAATTACAGTATTATCAATATTAATATCAAAATCGACTGGAAATTTTCTTTTTTGGATCCAATGAGCATAGATTTAGTATGAGTGCAGTAGGTTGATTTAATTTATTTTAGAGTTGTTTAAATAAAATTTATCTATTTAAAATACGAAGAATAAAATGTTTAAACAAATGAAAAAAGACATCACACTATCACAGAATCCATGGTGACCAACACAATATTTAAAATCAAAAATTGATTTAATAAAATTAAAATGTTCATGATGAGCAAAATTTAAAATATGGAAAACAGGTTATTCTTAGTGTAAGAAGACACGTCAGGCCCCAGTATATATAATATAATGACAATGGCAATTTACAAAGTGTGGAATAGCGATTGTTTCACAGTTTCATTAACCCTTATGAATAATCATCATGATGTAATTGTAATGTAAATATTATCAAATAAAATTAGAAAATGACTAGGCCTAGGCCTAGCCTAAGTTTAATAGGCCTACATTTGGTCCTGGATCCAATTCCAAGGAAAGTGTTTTTACATCGTCATTTACCACACTTTTTTTTACAAAGCCTTGTTTGTAGGGAGGAAATGCCTGCTGAGATCAGGTTACAGCTAGCGCCTAGGCCTATTATATAAAAGATCATACAGTACATGTTATAACAGTGCAGTGGAGTGCAGTGGTGGTAGACACACCTTCTTTTGTTGCGAGTCATCACCACTCACTCCCCGACCTACCTATCTAGGCTAGGCCTAATAGTAGTACTAGGCTAGTACTGATCACTTACAACAAATATGAACATTCCAAGTAATTCAGAAAATACTTGTTTCCACCCGCTTTTTGATGCACAACTACATTTTTCAAATGTGCTTTCATACCACAGCCCCATGATTATCTATTAGGCCTAGCTAGACTAGCTAGAACGGTATACGTCACGCGGGTAAGTCCAAAAAATATTTATAGAAAAGGGGAATTCCCTAAGTCACATGATGATGAAACGCCCTCAACCAAAAACTTTTGGAAAACTGAGCTCTCTATCTATATATAAATTTACGTAAGGGCAAAATTCGGTAAATCGCGCCTTACTTTTAGAATTTTTACTCGATGGTATATAAAGTTGGTTCGTACTTTCGGTACTGATTTTAACCACCTGATGTAACCCTGTTTACTAATTAAATTAAGTTAGATAATTAGTTATTGACGATTAAAAAGAATTTAGGTTCAACGATTTGCCCCAAATAGGGGTGTGTTCTGATCGTGGTATACACTGTCTAATGGATGTCCATCTTGAAAAATACCCGCCACAAAAATGCGAGGAGGCTTCGCATTTTCCTATCTCCTCCTACGATAATTGTTTTTAATAGCTGAAAACCGGTTGAACAGCTCGAGTACAGTATCATAATGTTGAAGACAGGCCGATTTTCTTAAAAAATACTATTGTGATAGATTTAATATACGTTTATACAAATGTATTGAATTGCGATGAATGGAACATTCCAATATCTGTGTCGTTCCACAAGTGTCTATTCCCTCAGGCGTCGTAAAGGCAAGTACTGTATACTCATAACAGAAATTCGATCCATTTTTTTTTCAATCTGTGCTGCAGAGGTTGGATATATAGATTTTTTTTAACGGATAATGAGCTAGCGTTTTCAGTCGCCGTATATTATGTACAAATCTTTATTATTGCAGTTAAACCACCCACGTGACATCATCACCCTTCCCTCACTGGCATGAGTAGCGTTGTAAAGCCAGTAGAGGATAGGCCTACGGTGCATCACATGCCCTAAACGCAGAACAACTTTGGTGGGTAGGGTTAAGGAACCAACTTAAGTATGAATTGGCTCTAAGAAACAATTGAAAACCATGGCCTACTAATTAAGTTGAGTTAGATGATTTAATATTTATTGACGATTAAATCGAATTTATCATTTGCCACGAATAGGGGTGGTTTTCACAAATTGTTTTACATTATATAAACATATTATACACGTCGTAGTGATCATGTATCGTTACATGTACTGTACTATTTCAATCGACTAGGACGGTTATAGTTTCAACAAAGTATTATATCGCAATGTTTTACTGTGTTTAGTGGTATATTATTTGTAAAACATGAAAACAATTAATATTTCGTTACTACATGGATAAAGAATATATTAAAAAATTGTTCCTCTTTGCACCCCTCCTCTTTCCCATCCCTCAACCCTAATGTTACATACCAAACACAAATTAAGTTTGTTTAAATTTGACTTAAACAATTGGTCTCATTTTGTGACAAGTTTCTCTTTTGGAAGTAATTCCCAGGGTGCTAATTTTAGTTCAGTAAATAAATCACAGTGTCTATTTATTCGTTCCTGTAAACGACATGTATTATTGTCCTGCGGTACGTACATTTGAAATCGCCAGTTTTTTAACGTTGAAATTATTATGTATTCGAGAACCATCTGTGGGCACGACCTAGATGGTACGCGAGCGAAGCGAGCGTACCATCTAGTTAAAATAATTCAAAATAATTATCATGTGGCTTCTTGCCTATGTTTTTGCTCCTTCTTGTAAATGTGCTTTTATTTTTATTGTAGGTGTTTAAATTAGGCCTAATTGTTTGTATCATGCTGCATATAGTTTTCAGATTTGTTCGTATTGTTTTACAGAATAATAAGATGCCTCCAGACGTTTACAAAGTTCTCTTCAACAAAAATTAATAATAAATAAATAATATTATATTATAATGTTTGTTAGGCAGGATAGTCAGATGCTCATCATTATGACTCCGTTTTCGGACTTTTTTGTTGTCTTGGACAATCTGTTCGGTTTATTAGGCTTCCTGGTTTACCGTATTTAACAATAGCCTAACACTTAGGCCTACTTTCTTTTTACACTCGTATCCACAGCGCATAGAGACTATTTGCTACTGTTTGCGCTATACATTTATTTAAAACCATTAATAATAAAATACAGTATTATTTATTAATTTTTATTTTCATTGCAATTAATTCACAGAATATGTTATATACAGTAGTTAATTATTTAAAATTCTTATAGTCATAGGCCCCTATAAGTATTATTAGTCCATGGCCTGATAAGCAACTGTATCTTCAATAGTAAATGATTTAAAAAAATAGGATACTTTTCACCACATATACATTCCACAATTACTTTTCCCAGTCTGCTGGGAGGCCTAGTTATTGTCTTATTTGTATATGTTAGTCCATCGGTCGGCGTTTTGATTTTTCTGAAATTGGGAGCTCAGGTATACGTGAATATGCACATAGGCCTATGTGCTAAAATATTATCTTATTTTTTATTAATTTCGGTCTAGAACCTAGACTGCACCACCAGCTGCATTTTAAATATATTGATTTTTCTATGAATTATACTCTGTAGTCATCATAGTCCAGGCCATAATAAAATTATGGCCATCGTTAAAATCAATTAGGCCTACATGTTTTTTCCCACATATTTTTTCATTTCTTTTCTTCTAATTCTTCAACAAGTTCAGCAAGGTCAATTCGTCCAGCTTTTTTCAGTGCCGTGTGTAAAATATTTACTCTGTTGTCCCCTCGTTTGGTTGTCTTTTTCCATTCTAGCAACATGGCAACTGCCTGTTCTTCTGTGTCTCCTTGATGTTTCGATGACATTTTCTCTTGTTTAGAATACGGCACTCCGAGAAATGTAGCCAGTTTTCTCCAATCGCTGCCTAATTCATCGGCCAATTCTCGAAAAACAACTTCTGTTAGTGGACAGGTATCTGAATTAACAAAAAAAATAGGGTATAGTGTTTTCATCTTATTGAATCATAGCCTACGTCACTCATCCTGGCCATGGTGCCTAATTTTCAGACGTAGGAGCATTACACAAAATGTCTTTCCACTATAACAACGGTTAAGGAAAACTCACTGCATTTTATGTGCAATCATATTGACTCTAGTTCATGCTTTTCTCGTATAATATACATATTATAAAAACCAGATGATAGCCTGCTCAATGAAGGCGGTTAACAAAACAAGTGTAGGCTTACAAAATACCTAACAGGTACGGTCGCTTCTAACTTATAGTATATCGGATAAAAGGAAAGCCTTCATTTTAAATAAAAGTCGTTACCTGATTTTTTTAGTTGAGACTGGATTGGGAGTGAAGTAGACGTCATTGGATTTGATATACTCGGTAGCGAAACAGCCTAAAAATGAAATAAACAATCAAAATTGTATGTTTGTTGTAATAAGAAAACGGAATCAGTGGACTCCTTTTTGTAAAGTACGCAATAAGATTATTATTCATTTCATTTAATTTTTCCTCATGTAAATACCACCATCCCCAAATTAGGTTCACTAGATACTATCTAACTGACTATCGCAAGTCGATTAGTACAAGTCTAGTAAATGATATGTACCTATATGTGTACATAACTGATTCCAGTTAGATAGTATCAAGTGACAGCAAGGTAATCGGGTGATGATTTTTGTTGTGGAAATTAAACATACGCACCTCCGCATCTCGAAACACAGATCGTAAACCAAGTTGCTGTAACAGCTCATATATCTTAGTTTCAAAAATTATAGGATCAGTAGCTTCAGAAAAGTCTACGTAAAGATGTCCACCAAATATTGTAGCAACCCAGCCGTCAGGAGAATAGTCGGCCTGCATTTTAATCGGAATAAATTCCTTCTTAAATTGACGCATACAGTTTCCTTCTAATAATCAAAAAGTCGAATATAGTTGTTAACAGGGAAAATAGTGTACCATCTGATAAAACAGTCAATATGTGAAACCCACGTAGGCTTGTAGATGTTTACAGTAGGTATAATTAGGCCTACCAATTTAAGCCCGTATGGTTAGCTTATTGAAAAGGTCTATTTCAATTTACAAAGCTAAAAATTATAATTTTAGGAAGATTGTTTTCCTTTGTTTGACTTCCCAATGTATAACTACAAGGACCGTTTGATCACATTATTTTGGTAGGCCTACTAACTATGCGGGGAAAAAACGTCGATGAAAGCCCTTATTTTATTTTCATTAAAGCTAATGGTATTATAGTCGTCAACACACCTGATTTGCAATTATCACTATGTTGGTATTTATCAGAAAAGCAAGCCAGAACAACAGCAGCATTTTTCACCGCAATTGCCATTGTGTCGAAGATAAAGCCATGCATCTTTTCTATGTCTATCCATACGTTGTAACCATGTTGTTTCAGACGATCTGCAATTTTTCGAACCATTCTAAGACAAATAATTAGTTGTATATATCATTATGTTTTCATTGAAATGCATTGATATCGTGTGTCCACCTAAATTGTTTAGGCCTATAGATAAATCATCCAATTTGGACATTATATATTAATAATATTAAACATTCTGAATATAAAATAGGGATAATAATAATTTATTTTATGATAATGTAACTTTGATGCTATTATTTTAAAACTGGAAATGCTATTTTGTTGTCAGGTGAATAAACATCTCAATCTTTACAGAAGCACCATGTTAAATATTAGCTGTATGTTTGTTTCTTGTAATTCAATTGCATTCTGCATATAGCCGGTTTGACACATGAATGCAACTCCAACACATTTCTCTTCGTAATAAAAAAAAAAGTCAAAAGTAATATAAAGCAAGCATGTATAAAGTAATTGACAAGAAGCATCCAGTAGCTTGATAGCTGATTCATCGATTATGCTTATGATCGATCGATTGAATGTAGAAATCAATATCAGTAGGTATACATATACTGTAGAAGGATATTTTGACATTTTAATGAAAATAACACTTACGCTTGATCATCCCATTGATAACTCATCATAATATATCCTGGAGCCTACAAAAAGTCCATTAACATACATTGGCAACAACAAAATAAAATATGAAAAAAAAACAAATAACAATGGGACAAACGTTATAATAACAAAATTATAATATTTAATCCTTGCTTTAGTCTACAAACTCCAACTAAATATTTTGCTTACAATGACGTATAGTTTAAGTTTGTTTCAATGTAGGCCTATAAGCTTTGAGGTATTACGATCCACTGTGATAAACACTGCGTATTACCTCTCCCGTCCCCGCCCCCGCCCCGCTAAAAAAGTGTTAATTGCAAGTTAATTAAAGCAACTTTAATCTAAAAACAATCTGCAGTAAACTTATACACGATTTATACAAAATAATTTAAAAAGTACCATTATAAGTACGGTATCTTTATGTTACAGTAAAGACAACTAAAATGGTAGCTATAGCCGGGTGGTGACCAGTGTGTAGCCCACAATCATGTCACAATGTAACGCATAGAAGTGCAGTACTTTATTGCACGATGTTCAAAATAACGAAATAAACACAAAGTTTATTATTTAGGTACGTTAACCACATTTGAATTAAAATATTTAAATAAATTTGGACATTATTAACATTTAATTAGTCCGTCTCTCAAAAATAGGTATTTACTACACATAAACTTACTAAAAGCAAGGCTATCAAATAACAATCAACATTAGCAGTGGCTTAAATAATTGGAAACCATGCATTAATGCTGCTAATAAACTATTGTAAGGGTTACCGGTTTTTAAAACATTTCATGCACTTATTTAACTTACATCCATAGTTGGTTAAACTTGTAGGTCGTCAAAAGTTGCTTACAAACGAGAAAATAAACGCCTAAAAATACACTTGATTACCGTTAATAAGTAAACTCTTTGTGTAAAAATTAGCCTTTTAAAAGGCGTAAAATAAAGTCTCTTATGATTCATTTGTAAAGGAAGTTTAAAATTTCCTGTTTATTGAAGTGCGCCATCATTATTTTTTTCTCTCCTTGTTTTAGGATTTTACTTTAAATTTGAACAGAACTGAATGTTACTTGGCTCACGTTCAATGTTGTAATAGTAATTCTTTAATCGACCTTTTATTATATCAGTCAATTCTGTAAACAAAACATATTATTCGAAACTATATATAATATTCTGGTAAGATCTATTGATGTTATATCTTAGCTCTCTTTCAAATCTAATTTCACCCAAAATGTATACTAGCTCCGGTTCAGTTTATCACTCAATGTTAAACGTCATAATATTAGTTTTCATTTCGTTGATAATCTAAACACGGTCAAATCAACCTACTAAATGCTAGACTATTTATTTGATTCACCAGTTCTATTTTATTTTAGGAGGTTACTACAACATGCTTGGTCATTATTAAAATTAATATTTATAATTACAACTGTGGGTCTAGAACATGCTTTAACTAGGAGAGCACTCAGCAATGTTCTTATCCAATTCAGGCATAGTTCCAGTCTGCTGTTCAGACTCAATATGCTGCTGAGTGTCCTGCAACCACTGCACGAGATCTTTTCTTCCAATATCATCGAGTGCCTCTGAAAGTGTCTTCATCGAGTCTGATTGACTGTTTTGTCCTTGATGCCATTTTCCCAGCATCACATAACATCGACGAGTTACGGTTTTATAATCTTTCTGCAACTTCTGAATTGTTGAAGTCGCAACCTCAAGTCGTTGAGCTAATTTCGACCAATGTAATGAAATTCTCTCAGAAAGACCCTTCATAACAGCCTCAGATAATGGGCCTAATCGTAAGAAATCAAAGTAAATTAAATTAAAATTGTTTAAAAGAAATTATATCATTCGAATTTTGTATTTCCATGTTCATAAAAAATCCTAAATTCTTACCTTCGGCACTGAAATACAAAACACCATCGATCTTGCTAATTGGGGCCTCCTGGATAAAAAAAATAACACTTTTATACTACTGTATTACTTTAAAAATGTTACCTAATCGAAATAAATCGAAACCGAAAGCCATTCCATCACATTATGTTAGGTAATGCGAAAAAAGTACTTAAAACACTATTTTTAGTCTTTTTTTCCCCTTTTGGACAAATAAAATGAATTATGAACTAACAACGGTTTTGCATACTGTATGTTGAGAATTTGGTAAGTTCATACCTTTGTTATGTCGACATGGACTCTACCAACTTCGATGAACTTTAGATGGTTTGATGAAGTTTCATTCCGACCATTATCAATATTAGCAACATAAAAACTAATATTCCCACGATGTTTTTCAGAACCCCAGTTCATCTCTTGATTGATAGGTTTCATCAGAAATGTATATTCAATCGTTTGGTTTTGGTGAAATCTCAACATAATGTTATCTTTTCGGCTCTTCACTTCTTTTACGTTTCCATCCAAACATACTTTTATATGTTGGCCTTCTCTTATCGCTATGTCTTCACTCTGGAAGATAATATTATAGCAAGAAACTGTTGTAAGCTGTCGAAGAAGCTCATCTAACTCGTTTACAAATACCACTCGCAGAATCGCCTGCCTGTCATTTCCTTTCTGCTGACCTAAAATGATGTTTATGTAGAATGTGTTCACTTGGTTCTTTAGATGTCTTGCAATTACTGGTAAGTTGGTCAAGATTGTTGTTTGAAGAGCAATTACCGTTATACTGATTAGAAAGAAACATGATGATAAGAAAAATAGATGCGTTTTGTTCAACATTATCCTTCTTATAATTGACAGACTGTTGACAAAAAAAATGGTGAGTATTCTAAGGGATGTTAATGACATTGGTGATGAAGATGAAATGACAACGGTGATGAAGATGATGGTGATAAACATGAAATAAAGATTGATAATAATAAAACAATAAATTAAAGGGTAAAACATACCTTTTACAAATATTCAACAACTTAAATCTTAGTGTTCCCTTCGACCCATCGGCGACAACATTACACGGGATAACTGACCATCTTATCTTGTTTGTAGAAGTCAAGATATGGTAACCAATCATGATTTCATTTTCCCCATCTTTAATGGACTCCAGCTCTCCGCTGGTGAATTGAACATGCTCAGTTCTCCTCATCTTTGGGCATGGTAAAACAATCTCTCCCGGTAGTAAACAATCTTCCATATCCTTTTCTGGTAGTAGCGATAGAAATGGACTACATGAAATCAAACCGCCACAGCCTTGAACATTTACATTCGAATTTGCGATAACCGACTGATGAATACATTCTACCTGTACAGAATGTAAAGAATGAAAATTGGTTATAAATTCCCGAATTCTAATAAAACAACATTATCATAGGCCTACATAACTATCTTAAACTACATTTAACTAGTTTAAACTGACAGCTTATCTTTAAACTACCCATTGTCATTACTTCTTAAACAAACTTTATTTGTGCATACTGGAGGCCGAATTTGAACTCTTTAACAGTATCATGTTTTACAGAATTGGAAAAATAATAAAATTATAAAACAGTAAATCACCTTTTAGTATATTAATATATTTTGAATTTGCAATGTTTAAAGAAATTACTGAGATCAGTATAAAATCGAATAGAAATATCACCATGGCAAAAAATACTATGTGTAAATATTTTGTTAAATTAGGTGAAAGTATAAAGTACCTCCAGTAATATTTTTTTTATAGTAGGCCGAAAAAAGATTTTTAAAAAAATAAATCGATAATTGTTTTTGCTTAATTATTGCAAAATTGAGAGAAATATAATTTTAAAATAAAAAACATCATTTACGCCTAATATTTGTTCTCACCAGAAGTTTTGCCGTCAAACCAAAAGAATTTTCTCCGTAGGTTATTTCTACGTCCGGAACGTTTTTGGATCGTATAGTTCCACCTTCTTGTAAAATACTAACATCGTATTCCTTATGGCGATGGATGATAGCATACATACCAAGTACAGTTACTTCAATTTCAAGAAATCTAACACCCTAGACAAGAAAATTGGTCAATAATGTTACGTACCCAATGAATGTTACTTATGTAAAAATGTATGGAATCAGTAGCAAGATTTTTTTTTCAGCTAACTGGTACTGTTGGTTCAGTTATATCTTTGGAAATGTCCGTGATACCAGGGAGTTTTACATCTCTCTGGTAATAACGATTGTTAGTGCTAAAAATATCACACAAAAGATGTCACGTATTTAGAAAATTGCTATATTATGGGGTATTTAGTTTATCTTTTTAGATGTACAATTCACGGATTATACCGTGTTGCTTCCCATATCATTGGCTTATAGTTTTTTTTTTACCTAAAGAAAATAACTTTTACGAAGATCATACTAAATGCAATATGAAATAACTGGCAGTTAAAAAACTATTATTTATTTCTATTTAATTTATTATAAATTTTTTTGTAAATGACTGAATACCTGATGTTCTTCAAAGACTTTCTCAAACTTATGAGGAATTACGTCATTCCAACTTTTCCCACCATCGTTCGAGCACAATACTACAAGTTCATTCACTTGACCATCCAGCAATTCCTTTCTGATTGGTATTGCCAAATAAATAAACGGCTTAACAGATTTTCTTACAGGTTCCAGGTTCAAGATATCACATACTATCACGTCGCCGTCGTTTAATGGTATGGTAGTGTCTTGGCGTGGGTTGGTTGCAACAAATGGTTCACCGTCAATGTGTTCAACTGGTGATCGTATAACGCACAGCAGTTGGTTATTATGGTCTTGTACACTGAAATGAAATTATTGATATTGTTAGACAGATTATAGTTTTATTTGTTTACATATTTGTATACATGTATTTTTTGTGAATCAATTAATTATCAATTATCAAAACACACCTTATAGTTTTCCAGTTGCTTAATGGTACAGTGTGATTTACTTTCGCTTGAGAGTCTTTGTTTTTCAACTCTGCAAACAACAAAGACAAAACGAAGAAAAAACTGTCAACACAGTTGCGTCAGTTAATCAATTTGATAATGTAATGGATGGATCTCCCATTACATCAATGTTTGAACGCATGTCGTTTTTTTATATCGTTAATGTTTGTATGTGCTTAATACATTTAGACTGTTTTCTCGATAAGGCAATAGTTTGCCACATGGAGTCTAGTGACAGCTACAGAACCGCCACCTCTAGTGCTTAGCTTCATTTCTTCCTAATAGTTTATGATTGATTATTTGAATTTATTATATCATACTTTACTTTAACACAGTTAGAGAATCTTTAACAAACTGGTACAAACTGGTACAAACTGGAACAAACTGGTACAATGACAAAGAATTAATGCACATGTTATCTTACTATTTGAACAGTCTGCGACTATTGAAGTCAGTAAACATTTACTCTTGGAAATTGTATCGTTAGAAGAATCAAAAGAACCCATGAACTAAAAAAAAAGAATTATTGTGATGTATTTTTGTTATTAGAAGATGTTTTTTCTATCTAATCGTCTGCCTCTTGAAGTTCAATATAGCAATTTGTATTTTCACTCATCTATCTTTTTGTCAAAAATGTTGTTGTTGTCTAAAATCTTTTTTTTTATTCTTATTTTTAAAGAATCTCCATATTTTTTACCAATATAATAGATCCACACTCTATGTTTGAATCTTTTTATCATTAAAGGTAATTGTCACTTTCTGATTTCTGATTAATGTTTTTAAACATTTATGATCGAAAGGTGACTCCATGAAGTTATATAAGAATAAGATCAGAACTTTTAGAAAACGGTTATTTGCTAATCTTGTTGTGGATAAATACAATTCACTACCAGATAAGTTCTCGAGCTAGTGCCAATGAAGTATCCACCAAGTAAGTTAATTTCCTGTTAATGCACAAATGTTTGAGGAAAAGTCAAGACTATATTTTTCGACTATATTCCTACTTGTTAAAGTTATGTCGCATGGCTGTTACAGATAGTACTGGGTGTTCTGTACAGTTCATTTTCATTGAAATGCAATGTCATTTATGTTTCAAAAGAATATGAATACTTTACATTGTTTGTTTGTTTTACCTACCTGATTATTTGACCTAAGGCAGTATTCGAGATGCATCATGATAGCCTGGAATTTACTACCGTCTTCCGCTTTTGTAAAGTCGACTTTGTTGGTAGATCGAACCTCTCCCCACCTCTCAATGTTAAGACCGGTCTCTAACACTAATGTTATAAATCCCTTTTCATATTTTGCTATAGATTCACCAACTAACAACAAAAATAATAAATACAACAGAGGACAATTTTTATTTAGTCCTGAGGATGTTAACTGCACAAATAATTTATTATTGTACAAATATTTTAGCAATAGGCCTAATAGGTTCTAACAATGACACCTTACCTTTTTGACAAGTAAAACTCTGTTCGTATTTTTTAGAGAAACACCCAAGAACAAAGCGTGAGTGCTGTACAATTTCTGATGTGCTTAAAACTCTGTCGCTTTTGAAGATTTCATCTAGAAGTACATCATACCCACTGTCAAGTAATTTCTTGCCAACCTTTTTGGCCATTCTTAAAACGGGAATAATAATAATGATCGAACAGAAAACTATATAATCTTTTTTTTCCTTGATTATTAATACACATAGCTTTCGTTTACGTACCTCACTTTTTTGTCAGAATGACTATTTAATTCGACAGCTGCGTGGTCGTGTATGCGTCGTGGAAACAAAACTTCTTTTTTATCAACATCTTTCTCATAATACGCCTCGACACTTACGATGATAATGATTTGTAACAGGGATTTCGATGACCATCATGTTAGGATGATGGTTCATCGTTGACATCATCATCCATTTCTTTTTCCCTTTATTTATTAACTTTAATCATTTTATGAATTATATTAAAAAAATTATATATTAAAACTTATTTCTAAATAAAAAAAATCAATTGAAATAGTATGTCTAGTCTTTTTTTCATTACATCATTTAATACTAACCCATCATCTTCCCGGTTATAGCTAAGTAGTATGTAGCCAGATGATTGATTTCCCTGCAAAAAAAAACGGCTCATAATTAATAATTGCAAAATATGGAAGGCGAAGATGAGGATAAAAGAAGTACTGTCAACATTACATAGATATATAAACGTAAACGTTGGGAGGTTTATCCAATACAAAATAAAATGGTCTTTTACACATTGGATATACCATTCTGTGTGATACTTCCCACAACATCCCTCAGTTATGTAATATTTAGACATATTATCCATTAGTTATAATTGAGGAGCAGGTATAGATCCAAGATGTAATACAAACGGTGTGGGCCTAACTCGCCACTCAAATCATCCAGTATTCGCAAACACTATTTGCTCGCAAACACATTATACACGTATGGTCATCTACCGAAATTCATATTTAGAATTGGGTGACTCAATCAATGATGATGCAAAACCAGCTACATATTTTAACCACGGAGGTAAAACTAAGCAAATATTACAAAGCTCTAACCAATTTTAAACCTTTGAAAACAATTACACTGATGCTGAATCCCCTACCTACCCAAATTACAGTGAATTACCATCGTCGTAGAGAGACATACTCACCCCCATATTATGTCCTTGGTTGTTTGTCTCCAAATTAATACCAACTAATAGTGCGCTCTATGACAACTGATAATTATTGATACATGGCATAAAGGCAATCAAAAGTAGTATTTTTTTATATTCTATAAAATTCATAAGCAGGTTTTGATTGTGACATTATGGATGTCATTACTATTAATGGGTGTACTATTAGTATCATCTATGTAAATTAAAAGTACTAAGACGTAGGCCTACATTCATTTTAATTTATACAAAGTATATCGTCTGATAAGCTGCATCTTCGTTACCTACGTCAGTCAAGATTAATTTCAGTTTATGTAAGAACAACGAACAAAAGGTCTAAACGGTTTATTGTTGACTGGGTTTATTGTTGACTGGGTTTATTGTTGACTGGGTTTAAGGACGATGGAGCTTTGTCTTCAGTTTAGTCTTAGTATTTTCAATCAATATTAGGCCTTTAAAGAATTTATTTTCCCCAAAAAACATCAAAAATGAAGATGAATAAAATCATATTTGAATATGCCATGTTGCAGTTTAATAAAGTTATTCATTTATGTAGGCCTAGAGAAAAAAACAACAAACATATTAATTGTATAAAGACACCATTTTTACGACAGGAAATTGACTATATTTTTACTATTATGTGAGCATATTCAACAACAAAAATGTTTGAAAACCAATTTTTAGGGGAACAATATCTTTTCAATATCCTATCAATTTTCAAAGTAGGAATGCGACTATCATTTTTCATTATCTACAAAAGTGGGGTGCTCGGGGACACACATAATAACACATGCTTGTCTTAAATCCTCTGACTCAGATTATGTAAATACTTGCCTATGTTACTGAACAACAAACTCAATGACTTTTGGTTGCTAGCATTAGTAAGCAAAATGATATTTACTGCAACTGGTCTATTGTGTACATTATTTTAATAATGATTGCTTCTAGAAACGATCAACTTTTCAAATCAATATTTTGTGTTTATTTATTTCTTCGTCGTCATTATCGACAACGCTAATGACTTGAAGGAAGCTATCTTTTTTCCCCTTTTTAATCGTTATATTTTATATGCAAATGAAAATAAATGTAAGAATTAGTTGAAACTGGTTGCTGTAACCAATAATAGTGATTAGTTGAAGCTAGTTATTTATTATTTATTCACTCCCTCATTCATTCATTTTATATATTCATTTATATTGTTGGTAAAGTAAAACCCAACACTTCTGTGTACGTTAAGGTATCTTTATATAAGTTTGGTAGATATCTTATTAGCCCGATAACGTTACGCCAAGGAAGGATCGAATTTCCTTAGTGACACGTTAACGTTAATGGCCAAGTGTTCAATTATTAATTTTTGATACAGAAGAACACCGCAACAAAGTGTCAGGCACTTTTTTAATGAGATAATGATTTTACTTGTATACAATAAACAATTCATTCGCAATAAATCAGTGACATTGTTCATGTAAAACAATTCACATCGCAGCCTAATTATAATTTAGATTAATAAATAACAAATTATAATAAGGTAATTATTCCAAATAATCTGTAATCCTTCAACACATTGTTTTAAATTTAACAACGTCAAAAATACACATAAATATTCATATAAAGGTAATTTGTAACCGTTATCAGTTTTACTCCATTGAAAATTAACAATGTTATCTAATAACAAAGTTTGTTTTTGATAGTCCAAAACGGTAATATCCTGCGACCAAAGAAACCTAAAGACAGCTTCATACGACTGATTAGCGGTGATGATTAACGAAATGGAAAATCAAACAAGATATATAACATTGATTTGAAGATCTTTCTTCATTTTGTTCCCTATTTAAAAAAATTTAATATTGACAAGAGTTCTTCACAAATGATACAATCATTTATATTGATAATCATTTTATTCATCCACATTCATCGAATTTTCCTTTTCTTATAATTTTCTCACCAAACTTAGCCACAATGATCAATGACACATCATATAATTGTGGTTAATTTTTGAAGGGTCAAGGTCGAAGATCAAGGTCCACCAAAAAAAAAAAAAATAATAATAATAAACAAAAAAAACCTCAGTGGGACTTGAACCAGCGATCTCAACTGTGAGAGGCTGGATACATAACCATTACACCACACTGTCATCCACACCTTTGTAGTGTGCAGTTAGCATATTTACACTTAGAACTAATAAAAAAAAATGTAAAAAAAAAATATTCAGGGGGCATTTTATGTAGGGGAATTTTACAGTAGGCGGAGGTTTGTACTCTCGGAGTACCCTCTAGTTATACATTTCAACATCTTTAAACAAATTACAATATCCTATAATTTTTTTTTTATCGCAAGGGTAATTCTTTTTATTTATAATTGTGAATACGCCTACATGACTTTTGAGTTTAAAAGTTGTACCTTATTCCAGCAGCAAAAAAAGAACAGGGATAAAATTACTAATATTTGTAGTCATTGGGTTGCTGTAAATACTATATTAAATCAGTTAATAGGTATATTTCCAAAACAAAAAAATGTTAAAGATGATGTTGCAGTTCAACGATGGAAAAATAAAACAATTAGGCCTAACAAAATCACGTTGGCTAAATTTCGCATGATGTGAAGTTTAACGATTCCACCGCAGGAAATCGCCTATCAGTAATTAGTGATTTTATTTTTATTATTAAACGCGTAGAATTCTATCTGAAAAAAGGTGAATTCCAATTTCATTTTAATGAGTACGACGATGTTTTATAATTTCAGTATATGAAATTCATTAATGCACAGAAGCCTTAGTGAATATCGACGACACTGCAATAGGTTCTTCCGAAGTAGATGTTTCGTCATCTATAGAAATATATCAACATACATTAAGTATGCGAGATACAGTAATTAATTTAATAGGTTACAAACTATACATGAACTAATAATAATTATTATTATTTGGTTTGACGCTTTTGCAACAGCGGCACAAACAATCGATAGTGCATCTTAATTATAACATTATAAAATAGGATTAAATTATAATACTATAGATAACTATATGATAAGTACAGGTATATTTAAATAGTCCTGTCTGAAGATAAGATTGAATCCAAGTGTCCAACGGCGCAAAGTGCACCGCCAGCACAACCCGTTAACAGAACCAGTGGAGGTAGATCAAAAACAGCAAGCGACAAAATCACTAGATAATCACGAAGACAAAATATTGATAGTATTTGGTAGAGTTATATTATTTTTTCGTACCTTTCATCAAGCTTTTTCATCGATTTTGATACGTTCTAATACAAGTAACTCCAAAAAATAACTAACCCTAATCCTCACCCAACAACCACAACCAACGGTTTTTAAAAACTAAATAATCACTGATAGTTACTGGTAAAGTGAGTAAAGCCGATTTTAACCAATATCTTAGAAAATATGGACAGGTTCTTCTTTGCCCAATATTAAACACTTCTTTTGGTGGAGATGGTGGGTGAGTTTTGGTAGTGCTGGTTTTTGGTAATTGCCTTGTTGAGCATTTTGAAATAAAATCATTATATAAAATATACTTAATACCTTACCGATACCGCATTTACAATACAGTTGGTCATTGGAATACACTTTGAGTACTTCAATATATTGGACATAATACTATTTTTTCACAGTAAGTTATTTAAATTATTCCAATGATTTATATTAAATTATTGTGTTGATCCGATAGTTAATGGACGTACTAGGTATAGTTGATTCGTCCCCTTCGTGGCGCCTTGATAAGATTTCACGTCTGACGAGCACAATATTGAATATATCGTAAGCCTCTACCAAATTAAGAGAATACATGGCGTAAATATTATGTCGTATCAGAACCAGCACTCTACATCAAAGCAATATTTCGTCCATATGATTCACTTTTCGTTTTTTTTTTGGTTTTTGTTTATAGAATTAATTAAATCCATCCATGTTTGCTTTACCCACAAATTCTCCATTTTCAACTTCATCATTCTCCAAACTTCAGTTGTACAGGACCGATCATATTTTCGATCCTTAAATGTATTGTAGCCTATGAAATCGTAGTGTATCTGCAGCTTGTTTGTAGTTCACGTGCTTATCTTCCATAAGGTCCAGGGTTCAATCATGAAAGAGTGACTAGGGTTCATTTTGTAACTCACGATTTATACTCAACTATGATGAAGCATCAAATGAAACTTAGTTTCAACAAGGAAGAATATAAATTATAGTTTATCCATTCTGTTATTGGCGTTTCTCGCTGTTGAATGGATGCGAGTGAAATAAAAAGGAAAAGACGATGTTATCTTGAAAGAGGAAATTCTGATTAATCGTACATTTTATTTATTTCCACAAAGCAGCTTGTAGGAGCAATGGCGTCATCGAATTATGAGAGAACACACTTGCTGACAATTGAACCTGATACCTACTGGTCAATGACTTCTGATATTGTTGATGTTGAATTTGATATTAATGGGAACATTCTTGTCTGCAACTCGACCGATGAAATTATAAAGTTCAATCAACAAGGCAAATTTTTATCAAAATTTTCCGTTGGTCTTAACAGAAAAATAAAGGGAATGTCGTGTAATAAAAAGGGTCAAATTTTTATGACCGATGACAACGCAAAAGAAGTGATAGTCTGTGATGGTAAGGGTCAAGTAACGTTCACATTTTTAGTATCACGTGATCCAATTCATCCCAGAGGATTAGTAGTTTCAAAAGAAACGGGAGATGTGTTTGTTGTGGACAGTTACGCGAAAAATGTTCTACGATTCACAGAAGATGGGAAATCATTAAAGACATTTAGGCCTATAGGCATATATAATGAGGTAAAGGGAAACTTAGTTTCCCCATTTTATATAGCCTTGGATTCAAACCAAAATGTACTTGTAAACGATACGGAGCAGAATCGTGTCCAAGTATTTCGACCAGACGACGGTCAGTTTGTCCGATCTCTACGTGGATGTCGCCATCCAGGAACGTCTTTAGAATTCTTAAATCAACCGAATGGTATTGCTGTTTTTGAAAACGGAGCTGTAGCCGTCGGTTCACAAGCTGGGTTGTTTGTTTGTAAGAATGAATCATACGGGCCCATACTTCGTAGGTTTGACGATAAAAACAGTTCGAACAGCATTATGGGTACTAAAGGTATTGCTACTTACCGTAACATTTTGGCAGTCGCATTATCGATAGCAAATGCCGAGTCCACCATCGAGTTATTTAAGGATTCATAATAATTTTAAGATATTAGCTTTTAAGAATGTGGTGTTCTTTGATAAAATTGCGACAAGCGAACCAGAAAGGTTTCATTGATTATCAATATACAAATGTATAACTATTAGACGTATTTAAAAAAAGACATTTGGTAAATTATTAAATTTAGAAAGCAAAACTATTTTTACTCATATTAATTTTAGAAGCAAAAGAGCAATCCTAAGAAATTGTAGAAGTGTCTCAAACATGTTGGTGTCTTTAGGTAAATAAAAGGAAACACCAAGTAACTATATAATACATCAACACATAACGATATAATATTCATGACAAAAAGGAAGATGCCGATACATTAGATATTTATTTCACCGATGAGGTGGTGAACTTATCAGAGAAATTGCCGCTCCTTGGTAATGTTACGACATAATGCTATAAAGGAAAGGGTGTATTGTTAAATGAGTTTTCGTCTGAATAGGTTTCTGAAAAGAATTAACTATTTAAAGTAACAATAAAGCCGTTGATCTGAATGCTTTACTAGATTGCTTAAGGATAGGACTCTAGTCTATGTTAACAAATACAAACATTATAAACATATTTATACAGTTGTGTAATTTAGGGTTCCAAAAGTGATCCAAAATCGAAGTTTGTAACTTTCGACCTGTTTTTACCTTGTCTATGATGACAAGGTTTCGAACCTTTTACTAAATAGACCATGGCTTTATTTCAATAGTAAATTGTTATGATTTTCAGTCTGGTTTGAGATCATCTATTGATTCACCTGGCAGAATGTAAGGAGTATTGGTAATTAACTGCCATGGTTAATTACTGATCTTTCATCTTAAAGTCCCTAGTCTCTCTAGTCTATTATTATTATTATTTATTGCCAAAAACCAGTTACAAACAAACAAAAACACAGAAACTAAGGGAGTAGGCAGGAACCTAAAAGTGAACCTAATCACTATAACAAGAGTTCAGGTTCCGTACTCCCAAAGTAACAACAATGATATAAAATAAACTATATAAAAATATTTAAATAACAAATAGACGAATCAACAGTGTCAATATAAAATAAACGGATAAAATACATAATAGTCGATTCAACAAAGTCAATATAAAACATGTGATTTAAGTGAATTTAAAAATGTTGGAAAACTGTCTAAAATTAAAGAATTTTTAATCATTTCCGGTAATTCTTCCCACAACCTAGGGAATATATTAATAGCGGAATGATGAAGACAATTGGTTCGAGCATAGTGATGAATGAACTTAAGTGTATCAAGGTGACGGCCATTAACAACTATAGATTGACAAACACTACTACAATCAACCGTTCCAATAAGTGATTTACAAAAGGATAACAGAAGATAATTTCTTCGATTAGATAGTGTAGGCCAATTTAGCTTAGTGAGACGTTCCTCGTATTCCATTTCACTTCTTGTTTGTTTAAGGACAAGCCTAGTAGCCCTTCGCTGGACTGCCAAGTTTTTTGGTTCGAGGCAACCACGCTGGGACACCATATTCAAGGATGGGGACAATGAGAGCTTTATAGAGTGAGAAAATAGCTGAAGGGGATAATCCTCCTGCAATACTAGTAATAAAACCCAACATTCGATTTGAACGAGAAATAATTAGTAATCAATCTATTCTTATTGGAAAGTTGAAAGAAGTGTTACTAGTTTGGAAAGTCAATGCAATGGTTTTATTAAATGGTTTGCATAATTGTTGATAATGGTGGACCGTTAACCCTAACCCCAACCCTTGGTAAAAATAAGGGATGGACATTTTGAACTCTTGTTGCTCCTACGTAAATGATTTGGAATCTCTAACTAAATGTGTAGGCCTATGCTTATAATTATTGCGCTTGTGGTTTCTGCAATAAAAAAAAAGTAATCAAATTCAAACTAGAAACTGAACCGTGTATCAATAGAACATGACCCAAAATAATTGAAGCAATGCCTATAATTGTATTATTGTTATTATTATGTCAATAGGGTTCATTTACCCTAACTTTTGTATCTCAATCGATCCAACTACTGTAAAGTATGTCATGGCTCTAGGCTAGTTCATGGGCTGTTCAGGATTTTATGTAGGCCTAGTATAATAATTTATATTTGTTTAATATAGTATATTCGAGAAAGGTAAGCAATTATAGCCCTTCTTAACCTGCTGGATGCTAAATCTATGAACCAATAATCCATTCATTGCGGAGAATGTTACCACGATGATTTTCTGGGAATTTACAGTAGTAAAGTATAAGGCATCAGCTAAATTATTCAAACTGTGAATTGTCGATTCTTTTAGTGGTATTTTAAATAAAGATTTTAATATTATTAAGGCCCTTGTACAGCAGTAAAAGCTAATTAATTTATAAATGTGTTGCATAATATTTTTTTCTTCTTTCTCTTGTTGTTTTCTTGAATTAGATTCTTTAATTCACATTCACATCCAACAGCCAAAGGCCAATAACAGGATGTCTTATTCATTTATTGTATAAGCTTAACTTTATAAGGAATGTACAATAAAATATAGGCCTATTGGATATGTAGTTCTGAGATTTCTATAAAAATGGCAAATTAATATAACATGAACTTAAATTACAAACGTTCTTGGAGTGGACATTTGTTCCATCTACCCTTTCTACTTTGAGATCTAGAAATCGACATGTTGGTAACTCTTTTACGTTTATTATCTGTAATATTTAACAAATGGTAACTAATTCAATCTTTGATTTAAATAATTTAAAATACTTTAATTTTGAATTTGATTTTAAACGGCTCATTAATATTTGTTTTTCTAAATCAAGCAGTCTAATATTAAAACCATTAATACATTTATATTTATTTTCATCTTTCTGATCGTACCAGACGTATCCATAGCCAATGTAACAACGCAAATCTTTCACTGGTTTAACCCAACAATTTTCAAGTCAATTCAAATAACAAAAAGACGACGAAGTAACTTCACCAATACCGGACGTGAAAGAAATAATATATACTGATGTCAATTTGGCAATTATGATGGAATCACACGAAATGTATGATGAGTCTACTACGTTTATTTTCCTCCTAAAAACGAAACGTTTCAACATTTTTCAGTATTAATTTAACACACAGTGCATTTTTGTTACGAATAGCGCCCCGTACTATAGACTGGGAATTTCCAGATATTAATTTCAGACAGCATTGTTAATTAATTGTTAATGGTGTAAAAATTAAATCTATTTTATCATTTTATATGAATATTTATGTTTGTTTTTTGTTAAAGCATCATCGAAATTAAAACAATTTGTTTATTATTATAATGTTTAAATGAGGCTTTGCTTAATTATGGTTAATTTTACAGTTAAATTAGTAAATACTCCAAGAATCCAAATTAGGTATGAGCCTGTTGTTTGAAATAAATAATCACTGATTTTATGCGAATAAATTATTTACTGTATACAAGTAAGATGTTATAATTTGTATGTATGTCTAACAATTTATTACGATTCGACCTGCTGTAGCCTATCATTGAGTAGCATATACGTTACGTGTCATAAAGGACTCACAGCTTTCCTCGGTGTAACGTGGCGGGCTGCACCATACCATATCTAGTAAACTATAATATACGATACGATTGACAAAATACAATTTATAATATATTACCATTATCATTATCATTACGTAAAAGTTTTTAAATTTGTATAAAGTGAACTATGAGATATAAGACGTATGACAACCATCGAAGGAAGGGTCCCTGTGAAGTGTTAGGCTTTTCATTTTTTTATACTGAGACAAGCATATTTGCCACTTTAGTTTAGTCAAAGGACATTTGTCTACAAATTAACACTTTAACATCTGTGGCGAAGAGTGGGAATTTCCTGATTATAATATAATAGATAAATATAGTCAATGGTGTAAAGCTGAAAGCGGTGACGTGTACCGTAACCATTTATGAATATTTATATGTATTAGCCGTGTACAGTATTTAAAATAATGTACATTGATTATGCTCGGACGAGACCTAAAAATTTCCTTAAAATCTAGGTCAGCACGTGGTGAAATTATTTCTCCATGATCATTAAAAGAATCCAAATGTTATGAAGCTGAGTTAAGCCTGTGTGGGTCCTGTTTGAAATGAATATGTCACTGATTTATTGCGAATGAATTATTTACTGTGTTTAAATAAGATAATTATACTTATCATGTGTGCCTGACACTTTGTTGCGGTACTACCTCTGTCTGTAGCCTAAATCAAAGAAGATTTGAACCAGCCAATACGCCACGTGTCAAAAAGGAAACTAACATCTTCCTTGGTGTAACGTGACGGGCTACATACGAAAAATATCAAAATTAACTCTACACTACACGTCACGAAAAAATAATTAAAAATAAATAATGAATGTATTAAAAGTAAATGAGATATGTTTCTGCAGAGGGCCCCTGTGAAGTGTCGGCTTTTTACTTTTTAATTGTTTCCTTTTTCCCATTTGCTAGCATTATTACTGTATTTCTAAAAAAATAAAACTGTTCAAAAACAATAATACAAAACAATAATATTGAAACAATTAAACGAACATAATGAGCATGAATGCCCATACGCTTATACAACGTCAACAACAAACAGCAAAGTTTAAATAAATTCGTATGTTATATTCTTTGTTTTTGTGCTTTATCTTTTAAATAAGTAAAATCAGTAAATTGTACGGTATTTATGATTTTCAGTCTGGTTTTAGATCATCTATTGATTCAGAATGTAAGAAATAATGGTAATTAACTGCCATGGTTAATTACTGATCTTACATCTTTAGAAGTCTCTAGTCTCTCTAGTCTAGTCATTACTCTATTCTTATTGGAAAGTGAAGAAATGTGAATATAGCTTAGCCTAATTGGGAAGTCACTGCACTGGTTTTATTCGATGGCCTAATGGTTGATAATAGTGGACCATTCATCCTTGGCAAAAATAAGGGATGGACATTTTTAGGACCCTTGTTTAACATACGTAAATTATTTAAAATCTCTAGCTAAATATGTAGGCCCGCTTTATGGTGTTTTGTGGTTTCTGCTAAAAAAAACCAACAAAACACAGTATCAAATTCAAAGCGACTGCACCGTGTATCAACATGACTGATCGTACCAGACGTATCCATAGCCAATGTAACAACGCAAATCTTTCACTTGTTCAACCCAACGATGTTCAATATTATTTGTACATATTTACCGGACCGTTCCCTCTGATCCACATGATGTTCAAATAACAAAAAGAGGACGGAATGACGTCACCAATACTGGTGTCAGAGATGATATATGCTTACTGACATAAATTGGATAATTGTGATAAAATCACACGAAATGTTTGTTTCCTCCTAAAAAACGAAACTTTTCTACCATTTTACATTATCAATTTAACACACAGTGCATTTTTGCTACGAATTGCGCCCCGTACTATAGATAGGGAATTTCCAGATGTTAATTTCAGACAGCATCGTTAATTAATTGTCAATGGTGTAAAAATTAAATCTATAGTATCGTTTGATATGAATATTTATGCTTGTTTTTGTTAAAGCATCATCGAAGTTAAAATATTTTGTTAATTTTATTAACAGATTATAATGTTTATATATGAGGCTCTGTACCTAATTATGGTTAATTTTATAGTTAAATTAGTGAATCCTCAAATAATCCCAATTAGGTGTAGGCCTGTTGTTTGAAATAAATAATGTCACTGATTTTATGCGAATAAATTATTTACTGTATACAAGTAAGATGTTATAATTTGTATGTATGTCTAACACTTTATTGCGATTCGACCTGCTGTAGCCTATTGCGCGCAGCATATACGTTACGTGTCATAAAGCTTTTCATTTTTATTTTTTAGTTTCTTTTTGAGAGACAAGCATGCCACTGTAATTTAATCTATCATCACAAAGGACATTTGTCTACAATGTCACAATTTCAATATAACATAGGCATACTTTGCTACATGTTGCACCCCATACTATATGGCGAAGTGGAATTTCCAGATTGTATAAGTAGAAAAATTACATAGTCAATTATGTAAAACTGAAATCGGTGACGTATTACCGTAACCATTTATGAATATGTATATGCATTAGCGTGTATTTAAAATAATGTATATTCCAAAGATTATGCTTGGACGAGACATATCCTTATTATTACAAAAATAGGTATTATTTCTCCGTCGTCATAAAAGAATGCACATTTTATGAAGCTGCGGTAGGCCTATTTAGGCTTTGTTTGAAATAAATATGTCACTGATTTATTGCAAATGAATTATTTACTGTGTATAAATAAGATGATTATACTTATAGTATGTGCCTGACACTTTGTTGCGGTACTAACTTCTGCTTGTAGCCTATTCCAAACGGCCCTTATGTCACGTGTCAAAAAGGAAATTCTTCCTTGGTGTAACGTGGCGGGCTGCTACAATAAAATCTAATTAACTCCTATACTACATCACAAACAAACAATTAAAATTTAAAAATAAATGAATCTTCAGCAGATGAACGTATTAGAAGTTATAAGATATCTTCAGCAGAAGGCCCCTGTGAAGTGTCGGCTTTTTACTTTTTAAACATGTCTCTTTTGTTCCATTTGCTAGCATTATTACTGTATTGTTTGAAGGTTTGCATGGTGAAATCAAATGTTGATATATGAGTTTGCGGTATCACGATATTAGAATATACGTGTACCGCATTCCGCAAACGTTATCATTATTACTGTAGGCCTATTTAAAAAAAAATAAAACTGTTCCCAAAAAAAAATGATACGAAATGAGCATGAATGCTCTAAATAGTGCTTTAATATCTTTTTATAAATACATTTTAATGAGAAGATTATTTTACACGATTTGACAGATTCTTTGAAAATGTGTTTCTTTCGAATGCGTTTTAGTCGTTGGGGTTATTCCATGTAGCTATACAATTAGCTAGCTCCATGGTTATGAACAGATTATAATGTGTAAATGAGGCTTATTACTACCTAATTATGGTTAATTTTATAGTTAAATAGTAAAATCCTCAAAGAATCCAAATTAGGTTTAGGCCTGTTGTTTGAAATAAATAATGTCACTGATTTTATGCGAATAAATTATTTACTGTATATAAGTAAGATCATTATAATTGTTAATGTATGTCTAACACTTTACTGCGGTTTTCTTCTGCTGCCTGCAGTGGCATATTCATTGGGCGGCGATTTTTTTTTTCGTACATAAGTTGGGGACCCCCCTCATGAAACGTCACAGAATAAACATGAATAATTCATCAGTTAAATTTTCTTGTTCCGTGTGCACCCAAGCGTATAGCAACAAGAAGTGATTATAGTCCAGTAAAATATCACCTTCACCATTGCATAACGTTAGTAGTCAACGAGATTCTCACCGTAGGTTCTAAACATTATGTAAAGATCATTTATTGATGTTGCGTCGCGTAAAAGTTGGGATTTGTGGAGAAAATGAAGTTTTTATACGCAGTTTTTGCTTCCTTTCGTCGTGGTTTGTTTTCATCGAAAAATGACGTCATGGGGCATAAGTGAATGACACGCCATTGTCGACATTTGCGTTCGTATTAAAAAGTGAATTTTAAATGTACGAATATGGTATTAATTATCTGTATTACATTGTATTATTATGTATTACATATATAACAAGTCATTTTGATAAAAAATAAGTCAAATAAATATGAAAAACAAAGGAAAATTGTGATTTTTGCATGTCATCTGAAGTGACCTTCCATACAATGTGATAGCGCCCTCTATAAGTATTGATACACTCGCACTTCAAACTGCAAGCTTTTTTGATTCATTCATTCAGAAATACAATTTAAGGAAGAAATCGAATCAAGGGCATTATTACTTGGTTTATTATATATTTATGATGTTTTCCCCAAAAATAATTACCAGTATGTACATTTTGCGAATTGTAGATGTACCGGCGGTATGAAATTAAAAAAAGCTGTTTACGCGGTCTGTAGCCTAACGATATAATAATAATTATATGTATAAAATAATTGTTACTTTTTTTCTGATAAATCAGTATGAATATGTTTACTTAGCGCTGCTTTAAGCACCCTATTAAAAAAGAAAAGAAACAAATTGATTTAAGCCTATTTTTTGTCACGTTTTCGGTAATTAATTGTCTTCTTCGCTCTCACTATCTGATTCATCACTGTTCTCATCATCCGAGTTAAAGGAGTCGTTCTCGGCAATCGCTCGTTCAATTCTGTTGGAAGAATCTCGCTTTCACACCACAAAGGCCCCAGCAAATCGTTATCGCCAACGCACCATCCGTTATTGTCTTGGGGTTTCGGCAACTCGTAAAATCGGTGTTAGTGCGAGCCTCCACAGATCCTGACTTGATAGTTCGATCATCGTGCGTTGTATATGTTGATGCAAGCATCTACGCGACGGTGGAAAGTTAGCTAATTTTTAAATCAATGTTTTTTTAACACTGATTATTCCGGGTTTTTTTTCTTGCATTTCCTGCGAAAAAAGTCAAATCTAAGTTTATCGGTAGGCCTACGCCTTGCTTTCGAACGGAATCCATATAATAACAGGCACGTGAACTATTCCAGTTCCAACATTAACTCTTCTTCTCCTTTCCAACTTTCTCCTACTTTCTTGAAAACCTCTTCAAATTTTGGATATTTTTCGACAAGTTTAATGGCCTTTAATTTTCCTTCCCTTGAAAGCGCTGGTCGTGCTGCACTTTGTGAACGCATGCAGCCCTAGAATGGCATTACATCGACTTGGGGTGATTTCAGTGGCTAAACTGTGAGATTGGTTATTCGTCAATTCCTGCCACTGCCTGTATCGAATAGGACTTTTGCAATAATGGACGAAACAAAATGTAACAATATAAAAAAAAAACATCGCTGGATCCCGATCGAAATCAAGGAGTACCGATGAACTTAGATTTTACTTTCTTCGCAGGAAATGCAAGGAAAAAGACGGATAATCAGTGTTAAAAAACATTGATTTAGCTAACTTTCCACCGTCGCGTAGATGCTTGCATCAACATATACGACGCACGATCGAACTATCAAGTCGTGATCTGGAAGCTCGCACTAACGCCGATTTAAGAGTTGCCAAAACCTCAAGACAATAACGGATGGTGCGTTGGCGATAACGATTTGCTGGGGCCTCTTCCAACAGAATCGGATGATGAGAACAGTGACGAATCAGATAGTGAGAGCGAAGAAGACGATTAATTACCGAAAACGTGACAAAAAGTAAGCTTAAATCAATTTGTTTCTTTTTTTTAAATATGGTGCTTAAAGCAGCGCTAAGTAAACATTATTATTCATACTGATTTATCAGAAAAAAGTAACAATTATTTTATACATATAATTATTATGATATCGTTAGGCTACAGACCGCGTAAACAGCTTTTTTTTAATTTCATACCGCCGGTACATCTACAATTCGCAAAATGTACATACTGGTAATTATTTTTGGGGAAAACATCATAAATATATAGTAAACCAAGTAATAATGCCCTTGATTCGATTCCTTCCTTAAATTGTATTTCTGAATGAATGAATTTATAACAACAAAAAGCTTGCAGTTTGAAGTGCGAGTGTATCAATACTTATAGAGGGCGCTATCACATTGTATGGAAGGTCACTTTAGATGACATGCAAAAATCACAATTTTCTTTTGTTTTTCATATTTATTTTACTTATTTTTTATCAAAATGACTTGTTATATCTGCGATACATAATAATACAATGTAATACAGATAATTAATACCATATTCGTACATTTAAAATTCACTTTTTAATACGAACGCAAATGTCGACAATGGCGTGTCATTCACTTATGCCCCATGACGTCATTTTTCGATGAAAACAAACCACGACGAAAGGAAGCAAAAACTGCGTATAAAAACTTCATTTTCTCCACAAATCCCAACTTTTACGCGACGCAACATCAATAAATGATCTTTACATAATGTTTAGAACCTACGGTGAGAATCTCGTTGACTACTAACGTTATGCAATGGTGAAGGTAATATTTTACTGGACTATTACACAACTGCGATACGATACTTTTACAGTAGGCCTAGGATTCTAAGTCAATTCACGTGATTGCCTTCGCGCACTCTTCTTCACACACACACACACCACTATGCAAAATGTGTCGAGTCGAGGCTAATCGACAGCTAGGCAAGACATTACACTAAGTAGTAATTCATTGGACATAGCCCAAAGAAAGCTTAGACCCACAAGAATAAAGAATGTGTATAATTTGTGTACTGTATTTTTTTAATTCTGCTATTTTATTATCAAACAATATGCATGTAATCAAAGGAACTGCGCGTATATGAACACATGAGATGGGAAGGTTAGACCCACGAGAATAAAAAATGTATTTTTGTGTAATGTTTATTGTTTAATTTTGCTGACTCTAACACACACGTCACACACACCAACACAGCTACTACTAGAATAGACATGGGTTTAGAGAATAGTAATTAGGCCTAATAGTATCTATAGAAACTATAATTTTAACACGTAATTCTTTAGTAATAAATTATATTAAACACACCATAAACTAAAGGCTGATTATTTCGACAATCCACACAAAACGCCGCTATTCTATTATGAAATCGCACGCGGCAACCACAGCGGAGATAGGCCTAGAATCGTACCGCACTTGTGTAAACTACTGTAATCACTTCTTGTTGCTATACGCTTGGGTGCACACGGAACAAGAAAATTTAACTGATGAATTATTCATGTTTATTTTGTGACGTTTCATGAGGGGGTCCCCAACTTATGTACGAAAAAAAAAATCGCTGCCCGGCCATATACGTTACGTGTCATAAAGGACTCACAGCTTTCCTTGGTGTAACGTGGCGGGCTGCAACACACTACCCAGTAAACTATATAAACAACAATTATACGCTGATATCAAGTAAACTATTATAAACAAAAATACGATACGATTGACAAAATACAATTTCTAATATCCCTTATCATTACGTAAAAGTGTTTAAATTTGTATAAAGTGAACTATGAGATATAAGACGTATGACAACCATCGAAGGAAGGGTCCCTGTGAAGTGTTGGGCTTTTCATTTTTTTATACAGAGACAAGCATATTTGCCACTTTAGTTTAGTCAAAGGACATTTGTCAACAAATTAACACCTTTAACACACTTTTGCTACGTGTTGCACCGTGACATCTGTGGCGAAGAGTGGGAATTTCCAGATTATATAGTCAATGGTGTAAAGCTGAAAGCTGTGACGTATAACCATTTATGAATATTTATATGTATTAGCCGTGTACAATATTTAAAATAATGTATATTGATTATGCTTGGACGAGACCTAAAAATGTCCTTAAAATCTAGGTCAGCACGTGGTGAAATTATTTCTCCATGATCATTAAAAGAATCCAAATGTTATGAAGCTGCGGTAGCTTAGGCCTATGTGGGGTGGGTCCTGTTTGAAATGAATCTGTCACTGATTTATTGCGAATGAATTATTTACTGTGTTTAAATAAGATAATTATACTTATCATGTGTGCCTGACACTTTGTTGCGGTACTACCTCTGCCTGTAGCCTAAAATCATATCAAAGAAGATTTGAACCAGCCAATACGCCACGTGTCAAAAAGAAAACTAACATCTTCCTTGGTGTAACGTGACGGGCTACATACGAAAAATATCAAAATTAACTCTACACTACACGTCACGAAAAAATAATTAAAAATAAATAATGAATGTATTAAAAGTAAATGAGATATGTTTCTGCAGAGGGCCCCTGTGAAGTGTCGGCTTTTTACTTTTTAAATGTCTTCCCTTTTCCCTTTTGCTAGCATTATTACTGTATTTCTAACAAAATAAAACTGTTAATGTTAACTGTTAAACAATAATATTTAAACAAATGATAGGAAAATAATGAGCATGAATGCTCATAGCTCATACGCTTATACAACGTCAACAACAAACAGCAAAGTTTAAATAAATTCGTATGTTATATTCTTTTTTTTTTTAGCTTTATCTTTTAAATAAGTAAAATCAGTAAATTGTACGGTATTTATGATTTTCAGTCTGGTTTTAGATCATCTATTGATTCAGAATTTAAGTAATAATTGTAATTAACTGCCATGGTTAATTACTGATCTTACATCTTTAGAAGTCTCTAGTCTCTCTAGTCTAGTCATTACTCTATTCTTATTGGAAAGTGAAGAAATGTGAATATAGCTTAGCCTAATTGGGAAGTCACTGCACTGGTTTTATTCGATGGCCTAATGGTTGATAATAGTGGACCATTCATCCTTGGTAAAAATAAGGGATGGACATTTTTAGGACCCTTGTTTAACATACGTAAATTATTTGGAATCTCTAGCTAAATATGTAGGGCCGCTTGCGATTTTTTTTTTCGTACATAAGTTGGGGACCCCCTCATGAAACGTCACAAAATAAACATGAATAATTCATCAGTTAAATTTTCTTGTTCCGTGTGCACCCAAGCGTATAGCAACAAGAAGTGATTACACAAGTGCGGTACGATTCTAGGCCTAATCTCCGCTGTGGTTGCCGCGTGGGATTTCATAAAAGAATAGCGGCGTTTTGTGTGAATTGTCGAAATAATCAGCCTTTAGTTTAAGGTGTTTTTAATATAATTTATTACTAAAGAATTACGTATTAAAATTATAGTTTCTATTAATACTATTAGGCCTTATAATTATTAGTCTCTAAACCCATGTCTATTATTCTAGTAGTAGCTGTGGGGGGGGGGGGGGTGTATGTGTTTAGGTATAAGTCAGCAAAATTAAACAATAACATTACACAAAAATACATTTTTTATTCTCGTGGGTCTAATCTTTCCCATCTCATGTGTTCACATACGCGCATTTTTAAAGTTCCTTTGAGTACATGCATATTGTTTGATAATAAAATAGCAGAATTAAAAAATTACAGTACACAAATTATACACATTTTTTATTCTTGTGGGTCTAAGCTTTCTTTGGGCTATGTCCAATTAATTACTTAGTTTAATATCTTGCCTAGCTGTCGATTAGCCTCGACACATTTTGCATAGTGGTGTGTGTGTGTGTGTGAAGATTAAGAAGAGTGCGCGAAGGCAATCACGTGAATTGACCTAGAATCCTAGGCCTACTCTAGAAAGAATCGTATCGCAGTTTAGTTGTGCGTGTAATCACTTCTTGTTGCTATACGCTTGGGTGCACACGGAACAACAAATTTAACTGATGAATTATTCATGTTTATTTTGTGACGTTTCATGAGGGGGTCCCCCAACTTATGTACGAAAAAAAAATCGCGGCCCGCTTTATGGCGCTTTGTGGTTTCTGCTAAAAAAAAACCAACAAAACACAGTATCAAATTCAAACTAGCGACTGCACCGTGTATCAACATGACTGATCGTACCAGACGTATCCATAGCCAATGTAACAACACAAATCTTTCACTTGTTCAACCCAACGATGTTTATTTATTTTATTTTATTTTATTTTATGTCTTTAGGCAATGTGGCCAAGGATTACCAATAGTGAATCACTGTCCTATCATGAGGTGGTAATCCCCCTGATACAGGGGCTATTTTGTGAACCAGTTCATCGGGGTAACCCCCTACTCTTTTTCGAATAATGAACTGGGTTCTTTAAAGCCGGGTTATAACTGTGTACACTGGACCTACGGTTTATAGTTCTTATCCGAGAAGACTTGTTCCACCACCAGAACTAGGAGCGAGTCGCCCTCGAACCCTTGCCGTGTTGTTGTTGGCTCTTTAGGTACGGTAAACGGCGCCCCTGCCTTAACCGCTCGGCCATATGACTCGCAATGTTCAATATTATTTGTGCATATTTACCGGACCGTTCCCTCTGATCCACATGATGTTCAAATAACAAAAAGAGGACGGAATGACGTCACCAATACTGGTTTCAGAGATGATATATGCTTACTGACATAAATTGGATAATTGTGATAAAATCACACGAAATGTTTGTTTCCTCCTAAAAAACGAAACTTTTCTACCATTTTACATTATCAATTTAGCACACAGTGCATTTTTGCTACGTATTGCGCCCCGTACTATAGATAGGGAATTTCCAGATGTTAATTTCAGACAGCATCGTTAATTAATTGTCAATGGTGTAAAAATTAAATCTATAGTATCGTTTGATATGAATATTTATGCTTGTTTTTGTTAAAGCATCATCGAAATTAAAATAATTTGTTAATTTTATTAACAGATTATAATGTTTATATATGAGGCTTAGTACCTAATTATGGTTAATTTTATAGTTAAAGTGGAGCTCCACCCAGAAAATTACTATTTTTCATACATTTCAACTATTATTTAAAAATATCATCCCCCATACTTCATATTTTTTTGAATTTTTTTTCAATGAGTACGAGTTTCTTGAAAATCACGCCTTTTTGCGTTTTGGGGGGATACCTTGTAATTTCCTATTCTTTTACATGCAAAAGGGGGGTATATTTGAATAATCCTAAAAAATTAATTTCTTCACTAAAAAAAAAATTTAAAATGTAGTTTTATGTAATTTTTCCAGATCTTTCTATTTCTGGTATAGTTATCGCGTATACATTGCGCAATTTTGCGTAAATAGACACTTTCCCCCGTTCGGGTCCAATTGGGTTTTTTATTTTGCTAGGGAGTATGATCACGTGACATTTTTCACAATCACACTACTGCAGCTGGCGATCTGTTATTTTGTCGCGATGTTATTTTTGACGGGCAAAAAGTATATTAAAACATTCTGAATGTGACCCTATCATGTTTCACAGTGTAATAATGTGATTATGAGACTTATTACTATAAAAATGTCAAATCTAACGAGATTTGAGAAAGATGTGGCTATATATTCAATAAAGCTAGGCCTAGGCCTACTAGAGTGTAGGTATGTACCGATGCTGCTTGGCCTCCAGCTGCTAGGCTGACACTCAGCAGTGAAGTTTGTTCTGCTGTCACACCCAACCTCGGCCTACCCATATGGGCCATGATAGGGTGCCTGAATAGTTGCTTTTCAGTCAGGCCTAAGCTTCCACATCGCTTTACTACTCTTGTTCTGTATAGGATTTTGTGTTTCACAAATCTAATGTGCGAGAAAACCCAGGAATGATAAATGGGGCGAAACGACCAAGAATTTTCAAACCCATGAATGCATATAGGCCTAGACAAAAAATTCAAGGCTAGCTAGGCCTAGGCTGAGCAGACGGCTTAGCTAGGCCTAGCTTAAAGTTAATAAACAATCTGATAAGATTATTATGCTGTTGTTGTACAGTGCAAATCATGAGGTTACAATACATGTAAATTATACCAGGGAGTTGCTCCCTGATTATACTGACATTTTTATCGGAAATATTACTTAGGCCTAGGGTAGGCCTAAACAAATCGTATTAATTGTGTGTATCAAATGGGGTGCTGGTCAACCCGTACCCAAACCAACCCGTACCCATGCCAACTCGTACCCAACTTGGCTAACCCGTACCCAAATAATTGGTCAACTCGTACCCACTTTGGCTAACCCGTACCCAAACCAACCCGTACCCATGCCAACTCGTACCTAAATATTTGGCTTACTCGTACCCAAGTATTTGGCTTACTCGTACCCATTATTTGGCTTTCTCGTACCCATTATTTGGCTTACCCGTACCCATTTTTGGCTTACTCGTACCCATTATTTGGCCTACTCGTACCCAATTTGAATAATTACTTGTAATGATTTGATCGGCGCAAAACGGATGCTTTTGCCGTATGAATATTTTTATATTTAAATTGTTTTTTTATTTTACAGGTCTCGGTGAAATGTGTGCTAATAAAAAAATTAATGACCATTGATTTGATTGTAGACTTCGTTTAATTAGGCATATATTTGTTAACATTTATTTAAATGTTGTATTATAGTTTTATAAACGTATGTTTGATGTGTCTTTTTTATTTACGTAAGAGAAAATTAATTTAATAAAAAAATATTTTAACTGTTGTATAGTTAGTATTACAATTCAATTAAGCCCAGGTAAAGTACCAACAACGTATAATTTTATACTTATCAATTTTTATTCTTTTATTTTATTCTAATTATCTTCCCTGATTGCATTCGATCAAGTAATTATTATTTCTATTGTATTTGTATGTTCAAAATTGGTTGAATTAACGACGCCCTGTTTTAAGCAAAAAGCCTGCAGGGGGCTATGGGGTCGAATTACTCGTAGATTTCGTGTTACGTGTTTTTGCTGACCGGGATTAACCTTTTATTACAAAAAACACGCATTTATAGGGCCGGCGTCAAAGAGACGACTCAGTAATGACGTATGATCGTTTTCCATATATTTTATTTATTAATAATTCAGTGAAATGATCATATACACGTACTGTCGTACTGTAAGGCAATTATTAAACATTTTGGCAGATTTTCTTCTATAACAGCTACGTACGTGTTTTTGCTGAATGGGGATTCCTCTTTAATATTTAAAAAAAACGCATTTGTACGGGTCCATTTGTATTGTGTCCAAAAATAGACAACGCAATGTGGCGTATGATCGTTTTCTATTTATTTTTTTTCTGAAATAATTCAGTAAAATTATCTGTTTGTTTACGGTAATTAAACATTTTTGGTAAATGTTTCCTCAATAACAGCTACGTGTTTTTGCTGACGAGGGATTCCCTTTTTTAAAAAAAATACGCATTCTATAATGTGTCAAATAAGACAAATGAATGAACTACGATCGTTTTTCCATGGCAACGGATGTCGTTATTTACTAAAATAATATAAACGTTCTGAAGGCCTACCTACACGTGTCTGAGTACTTACGTATCTGTCAGCGATAAGATGATTTTTTTAAGTTTGTAGTATTTATTTCGGTTTTTAGTCATAATAATAGGCTACAGTAATAATCATTATAAAATGAAAACGTAATAACAGCAAATGTCGTCGTTTGTAATTAAATGTTAAATTATTGGGAGGTTACCTTTTATTATTACTCTCACATCCGTCATTGTATACTAGATAAACGGCAATAATCTAATCTACTACTAAGATGCTCATAGCAGCAATGAGGCTGGTATCCACTTAAATAGTTTCGTGATTTTAAAATACGAGTGACTACTTAAAAATGTATTAAATATTTTCGAAATGTTAAAACAGTTTAATAATTTCCAAAACTTGCAAAACAAAACAACAAAAAACATTCGTTTTAAAACGATTTTCAAAAAGCACATTACTTCATTATCTGTAAAATAAAATGAAAATACAAATTATGTATAAAAGATATTCATGTTTACTTTTAATAATTCAAGTTTTCATCATCACAGACTAGTGGGTATTTCAATTTCCGTTTACTAGTACTACTATTTGTAGAAAATAATAGATGAATAACTCATAAATGAAAAAAAATAGAATGCAGCACAGCCGACCACTGACATCTTCCACAGAGCCATATAAAACAGCGCCCTCAAGTATTAACTTGACCAAATACGACGTACGCAATACGATGAAAGCTGTGCTTTTTTCGTACGAGTCTGTACATATTATTATACTTTTTAGGTCAATAGTTTTTGCCATTATAATATCGAACATATGATTGGTATCTAAAAATTTAATAAAACTGGGTTTAAATGTAATATAAATATACTTTAAATAGCATTAAACTTGGGTACGGGCTAGCCAATGATGGGTACGGGTCAGCCAATGATGGGTACGGGTCAGCCAAAATTTTGGGTACGAGTAAGCCAAAATTTGGGTACGAGTTGGTGGGTACGAGTTGGCATGGGTACGGGTTGACCTGTATTCTATAAAATGTATTCCCCATTTTTCGACACATAATTTACCAAAGGGGAGACATTTCACACATGCGTTCACCGGCGACTAAAACGCGTCAGTTGCTAAGTGTAACGCGTTTCGCGACGTATGGTAAACTAATAACCCCTAAGTTACTGAAAAAGTGTAATGTATTAAAAAACACTATTTTCTGACCGATTTTTTAGAAATGAGTTTTTGGAAAATATTTCCGTATTTTCCCTGTTTTTTTTATGTAATTACTTTCAATTAAACATACTTAAACATAATATAAGCTGAGAAAGTCTGAGTGTAGCTCCACTTTAAATTAGTAAATCCTCAAATAATCCAAATTAGGTGTAGGCCTGTTGTTTGAAATAAATAATGTCACTGATTTTATGCGAATACTTATTTACTGTATACAAGTAAGATCATTATAATTTGTATGTATGTCTAACACTTTATTGCGATTCGACCTGCCTGTAGCCTATTCATTGCGCACAGCATATACGTTATAAAAGGACTGACATCTTTCCTTGGTGTAACGTAATGGGCTGCACCATACTATGTAAGTAAGCTATATAAACAACGATAATATCAAGTAAACTATTATAAACAAAAATACGATGCGATTGACAAAATACAATTTCTAATATATTATCATTATCATTACGTAAAAGTGTTTTAATTTGTATAAAGTGAACTATGAGATATAAGACGTATGACAACCTTAATTTCTATAGAAGGGCCCCTGTGAAGTGTTAGGCTTTTAAATTTGTTTTTATTTTAGTTCTTTCCGAGAGAAAAGCATGCCACTGTATTTTAATCTACCATCACAAAGGACATTTGTCTACAATGTCACACTTTTAATATAAAATACACATACTTTTGCTACATATTGCACCCCATACTATGTGGCGAAGTGGAATTTCCAGATTATATATATAAGTAGATAAATTACATTGTCAATTATGTAAAACTGGTGACGTGTTACCGTAACCATTTATGAATATTTATAACCATTAGCGTGAATTTAAAATAATGTATATATTTCAAAGATTATGCTTGGACGAGAGCTAAAACATATCCTTATACAGGTGACATTGGTTCTCCGTCGTCATAAAATAATCCTCATTTATGAAGCTGCGGTAGGCCTATTTAATTTAGGCCTTGTTTGAAAATGATATCACTGATTTATTGCGAATGAATTATTTACTGTGTATAAATAAGATGATTATATATGGTATGTGCCTGACACTTTGTTGCGGTACTACTTCTGCGAAGCCAAACAACTGAAACTGTAGCCGTTACGTCACGTGTCAAAAAGGAACTACCATATTCCTTGGTGTCACGTGGCGGGCTACTGAAATATCGAATCAACTCTACTACACTACAAACGAAAAATGAAAAATAAAATGTATTAAAAGTTAATGAGATATCTTCTGCGGAAGGCCCCTGTGAAGTGTACGGCTTTTTACTCTTTTCAAAAGAAACATTATTGAGAAAATAAAACGAAATAAACATGAATGCTCTAAACACTGTGACTCTTTAGGCACACGTTAATACAACCTCAAAACAAAAAACAGTGCTTTAATATCTTTTTAAATAAACTTAATGAGAAGATTTATTTACATGATAAGTTCAAATGTCTGTTTTTTGAAAAGATATAAATGAATAAGCGAATGTGGTTTAGTCAGTTTAGTTATTCATTATGAATGACCTATAGCTGTTTCTAATTGAATGATGAGAAATGATTTAAAGATATAGAACCGTTAGTTAATTGGGTAGGGCCGGCTAAAACAATTATGTTATATCTATAAAAAGACAAACACAAACTAAATTTATTCATATAAAATTGACCAATTCGATAACAATTATGTTTGAAAATAAAAAAAAATATTCACTAAACGTAACACCCAATTTACTAAAGGCTATTAGTTGTTAGGCCTACTGTCAGGTACTTAGCAAACACAAAAGTGCTATTTTTTTACTAAAATATAGAGGGCGATGTTTTCTTAAACGTGCTTTTCCGGGTCAAAGGTCTCTTTATGTGGTATGCTGAAAAACTAGTACAGCGACCATGAAGGTGGGAATTATTTCTTATAAAAATAATAATCTATTTCTATAATTACAAAAATATTAAGCATAAATGCTTTAATAATAACAATACTATATGTTAGTTTCATAATTACAGTAAAATTGTTGGTATAACTATGTAGATGACAATGATTGTATTACTAGGCTCAGGCCAGCAGTCGCCTACTAAACTATCGCCAGCCAGCGTAGGCCTCTAGCCTATTGTAGAAAACATAGATATATTATTATAGTAGGGGGTAGTAAGTAAACTTATTCAACTTGATTAGACCGTATTTTTTCTTTGTGAACTGAATTGACCAAATTAATAATAAAGCCTTATTAGCCTAGGCTAGGTAGAGGCTGGCCAAAACTATTTAGGCCTAGGCTAGGGACTGGCATGTATTTTTCAATTTATCTTTCTGCATTTGAATAGTGTTCAGTTTGAAAGAGTATATAATCGTAAGCATTTTAAACTTTAAATCAACAAAATTGATTGAGTATTTCGAAAGTTATGAATAAAATAAGGTGTAAAAATTTGGCACCATCACTATCCTTTGTTTACATAGGAATCCCCACCCCGCGTTTGTGACCTTGTACACAAATAGTCACTGGGTGAAAATACTACTAAAACACATATAAATACATTTTATGAACATATTTTTAATTAGAAAGTTGATGGGGACAAATATATATTTGCATAGTACCACATTTTGTTTGGAAATTGTTTCAAAATCACAAAAATAAGATAGAAAGTACTTATTTTATGTTTACCCTCTCACCGGACTGCGCGAATGTCCCGGAGGAATACCCCCACCTCAGCCAGGCTGTGTGATGACGTCATCAGGCACTTCGCGGCCTAGAATTGCTTACTCACCTAGCATCAGGTGATTAAAAACCTTTTGTGATCCAATATAGGTGATATTTATGTAAAACCAAAGGTGTACACTGTTAAAATATAAATATATCTAAAATATATAAGCAAAATCCAAAAATATTAGGCATGTTTTCGATTTTTTCTGATTTTACTAACATTTCGAGCCCAAAATAAAATGTCATCGCGAAGACATGTGGGCAAAGGAATTTCAAATTTTTCATCGGAATTTTCCGGAAAAGATCGTACAGTCATTCGTTTTTTCTGAATAGCCAATCAGAGTTCGTAAATTCATGCGCAAGTTGACCCCTTTTTAACAGGTTAAGGGTCACACTTGTCTATTCCCTAAAGATGTCTGCTGCCCTCTAGCGGTTTTGCTAGTCGCTACCTAGGCCTAGTTTAGGGCCGCCTACTAGGCCTAGTAGGGTAGGGGCCTATATAATATTTATATATTTGCTTGATTTACTTGATGTTAAGACTTCTAAAGCCGAAGCTTGTGTGTCCCTCGACGTGTTTCTATATATTATCTTGTCTACTATAGGGGGAAAACTTGCAGAAAGAAGTAGACAAGAGTTTTTCCAGCCTTGACTTGAACTGATTGATTGAGTCAGATTATATGCCTTAGCTAGGCTAGGCCTAGGCCTATATTTCATAATAATTGTTAATAATATCCGGCCAGGCCAATTTGTTTAATATTTAATTAGTTGTTTATACACCAAACTAAACTGGTGTCAATTCCCCCAGTGTGTTTTAAATTGTACTGGCATTGGTTGGAACTTCGGCATTTGTTGACTTGACCACATGTTCTTCAATTAAAAGTCTGAATTGGGCTAATCAAATGGAAACATTTACCCTTATATTTGCTTAAACTTAACTTACTAAAATATACTTTGTTTTTCAGCTGAATGTCAGCTACCCAGCCACTGGCTGTCAGAAGCTCATTGAAGTGGATGACATCAACAAACTAAGACCATTCTTTGACAAGCGTATGGCTCATGAAATGCCATGTGAACATCTTGGTGATGAATGGAAGGTTAGCATATATGTTGTTTATAGCATCCTTCAAGTTTGTTTTTTCTGCCCCAGCACATCTGTTAGCTATGCCTTCAACAGTATTTCCAAAACACTACAATTCACCCTTAGGCTTTTATAAAAATATAGTCCCAAGTATAGTCGTGGTATGCAATTTAGCATAATTGAAATGTGGGTGGGTTTATATCGGGTATTCTGCATGTCTTGCGACATAGCCCACTTAACGAGATTTCTCCAATCAGAGTGAGTATTGGCCAAAGTGTGCATAGACATTTTATATCATTTTTATCCATGAGGGTTTATACACATATTTTATTGACAATGAAATTGACATACAGTCTTTAGTTCACATCTAGCCTGAATTATATTCGAGCATGGGTTTTTACTGGGTCATACACAGTACTATAATGTATAAATGACCAACAAACTAATCAAATAAAATTGGATCCGAAGGCTGGTAAATTTAATAATGTCTTGAAAACATTTATCAATAGATAATCTGTGGTTTACCATTTATACAGTACTAATCAGTTTCTGTATTTATAGGGATATGTTGTGAGGATTAGTGGAGGCAATGACAAACAAGGTTTCCCAATGAAGCAGGGTGTGTTGACACCAGGCAGAGTACGTCTTTTGCTCAAGAAAGGCCAGTCCTGCTATCGTCCACGCCGAAAGGGAGAGAGGAAACGCAAATCTGTGCGTGGATGCATTGTAGATTCCAACTTGTCCGTGCTGAATTTGGTTGTTGTAAAGAAAGGTACATTTAGTTTTATTAACACAACTAATTGTCATCGTCATTTGATTGGTTAATTTTGTACCGCATGCCTTGCATCATTCTGTTAATTGAAGGTACTATTGCACGGTAGGCTTTTAAGTTAATGCAATAGGATAGGCCTGAATATTGCACAACATCACAAGCAAAATAAATAAAAGTTGTCATGGCCAAGTCTTCTATCCAGTCAATTGATGGAATGACAATGATGATTTTTGATTAAAATTTTACTCTAGTAATGGACATACTGTTTCCATTTGTTGAAAGCCTGACCTATTCAACTTAGATCCGCCTCAGCAATCTTGTGTTTAACTCATAGCAATATTCTACACATTCTATAATAATGATAACAATAACAAGGTGTCTCCTAAATAGGGATTGGCTGTAAATGTTAAAACACATATTCCCTCTCCTTCATTTTACGCAAAAGTGTCCCCTGAATAATGGTTATGAAGTGATAATTGTTGTATTAATATTTCAAACTGGTGAAATGGGATTGTTTTAAATTCTCTTATATTCAAATATTAGGAGATTCAGAAATTCCTGGACTTACTGATAACACCATTCCAAGACGTCTTGGACCAAAAAGGGCCGGTAAAATCCGAAAGCTTTTCAACTTGTCCCGTGAAGATGATGTGCGCCAATACGTTGTACGTCGTCCACTTCCACAGAAGGAGGGTAAGTGTTTTTTTTTTAAATTATTTGTTGGACTAAATTGGCCAATAACATAATGCTTAACATTGTGTTTGCACACTGTTATATTGCTAGGGCTTTTAATTAACCCTATGACAAATAAATATTAATGCATTAAATTTTTCATTGACAGGAAGCAAGCGAAAATGCTTCAAGTCTCCCAAAATCCAGAGGCTAATCACGCCACAACGTCTGCAACGCAAGAGACATGAGATCGCAATGAAAAAGCAACGTGTGAAGAAGAATCGAGATGCAGCTGCCGAATACGCTAAGTTGCTCGCTCAACGACAAAAGGAAAAGAGAGACGCCATGTTGAAGCGAAAACGTTCAGCATCTGCCAGAGAATCTCACCGTCAATCACAATCCGATAAATAAATTAAACGTTTTAAAGGTGGTTTGAAAGATGTAATAAATAGGCGGTATTGAAAACTGTAACGTTTGTTTTTGTCTGTCTTAGTTTCATGTGTCTTTTGCTTACAACACCAAGTTTATCAAAATACTGTACTAAAGTACGTAAAAAGGAAAATTGTTTCCCAAATACAAAGTTCAGTCCTGTATTATAAATGGGTCTTGCAGATTTTGTTTAAAATGGTAAATTTTGATCTTCTGTTATTTCCCTTTTTAGGAGGTAGGTTCTGGGATCATTCGCTCTTAAGAGTTCATATTTTGTTTATGAAGAACACTACAAATATTTTCACACTCCTCGTCTTGCATGTGAAAGTTAGACGCAATACACTTGTACGGAAAAGTGAGAATGGTACTAATATGCATGTGCATACGAACAAAAAGAAATTGACTAGCCAGCACTTTATGATGGAGAAAAATTGTCATTCCATTAAGAGAATAATTTATTCGTTGAAAGATTGACTGCTCTATTGATTGAGGCGGAGCCATCCAACCAATAAACATTCATTATGTGTATACTATAGCATCTCACTACGTTACAAAACAAACAAAACACAATGATCCAATTAATAGAATACCGTTTATTTGCCAAATTAAAAGATGGTAGACACCGTACACATTTTCTTGTATATAGGCCAAATGAACAAAAACATTTAGATTTCAACATGTTGGTAAATGCAATTATTTAAATTACAAATTAAAAGAATAAGCAATTGGTTTATACAACAGAAATGAATCAGTGTTTATTATCATTTTATCAATATTGAAATGGAATTTGATGGAAAAAAAATATCTAATATTGGAAAAATGAAGGAAAGCAACGACTAAAAACATATTACAATCATCATTAATGCATCTGTACTTGCAAAATCACCTGCTTGACGCATTTCAGGCAAAATTGTATAAGCTCTTTGAGTAACCTATATTTTTCGTAACAAAAAAAGAAATGTTAACAGAGTTACTGTTACTATACTAATACTACAGTATATATATTTTTTTTGTTTATATACTTCTAGGAATTTCTTCTCCAAAGTAATGCAGCAATTTTTTTTTAAATCTTTCTAATCTCAAAATTGTTATGGGATGAACATTTGGGTGTACTGTTTCAATTAGTAGTTTTAGTCTAAATTCGATAGAGGCCTAGTACAAATATAAATAAAGTTTGGTGCATTATTTGAAAATGTTATCAGGAACAACCTTTGGCTCAGATCATGGGAAAAGGAGGGGGGAGATGAATTGGAATATATGTGGGAGGGGATGGTCACCCTTACTTTTCAATTGCAAACCCATAAAATTCAACTTTGTACTGTGAGAAAGTGAAAGATAGATATGCAAGATATGATACACTGCTATAAAATGACTATAAAGATAATTGCACCAATATTCACAATTTGTTTACTATGTTTAAAATGACTAAAACATTACCACCATACAAAATCCCAATGACATAAACATAACTGAAATAATATGCACAATTTAAACATCTACTGCTTATGCAATAATGTCACATCTAATTTTACTAAAACCAGTTTACAATTTGTAACAAAAATAATTAACATAAATTATCTAACAAAATTTCTAACAGAAATTAAAATCTATTTCTTGAACGAACATGCTCTTGGCTCACTCTAGTTTTGTTTAAAGCCCATTTCAGATTTAACTGTAGTATGGTGTATGCAATAACATTTAGGAATTTCATAGCTTGGTTTGCCATTCTAATCTACATGCACAAATACAACACTGAATGAATTAGCTATATTTCTAAAGCTCTGTCTACACTATCAAACTTTATGCGACAAAAAAATGTGTTGTGCCATGGACATGATGATGTCATATCACTACCATATTTGGGCATATCACTACCACATTTTGGCACATCACAAACTCGTTTGATAGTATAGACAGAGCTTAAGCATTAATTTACTTTATGGTAAATAATCAAATAATCTCCACAGTTAGGGAGTGCAATACATAAATTGGTTTCAGTCGCAGTCGAATAATTGGTTCTAATTGGCAAGTTGTACTCTTAAGCTCTATCTACACTATCAAACTTTATGCGACATAAACATGTGATGTGCCCAAATATGAACATGATACCATTACCACATTTTCGTATATCACTACCATATTTGGCCACATCCCACTTTTTTGTCAAAATAGTTTGATAGTTTAGACCAGCATTACATTATCAGACATACCACCACATTAATTTGAAGCACTACAACTTGCCCAAATACTGAACACTGTCCATTCAGTTGAATTAATTTAAAACAAACAATATAATAAATGATAGCTACAGTATTAGAATGTCAATCGGAAGGAATGGTTTCAACAATAGAGAGGTTTCACAATCTTACGAATACGATAACGAAAACGGATACGTCACGCGCACGTATTCGTAAGCCAGTAAAAATCTGAATGAAATATTGAGGGCGCCGTCCAAAATATGACTGCGGTAAATTTGAGCGAAGCGCAGGTACGTGTTGCTTGGTGCTTGGCTGCCTAGGCCTAGCGTAACATCAATGCGAGTGAGGACTTTAAAAACTATTTATCAAAATTGACCTGGCATTTTAGTAAATTACTTTAGTAAATTACTTTCAATAAATCTATAATTATATTATAATCATGAATCATTCCTGAATCAAATGCAAAATGTGCAAAATAGATCAAAAACTATACTTTTTTTGTAGTTACGAATATGACTGGGGATATTCGTCCACACGAATATGCTTTACGAATATGAAATGGGGATCAGCTCAAAAGTTTCACAAATGCGTGACGTATCCGTTTTCGTTATCGTATGGCTGCGAAACCTCCCTAATATAATCTTGATTTTCAAAATGGATATGGTTACGAGAAAATAGATGATGCCTATTTGAGTGTGCCTTATTTGAAGGAGTATGTTGCTCAAGAGGACATAAATTCCAATACATCTATGCATGTCTGACCTCACCAGATTGTTGACATAGTTTATATAGAGTGGCAAAAGAGCTGTTGTTGAGAAATTAAATTGGGTAATGTGGCGAAAACTGATTTTATTTACCCCATTATCACCCATATAATCATGTTAGAATTTAAGAATTTAATTTTAGAGTCTATTTTTAAAATAGCTACATTCCTTTCGAGGTTTTAATCTTATTTAAATTGCCTTCAGAGAGAAACTCCCTTTGTAGACATCCGTATTTAACTTTGTACTTTGTACTTATAACCAAGTGCTTTCCAATGCTTTGCACTCATTACGCTTTGTTCTTTTTTAAGCAACTCAATTATGTGCAAGCACACGACACTTCTCTTCATCTACGTCGTCTGTTGGTTGACAAGCCGCTTCTTCCGCTTCGTCATCTTGTGTTCGGTTTACTTTAGTAGTCATTCAGCCGGCATTTGGGCACGACAGCCTTTCCGGCAAGACCAACATCGCTAGAATGGTGAATAATTGGTGATGCCTGGTCCATAGTTTCGATCTCCTTGATAGGTTGAGTCTTGAGACAACGCCGCATCTATCTGAGACTTGAATTCTTCTCCCAAGTAACTATCCTGATGAAAACAAATAGAAAACCATAAAAATATTAATTTATTTGTATAGTCAGTCCGAGAGAAAGTTCATGTCAGTGCAGAAAATAATTAAGACATTCTCTGCTTTGTCCACAACAGTGGCTGTGTGAACTAGTACAACATGCTAACATCCCTACTCATCTTAAAAGATGTATATGTTGTTTAAAGTACAATAACAAATATTTTGTGTAAACTTTTATTTTTATAGTCCATATCCAAGGAGACTCATTTTACCACCAGAACAATGGAGCGAGTGAACTGAAAATCATTGCCAATATTAAGTCAAATTTACACAGATGAGTGGTAACCGCCTTTTTGTCCCACATAGAAACTCTATCTATTCTGAGCGGGTTTTTGCTCAATCGTCCACTAAGCAATTAGAACTTGTCTGTATAAATTGGCCTTTCTTTCTAAAATAGGTTAATTACAAATGCTCAAACCATAAACTGTTGGTGATTTTGAGTTACATACCTGGGATAGTTCTGGTTGAGAAAGACCTGGCTGAGACAGACCAGGTTGAGAGAGCCCAGGCTGAGAGAAACCAGGCTGACTCAAAGGCTGGCTCATCGACATGTTGCCTTGGGTCAAAGGTCCTTGCGAGAATGACTGGGAGTGATCCTGATAGATAAAATGCATATCAGATTAACTAAATACATAAATACTTAATAAAATCAATTTTCATTTCACTTCCAAAGATCTTAAAGAGAAATTATTCTTAAAAAACACACATATTTAAAAAAAATTTCATTAATATATTTTATTTTTTGTTAAATAAGTTCATTTGGATCTGATAATATAATGTGATAAACAGCAACGCATAATCATAAGTCTTATGATTATGCCTTGCTGTTAGTAGGCGAAACGTCAAGTTCTCTGGAAATGTAAGTACCGATATCATCTTACAAACTTGACATTATATTGGATCATATAGAAGTAACTTTTTATCTTATTTTATATATGTTTAATAAAAATGTCAAATTTTTATTTTTTTTTTTCAGATCACATACAGCTTTTGGTGCCGTACCATACATTTTAAAATTATATTTGAAATTATTTCTAAAAATAATATAAACCATGGTTAAATAAAATTGATCGGTGTCTTCTAGTTTCTAGTGCGTCTAAATTGAGATTCAGCCCATACCATAGTACTGTTTTTCCCCCACAGTAATTTGCATTTAAATAATTAGATAAGCAACACTGTAACAAGCAAACCTGACTTGCCTGGCTCTGAATGGATAAGCTAAACTGAGACACTGGTTGAGAATTTCCTTGACTTGCTTGGCTTTGCTGGTTCCGATTCTTACGTCGCATTTGTCCGTTCTTATTCCTTGCTTGTCCGTGTGCCGGGGGCGGGTTGTTATAGTAGTGAGCAGGAGGATGGTGCATAAACATGCCTACCGGAATCGGTATATTCATGTTAGCAGCTTGGGCAGTCTCAGCACCAATGAATCCCATGCGATCATGAAAGTTGTTGGGAACTCTTGGGCCTAGGAATTTTGAAATAATGTTAATTTCATTTTATTATTTTATTTCATTTATCTTTTTATTTCGGAATATCATGGTGCCATAATATTATATCCATAGCAAAAGAGAGAAAAAAAAAATCTTAATACTGGTCTTATACAAAGCATATTGATTGAAGTATTTTAAGAAAATCAACAGTTCCTTTCAGAACTACATGCATGGTGTAGCGAAAACACTTTATCATGCAAATATTCATATATAACAAAAACAAAATCTCTTTGATCGACATCTGAATTGAATAATCTAGGCAAGTAACACAATTTACCATTAAGGCCTCCAGATCGATCATAAACACTGCCAGGAATCAGGGCTTCACGGGCATCAAACATTGCTGTACTCATGAATCGTCCACCCTAGAAAAAGCAAGTAAATAACAATTCAATTACAAACTGAAGTTATAAATGACAGTATATTTACTATAAATATTATTAATAAAACATAATGCATAAAAATGTGGTTTTTTTTTATTTAACAAAGTAAGCTCTGTCTAAATTATCAAACTTTATGTAATAAAAAGAATGTGATGTGATAAAAATAAATGCTGATACATGACACTATGTCGTCACATCACTACTATATTTGGGCATACCCACTACCATATTTGGGCATATCACTACCATATTTGGGTAGTGTAGACAGAGCTTAAGGCTTAATATGTGGCATTTGCAAAACTTTTTCTTGATAGGTATGATTTCTATCACAACCAGAATCAAAAAAGCATTTGTATTTGCAAGTAAAATTGACTCACTGGATTGGCAGGGTTCACCAGCTTGCGTGGCTTGCTAAACTGCATGTGGCTCTCCTTGAGGTTGTTAAGAGGTCCCTCAACCAGAACCTTCTGGTCCTTGTAGTGGTTAAGTAAATGGTTCCACAGAGGGTGTCGAGACAAAACTTTAGGATTACCAACGATGATTACACCATACCTACAACACAAAAAACACATTCAAGGTCAAAATTTAGGTTTACTAAATGTTAGTGATAATGTAAATATCCTTGTTTTTATATTATACAGTAAAAATATTACTTCAAATACAAAATATAATCAGTAAATTTTAATTTGTAATTGGTTGTTTCAAATGTTCATAATTTATTTTCAATATTGTATATACATTATTGCAGGTTGTATTATATTAGTAATAGTAAAAATAAATTATAGCAAAAGTAGAAATGCATTTGTTGTATTTAAAAACAAATCATTTCTGGTCAATATTTTGTATAAAAATTATAATTATTTAAACGCAACTTACTTCCCACGAGTCAAAGCAACATTTAAACGCCTTGGGTCGTTTAAAAATCCAATGCCTTGATGTTCATTTGAACGTACACACGACAGAATAATGAAATCCTTCTCGCGTCCTTGAAATGCATCTACGCTAGCTACCTCAATTTCCTGATACAGTTTACTATTCAGCGGTCCACTATACTGCATGAAAGTAGTCACGTATGCCCTTTGACCCTCGTATGGGGTAACGATACCAATCTGTTCTGGCTTGACACCTGCACGCAAGAACTTTGTTGTGATCTTCTCAACGTTAGATGCTTCAGTCCTTTAAAATACCAAGACATAAATTATATAACACTATGTACTATACTATGTACTATTCTATGTGCTATTCTATGTGCTATTCTATGTACTATTGTATATACTATTGTATATACTATTGTATGTACTATTCTATGTACTATTCTATGTAGTATACTATGTGCTATTCTATGTGCTATTCTATGTACTATTGTATATACTATTGTATATACTATTGTATGTACTATTCTATGTACTATTCTATGTAGTATACTATGTACTATTCTATGTACTATTCTATGTAATATACTATGTACTATTCTATGTACTATTCTATGTACTATTCTATGTACTATTATATGTACTATTATATGTACTATTCTATGTACAAAAACTTGTATTATGTAAACTACAAACTATGATATGAAAGCAGTGGAAATGATGCAATTACCTGTTTAAGTACGATGTTCCAGAACTGGAGATTTCCTCCTGGCCGGTGGTGGCCTGAAAGAACATTGGTTTATCTGGTTGAGGCCAAGGAAACTCTATACCTCTAGTCACTCTCTCACCTAAAAAAACAGAAAACAAAATAATTAATTAACGCTGTTAACACTGTGAAGTATTGAGATACATCTAAGATATGTGAGGATAAATAGCGTTTGATGACACAATGTAGCATAGCAATGTGTACTGTTCAGTGCAATATAGAGTATTTTTCACTTGTTTAAACAAACAACACTCTCAATAGAATAAGTACTTGATTTTGGCTACACAGAAAGTTACAGAATATTATTTGTCAAGAATAATGTGTAACATGTAATTCAAATGAAATTTAATAACTAAAAACATACTTGCTGTCACACCATTCTGTAGGGAACCTTCATAGAAGATGTTTGAGGGAAACTTGCTGAGCTCTGGGTGCATACGATATTGAACTTGCAGTCTAATGGGTCGGATACCCAATACTACAAGACGTTCAAACAGTGATTGAGAGAGGCCAGCATTTGCAGCTTTCTTGCACATCACCACAGGACCCAACTGGCAGTGATCACCAACAAGAATTAGCTGGAAAAAAGTAATCATTTAAACTCTATTTATCTATCTATATTTTTAAGGGATAGTGTATATTGTGTTTGTAAACACAATTAAAATTATTTAAATTTTCTTTTTCATTTGTATATATTATATTGGCTCATATTTTATAGTTTAGCTTTTATTTTCAACCTGTTATTGGTGTTTTACACTGTTGGTTTGATATAAAGAATAAACATTGAAAATAATCGCTATTACATGCATGCATACATATGCATGGAATATCAAAATGACCAGAATTTTAAAGAGGTTTAAACTACATTTGGAGTAGGCATCTTCCATAAGAAGTAACTTTCTATGTTTGACCGTGGGATTGAAAGAAAAATGTCATAGATCAGTCACAGAAACAGAAATAAATAATTTATACGTTTGTATTATCTTCACAAGGGTCTCACCTTCCTACACCTAACTCTAGCCCATATACCTAAACCATCATTTTGTACACCCTTCTATCCATTAATAGCTAGGCCCTTGGTTTCAGAGTACACACTTACCTGTCTGCAGCCTAGCACAGCTGGGATGATGCATTCTGGCTCAGTAGCTTGGGTGCTTTCATCAATCAAAACAGTCCTGAACCGCATGCGGGCTAGACGAGGATCACCAGCGCCTACAGCTGTACAGCATATCACATCAGCATTCTAAAAAAATAACAATCTCAATCAGTTTTAATCTATTATAACACAACATTTAGTACATATGGGTTTATTTATTTTTGGTCACAGCGGGAAACCAGACACTAACATAATGGATTAAAGATATATGAAACAATATGAAAATATTTAAAATTAGTGATGTTTAAATATAAAATATTTGAGCAGTAAGTAAGCTATTTATAAATATAGTCAAAGACAATCAATCAATCAATCAATCAATAAATTCAACTTTATTTTAGACAAACTGTCCATATGAAACATATAAATACAATAAAAAATAATACAAAGCATTGTGACAACCGTCATGGAGAGAGGACTAATAATTATTTGTTGACATATAGTGCCTTTTAAAATACATGTGGATTATGTTTTGGGATTTATTGGATGTAGACTGTAGACATTATTATATTATTGATTACTATAGTTTACAAAACAACACATTATTATGGCTATACTGATACTAGTTAACACACGTAAAAGTATACATGAGATTATATATACAAAAGTTCTATCCATTTTCTATACAACTTTGAATCTTTTAGAATACGAGAAAAAACACATGTAATTAAAGTATTACAGCTTTTTTCAATTTTTGCACTGTGGTTATATAGTGTATCAAATCATGGTTTCTACCAAAGTACAATAATTTTTTTATCATGCCTAAAACATCACCATTGCCTAAGCCTTATATCTTGTCTTAAGTCTTAGTTTAAAAGGTGAGTTTTAGTTTGTTTCCCACACATCAATTGTCTAGCCATATGCCTGCTGGTAGTGTTATTAATTATTAATGAATAATATTCACAAATATCATGCTTATATACACACCTGAAGCAGTTCTCTTTCTGAGTTGCGTTTCAGCGTTCTATAACGCTTCTCATCTTGGCTTGATAATTCACCCGTCTCGTCTTTCAGCAGTTGAAGTTTCGCAAGCTCTGGTAAAGCGGCCATCTTGCGAATCTTGATAACAAAAAGTAGAAATGCATGAGAGTGCAAAGGTAAAATCAATCAACAGCAAATAAAAATATTATTATAGATAAAGTGTGGTAGAATTCAGCAATGCAAAGTATACAGTAGATCTTCATTTTACGTACGGTATGCGACCGAAAGGCGTGTGTAAAACATGTAAGAAAATGATGACGTCATCGGTCATTTTAAAACAAATTCCATGTATGTTATAATCATTGTGACAATAAATTGAATCTTGAATCTTTAATGAATATAAGGGCGGTTTAAATCTAGAATTTTATTACATTATTTTTTAAATGACATTGTTTAGATAGCTTGTCTTCTATTATTAGAATGGCCAAAAACTGCTACAAAAAAAGAAGTTTTGGTATTCTGTTAATAATTCTGTATTTATAAAGTATTTTAAAATGTTGTTACTATCCTCAAACTTTTTAAACAAATCATAAAATTAAGAGAACATCTTTAAAATCTCAGTCGTATTCCCAAGCTAAGCTTTATATCATTACGCTTCAGTGAACATGACATGACCTTACCTGGTTATGCAATGCTAGAAAAGCAACAGGTGAATCAATTGCTTCTCTGCTCTTTGCACAAAGACGGACGACTTTTAACCCAGTTTTGTGAATCTTCTCTGTAAGTTGGTCCACAGCAATATTACTTGGAGCACATACTAACACTTGACTATAAGATTAAGAAAGATTAACTTGTAAATCTCTGTCTACACTATCAAACTTACTATTTTGACTTGAGTGTGATGTGCCCAAATATGGTAGTGTATATGACATCATCATGTCCATATATAGGCACATCCAATTTTGTTGTCACATACAGTTTGATAGTGTAGACAAAGTTGACAGTAATAGTAAAACAGGATTATTAACATTTTAATCTATGAAGCACTGAATACAGTAAATACAAGAGGACGCACTATGAAAGTTTAGCCTTATATAGAGATAAAGATATTAATGTCATGTCAATGTCAAGTCATCAATAAGTACATTTTCTTGGTTACCAATAGGGATGGTCTATACTTATTTTATATTTTTAAAAATCAGGAAAAACTTAAAAATTAAGGACGTTATTGTGCCAACAAAGAAATATACTTTGCATTTTGCAGGTAGAGTGCATTCTATGGTAGACTGGTGTTAAAATTGAATTCCTAAAGATCAGCAACATTAAATGCATCACACAGACTTTGTGTTATACCATCACATTATTTCTAAGTTATCAGCGGATACACTCAATGTAAACTTATTTTTATTGTTTTATCTATTTGTATTGCACTACCCTTATTTGAACATTTCAGAATGTTTCAATGTTATGTTCATGATAATAATGTAAACATACCCTTGTGCTTGACGGGCCAGATGATAAACAATAGTAGCAGTTGTTACAGTCTTTCCTGTTCCAGGTGGACCCTGTAAAATATTCACAATTGTAAAAGTAAAATGTGTACAAGGAAAAACACAAGACATAAAAAAGCAAAAAAACAATATTTCTGGAACATGTTTTGCACTTTATGAAATTAAAACCATATAATGGGAAAATGAGAAAGCACAGTTGACATGCTGTGCCTGTGACAAAAGGTTTCCAGTACAAAATAAAATAAATAAAAATAAAGTAGATTCCATGTTATTTACCTGAATAAGACTAAGTGGCCTAGCAAGCACAGTTTTTACAGCATACACCTGTGAGTGGTTAAGTTCGGGCAGTCCAGGGGCAGAGAACCGCTTGGGAAGGTTCACTTTAAAAGTCATTTCCTCCACCTCGTGGCCTAGCAAACGATGGTACAAGTAACTAGACACAGCGGTCTCATCCATAGCCAACATCTTCAAAGCATTCTGCATCCTGTGGGTTAAAATTGATCAATTATTTTTAGTATTATTAAATCTTTTAAGCACCATATTTATTCAAATAAAATCCCTGCTTTGAATAAATGGTCCCATAAAACATCAATGCTCCACCTGAATAAATGCCCTGGGCATTATTTTTTGCCCTAAAATAAATGCATCGCCACATGCATGGACACGAAATGTATAACAACATATTTCTATTTATAGTGGAATTCATTGTCTGCCATGATGTACAATTTATCAAGCATTTTGATACAATTGTTAATGTATTTTATCACTTGTTGATATTAATTGTGTTGTATTTTTCTAGTGGGAATATTATTTGATGTTACCATATTACACCCAAACAAATGCCTCCATTCGAATAAACACCTCCCTCCCTGGGGCATTTATTCCAATAAATATGGTAGTATTTAATATTAATTTTAAATAGATGCAGTGGTTTTTATAATTCACAATTTTACCTGTCAAAAGAAGTAGACTTCCAGACAAAGTCAACCACATACGGACTGGTGATGTCATGTGGAGCACCAGCATTGCTCTTCAACTCTATACCAACTTCTTCATTGAAGTCTAAGACCAGATAAGGATTCAAACTATACAATTGGATCACCAACACATACACTGTAGGAATTAGATCATATTACAGTACCCTCAAAAGAAACATTGTTCTGTATTAGAATACATTTAAAAATAATGGGCATGTGTGTGTGTGTGTGGGTTGGACATTGGATTATTGAACATGAGTTCTCGCCGCAGTTGCTTGTATCCTTAGGCAAGACATTTACGTTTGCCTGTCTCCACCCAGGTGTATAAATGAGTACCAGGCTAGGTCAAGACACACCTTTGTGCTGATTACTAGCTGCATTATGAAAGTATGTTTTGTATAAAAAAATGACCATGGTAATATTGTGAAGCGTTTAGAAGCATTGTGCAATCAGCGGTATATAAGAATATTATAATTATTAATGGTGTGTATATGGGAGATCCAAATTTTAATTCTAATGCTTCATATGCTGTCAGACACCCAATCCCAGTATAGCTTTTGTATGAGCTATAAAGGGATAAACACGATTTTGTTAGACTCTCACAGGTACATATAAAAATAGAATAGTAAATAAAAAACAGGGTTTGTCAAAAGAAAACATCATAAAATTAATAGATAAAAGGATACTATCCGGGATTGAGATAACATGGCCAACACCTGCCCACTGATCTCTTTTATCTCCTACATAACGCAATCTCAGCTCATCTCCATGCATCAGCTTTACATCTAAAGAAAATAATTAAGTAAGATTATCTTAAACATAATTTTGTCCACAATTTTTTTTTATAATGAAAGCCAAATTTTCCTTCAGTTTTTCCCTCTGGAAGAGAGTATTAATTATTATACTTGCTTTATAAGGAAAGCCAAATTTTCCTTTAGTTTTCTCCTCTGGAAGAGAGTATTAATATACTTGCTTTTAATAGTAATAAAACCTAAAATGGATGACAAATTAACAAGCCAGTCATAATTTAATTTTATATCGATACATTTATATTAAGTGTAGGATTTCAACATGTACCACAATAGAAACATGTTATTATTGTGCTGGGTGTGAAACCTGATATGCTATGTCTACATGAATGAACTCAGTTGATATCAGGAAGTAAGATCAATTGTTATGGAGTTATTAAGGTCATCAGATAACAAAGGATATTCAGTAGAATGAGGGTATTTATTTTTATATCATACTACATACATGTTTCTATGCAATATAATGTTGATCCCATCTGGTTTGATGGGCTAGACGAAATTTACATACAGAAACAATGCAGTACAGAACAAAAATACTTCTTCATGTCTATGGCTGCATAGCCTTTTGTAGCCTACGTGTAAGCAGATCTTAGCACATTGTTTTGAACAATAATAGTCTACAAAGCATAGTTCTGTTTACCGTACCTTCAATTTTACTAAAGTTAAAGTATGCTTGTCTTTTCTTGTTAAGACCAATGTCCCAGCGAACCACAATATTCTCCTGAGTCTGAGCTTCTTTTAACTTCTTGTCGTAATCCGCTTCCATTTTAACCAATGGACCAAACACGTTCTGGTACATGTATGCATCTTCATATCTAAAATAAATAATTTAATAATGCTATTAATTACACAATTTGTTCTCCTTTAGTTCTTATTTAATTGCTCCATATTTTAAACAATTAATTGCACTTTTATTCTATTTAATTTTTACAATTGTTTATTTTGCAACTTTTCTCTATATTCTAATTGGGTTTTAAAGATTTTGCAATAACAAATTTGCACAATCGTTTGATTAAATTGTAATTTACCCATGCTTGTAATTTTTTGACTAAGCTTCTTCATGTTTGTTAACTTATGCAATTAAACATGTTCTGTCGATCAGAAATAAATAAGGAAATAAAATTACAGACACAAAGCCCAAAAGTTGTAAAATGGAACCCATGATTAGGTTTAGTAATTACCTGAGCATAACAGCAGCAGGTTCTTCATCTACCCCAGGCTTCTCAAGGTCCTCAAGCACAGCTTCTGGGCTGTCCTTCCATAGCTCTTCTAGACGGTTAATTTGCTGGGCTGATACCTGCCTGGCCCGAAGCTGTTCATCGTCAGATGGAATCTTCACTAGCCAGGCTAGGAAACAACGATCTTGAATCAATGGCTGCCATTGGGAAGGGTCCCTGTAAAAAAAACAAAGATTTGATAATTAGTAAATTAATAAAATTAACACCAAAATTACTTTAAACTTAGGACATTTTTTTCATTTTTGTGTGCAACTGTAAAGTTAGTGTTAATAAAGTTTATACTACTATAAGTTTCCAAATTGATCCGATTCAAATTTAGGACTACACTATACTGTACTATGAACTCAGTTTTATTGACTTTGTAGACTTACTGTATTCTGTATTTTTTACATTACAATATTTTTGGTCACATTTTTAATTATGTCTTTAATTTATTTCCATATATTTACTTCAAAATGATTAAGATGTAAAGAAAGCTTAGAAAGTTAATAGTGGGGTTCACATGGAACTATGTCTAGAAGAAGTGGATTTAACAATTTTCTACTAACTGGACTAACCTTGACAAATCCCGTTCTTTGGTACAATTATGTCTAGTTAATTCAATTTCATAAAAACCTGGTATTGAAGATTTTAAATACTATTTTATGTATAAAATCATCTCTTTTTTTTATTTATCCTGTGTATGTTGTTTAACTTGTGATTACCAATTAGTCATTTTACTTTCTGTGTTTGTTAAATTTTGTATACTTTTTTTATATACTTTTCAGTATAGTAAATATTGTAGGCCTACCATCTTCTCTTATATCTATTAGACCTCTGTTCTTCATCAGACATAGTTCATTTAATTTTTTAGAACATTTTACGGTAGTACACAATGAAGAATAACCATATTCTTTGCAATTTAAATGTAAAAATATGAAAATTCTTCAATTGGGTTAAAAAATTCTTTAATTTCATTGGTGCAAATGAGACTGAAGGTCACCTGCTGGGTTGTTAATTGGATTACCCTCATAAAATAACTGGCTATCCTTGGATTTAGTTCTAAATCCAAGCAGCAATAATTGTCCAGAAAAAAACCATCATCCGGACATAATTGAGTGTTCACATCCAAATTATGGCGAGATCATATAGATAATCTAGTTAAATTAACTAGCCATAGTTTGATGTGAACGCCACTAATGGTAGGTGGCAATTAGATCACATTATAATTTTGGGAGTAAGGTCATAAAAAGGATGGAAGACATTTAAATATATACACCCCCATGTATGATGTAATGCATTCAAACATGCATGCACCAATGCATGATGTACATAATGCCTTCATCACAGTTACACCCATGCTTTTAAACAGACACACCTACATTCAGGAAGTAAGTATCACTTTTTTAAGTAGCATTTATTTTTGCTTGGCAATAAAAGGGTACTGTAAAGCTCTGTCTACACTATCAAACTAGTTTGACAAAAAAAGTGTGATGTGCACAAATATGGTAGTGATTTACCCAAATATGGTAGTGATATGACATGACCATGTCCATATGTGGGCACATCACATAAAGTTTGATAGTGTAGACAAGGCTTTATTAATGAATATTCATGCATGATAAATTCAAATCTTACCAGTTCATATCCTTCAGATTACTCTGAGTCGCACATGGATTACGGCAGAGCAACACGACAACTGAATCGGCTTTAGCTGGAATAAAACCCAGAAGAAAAACATTGCGACAGCCACAGTTGTAACACTCAAGCACAGTCTCTCCCAGGGGACTGTCACGATGCAGGGTGACTTCCTTACATTTAGCACGAACAAGATGGTTCACAATGTGACTAAGGATAAACAAGTATTATACAAATTTTTAAACCAGCTACAAAATTTCCATAGTATTAACATAGTAAATTAAAAAAAACATGTCAGTAAATTTGGAAAAAATGTTAACTTATTGTTAAATGTGTCAATACTGTAGCTTAGTTAGAGTAGGATGATTGTCAAAATAAAAACTATGGTGTTGAACCAGAAAGTATTAATTAAATAAGTCTTTGTAGACTTTAAAAAAAACTAATTCCCTCATGTGTCCTCTAGAAATACAAATTGTAACCAATCAGAAGACTGTAAAGGCAAGAATTTTAATTGTTTACATTTAAAACGTACTGCATACAATTTAAAAGTAACAGCATGCTATCAACTACTTAAACATAATTGCAAATTCTAAACTATATAATTATAACCAAACCAAACTATACACTAAAGGGCAATTCCATAGTGCAGAGGATTTTTTTCCATTTTTTCAAATTAAACCAATCAAACTATATTTGGTATCAAATTAAAGATTATTTTATAGAGAATTAGGTTATATGAAAAAAAAAAAAATTAGCGCCTTGATATGATATGGAAAATTTGATTCAAAAATTGATACCTAAAAATGTAATGAAAATGAGAAATGTATGACCTTTTTCAGCTTCAGTAATAAATAATCAGAGTGGTGTAAAATGTTAAAATCCATGTTATTTCAGTTTAGTACATAACATTTTAGACACAAGACAAAAAAAAAAATAATTTCTGATTTTACATTAATTAATTTTGGCCCAATAATAATAATGTATCATATTTTGTAATTCCGACACAAAAAAGTGTTTTTTTTAGGATTTCTTATAAAATAACAACTTCTGTAAAAAATCAAGACTAATGCAAATCAAGCAAGAGTATAGACATTATATTATGATAATTATTGTTTTTAATTTTTTTTATTTCTTAAGTTATTGAAGTTTTAAAACTGAAATTCCGTCACAAATCATTGGTTGCGGAATTACGTAATTCCACAACACTATTATTTAACATAGTATTGATGCAAAACCATTTTTTAAGCAACTTTTTCTTAGCATGAACACAGCTACCAGCAAAATGTGTACAAAGTTTATGTGGTTGTTTATTATTATGGATCTATGGCTTCTTTTGTTCGATTTTTTTCTCAGGCCTAGGAACTCTAATAATTTATTTTGTTATTTATCACACCTGCCATTAATTAAATGCGAACAATGTCCAATGTACAGAACAAGTTATTACATAACTTCCAGACTTTTCTCATAACTAAAACTTATTCATGTAACTCACTTGCACTCTCAGAATAATTCCCATTGTACAGAAAGAACAACTCCCATATAGTACGGAATAAACAATTCTTTTTAAATGAAACAAATGAACCTATAAACGCACAGAAAGGAGATTTTGTTCTTATCAAATATACCATAGAAAGAAGCAAGAAAATGTTTAACTATGTTGCAATAGTTGATGACATTCCTAAAGACAAACCAGAACTTAACATTATTCATTTATATAAGTTTGATAAAGAAGGGAAGATTTTTGTTGTTAAAGACTTGGTTGGGACTTATGGGATAATTAATAGAGATCAAATTGTATCTGTACTCCCAGCACCATCGATGGACTCTAAAGAAAGGTATCACTTTAAAGAACCACTTCCACAGAGCTATGGGATAAAATGTTTTTTTGGAATACGGTCAATAGTCACTGTTAACTTAAACATGTAAATAACATTAATTCAACTGTATAATTCCGTAATCATATTCATATTTCACCTAAATATCACAATACATAATAGAAAATGTAATTTTATTCTTATCAGATATTGGTATGTGTTCATTATTATATTTAGTAATATTTCTAATTCAAAATACTCTATATAAAATAATTAAAACAAAATAAGTTCATGTAATTAAAACAAAATAAGTTCATATTTTTGTGATATTAATATCTGTTTTTAGAACCATTAGATCAAATGAAATAATGTTTTTTTTAACATTGCAACAATTTTGTAAGACTGTTTTTTTCTTAATATATTGTGTTTTGCCTTTAAAATTATTCAGAAACCCTTATTAAATAAATTTAAAGATGGTCTGCAGATTTCAATTTCAGAGGTAATTCCGTCACTGTAATTCCGTCACCGGACCATGTGTCAAATTATTACTATATATCAAAAACTGAAACTTTTTTTTAAAAATAAAAACTTATGTTCAATACTACATTAAATAATGGCTAAATTTAATGTATTAATTTTTTAAATTTCCAGTACAATTCACAGAGTTTTAATGAAATGTTTAGGGGTAAAAATGAGGTGGTTTTTCGGCGAAATTCCGTCACGGTATATGTTTTATGATATTATAAAAAAATATGGTTGGTTTTTTAATTTTTTTTTTGTGGAAATAATTAGTAAAATCACTAGCTATTAAACTATTAAACTTGTTTTGAAATCTGCCTTAAACTAAAAAAGATACAAGGAATTAAAATGTAAAATTATGGAAAATGTTTAATTCCGTCACCGTGGAATTGCCCATAAGTACCAGCGTTAATAAAAACAAGAGATAACAATCTGTAAACAGGCAAATTAGTTTTAAGATAGAATTTTATCTTATACCTTCCAGAAGTGTTTCCTCTTCCATTGCAGAACCATTTTTTAGACTTGTTACACATGACAACAGATGCAGGGTCATGTATTCCACAATAGCTAGATAATACAAGATGTACAGTAATTTGTTACAGTATTATATATTTTATATTATATTTAATGTACCTCATGAAATCGATTTATAGTTTTTTTTCATTGTTAGGTTTAATAAAATAGTACCAAGCTATCTGTTGATAAAAGTATCAGTTATTTGGTCATAAAAAAACAAATCATATTTTACTGAATTAAAAAAAAAACTATAAAACCTTCGGGTTCAATTGATACCCAAATGTGTATCATATGGATGCATGCAATAGAAAAGATGAGTAAAACAAACAAGCGCTCTATAGTAGTAAAGTATTAATAATTGTATAGTAATTGTGTAGTACAATAATGCGTTTTTTGCTTTTGGTTAACAAGTTTCTGAATTTAGAAGGTTTCATGCAGATAATGTAGTACACTGTACACACTACAGTACTGTATTGTCCAAAAATAGTTCAAATACAGTTAGTAGAGTGGAGTTGTGAATTGATGGTTATGATGCTTGGCTACCAATCCAAGGCTCCTGGGTTGAAGTCGTGTCAGTGTCAGGATTTTGTCTAATTACAATTTATAACTCCACTCCCAAAGACTTGTAATAAGACTTTGTTTATGTAGAGCATCTTGTGTATATGTTTTGTAAACAGGATTTCCACATTGAAGAAGGATTTGCTTATGGCTATCATCATATCATAGCCATTTGCTTATGGCTATAAAACAAAACAGCCCTTCAAAAAATGTTGCCTTCGTATCGTTTTAATGTTTCCCTGAATAGGTTCTGTTACAAACAATGTGTGTTGAAAGCACGACTTACCAGCATGCATGTGTCGGCAACTCTTTGGAGAAGAAAGCCTCGTCCTCCTCATCTTCAAATGTGAGTTCTTTCACACCCTGACCAACCACTGTCACTCCATTCTCAATAAATCCATTTTGCAATGGTCTCTCAGGTTGGTCAGCCTAGAAATAAATAAAGAAATTCAGGAATTACTAACTACAGGCTGAAGGTTTTTTAACAAATATGATTTCACAAAAACAAATGCCAGAATATAGCTATTAATTAATTAAACCTGTTAAATTTAACATACAGCATTGGAATACAAATAAAACTTTGACGTTTTTAAGCCTGTTCTCCAGTCGACGTTAAGCTTTCAAAATTGAGAATAAATAACGATGATGATGATCAAGCAGGAATCAGTCAGTTTTCTTGGCTTGGGTGCTTTTTCTAAAATTGTTGAATCTGGTTAACTCAATGCAACCCCACATCGAGTGAAAAATAGGCCTTAAAGTATGGCAATTTAAAGATTCGAAAAATAATAATAAATATTGTTGAAAATAATATAAATAAGTGTCATGTCTGTGGAGTGTGTTGTTACTTTACTGTGTTAGCATGTGCATGAGTGTCATGGATTGCGAGTGAGGAAAGGTACTCTACTACTAAAAATATCTACTGTAAAGACACACAGAACTCGAGGCCAAAAACTTTCTAACAACAATCATACACCGTCATACTAGGCCTACATATCATACTCATAGGGCCTCTTAGGCCTAAACTAGGCCTACACATGTATTTTTAGTTTTAATTTAAATCAGATAAATATTTTTAAAATTGGTCAAATTAATATCTTGAAACCTGTTAATGAAACGTTTTCTACCTGACTCTGGCTCTGACTGGTATCTAGCTGAGACGCCTGACTCTGTTGAGTTTGGGTTTGTGAAGGTAAGGTGAAGTCTGTAAAGTCGTATTCTGAGCCTTGAGTATCAGCCCCCATTAGCTCGCCTTCATCAGGGTCCAGGAAAGTCAAAGTTGGAGCGGTTGTTGGTCCATAAGTATCCTCACTCATTTTCAACGTTTCCTATCTCACAATATTCTCTAATGCATTAGAAATCGAATGTGAATACAAATTTTAAGTTATACTGCAGACAAGTGGTTATAAATAATGTTATATTCTAAGCCTAAAAATACCTAGCACTCACTCTCAAAATCCCTCTGCGTGCAAATGACACGACACGGCGCAAGACTCAAAAGCGTGACGAAAAGCACATACTTTGATGACGTCACATATCAATTTAAAAAACGAGTAGGAAAAAAGAACACAAGTTCCTCGACCTCGTGTCAAATACCAAATACACGCTAAACGGTGTGGTGGTACACAAATAACATCATTTACGGTTCGGCGAGACGTAATAAGAAAAGCGATCATCTCTTGGTTGAAAGCGATCTGCTACTAGATATTCTAAATTTGTAACTAATATTACATCAACGTGTTTGTAATTATTTTAGAGCCCAAATGCTAGAATTCTAGGCCTAGATAGGCTAGGCCTAGTTTAGCTTAGTTAGTTAGTGGCCTAGCTAGGCTAGGCCTAGGCCTAGTCCTCCCCATTTTACTAGGCTAGGCTAGGCCTTAGAGGCCTAGCTAGCTTAGCTAGCTAGGTATCATCCAGTCCAGTACAACAGAAAGTCAAGAAGATAATTTTATCTTGTATTTTTTTGATGTTTTTATATGAATGGTTTTATGCTATATTTGTTTTTATTGTGTTTTCTTGTTATTATGACGAGCAATGAATTTCCTTTTTGAGGATCAATAAAAGTTATCTTATCTTATCTTAGACTGTGATTGATGGTGTCGGATCCTCCAGTGAAGTGAGGACTGGCCTGATCCTTCTTAGCTGCTAGCTAGATGCCTACCTGTCATGGTCCTATACTCAGCCTATTCTATAGGTCTAGCCTAGCTAGGCAGGCACTAGCTAGGACAGCTAAAATAAGGCCTTCTTTCTGGGCCTAACTAGTAGTAGGCCCTAATCCTAATTTAAAGGTTCTCTGTGTGTTTAAATACTATTACTAAATATATAAAATTATAGGCATTAATTAATGATTAAATAATTGTGCATGTTCCAGTCTTTAATTTTAATTTAGTCTAGTTTAAAGACCCCTTCCCTGCAATTTTGGACGTTTTTTGGAAAATAATACATATATATCACTTTAAAAACATTAAACCATGTCATTCCTTGTCTTAAATGTACGTTTTATGGTAAATTATGATAAAAAGTGAGAAACAATGCACTACCTAAGTAGCTCGCGGCGATCGACCTCTCGTGGACGGTCTTAGGCCTAGCCTAGCTAGGCTTAGTTTTGTAGGCCTAGCTGGTAAACATCGATAACGTACGAACATCGTACGCTAGCTATATACCTAGCCTGACGTTGTATAGTTGCTGCATTAATTGTCTTTCTATTTTTGCCAGACTCCGTTGATACAAATTGGGGAAAACCCGGTATTTTCGCTGAAAAGTTAGGAGTCTTCCATTTGTTTTGGCTTCACGATCGATCGAAAAGTGGGCGAATTACAGGTGAAAAACAAAAATATCAATCCGCGCGCAATGCATTTTGGGATTTATAGCGGGCCGCTATAATTATTAGAATCGATTTATTTTTCACATTTTTAACCGTTTAAAGACGAAAAAAGTTATCGCAATAGGACCATATAGTATTATTTTTACATTAAATATAGTTTGTGATCTTAAATTAGATCTAAAAAACGTAGGGAATGGGGCTTTAATATAAAACAATTTGGCGCTAGGCCTAGTTCCATTTCACACCTGTCATTTATTTCGCCCCGAAACTTATCGTAAGTACCATACCACACCTTAGAATTAGGCCTCAAAAATACTTTTACGAAGGAGATCACACAAAAAGTAACAAATAAATCCTTTAAATTGATGAATTTACAGACGTGTTTCTCGCACATCGGTTCGTGAATTTCGCATACTCCATGTTCAATGTTGTTGTTTCTATGGAGCGCCAAAAGAGGAATCATAATAGAGGGCTAAAAACTCAGTATAATGCGTATATTTAATGCATTTATTGGTGAAAATTACATTCAATTTTAACATATTGTCAATTTCAATGCAACAAAAATGTTACTGTTGATACTGTACATGGTTTTCGCAGTTTTCGTTAACTTTTAAGAATGAAAATCGACAAATTCATCATTATATTACATGTACTGTAGGTTTATACCTCAATGATCTAAATAATATTCCTCTTAGGCCTAGGCTAAGGTAGTGATGCTGATTTAGGGTTAGGGTTAGGTTGATATTTGAAAAACAGCACATTATTAATTAGCAGTAAAATGTTACAGCAACAAAAAACAAAATATATTAAAGTTAAACGTGTATTTCAATAATAGATGCATTATAAAAGTTTTTAACCATCTATTATAGTGCTCTTTTGGTGCTCCATAGAAACGAAAATATTGAACTTCGAGTATGCTAAATTCGCGAACGGTATGCGAGAAACATGTCTGTAAAATCATAAATTTCAAGGATTTATTCGTTACTTTTTTACAATTTGTTACAATTTTAAGGTGTGGTATTCACAATAAGTTACTTAACAAATTTGGAGGCAAAAGGAAGTCGAAATAAAAACAGGTGCGAAACGAAACTAGCGCCAACAATTTTATGCTTAAATGTGTATCATCTACATTAGCTAAATGTTCACTCACTTGACATACAGTAGCTATGCATATTCATATTTTATTTATTTTTGTAGAATTGACAAAATGTATCAAGACAATTCATATGTCAGTCCAAATGGATTTATTCTACAAACTCCCGTCTACCAAAGGCTAAATGACTTTCACAGAAACCAGATAAGGACCTTTGAATACAGTAACAGCAGAAGTGTCACCTATCCCCCACCTCTTGCACAAAGGGTGATATCAGGACCTGGGGCAATTTCAGGACCTGGACCCATGCACCCGGTCCGTGGCACTCAAAGAAATAATTACGATTCTGATTACAGAACACCAAATACCGGTATGCACCAGCCGCCATGGAGTAACCCACCAGCCCAAAGATATTATGGAGGGTAGAGTATAATTTTACTATTTTAATAGTAATTTAATTAACCTAAAGCTCCATCTACACTATCAAACTTTATGTGATGTGGCCATATATGGACATGATGTCATATCGCTAACATATTTGGGCAATCACCACCATATTTGGACACATCACACTTTTCTAGTATGTAAATTACGTACGATTGATTTACGGTATTATTATTTACTTTATCATAATAAAATAATGAATGTTAATGAGTTTGATGGTGACTGCTCTATTTATTACGAGACAAAAGTTAAAAATAGAGCAGTCAATTTTTACAATTATTTGTTTTATAACACATCTATTTTTATTCAAGTTATACATTGTAAACCATTGATGAATGCTATGTTAGGAAGCTAGACAATTAAAAAGACGGTGCTCCAACTTTACACATGAAGTAGAGCAGTTATAGACGGCACGCACAGCAAGTTTCCAAACGCGTTCAATCTAACTTTAGTAATTTGTGATTATAATAATAACAACTTTATTTAAAAACGGATGCAACACTTGGATCACCAGATTGGTGTTTTTCACAAGGCCGTTACTTACTACAAAACTATTTACAGTACATAATGATTGAAAAACATAGAGTTTCAAGTATATCTTATCTTCAGTCATTTATTATTTTTTTAAATATATGTATATTAGGAGCTGTAATTGAATTTGAGTTTATAGCATTTAAACTATTCCATAGCTTTGCGCCAGAATACGAGAAACTTTTCTTTTTGTACTCAGTGTTTGCCTTATGTAAACTTAGAATATCTTTTGATCTAGTATTATATGTTTGTTTGCGTTCATAGAATCTGTTTCTTAAGTAGGATGGTTTTAAGTTATTCATTATTTTATACATTGTGACTGCTTCGTTGTAATATTGTTTTTCTTCTAAATTAGGCCAATTTAAATCTTTGAGCGCCTGTGAGCTAGAGTCATACCTAGATGTATGTGTAATTATTTTGGCTGCTCTATTTTTGAGTACTTGGAGTATTTGAGGGTTTGATTAAATTTATTCTTAACCCACAGACAACAGAATCTATCTAGAAAAAGAGTGTTTGATAACAATGTCAATGAACAGCCTACAAAAAGGAAGAGAAGAAGAGATGATGACAATGGCAGTAGCTCCAAAAAAAAGAAAGACACTAGTAGTATACCTTGCACTCAGACCCCACAAACCTCGAAGAATGCAACGCCATCAAGAGTACCTCCAACTGGAACCTCATTAACAGACACCGATATGGTATTTCATTCAGTTTTTTCCTGTTTTATTATACCAGACTAAAGCTCTGGTTATACTGTACTACCAATGTCTATGTCCATATATGGACACAATAACATCATATTATTACCATGTTTGAGAACATCACATTTGTCATTCAAACTAGTTTGACAGTGTAGACAGCGCAAGTGCATGGCTGATTTCATCAAAATGAGTGTGTTTATGATAAAAGGATAATCGCTGTGATACTACTGTATGCCTGCAATAATTATGGAACTGGGTTTTATTAACTAGCATGTTGTATTATTAATTAACAGATTCATTATTGCATGTCTATATACTGTACCTAGGACAGTTGTTCAATTAAAGACAAAATAAGCGTGATGTGCCCAAATATGGTAGTGATATGTCCAAATATGGTAGTGATATGACATCATCGTCCATATATGTGCACATAACATTTTTTTGTCGCATAAAGTTTGATAGTGTAGATAGAGCTTAAGTCTTGCCCAACATCAATTTTCAATCTGAAGTCAAAGTAAAATCGGGTATCTGGTCCAATCTTTATCAGTAATGAATGGAAGAGTAGGTTACATGGAAGATTGCTGATCAACCCCAGTACTGTTTTTATTTTATGATCATTCAGAATATTATTTTATGTAATTTACATTTTTTCAGCTTTCCAAAGATATCTGGGAACATTTCCTGGAAAGAAAACAAACAAAAGCTGATCTACGAAGGAAAGTGGCTCTTAGAAATGACTTGGCTACTGTGATTCAATTTCTTTATCCATGTGGGTAAAAGTGTTTTTTTATTTGATAGATATTATATAAATTGCAGTGATGTAGCTGGAGAAGTCTGAGGGTGTGGTTAAATACAGCAGTACTTTCGTGTCTCCATATGTTTCTTAAGTGGGTTCTATGTTGAACTTGGTTGGGTTAGCATGTGCGTGTCCCTGTCCACATCCACCCAGCACAGTTGATAAACATGCATTTGTGACCAGTATCAGTGGAGTAAAGCAGAGGAAATTGGCCCTGGTTTAGCACTCCTAAGGACCTTCTAATGCTGTGTAGTTGTATTGGAGCTGCCCATACTCTGAAGCCCCTTTAGCTTTCGAGCCCCTTTAGCTTTGGAGCCACTGGGTTTAGCCAATAAAAGCACTCTACCAGATATAAGCCTTGAATATTTCTTTTGTACAGATGGTGGGTTGTTTTTAGTTGGTTCTTCTATGAATGGATTCGGTAGTACTGATAGTGATGTTGATATGTGCCTTATGATATCAAATGAAACAGTAAGTCCAACCTCTATAATTGTTTATTTTTTTTATCTCTTCAATATATTAATAAAAGCAACAAAGATGTAGCATTTTGATGTTTTTTTTTATTTCTTTACTTGATACAAAGCAAAGCAGTTTCTTATATTTGAATACAATTGTATTCAAATAATAGAAACTAATTTATGCTTACACTACATATTTATGTTATAATAGTTGTAAGAAAGTATTTTTATTGCTTTGTTTGTTCAGATAAGTCAGAAGCATACTGCAAAAATGATGTTACAACGGATATTAGTTGAACTGAGTAGACGGTCTTTTCGTGAGTAAATGTTTTTTTCTTTATTATTGAGGATGAGAAGAAGTACCAGAAATTAAGTAGTTTTATTGGTATAGAATCAGTTAATTTTAGAAGATTTGAGTAAAAGTACATAAATTAATAGTTTTAGAGTTTGTTTGTCTTTCATGAAACGTACTAAACTCTAGCATTTTTTTATGTGGTTTTAATCCATAGAGACAGTATGTATGTTTACTGTCATACAGTAATTATATCTTTATCTTTATCTAATCACACTTTTTGGTTTTTTTTTTATAGATTTTGTACGAAAACCTCTAGTTATTCCGGCAAAAGTTCCCATTTTAAAATTCTATGATTGTTTAAGGTAAGATTATCAATTTAAAATAAACATCCCGAATGATTGAAATTACTGGTACTGGGTTTGTTCTATTAGCGTTCCTGCTCCCAAAATCATCCATTCATAGAAGCACTGATGATGAAAGTATATCTGTGGTGACTATAGAGTGGTCCAGAGAAATTACATATACTTTGGCCTAAGTTGATAAAAGATTGAATTGTTTTATTAGAAATAGAGTATATACGAAGTTTAAAGATGTATTGTCCCTTAAAACACAAAAAAATTAAGGTCAAAATATTCAAAATTTAAATTGGCCATATCAAAGTAATATTAAAGTTATTCACTTTAAGTCGAAAATCATGTACTATGTATATGCACAGGACCAACAGCTTCATCCAAGGATACAAATAATTCGGCACAGATAGGTCTCAAACCCAAACAAATGTCAATTGAGTTCGCCTTATAGGTAAATGATTATTCGCAAATATTTCTTTTGTAGGAAAATTGAATGTGACCTAAACATCAACAATGCAACAGTAAGTTTTGTCAAACAATTTTTGTAACTTTCTCTGACAGAATGTCCTGCTTACCAAGTAAAACATAACAGTTTTCCGCCAAATATCTAGCAGAATACCATCACGTTACTTGTTTTGTTCAGACAGCCTCGTATGACGATGCCCGACGAAATATCTTGACTCGTCTGAGTTGAATCCAGACGAGATGAGTCGTCTTGAAATAGCTTTGGCCGTAGTTTTTAGATCGTTGGGGAAAGCATTAAACATGTCTAGTTTTCTCCCAACCAGACAACCTATACTGCCTGAGTTGACATTTAGCCGTCCTCACTATTGAGAACATCAGGCAATCATTGGCTGGTTTTAGTTAACATATGCATAAAATACACCCACACATTTTATTATTGAAAACAACAAACGTAAATGTCATTTATAAAAGAAGAGATTCTTTAAGAATGTATAAAAGAATACTTTAATAAGCAATCATTATTACATTTATTACAGGGAATCAGAAATACATACCTGATGCAGCTTTACTCAAAATGTAAGTAACAAATAATTTAATAATTAGATAGATAATAATAATTGTATTTATATATTTTCTCAATAAAACAAGAAGTATACTTCCATTTAAACATAATCACAAACCAATTATGTTTTTTATTGTTTTCTTGCTAAATGATAGATTTGTGAGATATTAGAAGCGCTCTGTTTTTGTATGCAATTTGTAAATTGTTATTTGTAGTTTATACATGTGACTATTAATGTTACTTAATTATCTTTCTTTCAAAAAGGGCAAATGTTTTAAAATTGAGAAAGAGACTTCTATCTTTATAGAATTTAAAATTGCTAGGTAATAATATGAATATTGATTGCTTGACTTAATATTGCAGTGGATTGGAGAGTAGCACCGCTAATCCTTGCGATAAAGAAATGGGCGAGCGATGTAGGAATTAATGATGCGAGCAAAGGAACATTGTCAAGTTATTCAGTAGTACTAATGGTGTTGTATTACTTGCAAGGTAAACAAGGAAAATGCAGTTCACTTGGGCCGTAAATCCACAGCCAAAAATTAACTGATGAAAATTAACCAGTAAAGTTCCTGTGAAAACTAGGTTTAACTGATTCCACTCCACCATAAACTGATAATGATCTCATTCAAATCATATAATTATCAGATAAATGCAATAATTGTTAACTTTTGACCTGAAAGAAAATAGTTGCGTTGTGATTGGGCACCTGGTTGTTTGGTAATGACTGATCATGCACACTTTATTTTTAATTAAATACCGATTGGTTAATGAATTAACTGATAATTTTGGTTTTGGCTGTGGAAACACGGCCTTAAATTTAAAACAGTAGGTGTTTCATAAAACATGAATAATATTTTCATTATTTTTTCATATACCATCAATTTAATTGTCATTCAATATATTTTGTCAGAAAAGTACAAAGATAAAACAAATGACAAAAGAAAAGAGTTAAAAATCCAAATGATGGATTAACCAAAATGAGAAATAAATCTCTGCCAAGTGGCTCACCAAAATCAAAAAGGAAAAGAGACATAATCAAAATACAATGAAATTATTAATAAATAATTTAAATAATTCAATATTTTTTTTATTCTAACAGTTGGTGCTAAGCCCCCTGTTTTGATATCGTTGCAGCAGAAATACCCAGTAAGTGAAATATTTTGTCATATTTGATACAGCGCATTATACCAAGGCACAGTGTTTTAAAGTTCTTTCTACAAAAATGTGATGTGCCCATAATAGACATGATGATGTCATACCAATACCATATTTGGGCATATCAATACCATATTTGGGCATATCACTACCACATTTGGGCACATTACACTTTTTTGGTCAAACTAGTTTGATAGTCTAGACAGAGCTTTAAAGTATGTCAACCAATTTAAAGGAACTAAAGTAGAGAAACTTTTGTCGTGACACCTTTTAATCAGAATTGTGATTATTGCACAAAAATTTGTTGTTTTTCTGATCTCTTTTCAATGACCAAATACCACATTCTGTAATTGTTGCCAATTTTTTCTACATCAAAATGATGCGGTCATCATAAATAAAGACAGTAAGCAACGTCTGTATGTCTGCTGTACAGTGCTATACCTTGGCTGGCTGCTTAGTATCACAAATCCACTAGCTAGATGGTGTTACCAGCAGTGTAATACTAAATCCATTTTTAAATGTTAAATCTACATCATTTTAAAATAACTCCAACATAGTTTACAGATATGATAAAGTTCTGAAATTTATTAAATTGAATTACATTTTATTTATTTTTTAATTTTATTATATTTTATTTACTAAATTTGTCTATTTTTACAGCAAAAATTTTTGAACAGTATTAGCGTTTGGGATCTACAAAATCTAGCCCCAGAAGATCAACTGCCATCGTGGATAAACTTTGAATCCAGGAACAAACAAAGCTTCTGTCAACTACTAGATGGATTCATGTCATTCTACACGAAAGACTTCCATTTTTACAAAGATGTAGTTTCCGTGAGATTGGGGCGTCCATTGTTGCTCAGTTCTATTGAAACTGTTGGAGACTGGAAAAAAAAGTTTATACACATTGAAGGTAAAATTGGCTTATTGCTAGGGGTGAATTGGGTTTCAGATGTGATCATCCTGTAGTTATACAATTGGACCTCACATACTTTACACTGCACCAATAATAATTACATTTGGTACAGCAGACCTGGCTACAGTATCAACATGCAACATATTTTGGTATTTTACTTTGTTTTTTATATTTTTAAGGCATCCTATAATATGCGATTTTTTGATATGGTTGAAATTAAATAAAAAAATTAAATACTTCTTGAAAATGGAAACCTCCCCTATTAACCCTTCAAAGACGTGGCCCGTATCCCAATATGGGGTAATTTACTATTAAAAATACCTTATTCAGCCTCAGCCACTTGGGGTAGAAACCTCGTGTCTTCAAAGGGTTAAGCAGACATTTTTTCATCAGTAAAAGTTGGATTTTGTATATATTTCAAGAATTACAATTAAAATAATGAAAACATTACTTAACCAACAATTTAATGAAATACAGATAATAATAATTAGCACTCTGCATTTAAAATGTATGTCTGATCATGTATCTGTCTCATAAGCTATTTTTTCAATTACATCTATCTATGTTTACTAAATGTTCATATTTTATTTTTCTCAAGAACCCTTTGACAAAACAAACACAGCCCGTGCAGTGTATAGCGAACAGAGCTTTAGGGTAATCATAAGAGCAATGAACAAGGCTGCAAAGAAATTAAGCAAACCAAAAAATCTAAAGGTAAATGATTTATGTCTCGGTTGACAATCGTATTGGTTATACGGTATAATAACCAAAAGAAGACGGGAGGAGAAGCTATGTCAAAGGTCAAGTGCATAACCTGGAACATGGTTGCATGGATTTCTTGAGGTGGGCAAGATGTTGAATTAGGCTGGTTCAATCCATTTAACTCAGGGTACTGACTTATTTAATGCATTGAACTTTCTGAACACACCGGAAACAAGTTAAGACTCAATATATGACAAACTAAAAACTACAAATGGATACATTGTAAGTTAACCAAAGTTTAATTTTTTTTTTTTTAAGAGCACAATTTTAGAGAAGTTTTGTTCTTTTTCTTATTTAATATTATTTCTATTAAGTTGTATCTACATTAATTAAATTAACAAGTTCAAGTTGTATTGAGATAACTATGGTAACTATTGATGATTGTTAATTTTACAACTAAAAATATTGAGAAAAAAAATCTATAAACGATCCTAAATACAGAACGGATAACTGATGACAGTTCTATTTGATGCTGTCCAAGGCAATCTAACAACAAGATGCTGAGCTCCAACGATCAAAAGGTTTCTTCTGTGGTTGCAACACAATCAGTTCCATGCCCCTAAAAAGAGACCACTGCTGATGGCATTTGTCGCAGTCAGACATGCGACTATCTTGGCAAGGCAAGCTCAGTGTCCTGTTGTTAGATTGCCTTGGTACAACCAAACCTCTCAAAATTTAATAAATAAGTATTACTATCTTTTCCCAGAAAGTTTGTTGCTTAAAAACATTTTAATAGAAACCATGTATAAAACAGAAAAGTCCTGTGCTTTGTGATTTGAGAAGAATTTTGCTTCTTGATCAGAATAAATAATATCATTTGATAACCATTGTAGAAACTTAGGTTTCAAATTGTATATTCTGTTTAAAACTTGTAAAAATGTAAAGTGTATAATTTGTATTGATATTACATTAATAAAGTTGTTTTCACAACGTATAGCATTTTGTTAGTATGCTTTTCTGTTTTTGATTGAATATTATAATTTCAGCAGTTTTTAGTTAGGATTTATGAAAACTTATAATACATAATATAATTGATATATTCAAGAAACGTGTTTATATCTTTGAAGAGTATTTCTCAACCTTTCAAAATAAGCAATAAAAACATTAACTGTGAACCACTTTTACTATGAGAACGTGTCCAGTGTCTTATACACTATACCTTTCAGTTAGCCAAAGCGTTTGAAAAAGTAAATATCTTTCATTTTCTTTTAGGATTCCATGTAAAGCTCTGTTTGCACTATCAAACTGTGACAAACAAATGTGATATGCCCATATATGGACATGATGATATTAAGCATATCACTACCATACTTGGGCACATCACACTAGTTTGATAGTGTAGAAAGGGCTTGATGCACAACATTTTTGTTATTCTTTGTCTCTACAGCGTTTCTGTATTCTGTTATAAACCTGTGAAATGTATACAGTTTACAGAAATCAGTGCTGTTGCTTCCATATAGCACTACAGAATTACATTTTGATAGTTGTACTTGTAATATTTACTTTAAGATGGTACATACCCACACAATGAAAAATGATTAAACAAAGACTTATCAACTGTTATTTAATGTGAAATAATTAACTGTTTATCAATATCAACACCATATATTTATAAATATATTTTATACTATCTTTTTTTTCTTTTTTATTAAAATGCATGTTACCATGATCCAAAAAACTTGCTGAAAATGGATGAGCTTTGTTTGTCTTTCAATGGTGGTATTTCTTGAAAATTATCTTGAATTAAAGGTTGTCCCTTATCATCAATGATGATATCAGTTGGTCGTCCATTATCATCAGTTGATGAGATGGTTTTCTTTACGTTACCCTCGGAATCTTTCTCTGTACGATGTGTTTCAGTGGTCTAAAAAAAGAAAAATGATCATTTTTATTGTGAAAAGTGTTATACTGTATACAGTAGAACCGATCCTTTACTTTAGGAAACCCATATTCAAGCTATGCCCACACACATTCTTGTGAAACGAACAAGGTGAATCACAACACTGTGGTCAATCTCTCGGGGGACACCCCCTATTAAAGGGACACCCCTATTAAAGGGACATATTGTTGGGTCCCAAACATTTTGATTTCAAAAACAGTTTAAGGAGGTGCAGTGCATTACATTATTTGTATTCAAATTAAGTATAAAAGATTTCTAAAATTATTTTAAATATGTTTATTGTATGACTCGTGAATATTCCATACAATGTAAAATGGACTTTTTTAATTGTGAAACAAAACAAGACAAAAATGGGTCGGCAGACGCTTAAATCATCAATCCATTTTTAAACTATGTTGTAATATTGCCACAGTAGCCCTTGGATTGCATCATTAAATAATAGTATGTGCCAAATGAAATAGATGTTTTTATTATGAATTGATAAATGAAAGTAAATGTTAACAAACTCACCCCATCAGCACGTCTGATTGTTCTGACAGAAATACTACGGAAGAATGATTTCTGACCAGGCATACTTGGCATTGTCTCATCTCGTTCTTTTGGGAGAATGAGATCCAAATTTGATTGGTCAATATGCTTATCTAGATCTGAAATATTCAAAGGAAAGATATGGAATATGTATACTATTTTACTTTCAATGCCTTAATGTGTGTACCACTCTACACAGTACCACATTATAACCCTTTTTTAAAACCAGTCTTGTTATTTTAACAGATCAGATAAGAATAACGCTCTAGTAAGGGTGTGTGTTGGATGTGGATTACTGATCATGTCTGAAGTAAGACATGTATGCATCTATCCACCCAGGTGTATAAATGGGCACCTGGTAAGGTAAAGACACAACTTTGCGCTTATTACTAGTTGCATTATGGGAGTATGTTTCCATACATGTTTGATAAAAAATGTTTAAAAATGTGCTGGGTAATAATGTTAAGAGCTTACTAAGTACAATATAAAACATACATGGTCTTACTTCTTTGATCAACAAATTTATCTAGGGGTCTATGTCCCTCTGAAAACATACAGGGGGTTAAGCCACGTCCTCTCCGAAATTATTATTTTCAGATTTCACTGAGCATTTAATATTGTTTCAGTTGCTTGTAATCATGTCTTTGGCATAGATACTAGAAGGCCAAAAAGCTCTTTCTATTCATTGGTAGTAAATTAAAAACGAAAAATAAATAAAATATAATTATTACAATACCTCTGTCTTCTTTTTTTCCATTATTTGAGTGTGGACCGATATCTAACGATGGAATCTTAAATATATCGCCAAACTAACACACAAAAATAGGACAATTAATATCAAGTATAAAAAAATACATTTAACATAACAAATAATAACTAATATACATAAATTTTTCCATCAGAAGTGTTGAATATTATTAGTTACACCCTGCTTGTTCACGGAATACGGGAAATATCTACGTTCTGGTTCCATATTCTGTGAGGTCGAAGGCCGAATGGAATATGGAACCAGAACGTAGAAATTTCTCGTATTTCGTAAGAACAAGCAGGGTGCAACGATTTTATCTCTTAGTGTACACATATAAGCAATTGGACAAGAGACAAAGAAAAAAAAACAATTTTGCACGAATTGCAATGCAATTTTGACCTGTCTAAATTGCCCTTTACAATTACAGTAATGTAAAAATTATTCTATATTGCAATTGCTGTTATGAATAAGTTTGACATTATTAAACAACATTAGACATATGGGCACATCACATTAGTGTCCTATAAAGTTTGAGAGTGTAGACAGAGCTTTGGATTGCCTTGTTATTTATTGCCAGTTATCACAATACTGTACTACAAAAACAATCATAGTTCACTTACTGATGGTCTTTTGTAGGAAGGCGAGAACCAGTTTGATCCTCCCTGTCTGGAATCTTCATTCTGTCTGCTTCCTTTGTATGTATCACTGGAGTGTTCATCTGACTTTAACATCTCATTTCTTGGTGATTTGGATCTTGGCATTGACCCATCGTGTTCCATTTCTGGAAGACCTGTAAAAATGTATCAATATTAGGGACATTTACTATAGTAATTATAAGTAAATCCTTTCAACCTCAAATCTCAACTAAAATGAGAATTCTGTAAATGTAGGCCTACAGTATATAATTACACTATACAGTACATTACAGGAAAAATAAAATAACAAATCTAATGCAGTACTAAAATACACCGATGGTTATGATACCTATTTGGGGGAACTCAGCAAAACCGAAACTGCTAAACATCTCCTGGAAGTGGCTAAACATTTCTTGTGTTTCCTTGAAAAATTGGTCATGCATATCTCCAAAGACACCATCGTCCTCACCCCAGTCTCTTGAACCAAAGTCATTGTCTTCATCATCATCTATAAAATCCCTACATTTATGAAAAAAAAATCAATGTTAAAGCATTGAACTATTAACTTTAGAAATGTGAGGCTTATAAAGATTCACTCATCTGTCTCATAACCATAATATTATGTTTTACAGTGACCTAAACTATGGATAGCCATTACTATTGTTTAACCAACTCAAACAGTAGCCTATAGCCAATGTTCTGATTGGTTAATAGTTCTATTGTAATTAGTTATGCATAAATAAATCAGACATGTGCTAGCTAGGCCTACTCTTTTTTTCTTACTTCGTATACAGTGATAAGAATTTCGTCTGACCCTGCCTGGTCCATACATAGTTCTGAATGTCTGGACAGTGGGTAGGGCCTACGTCTATCTAGCCTACTGTTAACCTAGTCCTAGTCTACTACTAGCTAGTAGTAGTACTACTAGCCTAGGCCTCTACGCTCTAGAGGCTCTCTAGTAGTAGGGCCTATCTAGAACTAGGGCCTAGCCTAGCTAGGCCTAGGCCTATCTTTCTAGCTAGTAGGCCCTAACTAGCATCATGATCCTCTGGCTACTTTTTTTGCTTATTTATGAGTAATAATTTGTTTGTAAATAAACTTAGCGATATACCCTAAACCATGGTTATTTGGTTTACTTGAAAACCCAAATATTGAACGAAATAAGTCGTTGAAATTCATATTCATTTTCTCTACATTTGGGCCGAAGCCTCTCTTGAGTCTCTTTAATTATGAAAAAAATAAACAAGAATGATAAATGATGATGAAATCATAAAATATACTTGCGCCCTCTATCGGTGTATATTTGAGGTGGCCACCAAAACTTTAACTTGGTCGAAAAGTGTATGCGTAAATTTCAACCTTTTTTATGTGTTTGATTTTTATTAGATTCCAATTAATGCTACAAACGGATTCATAATGTCATTAGTAAATTATGGGAGTAGTGACGAATCAAGCGGTGAAGAAGACAGTCGAAAATCACACAATATGTCTAGGCCTAAACCTGACCCCAAACAACGCAAGGTTACCCAGGGAAATGATGGTTTACAACCGCCAAGTAACCGTGCTGAATGTGTCAGTTACACATCAGATGATAGGCCTGGGACAGTTGATATGAAGAAAAGTCATGCTGTTAAGAATGAACCGATACAAAAACGGTCATTGTTATCTAATTTGCCTCCACCTAAATCCACAAAAGTAACAGGTAATGTAACAGTACTTGGCTAGAGGCATACAGTAGAAGGCCGGCATTATTAAGTCTATTTATAATAATAATTATAATTAAAGAAAAAAGAAAAAGGGGTAGACCTCATTCGAAAAGGATGACCTCGTTAGACAGACCGTTACCACAGCATGGCCAAGATTTGCAAAAAATAGGAACAACTAACTAGGGTTTACAGCCGAAACGGCCGCCGACTGAAACGGCCGCCAATTAAAACACAATTGAATGTATGAAACGCCACGTGTGCCGTTTGTCATGCAATTGTTTTACTTTTTTTCAGATTGTAATGACTTTAGACGTATATGACTTAATAAATATTAACAGATAGATTTTTTTAATTATTTATGTATTATTATGTTTGTCGTATAATAATGAATGTTGTGTAAACATAGTTGGGTTTTTTATATATTTTTTAAATGTAGGCCTACAGTATACAGTAAAAGTGTAAGGAAAAGAATTAAAATTGGACAAAATACAGTATTTGTTTGAATACGTTAAATAAATTTAGAATGGTGAATTATTATAATAAAAATTATTTTAATAAAAACTTAACTAAAAAATATGTTTATTCTTTGATTTTAATCTTAAACATATATTGCTTGGTTTCATTTATTTGTTCCTCCATCGTGGTTTCATAGGCTTTACTACTGTACGTTTATAATACTGCATTGGCTTGTTGTAGCTGCGGCGGTATTGGCGTCCCATAGAAAATGTTGGCGGCCGTTTCAGTCGGCGGCCGTTTCGGTCACACACCCTAACTAGCAGTGAGACGATACTGTAGGTTAAAGAAAGAAAAGATTGATAATAAAACATAGCCTACAGTAGTATACGTCGTATGATAATATTAATAATGATATTATTGTATTGAGTCAATTTCAATGTTTGGCATCCAATACTATTTAGCCTATATTTATAAGCCATAATTATGACTAGACCTTAATATAATTTGTTAAGAATTAAATAGGAATTATAATAATATACGCCTACTGTATGTAGGCCTGCAGTCGTGAGTAGGTATAGCCCAGCCTAGTAAATGATAGTTTGCTTTAACTTTATTTAGTGCATTATGTAATTTGTGTATTGCACGTGACCCACTATACAACCCCTGGGAGAGGTGCGTCATTTGTCCGATGTGCGTCATACCTTATACAGTATTAAATGAATATGCGTCCAAAATATGACTTACCTTTAGTGACCATGACGCACCCATTTTGACGCACTTTGACCATGTTGTTTATGATATGGTGGATGATAAAGTGACGGACATTGACACACCATAGTTCATTGGTGTGACATACCATCGTTCATCGTTCTAGGTTTTTTGACACCCCTGCGTCGATAATTATTTGTAAATGACGCACTCATGACGCATCTCTCCCGGGGTCGTATAGTGGGTCCTACAATTGACAAGTGCATAAAGGTATTGGTACAACATAATAGTTATGTTTTTATTCAGAAAACAACAAACAAAAATCCAGTGAGTTAAGGTAAATCCAGTATGAAATCATCTGTTATTATTTTTACAATGTTTGCAATTCTTTTCAGGATTTCCCGTAGAACATAAAACAAGTAAAGAGCTCCCTGAAGTTGTTTCATCAACAACAATAAAAAAATCGTTCCTAAGTTTACCACCACCAAAAAAGAAAAGTCAAACAGTGAAAATAACTCTACCATCACTCCCTGATGTGAGTACTGTGCATTTACCTCACTTGTAAAATGAAGAATGCCAATTATTTTTAGGAGTGTATTTCTCTAATCAGAACAAAATATGAAAGACTAAAACTATATCTACACTACAAACAAAAAAATGATGATGTGCCCATATATCGATTAGCATTTTTTTATTTATTTTTATTTATTCGACTTCTCACTAACTCAGTTAGTGAAGGATCTGGACCAACAGGTGGTAAACACCTCTAAAATGGTCCAGTCCCAATTTGCACAGTGGTTGTGTGTGACAGTGGCTGTGTTTGTGTGGACTAGTACACCGGGGTAACCCCCTACACGTCTCGAAAGATGTACTAGGTTCTTTAAAGTGCGCATGAGCTATGTGTACACTGGACCTACGGTTTATAGTCCTTATCCGAGAAGACTCGTTCTACCACCAGAACCATGGAGCGAGTGAGCCTCGAACCCTTGCCGATGTTATGGCTACGTACAGTTCCACTGTCTTAACCGCTCGGCCACTCACTCGCTAGTGACATTAACTACAACATTAATGTGGTAGTAAAGAAACAGGTTTACCAATATTCTGCACAGAACTACTGTAACTGAACTGAAAAAAAAAACCAAATTTGAATATTTTACCATTGAAAACATGATTTTGCTTTTAGTACAGTGGTACTGAGGCTTTAGCTATTGGGTAAAGTTTCCAAACTGGCCATCCTCAAATCCCCAAATAATGTTTACAATAATTTACAAACTGTAAAGTCATTGTCAAACATAAAACAGCTCTTTGCATGTCACCGGTTATAGAATTTGAAAATTTTTAAATTATATTGAAGATAAGTGTAATTTATTATTTATTTTTTAGCCTGGATCTGATGAGGATGATGATGAACCAGTTGCTAAGAAACCAGCGACAAGTAAGGTAGAGTTCTTTAAAAATATTGGATATATATGACAATACATTAAGCTGTGACCAAGTTTTGAAATCTGTTTAATAGTAAATACACTATTCAGATCACATTACCTGTATGTATGTTGAAGATATTATATGCAGTCAGTATTATTTTATATTTCTTTTTTTGTGGAGATGTATTTTAAATATACAAATTACAATTGAATGTGTTTTGGTTTATCTAACTTTAGCTTTTCAGTCTGGGAAAAAATGGCAAAAGGCTTCCTACTTTCTATGAGTTTTATGTGGTTAAGTTATCAAATACTGTAGTCTATATTGTTTTGACAACTCTTAACTCTCTTTGTATCATGACCACATCCATTATTCCCATAACAATTTTCTACTTCACAATCTAATTTTGTAAGTAGTTAATTTTTGTTAATTGAACTGCCTATTGAATTTTTGTCTGTTAATATTTTTTTACTACTTTAGGGAGTTTCAGGACTGTTGTCTATGCTGCCTAAACCCAAGAGTGCAATGAGTAGTAGAATTCTTGTACCACATACCGTGTCACGAAAAAAACCACAACCATCAATACCAAGACCTAAACCTCAAACAAAACTCGCACCTCAAAGTACCAACACCACAGTAACTAGTGTTTTTGGTACTGATTATGGTAGTGATGATGATATAGGTGAAGAAGGTAGTAGTTTCTTTGCATTAGATGATAAAATGGTTACGATATTACCAGAGGTATCATCTTCAAGTATCAAACAATCAAGTTGTCCTAAGAGTAAAACATTACCATCTAGTACTGTAAATACAGATCTACTTAAAGTAGATAGTGTTAAACCTTGTGCTGTAATAAAAACAGATGTTGTGCTGCAGGAAGCATCAAGTAACGTTAAAGCAATCTCCACTAGCTCTGTGTCGTCAACGTCATCCGCACTATCCAGCCAATTACCAAGCACTTCACAAATAAACACTAATGAACCCTTGACCCCAAATTCTACAACAGACTTTAAATCATCAAATGACATGGCTGATGCGCCACTCAGTTTCAGCAAAGCATATACTAGTACTGCCACTGGATATGGCCAGGTTACTTCAAGTTACTATGGTAGCTATGATTATAGTAGCAATTACTATGAGGAAGGTCAAAGTTCATATGAATATAATGAACCATACCAGGTAAATCGGTCTGTAAAAGTATTTTTACAACTTTATCCACTGTTTATTCTGTACCATTAGGGAGGTTTCGCAACCTTACAAATACGATAACGACAACGGATACATCACGCACACGTATACGTTTTTGTAAGCCAAATTATGACTGCGGTAAATTTGAGCGAAGCGCAGGTACGTGTTGCTTGGTGCTTGGCTGCCTAGGCCTAGCGTAACATCAAAGCGAGTGAGGACTTTAAAAACTGCTATTTATCAAAATTGACCAGGCATTTTAGTAAATTACTTTCAATAAATCTATAATTATATTATAATCATGAATAATTCCTGATTCAAATGCAAAATGTGTAAAATAGATTAAAACTATACTCGTTTTGTAGTTACGAATATGATTGATGATATTCGTCAACACGATTACGCTTTACGAATATGAAATGGGGATCAGCTCAAAAGTTTCACAAATGTGTGACCTATCCGTTTTCGTTATCGTATTCGTAAGGTTGCGAAACCTCCCTATTATTTTCAAATTGTGAAATTCTTTTTTATTAATTATTGTAGGATGTCGACGAATATAAATCATTTCCTGATAGTACCGAAGGTCAAAGTTCACAGTTTGGTAATATTCACGAGGATGCTGATGAGGTAACTCCATTTTTATTTTTATTCTAAGCTCCTTACCAATAGTAGAATAGTATATTCCCACCTTTTGAAGGCAAACTAGTCAAACTAGTTTGACAAAAAAAGTGTGATGTGTCCAAATATGGTAGGGATATGACCAAATATAGTAGTGATATGATATCATCATGTCCATATATTATAGGCACATCACATTTTTGTTGCCATACTGTATAAAGTTTGATAGTGTAGACATAGCTTTAGTCTTCATCAGTGTATCTATGAATAGATGGCTGTTGTGAACAGCACTGGTAGACCAAACTCAGTACCATTTTCATTTCAGTTGACCAAAAGAAAATGGATTACAGTAAAAATGTTAAGAGGCATTTTATCTATTCCAGTATTAATTAGTTTAGTAAAATAAAGATTGGATTTGTGAAATCAGTTTTTGTTGTAACAGTTTAGAAAATTCTTTGGCAAGAAACAAAGTAAAGAAGATATAAATATGATTAGTATAAATGCTGATGATCAGACTGCTGGAAGCAATACAAGGGAAGCTCTACTAAAGACCATCTCAGAAGAAAAACAACCAATGTCCTATTCTGTAAGTTACTAAGAATATTTAAATCTTGATCCTACTGGATTTATTTCCGAGAAGGCAATGTAATGATATGGTTAAGTCTTATATAATTGTTCTGACATTACTTTTTCTTTGTTTTAGAAAAAGAAGAATTCTGATTTGCCATCGTCACAACAACGGCGGAAACATCAGATAACTTACCTAGCCTTTCAGGTAATCTATGTACAGTACATGAAACGATGATGATAAACGAAAAACATCATATGTGTTTGATGATAGCTCTAAAGCTATTTAAAACAAAATGTTCTTCATTAATTATTCCACTGGTTAATCAATTCAATTTCTTTTATTTCGGAAATATTTCATCCATATAAAAAAGAAAAAGAAAAACAAATTTGTGTCATGTAAAAATTCTTACTCTAACTACACAATACATTGTTGCCAAGGAGCAAATATTTTCCAACACATGCAACAAGAATATTACAACTATTTAACATACATTTCATACAGTAAAACTATATTTTTGCATATACTCATTTAAAAGAAGGGACGCCATGTTCAATAAACATGTTATGTTTTAATTACTTTTTCATAGGCAAAAGAAAGAGAATTGGCTCTAAAAAATCAGTGGTCGCAAAATAGGATGACGCGGAAGCAAACTCAAGCTAAGTATGGTTTCTGAACTGGATGTGGCACAGAAGACACAGACTATATTCTGCCCAGTTGTCTAGGTTCTCTACGGAGTTTAAATATACAGTTATACTGTACTTCAGATTTTTTTTATTTCATACGCATCCAACAGCAAGTAACTCGTCAATTACAGGATGGAGAAACTATTTTATAATTTATCGTGTTTATAAACTAAGTTAGGGAGTGGAGTCGAGCACATCACACTTTTTTTGTCAAACTAGTTTGATAGTGTAGATATAAATAGTATGTAACTCTTAAATTAATGGTAGGCTTTATTATTAATGGTATAGAATACATATGTGCTTGTAGGCTGATAATCTGTGCTATTTTGAGCAGATAATCAGCAGTTTTATCTCCTCAAACTGTTTATATAGGAGTAAATCACTGGAGTTTTTGAATGACCAGTCGAATACGCCTATTGATTATCACGGTAGTAGACACACCAATATTTAGGGAGTTATTAAAACTGGCCCACAAATTTTAGATTTTGAAGATTTATACCCTATTAAAATTATTTATAAAAGTATTTTCCTTTTGTTTTTTGATTCATGCGTTACATATAAAACTAACATTTAATGTTTATCCTAAAATGTATGCAATCAAATCAATATTGGGACTCTGGATTCGGACAACCCATTCTGGTTGTAGTTGAGCACAGTGATAATAAATAGGATTTAGTTTAGCACTGTGCGCTACTATCCCATTTTGGTGGTACAGTACTTGAGCACAGTGATAATAATAGGATTTAGTTTAGCACTGTGCGCACAGTGCTAAACTAGATCCTATTTATTATCACTGTGCGTAAGTACAATCAAAATGGGTATGGTAGCGCACAGTGTTAAACTAGATCCTATTCATTATCACTGTGCGCAAGTACAACCCAATTGATTATAGTGGCGCACAGTGCTAAACGAAATCCAATTTATTATCACTGTGCTCAAGTACAAAAAAAATAGGTATAGTAGCGCACAGTGCTAAAACTAGATCCTTTTTTATTATCACTGCTCAAGTACCACCAAAATGGGTATAGTATCGTAAAGTGCTAAACTAAATCCTATTTATTATCACTGTGCTCAATGATTAAGTTTACCACTGTGCGCTACAATACAAAATCTACAAATAATTAGCCCTATTAACATGCTTATGATTGATTAATGATCATATTAATTTAATTTTTTTTTTACATGTTCCAAATTATTTGCAATTTGTTAGCTACCTAAAATAGTGGATTTAAATTAGTTGATATTGTATTTTCAAATATCGTTATAAGTTTATGTTTTTATTTAAAGCATAACGTTTATGACTTGATCTTGCATGAAGTTGATGATTGGATTTTAAAGCATAAAGTTGATAACTGAACTTCAGAGCTTCCATATGCCTGGTTCCAACTCCAGACGAAACACAAGGACCGTTGGGTCCACTTGAGCACAGTGTATTAACATACGAAAAGATATTAAAATTCAGTGAGAATTGTTTCTATTTTATATCACTGTGCTCCACACTGGCGCCAAATTGTGTCCACTTGAGCACAGTGTATTAACATACGAAAAGATATTAAAATTAGTGACTTATTTCTATTTTATATCACTGTGCTCGTATTAACATACGAAAAGATATTAAAATTCAGTAACTTATTTCTATTCACTGTGCTCCCCTGGCTCCAAATTGGGTCCACTTGAACACAGTGTATTAATACACGAAAATATATTAACATTCAGTGACTTATTTCTATTTTATATCACTGCTCCCCTGGCGCTAAATTGGGTCCACTTGAGCACAGTGTATTAACATACGAAAATATATTAACATTCAGTGACTTATTTCAATTTTAATTCACTGTGCTCCCCTGGCTCCAAATTGGGTCCACTTGAGCACAGTGTTTTAAATACAAAAATATATTAACATTCAGTGACTTATTTCTATTTTATATCACTGTGCTCCCTCCCCTGGCTCCAAATTGGGTCCACTTGAGCACAGTGTTTTAAATATGAAAAGATATTAAAATTCAGTAACTTATTTCTATTTTATATCACTGTGCTCCCCTGGCTCCAAATTGGGTCCACTTGAGCACAGTGTTTTAAATATGAAAAGATATTAAAATTCAGTAACTTATTTCTATTTTATATCACTGTGCTCCCCTGGCTCCAAATTGGGTCCACTTGAGCACAGTGTACCTGCAGTGTATTAACACACGAAAATATATTAACATTCAGTGACTTATTTCTATTTTATATCACTGTGCTCCCCTGGTGCAAAATTGGGTCCACTTGAGCACAGTGTAGGCCTATTTATTAACATACGAAAAAAGATATTAAAATTCAGTGACAGTTGTTTCTATTTTATATCACTGTGCTCCACACTGGCGCCAAATTGGGTCCACTTGAACACAGTGTATTAACATACGAAAAGATATTAAAATTAGTGACTTATTTCTATTTTATATCACTGTGCACCATCAGTGCTAAATTTGGTCCACTGAACCAGTTACCGTAGTACTATTTCTATTTCGGAAGTAAATAAAGGCATAAATGGCGCTCCGTAGAAGTAGAGAATGCTCCAGCAGTCAGAATGACGCTCTCTGAAATATCCTCTAAACATCTGATTTTTTCTATGTTATACTGTATTTAATTTGATTGTTTTCGGTATGTATAATGCATAGGTGTAAATAATTCGACCACAGCTAGTCTAGCTATATCTAGACTACTAGGCCTAGGCTAGTAGTAGTAGGACGTAGGCCTAGACTCAGCTAGAAAAGGCCTAGGCCTAGGCTAGGCTAGATAGGCCGGTGAACAGACGGGGATCCGAACAGACGATCGGGGCCACGGACGACCGGGATCATTATTGAGCCGATCGGTCCCATTTTTGTATGTGCCCGATCGTCTTATACTTTTGGCCCGATCGTCCCGGGCGTTGAACCCGAACGTCCACAAAGTTGGGCCTGAACGTCCGCACGCGTTTGTACCCGATCGTCTTAAAATACTAATCGGTCAACTCGGCCCCATCCATTAATTAAAGTATGTTACATGTAATGCAAAAAGTGCTATAGTATTAGCATAGAGATATTATAGTGAATCTCTATGGTATTAGTAATACTAGTTAATATTATAATAGCAGGATTAGTAAGGTTAGGCCTAGCGCCATTTTTTATTAAAAGTGTTCATATCTCCGTGAAGTTGATTAGTGTTTATTGCCGTAGGTCTACACATAGGCTTAGACAATAAAACGGATAATTCAATAGACAATACAATTTTTTTTGTTTAGTTGATGTAGGCCTATAATTATTAGTTAGTTGTGATGTTAGTCTCAGTATGTGTTTGTTAAATTAGGCCTATATTTTGACGCAAACAAGGATGTTTCCAGAATGAATCAAATATTCTTAGATATACCTATATTCGATAGATATTATTAGATTACAGTTAAAAAAAAATGTATTTATAAAAAATAATATATTTATAACAATATCAATTCGCTTCGCTTTTTGCATTCCAGAGCCGAGTTGGATCGAATGCACTTATAATATTATAACCTAGAGTGTATATGTTTTTTTAGTGCACTACCTGACTGACGGACAATCGCTCATCATTAGAGACGACCAGAAGACATTTTTGTTAATAATTACGGTAATTAAATTTCTTTTTATTTTTTCAAATCTTCTACATCACAGACTAACACAAACTTTAAAACTAACTTAACAAAGAACTCTACTTGTTCTTCTATTCATTCATTTTATTTAACCAATAAAAAACATTCTAATGGTGTTTCTTATAAATACAGGTTAATTAAAGAAAATGGACAACACAAGAATTTCCAAATGTAGGAGTTCTGAGAGGTTAAAAAAGAAACAAAGTTATGTCTTTCAAATGCCAACTACAAGAGAATACCTTGCCACAATTGATAAATATACACCAAGAAAGTCAATTTCAAGTTTAAGGCCACGGAAGCTTATCAACAGCTTTATTCCTGAGTAAGTTTACTTACGCATAATAGTTTGTTGCATGCCTTCTGCCAAAGAATAAGTCTGGTCAACCGGTAAGGAAATTCTGGTAGATTCGTCTACTTTCATTATTTTATCACTAGGATAAATACATTTTAACACTTTTAAGTACAGTAATCTAATAATACAGAAAGCATTATTCAAAGTTAATTGTTTTAGATTGCTTGTTATCAATCAAAGTTGTTGCTTTCTCTTTTGCAGAAGAAACCGGTACAACAACAGTGATGGTCTAGTATTAAGTGAAGATGATGACGAATTGCTGGAGTTTGTCAAATACTCAAGTGAATCAGATGACTGGGAAATATTGTATGAAGAAACCAATAAATCTGTAACAAAACGGAAATGTAAACAAATAAGTGGGAAAAGAAAATCACTTTGTTTGGGAAAAATTTATGAAAAATCTGGTAATTCGATTAAGCAAACAAATTACAAACTCAGGAAAACATCTAGAAAAAGCAAGCCATCAGTTGTTTGTCGTAAAGGAAGAAGATTAAATTCACATGCACAGTCAAGTTCTTCAGATGAAAACATCCGGGTAGAAAATATTACTATAAATACGAGACGAAGAAGAATAAAATTGTTAAAACAATTAAGTTTGTCAGATGAAGAAGACCATGTATTGGAAAATATTAGTGCAAGAACAAGACAAAGAAGATTAAAATTACAAACACAGTCATCAAGCTCATCACAGGAAGAGGACCTTGTAGAGGAATTTACATCACCAAAAAGCCGTAAAAGATTAAAATTGCAGACACAGTCAAGTTCATCTGATGAAGAGGACCATGTAGTGGAGAATATTAGTGCAAGAACAAGACACAGAAGATTAAAATTACAAACACAGTCATCAAGCTCATCAGAGGAAGAGGACCTTGTAGAGGAATTTACATCACCAAAACGCCGTAGAAGATTAAATTTGCAGACACAGTCAAGTTCATCTGATGAAGAGGACCTTGTAGAAAATATTGGTGCAACAAAAAGACAAAGAAGATTAAAATTGCAGACACAGTCAAGTTCATCTGATGAAGAGTACCTTGTAGAAAATATTGGTGCAACTAAAAGACAGAAAAGATTACAATTACAAACACAGTCAAGTTCATCTGACGCAGATGACCTTATGGAGACTATTAGGGAAAAAAGAAGACATAATAGGCCTAGAATAAAATTACAGACACAGTCAAGTTCATCTGATGAAGATGACCTTATGGAAGCTATTAAGAAAAAAAGACACAGAAGATTAAAATTACAAACGCTGTCAAGTTCTTCTGACGAAGATGACCTCATGGAGACCATTAGGAAAAAAGGAAGACATAGTAGGCCTCGTACGAAATTGCGGACACATTTAAGTTCCTCTGATGAAGATGACCTTATGGAAGCTAATAAGAAAGAAAGACAGAGTAGAATTAAATTACAAACACAGTCAAGTTCATCAGAAAAAGAAGATATTGTAGAAGCTATTAGTAAGGAAAGAAGATCTACCAGAATAAAGGCAAAAGAAGATACGTCTGATATTGTGGAAAATATCAGTAAGAAAAGAAGATCTAGCAGAATAAAATTGCAGACACAATTTTAGTTCATCTGAGGAAGATGACCTTATGGATTAAGAAAAAGAAGCAGAGCAGAATTAAATTACATCAGAAGAAAATGACCTTATGAAGATTAGTAAAAAAAAGTAGTAGTAGGCCTAAAATAACAGTTCATTTGATGAAGATGACCTTTCAAAGAATTTTACATCACCAAAAAGACAAACACGGTCAAGTTCAACTGACGAAGATAACCATATGGAAACTATTATGAAAAAAGGAAGACATAATAAGCCTAGAATAAAATTGCAGACACACAAGTTCATCAGAAAAAGAAGATATTTTGGAAAATATTAGTAAGAATCTGATGACCTTATGGATTAAAAAAAAGGGCGAGGTAGAATAAAATTACGAACATAAGAAAAAGAAGTCATTGTGGACAATATTGTTAAGAAAAGAAGATCTATAGTTAGAATAAAATTGCAGACACAAGGCCTAAAGTTACTAATAAAGAAACGATTAGTGTGAAAGAAAGGCCGAACACAATAAAACACAGTCGAGATCATTTGAGAAAGAAGATATTGTGGAAACTATTTGTATGAAAAGAAAGTCTAGCAGAATAAAACTGCAGACAAAAGGCCTAAAGAGTTACTCATGAGGAAACGATTAGTGAGAAAGAAAAGCCGAAAATAATAAAATTGCAATCATTGTTGAGGTCGTCAGAAAAAGAAGATATTGAGGAAGAGATTACCATTACATAAATAAAAAGAAAAGTACATATAGCATCTGGTGAAATGTGTTTACCAGTAACACAGCTGGATGTGAATCGCCTTCACGTCGCAAAAAGCAGACGTTGGGACAATTTAAACGTTTGTCATACACTAAATACACTAAGGAAAAACACAAACGCTCTATCGCTTCAAAATGTATTTTGCCATACTTTTTAGTCGCGTGCAACGCGACTCTACAGCTAACTATGTCGGTCGGCCGGTTGGTCGGTAAACACTAACTTGAGCACGCGACTGCAGCCATGTATATGGCCTTGTTTTTAAACATGTACAAATTTTAAAAAAACCCAGCAAAACAAAAATTGATTCAGGCCTGATCTCTAAATATGCTGTACGTTCCATTGCTTATGTCCATTATCACAACATACAATCATCATCATAACCTCGATTCCGCCTTTACTTGTCACATCACACTCTGTAGCTTAAAGTCTTGGCACAGCCTTTTGAATATAATGCGCAATACACAAGGCCCAACCTCACCCAAGTCATGTGACTCCACATGTGAACAAGTTTTCTGTTCCATTTTATAATAATTAAAGACACTTTCCCTACAAGTGGTTTGTAATCGTTTTGTAAAATGATGCATACAGTCTAACTTTAAACATTAACATTAAACCAGTTCATTCATTGTGTTATATGTAAAAACCTTTTTTTTTAATAAAATGTAGTTTGTTCCCTTAAATTAAACATGAAACCATGTTTTTAATATAATATTGTGAATATATGATATATATGAAGATACATTATAGGCTTAATGTATACATTATTAAATTTAAAACAGTTATTATAAGTAAATCATAAGAAGCAAGAACTATCAAAGTCGAATAAATTGTCAGAAGAAATTATAATTATGCACTGTAAAAATATTAAGAAAATAATAAAACATTAATTTATATGCTACAATATTTTTTTATCTTTGACAAACAAGAATTGCATGTTTATAGTTTTTTTTATAAAGAAACAAGTTCAACGTAGGATCGAAATCTAGAAAATACCTTTTTTTTTCACGCTTTCAGTGAATTTTTATCTAATTAGATGTCTATTTTTATGGCTGAATAAAATATATCTTTGCAACAAATGATTAAAAAATTAAGAATTATAATACAGTGTAGTATGGATATAAAGGAAAGTCATGCTTTTATATTATTAAAAAGACGTTACAGGTAAACCGCGCATTATAATATTATTTGTAACGTCATCACTCTATGACGATTTCTGCACATGCGTATTTTGGATCAATCGGCGAACTTGGAAATTACAAATATTGCATTGAATTCCATCATTGTTGTTAAATTGTACTCAATAGCGACACAAATTGTATATGAATATTTATATGTTTGTTTATTTGGTTACTGAATTAAAAATAATTTGCTTTTTAGACGCCTTGTCTCTGCCTAGGCTTAAAAACAAAATTAATTATGCTGTACATTTAGTAACATCCAAATTATTATTAAGTAATGGTATTGTTATAGTCCCACAAATAAAAATAATACTGATAATTTGCGAATTGAATAATCACTGTAGACAAATACAATCATTAAACTAAGCAAGGGTGCCGACACTTTGTTGCGGTACTTCTGCTTGTTAAAATGTTGCCATGTCACGTGTCGCCAAGGAATTTCACACTTCCTCGGAGTAGCGTGATGGGCTTCAATCAAAAGCTTTACAAACTAAATTTATCCAAGGTCTATGATACTTGCAGGAGGCTCCAGTGAAGTGTTGGTTTTTTTATTTTTATGTTCAGTGCTTTCAAAATGTAATTAAGTATGCCATATACAAACTATTTTTTGTGGCGTGAAACACCACTTTTATTCTTTCAGTATTAATGATCAATTATACACTTTAATCATACATATCTGTTCATTCTACATCTGTTTGTTATGCAATTTTTTCTTTGTTAATTTAATAACAAGATCAATTCAATTTATTAGTAATATATTTGTAAATTTTAAAATGTTAACATTTCTTTTCCAGTTATCCTCTTTACATAAAATACTATGAGCCTGTATAGGTCATTATTAAACTTTTTTTTTTTGTATGCAATGTTGATAATTCGTAGGTCTGTTATTGGTTATTGTAACAATTTTCCAATTTGTTTTCTTAAGATTTTATCTGTACAGCAGTATTAAAACATGGCCTAAATACGAGGCAAACCACATAAATAAATAATGTTTTACAAATGATACATGTAAAAACCTACTTCGTTCGTATTGGCCAAGAAAGGTTAACAAATGCAATTATTCGTCATTTTTTCGCGACTAATCGTTACCCAAAAACTATTGGACATCTGAACTAAAATCAAATTGTTGCTTTCTTTTGACCAAAAGGTATACACAAATAAAAATCGCCTTTCTTCCTTCATTTTCGCCATATTCATTGAAAAGTTCACAGTGAAGTGAATCGTGTATAGTAGATCAGCTGTGACAGAGAAAATTAGAAATCGGATCGAAAATGTAAGCAAAAACTGGCTTTATAGATTCAATGCAAATAACCTTTTATTTTGTTTAGGTATTTTAATGTTATTACTGATATAATTTATTATTTGTTTTACCCTAGGATCGCTTGTTATTTAAAAAATTGATACATAATAGGCCTAATATATTAGGCATCATTATGTCCATTTATTAGTAACTTAAAAGTTTATTATTAAGAAACTGACGCACAATATATTATACATTCATATGCAGGAGTCCAGTTAATAGTAACATATAAGTTGATTATTATAATAATACAAGTACGATGTAATATTTCGATGAGAAGTTGATCCTAAAAAAAGCGGGATTACTCTGCAAACAGTGTGAATACATTGATCAGTCAATCTATCTCAACTGTTCCGCACTGTTCAGAGTGCCCTGTCGATCCACTGTGCGTTGTATATTCATAGCGCTGACCGGGATTCGATATTTATTTTAGTACATAAGTTGGGACCCCTCATGAAACGTCAAATTGGCGTATCTCAATCTCATTGACCGGATGCCGGAGAGTCATGTCGAATATTCCCTTGACGTGAATCGATGATATTTGTTGCACATGCGTAGTTCAGAACCACTTGCTGTATTTGGAATTTCCAGATTATTAATTTTGGATCATTATTTTCGACATAATAGCCTACGCACAATAGGCCTACGTCGTGTCCGTAAAATGTTATGAATATGTATGTGAGCTTTTCTTTTCCTTCCTAACTTTTCACAATATTGAATTATTGTTTTACAAGTGAAATAGGTAATATAGGCCGCTCACAGAATAGGTATATGACGTCATTGTATCATTTGAGTCCCCTATTATATGCTACAAATTAAGCTTCAATGAAATGATTTGAAATATGAAATGACACTGAATACGTGCGAATTGAACATTTAAGATACATAAATACGATTTTTAAATCAATTGATGGTATCCTGACACTTTGTTGCGGCGACTGTGATTATTGTAATCCCGTGCAGCGTAGTATCGATGAGTTTTGTTCTGTGGGTGTAACTGAATTCATTGGTGTTTACGCGACGTTTGAGCAATACTTGCAAACATTAGCTACTGACTTATATCAAATATCAAGCTTTACTTATACTTATTCTATACACGTTAAATACCATAAAGAAACAGCTATGTGAATGACAAGTCCCAGTGGAGTGTCGGGTGTCTTTTTTGTAGGCCTATAGTAATTGGTATTTGTATGATTGTGCTTTATTTGACTGAAACATCCATTTTATTCCTCGTCGCAGTACTATTAATTTTGAAGACCTTGTCTTTAAAATATTAGAGAATAATAGTACAAGAACAAGACAGAAGATTAAAATTACAAACACAGTCATCAAGTTCATCGGATGTTTTTACCTTTGACATTCCTTGAAATTTTCTCTAACGTAAAAGAAAGCTAAACAAGAATTACATGTTTATATTGATTTATGAAGAAATGAAGTTCAGATGTAGGAACGATATTCTAGAAAATACAAATTTTTTGCCGTTTTTATGGTTTAGTGAACTTTTATCTGAAGAAATGATGTAGGCCTACTGTTTTGTCTATTTTTTCTGGCTGAATAAAAATATACCTTTGTAACAAATGATGTAAAAATAAAGAATTATAATAGTATGGAAAGATATGCTTTTATATTAGAAAGATGTTACAGATAACCGTGCATTTTAATCTTATTTGTAACGTTAGATCAGGGAGTTGACTCCCTGGTTAGATCACTCTATTATGACGATTGCTGCACATGCGTATGGATTAATCGGCGAACTTGGAAATTCCAAATTTTGAATTGCATCAATGTTGTCAATGTAATCGATAACGATAAAAATTGAATTTGAATATTTATATGTTTGATTTATATTGATTGTGGAATTTAAAACCATTGCGTTTTAAAAGACGCCTGATTTACGTCTTAAAGAAACATTTAATTATGCTGTATTTTAGTAACATCCAAATACACATTAAGTATTTTTTAATTATTATAGTCACACAAATTAATAACACTGATGATTTGCGAATTGAATAATTACTGTCGACAAATACAATCATTAAACTAGATAAGGGTACCTGACACTTTGTTGCGGTACTTCTGCTTGTTAATGTAGCCATGTCACGTGTCTTACAGGAATTTACCGTTCCTGGGAGTAACGTGATAGGCTTCAAATAAATAAAAAACGTATGGGGGACACGTCTATGATACTTGCAGGAGGCTCCAGTGAAGTGTTGGGTTTTTTTCCTTTTTCTCTGTATGTTCATCATCATCATCCTACTGTTCAGAACCTCATTTGAGTATAGTCGTTCAGAGCTTAATTTGCAATGTAATTATATTAATAATATGCCACATACAAATACTTTGTTTTCTATTTTGTAACATAAAGCACCACTTACTTTGTTACGGTACTTGCTTGTTTCCGGAGCTCAGCATCTGTTGGATCCGGGATCGAGGCTATGCCAGCCCCTTTGAAAATGACATCATATCCTCGAATACGGCGCAAATCCTAAAGGGTCGTTGGGAGAGACCCGACTTGAATTGTGTTTTGATCTTGAAGATACCACATCCTCCGATAATAGTTCCATAGTATGCTTGATTTTTTACGCTGCTGCTCTAGCCAGCTACGTCCCATGAGGACTACTCATAACTAATTCCGAAGAAGTACCATTTATAGTATCTGAGGCCGACAGTTTAATTGACCGTTTTGAAATGGGCATGTGATTCATAATTAAAGAACTAGTATCTTTGATTTGTATGTATTTTTGCGATTAAAGGACATCTTCTATATATAAATTTACGTAAGGGCAAAAATCGGTAAATCGTGCGTTATTTCTAGAATGTTTACTCGATGGTATATAAAGTTGGTTCGTACTTTCGGTACTGATTTTAACCGCCTGATGTAACCCTGTTTACTAATTAAATTGAGTTCGATAATTAGTTATTGACGATTAAAACGAATTTAGGTTCAACGATTTTCCCCAAATAGGGGTGTTTTCCGATCGTGGTATACACTGTCTAATGGATGTCAATTTGAAAAATACCCGCACACAATAATACGAGGACACTTCGCATTTTCCTATCTCCTCCTACGATAATTGTTTTTAATAGCTGAAAACCGGTTGAACAGTTCGAGTACAGCATCATAATGTTGAAGACAGGCCGATTTTCTTTAAAAAATGCTATTTTGATACACGTAATATACGTTTTTACAAATGTATTGATTTGTGATGAATGGAACATTCCAAATTATTTGGTTTAACCATACAGGTATAGATTTAGATTTATGGGCCCCCTTGGAGAATAAACATAAATAGTATTGCAATGCTGTACAATACTGTTAAGGTATTAACCACTTTTGATCCCAATTTGAATCGCAAATTTCTTACTGTGTGAGTGTTGGTACTGTTAGATATAATATAAACAAATATACAAATAAACTATATTACTGTGAGTATAATATACAAATAAATAAACGTTATTACTGACAGTTGCTTCTCAACGTTTGTATTAATTAATAATTTAAAAATATATAAACGTCGTAGGGTGTATCGTTACATGTACTTTACTATTTCAATCGACTATGACAGTGAGAGTTTTAACAAAGTATTAAATCGTAAATGTTTTACTGTATTTAGTGGTATATTATTTATAGGCCTATAAAACATTAAAAACAATATTTCGTTACTGAGTGGATAAGAATATTTTTTAAAATGTTTCCTCTTTGTACCGATCTTCTTCCCCCATCCCTCAACCCTTAGGCCTAATGTTACATACAAAACACAAATTGGGTTTGTTTAAATGAGTCCAAATAAAAAAATTTGACTCATTTTGTTTCGCTCTCTCTCTCTCTCTCTCTCGGAAGTAATTCCCAGGGTGCTAATTTTGGTTGACTACATAAATCATTGTGTATATTTATTCGTTTCTGTAAACGACAATGTATTATAGTCCTGCAGTACGTACATTTGAAATCTCCATTTTTTTCTCGCTGGAAGTACTGTGTATTCGAGAACCATCTGTGGGCACGACCTAGATGGTACGCGAGCGAAGCGAGCGTGCCATCTAGTTTTAATAATTAATCATAAATATATCTGAAGAAAGAACAATGATTAATTTTAAAATGTCGAGCAGCGTTTTTTTGTAAGAAATATTTCTTATATGATCAATATAATTTTAATCATAGTGTCTGTTGATTGTTGATTCTACATCTTTTTTTTATATGCAATTTATCCTCATTGCTGGTTATTTATTTTGTTTCATTGTCCTGACATTAATTTAATAACAAGATCAATTCAATTTAGTAGTAATATTATTGTGTAAATTTTAAAGTTTTAATATTTCTTTCTAGTTACCACACCCTGTTTTCATCATTCTCTTGTATTTTCCCATTTTCTCTATACTCGTAGGAACATTCCCCGAATACATAAATATAAATATTAACAATAAAATAAACCAATGTGTGCGTTAAATAAAGTGCCTTATATAAACAATGTAAATGAACTTAGCAAGGTTAAAATATATATTTTCTGTTTTACTTGACATTAATAAAAATATACAGAAGAGAATTTGAAGTAAAAGGATGGAAGTAGGCCTAATTATATAAAGGACGTTGTAATAAAATATGAAACTCGTTTTCAATTTAATTGTTGTTACCAACTGTACAACTTCTTTCCTCTTTTGGTGTTCTTGTCCGCCGTTCTTTTTCATTTTCGAGGTCAAGAAGAACACCAATCTAAACTTATTTATAATTGTTTTTATACATTTTGTTTTATTAATCGTTTAGGCCTACCCTCGGATATGATCGCTTGTTATTTAAAAAATGTATAACCATGCATGTCCATTTAATACTGTAGAAGTAAGAGTATAGTAACCAATAGGTTTATTATTATTGTAATAATAAGATACATGGAATAATAGTGGGCCTAATATTTCGATGAGAATATGACTCGCTGTTGACCCTAAACTTTGAAAAGCGGGACTTATTCTGCAAACTGTGTGACGTGACTAAATTGATCATTCAATCTATTTCAAACTTGTTCAGCGTAGGCCTACTTCCTTGTCCACTGAGTGCGTTGCATATTCCCATAGCGCTGACTGATCAAATTGGCGTATTAATATCTGACTTTACCGGATGGACAGTCATATTAAATAATTTTCCCTTGACGTGAATCTTAATATTTTGTTGCACATGCGTATGTCAGAACCACCAGCAAATTTGGAAATTCCAGCGTAAAATGAATGTTATGAAAAATGTATGGCAGCTTTTCTTTTCCTTTATAACTTTGAAATTATTGTTTTACAAGTGTAATAGGTAATGGGCCGCTTTTAGTAGGCCTATACATAATTATGACGTCATGTATCATTTGAGTCACTACTAGTATTATATGCTACACATTAAGCTTCAATGACATTATTTGAAGTCATGAAATGACACTGATGTCGTGCGAATTGAACATTTACTGTAGACAAATAAGATTTTTAGATCCATTGGAAGTACCTGACACTTTGTTGCGGCGATCGAATTGTTAATTGTTGTCATGTAGCGTAGCATCGGCGGATTTTGTTCTATATTTGGTGTAACTGGGTTCATTGGTGTTACGTGATGGGCAACACTTATCAAAAATATATAGCTATCGACTTATATCAAATCTTATTCTATATTACAAAACACTTTATAATGAAATGGCTAACGGTTAAAAAGTCCCAGTGAAGTGTTGGGTGTCTTTTTTTTTATATGGAGAGTGTGGGTATTCGTTTGTGCTTCTTTGAGAGAGATAGACATAATATGTTGCATTCTATTTCTTCTCTACTTTTAAAGAGTAGGTCTAATAAATGTTCTGTTATCAGTATTCGTTGCATAGTTTTTTTTTAAATGTATAAACGTAAAATCTAACGCAATGCAAACAAATTAAATATTATAATTATCCGTCCCAAATACTACACTATAAAACGACGTATCTGTTATCAGTATTCGTTGCATAGTTTTTTTTTTAAATGTATAAACGTAAAATCTAACGCAATGCAAACAAATTAAATATTATAATTATCCGTCCCAAATACTACACTATAAAACGACGTATATAGTATAGTGTGGGGGTGGGTGGGGGGGGGAATAAAATAACGAAACGGTCGCTATGTAATTAGGCCTCTACAGAATACTCCACTCTAAAATAAAAATGAAAATCGGCCAATTACTTTTTGAGTAACTACTGCTAGAATTATAGAAAGTAAAAAATTCCTGCTAAAAATATAGAAAGATTACAGATACACAAAACTACATTATAACCTCTCGACAGTCTGGCGATTATTGTAAAGATTGTGCAAATTAGACATAAATAGAGGGTGAGCTCGCTTCGCTCGCTCCCCCTCTAGGAAGTGTAGACGATGGTTCTCGGAATGATAATGTTCTCCTTATACGTTTTCTGTCGGTTACCATTATTGAAAATGCTTGACATTCGTAAAACTAAACTACTTTGTATCACAGTGTTTTAGATGATTAATAACATTTTAAAGTATAGTTTTTATTGTTTGGTAGGGCCCTTTGGGGAGGCGGAGGTCATTTGAGGGAGGTGCTTATTCGAGGGATATGTGTTAAATTTTTTAGTTTTAATAATATGGTAACATTTAGGCCTATAATCAAATGAAATCCTCTAATAGATATGAAAAGTGCTAAAAAAGAATAACAAATGCTTGGTAAATTGTAGATAACAGTGCGGTGAATTCTACTACAAATAGTATAATTATGTTATTATAAATATGTGGATGGACGTTTATTAGATAGTTGGGTTGGGGAGGGGGGGGGGGAGGGTTTATTATTCAAAGTGATGTTTTATTTGAGAGGCGTTTATTCAAATGAATACCATCCTAATAATTATTAATACATTATTTAATTTAATCATCTTTTGAAACTAACTGCCGTGACAGAGTGGGCCCAAGAAAGAAGACATTACGGCTTGCAACATGGGCAGACATCTTGGTCCTAATGGGACACAGGAAGATAGCCTACAGTTATTCCTGCAAGCTTACTCAATAAAACTCAGCTATCGGGGCAGTATAATTCCTATTATTTAACTACTGTACCTTCAAACACGCGCGGTATCTATATATAAATTATGGTTAATTCTGACATAATTATGTTTCGTCTTCCAAAGGGACACTGTATTGATTGATGGAAAGTGCCTGTTTCCAGTCACCTTTAGGGTCAAATCTATTATTTTAACTGCTCCCTTGTGTTTAAAAGAGAGAAAATATTTGAAACTAAGGTTGTTGCAAGGTGAACTTATCTTAAACCCGGAAATTACTTTGACCGGGAAGAATTGAAATTGAGAGGAAAATCTAATGTTGAAATCATAAATGTTGTTAAAAAACTCTTTATAATATCTTCCTAAGATATAAATATGGAACAATAGCGTCGGCGTGAACACGTGTACACTAATGTTATCAAATCTACGTTTCGCGGTACATCTCATGATAGATAAGGTAGGTATCCAAGGCGGAGATTTGTACCGAAGTTTTTGCATTGTGCTCGCCTATGTCAGAATTAACCATAATTTATATATAGATGTGTGTTTTGTGCATTTGATTGCATGTTTTTACAAACATGTGTTGGTAGTAAAATATATTATATGAAGACTTACGAACATTATTTCAATTCAATTTATTATCAACTTTATTAATACATCAAAATAAATTTGATCAAATTATAACACCAAAAAGGTAATTAGCAACATAACAAACAAAATACACAATCAGAACTTTAAAAAACAATTAATTGTGTCTCCTAATAAAGGCGAAGTTAACATAATTTGATATCAGGCAAAGTAGGCCTAATATCAAAATTATGCGCGCTCATAAGAAAAAATGAATCATTGTCATTCATTTTTAAATAGCTCTCCTCTTTCTTTGCTATTCAATCATAACGAAAATCTTAATAAAATGATCATTATTTTTTTAATTAAAAAATGAAATTCACACATATAATTGATGTCCATCCATACTTGTATGGAAATAGAAATGTTGTAAATAGTATTGTATGATGTTATTATTCAAACGGATGAAATATCACTAATAAACATTTTTTTTAAAGTATAAATTAATTAGGTCTACTACCAGAGCCATATATATGGCTGTCTACTACCATGCGAGGGCGCCATTAAAACCGTCTGTGGGCAGCCATCCGGAACTGCAATAATACAGTAACTTTTTTGTCGACGTGGTCATACATAGTTGCCATTTCTGGCATTATTATGCTTTTTGGCATTATTTGGAGGCCCACGGCATCTGGCATAATGCCGCGGCATTATTTAGCCGTTTTTAGCATAATCTGGCATAATTTTGTGTTTTTTGAACAACCAAAAAAATAATATACCACAGAACAAAAATAAAATATTTTGTTAATACATATCACCTTACACAATATCATATCGTAAAAAAACAGATCTGTTCGGGTTTTCCGTACAATAGTTCTTCCATCCTTTCGTTTCGGACTTCATCGACTCTTCGGATAGGAAGGCTGCTCGAAAACTACCGTGTGTGCGATATAGGCAGCACAACAAATCCGAAGAGGCTAGCTATTGGCCAATTATGTTGCTCTATTTCAGAGACCATGCGGGTTATTGGATCCCCAGATATAGAGACAATTGAACGAAAACATTATGAAAGGGGTTTTGTTTTTTCAGTTCATAATTATAAGCGGCCACACCCCTACCCCAACCCTTAAAATGGCAATTTCCGGTAACTAGAAGCTCTAATTTTAAAAAGAATTTCTTCTAGAGAATTTGTTTTCCATATTTCAAATTATGTTCCATTTGCATCGTCGTAGCAACCCTATATTTCAAAATGTTCTTCACCTCTCAGTGACCATGATGGGGCGAGGTCCTAGGGACTCTTATACATTTTTATTTAAAATTAAGTGCAATTTCCGGCCATCTAGCAGCTCTATTTTTCCAATTTGTTTTACCTCAGCCCCAACCATGGTGGGGCTGAGGTCCTCGAAACACTTAATATATATTTTTATTTCCTATTTTAAATTATAATTGGCACTTTCAAAACTATCATGGGCTAAGATCCTAGAGGTACTGATAAATATATTTTTATTTCACATTTGAAATTAAGTGCCATTTCCGGCCATTGAGTGAGCAGCTCTATTTTTTTCATATTTTCTTACCTCAGCCCCAACCATGGTGGGGTTGAGGTCCTGGAGACACAATTAATATATATTTTGATTTCCTATTTTAAATTATAATTGCCATTTTCGAACTATGGTGGGCTAAGATCATGGAGACACTAATAAATATATTTTGATTTCATATTTTAAATTAAGTGCCATTTCCGGCCATCGAGTAGGTATTTTTTTCCAAATTTTCTTATCAACCATGATGGGGCTGAGGTCCTGGAGACACTCAAAATAATTTTTTTTATTTCCTATTTTAAATTATAATTGCTATTTTCTAATTATGGTGGGCTAAGATCCTTTCATATTTGAAATTAAGTGCAAAGATCCCGGCCATCGAGCAGCTCTCATATTTCAGTTCAAAAATTATAAATTTCCATGGCTGTGTAACAGGTTTTTTTTTTTGGGGTGGGGGAGGGGGGTGGGGGTTGGTGTTGGTGTCATTTGCAATTACCATTTTCGCACCCCAGATATTTAGAATTATTAGTTATTACTCACAAAACTAAAAATATAAATTTTGTACGACATGGGGATACAATTTTAGGCCCTATTTTGTGTCAGTTGGGGTTTTACAAACGTTTATTTAAAACCGTTGGTGGCGCTGTTTAGGGCCACATTTTGGGGATCTGGCATTATTTTTCCCAATCTGGCATTATTTGAGACAGGATACGGCATAATTTAAATTTTATCGCTGGCAACGCTGTGGTCATATCATGTCTAGGGCCTAGTGTCCGTGTCTTATCCTTTGTGGGCTGGTTTAGGCTAAAGGGGATCTAGGTAGGCCTAGGCCTAACAAAATTACGATGGCAGATACAATGGACTCTTACTTGAATCTACTGGCAAATGTCACGATCTTGTGTACAGTAGCCATGTTTGCTGCAGGAATGTAAGGACATTTATATAAATGATCAATAATAATAATATATTAATAGCCTCAGCTAGGCCTAAACTACTACTAGAGGCCAGGCCTACGTCTTACTCTAGCCTAGTCTTAGTTTTAGGGGCTAGGGCCTAGTACTACTAGCCTCTAGGGCTAGGCCCTAGTAGTAGGAAGGAGGCCTGGGTCTAGTAGTAGTAGCCTAGCTAGAGATTAGGCCTACCTAGACTAGAAGAGTGTTGACAAAGTGCGAGGCAGCGAGGCATGCCAAATATTTGTGCGAGGCATCATTTTATCATTTCCAAAAGTGCGAGGCATATAGTTTACAATTTCAAAAAGGTGCGAGGCATATCTTAACGTGCTATTATGCTATATTATAGGCCTAATAATCAATCGATACAAGCGTATCTAAATAGATTCGTGTATACACTCATCATGTTGTTTATTTTATTTTACTCACATGTCTCTCGAACATAGCAGAGTGAAAATAATATTTTGTCACACCCCTGCGCCTAGATCCGGTAGACCCGAGAGATGGAAAATCCCTCTTTACTATTTAGCAGGTAGCGGAATGATTCAGCCCTCAGCTCAGAGGATTGTGGTGCATTCCCCTCCTATAGCACGTGGTTTCAGCAGCAACGCACAGACTTCTCTCTGAGCGGCGTGCCAAAGACATTTTTGACATTCCATTCTCTAGGAACAACACGTGTACCTCTCTCGCAAATAAGGTGAACAGCGATTGCCAGGACAAGTTCAATAACTGGCGGTGAATAAAAGGTAACTGATATGCCGATCCAATAACATGCCGCAAAGAAAAAAATTGCGACAGAATTCTGGAGCGCGTGTGAAAAAAGACTTGTAATACTAGGCCTAAAATTAAACTTTAGCTAATATGCTTAGCCCTAACCTAGATAAGAGGCCTATGTAGAAAATAATTTAATCAATTTTGATAAAATAATAATTGGTGTAATATTTAATAATGATACACTATTCCTGTTTTAGTAAGCTAGGTATATTACGAACGATTTTTATTTATTGTTGTCCATGTACGTACTAATAAACCTGGCGCTAGTTTCCTTCGCTTGTATTTTTACTCCAAATTTGATAATCATTACTAACTTTATCGTGTGAATACCACACCTTAGAAGTATACCTCATGAGTACTTTAATGAAAGAATCACATAAAAAGTAACAAATAAATCCTTAAATTAATGATTTTACAGGCGTGTTTCTCGCACACTGTTCGCGAATTTCACTTGTTCAATGTTCAATATTTTTGTTTCTATGGAGCGCCAAAGAGCAACGATAATAGAGGACTAAAACTCAGTGGAATGCGTCAATTTCTCATGCATTTATTGGTGAAAAACACGTTTTATTTCAATATATTTGTTAATTTGTCAATAAAAATGTTGTAATATGTTACTGCTGATACTGTTCTGTTTTCAAAGAATAATAATCGATCCTAAATCAACATCACTACCTAGTCTAGACTTAGGACATCCTACTAAGGATATTATGATGAATTTTTCTATTTTATTCTTTAAAAGGTTAACGAAACCGTGTACATTATCAACAGTAACATTTTTCCTTACTGACAGTGACAAAATCTATTGAAATTGTACTTGATTTTCACCAAATAATGCGTTAAATATAAATGGATTCCACAGAGTTTTTAGCCCTCTAATTAATTTTGCTCTTTTGGCGTTCCATAGAAACCAAAATATTGAACATTGAGTGTGCAAAATGCGAGAAAAACAACGTCTGTAAAATCACCAATTTAATGGATTTATTGTTACTTTTATGTGATTTTTCTTCATTAAAATAGGCCTACTAATTCTAAGCTGTGGTATTCAGGATAAAGTTGGTTAAAATACAAGGCAGGTGCAAAAGGAAACTAGCCTAGCGGGCCTAGGCCTAGGCTACTTCAATTTCGGTGATTTCCTGCCTTGCAATTTTGAGAAATGATAAAATGATGCCTCGCATTTTTTGATGATGGTAAAACGATGCCTCGCATAAATTTCTGACTTGCCTCGCATGCCTTCCCTGCCTCGCGTGCCTCGCTGCCTCGCACTTTGTTACTACCCATCAAATAACATGCCGCAAAGAAAAAAATTGCGACAGAATTCTGGAGCGCGTGTGAAAAAAGACTTACGTCCGACAATTGTAATACTAGGCCTAAAATTAAACTTTAGCTAATATGCTTAGCCCTAACCTAGATAAGAGGCCTATGTAGAAAATAATTTAATCAATTTTGATAAAATAATAATTGGTGTAATATTTAATAATGATACACTATTCCTGTTTTAGTAAGCTAGGTATATTACGAACGATTTTTATTTATTGTTGTCCATGTACGTACTAATAAACCTGGCGCTAGTTTCCTTCGCTTGTATTTTTACTCCAAATTTGATAACTAACTTTATCGTGTGAATACCACACCTTAGAAGTATACCTCATACTTTAATGAAAGAATCACATAAAAAGTAACAAATAAATTCTTAAATTAATGATTTTACATGCGTGTTTCTCGCACACTGTTCGCGAATTTCACTTATTCAATGTTCAATATTTTGTTTCTATGGAGCGCCAAAAGAGCAACGATAATAGAGGACTAAAACTCAGTGGAATGCGTCAATTTCTCATGCATTTATTGGTGAAAAACACGTTTTATTTCAATATATTTGTTAATTTGTCAATAAAAATGTTGTAATATGTTACTGCTGATACTGTTCTGTTTTCAAAGAATAATAATCGATCCTAAATCAACATCACTACCTAGTCTAGACCTAGGACATCCTACTAAGGATATTATGATGAATTTTTCTATTTTATTCTTTAAAAGGTTAACGAAACCGTGTACATTATCAACAGTAACATTTTTCCTTATTTTCACCAAATAATGCGTTAAATATAAATGGATTCCACAGAGTTTTTAGCCCTCTAATTAATTTTGCTCTTTTGGCGTTCCATAGAAACCAAATTATTGAACATTGAGTGTGCGAAATGCGAGAAAAACAACGTCTGTAAAATCACCAATTTAATGGATTTATTGTTACTTTTATGTGATTTTTCTTCATTAAAGTAGGCCTACTAATTCTAAGCTGTGGTATTCAGGATAAAGTTGGTTAAAATACAAGGCAGGTGCAAAAGGAAACTAGCCTAGCGGGCCTAGGCTAAGGCCTAGGCTACTTCAATTTCGGTGATTTCCTGCCTTGCAATTTTGAGAAATGATAAAAAGATGCCTCGCATAAATTTCTGACTTGCCTCGCATGCCTTCCCTGCCTCGCGTGCCTCGCTGCCTCGCACTTTGTTACTACCCGCTAGACCCCATGGTCTATAGGCCTACTGTAGCTCTTCTAGTCTAGGCATATTATTATATTATATGGCTATGCGATACTATATTATAGTATAATCTACCTTATCTAGGCTCTAGATAGATTATAGTATCGCATACTAGATTACTAGTAGAGCCGAGCTAGGTCCTCGCTAGGCTCTACTAAGACTAAGAGCCTAGGCTAGGTAGATTATTATAGGCTAGCCTAGGCCTACCCTAGTACTCCTAGTTAGGATATTTATTTTCCGTCACATTCAACACTAACAGGGTTCTAAATGAGAATGGATAGATAATGTATTTCTTTAAAAAAAATGTATTTTATTTTATTTATTTATAAGTTGAACAGGGCTGTCGAGGTAAAGCAAAAGTTTAAAAAACTGGCATTAAAAGATGTGCTAACCAAACCTTTAAAATTATGACAACTGCACAAGCCAAGTGATACTATATAACAGTGCTCCCTTTCCTAAAGCCTACTTCTAAAATCCTATATTTACCACTCACTGGTAACCTTAAATCTGTACTGTACAATACAATATAATTACCAGTTATATTTTTTTTTCAGCCCATCATGTTTAGCCATTTTCAAAACTGGAAGTACACAGAATGTTCCTTACCTCCCATTTTTGATGACTTTAGTAAAGTAAGTATCTTCATTCATTCATTGTTTTGGTTTTATTTTTATATGAATTTTAAATTCATCCAAATCAACATTTTTACAAAATAAGAATATTATGATATATATTGGTAATTTAATTTTGTTTTCAGCAATATTTTGTGGTTCTACTATGGTATATTAAAGAACGATTCAACACTCCTAGTAGTAAATGGCATTGGTGGATGTTTACAAATTATTTACATTGCAGTGTACCTGTATTTTGCTCTGAGCAGAGTAAGTAAACTTCTCTAAACTAAAAAGTGCAGAACTTCATGTATTGTGCCATAACTTTTGCATTATATAATTTGCAGATCTGCTAATTATGACTTATTATAATTGAAGTAGATTGTCTTTCAGCTTAAGTCTATGAACAAAGGAAACAATCGAGACAATCCTGGTTTCAAGAATCAAATTTGGTTTGCAAAAAATATCTTAAATGTCAATGATTTTGTCAGTTTCCAAAATAACCTACGGAAATATGTTTTGTCATAAATCTTTGATGACAAATCTTTTTTTTTGTTGATAGATAAGTCTTTCATCTAAGCACTTTTTGATATCAAATTATTTAAAGCTCTGTCTACACTATCAAACTAGTTTTATGTGCCAAAATATGGTAGTGAAATGCCCAAATATGGTATGAATTTGAGAACACTGACTGACACTCCAGTTTACTTTACCTTTTTGCTATAATTGATGTTGTTGCTTAACCTTGTCTTACAGGTAAAAGAGATGCGCCAGTCACTATTTGCAATGTGTTTTATGTCGGCTCTGTGGTTTCTGCTACAAAACTATGTCGTTGAACCAAAGATAATTGAGGATCGTCTTGGGTTGACAGCCAGTACTATAACTGTACTCATGTATGCCTCACCGCTTGCAGAAATTGTAAGATTTGTTATCAATTCCTCTAGATAATTGCTATTGTATTATTCTACAGTATTCCACTGCTGTTTACAGTCGGTACCTGCATCCCAGGTGTTATGTGTCCTTTGGTGCTTTTCCAGAGTTTGAAGAACGGATTGAATTTGACTGTTCAACACCAGAGTTAATTGTTTAAAACTTCAGTGTCCAATGATTTATTATATATATGTCGATATCTTTATTTCAATTTCAAAAAACATCAAAACGATTCAAAGGGAAAAGATGGAGGATTTGTAAAAGGCCTTCAATTTATTAAAACCATCAATTACAAACAATTTAAAAAAATCTACCAAAAAAAAAACATCAAAAGAAGCAGCTAATTTGAAAAATTTTCGCAATGAGTGACGGTGGAAGTAAATAGTGAAAAGCCAAGAGAATCAAAAGATGGGATGAAACGATTAAGAATTGAACACTACTTTATGGTTCTTGTAGAAATACTGAGAGAAAACATCTCAATATCTAATGTATAATTACATAATTTAAGGAGATTTTATTTTACATTTTTACTTACTTAGGCTGAGGTTATTAGAAGGAAAAATAGCGCTAGTATATCTCTAGCATTAACAATCACATCATTAGCTACATCAACTCTATGGTTTCTTTACGGGTTATTGATAAGTGACCTTTATATTCAGGTGAGTATCAAATATTACAAATCTAACCATAAAATATCCTTATGGCACTAGCCTATAGCCAACACTTCAAAGTTTGATATACACTCCATGTTCTATGTTAATTAAATCTCACACACTGGATATGAATTTGTGTTTAATTCAATTCCTTCCGTTATTCAAGTTTCACAAATTAAACATCATGGTTTATCCTCATTTCATTCAATCAATTTTTGCTTTATTAATTCAACAAAATTACATTATGGTTATTTTTTTTAATTTTCTTTTTGCATTTTTTTTGGGAACAGAATAATTTTCGAATAAAATGAATGGTCATTGTATGCATTACATTTTACATGCATTCTTTTAACATACTGTAGCATGGTGATCTTTTAGAGTTCTTTGTTCTATATTTTGTATTCATTTTCTTCTGACAGGTTCCAAATTTTCTAGGCATCCCAAGCTGCTTAATAAGACTGGTTTTGATTTACAAGTACACAGGTTCTACTAACCAGTATGTGGCTAACTTGTCTTAATATTATTTCTTTTTACCATTAATATTGAATTTTGACAAAATTTAGAAAGAAAACTTAATGTCATATCAACATGATTACTTACTGCTAAAGAATTGTTACCCTAGTAGCACCCTAGTTATATAACCAGTACAGTACCAATGTCACTACCCACACAGTTACAATTCCAATACTGCCATCTACAGTGTTAACACTGCCACCACCCAAACTATACTGCATTACACCAGCTACAGACCATGCCATTACCAAGCTAAAACATTCTAGTACAGTGTCACTACCTACAAATCTACAGTGTAATCTATAGTGTCAACACTCCACCACCCTAAGTACACTGCTATTACCCCAGCAGCTACAGCACCAGTACACCAGCTAAAGAATTGTTACCCTAGTTACAATGCCAGTACAGTGTCACTACCCACAAATCTACAGTTCTACTACTGCCAAGTGTCAACACTGCCACCACCCAAACTACTGTACAGCGACATTGCTGAAACTACAGTGAGTACACTCCCCCAGCTAAAGTATCACCATTGGCGTACCCCAGCTATTGTATCACCATTGGCGTACCCCAGCTATTGTATCACCATTAGCGTACCCCAGCTATTGTATCACCATTACCGTACCCCAGCTATTGTATCACCATTACCGTACCCCAGCTATTGTATCACCATTACCGTACCCCAGCTATTGTATCACCATTACCGTACCCCAGCTATTGTATCACCATTACCGTACCCCAGCTATTTTATCACCATTGGCGTACCCCAGCTATTGTATCACCATTACCATACCCCAGCTATTGTATCACCATTACCGTACCCCAGCTATTGTATCACCATTGGCGTACCCCAGCTACGGTGTCACCATTGTCCAAAGTTCAGTGCTGTATAAACACCCACAATGCCACCACAGTACCACCACAGTACCACTATAGTACCATCTGCACTGTCAACAGTACCGCCACACCCAAGTCATCTCATTTATTTAGTCAGAACCATACAATAAAATACAAAAGTACATAACAACTTAAATTTCAAAGTTGGCCAAGGAAGACAAACTAAATTACTGTAGCCTGCTGGCCAGGCAGTTCAAACTAAGAAATTCAAACAATAAAACAGTACCCAAGTTACTCAGTAAGGTGTATCAGAAGTTGATATTTCAATTTGCTTTACTCTTGTGCATTCAAAAATTAATATATTACAGTACTATTTATTTCATAATACCCTTCTTACAATACCTGACATAACATTTTCTTCACAAATCATCCTATACATTTTTATTTACTGTCATGATAATATGATCATCATTTTAGCTAGATATTATCAAATTCTGGATTATGAATGATGATTGATTTCTTGGAATTAATGCATGTCTTTCGTATATAATTATAAAAAAGTTGAGGAAGAGTCATTGCACATGATACATGTATTAGAATTAATTTTTTAAGATTATCAAATCTTTACTCTTTACAGTATTTAATGTTTTTCAAAATCAAAATTCCAACTTTTAAGGATACTTCCGAGTTTCAATTTTCTATTGTTTATTATAATGTATAAAACTCTACAACATTTATTGTAACCCCAACATATTTTACAATAACTTTGAAGCAGAAGGAGCATCATGAAAAAAGTTGGTGATGCTCTACTTTTTTCTAGTGTTAAAAGATAAGAAATTTACCAAAATAAATATAAATATATAAATAAGTGGGCATTCTTACATTTTTGTTCAAGTATTTCTGTTTATTAAACAACATTTTTTCATTCATTTTTATAGATACCAAACTTACCAGGCATAGTTTCATCAAGTATTCGCTTGGTCATTTTACATTTGTATCCAAATGATCTGAAAGAGAAGATTTCTTAGGCACAAAACAGTGCTATTTCTATTTAGGAATTGTGCTCAAGAGTGATTGTATTTTTATTTTTTATGAGGCAATCTCTTGAAATAAAGTTCCTATTTTCGTATTTTTAAAACTATTTATTGAACTTAAAGTAAATACAAGTTATACAATTTAGTTAGTTTACACACAATTGAGACTGATAGAAAGATATTCCCCATCAGCCTAAGATGTTTTTTCTTAATGAATTTTCAGGCTTGAAACTAATGGAATAGAAAATATATTTTAAATTACAAAAGATGTACTGTATTGTACACCAAAAACATACAAATGAAGATTATTAAAATCAGACTTTGAATAGGCCATTTTGCAGTTTAAATAAAGTTATTCACTTCCGTAGTTAAAAATCAACAAATATAATGATTTCACTTATAAACCAAAATATATGGTTCATTGTCTTTTCGGATCCAATTTCTGGTCAATGTGAATAATTTTTAATTTTGTTCAACAAAGAAAAATAAGATAAAGTAATTTTCAAGGGATAGGGGAGGCAATTATCTAATAACTTCTGATGCTACAAACTTTTATTTTATTTACTCTCTATTTTTAAAACATATAAGAGTAAATACTGATATAATTACTATACTACTGATGAACCTTTTACTATGAGAATAAATATAATTGTTAATTGAAAACCCATTGACATTTTTTCTTTCTCCAACCCGGAGGTTGAGCTAATTTATATTTATTTTAATATCTTTGAAATGTCTAACCAGTTTGGATTGACGTATTATTATGCATTTATTTTCGACTACGCGGCCAATCTCTTACCAATTTATATGATGCAATATTGTGTCTACATCTATCCTAGATTATAAATTGTGAGTGAGTAAATTCTTGTCATTTTATTGGAGCAGTGGTTCTTGAAATAGAGGTGGGGTGTGGGGAGAAAATTGAAATTAGTGTCCTTTCTTTTGCAATACATTTAGCAAAATTTAGGGGGAATAACTTCCATTGAACTCAGATGCGGACCAGGGGTGTTGCCCACATATAGAAGGATCGGCCCTTGGGTTAATTGGGGAAAATCCATTAAAGATCATCTATTAAACTGAATACAAATGTATATCTTAGAACAATTTGCTCCTAGTTTGAATTCTCTCCGACCTTCTTCCGTTACTAGCGAAAGAGGTCAAAGGTCAAAATTGCTAAAAATAGGGTTCACGGTCAATTTTACAAAACAATTTCTCTTAGAGATAATATAAATATATACATTGTGAACAATTTGACACCAAAATTATCTCACTACGTCCAGTATTTCCAGAGATATATAATGTTTTATGACAATAGTGGCAATTTTGTTTATGCTAATTATGCAAATTGCTCAATAGGAGATGTATCTCTCTCCTGATGAGAGTAATTGATTGAAATCTATATTTATTGGTACTTAAAATAACTATTTTACCATTGATAATTTATCGTATATTATGAAGTTTGCGGTATCAAGGAACAAAATATAGAAAACAAAGAACTAAAACATATTCTAATAATAATAATCAAGTTAAACAACAAAGAATAAGCAAAAAACAACGGACAATTTGGGAAATCAAAGATAACACGTACGTACGTACTATTATTATAAAGTTATTACGAACATGACTCTACATAGGAATATTTGGACACAATGGCTTCTAATCCTTTCAAAGTCATAACTCTTTCAATATTAATTATAATAATGGCTCTGCTCGCGTGTCATCATGAGTACTGCCCTCAAACGGCGAAAATTAGTTAGTATTTTTTTGCAAATGTCCTTTTCATTATTGAGAATTACTTGTTAGATAATACGGACTTTGAGGGGGTAAATCTTATGTTTAAATTACGATCAAATACTGTCCCGCTTGAAGGTAGAATATTTAATTGGACACCAGAATAAATGGTTTGTGTAAACTTTGTAGTGATAATTGTAAAGAAAATATCAGACACTTTTTATTTGAATGTCCTGCGTTCAATGAGATAAGGACCGATGAAAATACAAAGTTAAAGTTACAACTGCAATCATTTGATTATAATGAAAGTTGAGAGTTATTCATTAATGGGAACTCTGATGTTAAATTACATCTTACTCTGGGAAGTGATAATTATCTCTTCAGCAAGGAAGTTATGAATATTCTTGATAGGTTTTGTAAAGCATATGTTAAAGATTATGGAAAAAGCGCTCACAATTAATTAATCCAAAAAATACATAAATCAAGAGGCGCCTGGTTCTGTATTGCAGTGTCAATTTGTAATAGTAAAATTAGGTTTAGTTTTTTAGATAACTAATTATTTAAAAGTGTCTGTTAATTGTTTTCGTCATAATAATTCTTTTACTTTTGCCTAGTTATATTTGTATAAACAGTTACTGTAAATACAATAGTATGCATATTAACAGTTATGGTATAAGTGGTTGCATAAACAATTATACTGGTTCTAATCTAATTTTCTGTTTGTTAACACTGGTTATTATATTTTTCCTATTGTAATTATGAAGAAAAAAATGTTGTTGTATTTATATTTCCGTCATGTTGTACGTAAGGAGTGGGGTGATTAGTGATTGGTTTTGTAGATTAAGAGTAATCAGGTACTGTATTTAAATTATATGTTGTACTTGTTATTTTTGGAGAAGAGGAGGGAGGGGAATGAATTGGTTTTATTACATGTTACCGTATGTAGTTTAAGTAAGATTACCTATGTTTTTTGTCTATTTTTGTGCTTTCTTATATATATTTTTTGTTAGACGCACCTTCAAAATGTGAAGTATGCCACTGTTACAAAAGTGAAGTTCCGAAATAATATATTATTATTATTATTGAGCTTGTCCTTTGATTGTTGAGTTTGTCCGTTGATTGTTCGACTTGTCCTTTGATTGTGCGACTTTTCCTTTGATTGTTCGACTTGTCCTTTGATTGTTCGACTTGTCCTTTGATTGTGCGACTTGTCCTTTGAATGATGAGCTTGTCTTTTGATTGTTCGACTTGTCCCTTGATTGTTCGACTTGTCCTTTGATTATTCGACTTGTCCTTTGATTGTTCGACTTGTCCTTTGATTGTTCGACTTGTCCTTTGATTGTGCGACTTTTCCTTTGATTGTTCGACTTGTCTTTTGATTGTTCGACTTGTCCCTTGATTGTTCGACTTGTCCTTTGATTATTCGACTTGTCCTTTGATTGTTCGACTTGTCCTTTGATTGTTCGACGACTTGTCCTTTGATTGTTCGACTTTTCCTTTGATTGTTCGACGACTTGTCCCTTGATTGTTCGACTTGTCCTTCGATTGTTCGACTTGTTCTTTGATTGTTCGACTTGTCATTTGATTGTTCGACTTGTTCTTTGATTGTTCGACTTGTCATTTGATTTCCCAAATTGTCCATTGTTTTTTCCTTATTCTTTGTTTTTTAACTTAACTATTATTAGAATATGTTTTAGTTCTTTGTTTTCTATATTTGTTTTCGTTGATTTTTATTTTCCTTTGTAGTTCTTTAGTATGTTCGTTGATTTTTGAAAATGATCGTTGTTTTTTAGTTTGTTCGTTGATTTTTTTAAAACGTTAGTTGTTTTTTACATAATTCTTTGTTTTACTATTATGGCCCTAATGGCCGTCCATAGATATGTCAAAAAACTAAGGAACGTTTTCAAAAATCAACGAACAAACTAAAAAAACAATGAAACGTTTTAAAGAATCAACGAACATAAACTCAAAAAACTACAAAGGAAAATAAAAATCCAGGAACAAAATATAGAAAACGAAGAACTAAAACATATTCTAATAATAGTCAAGTTAAACAACAAAGAATAAGCAAAAAACATTTTTGTTCAAGTATTTCTGTTTATTAAACAACATTTTTTCATTCATTTTTATAGATACTAAACTTACCAGGCATAGTTTCATCAAGTATTCGCTTGGTCATTTTAGATTTGTATCCAAATGATCTGAAAGAGAAGATTTCTTAGGCACAAAACAGTGCTATTTCTATTTAGGAATTGTGCTCAAGAGTGATTGTATTTTTATTTTTTATGAGGCAATCTATTGAAATAAAGTTCCTATTTTTGTATTTTTAAAACTATTTATTGAACTTTGTAAACACAAGTTATACAATTTAGTTAGTTTACAAACAATTGAGACTGATAGAAAGATATTCCCCATCAGCCTAAGATGTTTTGTCTTAATGAATTTCCAGGCTTGAAACTAATGGAATAGAAAATATATTTTAAATTACAAAAGATGTACTGTATTGTACACCAAAAACATACAAATGAAGATTATTAAAATCAGACTTTGAATAGGCCATTTTGCAGTTTAAATAAAGTTATTCAATTCCGTAGTTAAAAATCCACAAATACTAGAGGGTACTCCGAGAGTACAAACCTCCGCCTACTGTAAAATTCCCCAACATAAAATGCCCCCTGAATATTTTTTTTTTTACATTTTTTTTTATTAGTTCTAAGTGTAAATATGTTAACTGCACACTACAAAGTTGTGGATGACAGTGTGTAATGGTTATGTGTCCAGCCTCTCACAGTTGAGATCGCTGGTTCAAGTCACACTGAGGGTTTTTTTTTTAATTATTTTTTTATTTATTTATTTTTTTTTTGTGGACATTGATCTTCCTTTAAAATTTAACCACAATTATATGATGTGTCATTGATTATTGTGGCTAAGTTTGGTGAGAATCGGATCAAAACTGTGGTCTCTAGGCAGTAAAATAGTTTTTTGTTAGTTGTGACCTTGACCTATGACCTTTCCCCCTCAAAGTCGAACTCGTCCGAGCTTTTTGGGCATAGATCATTGTGTCCAAATTTGGTTAGAATCGGATAAAAACTGTGGCCTCCAGGCTGTTCACAGACACACACACAGACATCCACACACACCCCCACACACACAAACACACACACAAATATACAGGGGTGAAAACATAACCTCCTTGGCGGAGGTAATAATGATTTCACGTATAACCCAAAATAAATGGTTCATTGTCTTTTCGGATCCAATTTCTGGAAAGAAATAAGATAAAGTAATTTTCAAGGGATAGGATAGGCAATTATCTAATAACTTCAGATTCTACAAACTTTTATTTTATTTACTCTCTATTTTTAAAACATATAATAGTAAATAGTGATATAATTAATATACAACTGATGAACAATGGACTATTTTAAGAACTTTACTAAGATATAAAATAGATAACTATTATTAAGTAATGAATCACCTTTTACTATGAGAATAAATATAATTGTTAATTGAAAACCCATTGACATTTTTTCTTTCTCCAAAACCGGACGTTGAGCTAATTTATATTTATTTTAATATCTTTGAAATGTCTAGCCAGTTTGGATTGACGTATTATTATGCATTTATGTTCGACTACGCGGCCAATTTCCTACCAATTTATAGATGACGCAATATTGTGTCTCTACATCTATCCTAGATTATAAATTGTGAGTGGGTAAATTCTTGTCATTTTATTGGAGCAGTGGTTCTTGAAATAGAGGTGGGGTGTGGGGAGGAAATTGAAATTAGTGTCCTTTCTTTTGCAATACATTTAGCAAAATTTAGAGGAATAATTACCATTGAACTCAGGTGCGGACCTAGGGGTGTTGTCCACATATAGAAGGATCGGCCCTTGGGTTAATTGGGGAAAATCCATTACCGATCATCTATTAAACTGAATACAAATGTATATCTTAGAACAATTTGCTCCTAGTTTGAATTCTTTCCGACCTTCTTCCGTTACTAGCGGAAGAGGTCAAAGGTCAAAATTGCTAAAAATAGGGTTTACGGTCAATTTTACAAAACAATTTCTCTTAGAGCTAATATAAATATATACATTGTGAACAATTTGACACCAAAATTATCTCACTACGTCCAGTATTTCCAGAAATATATCATGTTTTATGACAATAGTGGCAATTTTGTTTATGCTAATTATGCAAATTGCTCAATGCTGACAGCCGTCCAGTAAAAACATTATTCTTTCTGATGATATCAAGAATCAAAATACATAAAAAAACTATAGAAAACATTGCAAGGTTAAACCTCTTGGCTGCCTGACTAGGAGATGTATCTCTCCCCTAATGAGAGTAATTGATTGAAATCTATATTTATTGGTACTTAAAATAACTATTTTACCATTGATAATCCATCGTATATTATGAAGTTTGCAGTATTTATACAATAGAAAGGAGGCCAACACACATTGTGTTCAGAAAAAACCCGTCATATGTGTCGTCGATTTGTTCATAATTATTGATTTTTTTTCCGTAATTTTTTCACAAACCATAATTTTACGTATAGTTTTATATTTCCGTGTAGTACCCTATTTATCTTCATTTCCGTATACGTCCATAATATAGTAGCAGAGCAAATTTTGCTTCTTTCTGCAAATTTGCTATCATTATTTTCTTTGTTTTATATTTATTATTTATTGTAGTTTAGGATAAACAAAAATGAATTTTTGGAAATTGTGGTTTTTTAATTAACTGCTGACTTATTTAGCATTTATTTCAAAATAATACAATTTAACGTTTTACCCCCTCAATATTTATAGCAGCAGCTTCATATTTTGTTTTCTAACTTTTTTATAACATTATTTGATAATAATAATTAATTTACATTAATTAATAGTTATTAGAATTTTTTACCGTACCAGAAGTACCTTCATCATTCGCATTGAACGCAAAAAATGTTATCGTATTTTTATTCGCGTGTTTAAACATTATACTACAAGTTACAATAATAATTATTATTAGTAAGAAAACGTGTAATAACATGGTAGTATTTCAAACAAGCTACCCTCTCGGATTAATAATGGAACGATCCATTTGAAATATATCTGAGATCTGAGTTTTCTAGACACCCAAAACGATTATCCAGATACAATTCTATCTACAGAATATTTATGACCCCTATCTGAATGTTTGGATGACGAAAGAGCCATTCCGGATGGTTTAATTTACAAGAAACAAAATTACCCATTTTGCTAAATTGTATTATAATTAAATTGCATAATTTCTATAATTCGACTCGTCAATTAAAGGATTAAGTATTTAATAGTTTATCGTGCTTATAAATAAAGTCTTATTTGAGGCTTAAGGAGTGATCAAGTTGAAAGAGTCGGTCGATTTACTTTTTAACCAGCAGATTTAAACAGGCTGCGATTGTATTTGCATGGGTCGTATGTTGCATAATTTCTGACTGTAGGCCTATTTCCTAAATTCAAATGAACCAACCCCTAAACTCTAAATCATTTTTACGCTGCAGCATAAAGAACAAACTATATTGAAATGCTTTTTACTCAATATACAAAATAAAAATATTGTCAGAACTAAATCATAAACCAATCTGTAAAAGCAAATGGGTCATATTTAATTTAATTTAAACAGAAGCATTACTACCGATGGTTTGTTCAAATTCAACACTGTAACTAATTCCTTACTATTCAATTAAAACGATATTATAAAATAATCGTTATTTTACTATTACTATTACGGTTGAGATATAATTAAACAAGGCCAACAGCCATTAAGTCGAGTTCTACAATGCATAGTGATACCGGACCGACAGACAAACAGACCGACAGACAGACAGACCGACAGACAGACCGACCGACCGACATAGTGAACTATACTGACCGAAATTACTGAACATGTTTAAAAATGTTGAAATGTTTAAAAACATTTATATTTTTTTAATTTACACGTGCGTAGCCTGTCACTTTTGACGTGCTCGTATAACGTAATTTCGAGTTGAAAAGTAAGTCAAGAAAACAGAAATCGGGCAAGAAGAATGCGCAATAACATTTAACGCGCAGTGCGCGCGCAAAAATCTGCGCACTCATGGCAATTTTGTAAACGCTTAAAATTGCCTGAAACGTACTCTTATTTCATCGAAAATAAATTTTGAAAATTTTAAGCGCGCTTACGCATGCGTTACATGCGCTATGCACGTAATTGTATTGCCATTTGATGATTTATGCCCTGAAATTTATGAGTACCAAATTTTATTTAATTGTGATTCATGGTTGTTAAGATATGATTACAAACGTGATTTCGTTAAATCGTGCGTAGACCGCGTAATTTTTTATTGCGCACCGTGAAAACATAACCACATCGATTCCTGGCCATAAGGAATATTCTGTGAAAAATTAACTTAGCTAGATTAAACTGATATCAAGATAAGGTCATAAAGCGATAAAACGCATAGTGATACCGGACCGACAGACAGACCGACAGACAGACCGACAGACAGACAGACAGACAGACAGACAGACCGACCGACATAGTGAACTATAGAGTCGCTTCCACGCGACTAATGTATTTTATATTATTATACTATTATATTGTTGAAAAATGGAATGTATTAACAAAGATACGTTCTAGTCTGATTATTAGGTACCATGCACTAATGAAGCGGAGAATTTTTCTGTAGCGTTCCATTTAAAATTAATTTGTTTACAAAGTAATATTTTGCTGTGAAGGTCGTTAAATTCATTGGCGCCAGCAGTATTTCTTTTACTAATTTTCACAAAAAATCTAGCAACAAAACATTTTAACAATGATAACATGCCCTGCAACTCTGTAACCTGCTTTCCCACTGTCGGTTTTTTTCTTCAGTCTTCCAAATGGACACTGTATTGATTGATGGAAAGTGCCTGTTTTCAGTTTCCTTTGGGGTTAAACCTATTATTTTAACTGCTCCCTTGTGTATAAAAAAAAAAAATAATCACTGAAAAGTTCTATTGGATGTCTTATTACTGAAACGGACACCGTTTTTTACACCACTAGCCAATCTGATGGGCAGAATTTTGGGTTCGTAGGGATCAACATCTGAATATTAGCAGAGAGATATATTGAATGGAATACAAAGATTGTAAAGTAAATTAAAATAATAATAAACAAGGCCAACAGCCATTAAGTCGCGTGCTACAATGCATAGTGATACCGGACCGACAGACAGACCGACAGACAGACCGACAGACAGACAGACCGACCGACCGACATAGTGAACTATACTGACCGAAATTACTGAACATGTTTAAAAATGTTGAAATGTTTAAAAACATTTATATTTTTTTTAATTTACACGTGCGTAGCCTGTCACTTTTGACGTGCTCGTATAACGTAATTTCGAGTTGAAAAGTAAGTCAAGAAAACAGAAATCGGGCAAAAAGAGTGCGCAATAACATTTAACGCGCAGTGCGCGCGCAAAAATATGCGCACTCATGGCAATTTTGTAAACGCTTAAAATTGCCTGAAACGTACTCTTATTTCATCGAAAATACATTTTGAAAATTTTAAGCGCGCGTACGCATGCGTTACATGCGCTACGCATGTAATTGTATTGCCATATGATGATTTATGCCCTGAAATTTATGAGTACCAAATTTTATTTAATTGTGATTCATGGTTGTGAAGATATGATTACAAACGTGATTTTGTTAAATCGTGCGTAGACCGCGTAATTTTTTATTGCGCACCGTGAAAACATAACCACATTGATTCCTGGCCATAAGGAATATACCGTGAAAAATTGACCTAGCTAGATTAAACTGATATCAAGATAAGGTCAGAAAGCGATAAAACGCATAGTGATACCGGACCGACAGACCGACAGACAGACAGACCGACAGACAGACAGACCGACCAACCGACCGACATAGTGAACTATAGAGTCGCTTCCACGCGACTAAAAATAAAATTGGTCCACTGTAAACCAATATTAATTATAAATCCAGAACTTATAGCAAAGAACTTATAACACAAGAATCTCCTGTTCTTCAATTTGCATTCAAAACACAGTATCGGAAGTACAGGGTTAAAAGGTCAAACTGGGCGACGCCATTTCACAGCATGGAGCAGCGCCCCCTCCAAACTAGAAAGTCAATTACTCTACCCCCTAGAGTATTAGCAGATCCCCTCTATGATTTTGACTTTCTAATTTGATGCGGGCGCCATACTCCATGGCTCACAATGGCGCCACCCATTAGCTCTATTCTATCCCACAATGCCTTTCGAAATGAGATTCTTGTGTTATAAGTTCTTTGCTTATAGATAGTAAACAGGTTTTTTGTTTGTTACTGTTAATCATTGGGCTGTTAGTGACCTACATGGGGTACTGTACAGTACAACCACAGTGAAAGTTAACAATGTTGGTTTGTAGATCAGTGAATACTTGCTTTTAGCACAGTTAAGTTAAAATTAAAAGTCTAGATATACAGGTCAGAATGACAAAACTAAAATTGTCTACAGAATTGATTGATTATCATCGAAAAGAAGTGTTATGGAATAATACGTAGCCACACCTTGTTTCTTTTACAGTCGTTTTTCTTCTGCTTGCTTTTATTTAGTTCTCTTACCAACCATTATACAAAATAATCAAAACTTTCAAAAGTAACGCTACATCCATTTTAATTTTAATTAACAATACACGTACAATATCACACTTGAATTCTGAATGATAAATGAACAGCAGAGCAGAGAAAGTATTTCAACACAAGGGTTGATATACAATTGAATATTGCTTTGATCAGGGAGTTGTAAAAAAAGATAAATAATTATTTTACAACTCCCTGCTTTGATCAACACTAATGTACAGTTTTTGGCAAATCCTTGAATACCTATTAGACTAGTCCAGATAGTCATATTTCCACTCTAATAAGATGCTGGAGGCATTTCGTGTTAAAAGCGAAAAAATATGTGTTTTAGGGTAATTTTGGGGTGCTAAATTCAAATCTGCTGTTTACCCGGCTCAATTTTTAGATCTTCACCCTTAAAATGTGAAAACAAAATGGCCGCCATTTCAGACTTATTTTGGCTTATAACTTGACTTTTAAGTGACGTAGCAAGTTAAAAATGGTATCTATACCCATATTTGTGATACTGAGGATTCCAAATATATTGTTATTAAAGTTGTAAATATTCTATTTCAGCCGCCATGTTGAAATCCGATATGGCCGCCATTTTAAACGTATTTTGGCTTATAACTTGACTTCTAAGTGACGTAGCAAGTTAAAAATGGTGTCTATACCTATGTTTGTGATTATGAAGATTCCAAATATATTGTTATTAAAGTTGTAAATATTCTATTTCAGCCGCCATGTTGAAATCCGATATGGCCGCCATTTTAAACGTATTTTGGCTTATAACTTGACTTCTAAGTGACGTAGCAAGTTAAAAATGGTGTCTATACCTATGTTTGTGATTATGAAGATTCCAAATATACTGTTATTAAAGTTGTAAATATTCTATTTCAGCCGCCATGTTTGAAATCCAAGATGGCCGCCATTTTAAACATATTTTGCCTTATTAACTAATTGACTTTTAAGTAACATAGTAGGTTAAAAATGATGTCTTTACCTATGTTTGTGATACTGAGGATTCTAAACAATAAAAATGACGAAACCTGTGAGAATGAGAGAAAGCCCCTAACTGAGATTCGAACCCGGAACCTTCTGCTTGATATGCAGATGTTCTAACCATTAGACCACCGGGGCTTTCATTGTATTGTTCCAATTCGATTGGACAGACTCTCGGTGGGGTATGGCTGAATGTATCTGTACATAGCTGTGCCTACTGTATACTGGTGGATGTATATATTGCTGCTACTAAATTTGTCGAGTAATTTTACGTATCTCCTCCGAAACCGCTGAATGGTACGTGCTCACATTTGGTACACTTATGTTTCTTTTTATCAATAAAATATTCTATTTCATCCACCATGTTGAAATCCAAGATGGCCGCCATCATTTTAAACGTATTTTGGCTTATAACTTGACTTTTAATTAACATAGCAAGTTAAAAATGGTTTTTATACCATAGTCCAGTAAAAGTATGGTTGCACCTAGAACAATTAATTGCAACAGAATTTCTTTTGTTTTGTCTGGTTGATATGGTCCAAATTAACATCATATCCAAAGTTTACCAAAATCGGACATCGGGAAGTGGGTTCATTAACATAAATTAAAAAGGCCGCCATTTACCATTTTGAAGTCTTGTATATTATCTCCTTAACGGTTTAACTTATAGACCGCCTACTGTAAGTGCATTACAAGTAGTTATAAATGTATAGTTTACATTAGGCCTATAGCATTCGATTATTTTTTTCTAGACCACCAGCCGATACGTAGGCCTACTCAACTGTATTAATACCACCTATTTACATTGATATATTTAGTTTCCTCAACAAATTGCTGTAAATAAATATAGATAGAGCTATCAGGAGCGGTCGCAAGACTATTTTAAGAGGGTTTCCCAAAGACTCCAGGGCTGTAAACACTGAGTATTTGAGCAAGCAAATTGTTAAATGACACCCCTTATAGATGGCCGCAAATGGTACTCTCGCACGTAAAATTCATGATAAATTTGTTTTCGTTCAATGCGATGTCACGGGGAAGTCCCCGATGAAGGTACTTTTGGTACGGTAATACATTCTAATAACTGTACTCAATTAATGTAAATTAATTATCAATTAATAATTTTAAAAAGTTATACAAAAAATATGAAGCTGTTGCTATAAATATATTGAGCGAAAGGTTAAATTGTATAATTTGGAATTTTAATTCATTTAAAAATGCTAAATAAAGTCAGATGTTAAAACCACAATTTCCAAAAATTCATTTTTATTTATCCACTATAAACTTGACAAAAGTTTTGTTTTAAACCACACTCCAAATAAAACAAAGCAAATAATGATAGGACATTTGCAGAAAGAAGCAACCTTTGCTCTGCTACCGGTATAACACGGTTCAAATTTCGGAACGTCTATAAATTACTACGGAAATTCGGCCTAATATTTACGAACGTACGAAAATTAAGATAAATAGGGTACTACACGCATCGGAAATACAAAACTATACGCACAATTATGATTTGGCCTAAAAATTGGCCTTAGATTATGGAAAACCCCAGGCAAAACGCAATAATTATGGACAAATCGATTATTAGCCTTGGCAATATGCCTAATATTTAAAAGGAATGAATATAAGCTATATTTCGTTTGTCGATGAATTTTTGAATTCATGTGTGAATGATTGATCCATTAGAGGTAATCTGTGATGGCTCTAGTAACACTGCTATGCGTGGGTACTTTGTGACTAACTTAGTATGCTACATACACGAGCCTAGATAGGGAAGATCTGTACTGTCGTTCATTGCGAGAGGAGGGGGAAGTCTGGTAATGTGTCATGAAAATTGTAACAAGCCAGAGATGAAATAAAATCACTAACATTTAGCTGATTGTCGTTGTTTTAGTCGTCGTCAGAAGTTTATCGACCGACATCTATTTCTCATGTGTAGTAGAGCGTTTCTTTGATTGAATACTGTTGTTTGTATTATAACACAAGTTCATTTTGGATTTTCAGTAAATTACCAATGGTTTATTCAAATTCGTGTTTAATTTCCCGATTGATCGTAATCAAAACGGTACTGGGTATGGTCTACTAGTTTTTCTGCTCCCAACCAGTACATCCATTCATAGAAGCTTTGATGAAGTAAGCCTACCTGGTGGTAACCATAGAACGGTTCCGAGATAACGACTATACCTCGGCTTTAGTCGACAGAAGTTTGAAAAAATTGTTAGAGATAGAGTATACGATGTTTGATTATGTACGTGTAGATGTGTGATTTGTTCTTTTATTCAAATGATGTTATTTATTTAATTAATAAACTTTTTTATACCAATTAATTGAATTATCGTAGATTGTATATTATGCGATAAATATTATTTAATAATTTTTTGATATATTATTGTTATTATTATTATATTAAGATATTTGTTAGTATAAATTAAAAAATATAGATATAAGGAAGAAAAGCAAAGAGATTATGGAGCGGCTGCACCAGAATATACAACACTAAGTATTGTAAAGTTATAATACTAAAAAAATTAGGCGATCTTGTCAAAGGTCAAGCGCCTTCAGCCTGCCACGTTTCGATATTCAATATTGAACTTGACCTGACGTGGTTCCACAATATCTTATTATGAAAATGGTAGAGTGTAGATAATTAATATTGATAACTATTAAATAAAAATATTTTGTTATTAAATATTATAATATGCAAAAAGTCTCGGTCTTACCTTCTTAAAAATAAATTTTGCTTGAGGATTAAAATAGTATTCGTTTCAGTATTGGTTTCAGTATTGATATGTTTCTGCGTTTATGGAAAAAATGTTTTTATATAGGTCTATGTTGAGAATATTATATATAGTAATTTTATAAATTCGTTTAATTTAATATGTCATATGTAATAATTAATTTGATAAATTCGTTTTATTCTATATGCTAAACAAATAATAAAGTAAAACAGCCAGAAAAGTTAGCAGAGCTTTCGGGCAACACTAGCCCTTCATCTTCATATATATATATATATATAAAACACAAGAGGCAAAGAACATTAATTCTAAACCGCCCGGTGATATACTGAAATTTAATTAATTAATTTGAAACGATAAAGATGAGGAAATCTGTGAGAATGAGAAAAAGTCACCCCAACCGAGACTCGAACTCGGACCGCCTGCTTGATATGCAGATGTCCTAGCCATTAGACCACTGGGGCTTTCATGGTATTGTTCGAACTCGATTGTATAACGACTCTTTAACATTCTTGGCGTGGTACGGCGGAACAGCACTAGTCCTCAGTTGTACGCACGCGCAACAGAGATCAAATTGATACGCCCTCATCTTTCAGTATTTTTATTCACGAGGCGGGATCTCCGAAGAGATACTTTTATATATATAAACACAAGAGGCAAAGAACATTAATTCTAAACCACCCGGTGATATACTGAAATTTAATTAATTAATTTGAAACGATAAAGATGAGGAAATCTGTGAGAATGAGAAAAAGTCGCCCCAACCGAGACTCGAACTCGGACCGCCTGCTTGATATGCAGATGTCCTAACCATTAGACCACTGGGGCTTTCATGGTATTGTTCGAACTCGATTGGATAACGACTCTTTAACATTCTCGGCGTGGTACGGCGGAACAGCACTAGTCCTCAGTTGTACGCACGCGCAATACATATATGGCGGCTGAAATAGAATATTTACAACTTTAATAACAGTATATTTGGAATCTTCATAATCACAAACATAGGTATAGACACCATTTTTAACTTGCTACGTCACTTAGAAGTCAAGTTATAAGCCAAAATAAGTCTGAATTGGCGGCCATTTTGTTTTTCACATTTTCAATTCAATTCATCGACATTTTTATTCCATAATCAAAATAAAAACATATACAAATACAATACAAATAATAAGATAATGGAATGGGATACAAAATAAGCACAAGTGCTTTAAGCATGTAACCCTAACAAAAAGATCAAACAATTAGTACACACAAAAAGAACAAACCAAAATAACATAATGTGATTTACTTAACTTAAATATTTCTATTGTTATAATATTGCTTTAATCTCTGTTTAAACAAACTTAAAGTGGGGGATTGTTTTATAGAGTCTGTTAAATTGTTCCAAATATGTGGTGCTTGGTAGGAAATACATTGTTGTCCGACTTTGGTGCGTTTTAGTTGTGGACAGTAGTTTGACCTGTTTCTAGTTGAGTAATTATGGAATGAGGCAGATGTACTAAATAAGTTATTAAATGATTCAGATAATAGATTATGTTTATTATTATTTTAAGGGTGAAGATCTAAAAATTGAGCCGGGTAAACAGCAGATTTGAATTCAGCACCCCGAAATTACCCTAAAACACATGTTTTTTTTGCTTTTAACACGAAATGCCTACAGCATTTCATTTTTCTCAAATCTGGACTAGTCTATATGTTAAAATGTGCTCTCATTGTACAATAAATGTTCATTCACCTATATAGATGATAAGTGAAAGTTCCTGTTAGTAAAGAAAAAGATGATATACCGGAACTGTCCCCAGACCACAAAGCAATCCATCATTGCTTTGCTCACTCCTTAAGATAGATAACTTAACATTCTTCTATGTGAATCACTCTTCCATATTTATTCTTATTACAATAAAGTTATTATAGTTCTAGATAGAACATTTGTATATGCGTCAAATACTGTTATCGATATGGCTCACAATCCTACAACCTTAACAACCTATACAAAAATTGTCCCTAAATTGCAAGCATATTGACATTCTATTCGAAAAGTAGGTCATTAGTAACCAAGTAAAGAAATAACTGTGGGATCCGGACCATCTTCTCTTGACATCCTATCAATCAATACAAGTCCCTTTCGAAGATTGAATGAAAAAAAACGGTAGTGGGACTGGAGCTATACAGTGTTGAATTTGAATAAATCATTGGTAGTATGCTCCTGTACAATAAATTAAATATTACCCATTTAGTTGGGGAGCCAGAAAGGGTTCACCTGCACCTCAAGTAAACTATGTTAACAATGTTTTTTTGCTTCCTTATATCAATACAAATCAATTTTTTGCTGTTGGCCGAAAAAGAATTGGTATGCTTGGTCAGTGCAGGGGCCAAACGGTCAATATGGTCAAAGTAAGGACTGTGCGTAACTCAGAAGGCCCATATTTCTATTCACTCTAATGGGAAACTTTTGCCAAAAGTGGACAGAAACCCCTTTCTGACCACTGGTCAAGAAATTGGCCATATGAATATCTCATCAACTACTGGTCTCAATTTACTCGCAAAGTATATGTTTGTATTTGTTCTAATGGAATAAAAATCATAAACTGTCAATAAACCCCTAATTTTGACCTTTGACATATAGCCGGCACAAATATTTTTGGCTTGGAGCACACTTTTCATAAATCAGAAATTGTTGGGCGGATATGGTCGTAGTGGGTGTCAAAATACTCAGAAGATACATATTTCTATTCTATTTGACCATTGGTCAAGACAGTAGCCATATCAATATCTAAGCAACAACTAGTCATAATGTTATAATTTTAGTCTCAAATTACTCGCAATATATATATTTATATTTTCTCTAATACAACAGAAATACACAAAATGTTAAAAAATACCTTATTTTGACATATAACCTATAGCTGGTATGTACCTATATATAGGAGACTAGTTTTAGTTATGTAATTGAAAAGTAAATCAACCGACTCTTTCATCTTGATCACTCCCTAAGCCTCAAATGAGACATTATTTATAAGTACGATAAATTATTAAATAGGCCCACTTAATCCTTTAATTGGCGAGTTACTCGCTGTTGAATGCGTTTGAAATAAAAAGAATTATAGAAAATATGCAATTCAATTGTAATAGAATTTAGCATTCAGATAGTGAGACATTCTGAACTGAACCATTACATAGATATTTATATAACGTATCAATTAATGCTACTACTTCATTTGCTTCAATGCACATGCATAGAGTAAGTTTGAATCAAGAATTGTGTTGTGTCGTAAGGTTTGTAATACAGTATTATCCTTATTATTATACGGTGTTTTTTTAACATAGATTTAGACGGGAACATATTTTAACACAGGACTCTAGATTTTGAAATATTTTCTTTAGTGAATTTTGCAACCAAAACAAACTTAAATGCATAGGTATCGTGAGCTGTTTAATTATTATAATGCTTATAGATTTGGATAGGCTAGAGTATAGGAATAGAAATTTCTTATATAGGAAATGTAGGAAAAATATTAGATAAGTTTAAAACCGTAATTTATATAAATTATAGTCTATAAATGTTAACCTAGTTTGCGTCGGTTAGTATTGAAAATCGCATTTTTCGGTATTTTTACCATTTAGATTTAAAAGTCGAGATGCCCGACCAAAATCTGATCGAGAAGCAGCCGTTTTTGCGAGATAATGGTAAGATACGTTGAAAGTTTATGATGCAACTGCCTACTCAGTTCCTATTTGTGTACATCCATATGTGTTTGAAAACTTAAATTAATAAATACTCTTTAATTTATAACTATTTCGAACAGTTAAAAAAAACCTTTAAATCACTTTTGAAAAGTTCACCTTACTTGTCAATTCATTCATTCATATCATTCATGTCGTTATATTTCGTATTATACAAAATAAATTAAGTTGATCAAAACGTTGAGATTAAAATGAAATATTATATGCAAACTAAAAACAAGTTTGTTTCCAGAGCAAACTTATTACACCCAGTGTTATTTGCTCTTTGTTTTTCTACATTTTTTAGATAATTCACGAACGTTGAAAATTCGCTATGTAATAACATTTCTATGTTTTGTTGGAAGTACTTTAATTTATGCTGCCAGAGTAAACTGGAGTATAGCTATACTGTATATGGCACGTCAAGAAAGTGACAATACGAATTCCACAGATTCTGAAGTAAATGAAGGCAGCAGCCAAATAGTAAGTTTCATTTTTGACACTACTATTGGACTAGGCCTATATATTTCTATTCATGTTATATTAAGTTCTTTAACGTGCACTATATGTACACACGGGACAAAGCTTATCAAACACTAAAAGTACGATTTATTGGTTCTCATTGAACAGTAAATGATATTTCAATAGCCTTCACTCTTGTTAAGATTGTAAATAATCACGGGATAAACAGCTTTCATGTTTATGAAGATTGTATAGGCTTATAATAGAAAATACTCACGGTAGACAGTTCTTTTCTTTTTCCACAAAGGGCCTACTCTAATTCTATGCTAACCCATTACATCAGACCTATACTGTATTTCCAGTAAAAAAATTCTTTACATACGATAATAACATTTTGTTGCATTGCGGGAGCTGCTGCTGCCCACCTTATTAATTTACATTCTTCAATGATATAATTACTATAGTTTCAATTTTTAATTTGTAGAATTACGGTAACGATATTAGGTAGGTTTCGCAACCTTACGAATACGATAACGAAAACGGATAGGTCACACATTTGTGAAACTTTTGAGCTGATCCCCATTTCATATTCGTAAAGCGTATTCGTGTTGACGAATCGTCGTCGTGGTCCTGTGAGTCATGACTGACCCTTTGTGCTCCTGCCTATGATGACATTCCACCCATATCTATCCTGAGCATAGAGAGAAGCTGTGCACACATCCAATCCTGTGATCTCTCTAATACCATCAGTCCATCTTATCTTCTGTCTACCACGTTTTCGCTTGCCTTCTACATGACCTTGTGCAATTACCTTTTCCAAGTTGTCACCTTCTCTCCTGGCAATATGACCAAAGTACTGAAGTTTGATCTTATCAACCTTCTGGCATAGGTTGACTCTGCTTCCAATGTGGTTGTTAACAAATTCATTTGACTTATGCTCCTTCCACGATATCCTCGACAATCTCCTCCAACACCACATTTCAAAAGCTTTGATCTTCTTTCTATCTGCAGCTCCAAGAGCCCATGTATCAGATCCATAAGTGGCAATCGGAAATACCAATGCATTCATGATATGAATCTTTGTGTTTCTTGAGATCCCTCTATCCTTCCAAATGTTGGTACGACCTATTGTGGATGTTCTAGCCATAGCGAGACGACGTTTTATTTCCTCTGAGCTTCCTCCAGTGTCAACAATCAGGGAGCCAAGAAAGTTGAAGGTGTTGACTACTTCTATGTCCTCTCCATCTGCTTGAATGCGATTTTCATTCTTCCTTCCACTTATCATTACTTTCGTCTTCTTGACATTGAGGTAAAGACCATATTCCTCACTGGATTGCTTTACTTTTTCAATCAGATCTTGGAGTTCTGCCGCAGTTCTTGCAATTAAGGTTGTGTCATCTGCATATCTCAGATTATTTAATTGCCGGCCACCGATAGATATCTGCCCCTCGTAGCCATCTATGGCAATCCGCATGATGTATTCTGCGTAGACATTAAAGAGATACGGTGACAGGATACATCCTTGGCGTACTCCTTGACCTATCGTAAACCAGTCGCTATCTCCACAATCTGTTCTGACCGTGGCTTCCTGACCATCATATAAGGATTTTATTAAGACAATCAGATATGTTGAGAAGCCCATTTTGCGCATTACTCTCCACAATTTCTGGTGTTGAACACAGTCAAAAGCCTTTGTGTAATCTATGAAGCAGAGGAAAGTGGCTGCTGAAATTCCATGGTCTTCTCCATCAAATTCCTCAAGTTTCCAATCTGATTTCTCGTTCCTCTTCCTCTCCTAAATCCAGCTTGCTCTGGTGGTAATTCACTTTCTAACTTATTCCTGATTCTATCTGCTATAGGCCTAATGTGGAGCAGGACTTTACTAGCATGAGAGATAAGTGAAATGGTACGGTTGTTAGCACATTCCCTTACATCCCCTTTCTTCGGTAATGGGAGAAACACTGCCTTTTTCCAGTCTTCGGGCCATTCTTTACTCTTCCAGATCTTGTTGCACAATCTATGGATGATAACAACACCTTCCTCTCCACTTTCCTTCAGCAATTCTGCCTGGATGTTATCTACTCCTGGTGCTTTACCATTTCTTAACTTCTTCATTGCATTATCAACTTCACAGAGAAGAATATCTGGGTCATCTTCAAAATCTTGCTGTTCTCTCTCCTCCTGTGTATCATCATCTTTGGATGCATACAACTGTTCACAGTATTCCTTCCACCTTGTTTTGATTTCATCTTCTTCCGTCAAGATGTTACCATCTTTGTCCTTCAGAACATTGATCCTGGTGCTAGGTTTTGAAGTCAGTAGCTTGATGTTTTTATACATGTCTTTGGTGTTGTTTGTAGCGCTGTCTTTCTCCACCTCGGCACATCTCTGTCTGATGAACTCTGTTTTGTCATTTCTGATTCGTTTCTGGATTTCTCTTGATAAATCCCGGTATTCTCTTTTCCTCTCTGCACTTTCCAGTCCTTTTTCTTTGACCTCTCTCCTCTGATCAGCCAGGGCAAATACCTTGTCACCAGTCATATTCGTAACTACAAAACGAGTATAGTTTTTGATCTATTTTGCACATTTTGCATTTGAAACAGGAATGATTCATGATTATAATATAATTATAGATTTATTGAAAGTAATTTACTAAAGTAATTTACTAAAATGCCAGGTCAATTTTGATAAATAGCAGTTTTTAAAGTCCTCACTCGCTTTGATGTTACGCTAGGCCTAGGCAGCCAAGCACCAGGCAACACGTACCTGCACTTCGCTCAAATTTACCGCAGTCATATTTTGGACGGCGCCCTCAATATTTCGTTACCATGTGAAACAGATTTTTACTGGCTTACGAAAACGAATACGTGTGACGTGCGTGACGTATCCGTTTTCGTTATCGTATTCGTAAGATTGCGAAACCTCTCTAATATTTACTAACTTTTGAACCCAAAGCTGCTAATAACTATAGGAACGATTTATTATAAAATTGCGGGTATAAAAACAAAAAGTACTATTACACGTTCGTATAATTTAGTAGGCCTATACGTATACTAAAATTGCACACCATGTGACTAAAAATCGTTCAGTCAAATGACAGAAATGTATTTATATGTTATATAAAACAAATCGGTGTTTAAGGATGACCAATGTTAATGTGACGACCTTCAGAACGTGTTCAGCACAAAATCAGTTTGTAATGTTGTCTATGTTTCAAAATGGTGTTATTAAGCTAATTTTGTATTCTAAACTGTAGATTTAAGAAAAAACAATCAGAAAAGATAATTATATCTATCGCAGGAGCGCAAGCAATATTATTTTTAAATTAAATGTCTTTCGTTGATTAAACAGCATGCTTAACCGAGTTAGTATTGTTACAGGTATATACGTTTGACTGGAACATGAAAACGCAACAAATCATTTTAGGTTCTTTCTACTGTGGCTATTCAGTTGGACCTATTCTTGGAGGTTGGTTAGTTGGAAGATTTGGTGGGTTTTCTATGCTCATGACTGGAATATTGTTTACAACTTTTCCCATGCTAGTAACCCAGTTTGCTGCACATTTTGGCGTTGGTTTTGTAATATTGACCAGAATTATTGATGGCTTTGGACAGGTATATTATCCAACTTTATGTTTTTGAAACTTGATTTAATTGAGACATTAATGTTATTATTATTATATATTATTATAATTGTATGAAGTTCAATATAGAATGTATTGCAAAAAGTCACAAATGTCAACGTTCTGTTATTACCCGAATGCTATTTTTTCTAGGGTATTGCATATCCAGCAAATTTAGTCTTGATTAGAAATTGGTCAAAAGCAGATGAACGTAATACGCTATTAGCTATTGCTTTTTCAGGTATATTTTATATTTACTGTAGCCTACGTTTCATTTGCATGTAGGCCCTATCTGTTTAATGTATTATCGTGTTTTTTAATCTTGGAATACAAATTTCAATTACTGTGTATTTGACAATAAATTTGAACTTGAAGCCACTTTTGAAATGGATTGTACTCACTGTTGTAGCCCTAGTGTTACAAAAATATGTTAATTGTATTTTAGGTTGTAGTGTAGGACCAATACTAACCAGTTATATCTCCACCTGGCTGTGTTCATCTGAGTTTATGGGCGGTTGGCCCTCCACATTTTATTTATATGGTAAGTTTGAATCTTAATCTTCTTGAATTTAAAAGAAGATGCAAGTGCTATGAACAATTTAGTAAATTAATAACAAAAAATAAAACGATCGAAATGTCATTGACTAACAATATCATGTGGAAATAACTGTACGTTTACGTCTTCAAAATCTTTAAGTTTGTACCATCCATACATTTCGAGATTAAACACAAGAATTGAAATAGCGAAGGTAACACCAAGAGACTTGATTCCTGGTAATGTGGTAGACCTAGGATGTATATGTATGTTTTTTCTACGCTGCAATATCTTACAAATGTGTTCTGTTTACAGGGACGATTGGTGTTGTCTGGTGTGTTGTGTGGTGTATTGTGGGATCAAAAACCAATATGCAGTCAAATTTACAAGTAAGACATTAATATAAACTTAACAATGAAATAGGCCTACACAACTCATATTGTGATACAATAGGATGTCTGATCTAAAAATAGAAAATTTTGGATGTTGAAAGTTTCATTATTGCTTTATAATTTAAGTAATTACTCTTTTTTCGTAATTTAGATGTATTCAGAAGCTGTAAGGTTTTTTTTTACAGTGTATACTGGTTATTGATTCATCATTTAAAAAAAGTATATTAATTATTTCCTTTAATTGATTATTAACATCATTTTGAATCATTGCATCTTCTAAATCTGTAAGCAACTTCTAATTTAGTTATAATTTATTATAAGTCTTTATACTTTAAGATTATATAATATTTATACTATGATACTACAGCATATGCCGTTCATAACTTTCACGTAGGCCTACAGGTAACCACACAAGTTAACTTCATTCGATTGGATTCTAATGTTTGGAACAGAAACCGGAGAATAATGTACAGAGTGTCGAGAAAGTGCCTTACCCCATGTCACATTATCATTTAGACAGAATTTATAATCCCCAAATTGAATGTAAATTTCTAAACTCGCCAATATGTAATGGATTTACATTATGTTATATTAACATTATAGCCTACTCCCAAAATCAAAGGACTGTTACAAGAAATTACCATGACATGCGAGCTGAGCATCCCGTTGTTAGATTTTCTTGATCATACTCTGATCCCAGCTGCATCATAATATTATGTTACAAATGTATATTTTTATTTTTATTAAACCATAGGACAATTACAATTACGAAGTTCCATGGAAATTGATGACGTCACCGCCTGTTATTACTTTGTATTTCGTACATTTTGTCTTTGATGCTGGATACATATTACTTATTACAGACATTCCGACGTTTTTTAACTCAATTTTAAATTTTGATTTAGAATTGGTAAGTTTCTAAAACAGTGAAAATTCAATAATACTAAGCCAAATAAACTTGTTTTTCTTTCGTTGTATAAAAATGTGTACATTAACACGTGAAAACATAAAACTGTTGGTTTAAAGAATTCTGAATATGGCTCTGTATAGGTCTGTTTATTGAATAATATACTGCTAAATAGAATATGTTAACGTTGATATAAAGTAATGTTAGTAAGAGTATACACATTTATAATTGTCTGCAATATTTGACCACTGTCAATACACAACACTTATTACCTGACTGGGGTATAATAATATAAAAACATTTTTAAAGTTACAATCTAACATAAAAACAATCAAGTTTAAACGCAAGAAAAAGTGTTTTTTCAGCTTGTTAATCGTTTTTGCGATATGAATGTTAAGACATTTATGTTCCTTTAATAAGTGTTGAGAAAGTCATATTGCAACTCAAAATGAGTAAGGCATGACTGAGCCAACATCATCAAATGTAAGCATTTTATGATAGAAAACTATATTTAAATCATTGTTCAAAATCACGTGATGCTACGTCTAGTTGTCCGACCAACAAACCCCATAATGAAAGGAACGAAGTATACTGCTTCATACATTATGCAAAGTTTTGTTTAAACTATTGTCCCCATGCAGAATGATAAATCAATACAAATTGTTTAATATTTGACTGTTCATAACAATAATGCATTAGTAAGTCAGGAAGAACTTAAATTATCAATACATTCTTTTTATTTCTTTTTTTTACAGGCAGGATTACTAAACATGGCGCCTCATCTGTGTGTGCTGTGCATGACAGTCATAGGTGGATTGCTTGGAGACTATTTGATTTCACACGACAAATTGAGCATACTAGGAACCCGAAGATTACTCAATACATTTTGTACGCACAAAACATGCTAGCAACTTTAGCTCCTATACTGTCTCGACTAGCATATAAATATCGAACACTGTATGAGTGACATAGCTATGCAGATTATCTGCAGTAATTAGTGAATACATTGCATTATTTGATGTTGGAATAACATCATCAAATACTCAATCATTAGGGCCTAACCACCTGGTGAATGAAGTATAGGCCTACTCCTCGTGAAACAGAACCGACGTAGGCCAACGTTACCGTCGTTTACCAAAGCAAAGTTATCTTCACTTGACATTGGTCAGCTTGCATGCGATGAACTGCGCTCGCGTCCTTACGTTCGTCCTAGTGTGATCGGAACACGTTTAAAGATTGGTTCCTACTTGATAGAACGCAAGTACTGGTTAATTAATTGATCAATCACAATAGATTAACAGTTTATCTTATTCAATGAAAACCAACAGCGATAATCACCGGCACTTACATCTGAACTGTCGCAATTGATTGGTCAAATCACTTACGTTGGGCCACGTTACGTTGATATTTCCAAGAGAGAAACAATCATTACATTAAACTACCTTTTTATTATTATAATTCTATACGGTAGGTTACATCTTTGCACAATGTCAAAAATCCTCTTTCTCTCTCTCCCTACCTTACAAAAAAAAACCCACCTCAATCCCACAAACCACACAATATCTTGAGTACATTGCCATTTTCGAGAAAGAAAATGTACTTGAGTTGCAGTCTTTTTTTTTTTTTCTCAAAGGCTTTGGTCTGACTGCGGTCTTTATCATCATACTGGGCTACGTTTACAACAGCGATCTCTCATTGACCATAATGGTATTTGCTTTTGGAATATATGGATTCAAATTTGCTGGAGTAAATGCTAATGTACTAGACATTGCACCTTTTCACTCAGGCATAATCATTGGAATGATGATTTCGATAGGAAGTATTGGAGGACTGGTTGCAACGACTTTACTGGGAGTATTGACAGAAACAAACGTAAGAACTCATTTTTTCATTTATTTTTGTTTTACTTTTTATTTTTCAATAAATCCACACAAAAATGTCGGATATGCCACAAAGTGTTGTGTAGAGAAGTTAAAAGATCTATTCATTTTAGCTGTTAAGCCTCAGATAAATTAGTCCCAAAGTAGGCTGTAAATAGACTCATACACCATTTTCCTGTAGAAAATATTTACTATAATCTTACTTTACTTTCAGAATACTCTGCGCCAATGGAGAGTTGAATTTTGGACTCAAGCTGCATTACAAATATGTGCGTTACTCGCATTTTTTATTTTTGGCAGTGATAAACCGCAAGAATGGGCAAAACCACCAGAGGAATCTGCAGATATAGAACGCCAACATTAATTTTCTATTTCATTCAGTAGAAGAGTCGATTAACGGGTGGATTATGTCTATTTGTTGGTCAGTGTATTCCCTCGGCTGGGTATTTTTTTCCTTCCCAAAACATCTTAGAAATGACCAGAGCTAATATTTGATTAATATGGAATTCCACAGTCAGTCCATTTTTTTAAAAGTTTATTGAATAACATTTTTTATTCTATTTTTCTGATCTTTAAGTATTATTTTATTTTATTTCATAAAAACAGTCACAAATATATTTTTTTTTGTCTTACGTGGGTTCATCCCACTTTTATTCCATAAATACATAATATAATAATTTTACAGTACAGTTCTTTTTGAGTTCATCTTTTTCATTGTTATCTTTGAACACTTAACTTTTTTTGTTTATTTACTATTAAACATATTATGTTTAGAGTATTTACCTTCTTTTTTTTTTAATCCATAATTTATTTTCCAACTAAATACATAGTTTATTTTTCAACTACATTTCTACTAATGTTATTCCATTTACATATATTTTATAGCATAAACATAATTTGATATTAAAAAATTATCTTTGTATCATCATACATATATTTTCTGCTTGAATTAAAAAAAAATGTTTATGTTAACTCAATTTATCAACATGTTTTATTTTTAAAAACTTTCTGTATTATCTATTCAGATAATCTGTGCTTGTATTCTTCTCCTATTACATATTTTTTTTTTCTAGTTATCCATTAACATACATATTTTGTATTCGTTAACATACATTTTTTTTTTGCATTTACATATATTTTCACTTACATTACATATTTTTATATTTTTAAAATATATTTTGAAAAATCATCATAAACATATTTTCTGCTTGTATTGTTTTCTCTTTTATGTTAACTCATAATATAATTTATCAACATTTCTTATTTTGTATTTGTTAACATATATACTAAAGTTTTGTTTTCTGCTCTTTTTATTTTTTTTCTTCTTTAACACATGTTAATCTATTATATATATGTTCCTTATAATTTAACACATTTCTACTCGTATTTACTTCTTTAAATATATTTTCATAAACACTTTAACCTTGTTTAATACTCCTTTATTTATTATACAATTCATTTTTTATGCATTTAGTTTACATAGCCTATAAATATATTTTGTAGTAGTAGTATAATTCCCCGTACAGTCCAATGAATGAATAATTAATGAGTTAGTTTGAATAATAATAGGCCTATTTGTATTTATTAGGGTATTTTTTATATTTAAATTATTCTGTACAAAATGTTTCAGTGGGCATCATAATATAACGCAAACAAGGTTCACACCTGTATACGTGTAAACTCTGTAAATGTAATGATTGCTCACCTGCGATGAATGCAATAGAAGTTAAAAGTACGCGTTGTTTTGATTCATGAAAATGGTATAACGTCAACGTGTAAACAAATTAACACAGAAATGCAGAGTTTGCAACCTTTCTGTATCATCACCATAACTGTGTCAAGAAGGTACCCGTAGGCATACAGTCAGTGAACGTTTACGTATTACAAATGTTCCTTCAGTAATGATTTAAAACTGCATCCTAATCTCAAACGGATCTCAAAACCATTATATCTTGTGAAGTTGGTTTAAATGTCTTACTGAGAAACTAAACTGTGATTTAGCACACAAAACAATTAAAAGTTTGTCCAGAAGCTAGCCTCATGTCATCTAACACTAATGAAATTCCCGCCTCAATGGACCAGTCTACATGGCAGTCCTATCAAGCTCACTCATGTACAGTCAGGATATGCTTTCACTCATTGAAGATAAAACCAAAACAGTTAAATTGACCATTGATGGCTGAACTTATTGGTAAGCTAATTAATTTATTAATTAATAAGCTAGTTTCTCAAATAAAACATGTATTAGGCCTAACTTAATTAACAAAACCTTTGAGACGACTATAGACAAACTCGACCTTGCTGAAGGCTCACTATTTGTTTGTGAAAGCAGAATAGCAGATTTAACAAATGGTTTCGCTAATAATTGTAAACGTTACTTCATATAGAAGTACGCATGAAATTGCACTGTCGTATGGCTATTTCGGTATAAAAAAATTTACAATCGAAGCAACAAACAATCTATTTCACCACTTTCTTCCGTACCGGTCGAACGGGAAATTGTTATTTCCGTTATGTAAAACATGCGCCGATACACACACCAGGAAGTTGTAATTAGCCTGGTTACAACTCTTTGTAGGCCTACACACACAAGTGATGACAAAAATCACAGATACCCAAAGAAGGATCGAAAGTTGTGGACATTCTAACGTTTTTTGAATGCACAGTAATGTCAGCGTACAAAAACTGGCGATTTAAAATATACGTACCACACGACTAAATAATATATTTTCCTTTACAGAAATGAATAAATAGACACGATGATTTATGTAGTAACTAAAATTAGCACCCTGGGAATTACTTCAGAAAGAGAAACTTGTCATAAAATGATTCACAATCAAAAATCTGGACTCATTTAAACAAACCCAATTTGTGTTTTGTATGTAACAGTAAGGTTGAGGGATGGGGGGGGGGGGCGATGGGGTGTCACGAAACCTAAGACCACGAAAGCTAAGAACCCCCTAAGACCTAAGAAGATCACGAAAGCTAAGACCAAGACCTAAGATTACAACATTCTAAGATATACTACAGCTTAAAAACAATACTTGTTTATCCATACATAATTTTAAACATATATAGGTTTCATTTATTACCATAAATATAATTAAATACTACCGCAAAAATAGATAGACTCACATTATTTTTGCCCGTTGAGTAATGTATATTTGTTCTTTACAACAAACAAACTTCACGGGTTGTTTGTTGGTATATATTTACTCCATTATGTTGGTTCAGAGGATGTTTTTCTTTCGCGCCTGCCTTTCTTGTATTTTGACTCCAAATTTGTTAACTAATTTTATCCTGAATACCACACTTTAAAATTAGAACTTATAAGTACTTTAAAAAAGGAGAAACACATAAAAACAAATTAATAAATCCTTTAAATTGATGATTTTACAGACATGTTTCTAGCTTTGTATACTGTAACTCCTCGAGCTCCCCCCATGCTCAATGTTTTTGTTTCTATGGAGCGCCAAAAGAGCAACAATAATAGTACAAGTATAAAAACAGAAAGAAAACGAAACAAATCATGATTTTTAAATTAAAATTTATTTGCCAGTATTTATTTCTTCCTACTTGCATGATTATACTATTATCATTACAATTTTAATTTTACATTGTTCCATCCACACTGTAGATGGTAGTCTGAGTTCCAGACGGAGTTTTGTCTTAATATTAGTAAAAAGATAAATATTTTGGCACATATGGCGTTTCATACGTATACTACTTGATTTTGGATACTCCGTCTGGGGAAACACGCACAAGTCACGTGGTTTGACACCAAGAATTCTTGGTGCATACGATTATCCGGTTGACTAGTTTCAGCTGCATGCGATTGGCTACTCACTCGTACACTGTTTTAATATTCATATTTCAGAATTTCAAAGACTCAACAACTAAGATGATGCGCATGCGCTATGTTACGTTTAGACAATGTGTACTTGGGTACATTTATGAAAGTTTCTGAAGGCTAGAAATTATTTTATATGCCTAGTAGTCTGGTAAACATTTGATGGGATTTTTTCCCAAGAACATGAAAACTCGTCTTGATATGATAGGCTAGCTTCTCCGCAAATCAAACATTGAATGGATCATTTATTACGAGGAGATAATTTTGATTTAATTCCCACCCAGACCCTGTCCTGTTGTGTGTGGTGGTGTAGCCCTGTTGTGTGCCGGTGGTGGTATGTACTAGTAGGGCTACTTTATTGGCGTTTTATTTGGCAGGTCATGCGTGCGAGTTGAGTGGGACCTACGAAAGAGGCCTAGGCCAAGGACTAAACAATTAATAAACAAAACAGCTTGGCATTACGATTTTATATTTCAACAGTCTCGATCATACATTCAGCACTGAACGTACGTCTTGATATTTTTCATTTTGAAACAAAATGATCATTGGTTGATTCGAAATCCATATTAACATACCGCCCGCCCCATATAGCCAAATACGGTATGATAACCTACGTCATTCTTATCGGATGTTTGCGGTCTGCAAATCGATTTCTATACGTGTTTCACAAGTCTGTATTTTCAGACAAAAATCGCGGTCGAAATAAAAACAAATAAATTAAAAAAAAAGATAATACAGACTTGGGGCAAGTCTATGTAGATGGACTCCACAGAGTTTTCAGCCCTCTATATAATTTTTGCTCTTTTGACGTTCCATAGAAACAAAAACATTGAACATGGTAGGCCTACTGCTAACTGTACTGTAGGCTAGTCATGCGAAATTCGCAAACAGTAACTGGTTTTTACGAACGTTATAACACTTGACCTACTTAAAATTTTCAAAATATTTTGGTATGAATCGATCACCCTTTATCGTAACTATTAATAGTGTGCGCTTTTTAATTGTTAATATTAACGGTAACAGTATTAATGAATATGTTAATTTTGCTGTTATAAGGTGGTGTAAACTGTTTTTAAGTAACAGTTGCTGTAATGAAATTTGAAAAAAAAAACATTAGTTCAGCTTTGGTTTTTTTTTGTGCGCTTATACAGGCGCGGATTTAGAAAAAAAAATTATCAGCCATGTCTTTTTAAAATAAAATAATGACTATTTTTATTTGTCTGCAACACGTCGGATCGTTTATCATTTAGACCCGGGCCTAGTTTAATTATTATTAAGTTATCTTAATAAACGGTGGCTGAATAACGAACGTTGTGTGTGATCTATTTGACGCACACGCACCCTCTGATAAGAAATTTCACACGACGTCTCTCGTACGTACGACGACGAAGGATCGTTGAAAAAACAATTCCTTTTGACGTACACGCACCCTCTGATAAGAAAATACCATGCGCGTTCCAGCATGGTGTAGTCCATTATACGTGTGAAATTAGGGGTGTCCACTTTTTGGTATTAAATTTTAATACCAAAGTTAAACACGCACACCTCAACCGAAGATCGTTGGAAGTATATTATATTTATATGTTATCGCACCCACCTCAATAATCCAGCCGACAGATCATCGAAAAATCTTGTTTAACAACGTCATATTTGTTTGTTGTTGCTAACGTTTTCCGTCTTCCGACATTACGCTTTCCACAATTTGTTTCCATTTTTTCCTGTTTATGGCAGGATGGTTTGTTATTGTGTTAGTGTCTACTAGTCCTTGTAAGTCTTTCTTTATGTTTTAACAACGTCATAGGCCTACACTAAATTAACGAACGCGTTTTTACCGAACTCAAGGAAATATGGATTATACTAACAAAAAAGCTTCAGAAATCGAAACTCGGAAAATAACTATAATTTATATTCTACTACATAATGTCATTGGCTTAATTTTTATCGTGGTTAAAACTCTGTGTATGAATAGTTGTAGTTAAGGCCTACAAGCAAATTTTTTTTGTATCATGTTTTCTCCGTTCGTTGCTACTAGCAGCTATTAATTAGGCTAAGTAGCTTGCTGTTAGGGTCTTGGTTGGCTTCACATGCCTTTTTTGATCGCATTGTTTGAAACTAAACGAAACATTCAACACAGGACGGTAGACGCTAAACATCGTATCTTATTTATTATTATTATATGGATCGTAAGATGTAGACAGTCCTCTCCTACTATTACGTACGCTATCTGATGAATAGGGGAAATCCCCCAAAAAATGTTTGCGGGTAGAATTTTTTTTTAATTCCACCCGGGCGCTCAACCGGAAACAAGCTATATTTTATTTTGGCCTAGTTATTAAAATATTTTTTAATGTTGTCCTTGGTGCCCCTTCGATTTAAAACAAATGGCCTTGGTGCCCCTCAAATCAACGAAAACCAGAGGCCAAATGGCCTTGCCCATAAAATCCCCAAATTCGAGGCCTGTTTAAATAATTATGTGACATTTAATTGGCAAATTCAACAAAAGACCCTCCCTACAATTTGTGACGTTTCAAAAACATTAAGCCATGTCATTCCTTGTCTTAAATGTACGTTTATGGTAAATATGATAAAAAGAGAGAAACATGCACTAGGCCGACCCAAGTAGCTCGCGGTGAATCCTCTCGTGGACGGTCTTTAGGCCTAGCCTTTTTGTAGGCCTAATTATTTGTCGGGCCGGGGAAATTTCTTTATGATGTTTCTTTGGCCATGGTGTTGAGGAGATAATTTCATAGCAATAAACAATATCTACAAATGTCATTGTACTCTTATTTATTCAGTGCGAGTTTTGTGATCCTCTTGACAAAAAATACATGCGGTTTAATTTATGCCGCCTTACAGTATGTTCGTTTACATATTTTGTATAGCTGCATTCACTGAAGCTGTTGTTTTTGTGTGTGATATTCTGATGGTCATCGATAAAATAACAATCCATAAATTAGTCTTGAAAGCGTCAGATACCGAAATTTTTCCCGGGCCTTCGGCCCTTGGACTCCGACCGGGGACACTTTGGCGGCCCCCTGGCCCCCAGCTACTTACAGTTCAACATTACATTCGTTACATTACAATTATTGTATTGTTTTTAAAACAACTTTCATCACCCAGGGAAGAATGTGCGCTTTGTAATTGTTAATTAATAAAGGATTATTAATGAATATGTTTCACATTAAAGGTTAAAGGCCTATTTCACAATATGTTAATTTTGTTGTTATAAAGTCTATAAGCCTAAACCGTTTTTCAAACAATATTCCACCCAATTTAGTTTGTGAGGTATAGAAGGGTACTGTGCAAATATAGTTTTAAAAATATTACTGTATATTGTGTTTAAACGACTATTATCAATCAATGAATAATATTGTCCGCTTTTTAATATTCATAACAGTATTAATGAATAATATGTTAAGTTTGATGTTAGGTAGTGTAAACTGTTTTTAAGTAACAGTTGCTGTAATGACATGACAGATTTGTTTTGTTTGTGCGCTTTTATAGAATGGATACTGTAAGCACGTTTAAAAAGATATTACATTTGATCGATTGCAACTGTTGTAATTAACGAGCAAAAATAGCCCGGCTTAACATTTAATGAAGTGGGGCGGTATTGAACAAGGCCAACAGCCATTAAGTCGCGTGCTACAATGCATAGTGATACCGGACCGACAGACAAACAGACCGACAGACAGACAGACCGACAGACAGACGGACCGACCGACATAGTGAACTATACTGACCGAAATTACTGAACATGTTTAAAAATGTTGAAATGTTTAAAAACATTTATATTTATTTTAATTTACACGTGCGTAGCCTGTCACTTTTGACGTGCTCGTATAACGTAATTTCGAGTTGAAAAGTAAGTCAAGAAAACAGAAATCGGGCAAAAAGAGTGCGCAATAACATTTAACGCGCAGTGCGCGCGCAAAAATCTGCGCACTCATGGCAAATTTGTAAACGCTTAAAATTGCCTGAAACGTACTCTTATTTCATCGAAAATAAATTTTGAAAATGTTAGGCGCGCGTACGCATGCGTTACATGCGCTACGCACGTAATTGTATTGCCATATGATGATTTATGCCCTGAAATGTATGAGTACCAAATTTTATTTAATTGTGATTCATGGTTGTTAAGATATGATTACAAACGTGATTTCGTTAAATCGTGCGTAGACCGCGTAATTTTTTATTGCGCACCGTGAAACGTATCCGGATATTCACCCCCTGGACATTTACCCCCCGGACAACTACCCCCCGGACAACCACCACCTGGACCACTACCCCCTTAGGACAACTACCCCTTTAGGACAACTACCCCCCGGACAAATACCCCCCGGACAACTACCCCCTTAGGACAACAACCCCCTTAGGACAACTACCCCCTGGACAACTACCCCCCGGACAATTACCCCCTAGGAACAATTACCCCCCGGACAATTACCACCCGGACAATTACCCCCCGGACAATTACCACCCAGAAAACTATCCCTTTAGAACACCCTAACCACCCAGACCATTCAACAACCTGACTCTGCAACAGTGTATAATAGGAATTAATAACTATATTTTAATTCGTTACTTTGACGAATTACTATTCATTATTGTAAACAAAAGTAAAAGATTGAACATAAATATAGCCTGGTATAAACTGAAGATCGTCACACATGATCATAGGATAGTCGAACGTATTATATAGTACTCCCTGTATTTACTGTAAAGACTGGGTTCGCTAATAATAATAATAATTTTTGCGTCAGGACAATGCTTCGATAACCACTGGTCTTAAAAGAATTAATATTTGTCTCAAATTTGTCATATATGTATTTTTGTACACTTGAAGAATAATATCACTTTTGATATTTGACCTCAATGTTCACTCACCGAATAAACGTCGATCTTTAAATAAATTCCCCTCAAATAAACGGTGACCATGTCACTCCCATGAAACATCATATGGAATAATCGGCGTCTATTTCCATTAGATTATACCCCCTCCCATTGAATAAACAACTTTCTTCCAATAAATGTCCACCTAAAAACCACCTAAACAATAAACAGCCCAGGCCGTTTTTTCAATAAATACGGTACTTTAAATCTAGCACATCTAGGGTCTAGCGTGCTGTTAAACAGAATAATCGGTTAAAAACGGGTGTTTCGAAACTAGAGACCCGAGACCAGAGACCAGAGACCCGAGACCCAATACGAAAAGGGAGACCTAAATATACGAAAAGGGAGACCCACGTACGAAAAGGGAGACCCCACTATACGAAAAGGGAGACCCCACTATACGAAAAGGGAGACCCTAATATACGAAAAGGGAGACCTAAATATACGAAAAGGGAGACCCAATTATACGAAAGGGAGACCCAAATATACAAAATGGGAGGCCCAAATATACGAAAAGGGAGACCCACTATAAGAAAAGGGAGACCCACTATAAGAAAAGGGAGACCCCACTATACGAAAAGAGAGACCACACTATACGAAAAGGGAGACCCTAATAATATACGAAAAGGGAGACCCAAATATAGGTCTCCCTTTTCGTATTGGGTCTCGTTTCAGGTCTCTGGTCTCGGATCTCTAGTTTCGAAACACCCGTTAAAAACAGATGATTTCATTTTTACAGAAACCGGTCCTATATATTTGTCTACTTTTGGATGGGGGGGGGGGGGTAGTTGACCGGGGGGTAGTTGACCGGGGGGTAGTTACCCGGGGGGTAGTTATCCTAAGGGGGTAGTTGTCCTAAGGGGGTGGTTGTCAGGGGGGTAGTTGTCCGGGGGTTTGTTATCCTAAGGGGGTAGTTGTCCTAAGGGGGTAGTTGTCCGGGGGGTAGTTGTCCTAAGGGGGTAGTTGTCCGGGTGGTAAACATCCGGGGGGTAACTGTCTAGGGGGTAGGTGTCCTAGAACCGAAAAGGGAGACCCCCCTATACGAAAAGGGAGACCCTAATATACGAAAAGGGAGACCTAAATATACGAAAAGGGAGACCCAATTATACGAAAGGGAGACCCAAATATACAAAATGGGAGACCCAAATATACGAAAAGGGAGACCCACTATAAGAAAAGGGAGACCCACTATAAGAAAAGGGAGACCCCACTATACGAAAAGAGAGACCACACTATACGAAAAGGGAGACCCTAATATACGAAAAGGGAGACCCAAATATAGGTCTCCCTTTTCGTATTGGGTCTCGTTTCAGGTCTCTGGTCTCGGATCTCTAGTTTCGAAACACCCGTTAAAAACAGATGATTTCATTTTTACAGAAACCGGTCCTATATATTTGTCTACTTTTGGATGGGGGGGGGGGGTAGTTGACCGGGGGGTAGTTGACCGGGGGGTAGTTGACCGGGGGGTAGTTACCCGGGGGGTAGTTATCCTAAGGGGGTAGTTGTCCTAAGGGGGTGGTTGTCCGGGGGGTAGTTGTCCGGGGGGTTGTTATCCTAAGGGGGTAGTTGTCCTAAGGGGGTAGTTGTCCGGGGGGTAGTTGTCCGGGGGGTAGTTGTCCTAAGGGGGTAGTTGTCCGGGTGGTAAACATCCGGGGGGTAACTGTCTAGGGGGTAGGTGTCCTAGAACCCCGTGAAAACATAACCACATCGATTCCTGGCCATAAGGAATATTCTGTGAAAAATTGACTTAGCTAGATTAAACTGATATCAAGATAAGGTCATAAAGCGATAAAACGCATAGTGATACCGGACCGACAGACAGACAGACAGACAGACAGACCGACCGACCGACATAGTGAACTATAGAGTCGCTTTCACGCGACTAATAACTATCAGTGTGTCGTCACATGTTGACGTAAGAAGTTATTTATTAGTTCTAGTTTATATACTACGAGAGAGCTTACTTTAAATGCTGTTTTAATTTCAGGTAGTCATGTTGTACTTGTGTTGAAAAGTTTTAATGAATCATAACGGAATAATAACTTGTGGTTATCGTTTATAAGCAAACTGTTGTATTTTTGTTTGCTTCAGAAATTATCTTCTAAAATTGCATGTTGTAACAAGTCAAAACAAAACTAAAATGAATTCGCCATAAAAGGACATAGGTACAAGTTCGCGGAACTAGTTTGGCAAATGGTAAAGTAGTCAAGGGTCATCTACCCATAACAAATTACTTATTCGCCGTAGAAGGCGTAGATGCAAAAACTATTTTGAAAAAATTAAGTAGGTAAGTAAGTGTTATAACGTTCGTAAAAGCCAGTTACTTATTGGCCGTAGAGGGCGTATGCGCAAAAAGTTCGCGGAACTGGGGTGGCAAATAGTAAAGTAGGTCAAGGGTCATCGATTCATACCAAAATATTTTGAAAAAATTAAGTAGGTCAAGTGTTATAACGTTCGTAAAGCCAGTTACTTATTCGCCGTATAGGGCGTAGACGCAAAAAAGTTCGCGGAACTGGGGTGGCAAACGGAGAGTAGGTCAAGGGTGATCGATTCATACCAAAAATAATATTTTGAAAAAATTAAGCAGATCCGAGTGTTATAACGTTCGTAAAGCCAGTTACTTATTCGCCGTAGAGGGCGTAGATGCCAAAAAGTTTGCGGAACTAGGGTGGAAAATGGTAAAGTAGGTCAAGAGTCATCGATCTATACCAAAATATTTTGAAAATATTAAGTAGGTCAAGTGTTATAACGTTCGTAAATGCTAGTTACTTATTCGCCGTAGAGGGCGTAAATGCATAAAATGTTATTGAACTTTCAAGGCTAACATGTTGATGCAATAACAACTCAATTAGACAGTTATTACGTATTAAAATCTGTTTTTAAAAATATTTGTGACTGTCCCTTTAATTGAATTTGAATAAGGAACTAGGAACTAGTAACCAACTTCACAGACATGTAAAGAACACAATCATTCATACACTAGTAATGTATTTCTTTAAAAAAAATGTAGTCAAGTAGGAACCTTTTAAATAATGTCATGTCATGTCATGTCAAATGCACAAGCCAAATGATACTATAGAATAGTAGTAGCTCCCCTTCTTAGGCCTATTTCTAAAATCCTATATTTACCACTCACTGGTAACCTTAAATCTGTACCATACAATGTAATTACCGGTTATTTTTTATTTTCAGCCCATCATGTTTAGTCATTTTCAAAACTGGAAATACACAGAATGTTCCTTACCTCCCATTTTTGATGAATTTAGTAAAGTAAGTATCTTCATTATTCATTGTTTTGGTTTTATTTGTACATGAATTTTAAATTCATCCAAATCGACATTTTCACTAAATAAGAATATTATGATATATATATTACATACATTATTTTAATATACTGTAGCATGGTGATCTTTTAGAGTTCTTTGTTGTATATTTTGTATTCCTTTTTTTCTGACAGGTTCCAAATTTTCTAGGCATCCCAAGCTGCTTAATAAGACTGGTTTTGATTTACAAGTACACAGGTTCTACTAACCAGTATGAGGCTATAACTTGTCTTAATATTATTTCTTTTTACCATTAATATTGAATATTTGACAACATTTAGAAAATAGACTTAATATCACAAAAACATGACTACTTACTCCTAAAGAATTGTTACCCTAGTAGCACCCTAGTTATATAACCAGTACAGTACCAATGTCACTACCCACACAGTTACAATTCCAATACTGCCATCTGCAGTGTTAACACTGCCACCACCCAAACTACACTGCATTACACCAGCTACAGACCGTGCAATTACCTCAGCTAAAACACCAGTTACCCCAGCTAAAACATTCTAGTACAGTGTCACTACCTACAAATCTACAGTCCTACTACCGTAGTGTAATCTATAGTGTCAACACTCCACCACCCTAAGTACACTGCTATTACCCCAGCTACAGATCATGCCATTACCTCAGCTACAGCACCAGTACACCAGTTAAAGAATTGTTACCCTAGTTACAATGCCAGTACAGTGTCACTACCCACAAATCTACAGTTCTACTACTTCCAAGTGTCAACACTGCCACCACCCAAACTACTGTACAGCGACATTACTGAAACTACAGTGAGTACACTACCCCAGCTAAAGTATCACCATTGGCGTACCCCAGCTATTGTATCACCATTGGTGTACCCCAGCTATTGTATCACCATTGGCATACCCCAGCTATTGTATCACCATTGGCGTACCCCAGCTATTGTATCATCATTACCGTACCCCAGTTATTGTATCACCATTGGCATACCCCAGCTATTGTATCACCATTGGCGTACCCCAGCTATTGTATCACCATTGGCGTACCCCAGCTATTGTATCACCATTGGCGTACCCCAGCTATTGTATCACCATTACCGTACCCCAGCTATTGGATCACCATTGGCGTACCCCAGCTATTGGATCACCATTGGCGTACCCCAGCTATTGTATCACCATTGGTGTACCCCAGCTATTGTATCACCATTGGTGTACCCCAGCTATTGTATCACCATTGGCATACCCCAGCTATTGTATCACCATCGGCGTACCCCAGCTATTGTATCACCATTACCGTACCCCAGCTATTGGATCACCATTGGCGTACCCCAGCTATTAGATCACCATTGGCGTACCCCAGCTATTGTATCACCATTGGTGTACCCCAGCTATTGTATCACCATTGGTGTACCCCAGCTATTGTATCACCATTGACATACCCCAGCTATTGTATCACCATTGGCGTACCCCAGCTATTGTATCATCATTACCGTACCCCAGTTATTGTATCACCATTGGCATACCCCAGCTATTGTATCACCATTGGCGTACCTCAGCTATTGTATCACCATTGGCGTACCCCAGCTATTGTATCACCATTACCGTACCCCAGCTATTGTATCACCATTACCGTACCCCAGCTATTGGATCACCATTGGTGTACCCCAGCTATCGTATCACCATTGGCGTACCCCAGCTATTGTATCACCATTGGCGTACCCCAGCTATTGTATCACCATTGGCGTACCCCAGCTATTGTATCACCATTGGTGTACCCCAGCTATTGTATCACCATTGGTGTACCCCAGCTATTGTATCACCATTGGCGTACCCCAGCTATTGTATCACCATTGGCATACCCCAGCTATTGTATCACCATTGGCGTACCCCAGCTATTGTATCACCATTACCGTACCCCAGCTATTGTATCACCATTACCGTACCCCAGCTATTGTATCACCATTGGCGTACCCCAGCTATTGGATCACCATTGGCGTACCCCAGCTATGTATCACCATTGGTGTACCCCAGCTATTGTATCACCATTGGTGTACCCCAGCTATTGAATCACCATTTGCGTACCCCAGCTATTGTATCATCATTGGCGTACCCCAGCTATTGTATCACCATTACCGTACCCCAGCTATTGTATCACCATTACCGTACCCCAGCTATTGTATCACCATTACCGTACCCCAGCTATTGTATCACCATTACCGTACCCCAGCTATTGTATCACCATTACCGTACCCCAGCTATTGTATCACCATTACCGTACCCCAGCTATTGTATCACCATTACCGTACCCCAGCTATTGTATCACCATTACCGTACCTCAGCTATTGTATCACCATTACCGTACCCCAGCTATTGTATCACCATTGGCGTACCCCAGCTATTGTATCACCATTAGCGTACCCCAGCTATTGTATCACCATTGGCGTACCCCAGCTATTGTATCACCATTGGCGTACCCTAGCTATTGTATCACCATTACCGTACCCCAGCTATTGTATCACCATTGGCATACCCCAGCTATTGTATCACCATTGGCATACCCCAGCTATGGTGTCACCATTGTCCAAAGTTCAGGGCTGTATAAACACCCACAATGCCACCACAATGCCACCACAGGACCACTATAGTACCATCTGCAGTGTCAACAGTACCGCCACAGTCCCCAAGTCATCTCATTTATTTAGTCAGAACCATACAATAAAATACAAAAGTACATAACAACTTTAATTTCAAAGTTGGCCAAGGAAGACAAACTAAATTACTGTAGCCTGCTGGCCTGCAGTCCAAACTAAGAAATTCAAACAATAAAACAGTACCTAAGTTACTCCGTAAGGTGTATCAGAAGTGATCATCATTTTAGCTAGATATTATCAAATTCTGGATTATGAATGATGATTGATTTCTTAGAATTAATGCATGTCTTTCGTATATAATTATAAAAAAGTTGAGGAAGAGTCATTGCACATAATTCATGTATTAGAATTAATTTTTTAAGATTATCAAATCTTTACTCTTTACAGTATTTAATGTTTTTCAAAATCAAAATTCCAACTTTTAAGGATACTTCCGAGTTTCAATTTTCTATTGTTTATTATAATGTATAAAACTCTACAACATTTATTATAACCCCAACATATTTTACAATAACTTTGAAGCAGAAGGAGCATCATGAAAAAAGTTGGTGATGCTCTACTTTTTTCTAGTGTGAAAAGATAAGAAATTTACCAAAATAAATATAAATATATAAATAAGTGGGCATTCTTACATTTTTGTTCAAGTATTTCTGTTTATTAAACAACATTTTTTCATTCATTTTTATAGATACCAAACTTACCAGGCATAGTTTCATCAAGTATTCGCTTGGTCATTTTACATTTGTATCCAAATGATCTGAAAGAGAAGATTTCTTAGGCACAAAACAGTGCAATTTCTATTTAGGAATTGTGCTCAAGAGTGATTGTATTTTTATTTTTTATGAGGCAATCTATTGAAATAAAGTTCCTATTTTTGTATTTTTAAAACTATTTATTGAACTTAAAGTAAATACAAGTTATACAATTTAGTTAGTTTACACACAATTGAGACTGATAGAAAGATATTCCCCATCAGCCTAAGATGTTTTTTCTTAATGAATTTCCAGGCTTGAAAATAATGGAATAGAAAATATTATTTAAATTAAAAAAGATGTACTGTATTGTACACCAAAAGACTTTGAATAGGCCATTTTGCAGTTTAAATAAAGTTATTCAATTCCGTAGTTAAAAATCAACAAATATAATGATTTCACTTATAAACCAAAATAGATGGTTCATTGTCTTTTCGGATCCAATTTCTGGTCAATGTGAATAATTTTTTAATTTTTAAATGGCATGTTCAACAAAGAAAAATAAGATAAAGTAATTTTCAAGGTATGGGGGAGGCAATTATCTAATAACTTCAGATGCTACAAACTTTTATTGTATTTACTCTCTATTTTTAAAACATATAAGAGTAAATACTGATATAATTACTATACTACTGATGAACCTTTTACTATGAGAATAAATATAATTGTTAATTGAAAACCCATTGACATTTTTTCTTTCTCCAACCCGGAGGTTGAGCTAATTTATATTTATTTTAATATCTTTGAAATGTCTAACCAGTTTGGATTGACGTATTATTATGCATTTATTTTCGACTACGCGGCCAATCTCTTACCAATTTATATGATGCAATATTGTGTCTACATCTATCCTAGATTATAAATTGTGAGTGAGTAAATTCTTGTCATTTTATTGGAGCAGTGGTTCTTGAAATAGAGGTGGGGTGTGGGGAGAAAATTGAAATTAGTGTCCTTTCTTTTGCAATACATTTAGCAAAATTTAGGGGGAATAATTACCATTGAACTCAGATGCAGACCAGGGGTGTTGCCCACATATAGAAGGATCGGCCCTTGGGTTAATTGGGGAAAATCCATTAAAGATCATCTATTAAACTGAATACAAATGTATATCTTAGAACAATTTGCTCCTAGTTTGAATTCTCTCCGACCTTCCGTTACTAGCGAAAGAGGTAAAAGGTCAAAATTGCTAAAAATAGGGTTTACAGTCAATTTTACAAAACAATTTCTCTTAGAGATAATATAAATTTATACATTGTGAACAATTTGACACCAAAATTATCTCACTATGTCCAGTATTTCCAGAGATACATCATGTTTTATGACAATAGTGGCAATTTTGTTTATGCTAATTATGCGGCAAATTGCTCAATGCTGACAGCCGTCAAGTGAAAAAATTATTATTTCTGATGATATAAAGAATCAAAATCCATAAAAAAAAACTATAGAAAACATTGCAAGGTTAAACCTTGGCTGCCTGACTAGGAGATGTATCTCTCTCCTGATGAGAGTAATTGATTGAAATCTATATTTATTGGTACTTAAAATAACTATTTTACCATTGATAATTCATCGTATATTATGAAGTTTGCGGTATCAAGGAACAAAATATAGAAAACAAAGAGCTAAAACATATTCTAACTAGAAAGACACTCCGAGAGTGCATACCTCCACCTACTGTAAAATTCTCCTACATAAGATTTCTCCGGTAAAAAAGAAATATATATATATATATATATATATTTGTCTGTGTCTTAATGCTGTTTGTGATTTAGGCTAATTTCACTACAAGCATGTGTATGCGAGTTTGGTGTAATGGTTATGTAACAAGCCTTTCAATTAACAATAGCTTCAGTTGACTAATAATAGAACAGCAACGTGAAAATCAAACGAGTGAATTTGAAAAGAAATAGGTTTTTTAAACTACTCGCATAAAAAAAATGTGCACATTAAATCAAATTATGTTTTAAATTTACAAATCTTGCCTCTTGTACAAAAATGAAGTTTTTTGGACAAGTAGTTCTCGAGAAAATGCAATTTTAGTTTATTTGTTACCTTAAGACTGCTCGCCGGCTTTTGTAAAATTCTGTCCTATCTTTTAACACTAGCAGGTCTGAACAGTATACCGAAAAAGTGGTCCAGAATTGGGACCATGGTCCCAAATGGTCCCAGAATTTAATGGAATGGTCCTTGACCACATATCTATCCGTATATTCATTTTGGTAAAGATCTTGTAATTACTTTTTGAGTAATCCTGCTAACAAACAAATGAAAGCACTCAGAAACTGAGTGAAGTACTTGGCAAAATATTATATCCATTGATTGAGAGCATATTGAAAATGTTTTTGATTGAGTAGGTATTAGCTTTACATGGTTCAAATCCTGCTAGGGTTTATAATTTGGTTAAATAATTTTTAATACAAATAATGACCTTTCTGAAGATCTCAAGATTGAACTGGGAAAATGTGGACGTCTAAAGGGAATGATTACAATTAAATAATACTGAAAAAATACATATGTGGTTTAATTTTTTCTTCCCGATAATAATCAATTAGTTCTGCAGACAATTTTAATTTTGCCATTCTGATTTTATCTGAACTGTGCTAAAAGCAAGTGTATTCACTGGTCACCAAACCAAGAATGTTAATTGTCCTGTGGCTGTACTGTACAGTACCTCCATGTAGGTCACTAGTGTAGCCCAATGGGATTAATAATAATAAATAAACAACCTGTTTATCTATAATTATATATAAATATATAATATATTTGATTGATTATGACTTTTAATAACACTTTATAATCTTTGTATTCCATTCAACTCCTAACTAAAGTTATTTCAGGTATCTATAATCAAAAGATATATAGTGAACTATATTATATCTCTCTGCTACAATATTCAGATGTTGATCCCTACCATGGATTAAAGAATATTCTATTCCAAGCCAAATTCCTGCCCATCTGATTGGCTATTGGTGTAAAAAACTGGTGTCAGTTTCGTTAATAATAGGACATGCAGTAAAACTTAAATACACAAGGGAGCAGTTAAAATAATAGATTTGACCCTAAAGGTGGGGTGTGTAGAAAGCGACGACCTCGAATTGGACGACCCCCAACGACCCGGGCGACCTCGAATTGAACGACCTCGAATTGAACGACCCATAACACGAAACCGACGACCCCTATAGCCTAGCCTAGCCTAGGCCTAAGTGTGGTATAACATCCCGAAGCCGAACATAGCCAAAGATCTTTAAACTATACCTTATTATATAATACTCGCAAGCAAGCAATTGATTGAAAAAATAGGCCTACAGAAATATCGCCATTTGATACTGATTGTGTCGACACGAACAAACGAAAAGATATGGAACGCCAAAAGTGCATCATTAAAACTGCATTCGACATATTAAAAATAAATTAAAAAGAAATAAATATTATACAATACATGGTTAAACCATGGACGTATAATTACATCTCGTCTTCTTATAACGAACACTATAGGCCTACCAAGCAGCGTAACATGTGCATGGGGGGATATGACCGGTTGGGCCGCCGACAAGTTGAGCCGCCGGTAATTTCTATGAAACGGCCAGTGCGTCTTTTACGACATTTCGCGTAGTGATAGAGTGGTGTCCTATTGTGTCTTGAAAATAAATAATAATGACATACTACAATTTTGTTGGTTTGAAACAGCAAAGGAAAGTAGTCATATTTAATAATTTAATTGTTTTTAATCTTTCAAGGTAAAAATGCAGTGCACTCCATAATATTTTTCTCGCGTGTATGCCTACCACGTAAAATCACGTTGTCTCTCAGGACTAATAGAGTATTGATATTCTTCGAATGAGGTTAAATAATTATTATTTTTTATTTACTATCTTTTAATATCATATTTTATTGAATTTTACAATGTTAATACACAAAATATTTTACTAAAAAACGGTGATTTTATGCAATTATTTTACTTCAACTGCCGCCTGAGGGGGGAACATGTTTACGTCATTTTTGGCTAAAAACGATCATTTTCGGTCATGTTTTAGGCCTTATATTTTGGAATCTACAAGTCAGATATTCATAATTATTTCTCTTTAATTATAATATTTAATAATATATACTAAAAACCGTGATATATAAACTTTGGAATATACATCGTTATATCTAATAATTAATATAAATAGAACTTCTATTAAATAGAAACGAGCACCGGCGAAAGTAAGCATTTGGCGTTTCATAGAAAATAACGTTTTTCTGGCGGCGCCTCAACTTGTCGGCGGCTCAACTTGGCCTAATCCTGCATGGGGAGGGCCATAAGAAAGCTTTACATTTCACACATGCATTGTATACGGTCAAACCATGGAGGTATAAAAATATTTTTACCAAACCATGGAGCTGGTCAAACCATGGAGGTAATACCTCCGTGGTCAAACCTTACCTGCCACTGAAAAAGGGGCCTGGTTTGCCCTGTTTATGATATTTCGTGTGCTAATCGAGTCGAATGCAGTTTTAATGATGCACTCTTGGCGTTCCATATCTGTTCGTTTGTTCGTGTCGACACATTCAGTATCAAATGGCGATATTTCTGTATTTTTTCAATCAATTGCTTGCTTGCGAGTATTATATAAGGTATGGTTTAAAGATCTTTGGTTATGTTCGGCTTCGGGATGTTATACCATACTTAGGCCTAGGCTAGGCTAGGCTATTATAGGGGTCGTCGGTTTCGTGTTATGGGTCGTCCAATTCTAGGTCGTCCAATTCGAGGTCGCCCGGGTCGTTGGGGTCGTCCAATTTGAGGTCGTCGCTTTCTACACACCCCCTAAAGGTGACTGGAAACAGGCACTTTCCATCAATCAATACAGTGTCCCTTTGGAAGACTGAAGAAAAAACCAGATCGTGGGACTCCAGAAAAGAAATAGGTTTTTTAAAACTACTCGTATAAAAAACCTGTACATTAAATCAAATTATGTTGTTAAAATTACAAATCACAATTTATAACTCTTGCCTCTTGTGCAAAAATGAGGTTTTTTAGACAAGTATTTCTCGAGAAAATGCAATTTCAGTACACTCGTTACTTTAAGACTACTCGCCGGCTTTTGAAAATTGTCTCCTATCTTTTAACACTAGCCGGTCTGAAAATAATATCATTTTTGTTATTTGTGAAGTTATTAATAAACCAATTGTCATGATTTTCAATAGGCATGGCCTGAGAGTATATACCTATCTACACCAAAAAATTCAGAATGATAACTTGAAAACTGTAGGCGCTATCGTGCTAACAAACAAATGAATTTATTAATAAACCAATTGTCATGATTTTCAATAGGCATGGCCTGAGAGTATATACCTATCTACACCAAAAATGATAACTTGAAAACTGTAGGCGCTATCGTGCTAACAAACAAACAAACAAACAAAGTAAATACTATACTTGGCAAAATTCTTTTTGCCAAGTAACAAACAAAGTAAATACTGTACTATACTTGGCAAAATTCTTTTTGCCAAGTAACAAACAAACAAACACACGCTACCGATTACATATACCTCCTTGGCGGTGTGTGGTAAATAATAATCAAGTTAAACAACAAAGAATAAGCAAAAAACAACGGACAATTTGGGAAATCAAAGATAACACGTACGTACGTACTATTATTATAAAGTTACTACGAACATGACTCTACATAGGAATATTTGGACACAATGGCTTCTAGTCCATTCAAAGTCATAACTCTTTCAATATTAATATTGCTCTGCTCGCGTGTCATCATGAGTACTGCCCTCAAACGCCGAAAATTAGTTAGTATTTTTTTGCAAATGTCCTTTGATTGTTCGACGACTTGTCCTTTGATTGTTCGACTTGTCCTTTGATTGTTCGACTTGTCCTTTGATTGTTTGACTTGTCCTTTGATTGTGCTACTTTCCTTTATTTGTTCGACTTGTCCTTTGATTGTGCGATTGACCGACTTGTCCTTTGATTGTTCGACTTGTCCTTTTATTGTTGAGCTTGTCCTTTGATTGTTCGACTTGTCCTTTGATTGTTCGACTTGTACTTTGATTGGCCCTAATGGCCGTCGATAGATATGTAAAAAAACTAAGGAACGTTTTCAAAAATCAACGAACAAACTAAAAAAACAATGAAATGTTTTAAAGAATCAACGAAAATAAACTAAAAAAACTACAAAGGAAAATAAAAATCAAAATATAGAAAACGAAGAACTAAAACAACAAAGAATAAGCACAAAATATTTTTGTTCAAGTATTTCTGTTTATTTTTTCACTCATTTTTATAGATACCAAACTTACCAGGCATAGTTTCATCAAGTATTCGCTTGGTCATTTTACATTTGTATCCAAATGATCTGAAAGAGAAGATTTTTTAGGCACAAAACAGTGACGACTACGCGGCCAATCTCCTACCAATTTATAGATGACGCAATATTGTGTCTACATCTATCCTAGATTATAAATTGTGAGTGAGTAAATTCTTGTCATTTTATTGGAGCAGTGGCTCTTGAAATAGAGGTCATTCAAACATTCAGATAGTGAGATATTCTGTAGACAGAAATGAAACTGGATAATCGTTTTGTTAGAGAAATGAAATGAACCATTACACTATAGATATTTATATAACGTATCAATGAATAAAAGACCTACTCCATTGGCTTCAATGGACATATATAGAGTAAGTTTGTATCAAGAATTGTGTTTTATCGTAAGGTTTGTAATACACTATTATTATTATTGTTATTATTATTATTATTATTATACGGTGTGTTTTTTAAACATAGATTTAGACGGGAACATATTTTAACACAGGACTCTAGTAGTTTTGAAATATATTCTTTAGTAAAGTTTTAAACCAAAACAGAGGTCTTAAATGCATAAGTATTGTGAGCTGTTTATTAAAATGCTTATAGATCTGGATAGGATATAGAAATAGAAATTTCTTATATAGGAAATATAGGAAAAATAGTAGATAGGTTTAAAACCGCAATTTATGTAAATCATAGTCTATAAATTTGTGTAATTTTAACCTTAACTTTAATATTGAAAATTGCATTTTTCGGTATTTTTACCATTAGATTAAGATTTTAAAGTCGAGATGCCCGACAAAAATCTGATCGAGAAGCAGCCGATTTTGCAAGATAACGGTAAGATACAATGAAAGTTTATGATGCAACTGCCTATCTAGTTTCTACTTTTGGACACCTATGTATGTGTGAAAACTAAAATTAATCAATGCTCTTTAGCCACTATTTAGAGCTATTTCGAACAGTAAAAAAAAACCTTTAAATGACCTTTGAAAAGTCCACCTTTCTTGTCAATTATATTCATTCATTCATATCATTAGTCATTATTTTCCCTTTTATACAAAATAAAATAAATTGAAAACCTTGAGATTAAAATAAAATATTATATGCAAACTAAAACAAGTTTGTTTCCAGAGCAAACTTATTACACTCAGTGTTATTTGCTCTTTGTTTTTCTATAATTTTTAGATAATTCACCAACGTTGAAAATTCGCTATATAATAACATTTCTATGTTTTGTTGGAAATACTTTAATTTTTGCTGCCAGAGTGAACTGGAGTATAGCTATACTGTTTATGGCACGTCCAGAAAGTGACATTACGAATTCCACAGATTCTGAAGTAAATGAAGGCCGCAGCAAAATAGTAAGTAATTGGATTAGGCCTATATATTTCTGTTCATGCTATATTACGAAAACTGAAGATCTGGACATTCATTTTTTACATGTTATTTAAAACAAGAAATAACATCATCTCTCGATTGGAGAAATAGTAATCCCTTTGATCATGTGGTGATATCAATAAGTCAGTACTCTCACTGTCTGTGTAGGCCTACAGACCAAGTTCTTTAACGTGCACTCTATGTACACGGGACAAACAGCTTATCAAACACTAAAAGTACGATTTATTATTTCCCATTGTACAGTAGGCTAAATAGTATTTTAACAGCTTTCACTTTTGTAAAGATTGTAAATAATAGAAAATATTCACGGTAGACAGTTATTTTCTTTTTCCATATCCTACTCTAATTCTATGCTAACGCATTAAATCAGAACAAGCCTTCACTTTTGTAAAGATTGTAAATAATAAAAAATATTCAATGTAGACAGTTCTTTTTTCCCCACGTAATGGCCTACTCTAATTCTATGCTAACCCATTTTACATCTCCAGTAAAATAAATACGTCCTTACATACGATAATAATGTTGTTGCATTGCGGGAGCTGCTGCTGCCCACCTTATATTAATTTACATTCTTCAATGATATAATTAATACTACAGTTTCAATTTTTACTTTGCATAATTACGGTAACGATATTCACAAACTTGTGAACCCAAAGCTGCTAATAATTATAGGAACGGTTCATTATAAAATTGCGGGTATAAAAAGTACTATGACACTTTCGTGTAATAGTACGTATACTGATATTGCACGCAATGTGACTAACATTCGTTCAGTCAAATGACAGAAATGTATATGTTATGTGTTATATAAAACAAACCATCGGTGTTTAAAGGATGACCGATGTTAAAGTGACGACCTTCAGAACTTGTTCATCACAAACTCAGTTTGTAATGTTCTATGTTTCAAAATTGTGTGTTATTAATCCAATTTTGTATTATAAACTGTAGATTTGAGACTAAACATTAAATAAATCCCAGAAATGATAAGTATATCTATCGCAAGAACGCACAAGTAATATTATTTAAATTAAATGTCTTTCGTTGATTAAACAGCATGCTTAACCGAGTTAGTATTGTTACAGGTATCTACGTTTGACTGGAACATGAAAACGCAACAAATCATTTTAGGTTCTTTCTACTGTGCCTATTCAGTTGGACCTATTCTTGGAGGTTGGTTAGTTGGCAGATTTGGTGGGTTTTCTATGCTCATGACTGGAATATTATTTACAACTTTTTCCATGCTAGTAACCCAGTTTGCTGCACATTTTGGCGTTGGTTTTGTAATATTCACCAGAATTATTGATGGCTTTGGACAGGTATATTATCCAACTTTATGTTTTTTAAACTTGATTTAATTGAGACATTAATTGTAGGAAGTTCAATATAGAATGTATTGCAAAAAGTCACAAATGTCAACGTTCTGTTATTACCCGAATGCTATTTTTTCTAGGGTATTGCATATCCAGCAAATTTAGTCTTGATTAGAAATTGGTCAAAAGCAGATGAACGTAATACGCTATTAGCTATTGCTTTTTCAGGTATATTTTCTATTTACTTTAGCCTACATTTCAGGATCTCTTTCCTCATAATTTGCATGTAGGCCCTATCTGTGTAATGTATTACCGGTATCGTGTTTTTTAATCTTGGAATACAAATTTCAATTACTGTGTATTTGACAATAAATTTGAACTTGAAGCCACTTTTGAAATGGATTTTACTCACTGTTGTAGCCCTAGTGTTACAAAAATATGTTAATTGTATTTTAGGTAGTAGTGTAGGACCAATACTAACCAGTTATATCTCCACTTGGCTGTGTTCATCTGAGTTTATGGGCGGTTGGCCCTCCACATTTTATTTATATGGTAAGTTTGAATCTTAATCTTCTTGAATTTAAAAGAAGATGCAAGTGCTATGAACAATTAGTACAAACAAATAGTAAATTAATAACAAAAAATAAAACGATCGAAATGTCATTGACTAACAATATCATGTAGAAATAACTGTACGTTTACGTCTTCAAAATCTTTAAGTTTATACCATCCATAAATTTCGAGATTAAACACAAGAATTGAAATAATGATGTATAGCGAAGGTAAAACCAAGAGACTTGATTCCTGGTAATGTGGTAGACCTAGGATGTATATGTATGTTTTTGCAATATCTTACAAATGTGTTCTGTTTACAGGGACGATTGGTGTAGTCTGGTGTGTTGTGTGGTGTATTGTGGGATCAAAAACCAATATGCAGTCAAATTTACAAGTAAGACATTAATATAAACTTTACAATGAAATAGGCCTACACAACTCCTATTGTGATACAATAGGATGTCTGATCTAAAAATAGAACATTTTGGATGTTGAAAGTTTTATTACTTTATAATTTAAGCAATTACTCTTTTTTCGTAATTTAGATGTATTCAGAAGCTGTAAGGATTTTTTTACAGCGTATACTGGTTATTGATTCATCATTTAAAAAAAGTATATATAGCATAAAAAGCATAAAAAAATGGGAAAAAGTAAAAAATATTATTTTAGCAATGTAAAAATGTATAATTGTTAAACAATAACAGGCTAAAAACAGTATAAATACTAAAAATAAGAAAAACAAAAAAAAACTTTAAGCTGCAGAGATAGTTTTCTACTGAAACAAAATTGATATAGATTATTGTAACAAATGTAAAAGAATGAAATAAAAGTGAGTGAATCTCACAAAAGACAAAAAAAAATAAAAATTATTTCCTTTAATTAATTATTAACATCATTTTGAATCATGGCATCTTCTAAATCTGTAAGCAACTTCTAATTTAGTTATAATTTATTATAAGTCTTTATACTTTAAGATTATATAATATTTATACTATGATACTACAGCATATGCCGTTCATAACTTTCACGTAGGCCTACAGGTAACCACACAAGTTAACTTCATTCGATTGGATTCTTTAAATGTTTGGAACAGAAACCGGAGAATAATGTACAGAGTGTCGAGAAAGTGCCTTACCCCATGTCACATTATCATTTAGACAGAATTTATAATCCCCAAATTGAATGTAAATTTCTAAACTCACCAATATGTAATGGATTTACATTATGTTATATTAACATTATAGCCTACTCTCTATGTCAAAGGACTGTTACAAAATCTTACCATGACATGCGAGCTGAGCATCCCGTTGTTAGATTGTCTTGATCATACTCTGATCCCAGCTGCATCATGTTACAAATGTATATTTTTATTTTTATTAAACCATAGGACAATTACAATTACGAAGTTCCATGGAAGAAATTGATGACGTCACCGCCTGTTATTACTTTGTATTTCGCAAATTTTGTCTTTGATGCTGGATACATATTATTTATTACAGACATTCCGACGTTTTTTAACTCAATTTTAGATTTTGATTTAGAATTGGTAAGTTTCTAAAACAGTGAAAATTCAATAATACTAAGCCAATTAAACTTGTTTTTATTTCATGTATAAAAATGTGTACATTAACACATGAAAACATAAAACTGTTGGTTTAAAGAATTCTGAATATGGCTCTGTATAGGTCTGCTTATTGAATAATATACTGCTAAATAGAATATGTTAAAAATGTATTGTCCCTTTGTCAAATTCCAAAAAAAAATTAAAAAAAATATTTCGAAAAAATCATAATAGTTATTAATTTTTACCAAAAATGAGTCGGAAAAAAAATCATTTAACTGAAATACAGACGTTTTTTGGTTCAAAAAATAACTTTGACTTCCAGTCAAAGTTTTCTATCAAAACATATCTCATAATGCAACAGGCTTGCTTGGCTACTCTGTATGCATAATCATAAAACTTCCTCACGATCTGTGTTAAAACACCTTCTCATCCGTGACGAGTTGTAAACAATCCTAATTAGCATCATGCATAATGTATACTCATGGTTTGAAATCTTTGTTTACTTTCGTTCGGCGGAACGATTATCCAGACGAAATGTTATCAATTTAATTTAGCTGTTAATTACGTAAAATTGTTGTTTTTGGCTCGAATTTTCGACTTAAGGTGAATAACTTTAATATTACTTTGATATGGCCAATTTAAATTTAGAATATTTTGACCTTTATTTTTTTGTGTTTCAAGGGACAATACATCTTTAACGTTGATATAAAGTAATGTAAAGTAATGTTAGTAAGAGTACACCCATTCAATTGTCTGCAATAATTGACCACTGTCAATACACAACACTTATTACCTGACTGAGGTATAATAATATAAGAACATTACAAGTTACAATCTAAGTGTAAACGCAAGAAAAGGTGTTTTATCAGCTTGTTAATCGTTTTTGCGATATGAATTTTGAAATCTTAACATTAAGACAATTAGGCCTATTTTCTTTTAATACATGTTAAGAAAGTCATATTGCAATTCAAATTGAGTAAGGCATGATTGATGATTGCATAATTGATATCTATTTAAGCATTTTATGATACAGAAACTATATTAAAATCATTGTTTTGTTTAAAAGTTCAAAATGACGTGATGCTATACGTCTAGTTGTCCGACCCACAAACCCTATAATGAAAGGAACAAAGTATACTGTTTCATACATTATGCAAAGTTTTGTTTAAACTATTGTCCCCATGCAGACTGATGAATCAATAGAAATTGTTAATATTTGCCTGTTCATAACAATAATGCATTAGTAAGTCAGGAAGAACTTAAATTAATATTTTTCTTTTTTTTACAGGCAGGATTACTAAACATGGCGCCTCATCTGTGTGTGCTGTGCATGACAGTCATAGGTGGATTGCTTGGAGACTATTTGATTTCACACGACAAATTAAGCATACTAGGAACCCGAAGATTACTCAATACATGTTGTACGCACAAAACATGCTAGCAACTTTAGCTCCTATACTGTCTCGACTAGCATATCAATATCGAACACTGTATGAGTGACATAGCTGTGCAGATTATCTGCAGTAATTAGTGAATACATTGCATTATTTGATGTTGGAATAACATCATCAAATACTCAATCATTAGGGCCTAACCATCTGGTGAATGAAGTATAGGCCGACTCCTCGTGAAACAGAACCGACGTAGGCCAACGTTATAAAGGCCAATTTACAAAGATGAGCGGTAACGGTAAGCGGTAATTGTAAGCAAAAAACCGCGTGGCTTTTTCCATTTTACACAGCGCGCGGAGTTCGCGAACGGAGTGGTGGAAAGTAGGTGCGTGTATGCCTCGAGGATAATGCATGTTACAGTCACTGCTGGCCTGGATGTGACTGACTGTCAGTAGGCCTAGCACACACAGACCTAAGTTTTAGAGGGAATTGTTGCCTAATAACCTACTAAAATGTATATTTTCTTTTCACTATCCTTATACGAACATTAGTCACGTCGTAGGTGTTTGTATTGCTGAATAAAAAGAAGTTGCAAACTAGGCTAGGCCAACTACGGCACTCGTATTTATTGTCGTCTTTCACTCGACGGACGCAAAACAAATTGTTGATAGATGACGTCATTTCAATCATGTCGTTGGTTTGCCAGAATCCATAATTACCGCGCGGTATTTTCACAAAATCGAATCTGTTTTGATCCTGAGCGGATTTCCGCTCAACCGCTTGTCCGCTCCGCGTTCTGTGTAAATGGTCATAAGAAATAACATAGATTCTATTTTTGCGTTTTCCGCTCAACTTTACCGCTTACCGTTACCGCTCGTCTGTGTAAATTGGCCTTTAAATTGGCCTTTACCGTCGTTGACCAATCATCACAAGCAAAGTTATCATCACTTGACATTGGTCAGCTTGCATGCGATGAACTGCGCGCGCGTCCTTACGTTCGTCCTAGTGTGATCGGAACACGTTTACAGGTCGGTTCCTACTTGATAGTATGCAAGTACTGGTTAAGTAATTGATCAATCACAATAGAATAACAGTTTATCTTATTCAATCAAAACCAACAGCGATAATTCACCGACACTTACATCTGAACTGTCGCAATCGATTGGTCAAATCACTTACGTTGGGCCACGTTACGTTGTTATTTCCAAGAGAGAAACAATCATTACATTAAACTACCTTTTTATTATTATAATTCTATACGGTAGGTTACACCTTTGCACAATGTAAAAAATCCTCTTTCTCTCTCTCCCTACCTTACAAAAAAAAACCCCACCTCAATCCCACAAACCACACAATATCTCGAGTACATTGCTATTTTCGAGACAGAAAATGTACTTGAGTTGCAGTCTTTATTTTTTTTTTCTCAAAGGCTTTGGTCTGACTGCGGTCTTTATCATCATACTAGGCTACGTTTACAACAGCGATCTCTCATTGACCATAATGGTATTTGCTTTTGGAATATATGGATTCAAATTTGCTGGAGTAAATGCTAATGTACTAGACATTGCACCTTTTCACTCAGGCATAATCATTGGAATGATGATTTCGATGGGAAGTATTGGAGGACTGGTTGCAACGACTTTACTGGGAGTATTGACAGAAACAAACGTAAGAACTAATTTTTTCATTTATTTTTGTTTTACTTTTTATTTTTCAATAAATCCACACAAAAATGTCGGATATTCCACAAAGTGTTGTGTAGAGAAGTTAAAAGATCTATTCATTTTAGCTGTTAAGCCTCAGATAAATTGTTCCCAAAGTAAGCTGTAAATAGACTCATACACCATTTTCCTGTAGCAAATATTTACTATATAATTTTACTTTACTTTCAGAATACTCTGCGCCAATGGAGAGTTGAATTTTGGACTCAAGCTGCATTACAAATATGTGCGTTACTCGCATTTTTTATTTTTGGTAGTGATAAACCGCAAGAATGGGCAAAACCACCAGAGGAATCTGCAGATATAGAACTCCAACATTAATTTCTATTTCATTCAGTAGAAGAGTCTATTAACGGGTGGATTATGCCTATTCGTTGGTCAGTGTATTCCCTCGGCTTGGTATTTCTTAGAAATGACCAGAGCTAATATTTGATTAATATGGAATTCCACAGTCAGTCCATTTTTTTTAAAGTTTATTGAATAACATTTTGTATTTTATTTTTCTGATCTTTAGGCCTAAGTAATATTTTATTTTACAAATATATTTTGTAGTAGTATAATTCCCCGTACAGTCCAATGAATAATTAATGAGTTAGTTTGAATAATAATAGGCCTATTTGTATTTATTAGGGTATTTTTTATATTTAAATTATTCTCGACAAAATGTTTCAGTGGGCATAATATAACGCAAACAAGTTTCACATCTGTATACGTGTAAACTCTGTAAATGTAATGATTGCTCACCTGCGATGAATGCAATAGAAGTTAAAAGTACGCGTTGTTTTGATTCATGAAAATGGTATAACGTCAACGTGTAAACAAATTAAAACATAGGTAACACCTGTAATCGATTAACACAGAAATGCAGAGTTTGCAACGTTTCTGTATCATCACCATAACTGTGTCAAGAAGGTACCCGTAGGCATACAGTCAGTGTACGTTTACGTAACAAATGTTCATTCAGTAATGATTTAAAACTGCATCCTAATCTCAAACGGATCTCAAAACCATTATATCTTGTGAAGTTCCATCGATGGCTGAACTTATTGGTAAGCTAACTCGACCTTGCCGAAGGCTCACTATTTGTTTGTGAAAGCAGAATAGCAGATTTAACAATGGTTTCGCTAATAATTGTAAACGTTACTTCATATATAAGTACGCAGGAAATTGCACTGTCGTATGGCTATTTCGGGATGGGGTGTAACGAAACCTAAGACCACGAAAGCTAAGACCCCCTAAGACCTAAGAAGATAACGAAAGCTAAGACCCAAGACCTGAGATTACAAATTCTAAAATATACTACAGCTTAAAAACAATAGGCCTACTTGTTTATCCATAATTTTAAACATATATATGTTTTATTTATTACCATAAATATATAATTATATACTACCGCAAAACATAGATAAACTCACATTATTTTTGCCCGGTGAGTAATGTATATTTTTTCTTTACACAACAAACAAACTTCACGGTTTTTTGTTGGTATATTTACTCCATTGTGTTGGTTCAGATGATGTTTTTCTTTCGCACCTGCCTTTTGTATTTTGAATTTTATCCTGAATACCACACTTTAAAATTAGGACTTATAAGTACTTTAAGAAGGAGAGACACATAAAAACAAATAAAAAAATTGATAATTTTACAGACGTGTTTCTTTGTATACTGTAACTCCTCCACATGCTCAATGTTTTTGTTTCTATGGAGCGCCAAAAGAGCAACAATAATAGTACAAGTATAAAAACAGAAAGAAAACGAAAAAAAAAAAAACTTTTGAAATTAAAATTTATTTTCGAGTATTTATTCCTTTGTACTAGTATCGTAATATTATCATTACAATTTTAATTTTACATTGTTCCATCCACACTGTAAAAAGATGGACTCCACAGAGTTTTCAGGCCTCTATATAATTTTTGCTCTTTTGACGTTCCATAGAAACAAAAAAATTGGACATGGGGTAGGCCTAGGTTAGTCAAGCGAAATTGTATTGTGTGCGAGAAAAACGTCTGTAAAATCATCAATTTAAAAATGTATTTTTTACTTTTATGTGATTATTAGAATTATATAATGCTAGACATGTAGATTTGACCAAAATTGTCAGGCGTCAATTTTTTTTCGCTAGAGTCTACGTCTACGTCTACGTTGTGACGTAGTTTACTCTTTTTGTACGCAATGATGTGTTTGCATATTTTCCACCTGTGAGTTGGTTTAAAATAGTTGTACAGTAGGGGAGTTCCGGGCAGGAGGTTGTGCACGATGGAAATAACGTGAACGGTACCGAGTAATTAAATGTGTTGCGTATTTATTGCTTGAGCATAACAAGAGCATAGTAGAAACTACAACTGTGTAGGCTTCTATATTTATTATTTAATAAGCTTTAAAATTGGCCTTTGTTTATTAAAATTGGTTTATTATATGAAGAGTTATTATTGAAAACATACGAGATACTTTTAACTCAGGAAATCTTCATTTTGAGAAAATCAACAACGAAGTAGCGACGCCGATTGGCCTAGCCTAGACCGCCGATCAACGCGACAAGACGCTCTGTCAAAACTCGATATTTTCTTCTCAATAACGGCAAACTAGTCGAAAATGTATCACTATGTGGTACATAATATTATATTTTTAGTTATTTTTAAAAAAATATACGGATAAAAATAACGATTAACTTCCTAAATATTCACAAAATGTTTAAACGTTCATTCGAGAAACTACGATGGAAGACATGCTGATTCATCTTAAACAAAAGGGTCAGCCAGAGAGCGTAATTTATCTCTCTAGCCAATCACAATCAAAGATTCACAAATTCTTGTTAGAAATTTCAGCAACCTAACACCTTAATAAACCAATTTCCATGGCTAGATTAAATAAGGTTAGGTTGTTAAAAATTATGGTAGCTGATATATTTTCGAACAGTTAGGTACCAAACATGACGTGATTCGGATTAGCGGTTTGTTTACAAAAGCGCCGTAAACAAAGTTGATTTTTGAGTGAACAAAGTTGATTTTTGAGTGAACAAAAATAGAGTTTCCTAATGATTTTCAATGGAAACGACTGCAAAAAAATACACATACTTGTGATATTTTTTATGAACAAGAGTTTGATATGTTAAAAATAAGTGTTTATAGTATCGTTTTTTATTGAAATTTTAAAATGGATAGGTTAGGCCGTTTTCCACATTCTGAACTTCAAGGCTAAATATCTCAAAAGTGCGAGTTACGAATCTGCGTCGCTTTTGTGATGCCAGGCCTCATATTCAGTTTCCATCTCTGCCAAAATTGATTGAACACGTCGTCATCTTCTTCTACAATACATGTCTTCTGACTGAAATTCTCCTGGAGGAGGAAGGAACACATTTGACTTCATTGTCAATAGATGATTTGGTGTAAGTGGCTCAGGAGATTTATCAACTGACAGTGACATATGGCTTGCTGTAGGAACGTTGAACATCCACTCACATTGCTGTTCACGAAGATAATGTTCTATTTTTGTAAATTCATTATATGCACCAATAAAATTAGTACCTTGATCTGATCTCATCTGTCTAAGCTAGCTGGACCTCTCGCATTCAAGAAACGTCGAATTGAATATATATATTTATACTGGGTAACCTCTTCAGTCAAAGACTGGTCTCCCAGAGGGCCCAGTTGGTGATCAGTGGCTGTAATGTACTAATACACCGGGGTAACCCCCTACTCGTCTCGAAAGATGTACTAGGTTCTTTAAAGTGCACACAAGCTAGATGTGTACACTGGACCTACGGTTTATAGTCCTTATCCGAGAAGACTCGTTCTACCACCAGAACCATGGAGTGAGTGAGCCTCGAACCCCTGCCGATGTTATGGCTACGTAATTACGGTTCCACTGTCTTAACCGCTCGGCCACTCACTCCCTTCTTAACCGCTCGGCCACTCACTCCCGAAGAGCATTAATAAAGTGTAATATAATGTTGCGTTGTTGAGGTACTAATGAAAGACTCTAACTCGCTTGACTGTCCTAACACATATATTGTTTATTCAGTATAATACTTCAGTACAATATACAACTATAAGTATAGATAAGGAACGGACGTCAATGATGCTGTCGGTGAGGTGTGAAGTGTGTAGGTCTGCTTCTGAAGAAGTGGCTGTGAGGTGTGTCTGGGCCCTTCTGAAACTTGGGAGTATATTGGCTCAGTTCATTTGCATATGTCAATTACGTAATCTGTGAGGGTAACGATTGGTCCTAAGTTGATCCAGGGGTGTTTAAGTGGGAGTGATTAACGGTATAATAAGGTATTTCTGTGATGGATGACACTGTCAAATCTGTACTTAAATAGTGTCAGTCACTCCTGGTTTAACGATGGGAAAGTCACAAAATTAAGCTAAGTGTTTTCTTTAGGGACTCTATTATAAACTAAATGGTCATTAAAACATCTGGACAAACTCTCCTCTGGACTTTCTGGGTCAAGTTTGTGAACCTATTTAAATTCCGATACAGAGGTCGATTTCTTAAATATAACAGTATATCGTTATATTACATCCCTCTGTTTCCCTTTTTTTTTCTAATCTATTTAACATATAAAAATGGTTATAATAGTGGCATGCAAAATTAAAGTTATATGAAAGGAAAAAACATTATTATACATATAAGCAAAAATTGAGTTAGCCAAAACCATTGACTCTGAAGTGTAACCTTATCACTTTCACTCTCTCTCTTCTCTCTCTTAAAAAAAATTAAAATTATAAAAATGAATTTGGTATAAAATTCGCGTAAATCAAACATAAATTAGTTGAAAATAAAAATACAAAACTTAAAAATAGTATGTTACATTGAACATACATCAAATCGTGCGACAACTCATCGCGTTCTAATGGTCTTCAAACATAAATCATCAAATTAAAATATAAAACTCAAGAAACTGTGGCTGATTAGCCTAAAATCAAAATATCAAACTTAATCACTTAAAACTTTAAAGAAACAAATGTGTGTGTCCCGTTGACACAAACTTATCCACAATATATCGTTATCGTCACAACTTTATCGATTTAAGCATTTATATTCACAGGTAATTACGATTTCAATCAATCGACAAATTCGACTTTTGTACTCAATGTCAACAAAATTACAATTAAAAGTACTAAGAAAATCTCCTGTTATTGTATATCAATTAATTAATGCTTGAGATTAATGACTCAAAGGTTAAACAAAATATTTGTTACAAAATGATTGTCGTTCCTTTTAATATCTCAATATATCGATCATTCAAAATTCAAAATTAATCATTATCAAACTCGTTACAAAATCAATACTTAAACATAAATTCAATTCTCTTTTAACTGAAATCACATTATTATTTAACAAATCTCATCAAATACGTAGACTATGCTATCATTAATTTAGCAAATGTCGTAATTAAAAAAAATTTCTTGCAAAAAATAACTTGTTGCATTATACAAACGTTTTATGAATCGTTTTGGCGATCCACTTATCGGTATCTGTTTATCATTAATGATCTCTTTAATTAATTTATCTGTATTGTTATATCTGTCAATATTCCACCAAAATTTGCGATCATTAGATTCTTGTTTTGTTTTATCAGTGTTGCGTTTGACTGAAGTCGGTTTAGAATACGAAACTAAAACTTGGAAATGTCCTGCTTTAAATCTACCTCGGTTTAATGTCATATTTGAATCATTAGGTGCTGTCATAATTAGATTAGTTTGTTCCTTTATTTGTTCTTCTTTCATTTGGAATGGGGCTGCTAATCCCATGTTATTCTCTACACAGTCAATGTAAGGTTGCAAGTTAAGGGGTTCTACTTTAGTTGGATGTGTAAGGGTATCTGATTGCAATTGGGCTGGTGTCCTATCATGTTCGTCTACAAATTCGACATTGGTTTCATCATTTACTACATTAATGGTGTTTTGGATTTTCTCGTTATTATCATCAGTTGGTTCATTCAACAATTGTTTAAGTTTTTGGAGATGTGTAAAATTTTTGCGTTCTTTGGGTGTTCTCATAAAACAGGGTTTCAGTCTGTTATAATTGAATACGTCGCGAAGTATTTCTCCTTTAATCGTCGCTAGGATGTAGTGTGTTCTGTCTAGTACTTCATGAATTACTAATGGTCCGACCCATTCTGCGGCGATTTTCTTTGAATTTGCTGTTAGTGATGATGATGTTGGCTTGTATAAATATACGAGTTGTCCTACTGAGTAAATTGGACTTTTTTCTAAGCGTTGGGAAATCTTTGAGTTTTGGACGTTTTGTTGTGTTCGCTGTAATTGTAGCATTGTCTGTGAAATGTTTTGAAATTTCTTCTTGAGATGTTCAAAGTATTCTTCATAGGAATGAGACAATCCTGAAATAGGGTTAAATGCTAATGAGGTCAAACTTGGAGGTTGGCGGCCAAAAACTAATTCGTAAGGGGAGTGGTTTCCTAGATGTGGGGATGTAAACGAGTTATAAGCATAACATGTTGTTGATACTGTAATATAACGATATACTGTTATATTTAAGAAATCGACCTCTGTATCGGAATTTAAATAGGTTCACAAACTTGACCCAGAAAGTCCAAAGGAGAGTTTGTCCAGATATTTTAATGACCATTTAGTTTATAATAGAATCCCTAAAGAAAACACTTAGCTTAATTTTGTGACTTTCCCATCGTTAAACCAGGAGTGATCGACACTATTTAAGTACAGATTTGACAGTGTCATCCATCACAGAAATACCCTATTATACCGTTATTCACTCCCACTTAAACACCCCTGGATCAACTTAGGACCAATCGTTACCCTCACAGATTACGTAATTGACATATGCTAATGAACTGAACCAATATACCCCCAAGTTTCAGACGGGCCCAGACACACCTTACAGCCACCTCACGGAGCACACACCTCACAGCCACTTCTTCAGAAGCAGACTACCACACTTCACACCTCACCGACAGCATCATTGATCCTCCGCGTTCCTTATCTATACTTATAGTTGTATATTGTACTGAAGTATTATACTGAATAAACAATATAGTGTTACGACAGTCAAGCGAGTTAGAGTCTTTCATTAGTACCTCAACAACCCAAACACTATATTACAATACAAATCTAACCCAATCTGTTCCGAATTGGTTAAGGTTGACCTTTAACAGGTCCGATACGGTGCGGATATGACGTTCAACTTGTAAACTACCGTGATTGTGGACGCTGATGATTTTCCTATCAATATTAAGGGTGTTACATAATAGTGTTAATAATTTTCCTGTAAGGGAGGTTGCTGCATCTGAAATAAGACGAGATGGGGGTCCAAAAATACTGATGACCTTTTGAATTAGTGCTTCACAAATTGTTTCGGCATCAATGGATTTCAAAGGTACACAAATCAAAAATCTAGTTATCTCATCACATACTACCATAATATGTTTAAAACCTGAAGGTGAAGTTGGCATACTCTTAAAATCTAGACTGAGTGTATGAAAGGGACGGTAAGTTGCTGGTACTCGATCGTGTAAAGGACGTAATTTATCGGTTTTGGGACGAAATTGTTGACATCTAAGACACGCTTGGGTATAATTGTTGACTTTCTCGAACATAAGGGGCATGTAAAATAATTTCCTAATAGTAAGGTAAGTACGCATCGTACCTTGGTGGCTACTTAACAAATTGTCGTGATACTGAGAAATAACAGTCTCTGCTAAGTTTTCAGGAACAGCTAATTGCAATACAAATTCTCCACCTTTATCTTGGAAAAATAAACGGAATAGTAAACCGTTGCACAATATGTACTGCTCTGACTTATTCTGAACTGCACGAGCTGCTTTCTTATCAGCTGGAAGGATATCATGAGCTAAATAATCGTAAACTGGCTTAAAAAATGGTGAAGTTTCTTGTTCAACACGTAATTGTTTAACATCTACTGGGAGGTTATAATCTCTAATTATCTTTCTTTGAATAACATCCATTAATCTATCTAAGTCTTGTTGTTTTGGGATGTGTGCTGACTTAAATTCAGTTATGTTTGGTACTAGTGGTTTGGGCAATGTATACAATTCAACTGGTACATTTCGATGTGTAGTATCTTTGCTTTGCTTATTTTTGTCTACTAGTCGTTCCTCTGGAGGTTGTCGAATGTTTACATTACGTATTGGGGGTGGCGTTACGATAGGTGGCGTTATGATAGGCGGTGATCGATGTGCTGCGGTGATCGATGTTTGTTGTCTCGTGATTATCTGTGGTGTAGCGGTAGGTTGAGGTGTAGGTCGCGTGTTTGGTGTCACTGGGTTTTGATTAATGACGGGCGTTTGTACTGGTTTGGGTTTATGTAGGTCAGGTATATTTATTCCCATTTGCTTGGCGTATGACCTTGTTACTGGTCTGCTAGTAGATGTGTTTGTAATCGGGTTACGAGATTCAGTCTCTGTTATATTAAATGCAATGGGTACAACTTGATCGATTTCGGAATCGTCATCACGAGGGGCTCGGGAGAGAAAATCTGCTAAAACTAATTCAGTTCCTTTCTTATAACCAATTTGGAAAATGTATCCGGACAATCGTAATATTAGTTTCTGTAAACGGGGTGTACATGGCTGATCTTTTGAATTCCAAATTTGTACAATTGCTGAGTGGTCTACGAATGCATCAAATTCGCAACCCTTTAGTAAATGTCGAAATGCTGAAACGTTAATGTAAAGTCCAAATAACTCTAATTCTGTGACGCTATATCGTTGACAGGCTTGTGGTAAGATTTTGGAATAATAACCTATTATGTGTTCTTTACCGTTTACTGTTTGTGTTAAATATGAACCTGTTGCGGTTCTTGAAGTGTCGCTATATAGCGTAAATCTACCTTCTTTTCTAGGCATTTGAAGAGTTGGTGGTTTAACCATTAATTGTTGTTTAATTTCGTCAAATGCTTTCTGGTGTTCAGTAGACCAACAAAATTTTCGGCGTTTGCTTGCGAGTGTGTGTAACGGACGTAAAATTGATTGTATTTGAGGGAAAAAATGGGATACATAATTTACTGCACCAATAAATCGTTTAGTTTCTTTATGGGTTCGTGGGACTGGCAAATTTCGGATAGCTGCACACCTGTCGCCTAATGGTGTTATACATGCGTGTCCTGAAGAATTAATCAGGATGGTGTGTCCCATATATTGCACTTTATTCTTGAATAACTTGCATTTCTTTGGGCAAATTCTAAAACCATTTAATTGTAGGGCTTGTAAAACGGAAACAAGGTGCTGCTTATGAGCAAATTTGTCTTGGCTAAATAAAATAATATCATCATGATGGGCGATACAGAATTCTCTAGAATTTGGGATTTCATTTAAAATTTCGTCAATCTTTGCTTGAAATATACCTGGCGAAACGTTTAATCCTTTTGCTAATCTCTTATAATAATAATGCTTTCCACCATGATATGAAGCTATACCTGTATATTGTTGGGCATGTTCGGCTAATGGTACACAGTGGAACGCTGATTTCAAATCAATTACGCTAAGAATCTGTGCATTAGCGTTACCTATTGTTTTCAGAGTTTCGGCTAATAATGGGAATGGGTGATTAATACGTTTTATCCTGGAATTTAGATAGCGAAAGTCTGTGACAACTCTTTTATCTTTTGAATTTTTCTTTGAAACAAGAAGGACAGGGGAAGTATACGATTGGTGTCCTACATAACTGCTAAGATTCCTAATTTGACTAATTTGTTCAATTCGGCCTCAATAACATGTTTGTCTTTGTCTGTCGCGAAGTATGGTCGAATAAAAAATGGTTCATCGTTAGAGAGGTGTATGTCAGCTTTGAAGTTTGGGCAGCTAGATAGTTCACCATAAAGTGAAAATGCGTTTCTGTTTTGTTGTAAGGTTTTATACAAATCTTCTTTTTCTCTATGTGTTAAAACGCTGTCTGTTAAATCAACTTGTTTTCTAATTATTTCTTCCTCGGTTAAAGATAGCAATGGGTCTGTACGTTCTAAATGTGGGTACTTGTTTGCGTTGTCATTGGTCAACTTTATTCTATCAATTGGTAGGTCGTTAGTAACTGTTACAAGGTTGGTTAAGTGAAGGCTCGCGATAGGTTGATGTGTATTTAGAGATACGTTTCTGTTTGTGTTGTTAGTGATATCAATGTTGGTTTCTCCTCTATGTAATTTTACTAACATATCTGATGGACAAAGTTTTGAAATATTGGTGGTTGCATGTAGAACAACATCGGAATTGCGTACGAAGGCAGGAACCCTTCCTTTTAATTTAACTGTTTTGGTATCACCGGGTTTAAGAAAAATCTTGTGTACAGGACGAAAGCTAAAAATCTTTGGTCTAATGCGAAATGTGTTTTCCTTAAAATTTAAAGTACCGTCGAGTTCAGACAATGTTTCGGTTCCAAGTATCAGGTCAATACCTGTCAAATTTTTAACGATTAATGCTGAAATTTTAAATTTGTGTCCTTGGATAAATAATTCGAATTGCACTAAGTGGTTGGCATATAAGAAGTCACGACTCACCGTTACCTAATCGAAATTTAGTTGTGTTCACTTTAACTGGCTTTAAACGCGATAAATAAAGTGAGGAATTAACGTACGATTGCGAGATTATAGTTCTAGTTGAACCACTGTCAAATAAAGTTAAAACATTTCTACCATCTGGTAAATTTCCTTTAACGTAATTTCTGTCGTTAAGTAACAAATCAATATTATCTGAATTCCCTAAGTATTTTGCCTTAAAATTGTCGTATTTAGTATGGGGGCCAGATTATAGGCGGCATCTAGTCCCCTTTTTAAAAATCCTGCTGGTGGCTAGGGTAGTAATTGTTTGACTGTTGGTATGGGTATGGCGGGGGATAGTTTCCGTAAGAGCGGTTTTGTTGTCGGCAGTGCCTTGCTATGTGGCCTGGTTTCCCGCAGTAATAACAGGTTGGGGGAGGTTGTCTATATCTTGGGGTCGGTGGGGTCTGGAATCGGGGTTTGTATGGGCTTGGGCTTCGGTTTCGTCTTGGGATATAATTTCGGGTGGGGGAACGTGAGCGTCGAGTATCATCATTAAGGGATCGTTTTGTTGTGGCCATGTCTAACTTGAGAGAATTTATCTCATGTTGGAGCGATTCGAGACTATTATCTGTTTCCTTATTGATATTGAATGAAACTTCCCGTGTGGCATCATCTACGGAAAGGTCAAGGTAATTTTGTGTGCTATTTACGATATTTTCAATAGTGGCATCGATTGGGGTGGACATGGCTACAGCTGCTCTACATTTTGGTGGAAGGGTCGAAATAAATTTATTCTTTATCTGCTGGTCAGCGTATCCAATTCTGTCTGCGGCTTGTTTGATTTTGGTTAAGTGCTTTTCGGCGTTGTCGCCAGTGGTGTATGTAATTGAATCGTATTCTCTTATGTGCGCATAGATTGATTTGTTTTTACTAAACCTGTTGAAGAATTGGGTTTTTAAGGATTCCAGTGAATCGAACTGCTTTCCCTCAATCCAGAGTCTAGCTTGGCCCTGAAGGCTACGTTTAAAAATACTTATTACATTAATTAATTGGGCATTGTTTACGGGGTTTTCTAAAGTGTGGGCCTCAAGGTAGTCGGTAAACGATAAGTAGTGTGCACTACATTGGTCGTGATCGGTTATGGAACCGTCATATCTTTTGGGAAGGAAATCGGTTTGTCTTAGGTGGGGCACGGGGTGAGGATTGACGGGCTCATTTAAAATTACTTCGTTATCAACAACGTCGACCATACTTTATAATATTAATTATTAATCAAATATCAAAAACAATTTAGTGTATATATATATGTAAACTCTCACTTTTCAATCAAGGTTACAAATCAAAGATCAAAATGGTTTTGACTTACCCCAAATGCTTCGGATCCAATTAAAAATGAATTAAAGGAATGCAAAAAGTGTTAAAAAATGTTTAAATGTTCAAACAACGAATTAAAGAAATGTTAAAGTGCTCATCAATGTTCAACTTTTCAAACAACGAATTTAAAAAAAATGCGAAAGGTGTTCATCAATGTTAAAAAAAAAAGTAAATGTTAAAAAACGATCGAAAAGAAAAAAAGAAAAAAAACAAAACGGCGTGAATTTGAAAGTGTCCAAACGAAACAGTTCTTGTCCGCTTGCTTCTGTTTTGATTCTTCTTGGGTCTTCCTCGATTATCTTCTTTGTCCTTATCCAATGGTTATAATTTGATAAAATTTCTGCTTGTCTCGATCTCATTCAAATATAATTTCAGCTTGTCTTTTGTGTCTTCCTCGATTATCTTCTTTGTCTTTATTCAATGGTAATAATTTAATAAAATTTCTGCTTGTCTCGATCTCATTCAAATATAATTTCAGCTTGTCTTTTGAGTCAAAGTAAATTTCTGGTTTTCTCCTTTCAAACGAATATGGTTATTTTTGTCTTCGTCTTCGTCTTCGTGTCTTGTTAAGTGTTTATTTCTTGTTTTCTCACTCCGTTCCTTATGAAATTTGGGTCTTCCACCATGTAATATAATGTTGCGTTGTTGAGGTACTAATGAAAGACTCTAACTCGCTTGACTGTCGTAACACATATATTGTTTATTCAGTATAATACTTCAGTACAATATACAACTATAAGTATAGATAAGGAACGGACGTCAATGATGCTGTCGGTGAGGTGTGAAGTGTGTAGGTCTGCTTCTGAAGAAGTGGCTGTGAGGTGTGTCTGGGCCCTTCTGAAACTTGGGAGTATATTGGCTCAGTTCATTTGCATATGTCAATTACGTAATCTGTGAGGGTAACGATTGGTCCTAAGTTGATCCAGGGGTGTTTAAGTGGGAGTGATTAACGGTATAATAAGGTATTTCTGTGATGGATGACACTGTCAAATCTGTACTTAAATAGTGTCAGTCACTCCTGGTTTAACGATGGGAAAGTCACAAAATTAAGCTAAGTGTTTTTTTTAGGGACTCTATTATAAACTAAATGGTCATTAAAACATCTGGACAAACTCTCCTCTGGACTTTCTGGGTCAAGTTTGTGAACCTATTTAAATTCCGATACAGAGGTCGATTTCTTAAATATAACAGTATATCGTTATATTACAAAAGGCACCCGTTTCTAAGGAATTTACTGATTCTAGATATACTGCTCTAGATGACATGCAAGTAAACATTACACAATATCGTTTAAGATGACTCTTTATACAGTATTGCAATGATAATTTACGTACGGTATTGCCGAATTTTTATATCTCATTTAAATACTATCGAATCTTCATACAGTATTTCAATAATAATTTAACGTGGGACGCGCACCTAATATACAGCAACAATATTGCTGGTCGTCAGTCGAGTTATTAGCAGAAATTCACGTAATTAATTACCGTACCAAACAGACACTTCATCTTATTTTCATATCATCTTACCCAGTCTGTCCTCCGGTAAATTATATATCTTTTGTGTGTTTAGTTGACCTCGTAAACGTTTGCTGATCACACATTCACGAATATATCTGGAAACCGAACCCGTAGCTCAAACTAACCAATATCCATTCTGACGTAGAGCATTCATAGTAGCACTTCGACTTATATGGCTAACCTTACCGATAAGTAGATGTGAGCATGCAAGACTTTAAATTGTATTTATTAGTACATTATCCGTAAATAAACTACGTGGATAACTTAGTCATATCATCCTCTGGGCAAAATACATCAAGCTTCGAATTATGAAGGATTTACCGGTATTTATTTTATAACCCGGATGGATAAGATCACCCAATGAAAGGATGCTTTATTACGGGATCAATGCACTAATACCAATCTTATAAGAAATCTATAATCTGCGTCAACAAAAAAGAACAATCTTTGAATGGCAATGAAGAAGCTTTAAATTATTATTGGGATATCAGTGACAGGTAATCGTGCATAAAAACAGTAATATGATACAAATCAATACAATATACACAAATTTGATGTAGCAAAATTAATTAATTTAGAAAATACATTTATTTGGTTTTCTATACTTAATAATTACTAATTTATTACTGCATGAATGATAATACTGTAGGTATCCTTGCCATTTTATTTGTTAATTATGCATCACAATCACATGTCATGCTGTGTTATTCTACGGGCAAATTGATATCTAATGGTGATTATTATTGGTTTCTAATACATTAATTCAGCTTTTTTTGTAAGAAAAAAGTTCTTGCGTACGGAATAAAAATCTAAGTATGGCTGTGGTAAAGAGTATCGTATCTGCTCGCTCTCTCTCTCTCTCTCTCTCTTATTGCAGCTATTTGTAGACCGATATGGTCATAATTCATCCAACTCCAAATTTTTTTGTATACTAATTCAATAAGGCACATAGTATTGTTATTTATCCCTTTTTATACCAATCTTCATATTATATCATCTTTTAATATACCTATTTATATAAATTAAAACCATATTTTTCTTATTCATATTTCTTCCAATATACTGTAATCTTGATCACACTGCTATACATGGAATTATTGTAGAAAGACTATATTGGTAATAAACAAATTTCAAATAATAATATGTTAGCCTATATTATTCATTTGTTTCAGCTGAAATATAAAAACAAAACTTGTATAAATAATTTGTAAACAAACTGAAAGGAACATGCACATCCATTTTAGTAAATTTAGTAAATTTAGTAAATTAGCCAAGTTCTTGAGTAAAGACTAAAAAATGATAGACAACCACAATGTATTGTTTGAATAAATCAAAGATTCCCCATGATATTTGGGGTTTAATTTAGGATCAACCTGGATTTTACAAATCCCATGTTTTACGTACGTCCTTCAGTAACGTACGTAAAATGTACATTTTTCACATACTATTATTGTAACCATTAAAAAAATCCTGGATACTCCCCTGAAAATGTTACTTGAAATTAACTGATATGAATATACCTTGAAATACATACTTAGTCATCTATGTTCACAGACAGAAGCCTATCTGTCAAACGATCTGTGAGGGGGGTGTTTTCTCGCAATGCTTTTCTTTCCAACAGCAGACTTCTATTTGATTTTAAAATATATTTGTATTATTGTATTATTGTATAATGACGGGTAGATACATAATGAAGCGAAGTTCTTAAGCCAAAGGGGGTTTGAGGGTTGTTACGAAGCTGGAGTGCAGCAGAAGTGATGGTAAATAGAACCATCCTATACAAGCCTGAGCACTGGCTTGTTTAATTATGTATGTACCGTAAAGCTGTCTAAACTATCAAACTAGTTTGACAAAAAAAGTGTGATGTTCCCAAATGGCCACATCACATTTTTTTGTCACATAGAGATTGTAGAGACCGCTTTAGAATCAATAACAATTTATTTGATCTGAAAAGAAATACAAATATTATCACTGTAGTGTAAAAAAAAATGTGAAAGGATCAGAGAGACTTCCAATAACACCGAACAATGGCCAAAAACATGAAAGGCACCTTGTGTAACAGAAGTCTCGATATTATTTATAACATTTGTTTATACATAACTTTATAAGAATAAATAAGATGGAATTTATAGTTTGCATTTCAGATAGTTTGTACAACATACCTACCATAGTAGTATACAATCCTGACCTATAGTTGTGATTCACAACCCTTTCGACTCCACTTTTTAAGCCTCAGTTTGTAAGCACAATAAATTATAAAATAGTTTATCCATCCTGTAATTGGTGAGTTACTCACTGTTGGATGCATTTGAAATTTAAAAATATGGGTTCTGTAATTAGTTTTTGGTAATACTTTAAACATTTTACCTGGCAAGTTTTTTATGGTGCTTCTCGGGAGAATTGATAGCAGCATGAATAAAAAGTTGCTGAAACTCGTCTCTCTGAGAAATACAAAATTGTCACAATAACTAATACGAAATTATTTATAAAGGTATTTTTTTATATATACAATAATAATAGAAATTTAGCTTGACAAGTGGAACTGGGACTCGGTGACGTAAACAGCACTGATAGGTAAATCATTGTATGAGTTGCCATTTGTATCCCATATCTTGGCATTAACATAGATTTCCTATCACGCAGATAGTGCAATTAGTAAATTTATCTAAATTGACCTGCCCTCATTTTCGTAATGTTCTAGTGACCATAAAATCAATCTATTTTCGTACGTGGGCTGTACTAAATTGGAAATAGAATTATAAGAGTGGAAAAAACAGAAATTGGACAAGATTTTAACCAATCACCCTGGAATTTGAAGGTAGACATCATAATCCATAGGCCTACATTTTTATATTTGAAATACAGAGTGTGCTTTAAATGTAAATGTATTTATTCTGGTTCACAGTCTTAACTGGAAACCGAGGAAATTATACACTCCACAGACCCACGGCAGCTCTGTCTACACTATCAAAGTTTGACAAAAAAAGTGTGATGTTCTCAAATATGGTAGTGAAATGACATCATCATGTCCATATATGAGCATATGACATTTTTTCTTTTGCCATTTGGTTAAACAAACTTTCCAATTGTTTTTTAAAAGGAAAACAATTTTTTGTACCTGTGCATTGCTTCCTCCCATTTTCACAATCTTGTATCTCACTGGATTCAGTAAATCCACAGCTTGTGCATATTCACCATTCTCGTATGCTACGAGTGCTTCACACACTGGTAAGCCAACTTCCTTCATTACGTCACATTGATCTCCACAGCGACGCCTAAATGCAGTGAAATACAAAGCACGTTGGTTATAGTCAGTGTAATGTGAAAATTGAGCAACACAGACAGCACCGACGAGTGAAGACGGTAGCCAAATCACTCCGGCCGCGCTTCACTCCGGCCGCCGTATCAGTTTAGCGCGATGTTATGCACTCCGGCCGCTATTCAATTCGACTTCCTGTGCAAAGGGGCCGTTAGTATGGAGCGCCCATATCTATGTTTTCTATACTGTTCAGTGTTATAACAAATTCTTGGTGAATTTAAATGGAACTAGTTGAATATTTATTAGCAACAATTTTACTTTTTTCATTAACAATAACAATCAAAGAAGTTGGAACTGCTTTTTCTTTCAAACTAAACTTAACTTAATTAAATTCAATAATAAAATAATAATCAAATACCCGTAAACTTTTCATAGACTCATTTCCAGCCGTTGATTTTCTTCCATTTAATCCCATGTAAAAGGTTAGAATTGAATTGCGCCGTATAAAAAAGGGCCAAATCAAAAAGAGCCGAACGTAATGCAGAAAGAGCCGAATAAAAAAGGGCCGAATTAAAAAGAGCCGAACGTAATGGTAAATGGGCCGAATAAAAAAGAGCCGAATGCTGAAAGAGCCGAACGTAATGGTAAATGGGCCAAATAGAAATGCGCCGAATGCTGAAAGAGCCGAACGAAATGGTAAATGCATGGGCCGAATAGAAATGCGCCGAATGGTAAAAGAGCCGAACGTAATGGTAAAAGAGCCGAATAGAATTAAAATTTGCTGCCGGAGGCAGCAATGGCGTTCCATACGGACTACTGTACTTTAATTGTGTGTGAAGTACTTTCGATCGAATTTGTTGCGGAATTCTTTAATTGTGCGAGGAGCTTTCGAATTTGTTGCGGACTTCTTTAATTGTGCGAGGAGCTTTCGAATTTGTTGCGGACTTCTTTAATTGTGCTTAGCTCTTCTTTAATTGCGCGTTTCTTCTTTATTTGTGCATTTCGTTTTATATTTTCATGCTTTCTTTTGTTTATATGCGATTTCTTCTTTAATTGTGCGATTTCTTCTTTAATTGTGTGATTCCTTCTTTAATTGTGTAATTCCTTCTTTAATTGTGTGATTCTGTGTTATAGTGTGCGTGACAGTTGTGGGCCACCGTAGAAGGCAGTATGACAGACAGAAACGCGAATACGCATGTGCATAGCATGACGCTTTCGATTTGCGCGAACAAATTCGCCTAGTGGAAAATCGGCTTAACGTTTGCTGTTATACTAGAGAAATCACGATACCGTGTTGTACCGGAAGTTTCATCAACACGCAGTGCATGCTAGGATAAAGGGTCAAATCGTTGATCGCTTGAATTGGCTGGGTTGTCAACAATCATCGTCGCCTCCTCGCTGTCCGATGTATTCGCGCGGTTTTTACCATTTTCATTATTGTATTCGTTCACGTTTGCATTGTTGTTTATTTTGTTCTCGGTTCATTTAAATTAATAACAGTTATTTTAAGGGTTTCATTGTTTCATCTATACACTATGGAAGAAGATGCCATTTTTGCGATGTTATTTTTTATTCTGTTTGGAGTGGGAAACGATAGAGGCCTACTACCACTACGAGTTGGCCCCAATAGGCTAGGCGTAAAGCGTGGTTCCCACTAGAACGTAACGCAAGGACGTAAACGCAACGCAAGCGTTTTAACCAATGACAAGCGAAGTTATAGACAGTTAGCAATCACAAGCGAATAAGCCATCGATTGTGATTGGTCAATTCACTTGCGTTGCGTTACGTCCTTTTGTTGCGTCGCTAGTGGGAACCACGCTTAAGACGTGGTAGGAGGATGATTGCTGGCAGCGAAGCAGCAATAAATGGGCCCAATCTTGTTAGCAACGTCGCATGACATGATTGATATTACGACCTGTTTTATCGAGAGGTCAAAATATACCCTGAGGACACTTCCAACACGGAACGGCGACCGGGAATCCACCGTAGAAGGCAGCCAAGTAGCCTTTTTTGCAATTAAAATCTCATTACACGGAATCTCTTTGTTGTTATACAACACATTTCTCGTAGGCGTGTAGAATATGCGTGTAATAGCGTGTTGTATAAACTGATGATTTCTGTGGCTGAAGCTGACAACTGTGTCTTGGGAATATTCCTTTCACAAGCACATTTTTTAAACCAATACGCATGGTTTATGATTACCTTTTCCATCAAAATTATTAGGCAGTTTGTGTAATCTCCGTATACATGTGGGTAAAATGTGCATACATGTAGTGTGACATCAATAACGTATGTGATAACGATTTGTTATGCCTTTTTACTTGCGGAAGGCATTTCACAAGTTTAAGATTTATTCGTTAAAAATTAAGTGGTTTATTCAGACTTAGTTTTTGCATAACTGTTTCAAGAAACGACAACATAGTAAAAAATGTTGTTACCACCCACTTTTGCCCAAATGAAAAAAGCTATACATTCAAACGTATACGTGTTGTGACACAGTTCTAACATTTTTGTTACGTTACCTTATGAATTCTCGTATAGATTTTATCTGCGCTTTTGCAACATCTTGATGTTCGGATCGTAACGCTGCCATCACATAGTGCAAGTCACTGTAGACAAGCAGATGTTTGAAATGAAAAGGTTCTCCTGTTTCATACAGTTGTTGCCAACGTTCTTTTTCTACCTTTACACCTGTAACAATACAAGTTGATAAACTGCAATGAATGAACAAACAGCTGATTACAAGAATGCACTGTTACCACAGAATAAAAAAATATACCTAGCTATTTGTTTTTTTGTACACATCTTAAAAATCTTGATTCAATGCAGACATGGAAAAGGTGGCTCAAAAAAGATGAAATGTGGGAAATTGTGTTATAGGATAGTAACTTACAAAGTTTTTCTCCCTAGTAGTAATAGTTTTCACCAGGTACTAAGTTACAGCCGCATATGGAGTCATTCCTGTCGGGAGTTGAACCCAGGTCATTCTGTATGATAGTTATGTTACCTTCATCATGTGTAGAAAGTGGTAAGAGATCAATATAATGTTTTAAAATATCTCTGACTTACCTTCAAATTCAAGTCTATACAGGAGTGATGCAGCATGTACTGTATAGGTGGAATTAAGACACCTTGGTAATATCTTATAAAAACAAATATATGTTTAGAAATTGCATGTGCAACAGTTAACTTATGCTGTACAAATAGTTGTAATAATGTGTTCAATACTTAAGCCTGTTTTCAACTAGCCAAAGTTGTGTTACCCTTTCCACTAAGATGTTCATTTTCATCACGTCTGTGCCTACTGAGCTTTTTGATTCGAACGAGTGTTCATAAATCATTTCCTTAGCCCTGATTAGTTGCACAATTTTTCTCTTTACAAAAAGTAGAAAGTATTCGAGCCGCTAATTTTGCTGAAGCAAGAATACATCGCATAAGGGGATTTGGAAAATGAAAATATGAATGCGTATATAAGCCGACGCTTTTCATTAGTGAACAAATTTACCTAGTGGAAAACAGGCTTAAATGGTCTTTCACATCTCTTCCAGCACGGTTCCGGTCCGGCAACAAATCAAATTGAACGCCAATGTTTCTATTACAAGACGTTCCATGCGGCTTTGCGATTTTATTGGCCGGCGCCAGACCTGAAACGTGCCGGAACAGGTGTGAAAAATTCTTTATGCAGCAGCCAGTAATATTCAACCAGTTTACCTCTGAATCATATATATCCAGTGCTTTGCTGTAATTACCTATCTCTACATAATAGACAGCAAGATGCCAGTAAATATGACCAGCTAAACCATCACAAATCTACAAACCAAATGATAAAATTCCGCAATATTAGGCGGAAAAAATTGGAAAAAGATGGAAAATATAGACAATATTTGTTTCATCTTTATTGTTTAAAATTAATTAATATTCGGTATATCACCAGGCGTTTTACCATTTCTTCTAATTCCTGTAAATTTTTATAATTTCCCTATAAATAACATCCCACAGGATTTTGACAAATATTTCATTGTAATAAATTACCATTCACTTAGTATCTACATGAACATTCTAGAATAAGATGTTTTGATTTAAGAAACCATGTATAATTAATATAAGAACAATCATGAACATTCCAGAAGTGCTATTAATAGAAACTGTAATCCAATAGAATAAGAAGTATAAGGAATGATCTAGAAGGTTATGAACATATTGTATATAAGGGGAAGTATGACAATTGTAAAGGGGGAAAGGGATTTTTTGATTGAAGCATTTATTTTGAAGAAGGTTGGATATTAGAGGTTGGATATTCGATTGTAAAAGTTATTGTGAATCTGTTGTTTAAAGTGCTTACTGGATTTTTGAAAGTTGAAGTTGATTTGCTTTGTTTTGAGTTATTTTACAACTTTGTGGATTTTTTGTGTATACCTTTATGTCACAAGGGAGTTCCTAAAGTATTTTCAACCGCTCGGAAACATACGTGAAGGGAGTTCGTGACATTCATCACAATTAAATGTAATTGGGCAGACGTTTGCCCTACCCTGATTAACTGCACTTTATGGGTATGTACACTTGCGAAAAAATGTTCAAGGTGGAACTCAAACCCATTACCTCCAGATCACTAGACAACCTACCATTACACTAAAGTAGGGCAAACCATTAATTAACTCTCTTATGCAAAACTACTTCACACTGTTCTAAGTAATTAAACAACTTTTCAAGCTTGTGATAATATTTTAAGAATAACAAAATTGTAAATACAGTAGTTAATTAAATATGCCTAGCATTTTGTAACCTAACCCCCAAATTGATAACATGTTTATAAACAAAAAGCTTGCAACAGACCTTCCAGTCATTCTCAGTTTCTGTCATAAACTGAATACCATTATCAGGTCTACCGGTCATCTCAAAACAATGGGCATTAGCATGACTTGACCAGCAATCATTTGGGTTAATGGCCAGTCCCTGTACAAGTAAAAATAAGATACTGCAATTAAAGTAACATCTTGTTTCAGGAACGAATCCGGGCGGTGATGTAAAAGTAGCTTTAAAGATGTATTGTCCCCCTGAACAAATCATTTTTAAAAATATTTTTGTTGAATAGGCCATTTTAATGATACATAAAAGTTATTCACTTTGAAATAAAATTTGATCGAAAAAAAAAATTATTTACCTAAGAAAATCGTAATTTAAAGTAAAAAAATAGTCAACCGGAAGTCGGTTGGCTGGCAGCCAGCTGGCTTCCGGTTTAATTTAACCCTTGACCTGAATTAGCTTATGAATTATGCATATTGTATGATTCTTGGTGTGTGTGACGTGTGTATGTGACCTCTAGGTCATCACAAAAAAAATACGACGTGATATGGCGAGACGACGATGTGGGAATGTTCCCCGATGGTTCTGTAGTTTAACAACAAAAAAACAACTCCTATCTTGAAGAAAAGACTATGGCTAAGCGAAGCCCTAGCAGATTGGTAAGTAAGAACTGTAGTTTCTATGGTTGCAGCTTTGTTAGTTAGTATAGGAAGCCTAGCTAGCCCATATTACAGCTGTGTACTGGCTAGTGTACTATCCCCTATCTATTGGCTAGGCTTAGTAGTACTAGAGTCTAGCCTAGCAGTAGTACTAGAGCCTAGGCCTAGTTGTAGGCCTGAGTGAGGGTTCAGCCTGAGTGAGTAGTAGGCCTAATACTAATAGATACAACTTGTAAGCCTTATTAATAGTTAGGATTAGGCCAGTGGTGGCCCCAGCGGGGGGGGGGGGGTGTCTACGGGGGCTCTAGCCCCCTCGTCGGGGAGCCTAGCCCCCCCCCCCCCCGTCGGGAAACACGGGTACTTTTTGTCGGGGAATATAATATACAGTAAAAAAACGTTCGCGTTCACTTCATACAGCTTCAGCGCCTAGAAAACCACGACGTTCCATTGACATTCATTATTGCCAGCGATCTAACTTACTACTAAACATTAGCTAGGTACGCACTTGTCTGGCGGTATCCCTTTGTACGAATCGTTCAACGTTGGGTCGAGACGCGTGATATCAAGTTCCATCCAGGGACCAAAATGTGTAATGTAGTTATTTTCCAGGCGAAGTTTACCGATGGTTACCGAAGGGAACACGGGTACTTTTTGTCGGGGAATATAATATACAGTAAAAAGCGTTCGCGTTCACTTCGTAGCTCTAGCTTCAGCGCCAAGAAAACCGCGACGTTTCATTGACCGTGAGAGTTCGTCAGAGTGATATTATGCACTTTATATGCATTCATTATTGCCAGCGATCTAACTTACTACTAAACAATAGCTAGGTTCGCACTTGTCTGGCGGTATCCCTTTGTACGAATCGTTCAACGTTGGGTCGAGACGCGTGATATCATGTTCCATTCAGGGACCAAAAAGTGTACTGATAGTTATTTTCCAGGCGAAGTTTACCGACGGTTACGTCGTGTACTGCGTCGACGTACGCTACACACAGCAAAAACGAATTATGTTAATTGTTCGTATGTTCACCAATTTTTTAATTTACAAGTAACCTTCTGTACCGTGGGGCACCTAAAATAAATTTTTCATCCATTACTAAATAAAAAAACATGCCATTTTCGCTTAGCCAACATCTTATTATAGCTAAGTTATTACATTTTCAATGTCCTGTATGTCATGAATTTCTCACCACTCGGAAGTCCAGATGGTACGCACGCATACACTTGGGAGGAATAAACTTATTTCCCCGACTAAAAAAGGTCTACGCTTGCGTTTTTTAAGCCTCTAGGCCTGATGTTTCCAAAGTATAAAATGCAATTTTTTGAAGACCTGCAGCTCTAGTTTTAAACATTTTCTTAGCTCAGCCCCAACAATAAAGCTGGTCATATTTCGAAGTACAAGAAGTGCATTTTCCGGGACCTAACATCTCTATTTTTCAAACATTTCTTAGCTCACAACCATGATAGGGACTTATATATTTTGTTTCATGTTTTGAAGTATAATAAGTCCAATTTCCGGGACCTCCAACTCTATTTTTCTAAATTTTCTTTGAACTTTTATTTTTTAAATTGAAAAATATGGATTGAAACAGTAATCGCGCATCGTTTTTTTGCACGCAGTATTTTATTTATGCATTATAAGAAATGGCTACCCTAAATCTGATTAAAATGACCTCAAATGACGCCAGAACGCGTTGCTTCCAGGGGCTTCGGCCCCTGGACCCCCACCGGGGGCCCTTGGCGGCCCCCTGGCCCCAGCCTAGTGATGCTCGCTTCGCTCGCATAGCCCCCTCGTCGGGGAATGTAGCCCCCGCATCGGGAAGATCCTGGCGCCACCCCTGGATTAGGCCTATAACATTCATCTGTGATCATGGAGTAAAGAATAAGGTTTTAGTAGTGTGAATTTTGACACCACCAACTCGTCTTATTTTTAGTATAATAAAATAATACTATAATAATAGTCCTTTATCATTATTCATATCACTTTTCATTCATTTTTAAAACATTTAATTGTCTTTCCTATGTAGAGTTTGTGATTTAAAAAAATTATAGGGTGATTGCATATGAGGTCAAAAGGTTATAAAAGTTGACCTCGCTACGCTCCAATGCTCCTGGTAGACAAACAACCTCCAGTTACTTTGCTCACACATGGTGTTTACACAGTGATTACGTGTATTATTTGCTCTTCAATTGTATATTATTTTTGAGTAATGCCAAGTTTCTGTACAGTGAAAGATTGGAGTGTTGACAAAGTGCGAGGCACGCGAGGCAAGCGAGGCAAGCGCGGCATGCCAAATATTTGTGCGAGGCATCATTTTATCATTTCCAAAAGTGCGAGGCATGCGAGGCATATAGTTTACAATTTCAAAAAGGTGCGAGGCATATCTTAACGTGCTATTATGATATATTATAGGCCTAATAATCAATCGATACAAGCGTATCTAAAAAGATTCGTGTATACACTCATCATGTTGTTTATTTTTATGTAACGATTGTTTTTTCATTCAAGTCATATCGTGTCAAATTTTACTTTTACAAAAGTGCCCAAACTACGGTTCAAAAATCTGAACGACAGTCTTCAACTTTCGATAAACAATAATTGTTATAGCGACACACTCATCAAATGACTGAAATGTTTGTTGGCATTTCGAGCGGGTTCACTCACATGTCTCTCGAACATAGCAGAGTGAAAATAATATTTTGTCACACCCCTGCGCCTAGATCCGGTAGACCCGAGAGATGGACAATCCCTCTTTACTATTTAGCAGGTAGCGGAATGATTCAGCCCTCAGCTCAGAGGATTGTGGTGCATTCCCCTCCTATAGCACGTGGTTTCAGCAGCAACGCACAGACTTCTCTCTGAGCGGCGTGCCAAAGACATTTTTGACATTCCATTCTCTAGGAACAACACGTGTACCTCTCTCGCAAATAAGGTGAACAGCGATTGCCAGGACAAGTTCAATAACTGGCGGTGAATAAAAGGTAACTGATATGCCGATCCAATAACATGCCGCAAAGAAAAAAATTGCGACAGAATTCTGGAGCGCGTGTGAAAAAAGACTTACGTCCGACAATTGTAATACTAGGCCTAAAATTAAACTTTAGCTAATATGCTTAGCCCTAACCTAGATAAGAGGCCTATGTAGAAAATAATTTAATCAATTTTGATAAAATAATAATTGGTGTAATATTTAATAATGATACACTATTCCTGTTTTAGTAAGCTAGGTATATTACGAACGATTTTTATTTATTGTTGTCCATGTACGTACTAATAAACCTGGCGCTAGTTTCCTTCGCTTGTATTTTTACTCCAAATTTGATAACTAACTTTATCGTGTGAATACCACACCTTAGAAGTATACCTCATGAGTACTTTAATGAAAGAATCACATAAAAAGTAACAAATAAATCCTTAAATTAATGATTTTACAGGCGTGTTTCTCGCACACTGTTCGCGAATTTCACTTATTCAATGTTCAATATTTTTGTTTCTATGGAGCGCCAAAAGAGCAACGATAATAGAGGACTAAAACTCAGTGGAATGCGTCAATTTCTCATGCATTTATTGGTGAAAAACACGTTTTATTTCAATATATTTGTTAATTTGTCAATAAAAATGTTGTAATATGTTACTGCTGATACTGTTCTGTTTTCAAAGAATAATAATCGATCCTAAATCAACATCACTACCTAGTCTAGACCTAGGACATCCTACTAAGGATATTATGATGAATTTTTCTATTTTATTCTTTAAAAGGTTAACGAAACCGTGTACATTATCAACAGTAACATTTTTCCTTACTGACAGTGACAAAATCTATTGAAATTGTACTTGATTTTCACCAAATAATGCGTTAAATATAAATGGATTCCACAGAGTTTTTAGCCCTCTAATTAATTTTGCTCTTTTGGCGTTCCATAGAAACCAAAATATTGAACATTGAGTGTGCGAAATGCGAGAAAAACAACGTCTGTAAAATCACCAATTTAATGGATTTATTGTTACTTTTATGTGATTTTTCTTCATTAAAGTAGGCCTACTAATTCTAAGCTGTGGTATTCAGGATAAAGCCTTGGTTAAATTACAAGGCAGGTGCAAAAGGAAACTAGCCTAGCGGGCCTAGGCTACTTCAATTTCGGTGATTTCCTGCCTTGCAATTTTGAGAAATGATAAAATGATGCCTCGCATTTTTTGATGATGGTAAAACGATGCCTCGCATAAATTTCTGACTTGCCTCGCATGCCTTCCCTGCCTCGCGTGCCTCGCTGCCTCGCACTTTGTTACTACCCGAAAGATTGTGGTATTCGTTCAAACAGAGATGTAGAAGTTTCTTTTTTTAGAATTCCTAAAGTTTTGAGGCTACATGCTATGGTGCTAAAAAGCAAGAAATAAAGGCCAAAAGGCAGAGGGTCTGGCTAGACAAAATGTTAACAAAATCGAAAATTATCGTGTATGTTCTAAACATTTTATTGGAGGTATGTATTGATTTTCAACATTGTTGAGTATTGTATGTTAACCTAGACTATATTTATATACATATATTTGATATAGTTTCACACAATTTACATTGTTTATGAATAGGCCTATGCTATCTATAATTATGATGGAGGATGCATGTGCATTAAGGCTGGTTTCCTGTTGACGTAAGAAGTCAAATTTTGCAACGATTCTTGCGTTTCATACGCTTCTTACGTCTCTTACGAAAGTTGAGAAAAATTTAACGTCGTTGACCTTAGTCAAGATCGTGTCGGGCCGCAGAGAAACATCTGTAGTTATGCTGCTCCCGAAAGTTGAAATTTTGGCTGTGAAACACACGTACGTCGATTTTGTTACGAAAGTTGAAATTTTTTCTTACGTCGGTCAGATTTATGACGTATTTGAAACAACATCTCTGATTGGTGTTTCTTTTTAGAGCGGGTTTTATCATTTTTTTCGCGCGAAATGTTGAATGTTGTTATTGTACCTGTAGCTACTCAGCAGCAGTGTCAGTGCAGCACACCAACATATTATTTTCAGTAGATAGGCTAGGCCCTAGTATTAGTAAAATACTTAATTAATACTGTACTAATAGGAATTGATTTGACCAAATAATCAAACTAGCCTAGGCTAGTATAGGCCTATGTATTATTTTGTATGAATCAAAATATGAATTAATTATCCTGGCCCTCTAGGCCTAGCTCTAAATAGTTTCAAAATTTTAAAAAGGCAAATCATTTCGAGATTCCTATTATTATTAAACCTATCTAGGCCCTAGGCTAGTCATTGGCCTATAGGCCTATAAGCATATCTAATCGAGCATGAGATAGTACTACCGCAGTAAGATACCCATTATTTACAGGCCTATATACAAAATCAAGCAAACAATTTTTTTTAAAGTTACATAATATTATATTGCTTACAAAGGGGCTTTCTATATCTTATCTTGTTGCAAATGTTCATTTTCGCGACGCAACAGAAGAATGTCGATTTCTTTGAAATGCTGATTGTTTATTTTGATATGAGTTGTAAACTCCCTGATTAGAACATTATTATATAGAAACTACTGTGCATTTGTAAAGTATGTATAACATTGTAAAGTGGGCTAAAATTATAGTAGTAAAAATACATATACAAATGTTATTGTCCGGCTTTCATTCACTATAAGGACATACACATTACGTCATAACTCTTTTCGCTCATTGGTTGCTTGTTACGATTGCGCTTACGTCTCTTGCGAAAGTTGACTTCAAGTCAACTTTCGTAAGAAACGTGACGCAAGGGCGTTCATTCAAGCGTAAGATAAAAAATTCCGGTTTCCTGTAAAATCGGAAGACAACGTCGTAACGCAACAATTGGTAGGTCATCGGTTTGCTGTAAAATCGTTTGTCGTTACCATTTTTCTTACGTTGCGTCGATTTTATAAATTTTTGATCGTAATCGGTTTTCTGTAAAATCTGCATTTCTTACGACAAATCGACGTAGTCGCAACAAAAGTGATGTTCTTACGTCGACAGGAAACCAGCCTTTAATTAACTCAGCTGATACCATTCTGGGCCTTCATGCTGTGAATTGATTACTATACCTTAGTTAATCATAGGTGGTTATGCATATCATAGGGATTAATAGAAGTCTGTACATCATACAGGGTGTTGTCAAAATGTATTTATAAACACCGAATTGAATATTGTTTATTAAACCCAAAAATTGCTATATTACGTCTATATACTGTATTTAACATGTATACATATTTCTTTTTAGGCAAGCCTGCGCCACTTCCAGAGCAAGCCCATCCTGATTGGGCTCCAACTCAAGACATGGGCAGGTTGGACCTGGGCAGGTTGGACCTGGATGATCACACCGCAAAACGTGATAAGGAGCGATGCGAAAGGTCACAAAAAAGAGAACTGGAAAAAAAGAAATGTATTGCTGTGGAAGGTTTGTTAGATCTCCAATTAGGTGAGGCTAATATGGAAGATGTTTCTCCTGTAGAACGAACGACTCAAACAGTAGAGTTTGGTGTTGATATGTCAACACAGACACATATGTGTTATGCTGACATAGATGTCTTACAGGCCCAGTCACATTCCTTGTTACAGGAGTCGCCAATAACAGAGTTAACTTTTAAAAATGACAATGAGCGAACTCATTTCTACACAGGGTTGCCTTCATTTGCAGTATTGATGTTGGTTTTTGAACTAGTTAAAAGCAGATTCCTGAGTAGAACATCAGTAAGTCGATTCCAGCAGTTACTAAATTTTGTACTGTTCAAACTTCGACTGAACCTTAGAGATCAGGACATTGCGTGCCGATTTCATATGTGACTCAACAGTGTCTCGAGTTTTTAATACGGGACTGGATGCCATGTCTGTGCTGAACAAGCTTATTGTATGGCCAGAAAGGGAGGTGTTGTGGAAAACCATGCCAATGCAATTTCGAATTGCATTGGAGTACAGTCGAAGGTAGCAGTAATAATTGACTGTTTTGAGGTTTTTTGCGAGTGGCCCTCAAGTCTTGAAGCGAGGGCACAACTGTTTTCCAGCTACAAGCACAACAATACAGTAAAGTTTTTAATTGGCTGCACTCCATGCGGGTCAATTTCATATTTGTCTGCAGCATGGGGAGGCAGGGGTACAGATAAGACCATAACATTGACGTCAGATTTGTTTGATTATCTGCTCCCTGGGGATGTCATCCTTGCCGACCGAGGTTTTGACATAAAAGATGATGCTGGGTTTTATGGTTGCAAAGCAAAGATTCCTGCTTTTAAGAAGGGAAAACAACAGCTGTCTGCTCTTGAGGTGGAAACCACAAGAAAAATTGCTCATTTACGAATTCATGTGGAGAGGGTCATCGGTGGTGTCCGTCAAAAGTACTCAATTTTAAGTTCAACATTACCAATTGAGTACATGACAACATACAGTACAGGCATACCTAAGGTTGACAAGATTGCCAGAACATGCTGTGCATTGTTTAATTTATGTCCTGCCATTGTTAGAAGTGGTTGACTCGTTTAGTGTTCTAATGTTCAGATAAAAAGAAATAGCTTTTTATATGCAGCCTAACAATAACATGCATTTTCATGTTTGAAGGTCTGAAGCCCTTATAATGAAGATGAAAAGCTTTGTTTATGAAATACTGTAATAAAAATAAAATTGAATTAAAAGTTTTGAATGGTCTATTTCTTTCTGTTAAATGACTTGTATTCTGTATATGTTGTATGTGTCAATTACACAATAAATGATACAATTTTCACTTTTACACATTTACAACAATAGTATTTTATTTATACAAATACTTCACTTGACAAAAATACACACAAGTTTAGCAGCGGATTTAATATTTAATAAACAGCTTTGCCGCCTGCATTTACGAGGGCTTCGGACCTTCAGACAATGTCTGGCTGCATTACAAAGCTGTTTTTTTTTTTGTTTTTCCTTTTTTAATTTCCTGTACTTTAACAGCACTTTAGCTGCTTCCAGATTTCTTAACCTTCTTATTTGTTTTGCGGAAATCAGGGCAGAACCAAATCTTCGGACTGTACGTATCCTTTAGTTTCAGGCAACTGTGATGATACCATTTAATTGGACAGCTTTTGTTGTCACACTTCAGCATAGACCCACTTGCTTACATCTCCTCTGAGTCTAACAACTTTAAAATCTGGTCTGTGTGGGGGACAAAAAATGCCCATATCCGACTGAAATCCATTAGCAAATTGATTGTAAGCCTCTGTAGATTTGTAGGCTTGAAAATTTTCAGCTGTGTATGGGCTTGGCGTAGCGATTAAGTATGCCATGATATCCATCGATGTGAGGTCCGGCAGACTGTAGATTTCGTGCGAAAATTCATCTTTATCGATCAATTATGTGTCTTTACCGATACCTGATATTTTCTGAAGATATCTTCGACGTTCAGTTGTTGATAAATTATCAGTTATTGCTGATAAAACAATGTTTGGCAACGACAACCTAGCGGTGCTGACTGCCATTGTCTATACGTAAACACACAGTAAACACACTGACCACGCTGTACTCGGAGTTTGTTTGTCTACCAGAAGCAACTCGAGCGGAAAATCATTCCCCCGTGGCATTTTGAAGTCACCCTATACATAAGAAGAGCAGCGAAACTCAAAAAGCGAAAACTTGTGAATGGCTGCCAAAAATAAAAATAAGGTCACCACCAGGGCCAGGAGATTATGGTGCTTGGTTTTTCCTTCATGATTAATTAGATTTTAATGCTAATATAAATTTGTGAAAATTGTAACTAGGCCTACACTGTACATCCAATAATGTAATTATTTAGAGAAAATGAATAATCTAAGTTAAATATTTTTTGGAATGAGTACTTTACAGTACTTAGTACCGTTATGTTAAAAATTCTTCCAAAGCAATAACGTTCAAACCAACATTCACACAATTAAACTTTTTATGTACATATTTTAATAAAAAATTTCTTTCTTCTATATTAATAGGTATTAACACACTTGAATGAACAATATGAGCAAGTAGTGGAAAATGGTGAAGAAATCAACACAAAATGTGGTAGCAACATTCACAATATTTATTTGAACGTGTCTTACTATAACACTTTAAAATGGATGAACAATCACAGAAGACAAGCTATTGCTGTAATGCCACAATCAACACATCAATTAATAGTTGAAAATAAATTGTCAACAATAATGCAGAAATTCAATGAAATATACTAGTAATTAACTAATTTTTTACTGTACTGTACTGTAAATCTGCACACATTAAAATTATGGAGATTTTATCTCATGTACTGTAGTAGTATTTTTTATTTATTTAATTCTGTTGCTATGTTTGCAAAATAATTTATACAAATGTTATTGCTCTAATTATGAAAAATATACAACATTTTAAAAGCTGGAAAACAACCAACACATTTGGCTAATTCTTTATGATAGTCATCCAATATTTATCTTGTGTTCCACTACCGAGTCTACTGCCAGTTGCCTTTATGCATTATGGATATAACCTCTGTTCCAGTCTTCATTAGCTTAGTCTATAAATTGAAAAACAATGATGTATAAATACAAAAGTCAAATAGAAAATTTAATTTTTTCACAATTTATTGCATACATGTAATTATTATTTCTGTACATGAATCTGAAGTTTTCAATTTGGGGTACTAATGTACAGTAAGGAATTCCTGAAAAGTGCATCTCCTCCCTCACAAAGGCCTAGTCTAATTACTAGTGTTTTCGTTTTGGTTGCTATCAACAACAATCTATTCTACCGTCAACTTCTTTGGTACTGTATGCTGATCATTTTCCAAATGTTCATTTTTTGCCATCAGTTAGTCTTTTTTTTAGACTTTAAAATTAATTCGAGCTCCAAATGTATATCAATGGTACATCAACATAGTAGGCCTATTTCCTGTAGCTAGTTGTGGAGTGATGGCTTAGCTTGGTGAGTACGATATATAGGACCTAGCTAGGCCTCAAAGTGGGTTCTGTCTGCCTACAGTCTGCTACACTACACAGTAGTAAACTACAGTACTGTACTAACTAGGCCTACTATAGGCCCTAGATAGTAGGCTTATATTATAGCCTAGATAGCTAAGCCTATAACTATACATAAAAAACGTCTAGTTTGCGATATACTGTATAACTATTATAGGAGGATGTGTCATTCATCTAAAATAGAATTCTACTAACCAGCAAATTAACGGCAGAGCTTTTTACATCATACGATCAGGGAAACCCCAGCACTTTCTTCTGTTCGTCGCACATGCTTGTTTATGTGGTGAAGATGACAGATCGGATCTCCCCTGTTTGGATGCTCATTAACATATCATGCATATTTATGAGCTGTTAGTTAACCATCGTTATTTAGAATTTCTGAGCTTATGAGTTCGAAAAAATGGTAAACTTATTTTGATTTTTTATAAGCGAAATCAATATTTTTTTCGGATTTTTTTTCGGCGAAAGTGAATAACTTTATTATAACTACAAAGTGGTCTATTCAAAATTTGATTTTTTTCATCTTTAATTTTCATGTTTTGTGGGACAATACAACTTTAAACCACTCTACAACTGTACTTTAATTGCTATGTTACAGAAACCACAGGAGTAGCATATATGTTACAAAGGGAATTAATTAAAATTGTCATACACTGCTTTAAACATTGTTTAAAATGCATACAGTGGAAACACACATTTTGCTTGTGTAATGGCAGTGATTTGGCTTAGGTTTCAATGTGCAAGCATTCAATTCATTATGATTTGAGAAGTTATTGACCTTGTTTGCTGCTATCCCTGCTTCTTCATACATCCCACTCTCTTCTAGACCAAATGCATGCATGCCATAGAGGTAGCTAAAATAAGCATACTATTAATGTTTAGGAAATTATTACTATTAAGTCACTGCAAATAGTTAGTAAATTACAGTCAAAAAATCAACCCAAAATACCTTATTAATGTACATAATTGTTTTCATACTTTAACAGAACAACTTTCTCTTCTCATCTTTAGAATTTCATATTTAATTGTTTTTTAGTTTTGCTGTGTGTTTCTGGGTCGTTTCTAGGTTTGCTTTTAAGGTATTAAAACGTATAAAAAACATTTACCCATATAAAGGTGTAGATGGTTTCCAATGTGGAAATACTCTTGCTATTGAATCTCTCATAGGAGTACTTTGGCCCAGGTAATAATAGTTTTCCTGGGCTAACTTGAGGGCTAGGAGGTCTGTTGGATAGTCCACAAGAAGATCTTCCCATATATTAGCAGCCTTGGACATATAACTGTAAGAAAATGAATATATTTACATATTTACTGTAGTTTAGTTGATATTAGTGTGTGCTATTGCAATATACCAGTTTAGTCAGCAACTAGTAATATAGTGATAATATAAATGATGATGATGATGATGATGATAATTCAGTTTACTGTATACACGGCTGTTTCAACGCACGTAATGTGCGACATTAAGTGTTTACAACGCGCTTTTGCTTTTATTCATTGTTTCCATCGCACTGCGATACTTAACTGCATAATTCGTTCCACTACCTTAATAGTCTAATGCATAATAATGCTTTTATATTTATATATAGAATTCTAAAATAATTAACAAAATGTCTAATATTGTTGATACTAATTGTTTTACTATGCCTATTCAAGAACATAAAATAATAAACATAATACGAAATGTGTGTTTGTAGATAGAAATATAGCTAGTTTATTGAAGGCAATACAAAACAATTGGCGAAAATAATAATTATAGCGCCCTCAATCAGAAAATTCGTCAGATTTATCGTCTTCTTGTTCGTCCGTCTAATTTTTTTTCGTAGATTTGTTAAGGAAATAGAAATTTTAAACTATTTAGGTATCAACCACGCACATGCTTGTTTGTGGTGAACAGATCGGATCTCCCCTGTTTGGATGCTCATTAACATATCATGCATATTTATGAGCTGTTAGCTAACCATCGTTATTTAGGAATTTCTGAGCTTATGAGTTCGAAAAAACGGTAAACTTATTTTGATTTTTTATAAGCGAAATCAATATTTTTTCCGATTTTTTTTCGGCGAAAGTGAATAACTTTATTATAAATACAAAGTGGTCTATTCAAAATTTGATTTTTTTCATCTTTATTTTTCATGTTTTGGGGGACAATACAACTTTAATAGTTGAAAATAAATTGTCAACAATAAATGCAGAAATTCAATAAATACTCAACAATAAATGCAGAAATTCAATGAATACTAGTAATTAACTCATTTTTGTATTGTACTGCAAATCTTCACACAATAAAATTATGGAGATTTTATCTCATGTACTGTAGTAGTATTTTTTTATTTATTTAATGCTGTTGCTATGTTTAAAAAATAATAATATTATTGCTTTTATTATGAACATTATACAGCATTTTAAAAGCTAGAAAACAACCAACACATTTGCCGAATGGTTGTTGCTAAGCAGTATAACTATAAGCCAAAAACGTCTAGTTTACCGGCAAATTAACGGTAGAGCCTTTTATATAGGATCAGGTGAACCCCAGCACTTTCTTCTGTTCGTCGCACATGCTTGTTTAGGTGGTGAAAATAACAGATCGGATCTCATCTGTTTGGATGATCATTAACTTAACATGCATATATATGAGTTGTTAGCTATCGTTATTCAGGAATTTCTGAGCTGATGAGTTAGAAAAAATTAATATTTTGATTTTTTATAAGCGAAATCAATATTTTTTCCATCTTTACTTTTCATGTTTTGGGGGACAATACAATTTTAACTATCGAATTTAATATCAAAACAATCAATTTGTTTAAAGGTTTTTGTTAAGATAATAACGAAATCATAAAGTTACTGCGAATATAATTTTAAACAACAAAAATAGCAATTTCGGAACGGCTCTGGCTGTGCGCTCCATGCACGCTCTACGCGTGCGCGTTTAGTTTCGATTCTCTATACACTGTAAAAACTGGCGTTGTTTTTTAACACGTTGTGATGTTTAATTATCAACGGTAGGTGTTAAAATAGCATATTATTAACACTTAGTGTGTTATCAGTGCCGTTACATTTAACACCATGGTGTTTATAACGATCATTGTATTTCAAAATAAAGTTTTACATGGGAAATAATACATAGGCCTATGCTATGATAGGCCTTATTCATTTTCGTGAATTAAAAACATTGGTAAACCTATGAATATAAATATCAGAGCTACGAATATCTCAGATTTTTTTCCTGTTTTGTTATATTTACTCCGTGAAAATATTTTATTAACGCATGACGTTTAAAGTACTCGTTGAAGTTTCTCACTGTTTTAACGCATAGCGCTTGCAGATAAGTCACATGATCACGCGGCGCGCGTCGTGAGCGAGGAGAGGCCGGTTAGAGATTCAGGCGCCATTGTTTTCCATTGGCGAGCGAGATAATCGGAGAAGATCACAATCACTAATCACATCAATCTTCTTTCATCGTATAGGTAATTGTTATCTGTATTTTGAACTACTGATAGTTTTATCATGTTTTGGTCGTAGTTCGAAGTGAAGGATATTTGTCATTATGGCCTAGCTAGGATCTCCTATTATTTAACTGTAACATAGATTAGGCTAGGCCGGCCGCGATTTTTTTTTTCGTACATAAGTTGGGGACCCCCTCATGAAACGTCACAAAATAAACATGAATAATTCATCCGTTAAATTTGTTGTTCCGTGTTCACCCAAGCGTATAGCAACAAGAAGCGATTACACAACTGCGATACGATACTTTCTAGGCCTAGGATTCTAAGTCAATTGACGCGATTGCCTTCGCGCACTCTTCTTCACACAAAATGTGTTGAGTCGAGGCTAATCGACAGCTAGGCAAGACATTAAACTAAGTAGTAATTCATTGGACATAGCCCAAAGAAAGCTTAGACCCACAAGAATAAAGAATGTGTATAATTTGTGTACTGTATTTTTTTTAATTCTGCTATTTTATTATCAAACAATGCATGTACTCAAAGGAACTTTAAAAATGCGCGTATATGAACACATGAGATGGGAAGATTAGACCCACGAGAATAAAAAATGTATTTTTGTGTAATGTTTATTGTTTAATTTTGCTGACTTATTACTCGGATTGTGTCATACCTAAACACACACACACGCTCTACTAGAATAGACATATGTTTAGAGACTAATAATTAGGCCTAGGCCTAATAGTATTAATAGAAACTATAATTTTAACACGTAATTCTTTAGTAATAAATTATATTAAAAACACTATCATAAACTAAAGGCTGATTATTTCGACAATCCACACAAAACGCCGCTATTCTATGAAATCGCACGCCGCAACAACAGCGCGGAGATAGGCCTAGAATCGTACCGCACTTGTGTAATCACTTCTTGTTGCTATACGCTTGGGTGCACACGGAACAAGAACATTTAACTGATGAATTATTCATGTTTATTTTGTGACGTTTCATGAGGGGGTCCCCAACTTATGTACGAAAAAAAAAATCGCAGGCCGGCCTGATGGACCAGTGCGTTCGCCATACTACTTTCTTACACACCGCCGCGCGCGCCTTTTGGCGCATGTCCTCTCTCCCCGAGTTTATGGTCCGGTCGCATTTGAACAGTCAGACATTAGAACTAGGCCTAGGCCGGGTATATAGGCACTGGCTAGGCTATATATTACTAGTGTTTAGAAAATCTAAGCTTGGCCACCTATCTAGAATAGGCACTAGGCTAGGCCTAGGCTAGCCTAGTACTAGGCCTAGGCTAGGTAGGCCTAGTTACTAGCTAGGCTAGCCTACGTAGCCTAGGTCTAGCCTAGTAGTAGTCTAGGCCTAGCTAGCCCTGCCTACTACCCTAGGCCTACTAGGCTAGCCTAGCCTATTTTCTGAATACTAGCCTAGCTAGGCCTGTGCCTAACTACTAGTACTATTTTATAGTAGGGTCCTAGGCCCTCTTTATTTTTAGTACTTCATTTTAGGCCTACCTACCTATTATTAATATGCCTGCCTACTCCTTGCCTACCGGGCTACCTATTTAAAAATAAATGGGTCATATGACCAATTCAAAGTTGAGCCCCTAGCTAGGCCAGCCTACTTCTAAGGTCCATACATTTTTTTATTAGTTTATCAGGCTCCCCGCGAAATTACGATTTTTTAAAAATTGTTTTTAAATTGTTTTTAATTTAAATTTTTATATTAATTTATTTTATTTTGAGGGAGCTGAGGATGATTCGATTAGACTACTAGACATCCTGGAGAAGAAGGTTGCCGTTGTCAAAGGCAAAGGTACCAGATCCAATACCGTCATGACAATGTTGGAAGTAGGTGATTAGTAATAACACATTGATTTATGTATAGTTCGATTTTCGCTCCGAGTTTTAATTGTGTAGCGCGCTATATAAAAACTGACATTATTATTATTATTAAAATATAATATCCACCTGACCATGCATCAGTTAGATATGCCTAAAAGTGACTCTCAATCAAATAAAATAACTGAAAATGAAATCAATTTACATTTCCTTATATTTCAGGTAGAGGTAATAGACGTATCAGATGACGTTCTGGCTGAAAAGCTTCAAGACAAAAGTCCTCTTGCCCTACGCATTGTGTGTATGGACGGCAGTACAAAGATATTTATTGTTGGTGAAGGGCAGTTTATAAACTTTCAAGGGCACACTGTTCCAAACATTCTCTACCAAAGTAAAAAACGCAAAGCAATGATCGCATTTAGAAGATCTGAAACAGTGACAAAAATGATTGTTTTTTACAGATACTATTTAAAAGTACATTAACACCATTCTGTATATAAACATGTTTTAGCATTAATAAAGTGTTATCCACTCATAAACGTGTATATGTGTTATTTCTTTTAACGCCTGAACGTGTTAATAATTTCTTTAACACCTAAACGTGTTAATAATTACGGAAACATTAACACTTAAACGTGTTAATAATTTTGACATTAACACTTAAACGTGTTCATTAAGTGTTATCCGAAACGTGTTAATTTTAGCGTTTAAACATTAACACTACTTTTTACAGTGTAGTAATGCATTGTTTTACATTTCATGTTCGCAGTAACCTTATGATTTCGTTATTATCTTAACAAAAACCTTTAAAAAAATTGATTGTTTTGATATTAAATTCGATAATTTTAAAGCATTGTGAATGTTATAAATTTTTTAGGCAAATGAGTTGGACACAAAGATGGCCGGTGTGCACCCCATGTGACTTTCTAAAATCCGTGAACGCGACATTGACGTAACTCTTTATATTATGGCTATGATGTCGCTATGAAACAGCCGTGTTATAGTGCCTGCAAATCTTCAATACTCTTTACCAGTAAAAATTAAATGCCAGGAAACTAAACTAAAGTGCCGGCTGACAGTGGTAAACCGTTCCAAAGTAGGAAAGAGTAAAATTACTCATCCCTCAAAGAAAGACAGAATCCTATGAAAAATGGGTAGAACAAGCAAATAGAGACTCTGAACTTGATCGCAGAGACGTGACCTCTTAAGAAAAGTGTTACAAGTTAGTAAAGAATTATGAGGTTATATAGTGTATATGTCAACATTGTATCAATGAAGAAAGTAAATTATTTTTTACTTTCCTAAAACTCTGTCTACACTATCAAACTGTGATGTGCCCATATATGGACATGGTGATGTCATATCAATACCATATTTGGGCATATCACTACCAGATGGGCACATTACACTTTCTTTTTGTCAAACCAGTTTGATAGTATGGAGACAGGCCTTTATAATTGTTCTACTGTCTTTGAAGGGTTGTATTAAGAACTGAACACTCATCAGTGATGCAGATAGTGAATATGTCAAAGTCTATTTTTGGAACATTGTGGTTTGAAATAAAAGGAGACTGGCCTTAACACTATAGTATTAGTATTTACTATTTACAAAGACATCTTAAGGATTATAATTATACATTTTAAATTGTTGATTACTATGACTATTCGAAATTCTTTTTAAGCTCTGTCTAGCTTGACAACAAAAGTGTGATGTGCCCAAATATGGTAGTGATATGACATATTTATGTCCATATATTGGCACATCACATTTTGTTTGTCACATAAAATTAGCTTTACAATATACCCACCCATCTGCTAAAACTTGTACAGCTTCTATGTGCTTTGTCTCTCTATGTGTTGTTGTTGGTTTTTTCTTTAAAGTAACCAAGTAATCAAGGCTTTTTTGCAGTTGTTCATCCTTTTTTATGTCAATTGACATTGAACACAAGGTCAAACTAGTTGTAAGGACATGACCCATTACTAAAAAATATCAAGATTGTACAAACCATATAAAATATTCATTCCATACATATCTATTTTATAGCTAGCTAATAATAGAAATTGTTCAACTAATAGTTCAGCTTTTACACCTAAATGCTTGCGATCCTTGATCATGTAATTTTACTACGATCATTGTACGACCTCCAAAAAGCCTTATTCCGGTTTAGAAATTATATATTGGATATAATTATAAACACAACAGGCAAAGAACATTAATTCTAAACCGCCCAGTGATATACTGAAATTTAATTAATTAATTTGAAACGATAAAGATGGGGAAATCTGTGAGAATGATCGCCCCAACCGAGACTCGAACTCGGACCGCCTGCTTGATATGCAGATGTCTTAACCATTAGACCATTTGGATATAATTATATATATATATATATATATATATATATATATATAGTATGATATATATATATATATATATATAGATCCAAGGCAAATTACTGAAAAAAATGACAATGCTGTGGGTATCAGTGGCTGGATCTCAATGGAGATACAAAATAAAAGCGAAAAGCTAAATCAAAAACGAGAAGTAAAACAGCCAGAAAAGTTAGCAGCGCTTTCGGGCAACACTAGCCCTTCATCAGTGCAAGTGAAGGAATATGGATAACGTCATAGTATAAAGCAATTTGGTAAAGTTATCCAAAGTACCCTCCAGGATTACAGTAAAATCAGATCAAAATTGATACAAACAGTAGAAAATATATATAAATCCAAAGGCAAATTACTTAAAAAATGACAATGCTGTGGGTATCAGTGACTGGATCTCAATGGAGATACAAAATAAAAGCGAAAAGCTAAATATTATATGGAAAAAACAAATATCACACCATTATTTATTATTACATCTCGTTTATCTAAAATGTCCTGTAGTGGAGCTGTAGCAATAAGCGGAAAACTTTAGGTAGGTTTGTAGCACACAGAATCTGTACCTATCTATTCCGCTCAACCACCATGGTCATTAAATTAATAACATAGATTCTATATTCTTGTTTTCTGCTTACTGTTGTGTAAACGTGTAAATTGGCCTTATGTAAGCCTAAAGTTAGACTTAGCTTATAAATATAAACACGATAAATTATAAGTTTATCCATCTTGTAATTGATGAGTTACTCACTGTTGAATGTTTATAAAATAAAATGAAATATATTTTTTTAAATTATATTCCAATAATTCTTCTTAAGTGTAGACAAATTAAATTGACTTAATTTACCAAATTCAGGATCTGCTTCCTTTAAACCTTTAAATGTTTGATCGATGCCACCCATACTCTTGTCTTGATAATATCCAACAATCTGTAGTAGATAGAGTTGTTATATAAATACTTAAACTGTTGAACAATGACATGAATTACATGGACTGGCATTTGTCATTCTAATCTATGCCCGGTAGGGTTTTATGATAAAAAATGTTATCAAGTACATGCTAACATTACACATTTATAATTATCTTAGGTGTATTCCGGAACATTTTTGGCGAAGAAGCCGACGAATGAAGGGTTTTTAGAATTAGAAATCAATATAGATTACATGTTAAATTTACCACTAGAGTTTGTCAATAACATGTACTTGATATCAGTTTTATCATAAAACCCTACCAGTATCAGTATGACCGACCGGCTTCAATCCATGTATGCACCTCTCAAAAATTATTCATTAAAAAACCTTTTGATTCATGATGCATAATAAAGTTAAATTTAATATTTCACAAATTCGGGATGCCTCTGAGTGCTGAATTTTTATATCTCGGCAGCAAAAGATTAATGATGAATGTGCAAATTAAAAATGTTTTGCCTCAGAGTGATTTCTGAAATTATATAGAAATTTTCCCTATTTAAGTTAAAATTAGCTACTTTGCAATAGTTAAAACAATTATCCTGTTTGACAAGTACATGCTGCTTAGGGCAAGAAGATAGTTTAGGGGTATAAATGCAAGACTAGGCTAGTGATTTGGAGGTTGTAGGTGGGTTTTAGTCCCACCTGATAAATTCCACATTTGTTCCCTAATATATAATTACAATTATGAGTAGCACAAAATATGAGAACAGATTGAATTCAGGTTCTTAGAAATATAAATAATTCAATTCAATTCTTTATCAATACATCAAAACAAATTTGATAAAATTAACATCAAGAAGACAAAACAAACTAAATAAACAAAATCAAACTTTCAAAAACAATTAATGTCTCCTAAAAATGGCGGAGTTAACATAATTGATAGCAGGTAAAATAATATCAAAATCATGAAAAATGAATTTGTCAATGGCAATGTCATTTAAATAGTAAAAATAAATAGCTCCCTCTCTAAAATTGCTATACAAATCATAACGTTATCAAAGATCTTATGTACTAAAGATGGGACACTCTCGAAATTTTACGTGCGATTTATGTAACACTCATGGAGCTCATTTTATAGGGCGCCCTCTCGCTCAAACAAGTAGATTTATGGATCAGATATGTCTACTGTATTGTAACTGAATACTCAATTTTTTTCATCACAATAATTGCGGTAATGTGCGATTAATTATAATAATAGACTTATTTCCTGTACTTTGTATATCTCTATTTGTTTTAATTACTGAATATTGTTGTTATTATTGAATGTTTATCATCATCCTCAAAATCATCATCTAGGAGTAGGCCTAATCATCACTCACATCCGCACTACTACTTATTTATGCGAGTCGGCTCTGGTATTAACACTAAGCGCATCGTATTCCGTTTTTGTTCTTGATTTGTTCTTCTTTTTCATCCAGCAGCAAAACAGTGCAGATTAGGAAAATATATTAGTCAAATAGTGTGTTATAAACAATTAAAAAAGAACAAGAACTCACTTTTTAAAATCACTACTTATACGACTATTTTATTGCATTAATTCTTCGGAATATATTTATAAACAATCATAGGCTTAAGCTTACAGGCATGATATGAAACAGATTATGATAGTCAATTCTGAGACAATTCATACTAGGCCTACTGTATTATGTACCCATCATTCGCCATGACATTCATTTATTATTATAATTTATTTAAAACCTGAGATAACAATTAGTTATATTATAGTAGTCTCAGTTTAAAATTAACTCAATAACTATTGCGAAATGATGCACGGGCCACCGAGAGGAAATATAAAAAATGTAGAAACATTGAAATAAAATCATATTTACAATTATTCATCATACCAGACCGTCGTAATGATCATCATTTCTAGCCGATAATGCACAGACCGGGGCGCGTACAGACCTCCTACAACTTTACCATACCTCAGAAATGTAAATTTGTTACTCTTCTTCTTCTGATTATGTCTCTGTTGAAGAATTTAACAGCATAGAATATACGTAGGTTTACTTATGTTTCAATTAGCAATGTTTCAATTGCTGATGAACAAACATTCAACTTCATACCAAATCTATGTAACATGGTAGCGATGTTTAACTTTATTTTTCTGATGATGTTTGATGTATGTAAGTATTTGTTAAAGTTAGAAACAAAAATCTTTTCACATATAGATAGGAAATTAACTACATTGTCAGTAGGCATAATTAATCCTCCGAAGTCGATACTGGTTGATGGGCATATAAGACTTAAAATGTGTTAGGAACTGCTTTGGGTCTTCCAGTTTTCGATTGGTTTCTGGCATCGCACTGTTACAGGTATCGCAGTTGTGCTTTACACTTACTTTCTTGACGACGTAACCGGCTACATAATTATACTAAAGTATAAGTAGAGTCATCTCAAAGTCTTCTAAGCAGCAGTCGTCGTCAGTGGTGGCATCGTTGTCTTCTTGATCGGCAACATGATGCGATTGTGGCGTTGATGATGATGATGATGATGATGATTGGGCCATCATTATTGCATATATTCCATGTAGCTGTACTGTCGATCAGTGTCTTCTAGGCAATTCGAATTCCCCTAACGGAACAACATCCTGTTGAACATAACTTCCTTCAGGGAGGCTCTAAATTCATCTACCATCGGGTTATAGCAATGACCCCCTCTCCCTCTGACAATAGAAAATAAGTTCTCAATGCAATCTTGATTTAGTCTGCCTGTGACCATCAGTATTTGAGATTCTTCGAAATGAATATTGCACAAGTGGTAATTACGGTGTAAATAGGAACTTGGTTTCCTTCTCAAATCCGCGCGTCGTGTGTTCTGGGCCCATTGTGCACACCTGTAAATTAATAATTGTCTAGTGAGTTTTTGCTTTATCCTAATTAACGTTTACGTAATTATAGGACGTCTGCGTGCATGGTAATTGATTTTCAAATTGGTTAGGGCCTAAAGTCAAATACTTAAGCCTAACCTAAAACCACTAACTAACTAACGGTTGAATTTCATAAATATTAAGTATAAGATTCAATTAAAAATTGTTTGTTAGGGCTACTCAGCGGATAAGTAATATAACCAGGGAACAATAAAAATAGTGTAATTTCACTGTTATTATAACGAATGTCCTAGCCTAATAATGATAATAATAATCATTCCATGCGTTAATACTGCAATGTACGTAACGGCTAGTTAAATTAAACAAAATAAAATAACCATGAGACAGAAAGCAAATATTAACCATGAGACGCAAAGCATGAAATAATTAAGATCACAATTTGTTTATATTAAGTATTATTATTATTATTATTATTATTATTTGTATAATGTAAAAAGAGGGGCTACAGCGACATGCCAATTGGGCTTCTTGTAGTCTTTCGACCAAATTTTTACTTATATGCCAACAATTGTAATGATATAATATTTGGTCAATAAATGTTTCTTGAATTGAAAGTTTTAAAAGTTGTTTAAGGTACTAAAATTTAAAGGATAAAGTAATATAACCAGGGAACAGTGAAGAAATTAGTGTAAGTTCACTGTTATATAATTAATGTACTAGTAGGCCTAGTAGCCTAATAATAATAATAATAATCATTTCATACCTACGTTTAAATAATAATATTTATTAATAATAGGCCTACCTAGCCTAGTTTATTAATATATGTATAAATTGAATACAGTAAAGTAAGGTTAGTCCCTACGTACATAGCATATGTTAAGATGTAGGCTACTTATTTAATTACATAAATTTACCTGTTCTTGTCTTTGGGAAAATTGTAAAGCTTAAGTTCTGTGTTGGCCTTTGAATTGCTTTTACAATTAATTGCAGCACAGTACATCCCTCCACTTTTTTTCTTTTAATTCATTGTTTGTTAACCATACAAACTTTGGCGCGAATACTCAATCCCTAAAGAATACTGCGATCGTCACGTCACGCAAAAGTTCGTTACTTGTTTAAGCGAGGGGGCGCACTATAATTTGACGCTTCTAAAGTGTTACGCGTAAACGCGGGTAGTGTCACATCTTTAGTATATAATACCAAAGAATATAAATAGGTAAAGAATCAACAGTACAAAAACGGAATACAATGCGCCAACGGAACTGTTGTATCTTCTCCTTTTAAGATCTTTGAACGTATACAATACCTGCGTGAGGGCAGCATCATAGAGCTTACAGGCCTCATTGCTGGTAGTAGAGAATTCAAGTCCTTCATCTTTCCATGCCTAAAAGGAACATAAAAAAAAGAAAAACATTTAATCATCACAAGACAATCTAGCAACAGGACACTGAACTCACCTTGCCGAGATAGGACCTCGCTACAGTCATTTGATTTTATTTCTGGCTGCGAAAAATACCCAACAGTACTGTACTATGTGCATATTATGGGTGGCCATTAGGGCCATAATAGTAAACAAATAAAACAAAGAACTATGTACAAAAACAACGAACGTTTTCAAAAATCAACAAACTCAAAAACCAATGAACGTTTTAAAAAATCAACGAACATAAACTAAAAAAACTAAATCAAAATCAAGGAACAAAATATAGAAAACAAAGAACTAAAACATATTCTAATAATAAACAACAAAGAATAAGCAAAAAACAACGGACAATTTGGGAAATCAAAGATAACACGTACGTACGTACTATTATTATAAAGTTACTACGAACATGACTCTACATAGGAATATTTGGACACAATGGCTTCTAGTCCATTCAAAATCATAACTCTTTCAATATTATAATATGGCTCTGCTCGCGTGTCATCATGAGTACTGCCCTCAAATTGCGAACATTAGTTAGTATTTTTTGATATGTCCTTTGATTATTGAGCTTGTCTTTTGATTGTTGAGCTTGTCCTTTGATTGTTCGACTTGTCCTTTGATTGTTCGACTTGATATTTTTTAGTAATGGGTCATGTCCTTACAACTAGTTTGACAACTCAGCAATCAAAGGACAAGCTCAACAACCAAAGGACAAGTCGAACAATCAAAGGACAAGTCGAACAATCAAAGGAAAAGTCGCACAAATAATAAATAATTTATTCGGAAAACGCTTTTTGAACAGCGACACATACGATAATGGTGCATCCTTAAAACATTTAAACATGCAATATAACAAATTATATGAGTATAAAAAAGAAGTAGACTAGATTAAAACAGATCAAAACTCAGATAAAACAGAAATTCAGTAACCACCTTCCTCTAAACCAAAATAAAAATATAATACAGTTGTATAATTAAATGCAACTCACATACATAACATTGAACACTAAATTAGCATATCAATTAGTGTATGAACAAAGGGTTATACTGTACTTAGAATCTATACACATACTTGATACACAGTGTCTACCAGCAAAAAAAATGGGAACAATTGGAACCCAAATTAAGGACATCAATATATAGGAAAGCATAGATCAAAGCACAATCAAAGGACAAGTCGAACAATCAAAGGACAAGTCGAACAATCAAAGGAAAAGTCAAACAATCAAAGGACAAGTCGCACAATCAAAGGACAAGTCGAACAATCAAAGGACAAGTCGGACAATCAAGGGACAAGTCGAACAATCAAAGGACAAGTCGAACAATCAAGGGACAAGTCGGACAATCAAGGGACAAGTCGGACAATCAAAGGACAAGTCGAACAATCAATGGAAATATCGAACAATCAAAGGACGTTTGCAAAAAAATAACCAATTTTGCCGTTTGAGGGCAGTGTTCATGACACGCGAGAAAGAGTTACGAATGGATTAGAAGCCATTTTTGTGTCCAACTATTCATATGTAGAGTGTATGGAGTTGAGTCTTTTGTTTAAAAAATAATAACGTTCAAAAGGCTTTAATTCGACAGCCCTAAGAGGGGACATAATAATAATAAATTAATATCACGTACGTACATGTTATTTAATACGTGCATACGTGTTAATATTACGTACGTAATAATCAACACGTACGTACGTAATAATAACACGTACGTATATTATTATTACGTACGTACGTAACGTACGTAGGCCTACGTACTTGTTAATAGTACGTATTTACGTAATAATAATACGTACGTACGCATTACATGATTATTACGTACGTACGTAATATCAATACACATACGTACGTATTAAATAACACGTACGTACGTGATATTTAATTGCCTGTTGTATTTTGGCTAAACCCTAAATCAAAGTAGAGACGTACAAGATGAATTGATCTCTATCCATATTTTGAACTATCGGCTAGCGGCCTATCTCTATCATTGCTTTACTATTACGTATGTAGGTAAAATTAAACATCACGTACGTACGTAATAATAATAATATGTACGTACGTGTTATTTAATAATTACGTACGTGTTAATATTACGTACGTAATAATACAATAATAATGCGTACGTACGCATTATTATTACGTAAGTACGTACTACGTACGTATTAAAAATATTACGTACGTACGTAATGATAATACGTACGTACGTGTTTTTTAATACCTACGTACGTATTGATTATTACATACGTACGTAATATAACACGTACGTACGTATTAAAAATAAAATGTACGTTCGTGATATTAATCTTATTTTATTATTGTTATGTCCTCTCTAAAGATTGGTTCCCACTAGAACGTGACGCAATGACGTAAACGCAACGCAAGCGTTTTAACCAATGACAAGCGAAGTTATAGACAGTCAATCACAAGCGAGTAAGCCTTCGCGTGACTTTATTAGAACACTTTTTTACTTCTTTGTTTTCTATATTTTTTTCGTTGATTTCTATTTTCCTTTGTAGTTTTTTGAGTATGTTCGTTGATTTTTGAAAATGGTCGTTGTTTTTTTAGTTTGTTGGTTGATTTTTGAAAACATTAGTTATTTTTTTACATAATTCTTTGTTTTAATGTTTTACTATTATGGCCCTAATGGCCGACCATACATATCCTCTGCGTCGCGTTCTCTGTTAACCAAACATTTTAAGAAGCCAACTGGCCTATCGGGTAGCAGCCACAGATAAACCATTTGATCTCCGGAGTTCAGCATCCAGTAGTTGGATTTCTATGCCTAGGAATACGGTACCGTATCTTTAGTTTGGTTGCTGTGCTAGGGTATGGTAAATCGGTAATGCTAGCTTGTCTTAAAACATCACTATGCGAATGAGTTAGTTCTGTCTAACCCTTGTCCTCAAGAAAAAACTTTTTTTTAAAGGATTCCTGTCCAAAAATGAAACTTACAAGTCCATAACCACATCAACACTACTACGCCAACTGAGTATGTGATTGTATGGGGATGGAGGCGACTTGGTGTCATTTATACCAGCCAACCTTTAGCAGTCAGAAATAAAGATGTGGTATGGTATATCTAGTCATAATGTTATAAATTTACTATTAAAATACACATTTTTATGTACAGTATACCTGGCAATCTCTCCAGTTACACCGTCGTGACATTACTTTAGAATGAAACCTAAATAAAGAGGAAAAAAATGAAAATAGTAAAGCATATTCGGTCATCAAAGAAAAGCAATAAAAATAAGATGGAGCCCTACCAGGTATTTCAGACTAAAAAATGGTATAAAAATAACAGGAGAAATAATAGGAGAAATTAACGAGGGATATACTGTATTTTCAAGATATGAAAAGAGATAATTTACGCTATAAATTTATATTTCAAAGGCATAAAATATGATCAAGTCAAAATAATAAAAATATTAAAAATAGCATAGAATTATATTTAATTGAATATTTATTTTTTAATTTAATCGCAATTGAATAAAAATACGTTACCTTTATCTATTAATTTTGTATTATGTATGTGTTGAAATGAAATAAAAAATTAGAAAAAATGCAGAATAAATTAGGCCTAACAGTAACACATATGGATATTAAAAAAACGCGGTAAATTAGATATAATTATCAGACAGATAGAAACCAAAGAGTGCCTCCAATCACAATTTTTAGTATAACTAATACCAGTATTAATATAATAATAAGCATTTTTATGAAAGAAAAATAATAATCCTATTTAAAAATATGTGGAATCAAAAAGTACAAAAAGTCCGAACTAGCTGTTGACAAAAATATGAAATGACACACAGAAAAACATATAAATAGTACTTACACTCTATCAATGTAGCTTGTACCAGCAAGGTTACGATTTATGTGTAAAGGAAGACAAGGAGAAAGTTTGTAAGTAGCTATCGACAAGCATCACTTGCTACATATTAACCCTTTTATTCTCTAAAAGTTTTCTATTCAAAAACCAAAGAACAGAAAACAATATAAAGGTATTAAAAGGCTTTGGCGTAACGGCTATGAGCTCTTTTGACAATAGAGTCTCTTATAAAATGAAAAAGGTTGGTGTTTATTGCACGTTCACTTAAACTTTCAAATTAAAATAAGTTTTCCTCATATCATGGGAAAATAATATATTTCTCCATGCTTATATTAAAACACAGGGATATTATAATACACTATATTAACAAAATAAGTAAAGATCTAGAAAGATACAAAATAATATAAGTCTAAATACTGGAACACCAGAAACTTTACCAAGATACTTACAGTTTTCAAGTTTTACTATCAAGAAAAAATATTCTTCTCTTTAAAGCAACAGGATGATCATTTCAAATATTTTTTTTTCTTCAATAATAACTCTCATCTCAGGCTATAGAAGGCTTTGGTGATAATAGTTGAGATAGGTAATCTTGTAACTTTGTCAGTGTGAATGAATAGATATTCCAATTCTTACAACCCACAAAATGCACGAAGCTTAACATCTTCATCTCTCATCCTTACATACAACCGAAGAACAAATGTTGAAGAATTTTAAACCATCATCTTTAGTTGGGCTTATAATCATAGCTTCCCACAACCCAAACAAAGTTGTTGCAGTTATTAGGATTTGTTCTAGTATATGAATTTTATCAATATCCCAATGAGAATCTCATGCAAGACTAGTATTCAAGAATAGGGTACAGTAAGGTACAGCGTACAGTTAGAACTTTCCGTAATGAAAAATTGATTAGATGATGATAATTTGTTCTTATGCCTATTTTTTATTTTTGTTGTATATATAAGTGTGTGTGTAGTATTCGCTGTAAACTTGTTGCACATCTCATTAAGACTGTGCCTCTGATTTAAATGAGATACAATAAAAGTTCAGTTCAGTTCAACTTAATTGTTAAAATTAAGAAGTAATGCTGGCGTCAACGAATTTAACGACCTTCACAACAAAAATATTTCTTTGTAACAAAATTTATTTTAATTAATGGGAACGCTACAAAAATAATCATCCGCTTCATCACTACATGAATACCTAATAACCAGACAAGAACGTATCTTTGTTACGTTTTACTATCAATCGATTTTCATATCACGCAATCCATTTTTTCAACAATATAGTAGTATAATAATAGCATTTAGAATTTTGAGGGATTAGAACAGTGTTGAATTTGAATAAATCATTGGTAATCTTCAAAGTTGTCAAAGAAACGCTCTACTACACATGAGAAATAGACGTCGGTCGATAAACTTCTGACGACGACTAAAACAACGACAATTAACCTAATGTATTCGTGATTTTATTTCATCTCTGGCTTGTTACATTACTATGACACATTATCGGACTTCCCCTCCTCTCGCAATGCAGTACAGATCTTCCCTATCTAGGCGCGTGTATGTAGCCTACTACGTCATTCACAAATTACCCACGCGTAGCAGTGTTACTAGCGCCATCACAGATTACCTCTAATGTGGATCAAGCATTCACACATGAATTCAAAAATTCATCGACAAACAAAATATAGCCTATATTCATTACTTTTAAATATTAGGTATATTATTGCCTAGGCTAATAATCGATTTGTCCATAATTATTGCGATATGCCAGGTTTTCCATAATCTAAGGCCAATTTTTAGGCCAAATCATAATTGTGCGTATAGTTTTGAATTTCCGATGCGTGTAGTAGCCTATTTATCCGCAAATATTAGGCCGAATTTCTGTAGAATTTATGGACGTTCCGAAATTTGAACCGTGTTATACCGGTAGCAGAGTTCGCCCGAATCATAAAAAAAAACCCTGGCTACGGACCTGTGAATCACCTTTTACTATGAGAATAAATTTAATTGTTAATTGAAAACCCATTGACATTTTTTTTTCTCCAACCAGGAGATTGAGCTAATTTATATTTATTTTAATATCTTTGAAATATCTAACCGGTTTAGATCGACGTATTATTAAGTGCATTTATTTTCGACTACGCGGCCAATCTCCTACCAATGTATAGATGACGAAATATTGTGTCTACATCTATCCTATATTATAAATTGTGAGTGAGTAAATTCTTGTCATTTTATTGGAGCAGTGGCTCTTGAAATAGAGGTCATTCAAACATTCAGATAGTGAGATATTCTGTAGACAGAAATGAAACTGGATAATCGTTTTGTTAGAGAAATGAACTGAACCATTACACTATAGATATTTATATAACGTATCAATGAATAAAAGACCTACTCCATTGGCTTCAATGGACATATATAGAGTAAGTTTGTATCAAGAATTGTGTTGTGTCGTAAGGTTTGTAATACACTATTATTATTATACGGTGTGTTTTTTAAACGTAGATTTAGACGGGAACATATTTTAAAACAGGACTCTAGTAGTTTTGAAATATATTATTTAGTAAAGTTTTCAACCAAAACAGAGGTCTTAAATGCATAGGTATTGTGAGCTGTTTATTAAAATGCTGATAGATCAGATAGGTATAGAAATAGAAATTTCTTATACTTATAGGAAATATAGAAAAAATAGTAGATAGGTTTAAAACCGCAATTTATGTAAATCATAGTCTATAAATTTGTATAATTTTAACCTTAACTTTAATACTTAGTCGGTTAGTATTGAAAATTGCATTTTTCGGTATTTTTACCATTAGATTTAAAAGTCGAGATGCCCGACCAAAATCTGATCGAGAAGCAGCCGATTTTGCAAGTTAACGGTAAGATACAATGAAAGTTTATGATGCAACTGCCTATCTAGTTTCTACTTTTGGACATCTATGTATGTGTGAAAACTAAAATTAATCAATGCTCTTTAACCACTATTTAGAGCTATTTCGAACAGTAAAAAAAAACCTTTAAATGACCTTTGAAAAGTCCACCTTTCTTGTCAATTATATTCATTCATTCATATCATTCGTGATTATTTTCCATAATATACAAAATAAAATAAATTGAAAACCTTGAGATTAAAATGAAATATTATATGCAAACTAAAACAAGTTTGTTTCCAGAGCAAACTTATTACACCCAGTGTTAGTTGCTCTTTGTTTTTCTTCAATTTTTAGATAATTCACCAACGTTGAAAATTCGCTATGTAATAACATTTCTATGTTTTGTTGGAAGTACTTTAATGTTTGCTGCCAGAGTGAACTGGAGTATAGCTATACTGTTTATGGCACGTCCAGAAAGTGACATTACGAATTCCACAGATTATGTAGTAAATGAAGGCAGCAGCCAAATAGTAAGTTTCATTTTTGACACAACTATTGGATTAGGTCTATATATTTCTGTTCATGCTATATTACGACAACTGAAGATCTGGACATTCATTTTTTACATGTTATTTAAAACAAGAAATAACATCATCTCTCGATTGGAGAAATATTAATGCTTTTAATAATACGGTGATATCAATAAGTCAGTACGCTCACTGTCTGTGTAGGCCTACAGACCAAGTTCTTTAACGTGTACTCTATGTACACGGGACAAACAGCTTATCAAACACTAAAAGTACGATTTATTATTTCCCATTGTACAGTAGGCTAAATAGTATTTCAACAGCTTTCACTTTTGTAAAGATTGTAAATAATAGAAAATATTCACGGTAGACAGTTATTTTCTTTTTCCATATCCTACTCTAATTCTATGCTAACGCATTAAATCAGAACAAGCCTTCACTTTTGTAAAGATTGTAAATAATAAAAAATATTCAATGTAGACAGTTCTTTTCTTTTTCCACGTAATGGCCTACTCTAATTCTATGCTAACCCATTACATTTCAGACCAATATACTATATCTCCAGTAAAATAAATACGTCCTTACATACGATAATAATGTTGTTGCATTGCGGGAGCTGCTGCTGCCCACCTTATTAATTTACATTCTTCAATGATATAATTACTATAGTGTCAATTTTTAATTTGCATAATTACGGTAACGATATTTACAAACTTGTGAACCCAAAGCTGCTAATAATTATAGGAACGGTTCATTATAAAGTTGCGGCTATAAAACAAAAAGTACTATGACACGTTCGTGTAATAGTACGTATACTGATATTGCACGCAATGTGACTAACATTCGTTCAGTCAAATGACAGAAATGTATATTTGATGTGTTATATAAAACAAATCATCGGTGTTTAAAAGATGACCGATGTTAAAGTGACGACCTTTAGAACTTGTTCATCACAAACTCAGTTTGTAATGTTCTATGTTTCAAAATTGTGTGTTATTAAGCCAATTTTGTATTATAAACTGTAGATTTGAGACTAAACATTAAATAAATCCCAGAAAAGATAAGTATATCTATCGCAAGAACGCACAAGCAATATTATTTAAATGAAATGTCTTTCGTTGATTAAACAGCATACTTAACCGAGTTAGTAATTTTACAGGTATCTACGTTTGACTGGAACATGAAAACGCAACAAATCATTTTAGGTTCTTTCTACTGTGGCTATTCAGTTGGACCTATTCTTGGAGGTTGGCAAGTTGGAAGATTTGGTGGGTTTTCTATGCTCATGACTGGAATAATATTTACAACTGTTTCCATGCTAGTAACCCAGTTTGCAGCAAATATTGGCGTTGGTTTTGTAATATTCACCAGAATTATTGATGGCTTTGGACAGGTATATTATCCAACTTTATGTTTTTGAAACTTGATTTAATTAAGACATTTGTATGAAGTTCACTATAGAATGTATTACAAAAAGTCACAATTAACGAATGTCAACGTCCTGTTATTACCCGAATGCGAAATTTAAAAATTTTGCTATTTTTCTAGGGTATTGCATATCCAGCAAATTTAGTCTTGATTAGAAATTGGTCAAAAGCAGATGAACGTAATACGCTATTAGCTATTGCTTTTTCAGGTAATTTTTCTATTTACTTTACGTTTCACGATCTCTTTCCTCGTGATTTGCATGTATCTGTTTAATGAATTATCGTGTTTTTTTAATCTTGGAATACAAATTTCAATTACTGTGTATTTAAAAATAAATTTGAACTTGCACTTGAAGCCACTTTTGAATGGATTGTACTACTGTATTAGTTGTTACAAAAATATGTTATTTGTATTTTAGGTAGTAGTGTAGGACCAATAATAACCTGTTATATCTCCACCTGGCTGTGTTCATCTGAGTTCATGGGCGGTTGGCCCTCCACATTTTATTTATATGGTAAGTTTGACTCTTAAACTTCTTGAAATTAAAAGAACAATTTAGAAAAAACAAAAAATATAAAAACTTCGAAATGTCATTCACTAACAATATCATGTGGAAATAACTGTACGTTTACGTCTTCAAAATCTTTAAGTTTGTACCATCCATAAATTTCGTGTTTAAACACAAGAATTGAAATAATCAGCATAATGTAGTTTAAAATGATGTAAAGAGAATGTAAAACCAGGAGACTTGATTCCTGGTTATGTGGTGGACCTACGATATGTATGTTTTTTTCTACGCTGCAATATCTGATTTCTTTCTTTTTTTATCCAAAAGTTAAAAACAAATACATAAATATAACATTATATAAAACATTTAAATAGTTGGATAAAAAGGACGAAAAGAAAAGGCAACTTCATGGCTATCTAGCTCTACTCCCTGTATAACTATAATATTTCATATTATCAAACAAATCATACTATTTTATATTTAATTACTAATAAATAATAGTATAATAGTAATAATAATTAATAATAGATGTTTACAGGGACGTTTGGTGTTGTTTGGTGTGTCGTGTGGTGTATTGTGGGATCAAAAGCCAATATGCAGTCAAATTTACAAGTAAGACATTATATATTATAAACTTAACAATGAAATACACAAATCCTATTGTGATACAGTAGTAGTCCAGTCAATCTATGACAAAAAAGGGCGTAACCCAAAACAAATTGCAATAGTTTCCAAACCCTTTTTATTTGATTCTATAAGCATCTGGGAAGATCATTTCCAAAATCTACCAAAATCGGTTCAGTGGAACATACTTTTTAAGGGGTTTTAAGGTCATAGGGGTCAAATTACACATTTTTCTATTTTGAAAACTACTAGGCGTAGCATGTTAATTTTGGTGTCAAACTATTCAGAAGACCCATATTTATATGTACTCTAAAGAAACCTTTTTACCAAAAATTACAGGAAAGCATGTTTTTTAACTTTGACCTATTTTATTGTATATTTTCGTATATTCGTATCTTAGTAACCAGTGGGCGTAGATGAGCGTTATTTGCGTCAAACTACTCAGAAGGTCAATGTTTATATTAGTTCTAATGGAAAATATTCGTGTAAAATTACCGGAAGTCATTATTTTGACCTTTGACACATATTCATTATTTTAGATTTCTCAGTAACTACATTTTTTATATCTCAGTAACCACTAAGCACAACTTCGTCAATTTTGTGTCAAAAAATTCAGAAGACTCATATTTATATTCACTATAGGCCTAATGAAATAGTTTTTAAAAAAATGGATAGAAACTATGTTTTTGACCTTTGACCTATTATACCAGTATATTTGTTTATATTTACTCTAATGAAAACAAATGCAAATGTACAATATAACCGAAAATCATTATTTTGACCGTTAACATTTTCTAGTCGTGTCATGAATAAATCTCGGGTCTCGAGTATAACATTTTAAATTTGACCAAATAATAAGTGCGGCGATCTGACAGACGTTGGGCTGGAATATCAACTGATCTTGCCATAGAACAGTGTCTTATGCGTAGCATAAAAACAAGAGGAGGTCTAACAAGAGGGCGAGGATTAACAGACATTCAACGACTTGTCTGGGTCCTTTCAACTCCAGTCTGCGCCAATCAATCATTCAATGCAAGAGTTCACTAACGTGTTGTATACTACCAGTGAACAACATAAAGAAACAACATATGCCAGAAAGAGGAAGGACCTCAGTGATGTACAAGACAAATCAAGGTATCTGACACAGCGAAATCCATTTAATACAGACAGTACAAAATCACTGACAAACATTGCAACTGGAGTTACGGCACATATCAATGTAGACTGTGACAATGCCAAGCATGTAAGGTCAAATAATTATTATTGTGCAATCAATGACAAACCAAAAGGTCGCCGACTACACATTTCGGAAAAAGAGCCAATCCATTACAATGAACTCTAAAAGCGCATTGAAGATAAAAGATGATGTGGTCAATGTAGATCCTTTACTTCTATTTCAACGACTTGTAACTGCCGGCACAAGATGCGATAATGTATCAGATATATTTAGATTGTTTGAATCACCAGATATGATGAGGTCTGCAAATAAAGCTAGTTTAGCTGATAGTTTGTGGTCAACAGCAATCGAGGTTGCTCCAGAACCTCCTGATCAAATTCAGTACGTCTTAGATGGAGGAGCACTACTTCATAAAATTCCATGGACAAGAGGGGCTTCAGGGGTGACATTATGAGAGTATACACAAAATATGTTTCTCACAAATATGGAAAACCCATTGTTGTTTTTGATGGGTACGATAACTCACTAAGTACAAAAGACTGTACACATACAAGGAGAAGTGGTGGTGGTGGTGTAGCTGTACACTTTGACCAATCTATGACCTTACAAACCAAAAAAGAAGAATTTCTGTCAAACGTTCAAAACAAACAAAGATTCATTAAGATTTTGGGAAATAGTCTTGAAAAAGAAGGTTGTACTGTTCACCACGCAGAAGCTGACGCTGACTATCTAGTGTCGAAGATGGCTCTGTCCTACGCAGAACAAATAGGCACGGTTGTCATCGCAGATGATACAGATATCCTGGTCCTCCTTATCCACCATGGTGGTCACACCAAACATAATGTATGGTTCAAGCCAAACCAAAGGAAAGAAACTAAAAAGGTGCAACGATGTTGGAACATTGCGGCAACAAGACTTGACCTTGGCAGTGATGTTTGTAAATATATCCTATTTTGTCACGCGTTCCTTGGATGTGACACGACATCGCGATTTTTTGGTATTGGGAAAATCAAAGCAGTAACTAAAGTAAGAAGTGACTGTTTCTTTTCTGAACAAGCCAAAGTGTTTATGACTTGTAAGGCAAACAGACAGGAGGTAATTGCAGCGGGTAATAACGCCATTTTGTCTTTGTATGGTAGCAGCGATAATGAAAACCTAGATGAATTGAAGTTTCGTAAATTTCATGAAAAGACTACATGCAGTACTAAAGCAGTTCATCTACGTTCTTTACCCCCAACGGCATCAGCGGCAAAGTATCATAGTCTAAGGGTGTACCAACAAGTTCAAGTTTGGCTTGGAAATGAAGAAAATGTACCTCCAGATAAATATGGATGGAAGATCAGCCAAGGCAGAATGATACCATATTTGACGGACAACCCCCCAGCACCACAATCGCTCCTACAAATCATAAGATGCAAATGCAAAACAGGCTGCTATAATATGAAATGCAGCTGTAGGAACAATGGATTAGATTGCTCCATGGCATGTAGTGAGTGTCGAGGTGTATGCGCAAACATTTCACTAGATGATAATGAATATACCGATTCTGAAGATTCAACAATGGGTTTGTAAAATCAGACAATTGGTAAATATTCTCAACCAGGCCTATTTGGATATTTTTCTGTTTTGTGTGTTTTTAGAGTAAATATAAACAGAATAATGAATAGTTAAATGTTATCTTGGGTGCTGATCTATGAAGAAAAATAACACCAATATATTGCCCCAATTACTAAACGTTTTCTGGATAGACATCAAAGGTCAAAATAATTACTTTCGCATTGACTATATACACAGACATTTTTTATTAGAGTGGATATCCTTCTGAGTTGTTTGACACAAAAAATGCTCATCTAAACCCATAGTTCACAAAGATACAAATATATAAATATAATAGTTGAAAGCTTCCGGTCATTTTCTGTAAAAATAGTTTCATTAGAGTAAATAAGTATGGTTCTTCTGAATTGTTTAACACAAAAGTTATGCTTATTGGTCACCGAGATACAAAAAATAAATTTAGTGAGATATGAAATAAAGAATATATGTTAACGGTCAAAACGATGACTTTTTCATTAGAGTGAATATAAACATAGACCTTTTGAATAATTTGACACAAAAAATGCTCATCTACGCCCATTGGTTACAAAGATATGAATATACCAATATAATAGGTCAAAGGTCAAAAGAGTAGTTTCCGGTCATTTTTTTGTAAAAAGTTTTATTAGAGTGAATATAATTTATAAATAAGGGTCTTCTGAATTGATTAACACAAAAATTACGAAGTTACGACTATTGGTCACCGAGATACAAAAAATTTAATTAGTGAAATAATATAAAATAATGAATATATGTCAAAGGTCAAAATGATGTCGTCTGGTCATAATACACAAAACGTTTTCATTAGAGTGAATATAAACATAGACCTTCTGGGTATTTTGACACCAAAAACGCTTGTTTACGCCCAGTGGTTACCGAGATATGAATATGCCAAAATAATAGGTCAAAGGTCAAAAACATGGATTCCGGTCATTTTTGATAAAAAACTTTCATTAGAGTGAATATAAATATGGGTCTTCTGAATTGTTTGACACCAAAATTACCAAGTTCGGCCAAGCGGTTCTGAGATATACAAATATATAATTTGACCCTCATGACCTCTTGACCCCTTAAAAAAGTATGTTCCACTGAACCGATTTTGGTAGATTTTGGAAATGTTTCTTCCAGGAACATATAGAATCAAATAAAAAAGGTTCGGAAACTATTGCAATTTGTTTTGGGTCTATCGGTAGATTGACTGGACTATAGGATGTCTGATCTAAAAAATAGAAGGTTTTTTTTTTTTATAGTTTTTGGAGGTTGAAAGTTTTATCATTGCTTTATAATGTACTCTTTTTTCGTAAATTAGATGTATTCAGAAGATGTAAGGGGTTTTTACAGCGTATAATGGTTATTGATTCATAATTTAAACAAAATATATTAATTGTTTCCTTTAATTAATTATTTAACATCATTTAAAATCGTGGCATCTCCTAAATCTGTAAGCAACTTTAATTTAGTTATAATTTATTTATAAGTCTTAACGATTTAATGATACTACAGTTTATGCCGTTCATAACTTTCACGTAAGCTTACAATCACCACACGAGTTAACTTCATTCATTCAATTCTTTATTATGTTTGGTTAACGGACCGGAGAATAATGTACAGAATGTGTCGAGGAAGTGCCTTACCCCATGTCACATTATCATTTAGACAGAATTTATAATTCCCAAATTGAATGTAAATTTCTAAACTCACCAATATGTAATGGATTCACATTATTTTAGATTTACATTATAGCCTACTCTCTGTATCAAAGGACTGTTACAAGATCTTACCATGTCAATGCGAGCTCAGCATCCCGTTGTTAGATTGTCTTGATCATACACTGATCCCAGCTGCATCACATATTACAAATGTATATTTTTTGTATTTCTATTTTTATTAAACCATAGGTCAATTACAATTACGAAGTTCCATGGAAGAAATTGATGACGTCACCGCCTGTTATAACTTTGTATTTCATGCAGTTCGCCTTTGCTTCTGGATACATATTACTTATTACAGACATTCCGACGTTTTTTAACTCAATTTTAGATTTTGATTTAGAATTGGTAAGTTTCTGAAACGTATAAATATTAACATTAACACGTGAAAACAGGAAACTTTTGGTTTAAAGAATTCTGAATATGGCTCTGTTATAGGTCTGCTTATTGAATAATATACTGCTAAATAGAATATATTAATTACGTTGATATAAAGTAATGCTAGTAAGAGTACACACACTTATAATTAATTAATCTATAATATTTGGCCGCTGTCAATACACAACACTTATTACCTGACTGGGATATAATAATATAAGAACATTTTTAAAGTTCTAACATAAAAACAATCAAGTGTAAACGCAAGAAAAAGTGTTTGTAAGCTTGTTAATCGTTTTTGCTATATGAATTTTAAAATCTTAACATTAAGATAATTATGTTCCTTTAATAAATCTTGAGAAAGTCATATTGCAACTCAAAATGAGTAAGGCATTACTGAGCCAACATCATCAAATTGCGATCTATGTAAGCATTTTATGATACAGAAACTTTATTTAAATCATTGTTTTCATTGTTTAAAGGTTCAAAATGGCGTCATGCTACGTCTAGTTGACCGACCAACAAACCCTATAATGAAAGAAAGAGAGTATACAGGTTTATACATTATGCAAAGTTTTGTTAATACTATTGTCCCCGTGGCAGAATGATAAATCAATAAAAATTGTTTATTATTTGACTGGTCATAACAATAATGCGTTAGTAAGTCAGGAACAATCAATAAATTCTTATTTTTTTTAAATCTTGTTTTTACAGGCAGGATTACTAAACGTGGCCCCTCATCTGTGTTTGCTGTTCATGGCAGTCATTGGTGGATTGCTTGGAGACTATTTGATTTCACACGACAAATTAAGCATAATAGGAACCCGAAGATTACTCAATACATTTTGTACGCACAAAACAAGCTAACAACTTTAGCTCCTACTGTCTCGACTAGCATATAAATAGCGAAAACTGTATGAGTGACATAGCTATGCAGATTATCTGCAGTAATAAGTGAATACATTGCATTATTTGATGTTGGAATAACATCATCAGATACTCAATCATTAGGGTCTAACCACCTGGTGAATGAAGTATTAGGCCTACTCCTCGTGAAACAGAACCGACCTAGGCCAATGTCATCGCCGTTGACCAATAATCACAAGAAAAGCTATCTTCACTTGCCATTGGTCAACTTGCATGCACTGCGCTGCGCTTGTGTCCTTACGTTCGTCCTAGTGTGATCGAAACACGTTTAAGCCTGTTTTCCCGTTGACGTTAAGTTGTGTTGAGTTTAAAATCGTTAAAGTTGAAAATAAAATAACGATAACAATGATCGAGTCGGACCGCTAATATTTACACATTTTTATGCGATCGTCCATAGTTTCTTGGTTCTCTCGAGCGTTGCTGGGAAACGCGGACGTGAAGTGTTGCAAACCTAAAGCTTGGTTCCCACTAGAACGTAACGCAAGGACGTAAACGCAACGTAAGCATTTTAAATCATGGTTCCCACTAGCAACGCAACGCAAGTACGTAACGCAACGAAAGTGAATTGACCAATCACAAGCGATGGCTTATTCGCTTGTGATTGCCAACTGTCTATAACTTCGCTTGTCATTGGTCAACACGCTTGCGTTGAGTTTACGTCCTTGCGTTACGTTCTAGTGGGAACCAAGCTTTATAGACAGTTAGCAATCACAAGCGAATAAGCCATCGCCTGTGATTGGTCAATTCACTTGCGTTGCGTTACGTCCTTGTGTTGCGTCGCTAGTGGGAACCACGCTTTAGGCCGGCCACGCACAGTCGGGCCCGTGTGAAAATTGAAAACGCTACGGGTCTTGATGCTTCAACTCAGTCTAGGATATGCTTTCGCTGATATCTTTTTCTAAGCTTACACAAAGACAAACATTAAATTAAATTGTTTTGATATTGTAATTTAATTTGACTTACATTGGTTGTTTTGAAATATCTGACCTTAAAGGTGTAAAGAAAAGGTGAAAAACATCGTCGCGTTGAAAATTTAAGAATTGTCAGGGCGTACCTACATTTTTACAAACTGCAATGACGTAATTTGTGGACCATTGGTTAGTTTTTACGATCGTAACGTTAAAGTTGAACTGGTTTCAACTTTAAGTCTGTTTTCCTGTCGACGCTATCGTTAACAATAATCGGCGATCTTCTTCGTAAACATTGACATGTTAACGATTTACAGGAAAAAGGTACTCACTATCGTTATCATTTCAACTTGATCGTTTTCAAACGATCGTCGTTGAACTGTTAACGATCAACGACGATAGCGTCGAATAACGTCGACAAGAAAACAGGCTTTAACGATTTCAGATTTTAACGATTTGTAACCTACCTTACCAAAAAAAAAAAAAAAAAAAAAAAATCCCACCAACAACACAATGTCTTGAGTACTTTGCCATTTTTGAGATAGAAAATGTACTTGAGTTGCAATCTTTATTTTATTTTTTCTCAAAGGCTATGGTCTGACTGCGGTTTTTTTCATCATACTGGGCTACGTTTACAACAGCGATCTCTCAGTGACCATAATGGTATTTGCTTTCGGAATATATGGATTCAAATTTGCTGGAGTTAATGCTAATGTACTAGACATTGCACCTGTTCACTCAGGCATAATCATTGGAATGATGATTTCGATGGGAAGTATTGGAGGAGTGGCTTCGACGACTTTACTCGGATTATTGACAGAAACAAACGTAAGAACACATGTTTTCATAAATTTTATTTTTGTTTTACTTTTATTTTTCAATAAATCCACACAAAAATGTCGGATATGCCACAAAGAGTTGGGTAGAGAAGTTAAAAGATCTATTAATTGTTTTAGCTGTTAGGCCTAAGCCACAGATAAATTGGCCCCAAAGTAGACTGTAAATAGACTCATACACCATTTTCCTGTAACAAATATTACTATAATCTTACTTTACTTTCAGAATACTCTGCGCCAATGGAGAGTTGTATTTTGGACTCAAGCTGCATTACAAATATGTGCGTTACTCGTATTTTTTATTTTTGGTAGTGATAAACCGCAAGAATGGGCAAAACCACCAGAGGAATCTGCAGATATAGAACTCCAACATTAATTCTCTATTTCATTCAGCATAAGAATCGATTAACGGATTATGTAACAATTTAGCAATGTATAACATTTACGTTTATAAAAATTGATATTTAGGTAAAGTAAAATACAGTATAACTATTTTTGATTGCGTGAAAGAGATAAAAAGCGTTAAAAAACAAAAGAATTTTGTTCTGAATTATACGTACATTTTCAAAGATAGAACATTGGGCATAGTGCATCAGATTTACTTACTTGGTGCACTAACAGTAGTTTAAAAGATATAAGTTGTTCTTTGATAGTAAACCAATAAAACTTACGTTGGCAAGACAGTTTCGTCTAGCTGTCAGCTTGACTTCTTCAGTTGCTATGATGCGTTATGACGCCGACTGGTCTCCTTTCCAGCCACTAGATGTTTTTGTTGTGGGGACCAGTCGTCGTCAGAAGCTGATCGTAAATGTGAGATAGTTGGTGCACGCCTTCGTCTCTATTCATTTTTGTATTTTTATTTTGCTTTTTATGCTGATGCTTTCTTTAATTTTACGTTTAAGTGTACATTGGGGAAACGGGTAGGGCACTCAAAACCAGAATTAAAGAACACAAGAAATATGTTGAGGAAAACACACAGAACATACAGACGCGTGCATCACGGAAAGTTTCGTCCTCCATTTTACATAAATCAGCAATCACAGACCATATGACCACACACAACCACATACCTAACTGGGATAAGATAGAGGTACTACACAAAGAACAAGTTTGGCTTAAACGTAAAATTAAAGAAAGCATCAGCATAAGAAAGCAAAATAAAAATACAAAGATGAATAGAGACGAAGGCGCGCACCAACTATCTCACATTTACGATCAGCTTCTGACGACGACTGGTCCCCTAGGCTACACAACAAAAAAATATAGTGGCTGGAAAGGAGACCAGTCGGCGTCATAACGCATCATAGCAACTGAAGAAGTCAAGCTGACAGCTAGACGAAACTGTCTTGCCAACGTAAGTTTTATTGGTTTACTATCAAAGAACTACTTATATCATTATACGAATCGAAACCAGAAGAAATGTTTTCATTATTAGTAGTGTAAAAGTGTATAAAATAGAAAAAAATATTTTTTTCCTTCTTTCCTTACTATTATAATAAAAATGCAATGGTTATAGGAGTGAGATATACGATGTATAGAAAGTTATTTAATGTCAGTTGAATTGTATTTTAAAATTACATTAATCACTGTAAGCACTGTAAACTAACATTTTATTGCTAAAGAAATAAAAGTGGGTCGAACCTACATCAGACAAAATTTTTTTTATTTGTATATGTGTTTATATCTAACCCACACTCACAGTAAAACATTTGCGATTTAATGTTATAGTCGATTGAAATAGCAAAGTACATATAACGATACACCACTACAACGTTTATTTTTTATAATTATTAATTAATAAAAGCGTTGAGAAACAACTGTTTATTTGTATATTAAGATAAGATAGCTTTGATTCCTGGCAAAAAAAAAAGATATTAGCTTTGAAGGTTTCTATAAGTATTTTGACGGCGCCAACGATTACAATTTTTATCTATATGTACTTTGGATGTACCGTTAAGGAGATGCGAAGCTTCAAAATGGTACAGTAAATATCAGCCATTTTTAAATTAGGCTAATTAACCCCTTCTTGATGTCCCATTTTGGTAAATTTTGGATATGATGTTCATTTCAACAGGAAAATGTTTCTACATTTTTTAGCATAGGATAATTTCATTTAAGCAGTTATAACATAATATATGACGTCACAACTACCTATGACGTCATAGGTACGTATGATAATTAAAATATCCTACACATTTATAACTACTCGTAATGCACTTACAGTAGGTGGTCTATAAGTTAAACCGTTAAGGAGATACTATACAAGGCTTCAAAATGGTAAATAGCGGCCATATTTAATTTATGCTAATTAACCCACTTCCCGATGTCCGATGTTGGTAAACTTTGGATATGATGTTAATTTGGACCATATCAACCAGACAAAATAAAAAGAAATTCTGTTGCAATTTGTTCTAGGTGCAACCATACTTTTACTGGACTATGGTATAAAAACCATTTTTAACTTGCTATGTTAATTAAAAGTCAAGTTATAAGCCAAAATACGTTTAAAATGATGACAGCCATCTTGGATTGCAATACGACGGCCGAAAAAAAATATTTAGAACTTTAATAACAATATATTTTGAATCCTCAGTATCACAAATATAGGTATAGAAACCATTTTTAACTTGCTATGTCACTTAAAAGTCACGTTATAAGCTAAAATACGTTTAAAATGGCGGCCATCTTGCATTTCAACATGGCGGCTGAAATAGAATATTTACAACTTTAATAACAATATGTTTGGAATCCTCAGTATCACAAACATGGGTATAGACACCATTTTTAACTTGCTACGTCACTTAAAAGTCAAGTTATAAGCCAAAATAAGTCTGAAATGGCGGCCATTTTGTTTTTCATATTTTAAGGGTGAAGATCTAAAAATTGAGCTGGGTAAACAGCAGATTTGAATTCAGCACCCCAAAATTAACCTAAAACACATATTTTTTCGCTTTTAACAGGAAATGCCTACAGAATCTTATTAGAGTGGAAATAATACTATCTGGACTAGTCTAGTAGAGCCTACTCACAGTCAAAGTAATATAGTTCATTTGTATATATTTTTATTTTATATCTAACAGAGTACCCACACTCACAGTAAGACATTTTTCGATTCAAATGGCGACTAAAAATGGTTAATACGTATACAGTATTGTCAACGTATTGTAATACAGTACTATATCTAAAGCGAGCGAAGCGAGCTCACCCTCTAGTAATTATAATTATACGAGATTGGCCTGTTAGGTTAAAAATTCAATAACAAATAAAATCAAAAACAAATATTAAATACATTTTTTTTTCTATGAAATATGTGGTCAAAGTGAATAATTATTATGTGATATCTATTATGGCATATTCAACAACAAAAATGTTTCAAATTATGTTTTCAGGTGGACAATATGCCTTTAATTTTGACTTAAGCCACAACCCACCCTTCACCCACTGATGAGTGTATACAGATATGGCGTTATTAACAAGCAGGGCAATTTCGAGAATTATTTGGGGACTTTCCAGTCCCGAATTCCAAACCTTATCTAATCCAGATTAATTCTAAAGTAAACGTGTATTGTATAGAAGGCATGATAGAATAATGTTAGTGGTTGATAAGATTATGTAGTAGGCCTAATGTGATAGTACTGTTTTATCGTTTTTCCATAATAGTTTCAAACTGCAAAACATTATAACTGTAGCAACTAATGAAGAGAGTACAGTATATTGTCTGATAATATCAGTCCTTGCATTATTTTAATTTTGGATTGAGAACGTTTCACATGTTGTAGGCCTAATTATTGTCAGTGATTGTTAGTGTTTGTTATCATTTCAACAATGGCATCAAAGATACGGTTGCTTGTTTTATTATTAACCACATACATATTTGTTGAAGTTGGTGAGTTTATTTATGAATTTTATCAAAGTTTTATAACAAGGCAAATGTACCCGTCTGCGACTTACAGTTTAAACACTATACTCATTGCTGTTGCACTCTGTGTGACATTTCTTTATTTTGTCGGCTATAGACTATATCACTATACCAGGATTAGATAATTATATATTTCCTAGTGTTATTGTTTTTGAAAGAGATTAGAGTTACCCTCCCTTTCTAATAATGAAATATACACCTCTGACTTAAGTTGACGTATTTATTTGAATAAGAAAGTTGTATGTTTAATTAAATTATTTTTTAGTTGAAATATGCTATAAAAGAAAAAATTGACAACAAATTATTTATAGACTTTGTTTTTAAGAGAAAAGAAAAAGTAGATTTATATTTATTACATTATGAAATTATTTATATTTTGTTCTTAAGAGAAATGTATATTGTGTATTACTATTAATAAGAAAGTGTTATTATTTTAAGCTATTTTTTAAATTGAAATATGATTTTTAATAAAACTAAACCCGATACATGATAGTACATGATTTTATGGTTATTGATAAGCATTAATTTGTAAAAGAAAACATTGAACTACAGAAAGACCTAGTACAGCATTATACACAAATCAGTCCTTTAATCAAAATTTGAACTAAAAACATAAGTAATGCTGTTTTATGGTTAGTGGCTATTGTTAACATTTTTTAAAATGTTAACAATAGCCACTAACCATAAAACAATGACATCGACGCTACAGTGGCTTCTTGTATGTATACCCGCATGCAAGTATGTGGAATTGGTGAATGTATATGTATCATCATTCGTGAATTCTTATAACTTCATGTTGGTTGCCCATGTTGTTGTTTTGTTGGTTCTGTCAATTTTTCTAATTCTTTAGATTGTATGTCTATGTGCCCATTTGGCTGGAGTGGTTATCGAGCACATTGCTATAAAGGATTTGCGTCGCTTGTACATGGGTCTTCAGCTCAAGGCAGCTGCGTTCAATGGGGGTCTAACGTCAATCTTGCTTCCATACACTCACAAGAAGAAAACGTAAATATATGCGCTTAAATTATAATAAAAAATAAATAATGTTAATAATAATTAATATGAAGATGACAACGACGATAATGATGATGAAGATGATGACTATGATTACTAAGCTTATGCGTTTTTGATAGCCTATATAGAAAGTTTATTTAAGTTTTATAGACTCTTGCAATACTCAGGTGCCTTCATTTTGTTAGGAGTCCCTTTTGTTATAGTCTAGTGCAGCAGGCAGACAGGAACAAACGGGCCGATAGTGAACACACCAAAGCTAGAACGTAGGCTGTAGTATTATATAGCATATATTATTTGTTTAAAGGAAAGAAGCTCAACCTTATGGTGAGTCATTATGATTGTTGTTCTTATATTCTGAATGTTATAGCTTCAGAATTGTTTTACTTGTTGTTCAGTAGACTTTGGTACAGGTTAAAATAGGTACGCCTATGATTACTAGCTTAACAAATGTTTAGCATCTTGAGTTTAAGACAATATTTATTTGGGTGTCTAGAAAACTCAGATATCGGACTTTTCTAGATCTAGATTACTGTAATTTGTTTTTATTAGTCTTTTATCACAGATTTAATTCCCGGCGATTCATGGATTGGTTTCTATTTGTATGCTACACCATATTCTTATTATGGTTGGTACGATGGAACACCTGTCAGCGTAAAGTGAGTTTTATGTTTCCTTGTTTTTTTTTCCTTCTATATTTCACCCACATGCAGTATTATAATACGCTTGTTTTAAAGTTGAAATCCAGACATAGTACATTTCTAGAAAGTAAATAAACTCGGCCAGTAGGACAATTACCCTTCTGATCTAAAAAATGAATATATCTTAGAAGGGTGTAAAATTCTACTGATAAAAATGATCAACTGTCAATCCGGATAGATTGCCGCTTTACCTGCAATGGCCTCGTATATTAAAAAGTCGCTTCGGGAAACTAAAGTCCTTCTTCGGGGATAAAAAATGCGATATGTGTTACATTATATAACCAAATATCATACTAACGATACAAAATGCAGCCTATAATAAATGTAATAATAATATTATCTTTGAATGTTTGTCCTAATTACAATGAACAACACAAAATGCAGCACGTGAATACATAAAAAATTGCCTTTCCAAAGCAATCAAGATATAAACAAAAACAATGAAATGTACTAAGTAAGTGTGTAAAGGGACGATTTAGTATTAGAAGTACAGAAATATAATTAGAAAGCTAAACAAAATGAAATATAGTAGGTTTTCAGAAATTGTAAAACAATAGTGACAAAATATGGAACACCATAACACTCAAAGTGGTCTCTGACGTGGTGAACAAATATGGCACAAAATGACATGTCAATTATTTGCAAATGAAATATTTTTGTATGCATACTTTATGATGCAAAACACTAATATAAATCTTGATGAAGTATCTTCTCAATTAAGAATTAGTTAAAGTGGTGTAATAATGCAAATAAAATATCTATAAACCCATCCAAAAGAATTTCGTCGATTACATTTAATATAGAAAACAGTTACAACTATCCTAGTTGACAATTTTATTTATTTTATTTTCAATCTTTCTACATAGCAAAAAAACAAACATATAAATATAACAGGGGAGTAACGGAAAAGCAAAAGTATAAAACTGTCATCTTGTGATGTGCTTGACCAGCCCCTGTCAACTTGAACGATACAATAAAACCGAAATTTAACAAATTTAGAAAAATACATAGAAAAATATGGTATAATAAAATGTTAACAAAAGTGTTATAAAAATGCAATTGCTATCTGAACAATAAGCACATTATTATTACATCTTATTTATTGGCCTAACTATGAATAAAAATATGACATGGAAAAGCCACATTGACAAAATTAGAACCACTATCAAAAGGAAAATTAGAATTATTTTTTTAATTAAGATACTTACTTCTCTCACAGAATATTCGTTTATTGTTATATGAATATTTTAATACAACCACATCATGTATGTATTCTTGTTTTTTTTTGTTCTTTTCGTTATTCTCTTTCTTTTTTCTTGTTATATTTGTTTTTGTGTTTCTTGTTATCATTATAAATATTAAATTGTTACTTTTTTCAAAATTGTTATTGTCGCCCCACCACTGCATATTTTTTCTTAAAGACGTTCTCTGAAAATCTGAGAGATTGCAAGATTTCTAAATATTCGTTTTCTATATACAATATTCATAGTGTGCTACTACCTAAAGTGGGCCCTTGTCATATATCTGATTTTTAGACCTCTACATAATATGTTCTTAACTTATTTTTACAGATATTTTTGTCCATGGTTTCCTGGTCATCCAGTTATACGTTACCATTATTACTATACATTTATATCGAAAATTGACTATTGTTGGTGGGATTCTTATTGGTATGATCCAGCAGCTTATTATGTATGTAAAACTCCTTGTAAGTATCCACATTATGTGATATTACACCTCTCTGACGTAATTGAGAACACAAAAAATCGTCCGATTGCTGGTGTTGGTGTCACACACCAATCGCATTTTGCACGGTTGGCATCTCATACACTTCACCCATTTCCAAATCATCGCCAGCCGCACACTTGTGCTCAGGTTCTTAAAGTTTGATTATTATTTTCCACCAACCCTCCCACTTTATTTGTATTTTGTTTTGTTATGTTGGATTCCTTTTCCCGGCTTTTGTAACATTCCAGTACCATGACCTTCTCATCAAAATTAATGTCTCTCATTGTTGTGCTATGTCAACATAATGTCAATGACGGCGAAATGTCCCCAATAATGGGGATAGCAAACAAGTAACAAGTAAGTAAGTACGGCATGTTATCTTAATCACTTATTGCAATAGGTTATTTTCTATTTTTGCTTTGATCCGTGCTCACGGGACTTTTTTAGAATAGTTTTTTTATCCAAACCATTATCTTCTATATTTTTGTTTCCCTCTCTGTCATAGAGTAAGCCTGACTGCAAAATATACAGTATTCAAAAGCAATTCTTTTCAATTTTGCAATTTATCTTAAAAGTTTATTAAAAAAATCAACAACCTTTTAGTTAGTTAATTGTAATTCAATCTGCTGATTGTTAAATGCTCTATATAATTTCGAAAATATTAAGTTCAATAAACCAAACATTTCGCTTCATATTCCTAACGGCTGATTTATAACGTACAGATTGCAACGTTGAAAACTGTGCATCTCTTTCATTTGTGTTGAAACCTCGTAGTTGTGCGTGCTCTACATGTACCAGTCAGCATTATTTGGCTTCATCAACCTCATGTCGCCGTAAGTATTAACATAGAGCAGTGGAACCATAAACTGTCAACACTCCATGAATTTACCATTGATTGAAATTCGCCTATGGTAAAATAGTACTCTTTCTATTTATTTAGTATAGAGAGCCTATACTAAAAATAGGATCCAAAATCATTGAACATCATAATAGACTCGAACAGAATGGGCATGTACAAAAGAAAATAGTGTACTATATTCCTTTGAACAATCCATTTAATCTCTGTTAAACAATTTCTTTAAACTCTATTTTGAGTTGACCATTAACATCATCTTTGGAAAAATAAAGGATAATCATGATTAAAACAATTATTTAGTGTTAAAGGAAATTTGAATTGTTTAGCATATCACCACAAAATGATATTATTATATAGATGGTTGAACTCACATGTAAAACAGTTGATTGGTTTATTTGGGAGGCGACGAAGAAACTAATGCCCTTGGAGTTTGCAAAGTAAAGACTGCAAAGTCTGTCTCACCAAAAATTCTACAAAAATTTATATTACCCTCAACTTAGAGAGATTATGAAAAACACAAATGAGAAGGGTACCGGTCATACTCACCGACTTTTCAGGGAATCGGAGTTTTCGTCTGCAACTAGTAGCAGTAGCAAGCACAAGTTACAAAAAAGAAGAAAGAATCGGTTGAATGAAAATCCTGAATTGTGTTCATGAATTTTATTTATTTATTTTTTTACAACAGTTTGTACTGCTATACCTAACTGTGATCTAAGAAGCTGCACAACATCAACTGATCAGCAATGTATGACATGCAATGGAGACTATGGGGCGTTAACAGGTCAAGCGTACCTCAATAAAGGACCGATCTGTGAAGGTAATTACTAGGCACAATGTTTGGAGTGACACAAACAGCAAACGTTCATAAGCTGAGTTTTACATTCTGACAGAGTTGTTTGTTTTCTTGAGTGTACAATGTATTCATTAAAAAACACAATCATGTTACAATCAGCAAATTATTTTATTATAGAGAATTGTTCTTGGAGAACCAGTAGTACAATTTGCTATCCGGGAACGTGTTCAGATGGCAGTGACAGTTGTGCGTGCACAACTGGTTTTACTGGAACTGACTGCAGAACAAGTGGGTAGATTAATAAACAATTGAAATTTTGATTTATATTATAGGCCTAATCTTGATTGAAAAAAATCATTGTTTCATCGTCAAATTTCTTCCTATCAAATTTAAAACTTTTATTGAGAAGAATTACTGTTTGCATAAATTGAACATCATAGAGAGCTACTTTTGGTATCATTCCATGTAAATCTATTAGTATTAACAGAAGTACACTAGTGACTTTTTAAGCATTGTCTCGTTTAAAATAAACGTTATTGTGTCGTCGAAACTGTATTAGGGAACTTTCGCATAGGGACCTTAAACGAAGAGGAAGGTTATTTCGAGACACAAGCGATAGCGGTCAGGCCCATCCTGAATTATTATGACCTGCTAAATAACGTACACGATGTGGATAAATTATAATCTTGTTATGAATTATCGTATATTTTGTATATGTCTAGAACATTACACTTGTGATACTATACTGTACACAGACATTATAAACCAATAAAAAACTATATATAGAAAGCAAATTTTTATTTTCTCCAACAGTGACATCAGATCAAGCCCCCAGTATGGATTACTGCCTTACAAAGCTTCACAATACCTCTGGTGGTACTCTAGAACTCCAATGTGTAGATTCTGGACATATTTATTACGTACGTCGTCAGATAACGTTAAAGAATATAGAAAATGACTGGAGAAGCTCTTATATTCAACCAAATGAACCTTTGCCGCCATATATATCAGGTTTTGCTCTAGGAATGATACGAGGTGTCACCATAGCAACCCTCTATAATAAAGGTAAATATACTTACACAGGCGTTAGTCTAATAACAATTCACATGTCCATGCTTCTTTTTAGAAAACCGCCTCTTACTTTCTCATCTCATGTCCTATCAATAAATGCCAGTGCTTAAAATACATTTTTTTTAAATTTTTATTGTATATTTTAGTAATATATAAAAATGCTGTAGATTTACATTTTCTCGCCCACTTCTCACTAACCTATCTTTGTAGAAAAGGCCTCGCGCGTTCAGTAGGAGTATTCGTATTAGACTAATTAGCACTACACATACCAGCCGTGTACTGTATCTCAAACAAGAGAAAAGTACATTGGTACATACTATGGTGTTTAACAACTTCATAAAATAATTATTATATGTTTCATAATGTTTCAATTTCAACAATGCCACTGTTTTTTAAAAATCTTTATTAACCTAAACAAAACATTAACTAACTAAATTGATTATAGATAGGACAAAGTCGAAAGAGGTCGCTAGAATTCCATGCAGTGATACAGCCCATCAAACTTCTCCACGTCAAAGTTTGTATCATTGCGTTGGAGTAGAAACTTTGGATTTGTCAGGTTGGATATTAGAAACTGGTGACAGGTATCGTACATTAAGTATTATTTAATTCAAAATGTAAAAATACTAATATTTAGTTTGTTGTAGCTTTTTCAAATCTTTTTGAAATCAAATGTGTGTATTAATTTCTTGTGGAGGACAAGATTGGAAATAAGTTGACTTTTTGCACCGTTACATTTTGTGTTTTATAATCCTTGAAATTCAATTTGTAAATAAGAATTTCAAATTAATTGAAATTTAATAAAATAGTTACCACTTACCGTATACGTAGGTAGTCCTGCCAATGTGTTTGTTATTTGCATTTTCAGAATAACTGTTGATGTTGAAGTTGAAAATGGTGGATATGTAACGGTTGAAGATCGGGACACAAGCACGCAGTCTAACCGTTACTACAGTGGTCGTATTCTGGAAAGACAGAACAGTTACGTATTTGACTTTGTTGATCCAGGTCATTGCGCAGTGACGTCGTCTTGCTCTCTTCAATTATTGGATTGTGGGAACGACGTCACAAAACAGGTAGATTTCTTAAATAAAAATATCAATCTTTATGTTTTATTTAAACTACACTGTAGTTCACCTCTTTCTTACATCCATTGTTCAGTTGAAATTGTATTTCTTTCAAGTAAAAAGTATAAGTCTAGGATAAGTTACTTGTTAATTCTACAGGGAAACATCTCTGTAAGTTGGTCTGGATGGACTGATCCTGATTCTGGTATAGAAAGATTTCAGTACGAAATCAGACCAATGTCATTGCAGTCCGACGGTAAACTAGAAGAGATTATGACAGGGGACCCGCTTGCAACTGGCGATAGCAATGGAGGAAATAACGTTGTGCTACCTCTCCCAGGCAATTTAATTTGTCATCACCAATGCATTATAGTTGAACATTAATTGAATTTTATCGCCATGATTCAATAACATTTTCAAATTCAGAGTAGGTCTACCTTTGTAATACACTTTGCAACAAAGCTGAATTGATACTAATAAAGTGGGTCTAGGACAACTATCCCCTGGACAACTACCACCCGGACAGTAACCCCCCTGGACAATCGCCCTCCTAGGACAACTACCCCCCGGACAACTACCCTCTTAGGACAACTACCCCCTAGGACAATTACCCTCTAGGACAACTACCCCCTAGGACAACTACCCTCTGGGACAACTACAACTAGAAAAATTACACCCTAGGAAAACTACCCTATAGCTACCCATTAGGAACAACTACCGCTTACGATTGGTAACCAAATTAACAAGCTGCTTCTTTTGGTGCTAATTGTATTGTAAAATCAAATTGTGTGTAAAGAGGGGACTACGAGAGCGTTGTACCACACTATAAATTTAACAATATTTGAGGTGAAATTATTAAAATATCGACGTATTTACCTAACATTTGTAGTATATTTTGTAATAACTGTAGTGATTTTTATTTTTTTTAAACTTCTAGGACAAACTATGAAAAACGATTTCCTCAATTGGCGCAGTTAGCTATGTTTTCAAAATAGGAAGACTAAGAAATGTATGAACTGTCAAACGGGAGAGAGAGAGATTAATTTTTAAATCGTCTAATGTAATCAATTGATTAATAGTGTAGGTTTTTTTTATATCTAAAGTAAAATTAGGAGGTTCTGTTCTGTAGAAAACGAATTGGAATAAAAGGAAATAAGTAGAAAAGTCATAAATATATCATGGATATAATTATTCTTTAGGTTCTAAAAACGTTTATTGTCCTATTTTCTCAAGAGTGGAGAAAAAATGTAAAAACAAATCAATTTAAGTTCTTCTATGAAGAATTATTACTGGACTTGTAGTAGTAAACGTATAATGTCATTAAACAGCATAACATAAGCTCTTACGGTAAAACATTTGTTTTGAAAAAGAAAAGAGAGAACAAAATCGGGCAAATTTTATCGATAGTAAGGGGCTGCTCTCCAGTCCCACTATCTTACCACTTCCCTCTAGTCTGCTATGCCCCTAGGACAACTACCCCTTTAGAACAACAACACTCTCTGAACAACCACATCTTCACCTTAGATTATAATTACGATCTTGTGTAAAACTGACTGAACTTCAAAACATAGGGAGAGAAATTGATCTTAAATGAAAGACTGTTGGATTGACTGGTGCCGCTACTGTAGGTAAACTGTATGTTCCTAGATTTATATACGGCATATTCATGTCACACAAGAATGAAATAAGCCACCCCTTTATTTTTCAAGATTGAAATACGTTTTAATAATTTGATCAATTCTCGTTAAATGTAAAATACCTGCTGACGATACGCATATTAAAACATTTAAAAGCTTTCATATAAGATCAATCACTCTCCTATGTTTTGAAGTTCAGTAAGTTTTACAAGATCGTAATTATAACCTAAGGTGTAGGTGTGTCACGCCCAGATTGAAGTTAACTATATGGCTACTGAAGAACGCAATTAAAAGTATGCAGATATATAATATTAGCAACTGAATGTCTTTATTTCCTTGTCCGCCGGTCACTTCTTCGTGGACTTGTTCACTAACAATTACATTCCCATTATACATAAACAATCATGTGTATACTCGGCTTGGTTTACGATTTACTACAAATGGTGGTCAGACAGTTACGTATTGGTACCAACTTCAGCCCATGATATAGGTGTGGTTGTTCAGAGGGTGTTGTTTGAATAGAGGGTATAGTTGTCCTAGAGGGTAGTTGTCCTAGGGGGTAGTTGTCCTAGGGGGTAGTTGTACGGGTGGGAGTTGTCCTAGGGGGTCATTGTCCGGGTGGTAGTTGTCCGGGTGGTAATTGTCCAGGGGGTAGTTTTCCGGATACGCCTGTAGATATTGCTATCTTTACTCTGAGTAAAGTGTTTTTTCTGCTTGTTTTTTGTATTTTTATGAGTGGTTCTATTATATTTCTTGTGTGGATATTTTCTGATATGTTTATTGAAATGCTATATTCATCTTTATGTTCTACTTGGTAAGAGGATTCAAGGTTCTTGTCATAGGGATTTAGTTCCCCTTTTCTGCCACTTACTTTCCCTTTTCTGCCACTTACTTTGTAGTTGTTTGTTTGTTGTTGTTGTTGTTGATTGGCAATAAAGAATAAGAATAATAAACACTCTTTTGTTTAGGTCTGTACTCAGTAGTACTAGAAGTGTTTGACTTGGCTGGAAACGTACAACTCGCTCGACGGTTTATTCTATTTGATGATATTAACAACGTCACTTTTAAATTGGACACGTCGCTTCTGGTGATTTCAGCTTCAATTGATACTGGATTTGAATGGTTGACTGATTTACATTCAAATGTACTCGTAGATTGGACTAATCATTACACAAATGAGTATCATGAAGTACATAAGCTTCTGAATGAGATTGGAGATTATTATAGTACTGAATTATTGCCAGGTAAACAATTGACCCATGTTCTACCTCCACAAATATTCTCCCCTCTTTGCAACCTATCTCGTGTCAAAATTGTCGTTCCCAAATGAAAAAAAAATGATGCCTATATTTCTTGTCAATGATACAGACATTATGTGAAATGTTTAAATAGTTCAAATAGATTCAAAATCTAACAAAAACAGTGAAAATGAAATTTGTAACAATTTTTTAACCTTACCAAGTTATTTAACGCTCGTTCATGGGATGTGGTAGGAATAATTCGGACCGTCCAATGTCATGTTTGCAAGTATATTAAAATTATTTAATACACATCGACCCGTTTCTAAATGACATGCGATAGTCAGTTAGACTCTTCTAGTGACAGCTGCAGAATACGTATAGTGGTACTAAAGTTCAGTCTAAATTATATACTACAGAGTATGATCAATGGAATGGAACCAGAGGAATAATTGCTATACCCAATAAATTGGGCGTAGTTACATTTGAGGACACGTTCTCATTGGATCATAAAGGATGTTCAACTTGCAACCGAGGTCCGTGGAATGATGTTGGATTAACTACATTAGAATCATACGGTATTCCACGAATTGACGGTGATTCAATAACGTTCTGGGTGAGAGCAACTGACATCATGGGGAATACGTTGGTTGACTCTGTGGTGGTTCACGTTGACTCTAGTGAAGCAATCATTCAAGATCTGTGGCTAGTAAAAGATGGTGAAAGAAACATAGCAGTACATAATTCTGCAGATTTACTTGAAATGAAGTAGGTGACCAAAATAATGCATAACATTCTTCAAAATGCAATAATAATATATACAAAATTGTTTTGTTTACTTTTTTACTTTCCCCTTTTTAAAATACTTTTGTTTTTATTTAGTTTTGAATTCCAATCATTTGATGCACACAGTGGACTAAAGATAATTCAATGGGAAGTGTATGATGTACACGAAGGAAATGTAATTGTTCTTGGCTCAGATCATCTTACTGTAGAACACTGTGTAAGTGATTATGTTTCTGTATGATGAAAATTAATAATAAATTAAATAATGTAAAAAAGTAATGGTATTTAAACATGGTTTTATGAGGAAAATCAGGTCAATAAAAAAGAAATAAAGATTACTATATTTTGTTATCACAGAAACCTTATGCATGTCTTCCACCCGATTGCATATGTATTCCAAAAGGAGATTGTTACGGAATTAACTATAGCTTTCAACCAGGTTTAAGCAGAATGAACATCAGCAACGTAAAACACGATCAAGAAATATACGTAAAAATCACTATAACAAATAATGCAATGCTTGTTGCAAACCTCACAAGAAAGGTAGGTGTTATCGTATCAACTTATTAGATTGTTCTGTAAACGCTGATGTGAATTTTGTATAGATTGCTGTCTCTGCTTTTACCTTTGTAATGAAGCTAGTATTATGTTTTACAACGTACTGCATATGAATATGTAATACATTTTACATATGGTAATGGTAATAACAAGTTCTTTTAATTTTGATTAGATAACCATAGACACATCTAATCCTCATCCTGGTACAGTTTTCGAAGGTTTACCTGGCGAAAATGATATTGACTTTCAACAAGTTTTACAAATTGATGCACATTGGTCGGGATTCTTTGACAAGGAAAGTGGGATTAAGTATTATAAATATGGTATCAGTAGCAGATGTCTGACGATTGCTGATTTTTATAATGTAAATTTGGTAAGACTTACGAAACAAATTGGAGTTAGATCTAACGAGCAGAGTGATTATTAATCTTTATTATGCAAAATATAATATACCAAACAAAGGATTACCTAAATTCAAATTCTTTTATTGCAACTATGTAAATATTGTTGAATTTACAAAAATAAAAGTAATAATGAATAATAAATATACGAAAATAAAAATTCATATTCCAAATTTAAAAAATACATAAACAAAAAATAACAAAAGCAGAAATAAAACATGATATGTGAAATAATTGTGGTACAGATAAACAATTATTGAGCTTCATTTTGTTGAAATTACTGATACAGTCATGATTATTAATAGTATTTTAAAGCTTAATTGAATCAAAGGCCCTATTAGAGGATACAAAAGAAACAGTGCTTTATTGATTTTTTTTTATCATCAATCATTCTTTAAATATTATTAGACAACCTTCACAACGACATCAACTTTTGCTACATGGACTGCACCATCAACAGGAAAATACTACGTTACAGTCGTTGCTTTCAATAATGCAGTTGACCCATCGGAACCTGTTTGTTCAGACGGTGTAACAATTGACCATTCGCCTCCCACTTTGAAAGATGTCATTATAGAAAACTTGTACGTCAGACCTGGACTTGTGAGCATTGATAACTCGACGGTTTGGTTCATCAGCAAGGACCTAAAGAGATCACTTGTTGAGCGCCCATCTGACGAATGCATGTAAGGTTTGCATATAATTAGTTATAACCGATACAAGGAATCTACAAACAAAATGTTTCATAATTTTAAAAATATAACTATTAATCAATTACTAGGAATATAGCATAAACACTGTCTAGTAAACACATTTTCTTTGTGGAGTAATAGTACGTCATTGTCCTTCCTTGTATTTTTAATTAATTGTACCATTTTGTCTCAAGATTCGTAAAAAATACAGTGGGTAAATATGAAAGCCTTTTATTTTTTTTTCAGTTCTTTCTCTCGCAACATAGATGAAACAACTTTATCTTTGATTGCAATTTCATTTTCGAATGATACAGTTAATATGATTAATAATTATGAATGTCTGGAAAACAAGCCGCTATCTGATTACTTATACTTGAGGGAAGATAGATATGTGAGTACTACTTAGGCTAAACATCATGAATATTATAATATTCCAGATATGTATTTTACCAGTGAGACAAAATCATAGGTAGGTTTGTTTTTTTGTATTATTCGAGTTACTACTAATGTGTTTTAAGGCAAACCATAGCTTTTCAGTCGGCACAGTTTCAAGGCACTCCTCGACAATTGTTCTGGTGGTAGAACAAGTCTTTCAGATAAGCACATCTAGCTTGTGTGCACTTTAAACCCAGTACATCTTTCGGAAGAGTAGAGGGTTACCCCGGTGTACTGGTCCATTCAGCTTCTGTCGTTGTGGACAGATGAACGGGCGCCGTTTAGTGGCAGCACTTGACACGAAGGGACCCTTAGTGGAGAAAAAAATCGTAGTATGTGTCGTCTATTATGTGCGCACGTTATTCCCCATTTACATTTAATTAGAAGCATATACTATATTTTGGAAGAATATTGAGAAAGTTACGTTTATCACGGTTTTTTTTTTCATGATGGAATTAGGTATCATTTACATTTAAGTTTACTTTAGGAGTAGATGTAACACTTCCCCATTATAAGGTATTAATACTATTTCAGTTATCCGTCTCGTGGATCGGAGCAGACATTGAAAGTGAAATATTTGACTACTTGATTGGTTTGTCAAGTACGCCCACAGTTGGTGCATATCTGATGCCGTTTAAGTCTACAGGTGGTCATCCAATGTTTAAAACATACCACCCTCATCTTGGCGAAGGCGTTGAATTCTTTATCATCATACAGGCATTAAACAGAGCGAAGATGTCTACTACTAGGGTAGGTTTAATTGTTTAATAAAATAAAAAGTTTCATTTGTAAAATATCTTGAAGAACACGTCATAACGAAATATTCCTCTGATGTTATAATTGTAGCGGTAAGCATGCGTAGCATGCAGTGCAGTGGTCGAATAAACAATTGAAACGTTATACATGTTGGTTAAGGCTGTCAAACAATAAACGTCCGGTTTTTGATACATTTTGGTTACTATATTTCAGTTTATTGGTCCAATACTTGTGGATGTTACGCCTCCTTTTTTTATTGGCGAAATATACGTAAGTCTAGCTGGGGAATATCTTTTAGCTAAATGGCACCTCGATAGTTTCACTGACAACGAAGATGTCGAACCTCTTACATATGAAGTAGAAGTTGGTAAGGAAAAGTCTTAATTGTTTAACATTCAAATTTAACATAAATGTTATTGCTAAGGATAACGTACAAGTCCTATGATTTCTGCTAAACAACACTGTACCATGAAATTGTACCTTGCACAAGGAGAGAGTTTAGTATTTTCAATCAGGAAGAGAACAGATTATTTATCCACACCACCTTGAGGATAACTCCTTGTTTTAATTGGCTTGTAACAGTTGGTAACTCTGCCAAATCCACCATTTTACCTAACCTATATACCGGTAGTATTTTGAATCTGTTCCGTGTAAAACAGGACAACTTCTACAAGAACAGAATAATTATAACTATGAATTTTCATGCCTTGAATTGTATATTTTTTCATGAATAGGGCATTCCGCAGGCACATCTGAACTTCTAAAATATGAACCAATCAACGCTAACAGTCCGTGTACGTTAAACACATCAACATTATGTACAGCAATACCACTATCAAGACTGGATTGGGAACTTCATGTTAACTATGTTTACTTTGTGTCGATCAAAGCAACAAACGTCGCCGGTCTTTCAACCATCGGTGTATCTGAGCCATATTACCATAGAAATGCTCTTCCGATGCTTGGGGTTGTGTTTGATATCTCTGTTAAACAGACGCAATATACAGTACCAGTGGTAAGGACGTTTTGAATTTTGTTTTTTTGAATAATATTTATTTATTCTAAATTAAATGGGAAAACGGTGAGCGCCAAAGGTCTAGGCCTATGTCTATGGTTATAAACTATACACTCACTACAGTATACAATATCGTTTTTTTTATTTATTTACATTATGATAGAGTTACGTTGATATAGACAGTCAGAGTGAGGATGATGCTATAGCAGTCTATTGGTATGGCTTCCAAAATGTTCATGATGAAGTTAGTTACCAAGTTTCTGTGGGAACAAACCCAGGCCATAGTGACGTCACTGATGGTTTTATTGAAGTTGATAATAACGAATATTTTAATATAAAAAATTTAGAACTTTTAGAGTTTACGGTAAGAATATCTTTTTTATAGATACTTGTATGAAAAATGATTTTAGCAAAACTAGTGAAAACAAATTTAATTCGTGCGTATTATGTAGTTGCTTTGAATAAAAGAATTCAAAAATACGTACAAAAATAAAGAATATTAGAAATTGGTCAAGAAGTATAAAAAAAAGAATGAAGAATAATCTACTTCAGGAATTATTGAATTGATTAAAGTCTGTTAGAAAAATAAAAGTTCATAATACAGAATTTGTTTTATTTATTTGTTTATTAGGTATACTACACAGTTGTCATTGCCACATCATCAGCTGGCAGTGTCAACGTAACTTCTGACGGTGTTAGTATTCTTCCTAGAGATACCGCTCTTTATGGAACAACGGTTGCAGACGGTGAACCGTGTTTAAATAATGGTAACTATTTTGGCAACAATCATAGAATTATTCAAAGTAAACATAAAACAATATTAATATAAATTTATGTAAGAACTGTTTTTTTCACAGGTTCTTATTGTGTTCAAGATCAAGATTTCCAAAGCAGTGCAACAAGTTATAGTTCCCATTGGACTATTTCTAATAATGTGTCGTCATTTATCACGCATGTTATTTGGACAATGGAAAAACAAGTTGATGGTAAGACACTCATTCATTTATTTCAGTAGATTTATTTTCATTTTAAAGATATTTACTATCTATATCGAACGGTGTTTTCAAAGGTAGAATGTGAAGGTACATTTGAACGGACGACTGATTGAATATCCAAAGAGTTTATACTTTCTTCTTGTTATCACAATTAAGGAACCTATAACCACATAACTCCACAATACAATAGATACAACAGTTTTAACAAACCTCCTTTTTCTTTGTTATTCTTTATAGTCGATAACCAGCTATGGACAACCATTGATGGCCCAAAATATCTAGGCATGGTTAATAGCGTATTGACATCCGGATTAAATCTTGAGTATAGCGGGCACTATAGGTCAAAAGTAGAATTTTGTAACTCAAATATCTGTTTCACTCCACGTTTAACTGATGGATTGTGGGTACTTTCTGCACCACCGACACCAAGTAGAGTGTTTGTAGAGCTTGTCTACGAGAGTAACACGCCACGCATTGATGTTGCATTTGAGCCGTTTTCACATGATATGTTCGAGGGATCTGCAGACATCGACACTATGGATCATTATGAATGGTCACTAACAAAAGGTCAAGAAGCAAATGGATTGTTACTATCGTGGAAACAAGTAGATGATTTGTATGACAACGATGAAATGGTAATACCTAGTATAATGTTTAACCTTGGGATTCATTGCTCGAAAAAATCGGAGAAAGACTTTAAACATATTTTTATAATTTTCACAAATGCATTGTGACCTCTTTTTAGTTTTTTAGTTACTAGAGTACTTCTATTACGAAACAACAGGAAATTCCATACTTGCATTTTTTTAATCCCTTTATTATTATAGTATACTTTTTTCTTTTTCATTACTAATACACACAGATTTCTCTTCCAGATGATGTAGGTTCCTAATTAGAAAAATAATTTTACTCATTAAATTCTTTGAATTTCCAACAAAGAAGAATTACCTCAAGATTTCGTTTTTTCAATTATAATCCTAGTTTTTATACTTTCTGCAGATTACCTTTCAATCAGAATTGATGTTTAACATTTCGGAGTTTACGTGTATAAGATTGCTTGTCAAAGGTTTCAACAAAGCAGGACTTTCATCAACGACGTCTAGCGAACTGTGGGACTGTGACAAAGCACCAGAATCTGATCCTAATATTGTCATCGATGCTTTTAGTAAATCTTTATATTTATTAATGATATAATATAAACAAACTATAATATATTCATGTGTATGACTAACAATAATGACAATTCTAACATTGTACAAACAGTGATACGACCCACTGAAGAATACGTAATTATACTAGGCTAAATGATGAAATTATTTCATCATACTATACATCAGAAAATAATAATACCAATTAACAAGTATTATTTCCTACTTTATAACAGCAGAATTAAATGAATATAGTTATTGTTTATATTTAGATCACGTGGAACTTGAAGAAAATGGACAATGGGACAAAGAGGACATTGATTACAGTGGGGAGAAAACATCCTTACATGCGGTCTGGCCAACCCTTCGTTATTTTACTTATGATTGGGCTGTAATTGGCGTGTCACCTGAAGACTATACAACCAACTTAAATATGGCAGGTTTAACAAGTCCATGCGCTCATACGAACAAACTTCAATGTGGTCAAACAGGTAATACATCTAACTAACTAAAACTTTGATTACAAAGAAGCTAATAAATATTTGAAAGACTTAAAATCAAATTCAGTCAAGTATCTAGCTATTTCTTTCTCTAAATACTAATATACTATTTATTCCAATTGTTATGTTTTTGTAGATGATGAGTACATAAACGTTGATGAACTTAACCTCAAACACGGGTCAAAATACTTTATTTGTATACATGCCGAGAAGACAATGAAATACCACGAAAAATGGACAGAAGTTTTACCAGAGTTGTCTTCTTGTAGTGATGGTGTTGTGATTGACCTTACACCTCCAACACCCGGAGATGTTTGGTTAGGCTGGCAGCGTGGAAATATTTACCAGGTTATCTATTCAAAATTGTTTTGTTAATAGTTTTATGTAAAGTAATGGTTAGGCCTTTTTTTATTGATTTTTAAAAATGAAATATTAGACAGAAGCATTCATGTCGACGTGATCATTTGTTGTTTTTTTTGTGTTGTTTATGTATTTTTTTTAAACTTAGCATTCAATGTCGGAATTAAGCATTAGCTGGGACTCTTTTATTGATGTGGAAGAACACGGAACCTCGCCACATCATTCTGGTATAAGCTATTATCAATACTCTGTTGGTAAGTTATTATAATTTTTGTTATAAACCTTTACAAATCAATCTTATCGCCAACTAAAAGAAGAGAAGTGTTCAGATACTGCTGATACTTCCTTAGTAGATAAAGAACAAATTCGTCGTAATGGACTTGGAAACGCAATAATAAAGTACATACTATTAGTGAACTGTACACTACACTTCACCTATTCTGTAGCTAAAATCAGCTTGCCCATATTATGCACTAATGTTTTCTATTGTTAATCAAATAGGTACATTTCCAGGAGGAATTGACATTGTTGATTTTGTAAACGTGGGCATCACCAATCATATTATTGTTCATGATATGCATCTTGAAAATGGAAAAGTTTATTATGCTACAATTAAAGGTAATTAAATAAATAAAAAATTACAATGTAGAAATTGAATGTGCTTTAGAATTAATGTCAGCACAACAAAATACTGGTACATTTATTAAAGATATATTGTCCCCCTACATTTTACTTTTCCAATTTTTTTATAAATATGCTATTGCTGTTGAATATATATAAAAAAATGTAATTTAAAGCAAAAAAGACTTAAATTGTCTGTCAGGTAATGGTTTTTGGTTAAAATTAACCGTTTCGTTAATGTCTTTTTTTTAAGTGAAATAATTGTTTTTTGGGTTTTTTTTTTACAGAAGTGAATACCTTTATTAAAACTGCAAACATAGCCCATTTAAAGTCTGATTTTATTAATCTTTATTTTTCATGTTGTTTTTTTTTTTTGGTGGGGCCAATACATCTTTAACAGAAAATTAGGTTTTCCGAAAAGTCAAAATAAATGAACCTGCACCAACAGTCACATTGTTTTATAGTTTTACAATTAATTCAACAAAACAAACACAATAACTTTCATTCTAGCAACGGATTTTGTTGGATTAACATCGTCAAAAACATCTCAAGGAATTACAGTTGATAGTACATCGCCTAATTTGGGTTCTAGTAATATTGTTGTCGATGGCGATGTTTTTTATTCTACGTCTTCGGTCAAAGCAAGGTAAATAGGTTTTTATACCAAACAATTCTTTAAGTTGCTTATCTTACAATAAATTAAAAAGATTACCATAAGTAGAGTGATCAAATTATGGAAAAATTTTCAGAAAAGAAAGTAACTACCCGTAGTGTAGCCGTACGCACCGTCGTCGGCACCGGCGTCTTTGTCATCGTCATCATCATTGAATAAATCGAACAGGAAAGAATCGTTTTCTTTCCTCTGACAGACTGGGTCTTTATCAACTGTCATTTCAATTTTCATAAACAATTATGGTCAACATAATCGTATAAGAAAGATTAAATAATTGATTTTGTTTGTAGTTGGAATGGTGTTTTCAATGACCCTGAAAGTGGTATTTCTTCTTACGAATGGAGCATTGGTTCCAACCCCTACTGGTCGGACATATATCCAAATACATTGACGTCTTCAGAGGAAGCTATTACAAATGAAAACTTCCCTTTGGATTTACAAGAAGGACATCACTATTACATTACTATTAAGGTAGTCACAAAAATATTACTCACGGTAATCTTAAAAATGTAACGTAAGTTTTCCTTTCTGATCAAAGAGATTGGAAGTTTCCGGATTCCACAAACAAGTTTACTTTAATAATATAATTTAACTGTAACATTGAACAAACAAAATGAAAGCAGTACGTAAACTTGATTATTAATTCCCAAGATAAAACAAGATGTAAGAGTATGTTTGCATTAATGTTAGGCATATAATGGAGCTGGGTTGTCTTCAATGACGTGCAGTGGCGCAGTAACTGTTGATACATCACCACCATCCGCTGGTTTTGTGTATGATGGACCATTAACAGATCCGCCAGAAGATAAGGATATACAACAAGACACATCCACTATTTTCGCTAATTGGGATGGATTTATAGATCGTGGAACACAGGTTATCAGTTACAGTTGGAAAGTGGGACTATGTCGTGGATGTGAAGATGTCATGGAAGAGCAAAATGTTGGTTTAGCAAAATGTAAGTTTACACGCTTATCCACACTATCACACTTTGTTAATTGTTTATCGTTTAAAAACATTGATATATTTTTGTATCTCATTCCATTCAAATATTAGGTAATGAAGGAAAAATCAACTACTTCAAATACATAATGGTGTAGGGTTATTGGTATTTTTGATGTTCTTCTGGAATATTTTCTGTCATGCATATTTCAACTCATAATTTATCTAGTTTCGTCATTATCCAGATCCTCAGTATTTAAGGTTCATCGTTAGGCCTATATATTCCTAAAAAGCTTGTATACAATGTATTTTAGATGGAGAAGTTAACTATTTGAATCTTATTGCTGGTCACATTTATTATACAACTGTAACTGCATGTGACGCGGTAGATATGTGTACTGAAGTAAGCTCAGATGGAATACTTATAGACAACTCTCCACCTGTCGCTGGATTTGTTTTTGATGGCAGCTCTGGTGGTGACATCAATTTCCAGAATTCTAGGTGATTTTGTTTTCTTGCTTTGGCTGTTTTTTTTTTATTTTTTAATATTTCACAATTTTGTCAGGGTTGTATATAGGCGTGGTCCAGCTAATATCTACCTACAGTGAAAAATACGATGAGCACCACCTTTTGGATTGTTTACGATTGCCGTTAACATAGTTTTTTTTATTTTCCTTCTTTTGCCAAAGAAAATAATTATTGTATTTCTTTTGTTTTATAGACGTATCTTAGAAGCACATTGGTGGGGCTTTAATGACCCACATTCTGGATTGTCTCATTTTGAATGGTGGGCTGGCACAACACCTGGAGGAAATGACATCTTGGCGTTACAAACGCATCATCTATCGGAGATTGTCTTTACTACTCTCAATTTTGATTTACCGTTAAATACAAAGATTTTTGTGACAGTGAAAGCGTATAATAAGGTTGGTCTTTCGGTGGAAAGAACATCTGATGGTTTCACAGTTGATGTCACAACGCCACAAATTATCAGGTCAATTGAGGTATCGTCAAGAGCGGGAAGTGCTGTCCCATCTAAACAGGTATATTTGTGTTATAATAGCTTATATGTCAGAATGAGAAACAGAGAGGTTCTTACAATCAGTTACAGAAATACAGAATCTTCAAACAACATGTTATCCTCAGCAACAGCACACATTTTCAGTTGATCGTTTTACTTTATGTCAACTTAGTATTGTACCCTACCTCTACCTATCATGTGATACTATATTCAAGAACTACATTCCTAATTCAAATGTTCAAAAGTCACTAAATTGTTTGCAGCTCTGCTAATTTGGTCTATCTTTTGTACATTTGTGGTTTGTTACCTTTTTTCAAAGGTAAGTAATATACCATAATATACTAAACTTTTTCATTATAAATATGCTATTTCTTCACATTACGAATTGAACTAGGTTTTTAATTCGTTGCTATCCGTACAATGGGAATTTAACGACAGTGAGAGTGGCATTAAACGACAATACTTATCGGTGTTTACACATCATGATGGAGACGTTGATGTTCCACTAACACAGGTAATTACGTAATTGATGTATTATTATTATTATTATTATTATTATTGAATGATTGATATTTTATTGCAAAATGCAACATTGCTCATATTACGGTAAGCATCTGGCCTACTAGACATGTTAGGAAACAAAATCCGCATTATTGTCATGTTTGACGTTTGTAATAATTACTCTCATATTTTAAACACATCATACATTTTTAACAAGGAACAACAGAGATTATGCATGTCGTTATTTTTTAAAAATCTTTCATCAATAATAATTGTACAAAACAAATTTTAAATACCAATTTTAAAAAGAAAGAAAACCATACATTGTAGAATAGGTTGTAATACATGTTATCTGTTTCAGATTGCAGGTTCAGAAATTGATTACACTTTCACAGATCTGGCCCTTCATGACGGCAGCAGATACCAAGTCAAAGTGGTAGCTTGTAATGGTGCTGAACTCTGCACTGAAATGTCAACTCCTGAAATATTGGTAAGTACATTAATAGTTCTACCCCAGTAGGTTATTTATTTTTAATTAAAAAAAATAAAGTAACTTTATCTATGAAATTATTTTTCTGTATACATTTGAATTGTTCTATTAAATCAAATTGTTATTGATTACTGGCATTAACTTAACTAGTAGATATTAATATATAAGAAATAGGGACGACAGAATGTAGCGTCGAACAGGCGTTTTTTCTTTTTTCTAGTATTGTCCGAAATATGTTTTGTCTAAAAGCATAACTTACTTTTGTGTTTTTGAAAGGTTGATTCTACAGCTCCGACAGTCGGTACATTTGCTGTTAATACCGATCATGTTGCTGATCTAGACAGACACCAGTCAGGTTGGATGACATGGAAGCAAAACTCGCCTGTCAATGGCGTCCTGAATCTTGCGTGGCTTGGCTTTGTTGATTCTCATTCTGGCGTGAGTTATTACCGATTTACGGTTGGAAGCAGCTATGCGGCATCTGATTTATCCCCTGTAAGTTTATGATAAAATTATTAACATTATTAAAACATCAAATAAGCCTCAACAATTATAATAATTCCATAGACACACAGAAAAATGTTTATCTTTTAAAAAACCGTACAGTATGTGTTTGTAGATTGAAACTTAAATAAACTGTAATAAATTAATTTGATAAAACTAAGAAGCAAAACTCAAGAGGAAACTGGTCAAATAGCAGTGGATATGTAACTAAAATAAAGGAACCGTTATTGATTTTATTATTAAATGATAAAGAAAGTTATTTAAATATTTTGATAATAATGTCAAATTATTTTCATTACGATACTATAGGATGGACCCATTGACGTTACACCAGATAACAATACTGTAGTAGCAGATGGTGATGAGGTTTTTACAGCATCAATACCCGTAATAGGTGATATACAGTCATCAGTAGTACTTTATATTTCACTTTGGGCCGTAAATGGTGTAAGTTGTACTATAATATTAAAGGTTTTATAACTCCAAATCTGGTGTAAAAAGATTTAAGCATATAATATATATATATAAACAAATCAGGCACAGAACATTAATTCTAAACCGCCCGGTGATATACTGAAATTGAGAATGAGAAAAAGTCGCCCCAACCGAGGCTCGAACTCGGACCGCCTGCTTGATATGCAGATGTCCTAACCATTAGACCCTTGGGGCTTTCATGGTATTGTTCGAAGTCGATTGGATAACGACTCTTTAACATTCTCGGCGTGGTACGGCGGAACAGCACTAGTCCTCAGTTGTACGCACGCGCACCAGAGATCAAATTGATACGCCCTCATCTTACAGTATTTTTATTCACGAGGCGGGATCTCAGAAGAGATACTTTTATATATATAAACAAATCAGGCACAGAACATTAATTCTAAACCGCCCGGTGATAAACTGAAATTTAATTAATTAATTTGAAACGATAAAGATGAGGAATATATATATATATATATATATATATATATATATATATATATATATATATATATAATAAAAAAAACCAGAACATTTGTTTCTAAAAGTTTATCTACACAATTGTGTAAGAATTGGGACGTAACCTATATGTAAGCACTACATTCAATGGCGGATATATAGAGGCACGCCGCACACTGTTTCTTTTCTTTAGTAGTTGTGTCATATTACTCTTTTGATATTAAATTTGATTTTATATTAGTAAACACCAAGTTTCACTATAAATTTTTTATTATATGTTATATATATATGGTTATTTGTTTATTTTTAAATTCATCTTCTCTTATACATTGATACTAGGCTGGTCTTTCATCGTTAAGAGCACACTCTGCCTTTGAAGTCGTCTCATCTGGCGTTACAAATGAAGGAACTTTACTGCTTGTAAGAAGATGCTCGGCTTATTCCTGTGAAGGTCATTGTACATGTGCACCTCAAAACCAAGTCTGTCTTCCTCCTGCAAATACACACTGCCAAGATATTACTGATGGTATGTTAAATCATGCAATATTATAACTGACTGATAATGGGTAGACTAAGTTTAGCTACAGTAAATCCATTCATTTTCAAGAATTGCTACAAATATTTTGAAATTGCTATACAATCTCATTGGAATCAGTAACTGCCTTTGATATATGACTAAGTTTCAATGGCATTATTGAAACAACATTTAAATAATTAATAATTGATAAAATAATTGACGTATTGGGTGGCTCCATAATATAGAGACCAGATATTGGGTTTTCACTTCTCTCAACCTATTTGCAAGGAACAACATAGTTAACCATCGCTATTAGGAATCGGTAAATTGAATTCCACATTTTCAGTAGGCAAAGCCAACTATCTGAATTCCTAAATAAAAAAAAACTGCCCTAATATCAGGTACCAAGGTTCGATCATTTGAAAAGGCTATAACTATAACAACTATAAATAACATTATTTAATTGATATCTTACAGACCCAGGTACAGAGAACATCATTGTAAATGATATTATTGATCTAAACCTTCTCACAAAAGACGATCAGAAATCCGATGTTAACTTTACATTTAGTCGATGTATGCTGGCGGCAACTTGGTCAGTTAATGGATCGTCCGCTCGTCAAGTTGAAAGGTAAACATTCATATTTTAAAAAGCTTTAGACATATCTCATAAAATGTATATTGTCTGTTTTGTAAAATATTGTATTATATGAAATATTTAAAATAGTCGTAATATAATTTAGGTACGAGTGGAGTGCAGGAGACTTCTCATCGACATCAAAGCAACCGAAAGGAATCTTCAATGCTGCCGTAGATCAAGTATGGTTTGACGTTGGCCAAGAAACATCTGCGGTTCTTATGCTTGACAAAGGTACACACATGATTTACACATTGGGAAGTTATTATTAGTTGTCTTTTACAGGTGTACACTATCATTGTTGTTTAATAAAATGTTCCAAACAAAGTTATATAAACTTTTCAGATAAACTACTGATGCCAAACCTTGTGTACTATTTCTTCATACGAGCTTGGTTTTCCCCCAACTCTTACGCAATGTATCGGTCGAACGGACTTGTAGTAGATGTCCGTCCTCCAGATGTGACATCAAGAACAGGAATTGCTGTAAGTTATAGTTAAGTTGAATTATTCCTATTCTGTGTATCTTTGTTTGTTAAAAAAACAGCAACATATTTAATAATAATAAAATATATCTATATCTAAAATAAACCACTTCCAGTAATAATCTTTGTCTATTAATGTTTATTATTAATGCTTTAGGTAAAAGAACACATCAACGATAATGAGACAGTCGACACTGACTTTCTAACTGAAACTGATCACGTGAGTGTTTCTTGGCGTTATGTATTTCGTGATGAATCAGGAGGCATCAGTCACTATGAAGTTTCACTTAGTACATTTCCAGGCGGTAAGTTATAAGAAAAACAATTTTTGTATCATGAAGAAAATATTATAGTAAAGCCATTACCTTTTTAAATGTTTTGGTATTATGCAAATATAAAAACGGAACATAAATATATATATACATCAGATAACAAAGTTTGTAATTAGAATAACATTGATAGTATGCTTCTCTAAGGTTAATACCAAAAGCATCATTGGTTTTGAGATCTCGTCAGAAGTTTCAGCCTCTAACGTGTCTTTATTCGTAGGTGATGATGTAAAAACATTTCTGGAATTACCGGGAAATATTGAACAATATACCTTTGAATACTTGGCACTGAAGAATGGACAACGGTACTATACGAATGTCAGAGCTTATAACCACGCTGGTCTCCACACTTTAGTTGTATCTGACGGATTTAGTGTTGATCTACAGCCTCCAATTGCAGGAATAGTTCTCGATGGAAATGGTAAGTATGTCATATTTGGTATTTTTCAACCTTTTTCCAAGTTTAATTAAATGACAGAGGTAATAAATAAGGTATTATTTTGCTAGATCTTTACGATGTCGAATATCAGGCATCAGCGATGGTTATCAAGACTTCTTGGCATGGATTTATTGACCTTGAGTCGTTTATAAGTCATTTTGAATATTGTCTTGGCGAAACAGCAAATCCAAACGAGTGCAACATCAATAAGTGGCAGAAAGTTAAGATCGGTAACTCGGTTACCGTATATCTGTCAAGAAATCTCACAACTGGTAGGATCATTATGTTGTTATGTTATAGGTTAAAGCTTTAAATGTACTCAAAGTATATGTATACTAAAATGTAGCACTGTAGAATTATAACGTATCTAATCAAATATTTAATTAATTTATATACATTTACTGATTGTTTATTGTTACAAAAGGTCAAAGGTATTTTGCAAAAGTTAGAAGTTACGATGCGGCTGGTCATGTTTCACCAATCGCCGTATCCGATGGATTTATTGTTGATACAACACCACCAGTTCCAATGGAAAGGGTGTTTTACGGTAACAATATCTTAACAAATCCTTCATTTGAAGAAAGTTTGTATAATATACCTTGGAGTGGACACGTTGAAGACATCCCTACCTGGATAGAATCTGATGATCCAGCAGGATGGTACTTAATGAACAACTCTAGAGTAGTTGTGTATACGTCGGAAAACAAAGCTCAAGATGGTAAAAAATTTGTGTTATTGCAAGGTGGACTAACTCAATCCATCAATACACAATCAAGTTGTCACTACATGTTGACTCTTTACACACATTTTGTGACGTCATCATCAGTGCCGTTAGTAAAGCAAGAGGCTGCAGTTGAAGCACCTGGTGTGCATCATATATTCAAGTTATACAATGGTAATGACATGAATGGAAGTGATGATGTTTGGCAGAGACACGTATATTTCTTTACAGCCAATTCAATAGAAAGTGAAATTACCATATACACAGTCGGCACAAATGGACTGATGCTGTTAGACAATGTAACTGTAAGTAGTCACTTTTATCTTTTTTAATATACTTAGCTTCTACATATTATTTATAATGTAAATAATTCAGTTAGTTTTATCTAAGGAAATACGTTTTGATAACTGTTGCTGCCTGTAATCAAATTCCTGTTTTCAAATTAATATTGTAATTGTTTACCATTTGGTTACGGGAAAAAGAAAATCAAGAAAACTCAAACACGTCTGTTGATAAATAAAATCTTCACTATTTCTTAGCTGTAATATTTAATAAAAATTAAAAGGCACACTAATGCCTTTTTCTTCAAAAGTGTGCATGTGTAGGACTACAGCAGTATAAAATACGTAAGCTGCTGCTTGTAGGCTTATTAGTATTTTATATTTTTTTTAAATACAATGATATTACATATTGTATTTGTAATTGCTTTTCATAGGACTAATAAATACGGTACAATTAAAAACAAAATACACTATTATTGATTTGTATCTAGGTTGCAACATATTCCTACCATGACAACAATGAAGATACAGCAGATGTGATTGGAGATGGAGCTATTCAGTTTAAAACTCAGTTCATGCATGATTGGTCATCAGTACATGCAATATGGCACTTCATTGATCCAGAAAGCCCAATTGTGGATTACAAATGGGCAATCGGTAACCAAATTAGATGGCTTCTATATACTACTTTAACAGCCATGTTTTAGGATAGCTTACCAGGCCTGGAAGATTAATAATTAGGCCTACAAAACTACTCGTTTAAAAACTTTAATAAATAAGAAAATAAAGGCAATTATGAATTATTTCTAGGTACTGTCCAAGGAGGAACACAAATCCAAGGATTCAAATCTACTAGCACCAAAAAAGAAGGAATCAATAGTGACGTAGTTCTACAAAATGGCGTCCAAGTATACGTTACAGTGATTGCAACCAATGCAGCTGGTCTATCCACTCGAGTTATAAGTACACCATTAACTATAGATATGACAGAACCAGTTGTTGAATTCATTTGTGATGGTTTAGACACTTTTGATATTGACTATCAGACTGATCACAATGTAATAGTCACGTGGTCTGCATTTGATGCGCAAAGTGGAATATACTTGTGTGAATGGGCAATAGGTTTGTAACACAACAATCTATTGTTTTAAAAACAAACCATCAGATGTAATAACTATGTCTGGAACTTTTTATGACAGGGTTTTTACATTTTCCAGTTTAAAGAGAACACCTGTTCATTTCCCAGAAATGAATGATAAGTGAGGTGAGATCATTTCAAAGGAGTATTGAACTAAAATACCATTTTAATAAAAAGTTATTATTCTTTATATAGGTTATCATCCATTAACGGACGAAATTCAGAAGTTTACGAAAGTAGATTGTGACAAAGAATTTGGATTAACTGTATTGAATGAAACGAAATATGAAAATGTACCACTGTTTTCTACGATTAAGTTTCACAACAACGCCGGGATGAGCTCCAGAAAAAGTTCCGATGGAGTTGTTATAGTAACTTGTCCACCAACTGTCGAATATGCTAATGTTCGGGTACTGACGTCATCGTCATCTCCGTACATACAACGTGGGTATTATCAGTCTGATACAACTCACTTAGTTCTTACGTGGGATGGATTCTATGATCCTGTTAAAATCATTCGTTATGACGTAAGTTTCTGAACTACAGTATGCTTCTTGTGATAATGTGTTTCTATACTCAACATATATGCTAATATTTCTCATTTTCATTTTCATTTGTTTATTCGACAAAAAAATAGATACAGAACAGAACAGAAACAAAGCACAATGGTCAGGGGCAACTAAAGCAAAACAATTACTATAACTCAAAGAGTCAGTTGCCCCTTAAAAAAACATCGAAATACAAAAAATATTGCACCAAGTAAAACATTTGTACAAGCAACAAAACATTGAAAGATCATCTTGCGTTTATGCAACAATGTTGTGCTCTTTCATTTCATTTCATTTCATTTATTTTTTCTCATAAAAATACAATATAAAAAAAACATGGACATGAACAAGAAAACATCACACAAAACCAGGCAGAGACAGGATTCCTAAAAAGCGAACTTAATCACTATCTAGTAGGTCTCCTATTGTACTGATTGTATAAAAAACATTTAGAATAAAATTTGTATTAAACAAAGCAATACAACTCATCATTGGTAAAGTTTAGATATTGTAAATTGATAATAACGTAATCAGACAATAATAATATTCAGACACTCAATGTAGGCCTACTGCTTTTTTAATTGGTCTACTCCTAAGTTGTATGGTGGTGCAGGTATCTCTTTCTATATACTGTAGAGATAAACTTTAGCTTTGAACGACGATCCCAGTTATAGGCCTATATTGAACCGAATAAATGATGTCACAAAGACCTTTATATTGCCAATTCGTCTGGGGTTGCAGTGTAATGGTACGGTGTTGGATTAAACACAAATCTACGGTACTTAGGGATTCGCGTTTCCATATCTGTAGGCCTATTGGAAAATACTAAAAAATAATCTTTGTTCCAATGGTATTATCTCTATAGTGCTGCATTGGAACTAACATTACAACATGCACTGGGCAGTGGATCACCTGCGGAACGTCCGAAGATACACAGGCAACTATCGATGATCTATCTTTACTGCCCCACATGAAGTATGTTGTGTTTGTTCGTGCTGTGAATCAAGTCAACATGACTAGTGATAGTGTTGCTGCAGAAGTTTCTATAGAGACATTGCCGCCAGTGATTATCAGTAAGTTATACACACACACACAACATAATGAATTCAAATTTACAGGTCATTCACCTGTGGGTCACTCTTTAAACATTTAATTTCGATATTGCGACAATTTAGTTGATGTGTTTTAGGCCGTATAGTCTACGCACAGACAAATAATTTGACCAGCAGGCTAAACTTGCGTTACCTAGCTCTGTCATGGTGTTTCAAGCATTATACATACAATGATTTATCTGCAAAGTGAACCATTGGAAGTCACATATAAAAATCATTGAAATAAGAAAATAGTATGGTAGGCCAAAATATCCCTCTATCACATAGGCCTAAAACATCAATACTTTCATATATTGTTAATAAACACGTGTATTTTTATCTTCAGATAATGTTATACTGACATGGCCAAATACGGGAAATGTAAAGATAGACTGGGATGAAACATTCCAAGCTAATTCATCGTTAATCTATGAAGTGTCTGTTGGAACAAAAAATGGCGCTTCTGATGTTGTGCAATGGCTTGAAACATCAGAAAAAACTATGTTACTGAGTAACGTAGGCGTTAATGTTGACTACTTCCTAACGCTAACAGCAATTAACTGCGCAGGCCTGCACTCTACAGTTAACACTACATTCTATCAGATACCATAAACATAATATTATAACTATGCCATCTTTTGTTTATGAAATGAGAAACATAAAGTATGTTAATACAGTTTTTAATCTTACAAATAATAATAATTATAATGAATCAAATGTATAATGATATTTCGGAATCCCATGACCAGCCTCAAGCTTCCCAATTATTGTAGATTTAAAATTAAATCATTATAACATGTGTTACAACTATTTTAAGTTATGATTCTAAATAAAATAAGTATAAGTGAAATTATACATACAATATTAATCATTTCAAACAAAAGACTTCTGAAGATTGAATGTGAAATAATATTTCAAATATTTTATTAATTTATTATTAAGAATTTTTGTTCTACAAAATTAAATGTTAAAATTAAGATCAGTAAAGATATTGATATTTTATGTATTGCCAATAATCAAGTATGAGAAAAAAGAAAATTAAGAAGAGAAGTTATCCAGTCTATTTAACAAAATGTTAATATAACCCAGAATATCAGGCATGGAATCGGTACTAAATAAATTTGGTTTAATAATATTAGAAACTATGAGATTGTAGTTGGATGGAATTATATGATTGGTTAATTTCGTATCACGCGCATACGTGATTTTATACAAATAATGAATGTTTATAAGTTGTGATGGTGAGATTATTTCGAGAGTTGAACGATGGACTACTACATTTGAATGAGGCGAAGCTGAGAATTGAATAGAGCAGTCAATCTTTTAATACAATATTTATCCATTCAAAGAATACAAAACTTTCATTATTTGTTTTTATAAACTTTTATTTAATTTATACACCAGTTCAATCTTGAAATCTGGCCATAAGCAGAACTCCAATTTTGGACGCGAAGTAGAACATTATGTTGAAAGGTTGCAGTCAACTACCTCGCATGACAAACATTCTCAAAATATTTTCAAAAAATTGAACGTGCATTAGCACCAACCAGCAATATTATCACCATTAAATAGCACGAATATATCAAGTGTGTTGTAATAGTTTATAAAACGAAAGTCTCGTAACTTAAAGTCTCATTCAACTTATACGTTCATTTTTTGTACAGTAGGCCTAGATTATTACTATATGACATTTCAACGATTAATCATTACGGTAGGCGTACAATAGAAAAAAAATATGAATATACTTTAAAATACGTACCTTGATACGATTCAACCAGAACAAAACCAATTTCTATAATGAGAAAGGAGGATCATGTACAGCGCACATAATCATTATAATATATTGATTTGTTGTCATGAATATCATTGTTCAGTGCTCCGATATACGCACGATGCAACCAGAACAAAACAAATTTGTATAATCGGGGAAGAGTGAAATTATATCCAATATCCAATATAGCAAGTATACTCGGCCCGGGCTCAGGCTGGGTTTCAATTGATAGTTTAAAACTATTACGATCATTTTGATACCTCATTGACGTGTTAATATCTCCCATAATTTAAAACTATCCCAGACCAAATTCGAGTTATGTTGATATCCTTCTATTGAAATTACAAACCATAGTTTAAATTACAAATTACGGTTATGTTGATATTCAGTTACTCCGAACCCACAACCTGTTTCAAATGTAGTTTAAAACATTTCCAATACAATTCTGGGATGTTAATATCCTATTACTTTCAATCCACATCCCCTGATTTGCAGTTTTCAAATGAGTTTAAAATACAAGATTACCAGTAAAATTTCGGTCATGTTGATCCTCTATTGGCTTAACCCGATGCACTTCCCGAGTGTGAAAATTCGTAGTACAATTCTGGTTAATTTTCTAGTCTACACAGTACCTCTAGCCCAAACCCCCGGACTCGGAGGAATCTCTAAAATTTAGTTTATTATAAACCTTCCCAGTACAATGTCATCATTTTAATGTAGGCCTTGGTAACGTGCAAAAACCAAAATGTTTACGAAGATGACCTAACCACCACGTTTCGAAAATTCAAGGTATGTTGAATTATTATGTGCTGTAAGTGTGTTTAAAAAACATTTTACACCACTATAAACCTAACAGTGATATCTCGTAGTGCATGCTCCTGAACTTTCACCATTAACTTAATGGAAGTTCCAGTTTTCCATATTACCTTAAAGAAATGTAAGGTATTTGTATCCTTTCTAAAATGTTACTACATACCATTTCATTCTCATCATGAATAAAGTAAAAACAAATCAAAATCCTAGGGCGCCTCTCAGGTCAACAAACTATTACGGACAAGAATGATTTATTTTAGTCTTTAGTTTCAATAGAAAATACTGAAAGTAATCATCACAGACAGACCAAATTAATCATTATTTTGATAAAGAAATATTTTTTAAGATACAGACAAAAAAAATCAAATGTGGTGGTGTATCCATTCGTATCAGATATGATTGACTGCACCCTGTTTGGAATGATACGGAAACTTTGTTTTTGCTCTTTAGAAGGAAAGAAATTATTGCTCTTTGTTTATACAGAGAGCTAGAATTCAACTAAATTTCTATTATTTCGGAAAAATGTCATCCATCAACAAACGTACAAACAGAAAACGAAAATTTGCAAACTCTAAACTTAAATATATAGGCCATAGGATACTTCTCCATCTACAAAACATTTTTGAGTTATGAAGCATATGTTTGCGCGCAAACACAAGTAGTATTACTACTATTACTACTATTCAACATACGTTACATGAAACCATAGATAGATTTTCGCATATACTCATTAAAGGAAGAGACACCATGTTCAATAAACATCATACTGGCACTAAACTGCTTCTAGAGACATTCAGTATACAGCGCATAGCATTATTGTAATTCTAGTCGGACAAATTGTTAAAGCTACAATCACTGAAATCAAACGCCCAGATGGACGGTTGCATCATCAAATATAGAATGCTATGAAATTCTAATCTCGTAAAATCCATAATGATACTTTAAAAAAATGTATATTGAAATACTAGTGATGACCTCTCCCATGAGAATTATAATTCTAATGTTATAAATGAACTAATTCATTCAAATTCATCGTCAGGGCCTGATGGGATACATCCACATGTAGGCCTACTAACAGACTATAGCCAAACCCCTCATCTTAAAAAAAACTTTAAATAGGCCTACCGGTGAAATCCCTCGCAATCATGGAAAGAAACAACTGTCATATCGATACACAAACGTGGGACACGGACCATTTTTTCAAAATATAGACAAATTTCAATTAAATCGGTTGTCTGCAAACTTTTTAAAAACATAATCTGGTGACGTGAATTAATACAACACTAACTTTAGTGAGATTTTTTAGATAATGGACCATACAAATGCTTAGCTAGCTTAAATGTACATTATTTTAAAATATTTATATTTATAATAGCCCTATATGTAAAATATTTTAAAATATGTATATGTAGGCCTATATAAAATTATAGAAAAACAATAGTGAGAAATAATAAACTATGATTAGAGTGTTTACAACATTATTAAAATGGAATTAATAAAATGGTACTTGCACTATATTGTTATAATTATTATTCTTGACAAACTTGGAATATAGGGGAATGATGTTCAAACAATGCTGGTGATGGTAGTGATGATGATGGCGTTTGCGATGACGACGACGAGCTAAATGTAATTTCTATTTCGTTATAGCTGACTATAATTTGAGAACGTCAAAACAATTCGTTAATAAAATAATAAGCCTGGCTGAAAGCTCGATTCGTGACTGACGTGCTTCAGAGCCATAATATAATGGCTCTGACGTGCTTGTGTAATATGCTCCCTCTATCTCCTAGATAGGAAAGAATATACAATCTATAGAGGGCGCCATAAAGTGAGTCATTTTGGTGGAGTCCAAGTCGATTCTCGAGCAAAACAAGAAAAGCGTCGCGTCGCCTTGGAATTTATTAAGTAGGCGAAAATCCAGTAAGAGATTTTAAACATTTCCAAAAAATAGGCAGAAATGAAGTTATTTTGGGCTAAAACAATATCAAATTTACTAAATTAAGAGGTGAGATCCCAGGTGAGTTTAATATGGGGGAATTATCCCACCACTTCGGGTTGTAACACTAAAACAGCAGTAGGCCCTACAATTTTTACTTGTTTTTTTAGTCTTTCTACTCTTCTTACTTAGCCTTATACTAGGTGCCGCCGTGGCTCCCCCGCCGTGTGGTATCTTCAAATCAACAGGTGGGATATAAGTACTGGGCCTAGCTGGATCAATGAAACACAACTGTATTAATACATATATAGGCGTATATCCAGCTACATTGTGAAGATAGATCTCTCACAATTGATTTTATTTTGAAATTGCAAACAGCATGTCAACAACGTATGCGTTCCTATTGTCATGTAAAGTAGGGTGTATTGTTGTCCGTATTGTTTACATAGATGAGAGCTTTTTATTGTATTATCATACATAATAGTTTGATTCAAATTAACCTATGTAGTAGTAGGCCTAACAGTTACATACATTTTTTTTTTTAAATATAGAATTTGTACATCAGTTTTGTACATCATTTTGTAAGATAAAATGCAATTTTTATTGGCAGTTGTTCCAGCCAGTCATCATATTCAACTATACAATATTGTTTTTTTTTGTTTGTCTCTTAACATCTTAAAATGTTTTGAAAACAAAGACCCTCGGAAATGTCTAAAATACAACCAAAACTATAGATTCAGATTTATTCGTCTTTTCGAACATTTGTTGGAATACTGATAGATAGTTAGAATAGAATCCAATGCTGGTCACTTTTCTTACATCCTTAGGCATGACACTTAAAGATGTATTGTCCCTTGAAACACAAAAAATGGAGGTCAAACTATTCTGAATTTAAATTGGCCATATCAAAGTAATATTAAAGTTATTCACTTCATATAAAAATTCAAGACAAAAACAGCAATTTTACGTAATTAACAGGTAAATTAATTTGATTACATTTCGCCTGGAAAATCGTTGGTAGCGAAAGTAAACAAAGATTTTAAACCATGAGTATGCATGATGCTAATTAGGATTGTTTACAACTCGTCATGGTTGAGAAGGTGTTTTCACATTTTTTTTTTTTTTTTGTACAGTATACCACACATGTACTGTACACTTACTAATGTAGGGAGGCACACCCTCTAGTCTTAGTTTAATAACTGCAATTTGTCTAAACTACTGTACAGTATATAGTAGTTTGTGTCATTAAAACTACAATACAATGATTCATAGAAATAGCATGTTTGCTAACGTTAATTATTGATTTTCGCAGAATTGCCATAAAGCTGTGGCAGTTTGTATTGAAGGATTAAAACCAACAGTTACTGTAATTGTATACTGCACAGTTTTTTTACATATATTTAGTAACATAAAATGTCAAATACAGTACTATTAACATTAATTTTAAAACATGAGCTACTATCACTATCAGTACTGTATTTAAATTATTATTTTTTACAATTAACATTATAATTGACCTATTATCCATTCATTATCTAATTATAAAAAAATCCATGGTTTATTAAAAATCAATTTCATAGATAGTACACTGTACAGTAAACTAAAATGAGATGTCTTTTTAAAACAATTTGGCTTGAATCTTTGGCAGAAAAATTTAACGTACTGTATGGCAATCCTGCTATCAAATGATGTCTGTTCCAGTCACACAATACAGTAGCCTGTAATTCAGTACATTAACTGATTTTGTATTAATGTGTTGCTATAAATTAATGTATTGTTTTTCTTTATAAATTTCATGAGCTTAATTTGACTTTTATTTGACAATAATGTAAAGTAATAAAGTTCTTCCGTATTTCCACTCAATTCACTCTTGATGTCTGGAGGTCATGTACAGCCTTTTACCTGGTGATGGGTGACGCACTTTGGGTTGCAAGTCACCTGGTCCTCCAATTCTTTTTTTTTTCTCGTGTCTGCTTTGTCTTTATTTTACTTGTAAATGAGTGAACTGTACAGTATATTGTATTGTGTATCATGGTTTTTAAAATGAATATTCCGATATAAAAAAACCTGTAATGTTCACCTATTATTTATTTATTTTTTAATTAGGATTACATCATTATCGTGAAGAATCATGATGCTATTAGTGGTACTGCTATCCCAGATTGCCATTCTGCTGGCCCAGAATGCACAAGTCTCCTTTTTGGAAACCGCTATATCTGTTGGAGAATTTGATGACTCATCATTTACCTTAAGAGTACAGAAAACAGGCAGAAGTGATACAAGTATCTCAATATTAATTGATATAATAAGTGTAAGTCAATCAATTTCAACTTCTTTATAATATAATGGAATAGAATTTGAATATCCAGTATGATGTTATACAATATATTTGTGACAAAATATCAAACACTTAAATACTGTATGAATACTGTATACTATTATTTTAAAAATGTTATGGTTGTACAGTTGGAACCTTATCTGATGTATTGTACTAGCCAGCTCTATTGTACATAATGTTATAGTTTTGCTTTATTATATAAAATAATTTTGAAAAATATAAAATAAAATCTTAAAATGGATTAGTGCCTTTTAAGCCATTGAGCCTCTCTACCCCCACAGGGGACCTAATATGGGCTTTGGGTCCACAGTAAAAAATTGGTGATACCTTTGATATTGGGTTTCAATTTTAAATTAATAAATTAGTGCTTGGTACTGGTAACCTTTGTTTATCAAGCATGGTCCATGCACCAAACTTAAAATGTTTGTAAACTATAACGCATCTAACATTACCATATTTTTCAACAACATACAGTATACAGTCAGGGAAAAATGGCAAAAGGCTTCCTACTTTCTAGGAGTTTTATCAGATTTCCCCCCTAACTGTATACTTTCAAACTGACATTCTAACTACAGTATTCAATTTTCTTTGTTTTTCAGCCTACAGAAGGAATTGCAAACGATTTCAGAGTGCCATACAATCAGTTTATAGAATTTAGTGCAGGTGATGCAGTGGAAACGCAAGAAACAACATGGTACATACTGAATGATGACATACCAGAGGATGATGAAGTCTTCACCTTTGAACTTAGTGTCTTGTCTGGTGCTGGACAAGTAACTGTTAGTCAAGGTATCTCCAGGGTTACAATAGAAGCTAATGATGATGCTTATGGTATTATTGGATTTTCTTCAGTAAGTTGTAGAGCTTGTTCAAAGTTAATTTAGTAATTGTTTTAAAATGATTAACACTGTATTTAATATTCCAGAAAATAAAAATACAGTCTCATTCTTTTTAAAATCCTGACAAACTTCTCAAAAATGGTCCTGTATCTGTGCAGAGACGGGTACTTTGAGGATAGACAAGAGCTTCGAGACAAAGCAGAATCTGTAGGAATGGCTATATTATGATTATAAAGGCATGGGTTTAAAGACCTCTCTCATTATATTGTCCATCTGATGTATACCTGTTCTGTGTACAGTACATACTGTATGTGATACATCTACTGTACCAGTATGCTGATCTTGGTCCTGTACTAGATATTCTGAAAAAGAAATAAAGAAAGATGTTGTGACATTTATGTTCTGTTTCATTATAGGTTGGACCATTGGTCATCTCTGAAGATCCATTTGAAGAAACCATCGTTAATGTAACTTGTTCTCGTGAACGTGGAGCATTCTCATCAGTATCTGCCACATTTGAGGTAAATTTTACTTTACTAAAATCTATACCATGTTTATTAACATTTTAAGGTCAAGTCAGACAGCATCGTACGACGAGGCTCAATGCAACGTCTTGACTCGTTGGTGCTGTCTAAGTTGAAACAGGACGAGTCGTCTTGAGATATCGTGGGGCGTAGTTTTTAGGTCGTCTTTAAACATGTTTAATTTTCTCCTGACCTATATACCTTGTCAATCCTGCTACATGAATGTTTTGCTAGGTTGGTGATTTGGTCGCCAAGCAGTGGTGCTTGCCATAGTAGTTCGGTAGGTATTTCTAAACTAGGTTGCGCCTTGTGCATGTCGAAACATTTTAAATAACCCTGAATGTGCCGCATCTCCACTAACATACTCTGACTTTGTATACTAATATTTTGTCTTGACTCTCTCCAGATAATGGGTATTGAACTAACTGATGGCAGTGGTCCTGATGACATTTTACCTTCTTCTGGCTCAGTGGTTTTCAAGAATAATCAAAGTGAAAGCATTTTGTCACTTCGTATAATTCCAGACCAGGTAGAGTGTTCATATCATTATCCTTTTTCCATACGTAATTCCAATCAATCTACAAATAGTAAAAATACCTGACCGACCATTTGCAGTTACTTGAATTATTAAAGTTAAAATCGATTGGATAAAATAAGCAATCTTTAAAACATCTCAATCCAGGTTACTTAAAGATTAATTTACTATGTACATTTACATTCATTACCTAACAAAAATATTATATCATTACAACATTGTAAGATGTACAGTAAATTAATAATGAATATATAATTTTTTATTAAAAATTAGCTTAAAACAATATATGATTCAAGGAATTAAAGAAGTCATTAAATTATTTATTTTTGTGTATGTAATAATATTAATACTGTCGGTACTTTTATCTTATTATGTTTGTAACTTTTAGAGTTTTAATGTACTATACCAATCATTTTTTTGTAATGATATGAATTTTTAAAATTGCTGAGGGCTCTTGACCTTTGACAAGATCGCCTAAAATTTTTTAATATATTAACTTTACAATACTTGGTGTTGTATATTCTGGTACAGCCGCTCCATAATTTCTTTGCTTTTCTTCCTTATATCTATATTTTTAAATTTATACTAACAAATATCTTTTTATTAATATTATAATAATAATAATATATCAAAAATGTATTAAATAATATTTATCGCATAATATGCAATCTACGATAATTTAATTAATTGATATAACAAATTGATTAAATACATAACATCACTTGAATAAAAAGAACAAATCACATATCTACACATAATCATAACATCGTATACTCTATCTCTAACAATTTATTAAATCTTCTATCGACTAAAGCCGAAGTATAGTCGTTATCTCGGGACCGTTCTATGGCCACCACCAGGTAGGCTTACTTCATTAAGGCTTCTATGAATGGATGTACTGGTTGGGAGCAGGAACGCTAGTAGACCAAACCCAGTACCGTTTTGATTACGATCAATCGGGAAATTACCTCACGACTGTTAAAGACATCATGTAATGGCTGTTGGATGTACAGTACAATTGAAATAAAATGAATATTTCAGTTTACCACCATTTATTTACCACTGTTTAAATTCTTTTTTGTTTATTAGATACCCGAGAATGAGGAAACATTTGAAATAAGGTTATTAGAAGCAACAGATGGTGCCAAGTTGGATGGATCATTGTCAAAATTAACTTTAAAAATTTTGAAAAATGATAGTCCACTGCAGTTCGCCCAGGCATTTTACTTGTATGAAGAGGACGCTGGTGCTGCTTTGATAACTGTTAACAGGGGCCTAGCAGAAGATGGAGTTACTCAGCTAGGCCCAGATGATGAGACGGTCACAGTAGGTTATTTTATGGGTTCCAGTTCTGGAACTCTAGGACTAGACGCAGTAGCATCAAATGGCACCTTGACTTTCTTACCAAGAGAATATACTAAAACAATCACTATTACAATTTTATCCGATAATATACCAGAAATTGGTGAAGACTTTGAAATTATTCTTGCAAACTCCAGTTCAAATGCTGTCATTGCTGAGCCATCTGTAGCTGTTTTAACAATTTTAGGAAATGATGATCAAAATGGAGTGCTATTTTTGAAAGATTCATCCCTGTATGTGACGACTGGTGAAGATACCGGTTTAAATACAAATTTTATTGTTGAAAGATTTGGCGGGACGTTTGGCGATGTCAGCATAAATTATGAGATTGTTAGAAATGATTCAAACACTGATGATGTTAACAATGATTTGATTCCTTCTGAAGGAGTTGTTTATTTTTCTGAAGGACAAACATCTTCAGAAATTAATATAACTTTTATTGACGATAACATTCCAGAAGAAGCCGAGAGATATATTGTTAGAATTCTTCCATCAACGGTAACTGGTGGAGCATCTGTAAGAGCGCCAACTGAAGGTCAGTTGCTGCTCGTTGATAGTGATGATGTTTATGGTGTTATCCAGTTTTCATCAGACATTGATCAAAGTATTGCAGCCTCTGAGTCCCCTCGGAAATTAAAGTTAACTCTGACAAGAAGTGGAGGATTGATTGGAGATATTCTAGTCAACGTTACTATAACATATGAACTTCCAGGTGAGGAAGAGTCAACAATAGGAATTGAAGGTAAGATTGAAGACAACACAGACATTGTTTTGTGGTTATATTTGATGTACAGCATTAATAAGGATGTAACATGGTCTTTTAGCTATGTTATGTGTACCTTAATAATTGAGACTTGAAAAAAGTCTGGTTTGAGAAGGATTTTAAGTTTTGGTTTGGGAGAATTTTTTTATTTCGATGTGGCAAAACTGTTCCATAATAATGACAATTTTTATAACAAACCAAATTTTATGCATTTCGGATGGGTTTTCTACTATTTTACCTTCTTGTTATAAGCATTTTGTATTTGTTGTTTTGCCCTGCATATGTTTGGTCATCCAATCTGATCTGGGATGTTTGATATATTCTTATGTTTACAGTATTTGAAATAAAGATGATTTTACCAATTACACAGTACAGTATAAATTATGCTGTATATATCTTGGCATGACAGATTTGTACACATGGCTCAGTAATATGTTTTTTTCTGGTGTCTTTAATCCATGTTTTACATAGAAACATACTTTATGAAATTGTACTGTACAGTAGTAGTTAAACAATTATTTGTATTCTGGCAGTTAGATTTATAATAACTTTGATATGTTCTTAAACTTAAACCATTTTTAATCAAGAAAAATGTCTACTTTCAGATATTTTGGATCTTGCTTCAGAGACCACCACTGTATTTCCTCAAGATCTCTCCATTCATAGATTCTCCATCAATATTCAAAATGATGCATACCTCAGTGTCAATGCAGTCTTCAAGGCAACCTTACAAGAGGTAGATCTTCTGAACTACGATACCATACTGCCACCATCCAGCCCTCGTATTGGAGTAAAAGATGTTGTATCTTTGGAAGTGTCACCAGCAGAGGCTAATAGTGATGTTGGATTTGATCAGAATAGTCTTAAGTTAGAGGTTGAGGAACCAGAGGAAGATGCTTTTACGGTTTGTATACCGAATAATAATTTCTTCTTTAAAAATATTATAGAGTTTGTAGAATGTATAATTATTCATGTTTAGACACAAAACATGACGCATAATGCACCATTAATATTGTTCACGAGTGGTTACTTGGTTGAAATACTAGGGACTATAAGGTGGTGTCGAAAGGAACTGGCCACCCTACCACAAAATGCTAAGGCGTAGTAAAATGAGCTCCTTAACAGCTCACTGTACGTTCATAGATGAATTTCGTACTGTAATACATTATCTCTGGAACTGTAACAAATCCTAGGGTTTTAAAAATCGTTAAACTTCTGTTTTATTGCAAACATAAACAACTAAAATATTATGCTTTCTATTGGTTTATAAATAAGATGTGAAAACATTGTTAATTTTTTAGATTCAATTGAATTTAACAAGAGAAGGTACATCTGGTTACGTATCACTTCTATGGCGTGTGTTAGAGGTTGGTGGTAACGCTACAGACAGAATTTATGATTTGTCTCCATCATCTGGAACAGTTTACATGCCACCAGGTAAGCTAGAGACAACCTCCAGTAAATATCATGATTCACATATTATATTGGCTATTGTAGTATTTTACAAGAGAATAATTGATAGAATACTGTGAAAATACCGTACCTAAAGAGCCAACAATATCGCCATGGGTTCGAGGCTGACTAGTTCGGGTGGTGGACAATGTCTTCTCAAAGAGACTATAAACAGTAGGTCAGGTGTACACAGTGCACTTTAAAGAACCCAGCTCATCATCAATCGAGACGAGTAGGGGGAACTGGTTCACAAAATAGCCCCTATATCAGAGGAATTACCACCTATCTGGAAGGACAGTGACTAGTTTACTATTGGTAATCCTTGGCCACATGTGCCTAAAGACATAACATTAAATAAAGCCTGGTTTACCAGATTACATTTTTTTTTAAAGATATTACCTTCATTATAACATATAACTTATAAAATATTTAAAAAAAAATTGAAATTACAGAAACATTTTCTTGAAATTGATTACTAGATTAAGAAATATTTCAGATGTATATTTTTTATTGTTGACTTCTTTTTTCAAGGTGTTGCAAGAGGGTATATATATATTCAAATTAGTGCTGATGATTTTGCTGAACTTGAGGAGCTCTTTCAAGTGGAATTGTACAGTATAACCCCTGACAACCAACGACTCAAAGAAGGATCTGTGACAGCTGAAATTGCTATACTTGAAAACGATGACCCTGGAGGAGTTTTCGAATTTGCTTCTTTCTCTTCAGGACCATACGTGACAACCGAATCCTTTCAGGTTATTCAAGTTTCAATTATCCGTACCGGATCAGCTCTAGCGACGCGTGAAGTTATGTATTCTATGATTGACACCTCAGGGGTATCAAATATTGTTGATTTTATTCATGTGCCAAATGTTGTGACCTTTGAACCCGGTGAAACAATCAGAAACATTTCTTTCCTTGCATTTGATGATGACATCCCTGAGTTAGATGAGGTTTTTAACTTTACTCTTCAAAGTTTTGGTTCAGTACCGAGTGAAATTGGACCGAATTCAAACATAGTGGTAACAATTTTAGAGAATGACAAGCCGTATGGTATGTTCCACTTTGAACAAACTCCAACTATTATTTATATTGATGAGAGCAAAGGAACACCATTAGAAGTTGCACGTTTTGCAGTCATTCGTTCAGAAGGGTCCTTTACAACTGTAACAGTTTCGTGGACTGTGTTGCCTCAAATGTCGCCTATTGATGTAAGCCCAGTGAATGGGTCACTAACATTCATTGAGGGTCAAACTTTAGCTTACATCGAAATCTCATCCCAAGATGATCAGGTAAATATTTTTACAATAATATTTTGTAGTAATATCGAGGAATCATGATGTTTATTATATTAAATATTTTTATGAATATTAATACAGTATCAATAAAAAAACTATATTATTAATATCATCTTATGTTTTTTTTAGATTCCAGAAGCATCTGAACAGTTTACAATAACTTTGTACGATGCTACGGGTGGTAGTGAAATTGGCACAAACAAAGAAGCATACCTTAACATCAACAAAAATGATGATGCCATCTTCTTTGAAGGTAATCATAATATCACTGAATTTGTCTGTTTGAAAAAAATTATTACAAACATGTTGGTTGTACAAAATATTATTCATTTAGTTCAAAAAGGTTCCTGTAGGATATATGTTCGTACTTGGAAAATACTAATTTTTATTTAATTAAATAAAAACTGTTATTGTTTTGATATAAAAATTTCAAATTATGTTTGTTAAAAATGCCAGTATATAAATGGGGTGGCACTACATCTAGGGTAGGTTCATTGTAGATTTAATTGTTTCTAATTTAAAGATATTCAATATTGTATTGTATTGCATAATGTATAATAATCTGTAATGCAGAAAAAAAAAATGAAATCTTCATTAAAACATTGATGTTTTCTATTACAATGCCATTTTTAGAACCAGTTGAAGTTGATGCCATGGAGCCCAGTACAGTTGTTCTTAGTGTAAGACGCAATGGTACTGCCACCGACGTTGTGTCAGTTCAGTATAGAACAGTTAGTGTCACCGCTCTGGATCAACGACAAGACTATGAGAATGCATCTGGGATTTTGACATTTTCCATTGGGGTTAAAGTTCAGACAATAACACTGTCAATTCTTCAGGATGACAACCCAGAAGAGGCTGAAGTTTTTATTGTAGAACTCTTCAATCCTATTGGTAAGAATCAATTGTTAACATACATTTATTTTGCAATCTCTCTAGTTGATGATAACGTTGACTCAACTAAATTAAAGCTCTGTCCACACTAAGCTAGTTTAACAAAAGTGTGATGTGCCCAAATATCGAAGTGATATGCTTAATATGGTAATGATGACATCATCACGTCCATAATGTATATGGGCACATCACATTTTGTTGTCACATGAAGTTTGATAGTGTAGATTGAAACCGTTTGGTATGTAACACAGATTATGCTACCTGTAATACTAGCTTGATGTACTGCAGCGTAAACATTTCACCAACATGGTGATGTTTGAATTTGGTGTCACAGGTGGCTAATATTACTTTTTTAGTACAGGTTCCTCTATTTGATTGTGGGACTGAAAAACAATCTGTTTTAGTCTTGTTTCCAAATACATTTTAAAGAGTAGAATAAGCATTTTACGAAACTGAGCATGCATTTCCATAAACCTAAATTACATATTTTCTTTATCCGCTTTTGTTTCTTTACTCCTATTGTTGTCTTTTTATTTTTAAGTCCTTAGTTTTGGAGGACGTAAGTATTTATTGAATAAACATTTATTGCATGATTTTTTCTTCAATACATGCATAATTCCTACTAAACCTTCCTTCCGGCTAATTTACAATAAAAAAATTTATATATAATGTACTGACAAAGATGCATGTATTCTTTATATTGCCTGGTTGGTTTAACTACATTTTCAATTTGATTTTCTAAAATCCATTTGAATTAGAAAAGCGGTAAAATTATGTTTTTGAAAATTTGGTTTATTAGTACACCTAGGTCCTTCAGAGTAGCTGGTTTAGTTTGGCTCTTTTTCACCCTTTTTCTCAATTTCTTGATTCTGATGTCTTATGTCATCAAACAATTTGTTATTTTTTAAATTAAGGATTCATTCCTTATCTAATTTACATAATAGAGCATTTACACTTAATCTTTGGTTGAGTGCCATTCATGGAATTGTTTTGATGGTGTTATGTTTTTATTAATGGGTATTAACAGATTGTCTTTTTTATTTATTAAATTTAAACACTAAAAAAAGGAAAATTATATGAAAAAAATACCAATAACAGTCAAACAAAAATTAGAATACACACCTATTTGTATGGCACAAATATTGATAACATTTAAGTCAACACATTATCCAGATCTAATTCCAAGAATTTTTCTATACACATTTTTTGCTAGAGTTTAAAGCAATTATTTTGCACAAGAGTTAGTAAATTAATTAGTTAAATACACACTGTAGCAAATTCAGTTTGACCACTTCTCATTTCATTATTCCATCGTCTATTAATAGTTTTCAGAATATGTTAAATGTTTACAGTTTTCTTATGTTACATCTTTATTTTTTATTTTAGGTGATGTTGTTGTATATGGTGAACCTGTAGCAACGGTTACCATAGTACCTAATGACGATGCAAGTGGTATCTTTAGTTTCAGTCAACCGTTATTCCAGACAGCACAAAGTGAAGGCGTATCTGTTGACTTCTTGTACGTAATACAATATTTAATACAACTTATTAATAAAAGTTAATTGCATCGATTGCTACTATATTCAATACATCATGGAAGCGACAGTTAAGCTGTTTTAGTATAACATTCATGACATAATTTGAAATATTACTGAAATAAGCTCTGTACACTATCAAACTAGTTTGACAAAAAAAGTGTGATGTGCCCAAATACGGTAGTGATATGGCCAAATATTGTAGTGATGTCATATGTGGGCACATCACATTTTGTTGTCACATAAAGTTTGATAGTGTAGACAGAGCTTTAGATACTGTACACACATGTTTGTTTTTTTTTCTCACACAATGATTCAAATTGGTATAGAATACTGTCAACACTCAAGCCTTGAGTTTAACAGATATGACTATGGATCATAATAATTTGCGCGTGTGATAAAACAGTGAGAATGTATACTATTATTCAATTCCAAGTAAAATTTTAGTATGTTTGTTATGAGAATGTACAGACATATGTTATAGTAACCTCCATGATAATACTGAATAATTTTGAATTTGTGCTGTCTATATGTACTGTATTACAAGAGATTATAGAGACTATGTACAACCATGTAATTGTCTTTATACACACAGTGTTCAAAGAGATAGGGGGTATTATGGTGTTGTACAAGTTGGATGGCAAATAGTTTATAACGGTACACTCGACAAGGTCAATGAAGGGCAAGAGTTTGAGAAGGTTGAGGGCATTTTGGAATTTGCTGACCGTCAATCACAACAAGTTCTAAGTCTCAACGTTTTGGCTGATTCCATTCCTGAATTTACAGAGTATTATGAAGTCCAGCTTGTAAATGTTTCAGGTTAGTTAACCATTTATAAATGTCAATGAAATTGAAATAAGGCAATGAAATTATCACCATCTTCAGTGAAACAATTCCAGTTGCATATTATACAAATAATGAATGTTTAATAATAATAATAATGTTTGTAATAATGTCATGAATTCACCAAATGCCATTATTTGTACCATTACACACATAAACATTCATTATTTTTTTATATAACATCTAAATAGATTCCTGTCATTTGAATCAGATTGAATAAAACAACCGTTCAATAGTGTGTACTATTGCACGCCATGTGACCCACAATCATCAAATCAAATGACAGGAATTCATTTAGGTGTTATATAAAATATACAAAAAAAATACTTACAAATAAAAAAACATGCAAAGTACTTGACAAACAAAAGTAACATAATTCTCATACATTCATTGACCCAACAGCATCTGAACAGAAGCTGTGGCAGAACTTAATTGTATGAGACATGAGGGACCCACATAGAACCTCAAATGTTTTACATTGCAACAATTATGAATGTGTCTGACAGGGGTGGATACAACCAGCTTGGGCCCCCTCCCCCCCCCCCTAAATTTTCGCAAATTGTAATGCAAAAGATAGGACATCAAATTAAGCTCAGCCCTTCATTTCACAATTTTTAAGCCTTTCCCACCCCTCTCCCCTTTTTTTTCAAAATCCTGGATCCGCCACTGTCTGAATAAGTATTTATCTAAGGCATGAATACAATTAACAGTTGTATTTGATGTTCTGTAACATAGGTGGATATCCAAATGATGTACCAAGGTTTTCTGAGACTGGACCTTTATCAGTGGTGATCACAATCTTGCCAAATGATGACCCTTATGGAGTCTTAAGATTCCCTTCAAACTCTCGAGAAAAAAATGTTGCTGAAGATTTTTATTCAGGAGATGAATCGATTTCGGAAACAAGTTTCACCATTGTTAGAGACCAGGGACTGTTTTCAGATGTTGGGGTAAATATTTTATTATTTTATTATATTCTTTTCTCAACTTGTATGAAACTTTACTTAATGATTTTCTTTGTGCTTTTTTTTTTCCAATGGTCTTATCGCTACAGAATATAAACTTTTTTCTGTAAGATTCCTGTAATTGTATGTAACAATATAACTATACATTGCTGAAGAAATGTGAATGTATACAGGTTTATTTATTTTAAACACTGGTCATGCTTCATTGCACACAAATTCTTAAAATGTCTGCACAAACCTGGATGTAAAATGTACTCCAATCGTAAGGATGGATTCAACTAATGCTTGGCAGTTGAATTGTAATCAATAAATCAAATGACAAAGATATATCCAAGTAACTTGCCATTCCTTCTGTATAATGTATGTACATTGATTTAATCTTCTTACATTTATTTATTTTTTTATTTCCAAAGAAGTTCAGAAGAGAACATTAACAATATAATTATAAAAATTCAACTAAAACTGGATTTATTTGTCTAGGCATTATGGGAAGTTTTCACAGATTCTATATCTGGTGGTTTACCATCTGTGACCGACTTGTTATTTGTGGCTGAATACATACCTGGCGGTGGAGTTATATCAGTTCCTGACCAACGACGACCTCACACAGGAACCAATGTGTTTTCATTTTCTGGAGGATCAGGTATGTTCCCAGAGTATCTGATTCTATTATTGTTATTGGATTTTTAAAAATAACTATTTAAAGAAAAATTTTAATTTTAATCTATTCAATTTATATCAAAGCATCTAGCTGACTAATTCAATAGATCTTTAATCAAACTATATGTAACCATTACATCTTTCAGTTATACAATAATGTGTTTACATGTCTAGTAGCCTAGCTTTATTTTTTGGTAATACTTTACTTGGTAAAATCTCCCGTTTATTAATACTGGGAACTTAAAAGCCCATTCAAATGTATTAAATTAATAATAAATATCATATTTGTTTTATTTTATAATGTAGCAGTAATTTTTCTTGCATAAGCCTAGATTTTATGTTTTTGCCTTCAGATTCATATCTGCCAGTGGCTGCTGAATACCATCTAGCCCCATCAGTGATTACATCAGGGTTCTCTATCAGTGCTTGGGTGAAGCCTACTTTAGATTGTAATGGGTTTATCATCAGTAAAGTGTCAGCGGCTGACAGCATTAAGATGTTTTATGGTCTTAAACTAGAAATTCAGAGTACATCATCTGCTTATATTGAATTTAGATATTCCAGTGATAATTCTGTGAGTAGTCAATTTATGGGTTGTTTTTGTTGACATGGTTTTTAATTACTGTAAAAGTTAAACAGAGTTTCAACTTGTACCAGATTATACTTATTTATTTACTGTTCGCTGTGTAGTAAAGATTTACATAAACTAACACATAAAACTAAATTACATAGACACCAGCCAAGAAGTAGATATCGGTTGATAAATACACTACCAGATAAGCATAGTTTACAGGAGGCAGCCCCTGTACTCTCCTAGCGTTTTCACAGCTGCATACTAGTTTCTTTTTTAAATATATACAACCAAGATTGTTTTTGGAAGACTGTAACATTGTGTCAACATGATCAAGAATATAATGTTTGAAAATAAAAATCATAACAATAAGTCATTACAGTACATCTACCTCACCTAATGGTAATTAAATATATATTTACTTTTACAGGTGAATTTATCAGCAGGTGCCACATTCAGTAATTTAATGTTGACCGATGACAAATGGCATCAGATAATTGTGGTGGTTGCTGAGCTCATGGTCAAGGTGTACGTAGATGGTCAACTCCAGGCAGATTTGTAAGTTTCACCTTAGTCATATTATTCAATATTAAAAAGTATGGTTGAATTAATAATAATCAATTATCACTTAATATCCAATTTTGTTGTACGGCTTTCATTCCATGTCAATTATATGATTTATTCTTATTTTATATCTAAAATGATATCAGAAGAAACCCTTACATAATTATAATATTGGCATACAAATACTGCCTTCTTCACCTCTAGGGAAAAAAGTAAATATGAAAGGATCGGCATGAAATACCTTTGCATGGTACTAAAAACTTTATTTTTTATTTCACATCTCAGGATTCTCAGTGATCAAAATGCTGATGGTGATGGCTTGATGTATGTTGGTGCTAGACTCCCAACCAGTGATAACTACAAAGGGTTATTACAAGATGTAAGACTGTACAGTAGGAGGCTAACATTGAAGTGAGTTTTAGAACTAATATTACTGGTCATCATGTATTTCATTTATTATTATGTCTTTTTTACTATGGGAAATACAATTCCACACTCTATATTGATAAAACTATTATATTTATCATTTACAATCCTCTATACATACAAACTGTATATAATACTCTTTTTTCTCTACATTTTTTCCTTCAGTGAAATAAGTGAGATTTGGAACAGCCCTGCTACCAAAGATGTAACACCAATTTCAGGCTATGTGACCTTTAACCCTGATGAGAGCATACAAAACTTTAATATAACCTCCACCCAGGACACCGAAGAGGAAGGTAATGAAGTATTCACTGTCATTCTCCTCACAGTGAATGGTGGAGCAAGACTAGACTTGGAGGACAATACTGCTGTTCTTACAGGTAAAATAATCTAGAATCTCTCCAGATTATTACTGAATTCAGAAAAGGAAGATTTTAAGGCATACTTTTATAACATGCATACTATATTGTGATCTAATTTTCAGCTGACTTAACCATTTGTTGGCAGACAGTCTGTTAATTGCATGCCAACACATTCTGTTCGTTTCCTTATTACATCATTGTTGTGTTTGAAATTTAGTTAATGTGTGTATAAAGCTATATCTACACTGTCAAACTAGTGTGATGTGCCCAAATATGGTAGTGACATGTCCAAATATGGTAGTGATATGGCCAAATATGGTAGTGATATGACATCACATGTCCATATTGGGCACATCACATACTTTTGACATAAAGTTTCATAGTGTAGACAGAGCATAAGAAATCATATCATTCATAATTGTAAAAATTAAGCAGAAACTTATTGACAACTTTATTTACTTTTAATTTCAGTACTAAAAAGTGACAACTCAAATGGATTGTTTGGGTTTTCTGGTCTTTGCTCATCGTCAATAGCAGATTTACTCTCCTCTGAGTCGGTCACATACACATGTCCAGTTGTGCGTAGCCGTGGTGATGAGGGCATTGTGTCCATTCCATGGGAAATCACAAATCTGCAGACAGGAGAGGTTGCTGTAACTGACTTTGTAAATGCTTCTGGCCTGCTGGTTTTTGAAAATGGCATCAGAGAAATGGTATGCCATTTAGTTTCACTTTTAATAATGTCATGTTTTTATGTTCCCTGTAATGTTCAGTGTAAGTTGAACTGACCTGGGATTCTACATTTTTAAAACAATGGTAAAGGTAAGGGGGGTTCATTCTGAAAGTAAGGGAATGAGCTCATTGTACTAAGCCTCTGCATTATGTGGTAAGGTTGCCAGTTCCTTTCCATGCTTCCAAACAATGATTTTAGATAAATGGTTTTTTATGTTAATTAAATAGTTTTCGATTGATGTGCTTTGTTTTTTTTTATTAATCATTTTATGTAACATTAATTTTCAAACAGGAAATCACTCTTGTTGCTGTGGAAGACTTAGTTCCAGAACTCACAGAATACTTTACCATAATGCTCCTTACATCGCATCCTATGTCTGATGATGGCATAATTGGATCAACAGACACAAGCGGTGCCAGCATTGATCCTGACAACGTTGAAAACAACCTCACTCTTGCGTCGAATGACTTTCCATATGGACTTCTGCAGTTTGCAGTTGGTTCTCCACCAGAAGCAGCTGATCCCTTAATACCAGCAGAAGAGGACATTGTTAGAGTGTCCGTAGAAGAGAAGGCAGGGTTTATCCAGCTCTTAGTTGTGAGGGCACAAGGATTACTTGGACCTGTTGCAGTTGAATGGAGCACTCTTGATGGCACTGCTGTATCTGCTGGAAAAGATCCAATTGACTTTGTTGTAAGTAAACAATAATAATTAGAGCATTTCATTTATTTTGCCTTACAAAATAGTATTTATTCCATCATTAAACATTAAAGTTATTTGTTGGGTATATAAATGATGACCCTATCTCTAAACTTTCTCCTATCATGTGCTTGTTTGTATATTACAATCCCACACATAGTGGATACATATATAAGTTAAAATAGTATTAAGATGTGAGGTAGCAGGATACGTTGAATTAAGGTTGTCCATAAGTCACTATCTATGGTTGAAGGGGTACATAGGAAGCCAGATAATGTAGGGTATTTTCATTTATTATTTATTTCATATGCATCCCACAGCAAGAACAAACTCAGGATGGATAGATTTTGTAGTTTATCATGCTTATAAACTAAGTCTCATTTGAAATGTTTAGTATAATAACTCTTGTGTCGGCCCCTGTAAGAGGATTGAATGTGTGACTGGTAGGCAAATAAGTTCAAAATAATTGTTAATCTTTAGGGAGCTGGAGGAACTTTGACCTTTGAGGATCAGCAGCGATATGCTTACATCAACATCACCATTGTTGACAACAATATTCCTGAGCTGGAGAAAACCTTCCGTGTTCAGCTGTCCAACCCAACAGGTGGAGGTAAGTCGAAGTGTGGAAATAAGAAGTGACCATCTATGAGTGTTGTGTTAATTAATCTCACATACTTAACATATCTGTTTCTGAATCATTTACTCATGATAAAACTTTAATATTAACTATTTACCAAACTTTATTAATATATGATTTTATACACAATATAATTATATATACAAAAATACATAGCATAAAATAATTTAACAAAAACTTGTATGCATTCAGTAGTGAAACCATTTGATCTTGATATTATATTTCACAGAATGATGTGTTTTTAAAACCCATTCTTTATAGTAAATCTACTAGAGTTTTGCACTTACTAATTTTCAATACTTATTGGTTTAAAGATGTGTCCATTACTTTTTTAAATATTAAAATGCTGCGGAAAAAAAATTATTTGCTGTTAGGATTTGTAAATATCATTGCATGTCAAGTATTTTAATCTGTTTTAGTTGAAAATAGAATACAGTATGTAGTTTATAAATTGTAGTGTGTGTGTCTATATTATATAATAATACATTATATAATATGTATTAATAATTGTCATGTTTTTGTTCATCTTAATCTGAATCAGACGGTGAGTTTATTACCTTTCATTCATTGCATGATTATCTGCATTTCCAATCTGCACGTTTCCCCTCCCTCCCCCCCTTTTTTTAAAGTAAAAAAATAAATAATATTTTAGGTTGAGCATGAATGATATTTAAATGAAAACATGGAACACAATAGCTCGTATTAAAGTGGTAAGAATATAAGTAAATCTGTAGAAGTCTCTACAAAGCAAGACTTAGATTTTCGCTTATGCAGTCGTCCAACCATTATGAATACTAAAACATGAGGCTTTCACAGTGTGTCAGCATAAAAGTATTAATTGCAAATATTACATTTAACCTTTGACCTATTGTATTTATGTGATACCCTTTCCAACCCTTTTCACAATTGTATTCATTTTTTATTGAAGTTTATTCCTTCACTGGTTCATTCAAAGGTGCACAGCAATATAGTTTTTCTAGCCAGGTTTTTAAAACAATTGACTTTATTTTCTTTACAAGAATTTTATAATTCACTATGATACCACTCTTTTATTAATTTATTTAATATCTGTAGTTTTGGGGTTTAGTTTTACTTATATACAATGTTTTTTCCTGTACCTATTGCTTTTTATGACTTTTCAAAGATACAAATATCATTTTTTTTAATACTTTCTATAGACTTACAAATCCCTTCCCAACCATGTTTTTGTTCTATCAAAAATTGCAAAAGATAAATCGTATACAACTATACAGTCAACTCTCCCAATACCAGATTCTCCGAGAACCGGAAACTCTCCCAAAACCAAAAGGTCCCAAATTCATTTTTACCATTAAAAACACATTCTGAATACCAGACTTTCCAGGAAACCAGACATATTTGGCCAGCCCAGGTGTCCGATATTTGGAGATATTTTTGGTAATAATTAATATTTTCCACATTCAGCTGATCTGGACATTGGTTCAACTGTAGAAGTAACCATTCTGGATTCAGATGAGGCTTATGGGAAGTTTGAATTTGCTGAAAATTCTATTGATGTGACCATCAGTGAAACAGAGACAGCTGCACTACAGGTATTTACTCTCATTAAGCTCTGTCAACACTATCAAACTTGATGTGACAACAAAATAGATGGATGATCACATATCACTACCATATCTTGGAATTTCACTGCCATATTTGAGCACGTACATCACACTTTTTTTTCGAACTAGTTTGATAGTATAGGCAGACCTTTAAATAAGGTTATTGAGAATTAAATTTTTTTTCATTTCCTTTTCTTCTGTTCAACTCAACCAAACCAATAAACTGTATACCTCATCTTAGGTGCTCTTGTTTCAATATTATGTTTTTAAGACAACGATTTACCTTGGTCTTGGTAATCATAGCAGGGAAAGAATAATAATTAGCATAATACTTTTAAATTTGTTATCAGGTAACAAGAACTGGTGGTGCTCTTGGTATATCTGTTGTCTATTGGCAAGTAACTTTAAACTCACCAGAAGCAAACATTACAACAGACTTACAGGCATATAGTGGTAATATTACATTTAATGTTGAAGAGAGGGCAGTAAATATTGAAATCCAGCCAATTATGGATCAAGTAAGGAAATTTATTTCTGTATCTTTTATTGAAAAGTTCAGTATTCTTTATTAATTTAGCAGTTAAACATAATACCAGTCTTTAATAGTATCAATCCTTTATCTAAAAAAAGATGTATTAGATATTTTTAACTACTAAAGGTAAGAATAAAATAGGTGAAATTGGTAGTGCGAAAGAATCAAGCTCAATTAAGAATATAAATAATATAAAATACAAATCATGGGTCAAAGTTCAAATTAACAATAAGTAAACAATTGGTATTGTTGTCAGAAGACACACCTATTCAAAAGTACCACTAATAACAAGTTTTGTTTTGATAATTTTAAATTTTAGTATTGCTCAAACTCTACAATATTTCAAGGAGTATTTGATTTGATGCTGGTCATAATTGCAAAAGTACAAAATAAAAAATATGTGTTTCTATGTCTACATTTATTATTAATTTTACAAACTTTCTTAAATTGTTTTTGCAGGTTCCTGAACTTGATGAAACATTCTTTGTCACTCTAATCGCAGTCAGTGATGGTGACCTTGGAGAAAGGCAATACCTGGTTGCCCAATTAACCATTAGGGCAAGTGATGATCCCTATGGCAGGTTTATCTTCAGTCAAGAGTCCCTCGAGAATGTGCGAGTTGAAGCCAACCAGAACGTTTCTTTAAATGTATGTATACAGTATTCTTTCTTTCTTTCTTAAAGCTAACCAAAAGATTGAAATAATGAGGTTACAAAAATATTGCACTTCGAGCATTGTGTGATGTGGCTGAACAAGAAGTGGGATTTAAACCGGCATATTTATTGGATGATTCTTAGTAACTATAATTTCTTCAGAACTTTTCTTCTTTTTACCTCTGATTATTTAAGGTTGCTATCTGCATCGTCATAATAGTGCTCCTATATTAAATACAATGACCTTCTTGTATTGTAGATTATTCGTGAAGCTGGCTCTGTAGGCACTGTTCAGGTTTTTTATTCAACACTGCGAGATGAAGAAGACCTTCCTAACATGCCACCATTTACAAGGTGCCTATTCTATATTATTTTTCTTGTATGCACAATTTTATGTAATTATTCCTGTAATTAATTTAACCAAGGTAATCAATTCGGAGATCAAAGGGTTTATCTGTGGCTGCAACACAATCAGTTTCACGCACCCTAAACGCGTTGACCGGTTTTCAATTGGTCAATTGGTCAATTGGTTTTCTCAAATGTATGGTGTACATAGTACAGTACTGTATTTGCCGCAGCCAGACATAAAATCAAAGAACTATTTTGAGTTCCTATCTTGGCAAAGCAAGTTCAGTGTCCTGATGAGCAAATAAGGCACACAGCCTATTTAATTTAAGAAATATAATTTTTCTTATAAAAACAGGAAGAGATAATATTTGGTAATTATGATCACTCATAGTCATTTCATCTTTGTAGTTCAGCAAAACAAATTGATGTAAAAAATATTCTACTTGTTAAATGCTAAATTGTAAAAAAGACCATTTGAAATTAAAAAGCCAAAATATTCTTTCTATTTTAGTCGAGCATCAGAAGGTGTAGATTACAAAGCAGCTCAAGGGTCAATAGTTTTCACAGACAGTCAACAAGAAGCCACTGTTATGCTGACACTTCTAGACGATGACCAACCAGAGACTGAGGAGACATTGTTTCTTTATATAACAAGAGTTGCACTCATAGATTCTCCACAATCGGAACCTGGTATGTAGACAACATTAATCAATGTAGACATTTTTTTTCTGTGTTTTAATGACAATATGTATTACATGTATTACCAAATACAGTAAAAAAAGTGTTTTAAACTCTCTATCATATAGAGCCAGTTGAAATTAAAGTTAAAGTTTTGTTCATCTCATTCATCAAAGTTATACAAATTTAAAAGAGTGCTCATACACCATGCTTCCAAATCTTATATCTTTTTGCTCAAATCTTTATCTTCTAAATTGTTTACATGATCTGAGCAATTTAAATGATCACCACATTATTATTGATTAGGGAAATATACAGAATATATTGCCTTTAAGTAGTTTCATAGTTATTTTATTGAAGCTATATAAATATTTTATTATTACACACTCTTACCTAATCTTTGTAAATCCTTAATTTTTTATAGAAAACTGTAGTTTTTGTAGTCTGGTTCTTATTATTTTTTGTAGCCATGTTAAAGGGCCAACTTAGACAAGTTACTTCTAGGTTGGTCCTCATGTTATGCTCTGTATTATTTGTATGGCATTTGATGAAATAAATGTTGAATTGAATTGCAGTCATAGATTCACCTAGCATTGGTGAGCAAAGCATCGCTGAAGTGATCATCCCAGCCAATGATAATGCTAATGGCATCCTTCAGTTGTCTGTGAGTGAGATCACTGTATCTGAAGACTTCTCTGGAACTTTCATTAACATTACAAGAACAGCTGGATCGTTTGGCCAGGTCAGTTTTTCTGTTATATGCAATAAAAGACAATGTAATCATTTAAACTAGTAACTGGTACTCAGGTAACTATCTACATAGAGAAAGCCATTGACATAAAGTTGGCATTTAGATTAATGTTTTTTTTTAAGTGTACACAATATTTTTTGTTTTTTTGTGAGTGACATACCACAGACATTGCAATAAATTCAACAAAGTAGTCAGTAATGTACTAAATAAAGCATTAATGAATATCAATTATTAGCATTAAGTGGAAAAAAAGGAAAGGATCTTCAAAAAATGTTTTCATCTAGGTTTAAATAATATCTGTTCTTTTTGTTAAACCATAAAAAGATGTGTACATGTGCAACATTGTCAATAAGTCTTCATCAGGCATTGACTGTATATTAGCGGTTGCTTGGATTAGCTTTGCTAGTTAGTTATAAATTGCCTCCTATTGGCAAACCTTGTCTGTGGTTTATAGAAGTTCTTCATGAGTTAGTCATAATAATGTAAGACGGGAAGAACCCACAATCGTTCACAGTACACATTTAGATTAATCTTAAAATACTTACCATTATTTTGAGTTTTTGATATTATAATTATTAATGTTTGAGGGTCCCTAATGATCAGCTTATGCTGGATGGATCACCCTCATTAAATATTGTTCAAATAAATAAAAATAAGATCATGTATTTATTTATACTATAAATCCCTGCTTGATGTATCTAAATAAATGCTTATCTTTTTAATCAGTTACCAAGTGTTTTATCTTTGTATATTCTTTCGAATTGTTTATAGTAATATTAAAGTGCATTACCATATTTGGACATATCACTACCCTATTTGGACACATCACACTTTTTTTTTTGTTAAACTAGTTTGATTGTGTAGACAGAGATGTATTACAATCATTTTTGTCCCTCAGATTTCTGTGAACTTTGAAACAATACCAGACTCTGCCCAGCGGGGTCTTGATTACAGCATCACTTCATCAAATGTTGTGTTCCTTGAAGGAGAGACAACCAAAGCACTGCCCGTTGAGATTCTGAATGATCCAGTACCAGAGATTGAGGAGCAGTTTGAGATCATTCTGCTAAATGACATCACTGGAGGTGCTGCACTAGGGTCACCCAGTAGATGTTCTGTCATTATCACTCCTTCTGATGATCCTAATGGCAGTTTTGGTAAGTATATTTTTGTGTACTGTTCAATCTATGGCTATTTTTAACATTAGTTCATTTTAAATATTTTATGTTCTGTACCTGTGGTTTTTATATAATAATTTTATTTAATGTAATTTTAGGGCCATATAGGCTGCATATATTTTTATATCAATATTTTTTATTTTCAAGGTTTTGGACAATCACAGTTAGAGGTCAATGAACCAGAAGGAGATGATGTAACTGAACTGACAATCAGTATTATCCGTAGTGCGGGTGATATTGGTGTGGTTGCAGTCACATGGCAAGCCACTATCAATGGTGTGTATTCTTTTCTTCATATTATCTCCTCTCCTCCACCCACGTGCCTCATTCCACCAACTTTTTTATTTACCTACCCAAAGGACACATGATCATAACATCATTTGCTAAATGTCATACTTATAATTTTAAGTCCTGTCTTTCTTTTATTTAGGTGAACTCGCTGTTGAAGATGTTTTTCCAACTGGAGGAACTCTTTATTTTTTGACAACAAAGACAACAGAAACATTCAACATTAACATTCTTGCAGACGACATTCCAGAAGAAAATGAGGTAATAATTTATTACGATATACGGAGGCATACGCGCTGCTTACCGTTCCTAAAGAGCCAAGAATATCGTCATGTGTTTGAGGCCAATTTTCTCCTAGTTCTTCTCGGATAAGGACTATAAACCGTAGGTCCAGTGTACATAGTTATAGCCTGTGTGCAGTTTGAAGAACCTAGTTCATCATTCAAGACAAGTAGGGGGTTACTCCGGTGTACTGGTTCACAAATAGCTTCTGTATCAGGAGGATTACCACCTATCTAATAGGACAGTGATTAAATTTACTATTAGTAATCCTTGGCCACATGTGCCAAAGACGTAAAATAAAAAAAAATACCATTAGAATTATTCATGGTATATGTTATGAATATTGTTTATAACATTAATTATTAAATTATTATCTTATTCGATTATTCCTGTAGGATATTATTTTGACGCTTGTTAGTGCCGATGGAGGTGGTTCAATTGGCAGCCAATCAACAGCTATCATATCAATTAGTGCCAATGATAATCCACATGGAACAGTAGAGTTCGCCAACGCAGTGAGTCCAGTACTTGAAGATATCTATGGGAATAGTTTGGCAAATATTGAAATCATTAGAAGGTAAATAAAACTTTAATATTAATTAAATTATCTTGTGTAGATATTTCTTTATGAGTAATATTAATAAATATTGTAACACACCCGAATAGATCCTTGTCATTTGATTGAAAGATTGTGGGTCATGTGATGCTCAATATACATATATATCTATAGCTCTTAAATAACAGTGCATATTCTTGTTGTGTTATACAATGAGAAACCTATTTTCACCTCAAGAAATGAATTACCCCATTGCGCTCATAAACATTAGTTGTATATGAGCAAGTTAAAACATGTTTTTTCTTTGTTTAGTGCTGGATTATTTGGTGAGCTAGAGATTATCTATAGCAGTGAACCACTTGACATTGTTGACGAAACCTATTTAACTGGCCTAGAACCAACTGATTTTTACCATGCACCAATCCAAGGCTCTCAGATGGGTGTCTCTAAAACTGTCCTTGATGTATCTAGAGCCTCAAGCCCCTTAGGCATGTGCATTGACTTTTGTCTGAGGGAAAGGGCTTGTGCTGCTCTTGAATTTAAAGAGGCAAATGCAACAGTTAGCTGCATGTGGTCTGTGATGGCTGATGGGGATAATATTGACTCTGGATCTGGTTTTACCCTGTACATTAAAGATGTTGCAAAGGTAATATTCTGCACACAATATTTATTTTGTAAAGAAAAAAGACATAAATTATTAGGTTTGTCACATGCATCTTTTTTTTTTCATTACAGTTATATCGATGTTTAACTTAAACATTCGTGTTTTATGCTATATATTTCAAGACAAGTTTGAAGTTCTATGTATTTTATTTTGATTATTTTAGGCTCAGTTGTTGTATGATTCTGTAGCCCAGCCTGGTGTAGACTACACTCCAGTAATGAGTCAGTTTGTCCGCATACCTGATGGGGCTAGCACAGGCATTGTGACTGTTACCATACTTGATGATGCAATACCTGAAATGGCAGAATCATTCAATGTAAGAATAATTTATTTTGTTATTTACAATTATTAAACATGAAAGCTGTCGAGAACATTGTACTCTCTTTTTGTAGTTTGTAATTCAGTGAGTTTTTCAACATGCACTGTTTTAGGAGTACATAATCAAGCATGGAAAACCATGTAGTTTGTCCCACTTAGAACCTATCTTGAGTGGAATCCGCCCATCCGATCTGTTGTGTGTAAAGGGTCATAAAGAATAACATAGATTCAATATTTTATTACCGCTTGTCTGTGTAAATTGGCTCTTAGTTGTTATTGTTAAGAACCCAGTTTTCAATTCAATGAATTTAATTTATTATTTACTATTTGTTTCTTCATACACATTTTCAACCATGTCATCATACTCATACAGTATATATTATTATTATTTGATCATTTGTCTAATATCCGTCCACCATTTTCATTCATATCATGATCACTTGATCGCATTCACAGTTAAAACTAGACAGTGTTCAGCTAGTTGGGAGCACAGCAACATTGCAGAATGAGCCCAGCATTGGAGAAAAATCCGAGACACGCGTTGTGATCGAGACCAACGATGACGCTAACGGAGTATGGCGTATATATAGCAATAGTCCAGACGCAACTGATAACGGCCAGACGATACATGTAGAAGAACGTAATGGAATATCAGTTGGAGTGGAGTTAACCATTGAGAGAACAGGTCCGTCTTTTTGTTTTAATTTTGTTTCTGTAACAATGAGTGTATTCAAATTGATTAATTATCAGGTGAATGAAATTATTTTTAGACTTTGATTAGGAGGTCAACATAAACAGGTTGATTGCGTACCTTGGTAATTCATAGCAATGTAAACAAAATCAGTCAATCAATCCTTCCATTTTTAAATCTCTATTCCAACGATCATTACTCATAGGGCTGAAAAGCCCACAATCTCAAATAACGAAGAATATATATATATTTTTTTTTATATAGGAGGAACTATTGGTGATGTTGGAATTTCTTGGCAGGCTTCTGGAGGTTCAGCTGATATTGGTGATGATTATGTTGCCAGTGGTGCCACTCTGTCATTTGCCAATGGTGAAAGTCGACGTGGTAAGATTTTGAAACACACAATATATATGCTATATGCCCATTAAAGGCATCACCATTTAATTTAGAAAAGAGATGTTGGAATTAGAGATTGGAACGAGGCTGCCATTTTCTAAAACAAGATTCCTAGAAAGTCTGGAATTTTAAATGGTAGAAAATTAAAGCTTTTGGAGAGTTTTCAGATTTTCAGAGAATTGGATTTTGGAACAGTGGACTTTTTATATTTAATATTCTTTGACTGTTTCTTTATTTTGTTTTTTTCTATAGTTATTAGTATCAGCATTAAGGATGATGTAATACCAGAAGTTGATGAAACGATTATAATTGAGCTTTACGAACCTGAAGGGGGCAGTGTTCTTGGAACTGATAATTCAGTGTCTGTTGTCATATTATCTAATGATTTTGTTGCTGGTACACTGAAGTTCGCTGATCTTTCTTATATTGTCATGGAAGGCAAGTTGGTTTTTTCTGTTTAATGTTCAGGAAATTGTACAATAACCACACGGACAATAAATACCAGGACAACCCATCCATTATGGACTGTACCATTGTTTAGAGTGGGGGGTGTATGACAATGTTGAGTGTGGGCTTGTTTTTTTGTCAATCTTTAAAATAGAATGTGGTTATTTGTTACTTCTTATTAAACGCCTTTGAATTCTTTGGAAATTTAATTCAGTATTTGCAGTATAAGTTAACTATCTTTCTTATTTTTTATTAAATTTATATAATTTTTTTCTCGTACACAATGCTATATACAAAATGTAACATTTCATAAAGGCAAAAATACCAAATATAGATTGTTTTGTTTAAATGTATATTTATATTGGAGCATTGATATTATTCAGTATTTTAATGGAGTTAGATTGTTGATTCAAAATAAATGTCTGACAATTCCCACATTTTTCCCCCATTATCAAACACTGTATTCCAAAAGAATCAGTCACATTTTTTGTGTATTTTTGGCTGATAATAGCATTTCCATATATTGAGATAACATACACTATAATACTTATTTTAATAATTGAAATAATATTTAAAATCTAGTTGAAAAGTGGAATTGTATGTGTATAGGAACAATGTAACCTAATTCTATTGTTGTATAGCTAGATATTAAAAAGTAAGCCCACCCATCATTGTTCTCCACATTCCGCCTTAATAATATATTAAATGGCATCTATGGATGTTTTTTTTCTTGGTTAATGTCTGATTTCCATCCTTGGCATGTGCACTCAAGTGTACAATTCTGTACACTGTTGTGTAAAATAGTTTAAACTTTTTTTTTAAATCACCTAAATGTACTGTTTAATAAATGATAATGGGTGCTGAATAAATAAATAATAATAATATAGGTTTCGCAACAGCTACTATTCGGACACTGAATGCTTGTTAGTATACCGTGTGAGAGTGATGAATTGAAGTGTAATTGTTTTTATAGTGTTTTATTTATCTGTGTTGTTATATCTCAGAGCAAACATAATTTCTATGTATATTTTATATGCAAATGACAATAAATGGAAATAATTTTCCACTGATTAATGAATTATTATTCCCTTTACGTAAGTGAGGAAATAAAATTAATATTTACTATGAATTTTTTTATTTCTTTTTCATTATTTAGGTGAAGCATTCAATGTAACAATTGATAGATCTCTCCCAGCCGTCGGTCTAGTCTCAGTTGATTGGTTAATCCAAGGAACTGATGATCTTGATCCTTCTCAGAGTTTCCGTGATGTTGCTGGTAAAGTCTCATTTGGTCAAGGTCAACTTGAACAGGTCATCTATCTGTACGCATTGTCTGATGAAACACCAGAAGTTAATGAAGAGTTTACCATCATTTTGTCTAATGTTGAGACTGAAGGTACTGTAATATTTCAATACTTGGTAGAGGACACTTTCCTGTGAAAAGGATCAATAATGTTTTAACACTACAGCCAACCCTATTCAGGGAAGCTGTTCTCCAAATAGGGGTTCCACTACAATTACATTTAAAAGTAAAATTATATGATCTCCAAAAGAAAACCAAATATAGGTGAAGTAATTTGACAAAAATAATATGTAGCGTAATAAACCTTTTTGGCTGAACCATAACAAAACACAGGTTTGGATTTATCAGCAGATTGAATCATTATACACTGTCTGCAACAGGCTTGTACACATGCATCTCATTCATTAAAAACAATATAGAGAAAAGTTTATTTTTAAACAATCATGTATTAACAATGACCAAGCCCTTAATTGTTAAAATACATTTTTGGTCTTCTATTTTTTTGGTCTTTTTTGAGTACTGTGAAGGAAATTGTTTTTGTAAAATGTGTTTTTTTTTTTAAATTTTGTTTATACAAAATTATCCTTGTAAAATTGTTTTCAGAAAAAAAACATAAATACTAGAGAGCTAGCCCCATAAAAAATGAGATCGGGATCCCGATCGGGATGCGGTGGAATCCCACCGGGATCGGCCGATCCCGGTGGGATTAGACGATCCCACCGGGACGAACTCGGGATTTTTTTTTCGCAATATCGGGATAGACGGGATTTTTTTAAGAATTGCGGGATTTTGTACGCAATATCGGGATCGTGTTTTTAGACTGCGGGATTTTGTACGCAACAACGGGATTGGCGGGATTTTGTACGCAACATCGGGATTTTTTACGCAACATCGGGATTGTGTACGCAACATCGAAATTGGCGGGATTTTGTTTATAAAATTACGGGATTTTGTACGCAAGATCGGGATTTTATACGCAACATCGGGATTGGTGGGATTTTGTTTATAAAATTACGGGATTTTGTACGCAAGATCGGGATCGACAGGATTGTGTACGCAACATCGGGATTTTGTACGCAGTATTTTAATTTCATTGGGTAATACAGTAATTTGTAACAGACGGTAAGTTATTATTTTATTACAGTTAATGTTGTTTTTGCTTTGAATTGAGTTATTTTTGTTTTAAATACATGTACTAATGATCAAACCAGCCGTGCATTCCTTTGTACAATAGTATTAATTCTAAAGACAATTTACTTTATGTACCGCACCTTTTGCTGCGCCGCCACGGCTACTTTGATCGTTATATAGTTAATCACATTATTATATCATTATTAACACCTCATCTTCAGTATACTAACAACGAGTTGATTTCTTATCGTATTATTATCATCACACTTACCTTACTATGTTTACGTTTTACACCATACCTTTCGATTAACATGTTTATGACCAAGTTGAGTTGTTTTAATATGTTGAGGGTATTACGCTATTGGTTTACCAGCTGATGAGTGCAATATGCACTCCTGCATAGACAATGCATGTTTCGTTTTATGCAGGAGATCCGATCAATAGTTACCTCCAATAACATTAAGGATCGAAACAGCCATGCATCATCAATAGTAAGCTTTTATTTTAAAAACATTTATGAGGTATTTTCTGAATTGTTTCCAGCAAAGATTAATTATTTATAAAACACATGATTATGATGATGATGGCTGTCCTGGGAATAAACCCAGTTTTTTTTAATACTAATTTTTTAAAAATAATGTTTAAACAAATCCTGCAATTTCTAAGAGGTTGCTGTACGTTCACAGCAACCCAAGTGTCTTGCTGCAATGAATATACCGTCCAATGGCCCGGACGTAGGCCTACGTCTTGAAGTGCTTTGAATACGTTATTAAATGAATAAAATGTTGATGTTGTCATTGACTGTTATAGCTTTATTCTAGAATGGTAATTATTATAGTGAAATATGCAGATTACACGGGTATATAGAAATGAATTTGCTAACTGGTACAAAACAATTATCTCGATATTATAATAAAAAGACAAATGAAATGATTTTTGACTTTCGTACCTAATATGAGATTGATCCAATCACTAAAAGGAGAAAATTAAGAGTAGGCCTAATCGTCTTGTATCCGTCATAATAAATGCAACAGGGCGTATTAATTTGTCAAAATGGCAAAAGGAATTTTTTTTTTTTGTATTTTTGTACATTGTTTTTTATTTTCCATTTTAATATATATATATGAATGTGTATTTTCTAGTGGAAAAAGAATTATTCGAATAAACGCCCCGCTTTGAATAGGGAACCCACTCCACTTCTCAATAGAAAGAACATCTTGGAATAAACGTACACGGACGTTTATTTATTTAATAATAAATACACAATATTTTATTTGTAGTAGAATTCATTTATCTACAATTTACCAAGCATATCTAGGGGTTGATTATACATGTACCATGTTATTACACCATACACCTGAAAGTGTCAACATAGAAAGGAATGCTGCAGTCTCCTCGTTCAGTTCATTCACAAAGTCACGTGGTCTGGCTTGTTGGACGGCTTTTTGTCGGCATCTCTTTGTGTAGAGCAGGTACCAAGATCTATATTTAGAAACTGACTCGACTCTTTAGGCGTGGGAAGTTCTAGCGGAAAGTGGTTGTCTTGACGACATAGAAAGGAATGCTGCAGTCTCCTCGTTCAGTTCATTGAAAAAGTCACGTGGTCTGGCTTGTTGGACGGCTTTAATTGTCGGCATCTCTTTGTGTAGACTGTAAAGCAGGTACCAAGATCTATATTTAGAAACTGACTCGACTCTTTAGGCGTAGGAAGTTCTAGCGGAAAGTGGGTGTCTTGACGACAGCTTTAAGCATTCATTGTTTTATGGAATGGGATTTCCTAAGTAAAAACCCTTAAATTTACAATTTTGTTTGTATTATTTTGACATAGGCCTAAGATTAGTACTCCAGAGTAACAGCATCACACCAGCAGTTGTAATTAGACACGTTAGTATGGCCTGTAATTAATTATCATAACAAAATAATAATTTTAAGAACGTGCTTGTGAAAATAGCACGCAGCGCGCGATGGGAACTTGCGTACGCACGCGCGCATCTCTTTCCCGCCTTGATTTAAATTTGTAACCAGACCACAGCAATTCTGGCCGGCTAGCGATGACGTACAACGCATTCAAACCGTAGGTGTTTTTGATAAATTCATAGATTTATTCGTTGTGATTATTTATTAATTACACCTTATTGTTATACCCTATCATAATGGCTCCTTTAGTTGAAATATAGGGCCTAGAAGCTCATATTTGTGGAGCATATATTGCAAGTCAAAAAAGTACAGTATTTTAGCCTGCCTCCTCTCTTTCCTCATCATCAGTCTAGCCTACAACCGGCCCCGCTCCCGTGCGTCGTAGGCCTCCTCCCTCTGCCTATTTGATACTAGGCATTTGATACTAAGCTTTAATAGGCCTATATATTACAGTATTGTTATTTTGGTCTCTCCAGACACAATGGGAAAACTATTTTGTGCATATTAATTAATAAATGTTTATCGTACACCACCATACTTAATAATATTATGAATATTGCTTTGTGTAAAATTAAAAAGGACTTGAACTCGGAGTAAACAGGCAGATGAGAAGTACTAATAGGCCTAGTAGTAGTAGGCCTATTCCTATCAATATCTATAGCCTAGGCTAGGCCTAATTCGGAAAAATTGAGGATCCGATGAATGATGATGAAGAAGGAACAGGCAAGAAGCTAGGTTAGCCTACTACTAGACCTATAAATGAATGGGTAAACTAGGCCTATAAATAACACGATCAGAATATTTATGATTGTAAAGGGGCAAAATATTTTCTAAGGTAAGTTATACTTAGGCCTATAGGCTATCTATTTAGAATTTGAAGGATTATTGTTTTTAAAAGAAATGTAATTACTAATTGTAAACGTATAAACGGTAAACAAAAAAACACATACGTATCTGATTAGGCCTATATATAATATATTGCGCTTTTCGTTATATTTGTAGGAGTCATTGCAAAAACAACATTAGATGAAAAACACTTTTTGAAATTGAAATGGGTTTATCCCAGGACAACCATATCATCACCTTCATTTAATTTGTTTAGAAAATGTTCGAAAATTACTTTTTAAAAAGTGTTGTTTTACATTAATTACTGAGAATTTATTAATTGGAAATATTATCGATGATGTTATGGCTGTTTCGATCCTTACAGTTAGGGAGGTGGCTATTGATTGGATCTCCTGCATAAAACGAAACATGCATTGTCTATGCAGGAGTGCATATTGCACTCATCAGCTGGTAAACCAATAGCGTAATACCCTCAACATATTAAAGCAACAACTGGTCATAAACATGTTAATCGAAAGGTATGGTGTAAAACGTAAACATAGTAAGGTAAGTGTGATGATAATAATACGATAAGAAATCAACTCGTTGTTAGTATTACTAAAGATGAGGTGTTAAATAATGATATAATAAATGTAATTAACTATATAACGATCAAAGTAGCCGTGGCGGCGCAGCAAAAGGTGTGGTACATAAAGTAAACTGTCTTTAGAATTAATACTGCTGGTACATGTATTTAAAACAAAAATAACTCAATTCAAAGCAAAAACAACATTAACCCTAATCAAATAATAACTTACCGTCTGTTACAAATTACTGTCTTTCCAATAGCTTAATACCCTCAACAAGTTAACAAAACTCAACTTGGTCATCCAATATCGTAAAAACAATGAAAACCTATTCAATAATATAAAAAACTCCAAAGTGTTGTTTTAACTCGTTATTAAATCATAAACAACAAATCGTAAAAGATGGAACACTGATAATAATGCCGGATGAGTATTGCAGAGGGTTTTGAAAATCTCATATTTTTTGGCTATATTGTATTACTATGACATATTATCCTACATCGGCAGATCGGTGTTCAATCATTTACGATATTAATACAAATAATTATTTAGAATAAATAATGGACATTGTTAGTAAAACAAAAAACTTATCACATATTTTATTCTGAAATAAAAGAAAAAAATATCAGACAACCAAAATGTTGCCAATTACTACCGATAACAATGAATCAGTTTAATCATCATTTTAGTGTAAGATTTAAGCACAATATTACCGTAATGAAATTTGTATATTTACTTTTATAACAGATTTCTTTTAATTTCTAGATGTCTTTCCTTCATGGCGTAAAGAGTTCGGTAGAATCACAGTATTTCAGAACGGGAGTACCGACTAGGATTTTCTATTTATAAGTCTAAATTTTGGCGGGATTAAATGTATTCGGCATAGTCGTCTTAAATTTACATCTCGATTTTTTGGCGAAATTTTAATCGGGATAATGCGCAAAAACGAATTTTAACCGGGGTATCGATCGGGGTTCTTGGCGGGATCCCGATCGATATCCCGGTTAAAAATCCCGTTCGTTTTTGCGCATTATCCCGATAACAATTTCACCGATGATCGACCGAAATTCCCGACCAAAAATCCCGATTTTTCGTGAATCCCGATAAAAATCCCGATAAGGAATGAGTAATCGGGATTCCCAAAAGATCGGGACGTCGTCCGAGACCCCGATATTTTCGACCGAAATTCCCGACCAAAAATCCCGATTTTTCGTGAATCCCGATGAAAAATCCCGATACGGGATGGGTAATCGGGATTCCCAAAAGATCGGGACGTCGTCCGGGATCCCGATATTTTCGACCGAAATTCCCGACCAAAAATCCCGATTTTTCGTGAATCCCGATGAAAATCCCGATACGGGATGGGTAATCGGGAAATCCCAAAAATCGGGACGTCGTTCGAGATCCCGATATTTTCGACCGAAATTCCCGACCAAAAATCCCGATTTTTCGTGAATCCCGATAAAAATCCCGATATGGATGGGTAATCGGGATTCCCAAAAGATCGGGACGTCAATCGGGATCCCGATATTTTCGACCGAAATTCCCGACCAAAAATTTCGGTCGAAAATATCGGGATCACGGCGAGATCCCGGCGGGATCCCGACCGTGATATCGGCGGGATCCCGGATGTTTTTTCTATAGGGGAGGCCTATGTTTTTATATAGAGATATGTTGAATTATTTTGGATACTCACTTATATTATTCAACTGACCAATTAAAACAAAAAAAACTAAAACAATGAACAAATTTTGTACTTTTTGTCTGTAGTGTGTTCTTTCTATGAGTATTATTTTCAACCTTTCTTTTTTTAGGTGTGTCTGCTACTGGTGCTGCAGAGTTGGATCCTCAAGGTTCAGTAGCTAGCATAACCATCAGTGCCAGTGATGAACCACATGGTGTCTTTAGCTTTGCTCAAGGATCTAATGAGATCACAGTGTCGGAAGACCAAGAAACTCTTCAACTGTTTGTTGATAGGAAGTTTGGAAACATAGGTAAATGTTTTTGGAGATTGCATGTCTTTTAAAGAAAATGATTGCTTTTCTGTTCAATTGTTTATTGTTTGTTTTTTTATGTATGTACATTTTACTAACATCAATTTGGTATTTTTTTTTACGTTATTCTAATTTGTACATCAGGGAGACTAAAGTCAATGCCAGATTCTAAGTTTCATGCAGATGATTATATAATTTAAATTGAATAAATAATTGTGTTATGTTTATGAACAAATATTTCTATTCTATTTTTTAACACTTGATTAGGCTCAGTTCGTGTTTACTATGAGGTTCTTGAGGGATCTTTGACCCTCGACCCTCTGCCAGTTCTCAACCAAGCTCTGAGTGGTCAGGATTTCAGTGATGGTTTTGGATTTGTTGACTTTGAAGATGGTGTTAGTGATGTTGCCATCATGGTTACAATTTTACAGGTAAAGTTACATATTATTTATGTTTACTACAAATATTGTATTCAATTCAAAATACAGAATAGAGATAGAACATTTGTTGAGTGGTTATGAGCACAAGTATCATTGTGGTGTTGATATATTTATTTTATTTATGTAAAAGAACTTTCATACGTCATAGACTTTATCAGTAGATTAATGTAAATTTTCTCACTAGCAGGTAAAAATATACTGATTATGGCATACAACACCCATACAGTAGATAGATTTCCATAGTCATGCATTCTTCATCAAAATACATTCCTAAACTCAAATTACTGTTAATTTATTAGTATGTATAAAACACTATTGACAGAATTTCATAAAACATCCACGTCCAACTCAGGGCCATTCTATAGTCGCCGTACAGATAGGCTACTACATCAGTACTTCTATGAATGGATGGCTGTTGGTGACAAGAACGCTAGTTGATCATACCAAGTACCATTTTGATTTTATGATCATTCGAGAAAACACCTCACGACTATAAATTTTTTTTGATTATTAATTTTTTATTATGATTATATGTTTTTGTTTTCAGGATGAAATTCCTGAACTTGATGAAAAGTTCTTAGTAAACTTGACTGACATACAACTCTTAGATCCAGCAACTACTGACACACCTCCTAAACTTGGTAAGCTAATTGTTCAGTGAGAAAACCCAAACAAAAGAATAGGTTGGATTCCAATTTTGATTCTAGTATTTTACCATCTTTCTTGGACTAGAAGATAGGGAGCTTTTGATTTTTGATGACCTATGACCTACACGTATTGTAACATTGATTTCATCTGGATCTAGAATCCATCCCGTGAGCTAGGAAGGATGGATAGGATGCACACGATGAATTAGCATGTCATGTAATATTACTCCTCAGTTCCTCAGTCACCACAAAGTGAACACTCTATACTTATGATATTCATGCTAATTTTATGAAAATGTCAATCTTAATAGATCAAGTTGGTACAGTGTCGGAGGTCACTATAAGAGCAAATGACGGAACGCAAGGTATTGTCAAGTTTGCTGAGAGCACGGCAAGGTAAGATATTTCAAATTGTTAAGTTCATTGAACATGTTTAACCCACCCTCTATTGGTTAATATGTTATGTAAGTGTACAACAAATAATAAGGAAGCATATGCATTGCCATCAGACGTTTTAAAAAGCAATCTATCTTTTCTAGTATTTCTGTTGAAGAAGGTATAACCAACTTAACATTGACTGTTCTGCGAGATAAAGGAACGTACGGTGATGTGTCAGTGTTTATTTATAGCCAGCCTCTTGACTCAACTCGTGACAGTGACTATAGCTTTAACGACAAGGTAAATGACCTTTAACATATACACAGCACAACATGGTTATGGATTTATGGATGGAAAGACCATTTACTGAATATGCGCTAAATAAGAGTATGACAATTACCATTTCCATAGTACTGTATACCAATATTCCAAAATTAGATCGAAATTCATCCCTCGAAAATAAATGGAATAGTCCATATGAACCATATTCTACAGTACAATAAAATGATTACCTTATAGTGTATATTGCTATGCAGTCAGTACATTAGCTAATATTATGGTCAAAATCTGTTGCTGTTGCATTTGAAAATATTATTTTTTTCTTCCATTAGGTTCTTAGCTTTGCCAGTGGTGAGAACACTAAAACAGTTACAGTACAGATCTTTGAAGATACTATTCCAGAGGATAATGAATCATTTGAGATTATCCTGGATAATCCATATGGAGGATTAGAGATTGGAGATCCCAGAAAAGGTATTGATATTTTAGATTTCTTTATAATCTATATAAAAAATAATGTACTCACTTAAATAAACACTTTTAATTTGGACCGATATGTTGGAAAAAGAGTCTATTAGTCTTTGTAAAAAGACACCTAATGTTGACATCTGTTTAAAAACTTTTTGACTGCAAGCAACCTACACAGGTTTTCTGTTTACATTATTCATAGACACTAATGAATACATAGAGTTCTGCGGTGCTGGCGTCACGATGGTAGGTGGCGCTGCATTGACGGTAGGTGGTGCTGCGTTGTGACGTCACACCGCAGAACTCCATAGCATATTTGTGGACAATGTTGGTGGGTCTCAATTTCTAAAAGAATCATCTGAAACAGTTGATATATTTACTACTAAAGATTATATGTAAATTACAATAATATTCCTTTTAATTTCATTTCCAGCTGTTATCACAATCTTAGCCAATGACAATGCATATGGCATTGTGTCTTTCACTGGGCCAACATCTATCACTATCCTCGAACCTACAGACATGAGCTCAGCCAACAGTGTGGCTCAGTTTACTGTTATACGAGAAGAAGGTACATTTGGAGAGGTACAAGTACCTTTTGATGTCCTGCAGTTAGATGGCCAGTCAGCAATTAATGATTTGAACCCGGCAACAGGATTTGTTATATTTACACCTGGAATTTCAACCACGGTAGGAACCCAACAAATTTAATTTAATAACAAGTTTTACCAAATATAATGTGTACTATCCTGCTGATTATAAACAAAGGTAAAAATATTTAACAGGTACAAATGTCAAATGTTTGTTTAACTATTATTTAGTCGAGTCGAGTGGCACAGGTTCTAGGCACTTCTCGACCATTGTTCTGGTGGTAGAACAAATCTTCTCGGAGGTCCCGTGTACACATCTTGCTTGTACCCAGTACGCCTTTTGGAAGAGTAGGAAGTTGCACTATTTATATTATACTTTTATATATTATATTTTTCTGTTTAACTAGGTGTTACATGTATCAGCCGTGCTTGACAATGATCCTGAATTGCAGGAAGAGTTTCTCGTCAAGCTTTTTCCACCAACTGGTGGTGCTATTTTGGGTCCAACCGTAAATGCTACTATTATTGTAGCAGACAATGATTCCCCTTACGGGTTGATACAAATCTATCCACAAGGTTCAAGGTACAGTTTTTGTGTTTCTTATTGCGACAATAGAATGGCCCCGAGACCTGGCTATCTTCTTCTTAGACATTCTGTTCATAATATACCGCTATTTTACCTTAATTGAGAGATCACCATCAAAATGTAACAGTAGCCAGGTGTATTGTATGTACATTCTATTATAGTTTGTTTTAAACATTTCAATTCAGAAATAGATAGATTTTTAGTTGGGGAGATCGGACTTTCAGTGTTGCTGGACCTAGGCTCTGGAACCATCTACCCTTGAACGTTAAACACACATCGTTATTGAGTCACTTTAAGTCACTACTCAAAACTCACCTTTTCTGATTTTTTCTACAGCGCCATGAGCAATGAATGTTGGAATGGCGCTATATAAATCGAACGATTGATTGATTGATTGATAGCTATTTGCCTTTCATCAAATGATTAATTCATTTATTTCTGTTCTCTGTTGTTTTAGATCAAGTATTGCTGACATTGAAGAGACAGGTCAACCTACGTACTTGACAGTTGAAAGGTCATATGGTACATTGAACCAAATTACAGTAGATTGGCAAACCATTTCAGGAACAGCCACTGCTTCAGGTATGTAACTTATAGTTCATTATAAGTAGAATATTTAATACAATACTCAATATGTATCTATGTTAACAAACTTTTCCTAATGACGTATTTTTCGTATAAGAAATTTTTATTCTAATATTGTCAGAAAAAAAATTGGGAATTTGATAGTGCCCTGTCTACACTATCTAAATTTATGTGACAAAAAATGTTATGTGCCCATATTTGGACATAATGGCAAATTGTAGGTACCAATCCATTCATGGAACAAAAATGTACATTAAATATGCTTTACAAACAAACGTTTGTTGGAGTTATTGAAGCGTGAAAAGGTCAGACAAGATTATAACCCTGGGATTGGAAGCCATATATGTCATTATAACTTACTAATTATATAATGATTTTATTCCATCACAGTTGGTACTAGTTTGACTGTAGCAGCTGCTCAAAACATCACTGCAATATCAGCTCAATCTTGGTATAGCTTTACTATAGAATCTGAAGTGTTCTTGGTGTTGACCAATAGCAAACGTCTTGGAGAACTAACAACAACTATTGGTAGTAATGGATCATCTAGTGATACTGATGCCACACCAGTTGTGGATTCTATGATATATCGATGGCAAGGAGTCTTTGTTCCAGTACAGGTAAATGGTTGTAAATTAGTAATAATCCTTTTCATGGAAGCACTCTGCCATAGATTACAGATATGCCTTTAAGTCCCACCTGAGAATTACAAATTTTTTCGCAATACTTACGTAGCATCAAATACAATTACGTCAAAGTAGAACAAACATCGGACAAATCAAATAGGTCTGGTTGAACACTGGTTATCACCAGTTCAGTCTTGGAAAATCTAAATGAATTATATTATTTAAAAAATGAATGCATATGTTCTATTGTGCTTTCCTAAAATGTTTGTGTAAGATATTACAAGCTTTTATAGCAAATTTCTAATATTTTGGTCATTTTTAAAAAATGTATTTTATTTCTTTCAACAGACTATTGAAACTAACAGTGCTCGCAAGTCTTCAAGTCATGTGATTAATGGTATAACCTATCTGGTTGTTGCTAATCATGGCGGGTTCCGTAGAGTTTCGACTTCATCTCGCTTGTACCGTGTTAGCTTAACTGGAGAACTTTCGGTGGTAAGATTAAGATTAATTACAATTTGTATAATAGGAAGATTTCAATTTGCAGTGACATATGACCTACGCAATAATTATGGACAATAAACTTATACAAATAACTTATTGTTAAATAACCCATCATTTTTTTTTATTTTTAAGATACAAGATATTCAGACAGAGGGCGCTTCAGATGCTGTTTTCATCTCGAGTGGCTCTAACACATACCTCTTTATAACAAATGAAATCAGCAACACTCAAGCAACTAGAATCAATTCAGTTCTTTTGATCTGGAACGGTGTTATATTCACCGAGCACCAGCAAGTTACGACGTCTGGTGCCCTCGATGTAGTGGCATTCAGAATCGGTATTGATCAGTTTGTAGCTGTGGCGAACTCGTACGATCAGATTCTTGGAACTACACAGATACAGTAGGTTTTAATTTGTTCAATAATTATTGATTTTCATCCATTGTATCTAGATGGTACTTCAAAATTATTTTTGTTTGTTGTTCCCTCTTTCGTCAATTTTATAATTTTCTATTATATAATAATAATAATAAAATAATTGGTTATCTTTCTTTACATTGCAAAAAGGTTTGTAGGTCATTTTAAGTCATGGATTTGGAAAATTGGGCTTAAAAATAACATACCATTACAAAAATCTGATCTGATGACTGGTACAGAAAACAAGTGATATTGTATTGCATGTTTCTTGGTTTAAAATTGTCAATATAAATTTATAATTCTGTCTTTTTGTAGGTCAACTGTCTTTAAGCTTCAGAATGGTCAACTTGTGGAATATCAATTAATTGACACAAATGGTGCAATTTCTATTGAGAGCTTTGTGATTGGCTCAAGTACTTATCTAGTGATCGGCAATAGCCGAACCAGTGGTAAGAATTGAATTAATAAAATTGTTCTTGTAAATTGATCCCAGAAGTCATAATGGGAATTCTCCTCCACCCAGGTGTTTAAATGGGTATCCAGTTAGATCAAGACACAACTTTGCGATGATTAATAGCTGCATTATGGGAGTATATTTCCATACGCGTTTGATCCAAAAAAGTTAACGTGGGAATAATGTGAAGTGCTTAGAAGCAATAAGCGCTATAAGAATGAATATTATGACTATTATTAATTGGAATCTTGAGTCTTGAGTCTTGTCTAACATTAACAGTAAATATAAGGCACTTGTTCTATGTGCAACATTTTTGTAGTTTGTTTACAGTAATCTATATCTATACTTGCTATTATATTACTTTATAGTTGAAGGCACTGAAGGAGCATCAGTCATCTATAAGTGGAACATTGCCAATGCCCAGTTTTCCCAGCACCAGACAATTTCAACCCCTGGTGTTCAGAGCATCAAGCACTACACCGGTCTAGACGGTACAGCCCACTTAGTTGTAGCTCAACTTGAAGGAGACTCCACTATTTGGGCCTGGAACTCGTTTGCACTGTCGTTCACTAAGCTAGCAAGTGTACCTGTATCACATCATTTAGAACCTATTTTGATCAGTGGAACTGGTGGCTCTGTGGACTTGTACATTGCCTCTGCTAATTATGGTGATGGTTCAAGTGCTTTAGAGTCTCTTATATATGAAGCTGTCTCTATTTCTGTTGATTCTGATTATGTGCCAAGGTAACTCATTCATCCATGACATGTTTATTTATGCATGTAGTCTGAACTATGATTTAGGTTGTTTATGCTTCTGATATTTTTTTAAAACATTTATTTGTTGTTATCGTTCTGTGTTTCATTTGTTTACTTTGTGTATATGTTTAATATGACAATACTGTAATGTACGGTGTCAAGAACTGGTCAAAACAAAAAAATTAGCTTGTCATTCACACTACACTATTTTATGATTCAGGTCTGGTCAGCTTACTTTTGAAGATGGTCAAACAGAACTGACAATTGCAGTGGTAGCCATTGATGACGCAAATCCAGAAAATGATGAAAGCTTTAGTGTTGCTCTTAGTAACCCAACAGGTGGTGCTATCATTGGCTCACAGAGTCAGGTGACTGTAAACATTCTGTCCAATGACGATGCACATGGCTTGATTGCTTTTTCAAGGGTAAGATTACGATTTATTTTTAGTTGTAAATCAGTCTACTTTAGATACAGTGCCTACACTGTTGTGGCAACTATTTATCTGAATATTAAACGTAATGTTACTTATTTCTTTATTTCTACAAGCTAATTGTAAAATATAAGTATTATTATACCATTACATTTCGAAGCATATGTCATTACAGTTATATGACCTATGACCCAACCAAATTTGACCTAGTACATTACATACAGTAAGCAACAGTAATCATTGTATGGTTTAACTTATATATGTGTAACTACCATCAACCACCATAAATGTATTATGTTTCAGGATTCATTAGATAAGCAAGTAAATGAACTCAACCTTGATAACGTGGTTGTACTGAATGTTGAGCGTCAGAGAGGGTCAGCAGGTCTGGTTGTCATTGAATGGCAGGCTAGTGGTGATAATGATATCAATGACATATCACCACTTTCTGGACAGGTGAGAATAACTTTGAAATTCTTCTAAATGGCTTATTGGCAAGTTAGAGGTTATGGGATAAAATTTAGACTGATGTGAACAACAAAAAATGAAAGTTCATTTTTTCAAGAAGTGACCATGTTTTTCTATGACATTACACTGATTCTCATATACAGTTATGTTAAAAGCTCCTCCCCCTCTTGGTTCAGTGCAGTAATTAACATATGGGCTATTATTCAAGCAAGAATTTTTCACAGGCATTCTAACACCTGAAACAAATTTGGCCATCATTATTTGTTATATCAATCTGCAGAACGATATTCTTTTCATTCAAAGAATTACCAATTGCTGATGAAATTCACATTTTGTATCCCTGTAGTATTCATCTTTTGATTATATTGATAGTTTTAAATAATATAAATATTGTATATAGTAAGAATTTTATTAACTATCATTTTAAAATTTTGAAAATGTACTCATATTATTTTCCATTTTAATTGGCAAAATAAAATTGAATCTTGAATTATATACATTGAGTTTTTATCAAAAATTGCTTTATATAGATCGAATTTCCCGATGGAGTGTCAACTGCTGTTATCGTCATCACTATTAAAGCTGACAGTACACCAGAACTTGACGAAACCGTGTTTGTTTCATTAGTGCGTGTAGTCAATCCTGGCACGCCTCACTCTGACCGAGGTGCTGTTATAAGTTCCACTGACTACACTGCTAAGATGACCATACTGGCCAATGATTCACCACATGGTGTGTTTGCCTGGTCAGTTGGATCATTGTTTACTTCAGTGTCTGAACCGGAAGGGCAGACTTCATTTACTGTCGGGCTGCAGGTCATCAGAGAGCAAGGGCTGCAAGGAACAGTGTCCGTCAGCTATAGGTAAGTTTGAATGAAAGAAAAAAACCTGTAATCCTTATGCCACAGGTCTCTCTATACCATAAGATTTCTTTTATTATTATTTTTTATTTCATACACATCCCACAGCAAGTAAAAACTCGCCAATAACAGGATGGATAAACTATTTTAAGATTTATCGTGCTTATAAAGTCTCATTTGAGGCTTAGGAAGTGGAGTTGAAAGAGTCGTGAGTTACAACCCTGGTACTAGGTCAGATTGAACCCTGAACCTTGGGATTGGAAGTCAAGCATGTTAACTACCAAGCTCCACAACACGTTTTGCAAAGTTCATAGTTGCACATATTTTATAATATTTAAATTCATTTAACAGTTCTTTAGCTATTGCTCATTTTATAACTAGAATTATCTATTTTTTATTGTTAGTACTTTTGAAGCAGTTGGTCTTCCAATTGCCCAGCAAGCGAAGAGTGACCGGGATTATGTGTCTCGTGTAGGCTATGTAACCATGGGAGATGGAATTTCATCAGATTCTGTGACTATCACTATTCTATCTGTAAGTAATTGCTTTCCATTCTATTTTTATGTCTGTCTATGTAAATTGAATACTATACAAATAATGAATGTTTGCAGGTTGAATGGGGATATTTTCATGAGTTGAAACATTGTTTCTATATTTGAAAGATAGTCTTATTTTGTTAGAACAGTCAGAATTTTAACAATTAAAGATATTAAGCCTTTTCAATGAATACAAAGCATTTATTGTTTTATATGACACACCTACTTTGTTCTAAAGTCAACTTTATTCAATTCATCCGCTACTTTTATTATAACTTATCCTTCTGAAAGCATGTCTATTTCTTGTTATAAACCTAAAGATTTTCAGGAGTGTACCCTGGGCTCAATATTTCACTAGCTCAATGTACAAATTCTATTAAAAATGCTGTTAGCCTAGTCAAGCTAACATCTTATAAGCCCATGAAAGTGTGTGGGATTGTGAAACAGCCAGTGGGCTACTAAAACAATGAACTAGAGTCCAGTGGTCTAGTAACTAAATTTTAAATATCAAGTCCTGTCTTCTCTTTTTCTATATCCACTATTTAACTATAAATTTTCTCATGTTTCTAGGATACTAATGCAGAAGGGCCAGAGACGTTCTTTGTAAACTTAACATCAGTTGAATTACTAACAGGAAGTCCCATTAGTGGAGCACCACCCAGTGTAAAGAATGATCAGAATGTAGCAGAGGTTGTTATATCACAAAATGACAATGCTAATGGTATCTTACAGTTTAGTGTAGAAAGGGTAAGTATTATTGGTTTAAATTCAGCGAAATGTATTAAAAGTTATCACCTATGAACATACAATGAAAGCCTTATTCAGTGGTATGGTCACTGCATATCAAACAGAAGAATTAAAGTTTTAAATTTCAGTTCTCAACATTATTTTATCATTATTACTTGGTGTGTTAGAATGTCTCTCTCTGCCTTTATTTGAAGACTTTTTAAAGAAATTATTTTGTTTGTTCTATATTAATTTATATACACGATATCGATCACTTATACACTATCTATTGATCAATATATACTAAATTATAATGATGATTTTGTACAGAATTCGGCAAATGAGGTAGAAGTTTACGAAGGCTCTGGAACTAGCAGCATATTGTCATTGCCTGTTCTAAGATCAGCTGGTAGTTTTGGTATTGTTAGCGTGAGCTGGCTTGCGTTCTCAGCATCAGCCACCACAGCTGATTACTCACCTGTGTCTGGTAACATCACATTTGCAGAAGGACAGCAAGAAGCCGTTATTGATATATCACTTATTGATGATAATATATATGAAACAGATGAGGTAAGTTACTTTAGATTAATATAAGATGAATATAGCCCATATTCACTTTTAGTATTTAGACACTGTAGGACACTAACCCATTTTGTTCACCTGATCGTCTGAATGATAATTTGCACTATGGCTACACATGGCAAACCTCTTACTTTTACATAAACATGTTCCAGATTCCATTATCCATAATTAAAATTTACTTTTTTCAACAGTCATTTACTGTCCAGTTAAATAGCCCAAGTGGTGGCGCTGTTCTTGGCAGCGATACGTTTGCAACTATTAAGATCTTGAAGAATGATTCTCCTAAAGGCCTATTTGGCTTCACAAACACACAGGTAAATAACTATACATTATGTTATTGATATTGATGTATAAGCCGAAGGTCAGGCAATTCAGCCATGGATCATTTTCCAAGTACCACATTTAATTTTGTGTCATCAGCTATTTTGGACTGTATTTTAATATATGTATTTATTATATAGACAACAGTTGCGGAATCCACCTCTAACTCTGATCCAAACGGTGTCATCACCATCACAGTTCAGCGCACACAAGGTCAGCAAAGTGATGTTGAACTTGCCTGGGAGCTGGATGCATCTGGAGTTGATGATATAACACCCAGCAGTGGAACACTTAATTTCCCAAACGTGAGTTTCTATATGTAATCATATAAGTTTTGTATTGTAAATTTTATTAAGGTTGAAGATACCTAGCTCTGTATTGAATTTACACAAACTTCATACTATGTTTTTCCCTTCCGAGTATATGAATAAACATGTGAAAGTACATATTGTATGATTGTCAGAAAATACTAATTACAGATATATATTTTGAGTGCTTGCCAGTTTAATGTATTTATCTTATCATTCTTAGGGTGTAACAAGCCAATCATTTACTGTACGAGCTGTGCCTGATAACATCTTAGAAGGAGAGGAACGGTTTATGGTAGCTATAACATCTGTTACTGATGATGCTGAAATATCTCCTGTTAATGGTTAGTTTATTCATATAACTTTCTATAGACTTCTATATTTAATTTTTTTAGAATATCCTAGTTTTACTAACAAATAAGATCACATTGACAGGGATGAAGGATACCCATGTGTAGTGTAACAACCATGCAGTATTTATTAAAATAGAATTGTTTTACCTTGTTGTTTGAATCAACATTAATTAGCATTCCACCAATTAGTATCATATCAGGTTGTGTAATAATTAAATGCCTATACAATAATATAAAAACATTAATTTGTTTGCTATTTTTCTTTTGTAGGTGTAATGACAATCATCATCCAGGCCAATGCAGGCTCAGCAGGTCTAATCTCTGTTCAGCCTCAATCAAGACAAGTTCTCACTGGTGAACCTGAAAATGGCTATGATGGCCTAGCTGTTGTAGGGTGAGTATAACAGCAATAAACTAACTTTGTACGTTTGAATATTGCTAAAATAATATCGTTTTTTTACAGTTAAAATAGATAGCCAATAGAAATATATAAATCTAACTAATGAAATTAATGGTTTCTTTGATTCCAGTTTGACACGTGGCAGTGGTATATTTGGTGAAGTAATTATCAATTGGCAGTTAGATCCACGAGATGAAAGTGTTTTTGCTCAAGCCTTCGGCTCTGTAGAGTTCAGCGATGGTCAAGCCGACGCATTTATCCAATTACAGGTAGAGTAATAGTTTGTGAACTCTTTTCTTGATTTAATTGTTGTAGAAAACAATAAATTATGTGGGTGTTTGCTACAGTGTCTTGCAATGCAATACAGAACAACACTTTGTGAAACTTAAACTAGGTTCACTAGTCATTTCATGAAAAAAAAAAAATATTTTGAGATTTTATAAAGCCTAGCCAAACCAAAGAGGATGCTATCTCTTTTTAAAAATACTTCCAAACATACATGACACTATTTAAAAAAAATCTTAGTTAACAAAATCTATTAAAGGAAATAGTAGGTATGCCAGACACTTTCCAAGGGTAGATAAAGATGTGTTTCATCTTTGGTTAAAGTTAAAGAGGCCTTGTAGAGCCTAAGTAGTAAATGTATGCACTGTAGGATGTTTTCATTTGCCACAGAATTTGAATAAATTGCACCTTTAGCGGCCAATAGGTTATCACTCAAAATATGGGGGAATTCCTGCATTTATCAGGAGTTCAGTGGCTGTATTCACCAATAAATAAAATCACTCAATAAATATTTAAGTATTTCACTTAGTTAGGATATTTTTCGTAATTTTTAGTGTGAATGGTGAATACAGCCACTGGAATCTGTATCAGGGTCATCTCAATCGTACAGTTTCATAGCCTTTATGCAATTTCTGAGATGTGTCATTTAATATGTTGGTATTTTTTTTTAGACTTTGGATGATAATTTACCTGAGCTGAAGCAAGTGTACACACTGCGCCTTTCATCTGTTGTGGGTGGAGCTACCATTGATAGTTCAAACAATGCTGATAGGGCAAGCATCACTGTTGTAGCCAGTGATAACCCACATGGGGTGTTTGAGTTCGCAGGTCAACAGGAAGTACTTGTATCTGAGGACAGTCTGCAGGTAAGTGATATTTATTCATACACACAGTTTATTTTCTGTAAATAAACTATGGTAAAACAAGTTTAAAGTTGATATTTTTTGGAGTTGATATATTTTGATTGTTATTTATTTAGAATATGTTATTATATATTGATTTAATTAAATGTTTTATTCTAAAGTTGAGTTTGGAAGTTGTGCGCAATGCTGGCAGCATTGGTGTTGTTCATGTTGTTTACACCACTATCCAAGGAACAGCATCAGAAATAGAAGATTTTGATTCAAAATCAGGATGTAAGTGTGATTATTATAAATAACAACAATTTTGTTACACAACCTTTGTTAAAAGTGAATTGGTTTGTGCAATCTTAATGATGTACTCAATTATAGTACTGATATGCCCAAATATGGTAGTAAGTGATATGACATCATCGTGTCCATATATGAGCACATCACATTTTTTTGCACAAAGTTTGATAGTGTAGACAGAGCTCTATATTTTGCTTTTTGTGTGACAAAATTATGGGTGCACTTTCATGTAAATAACTGTAGTTATATTTTTGTTCCCAGCCCTTATCTTCAATGATGGGGATGATACACAGAACATTGTCATCAACTTGAAGTCCGACGATGTCCCAGAAGGACCAGAGGACTTCTATGTTAATCTTACATCCCTCCAGTTAAGGTCACCAAGGTAAATCATCTTCTTCTATTTAGGAGCAAACTTCATTGTTGAAGTCTACTGCTCCACTGGTTCTAGGTTTTGCTATTGTTCTATGCATACTATACACACAGCTAATAATCTTAGTATTTTCTTCAAACTGGCACTTTTATTAGTAATAATAATAAAATTAATAAAGGGTAAAACATTTATGGACGATCCCTTTAATTCTCCTAGTCTCCAAAAGATCCCCTTCCGCATCTTTCGCAATCTTGAACAACTTCCTTGGTGGCAAAATAAACATACACATTTACCCCACCACAGTCCTCCAGGTGTCCAAAATTAATTTTATTATCTATTTCAGTGGTAATGATTACAGCGACCAAGGTGGCTTACAACTTGATATGCCTCCCATCCTTGGAGACTTATCGGTCAAGACTGTTATTATTGAGAAGAATGACAACGCTGAAGGTGTGATTGAATTCGCAGCGGAAACATTTGAGGGTAAGTTACACGATGACAAATGTATTATTGGGTTTTTCCATCTAGAAAAGTAGAGAAATGATCAATAAGTACCAATGTATGTATGTTAGGTGCCGTGCATACTTGACTTAAGGCAGATAATTTGAGATCATTATATATATATAATATTTATAATTATTTAAATGTGGTGCTTATTCACCTAATTACCTTCTAAATTATCTGTGCATTTAAGGTCACTTCACAGCTTTCACATATGTTCTTTTTAATGAGATGATTTTGAAAACACAATGAATGTTTGTTCAATGTTAGTTTTAATCCTTTTATTGCAAGTATGAATAAAAATGTTATTTAACATTGTAAAAAAAATATATATGCTTTATTGTTGTTTATTCTTTGTATTTAATTATTTAACTATTTAGTGCAAGAAAGTGTGGGTTCGGCAATGGTACCTTTAATCAGAAGTGGTGGTTCTTTCGGCATAGTCAGTGTTGCATTTACATCTGTTGGAGGTACTGCCATACCAAGTGGTGTCGACTACATCCTAACTGATGGTGAGGCAATATTTCTTGATGGTCAATCTACCGCTTACATCAATGTCAACATCATCGATGACCAAATCAAAGAGTTTGCAGAATCATTTCAAATAACACTGACACATACTGAAGGTGGTGCTACACTTGGGCAGCAAAAGTTTTTGACTGCAACAGTGACCATTGCAAAGAGTGACGGACCAGATGGATTTATTGGGTTTATACCAGCTGATCTGTCAAGGATTATACCAAACCCATCATTGAATCGGGAAATGGTGTTCACAATAGAGCTATCAGGTGGAATAGATCAGTTCCTTACAGGAGCAGAGGTAAAATATGAATTTTATTTATTTATTTATTTTTTTTATTTTAACCATATTTAATCCATCCAGCATTTGCTGATCATTCGGGACCCTCAGAACAGATACAATATACAAAATACAGCAAAAACAGAAAAGTAAAAGAAAAACAAAAACCAAAAAATATAATTAATTACATAAGACTAAAAATCTGAATAAGAAAATTTGAAATATAGAAAATAACGGAAATGTTAAATTAAGCAAAAATATATAATATATATAATAAATATTTATTTAGATCTACTATTTTACAATTTAAATTCTGGAAAAGGATTACATAGATTACTTGTTAAAGAGGTTAAAGGTTCGAGTCTTAGGGGAGGCTATACAGAACATTTTTTTCTTATCCTCTGGAATGTATGTTCTTAAAACAATACTAGCAATAGACAAGGTTGTATATGTATATTGTCTAAAAGGTTGATTGGACAAGAGACAATTTTGATGCTCACCATTATAATATAACTATTTATTTTGTAGCTAAAAACAACAAATATATGAAATATAAACATACATAAATGTGTGACGACATATTTTGCCAATAAGAGGCATAACTAAGAATAAAAATGGTTATAACCATTTTTATTCTTAGTTATAATGCCTCTTATTGGCAAAATTAAAAAATAGATATATCTATAAATAATTTTGTTTTGTTGCTATATAGGTGAAGTGGAGGATTCTGGGTCCAAATTCTGAATCTGTTCTCCAACAAACCAATGACATTTCAACATCAACAAGCCAACTTCAAGGGTCGCTGACCTTTGCCTCGGGTGAAAGGACAACAAAGAGTTTCACATTGGTTGTTAAGCCTTATCCTGGCCCTGAGGTGGAAGAGACATACATCATAGAGATTTACCAATTGGTTGGAGCGGGTGAAGTAACAGAAGAGAATTCTAGGGCTCAGTTAAAGGTAATGGTTCATTCCCTTATTTACAATTTTAAATGTTCAATTGGATTTTATAAGAACAACAACTATTATTATTTTCACAGTGTAAAGATGTTTTCCAAGTGAAGAGTGAAATGTTAAATTAAATGTTATGATTTAATAAGAAACAAAACATTGAATCGTGTGACTAATTGTTTAGATTATAAAGAATAATTAGTTTAATAATGTTATTTTTTTATTCAGATTTTGAAGTTTGGTGATCCCAATGGTATTGTACAATTCTATGCTGACTCGTTACAAACACGCTCATTCAGTGAACCTGCAGGCAGCACTGGTAGCTCACCCGCAGTCTTCCCTATAAGACGTCGAGAGGGAACCATTGGAGATGTGCTAGTAAGTTCTGTAAAACATAAACATTTTAAATAAACTTCTTAAAAGCATAATTATAAGCCAAAAGAAAGAACATCATATTATGTATTTGTGAATGTAACATGTAGTATAAAAATGTACATTCACTATAATAAACCTTAATGACGTATTTTTGGATTCACTTCCAGGTGTATTGGGAGGTTAGAAATACATTTGGTGATAGTTCATCAGATGTGTCGCCCTCAAGTGGTTCAGTTGAAATTCTTGATGGAATAGCCTCCTCTCAGATTACTATTAACATTCTTGCTGATCAAATGCCAGAGCTGAGAGAAGAGCTCCAGATAATCTTGGTCTCTGTAGATGGAGGGGCAGAAATTGATCCAAATTTCAATGTTTCAACTTTTTTCATTGAGTGAGTAACCACACAAATTGCTTCTTTGAGCTGCATGGTATCTGCCTCAGACCTCTGGTCAAGGTGGGCACTGGACGAGAGAAGCCCTTGATCAATGTCAGGACCAATTAAGGTGCTTTAAACTCTCCTGGCTTTGTTTGTATCAAACCTGTTAGTGGCGGTAATTATCGCTGTTGGTTTCGATTGAATAAAATAAAAAATAAACATAAAATCACATTACAGAGTGTGGCTATTACTAATAATAACTTTTTTTTTATTGCCAGTCACAATACCCAACTATAGATGATGCCTATGGCCGATTATACACACCTACAGGTCCATAGCAGCCACAGATTGCAGTGCCTGCCATGGTCAGTTCAATTAATTGTATTTATATTGTATTGCATTAATATATTTATTTCTTTAATCCATAGACCAAGTGATGACCCACACGGCTTGTTCAGTGTTGAGGATGATCTTCAGACTGTCTTGATAAAAGAAGATGGAACCAGGTATCTAAAAGTTGTGGTTACACGTGAAGCTGGAACTGAAGGTCAAGTTAGGGTCGATTTTACTCTTGCATATGATCAGGTATTTGTGACTGCACTTATTTTTGGTAAATATGGGATCTACTGACTCATGATGACATTTAGGATGTCTTTGTTCAAATGAGCAGTTTTCAGTTATAACCCTCTTTTATAAATCCTATGTATGGCAATAATTAACTATTAATTAATTATTTTTTAGGCTGAGCCAGGAATCGAATACATACAAAACACTGCCACTGTAGTCTGTTCCAATGGCCAATCAGAGGTAAGCTTTTATCAATTTGTTATTCAACATAAAATTCCATACACCAAAATTAGTTGTGAAAAGATTTGAAGAAAATCACTTTTTATTACATGTTGTAAATATTATGTTCATACGTATCAAATTATTTTCATTTTCTTTTTTTATAGTGTATTGCTGAAATTCTGTTGGTCAGTAACAATGTATTTTTAGCTCGAGACAGCACGTTTACCGTTAGTCTGACATCTGTGGAGTATGTGGGAGTTCGTAAGTTGTTAATTTTAGTATCCTATTAAGTGGCTATATAACTGTGTCTGAAACAATCCTATATATGGCTCAGGATGTCAGAGAAGCGGTGCCAACGATCATGTGCCAACCAAACTGTTTTAAATCTTTACATCCATTATTTGCTGTTACTCCATCCATATCAGTTTTTGCCCTCCTCTTGATTGTTGTCTTGCACATTCCTTATTAAAATGCCTCGTATAGTCGCTGATGTCTAGCGATATGTTTGAAATAATAAAACATGCATTTTCAGAGTAAAAAGTGTTTATTATTCGTAATGGTTGTTTACTTTCAGCTTACATTCCTCCAGTGGTCAAGCCTGGTGGTGGTTCTGCCACAATCTTAGTGACGCAAGAAGTTGCAAACTCATTTGTGGGCTTTGATTTAAATGAAATTATTGTGAATGAAGGTATTTTGAATATAATCTTAATTGATATTTTAATTAATCATGATTAAATTAGCATCAGTAGTAAGTTTTTAAAAGCAGAAAGAAATACATTGTGTCGTTCTTTTCTAAATGCTATAAACTAATTGGGAAAACTAAAAACAAGCAGTTTTAGAATTAATGACTTAAGAAATGTGAGCTGCCTAATATTAAAAGCAACCTATTTACACTGTCTTATGAATACATTTTCAGAGACATACCAAACTTTCTTGACCATTGAGAGAATTGGTTCGTACGGCAGCATGACAGTGTCTTGGACAGCTGGCTACCCACCAGGTCAGTTACCAGCAGGATTTACTCCTGGTAACATCATCCCTAGTAATGGTCAAGTGGTGTTTGATGATGGACAAGCTGTCGAAACTATTTCTATACTAGTAAGCTACCTTTCCTTTCTTTTTTTCTGTCCATCTTTTTTTGGAGTAGAGTAGATGCTTGTCTACCGATTCCAGGGTCCTGGGTTCAAGCCTTTCAGTCACACACTTTTAATAAGACTTATAATAAGACTGTTTATGTAGAACATCCTGTGTATATCTTTGGGATACTACCTTTGAGGACATTGAATGAAATCACTATGGCTATCCTTAGAAAAATTCCTAAATTGAGAATAATGTATATTTTGTAATACTGTATGTTAACAATGATAAAACCATGACTCAATTATTTGCATGAACAAAATATGAATTTTCTGTATGCAGTGCCTCATTGCCATTTAATGTTTAAGCCATTCTAGTATACAACATTAAAACAAATACTACTTAGTACTTTTACCAAGTTTTTATAGTATATACTTAATAATAATACTGTTAATAATAATAAGTATATAATATATTATATAAAATAACTCTTGCTTTTACTAATTTGCAAATGATATATTTCATTCTGATACAGCTTAATCCAACTGCTTCTGCCTCGGAGCTCTTTACTGTGTTTCTCAACGTTATCGACACGTCTGTTGATGGTGGAGCTCGCCTCCGGGATGGTTATATCACTGCGGAAATTGAAAAGCATGGTGTTGTTGGATTTGCAGATAATTCTCGATCAATGTCAGTAACTGAAGTTAATGGACAGGTAAGCCTAATTTTGTGAATAATATTACAAATTTATAACTTTGTGTGTTGTGATAAAATGTGTTAATTAAAGCATTTTAAAGTAGGCCAAACAAAATGTTGGTTTCCCAAGCACAGCATACAAATTAAAAACAGCCAGGTAAGCATAACAATTATGAATATAAATGTTTAAATACTATATTAAATTATTTTAAAATATCAATCATCCTATTCATATTTTCACATTATTTTCTTCTAGATTTCATTAACGCTTGAGAGAAATCTTGGAACATTTGACAACATCTTGGTTCGTTACATCACATACGCTTACACTGCACTACCTGGACAAGACTATCAGGAGATCGTTGATGGCGCTGTTACTTTTGGCAACATGGAGCGTTCTGCAACAATCTTTATAACTCTAATTGAGGAAGAGAATCCTGAACTACCAGAGGTGTTCTTTGTCAACATCACTAGTACAAGAGTGTCAACTGCTTCTGCACCAGGTCTGCAATAGCTTTCAGATCATTTTACTTATTTATATTTTGACCTAGCATACAAATACATGATATTTTACTAGTAAAACCCCTGTTCAATGGACGCCTTTGGGGTCCGTATTAATAGATGTGTCTAGAGAATTGAGATTAGCCATAGTGGTAAAACATATATTTTCCCTGGTTCATTTCACAGGATAGTCCCTATGATGCCCTACTGTATGTTTTCTTAAGTACATCTATTTAATTAAAAATTTAATTTAATAATAGACACGTTTCGCGCTCGCGACCAATCAGAAATAGTGGGTATAGATTTGTAAACAAACCGAACACCTCTCGCCTAAGTGCGTGTTGAAGCATAGCGAAATGGCGACTGCCGAGTGCTTTTGTTGCAAGGTGCATCATAAATGTTGCATATGTTGGATAAATCGTGAATTTAACTACACAAAATCATTGAATAATATTCCTGTTTTTAATTTTCAAACACTTGCTGAGTGGTTTGCGTCGGCTCCGAAGGATAGTGGCGCAAAATCTTGGAATTTTTTTTTCGATGTGCTCGTGTCTCTCCGCCCGCCCGGTGGCGTTGCCTGATGCGGTACTTCGTCTACTAGGCCTAGGAGGCCTGGGTGTCTGTTTAAGCGCCGAAGAACATCACATAATACATGGAAGATGCAATAGGAGCATGAAGAAGAATGAAAAATAATAATTAATATATTTACGCAACATTTGTAAATAAAATCAACAGTTAACATGTATTAAATGCACTGTAATATATATGTGTCAAACCAAAAATGACAATACATAAATAAAGTCGATGATTCCGAACCAAATGCCCAAATAATTCTACAGTGAATATAAAACATAAATAACATCCTTACCATGCCATTCCATCAAAAGGCTAGTTTTGACGATGATCATCTCTCAGTTCTCCCATTTATTATTATTATTATAATAATACCTTAATGTTTTTTGTTTTTTTTGTTATAGGTATCAGTCCACGGATTAGTTCATTGTACCCTGTTGCTGAAGTAACAATAGAAGCCAGCAATGATCCATATGGTGTATTCTACTTGACACCTGAATCTGTAGAAACAACAGAAAGCATTGATGGATCATTTAAGCTGGTTACACTGGCAGCCATCAGAACAGGTATGTTGATAGCTTTTCAGAGATCAGATTATCATTCAAATAGAGCATACTATATCTTTGATGTGAAGTCATCTTATTATATGTTTCAGCTTTCTCCCATTAAGCCTTGGCCAATATATAACATTATTTTTTTTTTATAGGTGGATCTTTCACTGAGCAGCGTATAACAGTCAGAACTGTAGGAGGTGGAGAGATTTGGGAGGATGCCCTCATTGGCCCTCAAACAGATACTATCAATACAATAAGTGATGCTTTGGCAGATGCTCAGCTGAATGCAAATGCTGCAACACAAGGCTCTGACTATGAAGCATTTGAGCTAGAGCTGATCTTCTTTGGGGGTGAGACTGAAGAGACATTCCAGGTGAAACTTTATGATGATAATCTAGCAGAGCCTGCTGAAGTGTTCTTTGTATACCTTGTACAACCAGCAACAGGTGCTCGCATTGCTCAAGGTCAAACTGATGGAGGAAAAAAGGTAATACAAATATGAAATCTTTCAATTTGAATCATCTATGACAGATACTATGATGTCATGTTTTATTATTTTTTACTACATCAACTCAATTCAACTTTATTGACACTTCATTATTTACTAAATATAGTAATAGTAAATTCTCTCTTAATAGTAAATTCTCTCTTAAATATGTATTTTAATTTAATGTACTTATATTTCTATTCTTAGGGATTCAGTATGATCACAATTGCAGGCAGTGATGATCACAATGGTGAGATAGGCTTTGCATCTGGTTCAAGGCAGACAACCATAGATGAAGATCTAGCACCCACTGTTATTCTTTATCTAAACCGAGGCTCAGCATTCTTTAACAATGTGACTGTGAACTGGCGAGCTATCAAGAGCTTAGCAACACCAACAGATGAAGGTTTAAATGAACAACTGCTTTCTACAGAAGGTCAAATAATTTGCATTTCAGGTCAAGCTCAGTGTGAACTACCAATCACATTACAGGAAGATGATGTAAGTTTTGTAACTAAAGTTTGTTTCAATATTGAAAGTAATCCACATTTGTAGATCTTTTATGAAACAACATGGAGTTTATTTTCTTTGTTTTGCTTTTATAAAATAAAAATTATATTTTAAAGTTGATTAATATTTCAGTTCCAAAAACATATAGTTAATATACAGATAAATAAGCCAACATTAAAATAATCTGGAGACATCAACCATCATTATGGAAAGAAATTTAAATTGCATGCAAATGTTTATACTTGGTATGCTTTCTTGACAGGAACCTGAGTTTGCCAGCTTTTTTCTGGTGGAATTGTTGTCGGTAGGACAAGGTGCAGTCATCCAGGAAGAGGCAAAATATGCCAACATTAGCGTGCTAGAAAGTGACTATCCTTACGGAATATTTAGATTTTCTACAGAAACAAGGTAAGAGTAGTATTGAGATTTTGCAATGAATCATCATTAAAATAAGATTCTCTGCTTTTGTGTAGTATTCACAATTATACTAATGAATGTTGTTTAGTTCCTTAAATTCTACCGCATAGTCAATGGAAATATTGCTGGCTGTATCAGTGTAACAAATTCAGAATTTTTAATATAAATAATTTAATTAACAGAATTCAATCAACTTACTACAAATCAAACATAGTAGGCCTGACAGTCCAAAGGGAGAGCGGTAGTACAAAGGAGGTGACAATCAGCTGGAGTACAAGACAGCTTACAGACAGTATAGAATGGGGTGGAGTTCAGACTCAACCTGCTATTGAAGATGCTGACTATGCACCTGATGAAGGAGTCATTAGTTTTGCTGTAGGGCAGGTAACATAATGTGTTCTTTTAGATAGAATTTTCTTTATTTATACACTAGTTGGAAGATGTATGTAATTGTTATTATATTAAATTGCAAGGAAAGTTAATACAATCAGACTATTTTCAATATTTGGCCAATAAATACTCTTTTATTCCCTTTGATTTTACAGAGGAGTGCATCTATTGACATCATAATCTTGTCATCAACACCTGCATCGTCTGATACTTGGCCAAAGCAATTTCAGGTGGTACTGTCCAATCCCACTGGTGGAGCAAGGTAAATTAATTGAGTATTCTTCATGCAGTAATCACTGCACTCAAATAAGAACAGTACAAAACAATCATTTTTCTACAAGTTACACCTAAGCATTGTGGTGGGTGTTAAAGCGTGGTTCCCACTAGCGACACAACACAAGGACGTAACGCAACGCAAGTGAATTGACCAATCACAAGCGATGGCTTTTTCGCTTGTGATTGCTAACTGTCTATAACTTCGCTTGTCATTGGTTAAAACGCTTGCGTTGCGTTTACGTCCTTGCGTTACGTTCTAGTGGGAACCAAGCTTAACAGTCAATAACCATGTGGTGCAGATGCAAGAACTCTTTTACTTTAGTCACATTTTAATGAATTTTTGTTGATGAATCTCATCAATATTTCATTAGTAATAATTATAATGATTGTGTCCTGGAAAAAAACTGTACTAGTTGCAATGGCCCTGGTATATAAAGATATATTTTTTGGCTTTTTACTGAAATACACACATTAATAATCTGTAAATATGGTATTGATATATTCAACCTTATAAATGTACGTAATATTTCTGTATTCATAGCATTGATGAAGAAGAAAAAACAGCATACATAACACTTGTTGAAGATGAGGACACCAATGATGTTTGGGATACATGGAAACAGGCTTTGACAGACTTGTCTGATGATGGTATAAATAGGTGAGTGTGAACAGGCTTGCTTATCAATTCCATTGCATTGATCTATCTAAAGGACAGTGGCAAATATTGGGTTGTACTTCAGGGAGGACACTGCCATAAGCTCATACAAGTATCGAGGTGTCATGATAAAGGGCCCACACATTAGTTTTTACAATGTGTAGGTCTTATTATAGGAACAGTACACAAAGTGAGTTTTTAGTTAGCTGTACTATTAATCATATTCAAATATTTATTTGATATTTCTTTAGAATTCTTCAGTCTGTTATGAATCAAATTCGAAATGAGCTGACAGAAGAACAACTTGCTGTTACCATAGAAACTTTAAACAATGTTATTGGGGAGGCTGAGCGAAGATTGTAAGTACAATGCTTTAATTTAAAGATTCCACACTTGGACTATTAAACATTACCCATCTACGGCAACTGTTTTGTAAAGTTTAAATTGGTTTTCTTTGTTTTGTTTTTTAAATCTCATTTCAAAATAAATTCATTCATTTTACATTTGTTTAGTTAAGAATAACTGTGATCCTCGTTAGAAGCAAAAGCTCATGAGGGCCCTTACAATACATATGATGAACAGAAAATCTGAAAACAACAACAACATATAATAAATAATGTTTTTGTATTTTAATTTCTTTCATGTTAGGCTACCAGCCAATCTTCAACAAGACATGATGGATGTTTACTGTGAGCTCATGAATCCTGACCGATCTGACACCAGGTTAGAAACAATAACTGTCTTATTTATCAACTTTTTGTATTATAAGATCACACCTGTATGGAACTGGAATTTGATAAGTAAAATTAATTAGAGGAGTGGATCAAATATTCCATGGATGCTCATTGTTTTATCACATGCCTACTGTGAATGTTGAAGGCTATGTGGTAGGCCCATAAAAACATTTAGGACTCAGAGGCTGCTTTTCAAATGCAGTCACCACAAATCTGTTGGAAAGAAACTTATTTCATGACCCCTGTTCTGCTACAATAGCAAATAGAAATTGAAAGCCCAGAGCTACAATTGAAGTCTTAAGACACATACACTGTGTTTGTAATTACATTATACATCATGTTATTTTATATCTTTTATAGGGGAGCTTTTGGATTGGCCGAATCTTTCACCTCATTTGCTTACACACTGTTAACAGATGCCGACTGTGAAACCGTTCAACCAAAGATCCTAGACTCGTGTTCACTGGCATATGTCCAGGTTGCTCGATGGCTTCCTGATAGTATAAATGGACATTCATTTAATGGAAGGTCAGTAACAGTATTATAAAACTAATGCTATTAAAACATGCCCTGAAGAAGAAAGAAACTACAAAGAAGTTTTCTATAAACATACACATAAAGCCACATAAATTGCATTCAAATCAAGATTAAGTGATTAAATTGAGTGGAGTTGTGGCTTAGTGGTTATGATGCTCAGCTACCAATCCAAGGGTTGTGGGTAAAAGTCCTGTCACATGTCAGAATTTTTTCGAATGACAAATTACAACTCCACTCTCAAAGACTTGTAATTAGACTTTGTTTATGTTGAGCATCTTGTGTATATGTTTGTCTTATGAACAGCATCACCATCTTATGAAGGATAGTGAATGAATTTGCTTATGGTTATCCTTGGCAATAAATCTAAATATAAACAGTCACATGTATATTTTATTATTGTGTGTTATTTTTGTTGTGTTATCCTTTTCTTTTAATCATCAAGATGTTAAATATGTAAATGTAACATTTGTATTAAAAAATTATAAATAATTTACTAATATTTACAGAGGAAAAAATACATTTGCACTACCAAGCAACTTACTGATGGAAGATAATTCTGTGGGTAGAGGTGATGTTCCTGCAAGCGTTTGTGAAGATATACACTTTATTGAATACAGTTCTCAACAATGGTTCTATGGACTTACAGAGCCCACTACAGTTAATCAACAGGTACATATACACATTGGTTCAGTTGGATAATAGCTATTTGTAGGACAACATTGTTGTAGGATGTTAACAAATTTTCTTTCATACAGTTTGGAATTACAACTGTTTTTGTAGACGTGAATGCATCAAATAACATTTACGTATTTCTTTGTTGATATTTATTTTTTTAGGTTTTGTCTGTTGGAATAAAAGGGCGTGAAGATGAGTTCAGTAATCTTTTGAATCCAGTAACATATCGTGTTTACACTGAAGATGCTAGAGTTACACCTCTAGGAGCAGAGTGTGTGATCTTCAACGGACCATCAGAAAGGTGGTTGTCTACTTTCTGTGAGGCCAAGGTAATAGAAAATTGTGATTGTCAAAATATCATATATGATATCACCATAAATTATTATAAAAAGATATATATATATATATTTAACTATAGCCAGTCACTATTACAATAATTATTATTATAACAAATTCATTTGAACAGTTTAGCTCGCCCAAATATATTATGTTTCCATTCAATGAGTAAGTTTATCAGTCCAATAAAAATTTCATTGTAATAAGAACTATTCTAATAAGCATGCTCTCAATACTATAGATATTAGTATTTTCATTTCATTGAAGCTAATTGATTTATAGTAATGTTATCCGATACCCAATTATGAATACATTTATTTCACAGCGTATTGAGACTGGTTATGTCGAGTGTGAATGTGACCATCTATCTGCGTTTGCTGTCTTAGCAGAGACGGATGATCTGGTTGGTTATAATACCTACATTTACATTTCATGTTTTATCACCATCGTCTGCCTCCTGATGGCGCTGTTAGCGCATCATGTCTGCTCAGTTCATACAATGTTTGCTGCCAAGTTGCTTATGCATCTCATCTTTGCTATCATGGCAACGGAGGTAAGATAAGTATTAAAGTCATCATAATGTTGTTCATCGCAGATGATTACTCAGATATATATGCTATTTTATTCATATGGTTGCAAAGCACGTTTTTAGACAGATGATAGGAAGCTTTTGAAATAGTGAAATGAGAGATTGACTGTCTTCTATGCCTCCAGTTATAAGCTGTTTCGATTTTTATGAGATATGATTGTCTCAATATCCATTTCTGCGTCTTGTGTGCCTGTTCCGTGACATCACAGGTTCCCTCAAGGTCCCTCCTGCAAAGCCTGTCAAACTGCCGGTTTTAAAAGCTCGAAATACTACACAGCCCCAGTTTACCTTTACCTTTTACACTATATGAAATATGGTTTTCAGAAAGGACTACTATTTTATTGCAAAATAAATAATGATATACCATAAAATTGCCAAGTAAATTTATGAACATATATCACTCACACGCTATATATATTTGATTTATGTTTTTTGTTTTAGATCGTGTTTGTAGTTTCAGCGTATATCAGTAACAATGTCTCATCAGAATCATGTGCAGCATTGGGTGCCATCTTACATTATTTCTTCCTTTCTCAGTTCATATGGATGCTAGTACAGGTAAGTAAACTGCCACTAAAAAATGCAAGCAATCATTATTTGGTATTTAATTATTGGGTCGTATGTGTTTTCCCTATATCTTCATTCATTTATCTATGGAAAATTGTTTCCATTTATTGTCATATGCAAATCAAATATACATAGAAATTATGTTTGCTCCGAGATATACGAAAACAGAAAACAATTACAATTCATAGTGTCGCATCACTCTACTGAAAAGCATTTAGTGCTTGAATGGCAGGTGGATAAAAGCTGTTATGAAACCTATCTTGCCTTCCATTTGCTTATAGATACAGTAGAATCCCTATTAAGACACCTTCAGGACACAAACAAGTGTCCCTCAATAGGGGTGTCCCTCAAGTGTCCCTCAATAGGGGTGTCCCTCAAGTGTTCCTCAATAGGGGTGTCCCTCAAGTGTCCCTCAATAGGAGTGTCCCTCAATAGGGGTGTCCCTCAAGTGTCCCTCAATAGGGGTGTCCCTCAAGTGTCCCTCAATAGGGGTGTCCCTCAAGTGTCCCTCAATAGGAGTGTCCCTCAATAGGGGTGTCCCTCAAGTGTCCCTCAATAGGGGTGTCCCTCAAGAGGGGTGTCCCTCAAGTGTCCCTCAATAGGGGTGTCCCTCAAGAGGGGTGTCCCTCAAGAGGGGTGTCCCACAAGTGTCCCTCAATAGGGGTGTCCCTCAAGAGGGGTGTCCCACAAGTGTCCCTCAAGGGGGGTGTCCCAAAGGAGGAGTTCTACTGTATACAAAATGTCCCCAAATTAACAAACCTTGATGTTTTAAATATTTTCTGCATGGCTTTTAGAGCTTATACAGTAGGAATCATGATTGCATCTACATACATTGCAAATAAAGGGGATGGGATTAATAGCATAATCTCACCTGGACTTCGTTAAATAATCATAAATGATCCACGACTATGCTGAATAAAGTTGACCATTATGATTTTGTAATACCTCATTTCATTAATATGTTTGATCAAAATGTTAATTAATATACAATTTTTTTTAGTCAATAAATTTATGGAAGATTCTTGTCTTGAATGATGAGCACACAGACCGGTTCTATGTCCTGTTTTTTGTTTTGGGATGGGGTAAGTTACTTTACTCAGTTTATCTTTATTTTAAAACAGATTTAAACTATTGTATAATTTTAGTGTAATACAGCCAACTCTCCCAATACCAGACACCTTTAGGATTGCCTAATATGTCTAGTTATCTAGAAATTCGAGTATTTTGTGTTTTTAATGCGGAAAAAGAATTTGCGACCCCCTGGACCTCAAGAAGTCAGAGTTTCTTGTTATTAGAAGAGGACTTTTCTATAATATTTTATTACAAATTGATTTCATTGATTGAATGCATTATTTTTAAACAATTATTTTTTTCAAAGGTACACCAGCGGTTGCAATCGTTGCTTACATCATTATTACTTACTCCATATTTGACTGGCCGTTCCATCAAGATAGCTTACTCATTAATTTGACCAACCCAGAGGTTATTTATGGGGATGTTCACGGCAATGGTGACATGTAAGTATTTTCCATTGATGTGATAACATTTACACCTCATCTTGCATTAGCCAATCAACACTCGGATTCAAGTCTACCCTGTTCATGGAGTGATATTATTCTTTACAGCTGTTTTATGCCCAGTGTAAATGCAATGCTTGCCAGTGTTGTTGGACCAGTCGTATTATGTATCATGGCTGTTATGACGGTGTTTATTCAAGCATATCTTGTGAAACCACAATGGAAGCGTTACGATGATGTCTACATGGGTAGCTACAATACAACAGGTTAGTTATTATATGTAATGTTAGTTTTTATATGTAATGTTAGTTTAGGTATAGCAATATGTATTCTACAATTAGTTATTGCCAAAACTAATTTTATTTATGTATACTACTGTATACGTATATAAATATGAAAGACATCAATCTCCTAATCTTTAGAGCAAACTTCGGAAGGGTCTAGACCCATGCTTAAGCCTATCAATCTCCTAATCTTTAGAGCAAACTTCGGAAGGGCCTAGACCCATGCTTAAGCCTATCAATCTCCTAATCTTTAGAGCAAACTTCGGAAGGGCCTAGACCCATGCTTAAGCCTATCAATCTCCTAGTCTTTAGAGCAAACTTTGGAAGGGCCTAGACCCATGCTTAAGCCTATCAATCTCCTAATCTTTAGAGCAAACTTTGGAAGGGCCTAGACCCATGCTTAAGCCTATCAATCTCCTAATCTTTAGAGCAAACTTTGGAAGGGCCTAGACCCATGCTTAAGCCTATCAATCTCCTAATCTTTAGAGCAAACTTCGGAAGGGCCTAGACCCATGCTTAAGCCTATCAATCTCCTAATCTTTAGAGCAAACTTTGGAAGGGCCTAGACCCATGCTTAAGCCTATCAATCTCCTAATCTTTAGAGCAAACTTTGGAAGGGCCTAGACCCATGCTTAAGCCTATCAATCTCCTAATCTTTAGAGCAAACTTCGGAAGGGCCTAGACCCATGCTTAAGCCTATCAATCTCCTAATCTTTAGAGCAAACTTCGGAAGGGTCTAGACCCATGCTTAAGCCTATCAATCTCCTAATCTTTAGAGCAAACTTTGGAAGGGCCTAGACCCATGCTTAAGCCTATCAATCTCCTAATCTTTAGAGCAAACTTTGGAAGGGCCTAGACCCATGCTTAAGCCTATCAATCTCCTAATCTTTAGAGCAAACTTCGGAAGGGCCTAGACCCATGCTTAAGCCTATCAATCTCCTAATCTTTAGAGCAAACTTCGGAAGGGTCTAGACCCATGCTTAAGCCTATCAATCTCCTAATCTTTAGAGCAAACTTTGGAAGGGCCTAGACCCATGCTTAAGCCTATCAATCTCCTAATCTTTAGAGCAAACTTTGGAAGGGCCTAGACCCATGCTTAAGCCTATCAATCTCCTAATCTTTAGAGCAAACTTCGGAAGGGCCTAGACCCATGCTTAAGCCTATCAATCTCATAATCTTTAGAGCAAACTTCGGAAGGGCCTAGACCCATGCTTAAGCCTATCAATCTCCTAATCTTTAGAGCAAACTTCGGAAGGGTCTAGACCCATGCTTAAGCCTATTTCAATTTTTATTGTAATACATTTGTAAGAATATAATTTGTGTGAAACAACTTCAATACATTTTAGCCAGTCCAGGTGGTCATGTATCAGAGTCAATTGCAAAGACACCGGTGAGGTGTAAAACCAGTAAGTTAGTGGTTCAAGTCCTGTCCCACTCACTCCTACCGGCTTCTTTCTCTTACCCTCCCTCCCTAACTTTGGACATGTATGGTATGATTTCGAGCTATTGGACTCTTACTTTCATTCATTTCATTTTTTATATGTATGAATATTTGAACATAATTTAAATCTGGTGTACAGGTACTTTACTTTAATTCTACTAAATAATATTGCGCTACAGTTTATTGGCGTGTAAGCATAGAAGATGAGTGTGCCTACCACAAACAGATAATCATTAATTTATTTTTTGTGTTGTATCAGGTGACTGAAATCTCAACCTTTACTTTCTAACTTATTTTGAATTATTTTTTGGTTAAGATTAGTATTATGTAAACGTAAATTGAGGAATAACCTGCCTTTGAACTAGGCAGAATTGCACACAGGTGTGGACGACACATACCACAACTGTCTTCTCTCCTAAGGGTTCCTTCGTGTCGACTGCTGCCACCAAACGGCACCCATTCGTCTGTCCACAGCAACCTTGGTAACGTCCTACCCTTCTGAAAGATGTACTGAGTTCTTTAAAGTGCACAGAAGCTGATGTGTACACTGGACTCCCAGTTTTAATCTTTATCCAAGAACAATCTACCACCAGAACAATGGTCGAGGAGTGCCTTGAACCTGTGCCGATTCTATTTCTATGATTGTGGTGACCTGCCTTAACTGCTCGGCCACTCAAATCGACGATATATATTTTGTTAATGCTAATTTGTTTTTTCTACAGAGGTTCGGTTATTGCTGATTTTCTGGATGCTGTTAATTCTTACATGGTTGTTTGGAGGCTTACACATGTATTACAGTAAACAATGGATGCTTGTATTATTAGTCCTCTTCAATTTGATTATGGTATGCATTTTTATAATGGCATTGTGTTAAGTTACATGGTTATAAACTAGTCATTCTGTGCCTTAATAATTTGAATACACCAATTCAAGTTAGGGATACTGTATAAGGGCGTGTAAGGGCGTGTGGCGCAGTGTGTTGGACGTTGGACTACCGATCGTCAGACCTAGGTTCGAATCCAACTCTCGCCGCATTGCTTGTATCCGTAGGCAAGATACTTTACTTACGTTGCCTCTCTCCACCCAGGTGTATAAATGGGTACCCAGTTAGATCTAGACGCAACTTTGCGCTGGTTACCGGCTGCATTATGGGAGTATGTTTCCATACGTGTTTGATCCCAAAAAAATACTGGGGTAATAATGCTTGTAAAGCGCCTTTGAGCATGATTACTCATGAAAAGGGCGCTATATAAATGTGGTATTAATATTATTATTATATAAAACAATTGTAATACCTGGTTGATTCATCTTTTAAACCACCTTTATTTAAAGACCTAAAGGCTTTCTCTATAAGTTTTCCCCATACCAATGTCATTGCTACCGCCTATTGTTAAACCTCAATCTATTAACTCATGCAATCTATTCATCATTTATTACAGGGTTTGTTTGTGTTTCTGATTTACACAATTCTACGCAACCAACTCTGCCGTCCTTCTAAAGGCAACTACTCACCTAACTACGTCTACGACAACACTGTTATGCTACTTGAGAGCAGCCAGTTTGACAGAGCAGGTAATGCTGTGAGTGTCAATAAAACATCACGTCCACCATCATTGTCAAAGGCAGACCAAGCTAGGTTAGCTATGCTAGCCACTGAAGATGTAAGTTTTTTTAATACCAATATACTTATGCCATACATTAATTCGAACTTTGACCTTTGGCCATGAGAATTATTCTATGCTTGAAATTGAATGGAACATCAAGTTTTTTTTTCTGTTTTTTTTTCCTTAAACATTAGAAATGTTTTGAAGAATGAATAATCATTGTTAGTATTATTTATTAATAGAATTTTTAATTAATTGATCATTAATATGAATAATTTATACTAATGCTAGGTAAGTCATTGTACATGCATTGGGGTTTTTGCATATTATTACTTCATTCTCATTGAGTTACCTAAAGCTTTTTGAATTTTCATAAGAAATTGGTTAGACTTATACCAAAATGCTTTGGATCAATATCCACATTTTGTTATTTATTTACAATTTTATTATTCATGGTATTTTAATCATGTATATTAATTACCACTGTCAATTTGAGAGAGGAGTTTTCATGCAGTTTTTGCAATAGTTCACCGTTATCACATCATTATTGCTGTACTTTCCCATCATACATACCAGATTCATATTAGTAATAATTATTGTGTTAGTATACAATTGTATCATTGTTGTTATATAAAGTATAATAAATCATTAAGCGCACTGATCTTCAGGAATTAGCGAAATACAAATCTCTGATATTATTATCATTGTAAATATACTGTTTTAATGTTTTATTACCCAAATTTGTTTTATATTAATTCACTTTTATTAATTAAATGCACCAACAATTATAATTTTTCAATTCCTTTAAATGAATTGCTGGTTCTGTCAACAGGTTCGGCCGTCTTCTTCTGTTTCTCAAATTCCCCATCCACCACCACCACCCCTACAAAAGGTGATGTTTCTAAGTTGCTTTCATATATGTTCCTGTATGTGTTTGCTTTTATTCCGCTTGCACATGCATTTTTCATTATTTTATTATTCTTACTTTACTCTGTTAATGTAATGTTAATTGGTTTATTAATGTGTAATTGTTTTCGAAACTACTGATTATGATGTATGTATGTTTTCATGTAGTTATATATTTTGTTTAATGTTTTGAGTAGTTGGGTTACTATTCTTAGTTACAATAGGGAGGTTTCGCAACCTTACGAATACGATAACGAAAACAGATACGTCACACATTTGTTAAACTTTTGAGCTGATCCCCATTTCATATTCGTAAAGCGTATTCGTGTTGACGAATATCACCAGTCATATTCGTAACTACAAAACGAGTATAGTTTTTGATCTATTTTGCACATTTTGCATTTGAATTAGGAATGAAAATATAATTATAGATTTATTGAACGTAATTTACTAAAGTAATTTACTAAAATGCCAAGTCAATTTTGATAAATAGCAGTTTTTAAAGTCCTCACTCGCTTTGATGTTACGCTAGGCCTAGGCAGCCAAGCACCAAGCAACACGTACCTGCGCTTCGCTCAAATTTACCGCAGTCATATTTTGGACGCGCCTCAATATTTCGATGCCATGCGAAACAGATTTTTTTATGGCTTACAAAAACGAATACGTGTGCGTGACGTATCCGTTTTCGTTATCGTATTCGTAAGATTGCGAAACCTCTCGAATAACTCTTTTAACTATAATATTATGTGTAAATTTCAATCGTAGTATTTTGTACACTGTTTGTAATAGATTTATCATTACATTTTTTTGTTGTTTTATATTATCTAGTTTTAGTAATAGTCAGTTTCTGTATATTTATTTTTTTCTATTGTTCTTAACTATATATGTTTTTAATTTGTATATATTAATATTGGTAATTGTAAATTAATAAGTATATTATATATTGTTATTAATTGTATTTGTCATTAAAAAAAAATGATAAGATAATAATAATGTCCAAAATGCTGATAGTAAAAAAAATCTAAATAAAATTATTATAATGGTACAGTATTAATAATTATAGTATTTGTATTTATAGTTGGAATGGGATGCCCAGTCTGTTGGTAACCAGAGCCATCACAGTGTCAGAAGTCGGCAAAGCCAGCGAAGCAAGCGTTCATCCCTCCAGAATGGCAACATGTATGCACCAGCACCATTTCATCAGAATCCAGTAGTGTCACCTGTTGAACCAAACCCGACACCATCAGTCCATCAAAACCAGACACAATCGTTCCATCAGAATCCGGCACAATCATTCCATCAGAATCCGACACAATCATTCCATCAAAATCCGGCACAATCATTCCATCAGAACCCGACACCATCATTCCATCAGAACCCGGTATTTCCGCCAGAAATCGATGACAAAGATGAAACCGATTCGCAAGATTTTGATGATTTGATATTTGCACTTAAAACCGGGGGTGCATATAGCCCAGCAAAGGACGATACGTATTCAGACCAACGGTCAACTTCACGCCTTAGTGATTGGCACAATGTGTCACGTGACACTGGATCCCAAAATGACCCTGATGACCCCTATGGTTTCCAAAGGATTTCAATCGCTGATACCCACCTTTGATCTTAATACCAACTTTTCTAATTTCAAGAAAATATATATTATATGTAAATATGTATTTTTTTAAACAAATGTATTAATTTTTGCTTGTTTGGTTTTTTTTTTTTATTAAATAATAATTTTAACCTGCTTGGTTTTTGTGTTTATTATTATTAATAACTTTTTTATTTATTGCTTCGTTTTGTACAATGATTTTGTATTCATTTATTACTAATAATTATGTCTATTATTATACACTATTATCATCAACATTATAATTTATGGTGTCTCTTTGAAATTAAGATTTGATATAAAGTGTTTACATTAATTTGGGATACGTTAAGAATCATTGTTGATCAATGAGTCATTTAAAGTTGTGGTGTTTTTTATATAATATAGTTGGAATTTGTGGTCAATATATAGGGTGACTATGGCTGTCCAGCTATGTCTTTCAGATACAGTAATGTATATTAGAGGAATGAGCATGTTTGGGTGAAGCAGCCAGGGACTCTCTGGCCCTTCTAGTCATATATGTCTTGTGCAGCTCCAGACTTTTAGAGGCACGACTACAGCATAGGATAATTTGTCTAACATACATTCCTATTTGTAATAGATTATAACTTAGCCAAATTTTATTATAATGTAGGTGTGTGTTTGTGCGTGTATATTAAGAATATATTATAGTAGTTATTTTTTATAGGTTTCAAGGTAATGCAGCAAATAATATTTTATTACATAATAGGTCAAGGGTTAATGTATTTATATTCTGGTATAACAGAAGAATTGTATAATTATGAATGACAATCATGTGGACTTTAGTAATTTAATATACAAATCTTTAATTTACATTAATAATATTAGAATTAATTTGCATAACAATGTTATGTTGTATATAAATTATTTAAACAAAATTTAAATTATTTTACAACATGTCACAATCAACTGAATTTAAAAACATATTTATAATGTAATTTATCTAATATTCTTCTTTACATTACTCGTATGCATGAACATGAGGCTGTTATATATATATGGTAGACCATGAATAGTTTTTAAAAACCATACCTCTCTTTATAAAACCGTCCACTATTGCTTAATGCTCGAGAAATAAAACGTATTTATAGTTAATACCGTCCAAAAGGAACGTCAAAATAAATTCTAATCCGTCCGTTTAGAAGTATGTACCGTATTATATTTGACTTTAAACTGTACTTTCATCTAACTCAAAATTGTCTCCTTAAGCCGTCCATTTTTTATATTGTCCATAAAGACTTGATGAAATGAAATGACATTTATTTCATTCATTTATTAATTTTAATTATTTCAACATATATTGTTCATAGTGTAAGTGACGATTTTAAAACTTACGCCATATTCATAATGTAAAGTATTAGTTGATTTCAGTACATTAAACATTCCAGCAACAAATCAAATCGTATTATTCTATGAATACGATATACGTTGGAAAAATATATCTTAAACCAAATATTATGTGTTCCTACTTCATAGCCTACTTTATAGTATTAATTTACGTTCTTGAAATTGTAATAATGTTTTATAGATTCTTTCATTCTGTAACCCACATTCCATCCATTTAATCACCTTGAGTCTCTTTTAACTTTTATCCTAATGGTTTTATAATATTAGCTTATCAGATTTTGTAATTAAATTGTACTTAATAGTTTCTTATGAATGCCGATGTGCTGTCCGCAATATGTATCTGCTTTGAAATGATTTTGAATTTGAAACATTTTATCTAATATTGTTTTGTATGGTGTATTTTTTTTGGTTTTTTTATATATACGTGTTGTAACGGGTTGGTGTTTTCGCGTTCCATAGTGTCTTATTTCTGCGTTTTATATTTACAGAGACAAATGTATTCAATGCCTGCTATTACGTCAGAAAGCGGATTATTTACACAAGGCATACTGTACTATGGCTTGAATTGTTCAATATCTGTTTGAAAGGCAAACAATTGGTAACAAAATGCTGTACACCACAAGGTTGTAGCCTACGTAAATCTCCCGTTTTAGCGCGTTGCGCATGTCTCATCATGTTTCAGCAATACAATACAACTTATGACTAACCCGGAGCTTAATTATTGATTAACAATTACGTTTCTAAACCCACAATCCGGTTGTTGTGGTTTAATGTATATATTCATAAATTTGATAACTTTATTTCGTCCACATAGGAAAATATTTTGAGTGCTTTTCACAAAATTGTACAAAAATTTATAAAAACGTTTCATATAAAAAAAATTAATTACAATATTTAAAAACACTATATATTATTTAACAATGTACAAGTATGAACATAAGACTACAATTAACTAAATAAAAAATAAAAAGCTGCAATACATCAAAAATTATGCAAAATCATTTAACAGTCTAATAGAATACGGAACAAAAGAATTAAAATATCGCATAACCCTACTATTGCACGATCTCAGCACATTTAGTCATTTAATCCGGTTATAAACAAAAACAAGCGTTGAATTTGTGGAATTAAATTTAGACAGTTGCTGTTAGACTTCGGCCTAGCCTAGCAGTGTCCGATACAAGAAAGAGTTTTAATTTTTATTGATTAAAAGGTAAGAATGAATAATAATATTGTTATAATTAACCATAATCATAGTATAGTAGCCCTATCTACCATACATGTGTACATAGAGATATTATATAATATCTCTATGATGTGTAGTAATATAGGTCTAAAGACCAAACCCATATTTCAATAGACCGCACTGAATTTTAACTGGATCATCTATTTGGATCATAATTCACTATCTCATCCAGTGTTGTTTTTGTAAAATGAATTGTTATTGTTGTTAACTTGCTATAGATACTATCGTAATGATACGAAGGTACGTTGCTGTCTTGATTGTTCTGATCTGCTGTTTCTACATATGCCTACCATTGTCTGCAGCGCAGCAAACATGTTGTGACAAATTAGAAGGTGAATACATAGTTAAATTATCTTTGTGACATTTTATATACATGCGTTCGTTATCTTTTGACGTGTTATGGGTGACATAAAAGTGCACGTTGATGCGTTATTGTTAAATAAATACCGATAGTTTATTATCAATAATCAATTTCACAAATAAAAACAAAAGTGTACCAAAAAATTTCCATTGTAGTCGTACAACATTGTAATAATAATAAATATTAAATGTACTGAATAGTGTAATGAAATATATTTAACAAACGTTTTTGTTAAACATACTATTTTAAGTTACTATCTAAATATTTAAGTATCCATATCATGTTCCAATAATATGCATAATCATGCATTGTTAGTATGCACTAGAATGGATTTAAGCTTATCCGGATCGGTAAGTGCTCGAGGTAATTCTTATACCTCCGTGTCGTTACCTCCGATAACATTACAAAATAGGCCTACCTCTGGTATAACCGACAGGTTTCACCGTTTCAGAGATACATCCGGCCTAAGAAAGATTACAAAATGACTTAGCGCTTCAGATAATTAAATCATACTGAGTACATAATCCGTAACATAAGTAAATCAAGAAGTAAAGTTGTAACAGATTTAAAGATGTATTGTCCCTAAAAACATGAACAAATTAAGATTAATACATCAGACTTGAATATGTTATTTTGTAGGTTTAATAAAGTTAATAGAAAAATAAATAATGTTTCACTTATAAAACGACAAAATAAATGGTTAAATTCAACCAAAAACCCATTGACTGGCCGCGCAGCCAATTTGACCATTTGTTGGTTTAAATTACAGTTTTTTCAGGTAAATACATTTTTTTTTTTCTATCCAATTTTTGGTCAAAGTGGATAACTAATATGTTGCATTTAAAATGGCATATTCAACAAGAATTATTTTTTCAGGGGAACAATACATCTTTTTTTTTTGTATTAAAATTGTACAAGATACTGTAATCATTATTTTTACTACAGATTATGACGACATAGGCTATCGTATTTACATAAACGTGCATGCGGTTAAACTGAACGATTCGTTTTGGGACTTACGAGCCAATATATCCTGGAAAGCCGTAGATGGTTAGTCGCAATGATTTATTCATTAAATTATATTGTGTAAAACTTACCGAATGCAGTGATCTCCAACAATGTATATAGGCCTACCAGAAACAGATAAAGACCACTAGTGTCATGCTCATGTACCTCATCGTAATTGGAGACAGTTAGTGTTTTTTAGCTGAACATCTTTCTAAGAGTAAATTCTGTTTGATAAGAAGAAGGATATTTTCTTCAAATCTTACATCACTCCATGTGTTTTCCCTTATGTGTATGTACTGTATCAGAGAATGTTATTAACTTGTTTTCATTACACTAAAACATGCATAGTAATTACTTTATGTTACCAATATCAACTAATATTCAATCGGCAAGATGTAGGCCTATGGTTAAAAGTAATGTTGATTATAAAATCAATTTGTTATTATAAATGAATTAGTGTACCATAATAAATATCCTATTATCAAACAGGTTATGATAGATATGAATATGAGTTTGAGCCTTACAGTGCGTCGACGGGTAACAACTCAGATTGTAATTCATCTTCGTGCACATTACAAGGAAATACTACCGTAAGTTGTTTATTTTTCTCATAATGTAATATATTCCTTGTAGTTTTTTATAATTATGCTTGTGTACCAGAGTCTGTCTCATTATTTTATAATTTACATTTGATTTGTGTGTACGTTTTATCAACGCAAAATAAATGTTATAATCATTCTTTATAACAAATGGCATCATGCATAAGAGCTGTCGTAGACTGAAAGACGTGTATCGGAAGCTGAATATTGGAGTGATATAAAAAAAATGCATTCATATACACATTTATTCAGTTATTTGACAACAACTGTTCCTCGCAATAGAAGCAGTTTTCACGGCTCAACAGGGCCCTTACAAATATGCAGCAATACATAAAAAGAAATACTGTATAAAACAATAAACAATAAAAAAAGTATAAAAAAAACGAAAAAGATAAAATATTAAGCATAACAAAAGTAAGCTAATAGCAAACGTTTTACAGATTTTTTTGAAAGTAATTAAAGATACAGAAACTTTTATTTTAATAGGGAGATAGTTCCAATGTTTAGGTCTAGCTATTGAAATAAGCTGTTCCCTATCTATGTCTTAATCGTTTAATGATAAAAGCTATGATATATTTTTCTGGATGCTAACTGTGTGCCTATTTTTCATAGGGGCCTACACATTATGTAAACTGGGAAATCCACATCAATTTGATTTTCAATTTTATATTCTCCCCAGGATGAAAACGAGATAGCTGTTTACGGATTACAGTTTGGTTCCTTATACAGATTTAAGGTAATTTCCTTCTGCAGTTTTAATTCAACTTGTAGCATATAGTTCGTTATTATAGTTCTCAGACTTGCTGTATAGTTGTATTTTATGGTAATCATAGCCCTAGTGGTTATAAATGATTTTTATTCTCTGTACATAAATGATGCCATATTCATTTTTCAAGTAGGTCCTAATTACGTGTGTATTTATTTCTTTTGTAGGTTTATTTTATAAAACCTGGAGAAGTACAAAGAGGACCATACGCTACGCGTTCCCGTAATACTCCAGGTAAAGCGTGGTTCCCACTAGCGACGCAACACAAGGACGTAACGCAACGCAAGTGAATTGACCAATCACAAGCGATGGCTTATTCGCTTGTGATTGCTAAAGCTTGGTTCCCACTAGGACGTAACGCAAGGACGTAGACGCAACGCAAGTGAATTGACCAATAACAAGCGATGGCTTATTCGCTTGTGATTGCTAACTGTCCATAACTTTGCTTGTCATTGGTTAAAACGCTTGCGTTGCGTTTACGTCCTTGCGTTACGTTCTAGTGGAAACCAAGCTTTATTGTCTATAACTTCGCTTGCTATTGGTTAAAACGCTTGCGTTGCGTTTACGTCCTTGCGTTACGTTCTAGTGGGAACCAAGCTTAAGTAATAATTGGACATAAGTCTAAACTATTCACCGATATGCAGATGTCCTAACCATTAGACCATTGGGGCTTTCATTGTATTGTTCAAATCCGATTGGATAGTGACTCTTTAAAACACTCGGTTGGTACGGCGTAACAGCACTATAATGATATATTGTCTGTTCATTCATACATTCTCTGATGTTTCCTGTAAACAATGGCATAACATAAGTAAATGTTACTTGAAATCATAATGAAAATATATTTTAACCAGTTTTTGTAATGTATAATACCATCTCTTTTACATTGTGTTTACATATTAATTTCAGATTGTATTTACAGGACAGGCAGTGTAGCTTTCTGTCAAGAACAAGGTAGGTAAAATCTACAAATGGGAATAATGAGTTATCTTAAAGCATATACATTACATATAGCAACTTATACAATCGAAAATGAACACAACACATCTCTTTAAATGTGAAAACAATTTCATCTAGTTTATAATTTATGAAATATTTCTTGTTAACATTTCTCTGAACGTAGTTTGTAATACAGTCATTTGCAAACAGTTTTTCCCCTTTTTTTTTTATTTACCACACCTATTTTGGTTTTTAGCCGTACAATATGTAGGACAGCCATTTGAAATTGGAGTTTCCACTACCGGTACGCCGTTGGACGACGACATGGAAGTCCCGAATTATTTTATAAGATGGCGTCAACCAGTACACATCAACCCAGAAACACCCCTTAAGTATTATGAATTAATTTATTTTGAAGACGGTTCAGTGGTAAACGAAATAAAGCTGGTAAGTTTTTTTATCCTATTCTTTGTTTAGGAACTGTTGAAAGCCTTTATTTGTGCTAAAAAAACATCTACGATTATTTTATATTCTTACTAATTGAAACGAGATGTGAAAACGAGATTAAGAGCAGGAATAAATGTTACGGTTATGTTAATGAAGAAAATAAAAAAAAGCAATTGAAGAGTCCAGTAGACCTATATCTAAAGTAATAGACTTAATGGAAAAGTGGAAAGGGATTTTTTTTACTTTATTTTTTTGGATAAAAGATATGTTGATGAGTTTGAGGTTGGTAATTTATCATCAATTATGTCCGGATTACCTTATGCAAGAATGTAATCAAGTTCATTGGAGATATAGTCTTAGAACAACCAAGCATTACTTTGTCATCCGTAAAAACTGTTTGCAATTCTCCTTTTTTATATAATTGTATTTCTAATTGAAATGTTCTACCGATATTCATAAATAGTGTTACTCTTTTCTACCTGTAAAATAAAACTTAGAAATCACTTCAGAAACTCCGTTCCATAATAGTCACAAATAAAAGTCATGCTTGTTCTTCGACCGTGTTTTTCTACTTTTTTTTGTATTCTGATTTTTTATTCAACTGTAGGAACCCCAATGCACAAACTAATCCTTCTTATAAAAATAATTGGGTTGTCCTGAATCTATTGTTTTTGGTATTTTTTCTCTTGTATTGTACAAAACAGATCTGAAATAAAACCAAACAAATAAAATGTTTTTCTCTGGAGAAACCCAAACGTTCGGTTCAAACTTGGTGTAATTTGTTGTATTTCCACTATGTATTGCTTATTTAAACATTTAAAATTATATTGTTTTTTTTAATTCCTAATCTTCTGCATAGAATATTTCATATGAATCGGGAGGACGCGTTGATACAGAATTCAACAATCTGCGTTTTTATACATATTACAAATTAGAGGTAAGTAAAACCGAGTCGATTCCACCCATCATTCCACCCATCATTCTACCCGATTCTTAGTGCTGTATCTCCACATACACGTACTAAAATATTTGCTATATATAGTATAACATCTCATTTTTATCACATGTAATGCCTGTAAGTTTAGATTAAAGGTAGGTTATGGTACAGTATATGATACTAGGAGGTAGACCTGTGAAACAGTAGACATGTGAAACGTAACACTTCTGATGTTGTATTTCCACTTAATATCCATATGATACAGGAGAATCGGATGAACACAAAAGGTACTATTGTCTGAAGACAATATGCAGTTATCTACAATTTATAGTCTGTGACTATAACATATTCCCTTCTCTACTATACTGTGCGAGAATCGGCTGTCGATTCTTGGTTATCTGAAAGAGGACGTACGAAACCTAGGTTACTATACTACATGGTTACTGGTCATTTGATTAAAAAAACTATTTGTTTCTAAATTCTCAATAAAAGATATTATTATGTGTGGCTTGTAAGAGGTTATTGGAGTTGGCAACTCAGTAGTGAAACTACATTATGGTTTTATAGTGTTCAGGCCTGACATAATGTTTGAATCAAACGTGACATGATGATAATTTAGTACGTAATTCGTACTGAAATACTAAAACACTGCGAATGATCAGTAATTTCTGACCATTGTTGTTTATAATGTAACAGAAAACTATATTTTTTAGATTACTCCTATTGTAATTGGTCAAGATGGATCTAATATTCGGGGGCCAACCGTTAGTAGGGGATTCGATACAAGTGGTAGGTCTTTCATAATCTTTTATAACACACCAAATTAATTTGTAAGTAGTATCTTATCAGGTGGCACGCGTTATTTTCATTGCACGTCCATCTGTTTAGATGCACGATGGAAAGTTTTACCACCACGGCCAAATTTCGAGCAAATCTTTCTTAATGGGCCTATACTGACATATTTGATTCAAGCGACGGATTAAATGTTCAATCAGTAAAATATGATTAATGATTATTTGTTAAATTTATATCATAGGACTATTTATAAAAAAAGAAATACACTCTTAATTATGTATTAACCATTCACTGATTTGCATTTTGTAGGCCCAACTATTTTCACGAATGAACAGGACCCGGACCCAGTTGCATTAGCTCTTATCATTTCTGCTGCCGTAATCTTTGCAGTGGCTTCAATTTTGGTGTTTGCATGGTTAATGTATAAGGAATCTCACAATTCAACTTGATTACAGTTACTAGTAGTGTCAATTTGCCCACAAACAAGTTATTTTATTTTACTTTTCCCAGTGTAATATACGGGGTTTAATATACGGGGCGCAGATTAGAACACTAACTATCCTACTACAAAATTGGTTTTGTAAAACACATGGTTTCTTTTTTATTATTTAAAGACAAACTATGGGTTTATTTGTTGTAGTATAGAATAGATAATGTCCCAAATTTTCTCGCAAAGCAATCTTTCATTTCAAGAAGCGACTGCAAGCCAGTTGAAAAATCCAAAGCGATGGGTTTTTCGAACTGTCGCTTGTGATTGGTTAATTCGCTTTATATTAAGGTTCAATCTAGATAGTTTGCAGTAAGTATTTTTATTTTGTATTTTATTATTAAAATGTATATTTGTTAGGTATTTGTTTGTGTTTGTACATATGTTTATACATATAGGTAGATTATTTCATTCCATTCAATTCAATTCAATTCAAAATTCATAAATATATTTCTATTTCAACAAATGATTCTTACTGAAACTGTTTGTTGTGTATCATTGTGTCAACAAATGGATGTACCTTATCAACAAAACACAATGTTAAAATGTGAAATTTATAATTAAATAAGTGTCTAGTATATTACGAATTATTGAATAAATAATATGACAAACTATTTAAATAAAACCAAACTAATAATAGAAATGTAAGTACCATTTTAAAAATAAAAATAAATACATAAATAAAATTTAAAATGAAACATGTTACGGGCAGTAGGTACAATACTGTATTCTTGCTCATGTTTCTACCTCATTGCGATACAGTAATAAGAAACGTGTTTTTTTTTTTGCCTAAATACGACGACGTCATTTCTACCGAATATCCAGTAGATTTGTTAGCTCAAAAATTATATGCACTATAGTGTCTTAAGATACGGTATCTTTAGCCTATGTAATTGGCGAAGATGGATCTAACATTCAAGGGCGAACTGGTTTAGCGGGAATCAGAACATATTGTAGGCCTGGATTTTACATAATCTTTTTTTAAATGTATAAAGCATTGTTATAACGAGTATTCCTGTTATCACATGGCTCATGTGACCTTTTTTTACAATGCTATTAAGGAATGGAATAATTTACCAATTAACATTAAGGAATCACAAACTGTTTGTTGTTTTAAAAGTAAAGTTAAAAAGTATCTACAGGAACGTTCACTAGCTCTAGAAACTATTTAATAAGCGCTTCTTTTTTCGATTGTCCTTTTTTGCTGTTTTTTGTAATTTTTATATGTTGCATTGTTTGTCTTTTTTGCTGTTCTTTCAAAGGACCTCATTGGAAACAAGTCCGTAGAGGACTTTTATGAGTTATCCTTGGCATACTTGTTTTATTTTGGTATTTTTATATTTGCCAATTTTAATTGTATCTCTGTGATTTTATGTACTGATGCCGAAATAAATCAAATCAAATCAAACATGTCATGATAACAGAAACAATACGTTTTCAGTAATACCTTTAGGATTATATCCAGAATATTATTTATTTCCAAGCAACTACCAAACATAACTTTGTCATACCTATATTTTACAACTTATAATCAAATAATTGATATTCATTATTCACATTTCACACCTGAAAAGTAACCAATACGTATTTAACTACACAAGTTAATGAGAAAGAAACTTAATTTTGTTTTGGTTGCACACGTATTTGACATGCTATTAACTTAAATGGAAGTTTGAGATATGTGACTACAATCCTAAGGTAAACTTTTTGACGGCAGGTCTTCCATTAGGTAGAGTTCTCGCAAGGCGAGCACGGATTTCGTCTTTTATAAGTAGTAAAACAAATCACAAGGTACAAGGCACTTAAACTTCTTTAACATTTGGAGGCAAGTTGTTAAACAGGCGTGGAAATCATTTTGCCAAAAACTGAACCAGAGTTATTTAGTTAGATGTTCGTGAGGTGTGGTGAATCCACGGAAAACCTCTTAATATGGGCACTATCAAAAAGCAATTGAATTACCATTCATGTTGTTTGCCTCTTCCTTGTTCCTCATCTATTGAGGCGGCAGTGTGTTATCGTAGAAAGCGTTTAAGCTTTTTATAAAATGTATACATACACAATACCCGAATATTTATTAATAATGTCCGTTTCTTTCTTTTATTCTTTCAATAATATTTAGTATCTCCAAAAGTTTATCATTTTCTCCTGTTGGTTGATTTTTCTTGCTAAACCATTCTTTATTTTGATCTTCTTTAAGTTTTATTCTCTCAAAAATATCATTCATATTTCTCGCTCTCTCGTTTGGGCTCTTAACTTCGTTTTTTGCCTCTAACCTTTTCTCTACTGTGTCTATCTCCAAAAATGTATCATTTTCTCCTGTTGGTTGATTTCTCTTGTCAAACCATTCTTTATTTTGATCTTCTTTAAGTTTTGTTCTCTCAAAAATATCATTTATATTTCTCACTCTCTCATTTGGGCTCTTAACTTCGTTTTTTGCCTCTAACCTTTTCTCTACTGTGTCATTCATCCTTGAACGATATGTGATCTTTGATTGGTTGGTGTATCCCACAGTTAGTGTTATCTTGAAATGTGGGACGTAAGTTGATAGTATACCACCACACACAAAAGCAAGAAGGATGCACAAAATTAAACGATATTTCATGTCCTGTGAACACAAATTATATAATGTAGTATAATCTATAAAAATAAGCACCATAAACGTACAGTGTATATACCTAATTTACTTGATTATTTCGACAGTCATTTTGAAATAAATGTCATCTGTAAATACAATGGGGTTTTTTTTAAGTTATTAGAATGTTTTCAAATTTTTCAAGTGTTAAATTTGTTCAAACCGATTATGAAACTAAATATTATCGTATGTTCCTAGAAAACAATATAACATTTGTGAGAAAATAATGAAGATAATAATCTTTCATAACAAAAGAATTTTCATTATCACACGTGTAAATCTCAGTATACACTATCAAACTAGTTTGTCAAAAAATATGTGATGTGCCCAATTATGGTAGTGATATGCCCAATATGATAGTGATATGATGTTATAGTGTCCAATTATATGGGTGCATCATAATATTATGTTGTCACATGAAGTGTGATAATGGAGAACCCGGCAATAATGAACCTCTTCCCTGGGAAAACTTAAGATCTATTTTTCTTATAGTTATTCACCAACGAAGGAGAAGGATGATAAGCATATTAGTTCAGGCCTGCTATAGTGTGTACTATCCAGTCAACCACATGAAAATACCAATAATTGCATACAATTGTTACTAGCGATCGAATACAAATATACAATTTGGCTAAACTTACCGTTACGGTTCCTCCGCCATAAAAGGATAGTATGTTGTATTTACAGTGTTCCTGAGAGGTTCTACTGTTTACGATATAACGAAATCATAATCGCATTGTATACACCATTATTAATATGACCAGGGCAGAGTGATGCACAATATATGACAATGGTGGCATATTAAAAATCAATCAACTTAACGGATTCAATACAATTGATTCAATTACGATTTTCTCAACTTCTCAATTGAACGTTGATGATGGAGTGATAATGGTGAAAGTGCAGCTGTGATAGTGTTTAAAAGGTGGATAATGCAGGGAGTTCTATAACTTATTTACTTTACTTATTTACAACTCCCTGGATAATGGGAGGCATAATGGCGGAGATGTTGATAATAATGCATGAGAACGATAGACTTATCTGTTGATGATGATTGTGTAATGATTTCTTTTTAATTGTTGTTGTCTTTTTTTCTGCTGTTGTGTGGTACTTTATTTAAACCATGCATAGGTTGGCAGTAAAGGTTCTGTTTCACGAAGAGAGAACATAATGTGTTTCAATTCATTCACCCACCGATGAGAAATTTCCATAGCACTTAATTGTTGGAGTAAATTAATGACATGACGGATAGACCTGACGGATAGACCTTTTAACTGAGAAATTATCAGACAAAATTAGCTATTACCCAAAAATCAAATTTTCAGTAGGCCTAAGTGACATAATAAATAGTTCAAAATCTTCGATTAAAGAATTTATAAATAAAAACTTGAAAAATGTTTTCAAAGTTTAATATGATGTGTGATGTGCCAAGCCTACAGTACTCTATTTCTCTTTCTAAAATACAAAAATACGTTAGAAAAAAAGTTTAAAAAATGTGTTTTTGCTAGAAGTAGTTCAACGGACTGATGCTAATTTTAATATATTTACACTCAATATGAATCTTCATTATTTTTAAATTCGTAGGCATGGAACTCTGACATTTCCAAAGCATAAACATGCTTATAATCGCCACTACATCCTACATATAAACTTCCGGTTATTATAATATCATTCCAAATCAATGGAAACAATATTTTAGACTATAAGATCCGGTTGTGAAGTGGTGTACTAGATCTATGTAATCCTCTCTAGTTTAGTGTGGAATTCATTAAGACGTTTTCACTGTATTACACGCATTGACCAGTTAGTAGTGACATATGATTGTTTTATTCATTGTATCTATAACTTATATTATTATTCGTTATTAAAAACACTGAACCGACGTCAATAGAGAATTGGAATATAGAGCCAGTACAAGGTAGGTAAGAATAAAATTAACTATTTCTTCATTTGATAGTATATTACTGAATATGTAGCCTGATATGGCCTATTTAGTGGACAGTAAGATACAGTAACAGAAACGTGTTTTTTTGCCCACGTATAGCGAACATTCATTATATTTGTTAGCGTACAATTATCTGCATATAATTTCTTAAGATACCCGTTTCTTTTTATTTGTAAAGTGGCGTATCTACGATTTTGAAAAGCTTTGATAGTCATAATAACATCAGAATAATAGTCAGGTTTTGTAAATATTCTTTGGTAGATGAGTTCTTTCTACACTAATTATAAATCAATAATAAAAATAATCAGTACAGTAGCGTGGTGTCAAAATAAAATAATAAGCCACGTGCTTTGTAACATCACATGTGAAACACATGAGATGCTGTATTTCGGAATTTGCCTATGAGTTAAGACATTTTCATTATGTTGGGATACAGCAGAGTCTGGTGTTGTATGAAGACCTACCAAATGAGCTAGTTGTTTTATTTTATTATTATTCGGTTATTTTCATTTTTCAATAAACGCTCGGCTAGGCAAATACATTATAACTTCAATATCAGTAATCAGTAATCATTTCCCTGTTATAGTTAATAATGAAATATTGATTATAAATTAATTTCATGGAATTATTTGTGGTATGAGTAATGTAAGCTATCATAATCCATATAATCACAACCTAAGACTATAACAACAATTATTCTGACGGAAGAATAAATAACAAGGTCAAATGTTTTAGACAATATCATATCACAGTGTAGACTTTAATCAAATTTGCAATGAAAACTGTTATATATATAATTATATACTGGGAGAATACTATGTCGGTTATCGAAAACGCATTAATTAAGCATTTATAAGCCTACTGTTTGAATGGAAATATATTCTAGAACTGTTTGTTAACGTTACTCTATTTTCCAGTGAATCAAATAATGTTCAATTCGTTTGTGACGAAAACGCAGATTGGTCGCATCTGTTATTTTGGAAAACCAGGAAAATCAGAAAATCGGTGCGGTTAATAAAAACGAAGAAAGATAATTACAATTTTATGTAGCCTAAGTTCGAAGAATAAACTTCGTTAATGTTTATCAGAATGTTTTTAAACGTAAAATGTTGTTAAATTTAAAATAAAAAGATTATTTAGTTTTGTGATTTATCTATGAAATCTATGTGTATATATTTTAGTGGCACCTCTGGCACAAAACTGTTCCTTTGATTTTCAGAATGTCATGGAGAGGTTGGTTTATTACTTATATTATCATCACATTATTTTCACCATTGTCTCTTGCGGAACAGACGTGTTGCAGTGAAGAACTCCAAGGTAATCAGATTTAAACGTTTAAAACTTTATTTTATTTCTGTTACGACCAATGTTGGTCTAGGCCGAATAGGAGTACTTGAAATAAAGCTCTGTCTACACTATCAAACTAGTTTGACCAAAAGTGATGTGACCAAATATGGCAGTGATATTCTTCAATATGGCAGTGATATGACATCACAGTTTTTGTCACATAAAGTTTGATAGTGTAGACAGAGCTTTGGACAAAGAGGTTTTTGGAACCGTAAACAAACATAATCAGGTTGACAAATATGGACTATATTTAACAATCTTCTTTATAATTCAATGCAAGCTTGACTCTATTATTTAGCAGTCGTTCTAATCAATCTCTGGTAGCCGAATATACACTGTACTGATTCCTCTTCATAGACCTATAGCCTATCTCTGATTTCAACACATAGTGTGTGCGCAGAAAAGCTTTCAAATACCGCGCATAACAATGCTGAATTTTTATTCGTCCACTTGAGGGCGATTGATTTGCATGACATCTGCACAAAAAAAAACCACTTTGCTTTTGTATTATTGTCTGTGGATGGTTATACACGTGAGAGTCGCTTTTTGACGACAAAACCTCAAGCTCTCACGGCGTAAATCTAAATTGTGTCTATCATAGCGTTGATCCTAGGCCACAGCAAGCAAAAACCGTAAAAACAACTTAGCAATGAATCGCCCTGAGAAGACATTTCGACCCGGTAGGCCGGAAAGTTGCAGCCAACTTGTTCAGGTGTTGAGGTTTATGAGACATGCTACTAATATGTAATTGATCATTATCATTTGGAAGTATGTTGATGTATCTTAATAGATGATGAACTTGTTGCTGGATTTAACCTACAGACAGAGTTTTCAACTATACAACTATCGGAAGTTGACAACTTAACTCAATGGGAATTGCAGGTCAACATATCTTGGTCAAGGGTGGAAGGTTAGTGTTAATTAGCATAAAATCCTTCAAAATTATTGCATTTTTTTTTAATATTGCGAATACTTTATTGTAATTAATCCCTATTCAATTGCTTCTTTTTTTACATTGTATACATAATGTTTCAGCCTTTGGTGGCTGCCTTCTGTTTGTGAAGTTTTATATAAATGAATAACTATAAACCTGAAATATAAATATAATGGAATAAAAAAAATATCCTGTATACAAAATGGCGGTCGTATTATATTGGTCTACTAGTGGTAAATTGTTATTAAAAAGTACTATTTATTTCGTGCCATTTTAGGTTACGATAGGTACATTGTTGAAATTGAGGCAGTTAACAACTCCGTGGATGACGGATTATGTAATTTCTTTCTGACATGTCCATTTGATGGTCTGTGGGTGAGTGGCATTTTTCATATAACTAGTATTTCAGCGACACTTTATGTACAATTTAGGAAAACGTTCGATACAAAAAACTAGTAAATAAATGATTTTACATTTAACAGGTAATATGTAGACCATTTTTGGAAAAATAATTATCTTAAAGACGCTGGGCCGGTAAAAACTTGTTTATGTTGCAAGTATTATAGACACGCCTGAAAGTGTTCTAAAACGTGTTGATAACATAATTTTTGACTTTTTGTGGGATGGAAAAAGAGAAAAGGTTAAAAGAGTAGTTCTTATAAACGAATATGAAAGTGGTGGTGTTAAAGCGCCTGATTTCAGGTCACAGGTTAAATCTTTAAAAATATCTTGGCTTAAAAGATTGTATAACAATGAGGATTCAAAGTGGAAATGTCTGCCAAACACATATTTTAATAGAATAGGCCCAAAAGACATTATTGATAACATATCATATATTGATAAGAAAAATGCTATTTTTAAAGCCATACCCGATTTCTATAAATCTATACTATGTATTTTAGTCAAACTTAATAGTGGTATGACTAAACGTCAATTATGTTATGATGATATATTGCATCAACAACTCTGGTATAACAAAATGATTTTATACAATGACATGTCAATATTTTTTAGAAACTGGATAAGGTCAGGTGTGCGAAATATTAAGGATATTGTAATTGAGAATAGGTTCATTAACGCAAATGAATTACTTGATATGCTTAGGTATAAATCAAACTGGATTGCTGAATGGCAAATTGTATTAAACGCAATTCCAAAAGAATGGAAAGAGAAAATCTTTTTAAGGGATAAAAACCAAAAGCACTCAAAAACAACACACGTTCGATGTTTGAATATGAGTAGCAAACAAATATGTTCTTTCTTTATTAAGGAAAAATGTCTAGAACCATCCAAAAGTAAAACAAAATGGGAAACATATTTTAACATGGAGAACGATTGGTCTGTAACATGGAAAAGAAAAATTAAAGATATTAAAGATAATAAACTTAAACAGTTGAACATCAAACTATTGCATTGTATAACACCTACCAAAAGAAGGCTGTTAAAATGGAAAATAAGCAACACAGATACTTGCCTACAATGCAACGTAGTAGAGGATGATGCCCATTTCTTTTATGAATGCACTGAAGTAAAACCCTTATGGGAATATATTAACGTTTACACCATGCACAAATTTGGGATTGAGGCAAATTATCGAAACATTGTACTAGGTACAGGAAACAAATATGTAGACCACATGTTCTCTATTGGATGCTTCAGCGTTTACAAGGCACATACTTTGAAAAATGTAAACAAATGGACCGGATCATTGTCTCGTCTTTTTATGGCGGAAAAAAACAAAAGATCTTACCTTAACCACCTATTATAATTTATATTGATGTGAATCTGATTATTTAAAATATATTACATAATAATGTTGTATAATACACATAGGCAGTTTCATTTTATCTTATATGAAATATAAATAAAAAAAAAAAAAAAATTGTATAAATTAATATTGAAAACAAAAAAGAAACGTAACGCAACATAAGTAACGCACGAGAAGATAAGCAAACAAATATAACCATGAGACATAAAACTAGACACAGGAGTAAGAAAAGCATTTTTAATATTTTTGTTTTTGTTTTTTTTATTCGTATTTTAAAATAATGTATATAATCTGTATATAGGGTATAAATGAATTGTATGTCAAAAATACTACCGAAAATAACTATACAACATTAGTAAATGTATCTCCTACAGTACATTTATTAGTTAAGTGTTCACAATGTTAGATGTTGAGAATTATAGAACAAAAAAAATACTAGAAAATTATGAAAAAAGGTGGATAACAGAAAAGAAATAATGCTCTGATTCCAAGAACAGTAACGTTGATAAAATAAAAAAAAAAAAAAAAAAAAAAAATATATATATATATATATAAATACACCAAACCAAACAAAAGTAAGAATAACAATGAATAGTTATTATTATTATTAGAAATAATTGTATTAATCTGTTGATGAAATGAAATGAATAAATAGTGGTTAACGCCACAAAAGAGAAAAAAACAAAAAAAAAGGTAATATGTAGATAACGTTGTATTTCTTTGCTTCAACTCCATGACAATTTAATAAATAAAAACTGAAACAAACGTCTATAGAATATAGATAGATAGAACATTTAATATTCCAATAATTTTAACAATAAAGATGTGTATAATATTTTAATATTGTAACATTAGTAAATCATTTTTATAGGAAAATAATTGGAGAATATTCAGCGGTATTCAGTTTGGATCTGTTCAAAGAGTGACGGTAAATAAAGGATCAATATAGTATGGTTCTTATTATATTTTAAATAAGATACAGGCCTACCGTATATATGCTTTGTAAATTATAAACTTTAGCTGGCTAGTAAGTATTTCAAGAGTAAAACAACATTTAAAACACATTTCTTTCTTCATAATGTTAGATATTGACATTGTATTTAATTTAATTTAATTGTCGTAATATATGCATCGTGACAAATTATACACTTTCTTTGCAATTAAAATCTTGTAGTAAGAAGAATATGACAAAATAATCATATTCGGAAAATACTAAAGAAAGAAAAAATGTAGGCCGAATGAAAATGTTAATAGATTAGGCCTAAGGTTTGCGGAATAACGTCTTTCCCAAAAGTAAACAGAGTGAAGTAAAGTTGAGTTTTCTTGATGTAACTTTAGTTTACGCAAACCTTATTTTACTACTGTTTATTCGACATGCAATATTTAAACAGTTTGTATTTTCTACTGTTTATAGATGTTTGTTACAGAAGTATTAGAAACAAAGAGAGGACCTTATATCAGAAATTATCCAGACTCTCCAGGTAATAACAAATTATAAAATTATCAAAACAAATAAAAGGTATTTATTATTATTATTTAACTTTATTGATATTTATTGATATTAATATTGACGCTTTGGTTTTTTTTTTCAGATTGTTATGATGAAACAGGGAGTATTGACTTCTGTAAAACACAACGTAAGACGAGCATACTTTCATTTTAATATTTTACTAAATTGATTATTTAATACTATAATTAATAGATTTTAATCGAAACAAACTTTATAAAACATACCAGTTTGTTTTTATGACATTTGCTGCTTTGTCTAAGTTTTACTTCTGTAAAAAAAATGAATTTGAATATTGTTATTTTTAGCCGTACAATATGCAGGCAAACCAATTAAGGTTGAGGTAGCAAATATGACGATTAATGATGAAGACCGTGTGATAGTTACTATTGGCTGGCGACAACCAGTTCACATCAATGCAATTACACCTCTAAGCTATTACCAAATATTCTGGTTCGGTGAAGAGACGGCGACGAATAACATAAAACTTACGGTAAATATTGAAATGTCTCAATTAAAAGAAAATATCTTTAACAACTGATTTTCAATTAATATAATAAGTAATTTAATATGGAAATGTTAAGATGTTAAGATGTGAGGCAATAAACACTAACGAATTAAAAAATAAGTAATATAATATATTGAGATCAAGTTTAAAATGAAGAATACGGGCTATAATCTCAGGTGCTTATAATGTTTTATCAGAACTGTAATCATCATCCGAGTCTGAAAATCTCCTCGCGATCAGTAAAAGTTTACGCTTGGTTTGTTAATGTTGCACGTTTGCTACTCTTTCTAAGTCCAAACTAATTCCCAGAAGAAAATCAAATATCTATAATTCTCAAACCCTATTTTATTTGATTTGTAGGATGTTGAATTTAATCCTGGTGAATATGTTATAACGGTGTTTGAAGAACCTTTGTTTTTGAATACATCCTACACATTGCAGGTAAAAGTAACATTTCTAAATTATTTTCTCATTTTAAAGAAATAAATGAATTGTTTCAAATCATTTGTGTCGTATTAATATTGGTCCCCAAAACGAACATGCCTGTTCAAAGTATATTGTTCCTCCTCAGAATGTATTACTACTAAATAGACCTAGATACAGTACAGAAAGGAATGAATTAAGATAATTATATATTTAAGAGAAAGTAAAAAAAAATTGTTTTATGTTTATTAAATTTAGAAAGGCTGCCCTTATTTATTTAATAACTATTTATTCTTCAACGTTTAGGGACTGAAATTGATTATTTATGAATATTTTGCCCATCCCTTGATATATAATGTTTTATTTATGTTTATAACTTATTTTTGTGTAAATAAAAGAATAATATTGTCTATCTGAATCATTACATTTCTTAGGTTGGTGCAGTTGTTAATGAAAATGGATTGAACCAGCGAGGTTTATTTCGAGAATTCGTATTCATCACATTGCCACCAACAGGTAACGAATGATTATGATATTAACAATTATAGCCGCATCATCATCACCAACACCATCATCATCACCAACACCATCATCATCACTAACACCATCATCATCGTCATATTGAACGTGTACGTAAAATGTTGTGTTTTTACCGGAACATGGCTTTCAAAGTACGCATGAAATCAAATTTTATTTTATGGTTTACATTTAGTTATCACATTACTGCCAGTGGTGAATGGATCAAACGCCCTGCTCATAGCTCTAGTCGTTTCTGGCAGCGTTGTTCTGATAGTTACTGTAATACTAATACTTCTCAGGAAGTCGTTTTCTGAACGGTTTGATCGTCTTCGGAAAGAGGACGAAGATGATATCTTAGATTTGGGTAAGTATATCTGAAGAAACATTATTATACAGACGATTCTCATATGCAGGTGGTGACATAACACTTTAAAATAGGCAATGTTTGAGGAGAACGATTGCCACTTATCAGCAAAATAATATTATAGGCCGCGTATTATTTGCTTAATATGGTACAGTATAATTATTATATTATAATTATAAGAATGTAATGCATTTGGCCTAAAATGTACCATATGACTATTTAAACTGAAGATAATAATCATTATCATCATCATCGCTCTGCAGTAGTTCTGTGGCTGTCATTATTTCAAACTGTTCTACTAATACGTATAAAGTTTAAATGATGCTTCATGTATACCTTGGGTTTTATTACCTGGTATATACTTTACAACTGGGCTAATTTGATAATTTAAGAATCGGTGCTCGTTTGTAATAATACCCATACACATAACTGTTGAATTTATTGTCTGTGATATTTATAACACAACGTAACAAAATTCACAATTTTGAATTTTCAGATGTAATTATTCCGAAACACAGTAAGCGTAGACCGACTCTGATCGCCTATCCGGCTTACGAATTAGCCCGAAGTGACATATTCTGGATGGAAAGAAAGGAGCTGGGACGTGGTTATTACGGCGAGGTTTACAAATGTAGTGCTACAATTGATGGGATGCCAACAGAAGCAGCGGTAAAAGTACCAAAACGTAATGTATAGAATGCCATTATTAGAATGCAATATAAATAGTGATTAGGCTATCGAAACTATTGTCAAACGGTTTTGACAATCATAATGCATTTCTATCACCAAACGGTACCGTGAACAATGCTATATTTCGAGTCGTGAGAAAGTCTCATTTTACCAATGTCAATGAGATTCATCAACCCTTTCCTTTAATCACCTTATACTGTTATAAAAATAGTGCCTTGAACAGGCCATGTATGTTAAAAAAGAAAAAACGCTTTCACTAAAATATTGTCTAACCAATTTAACGTTGATTTAATCAACAGAATTTGCTACGTCCACGGAAATTGAGGACTTTGTTCACGAGATCAGCTTAGTAATAAAGTTGGGAAACCATCCAAATTTGGTCAAATTTCTTGGATGTTGTACAACCAGCGATCCACTCATGATGGTCAATGAATTTGTTCGATACGGGGATCTCTTTTCGTTTATGCAAAAGATAAAAAATAAGGTAGCCAATCTTTCAGTTTGATATATGTAATCAACGAAACCTGGTACGAGTATTGCCAACAACAAGAAACACTAGTTCAACTTGAACTTAGCAGAGTAGTATTCCAAATTAACTTCACATCATTTAAATTTTAGAAAGCACCGAAAGAGAAAATATACGATATTCAACCACTAGACCAGCTGAACATGGCAAGGCAGATTGCACGAGGAATGGTAAGGAGGTATCTAAAATTACCGTATAAACAAAATACAATACCTAATAATAATCCTAATAGTTTGTACCTGTGATATTCTACTGTAGGCCTATTTTCCAGAGATCCAACTCCGCTTCAATATACCTTTATAGAGTATACCATACAGGCTTAATAGATTAATCATTCATAACCTTACAATTATTTTTGGCAATTGGCAATGTAAACGCTCATCTTTCAGGAGTACATTGCGTCACAGAGATGTGTTCACGGCGATCTTGCGGCTCGAAATATACTAGTTGACGAAGATTTAGTTGTGAAAATAACCGACTTTGGGCTGTCACGTGATGTGTATGCGAGCAACTACGTCAGATTAACTAAAGAAGCTAAGTTGCCATGGAAATGGTATAGTATAGAGGCTATGACAGGAGAACGAAAACTGACCACAAAGGGTGATGTGTACGTTAAATAATTACATAAGTTTTTAAAACCTTTACTAGAAACAACCTATAGTACGGTATACTACAGACCACCTGTTTCAAACAACAAAAAACTATACTACGCCGTGCATAAGGATTATTCGATAGTAATTTACATAAAGGTGTTCAGAAAATACACACTGTATAAAAAAACTCCAGCAGTGAGAGTTGACAATTAAAAAGTGTGTTTTTTTTTATTCCACAGATGGTCGTATGGTATAGTTTTGTTTGAATTATTTACATTTTGTGATCCACCATACCCTTTGATTCCATCGTTGTCAGCTCTGGTTGAGTTCCTGGAATCAGGACGACGAATGAAGCAACCAGTAGGATGTCCAGACTCGGTGTAAGTAGCAATAAGTTTTAGCTGTTGGGTGCTTCACACTCTGATACGTTGTTATTTGATTTTTGTATGAGACCAACAAAGGCAGAACTAAGTTTATCGATTGTTCTAAATTCTACAATCAATACAGCCTAAAAGGAAATTCTTAAACTAATATGATTTCCATTATTTTCTTCGACAGTTATTCAATTATGATGAAGTGTTGGAATACAAATCCAAATAAAAGACCAACATTCACACAACTTGTCGCTGAGTTCGAGAAGCTCATTGGTGCTGAGAGTGTATCTGATTATCTCCCGATATTTGAGGTGTTCTCTCCGTTCAATTTACCTAATATTTTTTAATCGAAACCAACAGAGATACTTACCGCCACTAACAGGTTTGATACAAAAAAAGCCAGGACTGTTTAAGGTACCTTGATTGGTCCAAACATCTCTAGATTCAGGGGCTGCCATAAGAGTTAGCAATGAACGGGACCCCAGCTCCATAACAGCACCCGATATTCTCAGATGGTCTGCCATCAAAGCTCTAACCAACGTTGTTTAACTTCGGTGATCTGACGAGAACCGGTGTTTCAACGTGGTAAAGCCGTTTATTATATAAAAATCTATGTTAAAACTACATTACTTTAATATCTATCATTTACTAAATTAGTCATGCGGAGTTTGTTATAATCAAAAATCAATCAATTGTAGAATCAGAGAAACATCTAAGTTTGATTCGCACGTAACATCGACGCGCAAGTAATATGGCCAGTCGTGGCAGATGGCAGATCAGATGATTTGCCAATTGTGATTGGTCGAACTACCTGGACTCTTTGTCTTGTGTCCTAGTGGGAACCAGCTTTTTTAACTACAGTATGATCTTTGTGTAATATTTGTTATTTAATTATCAAAGTCAGGTAATGTGACGTTGACCAACCCTAAAATGGAACAGTTATCAAGAAGTAATATATCATTGGTTGACAAATCACTTGCGTCAGAAACTTCTTCGATCAGCACACAGGTATGTATTGTTGAAACAGTCAATCGTTATTGCGGTAAACAAATGGTCACATGGGTCCAATTTGTATCTGTAACAATCAATCAATATTTATTTCCATCATAATCATAAAAAAAAAAAATTAAAATGGAGGACGTAAAACAAGGGCAATCCCTGAAAAAACGTTGTACAACTTTACAAAGAAAAAAGCAACGAACAAAAAAGATACTGTTTGGGCTCCAATACAAGCATTTCATTCTCGGTACCGTAAATCTACTATATACATAAAGGAGAGATAGAAAAAAACAAACAAAGAAAGCGAATATCATCTATACGTCGTCAAATTAATGTGTTGCGAGACCCTTCATATGTATACATGCCGACTACAGTAGTTTAGAAAAAACATTAAAACAATTAAATATTATTTACGTAATTTTTAGAATGAGAATCATACTTTAGATGCTAGAAGTGATATGTCACAAGAAGATGCAGGATATGAGAACATATTAATATCACAGTCAGCCACATACACTACAGATATTAATGGTGATATTGTACTGAACGACGGTGTTTGGGTGCAACCAGAAGAGGGATATATAGAACCAATGAAGAATGATGAAAAGGAGGTATTTTGAAAAGAATTATGAACTTGTAATTAATAAGTTATATCTATAGAAATAAGAGAATTTCGAAAATAATATTATAGTAACATTTTAATTAATTAAACCACCCGATTCGTGTATATGATGCCATATGCCCTTTTTTCAAAAGCGTTATGTCAAAAATGTTTTCACAAGCAATAGACAAAGTTCCACGATTCTGCTTAACTATTGTTAAGACGGAGTGCATTGCATCTTGCAATAATACTATCAACTGAATGTTTTGTGTGACTGGCTTTAATCTAAGCTAATATTACATAGTTCGTCCTAATTTTGTTTTATTTATCATTTATTATAGGACGATAAGTATAAAGCAAGAAAGATTAATTCATTAAAAGATACAAAATATGACGTTTTACCGCCACTACAGTCTAAGGGAGACACTCCATATATGAGAGAAGATAGTAATGGGTATATGGCACCAACTGATGTAGAAACAGCCAAGGTAACGTATCAATTTCCTTCTCTGTTTGCTTTTTCTTTCTACCCAAATTAGTAGAACCTGTCAAACATATCACCGCACAAAACAACCAAACAGTTTTTGTTGAAGTTCTGGAAGCCACCGTGCTCACATTGTATAGCCTATTCTAAATTCTGAATTGTGACGTTAAGTTTCAGTGACCTTAAGTTTGGTTTGTTATCATGTTATTTATATTGAGCAATCTAAAGAGCGCCATGTTTTTAGAAAATAAACATATGACGCCATTATTATGTGGAATTGTATGCAATGTAATTTTCACAAACCTGAATAATATTCGTAAAATTCGTATTATTTAAAGATCTCTATTTCTATCAATATTGTTGTTTGTGTAACTAATAACAATCGCATATTGTGAAATATGACCTTATCATTAGAAATCGTATTATTTTCAACAGATGGATTTAAAAAACGATAAAAATAATGAACATGATAAAAAATACGATGTTTTTATCAAGAATAATGATGATATCCAGTTTGAAAATGAACTTATTCAGCAAGATAATGAGGGATATACAGAAATAGACGAAGATGAGAATAAAGGTGACGTATTGTTTGAAAACCAACCATCGACAACAGACAATGATGGATACACTGAAATAGATGAAGCAGAAGATGGCGCTCTAAAAAATAATCGTTCACCAAATTATGGGGATATAATATTTGAAAATGAAATGAATCTGGACAAAGATGGTTATACGGAAATAGATGATGATAATGAAGATAATAAAGTTCACACTAAAGAAAGACCGGTAAGAATTTTTGGAATGAAAAATTGTCTTTGATAGTAAAATCGTAAACCATATAATAAAAATTATATTCAAAAACATTGCTTGGATAATTAAATATCTACTGATATTTCTTATAGATGATTCTATAGAGTTTAAAAAGGTAATATACAATGTCGAATATCGAATAAAAATAATAATCTTTCTAAATAAACAGATTGTTGCGTTATAGATTGTCAAATCAGTGTTAGATACTCTTCCCTGGTTAGATTGTATTTAGTTGAAATGACCACTTATGTTAACATAGTTTTAATACATAAGATGAGTGATATCACTAAATGTGCATATCTATCTACAACTTTCAGAACTATGCTTGTATGTCCCTCATGATCATTCTTGAGAACTCTTCATGTGTATAAGGGCGAAATTTCAAATGGTTATCGGACCAGTTTTTTTGTAACCTAGATTTAAATCTATTTATGAAAAAACGCAAACAACATCTTGTGGAAAGGTTTTCCAATCCTCAACTGCTCTTGATTTAAAAAAAAGTCTCCTTATTTCCAGTCTTTTTGAGCATTGACAACTTTAAAAAATGACCTCGTGTTCTTGTAAAAAAATTCCGAAATAGACTATCGCTTTTAATAAAAATATATGTTGTTTATTATATTGTATATTTTAATAATATCTGCCCTTTTTCTTCTGTATGCCAACGTTAGTAGTTTCAGAATGTTGAGCCTATCAACATCTCCAGTGCCTTTTAAATCAGATACTAATCAAGTGGTTCGCTGCTGCACACGTTCATGCAAATTTAAAAATCTTGTGGAACCTTGGAATCCAAGCACTTCCACCATATTCCATAATATTCCTAATCATAGATTGATAGAGATCTTGAACATTTGATCTAATTCACAGAGTAAGTTTTCTAAAATTGGGAACGACATTCAAGGATATTGGAGCACAGTATCTCAGAATGAGACCAATGAAAAACAAAAGCCTAAGCAAGTGGATCGAGATGACATCTATTTCGGAAAAGAAACAAAAGAAAAGAAGCGATCAATAAAAAACATTGACAACAAATATTCTAGTGTATTTGTCAAAAATAATCAAAGAGAAGTTGATGAAAAACAACATGTAATGTCTTCAAATGGTAATGACAAGAATGTGCTTGGCGATCCCGAAGACATATACTTTGGAAAAGAAGCGGTTTACAGACAGGACAGTAAAGGTTATGCACTTCCAGATGACGTCGAAGACCAGGATGGAAAACAGGTTTATTCTGATGACACTCGGAATGTACGTATTCCTAATCTTCAAGCTGAGGATCTCAATGATATATACTTCGGAAAAGAAGACATTTACCGACAAGATAGCAAAGGATACACACTTCCAGACGATGAAGATGGTGAAAAACTTGTGAGTTACTAGAATAATAATAAGTCACAAATATTCGATTTTGAAGATAAAATGGTACCCAGAAGTTCAAGCGTAATGCAAGCCAATGTTATGAATAATGGCTACAGTATATTTTTTCTTTAAAATACTAGATTCTCCTCTAAAATACTTGATTCTCCTGTTTGAATGAATAAATGCGCTGCATTTATTGTCAAATATATACACATATTTAAAACTTGTTGTTTGTACACAGACAAAGCTCTTATTATATATAAGATTAAGGAGTTGTGTGTTGTGCTATAATTTAATGTTCTCGTTTGGAGATCATTAGCTTTATGACAAGTGGAGAATCGGTATTATAATGTTATACAAAAAAAAAAGCCATTATGAGCTTTATACTATATAATTTCTTAAACATAAATAATTACGATCCATATTCATTTAAGATTTCTACAAAGCATACAACGAAAGATAATGCCATAGACGTATTATTTGACAACGATACATCAAAACTAGAAGAGAATAAAGAAGGTTATCTGCTACCGACAGGAAATGAAGAAACCGAACAAGTAAGTCAACATTCTTTGTTTTATGTTAATTTTATAAAACTATTTTTGTACATAATCCTGTTGGAATGCTCTTCAATCTGAAGTAGGCTCGACTCCTTTTCTGGAATATTTCAAAATAAGAATGAAATCTCTTATGTATGGTGGTCAAGTTGTCAAGTAGGCCTAAGTATTTCTTAAATCCCTAGCAATGATACTACAATCTCTACGTGGTTTGTTAGCAGCCTATAAAGCTACTTTAATATTATAAAGTCAATTGGATTGTTGCCAATATATAAACTTTAATAATATGTGTCCAATTGTGGAAAACTGGTGGAATATTATATTTTCTTGTAGGTTAAACATAAACACATGGAACGAGAATTAAAGAAATATGAAATTGTGGAGTATGAGAATGTCACCTCCATTAATGTCATGAAGTTAGCAACAGAAGATAAAACAACAAAGGTGAGGGAAAGAGTTAGGATATGAAGGCTACAATTTGTCAGAAAATGGGGATAAACGTAAACTAAATTGTGTATACTTTTGAAACCTTTTCCTACAAATAAAAGCATGGTATTATTTAAAGCTTTAAAAATGCTAACTTCACTTCAGTAAAGCCCGAGGAATTGATAAATTTGGTAAAAGTATGCCAATGGAAATCATAAGCCCGAGATTTAATTGAATGAACCCCAGTGCAAGATAGAACAACTAGATTGTCATCAGTTTATCCAAGACAATCTAAGCTCACCATGCTAAGATAGGACTCGTAAAAGTCCTTTAATCTTCTGTCTGGCTGCGAGAAAATACTAACAGTACTGTACTATGAACATAATTTCTTCGCGGAGCGCGGTGTCTGTCAAATGGCGTAAAATCGATTGTGTCACAGCCACAGATAAACCCTTAGATCTCCGAATCCTGTTGTTAGGATTTCCTTGGTTTATCATGCTCTATGATTACTATAGAAATACCAGTCATAATTGATTACCAGATGTTGATCTTTGTTTACAAGAACATAATATCTGTATGTCTTGTGACATATCTTGTGAATCAAAAGACTAGGACGTTGTTGTTGAATTCCCTTTTTCTTATTAAACATAACACCATTCATTTTCTTCTATTAGGAGGTTGAGGCAAAGAATCCTGTAGAAGAAGAGGCGCTATATGTGAACAGTAAAGTTGACCCAGACTTATGGAGACCAACAGCTCATAAATACTTCTAAACACTCAAACAAACATTCATTTAAACACAATCAGAAATGTTTATTTATTTTACATTTTTTTGAAAATGATTATAAAAGAATTATTTTATTATCAATTAATATATATAACGTAATCTCATTTTTGTGGACATACAATTTATACTAAAATGTACATTAAGATAAAATTGTTATATTAAATAATTTATACTATAAATGAATAATAAATTATATTTAAGTAATTTGTAAAGTAATTATATAATACTGTTTTAACTTTAAACATTGCTAACAGTTTGAATTAACACAAATTTTAATATATTTTATTTATATGCTTTAACTTTTCGTTTTCTATAATTTTTAACCATGAATAATTAAAATATTTAAATTTGAAGTCCATGATCATACAACAAATATTAAAATAAAACACGTTTTTCAACTATGAATGTAACTATGTATCTTCATCTTCAAATCTTGCTTTTATTCTTTGTCGCTTTTGAGTATATGCTGCAAACAAGAAAAGAAATCGTTAGTAAATCTAATTTTTATTTGTCATGCAATAGTTTAAACTATAAATTTATTATTTATATTTTGAACTCATCAATTGTGGTACAATCAGAAGTTGATATTTGATGTCTTGTTCATGTTTTTTTTAAATTTATGATCAATTAGTAAAAAGATTACTTTTTACTCTGTTTTAGAGAATGGCAACCAGTATGATATAAAGTAAGCCGAAAAGATTTCATACAATCTACAAAGGCAATCCGCAAGTATAAGCCTAAATACAAACTCATTTTCATACAAAATAATTCATTTCATTTATTTCATTTTCATTTATTTATTTCACTTTACAAATATTTAAATATAAAGTTATATGCCAATTGTATCTAAATATGACCCAATATGAAATGCATATTAATATTTAAAATTTATTTATACAAAGTGTTAATATACTGTACCTTCAACATGACAGACTTCAACATCAGCGCCATGTTTTAGAAAAAAATCGAGCCAAATAATTTGCTTGTGAGACAATGTGTCACCAGGTCCCTTAACTTCAACAAGCTTCAGATAGAAAAAAAAAAGTTGTGATTAGTAATTGCGTTTATATTATAACCAGCCATTAGGCATGGTCCACTAGCAACGCAACATAATGCAACCCATGGAACATAAGAAAATGGCCTTCCAATAAATGTATTTGCCCCCATCTGCATAGTTTAGTTGGCGTCCCGCGTACTTTTGAGTACGCACTGTTGTATGTTTTCCAGTTTTCTTTTGCCTTGCGTTGTTGCGTGAAATCAAACTGATTTGATCTCCCGAAGCAATGTCGCAGCACTGTTGCGTCGTCAGTTCCCATTTGTGATTACACAATACAACACTTTGCATTGATTTGTCACTGCACTGCATCCTAGTGGGAACTAAGCTTTATTCCAAGAATGGTGACCTCACAATATGAATGGATTTAGTTCTCTTTTAGATGCAACACAAGGTCATAGACCCACCTTAAGTAATTTGACCAATCACGACACAATAGGCCATCCAACTGGCACTTGTGATTGGTCAACTCACTTTTCACTCACTGTTGTGTTCAAGTTGGAACCAAGCTTTTTTGCATAAATCAGTATCATGAAGTTTAAAGTAAACACAACAACAACAATTTTATTTTGACCACCATCTAAATTACATTCCATCATTTTAATCGAAAGAAATATGAAGAAAGAATGTGTTGATATTAAGTTTGCGGTACACCACATTATACATTTTGATCAATATACTTTGATCAATCTCAGGATAACATATTGATTTCGCCATGCAAACTTTCAAACAAAAAAGCATGTACCTTAAAAGTATTGTCACTTGTGTTCCAGACCGTCAAATCTGGTATGCCGGCTCTAAAGTGGCCATGATCTTTCAGTATTCTCTCTCCAACAGAGCTTAGGAATTCACCTCCAAAACACACCAGCAAACTCTACATAACAAATATATTACAGTACTGTATGTGATGTTGAGTTAGTACGGTACAAACAATGTTTTTATTCTTTACACTTATTCATTTATTTTCAACGCAACAAACAATACCTTTGCATGATCCAGGTTTTGAAATGTATACCAACTGACGCCAGCACACAGCTCTTCATAAACAGCCTCCCATTTTTGTTCTAGCATACCAACTAGCATAGACGAGTCTGCTTCCTTAATTTCCTTCAGCAGCGCATCAATAGCCTCCTGCCTGCTCAAATAGAAATCCTGTGTACGCAAATCCAATGGGGCAGTCTAAAATCAAAGATGACAAATTTCAGGACTACTGAGTAGCGTTTAATGCTTGAAATAATTAATAATAGGACACTATTTTTGTTGAGTAATTTTAAAAACAAACCTGAAAAATATTCCTAAAAACGTCTGGCACACCCTCTGCGAACACAATATCCCAAAACAGAAGGAAAAGCAAAGTACATATAGCAGAACCTTCTGCATGTACACCTACACAAATAAAAGAAATCTTAACATTTATATTTTACTGGAAAAAAAAGAAATATAACTGTATCATGGAACTATAATATAATTATATTATAGTTCCATGCTTGTATAAAACGTGCAGGAAGCAGTTACCACTTGACAGTACTCTAAGCTTTTCCAAAAGTTTATTAAAAAGAACATAAAAACAACAGGCTAAACAATCTATCAAAACAAATTCACTTATAGCACCAATGTAGGTTTAATTTACCTTCATTGTAGCCACATTGTCTGTAGTGAGCCAAAGCAATTTCCTCAACACCACACACTACATCTACTTTTTCTCCATCAGCCTCTGTTACACTTCGTACAAATACATTATTCCTGCCTTTTTGGGCATGGGGAAGTATTCGTCCCTTGATGGTCACCTGAAAAATCGTAAGACAAAACTTATTTTTGTCAATGCAATCAAAATATCTTTTAGCTTAATCAAACTTTTAGTAAAACCCACACTTTTGAGACCCAACAACATTAGGTTTCTGTTGAATAGGGGTTGGCCATAGTTATAAAATATATAGTTTTTCTTGATAGGCTTAAACCACTAAGAATATGTTTTTTAGTGTTGGATATATGTGGGTACAAATTCCACATGTGGATGGCCTTCTTTAGATATTCTATCCATACCTTGGGTGCGTCTTGGTAATGTGTGAAAACTACAGACTCAAGTTCACTCCTCAATGTGTTTCCTGAAGGTGACGAACATATTTTTTCAGCTCTTTGCTGAAGAGCATAGCAGTAAGCAGGCTTGACATGTTTATCAGCTAGGCCTTGTTTAATGTCATATAAAGCCTTAAAAAAATGATATTTTATATCAGCTAGGCCTTGTTTAATTAAATGTATAAAGTCTCAAAAAAGGTGTTATTTTATATCAGTTAGGCCTTGTTTAACGTCATAGCCTGAAAAAAGTTATATCTTATATAAGCTAGGCCTTGTTTAAGCTTGAAAAAAGAGATATTTTATATCAGCTAAACCTTGTTAATTACATATAAAGCCAACAAAAAAAGTGATATTTAATTACTGTACTGGTCAGCCATGTCAAAATATTGTTTATTGATAAATTGTGACTTTTGTAATTAAATGCTTGGGATCCGCACCTGTTTTGGTTTTTTCAGATGGAAACTTAGGTTTAAAGCAAGACGATCCCACCAGCGTCCTCTATGATGCCTGCAGTACACAGTTTGCACTAACAACTTTCTGAGCAGTTTCACAGCGTCCTCGTAACAACCTTTCTTTTGCAAAATTTCAACACCAAGGTAGGTAATACGAGTGTATACGCATAGAGCTGTGTGTCTTCGTAGAAATTCTGGCAGTTTTGAATCGAGTCTGGAAAAAAACACTTTATTATTATTATTATTCAAGTTTAATTCCAAAACTTACTGTATGACATTTTATTTATTTTATGACATTTTCGAGGCGCGACAAGGTCTATAAACAAGTTTTATAAAAAACGTTTTTGTCTCTTCTGTGTTTCAGTGCTTATAACACTGTACCTGATTATTCTCAGAATTCTTTGTAACACTACAGAAGAGTTTAAATGAAGTTTTTATTTAAAACAATTTTTTTAAATCTAAAATTGGGAAACAAATGAAATAAATGGATTACTTGATTGGATTGTAATTGCTGTTTATTATCAATTTATGTTCTTCTTCAGCTTTTTCAAATAATGAAAACGAAGTGTCGTAATTCTTCTTCTCCATTGCAGCGGTGATATCTGCTTCATATTTGTGAGCTGTTTCATATCTATTATAAAACAATTTTAAAGTGAAAGTTTAAAAAAATATAAAAGAAGCACTCAAATGTATACTTGGTAAATTGCACGACCCCAGGGGAGGACAACCCTGCGTCAGTCTCAGTGGCGGATCCACGATTTTGAAATAGGTAAAATGAAGGGCTGAGCTTAATTTGATGTTCTATTTTTTTTCATTACAACCTGCAAAATTTGGTGGGGTGGCTAGGGCCACCTGGGCCTCTGAAGATAAATACAGTTGAAGTGTTTTTTATTTTTAAAATTGATAAACTAACCTTATCAATTCGTCTCGAGATTGAAATACTTTACGTTGCCGCTCAACTTTGTACTTGGTAAATTTCATATGACCCATATCTGCCAATAGTAATGTTTGCCTAAACAAAAGTAAATAAATAACATTGCATTTTGTCTTGATTACATGACTACATATTTCAGTAAGTACAGTAAATATCAGACACTGTTGGGCTGGCCAAATATGTCTGGTTTTCCGGAATGTCTGGGTTTCGAAATGTGTTTTTAATGGTAAAAATGAATTTGGGACTTGTATTGGGAGAGAGTCTGGAATTGGTAGAGTTGACTGAGACAAGAGAATTATTGTACAAGTAATGAATTGTTATGAGTTGAATTTGGAGAATACTTATTATTTGTTTTATAACACATCTATGATTTAAGATGAAATCAGTTGTTTAATTTAAAAAAGTTAACATTAGCAGTAGTTGTGTTATATTTTGTGTTTGTTGAATTGAGAGAAGATATTTATTCGTTTAACGCCTGTCATCCAATCTTTAAATTAATATAAATACACTCCCAATTTAACAAATATTCATTTTTGTATACTGTACTTAAGTCCTAAAGTTTAAAAAAAGTTGCCATAATAAATTTGAGTCAAACATTTGAAAAAAGACATTTAAGTATGCAAATATTGTTATTTTAAAGTGAAAAAAAAAATCATTAAAACCTACATTGGTGTTTGTTTGTTGTTTGATCTATCCTCCTCCTCATGGCTACTAGTTATGCTAAAGAGAATCATGAGCCTTGAAAATAAGATCTTTGTTTCTGGGTTCAACTTGATGCACTGTGCTAAGGTCTTTTTTGCTCTATAAGAACACAAAATGTTCAAGATAGTTTTATGAATACAGCAGAATCACTCTTTAAGGACACCCTACAGGGCTTGCAAAACAAGGAAGACCAGCACTTGCATATTGGTGTACTAGATACGAATACTGGTATGCAGAGAGAAGAACAAACAATTGCAGAAAGGAAATTATGGAGGAATCTATAAGTTTGTCCCAGACTAAGCAAGTAAGTATTCAGGGAGAACACCTATTAAATTGACACTTCTGTAAAATTAAATTAGGAACAATAAATGTTAAAACTACAGCCAATCCCCTATTCATGGGACACTTTTAGGGGGATAATTTGTTGCGGTTTTGAATGTTCCCCTAAATAGGAGTTCTACTAGACTGTATATACAATGTACAAACAAATATGTCCAGGTCCTTATCAATGGCGTTTATCACAAACCATATTCACAGGGTCACTTTATTTATTTAAGCATGTTCTTATTTCAAGGTTCAATGATATATATATCATTCATAATTAAACATTTACACCCATCCAGTTGAAATAAATTGTTTTCTAAAAATGGTGATTTCTTCCTTAAAAACATACTTAATCTGTATCAACACTTTTCAGAAAACATCTTTTTGTAGGTACAGGTACACAACAATTGAAAATATGAACCAACACAAACTACAAAATGTAGTTTTAAGCAAAAATAAATGTAAACCTTTGACATATTTTGTTCATCAATCCTTTTCCTAAGACAGACTTCTGCTTTTTGCCATGTGTTAGTAAGGTCTGCACTAGATTTGCTTTCTGTGACACGTTAACCTTAAAACTCTTTGCAAGATCTCGTAATTCAGAAGACATAAGCAATTTCAAAATTTCTTCTGGGTCTTGCAGATCATTTTCTAAAAATGAAAAATACCAACCAATTTATATACTGTATATAGCTAGGTTCTAGACCAAAATTAGTAAAAAGATATATATTTTGACACACATGGCATTTCATATGTATAACACATGAGTTGGTATTTTCAGAAAAAAATTGAAAAGCTGAATGGTGGACTATCATAAAAAAGACATTCAATTCAAGTCTGGTATAGAGCTATAGTAGTGTACTTCTTTAATCCAGAGGCTGGAAATGATGCCATTTTGATTGGGGTCCCTTCTAAATCGCCCATAGTACAGTATTGTGCTTTCTTTTAATGTGTTTTTATATGCGTTTTTTATATATAAAAAGTGTTAAATTAAGGATTATATTGGAAACCTAATCCAATTGGCAAATATCAAATCTGCAGCTCACCATTTATAAATAATGCAGCATCAGTCAGCTCTTTGATAGCAGGACCAAGGTCTGAAGAAATCTGTGGATAATCTACTTTATTTGCTCTTAACCAGGCATGCTTCCTTTGGTACAGCCTTACATACAGTTGTTGTGAGGGTACTAAACAAAGAGGAATAATACTAGTAAAAGGAATAACGGCAGTGGTGAATCTAGGATTTTGAAATAGGGGTGGAATTAAAACAAAGCAGTGTTTAATGTTATGTTTAAATACAAACAAACTATTAAAACACTACTTAAATTTAAGACTCTTTGGTGAAGTGTGTGTGTGTGTGGGGTTGGTTTTGTTCATATGATTATGCTATTGGGATTTATTATCTTCGCTCTATATTACCTGACAAGTTTTTGAATCCCTCAATAACTGTTAATTCTGTGTCACTGAAAAGACTCCTGTCGTCTGCATTACCTAGCACAGTGTCCATTATTAGTTTGAAGTTTGCCAGATAATATGGCACACCATGTTTGTATGGCGACTTTCTTGGAGAACTTCTTTTTCTTTTATTGTTTTTAAACCTGTAGGGTGATTTAATATTGTCTGTAGTGTTTGTCTTTATTAATGATGAAGGTTCATTTGTAGAATCGGCTGTCATGGAGAAAGTTGAGCTGTTACTAGATTGTGATTCTTGTGTGCTAAACAGAGATTTTTGAGAGCATGAATCTTGAGATTCCAGTTGGCTTAGATATGAAAGTTCTTCATCATAAAGAGACAAGGGTGTCAAATCAACATTGCTAGACTGGGAAGAGTTGTCAAGTTTTTCTTCCATATTAGACTTTGTGTCTTCTAACACTTGTGACTTTGGTGGAGTTGCAAGTGGTCTTGAAAATGTCTTAACCGTTGCTGGTTTTTGTGGTGAAATAGTAAAATTCTGCATTTTATTTGAAAAATTAAAATCTCTCTGGAAGACTTTATTATTAGTAGTACTACTTAGCTGGCTTGATAGGCTATCTTTCTGATAGGTGGGGCTTTTTGAAGAATTATGTGATGTGCTGTTACAAGAAGACTGTTGGTTGCTTTGAAGACATGTTTCATATGCATTCATCTGTTGACTAGTTGATGGAATATCAGATGGAAATAAAGCTTTAGAAACCTTTCTAAATTTAAACTTATGTTCACTTTTGGCAGTATAGTCAATGGTGGGATTCTGTGTTTGTGATCTTGGTGGTGACCAAAGTGGATTTGAGAAGACTTTAACTTTGGCAGATTTTGCAGGAGATATTCGAGAAAATTTCACCTGAGACAAAGCAAAGTCATCTGTTTCTCGTTTAAGATGAGCATTGACATTAGCTTTGGTTAGAGAAGAAGAAAGTGAAGTAGAAGCTTCTGATGGTAATGAAGATGCATAGCCAACCGTTGATTGGGATAACATAGTTACATCTTTCTCTAAACTGTTGGTACTTCTACTCCTAGTGGTTGGTCTCCGAGTTAAGCTGGATGACACATAGAGTTTATCTTCTGGTTTTTCAGGATTTTCTGTTTGGCATCTAAACCTTGTTGATTTTAATGATGAAGATGGTCTGGTGGTTTCAGTTTGTGATGACAATTTTACATCAAAATATTTAGAAGTTGATGTCTGATCCATTACAGAATTCTCAAATTCAGAATTTATCTGGCACTCAATTTTAAAGAGGGGATTGTCGTTATTGGGGTATGAGATTGTTATTGAATTACTTTGTAGTTCTATTTCATCACCTGACTTCTTAGTTGACCTTTTTGATGACTGTTGGGAAATATTACGAGTTCTTTGATTGTCTTGATATGCTCTATTATTACATTTTCGATTATATGTTTTCCTGAATTCTACTTTATCAAAAGTATTTCCTGAGGTATGTTCTGTATCCTTAGCATCACAACCAGTAATATTTTCGACATCTTCTTTACATACGTCAATCACTAAGCATTGTTTATCTAAATGGTCATTAATCATAGAAATTGACAACTTAGTTGAACACACTGGACATGATACTTTCTGAATTGGTTTCTGTGAAGAGAACATTGTAGGAATAGTAGGCTGGGTGTTCTTCCGTCCATCTGCAGTAGAATCACCATTACTGCTATCCAGTCGTAGCCTTTTGCTGCAGAGATCACTTGATGAATTTATTATCTTCTTTCTTGTATCCATCTTAAGGAAAGATTCTGAAATATTTGTAAACATGATTAGGAATAGGATATACTATGCACAAAATGATGTACTCTGGAAAATATCTTTTTAAAACATGTTAGGACATTTCTAGGTGGTAGCAACAAGGCCAAGAGCAATGACAAGCATAACAACTTAATTGAAGACTTAACTACCCTAGGTGGGAGTGATACTGCTGTGATAGCTATACTAGGCCTAGACCCTAGAGTTAGTATAGCAGTTAAAATTACTCATTATACAGGCAGTATAAGTATCCTGGCTATACAGTGTAGTAGAGTGTAAAGTACTAGTTGTAGTGTAGGCCTCTACTAGCCTTAGGGCCTAGACCTAACTAGGCTTAGTTAGGCCTACTAAACTAAGGCGAGACAGTAGGTAGTACTACTACTACTATAGTACTACTAGTACTAGTACTACTTACTAGGCTAGGCCTAGCTAGTAGCTAGTAGGGGACCGCTAGTAGGACCTTATTTATCAATTATCAACTGACTGACTGTTCTGAACGTTCGGTCTCTAATATAATATTTTTAGGACCAACACTATCAATTATCGTTACATTTCCATTAGTTATACACATCTAGGCTAATTAGCAGCTTGTCATATTTTGTCCAGTCCAGCCAAGAAAACATTCAGACTGACCTCAAAAACAACAAAAAGCCCTCTCCAGGTACGGTCACCAGAGCCTGGCGAATCCATTTTTGTATTATTTCTTCTGACATGAGGTAGGTGCGCGTGTAAATATTACACCTATAGTTTATACCTACATACATAATTGAGCATTTTCATATTCATATGAATTTAATAAAACGTTTCTACTTAGATAAAACCGAAAACTATTATTTCCAATTGCATTTACATTGTTTTACCTCATATTGCCTCCCCTAAACTTAAAATGGAATCGTCAACAAAGGGGATTTCCCGGAAGCGGCATTCGCATAGCTGCACACACACACGCTGCAATCTTTGTAAACAACCACACCACCAACACCAGGAAAGCGATATTTTAACACAAATTACGCACAGTAGGCTACTTCCGACTAAGGATTCCTGGTTGTAATAATGTTTGTCCAATCAAACGATTAACCTGCAGTGAAATAAATCAGGATCTAGAATAAAGCAATAGTTGTAATAAAGTGTATACAGTCAGCAGAGTTACGTAGGCCTAGTTTTAAAATGATCAGCCACTGATGTAATACTAACTATATCCTATCTATCCCGGAAGGATGACCTAGTGAACTCAGCTGTGGGGAGCTAAATAAAGCACTAAATAACTGGAAGGAGGCTAGCTCAACATTATTCGCTTAGAATATGGCATCTAAAGAAGACCTCATTGAAGCTGAAGTAGAAGGTACTGTATTTTTCTTTTCTTTTTTTATTTGAAACAAAGTTACCTTGCTTCTCCATTCTCTCTCTTTCCTTCCTACTCCATTACAGGCAATATAAATCTCACTAAATGATAAATTCAGAACATAAATAATCTTGAATGTAAATGGGTAAAATGGGGTTCATACCGAACATCTAAGCATCTAATTTAAATATTTTGTTTATTTTATAATGTAGAGGTGACGTCAAAGTTGGAAGAGTTTATTGACAACGGTGATAATATTTCAGCACATCGGCTTCTCAAAAAATTGGAGAATGAAAATAAATTTCATGTCCTTCGTTGTACATTCCCAAATTATTCACGGGTAAAAGATGAAAATGTTGGCGATCTTTCAATCCAGCAACCTACAGAAAGATCTTTGGAGTTGCTTCATAAAGCATGTGAAAAGGGCAATCAAGAATTTGTTTTGTTTCTTTATGAGTATGGAATGCCATTGGACCATGAAGGAAAAATGGTATGTTACCTAGTTTAAGTTTCAGTTCTCATCATATTGTCTCAAAAGTTTGTTGCAGGATTTTAGTAAATTTTCATTTTGTGAACACATGTTGCTTAATTAGCTTGACATTTCATAAATACTGTACAACCGAACTACATTTGAATTCTACATGTCAGACTGTCATTGTAAGAATTTAAGAAATAGAAATAAAATAACCCAACTAGTTACTAAAGCAACAGTCCATTACCATTCTACATAAAATTATTAGTTTCATAATTTTCCTCCCTGCTGACTTTCGACTGCTATTGCCTTTTTTGATGTTTTTATGCCTGTATCTTGATGTTAATTTTACTTTTTATAAATATAAGTTGTTTACATTTGTAATGCTGTGTAGATTTTATACATACATATTTTATGCAATTATTGTTTTTTTACATTCAATTTTTTGGCCATTTTGAGTTGTAACTGTAAAGAATAATAATAATACAATATTTGATGTAGTTTATATCAGCTGCGTTTTTAAATAACATTACAATATTTGAGAAAAACATGATGAAAGAGAAACGTTTTGTTACAGGGCAGAATGTCACACTCAGGTGGCTGGAAAGAACTAAAGTATATTTCTTTTGTCCTTTAATCTCCTTTCAATTTGGCACTTAATACATAGATCACATAAAAATTACTTGTTGTTGTTTCCACTTATGATTAAACATTGAAAAAAGTGAAGATTTTTCAATCGTTTTTGCAGGAAAAAATTCAGATAAACATAATAATAAAATAATAATAATAGTTAATACAATTGAACTATTATTAAAATCACTATCAATTACATGCAACATGCAATTACAATTTATAATACATACAATAATAAAATACATGATCATTAAAATGTATAGTACCTGTAATTACAAAATAAGGAAATATAAAAAGTAAAAGTCTTGAGACTTCCTGTCACTGGAGTGGGTTAGGTGATCTACTTAAATCAACAGAAAAAAGGAACAAAAACAAAATTGTAATTGCAAATAGATTTTCTCCATTTCCCTGTTGACTCAATGGTGACATGACAATAAACATTAAATACAGATAGATAGTGTTATTATTAACAAGCTGTCTATTTGTCTATGAGAACCAAATGTAGCCATCAATAATCAACCAAGTAGTTGTTTCAAATTACTCTACTTACCTACTAAAACAAATAATGGTTTGCCTTTAATATAAAAATACAAAATAAACAGTTAAATTTAAACTAAAAACTTCAAGATAATGCCTGACTATGTTTTGCCTTCAAATTATCGATTTATCAGTACTGTATATACATTTGTACAACAGTACTGTAGATATAATTTTTTGGTGAAAGTGAATTACTTGTGTAATATAAAAATGGCCTATTCAACAATAACAACATTTTAAAGGAAGTTCATTCCTTAGCTTTGATATCAATGCCTGCCTAAACAAGAAGTTTATTCAACAATGACAACATTTTAAAGGAAGTTTATTCCTTAGCTTTGATATCAATGCCTGTCTAAACAAGAAGTTTATTCGTGGGAATTTTTCACTACAATTCTTTGTAATATTAGAAGTAGTCTGTTTCATTTTACACACACAATGAGATCTATTTATTTTCAAAAGGTATTCATAATACAGTAGTAACAATTTACATAGCTAGGCACTTGATTCAAACATATTGACTGTGTGTTATCACAACCTAAACATTGTGCACACATTCAACGTCATGGTCTGCAAGCTTACTCTTTTAATCATTTATACCCAACAGTTTAAAGGAATTCCCCCATTAAAATGCATGAGTGCTTTTACTTATCAAACTTTTATTTTCAAATTACAATGTTTATTATGGTATTATCAAGTAATTTTACAATTTCACTATCTCATTTTGATTATAATTTATGTTTTCTTTGCATTTTATTCTGAGTGACATCAAGATAGTTGTAATCTGAGTGACATGTACATTAAGTTTGCTTCCTATACTAAGTTGTAAAGTCGGTCAAGGTTCATAACTTGAAATGAATTCCATAATCTTATTAATTGATTTATATCTCAGAATTTCATAATTAATTAAATTTAATCAAACAAATTATGTTTGGAATCCTTGTGAAAGTAATAGACTTTTAAATTTTAAAGGAAACTTTTCACAAAATGTGCTATAGTTCTAAACCAAAAGGTATGTTTGAGCTGCCAAAGTTAACTTTTGGATTTTTAAATTGTCAACATATTTTTTATTATCTATTGTATTATGTTAAGTGTGCAAATGAAATGCTACTGTATCAGTGTTTATGAGTTACCTCTTTGTGATTTCATATACAGTACAGTAGTTTTTACCAAATGTATACTGTTATGTTATATATTATATAAAACGTTCAGGTCATTATGAAGCATAATTAAAGTGGTAAAAAGGCTTTTTTAAATAACAAGTATCTTGGGGTATATATGATTTCTTCATTGACCATGCACTGATTTAATATAATTCTTTATGTTAAACCATTCATGAATACGTATGTATGTGACGTTTCGACTTGTTTTCAACAAGTCTTCATCTGGCAACGACTAGATGTTATTGGTAGAGATGAAGACTTTGGTGAAAAAAATTGAAACATCACACATGTATATACTCATTCATTCATACATTAATGGTTTAACATAACAAATTATATACAGATAGTTAATATAAGTGCCAGATGAAAACATTTTTCAAAGATTTAAATGGTATTTATAGTAAAGACAGATATAAAATGACATTTATTTGAATCTATTTTCATATGGTTGGTGTTTGCAGAAGAAACGGATCAACTGTCACTACAAACACATCTTGATTCTTTGTTTTTTTTTCTATTTAAACTAAAGGGAACACCAATTGAAATTGCTTCTTACCATGGTCATCAACCAATTGTGAATGACCTATTGAAACTAGCATCGCTACAAGATAAAGGTTTGTTTCAATTTTAACTATAGAAATAAAATATAGTTACTTTGTTTTTTTTATCATGAAAATTAATATAAAATAAATGCAGTTTCTGGTTTTTTAAAGTATAAAAGAGAAGTTTTTATACTTACTAAGCTTCAATAAAAAGGACAATTGGAATTGACTCTATATAAATTAAACTATTGTATTTGTTTAATATTTTATTTTTAAATTTATTATTTACAGTATAGGCAAAAACATGTCATTTTAAAAATTATCTATCATTTGCAATGTTGACTGTTTCTTTTGTTGAACTAAGTTGTTTTTTTTTCCATTCAAATTGTGTGCAAAACAGACAATTGTCTGTTTTCAAACTCTTTCTATTTCTTTCTTATTTTTGGTGTTTTAATCCCACACTCATATTTATTCTACACCATTCACCTTTTCATTTGATTGGACAATTTGATAAATGCTCAATTGAACTCATATGACATTTTTCGTATTTTGCATGTTCAATCTTATATTTCATCATAACTTTCAAATAAGCAAGGATCTACTTTAGATACAGTAAAAAATAAATTAATGTTTTTACAGGTATATTCTCTATTTTTACCTTATGAAATTATTTGTTCAATTCCACAAAATATAATTTATTATTTGTATAATATTGTCTGCTCTTCATCTCCTAACTAATAGAATACAAAAATAACCTGCATAATACTAGCATAACCACAGGTATATTTAAATAGTATAATATCATTTTTTGCTCTATTTTCTTCAAAGATCTTGTGTCAACAGAGTCAGATATTGTTCATGTAATGTTTATATCGGTTCTTGGCAATCAATATGAAATGGTCACTTTTTGGACAGAATATGCAAAAGACAGAAAAAATATCATTATTAATATTCCAGATTCTGGCAAAGGTGAGTGGAAATAAAGTAAAGAAATAAGTAAATAATATACATGATTATTTGTTTTAATACAGTATTACAATGCAAGAAAAAGAATGGTATTTCTAGTAGTCATACAAAAGCCATAGAGTAAGTGCAAAGCCTAAAGTGCAAAGTTTAATCAAGTGCAAAACCTGTAAAGTTAAAGCATGGACCTAGTATAAATTAAATTTAAATCTAATTTAAAGGTCCATGGTTAAAGTAAGCACAAATCCTGTAAATTAAGCACAAAGGCTAGAAAGTAGTGCGCAGTTTTCAAGATAAGCGCAAAGCCCACAAAGTATGTGAAACGCCTACAAAGTAAGAGCTACGGATGGAAAGCAAAGGAGAAAGCCTACAATTGTTTTTCACTGGGATACTTGGTTTCATTATTTCTCCATGGTTTTATGAAAGATAACTACAAAAATAAGCAATTCTTCACATGATGCTATAAGCTCTTACATGTTTAATAAAGCTAATAAATGTTGAATTGTCTCAAAAGGTAAAGTTCGTAATCTTCAACAAGGAGTTATATATATGCTATAAATAGATTTTCGAAAATTTACTGAAAGGTACTGTAGCTGTTATGTTAATCAACTCTATGCTGGAAGACCTTGGAATATTTTTGAGTGGTTTGAAAATAGAGACCTGAGTACCTACAACAATACAGAAAGGGAGACCCTACAATCTGAAAACCATAAACTTTTTTTTCTACTTTTTCGCGCCGCTGCTCTAGCCAGCTATGTCCCATGAGGACATATTCATTAATAAGCTGTTTCATAGCGGTAGCTTTAGTATCTTGTAAGGCAGACAGTTTTGCGAATTTGCAAACTTGACTATAATTTATAGGTCCCAGCTGTTGGACCCAAAAAACGTCTGGGAAAAGAGTCTATGAGGGCTTGCGTTTGAACGATTTTGGATTCTTGCCCTTTGATTGGTTGACGCGAATCAACAGATTGTTTAAGAATTTTCCCTTGTAAAGTCACGTTGTCTCTAGAGGGTATTCAGTTGCATGCCTATAGTTCAGGTTGAGGTCACAGACAAACAGGCTACAGCACATTAAAGTAAAAAATTGATCATTTTTAAATGCCATTTTTTAATTAGTAGATTATTATTTGTTGGCAAATAATACATTGGAAAGGTACACGTTGTCTTCTTTCAAATGCTGTGTATACAATTAACTAGTGAAAAAATGGGCATGTGATTCATAATTTATATAGAACTATCTTTGATTTGTATGTATCTTTGCAATTAAAAAGGACATCTTTTTATTAATTAATCATAAATTAATCAAAAGAACAATGATTAATTTTAAAACGTCGAGCGGCGTTTTTTGTAAGAAATATTTCTTGTATAACTTATAATATCATTTTTGAGAATATCTACTCTTGCTGCTGTATTTATGTGGTTTTCATATTGTAATCATTCAAACTTCTGCTTTTTTTTTAATACAGACAATTTGTATGCATTAAAAAAGTATATCTTTGAAATGGTTACTATCAATGAAAAGGATGTTGAACATTATGGCAGCGAAATTGCAACAATTCTTGACTATTTTGTGAACAAAATGGAAGAGTCAGATGTGAGTATTATTAATATGAATTTTTCCAATAGAAAGAATACAATACCATTTCAAATGCACAAGTTAGTGTTTATCTAGCTTCCATAACTCCCTGATTTTGAGCTTGGCATGGGAGCATGTTTCATTGATAAATTCAAACCCTTTATTCTACTAAATCGTTGATGAATCCAAGCATTCATCATGCAAAATAACGGATACATACATCACTCTTTCTTATAAAAATAGTGTGAAAATCAAACAGGTGGAAGCTATTTCTTAAGCAAGATCAACTTTAGTATTGTTTATGACAAATCAGTGATTTGTCACGTTTGAGTGCTGGAAATGACTTATTTCCTTTCACCTAGTAATAATACTATGAAAACACTGAAGGAATTTTCCCTTTACAGCCTGTGGTAATTGTCATTACCAATGTACATTCAGAAAAAAAGTATCTAGATAAAAACTATGTCGTCTGAGCATTGTTTTTTTTTTTAAAACAAAAACAAAATGTTTATTACATGTGGTCAAATTTTACCGTAAATTTTAATTGTCATTAACTAATTATTTAACTCAACTGATTTTAATTTTGTAAGATCAATACCAAAAATATGTTACCCACTGTCTAAACTATTGAACATGTTCGTTCTTGTTGCAATCGTGACCTTTGACATCTACTTTATATCTGTTATATAAAACAAATAATTAATGTTTTATATTCATGCAGTGGGACAAATATTTTTTCATCAGTGAAAAATAAAATGTTTGCATCTCAAGAAAATATTTCTCACATTGCACACATTTGTTATACTAATCCTCTAAGTTTTTAGTTTTTTTTTTAGTTTCTTTTGTTTTGTTTTGTGAAGTTGTATATTTTAAAGTTTTTTTATTATAATTTTGATGTTTGCATTTTTATATTTAGTGAAGAAAAATGTTTCTTTATTAATTCTTGCAAAACAAACCTTCTAATAATATTTTCTGAGTCACATTGATTGCAAATACTTGGATAGATATTTGCATGTTTAAAGTACCATCAATTGAAGAACTGTTGTACAGTAGCTTGAAACAACCAAATTACTGTTATGCTTTATATTACATAATTCTAATATATATGTATTGATGAAAATGTGAAAGTAAGAAAAACCACTAAACAAGAAATTCATTTTTCCTTTTCTTGGAAATCCAAGAAATATTTATTATATATGGCCTTTGGCCCAAATAATATACAATGTAATAGTTAAATAAATATCATTTAAGTGCGTTTAAAAATTCTGTTCTACGTTTAAATGAAAACAGTTTACATCAAAAGAAAATGGAAACTGAGAATGTTCTGTGTTTATATATACTGAACAGTTATGTTTAGATTAAAATACAAAGGTATTGTGCTCATTCTTTCATCACAACGTATTAGTTTGACTTGACAGCGATTGTTATATAACTTACACGCTGTTTCCTCTATCGGAGTCAGTTTATAGCTTTGTTATTATGTATTAACATAAGAGGGAGTTATTTCAGAGTTCTATCAGTATTATGACACAGATTTAAGTACATTGCTTTGTTTGTAACTCGGGTATGATTCGGATCAACTTAAAGCTTGGTTCCCACCATGACGGAATGCAATAACAAGTGCAACAAGAGTAATCACTGCGCGATTATGAACGATCCATCACATTGTAAAATGAATTTCCTTATGCTTACGTACTCGTGTCGTCCTAGTAGTCTATTTTAACATGCAAGAACACAATTTAGCAAGAACACAGTTCGTGAACATTTCGTTTTTAATTTTGATAGAAAATAGCTCTGTCAATATAGAGAAATAATTACTGAACTTAATTTGATGTACTATATTTTGCATTACAATTTGTGATTGTATCTGCCCCTGAATTGTTGATTTTGTTGACAGTATCATAAGCAATGTGATGATGATTTTTTATGGAATTACCCTTAATAATACCAAAGGCAATAACCATATCTAAAAGTAGGTAGTATACGTGCGCAACTGATAGAACAATTATTGTACGTCATTTAAATTAACTTTGAGTAGACCACCTGACTTAAGAACAAGACCAATATTGTTTTAAATTTTACCACATGATCTTAAGAAACTTATTGATAGAATAATAAGAAATTTGTTTTTAAGCCAAAGCAATTGGGATAGCTACCTGAAGTATATGCTAATATGCAAAAGCATTAAGTACGTCATCAGTCAATATGCAAATCCTGAATAATTCTTTCTAATTAGATTAAAACAATCTTAACTATTGTCTTAAATTTTATCACATGTTCTTAGATTAACAATAAAACAATAATGTGACTTGAAACAACGTCATAGAATCAATCTGCCATGACTCACACTTGGTTTGACCAATTGACTGTATGAACCAGTAGGAAGTTCATTTAGTTTTGATTGTCAATACAACGTGATTTGTTTAATGTACATGGGTAAAATAGGTTTACCATTCTTCCTTCCTATACACACGTTTTACAGCCTTTTCAGTTGCTGTATAATGCATTATTGTATGTTTGATTTGATAATCTATCATCTATCACATTTTTGTGTACCTATGTACAGAGTGCTATTAAAGATTGTGTAGCATCAGTGTGTTATTATCCACAACCTTTGTATACTACACTACTGTATCTCCTATTAAAACATCACACCGTTTGCAGTTATTAACAGCCACTTATCAACCATCTTGACTAATAAACAACATGTTTATTCTGGTTTTTCTGTGCTTCCATAGTATTTTATTATTATTAATTTGTCGTTGTCTTGCTTTACATGTTTGTTTGTCTTGTTTTGTTTCTGTTTGTTTAAACTCCAATATGATTACAATTTCTTAACTGGCTACCCGTCACAAGTTTTTTTTGGAGGGAAACCTCCAAATGTTATTACTTTCTGGGTTTTGCCTCTTAATTATTTATATTTAAATTGTTATTTTGTTTACTTTGAAATGATAAGAAATAAATGTTATTATGAATGAATGAATGAATTTAGGTCAAAGACACATGGTCTGTAGGTGCTTATGTTTTCCACTTTTATTCAATGTAATGTGCAAAACAATTTTATTCATTCAATCATATTGTGCACAGCAATTTTACCTCTAATCACACTTCATTGCTTGTTGGCTTCGAAATTTCATTGTTTGACTACAAAACATTTGCCCAAAGAGAGTTCATTTAAAAAAATAGAATTTATGTTTAGGATAATTAAAAGACATGTTCAACAATTGATAATGTTGAATGTTATAATTGAAGTTTTATAAATTAAATTTTTGGTAGCAATCACAAATGAAGGAGCTGATCATCACAAAAACTTGTCTTGTTTACTGTTATGTTTGATTGCGCTTTTCATATTTAAAATAAATTTTTATCTGATATCTTAATAAATAAATTTTGGGGGAAACCCCGGTTCTTTTTAAAATTTGAAATTGAATTTCTTCACACCATGGTGCCGGTATCGTATGGAACTTGTGATTCCATAATTTAAACTAAAACCTAAGGCTAAACCAGATAGGCCAACAAATAATAATTTGTAAATACATTTTGAAGTGTATAACTATGATTCAATTCATTGCAAAGTGATATATTTTTATATCATATCTTAAGAAATAAATTTTGAGGGAAACCCCGGTTCTTTTTGAAATTTGAAATTGAATTTCTTCACACCATGGTGCCGGTATCGTATGGAACTTGTGATTTCATAATTTAAAGAGCATAAGGCTAAACCAGATAGGCCAACAAATAATAATTTTTAAATACATTTTGAAATGTAAAAATATGATTCAATTCATTGCACAGGGATTGAGACTCTTCATTTAAATCACTTAGTATATATTTTTAATTAATTGTTGAGAGCTTGTTAACGAAACGAATTTCCTTTTGGACCAATAAATTTCTGTATTCTGTATTCTGTATTCTGTACCTGTATTACCTGTATTATAAATTTTGATGTTTAACGTCATCTTGTTTTTCTATCTGCTTTAATGAATTATATTTTCATCTTAAGTAGTTTTTAGTAGACTCTACACCTCACTATGTCTGGCGGTTGGTCATTCGGTAAACACTAACTCAAATTTGAGCATGCGGCTGCAGCCATGGCCTTGTTTATATTAAGATTTTAACCAGCCTGTTAGTAGCGATGGTTGCTGTTGGTTTGGGGTGAAATTAATAAATAAACAAGATAATTTCTTTTTTCAGAAACTCAAAGCGTATTGGAACAGTAAGAACTTACCATTAGTTAGTGTAAAGTTCTTTGATCAACCTGAATACAAAGGCCAGCTTTGTTCCATAGACTTATCAAAGAATAACCTGCGGAGCATTCCAACTGAGTTGCTTTGGGGTTCCCCATGGATGCAAGAATTGAACTTATCAGATAACTCTATTAGGCAGTTGCCAGAACCTGGTCAAAATGTGAATGTTAGTGAGATTGGGTAAGAACATTCTGTCATTCTGATTTCACACACACAAACTTTTTTTTAAAGAGTTGTTAAATATAAGCCTATTCTGCCCTGAAAAAATAATTGTAGGCCATTTTTTTTTAGTGTTATATATCATTTTCACCGTATTGGGTCAATTTACCTAATAAAATTGTAGTTTAAAGGAAAAATAGAAGCCCAATGTCAAGAAGACCAACAGATTTCAGGTTAAATGTTACCATATATTTTGTCTGGAATGAACTCATTATTTCTTCCTTTATTAAAACTACAAAATGTTGATTTATTCATTTTTTACGTTTTGGAGAACAATACATCTTTAAGATTCTTGCATTTGAAAGCATCAATCTAGGTGTCATGAACGTACTGTATCTGTTATTTCTGTCCATGCTCTATGCTGCCTTTTCTTGGACATTGAAACACATTGATCAAAATTCTATCTTTGATGTTAAAGGGGGAAATTTACGAGAAAGTGGTATGGCATTCAAATGCAGAACCACTAGAATACATTTGTTATTATCTTGTTGTCTTCAATAGAAAGTAGAAGTATAACAATAGAGAAATGCTTTTCTATATTTTTTGTTTTATGGTTCAATAATTTATTTTTTTCTTTACTTCTGCTTTCAATCAGCATTATCTCTGTGTTAACAAAGACCTCCTTATTACGTCAAATGTTTCATTCAATTTAACTTTATTTGTGTTTGTTTCAGGTTCAACACACTTGATTTGTCCAAGAACAAGTTAAGCTGTGTGCCATTTGAAGTGTTTTGTCTTGAACAATTGACAATACTGAAGTTACATGTCAACAGCATGAAGTCTTTGCTGAAGAAGTTTTCAAGAAAAGAAAATAATGGTATTCGATTTTAGTTCATTTGAATATATTTTTGTATTTACAAAATGTAAAGCCTAATTGCTATTGGTATTAACATTTGCTTGCAGTACCAAATTTCTTCAATTTTTAAAAATAAAAAATAATTGTTCTGAAATGTCCACTCTTTGTATTAACATGCGTTTACTATTTTTGTATTTCTTTTTTATATAGCTTTGTGTAATACAACAACCTCCATTTTTTATCCTTTTAATTCTCAAAATGCATTTCAAGCAATTTATATTTTGCTTTATATCATTTTTTTTCAAACACAGTTTGTTAAAACTAAATCTCATACATGTTAACCATTAATTCTTGTAGTTTAAAAAATGGACTTAATAAAACAAAAGGCCTAATCAATGTGCTTGTACATGATTAAATTTGATTAGCTTAAATACATTGTATTAAAATTGACAATTAAGCTCTGTCTGACACTATAAAACTAGTGTGATGTGTCCAAATATGGTAGTGAAATTCTCAAATATGGTAGTGATATGACATCATCATGTCCATATATGGGCAAATCACATTTTTGTGTCACATAAAGTTTGATAGTGTAGACAGAGCTTTAGAACATTCTATTTAAAGATACTAACAAACTTGAATAATGATAGTTATTGAATTTTCAATGGTACTTGTGGGACTAGTTCCTTATTGCCTATTGAGTAAAAAAAGATTATATATATACAGACAGTTTTTACCCTTTTATATTGAATTTCAGATGCCAGACACATATCCTGGAAATGTTCAAAACTTCAAACTTTGAACCTATCCAATAATAACCTATCATCTATTCCTCGTGGGATATGTGGAGCTACAGCTCTTGAAGTATTGAATGTTTCAGGCAACAATTTGAACAAATTGCCTCGTCCTTGGAAATGTCCACTGGTAAGGGATCAAATTATTCCACTACAATAACTACATATTGTTTATACTCTTTAACCTGTTTTTACAATTGATAATTATTAATATTTGTGATAGCCATACACGTTACAGTAACTGCCTCATAAACTTCTACATTAAAACAAGCTAATCTTATGTTATTGCAAAAACTGTAGTTAGAAGTAAGTTTCTCGCTGTTGGTAGCATACAAAAAAATTACTACATAAATACTGTATCATATTTCAGAGAATTTTATTAGCAGGGGCAAACAACATTAAAGAAGAGCAGAGGGATATGCATATATACTGGGAAGGAACACTTAAAGAATTAGACTTAAGTAGCAATGCATTGAAAGAGATACCTACAACAGTTACAAAACTTGTATCTCTTAAAACACTGAAACTGGCCTCAAATTACATCAAGGAGTTTCCAGAGCCTTGTGAGTGGAATATATTTGGACTTCAGGAGTTGGACTTATCTTATAACAAATTAATTCATCAAGAGGATACCTCAGAGCTGTTGTAGGTTCTTAATTATACTAATAAATAGCTAACTTCTCCCAATGCCAGACACCTTTGGGCCTACATAAAATGTCTAGTTTTCCACTGAAATCCGGTTGTGTTTTTAATTTAGACCTTTTTGACACGAAGAAAAGGTTTTGGAAAGTTTCCAATTTTTAGAAAGTCTGGTATTGGGAGAGTCAACTGGAAGATTACCACTATACTACTACTTACCACTACTACTATCTGATAGGACAGTGATCAATTAACTATTGGTAATCCTTGGTCACATGTTCCTATATACATAAACATAAAAAAATAGTATTATTTATACTAACGTTTATGCTTTATGCTTGTAAATTTATTCTTCCTAATCAACTAAAGAAAAGCATAATATAACTTTTAAAAAAGCTGAAAAATGTTTTCTTGCAATGTTGAAAAAAAAATAAATGCTCAATTAATTTTTTATTGTATTATTTTTTTTACATTTTTTTAAATATTTTTTTTCATCTTCTTCCAACAGCGACCAAAGTCGCCCATAACAGGATTAAATCAATAAATATAATTTATATAGATAATTAATTAAACGACACAATTAGCTAAAATTACAGGTATTTCAATACCAAAGCAAATTATCATAAAGAATTGTATTGTTTATATATACAATTGAATCAATTCATGTTAATTTCATTGAGTGAAGTCACTAGCTGTTATGACATTTGACCTTTTAATATCTTTGTTGGTAGGTTACAACCACCAAGATCACCAAGGTCACCACGATGCCGATCGCCATCACCAAGATCCCCTGTATCTCCAGATTCCTCATCACAGTTCTTCCTTGATTTGCAAACTACAAAAACAAAGTTAGAATTCCCTGTATCATTCCTATCATCACTTCAGCATCTTCGCTTGGCTGGCTGTCAAATCAACTCTCTACCCATGTGCATATGCAAGATGGAGAACCTTTGGGAGCTTGATCTCCAAGGGTATGTTAATGATGATGATACTGATGCACTGATGCGTGACGCTTGTGTAAATCAAGTATATAAACACATGACGAAAAAGTCTACAAAGCTGTTGTTGTGTGATACCATCCTATTTTGTATACTTAATGATATAGTATTAAAAACAGGAGAGGCATACTTAGCCTACACAATGATTGGTCCGAACCAAGATCTTTAAAAACCTTTGTCATAATAGCAATACATGTCAAATAAACACTAATAAAATCAGGTTATTGTAAAAAAAGATTGAAAAAATGTAGAATGTCTTAAAATTTGGTTGTTATGCTACATTACTCAAGAAGACTGTTTTAACAGAACAACTAAAATGTTGAGATATTCTCAACAAAAGTCTTTATCTATAGAACACTGTAAGATCGCGTTTTTTAAAACAACAAAATCAATAGTCTATTATAATTATATTTTCCATATGAATCAGAGGTTCATCTGTCCTAAAATCAGCTTTATGAATATGAACAATTTGCACTGACCTTCATTTTTGGATATTCCACTGATAAAACTTATAATTTATTCATTTTTTTAATTTAGTTGTAATGCACTAACAAGACTTCCAGAAAAATTAGGAGAACTGCAGTTTCTCTCACGAATAAATTTGAACGGAGCTCCAATCTGCCAGCCACAAGGTATTCAATCAGTTATTGCAAACCCCAATGGATTGAATACTAAAGATCTGTTAAGGTTTTTAACAAACCGTCACCGAATGTCCGTTGAATTCAACACCATGAAAATGATGATCATTGGACCAAAGGTAAATATATATTTCTGTTGGAAAACAAACAAAAACAATGATTTATTTATAAATTGTATTAATATCGTATTTTATTTAGGCTTAGTAAAAACAGCTCATCCACCTTGAATAATGGCCACCGCACCCCTCATAGAAGATCGTTTGGAATAAATAACCTAGGCCGCTTATTTGAATAAATATAGTACTATGGGGCTCGCCGTTCCTAACCCTCATTATTACTATATTTTTAGGCTTTTAGTACAATTTTGTTTGATAAAAATATGTACTGTACAGTATTATACATACTATTATATAACATTTGCATACATGCAAAATACCCGGAAAATGTAACCAGGTCCAGCACAACTTTGTGGTTTGTATAAACTACCTACCATTTTTCCATATCATTATTTTCTAGCATGGAGGAAAGACTACTCTCATTTCATCTCTAACAGATATCAAATGGCAGGAAGACCCAGAATCTGGTGTTGTTGTGAAGGAGTGTGAGTGGGATTTGAATGGAAATGGGTGCTGGGGAAGGGAATTAATTAATAAGGTAAATTACATAAGTTTTAATAGGCTTATAAATAAAGTATAATCACAAAGCCTAATAATAGGTAACAATGCTTGATACCATACCTAGTGTTTAAATATTTGCTTTACATCACAAATTCTTTCATTGCAAAAAAGTGACAGTATGTTACATGGTTTTAGGTCTGTTTTTCTAGTGTTTAAACTACATTAAACATACTGCTAGCTTCAAAGGCAACGTGTGATGTTCAAAACTATGTTAGTGATATGCTTTAAATATGGTAGTCATCATGTCTATATGGGCACATCAAATTGTTTTGTCATATGGTAGTAAAATTCCCAAATATGGTAGTGATATGACATTATCATGTCCATATATGGGCAAATCACATTTTTTTGTCACATAAAGTTTGACAGTGTAGACAGAGCTTTAGAGTACTTTTGTGTAATTTTTAGTTGCAGAATTCAAGAACAACAGTTTCTTTCAATATATTTGATCTGAAGTGCTCTCCGGAGCTGTCTTTGGTTCACCAGAGCCTTATGACTACTAATACGCTGTTTATCCTTGTATGGGATGTAAGAGACGATGAAGAAGGCATTGATAAGCTAGGACCTTGGTTGCAGAATATTCAGGTAAATAATTTATGTATTTTTACCAGTGATTGTCCTATTAAAAGAAAGAATTGAACATTAGATTGGATGTGAAAGTTTGTTGTTGTTTTAGCAGTACAAGATGGAAAAAGAGAGACAATTTATAAAATAATTATATTGTATATGGTATTGAATCGATATCACCTATTACTACAGTTTTATTTTATGTATTTAGGCACAATTGTGTCCAATGATTACCAATAATAAATTAATCACTGTCCTATCCGATAGGTGGTAATCACCATGATACAGGGGCTATTTGTGAACCAGGTCAACAGGGTAACCTCCTACTCATCTGGAATGATGAACTGGGTTCTTTAAAGTGCAAACGGGTAAACTTTGTACACTGTCCTTTCGATAAGACTTGTTCCACCACAAGAATTAAGAGCGAGTCAGCCTTCAAACATGCTGATATTGTTGTGTCATTAGGTATAGTAAACGTCGCACATGCCGGCCATTTGACTCCTAATATAGGATTTTAGTCTCTATTTCTTTCATAGGCAAGATCTGTGAACAACCAAGTGATCATTGTTGGAACTCACATGGACAAACTACCATCAAGTGATGAAAGGAAACTGTACACACTAATCAGAGATCGCTACTTCAACAGTTCTGGATTTCCAAAGAACATAATGTTCAGATGCGTTGATGCCTCCAGCCTGCAGGGTATGGGAATGAAAGAGTTAAAGAAAGACATACTGGATTTTGCAAGCAAATTCAAACTTCCAAAAGGAAAAGGAAACATTATTGGCAGATTGGTACATTTTTATTTACTTCAGTTCCTCTTCAGTATTGTTATCTTTGTTTTGTCTCTTAATAGGGAGGTTTCGCAACCTTACGAATACGATAACGAAAACGGATACGTCACACATTTGTGAAACTTTTGAGCTGATCCCCCACTTTCTTCCCGGTTAAATCCATTAAGATACATCCAACTGATAAGCCATGGATTTCACAACAAGCAAAGGATCTTATAATGAAACGTCAACACGCTTTTACTAATCATGTTAAATCGCTGGAATGGAAATTCTATAGGAATAAGGTACAAAAAGTGATCAAGAAAGACAAAATGAACTTTTACAATGAACGTTTATTAAACTTAAAAGTCACTAATCCCCATAAATGGCACCAAGGCGTGCAGATGTTAGCTAATAAAACTAAACCCCAACCACTTATTAGTGTTGAGGATATTCCGCAGGATGACTATCATGGTATAAGTAATTTTGTAAACAACCATTTTGCTATAACTTCCCAAAGCAGACCTAGTATTGATTTATGTAAGCTCCCTACGTATTTACCTGCTAATAAACCCCCTAATGTAAAAGAATGGGAAATGTACAATCAATTAAGAAAAGTTAAAGTAAATAAGTCCCCGGGCCCTGATAATGTGCCTAACAGATTAATAAGAGATTTTGCATGTGAACTAAGCATCCCTATGACTAATATCTTAAATGCCTCCCTCAGTGAGGGTCATGTCCCAACTATGTGGAAGGATGCTATTGTTACTCCGGTTCCCAAAGAAAATGGTTGTACTAGGGTTGACAAATTTCGACCAATCTCACTTACATGTATCCTAGCTAAGGTAGCTGAGGGCTTCATTAAAAAATGGCTCTTAACAGATATCGAGAAAAATCTTGATAACAACCAATATGGTTGCCGTAAACACTTTTCTACAACCCATAATTTGGTTGATCTACTAAATGTGTTCTATGAAGGTAGTAACATTCCCAAATCTGTTGGTCAGTTAGTTTTAACTGACTTTAGTAAAGCATTCGATTGTGTTGACCACACAATAGCAGTTTCTAAATTAGTAACACTTGGTTGTAGACCTGAAATTGTACCGTGGTTAATTAGCTTTTTATCAAACAGAACCCAACAAGTACGCTATAAATCCACCTTATCAATGAGTGTTAATCTAACATGTGGCGTCCCTCAAGGTACGCTCCTTGGGCCTATGATCTTTCTTGCTCTAATTAATGATGCCATGCAAGACTCGCCATGTAAAACTTGGAAATATGTAGATGATTTGTGCATAGGACAGATAGTAAAAAAGGATGTAATTTCCTCAATTCAGAATGATGTTGCTTTACTGAATGTATGGTCTAATGAAAACAAACTAAAACTTAACCCAACTAAATGTAAAACTATGTATTTTAACTTTCAAAGAAATCAATATGAACATGAACCCCTTTTCATTGGTAATGCTACAATTGAAATCGTTAATGAAACTAAGTTACTAGGTTTATGGATTCAAGCTAACCTCAAATGGGACCGTAATGTTAAAGAAATTGTATCCAAAGCCAGCAGACGTCTGCATATATTATGTAGATTAAGAAAGTTCAATCTTCCGAAATTTGATCTTGTAGATGTATTTAAGAGTTACATAAGACCAAGTGTTGAATATGCTGTCCCAGTATGGCATTCTAGTCTCACTAAGAAACAAAGTGATATGATAGAATCTGTCCAAAAAAGGGCTTGCAGAATAATATTGTGTAATGACTACATATGTTATGACCAAGCACTCAATGATCTTTCTTTAGACACTTTATCTGATAGAAGGCGTAATCTATGCTATAAGTTTGCTCTGAATTGTTCAAAAAGTATTCATTTTGGAAAATGGTTTCCAGTGAAGAATGTAAGTAACATGAAACTAAGACGTGTAAAGTATCAACAACCCAAATGCAGAGTTGAAAGATATAGAAAAAGTGCAATTCCATACCTTATCTCGCTTCTAAATGAATAATCTGTATATATCACCCAGTACAGCTTTGCGATTTTTATTGATGCTTTTAGGTGTTTTTTTTTTCTATTTTAATATTTTAAGCTTAACTTTTTGAATGTTCCTGTATTGTATTTCTTGTGTAAATTTCCTCCTTTTTTATATTTTTTTATCATTGGTTTTATACTTTTTTACAAATTTTAATATTGAACAAATGTAAATATCTTTGTAATTCAGCTAAGGCTGCGATAATGATATTGAAATAAATGAAATGAAATGAAAAAAAAAATTTCATATTCGTAAAGCGTTTTCGTGTTGACGAATATCACCAGTCATATTTGTAACTACAAAACGAGTATAGTTTTTGGGTCTATTTTGCACATTTTGCATTTGAATCAGGAATGATTCATGATTATAATATAATTATACTTTTATTGAAAGTAATTTACTAAAGTAATTTACTAAAATACCAGGTCAATTTTGATAAATAGCAGTTTTTAAAGTCCTCACTCGCTTTGATGTTACGCTAGGCCTAGGCAGCCAAGCACCAAGAAACACGTACTTGCGCTTCGCTCAAATTTACCGCAGTCATATTTTGGACGACGCCATCAATATTTCGTTTTTATTTTTACTGGCTTACAAAAAACGAATATGTGTGCGTGACGTATCCGTTTTCGTTATCGTATTCGTAAGATTGCGAAACCTCCCTATTAAAAAAAAAAACCTTTCTGGATATCAAACCAAACATTGATGCACTATAAACAAGAGCAGATCTTGCATTGTGTATAAGAGGGGGCACATTTCAAAGGCACAAAAAATTGCCTGAGATGAAGTGAAGTATGGGGTTAAGGGGAGGGAGGAGCTGACAGCTTAAAACAAAAATAAAATCTAATTTGCTTAAGTAAAACATTTGGATATTGTATTTTTATTTTATTTACAGATTATTAAAATATAAAGATATTGCATTTTTCAGTTCTGCTTTCAGAAATATTTCTCTTTTATTCCATAGGTTCCACGAAGCTATGTTTTATTGAGAAATATTATTGAAGAAGAGGCATCCATGTTGATAAAATCTCATCGCCCACCTTACCTGACAGAAGCTAGTTTGACTGACATTGTCCAAATACATCGACTTGATCTTGAAACAGATGAGGAGCTTCGAAATGGTAATTATTTTTATTTTTATTGACCATACAATTCAAATGTACTGAACTCATCCACTTTATTTAAAAATGATTCAAGTCATTTTCTTTTTGTTAATTTTATTTCATCACCCAACAGTGACCATACGTCACCATCGATAGGGCTGAAAGACATATAATGTAATATACATAGGCAAGAATCTACAAATAACAAAAAGACAAAAACAATTTAGACATTCGTGATATTCAACAAAACTTTTGAAGAAAACAAGCAATCAAATGGAAGGAAACAGCACCATGAACTTTACACAGTAAATAATATAACTTGGGTAGTATACTATAGTGGAGGAATATATAGCTCGGTGATCAATGTGCTTGCCTTTTGATCTCAAGGTCAACAGTTCTTTCTACTCCACTCATAAAATCAGGAATAAATAAGGATATATTAGTTTTAAAAACGTAACACATCTTGCAGATAATTAAAATTCCATATATACGTAATCAGGTCTCTATTATGATAACAACCTCCTTGCACAATGTAAAAATATCGCGTTGTAAAACAACCTCAGTACATCATAAAACCACTTATCAAAGTTTCTAATTTTAGATCTGGTACTTTATGTTTTGGTGACATTTATGTTTACCATTCAAAGGACCAGTGAACTTTGATCAGTTTTTCAACAAACACAAATCAATTTCTCAATATATTATTACAATCACTACAATACTTTCTTTTTGTGAAATGAAATAGAAAGAAATCATACCATTTTTTTGTAGTTGAGCTGTAGCTTGGTGGTTAACATGCTTGCCTTCCAATCTTAAGGTCCAGAGTTCATTTCTAACCTAGTGCCAGGGTTGTAACTCACAACTCTTTCAACTCAACAATTTAACAATTTATACGCACGATAAATGATATAATACGGTAGTTTATCCATCCTGTAAGCGAGCTAATCGCTGTTGGATGAGTATGAAATTTATACAAAATAAATAACATCTCAAACTACTTTTATAAATATACAATTAATTAAAACAAAGGGTAAACTCTAAATAGAGAGACAAAACCCATGTTGAGGATTAAATCTATTTGATCACTATCAGGAATCAGAGCACAACTTGTTCTGTATACAGTATACAGTATTTTAAAAAGTAATAATGATCACATGCATCAAAATGTCAAATTCTCATCTTGTCTCCTTATTATGAGTTAACTTTGTTTTAATTCTGAAATTGTTCAGTGAATCTCCTCCTTTTTTTTATCACTAAATTTATTATATTTTTTATTGTGTTTAATGTTCTACTCTTTTCTTTTTAGCTGTGTTATTTCTATGTGACACTGGAACAGTTTTACATTTCAATGACAATATAAACAGCATGGACACAGTATATTTCTTAAGCCCAGCCTGGTTGTCAAAGATGTTGAGTATAGTACTCAAAATTCCTAAAACTATGTTTCAGAATGGAAAAATTAAAATTGAGGAGGTAAAGGAAAGATATCTGAGCTCTAAAGAAAATGATGATTGGTTTGACCAGTATCTACACTTGTTGGCTAAATTTGAAATTGCTATCAGGATAGATGAGAGAAGGTAGGTTTGTAGGTAAATTCTTGCATAATGGACTTAGCTTAAAGGCTCTATGTCATGCAATTATTCAGTTACATATTTATATATTTTTTAAACTATTGCAACAAAAAAATCAAAGTCATTCCTTATCTTTTTTATTACAATTTGTCTACAAGAAAAGAGAAAAATACTATCAAATGAAATATCAAATATACCAGCATTTGTAAGTGCTTGAGTGCTCACTGGCAAGAGGTCGCAAAGCTTAAGGGGCTCCAAAAAATGAGTAGCCCAATGCAACTATCTAGTGTTGGAGGGCCCCCTAGGAGTGCTAAACCAAGGCCTTTGTCCCCTCCATTACACTGAGGTCTCATACAGTTAGTATACTGCTGTTATTAAGCAAAAGAATAAGAAAGATATGTATTGTTAATGTACTGTTTTTTATGAAACCTTGACATAGAATTGTGTACAAGGATATCTTTAACATTTTAAGATTACCTGTTTCTTCATTTTAAGCATTGTTTATCATTAAACTGTAAAATATGTATTGTTATTTTAGACTGTTAGTGCCATGTAAATTACCCAGCCAGGAGCCAGGTCATACTGTAGAGCATGATTCTGGAAGCCGAAATGAAATAAAAAGAATCTATAAGATGGCGTACATTCCTGTTGGATTCTGGAACCGGCTCCTTTCCAAGCTCATCATAAGCCTACAGGCTGGTGACCGTGGGGCAATGTGTACAAGACGAGCCAGAAAATTTGGCTTGACAAGAAGAAAGTAATATTATTTTTTTTTTCTTCACATAATAACTACTCACAATATTTCAATCACTTGCCAGTAGTGAATGACATAAAAGATACATTTTAGTGCATCTATAGAATTCGGGAGGATTCACAACTCTACGATAACGAAAACGTATACATCACAAAATTGACCTTGCATTTTTAGTGAATTACTTTCAATAACTTATCTATGAGCATATGATGTATAATCATAATCATTCTGGATTCAATGCAAAATGTGCAAAATAGATCAAAAACTATATTCGTTTTGTACTGCTGATATTAGTCAACACGAAATACGCTTTACGAAATGAAGTTCTGCTCAAAAGTTTAAAAAATGTGTGATGTATCGTTATCGTGTTCGTAAGATTGCAAAACCTTGTTATTGACTAAGCACAAACTAAATATTGTTGTTGAGTCATTTAAAAGAACAATTGTATTTCAATTTAAATTATGATTTATTATTTCTAAATTTATTTATAAATCATTGAAATCATAATGTCGGTTGTAATATTTGTGGTACTTTTGCTACAGATGTCAAGTGATAAATAGGTTTTAAAAAAATCATTCCATTTTTGTGTTAATAAGAATACATTTGCAAGTTGCTCATGCCAAATTGCCTCAATTCTGCAAAGCGTTACTCATTGGAAGATTAGTTAGTTTTACATTGACCTGTTTGTATTTTCAATAGTCGTAAAAGGTCTCCTGAAACAGGTAGCAAAACTAGGCAAGAGTTCTATTGGCAAGAAGGCCTTGTGGTGTTAGAAGACGGTGGTACCTTTATTGTGAAATCAGCAACTTTGAGTGGTACACCAGCTATTATGATTAGTGTTACAAGAAAAGACTCTGACTTCTCTGCCATTGGCTTCATTGTAGATCATATTAATAACCTCATTCAGGATGTTTTTCCAGGTATGATCTTAACAAAATAAAGTCGGATATTTTTCATTACATTTATTTATTTCTTATAAATATATATAAGATTTAGAATGAATTTGAATGAAGTTTGTTGAACTCTGAAAAAGAGAAAGAAACTTATTTTAAGATGATGTGACATACAGTTTAATGGTCAAAACCAGTGTGTCTGCACCCTACAATGCATAATAATATATTCAGCACACTTAAAATTTGTACATCCACCCCTATTTCAAAATGCAGTATACCAATTCATAGAAATATTGATTTTAAAAAGGAAACCTTAAGGTTACTATAGAACAAAGTCAGTATTTATTAAAAACTTAATATTTTTATTAATAAATAATATATTGAAATAATGCATTTTAGAAATTTTTGTTTAAGCAAAGAATAAGTCTAATTTTCACTGTTTAAAAAAAAAATAAGTTTACTTTTATTGATATGGATTATATCTTAAGTAAAAGAATGAATGAATTAAAAGCACAATATTTACATTTGTTTTCAGGACTTATGGGAATTAATGAGATGAATGGTGAAAACATTATGGAAATTCTTATCCCATGTCCAGTTTGTGATACCAACAAGCGTAAAGACTCTGTGTATGCATCCAGTAACATTACCCATCAGAAGTTCTTCAACTTTGACGACTGTGTCTTCACTGCTACCAATGTTAAAGAAGCATATTGCAGGAAACATAATGGTGCAATATCATTACAAATGATCATTCCAGACATATACATGCTTGACCTGAAAGTTGCTGCTCTCGACCCTGAAGGATTTGAAGTCAGCAAGGATGATCGTCTAGGCCGAGGAGGGTTTGGTTCTGTATTCAAATGTGAACACAACGGTCAAGAACTAGCAGTAAAGCAGTTTATAAATGTTGATCGATTTCTATCAAAGCAAGGCCTGGAAGATTTTGTGATTACTCCATGCAGTAATGCTTTCGACCACAGTCGTACATCTTCTTGTAATTCTTGTTGCAGCTCAGTCAGTTCGACGCCTTCAAGCGGATCATCAATGCATGAATCTGATAAAATATCGGCATTAAAGATTGAAGTCGTATCAAAGTTTGCTAATCTCCGAAGTGAAGTAGCTACAATGACTCGGTTAAAACATGCATGTATTGTACAGTTAGTTGGCGTGTCAATTAGAGGAGTGTGCTTTGCCATGGAATGTGCACCACTTGGAGATCTGAAATCTTTACTAGAAAAACAACTTGACAATAAAAAGCAAAATGTTAAATTTGGATCACGATTACAAGGATGTATATTGGAGAGGACAATTACCTTCAAAATTGCACACCAGATTGTTGCTGCCATGGAGTACATGCATGGGAAGAATGTTATTCATTGTGACCTGAAAACTGACAATGTTTTGGTATGGTCTTTAGCGTCAGAAGATCCAATAAATATCAAGATTGCAGATTATGGAATTTCCAAAATTAGCTTTTTACATCAAGCAGAGGGTGAAGCAGGCAATCCTGCCTTCTCAGCTCCAGAAATTTCAAGAGGAACATTTGATAAACAGGTATTTTATATTTTATATGAGTTTCTACAATATTTTGTTTGACTTTGGCAATTTGTCAAAACTCACTTGTTAATTACTTATAATCAATTATAATTCTTTGATAATTTCTGTGTAATGTTCACGGTTAATTCTCTTTTGATTTATTGTTGCAGAGTGATATATTTTCATTCGGTATGCTTATCTATAACTTGATGTCTGGTCGCTGGCCTTTGGTTGAGCTTAAGTCATCTTTAGACGTACGCAATAAGATAAGACAAGGTGAACGACCCAAGTTCAAGTACATAGAGTTTTGCCAGGAGCCATGTTTTCCATTTTTGGAAGATCTCATGAAGGCATCTTGGCAGAGTAAACCTGTAGATCGACCAAGCTCGGGAGAGATTTCTGAAAGAATGAAAGATCCCAGCTTTCTATGTTTGAGAGATATTCACGATGTTGACAACAATGATGATGTCATCAGCTGTGCCTTTTCATCAAAGGTATGATTTGATTTTTTTAATTTTAGGACCTTTTAGAACTTTTTGATAATCATTAGCTTTTCAAATCGATAGAAACAGGCAGACACTTAATTGATCTTTATGGTTCTAATGCTAGTGCAGACAATGTGCCTAAACATTATTTATTTATTGATTCTTATTGTGTGTTCTATATTTTAGGAACATTCTCTTCTCTGGATTTGGACATACAGTGACAATGTAGAAGGACGTTGCTGCCGTGTGGTGAATATGAATACTGCAAAAACATTAATTATTCATTGCCCTGGGCCAAAGGTCAACTGTATGGTTGAAGGACATGGTGGTATATGGTTTGGAACTAATGTAAGTTGATTGGTTATAATATTGGAAAATATAACAAATTTACTCAACACATTTTTATATTTGTGCATGTCAATCACTTTCGAAGATGTCTACATTGCAAAAAACGGTAGAAGTGCCTAAAAGCCATGCTGTTGTACTGTAAACACTGATCTATGGCTACCATGCACATGTCATCTAAATTTTCTTTAATTTAATTGACTTTTTACTGCAAAAAAGTAGAAACTGGTTAGTTTTTGGCCACAGTGATGTAGTTTTGCAAGCTTTGCTGGACATCTCTAACCTAACAAATCTGTACATAACCCAAATTTATTTAGTTTAAAGCTCTGTCTACACTATCAAACTATTTTGACAAAATCATGTGATGTGCCCATATATAATATGGTAGTGGTAAGCTTAAATATGGTAGTGATATGACATCATGATGTCCACATATGGGCGCATTTTTTGTAACATCAAGTTTGATAGTGTAGACAAAGCTTAAAAGAAGTTTAATCCACATTTAACTTAAGAACTGTGACTTTTATTTGTGACTGCAGGATAGAAATTCTTTGTTACATTCAAAACATAGCATATTATTTATTCTTAATATTTATTTTTTTAGGAGCATCTTCAATTTTATTACACTCAAAAGGATGGCTCTATTGTTGATTCACCACATGAATTTAAGATGGATTCTCCAGTCTGCTCTCTTCTCAACTTAAAGGTTGGATATTAGAATAATATACAGTTTTACATATACCATTATATCCTCTGGTATAATACTACCCCGCTAGAACACAAAATTGGACCAAATTCTGGGGGTGGGACAATACCCGGAGAAACCCTGGTTCAGGAAAAAATGATTGGTAAGCATTTCTGGCTAGAAAAAAATCTACATCAAGACCAAAAGTCACTACTAGGGCTATACCTGGGGGATATACCTGTTTATAAGACATAAAGTAGGGGGTGGGATTAGACCCAAAGTGGGATTATACCTGAGTGTAATGGTACTTTTAAACGATTTCACCTACCGCCTTATGTATAATTGTTGTCTTCTATTTCTATAAGTACAGTAGTACATAAGACATGTGCCTCTTTACTTTTTCCAGTTTTATTCAACTGAAAACCTCTCATAATTATCTAATGTCACTGACAAGCTCATTTTTCTACTCATTTTCTACTCCTTTTCTCACCATCGTTTTACCACATCTTGTGGAAGCCATAAGGTATCTTCATCCACATGTATCAACACTATTATTGTCTTACAAGGATTGACTTTTTCAGAGAAATTGGAAGAGACAAGCATTTTGAATCATACCTTAATTTTAAACAATTAGAAAACAATAAATTGATAACAATAAACAAATATTGATATACTGTTTTACTTTTTTTAGGATGAAAACGAAAACATTTACACATTTGCTGGTCGTGAAAATGGAAGTTTAGTCATTGTGAATAGTTCTTTAGATTTTAATGAAGACGGTACTGTGAAATTGGAAATAAGAGACATGAAAACACTATTTGTAGTTGGACAATTTGGAGTTTCATACAGAAACAGTCCATGCAGAGCCATGGTCCTCACTAAAAACAACGAAGAACTTTGGATTAGTTCTGGAAACACCATCAGAATCGTGAATGTCAACTCTATGAGTTTGATAAAGGAATATCTGACAGTTTACCCAAACTCATCAAACCATATTAAAATATTGGTCCATAGGAATGGTCAAGTTTGGTGTAGTGATGGATCGTCACGCATTCTGCAATTTGATGTTATTAGTAGGTATAATATTGATATGTTTAAGTGTGAAGAGAAAACAGCCCAATCGATATTAAGTGTACTGCCTGAAGAAGAGCTTTCAAACCGTACGACAAAACCCAGTCATCCAAGGTTGATATTGCAAGGTAACAGGGAATCGCGTGTATGTTCCATCCAAGAAGATAACAATGAATTTTATATTGACTGGGTGTATTTTTCAGTCGAAAATGGATCTGAGAAAAAATGCTCTACTCTTCCAAATTCGCCAAATAATTTTCCAAATGGTATGCGTCCTAGAAGTCAAACTGTTGAACGACAGGAAAATCCTTGTAAGACCAAGATAGTTTCGATACATGTGGTTGAAAATACCCTATGGGTTTCGACAAAAAGTGGAGAAACAATGGTTATTAATATTGTTGATACTCTGTATAACCGTAGAAGTAGCGAGCTTATTGCATGTATGTCATTAGAAAAGTCATCATTCTTTGTAAAAGGCAAATCAGAAACTTTACTCGCAGTTGGCCCTGATAAAATGGTATCGTTGGAAAAACTTAAAGGAAATGCTGCAGTTGGCAACAATAGATATCGTCTGCTTGTCTGGAATAGATGGTCCGGAAAAGATTTCACACGTTTCGATGAGTTCCAGTCAAATGTTCGCAAGGCAGGTCGAAAGCAGAGTAAAACATTTAAATGTCAAGTTGAAATGATGGAAAGCGAGAACTGTGATACAACAGTCAATGAAGATGTATTGGAGTCTACTACAGAGCCGAATAAACAAGACATGTAGAACCGATTTTGTAGTTGAAACCAGTGGCCGAGCGGTTAAGACAGTGGAACCGTCATTACCTAGCCATAACAACGGCAGGGGTTCGAGGCTCACTCACTCCATGGTTCTGGTGGTAGAACGAGTCTTCTCGGATAAGGACTATAAACCGTAGGTCCAGTGTACACATCTAGCTCGTGTGCACTTTAAAGAACCTAGTAAATCTTTCGAGATGAGTAGGGGGTTACCCCGGTGTATTAGTACATCACAGCCACTGATCACCAACTGGGCCCTCTGGGAGACCAGTCATTGACTGAAGAGGTTACCCAGTATAAATATATATTTCAATAATCAATAAACCATATCTCTACTAAAATATATACATAGTATATCAAGATTTACCTAAAGTTTAATAGGAATCACATCTAGAAAGTTGTTTTATTTCATTATTTACACTATTGTATAGCTATTCATCAATGTGCCTTGTATTCAATATCTAATTGTGCCTATGTGGATGCTGTGACAAATGTAGTTCAGTATACTTAGAAAACAACATGTATAGTAAATGGTATAAAGTAGAGCAAACACCTTGGTCATATTATAACAGAAGAACTGCATCTTTAAAACAGAGATTTACACTTTAAAACAGAAATGTTGATATGGCTAAGAAAGTACAACTCATAAAAACATACATAAGCTAAATATATATGCCTGTGAAAGCTGGACAATAAACAAAGATATAACAATAGGCATAGAGGCATGTGAGACATAATTTTTTAGAAGAATGCTTAAAAGAGATTTTCAACAGATGCAATTATCAACGGAGTCTGCTAAAAAGAAATTAAGAGGCGACAACTGAAATATCTCGGACATATAATAAGGAAAGAAGAAATACAACTGTTGACACTATGTGAAAAAGTAGAAGGAAGAAGTCGTTGGCTTCAACGTTTAGCATATATCTCCACAATCAATAACACTCAGTTCACCACCAACAATTTCATTCCAAATGCATATGACAGGGAACTAACTCTGGAGAACAAAGCCTCATCAACGTCTGCAACCAGACATGATACCAACAGAAGAAGTTGTATAGAAGAAAAGATTCTCAACAGTTGACTATCTCTCCACAATCAATAACAATCAGCTCACCAACAACAATGTCATTCAAACTGCATATAAGTTATAACGGGGAACTCTGGAGAACAAAGCCTCATCAACGTCTGCAAGCAGACATAATACCAACAGAAGAAGTTATATAGAAGCAAAGATTCTCAACAGTTGACTATCTCTCCACAATCAATAACACTCAGCTCACCAACAACAATGTCATTCAAACTGCATATAAGTTATAACGGGGAACTCTGGAAAACAAAGCCTCATCAACGTCTGCAAGCAGACATAATACCAACAGAAGAAGTTATATAGAAGAAAAGATTCTCAACAGTTGACTATCTCTCCACAATCAATAACACTCAGCTCACCAACAACAATGTCATTCAAACTGAATATAAGTTATAACGGGGAACTCTGAAGAACAAAGCCTCATCAACGTCTGCAAGCAGACATGATACCAACAAACAAAGACAAAGCCTCATCAACGTCTGCAAGCAGACATAATACCAGAAGAAGAAGAAGAATACTATAAAAGAAAAGATTAATTGAAACTATATAAATAAAGATTTAATTTAATATGTTAATAGATACTATTTGTAATATAGAATAATAGATGTATGATAACATTTTATAGTAAATTGTATTTTATGATCATTGGAATAGTACACACTTTATATGACAGATAATTTATAATAAATTGTATGCTAAAATGTCGAGGAATAAACGAATGTAAATCTGTTCCATAAGTATTGAAAGGTTTTTAAAAAAAGTCAAATTTGTTTTGCTACATACATAAACAGTTAAGTGTCTTTCACACCTGTTGTTGTCCATATTGATTTGCGCATGACTGCGTGGAGTGTCGTGAAAACAAAACATTGACGTTCGACTTGATTTGCCGGCGGCGGACCGAAACCGTGCGTGCCGGAACATGTGTGAAAGCCCCTTTTACACATGGCTACATATTTGGAATATGTATACAATATGTTACACTGTACGCTTCATCGTCGTTAGACATAACGCGTTCTTCTATTTCGCGCCATTTTATTCGTGTCGTTGGTCGGTTGTGTCTCAATATTCTATTTTGTTATTACCGTTGCCGCTCGTCTGTGTAAATTAGCCTTTACATGCCGTATCAATTAGTCGTCGTCTTTTTATCTTACGGCTTCATTTTTGTCAGGTTTGCCCATTCTGTAAATGTCTTCTTCTTCGTCATTCCATTTTGATGAGCGTCCCTTTGTGAATATAAAGTAAATAAAAACACATTAACAAACAAAAAATGTAAATAATTCATAAAGGGTGGTGTTGTAAGTGAACTTCGTCCAACACATTTTTTTTTTCAAATTACAGTTTTGCAAAATAAGTGTAACGATGTTTAGACAGCCCACTATGTCGGTCGGTTGGTCGGTCGTTAAATACTAACTAACTCAAATTTGAGTTGGAGCATCGATACTAGCCGTATGTCATTCAATATTTCTTCATCAAGATATCCGCAAACGAAATATCTTGGCAAATTCATAGATTTTCTTAGCCCACAGGACAATACGCTTATTATCTTTATTAATAATTTCAAAGGGAAAATTAACCTAATACTGAGTAAGATTCCTTATATATTTTTAGTCCGCTCGAGTTAGACGTCGCCGGAGGTGCGCTCTCGTGAAGTGCTGTTTATCAATTAATAATAATATGTCTTTTGATGAAGTTAGACGTCAGAGATAATATTTTTGTTTGAATAGACGTTGTCTGTGTTTTGTTGTTTTTAAGTCAAAGAATTTTTCTTTAGCTTTCATATCTTAGAAGCCTCATATCATTTAACGTTTCTTCAAAGCATTCCAATACCGTTTGTGACGTGCGCCTTTAATTTTCTGCTGATCGAATTCATAAATTACCTCAGTATAACATTATTGATGAAAGAAACCTTCGTGTATTATGATATGATATATTATTTGTTGGGAACATTTATGGAACATGCACCAACTGTTGAAATCAAAAATCCCCTTCGAACGTAGATACATCCAGAATACATACATTTAAAATATATCTACTTCGCTTAAGATTGAGTGATTGTGTAACATTTATCTGTAATTGAACTGAAGTTTTATGTAAACATCGTACAATCCAGACCCATTTTCTAATGTATAATATATCAATGTTTAACGATAGTGTTTTAAATGCATACGCACTCCAGCTTCTTAATGCGTTCAGAGTCAAAGTCTCTGCTGTTACTAAACACGAGTGCCATTCAACCACTTCATAGAAAAGGAATTTATTACAGCGTTGTAAATCGTCATAACACTAAAAAAGACAAAGTATCTGAAGTGCACATTCTAATTTCTACTAGGTGAATTTGTTCGCTCGAATTGAAAGCGTCAGCTTATACGCATGCGTAGAGAGGGATTGAAACATGAATACGCATGCGTATGAGCTGAAACTTTCGTTTCGTCAAACGAATTTGCTCAGTAGAAACGACGACCGCCACGCATAAACCGACGTGATTTTCTTTACGCTGATAGACACGTATTTCGTATCTCGTATCTCAACTCATCATTCACCATCAATTTTAAGACCGACCAGGTGGCTTTTTAACTTTTTTTATATTTATTTTTTGCACTCAACCTTATCCTGAAGACAATGTTTATGAATGTGTTTGTATATTTGCCCTTGAGCAGTCTCAGTATTCCTAGCCACTGATTTTTTTTAGTGGTGTGTTTTATTAAATAATTGCTGTTTGTTAACGTACCGTAGTCTACAAGTGGATTTATAGTGTATTCAAATTTAAAGGAATTAAAGTATTATGATGATAATCCTGTAAAATATGTATGCAAACTGTACAGAGTAGAGTTTAATCTGAATTATTGTTTTTGTGAGATAACAGTAATAATGATTAGCATGTTATTACATGATGACGCAAGCATTCATCTTGAAACGAATACAGTTTAGATTGATTGAGCCATTACGGCGGTATGAAAAAGTGCCATCAAATTAATTTTACGATACGAAAAAAGGTCCATCAGTTTAATGTACGAAAGACAAGTAAAGAAATTAAAACCTACTAACTGATTCCCCCTCCCTCCCCCCAACCTTAATGAAGGTGGTGTCCACTGATTAGAGACTGACCGTTAATATTAAATGTTATTTGCCCTTCGTTTGTTTTTTAAAGTCCTTCTTGGAAAAGGGTGTCTCTTAGGCCATTTCGCAGCCATAACAAAATTATCGGTAATTTTTTAACTAATCAGATAAATAATAAAAAGTAAAGTGCGCATTATCAGACATAACCGAACAACCAAGTGCCCAAACACAACCCAACATTTTGTGCTTCAGGTCAAAGGGTAAAAATTATCAGATTTATCCGATAATTATCCGATTTAAATAAGATAATTATCGGTGTATTTTTCTCGAGCGGAATCGCTTAAACCCCGTTTTCCACAAGAATTTGGTTGGTAGTAACTAACTTACCCGTTCGGACGGAACAAATTTACACGTGTAATGGTCGCGTGTGGTGTAAATTTTGAGATAAACTTGCTGTTTCAAAAATCCACCTCATGAGGTGAATTTTTCAATTACACCTTAAACCGCAAGCTGATTAACCGCAAGATAAGGAGCAATTTGACATTAATATTGTAAAGCAAATTAGTCTAAACCAAAATAAAATTCATCGCGGTTGACAAAACAAGCATTTGTTTGAATAATGGAATAGTAATAATTAAAATTTCATAATAGTTGACATACCATAGATAATTGTATTATTATATAATATTAGTTGGGTTTAAATAGCCTTCGTTTAACATTTATAATAGTGACATAAACTCTGAGTACATACATTTTAAATATAATCTAAAAATCTGATAGTGTTTGCTCTCACACAAAGGTTCCGCTTCGGTTGAAAATCATCTTAGATCGCTAAGCTTAATTATTTGTAGAGAGCTATTGATTTCCCAAAGGGTCACGAAATCCAATGGTTCTCGATAAGTACCTGGTAACATTGCGTCGTGCAAAACGTCAGGTTTTCACACATCGCGTGGGTTTAGATATCGTATGCGCCGCGTGCTTAGATATCGTACGCGCCGCGTGCTCGTTTACTAACGTATCCGTCTGTAAACACAGTATAGGCTTAGATATCGTACACGCCGCGTGCTCGTTTACTAACGTATTCGTCTGTAAACACAGTATATTCTATAATGAAATCTTCATGCATTTCAATCGGTAAACATTGTAAAGATTAATAATATACCCGGTATCCAATCAGGACACTGCAATTAATTGCATAATGCGTACGGAGACATTCACACAACCTACCCATTTTCACAATGGTACTTACCGAATATTAACTATGTCTGAAAATGAACCGAAATGAACGTTTATTATCAATGGATGAGGCATTCGTAACAGTATACACCATTTCTTTGTGCGCATTTACTTTCCTGTCATTATCATAATTGCACTAATTATAATCAAAGCACCTGTACATCGTTTGAGACCCACTCACTTTTCCTGCCAATGAAGGCAGATTCACGTCTGTTGTCTTGTTTCATGGCTTAGGACAATCATAAGCCTTCGTATTGTACACTCGACGTAAATTTATCACTCACAGCCATAGGCCCAAGCGTGATCACCTTTTTTATTTACTTGGACATTATTAGTGCTGGAGTTACGTACATCTGATTATGGCTGGCGAAAATCATTACGCTGGTGATTCTTATCATAATGCTGTAACAAGTAAGTAATTTTATATTTTATTATCGCTGATAAATAAATATACATGCAATATGTTTGTTTTGTTCTCGTTTTGAATCGGGTGTATTATCTTCACAATGCGCATGCTCATTTTCTTTCCATTGCTCTCTGTTTTTCAATAATCTGAAATCGTGGCCGATTTAAGCATTAGCGAAAACAAATTAACACACATAATACGTTAGGTTAACACTATTGCCGGCCCTATTATATCCATACATGGGCATACAAGTCATATTTTCAATGCAAAGTAATTACTGAAATAACTCATCTTCTTCAATCTCAATTATTTACTATTCAATCTCCTTGATATATGGCATCGATAATTCAACAATTGAAAAAAAAGAGGGGGAGAATTAGTAGCCCTGTCTTTGTAACGTATTGTTACAAGTATATGATATTTCCTGTTCCCCACATTAATTCGCTTTGGAATGGTCTTTTAATCTTCGTGAAAATAGTTTGTACTACAGGTGGACAGTGCGACCGTTTGTACTACAGGTGGACACTGTACTACAGGTGGACACTGCGTCACACCTTTTAAACAGTAATTTAAAGCACATAGGTTTCTTGTTGTTTCTTATTAATTATTCATTAATTACATTTTGTGCATTATGAATATAGTATAATAATTGGATTAGGTCAAATATTATAATCATTATGTTTGCAGTGAGTGACGTAAGTCATCAGGATGTTTTCTCGTTATTTCCACGAAAAGATACTTAGGCTATATAGTCACTCTGGATGTATACTGTGCCTACACTAATCATGGAGGAATCCATAATTCTCAACCTTGTTGGATTAATTTTCATCGAAAATCATGCATAAAATCTTGAATTAATGCATTTATGTCTTTCTCCGAAAGTAGTTTACCTAAAATAGTCTTGTAGTAATATTTGCATTCAGATTTTACAGAATATTGTGGATGTTTGTGATTCTTCATGTAATTTTCCATGAAACAATAAATTAATTATCGGTACTATATACTGTATCTAGATGTCTCAAGTATCATAGGAATGTGTTCACAAAGTTAGTACAGACATATTTTGCATAAGCTGATGAAAGTCTTGTTATAGAGTCACAAATGTTTTGTGATTTGATTTCTATACTATTATACCAGGATAGTAGCGTAAGAATTGGGCTTTTAACAAAAATGTAAGAGCTAACACTTATTATACCAAGGCATGTAAGCCTGAAACCAACTTTTACCGTTGATAAACCTACCAGAAACAAGTGTCCTTGCAAGTGACTCAATGGCAGGAGGTAGACAGGTAGTTGCTGACACGAGATGGGTTTCAACAATAGCTATCCACAGATGATGACATTAAGACGAACTTCAATAAGATATACCTTAATGGTATGTTTAATAATCAATCAGCAATACCACTATGCATTTTCAACTTAATACAAATTCATTATATTTCAAAATCTTTTATGATAAGCAAAATGCATATTTTATTAATCATGATTGCTCTTACTATATACTTTCACATGCATTCATAAGAGAGGTAGGCCAACTATATCTTCTACTTGTTCCCTATCTGTGATTGTAACTAGTTAAAGCTCTTGTTCGTACTGCATAATAAACATACGGTACTTAACGCTGGTCGATATAACCTCCCTTGTGTACTATCTAAATCCATTATTAAAACATAATCAGGTTGTGTTTTTAACAATGATATATCATATGCCTATCATAACTTGATCCAACAGCAAACTATACTATAATAAAGATCTCTATGCGTCTTGAATTGCGTTTTTGTTGTTTCTCACGTTCGTTTCTTATTTCCAATTTCTGTTTTGTAATAGGTCCTAACGAGTGGCAATCATGAAAAATGAAGTATGTTTATATACAAGGTTTCTTCTTTTATCTTATTTATACCTCTCTTCCTTCCTTCCTTCAATCATTCATTCATTCATTCATTCATTTTATCTTTAATTCAGAATTTACAATCCATAATGTGCACACACAATGGAATAGCATATAGCACAATGTAATGGCATAGTACAATTGAATAAAACATATTATTCTGGCTAATGACATATACACCATTAAGATGATGTCTTTTAAATCTAATAATAATATCAATACAATGGTCTACCTTCTGACATGTCGTTGAGCCTGTTTAACGGTTAGTTTGTGGAAAGAGAAGAACAAATAGCCGCATTGAAATTATTATTATAGTATTGATTTTATATCATGATAATGATTATTACATTCCTCAGGCTTTATTTAGTTGTATTGGTATTTTAACTTATTATAGCAAATTTTCTTCTACAAAAACCACCGTTTCGGAAACATCTAACGTTAACATAAACAATAAAACTCGTAAAATGGGACATAAATACTGTACAATATAAAAAAAAAATACAAATTCAAACTAAATGAATGTCAAATTGATATGACTTTGCCTCCATAGTTTATCATCTTACTGACGTATTAACTAACGTCATAAAGGATGAAAATGGTATTTACGGTAACTCGTGTAAACACAAGGGATATATCTATCAATTCATGTCAAATGGCAATATGAAAAGCAAATCAGAAATGCAGCGATTTTGGAGATATATTATTATTTGATTCACCAATAGTTGTTATAGTTTACGTTACCATGGTAATGTCGCGTATCCGGAAGACCTAAAAGTCTTATGACGTATATAAATATCTATGCCATTCGTATTCAATATAATACTTCATGCCTAATGATGGTTTGAGCGTATACAAAAAAAAATAAAAAATTTCTCCTCCGGACTGACTCTCTACGCGGTGGAAAATAATTGGATAACGGATAACAGTTAATCGCTGTGTCGTCATGCATGATTGTTTAATTTATTTACTAATATTAATTGGTTACTCCTATAATTAATTCTATGATTAAATGACGCATGTGGAATACTTGAATTTTACATTTCTGTACTTTACCAAGCATGTAAGTATTGATTGGTTTCAGATCATTGCGTCACAGATTTGATCATTGATGATGAACCGGAATTTTGTTAAAAATATGTCAATGCGTGTCCATGGTAACGTTTTCCACGCTTGTCATCTTTTAGTATCGATACGGTATAACGTGAATAAGTTGTCATGGAAATGATTTCCGAGTCTGCGGCCAACTAATTACTACCCTTTACGTACGTCCACGCATATAAATGAGTAAAATCGATAACAAACGCGTTCGATGTTCAAGTTAACACACTGTTGATGATGAAAACAACACCACTTTGCGTTAGTGATATCAATGAATCTTACGTTGCGTCGATATATTTCTTGAGGTTATTTGTGATGTATCTGAAACCGATATCCGATTCCTAAAAGTGCCTCTTATATTATATAGAATTGCACACATGAGTATTCAAGGAATTAATGTAAGCTGTAAAGTTAACTGATGTATTAAATTTCTACTAGGTTTTAACATTGGTTTAATATAACAGACCTTAGCTTAGGATTTTCATTTGAAGGACATTTATTGATTTCAATAATGGCAAATGGCAGCAACACATAATGATTTAAACATTTTTAAAACTTCACAAGTAATAGGTACTGTATATAAAGCTCTGTCTACACTATCAAACGTTATGTGACCAAACAAAAAATATGATGTGCCCATATATGGACATGATGAAATCATATCACTACCATTTTTGGGGGCACATCACACTTTTTTTGTCAAACTAGATTGAAAGACTGCCCTGTCATGCAAGAACGTCTCAACTGACAAATTTTTCAAAACAAAAAATAGGATGTGTCCATGGACATGATGATGTCATATCACTACTTATTGTCAAACTAGTTTGTAGTGTAGACAGAGCTTAAGACGAAGAAGTATTTATTTTTTTTAAAAATTTCTGGTTACATTATTGTCTTGCTTCTTTTGAAATAACGTTTTAGTTTCAAACTCAAGCGGATACAATTGACAAAATTCTAGCATAATAGGCCTAAGTACAACTTCATGTGGTATAATATATTATGCCACCATTTTTTTATGTATAAAACATTTTGAATGTTGAATTTTGTTATGTCTGATATTTTAATAACTAAAATCTTTCAACCACGTACACTATATTGCAAAACGATCCGCTCTAACGAATCTTGTTTGTCCAAATGCTCCACAGGGAGTGTTCTATAATGGCATAATAATGACATAATTAGTATTATTTATCTTAAGAACATGAACACATCCATATGCTGCTGAGAGAATCTTATGAAGACGTTTGATATTTATAATTACAGTAACTGGGTTATTGTATGTTGTCGGACTACTGTGAATAAAATTAAGGCATCTTATTAATATCTCAATGCATACTACACTGTATATACACGTTGTACTTTATATGAATTCATTAATAGAGTGTTGCTTTTATCACGGGTACATACATTACTTTTTATTATATTGACACGTATAGCCACTTGATATTGGTTTTAAACCAGTGGAGATATAGTGTAAATATTTAATGACAACGCTTTAAACTGTCTTTAAAGCACGTGTGCACTTTGAAATGTCGTAAGGACACATGTGCGTTTGACATATGAACATTTAGGCTGAAATTATTTTATATATTAATTCAATTGATCCAACAATACCAATATACAATTTCATTCATGGTTTTTCCATAAAAAAATATACCTACCATTTTAACAATTTGGTTTACCGTAGACAAAAATAATTTTTTTTATACATATAGCAAAGGAACATGAGTGGCGTTTATTGTACGAAACTTAAGTATATTAGTGAAATAGTTAGGCATTACATTAAGAGGAATGGTATATATATATTTTAAGTATATAAGACGATTTATGGTTTGCATTTTTACACTATGTTATTCACGGGTTATACATTCAGTAGGCTAATATTTTATGCGTCGTCGTAGGCGTAATGAAAAAGAGTTACATTGCACCGTGGTCTACGCAACTTAGGGCAATTATACTAATCATAATAGGCTATTTAAAATGAAAATATCAAATGATAAATTCCGAAAACGAAAGGAATGATATTTAATCCAACACGCCATATTTTATGTCACACTATGATATTTGAAAAACTCATTTAAAATACCAAATCAGCCTGCTATATTTATACAGACAAAAGACTGAAAGTGAATAAAGTATTTAACTCATCGATTAACTCCCTAAACCAACCTCAATTTACAAATTTATTCCAACCAAACGCATCTTTTCACAATTATAGAACTCGAACTGTACAGGATATGCATATCCCTCTTCATAAAAAAACTTCATTTCAATATAACTTAAGATTTAGTGGACCTAAACTATGGAATAAACTACCTTCAAATATTAAAGTTGCTGTATCTAAGAAAAGCTTTTCATTTAAACTTAAAAGATATATCACATCCAAGTATTAATTTTTTATTATATTACATTTTATGATAATAATGTTAATGATGAGTAGCAAGAAGACGACGAACCAATTCTTTATTTATACCAAAATTGTTTTTTTTTTTGTTATTTTACTTATTTAGTTTAACCCATGTTATGTAAATTGTTTAATTGTTATTTATTTATTTTTTTAATTTATTTATTTATTTATTTATTTATTTTCTTTTTCCGTGTTGTTTTTATCTAATCTTTGTTTAGGCATGTCTGTCACAAGCTTTTTGCTTTTTTGATCATGCCTTCTTCAATCATATTACCTTTCTTTACACCATTTTGTTGACTGTTTTATTTTGAAGAAAAATAAATGTTACTTTGAATTATATTTCTGATTATGAATAAAACGTGCATGCTATACTAAATTAATACATAGGCCTCCCATTAAATTATTATTGTAACTATTTGAATTTACTCATCTTTGGCGTTTCATATTTATCGCTACTGCTGATCAGTTTTTTAGAGTTACAGTATCTTATTTAATATTTATATTGGTATTTTACTTAATTTACCATGAAATGCTGAAATGTTATTTTGCATGAATATTATTCCTTCTATATTTATTCTACATTACGCCTACTTATTAATTGAACTTTGATTGTCACAAAACAAATTTCTTTGTTTTACTAATTGTAAGCCAAATGAGTTTAGTGTAGCTGCTGTCAAACCTACGTAATAAAGCGGTTTGTAGTTAGGCCTACGACATGTTACAAGGCAATTTACTAAAATACAGTAATTACCATTAGTGGTCATAGTTAATAACATCTTTTACCACCACACTAATGAACTTGCTAATTAACCCAGATTTATTCTTTGATCTTCCCTTTCAACGTTATGAATTTCCCCTAAGACTAATATCAAACATGTGATAATTTATTTATCACCGTTTTAATTTATTACAGGTGATAGTTTGTATTAAATCTATAGCTTATCAGCATTTGATATCGCTACGTTGGTTTATAAAATAAAATATTCTAAATCGATAGTATCTACTGATAATAATGACCAATTACCTTGCATTAAAGCCAAAACTGTTACCAAAAAAACACAAACATACACACCTTATTTCACAAAGGAAACGATCAATATAATCTGCTTCATGTTAGAACTGCTACATTTGTAAAGATCGTTGATTATTATTTAGAATTAGGTTAATCAATTTAATTCTTCGTTTATTTGAGAAATTTTTAGGACACATCTTTTTTTTTTTTTTTTGGTCACAAATTTTTAAAAAAATGGAAAATCAAAATTCCATAAACCTATTAATATTACCTCTATATTTAGTTTTCAATTTATAATTTATGTAATTTTTCTGTAATGGAAAATATACTAGCTCGTTACAGATAAGTTGCATGTATTTGTATTATTATTATATTAATATTAAAATTGTATTATTTGTAATAATTAATTTAATTTATCAAAGAAAAGTGCATATACACATCTTAAAGATAGTATACAAACAAAAACAAAATGTATTTGGTACTGCTTATGCAATATCTGTAAGATCTCTTGAAAAATTTAATTGAACCTCAGAGTACAACATTATCATTTCAAATCTAAAATTATATCATTGTATTGTATAAGTTTAAGCCAATTATGTAGCCATAATAAGTTATAAATTGTGTTATTCTTTTATTACCTCCGCCTAGGTAGGCAATTTCTATCCATTTGGGTATCTGTTTGTCTGTGAACTGCATATAGGCCCAAGTTTCAATCCAAATTACACTAAACTGTATAACACCCAAACTTCTACTTTTACAGACTTTTTATCTGGCCAATCTTTCCCAATTCAATTTCGAAAGGGGTAACTTAGGGGAAAGATAATATCACAATTCACGCACAACTTAAACAAAAAAATAATTTTAATAGGGTTTGAATCAGGTCATCATGGAAAGTTAAATACGTCTCATTATTACACCATGTTTTCACATTTTTTGTTGTAGCCACATTTTTTTGTTTTTAATTTCGGAAAGGTTTTTTATGTAGGGAAGTTGTAACGTAGGTGAAAGTATTCAGTTTGGAATGCCCATCAATTGTGAAAATTAACACTGAGAAACAAATACAGAAATAACTTGAAGTGGGACGCATGCGTACAATTGTGTCCCTTAGTGATATGATGACAAATTTCCTGTTTAATTATCAATTCAACACATTGAATAACACCATTTACCATGATAATATCGTTGCCACGACTAGAATTTACGTAATTTCGATTTATATTCTATTAGACAAAGTGCATTTATGCTATAAATAGATCTAACAACGCAGGCGGATTAGCTGAAAATAGAAACCCAATAATATACCCTAATTGTCACACAGTTTGTATTATTAGAATGTCATTCAATATATATTTTTTTAATGCAAATATCAGTATTTGAAGGTAGATAATTACACAATGTTTGTCTACGTTTACAAACTTTACCTCGTGGTGGTTTAACTTTTTAAATCAAACTATTTCATAAGAATGTTATGAGACAGACAGCAAACACAGTTGGAAGATGATAACATTGATTTTAATAGACGACTGGGTTTTAGACACTTGAAACATCTCTTCACACCTTACGCGACGAGACGTAGGCTATTTAGTTGTTGACCGTTTTCTAGGCCTAACTATACAGCGGAGGTCCATACAACAACATGTTTTTTTGCGAAGGGAAATGTTCCGTTGTTTGCTAATACTAATCTTGGTTTTTTTTTCTACAAACATGGATAAATAAGTAAATGTTAATTAAATGTATAATAACTAACGTTACGATACTAATTGATGAAGCGCCGCTGATTATAATTAAAATGTTGTATAAATGTGCGCTATACAAGTAATAATAATAATAATAATAACGTATTTTCTTCTCCGGAAAACCTACGTATTGAAGGAAAATAAATGATGTTTATGTTTTTCACAATATATATATTATATTAACACAGCTGTCTCACGAGCTTCGACGTGTAAAATCGAATCTCATTGGCAGTTGCGGAACTACACCTAACTTGTATAAATACCCATCTCATCGATCATAGTCAATTTTGTTTACCTCCCCGATGACTGAGTTCTAGCAGAGATTCTAGCATTCAATACTATTCGATATTTATAATGAGTAGACCAAATAAGGCAATTAGGCTTAAGGTGGTGTGATGTTGATGTCTCTTTTTTCATGGAAATCCAAATGTGGTAATGTATATATTTATTTATTCAAATTCAAACAAACTTGAAAGACAAGGAAATACCAAACAGGTGCTAATACATATACTAGTAGGTCAACCCAAAACAGATAACTTAATTACGATTTAAAATTAAAAAATCTACAATTGACCAACATACATTTTAGACATTGTAAAAATTGCAAAAATAAGTATTAAAATGATTATGTTTACTTTAGTTTGTTCTCTTCATTTACCTGATCGTAAGCCGAACATAAAATTGCATTTTCTCTCTACTAAATTTGTTTATGTTCAATCTAGTGATGTTGTGATCGCTGGACATACGGGTCTACTAATTCACAAAGAAAACTAACGATAGATGACCAATCACATATATTCCTTCTTAACAGCTTGCGACGCGCTGCATTAAAGTTAATTAACCATTTATTGAATAACCATTAATCCATTTGGTTCTAAGTAATATAAATTATTCTGAAAGGTTCATGTTATTCATCGTTTGTGAATTAGGATATTAAAGGGTAAAATAATCTTGTTGAATTATATAGATAAATAATTAAAACGTTTTAAGCTGCTACCGTCAACATATCCCTTAATTGAAAGTAGACAGATTATCAAAAGTCGCGTGCGTAATACATCACATCAAAAGTTGAAATCTGTATATTATAGATCTATCAATCTATGTAAGCGCCTAACATTACTAGCATTATTAATTAAAAAGTTGACGTTTAAAATATATATTGCTGTGTCTTCTTTCCTATGTTAGAATACTATTGAAATCACATGCAATTAAAGAAAATAGTCCTCTAACAAAAGAGGCATTTCAGCCTGCAGATGACAGCATAATTAACCGAATTACAATATACAACGTACCAATGAGAACGCATTTGGTATCTTGTTTTTCTGCTGCATAAACGTAAACTACATCGCACTGACAAAAACATTACTCTTACTATTCCTTAGATGAAGCCGTCGTTTTGAATAAAAAAACGAATTGTAAAAGAAGAAAGAGAACAACAAATCTATGTTTATTGTTTATACACGAAATTGATTATTCCATCTAGACTAACAAAATCTCGTTTATCTGTAAACCGCCAATGTAAACCATCCAATCGAACAAGCTTAGTATAAAATAAAACAATCTATTTAAAATAGAAATAAAGAAATATCTTTTACTTAAATATTAAGCATTTCACGCTTATTATTATATTATTACTGAGGCTTCATTATTCTCACTATTTCTTTTTGCCAAATGAGACAAATGAACTTCTAGGTCGTCATTTTTCTGCTCTATATTATTATGAAATATATGTTTGTTGAATTTGAAGATACTATGATAATAGTTACCCATTTCAACACATTTGTCTAACGGAAAATAAAAAGCTGAATTTATGTAGAAATTCCTTCAAAATTTATGTCTGCACATGTCTTTATTTTTCGTCCGTGTTCTCGCGATATACATGTAACAAACTTGTTTGTGCAATGATTTACAATGCGACTCTTGCTGCATAAAGTTTGATCCCATAACAATTACTAGTAAGTTCGTTTCCATTTACACAATATCGTAATGTTTGTGTTTGTTAAAACAACGATTATTCAGAAATACCTAGGAGCGGATAATTAGATTTCTAGTCTGTAAACTGTTTGTAAATTGTATAGTTGTTACTACATCCTGCTCGTGTCCAATATATTCATTTTTCAAGTGTTCTCGAAAATACGTAAATACTCTACAGCTCACTATGTCGGACGATTGGTCGGTCGATAAACACTAACTCAAATTTGATCACGCGACTGCAGCCATGTATATGGCCTTGTTCGAGATCCTGGTAACCGTACAATTTAAAGCTCTGTCTATACATCAAACCCTATGCGACAAAAAGATGTGATGTGCCAATATAATTATGGAAATAATGATGTCGTATCACTACCTTATAAGGGCATATCACTACCATATTTGGTCACATCACACTTTTTGTGTTACACTGACACCACGCCCTGTTTTTTAAGGTGAACAAAGGCTTTTTTGGAAACTTATCCGTGTTTATTGATAGCTTGTTTTCAAATTAACTATATATAGATAGATAATTACCAAATAAATATAGATATGGTCTGAGTAGCAAATGGGCACCTGGAGTGTTGAAATAATACCACACCCACACGCACGTCATTTAGTTAAATAAAACTATGTGATTGATATGAAAAAATGAAAACCGATTACCTAAGCGCATCTAATTCATAAAATAAATTTCCATCTGTATTTTGGACACATACATGCAGACATTAAACTCAGATAAAAAAATTAATCTACCGTATTGATATTCGTAAAACAATTCCATTTGTCCTATCTCATAATCTTAACAATTCTGAGAGGAAAAAAATTCAAAATCTATAAGCCAGGTAGCATGCTTCAATTGGGTTACCATTTAGATTGGTATCCGAAATGTTCTTTCAAACACAAAAGATACGGTAATGGTTATGCTCTGACAAAAATAATAACTATGATGGTAAAATTATAAAAATTTAATCCAAAGAACGAGTTTCATGAGAAAACAAAATGTTTCCGCGTGATTTGAAATCAATACGATTTAATATTACATTGCATCAAGATTTTAGCATTATGTGTTGTATCTATTTTGTGAGTGCATTAGTGATTTAACAGTGTAATAGCATATCGGTGACGTAATCAGCAGAACCCAAGGCTACTGTTCCTATATTATACATTTAGACTAATTTAATCAAACAACAACGTGTTTTATATGTGCATTTAGTATGTATTGATTTTACAAATTACTGCCGAGGATCAAAAGTTTTTTTTTCGCCTTGGCGGTATTTTTGAATCGGTTGACGTTGTGCGTGGGAATGTAAAATCGGTTTTTGATACCGTGATCTCCCCTTATTATATAATGGTTGAAGTATGAGAGATGATATGTTATTTTCCCGAAAGAAGGATGTATGCCTAAACGCTTTGTTGAGCTAACGTTGTAAGTAGATATTTAAACTATTCTACCTTGATGCTGTTGCATATATTTATAATATAATACCGATAATATTATTGTACTGAATAAACTTACCATGTTAAAGTATATTGAACATGTTATATTGCATCCATAGTTGGTGACGTAATGGTTGGTGTGATTTCGGTTTTAAGTTAGTAACTTGATTCAGTTTTTTCCTCTTCTAATGTAGACATTATGTATTCATGCATTCATCTTTTTATTTCGGAATACCATGATGAATTAATATATCCATAGCAAAAAACAAGGAACTTAATCTAAAAAATAATTGTACAGATAAAAAAAATAAGGTTGTACAAAATAACAGACAAATATATAAATATATAAAGTCAATGCAAGAAGGCATTCTACTGTCTATGTATTCTTGACAAATTAATGGCCATGATCAAAGAATTACTACTTGAGTTCACACAATTTGTTTAACTAAAAACAGATGGAACGTCATTTAAAACAAACATGTTAGCACTATAATTTCTAGGCTGCTTCAGCAGCAAACGCAAGGCATTGTTATAGAATAGTTTCAATAATCTCAAAGCGCTCTTATTGTAGGCCTATCTACACCATAAGGTGAACAGTACATGCTGACACACACACAGTCGTAGTAGAACAATTACCAAACTTTCTACTTAGAGAATTTGACCTAACTAGATGGTACGCTCCCTTCGCTCGCGTACCATCTAGGTCGTGCCCATAATACATGTCGTTTACAGGAACGAATAAATAGACACTGATTTATGTACTCAACTAAAATTAGCACCCTGAGAATTACTTCCGAAAGAGAAACTTTTCACAAAATGAGACCAATTGTTTAATTCAAATTTAAACAAACTTAATTTGTGTTTTGTCCTCTACTGGCTTTACAACGCCACTCATGCCAGTGAGGGAAGGGTGATGATGTGGGTGGTTTAAATGCAATAATAAAGATTTGTACATAATATACGGCGACTGAAAACGCTAGCTCATTATCCGTTAAAAAAAATTATATCCAACCTCTGCAGCACAGATTGAAAAAAAATGGATCGAATTTCTGTTATGAGTATACAGTCAAGACGGACATCCATTAGACAGTGTATACCACGATCGAAAAACACCCCTATTTGGGGCAAATCGTTGAACCTAAATTCGTTTTAATTGTCAATAACTAATTATCTAACTCAATTTAATTAGTAAACAGGGTTACATCAGGTGGTTAAAATCAGTACCGAGATTCTAACCAACTTTATATACCATCGAGTAAACATTCTAGAAAAAACGCGCGATTTACCGAATTTTGCCCTTACGTAAATTTATATATAGATACACATAGATTGAAATTGACGTTTGATGTCACTTTCATCACTCAGATTGTTACTGATCACATGACCAAGTTAGGTTATGGAATTATCAAAGTTTAGTGGTGCCCAATTCAAGTTATATAATACACATACATACACGGTATGATGAAGAAGATAAGTAAAAAATATTATTTCTGGAAATCAACATGATCCTATCATTTCTGCATCTATCATCGAACCAAAGCAATAACTAATTCTGTTAACCGAACCAAATCATTACCAATGCAAAAGTGTATACCATCATGTCCACGAATTATACTGCACCGTTGAGTAATGCAATATTATGTTATAAATATGTCGGACGTTCACATTTTCTGGTTGTCATCTAAGCATTAAAATATTTTTTTAATGAAAATTTAACTACTTTATATTAAAATTAAAAAATATATTATATATGGTTTTGGTTTTAATTTGAGTTGACTATTGATGGAATATTTTTACTTATTGTTTTCAGTTCAGTTTAATTGTTATTTTGTAGGTTTTTCTACAGCCCACTATGTCGGTCGGTTGGCCGGTCGATTGGTCGGTCGGTTGGTCGGTCGTTGGTCGATAAACACTAACTTGAGCACGCGACTGCAGCCATGTGTATGGCCTTGTTAGAGTTGCCATGACACTCTGTACTCTGTTAATTTCCTGAAATTAATACTAATATATTTCTGAGATAGCAATTATTATAACAGTATTTTTATTAGCTTATGATAGTATAGCATTAATAGAAACCAATTATTATAGATTATGGAATTCTTCTAAATATTATTTCTTCATTCTGTTAGGTTAGGTTAGTTTACTTATTGTTGGTTTGAAAACAAGAATATTTCCAAAATAAATCATTCTATTGGTGCAAAACAAGTGTATATGCCTACTCCTACGTACAATATAGTATTAAAAGTACTGTGGGGGTTTTTTTTGTATTTTTTTCAATTTAAAGTCTAGTCAGTGGGCTAATAATTAATTATATTACTATCGTTTCTATTGGAAAATAATATTCAAATTGAAGACAAGCACGTTAACCAACAAGCTACATATCATTGCAATGTCTCTTTCACTTTTATTTTTATAATATGTAAATGTTTTATTATGATGAATGAATAAACTTACATTGAACTTCCTTAAAAATAAGAAGAAATAACAAGCGCATGTTTCTAAGCTTAGCAGTCAGTAGAGCAATATATGATTATCGGTTTTATTTATATTTAAAATAAAATGATCTGATGTGTGGGGGAAATCGGAATCCACACAGGAAAAGACGAAAATGCAATGGAATAAATCGTGCGTAATTATACCCTATTAATTATTAATATTTATTAACAGTGTTATCATTTATTAATGATCCTTTTTGGAGAATTTTAAGTTACGTTGGTACTAAATGCAACAAAAAGCTACAGTACGCAAGATATAGAATTGATAAGAATGTTTGATTGCACTGCAATATCTGTCAAAAGCAATCGGACATTCTAACGAGAACAAAACTAATGAAATCTTGTTACCGTAAGGTTCCCTTCAATAAATGCCAGATTTGTTTTAGTCAGATAATAAATGCAAGCGCATAATAATGTCAATTGCCATAAAAAAGTAGTACGGTCGACGGCGAGCCAACTCTAAAAACAGCACGAAGTAAAATAAGGTTAGAATGGTATCTTCGGATTTGATTGAAAAGAAGTGTCCATATTTATTTATCATTACAAACCACCTAAAGATTTACAAAAGTATCTCTAAACGCAATTAGAGAAAGCTAAGACTATTATAGTATGATAAATTGTTTTTTATCTGTAGACGTTTACTTTCATTTTTGAAAGTCTAGCTTGTTGATATTTATTTAGTATCCTAATTGAGATCCAACCACGTCTCTTGTTTTTTTTCAAATATTGTTTTAACAAACTGTTTAACTGTTTAAATACAACAAAAAAAACAACCTGTCAGAACGAATCATTTACTGTAATCTGATAAAATGCCTAAAAATAACATCTGAAATTCGAAGAATTGAGATTAAAGAATACATTAATCTTCTTGTTGCAGTGTTTTCAATCTATCACACGTTAGTATTTGACCAAAAGTAAAGACGTAAATAATGAGCCGATTTATGCCTGGTAGGTGGGACAAAATAATGTTTAGAGACGGTAGACATAATAATTATTATTGGTCAAATGTTTGCTCTACTCTAACGTAGTACATTAAGAATACTAGCGAAAAAATAATTAATTCTCAATGTCCTTAGTATAAAGTACAGATTACGTGAGAGTAGGGCAAAAATCTGACCAATTACTTAACACGCTTATGCGAAGCTACCCCACAGTAGTTACAAACAATTGCAATTATTATTACAAAAATGGAAAGACCAGCCTTTTGCGAGAAAGTTTTGAATGAAAGCAAAGCCGATAGATTAACCAAAAATGACATATCAGACAATTACTTCGTATTGTAACAGGAGGTCCAATGTACACATGTGGCTCGGGTGCATTCCAAGAAACTGAGAGTAGATGGTTACCCATCCCAGTGCATCCGTGCATTGGACCATGTCATGTATTCATTTCGAGCCAAGTCTGCCCCAAGTCAACTCGACCTCATGGCAACTCGAAAACATTATATTTTAATTTCAGATTGAGAATGTATCTAAAAACAAACAATATACCTTCAACAAATAATACAGATGTACATCATCATGGGAAGAGTAAAGTTAAAATTGTAATTTCACTTTTTTCATTGTAAGCAATTAGGAATACAAATCTAATTAATTGATTATATTATTATTGTGGGCATTCACTATGTTAATCAGTGACAAGATCACAATCTAATGAATAATCTTTGCACAAGGTCAATGAAGGATTATAATATATCATGAAATCTGAATACCATTATCGTCTTTATATAATATGTTTTCATGGTAAAATGAAAACATTCGTTTCCTGAAAAAAAAAACGGCCTTTAGTTTTATAGAAAACTAAAAAAGAAATTATTGAGTTTCTTTGTGGTACTAAACACAACATTAATGATGCTACCAATTTATTTTAAATTTAATGTATTTTTAAAAATATTGCAAATTATTTCGAGAACACAATGTGAACCGACCTTTTTCGTACAGCGAATTATTTAATTACGTTAAGATCAACATGTTTGGAGATAAGAAGCGATGCTATAGATTTGTAAAAGTCATTTCATTTGAAGACAGATTAATGAATTCACTGAGTGGTAAACGAGAGATCTAAGCGGAAGGATGTCTTTTAATGCTCTCTTAGGCCATCTTCTAAGTACTCTTACTATGTTAAGTTTGATTGCAATCACGACAGCTTGAAAATAATAGATTACAGTAATATAAATAAATATTCAAAATTCAGCAATCATTGTCTTCATATTGTCAAGGGAAGGGTCAACATTATTATATAACAGTAATAACTAAATTAGCAGTTACTGCAGTTACTGCAGTAAGTACATTTTGTTTACTCTATAACATGTTTATATAGCAGCATTCCGTTAGGCCTGTCGCTCATTTCTTTCATCTGTATTGAAAGAAATCATGATCATCATCATAACCATCATCATTATCATAATCATCATTATCATCATCACAATCATAATCATAACCATCATCATCATCATCATCATCATCATCACCGTAACCATCATCATTATCATCTTAACCATCATCATTAGCATCATAACCATCATCATTAGCATCATAATTATCATCATCACAATCATCATCATAACCATCATCATCATAATCATCATCATAATCATAATCGTCATCATAACGATCATCATCATTACCATAACCATCATCATTATCATCATAACCATCATCATTACTATCATAATTATCATCATCATAATCATAATTATCATCATCATAACCATCATCATCATAACCATCATCATCATAACCATCATCACTATCATCATAACCATCATCATTACTATCATAATTATCATCATCATAATCATAACCATCATCATCATAACCATCATCATCATAACCATCATCATCATAACCATCATCACTATCATCATAACCATCATCATTACTATCATAATTATCATCATCATAATCATCATCATCATAATCATCATCATCATAACCATCATCATCATCATAACCATCATCATTATCACCATAACCATCATCATCACCATAACCATCATCATCATAACCATCATCATTATCATCATCAGCGGCATTATGTTAGTCTACTCTAACGTTGTGAAATTGTTTTCAAGTAAAAAAATAGAATTACATACATGAAGATGCTTTTCTTGACAATTCCTCTCCAGCTTTCTTGACTATCCGAACGAAAACACAATATGAATTTCATATGGTAAATTAGGTTACGTGATTTAGTGTCAACCTTTTTTGTTTTCAAAATGATTTAGTTTCGTATTACTCTTGTTCAGATTGAATTCTTCTATTATTATGTGGCATTCTTTATTTAAACCATTACTTTTATTTCTTTGAAAAAGTGTATATGCACATTACTTCCGTCAATCCACCGTGACATTGTTTGGGGAATCAACTTAACGGCATTATACTTATACTGGATAGCAAGTTCAATCACATCTATAGAAGACTTTTGTCAGAAGTAGTTAATCACTTCGCTAAAATCTAAGCTACTGACGTCACTAAATCCATGATATTTGTTCATGTTATTCGAATACTAGCTATACAAATCCACTGTTTTTATTTGGTGCGTTCATACTGCTGCAGATTATGTATTTTTACAATTATTTCAATCTGATAATGGAATTGCCATTAGCTACAGCCACCTGCTTGTCTGCTAAATTTAGCGCGCTTTGATGTATTGTTACTGAAAGAATAGTTTGCGATACATTGTCGTTTGGATAGATATTTTTGTTCGTTTCAATTGAAAATCTCACTAAAGCTTGGTTCCTTTTAGGACGCAACGCAAGGACGTAAGCGCAGCGCAAATAATTTTAACTATCACGACGCGATGTACTATCCGCCGAACTGTTGCTTGTGATTGGTCAAATTACTTGCTTAGCGCTTACGTCCTTGTGTTATAGTGGGAACCAAGCATTAGATTGAATATTTTCTAGCAAATGCCTACTTGTTTATTTTCTGTGTGCGTAACTTCAAATTACTCATCCGATTCTGGATTCTTGCAACCAAGCAAGATTGGTATTAATCTTTTCCGGATATTCTATCATTATATAACATCTAAATAAATGCCTGTCATTTGGTTGGACGATTGTGGGTCACATGGCGTGCAATAGTACGCACTATTAAATGATCGTTTAATAGTACTTTAAATTTAAATTAGTAGTAGGTTTTAGTATTTTTATTTATTAATGGGAACATCTCTACAAGACGTGGAATCGTTGGAAAAAACATAATTAGCCTAGATGATTGCCTGTCGAAATTTCGTATTGCTGTCTTTCAGCCTAGACCTAGTAGTAGGCCTAGGCCTGTTAATATTAGGCTAGACCTAGGCGTTTTAACCTTGCTATGCCTAGTATTATTTGGTCGTTTGTTGACATAATTAACACTAACAGTAGGTGCGTTTATGAAATACATATAAATAATAATAATAATTAATATAATTATTAAAAACCAAATGTTACTGTTTTAATCAATGGGAATCAAAAGCAGGCCTTGGCTAGGCCTACCTTTTTATTGATTCAAATGACAGGAATCTATTTAGATGTTATATAAAACAAATAATGAATGTTTTATATTCGTGTAATGGTACAAATAATTGCATTTGGTGAATGGTGGAAGGTTATATATCAACTCGGCTGTCGCCTCGTTGAAATATAACATTATCATTCACCTCATGCCATTATTTGTACCATTACACGAATATAAAACATTCATTATTTGTATAATAAATGGTAGTATTTGAAAGCACTAACACTAACAATGTTTCATTTTATTTGTGTGTCAGTCATAGTGTACTGAAAATGTTCGTGTCATATTTAAATTCACTGAATGATTTAAGAGATAGTTTCTATAAAGTTTACCTGTTCATATGGGTTTTAATGTAAAGAAAATCTCAGTTTCTATCCTAATCAAGAAAGAGATTGCATTTTAATGATTTCTGAGTTTTTAATGTCCCTATAGTATATTTTAGTACGTGATGATTATTGTCAGAAAGGTTGCTTGCATGGAGTTGGAAACCTTTTAAATGTATTTTATAGTTCATACTCTTTGATAGAAAATGTGTGGGAGCGACAACATATCTTATTTTATATACCCTTTAGGAACCTTTAATACTAAATTAGGCATAAATGTAAAGTAAGTGGGCATATTCAGTCAGTGGGCTTTTAATGATTCTGTCTGAATTATATTATGCAAAATATCACAGTAATAATATTTTATTGATTTTATAGTTTCTTTCTATAGTATACGGTACTTTCTACTACATTAGCATTTCAATATTGTAAATATTCGATATGCGTATTGTAGTCACCCGATTATCGGCATTGCAAGCCACTCTATCTAGAATATCACAGCGTAACATGTATTTCCTAGTATAATGTAGCTTAGCCCTTAACCTAACCTTACACGATGCAGGTACCGCATATGATACAAATTAGATGATGTATTTCCAAATAGTCCTATAATACTGGGTATATATTGTAGTAAGTGGAAATATAACACTGAGAAACGAATAGGTCAAACTCTGATGCTAATGCTATCAACAACCTTCCTTGCAGCCAAAAATAGAACATAAATGTAAGCCTTGATATTCATTTATATAATTATAAAATTGGCATACAAAATACAGCACCTGAACGCTGTAGGCATTTTTCGCCGATTTTTTTTTATGTACTGACCCACGGCGTGTGGCGCAGGGTATTGGACGTTCGACTACTGATCGTGAGATCGAGGTTCGAATCCAACTCTCGCCGCATTGCTGGTATCCTTAGGCACAAGATACTTTACTTACGTTTGCCTCTCTCCACCCAGGTGTGTAAATGGGAACCCGGTTAGACCAAGACACAACTTTGGGCTGATTACTAGCTGCATTATGGGAGTATGTTTCCATACGTGTTTGATCCAAACAAATGACTGGGATAATAATGTTCAGCTCTTAGAGGTTTCACAACATTAAGCGCTATATCAATCCAGGATATTATTATTATTATTATTATTAACTCTCAATATCATTTTTTTAATTAATTATAATTCAACTTGATTAGTATTTTGGCGAATGTTTATGAATGTTTAAAGTTTATTCTCAAATTGAAGTTGACATTTTCATCGGAACACGAAGAAATAAATCTTCATAATCTAACTACTACGGCGCTACAATGTATTGCGCCACCTATCGTTTAAGTGTTTTACATCACTTTGATCATCAAATTCAACATTCATAATGAATCTGATTGCAATCTTATATTTATTGTTTTTCTTTCTGGAACATAGAGACCTATGTAAGGTTATTAAGTTTCTATTAACTCCAGGCCACATCACTATTAATATTCATTAACGTATAGCTAATTATCTCGTCTTATTTCAATCTACGACAGAGTACAACTGTCAAGTTGTACAGAATTTTGGAGGAATGCAGGGGTACATATCTCTACTGAAAGTGTAGGATAAGACATTTGATATACATGATGCCGAGTAATTGTTATGTGATGGACATTTAGAACAATGTAATGCATGCAAAATTCAGTCTTTCCAGGGAAGGGTACACTCCTTCGAGGTCTTGCACAAATATTATTAACAAATGATACAAATATCCCATAATAAGTAAATCTTGGCTCTTACAACTCAGATGAGAGATCTGAAATACGATGCCAGTTTTAAAATAAATACTTTACTGTATCACTTAAATCTGTAAACATAGCATTTTGCACAGTCTACTATTAATAAATGTCATGAAACGTATTATTCACTTCATAGGTTGTAAAAGATTTTATCGGTAGATTAGCCGGTTGTTTTGTCGGCTGGTTGGGTGGTTCAATGTCCACTCTGTTGGTCATTCAACTAATTGGAATATTGTGGATTATTTTGGTTGATTTACGAATTCTTGCCAGTCCATTATCCGGAACAGGTCCTTCTGATTTACAACTAAGTCTAAATTAAGTTAAAATAATACGTGTGTCTGTCAGATAGGCCTAATGATGTTCCAAATCGCCGATTAGTAGTATTTTTCTATTTTATCGAGGCGACAGCCGATTTAAAAAAGAATTTTATATTTCACCGAATGAAATTATTTGTACCATTGCATGAATACAAAACATTCATTAATTGTTTTATACATGTCATCAACCGAAACATATTTGTAGGCCTAGTAGGTTACGCTTAGTGTAGAGGCAGAATACGAAAAATTGCCAGGCAACTGATTCCACTTTTTTTAAAGTGTTTTTTTCACTTTGGAATACGAATTTAAATTACTTTAATGTATTTGACAATACATTCTATCTTGAACTTTAACTTAAACTAATTGTAATTAATCAAAATCATATAAACTATCTCAAGCTAATGCTTTTTGGTATAAATTCGCTCTACAAATTAATGTTACTATACCAAATTACTAAATGGAGTGTTATTTCTACAAATGAAAAAATAGGTGGTGCTATTGAATGACCCTTTGTCGTTCGCTATGATCGTTTAATAGTATATAATAATGAATGTTTATTGATGATATGTATGCGTAATAATATAAATAATGTAAAGAAGTGAAAGTGAAAAAAAACGTATATTTAAATATAGTTTATTTTTTATCATGTGACCCACAATCTTCCAATTAAATGACAGGAATCCATTTAGCGTCTATTGAACGCCATGTGACCACAATTGTCCAATCAATTGGTACAAATATATTTGTGTGTTTTAGGCCTAACATTAAAATTGTATTTTTTAATAATCATAATCGCTTTTTGTGTAGATGTGATAGAATTATAGTATGATGTGAGAAGTATTGCAATTCTTCAAAATTGAGTGGTTTAAGTCTAAGATAAATTAATTCAGCCAAAACTTTAAATTGATGACCGAATTAAATAAATCAATAGACTAAACGTTTGATAGGCTGTCGACAACGTAGAGATATACAGCAAATGCAGAATTATTCAATACCTTATAATTGTTATGCATTAAAATCGCTGCACGAAAATAATTATGACCTAGCTCTCGTCATTTCTGAGTTCGTTGCCTTCAAGTCTCAATGAAAGTAACATGCTCGCGTCCAATCTGTATAGTTTATACATGTATATTCAGCGTATTTGAGTTATTCTATACTATACGTTGGAATTGAATTTCTATCGTACGTTGCTTTGCGTGTTTTATGCTGCAGTTTTAATGGCAACCGCATCTAGTTTTAATGTTCACGCGTGGTGGAACGTCTAATCTAAATGAATAGTTTGGCAGCATAAAAGGTAACTGTTTTTAAAAGTATTAATTTTCAATTATTTGCCCTAAGTGTTAATCTCTATGACGCAATTTTTCAGCAGTAGCTGATGAATAACAATTTACATTGTGGTGTGCAATATAATGCGCAATTTCCACGTTAGAAAATCACCGCATATACGGAAGATAAGATTATCGTTTCTCTCATATTTACAACATTTTAAAACACTTCAATGCTGTATAAACGGTTATTTGTATATCGGAAGAGTGCTGTATCTTTTTTATTACCATTTCGTCCAAAAATTGATTGAGAGATATCTGGCTCATTTGTGTTACAGCGAATACAGCTTCTACTCTGAATTTGCATATGGTGCATTGTATGTTATTATTGATGCTATGCTCTGGTCAAATAAATAGAATAGATGAAGTGAACCTCCAGATTGTTCATTTGTATAAAGCCAGCGTAGAAATGAACAGTAGATCAAAGAGTAGATTAATAATAGATATATGCTGCTCCGAACAATTTTATTTTAAGAATTACTTAAAATCACTGTTGTACATACCGTACTTATTATTGCGTGCGTTAGGTATTTCTCTCATGCAAATGACATATGTAATCAATGTAAAATTGCAATTAATCGGATCTTGGTGGGGTACACATGTGTGTGTTTGTTTCTAATAATAACCAATGCTTCATAATACAGTGTAATAGACCTATATATAATTATAGGAGCTGTCATATACATGGCGAACGTCACCTTTGTAGTTCAGTTCCCCAGTTCTGTGTAGATTTTTGTTTTGTGATATGGAATATAAAAATGACTAAAAGGACGAACCTTATAAGCTCAATAAACCCAATATTGAAATAGTCTAAAGCGCTGTTATATTGGTATAATTAAACAAACAAATGTAGTATATTAAAAAGCGCACTCATGTTTGAAACGTGCATTAAATATTGTATCAGATGATCTTCGCACAAAATAAACATAACATTTAATGCTTAATTAAAGTCCTGAGCTCCAAGACTCAAATACTCTTTGGAATGCTTTATCAAAAAGTATTTTAATACCTCATTTACATTCAATAGTATTCATATTAAATTGTATGTAACCTATACATTTATATTACTATACTTTATGCATTGTAATCGATCTTTCTTGTATTTCTTTCGTATTGGCCGTTTCAGGTGATTAAATATACTTACTGTATAAATAACACATTTATTCGTAGTCCAACGTGTGGAAATATGCAATGTAAATGACTAAGTAAACACTTATACTGTGTCTATTCACCCGGTTCTCGGTACTGTATCTGTTTAGCAAAGATGCTTTTAGCTTATTGATTATTACAATGTTATGCGACACGCATTACACTGATTACATAGATTGATTGAACATTCCTACGCTATCGTTAAATCAACTCGTGTGCATTTGTCTCTTCTTCCAACATCTCCCTAGAAAATATTATTTACTCAGACGCTATACACACTATACAGCATGTATGTAAATCAACATCTTATAGATAATTGCCTACTTTTCATATTCTGTATACCTCAGGGTTATAAGCAATTGTATATGTAAATCAGCCCATTATGCGTAGAAAAACAACGATTGGCTTGTAACTTCTTTCTTCTTCTTAATTAGAATCTTTGCCAATTTAAAATAACGCTTTGATTGTGACTCACGGTCACTCCTCACTAACGCGTTGACGTATGATATTTAGGTCTAAATCTATTGTGTTAATTAGCTTATTCAGAACATGGTTCATTATATTGACTTAACTTGATTTGTTTTTCTTTTTTTGTTTTGCAGTGTCCTCTACAGTTTTGGTGGGAATTTTTGCAGCTTCGTTTACAGTTTTCATATTTCTTGTGGTTGGTTTCTATCATTACTGTCGACGTCGTAAACAGTCGCCATTTTCAAGCAACTCGAATCGGTCATATGTAACGAAGAGTTATTGCGCAAAGACAAGCAGACCCCCGAGCAGTCCTGAAAGTCTATCGTCTCCAGAGTTTCCTTCTGATTACGCTCCGTCAATGTCATCACTCCATCCGTCCCAGTCATTTTCGTCACAATCTATATCATCGCTTGAACGTAAACTAACTGTTAAAAATAGGACATTCTCTGGGAGTACAGGAAGCATGATTGATCCAACGACATTGAATAAAGATTGTTATTCGGAAGATGGCTTCGAAAGTAGTTGTGCCATTGAGGAAGCACCACCATCTCCGAGACTGATAGAGCCCGGTGCGCTAGGAGAGCTCGACTTCACCGTCGAATACAACTCGGCTAGGCAGACGTTCCTTGTGACTATACACAAAGCAAGTAATCTACCTAAGCGGGATCCATTGGCATCTGGTTGTACTTCAGATCCGTACGTCAAGCTGTATCTTCTACCAGAAAAGAAGCATAAAGTAAAGACGAGGGTAATGAGAAAGACATCCGATCCCGTGTATGAAGAAACTTTCTCATTTTATAATCTGGAGTACTACCAGCTTCAAGGAATAACCCTGCATTTTGTGATCATGAGCTTCGATCGATTCTCGCGTGACCAACTTATTGGCGAGGTCGTTGTCTCCACGGCGAATGTAGACCTTGGCCAAGGTCCTGTCCACATGACAAAAGATATAACGCCTAGAAAACCAAGGGTAAGTAATATTTCTTCTGATTGATTTTTGTAATTTTGTTTGATCTTGCGTTAAATCTTTGCTATATTACATTGGCTGCAACTTTAATTTATTTAAATTACTAAGTTTTGATATTTGTTTTTTTCCGCTTACTTTTTTTTTGTTATTAGGTAATCTTTTTGTTGGAAAAAGATCACCTATTGTTATTTTACAAAATCGTTATTTTTCTTTTTCTTTGTTTATTTTGTGGTCCGATTATTTAAAAAAATTTCAATTAATTGTAAATGTTCACAATATCTTATAACAACAACAGCTCGGCCACTGACTCGCTTCAATTCAAATGACGTCACCATATCAAACAAATTGATAATTTCTCCTAATGTATATTTAATGTTTATAACTTTTTATTAAAGGTGTTGTATTGTAGAATATGAATCCATGTAGACATTCTGCATATCGGAAGTTTGACGTCATCATGGCCATCTGAATTTAAAAAGTATTATTTTCATTCATCACATTCAAAAGAGGGCGCATCTCGCTTTGTGTATTCTTGCTTAGACAATTATTTTCTAAAATTGTTAACTTCATTTTCATTTTAATGACGAAATGTCAAAAATTGGAATGTATGATAGACCTGTATTCAGCAATTGGTAGACGACGGTAATAAAGCATAGAATTCCACTGAGACTGAAAGACAGTGAAAACACAAATTTGACTTCAACACGTTTACAACACAAACTACCGAGTGTAGTTTAGCTAGTAAACACCGACAATGTGCCTTACCTTTCCATTATTAATTTCATCAGAAAAATTCAAACATTGTTGGCCACATGTCAAGATGACTAAAAAAACTGTGTTAAAATTCCACTAGAAATTTTACCTTTTCAATAAACTATAGTAGGAGCACGTGTTCCACTTCCAAATGTGGAACTTGTACCACACGCCATAATTCCGGAAGAACCACCCCATTCCATTATTGATAAACTTGGTCTGTAAGTACTTCACCATGGTCAGTTGATCTTCCAGGTTGAGTTATAATAAAGCCTATTCACAATGCCTCACGTCGATTATTATTATTATCACGAGGATAGCAAATTAATATAGGCCTGCAGATTGTAGGCCTAATGATGATGGTAACTTACTTTACCTGTCGGAGTGCCACCTACAGTTATTACTATAGGTGGCACTCCGACGGTGCATACCTCAGGCAGTATAACTTCCTTACATACAAAAAATTCCCTTCATAAAACAATTCTCCTCGAACAAAAAAAAAAACAATTGTTAATTGTGTCTCTTTGTACTGTGACACTGTGGCCTGTAATTAAAAATAAATATTTTGCGTGTATTATGAATGAAATCCTTCTTCCTAGTAAACTTCCAGATTATGTATTCATGAAAAAAGTTTGCCTATCGGATGTTGTGACGTCATCATCCGATCAGCTGAATAACAAACAATAGTTTTTAGATATCTTTCATCAAAGTGTACATCGCGCGTCAATTTTGTTATATAAATATACATATTTATATAATATCTTTCTGCTGACAATTGAATATTGTCATCTTCATGTTTTATTGTGAAGACGTCATCATGCCAATACATAAGAATATAATGTGGATCCCGTAATTTTTAAGTGACGAATTAAAATCTGTTTTTTCAGACACTCCCGTTTCCATTCTTCATTACAACACTGAATTATTATCTTAAGTATGGTTATTAATATAACACATTTCAGTATTTACCTTTTGTGTAACATAAATATTACTGTTTTGCTATTTTTTGTGATGTTGTATTATTTGTTTTTAAATGATTTGTGTTATTGTTTCTCTTTCACATTGTAGAACTTTTCTTATAATATTTTTACTGATATTTGAATGTTGCATATGTTGTAAAAGATACTAATTACATAATATGTTTTAATAACTGAACATAATAGAGCATTGATAGCTCATTTAATTAACAATTCTCTGCTGCAGTGCGTTCCTCGTAATTACAATTGCATCTATTAGATGCAAATTCGTTTTACTAACGACAGGTTGAAATAAAAGATTGTTGTTCTCGAGTCTATAACCTGACCATTATGAACTTTCAATCGTAATATAATATGATAATCCACCCACTCATAAATTATATACAGCCCACACATTATTTTTTTCCTGTAAACCTAACACTATCAAGATAGCAATCCTAGCCTAGTACACGATGTTGTTGATCAAAGGTTGAGAAAAAAACGTAATATTTTAGATTTGGAATTGTAAGAGAAAAGGGTTGGAATGTAGTATTCCTCAAATACCACTGGTACGCAACGCAAGGACGTAAGCGCAACGCACCGTGATTGATTTTAATCGTGGTTCCCATTTAGGACGCAACGCAGACGTAAGCGCAACTGGCGTAATTTGACCATTCACGACGTGATGCATCATCCTAACTGTCGCTTGCGCTTTGTCATGTGAATTTCATTGTTACAAATTACCCACGTGACTAACGTAGTAATTACATGCGTATTTCAGGAGTACATGTGCGTTAGTTGCTCTCATATCAAGCAACCAACATTAATAAAGGTAGAAAGCTATAAAACGGTCTGTTAAGCCGATTTTCCACTAGGCGAATTTGTTCGCGCGAATCGAAGGCGTCAGCTAATACGCATGCGTAGAGAAGGATTTGGAAGATGTAAACATGAATACACATGCGTACAAGCTGGCGCGTTCGATTCGCGCGAACAAATTCGCCTAGTGGAAAATCTGCTTTACAAACTACCGCTAATTTATACGAACTAGATTGAGAACGGAATGAATATTTTATTTTAGAATGATACTTTGAAATGAACACAATCACATTCGAATTTATCATGAATGTCAGGTTGATCTTATTGAAACACAATATACAGTAAAAAGTACTGGACATTAAATGTACATTTTGTTCACCCTATCGTCAAGAGTCATTTTGATTGATTGAAAGATGTATTTTTGTAACTTATAAACTATTATTTTCACGTCACGTGTATATACCTGCAGTCTCTACAAAAACAGCGTCTACAATCCACCCGGTTTTACGCGTGTGAACACGTACTCAAATCATTAAGTATCAATCTATACATCGGCAGCAACAGCTGGAAATACTTGTTTACAGACAGTTTTGTTTCTTGTATTTATAACTTAATATGCAGTCGTATTCCGCATGACTGTTTTCAACAGAAATTTGAATTAAGTAAATGAATAGTATGAAAAGGTCAAAGGTTTAAGAATTCGTTTTAATTAGTAATGCAACATGTAATGCAGCATAGTCTCATATTTGTGTAGTACACAAAATAAGACGATAGTTATAAAATCAAATGAAAATATCTTTTGTCCTAGCCATGTAATTTTGGCGTATTATTAATATTTAACAACAGTTTCTTGTCTTGTAATTGACATTGAGGCGAAGCTTTTCTGGTTACAGGACGAGTTCTTTTCTCTTCCTGGAATTGCTGGTTAGAGCTGCATAAAATGAGTTCAATCAGGATAGAATTGATTTTGATGTTCTCTGTCTTGTTTTTTTTTTTTTTTAAGGTAGCGAAGAGTCAGGGTCGTGGTGAGCTACTAGTATCCCTAGGCTATCAACCGGCGCTCAATAAGCTAACTGTCGTCGTATTGAAGGCGAAAAATCTACCAAAGATGGATGTTACTGGGCTCTCTGGTACGTAGTCAATATTTTGCAAAATACTGACAGCCTTAAGATCTTAGGAACTTTCTGTATTTAAATGTTATATTTTGGTTATGAATAGTATGCGTCATTTTAAAGAATACCACTTAATAATATAATAAATATCATTGTAATCAGATAATTCAATTGGTTAAAGTTCAAGTTCAAATTTATTGTCAAATATATAGCAATTAAAATGTTTTCCCAAGGTTAAAAACACCATAAAAATAGTTACACGCAAATACATACAAAAAAACAATTCAATATTAAGATAGGTTAAAACAGTAAAAGATGAACTTGATAAATTGCACTATGATTTAGTTAAGATTTAAAAATACAGAAAACTTATCTTTTCAATTGCTTATTAAATATTCTAACTGCACATTTATTTTTCAGATCCATACGTAAAGATGTATCTCATGTATGGAACACAACGACTTGCTAAGAAAAAAACACGATTAAAAAAGAGAACACTTAATCCGGTTTTCAACGAATCTTTCATGTTCGATGTTCCGATAGATGGGCTTGAGAATATCCATTTAGAATTTCATGTGCTTGACCATGATCGAGTAACAAAAAATGAAATAATTGGGCGACTTAACATCGGTAAAAATGCCAATGAACTGGAAGCTAAACACTGGGACGACATTGTTCAGAATCCACGACGTCAATTTGCGGAGTGGCACGCCCTTACAGCATGAATAACAATCATTGGTTACATAAAAGTATGGCGTACTTAAAGCGTCAAATAAGCTTTCATTGTCAAGATCTGTTTATTGTACTGAGAAGGAATTCAGTTATACATTTATATATTACGTAACTTTGTCTTCATTATATGTTATATTGTACTTTGTATAATGTGTCATTATGACTGAAACATTTATAACCATGGTATGTTAACAATAATGTTAAAGTCTAATCCCAATATCAAATAATCACTATATTATTGGAAATATTACATTTCATTTAATTGAATTGAATGTCATGAAAATAAATGTGCAAATTAATACAATCTCTTTTAGAAGTAACTGAATTTTTCTAAAAATGCTTTGTTAATTATTGAATGTTGTTTTCGTTATTTATAAAGTGTTCTACGGCAACCATGCCATGTGTCCAACGGTTCCTTCTAGGACGCAAGCGCAACAGAAGCGAGTTGACCAAAAACGACAAAATTCAGATGATACATCGCTTGTGATTGGTCGAATTAATTGCGTTGCGCGTATTACTTCATTGCGTTGTATAGTGAGAACCAAGCATAAGAAGCGTGTGTAGAAAATAAGTGGGGCCTCCTACGCGGCGCTATACAATCTTTGCTCCTACATGCATGGAATGATTGTTCTTTTTCACGCTGCTGCTCTAGCCCGCTACGTCCCATTAGGACTACTCAATCAGAAGCTAAAGCAAGCAGCAGCTATAGTTCTAAGGACAGACAGTTTTGTGAAAATGGAAATTCCACTATAATTTATTGATTCCAGCTGCTACAGTTGTAGACCCAAAAAACGTCTGGGAAAGAGTCTATTAGGACATTTCATGCTAAAATTACAAATCCCTAAGCATTTCTGGTATATTCACTGTCAGATATTCATTGAATTATTATCGAAACAGTCCATTAAAGTTTGTGTTTGTAATAGGATACTTCACAATTGAAATATCTAGGGTGATGAAGTGACCCCCAGATTTGACCGTAGCAATAAAATTAACTAAAGTGACAGAAATTGAGTATTCACTTCTGTAACAAAAAAATAATATTTATTCACATATAAAAAAAAGAAAAGAAACCCAAAAACCATTGTCTGACAGACAATTTAAGTATTTGTTGCTTTAAATTACATTTTTTTCAGGTAAAATAACTATTATGTGACAATAAAATGACACATTCAAAAACATTTGAAATAAAAAATATTTTTCAATAAGCGAGCAGCGTTTTTTGTAAGAAATATTTCTTGTTTACATTAAACAATGTGAATGTGTAGCACCAAGCTACACGTACCTCCTGCACTTCGCTCAAATTTACCGCAGTCATATTTTGGATAGCGCCCTTAATATTTCGTTACCATGCGAAACAGATTTTTACTGGCTTACGAAAAACGAATAATTGTGCGTGACGTATCCGTTTTCGTTATCGTATTCGTAAGATTGCGAAACCTCCCTAATGACAATATTTTGACGCGTGAAAGGGACGTTTTTTTAAACCCTTTTCTATTGTCACCGATAATTTAGATATACAATTAATTATCTAACCATAATCAATACTTTTGCAAGGTACCTATAAAGTGATCATACATATCACCTGACTTTTGTCATCCGAACCACCGCTTCTTTTTTTCTGATCAATGTATATATTTCAAGGAAAAAACAAGACGTGTTTTTAAAAGCAGTATAATGAAAGTTGTTGAATTATTTTAGGCCTATACCATCGATGTACTGTATATAAATATCTTATTATACGCCTATTCCCATTGTATTTATTGAATGACCAATATACTGTGATAACTATACCGAAACAAATCAAATGTTGTTATAATTGATTTAATACATTTTAGTCAAGACATTAATACCAGAGTCATTTTGTACATGGCTCCTATAAAGTGCGCCGCCTATGGCAAAGACGTGTTTATAATAGACGTTGGTGGCGTTATTGATACTCTGACTGAGACATTTCAAATTTGAATTATTGTCTCAGGATGAATGATAAATGAGGGTTCTAAAATTTCCATTAATGTTTGTTAAAACATGTCAAATTTGTTTTAACTATGATGAAAAAACAGTCGCAAAGACTTCTTTTTTAGCACTTTTTCGCGGGTAGGCCTATGTGTTCAGGAGCAGTGTTCATGGCTTGTTTTTAATACACTTGGCTAATTACTGTAATGTAAATAATATATGAAATAAATGTTTATGTTTGCTATGAATTAATTGTGTTTTATTGAGTCTCTTTAATGACATTTATAAGGCATAGGTGTGTATAATTAATCAATCCTGATCTCGTCTTTGAAAAAAGAGAAACTGTTGTTTGCACCCTCCTTGTATTTTGTGTGCTAACAGAGCCACCACATATATATATATATATATATATATATATATATATATATATATATGGCTCTGTGTGCTAATCCATTAGAGCGCCCCCAAGGGGGTATAGAAAAAATCCGGAGGTGGCGCTATTTTAAAATTTTGAGCATTCTTGTTGGCCTAAATTTATTATTCGAAGAAAATAAAATAGAAAATGAACTTATGTCTTTCATAATAAAGCATGTTCAACACTATTTAGACTATTTAAAGTGATTTATGGAGGCGGATCGGTGAGGTCTGAGGTAATTGAAGACGATAGCATGGAAAATTCCAAGTACAGTAGGCCTTACTCCTTCATAGCATTATCTATTTCTTAAATTGTTTGATCCAGCCCCGTGGATAAATAAATTTGAATACAATGATAGTTGTTGTGCAATCAGAAAAAACACGTTACTATGGTTACACGCATGGTAAATGCAACCGTACAACACGTTGAACTCAAATTATAAAACGGTATAGAGTTATGGGACTGGCTCAGGGCTATTGACTGGTGCTAGAGGGCTACCAAGAGATTGCCACAAATGTCATGCAAGTGGCGCTATTTTAAGAGACCTAACAGCTACTGTAAGTGTACACATAGGTAAAAGTTTATTTAATTGTGCACAGAAAAATGAACAATAATATTATTATCATTGAAGCATCCTTAGGTTGTAGTTGTGGTGGTGCAGCTCACCTGGCTCCAGGTAATTGATATGCAAATTAGGTTTGCCTGGCATGCCTGGCTTTTGTTAACTAGCATAGGTTAGTGCTGTAGCTGTTCAATTCTAAGTTTACTTTAGGCCTAGAGACATATCTTTGGTAAGTGTTTAATAAAATGCGTGTATCTATAATGTACACTTTTAAGTATGATACAGACTTATAAGCTGGTTTCTACTGTTAGGCATAATAGTCTGTAGAGATGTAGGCATTCTTTTGTTGTATGTTGGTACTAAGCATTTATTTTGTTATTATTATTAATAGTCAATCCGGAATAAGGCGTCCGATGAGATGCAAATAAACTGAATTGCAATTTTGTGACCACCTGCTAATGTACCATTAACACTGTCACCACAACTTCGTATACGGTATCTATGGCTTAGTAACTGTTATTTAACAAGAATAATATTCTTGTAGAGAATTAAGGTAAGAATGGAGTTTGTCTAATTCTAAAGAAGTAAGCAAAAAGACAACCATGTTAACTTTCTCGATTTGTTGAAATACCGCCCTCTCATTCAAGTAAGGCGCCAATAACAGTCCTTTGATCTTATGTCTGACTGCGACATACCAGCATTACTGTACCATGTACATATTCTTCGCGGCGCGCGGTGCATGTTGAGGGGCATGGAACTGAACGTGTCGCAGTCACAGATAAACTTTCATCTCCGGAGTTCAGCATCCTGATGTTAGATTGCCTTGATCCATACACGGAGCTAGCTGTTTAAATTGCGAACGCGGGGCGGAGTGGCTGAGCTGAATACATTGTACTTCTAACCTTTTGTGGATACATGCATATCCTTTATATTGCTTTAAATACCTCCTTTAAATTCTCTAATAACATGATTTATTAATGAATTGTGCATGGAATATAATTAAAACTATTAATGAAAACATTGCACAAAAGCATCGTTAAAATAATATTATTGAAATACAAAATAATGTTTTAAGTGTATTTACTATGTAAGCAAAATTTATCCGTAATGTGAAATAATGACATGACAGCTTATTAGATAGTTGTGTCATATTCCAAGGAAGTAGATGACAGCTATGCAATTATAGCACATTGACTGTTGGTATCATGAATACATTGAGTTGGATTAATTTTTGGTACTGTGTAATAATGTATACAATAGGGAGGTTTCGCAACCCTTACGAATACGATAACGAAAACGGATACGTCACACATTTGTGAAACTTTTTGAGCTGATCCCCATTTCATATTCGTAAAGCGTATTCGTGAAGACGAATATCACCAGTCATATTCGTAACTACAAAACGAGTATAGTTTTTGCTCTATTTTGCACATTTTGCATTTGAATCAGGAATGATTTATGATTATAATATACTTATAGATTTATTGAAAGTAATTTACTAAAGTAATTCACTAAAATGCCAGGTCAATTTTGATAAATAGCAGTTTTTAAAATCCTCGCTTTGATGTTACGCTAGGCCTAGGCAGCCAAGCACCAAGCTACACGTACCTCCTGCACTTCGCTCAAATTTACCGCAGTCATATTTTGGGGTTCTAGGACACCTACCCCCTAGACAGTTACCCCCCGGATGTTTACCACCCGGACAACTACCCCCTTAGGACAACTACCCCCCGGACAACTACCCCCCGGACAACTACCCCCTTAGGACAACTACCCCCTTAGGATAACAACCCCCCGGACAACTACCCCCCGGACAACCACCCCCTTAGGACAACTACCCCCTTAGGATAACTACCCCCCGGGTAACTACCCCCCGGTCAACTACCCCCCGGTCAACTACCCCCCCCCCCCCCATCCAAAAGTAGACAAATATATAGGACCGGTTTCTGTAAAAATGAAATCATCTGTTTTTAACGGGTGTTTCGAAACTAGAGACCCGAGACCAGAGACCTGACACGAGACCCAATACGAAAAGGGAGACCTATATTTGGGTCTCCCTTTTCGTATAGTGTGGTCTCTCTTTTCGTATAGTGGGGTCTCCTTTTTCGTATATTTGGGTCTCCCTTTTCGTATAGTGTGGTCTCTCTTTTCGTATAGTGGGTCTCCCTTTTCGTATATTTGGGTCTCCCATTTTGTATATTTGGGTCTCCCTTTCGTATAATTGGGTCTCCCTTTTCGTATATTAGGGTCTCCTTTTTCGTATAGTGGGGTCTCCCTTTTCGTATAGTGGGGTCTCCCTTTTCGTACGTGGGTCTCCCTTTTCGTATATTTAGGTCTCCCTTTTCGTATTGGGTCTCGGGTCTCTGGTCTCTGGTCTCGGGTCTCTAGTTTCAAAACACCCGTTTTTAACCGATTATTCTGTTTAACAGCACGCTAGACCCTAGATGTGCTAGATTTAAAGTACCGTATTTATTGAAAAAACGGCCTGGGCTGTTTATTGTTTAGGTGGTTTTTAGGTGGACATTTATTGGAAGAAAGTTGTTTATTCAATGGGAGGGGGTATAATCTAATGGAAATAGACGCCGATTATTCCATATGATGTTTCATGGGAGTGACATGGTCACCGTTTATTTGAGGGGAATTTATTTAAAGATCGACGTTTATTCGGCGAGTGAACATTGAGGTCAAATATCAAAAGTGATATTATTCTTCAAGTGTACAAAAATACATATATGACAAATTTGAGACAAAAATTAATTTTTTTAAGACCAGTGGTTATCGAAGCATTGTCCTGACGCAAAAATTATTATTATTATTAGCGAACCCAGTCTTTACAGTAAATACAGGGAGTACTATATAATACGTTCGACTATCCTATGATCATGGGTGACAATCTTCAGTTTATACCAGGCTATATTTATGTTCAATCTTTTACTTTTGTTTACAATAATGAATAGTAATTCGTCAAAGTAACGAATTAAAATATAGTTATTAATTCCTATTATACACTGTTGCAGAGTCAGGTTGTTGAATGGTCTGGGTTGTTAGGGTGTTCTAAAGGGATAGTTTTCTGGGTGGTAATTGTCCGGGGGGTAATTGTCCGGGGAGTAATTGCTCCTAGGGGGTAATTGTCCGGGGGGGTAGTTGTCCAGGGGGTAGTTGTCCTAAGGGGGTTGTTGTCCTAAGGGGGTAGTTGTCCGGGGGGTATTTGTCCGGGGGGTAGTTGTCCTAAAGGGGTAGTTGTCCTAAGGGGGTAGTGGTCCAGGTGGTGGTTGTCCGGGGGGTAGTTGTCCGGGGGGTAAATGTCCAGGGGGTGAATATCCGGATACGATATTTTGGATGGCGCCCTTAATAATTCGTTACCATGCGAAACAGATTTTTACTGGCTTACGAAAAACGAATAATTGTGCGTGACGTATCCGTTTTCGTTATCGTATTCGTAAGATTGCGAAACCTCCCTAATGACAATATTTTGACGCGTGAAAGGGACGTTTTTTTAAACCCTTTTCTATTGTCACCGATAATTTAGATATACAATTAATTATCTAACCATAATCAATACTTTTGCAAGGTACCTATAAAGTGATCATACATATCACATCAAGTTGTTTATTCATTCATTATTGATAAGTATAGAAAATGTTATTTTAATCATTTTTCAACCTTGCTGATTCTAATATTCCTGTACTTATGCATTATGTTCGATTATAGTATATTTTTAATAATGATTAATTTTAACAAGGTCTTCGGTAAACTATCAATGACCTTTGCAGGTGACATAATCATTATTAAATCAATGATCGATGTCTAAGAGATGAAAGGCATCTGGTTGCGTTCTGGATGTAAGACCGTCCGGGAATCGCGTCTGGTGCTGTATACCCGCGGATAGTGATGATGTACTGATAATATCTGTACCATACTGATTGCATCCTAAGGTAAAATGCTTTACTTTTATTGTCTCGTCCTTCGGATGGGATGGGATGTAAAGCCGTTGATCCTGTACATATACTGCACGTTAAATAACTTATTCGAAAAGAGTAGGCGATCCTCTCCCAGTGTGTTGATCTGATAGGCGCTGTACTACTGTAGCCTGTCGTGGGTCCGTGGAGGGCCTGATCCAATTAATTAATAATATATAAGTTTGATTATCTTTAAATAATAATGATTGGCCTACGCATATACAAACTTATCCAATAACACGTTTCCTTATTTCGGCCGTAATCAGTGTTGTTGGTAGAATTGAGAAATAAATGATGGAATAATATTCGCTTTTTCGGAAAAATCACAATATCTACATGAAGATATATAATAAATAATTAGCTTTTTTACAGCCTTTTTACGTCTTACAAGAAAGTCAACGCTAATCCAATTGTTTAGCAATTACCAACAAGAAATAAGCTGAAGTCGGTAAAGAAAATTAATGGCCATTTTAGCCGATGTACATATTAACAAACGTCATTTAAAATGTATCAACACGTATTAGTGTGACATACGTGACTAAACCGCAAGACCATTACAATAACCCAGAATCAATCGTGCCTACTAAATGTCACTTTCCACTAAACGTTTAGAACAAGTTGGGTGTGAGGTTATTAAGCCTGTGGCAGATCACCTCTTCCAAATTTTTATTTTAGAAAACATCTTTTACCTAATTAGGAAATCGTAATGCGTAATTAGTGAGTTTGACACGAACAAGTGATTTAAAATGAAATACTCTCATGCAACTATTGAAAAATCGTTTTGCTACATAGAACGCCCACTAGCACGTTATATCATACTTCATTCAATTAACCAGAGATGTAGAATATTTATTATATTAATTAATAAATACGTTACGTGTCGTTGTTTGAAATCCAGAAGGGACAGAATAAATGCTCTGCATTATGTTACAGAGAAAACTAAAGCTCGCGCGAACTTGTAATTGCCTATTGTCTATACTCTATACAACCCCTGACCTCTAAACCCACAGGTCATTCTAGAGATCGATTTGTTTATTTTATAAAGATGAGGATTTAAAGAATACATACTCTCGCATTCACTGGTCATTATTCTGGTCGTTTAACTGGTGTCAATTTGGCATCCTCCATCTGTTGTCTTGGGTTCATTGCGCACTGTATTTTGTGCTTTCTAGGCTGGCCCAGATTGTTATCTTTTCTGTCATCTGCCTACTTCCTTAATTTCATCTCTACTTCTTTCACGGTCATTTTAACATTTTCTCTTAATTTGTTACTTAATTTAATATGAAAATAGAGGAAGAAAATAAATATTTATTTGAATTCATTGGCGACCACACATCGTCTAAGCTTTTCAAGTTATGAAGTTAAGTTTTACTTACTATATTTATAAAACTTTAAAATTGAGTATCTTCAATTGAATAAACTGACGTTACCAAATAGTTTCTACTTTTGACGTTTAGTAACAAAGTGAAGAAAAATAGAAGTTGTTTAGAATCCATTAAGATATCATGCCCCACTGACTGTTGGAGTTTTTTAATTGGGTGATCTATTTAATATCAAAGTTCAATTCTAGCATTAACAGAGTTTCGCAGTGCAACAACATTCCCAAGAAAACAAAAATTGAATGAGAAATGATTTCGTTTCAAAAATGACAATATGGAAATAATGTAGCAGAGTAAGAAGATGATATTGTTGTTATAATTTTTATATTTTTATGAGGACAAGTGCAAGTAGTCAAGCAGAATACGGTACCCAAAGCCATCATTATAAAATCTATTGTTGACGAATCTGCAGCTGTCACTAGATACATCTTAACTGACTATTGCATGTCAGACCTTATAATAATTATTATGTGGCATAATATCAAGAACAATCTTCCCAGGGGCAAGAGCAATAGACATAGGCCTGGAGAGTTTCAACTACTCCTGCTCCAACAGTTACAGAAACAAGTCGGATGGTCAACGCCTTTTCATTCACCGTTCTTTAAATGTTCATCCCTTCCTCATCATCTTCAGCATCATTTGTTATTATATTTATTTTGTGCTGCTAAAATGAAGAAATAATCTCGTTAGAATGCAATTTGTATAAATAGGCGTCGACTATTTAGTATTTATTGAATGTAGATACTAGCCAATAATTGATAAAATAGAGCTGCAGCCAACCAATAGTTTATTCTTATTAATATTCTCTCCATTCATTCTGTATACTACATGCAGATTAGGTAAAAATACACACTGAAACACAACCTAATTAATGCCGTAATATAATTATTGCTGCCCATCATCCTTTTTTACTAACAAAAAGAGAAATTATTACAACTCTCAGATTACTCAACGAGAGTTAAGAGCTGCGTTCTTTCACATGAACCTCAGGCCAATTCTCTTTTGAAATCGATCGAGGAGTTTATACACATTAATAATCGTATTTTATATCGTTACAATAATTTAGTTCATAAATTTATAAATTGGATGTTTGATGTTAGTGTTTCTGAGCATATGTCAATAACTTATAAAGGTATATAAATCATTGTAACATTTTAAAGCGTTTCTTGCAATTATTAGTCAACGTTGTGTTAGACATTTTGATAGACATATAATGCTGATATATATTAAATGTACAGCAGTAACTCTGAAATTAATAGTCATAATGCTGTATTAGATTTGTATTAAATAGTCAAGGTAAATGTCAATAATATTTAAAACATTTTTTTATATAATACATTAAGCAATGACGTCTGCTTAACTTGGGGACTTTGCATATTTCTAATATAATTTGAATTTCGCCTTTGGCATTTCGGTTGGAATAACATTCCCCTTTTTGAACTGAGTATATGATGCAGATGTGTGTGTAAGAAAAGAAAAAGAAAGTTACTGACGTAATGCAATGCCAAGTATTGCCGATAACCAAACTTACTGTTTCTTTAAATAACTTGGTTTTTTAGGCCTATATCATTTTATTCATTTACTATAAATACAGGAGAATTCATGTTAACGGTAAGTGTTCCTACCAGTGCCGATCCCTGAACACCCGATTCTCATATGCTGTATCTCCACATACTATCTATTTCCGAAGTACCATAAGAATATTTGGTAATACAGCATCTAATTTATATCACATGTGGTGCCTGTATCATGTAATGTAAGGTTAGGTTAAAGGCTTATAGACTAGGATGATAACCATCGACGGTAAATAGACAAATGTGCATTTTTCGTACATAAAACAAAAGAAATATAAACACGTTTCATTCTATAACTATAGAATAACCCTCTATGCTTTTTTTGATGAAAATAAAATGTTCACACGTCAAATCAAATGACGTCATGATTAGTAAGAGCCAAAATGTCGTGACAATACAACGATTTTCTTGTTTATTTTTTATCATGACATCATTTTTATTTAAAAACACCGTAAATGATTATCCTATAGTTCTAGAACGAAAACTTTTCAAATTTATTTTGTTTTATGTAAAAAAAAAATGCATGCTTATATATTTATCGTCGATCGTTATCGTCCTAGTGTAAATGGGCCTTAAGGGTTAGATTACTACTAGATACATGTGATGTTGTATTACCATATATTTCTATGATACTTCAGAAATAGATACAGTACCGATAATCGGTTGCCCTCAATATGGAAAAACATTTATATCTTTATTCGTTTGTTTCACGGAAAAGTGTCCCTCAATAGGATGTACAGTGTACGTGTCCCGAAAGATGTCCACTGTAATTATATACATATATTATATTGCGTGTTATTGCGATAGATGTATATAGATATTAATTCCAATATGAATAATGTCTATTATACAATGGGCTATTTATATTTGCGCCATATTGTTACCTTGCTACTTCAACCGACAACTGGTTTATTTTTTACCGCCATCGTGTTACCAAACAGCATTTAGGTTTTTTGATTGTTACATAGTCTTTGAACAACAATGTAAAGATTTCTTTTGCCAAGCCATTAAAAGAGGCCGTCAAAGGAATATTGCTATATTTTACTAGAGAAAACCGAACGTGTGTTTGTTTTTTTTTTTGGTTTTTTTTTTGTGGAGGAGGACAAAAACACATTTTTAGTGTCTTTTTCAAAAGGAACTGAGAGAGAGAATACATCCCAACCTAAATTTTTCATTACTTACGTCTATAAGTAATAAGTTCGGCCGCCGTCAATACCGACGATTTGCTACAATCTGTTCACATGTCATTATCTCTTTCTTCCAATCATGTCTGATTTGAGTGAGACGCTTAGCTTGCATTAAATTCAATCCATTCTTTGATGTTATCAAACAATTGCTTCTGTTGACGTCTTCTCTTCCATTCTACCTTTCCTTCTATTATCTGCAGTGGAGTAGGCTAGCTTTCTTTTCACGATCTCTACAAGTATACTTTTGTTTGTTCTTTTCTCTTTCCGTGTGACATTTCAGCAGCAAGCAGAGTAGAGCTCATCTGCTGTCTTAAGAGAACAGTCCTCCAAGCCGTAAAGAACTACACTTCAAAGATGTTGTACATCTTTAGTGCTGTTGTAAGACTGCGATCATTCCACAAATCCTGAAGTTCTATCATCCCTTTTGGCAATACGTACTGTATATTATCAACTCAAAATTAAATGTTCGAACTTAAGTGTAAAGATAAGATATGTAAAATTAGACCAGCTCAGAGGTTGTTATTTAAGTAGCTACCGTATAGTCACATGCGACTTGTTTGTCACTGAAAATATAAAACGCCTTAAAATAAAGCAATAACATGATTAAATATAAACAAGAAATATTTCTTACAAAAAACGCTGCTCGCTTATTGAAAAATATTTTTTATTTCAAACGTTTTTGAATGTGTCATTTTATTGTCACATAATATTTATTTTACCTGAAAAAATGTAATTTAAAGCATCAATGGTTTTTGGGTTTCTTTTCTCTTTTTATATGTGAATAAATATTATTATATTTTTTTGTTACAGAATTGAATATTTAATTTCTGTCACTTTAGTTTTATTGCTAAGGTCAAGTCTGGGGTCACTTCATCACCATAGATATTCCAAGTGTGAAGTATCCTATTACAAACACAAACTTTAATGAACTGTTTCGATAATAATTCAATGAATATCTGACAGTGAATATACCTGAAATGCTTTGGGATTTGTAATTTTAGCATGACAGGTCCTAATAGACTCTTTCCAGACGTTTTTTGGGTCTACTGTAGCAGTTGGAATCAATAAATTATAGTGGAGTTTCCATTTTCGCAAAACTGTCGTCCTTAACTGCTGCTTGCTTTAGCTTCTGATTGAGTAGTCCTAATGGGACGTAGCGGGCTAGAGCAGCAGCGTGAAAAAAATTGACATAACAAAGGATAAAAATGCAGATGCAAAATTAGTATCAAAATGTGTATTGCTTTTATTAAAATGCATTGGTAATTGACAATGATTGAATACAGTAAGTCAATTATAATAATTATATTATTCATTTTACACTAATGTTAATTACTATTTTACAATATTTTCATGAAATTACCATAAAATTGACTGATGTCATTCATCACCTAAAAATCAAGAATTAAGAAAATCAATGAAGTATCTTATATTGGAAGTTCAAGGTTTATTTGAAATATTAGGAAACTAAGATTTCAGGTTTAATTTTTTTCATCCTGACTGACATGTATCTGAGGTCGTCACTCATCCTTTCGACTGGGCTGAAATTTACCAGCAACCTGGGTATATCTACCAACTTTTCAGAAAGAAGTATATCAGCCAAATGTGGAGAAGACTTTTTAACTTCTATGCCTAGGACCGGATTTCTTTCCCCAAAACTATGAAAAGGGGGTTGAGCGTATGTCGATATGACTATGGTTGAGCCGCCCTGCCCTTATCCGCTCAGCCACTCGACTCTAATTAATTCAGTTTTTTCTTGCATTAAATACAACTTCTGGAAATGTTCTTTCTCTTTTTTCAATCAGTAGAACAATAACATCTAAAACTGTTTAGAAGTTTATAAAATACTTTATTTAATTTAAAGTTCATTTTAGACAATAAAAAATAGGCCTTTTTATAATTGTAAAATATAATAGAAAAAAATAGTGTATTATAAATATCACTCATAAAAATGTGAGTTGGAATTCATGACACATTTGTTGCTAATTTATTTTCAGTATTGATTATTCTATAGTTAAGCACCTAAAATTTGAATAACTACGTATTTATGTTTCTACTCATCTTGTTGGCGACAAAGAAGCTTACACCTCTTTTCCCATATTTAGGATATTATTTATCAGACAAGTTAGAATGACCAATTCTCGGCATCAAAATAAGGGTACCGGAAGCCAACATTCGAACAGTCAATATCTTATATCTTATATCGATTTTACAAAAAACAAAATGTCAAAACGTACATATTAAAGACCAAGATAGTTGTCAACAAATCTTGTATAGAAGTGGATAAAGTCAGCCGCTCGTGTTTCTACAATGTTCTAGACGTAAAAACACTAGTTCAATTTCAAATATTCTTAAAGGCCTGTGGCCGTATTCACCAATCTCACTTAGGCTAATGGAAATACTTACCCTTAAATTTAAGAATTCCCTTAACAAAGGGAAACACTTAGTGGGTATTCACAAATGAGTTAAGGGATTCACTTACCTAAGGAAAACACTTAATTTAGCGTAAAACGTAAGGGTAAAAATAATCATAAATATTCATGAGTTGCTCCATTGTCCAATCACAGAGGATTTAATTCTCCTATGGTCCAATCACTTTCCTCTCGAAAACTAATTTGCATATTTGAAAAAGAGTAAGGGGATGGGGGACGGGGAGGATGGAGAGAAAAGTGTGTGGACGATGATCAATAAAAAGAAAATGGCAGTCTAAACAAAAACAAGTAAATGAATATTAGACCTAGATTAATTTGTATGAGGAAATCAAGCAAAATAGTTCTAGCCTAGATGCTACTAACTAACCAACATTCTGTGTAGGCCTAAACCTGTCTGTATTGAGGCATATGAATCCGAGGGTGGTTACTGGGTAGCATCTCTACCTAGCCTCTACTAAAATGAGGGCTAATTTCTATTACAACGAAATGGGAAGCCATCTTCCACGAAAATAATGCCAGTCAAAACAAAAAATAAATGAATATATATGCCTAGATAGACTAATTTGTATGGTGAAGATTAGCAAAAAAGGTCTAGGCCTAAATGCTATACTCAAACCAAACATGAATCCTAGGCTATCTCTACCTAGCCTAGACTGGGGCTATATACAAGTAAGCATAGTACTCGCACATACAGAATCGCCAGCACAACCAAGGTACTGAATAGTTAAGGGAACTTATAAGGGACCTCTGAGGTCCCTTTAAAGTTAAGGGGAAAATAGACCAAGTTAAGGGTTTCCCTTAACCTTAAACCCTTTGTGAATCCCACTTAAGTGAAACCCTTAATATTTTCTTGATTTAAGGGAAATTCTTAGGATTTAACGGAAATATCTCACTTAAGTGTGATTGGTGAATACGGCACAGGTGCGGGCAAAAAATACATTTCAATAATTATCAATGTATTGTTTCCCCTATGTTTCATAAATGTTGGGATTTTACACAAGCTTGTGGAATATAAGCACTTTCTTATCAGTGGGGGATAGTTCAAATTACACAGTAACATCTATATTCTTTGGTACACAAATGTTGTAAATAGAGAGGCATTTTCAAAAACTATGAAAAATAAACGGTGTGGTAAAAAAATGTTATCAGACGACTAAATATAGGTAATATAACTTGAATTTTACGTTTCTATTATTTTTATTCAACTTCATAGTTTTATTTTTATGCTATAGCAAAAATTATCCACCGTATATCCACCATCTGTTTTCACCTTCTAGAGAGTTACCAGACATGTTATTTCATTATGAAAAAAAGTCTTCCTGGTTTTTATAGCAGCAGAATTTTGCCAAATTTTGTATTTGACCATTTTAAAGAAAATTCATGTTGTTTCATCTTGATTTCTTGTACAAATATTTTATTTAGATATTATATTTAAAATCCATGCCTGTACCTGAGCTTTAAACCAAGAAACATCTATCAAATTGACGCTATTCCAAGAAACTGGAAAGTTATAGTGGTTGAGAAACCCTATTGTTATATACATAAAGAGGTTGATACAATAGACAAAAATGTTAATGTTACTTCAAATTATACAACTGTCAAACAATTCTATTTCACTTTTACCGAGGTAGCATATAAAGCGTGCATACCAAAAGCACAAGATAAATGGGAAAACCAACTTCAAAATTGTTTTATCGACTGGAATCTATGTTGGAAAAACAAAGTTAAGAGTATGTTGCACATAAAAAGAGTGGCTTTCTTTAATTTTAAGTTGCTACATAAAATTTTACCAACTAGGTGTAAGCTAAAATTATGGAATTTGTCAAACAGTAATTATTGTGAATATTGTAATGAGGAGGTTGAAAATGAAAAGCATATGTTATTTACATGCAAAGAAGTAAAACATTGCTGGGTAAAATGTTGCGCTATGCTGAAAACATGTTTTGCATTTACTCAGGAAGTTACATGGGAGAAAATTTTACTTGGAAAATATGATGTCAAAATTAATGAAATATTTTCCATTTTAACTTTCTGTGTTTATAAAAATAAAGTCAAACACAGACTAGGACTTGTTAAAAAATGTCCATGGTTAATTTTCACTGCGGAGTTAGAAGATATAATCAATTGTGAGTTTTTAATAAATAAAGAAAAGGCAAAAAAAATGTGGTCAGATATGAACCGTAACAATTTAGCAAGGTATAAAATTAACGTTTATAAAATTGATATTTAGGTAAAGTAAAATATAACCTTTTTTTTTTTTTTTTTTTTTTTTTTTTTGATTGCCTGAAAGAGATAAAAAGAGTTATAAAATTAAGAATTCTGTGGTAAATTATACGTACATTGTTGTTTTTTTCTTTCCTTATACAGTACTATTATATATAAAATGCAATGGTAGGAGTGAGATATCAGTTGTACTGAAAGTTAGTTAATGTCAATTATATTGTATTGTATCATTACATTACTCATGTGCTCAATGTACTCATTGTAAACGAACATTTTATTGATGAAGAAATAAAAGTGGGTCGATCCTACATAAGACAAAAAAAACATCTATCAAATTTTAAAATTACTTATAGACTTAAAGATTGTTTTATTCACATCAATGTCATATCACAATTATAACTTTAATTAATCGCACTCACCTGTAATGCAATCATAAACCACCTTATGTTAATCCTTCTCACCTGCCTGACGTAGGTAATCAATCGTAGAAAAATAGGCAAGTGTTGATTTCAGGTTTGACTTTATTGTTGTTATAATTTTGTGTTTGTTAGTAATAGTATTACCTTGACATATAAATTTAACAATTTCCTATTATTAAACAAAAATATTTGATTTCTTTTATGTACGTGATATTTGGCTTCCTCAGTTACAAATGTATTACATAAATCTGAAGGATTTTTACCTTTCCCTGTGGCAGTTTGTATAGAGGAAAATGTATTTAAGTCACAACTAAGAGAAAGAAAGACAGAACATCATGAAATGATAAATATTTTAGATTGAACATCATATACTGTACTAATTCTTATCTTCTTAATTTACTTTTATTCAGTTTCAATAAAATAATATTATTGCTGTATGTAACCTGCATAAAGATCGTTGAATTAGGTAGTAGATATCTATGTTAATTTGAGCTTAGGACAAGGTACTTAGTTCTTAGTGATGAGTGACGCTGAATGTAATTATCCAATTTCATGAAAATGAAGACATGTATCTACCTGCCATGTGAATCGGCGGGGGATAACCCCCTAAATGTAGAAAACTAAAATTCCGCCCAAATTTGGCTCCGTTCTTCGGGAAGAAGTAGCCGAACAAAAAAATATATTAACAATGAGGAGACCCATTGGCATGAATGAACGCTGACCATAAGCTAGATACTAGTTTGTTTAGTTATTATCCACCAGTTGGCGTTTCTATTTTTACCTGGAGACTGTTTTGAGCCCAAGTATATGTATCAAACGTCATATGTGCCAAAATGTATTTTTTTTAAATCGTTAATGAACTAACAGATAATTCACGGCACGTGCGTGTGTTAAGTATAGGTCTATAAATTGTAATTAAAAGTAAAATTTAAATTATTATTCTTCATTACTTCTTCATATTTTCAAATGCCAACAAAAACCATCATAAAAAAGTGTATTGAAAATGATTGATGCTATCGAAATTCATGCATTATTGTAAGATATTGTTTCTTTCTTTTCTTTGTATTATTTATAGCCTGTTTTGTAAATAAAATTAAAAGGTTAAAGACAATTTAAAATATCAAAGGTTAAAAAATACATGACAATAATAATACGAGTATGATAGTACTGTGCATTACTACAGAATCTATTAGTTTAGTTTATAGAATTTTCTATTGTAAATACTGAACTTTAGTTACACTGCATTCTCTTTCAATGCCTATAATTGTCCAGAATATTAAAACAAGTTATTTATATATATAAAGATGCTGTCTGAAAAGCATTTTGATTTTAAAGGTCGCCAATCTTAAATACAATAATGATTTCTCCTTCTCGTGTACATTGTTTCTATTGTTTTGGCCTATCATCATTATCTTCGGATATATTGGGTCGTTTTTAATGTTCAACTATAACAATAACGTATAATAATAATAATAAAAATGTGTGTATAATAGTTATTCCATTCCGACTGTGCATCGGGTGCTATCTGTCAAATTGCGTAATTCATGATTCGAGACAACATAAATCATCTGCAATATCAACTGCGCACTTACAGTCTGTTTTCCCAGGTACATTTTTAACGGTTCTCCTTGTTCACTCTGTTGAGAATTATGAAGTCAGTTGTTGGAGACCTCTTTGACCGTGTACATACTTATTCTCCATACAGTAGCCTTGGTTCAATTGACGATTCATCGGATCCACTCTGTTAAGTATAAAGTCAGTTTTGGATTATTCTTTGACCGTGTACATAAGTATTCTCCAGACACTGGCCTTGGTTCATTTGACGATTCACCGGATCCACTCTGTTGAGAATTATGAAGTCAGTTGTTGGATTCCTCTGTGACCGTGTACATACGTATTCTCAAGATAATTGTCTTGATTCATTTGACGATTCACCTGATCCACTTGTTGAGAATTATGAAGTCAGTTGTTGGATTCCTCTTTAACAATGTACATAAGTATTCTCAAATAATTTTCTTGGTTCATTTGACGATTAACGGGATCCATTCTGTTGAGATTATGAAGTCAGTTGTTGGATTCCTCTTTGACCGTGTACATAAGTATTCTCAAGATAGTTGTCTTGGCTCATTTGATAATTCACCGGATCCATTCTGTTGAGATTATGAAGTAAGTTGTTGGATTCCTCTTTGACCATGTGCAGGCGTATTCTCAAGATAGTTGTCTTGGTTCTCTTGGCGATTCACCGGGTTTACTCTGTTGAGATTATGAAGTCAGTTGTTGGATTCCTCTTTGACCGTGTGCAGGCGTATTCTCAAGATAGTTGTCTGGGTTCTATTGGCGATTCACTGGGTTTACTCTGTTGAGATTATGAAGTCAGTTGTTGGATTCCTCTTTGGCCGTGTGCAGGCGTATTCTCAAGATAGTTGTCTTAGTTCTCTTGGCGATTCACCGGGTTTACTCTGTTGAGATTATGAAGTCAGTTGTTGGATTCCTCTTTGAACGTGTGCAGGCGTATTCTCAAGATAGTTGTCTTGGTTCTCTTGGCGATTCACCGGGTTTACTCTAAGAATTATGAAGTCAGTTGTTGGATTCCTCTTTGGCCGTTTGCAGGCGTATTCTCAAGATAGTTGTCTTGGTTCTCTTGGTGGTTCACCAGGTTCTGTTGAGAATTATGAAGTCAGTTGTTGGATTCCTCTTTGACCGTGTGCAGGCGTATTCTCAAGATAGTTGTCTTGGTTCTCTTGGCGGTTCACCGAGTTCACTCTGAGAATTATGAAGTTAGTTGTTGGATTCCTCTTTGACCGTGTACAGGCGTATTCTCCAGATAGTTGTCTTTGTTCTCTTGGCGGTTCACCGAGTTTACTCTGAGAATTATGAAGTTAGTTGTTGGATTCCTCTTTGACCGTGTACAGGCGTTGACGGTTCACTGGCTTCACTCTGTTGATAATTATGATCAAGTCAATTACTGGATTACACTTTAACCATATACATGAAGTTCCTCCAGACAGTGGTCTTCGTTCTTTTGATTCGTTGTGTGCCTTTTGTCGGATAGCGTAAGAAGATACGTCACGTGACGATAACGGCGTTAAGGCGGAAGGATATTGTCATTTTTATGGCAGCATGTAAAATGTAATATAATAAAACTCCATCTGCTAAAAACTACTGACAAAATGTGGATGCATAAAGCTTCTAATCACTCCTTGTGGCTAAGACACGGATGATGTAGGCCAATACTACCTGTGGTCATTTACAAGATTTCTTTACATAATCACTTGCGGAAACAAGTTATTCAGAAACCCGATATTTACTCCATCCTATATTACTTTTCAAGGCTGATACTTAAAACTTGACTGGAGGGAAGTAAGAATAATAATTATCCATAATGCCATAGAACTGTCTCGTTTAAAATTCGTCTCAAATAAAATTTGATGCGGGTAGTAGTCAAACTATTTCTAGTTGTACTGTATTTACCCCAATCAGACTTCCTGCGAGCCAGAAGGTAATTGATGTAATAAGTCTAAGTAACTGATTTTATAAAATGCACTATACAGATGCACTATACTTTCTACCCACAAAACAAAATTAACAGTTATTGAAAGATATAGTGACATGGAAATAATTCATTGAAAGTCAATACCAAGGAATAAATTGATGGCCAGCTACTGTATTTTAATCTATAATATTATTATTCTTATAGGCAGGCTTTCATTTCACTGTATACCAACAAGCGTTGTGCACTAGTACTATACTAACATAGACATTTTTTTTCTCGTGGGGCCAACCCACTTTTATTTCATTCTTCATATTACACATTGTAGTTATATATAGAAATTGTATAAAATGTCATTAAAAAAATGTTTTAAATATATATATATAAATAAAAATTAAAATAATAATAAAAACATTTAAAATTAATACATGTAATTTTAAGAAATACAAGTTAATAATTTTTTTTTTACGTTACCCCATTTCTTTTTTGCCTTGTTTATGTTACAAGCATATTGATTCTGTATAAGATTTTTTAGCTCAAATCGGAACAAGTTCCAGACGACTTTTGATCTAAGTTTTGAATGCTTTTCTAATGATTTAATAAAATTTGTTTTATAAATACAAAAAGTAAACAATGATAATAATTCATTAACATTTTCACTTTTTGTTCCAAAAACAATGTCTAGCCAATCATGTACGGTTTCTTCAAGTGTATAGCATTTTAGAATCATTATTAATAATATCAATAATCGATATTCAAATGACGAATTAAAGAGGGCCTCTAAATATAAATAATTTGTCCAGCTGGAATGATTACCCTATAAATATAGTTGAATAAGCTATAAAAAAAATAATAAGAGAAAATCTTACACGAGCATATGAACAAATGCTTATTTTTATTTATTTTTTTGTTTACCATATTTAATGAGGGTGATCCATCCAGCAATTGCTGAGCATTAGGGACCATCAGAAGTTCACAAGACAAACATATACACAAGCTGCTCAACATAATCAAGTCGTATTACAAGTCTTTAAGAGTGGATTTGTCTTGTCTTTAGAAAAAATCCGGACATGTTACGGGACGGACGGGAACCCGGGACACTTGGAGTGGTAGCCAAGCATCATAACCACCAAGCCAAACTCTAACTCCAATGTGATTATTGACGTATGCATTTAAATATTTTTAATGAATCAATGTTTCAATGTACACTTAATTTTGTGTTACACGGATAATAATGATGGATATAGCTTACTTTTATGCCTAATCACCGGAGTTAAAATAGAATATTGATGAACCTCGGTATGGTAATAACGTGATAAATTCAAACTATCCGATAATATATCTTCGTAGAGGGTTCTTCTTAGCTTCTGTGTCTTCTAAATTAAATCAATGTCAATTAACTTATTCTCTTATTTTGAATACGTCTGCCCTGAGCAGTAATAAACGACTGTTGTCTCACCTCATCATGTGTAGTCTAAAAACCCTTCACTGTCTTAATACTTACAGGGGTGACAGGCGTGTATGTCATGTATAATTGATTCTGTAGGTACTCTCGTGTGGTTTAATTGAACGAATAAATAGATTGATTTAGGAGGTTGCATTCGCCACAACATTAGAATGAATTTGATTGACCGATACAAAATCAGAAATAAATGCCATGTATTGAATTATACAACAAAGTAATCAATCTTTTTCATAGGCTACATAGATATTGAAGGCAAATTCATAAAAGGATGAACTAACTTGGGTGATATTATACGAAATAATAAATAACTCACTGACTGATTCGACTCAGTCTCGTTGAATAGAACCGTCAATATCTCAACTTGTCTCAGTCTCTTTGAATAGAATAGTCAATCTTTCAATTCGGCTCAGTCTTGTTGAATAGAATAATATATCTTAACTCAACTCAGTCTCGTTGAATAGAACCTTCAATATCTCAACTCGACTCAGTCTCGTTGAATAGAATAATCTATCTTTCAACTCCGCTCACCTTTGTTGAAAGATAGATTTCTAGTTTTCAACTAAGCTCAGTCTCGTTGAATAGATTACTCTATCTTTAGACTCGGCTCAGGCTCGTTGAATAGAATCGTCAATCTATACATATTTTTAATATATGAATATTCATTATTTGTTTTATAACACAGCAGGTGTTTTCGAGTAAACTTTTATTCTAATATTTCACCGTTTTTTCCTTGGCAATCAAATGTCGAAGCAAAGTCTATAGCAACGCTCGGGTTTTTCCCCCGAAGCATGCAGAGCAGATACGGAGAACTAACAAGTTGCCTTCCGGTCGCGTAGAAATAAGGTGCTCACAATTTCAATATTTATGTGACAAAAGTACTATAGTTCATTAAATAGTTGAAAATAATATATTTGATACAGAATCAATCAATCACTTGGGTGTGTTATACAAATTATTACGAATTGGTGAAGCATTAATTTAATACACTAGGGAATAATATAATTATTAACTTTATTAGTAATATCGGAAAGTTGAAAGCATGGTTCGGTAGATTAGTACTAGCTGTTGGTAATGTTAGATAGAAAGTATAGATAATGTCTTCAAAGATCATCAAGAAAACAAGGCCACATAGATAGCTGCAGTCGGTTGTTAGTGTTTACCGACCGACCGACCGACCAACATAGGGAGCTGTAAAGTCGCGTTGCACGCAACTAAAAGCAATAAAATAGTGCATAGGCCTACCCTATAGTTTTAAAATGAGACTTTGTAGATGGAGAACACAGACTATTGAACTTGGCTATGACAATGTTTAAGGTTAAGTATTACATTTTTTATGGATTTGTATGTATATCGGTTAATAACAATGATTTTAAAGAGCCAGTAAAACATTTATACTCCCGATTGATATATTTCATTTATGAATATTATAATGATTCCATTTTAGTTTTTTGTGTCCATTTTTAGAAGAGGCACAACATTGCTGTTTATATATATATATAATGTAAGATTAATCATCCTTCTAGTCATCCGGATGCATATATCATGTATTCAACATTATTAATATTTTATTTTTGAAAACCGACTGAATTTCAATTGTAAGAGTAATACGAGCACCCCATGTGACTCTAGAAATTAGCCTTAATATCGTAAGTAGTTGTATGTATTCTTCTAAGTTATAAAAATCGTTTTCAGGCCTACCATGAACTAATAATAATAATATTCAATCGTTATTATTATTACAAGAACACGTATGGAAGGCTTTTTTTAAATCTCATTATAATATTAAAATCGTTATTTAGAAATTAACTAAAATAATGAGTTCATAAGGTTATTTGCACTTATTGTGTTCTTTGTCGGTAATTTCTAAATGAATAAAAAAGTATTTCCTGGATTAAAACAACACGTATCTGCCCTATTTCGGCTTGGTGGATAGGAAAAGGATTCGAATGCTTTGGAAGGTAATGTATTGAACCATAAGTACAAATCTCAAGGTCTTATAGTTCGTACACATTGATTAGTTACCAACCAGTAAACCTTAGATAAACTGAAATAATAATGATACAAGGTACATAGCTTATGTATTGAATAATCATCGCCGCCGCTGCAGCAGCTGTCCACAGTTGTTATTGAGATAATTCAAATCTATCATTTGTAATATCAATCATTCATCACGTGTTCAATGTCTTAATCCAAACGCGTTACTTTAATGAATTACTGGTTACTTTATTTACGCGTTTTACTAGTTCATATTCAGGGTGTACAAACATCGCCGGAAATTGAATATCTAATTTAATAAGCAGGTCGTTGGATTGTACTGTAGTTTCATCAAATACTAGTGATATTGTATACAAACATATGTTAATGAGAAAAAGATTAAAACATTTATATAAAACAGTCTGAACTGAAGCTTAGATGCTAGTGTGTGCCACTGTTCACACATGCATGTGTCGCGCGCTCACTGTTATGCAAATTAGATAGTTTAGATAGTGTGTATTCAATGTTAGAACAGTCCGTTAAAGAATTTCGGTAGATAACATTTAATACCTTACGAATACAAATAATATTGAATTATATGTTTTGATATTCAATTTCAATATTGTCAGGGCTGCCTGTAATGTATGCGAGCTTTTTACATTTCCACATGTTAGTATATAAATATTGCATAAATAGGATGTTGAAATGGGTTATCATAAATCAGGAAACAATCTTAGTATGGTATAATATTTACTCGCATGATAATTTGATCAGATGAATAGGCGCGGATTATTATATTATTGATTTAGAATCAATATATATATATATATATATTTAAAATGAAAACAAATGTTTAATCTTGTACTTGAAATCTACGAAGATGTTATCTAAACATGTATGTATGCATTAATTGTAATATCTTAAGCTCTGCCTATCAAACTATCAAACTTTATGTGACAACAAAATGTGATGTGCCCATACATGTACATTATGATGTCATATCACTACCATTATTTGGGCACATCACACTTTTTTGTCAAACTAGTTTCATAATGTAGACATCATTTTTTAAATAAATCGAATGTAAATCAACGACATTTTGCAAGAAATATAAAAATGAGTTCCATTGCAATAATTTGTTCCCAAAAGATTGGTCAATGTGTATACATTTATGTAGCGTGACTAGAAACCAAATGGTCAATATAACATTAGGAGAGTGAAAGTATGTTGAAATATTAGTACTAAAATGGATTTTATCTAAAAACATTACATTTTAATGTATTCTGTCCAACCATATATCTAAATAAAGCAATGATTGTACTGAAATCCAAATAAAAGATTGCCGCATATAGTCCAATGAGAGTTGAGAAAATAACATAGGAAATGCCTAGGGAGCATTATTGTTTTTTTCTATTATGTTATGGCAGAAACTATAGAGGGCGTGCATATATCATGAATATTAATGTATGTGTTTAGCCCTATATGGTTTCTGCCTTAACCTGATAGGAAAAAATAATGCGCCTGGGGAAAATTCTAGCAAAGGAAAAGTGAATGAACAAAGAAAATGTAATGCAATAAACAATGCGTGTCGATGTTGATTGTAATAGTCTTGATGTTCTGCAAGAAAATGCCGGTTGTTCATAAATTGCATATCAGTGGGGTTTTCAATAATAAAGTCATCTACGCACGTTTTAACTTGATTTACGATGATTGGCATTGACTACCATATACCCTTGGTTTTCATATCATCATTACAATTATGAAGATTAATTATTTGAGTTTCATACAAGATCTGTTATCGAACTAGAAAAAAAACACACAAATCGTACGGCTATCTATTATCAGGCATTAGGCATGGGCAATGCGTACTTTATTGTTCGATTGCAGATTTTTTTTTTTATCAAACATGTATGGAAACATACCCCCATAATGCAGTTAGTAATCAGAACAAAGTTGATTCTTGATCTAACCAGGTACCCATTTATACACCTGGTCATAGACTTGGTTCTTGGTCATTACAAACAAAACCCCGAAGAGTTGCAGGGGCCGATGCAAGCGCGTACACCTCCATTATTAGCTATTCTTGACAGACTATGAATGGCATATTACTGTATCCCCTCGTTGAAAAACAATATTGGATTATGACTTACGATATTAACTCTTTGCGACGAAGAACCACGGCCCCCGCAGATATCTGCGTTAAAATCATAAAAGTACATACCGACAAAAATATCATAAAATATGCGTACACAATGGATCATTTTCATTGTGTACTGAGTAATCAATATCAATATTATATGCACATAATATGAGATAGCTATTACACGTTTTACTGTTGGTTTATGATTATTTGTAGAATGTATGTAGAGCGTACATAATAAGAAACAATTTTAAAAGTAAGGTAATGTCTCAATAGTAAAATAGTAGACGTGTAGGCCTACAAAGACCGTTTTATCATAAATGTGTCATTGTCAATTTAAACTATAGTGGTTTTTTTAAGGTTATGCAGAACATACGTTTGTTGCGTCGCACTTTATAATAATTGTCGCACTTTGTAACAAATGTTCTTATGATTCACTTAAGCTTGGTTCCCACTTGCGAAGCAACACAACTTAAGTAATTTGACCAATCACAAGCGATGGATTATTCGAACAGTGGCTTGCATTGGGCGTACGTCCTTGCGTTACGTCTTAATTGGGAACCACGCTTAAGCGTGGTTCCCACTAGCGACGCAACACAAGGACGTAACACAACGCAAGTGAATTGACCAATCACAAGCGATGGCTTATTCGCTTGTGATTGCTAACTGTCTATAACTTCGCTTGGCATTGGTTAAAACGCTTGCGTTGAGTTTACCTCCTTGCGTTACGTTCTAGTGGGAACCAAGCTTTAAAGCTACAGACGCAACGCAAGCAGGTCGAACTTGATTGGTCAGATCACTTACGTCACATTACGGCCTTGTGTTGGGGTTCTCAAGTGAGAAGCTGTACAATAAAACCGAAGACAACAATTTTAAAACAATTTTTTAATATCAGTAAGCAATCTCTTAAGTTCAAGAATACAGATGCCACATACAGTACAATAATTGTTATAAGTGTTATACCACGTACAGCATTTTACATATACAGTTGTCAGTATTACCATATGTGTTTATTGTCAGTCTGTATGTCTGTCTGTCTGTCCGTATCCGAGCACGGTCTTGGCCACAATTTAACTATTCGGGATCTCGAGAAGTGCCGATTGTGTTTTACTAAAATATATTATTTTATTTCCCAGATTATTTAAGCTAGATCCCAAATTCGAATCGAATAGCAGGAAAGCTAACATTGCTGTGAATGTTTAAAAGCTTGGTTTCCATTAGAAATGCAACGCCGCAAAGACGTACACGCAACGCAAGCAAATTGACCAATGACAGCCACAGTTCAACTAATCCATCGCTTGTGTTTGGTCAAATCACTTACATCAAATCACTTTACGTCATTACGTTGTGTCCCTACTAGGAACCAAGCTTTAGTTGTAAATTTAAATTAGAAAGCCCCACTGCCCGCAGTATAGATTTAAGCGGAAAATCCACACTGTCCCCTGTTCATGGCCTCACAAATTAACAGGTCAAAAATAAGTTGTCATCTTTAAAACAAAAAAGCTGTCAGACTGTCCAAAGCTCTCATTACATATTGTAGCACTACGTTGTTTTAAACAATATTGTCCAATTAATTTTAAACTGTACAGAACTAAATTCCATTCGTAAATAATAGTATTAATATAATTAATATAAATAATGCTTCTCTTTCTAAAAATCAATAATTTTATCAATAATACAGTATAATAATAAAGAACATAAATATGTGAAATATAAAGTAATATTGATAATAAAGATATTGCACAATGCCGCTTTTTTGGTTTAGAAAAGTTTGTTGTTGTTGCTATGAACGTTTTTAGTTTCAATAAAATATCCTCTGTATGTGAGCACGTGTACGATTCTCAGTGTTGTCACATGAGATGCTGTATCAAGGAATTTGCCTATAATACTGGAGAAACTCTCTCTCTCACTCTCCATGTCACACGCCCATGATAGCCGTAGGCCTACACCTCAATTCTAAACATATTAACATTCGTATGATAAAATTGTCTTAAATCTATTATTCATAGGAAATACAGTACTTTGTACCTACGCAATAAAAAAAAATACGTGGGATGATTTTCTAAAAATAGTGATAGGAAATTACAATTACAATACTATACGGTTAAATAGACTTAATAATTATTACTGTCGTGAATACCACCACGAATATGAAGCGCCGATCTCCTGTGCTCAATGCTCATGGCTATTATATACCTGTACTTATACAGTACCTATACAGAATAGACACTTATGCCTTAGTACAACTTATAGAAGGCTACGTTCCATAAGTTCTAAATACTAAATAGGAATTACACCTCGCAATGACCGTGACAATCAACAAAACGTATGATGTCTAAACGTAATACCTAATGTATTGATAACGTAATAATACGTAATGTATTTCTTGATAAAAAAAAATAAGTATAACCATAGCTATATTTACATAATCTTAGCGTAAAATTCGAAATGCTAAATTACGTCGTATATATAGACCACGACTGTGATGCCTAATGAACACATGGTCGGAGAACGGTCCACGACAACGTATTTTAGGTATTTAGTCTTATTTATTTATAATAATTATAATAATTATAATTATTATTATTTATGTCTTTTTATTATTATATTTATTAATCGATTATGGAAATAGATAAAACATAGGCCTAACCCATGCGCAATTTTAAACAAAATCGAATTTTCGATCACCACACTGGAAACCCTACGTAATTTCTTTTTTTGTTGTTGTATTAATCCAGAAAAGTTAGGCTTTATTGAACATAATGGTTAGAAAACGACCCAGACAAAGTATTTAGGCCTACGTAATTTATTTATTTATTAATCGATAATGAAATAGATAAACCGGCCGTACAGTGTTCGACCTACGTAATGGCTTTAATGTACAAATCGATAGTGACAGATTGACGTTGTGAATAGCATAGACAATTCAAATAGCCTACAAAACATTATCCCCAATATCCAATTCATGTTGCGTCAATTATGCGCTAAGTCAAGATGTAATGCACTATAGCATAGACTTTGAATGATTGAACAATAAACAGTCGATGTGTTACCACAAGTTAACGTTCAAGGCTTACACTGCAATATAGCCTAGGCCAAATTTTAAAAGAATCTAAATTGTGTTTGATCCAAGATTTTCCTTTGAAACTACCACAATACAGTAATTATCGTAAACTTAATTATTTGGATCTTATCACAGATTCTTTGGAACGTGCTATCTTAATTTCTTACACGATCCTTGTGGTCACGTGGTTGCTATTGTATATAATTGTAGACGTTGCATTATGTATTTCACGTTTAAAATAAGAAAGATAAACCTATTATGTATGATGTCTATAGATTGTATTATCATGAGACGCGTCTAACATAAATTGAAATCAGAACGATATATAACAATTGAACATGTAAATTTGCTGAAATGTTTGCATTCGTGCTTAAATTTGTCCGTACCAAATTGTCGGCTTTAACTTTAAGAACCTGCGCACGTGTGCGTTGCGACTGGCGATGAGTTGTGAAGAGGGTGAAGTGTATGAGGCGCCAACCGTGCAAAATGCGGTTGGTGTGTGACACCACCAATTTTAAAACCTTTCATTAACACTGGCGACAAATAGTTGTTTCCAAAAGTGTGCCAGTTTTCTCTGTCTGTTTACCGTTATCGTTTTGATCTACGAATTTTCTTTTTGTCTCCTTTGATATCCAACCACATTTCCCACATCAATTTTGTTTTTTGGATTTGAACTAGAAATTTTCTACTTCTAATTTACGAACATTAGATTTGTCATCATCAATGTGGTAGTAATGTTGGCCAGTACATCGCCAGTAAATCTGATTGTACGCACGCGCAAAAGGGATAACATTCACATCTTTCAAAAAACCCCCAAATCAATTACATCTCAGAGCCTCGGGTTAATAATAATTTTGACAACACATCATAAACAGTGATCTAAATTCCAGGACATACGTAAATGTTTAAACAATGATGTATAAACTACTCTGCGCTTGTTTGAAATTGTAAATATTCCGCAACATTGGCGTCCCACGACTTAATGAATTATAAATTAAAAGGTCATTAATCATTAAATAAAACTTATACACAAAAAAACATGTAGTTATTGTAACTACAGAGAGTTGAGTGAGTCAAAGTATTATTTATGTAGGATCTGATTTGTATAGGCCTATTGTCAATTGGCAAGAAAATATACAACCCAAAATTAATTATTATACCTGGAATAGTTTATGGGAAGTTCAAGAAGTCATCATTCTATACCGCACACATCTCTAAATTTTAAAATGTAGGCCATTTACACTAAATAAATAGTATTAATTTTAACATGAGTTATTTTACATAAATTATAAAAGTAAACGATCGGTCACCACTGATTATAATAATCCTGAACTTGCTAATTTCAGAAAAAAATAAACAGAGAGGGAGCCGATTTATAGCTACATCTACCAAATAAAGTAGGTGTAAATCGGGTGTTTTTGTACTAAATAATGATTTTATATGTATGTTTATTAAATTATTATTGTTTATTCTAATGAACTGTAATTCTGGCATTTAACTTAGACTCGAATTTAATCCAATCACAATTACCAGCCCGGTAGAGGCCATGCTTCAGAGGGACCTGGCCAGGTGGTTCTTGGTTCTTTTATTTAGTTGTTAGGCCTAAGCCTATCGAATATTCTTTAATACCATCAAATAATCTATATTACGAAATGTACCTTGCTTCAATGAAACTGGGTATTGGTGGTTTATTCAGATTGTTTTTGAACTATATAGAATAAATGAAATTACTTTCACGGTAAAATCACAGTTTTAGCACATATCTACCATGAAAAATTGGGCTAATTGTCCCTGTCACTAAGTGCCTTTGTGCAAAGTAGCTGTTTGAAATTACAGTATTATTAAAATAAATGTATATTGTAGCATATTCCCAAAGAGAAAGGTACTTTAATGTTCGACCGAAAAATCTTATAAACAAACTAAAAAAAACTATAGGTTTTCAGAGAAATTATAATTATTACTATTGAAACTTGTTGAAGGACTGTCACACGCATGCGCATAATGTCTGTGTATAAGTGCCAAAAACGTCCCCACTTACTGGTGTAGTGTGGCTAGTTTGTATTAGGTTTTCAAGGTTTTTTTTTTAAATAAACCTTTAACAATCTTGTCCCCATCCTCGTCACCTTTTGCTTACACTAGAAAACAAAACAAATATTAGTACAATAGGAATACATCTACAGTAGCGTACAGTAAATACTAAACAAGTAACAGATACTTCTTTTTACTTCGATGAATGTTAAATGTTTTTTTCATAGGTTTTTTCTTTCTTTCTTTCTCCGCAATTACTTGTCTTTCAAATTGAAACTACATTCATTTAATTCAACAGATTTGGTTGTCTGAGCTTGACAAAATGATGTCTGGAGATTTTAACTCATTTTCATTCGCGTGCGGGTCCGATATCTCATTTTCTTCAACGATTTTACCTTTAAAAACAAACATTTGTGAGTTTGATTTGTTTACTCGTGGAGAATGATCATTGAAAGCCATAGCATCCAGAGCTGCAGTCACTGACGAAGAGTTACTTGGGAGCGCACTACTTCCCATCACGCTTCCATGTCTGTTAAGCAGAGCTGATGATGATCCGAGTATGTTTCCTCGACAATACGAAGTACTCTGCGTGCTCTCTCGCGCAGGATGAAAGCGAGAAAATGTCGACGATCGCTTAACGCATGGAAGTAACTCGGAGACATTCTTTTTAAAGTTTTCACCAACGAATGTATATATAAACGGATTCACACAGCTGTTAGAATAGCTTAATGAAATAGACAACGCGTGTGATATCACGTGTGCGGGACCGGAAACCTGGGAACCATATGGACGGAGAAAGGTGACAAGCTGCGAGGTGTAATAAGGTATCCAACATATTACAAACACAACTACTACGGACATTGTCAACACTGTGACGCGTTTTGACGCACGATGGTGGGTTGTTCCGCTCGCCATATCCGAACCTGCAGGAAAGTTTGGACTGCGCATTTTGAACAGAAGAGTGGAATAACAGATTGACATGATAATGAGAGGTATTAAAAATCCAAACACAAGACCAAAAATGCCATAAGTAGTTTGATTGATAATCTTATTTTGTTCTTGATGGTCAATAATAATGCTACAGTAACGGTCCTCTCCATCATACATGACCTCAGCAAAAATCCAATTTGGTAAACTAAACATAAAAGATAAGATCAACATTGAAACACAGATAATCTTTGCAAATTGGCGCGTGCGATATTGCATTGAAGAGAGTGGGAAACAAATCGCAAAATATCGATCAATGCTCATAGCCGTGACTATGTAAACACTAGCAAATTGGTTCAGGCCATCTAACCCACAAGCTAATACACATCCGATGTTACCAAAGGGCCAATGTCCGGTAACTGATTGATACACGTGAAACGGTAAACTGCAAAGAAATCCAAAATCAAATAATGCTAGGTTAAATATGTAAATATTAGGTATCGTTCGCATATTTTGAAATTTAAATAAGATAAAAATCACAATTCCATTTCCCATCAATCCAATAATGGCGATCAGCGAATTTATTATTGGCAGGGTGTAATACTGTAGCCACTCGTACTTATGGTCCGTATTATTGTAATCGTAGTAATAGTAATTTTCAGAGTAGCTTTCATCATCTTGACCATCCATGCTTTGCTCAATACAATTACTATATTATCTTATTTTGTTAATCGAATGCACAATAGTCCCGACAGTGGTAATTAAGATTCTGCTAAGTTTGCATCGTCTTAGTTTCAAATCAGTGAAGACATTGAGAATATGTTTACATTTCGTATATAAACACTTGAAAGGTGTAGAGAACGACCAATAGCATTGAAGACAAACTGCATCGTCTATGTCACGTGATCAAATTCCGTTCATAACATTTTACTTTACATAATCGATAACTGCTGATATGTGAGTTAATCGACGGCCCAGTAACCTGATGATACAAAATATCAATAATAATGTAAAAATAATTGAAGCCTACTACATTGTATAAAATATTATAAAACTTACACAATAAAGTATCGGTACAAAATCATTTAGGAATAGGCCTGTTATAATAGCAGGCCTGTCGAGGAATGAATCACACTCATGTGGACCGAGCTCTGTATAAACAAATACATATCTACCGCATACTGCAAATACACGAGACGATTGTACATGTTAAGTGAAAGATTCCACTCTTCCACTTCAGCAGATAAAAGTAGTGGTTGTATCAGAAATTCCGAGTTTCTGGTAAGTTTCAGGAAGGATAAGGTTAAGCCATCGAAATTTTTAGATGACTTTTTCCAAGACACTGAGGTATTCATTTCTGCACATCATTACAATAATATTGGTAATGGGTAATGCACATAATATAATACATAGGCCTATTTGATACCAAAGCAAATTTACAATAAAATAAAATTGTCGTCTTCGGACCACCGTACGTACTTATGAAAATAGCATTAACATGTGGAATATTTTCTACCAAGCATGCACACACCACCCCTCCCCTTCTTCCGTAAACACGCAGTCAAGTGTAAATTTCTATCGACTCAATGAAAATACATATAAAAACTTGCGATTCACCTGACATAATTATTATATACCATTAGAGAATAAAGATTTCTTATAACTTTGCATTAACTCTTTGTATACTCGTATAATATGTAAGTGGCGACCGAAGATATTTCAGAGGGTATTTTTACACGTTCTGACATAAGGCTTTTGGATCCTATCAGACTCAAGCTCTGTCTACACTATCAAACTTTATGTGACAAAATAATGTGAATTGCCCATGGACATGATGATGTCATATCACTACCATATTTGGGCGGCATAGCACTACCATATTTGGGCACATCACACTCTTTTTGTCAAACTAGTTTGGTCATGTAGACAGAGCTTTACTTAAGCATTCCCAATCTATAAATCAATCACTTACATCATAACACATTTATAATTTGATTTTGTTTTTTGTGATTATGATTATGACAAAGTGATGATTGTGATGATTATAATAATATTGATTATTATTATGATAGTTATGATAGTACCTGCAATGATGATGTGTATACTGATATTGGTGTGTGTATTGGTGTTGCTGATGATAAATATGATGATTCTGTAATGTGTAATTATGAATATGTGATGGTCATTTGTAATGATAATAATTATTTTTTCCGAAATACGAAAATACGAAAATTAATTTTGAAATTATCACTTCGACTAGAACGTCAATAACAGTGATATAATTAATTAAGAAAATGTATTTAATAAACATGTAATTATTGATGCCAAGTTACGGTGAGGACAATGACCATAAAGATAGTAATAGTAGTTGCGATGATTTGTTAACAAAAAATGAATAAATTAAATAACCCACGTAAATTGATATTCCATGAAATGATTAGAGACAAAATAATAAAAAAAAAATTGTAATATGCAACGGATGATTGGATTAAAATGAATATTAATTAAAGCTGTAAACTATAAATAAACAAGATGAATATACATAAAATAACTTACCTCAATAATTATGTCTAGCAATGATTAATACGTATATAGTCCAGTTAAGGTACTACAATGAGAGAAAGGTAGCGAAATACACATGAAATCTTTTGCGTATAGTTGATCAAAGATAACGCTTCTTCAAGTACCGTACATACTTTTGTTAGACTATGTCGGATCAGAAGTGAAGTCAATGAGATGAGGCAAAAGTATTTAGTGCGATGCAATGCAAGAGCTAACGCCCAACATACATGCAGCAGCACGGCGGCACGGTCACTGAAGTTGTTGCGCAGTATTTGAAAGACACGTCGCTCTCTCTGTCCCTCTTATTGCTGATGATAATTTCAATATTCCCACATTGGCTAATTGCAACTCCCAATTGGCTCAGCACTAGATAAATACGTCAAATCTACATATATACTACAATCCATAACTCACTCATGATTAGCTGTAGCGTGTTAGTTCACAATCGCTACCATACATTTCTATACTGCAATTTTATCTTGTATCCAATTAAATTATTGCTTTTATTATACATCGACGCAAACGTCACCGGCTTTCCATTAATATATTTCTTTAATTTCATCCCGTTGACGACGGTATATCCAAGTGGTATAGAAATTTATTTTCAAGAATAAGACTAATAACAAAATAAGCTAAAATACAACTCAATTATTATACTAATATTCTATATTTGTTTTTATTTAGAAAATTTGTTTGCTTTGTAAAATAATTTTTGGAAATCGGATATGAGTGATTATTATTGTGATTACAAAAATAATAAATGCATGACGTTAACTTTAATTACAGTATTATCATACATAGATGAATGCGTCTTCTTGATTGTATAATTGTTTCTTATTTGTTTATATTTACAGAATATCTGATACACAGCTTAATGTTTGTTTTACAAACAGGGTTACAGTAAAACACAAACTTTTGGGACACCTCTAATTAACGGACACCCCTATTAATTAGATACTTTATCCTAAAACGAACATGTGGAAATATATGTTTTAACACTGCGGCCACCCCTATTACCCTAACTCTTCTAATAGTAAAGCGTGGTTCCCACTAGCGACGCAACACAAGGACGTAACGCAACGCAAGTGAATTGACCAATCACAAGCGATGGCTTATTCGCTTGTGATTGCTAACTGTCTATAACTTCGCTTGTCATTGGTTAAAACGCTTGCGTTGCGTTTACGTTCTTGCGTTACGTTCTATGGGAACCAAGCTTAACTGTCTTTAATTTCGCTTGTCATTGGTTAAAACGCTTGCGTTGCGTTTACGTCCTTGCGTTACGTTCTAGTGGGAACCAGGCTTAACCCACTACGCTAATAGTAATCCCACCCCCCCCCCCCCTTTCTAATAGTAACCCACCCTAAAAAGCAATCAAAGAATAATAACCCAGGGTTACAATTAGAAGATTGGCGGGTAGGAGTACATTGTTGGGTCCCGAAGATATAATTAAAACATTTAAACTAAACATAATACTGGACAAATAAGTTAAAATATATGTTTGTTATTCTTCTGTAGGCCTAGCCCAGATCCTAACTTTTTTTTAAAAGGTTGGCGTTAAACTAGTAGTGGTTTGAATATGAGCTGTCACCATTTAAAGGCTATGGCCATTTTTACACCTATCCGAGTTAAATCTCAATGAGGATTATCTACAACAAACATTATAGAAAAGTATTGTTATAGTATCAACGTATTATATATTATTGAATATTATAAGGCGGCTACATTGTAGTGCCAGCCTCAAGTTTACAGAATGTAACATTTCTTCTTTTTATGAATTTTTAAGAAAATCGATATATGGCTTGATGTGTAGACTCAATTCAAGTGAAACTTGTTTAGTCGCCGGGTAGAATGACATCCTGAGATAAGTAGTAGTAACTAGTACAGTCTTGTTTATCTTTAATTAATGTATATGTAATTTGACTTTATGGACCAGAAATTCCGAAATAAAAGAATGAATGAATAACACAGTACATCCTGTATGTGAATTTGAAGCAATTCACTTACTTTTCTGCAATGGCACATCTTACTGTGTCGGTCGGTCGATTGGTCGGTCGGTTGGTCGGTAAGCATTAACTCGAATTTGAGCACGCGACTCCAGTCATGGCCTTGTTTTTTTTTTCAAATAAACCAGAATTGATTCGAGCATAGCAACATTATTGATTATGTTGAAGAAAATGATAAAGGTGCGAGTGGATTTCTTTCAACTAAAGTGATTGATTGAACAGATCTATTGATCAATATGATGGATTGACCAGAAATGTTATAGATTGATCAGAAGCTACTACTTGGAAAGGATTTTTCGTTGATCGACATAAGCTCTTAAGACGTCAATCCACTTAAGAGTAATGGAAAACACAGACGAGAAGCGTCGCCACTGTATTATTGTGTGGGTTATAATTATTATAAAAACGTAATTATTATATTGTCGATCGGGAATAGACCTAAAAAAAATATTATCATTACTAATACTACTATGTTTAAAGTTGGGGTATTTTGATATAATATCGATTCTGATAAATACAATTATTTTAAGTTTAAGCTCCACATTCTCCCATCCATATATCTTTCTTATTAGACCTAGTGATAGTATTATTAACAACAATTGTACGCACGCGCATCAGAAATCAAATTGATACGCGCTCATAGACAAAAAAAAACGATCCCATCGGGTTTTAACTACACCATGAAAGCCCCCAGTGGTCTAATGGTTAGGACAGCTGCATATCAAGCAGAAGGTCCGGGTTCGAATCTCGGTTGGGGCGATTCTCATTCTCACAGATTTCCTCATCTTGTCGTTTCAGCACAACTTATATATAGACTAAATTTGTATCATTATGCAGGAGACATGCATTCTTCGAACTGAAATTATTTTTGGAATTACTAACAACGGCCAACCGTGTAACAGTAGAAGATTCAATCGATGTGTCTTATGGAATGAAACACTGAATACACAACATTATAAAATACAACATCTTCAAAATAAAATGTTACAGCGGATGTCAGGTAATTTCAGCTTAATTAATAGATTCTTCCGACCCGTTTAATATTCAATTTCATTTATTTTGGTATCAGGTCCATGTCAAAACAGACACAACAAAATTGAGCTCCAACATAAAAAAAATATCACTATAGAAATATTCTATGAAGAACTAGGAATGCATCTAAAGTTATGTCTACGGTATTAAACTTTATGTGACAAAAAAATGTGATGTACCCATTATATGAACATTATGACGTTATATCACACCCATTATTCGGGAACATCACACTTTTTTTTGTCAAACTAGTTTAATATTGCAGACAAAGCATTATACATTTTGGAGTCAAGAAACAAGAGATACTGTATAAGGTCTGTAAGATAGACGAACAATACTACACTGTGAGTTCAGGGGCATCTATCTAAAATTAGTGCAATTATGAGTTCATACAATATCCACTGCCTTGTTTATGTGAGCGAAAGTAATCTGTATGGTGTATGGTACAATATCACTGGAAAGTAGATGCTTTTAAATATATAATTATTTATAGGCAAATAGAAAATACATCAGTAACAATTTTACTTTCCACCAGATTCTCGTTACTGTATCTAGATTTTTCTAGTATCATGTGAATATTCTGTAATACAGCATCACATGTGTTTCACATGTATCGTCTAGTATCACAAACCCATGCCATAAGCTATTGGTAAAATATTGTCGTTAATTTAGATAACGTTATTGTTAATAAGTATGTGTTTGTGAATGTTTGGAGTCATGAATGTACCCATATCACGTTTGCATTGTGACGTCCGTCTGATATATAATTTATTATATTTATAGCAAGATAGCCATCACTAATTATTAGTCATCAAAAATATCTTTCACATCTTTTCACCCATTATGGTTTAGTGTGTACTCAACTGTATATAAAGCTATTTGGAAGGGCGTCTTCAAGTCTTCTTTCCGCTTTCTTTCTGCTGTCTTTTACATTCTTTTTTACATTACAATCTGTTTTAACGTAAAAAGCTATAAATATTCGATGTACATAAATTTCAACGCATAAAATATTAACCACTTATCAAGGTACGTAAAAATAATTATGCTTTAAATTACAAGTTTATGTAGCGTATATTAAAATAACCGGTCATTAAAGTTAACCTAGCTAGCTTCATCGGTGTGTCGTTGTTGTCTGATAAACAGTGTATTACATGGAATAGTGGTAAAAATGCAATGTGATGATGATAACGAATTCGATCATAAACCATCTCGACCAAAGTCAAGTCGGCCACGCGTCAAGTTGGCCCTGCATCAAATCGGCACCATGACCAGTCGGTCTAAAAGTCAAACATATATGACAGTAACAGTGTTTTTGTCGTGCCTATAATAGTACATGATTATTTAAAGGAGATACCGCAATATGGGTTGCTACTGTAGGATGATAACCAGTCAAATAATGACGTAACGAATATAATAATATATTCTTTGGTCGACAGACTAATGAAGAAAGATGTAGGCTATAAAAGGCATTGACGTATTTTTTATTATATTTACTGCTTCAATAATAATACGGTTCAATATAAAATGTACATCGACCACGCAACGAATTATATAATTTAATTGTTCGTTGAATATTTATAAAGGCAACACATTAGGCATTTTCATTGTCGTCATCAGTAAGTTTGCTTTAAAGGAACAGTTTCCTCTGGTGATTTTTTCTTGATAATTATTATTATTTGTATAGCATTGGATGACTCGATTCTCCGTTCGGAAGACACTAGACCGATTCTAACTGACTATCATTTAGATATGAGTCTAGTTGTATGAAATAATTTTAACATGTTATACATGTCTGCTTTCTAACCTCTAACATGGTTAAACATGTTGAGACTTTTGTGTGACGCGATGGACGTGAATCTGCGCGACCAAAAACCAACATGGGCAGTGCGCAGCTGTCTGTGGCCTAACTGCTCTGTTTTGCAACAGCAGATTTATCGAATAAAATAGACTTATTCGTTAAATATACTTTCCTTATAGCATGGCTCCACTGGTGTTAAAATGTTGGCATCTGTCTATCTTTTCATGAGTTAAATTGCCTTTTCTATTTATCAAGTCATGATAGATTCAATTCAATTCAGTTTATTTTAGAAAATATCTAATCTATAAGAAGTCTACACAATCATAGTAGTCCAGTGTAAAACATGCTTAAAGCGTGATTCCCACTAGCGACATAACGTAACGCATCGCTACTACGTGCTGTATTGCGTAATCACAAGTGACCTACGACGCAGCCAGTGCTGCAAACATCGAAGGTGGGGGAAAACAAAATGATTGGAAGGGCGTTTTCTTACTTTGCATAGGTTGCGTTACATTACGTCGCTAGTGCGAACCAAGCTTTAGGTAAGTCGCAATAAAATTATTATTCTATTTTATGTTTTATTCATGTTGTACTAGTGTTTATGTATTAGAAAAATATGACAGATCTGAAGGTCTTATGATGCAAGTAAACCCCGTACTAAAACCTGAAGAAGTTAGGCTTGGTTCTCACAAGCAATGCAACGTAACGCAACCAACGCAAGGTAACAAAATGGCCTTCCAATCAATGTGTTTTCCCCCGCCTGCGTGAAATCAACCATACGATGTTTGCATCAACTATCGGTTCCCGCTTGTGATTACGCAATACAACGCGTTGCGTCGATGCGTCGCTGCCTTGCGTTATAGTGGGAACCACGCTTACCTAGTGCGTAGCAGCGTAACGGCGCTTAGGTTAAAAAACGAAGAGACTTGTTTTACCTACTTCTTTTTATCGAATGTCTCACTTTTATTTCCATATACACATTTCTTCATCTATTTACATATATTTTTCAATACACTTTTTATCATCAGTTTACATACAATTTATTTTAAAGTTGTATTCACTTCTTTACACATTATAACATTTTCCATTGTTTTTTGTTTTTTTACCTACTTGTTGATAGCCGAGTGGTTAGGACACTTGACTGTCATACAGATAGACCCGGGTTCAATTCCCGACAACTCCCAGTCCACTCAGCTGTAAATGAGTACCTGGTTGAAAATACTAGGGAGAAAAAAGGCGGCGTGGAAAGGAACTGGCCACCCTACCACATAATGCCGAGGCTTAGTACAATGAGCTCCTAACAGCTCATTCCCCTACGTTCAGAGAACACTGGACTCACCTTTACCTTTTTTACCTACTTGCATTTAAAGTGGTTTACGTCGCTTGTGGAAATAAGTTAACACAAGATTCAGCACCATTTTGATGACTTGATATTCCTTTAAACAAGACTGTTCAGGCAGCCGTGATCACATCAAAGTATTTTCCGGTTGAAATTAATTATCAGTGGAGAATGGCGGACATGGTAATTAATCAAATAATGAATGATAATCGTATATCTAAGCCTCTGGACAATCGTCAACTATAGTTTCCTTGTATTACAATTAGTCAAATTGTAAAAACATAACCAAGTGTAAGTAGAAGGAAAGAAAATTATATAAACAAGTTAATGTTAGAGTAATTATGTGTAACTAGATGCTACGGTCGCTTCGCTCGCGTACCATCTAGGTCGTGTCCACAGATGGTTCTCAAATACACAGTAATTTCAGCATCAAAACACTGGCGATTTCCAACGTACGTAGGCCTACCGCAGGACTATAAATACATTGTCGTTTTCAGAAACGAATAAATAGACACGATTATTAATGTAGTCAAATAAAATTAGCACTCTGGGAATTAGGCCTACTTCCGAAGGAGAAACTTGTCTTAAAAATGAGTTCAAATAAAAAATTTGAACTCATTTAAGCAAACCCAATTTGTGTTTTGTATACAACATTAGAGTTGAGGGATGGGGAAGAGGATGGGAAGAACAATTTTTAAATATATTCTTTATCCACTAAGTAACGAAATATTGTTTTAAATGTTTTATAGGCCTATCAAAAATATAACACTAAACACAGTAAAACATTTACGATGTAATACTATTTTTAAACTGTCCCTGTTATAGTTGATTGAAATAGTAAAGTACATGTAACGATACACCACTACGACGTATATATTTTGTATAATTATTAATTAATACAAACGTTGAGAAGTAACTGCCAGTAATAACGTTTTTATTTGTATTTGTATATTTATATGTGTTTATAATATAAATATATATATTATTATTATATATTATATCCAGCAGTAGATCCTACCCACAGTCACAGTAATAAATGTTCTATGTTTCGATTCAAATGGCGACCAAAAATGGTTAATACGTATTTACAATATTGCAATATTATATCTCAGTTGTTTTTTCTCCAAGGGCCCATAAATTTACCTACTTGTGTTAAACCAAGGGCTAATAAATTTACCTACATACTGGGAGTCTGAGAGATTGGAATGTTCCATTCATCGAAAATCAATACATTTGTATAAACGTATATTAAATCTATCAAAATAGTATTTTTTTAAGAAAATTCAAATTCAACATTGTGATACTGTGCTCGGGCTGTTCAAGTGGTTTTCAGCTTTTTAAAACAATTATCATAGGAGGAGATAGGAAAATGCGAAGCATCCTTGTATTATTGTGTGCAGGTATTTTTCAAGAGGACATTCATTAGACAGTGTATACCACGATTGGAAAACACCCCTATTTGGGGCAAATCGTTGAACCTAAATTCGTTTTAATTGTCAATAACTAATTATCTAACTCAATTTAATTAGTAAACAGGGTTACATCAGGTGGTTAAAATCGGTACCGAGATTCTAACCAACTTTATATACCATTTAGTAAACATTCTAGAAATAACGCGCGATTTACCGAATTTTGCCCTTACGTAAATGTATATATAGATACCATACGTACAGGACAGCGAGGAACCGATTTGTTTGGACTGTATGAACATAATTGTACTTTTTTGGCGGAATTACAAATCAGATAATTTACGTATTTATTTACTTTTTATTTATGTGTACACACATCTTGATTCACTCAAGAAACAGCCCATCGAATAGACATAGTTAGTTTGGATTTAAAATCCATGTTAAAAGAATATGGTTAGGATTGTATCTGAGCATACATAACAAAATTACACGCATGCCACTTGCGAGGCAAATGTGATTTAGACTTTTGATTATCAGTTTTCTATCGAAGCGCGCAAACGAGGATTTTTGGCGTACTAATGGTTGCTGACCCTCAGTTAAGTGGTGGTGTAAATAACACTTACAATATCCATATTATTGGACATTTCATAATTCTCTTCTAACTGTTAGACAATAATTGAGTAAATGGTGTATATATCACGTAACAATTGTTCTCCATAATTAAATAATACCACGTTATCTACCTAAAACCCTTCTGTTATTAACATAAATCATCAGTAGTCTGAAATGAAAATTAATGCCTTGTATTTTTTTCTTTTCATTGACTTTCACAGAAAACACATAATATCGCGTCAATGACACTGTTATTAGGCCTATAATTGAATTATTCTTTTTTGCCAACGATCTAATGTATTTATGACGTAATTTTTGTTTAATGATGACGATACGCTCGAGTGAGTAAGCCTCCCATGCCCAATGTTTCTATGATTGCAATTGAAGTGATTTTTTCATCTATTTTACCTGACATTTCTATATTAATCTTTGATTAAACAACTAGGAAGGAAATTCTTTCGTATCTGTTTTTTTTTGTGTCTTTTTTGCGTTGGCAACTCGTTAAAATTCAATGTATTGAACAATTCTTCAAACCAGTGGACCACGCGTGACTAAGAAACGATATAATAATGTTAGCAACTTCGTTAGTATGTTCAGGCTAAATTATTTTACTTGAGTAAGTTGGTTTCTAGAGCGCAATTATCGCGAACTTCGGTGGGTAAGACACCAACTTACCCGACTAAAATAACTAACGATAATGTTCATTGAACAGATTCGGACCGTTTGAACACACGGAATCAATATAATTATCTCTGTAACATGCGATGGTTATTTATCTTCTTTTTTTTTTTTGGAGAAACATCAAATTTTTATTATTTTAATTATTATTATTACTATCGATTTATAAAATTGCAGTTTAATTTTATTAGCTCGTATCTGTAAGTTTGAATTGTTATAATTTGCAATGCTGAATAGCATTTACAGAGAGACGCCAATTAAATTGTCCATGAAATATGTAGGACGATAATGGTATTGTATTATTGTTAATTAAACTTACAATGACAATGAATTATAAATTGTTTAGATTATACAATAAGGTAATCGTAAATTAATAATTAATAAGTATAAATTATATTTTGTATGATTACCTAAATATAGCAATACATATAACAATTGCTTATTATAAATCAGAAGTTACCCTAAAGCTTGGTTCCCACTAGCGACGCAACGTAAGAAAATACCCTTCCAATAATTGTGTTTGCCCCCGCCTGCGTGAAATCAAACCTGCGATTTTTTTAGCATTGTTGCGTCGTCGGTTCCCACACCACTAGAACGTAACGCAAGGACGTAAACGCAACGCAAACGTTTTAACCAATGACAAGCGAACTTATAGACAGTTAGCAATCACAAGCGAATAAGCCATCGCTTGTGATTGGTCAATTCATTTGCGTTGCGTTACGTCCTTGCGTTGCGTCGCTAGTGGGAACCACGCTTTAAAGAGCAGTTACGACTGCAGTACGTTATACGTTGTACTCGCGCGAAAAGCGGCCTTCCGCCGCGGCCGTTGGGATACGTTTGTGTCCTGTGGATGGCTACTCCAGATATAAAAGATTATCTGTAGTGTTGTATATTCCAATGGATGGGTGGTGAAAAAGAAATATGAAAACAAGAACCTTTGTTGTAGTTTATTGTACAAATATGAAAACACATACGATAGCTTATACTGTAGTAAAATAATACATTTAAGCCTAATACATAAATAACACAAAAAAAACTGCACCAGCAAATACAGTATCGTTCGAATATAATAATAATAATAATAATAATAATCCTGGCACCACCACTGTACTTACGGCTGCTGCCAATAACAGTATGTACAATTCTTATGGCGCTAATGTAGTTTCGTACCCATCCCTTATAATTACTCACAATTGTTTCAATACTTTATCCAACCTACTCATGGGTTTTCTACAAAATCCTTTAAGCATACAATTGTAAAAAAATCAAAAAAAAATCGATATTTTGTTTATTTATAACTATTTATTTTTTAATCAATTGAGCACCCTTCAGAAATCCATCGCCAGCTTAGATTCGTGAAAATCATCGATACGGGAAGAACAATGCTGCTGACCATAAATGTGGAGTGCCGTGGGCTCGTTCATTTAGTTGTTTAATTAAGACATGGAACATATTGTGAAATAGGACGAAGACAATCTCTCACAATCTGATAAATTTTCAAATAAAATTGTGGCACATTAACTACCTATCTGTACATGTTTTTGAAAATATAATGTTATTTCAGAAACCGAAGCGTGGAATAAATGGAATATACATAATCAAACCATTACTACAATTTCGAACATTAAGTTTATAAGAATTCATTTTATACAGGGAACTAAATTAGAATGTTCAATTGCAGTAGTCACTCATATATTTGCAGACCAATGTGTATGTAAATTAATCATAGTAATAAAAATGATACATGCAAACAATTTAAGTCGATTGCCAAAATAATGCAGCAAATGTTTTATATTTAAAGCTGACGCCCATGGACATACACTTCGTTTTCAGGTTACATGGCAAGTCTCCTAGACACACCATAAGTGTTGAGGTTACATGTCAAGTCTCCTAGACACACAATACGTGATGAGGTTACATGTCAAGTCTCCTAGACACACAATACGTTTTCAGGTTACATGTCAAGTCTCCTAGACACACAATACGTGATGAGGTTACATGTCAAGTCTCCTAGACACACAATACATGTTCTTATTACATGACATGTCTACTAAACACACAATACGTGATGAGGTTACATGGCAAGTCTCCTAGACACACAATACGTGATGAGGTTACATGTCAAGTCTCCTAGACACACAATACGTGATGAGGTTACATGTCAAGTCTCCTAGACACACAATACGTGATGAGGTTACATGTCAAGTCTCCTAGACACACAATACGTGTTTATGTTACATGACATGTCTACTAGACACACACTTCGTGATGAGGTTACATGTCAAGTCTCCTAGACACACAATACGTATTTATGTTACATGACATGTCTACTAGACACACACTTCGTGATGAGGTTACATGTCAAGTCTCCTAAACACACAATACGTGATGAGGTTACATGTCAAGTCTCCTAGACACACAATACGTGTTTATGTTACATGACATGTCTACTAGACACACACTTCGTGTTTAGATTACATGACATGTCTACTAGACACTCTGTTAAAATCGGTAACTCTTTGATTACCCCATCACCTACCGCTCGAAACCTTGGAATTACCTTCGATTCCGTCTCCAACTTGTCTGCTCATGTTGACAAAGTGTGCAAATCTGCAATGAATTCCATGCGCAAGAAAATTGGACATGTTCGAAAGTATTTAGACCCTAAATCGACAGAAATATTTGTCCATGCATTTGTTTCATCCAGGCTAGACTCTTGCAACTCTATTTTTTGCGGGCTTTCAGTTAAGTGTTCTGAACATTGCTGCCCGTCTGCAGGTTCTTCGCATCCCAACATGTCAAAACATAACACCAGTATATAGGCCTACTGGAACATCTACATCGGTTGCCAGTTGAGAAGAGAATAATGTTTAAAATTCTTCTCATTACTTTCAAATCACTTCATAACATGGCTCTAACTTTTCTATCTGATATCAATTCTCCATACAAGCCAAAACGAACTTTGAGGTCATTATCTGAGGTTTTACTCAGGCCTATACCTACACGGCCTTCAACAAAATTGTATGTACAGCGTGCCTTTTCGTGGTCAGCTGCTGTTCTCTGGAATGCCCTTCCAAATTATATCAGAAAAGCTGAATCACTCACCACATTCAAACAACTCCTGAAATCCGGGTGTCACGAAACCTCAGACCACGAAAGCTCAGACCCCCTAAGACCTAAGATCACGAAAGCTAAGACCCAACACCTAAGATTACAAATACTAAGATATACTACAGCTTAAAAACAATACTTGTTTATCCATACATAATTTTAAACACAGTAGGTTTCATTTATTACCATAAATATAATTTAATACTACCGCAAAACATAGATAAACTCACATTATTTTCGCCCGTTGAGTAAATGTATATTTTTTCTTTACAACAAACAAACTTGACGGGTTGTTTGTTGGTATATATTTACTCCATTGTGTTGGTTCAGAGGATGTTTTTCTTACGCACCTGCCTTTCTTGTATTTTGACTCCAAATTTGTTGACTAACTTTATCCTGAACACCACACTTTAAAATTAGGACTTATAAGTACTTTCAGAAGGAGAAACACATAATAACAAATAAATAAATCCTTTAAATTGATGATTTTACAGATGTGTTTCTTTGTACTGTATACTGTAATGACAATGTAACTCTCCTCGAGCTCCCCATGCTCAATGTTTTTGTTTCTATGGAGCGCCAAAAGAGCAACAATAATAGTACAAGTATAAAAACAGAAAGAAAACGAAACAAAAAAACTTATCATGATTTTTAAATTAAAATTTATTTGCCAGTATTTATTTCTTCGTACTTGCATGATTATACTATTATCATTACAATTTTAATTTTACATTGTTCCATCCACACTGTAGATGGACTCCACAGAGTTTTCAGCCCTCTATATAATTTTTGCTCTTTTGACGTTCCATAGAAACAAAAACATTGAACATGGCCCATGGGGTAGGCCTACTGTACTGTAGGCTAGTCATTTTGTGTGCGAGAAAAACGTCTGTAAAATCATCAATTTAAAAATGTATTTGTTACTTTTTATGTGATTCTTTTTCATGAAAGTGCCAATTCTAAGGTGTGGTATTCAGAATAAATGTTGGGAGTTAAAATACAAGGCAGGTGCGAAAGATAAATATTTGTAATCTTAGGTGCTGGGTCTTAGCTTTCGTGATCTTAGGTCTTAGGGGGTCTGAGCTTTCGTGGTCTGAGCTTTCGTGACACCCCCTGAAATCCCGCCTTTTTAATTTGCATTTTCTTTAGTTTTTGCTCTTCTGTTTTCTGTTGATTGTTCAGCGCTTAGCGTCCTGCATTTTGCGCTATAGTCAATTGAACATTATTATTATTATTATTATAGACGCATAGGCTACAAAGTGTTTATGTTATTGGTAGACATAATTACGTATTTAACATTTATTCAGCATTTATTAGTTTCTATCAATGGTAAAAACAATACAATAAAAAAGTGATAATATAAACACAATTGTATCTGTTTATTTGATTCTTTACAATTAGTTTCGGTCTATTCTACAATCCACTAAGTAATGTGACTAATATTAGATAATGTATTCACAATTGTTTTCAGTAATGTTTTACAGTTATTAAGATCCAACTAAATGAATTACTTAATGTTTCACTTGTTTAATTGTTATCGCTATAAATATGACATATACAACTCCAACTGCAGACAAAGGGAATAATTCCCGCTGAGGATTTTAAAAGTAAGTGCTGTTGGATAAATCCAAAACAATTGTGTGTAAATGTGAATATTATGAAAACAGTAAAAACAAACTCACATTCTAATCAATCAGTATTAAACATTGATGTTGGAAATAACCTTTAGTTTGTACACCCCTATGTGGTAAAGGAGTAGGCCTAGTTTATATTTTTATTTATTTTTTGTTTAAACCATATTTAATGAGGGTGATCCATCCAGCTATTGCTGATCATTAGGGACCCTCAGAGGTTCACAAGACAAACATATACACAAGATGCTCTACATAAACAAAGTCTTATTACAAGTCTTTGGGAGTGGAGTAATTTGGTCCTTAGAAAAAATCCTGATATATGACGGGACTTGAACCCAGGACTCTTGGAGTGGTAGCCAAGCATCATAACCACCAAGTCACAACTCCACTTATTGAATATCCTGTGACCCACAATCCTCCAATCAAATCATAAGAATCTATGTGTCAGGAGTTGGATAGCCGAGTGGTTAGGACACTTGACTGTCGTACAGATAGACCCGGGTTCAATGCCCGACAACTCCCAGTCCACTCAGCTGTAAAATTAGTACCTGGTTGAAAATACTAGGGAGAAAAAAGGCTGCGTGGAAAGGAACTGGCCACCCTACCACATAATGCTGAGGCTTAGTACAATGAGTTCCTAACAGCTCATTCTCCTACGTTCAGAGAACACGGGACTCACCCCCCCCCCCCCCCCACTATGTGTTATAATGATCGTGCTCTCTGACGGTCGCAATGTAACGAAAATGTTTGTAGAACTTTATCTTAAAGGATTTGAATAATAGGAATGTCAACCCTAACGATTTTCAGCCACTTAGAACGCAATTAATTATTTTATTATAGTTTATAACAACATTTTAACTGTCACTTCTACCCCAGCCCTTAGATGTTGTGAACTAATGCTGATTTATGTTGATAACAAATGACACATAAAATGTTATGTTATGAAAAATGAGGATATTAAAAATGAGAAACCTCCGATAAAAAATATGTTTAGTGCGTGTGTAATTGTTAAAAAAATATTTAGTGTAGGTATCTGATATGACACTTAATGAATAGTGCTATTGATCGAATGAATAAGAAACTGATAAATGGGGATATCAAATTAATAGTTACATCAAAGCAAAGCAAAGATTACATCTAGCATATTTGGTATTTTAAAAATAACAATATTTACAAAATGTAATTTACTGATGAAATTGTATATTCATTTAGTTTAAGTGTATACATAATGAATGATGTAAGTGGTTCTATGTACGTTGTATGTTTTATAGTAAATTAGATTTAAAAGTATAATAGCGCTTCGGCAACCACTGAAACAAATAGACCATGAAAATAAGAACATTGGCATAGATGGTACACTTCTAATAGATGTGTGGTAGCTTCTCGTATCTTCTGCGACTACCACTTCTAATAGATGTGTGATAGCTTGTCGCATCTTCTGCAACTACCACTTATATTGGATGTTTGGTAGCTTCTCGTATCTTCTGCGACTACCATTTATATTGGATGTGTGGTAGCTACTCGCATCTTCTGTGACTACCACTTCTATTGGATGTGTGGTAGCTTCTCGCATCTTCTGTGACTACCACTTCTATTGGATGTGTGGTAGCTACTCGTATCTTCTGTGACTACCACTTCTATTGGATGTGTGGTAGCTACTCGCATCTTCTGTGACTACCACTTCTATTGGATGTGTAGTAGCTACTCGCATCTTCTGTGACTACCACTTCTATTGGATGTGTGGTAGCTACTCGCATCTTCTGTGACTACCACTTCTATTGGATGTGTGGTAGCTTCTCGCATCTTCTGTGACTACCATTTATATTGGATGTGTGGTAGCTACTCGTATCTTCTGTGACTACCACTTCTATTGGATGTGTGGTAGCTACTCGTATCTTCTGTGACTACCACTTCTATTGGATGTGTAGTAGCTACTCGCATCTTCTGCGACTACCATTTATATTGGATGTGTGGTAGCTACTCGTATCTTCTGTGACTACCACTTCTATTGGATGTGTGGTAGCTACTCGTATCTTCTGTGACTACCACTTCTATTGGATGTGTGGTAGCTACTCGCATCTTCTGCGACTACCACTTCTATTGGATGTGTAGTAGCTACTCGTATCTTCTGTGACTACCACTTCTATTGGATGTGTAGTAGCTACTCGCATCTTCTGCGACTACCACTTCTATTGGATGTGTAGTACCTACTCGCATCTTCTGCGACTACCACTTCTATTGGATGTGTAGTAGCTACTCGCATCTTCTGCGACTACCATTTATATTGGATGTGTGGTAGCTACTCGTATCTTCTGTGACTACCACTTCTATTGGATGTGTAGTAGCTACTCGCATCTTCTGTGACTACCACTTCTATTGGATGTGTGGTAGCTACTCGCATCTTCTGTCACTACCACTTCTATTGGATGTGTAGTAGCTACTCGCATCTTCTGCGACTACCATTTATATTGGATGTGTGGTAGCTACTCGTATCTTCTGTGACTACCACTTCTATTGGATGTGTGGTAGCTTCTCGCATCTTCTGCGACTACCACTTCTATTGGATGTGTGGTAGCTACTCGTATCTTCTGTGACTACCACTTCTATTGGATGTGTGGTAGCTACTCGCATCTTCTGTGACTACCACTTCTATTGGATGTGTAGTAGCTACTCGCATCTTCTGCGACTACCATTTATATTGGATGTGTGGTAGCTACTCGTATCTTCTGTGACTACCACTTCTATTGGATGTGTGGTAGCTACTCGTATCTTCTGTGACTACCACTTCTATTGGATGTGTAGTAGCTACTCGCATCTTCTGCGACTACCACTTCTATTGGATGTGTAGTAGCTACTCGTATCTTCTGTGACTACCACTTCTATTGGATGTGTAGTAGCTACTCCCATCTTCTGTGACTACCACTTCTATTGGATGTGTGGTAGCTACTCGCATCTTCTGTGACTACCACTTCTATTGGATGTGTAGTAGCTACTCGCATCTTCTGCGACTACCATTTATATTGGATGTGTGGTAGCTACTCGTATCTTCTGTGACTACCACTTCTATTGGATGTGTGGTAGCTACTCGTATCTTCTGTGACTACCACTTCTATTGGATGTGTGGTAGTTACTCGTATCTTCTGTGACTACCACTTCTATTGGATGTGTAGTAGCTACTCGCATCTTCTGTGACTACCACTTCTATTGGATGTGTAGTAGCTACTCGCATCTTCTGTGACTACCACTTCTATTGGATGTGTAGTAGCTACTCGTATCTTCTGTGACTACCACTTCTATTGGATGTGTAGTAGCTACTCGCATCTTCTGTGACTACCACTTCTATTGGATGTGTGGTAGCTACTCGCATCTTCTGTGACTACCACTTCTATTGGATGTGTAGTAGCTACTCGCATCTTCTGTGACTACCACTTCTATTGGATGTGTAGTAGCTACTCGCATCTTCTGTGACTACCACTTCTATTGGATGTGTGGTAGCTACTCGCATCTTCTGTGACTACCACTTCTATTGGATGTGTGGTAGCTTCTCGCATCTTCTGTGACTACCATTTATATTGGATGTGTGGTAGCTTCTCGCATCTTCTGCGACTACCACTTCTATTGGATGTGTAGTAGCTACTCGCATCTTCTGCGACTACCACTTCTATTGGATGTGTGGTAGCTACTCGCATCTTCTGTGACTACCACTTGAAGAGGGAACTGAAAACAAAAAAATCATTGAGGCAGGTTACATTTAGGAATGGGTGACCTGTGAATTGAGATAAGAAGAAGATACGTTTGTACGTGTGAGGGTACGTGTGAGGGTACGTGTGAGGGTACGTGTGAGGGTACGTGTGAGGGTACGTGTGAGGGTACGTGTGAGGAAGTGTGAGGGTACGTGTGAGGGTACGTGTGAGGGTACGTGTGAGGAAGTGTGAGGGTACGTGTGGGTGAGGGTACGTGTGCGTCGTAATGGAAACTATCAGCGCATGTTGATCATTACCATTCAAAATGGTATCATATTATCTAGAAAGCGTACTAATCCTATAAAACTAATTCAAACCAGACGAGTCAATGATACGTATCGTAGGCGAATTGATTTTAATTCCGTCATACCCCATTTCTGTTTGTAGTACGGTACTCTATTAACAATACAACAATTGCTTCATATAATCTAACGTCCTCTCAGAGTTGTAATAGTTTTTTTTAGGTTACGAGTAGCGGAAATATAAGTTCTATAGGCCTATTGGATCGAGTGGAATCTTTATTCAGTAGTATCGGCACTTGTTATTCTGCTTCAACTTTGTATAAATATATATATTTTTTATAGCATATTAACATATATATTTTCAATGTTACAAATATTATACAAACATTCATACATATTCAAAATTCTCTCTTATCCTATAACCATATAATTTTCCCTTCAATTAAGTCTCTTTTAATTATTTTCTTATTAAATATTTGCTTTATATGTTCTTCTCTTCATTTGTAAAAATGTTGAGATGTAACCTGAATTTAATTCATTTAAAAACATATTGTATATACTGATGTCCATTTCCATTTCCAACGTTCGTTTGTATAAACAGAATATTCCGAAAGTTCCCATTTATTATAAGAAAATTTTCATTTTTTAAGGAAGAAAATTAAGTCTACTGTATGTAAGTTAAAATTGGTAAAATTTAAATTCTTAATGCATCAAAATATTTTGTTCCAAAAGGCTACCGTTATCTTACATTTTTCACAATCTACATCTTTGTATAAATATAGAATTTTAAAACATCTACTGCCACTTTTCTAGGATATAATGTTGATATGTTATAATACTTAATACTTAATACTAATTTTTATTAGTTAGTTTATTGGTATAGTTTAATTTAAAAGTTAATATCTGTAAACATTGTAATTTTCAAGGTCATTAATTTCAGCAAGGATGATTTCAATTCTGATAACATCAAATTGACGTTCTAAATTAATAAGCCACTCTATGTGAGTAATAGTAATGTTCTTTCAATAAATCAACTCAAGTGAATAATTACCCCATGGTAATGTAAATGTCTCCGTAAATTACTACACTTACTTTAAAATGCAATATAGCACTATTATTCATTACTTCGAAAGAAAACAGTTAATAAAATACACGTACAAATACATTTTACTGATTCGTATCTGAATACCTATAAAGATAATAATATTATCGTCAGGCTTTGGGTATACAATTCAAAATATCAATGAACAGAAGGTTCCGTGTTTGAATATCGCTTTTCTCATTCTCACACATGTCCGTATCGTAACCGCTTCAAAATCGTTTCATTTCTAGTAATATAACTGGGCGGTTTAACGTGCCTGTAAATTGATAGAATATATATTAAGATTATATCTAATCAATTGTTGGTATTTGATCGAATTTTATTTATTATTTTTTTTAAGTTCAGATTATTATAGTGCGCGAGTCGTCAATTGATTCACTTTTAAGTTAAACTGGTGTGCAATGGATGCATTTTTGGCGTATTTTAATGGAGGAGTTTTTTAAGAGTCTATAGTGTAGGCATAATAGTAGTCGTTTCTTAGTCGCATGCAAACGTGACTCTACAGCTCACTATGTCGGTCGGTTGGTCGGTCGGTTGGTTAGTTGGTCGGTCGGTGGGTAAACACTAACTTAAATTTGCGCACGCGACTACAGCCATGTATATCGCCTTGTTAGAAAAAAGGTGTAAAATCATGTTTGTTGACATTCTTATTGGTATGACAGAGGTATCGACAGAAGAGGAATGATAATGTCAAGATGTTGCACGATTGACCTTTTTCTTGATGCATATCATCATAAATTAAAAAAAAGTGAAAGAATTTTTAAATACGGTATGCCATTGGTATAACACGCTGTGCATGGAGATTCGAATAAGCCGTTAAAAAAGACAATTTCCATTTCCATTCTATACAGCAGTATGAAATACGCCGAATGACACTTTCTTCAAACTATAAACATGTACGGTACTGAATAATTTACATGGAGCCATATCATCAATATTCTGCTAACGACTGACTGGTTAATTGTCACATGGTTTATTGAGATTTTCTTAGGAAATTGTTTGATCTATCTGACATAGCTTGAAGGGGAAATATATAATCTTTATTAACAAAGATCGAGTTCAACTTCAAAAAAACAAAAAAAAATCAAAAGTTCAAAAGAAAATGTCTGCTCGATAGAGAGATTAATCATGTATCATTGTTATGTCTTCTCTCTTTTTCCCTCTATATTTATAGCAGGTATTGTGCACATTATTTTAAAAGTATTATTGGAAAACAATTAACACACATGTCTCATTGTGCTAATTATTTAACCTGTCATTTCTAAATGATAATGAAAAAAATTAGGCCTATACATAGAAAGTGATTGATGTGATTTTTTATATTTTTACTCGCCAGAAATATTTAAAACACATGTGCCTTTGTTTCAATAATGATTGTAAGTATTAAATGGATGTAGAATTGTGCAGATGTAATTGAGAAGGCAAAATTCAAAGAAATAATGGCTTTAAATTAAGCACATAGCCTACAACATTTCTGCAATTGGTTTCCCGAATGCATAAATAGTTTCTTATTTCTCTTAACTAAACATTTCTCTCAAGGCCTAGAACCTTATCAAATTGATGAAAAAATAATTTGTCTTAATTTTTGGCATACAAACTGTATCGAAGAATAATTTCATAACCTAATGGTTTACTTTCCTCGTCAGTTTCACAGCTTACAAATGACATATCATGTTGGTTGTATCGACGTGCCGTTATTATTAATAATGCCCTTTTTGGTCGTGTGTCGGTATGTCGTATGTCGGTCGGTTGGTCAGTCGGTCGGTCGGTAAACATTAACTCAAAATTTGAGCACGCGAGTGCAGCCATTTATATGGCCTTAAAGTTAGGCCAGATCAAACGGGAATGTCTATGCATTTCACCAGTTAGTTTAGTTAGTTTGATTTTATTCTTCTTTTTTTTTGCAATGTCAGTTCGCCTATATCAGTTACAGGTACGTCATAGGTAGACACGCATGTAGTGCACTCTCTGCCCAGTCTTCTCTCACTATTACTATTAGGGTGGTCTATCGATTGGGAGGCTGACGCACTGACTAACAAGTTAACAACAAAAAGCGTCGACCTAACGCTAGGCTAAGTGTATAGTGTCAGGAGTCGCTTTACAATATCCCATAGTAGGATGTCAGAAGACGCAATACTGTATGAAATACATTGTAGCTAGATATGATACTGGATTGATAGGTTTTTGGCTTTATTAAAATGTATAAATGTTCTTGAATTGAAATTTGATTGAATTGTAATTATAGTCAGAATATTTGTGACAGTAGTAAGTCTGATTCATGACTTTGAGCTAGATTCTAAACTTCTAAAAGTCAAAGTATGCCATTTATTCTTTTTATATACCAAAATACCATAAAACGCATTAATAAATTATACATGTTTTTAATTCGAACTAATGACTATTAAATGGTATTAATATTTTTTCTTTTTAGTCGCGTGCAACGTCGGTCGGTCGGTAAACACTAACTTGAGCACACGTACGACTGCAGCCATCTGTATGGCCTTGTTTCTCTCCCATAGACATTCTGAACGGTTTTCCAATGTGTTTTTTTAGATTAATTTTACCTGAAATTTTGGTGGACTAAAGATGGACATTTTGTCTTAGTGAACTAACAGAAATTAAGTTGAAGTCTGATAAAAAGTACAATAAATAGGTGATATTAACCGCGCAGGTGTACAAACAACACAGGGTCGTATAAGGTCTGCGTGAAATATGACAGTTATGTACTGAGTATTAAATGGCTCCGAAGCAGGCGAGTAAAGTAGATATTGATGTATCATTTTGACGTACAACAGCTAGTATGTCGTTTTACTAATTGAATCTTATGATGGAATTATAATTCCATTACAATCAGCACTACTAGTTCATTCTATGAAATGGCCGATGGGAGAGTAAACAAACCGTATAGTAATGATAAACACAACCACATTGAGGCTGGAATACCTTTCAAAATAAAATAGCTGAAACATTTCATTGAGGACAAATTGTACATTTTTTATTAAATTTGTTAAATTTTAAATTTTAGTATTGTTAAAAATATGGAACCTACAAAACGACTAGATAATAGCCTAACATTAAAGGAAAGCGCCCACTATTCACGTTTAAAAAAGAAATAGAAGGTTTTAAAACAATATGTATTTTGCTTATAATATTTATTATTATTGATTTAAATTTATGAATTTAAAGAATAATATTTTTCAAACTTGATAATAATTGTCTAAATGTCAAACAAAAGTCAGAAAATCTTCTTTGCATGGAACATAATAATTGAATTTTGGAATAGACTGTAATCGAATTAATCTACATGGAATGCAGGAGTTATAACACATCGTTTACTTTACTCTTAAGACGAGTGTATCATTATTATTCCAAGTTAATGACCGGGAACTCTTCTGAAAACAAATTAATGTCGTTGTTGAATAAACACACTTGAACAAGTAATAAAAACAACAAAAATGATTGAAATTTCAACAATGATAATTAGCTAGTAATACTGTAGTTAATATGTATTATGTGTTGCTGTTTCATTTACAGGTGTGTGAAACTATGTACCGCAAAATGTCTGCCACATAATACCTACTGTATCATTTAAATCACGGACCCAAAAAAAACATCTGGTGATACAAACTATTATAGCTTTGGACAAACATATTTTTCTTCTTAATCATGTACAACTGGATACCTATTTACACAGATGATGAGCGGTAATGGTATGCTGAAACCCGCGTTATCTTGTCCAACGTATTATTGTTATCCTTATATCATTGTTTTTAAATAACATTTTATTTGAAAAGAGTATATTATTTTTGTGTTCGTTTGCTTTGGTTTCATTAAAAAAAACTCTGGCGTTATTAGGCTATCAAGGTTATAATTATATTTTATATATAAAATGTAAAAAATCCCCTTTAAATATTAAAAGTCATCACAAATTATTCATATTAGGTTATTACAACCTTGGTAATGGGCATCACTATTGATTTTTGTATTATTATTATTAATACAGAATTTATTTTAATCAAGTCAACCTCTTAGCCAGTTATCGTGTACTAACTATGGTGATTGAAGTGTTACAATTGAAGAATTGTAACAAATCTGTGGAGACTCACTCACCTTGATGTTAATCAACCAAACTGTAATCCGCTTTGACGGTAATAAACATTTACACCTTTTGTTGTCTTTTATGGGCTCGTCCCACTTTTATTTTAGTTTGCAGTACAAATTATTTCAATATATACAAGTTCACTATAATAAGGCATATAGATGTATATTCTCTTGTATTATTAAAATTAAAAACAAAGGTCATGTTCTCCATTTTTTTTTATCACATGCAAGTGACGCGTACATACTTATTTGTGATTATTGTTAAAACCTGTTTTATTTTAATGACATAGTATATTTAAAAGTGAATACAAAAAATGTACAATTATTAAAAACATTTACTTATGACCTAATACAATATATATATATACAAACATGCTGAATATTGCGGATTTCATATTGGAGTGGAGCTGTGGCTTGTTGGTTATGATGCTTGGCTACCAATCTAAGGGTCCTGGGTTCAAGTCCTGTCATATGTCAGGGTTTTTTTCTCATGACAATTTACAACTCCACTCCCAAAGACTTAATAATAAGTCTTTGTTTATGTAGAGCATCTTGTGTATATGTTTGTCTTGTGAAATTTTAAATAGTTTATCCATCCTGTAATTGGCGGGTTACTCGCTGTTGGATGAGTATGAAATAAAAAAAAAATAATAAAAAAAAAAATTAAAAAAAATAAAATAAAATAAGTTATTAAAATTGTCTAAAAACATAATCAAGGGTTACATTTAAATTCACTTGAAATAAAAAAGGGCTACACAAGGGCTCTAAATAATATACAATATTGTTTAACTTTAAAGCTGCTTTCAACATATTCATATAAAATACTGGCATATTATTTAATTTAGTATGCGCTTCAGTATTTAATTTACTACAATTCGCAGTATATTCAACTGGATGCATATAGTAGTTCGGAATACATTTCCAAATACTTGGGTTAGGACTTAACAGTCTCTTAACCCAACTCAACTTCAGAGAGTCCACAAAGATATTAAAATTCACCATATTTATAGCACCTTTATCTACTGTGTTTATAAGAGTTTTTCTTTTAATTTTTTCCCTTTTTCCTCCCCACAAAATCTAAATAACAATGTATCAACTTTTGGAAAGATATAAGATGGTCCATCTATTATACAAGCATTGTATATTAATTTGGAAATGGCAAGAAATTTTATTACTGTTACCTTGCCAAAAAACGTAAGGTTTCGTTTTTCCCATAGTTTTAGTGTATTCTCTAATTTTAAAACTGTATCATCCAAATTTCTTTTAACACAAGTATGTTTATCATACCCTACGTAGATTCCAAGGAATTTCACTGGTTCTTTGGTCCATTTGATATTAAATGGCGATGTTTGTTTGTTTTAATTTGCTCCAATCCAAATTCCTTTCGATTTACTTTATTTAACCTTAAACCTGATATTGAACAGAACATTTCAATTTCACACAGAAAATGGTTTAAACTAATTTCATCCTTTCATAACCATTTACACTTAGTGTAAAGGAAACACTTAACCTTAAAGATAACATTTCCCGATGAAAAAAAACACGAAATTGTATTGTTGAATATGCTATTTTAATGTCGCATAGTATTAGTAGTTCACTTTGACAAAAAAAAACCTAAAACTGCAATTTAACGCAACAAATAGTCAAATTGAAAGTCAATATGTTTTTTTTTATCTAACCGTTTATTTTATCGTTTTACAAATGAAAACATTTTTTTTTTTACGGAATTGATCAATTTTTATTAAAACTGCGAAATGACACATTCAAAGTATTTTAATAATTTGTTTGTGTGTTTTTGGGGAGAAATACATCTATAGGCCTAACATTAAAAAATATCTCCGACCTAATTGAATAAAATAATATAAGTGACTCAAACGTACGGTAATGTTTAAGGGAATAACCCAACTCAGTGTAATGTATGACGGCCTGTTTTGGCAGATACTCTTCGTTGTTGGAATTCAATCGTATTTATTACGTTTGATGAAAACTAAATAATAATAATAATGGTATTCAACAACGTGAAATATGATTAAAGTGATAGAAAATTTGATTGAAACATTTTAATAGACAGTGATTTGAGCCCAGTCGGTTAAAAAGTTGCAAAATCAATCTCATCCATTGAATATTCAGCCGACCGATTAAAGGGAGTGCTGTTGCTTAATTACGTCCAAAAAAATTTTTTTTTCCTAAAACAATCCCCAGAGGCGTGAAACTGATTTTTTTTTTAAACATTTCTTGAAGTCGATTTAAAGGCTGTTTTACATTGTTGTGGGAGAGTGATACTGTTTAATTTACTGGTTGTGATGTCTGTTGCTAAATTTTATCGTTTGGTTTTTGATTTGTTATTGAATTTAACTCCACGACATAGCAAGATAAATGTCAATATTATAGCATTTAGCTATTCTACTTATATAGCGTATAAGCACAGTGCGATATTTCTTTGATGTGGACCAAGACGACTAAACGTTTAAAAACACGAGTTTTGAGTATTTCCTCTGGCAACATAACGTCAGAGAAACACATCGGAAAGGTTAATAGTTTAATTAATCGGTAATGGAAATTACAATTGTATATTATCTGTACAATAAATCATTAAAAACGTTGTATTAGAAAGATTTTTTAAAGAAACGGTGTTTCTAAATAAAGGTAAATAAGACATATTGGTTACAAAAAACTCTGCTCGACTTTTTTTTGACGTAACAGTTTTAATTATTGTTCTTTCTTGATTAAATTATACTTTTTTAAATGATTTTCTCTTTAATATAAGAAATAATGATTTATCATCAATGATTTTTGTTTAACAATTAGTAGTAAACTAAGCAATAGTACTGTACATTCCAGGATTAAGACCATAGTGACCCACATACCCCGATATTACAGTAAATAACATTTCTAATTGTCCAGCCGCCGACAAACGTACACAATAATTAAACAAGTCATCATCATACATACCATTCACCAAAATATTTACCACGGAGGAAGGATTTTTGACAGCCATGGTTTATTGGAAAGGGATCACAGAATATTGTCTGCATACATCGCATAGATTCTCTTCTTCCAGACGTGGTTTGAGGTTGGCGCAAGCAAAGGGTAGAGTACAGTGTAATATACTGTAGTAGCCTATTTCCCTTTATCATCTTTTTTTTGTGAATGGGATTAGGCCTAGACTATATGTAGCATAGATTTACAATATATTATTATTACCAAATTATTATGATACAGTTTCCTAACGCTTCCATCCTCTTGAATATAACTGCCTAAACGCGCGGCACGAAAACGACTGTGTAGTATGACGGAAACTGTAATGATGCGAAATCGGGGATTTCCATTAATATTTCTACTTAAAACAACAATTTGAATGTTTGAACTAGGATAATATGTTCTGATTAGACAACTTTCTTTGTGCTCGATTAATGTTTAGTTGTTCAGAAAACAAGTGATCAATTTTCTGTTCAATATAGGGAAGATGTTCTTAAATATAATAGGTATTTATAATTTTAAAAAAATATAGGCCATCATTGAGACACCGTGAAACGGAAATTACTGAGTGAAAATAGGTGCTTTTACCAAAATGAAACAATAGATTGATTTGCTAAATAGGACAAAACAAATGACTTTTAATAGCATTCAATGTACCTATAATAATGATATGTGCCTAATTTTGTTTACCAATACACGTGATCGAGGACGTACCGTCATTTCTTTGTATTTCTTTATCATCTGGCTTTTCAAAATGTTCCTTCACTTTTATTAAGGATGGCATGTATTTTCCTTTCACCTTTAGGTAACGATAATAATACCATTATATACATTCAATGATAAAGTTATCAGATAGTTGTTCACTCTTGTTCTTCTTCTGTGTCTATCGTGAATTTTCCTTTTGATAACAAAGTTGTTTTGATTTGTATTGAAAGAACAAAAACATCAATTGAATGATATACAGTATCATTGGGGCATATCGAATGAAATAACCCTGTTTACAGAAAATATTGCCTAAAAGCTAACATACCTATTCTTCACAAAATGAAAATGCAGTGTGCCAAAACAATTTAATGTTTCGGCACACTGCATTTTCACCCAATACTCGTACGGTGTCATTTCCAAACCATTCAGCAAACAGATGGCTTTCAGAAAAGCGCTGTCATGACCTGAGAAAATAACGTTGTCTTCTGACACTATGTTGACTCTTGTTTCAAACGCGTTTTGTCTGAGACAACATTGACGCTTTTAAGCGGCAATGTATATGGCCAGGAGACATAAACAGAACCCATGTTGGAGGGCAAGGTTGGCGTCAGCAGACATGATAGTTGACGCTGACACGACAACAAAATTCTATTGCATATTTGAGCAATTATGCATACATTAATCACTAAGTTACTTAGGTCTAAGTTTGTCATTTAAAAATGGAAACGAAGAACACTTTCTTATAAGAAAGAAGTTGCCAACTAATTATGTTTTTAAAAATTAGTAGCTGCTATGCCGTATGCAGTTTATGACGTATCAATACTCATTATTGTTAAAGTAAGTGTGTAATTATCCAAAGTACATTCATTTAAAGAGAGTTCAGATTACTTACACTCTGGTTTGTCACGTTTGTGGAAATACTACGGATTAAGAAATTATAGAGCTCACGCCCACTGTAAGATGTAATGTTTAATTAAACAATTTCATTAAATAAAACGTGCTCTTGAGATGTTGTGTATTACCAGACTGACGGTTAAAATGTACTCTGATAAGTGGCAAAAGGCATAAAAATACCATTTTGTAGTTTATTTTTCGATTTTTTACAACGTCCTGACAATATTGCTTTTTGTTATTTTTCATTCTTTTTTCTCGTTTATATCCACATTATCAACGAAAACGACTACCAACAATGATACACAACTGATGAGTGTTGGAAGTAGTGCGAGAGTGAGTTGGATCGAAACAATTTTTTTTAAACTTTTGCTATTACTGTTAATGTTACATAACACGGCTGAAATATCTTAGAAGCCGGCTTAATATTATCTTATCGATACCTTGCAGTTTTGCTGTGAACATATTAATCTTTTTCAAATATAATATTTACACATACAATTTTATTTAAAATGATACAATTATTGGAAAATTAGTTTTAAAAACATCTAAAACACCTGCTATAAAACTGCATTTTTATTTTGTAGACATAGAAAATTGTCCACTTCAAACAGATTTCTCGATTGAAGTATCTAAAATATGAAACACATTTTTCTATAAAGACATAATCATCCAAGCATTAACTTGTGTACTTATTTATCGTTTTCCACAAAGACGTAATTTAATGCATTGATAACAGTGGAAATGAGGTAGTTTATTGTTATCTTTGTAATTTGATTTACTGTTAGAATGTAGGCAGGTGCTATGTATTTTGAAATATTGTTATGAAGAAAATGCCAAAGTATATAAAAGTATACTGTTGTTGATGAAACTACTCGTCAAAGTTGTATACACTAAATCATGTGAATCTAAATTTAAAACAATGGCTAAACTGAATATTATTGCGCTGTTTGTCATGTTCTAAGTACAGTATTGTAGGCATACAGTATCTCAACTCCAGACATCATCCTGAACTGGCACAGATAATGGTACACATAATGAATGTTTACGAGTTGAAAGATTGACTGTTCTATTCAACGAAAAAAATGTTTTATGATACACAAAAGTAAAGTTTATTTTAATTCATCCGCTGCTTCCATCTTGAATCAATGTCGCAGGTCACTTGCTTAATTATGATGTTTATATTAATATTTTCAAGATATTAATTCCATGACTCTTTTCCTCTTCAAGGTTGAAAGGAAAAAATTATTACTGTATATATTATGTGATTTTATTATCATTACGATATACATTTACTATAATATATTGATTGTTTCAGCATTTTTCTCGGCGGTTTAAATTTTCTCGAAAATTAAAGTTAATTAAATTATATCATCACATAATTATTATTAACAACCCATTATAACAAATTAGGCCCTGCATGTGCTGTACTATCTGCTAAATGCACATTAACGATATGCCGGTAATCACACATCATTATTACTGTTACTACACTGATTAATTTAAAAAATGGATAATAATGTCAAAGTTCCGGTGTACTCATTCGCTCGATAATTCTACAGTCATGCACTAATTATCACGAACCCTGTTGAAAATTGTTTGATAAAACCGACTGATAATGTATAATCATGTAAATTAAAGACATAGGCCTAAGGAAATGACATGTTTTTTTTTTTTGCAATGTAGGCTATACGAAGAAGCAAGAAAAGTCAAATTGGCTGTTCTCATTCACTTTTATCTCTAATGAACATTTATGTTAGCAAAGAGAAAGAGAGTAACGATCTTTTGCAATACTAAAAATCGCATGATAGGCCTCCTATCAAGTGTAGCTTTCATAAGCCTGTTTTTTACAAGGCGAATTTGTTCGCGCAAATCAGAGCATGCGTATTATTCATACAGTATTTTCATCTTTAAATTCTTCGATAAATTCTAATTCCTTCGAATTTTTCCCTAAAAAATGTGATGTGCCCATAATGGACATGGATATAATACTTGGGCACACTTTTTTTCGTCAAACTAGTTTGATAGTGTAGACAGAGCTTTATGCGTAGTAACGAGTTTCTACGTTTTTTTTCGCAACCAATCTGAGATCAGTCAATGAGTGGTCATGCGTTCATGATTACTAATGCGCAGCAGACACTCGAAGTCAGTAAAAAGATTAAAATTATAATAACAGATTGTATTGAACTTCGATTTAGGATGAATATTAACTACTCAAAAAAACACACAGATGCCCTACCAACGATTAAACCAATCAGAGTGTTGAACCAATGTGCCTTTGCGGTATTTTCTGATTGGTTAGCAACTCATTTCCTTCTGAATATGGTAGAGCGGAAAAGTACTAGTAAATGGAACATTTTAAAACCAATCTTCCTGATTATTCTACTCAATCATTAAACTGAACCCACCTACTTCATCCTTGAAACCATAATGAAAATGTCACCGTTTTTACAAACATAATGAACTCCTGATTTTATGTGCAGGCTATTCATTAGTAAGGAAAATTGAGGGATGTTATCGACTAAACGTGGGCTTCAAAACATTCAGGTTTCTACTGTCCATAAATTATCATCCTGTGATGAATAAATCTATATAGTGAATTTTAAACTTGAGCCTGAATATAGTTTCCCGTATATAGTGTTTGTATGTCCTTTATAGCCAATTATTAACATGTTGATCATGGCATAAAACGTAATCATTTTCATACTGTTTGCTCATTAAATTTATTTCAAAACATATACAGCATGATGTTAAAAAAATAATGCGAAATTACAACAAGAACCAAGAAGGCGTCAAGCAATGAAATCAAATTAGATTTAATATTAAAGTTACGTTATACTATTTATAGAAATACATTTTCGCCATTTTTGTCTTCCTCGGTTATAGCTTGAAATTAAAACATGCTAAATATACTGCACACCTTACGACCTCAAGATCTGGATGGAATCATACCATCAGAATATAGAAAATAATATCACAAGAGAAAACTTTGTTCCTTCAAGGATACACCCTTCCTAAAACACTCTTTACTGATACACCGTTCAATTTAATACTGATATTATCTATATAAGAACATTTTTATCGTATGTTATTCAATAATCAAAAAATGTATAAATTAACGTTTAAACTTCTGTTGTTATATTTCTAAATTATTTTTGTTTACCATAGACCATTTCGAAGAGCATTATATAATGAAAATGTCATTCATGTCAAATATGTTAATAAATTAAAAACATGAAAAATTCTCTTTTTGTTATACAGATACAGATTACTTTAATTATCCAATATAATGAAAATCACAGTGCTCATATCTTGGCTTGCCTAAATAAATATAAAGGAAAAAAGCACTATAAGTACAGTATAAAGGGTCTTTCACACCTGTTCCGGCACGGTTCCGGTCCGGCGCCGGAAAATCCAATCGAACGTCAATGTTTCGTTTTCACGCGGCTACGCGCATATCGATTGGCGCATAGCCGCGTGAAAACGAAACATTGATGTTCGATTCGCCGGACCGGAACCGTGCCGGAACAGGTGTGAAAGACCCTTAATCCTATTCATTGCGAAATGAGGCAACCAAAAATATACATTTTCTTTTTTTATTACAGTAAAGAAACAACATTATCAATAAATAAACTTAAAAGAACATATATTAATAATCATTTTATTTTTAAAACAATTGGTTTTCGATCAATGGATGTTATATAATGTTACAACTCAACATCATTAGATAATATTATTATTTTCAGAATGGTATACAGTATGTTGCTTATTCACCTGATTGCCTTTCCCAGCTATACTGTAATACTCTCCACGTTCGATATTTATCTGATTAATTCAGCAAGAAAAACTATTAAAATAGATTAATAAATTAAAAGAGTAAAACACACGCGTTTAGATTCTGTAACTTAAGCCAGTAGAACATTACCTTTAGCCTATATAAGTCACTGGCTTTACATACATGCAATGCTTGTGTTCATTAAATGTTCTACTTTCTCGGCTTACATAAATTCATTTTTGTCAACTTTTTGGCGACTCGATATACATTTTGAAAACGTTTTACTTTTTAGTACAGCATAAGTTTTTGAATTGATCGATTGCACTTTAAAATACGACATCCAATAGATAAAAAACATACAAAATTAGTTATTAGGGAACTATTTTTTCAAAGAAGCGTAAAGTAACAGTTACCTAATTCTGTCACTAGATACTTTCTAACTGACTTGCAATAGTCAGTTAGATACAACTTAGTGATATATATAACTTTATTCACAATCTCAGATTAAAAGCATACATAAATATTTTATTTTTATTTTATTTATTAAATGCGAAGTACATACAAAATTATTTGAAGTTGCGAATGGGGTTAACCTGTAAGGAACAGTTTTAGACGCAAAGCCCCTTTAAATGAATACATTTGAAATAATTAAATAAGTAAATAAAATCAGTACCATATTAATTGTAACGATAATAATAACAATACTAACACTAGAAATAGATGTGATAATAACAAATCCAATGCTGGAAAAATGAATTAAACAAGAACTTATAATTAAAGATAACTGGTAACAAACATATCATGAATTGTATGTTTGAACATATCAATACTAGTTAACATTTTAATGTCATTGTGTTGTTCATTCCACACGTTAGTGTCTCTGTATGTGATACTTTGTTGACTCAATAGGGTCCTTTTAAAAGCAGTGCTTAAATTGTCTTATCTGCCGCATCGGATGCAACAATGGCCAGAAGTTTACTGATGATTGACTGCCAGTTGCTTCCAGATACCAGTTAACCTGCAGATTATGCGTTAACATATAATTATAGTAAAACAAACAACCGGGTTGTTTGTGTTTTGTTTTGTTTGTTTTTTATGTTTGTTTGTATTTTGGGATTTTCTTTTTGGCTTAATTGAAATCAAAGTTCAAATTATCTACGCGCATCCAATTTTCTGAAACATGTAACATATAAAGTTATGTCTATACCATCAAACTTTGTGTGACAACAAAATGTAATCTGCCCATATATGGACAGGCTGATGCCATATTTGGGCACATAACACTTTTTTGGTCAAACTAGTTTGATATTGGAGACTAGTTTGATAGTGTAGACAGAGGTTAAGTCCTCGGCGCCATGTTGAGAAACCAGATCGGTGGAATGGCGCTATACAAAAGACGTTATCATTATCTAATAGTCTCAACATTGACTGTTTCCATAATTATTTCTGTCATTATTATCTTGTATTATTTATAAAAGTGTAGGCAAATATGTTTACAACTTCCGAAAAACATTTAAAGTAACATTCTTTGAAACTATTGGATCCCTAACTATCTGTAAACCATATTGTAGCATTTTTTGTCTTTAGACGGGTTTGTCAAGATAGAAAAATTACTATTATCTGCTTCAAATTTTGGAAATGGTCGTCATATCGATTGTAATATAATACGTCTATAGGGACTAAATGATATATAATTCAGTTTGTAGTCCGTTTTACGTTTCTCTAATTTTTGTTTTGTTTATGTTATTGAACTATGATACAATAGATTATATATTATAAGATGAATCTTACAATAAAGATTTACAATTAGATTATCTTGTCTGTCAATGGTATTATATTTCTCGTGAAATTAAGATAAAACTGTTGATGAGGTGTGATTGACATTACAAATTACGTATTGTAGTAGTCGTAAGAGTAAGATTGATAAAAAAAACATTTTATGCATGCGTTCGTGCTATTTGGCTTTTAGAATTGTATCATTCATGTCATACTGGGCACATACACTAACGTCACTCATGAGGTTAGCTAATATCCAGAAACCACAACTGGCACGTATCATGGATTCTTTCACCTTAAACATCATCCCATAATGTCTTGTTTGGATCACGCCCTCTTTAAAACTTAACATTAGAAACAATCTATAAATTGAATTTATCAATTTAAGACACGATAAAGAAATAATATCGTATCCTCATGTAAGGTTCCATCACGTCTACTACGCACAATTCTTTTGCGCGCAGTGACTGAAACGTAAAGATGGCGACCAAAAAGGTATATAGCGGGCGCTGTTGTAATGTATCATCTTCCAAATTTGATTTGGTAGTACTTTTTTTCAGAAACAATCATCACTTCCAACTTCCTCTGTCAAAAATTTTACTTTTAAAGTAATGCACCATTCTTGGCATATGCTTAAAATTAAAGATTCAAAATTTGTTGAGCTAGAGGATGAAAAAAGAATAATTTGTCCATGTAACACTGTGAATTTAAATTGAATAAGGAAAAGCCTCTTTAAAGACTCAATCTTGTTTATGAGATTTGCACCAAAAAACCCGATTATATACAATTAGTTTAATTTGTTTTTCAAAATTTATCAACATAAAAAAGTGAACTAAATTATAGTGCTTTATATCGAATTGTAGAATTTATTTAGTGGATGTTGATTAAAAACAACGAGTCTAAAAATGTTGCCGAAAACGAACCGTTGTTGGGAGTCGCGTCATAATCAAAATCATATTCATGTTTATCATCACAAAGTTAACCTGTATTATGCATTAGAGTTTTTTTTTTAATACAACGTTTTACATAAACATCAATCGTTCACTGATACTAATGGGACGTGCACGATGAAGTTGTAACGTACCGTATTAATCAAACAGTTTTTGCAAATGCTAACGGAAGAGAACCCTCTAACGCCCGTCAAACTGTCTCAAACCAGCCTAATTAATATACGTAACGTACATTGATATAGTCATAGTACATAATTTTATTTTTGATTGGCCCACAGCGATCGTCTGTTCTAGATTATTATTATTGGCTTTATATAAGAACCGCGTATCCTCACATATTTACGTATTCGCGGAAATTTCAGTGTAGAAGATATATGAGAAATTATCTCTTAGCCAATAACGATAGCACGTACGCCGCCATTGGGAACAAATAATAATTTCATATTTTGGACCATCGAAATAATTATTGCTTACTAAAATATCAATCACTCTAAATCGATGCGTAATGAGATGACAAGTTGATACGAATCGTTCTCTGTCTATCTTGTCACATCTATTGAAATTTAAATACGTTGGGTGTATATGTATTATACGGTGACTGTCAACTGCACGTGCGAATACAACCGATGGCTAAAATTGTCTGCAAAACGGACACAAAATAAAGCAACACGATATTCCTACTGTTTAATTTGATATTAACTTGATTTTCTAACTCTTCAGATCACTATATCGGTCGGTTGGTCGGTCGGTCGGTTGTTCGTTCGATCGGTCTAGCTAAGTCAATTTTTAAAGAGTATATTCCTTGTGGCCAGGACTCGATGTTATGTTTTTCACGGTGCGCAATCAAAAGGTACGCGGTCTACGCACGACTTAACGAAATCACGTTTGTAAACATATCTTCACAAGCATGAATCACAATTAAATAAAATGTGGTACTCATATCATTTGGCAATACAATAATTACGTGCGTAGCGCATGTGACGCATGCGTACGCGCGCTTAACATTTTGTAAATTGTCAAATTTATTTTAGATGAAATTAGAGTACGTTTCAGGCAATTTTAAGCGTTTAAAAAATTGCAGATTTTTGCAAGCGCACTGCACGTTAAACGTATACACACTCCTTCTTCCCCATTTTTTTCTTTAATAATGTCATCTATGTAATAATAATATATATATATAGTTTTTATGGGGTAAACATTTTTTTTTTTAATTAAAAGAAAAAGCTATATAAAACCTATTACAGAAGGAGGGCTCAACATGACACACTTTAGCACAATGGTTTAATTCCTCAAAGCTTAGTTGGGTTAAGAGACTGCGAAGTCCTGACCCGGGTAAATGGAAATGTGTACCAAGATATTATTATGTATCCTTTTGAATGCACGTTCAATATTACCCAGATTAATTTTGAATTTTGTATTTTTTTTTTTTTTTTTTTTTTTCATTTCATTTATTTCAATATCATTATCGCAGCCTTAGCTGAATTACAAAGATATTTACATTTGTTCAATATTAAAATTTGTAAAAAAGTATAAAACCAATGATAAAAAAATATAAAAAAGGAGGAAATTTACACAAGAAATACAATACAGGAACATTCAAAAAGTTTAGCTTAAAATATTAAAATAGAAAAAAAAAACACCTAAAAGCATCAATAAAAATCGCAAAGCTGTACTGGGTGATATATACAGATTATTCATTTAGAAGCGAGATAAGGTATGGAATTGCACTTTTTCTATATCTTTCAACTCTGCATTTGGGTTGTTGATACTTTACACGTCTTAGTTTCATGTTACTTACATTCTTCACTGGAAACCATTTTCCAAAATGAATACTTTTTAAACAATTCAGAGCAAACTTATAGCATAGATTACGCCTTCTATCAGATAAAGTGTCTAAAGAAAGATCATTGAGTGCTTGGTCATAACATATGTAGTCATTACACAATATTATTCTGCAAGCCCTTTTTTGGACAGATTCTATCATATCACTTTGTTTCTTAGTGAGACTAGAATGCCATACTGGGACAGCATATTCAACACTTGGTCTTATGTAACTCTTAAATACATCTACAAGATCAAATTTCGGAAGATTGAACTTTCTTAATCTACATAATATATGCAGACGTCTGCTGGCTTTGGATACAATTTCTTTAACATTACGGTCCCATTTGAGGTTAGCTTGAATCCATAAACCTAGTAACTTAGTTTCATTAACGATTTCAATTGTAGCATTACCAATGAAAAGGGGTTCATGTTCATATTGATTTCTTTGAAAGTTAAAATACATAGTTTTACATTTAGTTGGGTTAAGTTTTAGTTTGTTTTCATTAGACCATACATTCAGTAAAGCAACATCATTCTGAATTGAGGAAATTACATCCTTTTTTACTATCTGTCCTATGCACAAATCATCTACATATTTCCAAGTTTTACATGGCGAGTCTTGCATGGCATCATTAATTAGAGCAAGAAAGATCATAGGCCCAAGGAGCGTACCTTGAGGGACGCCACATGTTAGATTAACACTCATTGATAAGGTGGATTTATAGCGTACTTGTTGGGTTCTGTTTGATAAAAAGCTAATTAACCACGGTACAATTTCAGGTCTACAATACAATATTCAGGCATATTGTATGCCTGAATTTTACCAAGAAATGTTAAAAGTAACAGTGTACTTCAATGATATTAATAATGCATACCCAGCAAATGCAGTAGAAACACAGCAATTGTGGGAAAATAATAAATAATAATAAAATTTAATGAAAAAAAACAATATATTTCAAAAATTGGTTACAAGCAGGGTACAAAACAGTAAAAGATATATATATTTATATATTTTATATATATAGTAAATTATAGATTAATATCATTCGAAGAAGTAATCCCCAACCTTTCAAAACAACAAAATAGTATTTTCGGTACCCTGAAACTTAAAGTCTTCATTACTGTTTTTGTCCTGTTTCCGGTTCCCGTGTTGTCCTGTTTTTTGGTTTTTTTTTCAGTTTCTATGGGCTGCCTTATACAAGCTTTGCTTTTTAGGAATGTTGCCCCTCTTATTTTAATAATTTTTACTGTTATTTTTTATTTTCTATGAAAAACAAGAGAAATAAATGTTACTTTGATTGTTTGATTGAGTCTTTTATGTTAATAAATACAATTCCTTCTGAGTGGAAGAAAATAATTTCAAATAATGAAATTCAAAGAGACAACAACTTTATTCTAAAAAACACAAAAACTCATTTCACTATAGACAACTTATCAATAATATTTAAATTGCGCCATCTTGTGAATCGAAATGAGAAACACATTTTAGAAATGTAAATCTCGATTAGAAAGAAATATGGTATAAAAAGTTTATAGTATAACAACATAGAAAAGACTGCTAAACACTTAACGAAACAGTTAATAACTGGATAGAAATAGGCCTAGTTACAACAAGTAAAAATGTAAATGGATTAATCTCATTGTTAACATTTTGTATTTACAAATCTATATCAAATCTTCAGAAAAATACGGCTATACAAAAAGATCAACGATGATTTGGAGGTTGTTCCGAGTAGAACTCAGACATTTATTAGCTAACCAATATGCTTGTAATGTATATAAAGCTCACAATGGGTAAAAGTAAAAGATAAATTAATGAATCACAAAACTCGTTTTTTTCTTTTTCTCTTTCTTTCTTTTTTCTTCTTCTATATTGAGAAAAATTAAAAAGAATACAGAAGTAACTTTGTTAATACACTTATTGTAATTTATTATATAACAGAAAGATGAAAAGGAAGGAATGAAACATAGAAAGAAAAAATAACGCTTCAATACGTTAGCCAAATTCTATAAGAGGGTATGTGCCAATATAACCTATAATGTTATGTTTTAAAAGATATCTCTTTTAAACATTGTACATACATGTTATAAACACATTTTTTAAATATTTAATCTTTGTATATCTTTGTACGTCAAGGAATGGAATAATGAGTGATTGATTGAAAGAGAAAAAAAAATAATGTCATCATATTTGATTCACTTTCCAACTCGAAATTACGTTATATGAGCACGTCAAAAGTGCAGTGACAGGCTACGGATGTGTAAATTAAAAAAATATAAATATTTTTAAACATTTTCAACATTTTTAAACATGTTCTGCAATTTCTGTCGGCGGTCGGTTGGTTGATCGGTCGGTAAACACTAACTTGAGCACGCGACTGCAGCCATGTATATGGCCTTGTTAAACTTAAATGACCATTCTATTCACGAAGTTTTAAGTACGAAATAACAAGAAAAATAAAACGTGCATTAAGAATGATTAAATGTCATTCGGAGCTTTAAAAATGTCATACTTCAGTTTAGTTAGTGAGTATTTTGTCTCCAGTACTTTTCGAATGTGTTGTTTGAAAATAATGACGTCACTTAAATTTACCTGAATGAGGGCGCTGCCAATGATGTTTAATCAGAGCCATATATAAAAAGTTACGACATTGAAAATTAGAAGCCATTTTTGTGTCAAAGAATTCGCACGCTGAGGGCGCGTGCGTCTCTTTTGTATAGCTTTTTCCCATAGTTTATGCATTATTTTTAGTTTTTATTTTAGTATATATATATATATATAAATCCAAAGGCAAATTACTGAAAAAATGACAATGCTGTGGGTATCAGTGGCTGGATCTCAATGGAGATACAAAAAAAAGCAAATAGCTATATCAAAACGATAAAGTAAACAGCCAGAAAAGTTAGCAGAGCTTTTTTCCGAGCAACACTAGCTCTTCATCAGTGCAAGTGAGGGAATATATATATATATATATATATATATATACGTTAAGTCTGGAAAATAAGTAAAAACTACAGTTTGGTCTCTACAGGCTTGTTTCGTGAGTCGTGCAACTCACTCATCAGGAGACTATAATGAGAAGAATCAATTACAACGCTGCTTATAAGCACATTTACTTGTAGAATTAGCATTTACAGGTGATATGTTTTGGAATGTCAGCTGTTATGTAACAATGCTTTCTTTCTGTGCCGGCAGGCGGACACAAGTTCGTTACGTTTGTTTAATGTCGATAATTCAGGGTGGCGGATGATAAATAATTTCTCTTTGAGGCAGAGATTGCATTTTTTGTTTGCGCTACTATATGCTTTAGTAGATGTCAAGATGCGCCATGAGATTGTATAGTCTGTGTTATTGTCCTTGAGTGTCCAAATATGTTTACTGAGTTCAGTTGAGTTTCTAGAACGTGAATTACGGAATGATGAGGTGTGATTTCTGTATCGTGTTTTAAAACACTATACGAGCCGGTAATCCAGACAAGACGAATTAATGTTCATTGCCTAATGTGTTTATATATATATAGTGCTGTTTCGCCGTACCACGCCGAGAATGTTAAAGAGTCGCTATCCAATCGAGTTTGAACAATACAATAAAAGCCCCAGTGGTCTAATGGTTAGGACATCTGCATATCAAGCAGGTGGTCCGAGTTCGAGGCTCGGTTGGCGCGAATTTTTCTCATTCTCACAGATTTCCTCATCCTTATCGTTTCAAATTATTTAATTAAATTTCAGTATATCACCGGGCGGTTTAGAATTTATGTTCTTTGCCTCATGTGTGTGTGTATATATATACACACACACATCCCACCAGAGACATTTTTTCATACAACTAAAAAAATACGGAACTTTCGCCAATGAGCTATGCTCGACGCGATTATGAGATCATGTTCCGAATATGAGCACTGTTTCTATAATTTACAGTATGATTTATATATAATTTACACAGTGCTACGCAACATCATTGATTTATATATATATATATATATATAGATATATATATATATATATATATATATATATATATATATATATATATATATATATATATATATATATATATATATATATATATATATATAATCCAAAGGCAATTACTGAAAAAAATGACAATGCTGTGGGTATAAGTGGCTGGATCTCAATGGAGATACAAAAAAAAGCGAAAAGCTAAATCAAAACGATAAAGTAAACAGCCAAAAAAGTTAGCAGAGCTTTCGGGCAACACTAGCCCTTCATCAGTGCAACTAAGGAAATTTGGATAAAGTCATAGCATATGAGTTGGCAAGTGCTGCCTGGGTGGACAGGAATAAAAGATATATAATAATATATATATATATATATATATATATGGCTCTGTGTTTAATTATAAGGATCTGATTCCGTACCAATCACAAGCAACGTAGATCCTTTCCATATATCCTATATTTTCTAGTTGTATTCTTCATATAGAAACCTGGTTCCAAATATTGATTATTCTAGTATTACTTGCAAATTGGAAGTTAAGAAAACGGTGTGTTGTCCTTTAATAAAACACTATAGGTCAGGGAGTGCCCAAGCGGTTAAGACAGCGGAACCGCTGTATAGGGTCATCATAAATAAGGTTAAATTTTAAAAAATTTAAAAATAAGTAGGCCTATTATTTTTTTGGAAATTGCAATATTAGGCTACAATTCATTTCCAGTATAGGCCTAAAATAGGTAATAAGATTAATATTATTGTCTTTGCTGAAAAAGATGAGTTTTCTCATGTTGAATAAAGAACTAAAATAATTATGAAGAATTACAAATATTTTAAGAAAATAGAAGGCGTGACTTAAACTCTCGGAACACGCATCTCTCTGATAGGTAACAAGTAAAGAAAGTATCAAGTAATTGTTAATACTAGATGGTACGCGAGCGAAGCCCATTAGTCGACTGTGCGCATGTTTATTATGCTATAGTATGGTTATGATAGCACAATTGACATGCGCAGAGTCGAATAATGAGTTCTGCGCATGTCAATTGTGCTATAGTAACCATTTATGTCAAATATGGTTATAATAGCACAATTGAAATGCGCAGAACCCATTAATTGACTCTGCGCATGTTTATTATGCAATAGTAACCATTTATGTAAAAAAATAAAAGAGTCGAAAATCGGCCATTCCCACTTTTGACATAAATGGTTACTATAGCATAATAAATATGCGCAGAGTCGAATAATGGGTTCTGCGCATGTCAATTGTGCAATAGTGACCATTTATGTCAAAAACTAAAAGGGTAAAAAATCAGCCATTTTTCGAAAATGTCCCTGTACTATATACTACAGGAATTTTGTCAAAAAATGGCAAATTTTCGACATTTTTTTTCCAATAAAACTGGTTACTATAGCACAATTAACATGCGCAGAACCCATTAGTCGACTCTGCGCATGTTTATTATGCTATAGTAACCATTTATGTCAAAACTGGTTACTATAGCACAATTAACATGCCCAAAACCCATTAGTCGACTCTATTTATTATGCTATAGTAACCATTTATGTCAAAACAGGTTACTATAGCACAAATGACATGCGCAGGGTCGAATAATGGTCTATATAGCACAATTAGCATGCGCAGAACCCATTAGTCGACTCTGCGCATGTTTATTATGCAATAGTAACCATTTATGTCAAAAATAAAAGGGTCGAAAATCGGCCATTTTTCGAAAATTTCCCTGTACTATAGTACAGGTATTTTTTTCAAAAAATGGCCAATTTTCGACCTTTTTATTTTTCGATAAAACTGGTTACTATAGCACAATTTACATGCGCAGAATCCATTATTCGTCTCTGCGCATGTTTATTATTCAATAGTAACCATTTATGTCAAAAAATAAAAGGGTCGAAAATCAGCCATTTTTCGAAAATTTCCCTGTACTATAGTACAGGTATTTTTTCAAAAAATGGCCAATTTTAGACCTTTTTATTTTTCGATAAAACTGGTTACTATAGCACAATTAACATGCGCAGAACCTATTAGTCGACTCTGCGCATGTATATTTTGCTATAGTAACCATTTATGTCAAAACTGGTTACTATAGCACAATTGACATGCGCAAAACCCATTATTCGTCTCAGCGCATGTTTATTATGCAATAGTAACCATTTATGTCAAAAAATAAAAGGGTCGAAAGTCAGCCATTTTTCGAAAATTTCCCTGTACTATAGTACAGGGATTTTTTCAAAGAATGACCAATTTTCGACCTTTTTATTTTTCAATAAAACTGGTTACTATAGCACAATTAACATGCGAAAAACCCATTAGTCGACTCTGCGCATGTTTATTATGCAATAGTAACCATTTATGTCAAAAATAAAAGGGTCGAAAATCGGCCATTTTTCGAAAATTTCCGTGTGCTATAGTACAGGTATTTTTTCAAAAAATGGCCAATTTTCGACCTTTTTATTTTTCGATAAAACTGGTTACTATAGCACAATTAACATGCGCAGAACCCATTAGTCGACTCTGCGCATGTTTATTATGCTATAGTAACCATTTGTGTCAAAACTGGTTACTATAACACAATTGACATGTGCAAAACCCATTATTCGTCTCTGCGCATGTTTATTATGCAATAGTAACCATTTATGTCAAAAATAAAAGGGTCGAAAATCAGCCATTTTTCGAAAATTTCCCTGTACTATAGTACAGGTATTTTTTCAAAAAATTGCCAATTTTAGACCTTTTTATTTTTCAATCAAACTGGGGACTATAGCACAATTAACATGCGCAGAACCCATTAGTCGACTCTGCGCATGTTTATTTTGCTATAGTAACCATTTATGTCAAAACTGGTTACTATAGCACAATTGACATGCGCAAAACCCATTAGTCGACTCTGCGCATGTTTATTATGCAATAGTAATCATTTATGTCAAAATAAAAAAGGGTCGAAAATCGGCAATTTTTCGAAAATTTCCCTGTACTATAGTACAAGGATTTTTTCAAAAAATGACAAATTTTCGACCTTTTTATTTTTCGATAAAACTGGTTACTATAGCACAATTAAGATGCGCAGAACCCATTAGTCGACTCTGCGCATGTTTATTATCCTATAGTGACCATTTATGTCAAAAACTGGTTACTATAGCACAATTGACATGCGCAGAACCCATTAGTCGACTCTGCGCAAGTTTATTATGCAATAGTAACCATTTATGTCAAAAATAAAAGGGTCGAAAATCGGCCATTTTTCGAAAATTTCCCTGTACTATAGTACAGGTATTTTTTCAAAAAATGGCCAATTTTTGACCTTTTTATTTTCGATAAAACTGGTTACTATAGCACAATTAACATGCGCAGAACCCATTAGACGACTCTGCGCATGTTTATTATGCTATAGTAACCATTTATGTCAAAAACTGGTTGCTATAGCACAATTGACATGTGCAAAACCCATTATTCGTCTCTGCGCATGTTTATTATGCAATAGTAACCATTTATGTCAAAAATAAAAGGGTCGAAAATTGGCCATTTTTCGAAAATTTCCCTGTACTATAGTACAGGTATTTTTTCAAAAAATGGCCAATTTTAGACCTTTTTATTTTTCAATCAAACTGGTTACTATAGCACAATTAACTTGCGCAGAACCCATTAGTCGACTCTGCGCATGTTTATTTTGCTATAGTAACTATTTATGTCAAAACTGGTTACTATAGCACAATTGACATGCGCAAAACCCATTAGTCGACTCTGCGCATGTTTATTATGCAATAGTAATCATTTATGTCCAAATAAAAAAGGGTCGAAAATCGGCAATTTTTCGAAAATTTCCCTGTACTATAGTACAAGGATTTTTTCAAAAAATGACAAATTTTCGACCTTTTTATTTTTCGATAAAACTGGTTACTATAGCACAATTAACATGCGCAGAACCCATTAGTCGACTCTTCGCATGTTTATTATCCTATAGTGACCATTTATGTCAAAAGCTGGTTACTATAGCACAATTGACATGCGCAGAACCCATTAGTCGACTCTGCGCAAGTTTATTATGCAATAGTAACCATTTATGTCAAAAATAAAAGGGTCGAAAATCGGCCATTTTTCGAAAATTTCCCTGTACTATAGTACAGGTATTTTTTCAAAAAATGGCCAATTTTTGACCTTTTTATTTTCGATAAAACTGGTTACTATAGCACAATTAACATGCGCAGAACCCATTAGACGACTCTGCGCATGTTTATTATGCTATAGTAACCATTTATGTCAAAAACTGGTTGCTATAGCACAATTGACATGCGAAAAACCCATTAGTCGACTCTGCGCATGTTTATTATGCAATAGTAACCATTTATGTCAAAAATAAAAGGGTCGAAAATCGGCCATTTTTCGACAATTTCCCTGTACTATACTACAGGTATTTTTTCAAAAAATGGCCAATTTTAGACCTTTTTATTTTTCGATAAAACTGGTCACTATAGCACAATTAACATGCGCAGAACTCATTAGTCGACTCTGCGCATGTTTATTATGCTATAGTAACCATTTATGTCAAAACTGGTTACTATAGCACAATTGACATGCGAAAAACCCATTAGTCGACTCTGCGCATGTTTATTATGCAATAGTAACCATTTATGTCAAAAATAAAAGGGTCGAAAATCGGCCATTTTTCGAAAATTTTCCTGTACTATAGTACAGGTATTTTTTTCAAAAAATGGCCAATTTTCGACCTTTTTATATTTCGATAAAACTGGTTACTATAGCACAATTAACATGCGCAAAACCCATTAGACGACTCTGCGCATGTTTATTATGCTATAGTAACCATTATTGTCAAAAACTGGTTACTATAGCACAATTGACATGCGCAGAATCCATTATTCGTCTCTGCGCATGTTTATTATTCAATAGTAACCATTTATGTCAAAAAATAAAAGGGTCGAAAATCAGCCATTTTTCGAAAATTTCCCTGTACTATAGTACAGGTATTTTTTCAAAAAATGGCCAATTTTAGACCTTTTTATTTTTCGATAACACTGGTTACTATAGCACAATTAACATGCGCAGAACCTATTAGTCGACTCTGCGCATGTATATTTTGCTATAGTAACCATTTATGTCAAAACTGGTTACTATAGCACAATTGACATGCGCAGAATCCATTATTCGTCTCTGCGCATGTTTATTATTCAATAGTAACCATTTATGTCAAAAAATAAAAGGGTCGAAAATCAGCCATTTTTCGAAAATTTCCCTGTACTATAGTACAGGTATTTTTTCAAAAAATGACCAATTTTCGACCTTTTTATTTTTCGATAAAACTGGTTACTATAGCACAATTAACATGCGAAAAACCCATTAGTCGACTCTGCGCATGTTTATTATGCAATAGTAACCATTTATGTAAAAAATAAAAGGGTCGAAAATCGGCCATTTTTTGAAAATTTCCGTGTGCTATAGTACAGGTATTTTTTCAAAAAATTGCCAATTTTCGACCTTTTTATTTTTCGATAAAACTGGATACTATAGCACAATTAACATGCGCAGAACCCATTAGTCGACTCTGCGCATGTTTATTATGCTATAGTAACCATTTGTGTCAAAACTGGTTACTATAACACAATTGACATGCGCAAAACCCATTATTCGTCTCTGCGCATGTTTATTATGCAATAGTAACCATTTATGTCAAAAATAAAAGGGTCGAAAATCGGCCATTTTTCGAAAATTTCCCTGTACTATAGTACAGGTATTTTTTCAAAAAATGGCCAATTTTAGACCTTTTTATTTTTCAATAAAACTGGTTACTATAGCACAATTAACATGCGCAGAACCCATTAGTCGACTCTGCGCATGTTTATTTTGCTATAGTAACCATTTATGTCAAAACTGGTTACTATAGCACAATTGACATGCGCAAAACCCATTAGTCGACTCTGCGCATGTTTATTATGCAATAGTAATCATTTATGTCAAAATATAAAAGGGTCGAAAATCGGCCATTTTTCGAAAATTTCCCTGTACTAGTACAAGGATTTTTTCAAAAAATGACAAATTTTCGACCTTTTTATTTTTCGATAAAACTGGTTACTATAGCACAATTAACATGCGCAGAACCCATTAGTCGACTCTGCGCATGTTTATTATGCTATAGTGACCATTTCTGTCAAAAACTGGTTACTATAGCACAATTGACATGCGCAGAACCCATTAGTCAACTCTGCGCATGTTTATTATGCAATAGTAACCATTTATGTCAAAAACTGGTTACTATAGCACAATTGACATGCGAAAAACCCATTAGTCGACTCTCCGCATGTTTATTTTGCAATAGTAACCATTTATGTCAAAAATAAAAGGGTCGAAAATCGGCCATTTTTCGACAATTTCCCTGTACTATACTACAGGTATTTTTTCAAAATGGCCAATTTTAGACCTTTTTATTTTTCGATAAAACTAGTTACTATAGCACAATTAACATGCGCAGAACCCATTAGTCGACTCTGCGCATGTTTATTATGCTATAGTAACCATTTATGTCAAAACTGGTTACTATAGCACAATTGACATGCGCAGAGTCGAATAATGGGTTCTGCGCATGTCAATTGTGCTATATTTATGTCAAATATGGTTATGATAGCACAATTGACATGCGCAGAACGCATTATTCGACTCTGCGCATGTTTATTATGCAATAGTACCCATTTATGTCAAAAACAAGGCCAACAGCCATAAGTCGCGTGCTGTAAGAAAAAAAAATGAACTTTCAAAAAGTAATGTACTTTAAAACTTTTCTGTACATCAAAACAGTTCAAAAAGTTTAGAAAAGCGATAAAACGCGACTAAAAATATACTATAAAAATGTATTTCTTATTTTTATTTAAAAATCATGAGTCTCCTCTCCTTAATTGCAAACACAAAAAACGATCTGAGCATGTGCAAATGTATATAAAAGCACTCAGATAATGAGAGGGCAGTATAATGATATAAGCAGTCAGTTAGGCAGATCATAAGTCAGCTCTCCTTAATTGCCTAAGTCACACAGCTGACTTGGGCAGAAACACAAAAAATAAAGTATATTGATATAACCAGTGAGTTAGGCAGAAAAACAAAACAAAAATTATGTCTTAGACACTTTTGTTATGAGGCTGTCGATATCATCTATACACAAAAAATGCTACCTTTTAGTAACAAAATTTAATAGCATCAGCTCTTCAGATTAAAATTAACACTGATGAATTTAGAAAAGGAAAGTAGCAATAAAGAGAAAGAATTTGTAAAAATGGGTTAAAAAATATAAAAATATAAAAACGCATAATAATTGAATATTAAAAACTTGATATTTAAACCATTTTCAACCTTTTTTTTTTACATAATTGGGTTCTATGGAACTATAAGATGATCATAAAGCAATATATGATCATATACAGCAATATAAACGCACAATAATTGAATTTTAAAAACTTGAAATTTTGGCCATATTTTTTTTGAAAAAAATTCCTGTACAGGGATTTTGTCGAAAAATTGCCAATTTTTTACCTTTTTATTTCTCGACATAATTGGGTTCTATGGTACTATAAGATGATCATAAAGCAATATATGATCATATACAGCAATAAAAACGTATAATAATTGAATTTTAAAAACTTGATATTTTGGCCATATTTTTAAAAAAATTCCTGTACAGGGATTTTTTCGAAAAATGGCCAATTTTAGACCTTTTATTTTTCGGTATAACTTGGTTCTATGATACTATAAGATGATCATAAAGCAATATATGATCATATACAGCAATATTTTAATTTTAAAAACTTGAAATTTTTGCCATTTTTCTAAAAAAAAAGTTTTTCGACGTACGCACGTAATTGTATTGCCATATGATGATTTATGCCCTGAAATTTATGAGTACCAAATTGTATTTAATTGTTATTCATGGTTGTGAAGATATGATTACAAACGTGATTTCATTAAATCGTGCGTAGACCGCGTAATTTTTTATTGCGCACCATTAAAACATAACCACATCGATTCCTGGCCATAAGGAATATACTGTGAAAAATTGACTTAGCTAGATTAAACTGATATCAAAATAAGGTCAGAAAGCGATAAATCGCATAGTGATACCGGACTGACAGACAGACCGACCGACCAACATAGTGAACTATAGAGTTTTAAAAAAAGGGTAAAAAATCGGTCATTTTTCGAATATTTCCCTGTACTATACTACAGGGATTTTTTCGAAAAAATGGCCAATTTATAACTTTTTTATTTTTCGATAAAACTGGTTACTATAGTATAATTAACATGTGCAGAACCCATTAGTCGACTCTGCGCATGTTTATTATGCTATAGTAACCATTTATGTCAAAAACTGGTTACTATAGCACAATTGACATGCGCAGAACCCATTATTTGTCTCTGCGCATGTTTATTATGCAATAGTAACCATTTATGTCAAAAAATAAAGGGTCGAAAATCGGCCATTTTTCGAAAATTTCCCTGTACAGGGATTTTTTTAAAAAATTGCCAATTTTCGACCTTTTTATTTTTCGATAAAACTGGTTACTATAGCACAATTAACATGTGCAGAACACATTAGTCGACTCTGCGCATGTTTATTATGCTATAGTAACCATTTATGTCAAAAACTGGTTACTATAGCACAATTGACATGCGCAGAGTCGAATAATGGGTTCTGGGCATGTCAATTATGCTATGTTTATGTCAAATATAGTTATGATAACACAATTGACATACGCAGGGATTTTTTCAAAAAATTGCCAATTTTCGACCTTTTTATTTTTCGATAAAACTGGTTACTATAGAACAATTAACATGCGCAGAACCCATTTGTCGACTCTGCGCATGTTTATTATGCTATAGTAACCATTTATGTCAAAAGGATGGGAAGAACAACTTTTAAATATATTCTCTATCCGCTCAGTAACTAAATATTGTTTAAAATGCTTTATAGGCTTTTCAATAATATACCACTAAACACAGTAAAACATTTACGATTTATAATACTTTTTTAAAACTGTCCCTGTTATAGTCGATTGAAATAGTAAAGTACATAACGATACACCACTACGACGTTTAAATTTTTTATAATTATTAATTAATACAAACGTTGAGAAGCAACTGTCAGTAATCTACCCACAGTCACAGTAATAAATGTTCTTTGTATATTTTGTTTATATATCTAACAGTAATCACATTCACAGTAAGACAATCTCGATTCAAATGGCGACAAAAAATGTACAATACTAGATGGTACGCTCGCTTCGCTCGCGTACCATCTAGGTCGTGCCCACAGATGGTTCTCGAATACGTACACAGTAATTTCAGCGTAACAAAACTGGCGATTTCAAATGTACGTACCGCAACTAAAATTAGCACCCTGGGAATTACTTCCGAAGGAGAAACTTATCACAAAATGAGTCCAAATTTTTGATTTGGACTCATTTAAAGAAACCCAATTTGTGTTTTGTATGTAACATTAGGGTTGAGGGTTGGGAAAGCGGATAGGTACAAAGAAGAACAATTTTTAAATATATTCTTTATCCACTCAGTAACGAAATATTTCATGTTTTATAGGCCTATAAATAATATACCTCTAAATACAGTAAAACATTTGCGATTTAATACTTTGTTAAAACTGTCACTGTCATAATCGATTGAAATATTAAAGTACATGTTACGATACACCACTACGACGTTTATATTATTGGTAATTATTAATTAATACAAACGTTGAGAAGGAACTGTCAGTATAAAGTTTATTTGTATATAATAATGTGTTTATATATCTAACAGTAGAGCCTAACCACAATTTGTATATATTTTTATATTACATCTAACAGTACGAACATTCACAGTAAGAAATGTTCGATTCAAATGAGGACCAAAAATATTTAATAGGTATTTACAGTATTGTCAAAGTATTGCAAGTTTATTCTCAAAGGGCCTATATATTTACCTACCGTATGTGTTAAACCAAGGGCTCATAAATTTACCTACTTGTGTTAAACCAAACTCTGGGATGTTCCATTCATCGCAAATCAATACATTTGTATAATCGTATATTAAATCTATCAAAATAGTATTTTTTAAAGAAAATCGGCCTGTCTTCAACATTATGATGCTGTACTCTAGCTGTTCAACCAGTTTTCAGCTATTAAAAACAATTATCGTAGGAGGAGATAGGAAAAGGCGAAGCCTCCTCGCATTTTTGTGGCGGGTATTTTTCAATATGGACATCCATTAGACAGTGTATACCACGATCGTAAAACACCCCTATTTGGGGCAAATCGTTGAACCTAAATTCGTTTTAATCGTCAATAACTAATTATCTAACTTAATTTAATTAGTAAACATGGTTACATCAGGTGGTTAAAATCAGTACCGAAAGTACGAACCAACTTTATATACCATCGAGTAAAAATTCGAGAAGTAAGGCGCGATTTACCGAATTTTGCCCTTACGTAAATTTATATATAGATTGTCAAAGTATTGCAATACTATAATAAGTTTTATTCTCCAAGGGCCCATAAATTTACGTACTTGTGTTAAACCAAGGGCTCATAAATTTACCTACAAACTGGGAGTCTGAGAGATTGGAATGTTCCATATATCGCAGATCAAAACAGTTGTATAAATGTATATTAAATCTATCAAAATAGTATTTTTTAAAGAAAAATCGGCCTGTCTTCAACATTATGATGCTGTACTCGAGCTGTTCAACCGGTTTTCAGCTATTAAAAATAATTATCGTAGGAGGAGATAAGAAAATGCGAAGCATCTTCCTATTATTGTGTGCGGGTATTTTTCCATGGAAATTCATTAGACAGTGTGTACCACGATTGGAAACACCCCTATTTGAGGCAAATCGTTGAACCTAAATTCGTTTTAATCGTCAATAACTAATTACCTAACTAATTTAATTAGTAAACAGGGTTACATCACATGGTTAAAATCAGTACCGAAAGTATGAACCAACTTTATATACCATCGAGTAAAAATTCTAGAAATAAACCGAGATTTATCGAATTTTGACCTTACGTAAATTTATATATAGATTCTACGACTAATTTTTATAACAGGTAAATGTATTCGTCGAGTATCAATACTATTGCAAACAAATTAAGTCGTGTATTAGTTATCGGAGTCCAATGCGCCTGTTGGTGAAGTTTTTGATGACGACGACATATTGTTGAGAGCTGTTTGAGCTTCTGAAAAATATAAATTACTTTTGTTTTTATTATCTTTATTTAAAGAAAGTTGAAGATTTATTTAAAGAAATTTGAAGATTAAAAAGTGACCTCCATTGTTCTGATCAGTGTTTACAATTTTGTTGTTGTCTTTCGATGGCATTGTAGCCAAATAAAGTGAAATCATAATTACTCGAAATGTGATTAAATAATAAAATTAAATTGTCGGTAAAACTATTATTATTGTTATATTATTTAGTAACAATTACATGCATAAGTACATTTTCTACAGTGCCTCTATTTTGTTTTATTTAGTATTATTTTATTTCATGAACACAAAATCATTTGTATATTTTCAGTTTGTATTTTGTTTAGACCGATTTTGATTGGTAATTCACTGCGCGTCAGCAATTTTGTTTTATGTTTTCTTAGCAATCTAGATAATATTGAACATTTTGTTATGAATCTCGTTAATTAAAATAAATTAAAGCTTACATATCTATATCGCGCTTATCATAAACTTATACAATTATCTTCCACTACGTACTATTTTTAGTATATGATTATTATATAGAATATTAAAAATCAATATTACTTATAGAAAATGTCATAAAGAAAAACTTATTAGTAAGCATAATTAAACCATATCATATAGACTTTTCCCCAATTAAACACCATCCGGTATGATATTTACTATCATTGTACTACCACCCACATACGTCTTCTTGTACTCCTAAATTAAATTCTCATTAGCATTGTTATTACTATCTAATTGGCCGATAACAAATTTAACTACTAACAAACAGTATTATACTTTATATTTATTTCATTTTTAGGAGATTGTTAAGTCTTGTTCAAGGCTATTTGAATAGTTGTAAGTTAAGTTTTATAATTATCTTCAACACTCACAATTTAAAATAACTATGATTTGTGTCGTGATAAAACATGTTTCTTATTAGTAGTTAGTAATTATTATCCGTTAATTGAACAGTGTAAAATGGAGATATTATTAACCAATATAGTTTATTACCAGCAGGAGTAAATAAATGCTGTATCAATCGAAGATAACAAATGTCTAAAAACTCTGTAATTTATTTTACATTAAATTTCTTCTATTATGGAGTATAAAATTGAAGTTTTTAGATTATTATTACATGGCAAGGTGTTTATATTACGTGACTGTGACGCTCTTCCGGTTGCGGCGCGCTGCAATTATCCGACGACTCGTGGCGCGCGATAATTCAAAAAAGTTTTTCTCTGCGGCGCTTATTTATTTTTGAATGCTTATTGTGATATCTATTCGATTAAAATGTTGATTTTACTGAGTAATTAAACAACTCGATATTATTTGAATATGTTACTTATTCAATAGTTATTCGTATTTGATTGTGCCACTTATTCGAGTACGCTGTTTACTTGATCGTTTATACGTTTTCGACTACGCTGCTTATTTGACTGTGGTACTTATTCGGCAGCGATGCTTCTTTGACTGTAGTACTTATTCGACTATGATGCTTATTGACTGCGTTACTTATTCGGCAGCGATGCTTCTTTGACTGTGGTCACTTATTCGAATCGATTCTTATCGACTGTGCTATAGCCTAGTACTTACCTTCGAGCTTAGCTTCTAGTTCACTTCTAGAAAGTTGTTTCAAATCTTGATCCCTTACAGATGACGAATCTATATGAAAAAGAAAAAAGTATATAAATATAATTGTTATGCATATCTTATTAATTTAGTGTCATTTTATTTATCATAATTTTTCTATAAAAATGTTCAACATTTTATTATTGTACTAAAGGCGGCTTTTGTTCGAGCGGCGTAGCGGTGCTTATCGAAAAGAAAAAGTTTTGGTAAGGCTTGTATGTGACGTTCATTCATTCGTTCGTACGATCATTGTTTTTGTTTATTTTATTCGTTTTTAATTCAATATATTAAACAGAGGCGCCTCATTCGTATTTAAGTTATAATTTAACATTATTAAGTATGATTAATTCATTATTAATTTAATTAATTAATTTATATCAACATTCGAAATTGTACGAATCAGAAGATCTCCGAGAGCGAAAATATATAATAAATACAATAAATATTTAAATCTTTGTTATGTTGGCAGTATCACCGTAAATACGTTTATAATATAAAATAAGTTAAAAATACTGATGTCTTATAAGTATTGAAAGAAACCATTGTCGACAACGGTATGCTCTACTGCAAGGCTTATGTAGGATTCAATAGACTGAAGTTTTTCTTTCATTACTTCTACAATTCAGATAGTAAAAATAAATACAGTAATCAAAATAAAGATTAAAAATTATAATGCTTTTGTTAAATTGCTTCTACCAAATAGTCTACAATTTATGACATACCGAGACAGCAAAGTCTATAATTAAACAGCTAATTAGAAAACCAGTGAGGCTAGCTATCTGGTACGAATTGTGTCAAATTAGATAGAAACGTTTCTAATTAAACAACCATTAAACTCTAAACATAAAGCCTTGCATAATTTGATGCAAAACATTATTACCATTATTTTAATCACAATTTTGATTAGAATCTTACAGTAAATTTGAAACTATTGTATTTGTAACAAAGGCCACTGTTCATTAGGACCAATAGAATGAAAATTATGTATAACATTGAATGCGGAGTTAGGTCATTAAAATCGGATAAAAACTCGAATTAAATTCACAACGTGTAAATTAGCTTTGGTCTGTAAAACCATAAAACTTTACCTTTTATTAAGAGTTTTGTATGAAATATATGTTTTGTTACGAAACTGTTAATTAAATTCGTTTATAGATCCAGGAAATAAACAAAATTAAACATTTTTTCAAAAGAAATTAACAATTGGGTCGACGCAAGTAGTTTTATGTGACGTAAACTCTACAGATTATTATAGTAATAGTCATTAATTTACGCGTGTAGGTTGTTAACAATTTTATGTCTTAAGTCCAATAACACATAAATTTAAAATTAAAAAATAATTACTACTTGATGAAGTTCTCTGCAGTTCGTATTTGTTTTATTATTGTTTTGTTTGTTTAATGGTGAGAAAAAGTCTCAATAAATGTTATAATTTTCTTGTACTATACTGTATTTGTTTATTAATACAAGGCGGGCCAATATTTGGCTATTTAAGCCCGGCGCACACTATAGCTATTGGCTGATACAACCGGCACGAGGAACACTTGGTTTAAGGTAGTGTTAGTCAGAGGAAAGTATCAATCTTCGTAGAACGGGGTTTAGAGGTGTTCCATTTTTATTGTTTAATTAAATGATATTGAATTAAAGAAATTGTTATTTTATTCTTACATTGAAGATAATCATCATTGTAAAGTAAAGTACAGTTAAATTTGAATGTTTTGATTTTTTTATTTATTTGACGATCAAAACGATAAACAAAATCAGATTTTTCGTTTAATTTGTAATCTTCTGCTGTTCGTATAATGGATGGTTAGAATGGAGTTGAAGTTACTAAGTTTGAAGATGAATGATTGTGATGACAATTAAAACGACGATTGATGATGTGGATGAGGGTGGTGTACGATTGTTAAGATAAACGTGAGAATGGATGGCGAGAATGAGAACTGTGGGAAAGTGATTTAATAATGATGAAGATAAAATAATGTCAATGTGGGGGAATAACCGGTGACGCACAGCGTACAGGGCCGGCTGAATTGTTCACATTTTGAGACAACACATACGTCTCTTCACTGCCACCAAATGGCTCTCATTCGTCTGTCCAGAGAGGGCTGAGATGGACAAGTACTCCTCTTCCGAAGGATGGAATGGGTTCTTTAAAGTGAATACAATCCGGAAAAGATAATTGAACCCGTGCCGATTGTATAGCTGCAGTTTACACCAGTGCCCACACATGTGCGCAATTCATACCTTCAAAACTTGCAGCCCTCCTTTTAGTACGGATTGGCAAACATCTTCCTCGTTGTTCGCCAAAACTGTCAACACATTTGGTCTATGATTACAAAAAAACTAAATTAGTAATGCTAAGATATAGGCTAATACTTTTCTCTCATTTCAATGTATTTCCTCCACCAAGATCACAAGGGATGCTATATTACAACATAAATATCAAAGTTATTTGATATAATATCTAAAAATCAAGCAATACAACTCCAGCTTAGATTTAATTACAGGAAAATTAACTACTAAGTCGCGAATGTAAATACAGCTCAATGCATTAATAACAAACTAAATTCATCATTGCCTTTAATCAGGTCGGTTTGAAATGTATATCGCGCATAATCAGTAGGGACAGGTATACCTAACCATGTACCACAACAACAGTAATTATACATTAATAACTTAATACCAATTCGTCTCAATTGAACGAATGGCATTATAATCAATTAGTCATAGATATGTTTGTTTATGCCACATTTTATTCTTGTTTATGTTCACACGTCCTACACATTGGCTATAACATGATGTGTAAAAGAAACCAATTTTGAATCTTCAATTTAAAAGATCAAACTATGTTTATTAAAAGCCCAAAAGGCCAACACGTTTGTATATAACCAATATTGAGCATATACATCTTGCTATCAATAATTTGACATGAATTGTGTTCCACCTTCTCATAAAAAAATCAAATTAGAACAATACTATAGAGTCAGAATATATTTACGGTGCCTTTATAGTGTAATAGTGTAATACTATTTATATTAGATCTAACATAAATAGTATTACACTAGTTGGGTTGTCTATTAGGCCTATATTTACCCCACAACGTTAAAAGATTGCACGCATTAAACTTACTAACGAATAGCATGTAAAGTTATCAAATAAATTCTTGAAAACGTAATTCTCTATCAATCACGTTTTAACAAATACCGGTAGGCCCACTCTACCCTATTTTTTTTACCCCATACACGCACTGCTTACTTACAAAATCTACTTGATCAGCGACATCCATCCGAAAGTCATATTTGTGAATGCTGTCAGCTGTATGGTATTTATCGCCGGCGGCATACAGTCGTCGAAGCCTGGGTGATTCTTGGCGACTAGAATCGTTCACTTTTACCAGTGGATCTTGTTGGTCATCAATGCTCCACTGATGTTCAACTGGTGTGAATGCTGATACATGATGTGAAGCAAGCAGCTTTGAAACAGGGGGTTCTTCCGCGTCATCATTAGATAAAAGTGGCCTGAACGTGGCACCACCGTGCAAGTCCTGCCGCCACGTACGGTCGTGTCCAACAGATCCCATCTTTCCTAAATACGGTCCACTCATTATTTGGGAATTGAGTGCGAATGGAGCCATTTTCCAGGGGCTGAGTGGGAATGGATGTGTATAATCAGGACCTCCAACTGCCGACTCTATTCGCATTCTGTGAGACGGAATAAACGGTATAAAAGCTTCGGGACCAACATTTTGAAATGACTTCTGAATAAACTGTGGTGTCATAAATGGGTACATGGGCGTGCGGATTGGTGAGTATGTTGGCGCAGGCTCGATTCGCAAACCTCCTTTCACTGGCGATGACAAGGACACAGCGGGCACAGCATTAGTTGAACCTTTAGTACACGTTAAAAGTGATCTCTTGCGGCTTCCTCCATTAAACATTGCTTTGACATCTTCCCACACATGAAGAAGTTCATTGCTGGGATTCTGGTTAGCCAGCTTGATGTGACGTCGCCATGAATTAAAATTAGCAGCATCTGGGTGCTGATACTTCGATTCTGGCAAGCGATGTGAATGAAAGATGAACTTATTTGGTGAAAGGTACACAGTACAAAATTTGCATTTGATGCATTTAGCTCGTGAGCTGTTATATCGACTTGGGATAAAGTTCCCCTGACATCCCCATGAACACGTATGCTGTACTTCGAAGGTGAAATTATCCGGTAGCTTTATGGGTTTTGTTTCTTCTAGAAACGATTTGACGAGTCGTTCTGCTTCGTGTTTAGTGATCATTCCGCAGCGACGGGATGAGATCGGCATCGCCCCGGCTCGACGGAGAATTTCAAGTTGCACAGGAGTACATTGGATGCAAGTTATCCCTAGAGCCACACGGCGGTTATGTATCTCATTGTAGCTGAACTTCTTGAGCAACGTATTCGATATTTGTGCTAGGCACAGTCGCTCCTTGTTGTCAATGATGAGTGAAGCGATCGGAACACCGTAGAGCACTGTTGTCTGACATTGTTCAGAGGACATTTTTGTGCATGTTTCTTCAATAGATTCGACGAAAGGTTTATCCGCCATCTAATGAAAGTGAAATTAATAACAAACTTCAATCAATATTGTTAAAATCATAATTAGCTAATTGTGAGCAAAAATCAATGTTTTGTCGTTACTTAATTGAGTTTATTTATGAATCAGTTTAATTACAACAGTATAATTATTATAAATTAATCTGTATTCTCAGGGGTACACAAATATGGACAATTTTGTTTGCTTGAGTGTGTATTAAACTAATGTTAGGCCTATATTTATTTCTATACGCGCAACGATTGAAATTGAAAAACAAAAATCATATATAAAATGTGTATGTATTTCCTTTTTTATTTGTTTTTCGTTTTTGTATTCAGAAAAGAGACGAATAATGAGAGAAGAAGAAGGAATACAATTATATATTATTCTCATACACTCCTCAGAATACAAAAGAATATAAAACAATATTTTCTCGTACAAAAATGATGTATAAAGGCACTACACACATGACGATCAACAATAAATAGATAAACAAGTATACATTTTTCTTATATAAGTTAGAAAGTTTTCATAACACCAGAGTGTTATTCTTAGTGTTGTAACTTTCAACTGTGTTTGGTTTGGTACAATAGTCTGAGTGCTAATGATGAAAAGAAACTGCTAGTAAAATAATAGGAAAGAATGTCAATGTTATCGACGCAGTTTACAGGCGCGATGTTATTAGCCAAGTTAAGAAAATAATGGAAGATAACTCACACCCATTGAATGATAAATATGTTGTAAATAAATCAGGTAGAATTCGTCCTTTAATGTGCAATACCACTCGATGTAGGAACTCATTGTCCACAACTCTATTCATGTTTCCAACTCAACATTTCAAAGATAGTTTGTTTACTTGTTTACTACTGTATATAGTTTTAATGTATTGTATTGATATTTTTTAATGTTTTATATATTGTATGTGTTTTTAAGCATCAAGGAAAACCAATTTCATGTTCGCCTGGTTGTGTTCATGACAATAAAGATTTATCTTTTCTTATCTTATCTAAAACTATATAAATGTAATATTATTATGACCAATAAGAACTATAACATAATTGTAAAGTCACGATATTATTACTCTTATTATTGATCATAACTTCATTTGATTGGATTTTGTACAATATTATTTTCATCAAAGACACCATAAATGGTTGTCTTGTAGTTCTAGAAAGAAACATTTCTGTTTGTTTTATGTATGGAAATAAATCTCAATTAACGTTGATTGTTACCATCCTAGTGTAAATAGGCATTGTATAACAAAATAGTGATTATGTTAACAAACATAAACAACTAAATGGCCGTTAGTCACAAAACCGAAATTGAAAACATCAACATGTTTACAACAAAGGTCATTATTAAAAGGATTAACATAATTATGAACATAATAATTCAATAATTATAAACAATCTAAATTATATTTAAAACTTCCGTGAGAAGGTTGTATAATAATTTTGTCAAAACTTTACTCAAACTTAAGTAAATTATGAATGTTTTTTCAAGGTGGTTTATGAGAAATAACCCGATTTACTGTTTCGGAATTTTCTTTATTTTTATATGAAAGCATATCAACTTATTATGCTTTTGTTTAAATAAGCTATCTTTTTGTATTCGTTTTATCAAATAAATATGAAGTGTTTAAAGATGGTATTCATAATGAAATGCACCTAAAATGTCCTATTGCCATTTAACATTTGAAATGATTTTGTATTCCATTTCAATTAACTTTACATTTATTGAACTTAAATACATGCGGTGACTTTTTGTACCATTTTTTAACAGATGGATTTATAAAAAAAAAAAATTCCTGACACAACACTATGACTTTCTTAATAATAATAATACTATTGACTACCAAGCGTAAATGTTCCCTCATACTGATTATCGTGATAGAGAGTATGCAAAAAATGTCCGATGCCGTTTATTTTTTTGTATTATTTACTAGTGTGTTATATTTACAATTAATTTTACTGCCATTAATAATAAGGTACAATGTCAAATGTCTTATATAAAAGACAAAACCTCTACATACCTATCTTTAAAAATATACATTTTTAAGCTCTATTTAATCTTTTAAACTGTCGGAAAGGTGAATAACACAATTTTTACTCAAATTATGTTAAACGTTTACTTTAGAAACAAAATTTTGTAAAAGCAGCAAAAAATGAACATGTTTATAATATTCTACAAATTGCAGTATAAATATAATTCTCTGTCGTTTAGAACAATTATTAAAAAAGACTGCTGATGCAATAGCCTGTTAAAACAATAGGAACATTATAACTACATTCTATTTTTTTTATTGTAAAACTGAACATTTATCTCTTCTATTCTTAATTTTAGAAAGCTTGTCAATGTAACATTTTCTGCCTGAAATGTTAATAATGATTTTAATAGAATTATCATTTTAATCTAGTAATCCAATCTTCTGATAACTTACACTTTTTAGTCATCTTTCCTTTAATTTTTGTTGTGTCTTTGTTTAAATTTTATAATAAATAATAATAATAATAATAACGCTACGGGTTAAATGTTAATTTCATTTTCAAAATGAATGTTGTTAAAGAAGAGGTTTGAACTTATTTATTTGTTAATTTTTGATAAATATTAATTATTCACGTGTATAATAATCTACATGAATAGTCATTCGTTAACAACATGGTTAAAATATCTTAATGAATTAGTAAATACAAATCAGAGTAGTGTTCGAAATGAATCGAAATGTAAATGAACAACAAATTCAGCAATGACGTGCATGTTTAATCAGTTGAGTTAGCCTTAAGAAAAATCCTCTTTCTCTGTAGCGTATTACAAATTGTTTATTAAATGTATAAAATATTAAATATAATGTCATTGTTATACGTTTTCAACTCAGTTTCTACGTTTTTTACCATACATTTTTTTCGTTTCAGATGGTTTCTTTCTTTCCTTTTTGTAAAAAAAAGATCAAAGCGTTCAACAAAGAAAATTATATAACAATTTAATTAAAAGGAGAAAGTTCTTCATTAAAGTACTTACTGTTATTCAGCTGAGTTTCCAAAAACTTGAAATGTTGTTAAAGATGGATACGGTTATTCGACAACAAACCAATCAAGAATGAAAGCAATTGTAAAGGCAGCAACGGGTTTTATTTTCCTTTAAATGATCAACTGAAAGTCTAAATTTATTACTTCGACTATAATTAATTATTGTAGTATCTTTTGAGGTGAATTTTCTATGGACGAATCAAATACGCATGCGCCTTAAAATGATGAAGTTATTAATTATCCAATGAAAAAATAAGTTATAACTATTGGTATAATACGTATCGTATAATAGGCGTCTTCATGACATATTTGGAACTGCATTATAATGCAGAGATAAAAAAAAAGTTAGGTTAATTAATATTATGTAATTTATAAATTTAACTTGCTTTTATATACAACGCATAATTCAATAAACTCGAAATGAAATTAATTTCTATAGGCCTAAATTAATTCCTTTTTAAATAAATGAATAACCAAAAAAAGCCTAAACGCAGATTTATTTATTATAACAATGTAGGCCTATATCAATACAATGCGACCTTTTAATAAGGCTGTGACTTTTGTTATGTATGTTTACAACTCGTTTTTAAACTTCTAAATGTCATTTTATCATTCATCAGTATTTACACAACATGATAATGCCTTTTATTAGGACTATGTAAGTTTAATTGTAGAGAAGTAGGCCTAGACCTTCGTTTTTTAAGACTTATATTTTTAAAAGACCTCATTACATTGTAGATGTTTTTTAGACCATAGAGGAAATATTTAGAAAACTAATTGCTAAGTGAAATTCTCGTATCCTTAACTAGATTTGAAGATTCGTGTACACATGTGACTAGGCCAATTTATCTTATTAAATAGTTTTGTCAAGGTAATTTCACTATTGTACATAAACCAGGCTAATTACAGACACACAGCCCGTGCACGTGCGTTAAATGAGTATGTTCATTATGACTGTTAACCACGCTCAAAATAATGAACACACTTTTATTTTTCCTTAATTCATTATTTTCAACAACCTACAATAATTAGTAAGGAATCGTTTATATGTAATTACAAAGTATTGTACGTAACATCTGACAACGTGTTTTTTTGTAATTGTCTGAACTTAATAATCAGAGATTGGGCTAGAGATCAGTAGTAATGAGCTGAAAAGGCAACTAAACGCAAACACGTCAACCTTGCTGTTCTAAACGTCATTATCCAGATAGTTGACGCACTTTTTAAAAAATAACAACAATCGATTGTAAATGTTACGAGTGAAATTCGAGAACATCGCGAACTTTAAAGTAAGCTTAGTGTAAAACATGTATGATCTCTCATAAAACATTAACTATATAGCATTGCGCACTATCGAAACGATGATAAAATCTGATCACGTGATGCAATATAACATAATTTGTTGGTTTTAGGTTAATTTTAAATTTATATGAATTCCAAATAGTACTAATTACAATTAGAAACACAAATTAAATAACAAATTTAATGATTAGTTAGTTAGTTTTGTATATAATCTTTCAATTGTTTATATTGTAAATGTCGTTTAATTATTAATTGGAAAGTAAGAAATGGTCGGCTACAAAACCATCGTTTGGCAACTCTAGGAATGTTGTTTTATTTCAAATAAGTTTCGATTCGTATCTTTCAAGTATTATTTTAATGGGTGATCATTGTAGTTTACATATACATATACCATGACAACTTAGGCACAACGCGTGAGTTGACCGATCGCAAGCGACAGTTCGGATGATCCATTGCGTCGTGGTTGGTCAAATTACTTGCCTTTGCGTGCTTTCTGGTTAATGAAAACTAAAAATATTTTTTTAATAAACATGAATGTAAACTTCGACGGTATAAATCGCCCATTAAATTCGTTTAAAAGTGAAATGTATTTAAAATACAACAAAGGTAGTAACTCTAGTTAAAGCTTGATGCTAATTTGACCAATCACAAGCGATGGATTATCCAAACTCGCTTCCTTGTCATTGGTCAAATTAGCTGTGCGGTGCTGTTACTTCTTGTGTTACATCCTAGTAGTATAGTGAGAACCGAGCTTAAATAATCGACGAGTACGCTAACTCCTGCACTAGAAAGCAACGCAAGGATGTAAGCGCACTGCAAGACATTTGACCAATCACAACACGATGGATCACCGAACTTGCGCTGTGCCTACGTCCTTGCGTCCAAGTGAGACAAAGCTTCAAGGCCCATTTACACGACACTAGGAAGATAACGATTTTTCATACATAAAAAAAAAGAAATATAAAAACTTTCATTATAGAACTATGGAATAACCATCTATGCTTCCTTTGATGAAAATGATGTTTTCCGTCCAAGACAATGTGACAATACGTGACAATACAACGATTCTATTGTTTTTATTTATCATGACGTCATTTCATTGGATTTTTAAAATATTATTGTTATCAAAGACAGCATAATGATTATCATACAGTTCTAGAACGACGAAAACATTTTAATTTCTTTTTGTTTTAATTTTATGTAACAAAAATGCATGCTTATATTTGTCGTCGATCGTTATCGTCATAGTGTAAATTGCATTTACCCTTATGTTATCTAAAGTATACGGTGAATCTTTTGCTATCTTCGATAATGATTAATGAATATGTTCAAACGCTCGGGTTCAATTCGAAACAAAAAGATGAATAATATTAATGCTGTTAATGTTATACAATATTTATTCTATAAATATGAAATAAAAACCACCATAATTGTTATTCTTTAATTGGAAATATAGGTATAATTGTACATTGAAACTCCTCATTAAATACAATAGCAACTTAGTTAGTTTTGTATATATCATAGTCTTCAATTGTTCATGTGGCATTATATCATTTGTTAATTACAATTATTATTATTATCACTATTAAACACCACATATTATTATGCAATGCCTTTTATATCCAATATTTACAAGTTTCTAGCCGACTCAAGTGAAAGGATACAAGGATCTGACATGCGCAGAATCACATAATTTGTTCTGCGCATGTTACCTATATATATTGTCACATGCGCAGAATCACATAATTTGTTCTGCGCATATTACCGCAATAAAATCTTACTATCTTCAATTTTCGATATAACTGGTTACTATAGCATAATTGACATGCGCAAAACACATTATTTGACTCTGCACGTGTTAATTATGATATAGTAACCAGTTATATTAAACAATACAAGGGTTGAAAATTTGCCATTTTTCGAAATAAAACCCAATATTTGACTCTTGTTACTTGTTACTTGTTTGCATAGCTATCCCCATTATTTGGGACATTTCGCCGTCATTGACATTATGTTGACATAGCACAACAATGAGAGACATTAATTTTGATGAGAAGGTCATAGAACACTAATTAATTTTAAAACAACTAAAACTAAAAACATGAGACCTGTAACCCTTGGTAGGGACCCTGACGGGTACTCTCCCTCCGGGTCAAAGGGATCCCGAAACTCATCGGTGGGCAGGGGCGCTTATCTCCCTGTTCAGGACTATTCCTGATGATTAGCCAACCTATTTACATTTAAAATTAAACATCAAGACATATAAATTGATCATGACTACTGGACATAGTAGTTATTGTCTTCTATAAAAGATGCTGGAAGCACTTCCTTATATAGTCTTCTCGGTCTAGTTGACTAGCGTTTATAGTTCTCTGAAGTATACTTGGGCACGGTCTTCCTATCAATTTTTTTTTTCTATCTTTTTTGGTCATAAAATGTAAGAACTTTGCAGGGATCATAGTTCTGTCTCCGAATACAGTGTGAAATCCAGTTAGATTGCTGTTGTTGGTAGAATTCCAAATACTGATATTGTGTTGGTTATTGACAACGTACCGCCAATCAGTTTCCTGTTGTTGTTCTTCTTCTTCTTCCTCAGACTCTATTTCGTTCTCATCGTCTGATTGTGTATGTTTGTCTGGTGGGTTGACGCGTCTAAAACCATTTCTGATCATCCTCCTGAGGAATCTGTTGTACGTTGTTGTTATTAGTCCGATTTCAGTGTTTGTTGGTCTCCAAGCATGACAACCGTACATCAGTCTGCTTCTAACCAATCCGTTCAGGAATTTGATTCTTGTTCTAAGGTTAATGATTTGATTTGTCAGGAGTTTCTTATGTTCAGCAAAAGCAGCCTTAGCACATATTATTATATGATGAATTTCCTGTTTTCCTATGTTGATGTTATCATAGGTCATCCAGACTCCTAGGTATTTAAATGTGCTTACATTATGCAGATTTGTGCCATTGATGTTGATAATAGAGGTTGGATATTCTCCATCATCTCTTTGCCAGTTATACACCATGGTCTCCGTTTTAGATATGTTAATCTGGAGACCATATTCATTGAAGACCAGATGTATAAGATTTACCATAGATTGCAAATGTTCGACTGCACATGAAAATTGGCAACTTTTCGAAAACTTCTCTGTACTCTACCCCATTATGAATGAACGACTGATCTTTTAAGATAATCGACAAAACATGTTTTTGTTTGAGCTCTTCTCGTGTGTAGATAATATTATTTTGATTTTAACACCTTTTAGTAGTACAGTACATATAAGTATATTGTGTAGAAAGTTTTATTAACATTACTGACTATAATTTTCGATATGTTTTTTCATAACATTCTTGGTCAATCATACACAAGAAAATCACGAAAGACTCACTCAACTGCATTTGCCATAAAAGAATCAACTCATCTACAAAATGTATTTTCAAATTATTTTTTTTATTTAACGTAAACATATATAAAAATGTTCAACCCCTAAATTTAGTAAAGGAATTAAAAAAAAAAACCAAACACCGTACTATTTTTCGAAATAACTGGTTACTATCATAATTGACGTGCATAGCATACGTTATTTAACTTTGCGCATGTGAATTATTATATATAGTAATCAATTATGTAAAAAAATAAAAGGGTTATGGCGTAATATTATGGCGTCAAACGTCCACTCGTACTCATGTCAGAGAGCAAACACCACAGTGCCACTGAACAAGTTTGCCAGTCGCCATGCCAGTCGCCTAGCGCATGTGCATATACAATGACGTAATAGGGTAGCAGTCGACAGAGTCCCTATTACCATCTTGTAATGCATAGTAAAGCTTGGTTCCCACTAGAACGTAACGCAAGGACGTAAACGCAACGCAAGCGTTTTAACCAATGACAAGCGAAGTTATAGACAGTTAGCAATCACAAGCGAATAAGCCATCGCTTGTGATTGGTCAATTCACTTGCATTGCGTTACGTCCTTGCGTTGCGTCGCTAGTGGGAACCACGGTTAAGCACTTATGTCAAAAATATACAGTAGTATAGTATTAATGCTTAGATAAATCCACAGTTTCGCCAAGACTAATTAACAGTTGCTGTAATTCAGGGTCTTTAGCCCAATTAACACCACTTCCCATTATCAAAGCTTGCAAGATGTGCTGTGTAATAGTTATTTTGGATGTAATGTCTTCCACTTCTTTTTGTCTAAAAAAAAATACAAAATGTTTTTGTTATATATTTATATATAATTTTCATTAATTTATTAACATAATAAAATAAAATATAGAACAAATAAAAATGAACCATGCTGATCAATTTCTGTAAACTAAAATGAAACAATGCATGTTTGGAGTAGAGCATAAACTATGCATGTTCCGGGTAGAGTAAAAACTATGCATGTTCAGGGTAGAGCATAAACTATGCATGTTCAGGGTAGAGCATAAACTATGCATGTTTAGGGTGAAGCATAAACTATGCATGTTCAGGGTAGAGCATAAACTATGCATGTTCAGGGTGGAGCATAAACTATGCATGTTCAGGTTAGAGCATAAACTATTCATGTTCAGGTTGGAGCATAAACTATGCATGTTCAGGGTGGAGCATAAACTATGCATGTTCAGGTTAGAGCATAAACTAAGCATGTTTAGGGTAGAGCATAAACTATGCATGTTCAGGGTAGAGCATAAACTATGCATGTTCAGGTTAGAGCATAAACTATTCATGTTCAGGTTGGAGCATAAACTATGCATGTTCAGGGTGGAGCATAAACTATGCATGTTCAGGTTAGAGCATAAACTAAGCATGTTTAGGGTAGAGCATAAACTATGCATGTTCAGGGTAGAGCATAAACTATGCATGTTCAGGGTGGAGCATAAACTATGCATGTTCAGGGTAGAGCATAAACTATGCATGTTTAGGGTAGAGCATAAACTATGTATGTTCAGGGTGGAGCATAAACTATGCATGTTCAGGTTAGAGCATAAACTAAGCATGTTTAGGGTAGAGCATAAACTATGCATGTTCAGGGTAGAGCATAAACTATGCATGTTCAGGGTGGAGCATAAACTATGCATGTTCAGGGTAGAGCATAAACTATGCATGTTTAGGGTAGAGCATAAACTATGTATGTTCAGGGTAGAGCATAAACTATGCATGTTCAAGGTAGAGCATAAACTATGCTTGTTCTGGGTAGAGCATAAACTATGCATGTTCCACGTTGATCATAAACTGTGCATGTTCATGGTGGAGCATAAACTAAGCATGTTCCAGGTAGAGCATAAACTATGCATGTTCCAGGTAGAGCATAAACTATGCACGTTCAGGGTGGCGCATCAACTATGCATGTTCAGGTTAGAGCATAAACTATGCACGTTCAGGTTAGAGCATAAACTATGCATGTTCAGGGTGGAGCATAAACTATGCACGTTCAGGTTAGAGCATAAACTATGCATGTTCAGGGTGGAGCATTAACTATGCATGTTCAGCGTGGAGCATAAACTATGCATGTTCAGCGTGGAGCATAAACTATGTATGTTCAGGGTTGAGCATAAACTATGCATGTTTAGGGTAGAGCATAAACTATGTATGTTCAGGGTTGAGCATAAACTATGTATGTTCAGGGTAGAGCATAAACTATGCATGTTCAGCGCGGAGCATAAACTATGCATGTTCAGCGTGGAGCATAAACTATGTATGTTCAGGGTTGAGCATAAACTATGTATGTTCAGGGTTGAGCATAAACTATGCATGATAAGGGTAGTGTATAAACTATGTATGTTCAGGGTTGAGCATAAACTATGCATGATAAGGGTAGAGTATAACTACGCATGTTCAGAATATAGCATAAACTGTGCATGTTCATGGTAGAACATAAACTAGGCATATTCACGTTTCTTTGTTCACACTAGATTGCAACGTAAGCACCCAGTCAATCTTGACACAATGGATGATCTAAACACTAGTGTTGCACTTCATAATAATCAACTCTTATTCATACTATTCAACTCACATCAACTCTTCTTGTTCCTGTCTTTTTTTTGTTTTTTTGGTTTTCACCTTGTCTGCTTTCATCTGCTGATATCCACTCATCAGTACACGATTTTCCCGTTTCACACCTACAAAAAAGAAATTGTAAAAAAAGCAGCAAAGATGGGTTTTCTACTAACATATGAGGATCATTTACCCTACAGTACACTATCAAACTTCATGTGACAAAAAAAATGTGATGTTACCATATAATGTATGGACATGATGATGTCATATCAATACTACCATATTTGGGAATATCACTACCATATTTGGGCATATCACTACCATACTTGGGCACATCACACTTTATTATCAAACTAGTTTGATAGTGTAGACAGAGCATAATACCCAGCCACCTAATTTGAATATATAAAAATAGTTTTATACAAAAAAAAACATAAACAAAGAACGTTCTATTTAAGGCCTAACAGTCAAATGGTTATGAATAGTTTCAATTTAAAAACATGGTCGGTCATTTATTTTTTGTTTTCATAATAATTATGAAGTTTTGCTACTATTGGACCAAATTCCAATTATAAAGGAAATAATTTAATTATAAGAAATAAGAAACATAGAGGTTGTAATCGATAATAAATAGCGCATTATGTAAAAGCCTCAAAACCCTTAACAAAAGAAATATAAGCCAGAAAACTAAAGAAAAAAGAGTTAGAAATTTGAGTTTTTAGAGCAGCCTTAAAATAAGCGAATGAAGTAGCCTGACGAGATTGGTAAACCGTTCCAAAAGGCGACAGGTCCAAGAAAAGGAATGAAAACCATAATGTTTTTGAGGGATGGATGGAATAAGCGAGTAGCCCGGTGTTACCTATTGCTTCCTGCCGTACAATGTCCAGCTCCTTCTGTGTCCTTTCAATAGCCTTTTGATGGCCTAGAATCTCAGTCACTAACTTTGTTTGCTCGTCTACCAAGTCAATGTACACCTGCTGGTCTTCAATTTTGTCTTCTTTGTTGCGAGGGAAAAGAATCTTTAACAACGCATCAGTGCATTGAATTCTAACATTTAAAAATAATATAATATGTACAGTATTTATTAAACATTTGGTTTACAGCCCGTGAAGGCCAATGGCCTAACACATAAGTGGGAACCTTTTCAAGAACAAATTGAATCTATAGATGTAAAAAAAACAATGAATTAATATGTATTTTGAAATAAACAAATTAAGTATATAACCAAGTTTTAAGCTGTCTATATTATCAAACTAGTTTGACAAAAAAGTGTGATGTGCACAAATATGGCAGTGATATGACCAAATATAGTACAGTAGTATATATATATGCACATCACATTTTTTTTTTTATCACAACTCTGGGTGTGCCTGTGAAATCCAGAGCATTTTCCAACACTCTGAATGTGGTATGGTGAAACGGCGCTAGTTCCATGCACACATAACAGAGATCAAAATGATAAACCTGCTGATACGTCGTAAGTAAATGGTTAAATACTGTAATTGCTTTACAACTGTAAACACCAACCTTTTAATAACAAGTTCTTTCAATGAATTTGATGCAGTAACATCCAGCAGTTTATGTTGTAACTCCATTATCCTGTAAAATTACATGATATATATTTTGACAAGAAAGTGTGAAGATAACTTATACTGTATCTATTGAGCCAAATACAGAATACTGTAGCATAAATGGTACTGTATTTTTGGGGGTGCGACATAAAAGACTGGTCATGTATGAGGGTTTCGAAATGAATGTTGTCCTTATCATCCGTGCAATGCCTGTTGTATTGTTTAAGTTCATCAACCTTATCAACAACCATAGCGTGATGTTCTTTTTCTAGTTTTTTTATTCTTGTAGTGAGGAAATTTCACCCTCCCGCTGACAATATCGTAGTTGTAAACATTTTTGCTTACCGAGTCAATTATGGCTTCTGTTATCGTGTTTATAACAGATTAGTTCTAAAAAAATGATGCTAGTATTTTAACAAGCAGTTCAGAAGATGATATAGTTTATAGAGCACTAGTGAAAGTGAATATACACTTTGAAGAAACACCTAACCTGTATTCAACTTCATCATCATCATCAACACCCATGGAAGGGGTGTGCGTTTTCCTCAACTTTAACACTGTTTCCAATTCCAAAGTTTGAGACTGGAGCCATTCTTTTAACCTATTGTAAAAACAATACAATTTATATTGTTTTTAAATAATTATAAATGTGAATAAAGTGAATTTGAAAAAAGATAAGCAAGTAAGGATAAGTAATATGTCATTATCAAACTTAAGGTTGAGTCATGTTTAAGTTGTTTTTTTGGTTTACTGTTTTTTTTAAATATTATATAGGATGTAGTTGTACCACCAGGTCGACGTTTTGATTGTCGATTGTCTGAAAATACAGTTTAAAAGCTCAAGTAATTACGTATGAAATGACAAAATATTTTTCTTTTATACTAATATTAAGTCAAAAACTCCGTCTGAAACCCAGACTATACCACCAGCATGCATCCATTTTTTGTGATTCTCCAATTATTATGACAATTTTCAGGAATATTTTCTAGAAACTAGTTCTTTTCATGTTTAAAACCCATGGTGGTAAAAAAATAAAAAAAATGTAAACTCTCCGAAAAAAAAACCTTAAACAAAAATACCTTTGCATCTAGTGACAGATGAAATTTTGGACACAATAAAATCAACATCCGGTATTTTGTATGAAGCACCACTACTGTAGGTATACTTTTTACCATATCGGTAACTTTTGATATCCGTTAATTTGGTCGCGCTAATTTGTATGGGGCGCACTAGATATAGATGCCATTTATAGATGTTTTTAATTAAAACACTCCTTATGATTTTAGTTAATTATACTATTGACATTTGTTTAAACCTCGATTGGTTTTAAGTACAGTAAAATAAAAATTAAAATAAATGTTTATCTCCTATAATATAAATAATTTGTATTTTCATTTTATCTTACAGTTTTCAATGAATTGTATTTGTAATTAATGTGTTCTTTTTTTTTGAGAAATTTTTTTAATAATTTAATAAACCAGTAGATGTGCCTTACGTATTTTTTAACCATTTCAATTAACTACGAAACTCTTTCTATGTACAGGTAAGTGGATACCAGCTCAAATGAGGTTTATGCAATAAAGGAAGATGATGCATGATGATGATTTTTGAATTCCGTAACTTTAACGTGACATTGGTTTTAGGAGAATAAAATATGAAATAATAACATGCTGGTATAAATCAATCTACTGAGCCTAGGCCTATGGTAATGTTGTTGCTGTTTTTTTGGCGCACCATACAAAATGCCGGAAGTTGATTTTAACACGACCAAAATTAGACGTGACCGATTTCAAACATGATGGATATCATTGTAAACTATGCATTACCTTTGTAGTTCAAGAAGTATATTGACTTCTTCCTTATCTTTGTTCTCATTCATGAAAACATGGATGCCACTTGGAGGAACTGTTAGCTTTCCATTTCGGAATGATTGTGAAATCTCATCGAATGTCTTGTTGTGGTCAACAGGTTCAGCCATTTTAATAAACAATATAGGCCTAATTCCTATTTTGATTTAAAAAAATGTTTCAATGAATAATGTTTTAATAGAAAATACAAGTCCATATTTATTTAGAAGATGCAGGCAAACTTACTAGTAACTAGCTGCCTATCTAGGCCTAGCTAGTACTACTACTAGATAGTAGTAGGCCTACTACTATCTAACTAATAATCTATATATAAATTTACGTAAGGGCAAAATTCGCTAAATCTCGGTTTATTTCTAGAATTTCTACTCGATGGTATATAAAGTTGGTTCGTACTTTCGGTACTGATTTTAACCATCTGATGTAACCCTGTTTACTAATTAAATTGAGTTAGGTAATTAGTTATTGACGATTAAAACGAATTTAGGTTCAACGATTTGCCCCAAATAGGGGTGTTTTCCGATCGTGGTATACACTGTCTAATGGATGTCCATCTTGAAAAATACCCACCACAAAAATACGAGGAGGCTTCGCATTTTCCTATCTCCTCCTACGATAATTGTTTTTAATAGCTGAAAACTGGTTGAACAGCTAGAGTACAGCATCATAATGTTGAAGACAGGCCGATTTTCTTAAAAAAATACTATTTTGATAGATTTAATATACGATTATACAAATGTATTGATTTGCGATGAATGGAACATTCCAATCTCTGTTTCACAAGTGTCTATTCCCTCAGGCATCGTTAAAGGCAAGTACAGTACTGTATACTCGAAATTCGATCCATTTTTGTTTTCAATCTGTGCTGCAGAGGTTGGATAAACGGATAATGAGCTAGCGTTTTCACTCGCCGTATATTATGTACAAATCTTTATTATTGCAGTTAAACCACCCACATCATCACCTTTCCCTCACTGGCATGAGTAGCGTTGTAAAACCAGTAGAGAATAGGCCTACGGTAGGCCTACATCACATGCCCTAAACGCAGAACAACTTTGGTGGGTAGGGTAGGAACCAACTTAAGTATGAATTGGCTCTAAGAAACAATTGAAAACCATTAGGCCTACTAATTAAGTTGAGTTAGATAATTTAATATTTATTGACGATTAAATCGAATTTATGATTTTCCCCGAATAGAGGTGGTTTTCACAAATTGTTTTACATTACATTATAAACATATACACGTCGTAGTGATGTATCGTTACATGTGCTGTACTATTTCAATCGACTAGGACGGTGATAATTTCAACAAAGTATTACATCGCAATGTTTTACTGTGTTTAGTGGTATATTATTTGTAAAACATGAAAGCAATTAATATTTCGTTACTAAATGGATAAAGAATATATTTTAACATTGTTCCTCTTTGCACCCATCCTCTTCCCCATCCCTCAACCCTAATGTTACATACAAAACACAAATTAAGTTTGTTTAAATTTAACTTAAACAATTGGTCTTATTTTGTGACAAGTTTCTCTTTCGGAAGTAATAGGGTGCTAATTTTAGTTGAGTACATAAATCACAGTGTCTATTTATTCGTTCCTGTAAACGACATGTATTATTGTCCTGCGGTACGTACATTTGAAATCGCCAGTTTTTTAACGCTGAATTATTATGTATTCGAGAACCATCTGTGGGCACGACCTAGATGGTACGCGAGCGAAGCGAGCGTACCATCTAGTAATTACTAATTTAGAGAGCTCGCCTATAAATGTAACACTAACAGTAACAAACAGTGGATCAACCTGCGTTTTCGGCATGTATTGAATATAGGACTATTCCATTATTATTTATAGGGGTGTTAGTCAATGTGTTAAGTTGGGTGTGCCAGGCTTGTTGAGGCTTCTATTGTTCGCGTCATTGTGCCAATTGTTTTGTATTTTACAGTGTTTGAAAAATAAAACAAAAAACTGCTGCTGTAGTTAGCCTATAGCTTTTATTATGTGTCTGTAAATTATATCGTTTTTTACACTATATAACAATGTTGTTTTTTTACTCAACAGTTAAATCAAGTAGCCTCTACAACAAGAAAAGATCAAGAAAAAGATTTATATACATATACATTTTAATCTTATTTCATTTATGTTTTAATTTATATAAATATATCCAATTTATGTTTTAATTTATATAAATTACATTCATGTTTGTTTTTTTCTCAACAGTTGAATCAAATAGCCTCTACAAATAACAAGAAAAAAATCGATAGATCGAGATACATTCTTCAAACTTTATTCAAATATAAGGCTCAAGAACTTTAACATTATTTAATAAGCCTCAAGGAACATATTACATATATATACAATTTTAACTTACTTAATCTGTTTAATTTATATAGCCATTTATTTAATCTTTTTACTTATTTGTCCAGCATATGTCAATAGTACCGAATTTTAATATTTTGTCATCATTATTGCAAATAATGTGATCTATTATTGTACTTGCATTACTGGTTACTCTTGTAGGTGAGTTTATTAGTTGACAACAAATAGATCATACTGACATACAAATAAGCGGTAATTAGTAAGTAACGGGAGGGATACTGAGAATGTCATTAAAAAGCATATTCAAAATTCGTGAATATATTTGTTGGCTTATTAATCCATATATAATAGTAGGCCCTGCATATCTTGTACTGAGGAAGGATTGTGTGTGTTCCATGAGAGAAAGCTCTGTAATTTTATTTCTGGCTTTTTTAGTTTTTGTTTCAGGATCAGCTGGAGAGAGAACCTCACGTACATATTGCTAACTCATTGAAATAAGTTTAACTAAACATGACACTACTAAATAACACTTAAAACTGGGTTGATAAAAACATAACATAAAACATATATACATTAAATTAAATATGTTACACAATGTATGTTTTGCTTCATCTTATGCCTTTAAGTGTATTGAATTTTTCAGAGTCATAAACTGTTGAGAAAAAAACAAACATGGATGTATTTATATAAATTATTTTTCTGGCTGTTTTACTTTATCGTTTTGATGTAGTGTTTCGCTTTTTTTTTTTTTTTTGTATCTCTGTTGAGATCCAGCCACTGATACCCACACCATATTGTCATTTTTTCAATAATTTGCCTTTGGATTTATATAAATTAAAACATAAATTAAATAAGTTGTATATGTTTTCTCCTTATTGTGAATACATTTTGAATGTATTTTTTCTTGTTATTTGTAGAGGCTACATATAACTTGATTCGGCTGTTGAGAAAACATAAAACAAACATGTAGTAATAATATTACATGAAATGTAAAATAAAACATGATATGTAAAATAATAATAAGGCTAATTACAGCAGCAGTTTTTAGTTTTCTTCTTCAATTTTGGCCATTTGTATCCTGTTTGGTTGAGGATATTGTGCATTTTCAATTACTCCATTACCAAATTTCAATTCTAAAAATTGTCTATGATTGTTGGGTGCTTTTACTTGCATTCCTTCAAACTCTAGTGTCACAAGCGGCAAAAGAAAATGTTCTGGGAATTCCTTATCTTGTTTATGATCTTCTAACCAGAAGTCTTTAGTCATGATGCCATCTCTAGAATAAAATGGCCATATATCGACATGAAGATGATTTGTTGAACTATATTGAACACGAAAATAGTCCCCCTCATGAGGCCATGCTTTCTCCCATACATAGTCCTGATCATCCGTGACGCCACCCCCATTTTTAATGGCTTGAAGATATGAAATTTTATCGACATCTTTAAGGTATATTCCTATATCAAGATCGTAATCCCACGGGATTATTCCTTTATATCGTGCAGCGCCAAGCAAGCTTCCGCCCTCGAGCCAATACCGAATATCTAAGTCATCAAGAATTTGAAAAACGTGTTTAGCGGTTTCTCTTAGCGCTTTCATACAACACGGCGGTGTCCAATGATTTTCGTATAAGTACTCTGGCATGTCGTTGTAAACCGTATCAAAACAACGATCGCTCGTTTTACTACAACCATACCAATTGTGAACATTGTCGCTGTGAATAACGAGTTTGACGCCAAATTGTTTGTAAATGTTGCGCAACCGCATGACCTCATTTTGTTGTTTTCTGTACGCTATTTGGTCGTCACGACTATGGCAATCATCGATATAAAATTTTATATCTTTGAAAAAGTGTACCTTCCATTTATGAAGATTAGCTTGTATATATAAACTATTTAAAATAGGACGTGCATAGGGGGCGCTTAGCAGGTGAAAATTGCTCGTCCTCATCACGACAATGTGATTGCCACGTATAGTATCACACGTTTCTTTGTACGAGTAACTATAATGAAGCGTCCAATTTTGATAATCAAATCTAAGATTTTCACAAGATGCATCTCTTTCATGTTCTGATAGTTGTTCCAATCCAGCTGCTCCAATTTTAACATCTTCTTTTGTATTCTCTAACTCCTTGAATGCATTTACAAAACTTTTTAACTTAGAATCAGAAAAAAATTTGATACCATCCGGTAAGATAACTACATATTTTGTTAATATATAATTTTCAGGTCTTGATTCTGCAATATTACGGTGCGGCTCATTTAGTAACGTCACTATTTTTGTCCTTTTATTTAAGTTAAATAACGGTGGGTACGGTTTACGGTCCGTCACAATTAAAATATTTGAATTTGGAAAATGCTCAGCAATGTTATTATCACTCTTACTAATACAATTATCTTCAAATTCAAATTCTCTAAATATGAAAGTTATATCATCTGATTCATTATCATCGTCACCATCATTACGTTTCCTAGGCTCAGGCTCATCACGATATAACTGAACCTGGTTATCTTGTTCAGCTGACAAACGCCTTTCATCAGCGTGATGATGGTTGTCCAAAAATGCAGGGTCACATTGTTTCCTTGATAATAGATAGATCATAAATAGAAAATTTAAGACTGTAAATAACACAAGAACCTTCTGCCATCTAAGCGATAAACGCATATCTAATTATCAAATTATCAATTACGTTTCGCGTAAAATTATGATGACTTTTGTTCACTCTCTGGAATCTCTACTGATGATGTTGATGATGATTTGATTATTTATAGGGGTGTTAGTCAATGTGTTGGGTTGGGTGTGTCAGGCTTGTTGAGGCTTCTATTGTTCGCGTCATTGTGCCAATTGTTTTGTATTTTACGGTGTTTGAAAAATAAAACAAAAAACTGCTGCTGTAGTTAGCCTATAGCTTTTATTATGTGTCTGTAAATTATATCGTTTTTTACACTATATAACAATGTTGTTTTTTTACTCAACAGTTAAATCAAGTAGCCTCTACAACAAGAAAAGATCAAGAAAAAGATTTATATAATATACATTTTAATCTTATTTAATTTATGTTTTAATTTATATAAATACTTTAAAAAAATTATTAAAAACACATTTATTCATTAAGGCATATGGAAATCATGAGGTTTCTTAAAGTTCTAGAATATTATAGTATACTTTTTCCTGACCAGCATTATCTTTGGGGTGCCTCTGTCTTGGTTGTTGTCTCTGAGCACCCGGTCGTCTGTGGCAAGACAAATGTGTATCCTGTTCCTTTGTTTGGTCACCTAGGTAGGGGTCCGGGACCGCGACAGAACGGATGGGGACCCTCCAAAGAAATTACATTTATTTGTCAGGCATTTGTATGATTTTTTTTTTTTTTTTTTTGAATGCGCCTTGAGCACTCTTGAGTGATATGTGCGCTATAAAAATCCTGTTATTATTATTATTATCCAATTTATGTTTTAATTTATATAAATACATTCATGTTTGTTTTTCTCTCAACAGTTGAATCAAATAGCCTCTACAATTAATAACAAGAAAAAAATCGATAGATCGAGATATACATTCTTCAAACTTTATTCAAATATAAGGCTCAAGAACTGTAACATTCAAATTCAAATTCAAATTCAAATATTCTTTATTCATCCTCTATCATGAAAATATACAACAACAATATATGAGAACATAAAAAAGATGAAAAGGAAACACATAAAAACTCAAAAGAGCTTGATTAGTTGTGTCCCCCTATGTCCCTAACTAGCCTAAAAAAACTAAAACATAAATAATAAAAAAGCTAAATTCTGCAACAAGTATGATTTTTAAAATTATTTGTAAAATGATAATAAATGTTCTTTAAACAATGATTCAGGGATGTAATTGTGCAGGGCGGAGCCGGGCGGGGCCGCCCTGCCTAAAAGCCTCCCGCCCAGTCTAAAGCTAATTTTAAGGCCTTCCGCCCAGCGTCAGACGTACCTGTCCGCCCACCCTAAATTCCTTTTTTTTCCGCGAAATATCGGGCATATTCTAGCTAACACAAGCTCACATCGCACAATGCAGCTAGCCTAGCACAAAACACACAGCTTTGAAAATCAACCAAGCAGAACTGTCATGTACTTAATGCTGATTGGACGGTACGCTCAAGTTCCACTTGAGTGAACATCACACAACCTAGAGCATGCAGCTTCCTAGCTTTGCATGCTGTGCGCGATTTTCTTATCTCCTCTGCTGTATGAATGAATCATGGAGAATATTTAAAAAAACCGGCGAATTAAACTGTAGGCTAATCAACCGTTCCACGCCGACTGCTTTGTGGAGTAACTTCCCGACTACGTGTATTTATTAAAAAAACATTGAATTGAAACATACTATATATCTTGTACTGTTATTATTTTTTATTTTGTGAATTACATCATTAGCGCTGTAGTATGGCTCGGATGATAGCCTAGATCATTCATCGCCCAGGCCGCAGACCTGGCGAAATGTACGTTCGTTCATGTAAGTACATCGTGATGTTTTTCTACGTGGTTGTTGTGCGGCATGAATATCAATAAGAGGTTTTTATCTTGAAAAAAATATTCTCGGCTAAATCGAACAAATTTATTTAATTCATGCAAGCTAGCTAGGCCTAGGCGTTCTTCGGGGGCAAGTTAACCACAAAGGCAGTTATGTTTAGGTCCAAATGGTAGGCCTACATACACTGTCAAAGCATGGAGGTATAAACCGGGAGGTACGTATAATTACGTCCATGGTAAAAGTAATGTTTTGCTTTATTAAAATCATTCACCTGAACAATGATAATATTATTAATAAAAAAAAATGTAAAAAATTACACATATAAACCATCATTAAAATGAGTCTTATAAAGGTCAATATAGCAAATTTTTTCAGGGGCCTTCGGCCCCTGAACCCCGACCGGGGGCCCTTGGCGGCCCCCTGGCCCCCAGCCTAAGTTCCTCGCTTCGCTCGTAAGCTTAGTAAAAAACCACCCTCACAATTTTTTTTTCCACCCTCAACAATTCTTAGCTACAACCCTGATGATTTAAATATATATATTGATTTGGTACTTTGTAGTTCGTAATTCAAGTCATTCCACAATTTGGGTCCCACACATGACACAGTAAAACTAGTAGAAGTACGATTACGTTTTCTGAGTCTCATTTTGTCTTTAGATCTTGTATTATAATTATGGTAAGAACCATTTTTAATAAAGAGCGATGAAAAACGCACGTCCTGATTAGTAGTAACATTATACATGAAAAGCCCAATTTGGTACTTATTGATATCCGCAATTTTAAGAAGTTTAAATTTATAGAAACATTCAGTCATTGAATCATTAAACTTTGACCATGTTATAGCTCGTAATGCCCTTTTCTGGAGTTTAAATAACTCATCTAAATAACTTGGAAATGTGCTACACCATATTATGTTGCAATAATTTAATACTGGTTCAATGAGTGATTTGTATATTGTCCAGAGAGCATAGGTTGGTAAAAAATGTCTTACTTTATATAGTATGCCTACATATCGAGATATTTTCCTAGCTGTAACATTGATGTGGTTCTTATATGTGAGAAATTCATCAATATGTACTCCAAGGAATTTAGTCGATTTAACTCTATCTATTCTTTTATTGTTGACATAAATATTTACATTCTCTAAATTACTTGGATTTCGCTGATTGCGGAAAATTATGTAATTAGTTTTTTTAACGTTGATTGATAGTTTATTGCACATGAACCAATCCGAAACATTTTTTAGTTCACCATTAACTAGTTCTATGAGCGTATCCAAGTTTTCGTGAGATGCAGATATGTTTGTGTCGTCAGCAAATAAAACAAAAGATAACGAGTTTGAGCAATTAAATACATCGTTAATGTACAAAATAAAAAGTAGAGGCCCCAGAATTGAACCCTGTGGTACACCGCAATTTATATCCATCAAACACGAACTTGTGTTATCAATAGACGTAAATTGTTTCCTTCCACTAATATAGTTTCTAAACCATTTAAGGGCCGTGCCTCTTATGCCATAGTGTTCCAATTTTTTAAGAAGTATATCATGGTTGATGGTGTCAAACGCTTTTGACAAATCAATAAATATTCCGATGGTATTTTTTTTCTTATCAAGCGCATCGGTTATTCGTTCAACCAGATCTATAACGGCCATAAAAGTAGAACTGTTTTTTCTGAAACCATATTGTGCATTATTAAGGATGTTAAACTTTGTGATATAATTATTTACTCTAATTTGAACAATTTTTTCAAGAATTTTTGAAGCGGTAGGCAGAATAGAGATCGGCCTATAATTACTGACGTCACTTTTATTGCCAGATTTAAAAATTGGAACTACTCTAGCTACTTTCATACTATCAGGGACCATGCCTGTCTCAAGAGAGAGGTTAAAGATATGTACAAGAGGAGATGCCACAGCAGCAATAATATGTTTTAGAATGCGATTACTTAAGTTATCAACACCTTCTGAATTTGAATTTTTGATTTGACTAACTATTTCAATGACCTCTTCTTCATTCGTAGGATTGAAAAATATGGATTGGGATTGACTCTCTTTTATATATTGTTTGAAGTCAGAATTGTTTACATTCGGTATTTTGTTTGCTAATTCATTTCCAATGTTGGAGAAGAAGTCATTAAAAGCGTCAGACATACCTTTTGGATCACATACCAAAGTTTTATTACTATGGTTAATTACCTCATTTGGCTTAACACTCGATTTTTTTCTATTTAGAACTTCATTTAAAACTTTCCATGTTTGCTTTGAATCGTGTCGAGCTGCATCCAGTTTTTTGGAATAATATTGTTTTTTCCGAATTCTAATTAAATGAGTTAATTTATTTTTGTACTTTTTATATATATTTTTTAATAATTGTGTTGGGTTTTTAAGGTATTTTTTATAAAGTTTATTTTTCTTTTTTATTGAAATCAAAATTCCTGTTGTGATCCATGGTTTTTTCTTTGTATTACCATTTGGCTTATTACTTTTTGTAGGTATGTTATTATCTATGAGATTAGATAGTTTTTTAATAAATAGGTTATATGATGTATTGGTATCTGTGCATAAATATAGTTCACCCCAATCCTCATTAGAAATAGCAATAAGCAAGTTATTTAATGTTGTATCATTAATTATTTTTTGTTTTGTAATTGGAGCTTGTGTGTTAGTATTTAATGACAAGTGTGTTGTCATGAAAATGGGTAGATGATCGGTAATGTCAGTGACTATTACTCCACAATGCGAAATGTTATCATCATTTGTAATAATATTATCTAAAATTGTAGCAGAATACGATGTTATTCTGGTGGGTAAGTTGATTAATGGATTAAAAGATGTTGAGTAAATAATGTTTGTGAATTCCTGTGTTGTTTTTTGAAAGTCATATTTTAATAAGTCTTGATTAAAATCTCCTAAGATATAGCAGTTTTTGTTTTCGCGATTAAGTTTATGTAAGATTTCTTCCAGATCAGAGTTAAATGAGTTGACGTTTGAATTTGGTGGTCGATACAACATACCTACAATAGTATTTAATAAGCCCAAATAAGTTAATTACATTAAATAAATGGCTATACAAATTAAACAGATTAAGTAAGTTAAAATTGTATATATGTAATATATAGTCAAGTCAAGGTTAGTTTACTAATTATTGGTTTGAAAAAAAGAATATTTCCAATATGGATGTATTCATATAAATTATTTTTCTGGCTGTTTTACTTTATCGTTTTGATTTAGTGTTTCGCTTTTTTTTTTTTTGTATCTCTATTGAGATCCAGCCACTGATACCCATAGCATACAGTATTGTCATTTTTTCAGTAATTTTCCTTTGGATTTATATAAATTAAAACATAAATTAAATAAGTTGTATGTTTTCTCCTTATTGTGAATAAATTTTGAATGTATTTTTTTCTTGTTACTTGTAGAGGCTATATATATAACTTGATTCGGCTGTTGAGAACACATAAAACAAGCATGTATTCGTAATAATATTACATGAAATGTAAAATAAAACATGATATGTAAAATAATAATAAGGCTAATTACAGCAGCAGTTTTTTGTTTTATTTTTCAAACACAGTAAAATACAAAACAATTGGCACAATGACGCGAACAATAGAAGCCTCAACAAGCCTCTCACACCCAACTTAACACATTGACTAACACCCCTATAAATAATAATGGAATATTCCTATATTCAATACATGCCGAAAACGCAGGTTGATCCACAATAATCCCGTACTTTATTTAGTATTATTACTAAAAACTACTTCTCTCTAGTAAAAAAGCGGCGGCTGGTGGCTAGGTTAAGCCTAGGCCAGAATCCCAGCCCAGAGGGGCAGCGCCTAGCTAGGCCCTAGCCTAGGGCCTAGGCTTCTCTTGAGAGTTGTTGTTGGGAGACTAATCAACATAAACAAATCAACAAATCATAAATCAACATCAACTAGGCCTAGGCTAGGCTATAGGCCTAATCAATCATTCAGTCAGTCAGGCCTGACTAATAATATTATAGAAAGAATAGCCTAGGCTAGGCCCTAGGGGCCTAGGCCCTAGGCCTACAAATAGAAATAGGCCTAGGCCTATGTTTATTATGCTTATAATAATATTAACATTAGTATTAAGCCTAGGTTAAACTGCAAACTTAGGTATTATTATTACTTACAGCTGCTCAAAAAGAATTTAACTTTTCCGCCATTTTGCGTTCAAAAATTGCGCCATCTAAAGTTCAAAAATATTTTTTCATAGGCTTATTATTTCCAGACTGTCTATGGAGTAAAATTTTCTTATGTTATGCTGTCTGTAATGCAGAGACTAGAAAGTAGCGGAAAAAACAAAACTTGATTCTTGTAATAGGGATACCGAGAGCTGACTCCATTTTCATTACCACGATTAAACAGCGCGCACGTTACTATGCGCGCAATGTCATTGACGCGGTATTTTTTTACTTTGGTAAACACTTTTTATTAGGTAATTATTCTGAAAATAAATTAATTATGAAAATATCCTTTTGAGTAAATATTCATTTACCTATTATTCTATGAGATCAAGTATTTTTTATTTCCATTTCATTCAACCAAAAATGTTAATATAGTGGTTAAAAGATCGTTATCGCCTAGCGCGTATAGATTTTGTTTACTACGAAACCCTCGGAAGGCTCAATGACCTACCATTTTCAACCCTATTTTTGTAGTTGAGCCTCTTATGACCTCAAAATGTATTTTATTCCTACACCAAGATAATATAGTTCCACATACCATGTGCTTGTTACTAAGAAAAATATTAATTTTAAGTGCTAAAAAAACAGTTTTATCCCGATATGAGGCCTTTATGATTCGAATATTTCATAGTAACAACCCATATACCATGAAAAATATCTGTTTTGTCCATTTTAAAAATAATTTTTGGAAAATTCCGAGAGGCTCAACTACAAAAACGCCATTTTATGGTATGATGTCATCGCAAGCCAATCAAACCTCCGCATTCGACCGCTCCGCATGTCTCACGGTTGAACGATTTTGGATTCTCGCCCTTTGATTGGTTGACGCGAATCAGCACACAGCGGAATAATTTTCTCGCGAGTGCCGTGAAGTCACATGGTGTCAGGCCTGTCCAATTACACGGGAAAATAATGCATTGAAATTCTTCGAATGAGGTTAAATAAACACTCTTTTTATATAATAAATAAGTACTATCATATTTGATTGAATTTTACAATGTTGATATACAAAATATATTACTTAAAACCGTGATTTTATATAATTATTTTTACAAAAAATGACTAGTTCATACAATTGTCGACTGAGGGCGCAATTTGTTTACATCGTTCGTGGCTAAAAACGATCATTTTCGGCGATGTTTTAAACCCTATATTTCGAAAACTACAAGTCATATTTTCATAATTCTTTCTTTATTATAATATTGATACAAAATACAAACATGCAATGTATAATTTGTTTGCAAAATATTAACTTTTAATTTTACATCGTTATCCCTACTTGTAAAGTTGTATGTTTTGATCACCTTTTTAGACTTTATATAACTTTTACTCCTATTCTATGTCTGGTAATAAAAAAATTAAAAGACCTAATTCACCTTTTATATTAACTAACCTAAAAGCCTCCCTGCGCGCCTGTCCTACCAACTTGACTTAACTAGCTAGCTAGGCCTAGCCTACTAGGAGGTCTAGCTTAGACTTATATTAGTAGAGGATAGGACTAAGCCTAGCTAGGCTCTAGCACGCCTAGTAGCTAGGCTAGACTCAAGTCTAGCGGAGGGCTATCCTAGGATGCCTAGTAGTATTATGTAGTAAGATTTGTGTTTAATTTAAGGTTCACTCATATAAAAGTAATATTTTTTTTGTAAATTGTAATTTTATGAAATGTTAATTGTTATGACATGTATGAAATGGTGTACTACTAGGCCTAGCTAGGCCCTAGGCTAAATTGTGAATGTTTTGTTTGTTTTACTAATATAGGTACCATGGAGTAAAGAATGCGTATAGGCATAGGGCCTACTAAGGCCTATATTTCTGTTGAGAAAAACAATTTTTCCATGTACAGTATGTACCTTTATGGAACATATAAGTAAAGATTTGAGTTCAGGTGCACCTCCAGATTGGCATTAATTAAAGCCTAATAAATAATATAGTTAAGCTGTAGTAAAAAAGTACATTTAGATTAGATACCTGGTGGTTAAAGAAAGAAAGTACAGTTGCTGTTCAGCTCACATACATCATAGCAATTAATTTGGTTTTAAATATTATCTTTTTTAAATATATTGATTTAAAACATCCAGTTTTATTTTTTGATTCTACAGTAGCTGGAAGATTAAATGTCTGGTCAACTAAAGTTATCAAACCCTCCTGTAGCAGAATTGCCCTCAACTCGCAAGTCAAATCGGTCATTGCGTTCAACCAGCAGTCAAGATGAAAATAATGCAGATGTAACGAGAATGAAAAGATTCTTTGAAAGCTCACCGATGATTATGCATTTGAAGAGGCCGTCTTTAACCCCAAGGCCTAATGGAAAGGAGAATCGACTTAAGACCTCTCTATTAACACCAATGTCTGCTGTAAAAAAGAAATTGGCCCATGATTCAGACAATGACGAAGTTTCAGTAAGTCCCAGTTTAGCACAGTTAAGAATGACTCCAGGTAATTGAATACTAATTTATAGTACATATTTATTTATATGCACTTGTCAATTGTATGACCCACTATACGACCTCCGGGAGAGGTGCCTCATGGATGCGTCATTTACAAATAATTATTTAAAAAACTAGATGGTACGTCATATCAATGCTAATGATGTGTGAATGGCCGTTACCCACCATTTCATAAACAACGGGGGTCATATGATATAGTGGGTCATACAATTGACAAGTGCATTCTATTAAAAACATTGTCGTCATCATTTGAGTATTTCATGAAAAGTTGCTATCGACGTGTGTTGTTTTCTTTTTTTATTTATCATCTATTTAAATTTTAAAGGAAAAGCCTTGCAGAAACAAAAGATTTTAGAAGAGAAGCACAGAATTGCAAAATCAAAGATTTCTACTGTTGGTCCAGGTGGAGGGGTCAGTATCTGGCCTGAAATGGACAACATGAGGTTGACGCCAAAAGAAATACATATGATTGTGATTATTGCTTTTATCATCATTGGTTTTGTGTATCAACTGTTTCATTTCTTACATGGTAAATGCCAGAATTTTGTATATTTTAGAACTTTGTTCCCACTTCCCATGCTTTGGTTTCTTTGGAAAAGCACCTACTAAACCCAATTAATTATACAAGTCACTGTAGATGGCTACTTCATTATCAAATATGATTGTTTCATTGTGGAATTGGGACTGGACCGTTTTAGACACGTTTATCACTTGTTGGTCCTATCCTTCACTAATAGTGTTTTGTCTTTTCTGTATGCATCTATATATAAATTTACGTAAGGGCAAAATTCGGTAAATCGCGCCTTACTTTTAGAATTTTTACTCGATGGTATGTAAAGTTGGTTCGTACTTTCGGTACTGATTTTAACCGCCTGATGTAACCCTGTTTACTAATTAAATTGAGTTAGATAATTAGTTATTGACGATTAAAACGAATTTAGGTTCAAAGATTTGCCCCAAATAGGGGTGTTTTCCGATCGTGGTATACACTGTCTAATGGATGTCCATCTTGAAAAATACCCGCCACAAAAATGCGAGGAGGCTTCGCATTTTTCTATCTCCTCCTACGATAATTGTTTTTAATAGCTGAAAACCGGTTGAACAGTTCGAGTACAGCATCATAATGTTGAAGACAGGCCGATTTTCTTTAAAAAATACTATTTTGATACATTTAATATACGTTTTTACAAATGTATTGATTTGTGATGAATGGAACATTCCAAATTATTTGGTTTAACCATACAGGTATAGATTTAGATTTATGGGCCTCCTTGGAGAATAAACATAAATAGTATTGCAATGCTGTACAATACTGTTAAGGTATTAACCACTTTTGATCGCAATTTGAATCGCAAATGTCTTACTGTGAGTGTTGGTACTGTTAGATGTAATATAAAAATATATACAAATAAACTTTATTACTGTGAGTGTGGGTAGGCCCTACTGTTAGATTATAAACATATAATATACAAATAAACATTCCAAATTATTTGGTTTAACCATAGAGGTATAGATTTAGATTTATGGGCCCCCTTGGAGAATAAACATAAATAGTATTGCAATGCTGTACAATACTGTTAAGGTATTAACCACTTTTGATCGCAATTTGAATCGCAAATTTCTTACTGTGAGTGTTGGTACTGTTAGATGTAATATAAAAATATATACAAATAAACTTTATTACTGTGAGTGTGGGTAGGCCCTACTGTTAGATTATAAACATATAATATACAAATAAATAAACGTTATTACTGACAGTTGCTTCTCAACGTTTGTATTAATTAATAATTTAAAAATATATAAACGTCGTAGTGGTGTATCGTTACATGTACTTTACTATTTCAATCGACTATGACAGTGAGAGTTTTAACAAAGTACCGTATTAAATCGTAAATGTTTTACTGTATTTAGTGGTATATTATTTATAGGCCTATAAAACATTAAAAACAATATTTCGTTACTGAGTGGATAGAATATATTTTAAAATGTTTCCTCTTTGTACCTATCTTCTTCCCCCATCCCTCAACCCTTAATGTTACATACAAAACACAAATTGGGTTTGTTTAAATGAGTCCAAATAAAAAAATTTGTTTCTCTCTCGGAAGTAATTCCCAGGGTGCTAATTTTGGTTGACTACATAAATCATTGTGTATATTTATTCGTTTCTGTAAACGACAATGTATTATAGTCCTGCGGTACGTACATTTGAAATCTCCATTTTTTTCTCGCTGGAAATACTGTGTATTCGAGAACCATCTGTGGGCACAGCCTAGATGGTACGCGAGCGAAGCGAGCGTGCCATCTAGTTGTAAACAAATAATTTTAATTGAATAATTTTTAAAAAATGAATAAAATAAAATATTACACTTTTTTAACTAGTTATTCTACACTATCAAACTTTATGTGATAAAAAGTATGATGCGCCCAAATATTGTAGAGATATGCCTAAATATGGTAGTGATATGACATCATCATCCATATATGGGCACATCACATTTTTTTTTTTGTAGACAGAGCTTTACACATAATCAGGAGTAATATTTGTAAAACAGCCAGAAAGAAATTGCACAGGCTCTTTCTGTTAACACTAAACCTTTTTCTGTTAGTGATAATTGAATATACTTTTAATTACATCTTGAGTAAGGACACAATAGTGTATTATAACACACCTGATTGTATTCTTGCAATTTGATTGGTCAATTACATGTTTCATTTGGAATTAGCCCTATCTAATAAAAAGGGATATCTAATGGTGATAATGAACGACTCTAATACACGTTTAGCTTTCTGTAAACATATTGAGAATATTTGCCATGTGATGTTGTTGACTTATCACGTTTGTAAATCTTGCTATGTGATCCGTCTATAACTGTTCTACTCCTCGTCTAAAGTTGGGGCACTGCCTTTTTAATGGCCTAGCTTCCCGGCCTAGCCTTCGGCAATGATTTACAATGGATAACTTGAATAAAGTAGGTGCGTTAAACTAAAAATGTTGTATACGTTGAATGGAGAGAATATTTCATTTGTTACAAAAATAACTGCTCTATTTAACTCGGCTCCACCTCGTTAAATGAAAGCAGTCAATTTTTCAGAGAATATTCTCACCATTGAACTCATAAACATTAATTATTATTATATTTATTGATTTATTTATTCTAATCTACCAGGAAATACTTTTAATACAATCATAGAATGCAGCAACAAACTGCAATCATTCTCATCTATGCATCCGCTGGACCTGTCTAATCAAGACAATTTCAACTCAACCTGTTTAGTATGGCACGATGGATTTTACAGATTATTGGTAATCACTTTTTACAAAACTAATATTTATTGTCACTTTGAAGAACTATGGAAGATCCTTTTTTTTTATATAATTAGTAAAAAAATTGGATCAAGGATATGCAAGAGACGCTGTAAATAATATGACAAACTATGATGAAAAAATTATAAAATTGTTTTATTCAGATGTCCAAAGTTGCATTTTATATGCCAAAAATTGTACATGAATTTTTAATCCATGACATGCTCAATATAGCCTGAAACACATTTTTTTCCTAATTTGATTAGGAAAAAAAATGTTTCCTAATTAGATATAAATGTATTTTTTCATACTGTAGCTGTTTTATATTAATAAAAAATACTGTACAGTATGATAATTGATTTTCTTTTTTTTATTATATATTAATAATGAATACATTTTATTACAACAGAACTACATAGAAGAAGAACTAGGGACTGACTTGTCCAAGACCCCAGCCTCATACCAGCTTGCTATTCTTCTTTATCTCGCTGGCTTGGCAACTCTTCTCTACTTTCTCGCTGACAACATGCTGGCAAAGAGTAAGCTCACGCCAAAGAGAATTAAAAGCTGGTAAGGTTTAATGTATTATAATATGTATTTAACTATTTTAAACATCTTAAACTATAATATGCTATAATATTTTATTGCTACAACCCTGGTTCTAGGTCAGGATTAGACCCTGGCTCTAGGTCAGGATTAAACCCTGGCACTAGATCAGGATTTGACCCTAGCACGAGATCAGGATTAGACCCTGGCACCAGGTCACGATTGAACCCTGGCACTAGGTCAGGATTAGACCCTGGCACTAGGTCAGGATAGGACCCTGGCACACGGTCAGGATTGGACCCTGGCACACGGTCAGGATTGGACCCTGGCACTAGGTCAGGATTGGACCCTGGCATTAGGTCAGGATTGGACCCTGGCACTACGTCAGGATAGGACCCTGGCATGAGGTCAGGATAGGACCCTGGCACGAGGTCAGGATTGGACCCTGGCACTAGGTCAGTATTTCAGTATGTATTGGTACTCACTTTCGAATCAGTGGCACACACCTTTCGGTGGTGCGTCCATACAAATATAAACAACAACATATAAAAGGTAAATGATGATAAAACTTACATAATTAACTTATATTGAAAATGTAGGATTGGACCCTGGCACGCGGTCAGGATAGGACCCTGGCACACGGTCAGGATTGGACCCTGGCACTAGGTCAGGATGGGACCCTGGCATTAGGTCAGGATTGAACCCTGGCACTAGGTCAGGATTGGACCCTGGCACTAGGTCAGGATGGGACCCTGGCATTAGGTCAGGATTGAACCCTGGTACTAGGTCAGGATTGGACCCTGGGATTGAAAGGCAGCATGTTAACCACCAAACTACTAACTCTCTACTTTACTAATACTAATAGTTTATTTTATATATAGGATTTCACTTCTTGTGTGCATTGGATCTTGGACTATTTTGATTGTATCAATGTTAATTGAAGCTCAGAAAATGGAAGTGCTTGTCCAAAGAAATGTACATGAATTCAACTCCAAACTTGTAAGTACTCGACACACACAATTCACTTCTCAATAATATGATTTTAAATAAAGGTGAGTCATTGGGAGGGGTGGAAGTAGGAGTAATGCCTCTTCCTAATTTTTGTGTTAAGCTCTGTTTACACTATCCAACTAGTTGGACAAAAAAAGTGTGATGTGCGAAGTATGGTAGTGATATAACATCATCATGTCCATATAATGGGCGCATCACATTTTTAGTGTAGACAGGACTTTATTGGGACAAATATGGAACGATTTGAGGTGTTTAGAATCAAGATTTTACAAATCAAAGTGGTTTGTTGTATTTAGTAATGAAGATGATTGACTATGTTTATACTATAGCATAAAATGCAGTGCCCTAATGAAAACCATTTATAACTGTTCGGGCTACCAACTACTATATGTATTTCTTAACACAAATATTTAATATATTTTTTTCAGAGTCAGCTTGTGTATTTGAACTTTGACCTATCTCATTATCATAATATCTTGCTCTACTGGAGAACAAGATGTCTTCCACCAACAAGCAAAGGAATGTTAAGCATACTAGGAATTGTCAACGTCCAGGACGTGTCCTATTATTTGCAGTATTACAGTCTACCGGTATTAACAGCATTGCTTACTCCAATCATTAAACTCATTCTGGCATTGAAGGAAATATATAGTGTAAATGTTTACTGAACATAAATACAGTATGTTAGTTAAGTTGATAAGAAGCAAATAAAGCCTTGATTAAGTTTGTAAATAAATAAATTTTGTACAATTAAATCTAACCAGACTAGACGTGGATCGATGTTCCTATTTTTTGTTGATATTATATATAATATCTCTATTATTTCTCCTGAACAAAAACAAAATATTATGCTACACCAAATGTTTTTTAAAGTTCTAAAATCTGCAGTATTCTTCTATTTCATGGACAGGGTACTGTAATGCTTTGTTATCCAATTTAATTTGTCCAGCTTTGGAGGACTTTTAGTATTGACCGACGGTGCTAAACTGATATACACTAGTTACAATAAAAAAGATAGGACATTATGCTAAGTTGTTCAGCACTTCATTTTAATTAGTAGAGTAACACTTTAGGCTCAATTTCAAAATCCTGAAACCACCCCTGTTCAGAAGCAGTGAAATGAATATACTGTAATATATTTTTTACTATATAATATAAATATTACTGTTAACTTAAAAGTTAACAGTAATATATAGGCTTGTAAATTGGGAGAAGGGGGATTGGGTGTCATCTTACTGCTTGGACTTAAAAGTCCTAAACAAGAAAATCAGCTGCTTTGAACGTCTAACAATGGTCTAGATTATCTTTTCATAAATTAACACAAAGCATGCTGACCAACAATACACTATAAACATAAAACATATTTCTACAATATATTTTCTCTCCCATAGAAACTAATGTGTAAAGCTGTATTTATACTCTCATCAGGGTTGGCGATAAAAGTAATATTAATACACAGTTTTCAAAGCAATAATGTCTAAAGGAAACACAATTAAACTCGTAATTTGTTTTAGTAACCTTTGTGTAGACTATGTTTATAAGGAGACACAAACCTCTTTGTTTGCAAAGTCCGAGATTCAACCTTTGCTTTAAATGATAAAAAAAAATATATATGTATGCTTAGAACAAATAAGTAAATTAGCAATCGTCGACGTGGAGTTGTAGAACACCATCCTTGTGTAAACTAAGCAATTTATCAAATTCACTGTCGAAAGCATGAGATGCTTTAGATAATTTTAAATCTTCAAAATAGTGATAAGGTGTCGAGCGGTTGTGTAAATCTGAAGCGAATGGCCAAAAGCCATACAAATGAACCTCTTTGCAAAATAAGAGTGAAGCCGTTGTTATGTAAAACCCTAAAACATAAACAAAATGAAACAATTAGATTCCATGTTATCTACTTGGTCGTTACATAGTAGTTACATAATTAGTTTCGTTACAGAGTGTAGCTGCCATTCTATTAAATATGATTTTTAGTAGATAAATTGTTCAAAATTGTTTACCCCAGAGTACAGTAGCTGATTTCCCTTGTTACCAAGGTTGTTGCAAAGGTTTAAAGAAACAATACAAACGTTCCCGGAGTTACCCTTTAAAGATGTATTGTCCCCCTAAAAAAAATAATTCTTAACAAAATGTTGTTGTTGAATATGCAATTTTAATGTAATATAATAGTTATCCACTTTGACCAAAAAGTGGATCGAAAAAATGTAATTTAAAGAAAGAAATAGTCAAATTGGCTGCCATCCATGGGTTTTTGCTTGAATTAAACTGTTTATTTTGTCATTTTATAAGTGAAAATATACTTTTCTTCGGTTTTTTTTTTCTACAGAAATGCATAACTTTATTAAAACTATAAAATAAGCTATTCAAAGTCTGATTCAATTAATCTTTTTTTGGGACAATACATCTCTTTAAGTCATTGTATGCACACTAACCTGTTGATAACAATTTGTGCATGTGTTTTTTCGACCAATAGTCTTTTATCTCTCTAAAATGGTTTGGATTTCCATGTACAAATGTTACAGATTTCAAATTCTTGTTTAGTAATTTATTTAATTTAATGCTCAAGTCATAGATCCATTTTGCTGCAAAACTTGGAAACCATATGTAATTGTTGTATTCCTTCATGTCTTTTATCAGCCGGGATTGTTGACCTTTGTTTTTCGCTCTACCATATCTGTAAAAAAAAGCATACAGGTAAAACCTCCAAGCGGAAATATTTAAGCGCTCGGATTATCAACATTCAGAAGTAGGCCTACTTCCTTCCATATTGATTCGACTCACCATAGAGATATTATAGTGCACTATAATATCTCTATGGACTCACCAAACCGAAAAGGGATTTCCCCACTCAACTGTTTATTCACAATGCAAAGTCAACACGTTTCCCCAATCGAACGATGGGAACTATTCAACAAACAACCAACCCCTATACTAATCAGAAGACACCATTTAATTTATAATTTGACCAATCACAAGCGATGGATTATCTGAACTGATGCTTGTCATTGGTAGACTCGTTTGCGTTGCGCTTACGTCCTTGTCGCGTCCTAGTCCTGAGAAGAACCAAACCTTGCTCAGATTATATAATTGCTCAATATTATAAAAGGCCTAAAGCGACTCTCGAGTGTGTGGATGGTGAGAAATAGCCGAAATTGAAACGGTTTTAAAGTTTCCAAAATTAAGAATATTTTAACAAGGGTAAAATGCTACGGAATTTAGTAAAATCATCTTTATGGCTTCATGGTCTCTTTCCCTTCATCCATGATGCATGAATTAGTATGAATATATATGAATATAATACTGCATACCATACATACAGTTTTAAGGCCAATTTACACAGAGATGAGCGGTAACGGTAATATAAATATAGAATCTATGTTATTCCTTTGAACTTTTACACGTAGGTACGGTACACATACAAATACACACAAAATACATAACGGGCGGGTGGTTTCCTCTCAGGATAGATACAGATTCTACGTGGGACAAGCTATAATGCGGTTTCCGCTTACCGTTACCGCTCGTCTGTGGAAATTGGCCTTTAGATACCCACCTATTCACAATAATCGAAGGGTTAACTGTTGTTATATTACTTTTAACACCTGCATCTTCTTTAAAGCGACCGATTGGTGGTGCGTTGCATCTAAAAAGGGGGATAAAGGTAATGGTGATTTAAATTGTAGTAGGCCTATAATAATATTTTATAAAGATCATAGGGTATTTTTTTCTAATAAAATGTTATTTTGATGACGTTTACTTATGTGATTCAAATCCGAAACAAGAAAAGCAAATAGAAGTGGATATCTAAAAAACACCTTGAATTTAATTAATGAAATACACGCCTTTCGTCATTACTAACATATATTTAATACAGCAGAACTCGTTTCTAAATAACTTGCGATATTAAGTTAGAATCTATCTAGTGACAGAATCGGGTGATAGTCAAACATCTCGAAAAACTGACTGCAGTAATATTCTGCAAATTAGGACTATGTAGTGACGCACGCTCGTCTTCTGCAAATTACGTTGAGACTAAAGCTCTGTGTGAGCACTATCAAACTTTTTGCGATAACAAAATGTAATGTGCCCATATAATATTGAACACATTTTTTGTATCAAGCTGGTTTGATAGTGTAGACAAAGCTTTAGACAAACACTCGAACGTAAGCACGTACTGCAATAGTAATAATCTGAGGCTCGTAATTAGTCAACTTACGCGCTCTGTACGCCATTGCGTTTTGCGTCCTTTCCAGTGTAAACCAACATTAACGTCCAAGTAGTCAGCGCTTTAAGTGAATGCAATAGTCCTTACCTTATAACAAAGTCAGCTTTATCTATTTCATAACCACATTTACTTCCATTCAATATTCCTCCATTTCCTACAATAGAACATCTTTTGTACTCAGTCTGTTCGGGAGAATACTGAAAGATTGAGATAGTCCTAGTCATCAATATCGTACATATCTATTTTTAACATTAATATATAGCGCCGTATTTAGCTTTGCGTTTTATTTTGAAAGAAAACAAATAGTAAAAGTTGAACTTTAAAATACATTACAATCCAAATGATAAAAAGTTTACCAAACTCGGACATTGGCATGTGAAGCGCCGCTGATTATGAGCTTATCATAGAAATAGGCACTTAACAATGTTAATATTAATTTAAAATGGTCACCAATTTTTAATTAATCTGTTTTCTCTCTCATCCCCCTCTTTTGTTTTAAGCACTTTGGAACAATCTGCCGATTGTTACCAGCGCTATATTAGTTTGACAGCATTTAACGATTTGTTTACCAGAAAATCTAAAATGTTTATTTAAAATCTCATCCCATCATAGAAATAAACCTTCTTTAGTCGTAATAGAATAATCGAATTCTAACCCTTAAATCATTAAAAAAATTATTACCCCTTGGTTTTCTAGAATCTAGATAAGATATCGTAGGTTTTAGTTTTCTAGATTTTAGTTTTCTAAACACCAGGTCTAAAAAAGTTTCTAGATCTAGAAGACTAAGATATCTTATTAGGTCTTAATTTTCTAGGAGTCTAAAGATGACAACTATCAGAGTGTCCATTTTGTATTGAAAATCCCTGCATCAGCACAGGGGCCTAAAAATGATACTCCCGGCCATACTCACATTGCTAAACAATAATTTTTGTAGGCTAAACATACCTCGTGCAGCAACTTATAGAAAAACTCGTGTGTGGTTATTTTTTCTTGTGTAAACGTGAAATTAAAACGCTGAGATTGCCGTACATTATGCCGATTGAGAATCATTTCTGTGTGGACAGTTTTCTTTAACTCAGATCTAAAAAAAAAAATCATAACACTCAATTTGGTATAATATGCAGTACAATTATACGTCAGAGTAGAGCAAAATATTTGGCCAATTAACTTAGCGGCCTGACTTAGCTACTTTGCAGTAAAAATACGTTGGAAAAGAGAAGAGTGCACTGTAATTGGGATAGTTGGACTATAGTGTACTTCAAATCATTAGAAACAGACAGCCTGTGTAAAATGTCTTGTGTTTGAGTCCCATCCGATAACGTATTTGTTTGCAATGTTCTCAACGTCATACGTCAGAGCTATAGTAAAACATCAGCTACCTTATTAAACTTAGCTACCTGACGTAAAAATAGTTTTTTTGAAAAAAAGTATCATCATACCTTAGATCTAGGAAATTCGATAAATTTCGTTTCCATGGTTTCATGAATAATTCCCGCAGAGATTGGAGACTGGGTGGTTCCGATAAATGCAATTCAATTATAGGCTTATTCTTCTTTTCACTATTGTTGGAATTTAACCTTCCATTACAAATTATGATACTAAAAAAAGTATATAATGTGAAAATAATAAAGGTAAGTGAATTTTATAGTGATTATTACGTAATCGAATCAAGTATTTGAGAAAACATAACAATTAAGTTATGTCCTTATTGGAGTACATTATTCGGACCAAAAGAAACACATTTTTCTGTTCCATAAAACGAACCATGTGAATGCAGCTTATAGCCAAATTTATTGATTTATTTATTTTTTTAATTTAGTCACACCTGAAAAACAATATACACAATATATTTTTTTAAACAGTACAATTAAGACTCGGTATTCAATTGATATCCCAAAAAGTAATATACATATAGGCCTAATCCCATGGGGTACTTAAAAAACATATCAAAATTGTAAAATAAAATAGATAGGCCTAAAACGAAAATTATTATATGAAAGTTATTATATGTACAGTATTAAACTAACATATTTTATTGCTTTGTACTTTTGTGATGAAGACGAATAATTGAAGAAAAAAAAATATGAATCCATTGGAAATGATGAAAAGTTTGTTGCCATACCATAAATAAATTAACATGAAGCAAATTCCACATGTGATCAATCGTAGTCGACGCGTTTGTACATTCATATTTATCGACCTACCCTGGAAAATTCAATTCAACAATTCAAAATAACATTTATTTATTATACTTCCTTTTAAAATTCAAACTATAACGGAATAAATAAGAAATAACATAGACAAATATCAATAAATCAAATAAAATGAAATCAATTCAGTTTATTTCCACAATATTATAACATACATACAGTATAATAATTGCAATGAAGTCATCATGTGGGGGGAGAGTCATATAAATGAGTCAGAAAGACTTTAAGTTTGACCCACCCCAAGATATAACATTATTAAATACGAATACGAAAAAGAAAGAAAATATATATACATAACTAATCATAAATAATAAAAAACAAAGCTACAATTATTAAATACGAATACGAAAAAGAAAAAATATATATATGTATAAATAAACTAATAATAAATAATAAAAAACAAAGCTACACTTTCTATTTAAATCATATTATCCGATTTTAACTGGTCTTATAGCATATATATATTTAACGTTCATCATATCTTGAAAGTAAATAGTTCTAGTATAGGCCTACTAATTTAAATTTAGAAGTTGTAGATGCATTTTTAATATCTACATATCTGGGGGGAAAAGGAAGAAGGCAGGATCCCAGAAAGATACAGGATCTTGAGTCGGGTCTGCCTGGGAGAAACAAAACGAAGTGACGAAGACATTAGTAGGACACGGGACAGGACAAATCAACTGAACACATTTTGTTCAGTAGAGCATGAGGCATGAATTCATTTGCTTACCCCGTGACAATGTAGTGAATTCAGAATTATAATATAAATGATTACCAATGTATATACGAACATTGTTCCAAGTTCAGTCATAAATAGATTCAAGTATAGTATAACAACATTTTATAAAAATATTGTAGTACAAAAATTTCAACATTAAAATAATAGACCAAAAATAGACAAATTCACAGCAGAACTTATACACATAAAATGTAAAAACATACAAAAAAAGGCATATAAAAACATTAAAATATAACCACCGAAACGAACGCGTTCATCCGTGTTTATAATAGACACGATGAACGCGTTCGTTTCGTTACTATTATGATGATTAAACGGATTCGATAATGGAATTGCGACGGCGAAAAATTCACTTTTAATCTGTTCATAATACAGCAGGCCTATGGTTTCTCCATGGTATGACACAGTATCGATTTTCTTACAGGATATTATTGTGTATTGACTGAGTAACAAAAGCGATTATTTTGAAACACTCAATGTAATGTATTGAAAGTTATTTATTGTCAGTTGTATTGTATTATAATATTACATTATTCAAGTGCAATGCATTTTAAACGAACATTTTATTGATGAAGAAATAAAAGTGGGTCGAACCTACATAAGACAACAAAAAAAGAAAATCGACACATACCAGGGAGGTATAAAAATAATATTTGTATACCTCCCTGGTCATACCATGTAATATAGGCCTGCTGTATTATTTACTGTATTTTTTATTTTGTGTGGTTTTTTTTATCAATTCCTTTTTTGATTCATTTCTTCTTAAACATTTCGTTTTTAACTGCAATGAAATTAAGTTGTAAGTTGTGTGCTTGATCTATTTAATAAAGACACCAATATTATACACAGAAGAACATCAATGATAGTTAATTGGGCGCATAAAACACTTGAACCGTAACGAACGGTCGGATCCGCTTAATTAGGCCAATGAAAATAGGCCTAGACCTATTTTAATTGATAAAGTAAGAGTTTTAAATTGAAAAATTGCTACTGTGTAGTTGAATCATGAAGAAGGAAACAATAAAAATATACTCATATGCGATAAAGCAGTGTGGAAGAATTATAGGTATAGGCTTAGCCTACTTCCGGATGCTGCATACAGAATACTTATACAAACAAAACCATGTATTTAACTACCTTTTATATGCCTCGTCAATAGGCCTACACACGACGAACCCAAAGACTGGTGTATTCACATCATATATTACTGGCTCATTTTATAAGTACACTGCGATTATCCGCACAAAATAGTAATATTAGCAGTAAATTATACTCATTCCAACTGCAGTCGGGTCAATTTAGCCTACGTACCGTTTCTTTCTTCCAAGATGTCGAATTCCAGAAGACTATTATTAGTATTAATTGCTAAACACGGATTGGCCAAATCATTGTGATCATTTAACAAAAGAAACGATACTAAAAGACGCTTTTCATTTAATAACATTTATCCTTGAATAAATAATATTACCTGCACATAATAATAATATTATAATAATCAGCAACACCGCCGCATGAGGGCGATATACATACATAATTTATATCATATTTATCTTGTCTGTACATTCTTAAGCTCCGTCTACACTATCAAAATATATGTGACAAAAAATTGCGAGATGTGCCCATATATGGACACGATGATGCCATATTAGTACGGTACCATATTTAGGCACATTACACTTTTTTTGTCAAACTAGTTTGAATATTAAATAGTTTATCCATCCTGTAATTGGCAAGTTACTCGCTGTTGGATGAGTATGATAAAAAAAAAATTAAAAAAAGTGTAGACAGTGTGCGGTGAGATGACTTATAAAATTAGCTTCATTAAAAAGTAAATTTACTTTGAATACTGCATATCATTAATTTTTCAATACAGGTAAATCATCAGCTGGCGGCATCGAGTTGGACTCGGCTCTTAGTGCCTCTTATCACAAAATGGAAGCAAAGATATATTATTTTGTTATTAAATGTATTGTCCCCCAAAAACATGAAAAATGCAGATAAATAAAATCAGACTTTGAATAGGTTATTTGTAGTTTTAATCAAGTTATTCACTTTCGTAGAAAAAAAACGAAAAAAATGATGTTTCACTTATAAAATGACAAAATAAATGGTTAGGCCTAATTAAAACAAAATCCCACTGGCTGGCAGCCAATTTGACTACTTTTGCTTTAAATTAGTTTTTCAGAGGAAAAGTTTTTTTTTTCGATCAAAGAGGATAAAATATTATGACATTAAATTACATATTCAACAAAAATTGTTTAAAAATATTTTTTTTTTCAGGGGACTGAAATCTTTAAATCTCATTATTATTACTAATTATTATTATTTGTTTAATGTGTCAATTAATTTATTCTATCATATACTGAATAGAGTGATGTTCTGCAGTTGGTAGACTCATAATAAACATGTTACAATCATTACTGTATGTCATTTATTCCAAAATGTACCCAATTATCAAACAATAAACACTTAGTAGTGGAATCATCATTTCTATTTAGACGCCCACATTAAATCAGGATGAAATTATTGACATCAATTTTATCCCAAATATTTAATTTGTTTGCCGAAAATATTATTATTGTCCATTTCTATAAGTGTGCAATATGAAGCGACACTTCCCTGGTGCCAAACTTACTGAAGTAAGGTAATTTCAGAAAACATCAGATGTGATCCTTAATTTAACCTATGACGATGCGATGGATCATCCGAATTTTGCTTGTGATTGGTCAACTCACTTTCGTTGCGCCTACGTCGATGCGTTGCCTCTACATGGGAAACCAGCTTTCGTTCAATTAGTGACGACCTGATCCCACTAATTAAACAAACACCAACAAACCTGTTAATTCTATAATTATGGCAGCTCTTTTTCGACAGTGGTGAAGTGCCATTTTTGTAATGTTATAAAAGATAATTAATGTTTGCAATAATACAATACAGTATTAATTATTCCTATGTTAAATATATTTTTATATACTTTTTCCTTGCGAAAAATGCCTAAAATTCACATAATGACCTGGAGAAATTGTAATTTCTATTCCGTTGCATTACACTACAGTAATTATGCTGCCTTTTATATTAGTGTAGATTATAGCAAGGCTGTTTTTAGTGAAGTAAAGATACCCATTTTTACCTTCAATATTACATTTTCATGTACCTTCTATATCGCTAAACTGTTTAAACTTTCTGTTTTTGTTTAATAAAAATACACTTGTGTACATTATGGTCAAAATCAATCAACAAAAATGATCATCTTTGTTTGGTAGTTACTCAAATCAAGAATATTACGGCACCATTCAAAAGTTTTACAGCATTGTTTATCAATTCGTTCCTTTTTCTTTCAAAAATTTATAAAATGTACTGCTAAGTCACACTTGATCATAACTTATCATGATCGCTTTTTGTTTTTGTATTATCTGGCGTGCTATACTCATCAGTGTTGTACTCATGTTTCATTTGGCCGTTGTCTTTTGTTTCGTCATCTATCATATCAACTGCAGATTCTGACTTTGGCGTATTTTGTTGATTGAGGTTACCATAGATTGCTAAACCCTGAAACAAAAAAATCATGAGCTTTTTTAATTTGAGAGTTGGCTCCATAAACGTAACACAGACTTTATCTCCCTAGCTGCCACTACAAACTGCTCATTCATCTGTCCACAGTGTCAAGGGTTGAGAGTGACCAGGATAACCCCCTAGGCTGAACTGGGCACAAGAGCCTACATAAGCGTTCCACCAACCTTTTATTTGGCAGCCTAAAATCGAGCTTCTGGGAACAAACCCTGGCCCAACTACCCAGCTGGATTAACGCAATGAAGCACCACCATGGTTGGGACAGAGGTAAGAAAGAACAACCTACAGTAGGTGCCTGGAAATTGCATTGTAATTTATTAGATGGTAAACATTGCACTGAATTCAGCACAGGCCGGGTTGCCCCTTTATAACACAAACCAAGTTTGTCACCGCGTCGCGCCACAGTCCACACTTTTTATCCGCACATCAATTGCGTTTGGTATGTTTACGATCATCCGAAGATCAAACCACATGACCATGTAACATCTACCACCATTCATCATCTTCACATTTTACTGTTTGTTGTAAGCTGCGTATTGCTAAAATAAAGGTACTTTCGATGCTGGGGAAACATTGTTGTTTTTGAATTTCTCAAGCCATCGCATTTACTGATTAGTCACTCAACTCAACTAGTACAAATGAATGGCAAATCAATACTATTACAATAATGGCATACGATACCTGTGCAACCATACTACTGATGTCTCCAGTGTTTGCTGGTAGTAATACGGTGTTGGTCTCTTTGGCTAGGTTACCAAACGCACTTACATACTGCTCAGCAACATTCAATGATGCTGCATTTCCACCATGCTATAAAATAAAGATAATATTAACATTTAAACATTGTAGGGCCATTCATCTTTTTAAAAATCAACACAACTAAACTACAAGACATTCAATTCACCCTTCTTAACCTCAATATTATATTACAATAACAAAATTTTAACAACCAATCAGTGGGTTCTATTTAAATTTTAGAATCTTTCCATAAAGTGTGGACTTTGCACAAGATCCAGATCCTATAGTGTACCTACAGTCTTTATCAGAGAAGACTTGATCCCCAGAACTATGATCGGGGAAGGCCTTGAACCTGCACAAAAAATATTGTGAAAAAAGTGGAAATTGTCTTGGTATCGTATTACAAGAGTAACATCCAATCAGGTTGCACACACCATCCTTCAAGGAAAGCGTAGACAATGTCGCCCAGAAAAACTTACCCTGCCACATCTGCAAAATGTAACAACTTGGAACAGGTTTGCATAGTGTGAAGACAATTTTGTGGAAAATCGTCAGAGATTTCACCTGTATTGCGATATTCCGATTTCTTACTGTGCCATTACCTGACTAAATATTGCCCCCCCTCCCCAGATTTCACAAGGTTCTCGTATTGTATAGATCACAAGACAACCTGACAACCAGAACTTAGATCACAAGACAACCAGAACTTACTTCATTTCCAATGGCCTCTGCTACTACTTTAAGACCCTCTGCTCTGGCGTTGGCTTTTGCAATGATAGCATTCGCCTCACCAGTAGCTCTGTTGATCTGTTCCATTTTGATGGCTTCTGAAGCCAGGATTACAGACCTCTTCTTTCCTTCTGCTACATTGATCTCTGACTCTCTTATTCCTTATGGGGAAAAAAGACATCTTTTAATGACTAATGTCAACACTTTTAGACTTTGTAATTTTTTTTAAGGAATATATGTTGCAAGTATAAGTTCACCTTCAGATTCCAAAACTCTGGCTCTTTTTTTCCTCTCTGCCTCTACTTGCATCTGCATAGCTTCTTTCACCTTACTTGGTACATCAATGTCTTTGATCTCATATCTAAGGCAACGAATGCCCCATTGCTCTGTAGCTGCTTTATTGATGGCCTCTGCAGAGATAATAAATATTATTACCCAAGTACCCATTGGTTTGTATTGACTCTTAATGATTTGCAGTAATTTGCATTGATTTACATTGGTTTGTATTGATTTACATTGATCTGAATTGACTCTTATTGATTTGCAGTCATTTGTATTGATCTCCATTGGTTTGTATTGATTTACATTGATCTGAATTGACTCTTATTGATTTGCAGTCATTTGTATTGATCTCCATTGGTTTTTATTGATTTACATTGATCTGAATTGACTCTTATTGATTTGCAGTCATTTGTATTGATTTACATTGGTTTGTATTGATTAACATTAGTTTGTATTGACTCTTATTGATTTGCATTGGTTTGTATTGATTTACATTACATTGGTTTGTATTGACTCTTATTGATTTGCAGTAATTTGTATTGATTTGCATTGGTTTGTATTGGCTCTTATTGATTTGTAGTAATTTGTATTGATTTGCATTTGCTTGTATTGACTCTTATTTCTTTTCAGTAATTTGCATTGATTTACATTGGTTTTTATGGATTTACATTGGTTTGTATTGGCTCTTAATGATTTGTAGGAATTTGTATTGATTTACATTTGCTTGTATTGACTCTTATTGATTTTCAGTAATTTGTATTGATTTACATTGGTTTGTATTGACTCTTATTGATTTGCAGTAATTTGTATTGATTTACGTTGATCTGTATTGACTCTTATTGATTTGTAGTAATTTGTATTGATTTACGTTGATCTGTATTGACTCTTATTGATTTGTAGTAATTTGTATTGATTTACGTTGATCTGTATTGACTCTTATTGATTTGTAGTAATTTGTATTGATTTACGTTGATCTGTATTGACTCTTATTGATTTGTAGTAATTTGTATTGATTTACGTTGATCTGTATTGACTCTTATTGATTTGTAGTAATTTGTATTGATTTACGTTGATCTGTATTGACTCTTATTGATTTGCAGTAATTTGTATTGATTTACGTTGATCTGTATTGACTCTTATTGATTTGCAGTAATTTGTATTGATTTACGTTGATCTGTATTGACTCTTATTGATTTGTAGTAATTTGTATTGATTTACGTTGATCTGTATTGACTCTTATTGATTTGTAGTAATTTGTATTGATTTACGTTGATCTGTATTGACTCTTATTGATTTGTAGTAATTTGTATTGATTTACGTTGATCTGTATTGACTCTTATTGATTTGCAGTAATTTGTATTGATTTACGTTGATCTGTATTGACTCTTATTGATTTGCAGTAATTTGTATTGATTTACGTTGATCTGTATTGACTCTTATTGATTTGTAGTAATTTGTATTGATTTACGTTGATCTGTATTGACTCTTATTGATTTGCAGTAATTTGTATTGATTTACGTTGATCTGTATTGACTCTTATTGATTTGTAGTAATTTGTATTGATTTACGTTGATCTGTATTGACTCTTATTGATTTGCAGTAATTTGTATTGATTTACGTTGATCTGTATTGACTCTTATTGATTTGTAGTAATTTGTATTGATTTACGTTGATCTGTATTGACTCTTATTGATTTGCAGTAATTTGTTTTAATTTGTATTGACTTGTACTGTTAATAACCAAAAATTCTCTAAAAACCTGGAACTATTCAAAATGCATCTGCTTGTCAAATATATCTGGTTTTGGAGAGACAGTAGATACGTACCTACAATATTGTAATTAAGCGACTCCCTTTCTTTAAATACAGTGTCCAATGGGATCTTTCCGATCTCTGATCTCATCGTTGTTTGAGCCAATTGGGTGACGGCATACTCTGGATCTTCTACACCATAACTAGCCTGCATTGAAATTCAAATACAAGATTGGAATATATGTAAAAGTCCTTTAACGACTCACACAAAAGCTAACTAAGCCACCTTGCCCAAAGATAACAACAAGGTACTGTGCAGTACACTAGAAAAACATCTCAGTGACACATTATACATTTTTATTTTATAAGCAACACAATATTCTTATAAACAATAAAATATTTTTAATAATTCTGATATACTGTATGATAATAAAGGAATTAGTATTTGTTTATATATAAATATATAGGAACCAAAAATGGTACCAATCGATTTATCAATCAATTTAAACGTTGATGTTTTTTGTACATTCTTATATCTAATAACATACTTACATTATAAGGATCAATCACTCGTAGATATAGGACACCATCAATATGTATAGTCACATTATCTACAGGTAGTAAAGCAATATATGTCTAATTTTGTGCTAAATTATATAGAATCAAGTATAAAAAACATATTTGTTGTGATTGAAAATAAATAATAATTAAGAAATTGTTTAGACAATACTATTATTAGTATGACACTATCTAATTATCTCAATTTCCTTAACCTCTGTTTACACTATCAACTCAAATGTGGTAGTGATATTACATCATCACGTCATATGGGCACATCACATAAAGTTTGATAGTGTAGACATAGCTTTACTGTACCTATTGTTATAGCACTTTGTTCAGGAATTGGAATTGCAATTTCTTTTAGGCTTTGAACATATTTTACTCGATCAAGCACTGGTATAAGGAAATTAAGGCCCTGTAAAAATTAAAAACACTTTTTAGATCATCAGAGTAAAACAAAAAATTATTTGTACTGTAAGTGACTTGTCAATTGTATGACCCACTATATGACCCCTGGGAGGTGGGGGATCATGGATGCGTCATTTACAAATACGGGGTGCGTCAAAAACCTAGATGGTACTGTACGGCACATCAATGAATAATGGTGTGTCAGTATCCCTCACTTTACCACCCACCATATCATGAACAACATGGTCACAATGCATCATGGTCACCAAAAAGTAAGTCACTTTTTAAACAGGGGTGCTTCATGGTATTCATAAGGTATGAACGGCGCACCTCTCCCAGGGTCGTATAGTGGGTCTTAGTGTTTGGATTTAATTTATCAATTTATAAATACTTAGCACACTTTCTTACTGGTTGCAGCACTCTTTGGAAACGTCCCATTCGTTCAACAATCCAGGCTTCCTGTTGTGGGACAAACATTACAACAGTATTCATTGGTAGACCAGATGAATGCCTACACTGAACCGTTGCTGTCGACGCTCTTGGCAGAAGCCTCTGTAAAAAAAAAGAGCCAAGCAAGGCTAAATTAGAATTTTGTAATTGAAAAAAATTAGTATATATTTTAGGCATGGAGCTACTAATTTTATAGCTCCATGTTTTAGGCATACAACAAAACAAAAGTTACAGTAATTGAATACGATGACAAAATGTCAAGGAGGGACGAATTGACTATAGCCTAACCAAGCCTGCAAATAGTTGTTTTCCGCGGAGACCTGAATGAATTTAAATGCATGCCGTTTTAAGCCAGGCCTAGCCAGTTGGTAAGTATGTAGGGAGTATACTATCACATAAATAGCATTTAAGATTGCATTATTGGCTATTTTCTATAACCATAATTTCAATACAAACCTGGGCTAAACGAATTCCTTGGGCACTCCTTAGCATTTTGTTAAATATTATATTAAAATATGATGTAATATTCTTGATCTACTGATTGTTTCTTTCTTAAAACGGCATGAGAGTTTTGATTATTTGCACGTTTACTTCCGTGCGAATAACTTCCATCAAGTAGGAAAATTGTAATATCGAATTTGTTTTATTTATCCGAAGCCGTATAAATAGCCAAAACTACACGAGCAAGTACGCCATCTAGAGGCAAGAGAGTGCTTAACGATCGTAAACAAAATAAGAAGAAGCTGAAGAAGATTAATTCTTGTCTCTGTTTTAAAATTGTAAATAAAATGCCAATTGCCGTAAAGGATTATGTGTGGGATGAAACTGAAGTTTCCATTCATATTACAATTCCTTTAAAAGGTGTTAAATCTAGTAAAGCTGACATTTTTTTAACAGATGATTACTTGAAGGTACGGACCTAAAAATCTAATTCACTGACTGTTCGAAGAAAGTGAACCTCTCCTCTCTCCGCGGATCGTCCTGCGCTATGGCTAGGCCTAAGCCTAGACTGGATATAACATTTTAAAAACTAAATACAGTTCAGGTCATACGTTTCATTGATTTTAGACAGACTTGACAGCGACGCATTTCATTTGTGATCAAATTCAGATGATTGATAAAATAAAAAACAGGCCTCATTCATAATAAAAATTTAAAAATGATGAATAGAATAGGCCTAGCTAGGCCTAGGCCTAGCCTAGCTAGAGCCTAACAATTTATGTAAAATATTGATTTATTCTCTTTGTTGTATTACCACATTTGACCCAAAAAGGGGAAACAATTTTAAATATCAACAAATTACTAATAATAATAATAATATTGTAAATCACTAATTGATTATAAATCTTTTCTTTTTTTTAGGTTAACTATCCTCCATACCTGTTTGAAGTCTTGTTATTCAAGCCAGTAGATGACAATAAAGGCACAGCACAAATTGGGGAAGGAACCATCGTCTTCAACCTTGTCAAACAACAACCTGGAATATGGACACGGCTTACATCTCTTGAATCTGGTAAAATTGTTTGTTTAGTAAATTTAATATCTTCAATAATATTTATTGTAAAATATTATATGCTCATTATAAATATCATCTTTTTTACCATATCTTTGCCTCTAGGCTTTGTTCCCACTAGTATGTATGACAAATGACAGTTTTATTTACCCATCACTTGTGATTGATCAACTTACATCCTTGCATTGTGTCTTAGTGGAAACTACTACTACTACTACTGGTCCGTTAATTTTAAATGTATGCTATACAAATTCTGATTCTTATCTCTATACAATTATAAGTTTTGAATAGTTTTATTTTAATTTCAATTTTGTTTTCAGGTGATAAAGAGTTGATGAAAAGCAAGCGGCAGCTAGCAGTGGAAGCAGCTCATAAGAAAGCTGAAGAAGAAAAGAAAATGGCAGCCATCAAAAAAAGAGAGGCTGATAAATATGCTCTTAAAGAGCAAATGAGGGTGGGTATATCTGAACTTTCTGCTATGAGAAGTCTCTCTATTTCCATTGAAATTTATAGCCTGCCTTGTGGATGTTGAGTATAATTTTACTGTTTTATCATACTAATACGACAGTAAGAGCTCTCCAAACGAGTTTATATCCAATACCAATTAGAACATGAAACCACTAGTTAAATAAGGACATATACCATATTTATTTGAATAAACTCAAATAAATGAGAACTGCCAACCACATTTTATTATAACACATTTCTATTTGTATTAGAATTCTTTGACTTGGATATGATCTACATTGATCAATCATTTTACTATTATACCACAAAAAAAAAAATAAACACCTCCTCAAATAAATGCCTCCCTCGATTAAATATAGTATGCGTATCAATAACTGCAGAATATTCTCAGTTTGAATCTTAAGTGAGAAAATTGTTCACTCTTTCAGATTTATCAACCAAATACAACCATTAAATATCCCCAAATACATTTTACTCTAATTCGTCCATTGTTTGAAAGAATTATTTGATAACATTTACAAATATTAATACAGCTTGATGAAGAGGAACGAAAAAGAATTGAAGAAACAAAGGAAGCAGAAAGAAGAAAGGCAACTGAAGAGATTGAACATTGGAAAGAACATGAAGTACAAGAAAGTGTAACAACAGATAAACAGAAGGAAGAAAATAATGGGAATATGTTTCATAAAGGTTGGTGTACCACTGCCACAAATCAAATCAAGTATCTTTATTTATCAAAAAATACATATAATATACAATATGAATGATATAAACAATTAATAATACTTTACACCATTTAACTCAAAAATTCCAGAAATATTTTATTTCAACAATAATTTAAGAGGGTGGTCCATCCAGCCAAAGCTGATCATTGGGGACCCTAATTTGGTAAACAATTAATAATACTTGACACCATTTAACACAGAAATTGCAGAAATTTTTCTGTTTCTGCAGAATGTTTTATTTCAACAGTAATTTAAGACGGTGGTCCATCCAGCCAAAGCTGATCATTAGGGATCCTCACAAAAATACAATTTGACTTTAACATACCAACAAATAAAAATTTAAAATTAATAGAATTTATATAAAAAAATAATAATTCTAATTAAAAGGAAAATCAATTGAAACAATAATTAAATAATAGAATAGAGGGCATGGATGAGGCTCTTGCCGCAGTCAACTGTGCAGCATCAAATTAATTGTTTTCTGGTATTGGCATCTAATTGTTTTTAACGTCGACTTTGCCAGTAAAAAACTAATTACTATTATGCTTTGGTGACGTTCATTTTGCATATTATTGTTGTTATTATTTGGTAAAGAATTACAAAAACATAATGTCTACCAATAATCATAAATGCTTTTACAGATGGGACAGTTGCTATAGCAGCGCCAAGGCAGGGTGGTAACATTCAGGTGACCTTCACACCTCGGGTGTTTCCCACGCCTATGAGAGAATCTAAGCAGGCTGATGAAGATGCTGTAAGTCTTTTCTGTTAAAAAATTTAAAATTTGGAGAAGTTCATATTATATTTCAATGTTATATGGAAGGCCCAAACATACTCCTGTTCATGTTGTGAATGCAATGATAATCATTTGTTTTTTTTTAATAGTTTTTTTTCTCAAATACCATTATCTTGCGGTTATCATGACACTGTCTGCACCGTCTTTATCTCAAACCCTCTTTTCTAGACTTTCCCCAAGTCTATAGTTATTGTCCTTTTTTTGTGTTTAGGATTACAGTCCGTATTTTGATTTTGGTCTGTTTCAGCTGGAAGTATTATACATATATGTCAAAATATTTATCGTTACTTTTACCAATTTTAAGTCAAATCACCTCTTCTACCGGTTTACTTTTTTTTCAAAAGAGTTTTGTACATATGAAACGCCATGTATGCCAAAATGTGTATATTTTACCTTTAAGTTGAATCTCTGTCTATAACCCACTGTAGACTACCTTTTTACTTTTTCTTCAAAACAGTGGCTTAAAAAGCAAGCAGAAGCTAGACGCATTGCTGACTGTGAAGATTCAGATTTAAGTGCAGAGGAGAAGAATCCTCAGTGGTTGAAGGACAAAGGAGAGTAAGTAGAAAAAAGACAATGTTTGTAAACAGAAATTTATGTATAGATTATTAATATGAAAAAGTTTAGAGCAAATGTTTAGAGAAAATAAAATGATGTAAAGAGATGAAGAGACAAGAAAAATAGAAAATTTGAAAATAGCTGGAGTAAATATCAAAATGTTTTTTTCTACTGAATTGTAGATGTTTACATCATGGAAAATTTAAAAGCAAATTAAAACAATGGAAATGCTATTAATTGTTTGTTTTATTTCCAGTTCTTTGGTAATTTTTTTTTAATGTATCTTTTTGGTGCAATAGTTACTGGTTTGAGATATTGCATCTTAACTGTAATCTTTTAATCTATTAACTATGCATGAAAACATGTATTTCAAAGACCTCAATAGGTATTTTATAAATCTCCTGGTGTGGTGATTATAATGAACCACTCTCTTTAATTGCTTTTGGACTCCTACATAATAAAGAGTAATAATCTTTCATCTTCAGGAATGGATAGTTAATTATAAAATGAAAATTGCTTTAATTTCATTATTTTTTATTTTCAGTGGGTTCTTCACATCTGGTAACTATCTTGCTGCCGTTAATGCATACAACTTAGCCATTCGTTTGGATAGCAAATTACCATCGTATCCTTACTGTCTTGTAAAATAATAGTAGTATTTGGTATTTTAAAGCAGAAGCAAATCATTTGTGGCTTTACATAAATGAGCATACAATAACTAAATTTAATATCGAGGCAAATTTCAAAAATATAATACTTGGCACTGGAAATACATATGTAGATCATGTGTTTGCAATTGGTTTGCTAAGCATATACAAAGCTAATGTATTAAAACAACTAAATAAATGGAAATATGCCTCACTTCATCATCTCTTTATAAATGAAAAAAATATAAGAATATACATATTATCAATGCTATAAACAACAATTATGTATAAAAATAATGAAACGTATTACTTACCTGAAAAATTGTATAAATAAAAAAATCAATGTTCTTTTTGAAACAATATTTATAAGGTATAATATTATAAAGTTTCTTTAATGTATGTGCAATATTTATATACAGTACTATCAAAAAGATTGTTTGTGTGCTGTCTTATATTAACAACCTCTTCTATGATATTATTTTATTATATTATATAATAATGAATTGTGTATATACATTAATGAATGAATAAAGATGGGAGAGACCCATAAAAGAAAAAAAAAAAGTAGACTGAACTAGGGTGATGATGTAGTAATTATGGCGCCATTGGTGTATCTTGAATTATATTCTTTACCTAATAATTTTAGTATATTCTCAAATCGAGCAGCTTGTCATCTTAAGTTGAGGAACTTTATGAAATGTATTGAAGACAGTTCAAAGGTAAAATCACTCATCACTAAAGATTATATTGATATACTATAAAACAAAATATAATATAGTAATAATCATAGTAAACACAATTCAGGGATGTGAATTGGCTGCCACTATGAGAAAAAAAGGATATATTGGTATATAAATTGGCCTCTATGCATTTCATTTAACTTTCTTTTATTTAGGCTCTTGAGCTATTAACACCGCCAGTTTTAGCCAATGAAACAGCTAGAGCTAGGTCACATGCTCGAAGAGGAACATCATTCTGTGAACTGGAATTATATATTGAAGGTTAGTTACAGTTTTGTATATAAAAAACTGGTCTATGAATGGCTACTGGCCTATCATTGTCTTCCTTCGAATTATTGTCATTCCTGGTGATGATCTAATAAGAATCGGAACATTAATTCATTTCTCATATCTTCTTCTTAAGTATTGAAATTAATTTTACAGGTTTACAAGATTATGAAGCAGCTTTAAAGATAAATCCAAACAATAGACAGTTGGAAGAAGATGCTGAGAAGATTCGGACGATTATTCAAGGAAGCTGATGCTAAGCGGTATTAGGTGGCCCAATATTGGCTAATCAGGGATCAGGATAATTGATGGTTTACAGGCGTACAAGGATCCTTCGAATGTCTGCCTTACCATCTTCAGATGGAATGTTTTGCGCCTACTATGGTCGTCACAGATAATGAAGAGGGAGCTTGTGTAACGGTACACATACACAGTACACATCTAACAAGGGCATCAGAAAAATAACAATAAAGGTCTCTCTCTCTCTCTGTCTTGAGCGAGTTGTTGAGTGGTGTCTTGAGAGAGGTCTTTAGTGGTGTCTTGAGAGAGGTCTTGAGTGGTGTCTTGAGAGAGTTCTTGAGTGGTGTCTTGAGAGAGTTCTTGAGTGGTGTCTTGATCGAGTTCTTGAGTGGTGTCTTGAGTGGTGTCTTGAGAGAGGTCTTGAGTGGTGTTTTGAGAGAGGTCTTGAGTGGTGTCTTGAGAGAGGTCTTGAGTGGTGTCTTGAGAGAGGTCTTGAGTGGTGTCTTGAGAGAGTTCTTGAGTGGTGTCTTGATCGAGTTCTTGAGTGGTGTCTTGAGAGAGGTCTTGAGTGGTGTCTTGAGAGAGGTCTTGAGTGGTGTCCTGAGAGAGGTCTTGAGTGGTGTCTTGAGAGAGGTCTTGAGTGGTGTCTTGAGAGAGGTCTTGAGTGGTGTCTTGAGAGAGGTCTTAAGTGGTGTCTTGAGAGAGGTCTTGAGTGGTGTCTTGAGAGAGGTCTTGAGTGGTGTCTTGAGAGAGGTCTTGAGTGGTGTCTTGAGTGGTGTCTTGAGAGAGGTCTTGAGTGGTGTCTTGAGAGAGGTCTTGAGTGGTGTCTTGAGAGAGGTCTTGAGTGGTGTCTTGAGAGAGGTCTTGAGTGGTGTCTTGAGAGAGGTCTTGAGTGGTGTCTTGAGAGAGGTCAGATTTTTAAAAAACGTTTGAAATCTTTCATGTATAAGAAACTAAACTTGAATGGTTATACGTTAAAATAATATTACCGTATTCGAATATGAATATAAAGGAATCTCGACTTTAAGGCAGCACTTTCCAGCACTCATCTGATTTAAGTAGTGATTTTGAGGTTAGGTCGACGACCTACTCTTTGAGTTGAAACTTAATTGCAACATCTTAACTCCTACTCCTCACACTCTCATATTGTTTTGTTTGTTCTATTCAGTCAGTCATTCGTAAGTCAATTAAATCCATTGGGGTATTTTAACTGTCAACAACATACGGTTGTTAGCGTGTATCATTAATATACATGATAATAATATTAATTTATATACATGTAACATTGCAACATAGGCCCTACTTAATTAAATTGTAAATAGATTAAATAACACAATTGAATAAATAATTGATTGATCATACAGTAGTTATTATTGATAATCTATCATTAACTGAGTACATTTTCTGGAATTTATTTTTTTGAGAGCGACAAAACATTTGTTGTGTGTGGTAAATTTCTAAAACAACTTAATCCATTTTCTTAAATGACTGTAATTATCTGTAATTGTCTTATTATTTACAATAATTAATATATTAAGTATTTTATATATTTACATTAAGGCAATTAAATATTTTTCACCAAATTATAATGTTTTTTTTTTCCTCGATAATAATATGTATTCAGTCACCAATTAACAAAAATAACCAGGTGTGAGAATAGGCTAAAGCCACTCCATATCTGTATTGCAACAGGAACATGCAAACAAAATAATTTTAGTAATCATTTTTAATATTACTGATAGGATTTCGACCACATAAAAGATAACATTACAATCTATTTTTATTCATTTACTTTCTGGTGAAAGTGATGGCTGACATTGTTTCACATACAGTAGACTTACCATACCTACGTTGAATCGGTTTTACTTTTCCAACTTTGGCGAGTTCTCTGATCACTCGATTTGTTCTCCGTACATTCAATCTTTATCGTTTAAAATGTTAGGTATGATTGTGATAACATTACAAATAAAATGATCTTTCTTATTCAACATAAAATGAGTCGGATTATGTGGGCCACACAAACAGCAAGCATTAAAATATACAGTACAATGAACTTGGTTAGGGTGGAGCAAAAATGGATAGAGCCAAAATGGTCAAAAACATAATTATATACAATTTAAAAGAGAATTGAGGCTAAAAAGTTGCATTAAAACTGGTCTCAATTTAAAGACAACTACTACCAACAGCGGATGGTCAACTCCCTGCTAGCAAGTAGAGTGGCTTCTTGGAAGGTTGTAGGCCTAGTTGATCGAGCAAATACTGCAATACCATATAAATGTATGTTTCAAAAAATTAAATACACTGCAGGTCTGATTACCAAAGAAAGAAAACTATACGTAATAACACATTAAATTAACCCCTTCTTGCTTTCTCTAATGTCCCATTCAGCACTTTTTACCATTATTCTTCTTTTGATTTGGGCAAATTGCTTGCATCAGAGGGAATATTTTTAAAGTAATTCTGCCAGTGAAATTTCTCTCCTCGAAAGCAATTATCAATGTCCGGTAAAGTACCTGATGTATAATACATCATGTAAAAATTGCACATTTCGTCATCTGACGTGGCTCTAAAAACGAAAAAAAAAATGTATAAGAAAATATGATTAGATTTGTTTTTCTCGGAAATACAATACACTCCTTTAATGGTTGTATGGTGGTACGCGTCATGTCTCATATAGAACAAGGAGTTGTTTATATCTATGATTTATTTGAGACCTGAAAGACTGAAATCATTTTTCCCACTTCGATCTCATAAATTAATGAAACGTAACGTTTTTGGGATCCCCACTTTTTATACTTGGTTAAAAATGCACAAACGGGTTTCATACAGACACAGATAGACTTTACAAGATCGCAGTTCAGGATAACAATAATGATAATGATATTGAAAACTTAACAATGTAGGTAAATACATCTAACAGATTATCTCTGAAAATGTTTATTATAGCAACGTATCTCTGTACGGTTCGTACGTTTCGACGATGACAGGAGTCTAAAGCTTCGTTAAATTTTGGCTTACATTTAATTTAGGCTTTGATATCTTGGAATTATTTTGAAAGAAATGTTTCTAGAAGAGCTTGTCAGTCATGATTAGGCCTATATAACACTCGTCAGGAGCAACAGAATGCACACTTTATTTGTATAAGTTGTTTGTGTTTAGGTTCAGAATTTTTCGACAAGTAAAAACTTACCCAGTGAAAACGGTCTTGTCCATATCATTTACCATGGTGCATCTTGCTGCCTGTAAAATTATTAAAACAGTAACACTATTATAATTACGTAATACTAGGCCTAATTATTATTGTTATTGTCACGGATTCCCATATGACACTTTTGCAACTTCTGTTACTGCTCATGTTATGATATCAATTGCTGCTGAAATGGGTGCGACCAGATGTTTATTAGTATTAGATCTCGTAATCGTGAGAGTTAATATTTCACTTACTAAGATGTCACCATACTCAATCGTCATGTTCTTCTCAATCGGATAAAACATCTAGATAAATTAAAACGAAAGAAGATATTTTAAATATATAACATGTAAAGCTAAATCTTCTATCTAGGCCGACATGATTGTGTATGTGTGTTTGTTTTTGTTGTTGTTTTGTTTTTTTATTTGTATACTGTGCACCCATGTGGATATAATAAAGGAAATGCAGATTATGCCATATTATGACTACCTTTAGCAACAATAGAGCCTAATCGGAGCAAATGATGAACATATTATATGAAAAAGCATGTTACTGTACATTAAAAAGGGAAAGAAAAAAGAAAGTAAAGCACAATCAACTTCAAAAATGATAATTTCATGAACTTGGGAAAAATGGGAAATATTGATTTGTTCTCCTCGCATAGTATCGTGTCATTATGATAATATATATTTAGGAAAATTGCTAACGATAACCATAAACAAATTCATTCATTTTTCGTGGGCATCTTGTTCACATGTCAAATAGATGGTTTGCGGAGCAATTTGTTTACATCTGAGGCAAAAAACACCTCTTTACTAAAATAATGATCTAGCTTACCTCTGGCTTGTGTGGGTCCTGTCGTCCAATTTCAGTCCATTGTTGGTTTCGTATACGGTACGCCGAAACTACTTTGCCTATGAATAGAGAAGAATGAAAGTGTAACGGGGAATATACCGATACACATTTCCGAGGCTGTGTGGCTCTTCTCAGTGCTTAATTTATATTTCTTGATTATTTTTTTATTTATGTTATCTTTTAAAATTGTTTTATGATGATGGTGTGCTGTGATGATGTAATTTATATGGCTTGTAAATTGTTTCTGAAATAAAGTTTATTATTTATTAATACTTATCGACTAACTAAACGGGTGTCTTTGTATTCATAATAAGAAGGTACATTCGACCTTTGACAATGTAAGATACATTTGTGATTGTTCAATACTTAATTATGATTTCTTAATGTTTAGATTGGGTATAAAGCGTTACTTTGTATTTTACAGAGACTATTTATCCCTGATGAATACAATTATCGCGTGTACTGCATTGAGTTCAATTCGTAGAACGTTATAACTTTTTTAATTATAGTATAAACTCTAGACTTTTTTCAATCATTTTAATTTGAAGATTTTTTTTTAGTATAATCGATAAAAAGTAAGCAAAAATTATGATGATACAAATGTGTTACTGATATCAATATGTCACAATAATAACTATATGCAGTTGTATTGTAAGTCTAAAATGAAATAAAAGATGGCAAGTTTAATTCAGACTAGTTTACAATTGATGTTAGGCCCTATATGTTATAAATTTAATGTAATCATAGTAATGTGAAATTTAATTAAATCGATAAAATCTCCTCAACTATTCTAATTTAATTTCAAAATGTGTTACTGTCATTAATTATTAGCTATAAACTATATGTACATGTATTGAAATTCTAAAATGAATCAATATTATATCTATCGCCAGAAGGGTTTATTGTACTTTAATTACCATTTTTAGTTTAATAAATTATCCCTACACAACACAGTCATATAAAACTATCAAACAGTAATGATGACAGTAATTCAGATGAAAATTTAAACTAATGCGGTTTGCATTGGATTCGACAAACTTGTTATCTTCATCAATTTCGAGAACAACATGGTAAAGTTGGCATTATGTCTTTGTATGCTTTATGCATTCATTTGTGAAAAAGGTAAGGCATTATTTCATATGTGTAAATAAATGACCGTATGGTGTTTGTAATGTCCATTTGATAAAGCTGGGTTTTCATTAGTACGTAAGCGCAACTAATTTAATAGGCTTGTGATTGTTCAACTCACTTGCGTTGCGCTTACGTCATTACGTTGCACTTACGTCCCAGTGGGAACAGGTTTAATCAGGGACTGATAATTTGTGTATTACGTAAACAAGGATTGTACGACATTTAGGCCAAAAATATTATACTAAGGCATTTTAACAACAGGACACTGAGCCAAGATAGGAACTCATACTTGTCTTTTGATCTTATGTCTGGATGCGACAAATACCAACAGTATGTACTATGTACATATTCTTCGCGGCACACACAGCTGCAGATAAAACTCTTGATCTCCGGAGCTCAGCATCCTGGTGTTAGATTGTCTTACTTTTTCCCAAAAACGATAAAGGGAAGACTTTATGTTAATTTTATCATTCTTTCTATTATGTTACAGTAATAAATAATATATTTTATCTTTATAGGGGAGACGGCAATTTATAGAATTTCAGGTAAAGTTGCCACTCAAATAACTACCGTATCAATCAAACGATAATCATTATTATGATATTGTAATTAGTGAAATATTAGATGGTGTACCGGGTGTGCTGTCTTTTAAATAGAAAATTTGATTTGAAATCTTTGTATATCTTTGTCATGGAATGGAATAATGAAAAAAAGTGGGCTACACCAACGAAAGAGAAAAAGGTAATTACGATCTGAGCATTGTAATTTAAATTGTACTAATGGTTTTGATACAGTTTTTTTTTATATAATATTATTTTTTTAACATAATCAGAAGGCGATTCTGAATTGATATACGACGGCTCACGGTACACCGTTGTGATTTTCGACCGGCTTAAATGGATAGAAGCAAGGCAATTCTGTACGTCTTATGGTGAACATCTCGTTAGCCTAACGACCGTCAAAGAAGCTACTGAGGTCGTCAACTTTATGCAAACAAACTATCCAGATACCTCGTTTGTTATTGGTCTTTCTCGAGAAGCAGGTTTGAACAAATCTGTCGATTTAAATTGGATGTGGGAAACAGGAGAGCACCTTGATTCAAGTATACTAAATTGGAAACCTGGGCAGCCAGATGAAGATGACGCCTACTCGGCTGTGGTTAAATTTTCAGACGGATACTTGAAGGATCGTGTGCAGTCTTCGAATATGTTCACGAAGTTTTTCATTTGTGAAACAGGTAGGCCTACAGAAGGTCACATTAGTTGTACTGTACATTGATATAAAGTTTGCGGTACACACGTGGGAATATAGTTCTGCTATACAAACCTTCAAAGGATATAATACGTCCCTATAGTGTTGTGATCATAACGGTATATTGTTACAGCTTCGCAGAAGACAGGGCTTTAAACCTCAGTGCAACGTCTGTACCTTACGTGATCTTCATTTAGATTACAAATGTTACGTGTTATTTTAATTTATTTAATTACAGAGCGCCGTTTTAGAAATTTCAATATTGTCAACAAATATGCCTAGGCCTACATTTTGTTTCTGACAAAAGGTTATTTTGTTATGTCTCAAACGGCGCCTCGTAAAATAATGCCTCTTAATTATTAACAAATATGTTTTTTACTTCCAATAATAATAATAGGAAATGTTGTCTATTTTTCCATCTTAATTCAGATCTATTGAGTCTTATTTCGAGATTTTTCGTCGTCGGCGATAAGAAACGTTTAAACACGCCTGAATATTTGAGATGTGCTATACGTTGCCAGAGAGATTACGGCTGTAATGGGTTTTATGTAGATGACGCAGTGTGCCACATTGAAATGGAAAAAGTGAACATACAGCACTCAAACAAAGCAGGGATATATTAGAATAAACGCAAAGATGCATTTAAAGCTCAGGTACAGGCATGAATTTTAAACATAATATCTGGTTAATTGTACATAAATCTAATATTTGTAACAGAAATCAAGACGAAAAAACATGAATTTCCCCTATTATGGTCAAATACAAAATTTGGCAAAATTCTGCCAAAAAAACTAGGAAGACTTTTTTTCAGTAGATAGGTAGTTAACATAATGTAATAACCTTCTAGGTGACTCCCTAGAAGGTGAAAAAAGATAGTGGATATACGGTGGATAATTTTTGCTATAACATGAAAATAAAATTCTAAAGTTGAATAAAAATACCAGAAATGTAAAATTCAAGTTATATTACCTATATTTAGTCATCTGATAACATTTTTTACCACACCGTTTATTTTTCATAGCTTTTTAAAATGCCTCTCTATTTTCAAAATTTGTGTACAAAAGAATAGAGATTTTACTGTGTAATTTGAACTATCCCCCCACTGATAAGAAAGTGGTAATTTTCAAAAAGCTTGTGTAAACACAAATAAAATCCCAAAAATTATGAAACATAGGGGAAACTATAGATCGATAATTATTGGAATGTATGATCAATAGAAATTTTTTGCCCGCACCTGGCCTTTAAGGTTTTGCGTGACATCTTGTGTTTCCTTCTGAAACGGGAAATAAAGTAGGCCTAAAATGAAGAAAGTCTCGACGTTTCGGTTGTTATTAGTGTTTATTCGTCATTCTCTCAGTGTCATTTCGAAATAATGGTGGTCTAGTAGTAAGCCTAAGAAGCCTAAAAACTACAGATATCACTCCTTCTAAGTTTATGACATTATTGTTATGTATATTTTAAGAGTAAGGAGTAGGCCCTACTAATAATTAAATAAATGGCATGTTTTAGTAGTACTTTAGTTTATTTCTCAAGATATAAATTAAGGTTAAAAAAATTATTTTACTTATTAGTATTATATTGAAAACAATTGCTACAATAAAGGTTGTTGGATATGTTATTATTCACAGAGTACAGGTAAGGTTGAAAATGTTTAACGTGTGTTCATAGATGATTTTAATTGAAATTTGACTGCTTTTATATTCATTGAACTTTAAACACTGTTGCACGTTATTTGACGAACATTCTGTCCTTCTAAACTCTGTCTACACTATCAAACTTTATGTGACAGCAAATGTGATGTCATATCACTACAATATTTGAGCATATCATTACCATGTTTAGCCACATCACACTTTTTTTTGTCAAACTGTTTGATAGTGTAGACAGAGCTTTACCACACCAGCATCGACATGCTATTAGAGCACTGTTTATACGCACTATGGCTTGCATTGAATTCCAACTTACCAAGTTTGTGTGTGTGAACACGGAACGCAAACGGATAAAGCACCTGTGAGTGCTCGTATGAACACGCCGACTCCATGTACACTTAAAGATAAGAGTTGTAAAAGATGAATATTAAAGGGAGCAGTGTAATTGCCATTCCACCATCAACAAAACAGGTATGTGTATACAAAAGATTGTACCAATTATTATTTATTTAAAATCGACTGATTTTGATATACAACTAATGGATGGTTGATTAAAAAATCATCTTACCTGTTGAATGTCCAGGTACACGTCCTTCACTACCAAGTAAATACACAGCGGCACTTAACCTTTTTCTGTGTAACATAAAAAAAATCGCTATGTTGTAAATAAAATAATGTTAATGAAAAAGTACAGCTTGTAAACTATAAAAGTTAATCAATATACTTACGGTTGATCAGTGATTTGTAACGTTATTCCAGAGTCATCGATAAAGTGTTCTGTGAAAATAAATTGTTATAATAATTGGTATAGTAAAAACTCATTTCTTTAAGAAACAACAATTAACAACAATCGCTGCTCGCACAAATAATATATGATGTAATTAATGTGATTAAATTCAGGGCTATTAGTCCAAAGTTCCAATTAAATTTTCATTCGTTTCAGTCTTTTCATCCATCTAGATACTTAAAAACATTAGCAAATTGCTGATAGGCCTAATACATAGAATTTTGAGTATCAATTTATAAAGACGTACTTGTTTATTAAATATTAAAGATGCCACATCGTAGCACTGCTGCAATTTCCGTTCAAAAATCTTTCCGAATTTATCGTCATGCGACTTACTCACGATCTTCCACAATAGTGTATGAACATACACGTTATAATTTAATGCGCTGTGTGAGCACCATGTATCTATCTCTCTTGTGTCATAACTGATACAATTCTATGCCTTATTTACCTTTAATTTTGTCTCCAATCTTGCCATAATGAACTTGTAGAACTAGCTGGTTGATTCCAGTATCACCACCAACTTCAAAGCCGACGTCTTTTGGTAGTTCAAGTGAAGGGGCATCCATTGCCCACGCATACAGGATCTTGGAGCCTTCGTCACATACCGGTCCATCGTTGGAACTTGCCATTTCACCGCAGTTCCTAACATTGAGTACATTAAAACATAGTATCAGTACAGAACTACTACAAATGAACATTTTGAAATAATTTCATCTCCAGGATCCAAATTACGAAATTACAAAGTGGCGTTCTTTTTTTATTTTTCACTTTCATAAAACAGCAAAAATAATAAACAGAAAAACCATCGCGTGGACGAATGAAAGTGCTAAAGATAAAAGCCAGATGAAAATGTTAGTTAGTAACTTCAATTACACTTGGCATTTACACTGTTTTTATGGTACAATTCAGTTTTTATAAAGTTCATTTTACTGTTGTATAGTTACAGCTTCATAACGCTTGTTACGCAACGCAAGAACGTAAGCGCGACGTATTGGTTAAAACGCTTGCGTTGTGTTTACGTCCTTGCGTTACGTTCTAGTGGGAACCAAGCTCTAATGAACGGAGACGGAGCTGTAAATCATAGAGTACAGTACAAGGAAGTGAACGCATGTAACGCGCATGTATACAGGTGTACATACCAGGTGTTATTACGGCTTCCTGGTTTACTACATCCATAGAGTAACATATGATGAGCTGTACCCATTTCAGCTTGGGGATCATAACCAACTTTAAAATAAAACAAATATTGTAAAAGCATAAATTATAATAAAGGTATACAGGTAGTAACAGGCGGGTAACACGCGTGTAATACTCATACAGCACATAATAATTTAGCTCTGTTTACAATATCAAACATTTTGTGACAAGAAATGTGATATGCCCATGGACACGATGACGTCATATCACTACCATAGTTTGATAGTGTAGACAGAGCTTTATCCTTAACATCGTGCGTCAAAGTGTGCTATAAAAAATTGTCATTAACACAGTGTATCAATATTAAAATAGATTTAATTCAGAAGGCAAAAAGCGCTGATGGTTATTAGTTTAATTCACACATTATTTCGATAACTTTATTGACAATAATATTTGCATCAATGCTTACAAGAAATATTAAGTAATAAAATGAGCTTTTTAAAGGTTACATTGTGTCCCCACGGAGAAATGAATTGTAGACTTATATAATTTAACTGATTAATTCTGAAGTATTAAACGCGTGAACATCATCTGCGCATGTTCACAAACTGATATCTGAGTCTTAGTTTTTTACAAATATAATATATGCCTAAGCTCTACTCACTTATAAAAACAGACCGATCCATCGGCATCTCAAGTGCGTGACAAAAATATTCATTTTCCTTAACAGAAATAAATATTACAAATTATTGTTAATATCAAATTACAATTAAGCCTATGTACGTGCAAGTCGTCACAACTGGTATCTATTCATAGTCAATGACGTAATTCTTGGTCGGTGTTCATAAAGTCCACTCTTCGAGAGACTATTTTGATCATTAATTATCCACCACCGGTGTTTTGCATTGCCCCATCCCATTTGAAAATTGGATGATGACACCGAAAGAAGAGAATCTGAGAGCCAATATTTAAAATTGTGAATATCTCACCATTATTGTTATATACATTGTTGTACAGTTTAGCATAGATTGTTAAAACTCTTTGCATTTTGAGTAAGTAGTAGGTATATAGGCCTCCTACATAATAAATTAACATTTTTTAATAATTGAATCTGCGCGTTCTACAACATTCAAAACACATTGTTGATATCATTTTTCCTCCATGGTCATACGGATAGTATAGTTTATTTTACGATAGTTTATCAGAAAAGCTATAAATCATATAATATATATAAACTTTATATGGTATAAAAGAAGAAAATTATTGTTGTAATTTATGTTAGATAATATGTAATCGTTTATTGTTGTGTCCATCTAAAAACGGTTTGTTTTCAGAGACATAAGATAATAACTTTTACTTACATGTGTCGGTTGAACATTTGGCATTCGTATATCAACGTTTATAACATGTACATCATCATCATCTTCTTGGATTTCGTTCGTATCCTCCTCCTGCTTGTCTTGTTTTGAGTCGCTTTCAAACGTTTCAGAGGCACTGTATTCAAAGCCGATGTTGTTTTCCGAATAATCCACTTGGCTGTAGCGTTCATTCAATTTTTGTTTCAAATAATTTATCTGCGATTGTGTCAAACAATTAGACTGGTGTACGAAAACAACAGCAAGTACCATGAAACATGTACAAATCGTTTTCTTCGCCATGTTGTTGTTATAGTTTAAAATTTTCAAAGAATAGCAGCTACTCGTTACGTTTCCGTCTTAACAGAACTGTATGTATTATCTATGATAAAATATTCTTGTTACTAATGGATACGTCGATTCAGTTGAATTAATGAAACACGCATTGGCGTTTCCGCGTCGTAATGACGTATTGCTTGCTAATTAAATATGAAGACATGCTCGTAATTTTTAATAGCATTGTATATTCATAACTGAGTAATGTGATATAAATCGGTATCATTAGCTTACGATTAAAAAAATTCATTGCGTCCACAAATATAATTAATATAATTGTAATACATTCGTATGTCATACATTTTCAATGTCATCAACATTTTTATTTTGTAACTGATATTAGAATTGTTTTGTTTTACATAGCACCACCTACTCTATTATACTTACCGCCTACACAATCTAAAATGATATTAATAAATTAAAATAATTATCGACGCGTATATTAGTTAAAGCTCAGTAGCTCTAAATGCAACGGCTGAGTATTATGAATAATACCGTAGAACAAAAATTATACTCTTGATATCCTATTTGTTGGTATAGCATCTGGAAGGTATGACTTAGTGGGTAGATGATATAAATTGTATTAAGAATATGTTTTAAAAAGGAAATTCGGATTAGGCCCTCCACGGACCCACGGCAGCCAGCAGTGCAGCGCCTACCAGATCAGCACACCGGGAGACGATCCCCTACTATTTTCGAATAGTGTACCAAGTTCTTTAACGTGCACTGTTAGTACACGGGACCAACGGCTTTACATCCCATCCGAAGGACGAGGCAATGAGAGTAAAGCACCTTGGCTTAGGATGCAATTAGTATGGTACAGATAACCTCGTACCCATGCCTATCACATGCTAGTACGATATTACCATTACACCATCACTCTCCAGTATATACAGCACCCGCCGCGATTTCTAGACGGTCTCCCATCCAGAACGCAACCAGGCCCAACGTTGCTTAACTTCGGTGAAACATATCACTATACTTTAATTTTCTTTATTATGTAACTATGATACTATTGTTCATTCTGAAGTCAAAAAATTCGTTTCCTTATATAAATAGTACCAGTTTACAACTGCTAAACTAAACTTTGCCAAGCCTGGTTCACAGGCAACCGGTTCTTGTACGGTGTCGATCATGTCTAATAATAATGAGATAAACCGGGCTTATTTGTAATACAACGTATCCTTTATTCAGCATTGTTTTAGTATTTTTTCGAAAACAATATCTCAACAATCTGAAAACATTAAATATTCAGAAGAAAAAAATCAGAATTATACTAAAAGTAAAAACTCGGATCTTAATAATTACTAGTTTATATCTTTTTATCCAGTCTATTTTAACACAAAAGAAAGGAACGTTGGTATTTTCCGAACATTTGAAGCGCTTTGTTTTTTGTTGTTTTTTTAACGAAGCTATGAGATTTAGGCCTACTACATGAGAATGTTTTAAAAGTCAAATCGCCTTTTAAAAAAAACAAAAGCCATGTGATTATATGCATTCGATTATTTTAATCATTGTTGGTCAATTGAAGATGAAATTGCGTAAGATTTAAAAAAAAAACATACAGAAGTTTAAAAATATGCGTTTAGAATGTCAATTTTTTTTATTTTGTTTGCCAAGTGAACAGTTTCGCAAAGGCATTGTATAACTTAAAATGTTAAAGATGTATTGTCCCCCTGAAAATATAATTCTTAACAACATTTTTGTTGAATATGCCATTTTAATGTAACATAATAGTTATCCACTTTGTCCAAAAATTTGATCGAACAAAATTTTATTTACCTGAAAAAACTGTAATTTAAAGCAAAAAATTGGCTGCCAGCCAATGTTTTTTTGGTTGAATTTAACCATTCATTTTGTCATTTTATAAGTGAAAACATTATTTTTTTTATTTTTTTTCTATGGAAGTTTTTAACTTTATTAAAACTACAAAATAACATATTCCAAGTCTGATTTAATTAATCTTCATTTTTCATGTTTTGGGGGGAAAATACATTTTTAATACTTCAGAACATAATTATAGTATTATACTATTATGTTAAGCACATGACAGTAAGTATACTTGGCCATAAGTAGAACATAGTTATATTGCACAAACAAATGGGGTAGATGTCACAGCGAGTGTAGATGCCGGTGCAAGAAAAAATGTTTACTAACAAGATGTGCCGCTTGTTGATTTTGTAGCTCTGGTAGACGTTTTGTTAAAAAGACGGCTTAGAGCATATGAAAATTGCCGGAGACGACACACATATATAAACGGATTCACCGCCGAACTCGTATTCACCAGAGCCTCTGCAATCAGAATATACCAATACATATCAGATCTTTGATATCCAGAATATACGACCGGTTTCAGAGCGTGAGGCAAAAACGTTATACCGAATGCACAGACGATCAAAGCACTTGTTTTTGCCGCTTTGAATCTTTTACGAACAATCTTACGTGTGCTTAATGAAATACTCTCTATGTTTGCATTATGTTTCCTTGCTTCTAAAACAATTCTGAAGTACATTATTATCAATAGGAGAGTACCAATAGAAACCATGGCTAAAGTTACGTAACCTTGAGCTATAAAAGCGTGTCGACTTGGCAGATAGCAAAGGAAAATTCCTTCAATCGTTTTAGTTTCCCCGAAAAATGGCATGGTGCCGTAAAAGCAACCCAAAATCCACGAAAAAGCAATAGAAAAGTAGATTCTACGTAAAGTTATAAGTTTATGATAATGTAGCGGTTTCATTATAGATACGTACCGATCCACTGTGATCAACAAAAGGTGGCAAAAAGAAATTGAAATAAAAATCTTTGAAGGAATGTACTGTATGTGGCATTTGCTCGGTAGGTACAGTGATCTTCTTGTTGAGATGTGACCCCACATAAACATGGGTACGGCGATAATTCCTGTGAGTAGGTCCACAAATGCTAAGCTGGCTAGTAACACAAATTGTGGATCTTCGAAATGTCGAGTTTGTCGAAAGAAAAAAAGAACAAGCGCATTCCCAGTAATAATGACAACATCCAATGGTATATACACTGACAAAACAACAATCAAATTTTCCCTCATATCGTCTGTCGTGATATTTGTGCCTGTTAAAACTGTATCCATTGTGTACAGTGTATGCAAATAATGTGATGGTATTCTGAATACACTTGTTATTGAATTAAACAAACCTTTTCCTGTAACAATATCCCACAACCAGTACTTTAATGTAGGTTGGTTGTTGATTTCCTGCAGTAAGCCTATATAGACCTATTTACAGTTATCCACTCCTATCTCCGTACATCAGCAATACATGTTTAATGATGTAAACAAAATGTCTTCCGCCATTCCATGAACTTTCAGAATCGAACACTGTATCGGAACTAAAATAAATATGTTGTGTTAATAATTTTTGTTTCGTGTAAAAAAAAATAAAATGTCTAATTAAGTAATATTCGTGTTGCTTGTGTTCGAAAACATATGCTTCGTCGATGAAGAAGTATTTTATATATTTAGGCCTAAGCTTAGAGTTTGCGAATTTTCTTTTTTGTTTTTCTGTTTGTAAGTTGTTTTTTTTTTATATGGATAAAATATTCCGAAATAAAATTAATTGAAATTGAATTGATTTAAGTTTTAAAACACAAACACTGATCTTATGAATTTAAACGCTTAGACGTACCTACTTCTCTAAACATTTAAATCAAGTAAAAATTGAAAAACTGCACTTTTCAAAAGATAGTATCTGAATATACCGTGACTGCTGTATTAAGACAGCATTTGTTCGCAGTTGGATAAGATATATAGCTAAGCATTCTTTTTCCTGGAGCAACAACCATAGGCCTACACAAAATAGACTTACACGGTCTACAAGAAAATACCAAGATAATTTTAACTTGATCAGATATGGACAAGAAAAGATACGTCCACGATCATGTCATTATACATATATATATTTTTGAAATACAAAAATCAATAATGCCAGTCAAAATTCCAAAATTTTAACACAGACACAGAATTAAGTATAATTTGATTTGGAATAAATACAACGTGACAAGATAAAACACTAGTCAGTGATTATACAATAGTTGAGAGGCACCAGTCCTGATGGTACGCATTCTTTGTAAACACATTGTGGCTGGCAAAATAATAATAATAATAATAATTGTAATGTGATGTAAACTATGTATTCGTGTTCTTGTATTATAAATATAATAGATTTTATAAAACAATAAACAAACTTACAATTGTTTATTATACAAATCAATTTATTGTACAGTATTGTTATTTGGCCTCAACGGCTGCCCATAGCTTGTGCATGCTCGCTCGAGCCTCGCTCGACTTAACTTTCGGCCGGCTAGCCGCTGATTGTTTTTTTGTTTTATAATATGGGCGTAAAGAGGATTCCTGGTTCAGAACAAACTGTATTTAACCGGGCTACTCTAAAAACAGACCCTTTACATCTAGCCCAAGAAAACGTTATGGATGCTGTCAGGAAAGCGACACCAAAACATCATGAAATAGGTATGCTTAATATTCTAGCCCTAGCCTAGATAGGCCAGAGGGTCTCGTGCGACGGGTTTCGTTGGCCGCCGTAACGATCGGCCAGAGTGTAGGCCTGTCTACTAGGTAGGCCTAGCCTATTACTACTGTATGGTTACGAAGTGGCACAAATTGCGGGCGCATAGTAGCTACATAATAATCCACATGCTACGCCTATTAATTGTACTTTTAAATACTGACTGTTTATTCAAAGTGTGCTGTGATGTGTTTATCTACAAATTATTATAAAATAATACTGTAGTACTGACAGTACAGAAGAGTTTGTAATCTAAACTTCATTTAGGCTAATCCTATGTAATTAATGAAATATGATACAATAAAATAAACATTTTTCACCTATTTATTTAGAAAACTTCCAACGTTATGCAGGTTTTGGAATCGGTATTGCAAGTCTGTTAACTGAAAATGTGCTGTCGCATCCATTGATTGCTTTTAGAAGACAATGCCAGGTAAAACAGTAGCACATCCATTCTTCTTATGCATATTGTTAATTGTATGACCCACTAGAGCTATACGACCCCGGGAGAGGTGCATCATTTACAAATAATTACTGACGCAGGGGTGCGTCAAAAAACCTAGAAGGTACGTCACATCAATGAACGATGGTGTGTCAATGTCCGTCACTTTACCACTCAAAATATCATAATTGCGTAAAAAAGTCACATTTTTTACGCAAGGATGTGTTATAGTATTGATAAGGTATGACACACATCGGACAAACGACGCACCTCTCCCGGGAGTCGTATAGTGGGTCATAAATTGACAAGTGCATTATAGTACTACTGTAGTCCGATTAAAGATGAAAATGTACAGAATCCTTACATCTGTCTTTAAATTATTTTAATTATCTTTCAAATCTTATCGAATTTATTTTAGCTTCACTTTAAAATTAAATAAAAAGGTTATTAAATTCCTGGGTTTATTATTAGTAACACTATCAAAAATTAGATTTTTTTTTTTTTTTTTCAGGTGAATTGTCAGAGTTTTCGTTACCACTTAACTCCCTTCACGGTAATTCAAGTTATGACAACTCTGCAAAGAAATCAGGTATTAAAGATATCCATTAGGAGGCTAAATGTCATTGAAGTTTGTGCGTCAACAAGGAACATTTTCTCTAATTTGCTATTGACGGACTAAAGCTCTGTCTACACTATCAAACTTTATGTGACTACATGTGGTGTGCCCATATATCATATCACTACCATATGTGTGCATATCACTTCCATATTTGTGCACTCACATTTTTTTGTCACATAAAGTTTGATAGTGTAGACAAAGCTTTATGATAAAGTTATAACTGGGGGTCAATGCTACAGTAGACTGTTTTAATGTTCGAAATGCACAACCCCACTATTCTAAAGCTCTGTCTACACTATCAAACTTTATGTCACAAAAAATGTAATGTGCCCAAATATGGTAGTGATTATGATGTTATCGTGTCCATATATGAGAGCATCACATATTTTTGTCACAAAGTTTTAGACAGAGCTTATTATACAATCCTACTCTTAATTTTGATATTATAATAGCAAGCATACTGTGTTTTTTTTCATTGACTTGTAAAAATGTACCTTGTTTATCATTACAGTAATTGTTTATTATTTATATTATTTAACAGGGGTTTACTGCATTGTGGAAGGGAATCCCAAGCACAATAATGGTACAAGGTATCGGCATGGTAACAGAGACAGTAATCAGTGAAGCGACACCTTTCCCAAAGTAAGGATTAGCAATTTAGATTTTGATTTATTGGAATTCCTCCTCTCTAAATAAAATTTAAATAAATAATCATTGACAAAGAAACAATTTAACAGAACATCCCTTACAGTTATACAGGTACCAAACATAAAGATTGATAGTGTACACAATGCTTAACTAGTGGTGTATATTTACTGGAAACTACATATTCTTCCCAATGCAAACTAGTACTAAACTTTGACTCTGTTTTTCAGAGACGTGCATTCACATAGTTCATTAAAGCATTTCATTGGTCATGTGATCCTGAAAGCAATTAGCTGTGTTGTGACTCTACCAGTGTATGCTGCCAGTCTTGTTGAAACAGTGCAGGTACTGTACCATACTACCCTAAAAACAAGCACGAATGTGCGATACTCGGGGTACAGCAAAAGAAGCTGTAATGACGTCATAAGACGGGATGTGACGTCACATACACGTCAATAACCTCGCTACCAAATAGTAGTTTATACCATCTTCGAGACGTCATATGGCTGCATCCGGTTTGAAATTTTATATAGCTTTGAGGACATGTCCCTGTAGTATATTCATGCCAAATCCCAGCTCAATACTACAACGAATAAGGGAGGAGTAGTACTTTATAAACCACACTTTTTACTCAATAGTGTCGGATGGAAGAAAAGAAGATGAGAGAGTCCTAGACTCGGGTACCCCGAGTAATGATTAAAATTACTGCTTTAACAGTGAATATACAGTAATAATTATACTGAAAGATTAGAGTGGAGCTGTGACTTGGTGATTATGATGCTCGGCTACCAAGCCAAGGGTCCTGGGGTCAAGTCCTGTCAGTGTCAGGATTTTTTCTAATATAAATAATGACAATTTATAACTCCATTCCCAAAGTATTATAATAAGACTTAGTAAGTAAGACTTAATAAGAAACCTTTAAGAAGGATAAAGTCAAATTTTTGCTATATTTTTTTCTATTGTTTGCCGGTATAAACTTTAATGAAATGTACTTGAATGTTACATACTGTTTATTTTCAGAGTGAAATTGCAAGTGAATGTCCAGGACCATTTGATTGTCTTCGTGAAGGATTTTGTCGCGTTACAGGCTGGGGCGTACCTCAGACAACACGTATGATCCCACTTCTGTCGCTAGTAGTACCGTCAACCATCACAACACTTGTTCGATATATACTCACATCAGCAATCCAGTACACAATGTTATATTTTATTCATCAGCGACAACGTAAAAAGTACATGGAAAACAACGAGGGAACACCTGCGGCAAGGTCAATGCTTGACGCCTACTTTCCTGAACTCTTTTCAGCTTTTACTGGACATCTTATCATAGATACAGCATTGTATCCCGTGGAGACTGTCCTCCACCGATTACTGCTCCAAGGCACGAGAACAATTATCGATAACACAGATGACGGGCTGTCAGTGCTTCCAATCACAACGCAGTACTATGGATTCTGGGACTGTTTTACGGTAATACGTTACGAAGAAGGAATTACAGGTTTCTATAAAGGGTTTGGGGCACTTTTACTGCAATACGCAATTCACGCATTTATTTTAAAATCAACAAAATTTGTCTACATAAAATTAGCGGAAGAGTTTGGCATGGACAAGACACCAACTACGTAAAGTTGTATAATATAGTGAGATAATAACATTTATAAATTACTTTTAATATGGAAACGAATCAGCTTTACATGGTTGTGAATTTTACAATTCATTATTTTAAATGTGTTAAAGCCAAAGGTGCAAAAATCATACATTTATATATACGATAGATTATAAACAAATATATTTCATATTCAAGTTTGGACATATTGTTGTTTAAAGCTTGGTTCCCACTAGGATACACACACAAGCGCAATGCAAGTGAGTTGAGCAATCACAAGTGATAGATGGATTTGAACTGTCGCTTGTCATTGGTCAACTCACGCTCACATCCTTTTGTTGCGTCCTAGTGGGAACCAAGCTTTAATTAATTTTTACTTGAGGTCAAAATATTTATGGAAATTCTATCGATCTAGTTCATACAATTACCAGCTATTTTTTCAGCTCACAGCTCCACAACATATATTGTTTCCTTTTTATTATGACTAATTCGATGCATGTATTACGATTAATGTACACTGCTATGTATGATAGTGTCATATTATGTTTAATAGGATGGTGGTGTTAATTAAAATAAAAGTAAAAGTCAAGCATATTATGTAATTCAATCTAATTGATGATATAAAACTTTTTCAGAACAATAACTTTCATAACTTTCCAATACATATCAAATGTGTCCGTTTACATGAGGTACCAAATGCATTCGTAAGAATGAAAGAACAGGCGTTTGTCCACAATAAGAGGTGTTTGCTAATATGCGGTGTCCGCACAGAGAGGTTCAACTGTATTAAATGATTTTCAATACTAAATGAATTTCCTTTAAAGTACAGGAGTTTATTACAGAGGTTCTCTTGTATAACTACACCAGTGCAATCTAATGGAAGGCCATTCTGCTTATCAAGCAAAAGGTTGTTTTGAGTCTCGGTTTCCCTATATTAAAAAGTAATGTATTTATGTTATAGTTTACCACAGACCATTGAATTAAATCTGTTTGAGTACATGACCTATACTATATGCCCTGCACCTTGTTTATCAACTGTTTTCACGTTTTGAAAATCACTTTTATCTTAAGAAAATGAGAGTTTTTAAGCAATGTAATGTATTGATTATACAGTAATATAAACAAAATACGTAGACATTTTAAACCTTTTTTTTTTGGTGGTCGATTTCATTTCACATACACGATCATTTACCATGTAGAAGTGTTCCGTGACGGTGTTTGTTTCGTTTGGTTCTCACTATTATAGGACGCGTACGCAACGCAAGGACTGTCTACACCATCAACGTTAATGTGACAAAAAAATGTGATGTACTATATGGACATGATGATGTCATATCACTACCGTATTTGGGCATATCACTACCATATTTGGGTTCATCACACCTTTTTTTTGTCATCAAATTAGTGTAGACAGAGCTTTAGCGCAACGCAAGTAATTTGACCAATTTCAAGCTGCGGATCATCATGCGAACGAACTGTCGATTGTGATCGGTCAACTCGCTTGCGTCCTATAGTGGGAACCAAGTTTTACTGCAAGTAAAACATAATGTAGTGTAACGGTATAGATAAATGTCATTGCTGTCGCCATTCATTCAGACCATGGAGGAAAAATCCTCCATGTTCAGACACTACCACGTAAATTCACCCTCAATATTATAACAAAAAAATATATACTGTGTTCAACTGTGATTTTTATTTACACGATATTTTGCCGATTGATGATATAGATAGATAGATATGCGACTTTAGTACTGTATCAGTAATAAAGTAGGCTTGATAAAGTTCAGTGCAGGATACTGATTTACATTTTGAAACCTTAAAACTATTAGGCCTAAAAACAATTATTATTTCACACGGTTCTTTTACAAATATTGTTAAGCCAACACAACCCATAACAGTTCATTATTTTATAGTAGATACACCTTGATTTGTATCTTGATTATAATTTGGTTCTAATATTACAAAATAGTCACAATGTAGGTTTTTATTATTCTTCAAGGATATCGATTTATCGATTTCTATATCGATAGAACCCTATTCGTCATCATTAGCTTCATCATCCTCATCAAAGTTTACATCCACTTCTGTTTTTGAAAATTCATTTGAAATGAATTGTTTTATATCATCTGGAAAACTACACTTATAGAGATTAATGTAGTATATCTCTGGAGCAATATTCACTAAAGAAGGTAATTGTGAATGATTGATATTTGTAAGATTGTTACAGCTGATACCAAGGACGTTTAACTTCATTGTTATTCTTCTATTCGTACATTCTATTATCATATTGTCTATTATAATACCTGATAAACTGCATTTGTTCATGTTAAGAACTGTAAGTTCAGGAGAAATAGCAAATAGTGATGCGAGTGAACACCCACTGATTTTACTTAGGTTATTACCACTAAGATCCAAAATTATCAATTTTAACAATAATTTACTGTCTACGCAGTGTAAAACCATGTCGTTTATAGTAATACCTGATAAACCACTGTCTTGTACTCTAAGCGTGTCAAGCTCAGAGAAAGTGGTAAATAACAAAGCCATGGAATAGCCAGTCACGTTAGTAAGACAATTGCCATTCATGTTGAGGTCATTCAAGTTCAACTGATGTGATGTTTGACTTAACTTCTCCATCATATCATTAATTATCTGTCCTGACAAATTACAACTACTCATGTCAAGCATTAACGTCTGCAAAACAGAACCCAATAATGACGCCAGCAGTGTACCATTGATAGTGCTCAAGTTATTACTACTAAGATCGAGAGAAGTTAATTCCAGTTTTACACTATTACAACAGTGTATGTACATGGCATTGATAATCTCACCATCCAGAGTACAGTCACTCAATCTAAAGTCTGAGAGTTTGGGAGTAATGCTTATTAAGGAAGCTAAAGAAGCACCATCCAATTGGTTAAGGTTATTTCCAGCAACATTAAATGTACGTAATTCTAATTTTGCATCCATACCTGACAAACTATTTGTCATATCATTAAAAACATTGCCTGATAGATTACACCTTTCAACCTGAAGAAAGTTCAGTTTAGGAGCCCTAGACATAATATAAGCCAATGAAGTGCCTTTGGTTGAACTTAAATTATTATTACCGATGTTCAATCTTTCTAACTCCAATGAGATTTTCCCAGAAAAAGATTTTACCATATCATTGAACACATGACCTGGTAGTCTACAGTTGTGCATGTCGAGATTTTTTAATTTTGGAGCCATAACCATCAATGAAGCTAACGAGGAACCACAAAGATTGTCCAAAAAATTATCACTTATATCAATGGCGTCTAATAGCAATTTCTGTCCATTACTATAACATTTCTTAATCATAGTATTCATAATTCCACCTGATAAACTACATTTTATCATACAAAGATTATTCAGTTTTGGAATGAACATTAATAAAGATGCTAGTAAAGAGCCATCGACGTTGCTAAGGTTGCTATCGCGGATGAATATTTTCTTCAAGGCTAATTTATGGCCCCTACTAGTGATCTCTTTTAGCATTTCATTTATTACTACACTTGTAATAGATTCGTCTAAATTCAAAAATTCAAGTTTTGGCGCCTTGCTCAACAAGTGAGTTAGAAATGAAGAGGTTACAGAACTTTGATACAAACTATAGCTTGTTACATCATACTTAAAATCTAGTTTCTTACATTCTGAGTTTAGATGCTCAATAACACTATCGCCCCAAGTTTCATGAACTCTTTCCAAAAGCTTAGATTGATATGGTACAGCGATCATAATATGAGCTAACATTATACCCTTTTCTTTAGATGAACTTTCATTACTAATAACTTTGATCAGTGTATCAGTTTCTGCAAAACAAGCTTGTAGTGGTTCAGAAAATACCGGACCTATACCGTGTATATTTCTTAAAAGGTCTATAAATTGGTAATCTTCGCTTACATCTTGGATCATATGATGAGCGCATCTCTTTAGTGAGCCACATACTCTATCAATATGCGGCTTTATTGATACATTCGACGTGCTCAGATGAGCGCTGAGTGCATTCTCCACCACAACTCTGTGTTCCTCTTTTACAATGCGTAATTGAGATATTAAGCTTCGATATGTCGTTAAACTATTTGTTATCCAATGATTCAAGAATTTATCAGCGCTAGAGCCCAGGAAGCCAATTGCAAACTCTCTTGCTACCTTCAAGTGATCATTGTCTATTATACTATCCCATTCTCCTTCGTCCAGCAGTAAGTCGGTTTCCATAATCTCTTTTTCATTCATATTACCAGAAGACCTACTTAAACTCTCTCCTGTCTGTAGACTTAATTTATGGAAATAAAATCCTACTAACGCCTCTAACAGTAACTTATGAGGAGCTGCAAAAGTATCTTTAAAGTCGTCTTTAGATGTCGGTGAATCTTTATACAGAAAGCCCAATTTTAAAGCCAACGCGATCGTGTCTTTATTGCCTTTTAGTCTTTTTCTGTTGATATACAGCTGGTTGATTTTGAGACTTTCATACATTCCTCTTCCTAATACAAGCATTGCGTCAATTAATTCACTTGGTGTATCTTGGAATTCATCTATATTCTGATCATTATTTTCCTCTCTGTTGTATTGGTTTAAAATACTTCGAAATACTCCTTCAAATAGAACCGTTTTTTCTGTTGGCAGATATTTCTTCTCTTCCCACATAATACAAACTGATAAAAGAAGCATCGGATTTCTACACATCGAATACACTTCCGGATGTTTGTCCCCACATTCTTCTTCTTCATTAAGTTCAAGTTCTTCAATAAGAGATTTTCCTAAATCGGGTGCTTCAAAATATTTAAAGTGCTTCGTAATGTATTTCTTTATGTTTTCGGGATTAAAACCTTTAACTTTAACATGCACATCGCTTTCTTTTATGTATTCATCTATGTTTTCTGACCGTGAAGTAAGTATCACTACACAATTTTCCATTTCTTCTCCTTTGATCAGATTTATCGGATCATCAACTCCAATCTTTAATTCGTCTAACCCATCCAAAAACAAAACTATTTCATTTTCATGATCAAGGATGAATTTTTTAATTAATCTTGGATTTTCTGGAAGTTCAGTCTTCAAACTGAAATGCTTTAATTTTATGCGTTTCACCATTACATCTAGGATATCTTCACCACTGTTTATGTCTCTGATATTACCAAGAAATAATATTTTGCCTTGGAAAGTAAGATCTGTTTCCTTCGCCCATCCATAAGACAGATATCTAAGTAATGTCGTCTTTCCAATACCACCTTCCCCATCTATAAGAACTTTGCAAGTAGGTGTTGACTTGATCATCTAGTTTAATCGGTTTTGGATCTATTTTTCTTTGGTTTTCTTTCATCAGGTCAAGATCGGTGAACATATGAGCTATGTCCACCTTATAGCGTGACTGCATAATTGCTGGTGTAAACTCATTTGCTTTTATGCAAAACTTCCGTTGTTGTTCAAAGAGGTACTCTCGAATAATCTCATCTGAAATGAAAAGTATTACTAACATATATTGCGAACATTTCTATAGAAAACAACAGATAAATAAAATTATCTGAAGATAATATTTTATATTCATCGATACATGTTATTGTTTAATAAATATCACCAAAATAGATTTGTGTCATGAAAAACCTCAAATATTCAATATAAACGCAATAATTTTGTATATTTAATATTGCCTACCTTTGTTTCTGATCTTTTGTCTTTTTGGTAGGGAAGGACCCATATCTTCGTCTAGATAAAAGAAGTTTAAAACAATGTATGTTTTATATCTTATTTATATTACCATTTCAAAAGCAAAATTATTCTTTTTCGTTTGATTTTGCCTGAGTTCTTAACAAGTTTATTAACAATGAAAGCATAGTACAAATGAGTTCACTCCTCGTCCACATAAACAAAATGAAATATTACAATAATGTATTATACATTATTAACCAGTTTAAAGATCTATTGTCCCACTGAAAAAAAACAATTTTTATTGAATATGCCATTTTATTGTCACATAATAGTTATCCACTTTGAACAAAATTTGAATAAAAAAAAAAATTATTTACCTGCAAAAACTGTAATTTAAAGCAAAATATACATAGTCAAATTTTATATGAGAAAACATTTTTTCAACTTTATTAAAACTACAAAATAACCTATTCAAAGTCTGATTTAGTTTTTCTTCATTTTTTATGTTTTTGTGGGACAATAGATCTTTAAGAAGATAATAACTATAACCATATTACAAAAAAAAGTAGCTATTGAATTATTTTTCAAATGTTTACTTTAAATAGAAATTTTGAACGGTTTGAATATTCCCAAAATCATATACAACAATAAGATAAAACTAACGTTTAATAAGCCTACCTTGGTATCTTGTCATTTGTCTTTTTGACTGTGATGTGCCCATTTCTTCATCTACATAAAATAATGTTATTAACAAATTATATATTAAAATTACGTTTTAAGTAAGTAGGTAGGTATTTTGAATTTGTATTGTTTTCATATAATTATCGTCATAAACTAATGACATTTTTGTTTTTTAATATTTTTTTTTAACTAGAAATGTTAAATTGGACTTTACTATTACCATGAATAAAACACCTGTCAGCTGACTCCATTCCATTTTGCTGTAAGACTTTTCTAAATGCTTCTATGTTTTCTTCTTTCAGTATCCCTTTAATTTCAAAATCCGTAATCAAGCTCCAACTGTCTTTATACATCTTAAGTCCTGGAAAGTTGTATCTTCCATCTAGGAACTCTATATTGGAATCAGTAAGTTCTTTGCCAAAATTTAAAATATTTATTCTGTGCTTTGTGAAAGATGTTACTTGGAGGGTATCAATATTCCTGAAGTGATACAGTTTCTCTTTAATTGTTGACTTAAAACCAGATTGTTTAGTTACTTTTACGGTGTCGTACAAAATGGTAAGATTGTTTCGATTCAACTTCCCAGGGCCAACTAATTGAGACAGTAGTGCTATTACAGTTGTTGCTCTTTCCAGAGTTTGATTATCGTCTACGATGTCTTTGAATAAAACTTTTAACATTCCAATGTGTCTAAGGCCATCATACCATGCTGCAATGTCCACGATTAGCTGCTTGAAATCGTCTTCAGATAGACCTACGGTTTAATTCAAGAAATTTGATAATTTTCCTAACAACTGTGTGGTAATAAATGGACATCACCATACTTTTTGTTTGTTATTCCATGCGCATCCAACAGCAAGCAACTCGCCAATTACAATTTATCGTGCTTATAAACGAAGTCTCATTTGAGGCTTAGGGAGTGGAGTTGAAAGAGTCGTGAGTTCCAACCCTGTCACTAGGTCAGGATTGAACCCTGGACCATGGGATTGGATAGCAACCACAAGCTACTGCTTTTCTGCCAATTTGGCATCTATGACTGGTGTTCCTCTTATATTCATGAGGGAATATCTCTAGTTCATTCTTTTATTTTACCTTGGTTTAGTTTCAATCTGGACATCGACGACGCCGCCGCCGAATCCCCATCTTCATCTTCACTATCTAAATAATTATAATTAACAATAACTCTAAAACCAGTTATAGATAAAGATACAATGCAGAAACGTAAAATGATAAAGTTTGATTTTTTATTTTGTTTTTTATTTATTCGGTATAAAAACAATCACAACAATCCCAGCGTGCAAAAAAAACAGAACAAAATAGCAAGTAAGCAATCTTAATTACATATGAACGGGAGCAACAACAAAAAATACTACATTATTATAATTATTTTTCATATTAAAGTTTCACGATTATGTATTTGTGTTTTATAGAAATTCAAATAAGCCTATACTTTTACTTGTCTACAAAAAATAATACAAATATACAAATTTAAAAAGTTTATACAAAAATATACTATTTTATTATCATAATTTAAATTTAAAAATATTATTATTATTATAGTTAGAATAATAATGCAATATAAACAGTAAAACTTACCACTTTCGTCAGATGACATACTTTTAATGTTTTAGAATCTTCTGAAAAAAAAGTTTAAAATGGGAAGAAAAAAAAACTACATTATTGTATTTACTTCAGAAGAGAACGGGATATATCGTTAACCAATTTAAACATTTTGAAATTAAAAAATGATTATAACTAGACATTATTTTAGTATCTAATTGCCACATACTGATAATTTGTACCCCATTAGTGAAAACATTTGATTATTGATTTAACATCATTAATAGGTCAAAGTACGTTCATATTGTAGACACACTGACTATTTCCACGCACAAGTATTATAGGCCACAGTGGTTCATTGCAGTAGATTCTCTTACGGTACTATGTCTAGCGTTAACATAACGTAATCGAACAACAACAGGCAATGAATAGTACTTAGGCCTACATGGTGCATAGTTGGATAAAGGTTGTAGTCAAAAACCAGAAACTGTATGTTGTGTTTATTGTCTCTGTACGGGAATCTGATGTTTATTGTCTGTTAAATATTCCTAATTCAGAAGTAACTGAAAAAAAATTCTACGTTCATGATTTGAAATATCGAAAAATTATCGAATTTAAATTATCAACAATCAAATAATAGTTATAGAATAGAATAGAAACTGCAAACTTAGGCTCATAATAATATAAAATGAATTATTGGAAATAGATTAAATCCAAAATGGGTCTGAGATCTGGAATGAATGCGGTTTATATACTCTAAACTACTAAGCTACTAATAACAACTGTTTACTCTGAGGTATACATGTTGTTGTTTCAAACGGTACGTATTCTTAGCATACAAACTTAACTTGCCTTTGTGAAACAAGCACCGTTGTCCTAATGGCGGTTATCTCCTTCTCTGGTGCTGGTCGAACAATGAATATTATGATTAGGTTTTTGTCATTATACATTTCCTAATGGTGACGTTGAATATGGTTATTCCATTTTTCTATTATTGTAAACGTATGTGTGCAGTCAAGTGCAAGAATAGAACCCCTCTTGTGAAATGCCTACATTTTAAGCTAAATTGTTAGTGTGAAGGTGAACCCATACCAACAACGGATGATGTTACCATTTATTGTTGAACTGGAAATTACTGAATCAAACGTAACCTTTACGTGTTCAAGTCAAATAAGTCAAGTAACATTTTGTAAATTAGTACAATAATGTAAGATGATAAGTCTGTCGTGCAATCACCATCATCAGTTTCATGAAATAAAATAATAATAATAATAAAACATCAGATACCAAAAATGTAGGCCTACTTCTTCGAAGTAGCAGTGTGCTTTCGATCCCAATGTGTTTGCTGAAGTGTTGGTTACATGGGTCAATTAAAAACCAGTGCATAAAAAACTACAATGATGTCATCACACTACAAAGAAAATTAAATTCAACAAGATACAATATTGTGATTGTATTTATTGAAAATATTATTAATGATTTGCGATATACATTTATACTTAATACTTATTAAAGTGATACACTAATACTTTATTATTATTCATCAAACCAATATATTTTGTGATTATTAAAAGTATATAAAACATAAATAACACAACCATTTCATCATTGTATTGTATTATTATTTCATACTCATCTAACAACGAGAAACTGATTGTTCGCTTGGATTGTTCACTTAAATTTACACTTAATTGTAATAAATGTTACAACTTTCTTTAGGCAGGTCATTTTATTTATTTATGTATAAGTAATAAGTAAAAATTAGATGCCTTATATCTATATTTTCAGACGTTTAATTGCTAACCATTCAATCGCCAATCCCATTCCATTTATAATAAAGTTATTCTTTTACTTTTACTGCTATCCCTATCATTAATTGTTTTAAAACATTTCTTTTACATTTTTTCATTATTAATCCGGTTCATTAAAATGTTCGTTAAATGCCAAGTATATAACTTATTCATGACAACATGGTATTAATTATTCTTCAAGTCCACACTACTTATAGATTGAAAAAATAATCGAGTAAGTTATACTCTATCCCATTTACGGCAAGAATTATTACTACTCGATTGTCCCCTGGTAATACATTGTTAACCTCGATGGTTGCACTATTAACATGCCTTTTGAGGGGCTGGAGGAGACAACAAACGGGATTGTTTTACTGTTCTGGAAAACTATATTCATTGTTTTGTTGTTTGTTATTTCTTTCTTGACGTCTACATATACTCCTCTTCTAGAAAACTTACTTGAAATGATTTGTTTTATATCATTTGGTAAAGCACAGTTATAGAGGTTAAAGTACTCCAGCTTTGGAGCAATGTCTACTAAAGAGATTAATTGGGAAGGATTCACATGTTTAAGATTGTTAGTACTCATTAAAAGGATGTTTAATTTTGCTGTTACTCGTCTATCAATACACTCTATAATCATATTGTCAATAACAGCACCTGATAAATTACATTTACGCATATTAAGGACTTTCAGTTCAGGAGATATAGCAAATAGTAAAGCGAGTGAACATCCACTGATTTCACTTAGGTTATTACCACTAAGATCCAAACCTTTCAATTTTAACGACACTTTATTGTCTACACATTGGCTAACCATGTCATTGATAATAACACCTGATAAACCACTTTCTTCGACTGTAAGCGTGTCAAGCTCGGAGAAAGTGGTAAACATAGAAGCCATGGAATAACCAGTAACGTTAGTAAGACAATTCCCATTTATGTTGAGGTCTCTCAATTTGAATTGATTTGTTGTTTTAATTAACTTCTCCATCATATCATTCAGTATGTGTCCTGATAACCTACAAAAGCTTATGTCAAGAAATAACACCTGATATACAGAACCTAATAATGACGCCAATAATGTACCGTTTATAGTACTTAAGTTATTGCCACTGAGATTAAGATACATAAGATCCATTTGTACATTATTGCAATGCTGTACGGGCATGACATTAGTAATTTGCATTTGTCGTCTTGACAAATCATTTGCAATTGCATTAATAATGCCACCAGATAGATGACAACTTGAGATTTTAAAATGCTGAAGTTTGGAAGCAATTGTCATAATATAGGCCAGAGACGTGCCTTTAATTGTGCTTAAATTGTTGTCATAGAGAATCAACTTTTTTAATTCCAGTGAGACTTTTCCAGAAAAAGATTTTGCCATATCATTGAACACTTGACCAGACAGCCTACAGTTGTGCATATCGAGAACTTCTAATTTTGGAGCCACAACCATTAACGAAGCCAACGAAGAACCATCGAGATTGTTCAAAACATTATCGCTGATGTCAAGTTTCTCTAATAGCAATTTTTGTCCACTACTGCAACACTTTTTGATAATATTATTTATAATTTCACCTGATATACTGCATCTAACCATGCTCATAACTTTAAGTGTAGGGTTGAGAATTAAGAAGGAAGCCAATAATGAGCTGTCAATGCTGCTGAGGCTGCAACCAATGATAACCAGTTCTTTCAAGGGTAATTTACAACCCACACTAGTAATATCTTTTGACATTTCATTAACTACTTTACTCGTAACAGATTCGTCTAATCTTAACGTTTTAAGTTTCGGAGAATTACACAACAAGTGAATTAAAAGTGAAGGAGTTACAGAGCATTTCTTCAGACTGAAATTATTTATATCATATTTGAAATTTAGTTTCTTACATTCTAAGTTTAGATGCTCGATAACATTATCATCACACGTTTCAGAAACTCTTCTTAGAAGCTTATCTTGATCTGGTACAGCGATCATAATATGAGCTAGCATTATGCCCTTTTCTTCAGATGAACTTTCATTACAAATAACTTTAATAATGGTATCAGTTTCTGCAAAACAAGCTTGTAGTGGTTCAGAAAATACCGGACCTACACCGCGTATGTTTCTTAACAATTCAATAAATTTGTAATCTTCGCTTACATCTTGGATCATGTGATGAACGCATTTCATTAGGGACACACGTACTCTATCAATATTCGGCTTTATTGACAAATGTGTCATGCTTGGGTGAGCACTGAGTGCATTCACTACATCAACTCTGTGCTCCTCTTTCACAATACTTAAATGTGTTATTAAGCTGCGATATGTTGTTAAACTATTTGTTATCCAATGATTCAAGAACGTATCAGCCTTAGAACCTAAGAAGCCAATTGCAAACTCTCTTGCAACCTTCAGGTGATCATTGTCTATTAAACTATCCCATTCACATTCATTCGGAAGTAAATCGGTTTCTGTATTCCTTGTTTCTTTCATTGTACTATGTTGACTCTCTCCAGTCTGTAGACTTACTTTATAGAAGTAGAATCCTACTAATGCTTCTACTAATAACTTATGAGGAGCTGTAAAAGTTTCTTCAAAACCGTATCTGGAATTTGGTAAATCTTTGTACACAAACCCTAATTGTAATGCCAATGTGACCATGTCGTTACTACCCTTTAGCTTCTTTTTGTTGACATATAGCTGGTTGAGTGTAAGACCTTCGTATAGTCCTCTTCCTAACACAAGCATTGCGTCTACTAATTGATTCGGTGTATCTTTAAATTCCTCTATTTTCTGACCATTCTTTTCGTCTGTGTTGTATTGATTTAAAACACTTCGAAATATTTCTTCAAATAAAACTGATTTTTCGGTTGGAAGATAGGTATTTTCTTCCCACATACCACACACTAACAGAAGCAGCCTTGGATTTCTACACATTAAACGCACTTCTCGATGTCTAATAGGTCGGTATCTTTTACGATCAAGTTCTGTATTAAGGGATTCTCCTAAATACGATGCTCCTAAATACGAAAAGTGTTTCGTAATATATTTATTTATGTTTTCCCCGTTAAAGCCTTTTACTTTAACATGCACATCACTTTCTTTAATGTATTGATCTATGTTTTCTGAGCGTGAGGTAAGTATCACTACACAATTTTCCAATTCTTCTCCTTTAAACAAACCTATTGGATCATTAACACCGATCTTTAAATCTTCCAATCCATCTAAAAGCAAGACTATTTCATTGTCATGATTGAGAAGAAATCTTTCAATCATTCTTGAATTTTCTGGAAGGCCAGTCTTCAAACTGAAATGCTTTAGTTTGATGCGTTTTACAATTACATCTAAGATGTCTTCACCAGCTTCCATATCTCTGACATCAACAACAAATAATATTTTGCCTTGGAAAGTGTGATCTGTTTCGTTCGCCCATCTGTACGACAGATATCTGAGTAATGTTGTCTTTCCTATACCACCTTCTCCATTTATAAAAACTTTGCAAGCAGGTGTCGACTTAATAAGTGATGAAAGCTCGTCTAATTGTATCGGGCTGGGACCTGTTTGGTTTACTTTCATCAGGTCAAGATCTGTAAACATATTCGCCATGTCTCCTTTAAATAGTGACTTCTTAAATTCAGGTGCAGACTCATTGGTTTTGATGCAAAATTGTCTTTGATGTTTAAGAAGGTATTCTCTAATGATATCATCTGAAAATATTCATTCAGAAGTAAAACATATTATTTTATTCATTTAAAGAAAGGCAAAAATATGATTAGTATTTTAAAATACTTTTTTGTATATATTATGTAGGCCTAAATAAAACAAATATCTACAATTGGTCTTAATATTGATGTAAACGTTAAATACCTTTGTCTCTCTTTTGTCTTCCAGATTCGGTTGAGTTCATTGCTTCGTCTACTAAAACCAACAACATTGTTTCGTTTAACTATATACAATTTCATTAATATTGTACACATTTAAAAATTCAATTACCTTTAACAATTTTGTTTAATTCGCTGTTAGTTAATTAATAACCAATCACAGAACATATGGGCGTGTTGAATGCTTGTATTGGTTGGTTTAAACTAGTTTGCTAGGTAAAACACAAATAATATATAGCAAGGGATTTATTTAACGAGTTTTTGTGGACAGAAGATGAAATTAAAACAAGTATACAATATACATTATTATAAAGTATTTACAATGTTAATTAGTATAAAAAGAGATACAAATTATGTTATTTAGATATTACAATAACAATATAGAATAGAATAAAACGTTCTTAAATATATAAAAAGTACAGAGTACAGATAATTCCATGACTGCATAAAAAAGTAACAACACGTAAGAACATTAAGCTTGCATTTCCCTACCTTGGTAACTAAACCTTTGACTTGGTATTTGTGATACAGGGCTCATTTCTTCACCTATTAAAACAAAACAAGTTATGTGAAACAGAATTGTCCAATTTCTTTGTAGTGTATTAATAATATATAAGAAATAGTATAATGTATTTATTATCACAGCAGTTATTAATAATTTTTTATTGCTTATTTATTATATAGGACAATATATTAGGTTAAAGATGTATTGTTCCTTTAACTAATTCCAAAAAAATAAAAAATAAAAGATTTCGAAAAAACGTGGGTCATTTTGAAGTATCATAATAGTTATTAACTATCACCAAAAATGTTTCGACAAAAAAAAATAATTTAACTGAAATACAGACGTTTTATACTCTATATGCATAATCATAAAACTTCCTCATGATCTGTGTGAAAATACCTTCTTAACCGTGACGAGTTGTATACAATCCTAATTTAGCATATGCATAATGCGTACTAATTTGTTTGAAATCTTTGTTTACTTTTGCTCGTGACGATTTTCCAGTTGAAATGTAATCAAACTAATTTACCTGTTAATTACGTAAACTTGTTTTGGCTCGAATTTTCGACTTAAAGTGAATAACTTTAATATTACTTTGATATGGCCACTTTAAATTTAGAATATTTTGACCTTCATTTTTGTGTGTTTCAATGGACAATACATCTTTAAGATTTATTTGTACGTATAAATAGATGTATATCATACCATAATGAATAAAACACTTCTCAGCTGAATCCATTCCATTTTGCCGTAAGATTTGTCTAAATGCTTCAACGTTATCTTCTTTCAGTTTTCCTTGTTTCTCAAGATCCGTAATTAAACTCCAACTGTCTTTATACTGCTTAAGTCCCGGAAAGTTACATATTGTATCAAAGGTATTTATATTGGCATCAGTAAGTACTTTGCCGAAATTTAATATATTGATTCTGTGCTTTGTGAATGATGTCACATGGACTTTATCAATATTTTTGAAGTGGTACAATTTCTCCTTAATTCTCGACTTAAAACCAGATTGCTTAGTTATTTTGACAGTGTCATACAAAAGTGTCAGATTTGTACGATTTAATTGTGCAGGCCCAACTAAATGAGACAACAATTCTGTCACATTAGTTGCTCTTTCCAAAGTCTGATTATCGTCGACAATGTCTTTGTATAACACTTTTAACATTCCAAGATATCTAAGGCCATCATACCATGTTGCAAAGTCCACAATCAGCTGCCTGAATTCATCCTCTGAAAGATCTACATTTTAATAACAGTATCGTATCAGCTATCTTTATGATTTAAAAATATCCTTATTGTATTACTTGGTAATCAGTGATATCAACTATAGTTGTGTCACATTTCCTCTTCATTGTCACGTTTGACGTTTGTGTAAGATTTTTATTGAATAGATAGATCCTTCTTTCTTTTCAATTTGTCTTTACTTTGGTGTAATTATACTACTATACTATACTCAATTAACAGTCAAGGTTAGGTTATTATTTAATTAAAACAATTTTTCTTAGTTTAATAACTATAGTACTCAAACAAGTATTAATATAATTTATTAGCAAAGTCATTACAGGGTCATCACTGGGGTCATCATTTTCTATTCCGGAATAAAACATAATACATTTTGGACGTGATCATCTGCAGGTACTATATTGTCAGTATCAACTTATCTCAGCACTGGTCCTTGTTGTTTAATATTATATTAGGCCTATTTGTAGTATATTTTTTCTGTTATTTACCTTGGTTTGATTGCACTTTGGATCTCGACGACTCCGGCTTATCTTCACCATCGCCATCATCATCTTCACTACCTATAGAATCAAGATATATTATAACATTTGAATTAATAGGGATGATCAATAATTATATAATACTCTTACGATTTGGATCATCTACTGTACTACGGTACTGATTTAATACCTATTTCTCCACACCACTATTATCAAATAAGAAACAAAATAATATTTATAACTTACCACCTTCTTCAGATGATATCATTTCAGTGTTTTAAAGTCCTCTGAAAGAGAATTAAAAAGGCAAATATAATTACGGTGTACACTTTTAAAATGTAGGCCTATAGTAATTTAATAAGTTCATAAATTAATAATGTTAGAATAGGCTCATGTACGCCTACAGTATACGTGCATACAATAGCCGATGTATAGTCACCGACACATCAAAATGGTCTCTTTATTGATCTATGTAGGCCTATTTTGGTATCTATCAAAATCTCATAATATAAATATTTATATATAAACGTAGTCACTCGACATTCAACACTTACCTTTGTGAATTGTAATCAGGCGCAGTAATAAAATGGCGTTTTTCCTTCTTGGATATGGATCGATTAATAACAATAATACATTTCCGGTGGTTGGCGTTGAATATGATTATTCCATTTTTGTATCATTGTAAATGGAGGTGAGAAAAGGTAAGAACAAAATCAATGGGATTCTCGGGGGCTGTCTAATAACTGATAGTAATAATTAACTATAATATGGTATTATTATAACTTTTTATTCGTTTGAAAGTGAACTTACACAAAAACAATAATACTCGATTTGTTCAATTTTAAGTGACTGCTTGTTAACAATTAGATAATGATAAGATTTCTTAAGCGCACTTATCAACATTCAAACCCGAAGGATACTAAACTGTAAAGCTAAAAAACTACCAAAACCTCACATAACCGATTCCGTTGACCAGCAACGTGTTTTCGATGCGATATGTCTGTTGAAATGTTAGTAATATTTGGAAAAATGTAAAGTACACTAGAGAAAAATTTCAAGAAATAAACATGTATTAATGTCATGTATTTATTTGTATTTGTATTTAATGATTTGCAATTTTTAGGCCTACATTGCTAACAAGTGATAAAGTCTTATTAATAATATATAAATACAGATAATCAATTTGATGAAGCCCACTAAGGTCTGTTTATCTTATAATTAAAATAATACACAACAAAATAATATAATTTTATATCAACTACATGTACACAGGTGATGTTAAGGAGAAATAACAAATACAGTAATGAAGAAAATTAACATCTACTGATTTTGCTTACGATTACCACAAACCAGAGCCGACCTGAATATTTCATTTGAACATTTTGCAATAACAAGTTCACTAAACAGAACCCAATCACTAAAATAAAAAAGTATGTGGTAATAATTGCTTAGTTCTCTGATAGGCCTAGGATTATATATTTTAGTCTTTCATCGTCAATCAATAATGTTATTCCCACTGAAATCAAGTGAGGGTAATATTAACTTATCTCCCCGTTTTGATAACTCGATTACAATATCATTAATAATTTCACCGGGTAGAGTGCAATTACTCAAATTTAACTCTGTATTGGACGAGGAAATGCTTATCAAGGAAGCTAACGATGAACCATCAAGCTGACTGAGGTTATTCCCACTTAAACTAAGTGAACGTAATTTTAACTTTTCTCCACGTTTTGATAAATTATTTGTCGTAGCATTAACAATATCACCAGACAGAGTACAGTCACTCAAATTTAACTCTGTATCGGACGAGGAAATGCTTATCAAGGAAGCTAACGATGAACCATCAAGCTGACTGAGGTTATTCCCACTTAAACTAAGTGAACGTAATTTTAACTTTTCTCCACGTTTTGATAAATTATTTGTCGTAGCATTAACAATATCACCAGACAGAGTACAGTCACTCAAATTTAACTCTGTATCGGACGAGGAAATGCTTACCAATGAAGCTAACGAAGAACCATCAAGCTGACTGAGGTTATTCCCACTTAAACTAAGTGAACGTAATTTTAACTTTTCTCCACGTTTTGATAAATTATTTGTCGTAGCATTAACAATATCACCAGACAGAGTACAGTCACTCAAATTTAACTCTGTATCGGACGAGGAAATGCTTACCAATGAAGCTAACGAAGAACCATCAAGCTGACTAAGGTTATTCTCACTTAAATTAAGTGAACGTAATTTTAACTTTTCTCCACGTTTTGATAAATCATTTGTCATAGCATTAATAATGTCTCCAGACAGAGTACAGTCACTAACATTTAACTCTGTATTGAACGAGGAAATGCTTATCAAGGAAGCTAACGATGAACCATCAAGCTGACTAAGGTTATTTCCATTAAAATTAAGTGAACATAATTCTAACTTCTCCCCTGGTTTCGATAAATAGTTCTCCCCTGGTTTCGATAAATAGTTTGCCACAACGTTTATAATCTCACCAGATAGAGCACAGTCACTACAATCTGCATGGTTGGAAGTAATGCTTATTAAGAGAGCTAAAAAAAAACCATCCACTTGGCTAAGGTTATTCCTACTGATATTAAACGAGTACAATCCTCTGTGCGTTAATAACCCTGTAGCCACATTATTAATAATCTCACCGGAGAGAGTACAGTTACTAAAATTAAAACTGTTAATGCTCCTTAAGGAACCTAAAGTAAAGCCATTAATCTGGCTAAGGTTATTCCCACTCAGATTAAGTGATCCTAAATGTATGTTCATTTCTTGATTTGAAATATAATTTGTCATCGCATTAATAATCTCACCAGATAGATTGCAGTCACTGCATTTAAAATCTCCATGGTACAAGGAAGTGCTTATCAAAGAAGCTAAAGAAGAACCATCAACTTGGCTAAGATTATTGCCACTTAAATTAAGTGTATGGAAATCGAATCTGACTTGTTTTGAGATTAAACCATTTGCCATAGCATTAATAATCTGACCAGACAACGTACAGTAACTAACATCAATCTTTGCAGGGAAGGGGATATATTGGCTTAATAAGGAAGCTAAAGAAGAACCATCCACCAGGCTAAGGTTATTCCCACTCAAATTGAGTTTGTAGAATGTTAACTTCACTCCTCGTTTTAATAAATCATTTGCCATAGAATTGAAAATCTCACTAGACAGAGTACAATAACTTACATCAAAGTCTGTAGTCGAGTTACTGCTTATTAAGGAAGCTAAAGAACCACCATCTACCTGGCTAAGGTTATTCCTACTTAAATTAATTAATTGAAATTTGAACTTCACTCCTCGTTTTAATAAATCATTTGTCATAGCATTAATAATCTCACCAGAGAGATTACAATCACTAACATCAATTTCAAACCAGATAGGCCTAATGCTTATTAAGGAAACTAAAGAAGAAACATCAACCTGACTAAGGTTATTCCCACTCAAACAGAGTGAAGATAACCCTATAATTTTTCCAGGTAAAGATTGTACCATATCATTGAGCACATGACCTGACAGTTTACAGTTGCGCATGTCTATACCGTCTAATTTTGGAGCTATAACCATCAGCGAAGCAAACGAAGAACCACAAAGATTTTCCAATAGATTATCGCTTATGTTAAGGTATTCTAATAGCAATTTATGTCCACTACAACAACTACTACAACACTTGTTAATCATATTATTCATAAATTCACCCGATATACTGCAGTTGATCATATCCAAACCTGTAAGTTTTGGGGTGAGCATTAAGAAAGAAGCGAATAAACAGCCATCAATGTTGCCAAGGTTGCAATCATAGATAAACAGTTCTTCCAAGGCTAATTTACAACCCCTACTAGTGACTTCTTTGAGCATGTCATGTACTGCATCACTTTTAATGCATTTGTTTAAAGTCAAACGTGCAAGTCTTGGAGAATACCTCAACAAGTGAATTAAAAACAAAGAAGTTGCACGACTTTGTTCCAAAGCAAAATGTTATATCGTACTTGATATTTAGTTTCTGACATTCTGAGTTTAGATGCTCAATAACATCATCATCGCACGTTTCAGGAACCATTTTCAGAAGTTTACCTTGCTTTGGTACAGCGATCATAATATGAGCTAGCATTATGCCCTTTTCTTCTAATGACTTTTCATTACAAATGATTTCAACAAGTTTTTCAGTTTCTGTAAAACAATCCTGTAATTGTTTAGAAAATACAGGACCTATGCCGTGTATATTTCTTAAAAGTTCTAAAAAATTGTAATCTTCTTTTAGATCTGGAATCATGTAATGAATGCATCTCATTAGTGATGCACATATTTTATCAATTTGCGGTTTTCTATATATAAATTTACGTAAGGGCAAAATTCGGTAAATCGCGCCTTACTTTTAGAATTTTTACTCGATGGTATGTAAAGTTGGTTCGTACTTTCGGTACTGATTTTAACCACCTGATTTAACCCTGTTTACTAATTAAATTAAGTTAGATAATTAGTTATTGACGATTAAAACGAATTTAGGTTCAAAGATTTGCCCCAAATAGGGGTGTTTTCCGATCGTGGTATACACTGTCTAATGGATGTCCATCTTGAAAAATACCCGCCACAAAAATGCGAGGAGGCTTCGCATTTTTCTATCTCCTCCTACGATAATTGTTTTTAATAGCTGAAAACCGGTTGAACAGTTCGAGTACAGCATCATAATGTTGAAGACAGGCCGATTTTCTTTAAAATATACTATTTTGATACATTTAATATACGTTTTTACAAATGTATTGATTTGTGATGAATGGAACATTCCAAATTATTTGGTTTAACCATACAGGTATAGATTTAGATTTATGGGCCTCCTTGGAGAATAAACATAAATAGTATTGCAATGCTGTACAATACTGTTAAGGTATTAACCACTTTTGATCGCAATTTGAATCGCAAATGTCTTACTGTGAGTGTCGGTACTGTTAGATGTAATATAAAAATATATACAAATAAACTTTATTACTGTGAGTGTGGGTAGGCCCTACTGTTAGATTATAAACATATAATATACAAATAAACATTCCAAATTATTTGGTTTAACCATAGAGGTATAGATTTAGATTTATGGGCCCCCTTGGAGAATAAACATAAATAGTATTGCAATGCTGTACAATACTGTTAAGGTATTACAAATAAACTTTATTACTGTGAGTGTGGGTAGGCCCTACTGTTAGATTATAAACATATAATATACAAATAAATAAACGTTATTACTGACAGTTGCTTCTCAACGTTTGTATTAATTAATAATTTAAAACTATATAAACGTCGTAGTGGTGTATCGTTACATGTACTTTACTATTTCAATCGACTATGACAGTGAGAGTTTTAACAAAGTACCGTATTAAATCGTAAATGTTTTACTGTATTTAGTGGTATATTATTTATAGGCCTATAAAACATTAAAAACAATATTTCGTTACTGAGTGGTGGATAAGAATATATTTTAAAATGTTTCCTCTTTGTACCTATCTTCTTCCCCCATCCCTCAACCCTTAATGTTACATACAAAACACAAATTGGGTTTGTTTAAATGAGTCCAAATAAAAAATTTTGACTCATTTTGTTTCTCTCTCGGAAGTAATTCTCAGGGTGCTAATTTTGGTTGATTACATAAATCATTGTGTATATTTATTCGTTTCTGTAAACGACAATGTATTATAGTCCTGCGGTACGTACATTTGAAATCTCCATTTTTTTCTCGCTGGAAATACTGTGTATTCGAGAACCATCTGTGGGCACGACCTAGATGGTACGCGAGCGAAGCGAGCGTGCCATCTAGTATTGATAAATTTGACATGCTCAGATAAGCACTAAGTGCATTTACTACAGCAATTCTGTATTCCTCTTTTACGATGCGTAATTGAGTAGTTAAGCTGCGATATGTTGTTAAACTATTTGTTATCCAATGATTCAAGAATTTATCAGCCTTCGAGCCTAAGAAGCCAATTGTAAACTCCCTTGCAACCTTCAAGTAATCATTGTCTATTATACTAGTACGCCATTCGTATTCCTCCAACAGTGGGTCGTTTTCTATATTCCCTCTGTGTTGCATTTGTGCACATTGTTGACTTTCAGCGGTCTGTAGACTTACTTTAGAAAAATAAAATCCTACTAACGCCTCTACCAATAACTTATGAGGAGCTGCAAAAGTTTCTTCAAACCCATATTTGGAATGTGGTGAATCTTGATACACAAACCCCAATTTTAAAGCCAATGTGACTGCATCTTTACTTCCCTTTAAGCTTCTTTTGTTGATATACAACTGGTTGGTTTTGAGACTTTCATAAAACCCTCTTCCTAGTACAAGAATTGCGTCAATTAATTCGTTTGGTGTACTTTCTAAGTTATGAATTTTCTGATATTTTCCATCTTTGATGTATTGATTTAAAATACTTCGAAATACTTCTTCAAATAGAGCTGCCTTTTCTGTTGGAATTTCTTGTTTTTCTTCCCAAATGATACAAATGGAGAGAAGAAGCATTGGATTTTTTACCATTGAAAGTACTTCCCAATGTTCGATTCCATCTTTATGAAGCTCTTCAATTAAAGATTCTCCTAAATTTGGTGCTTCAAAATATTGAAAGTGCTTTGTAATGTATTTCTCTATGTTATTTCTATCAAATCCTTTAACTTTAACATGAAAATCACTTGCTTTAATGTATTCATCTATATTTTCTGACCGTGAAGTAAGTATCACGACACAATGTTCCATTTCTTCTCCTTTGATCAGATTTATCGGGTCATCAACTCCAATCTTTAATTCGTCTAACCCATCCAAAAACAAAACTATTTCATTTTCATGATCAAGGATGAATTTTTTAATTATTCTTGGATTTGCTGGAAGTTCAGTCTTCAAACTGAAATGCTTTAATTTTATATGTTTTATCATTACATCTAGGATATCTTCACCACTGTTTATGTCTCTGATATGAACAAGAAATACTATTTTGCCTTGGAAAGTAAGATCTGTTTTCTTCGCCCATCCATAAGACAGATATCTGAGTAATGTTGTCTTTCCAATACCACCTTCGCCATCTATAAGAACTTTGCAAGCAGGTTTAGTCTTGATAACAGATAAAAGCTCACCTAGTTTAATCGGGTTTGAATCAATTTTGTTTTGCTTTTCTTTCATCAGGTCAAGATCGGTGAACATATAAGCCATGTCCACCTTATAGCGTGACTGCATAATTGCTGGTGTAAACTCATTTGTTTTGATGCAACGCTTCCTTTGTTGTTCAAAGAGGTACTCTCGAATAATATCATCTGAAAATGTTCATCAAAAGCATTTCATTACTATATTTGTTTAAAAATACATTTAAAATTTACATTTATAAGGTTTTTGACATATTTTTCAGGAATAGAAATATGTGGTATGCTTATTCAACATTTCAAGAAATACGAGCTAAATGGTAAGTTATAATCAAATTTATTTTAAAAATTGATAAACTTACCTTTACTTCTGATCTTTTGCCGTTTATGTTGAGATGGACCCATTTCATTGCCTGGAACGAAAGAATATTACATGTTTTATATTTGAATTTAGGCCATTTAATAATAAAAATAATAATAATAATAATAAATACTTTATTTTAACACGGAAAAGCTTGTGTCAATCACAAGTCTCTTATTATAAATACGGATAAAAAAAACGTTGTTGCAAGAAACTGAATGTAAATATGCCCATGTACATTTATTACATAACAAAATTGTATAAACAATATACAATAGTCAAGTTTAAGGTTCTTGATGCTACAAACTAGCCTAGGTGATATCTCTAACATTTACACAATTACATTAACATTTTTTTATAATTTAGTTTGACTTAAACTTGTTATTTCGAAATGTCAAACCTCAAAAGTATACGACGAAAAAGGTTAAAAAATTGTCCCATTGTGACAATAAAGAAGTAGGCATGTATGCGTTTTGTTCATGACGTAATTTGCTCCATCGAACGCAATTCAGAGATGCTATGCTTAATGCATTTTATTATCTGAATTTTGGTTGCTTATTTTAGGCCTATACATTGTGCATTGCTTTATATCTTAGTTTTGATAATTTTTTTATTTCATCTAATTTATAGTGGACCTCTTAATGTCAGTTTTTTTGTAATAATACAAAATTTAGGTAATATAATCTGTGTGTGGAAAAATGTATTCTTTTATTATTACACCTTTTGTATTATAAATTAAATTGTAGCATACCATCAATAAAACACTTCTCAGCCACGTCCATTCCATTTTTCCGTAAAACCTCCCTAAATGCTTCTATGTTTTCTTCTTTCAGTATCCCTTGTGTTTCAAGGTCCGCAATCAAGCTCCAACTGTCTTTATATTTCTTAAGTCCTAGTAGAAAGTTGTATCTTCCATCAAGAAACTCTATATTGGATTCAGTAAGTTCTTTGCCGAAATTTAGAATATTTATTCTGTATTTTGTGAACGATGTTACCTGAAGTTTATCAATATTCTGGAAGTGATACAATTTCTCTTTAATTGTTGACGTAAAACCAGATTGGTTAGTTACTTTCACTGTGTCGTACAGAATTGTAAGTTTTTTTTCGTTCAATATTCCAGGCCCAACCAAATGAGATAGCAATTCTGTTACATTCGATGCTCTTTGCAGATGATTTACGTCAACAATGTCTCTAAATAAAACTTTTAGCATTCCAAGAAGTCCACGTCCATCACACCATGTTGCAAGGTCCATAACTAACTGCCTGAATTCATCCTTTGAGAGATCTACAGTTAAATAATAATACATTATACGGTAAGTTGGTTTTAACTTGGCATTCATGGTGAAATGTCACGTCACAAAAATTTAAATATAATAATGATCATAACAAAAAAAAATGAAAATAAAAAGATCTTCCTAAGCAGGAAATTAAAGTAAATGCATATACATTACACCAAACTCATATTCATTACTTTTTAGTGCAATAAACCCTAATCACACACACAGTAGGTCTCTTAACATGATGGAGTTTTATGATGGTGTTGTGTACTGTAAGGGGGAAAGGTGTGCACTCTGAGAATGCCCTCTAGCTATTATCGATATTGTACCGTTTAGTGTAATGTTGTTTCCCTGGATCCGCCATTTATATGTAACCATTTTAAATTATTAATTAGCGAACAGTTACAAGTTACAAACATATTTATATTATCACTCTGTTAATCAATCAATTAGTAGCCGCTGGCAATAATATTGATATCTTTATTCAGGAGGTACCCTTAGTTTCAGTGTTTCCCTCATATATTTACCTTGGTCTGGTTGGCATATGGATCTCGACGATGACGCCTTATCTCCATCATCGTCATCTTCACTACCTGTGTACAGATGTGATAAATTATTTAGCATAATAAACGATGAATGAAATGTTTTATCGGTTTGTAATAATAAATTAAGAAGCTGTTGTGAAAGAAATAATGAAACTCCCTAGAAGGTATTTATCATTTCGTAATTTAGCATTGGTTTGATGAAAATTATATTCATCGCAATATATATGATATATTTTGTATTACTGAAAATACAATATTTCTTTTTTAAGTTGGCCTAATTTCAGTTGCTTATCGTTTACATTAGGCTAATGGAGAGCATAAGTTAATAATGTTGCTTTACATGGGAATTTGTTTCCGCGGAACGATAAACAAGAATTTAAACATTAGGATTAGGCATGCGCATACTTTCTGACGTAAACTGTTCCAGAAATTTAATTACGCAGATTTAAAACTTTAAAAAATATTACTAAAGCAACTCAGTCTATCAACTCAAATGTACGGTACTATCATTGTCTAACGATTTCTTATAACCTACAAAAGTCTTAAAATATTAGGACTACTGTTTTATCTTTTCTGTTATTACATTCATTTGTTTGCAATCTTATCGACGCCGACTCATCTCCATCATCATCATCATCTTCACTACCTAGATAAAGATGAATCATAATTAGACCATTCTAGGTAATTACTGATGAACTCAATTTAAAGTGGTAATATGACATTTTAAAATATTTTTATAGGCCTAGTTTTCCGGGGTCACGCAGCTTGGATTTAACTATGACCTGATTATTTATACATTCCACATTGTTTAACTTTCAACCGGATTAAAATGCTACTATATTTCCATGTACAATATAAATAATAGCCAACATAAAATAGATTAATTTACCCTCTTCTTCAGCTGACATGCTTTCAGACATGTTGTAGAATCTTCTAAAAACAGATTATAAAGAGAAATGTTTATTAAAATTACTTTGAAGGTGACTTTCAAAATTGAAAATCGAAAATGTATGATTAGGCTATACATTATTTTATTATGTATGATTATACATTGTATTTAATTAAAATTTGAACTTTGTACTCCACTGAATACGTATACGTTTATACAATAGATAAGTAGGAATAAGCAAACTTTATGTGACAAAACAATGTGCCTATATGGACATGATGATGACACTACCATATTTGGGCATACCACTACCATATTTAGGCACATTGCACTTTTTTTGTTGAGTGCGTACTTGCTATATTTACGTAGTACAATGATTCAGGATTAATGGTTTTGAACCTTTCAAAGATTACTGGGCGGTTAACAGTTTCGTTATGCCTGTAAATTTATAATTTATATAATACTTATGCCAAATATTTGGCTACTCTGTACAACATTGATACAAAAAAAAACCAATTCTGTTGTCCACATTCAACTGAATTAATTTTCTTATATAAAAAAAATTAAAATCTAGTAATTGCCTTACTAACAGTGCTAGTTCGTTCTAATCGTATCCATGGTTTTTTAATCACCCGTTGAAGTACTTGAAAATCTTTTTTCTTTCATATAAATATCGGGGTGTTGTTTCTACAGTTACTAAATTCATCGGAGGTGGAACTAAATTTAGAAAATTAGACCAGGTATCACAAGCAAGCTTTCAGGTCCTATTGGACGATATATATGTGTGGGGCAAATCAAAACCTAATTGTTTGACTAGATATGCCAAAAATGTTAGAACAATGGTTTATTAAAAAGTGTCTTAATTTAGGCTACTCACCATTTACAGCAGCCGTCAATCTTTCTCCAATAGAAAGTATCACATTTTCCAGGCTCTTTGTTGGACAACAGCCACACAAGTATTGTATCGTATTTCTATGCACAATGTATATTTGCTCTTGTAAAACAAACATCGTTTATTAATATTAAGTACAAAGTTCTTCTGACATAGGCCTACAGAAGTATGGTAAGGCCAAACTAAAATACAATTTTTAGTTCACGTCCGGGATTTGAAAATGATGGGTTTATAGATTGTGATGTACCAAACATGAGAATGATAGTCAGATGTTTAAACTGCGGCTAAAATGGATCATGTAATTCGATGAAAAATTGAAATTTTTTTTTAGTTTGTTACTAAATAAAATTATTCCATAAACAATAAAATAGCCAATAGAGGACGTGAAACTAAAAATTGCTTTTTAATTTGGACTTACTCTTATCTAGTACATTTTTTTTAAGTTGGTCTATATTTAGAATTTTACTGATGTTATGCTGCAACAGGCTTAAATTATGTTTTAGGGGGAACGTGGCTGTCTAGCCACTACGATAGCAATTTACACAAGCAACTGTAGGTTAATTTGGCGGTTTGTTTCAGTGAAATAAAACGGCAGAGGGCGGTGGTTTGACTGACGACTGACGGTATTTATAGAACAACACAGTTCTTTATTAGAAGAAAAAAAACGTTCAACTCCTCAAAATGTATGTGTGACAATTATTAGCTTTTATTATCACTATTGGGCTGTTGATCCTAATCAACTGATAATCACGGTATACATACCTCTTTACAGAATAATAATAAAATATAGTTAGATTATATTGAACATACATTTCTACCAAACTAAATGTGCAACTGTATTTTATCTTCACTGCTCAACCAAGGCAATTTAACAGGATACTGAGCTCTGGAGATCAAAGGGTTCAACTTTGGCTGCGAACGATCTGTTCAACGTCCCATAAATTAACAGACATCGCCCGCCGCGGAGAATGTGTACATAGTACAGTACTGTGGTATTTGTCGCAGCCAGACATACTGTAAAGAACTGTTACGAGCTCCTATCTTGGCAAGGCGAGCTCAGTGTCCTGTAGTATTAGATTGCCTTGGCTCAACTAAACTCGTACCCACTTTTCTGTAAATAAACAGTTTGTTTTTAATTATTTTGAATTAATTACAAAATATAAATGCAATCAAAAATGTGTTATATTAAGCAATAGAAAACATGGTTGAATATTCTACGCTGCTTTATCGCAAAGGGGCAGCACAAAATAGGTAACAAGCACAGCACTGATAAATTGGCCTATCTACACAACCAACCCATATGTTAATTAAAAAGTCTGTATTTATTGTCTTTTTTTTAGTCCACCCGTTGGGCTCACAAAAATATTTGGGAGCTTAAGTATTATACGTATGAAACGCTATATGTGTCAAAATTAATTAATATGACAATGTTAACTTTACATGAGAGAGTACAGCTATTAATAACCAATATATTTTGTCTAATTAATATGTTGCTTATACTGAGAAAGGTATCAAATATAACAATTTATTTGTTTCGATTTTGTTGACACCATTTATTTTTATTTCCATATATTCATGTGCAAATTCAAAGTTATGTTATATTTGTTACGGAACACATAACGTTGAATATTAATTTATTACAATTATGAATTTAACAATTGTCAATGCGTGAATGTGACCCACACAAAACTCTACAGGGGTGAGAAAAGATGTTTAAATAATTCTACAAAAGTGATTTTCGATTTCCTTCAATTCAGTATTTGAAAGATACAATACACAATATGCCTGTTCCACGTAATGAATGTTTACTTAAAATAATTTGAAAAACAATATAGTAATCTATCTTAATTATAATAATACAATATACAACAATTAAATCTAATATATGCATTTTAATATTTGGGATTACTATCTATGAAGGAATGTGAAAATATTTACTATTTACAAAAAAAATGTTTCATTTTGAGAGAAAAAAAAATAATTTATTTTACAACCACAACAATGATGAAGTATTTTGAGGTAAAGTACTACTTTTGTACTTAACAAACAAGCTAACTTTAATTACGATAACGTTAATTAATGTTAATTAACCTTTGATATTCAAATTCATTTTCTGTAGAGCACAAAGTTTTCCAAATCGAATACGCCAAACAAATACAATTCTAAAGCTCTGTCTACACTATCAAACTTTTTGACAAAAAATATATGTCCCTACCATATTTGGGCATATCACTACCATATTTGGCTACATAACATTTGTTTTTGTCTAACTAGTTTGATAGTGTAGACAGTGCTTTAGTTAGTGCTAATGTTTTCAAATAGCATTACGATGTTTGTGGTTGTTTAGAAACAAGATGGCGCCTGTTGTTCAGCAACAAGGCCTGCAAGACAGTTGGCCAAACTCTGTAACACTCTGAATCAAACAAAGTTCATCTGATTCAAAACACATTAGCAATTGGTAGCACCCACTTTAAAAAGCATCAAAATATTACTGTTCAACTTAATATTATATGTACGATTATTTAAAAATTAAACAACTGAATTGATTGAAGTCCAACATTTTAATGAATATTACCTCAAAGGAACACTGAACTCAAAGGAACACTGAACACTCAAAGAATACATCAAGTACAGATTTGTAAATAGTAATTTTCTATAAACCAATTGTTTCTATAGTATAAATTATCATTTCTAGATTATTAATAGATCTAATTATAACATGAAAGAAATAGAAATACTATAAAAATACGACTTTACACTGATTAAAGCCCTGTCTACACTATCAAATTTTATGTGACAAAAAAATGTGATGTCCATATATGGACTTGATGATGTCATATCACTACCATATTTGGGCACAAGGTTTTTGTCAAACTAGTTTGATAATGTAGACAGAGCTTTACACTTAAGAATATTCAGCTATTTAATAGTAAACGTGTATGCTTTCACCAATCTTAAATCTTCTATTTTGTAATTAATGATAATTGATCAACATTCACAAAGTCAAAAAAAAAAACCTGCCTGCAGTCTTTTTCAAATCAGAATCAATCAATCAGAATCACAGAATTTATCGTGATTACAATGATTATAAATATTAAGCTCTGTCTACACTATCAAACTTTATGTGGCAAAAAAAATATGATATGCCCATATATGCACTGTCATATCACTGCCATATTTGGGTATATCACTACCATATTTGGGCACATCACACTTTTTTTGTTTAGTTTGATAGTGTAGACAAAGCTTAATTAAAAACACAAAATACATCACCAATGCAAATATAATTATAACTATACTGTACATGAAATATTATGAGTTGAATAAACACCAATGGTGGTTATAAATATACTATAGTTATGCGTACATTGTTTGCCGCCCTCTATTCTGTAGAAATCCTAACAGCCAAATAATATTATAAATATTTAATTGTTGGAGAACTTGAGTAGTTTAATTAATAAGCTACACACTAAAAGTTTAAACATGGTGTTTTGTTTGATATGCAAACGCTTTATCCTATTACCACTTGGTATTAAGTCGTTTTTACCGTCAACATGATACAGTGGAACAAATTGTGAACATTCAACATGATCCGCCAAGTTGATGCGCACTCATTTTAAGCATAATTTCAGAATGTAAGATCTCCATTGAGATACAAATGTACATCAAATATAAAGTTTCTATCAGAATATTTATTAATTAGTTTACTTCCAACGTCCAATTCCAAGAATTGGTGAGATCAGCATTTTGAAATATATATATATATGATTAGATTAAGGTTCTTTGCTAGAAGTATTAATTGAATAATCAGCTACATACCACCTTCAGTAAATAAACCACATTTGTTGTTTTAAAATCTTCAAATGATAGGAATTTGTTAATATTCCTGTTACCCCGCGTGACATATCCAACATGTTTCATAATTTTAGCAGTCAGGTATTTAGTGACAGCTATGTACATTACGACTGTTGATGAAAAATGTGTGGCCTAGGCCATACATGATTATATGAATATAGTCCAAAATTGAGAAGGTGGTATAATGTTATCTTATCTGATACAGTAAAAGGCTATAACTACCGTATAATGACAACACACATATACTTAATCACTGCAATGCCTTTAAACAGAATAACATATAAAATACAATTCGTATTATTTATAAGGGAATCTATTATAGGTACTTGGAATGGCAGTCAATCTTACAGGGTGAATATATCATATATTATTTATCTAACTGAAAATATAATCTATTTCTAACTAATAAAGATTTCTATAAATGTACAAGAATTATATGAAGATAATTTCAGCATGGTTTAAAATTTACAAATTTTACTAAAGTATATACTTAAGGCAATTGATACATTTAACTGTACCCTCTAGAGGAGCATACTGCTTTAAAAAAAAATACAAGCATAATCAAAACTTTTCGAACCACATCATTATTTCAAAACGCAATAGCTACGCCAATTTTGAGTTGTTGTTAAGGTGTTTTATATGCTAATAAAGTGATTATGTATAAAGCTGTGTTTACAGAAGGGATGTAATCGTTACAGACTTTCCCCTAAGCTGTCCATAAAATAGTACCAAGAGGAAATAATGCATGGCGTATGATATGAAACCAACTAATCACGAATGGCAAAGATCACATATAATGGCAGTATACTGTACCTCCATGGTTATAATGTACAATTTAGACTGATTGATTAATGACTATAAAAATTCACCTGCATTTAAATTATAAAATTAATATTAAAAAAACCTGAATAATAAAAATTAGTCTAAATGACGATTTAAATGGTGATCTAAGTAACCATAAACTGTCAGCTTTAGCGAAAACTCAATGCTGAAATCGCTGAAGTGAAACGTTCCCCCAGCATCACAATACTTAAATGTGCATGTGTGTAGTGGAACAAACTTGTGCACTCATGCAGAACATCTTCTTGATGTATGCCGTATACCACAGGTAGCAATACAAGATTGTGTAGTTTTAACTGAAAAAATTGAAACATAATGGTGATATCCCAGACATATAGTATTAAATATAATAACATTCAAGGCACAGATCAAAGTTTCACCATAATTGAGTGATCTCCCAGCTTTTGATAAAGGTCTTTTCTGTTTTGGATACAAAATATTGCATAATATTCCAAATTTAGGTTCTATTACAAAACATATGTCAGACTTGGACTGTGACTGACAAACACATTGTTTTCTATAAATGCTGTTGCCCAAGATTTTCAAATAGAACGAAGAGGTATGCAGTACTCTATGGTTTGAACATGCTGATTTTCGACATTTTTTTAACCCCAGTCAAATATTCCTTATTGAAGAATATTGTGGTGACCTAGCTGTAAGTGTGATAGTGGTAACACAGTAGTAAATTTGCTACTAAAAATACAGAATTAGGGAGCAACGGTTCATCATGGTCTTCTAACAAAACTCTCTTTCAGACACCTCACAAACATTACCACTATCCAAGATCATCACAACACAACCACTCATACAATAAACTTATTTATTTATAGCATATAACTTCCAACACGCCTGTACATTAATCAAAGTTTTTGAATATTTCAATCATGGTGTACCACAATCACCAATCAAAAAGACAAATTAGTTTAATAAACCATGTTTACACGACTGCCAATTATATAATCTACTGCGGACTAACGCATTCGACACTTCATCTAGTTCTGTCTACACAGGGTCAGGTCAATCTATGAACACAAGAAGACGTATATTAGAAATCAAGAATGAAGGGAAAATATAACATCAATTTATCTTACCTGTTTTAATCATTTTCATGCCCATTTTCCGAATGGTTATTAGTACCTTGATTTGAGATTTTTCGTTCTTTTAGCACCCGCTCAAAACATTCTTGCATAAACATAAACTGAAAGGATAGAAAGTAGCAACATTTATATCATAAAATTATTATATCATTTTTATATTTTTTTCAGGAGCATTAGATAGAAGGGCAAAACAGCAATTTTAAATTTAGAGAATAACAAGTTTGATAGGCGCTAAATTACAGGTAGGAAACACTAGCTGAGACAATAAAACTTTACTGCTGCTATAGAGTCCTCTCTTCGGGTAGGAAAAGAAATGTATGTTGGACACACACAGCATGTGAATGATAAAAGTTATATTCTTTTGTTTAAATTGTATCCATTTGTTATGATTTTGAATCGAAGATAACCTTTGACCCATGTCTTTAGTTGTTTAGGCTTAGTAGTGAAAAGGATATCAAAGCATATTCTCATATTTTGCCTTTGGTCAGCATTTGGTAAGGATCTGCTTGCTTATGACTAGTAAAATAAAACAGAGGGCGCACCTGCAAATCTCTCACAATTTCTGACTGGTTTATCCATTCAATAATTCAGACAATATAATATCAGATAATATGGCCCTTCTTGGTGCCAGTAAAATTAAACAATAACATTAAAGAGAGCTCTTTGTCTTATTTCTGGTTATATTTCATGCATCATCCTAATGACACATTACATGCATAATTATAATACAAAAATGACTGACGTTGAAATACTCCTTCATGAGCATGTGAAGCTCCCCTTGGTCTACATATTGCGCTTCCAAGCACAGAGATATAAAAGCGACAAAATCTGATATATGATATCATAGTGCTGGAATTGTATAACTGAAGTTGTTATACATAAATTACATTTAAATTACTTATATAAAATGTGTCAGATTTTTACTATTGCTAATTACTTTAACACTCTTATTTCTGTCTAAAACTGTTTCCAATTAATAATTTTGATACTGTGAAATTAGCTACATTAAATGAACAAATGAACTTGTTATTCATATTTGCATTGCTGAAATTGGTTGTAGAAATTGCAAAATAAAAAGTGTTCATTTTTCCACACATCCAACCAAAACATGGTTTTATAATTATTATATTATTCAGTTCAGTTGGCCAAAAGCCAATTCAGACAACAATGACGAGGCTCAACAAAACGTCTTGACTTGTCAATGCTGTCAACGAGTCTTCTTGAGATATAGTTTTTAGGTTGTTGTTGTTTTAAACTTGTTTAATTTTCTCCCGACAAAGTTGCCCTTAAGACAGCAGAATATATAACCTATCAAATCCACTTGTAGAATAAACTAATTCAAATAATAATAAAAATTGTATTAAAAATCTTTCCAGTATAAATAAACCAATTAATCAAAAACACCATACTCCTTTGATTCAAAAGCTTTATCACTGAAACAATAAATGTCAAAATAAATCAAACATCCCAATAAAAAGCTGGATATTTGAAAATTGAATCATAAGTCCGGATTTCTTTTAATGTTCTATAAAACAAATTGTTGTAAGCACAATATCTTGTAAAATTCTTTATATTCTTCTTGTTCTCTCTATGTTTTATAAATTTATAAAAAGGTGTGTGGCACAGTATGTTGGATTACTGATCGTGAGATGAAATCTTGGTTCAAATACAACTCTCGTCGCATTGCTTCCAAGTTTCAAGTATCCTTAGGCAAGAAGAAACTTTACTTACGTTTGCCTCTCTCCACCCAGGTGTTATAAAATGGGTATGCGGGTAGGTTAAGACACAAATTGGAGTTGATTACTAGCTGAATTATGGGAGTATGTTTGTTTGATCCAAAAAAATTACTATGGTAATAATGTGAAGTGCTTAGAAGCAGTGCTATAAAACAACGAATATTATTATTATTTAGTTTTAACATTTTGAAATGATTACACTTTGAATTCAATTTATTTAGAACATGTCATATTCGAGTGCACTTACATATTGTGTGTGAACTCTGACCCATCTTGGCTTCTTCCCTTTCTTCTCATATTCAAATAAAAAAGCCATACCTTCTTCATCATTCTCAAACTGTTTTATTTCATCCCATTTGAACGTTGGTACTTGCTCCTAAGAAGAATAAATAAAATATATTGTTTAAAACACTCTTTAAATCTGTATTTATTATTATATTCAATGTGCAAAGAAGCATATTATTAATGATCAATGTCTGTATTAACCATTCACAACAGGCTAAGTGAATACGACTTAATGGAAATTCTTAAATCTTTATTGACTAAGTAATATTAGTCAAATACTTAATTTAAGGGAAATATCTCAATTAACTGTGATTAGTGAATACAGCCAGAGAATAAATTCAGATATAATAAAATCATGGTAGGTGAAATAAATCTTCAAAAATCTAGAAAATACACAGATAGTGAAAAAAGATACAGTTGCTTGAATATAAGTGGTAAAGACAAGACTGAAAAAGAAATATGATTGAAATTGAATTGAACATTATTATAAGTTGAATAAACAACATAGTGTAGAATAAGTGCCAGTGTTGACCAACTGATACAATTGAACAGCGTTTCATTACTACAGTAAAGAATACAAAAGTCAAAATTGTTATTGTAATTTATAATCATAACTTAAAGACATTTATAACGCAAGCAAACCATTGTTGTTTTTAAACACTAAATTTTAGTCTTACATTTATATTAATTACCCACTTACGTATTTCTCAGTAGCGTTAGATTTTAATAACCTCCTAAATCCGACTTATGCCAAAGGGAATACATAAAGAAATAATCCTGAGATTTGCATGCAATTCTCAAGAAACAGTAAATCACTATTAAATAAGCAGCTTATGAAGAAGAAGCATGGCTGCATTGATGTGTATACTGTTATGATGTGCAAGTAGCACTGGTGAATAAGCATGTTCTAATCAATATGCAGCATTGGTTAATAAGCATGTTCTAATCAATATGCAGCATTGGTTAATAAGCATGTTCTATTCAATATGTAGCACTGGTGAATAAGCATGTTCTAATCAATATGCAGCATTGGTTAATAAGCATGTTCTAATCAATATGCAGCATTGGTTAATAAGCATGTTCTAATCAATATGCAGCATTGGTTAATAAGCATGTTCTATTCAATATGCAGCATTGATTAATAAGCATGTTCTATTCAATAAGCAGCACTTGTGAATAAGCATGTTCTATTCAATATGCAGCACTGGTGAATAAGCATGTTCTAATCAATATGCAGCATTGGTGAATAAGCATGTTCTATTCAATATGCAGCACTGGTGAATAAGCATGTTCTATTCAATATGCAGCATTGGTTAATAAGCATGTTCTAATCAATATGCAGCACTGGTGAATAAGCATGTTCTAATCAATATGCAGCACTGGTGAATAAGCATGTTCTAATCAATATGCAGCATTGGTGAATAAGCATGTTCTATTCAATATGCAGCACTGGTGAATAAGCATGTTCTATTCAATATGCAGCATTGGTGAATAAGCATGTTCTATTCAATATGTAGCACTGGTGAATAAGCATGTTCTAATCAATATGCAGCACTGGTGAATAAGCATGTTCTATTCAATAAAGCAGCACTGGTGAATAAGAATGTTCTATTCAATAAGCAGCATTGATTAATAAGCATGTTCTATTCAATATGCAGCATTGGTGAATAAGCATGTTCTATTCAATAAGCAGCACTGGTGAATAAGCATGTTCTATTCAATATGCAGCACTGGTGAATAAGCATGTTCTATTCAATATGCAGCACTGGTGAATAAGCATGTTCTATTCAATATGTAGCACTGGTGAATAAGCATGTTCTAATCAATAAGCAGCACTGGTGAATAAGCATGTTCTATTCAATATGCAGCACTGGTGAATAAGCATGTTCTATTCAATATGCAGCATTGGTGAATGAGCATGTTCTATTCAATATGCAGCACTGGTGAATAAGCATGTTCTATTCAATATGCAGCACTGGTGAATAAGCATGTTCTATTCAATATGCAGCACTGGTGAATAAGCATGTTCTATTCAATATGTAGCACTGGTGAATAAGCATGTTCTAATCAATAAGCAGCACTGGTGAATAAGCATGTTCTAATCAATAAGCAGCACTGGTGAATAAGCATGTTCTATTCAATATGCAGCACTGGTGAATAAGTATGTTCTATTCAATATGTAGCACTGGTGAATAAGCATGTTCTATTCAATATGCAGCACTGGTGAATAAGCATGTTCTATTCAATATGTAGCACTGGTGAATAAGCATGTTCTAATCAATAAGCAGCACTGGTGAATAAGCATGTTCTAATCAATATGCAGCACTGGTGAATAAGCGTGTTCTAATCAATAAGCAGCACTGGTGAATAAGCATGTTCTAATCAATAAGCAGCATTGGTTAATAAGCATGTTCTATTCAATAAGCAGCACTGGTGAATAAGCATGTTCTATTCAATATGTAGCACTGGTGAATAAGCATGTTCTAATCAATAAGCAGCACTGGTGAATAAGCATGTTCTATTCAATATGTAGCACTGGTGAATAAGCATGTTCTAATCAATAAGCAGCACTGGTGAATAAGCATGTTCTAATCAATATGCAGCACTGGTGAATAAGCATGTTCTATTCAATATGCAGCACTGGTGAATAAGCGTGTTCTAATCAATAAGCAGCACTGGTGAATAAGCATGTTCTAATCAATATGCAGCACTGGTGAATAAGCGTGTTCTAATCAATATGCAGCACTGGTGAATAAGCGTGTTCTAATCAATAAGCAGCACTGGTGAATAAGCATGTTCTAATCAATATGCAGCACTGGTGAATAAGCGTGTTCTAATCAATAAGCAGCACTGGTGAATAAGCATGTTCTAATCAATATGCAGCACTGGTGAATAAGCATGTTCTAATCAATATGCAGCACTGGTGAATAAGCATGTTCTAATCAATAAGCAGCACTGGTGAATAAGCATGTTCTAATCAATAAGCAGCACTGGTGAATAAGCATGTTCTATTCAATAAGCAGCACTGGTGAATAAGCATGTTCTATTCAATATGTAGCACTGGTGAATAAGCATGTTCTAATCAATATGCAGCATTGGTTAATAAGCATGTTCTAATCAATATGCAGCACTGGTGAATAAGCATGTTCTAATCAATATGCAGCATTGGTGAATAAGCATGTTCTAATCAATATGCAGCATTGGTGAATAAGCATGTTCTAATCAATATGCAGCAATGGTGAATAAATTCTATTCAATAAGCAGCACTGGTGAATAAAATGTTCTATTCAATTACATTTTTTTATAGTAGATTTTATAAGGGTTTTTTTTATATTGGTTTTCTTGTTAATATTCTTTCATCATTAATCATATATATTTTTTGACAGTACTTTATTTTTATTAGTATATTTAAACGAAACATGACATAACTAATAAAATGGATATGTTGACTTTATATGATTTTATGCTCTAGCGAACACAGAATATTCGCCGTCCTCCCCAAACTGATGTGTTTCGTAAAGTCCCTATTAGGTGATGGTAAAGGACTAGAAAGGTATTTTAGTATCCTCTAGATATGTACTCACTTCAATAACACCTTCTTCAGTACAAGCCTGTAACCGGAATGTTTCAAGGTTGATAATCGGTACAACATGTCCACTCTTACGGGCATCACATGGGCAATGCGGGAATGCCAAATCCCCATAGCCTTTACATTGCCTCACAACTTTTAAATACTAATAAAAACATCAAAAATAGTTTTATTATTAATTATTGGTATATAATGTGGAAGGAAATTAGCATGGGTTGAGTATGAAATCTACACTAATGCATGTTTTCTGTTCATTAATTGTTATTTGTTCAACAAAAATGTCTGGGGCTTCTAAAGGGCCAATGAAGCTCTATAGTGCTCAAGCCAGAAGTTCTATAGTAGCTTAAAATCTACAGTATGTTCAGTACAATTAGTTAAAATTCATATAAACTCAATCTCACACATCACTATACAGTACATGGTGTTGAGAATAAAAAGCTTGTTCAGTATTTTAAATTGTTTTTTAATTATTATTATTATGTTCTGAAATATTGGGGAAAATTTCTTGCGTGGTATGGAATTGTCGAAAACATTTACAACAAGAAACTTGACAATTTAAAATTGGAAGGTTAAACAATCAATTACTAATTGAGATATTTTGCAAAATCCAACAGAAAAAAATCCAGAAAAGACAATGCTTGAGGGTGTTATACTTTATAGTGTTGCTTCAAGGGGTTATTTACTAAATAGAAATTTTTCTACTTTACTATAAATCTGACAAAATAAGAACAAAATATGACACTTACTTTAATTACACACATACCTGTAGTTTTTGATCTTTTTCTTGAAATTGTGTTAGTTCACTTAACCTATCTTCTGGATCAATTCTTTCTTTACTAACATCATCTATGGCCTTTAAAGATAAAATAAAATATCATTAAAGATAATTATATTACCTGCCTAATTGGCTTTTTACTTTAGCAGAAAAAAGCCATGTTATGAATTTGTCAGATCTAGAAAAACATCATCTATTTATTAATTAATATTGGCTAAGTGGTGGGTATCAAGCTTGCAAGCAACTCTGTACAAGTTCAATAGTTCAAATTATCGCATCACAATTTTCCTTCAAACCAACACTATGCCAATCAAAGTCTATTAATATTCATATTACTGTATATAGGCCTACAATTGATTTGTTTTTGCATTTAACTGCCTATCTCTGTTGAATGAGGTACTGTAGGTATAAAATACAGTAGATTGACCAACAAAGCGTTGCCTTAAAAGGAGTGTCTCCTCCATAATGTATTTCCCCTCGATCATTTCAAAAGTTTCTCCCAAATATGATTGGGGGGGGGGGGGGGGCGGTTTCTATTGTAACAAAGATTTAAATATTATACTGTCCAGCAGGTCTTGCGGAAATAAAATAAATTTAAATTATTATTAAATATGTCAGCATATCTGAAATTTCAAATAAAATAAATGATTATTTAATATGCAGTGTTCAAATTAATAATGTATTATTAAAAAGGTTTTAATGATTATCTTTCAGGTCACAGGGTGACCTATCTCCATACTTAAATACTGTGTTTCAATTCGTCTCATTAAGATTACGTCAAGTAGTTATGTTCGCGGTCTAATTGTACGTGATACGTGCACAGACATGATGCACGGTAGATCTTCATTACACAACACGTAAAGAGACAGGCAGGAGAAGCCATTAATATATTTCAGAAAATTGTGTGTAGCAGGCAATGCACACTGACACTCTACATGCCTAAACTCTATTCTATGCTAAAACCCATTGATTACACTTCATTTTAGTAACATAATAAATGTGTTTATGATTAAATTTTGAAGCTGTAGTGTAAAGGTCAACTTCTTGATCGTTAGTTTTTAGTACTATTTAAGCAAAAGTAAAAACCCTGTATTAACAATAAACTACAGATGAATATTTTTTTTCAGTAATATTTATAATTATTAAATATTCCCTATAGTAATAATAATAATAAAAACTTTATTTAATCACGGTAACACTTGTTCACCTCAATGGTGTTTTTCGACAAGGCCGTAAGACATACACAAATCAAATTTAACAAAACAATTAACAACAAGAGTTTATCTTAATTTACACTTAAATTAGAATAAATTAGAATTTTACAATAGATTGTAAAAGCCAAATTTACAAAAGAATAAACATCAAAATGAACAGAGCATAAGTCTATTTTTACTTAAATAATTAAACTTAATACTATAGATATTAATTAAATTATTAATAAGAATTTAACTAAAAACTGAAAATCTTAATTTACACATCTACATTAATATTAAATTACAGTAAAATAAATTAGAAATTTTAAAATTTGTGAAATCCAAATCATACAAAAGAGTGAACACCAAGATTAACGTTAAGAAAGTAATTACTTACAAATAAATGCACCTGCATATTAACCTATTGAATTGAAATAGTTAGTGAATGAATATTGATACTGAATTATATTAATATTTGATGTAATCATCAGGTTAAGCAAATTAATATTTTTGGTAATTCCCATTTTACTATATAATATTTAATAATAATATAATTAAATACACAATGTACAATTAAAAATAAATAAAATAAATAATGTCCAATCAGTTATATATGAAACTGAGATGATGAGTTTGGAAGTAATATTTTGATTTATTTGATCATTATTAAATTGAATATTAGGTGGTAAAAACACATATTTAATTACCTTTGACAATGAATTGATATTTTACACATTGCTTATTATTATTAATAAACAATATATTCATATTAAAAAAGCTGATACACTGTAGATCGGAACATTTTAGTGTATCCGTGTAGTTTTATATAATATTAATCATTTTTGTACAAATACTACAATTCAGCGTTTTTCATGTATTTTTTTATGATTGAATAAAAAATATACCATATATATCCACTTACAAAATAGAAATTTTGTAAATATCTATTGCATTCTCTTAAGATTGCTTGCATAGGAATAGTTATTCTAAATGCCAAGGTCCAAAAACATAAGACAGACAAAATAATGAGACGTTCTCAGAGGAAATGAGAAAGGCTATAGAAGTAATAGACAAAATAATGAAGACATCTTTTTAGTCCCATATTATGATTCTTTTTCAAATCTTTATGACCAAATGAATATTCAGTACAATCACAATTCAAAAGAGTCTCCCTCAAAGTGTTCTGCAATGTGACTGACACACTTTTAAATCGAGAACCCTTAAACATAATATATTTTTACTAACTCTACCCTAAATCTTCATGACAGAGTCTAGATCCTTTAGATAATTATTACCAGTTTGATATTGGGTCCTCATTTTTTTGTTTATCACTTGATTGATAAATGCCAGTCCAGCTCATACAGTAGCAACAGGCTATTTTAAAATGCACAGAATTTTAGTAGGCTAGTGAAACCCACTAGCACAAATCATTTTCCAATACTCACTGAAATTCGTATTGCTTTAATATAGTACACCATAGAGTAATAGTTCACTATAATATCTCTATGAGTACACACACAAAGAGGCCTACCTAGTGTACCCTTGCATTTGATTTATTTTGTATTCTGTCACATGTCATTATTTTCTCTTTTTATTAATGATGCTCAACTTATTGTGAATATTTTGAAAATGTTGTTTATGGCTCATGGAACAGGTTTTCGCGTTTTAAGTTCATGGACAAGGCTTTTGTGTGTTAGGCTCATGGACGAGTTGTTGCGTGTTAGGCTCATGGACGAGGCGAAATAAAGGATTAACTGTAGTGTGTGCTTATTCTACGATGCAGCTAAATTCTGAGCCATTTTTAAATGGGCCTAACCTTCAAGATGGAAGTGGCGGTCTAATTAAATTAATTAAAAATTTAATTCTTTAATATCCTAGCCAACTATTTTATTTAACTCGGCTGTCTCATAGAATTGAACAATGTATTAAACTTGGCTTATGATTCAGGTCCAGAGGTAAATATCAATAATTTTCGTGTAACAGACGATAAAAGAATCATGAAATATTCTCCCCCATTCAACTCATTATGTACATTCGTAGTGTATAACATTTATGGTCCCTCTTCTCAATGTGAATAATGCTTTTTACCTGTATTTGAATTGAAATATTTTATTTATACTGGCTGACTTCTTCAGTCAAAGACTGGTCTCCCAGAGGGCCCAGTTAAGATCAGTGGCTGTGATGTACTAGTACACCGGGGTAATCCCCTATTTGTCTTGAAGATATACTAGATTCTTTAAAGTGCACACAAGCTAGATGTGTACACTGGTCCTACGGTTTATAGTCCTTATCCGAGAAGACTCATTCTACCACCAGAACCACGGAGTGAGTGAGCTTCGAACCCCTGCCAATGTTATGGCTACGTAATTACGGTTCCACTGTCTTAATTGCTTGGCCACACACTCAATAATGTTTTATATTTATATAGTAAATTGTCCTTTAATGTAAAGCACTCATATAATTCAGCATCAGCTGCCAATTGCTACTTTCTTTCTATACCACAATAAAATAAAATAAATAAACCATCTTTTATCAAATTGTGAACGATCGACCTGTTTTTTTTTTGTGCTTAGAATCTAAACTATATAACTTTATACAAAACTTTACATTTGTCAATGTGTGAATTAGATATTACAAATGCTCAAATTATAAAACTAGCATATAGCAAAAGAAAGGAAATAGGTACTTAAAGTTCTTAGCTGATCATGATTTTTATACTTTCCAATACTTTAAAGATAACATAAAACGGTTCAAATGTTTCAGTATCTATAAATATACAACATAATTAAGTTTTGCAAATCCTAGCTTTAAGCTAAGATTAAGAACGACTTAGCTGTCTTAATTCTAAGTAGAAAAGAAGATATTATGGAGTAATGTAATCTAAATTCTATCAGATTTTTCAAAGTATGACGTAAACTTTAACCTTATTTTCAAACATCATACTTGCAAACTATAGCCCCACTATAAACGTGAAAATGGTTTTAATAAATGCATGCAATATTTCAAACATATTTTAAAACCAGTATCTGCAGTCCACATTATGCAGTTCAGGATGGAATACAAAAACTTTTAAGAATCTGATTCTACCCTGAGCGGAATTCCGCTTAATCGATCGCTCCTCGTTCTGTGTACACAGTCAGAATAGAAACAACATAGATTCTATTTTTTTAGTTTTTACTTACCGTTGACCTTTGACCTTAAGAGTAATATCAATAAGTTGGAAAATAATTTTATATTTGTGCAAAATAAGGTGAAAGGTCACCGTCACGGACTGAGATAAAACAAAACACTGGGGTAACCCACTACTCTAGGAAGATGGACTGGATGGCTATTTGATTTTCACCTTAATTGATATCATTCAACAAAGCCTGTTGACAAAATGATGCGCAAGCAGCTAGGCTTGAGATTATTGTAGAAACCTACCTGCCAATATAGGAAATCCATGGCTATTGCATCATGATTAAGAAACAGTTCTTGTTGAGGAGAGAATACCCACTTTCTAAGGCATATTCCAACCGAGCTTGTCGATGAATAGTTCTGGATCTGAATATTGTGGGGGAATTCTGTTGGGCTTAACTTGCGTTCTGAAAACGAAAACAAATGGCATAGGATTATCATGACAATAACAGATAAAAGCCACAAGGAATTATGTAATTATTATAATATAAGCCATCATTTATAAGTAAATACCACAGACATTGCGCCACAATTGTGACATTGTACCAACGTTTTTAGACACGTTTTGCCTTAATTACCTAATTAAAACTTGTTATTAATATCCATTTTTTATTTACCTACAGTATACATAATTGTCAGAAAGGCTTATTTAAAACCAACTAAAAAGCCAGTTTTGCTTAATTATGATTTTATTTAAATGCCGTACATTATGATATTGAATTATATTTTTTGTCTGAACTAAATGAGATATGATCAAATTTATACAATACAATACGTACATGAATTGTGAAAATTGTGATAAAAAATACTTAACGATAAAATGCAATCTGCTGTGTGCTAGTAATTTATGATCTTTGACAAAAGTAGTTATTACTTTGTAGAACCTTAAAGGACATCTTGACTGAGGACCATATTTTAACAACATATTAGGGATGTACATATGATTTTAGAACAATCACGAGATTAAGGATATCGCCGCACGCGCTCGCCGTACAGCCGTAAATTGCTGTGTCGTCACAGGTGCATCGCAAAATTTACGTCATTTTCTGGCAAAGTCTAACAAATCACGAAAATTTCTAGTAAACACACTTTGTAAATAAATTTTTTAATCGTTTCTTTTGCTTATCTGGACTCATTAAATAGGTTTTGCGATGTACATGTGACGTCACAGCAATTTACGGCGACGGCGAGCACATGCGGCGATATCCTTAATCTCGTAATTGTTCTGAAATCATATGTACATCCCTAATACGTTCTAATGGTCCTCGGTCAAGTTCTCTTTTAATATTATAGTAAAATAGTTACTGTACTATATTATCAATACAATTTTTTATTATTTCATTTCCCAAAACACAAAAGGCCACCTGTGGCTGTGGCTACAATACAAAAAAAGGTTCTCAAAATGTATCAATGTTCGTATAAAAAAAATTACAAAGGATGTTGATAATTAATTATTGTTTAAATTAAATGTTTCCTTCTAATGTAATTGCAAAAAGAAGACAGAATATTAAACAAATAATTCAAAAAATAGTTCATATCAAGTTGGATTCCATTATCTATAATTCATACAATGTATTAACATTCAGTAACATTCATTTATCTGCTTGAATTGACTACTGTATATATTATTATGTAGTATGACATACTGTATTCAAGACTGTGTAACTAAAGCAAGTATACTACCACATTTTAATAAACAATGTAAAAAAACACACAAGGCATACAGTACATGATAGAATACAATCTCAGGTAGCTCTCATTTGTAGAGCTCTTCATTCATGTTACCTCTACCATGTATCGAAAAGAAATGATGTGTTGGGATTCTCTCTCTCACTTAAGGGCAGGGTTCATGGAATGTACCATTATCTGATAGGGATCTTTAATCAAATTGTATATATTCAAGTTGTAGCTCTCTTCTCGGAGAGAATAGGCTAATGTCGGTTTATCCAGGTAAGCTAGGCACAAATTAGACGATAAGATACTTGTTGTAAAATGTAGTACAAAAAACATTGGTACTGTATTTTACATGTAAAAATATTAGGTTAAGCCTGGTTTCCATAAAATCGCTACACGACAGAGCGTAGCGATTCTATGGAAATGCCAGAATTTATTGCTAAATATTCTTTGGTACGCGTATACGATTCATCGCCGACAAAATTGGCAAAGTTGAACATGGTTGAACTTTGCCGAATTGACTGCGATGAATCGGGGAGCCTTCCCGATTGCGTCGGCGACATCATTTTAATGGAAACGCTGTAGCAACGGTGTAGCGATTTTATGGAAACCAGGCTTTAAAGGGGGATTCTGGATTTAAAATTGCTTTTAAATATCGTTTATTTATTAAATAAAAAAAAATATAACAATATAGACATGTCAGAATGAAGAAGTAATAACGAGAAATTTAAAAAATTTAATTTCATATACATTTTAGGGTAAATTCATGGAAAGTCTGTTTTTCAGCAGCTTAGGGAAGCTCATTAATATTCATGAGATATTCACAAAATCACGTCACCAGTGGATTCCAAACTCGCGACGTCATGTACGTTGTGTTTGTCAACTAGGCCTAATTTACATCTCTCTTCCCTGTCAAACGACGACCACCCGATCATTGTGAAATACATTTTTTGTAGATTTTCTAAGCTAGGCCTAAAGTGTAATAATAAGGCCAAATAAAAAAACATACTTGTTAAGCGTCACCGCCCGCTCCTGATTATCCAGCCGCCTCTCTTTTTATTTTTATTTTTTTTTTACCGATATACAACGGAAAGTTCAGCGGCCCGACCCAGCTCCAGAGTAGGGCTCGAAATTCACGCTAGCAAACTAGCATTTTGCTAGTAGATTCTTCATAATTGCTATTTGAAAATTTCAAAACTAGCAAATGTTTGTTAGGCTAGTGTAATTTTTGAAAAAATACATACTTTTTACTAGCTTAGACAACGCTAGCCGCCGATCGCTCTATGTCGACAACGGCAAATTGGTGAAAACAATTGTTTCATTTACACGCCGCTGATTTACGTAAAGGAAACGCGAATAGCACCGTGAATCATGTAATGTGGTAAACAGCAAGCTTTTTCCCCAACACATTAAATCATGTGCATTTAGTACGTCGCTGAGGATTACATCATCAGTCACGTGATTACAGAATACGCGATTATCAATTTAGGGATTTAACGAAATAAATATTTTGCCTACACAGTGGTCGAAGCGCGTTTTTTTATAGGTTCGTAAATAGGAAACACCCCATACATAATGGACTCTACCAATTTTGTTTACGATGATCTCGCGCTCGAGATCGGCACACCACGAGGTCCTGTTGGGCGATGGGTTTCCTTATGCCTGGTTTACCTGCCTGGAATAATTACATACACTTTTTGCATCACAACTTTAAATACTGATTTACACAGCAATTGGCAAAGGATTCATCAAAGAAGAATGAATACGTTGAATAAAAATTCACTTAAGAAATGCCGTAAGCTGTTTTCAAACTATAAATCAGCCCACTATTTAGTATTATTGAGACCAAATCATGCTTCTCGCGATAGGGAATTTCCTGGATAGATGAGTCGAGCGAGAGACGGCGGATGGCCGATGAGTGAGGTTGGGGTAGCACCTTGGACGGATTAGTTAGCCTAAGGCCTACAATTTCGCTTGGTGGCAATTAAATTTAATGTTTTAATTACGTCTGGATATAAACAATACAAAACTCAATTTTGTCATAAGCAATAATATTTCATACATAGTCAATTTTGTTCTGTTTCGCATTTTAAAAGTTTGACGTTTCGTCCTAAAAAAGTGGGGCAAAACGTCCACCGCGCAAAAATATACCTCTATAAAAAGTAAAAAAAAAAAAAAAAAAAACCGTCCCCCCGCCCCTGAAAATTTATGAGGGTGTGACGCTTAACAAGTATATTTTTTTATTTGGCCTAACAGTAGTAGCATATATTTATTTGACATTTAATGAAATACAAAATTTAGTACAGATTACGGAGTCATAAAGTATACTATTTTTATACCTCTATAGTACAGATCGTATTATCGGCTTCACGTACAATACTACTCTAGGCCTAGCCTAATGGGCGAGAGCCATTCTGACTATAGGGATTCCATGCCACGATGGCTACGTTAAAACAATGGGGCCCATGGGCCTAGCTAGCCTAGTACTACTACTAGACGATTGGCCCATAAATAACAAAACCCATCCTATCAACCAAAACTCCTAAACAATCTAAACCTAAAACGTTCTACAAAATCGGCTGTAAATATTGAAGCAAAACAAGGTCCGATCGCCGTCCACATGATGTATGGTGTCCCGATCGTCTAAGTAGGCCTAAAATAGGCTTAGTTTACTCTCCAAAAAAGCGGATACTCATGCATCAAGCAAGTAGACCAGGTAGTAGGAAGGAGATCTAGCTGATCCGGCCCAGTTAAAAATTGAGCTAGCTATAGTGTAGTAGACCCTATGCGAATAAATACTACCAGGCCTTTTACTATAGGCTACACTCCAACTCTCTTATTCGAGCTATATTATCTATACCATTCCAGTAGGTCGAGTCGACCTTCAATCAAATACTGTACATGGTTCATGTTTTGATTATAGACGGGGTATACTCGACCCGACCAGTTTGGTATTGTATATTGTATCTGCTTATCACGTGACGATGCCAGGCATGGTGGGCAGAGAGAGCACGTGTATCGTCGTCTCGCTCGATCGATCCTCAGCAGGAGGAATGTACAGTATACGTTACGCTTCATTGATTTTGATTTTTCCCTAAGTCGGTGCGAAAATCGGCAAACGTAAAGTGCAAACATATCTAATTTTTCACTGTTTTGATGAATTTTCATAAAAAAATGACTTTATAAATGGGAAGACCGACTAATATTACATCAGATAAGTATAATTTTACAAAAGTAATTGATATGGTTAATGATAACGAGTCGTCGGAAGATGGACCATTTCACGAATTTCCTATTTTGTAACCACAGTGTGATTTTGCCGTAGCTGCACTTGTAATCTGGCCTGATTTCACAGCCTTCGTTCTGCTTCACTGGGCGCTTATATAAATTGAAACTTTTACCGTTCAAGAGACAAACAAATATATTTTACATTTTTTACTATTCATTTTAAACCCGGAACCCCCCTTTAACCAGAGAAACATAGAACTAGGCCATACGTTTAAATTATACTGGCAGTTCACATTAATTGTTCATTAAGTAGAATCTTTAATTATAGTCAGTACACATTAATGCATTAATTCCTCATATGATATTATTAAGGAACTTACATTAAAGGAAATTAGCATTACCATTCAAAATTATTACCAATTACAGAGATAGAAAATATATTGAAATTTATAATAGTCTATATGTTCTCTTCTCTAAAGAATGTAATTAATATGTACAAAGCTTGATTATACATTTCTTTCCACTGGCCTATTAAAAAAAAAAGTAAGAGCTAAAAAAAAAAAGCTCTCACTATGAAATGTCCATTGCATTCTTATATTTTGTAGCTAAGTTCTTAAAGATATACTGTATTTCCCCCCTGAAAATAATTTGTTAAAATGTTTTTGTTGAATATGCCATTTTAGTGCCACAAAAAAATTGGATCAAAGACAATTTATTTACCTGAAAAACTGTAATTTAAAACAAAAAATAGTGAAATTGGCTGGAATTTAACTTAAGTAAAAACATTTTTTTTTAGTTCTTAGTAATTAACTTTATTAAAAGTGTGAAATGGCCTAGTCAAAGTCTTTTTTTTATTAATCTTCATTTTTCATGTTTTGGGGACAATACACTTGCAATAAATTAAATTCATTTGCAATATAACAAATGTTCACTTGGATCTCTAAACTGTGTCCTATACAGTAAAGTGTGTATACAATAATGATGTTATGACTTAACACATAATCAATTCATTTTGTCATAAAATGTATTAAGGAGGCAGAATATGTTAATTAGCTACTTTAAACACCTTTTTGTCAGTTCAAATATTTTGAATCTATTAATAATGTAAATTTCACTTTAAAATATTAATACCAAATATTCATAATTTTTACAGCATTTCGCAACTACCATTCAAAAGTTGGTAAAGGTGGGTGCTGAATTCATTCTGAATGTAGGGAATAAGCTGTTAAAGCTCATTGTATTAAACCTCAACATTTTGTGGTCAATGCCGCCTTAAATCCTCCTTAGTGTTTTTCAACCAGGTACGCATTTACAGCCGAGTGGACTGGCCAGGGTTGTTTTTATCAGGAACGGGTCTTTCTGTGTCCTAACCACTTGGCTAACCAGTCCATAAATAGTTTAAAAACAAATTAGAGACATTTTGGCTTTTAAAACCATACAAATACCCATTAAAATAAACAAGGAATATACTTACCAAAGTCATCTTTGACAACGTACAAGGCAAAATAATTAGCAGCTTCTTCACTCATTTCTAGTTGAAAAACGACCATCTGAAATTATCAATATTGCATTTTAAAAATTATTATAAATACAGTCAACATAAACAGAAACCATCAAGCTTATTGTGTATCAACATTTTTCAAAAGCCCTTACACACCTGAAATGCACATGATGTAATGGCCAGAAGGTTTTGCCAATTGTGGGATATGCATATACTATTACCAAATCAGAAATGTTAACGGTGCACACCCATTAGACCTATTGGATGGGCACAATCTAAAAACATACACATCCCTGGAAACTTAAATATTCTATTAAAAATATAGCAGAATATGATAATTATATCAAGTCATAACTTTCATCTAATAATCTAATCAGGAATTATGAAGAGCTTTTCCATTTGTAGTGCTAATACATACAGTAATCACTTGAATAATTCTTTGGCAGAATTTCATCAACATTTTTGTAATGTGTATTTTAATACATACTTATAGTTCAGAATATTCCTATGTAGTAATTTTGAATCTCATTTGTGATACTCATAAATTTATTTTGTCACTCATTTGTCACATTCCTTTGTCACACAATATGACACTCATTTGTGACACTCATTTGTGACACTCATTTGAGACACTCAAATTATGTTCTCACTCATTTGTGATACTCAAATGTATGTTCTCACTCATTTGTGACACTCAAATTTATATTGTGACACTCAAATTTATATTCTTATTCATTTGTGACACTCATTTGCGACACTCATTTGCGACACTCATTTGCGATACTCGATTGCGACACTCGATTGCGACACTCGATTGCGACACTCGATTGTGGTACTCATTTGTGTCGCATTTATTTGTGACACTCAATTGTGAGAGTATGGTACTCACATAAAACACATTCATTATCAATTTCTGATTCTCACCTGATAAACATCTTCTGTTGTATTATTTTTTCTAATTTTCACGATTATGCTTTTACGATTTGGGAGAAGAATCCTCATGTCCACTTCGCTAACTGGTTGCTTTTTACTCTATAATAAAAATCATAAATTATAAACCACTCAAATGTTAAATGTTCTTTTTTTTTAAGCTCTGTCTACACTATCAAACTTTATGTGACAAAATAATTTGATGTGCCCATATATGGACATATTTGGTCAAATCACTCTTTTTTTTTTGTCAAACTAGTTTGATAGTGTAGACAGATCTTTAGAGTATAACTGAACTGGTACTATATTGTATTACTGTACAGTATGTTAAACAGTAACCTGTATTGCTACAGTTCAATTCCATGACAGTGTTCTTACAGTCAACTTTTATATAAAGCAAACTATACATAATAAAATAATAATAAACAGTATTTATATAGCGCCTAATGGATCACTGACCCCTCTAGGTGCTTTACATTAGACCCTAACTAATGGTAATAAACTATCCCCCGCCGGACACCATTCCGGTATTTCTTAGTCGAGGTTTCAGGGATGGAGACAATCAATAATGTGAAAAAAAATGTAACTATAAGCTTAACTATGCTTAACTAAGGTAAAACTATCCCCTGAGTCAAGGTTTCGGGGCCAGAATTAAGAATAGATATACATAATGGTAAACGCATATTACATCTACACATGTTCAATAGTCTGTGATTGTACCATGTAGTAGGAGTAATTCACCTTAATAATAAATTTATACATTATCGGGATGTGTTTTTTTTCATACCAAAGATATTTTTTTTAATTGCACCTTAGAGAGGCCGCAGGATGACTCAAAATATCGGGGTGGGAAAAAAAAAAATCCTAAATACATTGTGCATAACACTGTATCATAAAATTTGCAAAGGATAATTCACAAAAACTGAAAACAAAATGTTTAAAACAATTATAAGACAGTAGGATAATTGGGTACTTCACTTTGGTATGTTTAATTAATTGAATCTAAACTATTTCAACCGAACAGAAATATTAATGAAAAATGAAATTGTTATATGTATATATATTCAACATCATAATAAGATGTTTTCTACATGCAAGTCTGTACTTAACCTTAAGTTGGCATAATATTCAAGACTGAAGTAGTCTACTTGTGAATGTGGAGAAGTAAGGAAGTCAATGACCAGAGAAAGACCAAATTAAAAACATGATGTTTTCAATACCAAGCACCAGAACAAGAGCATATGACATACATTATGCCTGGGTTTGATCACAGATTAGGACCCTTTTCAGATAATGTTTTTTCAGCTATAGGCGCTTGACCTTTGACAAGATCGCCTTAAATTTATAATTTAAAACTACGATACTTAGTATTGTATATTCAGGAATAGCCGCTCCATAGTCTCTTTGCTTTTCTTCCTTATATCTTATTCTTATTAACTCAAAATTATTTTTACTAACAAACATTACTATTTGTATGCTTAGGCTAGGCTAGTGTGTAAAACATTATTGACATAATATCATTATACATCCACATACAGTACAACTCTTCTTAACAATTTTTTCAATCTTCTAAAAGTCGTAGTTAGTCATGTCTCGGGTCACATTCTATGGTCACCGTACAGATAGGCTACTACATCAGTACTTCTATGAATGGATGACTAGTTGGTGACAAGAACGCTAGTTGGTCATACCCAGTACCGTTTTGATTTTACGATCTTTCAGGAAACCATCTCACAACGTTATTGGCTGGCAATCACTTTTGTTTGCCTTTAAAAACAATTAAAATGTATACGTACCTCCTCATATTTATTTTCACTTGACTTCAAGAACTCCTGGATATAGTCGGACTCTGAAATTATTCTTACCGAACAAACTGAAAATTACAAACAAATATTTAAATGCCATTGGTAATAATTAGATAGGAATAAAAATCCCATATTAATATCAAGAATAAGTAATTTTTTATAATATAAAATTTATTATTTTGTGTTTTGTACATAGTTTATAAGACACTGAAACAATATGAACCCAAAAAACAATTGGCATATAATTTTAAATCGGTTTAAATAATTACAAACTGTAGTTTCTGCAGTAATTTCCTGAGAATAAGTTTATCAAACCAATAATCAACATAATGATTTTCCTATTTAAAGGATTATGAAATTAGTAATTCATAATTTTCTATAGATTTTATACTGACTGACTGAGTACATTTATTAAAAATGTCAGCATCATACACAGCGATAAAAAAAAATAATAGTGGAATGAAGACGTTGTGTTTATGTTTTTTCAAAGCCACAAATGACAATACTTCAGAGCAACAATGCAATGCCAGTTGTACAGTACATTAAACAGACATACAGCACACAGGTAGCCGGCATTGTATAGTACTTCAGTATAATAATTCATAATGATAATTTATCATATTATTATTAGGGAACTTCCTCTACCAAACCAAACACTATTAAGCTCTGTCTACACTATCAAACTTTATTATGTGACAAAACAATGTGATTATCACTGCCATTTAAGCATACAGTATCACTACCATGTTGGGAACATTACATTTTTTTGTCAAACGACAGTTTAGTTAGATAATGTAAACAGAACATTAGAAGATCTCCATAATGCTACTATTAAATTGTGCCTTTTACTTTTAATGGCTCAGGGGTCTATAGAATTAATTTAGACATCTGTTAATAAGTATAAACGTATGTTACTTAAATTATGTATCAACTAGGGGTTAAATATTTGATAACGTCACACTGAAATATCGAAAACCACAGTAAACATGAAAAGATCAGAGGTCACAGATTATAAATTTACAATTTTCGATACAATACTGTTTGACAAGTATCATAATTGAAAAATAAACAAACAAAGGTCATATTGCCAATGTTAAAATAAACAGTTGCTTTTTTTAACATTTTAAACTGTTAATGTTTAACTAATCAACATTAAAATCAGGCATCTAATTTTGTGGTTTCACATTCTGTGGCCAAGCCAGGTTAAAGGTTGGTTTCCATTATACAACACGAGAAATTTGACCATGATCAGTAGCTCACATTAGCTTGATGAGCAGTTTTTTGTACTAATGGAAACCTCCCTTAAAGGCCAGGTGCGGGCAAAAAATTTCTATTGATCATACATTCCAATAATTATCGATCTACAGTTTCCCCTATGTTTCATAATTTTTGGGATTTTATTTGTGTTACACGAGCTTGTTGAAAATAAGCACTTTCTTATCAGTGGGGGGATAGTTCAAATTACACAGTAAAATATCTATTCTTTTGTACACAAATTTTGTAAATAGAGAGGCATTTTAAAAAGCTATGAAAAATAAATGGTGTGGTAAAAAATGTTATCAGATGACTAAATATAGGTAATATAACTTGAATATTACATTTCTGATATTTTTATTCAACTTCAGATTTTTATTTTCATGCTATAGCAAAAATTATCCACCGTATATCCACCATCTTTTTTCACCGTCTAGGGAGTCACCAGACATGTTATTACATTAGGTTAACTACCTAACTACTGAAAAAAAGTCTTCCTGGTTTTTATGGAAGAATTTTGCCAAATTTTGTATTTGACCATATTAAGGGAAATTCATGTTTTTTCGTCTCGATTTCTGTTACAAATATTTGATTTATGTACAATTAACCAAATATTATATTTAAAATTCTTGCCTGTACCTGAGCTTTAAAATGTAATTTGGGCCTACACGTTTGGTTTACACTCACAAATGTCCCTACATTCCAACCATTACACAAAACGATTTTTTTTTACTTTCATTATTCAACTTTTCATTGACATAAAGTAACACTTTTTATTAACATTGTTAATAGGATTAAGAAAGAAATTAGAAAACCACAGAGAGAACTCATCTACTGTACTATATTAAACATACAGTAATGTGACTAGGGACTGTCTATGGTTGTTAATGACCTTATAGAAAAATTACCCTAACGCAAAAAATGCAGCTAAATGTTTTGTCTGTTATTAAATGGTAATTATATTATCGTTAATGTATTTTGTCTAAGAATTTAATTCAATAAATTTAATATAGCTGGCTCATGTCATTTGATTGGACGATTGTGAGTCACATGGCATGCAATAGTATACAAATAATGAATGTTTATGAGTGCGATGGTACATATAATTTCATGAAGTGAAAGGTAAAATTCTATTTTGATAGACAAAGCACGAGTTAAAATAGAATTTAATATCACCGAATTAAATTATTTGTACTATCGCACTCATCTTAAACATTCATTATTTGTATTCCGTATCCTCGGGTTTAATCCAACTTCTGGTCTAATCCCACCACCTACTTTATGTTTGATTTCAGAAAAAGGTGTATCCCTGGGTATATAGTCCCAGTATTGACTTTTGGTCTGGATGTAGGCCTCTCTCTCATCTGAAGATGAGTTTTTACAAGAAATGCTTACCAATCTTTTTTTTTTCCTGAATCAGGGTTTCCCCAGGTTTAGTTTCACTCTCCAAAGTCAGCCCAATTTCGTGTTCTAGGGATATGCGGCAATATTACATTTGAAAAAGAAGATTTCTTTTACTAACCTTTTTCTAGGTAATGCTGTAATTCTCTCCTTCTCGTGTCCAATTGTTTCTCTGATAATGAAAAAGGCCATTTGCTTGGAAATTTAGGAAACTGAAAGTCGGCAAACTCTCTTTTCAGGTTTGAATGCAAAGTTGCAAATTCACTGAATCTATGTGAACACACCAATACACCAGCATTGTAAATATTATAAGCCTATCAAAAAAAAAATGAAATTTATCTAAATCAATTTTGTCGATAACACTGTGTAAATATGGATTTACAAAGAGTACATATTGATACTATAGTCAAATCAGAAACATGATGTAATTCAACGAAATGTTCAATTTAAAAATTTGCATATTATTATGATGAAATTTCTTTCCTCTGGCCAAACAAGTGACATCTTGGTTTACACAGAGCAAGCATAGACAAAAATGAACTGGTTTTCAATAAAATAGTGTGGCTTTTGTCAGTCTATCTAGGTTACTGTAATTGATCAAATAAGCTACTTCATTCTACACTGCAATAAAATAAACACAGTACATATTCACAATCACATACGGGAAATCAACTTTAAAATACCAATTTATTTTTAACATTTATGTTTTCCAGGATACTGAAATTAAAAGATATTGGTTGTTACTGTCAAATAACAGTACCAGTCAAAAAACAACTGGGCCTAAATAAAGATATGGGTTTAGATTTAAGTAATTACCACGGCAGTTATATGCATGAAAATCAAGTATGCGTAATACTGTAGACTGTAAATGGCAGTGCTGCAGTTGCAGATAAAATGCATTATAGTCAAGTAAGCGCAACAGTTAAGAATTGCATTGAGTCAAATAATAGCTGCAGGCAAATAAGCATGGCAGTCAATATTGTAGTCAAGTATGCGTGGTAGTTAAATAAGGGCTGAAGTTACAATTAAATATATGCACAGGGGACTTTCAAAGCATAACAGTTGAAAAACGCTGTAGTTAAATTAGCGTTACAACTAAAATAAAGACGTTAGCTAGAACAAGCAGCTAAATAACGGCAGCATTCAAATATTTGTGGCACTTAAATAAGTGTGAAAGTTAAATAAGTTCTAGTAAAGTACTAAGTACCCGTCAGGGTCCCTACCTAGGGTTACAGGTCTCAGGTCTTTAGTTTTTAGTTTGTTTTTTTTTTAAATTAATTAGTGTTCCATGACCTTCTCATCAAAATTAATGTCATTCATTGTTGTGCTGTGTCAATGTCAATGACAGCGAAATGTCCCCAATAATGGGGATACTGTAGCTATGCAAACAAGTAATAAGTAAGTAAGTAAAATAGTCTTAATTTTATACTACATCAAAGTACTGACAAAAAAGTGTGATGTGCCTAAATATGGTAATGATATGTCTATGGGCACATCATACTTTTTTGTCACAAAAGTTTGATAGTGTAGACAGAGCTTTAAGCTATATTACATTAGGAGGCACCAATTTTCTCACCACAAACTTTTCTCCATTTTTACTATCTTGCCTATAGTCTGGTATTGTAATTGAAACTTGTCTTTTTTCACTGTAGTCATAGTTTGAATAGCCTGACGATTCGTCACTTGGTTCTCCTCGTTCCTCTCGTAAATTTGGAACCGAGATGATTGTTAACGTTAATGACGACCCTCCTTGTTTGATCAAGTCCACAACATGCTTATGAGTGGCGCCTTCTACATTCTCACCATTTCTGAAGAAAAAGAAATATTTGTAAGTGTATAGTATATTTTTGATATATCCCTATGGATGTTTTATATTTCAAGATGTATTGTCCCCCAAAGCCATGAAAAATGAAGATTACTAAAATCAGACTATAAATAGGCCATTTTGCAGTTTTGATTAAGTTATTCACTTCTATAAAAAAAAAAAAAAAAAATATTATTTTATTTAAAAGAAGACAAAAGAAACGGTTAATTTTAACCAAAAACCATTGTTTGACAGCTTTAAATTACATTTTTTCAGATAAATAACTTTTTTTCAATTCAGTTTTTGGTCAAAGTAAATAACTATTAAGTGGCAATAAAATGGCATAATCAATAACAAATAATCAATAACAAATATTGAAAAAAAAAATTGTTAAGGGGAAATTATATCTTTAAGATTAGCAACACAGTGCTGTTAATTTTTTTCAAAGAAAAACAATAAATCGGTATTCTCTGTAAATTCATTAAGAATATTTTTTCTTGATTTAATATCAGATGTGTGTATTTATATCATGCCCCCAAATAAGTTACAAATTATGCAATTTGATAGTAAACACAATCACTAATTCCATACATTATAATGTCAATGCTTGAGGATAAACGTCACAAGATATTAATTTACCTGACAATGATGGCTATTCTATTTTTGTCATTTACAAATTATATCATTTCGGTTTCCAAAAATAAAATGATATAAATTGTTATTAATAAAATTAGAAATAATTTCTAATTCTAGTGTACTAATAATAATTTATATTATTTTACAATTATTGTATTGAAAACAGCCTCTAAAACTTGTCATCCCTGTACAGTGTATATCGTCAATCAGAATGTACAGTATCAGCATTGTAATAATTAATCTTCGGGTAATATTAATTAAAATATTAATTAAATTTGTATTCTTTAAATTGTTGGAAGGCTATTTTGAATAAATTATATTTGTAATACTATTAGATATTCAATTTAACATTTATTTCGACCAGAATCAAACTTTGTAATGAACATAGATTAAACAAATAAAACAACAACAAAAAAAGTTGGTAGAGGGACCACATAGACACTTAAGATGTATTGTAACCTGAAAAAAAATTCTTAACCAAATTTTTTTTGAATATGCCATTTAAATGTAACTTAATAGTTATCCACTTTGACTATTGGATCGAACAAAAAAATACATTTACCTGAAAAAAACTGTAATTTAAAGCAAAAAAATTGTCAAATTGGTTGCTAACCAATTGGTTGAATTTAACAATTTATTTTATCATTTTATTTTATAAACCACTTTTTTTTTCTATGGAAGTGATTAACTTTATTAAAACTACAAAACAACATATTTAAAGTCTGATTTAATTAATATTCATTTTTCATGTTTTTGAGGGACAATACTTTAACAAGTCCGTCACTTTGGTCCCTCCTTATATACACAATCCATACAAAAAATTAACAAAAAACAAGTTTACATGTTCAGTGCCTTGGACAATCTGGCACAAGTACATGGCCACTGAACAACGCAAGACGAAATAAAAAATCATGACATTAAATAATACAGTGTATGTTGTAATTGCGTGGGAGTTTGCTAGACATCCTATTATTAGTGTTATTAGTTAAAAAATAATTTTGCTCAACCTGACTAAATACCTGTACTTTAAGGAAGTAAACACAATGAATGATACTTGCAAATAGTTATTTGGTAGAACTCAACCAATGATCTCAAAATTATACTCAAACCCATTTCCTATTATTTCTATAAAGTCTAATTCTTTCTGACTATAGTTTCAATATTGATCTTTGCCATTTGACTGGCATCATGTGGAATTATTTTGTTCCATTTTAAAGTTCTATTCAATGGATCTCAACAGCTCTGTCTATAGAGTTCTGCGGTGCTGACATCACAACGGTAGGTGGCGCTGCGTGGACGGTAGGTGGCACTGCATGGTTGCTAGCCAACCAAAAAATGCGTTCAACCTGCCTGAGTGACTCCTAGTTCACCAATGGTTTGGAATAGGCTTATTGAAGTAGTCATTTTAAAACTTAATCATTTTCAATAAAAACAAACTAAAATTTCAAAAGATCACTAAATATTTGTTTTTAACAATCTATTTATTCTTCAACTACAGTTTAAGTTAAACAAAATCAAGCTAAGATATAATTTGATAGAAACACAAATCTATAGTGGTTATCAACATATAGTGTTGAATGCATTTTTGGTAGCACCATTTACCGTTGTGACATAACACCGCAGAACTCTATACATTGTTCTGCTCCTCAGTTAGACTGAGTCCACCTTTTTACCATGGCCTATTAGTCCTAAACATCTGAAAGCGGAGCTTTTATGTTGATTAAATATATAATTATTATTATAGTTTACTAGGACAGATTGTTTGTTTTTTTTGCTTTATTTTTTCTTTGTTTCATTGAAATAGACTCATGAAAATATTCTCCGCATTCAACTTATAAACATTTATTATTTGTACATTGTATTTAGTATTGTACTATTTTATTTTACACAAATTTCTTGGGCTTGCTTTTATTATTTTTACTGTATGGTCATTAGAAAAGAAATCAATTTCAATTTTAAAATGGTATTCTTACAAAAATGCTCTGAGAATTCAGTACATTTCATGATAGCTTTGGCAAAAACTCATCAGAAGTAATCGCACAATTCTGAAAATTCTTGTCATATTATTAGACATAAGAAGCATTATACAATTATGGAAGAATTTCATTACATGTTATAATACAATGCATTACTCCCATTGGGGATGGCGGATAATGCTGTCAGTAGCTGCTAAGCATGATTGTGTATGTTGCTAATCATTAAGGCTCATATAATGCAGCATATGGTGCAGAAGTTATCACCATTAAAATCTATTTTTAGCATCTCTTTATTAATATTATCCACCATAAATAGAAAATCTATATTCACAAAAACGAACAAAATATGTTTAAATATATTTATTTCATTCTTTGTTTTATACATTTCAGATAATTATCTAATTATCTTAAAAAATATATTATTTTATATTCATTAGAACTATGATTGATTTTATAGTAGACATTCATTTTAAGTTAAGCCAAACCAGATCACAATTGGTGATTTAACATTAAGTGCCATGGACCTAGAATATTATCCTGTAATCCAAAATTAAAAACATTGCATGAAAGTTGGTTGTAGTAAGCCTGATGATAGGAATAGAAAAAGGCAAATATATAAGCATTTTTTATACAGTGGAAAATTCAGTATTGTATTGTTTCTCAAGTGGACATGTCATTGGAAAAGAAAATTGGTGATTTATTTTAATAATTGTGAACTGATTGTGGAAATGTTGTTGGCTTTTTCCAGTAATAACTGAAGGTTTTTGTTTAAGCTCGGTTCCGAGGCAATGCAAGGACGTAAGCACAGCGCCAGCAGTGATTTGATCAGGTACAAGCGACTTTTCGGGAGATTCATCACATCATGATTGGTTGCTTTTACGTCCTTGATTTAGCCCAAGAGATGCCTATTTTGGTTTTTTGGGTATCTCTGTATGCTATGCTAATTACCAAAATGCATATTTTATGGTTTCTTTCCCGTGCTGATGTGCTCATCAGCATATATTTCTGGACAATAGTTTTACACAAAAAAACTCTAATTTTCATGTATCTTTTTTAAAAACCATTTTATCACTTTTCTTATACATAATACAGAAGGCTAATTTCAAAAATAAGGCTGGAAAAAAGGTAGTAAGTCATAGGTACGTAGACCATCCAATATGGCTGACAGCAATAGATCAATCAGATTACATCAGTTTAAAATTATTATTCCTACTCAGTCACAGACTCATCTCAAATAGCGTGTGCGATGCATGTTCTGGTCAGGGTTTGGGAACAAAACGCGTACGTTTGTGATTTGTTTTTTGTGACGTTTGCTCCCAAACCCTTCCCATCATGCATTGTGCAATGACGTTCCTCGTGAAATCAAGCTATTTGCAAAAATCTTACTGGCCAAACAAAGACCAAAGCAAATCACGATCATTATGATATAACAATCCCCTCATAATTATACAACTTTTTTTAAATTATTTATGTTTGTTTGTTTGTATGTTTGTTTATATATTTAGGCAATTACCAATGGGTAACCATAAGCAAATTCATTCACTATCTTTCGTAAATGTTATTTACATATTAGACTAAATTTATTTTGTAAAACTGTTTGTTTATATCATAATATTAATAGCAACATTTTTTTCACATTATCGATTGCAAGCCGATTTCCTCAGTTGCAAAAAAATATGATTGATGACGGAAAAGCAACGCTTTCTAATCTATTAGTACAGTGAATAAACCTTTTCACGCCTCTAACCTTAATCAAATTCTTGTTCACAAGTACTCTTTAACCTTCCATGTCTTATAATTCAAGATTTTTTTTTAATATTTAATAAATTAGTACTCGTAGTAGAAATAACAACCATGACAAAACATAATGGCATTCTGATTGGAAATAAATGGTTCTTTTTTCATTTAAAATTTGCAAAATTTGCAGCATTCAGATGCTGCAATTTAAACAATTTAGTGATGATGTTGAATTTTAAAATGATTAAATAGAAAAAAAACTTTTTGTTTTATATTATAATTTTTGTTTAGTTATTGACACCACAGGCCTAGTGTTATTTACATTAAAAATGCATATTTACGTAAAATTGTGAACGTCTCAATAACATTAAAATTATAAATATAATGAATTAGCATGTAATTGATAACTTTTTTTATTTTGTTGGGCGAGGATTAGTATGACCAGATTTTTTTCGCAATTTGAATCAAGATACTTAATTCACATTGGAAAGGAAATTTCAAATTGAGGAAAGTATTTTCAAAATTCAGTATTTGATCATAACCTAAAAGCATGATAACCTTAAAGTAAATATATATCCTACATAATTTATAATAGTTCAAGTGATTAAATTATTAACTTAACAGAATAAAATAAAATGTTATAATTAATAATTATGAATTTTGGATAAATGTTTTAATAATAATAATATAAGGCAAAAAACTGAATGGCAAATCAGGGCCTACTTATTTATAAATAGGTAGGCTAGCTTACTTTACTAACTATAGCAAGACTCAGAGTACTAGCCTCTTTCACAATTTCAAAGTGCATAGATAGAGGCTGATATAGGCCTAGTGATAGATAGGCTAGGTCTAGCTAGGCCTAACTAGTACTAGGCCTACTAATACTAGGCCTATTTCTATACTAAGTTATAGTCATACTAGGCTAGTTAGCCTAGACTAGTTAATGTCTTATCTAGCTAGTAGGCCTATAGTATAGCCTATACACTCGTATTCTAGCCTGAGATGTATTAGTCTATGCCTAGCATATAAGCTTGGGCTATTCTATGAACTAGCTAGGCCTAGGCTAGGCCTACATGTTGTGTTGACTGTTGACAGCTAGCTGGACTAGCTAGGCTGCTATATGCTAGGCCTACTCACACTTCCAGTATGCGGTCTCCCTTCAGGATCCCAGCCTTTTCTGCAGCTCCACCTTCCAAAACTGCGCTAACATGTTGAAGAGGTGCATACAACTCTCCATTTATACTCTTCAGTTGACCACCTTCACTGACTTGTCCACGAACGTTAAATCCAAAACCAGTTTCACTTTTATGAATTTTAACAACCCGAGGTTCAATTTCTTCACTTCCCTGAATGTTTGCCTCCGCCATGATTACCACCCTGGATTCTCTGATAAAGTCATGTGACTTGTTGTGTTGTTTACATATTTTAGAGGGCGGTATAATATTTACGCCTATACTTGTACTCTACTGTAGTACGACTTCTAAATTTTTACATGACACTGATAATCTTGACCAGCAATGTTATACTTCCATAATATCTACCTTATTCCACCCACCCAATTTAATTTCTTACTGTTGGGTGAATACGTTTAACATTTTAATAACCTAATCGCCTAATTGCACATCAAAAGTTGGGGGAGATAATATATGATATCATCACGGAAGTGACTACAACTAACTTTCCTCCAATCCGAAACCAGCATCTTGGGAAATAGACTGACAATCAGAATTCGCCAGGGAGAGAGCAAAAATACATAAATTATTTGATTAAAAAATAATATTATAACAAAATATAACAAAATATAAAATATGTATTCACATATACCGTAGACGAAAATATATTGTTTAAAATTACCTATAATAAGCATTTCATAATGCGTTTTCTTTATAACTTAACTTTGATACATTTTGGAGTCATAAAAAGTGCGGCCTTTAGAATTCTAACATATTGAAATAATAACATATAAAATGATTTTTAAAAATAAGATACGGAAAATTCACAAGTTACACGCAGGCCTACAATTATTTTAATATCAGGCGTATAGATTTATTAATTTCAAGTTATTTGTAGATTTTCTAAACAAGTTTGTTTTAAAATCATGATATTCATACAATGTAAGATAAGTAATACTAATATGGTATAATACTGTATAATTTATTGTTTAGATTACTGGATGACATCCTGTTCAGACCCTGTGACACGTCAATCACAATGTTGCAGGAGGACTCCAGTTTCCTGTTATAGCTTTTGTTCTTAAATTTCCAATTACCCTTTCCTTCTCCATGCATTCCCATTTAGAATAGAATATAATATTATGTTTTCTAATGCATATTTCTTGATAAAATGTATTGTACTATGTTTTTCATTAAATTAATGCTATGTCCTCGCTGTGCCCTCAACCTTGGTAGCGAGGCTTGTTTCCAAAAGAAAGTCAGAATAATAATGATCTTAATAATTATAATACACATGATAAAAACATTAAATTATTAATAGTTGGAAGAGTATTTAATCGTTTTAATTTGTATATCTACTTTGACATTCATGCTAAACACATTGCGTTCCATTAGTGCCACCATTTGGAACCAGAGAACACAAAGTTATAAAAATTACAAAATTCTTTACCCACACTCACATCTAATTTTAAATTTTTGGCCACACGATTTTATTTAGCAGCAGATCACAATATTATAAACATTTAACCAACCACAAATAAACTTGCTGTGGAAATTAAAACTCAACCATATAGTGACCGAATGAAATTTATGAAACTGCCATCATTAGCATTTCGAAGAAAGAGGTCTTGCTGCTTACAGATTTTTAGAATGATACAAAAGTATGATAATGTTAATCCGGGTGTCTTTTTTGAATTAGTACCTTCTACTGTAACTAGAGGCCACAATTTTAAAATTAAAAAAGTTCATAGTAAATCGAAACACAGACAGAAATTCTTTTCAATATCTGCAGTAAATGATTGGAATAGTTTGCCATATCATATAGTAAATGCATCCTCTATAAATAATTTTAAAACCCATCTTGAAACACACTGGAAAACCCACAACCTAAAGTTTGAGCCATTATAACCAAGATGTTCAAAGAGGGACTCACAAACCTTAACAGGTTTATAGTCTAAAGGTCAAGGTAAATCAAGGTAAACTTATTTTATAAATGCTGTATGATTGGTCATAATTTTTCGACTCACTAGCGCCGGAAAAAAATCCCTTTTTTTAGGAGGCTAGAGGAGCTAGCTAGCTAGCTATGAATGTATTTCGATAAGAAAGATACTCGATCTTACCAAGAATATATATCACAAGAATGAGTAATCCGCGATTTTCCCTGTAACAGTAATATTGTCCATGTGGTAGGGCGCCGCCATAAGTGTGGATGTATCTGGGATGTATACAACTTTTTGTGACGGTTTCACTAATCAAAGGCTGGACCACCGGTAGTATTTTCATGATAAAAATGTTATAAACTACATGCCAACATCATGTTAAATACTATTTGGATGTTTAATTGTTCGTTTTATGCAATTTATTTAGTAAAAACTGCCGTATAAACAGTTTGCTTTATCAACCGGGCGCTACGATAGCGTGACCGGGCGTGTTGGTGTTTACGCGTTTTCACGAACGATAGTTTAATAATATTCCTATATTTAACTTGTTTCTGGTAAAACAAATAAATGTTAATGATATTTAACATTTTTTCCTATTAATAACATGTATTTTATACTAATTTATATCATAAAACAATACTTAATTTACCGGGCGTAGAGTAGTACATGGCAATGGTAAAGAATAGGCCGTGCTGAGTAACGATTCGTTGATTTTTGGTGTTGCTGTGTTAGGCTTTTTTTGTGAACTAACTTAGCATGTTAGTAAATAATTGTCTGTAAAAGTGAATGTACACTAGTTTGTTAATAAATACGTATTATAAAATAGTTTACAATTGCAAAATATATTATTATTCTATTTAATGTGACATGTATAATATCTATTAAATCAAGTCTTATTTAGTATGTATACATCCGCCCTTATGAGGGCGGGCATCACTCTCTGGAGCTCTCTGTTACAAATTTCTCATGCAAAAATCGCGGAATACTCATTCTTGTGATATATTCTTTGATCTTACGAACAACAGCAGAGCGCAGCAAGTCAGTAGTGAAATAATTGGATACAAGTCAACCAATTAATTATGAATAATAAGGTTAATTTTTGGTAGTTGTAAAATGTTGTGGAATGGTACAAAAATGTTTCGTTCTTTTCAATCTAAACATAACAAATGTACTAAAATAAAAACATAATGTACAGTGTTATCGCCTCTCTATATATATGCCTAGAGGCTAGGCTAGGCTTTTTAGGGCCTTCCTTGCTAGCTAGCTAGCTAGCTAGCTAGGAGAGGCCTAAAGAAGGGTAGGATGTAGTACCTGGGAGTAGTAGGGTCGTTTCGCTCCTTTTGCGAAATTGTACAACAGGCTATCTATAGCAATATAAAAAAAGAGCGAAACGACCAACCTTAAATTAACAATTTCCTTTTTGTATTGTATTTGATTTTATTTTATTTAATATTATTGTTTTTATAAATTTTTAATAGATTTCGCTGGTACCGTGGCCGTGTTATGCGCAATTTGAAATTGCGCAATGGTATTCCTTGCGCAATTTAAAAATGTGCAAGTCATCCATGCGGCAACGAGAGCATTGGGGCTTGCTTCTCTCAAAATTATTTAGGCTACAGTAGCTAGGTCCGCTGTTTGAAATTTTCTGCACAATTTGAACTGAGTATTCTGATTCAAATTGCGCAAGAAAATTCTTTCACAATTTCAATTTGTTCAAATCATTCAAAATATGCATAACTAACAGCCGTATTCACAAGTGAAATAAACCTCGCTTATGATTGGTGTAAATACTGCCACTAAATCCACCATTTTGTTTGGCATCATTTTGTTTTTTAACAATTTTATTTATAGGAAAAAGCTGAAGAAGAGAAGGAACTGGGAAATGAGTGTATGAAATCCCACAATCCCACAGAAGCTATTCTGCATTATACAACCGGCATTAAACTAGACAAAAAAGAGCACCGCCTCTATAGTAATCGCTGTTTTGCTTTCTTGCAAATTCAACAATTTTACCTTGCATTACAAGATGCTGAAACGGTCATAAAGCTTAACCCTGATTGGCCAAAAGTAAGTAAGTTATTTTTAGTGTTCAATAAAAATTGAGAGTCCTGAAGATTTGTGTATTTGTGAGGTTTTTTTGGCACTGAAATTATAATACAGTAAAATAGTGGAATATTATTATTATAAAAATATGGTTTTTTTATAGGGTTACTACAGAAAAGGTGAAGTTCAATTCTGCACAGAGAATTATGAGGAAGCAATTAGGTCTTATGAAGTGAGAAAATTGTATTTTTTATCAAGATAGGGTACTTATTTAGAACTATGAGTTCAACAAAGCCCTTAAAAGCATTATGATTCTTACTTTTAAAAACAAATAATTCCACTCTAAAGCTCTGTCTACACTATCAAACTAGTATAACAAAAACATTTTTGTGTCCAAACATGGTAGTGATGTGCCCAAATAGGGTAGTGATATGACATCATCATGTCCATATATTGGCACATCCCATTTTTTGTCACATACAGTTTTAGTATAGACAGAGCTTAAGAGAATCATCTACTATACAGGCTGATTTTAAATTTTAATTTAACATTTTTTCTGTACACTAATTATTTTAAGTATTGCAAAATACTTTCTTATTTAAGACTGGACTTGCATTAGACAATGCAAATGAAGGAATACAACAAGCTATTAACAAATCCAAGCAAAAGCTAGAAGAATATATCAAAGGTAAAATGTTATTTTAAAAGTTGTTTTAGCTAGAGCACTTTTATGGATATATAAACTTTATAAAACAGTTTTATATTTTCATTCCAGAGAGGCTCTACAGATATAAGTTTGCTATACATAAAAATATTATATCATATGTAAGGTAATATAGCTTGTGTACAGTAAGCCATAGCGTTCTTACACAAATGTGCCACAGCCAGCAGTATGGCAATGTCATACTTTATTATACAGTATTTTTATATTAACAGCAAAGCGGCGACTGCCTTGGATGGGCCTAGCTTTTGGTGTGCTTGTTGGTATTACACTTATTCTTGCTGATCACTTTGTTGCAGAAAATCCAATGTTAGAGGTAAAAGCATTTTTATCTTATCCACTGTATTATGTTACTGTATTATTATACAAGGGTAATATGAATTGGTTATAGTCTTTGTATTGGGGAAGGAGGATCGCTACTTTTGTTTCTGTAGTTCCAACCACATATTCTTTTTTCACTGGGCAGCTACAAAGAGATTTATTTCTGAATCATAGCACATACTAAATATATCAAGGCCTAGGTAATACATCATAGCTGTATGTTACCCCTTTCGCACCAAAACTCTGCAGTGATCTCCGGAGGCACGCCAGGGTTTTTGACCATTCAAAACGTTGAGAAACTCTGAAGAGACCAATTCACACCAACCTAAACACAGCGCTTTTTTAAATAAAATCGTAAATATCGCCCTCTAATTTGTTTGTTTACATAGCGAAGATCAATAGAATAGTTTTAATTGATATTTTTATTCTAATCATTATTTTCTCAGTCTCAGAAGTCATATACTGCTTTATTTATACAGTACTACTTATTGTTATTTAGACCCGCTATATATTTTGTACAAATATTTTTTTTAAAATGTAACTAAAGCAATGATTGATCATGTGAGGATGTCCTTTCAGAGAGTCAACTCCAGAGAATGTTCAGCTGTTCAACCCCGGTGTTTTGAACTCCGTAATTATTTGATTATACCTTTCACATCAAAACACCAGGCTGTCAAATCCGGGATGTCTCCGGAGTTTTGCTTTTGGTGTGAAAGTTAACTTTTCTTGTACCTTCCTAGAAAAATATGCACCTAACCATGGTGAGGTGTGAACTCATCATCAACAGCACATTTACAAACCTTCATACACTGTGGGTCAATAACCAATGATATTACTATTACTTATTTAGTCTATGGTTTTAAGATGTCTAGTTGTATCTGTATTTGCGTCTCTTGGTCTGCTAGCTACATGGCTGTACAGCTACATGTTACAACTGCAACGGTCATCACTACTTGACCCTCCAGCTGATTTAGGATTTGGTAAGACATTTTAAATCCCTTAATCTTGAATTTTCACCAATGCTAAGAGGTTAACACTTTATAGTATGTGATCCAATATTCAGGCCAATATTTATCAAAGTAAAATTATAATACTGTAGTTCATACAGTATTGCATTGTACTTTTAAAATGTATAGATTCCAGGTATGTAATAAAAAAAATTCCCATTTAAAATATTTTGCCTTCACTGGAACCAATAAACCTTAACAGCCTAACATTCAAACTCTCTTTTTCTGTTTTCTTTTTAACATAATTTTAAATTGTTGTATTATAATGTATTTCAGAAGAACAACTGCTAGGCCTAGGCTGCTATAGAAAAGATGGACATTCAATTGAGTCTCCAATTAGAAATAAAGTGTTACTTTAATAATAATATGTATATTTGTTTGATCTAGGATCTACTGAACCTAAATGTAATGGTACTACAGAAAAAACAAAAAATAGTAAAAAGAGCCCATCCGCTGAAAGAAGACGAAGTCAGAGAAAGTGTACAAAGACTTGAGGTAGTCATGATATTGCCAAATTTGAGTTCCATTGTTCAAGACAGCAGTTGCCTCCTTTACATTCAAAACTTCTTCTTAGACTGACTAGGTTCAGGATTTGTTAAACATGGTAGCATAATAATATTAATAGTCTGTCAAAACGGGGAGAGCACACACACATTTAGCGCTACCCCCCTATCACGTTTCTGTATTTTTATCTTGGAATAAACCTTGTATTTATTAATTAATTTTTTATGTTTTTTGAAATTATTTATTGGAAATGGAAGAAATATACAACAGTAACAGTATTTGTTACGCTAGTCAAGTTTTAGGTTTTGAAAAAGAATTATAGTTAAAAATGTTGTTATTGTACAACCCTCTTAAGCTTGTTTTCCTGTCGACGTTAAGTTGCGTTGAGTTGACATATTCAACGATTTAACAGGAAAAGGGGGTAAAATCGTTAAAATCTTAAATCGTTAAAGTTGAACTCGGTTCAACTTTAACGATTACGATCGTTACGACTGACCAATCAAATGGTCCACAAATTACGTCATTGCAGTTTGTGAAAAAATAGGTATGCGCTGACAATTCTTGAATGTTTACAACGCGACGATGTTTTTCACCTTTTTTGTACACTTTTAAGGTCTGATATTAAAAAAAACAAGTGTAAGTTAAATTAAATTATAATATTAAACCAATTAAATTTAATGTTTGTCTTTAGTGTAAGCCTAGATTAAGATATCAACGAAAGTATGTCCTAGGCTGGGTTTGAGCATCAAAACCCGTAACTTTTTCAATTTTCACGCGGTCCCGGCTGCGCGTGGCCGGCCTTAGTTTTGCAACACTTCACGTCCGCGTGTCCTAGCAACGCTCTAGAGAACCAAGAAACTATGAACGATCGCGTAAAAATGTGTAAATATTCGTGGTCCGACTCGATCATCGTCATCGCTATTTTATTTTCAACTTTAACGATTTTAAACTCAACGTATTTCAACGTCGACAGGAAAACAGGCTTTATGGAGAGAATAACAACGTATTCCTTTTCCTAACTTTACTAGTGTTTATTTGGCATGCAAATATTTATACAATTTGAACGATGTTTCCAGAGCTGAACACACCATTCCATAGTGACTGATTTTTTCTGTATTTTTAACTCAGAAATATTTTATATGCTTAATTCTATTATTAAATTAGACTTAAGTACAACATTATTCAGGATTAACAGTTAACATTTTGGGGGAAAATGGCAAAAGGCCTTCTACTTTCTAGGAGTTTTATTATATAATCTATATTGTTTTGATAACACATGACCACAGTGCTGATTTTGCCATTTTTCCTCTTTAAGGCAATTTAAATATATTTTGCATTTTTAGAAAATTTATCAATTTTCAGTGGTACTGATAAAAACGATATGTGCAATTATTTAGTAGGCTAAAAAACATTTCATATAATATTGAATAGTTGGGAAGAAACAATTCCTTAAAATACATGTTTGTATTTATCAAATAATAATCTGATCTGTTCTCTGTTTTAACATTTTTATTTTCATCATATTTACAGTATTGACAATAATGTTTCCTCATTATATTCCATGAATTATAAATAAATAAAATAGTCAACGTTATAAACAAAGCTACACTTTGTATAAACGTTTCAAGCACCGTAATTGTTTCATAATATTTACAGTATTAAAAAATGATTTCTTATTATTCCATGAATTATAAAAAAATAATATAAAACATACAGTTACTATTGTAAAAGTTTTAAGTACCATTGTTTAAAGTATGTTAATGGTGTTACTGAATTAGTATCCGTTAATATTTAAGTAATGTTGACAATGGACATCCTTTTATGAAAAATAAAGAACAAATTGTTTAAAAAAACAAAGCAGTATTTTTGTAACGTTGTCTTTAGAATAGATTGAATTTTTATCAAAAATGTCTGAACTCATGTTGGGAAAATCTGTTACTTTTGCTAAAACCATCAATCACTTACATAACAGGACTGGTGGTCTAGTGGTTTAGGTGCTCATCGTCCAAGGTAAAAGCGATGACATGTTCAAATCCTGCCTGGATTGTTATCATACAGAAGTTGCCATCAAACCCTATCATCAAAATGAAATTAATTTGTTATACTTATGTATTGATTAACTAATAAAATAACTGGAATTAATTAATAATTAATTTATCAAGTTATTGGATTATTGATATTTTTTTTATTCAGACTAAACCTCTGTCTACACTATCAAACGTGACAAAAAAAATGTGATGTGCCCATACAGTATATGGACATGATGTCATATCACACTTTTTTGTTCAAACTGGTTTGATAGTTAAGACAGAACTTAATATACTTATTAGAATTTTGCCACGTTTCTGAGTCCTATCACTTATTATGAGGCTTGCCAATGGGTAGACTTCAGAAAAAAACAAATAAAATTTTACCTTTGAAGAGCACTATGGCAACAAATTCAAATTGACTTTTTTCTGCTGTACATGCCATGTAGATCCAACTAAAGTTAACCATTAATTTGGTTTAGGTTTAAAATAAATAAGCATTTTTAAAATAATATTAAAATATTCACAACAATTTGTTCGTGTCCAGTTTAAAAAAATATTTTGAAGTCCACATTGTTTAAAAAGAAGCAATTGATGTGTGTAATGTAAGCCGTCATCTTTTGAATTTATGAACTGTGCCTAATCCCTCTACTTCCACCTGTTCATACAACCATTTACGGTTACAGCGACATTCTCCGCCACATTTTGTGGACTGGCATGAGGGACACGGGTAATGGCATCCAGGACACTTTTGATCCAGACAATCGCAAAGATTTCTACCCGAATCCTGTAGTAAGCCATGTTCGTTGTATACAATTTTTTTCTTTGCCCTACAAAAAATGAGTAAATAATCAAATACTGTAGAGCTGCCCCTATTTGGAAGACATCTTGAATTATCATTGTTCAAATAAATATTATTATTAAGCGATGACAAACAATATGCTGGGCAGGAAAGTGAAACGAACAGAAAAAACATGGCGCGGAAAGCATATTTTTGGAGGACAAGTTACTTAAAAATTTGTAACTCCTTAATGGACAGTCGTATGGACAAAATTTTTACTTTAATGTTCTTAAAATGTTAGTAAGTAAGTAACTGTGTGATTGAAAAAAATGTTTTTCACCGCTTAAAATCCACCCAAAAAGTGTATAAGCATAGGCGCAAACAATTTTATATTTTTAGCAGCGAAAACAGTTTTTCTAATTGTCTTCAATCATACAGTGATATATGTAGGCTAATCTTTTAAGAACATTTTACAATAATTTTTTAATTAACATGGTGCCCGGAAATCCCCTGAAAACGTTAAGTTATTTCTGTTGGTTTACGCTTCTCTGCACACCATTGTTTGTCATCGATCGAAGATGTCTTCTGTTTTGTAAAAAGGTGTATAGCCCACTTTTTATGGTGGAACGTTAGGCTCTTCCTCGGAAAAAAAGTGCAAGGTTGTAGATCTGTACTCACTTTCCTATAGCTGCAGATGTTCTCATTACTTTTCTCATCTCACGATTACTTTTATTCGGGTCAAAAACCTCTTTTGGTCCAGGATTACGAAATTGTAAACTTTTTATGAGTTTTGTTGCTGCCGGAGTTTTTATCTGGAATAAATACGCATATTATAATTTAAAGATGTATTGACCCTTGAAACACAAAAAAAGAAGGTCAAAATATTCTAAATTGAAATTGGCCATATCAAAATAATATTAAATTTATTCACTTTTAAGTCGAAAATTCGAGCCAAATACAAAACAAAAAGTTTACATAATTAACAGGTAAATTAATTTGATTACATTTCATCTGGAAAATCATTGCGAGCAAAATTGAACAAAGATTTCAAACCAAGAGTATGCATTATGCATGATGCTAATTAGGATTGTTTACAACTGGTCACGGTTGAGAAGGTGTTTTCACACAGATCGCGAGGACATTTTATGATTATGCATACAGAGTAGCCAAACAAGCGCGTTGCATTATGAGATATGTTTTGATCGAAAACTTTGACTAGAATAGAAGTCAAAGTTATTTTTCGAACACAAAAACGTCTGTATTTCAGTTAAATAATCTTTTTTTCCGACTAATTTAAAGTTAAATACTATTATGATACTTCAAAATGACCCACTCTTTTTCGAAATCTTTTTTTTTTTTTTTTTAGAATTAGGCCTAGGCCTAGTCAAAGGGACAATACATCTTTAATCTAAAATATCAACAAATAAGTGATGACAAGAACAATATTTCACAAGATGAATGAGGAAAGTACCCAGCAGACCCAGGTCCAGGAGATCTTATTTATTTTTTATTTTTAATATGTTTTACTGTATTTGTGCTCAATTTGAAATTTTGCTCTTGTACAACAAAATCCTTGCCAAATTATAATTGGCGCACAAATGGTTAAATCGCACATCATAATAATAATAACACCGATATATTCTCCATCATCAATAATACCACTCGAGGTCTAGGCTGACCCAAAACTGTACAATACCTAAAAATACCGCCTGAAAAGTGGCCTCCTTTCCGCGGACTGGCTTGCGACGAGAAGGTCACATTTTTAAAGTTAGGCCTACAAACATTATTTAAATAACAAACCAAAACAAATAATCATAAAAGTCAACAAACCTCATCCTCCTGACTTTCATTACTACTAATTGAGACCGTTTCGATAGATTTACATACACTTTCAGTTTCTACATCACCTACAGAACTAGATTTTTTTTTTGCACGCAACTTTTGTTTTCCCGAGGAAGCTGCCATTTTGTTGACATATGGCCCTTCTTGTCAAAGATTGATTGATTTAAAACAAAAAAATCTAAATAAATTCTAGATTTACAAAAAATACAATTTAATAAATATATCAATAGGTTTTTAATTTACTTTTAAAAATATTTTTGCGTAATACAATTAAATTCTAATTTCTAAATTAATAAGTTCTGACTATTTCTGTGTTTCGGGTTTCATTTTAATATTTCAGGGGTTTTCTACCGGTAACCGGCCATTTTCCTCCAAATCTTCAATCAATTGTGAAAATGTTGTCTGCACGTGTGGCTGCTGGTGTTGCTCGTAGCCTAGCACGACAAGCACCAAAGGTACATATTTATTGAGAGAATGTATTGAACATAATTAAAATGAAACATGTTATGGTATTTTTGTTTTTGCAGCTCAATTTAGCGGCACTATACCTGCCATACCGGCGTCGGGGGTTGTGATTCGCCGGGTCTGGAGGAGGTTTTCTGATTGGCCCTGCTGGAATGTTGCTTGCAAGAAACCTAATTGAAGGGCCTGGAAAAACTCATTGTTATACTACAGGCCTACTAGCCTAAAATGTTGCCTCAGCCTTACTAAGACCTATTTATTATTAATATTATTTATTATTAATGTTATTTATTATTATTACACTCAAAAAGTAGGTGCCTTTTAATAATTATTAATCAATAATAAAAAGATGTTGTTGAGACTTGAGTGATTTGTGACCATTTCTTTTTTTTTTGATTTAAATAAAGACCCATTAATCATTATCTCTACGTTTTTCATATCTAATTAAGGTCACAAACTAGACATTTTTCGTCTTTAAATGGTTAAAAATATGAAACATAAGGCGATTCTAATAATTTTAGTGGCCCGCTATAAATCCCAACATGCATTGCGCGCGGATTGATATTTTGTTTTATTGTGAGGCCAAAACAAATAGAAGACTCTTTTTAGCGAAAATACTGGGTTTCCCATTTTGTCATTTGTATCAACGGAGTCTGTCAAAAACAGAAAAATAATTAATGCAGCAATTATACAACGTAAGACTAGACCTATAGCTAGCATACGGTGTTTGTACGTTACCGATGTTTCAATACCCATCATTTCAATGCCAGTGCATTCATCTATATAGGCTTATGAGTATGACTTAAGAAGTTGTATGCCCCAGAATACTTAATTTTATTTTTAATGGAATTTAGTAACTAAAATATTTTCCAGGCCTGAAAATATGCATTTCATTATTTTAAAAAATGGAAAAATCTTTTATTTGACATATTAAATACTTTGCTACGAAATTCTAATAACACGCTCATGTCTTCTTCCAATTTAGTGCAAACTTCAGACTTGAAGGCTAAAGCACTGAGAAAGGGTATAACCACCTTAGTGCAGAAAATCCCAATTATTATTATCCTTATTTTAAGTCAAACATTCTATGCAATTTTTGTCTTGTAGGTATGTCGTAACAGTGTTGGTGCTACGCTAGTTGCTCACAGGAATCTATCTACGTCATTAACACAACATGCAGCTGGTGGTGGTAAGGGTTACATTACTGTACTAAATGCTCTTTTGTATGTATAGGCATGCATGTAAAATACAAAGTCGTATATTATTATTCTTTCCAGTCATTTTTTATGAGTGTAGCAATAATTAGTTTTGTATAGAATTGGGCTATGTTACACTGGCAAAAATGTTCCCGGTTTTATCTTGGAAAATTGGACATGCTTTTTTTATTTTTATTAAATCATTAGTTTTTTATAACTTTTTTTTTTTCATTTTCATATTTAAATAGAATTGCAAAATAAGCAATTAAAGGCTTTGCATTTTATGTTTTGAATAGGAACTGCTGAGGTGTCCTCCATTCTTGAAGATAGAATTCTTGGCTACACATCAAAAGACAACTTGGAAGAAACAGGACGCGTGTTGTCAATTGGTGATGGTATTGCCCGTGTCTATGGTCTAAAAAACATCCAGGCTGAAGAAATGGTTGAATTTTCAAGTGGTTTAAAGGTGAGTTTATGCATAATTGGTTCAGTAAAACGAAATGTATAGTGTTGCTTGCTTAAATGGAAAAATGTAAATTTGGTAGAGATATGTTGTAGTTTACATTTGATTGAGATAACGCTCACATTTGTACAACATGGTGGGAATCAAAACAAAAATATACACCCCTCTCAGTTTTCACAAAATGCATACTAATAATGTATATTTTATTCTGTCTTTGTAGGGTATGGCCTTGAATTTAGAACCCGACAATGTAGGTATTGTAGTGTTTGGTAATGATAAACTAATCAAAGAAGGTGATGTAGTAAAGAGGACAGGAGCTATTGTGGATGTGCCTGTTGGCGAAGAACTTCTAGGACGTGTTGTTGATGCTTTAGGAACACCAATTGATGGAAAGGTAAACATTTAATTCCACCTTATTTTTAGTTATTTTGTTTATAATATTTACAGTACATCTTCAGACAGTATAACTGTAATTTGGTATACATTGTTATTGTGTGTAGGGCCCAATAAATGCCAAGCAGAGACAGAGGACAGGATTGAAGGCTCCTGGTATTATCCCAAGAATTTCAGTAAGTGAGCCTATGCAGACGGGTATCAAAGCTGTAGACAGTCTTGTACCAATTGGTAGAGGTCAGAGAGAACTTATTATCGGTGATAGGCAGACAGGGTAGGTAGTTTATATAAAATGGATGATATATAACACCTAAATAAATTCCTCTCTTTGATTAGACGATTGTGCAATAGTACGTACTATTTAACGATTGTGTAATAGTATATATTTTTTTTGTATGAAAATAAAATTTTATGAGGTGAAGTATAAAATTCTCTTTTACTTTTACCTCATGAAATTAAATTATTTGTACTATCGTACTCATAGACATTCATTATTTGTATAATAGCTGACAATTATTTTTATATTTCTATATAATGCAGTTAAACCATTCTTATATTCTGTTATTACCTTTAGAAAAACCGCTGTAGCACTCGACACAATGATTAACCAGAAGCGCTTCAACGACTCTTCTGACGAAAAATCCAAATTATACTGTATCTATGTTGCTATTGGACAGAAGAGAAGTACAGTAGCTCAAATTGTCAAAAGGCTTGCAGATGCTGGTAAGAATATGTTATTGTCATAGTTTTCTGTCTCCAAACAGAGACCATTTGTTATTTCCAATTTGCAAATACAAACATACATCCTACAGTGTACAATACTTCAAAATAATAAAGTGTATCAAATCCGGCCAGGCAGTATTTATAATAACTCCTCAAGCAAATTAAAAAGCATTTTTTTTTCCTCTAATATTACCTTTGTCACAGCTAAGAACTTCTGTAAGCAACAACCAGAAATTGCTAACCAAAATAGCCCCTGTATCAGGGGGATTACCACCTATCTGATAGAACAGTGATAAATTTACTATTGGTAATCCTTGGCCACATTGCCTAAAGACATAAAAATAAAAATAATATATACCTTAATTACTTCAGTGTTTCTAAACCCTTTTGATTTTCTTTGCCAGGTGCCCTGAAGTACACCATCATTGTGTCGGCTACTGCCTCTGATGCTGCTCCATTGCAGTACCTTGCACCATACTCTGGATGTGCTATGGGAGAGTACTTCAGAGATAATGGCAAGCATGCTGTCATCATCTACGATGATTTGTCCAAACAGGTGAGTGGACAACTAGAAAACATTTTTAAGTGGTTTTGGTGAGAGCAATGAAATTCCTTTATTGTCCAGAAAATTAAACCAATGTTGTAAATATTTTGCAAAGTGACAAAGGATATGCTATGTAATATATTTTAATTAATATTATAGCTTAAACATTTATCATCTAGCAATTTGTTGAAATAGCATCAGATGATTATTTTATTCAAGCATTAACTAATAAATCATAAATCTGAATCATAAATACATAAATATTTTTAAAAAAATAATTTGATTTGAGTAAATTAGATTCAAGATTTCCATCTATTTTTCATTCATTCCAGGCTGTAGCTTATCGTCAGATGTCCCTGTTGCTTCGTCGTCCACCAGGTCGTGAAGCCTACCCCGGTGATGTGTTCTACCTTCACTCGCGTCTACTTGAACGTGCTGCTAAAATGAACAACAACTTTGGAGGTGGATCTTTGACTGCTCTGCCTGTTATTGAGACACAAGCTGGTGATGTGTCTGCCTACATCCCAACCAATGTCATCTCCATCACTGACGGACAGGTATGTTTTATGTTTGTATGTGTTTATCAGTGATATTGGTAAACTATCCACCTACCTACAAGAAGTTTACTTCTGTAATGTATATTCATGTGGATGATTAAACTCGCAGTGATATTATCATTATGTCACTCAAATTAAACTTTTATTGAAACTTCCTTTAGAAAACATGACTGAGTGGAGTTCTTGCTTTTATATGTGCTGGAGAAAAAAATTAAAGTATTGCAAAAAGTATAAAGTTAATTTTTGTTTTCTATATAGATTTTCTTGGAGACTGAGCTTTTCTTCAAAGGTATTCGACCAGCCATCAATGTAGGTCTATCTGTAAGTCGTGTAGGATCAGCTGCCCAGACAAAATCCATGAAACAGGTAAGAGAAGGGGCTTAAAAAATAGTTTTGCTTATCCAGTGCCATTGATTTTAAACTTAAAAAGGCACTACTGATATTACAAATGTTTGTACTTACACAATCTTTTTGTTTTTTGTTTACCCCTGTTTATAAAGGGTGAGCCTAAACAACATATTCTGACAGATATAAATTGCAAAGCACAAAAAAAATCACAAAAAAAAACCAGAAACAACTGTAAATAAATATATGGGAGGCATATTTTCCCACTGTTTAGCTTCCTTATACTTTTAGCTAACTCTGCCTACAATAAATCCTGACCTAGACTTTTTACAGCTCATGAAAATGCATATGTACTGTTGGTGTAAATAGCACTATGCTTGTGCAGGGCATTGAAAACTGTTTTTGTTAAAATATCTTGCTCCACAAACTGGATTATTTACCACTATGGCATTTTATACTCTCGCTGTAGGTGTCTGGCTCCATGAAGCTAGAGTTGGCCTTGTACCGTGAGGTAGCTGCCTTTGCCCAGTTTGGCTCAGATCTTGATGCTGCTACACAAAACCAATTGAATAGAGGTGTACGTCTTACAGAATTGCTCAAGCAAGGACAATATGGTAAGAAAAGTATTACTTTAAAGTCTTTTCTACACTATCAAACTTTACGTGACAAAAAAGATTGATGTGCCCAAATATGGGAGTTTATTGTCAAATATGGTAGTGATATGACATGTCCATATTTGGGCGCGTCACATGAAGTTTGATAGTGTAGACAAGGCTCTGGAAAACACAAATACAGAATGTTGGTAAATTTAGTTAACAGATTATATTGTGTCCCAAATTAAAAGTGTTCTATTGCTGACTGATTTCATCATTACACATGAAAAATGTATACGTGATTAATAAGTAGTAATAATGTTAGTTGGTATTGACATTTATTAAGCAAAAATGTATAATACCAGTCGCCATACTTCACAACTTTTTTCTTCCAACAAATAAAATAATTTTCAGTTGAGGGTCGCAGTGTGTGTGTGCGCGCATGTTTATGCGTCAAGTTTACAGTTTTTAATGCATAACCTTCTCTTAACAGTACCAATGGCGATCGAAGAACAAGTATCTGTAATCTATGCTGGTGTACGAGGTCTTCTTGACAAGGTTGAACCAAACAAAATCACAGCCTTCGAGAAAGCATTCTTGCAACATATCCGCAGTCAACATCAAGACCTTCTTTCAACGATAGCAAAAGAGGGCGCCATCTCGGAAACGTCGGATGCCAAGCTCAAAGAAGTAGTTCTCAAATTCTTGGAAACCTTCCAAGGATAATGTAATAATAAAGATTAAATTTAGTAGGAATGTTATATTACCAGTTGATCTGACCGCCAGAGTAAAATTTTAGTAGGCCTAAAGAACCGGCTGGACTTAATAACTTAAAAAGAAGTATATCAGAAATGTTAAAACTTTTTTAAATACACACGACAATGTTGTACCCTGTACCATCTTATCTATATATATAAAATGTTAAAATTAAATTTAATTGTTATTGCTGTGTTGGAATAATAATGTCACTTTAAATATTCCATAATAATATTAAAATGTAATACTGGTCACACAGATGACGATACAACTCTTTAATTTGCAATAAAGAAATTGTGATGATAAATTATTTTGTTTGTGTTCCGTTTGTACACGTGTTCATAGTGGTGCATCACATATTCTATTTAAACCTGGATAAGCTACTGTTCCTACTAAGTGAAAGCAAATTGGCAGCAGTAATTGTAAAGCTCTGTCTACACTATAAAATGCCTTATTCAAATATGGTATTTAAAACTAGTTTGACAAAAAAAGTGTGATGTGCCCAAATATGGTAGTGATATGTCAATGTCCATATATGGCAACATCCACATTTTTTTGTCAGAGTTTGATAGTGTAGACAGCTTAAGGTATGCCTTCATATCAATGTCAAAATGTTCTGGAACAAAATGGAAAGATGAAGGATGATAATTCAATGATTCTGAATCTTGAACACGCATTACTTAGGATTTCTAAATATTATTTTTGATTTAACAGGAATTTATTTCATCTGTAGTTAAAAATTGTTTCATTTTGGATTTTTATTCAATTAAAACCGACTGATTCAAATAAACTTGATATATTGCAAGTGTAGCTTACAAAGCAACTGATAGCATCACAGATTTTATCTGCAGTTTTTGCCCAATTAAAAGTAATGACGTATTTAGACACTACAATAATAACACAACACCAATTTTTACTACTGTTCACTACTTTAATTAAGTATAAATAGTAAAAAAGCAAAACAAGGTTTAGAAAATATACAGCGTGTTTGATTTCAACCCTTTTGCACCATGCCACTAAAGTAAACATCAATTTTTAAATGTCTGCAGGAATTGTAAAATTCTAGTGGAAGAATTCTAGTGGAAGAATTCTTGCAGCTGTTAATAATTTTTTTGCAATTTCTATTATACAGCAAGATTTACAAAATAAAAATTAGAATGTAAACTAAAGTTTTTGGATCATTTAATTGAACTTAAATACATAGCTAGAGGTAGTATATTCTGAAAAATAAAACTATTTCTGCTAACTTTCCTAAACTTTTAACAATTGTTTTTTTTTCATTATTATTAAAAGAAGCATTAGTGTTACATAGTATAACTTCAGTATACCTTAAAAGTATGTGTCTAGTTTGAAAGATATCTTTCTTTATAAAACAAATCTTAATACATTTTGGCACCATGTTCTCAGTAATTTCCTATTTCAGATATTGTAATTTTCTTTTTTTGACACAACGGTTCTGCCTAAAATGTCACTTTCCAGTTTCGTTTCTGAAGCATATCCTTTACGCCTTCCCTGAAAACAAGCAAATATAATCAGTTGTGCTACTGATTGTAAGGTCAAGACACAACTTTGCGCTGATTACTAGCTGCATTGTGGGAGTATGTTTCCATACGTGTTTGATCCAAAAATGACCGGGGTAATAATATGTACAGCGCTTAGAGGTTTCACAACATTAGGATCTTTATAAATTCAGGACATTATTATTATCATTATTTCAAAGAAATTAAAATACTTATCAAGGCCAATTTAAACAGACAAGCGGTAACAGTAAGAATCTTTATTATGAGTGGAAACTGTCCATTAGCTCCACATCATGTGTAAATGGTCATAAGGAATAACATAGATTCTATATTTTTATTACCGTTACCGCTCGTCTGTGTAAATTGGCCTTTACTGCATTATTTATCTCACCTGCTTTTTCGTTTTCGTGAGAAGACAGCTTTTGATTTTGATGATTTACGTTCATGTTTTTCACGTTGAAGGTGTAAATGCGGTGAGTTGCATAATTCAATTGGTAGGTGGATGCCTAACGGCTCCAGTGCTGTGACAAACTCCAGAAAGATGTGTTTACTGGCGTTATTAATAAAGGTAATAGCAGTCCCTTTCCCACCGAGTCGGCCTGTTCTTCCAATCTATCAAACAATAGAGTAAGTTCATAAAGCTCTGTTTACACTATCAAAATTTATTTGACAAAATTTCATGGCCAAATGTGCACATGATGTCATATCACTACCAAATTTATGCATATTATTATCATATATGGTCACATCACACTTTTTTTGTCAAACTTGTTCGATAGTGTACACAAAGCTTTACACCTTGGTCACTGTCAAGTGCGTATGTACAATTGTTGATATAAATTTTGCGGTACACCCCGTATATTAACCGTTCTTTTCAGAGAGAAACTCAACAGTTTTTTTTTAACTAATATACATGTTGTACTGCAAACTTTATATCAACATTTGATTTCGCCATGTAAAATTTCAAACAATAGATTTACAATTGTTTCTGTATAACTAAAGGATGCAAGGATGCTGAGCTCCGGAGATCAAAGGGTTTATCTGTGGCTGCGACACGATCAGTTCCATGTCTGCAGAGAATATGTACATAGTATAGTGCTGTTGGTATTTGTCGCAGCCAGACATAAATCAAAGGACTGTTACAAATTCTTGGCAAGGCGAGCCAGTGTTCTGTTGTTAGATTGCCTTGCTAAAACTAACTTTAATTATTTTTTAAACAAATGAAGAAAATAAAAATTTATTTGATACAATAATTAATATCATTTGCAATTCACAGTAAAGATCACAAACTAACCTGATGAATATATTCCTCAACAGTGTTTGGCATGTCAAAGTTGATAACAAGTTTGACCCCTACAAGGTCAATCCCTCGTCCAAGTACAGATGTACACACCATGATTGGAAATGCTGACTCTAGGAAATGCTGTAAAGTCTGAGATCTTTCAACCTGAGTTTTATCGCCATGCAAAGTGGCTACTTTATATCCACATATCTAAGGAAAAGAAACAAAATAAATTGTGTTTCATTTAAATGCCAGGTAAGTCATATAGTTTGATAGTATAGACAGAGCTTTAGACATAATAGACAATTCAAGGGATAAATTTGTAAAACCAATCATTATATCTAATAGACCCTTACATCACACGGTTACTTAATGATAAAATTGTTTAATTTATGATTTTTATTCTTTTTCATGTCATTTTAATGTATTTGATATTTGATATTTTTTACTGTAAAAAATGCAATTTAGCATTTGGCTGCAAATGTATTTTACTTATATAAGTATTGAAAGATACCAAGATATATATATATATATATATTCAGTAATTTCAATTTTTAATAATCTTACCTTTTTTATTGTTTGTGAAAGCATCTCACAGCCAAGTTTGGAGTCCACAAATATTACTAAAGGAGGTCTAGTAAAAGAAAAATACTTAATTTACTCTATAAAATAATGGGACATACAAGATTAACTATTTTATACTTTTACCATTATTTACTAAATTGTTTCTGTTTTACGAAAATTGATATCGGTCATTTCACAACATACTTGTAGTGTTTTGGGTCCTGCAAGAGCCCAAATAACTTCTTTTTCTTTGATGGGTCTTCAACCCATAAGATTGTATGCTTCACTGAACTGCTAGGAGTGCTTGGCTGAAATAACAAATACGAGAAAAGACAAATAACATTTTGTGCTAATCAATACATATTTTGTACCGCAGTCACTCTTTTCATTCAGGGAAAAAGTTAAGAAGACACATATTAGGATAGAAGAAGCATGGTGGACACAGTTTCTGTGTTCATTGTATGGTTAAACCATAGGTCATAGGTTAAACCAAGGCAATCTAACAAGACGCTGATATTGGGCAGATCAAAGGGTAAACTCTAGGCTTTGTATGAATTCGTCGAAGGGTAACAGCACATCAAAGTCTGTTACAATATCCTATCTTTGCTAGTCGAACTCAGCGTCCTGTTGTTAAATTTCCTTGGTTAAACTTATTCCTTCATGCTTATGTTAATTCAACCATCCAATCAAGCGCTATTTTTACCCTCAGCAAATGTAAATTTTTGTAAAACCAACAGATTACAGGTAGAATTGTATAATAATACATATTTTCTTGACATTTTCAAGTCCACAGAATATGGGAGCTTGGGACGTGCAGTGTGTGATAGTTAAAATTGCTGCCATCCTGCATTTCCTGTTGTGTAAAGTCTCTAATATGAGATTAGTAAAATTATTTCCTGGTCAAAACCCTTCTACAAAATGATGAGCAAATAATGGACCCATAGGTCACATTACATTTTTTTGTCACATAAAGTTTGATAGTGTAGACAAAGATGAACTTACGGTTCCAATTGAGATATAGATAGGATTATGTAGCAATGTCGATGCCAGCGTTTCTGTTGCTTTAGGTATTGTAGCTGAGAACAACATGGTCTGGTGATCATCTTCAAGCTCCTTCATTATATTCATCACCTTTTATGAAAATATAATTTATATACATATATTTATATGGTAAATTACTGAAAACAACAATACTGTGGTGGATCTGAATAGATAAAAAATAATAAAAAGCATATCAGAACAAAAAAGTAAACACAGTTTATTTGTCATATTTACTGACCACAACACATCATTCCTTTAAGCATTATTGCTGGGTAGTTTAAACTTTCGTTCTGTTAATATTCTTTTTTTTTTCCTTTGATTTGATTTTAATTTGATTTTTTTTTGGAGTTTGATTTTATTTTCAATGTGTGTGTCTGGTTTTTCCTGAAAATATGATTTTCAGAATGGTTTTGGAAAAGTTTTCCAGTTTTTACAGTTTACTATTGTAGTAATAATTAACCTCTGACCTGATCTTGAAAGCCCATCTGTAACATGGAGTCTACTTCATCAACCACCAATAACTTAATGTGATCTAAACATATCTCTGAAATGATTAACAGGAATTTTACAATAATATCGAACACCGATTTCTTGAGATGCTTGTTTTATTTAGTTTATTATCTAATTCATCAGATATTTGTCCATTGTGCTTTACGTTAAGTACATATCAATATATACTTAGCATAAAGTACAATTTGTACCAAACAGTAGGTGAAAAGTTTTTTGCTATACCTTCTTTCGCTATAAGATCCAACAACCGTCCAGGTGTGGCTATAACCAGCTAAATAGAAATGAAAAGAAAAAAAATTGATCAACAAATAATCAAATAATTTCTTGGGAATGACAGGAAGAGAGAGGGAGACTCAGATCCAGTGGTGCGCAGTGCCTAAAAATTGTCAAGTTTTAAACTTAACCTAATGTCCTATCTTATGGATAGATCTGCCTATGAGAGGGTTGGGGATGTAATATTTATTTGCATGAAAAGCTCATTCATTTGCTGATAATTTGCATATTATACATTACCTGAACACCTTGTTGGAGTCTATGAATCTGAGGAGGCATGGGTAATCCACCAACAATGAGGGCAGTCTTCATGTTCTGTAGTCCTAAAGCATTGTAAAAAAGGTAAATGTGATATATGTTATCTTAACTGGAAACTAAGGTTGGATTACTGCCACTAGGGCAAGCCTTTCCTCAACCATCTTTCTGGTGGTAGGCCAAGTCTTCTTGGAAAATTACACAAATACTAAGTACCTTTCATAATTTGTTTAGCCTGCGACTCAATCTGCATAGCCAGTTCTCTCGTTGGGGTCAAGATGATAACAATCGGTTTATATTTTTGTTCTTTTTCATGAACTTCATTGTAGATAAGTAGTGTGGATGGAATCAGAAACGAGGCAGCTGCAAAAAAAAGTTATTATTTTTATGATTGATCCTGTCCATAACAAATGATATTTTTATCTTATTTTATGTATTTTGGCACATGTTCCCAAGGATTACCAATAGTAAATTTATCACTGTCTTATCAGATAGGTGGTAATACCCCTGATACAGGACTATGTTGTGAACCCCTTACTCGTCTTGAATAATGAACTTGGTTATTTAAAGTGCACACAGACAAACTGTGGACCAACGGTTTATGGTCCTTATCTGAGAAAAGTCATAATAGTTGCTGGGTTGCAAAATGTGAGTATTTCGCCATAGCATTATTGTTATTAAAATAGACAAACGTTTGTTTAAAATAAAACTTACTTTTTCCAGAGCTTGTTTGCGCACAAACCATGAGATCATGGTTTAGAAGAGCAGCTGGTATGACCTGCATTTGAACAGGTGTTGGACTCTTGTATTCAGACTTCTTAAGGTTATGTGCCACTGTAATGGAATTTAAAATGGCAACTAGAACAGACTAAGATTATTGCTCAGATAGTGTATTTCACTAGGTTTTTTTTTGTAACAATGACTACATGCATATTGGTAACAACTATCATAATGCTGTATATTTTTGTTTTTCTTTACATGAGCATTCAGTACGAAAAGTACAAACTTACTTGTTTTAGGCAAACTCAAATGGGAAAACTCAATGATTGGTTTTGGAATGTTCAGGCCTTCAACAAAAATTGAAACCTTTGAAAACAAAATCAAATATTATGTAAGTTTACTTTTAATATTTAGAACGAACTAAGCAATCAATTGATGAGGTATTTATTCACTAGTGTATGAATAAGTATCTGAAAGCTAATAATACACAACAAATACCCAAAGCCACATTGAGGTTGACGGCGAAATAACAAATACAATGTTTCATATTGTGTATTTTGTACTGGAAGCAATCTGGCTAAACAATTGCCTAAACAGTTTGTTTTTTAACTTTTATATACAGTAGGGCCTATTTGGTTGTATTTTCCAACTAATGCAAGACCATTTACAAAATTACATTAAACATCACAGACAAAAACACATTTACAATAAAAATAACTGTACAAATTTAAATATAACCTGATTTCTAAGTTCATGAACTTGTTCTTTTGTTAGGCTAGCCAAAGTAGGATGCTCTCTATATGCGTAGCCAGCTGTGCAGCGTGACGGGCCCATGTCAAGTAGATCTTGGTCACTGTCAGCATCATCATCTTGGTGGTACTGATCACTGGAATTATCTACTGTTGCATCCTAAAATATAAGTACAAATCATTATGTTATTTATTGTCTGTGGTCTTTAATATTATCAGGCAGAAGAGAAAATAAATTTATTATATGTTTTGCCATTCTTCTATGAAGTAATTGTAGGCCCTACTATACTCAGTATAGCACACCCGAATATTACGTTTTCGCAGTGTTATCAACGTACTGTGTACACATTACAATCATCAGAGAAAAGAGGCAAAACATTAATTTACCTCTCTGACACATTTGTAGAAGACTTCAAATAATTATTATCGGTAAGAGAAAATTTGTCGGTAATTTTTAAACATTAAATAAATGTTGGTAAAAATTAAATTACAGTTAGGCCGCTGGAAATACATTACATGGTTCTCGTCACCGCCCGCTCGCGATTTTAGGCCCCGCACCAAAAAAGTTCATCTTTCATCTTTGTGTATTTGCATGGAGCTTTACTCCATGGTATTTGTTAAGAAAAAACAGGGGTAAACATGGGAAAAGTACAAATTTTGTTATATTTTCTTTCATGAAAATCCGACTCACCTCCCGTCGATCGTGAACGCTCAAACCATTCTGTGATCGCACGATTTCGCAACATAAAGTGTGTATATGAATCGTCGCGGACCGACATCAATCCGTATTTTGAGCCTATTCTTGTCTGGGCGTGTGTGGTGAGCGTGTGTTTGTCGTATCCACACGCGATATTGAACTCGGTTCAACTTTAACGATTTAAGATTTTAACGATTTTCAACGTTAATTTTTACCCCCTTTTCCTGTTAAATTGTTGAATATGCCAACTCAACGCAACTTAACGTCGACAGGAAAACAGGCTTTATAGTATCATCAGAACGAGGTCTACCGCGTTTTTTTTTGGTCTGCTGCTCTCGTACATTTCGCGATCGATCGTCGTGCCTGGCTACCTCTCTGCCTACGGCATTATTGCATTCAAGGTTTATTTCACTTAATTAAAATACTGTGATGAAAGATGAACGTTGACAAAAATCCCTCACCAATTTTTTGATAAGTGCTGACGAGAACCATCTAATGTATTTCCAGCGGCCTTATTCAAAAACTTGGGACACAAAGCAAATGCTATTGCATACTTATGGGACTGCTTATTCTAAAATAAATCAAAAATAAATTGAAACAATTATTAGCTTTCAGATACTTATTTTTGGTACCCTTTCAAGATAATGGTTTAGTCCATACACTAGTGAATAAATACCTCATCAATTGATTGCTTAGTTCGTGCTAAATTCCTTGCTTTACACTCAAGACTACAAACATCCGCATCCGTCTGGTCACAAATGTACTCGCCATATCGACCACAAATAACGCATACCGGTTCACCTGACGCTGGAAATCTCTGTTCTTTACTGTATGACTTTATCGATGGCCTACACTTTACAGTAGTATTAGTGTCTTCCTGGCTCTCATAGTGAATTGTATTGTTAGTCATATCATCATCCTCAGATGGTATTGTTGTAGAAAGGAGATCAAACGAATCTTGGTTATGATCCAACGTTATTTTCATTTCATTTTCATCTGTATTTGTATTGGTGGTGTTGTTATCGTCATTGTTACTACATTTAGATTGCTCTACTGTGTCTTTTTTAGCTTCAGAATGTACTAATGTATTAAAAGTTTGTAAATTTGCTGTGTTCGATACTTGTTTTCTGAAAGGTGGCTTTGTAATTCTGGTGGAAGCAACTTTAAGTGAACGTGGAACAAACATGTTTAAACTGAAAACAAATATTTAATAATATTTATTATGCACTTCTAAATTGTATTACCAACTATAAGACCCTCGGGAGAGGTGCGTTATTTGTCCGTCATACCTTATGAATACTTTGACGCAGCCATGCATAAAATATATGACTTACCTTTAGGTGACCATGACCATTTTGATACACTGTGATCATGTTTTTTATGATATTTTGAGAGGTAAAGTGACGGACATATTGACACACCATCAATAATTATTTGTAAATGACGCACCCATGACGCACATCTTCCGGGGGTCGTATAGTAAGTGGGTCATACAATTGAAAACAAATTAATTAATCATTCATTTTCTAAATTATTTATTATTAAAACATATTATAATATCATGATTCATATCATTTCAAACGTGATAATTTGTACGAATAATAACTTTTGAAAGAGGTTTAACCAAAATTTTGCGGCCGAAATTACACTGGCGGCCGGCGATTATACGCCATGACCCTCTGCCCTGTTATATTATATCATAGGCCTAGCCTACCCGGGCCCTTTTTTAAGTGTAGGCCTAGGCCTAGCCGGATCCGGCCTAGAGCCTAGCCCTACCTAGCCTTGCCTTGTGTTTACTTAACTTAACGATTCACGCACTTTGCTAATTTTATTTTGTTTTTTTAAAAAGCTGTTACTTTATAATATCAATAACACTCACCTCACACCTTACCGGTAATCTTCCTCACATTTTACTTTTAAAAAGAAATTCTTTTAGGAGCAGATTTCCTTTTCCTCATGTTGTTTTGTCTTTTTTATTTTGCGAATGTTTGTTTTTATCACGTCGCCCTCTAGAGTCTTTGATACTACCGTACACCCCCGTCGTATCATCGTACCCGTATCATCTAAAAAAGTTGAATTAAAATCCAGGTAGAGTTTCAGAAAGTTTTAACAGATTCTATTTTATATATAGGGCCTATTTTACTCGATGAATATTTCATATCAAGTAATATGCCTATTATTACAATCCAATACAAATATTAATATATTAACATAGCATATGTTAAAGCAAATCATTTATCATTATTAATACTAGGCCCAGTCTCTTTTATTCATAAAAAGTATGTGAGGGCAAATGCTTTATGCCTATAACTAACAAATCACTACACTTTAAAAAAAAATGTTTATACACAAATCGTGCATATTTTTTTTCAAAATGGTAAATAATTCCGATGACCTATTAAAATACAGTACTTACTTTAGGATAATTTTTTTAACCGCCCTCCTTCCCCTGAAACAAGGCAACAAGTGTATTTTTTATTATCTCATTTTGACTTCAAAAATTGTTCCAATGGATAGCTTCGAGAAATTCACTAATAATAGGCCGATACCCGCCAAGACTCTAATCATATGAAAAAACATAATCCTTCACACGTTTTGGGGTTCAATATTGGAATATCTGACCTCTCGTAAATTTTTCTTCGATAAAATTGAGATAAAAAAAGAGTAGGCCTAAGTTTAATTCGGAAACTATACTAATTACGTTTTACCTCTGAGTGTACCAATAGGCCTAAACATGGAGAAAAATGTCTTCATGGTTGTACTTTCAACCTGAAATATTACTATATTACTGTACTAGAGTATCTGCCATGCGAATCTTTAAATAGAGTTATTCTCTTTTATAGAAAAAAACTCAAATGATATTTATTCTTACATTAGAATTAAAAATAGCATTCATATTTATTCTAATGTAGGCCTAAGACGTTAATGCAATTTTTAATAGTTTTACATTTTTAACAGTATTTTTAACTTTTTATCTTGTATTTTTAATCTGTTATTGTTAAACTGTTAAATACTGCACGTTTTTAAATTGTTGCAATATTGTTGTTTTAATCTACCAAGCAAAGTGAACTTCCATTTTTATGGACAAATAAAATTTCTTGAATCTTGAATCTTGAATCTTGTAATACCATCTGACAATTATGAGAACATCTTTTTTCGATAGTGCGACCTCTGTAGTATTAGTTCTATTCTTTGGTTGTACTATGCGCCGCGCCTGCGCCGTTAACATTTGTCGTGTACACATCACCAACAAACATGGGTGGAAACGGAGGGCGAGGGCACATTAGGCCTGGAAAAACTCCACAATTTCTTACAATTGGTTTATTGTTAGTAATATGTATACTTGCTTTCAATTACTGGAATGTCTCATCAAGAGGAAAAGCTCTACAAAAAGAAGTTAAAGAAATGACAGATACGCTAGAAGAGCTAGCCGTCAAGAAGGTCCACCTTGAAAAACGAAGTACGGCCCTCCAAAACCAAATCACCGAAGTGAACCACTTAAACGATGAGTTGCGTTCTTTAAAACTAAGCGCTGACGAGCAAAAAGATAAATTTGAAAGAGACTTAGAGACTATGAAAGAGGACTTAGATTACACTAGACAAGAAAGAGATACATTCCGAGCTGCAATTGTAAGTAATCCACTAGCCTAGGCCTAGTCTCTAGGCCCTAGCTAGTAATATAGGGCCTAGCTAGAGGCTAGCCTAATGGGTGCAGGTCAAGTCGGCCCTAAACCGTCTCGGCCAAAGTCAAGTCGGCCCCACGTCAAGTCGGCCCCAAGTCAAGTCGGCCCCAAGTCAACTCGGCCTCAAGTCAACTCGGCCTCAAGTCAACTCGGCCTCACGTCAACTCGGCCTCACGTCAACTCGGCCAAAAACTAATCGGTCAACTCGGCCACAATAAAGTATGGAATGCAAAAAGTGCTTAATATTATTATGATTCTTACTATCCACGCTTTAAAAAAAATGAATAAAAAAAAAATATAATTAAATAATATCATATAAAAAAATGAACTCATTGCCAATATGAATATAAGTACCCGCGTGTTACAAAAACATGTGCAGGTACCGCATTTTAGTAAATCGAAGACGGAGGCCTACGTTCCACCATTTGGCCATAGAAAAAATGATTGTACATCGTTTTTGTCCATGATTTGCGTTTAAAAAAAGGGGAATCCCCCGGTCAGTGAAAACACGTAGCAGTTGTAGATATCGAAAAAGCTGCCAAAGGCGCAGGGAGGCGCAGCTACGAATTGTTTTCAATTGTGCAATTTGAAATTTTATTAAACGTATTAATAAAGGAAAGTTGGTGAAATCATTCCTATTTTTTTTGCTAAATATATTATTGTCTAAATATTAATATTCATTAAAAGTCTGAATTATTTATAGTTAAAAAATTGTGAAGAAATATTATTTTATCAATCCTCTTCATTTGCACTTTTTGCGTTCCATACTTTAACGGGGCCGAGTTTACCGATTATTTTTTGGCCGAGTTGACGTGAGGCCGAGTTGACTTGAGGCCGAGTTGACTTGAGGCCGAGTTGACTTGAGGCCGAGTTGACTTGAGGCCGACTTGACTTTGGCCGAGACGGTTTAGGGCCGACTTGGATCGAAACCAGCCTAATAATAGGCGGATAGGCTAGGCCTAAATGGAAAAAGGTGCGGGAAGGCCGGGATCCAGTCAAGTCGCCCCATCGCAAAGTCGCCCTATACAAAGTCGCCCCATCGCAAAGTCGCCCCATCACAAAGTTGCCCAACGCAAAGTTGCCCCATCGCAAAGTCGCCCACGGTTTTAGTTCGGTATAAAGCACCGCCGCTAGTAGTACGCTGTTTTAATCATATTGGTTACGTTTGATATCGATCACGTTGTTACTTTGGTCGCGCTAAATGTCGTATACATTATAAATAATGTTTATCCTAGACCTATTCATAATTTGTGTTTCAATTTTTAATTTTACAGGTTTTAATGGAGGGGCCGGGAAATGTGCGTTTTGAAAATCATTAAAAAATTATGTTGTTTGAAAGATTATCCCTGATATATAGTTTCGAAAAAGTTAATTTAATATGATTTTAAAATTAGTTACCAGAGCCACAATTACGAATCTTTCTTCAACCTACAGTACAATAAATGTGTAGTAGCCTTTGTATAGATTAGTTAAAACAATAACAGCGTTGTAAGACAATGAGTGCTTATAGGATACTTGATTATTTTGTATTTATAATTTATATGTCTATATTGTATGTTATTTAATTTTATTATGACTTTTCAAAATGAAGAAATAAAAAATACTCCAAAAAAAAGGATTTCATCGCCGATATGATCGTTTTACATGCAGGTATTTTAGTAAAATTAAAACGCTACACTTTGACCATGGAAAAACCATCGTACAGTATCGTGTGCGTGTTTTTTTAAAAGGAGACGGTCAGCAACTGAGGAAACAGTCAGCTGTGAGGAAACAGCTGCCAGAAGGTCCAGCTCGATTGGTTTCAGACGTATGACAAATACACACAGGCATGTCATCATTTACGACATATAGTGGTAATATGAAATTTGTAATGGATGATGATGGGATTGCCTCTCCAGGCTTATAATCAAATGTTCATTTTAATACTAATACAGTACAGTAGTAAACTGAATGTTTATAAATACATTTCTTTTACGTAATTTGTTGCATATAAAGACACAGATGTAGCCTACTACCTTTTCTATAAAACTATTTTTACAAATTTTCAAAGCGTGAAATACGTCAATGTTTTGCGTAAATCATATTTTTCCAGCCTTTTATAGTAATTTTACCAAATATGGAACCATTTTGACTTAAAATTACGTCATACGAGCACGTCGAATCGGACCATTTGCGCGTGTTTTTTATGAAAAGGTTAAAAAATTCGTCAAAATTAAGCCCTTTTTTAAACAGTCGTAGTTTCTAAACTAAACGGTGAAAGTTATTTTTATTACATATTCTGGAAGTTGATGAGTTGTAGATATCGGATCATGCTTTTATATGGCTAACTGGACATTGTGACGTCATCGTATGGCCACACGAATATTAAATATAAGATTTTTGTATCTTTCGTCATAGCTCATCACATTTAATAAAGCGCATCTTCACTTATCCGTTTTCCATTTTCACCCCGATTTTTATATGTTGTTGCTGAGATAATTTCCTTCCGAAATTGCTATCTTAGTGTTTCATTTTGATACCGTCGCCATTTTAAAAATTGGAATAAACGGGGGTCTCGTAATTTCACCTATTCTACACTGTATGACCCCATTTACACTTCATCGACGATTTCTTAGCCGGCCCGACGCCGGCTTTCTTTTTAGCCCTCAATGTGTTTACACTTACCCAAAAAGCCGGCCTCGGGCCCTTACTATTACGTTTACACTTGCTCTCGCGGAAGAGTGCTCGATGATACGATTTCGCTACATTCACGTCATATCTGCTCATGTGCGTCTTAAAAAGTTAATATTATAAGCGTTGTCGATCTACACTAGGCCTAGGCCTATCAACTTTATCAAAAAAGAATCAAATAACGGTATTTAATATGGATCAAAACAATTGTATTATTGCTTTACTACTAATGTTTGCGTCTCGTTTTCTGAAGAATAGTAGTAGATCATACGCCTTTTTCACGAAACGGAAGACATCTTCGATCGATGACAACACAAACAATGCCGTTCAACGAAGCGTAACCAACAGAAATAACATAGCGTTTTCAGCCTATTTTCGGAGGACAGTCGTATGGACAAAATTTTTACTGTAAAATGTTCTTTAAAGATTAGCCTGTGTGATTAAAAAAAATTATAATTTTTTTTTTCACTTAAGTCCATTGAAAAAAACACCACAGTTTATAAGCATAGGCGCCGCATGGTGTCCTGAAATCCCCTGAAAACGCTATGTTATTTCTGTTGGTTACGCTTCGTTGCACGGCATTGTTTGTCATAGATCGTGAAAAAGGCGTATACATCTTCACCAATTTAATTTCAATGAAGAATTTCCGATTCATCAGCAATAAGTTTCGTAAACTTAAAGCTATAGTTGACCCAGAACGTTCATTTTATGACCGCGAGTGTTTACACTATACGAAGTGCCGGCCCGAAGCCCGCAATTGCCGGCCCGAAGCCTACTCTAGACTAGGCTCAAAATTGAGCCGGCTCGAGGCCGGCTCGGTTGTTCCCAGAGTGTTTACACTTGTGCACTTTTGGCTCGGAGCCGGCCTCGGGCTCGCTAAAAGCTGAAGTGTAAATGGGGTCTATGTAATAATGTATACAGATTATACCGTTTGCACTGTATATACTATATGACACAAAATTGACAGAATTCAGCACTAAACAGCATATGATATTCTTCAGTTCAGGTCATAATCATGCCATAATCTTTTTCCGTGTGCAAAATTCCAACGTATGACGTGCGCGTGGCGTTTGTCGTGCGGATAAATAACTCGTCAAAGTGACGAGTTCAAATCTAGTTTATATTGGCAATGTTGATAAATAAATAAATTACAAAAAAAACGTAATTTTATATTCAATTTTAAAAAACCCTGAAATATTAACAGTATTGACACTGTTTTTGTAACAATATTCATACTAACCTGTTGTACTGTTATATGATGATTTACTATGTAAAAACAGTACATCACATTTCATGAAAATCAATCAACTTTCACATGATACTGTTAGGTCGTGTTTCAAATTATTTATTTAATGTCCTGTTTTTTTTTATAATTTGGTTGGCCTAGAATTAAGTTTTAAAAATATGTACATTCAATTTTATCTGTTAAAACCATATAATGCCTAGAATATGTATCATTTTATTTTATTGATGATCCTCTTTTATCTGCAAAAAAATTAATTAAAACATTATTACTTATGCTTGATTCCCTTTAGAACGCAACGCATGGACGTAGATGCAACGCAAGAGAGCTGACCAATTACAACCGATAGTTTGAATATTCCATCGATTGTGATTGGTCAACTTGCTTACGTTGCGTCCTTGCATTGCGTCCTAGTGGGAACCAAGCTTTAGATAGGCATATGTTATATGTATAATGTACGGTAGGTCCTTCTAAAACATTTGTATTGTTGGATCCAGTCCGGACAACTAAATACGCTAGGCCGGGAACCAGTCAACTCAAAGCAGAGCGCCATCAATATCATACTTACTGATGTACCTGCACACAATAAACATAACCACACCCCTACTTTTATAATGGAATAACTGCCAAAACGGCAGTTGATCCCCCAGTTCCTTTTCTCACCTGTCTTTTATTTCAGAAAAAAAGACGGCTCTAGCTAGTTAGGCCTAGTGCTTAGCCTAGGCCTAGATTATAAATTCTTATTTAGGAACAAAATATTATCAGCGTGGCTAAAGATACGGTATCGTATCCTAACTTCCATTTGCTAAAGGTACGGTAAAATTTTATTCCTAAATATAAAACTCAGAAACACAGCATTGGTCATAAAATTCAGTTCAAGTGAATTGGAATTGGAACCATTAAATAATATTTTTATACATAATCTTTATTGGTCCAACAGGCAATTTATGTTTTAAATAAATATTCAATGGAGTAGGACGACAGTTTTCACAATGAAAATCCTTTTTTGAATGAAAAAATGTTGAGCAGAACACATGCTAATTTCAGTGTTCAAATATACTTTGTTTGTTTTGCCTTATGTATGTTTAGATACCATTGTACTTGTTTACATACTCAATTTGATATTGCATTTTCCTTGAATACTGTACATTAATTAATACCCATAAGCACTACAGTAGCCGCATGATAACAAAAAAATGTCAAAAGTGCCCTTTTTTCCTGTATTTAATGTACAGTAAATTAAAGTGTTTACTTAACTTTAATATTATAGACAAATAAGAAGCCAAATTATGAATGATTTAAAATAATTAATTAAATTTGAATGAAATGTGGTATGGCCTGTATGACAGTGGTACAGCCTGTACTGTAGACCACTTCATAGTAACAAATTCAAAATATTTTTGTTTTGAAATTTAAGATCATTGTCTGTCTGATTTAACACAATGTATTTTTTATAATATAATTTGTACTTTCTTTTTTTTTTATAGACCACATTACAAGGAAATTACTCAGAAAATATTAGGAAATTTGAAGTTGTAAGAAGTAAGTTAATTAGCCTGCAGATTATACAGTGCAATGGGCCTAGAAAATCATGAGGATCACACACAAGAAAAATTTAATTATCTCTCAAACCAGATAATTATTGAATAAATATATATTTTTTATCCTTTGACCTGAAAGACAAATTGTTGCGATGTGATTGGGCATCTGGTGGTTTGTTAATGACTGATCATCGCACTTTAATGGTTAAAAAATTAACTGATAATTTTGTTTTGGCTGCGGAAATCGGCATGGTCATAATATCCAGTTCAAGGGAATTGGAACCATTTAATATTATAATAGGAAATCCGTTCTAAAAACTCAAAATAAAAAATAATTACAGACAACAATTAATATTACTAATTTTATTTATTTTAAAGATGAGTTAGATGATATGCGTCAAGAATATGAAAAGTACCAGGAGATGCATGAGACTCATAAAAAGCAATATAATGAAAATGTTTTGAGAGTTCAAGACGAGCAGGAATCATGTGAAATGCAACGAAAACAGGCCATGGCAGAGAATGGTAACTTACAAGCAGTTTTACAAAAGACCCAATTGGAACTACAACAAATACGAAGCCAAATGGGAGTATCACAGCAGCAACAAGCTGCACAGCAGCAGCAAAAATACAACTATCTAGGCCATACACAGCAACTACCACCAGCACAACAACAGCAATATAATCTTTTGAGGCAACAAACAGGTCTCCAAAATCAACAACAGCAGAACATGTATCCTCAACATAATAACAATCAGTATAACTTCCATCAAAATGGCATTGAGGGATTGAACCAAAACCCACCTGTTGAAAAGGCAAAGGAAGAACTTGCCAATCAAGAAGCACCAGAAACTCAAGGGTAATTATAGTCGGTTAACAAAACCAGACAAACCAAACATTTCTCGCACCTGAGAACAATCAAAGCATATTGATAGAGATGTCAAGAAACTCAACAGTTCTTTTCAGAATTAATACATAAAAAAAACAATAGGCAATTGGTCAGAATTTGTTTTACTTGTTACTGTAGGCTGCGATACACAGGCACTGTAGGCCAGTTGAGTATTGAATTCAGCTAATATGTTTTCTTTATTTTTTTAACAGTGAAGAAGGTGAAAAAAATGAGGTAGAGCAACAACAACAACAACAAGTAGTAGAGGGTGAGTACTTGATTTGTTGAATAATGTCCTTGTCCAACACACTGCGTCACACACCCTTAATGATAATTATTTGTAACTGTTTTACACTAGACAAGCAAGAAGATCAAAACCCTGGCCCACCAGAGATGGAAGTGAACGATCAGGTGAAAGTTCCCCATGGTGAAGAAAATGAAGCAGATAAGCAAGTAGATGAGATTAAACAAGAAGAAGATAAAAATCCAGATAAAAAGGAGGAGGAGATGGAGGAAAAAGAAGAGGAAAAACTGAAGGCCGAACAAGACGAAGTGCATGATTCAGACGGAGATAAGGATGATGGCGCCGTACCGAATGAGGATTTAGCTTACCATGATGCTCAGTTGGCCGCTGAGAATGAAGATCAGAAAGACAGTGTCGAGGGTAATGATTGTTGCAAATTGTTACTTGCGTTTTACCTGGTCATAACAAATTACAAAAAGTTACAAATCCACATACTGTAGATTCTCTGCAGAAATTGAAAAATGTGCAAAAAACATTTAAAATAGACATAACTGTGGTAAATTTTGTACGCTATTTGTGTGTAGCAGGGCGTCTAGCTGTATGAGTGTGTACCAAGACTATATAACTGGATGCTGAACTCTGTAGATCAATGGGTTTTCTGTGGCTGTGACATGATCAGTTCCACTCCCACTAAACTTTTAAATGTTTTGTTAACAGACACCGTGCTGTAGAGAATATGTAGTACAGTACTGTTGGTATTTGTCGCAGCCAGACATAGATCAAAGGACTGTTACGAGTTCCTATCTTGGCAAGATGAGCTCAACATCCTGTTGTTATATTTCCTTTTTTGTACCAAAACCTCTAATCTGCCCAGCTTTAATGATGAAAGCATAAAGAGATAAGAAAAAAAATTCCCTTAACTGAATCTTTAACTTCTTCTGAATATTCCTGACAATTACTAAATTAAATAATTAAATGCTATTTGCAACTCTTAAATTGTGAAATGGCACTAAGACAACAAATTTGATTTATTTGTTTCAGATGGTCAAAAGGAAGGTGGTGATAAGGAGGCAGAGGAGGACGAGGAGGTAGGTTGCATTAACATGCATGCGTTTCATTTCAACATTTATAGATTTTTTTTGTTTACTTTAAATAGTTGCAAATATACATTTACTCATAAACGTTTGTTTGAGAGATCCTAAAGTAGTGAATTTTTAAGTAACTTTAGAGTAATTTTTGGTAACTATTAAAAAGGCAGAATATTAAAGTTCAGGTGTATTTACCCTTGTAAGTTGGTGTCTATCCACTTAACGATTATTGGTACATGAAAGTAAAAAACTAAGCCTTCCTCATAAAATAATCCTTTTGAGAATCATAATATTATGAATGTCTCTATTTTGTTTTTTTCTTGTTCTCAATAGCTAACTGGGCTAGATAAAAATGTGGATTTTTTTCCTTACTAGTTTACACTAACATTTATAACTAATTACTGATATTCTTTAAATTACTATGAAAGAGCAGATCTTCTGTTGTGGAAACACTGTACTTTTTTTACCGCCGACCTAAAAAAGGAAATTAGATTGGCTGGCTCAGATAGACTAAACTAAAGCAATTTTCAATTGCTAGACTTTTAATTGATTTTTCTTGTTTATTTTTGGTTTTTTTGTTTTTTTTTCACTAATTATATTTTGGGGTTTTGTTTTTATGCACTCAGAATTTAGATGTTAATCGGGTGCCTTTGTTGAATGAAGATGGAAAAGGTGAGAATTGTTTTCCAATAAAGCACCTGTCCTGTTAGCTTACTATCCACCACATTCATTCCCATCCAAACATTCCCATCTGTTCAGATACCATAAATATACAATCATATAAAATATGTACAATATAGAAACAATGATGTTATAAAATTCTTTCTTTTATTTTGGAATACCATACCATGATGACATAATATATCCATAGCAAAAAAGAAGCTTAATCTAAGACAATAATAATGTAACAGTTGTTGCCTATGATCATTAAATCAAGCGTTAGCTTTATTAAAATTCAAGATATCCTATTTACTTACACTTACTCCTTACACTTTATACTGGTAGAGATTGATTATGCTTGGTGGGTGGGACTTAGTATTTAGGAGGACCCTCACTCTATATCGTCCTTTTATTTAGATCACTTGCTTTTTATACATCTCCACCGCTTTTTATACATCTCTATCCCTTCTTTATTATTATTATATCCAATTCTATCTTTATCAACTAAACGATTAAGTTTCATTTTTCCATGTGTTTGAAACATGCTTTTTAATCTAAATTTAAAAAAAACTTTCATAGAGGAAACTTTATATAAATATTTCTCAATTCAGATCAGTATTTTGATGATAGCGTAGATGGTGATGGTAATTTTTAGCTTTTTAGATTTACTAACTATTAACTTTATGATTTGCATCTGTAAACAAATAACACTATCCTCGGAACAAACAGATATATTCAAACAGGGAGGGATTTGGAGCCTGTGTTCCAGGGGCCTGAGTTCCAGGGGCTTGGGTTCCAGGGGCTTGGGTTCCAGGGGCTTGATCAAAGGCCCTGATTAAGTCCAGTAATGAAGACCTATAAAGCCGATTTTCCACTAGGCGAATTTGTTCGCGCGAATCAAACGTTTCGAAGAGACAAAAATCGCCTACTCTCTTTCCACTACATGAGCGAATAGCTGCGACGTTCATGTTCCTCGCGTGGTTGCTGAGCATTTCGATTCGCATGACTGCTCATGAAAGCGTCATAGCTCATTTCCTGAGCTCTGATTGGTTGCGCAATATTTCGCTTCGCAAAAAGTAGAAACAATTCGAACTAGTAAATTTCGCTACAGCGAAAATTCAAGGAACTAGAATTCGTCGCAGAAGGGAGTATGACAGACAGAAACTCGAATACGCATGCGCAGAGCATGACGCTTTCGATTCGCGCGAACAAATTCGCCTAGTGGAAAATCGGCTTTAGGGGCCAAAGACAAAGCTACAAAACTTTTAATGTGTGTCTGACATCAATCAGTATTAATACGAAAGATTGTCAGAGGTGGGAGTTGGTAAGGCGGTTTCACTTTAAAATGGAGGTTTGCCCCAAACCTATTGGCTGCGCCTACCTGCATACATATGTATTTTTTCATGCTTTTTTTTTTAATCTGAGAAATTTGGTTGTATCACTATTGTGCATCTTTACAAGTTTGTAATGTCACTCATCACTCGTAATGACATATTTTATGAGAGCAATTATTTGAAGTGCTGTACTGAGTAGCAATGTATGTTTAATCCATTTATCCATCTAACCGCACTTTTTTAAAGGAACGATTTTAAAGAAAAAACCTGTATTACAGTGGTATGGAACTTAAATAGTGGGTTGGCCCCACAAAATGTGATAACTTGTGCCTGTTTCTACTAATTACTAAAATCCACAGTGATACTCATAAAATAATTATTTAATATGGATTAATTATGCACTTTAAATGTTATTAATAATACTGTATTCAGTTTGGAAAAATAAATCTAGTCAACTGGACTTACTTGTTTAACAGCGACGTTTAACGACCTATACAGGTTCAATCTTTCACGATTTACACAGGTCCAATCTTTCACGATCTAAACAGTTCCTATCTTTCACAATCTGTCCTGGTCCTATCTTGCACGATCTGTCCAGGTCCTATCTTTCACGATCTGTCCAGGTCCTATCTTTCACGATCTGTCCAGGTCCTATCTTTCACGATCTGTCCAGGTCCTATCTTTCACGATCTGTCGAGTTCCTATCTTTCAGAATCTGTTCAGGTCCTATCTTTCACGATCTATCCTGGTCCTATCTTTCACGATCTATCCAGGTACTATCTTTCACGATCTGTCCAGGTCCTATCTTTCACGATCTGTCCAGGTCCTATCTTTCACAATCTGTCCAGGTCCTATCTTTCACGATCTATCCAGGTCCTATCTTTCACGATCTGTTCAGGTCCTATCTTTCACGATCTGTCCAGGTCCTATCTTTCACGATCTGTCCAGGTCCTATCTTTCACGATATATCCAAGTCCTATCTTTCACGATCTGTCCAGGTCCTATCATTCACGATCTGTCCAGGTTCTATCTTTCACGATCTATCCAGGTCCTATCTTTCACGATCTGTCCAGGTCCTATCTTTCACGATCTAAACAGTTCCTATCTTTCACGATCTATCCAGGTCCTATCTTTCACTATCTATCCAGGTCCTATCTTTCACGATCTATCCAGGTCCTATCTTTCACGATCTATCCTGGTCCTATCTTTCACGATATATCCAAGTCCTATCTTTCACGATCTGTCCAGGTCCTATCTTTCACGATCTGTCCAGGTCCTATCTTTCACGATCTGTCCAGGTCCTATCTTTCACGATCTGTCCAGGTCCTATCTTTCACGATCTGTCCAGGTCCTATCTTTCACGATCTGTCCAGGTCCTATCTTTCACGATCTATCCAGGTCCTATCTTTCACGATCTATCCAGGTCGTGTTATCAGGCTGAATGATGAAATTGTGGCGATTGGTCTGTGACCCATGATGAGGCCGAAGAGCTACAGTATTAACCTTCAATTAAGCAATCAAGAAAATCCCCAAACCATTTGTTAATAGCTCCTCGACCCAGTCACAGACCAATCGCTGTAATTTCATCATTTCGCCTGATGATACGACCTGGATAGGCCATGAATGAAATGACCTGAATAGGTTGTGAAACGTCGCTTTTAAACCAGCAATTCTAGATTTATTTTTCCACTTAATACTACCTGGACGAATGACAATATTCATACCTGTAATTTAACTGTATCAAATTATTACAGTCCATTTGTTAATTTTGCAGTTTATATTATTTACAGTATTACACTTGCATCTGTAAGTTTGATTTACATTTGTTTGTGATTTCAGAAAATGATGCAATAAATGAAGAGGATGATGAAAACAAAGCAGAAGAGGTGGAGGATGAGGGGGAGGAAGAGGATGATGATGGAGAAGAAGAAGCTAAAGAGAACAATCAACCTCAATATGGTAACAACGAGCAGAATGACGAGCAAGAACAAAAGGATGAACCCAAGGATGATGACAGTTCTCAGAATGATCAAAATATGGTTGATGATGTATAATAATTTTTATTTACTATAAATTTGTATAAAATCTATGGGGTTTCTTTTCTGTCTTTCAATAGAAAAAAACAATTACAACATTAAATAATTTCATTTCTTAGCTGTACATTAAAAATGTAGACAGCTCTGTCTACACTATGAAACTTTGACAAAAAAATGTGATGTGTCCATATATGGACATGATGTCATGTTGCTACCATATTTGGGCATGTCACACTTTTTTTTTTCTACATAAAGTTTGATAGTATAGACAAAGTTTTATGGAATGAAAAAAATTTACTGAACAAAATATTTCATTAAATCTAATTATAGTAGGTTGGATTTTAAGTGACAGAGTTTATTAACTGTATTACATGTGGGTTGACATTTCTATTTTTTTGTAGTGTTAGAAATACAAATTTTCAACACAAGATACCTTCGCTGTGGAAAAATGTTCGGCAAAAATCAAATATATACCTAGTTGGTTGGTTGGTAATAAAAAGAAATACCATTACAGAACAACAACAACAATTGTAGCATGTGTGTATAAAAGTCATTCTTATTTTCTTTCCTCCATTTTATGGGATGAAGATACGCTATGCTATTTCTATTGTGGAGTATTTTTTACTCTGCACATGCTATGCTGCCTAAGTTGTTTTGAAGAAATTCTTGTGTTTATTCCTAAATACAGTCAACTTTCCCAATACCAGACTCCAAAAACTCTCCCAATACCAGACTTTGGAAACTCTCTCAAAACCACACTTTTCTTTTGGTCCAAAAGTTCCCAAATTATGTGTTGCCATTAAAAATGCATTTGGAATAACATAGTTTCTGGAAAGCCAGACATATTAGGATAGCCCATGGGTGTCTGGTATTGGAAGAGTTGGCTGTTCTATTAAAATAGTATTTTAAAAGTAATAAAGATATATATTATAATATAATTCAAGGAGATTGGGATGTATTCTATTAATAATAAATCAAATAATCATGTGACATGCTGTAGGTGTACAGTATTTCTATTAGCTGTTGATAGGATTAGTTAAAATATGCAAACTGTTCTGCAAGCAAAGCAATTATTTTGTTTAACTTTGAATTTCAGTACTTTGCTGTTCATTCTCAACACTGGTTGTAGTATTAATTTTGTGAATCAATTTTATGATTTTATATTTGTATGTATATATTTATTATATATAATTGTAATCCTTATAAATTCTATATTGGGACATTGATGTACTTATTAATTTATATAAATAATAAATTGTTTATGTAGTGGTAGCTCATGTTAATTAACAACACGCTTTCTTACCAATTTGAGTCTGTAAGATATGTCTTGCTGTTTGATGTCGTTTAAATTTAATTACAAATACTGTAAAACAGTTGAGTCAATGATAACATGGTTCTTTTTAAAATATTAACCAGGTCTTATACATTGAATCTGATTTTAAATGTTTTTTGTTATTCTAAATTTTCAATAGCAATAATTTCATTTGTTTATTTTTTACAATTGGTAAAGCTAAATGTTGATAAAAGCTTCCAATGGAATGTTGAAATCAATTAAGCATGAATGTTTTCTTTTTTAGAAAGTAAATTTGTGTGTTCATAATTTTTTGTATTTATTTAGGGATAGTTAACTTTTATTGGCCTTCCTATGAGACCCCCCCCCCCTCCCCAATAATATATGGGGGTGGTGATTGTGACCACCTTGTCCTAAAAAATTATTATAATAATAATTATACATTTATTCTCTTTGCAAATGAATTTCAATGCAAAATGTCTATGTTGGTAACTATTACTTTTTAGTCCTCGAATATAGGCCCATCCCAAATTTGTTTATCCCTGAAATAGGAAGGTTAACATAATAGTCTATTTATGTTGTTAACATTCCCTATTTTAATTACAAATACTGTACTATTGAATTATTTTAGTGTAGTTTGAGTGGAATTAATGGGATTTCTATTGTTTTATTTTAATATGTAATTTGATTAAAAGAGAAAATACAACTTTTTTGAAAAAAAAAAATTATCTGTCATTGCATTTAATTTGTCTTTCAATTGTTTAAAGAGCATTTTAAACAATTCGTGAGCTATGGAGTAATAGTAATATATAAAGAAAGTGTTTAGTTATATTTTAGACATCTTCACTCACCAAAACCATTGTTCCCACTAAAAATGTGTACATACATTTTCTCGATGTAAACATTTTATTTCCATACATGTGCATAACTGCATATTATATTCTGTGGGAAACAACTAAATTATTAATCAAAGTGTATTAATCAAATTAACAATAGTTTCAACAAGCAATCCAACTTTATTTTTGGATCAGTTACGGGGAGCAAAACAACTCTATTTTTGGTATAAGTATACGGGGAGCAAAACAACTCTATTTTAATACTAAAAAAAGCCCACCCAAAAGAATTTTTTAACTCATTGAATCAATTCGATGATTGGATTCGATGATTTTTCGACAGCATAAAGTAGAAGACTTCAAACAAGAGATTTTGTTGTGAATTAATTAGATTCTCCCAGCAGAAAATAAGTCGAAACACAAATGAACACAACAATATAATACTTGTTCACTTTTTTTAATAACTTTTATTTATTTTGTCTAGAAAATCTCTACATATTTATGAGACGGTATTTTCATTTCCATTTTTCGAAGAAGTTCTAACCAATCGGGTTCTGATGTTCAGAGGGTCTGAAAAGGTCAATGTTGCCATTTGTTTTACACCCTTTTGTCAATCATTTAATAAAAAAAAATTGTAGAATTTTATCTAATCTTATCAGATTTTTTAGTATTGCATTTGCTTATCTATTATGAAGCTTTTCCTTCATAATGTAGTGGGGATGGATGGGGTGGCGATTGTGACCATCTTGTCCTAAAAAAATCACTAGACGGTAACATACTTAAATATCTCCGCATTTATTAAAGAACTCTAATCATTTACCAATACAAAAGTCTTTAAAGATGACATCCAGAATGTCCTCTGCACCAACTTTACCAGTAATTTTACCAAGCTGTCGAAGGCCTGTCCGCAAGTACTCTGCTGCTAACACCACATCAGATTGGTGAAAGAACTCATCGAGAGCTGCTGTGGCCTGCTCTAAATGATGTCTGTGACGCTGCTGTGTCAGGCTAGGTGTCTGCGATTGTGGATTCATACACCTTGGATAAAATTAAAATGCATTATTATAACCAAGAGTTTATTTACCAATATTGTGTAATACAGTACAACCCAAACGGATTTAAACAGGCTTTAGCCCCCCCCCCCCCCCCACCCCTAAAATTTAACAGCCATGTCTTTTTAAAATAAAATAATGACTATTTTTGTGTTTTTTTTTCTAACCAAACAGATCGTTTTTATATTTATCCCCCTCCCCCTAATCTATAATAATGCTAGATCTGCCCTTGCCCACTCAGAATTCTCTTCTCTGTGCAAAATGAATTAACATGACAACATAGTTAAGGTCATTAGGTCATCGCAAATCAAAAGCTCCTTATTACTCTTACTGCTTTAGAATAATTTGACTAACTAACTTAGTCTTAAGTTCCTAACTTACATTTTTTCAACCTTTTCTGCGAGTAAACTCAGAAAATAATCGATTCCTTCACCAGTTTTGCATGATATCAAACAGCAATTAACATCTTCAATTTGTTTACCCATTCTGTCCTTATCAAAGTTCACCCTTTCAATTAATTGTTTTAATCTATCAACACTTTCCACAGGCAGTACATCTGACTTGTTGATTACAATTATATAATCTACAGAATTTGTGTCCAACTGTGTGTCCAGATTTAATGAGGAACGTAGATTGTTCAGAAACGTTATAAACGTTTCTTCACTGGTTGATTGCGCAACAGCTTCAGAAGTATCCGTCATCATGATAACCACGTCCGCTTGATGTGCTCTGTAATGATAACAAATGATGGAGATAATTGATAAAATGTACCATAATTATGATCTGTTCACAGAACAAACAATTGATTCTGAAGGGGAGGGGGGATTTTATGAAAAATCTTAGGAAGAAATAAGAAATGCACCAAATACAAAAATATTCAAAAACAGCTGGATTTTGTTCCCAACTCCTACTTATATTGTAGTTTTATTTAAGTTAATAATGATAATAGTTAATATTATTGTTTATACAGTAATATTAATCAATAATAATGGAAGAGATAAAATTTGCTATTTTCAATTCTTGGTAATGTGCCTAAAAACATATATTTATAGGAACAACATAATAAAATTATTGTAAAGTAAACATTGTTTAAATTAAACAAAAACAATTAAAATGTTAACACACAAAATATGTTTGCCATCATATATATATACAGATATACAGTATATCAATTTAAAGGTTCCTATCAAAATAGTATTTGTTAATGACTTCCATCACAATATAGAAATCTGAAAATGTGAGAAAGGTACATATTGGATTTTACCGATCTCTGGCTCTCTTTATGCCTTCAAGCTCCACAGAGTCTACGGAGTGGCGCAAACCAGCGGTGTCGCTCAAAATAACAGGATAACCACCGATGTTCACCGTTGTCTCAATAACATCACGTGTTGTACCTGCAGTCGGTGATACAATTGCTGCTGGCCTTTGACCTAAAAGATATATGTATTTCATATTTTGTTGATACCAAGTACTCAGTAACTATAACAACTAAGTTTTAAGCAAGCAAACCATTCTAATTTGAAAACACCATTTCTTAAGCTCTCTGTCTACGCTATCAAACTAGTTTGACAAAAAAAATATGATGTGCCTAAATATGGTAGAGATATGATGTCATCATGTCCATATATGGGCATATCACATTTTCTTGCCACATAAAGTTTTATAATGTAGACAGGGCTTTAAGCTCTGTCTGTGATATGATGTCATATCATGTCCATATATGGGCATATCACTATTGTACAATACAGTATACATATTTTGAATGAAAATCATTGGTGAACCAGATGCTTCTTTTAAGCTATTCACATGTGGAAACCATATTCCCATTTTACTATAGAAACTCCTCCTGAAAAACATTACTACAAATTTGGGAGTGGAATTTTACTACAGGATGGGCTTAATACATGTGTCAGTACAAAGAGTAAAAGAAAATAGAATGACATACATATATCATTAAGTAAGCTACTCTTTCCTACGTTAGGTTGACCTAGAATCGCAACATGTACACCATCCCGTAGACGTTCACCGCACCGGTTGTCAGAAAGATGATGAATAATCTCGGAATAAATTTTTCGAACTTGAAGACGAGCTGCAGGGCAGGAAAAAAACATAACAATGCAGTACTGTAGTCAGGAGAAATAAAGTGGCGAGGTTGTCATTGTGTGTTGACCACAGGGTAGTCTAAGGCCTCTCTGTCCAAAAAAGTGGTCAGGTTGAAACCTTAACTGTGGGCCTACTGTTGGCTTAGACCCTTTAGTTTTTTAGAATTGTACAGTTTCAGTGGATATAACTAATAATTATTAACATCAAATAATATTAATTTCAAAAGCATTTTTTTTATTCATCCAAAAATAAAATTCCATGCATAAAAACAATAAGATACAACTTATTTAAATAATGGAAAATTTGAAGGAGAGAAAAGGCATCTGCATACCCTGCATTAAAATTATAGCTAAACAGTGTATTACTTTCATTATAATACAAGCATATAACATACTTGGTTTGTTAGGCCATATAGATGATAATGTTACCTGTTTCTAGTATGTCTTCTTCAATGTTTTCTTCTTCACTAAAATCAATAAATGCTTCTACATGTGCAATAGACTATAGAAAATCAAATACAATGATATATATGAAATATGATTTAACATACAGGTATCAATCCTATTTGAAAACGCCATGCTATGCGTACAGCGAGTCATAATCATAATTGATTGACAGTAAAGACGATAGTGAATAAAGCTAGCCTAACCCTTTTGATCTAAAGAAGATGATGGGGAGTAAAAGCAATTCAGCCTTTCGACCAGCTTACAGAGGTGATGTAAAAGTATTGTACCTTCGCTGAATAATAAAAAAAATAAATAAATACGAAAATTAGTTATTTATGTTAAATGTCATCGCGCCTTCTTTGTGGAGATAGATCGTAGTTGACTCGTAAGCATAGCCACTGCGATTAAAAAAAACCATTTTAATAAACAGATTACATGTAGCAAATCATCCAAATTTATAAATAAACCTGAAGTATTTTCTCAGTCCATGTCTTGTATAAGCGACTCAGATCTCCCTCCATCTGTCTTAATGCTTGCTTTCGTTGGGCTTCTGTTTCAGCGTGAATTAGATCTCCGAGACCTTCAACTTCTGTCAAGTCAAGTTTACCATTCAGAAATGCTCTTTGTGAAAGAAAATATAATGGGAAAACTTCCGAAAATAAATACACAAATCTTCAATTTATTTATTGACTTTCAATTTCATTACAATATTGTCATAATAATATATTACAATTAAAAACATAAATAGTAAATGCATTATAATATTACTATTTTAATTAAATAGTAAAATATTTAAATTAATTAAGTTAATTAATTTTTTTTTTATTTTATGTAATTAACCTATGAATACTTGAATCTGTAAACAACAAACAGTTAACATACATAGACAATTATGTTTTAAATTCACATTAATTCGCAATTTCTTAATCTCACCTCTTTGTGAATTCTCCGGTCTCTGCTGGACGTAGTCCTTCCATCTTTCCCAGGGCAGCATGCACTGCCTGGATGACAGCATTTCCTCCGTGAACATGATACTCAACTGTATCTTCTCCAGTGAAACTTGCTGGTCCTAAAAAAGAGAATAAATCAAGTCTGATACAAAACACAGGTTTAAAGTTTTACTTTATGAAGATCTAAAATGCAGATGTACACTTTAGTCCCTTCCTGGGAATCACACTCCAGCATAATATAAGTATGTTATTGTATAAGAATTTAATGAGCAATCCTTGTGGAAAGGGCTACATACAGTAGTTGGGCTACCATCAGTATTGGAACTAACTACAGAAGACTCTTCTTACAGCCATTACTTGACAGAAATTAAAGGTTTTAATTTAGAGGTTTTACAAACTTAGAAAACAGGAATATCAATATGTAATGCCATACTATTACTCCAATTATTTATATTACCTGGAAACCACAAAACAAGCGCTTTATCTAAATGATCCCTATTTATGGGGTCATATAGGCTGGCTAGGATTGCTTGGCGAGGACTGGGAAGGTGTGTTTTCCGCGTCAACTTCTTGATGGTTGATCGAACATTCGGGCCTGACACTCTGATCACCGCAACACCGCATTTGCCAAACCCAGACGATAATGCAAATATTGTTCCTTTATAAATTTGTGAGAACATTCTGATGTGTGAAACCGAAAGCATAGCTCAACGTTTTTCCAGTGTGTTTTATTCCAAAAATATACTGCCTAATGGGAGGCCCTGTCACGCCAAATGAGGTACCACTGCCAAATGAGGTACCGCACTTAATTTGGCGTCTAAGGCGCCAAATTAGATACTATTGCAAAATGAAGTTCTATTGTAATTTTGTAAAATACAGTTTATATAAAACAAACATATTTAAGCCAGTATTAAACTACAATATGTATTCTGTATTGTTACGCCTGTTATTAGATCAAGCTTAGCTATTACATTAAATTAAATATAAAGCAGAAAATAGTTATCCTTTTTTGATTTTCGTCGAATAGATCGAAGCGGAAGTGCTTCGGTCATGGTCCGCAAATTATATGATACGCCTTGTGTGCCAAAATGTTTTTACTGCTTTTAGTTGAATCACCGCGTGTACAATTAAAACCAATAGATTGTGCTGCACAGTGGTGGCGCCAGCGGGGGGGGGGGGGCTACGGGGGCTCTAGCCCCCTCGTCGGGGAGCCTAGCCCCCCCGTCGGGGAACACGGGTACTTTTTGTCGGGGAATATAATATACAGTAAAAAACGTTCGCGTTCACTTCATATAGCTTCAGCGCCTAGAAAACCACGACGTTCCATTGACCGTGAGAGTACGTCAGAGGGCTATTATGCACTTTTATGCATTCATTTATTGCCAGCGATCTAACTTACTACTAAACATTAGCTAGGTACGCACTTGTCTGGCGGTATCCCTTTGTACGAATCGTTCAACGTTGGGTCGAGACGCGTGATATCAAGTTCCATCCAGGGACCAAAACGTGTAAGGTAGTTATTTTCCAGGCGAAGTTTACCGACGGTTACCGAAGGGAACACGGGTACTTTTTGTCGGGGAATATAATATACAGTAAAAAGCGTTCGCGTTCACTTCGTAGCTAGCTTCAGCGCCTAGAAAACCGCGACGTTTCATTGACCGTGAGAGTACGTCAGAGTGATATTATGCACTTTATATGCATTCATTATTGCCAGCGATCTAACTTATTACTAAACAATAGCTAGGTTCGCACTTGTTTGGCGGTATCCCTTTGTACGAATCGTTCAACGTTGGGTCGAGACGCGTGATATCATGTTCCATCCAGGGACCAAAATGTGTACTGTTATTTTCCAGGCGAAGTTTACTGACGGTTACGTTGTGTACAGCGTCGACGTACGCTACACTACAGCAAAAACGAATTATGTTAATTGTTCGTAATGTTCACCAATTTTTTTAATTTACAAGTAACATTCTGTACCGTGGGGCACCTAAAATAAAATTTTCATCCATTACTAAACAAAAAAACATGCCATTTTCGCCATCTTATTATAGCTAAGTTATTACATTTTCAATGTCCTGTATGTCATGAATTTCTCACCACTCGGAAGTCCAGATGGTACGCACGCATACACTTGGGAGGAATAAACTTATTTCCCCGACTGAAAATGGTCTACGCTTGCGTTTTTTAAGCCTCTAGGCCTGATGTTTCCGAAGTATAAAATGCAATTTTTTGAAGACCTGCAGCTCTAGTTTTAAACAGTTTCTTAGCTCAGCCCCAACAATAAAGCTGGTCATATTTCGAAGTACAAGAAGTGCATTTTCCGGGACCTCAAACATTTCTTAGCTCAGTCACAACCTTGATAGGGACTTATATATTTTGTTTCATGTTTTGAAGTATAATAAGTCCAATTTCCGGGACCTCCAACTCTATTTTTCTAAATTTTCTTTGAACTTTTATTTTTTAAATTGAAAAATATGGATTGAAACAGTCATCGCGCATCGTTTTTTTGCACGCAGTATTTTATTTATGCTTTATAAAAAATGGAAAAAATGGCTACCCTAAATCTGATTAAAATGACCTCAAATGACGCTAGAACGCGTTGCTTACGGGGGCTTCGCCCCCTGGGCCCCCACCGGGGGCCCTTGGCGGCCCCCTGGCCCCCAGCCTAGTGATGCTCGCTTCACTCGCATAGCCCCCTCGTCGGGGAATGTAGCCCCCGCGTCGGGAAGATTCTGGCGCCACCCCTGGTGCTGCAGTGCAGATTGTCTTTAATTTGAAATTTATATTTATACTGGGTAAACTCTTCAGTCAAAGACTGGTCTCCCAGAGGGCCCAGTTGGTGATCAGTGGCTGTGATGTACTAATACACCGGGGTAACCCCCTACTCGTCTCGAAAGATGTACTAGTTAAAGTGCACACGAGCTAGATGTGTACACTGGACCTACGGTTTATAGTCCTTATCCGAGAAGACCCATAAATGTAAAAATGTTACTGATGAATTGTAACGACATTGGGAATTAAAATGTGTTAAATAATATAGTACAGTAATGTGGGCTGTCTGCTTGGGGGTCTGTCTATCAAGGTACAACATTTCGACGAAGCCAATTTAATATTTTCATTTTGTTTTAATATCTGTAGAATGCGTCGTCATTTATTCTGAAGCTAATACTGTAGGCCTATATACCGTAATCAGGCGGTATTATTAAGGCTAGCTCACGTACAGCAGAATTCACGTAGAATTATGTGGTGTTGTTGCTTGATTGTAAATTGCCCAGATTCTTCATTAGAAAAGAACTGATCAATTTGAATTGAATTAAGGTTAATTCTAGAACTGATATTAAGGACTCTTTAGAACAGATATTAAGATGTCCTCTATAAACGGAGTCCTCACAAACTCATATAAGAGGTCCTCTTGTAAAATCAGGTTCCCGTCGAATTTATTTTAGATAAGTAACTAAATTATCATGGATTTCATAACCACCATTCCATCGATAGCTTTTTTTTTCTCTTTTGTGGCGCAAACACCACTTTTATCCACATTCATATTATCTCATGTCATTACATAAAATCATATTATTTAACACATTTTAATTCCCAATGTCGTTACAATTCATCAGTAACATTTTTACATTTATGAATTCCGTATTGCCTCCTATTTTCATTAGTGTTCTTCGTTTTAAAATATTTTACACATAAAGAATTTGTGAGATTTTCAATTGTTTGTTTTAATTTTACAACCCGGATTATACAATGTATTTATATACAAGATAAAACGAATTAAATCAGATCAGCACCACCTGTAACTCGTATCACAGTGAATTCCTTTTCTGATAATCTCAGCAAATTAGAATTTATATTAACATAATAGTATTTCTTAAAGCTACCCATTTTTTCTATACTTGTTTCTTTATTGTTATATCTTTCACATTCAATGTTAAGCATATTGCTTTCCTTTTGAATGAATTCCATAAAGATTTACCCACTGGCTTATTTAATACTGATTTATTCTATAAATAGTGAAGGCTGCAAATGTGTATATATATGCCTAATCTACTATTCCATCGATATAGCTAATTAAATTACTGTATGTCAATAAATAAATAAAAAATATTAACTTACATCCCACTCTCATCACCCCACAAAGTATAAAAGTGCATGCATGTTCCATATTATGTACAACGTATGAATTGATGGAACGAACAATCGAGATGAAAATAACGCATGCAATCTCCATTGCAAAATTAGGTTCCATTTAAGTATAAATTCTAATATTCCCGACCTCAAAAATAATTAGTGTTATAACTACGGTAACTGTATTTAGCTTCCTAGAATTTCGTCCACCCCTCCGAACATGTTTTCAACATCGTATGAACAAACAAGGTGACCGACTTCATTGCAAAATTAGGTTCCATTGCATTATTGCGAATTTAAGGTTGTTTCCGACTTCGAAGTAATACTTACTTAGAATTTCGCTCACCACCCCATTCCCATCCAAACTTGTTTCCCACATCGTAATATGAACAAACGAGATGACGACTTTTATTGCAAAATTACGTTCAATTATTTGCGAATTCACGTTGTGTAATTCCCAACCTTAAAATAACTGTATCATGTATTTAGCTTGCTTAGAATTTCGCTCACCACATTCCCATCCAAACTGTTTCTCACATCGATATGAACAAATGAGATGACAACTTCATTGCACAATTATAATCCATTATTGCGAATTTATGTTCAAATGTTTCCGACATCAAGGTAAAAAGTACCAGCTGAATAAAATATCTAACATATTGCAAAATTAGTCTCTAACTAGATTTAATTCGTCACTATGACGAATTATAGGTTATATGCATTGATAATTAAAATAAAGATAATTTATTTTTAAAAGATATTTTGATTCATTGATTTTCTCAGATTCTTTAAATAATATATAATATATGATAGGACCTTGCTAACGCGAATACAATAGCCGGTATCACAATCCGATCAAAGATCCCTCTGCGTATAATGTCATAAACCACATTTGCTGTTACATAATAATAAAGACATAAGTTATTTTTTATCTAGAATTCATTATAAATCATGTGTATAATATATACACTAAGAAATAAATTTGAACAAACAATACGGATAATAAAAAAAAATTTATTTCGTTTCCCAAGGTGAGACTCGATCTCGGTACCTTGAGTGCCATAGACACGAGCACACACCACCGAGCCATACACAACTGACTAAAAATTGTAGAAAAATTCCTCCGTGTATTTACTATGCAGTAACCACTTTGGTGCAGATAGATTATTACATACCGCAATGAATTATAATTTTTTACTATGATGACATCTCTAAAAATGTACAAAAATGATGCACTGTCAAACTATATACTTTTAACTTTAATATATGAACTTTTGAAGGAAGAAAGTTAATGTTAAGTTTGTTATTTTGGCCTAAGAAAATGTCATAATTTGTTTGATTGTCGAAATGAATTTTTTTAAATTTAATATGCAATTAATTATGGCTTAATCAACTTTTGTTCCCTTAGTTTAATAATAAATCATACATAAGATACATACACTTCAAGAAAATGAAATAAAAAATATGTGTTCCCGAGCATTCTGACGATCTATATTAATTTTAAAATTTAGCATATTTTCACCATTTTGTTAACTTACACGTGCGTAGCCTGTCACTTTTGACGTGCTCGTATAAGGCAATTACGCGTTGAAAAGTGAATAAAATATGATGATATTATTAAAGAAAGGTTGTACAACCGAAATCGGACAAAAAGAGTGCGCATTAACGTATAACGCGCAGTGCGCGTGCAAAAATCTGCGCACTCATGGCAATTTTTTAAACGCTTAAAATTGCCTGAAACGTACTCTAATTTCATCGAAAATAAATTTTGACAATTTTGAACATTTTAAGCGCGCGTACGCAAGCGTTATATGCGCTACGCACGTAATTGTATTGCCATATGATGAAATATGACCTGAAATTTATGAGTACCAAATTTTGTTTAATTGTGATTCATGCTTGTGAAGATATGATTACAAACGTGATTTCGTAAAATCGCGCGTAGACCGCGTAATTTTTGATTACGCATCGTGAAAATATAACCACATCGATTCCTGGCCATAAGGAATATACTCTGAAAAATTGACTTAGATAGATGAAACTGATATCAAGATAATTCACGGACAAAATAGTGCTAAGGAAAGAATAAATAAACTAGAACTTAAACTCGTCACTTGAGGACGAGTTTGGTTATCCGCCAGCAACAAAGCGTATCTTGCGTATTCAAGTACTTCCAAGTTATGACTTTTCCAAAAAAAGTAGGCTATTCAAAATTAAAACTGCCCTCTCAGTGTAATAACCAACTAAACCCTTTTAATTAATTGTTTTCCCGTGACGGGACTCGAACCCGGTACCTCTGATACCAAAGTCGGTTGCATTACACATCGAGCCATATGACCACCTGCTGACGAAAATCCGAAGAAAGAGTCCTCGTTCATTCGGTATGTCGTGAACCCCCTCGATGCAAGTTGATTATTACATATCAAACTTAAATCATAAATTTTACTATGATGAAATCTTCAAAAATTTTAAACGCTGATATTTTATGAAAGTACATACTTTCAAGTTTTATATATTAACATGTAAAGAAAAAAGATAAATGTTATGTTTATTGTTTTGCTCTTTGAATAAGTTTATGTTTGTTTGATGATAAATATTTCAAAAATTATATTTAATATGCAAATAATGTAGCCATCAAACACGTTTTAGCATTCAACACTATAATAAATCAGACCTATGATTCATACACTGCAAGAAATTAAAATAAAAAATGGGGGTAACCTTGCATTCTGATGAACTGTGTCATTTTTAAAAGTAGACATATTTTGGAACATTTTCACAATTTGTTGACGTTTTCGTGCGCAACCTGTCATGTTTAACGTGCTCGTAGAACGCCATTTCAAGTTGAAAAGTGAATAAAATAACGTAAAATTGTTAACAGAAGATTTAAAAACACAAATCGTGTAAAAGAAATGCTCATACCTGTTCCCTGCGCCGTGCGCGCGTAAAAATGTGCGCACCAGTGGCAATTTTTTAAACGCTTAAAATGACCTGAATCGTGCTCTAATTTAATCAGAAATTGATTTGAAGCATTTTAAAATTTCAAACGCCATTTACGCGCGCACTTTCTAATGTTACAAATTGCGATAGCGTTAAAAAAGTTAACTATTGATGTGAAGCAAACGTGGCTGAAAATGACGTTAAAAAATATTCATTTGTTTCGAAGTTATAACCAATTTAAGATTTTCAGAAAATCACGCGTAACTTACGCTACGCGGCTCTGACATCGTCAAAAAGCTTGGCTGGACAACTTCAGTAAAATGTCTATATGTTGAACAAGTTACAAAATGTTATGTTAACGCGTTACAGAGAAACAGCGTGCACAAATTAGGAGCATTTTAAAATTTCAAACGCAGTTTACGCGCAGACTTTCTAGTGTTCAAAAATTTGCTGAAGAGCGAAAAAGTTAGCCATTGATGTGAAGAAAACGTGGCTGAAAATTTCGTTAAAAAATATTTATCGGTTTCGAAGTTATGACCGATTTAAGATTTTCAGAAAATCGCGCGTAACTTACGCTACGCGGATCTGACATTGTCAAAAAGCTTCGCAGTACATCTTCAGTTAATTGTCTATATGTTGACCAAGTTACAAAATGTTATGTTAACATGTTCAAGAGAAAACGCGTACACAAAATCGGAGAAAGAAAGAAGAATAATAAAAAAAAAAAGTAACACTACAATAACAAAGGTTATCCGCTTGAGGCGGATAACCAATAAAGATTTTGACAGAATCAAGAGGTTATATGCATGATAATGCATATAACCTAATTATTGGGAATGTTTCCGACATCAAATATTGTTAAAACTTGATGAAAATGCTGAACTAATTAGGTACCATTATTTATTTATTGTGATATGCATGTTCAACTGTTACATTCTATTACGGTACGTGACATGAAAAGATTGATAACAAAAGAGAACAAGGCAATATCTCATCTTTTAACATTTAGATAATGGAACCAAATTTTGCAATAAAGACTTCATTGCAAAATTTGGTTCCATTATCTAAATGTTTCCGACCTTATGAGTTATTGTTTTGATGAAACAATTTGATGAGTTTCCCCTCGACTACCTTAGGCCTACCATCCCTTATTTATTTATTATAGGTCACACACACATGTGTAACAAATGAGATGATGAAATTATAACAAATACCCAACTAACAATTTGCGACTTAGGTTCGCCATATAGTATTGCGAATTTATGTTTTAATGTTTCAGACATCAAAGGAAATATAGTGTTATACTGTAGGTATAATAAGTGACAAAAATTTGATCATGTAACTAATATTTTTAAATAACTTATAAATAAAAAACATAGGCCTAAATAACATTGGTAATATACATTTAAAAAAACGGAATTGATTAAATAGTAAGCAATGTTAAACAAAAAAATATATATAATAATCAGTAGAATAACAGGATACATTCATATTCAACGAATAATCATTTTAATTTGAAAACATAAATATAGAAATTCATAAAACCGAACAAAATAATAACGGGAATAATGTACCGACGAAAGGAACGTCAAATCAAAATTTTACTAGAAAATAATGCAGCAATAGCGTCCCATAACTCAAACACTAAACGCTTTAGCGCCAAAGGCAAATTGTCCCAGACCATGTCCGCATAACATGCAGACGTGACTTCAGACACTTTCCTTTGGCGCTAAAACGAGTAGTCTTCTTTTCCAGCTGCTTAGAAAGGGGTCGGTAGGCTTCCTATCATGCATTTCGAGTTTTCTAGATTTTTCGATGAACAGTGCCTTTCGTTTTTTACACTAAAATAGTAAATTTTCGTCGTATGTTTCAGTTATAATGGTTTAATTTCATACAATGAGTAAAGGTTATTAGGTTAGAAATACTCCGGTTAATAATTTTAAGTTTGTGTTTATTTGGAAATAAGTAATATCAATATTTATAACACGATTAGCTCGCCAGAAACGTGCTGCAAAATTAAGTGACCTAGCCTTGTGCGATACAGGCCACGCGAACCTCATTTGGCAATGTCACTTCATTTGGCGTTACAGGCCCATGCCTAGCACTCGATCTACTCTGTGTCAAAAAATTCAAGTCAAACCACCACGTGGTATGTTGTGTCTATATAGTAATTGTTATGATCGTCACGCCTGACTGATTCAGTATGAAGGAGGTATAAAAATAGGCCTACTCTGTCATGTTTACTAGGCCTATATAGAAATTGTCTACTAATATTACTAACACTAATTAAAAAAATTCTATTAGTAAATATTACTCCCAGATAAAATACATTTAATTTGTAATAATATACGCATTTAAAGAAAACACAATGAGCCTAATTTAAAAGAATCATGGATAGATTGTAAATTTACATATTAAATTTTGCTATATACTGTAATTGTTATATTTTCTTTAAATTAATGATAGGCCTACTTTTTATTTTTTGACTGAGAAGCCTCATTGTTACAGTCGTTATATACTTTTATGGAGCTACACCCCCATCTGAGGACAAATATTATTATTATTAATATTATTATTATATATAAAAAGAGAGCATGATAAATATGTATTGTGCTACATTATGGTGCAACTATAATCAAGGTACCTTGCGATCTCTCCGGGTATGCTGCAATATGGTTTAAGAATGTTGTTGCAAAGGCCTCGACATTGCAGTGCCAGCCTCATGTTTACGGAATGTAGAATTCCCTCTTTTTATGAATTGTTAAGAATATCAATATATGGCATGATTTGTAGACTTAATGCAGGGAGTTGTTATTAGATAATAATAATAATAACAACTCCCTGCTTAATGCAAGCAAAAATATTTTAATCTCAACGATTATAAGCAATGTCTTAGTTAAGTCGAAGATGCTCTCCAGATGGAATGCCATCCTGAGATGAGTAGTAGTAATTTTGTTTATTTTATTTATTTCATTTATATGTAATTTACTTTCTATGGACCAGAGTTTCCGAAATAAAAGATTAGCGATAGGCCTACAGAAAAACAGAAACAAATAATTGGTGAGAAGAGGTGTACTCAATTTGAACAAAAACCATCTGCTAGTACAATCTGCTCTTGAGTTTGAGATGCTGCGCATTGCTATAGTAACATGAACTTGTATTAATTTAACATCATCCTGAATCCGCCCCAATCTCACGTGAGAATAGTAGGCCTATGTCATTTTTTACGTTACCATAATTATGTCACCTCTAAAGAAGTATACCATATCATAACTGCTCATAATTTATTCTTTTTGTCATAACAATTAATCGCTGTTTAGGTTTTTACCAAAGTAACAAAGATTATTTATTAAAGCTTACAAATACAGAAAATTGTTCTATGGTAAAGCTTCTTGCATTGCCTTATGCAAACAGTAGGCCTAAACATATCTCATTTCATTTGCATTATTTAAAATCTAACTCCCCTTTTTTCTTCTTTTCAAGCTGCCATTAAAGGAGAATAATAATTGCCGTTGATGATATAAATAGAAGGTTGAAAATGATATTAAAATTGAACTTTTGGGGAATTCCCTGATTAAATTGCATTGTTATCTGTTGTTAAAGGAGTCTATTTGCGGTTCGAACAAAAATTCCATGTTTCTAGATCAATCAATGGTACTTTGTCCATTGTTTAATAAAGGGTATACCTGCTGATTGGGTATTGTATTTGTTTGTTTTAAAATATTTCGGGTCTATTATTAATTTCTTTTTGCATAACGATTGTTAATGAAGCTAGCACAAAACTGCAATTAATAATGTCATGGTAGGTCTATTGTAGTTTCAAGTCATAAGTTCCATCCCCATTTATTTAATAGAATCGTCCACTTTTTTAACAATATATGAAAAATTATCTCTTTTGTTTGTACGGTCTTTCCTGTGGCAAACAGCCGTGTTTATTTACCTACAAACAGGAACATGTAATGTATAGGCCTAGGCCTGCACTTAAAAGACGAGAGAAGAAACTTACAACTCCGAAAAGAGCAGGCAATAGTCAAGGAAGAGACAATAATTCAGTCTGCGACTACAACAGAAAATGCCAATGTTGTAATGTACAAGTAAGCATTATTTTAGAAGTATTCATTTAGAAGATAGATGGAAGGAGTCGATCACAGTGAAGACACACGTCCGTCCGACGAAACAGAAGCATCTGATCCAATGAGCGCACAGTCAGTAGATCCTGAGGAGGTGGATTGGGCCACTGGGGAACAACAGTTACCCAAAGAAAATGTTAATGTTACAGTAGGTAATAGAACAGAGACAGACACATCGTCATTCGATAATATCGACCCAACAATAGCGGACAATATAGATCAAGTAGAATTAGATTCATGTAAAGCACAGTCACTTGATCTTGAGAGAGAAAGATCGGTTGTAGATTTTCCCCGGGATTTTCCCCCACCATCAGAACGTGTAGATAGTATAGAGACACTCATGATGTATTGGTTCCAAGGACCTCCAATTGCGCCTGATGAGTTCAGAAAGATCACCTGGATAACAATGGAGGCAGACTTACAAGATATTATTTCATCTGGTATGATCCCGCAGGATACCTTAGCTTCTGCAGGTAATTTGAATGTTGATTATTTAGTTGTGAAAGTCATAAGGCGGATGCTTGATGTTTAATAAGCAGGAGAGTAAAATGGTATATAGGCCTAATACATAATAAATACATCTGGAAATCGTCAATATCATAAACAATCATAATGTATCATGCTTTCAGTGACAAAATCGTGTTTTTTTTAATATTCCAATGTTCTTTCGGTTTCTTCTATCCAGGAATAGATGAAGAATCATATGACCATTTCGAGAAATGCGTCAACAACATCCGGGAACATCTTTGGGAAGGTGATTTGAAAAGAACGTTGAGTATTCTACGAGGTTCCAGACGCATATTTTCTGCCTCCAACCATCACCTTCTGCAGCGGCATGCTTTTCGAGGGCCTCCGCTTGAAGTACTGGCCAATATTTATTTTGGAGGAATGGGGGTCTTACCAAAAGATAGAATGATTTTACAGGACCCATACCATTATTCTGTTAATCCTGATAACTTGGATGATGACTAAATCAGCTTGAAATATCGTAATTGTGTATTTATACTATTTCGTTTATCCTGATAACTTGGGTGATGAATAGTAGATGGACTTAAAATATCGGTTTACTACAAAATGGCAATAGGGCACTGATGGTCAAGAATTGTTTTTGTTTCCGATTTATCCAAGCTAAAAGATTTTATTGTATTATTCTTGAAAATGAATTGATACAGTTACTACATTTTTGTTATTATTATTGTCGGATTTCTTTAATTTGCCCCTTTCTGGTGACGCCCGAAGGACTTACATTACGTTTGGCCATTTGTATGTTGGATTCATGGGGGCACATTGCTAATTAACCGAGGTAAATAATTAGCCTTGGGTCCTTAAGACTTGTAATACTTGGATGAAACCATACGTCAGATTGAATAAGTTTATTAATAAATAACCAGTTAAGTACATCAAATAGACATGGCTGTTACGTTCTACAATTAACAAAATTACTCTGTAAATTGCAACGTAGGCTATTAGTATTAATAAATGTTTGCTTTCGGCCCTTATTTCGCCTTATGTGCCTTCTACAATGTTTTGTATTTTAAATGTATATGTAACACACTGCAACTCAATACTGTAATATTACCCCACTAAGCTACTCTGCCATGTAACGGGTTACGGTATAATTTAGTAGAAAAATTTACATTCATTTTTAGTCGCACAACACGACTCTAGCTTACTATGTCGGTCGGTCGGTCGGTAAATGTCCAGTAACTAAACTGTCGGTAAACAGTAACTCAAATTTGCGCACGCGACTGCAGCCATGTATATGGCCTTGTTATTTCTGGTGTTTTGTTTTTCTCTTTTGGAGTGCTCCTTCAGTTTCCATATTTTATGAATAGCACAGTACTTTATAAACATTGTATTAGTAGAAAAGCACCCTGAAAGCTTTAAGAACATTTCTGCTTTTAAGAAATTCCTGTTTTTAAAGTTGGGAAGTGTTTGGTGCTTACGGCTACTAGTTTCTTTGTATAATTGTAATTTTGTTCTATTTTTTAAAAATATTTTATTCACAAGATTGCCACTTGTAATAAAGCAGAAATTAAGCTTTAATAAATGATTTGTTTTCCAACCGACTCATCTTGATTGCTCTTGTTCTAGCAGAAATCCTTTTTTTTATTTCAAATTATAAAGAACAGAAAATTGTATATAAATAGTTTACGAGTAAAGTATACACCGTGTACTCAAAGATGATGAGTTGGCCTACCTACTAATGTTAATGTATCTCATCTCAGTCTCCAACCCCATAAAACAACGGCCTGTTTCTAGTGCATGCGCAGTTGGTATTTTTGAGTGAGTGACTACTCTAATCCATTGATATAGGGCCTAAACTATGTATATGTATATTCTGTATATTTATTTTTTCTGACATCAAATATTAATTGATCAAACATAAAAACAGAAGTTGCCTCCAATTTAGCAATTTTATCTAATCGTAAGGCCTAGACTATACTAGAGTTCATATTTTACGCTACAAAGTTTTGTTAAAAACGGAACCATTAAAAGAAAACGGTATGAAAGAATTGTCGTCGAAACCGCACGCTAGATGTATGACATCATCAATAAGTAACAATGTTATGAAAAAAGCCATTACCAATGGATGACTCATATAAAAGGGATATACCACAAAACTTTGAACGTTGTGCAACGTGGTCTGCAGAAGCTGGCCTATTGCGCGCCTGTGCTCTAACTGCTCTAACGCACCGGTCTGACTGTCCTATCTAATTCGGCTTCGCATTTAGTTCATAAACAATCATTCATCTATATATTTTGTTTACATATTTATGCAAATTCTGTAGGATTTAAGATAAATCAAAACATAAATTTCTATTCACATGAATTTTAGTTAATTAGGCATGTATATATGTATGTTCCCGGACGTAATCTGCGCTCTAGTAGTGACTCGCTGCTTCTACATCAGCCTAAGTCTCACCACTCATGGGGTGACAGAGCATTCTCCGTTACTGCTCCTCGTCTGTGGAATGCTCTACCGAGCTCTATAAGATTTTGCAAAACTGTTGATACTTTTAAAAAATTATTAAAAACACATTTATTCATTAAGGCATATGGAAATCATGAGGTTTCTTAAAGTTGTTTTGACTTAGAATTGTTTTGTATACTTTTTCCTGACCAGCATTATCTTTGGGGTGCCTCTGTCTTGGTTGTTGTCTCTGAGCACCCGGTCGTCTGTGGCAAGGCAAATGTGTATCCTGCTCCTTTGTTTGGTCACCTAGGTAGGGGTTCGGGACCGCGACAGAACGACAACGGATGGGGACCCTCCAAAGAAATTGCATTTTATTTGTCAGGAATTTGTATGATTTATTTCTTTTTTATTTTTAAATGCGCCTTGAGCACTCTGGAGTGGTATGTGCGCTATAAAAATCTTATTATTATTATTATTATTATTATGTGTTCAGTATTACAATTTCAAAGGATCCCACTAAATCTAGGGGTTTGTTCTTTAACTGTTCTCACCTCAATGTACAATGATACAAAATGGAATATTCATATTCAACGACACCAACCGGAAGTGTATTATTGTTATTAATCGATCCGTTTCGGGGAAGAAGGAAATACGCCATTTTATTAGTTTATTTCACAAAGGTAAGTTGTTAATGTTTAGGAGGAATATATAGGCCTATGTTTTAAAACAGAATGGTTGCGATCGATACAGTATATGTAGGCCTATAGCTAATATTTTTTAGGAAAGGTCTATTCTAACATTATTAGCCTAAAATGCGTTAATTAATTTATTTAATTAGAATTGTACAGTCATTGAGTACGGGTCACTAAATTATAGTTTTAAGAGTCTCCCCTCTTTAGTTTGTAAAAGTATTCTTGAAAAGAAGCCCATCTCGAAAAGAAGCCCATCTTGACAGGACGCGAGTACTAGAAGAAGCACTTGGGCTTCTTTTGAAGGTTTGACGGTATAGTTTTTCGTACTTCCCTGCTGCCATGGTCCATACATAGGCCTCCGTAATTCTTCTAACACGGAACTTGTTGCGTTACAATTTTATTTTGTGTCGTGCATTTTTCCTGGATAAAGATTGAAGATACTATCGGCATTGCACGGTCTGCTTAAAGGGGGATTCTGGGTTTAAAATTGCTTTTAAATATCGTTTATTTATTAAATAAAAAATATCATAACAATATAGACATGTCAGAATGAAGAAGTAATAACGAGAAATTAAAAAAAATTAATTTCATATACATTTTAGGGTAAATTCATGGAAAGTCTGTTTTTCAGCAGCTTAGGGAAGCTCATTAATATTCATGAGATATTCGAGCTATATATCCAATACCAAATTGGCGAGTAAATCATGTTTTACTTTAAATTAAATTTATACGCTCTTCCACAAGGTCAATTGTTAGTTATACATACAGACTATATTAAAACAATGATTTTGAACACGTAGGGCATTTCTTTGAATTCTTTCCTATTGTCGTTTTGTGGTAATTTACAGCTTTTTATATGTTTAACAAACGTACATAATCAATTGCGTCTGCATCATGCTAGACTACAACTTCCGGTAGTGACGTAATCAGCATATTTTTGGTAATAAAACTTTTTCACTAAGCTAGGGAATCTTCTGATATCAATATTCATTAGACCGTACTTTAGTTAGCCAATCAAAATAAACGTATAAACAATTTTGCGGCGATGTTGTTGAGGTAAAATATACTGTGTTTTACAATAACCAATTTGGTTAGAGTAAAACACAATGATAAAGAATAGGAAACATTTAATAATATGATAAATGTCATTACATAGCAATTTATCACTGTGTTTTACTATAACCAATTTGGTTAGAGTAAAACACAATGATATAGAATAGGCAACATTTAATAATATGATAAATGACATTTACATAGCAATTTAGCACTGTGTTTTACTATAAACAATTTGGTTAGAGTAAAACACAATGATAAAGAATAGGAAACATTTAATAATATGATATATGACATTCACATAGCAATTTAGCACTGTGTTTTACTATAACCAATTTGGTTAGAGTAAAACACAATGATAAAGAATAGGAAACATTTAATAATATGATATATGACATTCACATAGCAATTTAGCACTGTGTTTTACTATAACCAATTTGGTTAGAGTAAAACACAATGATATAGAATAGGAAACATTTAATAATTTGATAAATGACATTTACATAGCAATTAGCACTGTGTTTTACTATAACCAATTTGGTTAAAGTAAAACACAATGATAAAGAATAGGAAACACTTAATAATATGATAAATGACATTTACATAGCAATTTAGCACTGTGTTTTACTATAACCAATTTGGTTAAAGTAAAGCAGAATGATAAAGAATAGGAATTTAATAATATGATATATGACATTTACATAGCAATTTAGCACTGTGTTTTACTATAACCAATTTGGTTAGAGTAAAACACAATGATAAAGAATAGGAAACATTTAATAATATGATATATGACATTCACATAGCAATTTAGCACTGTGTTTTACTATAACCAATTTGGTTAGAGTAAAACACAATGATATAGAATAGGAAACATTTAATAATTTGATAAATGACATTTACATAGCAATTAGCACTGTGTTTTACTATAACCAATTTGGTTAAAGTAAAACACAATGATAAAGAATAGGAAACACTTAATAATATGATAAATGACATTTACATAGCAATTTAGCACTGTGTTTTACTATAACCAATTTGGTTAAAGTAAAGCAGAATGATAAAAAATAGGAATTTAATAATATGATATATGACATTTACATAGCAATTTAGCACTGTGTTTTACTATAACCAATTTGGTTAGAGTAAAACACAATGATAAAGATTAGGAAATATTTAATAATAATGATTATTTACATAGCAATTTAGCACTGTGTTTTATTATAACCAATTTGGTTATAGTAAAACACAATGATATAGAATAGGAAACATTTAATAATATGATAAATGACATTTACATAGCAATTTATCACTGTGTTTTACTATAACCAATTTGGTTAGAGTAAAACACAATGATAAAGAACAGGAAACATTTAATAATAATGATTATTTACATAGCAATTTAGCACTGTGTTTTACTATAACCAATTTGGTTATAGTAAAACACAATGATAAAGAATAGGAAACATTTAATAATATGATATATGACATTCACATAGCAATTTAGCACTGTGTTTTACTATAACCAATTTGGTTAGAGTAAAACACAATGATATAGAATAGGAAACATTTAATAATTTGATAAATGACATTTACATAGCAATTTAGCACTGTGTTTTACTATAAACAATTTGGTTAAAGTAAAGCAGAATGATAAAGAATAGGAATTTAATAATATGATATATGACATTTACATAGCAATTTAGCACTGTGTTTTACTATAACCAATTTGGTTAGAGTAAAACACAATGATAAAGAATAGGAAACATTTAATAATAATGATTATTTACATAGCAATTTAGCACTGTGTTTTACTATAACCAATTTGGTTATAGTAAAACACAATGATAAAGGATAGGAAACATTTAATATTATGATATATGACATTCACATAGCAATTTAGCACTGTGTTTTACTATAACCAATTTGGTTAGAGTAAAACACAATGATATAGAATAGGAAACATTTAATAATTTGATAAATGACATTTACATAGCAATTTAGCACTGTGTTTTACTATAACCAATTTGGTTAAAGTAAAACACAATGATAAAGAATAGGAAACATTTAATAATATGATAAATGACATTTACATAGCAATTTAGCACTGTGTTTTACTATAACCAATTTGGTTAAAGTAAAGCAGAATGATAAAGAATAGGAATTTAATAATATGATATATGACATTTACATAGCAATTTAGCACTGTGTTTTACTATAACCAATTTGGTTAGAGTAAAACACAATGATAAAGAATAGGAAATATTTAATAATAATGATTATTTACATAGCAATTTAGCACTGTGTTTTACTATAACCAATTTGGTTATAGTAAAACACAATGATATAGAATAGGAAACATTTAATAATATGATAAATGACATTTACATTGCAATTTATCACTGTGTTTTACTATAACCAATTTGGTTATGGTAAAGCACAATGATATAGAATAGGAAACATTTAATAATATGATAAATGACATTTACATAGCAATTTAGCACTGTGTTTTACTATAACCAATTTGGTTAAAGTAAAACATAATGATAAAGAATAGGAAACATTTAATAATATGATAAATGACATTTACATAGCAATTTATCACTGTGTTTTACTATAACCAATTTGGTTATGGTAAAGCACAATGATATAGAATAGGAAACATTTAATAATAATGATTATTTACATAGCAATTTAGCACTGTGTTTTACTATAACCAATTTGGTTAGAGTAAAACACAATGACAAAGAATAGGAAACATTTAATAATAATGATTATTTACATAGCTAGCAATTTAGCACAATGTTTTACTATAACCATTTTGGTTATGGTAAAGCACAATGATATAGAATAGGAAACATATAATAATATGATAAATGTCATTACATAGCAATTTAGCACTGTGTTTTACTATAACCAATTTGGTTAGAGTAAAACACAATGACAAAGAATAGGAAACATTTAATAATAATGATTATTTACATAGCTAGCAATTTAGCACAATGTTTTACTATAACCAATTTGGTTATGGTAAAGCACAATGATATAGAATAGGAAACATTTAATAATATGATAAATGTCATTACATAGCAATTTAGCACTGTGTTTTACTATAACCAATTTGGTTAGAGTAAAACACAATGATAAAGAATAGGAAACATTTTAATAACATGATAAATGACATTCACATAGAAATTTAGCACTGTGTTTTACTATAACCAATTTGATTAGAGTAAAGCACAATGATAAAGAATATGAAACATTTAATAATATGATAAATGACATTTACATAGTAATTTATCACTGTGTTTTACTATAACCAATTTGGTTAGAGTAAAACATTTTAACTATGATAAATGATATTTAGCACTGTGCTGGATACAGTAAAACACAAATTAAGAATAGGAAACATATAATAATATGATACATTTACATACAAATTTAGTATTGTGTTTTACTATAGCCAATTTGGTTACAGTAAAACACAATGATAATGAAACATTTATTATATGATATTATTTACATAGCAAAATATTATATTAAACATATCTTATTATCTAAACGTTATGAAAAGAATAGGATACATATAATGTAATAATATAATAAATACAAGTTACATAGTTTATCATCTTGTTTTACAGAACCAATTTGGTGACACAGTTAAACACAGTGATAAAGAATAGATACTGTTTTAGGTTATATAACCCTAACCCTAGTTTGAAGCGACATAATAAATTCATCGCGAAAAAGTACGTATCGTATTTAGAAACTTTTGAAATTTGTTAGATATGTTTAATAGGTTCTTACGTCTATAAAACAAACAAAAAATATAAATTTCACAAAAAATTCGTGATTTTAATAATTTGCATTTCTAAAAATGTACACTTATGAAATACCATACATTTTCCAACACATTTTTACTTCATTGATGATTCCCAGAAATCAAAATAAAACAAATTATGATATTTCTTTTACATTATAGATGTAAGAACCTATATTGAACATGTACCAAATTTCAAACGTTTTTTAAGACGATACGTATTTTTATCGATGAATTAAGTATGTGATCGCTTCAAACTAGGGTTAGGGTTAAATAAACCTAACAGTTCCATTCTTTAACACTGTGTTTAACTTTTAACCACATTGGTTTTAGTACAACACAATGATAAACTATGTACATTTTATTTTTCATATTACATTATAGGATACATATAATGTAATAATAATAAATACAAGTTACATAGTTTATCATCTTGTTTTACAGAACCAATTTGGTTACACAGTTAAACACAATGATAAAGAATAGACACTGTTTTAGGTTATATAACTCTAACCCTAGTTTGAAGCGATCACATACTTAATTCATCGCGAAAAAATACGTATCGTATTCAGAAACATTTGAAATTTGGTAAATATGTTCAATAGGTTCTTACATCTATAAAACAAACAAAAAATAAAGTTTCAAGACAAATTCGTGATTTTAATAATTTGCATTTCTAAACATTTACACTTATGAAAGACAATACATTTCCAACACATTTTTACTTCATTGATGATTCTCAGAAATCAAAATAAAACTATTAGGATATTTCTTTTGCATTATAGATGTAAGAACCTATATTGAACATATCTACCAAATATCAAACGTTTTTCAAGACGATACGTATTTTTAGCGATGAATATTAAATATGTGATCGCTTCAAACTAGGGTTAGGGTTAAATAAACTAAAACAGTTCTATTCTTTATCACTCACTGTGTTTAACTTTTAACCAAAATGGTTATAGTAAAACACAATGATAAACTTATATGTCAATTTTATTTTTCATAACATAAAATGTTTGATATTCTTTATAATATTTAATATTATATTTTAGGCCTACTATTAATGACGTATAAATGCACACTACATCTGAAATAACTTTCTACTTCATTGGCGATTCTTACCAAAAAAAAAAAGAACTAATTTTGTTATGTATATAGAGCAACCTATTATAACATGTCTTGTATGATTTTTATCTCGTTTCAATTACATTTTATACTACAATTCAAATGAAAAAGCATCACAAAAAAATACGTCTGGTATTCAAAAAGTTTCTAAACTCGGTACACAGAAAAAGGGAAATGTTGAAAATGTATGGTCTTTCATAAGTGTGAATTTTTAGAAATGCAAATAATGGAAATCATCGATTTGTCTTGAAATTTATAATTTGTTTTGTCTTATTGAACATATCTATACAAAATGTCAAACGTTTCTGAATACGATACGTTTTTTTTCTCGATGAATTTATAATGTCGCTTCAAACTAGAGGGTAGGGTAGTAACCTAACAAGTATCTATTCTTTATCACTATGTTTAACTGTGTAACCTTATTGGTTCTAATAAAAAACAATGATAAACTATGTAAATTGTATGTTTCATATAATTACATTTTTGGCAAAAAAAAATTATTGGGAATGTCAAATTTCTTTTTCATGACATATATCTACAAATTTCAGAAGCTTTTGAGTACGAGTATTTTACGCGATGTTTTTTTATCCTCATTTTAATATTTTGGTAATGTAATTCACATAAAGTTTTGTATCCAAAAATTGTTTATTCTTGGGTAGAAATGAGGAAATAAATAGTATTCCTGTATAATATAATAATCAATAATAAAGTATAAAAAAAAATGTTGTGTAAACGAACGTTTTTTACGCTTCGAATTTTCTGTTACATTATGTTTGAATTGAAGCTACAGATATTGAATCATGGACCTATAAATTAGTAATTTATAGGTCCATGATTGAACATATCGTCACTCACCACACATTTTTTGTTTTGTATTTCGAAAGTATTTATTCTAAAGAACAATTGATGCAAACATCAACTGCGTATCTTATTTCATTAATTAATTATATTAATTATAATTTGGCGATTATTCGTCACACGAAGAGTCGAATATCGATTCGTCTTGTCATGGGAAGAAAACGTGCATTGCGCACACTGTTTACGCGCCTCAACAATAAACGGCGAATATGCGATTCGTCACTTATGGAACGCCGTTTTACACAAGTTTTTGGCGATGATAAAAATTGCATCGATGATGAAATTGCGTCGATGAAAATTGCATCGACGCAATGTAGATTGCGTCGATGCAATGTAGATTGCGTCGACGCAATTTACATTGCGTCGATGAAAATTGCATCGATGAAAATTGCGTCGATGAAAATTGCGTCGATGAAAACTGCATCGATGAAAATTGCGTCGATGAAAACTGCATCGATGAAAATTGATGTGATGAATTTAATTGATTATGAAAGTTCCAAATGGTTTTAATTCAATCAATGATGAAAATGACTACTAGTAAAGTAAATGATGATGTTAATAATGATGTTAATAATGTTATTATGTTGCTAAAAATTGACGGTTTCTGAATATTTTGATATGATAAACATTTTTACCGCTTGCACTAGCGCGCGTTATAGACAAGCGCACAGTGATCGCGCACTAAAACAATGTTGAAATATATGCACTGATTAACATTTTAGTGATTTATTGTCAACACATTTTAGCAATGGATCCATTATTGTCCTTTCGGACACATTATATCTTCTAGCTAATTGCTTCCGTTAATCCACCAGTTCAGTACATAAAATCCAGATGTCCAGCATCCATGACATCATATTCAAATCATACCGGCAGGGAGATCGCAATTTTCATCGATGAAAACTGCATCGATGAAAATTTTTTTTTTTTTCATCGACGCAATTTTCATCACATTTTAACGCAATTTTCATTACATCGACGCAATTTTCATCGACGCAATGTTCATCACATCATTACATCAATACTATATTCATCGACGCAATTTTCATCACATCGACGCAATTTTCATTGCATCATCGACGCGATTTTATCATCGCCTAAACTGGTATTCCATACTAATTGCGTGTGATCGGATTGGTGTATTATAAATAAATTCATCGCGATGAATTTTTCAGTAGATGTAATGAGACAGTTCAGTAGATGTAATGACAGTTAATTTAATTGTTCTGCTCTTTTTGTACAAATCTATACTACTTTATATTATGGATTTTGTAGTACTGTTAAAATTATTAAATCTCTGGAAGTGTGTTTTACGAGTATGTCCGCAAATTTATGCGTTTACGGTTTTAAAATGTGAGTTTTAAATAGCGAACATGATCTTGTTAGGTGCACTACGCACGCAGTATTCCAAAATGTCTTACTAATTGGGAGAAAATCATATTGTATCATATCATATTATATCCATTCTTTAAATTCATATTCTTTATCCAAAACTAAATTGGTATAGTAAAACACAGTGCTAGCAATTTATCATATTATTAAATGTTTCATATTCTTTATCATTGTGTTTTACTCTAATCAAATTGGTATAGTAAAACACAGTGCTAAATTGCTATGTGAATGTCATTTATCATATTTTTAAATGTTTCCTATTCTTTATCATTGTGCTTTACCATAATCAAATTGGTTATAGTAAAACACAGTGCTAAATTGCTATGTAAATGTTATATATCATATTATTAAATTCCTATTCTTTATCATTGTGTTTTACTCTAACCAAATTGGTTATAGTAAAACACAGTGATAAATTGCTATGTAAATGTAATTTATCATATTATTAAATGTTTCCTATTCTTTATCATTGTGTTTTACTCTAACCAAATTGGTTATAGTAAAACACAGTGATAAATTGCTATGTAAATGTAATTTATCATGTTATTAAATGTTTCCTATTCTTTATCGTTGAGTTTTACTCTAATCAAGTTGGTTATAGTAAAACACAGTGCTAAATTGCTATGTAAATGTTATATATCATATTATTAAATGTTTCCTATTCTTTATCATTGTGTTTTACTCTAATCTGATTGGTTATAGTAAAACACAGTGCTAAATTGCTATGTGAATGTCATTTATCATGTTATTAAATGTTTCCTATTCTTTATCATTGTGCTTTACTCTAACCAAATTGGTTATAGTAAAACACAGTGCTAAATTGCTATGTAAATGTCATTTATCATGTTATTAAATGTTTCTTATTCTTTATCATTGTGTTTTACTCTAACCAAATTGGTTATAGTAAAACACAGTGATAAATTGCTATGTAAATGTAATTTATCATATTATTAAATGTTTCCTATTCTTTATCATTGTGTTTTACTCTAACCAAATTGGTTATAGTAAAACACAGTGATAAATTGCTATGTAAATGTAATTTATCATGTTATTAAATGTTTCCTATTCTTTATCATTGTGTTTTACTCTAACCAAATTGGTTATAGTAAAACACAGTGCTAAATTGCTATGTAAATGTTATATATCATATTATTAAATGTTTCCTATTCTTTATCATTGTGTTTTACTCTAATCTGATTGGTTATAGTAAAACACAGTGCTAAATTGCTATGTGAATGTCATTTATCATGTTATTAAATGTTTCCTATTCTTTATCATTGTGCTTTACTCTAACCAAATTGGTTATAGTAAAACACAGTGCTAAATTGCTATGTAAATGTAATTTATCATATTATTAAATGTTTCCTATTCTTTATCATTGTGTTTTACTCTAACCAAATTGGTTATAATTTATTTAATTTCATTCAAATTGGTTATAGTAAAACACAGTGATAAATTGCTATGTAAATGTAATTTATCATGTTATTAAATGTTTCCTATTCTTTATCGTTGAGTTTTACTCTAATCAAGTTGGTTATAGTAAAACACAGTGCTAAATTGCTATGTAAATGTCATTTATCATGTTATTAAATGTTTCTTATTCTTTATCATTGTGTTTTACTCTAACCAAATTGGTTATAATTTATTTAATTTCATTCAAATTGGTTATAGTAAAACACAGTGATAAATTGCTATGTAAATGTAATTTATCATGTTATTAAATGTTTCCTATTCTTTATCGTTGAGTTTTACTCTAATCAAGTTGGTTATAGTAAAACACAGTGCTAAATTGCTATGTAAATGTCATTTATCATGTTATTAAATGTTTCTTATTCTTTATCATTGTGTTTTACTCTAACCAAATTGGTTATAGTAAAACACCAGGCCCGTATCCAGGGGGGGTGCGTTGGGTGCAGACGCACCCCCCCAAGTCCCAAAAGGTCCACTTTTTCCTCGGTTGGTATTTTTTCTTGTCTTGTTTAACTAAAGACAATATCATTATATATATACAAAATTTACATTATCAATGGTATACAAACAAAAATATGCTAATATAAAATGAAAAAATACCGGTAATTAAATTACGGAATCTGAACTGACTACAAACTCGATGTAAAACATGCGCAGTCGATCATGTGACGACAAGTAATAGCTTAGCGCTTCATGTACGCGGTAAAGTGTTTGCTGGAGAAATACAGACAACTTAACGTCAGGGAACACGTGTACTTTTTGTCGGGGAATATAATATACAGTAAAAAGCGTTCGCGTTCACTTCGTAGCTAGCTTCAGCGCCTAGAAAACCGCGACGTTTCATTGACCGTGAGAGTACGTCAGAGTGATATTATGCACTTTATATGCATTCATTATTGCCAGCGATCTAACTTACTACTAAACAATAGCTAGGTACGCACTTGTCTGGCGGTATCCCTTTGTACGAATCGTTCAACGTTGGGTTGAGACGCGTGATATCAAGTTTCATCCAGGGACCAAAATGTGTAATGTGTTATTTTCCAGGCGAAGTTTACCGACGGTTACGTCGTGTACTGCGTCGACGTACGCTACACTACAGCAAAAACGAATTATGTTAATTGTTCGTTTGTTCACCAATTTTTTAATTTACAAGTAACCTTCTGTACCGTCGGGCACCTAAAATAAATTTTTCATCCATTACTAAACAAAAAAACATGCCATTTTCGCTTAGCCAACATTATAGCTATAGTTATTACATTTTCAATATCCTGTATGTCATGAATTTCTCACCACTCGGAAGTCCAGATGGTACGCATGCATACACCTGGGAGGAATAAACTTTTTTCCCCGACTGAAAAAGGTCTACGCTTGCGTTTTTTAAGCCTCTAGGCCTGATGTTTCCAAAGTATAAAATGCAATTTTTTGAAGACCTGCAGCTCTAGTTTTAAACATTTTCTTAGCTCAGCCCCAACAATAAAGCTGGTCATATTTCGAAGAACAAGAAGTACATTTTCCGGGACCTAACATCTCTATTTTTCAAACATTTCTTAGCTCAGTAGTCACAACCCATGATAGGGACTTATATATTTTTTTTCATGTTTTGAAGTATAATAAGTCCAATTTCCGGGACCTCCAACTCTATTTTTCAAAATTTTCTTTGAACTTTTATTTTTTAAATTGAAAAATATGGATTGAAACAGTCATCGCGCATCGTTTTTTTGCACGCAGTATTTTATTTATGCATTATAAAAAATGGAAAAAATGGCTACCCTAAATCTGATTAAAAAGACCTCAAATGACGCTAGAACGCGTTGCCGGGGGCCCTTGGCGGCCCCTGGCCCTCAGCCTAGTGATGCTCGCTTCGCTCGCATAGCCCCCTTGTCGGGGAATGTAGCCCCCGCGTCGGGAAGATCCTGGCGCCACCCCTGCTGAGTTGGCCTCATCATGAAAGCGTTAAGTTCTGGTGTCCATCGTTCAACTAGCCCAAGCCACAACAGAGAGTCTTACATCAGTCTTTAGAACGTCAAATAACGCAAATTTTTCCAGGGCCTTCGGCCCCTGGACCCTGACCGGGGGGCGATTTTTTTTTTCGTACATAAGTTGGGGACCCCTTAATGAAACGTCACAAAATAAACATGAATAATTCATCAGTTAAATTTTCTTGTTCCGTGTGCACCCAAGCGTATAACAACAAGAAGTGATTACCACGACACAACTGCGATACGATTCTAGGCCTATCTCCGCTGTGGTTGCGGCGTGCGATTTCATAAAATAGCGGCGTTTTGTGTGGATTGTCGAAATAATCAGCCTTTAGTTTATGATAGAGTGTTTAATATAATTATTGTATTACTAAAGAATTACGTGTTAAAATTATAGTTTCTATTAATACTATAAGGCCTAATTATTATTCTAGTAGTCTGTGTGGGTGTGACGTGTGTGTTACTGTTAGGTATGACACAGTCCGAGTAATAAGTCAGCAAATTTAAACAATTACATTACACAAAAATACATTTTTTATTCTCGTGGTTCTAATCTTTCCATCTCATGTGTGTTCATATACGCGCATTTTTAAAGTTCCTTTGAGTACATGCATATTGTTTGATAATAAAATAGCAGAATTAAAAAATTACAGTACACAAATTATAAACATTCTTCTTGTGGGTCTAAGCTTTCTATGGGCTATGTCTAATTACTATTTAGTTGAATGTGTCTTGCCTAGCTGTCGATTAGCCTCGACACATTTTGCATAGGTTGGTGTATGTGTGAAGAAGAGTGCGAGAAGGCAATCACATGAATTGACCTAGAATCCTAGGTCTAGAAAGAATCGTATCGCAGTTGTAATCACTTTTAGCTATACGTACGCTTGGGTAGACACGGAACAAAAAAATTAACTGATGAATTATTCATGTTTATTTTGTGACGTTTCATGAGGGGTCCCCAACTTATGTACGAAAAAAAAAATCGCGACCGGGGGCCCCCCTGGCCCCCAGCCATTGTTGCTCGCTTCGCTCGCACCCCCCCATTATAAATGCTGCATACGGGCCTGAACACAGTGATAAATTGCTATGTAAATGTAATTTATCATATTATTAAATGTTTCCTATTCTTTATCATTGTGTTTTACTCTAACCAAATTGGTTATAGTAAAACACAGTGATAAATTGCTATGTAAATGTAATTTATCATATTATTAAATGTTTCCTATTCTTTATCATTGTGTTTTACTCTAACCAAATTGGTTATAGTAAAACACAGTGATAAATTGCTATGTAAATGTAATTTATCATGTTATTAAATGTTTCCTATTCTTTATCGTTGTGTTTTACTCTAATCAAATTGGTTATAGTAAAACACAGTGCTAAATTGCTATGTAAATGTTATATATCATATTATTAAATGTTTCCTATTCTTTATCATTTTGTTTTACTCTAATCTGATTGGTTATAGTAAAACACAGTGCTAAATTGCTATGTGAATGTCATTTATCATGTTATTAAATGTTTCTTATTCTTTATCATTGTGTTTTACTCTCACCAAATTGGTTATAGTAAAACACAGTGCTAAATTGCTATGTAAATGTAATTTATCATATTATTAAATGTTTCCTATTCTTTATCATTGTGTTTTACTCTAACCAAATTGGTTATAATTTATTTAATTTCATTTCAAAAGACATTTACCTAAATTGCTATTTAAATGTCATTTATCAAATTATTAAATGTTTCCTATTATTTATCTGGTTATATAGTAAAACACTGTGCTAAATTGCTATTGTATTAAGGACGAGTTCCGAGAAGATGTATTCAAAGCTACAACCAATCAGAACAGTGTTAATCAATATAGTCCATGGCTACAGCCAATCAGAAACGTCCAAATTGCAATAACCCCTAGGCTAATAGAAATTATTGGTCCGAGTAGCCTTTTCAACCAGACGTTGCGAGGTTTAAAAAGTAAAACATGATTTACTCGCCAATTTGGTATAGTTTATATACCTGGATATTCACAAAATCACGTCATCAGTGGATTCCAAACTCGCGACGTCATGTACGTTGTGTTTGTTAACTTCAAATCTCTCTCCCCTGTCAAACGACAACCACCCGATCATTGTGAAATACATTTTTTGTAGATTTTCTAAGCTAGGCCTAAAGTGTAATAATAACAGTAGTAGCATATATTTATTTGACATAAATACAACATTTAGTAAAGATTACGGAGTCTTAAATCATATACTATTTTTATACCTCGAATAGTACAGATCGTATTATCGGCTTCACGTACTAGGCTAGGCCTAGCCTAAATCATTTGTTTTCATGGGCGAGAGCCATTCTGACTAGGGATTCCATGCCACGATGGCTACGTTAAAACATTGGGGCCCATCATGGGCCTAGCTAGCCTACTAAACGATTGGCCCATCCATAATAATAAAACTCGGTGGATTCCAAACCTATCCTATCAACCAAACTCCTAAACAATCTAAACCTAAAACATTCTACAAAATCGGCTGTAAATATTGAGGCAAAAAAGGTACGATCGCCGTCCGCACGTATGGTGTCCCGATCGTCTAAAAGTAGGCCTAAAATAGGCCTAGTTTACTCTCCAAAAAAGCAGATACTGCATCAAGCAAGTAGACCAGGTAGTAGGAAGGAGACCTAGCCGATTCGGCCCAGTTAAAAATTGAGCTAGCTAGTGTAGTAGACCCTATATGCGAATTGATACTACCAGGCCTTTTAATAAAGTATTATAGGCTTGTTAAAATTAGCAATATACTTATGTTTACAAATATTCCAACTCTCTCATTCGAGCTATATTATCTATACCATTCCGGTAGGTCGAGTCGACCTTCAACCAAATACTGTACATCGTTCATGTTGTGATTATAGACGGGGTATACTCGACCCGACCAGTTTGGTATTGTATACTGTATCTGCTTATCACGTGACATGCCAGGCATGGGCAGGTAGAGCACGTGTATCGTCGTCTCGCTCTCCTCGCTCAGCAGGAATGCATCCCATTGATTTTGAAGGCTTTCCCTATTGGTCAGTGCGAAAATCGGCAAACGTAAAGTGCAAACATATCTAATTTTTCACTGTTTTGATGAATTTTCATAGAAAATTGACTTTATAAATGGGAAGACCGACTAAAATTACATTAGATAAGTATAATTTCACAAAAGTAATTGATATGGTTAATGATAACGAGTCGTCGGAACATTGACCATTTCACGAATTTCCTATTCTGTAAACACAGTGTTATATCGCCGTAGCTGCACTTGCAATCTGGCCTCATTTCACAGCCTTCGTTCTGCTTCACTGGGCGCTTATATAAACTGAAACTTTTACCGTTCAAGAGACAAACAAATATATTTTACATTTTTTACTATTCATTTTAAACCCGGAACCCCCCTTAATTAATTGTGCGCACAACGTGGTCTGTGCTGCAGCAGAAGGCCTATTGCGCGCCTCTGCTAACTCATGCTCTTTTGCTGCTACACAAATCATTAAATCTATATATTTTTTCACATATCCATGCAAATTCTGTAGGATTTAAAACAAATCAAAACATACATTTTTATTCGCACGAATTGATAATTTATTATTATTTTAAATGAATATTTGAAATGTTAAGATACATTTGTTGACCATTTTACAAATTTAAGAAAACATTTGTTTATTAATTAGGCATTATGAGGGTTTTCAGAATTCCCAACGATCCAGTAATAGATTAAATTAAAACTGTAACTGTGACAGACAAATTGTTGTGTCGTGATTGGGCACTTGGTTGTTCGGTAATACATCTAAAGAGTTTGTTCTTACCTCCATTTACAATGATACAAAAAGGGAATACTGTATTCATTTCAACGACACCAACCGGAAATGTATTATTGTTATTAATCGATCCGTATCGGGGAAGAAGGAAAGACGCCATTCTATTAGTTTATTTCACAAAAGTAAAGTTGTTAATGTTTAGGAGGAAATAGGCCTACGTTTTACAACAGAATGGTTGCGATCGATATCAAAATATATAGCTGATATTTTTGGGGGAAAGGCCGATTCTAACATTATTAGCCTAAAATGCGTTAATTGATTTAGTTAATTAGAATTTTAAGTCATTGAGTACGGGTCACTACTACTATTATAGTTTTAAGAGTTATCTATGGTACATTCATTTAACAGTTTAAACACGGTATTTTGATCACAAATGTAAACTTGGCAGGTAATGTCTCAACAATCTTGTTGTAGTTATAGCAATTCACACAAGTTTGCAAAAATATTCTCGAAAAGAAACCCATCTTTACTGCCAGCCCACCCACGAGTACTAAAATAAGAAGAAGCCCGTGGGCTTCTTTTCAAGGTTTGACGGTAGTTTTTCGTTAAATTAAAAACTATTTTTCTCTTTTGCATCACCGACATTCTTTTGGAAGTAGGCCTACACAACAAGAAATATCTCCACTCCTCTTTTAAGCGAGAAAACTAATTGTCTATAGCGATAGATATTACCATATTACTTAGAAGAACATCTTTTATTTACAATGGACCGTATATATGGAACAACTTACCGCTCAATCTAAAATCTAAAAGCAATACCCATCATAAATTCATTTAAAACAAAATACAAACAAATAATTATTTCAAACTATTTAGAACATTAGTATATTTCACAATTGCCTTAAGACTGTTCTTTTTTCTCCCTTTTTTGTGCCTTTTTGTGTAATTTTATTTGTCAATTTGACGAAAGAAAGTGTTTTTTGTTCTCTCACTTAAATAAAATAATTAAATATATATTTACTTATCTGGAGGACCAAACTTAAAGCATTGGCTTAATGCGTCCTCCTTACACAATTGTATTTATTTATTTATGTTTCTGTATTATCATATTGTATTGTGTGAAACAATAAACTTGAAACTTGAATAGATAAACTGCTGAATAACAATTTTAAATGAAGTAGAACATTCAAACTAAGATTTTCTTTATTTTATTTATTTTTAAGTTTCTGCCAATTACAAAACATATAGATATAGCCCACCCACAAGTGCAAGAAACGACAAAATATGTGCTACAATGCACAGCTGGTCAACCCTCCGCCTCAACCACACTCCCCAATATTTTATATTAGTTATTATTGTCTTTCAGAGTGATTCTTGGAAATTGCAAACATGTCTGATGTGGAAGAAGGTAAGTACGAACATTGACTTATTGATTCATTTTCTGGTTACCGGATACACACACAGTGCATGTTTGCCACAGTTTATTTAGGCCACCATACTTTATTTAAAGAAACTTCCTCTAGTAGTAAAGGCAATGGTGAGTAAAGCCAACATAAATACTTGTTCTCAATAGGCCTAAAGATGATAGTGATTTTTACTTTTTTTAAAGACATATTAAAATAGAACGTATTTAAAACCATAAAAACCATTTTCTGCTATTTTGTAAAATTCTATGGTTAATCATACATTCCAAACCAACACACTTTTTACAACGAAACTTAACATACCTCCAATAATCAATAGACAACTTCTTTTATCATAAAACTGCCGTTCACCACAATAATGCATTTATGTATGTTGATAAAGTTAGAGCAACTTTCTTGCGTCGCACAGCTTTTAATAAATTAGGCGCCCATGAAGCTTTTATTTCCAGTGGATTTATTATTACGTTAAAGATCATACCACCTTAACCAATTCTACAAATTCAGCATATAGTAACCAATACTTATATCTTAGTTTTTTTTTAATTATCAACTACTGATTGTGTAGGTAGTGAGGATGACGATGATGAAGATAAGGCGGCATCATCCTCCCAATGGCGGACAAATGCCTGTAGCAAGAAGGGAGGTGAAGATAAGGGGACATCAACTACCTCCCAATGGTGGCCAAGTACCATTATCGCTAGCAGGAAGGATGATGAAGATCAGGCGGCATCAACTAGCTCTCAATGGCGGCCAAGTCAAAGTAAACAATACATTTCAATAGATTAATAATTCTTAGCAATATGGCACATAAATTAAAAGAAATAATAGGGGTTTATTCTTAGATGGTAAAATGGAGTCACTCCAATTGAAAAAAAAACTAAATTCAATTAAACTAATTAAAGATATATTGTCCCCCTGAAAACAAATTTTTTTTAAATAAATTGTTGGTGTTGAATATGTAATTTTAATGTCACATAGGCCTAATAGTTAAGACTACAAAATGGCCTATTAAAAGTCTGATTTTTTTAAATCTTCATTTTTCATGTTCTTTTAGGGACAATACACCCCGCATGTTTTCTCACTGGTCTACTACAAAATTATGTTGATTTGAAACAGTATGAATTTTTTCTTGATAGTTAGGTTGTAACATGTATTCTGATTTTATAGGTAATAGCATGGATGACAAAGATGAGGCTGTACCACTCAGTTCCCCAATCCAACCATGTAAAGGTAAATACAAATATTTAAAAAGGATAATTATGATGATGTGACTGTAGTAGAGAGTTGTTGTGATGGCTGATGGTGTATAAAAATGATTTTATAATGATGATTAGGAAGATGAGTGTTAGATGGGATGATGATTAAGGTGGTAATGATCATAAATGATTAAGAGATGAATAAGATAATGATTATGGTGATGATCATTAAATTATGATAATTATTTCGATGATTACAGTGATTATACTGATAATATTTATTTGTCCATATGAAAACAGATAATAATTATGGTGTTGGAATATAGTTATGTAATAGTTTTAATATCTTGTGGTTTAGAAAAAAATTCATATTGGCAATATTATATGAAACATTGAAACAATATTGCCCACAATAGCTATTTCCAATGTACAATTATAGTTTAACTTCTGTTCTTAAACTATAGATTTGTCACAGGAAGACTTCAGACAGTTAATTGTAGACTTTGCACAATGGTTTGATGGGTTTAACCTCCTCGGCATGCTACGAGTTTTATTCAAAGACATTATGGATGACGTTCATACTTTGGAGAATGCTAATTCTGCAATGGACTTGTTATCTCATTTAGTGGCGTCTGGAGAATTGAGTCGACGAAAGCTTAGTCTATTGTGCGACACAATTAAAATAACTAAGCAATTTGGCTTTGAGTCAACATCTATGAATCAACTTCCTTCCTTCCAAAATATCAAGGAACGTGAGGTGTCATCATTCACGAAGTACAGAATAAAACTTGTGAATCTGGGAAAAGTGCTTACTAAGGAAAACATAGCAACTCTTGATGGAACATACAACTTTCCACTGACAAAGAAATACAAAGACAGCTGGATTTTAATTTTAGATCTAGAACTTCAAGGAAAACTGAGCAAAGACAAAATGAAGTCACTTATAAAAGTATTGAAGGAGAATGGAATGGAGTTGGCTAAGAAATCCGTAATTGATGGTATTGTAGTAGTAAATTACAATTTCAGAAATTAAATAGAATTTTAAAAATGTTTATTAAAATATAGTAATATATTTAATAGTAATACTAAGGTAATGATGTATTTAAACAAATATGAATTGAATTATCTTAAATTATAGTTAATCAAAATGATTAAATGATTAAATTCTGATTTTGTAGATAATAGTACCGATGATGAGGAAGTTGAGGGCGCAGCATCCATCTCCAAATCTAAAGGTATATAAAAATCCGATATCTATAACTTTGTTATACCGAAAAATGCTAAATTATATATTTTTATTTTTAATAATAAGTTTGCTTTTATACTTTTTTACAATATTACTCGATTCATATATTAATCGGCTTACAGTTAGGCACATCATAGTATAAAAACAGAGTTACTCCAGGTAAACAACAACATACTTCATACAGTAGTGCTACTCAATACTGTTGATCACTAATACTACAATACTACTAGATTAGGCGTGCACTCGAGTGGTTCACGTCTTATTTGTCAAATAGACAACAACAGGTCTGTGTTGGCGAGACTATTTTAAAACCATGTTTCCTTTATTATTCTGTTCCGACTATGCATAAAGAACTTAAAATCAGCCGTCGCTTATGACGGGATTGTTCTGAAACTTCGATATATTGAAAAAGAATGAAGCGATAGCTTAAAGTGATGCGAAATTAACTTTATACAATAATTATCACTTTCTCTCGGGAACCGGCTCCTGCATGTATATCGTCATTTGAACGCGTATTATTACTATTGTTTATTATAATGACATGATGCACAGACGATTACTATTTTACTACTTGAATAAAGTTTCTAAGTATAATGTAAATTGATAGTATAATGGTCCTGTGCATAGGCCTATGTGGTAACATACACCTTTTCGTGAAGCAGCACACAGATCACAATCGACATGGATTGAATCACATGAATTACTACAACGACAAACTGGGTATGCAATTGTTTGAATAATAACAGAAGGAATTCATACTTGTGGGTTTGCAACAAAATTTAGATGGATGGATGAATCTTCTTCGATTTATGCTGTACAAACACCTCAAATTCATAAGATTTCCCCGTACCTCTTGTCTGATACATGACATGGAGATACAAATTACAGGGAGGGGAGATGTCTAATAATAATTCTATATTAAATTTACTTCGAAATTATGTTCCTTTATCTGTCTTTTTGCATCCAAATAAGATATGAATTACATCATTGTTTGCCGGTTAGTCATAATTTATTATTTATTTCACCATTACTGATCATCGATTACAAATCCTCACGAAGGACTAACGCATTATGCTAGTGTTTTGTGGCAAAGCTCTACCTTTTCTTGAGTTTTGATTATGTGGTTATTTACTTGTTTTAGGCCTCACATAATACAGTACAGAAACACTCACACACAACACAACGTGTTTAAAATTATCACATTATAAACTCATTTAGTTAATGGCTTAATTAACTTTCAGCATGCCCGTAGTCACTATCGCACCCCACCCATCATCTAGTTCCGTTTACTATGTAGGAGTTCAGGGTCGTAATGGTGTGGTGCATGGTTAACATTCAAAAGATCATGATAAAATGTACAGTATTTTTTAGCTGATGTGTGAGCTTTACAAATATTATTATGATAAAATACTTCTTTTGTAGATCATAGTGAGGAAGACGATAAAGAAAAACGGCAACTAAGTCCAGGTAAATTTAAAAAAAAAGAAGATACACTAATGAAAATTGTTTTTATCTTAAACATAATATTTCAAAATGTTGTATTCTTTTTAATGTTTTTGCAATTTTATTGATGTGTGACTTGGTGACTAAATATAAAATTCAATCCAAACAGTGCATTTCTTTTTTAAACATTTTACATAAACTGTTCATATTATATACGGTAACTATAAAAATAAATAATTATAATATTAATAAGAATAAAGACTATAATTTTCTTTGAATTTAAGTTGACCAGTGCTCATTTCTAATATTTTTAATTGAAAAACTGATGTTTTTATGCTAATTAACTTTTCTTTTGTATTGTAACCAATAAAAGTTCAATTTCTGCTTTTTAGATGACAAAATTAGGAAGTATCTCTGTGATCAGCAAGTGAACACTTGCAGCAAAGCCAATCGGTTTCAACCAGCAATTATGCATTCACGATATAGAGTAGACATTGCACACATGTTTACTGATCTTAACCTAATGAAAGAAAACCAAAACAAGATTACAGATCCAAAACCAGTAGGTTTAGATGAAGTTTTAGCGATTGTCAAGAAAACACCTGCATGTAAACTGCTCATTGAAGGCGAAGGTGGAATTGGAAAGACAACTTTACTTAGATATTTCTCTTACAGATGGGCTAACAAAATAGATAAAACATTTGAAGGTAAAATAGTATTTCTTGTCAATATTAGAGACATAGAGAAAAGCAAAGGTGTTCTAGATTTAATTGTAAAAGAAATCAATTTGAAGAATTTCAATTTAATAACTGATCTTCCAGCAGAAAATCCCAGGTTAATTGAAAAATTTATTACAAATCATGATAATGAGATTGTATTATTATTGGATGGATTAGATGAATTACAATCTGGAGTTGATAATCCAAAAAATCTGTTCACAGGAAGAGAACTAAAAAATTGCAAAGTGATACTCGCATCACGACCAGAACACATTGATGAATTTATTCATGAAAGCAATGTTGTGCATGTAAAAGTAAAAGGGTTTAATTCTGAAATCATAGAGAAATACATAAAGAAATACTTTGAATATTTTAAAGTACCTAAATTAGGAGAGTCTCTTATCAATGAGCTTGAGCTTGTTGAACCATTCAAAGGAGGCAAACATCGGGATGTATATTCAATGTGTAAGAATCCTATGTTACTTTTGATGATTTGCATTATGTGGCAAGAAAAACAAAATCTGCCAACTGATAAATCCGTTTTATTTGAAGAAGTATTTCGAAGTATTTTAAATCAGTATAATAAAGAAAAGAAAGATGAAAAAATAGATGCATTTAAAGATACACCAAAACCAATAATTGATGCCATGCTTGTGATAGGAAGAGGACTGTATGAAAGCCTCAAAATCAACCAGCTCTATATCGAAAGAAAAAACCTAAGGGGAAACAAAGACATGGTGACATTAGCCCTAAAATTAGGGTTTGTGTATAAAGACGAACCACATTCAAAGTCTAGTTTTAAAGAAATATTTACAGCTCCTCACAAATTATTAGTAGAGGCACTGGTAGGATTTTATCTCTCCAAATCAAGTCATCAGTTAGGCGAGGAAGAATGGGATAATATAAGAGAAAATAATAATTTGAATGTAGCAAGGGAGTTTGCAATTGGCTTTCTAGGTTCTAGGGCTGATACATTCCTAAATCATTGGATAACAAATAGTGTAACACATTATCACAATTTAATCAATCTCTTTAGATTTGTGAAAATGGAGCACATAATTAAAGTAGAGAATGCGCTTAATGACTGTTTGTGGAACTCAAATTTATCAATAAAGCCACGTATAAATGAAATATGTACATCATTAAAGAAATGCCTTCATCATATACATCATAAAGACAAAGATGCCAATGTTATGAAACTTTTAAGAGTTATAAATGGCCTAGGTACTAAAATACTTATTGAATGTATTTGTAATGAAAAGTTGTCTAAAGAAAAGGGCATTATGCTTGCTCACATTCTGATTGCTGTACCAAAACAGAATGAATTGTTGCGGGAAATTTCAATATGGGATGAAGATGTTATTGAACATCTAAATTCTGAGTGTCGGAAACTAAATTTTAATTATGATGTGACAGAGTATAGTATGCACGATCGTTCATTAACTTCTTCATTTCTAGTTCACTTGTTTTGTAATTCACCAAAACTAACTACACTCAATATCATAGGTAGTGAATTAGATGTTGTACTTGATACTGTGATAGACAATTTAACAAGACAAAGAGTAAGATTAGAATTACAAATGATTATGGATTTTAGTACTAGTACTCTAACCAAAATTAGTGGATGCTCACTTGCTTCATTATTTGCTATTACTCCTAAACTGGAAGCATTAACACTCAGTAGTTGCAGTCTATCAGGGGTTATTATCAATGATATGATCAAAGAGTGTATTGAAAGAGGAGTAAATATGGAATGTATGAGATACCTTGATATTAGTGAGAATGATCTAAGTCAAATGAGTGGATGTTCACTTGCTTTATTATTTGCTATTACTCCTAAACTGAAAACATTAACACTCAGTAATTGCAGTCTATCAGGTGTTATTATCAATGATATGATCAAAGAGTGTATTGAAAGAGGAGTAAAGATGGAATGCATGGAATACCTTGATATCTATGGTAATGATCTAAGCAAAATTAGTGGATGTTCACTTGCTTTATTATTTGCTATTACTCCTAAGCTGAAAAATTTACACCTCCAGCATTGCAGTCTATCAGGTGTTATTATCAATGATATGATCAAAGAGTGTATTGAAAGAGGAGTAAATATGGAATGTATGAGAACCCTTGATATTAGTGAGAATGATCTAAGTAAAATGAGTGGATGTTCACTTGCTTTATTATTTGCTATTACTCCTAAACTGAAAACATTAAATCTCAGTGATTGCAGTCTATCAGGTGTTATTATCAATGATATGATCAAAGAGTGTATTAAAAGAGGAGTAAAGATGGAATGCATGGAATACCTTGGTATCTATGGTAATGATCTAAGCAAAATTAGTGGATGTTCACTTGCTTTATTATTTGCTATTACTCCTAAGCTGGAAAATTTACACCTCCAGGATTGCAGTCTATCAGGTGTTATTATCAATGATATGATCAAAGAGTGTATTAAAAGAGGAGTAAAGATGGAATGTATGGATTACCTTAATATGGATGATAATGATCTAAGCAAAATGAATGGATGTTCACTTGCTTTATTATTTGCTATTACTCCTAAACTGGAAATATTAACACTCAGTAGTTGCAGTCTATCAGGGGTTATTATCAATGATATGATCAAAGAGTGTATTGAAAGAGGAGTAAATATGGAATGTATGAGATACCTTGATATTAGTGAGAATGATCTAAGTCAAATGAGTGGATGTTCACTTGCTTTATTATTTGCTATTACTCCTAAACTGGAAACATTAACACTCAGGAATTGCAGTCTATCAGGTGTTATTATCAATGATATGATCAAAGAGTGTATTGAAAGAGGAGTAAATATGGAATGTATGAGAACCCTTGATATTAGTGAGAATGATCTAAGTCAAATGAGTGGATGTTCATTTGCTTTATTATTTGCTATTACTCCTAAACTGGAAACATTAACACTCAGGAATTGCAGTCTATCAGGTGTTATTATCAATGATATGATCAAAGAGTGTATTGAAAGAGGAGTAAATATGGAATGTATGAGAACCCTTGATATTAGTGAGAATGATCTCGGTAAAATGAGTGGATGTTCACTTGCTTTATTATTTGCTATTACTCCTAAACTGAAAACATTAAATCTCAGTGATTGCAGTCTATCAGGTGTTATTATCAATGATACGATCAAAGAGTGTATTCAAAGAGGAGTAAATATGGAGTGTATGGAATGCCTTGGTATGGATGATAATGATCTAAGTAAAATGAGTGGATGTTCACTTACTTCATTATTTGCTATTACTCCTAAACTGAAAACATTAAATCTCAGTGATTGCAGTCTACCAGGTGTTATTATCAATGATATGATCAAAGAGTGTATTAAAAGAGGAGTAAATATGGAATGTATGAGAACCCTTGATATTAGTGAGAATGATCTAAGTCAAATGAGTGGATGTTCATTTGCTTTATTATTTGCTATTACTCCTAAACTGGAAACATTAACACTCAGGAATTGCAGTCTATCAGGTGTTATTATCAATGATATGATCAAAGAGTGTATTGAAAGAGGAGTAAATATGGAATGTATGAGAACCCTTGATATTAGTGAGAATGATCTAAGTCAAATGAGTGGATGTTCATTTGCTTTATTATTTGCTATTACTCCTAAACTGGAAACATTAACACTCAGGAATTGCAGTCTATCAGGTGTTATTATCAATGATATGATCAAAGAGTGTATTGAAAGAGGAGTAAATATGGAATGTATGAGAACCCTTGATATTAGTGAGAATGATCTCGGTAAAATGAGTGGATGTTCACTTGCTTTATTATTTGCTATTACTCCTAAACTGAAAACATTAAATCTCAGTGATTGCAGTCTATCAGGTGTTATTATCAATGATACGATCAAAGAGTGTATTCAAAGAGGAGTAAATATGGAGTGTATGGAATGCCTTGGTATGGATGATAATGATCTAAGTAAAATGAGTGGATGTTCACTTACTTCATTATTGGTTATCCGCACTTGGCGGATAACCCCTTGTTATTGTCAGGACCTTTTTTTTTTTTTTCTTATTTTTTTTCTTTTTTTTCTTTTTTCTTCTTTCTTTCCCAGAATTTTGTTGCGCATGTATCTCTAAATCTTCTCAACATAACATTGTATAACTTTGTCATAAGATTGACCTATAGCTGTAGATGTGCAGCGAAGCTTTTCGACGATTTCGGAGTTGCGCAACGTAAGTTACGCGCGATTTTATGAATTTCAATGATTGATCATAGATTAAAAACTAAAAGTCATTTTGTATTGAAACTTGGTGAAAATTTAAGTCATAACATGCTAAAACTTTCTATGGATTAAAAATGGCATGTTTGACAGAAAGTTACGCGCGCACGCGCGTTCAAAATTTCAAAATGCGTAAAATCAATTTCTAATCAACTTTCTACGCGTTTCAGGTCATTTTAAGCATTAAAAAAATTCCCACGCGTGCGCAATTTTTTTACGCGCGCGTGCGCAATTAGCGCAAAAACATCTTTTTTTTGCTTGATTTTTGTTTTTTCAGCCTTTTCTAGTAATTCTACCAATTTTTAATCAATTTCGACATAAAATCACGTCATACGAGCACGTAGAATTGAACAATTTGCGCGCGTTTTTGAAGAAAAAGTTCAAAAATTCCTCAAAATTATGCCTTTTTTAAAACAGTCATAGATTGTACACTACAAAGTGAACTTTTTTTAAATTACACATTCTGGAAGTTGATGAGTTGTAGATATAGAATCATGCATCGATATGGCTAACCGGACATTGTGACGTCATCATTTGGCCACTCGAATATGAAATATAGGATTTTTGTCTCTTTCGTCATAGCTCGTCACATTTAATAGAGCGCATCTCCACTTATCCGTATTCCATTTCCCTCAATTTTGTTATATTGTCTAGGCCAATCAATTATCTTTCGCATAATCTACCATTTTTTAAATTATGATGACGTCATCATGTCCAAAAGCGTCAATAACTTTGGTCCCTTATTTTCACCTATTCTGCACTGTATGTAGTACGTATACAGAATATAGTGTATACCGTATATACTTTGACGTGACACAAAATAGAGAGCGCACTAACATTTTTTTCAATAGCATAATCGTTTTTCTGCGCGCAATATTCTAACGTACGATGTGCACGTGGCTTTTGCGCTGCGGATAACCTAACTCGTCCGTAGTGACGAGTTCAAATCTAGTTTGCTATTACTCCTAAACTGAAAACATTAAATCTCAGTGATTGCAGTCTACCAGGTGTTATTATCAATGATATGATCAAAGAGTGTATTAAAAAAAGAGTAAAGATGGAATGTATGAGATACCTTGACATCGGAAGTAATGGTATTAATCGTAATCAATTACTTTCTTTAAAGGATGTCTTTTCAAATGCCACTGTAGTGGATTAACTTTCCGAATTATTTTAGAGAAGGTTTAATTCAACTCATAAGATTTATGGCAATTGCAACTTTTTTTAATTAAGGCTTTTCAGATCTTAAATTACCTTTCCTTTCAGATAGGATAATACAGTAGTTAAATGACATTACAATTCCAAAATCAATAATTAAATAGTTTTTTTCTAATTACAATTCTTTTTTTAAATAATCTAATTTAATATTTGGTTATTGTCCATTATAATATGTATGTTAATTTGGTGGTTTTTAATATTATTATTATTATTACAGTATTACTTTTAAACTATATTACTTTTACTAAAATTACTTTTACTATTACAATTGTTGTAGGGTGAGCCATTGATCACAGTAGTAATACTGTACATTGTCAAATTCAAGTATATTGTTAATACTGCACCATTATGTGTTATGGCAGTATGTCTGTATATCTGTTCATTTTTGTTTGGGTGATTTTTTTACAGAAGTATTTGCTAAAACTATTCATAATCAATGGGTTAATCAATGTACCGTATCACTGCTGTACATACGAATACGATAACGAAAACGGATACGTCACACATTTGTGAAACTTTTGAGCTGATATAATATATTCGTATTCGTGTTGACGAATATCACCAGTCGTATTCGTAACTACAAAACGAGTATAGTTTTGAGCTATTTTGCACATTTTGCATTTCAATCAGGAATGATTCATGATTATAAAATAATTATACTTTTATTGAAAGTAATTTACTAAAGTAATTTACTAAAATGTCAGGTCAATTTTGATAAATAGCAGTTTTTGAAGTCCTCACTCGCTTTGATGTTACGCTAGGCCTAGGCAGCCAAGCACCAAGCAACACGTACCCCCGCTTCGCTCAAATTTACCGCAGTCATATTTTGGACGAGCCCTCAATATTTCGTTGCCATGCGAAACAGATTTTTACTGGCTTACGAAAAACGAATACGTGTGCGTGACGTATCCGTTTTCGTTATCGTATTCGTAAGATTGCAAAACCTCTCTAATAACAGTTCTGGATTACTATTAGGCTACATTGTAATTGTTCTTTCTCAATGTATATGTTTATTTAGTTTTAGTATGAATGTTGATTAGCAAATGATTGAATAAACATAATATGTATCGAGATCGCTGTACAATATAATCTATGGGTGAGATATAAATACTGCATCTTAAAATCACAAATATTTGATATTATTGATTGTAAATGATTTAATAACATGTATCGAGATCGCTGTACAATTGTATGTACAGTGATTTAAATGCTGCATTTTAAAATCAGTGTTACATTAAATGATTATACATACAGATTATAGAATTCAAGTGTTATTGATTGATTTTAATTTTTGCCCGATGGACAATCAATCTCCACAAAATGTTGTTGAATAATTATACTGTATATAAAAAAGAAACCACGTTTTATTTTTAAATGTTGTTTGCATTTTATAACTGACTGACGGGTTTATAACGAAATTCAAATGATATTGATCAAAAAATAAAATCAAAGAAAATGCATATTGTTTAATATTACGAAGATGATTAGGCCCATCATGATGATGATTGTGGGGAAAAGGATTGATTATACGATGATGATTGGGATTTATGTGACAATTACGTGATGGTGTTAATAATCATAACGACTATAATAAAACGTTGGTGATGATGATGATCAACGATTATGATGATGATGGCGATGCTGATTCCAGAGAGACAAAATAATAATATCTGAGTGACGTGAGCTACTTATGTAGGCTATAGGTTTTATGTCGTCACGGTCCTGCATTTAAATGTTAAACAATTGTAGGTTTTATATAGTACTGTACATCCATTGTATTGTAATTCAAAACCTTATCACATTTGTGTATGCAAAAAAAATAAATAAATATTGATGCTGATAATAAAGCTTGTGTCGACTTCTGATCTGATGAGACACAGTAGTACTTTAAAATGTTATATAGAGGGCGCTAAATTAAATTAAATAGAGCTGCTGTGTACTGCATGCTGTTCATTGGCTGGCCGGTTGGTTGTAGCAAAGTGTGATATTATATTCTTTGATTGTAGGCCTAGCTAGGAGTAGATGTTCGCCTGACGGTGTCTGCAAGGTTTACATTCTAGGCCTAGCCTAGAATATAAAACTATCGATTTCATTCGTAGACGATGACCCATGAGTATGTTGAATGAAGTATTAGCTAGGCCTAGTTAGTAGGCCTATAAATATATTATTAGCCTAGCTAGCTACCTACCAGGCCTAGCTAGTAGGGCTAGCCTAGGGCCTCTTGTTGGCTAGTAGGCTAGGCCTACTAGCTAGGCCTAGCCTAGTATTATATAGGCCTAGTCGGCCCTAGAGGCCTAGGCCTAGTATAGGCCTGGTACACCGTACGGCCTATCATGGCCTAGTATGGCCATAAATTAGAAAGCAAAAAATACAGGGCTTCCACTTTTATGCCTATCTATGTTTATTTTGTGTTCAACAAGATCAAGAATGTCCTTGTGCAATTTCAAATTGCGTTGGAATTGCGTATAGCATTTACACAACCTTCAATTTACTGTTTGGATTGTTTATCCATGAAACTATTTTTCTATTATAGATATGGAGGAGTATGACCAGAGACATACTAAATGCCGACAATCTAGTCAACAAAATCAACAAGCTTGGCAACACAAACAGCAGCCCAATGTACAAAATCAATGGACAAGGCAAGAAAATCATCATGTTAGCCAGTCGAACCAACAACTTCATCAACATCAAAACCAGTTTGAGCAAACCTACCAAATAAACAAACCTCAGCAATATACAAATCAATCTCAGCCACCGCCATTTGTACCTTCAAGTCATAATTACAGACCACATTTTTCAGCACAACCTGTAAACGCCTCACCAAATCAACCATCATACCCACCAGCATCTTTCACTCCATCAAATCAACCTCAGAAACGTAAGACTCTACATGCTCCAAAAACTCAGTCACCATATGTCCTACAAAACCCAATAGCTAATTACCATCAACCACCAATTAATTCTTTTCAAAATGTTGGAAAATGTTCAAATAATGCATCATTTAGTTCATTTGGCAATGGAGCTGGGCCCCCACCTTCATGGCCACATCCTCCTTTATCTAATACCAGCCAAGTTCCAACAAACCATTTTGAGAACCCAGAAGCTGGTAACCACAGTACTAATTTGAAACCATCACCAATACAAAATGAAAATCAATTTGAAAGTGGTCAACAGAGCCAACCATTTATCCCATCATCAATGAGGCAAAGCTCTTTCCAACAACCTGAGCTAGGAATATGCAGCAAGAACTACCCACCTCAGTTGCAAACACCAGGTCAACGCAGCCACAGAGACTGGCTGCAAAATGCTCAAAATGTTAATTATCCTTGGCCTAGTGGTATGCTTCCATCAATCCCTCCACCACCAAATACAGTAGTGACAGAAAAAGCGAAAGACCAGAACTGGATTGATAATTTTGCATCGAAAAGAACTCATGTGGAACAACCAACAAATAAAACGTCAAATCATGGACAAATTAAAGTAAGTGAAGCTGATTTAGGACTGAACCCTAGCAAGTCAAATGGTCGAGCAGTTAGGGCAGGGGCATTGTTTACCGTACCTAGTGAGTCAACAATATTGGCATGGGTTTGAGGCCAACTCGCTCCTATTTCTAGTGGTGGAAGTCAGTGTCTGGTCCAGTGTACACAGTTATAACCCGGTAAACTTTAAAGAATCCAGATCATCATTCGAGACGAGTAGGGGGCTACCCCGGTGAACTGGTTCACAAAATAGCCCCTGTCCACCTATCTGATAGGACAGTAATTAATTTACTATTAGTAATCCTTGGCCACATGTGCCTAAAGACATAACATTTTAAAAAATAAATCAAACTATGAATTAGGATGTGAATGTCAAATGTGCTTACAAATATACATTTTAAGTTGATTTACTCTTATTTTGACAGATTCCACAAGCTAAAGGTATGATCAAGAATTACAAGCAGCTTCTGGATGATTTAAAACTTCAGCGAGATTTACTGGTTGAGAATCTTGACATAGATACAGAGAGTTGGCAACTTGCTCTTCAACAAGTTGCAGAAATCAAGGTACTAAACAAATTGCTGCTGTTAACAACATGCAACCATGCATGACACAAGGCTGTTTACTTATCGCATTCCGTAATCAACCTGCGATGTACGCCATCTATAATTGTTCTACTCCGTATCCAAAATTGGAGTGGTGCTTTTTTTATTGGTTTAAGCCTCGGCCTCTTGGTAAATGTAGGTGTGGTATATAACAAATAATGAATGTTTTATATTTTGTGCAACGTTGCACTCATAAACATATATGTGTATTTACAAATTAATTACAAATTAATTTTCCACGACCAGAAATTAATTTTAAGTTAAAAACTCTGACAATGTAATTTCTTAAAATTTAATATCAAATTAACTATCAATATCTGTACTATTGTTAGTAAAAATTCATTATTGAAAACAATTTAATTATTATATATTATGATTCAAATTTTTATGTGATAAATGAGGAAAATGTATTTTGGTTATTAAATGTATTATAATGATGATGTTTAATTCCTTTATACACTTTATAGAGTAAATTGAAAGAAGTTTCTGTTGTGTTGTCTAATCCAGAATTTATATGTAAACTGACCGAAAAACTAAAGTTACGGAAGAAAAAGACAGTAAGTTGATAATTTAAGTCTTCCACACTATTTAGTACAGTATTAAGCTTTAAAAAAAATATTTTTATTTGTTTTTTTTTGCTTTATAATCTATATTTAAATATAAAATAAGATTGCATTATTAGTAATTTTGGGAATAATCCCACCCTTCCGTTGTGGGCTTATAACAGAGTTGGTGAGAAAGACATTACAATTTTTTTTAAGCAAAACTTAAAGAGGCGACGACAAATGAAATTTGAAGATCAACAAGAGTACCTGAAAAATATTGAGGAAGTTAATAAGAAAATTGATGCAAACATTGTGAAAGCAGAGAAAGAGAGATTGGAAAAAGTAAAGGTATGTCAGTAACATTTAAGTGGTTTTGCTGTAAAGCCCAAATATTGTAGTGATATGACATTGTGTCCATGTATGGGCACATCACATTTTTTGTCGCATAAAGTTTGATAGTGTAGACAGAGCTTAAGGAGTGACACTGTCAAAATACATATCGTCTCTTATTTTTATTTATAAATTTTGTAGTTAACAATGTATATACGAGTAGCCCATTTTGAAAAAGATTTATCCCATTTAGGAGTCAGTTCACATGATCGTGTAATTAAGGCTGTATCTTTGTACAGAATATATAAAGCCATGATCTCGGTAAAACCACTCTGGCTAAAAGTCCAATCCGAACGTGTGACTAGTGTAAACTCCAGGAGTTCTTGACCTCTTGACCTTCACTATTATGCACTTCAATTGTTTTTGATGTCAATTGTCGTATTCGAGTGGACCGTTGAGTAGTTTTTCCGTTGAGTACTTCTTTAACGGAGTATTTTGAGCGTTGAGATTGTTCTTAACGAAAAAGCTTTCGTTGTCAACGTTTTCTATTCGAATGACTTTCTGTTGAGCACAAATTTACAATTCGAATACAAAAAGTACTCAACGAATCTTTATGTTGACAACGAAAGTTCCCAATCGAATACGACAACTGTTAAGTATTAGTACTCTAAGCCATGAAATTATCCAAGCGTAAACAATGGTGAAATTCAGGTAACATTTTTAAATTCCAATGTGCGAACAAGGCTCAAAATATCGCTGTGATTTGGTTGATATTTTTTTATAATTTTATAATTTATTTCAGGAAAAACAATTGCAAAAAGATATCGACAAAACACTGTTTGAAGTTCGTAAGAAAAAGAAAGAAGCAGACAAGACATTGGAAGTGCTACGTGGTCTTCGTAAACTACGTCACGTTAGAAAGGCATCCTCACTACAAAAAGGTAAAACTATTTCAATTAAAAACATTTGTTGAAAACTGTAAAAACCCAGGGAAAACTATATACATTCCGACCCATTGACTTTTAAATCATGCACAAAGTATGTATAGTATTATTTAAAAAATGTGATGTGCCCATATATGGACGTGATGATGTCATATCACTACCATTTAAGCATACCACTACCATATTTGGGTACATCACACTTTTTTTGTCAGACTAGTTTAGTAAGTAATATTTATTGCTTTCCACAGACAGTACAATTTATAAAAAAGCATAATATATGAATGAAAATAACTACATAGAATAAAAAAAACACGGAAAGCAGGGGATAACCCTTTAAACCCAAAGGCTTGTTTCCAAATGGAAGATATAGAGCTTTAAATGTGTGTTGGTTATCTTTCTGTGGAAATGCTTAGGATCTAAGACTACTATGACTTTGCATATTTGCATAAAATGAATCAATATTTGCATAATCAATAAGTTAATTTGAATAAAGTATTAAGTTGATTCCTTATTGTAGGTGTATTGTTGCCAGTATCATCAGAAACTATATTTGAGCAACGTATCGGGAAAATGGAACAGTTTATGAACAGGCAGAGGGCAGTTTACACGGCTGAAGAACAAGCTATGCAGGTAACATTTTTAAAAGTAATTTGTATCTTCAACACATTACTGTAATTCCTATCTTTTTTTTTCAGTTATCTTTGACTATAACTACTTTTTTTTGTGCTTTATTGTAGGTAATGCTGGAGGAGGAACAGGAAGAAAATAAAGAGAAGGAAAGACAGATATTGCAACAAAAACTAAGAGATAAGGAACATAAGCAACTACAGCTTAGGAGAAAGCTACTATTTGGAGATGGTTAGTTTAATTAACTATGTATCAATGAAAAATTGTTGTTATTGAAACACCATACACTATACTATAAAATCAATAAACTTTAACAGATATATGTGCATGCTCATAAATCAAACCAATTTACTGTTGTGTTACCTTCTGCAACTACCCCAAATCACCTCATTTGACTCATAGACTTCTTTCACACACAGACAATATATAGTTTGTGAAAGAAATATGTACTTCTAATTTTGTATCATTAACTGTAATACATAGGTTCAGTATGCATTAGCGTTCTGGTTTAAATGTGAACTTCCTCTCCAGCAATTCATGTATTTTTAATAAACCCATTGTTAATCAACTAAAGGCCAGGTCAGCATCGTACGACGAGGCCCAACAATTCATCGCGTCAGGAGAAAGTTAAACAGATTTAAAGTTCCTGGCACCCTAAAAACCACACCCAACACTATCTCATCATGATTTAACTCGGATAGCACCAACTAGTCAAGAAGTCTTGTCGTGCCTCTTCGTGTGATGCTGTCTTAGTTGGCCTTTAATGAACAAACCAGTATTTGAAACAGTCACACTTGATGAACAAGCTGAGCTAAACTTAAAGACACTAGTCCTTTTGATATTTATTTTGATAATATATTTTGATATTTTGTAAAAATAATGCAAAATATTAAACCAGGTCATTTCTTGTCTTAAATGTGCGTTCTAAGGTTATGATAAAAAGATAAAACAATGCGCTACTACATTTCTAGGCCTAGCTTAGTTAGGCTTAGTTTTGAAGGCGCTAGTAAAGAGCGGTAACATACACACAGTTTTCTCGTCGTTGAATTAATTGTCTTACCTTTTTTGGCAGAATCCGTTAATACAAATTGGGGAATACCTGTTATTTTTTCCTAAAAATTATGAGAATATCAATCCGTGTGCGATGCATGTTGGGATTTATAGCGGGTCGCTTAAATGATTAGAAGCGACTTATTTTTCACATTTTAACCATTTAAATTTAGGTTCATAAAGTATTTATTTTTACATAAAATGTCTAGTGTCTTTAGAAAGTATACACGAGTTGCAGTCCATCTTTTTTTTCTCTTTTGTAGGAACACTGCATAATCCACAGCTGAGACCATTCAAGGAGTTCTATAAACAAACTGAAGTAAACATAGATGCCTTTCTACATGTCAGGTAGGTGATCTTTTTTAAGCACTTTACATTCAATAAAAAGAAAGTAATATAAAATTGATTAACTAAAAATGAGATAAGAAGGACTATCAACAAAAAGCTAATAATCTTTAAGGATTTAAGAGGAAACGTGTTTGGCGTAGTCAATTTTTAGAATTCCTTTTACCAATATTAGTTACACTAAAAATGAGTCTGGAAGTGAATTGATACAGGATAAGACAACTTTAAGAACGTTATTAAATATTTGTTTTGCTTAAGTGAATAAGGGTGATCTAAGTGTGATTTTAGATTAGTTTTACTTATTTAATGATTATTACTGCAGATACACTTGGGATCAATGTCTCGTACTTCCTCATACTGACGGTGCCTCATCAATACCAGTAGCATGGGTAAAACCTGAACCTCCATCAAGCCATATATGGAAGACTGCTCTAGCTGATGGATAACATCAGAACATCCATCAAGCCATATGTGGAAGACTGTTCTAGCTGATGGATAACATCAGAACTTCCATCAAGTCATATATGGAAAACTGCTCTACCTGATGGCTAACATCAGAACCTCAATCAAGCCATATGTGGAAGACTGCTATAGCTGATGGATAACATCAGAACCTCCATTAAGCCATATGTGGAAGACTGCTATAGCTGATGGATAACATCAGAACCTCCATCAAGCCATATGTGGAAGACTGCTATAGCTGATGGATAACATCAGAACCTCCATCAAGCCATATGTGGAAGACTGCTATAGCTGATGGATAACATCAGAACCTCCATTAAGCCATATGTGGAAGACTGCTATAGCTGATGGATAACATCAGAACCTCCATCAAGCCATATGTGGAAGACTGCTATAGCTGATGGATAACATCAGAACCTCCATTAAGCCATATGTGGAAGACTGCTATAGCTGATGGATAACATCAGAACCTCCATCAAGCCATATATGGAGGACTACTCTAGCTATTGGATAACATCAAAACCTTCATCAAGCCATATATGGAAGACTGCTCTAGCTGATGGATAACATCAGAACCTCCATCAAGCCATATATGGAAGACGACTACTCTAGCTGATGGATAACATCAGAACCTCCATCAAGCCATATATGGAAGAATGCTCTAGCTGATGGATAACATCAGAACCTCCATCAAGCCATATATAGAAGAATGCTCTAGCTGATGGATAACATCAGAACCTCCATCAAGCCATATATGGAGGACTGCTCTAGCTGATGGATAACATCAGAACCTCCATTAAGCCATATATGGAAGACTGCTCTAGCTGATGGATAACATCAGAACCTCCATTAAGCCATATATGGAGGACTACTATAGCTGATGGCTAACATCAGAACCTCCATCAAGCCATATATGGAAGACTGCTCTAGCTGATGGATAACATCAGAACCTCCATCAAGCCATATATGGAAGACTGCTCTAGCTGATGGATAACATCAGAACCTCTATTAAGCCATATGTGGAAGACTGCTATAGCTGATTGATAACATCAGAACCTCCATCAAGCCATATATGGAAGACGACTGCTCTAGCTGATGGATAACATCAGAACCTCCATCAAGCCATATATGGAAGACTGCTCTAGCTGATGGATAACATCAGAACCTCCATCAAGCCATATATGGAAGACAACTGCTCTAGCTGATGGATAACATCAGAACCTCCATCAAGCCATATATGGAAGACGACTGCTCTAGCTGATGGATAACATCAGAACCTCCATCAAGCCATATATGGAAGACTGCTCTAGCTGATGGATAACATCAGAACCTCCATTAAGCCATATATGGAAGAATGATCTAGCTGATAGACCACCTGTTGAGTTGAAAACCTCTAACTTAGTAGATCAGTACTATAATTTCTGTGATACAACATTTCTTGATTCATTCATTAGTGGAAAATTACTTCCATTTATTGTCGTTTGCATATAAAATATACATAATGTAGAATTTATCAATGGAAAAATATCTGTGAAACAGCATTCAATGTTAATGGCAAAACTGTATTTATTTTGAATTTTTAAACCATATAATGTTCAATAAAAAATGAAACAATGTTATGTCACTTGTGTCTTTCTTAAATGAAAATATTATATTTCAACAAATACACTTATAGAAAAAATTAAAAACCATTAAGTTGAAACACTGTTAATGTAAATTAAATTTACTGTACATTGAAAATAAAACTATTTACATACCTACATTAGGAACTAAAAAGTACTGTATCATAATAAATAAAACTAAAGATTGACTGCAATCAGTCTTTCCAAATTATTTATTTATTATATTAACTAACTAGCACACCTGAGTGTATACTAACCAATCAAATGACAAGTATACACTAGGGTGTTTAAATATCGCACAATATTAAGCAATTAAATGGATACAATACATGAAAGTAAAAACAGTTAAATAATACATGTGAATAAAAAATTCCCTGCGAACCACTGGATGTTTCCATGTGATTTGCAATGTGCAATCATCATGAAGTTGAACAAAAACAAACAACCATTCACATAGCAATTTATATCATTATTATGCTAATGAGGTGTCTTGCATGGCAGCTGAACTGAAACATGTTATTTTCAACAGGGTTAAAGTTAGATTTTTAAGAGAATATTAGCAAGAATTCTGAATGTAAACCTAGGTATGACCAAATAACAACTATAGTAATTTGTGTTGCTGTCTATACATTAATATATATTTAAGAGAACTTAACATTTGGTTACCTAGCGGAATTGCTACTTGCTGAGATAGCTAATCGAAAAAACTAAAATTTTAAGAAACTACTAATTTAAAATAATAAATTGTTTACAAAAAAATACAAAATGTTTCCAAAAATGTACCCCAACATACTGTACACCCCCCCCCCCCCACCCTCTCCAAAAAAAAGAAAGTTGAGGTCATAACATCATTTTAAAATTGAAAGAGAAGATAACTACATTTAGGTCTACATTTTTATACTTATTTATATTTAGAAATTTACTTGCATTTATTATTAGCATATAATGTGTGTATTACGTATGTGTGCGTATAAAATGTAATTATGAACACAATACTGTACGCCTTTTATGCATTATATTACATTACTGTATAATTGAAGTTTATAAAATATAATTGTTTTTATCTGTGTTTATTTTTAACAAGCAGACACTGTAGATATGGTACATCTACCGTTCAGCATTTGATATCAAAGAAGATTCAGTAACATAAAAATAGCAAATATTTCTTTCATCTCTTCTTTAACTGCTATAATATAACATCACACATCGCTGTTGGGACATTGCACTAGATACATCAGTCGCTACATCACTGCTTGGTGTTTGTTGTCAACATTGATACAAATTCTATTATTGCCATACTGCAGCATAGTTTCCAGTTAGACCTGAAGGTAACGGTCCACCGGCTGTAAATAGCTTTGTCCTTGTGTTATTGTAACAGTGTGTGTAAACAGAGTTTGGGAAGCATTCATTGAAGAAGTACTCTACATACATCTCATCTTTAGACTGCAAGTTAAAAATAATTAAAACATGTTATTAATTTACTTCTTAAGTACAGTTTTTGGTCTTCTATGTAAACATGCTCAAATTGAGTGTTCAACCTGTCTGCATGGACATTGATATAATAGGCCTACTGTAGGCCTAGTGAAAATATTTCCTATAGAGAGGCGAGTGACGATGCCTTCACCCATAGAGATATTATAGTTCACTATAATATCTCTATGCTTCGCCAGAAGCTCAAGAAATGCAGGGACCAAAAATCCAGATTAAGGGCCCCTGAATAACAATTATCATCATGTATAGGTTGTATGTAAATAAAGTTTCATATTTAAAAGTACCATGTCATTTATGTATGATATTTTGCAGCTACAGTGTAAATTACAATACTCTGGCTTAACTTTAGAACACCCTGGAAAACAAACTTTGTACACAATTGTTGTATGTATTGAACATGAACATGTTCAATTGTAGCCCTTGAAAGAGTTAGCTTAAAAACCAAAAATTGCATAGCAATATTAAACATATTTTAAGTGAATACTCGCCAGCCAACCTTCTCCGGTCCTAAGCCTCAGCGTTGTTTGTTCTCCTGAACAACAACCACACTGTAGGTACTTTTTATTCCTGATGTCGTAGAACAGAATTGCACCATTACCAGTTCCCACCGTCAATAATTCATTGTTGAAGGACAACGAACGGACACCTGTAAAAATGTATACATTACCAGCTGTTATTTATTATATATCAGCTAATACCATAGATAATATACTAAGCTACTAGAGAGTGAAATAGGCAACATAGAACTTAGAAGTGGGAAGGATCACTCCTCAAAATGACCACTGTATATTTAATCATTAAGTATAAAAATAATAAACCTACAAACAAATTCAATGTTTTACTTCAGCTGTTAATTAAGGTTTCAACAGCTGAACTGCAAATGATAAAATCATTTTTAAAATCAATTTTCAAGGAAAAAAACTCACCGCTATCTCTCTCAGCAGATGATATAACACAAACTGATTTCAGAATACGGGGATCAAGAAATGTAATGTGAGACTGTGAACCAACTACGTAGACAGGATTGTCTTCAGAGAGACTCATACACACATTCTCTTCGCACTGATCAAGACGTTGTGTAAATGACTTTTCAAACCGGTGCATATCCCACGTCTGGAACAGGCCATCAGGCGATAGAACTGCTAGCTCCTGCAAAATTAAACACATTTAATCTTAGGGTAATTAAATTGTTTGTAATGTATGAATGTAAAATCTATGCAATGCATTTTTTGTTCGGTCTTGCTAAACACAACATGTAACACAATGCTATATATAATAGTACCACACATGTCCGGGCGATGATACTTTAAAGGGTTAGTATTTAGAGTTATAGTAGGGGCTTTGTTTTCTAGTATGCATTTGGTTTAGCTTGTGAAGTTTAGTATGACACAACATTCTCCATGGCATAATGATTTTTTTTGTGATTCTTTTTTAATGTCTGTCTAGGCCTGAATTGACCAAAAATATGACACTTCAAAGATAATTGTAGGCCTGAACACTTTCATAAGGCTGAATACTGTAAACAAATATTTTAATATTAGCTATGGTATTTTATTTTACTGAATGTTCTTTTGAATTTACAGTATTGTGGCAATATTTTTATTTAGTGTTCGATTCTGTGATGAAAAAAGGAAAGGACTTTTTATAGAACACGTCTATTCAACAAAATAATTGTCCTCATAGATTAATCTAATCCATTTTATTTGGCCTTAATTGTATGATGGTTACGCTATATATTTAAACCAATTTCTTTAATAGGATTGTCCAGTACAATACAATCTATTATTACACGCCTTGCTTCCCATGTAATGGAATATTACAGTATTATTCCATTGCACGTGCAATTGAGGAGATATACATCAACAAATAACAACAGTCAATGGATTAACCACATACCAGTATATTATTACACTTTGTAAACAAATAACAGACTGTTTATGATGGTAAAAAAACTATCAATGGAACAGCTGAGTAATAAACCAAGGTAAATAATGGCATGAATACAGTAAAGTCCGGCATACACTAGAGCTATCGGCTGAGCCAACTTGCACTTTGCTCACAGTGTGCGCCAGGAATTTTGTGAGGAATCGGCCATGCATGCCGCTGAGGAAAATATCTATCATGTTTAATATTTTTTGGCATGCGTGTCATTTTCCTCAAGTGTGCGCCAAACGTGAGCAGATATTTCCGGTTTTTAGAGAGTTGACTGTATTTAATTTGTTTTTCTATAATTATACAGTCTAATATTTTACCGAATACATCGATTTGAAAGGTTATAAATAAAAATATTACTTACATTGGTGTCCTTGTTAAATTTAATGGCCCGTACTTTCTTACAGTCGTCGCATTTCTTTTTCTCATGAGGTGATAGGAAAGAATGGCTGTCAAATTGACCAACACTTTCTTGGAGATCATTTTTGACTTGGAACAATCCTAAATAGCCATCCCGGCCACCTATGGGCAAACAATTTAACAGAATGAAACTTTGAAAGCAGCATGATAGCAAAATGTAAAAAAAATTGTGCAAACATTACGTAAAATCATTGTGTTATTACTCCATAACATCATAAAACCAACAACTTCTATTTTACATCTACTGTTAGACCACCAGACAGCAGAGGTACTGAGATGACTTGTCCTACAGTACTATGGTCGAGGAGTGCCTTGAACCTGTGCCGATTGTATTGCTTTGGTTTGTGTCAGAACTGCCATATAAAATTATTATCTTAATTAATAAATAATAGTTAACAATTATAACAAACCTGTTACAAGAAACTCATCGTCCAACCAAACAATGTCAAAAATCCAATCGCTGTGACAGTTTTCTCCGACACAGACAGGATCAAAACTCGGTAGTTTGTACACGGCTAATTCATTTGGATTATCACCACCAGTCGCTAATAATGTCCCACTGGGGTTAATGTCTATACTATGTATACCACATGAATTAGAATTAAAAGTATTGTAATAGAAAGAGAAGAAATTTGCAAAGTCAAAACTACGGGTAGGTTGAGTTGAACTCCTTCCCTTTAACGACGGGATTTGAACTTTCTCTCCTGTAACAACATCAAGTTTAACGACCTGAAATTATAAGAAAAATTAGCAATTATATTTTTCAAGAAAAAATTGAAATGACCTATCAAAAACAATATCAATGTAGTGATATTTGATATAGCACTTTTACCTCACCTCAATATTTTTGTTCACCAAATAAATCAAGTTAATTTATTGTATATTTCTAGCTAACAGCCAATTCTTTTAAAATCTACAATACATCTAGTTTTGCATTTTTCATCTTTTTTAGTCTTGGTTTTTCTCCCACCTTTGTAAACAGTCAAAATTTTAACAAGTAATTAATTAGTCATCATGATGTCACAAAGGATATATATTTTGTTTTGATAATCAAAATCAGATGTAAGCCTAAGTACTTATTAAACTACTGTATCATACAAAGAGAGTTATCTAAACCCTATAGTCAGAATTTAATAATGCATATTGCAAAATCTTGTGAAGATTACATACATAAAATTTGCATGCATTTTACACTGAATAGCTGAAGAAAAAACAAGCAGGGAAGAAGAAAGAAAAAATAATGTACAGGGAACAGCAGTCGGTTTTAGTAGATTGAAAAAAAATAAGTATAGGTACTGCACAGTAATAACAAACAAACTTTTGAGTGCTGTACTGTGACTGATACCTAATTGAACAAAATCGTTCAGTCATGACTTTTGTAAGGTCAAGCCTAGACATGGGTCAGTCTAATTACCGAAAACAACCGAAAATAACCGAAAACAACCGAAAATAACCGAAAACAACCGAAAACAACCATAAACAACCGAAAACAACCGTAAACAACCGAAAACAAACCGAAAACAAAATTTAAAAAATCTAAATACCGAAAACAAATTTTGTATAATATTTTTTTTAATGTCGCCCTCTATTGATGGGTGTTTCTAAAGCTAAGACCATACACAGAGGCGCAAAAATCATGGAAGACCCTACGAAATGGTAGTGTGCACAAAATACAACTCAAAATCGTACAAATTCAATGAAATACACCGTAGACTACATTTACTTACAAAATCTATAAACACATTTCGTTTTTAGTCTTTTCAAAAACAAAGCATGATTTTACCTAACTTTGCGTTTTCGTCCCCGGTTTCGTCACTTAAGTGAATACTGAAGCGATTAAGGATAAAAACGTTATTTACTCGACTACAGTAATTTTACTGAATAGATTTTATTGTGAATCCTTTATAGTGAGCTTCTTTTAAGTATACTTTATAGTCCCTAGTATCTTTGTATAATTTATCTTTGAAAATCTATAATTAAATTGATCATGATTAACCATAGTCAATTTACTTTCTATACTATGGATTAACATATTCATAATTATTGTAAGGGTTTCTGGATCAAAAATCGAAAGACTAAAATTAAAATATTTTTATAGATTCTGTAAGTAAATGCGATGTTATCAATTGATTGATTGTACGATTTTTAGTTGTATTTTGTGCACACTGCCATCGTAGGGTCTTCCTTGGCTTTTGCGCGCGCGGTTTTTTGTCTCTGTTATGGTCTTAGATTTAGAAACACCCATCAATAGAGGGCGACATTTAAAAAATATTATACAAATTTGTTTTCGGTATTTAGATTATTTTATGTTGTTTTCGGTTTGTTTTCGGTTCGTTTTCGGTTGTTTATGGTTGTTTTTGGTTGTTTATGGTTGTTTGTGGTTGTTTTCGGTTGTTTATGGTTGTTTTCGGTTATTTTCGGTTGTTTTCGGTAATTAGACTGACCGCTAGACATAAATGTTTCACACAGTCTAGTAAGCATTGATGATCAGCATGAGCATTTTTCCCAAAAAATACCTGACCTCACTAGATTATAAATTAGATTTCAAACCATTGTGATCTGGATATTTGAATGAATGAACAAGGAAGTCAACACGAAACCATAATAGATAGATGCTATAATTTTATTATACTCTAGACATATTTATTTATCTGAGACACTAAAGCTCTGTCTACACTATCAAACTACTGTAGTTTGACAAAAAAAGTGATGTGCCCAAATATGGTAGATGTGCTAAATTATGGTAGTGATATGACATCATCATGTCCATATGGGCACATTACATTTTTTTGTCACATAAAGTAGATGGAGCATTAGAACAGTAGCGGTAAAAAATAAACATGAAAAAACAAAACAAAAAGCATATAAAACAATGCAACACCAGGGAATAATTTCGCCAGTGTAGCATAGCAAAAAGCTATACAAAACAACCTTTTTGCTACAGATTTTTAAATTTGTGTAGCAAAAAATACAATACAAAACTATGTTTCTCGACTCAAAAATCAGTTTGATTAGCAATATTGCTAAACAAAATTAAAAAATGAAATTTTCCCCTGAACACTGCAAACACATTCATAATAAATTCACAAACCTTGTTACACTTTGTGCCAAGAACTACCTCTCTAGAAGAAAGCCATTTTGAAGCAAATACTTTATTTAGACTATCTAGATTGATTTCAGCTTCACGAAATAAAGACGGAATCCGGCGATAAGCAAGCCGATACAAGACTTGCTCTGAGAGTCCGTCAGTGAAGCCATAGCTACGATCTTGTAAGAAGCTGTAGATGGACATTATCAGGACTATATGAACTTCGCATTTATTCAATTAACCTTTTATGTAAAAACAAATGAAACAAAATCATAGTATCAAACATAATAGTTGACTGTAGTATTTAAGAAAAAATGTTTGTATACTAGGCAAACTGATCAGCACCTATCTAAAGGGTCTTTCACACCGGTTCCAGCACGGTTCTGGTCTGGCACCGGCAAATCAAATCGAACTTGCCAGAACAGATGTGAAAGACCTTTAATAAGGGGAATTCTCTCATGACTCTCATGAAAGGAGGGGAAAATAATTATACAGTCTTTTAACAATTTTGGACAACTTTTTTGGGTGCCAAAGATGTCCCCTTAATTAAGGAGAGCTAGGTATAAAACTGTTTTAACAATCAACAAGCAAAACACATTCTTGATTTAAGTTTGAATGGTTTATGTTTAAATTTGTTAATGTTATAAGCACCGCTAATAATAATAATATTTCCGTTTCTTTATACTCATTTTTTGAAATAATAATTAAAAATTTAATTCATTTCTTATTCACATTAAAATTATTTTTTGTGTATAATATTACTACTGTATTATAACCTACCTTATGCCAATTTATCATTTCAGTCGTAATTTCATTTCAGTTGAATGTCAATTGATTTTGAGGTCAATATACTCTAACCTACATTAACAGTGTTGTAGTCTGTATGGAAAGAAAAAAAATTCAATCATACAATAATTATTAATTTTATAACAGTTGGCCGAGTTGTAATGCACAATGGCTATGCCTACGACGAGTGACAAGCCTGTAGCCAGAATGTTGGAAATAGAGTTCTTTTTTCCGCAAAAAGTGCAAGCGTAAGCAACTGAAGAAATGATAGATTATATGAAAAGAATTTGCTTGCTAGCTATGTGAAGTCATAGGACTGAGTAAGCCTATTTACTAGAATTTTCACTGCCGGTCTCTAGTTTGAATAGGGCACTTCTAGGGGTATTTCGAGCCCTGGCTACCGGCTTTGAGTTGTAAGCATTATCAATCGATAAATTAACGGTGATGACTTAAATACTGTATTTATTTGTATAAACGCAGCAGGGCGTTTATTGTTCAGGAGGGTTTTTGTGGGACATTTATTCGAGGGAGGCATTTATTCAGATGTTTATTTTTTGGATGTAATATGGTAAAATAATAAATAAATACCATGAATATAAGTACAACTCTAATAATAATATCAAAAAGTGATAAAATACAGTAAAAAATGTTGATCATGGTAGTCAATTCTTTAGTCGAGTCGAAATACTACAAAAAAAGTGGGTTGAAACAGCAGTAACAAACAAACGCCAAATATATGATGGTGTATTAGTTAGGCTGCTAGACTAAAAAAGGGTCTACTAGCTAGGCCTGGCTGGCGAATCTACTACTAACTAACTACCAACAAACCCTCGTTTACAACTAGTCTCAGCCTAGACCAACCTCTAACTAGCCTGCTAGGCCTACTAGCTAGCCTAGTACTCTCTTCTCTGGGCCTAGCCTACCTACTGTAGATAGAGACCTAGCCTAGTAGTAGTAGGAGGCTTGCTAGGCCTACAGACACTGGTAGTAGACTAGCCTGCTAGAAGGCCTGGCCATATATGATGATGCCTACTACTACCAGTACTACTAGAGTAGCCTAGTAGGCCTAGGCTAGATTAGTAGGCCTATTAGGCCCTCTAGTAGTAGGCCTTGGCCTAGCTAGCTTTAGCTAACTAGGCCTAGGCCTAGCTAGGCCTAGCTAGGATAGTATAAGTAGGGCCTTTAAGCCTAGGCTAGGGTAGCTAGGATAGGAATAGATATTCAATAATATATTCTAGCCAGTTTCTATCTTAGAAAATATTGTTACTTACTTGACTTGACTAATCTAAGCCGAAATGACTGATGATTCCAAACAAATATTTTGTCATTCTGACGTGAAGGAACGTAAGCCTATCTCTGTTTTTCGGAAGTAATGTTTACTTTTTGTATTCAACCGCGCGCGCTCAGGTGACGCGCTTCCGATTGACAAAAATTAGAAGAGGAACGTTGTTTTTTCCCACACACTCCTCGATCCTCGCGCTCGGTGTGTGGCATGGTACGCGCGGCGGGCGGGCGACAATTGACGATTCGCGCGTACACAAAGTACTATGACGTCATAGTAAAATATTTCGTCACACAGGGATAGAAGCTCATGATATGTATATTCATTTTTTATAAGGACGATTTTATTTTCTGTAGACTTTTGAATACATTCTTTTTCTCAGTTTCGTTAACGAGAATTCAATAATTGCCTAACATCCTAAAGAACATGGCAGTCATTCATGCATTGTGTTTTTTCTGTTTTTTTATTTTAATTTTAAACATAGTTTGAGCGAAGTCTTTTTTACCAGTGATAAGTTTGCTCTTTGACAATTCTTGGTATTTTATCTAGTTTGTATTTAATTATATTCTTATATACGGAACCAAACCAACAGTTTCCTCTTCATCATATAGGAGTTTTCTAAAAATTGCCACAACCATTTACCTCAAGGTGTAGTAGTAGTAGTAGTAGTAGTAGTAGTAGTAGCTGTTCCCCTCCGTTTTAATAATAGGATGTTCCCCCACCCCCGAATATGGGTACTTCTGTCCCGGGTAAAACTAATGTGTCCCAAAAAAAGGAGGGTTCTACGTTGATCATGACGTACTGCTAACTACTACTACTAGTATTACTCGTAACTCAACTGTACTACTCTAGCCTAGGTACGCCTCTAAACATTCACGGAGACTGTTCATAAAAACTGAATCAGAACCCTGGACAGTATTTGCATGGAGCTATAATATAATAAAATGTTATAGCTCCATGGTATTTGTATTATTTACAATTAAAAATTATTAGATTCATTCGGGATTCATTAAAATGATGACTCTGCACGTTCAAATTCCGGCTTATAGCTAGCTGTTGTGCAACAACAAGAGAACATCGCAACAGAATCTATAAATAGCTGTCCAATCATTTTCAAGCATTTTGTTCACGTGGTAAATATTGTCCAATCGTCTTGTACTGTAAGCATGTGACGAATCGGAAGATGATCAAGCACAAAAAACGTGATTTTCTAGCGCATTCGAAGAATTAGCGTCATTGAGGAAGCATCGTTAAATAAGAAAATCTGTTTTGTAGTAGTATAAAAAAAGGTAAGTTCATTTCAAAACTAAAAGATTAATTTTTACATCAAATTTTCTATTAGTTATTTATTACAAGATGTGTATAACTGTGCAGGTTTTAAGATTATTATGAATGGTTTCCTATTTAGCTAGGCTGCTACCCACGTAACATCCTCTCTCTCTTTCACAGCCGACTGACTGCTGAGGCTAGGGGGAAAGGGCCGGGGGAGAGAGAGGGACTATCCCAAAAAATCGTCATTTGCGGGCTCTCTAGGCCCTAGCTGATAGCATCGCTGCTGGGTAGACTATTGTTGTATATTCAAGCTTTTCCCTAAAAATAAAAAAATAGGCTTATTATAGCCTAGGCTAGATGCAAGTCACTAGGCCGTGCTAATTAGAAGTTTAATTCCAAAATAATACCAGAGAGATGTAATAATAACACTAGAGGGCGTACTCAAGACTGAAAAGTGATTCCAACACAGGAGGGGAACCAACAAGATGGTGGCTGTAAATGTGTTCAAAAACATTATTTAATATAAAAAATAAACTAATATAATACATTGAGACCACATAAATTACAACACATATTCTTGTCAAAGTACAATGAAGTTTAAAAAAAATTAAATATAATTATTGTTAATCGCAATAGAATGAATAATTTCTTGGTAATCTAGCATTTTTTGTATACGAGGATCATATCGAGTGCGTTCGCGTTTATGCGCTTAACGTGCTGCGTTGCGCATCATTCTCACTCAGATAGGCTCAACACAGGCGTACTGTAGTAGTGCGTACTGCATAGGGCATATCCGATTGGTAGATTGCAGCCGCCATCTTGTTGGTTCCTCTTCCATGGATAATCACTTTTGAACTGCTATAACATATCTAGACTTCGGCTATATAAACTCTTTGAATAATACAGGGGTGGATTGCTATAAAACAGTCTTAACTGATGGTCTTAACTCCCCGATTAAAGCCGGCTTTATCAGATAGACGGTCTTACTAAAGCCACCCCTGTTAGACCATTGCTATAAAACAGTCTTAAATAAGACCACGTAAAGTAACAAATTGAGGGCGTACTTTGTTGTTACTTTGGGAGTACGGAACCTGAACTCTTGTTATAGTGATTAGGTTCACTTTTAGGTTCCTGCCTACTCCCTTAGTTTCTGTGTTTTGTTTGTTTGTAACTGGTTTTTGGCAATAAATAATAATAATAATAAGTATTAGTACATACATTTATACGCGAGAAAATCTATTCTAGGCCTATATAAGAATAAAATCACCGTTATTATTTGATTTAACACTTAAAACTCGTTCAATTGGTTATCTTTGACGATAAATAATACGTAAAAGCAACAAAAAGAGAGGTTTAAGACTGTTTTAAGACTCCTTCGAGTAGGCTTTAATTTTAAAGACCGTTTACAGGTTAGACCGCGGTATAGCAATGGTCTATAATATAAGACTACTTGCTACGTCACGAATTATAGCTGGCTAAGCGCTAACACCGGTTATAGACCGCTTATAGCAATCCAGCCCAGATCTACACCTAATAAATAGAGGGCGCTATATGATGTTTGATATATCAGAGCCATATTTGAAAACATCAAATTACCATTAGAAGTCATTTTTGTGTCCATTAACAAATGGATGGATTGTTTTACTTTAATGATAGTTAATAGTCCTAGTGTCTGCCATGGTATAAATTCTTTGAAATATTAATTAACATTTTTTTTTTTATTTTACAGATATATAATCATGCAGATCTTTGTCAAAACTCTTACTGGCAAAACAATCACACTAGAGGTGGAGTCATCCGACACCATTGAAAATGTTAAAGCAAAAATTCAAGACAAGGAAGGTATCCCTCCAGATCAGCAACGTTTGATCTTCGCTGGAAAGCAGCTGGAAGATGGACGTACTCTGGCTGATTACAACATCCAGAAGGAATCTACTCTCCATCTTGTGTTGCGTCTCCGTGGTGGTATGCAGATCTTTGTCAAAACTCTTACTGGCAAAACAATCACCTTGGAAGTTGAGCCATCCGACACCATTGAAAATGTTAAGGCCAAAATTCAAGACAAGGAAGGTATCCCACCAGATCAGCAACGTTTGATCTTTGCTGGAAAGCAGCTGGAAGATGGACGCACTCTGTCCGATTACAACATCCAGAAGGAATCTACTCTTCATCTTGTGTTGCGTCTCCGTGGTGGTATGCAGATCTTTGTCAAAACTCTTACAGGAAAAACAATCACTCTGGAAGTTGAGTCATCTGACACCATTGAAAATGTTAAAGCAAAAATTCAAGACAAGGAAGGTATCCCTCCAGATCAGCAACGTTTGATCTTCGCTGGAAAGCAGCTGGAAGATGGACGTACTCTGGCTGATTACAACATCCAGAAGGAATCTACTCTCCATCTTGTGTTGCGTCTCCGTGGTGGTATGCAGATCTTTGTCAAAACTCTTACTGGCAAAACAATCACCCTGGAAGTTGAGCCATCCGACACCATTGAAAATGTTAAGGCCAAAATTCAAGACAAGGAAGGTATCCCACCAGATCAGCAACGTTTGATCTTTGCTGGAAAGCAGCTGGAAGATGGACGCACTCTGTCCGATTACAACATCCAGAAGGAATCTACTCTTCATCTTGTGTTGCGTCTCCGTGGTGGTATGCAGATCTTTGTCAAAACTCTTACAGGAAAAACAATCACTCTGGAAGTTGAGTCATCTGATACCATTGAAAATGTTAAAGCAAAAATTCAAGACAAGGAAGGTATCCCTCCAGATCAGCAACGTTTGATCTTCGCTGGAAAGCAGCTGGAAGATGGACGCACTCTGGCTGATTACAACATCCAGAAGGAGTCTACTCTTCATCTTGTGTTGCGTCTCCGTGGTGGTATGCAGATCTTTGTGAAAACTCTTACAGGAAAAACAATCACCCTGGAAGTTGAGCCATCCGACACCATTGAAAATGTTAAGGCCAAAATTCAAGACAAGGAAGGTATTCCACCAGATCAGCAACGTTTGATCTTCGCTGGAAAGCAGTTGGAAGATGGACGCACTCTGTCCGATTACAACATCCAGAAGGAGTCGACTCTCCATCTTGTCTTGCGTCTCCGTGGCGGTATGCAGATCTTTGTCAAAACTCTTACTGGCAAAACAATCACCCTGGAAGTTGAGCCATCCGACACCATTGAAAATGTTAAGGCCAAAATTCAAGACAAGGAAGGTATTCCACCAGATCAGCAACGTTTGATCTTCGCTGGAAAGCAGCTGGAAGATGGACGCACTCTGTCCGATTACAACATCCAGAAGGAGTCTACTCTCCATCTTGTCTTGCGTCTCCGTGGCGGTATGCAGATCTTTGTCAAAACTCTTACTGGCAAAACAATCACCCTGGAAGTTGAGCCATCCGACACCATTGAAAATGTTAAGGCCAAAATTCAAGACAAGGAAGGTATTCCACCAGATCAGCAACGTTTGATCTTCGCTGGAAAGCAGCTGGAAGATGGACGTACTCTGTCCGATTACAACATCCAGAAGGAGTCTACTCTCCATCTTGTCTTGCGTCTCCGTGGTGGTTATTAAAAATGTAATTGTAAACAAAAGCAGTTAAAAACCGTGTCGAAAAAAGATAATTTTAAAAAAAATGTTAATACAATAACTATCCTAAATCTATTATTGAATAATGGGATTGTGCTTTACTTCTATTGTGTATTTGATTTAAAGAAAAACTAATTTTGAATGTTGAATAAATATCTGTTGAATAAATGAAACAAAAGTTGATTTTTTTTTTCTTTTTACGACTACTGTATTAATATATTACTGCAGTTCACATTATTTTTTAATCAAGGCGTGGCAGTATACAGTAAGCAATGGGTCCACTACCACATATATACATTAGAGTACTGTACTGTACACAATTGTAAATCAATTTTTATTGCCTAAATCAGGGATTATAGCCACTCTTTCAATGAAAGAAATAAACACTGTATGCCACCCTTTGATTTAAATACTGTAATAATTTTGCATTTGACTGGTAACTGTCTTGTAATATGAAATACTGTACATTATAAAAAAATTAAAATCTGAAAGAAATGACAATATTGAAAATAGTCCATGCGTATGAAAACAAGCTGATGAGGACAAGATGAATTTTACTGTTTTTTATAAAGTTTCTTGACGACCCACCTGTGAAAGACATTGAGGAAAAAAATTTAGCAACACTGCCACCAAAGTAATTCCAGAATGTGTTTGTGATAATCGAAAAGTGTCTGGTTATATGCTTGTGTATTCCTATTTTTAACAAAGTTTGTAGTTTGAATATTATCGAAGCGCAAAATTGTGCAGCCAATCACTCTTGTAGTGGATTGGATTTATATACCGTTTTCCAGATTTCAGTAGAATTAGATTGATTGGTTGCATATTTTTTCACATAAAAAAATCGATTTCAATTTCAACAATAAATTCCTGAATGGAATGAGCTTCACATCTTATGTCTTTATCTACACTATAATTTAGTACTGTATTATCTATTTACTGTATAACCAACATTATTAAAGAATAAAAATAATAATGCTACTATACCTAAAGAGATAACAATAATTAATACAGTACAGTACATATATAACAAAATAATAACATGGAATAAAAATATGTTTTCGCCCGGGATCGAACCGGGGACCTTGTGCGTGTGAAGCACACGTGATAACCGCTACACCACGAAAACACAACGGTTTGTTCACTGCTTTCTTTGTACAAGAATAATTGACCAAGCCCGAACTATCCCACAATTCAATTTTATTTCGTGAATTTTGCAGATGAATGGCGGTAGCCGTCGAGTAAAATACTAATTTCTGGTTGTGGGTTTCATCTCTGGGTTACAGATGTGAGTCCCTTTAGCATTGTTCTATATTTCCATTATTGTGTCTTTGAGTTCTTTAGAATAGGATATTTTAGAAATTGATAGAATATTTGAGAAAATAAGTGTAAAATTGCATGATTTTTCGAAGCGGTTTCGGAATTTACAAAATGATTACGAGCCACCTCCATTTTTGTTTGGGTTGAAAACAACAAATCATAAATATAACAAGGGAATTCAATATTTTACCCTTTATTATATGTAATTTTAAATCTATTTAAGCACAATACATTTCTAAATGTATTGTATTTGAAAGAAATAATGACAAACGTCTTATGTAGATTGAGTTAATGGTAGAAATACCACTTCATGTCATGTCCCACGAACACTAAATTAAAAAAATCAAACAAACATTTCCATTTGTCACGTCTCCGAAGAAATGTTTTTATTTAGTTCGGTTTTTGCATAAGAAAGACTTTTAAATTATCTTAGCATTTGCTTTAAATGTCTAAATTTAATATGCACCTATTTTTAAACAACTTCGCATAATAATCAAGTTAAAAATTGTAACCTTGTAAACTATTTTATCTCATTGCGAGGGTCTAGGCCATCTAACGTAATGTGTGTACGAGCAACAGATCACACCGACGCCGACTTCAAGCCCTTCATCCCGTGTGGAAGCAACAACAAAAAACGGATATCCTTAGGCCTAGATTATTTTAATGTCAGTTTGCTTCTTTTTTTCTTGCAGGTGATTACATTTTGTTTTATTATATCAATATTTGACCAGCTTTTGGACCAGACTGAAAAAGGTTTCTAGAAAAACAAATCAAAAACATTGATTTAATCAACATATTGAAATTTGGTCTAGGCCGAACTTAGATAGGGCCTACATACAAGGCCTAGTAGAACCATCTACCAAGTAATGTAGGTCCTTGGAAATAAAGAAAACTATTGAAAGTGTATGCTGCTTCTTTGAAGTTCTTACTGTGCTTTCATCAAGATTTATTGTGTGCTATTTAACTGGTGTTAACTGGAAAAATCCAATAAAAAATGGATTCAGAGGAGGAGGAAAATGTTCAAGGAGGAGGAGACAATTCTTCGGATGAAAGTCATTCTGACAGGTATCTTGAAATAAACATTTATCTTCATTAACTTCAATGTTTAGTGTACCACACTTTTTGAAATAATCAACTAATTCTTTTATTTAACACTTTATTTTATTTTAAAAACAATTTTATATGCTATTTACCTGGTTATAGTTTTCCAAGGGGTGTTTTAAAACTAGATTTTTTTAACAGTTCTGAATTTTTTACAGAAAAATCCAAATAGGACATTTTGTTGCTAAATATTTGTTATTCACTTTTACATCCGATTTTAAACTTTTAATTCATATTATATTTATTTTTCACCTTGTTTTAGCTATAAATTTTAACTTTAAAATTAAGCACTGGCTCTGTTTATCTCTTTGTGAAGGTGAGGCATTGATTAATGTTTTGCATGTATTATTTTTGTATTATTACTAAATTTCTTTCCACAAAGACACACAGTAACAAGTACTTGATGACAGTACACTTTTAATTTTGATATTTTTCTTGTCTTTCCTCTATTCATTTGGACTTACACTTAAAATACATTTTATTTTTAAATGCATTTATAATGCTAATATTTTGTATTTTTTAAATACATGTATAGTAATTCAAACTTAAATAGTAGATATTTAGCTAAACATTTGATATTTAAATGTGTTTCTTTTCACATTTCTATGAACTTAAAAATTAAAAGAATTATGGAAAATCTACCTATAATATTATATGTTGTACTGTACTGTAGTATTAACATTTCAACATGTTTTATTCTAATTCATAGGCGTTGTACTATTTTTGGGCTGTTTAATTATACTCCACATACTTTACTAATTTTTTTAAATCTATAAAAATTATTTTCCAGTTCCACAATCTTAAACATTATTGCGCACATGTGCATATTTAAGGGACATCTAGATTATTATATTTTTTTTCTTTATACTTGAAGTCAACGCAATGAATAAAATGAAATTTTCTAGCCCTTGAGACAGGAATCTACAGAGTTTCAATAGACTGCCTTACTTTTTCATGCCCTTATCAATATGTGGACTGGATGTACAAGCATCCAACCGCTTTTTTTAAATACCAGCCCTGGAAACCTTGACGACCCCAGGCATTCGGTCTACTGATGTTTGCGTTTTTTAAAACCACACCCAACCGCTTTTTTAAAATACCGGCGCTGGGGACCTTGACGACCCCAGGCATTCGGTGCTACTGATGTTTGTGTTTTTTAAAACCACACCCAACCGCTTTTTTTAAATACCGGCCCTGGAGACCTTGACGACCCCAGGCATTCAGTGCTACTGATGTTTTTGTTTTTAAAAACCACACCCAACCGCTTTTTTAAATACCGGCGCTGGGGTCCTTGACGACCCCATTCAGTGCTACTGATGTTTGTGTTTTTTAAACCCACACCCAACCGCTTTTTTAAATACCGGCGCTGGGATCCTTGACGACCCCATTCAGTGCTACTGATGTTTGTGTTTTTTAAAACCACACTCAACCGCTTTTTTTAAATACCGGCGCTGGGGTCCTTGACGACCCCATTCAGCGCTGCTGATGTTTGTGTTTTTTAAAACCACACCCAACCCTTTTTTAAAATACCGGCACTGGGGATATTGACGACCCCATTTATATACACAAAGGCCCTCACTTCGTTTACTGGTGGGTGGTTAAGAACGAACACCTTACCTTTTTAAAAATCTTTTAACCATTTCAAAATTTTGTTTTAATACTTCAATAAAATAAACTTTTAAGTCACAATCAGCATATGAACAGCTCTGGTTACAGAATGGCGAGGGGTCATGTAGTCGAATGGCGAGGGGTCATGTAGTCGAATGGCGAGGGGTCATGTAGTCGAATGGCGAGGGGTCATGTAGTCGAATGGCGAGGGGTCATGTAGTCGATCGTGTCTGTGTTTGTACAGTATGTTTCTTTCTATATTTGGATTACTCAAAAAATTATTGCCCGATTTTCATAAGATTTTAAAGGCTGGTTTCATAGCTGTGTGTGAACAAGTGAATTACATTTTCATATGCCTAGGCAGAGGTTTGCGCTCTCTGATTTGCTAACTGTTCTTATTTAGTTTGGGTTTAATTATTTTAAATTGTAAAGAGGGACAATGTGTCTGCTAATTTATAGTTGACAAATTAGCAATGATTTTTAGCTACTTTTTTTTAGTCTTTACTCACTTAGTGATATTTTTAACAAAAAAACAACTTTTTCCTTTTTGTTATCTTATACCACTGTTTATAATTACATTTACAATCAGGGTTCTAAACTTTTTATCCACTAGTAAACCCTTGCAAGTAAACACATTTTGGCATCAATTAAATTCTACAAACATTTGAAATTTACAGAAAACTACCAAAATCTAAATATATCTAGTTCTGAAATTTCAACTAGGAACTGCACTGCTGGTTGCTGTGGGTTCATAGACGACCTACTGCAAATTTCAACTAGGAACTGCACTGCTGGTTGCTGTGGGTTCATAGAGGACCTACTACAAATTTCAACTAGGAACTGCACTGCTGGTTGCTGTGGGTTCATAGAGGACCTACTACAAATTTCAACTAGGAACTGCACTGCTGGTTGCTGTGGGTTCATAGAGGACCTACTACAAATTTCAACTAGGAACTGCACTGCTGGTTGCTGTGGGTTCATAGAGGACCTTTTATAGGAATTTCTTGAGGACTATTATAAATACCTTTACCTGTGTGCATCAATGTTGTTTGATGCTTTCTTTCTACCATCTTTACTGATTCATCTTTTATGGACTATTCCACAGTAACTCACGTTACATCTCTTGGGTAGTTGAATTAGTGTTTGTATTGTTATTTCCATTATACAATCTTAAAGGTAAATGCTTACTGTAAAGGTAGTTTAAAAGTGTATGAACTATATTATTAGACAAGAAAAAAACAAAAATAATTATTTATTCAACTTTGATATACTGTAATTCAATTCAATTTCTTTTTATTTCGGAAATATCATCCATATTAATAAACTTATTAACATAAAAAGAAAAATCTAAACTTAAGTATAAAGAATGCTTCTCCATGTACAATACATTTTGGAGTTATGGAGCATATGTTTGCAAACACAAGCAACAAGGATGTTACCACTATTCAACATACGTTGCATGAAACCATAGGTAGATTTTTGCATGTACTCATTAAAGGAAGGGACACCATGTTCAATAAACATTGCACTGGTACTACTACTTCTAGAGACATTAAGTAATGAACTTACACACAGTAGAAGAATATTGGTATAAACTCTTGTTAAAAAAGGTTAAAAGTTAATTGAAATTCTCCTCATACTAGTAAGCTATGGTTGACAAGTTATTGCTACAAAATGGCATCCATATGTAATGTTGTCAAAAATACTTTGAAATAAATTTATAAAAAATAAATGTCCATCATTAAATTTTAAATGGTATACAGCCTATGTTGGTAACTCGCTTTACATTAATATGTCCAGGATATAATAATTATACTTACTAATTATAGAAACAATTTCTTCACAAGATTAATTTTGCATGCAGTACTGTATTTAGAAAACAAAAGTCTTATCATTTGAACAAAAAAATAAATTTCCAGAAATATTAAAGAAATTACGATAATTCTTTTTGTTCATCTAAGTACAGTTACTATATAACTTATAAAATGTAAGAAAGAAAGGTATTGAATTTATGATATTTTGGGAATGAAATGTTCACGTCATGTCCATTTCTGTCCATTTCTCATGGAAATGCCAACATGTCCTACTGTACAGTATCTCAGTTTTAAGCGGCGGATTGCTATAAAACAGTCTTAACTAATGGTCTTAACTCCCCGATTAAAGCCGGCTTTATCTGACGGTCTTACTAAAGCCACCCCTGTTAGACCATTGCTATAAAACAGTCTTAGATAAGACCGCGTAAAGTAACAAATTGAGGGCGTACTTTGCGCGTAGAATACCAAATAAGGTAATGTTCGTCACGCTTGTTCAATTCACAATCATAACAGTACGTACATTTCTACTCAAGAAAATCTATTCTAGGGCTATATAAGAATAAAATCACTGTTATTATTTGATTTAACACTTAAAACTCGTTCTATTGGTTGTCTTTGACGATAAATAATACGTAAAAGCAACAAAAAGAGAGGTTTAAGACTGTTTTAAGACTCCTTCGAGTAGGCTTTAATTTTAAAAACCGTTTACAGGTTAGACCGCGGTATAGCAATGGTCTATAATGTAAGACTACTTGCTACGTCACGAATTATAGCCGGCTAAGCGCTAAGACCGGTTATAGACCGCTTATAGCAATCCGCCCCAGATCTTAATAATTATACTGCAATCTTAAAATGAATAGCAACTTCCATGATTGTTTTTATCAGACCCAGGCATTGAGCAAAAATGTTTACAAAAGTACAAAACTGTAATTAGTCTCATCGTAACCTAAGTATTTTAATATAATATAGAAATTTTTTATTTCATATATAAAGTCAAATCAGTATTAAAGAAACTTTTGTCTCGTCTTTAGTAAAGATACAAAATAAAGTCTTTATAATTTGCTTGACGCTGAGTGAATACTGAATGTCATTGCAGGAAAATACAGGGTTGGCATAATATAATTCATTCTTATGGGCACACAAATGTTTAATGATTAACCAATCAAATGCTAGCAGATTTGATGCAGATGTTTCTATTTGGATGGATGCCAAGATATGGAATCTTCCAATTGTAACTTCTATATTATTTTATCCTATGTAAACCTTTATTAAAAATAAGTACTATTATTATTACACAGAATAATTTTTCAACCAATCCTTTTAATCTGTGGTATACATTTGAATTTGTACATAAATACAGATTATTTATGTACAGTATATTATATTATCAATAAAAAATCATAATTCCTTCAAAAGTGTACTTAACTTAAAAATCACAGTACTGACAAACAGCTCTCTTTAATACCTTCGGGTATAATAGTAGGCTTAAACACCACTTAGTGTTATGGTATACTTTTTTCCATACTACAGTTAATAAATTGTAATTTTTTGTAATATAAAATGCATGTACATAATGTTCTTCAATTTGTCCTCTTGTACTGTAAGTCCAACATGTCCGGTATAGGTTGTCCCATTTTATTTTGGGCAAACCCCAACTTGTCTGGTATTGATTGGCCTACTTTATATTTGTCCTCTTGTACTGTAAGTCCAACATGTCCGGTGTAGGTTGTCCCATTTTATTTTGGTCAAACCCCAACTTGTCTGGTATTGATTGGCCTACTGTACTTCATTTTTGTCCTCTTGTACTGTAAGTCCAATGTTCCCGGTATATGTTGTCCCATTTTATTTTGGTCAAACCCCAACTTGTCTGGTATTGATTGGCCTACTGTACTTTATTTTGGTCCTCTTGTACTGTAAGTCCAACATGTCCGGTATATGTTGTCCCATTTTATTTTGGTCAAACCCTAACTTGTCTGGTATTGATTGGCCTACTGTACTTCATTTTTGTCCTCTTGTACTGCAAGTCCAACATGTCCGGTATGTTGTTTTATTTTATTTTGGTCAAACCCCAACTTGTCTGGTATTGATTGGCCTACTTCATTTTTGTCCTCTGGTAAGTCCACCAGTCCGGTATAGTTATATGGCCAAATCTAGCATAATTATGCCGTCTAGCATAATTTTGACCCATCTGGCATCTAGCATTTATGCTAGGGATAATTTTAGAAAATATAGCATAATCAGGAATAATTAGGAAAAACCAATTGTCAAGGTTGGTATCCTATGATCTAGCATTTTTTCTAGTATTATTTTATAAAAAAATCATAATTGTAACCAAATCTAGAACATGGCCAAAAACCTGACAATTATTTTTTTTTTTTGGCTTTTGTGTAGGACCAGAGAGTTTTTGTAAGCCGAAGGCTATAAGATCTTTGTGTGTATAACATATAACATATATAACACAATCAAATACCATCCACTTCCGACTTGAGAGTCTTATAAACCATGTTTTGGTGACATTTTGCTATAATTCTGCGTAGCATAATCTAGCATATTTGTGCTGCCACCTAGCATCATTTTATTTCCATTGCTGGCCACACTGGCTCCTCTGGTTTCTCTGGTAATAGCCCAAAAAAATAACATTGCTGTTATAGGTGTTTTTTTTTTGTCCTCTGGTATTAGCCCAACATGCCTGTCCAACAGGTTGTCCACTTAATTTTTATCTTTTCAGCCCAATGTGCCTATTGTAAGTTGTCCCAACAAACTGTAGGTCACACCGCAATGTTATATTACAGAAAACTCTCTGAAATCACCAAACATCTGGTTTAAAAAGATTTTTCATTTTCATCATGTACATTTTGTATACAGAATTTATAATAATAATCTAAATTACTCCAATGAAGAGTTTTACTATAGAAATAAGCAAACAAACATGTCCAAACAAAAAATATTGAACATATTTTTTTTTTATCTACATTTAGCGACAACAATAGCTCTGATTCTGGCTCAGAAGTACAAGAAGCAGTAGCAGATCAGCATGAAGAGGACGAGGGAGAGGATGAAGAGCATTCAGAAAATGACAACTCTGAAAATGCTTCGCATTCCGATTCTGACGACTCCAAAAAATCTGACATTGATTCAAACGAAGAATCTAATGAAGATGTGGGAGAGAACAATAATGTACACTCCGATGACGAGGATGAACAAGATGGAGGTGATGACGAGGATGATGCTAAAGAAGACAATGAGGATGACTCGGAAGATGATGATGACGATGATGAGAGTAGTAGTCCAACCAAATCAAAATATGAGGATGATGAAACCAAGGAACAGCGATGGTTTACCAAAGTCACTACTGCCAAAGATATCAAAGAGGTATTCACATTGTTTATTTCCCCACATCCCAACAATGACTACCAAATCGTATTAAACCCATGTTTTTTGAATGAAAAAAAAGGTTGGATGTTTTATTAGCATCAAGGAAATTGAATTTTTTTCATTTTTTATATACAGCCCAGTCTGGCCCAAATAAAGTGATTTAAACATATTAAGCAGAGATAATCATTTTGCAAAAACTATTAACCCTGTGTTTTTAGTTGTCAAGCCATCCAAACAAGTCAATATTATATATACGTATGTTTTTTAATGTAGAAAAACCCCATTAACACAGATTCTAAAAATAAAACTACATTAACTTGAACTAATTGCACTTGAACTAATTACACATGGCAAATCAATATTTCAACACAAAAAGGAACAGTTATAATTCGGTATTTTTTACTATTATTTTTTAAGATGATGGAAGAATTTCCCGATGTTTATGGCATCAGGAGGTCCGGTCGTTGCAAGACTAAGGTAGCACGATATCAAGGAACATCGGTACGTATAAACAATCATTTGGCATGCTGTATCTAACAATGACCTTTGGATAATTGTATAAAACATACATTTATACAAGAAAAGCAAACAAGTTCTACAGTAGATGCAATACTGTATATCACGTTGGACATAATCATACAATACTCAGCATTTGTATGGGTTTTTGGAAAGAAATTCAATGGTTTTAAGTCTTGGAAAATGAGTTTGGTGTTTTCAATTAAATGTCAATAGCAAAAAGCTAAATTTAATTAAATTGTGTGCAAAATTGTTTTTGGAAATTTACATTTTTGGCTCTGGAAAAGTCTTGAAAAAGTTATGGAAATAATTTTCACTTGAATTATGTTATTTTGATAATTGCGGATTATTAAATACTCATGTCATCTATCCACAGACTGACGAACCAAAAGGTGGTAGAGGACGAAGAAAATCATCGGGGTCGTCGAAAGGAAGAATGTCCAAAAGGTAATTAATTGCTGTACAAATCTTGTTGTTTGCATGAGTAGTTACCTTTCCACTTGTATGCATACATATTTACCTTCCAAATTCCTTTCTGTGATAATTTCTAGTTTCTCTAGTTTTCGTTTCAGCAAAATGAGTAGTTTATGAGTAGTTTCTACTTTTGAAAAAATTGAGCAACCAATCAGAGTTCAGGACCCGAGGTATGAGAACCTCATGTGAATTGAAAAGCTCCGAAGTGAAGCGATGGAAATGAAAATCTCAGCTATTAATTAGCACTTTGGGCAAAGGGTATCACAATCAAAACATTGGATTCGCCTACTAGAAAACAGACTTAAAGACAGTATGATGTGCAAGATGCCTGCCCAACGATTAAAAAGACTTTGGTATAAATTGTTTCTAATGCAGTTGGTGGGTAGGGTAGTCACCAATGCACCTGAATAAATAATGTAATTGTTTACAAATTGGATACACTCTTATAATAATATAATAATGAATTTTTGTTAGTGATGGATGGCACAGTGGTAGTCGTTTAAGTGACTCATCAAGTGAGGAAAGTGGTTCAGACTTTGAACCAGCATCAAAAGGAAAATCACGAGCTAACGCAAGGTCTACTTCTAAAAATCGTGGTAAGATACTTTCAATTAGATTAGAATCTGCATTATAAAGGAATTTGTAAAACAACATCATCTCTCTGGCCTGACTCAATAAAGGTCGAGGTAGGGAGTGCTCAGGTCGGGAGTAGGAGTGGTCAGGTCGGGGGTAGGGATTGGTCAGTTCTGCAGTAGGGAGTGGTCAGGTCTGCGATAGGGAGCGGTCAGGTCTGCGGTAGGAAATGGTCAGGTCTGCGGTAGGGAGTGGTCAGGTTGCGTTAGGGAGTGGTCAGGTCGAGAGTGGTCAAGTCGGGGGTAGGGAGTGGTCAAGTCGGGTAGGGAGTGGTCAAGTCGGGGTAGGGAGTGGTCAAGTCGGGGATAGGGAGTGGTCGGAAGTGGTCAGGTCTGGGTAGGGAGTTGTCAGGTCGAAGGAAAGGAGTGGTCAGGTCAGAGTAGAGAGTGGTCAGGTCAGGGGTAGGGAAGGGTCAGCTCGGGGGTAGGGAGGGGCCAGGTCGGGGTAGGGAGGGGTCAGATCTAAGTGTTTTACTGCACTGCAAGTTAGCTACACTTTACACAGTATTATAAGTAATAGGACATATATCAATTTAGAAGTTGTTTTTACTTTTTTTTGGTTGTTTATAAGTTGTATTTCTTTTTAAAAATATCTGCCAGCCACTAAATGATTATATTTGTTTTAATTGTATTTTAATTCAAGTATTATAATACCCTCTTTCAATGCCAATTGAGTTGTGTTTGGAGGGAAAACAATACTGTAGCTTACTCAAGAGCCAAGATAAATAATAACCAAACAGATCAATAATTCTGATGTATATTTTATTGCAGCAAGAGGCAATGCAAAAAAGAAGAAAGTAGTGAATCGTAAGCATGCATCCAGCTCAGGAGATACCGACAGTGACAGTGACTGTCCACGAATATCGCGCAGTCAACGGCCAACTGCCAGTGCAGTTAGGTACGCATTAATAGATTTGATAGATTTCATTTTGTTTATTATTTATTTATTTATAAATATTTGATTTATCATTTAAATCTAATATTTATAATTATATAATAATAATAATTAAAAATAGGAACATAATAAATATTTGAATCTCTAAAAATATTAAATACTGTAATTTATTTAAATATTTTGAAGTTACCTCGAGGAAGATGAGGATACCACTGATTCAGATGACATAATTGAAAACCCTACACAGACAGATGAACAAGACGATTCTGAAGTCATTGAAAAAATTTTAAACCATAGAATTGGTCGTAAAGGGAGTAAGTTCATTCATATTCTTGTTGGGAACCTCTGATCTACATAAAATAGTAGTTTAAAGTTTAAACATGGCCCCATAAGGTTCATGAAAGAATAAATTCTAAACTGCCTGGTGATATACTGAAAATATATTAATTAATTTGAAACGATTATAAGATGAGGAATCTGTGAAAATAAGAAAAAGTCACCCCAACCTCGATTCGAACTGGGAACATTCTGCTTGATATACAGATGTCCTAACCATTAGACCACTGGGGATTTCACGGTATTTTTAAAACATGATTAGATATCAACTTTTTAACACTCGATGTGGTACAGTAGAACATCACTAGTCCGTTAATTGTACGCACACGCACCAGACACCAAATTGATACGCCCTCATCTTTCAGTATTTTATTCATTCACCCTATATATATATATATATATTTATTTTCTGTTCATATATTTTGAAAAACAAGACCGTAGACCTAACTGCATTTTGGTATAGCGGCAAGTATACACTAATAATACACTTGTTGACATTGAGCTATGGAGATCTACCAAAATTACTTGTTAGCGAGAACTTTACAATGTCTTTCCCACGCCTTATAATGAATGATGACCTAGTATAACTTAGGTTCTAAACAATTTTTAAAATTATATAATTTATTGCATAACTGTGTTTTATTTTTAGAAACTGGTGCAATAACTACCGTCTATTACGTAGAAGCCAATGGAGATCCTAACCAAGACATTGACCTTGACACTGAGGAGACAGAGACACAGTACCTAATAAAATGGAGAAATTGGGCTCATATACACAACACATGGGAGTCGGAAGAATCGCTGAAAACACAGAAAGCAAAAGGAATGAAGAAACTAGAAAACTATATTAAGAGGGAGGAGGAAGTAAGCGAATGGTAAGAGCATGATTTTGTCGTTTTGGGACGGCGCTGTAGTTTAGTGGTAACCATGCTTGCGCAACCAATAGATCCTGGTTCAAATCCTACAACAGTACCATGTTTTTGTCATGGTCATCTCATCTGTTACGATTGTTTAATCGTCGTGGTTAAAACTGTTTTTGAAGCCATTTGTTCCTGGTGCATTTATGGTTGTTCTTGTGCTTAATGATTCCAATAGTCTTTATTTTATGAAACCAGTACAGCCCAATAGAAAATGCACTAAAGGCAGTTGCATATTTACAAACATGTGTCCACACACACTAGAGTTAAGATTTAAGCTGATTCAAATTTTATCGGGGTTACATCCATGACACATGTGCTTTTGTGTATAGTTAACTGCAACAGAGGCATATCTGGTGTAATGTTATACCAGACACGTTTTAAGCTCTGTGTACACTATAAAACTAGTTTGACAAAAAAAGGTGTGATGTGCCCAAATATGTAGTACAGATATGACATCATCATGTCCATATATATAGAGTATCACGGTGTGACGTCACAACGATAGAGAGCGCTGCATGGTTGCTAGCCAACCAAAAAATGCGTTCTACGCTACTATGTTGATAAACTGTAAAGATCTGTATTTCTATCAAATTATGTATCTTAGCTTGATTTTTTTAAACTTAAACTGTAGTTGAAGAATAAATAGATTATTAAAAACAAATATTTAGTGATCTTTTGAAATTTTAGTTTGTTTTTATTGAAAATTATTATGTTTTAAAATGACTACTTCAATAAGCCTATTCCAAACCATTGGTGACCTTGGAGTCACTCAGGCAGGTTGAACGCATTTTTGGTTGCGCTAGCAACCACGCAGCGCCACACACTGTCGTGACGTCAGCACCGTGATACTCTATAGGCACATCACATTTATTTTGTCACATAAGGTTTGATAGTGTAGAGAGAGCTTAAGCACAGAACAAGTAATGGAAACAAAAGTGTGTGTAAACTGAACTTAAATCTGTTGAGTAATCTAATTAAATTGTATATCTTTTTCATATGTTTATATAGGAAAAAGGTAGCAAATCCAGAAGATGTTGAATATTATGAATGCCAGCATGCGATGTCACTGCAGCTTGTTGAACAATACCAAAAAGTTGAACGTATCATAGGTATGTATATTCCAATAGTAACTCAACCTGGTCCTATTCATAATACATACAACCACAGTAAGTACATGACTAGACAGCAACAATATGTTATGAGGGAAATCATAGTAGAGTAGAACGCCTCCTTTGGGACACCCATTCAGGTGACTCATTCCAGTGAAAAGATAAACACCCTCCCACCATCCCCTCAGACAAGAGGTCTTGAGAAATGATGATGGTGAATTGTGGGGATGGTCCCACTTGAGGTTTATGGATTGTACCATTTAGAGAGATGGGTGTTTAATTAATTTTCTACTTTTCGAGTATATCTCGCTCTTCGAGGAGAAATATGGCATTTATCGGTTTATCCAGGTAAGCTAGCACTTATAGACACACACACAATAGACACTTATAGGCACACTTTGATAGGGCATAATACTGTAGTGACATAGCAGGATTTTAGGTCCCTGAGAATTGTAGACAAGCATGTTAATCTCCAGGTTACAGTTTATCAAAAAATGTTATCCATTATTCAAGGCTTGGCTTGAATTATTAGTAGAAATGTACGTACAATTTCCAATTTATTTCTTTTTATACGAACACCTAAGTATAATCTGTTTAAATACCTTATTTTCCAACAGAAGATTTGTACAAAATACAAACATATATCAATATTTTCCTTTTCGTTTTTAGCCCATCAAGAAGCGTCGTCAGATTATCCAGATTACTTTTGTAAGTGGCAAGGTTACCCATATTCAGAGTGTACTATGGAGGATGGCAACCTGATTGCTAAGAATAATCAAGAATGTATTGATGCATATCATAGGAGAAACAAATGCTCAAGAATACCTTCCAAAATCACCAGGGTAAGGTTTTATTTAGAGATAGAATTTTTTTTGAAATATTGACATGTAATGAAGTCAATATCACCTGAATAATCTTCAATAATGCCATGTAAAGGTGAGTCCCATGTATCAGGTGAGATAATTTAGGTCAAATCATTTATGTTTCTTAAAAACTGAAATGGACATAAGATTTTTGGTATACCCCATTTTAAAAAATGTTATGGTTATGGATAGGTTTTAAAGATGCGTCCGAGGTTCGTGCAACTGAAAGCGCAGCCATCGTATATTGGCGGGGATGACCTTGAACTTCGAGACTACCAATTGGACGGCTTGAACTGGCTAGCGCATTCCTGGTGCAAGTAAGATTATATACTTTTACTTTAATTGAATAATAAGATATGCACCATCATAATTATTTGAGTCGGCTTCTTCCAAAACTTGTTCGTGCTACACCATCTCTCCATTTCTCCATTACCCCCTGTCTTGTGCATCATGTTCCTCCAAACCAACTTTCCTGCTTTCTTTCATATCGTTCCACATCCCCTCTTCTAAATGCCAAGCTCTCTTTACTAGTTCATCTTTGTCGTTTCTTAGAATATGTCCTGTCCATCCCAAGCTACTCCTAATAACGACTTCCCTGATTATTTTACTCAGACCTTCTTGGCAGAAGTGAAAATATATGTATAATATATTTATATAGATTAAATGGTTTATACAAACTAGCTGTTAGCTTTTTTAAACCATTTAATCTAGTTATATACCAACATGTATGAAGTTGTTTTATTTATATAGCCAAGCACCTGAAGATTGAGGTGCTCCTCATGAAACAGCCTGTACAGGTGCATTAAAATGTTCTAGTTATAACTAGCTTCTTTTGACTATTTCTATTCCGCTCTGCTTGGCATCAATTACTTCGCCTACATGACCTGTTCCAAGCTTACAACCTATTTTATGTATAATAATCATATATTTTATGATTTATTTGTATTTAGAGAAAACAGTATAATCCTTGCTGATGAGATGGGACTTGGAAAGACTATTCAGACCATATCATTTCTTTCATATCTTCACCACGCCCACCAGCTGTACGGACCGTTTCTTGTGGTTGTACCATTATCGACAATGACGTCTTGGCAACGAGAATTCCAGATGTGGGCGCCAGAACTTAATGTTGTTATGTATATAGGAGATGTGAAAAGCAGAAATATAGTATGTAATGTTGAATTAATAGGCACTTTGACTTGTACGTCCACTATGTTGATTGATACCATATGGCATCATTTTGATGATTAGCACATACGTTATTTATACATGTCAACTGCCTGATAGCAGAATGTGTTCAGTGGCATTTTGTCGTTGGCACTGAGAAGTAGTAATATTACGTCATATAACCCTACTGAAATTTACCAACATAATGGCAGAGAACGATCTCGCGATGATTTTCTGGGAATGTACTAAAAGGGATTTCAGTTAACTTATATTTACAAACTGTGCCATTGGTTATTGTAAATAAAGATTTTCATAATGCAGGTTATGGACTGTCCTAGCATGTTCACTTTGTAACTCATGACATTTCCATGTTGACATAGCGTTCACTCGTTGGATCTTTCAAAGTCTCCACCATAGAGATAAAATATAATATCTCTATGTCTCCACTAATTCATTTCATAAAACAAAAATGTACTGTTTTTATAGATTCGAGAATATGAATGGTGTCATCATAAGAACAGGTTAAAATTCAATGTCATTGTCACCACCTATGAAATCCTTTTGAAAGATAAGGTGAGTTTTCTTCATATAATTTTTAATAAATGTATTCAAATTTGTGTATAAAGCTCTGTCTACACTATCAAACTAGTTTGACAAAAAAGTGTGATGTGCCTAAATATGGTAGTGATATGACATCATCTTGTCCATATATGGATACATCACATTTTTTGTCACATAAATTTATAGTGTAGACAGAGCTTTACTATTTTCTGCAATCATTGCCTTTTTATGCTAACATCTTTGAATGTCCTTTGTTTTTTGACAGTCCTTCCTTGGAATTATTAGCTGGGCTAATCTAGTTGTTGACGAGGCCCACCGATTGAAGAATGATGATTCATTACTCTACAAGACTCTGATGAACTTCAACACTAACCACCGATTATTAATTACTGGCACACCTTTACAAAATTCCCTCAAGGAACTCTGGTCACTGCTGCATTTTATTATGCCAGATGAGTAAGTATTGCCGACCTCTCCAGATAATCCTGGTCAGTCAGTGGAGTCTCCTGATCTCCTGCTAAAGTGCAATCCCGGGTTTGGATATACAAAATAACATCCCAATAATGTATAAATTTATTATTACGGTTTCACTTTGTTAAAAGCAAAAAAATACATTTTCCGCCACAATTCACACCTTTACCACACTTAGAAACTACCTGGCATACCCATTTATTTTTATATCGCCCTCTCTTAAAAATGCTTAGTAAGTAAAATGACCTAGCATATCTTCATCCCAGTTTAAATTTTAACTAATTTGTAAACTACATATTCATTAAATATGCATGAATAGTAATTCATATATATTCATTTATGAAGAATAATAAATTATTCTTAAACATTTTTTTTTTTAATATACTGTAGTTTTACATTTATGGTAATGTATCAATTGTAAAATAATTGTTTTATAAAATATATTTTTTTTAAATTAAACTATCCTGATCTTATTTTCAGGTTTATGACGTGGGAAGATTTTGAGGATCAACACCAATGTGCTGACAAGAATGGCTATGCCAGTTTGCACCAAGAGCTGGAGCCATTCCTGTTAAGGAGAATTAAGAAAGACGTGGAGAAGTCATTACCAGCCAAAGTTGAAAGAATCCTCCGAGTGGAGATGAGTGCCACTCAGAAGCAGTATTATAAGTAAAGATCTATCTACACTATGAAACTAGTTTGACTAAAAAAGTGTGATGAGTCCAAATATAGTAGTGATATACCCAAATATGGTAGTGATGTGACATCATCATTTCCATATATGGCCACATCACATTTTAGACAGAGCTTAAGAATTGTATTGTGGTTAAATATGTTAGTCTTTAAACTCTGCTAAGCACTGCCAATAGTGAAAAGTCACTGTCGTCAGATAATATACACTACATAAACAAAGTCTTTGAAAACAAGTGGATAATCTGTTGACTTTCCTGAACAAACTGATGTAGAGGTTTTAGCTCTGTCTACACTATCAAAGTGTGATGTGCCCTAGTATGGTAGTGATGTGCCCAAATATGGTAGTGATGTGCCCAAATTTGGTAGTGATGTGCCCAAATATGGTAGTGATGTGCCCAAATATGGTAGTGATGTGCCCAAATATAGTAGTGATGTGCCCAAATATGGTAGTGATGTGCCCAAATATGGTAGTGATATACCCAAATATGGTAGTGTATAGGGATAATGCTTTATGGTTTGTAAAGCTCAAAATGTAAAAGTATGGAAGCATTGTGAAAACAAGATTAAGAGAAAAAGTGAATGTTTATTCCAGTACCCAAACCGAAGTATAGAGATACACGCTTGTCACTGAAGCTGGGTTCGCACTAGGACAAAGTACGAAGTATAGAGATACACGCTTGTCACTGAAGCTTGGTTCGCACTAGAACAAAGTACGAAGTATAGAGATACACGCTTGTCACTAAAGCTTGGTTCGCACTAGGACAAAGTACGAAGTATAGAGATACACGCTTGTCACTGAAGCTTGGTTCACACTAGGACAAAGTACGAAGTATAGAGATACACGCTTGTCACTAAAGCTTGGTTCCTACTAGGACAAAGTACGAAGTATAGAGATAAACGCTTGTCACTAAAGCTTGGTTCCTACTAGGACAAAGTACGAAGTATAGAGATACACGCTTGTCACTAAAGCTTGGTTCGCACTAGGACAAAGTACGAAGTATAGAGATACACGCTTGTCACTGAAGCTTGGTTCGCACTAGGACAAAGTACGAAGTATAGAGATACACGCTTGTCACTAAAGCTTGGTTCCTACTAGGACAAAGTACGAAGTATAGAGATACACGCTTGTCACTAAAGCTTGGTTCCTACTAGGACAAAGTACGAAGTATAGAGATACACGCTTGTCACTAAAGCTTGGTTCGCACTAGGACAAAGTACGAAGTATAGAGATACACGCTTGTCACTAAAGCTTGGTTCCTACTAGGACAAAGTACGAAGTATCGAGATACACGCTTGTCACTAAAGCTTGGTTCCTACTAGGACAAAGTACGAAGTATCGAGATACACGCTTGTCACTAAAGCTTGGTTCCTACTAGGACAAAGTACGAAGTATAGAGATACACGCTTGTCACTGAAGCTTGGTTCCTACTAGGACAAAGTACGAAGTATCGAGATACACGCTTGTCACTAAAGCTTGGTTCCTACTAGGACAAAGTACGAAGTATAGAGATACACGCTTGTCACTAAAGCTTGGTTCCTACTAGGACAAAGTACGAAGTATAGAGATACACGCTTGTCACTAAAGCTTGGTTCCTACTAGGACAAAGTACGAAGTATAGAGATACACGCTTGTCACTAAAGCTTGGTTCCTACTAGGACAAAGTACGAAGTATAGAGATACACGCTTGTCACTAAAGCTTGGTTCCTACTAGGACAAAGTACGAAGTATCGAGATACACGCTTGTCACTAAAGCTTGGTTCCTACTAGGACAAAGTACGAAGTATAGAGATACACGCTTGTCACTGAAGCTTGGTTCCTACTAGGACAAAGTACGAAGTATAGAGATACACGCTTGTCACTAAAGCTTGGTTCCTACTAGGACAAAGTACGAAGTATCGAGATACACGCTTGTCACTAAAGCTTGGTTCCTACTAGGACAAAGTACAAAGTATAGAGATACACGCTTGTCACTAAAGCTTGGTTCCTACTAGGACAAAGTACGAAGTATAGAGATACACGCTTGTCACTGAAGCTTGGTTCCTACTAGGACAAAGTACGAAGTATAGAGATACACGCTTGTCACTAAAGCTTGGTTCCTACTAGGACAAAGTACGAAGTATCGAGATACACGCTTGTCACTAAAGCTTGGTTCCTACTAGGACAAAGTACGAAGTATAGAGATACACGCTTGTCACTAAAGCTTGGTTCCTAATAGGACAAAGTACGAAGTATAGAGATACACGCTTGTCACTAAAGCTTGGTTCCTACTAGGACAAAGTACGAAGTATCGAGATACACGCTTGTCACTAAAGCTTGGTTCCTACTAGGACAAAGTACGAAGTATAGAGATACACGCTTGTCACTAAAGCTTGGTTCCTACTAGGACAAAGTACGAAGTATAGAGATACACGCTTGTCACTAAAGCTTGGTTCCTACTAGGACAAAGTACGAAGTATAGAGATACACGCTTGTCACTAAAGCTTGGTTCCTACTAGGACAAAGTACGAAGTATAGAGATACACGCTTGTCACTAAAGCTTGGTTCCTACTAGGACAAAGTACGAAGTATAGAGATACACGCTTGTCACTAAAGCTTGGTTCCTACTAGGACAAAGTACGAAGTATAGAGATACACGCTTGTCACTAAAGCTTGGTTCCTACTAGGACAAAGTACGAAGTATAGAGATACACGCTTGTCACTAAAGCTTGGTTCCTACTAGGACAAAGTACAAAGTATAGAGATACACGCTTGTCACTAAAGCTTGGTTCCTACTAGGACAAAGTACGAAGTATAGAGATACACGCTTGTCACTGAAGCTTGGTTCCTACTAGGACAAAGTACGAAGTATCGAGATACACGCTTGTCACTAAAGCTTGGTTCCTACTAGGACAAAGTACGAAGTATAGAGATACACGCTTGTCACTGAAGCTTGGTTCCTACTAGGACAAAGTACGAAAGCGCAACGAAAGCGGGTTGACCAATAATGTTACAGTTTGGATAATCCATCACTTGTGATTGGTCAAATTACGTTTGTCTTTGAGTTGCATCCTAGTAGAAACTAATCTTAACTAAGGTTGAAAACTAATAAACTGCAGTTAGCACCAGTTGAGTCTAAAGCTCTGTTTACACTATTAATTTAGTATGACAAAAAAAAATGTGATATGATGGTAGTGATATGATGTCATCGTGTCCATATATGGGCACATCACATTTTGTTGTCAAAGTTTAAAAGTGTAGAGAGAGAGCTTCAGCCTTTTCAGGACTTGGCTGCCTCATAGCCTACTGAAGAATAGAACTGGCAGGCATGAACAAAAACCAAAGACTACATTTTTGTTTTATTTATAGGTGGATTCTTACAAAAAACTTCCAGGCATTGAGTAAAGGTGTAAAGGGAAGTATAACTGGCTTTATTAATCTGGTGATGGAACTTAAAAAATGCTGTAACCATCCATTATTGGTGAGACAGGAAGAAACTGTGTTTGACCCGCAGGTAAGTGGTTATAAATAAGAATATATTACACACTCAGCAACTGAGAAAAATACTTAGAGAGAGAATTTAAAATTTCCGCCTAATTAAAGATAACTTGAATCAAAATTACATGGTATGGTCTGTTGGTATATACCTATTTAAAGCAAAAATTTCAATCCTGTTTCTACTCCACTTCCTAACCCTCAAATGTGATTTTATAAGCATGATATAGTTTATCTATCTTGTTATTTGCGAGTTACCTGCTATTTGATATAATATAACAACCAACACACATACAAAGCAAGTATAGCTATTTTGCAAATAATAAACTCCCATTCTCAAAATCTTGAAGAAAGCTTCTTTTTTTCAGCTTACTTACTTATTTTGCATCAGCAAGCTAATGAATTACAAAATTACTATATTTCAGAGAATTATTCGTGGCAGTGGTAAGCTTGTACTGTTAGACAAGTTATTAACACGTTTACATGAACGTGGAAACCGTGTACTTATTTTCTCACAAATGGTTCGCATGTTGGACATCCTCGCAGATTATCTTCGCCATAAACATTGGCCATTTCAGGTGAGAAAAATATCACTTTTACAATTTATAACTTGTATGTCATCTACAATAGTCATCTATACTGCAAAATTCTACTCATCCCATGCATAATGTATTTGAGGTGTGTACGTAGCGGTAGACGTTATCGGTCCATCTCTCGTACAAATATGTTTCGTAACAGCATTTTATCCAGCTGCCATTCAGGCACTGAATGCGTGTACCGTACGAGACTGATGTGACAATTGTAATTTTTTTTTTTAGTTTTTCCATTTTTCTGGTTTTTTTTTTGTATCTCTCAGAGCAAACATAATTTCTATGTATATTTTATATGCAAATGACAATAAATGAAAGTAATTTTCCACTGATGAATGAATGAATGAATCTTCTAAATTGGTTAATTCACAATCCATAATAATAAACATCTATTCTAACATCTACAATTATCATATAAACAGTGCAACCAACTTGGTTTCTACATGATGTAGTCAAAGTAATTTTGGGGTACGAGTACTCCTACTGTAAACATCACAGTGCCTGCTCTAAAAGGGCAGAAGGTTAATCATAATGTACTGTAAACACATTGATGTTTATAGAACCATTTATTGAAATTTGAACATTCCAATTCCAAGTAAATAACCTTAGCAGTCAAATGAGTGGTGCACTGAAATCTCACAAATGTATCTTATTCTTTTCATTTAAATGCATATATGTTAAGTACTGTGGTGTTGACTTGTTTCTTTTTCTTTATCCGCAGAGGTTAGATGGATCAGTGAGTAGTGACCTAAGGAAACAGGCTTTAGATCACTTCAATGCTGACAAGTCACCTGTAAGTACCAATGTAGTGTATCTATAAACATTCACATATACAAATTATTGTCCAAATTTGAATTTTAAGAGGGTGAACTTGAAAAAAACAATTTACCTTCAAAAACAACCTTAATTTCTGTCTACACTATCAAACTATAGTTTGACAAATAAAGGTGTGATGGTACCCAAATATGGTAGTGGTATGACATCATCGTGTCTATATATGGGCACATCACATTTTTGGTCACATAAAGTTTGATAGTGTAGACAGAGCTTTAGATAAATGAATCTTTTCCAACACAACCTTAAGGCAAACGTAATAAGTCATGAGCTAACTTAAGCTCTGTCTACACTAAAAAGTGTGATGGACGTGCCCAAATATGGTAGTGATATGCCCAAATATGGTAGTGATATGCCCAAATATAGTAGTGATATGGCATCCATGGGCACATCGCATTTATTTGTCACATAAAGTTTTATAGTGTAGACAGAGCTTTAGAATACAGATGTGCAATCAAATATTAAAATTCCAACCAAAAATATACTTTAAAACGTACTATCTTTAAAAAAATCTCATTAAGAAACTTTTATAATTAAAAGTGTATTAGTAGTGTGCTTCTTTTGTCTATAATTTTTACTAATACCTTACAGCTTCAAGTTGGTTTGTTTAATATTGGCCCAATCATGTTACAATGTATGTGAGAAATTAAAAAACAAAAATAAATTGAGATTGTGATTATAAAAACCTATGATGCCTTTCATAATTGGTTATACACTATCAAACTAGTTTATAATAATTATGCCCACACATGGTAGTGATATTCCCAAATATGCTAGTGATATGACATCATCATGTCCATATATACAGTCAGGTGGCTTAACAACACATTTTGAGGAAATCATGGTGGACAAAAGCGCCAAATTTGGTATGGAGCTTCATTGGGACCTACCAAATGATTTTTGCCTAGGAGCCACTCTGGCCGCATTTTATTTTTTAAGATGGCGGCCAAAATCTAAAATAGCCGCCAGTAAATTGGAAAATTATATGTATTTGGTTGTAGAAGTAATATATGAAACAGAAAAACATAGGTAATTATGGTAATTGAATGATATTTTAAACATAGTACATGGCATCGGTCACTCATTGTAAATATGGCGGCCAAAATCCAAAATGGTCGCCACTAATCGGTCGCTACCATCTGACTAATATGGGCACATCACAAGTTGATAGTGTAGACAGAGCTTAACATTGTGTGAAATGTTCTTGTAGGATTTCTGCTTCTTGTTGTCAACAAGGGCAGGTGGTCTTGGTCTGAATTTAGCAACAGCTGACACTGTCATCATTTTCGATTCTGATTGGAATCCTCAAAATGACCTTCAAGCTATGTCAAGGGCACATAGAATAGGTCAACGAAAGCAGGTATGTATTTATATTGTTGTCAATTTTGTCAAACCTACAGTGAATGTCTAGTGAATTCACTCATCCTTGTATAAGAATTTCTGGTAGTGACGGTAGTGAGACTCTAACCCAAGATCTCCAGATACTTCTAAAACCACTGAGCATGTGCTTTATTGTTAGGGTTAAGATTTGAGTCCAAATAAGAAGTTGGTTTTGAAAAGTAATTTATAGATGGAATTTTGCAGTACAGTAGTAACCCATCTTTGAGACACGGGGACACATTCCTGTGAAATAAACAATTTATTTTGTTTGTTTTGTTTTGTTTTGACCATATTTAATGAGGGTGATCCATCCAGCAATTGCTGATCATTAGGGACCCTCAGAGAGAGGTTCCCAAGACAAACATATACACAAGATGCTCTACATAAACAAAGTCTTATTACAAGTCTTTGGGAGAGGAGTTGTAATTTTGTCCTTAGAAAAAAATCCTGACATGTGACGGACTTGAACCCAGGACCCTTAGAGTGGTAGCCAAGCATCATAACCACCAAGCCACAACTCCACTCCAAATGAGCAGTATAGTTTTTTAACACTACGACCAACCTCTATTCATTATTATTTAATTTAGGTGTCGTCTTAATAGGCGTTGTACTGTATGTTTTTTTAGTGTATTGTCTTAATTGATCTCTATTTTGTTTTATTTTCAATTATTTTTTACAGGTGAATATTTATAGGTTAGTGACAAAAGTAAGTGTAGAGGAAGAGATAATTGAAAGGGCCAAGAAGAAGATGGTATTAGATCACCTGGTAATCCAAAGAATGGACACATCTGGAAGGACGGTTCTCTCAAAGTCATCAGCTCCTGCTAGGTAAGAACTACCTTGCATAGTTTTCTGTGAGGAATACACTACAACTTGTTTCAATATCAGTTGGTTTATGTTTCCATGAATTTGTATATTGAGCGAGTCAAATTGCAGAGCGGTTAAAACAGTTTATCGTACCTAACAAAGCCAACAATATCGGCATGGGTTCGAGGCCGACTCGCTCCTAGTTCTTGTGGTGGGTCAAATATTCTCAGATAATGATTATAAACTGTAGGTTCAGTTTAACCTGTGTGTATTTTAAAGAACTCAGTTTATCATTCAAAATGAGTAGGGGATTACCCTGGTGAACTGGTTCACGAAATATCCTCTGTATCAGAAGAATTACCTATCTGATTGGACAGTGATTAATTTACCATTGGTAATCCATGGCTATATGTGCCTAAAGACATAAATTAAAAATAAAATAAATATACTGTAGGTCTAAATGTGTTTGTAAATGTTTGTTTTACAGTAACACACCGTTTACTAAAGAAGAATTGTCACACATTCTTAAGTTTGGAGCTGAGGAGTTATTCAAAGAGGCAGATGGGGAAGAATCAGAGTTACAGGCAAGTGTAGATACTGCCCCCTTGGACAGGGAAAATATAATTAATATTAACCTCCTACTACTTTAGCTTCAGAATGTAGTACGTTTGTCAATTTATTGTAGGGCCTTCTATCCAGCTTATTAGGGACTTTACAAAACACGACGGTCAAGGGAGGACGACGAATATCCTGTGTTTGCTAGAGCATAAAATCATAAACAGTCGACATAGCCATTTTATAAGTTATGCACCATTGCGCAAAGACGACGACTGGCAGTATATCTTGTATATCTCGCTTGTCTCTGGTAATACAGCATAGGCCTAGCCTTCCTAGCTAGGGGCCTCGTATTCAAACCCCGCTTTTAACACAGCCATTTTAACCCAATAAAAATGTTATTTCATTAAACAATAAAATTAGAAAGTTCAAATATTATTTAGAGTTTTTAAAATTCCATGTTTAATTGTAATTTGAATTGTATATTTAAGGTTATATATACATTATTTCTAGTCGTTCTCCACAAACGGGAAAATGGCAACTTTATTTTCCTCAACAAGTTAAGATGATGGAACTTCACGCTAAGCTCCGCCCACTTTGTTAAAGCTCACACATAAATTATTCATGAGCAGCTTCCCGTCGTGTTTCGTAAAGTCCCTATTGTCACCTCTGCACCCTGGCCTAGAGAGTCCTCTTTTTAGAGTGGTACAGTTAGGCACTCATAAAGTGTTTTTTTTTTTGTATCTACATTACAAATATAATAAATAGAAATATCAAGAAAGAAGACTGTCAAGGACCTGCCAAATGTTAAACAAGATTATTGTTATTATTGTTACTACTAACCTTTTCATAATTTTTGTTTTTAGGAATTTGATATTGACTCAATCTTAGAACGAGCAGAGACGCATGAATCAGAAAACGCCGTTGCTGGAGTGGAGTTTCTTTCTCAATTCAAGGTTGGTTTTCTGCACTTCATTTGTCATTTGAAAGTGTTTTTTGACCTATGGTGTTGATATCCATGTATTGTGTACAAATATAAAATGACCGTCTTGTTGAAAAACTTCTACAAGTTAAGATGCTTGGAAAACAGAGAACCATGCAACAGGTGAGCCTCAAACGCTTGCCATAATGCTATGGATTACGGTTCCACTGTCCTCACTCATTACAATTTTATTTATATAGGTTGCCAATTTCTCAACGGTAGAAGAGGAAGAAGTGTCGTCTGAAATAGGTGCAAATTGGGAAGACATCATTCCGGTGGAAGCAAGGAGTAAAGTTGAAGAGGAAGAAAAAAAAAAAGAAAAAATGGATTTCTATCTCCCACCTAGAGTGAGAAAACAAGTGCAAAATGTAAATTGCATGATCTTGTTAAAAAAGACTTCAGAAGAAGCATTAAATTAAATATGTTAACATAACAATATTGATAATAATGCATTAGCTTAAAATAATAAATATAATAGCACTGCCGTTTCGAACCATTTGGAGAATTTGTCATGTTGCAAAATTCCCTTTCACATCACTTTGTTTTGTAACCCTTTGTCTGTCTGTTTGTTTTCCCTCTATGGAAGAAAGTAGTTACATATTTGTATGGGAATAAAAATTATTTCTATAATACAATATATATTAATATATGTAAACAAAATTGTGTATTGATTGTGCAAAATAGGTTTAAAAGGTTATTAAATACATGTAATTCATCGTCTTTGACCTTTATTGACAGATGTCATATCGTGACAACAGTGATTCTGAAGGGTCATCAAAGAAACGTAAAGGACGGCGTTACTCGGGAACGAGTAGTGAATCAGAAGACAGCGATACTGGAAAAAAGACTAAACGACCTCGTGGACGGCCTCGAACTGTTCCACGAGATACAATTACAGGGTTTACAGATGCGGAAATTCGAAGGTAAGGAAGACATATTTTCGCCATACATGCACTTACCTCAATTTGTTGTTGCCTTGTGTTACCAATCTGGACTGCAAAGAAGTGATAAGAATGATAATTGCACAAACTTCATGAATAATCATTAGAATATTTTGTTTTGTTTTAACTATTCTTCATCTACATACAATATAAAATGTTATGCCTGATGTTCTAAACTGTGTGTATTTATGTATTAATAAACGTTATGTTTGACAACAGATTTGTGAAAAGTTATAAGAAATTTGGAAGGCCACTTACAAGGTAAGAATTATACTGTTGTGCTTAAAAATCATAGCCATATGATCCATATTTAGGCACCTAGTACACCAAGTAGTGGTCCACATAACCCCTTCAATGAGGTAATCACTTAAATATGATTATTTTTAAAACGTTATTGATGGTGTGAATACAGTCACTCTATTTTCTTAATGCACTAAAGTTATAAATTCTTATGCATTAGTAGTTTTAGGTACCGTTTTTCCATAATATTTTGTCATTTAAGGTGTCACATAGGTAAATTATCAAAACATTACAAAGCATAATTGCCATTTAAGGTTTTTAATTCAACATATAATCAAAGTAAACATAGTTACAATAGTCCACGATTAGTTGGCAACTTCCTCAATTCAAAATTACGGACCAACGTTCTCCGATAAATTCTTTATAATTACGTTTAGTGTCCACCACAATGTCCGCTCAATTACAGCCTGGTCTATTTCAACAATCGCAATGAGTTCTTTGCCGTTTCCCACAATCACAATGAGTTCTCGTCCAATTACCACAATCGCAATGAGTTCTTTGCCATTTCCCATAATCGCAATGATTTCTCGGCCGGTTACCACAATCGCAATGAGTTCTTTGCTGTTTACCACAATCGCAATGAGTTCTTTGCTGTTTACCACAATCGCAATGAGTTCTTTGCTGTTTACCACAATTGCAATGAGTTCTTTGCCGTTTACCACAATCGCAATGAGTTCTTTTAGTATCCCTAAATTAGGCATATATTGAGCAAATCTGTGAAAAAATTTAAAAAGAAGCTAATTTCAACTGATTTTGGTAGGTATGGGTATGGACAACTACCAAAAAAAAAGAAGGGAAGATAGGGGCTGGGGAAATTTTTTTATCGGAGGTCAAAGTTCATTGACCGTTGCCAAATAGCTATAATTCTTGTATGAATCATATTTCGTCACCAGAATATGGTATCTAAGTAAAATTGGTGTCAAAATGTGCAGAAGTAAAAAAGGATTAATACTTAAAATGGAAGTCATGTCTTTGGATCAAATCTTGACCACTAAAAATGAGGTCAAAGGTCAAAAAGTCAAATTTTCTACATAAAATGGCATATAATTGATATTTCAGCAACATATAATGGTATATTGATGTTAAAATATGTAAAAAAAAAGAAAACTTGGAACAAAAACAAACAACTTAAAAAATGAGGTCAAAGGTCAAAACTATTTATTCTATCATGAACATGCTATTAAGAGTGATTGTTTTTTTTTTAAATTAACAAAAATCCCCAAAACATTAACTTTGACTTATTGAGGCGTACATGGTGTCAAAACGCACAGAATAAATGAGTCAAACTAAATTTGACAATGACCCTAGGGATACTATTTGCTGTTTACCACAATCGCAATGAGTTCTCGGCCAATTACCACAATCGCAATGAGTTCTTTGCCATTTCCCATAATCGCAATGATTTCTCGGCCGGTTACCACAATCGCAATGAGTTCTTTGCTGTTTACCACAATCGCAATGAGTTCTTTGCCGTTTACCACAATCGCAATGAGTTCTTTGCCATTTCCCATAATCGCAATGATTTCTCGGCTGGTTACCGCAATTGCAATGAGTTTTTGCCGTTTCCCACAATCGCAATGAGTTCTTTGCTGTTTACCACAATCGCAATGAGTTCTCGGCCATTTACCACAATCGGAATGAGTTCTCGGCCGTTTACCACAATCGAAATGAGTTCTTTTGCTGTTTACCACAATCGAAATGAGTTCTTTGCTGTTTACCACAATCACAATGTGTTCTTTGCTGTTTACCACAATCACAATGAGTTCTTTGCCGTTTACCACAATCGCAATGCATCACTGTCACAACTTCACATGACACACAATAAATGTTGTTAATGTTAAAGTTGCAATTGATAATAAATAACTGTACTCTACAATTCAGACTTGAGGAAATTGCCGGTGATGCTGAACTGCAAGAAAAATCACAAGCGGATTTAAAAAGACTTGGTGACACGTTACACAATGGGTGTAGACGAGTCATACAGGAATATGAAGAAAGGTTAAAACAAGATGCTGAGTTTGATGGTAAGAACCATCTAGACAAAAAAGTGTGATGTGCCCAAATATGGTAGTGATATTCTCAAATATGGTAGTGATATGACATCATAATGTCCATATATGGGCACATCACATTTTTTTTTCAGAAAAAGTTTGATAGTGTAGACAGAGCTTAAACAGTAACGGATTGAAACTTATAAATGCAATACAATATCCAAAGATTAAAGCTTAGGTGCAGGCATGAATTTTAAATATAATATCTGGTTAATTGTACATAAAACAAATATGTGTAGACAGAGTATATATATACAGTGAATATAAAAATGTTGAACTATCTAATCTTGCTTGTCCATCAATTGTCATGGAGTCTTGCAACATGACCTCCCCATTTCCACTTATTTTTAGCAATTGCTTATTATTTATGCTTTCTATTCGAAAATGTTTTGGTCTAGGTATTGATGTTCTAGTTACTATTATTCACAGGTTTCATTAGCCCTGTATAATAATCTTGGATGTTATTTAGTATATTATTTCGTATTTAAATGGTTTGAAAAAATGTGAATTATTAACCCTAAAAGCTTTTCGAGAAATCATTGTCTCCCAATTTTTCTCCTTCTACTTTGTTTGAATTACTCCCTAGTTCCCTCATAATTCTGTTACAAGCTTACAAATTGTTTTTAACAGGAAAGAAACGAGGAGCAACATTAAAGTTATCAAATGCAATCATCAATGCACCATCAGTTATGAAGCATGAGGAAGAGTTGGAACCACTGGCTGTCATGATTCCAGCAGATCCAGCACAAAGAAAAAAGTAAATTAAAAAAACATACTAGCTTTATTTTATTGTTGTTATTTAATTAATTTTACTTTCTCTGCTTTCTCTAATCCCTCGTTATATGGGCATACTGCGTTGAAAGACCGGTTTTCATCAGATCACCAAAATTAGGCAATGTTGGGCCCGGTTGTGTTCTGGATGGGAGACCATCTGGATAGCGTTAGGTTCTGTATATACTGGAGAGTGATGGTTTAATGATAATATCGGACTAGCATGTGATAGGCATGGGTACGAGCCTATCTGTACCATACTGATTGTATCCTTAGGCAAGGTGCTTTCCTCTCATTGCCTCGTCCTTCGGATGATACTTAAAGTCATTGATCCCATGTACATAGTGCATGTTAAAGAGTAGAAGATCATCTTCTGGTGTGCTGATCTGGTAGGCACTGCACTGCTGGCTGCCGTGGGTCCATGGAGGACGCAATCCAAATTTCTAGCTAAGCTTGAGGACCAGTATAAATACCTTTTACCTTATGGTACAGAATGGTTAGGAACCATCAAATATAACTGCATACTCAATTGGCCTATCAATTAATATGAAGTCACCACTACTCACCTGCGCTAAATTCATAACTAATTTAAACACTTACAGATATCAACTTAGCTGTAAGGTAAAAGGAACCAATTGGAATGTGGATTGGGGACCGGAAGATGACTCTAATTTGATAAAGGGGGTGTATGAATATGGTCTAGGCAGCTGGGAAGCAATCAAAATGGATCCACAGTTACATTTAGATAAAAAGGTAAGCATGCCTAAATATTAGTATTCATTCAAAGCAAAATTTAGCATAAGTTAGTTTGTGCTGTACTATTTACTTAATAATTAATCGAGTTAAATGGCTGAGCGGTTAAGACATGGGTGCCATTTACCGTACCTAAAGACCCAACAATACCGGCAAGAGTTTGAGGCCGACTTGGTCTTAGTTCCTGTAATGGAACAAGTCTTCTCGGATAAGGACTATAAACCGTTTGTCCAATATACACAGTTATAACCCATTTGCACTTTAAAGAACCTAGTTCATCATTAGAGACGAATAGGGGTTACCCCAGTGAACTGGTTCACAAAATAGCCCCTGTATCTCAGTGGGATTACCACCTATCTCATTAATTTACTACTACTGGTAATATAAGAAAATATGTATATTTTCTTATTTATGTTACATTTCTATTTATAGATTCTTCTTGATGATCCTGGTAAAAAACCACAAGCTAAACAACTTCAACAACGTTCGGATTATCTTATAAAACTGTTAAAAAAGGAAATGATATCTGAGCAAGAATTAAAACAAGTAAGTTAAAATTCATAAATTTATCTTAAAAACTTGTGTGTCCTTAAAAAAAAGTGATTTTATTAGTCCAAAATCCAATTTTATTTCTACAAAACAGCTTAAAAATGAAATTTTGATAGGATGTCTAATATTGAATATCGAAACGTGGCAGGCTATAGGCGCTTGACCTTTGACAAGATCGCCTAAAATTTATAATTTAAATCTACGATACTTAGTATTGTATATTCAGGAATAGCCGCTCCATAGTCTCTTTGCTTTTCTTCCTTATATCTTATTCTGATTAACTCAAAATTATTTTTACTAACAAACATTACTATTTGTATGCCTAGTGTGTAAACATTATTGACATAATTTCATAAACATCTTCATGTCGTACAACTACTCGTAACATTTTTTCTCAACTTTCTATCATCTAAAAGTCGTAGTTAGTCATGCCTCGGGTCACATTCTATGGTCTCCGTACAGGTAGGCTACTACATCAGTACTTCTATGAATGGATGACTAGCCGGTGACAATAACGCTAGTTGGTCATACACAGTACCGTTTTGATTTTACGATCATTCGGGAAACCACCTCACGATGATTTTTTTTTTTAGACAAAGAAAAGTGTCAAAGATAAAGAGAAAAATAAAACGAACCGTGCAAAAGATAGTTCAGTTCCATCCAAACCAATCAAAGGAAAAATACCAAAGAAAAATCGGAAAGGCTCTGGGAAAGTTGTTGATGAAGATGAAGAACGAAAACGAAAGGAGAACTTAGAAGAAGGAGAAATCGATGACGACATGGAGGATGATGGTCCAGTTGTTAAACCCAAGAAAGGACGGCCAAAGGGAAAGAAAGGGAAGGAGAATAAAGAAATTAAAGAAGAAGACGAAGATAAAGATAAGAAGTCTGTAAGTGCCTGAATTGATGATAAGTAAATGAAAGAAAAGTGTGATTTCAAAATATTGCATAACTATTAATCCCCCCCCCCCCCAACCCCATTAACATCCGATTATTACCGGGTTGTGAGTACCTGATAAATGGATCATTTCAACTAGTTTTTGGCCAAATACCCCCAGGGTGGGCTTAATTGTGGATTAATACATTGCATAACCCTCATGAACTTGCATCAGATTATTACCGGGTAGTGAGTACCTGATAAACAGATCATTTCAACTATTTTTTTTTAATGGCCTTATACCCCAGGGTGGGTTTAATTGTGGATCAGTATATTGCATGAAAAAACAACAAAATAGTTTGTTATATTTCAACATTATGTACTTTTTTTTCAGATTTGTTATATTTCACAATTTGTTCCATGTAGGTTGTGTTATTATGTATAAATACAGCCTATCTGTTTGTTCGCTATAGATAAAACAAAAAGGTGGTTCTAGAGGTAAAGGTGGACAGTCAGCTCCTATGCATTTCACTGCACATAGTAATCCAGTACCACTGGTAGAGTTTATTGAACCTGATGGAGACTTAGATGAGACAACATTCAGTGCGGTATGTTATATTAGTGAACTTTCAATTTGACCAGGGAACTAGTTAAATTATTTGCGGCATGAAACTTTATGTTAATTCATTGTAGACATGTAGAGACACAGTTGTGGTGGATTCTAGGGCCAGTAACACAATAGGACTGCAATAGACGTAGGTCCTAGGTTGTTGGAAATCAAAAAATCCATATTTTATTTGTGTTCATGATTTAAAAAATTTAAATATATACGTCATTATAAACTAGACTTGATATTTCTGTTCTGAAAATATCTTTTGACAAAAATGTTTCCAAAGTTTTGCCGAATTTGTATTTGTTTTTTCCAGGCTAACATTACAAAGGTAGATACTATGTCTTTTGCCAATAATATATAATCACTGTTCTATCAGATAGGTGGTAATACCCCAAATACAGGAGCTGTTTTGTCAAATGATGAACTGGGTTCTTGAGACCGTCTGGAATCGCGGCTGGTGCTGCTGTATATACCGGAGGGTGATGGTGTAATGATATCGGACTAGCATGTGTTAGAACCTAACTGTACCATACTAACTGTATACTACTAAGGATACTCTCATTGCCTCATCCTTCGGATGGGACAAAAAGCCATTGGTCCCATGTACATAGTGCACGTTAAAGAACTTGGTACAATATTCGCAAAGAGTAGGGGATCGCTGCACTGCTGGCTGTCGTGGGTCCGTGGAGAACCTAATCCGAATTTCCTCAGTTTCCAGTTAAGCTTGAGGACAAATATAAATACTTTATACCTTTAAAGTGCACATGGTTATAACTGTGTACACTGGACCTACGGTTTATAGTCATTATTCGAGAAGAATTATTCCACACGTAGAACTAGGAACGAATTGGCCTCCAACTGATGCCGATATTGTCTTATAAAACTAAAAAATGGATTCACCTCATTTTTTTTAGTGTAAGGAAAGAATGCGTCCAGTAAAACGAGCTCTGAAACTGTTAGACAACCCACCGGAAGATGTTTCGGAAAGCGATCAGCTTAATCACACACGTCAATGCTTACTCAAGATTGGTGATCGAATCAACGAATGCATTGCAGAGTTCACTGGAGCTGAAAAAATGTCTGAATGGAAGGGGTAAATAAACAAACAAAGTAAAAAATGGTTCTTGGGCTTCACCTTCGACCCCACCTGTGATGGCATGCAAGATTATTTGTAAATACAACCAGGCCCACTGTCATAGAGAAACTAGGCTGCATTTATCAATCCTATAGTTTGACAAGCTATCTTGTGCCTTTGTTATTCATAATTTTAATTTGTTGCAACTTTCACATCGCACTGAAATTTCTTTAAAGCACTTTTAATTATAAAGGAAATTATTATCTTGTAGATATTTGTGGACTTTTGTAGCGAAATTTACAGAATTTGACGCCAAGAAACTGTATAAATTATACAAGCATGCAAATAAGAAAAGGGCTGATGAAAGAAACAAAGATCTAGAGGTAAGCTGTTTATATTTATATATTTATTCCTTTAGTGATATACAAAATGGGAGTACTGAGCAGAGACAAAAGCTATCAAAGTCTCTCTTACTCCAGACAATCAAACAATTCAAGCAGAAAAGATTAAGAATTACAAAAATGTACAATATGAAAATCAAATTTGTAACAGTAAATGTTTGAAAAAAAAGAATTATTATTATTGGTTTTCTTTCTGCATACATAACAATATGTTTTATTAAAAGATAATAGAAGTGATTAATAGTAAATAGTTAATTTTGTAAATGTTTTTTTGTTGCTACTTCTACAGTATTAAAATTTGTTGTGAAAGAGTCATCCATAAATTATGTGGTTTTTTTTATGCATGTGAGTTTGGATCATGCTTGTGGCATGCATGACAATTAAAGATTCCATCTTCTAATCATCTCTGGTTCTTATTATGTTAAAACGTGTTCTTTATTCTATATTTAGACTAAGCAACCTAAGCCTACATCAGGGGCTGCAACAAAGAAAAGACAAGGAGAAATACACCCAAACGGTCCAGGGACCAAACGAATACATTCCAGTGGTGACTCCAGTCGAGATCGTGACAGGTAAGACCTTTTAGGAAAATTTGGTGATTACTTATTGATTTTGGATATGCACTACAAATTCAATTGGTTTCAGCAGTTAAAACTATGTTGCACTTGTCTTCCTTTAGAGTAGACTGCTCACTTGTTTTGTATGTATTTTTGTATTTAATATTATTTTTAATTATGTTGTTTCATGTGTGTGTTTACTGTGTTTTCATTACCTGTTGATTCTGGGGATTACCAGCTGATAATAATATCCTTTTAATTGTTTAAGCTAACCATAGAACCATAGGCAAATCCAAGGTGGGCCCACCCCACCCCACTACATTTTGGAAAATTGCAATGCAAAATATGGGATATTAGGTTAAGGTCAGCACTTTTACAGTTGTTAGGCCCTGGGCTCATCATTGAAATGCCACTGTTAATGTATTTTTATTTAAGTAGTTTAAAATATATTGACTACACAATCTTTTTCTTAAGAAATAGATTTGCAGGTTCATTGTTAAATAACATGTGTTTTTTTACACGGCTTATGCTTTAGACACATACCAGTGTCCACTGGTAATACTGGTCATTATCACCCCTTCCGACCAACAGCGCCTCCCTTCAGGAGACCACCCCATAATGAGTATGGGGAGAATCAGGACCAATCCAGCAGGGATAGGTAACCCAACTACTTTTCTAATGCAAAAGAAAAAAAAAATGCAAATAATTCATTTGTTATGATTTCTTCCTTTGCTTTGAACTGAAATAAATAAATAATTTAGTAATAGTAAACTAAAACTAGAGGGTATTTCATTAAATATCATACTAAATTGCTTAAAATTAATACAGTATATCAAAACAATATATATATTTATATAAATCCAGGTTTGTTACAGCATTGCTTAGTGCAAGATACATTTATTGGAAGGAATTATTTATTGATGAAGAAAATAACTTGACGACGACATTCAAGCTAGATGATAAACATGTCATGTAATTTGAGTGTCCGGTGATAATTGGTCATGAATACACCAATCAGATTAAAACAGTTTTGGCTGTTCGAATAATCAACTAACACAATTTTGTCAGTTATCTCAACCTGATTGAGAACTGTATAATCCAGTTAGTACTCGCTTAACATTCAACTAGATTATCTACTTCATCTTGCCATAACTTGATATGAACTGTTAGCAATTTGTCATAGTTTATTACATAATCAGCTTTAGTATATAATGGCTTATATACTCCTGTCTTTTATGTGTAAACTGACTTTGGGGTTGGGTCAACCGGCTCAGCTACTGTGATTCAGTTCACTTAGGTTGACCCTGGTCTCCCCAATTTCAGTTTTTTTTTGTTATGTATATACTCAAATAGACCAAATAAATAATGAAATGAAATGAAAACTTGCTTTCAATTAAAATGTTAAATAAATGTCTTAATCCAGGTGGTACAGGTGCATTACATTTACATTAATTGACAATATGATAATTAGCTAAAATACAGCTTTTCATTTGGTTTATAGTTTACCAGCATTTCCCTGCTAATGCAATCCATTTTATTTAATTGCTTATAGTAGTTTAAAATTTAGTTTGCTTTGACATGAAATATCAATATAACATATGATATAATCCAGGTGTTATGTGGATTATTTGCATATTCTAATGAGTCATACTTCATTGAACAGATATTAGCTAAATGCGCTTTCTATAAATAATAGGGTAAATTCTGTTTTTAAAATAATATTGCTCTGATACTAAGGAAATAAAAATGTGGTTTTAATAAAGTTGTCTATAAGACTTAAATTTCAGGTTTTATTATATAGAAATATATACAATTTGTTGTTTGGAATTTTATCTTTTTCTCCAATAAAAAGTTTATGTTGTTTGTTAATTGGTAATGTTTATGTAATGTTCACAATAAGATAGACATCATTTTCAGCAAGTATCTTTGTCATGGTTTTTATATTTACGGTAATCTAGAGCATATTTATTAAATTTGCTTTTTTCTGTAGTAAATAAGGGAGTGGGTTTGTATCAATGCTGCTGTGTAAAATTTATTTTGTTGCATGAAAAGTTGTTTGCAGTACGATGTACTAACAATATATTTGCACAATGTTCACATTTATATTTACTTTTGGCTTGAATTATCTTAGAAAATTAAATCAGAATATGTCCAGTTTGTATACAGTAAATGATGAAATAAACGAGGTATACCACATTTGCTACTAATGGCAGTGCATTTATACAGAGTCCCATATCAACAGCTTTTCAATTGTCTGAGACAGCTAATAATGTGTATTGACATGCTGCTCTAATGTGCATGAACAAGGACATTTTAAAAATTAATGATTTTGTACATACCATGTACTGGCATTATAGACCATAATTTAGATCATACTTAGATGTCCTATTTTGATGTTTTGAAATGTATAAAACCACACTGCTTAGGCAAGTTAAATTTGGTAAAGTAAATTACAATATCTGCCTACCTTGCTCTGCTGTCCACTAAGAAAAAACCGTCTCCTGTATTAGTTGGCTTCCAGCCCAAAGTAAGCAGCCACCCTTTGTGGTGCTTATTTTTACCTACAGTTATTTATTAGCAAGTTCATTTTTTTACTTTATTTCATGCATGGTTATAAAAGCTGTTAGTATGCAGTATTTATAGGCCATTGAATAACGTTGTTGTTGTTGATAATCAATTATTATAACACTAGATATTTCTCTCTTTCTTTTAGGTCGGACTTTCACTCAAATCGTTCTCATCACCATGACAACCACTGGTATGATAGGGAAAGGGTGGGGAATTATGGAAGAGATCGGGATAGGGAGGACAGTAGGTATGTGATGAAGAAATAAACAATTATTTTCTTATTATTTGAATCTCAGAGCATATTTATTCATTTTAGAACTGAATCAGAATCATTTACTGTCTGTGTAATTTCAGTCAAGTGACTTGGTGGTTTAAGGCAGGGGCACTGCAAACCACAGCCATAATATAGGCACTCCTTTGTCATAGTTCTGGTAGAACAAATCTCCTCGGATAAGGACTGGAGGTCCAGTGTATACATCTCAGTGTTCACACTTCAGCCACAGTTGTTAATATGGAAACCACAAGAGATAAAAGAGGTTTACCAAATTGTAAAAATTTATTCCACTAGGTATAACACAGATCATAAAAGAAGTGCTACTGGGTCGGGAGCTTCCAATTCAGGTCGTCACCAACCATATTTCCGGGATGAGCGTCACCATGGCGATAAATCTGAATATCTATCACACAGTCAACATCAAGCAGGCAGTCGAGATGAACGATTTCATCACCCCCATGCAGACACTAAACGTAGAAAAATTGAACGTTCTGATAAACGGAGGTCGTCGAGTTCAGGGGACCATTGGGGAGGAGGAGATGCAAGTTCACCAAATAAAGCTAAAGGTCACCATCATTGAACGATTACCAAGGTAACAATTGTTACATTGTCCAGTTATGGTAAAAACACTTGTTGTCAAAGCCAATGCAGTTGCTATAATTGTATGAAGTTAATTCTCTGTGGTTACATTGTAATAGTAAACAAATTGTGTTACTATAGTAACATAATATTGTTCCATAGCAACATTGTACATCAAAGCAAGAATATTGTTACTATGGTGATATACTGGAGCTGCAGTTCCATGATTCTATACTAGAAAATAAAACGTCTCAGCTCCGAGGAAGCTAGCATAAGCTACACCAAAATATAGTCATGATCAGAAGGTGACCATGCTGAAATTAAATAAAGAAATATCTTTAGATGATGACAATGTATAGATCATGGTGAACCCTTTTGAAATACTAGAATGTAAATGATTAAAAACTTGAATCACAAAAAATCATACAATACTTGAAATGAATTGCAAGGCATATTGGTTCACATCATCGTGCTGGTTCACACCACTGTGTTGGTTCACATCATCGTGTTGGTTCACACCACTGTGTTGGTTCACACTGCCGTGTTGGTTGACAACACCATGCTGGTTCACACCGTCGTGTTGGTTCACATCATCGTGTTGGTTCACACCACTGTGTTGGTTCACACTGCCGTGTTGTTTCACAACACCATGCTGGTTCACATCGCTGTGTTGGTTCACACCATCGTGCTGGTTCACACCACTGTGTTGGTTCACACTGCCGTGTTGGTTGACAACACCATGCTGGTTCACATCACCGCATTGGTTCACACCGCCGTGCTGGTTCACACCACTGTGTTGGTTCACATCATCGTGTTGGTTCACACCACTGTGTTGGTTCACACCGCCGTGTTGGTTCACATCATCGTGTTGGTTCACACCACTGTGTTGGTTCACACCACTTTATTGGTTCACACTGCCGTGTTGTTTCACAACACCATGCTGGTTCACATCGCCGTGTTGGTTCACATCATCGTGTTGGTTCACACCACCGTGCTGGTTCACACCACTGTGTTGGTTCACATCGCCGTGTTGGTTCACATCATCGTGTTGGTTCACACCACCGTGCTGGTTCACACCACTGTGTTGGTTCACACTGCCGTGTTGGTTGACAACACCAAGCTGGTTCACATCACCGCATTGGTGCACACCGCCGTGCTAGTTCACACCACCGTGTTGGCTCACACCACTGTGTTGGTTCACACCACTGTGTTGGTTCACACCACTGTGTTGGTTCACAACACCATGCTGGTTCACATCACCGCGTTGGTTCACACCGCCATGCTGGTTCACACCACCGTGTTGTTTCAAACCACCGTGTTGGTTCACACCGCCATGCTGGTTCACACCACTGTGTTGGTTCACAACACCATGCTGGTTCACATCACCGTGTTGGTTCATATCACCGTGTTGGTTCATCCTGTAATTCTAAAATCTATATTGCCTTGTGCTTGTCAATTTTATTTGTAAACTAAATGTTGTTTTATTTATGTGTGTGTTTTTTATTGATTCGCACATAGTTATGGCTTCTGATTGTCAGCAATATAACAAATGGATTGTTATTAATTTTTCTATGAAAACAAAAATGTTAATATATAAAAAAGGGTGTGCACTACACCTAGTTAAATAATCATGCTATTCAAATTTGTAATCATGAACTTAATTGATGAAATTAGCATTGTAAAAACAATGCATAAGGCTGCTTTCACACTAGGAAAATGTTTGCAACCTTTACATATATGCTGTTCACACTTGGAAAATGTTTGAGAACTTACATACAGTATGCTGTTTGAAGTCAATCCACATGCAGCAATATGTCAGGCATGTCGAATTGGGTGTGGTCAGTCATATTATGTTTTCAGGAAAGTTTCACTTCATTTTTTATGCTACAACTTGTTTTGTGTCTGCAAAATAATTCACCTATTTTAAAGCCAGCATCAGGTGGTATTTTACCGTAAAAATTAATTATATTAGATTATGCATTTTCCACACAGTATAGTTCTATAATCTCAAAAATATGGTTTCCAACCGCATTTTAAATAAGAGGAAATAATTTTAACTTAATTTATTACCTGTGAATTCTGGCTATCTTTGCCAACAGTTAACAGCGGTATTCAAATATTAAGCTTTCATTTTGTGTCCTTTTCCCATCAGCACTAGTGAATAAGTTATCAAGTGAATACAAAGAAAGTATATTTTTGTTAATCGATATATTTATTGCTTGTTAACAATCATTGCCAAACCATTTTCATGATCATGATAAATTCCAAAAAAAACATATATAATAATAAAAATATGTAAAAATATATTTTGCATTGAGATACAGCCACTGATACCCACAGCATTGTCATTTTTTCAGTAATTTGCCTTTAGATATATATAATAATATAAATATTTTGTCAGGTCAATCTGAATAAAAATGTATTGTTTATCAGGTCACTGGTTTCACAGTGCAAGTCCTATTGATTTCTGCTCATAATTAGGTTTATATATCATTTTAAATATAGTGTATATTTTGCATACCTGCAATAACAAACTCCACCTGAATAGAATTTATATCTTATTATTGTAAATGAGATGTTATTGAAATGTGTATGATTGAATGTTGTAATCATGAAAACATGTGAGCAAATGTACACAGTGCTGGAAGACAGTGTCATATAAAGAACCTCTACAAAATGAGCATCTCTAATTCTCTCTCTTTAAAAAATTCTGGAGCTGAGCATGTCTTTTAGTTTATAAATAGAATCATTAATATTTTGTTATGATAAAATAATAATAATGTAATTAATTATCAATTTGTATTGTCACTTAATAAATATTATTTTTATTTGTCATGGTGCTTGTTAAAATGACATTTTTGTAATAGTTATTTTTGTTTTGCATTTCCTTTTAATCCTAGATGTAAACCTCTCACTGTCTTCCATGTATCTTCCAATATCTACATTTGATAATGTCAAAGAAAATTGATTGAAACAATAGATATGAACATTCTCATACAGTAGTATTCATATCATAATTAATCTATATTATTGTAAATTATAAATTTGTATTCCAACTTTAAAATAAAACAATTTATGTAATTGAATTGATATCTGAATATCCAGTTAAGGACCAGAATATATACCTTTAATGAATCTTAACAGACAAACTTGACAGTCCAGGAGTAGGCAAATGAAATACTGTTATTGTACAATAATATAATTTGGAGGTTATTACATTCATCCCAACAACTACTTCAGATTGTTAAATGTAGCTTTTCATCATGTTGTTTGAATTTACTATATTATTATTTGCAGCATTTAATTAGATTGAATATTTTATTTTTTATTGAAATCTATTGTACACCAATATTGTTTGTTTAATTTTAATTGCATTTCTTTTATTGTGTATGGAATTGGAATCATGAGAGGATTTAATTATTTTGTTTATGAATTATATTTTCTGGACTAAAAGAACTGAGATTAATATTATTAAATAATATTTAATAATAATATTTAATTATTATTATTAAATAATAATCACATTTAAAGATGTGTTGTCCCCCAAATGACACAAACTTTGAATAAGCCATTTCACAGTTTTTATAAAGTTGATGACTTCAGTAGAACAAAGAAATTCAAAACGGTAATGTTTTCTCTAAAAAGACAACTAAATGGTTAAATTCAACCAATACCACATTGCTTTGAATTAGTGTTTCAGGTAAATCATTTTTTTTTTTCAATCCAATTTTTTGGTCAAAATGAATGTTATGTTATGTGACATTAAAATAGCACATTCATCTTTTAAAAAACTTTTTCAGGGGACAATATATCTTTAGTTGTAGTAGAAGTTTATACCATTATTGTGGGAAAATGAATGTGTGTAACCCAAAGACTAAACTGTTTAAAAGTTTGTTTTTTTACATCTTTATTTTTAAGGACAATATTGTTTAACATTGATAGTATAAAACTTGCTCCAACTTCCCTCTAATTATTTGGAGTAAGTACTGTGCTCAGTAATTAACCAGCATTTTCACCTTTGACATCATGTTGTTCTTTGGGATAATTCTGAGAACCTAGACTTATTCCAATTTTATTTGTTACCTATTTGTAAAGAGAACAATTGTTCAAATCTAACATTGAATGTTGCAATGTATCATCATTTATGAAATGAATCGTGAAAATAATTAAAAGTAAAACGCTTTTTAACTTAAATATGAGAAATATATTTAATATGTAATGAGGTATAAAAAGTTATTTATTTGGAATAATTTTACTTCTCTTCCAACTGTAGTAAAATATTCAAATCATGTGCTATTGACTAAAACATTGGTAATAGTGGGGTTTGCTGTTTTATTTTTATCAATTTGTGTTAAAATGTAAAGTTTGGTGTTTATGTAAATATGTGTCTGAAGAGATTTCTTTTGTATGGATGTATCTTGAAGTCAGAATCCAGATTCTGACTAAATTACACTCTACTTTGTATCTGCATGTTAATGCCCCTTTTTGTATAAACCTTATTCCTGTCACAAAGCTAGCCGATCAAGAAGGTTACATTACAAACAAATAATTGTGTTGTTTATGAATGTTGTGTACTATTAATTCAAGTCATGCCTAATCAAGTGCTGACTCAAATTTGTGTTTGGAAGAGAATCATGCTTCTAATTCAACTAGTGGGTTCTAACATAAATATTAAAACATTAAATATTGTCTTAATAAACATTCATGAATTAAATATGCTCCAATAAGTTATCTAATCAATTATTGGTTTATGTTTCCCGATTAAATATGGCTAATTGGCATTTTAGATTTTTTTTTAAATGAATTAAAACATTTGTAAAATGTTTCAATGCAGAATGTTCTTATTACATTTGTTTAGATTTCGGTATTGTTTTCCAAGGGGATAGATTGCAACACAAAATACTGTAATTGTATAATACTTGTGTGTTTTTCTTTTGTTGTTTCAATGTGTCCAGCAACAATGTTGGCACTTCTGTACAATAGTCTGTACATTTACGCAGTGAAAATAAAAGGCAACATTTGTAAGAGAAATACTTTTTTTCTGATAGTACAGGGATTTTTTTATATATATATAATAGTTTTGGACATGCGCAGAACACATTATTTTACTCTGCACATATTAATTATGATATAGTAACCAGTTATGTCAAAAAATATAAGGGTCGAAAATGTGCTATTTTTCGAAAATTATTTTTTCAAAAAATTCCAACGTTACTTTTTTTTCATATAATTGGTTACTATAGCATAATTTACATGCGCAGAACGCGTTATTTGACCATGAGCATGTTAATTATTATAGTAACCAGTTATGTAACAAATATCAGAGTCGAAAATTTGCTATTTCTCGAACATTTTTCTGTACTAATAGTACAGGGATTTGTTCAAAAAATGCCAAATTCCGACCTTGCTATTTTTCGATATAACTGGTTACTATAGCATAATTGACATGCGTAGAACATCATTATTTTACTCGGTGCATGTTAATTATGATATAGTACCCAGTTATGTCAAAAAATATAAGGGTAAAAAATGTGCTATTTTTCGAAAATTTCCCCGTACTTAATAGTACAGGGATTTTTTCAAAAACTTGCCAAGTTCCAACCTTACTATTTTTCGATATTACTGGTTACTATAGCATAATTGACATTCGCAGAACATATTATTTTACTCTGCGCATGTTAATTTACCTCCGCCAAGGAGGTATATGTAATCGGTAGCGTGTGTTTGTTTGTTTGTTTGTTTGTTAGCAGGATTACTCAAAAAGTAATCACAAGATCTTTACCAAAATGAATAGACTGATAGATATGTGGTCAAGGACCATTCCATTACATTTTGGGACCACAGTCCCAATTCTGGACCACTTTTTAGTATACTTTTTCAGACCTGCTAGTGTTAAAAGATAGGACAGAATTTTTCAAAAGCCGGCGAGCAGTCTTAAAGTAACAAGTAAACTGAAATTGCATTTTCTCGAGAACTACTTGTCCAAAAAACTTCATTTTTTAACAAGAGGCAAGAGTTATAATTTGTGATTTGTAATTTTAAAACATAATTTGGTTTAATGTGCATGTTTTTTGATGCGAGTAGTTTAAAAAACCTATTTCTTTTCAAATTCACTCGTTTGATTTTCGCGTTGCTGTTCTATTGTTAGTCAACTGAAGCTATTGTTAATTGAAAGGCTTGTTACATAACCATTACACCAAACTCGCATACACATGCTTGTAATGAAATTAGCCTAAATCACAAACAGCATTAAGACTAAAAATATATATTTTTTTTTTTACCGGAGAAATCTTATGTAGGAGAATTTTACAGTAGAATGCACTCTCGGAGTGGCTTTCTAGTTATGATATAGTAACCAGTTATGTCAAGAAATATAAGGGTAAAAAATGTGCTATTTTTCGAAAATTTCCCCGTACTTAATAGTACAGGGATTTTTTCAAAAACTTGCCAAGTTCCAACCTTACTATTTTTCGATATTACTGGTTACTATAGCATAATTGACATGCACAGAACATATTATTTTACTCTGCGCATGTTAATTTTTCATATAGTAATCAGTTATGTAAAAAAATATAAGGATACAAAATGTGCTATTTTTCGAAAATTTCCCTGTACTATAGTAAGGAAAATTTTCGAAAAATGGCAAATTTTCGACCTTTTTAATTTTTGACATAAATGGTTACTATAGCATAATCAACATGCGCAGAGTCGAATAATGGGTTCTGCGCATTTTAATTGTGCTATAGTAACCAGTTTTATCGAAAAATAAAAAGGTCGAAAATTTGTCATTTTTTGAAAAAATCCCTCTACTATATAGTAAGGGAAATTTTCGAAAAATGGCCAATTTTCGACCCTTAAATTTTTTGACATAAATGGTTACTCTAGCATAATAAACATGCGCAAAGTCGAATAATGGGTTCTGCGCATGTCAATTGTGCTATAGTAACCAGTTTTATCGAAAAATAAAAGGGTCGAAAATTTGTCATTTTTTGAAAAAATCCCTGTACTATAGTAAGGGAAATTTTCGAAAAATGGCCAATTTTCGACCCTTTATTTTTTGACATAAATGGTTACTCTAGCATAATAAACATGCGCAGAGTCGAATAATGGGTTCTGCGCATGTCAATTGTGCTATAGTAACCAGTTTTATCGAAAAATAAAAGGGTCGAAAATTTGTAATTTTTTGAAAAAATCCCTGTACTATAGTAAGGGAAATTTTCGAAAAATTGCCAATTTTCGACCCTTTTATTTTTGACATAAATGGTTACTATAGCATAATAAACATGCGCAGAGTCGAATAATGGGTTCTGCGCATGTCAATTGTGCTATAGTAACCAGTTTTATCGAAAAATAAAAGGGTCGAAAATTGGTCATTTTTTGAAAAAATCCTTGTAGGCCTACTATAGTAAGGGAAATTTTCGAAAAATGGCCAATTTTTTACCTTTTTATTTTTTGACATAAATGGTTACTATAGCATAATAAACATGCGCAGAATCGAATAATGGGTTCTGCGCATGTCAATTGTGCTATAGTAACCACTTTTGACATAAATGGTTACTATAGCATAATAAACATGCGGAGTCGAAAAATAAAAAGGTCGAAAATTGGCCATTTTTCGAAAAACTCCTTGTACTATAGTATAGGGATTTTTTAGAAAAATGGCAAAAATTTCAAGTTTTTAAAATTCTAGTATTATGCGTTTTTATTGCTGTATATGATCATATATTGCTTTATAACCCAGTTATGCAGAAAAATAAAAGGTCGAAAATTGGCCATTTTTCGACAAAATATGGCCAAAATTTCAAGTTTTTAAAATTCAATTATTGTGCGTTTATATTGCTGTATATGATCATATATTGCTTTATGATTATCTTATAGTTCCATAGAACCCAATTATGTCGGAAAAACAAGGTCGAAAAATGGCAATTTTTCGAAAAAATCCCTGTGCTATATATAGTTCAGGGATTTTTTCAAAATATGGCCAAAATTTCAAGTTTTTAAAATTCAATTATTGTGCGTTTATATTGCTGTATATGATCATATATTGCTTTATGATTATCTTATAGTACCATAGAACCCAATTATGTCGAAAAATAAAAAGGTCGAAAATTTGCTATTTTTCGAAAAAAAACCTGTACTAATCGTTGAATCCAGCGCGAATCATTGTTAGGCATGCTATAATACAAAACGTTTAAACCATATCATTACGTACTTCGACGCCTAATGGCAGCGCGCGTCAATGTTTTTAAGCATTCAGTTCACCTAAACCGAGAGAGAACACTACCCGTTCCCTCTTCTTGTATACGATATGTTCGTAATCTAATCTAGATGATACTTCTTACTGTATTGGTATTACAATTTCTAAGCATACTTTTGGAATGTTTCTGATTGTTCTTATAATAATTATACATGGTTTCTTAAAATCTAAACACATTCTAGACTGTTTATGTAGATGTTACTGTATATTATGTTAGGAAATGGTAATTTATGACGATGTCAAACATCTTCAATACCGAGTGGCAAAGGCGCGCATATAGGCGCAGTATAATATCTAACTTGCCGTTTAACACAATAGCATTCGTATTGATTTAGACTTGATACCATACGATGGCAAACGTTGACGATGTCAAACCTCTTCAATACCGATACAGCTGGCAAAGGCGCGCATATAGGCGCGGTATAATACCTAACTTGCCGTTTAAGACAATTGCATTCGTTCGATGTATGAAATGACCGTAAACTTTTTATGACAAACCTGTTCTTCAAGTCCCCAGCACCAAGGACAGTGCGTGTCTTATTGTAAAATCATTCAACATGGTCATCTAGCATTCGTTCGATAATTCTTTAGAAAATAAACCCAAAATCTTTACTTCGACGCCTAATGACAGCGTGCGTCAATGTTTTCAGTTTACAACCAAAGAGAGAACAGCGTCGTCTTACAATCACAATGCGTGTTCAAAATACCGGGATCATACAAAATGCAAGACAGAGAAATAAAAAAAATACATATTTAAAACTGCACATATTATTTATTTTCAAATACCATATTCATTCAATCCAAGGATATAACAGCGCGAATCATTGTTCGGCATGCTATAACACAAACGTTTAAACAATAATCATTACTTCGACGCCTAATGACAGCGCGCGTCAATGTTTTTAAGCATTCAGTTCACCTAAACCGAGAGAGAACACTACCCGTTCCCTCTTCTTGTATACGATATGTTCGTAATCTTCTAGATAATACTTCTTACTCTATTGGTATTACAATTTCTAAGCATACTTTTGGAATGTTTCTGATTGTTCTTATAATAATGTTTTCACTCTAGAATGTTCATGTAGATGTTACTGTATTATGTTAGGGAATGGTAATTTATTACATCCATTGCCTATACCGTTTTGACTCATGATAATCTTGTAACGAAGGAGGGTGAGTGGAAATTGGTTTAGACTTGATACCAAGGTACATACGATGGCAATTCGTCGCGTGCTGTACACTGAGAAAACGAAATAAAATCTTTTTTAACTTCGTGAAGAAGTCAAAGCCTTTGATTGTGTTTACTTCAATGGGTATTCGTTCGATGTACATAATGCATTGGGACATTGAATATTTATGAAAAACTCATCTTCAAGACCTCCCTCGATACAGCTGGAAAGGCGCGCAACGTGGACGGGGTATTTAACACAATTCATTCGATGTATGTAATGACATTAAACATTTATGAAAAACTCATCTTCAAGACCCCCCCCCCCCCCAACCCTAATGCAATAAAAACCAGGTAGAGACATGGAAGGTTTACTTCGACGCCAATGACTGCGCGCGTCAATGTTTTCAGTTTACAACCAAAGAGAGAACAGCGTCGTCTTACAATCACAATGGGTGTTCAAAACACCGGGGTCATACAAAATGCAAGACAGAGAAATAAAAAAAATATATATTTAAAACTGCACATATTATTTATTTTCAAATACCATATTCATTCAATCCAAGGATATAACAGCGCGAATCATTGTTAGGCATGCTATAACACAAACGTTTAAACAATAATCATTACTTGGACGCCAAATGACAGCGTCAATGTTTTTAAGACTAAGTCAGCTGTGTGACTTAGGCAAATAAGGAGAGCTGACATATGATCTGCCTAACTCACTGCTTATATCATTATACTGCCCTCTGTACATTATCTGAGTGCTTGTATATACATTTGCACATGCTCAGATCGTTTTTTGTGTTTCTGCCTAAGTCAGCTGTGTGACTTAGGCAATTAAGAAGAGGAGACTCATGATTTTTTAATTCTTTCTCTTTTATTGCTACTTTCCTTTTCTAAAATCATCAGTGTTAATTTTAATCTGAAGAGCTGATGCTATTAAATTTTGTTACTTAAAGGTAGCATTTTTTGGATATCGACAGCCTCATAACAAAAGTGTCTAAGTCATAATTTTATTTTTCTGCCTAACTCACTGCTTATATCAATATACTATATTTTTTGTGTTTCTGCCTAAGTCAGCTGTGTGACTTAGGCAATTAAGGAGAGCTGACTTATGATCTGCCTAACTCACTGCTTATATCAATATACTATATTTTTTGTGTTTCTGCCTAAGTCAGCTTTGTGACTTAGGCAATTAAGGAGAGCTGACTTATGATCTGCCTAACTCACTGCTTATATCAATATACTATATTTTTTGTGTTTCTGCCTAAGTCAGCTTTGTGACTTAAGCAATTAAGGAGAGCTGACTTATGATCTGCCTAACTCACTGCTTATATCATTATACTGCACTCTGTACATTATCTGAGTGCTTTTATATACATTTGCACATGCTCAGATCGTTTTTTGTGTTTCTGCCTAAGTCAGATGTGTGACTTAGGCAATTAGGGAGAGGAGACTCATGATTTTTTTAATAAAATAAGAAATACATTTTTATAGTATATTTTTTAACCCATTTGTTACAAATTCTTTCTCTTTTATTGCTACTTTCCTTTTCTAAAATCATCAGTGTTAATTTTAATCTGAAGAGCTAATGCTATTAAATTTTGTTACTTAAAGGTAGCATTTTTTGTATATAGATGATATCGACAGCCTCATAACAAAAGTGTCTAAGTCATAATTTGTGTTTTGTTTTTCTGCCTAACTCACTGCTTATATCAATATACTATATTTTTTGTTTTTCTGCCTAAGTCAGCTGTGTGACTTAGGCAATTAAGGAGAGCTGACTTATGATCTGCCTAACTCACTGCTTATATCAATATACTATATTTTATGTGTTTCTGCCTAAGTCAGCTGTGTGACTTAGGCAATTAAGGAGAGCTTACTTATGATATGCCTAACTCACTGCTTATATCAATATACTATATTTTTTGTGTTTCTGCCTAAGTCAGCTTTGTGACTTAGGCAATTAAGGAGAGCTGACTTATGATCTGCCTAACTCACTGCTTATATCATTATACTGTCTTCTGTACATTATCTGAGTGCTTTTATATACATTTGCACATGCTCAGATCGTTTTTTGTGTTTCTGCCTAAGTCAGCTGTGTGACTTAGGCAATTAGGGAGAGGAGACTCATGATTTTTTAAATAAAATAAGAAATACATTTTTATAGTATATTTTTTAACCCATGTGTTACAAATTCTTTCTCTTTTATTGCTACTTTCCTTTTCTAAAATCATCAGTGTTAATTTTAATCTGAAGAGCTAATGCTATTAAATTTTGTTAATTAAAGGTAGCATTTTTTGTATATAGATGATATCGACAGCCTCATAACAAAAGTGTCTAAGTCATAATTTTATTTTTCTGCCTAACTCACTGCTTATAACAATATACTATATTTTTTGTGTTTCTGCCTAAGTCAGCTGTGTGACTTAGGCAATTAAGGAGAGCTGACTTATGATCTGCCTAACTCACTGCTTATATCGATATACTATATTTTTTGTGTTTCTGCCTAAGTCAGCTTTGTGACTTAGGCAATTAAGGAGAGTTGACTTATGATCTGCCTAACTCACTGCTTATATCATTATATTGCACTCTGTACATTATCTGAGTGCTTTTATATACATTTGCACATGCTCAGATCGTTTTTTGTGTTTCTGCCTAAGTCAGATGTGTGACTTAGGCAATTAGGGAGAGGAGACTCATGATTTTTTAAATAAAATAAGAAATACATTTTTATAGTATATTTTTTAACCCATGTGTTACAAATTCTTTCTCTTTTATTGCTACTTTCCTTTTCTAAAATCATCAGTGTTAATTTTAATCTGAAGAGCTAATGCTATTAAATTTTGTTACTTAAAGGTAGCATTTTTTGTATATAGATGATATCGACAGCCTCATAACAAACGTGTCTAAGTCATAATTTGTGTTTTGTTTTCTGCCTAACTCACTGCTTATATCAATATACTATATTTTTTGTGTTTCTGCCTAAGTCAGCTGTGTGACTTAGGCAATTAAGGAGAGCTGACTTATGATCTGCCTAACTCACTGCTTATATCATTATACTGCCCTCTGTACATTATCTGAGTGCTTTTATATACATTTGCACATGCTCAGATCGTTTTTTGTGTTTCTGCCTAAGTCAGCTGTGTGACTTAGGCAATTAAGGAGAGGAGACTGATGATTTTTAAAATAAAATAAGAAATACATTTTTATAGTATATTTTTTAACCCATTTGTTAAAAATTCTTTCTCTTTTATTGCTACTTTCCTTTTCTAAATTCATCAGTGTAAATTTTAATCTGAAGAGCTGATGCTATTAAATTTTGTTACTTAAAGGTAGCATTTTTTGTATATAGATGATATCGACAGCCTCATAACAAATGTGTCTAAGACATAATTTTTGTTTTTCTGCCTAACTCACTGCTTATATCAATATACTATATTTTTTGTGTTTCTCCCCAAGTCAGCTGTGTGACTTAGGCAATTAAGGAGAGCTGACTTATGATCTGCCTAACTCACTGCTTATATCTTTATACTGCCCTCTGTACATTATCTGAGTGCTTTTATATACATTTCCACATGCTCAGATCGTTTTTTTGTGTTTCTGCCTAAGTCAGCTGTGTGACTTAGGCAATTAAGGAGAGGAGACTCATGATTTTTAAAATAAAATAAGAAATACATTTTTATAGTATATTTCTTAACCCATTTTTGACAAATTCTTTCTCTTTTATTGCTACTTTCCTTTTCTAAAATCATCAGTGTTAATTTTAATCTGAAGAGCTGATGCTATTAGATTTTGTTACTTAAAGGTAGCATTTTTTGTATATAGATGATATCGACAGCCTCATAACAAAAGTGTCTAAGTCATAATTTTTGTTTTGTTTTTCTGCCTAACTCACTGCTTATATCAATATACTATATTTTTTGTGTTTCTGCCTAAGTCAGCTGTGTGACTTAAGCAATTAAGGAGAGCTGACTTATGATCTGCCTAACTCACTGCTTATATCATTATACTGCCCTCTGTACATTATCTGAGTGCTTTTATATACATTTGCACATGCTCAGATCGTTTTTGTGTTTGCAATTAAGGAGAGGAGACTCATGATTTTTTAAATAAAATAAGAAATACATTTTTATAGTATATTTTTGGTCTCTTTAGTTCACTATGTCGGTCGGTCGGTCTGTCTGTCTGCGTTTTATCGCTTTTCTGTACTTTTTGAACTGTTTTGATGTACAGAAAAGTTTTAAAGTACACGAGCACGCGACTTATGGCTGTTGGCCTTGTTTTTGACATAAATGGTTACTATTGCATAATAAACATGCGCAGAGTCGAATAATAGGTTCTGCGCATGTCAATTGTGCTATAATAACCATATTTGACATAAATATAGCACAATTGACATGCGCAGAACCCATTATTCGACTCTGCGCATGTTTATTATGCTATAGTAACCATTTATGTCAAAAAATAAAAAGGTAAAAAATTGGCCATTTTTCGAAAATTTGACATAAATGGTTACTATAGCATAATAAACATGCGCAGAGTCGACTAATGGGTTCTGCGCATGTAAATTGTGCTATAGTAACCATTTTTTTATCGACAAATAAAAAGGTCGGAAATTGGCAATTTTTTGAAAAAAATTCCTGTACTATAGTACAGGTAAATTTTCGAAAAATGGCAGATTTTGACCCTTTTTTTCTGACATAAATGGTTACTATTGCATAATAAACATGCGCAGAGACGAATAATGGGTTCTGCGCATGTCAATTGTGCTATAAACTAGTAACCAGTTTTGACATAAATGGTTACTATAGCATAATAAACATGCGCAGAGTCGACTAATGGGTTCTGCGCATGCTAATTGTGCTATAGTAACGAGTTTTATCGAAAAATAAAAAGGTCGAAAATTGGCAATTTTTTGAAAAAATTCCTGTACTACAGTACAGGGGAATTTTTGAAAAATGACCGATTTTCGACCCTTTTATTTTTTGACAGAAATGGTTACTATTGCATAATAAACATGCGCAGAGACGAATAATGGGTCCTGCGCATGTCAATTGTGCTATAGTAACCAGTTTTGACATAAATGGTTACTATAGCATACTAAAAATGCGCAGAGTCGACTAATAACTTCTGCGCATTTTAATTGTGCTATAGTAACCAGTTTTATCGAAAAATAAAAAGGTCGAAAATTGGCCATTTTTTTGAACAAATCCCTTTACTAAAGTACAGGAAAATTTTCGAAAAATGGCCGATTTTCGACCCTTTTATTTTTTGACATAAATGGTTACTATAGCATAATAAACATGCGCAGAGTCGACTAATGGGTTCTGCGCATGTAAATTGTGCTATAGTAACCAGTTTTTTATCGAAAAATAAAAATGTCGGAAATTGGCAATTTTTTGAAAAAAATCCCTGTACTATAGTACAGGTAAATTTTCGAAAAATGGCCGATTTTGACCTTTTTTTTCTGACATAAATGGTTACTATTGCATAATAAACATGCGCAGAGACGAATAATGGGTTCTGCGCATGTCAATTGTGCTATACACTAGTTTTGACATAAATGGTTACTATAGCATAATAAACATGCGCAGAGTCGACTAATGGGTTCTGCGCATGCTAATTGTGCTATAGTAACGAGTTTTATCGAAAAATAAAAAGGTCGAAAATTGGCCATTTTTTGAAAAAATTCCTGTACTATAGTACAGGGGAATTTTTGAAAAATGACCGATTTTCGACCCTTTTATTTTTTGACATAAATGGTTATTATTGCATAATAAACATGCGCAGAGACGAATAATGGGTTCTGCGCATGTCAATTGTGCTATAGTAACCAGTTTTGACATAAATGGTTACTATAGCATACTAAAAATGCGCAGAGTCGACTAATAACTTCTGCGCATTTTAATTGTGCTATAGTAACCAGTTTTATCGAAAAATAAAAAGGTCGAAAATTGGCCATTTTTTGAACAAATCCCTTTACTAAAGTACAGGGAAATTTTCGAAAAATGGCCGATTTTCGACCCTTTTATTTTTTGACATAAATGGTTACTATAGTATAATAAACATGCGCAGAGTCGACTAATGGGTTCTGCGCATGTAAATTGTGCTATAGTAACCAGTTTTTTATCGAAAAATAAAAATGTCGGAAATTGGCAATTTTTTGAAAAAAATCCCTGTACTATAGTACAGGTAAATTTTCGAAAAATGGCCGATTTTGACCCTTTTTTTCTGACATAAATGGTTAACATTGCATAATAAACATGCGCAGAGACGAATAATGGGTTCTGCGCATGTCAATTGTGCTATACACTAGTTTTGACATAAATGGTTACTATAGCATAATAAACATGCGCAGAGTCGACTAATGGGTTCTGCGCATGCTAATTGCGCTATAGTAACGAGTTTTATCGAAAAATAAAAAGGTCGAAAATTGGCCATTTTTTGAAAAAATTCCTGTACTATAGTACAGGGGAATTTTCGAAAAATGACCAATTTTCGACCCTTTTATTTTTTGACATAAATGGTTACTATAGCATAATAAACATGCGCAGAGACGAATAATGGGTTCTGCGCATGTCAATTGTGCTATAGTAACCAGTTTTGACATAAATGGTTACTATTAGCATAATAAACATGCGCAGAGTCGACTAATGGGTTCTGCGCATGCTAATTGTGCTATAGTAACGAGTTTTATCGAAAAATAAAAAGGTCGGAAATTGGCCATTTTTTAAAAAAATTCCTGTACTATAGTACAGGGGAATTTTCGAAAAATGACCAATTTTCGACCCTTTTATTTTTTGACATAAATGGTTACTATTGCATAATAAACATGCGCAGAGACGAATAATGGGTTCTGCGCATGTCAATTGTGCTATAGTAACCAGTTTTGACATAAATGGTTACTATAGCATACTAAAAATGCGCAGAGTCGACTAATAACTTCTGCGCATTTTAATTGTGCTATAGTAACCAGTTTTATCGAAAAATAAAAAGGTCGAAAATTGGCCATTTTTTGAACAAATCCCTTTACTAAAGTACAGGGAAATTTTCGAAAAATGGCCGATTTTCGACCCTTTTATTTTTTGACATAAATGGTTACTATAGCATAATAAACATGCGCAGACACGAATAATGGGTTCTGCGCATGTCAATTGTGCTATAGTAACCAGTTTTGACATAAATGGTTACTATTAGCATAATAAACATGCGCAGAGTCGACTAATGGGTTCTGCGCATGCTAATTGTGCTATAGTAACGAGTTTTATCGAAAAATAAAAAGGTCGGAAATTGGCCATTTTTTGAAAAAATTCCTGTACTATAGTACAGGGGAATTTTCGAAAAATGACCGATTTTCGACCCTTTTATTTTTTGACATAAATGGTTACTATTGCATAATAAACATGCGCAGAGACGAATAATGGGTTCTGCGCAGAGACGAATAATGGGTTCTGCGCATGTCAATTGTGCTATAGTAACCAGTTTTTGACATAAATGGTTACTATAGCATAATAAACATGCGCAGAGTCGACTAATGGGTTCTGCGCATGTCAATTGTGCTATAGTAACCAGTTTTGACATAAATGGTTACTATAGCATAATAAACATGCGCAGAGTCGAATAATGGGTTCTGCGCATGTCAATTGTGCCATAATAACCAGTTTTATCGAAAAATAAAAAGGTCGAAAATTTGCCATTTCTTGAAAAAAATCCCTGTACTATAGTAAGGAAAATTTTTGAAAAATGGCCAATTTTCGACCCTTTTATTTTTTGACATAAATGGTTACTATAGCATAATCAACATGCGCAGAGTCGAATAATAACTTCTGCGCATGTTAATTGTGCTATAGTAACCAGTTTTATCGAAAAATAAAAAGGTCGAAAATTGGCCATTTTTTGGAAAATGCATAATAAACATGCACAGAGTCGAATAATGGGATTTTTTTCAAGGAAATGCCAAATTCCGACCTTACTATTTTTCGATATAACTTGTTACTATAGCATAATTGACATGCGCAGAACATATTATTTTACTCTGCGCATGTTAATTACGATATAGTTACAAGTTATGTCAAGAAATATAAGGGTCGAAAATGTTCTATTTTTCGAAAATTTTCCAAATTCCGATCTTACTATTTTTTTGGTTTAAAAAACTTGCCAAATTCCTATTTCAAGTTCCTATAGAATAATTGACATGCGCGGAACACATTATTTGACCCTGCGCATGTTTATTATTATATAGTATTTGTTCGAAACATTTACTTTCTAAATACCCCAAATACAGCTTGCCTTGCATATAGAATGCTAAAGAGAACTAAACGCAGACTAAATTAGTTTATAATGTTTTATACATCCAATTTGACCGGCCTAAATAGTATCAGAATTAGTAATTGTTATGATCATCATTAGTCTGGCCTCTAAATTAGAAACACCTAAGCCTCACTACAACTTCAAGGTTGATTATCAGAGCGAGGGCAGGTAGAACTTTTTAGTGATGCTCCTTGTTAAGAAAAGAAATAGAAAAAATACAATACATTTTATCAAGAAATATGCATAAAAAAACATAAAATATTCTAAATAGGACGGAAAGGGTAATTAGGAAAGAATGAAAGGAATAGGGGATGTGGAGTCCACTGCAATTATATATGTCACAGGGTCTGAAAATATTAATACCTACATAGATAAGACCTTAGACATTACATATACCTACAAAACAATAAATAATAAAAAAAAAAAAAAAACCTGTTAATCATTATCATTATTAATTAATAAAATAAAACAATCAATATGTTAATATTAGGGAAAGAATCATGTAAATTATTATCATATTTTAATAATAAAATACAAAGAAAAACAAGAGAAACCTGTAAATCGTTAGCATAATAATTAATAAAATACCTAGAAAAACAATCAATATTATGCTAATAGAGGAAGGAAACATGTAAATCATTAGCATAATAATTAATAAAATACCTAGAAAAACAATCAATATTATGCTAATAGAGGAAGGAAACATGTAAATCATTAGCATAATAATTAATAAAATACCTAGAAAAACAATATTATGCTGATAAGGGAAAGAAACATGTAAATCATTAGCATATTATTATTAATAAAATACATAGAAAAACAATCAATATTATGCTAATAAGGGAAAGAAACCTGCAAATCATTAGCATAATAATTAATAAAATACCTAGAAAAACAATCAATATTATGTTAATAAGGAAAAGAAACATGTACATCATTAGCATAATAATTAATAAAATACATAGAAAAACAATCAATATTATGTTAATAAGGAAAAGAAACATGTAAATCATTAGCATAATAATTAATAAAATACATAGAAAAACAATCAATATTATGTTAATAAGGAAAAGAAACATGTAAATCATTAGCATAATAATTAATAAAATACATAGAAAAACAATCAATATTATGTTAATAAGGGAAAGAAACCTGTAAATCATTAACATATTAATTAATAAAATACCTAGAAAAACAATCAATATTATGCTAATAAGGAAAAGAAACATGTAAATCATTAGCATAATAATTAATAAAATACATAGAAAAACAATCAATATTATGTTAATAAGGGAAAGAAACATGTAAATCATTAGCATATTAATTAATAAAATACATAAAAAACAATCAATATTATGCTAATAAGGAAAAGAAACCTGTAAATCATTAGCATATTAATTAATAAAATACATAGAAAAACAATCAATATTATGTTAATAAGGGAAAGAAACATGTAAATCATTAGCATAATAATTAATAAAATACATAGAAAAACAATCAATATTATGCTAATAGAGGAAAGAAACCTGTAAATCATTAGCATAATAATTAATAAAATACCTAGAAAAACAATCAATATTATGCTAATAGAGGAAAGAAACATGTAAATCATTAGCATAATAATTAATAAAATACCTAGAAAAACAATCAATATTATGTTAATATGGAAAAGAAACATGTAAATCATTAGCATAATAATTAATAAAATACATAGAAAAACAATCAATATTATGTTAATAAGGGAAAGAAACATGTACATCATTAGCATATTCTATTAATAAAATACCTACAAAAATAATCAATATTATGATAATATGGGAAAGAAACCTGTAAATCATTAAAATATTATATTAATAAAATACCCACAAAATCAATCTTATGTTAATAAGGGAAAGAAACCTGTAAATTATTAGTATATTTTATCAATAAAATAAAAACAATATACCTAGAAAAAACACGTTTTTTAAAAAAACGTAGAAAAGCAGTATGCTTATAAGAGAAAAAAACCCTAATGAACCATTTATTTTGCACTAGGAGTCATACAAAAATCAATATACTTTTTTTAATGCAAATACTTATCTATATAACAACAAAATCAACATAAATGTTTACCATTTACAGTTCAACATTTACTTACAGCGACCTGCTAAAATCCTGAGATATGCTCTAAATGTGGTGGAGCATGAAAGAGTCCATGACATCTATGCTCTCAGTTTATCCAAGTGGCCCAACAAGCAACCTATATCAAGATCTAAAAAGAACACTGGAGAAGAAAAATAGTATATCATGCTTACCTTAATCATACTTACCGCAACTGCAATGTTAACACATACATCTGTGGTCCATTTGGACATCTCTCCTACAAAGTATAGAAAACATGTGCTTGCTTAGTGAGAGAGAATGTATCATAAAAACATGTAGGCCTACCGTGTCAATAGAGAGCCAAGGATTTCATTTTAGTTTTCTATTTTTAGAAAATTGTTGTCTTAAGGATATTCGTCTGGTGACACATTTATTGTGATGAATTATTGTGATTGTGATGGATTATTTTTAGGTTTTTCAATAAAAAAAATGAAAATATACATTTCTTTTATGTATATAAAACATCATACTTACCCAACATAAATACTTATGAAATAGTTTCCATTAGGAATTGTTTACAAAACAAACCATAGCTATCCAGCAAAAACTGTACAGAAAGAAACCATATGTCTACTGGATGAGTTGAATGTTGAATACATCAATTGTCTTGATATGGGGTGTACATCTTGACTGGATGAGTTGAATGTTGAATACATCACTTGTCTTTCTATGGGGTGTACATCTTGACTGAATGAGTTGAATGTTGAATACATCAATTGTCTTGTTATGGGGTGTACATCTTGACTGGATGAGTTGAATGTTGAATACATCAATTGTCTTGTTATGGGGTGTACACCTTGACTGGATGAGTTGAATGTTGAATACATCAATTGTCTTGATATGGGGTGTACATCTTTACTGGATGAGTTGAATGTTGAATGCATCACTTGTCTTGATATGGGGTGTACATCTTTACTGGATGAGTTGAATGTTGAATACATCAATTGTCTTGTTATGAGATGTACATCTTTACTGGATGAGTTAAATGTTGAATACATCAATTGTCTTGCTATGGGGTGTACATCTTTACTGGATGAGTTGAATGTTGAATACATCAATTGTCTTGTTATGGGATGTACATCTTTACTGGACAACTTGAATGTTGAATACATCAATTGTCTTGCTATGGGGTGTACATCTTTACTGGATGAGTTGAATGTTGAATACATCAATTGTCTTGTTATGGGATGTACATCTTTACTGGATGAGTTTAATGTTGAATACATCACTTGTCTTGTTATTGAGTGTACATCTTTACTGGATGAGTTTAATGTTGAATACATCAATTGTCTTGTTATGGGATGTACATCTTTACTGGACAACTTGAATGTTGAATACATCAATTGTCTTGTTATGGGATGTACATCTTTACTGGACAACTTGAATGTTGAATACATCAATTGTCTTGTTATGGGATGTACATCTTTACTGGATGAGTTGAATGTTGAATGCATCACTTGTCTTGTTATTGAGTGTACATCTTTACTGGATAAGTTTAATGTTGAATACATCAATTGTCTTGTTATGGGGTGTACATCCTTACTGGACAACTTGAATGTTGAATACATCAATTGTCTTGTTATGGGATGTACATCTTTACTGGATGAGTTGAATGTTGAATGCATCAATCGTCTTGTTATGGGATGTACATCTTTACTGGATGAGTTGAATGTTGAATGCATCAATTGTCTTGTTATGGGATGTACATCTTTACTGGATGAGTTAAAATGTTGAATACATCAATTGTCTTGCTATGGTGTGTACATCTTTACTGGATGAGTTGAATGTTGAATACATCACTTGTCTTGTTATCGGGTACATCTTTACTGGACAACTTGAATGTTGAATACATCAATTGTCTTGCTATGGGGTGTACATCTTGACTGGCTGAGTTGAATGTTGAATACATCAGTTGTCTTGTTATGGGGTGTACATCTTGACTGGCTGAGTTGAATGTTGAATACATCAATTGTCTTTCTATGGGGTGTACATCTTGACTGGATGAGTTTAATGTTGAATACATCAATTGTCTTGTTATGGGATGTACATCTTTACTGGATGAGTTGAATGTTGAATACATCAATTGTCTTGATATAGGGTGTACATCTTGACTGGATGAGTTGAATGTTGAATACATCATTTGTCTTGTTATGGGGTGTACATCTTGACTGGATGAGTTGAATGTTGAATGCATCACTTGTCTTGTCATGGGGTGTACACCTTGACTGGATGAGTTGAATGTTGAATACATCAATTGTCTTGATATGGGGTGTACATCTTTACTGGATGAGTTGAATGTTGAATGCATCACTTGTCTTAATATGGGGTGTACATCTTTACTGGATGAGTTGAATGTTGAATACATCAATTGTCTTGTCATGGGATGTACATCTTTACTGGATGAGTTGAATGTTGAATACATCACTTGTCTTGTTATGGGATGTACATCTTTAATGAATGAGTTTAATGTTGAATACATCACTTGTCTTGTTATGAGATGTACATCTTTACTGGACAATTTGAATGTTGAATACATCAATTGTCTTGTTATGGGATGTACATCTTTACTGGATGAGTTTAATGTTGAATACATCAATTGTCTTGTTATGGGATGTACATCTTTACTGAACAACTTGAATGTTGAATACATCAATTGTCTTGTTATGGGATGTACATCTTTACTGGACAACTTGAATATTCAATACATCAATTGTCTTGTTATGGGATGTACATCTTTACTGGATGAGTTGAATGTTGAATGCATCACTTGTCTTGTTATGGGATGTACATGTTGACTGGTAGAGTTGAATGTTGAATACATCAATTGTCTTGTTATGGGAAGTACATCTTTACTGGACGAGTTGAATGTTGAATGCATCACTTGTCTTGTTATTGAGTGTACATCTTTACAGGATAAGTTTAATGTTGAATACATCAATTGTCTTGTTATGGGATGTACATCTTTACTATGAGTTGAATGTTGAATGCATCAATTGTCTTGTTATGGGATGTACATCTTTACTATGAGTTGAATGTTGAATGCATCACTTGTCTTGATATGGGGTGTACATCTTTACTGGATGAGTTGAATGTTGAATACATCAATTGTCTTGTCATGGGATGTACATCTTTACTGGATGAGTTGAATGTTGAATGCATCACTTGTCTTGATATGGGGTGTACATCTTTACTGGATGAGTTGAATGTTGAATACATCAATTGTCTTGTTATGGGATGTACATCTTTACTGGACAACTTGAATGTTGAATACATCAATTGTCTTGATATGGGGTGTACACCTTGACTGGATGAGTTGAATGTTGAATACATCAATTGTCTTGTTATGGGGTGTACATCTTTACTGGATGAGTTGAATGTTGAATACATCAATTGTCTTGATATGGGGTGTACATCTTTACTGGATGAGTTGAATGTTGAATACATCACTTGTCTTGTTATGGGATGTATATATTTAATGGATGAGTTGAATGTTGAATGCATCACTTGTCTTGTCATGGGGTGTACATCTTGACTGGATGAGTTGAATATTGAATACATCAATTGTCTTGATATGGGGTGTACATCTTTACTGGATGAGTTGAATGTTGAATGCATCACTTGTCTTGATATGGGGTGTACATCTTTACTGGATGAGTTGAATGTTGAATACATCAATTGTCTTGTCATGGGATGTACATCTTTACTGGATGAGTTGAATGTTGAATGCATCAATTGTCTTGTTATGGGATGTACATCTTTACTGGATGAGTTAAATGTTGAATACATCAATTGTCTTGCTATGGGGTGTACATCTTTACTGGATGAGTTGAATGTTGAATGCATCAATTGTCTTGTTATGGGATGTACATCTTTACTGGATGAGTTGAATGTTGAATGCATCAATTGTCTTGTTATGGGATGTACATCTTTATTGGATGAGTTTAAGGTTGAATACATCAATTGTCTTGTTATGGGATGTACATCTTTATTGGATGAGTTTAAGGTTGAATACATCAATTGTCTTGTTATGGGATGTACATCTTTACTGGACGAGTTGAATGTTGAATACATCAATTGTCTTGTTATGGGACTGACATCTTTACTGGATGAGTTGAATGTTGAATACTTCAATTGTCTTGTTATGGGATGTACATCTTTACTGGATGAGTTGAATGTTGAATACATTACTTAATCTTGTTATGGGGTGAATATCTTAACTGGATGAGTTGAATGTTAAATGCATCAATTGTCTTGTTATGGGGTGAACACCTTTACTGGATGAGTTGAATGTTGAATGTATCAATTGTCTTGTTATGGGGTGAACATCTTTACTGGATGATATGAGTGTTAAATGCATCACTTGTCTTGTTATGGGATGTATATCTTTACTGGATAAGTTAAATGTTGAATACATCAATTGTCTTGTTATGGGATGTACATGTTGACTGGATGAGTTGAATGTTGAATACATCAATTGTCTTGTTATTGGATGTACATCTTTACTGGATGAGTTGAATGTTGAATGCATCAATTGTCTTGTTATGGGATGTACATCTTTACTGGACGAGTTGAATGTTGAATACATCGATTGTCTTGTTAAGGGACTTACATCTTTACTGGATGAGTTGAATGTTGAATACTTCAATTGTCTTGTTATGGGGTGTACATCTTTACTGGATGAGTTGAATGTTGAATACATCACTTGTCTTTTTATGGGGTGTACATCTTTACTGGATGAGTTGAATGTTGAATACATCAATTGTCTTGTTATGGGGTGTACATCTTTACTGGATGAGTTGAATGCTGAATACATCAATTATCTTGTAATGGGATGTACATCTTTACTGGATGAGTTGAATGTTGAATACATCAATTATCTTGTAATGGGATGTACATCTTTACTGGATGAGTTGAATGTGAAATACATCAATTGTCTTGTTATGGGATGAACATCTTTACTGGATGAGTTGAATGTTGAACACATCAATTATCTTGTAATGGGATGTACATCTTTACTGGATGAGTTGAATGTTGAATTCATCAATTGTCTTGTTATGGGGTGTACATCTTTACAGAATGAGATGAATGTTGAATACATCAATTGTCTTGTTATTGAGTGTACATCTTTACTGGATGAGTTTAATGTTGAATACATCAATTGTCTTGTTATAGGGTGTACATCTTGACTGGATGAGTTGAATGTTGAATGCATCACTTGTCTTGTCATGGGGTGTACATCTTTACTGGATGAGTTGAATGTTGAATACATCACCTGTCTTGTTATGGGGTGTACATCTTTACTGAATGAGTTGAATGTTGAATGCATCACTTGTCTTGTTATGGGGTGTACATCTTTACTGGATGAGTTTAATGTTTAATACATCACTTGTCTTGTTATGGGATGTACATCTTTACTGGATGAGTTGAATGTTTAATACATCACTTGTCTTGTTATGGGATGTACATCTTTACTGGATGAGTTGAATGTTGAATACATCAATTGCCTTGTTATGGGATGTACATCTTTACTGGATGAGTTGAATGTTGAATACATCAATTGTCTTGTTATGGGATGTACATCTTTACTGGATGAGTTGAATGTTGAATACATCACTTGTCTGGTTATGGGATGTACATCTTTACTGGATGAGTTGAATGTTGAATACATCAATTGTCTTGTTATGGGATGTACATCTTTACTGGATGAGTTGAATGTTGAATACATCACTTGTCTTGTTATGGGATGTACATCTTTACTGGATGAGTTGAATGTTGAATACATCACTTGTCTTGTTATGGGATGTACATCTTTACTGGATGAGTTGAATGTTGAATACATCACTTAATCTTGTTATGGGATGTACATCTTTACTGGATGAGTTGAATGTTGAATACATCAATTATCTTGTAATGGGATGTACATCTTTACTGGATGAGTTGAATGTTGAATACATCAATTATCTTGTAATGGGATGTACATCTTTACTGGATGAGTTGAATGTGAAATACATCAATTGTCTTGTTATGGGATGAACATATTTACTGGATGAGTTGAATGTTGAATACATCAATTATCTTGTAATGGGATGTACATCTTTACTGGATGAGTTGAATGTTGAATTCATCAATTGTCTTGTTATGGGGTGTACATCTTTACAGAATGAGATGAATGTTGAATACATCAATTGTCTTGTTATGGGATGTACATCTTTACTGGATGAGTTTAATGTTGAATACATCAATTGTCTTGTTATGGGATGTACATCTTTACTGGATGAGTTGAATGTTGAATACTTCAATTGTCTTGTTATGGGATGTACATCTTTACTGGATGAGTTGAATGTTGAATACATCAATTGTCTTGTTATGGGGTGTACATCTTTACTGGATGAGTTGAATGTTGAATACATCAATTGTCTTGTTATGGGATGTACATCTTTACTGGATGAGTTTAATGTTGAATACATCACTTGTCTTGTTATGGGATGTACATCTTTACAGAATGAGATGAATGTTGAATACATCAATTGTCTTGTTATGGGATGTACATCTTTACAGAATGAGATGAATGTTGAATACATCAATTGTCTTGTTATGGGGTGTATATCTTTACTGGATGAGTTTAATGTTGAATACATCAATTGTCTTGTTATGGGTGTACATCTTTACTGGATGAGTTGAATGTTGAATACTTCAATTGTCTTGTTATGGGATGTACATCTTTACTGGATGGGTTGAATGTTGAATACTTCGATTGTCTTGTTATGGGATGTACATCTTTACTGGATGAGTTGAATGTTGAATACATCACCTAATCTTGTTATGGGATGTACATCTTTACTGGATGAGTTGAATGTTGAATACATCAATTGTCTAGTTATGGGATGAACATCTTGACTGGATGAGTTGAATGTTGAATGCATCAATTGTCTTGTTATGGGATGTACATCTTTACTGGATGAGTTGAATGTTGAATACATCAATTGTCTTGCTATGGGTTGTACATCTTGACTGGATGAGTTGAATGTTGAATGCATCAATTGTCTTGTTATGGGATGTACATCTTTACTGGATGAGTTGAATGTTGAATGCATCACTTGTCTTGTCATGGGGTGTACATCTTTACTGGATGAGTTGAATGTTGAATACATCAACTGTCTTGTTATGGGATGTACATCTTTACAGAATGAGATGAATGTTGAATGCATCAATTGTCTTGTTATGGGATGTACATCTTTACTGGATGAGTTGAATGTTGAATGCATCACTTGTCTTGTCATGGGGTGTACATCTTTACTGGATGAGTTGAATGTTGAATACATCACCTGTCTTGTTATGGGGTGTACATCTTTACAGAATGAGATGAATGTTGAATACATCAATTGTCTTGTTATGGGATGTACCTCTTTACAGAATGAGATGAATGTTGAATACATCAATTGTCTTGTTATGGGGTGTACATCTTGACTGTATGAATTGAATGTTGAATACATCACCTGTCTTGTTATGGGGTGTACATCTTTACTGGATGAGTTGAATGTTGAATGCATCAATTGTCTTGTTATGGGATGTACATCTTTACTGTATGAGTTGAATGTTGAATACATCAATTGTCTTGTTATGGGATGTACATCTTTACTGGATGAGTTGAATGTTGAATGCATCAATTGTCTTGTTATGGGATGTACATCTTTATTGGATGAGTTTAAGGTTGAATACATCAATTGTCTTGTTATGGGATGTACATCTTTATTGGATGAGTTTAAGGTTGAATACATCAATTGTCTTGTTATGGGATGTACATCTTTACTGGACGAGTTGAATGTTGAATACATCAATTGTCTTGTTATGGGACTGACATCTTTACTGGATGAGTTGAATGTTGAATACTTCAATTGTCTTGTTATGGAATGTACATCTTTACTGGATGAGTTGAATGTTGAATACATTACTTAATCTTGTTATGGGGTGAATATCTTAACTGGATGAGTTGAATGTTAAATGCATCAATTGTCTTGTTATGGGGTGAACACATTTACTGGATGAGTTGAATGTTGAATGTATCAATTGTCTTGTTATGGGGTGAACATCTTTACTGGATGATATGAGTGTTAAATGCATCACTTGTCTTGTTATGGGATGTACATCTTTACTGGATAAGTTAAATGTTGAATACATCAATTGTCTTGTTATGGGATGTACATGTTGACTGGATGAGTTGAATGTTGAATACATCAATTGTCTTGTTATTGGATGTACATCTTTACTGGATGAGTTGAATGTTGAATGCATCAATTGTCTTGTTATGGGATGTACATCTTTACTGGACGAGTTGAATGTTGAATACATCGATTGTCTTGTTAAGGGACTTACATCTTTACTGGATGAGTTGAATGTTGAATACTTCAATTGTCTTGTTATGGGAAGTACATCTTTACTGGATGAGTTGAATGTTGAATACATCACTTGTCTTTTTATGGGGTGTACATCTTTACTGGATGAGTTGAATGTTGAATACATCAATTGTCTTGTTATGGGGTGTACATCTTTACTGGATGAGTTGAATGCTGAATACATCAATTATCTTGTAATGGGATGTACATCTTTACTGGATGAGTTGAATGTTGAATACATCAATTATCTTGTAATGGGATGTACATCTTTACTGGATGAGTTGAATGTGAAATACATCAATTGTCTTGTTATGGGATGAACATCTTTACTGGATGAGTTGAATGTTGAACACATCAATTATCTTGTAATGGGATGTACATCTTTACTGGATGAGTTGAATGTTGAATTCATCAATTGTCTTGTTATGGGGTGTACATCTTTACAGAATGAGATGAATGTTGAATACATCAATTGTCTTGTTATTGAGTGTACATCTTTACTGGATGAGTTTAATGTTGAATACATCAATTGTCTTGTTATAGGGTGTACATCTTGACTGGATGAGTTGAATGTTGAATACATCAATTGTCTTGTTATGGGATGTACATCTTTACTGGATGAGTTGAATGTTGAATACTTCAATTGTCTTGTTATGGGATGTACATCTTTACTGGATGAGTTGAATGTTGAATACATCACTTGTCTTGTTATGGGGTGTACATCTTTACTGGATGAGTTGAATGTTGAATACTTCAATTGTCTTGTTATGGGATGTACATCTTTACTGGATGAGTTGAATGTTGAATACATCACTTGTCTTGTTATGGGATGTACATCTTTACTGGATGAGTTGAATGTTGAATACATCACTTGTCTTGTTATGGGGTGTACATCTTTACTGGATGAGTTGAAAGTTGAATACATCAATTGTCTTGTTATGGGATGTACATCTTTACAGAATGAGATGAATGTTTAATACATCACTTGTCTTGTTATGGGGTGTACATCTTTACTGAATGAGTTGAATGTTTAATACATCAATTGTCTTGCTATAGGGTGTACATCTTTACTGAATGAGTTGAATGTTGAATACATCAATTGTCTTGTTATGGGGTGTACATCTTTACTGAATGAGTTGAATGTTGAATACATCAATTGTCTTGCTATGGGGTGTACATCTTTACTGAATGAGTTGAATGTTGAATACATATATTGTCTTGCTATGGGGTGTACATCTTTACTGAATGAGTTTAATGTTGAATGCATCACTTGTCTTGTTATGGGGTGTACATCTTTACTGGATGAGTTGAATGTTGAATGCATCACTTGTCTTGTTATGGGGTGTACATCTTTACTGAATGAGTTGAATGTTGAATACATCAATTGTCTTGCTATGGGGTGTACATCTTTACTGAATGAGTTGAATGTTGAATACATCAATTGTCTTGCTATGGGGTGTACATCTTTACTGAATGAGTTGAATGTTGAATGCATCACTTGTCTTGTTATGGGGTGTACATCTTTACTGGATGAGTTGAATGTTTAATACATCACTTGTCTTGTTATGGGATGTACATCTTTACTGGATGAGTTGAATGTTTAATACATCACTTGTCTTGTTATGGGGTGTACATCTTTACTGGATGAGTTGAATGTTGAATACTTCAATTGTCTTGTTATGGGATGTACATCTTTACTGGATGAGTTGAATGTTTAATACATCACTTGTCTTGTTATGGGGTGTACATCTTTACTGGACGAGTTGAATGTTGAATACATCAATTGTCTTGTTATGGGATGTACATCTTTACTGGATGAGTTGAATGTTTAATACATCACTTGTCTTGTTATGGGGTGTACATCTTTACTGGATGAGTTGAATGTTGAATACTTCAATTGTCTTGTTATGGGATGTACATCTTTACTGGATGAGTTGAATGTTTAATACATCACTTGTCTTGTTATGGGGTGTACATCTTTACTGGACGAGTTGAATGTTGAATACATCACTTGTCTTGTTATGGGATGTACATCTTTACAGAATGAGATGAATGTTGAATACATCACTTGTCTTGTTATGGGATGTACATCTTTACAGAATGAGTTGAATGTTGAATACATCACTTGTCTTGTTATGGGGTGTACATCTTTACTGGATGAGTTGAATGTTGAATACATCAATTGCCTTGTTATGGGATGTACATCTTTACTGGATGAGTTGAATGTTGAATACTTCAATTGTCTTGTTATGGGGTGTACATCTTTACTGGATGAGTTGAATGTTGAATACATCACTTGTCTGGTTATGGGATGTACATCTTTACTGGATGAGTTGAATGTTGAATACATCAATTGTCTTGTTATGGGATGTACATCTTTACTGGATGAGTTGAATGTTGAATACATCAATTGTCTTGTTATGGGATGTACATCTTTACTGGATGAGTTGAATGTTGAATACATCACTTGTCTTGTTATGGGATGTACATCTTTACTGGATGAGTTGAATGTTGAATACATCACTTGTCTTGTTATGGGATGTACATCTTTACTGGATGAGTTGAATGTTGAATACATCACTTAATCTTGTTATGGGATGTACATCTTTACTGGATGAGTTGAATGTTGAATACATCAATTATCTTGTAATGGGATGTACATCTTTACTGGATGAGTTGAATGTTGAATACATCAATTATCTTGTAATGGGATGTACATCTTTACTGGATGAGTTGACTGTGAAGTACATCAATTGTCTTGTTATGGGATGAACATATTTACTGGATGAGTTGAATGTTGAATACATCAATTATCTTGTAATGGGATGTACATCTTTACTGGATGAGTTGAATGTTGAATTCATCAATTGTCTTGTTATGGGGTGTACATCTTTACAGAATGAGATGAATGTTGAATACATCAATTGTCTTGTTATGGGATGTACATCTTTACTGGATGAGTTTAATGTTGAATACATCAATTGTCTTGTTATGGGATGTACATCTTTACTGGATGAGTTGAATGTTGAATACTTCAATTGTCTTGTTATGGGATGTACATCTTTACTGGATGAGTTGAATGTTGAATACATCAATTGTCTTGTTATGGGGTGTACATCTTTACTGGATGAGTTGAATGTTGAATACATCAATTGTCTTGTTATGGGATGTACATCTTTACTGGATGAGTTTAATGTTGAATACATCACTTGTCTTGTTATGGGATGTACATCTTTACAGAATGAGATGAATGTTGAATACATCAATTGTCTTGTTATGGGATGTACATCTTTACAGAATGAGATGAATGTTGAATACATCAATTGTCTTGTTATGGGGTGTATATCTTTACTGGATGAGTTTAATGTTGAATACATCAATTGTCTTGTTATGGGTGTACATCTTTACTGGATGAGTTGAATGTTGAATACTTCAATTGTCTTGTTATGGGATGTACATCTTTACTGGATGGGTTGAATGTTGAATACTTCGATTGTCTTGTTATGGGATGTACATCTTTACTGGATGAGTTGAATGTTGAATACATCACCTAATCTTGTTATGGGATGTACATCTTTACTGGATGAGTTGAAAGTTGAATACATCAATTGTCTAGTTATGGGATGAACATCTTGACTGGATGAGTTGAATGTTGAATGCATCAATTGTCTTGTTATGGGATGTACATCTTTACTGGATGAGTTGAATGTTGAATACATCAATTGTCTTGCTATGGGTTGTACATCTTGACTGGATGAGTTGAATGTTGAATGCATCAATTGTCTTGTTATGGGATGTACATCTTTACTGGATGAGTTGAATGTTGAATGCATCACTTGTCTTGTCATGGGGTGTACATCTTTACTGGATGAGTTGAATGTTGAATACATCAACTGTCTTGTTATGGGATGTACATCTTTACAGAATGAGATGAATGTTGAATGCATCAATTGTCTTGTTATGGGATGTACATCTTTACTGGATGAGTTGAATGTTGAATGCATCACTTGTCTTGTCATGGGGTGTACATCTTTACTGGATGAGTTGAATGTTGAATACATCACCTGTCTTGTTATGGGGTGTACATCTTTACAGAATGAGATGAATGTTGAATACATCAATTGTCTTGTTATGGGATGTACCTCTTTACAGAATGAGATGAATGTTGAATACATCAATTGTCTTGTTATGGGGTGTACATCTTGACTGTATGAATTGAATGTTGAATACATCACCTGTCTTGTTATGGGGTGTACATCTTTACTGGATGAGTTGAATGTTGAATGCATCAATTGTCTTGTTATGGGATGTACATCTTTACTGTATGAGTTGAATGTTGAATACATCAATTGTCTTGTTATGGGATGTACATCTTTACTGGATGAGTTGAATGTTGAATGAATCAATTGTCTTGCTATGGGGTGTACATCTATACTGGATGAGTTGAATGTTTAAAGCATCACTTGTCTTGTTATGGGATTTACATCTTTACTGGATGAGTTGAATGTTGAATACATCAATTGTCTTGTTATGGGGTGTACATCTTTACTGGATGAGTTGAATGTTGAATGCATCGATTGTCTTGTTATGGGATGTACATCTTTACTGTATGAGTTTAATGTTGAATACATCACTTAATCTTGTTATGGGATGTACATCTTATCTGGATAAGTTTATTGTTGAATACATCATTTGTCTTGTCATGGGGTGTACATCTTTACTGGATAAGTTTATTGTTGAATACTTCAATTGTCTTGTTATGGGGTGTACATCTTTACTGGATGAGTTGAATGTTGAATACATCACTTGTCTTGTTATGGGGTGTACATCTTGACTGGATGAGTTGAATGTTGAATACATCAATTGTCTTGTTATGGGGTGTACATCTTTACTGGATGAGTTGAATGTTGAATGCATCAATTGTCTTGTTATGGGATGTACATCTTTACTGGATGAGTTGAATGTTGAATACATCGATTGTCTTGTTATGGGATGTACATCTTGACTGGATGAGTTGAATGTTGAATACATCACTTGTCTTGTTATGGGGTGTACATCTTTACTGGATGAGTTGAATGTTGAATACATCACTTGTCTTGTTATGGGGTGTACATCTATACTGGATGAGTTGAATGTTGAATGCATCACTTGTCTTGTTATGGGGTGTACATCTATACTGGATGAGTTGAATGTTTAATGCATCACTTGTCTTGTTATGGGATGTACATCTTTACTGGATGAGTTGAATGTTGAATACATCAATTGTCTTGTTATGGGGTGTACATCTTTACTGGATGAGTTGAATGTTGAATACATCAATTGTCTTGCTATGGGGTGTACATCTTTACTGGATGAGTTGAATGTTGAATACATCATTTGTCTAATTGTTATGGGATGTACATCTTTACTGGATGAGTTGAATGTTGAATACATCAATTGTCTTTCTATGGGGTGTACATCTTGACTGTATGAGTTGAATGTTGAATGCATCACTTGTCTTGTCATGGGGTGTACATCTTTACTGGATGAGTTGAATGTTTAATGCATCAATTGTCTTGTTATTGAGTGAACATCTTGACTGTATGAGTTGAATGTTGAATACATCACTTGTCTTGTCATGGGGTGTACGTCTTTACTGGATAAGTTTATTGTGGAATACATCAATTGTCTTGTTATGGGGTGTACATCTTTACTGGATGAGTTGAATGTTGAATACATCAATTGTCTTGTTATGGGATGTACATCTTTACTGGATGAGTTGAATGTTGAATACATCACTTAATCTTGTTATGGGGTGTATATCTTTACTTGATGAGTTGAATGTTGAATACATCAATTGTCTTGTTATGGGATGTACATCTTTACTGGATGAGTTTAATGTTGAATACATCACTTGTCTTGTTGTGGGATGTACATCTTTACAGAATGAGATGAATGTTGAATACATCAATTGTCTTGTTATGGGATGTACATCTTTACAGAATGAGATGAATGTTAAATACATCAATTGTCTTGTTATGGGATGTACATCTTTACAGAATGAGATGAATGTTGAATACATCAATTGTCTTGTTATGGGGTGTATATCTTTACTGGATGAGTTTAATGTTGAATACATCAATTGTCTTGTTATGGGATGTACATCTTTACTGGATGAGTTGAATGTTGAATGCATCAATTGTCTTGTTATGGGATGAACATCTATACTGGATGAGTTGAATGTTTAATGCATCACTTGTCTTGTCATGGGATTTACATCTTTACTGGATGAGTTGAATGTTGAATACATCAATTGTCTTGTTATGGGATGTACCTCTTTACTGGATGAGTTGAATGTTGAATACATCACTTGTCTTGTTATGGGGTGTACATCTTTACTGGATGAGTTGAATGTTGAATACATCAATTGTCTTGTTGTGGGATGTACATCTTTACTGGATGAGTTGAATGTTGAATACATCAATTGTCTTGTTATGGGATGTACATCTTTACTGGATGAGTTGAATGTTGAATGCATCAATTGTCTTGTTATGGGATGAACATCTATACTGGATGAGTTGAATGTTTAATGCATCACTTGTCTTGTTATGGGATTTACATCTTTACAGAATGAGATGAATGTTGAATACATCAATTTTCTTGTTATGGGGTGTACATCTTGACTGTATGAATTGAATGTTGAATACATCACCTGTCTTGTTATGGGGTGTACATCTTTACTGGATGAGTTGAATGTTGAATGCATCAATTGTCTTGTTATGGGATGTACATCTTTACTGTATGAGTTGAATGTTGAACACATCAATTGTCTTGTTATGGGATGTACATCTTTACTGGATGAGTTGAATGTTGAATGCATCAATTGTCTTGCTATGGGTGTACATCTATACTGGATGAGTTGAATGTTTAATGCATCACTTGTCTTGTTATGGGATTTACATCTTTACTGGATGAGTTGAATGTTGAATACATCAATTGTCTTGTTATGGGGTGTACATCTTTACTGGATGAGTTGAATGTTGAATGCATCACTTGTCTTGTCATGGGGTGTACATCTTTACTGGATGAGTTGAATGTTTAATGCATCAATTGTCTTGTTATTGAGTGTACATCTTGACTGTATGAGTTGAATGTTGAATACATCACTTGTCTTGTCATTGGGTGTACATCTTTACTGGATGAGTTGAATGTTGAATACATCAATTGTCTTGTTATGGGATGTACATCTTTACTGGATGAGTTGAATGTTGAATACATCACTTGTCTTGTTATGGGGTGTACATCTTGACTGGCTGAGTTGAATGTTGAATACATCAGTTGTCTTGTTATGGGGTGTACATCTTGACTGGCTAAGTTGAATGTTGAATACATCAGTTGTCTTGTTATGGGATGTACATCTTTACTGGATAAGTTTAATGTTGAATACATCAATTGTCTTGTTATTGAGTGTACATCTTGACTGGATGAGTTGAATGTTGAATGCATCACTTGTCTTGTCATGGGGTGTACATCTTGACTGGATGAGTTGAATGTTGAATACATCAATTGTCTTGTTATAGGGTGTACATCTTGACTGGATGAGTTGAATGTTAAATGCATCACTTGTCTTGTTATGGGGTGTACATCTTGACTGGCTAAGTTGAATGTTGAATACATCAATTGTCTTGTTATGGGGTGTACATCTTTACTGGATGAGTTGAATGTTCAATACATCAATTGTCTTGTTATTGGATGTACATCTTTACTGGATGAGTTGAATGTTGAATACATCACTTGTCTTGTTATGGGGTGTACATCTTGACTGGCTAAGTTGAATGTTGAATACATCAATTGTCTTGTTATGGGGTGTACATCTTTACTGGATGAGTTGAATGTTGAATACATCAATTGTCTTGTTATTGGATGTACATCTTTACTGGATGAGTTGAATGTTGAATACATCAATTGTCTTGTTATGGGATGTACATCTTTACTGGATGAGTTGAATGTTGAATACATCACTTTTCTGGTTATGGGATGTACATCTTTACTGGACGAGTTGAATGTTGAATACATCACTTTGTCTTGTTATGGGATGTACATCTTTTCTGGATGAGTTGAATGTTAAATACATCAGTTTTATGGTTTCCGGTAGTGCACATCATTACTGGATAAGTTGAATGCATCACAGACAACCTGAAATAATGAAGATCTTGCCCAAAGGGTGTTAGTTATATAGCTACAACTCGTTAGGGTGTGGTGGTGGAGAGTGTTTGGTAATTGATTATTCACTTCTTATTGAAATTCCCAATAAAATAGCAAAATAATTAAAATAGGGGCCTAACAAAAAGAAATAAAGTAGAATTGCATATTAAATTTATTGATCCGATAAGACACATACAACCATGTAAAAAAAAATTATTTTAAAATAAATTCGCGATTTTGTAAACGAAAATTAGTAAGAGTTTGATTAAATAATGGACACAGACAACCATTTAAAACATTTATTTCAAAATAAACCCCTGATCTTGTGAAAGAAATTGGTTAAAGTTTGATCATATAAAAGACACAGACAACCATTTAAAATAATTTATTTCAATATAAATTTGTGATCCCGTGGAAAAAATTGGGAAGAGTTTGATAAAATAAGACACAGACAACCATTTAAAATAATTTATTTCAAAATAATCCCGCGCTCCTGTGAAAGAAATTTGTTAGAGTTTGATCAAATAAAAGACAGACAACCATTTAAAACATTTATTTCAAAATAAACCCACGATTCTGTGAAAGAAATTAGACAGTTTGATCAAATAAAAGACACAGACAACCATTTAAAAAATTTATTTCAAAATAAACCCCTGATCTTGTGAAAGAAATTGGTTAAAGTTTGATCAAATAAAAGACACAGAAAACCATTTAAATAATTTATTTCAATATAAATTTGTGATCCCGTGGAAAAAATTGGGAAGAGTTTGATAAAATAAGACACAGACAACCATTTAAAAATAATTTATTTCAAAATAATCCCGCGCTCCTGTGAAAGAAATTTGTTAGAGTTTGATAAAATAAAAGACACAGACAACCATTTAAAATTATTTATTTCAAAATAAATTTGTGATCCTGTGAAAGAAATTAGGTGGAGTTTGATCAAATAAGACACAGACAACCATTTTAAAACATTTATTTCAAAATAAACCTGCAATCCTGTGTAAGAAATTAGATATAGTTTTGATCAAATAAAAAACACAGACAACCATTTAAAAATAGTTTATTTCAAAATAAACCTGCGATTCTGCGAACATTTATTTGTAGAGTTTGATCAAATAAAAGACACAGACAACCATTTAAAAAAAGTTTATTTCAAAATAAACCTGCGATGCTGTGGAAAAAATTAAGTAAAGCTTAGAAAATAAAAGACACAGACAACAGTTTAAACAAATTTATTTCAAAATAAACCTGCGATTTGGTAGTTTTATCAAATAAGACACAGACAACTATTAAAAGAAAATTTGTTCCCAAAAATGTTTTCGCGATCCACTGTAAAAACTAAACAACTCTAGAAAACTCGAAGGAAAGAAAGATAAAAAATATATGCCCAAAGATGCCAAGAGTTATTTTTATCTACAGACAGTCTCTAACAGCTAGTTACAAAATCTTACTTGGTTTGATGCTTGGATGCTTGAAGCGATGTCTTGCTGTGTTAATAACCTACCTTTGTGATTCCATTTCCATAGGGTAAAAACCAGTGTGCGAGGGAATAGGGGGTGGGGAGCACAACTGGGGTTGTATCATGCATTATCTAAGTGTTAGTTATAATCATCTTACAATTGTATACATTTAATATTTTAGTATGTCTTAAGTATAGTACTTACAATTGTAAAAATAATGTGTATATGATGGTGTTCCAATAAACATACTCTTACAATTGTTTAATAACTTTGCTGAACATGATGTGATGTTTTTAACTTAATGTTTACTGACTTACAATTGTGTATAATGAGTGAAGTTGATGTTATTTAAACAATATCTTTAAATAATCATAAAATTATGCATGAAAATATAATTAAAATAAACATCAAAGACTGTCATACAGGTGACACTAGTGGTATCCTCAGCTCAATCTGTTGTGTTAGTTACTAAAACAAATACAAGCTTATATATTGTATAATATAAAATATGATATATTGTATGAATAATATAAAAAATGTTAAATATTATAACATGTTTATATTATTATACAATACTATATATTAACATGCACTGAATACAAACTTAGAAATAATACATAATATTGTAACTGAATAATAAGACGTATAAAACAACAATTTTTTTATAATTTAATTTTATAAAAATCATCTGTAACATTTTAAATAAATAACATTTCTAAACCTATCAATGCATGATACAACATTAGGCAACACATATAAATATATTGTTTATATTATAATAGATTATATATAATACTGTATAATATATTATTTGTGTGTGGATGGGAGGAGGGATAAAGCAGGATAGCATCAACCTGTGAATAAACTTACTCTACTAGAGTTAGTAATCTGTAAAGGAATAACCACAAATTAACACATAGATATGAATATTTGCAATATCTATATGTTAGTTTTAAGGTGTTATTGGTTAGGTCTTACTTTGATGTCTTCATACAAACATCTAGGCCGGAACACAAACAAATAACAACATCTAGGCCGGAACAAACAAAAATAAAACATCTAGGCCGGAACACATAAAATAAACATCTAGGTCGGAACATCACACAATTAAACATCTAGGCCAGAACATGCAAAACGTCTTGACTGAAAAACTTTTTCATGAATACCATAACAACTTTAGAAGCCATGCAGTGCTGTATGTCTTCACATGGTCGGAGAACAAATTAAGAGACTACCATAGGCCAACAAGAATGCACAAAAGTTTTTATAACGTAATACCGTTGTTTAAATTTGAAGTTGAACCTGCAAAAGAACATCAGAGTCAGATTCAGCTTCCCTATCCTAGTGTAAACATTCTAAAATGAACACAATAAAAATAATAAAGGCAATACCGTATATAAAATAATATAAATGTTGTGTATTTAAAACATTCACTCAACAATCACTGAAGCAGATTAAACTTCATACACTACGCCCATGATGGTACCAAGGAGGGCTCTTAGAAGTGACCATATTAGGCCTACTGTTAGCCTACCAATAGCAAACTTAGGCCTAAAAAAACGATAAACAAAACACTAAACTACCGAATATTACTGCTTGTAAAAGATCCAAAATAAAATTGAAAGTAACGAACTATGGTAACGCAAAGTCTTCTTCTATATTTAAAAAATAAAGCATGAATGTGTATACTTTATGTTCCTCTCATACGATGTGTGTAGGCCTACGTATGCTGAGCAGGATCGCAGCATAGCCTAGATGAGGAAACACTTGAGCTCATTTTAAACTACATAACTCTGTTGAATTCGAGTGTTTTAAGAACTAAATCAAGTTACAAAATGTGTGTATCATACTGTTTGTATTAAAGTTGCCAAAGGAAACCAATTATGCTTAACTAGTGTATATTTCCTACCTATTGCTGTTTCTTTTTCGTCGGGAGTTCTCTTTCAATCTTCTCTCCGCCGTCTTCTTCCAAAATGGCTAAAGTTGGCAACTAAGTATGCTAATTAGCAAATAGTTTGTGCTGATTGGCTAATCTAGTCGTCTGCATTACGCGCGTATTCTAAACCGGATCTAACTGGTGCTATACCAAAAAATATTCTTTGCATACATAGCTTGAAAAGTTTGCTGTTGGATCTAACTAACTTCACCCCCTCCCTCTAATCTCAGTTATAGGGCCTAGTTAGTCCATTTGTTATTTTGTTATTTGCTTACACCATATGCAATTGAGTTTAAGATAAGTAACAGCGCCGGATCCATGTAACAACCGTAGAAATACACCCTGAATACTAATTTCAATGTTTATTCTTTATAGAGGGATTTGTCCATTACCACTGTTAGAACATCGTAATCTACTACGCATATTTAATAAATGGTAATGTTTAATAATGATATTCTGTATATATATATTTGGTTTATTGCAAAAAGTAATGTAAAAAACATTGATAATTGTATGAATTTCATAGATCCTTAATGGTGTAAATGTGATAATGTTCAAGTATGTGGTCATACGAAGATTAGAGAAGATTAATATAATAGTAATACTGATGGGTTTTTTTTAATTTAGCCTACTGCCGTATTTATTCGAATAAACGTCTCAGTGCGTTTATTGTTCAGGAAGGTTTTTAGATGGAGGCGTTTATCCGGGAGAGGCGTTTATTTTTTGGTGTAATAATGATAACATGGATGTTTAAATAAATAACCCCTAAATATGAAAAATACAACCCAATTAATATCAAGAAGTGAAGCGAAATACGGTAAAAATTGTATCAAAATGTTTGGTAAATTGTAGATCATGTCAATCAATGAATTCTACTACAAATGAAAATGTGTTGTAGTGATAATATTGTGTATAGTGTATACGCATGTGGCGGGTGGCGAATAAATACGGTATTTAGAACATATAATAATATATCAGTAGATTGTAATTACGGCCTTACACATAGGCTGTAGTCCCATGTAAAATATGATATTGTTTGCGTTATGAATAATTTAATAGTTTTGGTGGGTGACAAATACGTTTTTAGCAAGTCTATTTCTTGCCATAAAAGAATGCGATTTAATCTTCCTTGATATCAAACATTATTCATAAACGACTGATAAAATGAATTGTTACTCCGGCCATTATTATAATTCGGAATTATTTATAAATAAATAATTCTTCTATGTAATATTTAATAATGCCCCGTCTATCTATAGACCAGAGGAATGAGCGAATAGACTGACTAAAACCTTAAATAGAGGGCGCTACACTTGTTTTAATGTTTTATCACAGACATCTTGATTAATACGTAAGCTGCAGATTAAAATTTTTTTTAAAGGTTTATTTTGAAATTTCTATTAGAAACAAATACACAAAGCAATTAAACTGACTTTTTTGTTCTGCATTCTTTTAATAAATTGTACTATAAAAACATCAATAATACAATCAAGAAAACTAAATAATAATTATTAAAAATAATATTTGTTTTTTTATAATTATCGCAAACTACAATAGAAATGTAAAAACTCAACACAAAGATTCCTGATTATCAATTGACTCACTTTTTTTAGTTTTATACTATCTTATGTCCTTGGGCAACATAACACTGTTTAAGCTAAATCAAGAGACAATGATGATTTGATCTGGTACCCATTATTAGAATATGTAACACAAAATTAAAATTATGATCTAATTTTTTATTTTATTAAAAATTAGATTAGAAAACATTCTCAGAATTGCTTGCATCTGGTAGGCCTACCCATAGAAAAGATAATGTTTTCAGAAATGCAAGAATAATTATCTGTGTGACTAATTTGCTTCTTTTATTTGCAAGTATGTTCGTATATGGCACTGGCACTGACACTATTGGGGGTAAATTTTGTTCTATAACACTAGTACAATATTTAGGTTAACAATGCAATATTACACAAATATCAAATGTTTATGTGATGCTGGCCAAAATACAAACTTTTTCATTATATGTTCCTATATTCTATTGAAAATGTTTGTCATTTATTCATTTTATTAGTATAAATTCACATATTAACTATTATTTACACTTGAAGCTTTTGTCTTTGTTTTAAATTTCCTGCTTTATAAGCAACCATTCCTGCTTTGTACACCATAGCTTTTGGAGGCGTGCCTTTATAACTATGCCTTTTGTTTGTTAACATTTTTGATTGGTTGATTTGTTTTATTATGTAATTTTGTGACTTATATATGTTATCCTTTGTTACAATTCTTTTCACCTGATGATGGGCTATGCCCGAAACATGTCGTTAAAATAAATCTATATTGAGGCAGTTTTAACTTATTTGATCTTGATTTTTTTATATATCCTGCCTATGCAGCTCTTTGATTTATATATATATATATACATATATATATACATATATATACATATACATATATATATACATCCACTGATTGTGAGGGCGTTTGTTGTATGAGAGAATGTATCTGGTGGGTGAAAATCTGTGATAATACCATACATGGCTCTGTGGTCTAGTGGTATGATACTCGCCCTGTAAGCGAGAGGTTGCAGGTTCGAATCCAGCCAGAGACATTTTTTCATACAACTAAAAAATATGGAACTTTCGCCAATGAGCTATGCTCGACGCGATTATGAGATCATGTTCCGAATATGAGCACTGTTTCTATAATTTACAGTATGATTTATATATAATTTACACAGTGCTACGCAACATCATTGATTTACATATACAAAATATTATTTAAAAAACCGTTGCGAATTAAAGTTGGAATTTATTCTGACTTGTTAAGCCTCCACTGATTGTGAGGGCGTTTGTTGTATGAGAGAATGTATCTGGTGGGTGAAAATCTGTGATAATACCATACATGGCTCTGTGGTCTAGTGGTATGATACTCGCCCTGTAAGCGAGAGGTTGCAGGTTCGAATCCAGCCAGAGACATTTTTTCATACAACTAAAAAATATGGAACTTTCGCCAATGAGCTATGCTCGACGCGATTATGAGATCATGTTCCGAATATGAGCACTGTTTCTATAATTTACAGTATGATTTATATATATACATATATATATATATATATACATATATATATACATACATATACATATACATATACATATACATATACATATACATATACATATACATATACATATACATATATATATATATATACACATTAGGCAATGAACATTAAATCGAAACCGCCCGGTGATATACTGAAATTTTATTAATTAATTTGAAACGATAAAGATGAGGAAATCTGTGAGAATGAGAAAAAGTCGCCCAAACCGAGAATCGAACTCGGACCGCCTGCTTGATATGCAGATGTCCTAACCATTAGACCACTGAGGCTTTCATGGTATTGTTATATATAACAGGTTGAAATTATCAGACCGTTGGGATAGAGTGCTCAATACCAAGGTAGAGCATAAATAAATAAAATAACAGCAGAAAACTTGGTTACTTCATTGTTTTTGGAACGAAAAACTAAGAAATGCAACGGAACTCAGTAAATATATATGGACACTTAAAGACTCTAAAACAAATTACTCAATTAAATGGAAAATTATAAAGAAATGCAAACCTTACTCAAATATTAACAAAAGATGTAATTTATGTATATATGAAAAGTATGTTATTATATGTCAACCAGAGCTATGCTCACTGAACCGTAAAAACAAGTTAGTCTCTACTTGTAGACATAGGAAAAAATTCTTACTAAATTGCAGATCCAAACAGTTTATCTAAAACAATAGGCTATTGTATACGACTTCCTGATGACTCACTTTTATTAAGCACTATGAGACAACTGTGTCACTTATGTTTTATATTTCACCTGAAGAGTGCGGCCAGCTACATGCTGGTCGTACGAAACAAATTTGTAGTGATTAAAACAATGAAGTAACCAAGTTTTCTGCTGTTATTAGGTTATATGCATGATATGCATATAACCTCTTGATTCTGTCAAAATCTTTATTTATTTATTTATTTATTTATTCTTTCCTTAGCACTATTTTGTCCGTGCATTATCTTGGCATCAGTTTAATCTAGCTAAGTCAATTTTTCAGAGTATATTCCTTATGGCCAGGAATCGATGTGGTTATATTTTCACGATGCGTAATCAAAAATTACGCGGTCTACGCGCGATTTTACGAAATCACGTTTGTAATCATATCTTCACAAGCGTGAATCACAATTAAACAAAATTTGGTACTCATAAATTTCAGGTCATATTTCATCATATGGCAATAAAATTACGTGCGTAGCGCATATAACGCTTGCGTACGCGCGCTTAAAATGTTCAAAATTGTCAAAATTTATTTTCGATGAAATTAGAGTACGTTTCAGGCAATTTTAAGCGTTTAAAAAATTGCCATGAGTGCGCACAATTTTGCACGCGCACTGCGCGTTAAACGTTAATGCGCACTCTTTTTGCCGGATTTCTGTTTTACAATCTTTCTTTAATAATATCCTCATATTTGGTTCAGGTTTCAACTCGAAATTGCGTTATACGGGCACATCAAAAGTGACTGGCTACGCACGTATAAGTTAACAAAATGGTGAAAATATGCTAAATTTTAAAATTAATATATATCGTCAGAATGCAGGGGAACACCTATTTTTTATTTCATTTTCTTGAAGTGTATGTATCATATGTATGATTTATTATCAAATTAAGAGAACAAAACTTGATTAAGTCATCATTAATTGCATATTAAATTTAAAAAAAATAATTTCGACAATCAAACAAATTATGACATTTTCTTAGGCCAAAATAACAAACTTAACATTAACTTTCTTCCTTCCAAAGTTCATATATTAAAGTTAAAAGTATATAGTTTGACAGTGCATCATTTGTTTACATTTTAAAGATGTCATCATAGTAAAAAATTATAATTCATTGCGGTATGTAATAATCTATTTCCACCAAACTGGTTACTGCATAGTAAATACACGGAGGAATTTTTCTACAACTTTTAGTCAGTGGTGTATGGCTTGATGGTCTGTGCTCGTGTCTATGGCATTCAAGGTACCGAGATCGAGTCTCACCTTGGGAAACGAAATAAGATTTTTTTTTTATTATCCGTATTGTTTGTTCAAATTTATTTCTTAGTGTATAGATTATACACATGATTTATAATGAAATCTAGATAAAAATTAACTTATGTCTTTATTATTATGTAACAACAAATGTGGTTTATGACATTATACGCATATGGATCTTTGATCGGATTGTGATACCGGCTATGGTGGTCGCGTCCTATCATATAATATAAATAATTAAAGATTCTGAGAAAATCAATCAATCAATATATCTTTTAAAAATTAATTATCTTTATTTAAATCAATGCATATAACCTATAATTCGTCATAGTGACGAATTAAATCTAGTTTTATTTATTTATATATATATATATATACATTATACTACATTTGACCTGCCTTGTGATACAAAATAGATAAGCTAAACCTCAATAACAAATGTTTCAAAAGACTCTTTCACTAATGACTAGAGGGTACTATGAATAGTAAATTACCGTACTATCAAAGTACCCAAATATGGTAGTGATGTGCCCAAATATGGTAGTGATGTGCCCAAATATGGTAGTGATATGATCACATTTTATTTTCACATAAAGTTTGATAGTGTAGACAGCGCATTAGGATATCTTACTACAAATTGTTTAATACACAGCATTGCAGAATATTATATTATGGATTTATACCAAGAAAGTGTAATTTGCAGCTCCTACTTGCCATGATAATATGCTGTACTGTTTTACGGGAGAAGGTTCTGGATAGTTCTGCTATTTTTTCAGTCAATTTATGTTCTTCATCTATTTATCCTTTAGGAACTGGTTAAAAATCTAGAAGCTAAAATATTAATCAACAAAGGTGAAAGTTAGAAACAAATAATGAATTGAATTTAAATTCTTTGATTATTATTATTATTATTTTATTTATATAGCGCTTTTCCAAATTAGTATAAAATGATCAAAGCGCTCAGTTAGATGGTACGGTACATTCACAGTAAGTACTGTATACAAATTGAGCCAACATTAGGTGGAGGGACTATCCCGGGGAAAGACTGGTTCAGGGAAAAAAAATATTGGCAAGCAATTCTTTTAAAAACTATCTATAGAAAGGCCTACATCTAGATCAAATGTCATTACTGGGACTATACCCAGGGATATGCCTGTTTGTGAAATCGGACATAAAGTAGTGGGTGGGTTTAAACCTGAAGTGGGATAATAACTTGAGGATATACGGGTATGGTTGTACTCACTAACTGTGGTAAGATCTTCTCCATATGTTGTACATCAACTACTGCTGCTCCTTCAGAACTAGCTTGTTCTGCACTTCTCCCAGCACCCTCTGTTCAAATAATCACAATAATTACTCAAAACTCAAACATTTATTCATCATACAACAAGAGGAAATTACAGTGCGTGCACTGCACAAAAAATTGTAATAAAATGTCAAAAAATACACCAAAAATCATTCACCTTTTAAAATTAAATTGTCTTCATTTTAGAAATGAAAGAAGATGGTGGTTTGTGCGAGAGACTGTTGTCATTAAACATCCACTTCGAATTATGCATGATGGTTGGCTTTCGTCATCCAAAATGCAATTGAAACAGTTGGGACAATAACAACAATGTATATCATAAAATAATAAGAAGAACAGTAGGACAGTATACAGTAGTATTTATTATATTATTTATTATATTTTATTATAATTTTTGATGAAATAAAATTATTATAATTTTTGATGAAATAAAATTATAATTTTTGATGAAATAAATAAAAATAAAATAAAAAATAATCATTTAAACAACAAGGTAAAAATAAAATTTGATTATGTATGTCTTACCTTTTTCCAGTTGTATTATGTTTTTTTCAATGCGGCAATATAAGATTAAAGCTCTGTCTACACAATCAAACTTTATGTGACAAAAAAAAGTGGTCATATTACTACTATATTTGGCCATATCACACTTTTTGTCAAACTAGTTGGATAGTGTAGACAGAGCATTATAGTGTATAAATAAATGAGTTAATTTTACCTTTTGCAAATATTCTGAGAAATTCAACACATAATTTAACAGCATCATTACTCACTATAATGAAGAAAGAAAATGTGCAATCTATTTATGAAGTAGAAGAGTATTAGATCAATTAGCCATGACTAATTAAAACAATCTTTGTGTATGTTCAGACCTACAACTTTATGGTCTTATATCATCATGGGATAAAGTGAGTTCTCATTTTAATTACAGTAGCATTGCACTGTTCATACTGGAAAACTTTTACAGCTCTGTTTCAATTAATTTGATTGGTTGGTTATTATATTTTACTTCTGTATCTTGTAACAAGAGTTTCCATATTGAACTCAATGTTCACTGGCAGTTTCAGACCTCAGCTGAGTTGTACACTCCATATGATACAAAACCATACATTTAAAGGTCTGTGCAGTATTCAACAATCACACTTAAGTGACATATTTCCCTTAAATATTAAGTATTTCACTTAAGTCGATAAATATTTAAGTACTTACCTTAAATTATTCACTTATATAGGAGATTTATTTAATTTTAAGGGTATGGTATGGTGAATAGTCACAGGACTTTTCAAATGAGGTGGGTTGGGGGAGGGGTGGACATTTTTTAAATGCCTTGTGTGTTTTTTGATACATTCCATACGCAAAAAACAAGAACGCTCATTTATAATTTCAATGGCCTTGGTTGGTGGCATTTAATGGTATAGGCCCTACTTACATTTTGTTTTTCCATCTGTAAAGTGCATTCGTAGAATTTTATCAATTGTTGACTGCAAAAAAAATATAAATTATCAGAGATATTTAGACCTCTGGTATTATGATACTGGAGATGGCTTTGGCCTAGCCTTAGCCTATTAAATAAGAATCAATTTATTACATCATTAGGCCTATATGTATGTTGGTTTCCTGAAATTGAAACAGATCAGGGTAATACTAATAATTTCCACATGATCTGAACCAGGATAACCTAACTAGGGTAGCCTACTAGTGTAGGCAACTAGGTACTACTAGTTAGGTTCGAAACTGGCTGTGTGCCTAGTAGTATAATACTAGTAATACACCTATGGCGATGCCTGTCTTTACGTATTTATGTACAATTTAAGTTAAGTCGCCTCGCCTAGCTAGCTACTAGGCCCTCTTAACTTAGTCTTATGCCTTGTTAGACCTGGCCCTTTAGCAGTAGGCAGGCTTTGACCTAAAAAGTATAGTACCAGGCCTATACTACACTACTAGAGCTAGCAGGGCCTACTAACTAGCTAGGCCTAGCTAGTAGGCCCACTAGTACTAAGTAGGCCTAGCTATAGGCCTAGCTAGGCTACTTACTTAGCTACTAGGCCTAGCCTACTAGGCTAGGCCTAATAAGCTGGAAATGCTAGCCTAGCTAGCTAGGCTAGGCCTACAGGCCTAGGCCTAGCTAGGCCTACTACTACTATAGGCCTATTCTATAGGCCTATACAAATTAACAGTGCACAGCTGCTTTAAAAGGCCCAGAAAATACATCACGAAATTAGAAATATAAGACGGTACACTATATGTTACATACATATATGTTACATACCAATTTGAACGTTGCACCCTGCTCTTCTTCGTCTGCCATTTTTGTTTTCTTTTCAAAGTTTCGCGCACTCTCTCAATGTAGTTGACTTCCGGCCTCGTGTCAAACGATGTCACTCTCCGACCTTCTACCTCATAATTGACGTTCGATGATTGGTCAGACAGCGGAGAGTGGCTTTTTTCTTAACTAATATTCATTATGCCGAAATGATCCTCATATATCTTTATTATGGTAATAATATATATTATAAAATAAAAAAAGTATAAAATACTCTAAAATCTAACGTCAACACTACAATAACAAACAATGATGAGCAAATTATGATGAGTAGTCGTGGCCGAGTGGTTAAGGCGATAGACTAGAAATCTATTGGGGTCTCCCCGCGCAGGTTCGAATCCTGCCGACTACGAAATTTTTTTAAATCATTTTTTATGTTTATACATTAATACATTAATTGTGTTTATATTTTTCCTATGTGCAATTCATTGCATTTCTCTTTCAAAGTTTACTTCCACTAAACGGTACAAACAATGCTTTTTTGTGTCAATTTTTAACAGTTGTTTATTTTATATTTGAGCCTTTATATCATATTACGATTTGGTTTCCTGAAGATTTCTTTTTATTAGGAAAAAAAAAAGCTAGTATCATAAGTTATCTAAATGAGTTTTGGAATTTTCTATTTTATTAAAATATTAACAATTATTATGTCATTTATGACTTTTTTTCACTTGCGTTGCGTTACGTCATTGTGTTGCGTCGCTAGTGGGAACCACGCTTAACTGTCTATAACTTCGCTTGTCATTGGTTAAAACGCTTGCGTTTACGTCCTTGCGCGTTACGTTCTAGTGGGAACCAAGCTTTACCTAAGTTTGTTTTCAATCGTCGTAGTCTGGTACGATATGGGTGTACATCTATTATAGTAGGACTATAGAGGTGAACTAAGTTAGAGGTGGACATGTAATCACAAGCCGAAGGAACACATCATAAAGATTGCTTTACCATGAAGACACGGTTCTCTGGGGAAAATACTTATTTCTATATTGAGAAAATATTATACTTATCTGATAGAAATAAATAATGGATAAGAAATAATTATTTATTTATATGGAGAAATATACTTAATGTAAAATACATACATGATTTTAATCTTCAGATCCTCGTGATTTCGCACATGAAGGACACTCTGGTATCTTTTATATAAAAGGCTAGTGTTGCCCGAAAGCTCTGCAAATGTTTCTGGCTGTTTATTTATCGTTTTGTACCTATTATTTAGCAGGATTTTTGCCTATTTTATTTTGTATCTCCATTGAGATCCAGCCACATACCCACATCACTGTCATTTTTTCAGTATCCTTTTGATTTACATATAATTATATTTATTATTCAGCCTATTATAATACAATAGATTTTCAACGCACACGAGACCCCACCATTAATTGTTTTTATATGATTTGACAGACAGGTTTATTCACACACAGGTGATATTACTCCTATAGGCCTTTACAGAAACCAGTAAAATCCATTATAAAAGCTTTGATCTCCAGTGGGGAGCCTTATCCCAGTGTTAATACAGGGAGTTGTAAACTCCCTGGTTAATAGATATACAGAATTGAGTTCGTTGGACGTCTAACTATTGCGTTTGTTGTACACCTGACTATTGTGTTCGTCGTACTTCTGACTATTGCGTTCGTTGGACGTCTGGCTATTGCGTTCATTGTTCGTCTAACTATTACGTTCGTTGTTCGTCTTGACTATTGCGTTCGTTGTGTACGTCTGGCTAACTATATTGGGTTCGTTGACGACGTCTGTCTGTTGCGATCGTTGTAGGCTTCGTCTGGCTATTGAGTTCGTTGTACGTCTGACTATTGCGTTCGATGTACGTCTGGCTATTGCGTTCGTTGTTCGTCTGACTAGTTCGTTCATTGTACGTCTGACTATTGCGTTCGTTGTTCGTCTGACTAGTTCGTTCATTGTACGTCTGACTAGTGCGTTCGTTGTACGTCTAAATATTGCGTTCATTGTACGACGTCTGACTATTGCGTTCGTTGTTTGTCTGGCTATTGCGGTCTTTGAACGTCCGACTATTGCGTTCGTTGTACGTCTGACTATTGCGTTCGTTGTACGTCTGGCTATTGCGTTCGTTAGACGTGTGACTATAATATTGCGTTCGTTGTACGTCTGACTATTGTGTTCGTTGTTCGTCTGGCTATTGAGTTCGTTGTAGGCCTACGTCTGGCTATTGCTTTCGTTGTACGTCTCACTATTTGCGTTCGTTGCTTGTTTGACTATTGCGTTCGTTGTACGGCTGGCTATTGCCTTCGTTGTACGCCTGACTGTGACTATTCCATTCGTACTTTAAAAAGTCTCTGTTCTTTGCTCTTTCCTCTGATATTTGACAAACAACAGAGGCACATTTGGCAAACATAATAGTTCAAATTGCTGGTCACTTAGCATTGAGTTTTAGCATTAAGTTATTATGATGCAATATAACTCAATTCATGTTTTTCAATCACTTTTAGAAAAGGTTACTCACTGTGTAGTTACACTGTCTATTCTAGCTCTTCAACCTCTATTATTGGTTCCATGATTCTTGCAACTCTACTAACGTTTCGAAATTTATGTTTATTTCTAATTAAAAAGGTTTTTTGACCGCTTCCACTAGGTTTATTTTCTTTCACAACAGGAGCCCGTCTGTACTCGACCGTCATACCACAAATTTTCTGTAGTCTTCGCATATAGCAATCCTGATCAAATCGAACGTCGTCAATTTGGTCTTGAACCGTGTTAATTTTCTGCAGGTTGTACGAAACCATTTCCATCCGTCGACTGGATTCACGCCTAAGCTTTGAGGCGATTAAATCAAGAACTTCGCCTCGATGCAAGCCATGGCAATCAGGAACCGGATTCTGACAAATTCTAGCCCAGTCTGATCTTGCTCGCTCAACCTGTTGGATCAAACATTTGCTGAGAGTGACGATGGAATTAAGTTGTTGATCGACGTGGGTTAGAGGACTTGCATCTACATCATACTCTTCACTTGGATCCTCTTGATCTTCCAGAAAGTGTACTACAGCGTCTTTATCCTTCTCGGTGACGTCATCACAATACATTCTTACATTGTCCCAATATGTGGAATACTCCAGCTCCTCCATGTCTTTCTTTATTTCGAAAGAGTCAAACGATTCCTCTTTTTCGTCATCATTGAAATCCAGTGTGTTGGTGTGCACTGTCAACTGTTCGTTGTCTTCCGTTTTCTCTGTCTTAACTGTCAATTTTGCTGATACGTGGTCAATGCTGTTGGAGGCTCGTACGTCGCGTTCTGCCTGTACGCATTTGCTCAACATTTTCACTTCCTTGGTGTTTACTGATTTGTCTGCCATTTCAAATGAACGTGTCATTGTGCCACTCTCTGTCAACTCTTTTTTGAGTGTCTGTGTCTCGTCATCAACCATTTTTGGTTTGACCTTTTTACTTCTGCCTTTTTTGGTGAGACGTGCCAATCTAAAGGCTTCACTAAGCTTTCCTCTCTTTTTCTTCGTTGGCTTCTCTTCTTCATTGGAAGTTTCTGCATCAGGTCCTGTTGATGTCTGTGAAACTGTGCTGTCCATCTTCTCCTCCAAAGAAGTCTCCGAAGCAGTAGATAGTTCAGGGCTTTTGGTAGCACCAACTGATGCAGCTTTGGCGGATGGTGGGCGTTTAGATGACGCAATACCAATTGAGAAATCATCATCTTCTCCCATTACGTTTCTAATTTCTACTTGAAGGGCATCCCATTTTCTGACTTCTCTTTCTCGTTTCAGTTCTTCCCTTCGACGGCGTCGAGCAGCGGGGTTCTCAGAGCCAGGAATATTTTCTTCCACTCTACTGAATGATTTAACACCAGACTTAGTAATTCTACCAACTGTTGTATATCTAGCTGCTGACGATGTACTTGCAACAGCTTGACCAGTAGTAGGCCCACTGGTTGTAGCGGCATTTGAATCTTCATTGGAAACAACCTGGATAACAAACAAATATATATAATATAAACAAAATTATGTATTAGTATGGTTAAATTACAATGTGATCGGGAATAAACGGTTTGCTTACCTGCTGTTGTCGACGGTTAAAGAATCTACGAAACCGTGCAAAGCGACGCCACCATGGAGAGGATGGACGTGCCTATCAATAAATAAGATAAAAATCGTAAAAAACAACTTCTTAATAAACCATTAAATGCCTATGACCCCGACTAGGCTACACCTCGTTTGCACAACAAGACTATCGAACACCACTTCTGCGCACTCTTGTCTTCTATAAAATTTCACGCAGTACCTTCTTAAAAGTATCGCTTAAAATCAAGCATTCTTTACTCACGTTTTCTTTCCGATATTCTTCATTTTGTTTTTGTCGTTTATCAACTGATTGTTTACTTTCAGCCATCGTAATGAAATAAAATCTCTTTTCGAGTATAATTATCGAATATTTAACTAAGAAATCACTACGTCTGGATTGAGTTCGTTGTACGTTTGACTATTGCGTTTGTTGTGCACGTCTGGCTATTGCTTTCGTTGTACGTCTGACTATTGCGTTCGTTGTACGTCTGACTATTGCGTTCGTTGGACGTCTGATTATTGCGTTCGTTATACATCTAACTATTTCGTTCGTTGTACGTCTGGCTATTGCGTTCGTTATTCGTCTGGCTATTGCGGTCTTTGGACGTCTGACTATTGCGTTCGTTGTACGTCTGACTATTGCGTTCGTTGTACGTCTGGCTATTGCGTTCGTTAGATGTGTGACTATAATATTGCGTTCGTTGCACGTCTGACTATTGCGTTCGTTGTACGTCTGGCCATTACGTTCGTTGTGTACGTCTGACTATTGCGTTCGTTGTACGTCTGACTATTGCGTTCGTTGTACGTCTGGCTATTGCGTTCGTTAGATGTGTGAATATAATATTGCGTTCGTTGCACGTCTGACTATTGCGTTCGTTGTACGTCTGGCCATTACGTTCGTTGTGTACGTCTGGCTATTGCGTTCGTTGTTCGTCTGGCTATTGAGTTCGTTGTAGGCCTACGTCTGGCTATTGCTTTCGTTGTACGTCTCACTATTTGCGTTCGTTGTTTGTTTGACTATTGCGTTCGTTGTACGTCTGACTATTGCGTTCGTTGTACGTCTGGCTATTTCGTTCGTTAGACGTGTGACTATAATATTGCGTTCGTTGTACGTCTGACTATTGTGTTCCTTGTACGTCTGGCTACTACGTTCGTTGTGTACGTCTGGCTATTGCGTTTGTTGTTCGTCAAGCTATTGAGTTCGTTGTAGGCCTACGTCTGGCTATTGCTTTCGTTGTACGTCTCACTATTTGCGTTCGCTGTTTGTTTGACTATTGCGTTCGTTGTTTGTCTGGCTATTACGTTCGTTGTACGCCTGACTGACTATTCCATTCGTACTTTAAAAAGTCTCGGTTCTTTGCTCTTCCCTCTGATCTTTGACAAACAACAGAGGCACGGGACATTTGGCAAACATCATAGTTCAAACTGCTGGTCACTTAGCATTGAGTTTAGCATTAAGTTATTATGATGCAATATCACTCAATTCATGTTTTTCAATCACTTTTAGAAAAGGTTACTCACTGCGTAGTTACACTGTCTATTCTAGCTCTTCAACCTCCATTATTGGTTCCATGATTCTTGCAACTCTACTAACGTTTCGAAATTTATGTTTATTTCTAATTACAAAGGTTTTTTGACCGCTTCCACTAGGTTTATTTTTTTTCACAACAGGAGCTCGTCTGTACTCGATCGTCATACCACAAATATTCTGTAGTCTTCGCATATAGCACTCCTGATCAAATCGAACGTCGTCAATTTGGTCTTGAACCGTGTTAATTTTCTGCAGGTTGTACGAAACCATTTCCATCCGTCGACTGGATTCACGCCTAAGCTTTGAGGCGATTAAATCAAGAACTTCGCCTCGATGCAAGCCATGGCAATCAGGAACCGGATTCTGACAAATTCTAGCCCAGTCTGATCTTGCTCGCTCAACCTGTTGGATCAAACATTTGCTGAGAGTGACGATGGAATTAAGTTGTTGATCGACGTGGGTTAGAGGACTTGCATCTACATCATACTCTTCACTTGGATCCTCTTGATCTTCCAGAAAGTGTACTACAGCGTCTTTATCCTTCTTGGTGACGTCATCACAATACATTCTTACATTGTCCCAATATGTGGAATACTCCAGCTCCTCCATGTCTTTCTTTATTTCGAAAGAGTCAAACGATTCCTCTTTTTCGTCATCATTGAAATCCAGTGTGTTGGTGTGCACTGTCAACTGTTCGTTGTCTTCCGTTTTCTCTGTCTTAACTGTCAATTTTGCTGATACGTGGTCAATGCTGTTGGAGGCTCGTACGTCGCGTTCTGCCTGTACGCATTTGCTCAACATTTTCACTTCCTTGGTGTTTACTGATTTGTCTGCCATTTCAAATGAACGTGTCATTGTGCCACTCTCTGTCAACTCTTTTTTGAGTGTCTGTGTCTCGTCATCAACCATTTTTGGTTTGACCTTTTTACTTCTGCCTTTTTTGGTGAGACGTGCCAATCTAAAGGCTTCACTAAGCTTTCCTCTCTTTTTCTTCGTTGGCTTCTCTTCTTCATTGGAAGTTTCTGCATCAGGTCTTGTTGATGTCTGTGAAACTGTGCTGTCCATCTTCTCCTCCAAAGAAGTCTCCGAAGCAGTAGATAGTTCAGGGCTTTTGGTAGCACCAACTGATGCAGCTTTGGCGGATGGTGGGCGTTTAGATGACGCAATACCAATTGAGAAATCATCATCTTCTCCCATTACGTTTCTAATTTCTACTTGAAGGGCATCCCATTTTCTGACTTCTCTTTCTCGTTTCAGTTCTTCCCTTCGACGGTGTCGAGCAGCGGGGCTCTCAGAGCCAGGAATATTTTCTTCCACTCTACTGAATGATTTAACACCAGACTTAGTAATTCTACCAACTGTGGTATATCTAGCTGCTGACGATGTACTTGCAACAGCTTGACCAGTAGTAGGCCCACTGGTTGTAGCGGCATTTGAATCTTCATTGGAAACAACCTGGATAACAAACAAATATATATAATATAAACAAAATTATGTATTAGTATGGTTAAATTACAATGTGATCGGGAATAAACGATTAGCTTACCTGCTGTTGTCGTCTATTTCGACGGTTAAAGAATCTACGGAACCGTGCAAAGCGACGCCACCATGGAGAGGATGGACGTGCCTATCAATAAATAAGATAAAAATCGTAAAAAACTTCTTAATAAACCATTAAATGCCTATGACCCCGACTATAGGTTACACCTCGTTCGCACAATAAGACGATCGAACACCACTTCTGCACACTCTTGTCTCCTATCAAATTTCACGCAGTAGCCTACCTTCTTAAAATCAAGCATTCTTTACTCACGTTTTCTTTGCGATATTCTTCATTTTGTTTTTGTAGTTTATCAACTGATTGTTTATTTTCAGCCATCGTAATAAAATAAAATCTCTTTTCGAGTATAATTATCGAATATTTAACTAAGAAATCACTAAGATAAGTTACTTTCCAGCGTGCTTAGAAAGAATGATAAGGTTTGTTGACACCGTACCTCCTTGGTAACTTTGTGTACGATCCTCCCTATGGTAACGTTACGCGCGCGTAGTTTAGGCATGGAAACTGTGACGCGTTGTAAAAGTAAGTCCACACCACGAGAGACAGCGCCGCACCAAGTGTTTCATTATAAATACCGTAATAATAATTGCCATTATTCTTTAAAAAAAAATTATATAAAGCGATGCTGTATAAAATAATTATATATTGCATAGGCCTACACAATCCTTTTAATAATCCCTAAAGCGTGGTTCCCACTAGCGACGCAACACAAGGACGTAACGCAACGCAAGAGAAGTGACCAATCACAAGCGATGGCTTATTCGCTTGTGATTGCTGACTGTCTATAACTTCGCTTGTCATTGGTTAAAACGCTTGCGTTGCGTTTACGTCCTTGCGTTACGTTCTAGTGGGAACCAAGCTTTAGTAGTGTTAACAAGTTACGGATCAAATAGTCTACACTTGATAAATAACTGTTTTATCATCTTCTGTATTCTGTACCTTTTAAATTACTATTTACACAAAAAAAAAATCTCACGATCAATTTCAACATCTTTTAAATTTGGTATCAATTAGCTTTGTGTATTCTCGACGCTGATTAGTCCATTGAAATTCATTCGATTAATACTGCGCCCTCTATGTGTCCAAGCTTAAACTTTCTTCTAGTCTTGTTTGTAAATGATTTATGACTGTCTCGTATGACTCGTATAAATGTGTATTTTTTCAAACTCAAGAAACAGTGTGCTAGCCAAAATTAACATGAACATTAAAAGACTTTCAGGTAAATAAAACTCATGATACATCATAATATATACATTTCAATATTCATTACGTCGTATGGATGGTTAAATTGCTAATTGTAATTAATAAGAATCAATCAAATGTAGTTGTGATTCCAAATCACAGTATACGAATAGATAGTGTGAAAAATATCGTTTGTTGCACTGAAATTGTGTTCGTTCGTCTGTCACCACAGTGTACGCCCTCCATAGGTCTTGTTGTGCAATACTTTAAATGCACAAGGGCGAATCATGTACAACAGTTCAATCTCATAATGGTCAGGTGTAAAATCAATCCCATCGTGTTCTCTCAAGCTTTAACATGACTTTGTTAATCATGCAAATAAACAAACCAACTAAAATAATAATTAATTGTTATTACGTTTAGTCTCCACATACTCCCAAATCCGCTCACCACCCGCCCCACCAAATTACGTAACAACTTGCTAAACTTGTTATTAAGCGCGCGTGGTTCCCACTAGCGACGCAACACAATGACGTAACGCAACGCAAGTGAATTGACCAATCACAAGCGATGGCTTATTCGCTTGTGATTGCTAACTGTCTATAACTTCGCTTGTCATTGGTTAAAAGGAGTTGTTATTAATAATAACAACTCCCTGGTTAAAACGCTTGCGTTGCGTTTACGTCCTTGCGTTACGTTCTAGTGGGAACCAAGCTTAACTGTCTATAACCTCGCTTGTCATTGGTTAAAACGCTTGCGTTGCGTTTACGTTCTTGCGTTACGTTCTAGTGGGAACCAAGCTTTAAAAACATGATAAACGTAATATATTGATAGACATATGGATATCGTATACTGCCCAACCTTCGACGTAAAATTTCAAAGAAGATGGCGACTCTGGATTTGCCATGATTCAACCCATACGCCTAATGTATTCGAATGTTATTATAAAAAAAATACACCAAGAATTATTAGTTTTACATAACATAAACATTAAAAAGGCACTATTTATAAGCATAACACAATTAGCGCCCCCAAACGGTTTATTATGATTTTATACCAGTGATTTGTAATAGCCAATATCTCTCTGTTTCAAACTAAACTGGATGCCACCGTTTTCGCCACTCCCTCTATTTATTATTACTATATAAGGAGGTTTCGCAAGGCTAACGATAACGAAAACGGATACGTCCCACATTTTGTGACGTATCCGTTTTCGTCGTTTCAGAAACCCTGGATCTGACACAACACACCAAACTCATGAGGCCTATTCCATTTGCCCATCTTGATACCATTACATGTACAGGTAATAAAACAGTGAGTTATCGCGGCTAAAAACAATCACGCCCTCAGTGTTTTGGAGTGCAAATTGTAAGATGAACCTGTTTTCCGCCGGCCCATGAATACGCATGGTTGTATCAACGACTATCAGTATCATCCATTTATCATCAACATTCACAAGTAAAATCATACAAGGGAAGAGTGAAATTGCAAAATTGTAATTTCCTTCTCATACACAAACACAAACAAAAGAACAAGAATACTCTATTTTAAATTTGTGGCGATCATATATTTAATACAATACATTTTGCAGTTATAATAAAATCTGTAGAGAGAAATTAAAGTTTTAAACAAATGTGAGTTCCACAGTTTAATATATACATTATATCAATACACACAATTATATAAAGATGCACCTCGGATTATAAATAAATATATTATATGCATCTGTAATAAATACTGTGTATAGGCTATAAATATTGTATGAGAATCTGTAGCAATAAAATTACAGATAAGTATGGCGCATTAATTTAACTTTAATGTTGTCAATTTGTTATCAAATCAATAATGTATTTCATAGACAAACTATGCGAATTACTGTAGATGAAAATAAATACTTTTTATGTACTCAACACGTGACATATGTGCGTCACATTGGACATTAAAATGAATCGACAAAATCTGTAGGAACTTTCTGATGCTCTTAAATAAACAATAACATACTGGTCCATTGAGACTAACAAATCTCGATGTATATGAGAATAAAGTACGGCTATGACGGCTGATTTAATATTTCCATGGTGATATCCCTATTTCGTGACAAATAGTAGGTTACGTCACGTCACTTTATTTCTTCATGGTTAAACAGACTGAATTTAATTTCCGCTTACAAATACTGTACCTCATTTCCATGGAACGTCACTTACATTCATGAATACTTTACTTCGATCACAATTTGGGGTCGAGGGTTGGACGAATGATAAAAAGTGTAGTAAACAAACAAGCTTGGATGTAATTGAAATTAAGTATATTTGCCTATCATTATTACTTTTTGCATAAAAGACGTACCATAGATTTTAGTACCAGTTCTGAACGTATACTTTATTATCGCTCATAAATACATGGCTACACTGACACGTTTTCGTCTCATGTTACGGTTGATTAGGTGGTGTGTATTATAAAGGAAAGGTTTATTTCGTTAGTTTAACGAAGAAAAGTCTTCGTAATCGAATCGAAACATAGTTCTGGAACAGGACTCTAATCGTAACTTAATGTGCTTACAGTTTGAGATACAGTATTTCTAAAGTAATTTACTTAAATCATGGTTACACAAGCACGTCGGCGCAAGTTATTTGACCAATCAGAGTGACGGGGCATCCGAGTTGTTGTTTGTGATTGGTCAATTTACTTGCGTTGCACTTACGTACTTTGCGTTGCGTCCACGTGAGAACCAAGCTTTGAAAAGAGTAACCTGGGCCCAATTTATTAATCATTTCTCTTCTCTTCTTTTTTTTTTCACTGTAAGTTTGTAATTATGTTAAAAGAAACGTTGTCGTTGGTGAACTATGAACTTTTGTTTTTATGTACAACGTTTATCTTTGAATGTCTTATTTGAGCTGTTGAAGAAAGAAGTAAAAATCTCACTTTTCTGTAACCGAAAAACTGAAAATCACACGGTCAGATGAACAACAAAAATAGTTTAACCTAAATTCAACACTACAGTAATTTTAAGATTATGGATCAAGATATGACTTGATAGCATTATACCGGACTAATATAGTTAAAATCTGTCTCGGTAAATTCTTATCGTACCTCTAGATCTTAAGTCGCACTGGGACTCGCATGAATTCAATTTAGTTGTAAACAGAGTCTCACACGTGAATCTCACAACAAGTTCGTCCTCCATACAATTAAGTGGACTAATCCATAACACACTAAAGTTTTTAAAATGCATACTACTCAATGTAAAACAGGTATTCAAAAACAATAGCATTTTTCATAAGAATAAAAGAATAGTTTTGAACAGCGATCTAAATTGTTTGTTTTTGCATTTACTACTGCTAGGAATTTCCCTGCGGGCTGAGCTAGCTACCGATGGATTTCAGGGATCGCTTGAGCGTGTAATTATCAAACTAAGTTGCGTGGTATACTTCAATAAGGTAATAATTGTGCTGGAGTCTACTGGCTAAACCCCAGATCAACTCTTCGTCACGCCATTGAGATTTTCACCAGGTGGCAGTCTGTTCAAGCCTTGCCAAACAAATTACGTAAAACATTTCTTTTTTATTTCAATTCAGGTAAGCAATGTCAACTTGAACACTTGATGACATCTCTCTCTCTCTCTTTTCGTTGATTTAACGCTTAAAGGTGTTGAAAACCGGAGTAGAAAAAGATTGATGATTGTGTGACGTCATTTACAGAAATCGGACTACTATACTCATAAAATGCCATCATTGAATTCCGCGTTAAGTGGCACGCATGCTCTGACTTGTATCGGTAAAATTTACAGTACACATCGTTAAATCTCTTGATAAACAAAAATATACAATCCATCCTCTTTAACGTTTAATAGCGAAACGCACGCTCTCTGTATCCGCACATTGTGAATACAAAATTTATAAAACTTTTACAAACGTTTAACCATAACATCTTATCCAAACTATGTACAAAGCTGTTAACGATATGTATATATTTTACAAAATGTACATAATTTATATATATATATGTAATATAGAGTTTGCTTTTGCTACCGTTTTGTTGAAAATGTGAAAAGAAGCGAAACTAGTAGCGTCACAAATGTCCATGCTTGCGAGGCTTGTAACACATTAGTCCTATTGGGTTCATTATCGCCCCGCACTATTGGTGGGGGATCTTGTTCAAATATACTAGTTCTATTTGCAAGTACACGTTTGGGATTGGGATGCAGTCTTTTTACATCCATGAAGGCATGTTGTGCAGCAAGCGAAAAGTTTGCATTGCCAGTTGTCATGAGGTCAAACACACATGAATCAAAATAGTCATTTGTAACTTCTGCCTTTTTACATTTGGCAACTGCTTCTACGCGAGAAGTTAATTTTCGAGATGGATCAAGGTTATCGAGCTGTTTATATCGGAGATTTAAAAAGTCTTTGAAATAAATTCTTTCCCGAGCTGGGCATCCTTTGACGCACAATTGCAACGCGTCATCTTCCTTATCCTGGATTAAATCCCTTGGCATACTGAGGGCAAAGGTCAGAAATCGTCCGACCTGACGAAGCACGATGGTTGTTGCCACGTATTGAAGGTGTATTTCTACGTGTTTTCTCGGTACAACATCTAGAATGACCACACTCTGGCTAGGCCCACTTGTGTTTGTGCCATCCAGGAACGCAGCTGGTAGTCTCCCACTCTCGGCGAAATAGATCTTCTGCTCGGCACATTTAGCATTGGATTTGATCACAACAGAAATCTAGAACAAAAAAAAAGGATATCATAAATACCAATATCATTTAATTGATTATTTAGAGAACAATACATTTTAACTTAAAAGTTAAATGCATCGATTGTGTGGTTAAAGAAACGGATTGAAATTATGCATATACAAATTACTTTATTAGAGAGGCAGTATTTTGATGGTCAGAGAATCAGATTAGGACCAGGATGTTATACACGTCGTGTTTCCCTCTTGTTTTGACCATCTAGAATGGTTTACGGAACAATATTTTGATCCATGTGCAAGATTTATCAGAAACTCGAATGTGACGTTTTCGATATGTTCGAGATTCCATTACAGTCATTTCCGTATCATGAGTGAGTAATTATAAACGGCAAAAAGGCTAAACCAATACACAAGTATTGGTTAGCATGTATTTTGATGTACTTTAAATGTAGAGTAATATAATATATAGTATCAATTAGACTTGCCCCAAGTCTGTAGTTATTGTCTTTTTTATCCACCAGTCGGTGTTTTGATTTGTGTCTGAATAATACGTGCTCGTGTATGAAACGCCATATGTGCCAAAATATTCATCTTTTTACTAATTTCGGTATAGATACTAGACTAAGCACTAATGTTTAGTAATACGAATATATTAACGAAAATGGTACGCGTTTGTAAATGTTATCCTTGTAAAAATAAAAATGATGATGTAGTGATTTAATTTAGAGGTATAGACCTATATCTCTATTTCTATACCTCCATGATAGATCCATGATAGATGTAATTTCGTTAACGATATTCTATAATAAATACGTACTGGTTACAAGAAATCAGTAGGCCTACGGTAATAGTTTCCAAACACGCCAACAGATAACAATAATATTTATAATCATTCAATAATTCATATTAGATAAGAAAATCATAAATCAGAGTTCAGAGGCAAAAGTAACAATATTCTTGTATAGTAACTGAATCTTTGAATTTGCACTTTGCATACTATTCTTCGCGATCTGGGCAGTCTAATTTAACAGAATGTTACGAAATTGAAAACCGATTATTTAATGAGCATAATTAATTCTCTTATCAAGCGGGAACGTCGTTTGTTAATGAACAGATTAGTCGACAAATCTCAGCTTTTATCTCTGCAATTACTCATCGAGTTATACAAATATGGCCTCTATCGAAACATAAACAAAACATTACTTATAAACAATGTACTTGTAAGGAGGCAGTAATAAGTATACAATACAACCATATCATTAAAACAAAGTTGTATTGAACACAATACCATACTAATTAATTCAGTGGGAAAGCCAATAGAATTAAAAAAAACCTACTGTTTTCATTTATAAGTTTATACACTATTATTGCTGACCTATTTCTCTACAGTGCATCAATTACAGAAACCCATTAAACTGTCAATGTTATGTCCAGAAGGAATGTCCAGAAGGGATGTCCAGAAGGAATATCCAGAAGGAATGTCCAAAAGGAATGTCCAGAAGGGATATCCAGAAGGGATATCCAGAAGGGATATCCAGAAGGGATGTCCAGAAGGAATGTCCAGAAGGGATGTCCAGAAGGAATGTCTAGAAGGGATGTCCAGAAGGAATGTCTAGAAGGGATGTCCAGAAGGAATGTCCAGAAGGAATGTCCAGAAGGGATGTCCAGAAGCGATGTCCAGAAGGAGTGTCCAGAAGGGATATCCAGAAGGGATATCCAGAAGGAATGTCCAGAAGGGATGTCCAGAAGGAATGTCCAGAAGGGATGTCCAGAAGGGATGTCCAGAAGGAATGTCCAGAAGGGATGTCCAGAAGAAATGTCCAGAAGGGATGTCCAGAAGCGATGTCCAGAAGGAATGTCCAGAAGGGATGTAAGACTAGAGGTCCAACCCATCCTGGTACCTCAATGTAGTGTATAGCCCAACATACATATCCACTGATAAAAATGATCAGATATTGTTAAGAAATGTTAGACCAGACAAAATCGCTTTCTAAACGCTATCGCTAATAATGCACAACGGCATTCTTGTTCTGTTTCCGTTGGTTATTTAAGCGAGTTAATCTGCATACAGGTAACAAATTGGCGTGTTCAATAACTTAAGTCTGTTGTCTCAGGTACAGCTGAACAAGCTGCTTTCACTTCCTTCACCAATATTCAACATTAAAAGTCACAATCCGTTGGTATCCCTGTTATAGTATTATTGCCTTGATTTAATATTAGTGCATGCTATGGAGTTCACGGCCGTCATTCAAACTCGCGTCATTATACACTTTTAAACACGCAGTTACATGTTTAGCGTGTTTAAAACTTAAACGTGTTTATAGCTACATGTTGTTTTCCTCCACTCGTTTATTTTCAATGTCTCCACATGCTTAGCAGTCAACATGTTTAGGTACGTGTTTAGCTCCACGCATGAGCCCCATACATGGCAAATTAAACACGTGTTTTTATATATTGCTCTACATGTTTAACAATCAACACGACACGAGTTGGATACAGACTACATGTTTGGAATGTGTTTAGAACCTAAACATGTTTCATATCTAAAGGTAAAGAGGTGAATGAAATGATTATACCTGATTTTGGAACCTAGAAATCAGGGTGGGCCCACTGAGAAGATCTGATTGAATTACTGACCTAAATTTCCGCCCCAAGTACCCGGATTGATTTTATCTCTCTTATGCATAATTTGTCCATCTGTATACGCTGAATTGAAAATAGAATTGCTGTACCACCAATACGCCGATTGAATCAATATAACCTAACATGTCGAGAGATTGGCATTTAAGAGCTGACAAATGATGATGTTTATGTTTTGGTCATTCTAAATCATAGCTAACTCTAGTATTCGGTAGGGAGTGTGAAGTGTTTCATATTTCAGTATTCCGTGTTAACACGATCGGCTTTCGATCGTATCTGACAACTGTGAAAATACTAGACTTGAAAATCAATATCTTTGGATTACGTAGTTTGCCAATGTAGATAATATTAAATATGTGAAGGTCGGGTGAGTTAGTCGCCTCCTTCAGACCACATACCGTAACTACGCTTCACCCTATTATACAAGTGCAAGCCTACCGTGTCTAACCAACAGATGGTTGACAAAAACACACTGGTAACCGGCTTTTACACTTTTTGTTGGTTGTTTGATGACACCAGGTAGGCAAATCCTCCGCTGCATCTCAGCAGTCTAGATGGGCCTAGAGTTTCAAACTGAATTCCACATTATGTTTGAGCAAGCGTATACTAATTCAATATTTGGGAGATATTATAAGTTGTATTCTACGAAACGGCATTCCATTTGATGCATATGATATGCATTTCTTCGTGAACTTTCGATGTCGAATGTGACACTGACTTTTCCATTCTCTCTATAAAATTAAAGCAATGTGTTGGCATATCATCGCAAACACGTAATTTAAGCTACCGAAAATACTTTGAAGGTGAAACTTTACATTGCTACGGTGATTAAATGGCGCACGGTTTAATTATTGGTATACAGTCGTGAATAATATAAGGAATGATTACGTAATGTTTAACGCTAAAACACGGTATAGACGGGTTTCCATTATTTACTGGTATGGATGGATCGGTGTATGTACCGTATACTACTTATTAGCAGGCCAGCATTATTGGGATTTAAAGTCAGTGAATGCAGTTACTCGTCGTTATTTTGTGCTTGTCGTATCGTGAAAATTCATGACAACACGGAGTCCTCCCCATTAGCCTAATGAGAGAATTATGGGCCCATTCATTTACCCGGGTAAGTTCCATGGGTCAGTCATCAACATTGAACCAACTTACTCGGGTAAATAAACTAAGGTCAAACGGGCACTGTGTTGCAACTAACTACTATACTGTATAAGCAATGTTTCAAAATGAAGAGAGAGAGAGAGATTGATGGTGTAATGATAATATCGGCATAGCATGTGATAGGGATGGGTTCAAGCCTATCTATATCATACTAATTGCATCATTAGGCAAGATGCTTTACTCTTATTGCATTACCTGAAGTTCCAAAAGATCTGGATGGATCACCCTCATTAAATATGGTTAAAAAAAATGAATTTTTGTACAGCGCATCGTTTATACGACGTCAGTTAAAATTAAAATGCCTTGGTAACTATGCCGGTCTTCCACCAGTGTAACTATGGTAACTATGCCTGTCTTCCACCAGTGTAACGTAGTAGTGGAATATTAATGAAAAGTGGGCCACCTATTATTTTCAAACTGCGTTTAAGAAAGTACAGGAACTATAACGTACAAATACATGATGCGTTTTACTATAGGAAATGCGGTTAATATCCACAACAAAAGGTGTTTTATTTGTTGAAATTACAACTATAAAATTCCATTCAATACTGAACGTTAGGTTTATTGAACTACTACCGTACTTATTTCAAAGCAAAGTGTTTAACAATTAAACTAAATCCATCAATAAAATCAAAATAATACAAGCGCTTTAGCTAGTCAATCCAAGAATCTAGTTGGGCGGTTATACAATATGCCTCAACAATACGGTTTAACAATAAAAAGGTTTGAAATTGTATAATAGTAGTGTTTGAAAACTGCTAATTCAATCATTTTTAAAGAAACAAAGACAGATTCAACGCAAGGAAACAATTTCGGACAATGTGTGATATAGGTCATGAAAGATAAAAATAACCCAATGGTCAAACGTTTGTTTCTAAAAAAAAAAATAAAGATTAAATGCGTTAAACAATACTAAATACATTTGAACTTTGTAATGTACTTTTATACAGAGTTTCAGAGGAAGCAATAAGGCGGTTATTTAGCATAAAAGGATTGCGTGTTTGTAATCGCACGATTGAGTGCACGACTTGTGAGGCACCGAATATTAGATTAACGATACTATTTAGCCTATATTCTATTTAGGTCATTTTTAAGATCCTGGATTGTTATTATTGTTATCATCAATTACAGTATGTCGTATTGGGAAAACATGACAATCGGGATATAAAATGAATGTCTGTGCAGTTAGCCCTAGCTAGTTCAACGCAGTGCATATTCGTCCAACAAGATAAGACATTAATAAAACAAAAAACAGCGTCCTAATCTATACCAATACTGTAGGTATAATGTCAATAATTATATTATAAAGGTTAATTAGGGCCTAAAATATTAATTCATAGAAAATTACTGAAAACAATGACTATGCTATGGGTATCAGTGGCTGGATCTCAATGAAGATACAAAATAAAATAAGAAAAAAGCAGCCAGAAAGAAAGTTCCAGTGCAACATAACATTAGTCTCGGTTCTAGACCGAAATAGGTAAAACGAGAAATATTTTGGCACATATGCCGTGTCATACGTATAATACATAAGCTCGTATTTTTGTAGTATTCAGACAAATATCGAAACACCGACTGGTGGACTAACATAAAAAAGACAATATACAGACTTGGGGCAAGTATAGTGCAACACTAGCCCTTCCTTGATATGTTTCGTCCAAGTCTTCATCGTGTATTCAGTTTATAGAATTTTAAAACTTGTACATAAACTAGACAGACTGGTGTATTCAGGAACATTAACTCGTATCGGAACTGTGTCATTCCTCGGAAACACAACCTCTCTATTTGTGGTTTATAGTTTCCGGGACAGGGCTGTTATTATTTGAACTGAACAAAACTTTTAGAATTCTGAATAAATCTAATAACAAAATCCAAATTTATAAAACACCATGTCTAGTAATTGTTATCGTATTGTAAGTAGGCCTATTCCACAGTTAAGCGTGGTTCCCACTAGCGACGCAACGCAAGGACGTAACGCAACGCAAGTGAATTGACCAATCACAAGCGATGGCTTGTTCGCTTGTGATTGCTAACTGTCTATAACTTCGCTTGTCATTGGTTAAAACGCTTGCGTTGCGTTTACGTCCTTGCGTTACGTTCCAGTGGGAACCAAGCTTTAGTTAAATTAAAAACAGTGGAAGTTCATATAATTGTTCCCTGAATAGGGTTGGACCATAGAGATATTATAGTTCACTCTACTTTCTCTATGGTTGGACGTGTGTTACAAGATATTGCCCTTCGTTCGTTTTACACTGCCACTTTAATAGGGGTATCCATTGAATATAGCTGTCCAAAGCGAAGTGTTAGTAATTTGACGAAAACTTGCCGAGGCCGGCACTCGTGTACTCGTGCGACGACTTCCGAAGTGAATGCTCTAGCGGTCTTCTTATAATTATATTATATTCCAATTCTTTTGTTGGTCAAAACGTACGTGTCGTTACTTATATCCGTCTAAGGCCTACAGGTGATTTTCTCAATACACATAATCGAAACAATACAAGGATTATCGGGGCTTTGTTTCCGCCGTTCGATTACCAATAAAGACTACACTTGAAAACGACATTAAGTGCAAGTTGCGTGAGAAAGGTAACATGGTGGACAAGGCCAGGGCCAATTCACTTCTGGTATACTATTATAATAAATATTAATTTTTTTTTCCAAAGAAAGACTTCCTTTATTATTTGAGCAGCACTCACCTATGTGACCTACATAATTTTACACATAACCACCCACAAAATGCTTTCCCTTTTGTTATTTTGGTAAACTGTTTATATCGTACTGGTCTGATTGAATCGGATAACATTTTGTGGCTTTATCAACATTTTCATAGGCCACCTATTTATTATTCATTACTGTAATTTAAGTATGAAAATAATACATGTATATCAAGCGATGGATTTCATAGGAATATTTGTCCATTTTTTCATGTTTGTTGCCTTTGAATAGAATGCATGTAAACGATTGATTGTCATGGGTTTTTTCAATTGACCTCTTTTGACTAAGTTTCGGTGTTATATACTACAGAGTACAAACTATCGTGCCAAATCAAATTCAGAATACAATCCCTTAGGGCCTAGTGATACAACTCCTATGTGTTGTAATGTTCTATTGCCATTAATTTTTACGAGCGACCTTTCAACACATTCTTTCATGCTCGGTAGTATGTGATTACCATGTGCATTTTATTATGATCTAGTTAACCATTATTCTCACATCGACCTTTATTCTTATTGGATAAATCTCAACTGACCTCTATTCTTATAGCCTAGAATAGGAAATGCAGGAATAGATAGATACATGTTAATAAATGTTACTTCAATAGACACCCAACTAGCAGGCAGGACCTAACAATAAACGTTTGTTTACTTTATTATAATTGTTAGTACGTGTATAAATACGATACTATAATGCTTGTTTCGCAAACATGTATGCCCTAAAGGCGTTTCCTACGTTATATATTGAAATGATCGTATACGGTACTTAAACCTGTATTACTTTGATGGATTTTGTTTTCCTGATTTATTTTGTATTTAAGACAGGACCACAATGCAAAACAGGTTTTTCTTTTACCAAATTGTTTAATCCTGTATATAAAGATGTTGTTAAATAAATAAATAAATTTCTGTATAGGCTACATCATAAATGGGACGCTACCGACGTCAAAACTATGAATGAAGGAATATCATATTGGTGTACATATTTGTCTCCTCGTAATGGTATAAATAGGAGTGAACATTTTACTTCCTTTGTGCTTTTTTTTATTAATGCGTAATATTACCTCCTGTAACCAAATCTCTCGTCTCATCAAATATTTCTTTAATAAAAACGTAATATCCTTCCGCGAATGGTGGCTTTATGGGAATCGGATCAAATAATTGATGGTGTTTTGTGTGTATCTAACGACAATAATGGTTACGGTAGGATGTCAACAAAGTTATCAATGTTATCACTGTTTACCTTTTGGTGCTATATTGGGTTTTAACCATGATAAACTCATAAAACTTGTACAGTATGGCATTAGACTCATACATTTATGGTACTCAATTTCAATATTATTTCCCTAAATAAAAGTAAGTCCATTCTAGAATATGTTTTTCTTATTTTTTTCATATTATAACTTCACGTCCTTTTCACCCATTCACTTCGTAGCCAGGTTCGAATGCAATAATGAAATATTCTTAGTAAATAACGTATTTATTTGTTTTAACTGAGTTACATTTTATTTGACTTACATTCATTAAATTAACGAGCCTTATTTCTTATAAAAATTAAATAAAAATAAAACTTTTCAATCACTACTGTATAAATTAAAAAATAATGTGTATTCATAATTTAAAGAGAGAGCGATATAAATCGTCTGTGGTAACAAACAGGCACAACTTTGGTGAGCACGTACAAATATTGCACCATAATTTTATCAAATTTTCAACATGTGCGCGTCAAGCTGCGACATACGCGCATCGGCGCGCGCGTATAAAACTCGTTTCATTATCACCGTTTCAACGCGTAAAATAAAGATTCCGTATTTGTGGCGTTACTGACGTAATATATATATATATAAATGGTTTTAACAAGTTGAACTTTATTTTGACAAACTTAGTCTGCATCTGGCACAGGAACAACTTTAAGATAAAATCCCTTTGTGGCATTTAAACCATTGCAGAATTCATATTTTTACTTTCGATTTTGGTTCTCAGTTTAGCAGACATATTTTCTGTAAATAATTTTTTATGAGACAACAAAAAAACATAGACTAGCAATATTGTTATGCGAACTACAGTAAAATACTTTTTGTTATAAATTGCTAGTACTGTCTTTTGTTGTAGGAAATTAAAATTTTAAATGAAATATGTACATATTTTATTTATGTTCCCTTATTTTCCATGCATATATTTTAGGACAAACTTGTTTGGGATTACTATAGCGCTATTTCATGAAGATCATGATAAACATTGGCGACAACATAATATTATATATTTCTTATGTTTAATGTGTATCCATGGTATAACAGTAGTGAACTGTTCAATTCGTCGACCTTGGGTACTGCACGCCATACCATTCTATAGAGAATTCAGTTTATAAGCAGGAAGCAATGTTACTACATAAACACGATGAAAAAAAACCCAGGTAGAACATTAACGTAAGACAATTGACACACAGAACAATAACATTAAAACTATACTAAAGTTGAGTGCATGTTCGGAATTAGGAAGATGCCCATATATAACGAGGCTTGAATAGTCGCCAGAGAAATATCGTTTCAGAGATCAGTCGAATAATAATGCAAATTTCATCATTTTGAGCTCGCTAAAGGCAAGGTCATTAATCACCAAGGGAGCATGCTTGTTTTCCAGCGTGTTTTCCTGTTCGGTTTTGACGATGTAGGCTTAAAATATTTAGGTAATGCATAAATAGTACGTATACACTAACAAAAGGAAACTGTTCTTTACAAAAATGTACCTTTGTTTTTATATTTCTTTTTTGTCTTATCTTTAAAATATCAAGTTTAAGAATTAGGCCTAAATACAACTAGTTTATTGTATTAAAATCATCCCTCCTCTTTCCTATATTACTCATCATCACTAACATATGTTGCGAAAAGTACTGATTTGAAGAACTGTACACTATTATGTTTTAAATTGTATAAGCAGTCCAGTAAATCATTGTGTATAGTCGCTCTGGAAAGGATTAACCACGGTAAATGAATACCGTATACATTTAATCCAATGCAACTCAGAGCGAGTGTTTTCAAAAGTTCGTTCATATTCAATCACGTCATCACTGAATAATTGAGTGAGTTAATTTAATATCAGATCCATTTACGTGATAACTGAAAAGTTGCAAACGATATACAGTATTTGAAATATCACGATTTAATGTATGACAATGAATATGCAGCGAATCGGGGTAATTTGCTTTCCTGTCTTAATCTAGTATCACGCATTAACATATTTCTTAGCTTTCAAAACGAAAGATTTTATTTTCAAAACGGAATTGAAATTCCATTTATATTATACTTTGTGACATTACTATCAGGAGACGCTTCTATTAAGGGGACACTTTCTCATTGAACGATCGAAGGAGGACAACATTTTTCTTTGTACCTGAAAACATTTCTATACGTTTATTGAAAACGATTATCTCATTTTTTCGGTACTGGAAGAATTCTTTGTTTAATATCTCCGATTTTCCGTTGTGTACAAAATAAAACAATAACGAAACATTGAAACGACGTTTTTGGCATAACTTTGACTGTCTTAATTCAAAGAGTGTAATATCACCTACTGTTAGCCTGTAGGTGGGGGTAACATTACCCACCCAACACCGGTGGGTGAGGGTAACATTACCCACAATACGCCGGTAGGTGTGGGTAATACTATCCAGGTTAAGCTCATGGGTGAGCACCAAAACCTAATTAAATCAAACTGTTGTTTATGGTATGCTGACGCAGGCCTACTGTATTTCAATTGTCTCGAAATATAACATACCAACGATGTCTAAAATAATGAAAGAATTATATTGAATATATGACAGAATACTGATATACGTAGCATGTTGATACACAGAGACCCCCTTTTTCTGGAAACCCTAAGGGGACATTTTTCATGAAACGAACGAAGGACGATACATACAGTACTGCAATATTAAGGAGACATTTTGTAGAGTTCCAAGGTGGTCCCTAATAGGGGTTTGTACTGGTTCTGACGTTCTAATTGTATTGTGAGACTGCCGTGTGTAATTTACACTCGGTCTAAAGCAAGAGAATTGGTAGAAAATTTCACGTAGAATGTCGTGGGTTTTCTTCTTCCGTTGGGTGATTCACTTATTATTATATCCGAACCCTGCCAACAAAATGCTTAACTCGAGCGATTTGAGGATTGAAGCATAGACACGGTGACGGGCTTAAAATTGGTGACGAAAGGAGAGCGACAAGCTTGGTTGAAGCCGTCATTGTCTGGCAGATGATAACAGGGCCTAGCCTAATTCGTTGTGTATTAAAGGAAGGGAGCCTGTAACAAAATTATCGGCGAAATAAGCTAATTCAATTACCCTATTCTAAAACGTGCAAACATTACACAACTTTTGTTCTAATACCGTAATGGTTTAGCTTCAAAACTACTCGACTAAACGAGAGGTCATTCTAGGATGCGATAGCATAAAAATGACATTTGTTAACCATGATATATATAGGATCAGCGAGGTTTGTGGATTAGATTATTTTAAATTAAACCATTCGATAATACAATACAATACTATAGTCACCAAAAAACATAGTAAACGAACTTTCAAAATACAACGATGTCAAATGTAAATGATGTGAGAAAATGAATCAGAATTTTAACATAAATTTGTTTGCTCCGATCGAAATAGGAACATTCAAATGTGTGAATCATTATTTAGGCTAGTATACGACCATGTAATATATAACAGTAGACTTGAGCTCTGAAAGCCGTAGTATAAATTATCCATTTATTCATAAATTAATTGGTACTGTAGGCCTATGCAGAAGTTCATATTCGATCATTAAAATGTAATCAGTACCTTGAATAGTAAACGTATCTCGGTGGAATGTAACCCAGAGATATGACCAGTGATTGACCTAGTGGACAATACAATCAATCTATTCTTTGAAGGGCTCGAGTCAAGTTAATCGCCTTGAGTTAAATCTATTGTTCATGCAAGGATCAAATCGATTCAATCGAAGATGGAAGTGACCATTGTAAGTCCGAAAAGCACACTTGAATAAGAAGGGGGTAGATTAAGGGAACTTAATTAACTCAGTAGACAATACGTTAACCTTTAATCTCGGGGCCAATCTGTGCTCATCTAAGAACTGTCTAAAAAAGAAACAATAATGATTACTGCAGGACATAAATTTCTGCAGATATTTTTTGCATAACTTACCTTACTCGTAGCCGTTGCTCCAGACGATCCATTCACTGGTATATTTGTAACACTCACGGCTACATAGTCATTATAAACCAGTGGCCATGCACCAGACACTTTACACGTTTGAAATTCATCATAAAACGTTCTTAAATGCGGGTCTCCAAAAATGCCACAATGTGCTAAATCCTCCGTCTTACGAGAACCACGATAGTCACATGTATTGTCTCGTTGTGGTGGCGTAGGACGGGGTCTCCGCGCAGTGACCGTTAACTCCCGCGTCCCCTTTGGACGACGGGTAGTTGTCGGGACGTTTGCTAAAACATTTTCACAGTCGTATAGCTGCATATAATCAGGAATGTATGTTGTGATTGTGTGGTAGTTAAGGTTTCCACGACATGAACTAGCCGTCCTCTGGGTACAAGTTCGATATCTTTCCAGAGCTTGACAACGTAATAGAACGTCAGATTCAGCGAGAGAGTCTGTAGCTGAAGAGTACTGCTTTGTACAACGAACTACTTTACAATCAGACGACGAAAATTGAGTACAAGCTACAAAGGAAGATATTTAAAGTGTTATATATTTTGTTCTTTTGTTGAAGAATGCCTTGGTTAGAATATGAACGTTTATTTACGTGTACGATATCAACATTGGTATAAATATTGGTCTTAACGCCTAGGACTCAACGCGAGGACGTAAGCGCAACGCAAGTAGTAATATATATAAGTTGATCCATCAAAAAAGGTGACAGTTCGGATGATCCATTGCGTCGTGATTGTTTAGATTACGTGCGTTGAGCTTAAATTACGTACTTGAGTTGCGTCCTATAGCGGAAACCATGATTTAAGTAGGCGCGCGTAACACAATTAATTGCGTACATTTAAAAAAACGGCCACAGTGCATAGTATTTTTTTTTTCATATTCTTAACGGAGTCTTTAAAATACCTTACAAAAATAACGCCAACTGACTTACCTGTTTGGAATAAACTACACAAAATAACAAGTTTGACGAAAAGAACCGCTATCGGGCGAAAAGCCGCGCTTGTGAAGCGCCTTTGCCCCATTACCTTCCATGTAGCCAGGCCGTAATCCAAAGAGTGACTGGATATCCTAGCCGGTTCACAAGCTCTGTAAATTGGAAAATGAATCAGCATCAGTGCCTATCAATCAACATTGTGAGTTGAGAGCATACTCGAACATAACAGTACACAACTAAAGTACTGTAGTTATTAACAGAGCCACGCCAGGAAGTGATAACAAATTCCGTTACTCTACGTTCGTCTAAATAAAGAGTTATATCCAAGATAGACGATTAAAATCGAACGAATTGAGAATGTGCCAGGCAGTAGCAACGTAGCACTCCGTGCTAGCGGGCTGAACTGAATGTGGCCGTCGAACCCATTTCACTGAATCGTGGTCATTAAATTAGATTTGATGGCCTAAAGGCAGCTGTCAACTCCAATAGAAAATAAACACCGTTTCGGGGTCGCCGATTGGTCGAAAGCAATAAAGCGGCCAGGCGTATAAACAAGTGATATTGATGACTGAATAACAGTAAGCAGTATTCTTTAAAATCGTAGTAAATTTCCAATTAACTATCTGATTATGTTCTCTGAATTAGTAAACTATAATTACTTGATAGAACCACTGTAAATGAATTATAACACAGGCAAACTTATGTACAAATATTTATTAAGCTTAAAAAGCAAGTGAGTAGTAGAATCAATTGAAACTAAAATGTTTTTTTTATAGACCCAAAATAATGTAGATACTGTACTAAATAAAAACCGTTAATTTTTTAAGCTCACTGTACTTATAAAGTTGCCACAAATGGTGGGGTCATGGCTACCCCAGCGTACTCAGTGAGGTGTTAGCCGAAGGTTAATTGCATGCCCTATAAAATAAGCCCATCGCGGCGGCGGGGCAGACGGTTAAATTAGCAGAGTGTTGATTATAGCCTACAGCAAAATGCAGTTTAGGTTGTTGTGCATGTAAACTTTATGGCGAATTCATTTCAAAAGGTGAAATGAGCAATTGATATAGGCCTAGCAGGAGTTGGGTTTATTGATGGTATTTCTGTGACGCTTGAAATGAAGCCGAACCGCTTGTAGCTAACATATCACATTATTGTCATCATAAGCAACGAATGTGCTGCATGGGTTAATAAGCAAAATAAAAATAACGATTTTCGAAACACTATCGTTGAAATTGAAATGAATACATGGCCCACTTTCATCAAGCAATTTAATTAATGCTCTTAACATGATAACGTGAAATGAATAATAACAATAATAACATTCCACAAGAATGCTTGCATTATTCTTCACACCGACATGGAAATTTACATTAATGTACTAAATAATCCCGTTTAGGCTATGTACCGGTATCTTATATTACGAGGGTGACGTTCCATTAACAGAATTTCGGCAGCCATGTTAACATCTTAATTCTAATCTTATAGTAATGACTAAATTGAAACAAGAGATGTAAAGGACCAATATTTCTCCACTGCGTTGTTGAGGCCTTTGTCGAATGATCGCGCGAAATGCCACGCAGTGCACAGCGGGCGAGCGGCCATGAAAAACACTTTGATGTTTATACTCACGGTGGCCGTTTTTACAGCGAGGTATTCTTTAATATCGTAGGCACACACACACACACACATAGGCACGCGTTCAAACGATACTTTGCTAATAGCTTCTGTATTTTATGCTTCGAATTGTTTCAGCAGGAGTCACTAATAAACATAATGATGAGTATATTATATTGCATGATAAAAGAAGAACTATTAATATTTCAAATTACAATTTTGCATGTTCTTATCAGAATATGTTTTTACAGGTAACAGGTCGAAAGAACAAATGATCACTGAAAGGTGCCAATTATTACATAATCCTATTGTGAGAGATGAAAAGCTAATAAACAGCTAGATATAGCGATTATCCTGTCAACGTCCGAAGGCCGAGACAGGTATGGTGTTGTTAGACGGTTCAACCGGCCTAGAAGCACAACGGGGCTAGAGAATGATGACCTTGGATCTATGTCGGCGGATTAACAGCATCAAAGAAAGACAAATTACCAGCCTTTCTATTATGAGCGTCCATGCGAAAATATAAATCAGGTTTACTCATACGCCTGGTGTGGTTTTAGACGGTTCAGCCAAATGGAAGAACAAGAAAAGAACTGTCGCATATCCACACGTTAAGTAATTTGTTTCAAAAATATTTATTTATTTATTTTATTCAGTTGTCAACCAACAGCGATGAAACCGCCACTAACAATTATTATTGAGTAATACAATACATTACTTAAACCATAGAGATATTATAGTGAATCTCTATGCTTAAACGCAATATAGACAAATCAAATGGCTATAAAGAAAAGCGCGCGAGGTTGAGTGTGTGCGATAATACAATGTGCTTTTACAACTTCTTACAACTACCGATTGACAGAGGGCGCCAAACATGTAATTTCTGAAACATTCTAAAAAACATTATTTATCGTTCACACACTTTTACTGCTATAACGATCTATAATTAGCTTTGCTGAATCGCCGACGCTTATATCAGGTATTCTAAGGTGATCATGATATGATGGTCAATTCGACCAGTGCCATGCAACACCGAGTTCAAATCATTCTAGGTCATGTAAAATAGGATGTTTCGATTCGAGAAACTGTTACCAAACTTACAAAAGAAATAAACTCATATTAACAATAATGTACTTGAATTCGCTTATGACCTACTTTGTTTTGGCGGCAGTTTCGTGGACATTAAAGAGGTGATTTATCTGTTCGTCTGCTGTGTAGCGCGTAGTAATGGACGGTGCTTTGCAATCCAATTTGATGTGTGATGTGTTTTTTTTTATAACTCTATCGCGTCTATACTCATCAGGTCTATATTACTTGTCGGCATCATTGAAGTTGAAAACTAATGATAATTGTCAGCACAAATGGTGATGTATCATGAATGGGCGTATCTAGGAAGTGGGCTCTCAATGTTCGTGATGGGAAGGGGAAGATAATCTCTCCACGGGTCACTAAAACATTAGTAATAATGTGCATCTTTTCGTACGACGGAGTTTCCCTTGAATAAGCAGGAATATAGATATAAAAGTTTACCAGTTCAGTTGATGTATCACGCATGAATGCATGCCGGGTATCGATCCTTTATGCATCCAAAAAACATTTAGAATTTTGAAGCGAATGACTAATTTTCAAAATGATATAATAACTCCAACTTTCATAACTACATTGGCATTGCGCCAGCTATAATGGCCAAGAACCAACTATAATGTAAGCAATGCCCTGTCGTGCATTAGTTTGACTTGCGTGTAACAGTCGGTAAAATTATGTTTTCGTTTTCTGTGACATATATCACATCAGACGCTGAAAACCACGCAAGCTGAACATCAGCCATGTCTGTCAAAAATACGTGATTTGACGACAACAACAGGGGGCGTCGAATGGCTACTACTGGCTGCAAGAAGTAGCACACAGGGACCTAGATATGAAGGGGCCATGGCTAGGTGATGATGTGCACTTACAATTGCAAAGTGTTATAGCTTTACAATACCTATCCCATAGGGGGATGGCATGTAGCAGAGGCAATACGATCCAGGTAATATAGGCCTACTGGCACATTGATCACAATTAAAGCTGCTACAAACAGTGATTCCAAACACAAATTACGTTCCTCTATCCTTCATACATAGTTCGAGCATGTGGAAACGTTGTTCTTGCCAGTGGAAACGTAATGACGCACGGCACACAATGCCAGTTTTGACCAACTACAAGCGATGGATCATCCTAGTGTGCGCATTGCAATTGGTCAAATCAATTACGTTGCGCGTACGTACATCGAAAATACGTTACATGTACGAAAGCAGAAACATACTGAATGAATTTGTAAAAATCAAAATATTATTATAGAGAGAGAATTTCTTTAATTAATAAAATAATTTTAAAACAATAACTATCTTTGACACCTCGATATTTTTCCTTTAATAACGTAACGTTTAATTTGAGAAGTAAAATTCGTTTCTAGGCTTACCAATTCATTGCCTTACTTAAGGCCTATAACAAATCGATCCAGCAATATATAGCAGTTTTAGAACAGGTTAGAACCTAAATAAGCCTATATTTCCAAATATTTTAAGCTAAGGCAAAACTGACTTAGCGATGGTTGCGCAGGTCTCTGAAATCGAAGGATTTTCAAACGAAAACAATCCATGTAGATGAGAGAAATTTTCTCTTTTAAATACCAGACGAGAACAGCAGCAATATGCCTGTGTTAAATGTGCTTAAAAGCACAGGCCACGATATAATCTACTTGACTTTTCCGTTAAAATTAACACTAATTAGCGTAGATTTGTACGTGAAACTTTGAATGATACAAACAGGTGGCCTAATGTGTTATTGCGACAAATTTATGACTGTTCGTGGCATGTTCTAAAATGCATGTTAAATGCTGGTATTCGGATGGCTGAGTCGTATAGACGATAATGGATACAGTAGTTAGTATTTTTATTCCATGTTTATGATAATGTGTGAATCAAATATAGGCCTGTTACTCGGTTTAGTTACAAATTGTTCAATATGCTCACATATAGAAAACTGTATAGGCCTACTATGGTAGTTGTGAATATTATTATCTTCTCATTCAGTCGTAATATTACAAGTTTTTCGGGATAAATAGAAGGCGAGAAAATTTAAACCCTCGTGTAATGATAACGCACCCCGATTTGTTTTCAAAAGATGGTAGTTTTAGACTTAATAAAACACCTTTTCTTTGGTTGTTAACAATTTTAGTATCGAGTATTGTTTAACATTGCTAGTGTGACATTTGAAGAAACAAAACAAACGCAAGAAGAACAGTCGTATACGCTCTGATTAGTCATATAGGCCTAGTTAAATGGCAAAGTGTCACACGCAAACTGGAACAGGACAAACATTGGCTACTATAATATGCATATTGACCTTTTTCAACTGTGAAAATAAAGTTTACAGAATTAAATATTTCAATATTCATATGTAAAGGCTGCCTTTCGTAGTGGTGTAAACTACGGCAATATACATATGATGTGTACATTCTAAAGGACACGTAATCGCGTGACCGATACGCGCAAATGACGTCATAATAATTGAAAACGTCATGTTTGTAAAAATCTAGTAGGCCATAGTCCATATGTATCCAACGCCTAGAATATGTGTAAACAGGAAAGAAACAGTGAAGTTAATTAAAACATTCATGCGGAGGTTTGTCTAAATTAAGTTTGATATCTGTAGAGAGAGAAAAAGTATAAATCTTGAACATTAATCTGATGTGTAAAATCTACCGTAAACGAGAAAAGTATTACTTAAACATGTGCTAACGCCCTCTATCAGTGGATTTAAGGCTATACCATACATTCAGTTTTATTAAGATGGATCATCAAATTCGGTCCAGGTTCGAAACGGCATTTTGACTTAATATTCGTAAAAAGATCAATATTTTGGCACACATGGCGATTCATACTTCATGAGCTGAAACACCGACACAATTCGAAACACCGACTGGAATAATAAGCATAAAAAAGGAAATAATAACAAACTTGAGGCAAGTCTACATATAAATGTAACTGGTCCTTATTTCCTTATTCACTCCTATTCATTCATTTATTCATATATACTGTTATATATTTGGCGAGTGGGCCTACAAACTATGTAGGGCGCGCCTAGTAGGCGTACACTTCAACTTCAACTGATGTTTCTGGACTGATGCTACCATTGTAAGAGGTAAACGTGAACATTCAAAATTACATTTCTTTCTAACAACCTACAATTGTTGAATATTGTTCCTCTTTTTGTCACTTTGATATTCCAATCACTAATGTGACAACTTGCCAGGCTAAAACCGAGTGCTTGCTTAACAAATTTATCTGTAACTAACTTTACCATATTGGACAAACACACCTGATACAACTTTACATCTGATAACAATTTAAACATCAAAGCGGGTTTAGGAGTAAAGGTGTTAAGACACGATGTACTAACACTACATACTCACTATCAAGGATTGATAGCATTATTTTGTTTGGCACCTGGACAGAAGGTAATAACAAAAGGTCGACGTATGCTTATCGTGACCTACAGTGTGCCCCATTAGTATTGACACGCTAAATAAGTAATAACTCTACTCGCAAAAAAAACCCCAAATCAACATTCTGAAAAGGATGTACAATCGGGGACAATGAAACAATCTCTCAAAACATATATTAAGCTTAAACAGCATGAGCTAGAAATGTACATGTGATGGGATATTAGTTCGACAACATTTTTAGGCATCACACTGATAGATCGAACAGTCGGATAAACCAGTGCCGTAATAATAGTGCTTAATAATAGCCTAGAGCTTTATATTGTCCTCTAATAGCAATATATTTACATGTAAAAATAAAATATTGCCTTAAGTAGGTAGCTTCTGTAACAGTGAATAAGTAGTGATACTTAAGTAGGTCTTTGGTCAAACTTTGCAATTTAACTTGAATTTAAATTTGAAAAACACGTCGGTTTCTCATTAGTGATATTCACATAAAAGGGGTCAACCAAAGGACTAACTATATTATTACTTTGTTATATGAATTTCAAAATTGTATCAATTACTTCAAACGACACTTTCATGGAATGTAAACCCAATTTATGGTGGTTCAGTCCTCCACAGATAATTGGCGGAAAGAGAAAACATCTGCGTGTGACGAAAAGGCAAAGTGACGGCTTAGGTTGATTTATCGCAGCTAGGCCTATTACATTCGCTCACAGAGTACGCTGTTCACACCTAGCGGGAACATCACTACAATCTGACAAAGAACAGGCCGGTGATATTGTGACACACGCAATCAGTTTGTTTTGACAGCAAAAGCACATCAACCGAGAAATGTCTTGATATATTTAGGACATAGGGTACTGAAAAAGGGATTGCAATTTCACGCATCAATTGCTCCGCTTCAACTTTTGCGTTTTCACTGTTTTAACTTTTGCAATCCAACCGTATACCCTTTACAACAGGCCTACATAGGCCTACTAACCAACCTGGGTGAAATTCAACACAAACACATGTAGGTGAAGGGGCCGGGGTCGGTAAACTAAATGGCATGGGGGCAACACCATAATACGCTTCTATTATCCGATACCAGACATACTGTTACGGTTAAAAAGTGTCATCATATTCATGCATCCAGAATTGTTTCTGAGCCAATATTCCCTGCTGTATCTTTCACTATTATTGCAAAAACATCTTTATTTGGAAATTTAGAGCCGCATTCGTTCAATTTAGCGGAAAAACACTCCAAAAGTAATGTTTTTATTAATAGAAAATTTGTCCCAGATGAGTCATGAATAAATGCAGACAAATGACAGAAGACAAATCCAATACTAGAGTACTTTAGACTCTTATCGTCCTAAACTTAGTATTATTCTATGAAAGCGATTCGATTGCAGATGATCATCCAGCAGGCGATTTTTTTTTTCATTTAGGCGATATTTAAGGCCTGGCAGATGCATTATAGGCCTAACTATAGGGAGGCATACATGGCTTTTCTCAAATGCAATATTTGGAACATTCATTTGGCTGAAATTGCTGATGGCTCACAGAAACTAGTCGTGATCGCGTGGCGTTATATTAGTCGAATTACTTGCGATGCGCTTATGATGCTTATAAAGCTTTGCAAGAGCATTTTTACAATTTTCGAATAATGGGTTATTATTAATCTTTTTTTATTTATTTTATGATAAACAAAAACCTTCAAACCCGGAGACACTTTAAGCATGTTTTCATGTTTAACGTTGTTAATCAATTACATCAGACGATTATGTTTAACTTGAAATGATCCACCACGCCGTTTCAAACTCAGGATACAATTTCCTTGATTCAAATGTGGATTCTAGTAATCAGTGCCGTGCATAAACAACAGCATAAATCGGAACGTCTAGGCCTACTTGCTGGTTTTATTGTTTCAAATCATGAGCAAAGAATATGACCAAACACCGGTAGGCCTGCTACTGAAGTGATTGGTCTTTTTGCAGGAACATAGAGGCCTACAAAACGAGGTTATATTAATTACCTACATAGATAAAGAATGTTTCAATTATCGACAAGAAGTGTTTTGACAAATTTGTTTACAAGATTCTTTTTTGACAACAATTTATGATTGTGCGCTAAAAGTGTCGATTTCAAGATTACAGGCAATAATCCATTAGAATATCGATATTGCAGAATGTTTTCGTACAAAATGCATGAATGTATTACTGTGCCTACGACGGTTATTTCAAATTTCAACGAGTGCTATTATAAAATCAAAATCATCACTGGACTTTACGATATGATCGTCCTTGGATGTGTTGTTAAGAAGAGCAAACATTATTATCTCTGGGAATTGCTGAATAATTGCGCGATAATCGTAGGCTTAGCGCCTGTCGCAATTACCAAGGCAACTGTATACGGGAAGACGGTAGATCTAGCGTTGCCAACCATTACGCCTGATAATCATCGACGTAATCCAACGTGTTGGCCTACTACTATGATCGGTAAACTATACGCGAAGGTCTAAATAATTTTGTATACAGATCAGCAATACCTTGCGGCAGCACGTAAGGCATAAACCCACCTATGTTAAGCCATTCATCACACCTTACTTCACGCGAGAGACGAGACTTAGGCCTATACATAACGATTACTTACACGTATTACGGATAGCCACGTTGTCATTGTCACATACTGATCGGTGTGTTTCGATACGTGTTGACTACACTTAAATACGTGTTAAGAACACTTAAACTTGACACTTCACTATCTGTCAATGGGGTTTTGTTTCAAACTCATCCATCCAAAGCTTACTCAGCCTCCGGAAACATTACTTAACATGATTACAACATAATGATAGGTGATACATAATTCCCCGGAAATAATGCCAATCTGAAAAATTACGTTCAAACGATACAATTTCCGGTACTCGAGATAGTGATTAATGCCTTTTCCAGAACAGCTCATCTTTTTAAATACTGAAGCACATTACACGTGGGTTTACATTAAAGTCCATCATCATCTGTATAGACCATTATTTTCCTTATGAGACAACATTAAACCCAATAGGCCTCCTACCGAAATGTATATGCCAAGACAAAGTATGAACAACTTCATCCACACAAATAACAATAATAATAATAATAATGATAATGAAGCCTACTCCTAAATTTCACGATAGGCTGATGTAGGAGGCCCGGACCGTAGGCCTACAATACAATTTACGATTGATTTTAAGGCCACTCATTTTTTTTCGCTGCATATAAATTCGATTTTAGAAAATTATAATGTCATTACATACATCAGCAATTTGAAGGTAACGGTACGATGTTATACTAAATGTATGTAGGAGGCATATTAAATAAATACCGTACAACGTTAATATAGCCTATGTAAAAAATGTATGTGGTGCTATACCAGTAAGTCTATTAAACCTGTTTTAAAGGTTACCCATGTATAGAACTAGACTAGATTTCATTCGCAATGTAAACTTGCCTTAACTTTAATTCAAAAGACATATCTATTATGTAAAAATATCTCAACCAACCTTTATTATTTCTGGTTTCAATATCGTAATCAGTTTTTATATGCCGGATATTGAATAATTTTGAAGCTGTTAAAATGGGCGGAAATCTCCTCTCTGACTAGTTTCTTACATTGTTACATGTGAAACACAGACAATAGCAAACTCGGCTCAGAGGGCCACCCGCTTCCCTCTTAGTCTCCTAAGATTCAAACCCTTGACAAAAACAATGACTATGAACAATTTGTAGCCATTTGTTGTGCAACTGCCAAACTGGTGGTGAAGCTGATGTCCAAATAGGCTAAGTCGACAATCTTAATTTCCACTCGTCCATTGCAAGATTGTATCGGTACCATTCCATAAAAAACCTGGACAGACAACAATGCTGACGCACCCTAAAAAACACATAAACTAGGCCTACAAACTCTCACAATACATCAAATGAAGCTTAACTATCTACGTTTGCACGGTATACATTTTACGATTGTTTTTAAGGCCATTCATTTTAAGAGGTAGTTGACATTTTGATGCACATAAATTCGCTTCTGGAAAATTATCTCTCGAGTTGCTAACACGTATGACAAGTGACCTAATTTTCCATAACAACATCACTGATTGTTAACGTTAAATGTTATATAATCTTGCAATAAATATTGAAACTACCAGTATACTATTTGTAATATTTTTTGAGAATGCAGTTGACAGCCTACAATAGGCCTACACATAATTATAGCAAGAGGCAACATTAGTGTTTTTATACAACCATTCGTTAAATATATTGACGTAAAACTGAAACAGTTCACTATATTGAAATATTATAATAAAGAAGGTTGATTGAAGTATGTACTGTAGTAGGCCTAGTACATGACAGTATACGGCACTGATAAAAGATTTCAAGCCCTAGAAATTAGATTCATTTGATTTCAAGTTCTTAATTAAACAACTTTTAAAACGTGTGCGTTCCTAGTGAAACCATAAGGAGAGTTGCAGGACTTAACCTAGATCATGAAGAACGGCAAGATGCCTAAAATTAGATCGATCTAAAACCGGATGAATGTGTTTAACCTGGCTTCGGACACGATTCGGATCATACTCAGATTAGCGTGGTTTCCCGTGGGATCAATACCACCGCAGTTTCACAAGGGTTAGGCTAAGCTTAATGATTTCAAGATTTTATGAACATGTTTTGGTAAAATTCTTGAGATTTAGTGTCTAATATGTTATTGGTCATTTGGGAGAAACATAATTAAGCAACCGGTAAGAAAACAGGTATTTCAGAGATGGGGATTAGCGAAAGGAGGCAAGGAAACAAAATGGTTTATGACCGATTTCCGGTTAATATTAGAATCATGGATGAATATTATTAATTCCTCAATGACTATATCCCCCGGGTTAACGTCATCAAGTGGATATAACGTTTCCTGTACCATGGGTCCATGCCTGTACCACGATAGACACGGTACATGCGGAGATACACGGGCCTAATACCGTACGATATGTACCTCAACACAATGTAAAGGCTTAATAGCTGAGTATTTTATTAAAAATGTATTTTATGTAGTTTATCAATGTATTTAAAATAGTAATTGAGTGTTTTAATACAATATTTTGCATTTTTCTTATATTTAAATATTTGAGAATTTAATATAGGCCTATATTATAAATGTAGACAACCTATTAATTTGAAACACTGTACATACTATGAACAAAGTGTGAACGGAGCCTAAAACAAACATCTTAAGAGTGAACACAACCTATATAAATACTCAATGGAAAAGGAACGTGTCATAAACAAAGATAAGAAAATACTTGAAAGATAAATATACCTGATTTCCATGACACTATTGACAGCAGTATATGAAAACACTTATAGCGCCAGCGTAAGTTTAAAATATCCAAGTATAAGAGACGGACTACAACCAACACGTCGTAAGGTATGATCCAAAGTGAGGTACTCAAAAAAATAAGTACACTAAAGAAGATAAGAACAGGTAAGTTATTTTATCCAGGTAATTCCAAGTACCTCGATCGGTGGTAACTACAACTGGTAAGTATTTGTATATGCTCATTATGTTAACTTAAGCGGCAAGTGGGCAGTGTCACTGCCTGCCTATTAGAATGTGCAAATACTCATCGTCTGCTAGTCACGTTGGTTCTTGAGTACACATAGCCTGATCCATTAATTCTATAGGGGTAGCACATCGACCAATTAGTAGACGTATTATTGTTCGACAGTGTTGTCGGTTACTTTAAATATTATATAATATCATACATCGTTATATAATGAAATGAACATTCTAACAACCTAAAAATGTTCAATTTTTTTAAACATAATTTTAACTACACTTTTATATTTGATGTGTTTGGCATGTTTTATTGTTTACAAACGTTGTTTCTTTTGTTATGCCTTTTAAAAAAAACCTACGAAAATTAAACAAATTGAACCGCTCCTTTAGGAAACCCCTAATATATTCCTTAAATTGAAATATAAAATGGAACGCGAGACCCATTAAATTGAATTGCCTTAAAATTAAATGTTAAACATTTAATTCGTCTTTGTTTTCTTTTGTTAATATGCAGAAATAAATTTTTTCATTTTAATACGAATACGAAAAGTATACCACTCATCAATATAATCATAGATATATATGAGGTAAAAATAAAAAGGATACGGTGGAATAAATACGACACTCTAACATTATACTTTAAAATATACTTTATCATTATGTACTGTACAATATACTGTCGCTTTTGGTTTTATATTAGTAATAATAAAACAGATTCAATTTCGAGACATGTATAAACATAATTATAAGGTAACGTGGTTTCAAAACGTATTATTGGAAATTTCCCCCTACTTAAAATGGACTCGACCGTGTGACAATTTGAATTAAACATGAAGTTATCAAGAGTGGACACGATACGAGATGACAACGTTCTCGTGCTCTGTCACTCGAGAGAGCACAATTGTCGAATGAAAGTCAACGCCTAATAATAGCCAGGGGTAACAAACGGTGCCTTACCTCCTGTAAAAAATATGCCATGAAATTCGTAACGAAACATTAACACAAATACCAGCCAGAAAAGCAATGACATGACAGGATGGATTGAAGCATTTAAGAATATTGGTCGCTGACTCATTTTAAGCACAAAATACCAATCAGGTCTAAATACAGTACTGCCACCAAAGGTAACGAACAAGACTCCTGACAATCTAGACATACAATAATGTAGGTCTATTGTATTTTTCTCTCGCAGTCAATGTGATTTGCAAGAACGCGCGGCACGTTAAGTTGCCAATCACAGATTGCGCTTAGCATTACCATTTTTTAAGAACACATACGCATGTACGTAGAAAGCTTATGTCCTAACTACGAAATTAGTTGAATATTTGAAAAAAAAATCGACTATGGTATCTAGGCCTACTAAACGCACTACATTTTATATTGTACAATGTTATCACAAAACGTTGACAGACAAAACGTTCATCAATATTTCGGCGCGCGCGTAAAATTAGTCATACATGATGACTGTGGTAACCGCGGATTTACATGGCACATAACAGGTTCTTAACAGTTTAGAGAAACACACAGCTTTGCACGTAAGACCTATTCTTAATAATCCATACCAAATCGTGTATGAATTTCCCGTAAGTCATTAAAACGACCTGGTAGTAATTAAAGTTGTTGTTTTGGATAGGGCAAGATCGAGCCCTAAGCCACCTTCGATCGAACGTGATTCTCGGGACATTTTATGGACTTAGCCCAAGGTATCTAAACACAAATTATAAGCCTAGATTCTTGCACTAAAGCCCCTTTCTCACAGAGCTGAGTGCCAGGAATATTGCGGGAATATACCATTACCATGCCGGTATGGTTTTCTGTGAGAACGGGTCGTCTTGGCATCATGCCGGCACCATGCCGGCATCGACATGACCTGCTTTAGACCTAGTAATATTCTAGGGATATTCCCCGCAATGCCAGACGGGCATTCTGTGAGAACGTAACGTCGTTATATTCCGGGGTTCCCTGTCGAGGCTTCAGACACCTTGCGCGGTCAAGTGTATCACTTTGGCGCCGATTCAATTCAATTAACAATAATAATGTCAAACTGGAGGGATAATGAGATAAGAGAGCTGCTTAAAATAAGGGGACAAGAAGAAATTTGTAGCATAATCTATAGCAGGCCTGGGCCATATAGGCCTAGCTAGCTCTTTGTTGGTGCCTAACTAGCCTGACCCTTCGTCGCCTTGTAAATTGTACAGCCTCCTAAGGTGTTTTACAGATTGCCGATGACGGCTAATTAATTGCTGTACCTGTATAATATATGCACAATATACTGTACATAGCATGTATTGCATAAATATGCTATAAAGGAAGATAATAATCTGTAACCTAACATTCGCCGCCATATATCCCTAGACAAAAACAATAACAATAAAGGACGCCCTCAATAATTATTTTGTCAGAGACTTTTTATTGGCCGAATATGCCCGACTCCTTTCTCACAGAAAGCCGGTATATACCGGTTATATTTCCGGCACGATAGTCCGATGAGAATGGGTATATGCCGGTAACGATACCGGCACGACGCCAGCACTGTACCGGTATATTGCAGACACATCTGTGAGAAAGGGGCTTAAGTGAAAGTAAATTGTCTCTCTATTAAAAAAGAAGCGTCTGAGCGACAGTTGCATTTATAATTTACTGGAATACATTTTTATAACAAGGGTTATGCTGTGTAATTAGCAATCATAATTTAGTTTTATTTGAAGTGACCGATGGTCGTTTATGGCGTAATCGCTCTTTGGTTACCACTTATCCCTTGCATTATCAGATCATAATTAATACACAGGTAAAAATATTATTTTGAAACAATTGGAATATTCTTAATATGAGTAATAATTAAATGTTGAATCTTCTTCTCATTTTTAAAATAGTTGTTCAGTCTTTTGTTTTCTATTATGCGAGTTCACCCAGCTTTATTCCTGTTTGTGTCGGTTTTACGTTTTTTATATCACGTTGTAAAGCTCTTATTATCCCAATAATTTTACCAAGTGTGATGTACTTGTCCAAATATGGTAGTGATATTTGATAGTGTAGACAGAGCTTTAATCATTTAAAAAGAGAATATCTACCGGTAAGCCTACACAGTTATTATACGAATACAAAAATTAAAAAAGAAATATTAAAACCGAATAGAATAATTATACAGAATTTGTACATAATTGTATATAATTTATATAATAATATTGGTTTTAGGCATAATTAAGTTTCGTACTAAGTAGGCCTGGCGGCTCCAATATTCACCAATCACAATTTCACTTAACTCAATACATATTTAAGTATTTTTTATTTCCTTGGTCTAAGTGTGAATGGTGAATACGGCCAGTGGCCTAGAATTGACATTTTCAGGTACAATTAAAGCTATTTCGCATTTAAAGTTACCGTATTCCAGACGGTATGGTACCGGTGAATTGGATTAGCAGTCACTATATGTTACTACTGAAATTAAAACGCAAAATTAATTATACAATTGCAGTTAAATACAGTGTTTAATTTTTTTAAATCGTCTATAAATATACGATTCAACATAATTTGTGTACAGAATTATTTATTTTCTTAAAAACTAGACATTAAAACGGTAATTGAATCGTTTTAGGCATAATTAGGTTTCGTCCTTTATAAAATAGGCCTGGCCTAGAAATGACATTTTCAGGTACAATTAAAGCCATTTCTCATTTACAGTTGCATTTAAAGGTACCGTAAACCAGACGGTATGGTACCGGTGAATTGGATTAGCAGTCACTATAATGTTAACTATTGAAATTAAAACGTAAAATTAACTATAAAATTGCAGTTAAATACAGTGTTTAATTTTTTTTTTTTAATCGTCTATAAATATACGATTCAGTAACATCACACGCTGATATTAAACATTAACGGCAATGTCCACTACAGTATATCCATTAACGTACTTATATACTAATGAGTCTATTCGATTTATAGCAATTATAGGTAAACGCAACAATAATTATGTAATTTATAGAGATTTCTGATACGTTTACTAATGCACTACTGTTAATACAGTATACAAATTATTGAAACAATTTATTGAAATCATTAACATAAAGGGCAACACAAACTCAAAATGAAAATTAACCGATTTTTAAATAAGGTAACGTGAGAAAATACAGGCGGATTTATTTTAATAAAATACCATAATTTAATTTTTTTAAGAGAACAAGCAAACAAATAAAACTTTATTTATTTTATTTATTTAACAACATCTTTATAGAGGATTACACAATCAGAAAAAAGAAAAACCTGTTTTGCATTGTGGTCCTGTCAAAATAAATCAGGGGGAAAAAAGAAATGTAGTTTTATTTTAAAAAAAAAGTGAGATCGATATAGCTTTGAATGAAGAAATTGAGAATATTTAAGTTCAGTTGGTGAGGTTATTCGATAAATGCTACAGTACATGATAGAATACATAACAAACAATTTAAACAATTTAAATTCAATTTTTGCAGGATGCTTTTCTGCATGGCCTAAACTATACTGTTCAATTTGTTTTATCACACTATCTTTATTATTTGTTTTTATTAATTACACGTTAAAAAATGACTACGTCAGATTCCGTCTTCAAAGCTCATCTAATGTATCTCTAATTATTGGATGGTCAATAGGCGAGCCACACAAATAGTGAACCGGCTATAATGGTATTAAGGCTATAGTGTAGAATACGACGTTGCGTATAACACACCTTTGAGATCCTCCGTAAGAATTCAAAGAAGGAGATATTCCAGAACTCAATCACTACCATCTTGATGTAAGCTTGTTATAAATCGTTAATTGATGAGCAAGATTTAGTGATTTCTAAAAAGAGTTCAACCGCTTCAGGTGCCAATCCATTTGAAATGGACCGTGATATATTGACCAACAAACTATCACGCCTGGTATACCTGGTGGCAATTGCGTTGATCCGCCTGCTGATGAGCTGGAACTCGCAGGTAAGCCAGGTCAATAGAGAATTTACCTGCAAGCGCTATGACGGGCCGTTATAGATTAGTGTACGGATTAGTGGCCTTCTATACATGGATTTCTCTTATGCAAGTAAGCTGCCGCGCTTTCATCTTTAGTTTTGCTTTTTAACACATGGAAATAATATATTTTCTGGTGATCCATATGATGCGATGGCCATTATTGCTTGTATCGGCCCACAATTAAACACGATGAAATAAAAATAGGAACAATTTACAATATTGTAAGCACATGATTTGACTGAAATCTATTTGGCCTACAATTGACATTGTATTGGGACATTCTGCAGCAATAGAGATTATTGGACTAATAAGGTCCAACAATAGAAAGTGAGATTTTACGATTTAAATGTTGTTGATTGAATGACGATGACGATGACGATACTTTTGTGCTATACCTGATGTCGCTGACTATATGACAATGACTACAATTACATAATCCATATAACCCGACTATTAATATAATATATCGGGTATATAATATAATGCAAGCAAATCTAAATCTTTGAAAGTGAAACATAAGATTGTAAATAAAACAAAAGACAGATGCCAGTCATAAGGCGTGTGGTGAAAGAAAAGGAAATGAAAAGTGATGTATTGAGTGAGAAAATGAAAGAGAAACAGCTATACGGTAGCTATATAAAGCCGATCTGAATTTGTAACACCGAGCAATACAACGGAAGTTAAGAAACTCCTCAAGATGGTCAAGATAATGCAAGCCAAATAATATCAACGCTTTCTAACACCAACTATTAGTATAGGCATAAGGTTACCAAGGAGCAACGCAAGTGATCTGACCAATCATAATCGATAGATTACTCAAACTGGCGCTTTTCATTGACCTGCGTTGCGTCCGTCGTAGTAGGATTTCTTGTGAACTTTCGTAATCACATGGATAAAGAAAGTGTCATAGCGCGTGTTCACATGACCTATGCAAATTCAGTAGTCATTCTACGCATGCTCAAATGTTTCTGAGCGCATGCATAATGACTTTTCGACTCGATAGCTGCGTTTTTGGTATGGTGTACAAAAGGTCATACCATACGCCATTAGTACTGATGATTTGTATATCCATAATAAGGTAGTAGTGCTTATTCATGAATCTCATTTTTCAAATTGAATAAACAAATTAATTTACTTTCCAGGTACCGTACATTGTATACGGTGTGAAATAAACTTAACACTCATTATTCACATTCAAAACTCTGAATTCTCTGAAATATAGGCCTAGCGATAAATAAAACAACGTTTCGAAGTACATTATACAATACTTCGTGACTGCATTTATTTCCGCCTCTATAATTTATAGGGAAAAGAAAGATCATGTTGAATTGACAATCTGTAATACTTAGCTGGCCCATAATGAATTTAATTTCCAGTCGAGTTAGGCATGGTCATTGAGGCTTTAAGATGTTTAATCGTGTGGACTAAGTCATTTGGAGTGGTCACAATGAGATAAAAATCAGTAAAGCAGGGTGTTGGATCGTGTTGAGAAAAATAAGTAAGTCTACACGATTCAATATCAACTCGCGAATACAGTAGAACCTCTAGTTTGGGACACCCTATTTAGGGGTCAACCCTCTTAAGGAGACATTTTCTAATGACATGAACGAAAGACAACATTGGGAATGATTCCCAACTCAGGGGACGCTCACATTTAGTTCAGAGGTTCCCTTAATATGGGATATGTATAGTTTAGGTGGTTATATAGACGGCTTAACATTGATAGAGCCAGAGTTTTAATCTTAAGAGGAATGGAATACCCTTCGGAGATCTCATAGGGGCCAAATTCAAACGTTTCTTCGGCAAACAAGGATCTATTTTGTTCATATCAAGCCTACAGAAAGATGAACTCCATCCATCTAGAAGTTAAGTCGTCAAAACAACGCTTGAAATACTTAATTGGAGAGCATTCAAATGCCAATTTATTTTGAAACCTCTAATCTTATACTGCCTTTACCAATTGCAATAATTGAATTTGCACGTTCGAGTGTGTAACAATCCGGAACAAGACGTGTTTATCCCCATTCGTCAGAGATGAAATATTCCTTTAATCAGCTTCCCCCAATTGTTAGCAGAATTGACATCATCTCGCATGCGATGTATACACAAAAAGCCGTTTAATATCCGCAGATGATGGATTCGATTGAAAACGGGTGAAAATATCTCGTTATTTGAAGTTAATTGGAATTTTCTGCGTCGCTAGTTCTATTCTTGGATATTTACTAAAGCAATGCTGATGTTTTCTTTGAATGATTAGGATTTAAATTGAATAATGGATTAACACACATTGAATTCATGGATGCCCATGGTAACCAAATTCTTAATTATTTAGGACACGGAATGTATTGAAAAACAGAGACTTTTACAATGGTGCAAGTCATAAAAATACTATACTTTGAAACATGGTCGTATATGAGATTACATGCATCGAATCAATTCCCGTGATAACGAACCTCCTAATTATTTAGGACGTGGAATGTATTACAAATAAATTATCAAACTTAAAAATGCAAAATGAATTTTTCAATAAAATATTAAACCTCATCGTTTATTTTCGGGTCTCAATTTAATGTTATCGGTACAGATATTTAAAAATAAAACCGTTTCCATTTATTTTATATAATAATATATAATATAAAGACATAGTAGGCTTAGTTATTTATTTGAGTTATCTGTGGTATACCGGAGTTATATCAGGACATACACCGTAGTTATTTCGGAGGTACTGGAGTTATATCAGAGGTATATCGGAGGTATACCGACGTTATACCGGCGATATACCGGAGTTATATCGGACGTACGGAGTTAAGGGCACGGGGGCTTGCGTCGGATGTAAAACACGGATCAGCTTAAGCGTGCATAACGCCATTCTATTGTGCGTGTGAGCACAACATAACAACATTTTAGAAGGGAATATAGAACACGACGACAGGGTATTCAAACGAATATGATTTAATATTTCAACTCCTACATAGCTCGTAATGAATCTAGCGTTAACCCAATAAAGAAGCGCGCCCATGCGTAGGACTCATCAATAGAATTAGTACGCTTCGTCACCTAGCTCCATAACGTATATTCTTCTAGTTTATCACCATGATACCTTGCCTAAGGTCGTAACAATTAAATAAACACACCGTTGATGCCAAGTATAATTTCATATCGAGCAGAAATTCGCGGTAATTCGAGAACATTTGCATGACACGCATCGACATCCTAGACTATCTTCTGTTGGAAACCGTTGCGCGATCGATCACGTGGCTTAGCAGCATACGGGGTTTATTAATACGAACTTGTGTATGGTATTTATACACCCTAAAGCATTAGGTTTCCTTCATGCGTGGATAAATATTGCATTACCTGGGGCTGTCTAAAAACACACCTTGTCGAATTATTGAGCCCAGAGGTACTCAACCTGTCAGTTGTGAAAAGCATCGAGCTAACGTATTATTTTTCTTTCAATTTGGCCGAATTATAGCGAACAACCAACAAAAGTCAATCCCGTTTTATAGACTCGATCATCAAAGATATCAGTGATATTAAAGTACCCGTGAACTTACTATTCTATTTAAGGTCCCCTTTTCAAATGATTATTTTTAAGTATTTCTTTTCAATTCGCTTTATTTTCAACCGGTTTAATTTCAAACTGTATTGTCTAACTTCTAGAATCATGCCGCTATTTTATAGTACTTTTTATTATCACGGACAAATTAAATACAACGGTAATTTATATAGGTATATAAAACACCATTTTTAAACACTTAATTGCAAAGATATTATCATATTGTTATATACACCCTATTAATTACACGGTTCATGGTTTACTGTCTCTCAATAGATAAAACATGTTAATTAAAAGGACAATTCTCAATTAAGCTAAACTTGGTTTTGAATATCGAGTCTCACTAGTTTCTAGTTAATATTAGAAAAAGATAACTAGTTTTGCACATATGGCGTTTCATACGTATTCAGTTCGAAAACACAGACAAAAATCGAAACGCCGACTGGTGGACTAACATAAAAAGACCATAACTACAACCTAAGGACAAGTCTACATAATAACAAAAAAAAAAGGTTTATAGGCCTATGCTTAATTTTTCGGCGCACCATACCCGAATATTATATTATATATAATAAACTAGGTCTGGTAGAAATAAACATTTATTTTTTTATACTATTTTTTGGATCTTTGTATTCTTGCTGACATTCTGAGCTATATGTAGCCTATGACAGACTATATCAATGTATGACAGTGGTTTTCATCAATGAATATCATTATATTTCTCACGTAGTGATTCCCGCGGGTCATCATTCAACACTGATCCTTTTCAGTCCTTCTGGCAAAATAAAACCATAACAATTTAGCTATTGCATGCTGATATATTAATAGGCTAACAAAGTAGACCTACATTAGCTCGAATCTAAAGCTATGTCTACACTATCAAACTAGTTTGACAAACAAGTGTGATGTGCTTAAATATGGTGATGATATGCCCAAATACGGTAGTGATATGTCATCATCATGTCTATTTATGGCCGCATCACATCTTTTTGTCACATAAAGTTTGATAGTGTAGACAAAGCGCCACAAAGGTTAAAAGGATAAGAAACAAAAATACGGTAATGTATATAATCTATAGATATCGATACATATTAAAGTAGAAAATTCCCCACGTTCATCAATCGTCGTGAAATTTCCCTTAAACGTCGTCCTACTTTCTAACGTCCGCCAATTCGCCTTTTATCCTGAACCTAACCATGCTTCTCTAACCAAGGCAAACATTTTGTCGCAGCCAGAGATAAGATCAAAAGCTCAGTGTCCTGTTGATAGATTGCCTTGCTCTAACCATGGACCTAATAGATACATGTTCTAACGTAACGATTTTACGCATAGGCCTAATATTCAAAATGATGTAACACATAATAATATTAATAAGGTTAAATGTGTTGTGAATTCTCACTTTAACTCATTTCCAAAGTGATTCTTAAACGAATAGGCCTAATAATAACAAGAAAACAAAATCGCGAACTAAAAACATGAGACACAACAGAACAACATAACAGAACAAAAAAACAGAAGCTGCGTAGAATTGAATGTTATCGAGTTACTGTACCAAAGATAAATGACATCACCCGTCAACAGCCGATAAAAGTAGACGTGTCGACGGCTTGATTGTGGAGTTATTTTCGTTAATAAATAACGTCTCCTACTAGGCCTCTATACTATACATTGAAAACAATCCACATAAAATATGCGTTATAATACTGAGATATTTTTATTGGGATTCTTTTAACTGAGAGCAATCGTAAGTCACAAGGGTTGTCAGCAAATCTTATTGTTCCGGACACAAGTAATTTGTCGGGGTTGTAAGTAACACCAACTTGGCGATGACTGACAGCAGGTATGTGACGCCGGCAAGCAGATGGTGGACAGGTGAGCGTATCCCAGCATGCAATGCAATCAACAATCACATTCCTTCAAGACGTGTTTTTAAACCAGATAAGTATCAAGGTCTCTTGGATTCGTTAAACGCGCTCTATAGATGTTCTCCCCCGTCCTGATTTAATACGTATGGAATGCCTGAGAGAGGTGTCGGTGGTTGAGGATTGATAACAACATATGTCATTCCGGTATATTTTGTTACCGACACATCATATAATACTCAACACGATATTCTGTTTTAAATATCGAACATACAGAACTGTTAAAATAAACAAACATCAGGGAAGAGTGACACTAACTCTTCCCCGTAAACATAAAACTGTAAGGATAAGGAATAGGACAGTTGTTTTGGTATTCAACATAGCAATGTGGTTTTAAAACTTGGTCCTCATACGCAACACACGGACGTAAGTGAGTGAACCGCACGAAAAGTCGACGCCGCGATGAATCACCCGAACTGTGATTTGTGACGACGTGAATTGCGCTGCGTTCAAGTGGGAACCAAGATTAATTTAGCATGTATACACCAATCACTTAATTGATTGATCAATCAAAATAAAACGATTGGTCGATTAATCGATCAATCAAGCAGTCAATCAATCAATCAACATACTGACCAAATCGACCTATTCGTGTCTTATGGGTTTCTATACTATTACCACGTTAGCACAAAGGTACGTGGGGACCGTGGTTTGGAATTATAATTATATTATAAGGAATGAAATTTTTGAATATTCATAATCTATCTATACTACAAGTAAAAATGTTTACTTATATTTCTCGCGGGACCAGTTTAAAAGAATTTTAGTGTGTTGGCATACTACATTGATTGATGTGTTAATTGATGCGAAAGTGGTAGTGAAACATGTTGAATGTAACTCTATCACCTTTTTAAATTCTGCTTTATTCAAGCAGAAATCTATCCATATGCCGCCGCACATCATAAAGTAGTATAATAACAATGCAAAACAAAAACTGCATATTATGGCCTACTCTGAAGGAAATAAAGGTATATAGATTTTAGTTCTCTTGGTTTACCCAGGGAGTTGTTATAATAATAATAATAATAACAACACTACTAATAATAATAATAATAATAATAATAATAATATTTATTGGTTACTCTCCTTTAAAACGGAGGAACACTCTTGTAACAAGAGGTTCGACCCATACAAAATGTTTACAAAATTAAGTCATACAGTTATTACAATATCCTATAGGCCTATATATACAAAAGCTACAAAAAGTTAATAATGGTTCACAATTACATAATTTCAAGCAGCACAAATTCTACTGACTTATTAACAGTAATTCGATAATTAACAACTCCCTGGTTTACCGTACTAAGGAAGCGTTGGACCTTATTTGTTGTAGATACTTTACAGATCTTTTCGAGGAGTGACATTCTTTAGTTCAAATAAGAATATTTCACTGTTGCTAGTACCACGTCCTGTCCTATCCATTTTTTTTGGAAAGGAATTACTTTTGTTGACTATTAGGTATTTCATCATATTTAGGTCTATGCTTGTGTCTAAACGGCGAGTGGACTTATAGGCCTATGAAAAAATGGAAAATCAGTAATGTCTCTTTATTCTTGACGAAGAATGCAGTCCATTAATAGTAATACTTTCTACGACAAATCTGGTAGAAATTGATATCCTGTGTCATTGATTTTCTCACTAATAAGTAAAGTGGTCCATTCCGGAAACCCCTTCATCAACTAGATCAACCATTACACACGTCCTAATAGAGCGAAACACGTCCTCACGTCTCATTTAGCTATTTTTGTTCAATTATTTCCGATATAACCCCAGGGTTGAAGACATGTCCTAATTGATGGGGAACACATCATGCGTTGGTGATCTGTTTGGAGCTGAAGTTGACGTGCTATTTAATCACACTAATAATATATGATCAGACTAAAATAGAAGTGGAGAACATGAGGCCTCACTTCAGCTTCAATTGTTTCTGTATTTAGCCTAGCCCTATTCTTTATAAATCATGGAATGTTATAAGTTCTCGATTGAATCTCAACTTAAATGCCTATCTACAAATTCACTGTTAATTAATTTAATCCATAATGGAAATATCGGATTAAGCAAATTCGGTTGTAATTCGAACTTTGAGCTTTTAAATGTCGCGTCAGCCATGGTGACACGCGATAGCACATGCAGGTTGAATCATACAGTACGGACCGTAGTCCTCCTTTAAACTAAATGAAACGGCTTTTAGGCCTACAAGGACCAGGCCTACATGAACAAACGTTAAAGTGCTGGGCCTACACACTTTTTCATTGGTGTTTTTCACTTAATAAATAATAGAAACATAAATTTGTTTTTATAAAAAAAAAAAATAATTACTGGTTTAATATAAAAACAAATCAATACGCTTTTTTCCCCAATAAAACCAATAATAAAAATCCCCGCGACATATCTGTGGCTAATTTATCACATAATTGTGTTATCATCATCCGGTTAGATAGGTTATCAGAAATAATAGTTGTATTAATTGATTATTAACAATCATCTACATCCTCAATCTTTATACTATCGATTGACGAGAAGGAAATCATTTTATTGATGTATAAATCATTTGTTTATAAAGATAATTTCAACTTCTACAGAAATATTACAACCTTTCGATACACATCTAAAATGATAAATGTCATTTTTATCGGATGAAGTGTTTGCATTGAAGAAACTTTGCAACCTTTATGAACTATATTAATAATTTGGTGTTTGTTTTCCGTCAAAGTTATCAAAATTGCTTTATAAAGTTATGTCTATCAAATAACGTGTTATCTAGACAAACATTGAGCCATTAATAGAAAGACATGCAGGTAAAGGTTCAGAGCCCTTCAGTGATGATTGTCTATTTTAAGGTATAGGCTTATGAACAAAAATATTCAGTAATTAGGCCCACAGTAACAAATCTAGTATTGTCCACTGAAAAAATTTGGTAGAATATGCCATTTTAATGTCGGATAATATTTATCCACTTTGACAAAAAAATGGATCGAACAAAAATTACCTTCAAATTGACTGCCAGCCAATGTATTTTTGGTTGAATTTAACCATTTATTTTGTCATTTTTTATATTTTAAATAAATAAAACGTTCAACAAAACAAAAGACCGATATAAATGCGCGCCTGTTTATGTTGTGTGATTTATTTTAAGTACCGTTTTATCATCATCATATCACGTATTATATACCTTGTAGACAAGAAATGCATGATTTTTATATTTATAGGTAAACACATATACGTGTTTACCTATAAGTCTATCCTGTTAACAATCATTCACCAACGAACAAGAAATGTGTGATTATGTTACAATATTGCTCCTACGGTTCCATGGATGGATTTTGATTTTATTACGGCGTTAAACATAAATAATATTATCAAACGACCCTATGTTTTAAATTTAAATTCTATACCTCATAAAACTAAAAAACGTGATACTTTTCAACAGAAAGTTAAAACAAAAGTTCACGATTTTAGGCCATGAGGAAAGCTCATGACCAATTGCAGACACACGGGTTATTTTAGGCCTGAAGTAACGTGTAAAGGGCATGCTACCGTTGGCCTACTATATTATTAATGTAACGTTTGTATGCGAGTGTCTCATGAGTTAATTTAACAGGTAATTGAAATGTTACAAGGGTGCCATTGATTTTTACCAAATCTGATTTTCTCTTTCTGTTTTTTTTTCATTTTTAAACTGACACATTTCACAGAAAATAACGAATTATATTTATTATAAAAATTAGATACCCCCACAAGATCTCAAACTAAAACATTTACAAAAATGCAACGCGAAACCGATATCAATAGAAGTGTTACAAGCTAGATGAGGAATATTTGGACAAGCAAACACCTATAAATACAGCAGATGACTTATAGGCTACTTCAGTAACACTAACATGACCAAATTTAGAGGGGGAACCAATTGTGCACTTTACCAATAACATCAGATTAAAATACCACACTACCAACAAAATTCAAAACTGTAACGGACCTACAGAAAATTAAAAATCTAGCATTAGACAGAACACTTTGGTGGAGAAACTTTACGGAAAAAAATCAGCAGAGCGTTTGAGGCGGAAAAGTCAGAATTCGGCGGAAATGCGTTATGCAAGTAGCAAGTAAATAATCTTCATATCGTAAATGTATTATTCGCGCGTGATGCCTAAATCATTAACGCGCATACGGTAATCCTATAGTAGCTGGTCCTATACTTTTCAGCCCTGTCGGCCCGTTCTTTGAGGGCAAGTGTTTTAATTCATCATCATAGGTATACAAAGAGGGCGTCACATCGATGTTTGCAAAAATACATAATCTCTAGGCCATTTTGTCAGTTCAATACAAGTACAACTGCTTTTTGTGAACCCATGGAACAGGCTTATTATTAATATAAAAGAAATAAAAAATAGTATTCAATTTAAGAATTAAAAGAAATATATTTTATTTAAAAAAATGAAACATTTCATTTTATTATATTATGACTGATGCTTCATGTCTCACTTGTATACTTTTTATTTTTGTAACCATTTTAAAGGGCCAACTGAGAAAAGCTTACTTCTAGGTTGGTTCTCATTATGCTCTGTATTTTTATAGCATTTTGTGAAATAAATGTTTGTTAAATTTTGAATATGAAATATACCAGTTAGGCCTACTTGCATTTTTAATTTGTAACCCATAAAATAGACAGATTCGTGTTTCAGACTAAAAAAGAACAGACATTATATTATTCAGTATTTCTAAAATTTGGTATCTTATTTTAAAACTCTTATTTTTCCTTTATAAGAACCATTCATTTACAAGCGAACAAAACGCGAACGAAAAATTTGTTTCACAACACTAGAAGAATCCATTTCTCTTCTAAACTCAAAACATTCATAATTGGTTCGTCATGGAAATGGAGTTTATCACGTGATATGGATGGCTCCATGAAGTAATGGATGAGGAGTTATGGGAATACAACCTGACGTGTAGACAGTGATTTGCAAGTATTCCACAAGCACGCTTTACCAGGTCAAAACATGCATTTCTCGTCCCTCGCAATAAACTTTGAAAATCAACAATGAATCATATAGCAATACTATCAATAACATTATGGCTTGATAAGAAACGTCAAGTTATATAAAGAAAACCTAAGCTACAAACTTTCACTGATGAAATCAAATACAATAAAGTTGTACTGAAACTCCAACTAGGCGTGGTAGGCTGGTAGAGAAAATCGAAACCGATACCACATGACGCATGAGTGTTAAAAGCAGGATTTTCTTACAATTTTCGGTCACTTGTTAACAAGGCCATATACATGGCTGCAGTCTCGCGCTCAAGTTAGTGTTTACCGACCGACCTACAATCCTTCTGATGCAGGTAGTAAAAAGTTACTCTCAGTATTGTATTGTATACGTAAACAAAAAGTGCGGAATTTGTTCATTCAAACATTATTAACATTGAAATGATAGAAGAAACATTTGGAATTTAAAGTCGTAAAAAATAAAAATATGCCATACTTTAGGCACCTGATTTCCACGTGTATTAATGTTTATTTTTACGACTCCCATCGACAATGATCCTTGATGAGCATGCACCTGTGTACACAAAATTATTCAGTTTTATCTGTCGATTATTTTTGAAGTCAAAGCAAAACAACTGAAAAAGGACGGTACCTAAAAATGTTAGTACGGTACCTGGAAAGGTTTAAGTACGGTGTCTGGAAAGCCTAGGTTAGTAGGTACCTGGAGAGGTTAGTACGGTACCTGGAAAGGTTAGTACGGTGCCTGGAAAGCCTATGTTATTACGGCACCTGGAAAGGTTAGTACGGTACCTGGAAAAATTAAAACGGTACCTGGAAAGATTATTACGGTACCTGGAAAGGCTAGTGCGGTACCTGGAAAGGTTACTTTGTACCTGGACAACACAATTCTATTATTTCAGTATAGAGTGAGAGATCCTGGCTACATTGATATTTATATTAAAATTGCATTAAGCTACCACCGTGATAAGAAAATGCGATTATTTTACCAAAACTTAACTATACCAAAAGATCCATTGTCCAAAAAAACCATGAAAGATAAATAAACTTACTTTGAGTAAGTCACGTTATTTTTTAGTAAAATGTTACCAGAAACTATGACAATTTGTTTCTTTTTTTCCCGATCCAATTTTTGGTCAAAGTGAATAAATTCGACAAACACTATTTTTCTCTAAATTTGAGGAAATAAACTAACGTTTCTAACAGACAACGGCAATGAGAATTTGCTAGATTTATTAATGTCATTTATGGTATATTAAATCAATAACTTTAAAGGACAGTTTTAGCAGCAATTCTTGAAAATAAGTACACAGATAAGTGATGTTACGTTTTTCACTATAGCGATACTTATGAGCACTTAATGAAAAGAAAAAAGAAGCAACGAATGACCTCTTGGTCAAAATGTGATATTTTAGTGATCTAATTAATGTTGTCGTATGGTGCAATTATTAACGCAGGTGTCACCAGTGAATGCCCGAAAGGCTAGAGAAGCGAAACTTTCGAAGAACCAGTCCAGTTTTGTCTGCTGCAGACGGCCAAGTTTTATCGACAACTGGGACTTATGGTGTTTTACGACTCGGCATACGTGTGTCTAGAGTACAACATTAGTTGACACACATTTAGTCCGTGGACATCAGAATAGTACATTAATACCGAATGACTTGGCATAAAACAGTTTACATTGATACAAGTAGACATGACTCTACTATATTGATTTTATATCAGATCTCTCCGGAATATTACTGTAGACTGTTAAAATATGTCATATTTAAAGGACCTATCTAACGGTTGTTAGATGAAAGTAACGAAATTATAATTTCTTACTATAGGCCTAAGAAATTATATATAAATTTGATTTGATGTCAGACGCGTCTTGGATAATTGCTGTTTTTATTAACGGGTTTCAAACGGCGGTACATAATAGGCCTATCCATTTAATCTCGCCTTCGTGTAACCAAAACTCTTTAACAATAAAGGATTTTCGATAATCATCAAAATGGGCATGTGTAATGCGATGACGTTGTTAGAGCATCTATGGTTAGAGATAGCCACCAATCTCATCTCTCATTTGTTTGTGCATATATATTATTATTTTAATATCAACGGAACAAGCAAATGATTTTTTAAACATTTTATGACATAATATTGACATAATGTTTTAAAGATCATTGCATATTCATCTATAAAGACTTTGCATGAGAGTCGTTGCAAATGACCCACGTCTACAAGTTTGAGTGGATGGGCGTGTGTACATGTTATCGTTGTGCAACATAATTGTAACAAAGGCCTAAATAATAATGTTATCAGTATCGTAATTTGTTGAGTATAAGTTGTTATCGTAAATTGTTTAAGATGTATTACTAATGATCTTAATTGACAGTCCGTTTTGTTCTCTGAAAGACCGACTTCGTTTCGAGGTGCTAGCTAAAAGTGCTATTTTGTAACAATGCTTACGTGCTAATAATAGTCGCACATGTTAAATGTTTTTATTCCCTTATACTGTATTACCATTTTACTTCTTATGTAGTTTATTTGTATAGGCCTAGGATGTAAAAATTTCAAAAAGAATATTATATATTTTTGTGAATTTTACCCGATTTTGATTTCTTAAAAATTGTTTATAAACATGAAGATAGGCCTACAGTATATGAATAATAAACAAATCGGTAGTTACAAAGTATATATTGGTAGGCCTACATGAATAAGACAATCTTTAACAAATACAGTAGGGCTTTTTAACGAAAAATTTTTAATAAAAACAATACATAGTATCTTTATTGATTACATTTTTTTCTTTGAATTAAATTAATCAAATCTTTTTTTTTCACTTAGAAATGGGGACGCATAATATAAACAACGAAAAAACATAAACAAATCAATAAAAACAGTTCAAAAAAATATATATATCGTACCATTCAACTAACAATCCATAGGGTATCTGCCAATTTTATTCTTTAATATTTATAATTAAATTATTATATTCGGCGTTTTTATTGGTTGAATTTTTGATTATTTGTAATCGTTTTCAACACGCACACTAAATAGACAAAAAAGCCAGTGTGAAACATTAATTTATTCTTAGACAATACACTTTTTGTAAAAGAAATCATGAGCCGTAAAAACGGTAATAAAAGTGAAGTTGTGACACACACGACCTATTTAATAAGAACTTCCTCCATCATCATATGGTTCTAATGTGAAACAGTCCCCAGAGCCAATATAGTCCGGCTAGGTTGGTTAGTTATCAACATACAATAGATTTAGTGTCATTTATTGATCATGTTATTAAATTAATATTTACAAAGATTATTATAGCGGGTTTCCTCTGGGGCGAATTTGCTCCCAGAGCTGGTTCTGAACCAGACGCAGAGGAATTCATACAACACCGGTCCACTGGTGGTACCTTGCTAAGTGATGTTGAGGAAGTTTGAATTTTGCATTCAAGATAAAGGGCCTATATCACGTATGTGTCATCAAACACGTCACAAATTAATCCTGATTGGTTAAACGTATGCTGCAATAAAATACAATTCAACAATATTCATTGATTCTCAAAATAAACACATTTTTCCTTCAGGCACAGACCGTTTTATTTGTTGGGTTGTTTCAGTACGGTAGGCCTACTATCGCAATTTTGTAGTGTATTGTATGACCTATATATAGACCATATAACACAATAACCCATAACACTACTCATGATACAGGCATCACACGTGATACAATGAGATGCTGTATTACAAAATTGTCCTGTGATACCGAAGGAATATTGTCATATAGAGATGCAGCGCTGAGAATCGGGTAAAATAAGCCAATTTGTAAGACAGTGGTTATTTGAATGGTGTTCGGATTTCCGTTTTTTGACTTAGTGACATTTAGGCCTATGTTTAAGCCTTATTTGTTTACTGAATGAAGATGCTGTGCCTTGATATGTGAACGTTCTAGCATGCAATGGTATTTTGGCATATGTTAATGTATACAGTCTTGCTCTGCCCTGATGAGGTGATACTAATAGCTTGTTATATTTGTAATATGGACTCCCGTCAAAGATGTCAATCATCCTCAAATCTATCAGTCAATCATAACTAGCAACATTAAGTACATGCCTAAATCGTAATTAAAATTATTGGAATCGTTAGGTTATTCATTATATTTGGCCACACATATCATGAATATTTTATTATAACACAATTCAGCGCAGGCAGTATCAGTAATATTTGCCTCATCAGTCTTGTAAATATGTAATTAATATTCATATCATTCGGCAATATCCGGCGGGTGAATAAAATATCATAGATATTTAGATTTAAAAGCAAAATAAATTTTCACTATACGCAAATGTATTTTCCACTTTTGTAGACTGCATTTCAGAACATTGTTTAAAGCTCTGTCTACACTATCAAGTTTGAAAAAAAAAAGTTTGATGTGCCCAAATATGGTAGTGATATGCCCAAATATGGTAGTGATATGACATCATCAAAATAAATTTTCACTATACAGACTTAAGCTAAAAAGTAATTCATTTGTGTTATATGGAAAGGACCAATGAATCAAGAAATACAATTTTTATTCTACAAAACATATGGTTATATACAGAATTTCATCAAAAGTTGTGAAAAAGAGAAATAAAAATAAGCACAGTTTTTAAGCAATAAAGTAATAAGAAGATTCATCCTATTTCTTAATATAAGAAATACACTTGCAAATTAAAAAGATTGGACACAAGGTTCTTCAAACTTTTGAATACATATCATTGCTTATTAACTACTGTATCTCCGTTTTTGTAAGATTTTGTCTCAAAATATGTACCCATAATGATGGTAGTAGACAAGTTTCTTACTTTCACTCAGTAGCTATTTGGGTAAACTTCAAAATACTTCCCAAATGACACCTATATCTAAACCGACCCAGTTTATACTACTATTGTTTACATGTTCACTTTCATTTTGCAGCGTACACGCAACAACATTAATGTCAACGTAAAGTGAGCAACAAGTCCAGTATACGCAAACATACGCACTTGGATGACTGGATAATGTCAACTTGAGAAACTGCAACATCGTGCCAATTACGCGTTTGACAGTATAATCAGATATTGATGAGTGAAATGTTATACAATCTATGCAGATGTATTTTTCATTTTTGTAGACTTCATTGCATTTTAGAATATTGTTTGAGTTTAAAGCTCTGTCTGCACTAGAAAGTTTGGAAAAAAAATGTGTGATATGACCAAATATGGTAGTGACATGACATCATCATGTCCATAATGGTCACATCATATTTTGTTGTCACTCAAAGTTGGATAGTGTAGACAGAACTTATCTAGTCCTTTGAAGGATCCTTGTTACGTTGGTGGTGTTAAACAAGCAAAAATTAATATTTCTTGATTAGCAATATTTTAGATATTTCATTGCTGCACAAAAATTATACTATTTTTGTCTATTTGTGAACTATATGTTTCTTCCTTTCTTGATATGTCCTCAGCTAAACTGATAATATATAATACTAGAGTTAGCACCCATCTTCAACCGGGTGGGAGACTTGCTGATTAACACATATTTCAACCGAGAAAACTTGTAAAATTATATGCAAGAATTGCAATTAAAATCTTATTTTTATGTTTTAAGTTGATTGATATGTAAAGGATTGAGAGAAAGTTTAACATACCTGTAACATACGTCTGGTAGGCTAAATTCTTATTATAATAATCAATGTAAGCTTTCACTAAAATCTTCGAAATTTAACAAAAATAAATAAAGAACATTTGATACTATTTATATAAATCAATTATTTTTATCTGACCAGTAAATAAACCAAGAATGTAGACAGCAAAAATTGGAAAACGTTTGATGTATGTTAATATAAAAGCTATAAAAACTGACCACTTACTTTTTCACTGCTATTATCTTCTGAGTGTTGGATGCTGAAGGTACTTGCTATGTAGTCCTGATCTATGTCATGGGCCAGGGTAGGTGTTCCCTTTAATAGGGATGTCCCATGAATGCAGGTTGGCTGTAGCGTTAATGCATACTGTTTTGTTTTCATTTATTTCACAATAAAAGTGTTCCTTAAGCTCTGTCTACACTATCAAACTTTACGTGACAAAAAAATGTTATATGGCCGTTATGGACACGATGACATCATATCACTACCATATTTGGGTACATCACCCTTTTTTGTCAACCTACTATGATAGTGTAGACGGAGCAGAACATACCAATATCTAAAAAATAAAATAAACATATTAAAATCAAATTTAGGCCTAATGAAATCAATACTTTCTTATAAAATATTATTATTACTCATAATTGTATGACACAATATTTGGCAGTCTTACTAGATATTTGATAATCTTGCGTTTGAAAAACATGATGATGCAGCATTTCTTTTGCTTTCAGTTCGTTCATGTATCATTGTTATCATCATCTTCTTCAAAACTGAAAGAACATAATCATGTTAAAGTCATATTAATATATTAATCTATGGAAATAGAGTAGGCTGCAGTATTGAAATATTGCTTACACATGTTTGTGACTATATTATTGAGCTCCTCTGGGAGTCGTCGTTAACTTTATTTTGAAATGTATAGCATTAACACAATGTATTATTTACATATCATATATTTGTCTTCAATTCAAAACATTTATTTATTGCATTTGTATCAAGTATCTTGATTATGTTTTTTTATATTATTATACTTTATGGTATATCAATAATATTAATAATTATTGGAAATAAAGTAAATATGTGTGTGGGCCAATACAAATTTATTAAACAGTAATTGCAAGCAATGTTAAACAATATAAAATGTCACGTACTAGTTTGAATATCTTGATCATGCCGCATTTGTATAGTATTATGAAAACAGCCTATGTAAAGGGGATACTCATTACTTTTTATGTGTTTTTATTTCCTTTCATCTATTATTTAATTATTCCATTTATATTGTTTAATATTTGTGTTTTGATGATGAGTAAATATTTGATTGTTTCAATTCGATGTATTTAAATTATATTTTTTGTCAATCATCAAAGATGATGATATGAGTTTTTTAGAAAATATCTTTTGTGTGACCTTTGACATTCCAAACAGCTGTAACTTTCATCATTTTATTGCAAATAGAAATGTAACACTTGTAAAACTCGCAAATCAATCTACGCCAAGTCATTTATTGTTACAGCGGATTAGGAAAAGACTCAAAATCATGTTAATGGTGAATTATTTCCTATCAGGGAGTACATTTGAGTGACTAGACCGCATCATAACTATCTCTTACCATTGAGTCCCTCCCAATAAATATATTCCATCCATTATTAGCATAAAATAGAATATTTCATCACTTCTGTTATTTCAAGGATCATTAAATGCAATGAGTTTATTACATGGTTTCAATTACAGTTTTTTTTAGTTTACTTTCAATAATGTAACAATAAATTAAATACAGTTGAACGTCCCTCTGCGGACAAATAACATACTAAATCCTGTGTGTTTTAATTTCTGACCATACAATTTGGGGTGTTTTTTTTTCCATGACAAAGTAAAATGCCACAGAATTGTGGAAAGCATTATGTTGCAAGACAAGAAGCATAACTCTAATATAACATATCTTATTTAATTTAACAAGAGGCATAACTGATGATGATAACATACAAAACGACAAAAAAAAATAAAAGACTAGAGACAAAGTCTACAAAAAAATGAATACAGTAACCCGCCCTCCTTTGCGACACCCCTCTATTCAAGGGACATTCCTATTCAGGGGACACTCCTATTCAGGGGACATTTCTATTCAGGGGATACCCCTATTCAGGGGACACTCCTATTCTGGGAAAACTTGAAATGTACTACGGGCCATATGTGTTTAAACTACGACCAGCGGGCACTTATATGGCACCTTATTGGGTCCCAAAAGTGTTAATAGTGATTCGATAATAACATATCTTATTTACTTTACATACGGTAAGTAAGACTGCAGTGAGTAATAGACAATCACCTACATTTATATTTTAAAAAACATTGCAATGGGATATAATCTCACTTAATTTTTCCTACAATGTCATCTATCTTGCTCAAGATACACAAGCTACCGTAGTTACTTGAACCATACTAAACACATTGGATTTAATAAATGAGGTTTTCATCTATTAACATAATTCAACTTGATGAATTTAGCTGTTGGATGAACTTGGCAATGACAGACAAGTCATTACCCTCAATGTTGGATTCTAAGGGTCTGTTTCTGCTGCACAGCGCTGAATTAAACGTTTATATTTAAAATGTAATTGTTATAGCGATTGCATTTCGACCGAATAACTATTTATATCAGTGGGTGGTCGTCAACAAAAAATGATAAAAATACCAAAAACGCAATGCTTTAAGGGGGTCAAACATTGCCACAAAGATGCGGCAGTAATTGACTAAAGAACGGTCAACGATGACCAATCAAATAACCGTTATTTTGTGTTGCAGCTAAAAGTTGCACAGGGATAATCAATTAAATGACATTGTAAAAACCCAATCAATTTGGTGTTTTTAACCATTATTTTCAGGCTACCATTTAACTGCGAAAATTGACAGAAATAGTATCATTTATATTTTATAATATCCATAATCTATTGAACTTTTTTATAAATTGTAGAAATAAATCATCCATTACAAATGTACTTTACGCTGACAGGTTAAAAGAAATTTTAAATTATCCTAATTTATTTGCAATAGGCGATCGGTTTAATTATTAGCTAATTATTGGTTATGATATGAAATTATTACAAGTGCACAATAAATGTCTGTACCATAAATCATTGTTATAGTCATAAATTGAATACGACCTGAACCAAAACATGTATAAATGTAGGTTAGGCACTATGATCACTGTTTAAAGTTAGTTTATAACAAATTTGTATATAGAACTCCTATTAGGGGACACTTTCCAACAAAATGTAAACTAAAGCTACTTCCATATCGCACCTAACCAAATCCCTGTGAAAACAATCGCGAGCATTGAGCGTTCTTTTGAGCACAGATTAGGATATCCAATGTCAAGCGAGGTCATTTATGCTCACTGTCATTAGAAAAAGAAAAAAATCATACGATTTCAGGAAACAAATGGCTTCTTGATCCATCGCTCCAAATTCGGAGTACTGTCTATACATATTCAAATCGTAACAATTCATCATGAACAATCCTATGCTTATCACTCAACCCATTTTCCACTACATTTTTTTAGGGCATCGGACAGAATCTGACCATGATATGAAAGCAGCTTTAATAGCGTGGTCCCTGAATAGGGGTTGGCTGTAGTGTTAAAACATTTCTCCTTGTAAGTTTCACGGGAAATTCCCAGGGTGTCAACATTCATTATTGTCTTATATAGTGCAAAGTTCACAGGTTAATTAGAATAATAAATTGAAGCAAAGTTTTAATCTTCTAGTTTGAGGTGAGGTGCCTGATGTCATACTTTGTTTGTGACAAACTTGATTATTAGTTTAAAATAACAACAATGAAAAAATGTGATATGCAAATTACTTTTTTTTTTCTAACTTTACGGCTAAAATGTTAAAAGCTTAAACTAAGTTGGGCATGTTTTATGTATCTAATTGATTTACAATTATATTGAAAGTCCAAATAATCTGATGGATTTCTACGCTAATTCTTTAATGTAAAAAGATTGTTTGAAAAGGGAAGTTATTAGATTTTAAATTCATATCATTAATAAAATCTAAAAATGAGTTTGATACTTATTCCCTAATTGATTGCAGAGTCAGAGTGAGAATGAAAACAAAATCCAAATTAATTATTGTTCATAGATTTTGAATTCAAACTAAAACCATTATTTTATCCATATCATGTACTGCACATGTACTGTATTAAACTGAAACAAATTTAATTGGTTGATTTTGTATCACATGTCGTGCATTATTTTCTCCCCATTTTAACAATTTAAGGGACTATTGCATACTCAGTTATTGGAGAAGAGTTTTGTTATGTGGTAGGCTGGTGAGTGCATAATCAACATTTTGTTATGTGGTATCTGCTGATGTACTTGAAGATGAAAGCGGTGGATAATTTGAGTAGAACAGTACATGGTTTTAAAACAAAAAATAATGGAAATTTTCTATTTGTTGAAAGTTGAGGGTATTAATTCATTGAAAGCCTGGGACTGTTGTAATTCATCATACATGAAAACATTCAATTCATAAACATATTCTCACAGTGAACTCATAGTTCAAGAATCATCAAGACATTTTCATCTCATCTGGACACAATTTATGGAATCTACCATTATCTGACAGGGGTGTTTAACATTTGATATAGTCAAGTTGTAGCTCTCTTCTCTGGGAGAATAGACAAATGTTGGTTTATCCAGGTAAGATAGGCACGAAATACACTTATAGTATTTCTGGTCAGTATCACTGATCCACCGCTGTTTATATTCAAATAAATGTATTTTTGGCATTCAATATTCATTTATTCAACTTATCCATTTAACACCATCTCATTAACTTTCATTCATCTTTTTTATAGATCAATTATTTTTCTTATTATCTTTTCTTAAGCCATCATATATCTTTACCAACTTTTTTCATTTTCTATTTTGAGAAACTTCTTTCGTATCTTGTTTCATAACCGTCCTAGTAATCACACCTCATTTTTTTATTTAATTTCATTTTGATAAGTTCTTAATATCTTCGGCAAGTTGCCTGCTACCCGGCCAATCAGTTAGTGCCCTCGAGACAAGTGATCTGAATGATAGATTGCTCGCAGGAGATTCCAGGTAATTAGAAGATGGGAACGTGGGAATGTAGCAGACAATAAAATGATCCTTACCAGGTGAGAACGAAGTGTCAAGGTGTGTTATTCATTGAGTATCAGTAGTAACATTCTACAGTTGACATGCAAAACTCGGTGTTAAAGCCTCTATTTCTGTATCAGTGCTATATGCATGCAATGAATTCTGTGTATTTATAGGCACAGAAGAAATACTAAACCACTTGGTGATATACTGAAAATTTATATATATATATATAAACACAACAGGCACAGAATATTAATTCTAAACTGCCAAATGATAATTAATTTGAAACTATATGACATGCAGTATGCAAATTCACAATCTTCAAATGGAAAGATCTACTTAGATTGTTCTATTTCATCTCTCTGCATAAAATATTTGTACCATTGCACTTCATCTATTCATTATTGGAAGATGGGTCACATGACACATTACTCCATTGAACACATGTAATTTTGGTATATGACCGTTGAATGTTGTTATATGGCTATGGTATAGGTATGTAGACATGCAATAGTACATGAATATTAGGAGTAACATATGCTATCGTCAATGTATAATAGTCTTTTCCTGTAATGTATAGTAAACATACTATAGTAATACCATCATCTTTATTTTAACCAAATTAAATTCATATAGGTATATAAAACCATTTATTATCAACCATCTTTACAGAGAATACCCTTTTAGATTCTTAATTAAGGGCTCCTCTTTCTATCTTCCATACCATATAGAATATGTGTGGCTATTAGAACTGTAGCTATAATCTGCAACAACAATATTACATATACTAGATATAGACTCATCTATCAGTTGATAGACTTGAGTTACAATTAGTTGAAAAAGTCTTGTAATGTCCAAAATGAGGACAGTTTCTTTAAATGTACATAAAAAAGCAATACACCCTAGGGCATTGAACATTAAGAGTTGAATTCAGGGCACTTAAAATACACTATAGTATTATTTGCTTTATGTATTGAGGATCATTCATCATGGACATGTTGACAGTAATGTCATCTTACGTTTCAGTATTACTTCATCATCGTCTTACATAATACTCATATGTATGTCACAGTTGACGTCTATTCTTACAAAAGAAGAATAAAACACAAAGAGAATAGTAGTAGTAATAATAATAGGTATCATAGTCTTGCTCTAAATCTACTGAAATCAAAGCCACATAAAACTATAAAACCATATTCTGGTGATTAGTTCATATAAAAAACATTACAGAGAAACAATACAGTAACATGTTTTTGGGCAAGGCGACAGATAAAAAATAATTTTTTCCTTGACAGTAAAACCTCTCTTAAAGGGGACGCCCACAGGACCCAACAAAGTCTCCCTTTAATTGAAGTTTTTGCACTGAATAGTGGTAGGTCATAGTGTTAAAAAAAATACTGTATTTCTTCTAGTTCATTTCAAGAGAATGTGTCGTCTTAATAGGGGTGTCTCCTGAATAGGTGTTCATTGTAGACCTACATTGCCTCTAGTTCATTCAAGGGAAAGTTTCCTGTAATAGGGGTGTACTCTTAATAGGGGCGTCCCCTGAATAGGTGTTGGTTGTAGGCCCTACATATTTCCCCTAGTTCATTTCAAGGGAAAGTATCCTGTTAAGGAAGAGTTGGATTTTTTAATTCAATGGCAGAATGAAAAAACAAACAGGCCAAAACTGATGGATCATACAATAATACAAGCTATTTGATTCATCCACAATTTTCATTTAAAAAGTAAATATTTATGCTGGTGACTGTCATCTTATATTTTAATTTTAATCCATCAACATCTTACATAATACTTGATTAAAGTATGTCATAGTTGATTCTTACAAAAGAATATCACACAAAGAGAATCAAGACAGTTTACATCTACTAAAATCATCAACAAAAAATGTTTTAAGAAAATGTTTAAACAGCTATTGTACAAACTTTAAAATATTATTTCAAATTCAATAACATCAAATATGTCATTAATATGTAAACATTATAGTTGCCGTCAAGTCACTAATTATGATCAAGGCCGTACCAAATTGTACCGACTAGTTTATTTTATACTCCCTCGTGCAAAGGTATCCGTCTCAGGGGGCATTCATTAGTAAGGGTTTCCCTCTTACAATGCTGTGTGAATTGGGTATTAATCATAATTTTTACACAATTTACATTTATACTCTTCTCCTCCTTTCATTAAGTAATTATAAGTCATATTATATTTAGAGGGGTATGTCCCATATTTTCAATACGTAAAAGTTGCTCTAACTGGAAGCATTATAAGCCTATTGGAGATAACTCATGGTCAAAAAAATTCATCTAATGTGTATCTATATTTGAGAGAGAGAGAGAGAGAGGGAGTTTGTTCGGTTGTTCATTATACACATTGTTCATGGGGTATCAAAATGACCAGGATTGTATTGAGAGGGTTTATACAACATTTGAGCATAGGATCACAAATTGAGGTCAAAATCAGCTATGAGTTAATTACTTATAAATATTCATTATTTTTAATAAAATTATGTACAGTATATTTGTGGTGTTGGCAAGATTTGAAGGAGTGAATTGTGTCCCGCCATAGATTATATAGGGCATATATAATTCTACACAAACATTCTCAGAGCTGAGAATCAATTCAACTCTGTCTTTTGGACTGAGTGCTACCACAACGTATGGTCATGTTCCTGAGAGCGTGAGAGAAACTTGAAATGTGCGGGTCTTGCTAGGAATCATCACATATATGTCCTACTTATTAATGTTATAATATAACTATACTGATAACATTTATTATGGCAATAGTTTTTATTAGGTATTATATGTTTACAAGATGTTTTAATACTGTAGAACAGGCTAAAATTCATCTATTGATCAAATGTTCATAATAGGAAAATGCCAGTTTTAAAAAACATTCTGATTTATCAAGCCTATTAAGAATTTTACTGTCGAGATTAAAATGAACAAAAATATTACTAAATTGAGCAATAAAACATGGAATTCCATCGGATTAACATTTTCTTTAAGAAACAATCTCTCAAAATTCATCATTTATGAACAAAGAAAATGGCAATAAAAAAGACATATGGCACCGGTAATGTTCTTAATTTGAGGTCTCAAGGGAGAAACTGTAAGGATGATTTCATAAGCAAGCACCTACTAATAATGCATATCGTATTATGATTGGCTGCGATATAATCGGTAGTAATTATAATTTGTTTACCCCTATTCAAAAACTGCGTTTCACTTTACAGCTACGACTTATGGAATGCGTATAAAGCGGCCAATCTAAGTGGGCAAAAATTGCAATTTTTTTTAAATTATAAGCGAACTTTTATACTACAAAATAATGTTCCAGGCAATTTGTGAAATAAAGTGCTGAACATGATGTTAATGCCATCCTTTGTATTGTAATTTCCAAACTTTAAGAGGCCCACTTTGGATCATGGCGCCTATGGTCATAATAAAGCCAATGTCATCATTTGGTATTATGTCTTGGTTAGGGAACCAGGTAAAATGAAATAAAGTAGTAGGAAAAATTTATTCAATTTATTTTATTTTATTCAATCGAAACCAACAGCGATAATTACCGCCACTAACAGGTTTGATACAAACAAAGCCAGGACTGTTTAAAGCACCTTGATTGGTCCTAACATTGATCAAGGGCTTCTCTCGTCCAGTCCCCACCTTCACCAAAGGAAAGGCAGATACTAGATGCAGGGGCTGCCATAAGAGTCAGCAATGCTGATTTAAAATGCCTTACGGAACCCCAGCTCCATATAGCACCCGATATTCCCAGATGGTCTCCCATCCAAGCTCTACCAGGCCCAACGTCGCTTAACTTCGGTGATCTGACGAGAACCAGTGTTTCAACGTGGTCAAGCCGTATATAAGAATAGGAACTGCACCTTTAAAATGAAACTATAAAACGTCTATAAGACAGATAAGTATAAGATTCATGATTTATGGACTTATGATGCAAGGGGGAGGACATGTTAATTACTACCCTCATCTATGTTAATATATATTCAATCGTAATTATTACTGGGGGATATCGGTAGGGTTAGGGTCAACAAGCAGGTCATATCGAAGGGCAACGAGGAATTTGGGGGACGTTTTCAAAGGAATTGATGATGCGTTTAGGAATTTCATTGAATATAAAGTAGATGATTGGTCTTTGAGGAATATTTATTTTAAAAGTACAACTATACAATCTGAATTTTAATTATAGTAGAATACAAATCAAATTGACATTGACAGGATTTGTGATTAAAATAAAAATAAGTATCTATTTGATGCACTGTTCAACCGTATCATGTTGAGGATGAAAAGAGATACTTTCCAAGCTCTAGGGACCTAATGGTAGGGCATCCACATGTCAAAGATGTAAGAGATTCTATTCAAGCTAAAGGGATTTAATGGTAGGGCATCCACATATTAAATGTGAAAGAGATGCTATCCAAGTTATAGGAATTTATTGGTAGCTCATCCACATGTCCAATATGAAAGAGATGCTATCCAGGGAGTACAACTCCCTGATGCTATCCAAGTTATAGGAATTTAATGGCAGGGCATCCACATGTCCAATATGAAAGAGATGCTATCCAGGGAGTACAACTCCCTGATGCTATCCAAGTTATAGGAATTTAATGGTAGGGCATCCACACGTCCAATATGAAAGAGATGCTATCCAGGGAGTACAACTCCCTGATGCTATCCAAGTTATAGGAATTTAATGGTAGGGCATCCACATGTCCAATATGAAAGAGATGCTATCCAGGGAGTACAACTCCCTGATGCTATCCAAGTTATAGGAATTTAATGGTAGGGCATCCACATGTCCAATATGAAAGAGATGCTATCCAGGGAGTACAACTCCCTGATGCTATCCAAGTTATAGGAATTTAATGGCAGGGCATCCACACGTCCAATATGAAAGAGATGCTATCCAGGGAGTACAACTCCCTGATGCTATCCAAGTTATAGGAATTTAATGGCAGGGCATCCACATGTCCAATATGAAAGAGATGCTATCCAGGGAGTACAACTCCCTGATGCTATCCAAGTTATAGGAATTTAATGGCAGGGCATCCACACGTCCAATATGAAAGAGATGCTATCCAGGGAGTACAACTCCCTGATGCTATCCAAGTTATAGGAATTTAATGGTAGGGCATCCACATGTCCAATATGAAAGAGATGCTATCCAAGCTATATATCAAAGAGATTTTTCATCATTATTTGTAAGATCGCTAGACTCTTTATTTTTTTTATAAATATATAATATACAGTATATTAGTAATAGTTCCACCAGCTAATTGAACTTTATAATTAATATACAAATTTTTCTCACTACAGTAACCAGATATAGTAGTATTATCTGATTGATGATTATTCAAGAGGGGAGGGGGGACATTTTATCGTTGATTTTTTGTATAATCAAATAAATCCACTAGATATGAACAAATACAACACAAATAAGTAAAAATTGCTTGTTAAATTGTAGATCATGTCAATGAATTCTACTACAACAGAGATTTGTATTTGAATACGGTACATACTGTACATACATATAGGTCCCTAGTACTGCTTTAACAACTGATAATACATTTTAATCTTTTCATAATAATATGCTTCATTTTTTACAATTTTCATATCTTTCAAAGTTTTTTAAATTATATATAATTTTGTCACTTTGTATTGCTGTTGCCCATAAATCAATATTAAAAATATGATTTGATTTGATTTGATCTTATTCAGATTTCAATATAAAATTACAAGACAAAGATGAAAAATACAAAATGAAATAAGCATGGAAATGCACAGAACACAAGGAACCAAGGATAGCCCATAAAGTCGAAAAAAAACCCAACTTATTTCCAATGAGGTCCTATAAACTAGAGCGACAAAAACAAAAACGGTAAATAAATAAATAAATATGGTTTGTTTATTAGTTATCTATATATAAATTTACGTAAGGGCAAAATTCGGTAAATCGCGCCTTACTTCTATAATTTTTACTCGATGGTATATAAAGTTGGTTCGTACTTTCGGTACTGATTTTAACCACCTGATGTAACCCTGTTTACTAATTAAATTAAGTTAGATAATTAGTTATTGACGGTTAAAACGAATTTAGGTTCTAAGATTTGCCCCAAATAGGGGTGTTTTCCGATCGTGGTATACACTGTCTAATGGATGTCCGTCTTGAAAAATACCCGCCACAAAAATGCGAGGAGGCTTCGCATTTTCCTATCTCCTCCTACGATAATTGTTTTTAATGGCTGAAAACCGGTTGAACAGCTAGAGTACACCATCATAATGTTGAAGACAGGCCGATTTTCTTTAAAAAATACTATTTTGATAGATTTAATATACGATTATACAAATCTATTGATTTGCGATGAATGGAACATCCCAATCTCTCAGTCTGCCAGAATTTGGTTTAACACAAGTACTGTAGGTAAATTTATGAGCCCTTGGTTTAACACATACGGTAGGTAAATATATGGGCCCTTTGAGAATAAACTTGCGAGATTGTGGATAGGCTCTACTGTTAGATATATAAACACATTATTATATACAAATAAACTTTATACTGACAGTTCTTTCTCAACGTTTGTATTAATTAATAATTACCAAATATAAACGTCGTAGTGGTGTATCGTGACATGGTACTTTAATATTTCAATCGATTATGACAGTGACAGTTTTAACTAAACTAAATAAAGAATGTTCTCTAATATAATTAGGAATCTCTTGCCATACACGGGGAAAATTAGTGTACAATGAATATTTAAAAGAAATAAATAAATAAATAAAATAAAAAAAGTATTAAATCGCAAATGTTTTACTGTATTTAGAGGTATATTATTTATAGGCCTATAAAACATGAAAAAAATATTTCGTTACTGAGTGGATAAAGAATATATTTAAAAATTGTTCCTCTTTGTACCTATCCGCTTTCCCATCCCTCAACCCTAATGTTACATACAAAGCACAAATTGGGTTTCTTTAAATGAGTCCAAATCAAAAACTTGGACTCATTTTGTGATAAGTTTCTCCTTCGGAAGTAATTCCCAGGGTGCTAATTTTAGTTGACTACATAAATCATCGTGTCTATTTATTTGTTTCTGTAAACGACAATGTATAGGCCTATAGTCCTGCGGTACGTACATTTGAAATCGCCAGTTTTGTTACGCTGAAATTACTGTGTATTCGAGAACCATCTGTGGGAACGACCTAGATGGTACGCGAGCGAAGCGAGCGTACCATCTAGTTAGTTTAATTTTCTTTATTATTCATTTAAATTCAAGGTTTATTCAAGTAAAAATCATACTTGCAACAGAAGGCTGCATTCAAAACAATATTTACAAATATAATATAAAATGTGTTAAACATTAAACATAATTTTTTTGATAATATGTATTTTACCCCTGTTATTTAAAATACAGGATCGTAAAGATTATGTTTCCATCCACCATAAAGTATCATATGGTGATAAAATACAGAAGAATATATTACCATCTGTCAAATGTAGGCCATCAGTTAACAAATACAGTAAAACAAGAAAAAGCTTATTGCACAATCAAATTAAAGTCTCATCTTATATTTTAATTGTATGAGTGTAATAAATTGTGTAACTATATACATTGTAGATAGATCTAGGGAAAAGTGACTCACTGATAGATCCAAGTGGGAGAACTATATTTAGGGTTAAAGCAATGAAATACTGTATAATTATATAGAACAAAAGCAGAGATAACAAGCACGAATGTGCAATACTCGGGGTACAGCAAATGAAGCTGTAATGACGTCATAAGACCGGATGTAACGTCACATACACATCAATAACCTCGCTACCAAATACGGCTATACGGTACCATTTTCGAGACGTCATATGGCGGAAATTTAAAAATCCGGCTCTATAGCTTTGAGGGCATGTCCCTGTAGTATATTCATGTCAAATCCCAGCTCAATACTACAACGAATGAGGGAGGAGTAGTACTTTATAAACCGCACTTTATACTCAATAATGTCCAGATGGAGGAGGAGGAGGAGAAAATGAGTAAGTCTAAGACTCGGGTACCCCGAGTAAAAAGTAGTGAAAGAGGATAACATAATAATAATAATGGTAGTCTTATACATCTGATTCACATTCTGATAAGATAACATTACTGATCCAGGTACTGCCAAAAATGTAAAGGAGTTTACTTGTGCTGTATGTGAGCAAGAATGGGTGCATCAATAACAATTAAAATTCTTAAATGGCTTAAACATGCATTAGTTAACAATTTTGGCTATTTTAAAAATTATGAATGCGTCTATGCGCATATTATTATGCATTTACACAATTTGTTTATTCTTGTATAATATATGACCTGAAGTTTATAATTTCTAAATATTGTGTATTTATGGTGCTGTGAATATAACTAAAAGCGTTAATTTACAAAATTGGGTATAGATAAAGATTTCCAGTCAGAATCCATTCAGTAGTTTTGACATAAAACAAACAGAAAGACAAATAAATAAATAACCTTCTTGGCAGAGGTAATTTTTGTGTATGTGTGTTCTCTGTTACTTTCACAATAGTGTTAACATATATATATTGCTCATTGTTAGTTCACAGGAAAGTGTCTCCTGAAGAGGGTGTCCTCTAAATAGGTTTGTCTCAAAAGAGGATTTAAAGGATTCATCAATCTGTAAATGTATTGGATGACTGCGGTGTGACTCATTATTAATATTAAAGAATAGAAAACAATAAAACACATATTCCAAAGAAAGAACAAAAGAGTTATTTTTATCTTCTTAGACTGATTCCCGAAGGACCGTGATGGCGCAAACAAGACTGCTCTAATGTACGGCTATGTTTCTTGTAGTTAAATTCCAATAAGATCATAATTACAAGAAAATGCTCATAATCAGCAAGCCTGAAGAGTGTCTGAAGTGTTAATCTACTGGTCAGTTCGGTTCGTTTTTGTCTGTTCCGTCGAATGATAGATTGTGACGTGATCAGAATAAGTTACTCTAACTTCAAAGGAAAAAATTCTATAAAACATGAAGTACTGATACAGTTCATCTCTTTTAATGACGATGTTTGATCAAGCATCATACTAATGGGATTTAACTATATATATGAAAAACTAAGTGAACAATATCTTGTTGTCTTTTATAAAAATAATTATGATTTACATCTACTTCATAAAGTTTCACAGTTGGCGTTGGCCTACTTTTGTATTAAGCTTGTGTGGATTACACTGCTAGTATAACTGCTATAACTGTAGTGGTGTAAAAGTTTGAATTCATTTCTGGAAAACAATTTCTTGTTTATCATCATGATTCAAATGCAGTAGAACCTCTATTAAGGGGACACCAAATTGTTAAAATATAATGTATAATGTACCTCATTCAAGAAAGCGTCCTTAGAAAACTTAAAGCTCAGATACAGGCATGAATTTTAAATATAATATTTGGTTAATTGTACATAAATCAAATATTTGTAACAGAAATCAAGACGAAAAAAAATTAATTTCCCTTAATATGGTCAAATACCAAATTTGGCAAAATTCTTCCATAAAAACCAGCAAGACTTTTTTTCAGTAGTTAGGTAGTTAACCTAATGTAATAACATTTCTGGTGACTCCCTAGACGGTGAAAAAAGATGGTGGATATACGGTGGATAATTTTTGCTATATAGCATGAAAATAAAAATCTGAAGTTAAATAAAAATATCAGAAATGTAATATTCAAGTTATATTACCTATATTTAGTCATCTGATAACATTTTTTATCACACCGTTTATTTTTCATAGCTTTTAAAAATGCCTCTCTATTTACAAAATTTGTGTACAAAAGAATAGAGATTTTACTGTGTAATTTGAACTATCCCCCCCCCCCCACCCCCACTGATAAGAAAGTGCTTATTTTCAACAAGCTCATGTAACACAAATAAAATCTCAAAAATTATGAAACATTGAGGAAACTATAGATCGATAATTATTGGAATGTATGATCAATAGAAATTTTTTGCCCGCACCTGGCCTTTAAGATTTATGAAATATAGGTATCATAATGAGGCCAAAAATGCTTTCTAATTGCTGTTAAGTTTTTACTACGGTAATTACAATCAAATTAATAGGGCTATAGTTATGCATCCATTTTACCTATAGGAAATGGTCTATAGTGTTATTGCTCTGGTTTTGGTCACTAATTAGAGCTATCGTGTGTTGATTTATGCTACTCTACAACAAGAAAATTGTTTCTAGTGCTATAATATTGCTTGGTCTTTAATTAGAGTCACATTAGAGCTATGCATTTATTTTAACTACATGAAAATGGTCTATAGTGTTATATTGATCTAAAGTTTTGGTCACTAATTAGAATCACTTTAATTAACACTTTGACTGCCAGAGGTTTTTCCAGTTAGAAACTGCCACCGCCAGCGTTTTTAGCCCAATTCGATGTTTTTATTAAAGTTGATTGAAACCATGTATGTGATCTGATTTATATGTAATTTAGACTAAAATAATCATAAAGATTTTAGCTTTACAATGGTACCAAGAACGATTTTTAAATCGCAATATGTAAATTGTAATAGTAAAATGAATGCCTATAAAAACAAGTTATCACTATCGAAAAATGTATTACATTTTATAAATCATAAATCTTACATCAATGTTTCGCCAAAATCCACATAGTAAAGACACCAGGCCTAGTTAACCAGGCCTAAAGTTGGTCCGGAACCGTTTTACGACTAGGGCTAGGCTAGCCTAGGCCTAGTACTACTAGCCTAGGCCTAGGAGATAGTAAACTAATGATAATAACCATACCATTTCAAAACAAGTTTGTTGCGTGAAACTCGTTCACTTTCAGTAAAACACCAAAATAATTAGGGTATACATACAATAATAAAAGTAAAGACTTCATATTGAAAATGACTCGATTATTTTTTATTCAGATAACAAACAAACATGTCAATCCACAAAAACCTTTGTAATGCTTCGGCGGCATAGCTAGCGCGCGACTGATACACAATGCGCCAAGCCATCGCTCTACGTGCTACTGTGATGCGCGGTGTTTGTTATTTCGACAGGTACCATTTTGACAGTCGTTCGTAACCAGATTAGTTACTTTCAAATTGTAAAATATTGATGGTCCAGACCGAATATAGTGTTCATATTTATAGTATATACCAATAATTAACCTATCTACCGGATTTCGTAAAAAAACGCGAAAAACGAAGATCTTCGTTTTTGGCAGTCAAGCGTTGTGTTTCCAAAAACGAAGATCTTCGTGTTTGGCAGTCAAAGTGTTAAGACTTCGTTTGAGATACAGTAAAATGGTCTATAGTGTTATATTGGTCTAAAGTTTTGGTCACTAATTAGAATCACTTTAATTAAGACTTCGTTTGAGATACAGTAAAATGGTCTCATAGTGTTATATTGGTCTTAAGTTTTGGTCAACAATTAGAATTATTTTAAGAACATATTTTTGTCACTAATGCAGATATATTTAATTGGTAATAAATATATCAGTTTTTGTTATCGTTCTATAAGTTTTAACATGTTTTATTTACAAGTAGCAATTCTATTTTACAGCTTTTATGTCATATCTTTAATACAAAAAGCATGTCCATATGTCTTTGTATAGTGTACTAACACCAAACACCATTTATGGCTTACTATATGTATCTTCAATATTACCATCAAGTGCAAACATATCTCTGTTGATCTCATAATAAGAATCTCAAAATACCGCTTTTGAAATCGACACGACTAAGTTACACCTGAACGGTGATTATATTGGATGCCGCCAAAAGATTTTACATTTACTTCAAAAGTATCGGATTTAATTTGTTAGTAAAAAAAACCTAAACTTTTTTTATTTGCACAGTTACTAAAAGTAGGTCTTATAAAAGATGACACAGATATATGAACTGATGTTAGAATGGACAATATGTACTTTTTATGTACTGGTAGGCCAGTAGTTAAGTGCTATAGATATTAACACTGTAGTATTTGATTGATGTTAGTTCATTATTTAATGTTTTATAGTAATGTGCACTAATGGCAAAAATAATGTAATAATAAAATAATTATTTAATCCACAATAGTAAATTTTGCAGAACATTTTTTAATATTCATTTTATATTTCATTAATTTTTTAATGATAAACTGTCTAAAAAAAACTAAGAGTAAGTTTAAAAACTAATTTTATGAGTTATCAGTTAAAAAACAGAATGAATGAATTGTGAAATATATTGTATACTATATTTTTTATACCAGAATTACAAGTTGAAGGTTGAAAGAAAGAAAATTTCTGATTTTCTGGGAGTTCTTGGAAAATATACTTTAATGTAAACAATTTAATTTTGCTAAATTAGCAAGGTCAAGTGCATCTTTATTTTAAACAGAAGAATGTCTACAATAAGGTCTAAATTGTTTGATGAAAGTAATGCAACTGTTCGGTGTAATAATCAACAATTTAAAATAAAAGGTGAGGAAATAAAGAAAGTGCAAAAATAAGGCCAGGAGAAGGTGAATATATGATATGAGATCCATATTCATGTTTCATATTTCAATTCAACCTGAAAAGATTCCACGAAAATCCTGCAATATGAAACCAAGATTCACGATGTTTTATCTCCTAGCTTTAAGAAGTCTAATCTAATACGACATTTGCTTTTAGTGCAAACACATCTGCATAACAAACGGTCGTTATAGCACGTCACCTGATCCTCGGTATTGCCCGTCACATGATCTTTCTACTCACAGCGTTTAATTGACCCTTGATGCACCGTGCACAGTCGCGGATGTCTTGTGTAATTTTAGTATTATTTTGATTGGATTAGTAGGATTAATTGGCACAGGTGTGAGGTCTTTGGAGGTTGGTATGGATTCACACATTGGGTCTGAATCTATCAGCAGGGATGGTCACTACGTGAAGGTATCCATCAATATAGGTACAGTAGCATAGACGTTAATAAGTGTACTAACTAATCATCAGAGACAGCCTCTACAGTAGCACAAAAGTGAATAATTAGATACTCATACCAAAGGGAATATAACGTGTGATACAGTAGCAGTGTTTAAAAATGTGTGGATGCCTTGGTTGGGTTAGTCTGGGCTCCAGACGGAGTTTTGTCTTAATATTAGTAAAAATATAATTATCTTTGCACATATGGCGTTTCATACGTGTATTACTTGAGCAGACAAAAATCGACGTGTGTAATGACATAAAAAAGACAATAAATAGGCCTACAGACTTGGAGCAAGTCTATGGTTGGGTTTGACATTACCATTAAAAACAATTTACTGTAAAATATTCTTAAAAAGATTGGCCTTACGTTACTAATATTAAACAAATTATAATAATTTTTTTGATAGCCTAAAGTAAATTAGCAAAAGATTTTAAAATGAATATGGTGGAAACCCCTGAAAACGCAATGTTATTTTTGTTTTTTACACTTGGTTGGTCACAACTATGTCATCTCTGCAAAACGGGTTCCATTAAAAAAAATTAAAAATACGCAATAAATACATTCAATTTATACTACCAATCATACATACAAACAACTTTTTTTCAACATTCTAATTACATTTCCTACCTGTACACATATTCCTACCCCCAAGTAATGCGCAACCTTCAACATTCATGGTATGGTAAAAAAACAATTTTCTGCTAGTTTTATTGTACATTGTATGTTGCCATAAGCCATGCTCCAAGCTAAAGATAATGACATTCCTATTTAATGTGATTACATGTGCATAGATGCTGAAGGTGACAACACATTTATGGAATCAGTCTGTCAATCTAGCCTAAAGTATAAGTAGCATGGAACACATCAGATGTTGATTGCCTTAAGTGGTCTACAAATGATCTTAACACTAGATGGCTATAAATCGTATAGCTATATACTGTACCCGGGCTATATATAAGTGGTCTTATATAAAACCATTAATTATATATAAAACCATTGGTTATATCAGAAAGTTGTACAACTCGCTGGTTATATTATAATGTTTTATAACACACCTGCTTATATTCTTGCAATTTGATTGAGTAAATTACGCACCACGTGCCATTCGGTATTAGTTCTACCTAACGAAAAAGTGATATCTAATGGTGATAATTTTACCATGTGACATTGTTGATTGTGTTCGAAAATCAACAGGGAGCACTGCCTTTTAAATATCCCAGCTTTCCGGCCTAGCCTTTCGTCAATGAGATATGGTGGATACATTTAATCAAGTTTATATTAGAGCAATAAATGATGAAAGTTTTGTTTCGTTGAATGGAGAGAATAAAAAATAGTAAAATTTAAGACATGGTACCGTTTTAAAATATTTACATTTTTGGAAGGCAATAAATGGATTATCGCAATTTCTAGAATTTATTTTTTCTCAATAAAGTGTTGGCATTATCCTAAAGTCATGGGTTTAACAGCTATGTATAGCATGCTGACAAAAGCATTACGTAGGTGGCTAACCATTTGTAATCAAAACACATTATTTCAATTTACATAAAATTTTGATCCATCATTTTAAAAAGGAAAAAAAATAAATAAAAAAATTACAATTATTGATTTTCATCAGAATGAGGTGCATACAACCAACTGATAACCATAACATCTGCTAAAGTTCAAATGAAAAATATGTTGGTAGTTAACTTTTTCGACAAAATGGAGCCATACAAATATGATATAGAGCCTATATGATCTCTATTTAGTATGACTTGCAAATGACCGGTAAATTACCTAATCATTATTTGATGGTAACAGCATTTGAAAGCATTTGATTTAGGATTCATTTTGTTGTTTTGCCCCAGAAGACTTGATGACTAACATGACATCGTAACATTAAGGATAATGTAAAACGGCCTCAACTAATAAATCAAAGATGTTGCCGAAACAATTTGTCTGTGAGGTCAGCGTTGGGTCATCGTTTTCATCTGGTGATGAAATATAGGGACTGTGTTAAGTAAGTCAAGGAGAACATTGATGGGCTTTGGAAAATGGTCAATCAAGAATAAGATGAATCTTGAATAGATTAAATTGTTTAATTGCAGATGGAAAACCACAAACTAAGTTTTGAATGGTCACAAGATCAAGCTAAAAACAAAGCAATCAAGATATGCATAGGATCCCTGGTTTAGCTCATAATATACTGTAGCTACTCACTCTATAATTATAAATATAATAATTTACAACCATACTTGCTTAGAGTGTATGACACTGAACCCACTGAAAGTGTCTATTGATCCAATCCACAAGACACTGAAAGTGTCTGTTAAAGCATTCACAAGACACTGAAAGTAAGTGTCTATTGATCCAATCCACAAGACACTGAAAGTATCTGTTAAAGCATGCACAAGACACTGAAAATAAGTGTCTATTGAACCAATCCACAAGACACTGAAAGTAAGTGTCTATTGATCCAATCCACAAGACACTGAAAGTAAGTGTCTATTGAACCAATCCATAAGACACTGAAAGTAAGTGTCTATTGAACCAATCCACAAGACACTGAAAGTATCTGTTAAAGCATGCACAAGACACTGAAAGTAAGTGTCTATTGAACCAATCCACAAGACACTGAAAGTAAGTGTCTATTGAACCAATCCACAAGACACTGAAAGTAAGTGTCTATTGAACCAATCCACAAGACACTGAAAGTGTCTGTTAAAGCATGCACAAGACACTGAAAGTAAGTGTCTATTGAACCAATCCACAAGACACTGAAAGTAAGTGTCTATTGAACCAATCCACAAGACACTGAAAGTAAGTGTCTATTGAACCAATCCACAAGACACTGAAAGTATCTGTTAAAGCATGCACAAGACACTGAAAGTAAGTGTCTATTGAACCAATCCACAAGACACTGAAAGTATCTGTTAAAGCATGCACAAGACACTGAAAGTAAGTGTCTATTGATCCAATCCACAAGACACTTACTTAAAGTGTATGACACTGAACCCACTGAAAGTGTATGTTGATCCAATCCACAAAACAATCCACAAGACACTGAAAATGTCTGTTGATTCAATCCACAAGACACTGAAAGGGTCTGTTGATTCAATCCACAAGACACTTAATTTATATGTATGACATTGAACCAATCCACAAAACACTGAAAGTGTATGTTGATCCAAATCCACAAGACTCTTACTTAAAGTGTATGACACTGAACCAATCCACAAGACACTGAAAGTGTTTGTTGATCCAATCCACAAGACACTGAAAGTGTCTGTTGATCCAATCCACAAGACACTTACTGACAGTGTTTTTGACTGATGATTCAATTCAATATCTATAAATTTGAAAGAGATTTAAATTAATTTAGATTGAGGTATATCTCTTCAATTAGAAATAAAGAACCAATTATGATATTAAAATTCTGTTTTACATATTGAACCAATTAAACAAGAAATATTTCTTACAAAAAACACTGCTCGACATTTTAAAATTATTCATTGTTCTTTTGATTAATATTAAAAAGATGTCCTTTAATCGCAAAGATACATACAAATCCCAGATATTTCTTTAATTATGAATCACATGCCCATAAAAAACTTTAAATAGAAATTCTGATTAAACAATATTCACTGTTTAACACATATCTGAAACCATATCATCAACTTCGCATTGAAATTCAATATTCTACAATTTATTTGAATCATGTATTTCACAGGTAATATTACAGTACCATAACCTCTCATTCTGCATATCCAAATCCCCGAGATGAAAAGTAAATAAAATAGAAACAAGCGTTTAAGACCAGGTAAATATAGCGAGAACAATAAAATGTTTACCTTGCACTTTTAGTGTTTACAAAAAGCTTATAACACCTGTGTTAAAGGAGGCTCAATGCCCTCTTGTAACTTATTGGCGCACCTCAATGGAATTGGTGTCTATTGTTCACAAATACCTTTCAATTGTACAACCAGCTTCAAGTTCTATACTTAGTTCTATACTTTCTTTAAATAAATAAGATTTGCTTTTGTGTAAGGTTTACTTTCAAATTTCAGGTACTATTTCAAAAGTTATAAATGTAGGGTATAAAGTGGAAAATAAAATTCAGTTGAATGTACTTATGTACTGAAAGATAGAATGTTCTATTTGAAAAGTAAATTGTAATTGACTTGTGGTTATATGTGTTTATAATGTACAAGAGCCATGTGACTTATTAACTATCTGTTTCTGCGACCCTAATTTTGCAACCTCCTTTAAGTGTTTTTTACACCGGCTGCGGCTTGACTTCGGCAAATAAATTGATTTTTTTTTGCATGATGCTCCATGTGGCTACGCGCGCATAGCTATTGGTGTAGCCGTGTGATCATGAAAACGAAATATTGGTGTTTGATTTTATTTGCCTGCAGTAAGACTGGAGCAGTTATAAAATAACCCTTGTCGCGGTTTATGGAATCCACAGTTTGTATAATGGGAGACTAAAAAGTTATACTATAATTATTTTAAATAATTTTTGTAACAATTTCACTAGTACAAAGATGAAATTAAAATAGTAGGCCTATAATTGTTTTAGAGGTTTTTCATAAGCCGCATTTTTGTAACTTTTTTAATTATTTAATTTTGTTTTTAAAGTATATTACATATTACTGTCAACATTACACTCTAAACTGTATAAAGACAAAAAACAAAAAACATTTTATTTTACATGCACCTGGTTCCACTTCACTGGCAGTTATATAGCACTCGTCATATCCAATTAAATAGTAAAAATGATTCAACAGATTAAACAAACTGTTATTTGAAGCAGACTAGACAAATTAAGATCCTCACAATTGGTTATAGATGTCCTGAACAATCTTTTCAAATAGATTTTAATTAGGTGGCTAAGCTGGGAAACACTTGAAACAAGCTGGGATGAGATTACAGTAATTAAATACTATTTAATTAAAACTTAGGAATTCCTACTATTATTATATAATGCTTAAGTACATGAGCTCAAGTATGTTACTCACTCAGTAGGATTAAAAGCAAATAGTTCAACATTGGATTTAACAATACAACATACAGTACTAACATCTGCTTATGTTTTTATTTTATAAAAAAAACAGGAAGGTACTTGATACAAGGCTAAATTAGTATTATTAAAATATAACATATGTGCCATTTATATAACTAATTAAGCACAATTTATGGCCTGCAGCAAAGAAATAGGATGGGAAACAATAATATATTAATATTATATTATATAAAATTAATCTGTGCATGCGTACAGTATATAAGTCCAGTACTTTACACTGTGAGCTAGTGTGTGGCCGAGCGGTTAAGACAGTGGGACCGTCATTACGTAGCCATAACATCGGCAAGGGTTTGAGACTCACTCAGTCCATGGCTCTGGTGTACACATCTAGCTCTTGTGCACTTTAAAGTATTTAGTACAGTTCATTTTTAAAGACATGTAGGGGGTTACCCCGGATTACTAGAACAGTACATCAACCATGGTTGAGTAACGTCATCTTTCAGCTACTTTTCAGAAAGGAAATCTTTTTAATGTTTGCATGCTGGAACAGTTTCTTTTTAAAATCATTTCTATGGCACTCCCAACATTTTTGGAAGAATATTGCGAGAGGTAAAAACACTCCCATGATGGAATGAAGTTCCGGGGTGACTGCCCCGGTGACTTATTAAGTAAGTTTATAAGTTATTTAAAATGTATACACCAGGTGTGGTGCAAGATTGGTAAATGAAGTTCTCATTAATAACTCTATTGAAAAAAACAAATAAATGCCTAGAATCATAAATACTTATATTGGAGTTGAAAAATGGGCACCAAGTCAAAGGCATGATTCAACATAATGATTTGTTTTGGTGTCAAAAAATGAATATTAACTTATCTTTATATTTGATTTGTTGTGCAGTAGGATGGATGAAAAATGGGAAACCAGGTATCTAATACTGTAATATAATTTGTATTTTAAAAGATGCAATTTTCACTATAGTGGGATTTATTTTGCAGATGTCAAAATCAGCGGGCATCACAATGTATACTGTATTCAAAACGCACTCAAGAATTAGGATATGAATATAAACAGTAGTAAAATACTCAACTTTAACATGTCAATATAATGTCATATGGTACATGTTACATTGAAAACATAGCAATTTGTACCATACTGTATATGTAGGCAATATAGTAAACCAGAGAACATCTATGTACAGTAAGTACAGTAGTGAAGAGGTATACAAATATAAACAGTAATAAAGTCACCAAAAATGGATCTTATTTATAGAAAAAAAAAGAAACATATCCAATCCAAGCACAAATAGGGATTACATTATAAATACTGTATGGCCAACAATGAAATCGGGCAATTAATTTAAAATATACCAAAATCTATCTACCTAACACTAATATCAATGCACCAATCGATATGCGCATAGCGGCGTGAAATCGAAAAATTGATATTAGATTTGATTTGCCGCCGCCGGACCAGAACCGTGCTGGAACAGGTGTGAAAGAACCCTTAACCATAGAGAAACAAAAATTGTTGATCTATGATCTAGCCCATGGTATAGTAATCTCTCCACTTACAAAAAACTAAGGACATCACACAAGTATTACAGTAGTAAGCGTACAAGGACGTCCTAACAAAATAATTTACTAAACATTATTATACATCATTAAATGATATTTAATAATTCAATAGTATTTAGTGTAATGATTTAAAAATGGTAATTTACATATAATGAAATAATTTGCATAATAACATAAGTCATGTGCGTGGGTTGTTAATAAATTTGAAATCCAAAGACAAAGACAATTTTTCTTTGTGTCTGAATTAAAAAATGAGTCATCAAGAGCCCACTAATGTTTTTTTAACTGTCATCTTTAAGTTATTATATTGGAACACTTGTCTAATAAGAAGGTACACTTTAGTCTGAGTATAAAGAACACACTTAAAGGAATGCTCAGTCTGAATTGAGGAAACTTCAAACTAACAAAGGAAAACATTGAGGCTTAAAAAAATTTTGGTGTAAACAGAAGAAAAAAAGAATCATAAAAAAAGCAAATCAAATTAAAGTGTAAAGATAAATTACTTTCATTTTTAGTTTGTTTGATTGGACTATTATTATTTTATCATAATATATATAATAATATTTTTACACCTTATAGTTTTTTAAGTTTAAAAAAATGAAAAACTGACAGATGAAAGTAAGAAATTTAAATCAATTTTAAAATATATTATGACCTGGAACATTCAGTACACTACATAGGAAATGTTTAAATTATTCTAAATCCATTTTCAGGTCATATTCATCAAGTGCCAAGCTATCATCATTAACAGGTTATTTATACTGCAAGTTATCATGACGAGTAGTACTGCTATCATTTCATATCCGGAGACTATTGACATAATACAATACAGGAAAGAGGATGATTCGGTTCATCCCACGTTTTATAGTTTTAGGGCATGTACATTTTTCCTAATCTGACTGAGACATATCCATGTGATCTACCATAATTTTTGTTAGTAATGTGAAAAAATAAAAAAGGTTTTATCATATTCATATAATCTAAGCAACAGAATTTAGAAAAAAGGGAGAAAACACAATTAGTATTTTGTACAATTTTTCTGCTTTTTCTGAAAAAACATAATATACTGTATGGGTGCTTACCGTACATATACATGGCAGCAGAAACAGTCCATATACATACAGTAGTTATGGAAATGGGAGGCCATTTTAAGAACAAAAAACTGTGAGGCTTTGATTGAAAGTGTTGCATAGTAATAACTAGTAATACTGTAAATATAATATAACATTTATATTGCAGCAATTCAAAAGACGGATTGAAGATACTTTGCTGTACAGATAAGTTTTTAATTAATTTAAAAGAATTGAAAGTTGATGTTTGAGAAAATGTGGGAGTCCGTACAAGGAGGATGTAACAAAGAAAAGGTGCGTAAGACTTTAAAACTTAGTATGGAAACATGGCAATAATAGCAATGGCTACACTGACAAAAAAAGTGTGTTGTACCCAAATATGGTAGTGATATGCCCAGATATGATACTGATAATGATATGACATCATTGTCCATATAGGCACATCACATTTTTTTGTCTCATAAGGTTTGATAGACAGAGCTTTAGAGGAACACAGGTGATAAGATGAAACATATCTAGTAACATTTGGATGAGACTTCAATCTGTATCATTTGAAAGACAAGCCACGAATTCAAGTTTCACTCATTATCAGTTGCATACAGAGTTTATTTTTTGAATAAAAATAACATTTAAATCCCTCAATCTCATATTCAGGAAACCAAACGTAAACTATAAAAAAAAAGTACTTTTAAGAACTTTAAAAAGTTGACAATATAATCCGCTAAAAATCAATCAAGTTTAGAAATTGCCGAGCATTCAGTTAGTTGACAATACTGTACTGAGAGTAAATGGCAAGAGAACAAATGTATAAATTATATAGAATTATATCCTATTTATGTGTATTGTGTTTATTATATCCCTATTATGGTAATACAATAGACTCACTACTATGTCATTAACTATGTTTTTAAGAAATCATTATACTTTAAATAATTATAAAGGCGTTCTCTGTGAAATCTGTTAACAATTTGTGAAAATAAAGGTACAATAATTCAACAAAGATAGTAAAGTAACATGTTTCCACCCTCTAATCAATTGTTATTTACTATTATTTCCTCACACACACAGAAACCTTCATGAAGTTGATTTTGTTTGTTCATGAAACTTTTTTTTTTAATTATTACTAATTATATTTTCTTTAAACTTTTTCCCAGCATTAAATATTTAGAAACTTACTATTTTTCTGCTTTCTATGGAACTTTTGGACCTCAAGAAACATTTGGGAAAGTTTCCGGTTTTTAGAAAGTCCAGTATTGGGAGAACCAACTGTACATAGGCCAAGTTTTTTTGGTAAGACCTAAGAAAAATTATAGATTGATCAGAAACAAGCAAACAATTGTAGAAAACACAATACGATACTATGAAAATTCAATCAAATTATGGATTAATTTATATAAATGGAGGCACTGAATACCAAGAAACCTTTGAAAAAACATGATAATTATGGTCAAATAAATAATTCACACAATAAAAGACTAAATTTGTGGATCTCCTTCGCAACCATTACAACGCAGAATACCTGAATGTTTCACGATAAACCATCAGACTACCAAGTTTTATATTTACTACTGAAATTATCCATCAAGACCATTAAAATTAATTAAATTAATTAAAATTCATTATAGCAAATTGAGAACTAATGAAAGCAGGTCCAAGGTTTACAAACATTGTTATTTTGTTGAGGCAGTTGAACATTCTGAGTCATTGGGTAAATAATCATACTTGAATCCTGCAGATTTGTCAAACAAACAAATTCATTTTCATTCATTTTGAATAAATCAATCAAAACAAACATTTAATGATTGACTTCTTATATTTGTTTGTTTATGGCTAGACACTGTTGGCGCTCATCAAACGAGTATCAAATATCCTCTTATTAATTTCAACTTTGTTAGTCTTTTTAATTGATAATTACGTTCATAATAACTCAACACTATTTATATAGTTACGAATTGTTTTCAATTTAAATCTTGAGCAAATAATTTTAATTGACATTAAAAATCTGTAGCTGCAGAACGTATTCTATTTCGCTTTCTAATTTCTATTAGGTTATTGGTGGAAGCTAACTGTAATGCTTGGTTTCTACAAGAGACGCAATACAACAACGTAATGTAACGATGAACTGTTCCTTGTCATGGTCAACTCGCTTACGTTTTGTCTAGTTCCTTGCGTTGCGTCCTAGTGGGAACCAAGCTTTAGGGGTGCTGTCTAGGTCCTTGCGTTGGGTCCTAGCGGGAACCAAGCTTTAGGGGTGCTGTCTAGATCCTTGCGTTGCGTCCTAGCTGGAACCAAGCTTTAGGGGTGCTGTCTAGATCCTTACGTTGCATCCTAGTGAGAACCAAGCATTAGGGGTGCTGGTAAACATCCTTACAGGGGCTTAATTACAACTAAATTCTAACAATTAAATTGTTATATAATTTCAATACCAAGTTTAATTACAAAAAGTAAGGTACACGTTTTGGTATTAAATGATAAAATAATACAGCTAATTACGGATGCTTAATTACCTCCTCATTGTATTAGATAAATAATTTTGCTCCAATTGTATAATTACTGTATATTAGTTTTGCTTCCCAATATCTATTGAATATCCTATGAAAACTAAAACTTGTTTAACAAAGACCACACCTAATATCACTTGTAGGCATCCTCTATTTTAAGACACTTTCAAGTTTCATACCATTTTCAAACCCTCTGCAGACAAGTTTTGTACATTGTACACCTATTATGGTTCTAATAATAGTATAGAGGACAGCAGACAATGCAAACATTCTAAGCAAGTAAATGTTATCAAAATAAAATTAATATGTATTACAAATTAACGCCTAACCAAGTTGTTGAAATGAAATTCCCCAAATAGGAAAATCTAAGCAGGGGTTAGCTTTCAACAAAAGATGTTGGAATAATTGGAAAATGATCATCTTTTCATACTTAAGTCTATGTGGGTGGCAATAAAAATGGACAAACAATCCTTAAGTATGAAATGAGTAATACTTCTGTTTATACCTTTCCTCAATCAATTCATTTTCAATGTGCTAATTGATCAAGTTTATTAACACAGTCAAAATGTAATAGAGATCTTTTTTGTTTTTCTGTTTTACTTCCTTGGGCCTTTTTCTGCTTTGAAAACTAGTTGAGATTGAATAAGTTACCACATTTTCTTGTGAAATAATGACATTTAGAAATAGGCTTAACTACTAAATGGCATTCTTAATATATAAGTTAAATTACTGAATAAAATATCTTTTATTTAGCCTGACATTTTCTTACCATTGTCTGACATTTGAAAGATTAATTGTTCCTATTTTATTTTCTGGTGCGCAAGATCTTAGTTTCATAAGCTTGAGACTATGACAAGTAATTCTAAAGTTAAACTTAGCATTTCCTTAATGGCATTAGAGATCAGTTGATTGTGTGCAGGTGGTATCCAAGCAGTGGCGTATCCAGTAGGGGGCCGGGGGGCCCGGGCCCCCCTGATTTCGTTTCCGTCGGCGCATCATCGCAGCCGTGGGCAAACAAAGGTGCCGGGGAAAAAAATTAACTATTTATTCTGATAATAATTGAACTGTAAACATAATTCTTTTGAGTGTTTGTTTATTTACATATCATATACTCATTGATCCCTTCAGATCAACTATTTTTTATTTTCATTACATCTAACGAAACACGTAAAAAATGTGTAGCACGTACATACGGCCGTACGCGGTAGATTGTTTTCTCAAAAGTCTTTGACCTTACCCTAAAACCTTATTTTTGCATGCAGTTGAGCCTCTCATGACCTGGGATTTGTATGTCTTCCTACGCTAAGAGATTATATAGTTCCACATGCCATGTGCTTTTTTGTCTAAGATATATTTATTATAAGTGCCAAAAACCCGGTTTTTTTTCTCGATATGAGGCCTTTATTATTCAAAATTTTTAGAAAAAGCACATATACCATAAAAAATATCCATGTATTTCATTTTTGGAACAGAATATTCCGTGAGGCTCAACTACAAAACCACCATTTTGTGATATGATGTCATCGTAAGCCAATTAAAGCTGAGCTTTCTCGCGATTGGCATTGCTTACGGTTGAATGATTTAGGATTCTAGCTGATTTGATTGGTGGATGCGAATCACCCGCAGCGGAATGTTTTCTCTCGCGCGTGTAACATGAATCTCTCTAATCGATACTACACAAAGTTAGAGCAATGAATTTGTCCGAATTCCGTTAAGTAAACAACTTTATATATTTTATAAGCATTTAATAACATGTTTTATTGATATTTCCAATGGTGATATATAAAATAAATTACTAAAAAACGTAATTATATGTAATTATTTTAACTAAAAATGGCGTAGTTAATAGAATTTTTGACTGAGGCCGCAAATTGTTTTACTTCTTTCGTGGCTAAAAACGATCATTTTCGGCGATGTTTTAGACCCTATATTTCGAAAACTACAAATCAGATTTTCCTAATTCTTTCTTTATTGTAATATGAATACAACATACTAACAGATAATGTTGGTTTGGTTTTAATTTTGCATCGTTATCCCATATAAGACAATATGACTATGTAATCCTAGAACATATATTGATCAGAGACGTCGTGTATGTACAGACTGACACCAATTTTGTCGGCAAATTGGCAATTCCCGGCCCCCCCAACTTCAAAATCCTGGATACGCCACTGTATCCAAGAGGTATTAAAGTTCGGTCCAAGCTATAGTACTTGGTAGAAACCACAACATTTTATAAGAAACTGTACAAAAAACATGATTTCAAGACAATTTGACTAAATAGTATATAATATTTTTTCCAATCCAATGTTTGGATAGGTAGGCCTATAACATATTTTATACCTACTGTACATGGTCAAAATAAATAGACATTAGACACGTTTTTGGTTAAAATTAACCATTTCTTTTGCCTTTTTTTAATAAGTGAAATCATTATTTTTGTTGATTTTTTTTCTACAGAAGTGAATAACTTTATTAAAACTGCCAAATGGCCTATTCAAAGTCTGATTTTATTAATCTTTATTTTGTGGGAACAATACATCTTTAATAAATATGAGTAAATATGGCAAACTACAATTTCATTAACCACAGTCATACAATCAGTAGAGATTCAAGGCTTTCTTCTGCTGGTGGACAACAAGTCTTCTCTTAGTTTAAAGGCCAGATGCGGGGCAAAACATTTCTATTGATCATACATTCCAATAATTATCGATCTATAGTTTCCCCTATGTTTCATAATTTTTGGGATTTCATTTGTTGTTACACGAGCTTGTTGAAAATAAGCACTTTTCTAGATCAAATTACACAGTAAAATTTATATTCTTTTGTACACAAATTGACTAAATATAGGTTATATAATTTTACATTTCTGGTATTTTTATTCAACTTCAGATTTTTGTTTTCATGCTATAGCAAAAATTATCCACCGTATATCCATCTTTTTTCACCTTCTAGGGAGTCACCAGACATGTTATTACATGGTTAAACTACCTAACTCCTGAAAAAAAGTCTTCCTGGTTTTTATAGCAGAATTTTGCCAAATTTTGTATTTGACTATATTAAAGGAAATTCATGTTTTTCGTCTTGATTTCTGTTACAAATATTTGATTTAAGTACAATTAACCAGATATTATATATAAAATTCATGCCTGTACCCAAGCTTTAACTTCCTTAGTCCCGGTCATTAGCAATGTTTGGGACCTTAGGAGGAGAAGTGGGGTTGGATTTCGGGAACACATAATGTAGTAAGCAACTAGGGATATTGATTTCAAAACTATTGTTGGAAGGGCATTTTCTTACACTGCATTGCATCTATAGTGAAAACCACACTTCAGGCCTTGATGTGCTTTTAAATGTATAAAGCGCAAAAATAAATATCAATCTATTATTATCTTGGGTGTAAATATTAAATACAAAGAGAATTTAATTTTCAAATATAATATAAACTTTGAATTATCAATGTTCAATGTCTGTATTTGGAGTAACCGTCTTCCTTGGTACTGTATAATAACTTGTTTTTAGGGATTGTATGTCGATTATTGTTACAATCCATCAATAAATGCAGTTTCTCAGTAGCTATTTGTTGTGATAGGTATTTTATTTGGGGTTAACAAGCAGCTTGTTTCCCCACAAACTTTTCAGTAGTCAGTTCCTGATGATTGATTCTGAAGAATTGTTTATTTTCACACATTTTATAGCTTGTACCTCTTCAAAATTCCTTCCAAATTTGTCACCTGAGATTATTATCCCAGCCTGTTAAAGAGACTACATAATTCAAGTTCTTTCTTTTGTGTCATTAATTATTGACACCTGATTTCAATCAAATTCACACCTTAGATGAGGTAGATTAAATAGTAATCAACATATCTAGATGGAATGAAATACCTTTACTTACTAAAAGATCAAAATAAGATTAAAATAATAATTATTATCAAGATGATGACCAAATATGGAACAAATTTAAATAGTCTTGATGGATTTTGAATAGAGTAAAGGTTTATTATATTCTAAATAATCTAAAAAGAAAAAAAATGGATAAGTGCATTCCACATTATCATACACGTTAGACCCGCCAAAATGTGCAGTCCTTAATGAGGGTTGACTGCAGTGAAACAATATTTCTCTTCGTTTATTCACAGGAAAGGGTGCTTTAATAGGGATTTACCTGAATAGGGGTGTCCCAAAGCATGGGTTCACTTATTTCTTTAATTTTAAATGATGGAACATATGAGACAAAACATATCGCTATGAGGCAATACATTCAAATTTTTTCTAGTTCTGTTCTCTATATCTCCTTATTTTTAAATCTGATTTCTCTTTGTGCTTTAAACTGGATGAGGTTTCAAATTATCCAATTTAATCTTTACTTTTAGAGCTAATATGAAGAAAAAAAAAATGGGAAGAAATTATAAATTTCTTACTAAACCTACTGTATTATGCAATAAACAATATTTTTGTGTTATTTTGGGAAACAGCTAGTACAGTAGTAGACATTTCAAAAGCCTACCTACCGCGTGGGCAAAATATGCGCACTTTCAAATCCCCAAAAAGCCATTGTTAACTAACCCCTTGAACATCTCAGGTCAACATAATAACTCCCTTGAGGCATAAATCACCTGTATGCAATGGGATATACCATATTTAATGTTTTAAACATACCACAAAGCTGTCAATTATAATGTTTACCAGCTGGTAATGTGGAGGCTTACAAGTTGTAAGGTGTTGAAATTACACTCACCAATTATGTCATCAAATTGATGAAGGCTGGCATTTTTAAAAGGTCATAGGGCATCATGTGGCTTAAGAAAAAAAGGTAGGAAGTTCACTGAGAAAACATTCACAGATTTCTTAAAACATTTGTTTCTGATGACATTCCTCCTTAAAACCTGTGCTTAAACACCAATCGAAGTATAACCCATGTTCAAAGAAATTACCAGTAAATGATGGGTCTCCACAAAGGCCAAAGTGATAAAAACTGGATAAATATTAAATTTATTTGCAATTAGTGTAGAGACCACAAGACATACTATAAAACTGTTTGTGACATGCACAACAAAAAGTTTTAACCATGCAGGCAAAAAAGCTAGTAGTAGGAAACTTTAGAATTGGGATGTTGTCTGTGATGTTAAACCTCACAGTCACCTCATTACTAGTAATAATAGTTTCATTCTTTGGTATTAGGTCTCGCATAAAAGAACATAAAAACATTGTCAAATCACCTAACAAAACCCAAACTAAATTTTCTATATTTTAAATCCCTTTGAAAACAGATAATCATCAAGGTCGTTTGATAATCACTAATGATGGTTACAACTATTTCAAATTATAAACAGAAATAAAGGATATCAAATTAACAGCTATAACCAATGTACAAGTTTTGCTCTAATTTCTCTAGGCTATACAAATACTTGATTAGCCAATCAGAAGATAAGGTTAAATGTGGAATTGACCCTACTGAGCTTAACGCTTCCTACTCGTTTTGATGTTGAGAGAACGATTAGAACATTTCTCCTCTGGTTACAGAAGTCTAAGTCAAACACAATTTCCTTGATTCATGCGTGTTTAATGTATTAATTTCTTCAAACTATTTATCAGTTATAAATCCTAAGTTAACTTTTCAAACATAATTTAATACGTAATTTATATGGTTTCGGATTAAACAAGGTGTTTGATTGTCAAGCTGTACGTGGCACGGTTTAAGCATAGGGGACAACAACTTGATACCTGATCTGGGGTGCTATTGGCAATAAGCCACGACAATTATGTTCCTACATGTCAGAGCGACTAACTGAAAGTACAGAGACACACACTATAGGGTGCTTTCGATTTGCGGAAAGCGACGACCGACGACCTCACTAGGTCAGGTCAATCAATGTGGCGTCGGTCGTCGTCTGGACCTAGAAACCATCAAAACTGTGTTGAAGTCGGGAGCAAGGAAACACATCCCAATATACCTGTATGCCCCCAATGAATTAACATAATTTGATCGCCGATTTGTCCCTAATTATACTATCTAAATATTAAATACAATATTTAAATGTAGAACTCATGTACTGTATACTCCCTGTTATGTTACCATGAATTTGGTAAATTCATTTTGGATGCAAAGAAAAGATTCCCTGCTCTTCCTCTTTCCTATATGACAAAGACAAAGATATCCTGGCAAACTTGTGGGTGTTTAATGGTATGATTTGTTCTTTGTATACCAGCTTCCATAAGAACAAAATGTCCTGCAATTTTTTTATTTCAAAATTATTATTATTTGCCAATATTGAAGAGATCTAACACTATATTTTTATAAAAATATCAGTTTCTCCTTGTTGTTTTTATTTGTATTATGATGAAACAGCTATAGGACAAGGAAGAACAAACGTATATTCAGCTATCTACTCTATCAAACTATAGTTTGACAAAAAAAGTGTGATGTGCCTAAATATGGCAGTGATATGCCCAAATATGGTAGTGATATGACATCATCATGTCCATATTATGAGCATATCACATTTTTTTGTCACATAAAGTTTGATAGTGTAGACAGCGCTTTAAAGTCTTGCACGATTATGCCACTATTGGGGGAAAGCCTTGCAATACGGAAACTCCCAAATTATAAACAAAACATTCAATTTGCCAAGGGTATGTTTCAGCTTGAACAAATTCCGAGGTTTATAGCCATTTTTTCCCTATAATGATTGATTTCTTGGCACAATCCCAAATTTCTTGAACTATATTGACATTAGAAGAAAAAAAAGTTGTTGATCTAGAATGATATAATTCTTATTATCATTAGGAAATTAAATTTCAATAAGAAAAATGCTTAATTACATTATTTAAAGTTTACAAACCCAAGTGCAGAACTGCCTAATTTCCAATTGCCGATCAAATCATCATGCTAAGATGTGATCTGGTGGACATGAATTGTTGTAAAGGAAAAACATAGTACAAAAGGATAGGGTATCATCCCCAGTGTGTACAGTACTATCCTGATAGGTCCTCTGTAGCTGTACATACAGAAAGGGCCAATTGAACCTTGAGCAATGTTGGTTAATGTAACTATGTCATTTCCCAAAATCAATTAGACAGACAACAGCAAGTACAGATTGAAATGGACAAATCCAGAATCCCAAACAGATAAAAATGTTGTGGCAGGGTGGCCCAGGTTAATAAAAATGAATACAGTACTTACTGTATATACGAATGAACAAATTAAAAAAAAGTCACAAAACATGGAACCAAGATCAAGAAAAACTAAACAATTTAGTAAAGGAAAAGCATGCACACACATGGAAGGAAAGGGATCATTCCGTGTGCAGTGGTATCTGTAACTGTTATGTGCATAAAGCTGGCCGGGTGGATCTAGAAGTTCTTCGGGTTCTATAGAAAAAGGAATGTGCTTTCCACATGAAAGGATGTGCTTTCCAAATGAACACAAAAACAAGATGTTTGTCTTTTTAAATGCAATAGCCATGTACCTGAGGCTGACTTCATATAAAACATCAAATTCTATCTCAAAGTTATACAATTTAAGGGGGTCGGTTCTGGACCCCATGGACGTACCATGGACTGACCTACAATATATGTATACCTTTCATATAATTCAATAAAGAATTGAACAGTTGCCAAGAATGAATTACACAAATGTTTGATTGGAAATCAATTTCTTGTTCATCAATCTATAACTCTATATAATAACTCTAACAAATGGTATATTATTTTAATTCATAATTAATAGTTTTATCATGTTGAATAAACTTGAATACAGTTTACATCATGGTTTCATTCACATCACGTATTCAACTGTGAAAATGTAAATAGAGGATAACCTTGGCCTTGTCCTTAGTGTGATTTTTAGCATGATGTAATAGTACATTATAATGGTCACTGAATGTGTTTAAATAAGCTAATGTAATAAATATTAATAACACTAGACAAGGACTAATAAACTAGAATACAAAAAAAAAAAACATATTTTGTCATACAGTAGCTATAAGTGCTGTTTAACAATACTTTAAAAGGAAAATTAGAATTGAACATACCTTTCACCTGATAGTCTAGTGGTCTAATGGTCACTATTGGAATATTCTGCCTATATTATCAATCAGCCATATTTTGGGGAATATATCCATATTTTTTGTTTTGGTTCGTGTTCTGTTCAAGTGAACCTTTTCTCTGAAAATAAAAAATCCAAAAATATAGTACAAACAAAATTTAATATTAATATTAAATTTTGTTTAATATTAATGGTTTATTCAATTCATTTTTGTTATCTATAAATAACTAAATCTAAATTAAACCCAATTACAATAATAGCAATAATATACAGTACAAAGATCTGCCTGTCTATACTTTGTAGATAATTTTACTACAAAATTCATATGCATAACAGATATTTGGTTTTAGAATTGCTAATTGGAAATGCTAATATATATTTATTATATGAATTTAAAGTGATATCAAAGTTGACTGTCAGTAGTTTGATTGATGTTTGGATCTGTAATTGCAAATGCCAGACTGAGTTGGACGTCGATTAGTTCATGTCGATTACAGGTTCATTGTGTAAATTAAAACAAATAAAAATTATAATCTTAAAATAGAATAGGTAAAATTCTACCAAATATTAAAGCTTGAAAAATGAAATCTTTTGTGTAGACATTTTTTTTCAAATAATTCCAATATTTCCAATGTTGCTTTTTCACCTTAGACTTGATTAAAATGATTTTCAGAATTTACTAATGCGACAGAACAGAAAAAAAAACCTCAAAATACATGTATGCAAAAACTATTTTTTAATAAATTAATTCAGTAAAATTTATACACACAAACACCAGTGTACCGTACTGTTTGTGATTGGGCACATATCCAACACGAAAGTGTAATGACTCATAACAAAATTTCTTTCAAAATTAATAATTCTACATTAATAATGTTACTTCTGTATATCTAGATATTTGATATTTGAATGTATAACCTTTACTTTCATATTATTTTTTTTTAATCTGAAGATACTCGTTTTAAAAGAAATGTCATCAACCTGAATACTTTATATTTATTATTTTCAGTATAATTTTTTAGTTTTCGTACTGTTTCTTTAGGCAGTTATATTCAAGAGATTCATTAGGAAACAGTTACTATGAGGTAGCTTATAGTTTAATACGGCAAAAAAATGGGTATTTGGAAACTCGGACTGAGCATGCGCACACACCAAAGAACGTCTGGGAAAAGAGAGTCTATGAAAACATTTGCTGATATTTAGTATTGAAATGCATGTAGCGTTAATAATCATGAGATGAGTGGCAACTTTTGTAAGAAATATTTCTTGTTTATTATATAACTAACCAATTTTACTTTGAACTAAAATGAACATCAAGTTCAATAAACTAAAAATATGTGACTTTTCTTAGGGTTTAATTTGTATTTATTGATTTCTTGTCTTTTTAAATGATGTTTTATGATGATGGTCTTGTGCTTTTCTTTGAATTTTATATGGCTTGTAAATTGCTGAAATAAAATTTATTATTATTAATTCAACTTTATTCACAATTAGGCTCAGCTCAACATAAACTATGAAATGATAAACAGAAAATAGATATATATTTATTATATATTTATTACATATATAAATCCAAAGGAAAATTACTGACAAAAATGACAATGCTGTGGGTATCAGTGGCTGGAGCTCAATGGTGGAGATACAAAAAAAAAAGCGAAAAGCTAAATCAAAAAAATGAAGGAAAACAGCCAGAAAAGTTAGCAGAGGGATTGTAGGGCAACAATGGCCCTTCATCAGTGCAAGGGATATTATTTAAATAAATAAAATAAGCAAAAAGCTAAATCAAAACGAAAAAAAAAAGCCATAACAATTTGCAGAGTTTTCGGGCAACACTATTCCTTCATCAGTGCATACAGCATACATTATATTATAATTTAGAGGTATACAAAATAATGAAATGATGTAGATGAAGGTAAGAGAAGATGGATGTTTTCACTAGCAATAGGCCTAGGTACCAACACATTTTCACCTACTATAAATCCATGATGCAATGGTGGATCCAGGATTTTGAAAAAGGGGAGACGGGGCCTAAAAAGGGGGAAACAGGGCCTAAAAAGGGGGAGACGGGGCCTAAAAAAGGAGAGACGGGGCCTAAAAAAAGGGGGAAACGGGGCCTAAAAAAGGGGAGACGGGGCCTAAAAATGGTAAAGCGTCAAACTAAATCTAATGTCTTATCTTCTTCAATTTCCTATATTGCTTTCTATTCTTTTTGATACTAAGATCAGATAACATCATCATCATGAATCAGCCTGAACTATTTGGCATATTTGCCAACTAGAAGGAAGAGATAATTAAAAACACACTGCTAATAATTCCTTACTAAATTTCAACTAACTATAATTGGATTGCTTAACTTTAATTTGAAGATTGATCTGTTGAGATTTCCAAAACCAACTTTAGTAATCTAATCTTAGTCTACAGATGCTAATAAATGGTATTACAAAATGAAATTTCAAAATAGATTTGCAGTTCTCATCTGTTTGTCTCTAAACAATATTGTATATGTCGCCTAATAAAGTAGGTAAATTTATTTAAAGTGATTTATATCAATATCTATTTATACTATATTCTAAACCTCTCCAATCGGTGCATACCCTGAACGATTTAAGTAGAAACTATAGAGGGCAACACATTTTCTCCCTCTCTTAATTATGAATAAACAATGTGTATGATATGATAATGTATGCATGGGTACAATTGCGCTATAAGTTACAACCATTCTGTCCAACCGAAAGATGCAAAATTATATTACGTTTATTTTATTCCACGGCTACACAAAATCTAGGAAAGGCTTGTTTTTTTGGGTTTTTTTTATGTTTAATTAATTGATGGCAACTAATAAATAATTATTGAAGAAGTTTTTTTCAAGTTTCATAACAAATTCTAAGTGTTACCTTGGTACCGTAGTTGATAAAGAAATTTTTTGCATTTGAAATTGGATTTCAATTTTTCAAATATATATAGGCCTAATGCTCATGTTTTAATTCATACCACAGCCTCCTAACTATAAAGGCTATGTTGTTTTTATTTTTGAAATTATATGGGTCAGGTGTAAAGGTGGGGACATGATCTTAATGTAATCACGGTCATATGTTATTTGACAGGTTCATTGTATCTTGATGCTTCTTTAGTAGCTATCGTTCACACTATGATTTATGACTTGTTGTTAACTCAAGTGTGTTGTCTATAAATATTGAGACATATACTGTAGAATAAAACATAACATTGTTCTGTGAAAAGGAATTGAAAGACCTCCATGATGGGCGACATTATGGCAAATGAAAGTCAGTCTAGAAAAAACAAAATACAAATCACATTGATATCAGATACATGGTCTTTTTAGGTTTATTAATGTGTTGATGAATTACCTGCATTTTCTTTAACTGGGAGAAATGACTTCAAGTGATCATTTAAATAGCATGCTCACTCTCCCAGGATAACGATTTTAAACATCTGATTGTGTATTAAAATGCAATTGGTAGCTATAACAAAATACTGGAAATCATATACAGTATCTATATATTACTGTAATGTAAAACCTGTCTGCTTTATATTCTCATTGTCCAATTACTTACACTGATGATCAAGGGCTAGTGTTGCCCGAAATTGCACATTTTTCTGGCTGTTTTAGGTTTAGCTTTTCTTATTTTGTACCTCCATTCAGATCCAGCCAATGATGATACCCACAGCATTGTCATTTTTTTTTTGTAATTTGGGTATATATATACCGTATCCATATAATGCAATAGAACGATTTATTAGAACCATTAAATAGAATATTTACCATGCAGTACAACTAATATGAATGTCACAACAAATAAAAAAATTGTGTTTAATCAATATAATAAACATCTACTTCTTTGCAGCAAAACATATTGACAAATAAATTTCTATGTTACGAAAACAATTCAATATAGATTGCAACTTTTGAAAAAATTTTCAAGAAATTTGATACTGGGATTTCTTTTTTCCTTTGTAATTTTTCGATAATAAGATTTAAGATAACATCAAAATCCAAAATCACCTGGTCATTTCGAGGGTGTCCAAATTGGGCCGTCGGCCAAACTACGGATGCCACTACACCTGCAATAATATGATTTTGACCTTTAAACTTTACCTTGGGAGAGTGCAATGCTGAGTCAAATATTTGATGCAAATTGGTATTATTTTTACATTCATACTGGGTGAGGAACAAAATATTTACAGGTGTGATAACATTCAAATCAAAGTGTGTAACTTGTCAAATTTGACATGAGACATTCCATTATGATAAAGGGGTTTCATTTAGTTCCAAAATTGAACAGGCTTCATTTTGAAATGTATTTCTTTATATTATTTTTTAAAGATTATTTAAGATTAAGTTATAAAGCCTAGTGGACTTACTTTGTTGGTAAGCATGACATTTCGATAAACTCTACAGCTGTAAATTGATTACCAATGCCAATTAAAAATTGTTTTTGCCCAAATTATAGGCCTATATTACTTGTGAACATCATCTATTAATTAATAATAATCACACACAAAAAAATAGAAAAAGTTTATTTTTGAAACTGTTGCTACTGCCAATTGTGATTTTAATAAAATTAAATTAAACAATTGGTTGTCTTTATTATATTTAATGAGTTAGGTTTATGTGTGTGATGGTACAGATTTCATCTTGTTGATCTTTTGTGAAGGAGAGATCGCGTCGCTGCTTTCATTCACAGGCGATGCTGCTATTAAATTTCACAGATTTGTTTTCCGTACGCGAGAAGATTTGGTTTTTATAGGCATGTAGTTTGTGCACATATGATCCTTCTCTTGTATATTGTCTAGTCTAGCTATACAGTAACAAAACTTGTTTCACTGTACATATGTATCGCATACAGTATTTTGATATCAAATTTAAATGTGGTGGCATTTATACTCCTTACACTTTTTGCCAATGAATAATAGACACCATAGCCATTTAACAATATCCTGTGTGTCACATTGTTTGATGTTCTGTATGAGTAATGTATCTGTTGTATATTATGAAGCAATTTGTTTAGGTTGCATAAAAGCGGTGCCCTTTTAATACTCTGCCTACTTTTTTGCTAATGATTGAATATAAATACCCAAGCTAGTTACTGTATCCTGTCTGCGGTATATTACTAAGATGCTCGAGTAGAGCGTGAATGGTTCCATTGGGCCTTTATCATGGTCATTCATTTGCACCTTCCTTGATTTAATTTTAACACATTTGGGGATCTTATACAAAAGTTGGAAAGTTGTTGAAAACAGTTGACATTTTATCAAACTCAAGGGTTTTTTCCACCAACAGGGATGATAATTTAAATCAACAATATAAATAATGAACAAAAAAATAATATAGTAAAAAAATCTGAGAAAAAAGGGTTTATAAATACAAATTAGCAATACAGATATCTATATTTATAGAAGTGGCGGGATTAACTGATTGGCAATTTAAATTATTTGAATATCAACTATCTAAAGCTCTGTCTGTACTATCAAATTTTATGTGACAACAAAATATATGGACATGATGATGTCATATCACTACCCTACTTGGGCATATCATCACCATATTTGGGCAAATTACACTTTTTTGTCAAACTAGTTTGATAGTATAGACAGAGCTTAACGCTAATATATGGTAGAGTAAGTTTAAAATTATAAATTTTAGGCGATCTTATCAAATGTCAAGTGCCTATAGCCTGCCATGTTTCAATATTCAATATTAAACTTATTCAATAGGCAATATCCCCAGCTCTCACTCTCCCTCACAAAAACAAACAAACATTCTTCTGGCTCCACTTTCTTGTTACTTTTTAAAGTATTTAAAAATATTAATACCACCACAAAAAAAAAAACACATCAATACAATAAATCCATGCGTTTATTATTTATTAAAATGAATGCATTTCTTTAAATATTAAATGAAATTAACGTTTAAATTATGTCAAATAGAATACATTAAATATTTATATTTCTATTGGTTTTTGTTTCTTTTAAGTTTCATAAATTAGAAAATGTTAAAGTAATAAATTATTCAATCTTACTTTAAATATTTATTCATCAAGTTTCTAAATTATTTATATTTAATCAATAAACCTATAATTATTTTGAAAAGTACAATAACATCTTCCAATTACAAATGTTCCAATTTATGATAATAAATATTTGTCAAATCACGATTAATATTTCGTCTCAACACTTTGGGAGACTTCGTCAGAATGACCATCCCATCTTCTTTTCCGAGGTATCAATCCTCTATGACGTACGTCCATGACTCTTTCCCAGTCGTAGATTTCTTGAGTACACAACTTGGTTTTGACAAATTAATATTTATTATCTGGATTTAAAACAAACCTGATGAATCTAATCTCCGATGTTCCAATTTATGTTTATTGATATTTAATATTGTCTTATAATTCGTAAATAATTCTAGTGTTTGACCTACTAAATTAAAAAGCACTAATACCCATATTTTTGTTTAAAAAATATTGTGGTGTCTAAGCCTCACCTACACGAATTTATATTCATACTACCGCAGGATCTTGTATTATAGGCAAAAAGTTCAGTTGGTGGTGAATCTTACAGCTGGGTAGGCAGGCCAGGGTTTTTTTTTCCTCAAAATTCAAAGTTGACACTAATGTAGGCCTACTGTTGTACAGTATATATTTTTGCAAAAAAATATGATTGTCCAAGAACACATTTGATGTGCAAGTAAATCTATCAGTGGCCATAACAATTATAAATACAACATACTAAACATTTGTAGGTTTTGGAAAGTTCCATATAATTAATATGTAAACGTTGTTATGCAATATGCCATTTCCAAAACCCTGCGTTATGAAGCTTGGCACATTACGCATTACAGTATCAGTAGTATATAAATGTAAAGCTCACAAGCTATACAAACAGGTGGGGAAATTTGCTATAGGGTTTATGAGATTTGGTAAGAGAAATCAATGATATTAGATATTATTTGAATATGCATCATCATAAATTAAAATTTATTTACCTGTTTTCTTTTATGAGTGGATTCACTGGAAATGCAAGTTTCTCTATTTTTTCAGAAAACATTTTAAGAAATAACCAACACTAATAACAGATTTTGTACCACTCAACAAATTAATTTGTTAACAGTTTATCAAGATTTATTTTTTTTAACCTATTTTTGGAAATAACAAAGAAAATCAGAATTACTAAAAATTGTGTTACTGTATTTGAATGCACCAAATAAAATATTGTTTTATTACCTTGTAGTGTTATATTTATGTCCAGTGTAATGACAAAATCTTGCTTTAGCTCGTATTTTTATGTTTTTGTAACAAATGTGCACATTAATAAGAAGCACTTTGTAGATTTTATTGGAATAGCGATGCAAAAACACATTTAAGTGTTCATAGCTGATTTGTATGCAAGCTATCACTCATCGTAATGTGTTTATACACTTTTATTCATTCCATAAACTTAAATAATGTTTAGCTTATATTTGCTAAAAAATGATGTAAAACATCCCTATACAGTCAACGCTCTCAATACCGGATACCCTTTGGGCTTGGCTACTATGTTTTCAGAAATTCTATTATTATTTTTAATGAAAATAAAGAATTTGGGAATTTTGGATCTTAAAAAAGTGTGGGTGTGGGAAAGTTTCCCCAGTTTATAGAAAGTTTGGTAGGTATAAGCCGGCTGTATTAAGCTAGTGACAAACCTTTATTATTCTATCAATTAATAACCAATGCCATTTGTGGTGGTGGGAAACCTTCTAATTGCGCAAATGTGCTTTGACACAATATTGTTAACAACGCTATATAAATTTAACAACATTATAACACTATATGTATTTACACTGTGTTATAATGCAACTTTTTAATGAACATGAATTTTTAGACTAATTTCTTTGAATGTCAAAGATATGTTCTGCAATTTGCAGTCATCTTTACATGTTACAAAATGAGGTTGCAAAGAGGTTAATAAAGATACCCATGCTTATTCAAATTCCTATAGGCCCTATAAGGTCTGTTATTCGAACAATTGGTATTTATTTGGACATGGTGCAGAAAAGGATGGGTTCAGCTTCGCCCTGCAGTTGGCCGGCAATGGCTGAAATGATGAAAGATGAAAGTATTTTTAATCGATGTTCATCAACAACAAAAGTCAACCAGCTCCAACAAAATTTCCTTAAACCTGCATCCTGCATCCACAAGGCTTTAAGATCAGAAGCCACATACCAAAGTATTGAACAAAAACACAGGCGTACCATACCACAATTAACATCGCAACTAATCTACATCGTGACGAACGTAATCTTATAAATCACTACAAAAACCCAGTTTCCTGCATATAATCCATTTATTAGCATATATTTTTGTTTTTCATGTTACGCCAGATGTTCAGTTATATACAGTTGTAAATCAAAATAAACAGAGAACATTCCATTTATATTATGAGGACCTATTAATTCACTTGTTAACATTGCTGTGCATGTTTTGAAAAACCCGCATTAATGTCAGTAGTTATAATGTTACTTTGTGTGTTAATTTTAAACGATTTTCAAAATAAATTCAAATCAAAATCAAGTACTGAAGTATAGACCTCATGATAAACAAATTGTTCAAAGACGTTTTGTTACGAAATGTTTGTAAATCAACAAAAGAAGCAAGGAAATTTACTCGGAATATTTAGCAGGATAAAGTACAGTATGTGGTGCATAAAAAAATCCCATTTCAAACAACAGTAGAACATACAGTTGACAATAGGGAGGTTTCGCAACCTTACGAATACGATAACGAAAACGGCGGATACGTCACACATTTGTGAAACTTTTGAGCTGATCCCTATTTCATATTCGTAAAGCGTATTCGTGTTGACGAATATCACTAGTCATATTCGTAACTACAAAACAAGTATAGTTTTTGATCTATTTTGCACATTTGCATTTTAAATCAGGAATGATTCATGATTATAATATATTATATATTTATTGAAAGTAATTCACTAAAGTAATGTACTAAAATGCCAGGTCAATGCTAGGCCTAGGCAGCCAAGCACCAAGCAACATGTACCTGCGCTTCGCTCAAATTTACCGCAGTCATATTTTAAACTGTTCCAGAAAAAATGTTATTGAGTAATATAGATTTGATCAGGGTAGATTTTGTAGGCTCTCTGGTTTCAAGGACACTCCCCTTTATTACAGCAGTGAGGATTTGACCATTTTAAAATCTGCATTTCTATTTTTACCTACTCATTATGTTCAAGCTCAATAATATATTAAAAATAAATGTGCCCATTTTCTGTTTGTCGTAGCTATATTCTCTATGAAGGTAGATCAAAAGGTTTTTACTTATTAAACTGTTTATATACTGTATAGGACTATATTAATCTTAAAAGTTAATATCAATTAAAAGTTAACCTTGACAGCTTTATTATGAATCAAATTAATTAAAATAAACTGCAGTGTAAACATTATTTGCTTTCCAAATTTAGTAACGTAATGATTTTTCAAATTCTCCTACTTGGATCTTGGCACGACATCTTGGTAATTGATACGTAGATGATACAAGCGAACAATACATCTTAAAAGGTTTGCACTCGGTTCTTCTAGAACTCACGCACCATGATTGCTTCTTTATTAACACCCCCTTGATACTGCGTACGCCGCTACGACTTCCGACAATGCAACCATATCGATCGGAAACAGGTATTTAGTGAAGTGCGAAAATATACACCTTCACTTTCTATGGATAATTTTATGTAATGATTTTTATTGATTTTGATGAATTACCAACTGACTTTTGCGTGAACTTTAAGACAGACCTTGACACTAAAGCGACTGATTAACGCATTTAATGTTTTTGGTCTTGAGAAGAGGATGAAATTGGTTTGTAATTTACTAAAGTCAATTATTGAATGTCAATCATGATTATATCCATTGAAGAATAGATTATATTTAAGAAAATGTGTTTATCTTGGACAATTTTAGATTTTAAAATAATATTTTGACATTTCAGAACAACAAAATAACTTGAAATAACCAAAACAAAAATTATTCATGAATTAAAAATATATACTGTATGTGTCAGTTATTCTTCAAAATGTTCCATTATTTAAAATGTGTTTACTTCAACCTATAAAGAAATGAGAAGGCACTTGGAAAAATGGAATGAAAGAGTGTAGGCTACAAAAGTTGCCAAACTTATTTTTGCCATTAGTCAATGGCTTTATAAGGTCATGATAGCAGGATGAATTTGATTTTTTAGTATGGTGTTCTTTTAACATCCACTATACTAGAAACATTTCCAAAAGTATCCACCACATCAATAACAGTCACAAGAGAAACAGTACAAAATTGAAACGTCCTACACATTTAAACATAACTCACTTTGATTTCCCATTAGGTTAAAATGTCATCTAATAAATCTATTAAAAACGATGTATCGAAGGCCAGCTAACCAAACTACAAGTTACACAACATTACTTCTATGTTCCATTTCAATTGCCAATTATTGTCTTTATTTGGTAATTACTAAACTTCCTTTCCACGTGTATACGGTCGAGTTGAGTATGCTAGTTTCGGTTTGTCTCAATTTTATTAATAATCATCGAATCAATCAAGTAATCCGACCTTACATAAAAGGCGAAATGTAGCATATTGGGTTCGCGTTTGTAAACTTTCATAATATGCATGGGCCTACTGGTTGGCAAGCGTCTAAAGGAAGAGTTCTAGAGTAGTTTATTTATTTATTTTTATTTCTTTATTCTGACATAAAATCATAGGATAAAAACACAACAAAGTACCGAGACAGCAAACTTATTTCCATTGTGATCCTTTTCAATTTATTTTTTCATACTACCAAAAAACAGTGGCATAATGCATGTGACAAAGGCCCCTGGGTTTAACCAGTCAGCGCTCAAGTCATTACGCCACTGCTAAAATTGTTCTGTTTCTGCTGACAAAAATATACTGTAAATTACTCCCAATCATGGATTTAACATTGACAATAGATACTCTATTTTGCAGTTGCCCTTTGTGCCAGCTTGAAAAGATGCCATAAATTGTCTGTTGCTGATAGCAAGGGGAGGAGGTGGTAAAGATTCGTTTCTTTTGTGACGACTTTTATTAATTCAGATCCAAAATAGGTGACACTAAAAATGATGGTAGGCCTATACTTAAAGAAGTTTTTATTGCGAGGAGTGAGAAATAAAACATGGTTAAATTATATAAGTACACACGTTCATTTAAATAGATCTGTACTACAGTAAGTTTTAAACAAACTTACAATTCATAGAATTTATTATTCTATACCAATGAAAATTTATAAAATTTGTTTGCTTGTAATTTATTGAATGCTTTTCATAAATTGTGAATGAATCTATTGGTCCATTAGTTTGTGAATCAATCGTAACTTTAAATAGAAATGTTGTGAATTTTGTATCTATTAAGTGATTTATTATTCTTATTGCAGCAAGATAATGAGTATTCTCTGACAGTGATTGATGGAATTCAAAGTAGGAATCCATAATACTTTGATTTAACTGAGGACATTTGTAATTAGAAACATGACAGAAGACCACTAACATTTTTATTACAACAAATTAAACTTTTATTCTTAGTGTTCTTTAATTAGTTTAATTTGAAGGTAAATGAGAATGATGCTATGGGTACTTAACCGGGTAGCTAACTCCAGCTGCTTAGGAAAACAAATGGTCAGGGTAAATTTCACATAGGCACTACTATTCTGTAGAAAGATACTATAAATAATAATAACGGATAGAAAACATAATAAAATTTGTTTAGAATAAAGTAATATCATGTAGCATCATATCTAAATACATATAACCCCTATTACCCAATAAAAAGTCTCCTAAGTTTGCTGTAGTGTAGTTTGTACATTTTCTCTTGTTAGTTTCACAGCCACCTGTGAAACTAACAAGAGGCAATGTACAAACTAAACCACTGTCTATTTTAAACAGACAATACAGTATAAACATTTGTGTATAATATTAAATGATATGTTCCAAATAATTCTATGTTTGATTTTACACATTGTTTATTTAGCATTGAACCATAAATGACAAGATCTTGTGGAAACTCACTTGGCATGGTATCTAAAGTGGTTAATGTTACAGTTGTACTGTATGTACTTTATTTTGACAAAATTGAGATGACATACATTATAGATGGCAGCAGACAACGAATTAAACCATAGCACTAGTAAAAAAGTGAATGAACACCATAAGTATTAGTTTTTTTTTTACTATAATTAATGAAGCTGATCCATCCAGCAATTGCTGGTCATTAGGGACCCTCAGAGGTTCACAAGACAAACATATACACAAGATGCTCTACATAAAAAAAGTCTTATTGTCCTTAGAAAAAATCCTGACATGTGACGGGACTTCAACCCAGGACCCTTCGAGTGGCCAACCATCATAACCACCAAGCCACAACTCCACTAGTTGGCTTGGTCTGTGATATAGTATCACAGACCATGGGTATAAACCCATTGGCATTCTTGATCGAACGCTCTCAACCCGGTAAAATCCGCCAGGGGGGTATTCTGCCCCCCTTCCCCCCACCTGTTACGCCACTGCGTACATTACAGCATAGGTATACTCTAGAAATAATCTACTATAATAATTATAAAAGCGTCATCATGTCCATATATGGTCACATAAAGTTTGATAGTGTCGGAAATTAAGGTTTACAGAAAACAACAGGATATTTTAAGTGGCAAGAATATCAATCCTGTAATTTTTCTTATAAAATAGATGTTATTAGAATCAGATGTGTTCGATAATACATAAATTAATCAAATCACAACTTGACCAAGGGCATTTGCTTGTGGTCACTCTATCTTATAACATTACCACTTTCCTCCGTTGAACACTGAACAAAAGGCTTAGTGACCATATAATCCAATTGGTCAACCAAGAGTGGACATGCCATTGGCGACGCACCAAATGCTCCGTGATATTCTGCATTTCAAAACAGGAAATGTACTGTCCTTGAGGAAAACCACGTAAATCGGTATTATTATGTAGTTAACGTGGTTGACCGAGGAAATAAAACTTGGCTCAATTCCAATTTTGTTGTTGACAATCAAAAAATCCAATTTGTCAATGAATACTAAAACAAAAGATAAATTAAACATCCTCAGGTATAATCCCATCCTCAGGTATAATCCCATCCTTACTGTAGGTATAAGCCCATCCTCGGGTATAAGCCCATCCTCGAAAATAAGCAATTTTATACAACTGACCAGTTACAATATATATAGTATAAGTAAACAATATATACAACTATGTACTGTTATTTGTTTAAAAGCACTCTGGTATTTTTGTTGTTTATTCCAATAAAAAATAGGTTAAGTTCACACTTGGGATTTTAAAATTAGCGTAGATGGCTAAAAAACAAACGGTGTACTAACACCATTTACACTGACAATGAGCATTTGCTTTTATCGTGTAACTTATAAAATGTTATGTTCGAATGTAATAATATTACAACAATTATACATTATTATTTTTTTATATTTTTTTTAACCATATTTAATGAGGGTGATCCATCTAGCTATTGCTGATCATTAGGGACCCTCAGAGGTTCACAAGACAAACATATACACAAGATGCTCTACATAAACAAAGTCTTATTACAAGTCTTTGGGAGTGGAGTTGTAATTTGGTCCTTAGAAAAAATCCGACGGGACTTAACCCAGGACCCTTGGAGTGGTAGCCAAGCATCATAACCACCAAGCCACAACTCCACTCCATTATTGTCATATAAATGTAAACAAAAACTTTGGAAGTGGAGTAACATTTATTCAACCAAAAAAAATGATGAATCCAGTGAATATCAAAGTCCTATAATATAAAATCTACATTCAGTAAAGCTTAATTCCCACTTGGATAAAACGCAACGACGTAGGTGCAACGCAAGTGAGTAAACGAAGCGCAAGCAGCAGTTGTAATAAACAAGACAGAATTTACAAAACAATATAATACATCATATTATTCATTCACAAACTTTAAAAATGTCAATTTTTTCCCACATTTTTCACATTAATTAAAGCTCAGGTACAGGCATGAATTTTAAATATAATATTTGGTTAATTGTACATAAATCAAATATTTGTAACAGAAATCGAGACGAAAAAACATGAATTTCCCTTGATAATTGATAAATTTATTGAACGAACGCTTTTGTATCAGCGGCACACGTTTATAAGACGGTGCGTTCATTTACAAGGCAATGTAAAAACAAAAAGAAAAGTATCAAAAAATAACATTTAAGTCTTAACTAAGAAGCGAATTATACAAGTAAAATGAAATTAGTAAAAACAAGGTAATCTTACATATCGAACAATACTTAACCTATATGCTGGAGTTAATGTTATTATCTATTTATTATCAGTATTATTAATATTTTCAAGTTTTAAGCGAATATATTATCATTATTATTACTAAAAAAATATATATATATATATATATATATATAATTGCTAATTGATTTATTATACTGTTATTATTAAAATAAATGCAACTTTTATATGATTATTTGTTCTTATTATATTTAATATTAATAGTTATTTGTAATTTAATTAAATGTGATACAATTTTTATTATACTATTTAGTCTTATTTTTAGTACTGTATTATTTATTTATTTTATTTAGATTTAGGTTACATTATATAATTTTAAAGAAAAAAAAAAAAAAAAAAAAAAAAAAAAAAAAAAAAAAATATATATATATAAAAATATAATATATTATTGAATTAGATAAATGGTAAAATAATGTTAGTAGATAATATGGTGGGCGGTAAATATTTATATATTATATATTAAGTGTAGTCTTTCTATGTCTCCATGCAGCAGTTAAGTATTGTTTACAGTGATAGTCTACAATTTCACCGATTCTCTCAAATGGAAATTCTAAATAAAGGTCATCAAGTAAAATATGATGTTGGTATTCGATTGTACCACTTCTAAAATTCTCCCAGAATGTATCATAACCACAATACAATAAATCCATTTTTAGTAAGTTAAAATGTGTTTCTCTTACATTTTTAAGGTTTGAACATTCAAGTAGAAAATGGTCTGTAGTTTCAATTAATATGGTCAAATACAAAATTTGGCAAAATTCTTCCATAAAAACCAGGAAGACTTTTTTTCAGTAGTTAGGTAGTTAACCTAATGTAATAACATGTCGGGTGACTCCCTAGATTGTGAAAAAAGATGGTGGATATACGGTGGATAATTTTTGCTATAGCATAAAAATAAAAATTTGAAGTTGAATAAAAATATCAGAAATGTAATATTCAAGTTATATTACCTATATTTAGTCATCTGATAAAATTTTTTACCACACCATTTATTTTTCATAGCTTTTTAAAATGCCTCGCTATTTACAAAATTTGTGTACAAAAGAATAGAGATTTTACTGTGTAATTTGAACTATCCCCCCACTGATAAGAAAGTGCTTATTTCCAACAAGCTCGTGTAACACAAATAAAATCCCAAAAATTATGAAACATAGGGGAAACTATAGATCGATAATTATTGGAATGTATGATCAATAGAAATTTTTTGCCCGCACTTGGCCTTTAATACCTTTATTTGTTTACAGTTTTTCGTCTATTCTATTTCGAGTCATCAATACTTGTTAGCCTAATTGTTGAATATTTGTTTTTCAATGCCAGGAGTCAAAAAATATAGGTTAAATTAGTTTGTGAAATAACAATACAGTAAGATTCTTATAGACACAAACTTCACTGTTTATATTTAATATAGTAAATTATTCATTAAAAATAGAAAGACTACAACAGAAGATAGGATTAAGTTGTTAAAATACGTTAAGCTGGGCTTTGTATTGGCTTTCCCTATGGAGAGCTATAAAAGTAATCCTATGGGAATGAGTCAGATCAGAAAGTGGGAAAAGATGTTAATGTTGGTCTGCTCAACTCAACTTTAGCAACGTAAAAAATAATCTCCGACCACACGCGATGAATGAGCACATAAGCACATTTGTGTACATACGGTAAAATCATAAAATTGTATGAACAATATATCATCTATGCTATTTTATTTGCAGTCACACATTACAAACATTCATAATAATACATGTTTTATATTTATCAGTAGGTATTAGGTTTATTTACATTGTTCATAGTGTTTGAAAAAGTAGAATGTTATTTACAATTCAATCATAGAAACCGAAAACACTGTAGTGTCTTTGTATTGTTTAAATTTATTTGCAGTCACATACAAACATTCATAATAAATATTATGTTTTATATTTATCAGTAGGTAAGGTTATTTACATTGTTCATGGTGTTTGAAAAAAATATAAATGTTATTTACAATTTACTATTCATTTTATTATTTCAATTTACAATATTTCAATATATCCAGTTTATATTATTCCAAATTATCAATATTATGTAGCGGTTATCTGTAGTTTTTCTTTTAGCATAAATCAATCATTGGTGACTAATAAAGTTATATATATTTCTAGAGAATAGAGACCAGGATGGAAAATTATTTAAATAATGTATAGGATAGAATTCTAAAATCATATTTCTAATTAAACATGATTTAATATCCAATATAATCCAGTAAACTACCTTGATTTTGATACAGTGGAACCTTTCCTTTGGGACCATTATTCCTCACAACCTCTATTAAGGGGACACTTTCATCAAATGAGGAGCAATGCTATAGTAGCATCTCACTGTTTAACAGAACATGATCTGATTCAAAATACAGTAAAACCTCTATTAAGGGACATCTTCTTCCTTAAATAGGATGTCTCCTGAGTAGGGATGTCTGAAATGTGAGGTTCTATTCTATTGTACTTTAAATTCATAAATAAAGATCTGTCTACACTATCAAACTTTATGTGCTGTGTTTATATATATGGACACAATGACATCATATCACTATCATATTTGAGCATATCACACTTTTTTTTTCAAACTTGTGTACACAGAGAAGCGTACATTATTTAAATTTAATATTCAGATAGTTTAGCAAGATAGAGCACTGACAATTACTGTTGAATTATTGTTTTATCAGGTTTAGATATATAGGCCTGAATCAAAGCTAGTTTATCGGAGCAGAGTCGATTATTTACACTTTCAAGAATAGTATATAGCCTACTGTTTTTCTAATGGTACAGTTACCTTTAAAATAAAAATATATATAATTACAAATTAATAAAAAAAATCAATTCCAAAAGTAAAGACCAGATCTAGGTTATAATATTTGACTTCAAAACAGTATTTGGTCATTTAGCCTATATTAGTGCTAAGATCATTTAAAAGATCATTTTATATTCTAGCCATCGGCAACTGGTCATAAACAATATAATGCAATTAATCACTATAAAACAACATTCTCATAGTAACTCAAAATGTCAAAACCAAAATTCATATTATTTTTATAGCATAAAATAAATGTAGAATAATAAATGTAAAGCGGCACTAATTGGAACTGTGCTCTCAGTTTTCCACCATAATTACATTCTTCAACCATGTACATGTATAAATATTTTCATGCATTAATAATGCTAACAATCACTAACCAATAAATTTGATTGTCAGGTTATTCTTAACTTACAACTGGGTAGGGAAATTTGTTTGAACCATTTAAAAGTACACTATTATGTGAAAAGATCAGAGCTATATTTGTGTCTCCATTTCGCCTAAATATTTTCACGTCTGATTTGATACTAAACTTCAAAGGGTTAAGTTTGTATTGATAAACTTGCAGTTCTTAATAACTTCTTGAACGTATTAAGTCTGTCATCCTCTTTCTGTGTATATTATAACTTCCACTTTGGGATAATAAAACGTGAATTCAAGGGATAGTATTAAAAAATTGGTTGCATTTAAACTTTTAAGTTTAACTTTTAAACTTAAGAGCTGTCTCTCATTTGTCATTTGTTGTCTATGGGTCTATACTTCAAGTCCAAGTTTATTTATTCAGGCATGAAAATAATACAGTACAGACATGCAAGGTATTTACTAAAGTTGTGCAAGGAAAACAGCTTAAAATCTAGTTCTCAAAAAAGGTATATGTTAATTTGATGAGTAAATATTTTAAAAATGTTTAGAATAAATCAACCATTAGACATAGCCTACACTTTTGTTAAATATTAAAAATAAAGTAGTAGTATTTATAAAACCAGTAGAAAGTTTTAGGAAACCATAAATACTGTATAGGTTGGGTAAAGATTAATTTTAATTTGATTAGATGCAGATAGTTCAGTAGATAAAATTGAATATCAAAACTGCTAATAAAAAGTGTCTTTAATAACAATATCATTTAATAATGATATCAATCAATCAATTTAATTGGAATTACACCTTTACATTGGTGTCACACACAAAAAGTGATGCATCCAAAATAATGTAATATATGTTGAAATATACAACTAATTAATATTAATATGAATAGTACTATTAACCAAAAGTAAATTTTATTATATACAGTACAGTATTCTAGAAAATAACACTCAATCCACATAGAAAAGAAAAAGTTATACGCACAACTCATCTTAGAAAAAAAGATAACATAATAATCTAACTAATTTTAACTACTTTAAGGAAATATACTAACCCCAGGGGTAGGTGAGACAGATACCATGGCAACATAAAAGATATCTTCCATTACTTGAGACTGCAACAATATTATACCTTGGGGAAGTAGGGGGAGAAATGTGGCAACATAAATGAATAAATGTCTTTTCTTTCAGACATTTTAAAGATACATCATTTTAATACGTAATACTTAAGTATTATGCAATGTCTCAAGCATAACAATAGACACTAAAGAATAAATAGAGAAAGCCAACTTATGTCTCTGCAGCTCATCCCGTGGGATCTTGACAGAGACTGCTGTACTCCTCTTCATCTGGGGACACATCAGTCTTTATCACCCAGGGAGATCTCTGACAGAGGGCTCCACTACGACCAGATGGTCTCAATTATTACACAAAATGTGATGATGATTGGATTGAAAAGTAAATAAAGGGGGTTGGGGATAGGAGGATTACATCCTTTTCCATCACCATCTAGGGAACTTTAAATTGTCTGGGATGATAATGACTATTGTACAACAAGATAAATCAAGGAGGCAGTTGGATTACTCAGATGATCGTTTCCGATTGTAATGTAAAATTTTAGCAATTTATTCATAAAATGATTACTTTGTGTACCATAAAAATGATAAATTATTTCCTAAGTTTTCTAATGAGTTTCATAGAGATTATTTCCAGTCTATTTCACAATGAGAATCTCATCAGTTACAACAATACCCTAATTACTGCAACTGCTGCCTACAATATTGCATCATATAAATCATATCAAACATTGTCCAAATTCGCATTCCATTATAAAGTTATTATTACATTAATATAGTATGGTATCATATTTCCAAATTTGTTGTTATTTTTTTATTCTTCAAAATATTACGAAGATAACAACCTGCCTCCATTAATAAATTGGCTTAAAAATCCATATTAATTATATGAGGCAAGGTAGTACCAATGAATTGGATGTCAGAAAAATCATATATCTTCGACAGGATTTGAACCAGAGACCATTTTTATAAATTTCTTATAAGTGTTACAGACCGTATTATAGAATTACATAAATAAACTTGTATAGCAAAAATATACAACCAGCAATAATCAGATAAAAAAATTGTAAAAAATGTTTAGGTAAGCACGGTTTCTACAAATAAATAAAAAGGATCATGAATGTAATGAGGAATATTGATTGTATTTTATTTAGATGTTCAGATTAAAACTGCAGGCAAATTACTCTCGATCTTACAGCCTATTAATACGGTCATAAAAGAAATACAGATAAATTAAATTATAAAAATGTTTTAATCCGATGACATTGCAATGTAAATCTATGTCAAATAGCGCTCTTTAAAATAAATTGTTTTTGTTAAAATATTATGATTTATAAAACATTGAATTATTAATTTTATTATTTAATTTTAAAAAGAAAATGCATTCCTTCAGGGTTAACAATCATGCAATTTCAAAACAATATTTATAATTATTTTAGCAACTTTACACACGCTATTAGTCGTGCATAAATAAGAAGCGAACTATGGCCTATATCTTATTTTGAATGACCTCATTTTATAGAACTAGGTCTATATGTATGATACATTGATTCTGCTATCACTCACTGATTTTTTCTTTATTTTAGTTTTCTTTTAAATGTGCACATACACTATATAACAATGTTTACGTTGGCATCAAATGAGGCCTGGCATCACAAAAGCAGCGCGGATTTGCAACCCGAACTTTTGAGATATTTAGCCTTGAAGTTCAGAATGTGAATTTAATTTGCCCAACCTACCCATTTTAAAATGTCAACAAAAAACGATAGTATAAACACTTATCTTTAACATATCAAACTCTTGTTCATAAAAAAATATCACAAGTATGTGTATTTTGCAATTATTTAAGTCGTTTCCATTGAAAATCATTAGGAATTGGTATTTTTGTTCACTCAAAAATCAACTTTCTTTACGGCGCTTTTGTAAACAAACCACTAACCCGAATCACGTCATGTTTGGTACCTATCTGTTCGAAAATATATTAGCTAACATAATTTTTAACAACCTAAGGGATTTTTTAAAATCTAGCCAATGGAAATTGGTTTATTAAGGTGTTAGGTTGCTGAATTTTCTAAGAAGAATTTATGAATCCTTGACTGTGATTGGCTATAGAGATAAATTACGCTCTCTGATTGGCTGACACTTTTGTTTACGATAAGCAGCATGGCTTCTATCGTAGTTTCTCGAATGAACGTTTCAACATTTTGTGAATATTTAGGAAGTTAATCGTTATTTTTATCCATATATTTTTTTTAAATAAAAAAAAATATAATATTATTTACCACACAGTGATATTATTTTTGACTAGTTTGCCGTTATATTGAGAAGAAAATAGCGAGTTTTGACAGAGAGTCTTGTCACGTTGATCGGCAGGCTAGGCTAGGCCTAGCTAAACGGCGTCGCTACTTCATTGTTGATTTTCTCAAAATGAAGATTTTCTGAGCTAGAAAGTGACTCGTATGTTTTTATTAATAACTCTTCATATAATAAACCAATTTTAATAAACAACGGCTCATTTTAAATCTTATTAAATATAGATTAATAAGAATATATAAAAATCGAAAAAAATATTATTTCAGACACATGCCGATTTTGTGATGCCATGCCTCAAATATAAAAACTCAATTCTAATTATTGATAAACCATCTAATTTTGAATTTTTTTAAATTTCAATTTAAAGATAATGTTCCCTAAAAACATGAAAAATGAAGATTAAAAAAAAAACTTTGAATAGGCCATTTCGCAGTTTTAATCAAGTATCACTTCCATAGAAAAAAACATTTTTAAATAATGCTTTCATTTTTTTTTAAAGACAAAATAAACAGTTAAATTCAACCAAAAACCCATTGATTGCGATTTCTCTTTTTGTTTTTCTATTACTTTTTTAGTATTGTTTTATGTTACAAAAATAAAGATATTACTACTAAGTTCCATCTTTACATGTTGTCTTAATAGTTGTTTATGTTATGTATAAACTGAAAAGAAAAAAAAAGAATAAAGAATAAAATTGGGTCAAAATTGGATCACTCAAAAGAAAAAAAAAAGGTTTTATCGTCACAATTAACGATTTTTTGATTTCTACACTTTGAACAAACAACTTTTAACCGTCAAAATTTTGTTAGCAATTATACTGTATCTGTTGCCAAATTAAAAGTCAACAATTCAATTCACTTATTATACTACCCGTTATGCTACATCATAATGTAATTTTAAATGATACCTTCGTTTTAATTTGAAGAAAATAAATGTTACTTTGAATTGAGTTGAATAAAACCGAAGGTGAATCACTCGGGATTAAAGGTTTAAACAGGCCAAGTTCAATTAAATTGAGGCTCTCTATCTACATTATATTCGTTTTTTTTAGAATTTAGGAATTAAATTGTCTGTATCTGACGCATAAATGATATCCCGATCAACCTTGAATGACCTTAGATTCAGAGAAACATTCTGAAGAAAAGTCAATAAACTGGAAAAAGATTTACTTAAATCAGATAAATTAGGCCTATACAATTGTTAACGATTCTTTTAAATGGAAATTATCAAGAAAACATTTCTAAGAATATAAAGAAATAACATACCTGAAACTTTATGTTTGGAAGTAATGTTATAATAATCAAACATTTTGACTGTGCCAATTTGTAAAACAAATATTGTACGTATTTTACAGTAACAAGTATTTAAATTAATTTGAAAAGAATCATAGTAGTACACAATTATTAAAGATTATCTTTTAAATGAAAATATCATGAAAAAAACAAAACATACTTGATTATAAAACTATATAATAATAATAAGAGATTCAATAATATTTACAGAAAAAAAAGATTTCTAAATTAATATTAATTCATTACACTTACAGTTAATATTTACCGCCTGTTATTTTTGGGCTACCCTGGAAAAAAATGTTTTTATTTTTTAGATTTTTCATATAGATATAGATAAACAATAAGGCACAAAATGAACTAAGCAACTGAAACAACAATATAACAACATAATTCCCATGCATATAGAATATTATAGATAAACATTTTAAAATGAGATCCCTCTGGGGTTTCCCTTAGGAAGACCCTCTGAATCAGCCATAAAAACTCAGCTCCAACCTCAAATAACCCTGGTAAATTACCAGGAACACTAAATCGTTATAAAAAATTAGTTCAAATTGATCATGTAAAGTGTGAACACCTGTTAATTTATATTGGTGACACAAACTTAGTTATGAGCAGTGGCAGGTGGGTTGAAAGTTGGTAGTAAGCCTATTTAACAAATGCTGACTCAACTCTCACAATGGTCAACAATTCAATTTAGTTTTTAGAGCTGTGTAGATATAAAATTTGGTTACATCTTCTACATTCACATTTGGTTACAACAAATACAATTTAACAATTGAGTATAATGTACATAGATTCTCAAAAAAATTTGTACTTAAAATTGTAAATAATTATTGTAGACATTTTTATTCTCGTAGTTGATATTTCCCTTTTTTTTCCTTTGATGTATTGAAATGTTAAACTTCAATTTGTTTACGAATTGCAATAACAAAACAACATTGATTGGTTTCAATATTAGAATAAAATTAATTGTTCAGACTATTGTGTTTTGAACACAACATAACAATTTTTCATAAAAGCGTCTTCATTTCAGATTTTTTATATAGTCTACAGAATTTTATAAAAATAAATTTAGTTGAACAAAACAATTGTTGAAAAATAAAGATGAAACTATCAAACTTTTATTGAACCATTTTTTAAAAATAAAGTTATTCACATTTAGGAAACAAAAAATGGTTTTGCTTATAAGAAAGACAAAATAAACAGTTAAATTTAACCAAAATCCCATTGACTTCCAGACAATGGGGTTCTGGTTGACTAATTTGACATACAAGTTTAAATAAAAGTTTTTATTAATAGGCTCAATTTTTTTTAAACTAAAGGTTAGTAATGTTGTTACAACATCAATTGCCCTTATGTAGTCTTCACCAACTTTCAATTTGTTCTGACTGGATTAACAGACAACATAACCACAATGACAGAACGCTTAAGTTTGTAAACAGTTGTATCTTATGTGGCCGAGTAATGATTACTCGATGCTGATATTGACAATAACCAACTGCATTCACGATTCTATTAAACTTAGCATGTGTTTTAGTTTTTAACTTAATTCAGGATAGCTGACAGGTACACAAGTGCAGGCTTATAGAAAGTATTTGTTGTTTAGTTTGAACCTGCCTGAGAGCGCTTTTTAAAGACATAGGGAAAAGCTAAAAATAATACCAAAGGGCCTTTCACACCTGCTCCGATCTGGCTCCGTATAAGTTTTGCATCAGGTTGTACATCAGACATTCGTTTCCATATGTGCATATCAAGCAAAAAGATTGGCGCATAGCCGTGTGGAGCATTGTAAAATTTGAGATGCGACGTTTTTATTTACCATAGAAATATGTAAAGATTAGGCCCACATTGATGTACCGTACATTTCTACTGAGGTCTCACACAGTTACATTATAATGTGACAAACTAGTGTGAATGAGTGGTAACTAGGTAGAAGATCATCTATTTAACAACTTGTGTTGTATTTAAATTTGGTATAGAACTACAGAAACTCCTTAATATTGTTGAACTTTGTCTAATCTAAGATTATTTAGTTAATAAATAAATAAAAACAGTCAATTAATGTTGTTAAAAAAGTTTGTTCACAAACAGTGCCAGGTGGGTGGGAGTAGATACTTTGAGACTTAAATCTGTGTCTACACTATCAAACTAGTGATATGACATCATCATGTCCATATATAGGCACATCACATTTTTTTAGTCACAGCTTTTTAGTTTTCTCTACATTCAAAAGTAGAACTCCAAATAAGTGTGTTTCTTTCCAAATTATAGAGGGCAGCAGAGGGATTTTACAACGCATCTAAGACCAATTTCAATAATTTAATTAATTTATTAATTAATTAATTTAATTTATTATTTTGTGTTACTTAATGCTGTATGGTGTACTACTATATTTACTATATACAAACAAAAGAAAATCAATTCAAACAAAACATCGCATAAAGGCCTATATAAAATTTGCATAAACACAATTAAGATTTTTGCTGTGAGTCCAATGAAATTTCAAAATCAAATATGAAACAAAGAAATATGTAAATGTTACAAAAACAAGAGATTAAATTACCTTCAATAATCAAGAAATGACTTGTGATAATCAACCCATGTAATATGATCTTCATGACTAAAACAAATGAATAAGAAAGTATGAGTGAATAATTGACTACTGATATATTTTCTAATGAAACACACATCTCATCAAACGACATCTGTTATTATATATTAACAATAGATAAATAAACTATACCACTACAATAAGAACAAATGAATAATCAATTTACTATCAATATATTATCTTTAATGAAACATACTGTAACCTACATCTGTTCACTTCTGATGAATTTGACTCACCCTGTTTCTATTAGTAATAAGAGGGAGGGAACGCACTTGTTACAACTTGTAACATACAGTATTTTGATCCATCGATTTATTCAATGTTTTTATACACACATTCGCAACCCTTTTGAAATCTCAGGAGAAGTATTGTCATTGCATAGTTGAGGGCAATATTTGATTATTATTATTAGTGCAACTTTTAAAATGAATATAAAACGTCACGCACCGATATTTCCAAAGAGGTGCACTGTGATTGGTAAATTAAATACCTGGTTACACATTTTTGCAGATGTGAAAAGGGTTTTATTTTAGTTCCCAATTGTAATATTTATTGAAATAAATGTGTAAACAATTACTTGTCTACTTTGTTGTCTTTTGTTTTACTGTTTTTAATTATAATTGAATGTCCATTGTAAAAGATGCTGGCTGGGATGTCCCATCGAAAGTGATTGAGTCTCTGGGTTTAGCATGTGTGATGTATGTATGTTATATATATATATATATATATTTTATCTGTATTTTATTGTTAACCGTTTTTGATGTTGTATTGTTTTATGTTTCAAACCTGTTGGTGGCGGTATTTATCGCTGTTGGTTTTGACTGAATAAAATAAAAATAAAATAAAAATAAAATAAAAATAAAATAAAAATAAAATAAAATAATAAAGAAAAAAAAAACCTTTGATATTCATGTACTATTGTATAATTTCCTTTTAGAAATAATCATAAACTTTATAACACTAACCTTATTGGCAGAATTAGAACAGTAATGTAGAATAACTACAAAACATTAAATTGATGATATGTATGAATCTCAAAGGTAAAATTAATAGTAATCTTTAAGATGGGCATCATGATATCTTGTCTCCATTCACACTCCCAATGGAGGATATATCTATCTAGTGTACCTGCTTTGGGAATAACTTTACTATTACTTGCGTCTTTGTGACAACCCTCAGCCAATTAGTTTAATGTCCTAAATATAATACTTGACCAAAGTAATTAGCTTGCAATATTGGTATTAGTTGTTTGTCTATAATAACAGGCGATTAATTATTCAACAAATTATAAATGTAAATGCTTTAAATTCTTATTTTTCACAATTTAAGTATAACTTAAACTGAAAAGACAAAAAAGAAGAACAGAATTTTTTCTGTAGATGTCATTTTCGACTACATTAAGAGTACCTATTAAGGGGATAGTTCTGGCACCTCTAATCAGGGGACACTTTATTGGATTCTGAAGTGTCTCTTTAGAGGGATTACTGTAATGTATAGAGTAGGCCTCTGATGAATGATATTAATATTATAATGTAGGTGTGGTTATTATATCAATTCATTCCACTTAAAGATGTCTTGTCCCCCAAAAACATGAAAAATAATTAAATAAGAATTTAATAGGTTATTTTGTAGTTTTAATAAAGTTAATCACTTGAGTAGAAAAAAAAAATCGGGAAAAAATAATGTTTTCACTTATAAAATGACAAAATAAATGGTTAAATACAACCAAAAATCCATTTGCTGGCAGTCAATTTTACTATTTTTGCTTTAAATTACAGTTTTTTTAGATAAATAATTTTTTTTTTCGATCCTATTTTTTGTCAAAATGGTATAATATTATGTGACATTAAAATGGTATATTCAACAAAAAAATTTGAAAAAAAATATTTTTTTTATTATAAATACATCTTTAATAAGCTTTATAGTTTTCTTTCAACAATTTGTATTTAATTTCTTATGATTGTTATACTTATAATCTTTCTATACAGTATATCTATGATTCCAGGTTTAAAATAGAAACTGAACAGGAAAACAAAAATGATTGTTCTACAAAAGTTCAAACATCTGTAAATTATATACAGCAAGTATTGTGCTTGGCAAATGTTCTAATTTAAACAATACCTTTATATAATTGTCCGCTTGAACCCATTTTGTGACAAATTGTTAAATAATGATGATTTAGTATTTTTACTCATATTTGAAACTACTTTCACAGGTTCAGGAATACACTAAATTATACAAAATGACTGGAGAAACTATAAAAGATCATTTATTACCAGTAACTCTGCTTTAATCACATAAAAATAATTGATCAAATATCACAATTTAAAACAAAGTATTAAATGTCTATACAATTCCACCTGGGAATTTATCTTAAATTTATATTAGTGTTATCAAAATGCACTTTATTTAGGCTAAATGCAATTAGGATTTTTTTATTAATGGCAACAGGGGGAACGTTCAGGAGGCCATTGAGGTAAGTGGGATTGAAATTACTGAAAAATATTATACATAGAGGCTGTGTGCATTGAGTGCATAAGGCGTATTACTACTATTAGAACCCCTCTAGGGAGATTTCCCTGGGACACCATTATTCAAGCGATACCCATATTAAGGGAGTACTTTCCCACATGGAATGCCAATGAGAGAAAATAGTGTTCTAACACTATGGCCTACTATTCAGGAGACACCTTTACTAAAGGGATACATGTTTAGGTCCTGAAGGTGTCCCCTTATATACAGTACTAAAGAAATAGTCACAACGCTAATAGTTATACCTATAAAGGCTTAAAAATTAATTTTGTCATCATTTTTGCTTATTTTTAAACTAGAACTTTTGCCTTTGAAAATGTAATCCAGACAAACAAAAGGATAAGTTGAAATAAAATAACATTTTAAATCAAATGTTTTGGTCCAAATTAGCTGATAAGGTGGTTCTTTTGATGCCCGAAAGAGTGTTAAATAATTTGTCACATCCAGAGTTATTATGCAATAATTCAAACATATTTTAAAAGATTTGTTTATGAGGGGAAGTCAGTAGAGCATTATTTTGTGCATTTACATGAATTTCAATATCTCATTCTTTCCTTTGAAGTAATCACAACCAATTCTACTACCTTAAAATAACCTTTAGGACAAATTGAATCAATGTTGCTCCAGAAAACATGAACTGTGACTTAATTTCAAGAGGATATCAACCAACAGAAATACAGCAAAACATCTTGCTTGTATTAATTAGCAGTAATGAATTCAAACTGTAACATGGCTCAGAAAGATTTGTCAAACACACAAGATAGTTTATTTGTGATGAAAAACAAAGTTAGTACACACAGTTGGATTTTGCAATTAAAGCTCTGTCTACACTATCAAACTAGTTTGACAAAAAAGTGTGACATGCCTAAATATGGAAGTGATATGCTCAAATATGGTAGTCATATGACATCATCACATTTTTTTGTCACATAACGTTTGATAGTGTAGGCAAGGCTTCAGGAATCTCAAGAAATAGAAATGTTTTTCTTAGAACAATGCTCTTTTATATCTAGTATCCATTCATCATTGTTTATGAGAAACAATGCTCTTCTATAGCTAGTTTATATATCCCACCCACTCAGAACCCTGCTATTGTTTTAGTAGCTTTCACACTAGTCCCATTCAATTTCTCTTACTTTCTGCATTCTAACTTCTGAGGACTATCGCTATATTAAACGAAACATTGAAAATCTTTTCAGAACTATGGGATACCACAAACAAGAATGTCAAGTTGAAAATGCTGAGAGAATCTAGACAGAAAAAGAGTTCAAGAGAGCAAACGATATAGTTACTGGTTTTGTTTTTAAACCCATCCCAACACTATGCCAATACCCAAACATGTTACCCATTTCAAGAATCATTTCAACTATGACCAAAGAAAGTTTTTACATTCGTACGAGACGAAATCTAGCACCCACCTTATATCACTGACTTAAGATATATCGGAAACTACCTCTCTATTGATCAAGATACACCAAGCACAAATTAAATCATCCAGAACCTAAATATTTTAAAAGCAACACATTACTAGAGAGGCCGAAAAAAAATGGAAAGAAAGTAATTTTTTAAATCATCATTTCATTTTGTAAATGGGTGTTTATTCGAGCAAGATAATTGGTAAACTATAACAATTCCATTAGGCTTGACTACGATATTTACATTATTGTTCCATTAACAATTCTAATTATTTTATTGAAATGTCCTTGCATAGAAAACTACAAATTAACAATGATAACAAATTTATGTTATTATTACTAATTAACTTTGTCACCAACTTAATGATTATCAAGTAATTCTCTTTTTGCTTTCCCCCAAAGAATACTGTTTAATTTTGTATAAATGATTTTAGGAGACACTTTCTTGGGGGTTAGGTTGTATAATTGATCTCTTGGGGGGTTAATAAGAGTTGTGTATGTTTAGGGTTTTAGGTAATAATTTGAAATGTATTTCATGGATCATTAATATGTCATAACTCTGGTTCCATGCAAATTTTATTGTCTAGACGGGATTAATAGTCATGTTAATACTTTATTATATGTAAATTTCGTGTGAAGGATGAAATAGTTTATCTGTATCTAGTCAAATTAATCCTTTCGATTTCAGAACAATACAATGGATAGGGCTAGAGCGTGCCAAGACCAATTCATACTTGATTAAATATCGTACTGCAGGTCATAAATGCGGTCTGTTTACACCGAGGACGATCAAAGTAATCAAAACTTTGAGAAACTCAAATGTTCGCCATGCAAAACTTCGAGCAATATAATACACATCACATTATAACATTATGTAATAATATTATTTGATCAAGTTAGATCAATTCAAGATTTACACCTTCAGAAAATACTCTAATCAGAAAAAAAAACAATCTAGGTCTACAAGTCTGCCATCATTGGGCTATATTATTATTATTAGGCCTAGTACTAATATTTATAATTAGTAGGAAGCCCTTGCCTCCGTAACTGCTGGTGGTCCGGCGAAGGATACTAATATCGGGTCTGGGTGGTATGCTTACCCAACCTGCCTGAGCTAAGAGAGGTTTGGCTACTTACCATCGACAAAAAAGAGGTCTGCACTCAGAGGCTAGTAAGTAGGCTCTAGGCCTAGGCCTAGACCTATCTAGCTACAGGGGTCTAAATAAGTTTCTCTGTCTTGAGATGTTCTTGAGTCTTATGTAGATTAAAATGTTATATTGAATATAATTACATTTATTTTATCTACTATCCTAGCTTCAACAAATTGGCTGAACCACATCGGCCAGGCCTACTTACGGGACATCCCTACTTTACCACCGCGCCTAAGCCAAGTACTTTATAGTCTGCAACATGCTGCACACTCAGCTCTCACGCACTACTGATCATCCAATCACCAACCGTTTATGAATATGCATTAACAAGTTCGGACCAATCAAAAATAGTTTTGTATTTTTTGTCTTTTCCGCGCAATAAAATACGTACCGTATCTACTTTTGAATTTAATATACAAATCAGTGTGGTCATCAGCGTAAAGTAACTGAATAGTTTCTAATCTATCATGTTTTATTCAAATAAATAATTTTAGTTGAAATAAATATAATACAGAGGCGTGTGTGAAAAGTATTTGAAAAAAACAATTTTGAAAATACAGCTGCTACATCCCCAGAAATCGCACTTATTAATCAAATATGAAATATTATAAGTCTCCAATACTAGCCCACGATGGTTGAGGCAGAGTTAAGACAGTTTTGAAAAATAGAGCTGCTAGATGTCCAGGGAAATTGAACTTGTACTTTGAAATATGGTAGTGGTACTGGTAGAAAACGTACGTCACTGATGTAAAGCTAATAACTAAACAAAAAAAGTTGCAGGCTGAGAAAATTCATATTTTTGACAGGACTCTGTATGGAATAATCTGCCTTGGATGCCATTGCATGCCAAGTTGCCAATTCAAGTGTTCAGGTTTGACTTATTATAGCAACAAATAACACACGACACAGTAAGTATCATCATGTAATTGGCATTTAGCAATATTACAAGTTTGAAATTGTTCATCTGGTTTGAAGATGTTATTTTAAAATTCTATTTTGACAAACCAAAATTAGTTACTGACCTGACTGACAATTTTAGTGCTCATTTCACGAGCACTTTCTTTAGAGTGACAACTATATTGATGGTTAGCAATAATAATTAGCTTAACAATATAGTCGTCACTATGCTCGGGAAATAAGCACTAAAAACATCAGTCAGGTCAGTAACTAATCTTGGTTTGTTAAAATAGAATTTTAAAATATCACAAGTTGTAACAAATTACTGATGAGTTGCCTAAAATATGCACTGTAATAACATTTATCTGTAATAAGTCAAATAAAAAAAAACACATTTTAATTAAACAACAAATAATAGAAATGCATAAAAGAAATACTTTTATTCCAAATATCACGAACTTTATCTTAGCAAAATATTACATCTTCAAATGACTTTGAGTAGACACCTGTGTTTGTTATGTTTTCTTAGGCTTATGTGGTATTTTTTTGTAGTGTACAGAATACACATTTAATTACTAAGGTAAACTTGATTAATTTTCAATTAAAATGTATATAAATAACATTAATATATTTCAATAATAACATTAACTATAGCAATAACACTAATAGCAATAACAATAATAATTATAATAAAGATTTTTAGAGCGCACTTTGCCACCGATGGTGCTTAAGGCTCTTATATAAATAAGCAATATAAAATGAATGATTGTCTATCTGAAAAAAAAATCAATTTAAAAATCAGTTTGAAATGGTAAGCTTTGTGATCATGAATTATATAGAATAATAAAGTATCAATTTTTCTTCACACACAAATTATTGTTTAATTAAATTAAATGTGATATAAAAATGTCTGTGTTAAATACTTCACATGAACACATGATATTCACAATAAACCAATTTTATTATAACTGATATTCATATACAACTCCATTCAATAAATTATATAAATTGGTGGTTTACAGGGTTTTTTATTATTTGTGTTGATGTCTTCTGCAGGGTCATGCGTTTATAGTGTGCAGGCTCAAGCTGCTTTACTGTCTATTTCAGTTGTAGCAACCTTACCAATTTTGGCTTCACTTGCTTCAGTTTCATTTTGCAGCTTCATAAATCTATTGAAGATGTAAGAGCAACCCAAGTCTTTGCTATACATGCTACAACTTCATTTGTGCACTTTTACAATCATAATCTATTGCCTAAAGTCATAGCAACCTTCCAAATTGTTGCTGTTCTTGTGACACAACTTAATTTCAGCTTCATTCAAGTTGTAGCCAACGTTGGTCTTGTAATTTAAATCCTCTTCTCTATCCTATCTTTCAATGAATGTTCTCAAATTGTCTTGATATCAAAATTAGGATCATTTTTATGTTTCATTATTTCAACTTGTTTTGTCATTTTCATCATGCTATCAAATGATGCACTAAGTCCTGACATATGGTGATAGAACGCTTCTTTCTCAATTTGTACTGTAAAATTTTGGACGCCACATTCTTTAAATACTGCTGCAACCTGAAATTAAGTCAATTGTATATAATATTATTTACAAATATATTATGCAACTAAACTTCCCTGTGCAGATCCTCATACAAAACCCTGTTTGTTTTTCCTATCTAATCAGTGCATTGGTATCTCTCATAACAATAATACCTACAGACCAAAATACACACGGCCAATAAGTTTGTTTAATAATGAAACAATTTCTATAATATAGTGAAAACCATATTACTGAACCAACTGATCCTAAACAATAATAAAAATAAATAAATGACAGGGAAATTAAGAGGTCCTATGAGTTGGAAGATCTATGAAATACTAGGCATAAAGCATCATTTTCACTAAGATACAATGCAAGGATATAACCATAATGCAAGTAATTTGACAAACCACAGGTAATGTATTATTCAAACTCTCACGTCCTAGTGGGAACTAAGCTTTAGTGCTGAGGAGAGGAGATATTAATAAACATATTACTGTATATGGATCCATGAATCCAGGTCTCTTTAATAAAAAGATTGTATGTTTACTAAGCTACAACAGCTATTGTGCATTAAACGTTCAATGTGTCATTGGAAATTTCTACGGCTTTAATTTTGTAGGGCACCCTTTGAGACGACAGTAAATGACGAAAGAAATTATCTACAGAATTGAATATCCTAACTACCTGGTGTATAATCTTCTGTTCATTAGCATCTGATCCCACTTGCACATGTAACGTACCAGCGACAACAGCAGAGTGCTGCTGCCAAAAGTGCTGGTTTCTGTAAGACATCACACCCTCCAACATCTTAACCTGAAATAATATTATAATATAATAAATAGCATATTATCAGTGGCGTAAAACATGGTGAAAAATGGATGGTAACTCCTAAAAATAATGTAATAATTCTAGTAAAGGACGATATGTAGAATCAATATTGTTTTCCAATGTAAGGTAAGGTGAGTCCAGTGTTCTCTGAACGTAGGGGAATGAGCTGTTAGGAGCTCATTGTACTAAGCCTTTGCATTATATGGTAGGGTGGCCAGTTCCTTTCCACGCCGCCTTTTTTCTCCCTAGTGTTTTCAACCAGGTACTCATTTTACAGCTGAGTGGACTGGGAGTTGTCGGGCATTGAACCCGGGTCTATCTGTACGACAGTCAAGTGTCCTAACCACTCGGCTATCCAACTCCTTTTCCAATGTACATAATGCATAAGACTAAAATAGTAAAAAGCTATCAACAATGGCGCTATCTATGCTTTAAGGCGTAAAATACGAAAAAAAGCACGCTTGAAATTACCAACCTTATTAAGTCCTTCAAGAATCTTATGCTCTAGCTCAACTGGTGTTCTCTGCAGAAGAATTACCGAGGTCTCCTTTAAAAGTGGCATGATGCTTAGGAAGATGAGGACTGCAATGAAGATGGAACAGATCGGATCTGCTACCAGTAAACCAAATTGATCAATGAGGAAAGATGAGATGATCACGCCGACGCTACCCATTGTGTCTGCCAGCACGTGAAGGAAAACGCCTAAAAAGAAGAAAATCAGACAACTTAGACCAATCTGATTTAAAGATTTGTTATTAAAACAAAAATATAAAACATTTAATTTCACAAAAAAAAATCTCTTTCCTATAAATTCAATAAAACATGCATAATACAAGCATAAAGAACATTCCTTTAGTAAAAATATAAACAAACCACAGACAGTTCTAAAAATGTCTTGAGTGTTAATTTTTAAAGATTAAAGTTACAAATAAACTAACTTTTTGTTTTCCTAATTTTATGCTAAATAGATTAGACTAAATATTTGTTATCGATAAGTGATAGGGATAAACTAGAAGCAAATCATCAAAATCAGGGTTTCTGTTTTCATAGCGACACCTGTAGCTTTGTGGTCCTGGGTTCAAGTCCTTTCTTTGCCACAATGCAATGACAAATACAGTATTAGTGTTAGTAGTTGTAGTACCTAATCCACTTGTCTGTATACAATTCTTTACATTAAACCAGTACAAAAATTGTCATTTCACCTGAAAAACTGAAGAACTTCGGCAAATCGCAGACCAAGGTTACTAAAGGGAGCGCTTCTCTACAACTAGCAAAGCTACTCATAGCAACCATTAACATCTAGTCATTGCCAGATGAAGATTTGTTGACAACAAATCAGAACGTCGCACACGTACATATTTATTACTGGTTTAACGTAAAGAATTGTATAGAGATAGTTGATAAATAAACCAAATGAATACATTTTTCGAACACTTTGGATCCATTATAAAATTGTCATTGTTTGTTGTGTAAATTTGAAAAAAATTAAGTAAAATTAAAAAGTAATTGGGATGTCCACCAAGCTGAATGTGTGTTTAACCATGGTTGAACTTTACCTACAATTGGATGAATAGCATGTGCTTGTGGATGTGCTTAAAAAAATTAAATGAAATGATCTGAATATTCATAGTATAAGTTATCAGACGGAGAGCACATTTCCAATATTTTGCAACATAATTAATTTACATATACATATTAAAGATACCTGTATATTGTCCCTCTGAAAAAAATAACTCTTTTTGTTGAATATGAGCAAAATAACAAAACTTATTTACCTAAAAAAAAATTATAAATCAAGGGAAAAAATAGTCAAATTGTCTGACAGACAATGGGTTTTTGGTTAGATTTAACCGTTTATTTTATCTTTTTATAAGTGAAATCATTATTTCTAATGTGCAATAAAATGTCAAAACACAATTACATCAAATTAGTTTTTTTTTATACAATTAGGAAAACTCAAAATGATTTGTAAAACAAACATTACATTGGTAAATACAACTGTGCTATTGTTACCCGCCACCAGGTCAGGATCGAACCCTGGAACTTGAGATTGGAAGGCAAGCACGTTAACCACCAAGCAACAGCTCCACTACAACTGTGCTATTGTTATTATAAACATGCATATTACTTTACCTTCCATGTTAGTATTTTTATGAGTTTGACCGCTTGAACAAGCTGAACCAGTTGAACCATGTGAATGACCATGATGACTTGCACCATGGGAGTGACCATGTCCACTACTTGCACCACTATGGTTGTGACTATGATTATGACCATGATTGTGGGCATGAGAATTATCCGGTGATGACCGACCTGAGCCGCCATGCGAGTGACCATGACCACCACCGTGTGAGTGGCCGTGTCCATGTGAGTGAGCATGGCGAAATGCAAAGATGCCGATTAGGTTAACACATAGTCCAGCAACTGAAACAGTCTGTTTGATAATAGAAACAATAAAAATATCTATAATATATTAATAATATAATAACATATAAAAGTATAAGTACATTGTCAAATAATTGTAATAATAATAATATTCGTTTTATATAACGCTTAATCTACAGTGCTTTAAATTATTACCCAAGTGATTTTTTGGGATCAAACACGTATAGAGCATACTCCCTCTTGATCTAACCGGGTACCCATTTTATACACCTGGGTGGAGAGAGGCAGATGTAATAAAGTATCTTTCTTAAGAATAAAAGCAATGCGGCGAGCATTGAATTTAAACTTCATGATCAGTAATATAACGTCCAACACACTTCGCCACATGCCGCTTATCAAGTGGACTGAAAAAACAGGTTTGTAGAGCACGATATTGGAATTCAGTAATAAATTGATCTATAACACTAACCATTAAACGTTCAGTGTTTATTTCTGGTGGGTCTAGGAGTCTTCCAAGAGCTGCAGTGAAGACAAAAAAGGACACAACGACTAAGAACAAAGCATTTACAAAGCCTGACAGTATTTCAACTCTACCATACCTGTAATGATATAAAGCAAGTAATAATAAGTAATATTAGAAATGCTGTAAAATGATGTACTGTTATATGAATTTTAAGTTTCGTAAAATTAGAAAAGAAAGTATTTATTTAAAAGGTGGGTTCGAGGCCGACTCGCTCCTAGTTCTGGTAATGAAACAAGTCTTCTCGGATAAGGTCTAAAAAAAACCAAGTTGATCATTCAAGACAATTCAGAGGTTACCCCGGTGAACTGGGGTAACCTCAAAATAGCCACTGAGTCAGGGGGATTAAAACCTGTCAGATAGGACAGTGATTTATTTACTATTAGTAATCTCATACCTAAAGACATAAAGTAGTAAAAATAAAGTGCTTCATAGAATTGTGTATTCAGCATAGCTTGTACTTACCCATAGGAAAATATTCTGGTACTTTTCCACTTGCTCATGATGGCAGCAGACAAGCCTAAAACTAGTGCTGTGCAATCAAATAACATATGAAAACCATCAGACAATAAACCAAGACTGTTGGTCCATGCTCCATATATAATCTCTACAAATGTGAACAACTATGAGAAAAAAATACAGAAAAATGTGTAAAGTACAATACTTGTTAATATATATATACATTGGTCTTTATTGCAAAATTCATCATATAATGTAAAGTAGCCCGAAGGTTAAACACCACAATTTCACCAAATTTATAGGGCATTATAAAAACATAAAACATCAAAATAGGAAACCATACCATACAAAAAAATATAAATATTCAGATTGGATTAAAGGGCATATATCGGATTAAAGGGCATATATCGTATTCAATATTTAATTATGATTAAATTAATCAATAGTTGAATTAGTCCTAAAACAAAACCTATATTACAACACACATTTGATTGGTTAATAGGTATCATGTGTTATATTGCATTTTTTATTTTAAAAAACGTAGTAGTTTTAAAATGGCGTAAAATGGCAGCTAGACGGCATGGATCGGGTCAAGTGGTATTTTTCTGAAACGACTAGACCCTACTAGCCCCAACCCATGTATCGTCATCCCGGTCCATGCCGTTTATAACGTAATTATATCCCTATAAATCATTCGGTTATATTGCATTTTGTAAAAATGTTGTGCAAAGCAAGGCTGATGACTAAACCTAACCATTCTACTTTTCTGTAGACATTTGTGCCCTGTCTTTTTAAATATCTTCTGAACTAAACTTTGACATTTATTCAAGATGGAAACAGCAGATTATTTTAAAACAGTAGGTGTGTTACACACAAATAAAAGTATTTTCAAAATACAAAAACATCATATCTTACCAAATTTATACATAAATAATAGAAAATCTGCCTGGAATCGGGTTCATCTAAAGTTTTCTTGAGAAAGTGTGTGCAAACAGACATGAGGGATTGCGACGTCCTCTTCAGGGCATCACCAGTGAACGTGTACATAGGCATTCCACCAGATGAATAACCTATCAGGTTACCTTTGGTTTTGGGTATGGCAGTGGCAAGAATATTGGTCCCTAAGTGATGAATTGAAAATGTATATTATTATATATATATATATATATATAATATATTATATTATATATATTAAATTATATTATTATCAGTTTTAATGTAGCTTTATAAAAAAATTGTATATTACAGTATATTTGATTGGGTAAACAGGTTTCTTGGGTAACAGACGAGCGGGAACGGTAATAGAAATATAGAATATGTTATTCTTTATGACCATTTACACACTACGCGGAGCGGACAGGCGGTTTCCGCACAGGATAGATATCGACTCTACGTGGGACAGACAGACAGAAATTTTCACTTATTATAATCTTTAATTTCTTGAGAAATAGAAATGGACTAGTATTCTACTTTCTTCTGGTGAAAAAGAATAGCATCTTACCTGTAATAAATAGAATAGTACTAAATACATATCCACCAGTCAAGCCATGGTCTTCATTCACTTCTGTCCTACCAATATCCTCTGCTTTATTGTTCCATAACCAGCTGAGAGCCAGAGCGCTGATAAAGATGCTAACCGTCCCGTAACGAGCCGTTTTAAAAACATCCAGCCGGTTGATAGATACCGCATCGATGTAATAATCAATTACGAATACAAATAGGATGATTACTAAGATTGGCAGGATGAGGGCGCTATATGGTTCGCTTGTCCCCTGTAATAACAATATCAGTAATGCTAAACATTGCTAAATCCCTTTGAAAACTAATGGGTTACAATTGGCTTAACAGCACCAATGTACGGAACCAGTTTATAGTCCTTATATAAGAAAACTTGTTCTACCACCAAAACCATTGAGCAAGTCTACCACAAACCCTTGCCAATGAAATAGCTATGCATATAGTAATAATAATAATATCCTGGATTTATATAGGGCCTAATGTTGTGAAACCTCCAAGCGCTGTACATAAACTAATACAAACTGCTCAGTTCTTTACTCATAATAAATAACCTTGCATGGCTCCAAACAGGCCATCAGAGGAATTTCAAAATTGTATGATACAAATTCCCACAAGAAAAAAAAACACATACTTACTTCATGAAAAATAGAATGATATAACAACCAGGGAAGCATTAACACTGAAGACAACAATTTGGAGAGTGCATGCAGACGTTTAGCACCACCAACGTCTACAGACAGTTTACGTGATGCGTTTTTAAAAGCTACATTTACACATGCAAGTAAAACTAGTAACAGTACTCCACCCTGAAAAATACAATTAGTTTATTATTTTATAATTGTTATTTGTTTGATCATATCTTGTATTGTTTGTTTGGCCATGTTATTGCCAGAGATTAACCATTAGCAATTCCACACTGTTTCTATATATTCAGCAGATAAGCATATACACAAAACACTCTACAGGTACATAAACAAAGTCTTATTAACCAAGGTTTAGGGATTGGACCCAGGACCCTGAGATTGGTAATCAAGGTACAGATTTTAAATAGATTCTAAACAGGAAAGAATATACGTACAGTATATTATAGATTTTTCAGCGAGACATGTAAAAATCTTAACTCTAATTAATGATGTCATCATCAGTTCTGTTAAAATGTTTGATTTTGATTCATTGATAAAGATTAGTAAGCTTAGGCGACTATGAAAAAAAATTAATAATAATTATAAAATAAAAACCTTATGATCGGAGACTCCAAGCCATGAAATAGCCTTGTAAAATAGATGAGTTATTGCACTGCTATGAGGTCCCTCAGCTTGAGGTAAATTTAAGGAAACACAAATAATATCAGTTCTAACCACTAAATGTTGTTATACCATGAGTACCGTATTCCTTTTTATCTTTTATTCCTGGCACTAGTATGACAGAAGGCACTGACTTGATGAAGAAGGCCTATGTATATCTAAAATAGCATTATAACTCTGTCTACACTAACAAACCATAAAAAATGTAATGTACCCAAATACGGTAGTGATATGACATCATTGTATCCATATATGGGCACATCACATTTTTTTATCACATAAAGTTTGATAGTGTAGACAGAGCTTTACACTGTCCATCAAAAATCTGATAATTACTTTAACTAAACAAAAACATAATTGCTTCGAAAAGTGTAAAGGATACGATGTTCAACCTCTTTGACCTTCAGGTCAACATCAAAAAGAAACAGAGATAAAATGGCTACCATAAATAAAAATGCTCCTCTGGTCTGAAAAAAAAATTTAAAAAGTTATCTTTTAACAATAACATTAAAATTTAAATAAATTAATATTGAAACTTTATATTTTAAAGTATGAATTAGTTTTTTATATCATGTATTAAAAATAACAATTGTGCTTTTGTGAATTTCCCTTCTGAAAAAAAACATTTGTATTTGTTTCCCCATGAATAAATTAATACAGATGTAGTGAAGCTGTTCAGCTATGAGAAATGAAATTCTACTAAAGTGGCAAAGCCATGACTTAAACTTAGTACTTTGAATGGTAAATAAGTATGTCAACATACTCTTGCTGGTCCACCTCCTGTACTGGTAAACAACGCAGCTGCAGCAGCAATGATCACAACATCACAATGCTCAAATAAGAGAATGGTTCTACAAAGATATAAATAGGAGTCATTTAGTTAAGTCGAAGATGCTCTCCAGGTGGAATGTCATCCTGAGATGAGTAGTAGTAATTAGCAGGGGTCCCAAGTCTACCGCTTTTAGTACCCATCTACCGCGCTACCGCTATCTCGACGTTTTCTACCGCATTTTGATTTTTTTTACCGCATTTTCAAATTTCCCCCATATTTTTGACCAAATTTATTTACGGTTACACCCAGGCTCAGCCCAGGTCAACAATAGTCAATAACCAGACAAAAGTGAGGCAGGATGTTGAAACAATGTCTATTCATGCAGTCTCCGTGGTCTATTATTGTATGTATTTTTATATGTATGTGTTATGCGCGATGTGAACGATTTGCGCAATTTAAAATTGCGCAAAGAATTCCTTGCGCAATTTGAATTGAAAAATCTGTTTCAAATTGCGCAAGCAACGTATTAAATTGCGCAAGTAGTCTGCAAATTGCGCAAGGTTTTTTTCGACAGATTGTGAAATCATGCACACCCATATTTTTATAGTAATTTCTAAGAATGATTCAAAATTAAAGATAATATCGCATTTCCTTATTTTTTATAGTAGTGAAAATATTGTTATTGTTAGCATACCGTCGAAGACCCGACAAAGGACCACAAAGGTGGAGTTCCCGGCGGGCACGTGTACGGCGGGCGGCTAATACTACTCTAGCCTCCTACTACTGGCTATGTTTTGATAGCAAGTCTAACCGTTGGTGGCGGTAGACTATGTTGTGTATTTACTAGACTACATTAATTTTTGTTATTTTTACATTTATTTTGATTTATTTTAAGTTAAAATGAGAGTGATAATATTATTTAATTGTGTATGCCATTTATGTTGTGTATTATACACATGTTATCTTCGCATTTATTATGTTTCATTTTGAGTTATTAGTTTCGAATAAATTATTATTGTTAACCGATCGTCGACGTTAGCATGCATTCTGGTAGAATTCTGCTGCGCAATTTGACAATTTTACAAATTGTGCAGCGCAATTTGAAATTGCGCAAGGATTTTCTTGCGCAATTTGATATTGCGCAAGTTGATTGCGCAATTTAATATTACGCAAGAAAATCCGTGCGCAATTTCAAATTGCGCAAGAATTCTTTGCGCAATTTCAAATTGCGCAAGGAATTCTTTGCGCAATTTTAAATTGCGCAAATCGTTCAAATCGCGCATAACATATGCACTGCCTTTGTTAAACCGTAACAATAATATAACGCCGCGATAAATATAAACATGCACAGTACTACACGCGGGACGACATGTAAAAAAAAAGAAGCGTGCAACCAACCGTGAATTAATCACGTGGTAACCGGAATACGTGATTATCAATTTTGGGAGGATCCAAGTTTTAACTAAATAAACGCTTTGATTACACAGTGGTTCAGACACGTTTTTAATAGTTATTACATTTTTAAACACCCTCATAATTAATGGACTCTACCAATGTTGATCCACTGCATGCAAAAAAGAACAACAGATCGCATCGCACGAGCTAGGTTGTTGAGGCGGTGTTTTATTTGGTTTTACTGTACGATCCGATAATACGAACATGTTAAATGTAAAGGCATGGATTCGCCAAGCAAGTAGGCCTACGTTTAATAAAAATTTACCTAAGATTGTCGTAAGCTCTTTTGTTAAAACTTGTTATTATAGCAATAATCCACCCGTTCCGGCATGCACGCTAGGCCTCTCTAGCCTACATTAGGCCTACTCTTCGATCGATCGATGTCGCTGGTGGGGAATTTCCCAGCGATAAGAAATCGGCGAAATAGCTCATAAAACGGCCTACATTTTAACGTGTAATTACGTATGGATAAAACAATATAAAACTAAATGTTTTTCATCTGAAATAATATGTTAACTCGCGTAATGTAGCATAAGACGGAATAAATAGTTATTTCGATTGTTTTTGGGTTTAAAAATGGTAGCTAGCTACTAGGCCTAGTAGGGCCTAGAAGTAGAAGCCATAGGCTAAGCCTAGGCCTGTGTCTAAAAAAAATGAGTAAATTCTATTGGGCAATACTATCATGCGTAAATATTGTACATTATGTAATTAAGTTATTAAATTATTTTATATACTGAATTTTAGTTAAAATACAGTATATATTTTTTTAATTCTTTGTACTGAGGATGTGTCCATAAAAAAATAAGATTGTAAATATACTGATGGATAAACCTATGTAAAAATTAAGCCAACTTATGTGTAAATATTGTATATTATATATGTAACATATTTAGTTAATTAAGAGACGTAAACGACGCTTGTTGATTTTCGATTCCCCGCGCGTTGTTGACTTTCGACGTCCCGACGAATTGAATGTGGTTCACGACAAAATCTCCTGCGAATGGACTTTCCGAAGTTGGGACCTCTGAATTAGTCTTGTTTATTTTATTTCATTTATATGTAATTTTTTACTTTCTATGGACCAGAGTTTCCAAAATAGATTGAATGATTAATATAGGGCCTGTTCACACTTAAGTTATTTTCCTGCTGTAAGTTGTAACAGGAAGGAAAATAGAAATGCATGTATGATACTCACCTAGCAGGACCACATATTGTAAGGCCAAACATCCACAATAATGTTATTAATGTATTGCCAAAAGCATGTTTTAATATTCTAATCCACTGAAATAAAATATAACAAATAAATTTAATTGTTGTGTACCCACCCGTAACTTAAGAAACAACAATATCCTTTGTGTTCCCTTTTGTAGAGTCAATGTTCTCAAAAATGGTTACATCAGTAGATTAAGTTTATATTATAATAGTTTAGTCCAGGCCCATCCCCATATTGACATTTTTAATTCCAATCTTTCTCTGTTTCGTCGTAATTTAAGTGTTTCTGAGTTGTTGTAATTGTATTGTATCTGTTAAACCAAGCTGTAAGTGGTGGATTTGTTTCTGCTGTTGTTTCTGGTTTTAAAAATAAAATAAAACAAGAAATATTTCTTACAAAAAACGCTGCTCGCTTATTGAAAAATATTTTTTATTTCAAATGTTTTTGAATGTGTCATTTTATTGTCACATAATAGTTATTTTACCTGAAAAAAATGTAATTTAAAGCAACAAATACTTAAATTGTCTGTCAGACAATGGTCTTTGGGTTTCTTTTCTTTTTTTATGTGAATAAATATTATTTTTTTGTTACAGAAGTGAATACTCAATTTCTGTCACTTTAGTTAATTTTATTGCTAAAGTCAAATCTGGGGGTCACTTCATCACCCTAGATATTTCAATTGTGAAGTATCCTATTACAAACACAAACTTTAATGGACTTTCGATAATAATTCAATGAATATCTGACAGTGAATATACCAGAAATGCTTAGGGATTTGTAATTTTTTTTAATGTCCTAATAGACTCTTTCCCAGACGTTTTTTGGGTCTACTGTAGCAGCTGGAATCAATAAATCATAGCGGAGTTTCCATTTTCACAAAACTGTCTGTCCTTAGAACTATAACTGCTGCTTGCTTTAGCTTCTGATTGAGTAGTCCTAATGGGACGTAGCGGGCTAGAGCAGCAGCGTGAAAAAAATTATTTTAAAAAAAATAAATATTTTATCATTGGTAGAACTGATAAACACATAAAGCTTTGTCTACACTATCAAATTTTGTGACAAAAAAATGTGATGTTCCCATATATGGACATGATGCTGTCATATCACTAATTTGAGCATATCACTACCATATTTGGGCACATCACACTTTTTTGTCACATAAAGTTTGATAGCGCAGACAGAGCTTTACCAAACATGGAGATAGAAAATAATAGATTTCATGGAAGGATGACTGTGCCATTGCCATGGTTGACTGATGCCGATAACAGCTTCAGTCTCCTAAGGTAACAAGTTAAAGTTAGATTTGAAGTTTCCCATTCAATAGTCAAAAGACCGGCAAAACAGAGTACTGTAAATAGAATTGCTTTTCTCTGGCATTAAAATATTTCATTTAACATCTTTAAAAAAAAAAACCTTTCTGAATGCACCAAGAGAAAAGTGCAAATGCAGTGATTTATTAACTTATAAATTTAGCTAACCTGATGTCTTGTTATTCTTCTCCCTGAAGAAAAAGGCTTTTGTAGCACCAGAAATATACCTGCACACCTACCAGAAAAAAGATATTAATTTATGAAAATCTATACAGTAGTAATTATAGTAGTAAAATTGGTTCACATTATTGGATAAACTATGGTTACACTATCGGAGTTAAATTACACTCTATCAGAGTTACATTGGGGGTTATCACTTACAGTAAATCATTTATTTATTTTATTTCAACAATATTTTATGAGGGTGCTCCATCCAGCAGAAGCTGATCATTAGGGACCCTCACAAAAATACACCATGACGAGACATGTAACAAGAAAAATTAAATTAAAATAATTGTATAACTCAGATATGATCAGATCAGTTTATAAACTCTGTTCTATGCATGTAAATATCTACGTAGAAAATTGCACTACAAATACTTTTTCTTACCCTGATTTAATAATAAAGACAAAGAGAGTTAGGTGAATTGTCTTGAGGACATCGTAAGCGATGAACAGTCCAAATGCACGTAACAATTTGGTTGCCACAAGCAAAAATATAAATGGTGTCAACCTAGAAACAATAAGATCAATACTGTATTTTTAGCAAACTTAATTTAATAGGTTTACTTTCTTAATTTCTCACAAACGCAACATATTATTAATATTTCCAGAAAAAATATTTTTTAACTTGTTTTCTATTAGTGAATATATTCACAGGAATCAAACATTCCTGAGTTCACATTTTCTTTTTTGTTACAAATCAGTAGATGAAAATATTAGTACGCATGCATATTAGACAACGCTGTCGATTCATGCAAATACATTTGCCTAGTAGAAAACATGCCTATAAAAAATTAAATAGATATAGTTTACACTACCAAACCTAAGGGTTTGCGATCAAAAGTTTACTGACACAGCTTCCAACAAACATTGATAAAAGTGTACGAATATTAATATTTTGTTACAGTATAATAATGTCAATTGTATGACACCTCGGAAGATGTGCTTCATTTGTCCAATGTGTGTCATACCTTATGAATACCATGACGGACCCATTTTAAAGAACAGTTACCATGTTGTTTATAATATGGTGGATGGTAGGCCCACTGGTAGACGGACACACCATTGTTTATAACATACCATTCAGGTTTTTTTACGCACCCCTGCGTCAATAATTATTGTAAATAAAGCACATCTCCAGAGGGGAAGTATAGTGAGTCATACAATTGACAAATGCATTAAGATTTTGAAAGAGGTAGGTTTATGTTCAAGATTACAAATTGGTACAATCCTGGAATTATAATAGTGGCACGGGGATCCAGTATTCATTATGAATATACACAGATGTCAGAATGAATTACCTTCTTGGATCCACTCGGCCTAAATGACTGCCACCTGAAAATGTGCTTTCCCCAAACTTGGCTGCCATGATAGTTTTTCAAATGAAACAACAAAGTGATGTAGGCCCACTACACACAACAAATGACAATAATAATGTCCTTATTATCTCATTTTGACTAAATCAACTTCTTCAATATCAAATCTTGAACTTGCATCTTTTACGGCCTAAAAAAATAAAGAGAAAAAACAACCCTGCTCTAAGGTGTAACACATATTTCTGTTTCGAACTAGTCTAGGCCTAGGCTAGATCTATTATTTTTATTTATTATATGTGGGTATAGGATATTATAATAATATTAGGCCTATACTTCCTGGCAGAATTCCGAAGACCTGGTGGTATTCACAATAAAGTGAGTTAACAAATTTAGAGTCGAAATGCAAGACGGAACTAGCGCAACTAGCCTAGGCTTCATATTACACTGTAGCGACTACCGGTCGCTTATTGGTGGCAATATGTAGCCTACAGACAGCTGCTGCTAGGGGGAACAGACGATTGGTACCACGGACGATCAGGCCAAAGCCGATTGTCTTATGTGTTGGGCCCGATCGTCTTACCAGTTGGTCCGGATAGTCCAGTATTTTCAGAACCATATTGGGCCCGATCGTCTTACCAGTTGGTCCCGATCGTCTAAGCGTTTGGCCCGATAGTCTTTTGTGTTATATAAAATAATGTGCCACATTTCATTCCTAGTGTTTAGTGTCAACATGCTTTTCTTGCGTAAATTAAGATTTTAATTAAAAAGGTAAATTAGATTTTTCTGATTTTATCATAATTTTCTCCTAATTAACACTACTGGTTTTAAGAATTTCTTACCAAATACTCTCGATTTATGAATAAATTAATTGATTTTGATTGTTATTATTGTGTTGTATGTAGACCTATTAATTTTTGCTCTATACAGTGTGATATATAATGCACTTCTCAATTATATGACCCACTATTACAAATAATTACTGACGCAGGGTTGCGTCAAACAACCTAGAAGGTATGTCACATCAATGAACAATAGTGTGTCATTGTCCGTCACTTTACCACTCAAATATCATAAACAACATGGTCACAGTTCGTAAAAATGGGTGCATCATGGTCACCTAAAAGGTAAGTCACATTTTTGACGCACAGGTGTGTCCTGGTATTTATAAGTATAAACTATAATGTATGACGCAAATCTGCCAAATGACGCACCTCTCCCGGGGGTCGTATAGTGGGTCATACAATTGACAAGTGCATAACTTGACTTCTCTCTCGCGACAAAATTAATACTAATAGCACATGCGTGAAACCGGATTCAGTAATACATATTTTCATGTATTTAACTTTTAAAATCCAATAATTAATTTTCCGAGAATGTTTTGCCCCAAAACATTCTCTGGGGCTGATCGTGTTATTCATACATTATTGGGTCCGATCATGGAGTATTACTCCATGGTCCGATCGTCTGTGGAGTGTGGTCCCAATCGTTTTTCACGAACCCGATCGTCTCAAGATTTGGGCCCGATCGTCTTGAAGTGACTGATAACCCTGCTAGGCCCTTGGCCTCTACTTTAGCCTAGCTGCTAGGCCTAGGCCTAGGTAGACAAGGTAGACAAGGTAGCCTTGGCCTAGCTGGTCTAGGCCTAGCTAGCTAGGCCAGGCTAGCTAGGTAGGCCTAGGCCTAGCCTCTAGCTAGTTAGGGTTAGGCCCTCAACGACCTCAGCTCAGGGATGAACCGGTTTAATTAGAAATTACGATTACTATAACTTAACCCTACACACACTTAATGTCTGAAATATAAATTACCTTCTGTTATCTATAGATGTTATAGATTATTCAATAAATAATATATAAAAACTGAATCGTATCGACGTGTCCTCACCGCCGTCGTCGTTTTTCGTTTTCATCGATGGGACACCTTTTTCCATGCACTTTGTAAACGTATTATGCGTCATCATATGAACAATGCGTCATCAAAGTTTTATGTCATTAATGAAATTGGGTTTTACATGTTTTCTTGGAAAGGTACTACCAATTCTACTGCTTTACTTTCATTTCATTTTTGAATGTTTAATTCTTGTGTGAGATGGGTGATGGAATTGTCCTGCCAAAATTCATGTTCCACGCGTCGCCAACACACACAGCACATGCACACGTCACAAACCATCGGGAAAAAGTACAGAAAATGATTAACAGAGAGAGGGCGCTCCAAAAATTAAATAACAAAAAGTAACTAAAATACCGGTCAACCTCAGATCAAAATCAATGAATATAATGTCTTCTACTGGAAGAATGATCACTGTAAGTTTCTAATTTTTATGTTTTACAGTATAAGTATAAGTACAGAATAATGATTCTGGATTAAAAGGCCCATATAGATAGTTAGTAGGGCCACCTCCTATAGCTAGAGGTAGCCTCTTATTAATTAGCTTTATTTAGACAGACGAGTACTAGTAGTGGGCTATAGGTCTATATAAGACCTGGCCTAGTAGGCCTAGATTATAGTAGCCCTAGTAGTAGTAAGTATGTTAGCATGGACCTCTACTTTCTACTAGCCTAGCTAGCTAGACCAGCAAACAGGAGACCAACCCTCTCTGCAGAATACCATGCGAAGAAAGTTATATTAATTAATTGAATAATTATTAGTATATTACTTATCTTTTCAGAAACTCAAACCGCACATACCCATGATAAAATTCAGGTCTGGCAAGAATCTTATTAGTAAGTACACTGTGAAATGCTACAAAGGATTAAACATCAAGGTCATTGATTCTATATCACAAAAGTTAATAACTTGTTATTGCTATTCTCATTGTAGGTGCTCAAAAACCAGTTGCAGTTGCCTCAAATTTAACAACAAATAAACCGAGTACAGCAAGCAGTAAGCCAAGGGGGCCAGTTATAGACCTTAGTCAACTACCATTTAAATTTAGGAGAGCGGAAATTGATGTTAATGAAATGGAATATATAATGGTAAGCAGCCTATGTAAATGGTCCTCAATACCCCTCTTAACATTTTTGTAGATAGTTTTCAGAAAGTTTGATTTTGAGACAATTTTCAGTTTTCAAGTTTGTGAAAGTTGCAGTAAATTTATTAATTACTGTTTTATGGCTTAATTGTGATGAATAATAATATTGGCTGTTAAATCATCCTCGTATTATTTTTATTTTTTCCAGAGAGGTGGACCAGATTTATGAGAACGTGCTTCTTTTTGCAATTATATATAGCAGTTGAAAGTTGTCACCCCTGTAAATTATTCATATTATAGTGCATTTTAATTGGCGGTTGAAAAGATTGTTTGAATGCATTGTATTTGTTTTTGTTGTGACATCATAAAAAGGTGTTTACAGCAAGAATGAGAGAATTTTTAAATGCTAGTAAAATATTTTATAATTAAGTACAGTACAGTAATTATTTTATGTTATTCCGAAATATGTTATCTTTTCTGACCCTTTACCTTAATCGAATTATATAAATGTCATTTTCTTAAATTATATATGAATATATAATGAATAAAAATTAATAATTTTATACTTTATATTTATATATTATATTGCTGAATTTTATTTAAACAAAAACTATATTGTTATTCTGAATACTGTACTTTATTATTAGTATATTTAATTTGTTAAAATATTATGTTTTGTTCAAAACGGAAGAAAGATTGTATTGTAAATAATTTTACAATTAGAAAATATAAATTGTTTGAAAATAAACTTCTGAAGTTTAGAGTAACCAAAACATTAGAAAGATACTGTGTGATGTAAATAGGTAAGAGTATAAGGAGTGTCTGTGTGAACTTTTAATTTGATAGAATTAATGGTGTCACTTATTATCTGCTGCTGCTCTGCAGATGTTGTTGTACTACAGAAGTTCATCAACATTATATATACCAGTAAACACAAATCAACTCAATGTTACTTCTAACAATAAGATATTAAACCAATAAAAGCTTTATAATGCAATAATTAGTTTTGTTTCTGTCTGCTTGTAGACTGTACTTAATGGTTGTTTTCATAGGTATTAAGTAAACAAGAACAATAATCTAAATACCTATTGTGGTACTGATGTTGCTAACATTATTATTTATTATTATTATCAAACTTTGTGATAATATGCCTATATGGACATGATGTCATATCACTACTATATTTGGGCACATCACATTTTTTTTGTCAAACTAGTTTGATAGTGTAGACAGAGCTTTACTCAGAGGTTAATTTCTGTGACTTTACTAAACTTTCTAGAAAAAACGTTATAGTTTTACATGGCAGGTGAAATAGTAAAACCAAAATAATTGTATAAACAGTAGTCAATACAAAAAAGCAATTATGTTATGTTTCTTTAGATCTCCAGGCCTAGAAAATATATATTAGTATACTGTACGAATATATTTAAACTATAATAATGAAATCTAATAAAGATCAAAGCACTAATTTTAATATTATTTTATTATAAAATATCATAGTAAGTTATAATCTACTACTCATTGTCAAATACTCTTCAAGAAGTACAGTACACTCAATAAAGAATAATAAAATACTATTAATATAAAAGTAAATAGCGGGAACAAACCGATTATTACTAAAGCCTGTTTTCCATTAGCGAAAAATCTAACATTCAAGAGTCCCGATTTCTTTCTTTCTTTTTTCATGTGGTATTTTTACATTTGTTCTCAAACTGAGGAAACTCCTATTAGGCCCTCCACGGACCCACGGCAGCCAGCAGTGCAGCGCCTACCAGATCAGCACACCGGGAGACGATCCACTACTCTTTGCGAATAGTGTACCAAGTTCTTTAACGTATTATTATGTGCAATAGTCAATGCTTTTGATTCGCATGAATAAATGTGTCTCATGTAAAACGCTTTGGATAAGTTTGTAATAAACATAGATGGAATTGACTGTCGTAGTATACAGCATTCATGTTATTTCATCTCAAAGGCTAAGTATAAACATTAAATGGCAAGTAATTATAACTTTTTCAGTATATACAATTTACATATGATAAAAATAATTTAAAATTAATTAACTTAAGTACTAATGAAAACTGGTGCTACAGTAAATTCACACTTGCTTCGTATCACGGAATGGAAGTTAAACGTCGCCGTTTTGTTAAATAATGGAAAATTATATAAAGAAATGAAGGGGGTTACGTGGGATTATAGTCGGATTGCATATGACCAATCATTGTGTCCGTACTTTGCCTAAGTTAGGGGTGGGATTATATTTCAACATGGGATTATTATACTTGTGTCATATATAATAGTTAATACTAACAATTCATTAACAGAGTTCATACAGACATTGTAGTCACAGCTCTTAGTAATGATACACTCGTAGCATGCAGTGGGTTCGTCGGCATAATTTTTATCGGTAGATTCCAAACCATAGTCTCGACGCCGATATTCTGCGGACCTTGCCACGTAGCACTCTCAGATTGATCAGCGGGAATCACCTGTTCTGGCAGTGGTTCTTTTGAAGTAACAAATTCAAATCGAAGCCGCCATTTCAAGCATACTATATAATAGAAAAAACGCATTCTTATCAATATTCAATTGACAAGGATAAAGATGTAATTGTAATGTAATTGTAATGTAATTGTAATGTAATTGTAGATGTAATTGTCCCCCAAAAACATAAAAAAAGAATACTAAATAAATCAGACTTAATCAGACGTTATTTTGTAGTTTTAATAAAGTTAATCACTTCCGTAAAAAAAACATTTTTTTTCCCTTTATAATGACAAAATAAATTGTTAAATTCAACCAGCCAATTTGATTATTGTTTGCTTTAAATTACAGTTTTTTCGGGCAAATAAATGTTTTTTTGATCCAATTTTGGGTCAACATGAATAACTATTATGTAACATTAAAATGGCATATTCAACAAAAATGTTATATATAAGAAATAATTTATTCAGGGGACAATACATCTTTAACTATTTTGTTTTTTGTTTTTAGTTTCATGGTTGCATTTTTCATGGATTTTACAAGTGCCTTGAGCACTTTGTGGATATGTGCGCTCTATAAATCTTATTATTATTATTAATTGCCAAACCTATAGTGTCAATACGGTGAAAACATAACAATTTATTGTCGCATTATAGTAATTTTAATGGTAACTGCTTGTTTTTATATTGAAGCTACATAAATGGGAAAACAGGACAAAACAATTATTGTGAAAATTAAAAAATCAAAACATCTAAATCCACTAAGGGTCTCAAAGTTATTGAGAATCATGACAAATATATTGAGCCTTACCAATATCAGTGATAAAACTTGGTGTAATATGTAGTGGTATGGGCAGAATCATGTGTGATTTACTGACATGAATGCTAAACTCCTGGTGTTTGCTGTAGGAGCTGATACAAACACCCTGGTTAGGCCTTCGTCTACACTCTTCTGTGATTAGTTCCTCACTCTGCAGTGTCACAGAATACTGATAAATATAAAACAAGAAATGGAATATCAAAGTAACATTTAGTAAATAAAATTAACAGTAAATATGATTAAAGTAAGAGGGGCATTCCAAAAAAGCGAAGATTGTATAAGGCAGCCCAGAATAAAACATATTGTTTATAATACCAGTAAAGACAGATTGCTAATGAATAAAATTAAATGTATTATGTCTCATTTGCACTGGATTTAGTCAAATCTCTCAGGTTTCACACTTAAACTTATTGTCTTGGTTAGTTTTAACTGAGGGTTAATATATAATTAATTTAATTGAGGGTAATTTAACTTTCGAACAATAACTGTTTCTAATTGAATTTAACTTAGTGAGGCTCTGTCTACACCATCATCATGTGCTGTGCCAATATATGGACATGATGATGTCAGTATCACTACCATATTTAAGCATATCACTACCATATTTGGAAACATTATACATTTTTTTGTCAAACTAGTTAGTGTAGACAGAGCTTAAGACTAACTATGTGGTAACAGGTAAAGATTTCCAAGATACAGTTGCAAAAACGTTATATTCAACTTTTTCTAGTCATACTAGATGTTAGGTTTGGAGGCTTTTAGTAGACTTATAAACTGCACCCATTTGGGATAGCATTCTGTTTTTAATCGATGTTTTTATCAGTCACTTTATTGTTTGGTAAATTACCTGAATACAAGGCACAAGACAATTACTGAAGTCAAAAGTTGCTATGATATCCTCACCAAGTTTGTAGGCAGATTTGAAGATACAAAAACGAGCAACTGTACCACATGAATTTGTTATATTGTAAGTATCTATAAAAAAGATCACAATCGGTATAATAAACAATGCATTATTCCTAATTAAATAATAATTATACTATACATTTAATTAAATCTCGTTATTAAATCAATGTTGACTTTGTCAAATGGATCTGCTTTTACCCAAGGACCAAAATATAATCATATACATAAAAATGAATAGCCTGTACACCTAGTAAAGTGTGCTGATTGTAGTTATTAATTTCTGTTTTGGATTGATGTACAAATATCTGCTAGAACATTGAAAGAAGCTATTGTTGCTAATTCAATTTGTGCTATTTTCTCATAAAACAGTGATAGTGATTAAACCACACAACAATATACAATATGTCAATTTTATTTGGATTCATTTTAAGTTAATAATATTATTAATTTGTGTATGCCTTTTATGTTGTGTATTTCACATATTTGTTTGGTTAAAGTGGTGCTTGTGTTTGAAGTGGTGCTCGTGGTCTAGGATTTCGCAGACACCGGCATCCCTCGTCGATCGCTAGAACACAAATCTTCCATGTTCGGGTTTGTTTGTTTAGTGGAATTAAATAGGTTTGCTGATTCAGAAAACTGAACTGGTACATGAACATTAAAATGCTTGTACTATTACAGACTTGGTATATATTTAGTAAGTACAGTACTGTAATACAGTAGTGCCCCCTACACACGTAATACACTTTAGAAGTCAGGCTGTTAACATAACCCCTAAATAATCAACCTCACTCTTAATTATATTTGAACATAACCCTCTAAATACTCTTAATATTACACTGCATTAACAACCTAAAGATGTGTGTGGTATTAGTGTGTGTTGGTGTTCAATAGGACTGGATATAACAGCAAGTTCATATACACAATCTATTAAAATAAGCAGTAATTAACAATTCATTTCATAGAGCAATCATTAAAAGCTTACTTGCACTTTTTCTGGAAGTAATTGTGGTCAAAACCTGTACAGCTTGATCAAGAAGTGAATTTGGTTTACGTTCCCCCTCCAAGAACGGGTTATCAGTATCATAATCATCGTCAGGATCCATAAAGAAAGTATCTCCAAGACCTATCGTGTGAAAATAAAATTTGTGACACGGTTGATACATAGAGTACATTAAAGCTAAATTTATACTGGTGATGTCATGTGTTAAAGTGATGGCTGAAATTATACAGTAACAGGTGGTTGAAATTATACAGTAACAGGTGGCTGAAATTATACAGTAACAGGTGGATGAAAGGCCTCTTCTTTGTTTCCTGTAACAAAAGTTTAATCTTTAAAATAAAATTTAATGACAAAAAAGTTTTGGAACCATCATGGAAACATTCTCAAGACCAAATTTAGATTTGCACTTTAAAATAATTGACTCGACAGTCAATTGTTTCAAAGTATTCTCTAAGTGCAAATCTAAATTTGATTGTTTAATTAATGAAATGTTATGGATAAAAGAGTTGAAACTGTCACTTAACAAACAAAATGACTCACAAAGTCAAATTATTTAACAATTAACAAGAGGAGGAGCTTATCTTTTTAGGCTTTTTTATAGTATTTCCTGTCACCCTTTGGTACTTTGTTAATTGTACTCATTTGTTCTTGAGAATGGTTCCATGATGATTCCGAAACGTCGACCTTTTTTGTCACTAAATTTTATTTTAAAGTTGTATAGTAAACGTCCCTTAATTCGTAAAAGTTTAATCAGTACAAAAAATTAATTAATTGTTAATTATATTATATAATTATTATGGTATAAAATCAAACAAAGAGAAGAGAGCTGTTTAAAAGAATTAGAGATGAGCTCAGGTGCTTAAAATGTACCATTGATCTTATCTTTGAAAAGAGAATTCACTCACCATATAATACAAGAACTCTGAACGGGACACGGAGAAGTCTTGTTGGAGAGCTAACACGTTGAGTTCCTATGGCAACCTTATAAGAATATTTGACTGACTGGCCTTTATATGAGGGAGGAGCATCTTGGGGAATTGTTTCATAATATTTATCTGAAAACAAAGACAAGAATTAGAGAACAATGTTTGGTAGTTCTTATTACAATATACTGAACTTGTGTGACGTCTTCTCACAATGATACTTTGGTCAGCCCCTGGACACTCAAACTAACCACCAGTACAATAACCACATCTTGACTAGTCTTGGTTCAAATTAAAATGGCATATTCAACAACAAAAAACAAACCAATATTTTCAGGGAGATAATCTTTACATAAGGAGGACTAATGAATTATAAATGACATTATTGATTGAAACAGTTGTACTATTGTTTATACAGTGTTTGTTTACGTAAGCTCTTCAAAAACATGATACATGTCTGGCGGATATCTTGACAGACCTTCTTGTATTTAAATTATGATTAATGTCAAATTATATTGGGTATTTTAGTGCGTTTGTGTTTTTAATTTTTAGGTTAAGTTGCTCTTCTGTTAAGGATGCTATGCAGTTTAGTATTCATCTCATTGCTACAGGGTTGGGTAGGTTTGGCCAGTATGCGTACCTTTTTATGGCCAGCGGGCGTCCCGGATATTGCGCAATATGGCCAGCGGGCGTCCAATTATTGCGCAATATTTTTTCAATGACAGCGTCCGCGCGCTCCATGCGTGTGAAAGATACGTACAATGCGACAGAGAGGGCGTTATATTTACATTTTCCGCGCGAGATGCCGGCCGGCCACGTACTATTATTATTTATCAGAACAAAAATATTAAATAATGTGAACTTTCATGTTTTTTGATTGACATTATAATAGTTAAAACTATTAATAATTATTGTTATTAATTAGGCCCTAAAATACATTAATATAATTTACTAAATCAGTTTAACTTAGGCTAGCCTGCTCTGAACAGATAGATTGGATTTTAGAGGCCTCGGTTCAGGCTTGCCCTACTTGCAAATTCTGTATATATAAAATTAATTATGTATATAGCGCCATCTGTCGCATTGTACGTATTTCACATGCACGGAGCGGACGCTGCCATTGAACAAATATTGCGCAATAATTGGACGCCCACTGGCCATATTGCGCAATTTCCGGGACGCCCGCTGGCCATAAAAAGGTACGCATACTGGCCAAACCTACCCAACCCGTATCTCTCATTGGGAGTGAACGAGTCGTTAGCCCGATAAAGCGATTAACAACAGAGGCTTAAATGAGACCCTTACTACTTCCTAAAGATGCACCGGGTTATTTTAAGTGCACACAAGCCAGATGCAAAGCCAAGAAGACGTATTCTACCATCAGAATTATGGCCGAGGAGCACCCAGAACCTGTGTTGGATATTCTTATGGCTGTTTGCTTGGCTACCCGACTGTAAGTGTACGAATTAGTAATATAGTACTGTATTATGTAGAGATTATACTTACATGTTTTACTTTCCCCTGGGGCCAGCATCAGGTCACAAACCAAGATCTTTGGTGTAGTGGACACAACACAGATACCCTTTTCTCCTTGAAAACAAATGCAATATTCTTTTCTTATTTACATATAATTAATGTCAAATAAGGATTGCAATATTTTTTCTAGTATTATTTACAGGTATTTTGAATATTGAAGAACAATTTTAGGTTTTTTCAAACATTTTTTTTTTAATAGGCCATTTTATAAATGTCACATAATAGTTATTCACTTTTACCAAAAACTGGTTAAAACAAATAATGTCATTTAAACCAAAAACAAGATTTTTTGTTTTGATTTTCTTGATTAAAACTGAAAAAAATGGCCTATTTAAAATCTGATTTTATTAAGCCTCATAACTCAATATAAATATTTTATTTCAACTAAATTTGATTTTACAATTTTAAAACAACCTCATTTCCATCAGAGAGTGTGAGAATTTAAGGCAAATAATATGAACAAAAATATAGTGAGAAAGAAGATACATGAAAAAAAAACAGAAAAAAAAACAAAAAAGTGTCTCTCTATAATTTTTTTCTGGGGATTCAGATACAGTATTTAATTAACTGTAACTGTATATTAATCTACTTAAACTTCTGATAACAATTCGTCCCAGTCTAGGGGAAAGCATGCTTGGTGGAAGATAAAGGAAAGCATGCAGTAATAAACAGAAAACAGAATACCATGGTGCAAACATAGATCCATCTCACCCCTGTTTGGTGTGAAGCTGGTAACACTGTCTATAGGGAAACCAGTGGCATCTTGTTGAATGCTTTTGGGTGTGGGAAGCTTCACCTTTGAGTCACTTACACTACACTGGCAGTGGACCTGGGCACTTGCCCAGGCAAGTGTCTCATTCCTGTAAAAAAATATTAATCCGATTAAAATTGAATATTTAGAATCCTGGGTCTAGTCTATAATTATAAATCTATTATCCAATATATTTTAATGGAAATTAGAATGCTATCTCTTGACTTGCCTTTTTAAATAATTAATACATCTTTTGAACAGTTATGTTTTATTTTTATTTATTTACTACTACAATCAAGTTCCTATTAAGGGGACACCTTGTTGGGTACCAAAGGCATCGGTTTTAAAAGGAGTTTCTACTGTATTAATCACTTAGAATTTGAGGGGAACTAAAATAATTTTAGCACAGTTAGGGGGGGGGGGGAGGGAGGGGTGGATTTCTTAATTTAGACAAGTTTAAAATCATGTGATGATGATGGGCTTCTTTTTGATTAAGTGTACTAATTTATATTAGTGCTTCATGCATGTAAAAGACCCAAATAATCTATGATTTTTTAAAGGTTACCTCGACTGTCCTTTGTTTGAGAATGTTATTATACATTCTATAGTCTCTCCTGCTAAGAATACGGAACCACGAACCAGGCAAGCATGTACATCAATCATATCTGCTGTTGTTACTTCAATTTAAAGCGTTAAGATCTGAAGAGAAAATAGGCACAGAACACATATAATAATAATGTACTGTAGTATTGCAATTTGTATGACCCACTATACGACCCCCGGGAGAGGTAGTGCGGCATGAATGCATCATTTATAAATAATTATTGACAACATGGTCACAATGCTTCACCGAAAGGTTAGTCACTTTTTGCGTCATTGCTTCATTAGGTATGTCCCACAAATGATGCACCACTCCAGGGAGTCATATAATGCATAAGCAAATAAATAAAAAAAATAAATTCTTGAAAATCGTTCAAATTGTGCATAGGCTAGGCCTAGGCTATAGCCGGCCTAGGCCTATACTAACTAGGCAACCCAGCCTGCCTAGTTTGTAGTCCAACCAATCTACTACTATTTCTATTAATATTACTAGGCTAGGGAGGAGCCTAACTAATTTAAATAAATATATTACAACAAAACAAATAGGCCTAGGCTAGGCCTAGGCCTAGCTAGCTAGGTAGGGTAGGCTATTTGATATATTTTCATAATAAAATAATATTAATATTAATAACAATAATCACATCAATGGAAATAACAAGCATATAATACCATTAAACAAATATATTTGTGAATTGCACACGAACTTTTTACACAGGCCGAAACGACCAAATAAAGTCATGACATTTATTGTTCCTCTGTCGGCCTGAGTAGCCTAACTAAAAGGCTAGGCCTAGGCCTAGGCCTAGTTAGGCCTAATCCTCCTGCCTGGCTGCGATAGCAAAGTTGCCTTTGATTTTGAGATTTAAATTTAATCAATTTTGAATAATTTTAAGGGGCCAATACGAACCTACATTAGCTCCTTAATTTTGTGTAAACTTTGAATAAAAACCACTGACTCTGTCGTTCGCCATCTACCTAGGCCTACAACAGGGGGACAAATATACTACTGTATTATCTCCTCTATAGGGGACGATTCGGCCCACTTTTGGTGGGACGAATCGGACCACTATTGGGCCGAAACGTCCAACTTTGTGGGTCGAAACGTCTCACTTTAGACCAAATTTATATACATTTTTGTGGTATTTAGCTAGCTATACATTTTTTTTATCACGCTGCTGCTCTAGCCCGCTACGTCCCATTAGGACTACTCAATCAGAAGCTAAAGCAAGCAGCAGTTAGTTCTAAGGACGACAGTTTTGCGAAAATGGAGTCAGATATTCATTGAATTATTATCGAAACAGTCCATTCAAGTTTGTGTTTGTAATAGGATACTTCACACTTGAAATATCTTAGCAATAAAATTAACTAAAGTGACAGAAATTGAGTAGGTCTATTCACTTCTATAACAAAAAAAATAATATTTATTCACATATAAAAAGAAAAAATAAACCCAAAAACCATTGTCTGACTGACAATTTAAGTATTTGTTGCTTTAAATTACATTTTTTTTCAGGTAAAATTTTATTTATTTATTTTATTTTATGTCTTTAGGCACTGTGGCCAAGGATTACCAATAGTGAATTAATCACTGTCCTATCAGATAGGTGGTAATCCCCCTGATACAGAGGCTATTGTGTGAACCAGTTCACCGGGGTAACCCCCTACTCTTTTTCGAATAATGAACTGGGTTCTTTAAAGTACACACAGGTTATAACTGTGTACACTGGACCTACGGTTTATAGTCCTTATCCGAGAAGACTTGTTCCACCACCAGAACTAGGAGCGAGTCGGCCTCGAACCCTTGCCGATGTTGTTGTTGGCTCTTTAGGTACGATAAACGGCGCCCCTGCCTTAACCGCTCGGCCATATGACTCAACTATGTAAAAAACATTTGAAATAAAAAATATTTTTTCAATAAGCCAGCAGCGTTTTTTCTAAGAAATATTTCTTGTTGTATTTTTTTTATTGATATTGGCAATGTTAAAATACGTAATTTTCAATTTAATTTATTACTTCGAAAACTTTGTTTATTTCGTGCATTCGCCAAGCAGCCAAACATGTTACATCATTCGCGCACGTACGTGGCTAAAAATGATCATTTGCGACAAGGTTTTTTAATTCAGGTACAGGCATAAATTTTAAATATATGGTTAATTGTAATAAATCAAATATTTGTAACAGAAATCAAGACGAAAAAACATGAATTTCCCTTAAATAGAAAATTTGGTAAAATTCTGCCATACAAACCCGGAAGACTTGTTTTCAGTAGTTAGGTAAGTTTAACCTATTATGTAAAAACATGTCTGGTGGATATATGGTGGATAATTTTTGCTATAGCATGAAAATAAAAATCTGAAGTTATATTACCTATATTTAGTCATCTGATAAAATTTTTTACCACACCGTTTATTTTTCATAGTTTTTTTAAATGCCTCTCTATTTACAAAATTTGTGTACAAAAGAATAGAGATTTTACTATGTAATTTGAACTATCCCTCCACTGATAAGAAAGTGCTTATTTTCAACAAGCTCGTGTAACACAAATAAAATCCAAAAAATTATAAAACATAAGGGAAACTATAGATCGATAATTATTGGAATGTATGATCAATAGAATTTTTTTGCCCGCACCTGGCCTTTAACATGTTTTCTTTTTTGCATCTTTAGCCATAGTATTACTACCTCTAAATTTTGAGAAAAAAAGCTTATTTATGCTTATAAAATGCATATCAAAGCAGATAAATATAAGTGTGCCGAATCGTCCCGGGCCGAATCGTTCCACAAAAGGGTAAACTAAATCTTACTTACTATCACTGTGCTTAAGTACTGCCAAAATTGGCATAGTTAGCGCACAGTGTTAAACTAAATTCTATCTACTAGAGGGTCGCTCACTCCCCCTCTAGGAAGTGTAGACGATTGTTCTCGGAATGATAATGACTAGGGTAAAAAGGTTTTAGAAGGACGTTCTGGCGGTTAGGCCTACCATTATTAAAATGCTTGATATTCGTAAAACTAAACCTACTCTGTTTCACAGTGTCTTAAGATGATTAATAACATTTTAAAGTATAGTGTTTATTGTTTGGTAGGGCCCTTGTAGGGCGAAGGTGGGGAGGCGGAGGTCATTTGATTGAGGGAGTTGCTTATTCGAAAGATACGTTTAATTTGTTAGTTTTAATAATATATGGTAATACAGGTATTTATAATCAAATAAAATCCACTAACAGATATGAAAAGTGGTAAAAAAGAATAACAAATGCTTAGTAAATTGTAGATAACAGTGCGATGAATTCTAGGCCTACTATAAATAGTATAATTGTATAGTGTTATAAATAAATATAATACAAAATGCGATTATTATTCTAATTGATATTTTATTGGGAAGGTGTTCGGCGTTTATTCAAATAAATCATACCATCCTAATTGGTATTATTAATACATTATTTAGATTAAACATCTTTTGAAAATAACTTCTGCGACAGAGTGGGCCCGTTTCGGCCTAAGAAGAAAGACGTTTTAGACGGCTTGCAACATAGGCAGAAGTATCTCAGGGTCCTAACGGGACTCATAACAGATAGCCCACAGTATCAGCTTCTCAATAACTCGGCTATCGGGGTTCCACTCGATTTCAATCAAAAGGTCTTCTTATGATCAGTTCTTCCTATGTAATTTTATATACTAATTCCCCACAACATACTCGGATGCTTTTATGGAGTAAATTTAATTTGATCTTTATTAATTTTCAGTATAATTTTTATTTTGCAGTGCACCTTCACACGGGTGGTCCAAAAAATACAAAAAATGTAAAATGGCTATCGCCACCAACGGCCAACTTAGTTGAAACCAGGAAGTTGCAAGGTGAACACGTGGACTCACAGTGAACCCGGAGATTACTTCTATCGCGCACAAGTTGAAAATCTACCGATGAAATCAGATATTTTGTTTCAAAACCCTTTATAATATCTTTCTAAGATAGAAACATGGAACAATATCGTAATAGTGGAAACTAAGGTTATCAAATCTACGTTTCACGGTACATCTGAGATAGATAAGGTAGGTATCCAAGACAGAGATTTGTCCCGAAGTTTTTCCATTGTTTTCGCCTATGTCAGAATTAACCATAATTTAGAATTTATATATATATTATCACTGAGGGCGTGTTATTTAATACATTTCGCCCATGAAGATAAATATAACTAAGAATAAGATTATAATAAGCTTTTATGACGTCACCGATATATCGATTTCCCTGAAAACCAATATGCATGTTCTTTTTTTGTATATACCTATCTGAAAAACACTTTCTGGACGCTGCAAACAAAATAACTTATACAAAATCAGGTTCCCAATACGACGCAACACAAAAGAAATAAATAATTTGACCAACGACTACGCGTCGTGGATTTGAAATACCATCTCATGACCACTAATACGGAGAAAATGTTATTTCTCGAGTAAACAACTTGGAGGCGCATGATGGAGAAAGAAAGAAATCATGCTGGAGATCATTGAATAAAGCTAAAGCTAAAGTTAGAAAAATAACTGGTTGAAGAGAACGCAGAATGCAAAAGGATTTGGATACCTTATCACACTGGGGAAAAAAATGGATGATGGAATTCCACCCCGAAAAATGCCAAATCATAACCATCACACGAAAGAAAAACATCATAAAGTATCCATACATCCTCCATGGTCACCAACTTGCACATGTAGACCACGCAAAGTATTTAGGAATAACAATTTTCAATGACCTCAGATGGAATAAACACTTGGAAAACGTCGCTGCTAAAGCAAATAACACACTGAATTTCCTCAAACGTAACATAAATATCAAAAACCCCAAAGTAAAAGAACAAACCTACAAATCACTTGTACGACCAATCCTGGAATATAGAAGTGTAGTCTGGGACTCCCACACAGATGTCCTAAAGAAAAAAGTAGAGAAAATTCAACGCCGTGCTGCAAGATTCACTCTCAGTAGATATGAACGTACAGCCAGTGTCATTGCCATGCTCCACGAACTATCTTGGAAAACCCTGGCTGAAAGACGTCAACTCTCAAGACTATCAATGTTCTACAAGATACACAACAACCTTGTTGCAATTGATATGGACAAATACTTATGCTCCAAAAACCTCACTGCCCCTTCTCGCACAGAAAACAGCCAAGCATATAGTATTCCACGCTCAAGTCGGGACTATCATCGGATGTCCTTCTTTCCCAGAACGTCAAGAGATTGGAACATCCTAGCAGAATCAACTGTAAAGGCACCAACTTTTAAATCATTTAAGGGGGTTCTTTACGAAAACTAACTCACTCGCTTCACATCCCACCAAAGTGCTATAGTCTTCAAGTCTGAAGTTTGCACTAAATTGGAAGAAGAAGAAGAAGAACAACATCATTCTTGGAGCCTTATGGGACAATCGGTCCAAAAAGTATATTGTTAAAGATGTATTGTCCTCCAAAAACCTGAAAAATAAAAACTAATAAAATCATACTTTGAAGTGAGTGTACCAGTTCTCAGTTTTTTCCTCCTTGGTTTTTGACATTTTTCTCCCGCTGACTTCATTAGTTTCCATGTCATTTTATGTTGTTGGTTCAGGGTTGCATTTTCTCTGAGTTTCTTGTCATGTCAAGGTACTGAGTATTGGTTTCCTCGTAAGCTTTGTCAAGTTGCCTTTTGCTTTCCTCAAATTCAAGAGCTGATTCTTTGTTGTCTCTGAGGATGTGACTTTTATAAGCAGATTTTAGGTTTGTTTTAGGTCAATTTTATCGCTGAAGGAAAGTGCCTTTTGTCTTTTCTTCTGTAATTTTGGGAGAAATTTTTCAGCCGTTGCTTTGTTAGCTGTTATTCCATATTTGGCAGTGGAGCTATTGTCCTCACACATATCATTGAGAATGGTGTATTTATTCTTTACCTCTATGGTGTACTTTTCCTGCATTTTGGGGTCTTGTTGTAGTATACTCCAATCATACTTGCCTTTCTTTGGTGGGGTCTTACCACTGGCATGTAGGCTCAGTCTAACTCTGGTGTTCACAATCATGTGATCAGATCCAGTAGACACAAACGAATTATAAGCTTGTGAGTTCATCACGCTATTCAGCCACTTTCTCCTGGTCAATATGTAGTCAAGTTGCACTCTGGACCCACTCGGCAGTATGCAGGTCCAGAGCTTAGACTCCTTCTGAAATTGAATAATATAGCGTTATTATTAACAAATCGCGACAAGATAGCTGTTGTGGAATCGGTGAGAGTAAACATGATAAACAAGTTGTTGCAATATATTTGTCTTTATTTTGTAGTGTTAAAGTATTATTCAACAACTGTGTGTGTGTAGTAGAAAGAAGTAGACCACGTACGCCGACTCAAATCAAACGGCATGATAACTAGCGATGCCGAGAGATATATGAAACTGCTTAAACAAACAATTATATAATTCAAAAGGTGCAACAACAAAAAGACTGCACACGCAGACACTCCCGGCACAACATATAATAATTATTGTTGACTCTAATTCAAACTTACCCTAAAGGGTTCCAAATAACAATATAATATAGATGATAAAAATTGCATAATATCTCACACGATACCAATTAAATATAGATCAGCCTGCCTATCGTCGTACGCGCAAAGTGAAAAACAAATGACGTCATGACAATAGCGTTAGTTTATAATATCGCGACTGCGTGATATACAGCATATTCGTTGTTGACGACGTAGTTAAACATTGTTTATTAACAGACTGTAAAGTTAGATTGTTTCTAAAAATGGCCTGTTGGAAATTCGTCTGTTTTTTTCTTTCTACCTTTCTACATTTAAGTAAAGGTATGTTATTAATATTATTTTAGTATTTACCAATGCTGTAAATAAATGTAAAGAAAAGGGTATCTCCGACTAACTGCTTCTCTACATTTAGAAAGAAACTTGGATGTTATGCTCTTCAAAGTAGACTACTGTATATTATAATATGAATTACTTCGTTATTATTTTAAAACAAAATGTTTTCCGGAATTAGTTTTTTAACATGACTAAACATTTTTAATAATCAAAATGTATTTACACATTAAACTTTCGGCACTAGTTCCGTTTCGCACCTGTTTTTATTTCGACTTCCTTTCGACTCCAATCTTTGTAACTTATTGTGAATACCACACCTTAGGATTGGGCCTCATAAGTACTTGTATGAAGAAAAATCACATAAATCCCTTAAATTGATGATTTTGCAGACGTGTTCGCGAATTTCGCATACACGAAGTTCAATATTTTTATTTCTGTGGACCGCCGAAAGAGCAACTAAAATAGAGGATTTAAAACTCAGTGGAATGCATCTACTTTTAATGCATCTATTATGAAATACATGTTTTAATTTCCATTTTTTGTCAATAAAAATCTTGTAACATGTTACTGCTGATAATGTTCTGTTTCCAAAGAACATTAACCAACCCTAAATCAGCATAAATTATTAGTCTGTGCCCGGGACTAAGACTAAGAGGGATATTATTTAGATCATTGAGGTATATAAACCTACAGTTTATGATGATGAATTTGTCGATTTTTATTCTTAAAAGTCAACGAAAACCATGTAAAGTATCAACAGTAACATTTCAGTTGTATTGACATTGAGAAAATATATTGAAATTGAATAATGAATAATTAATAGATGCATTAAATATACGCATTCCACTGACTTTTTAGAAATTCACAAACCGTGTGCGAGAAACACGTCTGTAAATTCATCAATTTAAAGGATTTATTTGTTTTCTGTGATTCTCCATCGTAAAAGTACTTATGAGGTCTTATTCTAAATTGCGGTATTCAGGATTAAGTTCGTTAACAAATTTAGAGTCGAAATAAAAGACAGTTGCGAAACGGAACTAACTAGAGCGCCAACATTTCTATTGTTCCTGTGGTTCTTGTTATTCGTTCACACACTGATGACGGTAAATTAATCAAATATATCGGTAACTAGATATGATATGATATTTAATGCTTTAGGAAAAGATATTTAAAAATATTTTTCCCTAAAGCATTGTACAATCTACCACATGTACGCATCTCGAGTAAACATATTGGCACGTAATGGAGCCAGTTTCCATTAAATCGCTTCACTGTATCGGTATCGCCGACAGTTGTCCCCGATTTGGGATATAGTCCATGAGCATTTAGAGTTTGACCCGCAAATGTTTGGTAACAACCTGATTGGAACATCATACTAAAAGTCCTGAAAAATCCTTCTTGTGCTCTCCAAGAAATCCAAGATGGCGTCCAAAATAGCCGCCATAGTTCACAATATACACATTCCTATTTGCTCTAACAGAAAAAGTCTATTAATTATAGAGACAATTTGTTCACAAGATTAATTAATCTTTCTTATAAACATCCACTAAAAAATGCAGTACTGTACTTTTCATTTTAATTACTATGCTAGGGGTTATGTACTGGTTGGTATGTTGGTCTAGCCTGCTGGACCTGACCAGCGCCTACTAGACTATGTAAATATTACTAGTAGTGCCTTAGCCTAGCAGAGCATATTGTAGTACAGCCGGCCTATTACACCGGATATATGAATATAATGACTTTTAATTATTACCCGACAGAATAACAGTACATATGTTTTATCATGTATTATTACCCACTGCTGTATATCTATTTATGTATATATTTTTTTCAGATATTTTATCATTTTGTTTATTATGTACACCTCATGTTATATCACAATATATGATTGTATTATGTAAACAAAATGATCATAACTATTTTCATGTAATAGTCCACTGATGATGCGTATAGAATCATGAGTTATTACATTAACATTATAATGTTTCATGTAAAATAGTTGCATGATGATTGATATTATGTTATCAAGGTAAATGACTGTATACTGTGACATATATAAATATTTGTTGTATTACAACTTACAGTAGGCCTAGGCTATGTTATCAAGATAACTGACTGATAATGTGTGCCACGTTTGACATAATCTATAGTACAGAAATATTGTTTTCGAAAATGGGCCAACCATTATGAATACAAATGTTAATTTCTACCAGGAAAATATAAATCATATAATCAATATCGAGTCAATAATTGTTAACAAAGGTAGTGGATTCCAATTGAATCACTCAAAATCAATGAATTTTTATAATCCAATCCTGTTCTCCGAAGATGAAGCTGCTGTAGTAGCGACAGTGCAGCGATTTAATAGAAACCATGCTGCCGCTTCGATGATTTTCAGGTGTGAAACTGAGACACTGAAGTCGTAACTATACAGATATTTTAATATTGCGATAGTTGGACTAAACAACGCTTGTAAGAAACATGTTAATGTAAATGTGGAGTGAATGCTTTTAATAAAGAGATCGGCCTTGTTTTTGTCTTTTTATTTATTTATTTCCACTTTATTTAGGAGCGTAAACCTTCTAGCATATCAGGCCAGCTAATATTCAGAGGTCTTCTTTAAAATTATAAACATATTATATTTAACTAAATTAAACTCTTTACACTATTAAATAAAATATAAAAAATTACATTATATTTAAACAATTATAAACTTAATTAAACCTCTCTAATAATGGGTGTTTTATCATTGTTTATATAGGTGTTATATTCAAGTAAGCGGTTTTTTTTTAATACAGGTGATATTATGTTTGTAGTCAACCGGATTCCTCCTGGAATATATATGACAAACATTAGTTCCAGTGACAACACAACTTTAATTCTAGCATCAGTTATTCAGAATGTCGGATTAACCCGACCTTTCGCTATCGATTATGACATTATCAGATTAACACTGTATTGGTCTGATGTCAGCAAGTACACCATTGAACGGTTTTCACTTGTCACTAACCAACATGAAGTGTTTGTATCAGGTAATATTCTATTCATTTTTACATTTGTTTTCTTTTAATTCAAAATGTAAGTAAAAAAAATGTATTTTTGTTATGTTAATTTATTTGTTAAGAATATGCATAATTATTTGGTAGCAAGTGTATAACTTCACTAGCTTCATCATGTAGTCCAAATACTGATGTCAGCAAGGACTCCATTGAAAGGCTTTCACTTGTCACTAACCATGAAGTGTTTAAAACACTTGGGACATTATGCTCGTAATATTCTATATTCATTGACATTGTTTTATTAGGAAAATTAAGCATCATGATATTTGGTAGCATTTGTTTCGCTAATTTTTAAATCAAATTGTATGCAAAAGAAATGTATTTTTTTTGTTAATGTTTATTTATTCCTTTTTTGAAAGAATTTCATTTAGCTTCGATTTTGTATAGATGACAAATTTCGTTTTTGTAAAAGCACAAGTTAACGGAGTACTTACTCGAACGTTTCGATCTCTATCAGAGATCCTTCTCAACTGACTGCGGAGTGTTAATGCAGCTTGGTCATTCTTGACGTCATCTGTTGATGACGTTGTACGCCTCCGGTTGTAGGTTGGAGGTTGAAGAACAAAGGACACGAACCACAGAAGGAAAAGATCAAGATGCGAGGTAGCATAGGAATCCCCTATGTAAAAGGAATGGCAGAAAGAATACGACGCACTCTCTCCTATCACAATGTCGGAACCTATTTCCTACCCCAAAATAAAATCAAGAATAGCCTCGTCCACCCAAAAGATAAAATCGAGAAGATGGATACATGTGGAGTAATCTACGAAGTCACCTGCCGCAACTGTCCACAAGTTTACATTGGGGAAACAGGGAGGGCATTACAAACACGAATTAATGATCACAAAAAAGATGTTACAACAAACACGGGGGGAGTAATGACTAGGGCCTCCAGAACATCCACATCTTCGATCATACACAAATCTGCCATTACAGAACATGTCATAAAACACAATCATGTACCGAACTGGGAGGCTACCATCTTAACCAAAGAGCCTAAACGCAAAGACAGACAGATTAGAGAATCATTACATATAAGGAGAAATAAAGAGAAGACCATGAACCGGGACACTGGAGCCCACGAACTCTCGCATTTGTACAATGATTTGATAGACACATCACCTGGCCGAGCCCCGCACAACCTCCAACCTACAACCGGAGGCGTACAACGTCATCAACAGATGACGTCAAGAATGACCAAGCTGCATTAACACTCCGCAGTCAGTTGAGAAGGATCTCTGATAGAGATCGAAACGTTCGAGTAAGTACTCCGTTAACTTGTGCTTTTACAAAAACGAAATTTGTCATCTGTTTATTTATTGTTTAAGAATAGGCCTATGCCTAATTATTTGGTAGCAAGTTTATAATATCGTTAAGTTTACATAGCCCAAATAGACCAACTCTTCAGAGTTATTTCAAGGTTGAACCAAAAGTTGTTGAAATAAACGTTGTTGTTTAATTATCATAAATAAACGTTTGAGGATACTAAAGTAAAATAGTGTCGGTAAGAAAATTACGTTTTACCTCTTTTTGCATAGGTGATGTTATAAGTATAAGCAACAATTTATCAATCCGTATACGATTTTTCCAAAAATTGTAGATAACGGGGTCGGATTTAGGATTTCTGAATCGAAATATTTCAGTAAGCGTTGATAACACTGATGTGAGGTTAGGATAGATAGCGCCTAGTCCAAAGGCGTATCAGAAGTTAAACAATTTTATGTATAATTTATATAGGCCAATCTATTATTTCCTGCTTTCGCAAACAAATATCTTTCTTTTGTCATTTCCTCTGCATACAAGAACTAAAAAACCTGGGATAATCAAGGGTATAATAGAATCAATAAACCCTAGAAAGCAAAACACCAAACATAATTAATAATAAAAACTACAGAAATAAATTACACGATTATTATAAATATCATAAACAGAATTTTACAAACAAATTCAACTGAACAATAAAAGTAACTATTAAAAACAACATGTAAAACAATCAATATATCATGCTCTGTAAAAATAAAGACATTATCTAATTATTTTGTAAATAAATTGCCACGAAATCTAATTAATACTTTACTGCAAAAGGATCAATGTTCTTGTAAAATGTCACTCACTAATATCTAAGGAATCCCACTAAAACTTGTTTGTACTTAAATCTGAAAATGAGATTCTTGAAATTTATAATCTAAAATAGTGCCGGCCTTGGCGATGTTGAACTACAATAATTATAAAAAATTGAACCCTTTTTAGGCCTCCGAACGCATAACTTATATAATGTTCTCATCATAAAATGTCCCAACTTTTCATAAAAGAAATGATCGTACGGTTCAAATATTAAACTGCCTTGCTTTTTAAAGATACGCCATAAATTATATATATATATAACATACTTGTTTTCTTTCGACGTGAGCAAGCATTACGAAAAAAATATAATTAGTTGCGTCGAGCACCTTATTTCTGAAAATTAGTGACGTGAAAATCGTTAACCAAAGGGTATCAAAACATGGAAGATCATTACATTTCTGCAGAATAATTAAGAAAACAAAATGGTAAATTTAAAGTTATGTTTTTAATTAACTCAAACAATAGGATTTGTTCATCGCAATGCTATTTATCAGCTAATAATATGCAAGTTAAAATGCCTAGCTAGGTAGGGTTTTTGCGGCCGAATGAAATTGTTTTAATGCGAGCGACATATGATGCGTGCGCGATACATGCGTTGCGTTCAAATCAAATTTATAAAAAAGTACGTTAGCACGCAACTGTTCGCTGAATGATGAACTACACTGTTATGCAAATGAGTAGAATGTTGACGTCATCCGTCAAAGTAAACGTTTATTTCCTCGTTCGAAAGTTTAACCCTAGTCGAGGGTTGAGCATCATTTGAAATGTGTTAACACAGTTTTAGTCTTTAGCATATAAAGTCAATTTCAGATGCAGATGTGCGTGGTTTAGCCGTTGATGGAGCTGGAAAAAAACTTTATTGGAAAGATTCTGAAAAAAACAGAATTGAAGTAATCAATCTGGATGGAACAAAGAGAACAATTCTGTTTGACGCGGGATTATCCTATCCACGTGCAATTGAGATAGACACAGCTAACGGGTATGTCACTCTCTCTTAACGCGCGTCAGTCTTTTTTTCAAACACCCAAAGGAGATGAACTATGTGATCACATCTCGGATTAACTTGTATTCTGTATATTATTAATGCATCTAAACCACACATTCAAATTCGTTGAAAAATAATAAAAATGTCAAAGAAGAATGATTGCCTTTACATTTAAAACATTCCAGGAATTAAATTTCATTAATAATATCTCAGCTTTAGTAGTTTTGTAAGTTTCTATATAATCTGTCCAGTATAGGCCAATTCTGTAAATACATTGTCACATGGCATCTGTACTATGTTGTGGATAAAATTAGTGTAGGCTTATACAGGTGTCACATGTGATACAGATATAACACTGTATTACAGAATATACTTACAGTACTTAGAATCCTGCCATAAAACCATCGAACCACCTGTATCATAATCTAAATTAGTAAAAGACTGACCCCATTAAAGTAATAAATCTGGATGGAACCTACAGAAAAATTCTTTTTAGTTATGTTTGATATATCTAACGGGTAATGTCACCATCTATACACAGTAAACCACTTTTCACTTTGCAAGGAGATCAACTATAAACTTCACATTTCCAATCTTTTGTTTCTTCTTTTTGATTAGTAAGCAAAAACGTAATAATAATAATGCATTAATACAACTCAACAATTAAGGTAGTAAATATTCGTAAATCATTAATAATTAATCTGCCTCAGTAATTTCGTAAGTTTCAATATATATTTTTTTATCCGTGGAAGGGATGTGAACGTCTTGTAACAGAACGTTAAATGTAGTAACATAGATTATACTTATACTTAGATACCTGTACTGGACTGATAGAGAAAACCATGTGATAGAGCGAGCTAATTTAAACGACTTGAGTACAAGGGCTGTCTTAGTAACAAGTGTACCAGTCGCAACCGGACTTGTTTTAGCAGTTCCCGGTAAGTTACTGTAGGCCTATGACCATGAATGCATATAAGTTATATAATATTACTACCGTATGTAATATATTATGCTTACTATTAGTAACTATTTCTAATGCTGATTGTTTATGAATGTACATAAAGTCGCTTACTAGGCTATAGTCAAACCTAGAAAATAAATTGTTACCAACTTTTGAGCCCGCAGAGCTTAATGACAAAAAACAACGATCGATTACCGTACATATTAAAATAAATTAAATTATGTTTTAAGTATCGTGGCTGGTATCGAGGCCTATTTCTATTGTCATCCACCTATATTAGGCATGGCGGTGGTTGATAAGTGCTATGGATGTTACAAAATATTCTTTAATACGTGAAGCTATTGGTACCAACTAATCCCAAGTACATTTTAACATAATTTGACTTGTTAATACGTATAATACAATAAGGATCAAGCACGCATGTTTTGAAATACTATTTATAAGAAAGGAAAGATGTAGTATGATGCATGTACTGACGAAATTGAGGAGGCTAACCTTGTGCACGCTCCATATTATGTATAGTCAATGTGTGCGCATCCGAGGCATGTGCTGGCTCAGCATTGTATTGCTAGTTCATGATACTATAAATCGTGTAAAATGTACGTGGGGTTATCACTTTGACATTCAATGTAGGCCTACTGACATTAGCGACTTTGCGTTCACACGACGCGCCACGCGTCTTTCATTCGAGTAAAAAGAAATTTCCGCGCACGCTCAGAAACACATGAGCATGCGCATAATGACATTTTTACTCGTTAGGCACAAAGTATGTTGCTCAGACCCCATAATCAAAGCTATGCTTACATTTAATTACATTCTCCTCTTTCTCAATGAGTGATAAACATTTTTTTTTACGTTTTACATTCTGATTCATTTTCTTAAATGTTATTTTTCATTTGAACTAAATGAATGATAATCCATTTTTGCGCGCCTACTAAAAGGTCACGTTCTTGAAATTATCGTTTTATTAAAACTTAATACGCATATTCAAGTACAGTATTCAATCGTAAACGTCTCTCTCATTTTTGTTTTTCACTATTCTTAAGATGGAAAGATGTATTGGTGCGACCATATAACTAAGTTAATCGAGGAAGCTAACCTTGACGGTACTAACAGAAGAACGATTATAACTCTGCCGAATAGCCCGCATGAAATTGACATTTATGGAAACTATCTGTATTGGACAGGTTATAATGGTGGTATATATCGAGTGGATAGAACAACCGGAGTATCATCACGAGAAAGTAGCGATATTAGACTTAATAATCCAAAAGGCTTATATATTTTAACAAGTAAATATTCAATTTTAATATTGAAATGAAATTGTTAACTGAAATTGTAGTTAAAGATGCAAATGGCACACGTTCCATTAGCGTTGCTTTTATATTTCTATTTCAGTATAGGCCTAGTTAATAGTATACAAATAATGAATGTTTATGAGTGTAATGGTACAAATAATGGCACGAGGTGAATGATGAAAGGTTATATTTCAACGAGGCGATGAGCCGAGTTGAAATATAACCTTTCATCATTCACCAAGTGCCATTATTTGTACCATTACACGAATACAAAACATTCATTATTTGTTTTATATAACATCTAAATAAATTCTAGTTATTTGAATCAAATAAAAGGTAGCCCTAGCCAAAGTTTACTACATTTCATTCACACACATTTGATTAAAAACATTAACATTTCGTTTTAAATAATTTTATATTAAATGTTATATTTATATGGATTTCGTAAACACACCTACTTTTGTGTTAATTATGTCAACAAACGACCAAACAATCCTAGGCCTAGCAAGGCTAAAACGCCTAGGCTAGGCCTAGCCTAATACTAGCATGGCCTAGGCTAGACCTAGTAGCCTAGTACTAGCTTGGCTGAAAGGCAAAACTTCGACAGACAATTGGAACTTATCTAAGCTAATTATGGTTTTTCCAACAATTCCACGTCCTGTAGGGATGTCCCCATTAATTAATCAAAATCCTAAAAACGATCTAAAGCTAATTTAAATGCCTTTTTGAATGAAATTAGTACATAATGTCCAAATCGTACACAAATATCTGCTGCTGTTGCATATCTCGAGGTGGTGTTTACAAATGAAACTCAGACCAGACGACAGGTGGCGCTGTTGTATTTCACAGTACATAGCCATATCATAGGATAATTTGTGTACTAGATTTTTTTTCATCCGCGAGACGTTTTTTTTTTCGTACACAAAAATGTTTCAAAAAGTACTATTTAACGATCGTTGAATAGTGCGTACTATTGCACGCCATGTGACCCACATTCGTCCAATCAAATGACAGGAATTTATTTAGGTGTTATATAATAAAGTATATTTGTGGTCAACAAGCCTATTTTTAATTTACCTTTTTTAAGTACCTACATTCACAATTAAGTCAAATGTGCTAGTAAAAACACTCTTTAGAACAAAACAATGTAAGACGAAATTGGAAATTCACTCAGTTTCCGAAATAATTTAAATCGACGAAATATTATTATATTATAATATTATTGGGCGAAAGTTGCTTAATTTTTGGCGAACAAGAGTTCCATCGAGTACATTTTGATAAAAGACGCATTCCTACATATTATTGTGTTTGGTTATTTTAAGATCACAGACTACATTTTAAGAACCCTAATTGAACCTATATTGCGGTCATTTTTGTTGTATTTAAACGGGTATTAATCTGAAAAAAGAAGTTCATTATAACAATTTAAGCGACTAGCTTTAAATACCGGTATGCATTGCGCGCAAATTGCTTCAACGATAAACCCCAAAATAGAGGCGATTGTGAATAAATTTACCGGATCTTCCCCATTCTGTATGGATTCTGCCACAACGCAAGGATGTATTTTTCTAATGTGAGAACCAAGCTTTAAATGAATACGGTAATGAATAGTAAGTTGTTTAAAACAATATGATTCAGATTCAAACAACTGTATCTACAAATTATTGCCAATAAACTATTAGGTTGAACACAACGAAATAATTACGTAAACAAAATAATTAATATCCTTAAAATGTAATTGACTACAAATAATTAAATAATCTGATAGCAGACCATCGTATAGACATTTATAATACACCTGATTGTATTCTTGCAATTTCATTGGTCAATTATGCCTCGTTAAATAGTGAAGTCAATTTTTTCAACGAATATAAAACATAAATTATTTGTATAATAATTCTTATTTTTATTGTTATTATCTAATTGTTTATTAATACCGGCAACGTATACTTTCAGCTCCCATCATCATCATGGATGCGGGCGCAACCGTAGAAGATTCGACAACCTACTACGGAATTGAAGATGAAGTGAAGACAGATTTCTTGGTGAACACTACTGGATTGACATTAGGAACAGGCATTAAAATCACCCTAACAGCTGAGAATATGGAGGTAATTAACTAAATAGTAAAAAGGAACACAAATTTTGTATATACAGTTTTTCTGACCATGTCATTAATTTATATATATCATGTCTATATATAATGACAAATTAGGCTATTTTTTGGTAATTCTCAATTTAAGTCGGCGGCTATAGGGTGTAATGTTTTCCACTTCGTTGTACTTTTGGTGGTGTTCATCTAATAATCACATACAGTGTCAAAAATCGGATAATTAGTGTTTAAAACTTGCACAGTTGTTGACCTGTGCGTCGATGATTCTCATTTGAGAATGCATATGAAGTTATGGAATAAGTAGAATGGAAAAACTTCGTAGTCGCAAGACGATAATTCCGCACGTGATCCGGATTTTATATGCATTTTGTTTGGATTGGATTTTACACGTTAACTAAAACTTTGAGATTTAATTTTGAAAATACATTTCTATATCATATTTTATCAGTGACACTGACAGGTTCAGAGTTCTCATAAACATAAACTATTTACAAGAAAAATGTTTAAATATAACGGCAAAGAACTAATCAAATGTTGGCCGGACATAAAGTCCACCGTAAGCCTACTGAGAACAATGGATAACATGTCTGCCCTACTGACGGACGTAAAATGAATGTGGCCAAATGAAACAAGCTATGCATTCATGTGTCGTGTGTCGACATGGATAAATACGTTAGTGTTTCCAAGAATTAGCACACACGGAACATAATGTATATAGTAGGCCTACTATAATACCGGTTGGGTGTAATTATTACCCGATTCACCGTGCTGTATCTTCACGTACTGCTAGATATTTTCTCAGTGTCGAAGGAATATTTGGGTGTAATACTATAGGAGAAACATGTGAAACACATGTGATGTTGTATTATCAAATATTCCTATGATACTGGCCCGGATACTGAGCAAATATAGATACAGCACCGATAATCTGGTGGTAATTATAGTAACATCTTTTTTCAGTTCAACCTGTCTGCAGATCCTTTTATATGGACTTTAACAGGAAACGGAAATACCGACTCAACCATGACGGTATGGTTCTGTTTTATATGTTCCTAATATACGGTATTGGTTAATTGTGTAATGTTGTGATCATAACAAAATAAGTTTGACGTGTGATTTTAGCAGTGAAATAATTAAATATAACTTAATGTAATGATATGTCAAAACCATAGATATATGTATTTTCTCTATAATATAATTGGACGTGCGGAAGAAATAGAAGCAGAACCCGACTTTAATCTCAGAGATTCTAAGATTTTTACATAAATTCTGAGTTACTTCTCGATCCCGATCTACTGTGTTTTGTTTTTAAGTCAGATTTACCAGGGAGTTATTACAACTTCCTGAATTTACTATCAGATGGTGCTACAGATTCATTGTATTTTTCAGAGCGACTTAAATTTCACCCTGATCTCCGCATCAGAAATTACTTTGTCTTTTAGTAATAACAGTTTGTTTTCATCTGACATTCAATTTGAAGGGACCATCAATTCTACTGTTAATGGTATTTTAACTGAATCTTTTGTTTTTATAATAATAATAATTACCTCCGCCATAAGGAGGTTATATTTTCATCCCTGTATGTTGGTATGTTTGTGTGTATGTGGGTGACGTGTGTGTGTGTCTGTGAACAGCCTGGAAGTCACAGTTTTTATGCCACAACGATCTATGCCCCAAAAGCTCGGACGAGTTCGATTTTAAGGGGAAAAGGTCACAACTAACAAAAAAACACAGTTTGTATCCGATTCTCTCCAAACTTAGCCACAATGATCAATGATTCACCATATAATTGTGGTTAAATTTTGAAGAGTCAGGATCAAAGATTAAGGTCCAAAAAGAAAAGAAATAAAAAAATAATTAAAAAAAAAAACCCTCAGCGGGAATTGAACCAGCAATCACAACTGTGAGAGGCTGGATACATAGCCATTACACCAAACTCTCATCCACAACTTTATAGTGTGCAGTTAGCCTATTTATACTTAGAACTAATAAAAAAAAGTAAAACGTTATAATTTCCGGGGAAATTTTATGTAGGGCAATTTTACAGTAGGCGGAGGTTTGTACTCTCGGAGTACCCTCTAGTTTACACTGTAAGCTGTTTAACCCAAATGAGTGTTACCACATTCTTGTTCCTATAAAACTGATATCGTTAGCGTATAAGATCAGATTTACTATCAAATTGATAATCTTTTGTAACAGTTTTTTTTTATGAATTAATATGCAGACCATAACCGATTACCATATCACATTATAACAGTTCCTATAGATCCCTCCGGTATCGTAATTACGTCAGCAAGTGCTAACAAAAACTACTTGACAAGAAATATAACACCAATACTTCTTTGAAGTGAACAGTATAGTTTTAATGTCTTCTTAATTTGAATTACCTTAGGTATACAATAATAATCTTTATTTATTGTTGTTACATCAATTTCTATGTAGCCGATGTAAAACCTGGAGCTATTTTACGTGTAACTATAACAGTTGAAATAACTGACATATTCAATGGCTTAGTCACCGCAGAAGGAGTGTCCAACGCAGTTTTCAGTAAACTACCGCAATTCGTGATGAACATCACCGAGCAATCTGCAGATGGCAATGTTTATGTTAACGTTGGTCAAAAAGTGCATATGAACCTTATTGTTGAGTTTCCAAAAGGTACCGCTGATCCTACAATTGAAGTCACACTACCATACAACTTCACGACTAACAAGACAAGCGAGCAGTGGAGTATCAACAAAGTGTCCGTTTCGTATGTCAGTGACTCCTTATCCTGTACATATTCGACAGAGTTCTGCTACTACGCTTCTCAGACGCAGTACATTGCTAACGATGATGATTTAGGCATCCTTAAAGACTGGTCGGTGACACAGTTCGACGGATTTATTGAAGTGAATGACCCAGATGCTTCCTATAACATCTTGGCGTTAGAAGTTGAAATTGTCCTAGACGATACAGACGCGGTGGTCAATGGATCTGAGCACTGGTTAGGACTTGGAATGCAGATTGGCGATGGAGCTCACATCTGGGTTGGAGAAGTACCAGTTTATACGCTGATTAATGAAGTCCCGAAGCCTAAGATGTCGTTCAAGATAACATACGAAACTAATTCCTTTTATAAAGGGTAAGTTTAGTATCGGATACAAGCAATGTAGGCCTACTGTAAGAGTAATTGTTCTTATTATTGTAGAATAGTATGAATGAAATAAGATAAATTTGAATGATTCAAGTTGACACCAGCGAACACTATCAGAACTTATGATGTATATTATTTAATTGGTAAACAATATTGCATTCGTCGTATTTGATCGTTGGCAATCATTGTTTATGTTTGGCAATGTAATGTTTTAATGCAACCAATTTGAACATAAGCGGTTGACATTTTGTTTGCGGCATTTGACATTTGGGTCGCGACAATATTTTCACATAATTGCTTTTGACGTTCTATAAGTATTGGGATATAATGATTGTGGTACCACTCTAGTTCGAATTCGATAAGATTGGTTGTTATTTTCAGTGATGATGTAATACTACTGATTAGTATTTGGCACGATGACGATTCAACCGGAAAAGCAGTAAATGTAACTTTCACAATAATGACGTCGAAAAATGTGCGATATCTTAGTCTTGAATCAGAATATACAGAGCTGTTCCAGCCACCAGTGGTAAACCCAAGCATGTCTGGACCATCTCCTGTTCGATTTAATGTAAGTTATTCTACAATCAACCGGATTCAATTATGTGTAGGGCCCATGGTCAGCTTGGTCAATAAGGTTTGGAAGAGTACTTTTACTTAGTACTTTCGGTGTTTACCTACAGCGCTGATACATTTTGAAAGATTAGGAAACGGGTGGATGGCCAGCCAGTGTAGTACCTTCAGTAACATGTTCAGAATACATTCATACACCTATTAATGAAGTATAACGTCTGTCTGCATTAGGATAACAAATTCGATCTTGGCTGGGTGCGATTTGTTCAGTCTTCAGATTTGTTATCATTTAAAAGGTTTACAATTATTACAGCCATATTTCACTGTGTGGTGTGTTTCTTTTTCTCTGTTTTAATGACTTATGATATAAGTGGACAGGGGTTTTCTTAATGAAATCAAAGACAGGCGTATATGACAACATTTAGTAACATTTTGTATGTATTTTACAGCTCGGAACTATTCAGATTGCTGCCAAACCAACTTTCCGTGTACGCCTAGGAATCGACAAAAACGGAAACACTGTGCCGGGCACTCATCGATTTTTTGGCGTGGTTGATTTGTTGTGGTTCTCGACTGCTAATATCGCTAAAGTTCTTGGTTCCACAAAATATTTTCAATTTAAGTATTCGGACAGACCAGATGGTGGTGGTGGTAAGTGTACAATAGTGTTTTTAATAAGGCGACCAAAACATTGAGAATGTTTCTTTCACAACATCAAGCCATTCTTATCAAATCTGAATTATATTTATTATGATTGTAATATCGGTAAAGTATCAACAATTTTTCCTGTAAACATAGAGAAGTTGTAGATACAGGAACACATGTGTATCATAACGATGACTTGCCTCGACCAAAACAACTTTCGTTGATACAATTAATTTACATGTATGTGATCGATATTACGTTGTAATAAACAGTGTGTCTATGATTTTTACAAACATGAATCGGCTGATTGTAATAACTCTATAACTCTTACACTGTACTTGTAGATTTATGTCGATCTGGTTACACACCTTACGAAGAAACGTGTTACAAAGTGTTCAACGACACGCTAGAAACTTGGGATGCAGCAAAGGCGGCCTGTGAAGCAGACAATGCGCAATTAGTCATGATTGAAGATACGTTTGAACAGCAATTTCTTCGCGGGCTCGTTCCAGCACTCTCGCCATACAAATACTGGATTGGGCTAAAAGACGTTGGGGTGAGTATGACTCAGAGATGCCACGTCACTAGTAATCACCGTAATGAACTGACTAAGTAAACGAGGCAGGCCAGGGACGTAACTTCGACAGGGCAAGTCTATAACTAATGACATGATATGCCATTCATTATACTCATTATGACTTTTCAATTATAACAATGTATATGTTCTAGGGTACTGATACTTTCAAATGGACAAACGGGTCATCGGCGTCTTTTACAAAATGGCTACCAAACAGACCCGGAACAAGTGTGACTGAAGACTGTGGAGCTGCGGCTTTTGTAGATGTATACGATACCAGGGATTTCAGTACTGATCTTGGTGATTGGGACATTATGGATTGCACCGCTATCCTGCCAGCTATCTGCGAGTATAATATGTTAGATTTTGAATACGGTACGCTAAATCCAAGGTTCTTAACATACTGCAAAAGACCGTGTTTCTGCAGCCAAAAATTAACCGATAAAACTTAACCGATAATTAACCGATGTGGAAACGGGGTTTAACTGATTCCGCTCCAGAAAAATTAACCGATAATTATCTTATTCAAATCGAATAATTATCGGATAAATGCAATAATGTTTTAACCTTTGACCTAGGACAAATTGTTGCGATGTCATTGTGCACTTGGTTTTTCGATAATGACTACATACTATCATAGACTAGTTCGCCACAATAAACCTCTAAATGAGTTACAACTGTAATTTTGTAATAAAGTAGCACACAAATATTGTCTATTAGAAAATGGGTTTTAGCAAAATAAATACGGATTTCCATTTTTAGTTACTTTTTTTCTTCAGATGAGGGAACACCAGAACCAGCATCTTCTTCAAATGAGGGAACACCAGAACCAGTATTTTATTCAGATGAGGGTACACCAGAACCAGTACTAGGACCTGCAAAAGAAGCTGTGATGAGGTACAGTAAATGGACCGAATCTCAGACAGACGTCTGCCATTATGAAGGGGGATCGAGCCAGTGCGATGGTTGCGTAGCTGGTGCTCATAAGTGTGAAAATGGAAAACATACTGTGTGTGTCAGTGATCTTAGTAAATGCCCAGTTGTAGGTAAGTTTGGAAAAAAAGAATTCTGTATAGTATAGCTAATATTGCACAAGAAGTTCCGTCGCATCATTAGAAAACTCTAAGAGCTTAAATATATATAACACTTCTTAATCTACAATACGTGTTTCAGTAATGTTAAAACATATCAGTCTAAACTAATATCCCTTAAAACCCCAAAAGGAAACTAGTAAATTAGACGCACTTTTACCAACAATTCACATGGTTTTATCCGTGTGACTTTTAGCAATTTGTCGAAGAATCAACATATTTTTCACACAATACAATTTATCGATTTTTTAAAAATTATTATTTCGACACAGATTACTATGACCGGGGTTTTGTCATAACTAAGAAGTTGGATGATCCGGATAACGACGTCATTTTTGCTTGTAACCCTTCAGTTGGACGTCTATCAGACAAGATTGTTCCGTCCTGCTATGTACAAGATAATCCACCAGATGGACGCTGGAAAGGTAACAAAATGAGGATTGTTTTCGTAATGTTCCTCAAAGAATATCACTGACCTGAGTCTGTCTGATATATTAAAACACAAAGAACTTTCATACTTAACGCCTAATTTCTACGGGTCATCATACACATCGATATGGACAGCAAGAGGAATCTCTAACTTGATAAATCGAAAAGTAATAGGCTTAACACTGAAACTTTCTCCCGGAGATCTTTCGTTTTGCAGAGAACTAGCAATGAATTGATTTCTTTTGTCAATACATCCTGCCTTGAATGCCTAGCGGCCACACATATTTTCCAATTTTTAAAAAAGGCACATAATAAACGGAACATCTAAATCTATCCCAGTATTATTACTATTATAATATGTATAAAAAATTAAATATGTTTCAATAGCTCTACCAATGAACCTACACAATGTCATTGGATCTAACCAACTCACAGGAATTATCTATGGCATTCACATGGACATGCGCAGTTACATGCGCAGTAAGGATCATGGTGCAACGTGGGTGTTTATCAGTAAAGACGCCTGGGACTCTTTGACAAAAAGTTTGCCGGACTTCAAGACGGCTGGAACTAGTGAGGGCAACTGGCTGTGTAAGTTATTTATCTTTTTCTATTTGGTTACTGTTGTCTGACGTACGTTTGACCAATCTCAAGCGACGGCTCATCTGACCTGTCTCTTGTGATTGGTCAAGTGCTTAAAAATAAGCTGTACTTTGCTTCTGTGGAAATAAATTAGACTTTTTTTTGTTTTAATATACGGTGACCTTAATTCTGACAATGGAACTAAATAAAACCACGTTAGATTTTAAAGTTACACTTCTATAGTTACTATAATATAAAATTACTATATTTTTGTAATTAATTTCTATCTCATCTGCAGATGACGACAGTGGCCTCAAGTATGATGGCGTTTTGAAAATGAAAAAAGACTGCTGCTAAATAAATGTTATGACATTTTAGCGGCCCGACTCTTTTTCAGCTGTCGCAATTAGGCCCTATTAGGAAAATTGGATTTTGTCCTGTTAAATGGCATCGAAAACTTATCTTTGAATTTTACTAAATATTTTTGTTTTATATTTGTTTGTGATTGTAATTATGATATTTGCAGCGTATTTAATTAAAACAAAAGTTAAAACAAATGCAAAACATTTCAGAAATTTACTAATCGTAAGAGAATTACAAGTTTATCACCTTGAGCAAAACAATGTGAATATTTATTATTATTATTACATTTTTTCAATTTTAAATATGTAAGATGGTATCAGTTATTATTAAGTAAAATAGAAATAGGGTATAGAGACTATGTGACCAAAATACAAATAGAGTAAATTCTGTATAATGTCTGGCGACAATAAACATTGTGCTGTATCGTGGCTGATGACCGCAACGGCTCATATCATAGCACCTAATATTTATAAACTTAGCCTAAATAATCTCTTACTATTACAGTATCCGATAGCGGATAAATATTTTTGTCAGAAGAGGCTGTTTAATGTCACTCACGGATACTTTAAGGTCATTAATGTCACCGTCACTGTATTTTAGAAAGTAGTCCTAATTATCAATTTCATGAAATTTATGCAACAAAATGCCGTGCTTTTAGTTTAATGTCTAGTCCTAGGCCTCTAGATGGCTCTTAGCTTTCGTGGTCTTAGGTTTCGTGACACCCCTAGTCCTAGGCCTCTAGATGGCTCTTAGCTTTCGTGGTCTTAGGTTTCGTGACACCCCTAGTCCTAGGCCTCTAGATGGCTCTTAGCTTTCGTGGTCTTAGGTTTCGTGACACCCCTAGTCCTAGGCCTCTAGATGGCTCTTAGCTTTCGTGGTCTTAGGTTTCGTGACACCCCTAGTCCTAGGCCTCTAGATGGCTCTTAGCTTTCGTGGTCTTAGGTTTCGTGACACCCCTAGTCCTAGGCCTCTAGATGGCTCTTAGTTTTCGTGGTCTTAGGTTTCGTGACACTCCTAGTCCTAGGCCTCTAGATGGCTTCGGCTTTGTTAAATAATGTCGTATACGTATAAACATCTTTGTGAACATGCCGTGTTAATCTTACTGTACAATCACATGGCTTTCCGATTTTTAAGGAAAATATAGGCGTAGGCCAAGTTCTACTAGATCTTATGTACAATTTCATAAGACACACTTTAATTAAGCCTTTCGTTCCGCGAACGTATACCGTTTGCCTCCTCACACCAGAAACTCCTTGCAAGAAAAAAACTATAGCCTCAATGTGTTTAAATAAGGAATGTATTATTATTATTGTTAAATTGGTGTATTAATTGAATTAATTAACGTAATTCAGCGCTTAAATAAAGTTGTCGAAAAAAAAAATCATTATTACATAGTTGAATTTTTTTTATGTTGTACTACTACATAACCACAGACATCTGACACTTGACTTGACTACTAACCATTGCAAGAAATTCTCGCTATATTTGAGAATTAGGATTCATATTATGACTACAGTATTTTAATTCATTGAAGTTCAAACACCCAATTTGTACGGCCATCTGCGTTGAAATACCGGTTCTCGTCAGTTGGCGTTCTGGATGGGAGAGCGCGCGTCTGGAATCGCATCGGATGCTCTATATGCTTTATTTTTTCTCCTACAAGAAGAGGCTAAAATCATGAATAATTCATGATTGATAAGTCATTATGACATTATAGGGGTCGCTATATATTTACATGGACAGTAATGTGAGTGATGGAGTAATGATAATATCGGGATAGCATGTGGTAGGCATGGGTATGGGCATGTTTTCTTAAAGTTTTTGAAAAATACCTGAAAACCAGGAGCAACATGCATAATCAAAGTGACAATGAGTGCAGAGCAAAGATTCTCAATTCAATATAGGCAAGTTATGCTTGACGATAACTTTAAATTGTGGACGTTTATCGCGCAAACAAACATTACAAAAAAAGAGTTAACAATTTTCTGAAATTATTTGTGTTAATATAAGTTTGTGGGCGAATTTATTTTCGCAAACCGCATGTTCCCTGATCTCTAAATTAATTTTGGTAGCACATTCTTTACTTTCACAACTGTGATTGGCTAAATCGTCGTCACTGCTTTGCTCCAATTGGTTGATTGTCTACTCAACAATCACTGTTGCCACCGCGTATTCTAAACTTTCTCGGAACAACGATAGTCAACTGCAGAAGAAACACGTCTGCTACCAAGCTCCGCCCCAGAAGAACTTTTAGAAAAGTAGAGGGCGCTATAATAATAATAATAATAATTTTTATTTGGAAAACGCTTTTTGAACAGCGGCACACATAATAATTAATGGTGCATCCTTAAAACAATTAAACATACAATATAAAAATATATGAGTATCAAAATAAAGATAGACTAGATTAAAACAGATAATACTCAGATAAAACGGAAGTTCGATAAAACCAAATTAAAAATAAACTGTAATACTAAAACCAATTAAATGCAACCCACATACATAAGCTTGGACACTAAATTAGCATATCAATTAGTATATAAACAAATTATGGAAATGTTGCCAAAATATTGTTTTATGTTGTTATTATGTATAAGGACCTCAAATCACCGGACAAAAAATGAAGTTATCTAAATCACTTCTTCTATTAAGTTAGGGTGTCTGAATAGGGCCATATGGGGTAAGATTATTCCAAGTTAAATAACAAATAATAACGGATCGATGTTTCGTAAAATCTTCTTTTTTTTTGCTGTAAAGTTATATACTAACTTGTTTTAATTCATAAGATTTACTGAAACTTAAAGCAGATTCAAAAGGCAACAAATAGCCTAACTATACTAAATAAATCATATTTATATAACAGTACCACACTACTACAGATTGTATGAATATTATAATTTTAAAATAAATTTATTTAGAAAAATTAATACAAACAACTTGAAATGCTATTTTTCATAAATTAATAAATATAGGCCTGAAATAAAAATAATTATAGGCCTGCTTTACATTTTGTATACACTACTTGTTTTTAATGTGTTATAGGCCTACTGCGTCTAATAAATTACACATTTATTTAAGATTGAAGAAAATTGGGACTCATGACTCCTAAAGTTATAGTAATCTTATTTACTTTAGCAGTTCCTGAAAAATTCTCTATATGTATGTTTTACATTTTCTTTTGCTTGTCAAATAAATAAATAAAATAAGACATTTTCACCAATAATAACTTTTTAAAATAATTATAATCCGAAATTTGATTAGCGACCTCTATGTATTATAAAAACTAATTACGTCAGAGTCTGGCCAGCGGTTGTATGACGCATTGATGACGCGTCACAAAACCCGATGAACCACAGATTCTCCGGAACTCACATTGTACTCTCGTCGTACGATTGTTGTAAACAGTGTGGTGGTGCGGTGTGGTATGTTGATATCAGCTGATTGTTGACATTTTGGAACTTTTATTACAGAAGTTGGAAAGTGTTTGTATAAGAGAATAAAGGCAAATTATTATAGCGGTCGAAAAATGGAACATTCCCTTATCACACTTTAAGGTTAGGGCCTAGACAGAAAAAAAACGCTAGGCCTTGATAGACGTTTAACAAATCATCGTCAATAAATTGTTGTGTGACGTGAGGAGAGTCTAAGCTAGGACAGGTAGGCCTACACTACATATAGAGGGAGAGGGATTGCCAGGGAGAGATGGCATCCGGTGTTGTGGAAGAGGGCCCTGCTGCTGTAGCAACCTGTACGAATGATGCTGATACTACTACAAGCCAGCCTGATGCAGCAGTGCCTGGGGTTTCGATGTATGGCTGGCGACGTGATTTAGATAAAACCTTTGAAGAAAAATGGGGTCCATTGAGATCAAAACATATACGATTAAGGCAATTAGCAGAAATGATAGGGCAGGGATTTAGGTGAGTAAACAGCAAGATTTATTTTTTTATTATCTTGTATTCATTATTGTACTGTAGAATCCGATCCGGGACGATTTGTTTGGCCTGGACGATTCCTTAAGCAGCCAAAGCTGCCGTATCCCTCGTTAACCACAGCGTAAAATAAATTCCTAAAAAAGTCATTTTTTATGCAATTATTATTTCAGAAAAAAACATTTGTTTATGCATTCGCCAACAAATTTGTTTAAACATTGTTGACATGGCTATAAAGGAGTATAACATAATCATTTAAACATAGTTGACATGGCTATAATAAGGAGTGTATAACATAATCATTTATGCACTTGTCAATTGTATGACTACTATACGACCCCCGGGAGAGGTGCGTCATTTGTCCGATGTGCGTCATACTTTTGAATACCATGATGCACCCGTGCGTCAAAAAGGTGACTTACCTTTAGGTGACCATGACGCACCCATTTTGACGCACTGTGACCATGTTGTTTATGATATGGTGGGTGGTAAAGTGACGGACATTGACAGTACTGTACACACCTTGTTCATTGATGTGACGTACCATCTAGGTTTTTTGACGCACCCCTGCATCAGTAATTATTTGTAAATGACGAACCTCTCCCGGGGGTCGTATAGTGGGTCATACAATTGACAAGTGCATTAAACATAGTTGACATGGCTATAAGTTGAGCATAACATAATCATTTTCAGCAATGTTTTAGGCTCAGTATTTTAAAAAGTCCCGGACCGAATCGTCCCAGGAGTGAATCGTCTCTTTTTATTTACAATCTGTAAAAATGTAACTTTAGTTTATTTATTTATAAACTGTTAGAATTGTAAAATATTTAAATGTATGTTTATCTATTTAATTTAATAATTTCAATTTAATAAAAGGCCATGTGTTAAAAATGTGCAAACTTTTCAAATTCTGCAATACCTTTTGTGCAGTTTGAAATTGTGCAAAATCCAGAACTGTAGGAAGGGTTTTTACAGTTCCCATCCCTTAGTGTGCTGATCTGTAATAATACCCCTTTCATATTTCCTAGCAAAACTCTTAGTTTACAAAAACCAGTAATTTTTACATGACGTGTACCCTGGTGTGTATTTTTGCTAGGCGATGTGATAGGTGAATAAGTTTGAAAAGGGCACTTCAGGATATATATAACCCAAGCATCCCCGCCCACCCCTCCATCACCCCATCTGCCTTGGAAAGTATAAATGATATATCATAACATCATTAATTTTGAAATGTTTGTTGAGATCGTTATTACCCTGACCTTCAACTCTGCTTGTTTTTAAGTCATCTGTATCATCCTACTTCCTACCGGATGAATGTTCCGTTAGTTATTTGTTAGCATTTGACGTGCTGACTCTCTTCAGCAGTGTGAGGGCGAAGATACTTGTGACCTTTCATTTTCACAGCCTTTGATTTTCAAACGCCACGCAACTACACACATGTTGAGTCTAACAGTCATTCTGGGCATGCTCATGCGTGACTTCTCGACTCAACACCTACGTAATTGAGTAGCACATGGCGAAAACGAAAGGTCGATAATTGAAAATATGTACAGTCAACATATGATAATTCAATACCGATAAATGTTTTCACAACTTGTAAATTGTTTTTAATTATGAATTAATATTTATTAATTTAATATTTTCAGGTATATTCAGCTTTATTATAAAATGAAGCGAGAAGGAAGGCGTATATTTATTGATCAAATTGAACCAACAAAATTAAAGCAAATTTATGGTAAGGTAGAATTATTAAGAAGTTCATTTTATCTTGATTGATATATTAAAATTGCACTTCGATTATCTAAGACGTATAACATTAACTATATATACTATGTTCAATAAAACATAAACCAGTCAGAAAAATACCATTAAAATAATTAGTAGTTTTCATAAAGGTCATAAAGGTTTATATTTATGTTACACTTTACAATAAGATGTTGTGTACTTATCACTATTTATCTTCTGTTCGTTAAACAAAGTTAAGAATAAACATCTTTATTCTTTCACACACAATTTTGTTAATGATGTGAAAGCTAATCTTCATTAAAACTAGATTTTCAAATAAACATTAATAAATTATGAACTTGTAGCACTAAATTTGGTCAAGCATAAATTTCATTCTAGCAATAATTAGACTTCGTTTAGATTTGTGTTTCTAAAGGTATGTGTTTTAGTTTCAACAGTTATGTTGTATGTTATCATCCATCTGAAATTTGGTGTATGAATCTGCCTTAAGCTCTGTCTACACTATCAAACTAGTTTGACAAAAAAAGTGTGACATCACATCACATTGTTTTAATTGAATAGCAAATGCACTGTTATATGATGTACTGTACTTATTCTATGTTATATTCAACCCATTGAAGAATTAGTGATATTTTCCCCTATTATTATTCTGAATTTTATTAAATGCATTTAGACAACTGATATGCTAGACCAATGGGCTAGCACATTTTGTTTCTTGTGGTACTCACTAGTCCTACAAAATGTTAGTAGCCCACTGTTTGCAAAATGGGCAAATAAAACCAGTCAGATTTTTTTAAACATAATAGATGCATTATGAAGCACAAGATGTCATATGATCAGTCAGTCTCATGAATATTTATGAACATTCTTATGAATATTATGATCATTCTCATAAACCACTGAACTAAAAAATTAAACCTTTTACAAACATATAAAAGACAATTAGCCTAAACTCTAAAATAGTATGCATTTCATAAAGACTTCATATGATCAGTCAGTCTCATGAATATTTATGAACATTCTCATGAATATTAATCATTTTCATAAACCACTGAATTAAACCAGCTTTTCTCTTTATACAAATATTATATTAAAGACACTTAGCATAAACTCTAAAATGGTACAATCATTTAATGTCTATTGTCATCTAAACAATATTATTATCACAAGTTTGCTGGTATGATTGTCCATAATTCCACAATTCATACAAATTGCAAATACACTAATTATTAATTGAAGTATACGATAATTAAAATTATGTTCTTTCATTAATTTCAGGTGTTCCTATTGGTGGAATAGGATGCGGTGCTATAAACAGGGGTTGGCAGGGTGACTTTTGTCGCTGGTGCCTTACCCCCGGGATGTATAGTTACGATATTGTAGAAGCTGATCAGGTAAATGAAAATATGAATGTAGAGGAACATGGAAGGGATTAGATTTAAGCTCTGTCTACACTATCAAACTAGTTTGGAAAAAAAAAGTGTGATGTGCCCAAATATGGTAGTGTTATGACATCATCATGTCCATATATGGGCACATCACATAAAGTTTGATACTGTAGTGTAGACAGAGCTTTAGACCATTTGCATATGCAATTTTTTAATAAATAAAACAGCAAATGGTAAATGCTATACTGGTAGCTTTTGTAATAAAAATGATACAATGTACACAACATGTACAGTTACATCGTACACAGTCAGCATACAGTATGTGTGCATTGAATAGAGTAAAGTAGTCAATGTACACATGTACAGTTACATCGTACACAGTCCGCATACAGTATGTGTGCATTGAATAGAGTAAAGTAGTCAATGTACACATGTACAGTTACATCGTACACAGTCAGCATACAGTATGTGTGCATTGAATAGAGTAAAGTAGTACAGTATGTTTAACCAGAAATCATAGGCAAAATTTTTGGCAACAAGAGTAGGTCACAAGAAATCTCTGAATCTACATAGATTATTAATTGAATTCAATAATTGTTTCTGATACTGTATTTTTTTTGTGGGTAGAACTGGATAAAGATAAAATGTCCATCAATCCTAAAAAAGGCTACAAATGCAAAAACCACACAGGGAAGATTTACAAGAGTTAATTTCCAAGGCCAAAAAATAACCTAAATTAGTTTGTGACAATCATTTTGTGACAACTATTTATGTTCAATTAGGGTCAAGGGTCAAGTTGAAAACCTGTTTCATTATTACATTACATGGTTCACTGATTAAATATTTTGTAATATCATTTAAAACACTAAAGTTATGGGGAAACCGGAGACCCAACAAATTGTCCCTGTGTGTGCTATATTTCCCTTGTTCATTGCATGCCAAGTGGCCCTTTGTGTGCTATATTTCCCCTTGTTCATTGCATGCCAAGTGTACCTGTGTGTGCTATATTGCCCCTTGTTCATTGCATGCCAAGTGGCCCTTTGTGTGCTATATTTCCCCTTGTTCATTGCATGCCAAGTGTACCTGTGTGTGCTATATTGCCCCTTGTTCATTGCATGCCAAGTGGCCCTTTGTGTGCTATATTCCCCCTTGTTCATTGCATGCCAAGTGTACCTGTGTGTGCTATATTTCCCCTTCATTGCATGCCAAGTGTCCCTGTGTGTGCTATATTGCCCCTTGTTCATTGCATGCCAAGTGGCCCTTTGTGTGCTATATTTCCCCTTGTTCATTGCATGCCAAGTGTACCTGTGTGTGCTATATTGCCCCTTGTTCATTGCATACCAAGTGGCCCTTTGTGTGCTATATTTCCCCTTGTTCATTGCATGCCAAGTGTACCTGTGTGTGCTATATTGCCCCTTGTTCATTGCATGCCAAGTGGCCCTTTGTGTGCTATATTCCCCCTTGTTCATTGCATGCCAAGTGTACCTGTGTGTGCTATATTTCCCCTTGTTCATTGCATGCCAAGTGTACCTGTGTGTGCTATATTTCCCCTTGTTCATTGCATGCCAAGTGTACCTGTGTGTGCTATATTTCCCCTTGTTCATTGCATGCCAAGTGTACCTGTGTGTGCTATATTGCCCTTTGTTCAGTGCTATATTGCCCTTTGTTCATTGCATGCCAAGTGTCCCTGTGTGTGCTATATTGCCCCTTGTTCATTGCATGCCAAGTGTCCCCTTAATAGAGGTGTCCCAAAGTAGAGGTTCTACTGTCAAATGCATTGAGTTTCCTTAAAGCTCTGTCTACACTATCAAACACTATTTGCCCAAATATGGTAGTGATATGATGTATTCCATATAATGGGCACATCACATTTTTTTTGTCACATTAAGTTTGATAGTGTAGACATAACAGACCTTTTCTATGAATCTTTGACTTTGAATATTTATTTGTGTCATCTTGAATGTTCTGAATATTCATTACTAATTTTTGTTTATAGTTTACTGTGTGTATACGTAAAGATGGTCAAACAGTCTATCAACAAGTTCTGTCACCTGGCAAGCCTTCGAGTAAAGTCTTGACTCACTGGAAATGGAACTTCCCCGGGGGTGATGCTACTTATCTAGGCCTCTATCCACGTGCATGGACAACGTATCGTATACCAGAGTTTAATGTAACACTGATTTGTAGGCAGATCTCACCAGTCTTCCCAAATGATTACAAGGTATACAAAATCTAAATTAATATTGGATGAGATCTTGTTACTAAAAGAAAAATTGTCCCCTACCCCTTTTAAAAAAAAATCTTATTTTCAAATGTAGTTTCCCCATTTTGAGTGTGTGTATGGAGGCATATAGTAGAAAACTTATATGTACAAACTCTCTCTCTCTCTCATAATTTATAGACAAATAAGAATGCTTTTTTGATGATTTTTAGGATACTTCTACTCCAGCTGGTGTGTTTGTGTGGGAAATCCATAACAACTCGGACCAACCCCTAGACGTTACTGTTATGTTTACCTTTCAAAATGGAACTGGTCAAGCCAGTGATAAACTTGGCGGTAGGTGGAATGAACCATTTTTAACAGAGGAGACATCGGAAGCTTCCACTACTCTAACAGGGGTGCTTCTTCACAATGCTCATCCAACGATGGATTGTACCATGGCTGTATCAGCTGCAAACACAGTAAGAAATTAACAGTTTTGTAATTCTGTCTCCGTCTCCGCTACCCTGTCTCCACTATCCCGTCCCACACACATACTTAATCTACAACAGGATACAATAAAAAATCTTAAATAAAACAATAGTAGTGTTAACTGAAAACTCGACACTTTCTTTCTGTCTGTTTTAATTCACTGTTTTGATTTAGTTTTGACCTGCTTTTCTCATTTTTTCCAGTAATTTGCCGTTGGGTTTATAAATAAAAAAAAAATATTACCAGAATATTCAATACTACATATTTACACTTTCTGTGTATTTTTAAAAACTTTTTTTCCATTTTTTAGCATTATTTTTCCAAAATAATGTAGATAAATCACTGTAAACATTTAGCCGCACAAAAAAAAATTAATACCTGTTTTATTCAATTTTATTACGCTAAAATTAATAATTTTGAATTATTAGTTTCAAAATTAAAGCACAGAATTGATATTCATATCCTCTCCTATCCCAAAATTATATTGTATATATAATATTTTCCACTTTGGTTGATTTATTTTGCTTTTTGGTAAACCCAGTCATGTGGAACTCTTCTCTTATATTCTTTGTCTATGTTATAATTTTGATTGATTGATTTTGATAATTTTTTAACTTTTCTGATGAAACAAATGAAATGAAAAAAGTTTACCAATGTATTATTGTGAATTTTATGAACGAATTTTCCAAAATGCTATGTAGACCGTTTTAACTTCACTTCAATTAAGCATGGTGTGAAATTATTGATCAGGTTGGCCTTCAAACTCTTGTATTTAACTCATTGATTCCTGCATTGTGACTGTGCTTTTGTATGTACACATTCAATACATTATTGATTATGTGCGTTTGGTGTGATTTACGTTGCTTTCACCTGGACGTGTCTACTGTTCCATCCACCCAGCTGTTTCAGGGTTTTTTTATTCATGTCATTAACAATGTAGTTCACAATGAAAAATAATCATTTATTGAAATGAGTTATTCAATCATTATTTAGTGTTAGAATATAAATTTCACATTTACTCTATGTTGTCATAATATAGACATCCCCCAAGTCTGTATTATTGTCTTTTTTATATTAGTACACTAGTCAATTTTTGTCAGAAATACAGCTCTAAAGGAGTATACGTATGAAATGCCGTATGTGCCAAAATATTGATCTTGTTACTAATATTAACTAAAAACTCTTTCTAGAACCTAGGCTAATCATAATATAATGTAGTTCCTTATGAAAAATAATCATTTTGAACAGTTAAGAATTCACATTTTAGTTAGGTACCATTCCTGTAACTAGTGGCAGAGTACATAATTATTTAGAAGTTTGGTTTAGACTTTTAAGTGCTTGCGTACGTTTTAACTCATTAATAACAGTTTTAACTTTTAAAATAAAACTATATTATAGATATTTTAATTATCTCTATGTAGCAATGTGTAAAGTTATTGTCTGTGAAAAAACATCTTGTTCTTTGTGATGATTTTAGTTCATTTATTTAATAATACTGCGTTAAAAATGTTTAATTACCATGGACCATTAGATTTTCCACTCTAAGTTCCCTGTTTTTTTTTAGTTTAGTTTTTAAGAGAATATGAAATAGATTTAGGATATTAGTGCTCTAGGAAACCTGCCCTTGATAGTACATCCTGTAAAAACTCATAAGTTATTTAAGTGTCATATCCATATATGGTCACAGATCAGATAATACTATACATAATGCAGTACCCATGAAGCTTGGTCTAGATGTTTTTAAAATGATTTGCGTTCAACCTTTAATACAATGATCACTGTGTATACTATATTCACTATATACGATTCACCCTATTGTTGTGTCTGTATTTCCTTAACTTTTGAACCCATTTAATCGTTTTATATTTAATAGTTAATTTAAATGTAACAATGTGAATAATAAATTCAAGGGTCAAAAGGTTTTAAAAATTGATCACAATAACATACTGTTGTTTATTCCCATGATTTTTAACAATCACATATTTGACAATTATTATTTTTTTGGTAGACATGTCTTGGTATTTCTCAAAATGTTACTGTCTAAAATTATTTGATTTTCTTTCTTATATTAGGGGCCCATCTTCCTACAATACATTAGGTCTTTTGAAATGTTGAAAATGTCAAAGAGCTGTAAGTCACAAAGACAGCCTTTTAATTTTGTGGAAGTAGTTGTTGGCAACAGGATGTAAGGGAATTATCATTTAAATTCTAATTGTCTAGAAATCACTATTAATAGGCTACCAGCAAAAGACAATGAATATACATAGATCATGATTTATCATTACAGTCATTACTTTTAATTGGTAATTAAAATTTAAATACCAAAAGTAGATTCCATATAGCAGACACGTGATGGAAATGAAAGCCACAGCTATCGCTCATGTAGTGGAATTTTTTTGTTCTCATTTGATTCATATGAACAATTTTGCATAGTGGAATACACGGTTCACATACGCCTATTCCAACTTCATATAAAGATATAACATGGAGCAGTATTTCTGCTGAATATTGATTCACTACAACTTTTAACCAGGTTTTATCTCCCGATTTATTACACGTTTTCATACACACATATGCGAAACCTGAGAAATCTCGAAAAGAAAGCATAGTTGCGTGCTATTTGATTACTATGATTGGTCAGTTTAATACTAGGGCAATACACGCGCGCTCAGTAAGAACTTCGATTATCTCGCAACAAAAAAAAGGCCTCTCATCAGTGTGTTTTTCTCCCGAGATTTCACAGAGGTCTTTTTTTGATTTTCCACAAAATTGTATTTACACTATGTAAACCTGGTTACATTTAGCCTCTAGAATATTATTCCTGGACAACAACTTCTACTAATCCTACACTAATACAAATTAATTTTTTGTATCATTTCAGGAAGGTGTATCTGTAAGTCATGTAACTGGTTTCAACCCCTATGACAAGAGCGATCAGGGCAAGTTATTATGGGAGGATCTTCACGAAGATGGGCAATTAGAAAGTCCGGCTGGTAAAGCATTAGTGTTTGTTTTGTGTTGTTGACTCTTTTAAAACTATCCTCTCATTTCTCCAAGAATTTTTAAAGCTCTGTCTACACTATCAAACTAGTTTGACAAAACAAGTGTGATGTGCCTAAATATGGTAGTGATATGACATCATCGTGTCCATATATGGGCACATCACATTTTTTTGTCACATAAAGTTTGATAGTTTTACAGAGCTTTACTTTAGATCGGTCTTTAGAATGATCTTCTTGTTTTGAATGTGTCAAGTTTTGGCAATGAGAATTGTTCATGACAATTCAGCTTACTACTACAGTATATGGTCAGACATTTGTCATTCTCATAAATTGATTTTCTCAAATTCAGGACCGACAGACAAGACCAAAAAGGGAACAGCAATCGCTGCCGCCGTAGCTGCTCAAACGACTGTCACCCCAGGCAGCAAAGGAAAATTAGAGTTTGTACTAACTTGGGATATGCCGAATGTTCATTTTAAAAGCCAGAGGAGGAAATACACTCGTCGCTATGCACGCTGGTTTGGTAACTCTGGTAACGCAGCTCCTACCTTGTCTTCTTATGCTATCAATAACTATGCAAGTTGGGAAGAGAAAATCGAGGCTTGGCAAAACCCAATTTTAAATAATCCGTAAGTATTGGTATATTCAGTATGAAAGTGAATTATTAAGGCACATAAGTGTACATTTTTTAGGTATTTTAAGCAGAGCTTAAAGGCTCTGTAAACATTGGTAGAGGCATAGAGATATTATAGTAAGCTCATCATAATATCTCTATGGTAGAGGCTAGATGTGTTCAACAATGTTTCAATCATTGCATTGTCAATATTATTGTTGTGTAGTAGCTGTGTGCTGCCAAAATGATACTAATTACTTAAGATGTTACATAACCTTTTATTCAACATTATGTAATGTACGGTATGGCATTGTTTATAGTGAGCTTCCTGATTGGTATAAATCTGCGTTATTCAATGAACTCTATTACATCTCTGATGGTGGAACTATATGGGTAGATGCATGTGAAGATCAGCCTACCTGTAATGGTGAGGTTATCACTGAAAACCCGAAACCAGCTCATGCTAAACTGATCAAGGAGTATGGCAGGTTCGCATATTTAGAAGGTGAGTATACTATATAGGATTCGCATTGTGCACGCTCTGTTGACTAGTGACAGGTACGACGCAGCGCAAGTACCTAACACAACATAAGTGATTTGACCAATCACAAGTGATGGATTATTCGAAGAGTCAAATAGCTTGCGTTGCGCGTACGTCCTGTCTTTGCGTCTCTAGTTGAAACCACGCTTTAATACGAACATAGTAGGTTAGTAAAGACATGGGCAGTTCTGAAATGTTGTCCTATAACATTATATTACATTACCCTGCAAATGCACTGTAGCTTAACATCATGGATTCTTATCCTTGACAGGTACTAGTATTTTTATTATGACATAAACGCTACTACTAACTAAAACTAGGAATAGTTTTATTCTTATAATACGTTCAAACCCCTAAATCTCTGTCTACACTATCAAACTTTATATGACAGAAAAATATGATGTGCCCATGGACATGATAATGTCATATCTTCACCATATTTGGGCATATCACTACCATATTTGGGCACCTCACTCTTTTTTTGTCAAATTAGTTTGATAGTGTAGACAGAGCTTTAGGGTTTTGAAACAACAACATTCTATTCCAGCTACAGTGGTCTGTAGGGCATCAGCATATTCAGAAAATTCTAAGTTCATGTCAGCATTTTTCACCACACCGTTTTTCTTTATCGTTCATGAAAGAATGTATTTGTTATTGCAGGGCATGAATACCGTATGTACAACACGTATGACGTACATTTCTATGCATCATTCGCACTAGCAATGCTGTGGCCAAAACTTGAACTATGCATACAACACGACTTTGGTAATCATATGTTTTTTATGTCCGCTTTTTATCTTAATAAATCAATAGGCATTTTTCTATAAACTGAGTGAAGGATTTGTGACCTAAAAAAAATTGCCCTACAATCAAACACACAGTATGTGTTTGTGTTGTGTGGCTATCAATTGGTGTCACATATTATACTTCATCTCCCTATAGAGGGACATACAATAGGTGGACATTTTTTGCAGAATTGTGTATTTTAACCAGTAAATTGTATAGTTAGTGTAGAAGTTCATTCATTTTACTTTTATTTCGGAACGTACATCCATAGTTACAAAATCAATTGCATCAGGTAAGAAAAAATTTAAATAAAAAAGGCAAACACACACAAAAAAGACACCGGTATCAGATTATCTCCATCATTTTGTTACCATAATACATTCTATCATTTCATTTTTGCTAGCAAACATTCTTAGTAACAACGAAAAGACAGATTAACAAACATGTCACTAGCACTAGGCAATCTTATGAGTTTTTATGACAAAGCAAGATCTATGTTTTTTTTAAATAGGTATGTTTGTTGAACATGCGGATGAGGAGGTGTTTAAAGAGTTAAACACAGGTAAAGCAACACAAAGAAAACTACTGGGATCTGTACCTCATGACATTGGTGATCCAGGTAATATATTTAATTTGCCTTGGCATACCCTTGTTTATTATACTCTGTCCATCAAAATAGAACCAATGAAGAACTTCTATGACATTTATTTTAAATGATTAAAAAGATAGAGCGTTGTCTCCCAGATGATCATTGTTAAGCTCTGTCTACACTATCAAACTTTATGTGACAAAAAAGTGTGATGTACTTAAATACACATACGCAAACCCTGAAAAATCTTGAAAAGAAAGCATAGTTGCACGCTATTTGATTACTATGATTGGTCAGTTTAATACCAGGGCAATACACGCGCGCTCAGTAAGAAATCTGATTATCTCGGATGATGTACTTAAATATTGTAGTGATATGCTTAAATATTGTAGTGATGTGATATCATCATGTCCATATATGGGCACATCACATTTTGTTGTCACATAAAGTTTGATAGTGTAGATAGAGCTTAAGGCACTGTTCTTTCTGAAGGCCAAATAGAAGACCTACTCGAGCACTATCAACATGGATAGATAATAACACAAATTTAATTCCGAAATTGGTAATTTATACTCGCATTGTATTAACAATGATTGACCGTTTGTCATGTGTCCTAGCCAAAATACATAAATACATTTCAATTGAATTTTTGTTTTACAGAGGAAGAACCATGGTTAAGTATAAACAGCTACTACCTCCATGATACCTCACAGTGGAAAGACCTCAATCTCAAATTTGTACTACTGACATATAGGGATTACTATATCACTCAGGACATGGACTTCCTAAGAGAAATGTGGCCACGATTGAAGGTAAATAGAATTAATGAAATGATAAACAATAAGCTGTCTAAAGCCCTGTCTGCACTATCGAACTTTATGTGACAACAAATGTGATGTGCCCATATATGGACATGATGTTATATCACTACCATATTTGGTCACAAAGCATAAGAAACTCTGTCCATTTCAAGAACTGTAAAAATTGTTTATGTTTATGCTAAATATTATAAGTCATACATTTACAAGAAAACTGTTAGACCAACTAAACGTACAGATAGATAGTTGTACACGATGTATAATAATTACATGTTGTTATGCAATATAATTTGACAGAAACCCTAAACTACACAGGAACAATGGTGAAATGAACAATGAGGTGTAAATTATGAAGATGTTATTTCACTCTTGTTTACACATATTTGAAAATATTCTTGTTTATGTCTACTTGTGCTTTGTGACAAGCCTGACACTTATGTATATGTAAGGGCGTGTGGCGCAGTGTGTTGGACGTTGGACTACCGATCGTCAGACCTAGGTTCGAATCCAACTCTCGCCGCATTGCTTGTATCCGTAGGCAAGATACTTTACTTACGTTGCCTCTCTCCACCCAGGTGTATAAATGGGTACCCAGTTAGATCTAGACACAACTTTGCGCTGGTTACCGGCTGCATTATGGGAGTATGTTTCCATACGTGTTTGATCCCAAAAAATACTGGGGTAATAATGCTTGTAAAGCGCCTTTGAGCATGATTAGGGCGCTATATAAATGTGGTATTATTATTATTATTATTATTATAGACATTTAATTTGTTTATATACCTTATGCATATTTTATGTCTATATTTTTAGATTGTCATGGAAACATCCAAGTTACATGATACGGATGGTGATGGCTTGATTGATAACTCTGGCTTCCCAGACCAAACATATGATGCATGGACAGTAACTGGTGCAAGGTATACTAGCAATATATTGTCAAGATGTTATACATGTTTTTAATTAAGAAATTGGGGTGTTATTTATTTAAGGAAGGCTCTGTCTACACTATTAAACTTTATGTGACAACAAATGTGATGTTCCCATATGTGGACATTATGATGTCATATCACTACCATATTTGGGCATATCAGTACCATATTTGGCCACATCACACAAACACTAGTTTGATAGTAGACTACAGGATACAGTATTTACTGTAAAAAGCAACAATGTTTAGCTATCACAATGTGGATATCACAATAAGAAATTTATTACTCTTAAACTATTAAAACATTTGTATAATAGAAGATAATTGTAAAGATCTATTGTTTTTTTAGTGCATATTGCGGTGGGTTGTGGTTAGCAGCTCTTTCTATCATGTGTGAGGTATCACGCATTTTAGGTTACAATCATGAACATGATGAGTATAAGAGTCTGTTAGAACGCGGAAAAGAATCTTATGAAACTAAATTATGGAATGGTAAGTTCTCTAATTAAAATTGTGTAAAATTGACTACATAACACCTTTCAAATTTTGTCTGTTACAGAGCTTTTGATTTCCAATGACCGACAACCTAAGTAGGTCAGGTCAATCGCTTTGTCGTCGGTTGTTGATAGAAATCAACAAAACTGGGTTGGGAGGAGGAGCGAGGAAACGCGTCCCAATATCCATAATAAATTAAAGTGTAATGCAACTCGTTTAAGCTTATGCTGTCAAGTTGCAATATGTGTTTTTTATATCAGAATAAAATGATGTAGTTGTGGTCATCACTCGTGGTCGTCACTCGTCGCAAATCGAAAACTCTCTATTGTCCTTATATTTTCATATTTATATAATATTATGTTCTCAGTTTTAACTGTATTATATTTACAGGTAAATATTACAATTATGACAGCAGTGGTAAATACTATAGCAACAGTGTAATGGCAGACCAGGCGGCAGGGCATTGGATTCTAAGAGCTTGTAACTTTGTCAGCCCGAGCAATCCAGTCTTCCCTGTCGATAATATCAAATCAGCACTTAAAACTATCTTTGAGTTGAACGTAATGGGAATAAATAATGGGACATTTGGTGCAATGAATGGTGTGCGGCCAAGCGGCAAGATCGATCCATCGAGCTTACAAGCGGAGGAAGTCTGGACTGGTGTAACATACGCCCTCTCTGCTAGTATGATACAAGAGGTATGATCAAGTTACTTTAGTGTTCTCTCAATATCCGGGAAATTGACAAAATATACTGTAGCTTAACCTACTACTAGTAGATAAGTGATTTTTTATGTATAATTTTCTTGCACTATTTTTAATACCGTCTGGAGCCAATTAAGTCCGGCAAATCTTGCTGGCAAAACCTGCTTCGGGAGAACACTGTGTTTTGTATTATGGTAGGAGCAGTGGTATGAGCAACAATATATTATAAAAATGATCAATTGTTGAATACAGAGAATATTTTATGAGTTAAAAGATTGACTGCCGCTGAGTTAAATAGAAAAGTGAGTCTTTAACGAATGATGCTATTATTAGCATGTACTGTGATTGGTCTAGTTAAATACCAGTGCAAGTACACATGCACAGTAACAACAACCAGGTCTCTCGCTGGAGAAATTCTTGAAAATTCTCCAAAAAGTTACATTTACAATATTCAAAATCAATTTTTCACAACGGGTTTTGTCATTTTCAGTCATCTTGATACATATTTTTAAATATTTATGGGTTCCGGTCACAAACTAAGGTAATATAGTAATATTAATAAATTATCTGACTATGTTTTAAGATAAATGTTTTCTCTTTCAGGGTATGGTGAAAGAAGGTTTCCAAACAGCTAGTGGAGTATATGAGACTTGTTTCAATCGGCTAGGCTTTGCTTACCAAACACCCGAGGCCTACATGGCTAAGAAGGCCTACCGATCCCTTGGCTACATGAGGCCACTGAGTATATGGGCTATGCAATGGGCTGTTGAAAACTGGCATGAATCAATACCAAATAAGGAAAATCAATGATGATGATATTTTCATTTTTTAAAAAAATACTGCATGTCAAGGTTAGTTTGTTAGTTGAAAAAACATGTTGCTGTTACTTTTTTCCGATTGTTAATGGATAATTGGAGTGTAATAAATTCAACTTATTCACAACACTGATGTGAATTTGTGCGCACAATATGGAAATAACGTAACATGCAATTCAAAATTGTAAAGGTATAGAAAATTCTAGCAATTACTAAATGGTTAACTGCTAGAAACTTTGTGAAACTTTAAAAATAGTGTTTAAGCAAGGTAATGATTTCTAGACTAAAATAAAAAAAGAATTTTACAATTATTGATGTGTGATACCAACTATATAAATCCTTCTAAATAAAATATTATTTGTAATATTATTATTATTGTAATATTATTTGTAAACACAATGAATTCTTTGATTATGAACTTTATGAGCAGTTATTATTATTATTGTAAATTTAACATACTGAATGTAATTGTTTTAAAGCTACGACTTTTCCAGTAATAATTAGAAATTAAACTGTTTGCTGGGCTAATAAGGATGCATGAAAATAAGGGTTTATGTCTGTCTACACTATCAATCTAGTTTGACAAAAAAAGTGTAATGTGCCCAAATATGGTAGTGATATGATGTCATTGTGTCCATATATGGGAACATCACATTTTTTTATAGTGTAGATAGAGCTTAAGACAGAAGAAAGATAAAACTTTCCATAATAATGTACAGTAGGCCTAAAGTGTTTTTAATGTGTTATGCTTATTCTGATACTAAGCTAAGCAGCCACGTTAGTTGATGGTGACATAAATGTACAGTACACAGTAGAAGCCCCTATACACTTTGGTTCCAAATGTGTCCTCTTAAAGGACAACTTGACCGAGGACCATATTTTTACAACGTATAGGGATGTACCTATGAATTTAGAACAATCGCGAGATTAAGGATATCGCCGCACACGCTCGCCGTACAGCCGTCGCCGTAAATTTTGTGATGCACCTGTGACGTTACAGCAATGTACGGCGACGGCTGTACAACGAGCGCGTGCGGCGATATCCTTAATTTCGCGATGGTTCTGAAATCATATGTACATCCCTAATACGTTTTTAAAATATGGTCCTCGGTCAAGTTGTCCTTTAATAGAGATTCCACTGCAATTTCACTGCCATTTAAAGATTGTTGATATTTATTATTTAATTTGTGCACTAGGTTTTATTTGACACGGGTGACTTAAATATTAAATTAATTATAATTTCATTATATAGAATTTATATTTAACATATATAATATTTTATGATTTTTGTGCTGCTGGTCACTGAGTAAGTTTTAGTGTAAGTAATTTAGTTTTGAGTGCTAGCATATAGCCATTCATTTTGCAGTTTTTATCTGCAATAAAAAAAATAATAAACAATTTTGAATTTTTTTGTGAGGCAAAAAGTGAATGAATGAATGAATAAATTAAATTTATAATAATAATTAATTATATTAAAATTAAATTTGAATAAACAGTAACTTTCATGCTATCCATTATCTATATACAACCCTATTCTATGCAAATATGTATTGTAACATATTGTTTTACTTCGCATATTGAAAATGTGAAAAGGAAAATCCATTTTAAGAAAAAACAAGTGCAATAAAGTAAGATCTGATAAATTATTATTATTTAAAAATGTATAGAAAGCATTTTAGTAAAATCATCATTATGCAATCTATTTAATTTTGAAAAAATAATTTTGATAATGTCTATTTTTTATTCTGATAATTTCTGCATTTATCATCTGAAAGTAAAGAACACACAGGGTAGATAAAACACATTTGTTGGATAAATGGTGGCTATAGGCCTAAAGCCAGTTTTCCACTAGGCAACCAATCAGAGATCAGGAAATGAGACGGAGGCCTAAAGCCAGTTTTCCACTAGGCAACCAATCAGAGATCAGGAAATGAGACGGAGGCCTAAAGCCAGTTTTCCACTAGGCAACCAATCAGAGATCAGGAAATGAGATGGAGGCCTAAAGCCAGTTTTCCACTAGGCAACCAATCAGAGATCAGGAAATGAGATGGAGGCCTAAAGCCAGTTTTCCACTAGGCAACCAATCAGAGATCAGGAAATGAGATGGAGGCCTAAAGCCAGTTTTCCACTAGGCAACCAATCAGAGATCAGGAAATGAGATACGAAAACATTAAATTCACAGTCTTGTAACAATTGTCAGTGTCTTCCAATATTGGTGCATTTTACATTGTATAAAGCTCTGTCTACACTATCAAACTTTGTGCAAAAAAAATGTGATGTGCCCATATATGGACATGATGATGTCATATTACCATACCACCATATATCACTATCATATTTGGGCACATTACACTTGTCAAACTAGTTGGGTAGTGTAGAGGTTTCCCCTCAGAGCAATCAACTGTTGCCCAACATGCCATGAAATGTACTGCATATTATATACTATACATTCTAGCTTGAAAACAGAATAGGAGAGTTATCACTGCTGAGGCATTTTTGTTATTACCATTGACATTTATGTGCTAATTTGTTAGTTGTCTAGTGTTCTGCATGGAAGTCTTGGATATTTTATCACTTCACAAGTTGATCTTGAATGGGATATTCAATTAAATTGCTTTTAATATATATTATTTATATTGCTAAAGTAGAAACCCTTATTAAGAGGACTCTTTTGGCACCCAATAGGGGTGTCCCCTGAATAATAATAATAATAATAATACCACATTTATATAGCGCCCTTTTCATGAGTAATCATGCTCAAAGGCGCTTTACAATCATTATTACACCAGTATTTGCTTTGGGATCAAACACGTATGGAAACATACTCCCATAATGCAGCCGGTAACCAGCGCAAAGTTGTGTCTAGATCTAACTGGGTACCCATTTATACACCTGGGTGGAGAGAGGCAACGTAAGTAAAGTATCTTGCCTACGGATACAAGCAATGCGGCGAGAGTTGGATTCGAACCTAGGTCTGACGATCGGTAGTTCAACGTCCAACGCACTGCGCCACACGCCCTGAAGAGGGGTTGACTATATATATATATTATATATACACTTCTTCACCCCCACATTCGTTTCACACGAAAGTGTCCCTTAAATAGGGGTTTTATTTCAGCAGTATATTTTACAATATTTTAATGTGAATGTAAAAATAAACTTTAAAAATTCACCTTGTCTTTATACCTTGCCTTAGTCATATGTATATATATATATATATATATGTGTCAATCTTTATAGTGCTTAATGCTCAAACCGAGTCACATTTTTACCCAGGTCACGTTTGGACCGCTCCCATAACGCAGCTAGTAATCAGCACAATGATGTTTGATTCTACCACGTACTGTACCCATTTCCACCTTGGTGGAGTGAGTTATGTCACGGTTATAATATACTGCTATAGAAATTGATTTCAGGTTTGTGCTGTACTTAATGGTAAAAAGATTAAGAACTGTACAGTACCGTACTTACTTTTGAAGAAATTAACAAATGAAAAAAACACTCATTATATATCTAAACATATTTCTTATACCTATAGAATTAAACTTGTCTTTTGAAAACTGCACCAGGTCAGTGGTGTATTAAAAATCCAGGTGGCTTCCTGTTATATTTCTTATTTACTTGTTTATGATTTTGTTTCTAAACAGTGATTATAATATTACTTTTCTTGTGTAACATATTATAAGAATGAAAACTAAGAAAACCAAAATGAATATTTGGTATTTCAGTGCTGGAGTTTGCATGAATATAAGGTTTGCACGAGATGGTATTACATGCCTTGGTATAGTATTTAAATTGCCAATTTAAATCAATCGCAATTTTTACCAAAGACCTTGCTAGAGTTTATGTATTACTATGGAAATTGTAATATTAAGACTGTCTGAGCCAGATTGATTTTTATAATTATTTGTTAATAATTATTAGTATATATAGTGCAGTCTCAACTGTTTTCTAGTGTGGCTCTGATAATAGTATTTACAAATTATTTTGAGGATCAGATAGAGGTCCAAGGGCTTATGGTTTTTTTATATTTTTTTTAGCAGCTCTTTGCGAGTCATATGAAACATAGATCAGTGACTTGGCCTACAGTGGCAAATTTCTGCTAAATTACCATTGACATATTTTGTGTATTTATAATCCCTGAGTGACGTTAAGTCAACGAATCCACCCTACACCCCTTAATAGTAAATGAAAACGATATTATACGAAAATAGCCCCTGTTCTGTCTTGGATTTACTATAGAATATGCCAGGTTCTGTATAGATTACGTTTAGGTTTAAAGTGCAAAATCTTGCCATATTTAAAATATAGCAACAGTGTGCAAACAATGTGTAGTGAACATTGTACTAGTCTAAATCAAGTTATTTTACGTATTATTACATACTTTTTATTTCAAAATACAGTAGACCCTTTACACCTTTAAGATCAAACAATATTTCCTCTTAATAAAGTTATCTCATTTGTTAAAGATGTATTGTCCCCCTGAAAAAATAATTCTGACAATTTTTTTTTTTAATATTCCATTTTAATGCAACATAATAGTTATCCATTTTGACCAAAAATTGGATCGAAAAATATGTATTTACCTGAAAAAATTGTAATTGGCTGCTTTTTTTTTATATTTTTGGTTGAATTTAACCATTTATTTTGTCATTTTATAAGTGAAAACAATTTTTTTTCCCTATGGAAGTGATTAACTTGATTAAAACTACCAAATAACATATTCAAAGTCTGATTTAATTAATCTTCATTTTTCATGTTTTTGGGGACAATACATCTTTAAAACATATATTTTCATTCTTTGTTCATTTAAGAGGAAAGTGTCCCCTAATTAGAGGTGTCCCAAAGGAAGAGTTCTACTGTGTGTGGGTTTTTATATTATTGACCGCTATTCAGAATATCATTTTAGTGGCCATTTTTTAAAATTAGATTTACAGAGGGAGGTATATGCTTTATCATGAATTATCTTTCTATATCTTTTTTTTCTTTATTCACTATTTTTTAATATTGTAATTTCAAGATGTATTCAATAAAAAAACAACAGAACAAATCAATAAATAGGTGTTATGTTTGATTGTTGTCAAGATTTATATTTTTTTGATTTGTAAAGCCTTGAAAAGAAGCCCATCACAAAATAGATATTATTGTAAAGTACTAATAGTACAGTACTAACACGGTACAACAGGTAGGTTCATCGATTAAACATTAATGTTAGAGGATCAGAAACAAACACACGCGTAAGGTGTCCCCTTAGGGTTTAACTGTTTTTTCTATGAGTGAATATCCATTAATCATTAATTTAAATAAATAACATATTTATCATACATTTACGGAGTATTTTATTCTAAATACTTCATGACCAAATTGAAAATATCAACTACAAAATCAAATAAAATGTTAAATGCAGTTGTACTTTACTATTTTTATAATGCGAAAATATACCAAAATGCCACAGACTACACAAACATTTATAATCAAAGAGATAAACTTTAGCTAATATAATATTAATTACCATACTGTTATGATTAACTATACAATTTGGAAGGCTGTACATACAATTTATCATTGGCCTTCCATACTTCAAGTATAGCACGCAAAACATGCATTAATTTGAAGACTACATACACCTGTTTGCTTTACATAAGCATATACATGTTTAGAATACACTATAATATAACTACTGTAATAATATATAGAAAATAGATATACAGTATAATTCTTATCCACCAGGAAAAAGTCCCGGAAAAGATAAAATGGAAAATATTAAACCGATATAATCAAAACATTCCAAAATTTGTAGTTTTGTAACCTAAACAATAATTTACACTATGCTCATTTATTATGCGTAAACATTTCATTTTCATCATTTACACAGCTTTTACTATAATAAGTTGAAAAGGGGTTTAACATTTCAATTTAAACCACCAAACACAATGTCATAACACACAACTTGTCCATTTGTTCTCTATAAAGCTTTATTCACATCGAGCCCAGATTTGGCCGAGACAACTATGCTATGATTTTTTAGCACTGCGTTCACACACACCGTTTTTCCCCAAAATCTCAAATAAGTTAGTGTGAACAGTTCTTCAACACTACACCCATGGCATTTGTAGGCCTATATATGGACCGAAATTCAGGTTCAGTGTGAATGGAGTTTTAAACACAAAATCCTTTAATTCACATATTTTAAAATTCTATGTAATTTTCAAAATGTCCTGTTCTTTACTTGTTATGTTTATTAAGTTTTGGCAAGAATTGCTTTACGTTAATGCTATATTATAAATCAGATAAAAAAATACTTAAATTTACTATTATTTAAGTTAACCTTTGATAGCTAACACATTATTTTGGGACGAGCTTTGAATTCAAACTCATGATCTCAAGTCCACAGATTATTTCATTGTGCACAATAATGTTTAAATTTAAGAAAATCAGAAAACTTAATTTTGTTTACTTATAATCACTCTTATATACTGTACTGACTAATGCATAGCCTATACTGTTATATTTATATGTTTAATATTGCCTTGTTTGTACAGATGATCCCTGATGATCAGCTTTAGCTGGATGGACCACCCTTGTTAAATATTGTTGAAATAAATAATTTACCTTAACCCCATCAGACAAATACAATTTACAATCTAATAACAGGTCCTATCTTCAATACAACTACATCCACAAAATAAAAAAAAATTATTTGTGTAATGTAATGACCAATAGAAAATTGTACAGTTGACCACTCTCCCTTCTTCCGCTCTCTTTTGGGACACCCCTTTAAGGGGACACTGTGAAACAAAAGTGAGGAAATTTAAATAAAATTACACACTTTGTGTGCCAAAGATGTCCCCTTGATAGGGATTCTACTCTATGTCAACTTATACCTGTATAAACATAATCATTCTGTGTATAAACATTCTGAATTTGGAGGTGGGCTTATATTACCTAGAGTGGGCTTATATACAAGCCAGTAAGCAAGTTCATTTTCTACAAAATATACTTACAGTTTTATAGCTAAATATTTTTAAATAAAAAACAACAAATAATAAAGAACTGTTTACATTTTATATTCCAACATATAATATAAAATAAATATGAATATACTAACTTAAGTTAAATACAGTTGATTCTCAAATATATATATTTATTTTGTAGAATTTCAGAAATTATAAGAAACAGGGGCCTGCAGGAACATACAACGGATTAATATACAAACTATTAATACACTACATTTAATACACTAATGTAAATTATTGACCAATATTTAGTCCAATGCTGATTCAGATATCTTTCCCAGTACAAATAAATATAATTTTATAATTTAAAACATGCATACAACAACACTCCTTTCACACTAGCATTTTGTATGATGTGCACACCATGCTGTGTATGTGTGAACTCGAGAGTTTTGCTAGGTAGTGTGAAAGGGGTATAACAATCAATGTTGTATTAATAGCATAAGCATTTATATATATTGTATTGTCCCAATACTCTACATCTATTAGTTGTAAAATAGCGTTTACAAATGTCATATCAATTTGGATGAAATTGGCCAAATACTTTACTCAATCATAAGCCCAACTTTCTGTTTGTGGGGTTATGCATTGCAGAACCCCCTCTTTAGGCAACCCTATTATGGGGACAGAGTCTGAATAAAAGATAATATATGTTTTAACTATACAGCTAACTCCTATTCAGTATACACTCCTATTTGTTGGGTCTCAGGGGTGTCCCCTCAATAGGGGTTTTACTGTATATTTCACAGACAGGGTAAACTTACTTTTGAATCACCATTAGTTTTTAAACTGAACTAGTTTGATAAAAAAAAGGTGTGATGTGCCCATATATGGTAGTGATATTCCCTAATACAGTAGTGATATGACATCATCATGTCCATATATGGGAACATCACATTTTGTTGTCACATAAAGTTTGAGCTTTAGAAAAGTATATATATATTTACTGTGAACAAAACTGATATTATAATATTCTAAAGGCGTGGTAGAATCATACTAGGAAAAGTCTACCATGCACCTACATTACAACATAGCACCAAACATTTTTGCATCAGACAACATTTTATGAAATACATATAAAAGAGATATCTGCATCATTGGCCTCTTTCAACTCCCAACAGGCTTAAAATATAAATGTTAAACTGTTTATCATTTAATATTTCGTGCATGTTCAATTCCCAGTGCTTCTGAAAACTATGTCCCATTTAAATATATATACGTTGGCAATACGTTCCAAATACTCTTATTTCTTTCATAAATCAATTTATCTGTGTCATTCTAACTAAAGCCAACACTAAAAAAGACAGCCTGCTAAGTCTAAAATACACATTTTTATGAGATGTATGCATGCCATGAATGTTTCTAAATCAATTGCCAAAATTATGGAAGAAATGTTTACCTACTGTTAACATTTTAAATAAATCTGCTATTTATTTTAAATATAAAATAATAACATTGATATTTACATAACAGAACTATGTACAATTGTAATGTTTATCAGTTAGTCATCGAATAAGCACCACAGCAAGTATAATAAAGATATTTTCTTGGTTTTGCAAAATTGATTACGATTTAATCTTAATTTAATTTAGAACATACCCAATACAATTTTACTATCATGTATATTTTACCAGGGTATAATACGCAGTCGGCAATCGAATATTAGACACAGCAGGTGAATATAACTAACCATCAAAATGAAACAGATTGTTAGTGCTAAGGTGCTTACTCGATCACCTACAGTATGTTTTTTTATCAACTTGATGTTGGTAGTGACCGTAGTACTTTGCAAAAGCCTTGTAATATTGTCAACTTGTATATTACCTAATGCATTGTTGAAATGCTGTTGAAATGTCATCCCTCATTAAGAAAATAGTCTGAACCCACAACCCTGAAAAAGTCCATCTGTCGAATATGAAAACTACATCTTTTAAATATTTCATAGACTTTCAATTGATCATGTTATATGAATTGTTATAGCTTTTATATGCAGCCCTGCAAATCTATAGTAGTCAATGTACAGGTGCTTATTCCTCTCAGACTCCAATAAACCACATCAGGCCTACACCAGTTTCAGTTTATCATAAAGCCCCCTATTATGCCACCTTCAGTTAGTCACTATCGCTTTCTTGGCTTTCCTCGTAGTCTGTCCAGTCGACAGCTGGAAGCTTACCGGCACGCTGTAAGCTTTCCAGAACCGCAAAATGACAAAATTCATACTGGTCGGGTGTCTGTATACTGAAAGCACGCTGTGTTCGCATTTTACGTACTGTGTCGTATATATTTAACTTCTGTGTGATTTCTAAACGGACTAACGTGATATCGATTGTGCAGAAAGTTCCTAAACATTTTCAATAAGAAAAAAATAATTTTGGTTACAAAGTAGAATAAATTTAATAGAGATGAACATTGATGTGAAGAGAAAGGGAAATGGAACAGTCCATGTGACATAGCTGACTGTATCAATGTCTATTGCATGCATGACACCACCAAGGTGCAATACAATACAACCCTTCTTTTTCAACAACTCTGTTCAGGGGACACATCATGTGAAGTAAATGAGAGGAAATATACCCTTTCAGGAATACTTTGTTGGGTATCCATGTGTTTCATTTAATAGGGATTTCAATGTAGTAGAAATCAGATTTTTGATATTTTCTTTTGTTGTAACACCATACTGAACAAATTTCTTTAATATAAATTAATAAAATTATAATTTAAATATATATTTGTTCATATAAAAAGGTTACATGCCTGTTCTGCCTATACCAGCGCTGCAATGCACCAAGATGGGAGGTCCATTAGGATGTCCTATCCAATCAGATCCCATCGACTCAACAGCTTCTCTCTGGTACAGACGAACCTCATTCCTGAACTCCAGCATCGCTATAGCTGAGCGCGGTACCCCAAAGTCTGGCCAACTTGTAAATTGATAGTGCGCAATTTTTCGGCATTCTCCTAACTTTTGACAAAATATTTAAAACCAAAATTAACAATCAAAAAAAATAGTTCACTTAAAATTTGAAAAGAATAGAAAAATGAAATGGATTATAAATAATGTAATTTATGTGGGGAATCAATAACCTGTGTATAGCAGCATAACTGGGCTGAACATACAAATTCACTTTCCTCTGTGGATTCCTTTGTGTCGTGCATAGTAAAATTGCAATCAAAAAACACCAATTTGTCTGTCCACAATGACAAAGGCTGAGATGAACCAGTACACCAGGGTAACCCCTACACTCTTCTAAAGTATGCTCTTAAAATTTTAAAGCGCACACAAGCCAGATGTATATAGTGGACCTCAAGTCCTTATTCAATCACTTGACTCGATTAACTTTGATAGGAGTAAATGCTATGGTTAAATAAGTGATGTATAAACTGAACAGAAACCATTATGGTGGCAATCAAATAAATTAATGACACTTCTCACACATTATAAATTAATACACAATTTTCAGAACAATTAGTTACAACTCACTATTTCATCTTAATACAATTACCTTAAATAATTAATAGGAATATACATAATTAGGATGGTTCAGTGAGAATTTGGTTTAATAAATTATGCTTAAAATTCCACTTTAGAGGATTTCAGAAAAGAACAACTATCTTCTTTGAAATTAATTTGTCTTTTAAGATATTTTGTATTAAAGATCATGCCAAGGTTGTTTTTTTTTAGCTTACACAAGAAATTCCATTGCTTGAAATTGCAAGTAAAACTCAATTTACAATCATAGTTTATCTCTTTTGTTTGAGTATTTTGTATGTCAAAGAATGCGTGGAGACAGTTACGGGATGTCAAAACAATTCTACTGCTTACTGGAAAAATGAGTGTATATGTTCAAGCTTTATGAAATGCTTTAATATTAGAAGATTGCAGTTATAAATTCAGTTAAATTAAAAACCTAACTGCATTAACTGCAGTATAGAAAAGTCATTTTTTTTTAATCAGTTAAATTAAAGAGCAAACTGTGGTAAAATAATGAAGACATGGTGATTGTTTTGCCAAAATATTAAACATTTTATTATTATTATTATTATATCAAAATTTATAAAGCGTCAATTCAAAGACCGAGGTACAAAATCAAAGGCGCTGGGCATGTTAGTGGTCGAAAAAATGAGTTTTGAGCAATTTTTTAAATAAGGCAACAGAAGAGCAGTGTTTAATTTGTGGGGGGAGTGAATTCCAGAGTGTGGGTGCAGCAAAAGAAAACGATCTATGACCAAAGGTTTTAGTGGCTATGCGTGGAACAGAGAGTAAAAAATCATCAGATGATCTAAGAGTCCGTCCAGGAACATAAAAGGTGATTAATTTACGGATGTAAGCAGGCTGGTTAAAAAGAAGTACTTTAAAAGTAAGGAGCAAGATTTTGAATTTGATTTGATTGTCAATGGGGAGCCAGTGAAGTTCTCGAAGAACAGGTGAAATGTGAGAGCGACGGTTTTGGAACTTGTGCCTCATTTCCTTAAATTCATTCATTCATTCATACACATTTATTCAGTTATAACTACTACAACTAGGGCCCTACAATACATGAAAAGAAATATAGAACATACAGGTAGAAGAATGTAGGTAGCGTTTTACAGATTTTTTTAAAGTAAAACCAGAATATAATGTAATAGTTCTCACACGAATGTTAAACATAGAAAAGGAAAATATAAGATATTTTGTCTGATTTGCCATTTTATAAGTCATATTTTTTTATTACATTATATGTGTTTTATATTTAAAAATCCAAATTACTAAAAGCTAAATGAAACACAGCCAGAAGAAAGAGCCTTGTTTCCAGACAACAACACTCTTTGATTTATATATATATATATTTTTCAAAAATACTAAAAAAAAAGACAAAAATGCTGCAAAACTTACTATATTATTTTGTACAAAAAGTGTTGACACAATGTAATCTCTTTTCTTCTCAACTTCTAAATTCACCACTGTCATATTTCCATACTCTTCGGCCGTTTCTGGATCTGGAGGCCAGTACTGCGCGCATTTTGTACGCCCTCGTTCCACCGTCCTTGTTGTCATTACGATGACTAGAATATTTTCTTGCCATATCATTCGCCAGTAATCATTTATGGTATTTGGCAGTGGTCCTAAAGATAAAATATGAAAACCATTTTATTATTTTTTTATAATATATAAATTTGTTACATATCAACACCTCTTTGATACATTAATAAAGAGCTAACTGTAGTGTAAAACTGTATGTACACTACTGTATCAAACTTTATGATACAAAAAAATGTGATGTGGTCATATTATGTCATATCACTACCATATTTGGGCACATCACATGTTGTCAAACTAGTTTATAGTGTAGAGATTTAGGGACTAATAAATAAAATAAAAATCACAGGCCATTGGAATAAATCAATTACATATCCCAGGTCAAAGTTCACTATCAATGTACTATGTTAAGCTTTGTGTACACTATCACACTTTGTGTGACAAAAAAAGTGATGTGACCATATATGGACACGATGACATCATACACTACCATATTTGGGCACATCACACTTTTTTGCCCAAATATTTCCATTTAAACAACACAGCGCCGTCTACTGTTCTGTGAAACAAGTGTGAATGAGGCTTTAGAAGCAATTTCTCAAGTAATAGTAACAATACCTTGTGCTGCTATGAAGGCATTTTTATGCATAAAACCATCAACATAATTTGCGTTGATATAATCTGTTGCTAGATCATCCTCTAGCGATGGCTGTAATCGCACCCTACTGTGATCAAAGCATAGCACATCCGCATAGCGGTTCTTGGGAATGTTTCTCTTACTTCTACAGATAAAAAAGTTTAATAATATATTATTATGTATAAAATACAACAATAAGCATTAAAGGTAAAATACAACAGATTAATAATATCATATTATCTAAGGAAAAATGATGAATGTCTTACAATTACGTAGAAAATTATAAGTCTTTTTTAATGAATGCACTGTAAACAAGTTTTTTTCTAATTTCCTTTCTTTGTGAATTTACATCCTTTTGATTCAACAATTAAAGACTTTATAGTTTTACCGTTAACTTTACTGCGGAACTTGGACATAATTGTACTAAATACTCAGCACATTGAGAATACTTATTCTTGGATGGAAAGGAAACAGTGGGTAGTGCACCATTAAAACTAAAAATACTACGGAGTAGATTTGTTTTAGGGAGTGAAGTTATTGGTCAATGTTATTGGACTTTTCTGACATAGCTGGAGTGAATAGTCAGTACCTTATTAGGTACTTATGCATAATAGAATTACATAGAGCAAGAACTATGGTGGCCTATAGCCTTTAGAATACTATATTTAACTCAACTAAAACATGCATTTTTAACAGTACAAGAAACTTGACCACGGCCATCCGTTCTTACTTTGAATATGAAAATGAACCTGAAGGGGGTTCACTCCTTATATCTGCATATTCCTTATATATTCCTTGCTGTTTCATGTCCTGCATTTGCTGAACCAACTCAGCTGGAGTAATTCCCTTATCTTCAAGCCTATGGATACTTTCGCCATCTGGAATTGTGCTCGATACCCTCACGGGTACAGGCGGAGGTGGTGAGTTGGCATTCGGGTCGGGTCTTGGTGGTTTTGGTGGCGGTAATGACGGCATATCACCATCTTCATCTTCGCTGTTCGTTTCCAACGATTGCACTAATGCGAATATTTTTCCGTCTATGACTGGATGTACGGCCATGTTGTCACCATTACTGCCAATACCATTGGTGGAAGGCGAGCTGATGCTGGCCTCAATAGAAGGACTTTGTTGCCACGTGTTCCCTTGTATTGGCACAACAGAGTTCAGCATGTCAGTTCTTTGGTCTTTGTTTGAGCCAATCGGATTTATCCTTATTTGATTATTGTCTTGTGAAAATAACTCTACAGCCTTCTCATTGGCTGATAGTGCCGTCGGACCGTCGTTCAGTACTTCGGAAAAATCCGTAGTTATCCTCTTTTCGTACGAAGCATTCAAACAGGACTTTAACCACTCCATATGGTTGAACGTGGTCGTACCGCCTAACTCAGTTGGAAGAGATTCTTTTGGAAGAAACCGGACTAATTTTTCTAAATTTACAAGCATTACCTGTAAGATATAAATACGAAAAGTTGTTAATAAACATAGTATAGTTGTGTTCACACGGACTAGTGTTAAGCATGCATAAAACAGACTTAAGCTAATCCAAATCACATGAGAGTTACATCCGACAAAATTGATTGTTTATCGACTAACTCTCTTAAACCTCTGCATTGTTAACTCTGATGTACCTCTATATAACTCTGATAGGTTTCATTCAATGTAAAATTGTACCACACATATTTAAATGTAGAACTAAGTTAAACCGATTGATCGACCGTACTATTTAACTCCGATACAAATAAGAACATGTGTAAACATAGCATGGTTAACAGGCAATTGGTTTCTCACTTCAAAATACATGATATTTTTTAACCTGACCTCTCTGCCATTCCCACCTCCTAGTACAAAATTAGGTCAAGTTTAGGGATACACGTCTATACGGTAGTGGTTTGGCTCCATGTAGATTCCTTATACAAAATGATGGTCAAAAGAGCAAGAAAACTGTACATGTGAATTAACTGCTATACCGAATTCATTAACTTCATTCGCATGATCAAATGGCAAATTTGTTTTACTTGTCTTTAACACGGCGGTGCATACGGCAATGTAGGTCTATCAAAACAGGTTCAAACGCATTCTTTATTACACATTCATTTAAATATTCATGATTTTACATAATTTATACTTCCGGTAAAATCTATAATTCAAAATAATAATCAAATCCTTCGTCGGCTTACTAATGTACATTAATGGCTTATAGTAGGTAGCATCATTCCTACCAACACATTTTTTAAATCTTCTTTTTAATGTATAAAGGGAAACAACCTATTTGCAAGGATTATAGTCATACCTCAGGCAAATCTCTAACATCAATAATTTTACCACCAATCAGATGCGAGGATGAAAACGGTTACTGACTGAGTACGTTTAGACTTAATTTGTCTTCTTCATTTTAATGTTGGGAAACAACCTATTAGACTGAAGGATATGCTCATGTATTTTGTGAATCTTAAAATATACTATAATTTCACCGCCAATCACAATCAATTCGAAAACTCTAATACAAATTTATAGTTTAAAGTGAACTACTGTATTAAAGATACTGTACATTACACATATCTCATTCATAGACCATTTTGTAGTTTTTTATTATTATTATTATTCAGCCATTACGCAATAAAAATGAATGTATAAATGATTTTTCTTACACGAGTATAACAGACACAAAAACTATTAAATCCATTGATTTTGCAGTCAATGGGTTTCAGGTTGACTTCTTTTTTTGTTTTAATTTCAGTTTTATTATAAAAAAAAATCCTTGTTTAATCCTTTTATTATGTGACATTAAAATTGCTACTTCAATAAAAAAATAGTTATTTTTTAAAGGGAACAATATGTGTTATATTATTTTGAATTTGACAGACATGATAGGAAACTGGCTCAGCTACAGTGATTAAGTTCACTTAGATTGACCCGTGGTCTCCCCAATTTCAGTTTTTTGTTTGTTATGATATTGAAATAGACCGAATAAATCATGAAATGAAACACCATTGCCCTTGATTGACGTAAAAATTAAAGCAGTCAGCCTTTTTTTTATTCACCACTAAATCTATTTTATCTTATATTAATAAATAAAAAAAAACCAAATAAATGTTACCAATGCAAAATAAAAACCTACCCTTTCTCTAATCTTTTCTTTCAGTAGCGGTTTCAGAATGCCGTACATTGCTTTGAACCAGAGTGGGGGCGCTACAACATACACACGTTTCAACCTTGCAGGGTAGCCATCCCGGAGCATGCTCAGTAGCTTGCGGCTCAAGTTTATATCAAAATTAGAAAGATTTGAATCGGTCATGTTGTAAACAAAGACGAGTCCATTTCGTTGAGTATTTATACTGAAAAGAACCAAAATGAAGCATTAAGTGAGTAATATTTAAATGTCTTTGTGGGAATATAATGAAAGAAACTTGACAATGAGATAATAAATAAATTAATTCCCTTAGTTTTTTTCAAGTACCATTTGGATGCTCAACGGCCATTAGCCTTGTTAACAGAAAACCAATCCATATTCTCAGAACTTCTTCCAACAACCAGCTTATATGAATAATTCTGTTATATGAAATTAGGTCAAGTTTATCCAAGTGATTCGGTCTTTTTATTCTACATGGATAAATTTAATACAAAATGTGTATGCCATATTTGGGATGAGCAGAGCAGGCTTATGTCATAAAGTTGTAGATTTATACTTAAAGGGGCTTATACATGGAGATATGTGATGAGCCCATATATGGACATGATGATGTCATATCACTACCATATTTGGGCACATCACTACCTCTACCATATTTGAACACATCACACTGTTTTTTGTTAAATAGTTTGATAATGTAGACAAGCTTTAAGCTCTGTATACTATCAAACAAGTGTAGTGTAGACAGAGCTTTAGAGTGAGTTTATAAACCAGCATTTCATTTTACAGTATCTGAGAGTGGGCTATCATTTAAATCGTATGAGAATAATAAATTCTCATTTTAATTTGTGAAAAGTGGATTGAAAACTATTAATGTACTTAAATACCTATCATCAACCTGTACCCATTTTTAATTATAAAATATTTAATGATAATTTTGTAATTTCAATGAAATGGAAATAGTGATGTAAAATATTTTGTTTTTCATTCATGAATTGTAGTCTAATATAATTCATAAATGTAAAAAATAATAATAATATATAAAAATATATATATATATCATCGCTGTTTTCCAACCAAATAGGAAAGAATTAAATCTTCAAAGAGGAAATGGGTTTAAGGAAAAGTCAATTGACAACAGACCACTAGCAAGATTCACTCACTGTAAACCGCTTTATTCCCAGTAGTACAACATAGTTTAATGTTGCCATACACGGCCTAGCCTGTTTTTATTAGTGAGTTATACATTATTTTATGCCCAATTCCGAGAAAATCTGCCTTCGTTTCCTCATTAACTTAAGCTGAAATGGATCTATTCAAAAGCATGATTGGCTAGAGGATTCACATTGAGAGCCTTTCATGCTATTTATACACTTCACAATTTAACATTTCTGTTTTTATTCTCCATTTTGCTTTTGATTGTTAAATAAAAACCTAGCGTCTTTATTTTTATATTATTAGTGTTTAATTTGAAATTCTGTCCGTATATTTTTTTAAAGTTTCTACAATTTGTTTAAGTCTAAAGCTATGTCTACACTATCAAACTTGGTGTCATATCACTACCGGGTCATTCCATGTCAAATCAACCAGACCACCGTTTTGGATTTTGACGAAACTTTAAAAAAATTATCCATTATGTGAAAAACTCACTCACAAAAAAATTTAACCATATACGGTATGTAGTTTCCAAGATATTGACATCTCAAAAAGGGGGCGTGGTTGTTAAAAATTTGCGAATGCAATTTCCTCGGACTTTGGAAGCTTATAACTCAAGATTGGTAATAGCTATCAAGCTCAAACTTGGAATTCCAAATTATTTCTGGCCATATTATAGAAATATGTTTTGAGATTAACTCTTATCACTTTCCCTTTAAAGTTATCTGAACTCTAAATAGCCATTTCGTTTAACAACGCAGATTTTGTTTAATTTTCGGGGTTGTCTGTAAGAGTGGGTAGATACATTTCATATTGCAAATATATTATCTGTGGATAGTTGTCTATAGCCACAAAGAAGCACAGGCTGATTAAATGAATAGAAATGAAATAATATCTATTCAAAGTTGGGATCAGATCTAAAAAAGTGAAAAACGCGTATATTTCTTATTAACGGTTAGTTATGTGGACAGTGAAAACTTGTTTTAAAATTTACACCAATTAATCAGACATATTGGATCTACATATAGACCAAATTTCAGCTTTGGTACTCAACTCATTCATATTTAGATACTTTGTTAAACATCCTGACATGACAGGGCTTGAACCCTTGGATTGGTAGGCAAGCATCATAACTACCAAGCCACAACTCAACTGAGTTTATTAATTTAGGCTATTTGGCTGGAAGCACAGTTTTCATATTGCAGGATTTACCATTGTTCACCTGCTCTCTACCTGCTGCTTATAAATACCTATTAATGCTCTTTAAGTGATAACATCATTTGGGGAAAAAAAAATAAACACAACCAACCATAGCATAAAACTAACTTCAAATAACGAGAGGCAAGCAATCATGCAACGTTTCGATCTTTATTTGATCATCATGATTCAAAGTTTCGATCTTTATTTGATCGATGATCAAATAAAGATCGAAACATTGAATCATGACTTGCCTCTTGTTGGAGTTAAGTTTTATGCTATGTTATTTAAACATAATCAGTGCATCTATTGGATTTTGGAAACAACCAACCATGCTACTGTCACGTCATAAACTACACAACCCAAAAAAAAACATGAATTAACTAAAAGTGAATACATTAATTTGTTTAGGATACAGCGGCAATAGGATTGATGATTGGATAGTTGTAGTATATTGTTTAATGTAAGTCTAGCGTGAACAATGGCTTGTTGGCCAAACCAGGATATCCTTAATATTCTTGTACGGTAGTTTAAATTGTGTTTGTATCCAAATTTTATGAAGTATTCTGACATAATAAAGTGCAAGTATAAATAAATAAAAGTCTAAGTCTAAAGCTCTGCCTACACTATCAAACTCGTTTGGCAAAAAAAAGTTTGATTGCCCAAATATGGTAGTGATATGCTTAAATATTGGTAGTGGTATGACATGTCTATATATGGGCACATCACATTTTTTGTCACATAAAGTTTGATAGAGTAGAGAAATCAGTGAGTAATATTATTATATAAATAATCTTGACACTGTAAACAACCATCATTTAACCCAAGACTATCTGGTCCCAACAATAGATTGCTTCGGCGATGCATTGTTGACGCGACCTTTAAACTTTGGTGTCAGATTTTAAACATGCATTGTGTCTGCATTGAAAATTCAACATCTCCTGAACATCGCATAAAAAATAATTTTACTGCAAAATGTTCATGAAAGATTATATCACACATCACTGTATAACTGTTTATTAAATAAAACATGTTCTGATCTTCCAAAAGCAAGCAAAAAAAGCTGGATAGTGTATAAACATAGACATAGGTGCGCATGGAACCATCGCCACATACAATGTCAATAGACATGTCGTTTTGCATGCATGAAGGTCAAAACAATTTTTCAATTTTGAAACATTCATACAGGCATGTGGGCTAAAAACATTTTCCAGTGTGGTACTCAAGTTAGGTCATGTGAAACCCATCGCTGAATCCGTCAGGAAGGATAGCCAATATATCAGTATAATTCCTTTCCTAATAGTTTTGATTTCATCTACTTCCAGTTTCGTTGTACTTTATTTCCTGTTTGAGGCGGGTGTGGATTTTCCCTTTTTAACTAAAATGTATTTTTACCTACAGGTATAATTTCCTCCATGGTAGTGTTACCGAGATTACTCCCTAAGAGATTGACACTATAGATAAGACCTTATTGAATATACACTCACCATTAAAACTAAAGATTTAAAAAAATAGTCCAACCAAATACCCACTCACAACCCCCCCTCCCGCCTGCAGTTAAGATAAAGGATACCATTGTTAGAAATACTGACTATGTAACTGTGTAAAAACGCCTGGAATCACATTCTTGCAATGCCATTTCATGATGCATGCGATAGAGTTGAAGTACTTGAATGAGCTTTCCTTCTATACTTTTGTTGCTATTAACATGTGTTTATTTTTTCTATCAAGGGATATTTTTTTCTCAATCCTGGGACAAAATATTTTATCTATACAGGAAGTATAAAAAATAATATAAAATGAAACTGAGGTGGGTATTTACAGACAATATTGTTTGAATATGGTGGAATGCTGATTTTGTAAATTCTATAACTCTCCTTGTCTAACTGTATTCAATTTAATACTTTATAATGACTATAGTTTGCTTACTCTGCCAATGCATGATCTAACTGGAAGACAACAGCCTTAAGAACGATGTGTGATGAAGTGGTGTTGGGGTTATGTAGCTTTGCTGTGTATAAAGCTATTGCTGCTCCACCTGAATCACGATTTGGCTGTAAAGAGAAACAAAAAAATCATAATTAATAATTGTATGTACAAATCTTTACTAACTTAAGCTCTGTGTACACTATCAAACTAGTTTGACAAAAATAGTGCGATGTGTGCAAATATGGTAGTGATATGCCTAAATATGGTAGTGATATGACATCATCAGTCCATATACAGTATGGGCACATCACATTTTTTGTCACATAAAGTTTGATAGTGTAGACAGAGCTTTACTTTCAGCACAGTATCATGTACCATACAATTTGAGAACAGTTACTAAATTCCCTTTATTTTAACTTTTAAGATTTTTAAAATATTGTATGTACACTGTATGTAATTCATAGCAACGGCTTTGTATATACTGCAATAAATACAGTAAATAAATAAAAACTGGAAATCAATAGGCGTGACTATTGGTATTGGCAACAATAACAAACATTAGGACAAAAACATAATAAAAGAAATGCTCTGTAATATAAATTTTCTCTGTACAGTCAACTCTCCCAATACCGGACACCTTTGGGCCGGCCAAATAAGTCTGGTTTTCCGGAAAGTCTGGTATTCGGAATGTGTTTTTAATGGTAAAATTAAATTTGGGACCTTTTGGTCCTCAAAAAAAGTCTGGTATTGGGAGAGTTTCTGGTTTTCAGAGAGTCCGGTATTGGGATAGTTGACTGTATACATGTTTGTTTTATCTAGATTTCAACACAATATCAAAATATTTTATATAATCTTTTAACCTCTGTCTGTGTAATATCACTTAAATATTCATTGATAAATAGATAGATAGACATATATACTGTAACCTTCACCATATTGTTTATCATTGCAATAAAAGTGGGTTGCCCCCACAAAAGAGAAAAAAAAAATAAAAGAAATGTTCTTGTCTAAAAGATTAGTGTGAAAAACGTTAATAAGTAGTAGGCGTAGTTTTGCTTAAAGCAGTATGATTTTTTAAATGTTTTATTAGGGATCAAATATTTTTACTTTTGATTTTATTTCTTAAAAAAGTATTCTGTATAATTCTTCTTATTATTAATCATTTAAATGTACAAATCTAGCATTTTATCTATCTCTGTTTAAAAACGTTTGAATTGAATATATGTTGTTGAATAAATGAAACATAAAAAGCAAGTATATACAATACAAGGCAAAACAATCAATATTGTAGCCTACAGTACAATAGTGATTTTAAGTCGAAACAAAAAAAATGAACCTATTTATTAATATCAGTGTTTAATTGTAAGGTGAATTGAACCATCTGTTAAATGGTTTATATCAAATAGCACTTCACAGGAAACCATTAATTCTAGACGTTTTTAGTCAAGATCAAACTTAAAATAGGAAATATTCTTTAAAGCTATTTAGACAAAATGCTAAAAAAAAGACAAATATAAATGTTCAGTACTTTACTATTATGCAAATTATACAAAGAGAAACATAAACAGGCTGTATAACATTTTTCAAAGCCGGGTATTAGAATATTACATCAAATTTTATTTCTTTTGTCGTTTGAAATTGAAAGCTTTCAGGCGTACATTGCTACGATGACAACTAATCCAGGAAGTAGGCATTAATCGGAGACTTCCAAAGTGAAGAGGAAGGGACCACGCAAATGACCACAAAGTGTAAATTAGGTCACGAACCGTGAATAGCAGCAGCAGCAGCAAATGGTGTGGTACAAATTTGAACAATGTGAAAAGGATCTGTGTGAAAAGTGTTCAAACAGCTACAAAGACTGTCATCCCATTTAAACTCTGTCTATACTATCAAACTTTTGTGACAAAAAAATGTGATGTGCCCATACATGGACATGATGATGTCATATCACTAACTACCATATTTGGGTATATCACTACCATATTTGGGCACATTATCACACCTTTCTGTCAAACTAGTTTGATAGTATAGACAGAGCTTTACATTAATTATGCAAAGAAAACCCTCGCATTAAGTTTTCACACCATAAATAATTAGGTTATTTTGTTAAAAACAACTATTTTATGATCAAGATCATGAATGAAAAGCATACTGTATTAAAAATCTGCTACAGTACAAGAAATTTCAAAGCAAGTGGTGGATCCAGCCTTGAAGAGAATGGAAGGGAGAGAGTTGCACAGACAATTAGCTGGATGTCTGGGATCCACCAATGTGAGATGTAGATTAAAAGTCCCAGATTTTTTGTCATATCAACTTGACACATGACACATCACTTTTGAATTGAATTGAAATATTTTATTTATAAAGTCTTCAGTCAAAGACTGGTCTCCAAGAGGGCAGTTATGACCAGTGGCTGTGATGTACAGTACTACTGTAGTACACAGGGGTAACCCCCATACTCGTCTCAAAAGAAGTACTAGGTTCTTTCAAGTGTACACGAGCTAGATGTGTACACTGGACCTACTTTACGGTTTATAGTTCTTATCTGAGAAGACTTGTTCTACCACCATAACCATGGAGCGAGAGAGCCTCAAACTCTTGCCGATGTTATGGCTATACAGTAATTACGTTTTCCTTGGCTTAACCACTCGACCACTCACTGGACGAGAATGTCCTGCTAACTAGCCCTACAGTAGCAGAAACCAGAGAGATCAAGATTATTTTCATCAACATACAGTAGGAATGGGATACCGTAGAGAAACATTTAGTACTGTAGGACCTAATTTCTAGCAGCAGTAGTATAGTCTGGTAGTCGGCCTCATACTAAAGTTAGATGTCAAATTACAATCATGTGAGGGACCACCTCAATATACACGATGAAATAATAATAATCATGTTCAGTACAGTGTGTTATGATTAGAAAGAACGAAATTTTCTTTTTTAATGCCATCTAATTTCTTGGTAACTATTAATTATAAATTTAAACAGGTAAAGTATCATGAGAAAACTATTTAAAGTATGTATTTCCTGGATCCCATAATATTCAAGTTACTTCAAGAGAAACATTATCCTATAGTATTACAGTAGTTCTGCTTAATATGAATTAGCAAATTAAGTTTTTTCCCCAATTGAATAATTCAACATATTACGTTATTTACTTCCTGAACACAATTAACAAAGGAAAAGACTATTTTTGGATTATTGGACACTAAAACCTGGTAAAGTTTCAACAATGGATTGAGTACAATTAGGTAAAAACACCCTTTGAATGGAATCACTGAGAAGTAAGTTATAACTGAAACATACAATTTAAATAAACTCATTTTGTTTTAGTTTCAACCAATCTAACAACAGGACACTGAGCTCGCCTTGCCATGATAGGAACTCGTAATGTCCTTTGATCTTACTGTATGTCTGGCTGCGACAAATACCAATAGGCTGTACTACAGTATGTACATATAGTATTCTAACGTGGTGCGCAGTATCTAGATCGTGTCAAAGTCACAAATACAGTCAATCCGGAGCTCAGTATCCTGTTGTTAGATTTCCTTGAATAAACTAATATCTAATTAATAATACAACATAATACAGTACTGTAGTAACCCTACCTTTGGAACACATATATTAAAGGGGACACTTTTTTTTGATGGACAAATACAGTTTAATGTGTTTTTTAACACTAATAATAATAATAGGGAGGTTTCGCAACCTTACGAATATGATAACGAAAACGGATACGTCATACATTTATGAAACTTTTGAGCTGATTCCCATTTCATATTCGTAAAGCGTATTCGTGTTGACGAATATCACCAGTCATATTCGTAACTACAAAACGAGTATAGTTTTTGATCTATTTTGCACATTTTGCATTTGAATTAGGAATGATTCATGATTATAATATAATTATATATTTATTGAAAGTAATTTACTAAAGTAATTTACTAAAATTCCAGGTCAATTTAGATAAATAGCAGTTTTTAAAGTCCTCACTCGCTTTGATGTTACGCTAGGCCTAGGCAGCCAAGCACCAAGCTACACGTACCTGCGCTTCGCTCAAATTTACCGCAGTCATATTTTGGACGCGCCTCAATATTTCGTTGCCATGCGAAACAGATTTTTTATGGCTTACGAAAACAAATACGTGAGCATGACGTATCCGTTTTCGTTATCGTATCCGTAAGATTGCGAAACCTCTCTAATGACAAATCCTCATTCACGAGAAGTACCCAATGTCCCTATAAAATAATGCGTTCTACTGTGTTCATAATTAAATTAGACAGAAGATGGCATCAGACCAGGATGAAAAATAGCATGTGATATTCTTAGTAATTGTATTGATTTGTTTTAAAATTAAACATGAAATTCCAAGAACAATATGAATTTCCTGAATCGGATTATAAATTGGATTAAAATTATGTTCACGTCACTGGAGTAATTCATTAATGACTATGGTATATTAACCATGAAAACAGTACATTAAACTTCATGTGACAACAAATCTGATGTGCCCATATATGGACATGATGTGTCATACAGTATCACTACCATATTTGGGCACATCACACTTTTTTGTCATATTTACTTTGATAGTGTACAGTAGATAGAGCATTAAGCTATGAATGTCATATTTGTTTGAAATTGCGGTCACTTACAAACTTCTCAAAACAAACAAAATTTTTAAAAACAAATGAACATAAATGATCATAATTGTACAGTAATTATTATGATAGAGAATTTTTTATACCGTTTTTGCTATTTTTTTTCAAAAGTTCATGGCTGCCAGCCACAGAAAATTTGGAAATTCGGAAAGACCTCCCACAACATTTCGGAAGTAGCCTATTAAGTAGGCTATTTGATGGGCTGTAAAAAGATCATTACATACAGTACATTCATAATTGGCACCTTACCCTGGCCATGGGAAAAGAGGTAGCGTGTTCAGCGTGTTGGTTAGAGTTAGAGGTACACACTGGTTCAGATACTACCATTGTGAAATATAATAAATACTCTTTAAATGATTAAAGTGATTAGATTAGAGTGATTTTAAAAATGCTTAAAAATGTTAATTCTACCGAATTTCACAAACAAAGCAATCAGAAGGAGTCAAAAGGTCGAAATCGCATGCAAATTTTAAACTTAATGTGACTGAAATTGTCATATAAAGTGTGTAGTCTTCAGGGGAAGTTTAAAGAAGTAAATAAATAATTGTTGTACAATGATGTTTTCACAGGTAGTGGATAAGATACAGTACTACACAAGATGATCCCATAAAAACATATCCTTTGGGAAAAATCGGGAGTAATGGCCATAAATGAACTTTCCATGACTTCTTCTTAATCCTATAAACCACTTTCTACAGTTTCAGATGTGGCAAATTGTTCAATCATGCTTAAAATCAAGACTACAACATGTAACTGGTTATTTGCTGGCAAGGAGCAGACACACTAGGCCCTGATCTTTGTGTCATTGGTACCAGGCTGCCATTTATCAACACATTTCCACCAATGATTGATTTAAATTATAACCATAATCAACTCTTACCACAAATTCAATTTATGCTTGCACATTTTAAATTCTTTAATTTTCATTCACTGACGAAAATAACATAATTAGCAATTTACAAGAATGAGTATCTACTGTATGACCTTTTCATGACCCCCAACAAAGAAGAAATTCGCTGGCAGTATCGAAATTGCTAATTTACAAGCTTTATGAAATGTATAGGCATAAAATATTTGAGCAATTTATACAGTAGCATCATTTTCCTTTAAACACTCAAAATAATGTATTTTTGAAAAAATTATTTAAAAAAGATGAATTTTAAAAAAAACCAAAATAAAATGTAATTTTTTAAATAAGTTATTCGCTTGATTTCACTTCCAATTGATCCTTCTTTCCTTCAAATTTTCAGGTAAACAATTTTAGTATAAAAAAAACCTTGTTTGAAATATATTTCTTTCTATATTATTTCAATAACTATACACAAGAATTAAAATGTGAATTATGTGGAAGAAAATCATGATTATTTCACTACTATATGCCTCTCACTCAGGTACACTTCTTTTGTGCGTTGCTTCCAAGGACAACTATATTTGACAATATTTTATGAAGATCTGTCTTCACTAGATAATATGAATATATAATACAATGTTTGCTTATCTTAAGCTCTGTCTACACTAGTTTGAGTTTGATGTGTCCAAATATGGTAGTGATGTGTCCAAATATGGTAGTGATGTGTCCAAATATGGTTGTGATATGTCCAAATATGGTTGTGATATGTCCAAATATGGTAGTGATATGTCCAAATATGGTAGTAATATGTCGAAATATGGTAGTGATGTGTCCAAATATGGTAGTGATGTGTCCAAATATGGCAGTGATGTGTCCAAATATGGTTGTGATGTGTCCAAATATGGTTGTGATGTGTCCAAATATGGTTGTGATATGTCCAAATATGGTAGTGATATGTCGAAATATGGTAGTGATATGTCGAAATATGGTAGTGATGTGTCCAAATATGGTTGTGATATGTCCAAATATGGTTGTGATATGTCCAAATATGGTAGTGATATGTCCAAATATGGTAGTGATGTGTCCAAATATGGTAGTGATGTGTCCAAATATGGTAGTGATGTGTCCAAATATGGTAGTGATATGTCCAAATATGGCAGTGATGTGTCCAAATATGGTTGTGATATGTCCAAATATGGTAGTGATATGTCCAAATATGGTAGTGATATTACATCATCATGTCCACATCGTATTTTTGTTTCACATAAGTTTAATAATGCTGACAATACAAGTTTAAGTCACTTACCAATATTGTGAACTTGCCACTATGCAACTCCTTATTTAAGTGTTCTTCTGTGGGGACTATTTGTATAAGACATTCCTTATGTCTCAATGCCTATTAGACATACAAAAAATATCAATACAAGTACATTTAAATGAGTGTTCTTTTAATATCCTTAATAATACAGTATAATCAGATTATACGATCAGATTTTGTCAACAAGCAGTCGAGAGTTATGTATAGAAACAAACAATAGCACATTTGTGTCCACAAAACCGGATTACACAAACCAATAGTGGTGTTGGTAGTCTATGAGTGATAGCTTACCTGAATGAACCGACATAGGCCTTTTCCCCTTCAAGGGGAGAACATAACCGAAAAGTAAATTTTTATTCATGAACTCCCCTCCAAGACAGTGGTATCGCCCATGCGCCACGCCCTCAGGTGGGCGGCAACGCCCATGCATACCTCACCATTCTATGTCGGTTCATCCAGGTAAGCTAGTCACGTAATAGACTTATAAAATATATTGAGCCAATTGGCGAAATCAATTTGACCTTTTGGCCAACTAACTAGACAAAAGATATATGTTATGCTAGTGCGAGCGTAGCATTTTTTAAAACATTTTTTCAACAGAAACAGATCTACTGTGGTTCTCAAGTAGTTATTATAGGACTGATGCTTGATGAACATCTTTCTTTGGTAAATAGTGCATTGTAATTGACTAATTAAGCAATTAAATAACAAACATTCATTCATATAATCTGGTCTCATGACTCACCATATGGTTTTTAAAGAGCTCTAAAGCTCGTTTGACGTCAAATTTTCTAGCCATCAGAAAACGTACGGCTATATTCCATGACACAGGAGCGGCACCAAAATTTTCACGTGCCCGATTTAAATGATCAAGAAATGTTTTTGTGGCCTAAAAAAAAAGAATGATCAGTAAAATATTTCAGAAGAATGATGTTGACATCTTTAACCAAACAAAGATAAAACAAACATGAATAATTTTCTAGGAAATAAAGTTTATTCATAATAAAACAAAGTTTCAATGCTTTATTTGAATACCGGTGTATAAACATTTTGCAATAATAAAAATAATCTATAGTATGTTTTTAAAAAAATATTTTTTTTAAATCAATTTCCAGGTAAAAGAATTAGAAAGAAGCTGTACAAAAACAAACAAAAACCACAACACAAAACCATTCTGCCCATAACAGAGTAAAGGGCCTTTCACACCTGCTCCGGCACGGTTCCGGTTTGGCGACGGCAAATCCAATCGAACGTCAATGTTTCGTTTTCACGCGGCTACGCGCATATCGATTGGTGCTTGGCCGCGTGGAGCGTCGTAAAAACGAAACATTTGTGTTCGATTCGCCGGACCGGAACCGTGCCGGAACAGGTGTGAAAGGCCCTTTACATGGATAGAATGTATTTTGCATATTTATATTTATATTATAGGGGCCCCCATGAACAAGCTATTGTTTCTAATGCGAACCCCAGTTATTGTCAAATAACTGAATAAATGTGTAGGAATGAATGAATGAATGAATAGTCAAAGGTGTCATGTTGCAAGACAAGAGGTGTAACTGATGAGATGACATACAGTACAGTAATATTTAATAAACACTTTAAAAAACAATAATATCAGTACTGTAACTACAGTTAACAACATTCAGTTATATTATAACAGTATTATCCACTGTAATAATTTCTCATTTTTTCATCTCTTTATAAAATCAAAAGTACTATGGTCAATTTTCAATTGGGGTTCATACAGTAGGTCATTGACCTTAAGGTCACTGTATGCTCTATTTCTGAGCAGGTTATTAGGATGTGGTTTATCCCCTCCTACTGAAATGTCAAAGTTAACACAGTAATGAGTGAGTTACAGTATTCAGTACACTATGATTTCTTGGAAATGTTGCAAATTATCAACCATAACAATGTACCTGTACAGTAGAGGTGGGAGTTCTCCCATTTTTTACATTTTTCAAATTGTTCACCACACTTATCATAACTTTCTCAATAATATTTTGTGTTACAGTAAGCACCCAGAAGATGCAGAGAACCAGGAACCTTGAATATCATCAGAAAACTGAACATCTCAGGATAACAATTACAATTTTTGCGCAAGAGTAGAATAAAATCTTTTGATTCTGAACGGTGATTACACAGACCCAAAATGACTGGTGTATACCCTGCAAATTTGCAGGCTGGAATTGACACTAATAAATTTGTTGTGTCAGCAAATCAAAACAGCAAAATCGTCAAATGAACATTTATTCTAATATAAGCTGGCCTGAAGCTCTGTCTACACTATCAAACTTTAAGTGGCAACAAAATGTGATGTGCCCATATATTGACATGATGATGTCATACTGTATCACTACTACCATATTTGGGTATATTATCACAACCATGTGATTGAATTGAAATTTATATTTATACTGGGTAACCTCTTCAGTCAAAGACTGGTCTCCCAGAAGGCCCAGTTGGTGATCAGTGGCTGTGATGTACTAATACACCGGGGTAACCCCCTACTCGTCTCGAAAGATGTACTAGGTTCTTTAAAGTGCACACACATGTTTGGGCACATACAACTTTTTTGTCAAACTGATTTGTGTAGACAGAGCTTTATTATTACAGTACACTATACAGTACTTTAAAATGCATTCTGAAAGAATTCTGGGGTAGCATAAACCGTGCCTAGATTGAAATATTGAAAATAAATGAACATAAACAAAACAAACATGTACATACCGTATATTATTTGGTATCTGTAGTACAGTATTCATCAGTATGTTAGTCAATGTTTATATTATTTTAAGTAAATTACGATTGAATGAGTCAACATTGTAATCAAAACCAAATAAAAAGTAACAAATCAGAACTTGGTAACTAACTGTATTCATCCTTTTAATGTTAATAGCTTAAATCTAATAACAATAATTTAAAAACAAGACATCGTCACTTCAGGCGAAGATGTGTACTTGTACTGTAGAGTAATTCATACAGATTTACAGTATCAGTCAAAATGTTGTTTTCTGTGCTATTAGTGAGTGGTATGATTGATGATTTAGAACTGTGAAGGAATTGGTTACCTTGGATAGACCACCAAAAACACTGCACAAACCTCCTCCAAACTAATATGATATTTTTAAAAATCTAATCAAGTAACATTTTCACGATAATAATATTGCTCTTTCTTATTAATCATGACGTCAATTAATCGGATGTGTGAAAATATTATTTTCATCAAAGGCAGCATAGATGGTTATCCTATAATTCTATAAATAACTTTTTAAATTTCTTTTGTTTTAATTACTGTAAGGTAATGAAAAATGGATATTTATCTATAGGCCCTAAGGTACTGTATGCCATGCCACTTTTAGATGTTTTTGAACTGTATTAGGATCAAGGTCATGTTCCTTCTAGTTATCCACAGTACTACAGGACAGTTACAGGACACCTTGAACCTTCATAACATGCTCCTCTTCCTATCAATGGGATTTAACTTTAACTTATAAATTATTCAAAAGGATATCAATATATCCTTATCATCACAAAAAATCAAATATTAATATTTGACATTTATGCATTGAATATATTGAAAATAGCTTTATCATCTCATGATCACGGCGTCAAAGTAGGAGTCTATCTGTCTAATACTGTTCAGGTAAAAATCTATTAAATGGATTGAAGTGTCACAGAGTACAGTGTCAACAAAATCATTAGTATGTGATTATGAAACTACTATAGTTCTCCCGGATGTTAACCTACTGTAGTACAGTACATGTATATTAAATATCAAGTTTAATGTTTAATAAAAAAATAACATCATTCTTTGAACAGTTACTAATATATTATTATTAAGTGTGGTTGCCACTAGCGACGCAACGCAAGGACGTAACGCAACGCAAGTGAATTGACCAATCACAAGCGATGGCTTATTCGCTTGTGATTGCTTACTGTCTATAACTTCGCTTGTCATTGGTTAAAACGCTTGTGTTGCGTTTATGTCCTTGCGTTACGTTCTAGTGGGAACCAAGCTTTAGACCCAACAATGGACTACTGTACTACAGTAGTACTGTATGTATGCGTGGTAATTAATTTTCTATTTAAAAAGTACTGTATAGAATAGTATTGTTCAGGCCTCGAATTTTACCGCGGCCACCGCGGCCAGTGCCGTCGGTGCCCTCCCAGTTGGCCTCAATGCCCTCGAAAATGAATAGCACCCACGGCCACTACTGGCCTGCCCTTTTTTTTGCGTTGGCCGCGAGTGCCCTTCCCGAGTTTTACCACAATAAAAACCACTGAATTAGATAGAAAATAATGTCAAGAAGATTTGTTTACACGACTCAGACGAGACGCAAAACTATCGCCTGTCTTCGTTGCAAGGGGATTTCCCTAAACGCATTTATTAATACACAAACAGTAAACAAAACATCGAACATTGCAAAAGGGTACCAAAACAATATCATCCCGGCCGCCGTGCGTGGTAAATCATGGTATAGATAGTACATCAATATACAGGGGTGTAAACTTTTAATAATCAAGCTAAAAACGTTCCTCGATCGGAGGTTACTGAAAGTATTAAAGTCGCACAATAATCGAGCTAGCCGCCGCCTTCGATGAAAAAAATATTACACGCACTCGCTCCTAGCTAGCCTAGCCTATCCTCCCGCCGCCGATCCGGTCGAACACACGCAATTCAATGCATTGGGAAAACAATTCTATTTGACGCACACGCACCCTCTGATAAGAAATTTCACACACAAAAAACGTCGCGTGTGAGAGTACCACGCGCGAAGGATCGGCGGATCGTTGGAAAAACAATTCCTTTTGACGTACACGCACCCTCTGAGAAGAAAATACCATGTGCGTTCCTGCATGGTGTAGTCCATTATACGTGTAAAATTAGGGGTGTTTACCTTTAGCACCAAAGTTAAACCTGCACCACAACCCGAAGATCGTTGGAAGTATATCATATTTATATTTTATCGCACCCACCTCAATAATCCGGCAGACAGATCATCGAAAAATCTTGTTTAACAACGTCGTACACTAAATTACCAAACGCGTTTTTACCGAATTCAAGGAAATGGTATAGTCCAGAATACACGTGCCGAAGGCTAAACAGAGAGAGAAAGGGGTCGGTGTCCGTCCGTGTTTGTTATACTAACAAAAAAGCTTCAGAAATCGAAACTCGGAAAATAACTATAATTTATATTCTACTACATAATGTCATTGGCTTGATTTTTACCGTGGTAAACACTCTGTGTATGAATAGTTGTAGGTAAGGCCTACAAACAAATTGTTTTTGTATCATGTTTTCTCCGTCGGCTGCTAGGTTAGGCTGAGTAGCTTGCTGTTGGAAGGGTTTTTATACCTGTTCCGGGCCTTACTTGGTTGGCTTCACATGCCTTTTTATCGCATTATTTGAAACTAAACGAAACATTCAACACAGGACGGTAAACTATAAACGCTGAACATCGTACCTATTTATTATTTATATAGATCGTAAATACACGTAATATTTATATGAAATACAAAAACATGTATTGTAGACAGTCCTACTACTACTCCGCGATCTGATGAATAGGGGGAAATCCCAAAAAACATTTTGCGGGTAGAATTTTTTTTTTGGGAAAAAAATTCCACCCTCAACCGGAAAAAAGCTATTTTTAAATTTTGGCCTAGTTATTAAAATATTTTTTAATTTTGGCCTTGGTGCCCCTTTGATTTAAAACAAATGGCCTTGGTGCCCTCCCATTTGGCCTTGGTGCCCCTAAAATCAATGAAAACCGGAGGCCAAATGGCCTTGCCCCTAAAATCCCCAAATTCGAGGCCTGATTGTTGCAATGCTGTACAAATCATACACATAATTCACATAATATAATAGAAGAATGCCTTAAAGATGTATTGTCCCAATGAAAAAATTATTCTTAAAACAGTTTTTGTTGAATATTCCATTTTAATGTAACATAATAGTTATTTGACCAAAAATTGGATCGAAAAAAATGTGTTTACCTGAAAAAATGTAATTTAAAGCAAAAAATGGTCAAATTGACTGCCAGCCAATGAATGGATTTTTGGTTGAATTTAACCATTAATTTTGTTATTTTACAAGTGAAAACATTACTTTTTTTTCGTTATTTTTCTACGGAAGTGATGTGATGATTAAGTGTGATTTAATTAATCTTCATTTTTCATGTTTTTGGGGGACAATACATCTTTATGCTGTGTATACTGTACACTATCAAACGTTATGTGACAATGATGTGACCATATTTGGACATATCACTAACATGGGCACATCACATTTTTTGTCAAACTAGTCTGATGATAGTGTAAAGCTTTATGTGTTTAGTTAAAACCCTTTAAACAACAAACCGACTTTATAGTTTATGTTTAAGCATCAATATTTTCTCATGCAAAACAATTGAAGAAGTCTAATAAAAGTTTAGTGAAGAAGTCAGTGATATACTGAAGCCTAGTGTTGATACATGGCGGCCAAAATGACAACCAACTACAATCAGTATTACAGTACTGGTAAAGTACACTAAAAACAAGGCCAAATGATTTATTGTACAATGAATGAAAGATTTTTTTTTTGTGCAGATTAGAAAATCATTATTATGAAACCTGTCCATGTTACCGAGCACAATGGAATGTGAATTCCACTCAGGATGAGATGAAGTTTTGTCAGTCAGAATGAAAGACAACATTTCTATATTGTTATTGTATAGAATTTTTTTTTTCGATTTTCTTATAATAGTTTTTTTATATAAAAAGTTTATTAAACACGGGCACCAGTTCAATGGGTAGGGCGTGGGAATCATTTAAATCGTGTCACTTGAACTATAGTGTAACTTTACCCATGACCTACAACCTTAATCAATCAGTCTTCATTTTTTGTCAGTGCCACACAATACAGTAGAAACACAGCTGTCCGAGTCGAAAATCATTATGTGCACAAAAATAATGAGTGTACCTGTACATAGAATGACTTTTAGACTTGGTGTTGTGTCTATCATTACAGTTCAGTGTTATATCGGTAAGGTTGACCATTCTTAGTTCCTCTTTTATCATTGGCAGAGGCAACGGTCACAGTGCATTTTGGCCCCTGATCATACTTCTAAAAATACAGTATTGTATTTCTAAAAAAAGAATTCCTCTACTGTAGGCATTGATGAATAAAGACGATGGTGAGTAAAGCCATTTTAAACTCACATTCTCAATAAAGATGGTGAGTAAAATGTATCATACAGTAATTTAGGTGGATTACAACGGTGGCTTAAATGATTTAAGACTTAGGGAAACTAGGCGCACAGTCGACTGTGCCAATAAAACATTACAATGCAATCATTTCGTGATTTAGTGATTAGGTTCGGTTTTTTGAAATTCTGTCTCTGCCAGGTTGCGTTTGTTGTTTTTTTATTGTTTGTCCATGTATTGGATTGTCTTTTTATTTCGTTTTGAGTAGGAGGCAAAATAAATGAAATAAAAGTTTGTTTGATTGGCACAATACAAACACAGTACAGTAGGTCCAAAAGTCTAAAACTATATTAACACAATCAAACAAACTTGGACACAAAAATTATCCTACCCTACAGACAGAGGCTTGGCCTCCTACAAAACTACATCATACAAAATAACAATCGTAGAACAAATCATTATTAAATGATATTATGATTTAGGAGTTTCCAGTGATCCCAAATATACAAACAAAGAAAATATAATTCGCATATATATCCTAAATGCAGAGTAAGTTTTAAGCAGGCTCTAGTCTAGGCCTTGTCGTAGCGTAGCCTGCTCACACACTCTCTTTCTCTGGACACAAAAACCCTCACAAACTCAGAGAGTAGGCCTAGCTGAAGTGCTCAACAAAGTAGTAATAATAAGCCTAGCCTAGACTACCAAAACTAACGTTAAACAATCTTAAATATTTATAGTATGTCAAGTACACACATAAATATATATCTTACATTTCATATTCAACTTAATAAAGCTAGAAAATGATAAATAATCAATTGTATACCTGTTCTTCCACCGCAGTCAAGACGGCCGCCATCTTGTCTTCAGTTAACATAACGCATGCGTAGATTAGGAAACTTTCAGTCGATTCTGCTATTATTATAATAATATTGATATCCCTCCTACACTTTGAGGATACGGATTGGATGTGATCGCTCCGCTTATTTCTACACAATAATCTTTAATTTGAAAGTAAAGCAATATTTTCGTTGTGAAAGTGTGTTGTTTCCTTGAGACTACCACAATAAATTGCAAAATTTCCCCGTTCCGGTTAGAGAAAATCACCTTTTGATATCTTCTCTTGTGCGTATGATTGATAGTTATTTCTGAACCGGATGTATCAACACATTGTGCTCAGTATCCACTTTTTTATCAATCCGGTACTTTACGAACCTGGTGGTTACTCAAGTCAACAAGAACGATATCATCTTAATATTTAGTACACTGTTGAACTCCGGAATTAAAATGTGATCACTATCCAATCAATACACGTCATACATTGTGACATGCTCAGAGAGAGAATTCTCCTCCAATTTTTTTTCTTCAAATTTTTTCTTTTAGGCGGACGAACTATGGCCTACTAATGTTTGTTACTGAAAAGCTTTCTTTATACCTGTTTATTGTGCAATTCATGTGGGCCATAACGGTAGTAAATTCAACAACAAAAACCAAAATTTATAAAATACAAACAGTGAAAGGCACAAGCAAAAGCAAAATTACTAATTTTAATTTTCTACAATTCATCATTACTGTTAATCCCCTACAATAATTATAGTAATGTTACAATTTTTTCCAGATGCGACGACTAACGTTAGGCGGTTTTTAGTCCATCATAATCACCAATCAGCTTCATATGCTTATGTTATGTCTAGCTATGGTGCCAGTAGGCAAGATGATACATTTGTTTATCAGTATACACTTCCTATGTTATCAGTTGGTTTACAAATACCACCTGTAACTATACCAATTTGTATGAGTCATATAGATAGTAGAATTGTGAATAAAAGAGTTGTTAAAAAGTAGTCGAAGTGAATGCATCTATCTTTGAGTCAGCTTTACAATACTTTACATTATATTACAATACATTACTACTGTACAAAGGTACTGGGGGTATATAACAAATTGGCGACGAGGATCGGATTTTAAATTCTAAGTGATACAATGGCTGGAATTTCACCACCAGTACCGTTTCTACCTACTCCAGGCAAATCAACGTTAAAGTTTGAACAATGGTTTGAATTTTTTACAAATTATACTCTTGCGTCTGGAAGTGACCGATGGAATGCTGAAAGAAGAAAAGCACTATTACTACATTGTCTTGGTACTGAGGGTCAACGTATTTACAGCTCTTTACCAGAAAGAGAAATTGATCCAAATGATGATGTTAATTCATATGATGCAACTGTTGCCAAATTGCGGGCACATTTTAACCCAAGATTAAACGTTGTAGCGGAAAGATACAAATTTCGTCAACGTAGACAACTCCAGGATGAAACATCAGATGAGTACGTAAGAGAACTTCGACAATTATCAATTTCATGTAATTTCGGTGTAATAGCTGATGAAATGATAAGAGACCAGTTAGTTGAGAAAACTAATTCTTCCCGTATTCGCGAAAGATTACTTCTGGAACCTGAACTTACATTAAATACTGCCATAGAAATTGCAAGGCAATGCGAACATGCTGCAAAAGAATGCCAAATAATACAGTGGGAAAGCCACTTCGCGTTTTGACCGTTAAATCGTGTAAAATCGACTTACTTCCGCATTGACGATTTTGAAGCGCCACCTATCGTTGAAAACTGAAACCACGATTTTTCGTCGCCTAGCAAATAAGTGCTGTTTTATTTTAAGCTCTCATGAATATTTAAGAACCGCCCAACATTACCTATTATGGTAAAAGCATTTCCTAATAAGTATAATTGAATAACCAATCGGTTTCTTTCAAAGAAACCGAAGCTAATACAATACATTCGGCGACTGAAGTCGGGACTCGTGAAATTTATAAATGTGGTACGATTTGACTACTGTGTTGTTGTCCATTTTCTGAATAGTCGGAGGTGCATCCCAACAAATTAAAACAATTATAATCAATTGTTTTATCAAGAATAATATTAGTTTAATCGAGTATGATATATTTCTATCCTGTTCAAAATTTGTTGGTGTATTCTCAGGCCTCGAAAGGTAGGTACATTTTCTAGCTGTGAGCGTGGTTTCGGCAACGCGAGACACGTGTGTCAGTATAGGCGATAGCGAGACGTGTGTTGTACCATGGATTAAAGAATAGAATTCTTTAATCCATGGTTGTACTGTGTTGATGCTGATCCGATAGTCGTTAAGTTGTACTGATTACGAGTATCATTGGTCCTGGCCGGCCTAGCCTGGTGATCTGATCCCCCCCAAAAAATACTTTTTTTCAATCAGTATTAATATATTATTTGATTTATTAGGCTCAATAGATGCCTAGCTAGGCTACTAGTAGGCCTAGGCCTAGATTATAAATAATAATAGTAAATACTGTAATTTAATTAATAAAATACAGCTTCCATTTGCCTTACTTTTATGTCATCATATAATATATTATAATTATATATACAACCAGACATTAAAATTTTTTAAAATAATATTTATTATTTTTTCTGACACTTTCAGGAATCGTTGATGATGCAGAGTTCTTTTTCTTTGTGACTTCAAACTGAGAGTGAAGTGGATAAAAAGATGACACTGTCATACCCAAACTATAATTTAATTATTTAAAACAAAATGTTGAATTACAAAAATGTATGTTGCAGAGGATTTAGATGAATATTACAATACAAATATTTATGTTGAATGCAAACCTACTACACTATACTCTGTAAATTATGTTATTGTCATGTGGTAGACCTTAAAAATTGAATATTTATTGTATGTTAGGGCTATTTTATATTTTATTATTATTAATACTGAATTAGTTTAATATTTATACTACAATGTATTAATTTATATTATAGTATACAGTACTACTACTACTAGTTTGTACATGTTTTTACCCAAAAAAAATGAATAAATAATTTGTTATTCAATCTAATTGCTTGTTTGTTCATCAATAGCAAAACAATTGTAAGCAAGTATATAACAGTTCTTGTTAGCCGCTTATTTCAGGTCATATTATTAGTATTAGCTAGGCCCGACGCGCCCGATCACAACGTCACTAAGTGACTTTCCGCCCCTGGAACCATCGCTCGCTAATAGGGCTAGGCCTCGGACTCGTATAAAAGCTATTATAATAGTTATGATAAATATTCCTCAACTAAAATGTATACTGTGATAAATAAACAAGTAATAATATACGTTGTATTGGAATGTATTTATTTATATGAATTCTTATATGCGGACAATTATAAACATCGCGTATATCGTTCGCTATAAATAAATTCATAAACACGATGACGATGAGTTTACAAAATGGCGGTTTCGCTAGTTTTCGATGGAACAAATAGTGGTACCTTTAGTTTGAATAGTCGGAGCTGCATCCCAACCACCGAATTTTGTATCTTAATATCGTATTCTGTAGATTATTAATTTTTCTAACAGGGATTTTAAATTCAGGACTGTTCAATTTTTCTAAACATTTTATTTTAATGATTTTCTAGGGTACAATTTCGGAAAAAAGACATTGGTTGATTTTGCCGTTAAATTACAGATTATCGTTTTGTTCAAATACATTTAATTTTACATGAGAATATATTAAAACCATTTATGAATTTATTTCACTAACAATATTTTTCCGATAATCAGCTAAATTTACAAATATTGTGTTTTTCCAACACCCTAAAATTGAGCAATTTTCAACTAAATTAGAAAAGTAGGGCGCCCTCTCCGAGTCGAAATTTGACACGATTTGTCGACTGGCTGTCCCACACTGAATAGGTAAAGCTGAACTACCATTACCTGTTGAGCAGATACGAAAGAGTAATTACAAACCTAAACAACAGCCAGCAAAATACAAATCCAGTGAGTACTGTTTTCGTTGTGGTTCGAAATCGCACAAAGCAAATGATGTCAAATGCAAGGCAAAGAAAGCTAAATGCAATAAATGCCGTAAGATAGGACATTTTGCTAGTGTTTGCAGAAGTGTTGAAATTGAAAATATTGATGAAACCATGTCTGTTAATGTGATGGTTAACAGAAAATTACGCACTGACGTATTGATAGGTCATTCAGCAAAAGTGAACATGACCATAGATACTGGTTCACCAGTTACAATTCTACCCAAAAGAATCTATAATCGATATTTTGTCAACGAAGCTCTACAAAAGGCGTCAATCAAACTGATGACCTACTCCAAGGAACCGATACATGTGCATGGATTTGTGAATTTACCAGTTACCCTTGCCAGTGAGCCAGAGAATAAAGTGCACGCGAAGATTTACATTGTAGAAAAAGGATCGCCTATTCTCGGGATGGACTTGATTAGCAACCTAAATATTAACATTGTGAAAGGACAAATTGCTTACGTCCAAGTTGCTAAAGATATTACTACAATTGATGATGCTGAATACAAGCAAGAACTGAAAAAGAACTATCCAAGATTGTTCAATGGGAATGTGGGGCTCGCGAAGGATTTCGTACATAAAGTTATGGTCCGCGAACACTGTACACCGAAAATTCAGAAATTACGAAGCTTACCATTTACGGTAAGAGACAAAGTTGCTAAAGAACTTGATAGGTTAGAAAGCCAAGGAATTATAGAGAAAATTAATGCAAGTCCTTGGGTAAGTCCTATTGTCGTAGTAGGTAAAAAATCCGGTGATGTACGTATTTGTATAGATTTAAGAGAAGTTAACAAAGAACTTGTAGTAGACCAATTTCCTTTACCTGATATTTCAGAATTATTCAATTCATTGCATGGTGCTACTGTATTTTCTACGTTAGATCTTAGATCTGCGTACCATCAATTGACATTACATAAAGAAAGTAGGGATTTAACTGCTTTTATTACGCATCAAGGCCTTTACCGTTATAAGAGAGTATGTTTTGGTCTTGCTTCCGCACCATCTGCATTTCAGAAAACAATGAGTTCAATCCTAATGAATGCAAAGGGGGTACGTTGCTATCTTGACGATATTGTTGTCTTTGGTAAAGATGAACATGAACATGCTATTAATATGGAAAATGTTCTAAGTAAAATACAAAAGGCAGGGTTAACGCTAAACCTTGATAAATGCAAATTTAGAGTGAAACAAATTTCATACTTAGGTCATACAATTTCGGCTTCAGGACTTCAACCTGATAATGACCATGTAAAAGCCATAATCGAGGCAAAAATTCCAAACAACATCTCTGAATTGAGAACTGCTTTGGGAATGTTTGGATACTATGCAAAATTTGTACCAAATTATGCGACTACATCAGAACCATTAAGGTATTTGCTAAGGAAAGAAAATGCGTTTGTGTGGGGTACTGAACAACAAGCCGCATTTGATAAATTAAAGAATAGTATTGCTAAAAGTACTGCATTGAATTTGTTTGATCCCAAATTACCAGTGATTGTTACCACTGATAGTTCAGATTACGGAATAGGCGGTGTGCTAAGTCAAATTAAGGATAACATTGAAATTCCTATTGCATTTACATCCCGTACATTAACAAGTGCAGAGCGTAATTATTCAACGGGAGAGAAAGAAGCATTAGCTTGTGTATATGCTTGTAAAAAATGGTTTAATTACTTATGGGGTAACAAATTTACATTACGTACTGACCACAAGGCTAATTTAAAATTGCTAAGTTCATGTGCTACAGGTCATAAAACCATGCGAATTGCTAGATGGGCAGAGTGGCTACTTAATTTAGATTATGTGATTGAATATGTTACAGGGCAAAATAATTCTGTTGCCGATGCTTTAAGTAGACTCCCCATAACAGAAAATAATCCTTCTGTTGATAATAGTGATGAATATGTATTAAGTTATATATTGGATGCTAACACTTGCATTACAAAACAAGAGTTAATTAAGGAGACAAATACTGATCATGTGTCAACATTACTTAAGAAGTATATTACAACTGCATGGCCAAGTAAGAAAATGTTAAATGAAGAATTAAATCCTTACTACCTTGTAAAAGATGAATTGTGTTTAAATGATGATTTAATTATGAGGGGGGAGAGACTGGTAATCCCAAAATCATTGCAATGTAAAATAATTGATGAAGCACATACTGCACATCAAGGTATTGTACGAACTAAAAACAGGATTAGAGAACTATACTGGTTTCCTGCTATAGATCGTAAAGTAGAAGATAAAATTAAGAATTGTGAACCGTGTCAAAATAGTGATAAGACGGCTAAAACTTACAATGCGCCATTACAACCAATTGCGTTACCAGAACATGCATGGCAAAAAGTTGCTATTGATATAATAGGCCCATTTGAAAAGGGACCTAGAAAGTGTAGATATGCTATTGTGTTAGTTGACTATTTCAGTAAATGGCCAGAAGTTTCTTTTACTAATGATATTACATCTACATTTGTATGTAATTTTCTCGATCAGATATTTGCAAGAGAAGGATTACCAAATGAGTTGGTATCCGATAATGGGAAACAATTTGTATCCATAGAGTTTGAAAATTATTTAAAGGAGAGAGGTATTAAACACATTAGAACATCATTGTACTATCCTAAAAGTAATGGATTAGTTGAAAGAATGAATAGAACAATTAAACATACCATTCAAATGGCCAATGAAAATAATAAGAATTGGAATGAGGCCATGTTAGAATTTCTTATGATCTATCGATCTACACCTCATGCTGTTACAGGCATATCTCCTGCAGAATTATTACATAAGCGTAAATTAATTACTACACTAAATGTAAGACCTACAGATGGTTACCAAAATGGAATTAAACATACTGAGGTAAAGGAACGAGTTAAAAAGTTCCAAATTAAAAGTAAGAAGTATTACGATGATAAGAAAAATGTGAGAAAACCACAATTTAAAGTGGGAGATTCAGTACGAATTAAGAATCCGAGACATGTTGATAAATCAAGTAATAAGTTCTATACTGGAGGAAAAATTAAAAGAATTGTTAGTAATGCTACATATGAGCTAGATGATGGAAAGATCTGGAATGCTAAATACCTAACAAATGATCTAACCACACAGAAACAGAAAGATACTGTTGTACATACATTTGATAAAGATAGACCTAGACGTGAAGTTTATAAACCACGTTGGTTAATTGATTACACTCCCTAAATGTAACATGTGAAATTAGGAGGGGAGAGATGTTATGTCTAGCTATGGTGCCAGTAGGCAAGATGATACATTTGTTTATCAGTATACACTTCCTATGTTATCAGTTGGTTTACAAATACCACCTGTAACTATACCAATTTGTATGAGTCATATAGATAGTAGAATTGTGAATAAAAGAGTTGTTAAAAAGTAGTCGAAGTGAATGCATCTATCTTTGAGTCAGCTTTACAATACTTTACATTATATTACAATACATTACTACTGTACAAAGGTACTGGGGGTATATAACAGCTTACTTAGCTTTTGAAGGTGGTCACTATCGGCATCTTTACAAATGTTTTTGTTCCCAATTTTATGACATCGAGGAACACACAATGGCGTTCCTCGGAACCCGAATGTTAGAATTTGTGACGTAATACGGGTGTCAATGCTCTGTTTGGAGTAGGCGGCCTACTCTCAGCTCTAGCTTGGGTTCGAATCTTTACGGAATTTTTTTTAATGGAAAAGAAAGTGTTTAGAGTTCAGTTAATTTAGGACATAGGTAAGGCGATTCCCACCGTCAAAACAATGTATAGTAAATTGTCATGATGCAAACACACTAATCGTGCTATCTACTATAGTAGGCCTATATATAGTATTATAGTACTGTATTATTATAGTATACTATTATAATAGGGGATGCCTCTTGCCATCGTAGGCATGTTGCGTGGGGTGCGTCCAAAATTATTGACACTTATGTGTGGGAGGTGCGGGTGCAGAATGCGCTACCCCTGATAACTAACAATAAATAACAAAGTAGGTCTAGTTGGAAATTAAATTGTTTTAAACGTAAAAAAGGGGGAAATTTAAAATTCATGCAGCCAGCACCAAACCACTGAAAAAAGGAGACGCCTTCGGTGTACGTGACGCACCAGATGAAGCGGATACCAATACAAAAATGACAATCAGTACAGTTTAACATCCCCTTCAATGTCGATCCATACTCATCATGACATACTGCAGTGTCAATCGTCAGAGAGGAGGCCAGGATATTAATTATTATGTCTTATATTATAGGGCTAATTGACGCACACGATACGGTGTTAATTCGTCCACATGTCCGTTACAGTGTCCCGTCCGGATGTACATTAAATGTATCCACCAGCGTCAGTTCTACCATGTTTATTCCCCCCCCCCCCCCACTATAATGTTTATTTAGGTCATGGAGTTACTTACTCCATGTTTAGGTGCTATAGATTACTTCCATCGGCTAGTAGGAGTGAGCGAGTTGGCCTCCTGAATCCATTCCGATATTAATGGCTCGTCAGGTCATGGAGGTATACCTCCATGGTCAGGTACGGTAAGGCATCTTGGTCATTTGATGCGCGTAAGCCTACTTTACATCTTATTTTGAATGTGTATTGGATGCTTTAATGATGTTCGGACAATTTAATTAAGCATGTCCGATAATTTATATTATTTGTAGACTCACACAAACCAGCATTCAATGGACAGTAAAAATGTAATTCAAAGACTTAGAGAAAATTATGTTACCATATATACAAGGAAACTTTGTATATTTTCAAGTTTTAACAATTAATAGATATATAAATAAAGACATTATTGTTCCTCCGAAAAAGTAATTTGTTTAAAATGTATATGTTGAATATAACCAATTCAATGTCACATAGTTTTACACAAAAATTAGATTAAAAATACATGAAAAACTGTAATTTAAAGGTAAAAAAAGTCAATTTGACTGTTTAATTTATAAATGAAAGCATTTTTTTTTTCGCTTTAAAGTGATTACAAAGATAACCAATTCAAAGTCGGTCAATTATTAATATTATTAGTCCGATGATCTTCATTCTTCATGTTTTTAGGAGACAAAATAATACATCTTGAATGACCCGTTTTTATGTTCCGGTTTCTACAGGATCCTCATCATCGCATTTAAAAATATTTTTTTATTTTACTTCGATGAAATGAAATGTGAATTATTTCGAAATAGGAAAAAACCGAGCAGCCTATTCTTTTCTTTACAGTTACTATCAGTAAATCTTAATAACATAGAGGGCGGACTTCTAAAATATGTCGATATCAGAAGCGATTTTGATTTAAAGCTCATGCCAGAAAACTTGTTTTCAATGATGTTTTAATAACAATATTTTACTCAAAGCTTACGAATGTTATCTTATGCGAACGAACATTTAAACGTGTCCATGAATGATGTTTTATATTCTGATAAACCAGAATAGCAATGTTGTTTAAAGGATACAACATGCACGTCATACCAGAGAGATGTAACATTTACATCTCCCGGGTCATACCGGCCATGTTCATACTAAAGTAAAAGCATATTTTGTAAATATTCATGATATTAGTTAATTAATTTACAGGGTTAATGTTATGTGTATTAAATTCTTGCAACTTGTGTTTTTCAGTAAAACTAATAATGATAAAAGTAAACTTTAACTAATTAAATATACAAAAGCGATCAGAACAAAGACCATCTTTTGTCTTTTGACCCAGTCGAGTCATATTTCACATGGTAGAGAGACTTGCTGACTCAGATTAAAAGAAAAAAAAATAGTAGAAAATGTATAATTATTTCATATTAAGCTAGCAATAACATAGTCATATACGATTACTATAATTTAAAAAAAGGAAAAATCATGTTCCTTTGTTTTTTGATGCGATGCGCGTTGAGTTCGTCATCAGTGTCGCGAACTCTCAATTCCGTGTTGTGACGTCACTGTACAATACAGTAATCGCCATCTTGCGTCAAACAAAAACAGTGAACTGGACGAACTGGTCGAGAGCGAGGAGAGTTAGTAGAAACCTGTCATAAATTGAATCGTTTTATATTTTCCATTTCCAGTTTTATTCAATTTTTAAGTAAAGACGAAAACCACCTTACTATTATTGTTTTTAGGAGTTGTTTTAACGTCCATTGATGGCGACGACAAGCGCTAGCGCTTTACGAGCGCTAAGCCTCGAGTACAGGAAACTGCAAGAGGAACCAGTGGAAGGTTTCAACGTGAAATTAGCCGATGAGAGCAACCTTTTTATATGGAATGTGGTCATCTTTGGACCCCCAGAAACACTGTACGAGGGTGGCTATTTCAAGGTAAAGTTGAAAGCTAACAACCGAACGAAGAGAACGAATATGTGGTTGAATAAGCCGACCCTTTCTTTTGTTATCAAAATAGAATAATCTGTTTGATCTAATCTAACTAATGTTTGATGATTCATCATGCTTTTGTTTTGTCAGTTGTTTGTGTTTTATTTATTTTTTATGAAGACTCGTCGTGTATGAATTTACATGAAGATCTTTTAGTTTTTACTAAAAAACAGAGTCCAGATTTATTATTCAATCATATGTTATTTTTGGTATATTTGCTTGTGGTGTTGTTATATTTTTTAATTGCAACAATATTATTTCATTATTTTTAATTTTATTATTATTAAATACAATTTTAAATTTATTGGACAGTCTACGATCATAACTTTCATCAAAGGTGGTAAAATATTCTTATTGAAAAGTTACTTACCTTACAAGTAAATTCTTTGTAGAAATATCGTGTCTTTTTTTATTCCGATGCAATTGCACTTTGAACCACACCCAACCCCAATGAACCACACCCAATCCAATGAACCACACCCAATCCAATGAACCAGGTCCGACGAATTGCCCCAATGAACCAGGTAGCCGATCACTCCGGCCGCGCTTCACTCCGGCCGCCGTATCAGTTTAGCGCGATGTTATGCACTCCGGCCGCTATTCAATTCGACTTCCTGTGCAAAGGGGCTGTTAGTATGGAGCGCCCATATCTACGTTTTCTATACTGTTCAGTGTTATAACAAATTCTTGGTGAATTTAAATGGAACTAGTTGAATATTTATTATCAACAATTTTACTTTTTTCATTAACAATAACATTCAAAGAAGTTGGAACTGCTTTTTCTTTCAAACTAAACTTAACTTAATTAAATTCAATAATAAAATAATAATCAAATGCCCGTCTAATTATTGCTTGAATAACAATATTTAATTTCTTTCTATGTACATTTATTTTTATAGCTTTACATTTATTAACATTAAAAATTAGTTAAAACCCTTATAACACTTTATCGACTTGCCAGTACCCATACTTACTAATTATAGTTAATAACAATATGTAAAATATTAATTAATTTATTTCAAATAATCAATTATTATTGATGTTTGTTATAGTTAATAACAATATTTTCAATATTAATTAATTTATTTCAAATAATCAAGTATCCGTCTAATTAATGTTATTACCTGGAATTGTATCAAGAATTAATATATCATTTTTGTACAGTCCAATTTACAATGATTTTATATTTTAATTTATATATGATAAAAATAATATGACATATAGGGTACATTGCAATAAATTACATTAATTAATCACATTACAATTAATATACTAGCCTATTACATTGGATAAAACACATAAATTATTTTGTTTTAGCATTAGACCTAATTTAAAACACTTGCGATGTTGTTGTGATCCTGAAAGAGAAAAAATATACTGTATGATTACAAATGTTTATTTTGATTCTCTACAAAAAACGTGTCTCAGTTGTAAAAGACTCATTGGGCGCTCCATAGCTGCGGCCGGAATGAATCGCGGCCGGATTGAAGCGCGGCCGGAGTGAAGCGCGGCCGGAGTGATCTGTATTCATGAACCACACCCAATCCAATGAACCAGGTCCGACGAATTGCCCCAATGAACCACATCATATGAGGAGTATGTTGACTTTACGTGCTAACGATGATCACCCAAAGGAGATTGAGTATCCAGCTTCTCTCTCGGGCTCTAGCCTTAAAAAACAAAGAATAAAACTTATCTCTAGGAAAATTATGAGAAAAGACGATGCAATGAGTAAAGCCATGGGTTTTGTGTGGTTTAAAGAAATGAAAATGTACCATCATGCCTGAATACCATGGATAAAGAATACATTTTATGACTTTTCATCAGATTTGTTTATTTAAGCATGGCTTCCTAAATGCAAAGTAAATTAATGCAACATGACATTGATTTGTCCAATCATAATTTGTCAATATATTTGCATTGCAAATATAGTACTATACATCACTGCATTGCATGCTGGTGTTCAAAAATAATTTTATGGTAGGATTAATTTCATTTTGTAGTATTCATCAAGGAACCCAATTGCGAGTATTACCATATTTTGTGATTTGTAGTCTGAAATCTGTATAATTTTCCAAAAAAGAGGTTTTTCCCCCAAACAAAAAAAATCCAAACAATTTCACTACCAGTAACATGTTTTCATAAATTTTCTTTTGTTATAATCCAAGTTGTGATAAAATAAATATTAAGTTGTCTGCACAGTACTATGTGGATTAGGCCAAGTTGAGCCGCCGACAATTTGAGCCGCCACCAGAAAAACGTTATTTTCTATGAAACGCCAAATGCTAACTTTCGCCGGTGCTCGTTTCTATTTAATAGAAGTTCATAGAAATGTTGTAAAAGACGCACTGGGCGTTTCATAGAAATTTCCGGCAGCTCAACTTGTCGGCGGCCCAACCGGTCATATGCCCTATATGTACTCTATGTACATCATTTTGTGCTCTCCACTAACTGTACTAGTACACTAGTAAAACATTTTTTAACAACAAAATTGTCTACTACTGTATACAGTATTTATTTTTAATAGTACAATTAAAGAACAGTTTTCAAGTTGTTTTTTTATTAGTTTGAAAGTGATATTTCAATTAAATTCAAATACAATTAAAAACTGATATCGAATTCATCTAGACTATCACTGTGTTTTTATGTCTATTGCGTTTTTCGTACTATTAGTTGGGAAAGCCACTCGACAGTGCAGTTCTTTTGAACTGATCCACTTTTGGTTACCCGCAGGTGCTGATAGTACTTTTTGTTCTGTTTTGTTGAATGATGCCGTACCTTGTTTATGATTTTTGTATGTTACCTGGAAATTGAATAAAATAAAATAAACGAAATTAAAACACAAGTATACATACAAGGTCGAAATTGGTAGACATGTTAATCTACCATTTATTTTGATATTTCAATTAAATTCATATCTGAGAATTCTCGAAAGATGTTTTACAAATTGTACTACTCTACTTGTCAGCTTGCGAGGCAAAAGCAAAAATTGATTTGTGTAGATGGTGTGGTAATTTTGTTCTGAACAGATAATCAATAACCAAAGATAAGATGTGTCACTATTATTTTATGGATGCTATAGTCTCCACATCAAATGTACTGTAGCTTGAGATCGATATGATATTGTGGGTGTGGCTGTGACCCCAGTATGTACTGTATACAGTATAGCTGACCATGATTATTACATCCTTAGTTTGGATGCTGCTACTGTATACAATAATATTATACATATTATTATAAATTATTATATAATGAATGAATGTTTTTAAGTGCAATGGTGCAAATAATTTCATTACAGTAGGTGAAAATAGAAAATTTCATCTTTCAATGAATGAAATTATTTGTTCCATTGCATGAATACAGTATAAAGACATTCATTATTTGTTTAAAACACACCTTTTTATAATAATAATAATTTATTTCGGAACTTCACTTTTGTAACAGTGGCACACTTCACATTTTGAAGGTGCGTCCAACAAAATATATAAGAAAGCACAAAATAGACAAAAAACATAGGTAATCTTACTTAAACTACATACGGTAACATGTAATAAAACCCATTCATTCCCCTCCCTCCCCTTCTCCAAAAATAACAAGTACAACATATAATTTAAATACAGTACATGATTACTCTTAATCTACAAAACCAATCACTAATCACCCCCCCCCCCCCCACCCACCTTATGTACAACATGACGGAAATATAAATACAACAACATTTTTTTCTCCATAATTACAATAGGAAAAATATAATAACCAGTGTTAACAAACAGAAAATTAGATTAGAACCAGTATAATTGTTTATGCAACCACTTTAGACCATAACTGTTAATATGCATACTATTGTATTTACAGTAACTGTTTATACAAATATAACTAGGCAAAAGTAAAAGAATTATTATGACGAAAACAATTAACAGACACTTTTAAATAATTAGTTATCTAAAAAACTAAACCTAATTTTACTATTACAAAATTACACTGTCTTTACAGTTTCTATTATGTAATTCGCTACTGTAAAGACAGGCCAGATCCAATTTTGGATGCAAAGTTATTCAACAGTATTTATTTTATTTATTACTTATATTTTACCCTTGAATTCAATAATAATATTAATAATGTTGCTTTTATCTTGCAGGCAATGATGGCATTTCCTCCAGGCTATCCGTACTACCCTCCAACCTTTAAATTTCTTACAAAAATGTGGCATCCTAACATATATGAGGTAAGCTATCCAGGGATGTACTAACTACTGGACAAACAAATATATTTAACATTACTTAAGCTTGGTTCCCACTAGAACGTAATGCCAGGACGTACAGTAAACGCAACGCAAGTGTTTTAACCAATGAAAAGCGAAGTTATAGACAGTTAGCAATCACAAGCGAATAAGCCATTGCTTGTGATTGGTCAATTCACTTGCATTGCGTTACGTCCTTGTGTTGCGTCGCTAGTGGGAACCACGCTTTAGTGGAATGATCCTTATACAGTAAAAGGTCAATTTACACAGACAAGCGATAGCTTGTTTAAATTTTCATGTAGAGTCTGAATCTATCCTAATCAAAAACTTTACGTCCTCTCTGCATTGTGTGTAAAGGATCATATGGAATAACAGAGATTTTAAATTTTTATTAAAACGTTACTGCTCGTCTGTCTGTATCGGCCTTAAAGTTGTATAGAGGCTTTCAGACATTCTAACCCCCCTGGTAGCCTCTTTGCCTATTATCATCAATGTTCACATATCTTTCACAGATTAAACACGTCAAATCGGTTTAATTAAATAGGTTAAATCGGTTTGATTAAACACGTCAAATCGGTTTAACGTCAAGTGTTTTAAGATCCACTACAATATGTAAAACCTCCCGAAATTAATTTGGAGGTTGGAACATCAGTTTGGAAGAGAAGGCTTAATCAACTTTAGATTTGATGGGAAAAATAGGATGGGATGGGTTTGAAACTACTTCCATGCTTATGTAACAACTTTAATCCACACATATAGTACAATGAATAATAATATAATTCAATTGATACTAATCTTAGTCAGTAGTCTATTGTCCTTGGTATCCAAATAACAAATCGTTGTCAATAATTAGACTTGAGCTTTGCCTACACAACTGTATCAAACTAGTTTGACAAATAAGTGCGATGTGCCTAAATATGGTAGTGATGTGCCCAAAGATGGTAGTGATACGACATCATCATGCCCAAAGATGGGCACATCACATTTCATAAGTTTGATAATCACATAAAGTTTGATAGTGTAGACAGAACTATATATAAAGCTTTAGTCGTAGTTACTGTATTGCTGTTATGAGCTAATAATACATGTTGGAGAAAAATAAACTTTGACCTACAGATATTGATCTTCTTGGTATACCGTACAGTATATTGTGTTTCCTTGCATGATCAATTGATTCGTTTTACCCTATTTATTATAATACTGATGATAGAATTCTGACATTCGATTGATTTAAACATTGCATAGTCAAGATACAATAAAAAAAAAGGATTTGCAATAACCTGTCCAACCTACAGTATAATACTCTATGAATTTTGTAAATTTAAAGGCATAATGCTTGTTGTTGGACTACTGATCGTGGGTTTGAATCCAACGCTTGTCCCATTGCTTACTGTATCTTTAGTCAAGGCACTTTAGTTAAGTCTGCCTTTTTCCACCCAGGTATACAAATGGGTAAAAAAAAAGTATATTAAATTCATATTAACTGTATTAAGCTCAATCAAACTTAATGTGACAAAAAAATGTGATGTGCCCATATGGACATGATGTCATGATGGTCATATCACTACCATATTTGGGCACAACATACTTTTTTTGTCTAGAGCTTTAGCATAAATTACATGCATCAAACTACATTACATGTTTATTTATTATATTTTATCCTAAAGTGGTGTAGATTGCTAGAAATAATCATTTAGTGAATGTCTGTCACCATCTGTGAACAATTGATAATGCTAGGCAAGACTTTAACAATAGATGATAGAAGCCTCCTTTCACATAGCACAGTTCAAAAGTGTATTTTAGATGTCGCCATAATTTTATTTGAAGGCTATTTTTTGTTTATTGATAGTACATGGTCAACAATATGCCCATGGTTACAGAGTTTATTATTAATGCAGTATTTTTTTCTGCATAATTTGCTTTTAAAATCTGGCCAAATAAGCAAATTGTTAATGCTCATAATAAAGGTGATCACTATTTTGGTAGGGGCCATGACTTAAGAAAGCTGCAGTAGATGCTTAGCTACACTAGACTCGAAAATAGCAGAGAAATATGTCTTAAAAGAAGTCTTGTTTGTTCATTCATTTGTTGTTAGAGTAATATCTGCGATCTGTAATATCCTGATCTGTTTAGATACAGTAGTTACTGTATGTAAATTTTGAGCAATAACCAAATTACAATATAATAGGCAGAAGTTGCTCACTGAACTACGACCCAAGATTGTGGGATGGAGAAGAATTAGTAAAACATAATTACTGTACACCCACAGTCTTCCAGCTGTCAAACATTTAAAGTAACCTGTTTCTTATGTCTAGTTAAAAAAAAACCAGTTGATAAAATCAGTAAAACACCAGTAAATGATTTTACTATTTTGTAGATCGGCCATCCATGTATCAATTTAAGGTTGTTTTTATTTTATTAGCCTTTGTTTTGTAAATTAGAATAAGATGTTTTTATTAACTTTTGTTTTTAGACTGGTGATGTGTGTATATCAATTCTTCATCCTCCTGTGGATGACCCACAGAGCGGTGAATTACCTTCAGAAAGGTGGAACCCAACACAAAGTGTCAGGTAACTACTTTTTTCTTCAATATGAAAAAAAACCAGCAAATTTAATTTTACTAGGACTACTGTACAACAATAGACCAACCTTCACAAGTTTAATGTTTAGATAAGAAGAAACAATGAAAAACTGTGAATGACAAGGACTATCAATTCACTGGAAAATAAGTCCTTGATTTATTAAAATATTTTACCCTATAAACAAGAATGAAACAATCTATATTTCCAATGTCTGTTTCTGCAGCATAATGTATTACAGCGAATAACCATTTATAAAAAAAATGGAGTAAATAGTACCATTTACAGTAGTAATAGAAATACACCTGAGGAACAAGAAGTTGTTTGTACGTTTACTGTATACAGACTCTGGTATAACTTTTGTACAATAACTCTATCTAACAGTAACACAAAATACAGCAAAGTTTGGTAGGTGGGCCAAATACCAAAATGTAATGACTTGGCTCTTAGTCACAGACTTATAATTATATCCCAGGGTGGGCTTATGTATAAAGTCAGTATGGTAAATGTATGTATATAATAAAAATGTATTATTTTATCATGATCTTTGGTTGTTTTAAAACTTTTTTCTATAAATCAAATTATGCTTCCTGTAGAACAATTCTGCTAAGCGTTATCTCGTTACTGAACGAACCAAACACATTTTCACCCGCAAATGTCGATGCCTCAGTGATGTATCGAAAATGGAAAGAGACAAAAGGAAAAGATGACAAATATCGCAAGATTATTGAGTAAGTCAAAATTAAATTAATAGCACATGTGATAGTTATACTCACTACACAAACTTATTCAGCAAATCAGAGGAAAATGAACCGCACATTCATGACAATGCATAAAACCTGTTATTTCCAAAACATTGATCAACATAACCACGCTATGTAGTATGTTTGCAAAAATGGTGAGTTACAGTATGGTGGTGTGCGTAAAGATACTTTGGTGAAAAAGTACATTGTTTTACATTGTGCAATAATTTACTAATTACCGCTTCCAATGAGGTTATATTTTTGCCTGCAGTATTTGTTTTGTTAACATTTTAAACCAAATCTAACAGATAGATACTGCATGTGGTCATGGATAATTACATTCAATTTTGGAAGCAATCCAAACCAGGATCCCAATTCTGGACCACATCTATTTTTTTACTAATTTTGGGCAGATCTTTACCAAATTCAAACCCCTGAAAGGTATAGCTACAAATGATGAATTAAATTTTGGAGGCAATCCAGACCGGTATCACAATTTTGGACCACTTGTGGGGTGATGGTAAAATTGTGGTTTTATGGTCACTAACTGACAATTCTACATAATATTTATATAGCAAAATTGTGGTTGGAAAATGTATTTAAATTATCCCTGGAAAGGGGCTGGGAGTATGTAGGCCTATCCCCATGACCTATGGAATGTCTTAAACTACATTTAAAAACTGCCACTGAGGGATTATGGGTTGGGAGTGATGGCTAACACAATTTGTACTGGAACCATCTTAAAACACATCACCCAGTGTATCTGGGGTGTGTTTGGAGGGGGAGACGGAGGAGCAAAAATACTGGCGTAATGAAGTCTATATGATTGAAATTGTACTAGGAAAAGTTACTATATTTGAACTGTCCAGGGGAAGAGTTAAGGTTTGTTGATTGTGGCTGGGATGGTGAGAGGAGAAAGAAGGCTGGGGGACCGCAGTATCTAAATTAGATATTTTAATTATCAGCCAATATGACACCTATTCATTTACACAGTTTACAATACAACGTACAACCATTATTAGGCCTATCATATCTATGTACTCCTCCCAGTTTGAAGCTAAAGTTGAAATGAATTTGTCCTTCAATGGGAAGAATTTGTTTTTAGTGTGGGGTGTTATTGAAGAGGAGTGGAGGTTTGGTGAGTATAGAGAGATACTGGCGTCGGGTGTTATGTACTGAGAAAGCTTTAAACTAATTTTAAAAACCCGCCCTGGGGCGGGTATAATTGCTAGTATTATATATTATACACTAGACAACTCTCTGTTTGGGCTACACAGTTTGATATTTTAAACAATAGAAATTTACAAATACCTTAGAGGAGATATGTAATCTCTGATTGCATTTGTTAATAATGTTTTTTTTATTACAATCGTTGCAGAAAACAAGTGAATTCAAGTCGTGAAGATGCAAAGAAAGATGGCGTCAAAGTTCCAACTACCTTACAAGAGTACTGCATTAAACCAAAGGTACAACCTCAATCACACAGCTCAATGGACTTTGCTGACATATACTACGATGAGTATGACTTAGAGGACGAGGAGGAGGAAGAGGATGAGGAAGACGAGGTGTACTATGATGACGAGGATGACTCGGGCAACGGGGAATCGTGATATTATCCGTATAAAAATAGATCACGTTTCGACTATTTGCTGTAAAGACATTTGTGCATATGAACATATTTATAAACACAAGAGGCATGGCTGTCTCTAGAAACATGTTGTGTTTAAAACTCTAACATACAACCTTTAAATCATGTCATCTTTTGTGTACAGTACAAATCGTTGGATGTGTTCAACGTCTGTCAAAGGTGAATAAATAAATAAATACAAAAAAACATGAAAAAAAATCTCCTGATGCGATTGTGGCCATTCCATATATGGAGAATAAATGTTTAGATTTTGGGTAGATGTAGGTAATTATTTCATTTGGAATTTGAGTACAACGTTTTATTTTATTTAAACAAAATTTTGGGTCAGTTATTTTCCCTCATTACTATAAAAATGTTAATCAAAAAGTGAAGCCCTGACGTTTAATTTTTTAATTTTTTTTTTATTTTGATGTAATTGTAAAATAGTTCTGTTAAGTATTTTTTAAGTCTGTGTGTCACTATACACCACTTCTATGTCATTTCTAAAACGTCTCCATTGAAATAACTCTGATAACATCATCCGCAAACTGTACTCAAAATGCTTATTTGGTTATTGACTAGTCAGCAAAGTTGAAACATGATTTTGCTATTAGCCAATCGGCAGAGTTGAAACATCATCATCATTTGGTTATTAACCAATCATCATCATTTGATTATTAACCAATCAGCAGAATTGAAAAAAATTGCTGATTTACAAAAAATAAGTATTTTTGGTATAATGACCAATTAGCAATGTTTAAAAATGGAGGGCAAGATCACTGGGGCTGATACACGGAAGATATTTCATAGATGCAACTTATGAGAGTGGTTTTGCATTGGCAGCAGGGCATAGTGACTCTTTGTGTTGACAGGAGTGGGATTCTGAGCCTAGACCCAGACACGTATTGTAGATAGATAGGATATGCCATGTTGCCCATTTCTACTGTGGACAAGTCATGTTTATTATGAAATGTTTGTTGGATTAGTATATTAATTTAATAATAAGTTTTGTAAAGTTGTCGGTATTTGCATAAATGATAACCTTTTTAACATTATAAAGCTGCGTGCTAAAACAATTTGTTATTAACAGACTGATTTTCTTTACTAATCAACTCTCCTACACTTACATCCAGGAACGTAAAACTGTAATTCTAATATAGGTCACTTTGTTTCAATTGTTATTCTCCATATGAGCTCTTCTGGTGGACATAGTGGGCAAGCCGAAGGTGTCAAGATTTCAAAAAGTTATTACTGATGATATCAATTTATTTAATCTTAAAATTATTTAAAATAATTTTTGTTTTGTTCACAATAATCTAATTGTTTGATTTGATAATCTACATATTTTTATTATCTCCACTGTATTCAATAACTCGACTATCATTTTATTGTTGCAATTGTAATTACTGTACAATGAATCTGTGAATGCCACATAAAGAAATTGTTAATGGTCACAAGCATTATTAAACTAGTGTGGGGAATCATCATCAGAAAACTGTATTTGACTAAGTTAAGATCCAGTCAACCGGTATATAACCAGAAATCTGTAATCTTCAATACTGTATTTGATTAAGTTAATAACAGGTATCTGGTCAACAGGTATCTGGTGAAATAACCAGAAACCTGTAATCTTCAATACTGTATTTGACCAGGTCAACAGTCAGGTATCATAAAATAACCAGCAAAACTGTAATATTCAATTACCAAGTCAATTTCAGAAGTATGGTTATATTTAGTAACTCAAAGTTAACCTCTTGTCATCTCAAATTCCCAAGTATTTTAAATGGTATAAACCAGTAGACTAGATTCAAGTTAAAATCAAGTAACTAATAGTAATAAAAGTGGTTTTCTCAAATTCCGGTTATTTAAAGTACTATGTGACAGATAACTAATATTTTATATCTGAAACAAACAGTTTAAACTGATCAATTTATATCGCAACAAGTTAATCAACTCATTCTCAAAATAAAGTAGAACGATAATACAAGGGTTTCTCTCCAATTGGTTAGTCCTAAAAATGTAGCAAACATGATCACCTATAGAAAAATCCAAGTGTATGTCCAGTAATAAGTTATTGTTAATCTGTTGTGTCTACTTTATACCTAATAATGACCTGGTTAGTGCAAGACAGTTATTGATAACCAGGTTAAGAATCTTGGTAGCCACTATTCTGTTTCCACCCCTGAATACATAAAGAAATTGAATATACCATTACAACAGCAACAATATGCTGTTTGTCTTCAACAAATGGAGTATGATTAGTGTTGCTCTACATTCATGGGATTGTATATTATGGGAAACAATTATTAAAACATCGATGGGAGAAGATGTTTAAAGAGGATGGCAGAAAGAACATGGTATTATGATAAGAAGAGGATGGATGAAGGGGAGAGGGGAAAGAAGGGTGGTTGGGGAAGGGGACGGGTATTGAGAAGGGGACGTAAAAGTACATCTATAAACCACTTTGTATTATTTAGCCTTTTCTAGGCTTTTTTCAGCATGTATGTAATAATGCATACTCATAAATTGTATGACATTGTATTGCAATTGGGTATCATAAATAATCACAAACACAATGACATTGTTGTTTTTAATATTTGAGTATGCATACCGGTATCTTATTCATTTATCTTGCCTGGTTGAAAACCTGTCATGGGTGATTTGATACTTTGCTCTCTTTATTTACCCAGACTTACTAAGTAAAGATAGACTGTACTAGTATAATAGAAAATTATTCATTTCATTCATACCTACAGGTACTAAAATGAATGATTGTCTTTAAGGGATGCCATCAACCGTTTTCTTATTGTTAAATGTGTTTAAGGATATTAAAGTAATGTCCAATATTGTATAGTATGAGTTCAGTTGTTTTTTTGTGTGTGTAAAATACAGTCAACTTTCCCAATACCAGATACCTTTGGAAAGTCTGGTATTCAGAATGTGTTTTTAATGGTAAAAATGGACCATTTTGACATCAAGAAAAGTCTACTTTGAGTTTCCGGTTTTCAGAGAGTCGACTATTAAGTTCTGTCTATACTATCAAACTAGTTTGACAAAAAAAGTGTGATGTGCCCAAATATGGTAGTGATAATAATAAATCAGGCTTGATAGAGCGCATTATGCAAATAGCCCCAATGCACTTAAGCAAAAATATACAAATAAGAGAAATTAGTCAAAAGATAACTTAAATAGATGAGTTTTAAAAAATTGTTTGAATATAAAAATGGTGGATGCTTGTTGAATTGCAGGTGGTAAGTCGTACCAAAGAGTTACTGAGGCACAGATGAGTGAGTGACTTCCATAAAACTATGTAGAAGGGTGGACAGAGTGTGAGAGAAGAGACCCAGAAGATATGACATCATCATGTCCATATATGGGCACATCACAAATTTGATAGTGTTAGACAGAGTTTTAGGAGAGCTGACTGTATACAGTTACATTTTCTTCATGTGACTGGATACCAGAAAATATAATTACAACATGAGACATGAAGTAAATGATTTCAGACAATTTAATTTGCATCTCATCATCATCTAAGTAAAGGCTAAATTAAAAAAATTATTTTGTATAAGAAAATTTATTTTATTATTGATATATGTAGTTTTGAAATAATACATCACATTTATATGTGCTATATAAATCAACCTATTTATTATTCAGTTTATAAAAATCTATCACATAAAATATACAATTGTATCAACAGCTAAATATAAATGATTAATTTCAAACATAATTGATTTTAATAAAATATAAACTTTTATTTAAATATAATCAATAATGGTCTTTTAAAAGGAATGTTTTGTTATGCTAAAATAGACTTTAATGGCTAATACTAAAGCTATGTTTAGAGTCATGAGTTGTTTTCTTGTGACTGCACTTTGTAGTGTACATCAGGTAGGTTACGTAGCTTCTCAGCAGCCTGAAAACAAACAATTATTTTAATAACAAAATGAAGTTGTTTTATACCATTTTCACATCTGCATAGTTGGGGTGCTATTTAATTATTAGTATACAGTGATTGGTCATTTAAATTCCAGGGCAACACACTGGGGACATCTCGGAAGAAAAGAACAGGCCTCTCGTCGTCGGTGAGTTTTTCTCTCGAGATTTTGCATGGGTCTTCTGTGAATTCTTGGAAAAAAAACACTCATGAAAATTGTCTTCCCACTATGCTAACCTGGTAACCAGTTGTTACAAGATGTTACATTTTGCAGATGTGAAAAGGGTATTAGATGCCTTTTTTCACTTTAGTTAAAAGCTAGACTATTAAATAAGTGAAGAAATTAAACCTGGTAAATCTTCCGGGAAGGATCTTTTTCTTAAATTGTTTGTAGAGCAGAAGGAAGGGTAAATCTTGAGTGCGGTTGCCCAGTGTTTAGATACGTCCATCTTATATGTTAACGAAAAGTAATTTTACTTGCAACTTCTACTCGGAATTTGAAGGGTGGGGAGGTGGGAAAATGTATTCTAACCAGTATGCTGTACTGTAAGACAGATTTTCACTATTCCTCTCACTGGGTGGTAAAAATAATCTACAATTTGTTATTTCCTGTTTAATGCTTACCTGTTCAGCTGTGAGATCTCGCTGGGGCTGAGCCAACATCTCATAGCCAACCATGAACTTCTTAACAGTTGCTGACCTCAGCAAAGGTGGAAGGTACAGAGCATGTAACTGCCAATGGCTGTTATCTTCTTTGGCACTGTCCCCTGTTGGGGCACCTTGGGAAAAAGAACATAAAATCAGTGTACAGATTCAGGGCCGTAGCCACCAGTACGGTTAGTAAGGTTTCAACCTGACCACTCTTTAACTGAATCATTTGACAACTGCGTGGCCTGGACAGAGAATTGTTCCCTCTTTTGTGACCACCTCACCTTTTTCCTGTGGCTATGGCACTGAGATTTAAAGCTCTGTTTTTTGATATTTCTGGTGGTGAAACATGTTCTGATGAAGTTCACCCATTTATGTGCATCTTTTGTAAAGTAGGGGAATCCCTCCACGTTCTGGTCATCTCAGCCCCTAATTGTTATGGACAGTCTTAATGTTTGTCAGCCGCACAAAAAACACCTGTGCCAAATTCATGGACTGTAATGCTCTGTCTACACTATCAAACTAGTTTGACAAAAAAAGGTGTGATGTATCCAAATATGGTAGTGATTCTCCTAAATAGTGATATGACATCATTCATCATATATCTATATATGGGCACACTTTTTTGTCACATAAAGTTTGATAGTAGTGTAGACAAGGCTTAAAGTTAGGTTATTGATTATTCCCTACATTTCCTTACCATGCCAACCCATTGAATATGGAAACGATGTTTCAAACAGGTTATCATATTTGGTCAATAATCTTTTCATGATGTCTGCTAAGGCTTTGCGTTCGTCTTCAGTAAGATCTTGCAGACGTAATACATGTCTTTTTGGCAACAGCATGGTCTCGTAAGGCCAGGCTGCCCACCATGGCACAAGAGCTACCCATTTGTCATTCTCTACTACTATCCTTTCCTATCGAAATTTGTTAACAAAAAATATTCTACAGATTAAAAATTATCCATAGAAATATTAAACTAGGCAGTTAAAGCTTGGTTCCTACTAGGACGCAACGCAAGAGAGTTTACCAATAACAAGCGACAGTTCGATGATGATCCATTGCGTTGTGATTGATCAAATAACTTGCGTTGCTCTTTGATTATTGTGTTGCATCCTAGTGGGAACCAACTAAAGCCGATTTTCCACTAGGCGAATTTGTTCGCGCGAATCGAAAGCGCCAGCTTGTACGCATGTGTATTCATGTTTACATCTTCCAAATCCTTCTCTACACATGCGTATTAGCTGACGCCTTCGATTCGCGCGAACAAATTCGCCTAGTGGAAAATCGGCTTAAGAGAATGCAAAATGAGGACTCCCCAATAGCACAATGTGGTATTTCTCCATACCACAATATTATTTAGTACTGAATCAACTTTCCAGACAGATTCAGATAAACTTTATTCCATCCTTCAAGGGAAATCATATGGTCACAGTTCAAGAATACAATAACAATGATGACATTTTGTTTCCGGAAAAGGTTGTTTTCAGAATGCCATTTGAATAGTAAAGACAAATTTGGGATCAAAAATTAAGATTCTTCATTTATTAAAAAAACCAGCTTTTGAAGAATTGACCTATTCCTACTACTTAGTATTTCGTAATTTTCAACTTTTAAGTCAAAAGTTATCTTACCCCTTTTTCAAGTTCTACTTTGAGATATTCTACAAGCATTGGTACTTTCTCTTTTATGTAGTATTCACGTTGAAGCTGGTCTTTCACTCTTGGTTCATTTGGCATGAAGTTGCTAGCCCAAACCTACAACAAATTTATTTAATATTAAATTACACATTTATATCATCTTGCATCAGACAACTCTTTGAATACCGGACTCTTTAAAACCAGAAACTCTCCCAATACCAGACTTTTTTTTTCAAATTCCCAAATTCATTTTTAGCATTAAAAACATATTCTGAATACCAGACTTTCCAGAAAAACCAGACATATTTGGCCAGCCCAAAGGTGTCCGGTATTGGGAGAGTTGACTGTATACTAATATGCAACATATCGAAAAAACTTGGAGATCATGTGATAAGATCAAAAAATGCAACCTACATACATAGTACACATTCTGTATGTGTATCTTATGCTCCACAGTCAAGATCTACTTAATTAAAAATGATGGGAAATGGATAGCAGAGAAGAATCTGTATTTGGGTCAAATCATTCCTCTAAAAATAATGTTCAACTTTTGTGTGCTCTTTTTAACTTTTACAGGGATTTTAGTCACTGACCAGACTACATTTTAAGATTGTCTGCCAACCATTTAATGGCTTAGGCCGAAATGAACCAGAGTACCCATTCGAAAAATGGACAGAGTTAGGTACACATGAGACAGATGAGACCTCCTTATCTTAGAAGACCTGTTGTACTGTACCAGCAGAACAATAGTCGAGAAGACTCTTGAAGCTGTGCTAATTTTTGGTGCTGCTGTCTACTGCTCGGCCACTTGACTTGGATAAGCTCTGCTACTGCAGCAGACTGCAAAGACTCACCTGGCAGTGTGGATGTGGATTGGAACAGCCCATTACAGCACCTTTATTTTCAAAAACTTGCACCCATCGAAATTGAGACCCTAGATCAATAATAAGCTCCGCCCACTTGTCAATCACAGTTTTTATTTCCTCTAGAGACATCAATGGAAGAGTGATGTCAGACCAGGGATGAAAACACATTACTTGACTAGAAAAAAAAAGAGATTTACATATAATATATTTTCCCAATTTAATCGTGTTTCAAGACAACCCTACATCAATTTAATTAATTTGCTTCTAAAACTGTAAAATGGCAGTACAGTATTTAACAATGGTTTATCATTTCATTAAGAAATGAAAACAGTTTTACAACTGGCTTAAAAGTCCAGTGGCGTAACATAGAGGACTGAGGCCCCTGGTTTAGGAAACCTAAGTGGCCCTCTAAGTTCTAACGCTAGAGGCCTCGGGCGTTTTTAGCATTTTCGGCATATATTAGTGCCTGATTTTTCATCATCTCTGGGCACTGCAGCTCATGGGCCCCCATAAGCAGCTCCAGGGCTCCTGGGTTTAGCCAGTGAGCGCTCTAGCCGTTAAACCATTGCTTAAGTCTCTTACCATGTTCCCTCTGCTGATGCAGCCTTCAGAAGTGGATGCTCAGGTTCTCCTGTGAAAAGATAAAATTGTGTCAATTCTAATAAAACAGGTCACTGGAGTAATGATAGAAAAAGTAAAGGTGAAGTATGAGACAACACATGTTAAAAGTAATTGGACCCTCAGTAGCTGGCTGGGTGCATGAGAAACTGATGGTGACATGCTGTGTGCGAACTAAGCCAAATCATGCTTTTCCAAATTAGTATTTAGTAGTGGAGCTGTAGCTTGGTGGTTAACATGCTTGCCTTCCAATCCCATGGGTTCAAGGGACTCTTTCAACTCCACTCCCTAAGCCTCAAATGAGACTTAGGAGCAAGATAAATTATAATTAAAAAATAAATATAAATTAGTTTATCCATCCTGTAATTGCCAAGTTTGTGCTTGCTGTGGGATGCGGCCAAGAGAATGAAGTATTATTAGTATTACTTTAGAGAATAGGGTGATAAAGATATAGTGTGATCAATTTACTGTACCTGGTTCAACAGTATTCTTTAGCAATGCTGGGAAGTCATTATCAAATACAAATGTACTAGTATAATCTGGATTCACCTGAGGAGAAATAATATTATAACTAGATTTGAACTCGTCACTTTGAGTTCGGGTTATCCGCGACACGCAACATACGTTAAACTATGAACGTCGACAATTATTATGCCATCCTATTACATGAATTACATACCTTTACAGTGCTGAATTGTACCTATATCATGGCGGTATCATAAAAGTATTTACAAAATACACTGTATATGTTATATACAGTGTAGCACAGATGAAATCACGAGACCCATCTTTTATTCCAATTTTTAACATGATGACGTCATCAAAATGAAACATGTAGATAGCAACTTTGGAAGGAAATTATCAGAGCAACAACATCAACGTGTTGAAGAAATTTGGATATGTAGAATATGGAAGCGCGCTCTTTTAAATGTCATGGCCATATGATGACGTCACACCATCCGATGCGCATAATTTGTACATGAATATATTTACAATCAACAGCTTCCAGAAAACATTTTATATAATCATCAGTATCACTTTTCATTCTGAGGAGCTATAAGTATAACATATTAAAATTTATTGGAATGTTGAAAATAAGGGACCAAAGTTATTTCCGCTTTTGCACATAATGATGTCATCACAATTTTAAAAATGGTAAATCATGAGAAAAATAATTGATTGACCTAGACAATATAAAAATATGGGGGAAAATGGAATATGGAAAGTGGAGATGCACACTAACTAAAAAAAAAAAAGATCTAGGACGATTATAAGGAGTTATCCACTGAATGCAGATAACTAATAAAATAAAAAAAAAGATCCTGACAATAACAGGGGGTTATCCGCCAAGTGCGGATTACCCAAAAAAAATTTTTAAATGTGATGAGCTATGACGAGACAAAAATTCTATATTTTATATTCGAGTGGCCATACGATGACGTCACAATGTACGGTTAGCCATATTGATTCATGATCCGATATCTACAACTTATCAACATCCAGAATATGTAATTAAAAAAAAGTTCACCATGTTGACAAAGTTATAAAATGTTATGTTTACACGTTTTAGAGATACGCGATACACAACATTGACAGAATAATAGAGAAAAAAAAAGATGATTTCATAAAATTACAAGGAGTTACCCGCTGAATGCGGATGACTAAAAAAAAGATCCAGGACGATTACGAGGAGTTATCCACTGAATGCGGATAACTAATAAGATAGAAAAAAAAAGATCCTGACAATAACAAGGGGTTTTCTACCAAATGCAGATAACCAAAAAAAAAAAAAACAAGATCTTGACAATAACAAGGGGTTATCCACCAAGTGCGGATAACCAATCTATCCTAAAAACTTGTAACTTCCCCCAAAACTTGAATTATATGGTGCGTCATGCTGTACCTTTCCATTAGGTCTTGTAGCACCTGGACACAATGGATTCTTTGGATCGTGCCTCGCTACTTCCTCGGATGGCTTTTCTACTTGACCTTTCCAAGGTCGTTTCATACGATGTGCTGAGACTAGAACCCATTCTCCTTTCAAAGGGTTGAACCGTATGTGCTGGTGCTCTAAAAAGAGAAATCAGGAGTGTGAAAGAATGTTTCTTTATATCGGAAATGCATGCTGCTGAAAATTAGCCACTGCATCGTAATGGCGGCCAATTTCAATCAAAAAAAGGTCTGTTGTGGAGGGGGTTGGTGGTTGGTATGATATCATTTTAACCTGGATTCAAAACCAGTGACAAGGTACTGTATATTAATACTAGTGGCCGCTAATGCATATATTTAGTTTTATGGTCCACCGTACTGCCAATATGGTAATATAGATGTATGCGAAAAAGGCTTTATATATATTTACTATAGTATAGTAAAATTATTATACAATTTCATTCATCATATCATTGCACACTAGTCCTACTGTACTATATAATTTATAAATAGCTACCCTGGATGGACACCCTCACTCAGCAGGCCTATTAATTATTACAGTACTGTTTAGTAATAATAATAGAGGCTGGACCAGTAGTGACACTGCTGATTTTATGTTTTCTGACGATAGACAGGGCCTAGTTTCCCTAACTAGCTAGGAGTCTAGACTTTAATACTTCCTAATACCTATCCTGTCATTAAGGCAAATCTACTAAACGAAAGCAAACCTTTAGGATTGAAAATTGAAGACATGATCACAAAATTGTTTGTTGACAACTCATCACATTTATTGTAAAATATGAAGTACCCCCTCTATAATTCAGCCAGGTTGCTAACAGGTTTCAAATATGGCGCTGTACACAAGTGAAAAGAAAATGATTTTCGTTTTACTGTAAAAACTATGAATTATGAATCCATACGGCCGTGCAAAGCTTAAAGCAACAATCTCTAATACAAAAGAGGTACTGTATACTCTCGTTAGTATGTTCAAACAAAGTTAATATATCTTCAGGCGACTTTTGAGGCTAGTTAAGTTAGGCCTCTCTTCTGCACCATCCATGCATTCGAGACCAGCCAGTCCCGGCCCTGTCTGGTGCTGCTGTGTGTGTGGGACAACAACACATGGGAGCCTTCTCTCTAGCAGCTAGGGCGTAGGCCTATCAGGAGGAGGCATACACTTTTATTATCCTATTTTTTCCCTATTTGTGTGGCAACAGAGTAAAGTCTATCCTACCAAACTGTAGAGAGCTAGCGAGTGTCATTAATTATTATTTATGATTGGTTCTTTTAAATATTAATTTCTTTTTTTTATATTTCTTTTGTTTTAATTCAATGATAGGGTTCACCATTTGGTGTTCAGTTTAGTTTGCAAGCAACTGCATCATCGATCAATGAAAAACCCAACTTTACAAATAGACAGGTTAGAATATTCAGTGTGTCTACTTCTTATTAAATTATAGGCCTACAGTGTTTTTAATTTTGTAATAATAGTAGAAAACTCAGATCTAAAAAACTCGGATATCTGACTTTTCTAGATCTAGAAAAACACAAACGCAACTCTGTTAGTTTAAAGTACACTTTGTTTCATTAAAAGATGTTGGTGTTTGTTGGAATAGTATTTATAAAAAACTTGTTTCTGAACAACATTGTAACAAACATATACCATCATTATGCACTTGTCAATTGTATGACCCACTATGCGACCCCCCCCCCCCCCCCCCCGGGAGATGTGCATCATTTGTCTGATATGCGTCATACCTTATGATTGACCATGACGCACCCATTTTAATGCATTGTGACCATGTTCATGATATGGTGGGTGGTAAAGTGACGGACATGAACACACTATTGATCATCACCAACAGCAACCACAGTCCCTCTCAATATTATGATCCTAATGAATTTCCTGTTGACTCACTTTCTGATTGCTTCTCCACTATTCATTTCAACTCTAGAAGCATCCTCAAGCACATTGATGAAATTAAACAACTCCTATCATCCATTAATCTGCCTTTCGATATTATTGGAGTAAGTGAAACTTGGCTCAAGTACGATAATCCTTTGGTCCAACTCCCAAATTATAATTTTGTCTCTAACCACAGAACCCATAAAGACGGTGGAGGAGTCGCCATGTATATCCTTGATACTCTACAATTCTCCATTAGAAGTGACCTACACCCACACCCTTCCAACTGCGAATCCATCTTTATTGAAATTAAACGGCCTCATCACAAAAACATTATTGTGGGTACTATATATAGACCCCCCTCCTCTGACCCAAATCAATTCTTAATTGAACTTGACATTGTCCTTTCCAATTTAACAAAAGAAAATAAAAATGTTTATATTCTTGGAGACTTTAACATTGACATTCTTAAACATGAATCCGACAATACTGCCCGTCAATTCATTAACACACTGTTTAGCAATCACTATCTTCCACTTATCGACAGACCATCCAGAATAACAAATTCCACAGCCTCATTATTAGATAATATTATTACAAATCAATTTGATTGTTCTCATATAAGTGGTCTGCTATATAGTGATATCTCTGATCATCTCCCTGTTTTTAATATTTCAAACCTCTCTGATAGTTTTGCCACTAGCTCAAACAATGAAGAGATCCCATCTCTCAGACAGATTAACAATACGTCTCTTAACAACTTTTACCATGATGTCTCTAATCAAACTTGGTTTGATATCCTTAATTCTAATGATCCTGACTTTGCTTATGACCTCTTTGATAACACACTTAAAGCCCTTTATGACCAACACTTCCCGTTACTGAAAAGGAACAATACAAACAAGAACAAAAAAATTAAATCTTGGATGTCAAATGGACTGCTAAAATCAATAAAGTATAAACATAAACTCTATGCAAAATTTCTTCACCGCCCTTCTCCTGCCAATGAAATCAAATATAAACGATATCGTAATAAACTTAACTCCACTATCAAAATTGCCAAAAGAATCCACTTTCATGATATTTTCACCAAGCAAAAAAATGATATTAAGGCAACCTGGAAATCAATTAACTCTTTATTGAACCATAAAAACCGAAACCAACACAAAGGCAATACCCCTGTCAACTGTAACGGAGTACCAACTAAAGACCCCGTCATTATTTCTAAAGCATTTAATGATTTTTTTGTCGAAATCGGACCCTCTCTTGCTAACAAAATCCCTCCCAGCAATGTTTCTTTCAAAGAATTTCTTCCTCAACCAAATCCGAAATCAATGTTCTTAACCCCCGTCCTAGAAGAGGATATCATAAGAATTATCTCCTCCTTCGATAACAATAAAGCTCCTGGTACTGATGATTTCCATACTAAAGCCATTAAACATGTTATCAACCTTATCTCCCTTCCCTTGTGTCACATTTTTAATCTTGTCCTCTGCAAAGGTGTTTTTCCGAACAGGTTGAAGCTGGCGCGCGTTACCCCTGTTTACAAATCTGGCCCCAAATCCAACCTTTCTAACTATCGTCCTATCTCCATCCTGTCAATCTTTTCGAAAGCCTTGGAAAGAATTATCTATGATAGAACATTTTCATTTATCAGCAAACATAACATCCTCTTCAAGAGACAATATGGCTTTAGAAAAGGACATAACACCTCCATGGCTTTGATCGACCTCACTAACAAAATTATTCATGCATTCGAAAATCGTCAATTTGGAATCGGACTTTTCATCGACCTTTCCAAGGCTTTCGACACCATTGATCATAATATTCTTCTTTTTAAATTGTCTCACTATGGAATCCGAGGACCCGCCTTAAACGTTTTCAAAAGCTATCTCACTAACCGCTCCCAATGTACTAAATATTTTAACTCTATTTCTAATTTTTGCCCTATCACCTGTGGCGTTCCCCAGGGCTCCTTACTTGGCCCGCTTCTGTTCACCTTTTACATTAATGATATCCACCGAACCTCAAACCTGCTAAATTTTTTTCTATATGCTGATGACACTACAGTTTTTCATGCCAACAAAAATATCCAAACTCTTTTTGACACCTTTAATACCAACGTTATCCCCTTGTCCCAGTACTTTATTGCCAACAAACTCTCCCTCAATCATAATAAATGTAGTTACATCCTATTCGGAACCCCGCAGTTGACTAGAGGTATTGATGTGTCCCCATTTAAAGTCGTTATTGATAATCAAGAAATCCCCTCTGTTAAGTATAATAAATTTCTTGGCATTATCATCGACAACTCTCTCTCATGGAAACCCCATATCCAAGAAATTGAGAACAAAGTGTCTAAGAACCTTGGGATCATTTCTAGGCTTTCTTCCTTCCTCCCAACTAATATTCTCAGGACCCTTTATTGCACACTCATCCTTCCTTATTTGAGCTATGGTAACATTGTCTGGGCCAACACTTACCCTTCAAACATCATTAAACTCTCTATCCTACAAAAAAAAGCTATCAGGACTATATCTGGCGCTCATCCACTGTCACATTCCTCCCACTTATTCTCCAAACTCAATCTTCTCAAACTCTCGGACATTAACCTATCCCAGCAAGGTGTCTTTGTTTTTTTGGCCACTCACTCACTTCTCCCTTGCCATCTAAACGACCTTTTCGCTCCTAATAATACCGTTCATAAATATTATACTAGAACAAGAAATAACATATATATCCCTAACCATAACACCAATTATTTTCAACATAGCATTAGATATTCTGGACCTCTATTGTTTAACAATTTACCCCCCTCAATTTCCTGTGCTGCCAACCGCTATTCATTTAATAATAACATAAAAAATTACCTTTTGTCTCATTACTGATCGATATGATTGATATGGTCGTTCTTTCCATGTTCCGTGACTTGCTATCTTTATTATTCAATTGTCATCATATTCGCTATATGCCATGCAGCTGTACTTTTTTCTGTTCTTTTTTTATTTTTTATTCCAACTTTTATCTACTGGTTTTATATATATTTTGTATTTCTTTATTGTCTAATTAATTTATTTACTTTATTTATATATATATTTTTTTTTTCTTCTCTTATTTAAATATTTTGTAAAGGCAATCCCGTCACAAGATTGTAATCTTTTTGGGATTTGCCTTCGTCCATTTTCTTGTTTTATCACTTGCCATTTTGTTTTTGTTACTTTTGTCTTATGGACGTGAATAAATGTTCCTTGAATTGAATTGAATTGAATTGAATTGATATGACGTACCACCCAGATTTTTGACGCACCACTGCGGCAATACTGTAATCATTTGTAAATGACGTATTCCATCATGCACCTCCTGGAGGGGGGGGGGGTGGTTGTATAGTGGCTCATACAATTGACAAGTGTATCTAACCCCACTAAACATTTTGATTGGTTATTTTGCATATTTCTATTGTATATGCCCAATATCCGAACCTACAGTAAACAAACCCACATGGTAAGTAGGTGAGATAGAAGTGTATTGCAGTAAAATAAAATATGTGACTGAACAAAATAATTATTGTATATATACTCATGATATAATCCTAGTATAATACCAACTGAATTCAAATATTTATCTTTTGTTTATTTATAAAGTGCCCCAAAATCAGTCATCCAAAACCTTTACAGAAAATTCTGATTGTGTGGTAAGGTGCAGTAATATAATAATTGTTTACATTTACTACTTGGTTACCATGAAATATGTAGGTTTAAAAATATTCAAAAATACTATAGTAAAAAACCTCTGTTTCTTTTAGTGTGTGTGCTGAAGACATACTGTATATAGACTTATACATTGATTTCAGAGTGTTTATACATTTTATTGTAAAGTCAAGTCTAACATTTGACAGAAAAAATAAACACATCTAAAATAATAAACTAAGCCAAACCAATAATAATAATAATAATAATAATAATATTTATTCGGCAAAAGTTCATAAAGTACATTTTACAATTCATCTTGCCAGGAGCAAGTAATAGGCATGAGCCCAAACAGAAAACTGCTCTTACTCCATCATTACTTATAAAATACAAAAATAACAAAACTAAGTAGCACAAATTAAGTCAAAATAAAACAAAACAAAACAAAGTTATAATGAGATATACCAATTAAAAATAAGTTGCATTGAATAAACAATATAAACAATTACAACTTAATATTTTGAGATCAAATGTTTGGTGAGTTGGGCTTTAAAGTCTGAAATTGTAGCACATTGTTTAATTTCATTGCGAAGTTGCTCCCATAATCTAGGGAAAATAACAAACGATGAATTTAAAAATGTATTTGTCTTTGCCTTCCAATACACAATATGTATGCCAAAAACAAGTTAAGAACTTATATTATACATATATATTAAGTAATATAAAATCATTATTTAAAATAGCAAGGTCGTCTACTACTGTTTAGTATACAGTAGATTACTTCAATTGTCTTTTAAGATATTGTATTACTTTAAAAAGGGCAGGCTTCACACACTAATCAATCGGTCAATACTCTATAGTAAATATTGCAATTAAACCATTAAGTGATGTTCCTTTATGTATCTTCCTTTACATGCTAAATCAAGGACATACTGTAATGACATACTGTAAACAAGTGAAAGGTAAAATAAATGCTATTTATACAACATTTTTAAGACCTTTTACTGTTGCCATGTCAGTATTATTATCTGACCTCCCTATCCAGTAATGGAACAGTCTGAATATGGTATTATTAGCTTTGAAACATGCAGTGATCTATAAAAAGTTCTGTGGCTTCATAGCGTTGGTGCACTACACAGCTATCTGTTGATAATGATACACTAGAGATACTGGTGTTTGACAATGAAGTAATTAACAGGATAGTATGGTAAGAGAGTTGGGTAATTGGCAGAATGTTGCCCTACACGAACCAATGAATGCTGCAGTTAAGGAATGGATGATGAATCCACGAATGACGGTTAAACCATCCCTCTCCTTGCCAGTTATTTCCCCTGTAAGTTGTAATATTTTTGTTTTTATTTCAAGCCAAAAAGTTAGTTGTATTTTTTTCAAAGCCTTCCAAAACCTGTTACAGCTGTGTACCATGATCAGTTAACTTATACTGAGTTGATCTTTTGTTGGCCAATCCCAACTGTACTGTAGACTTACTGTAAGCTCTGTCTACACTATCAAACTAGTTTGAAAAAAAAGTATGACGTGCCCAAATGTGGTAGTGATATGTCCAAATATGGTAGTGATACTGTATGACATCATCATGTTCATACAGTATATGGGCACATCACATTTTGTTGTCACATAAAGTTTGATAGTGTAGGCAGAGCTTTACTGTGATTGAGTGACGATTTAAACCCGGAACTAAGATTTTAAGGAATGGTACCACTACCAGCCAACCATATTGTACTGTAGGTTGGTTGATTATTTAAAAGTTTAGTGCAGTTTATTTAGTTATTATTTTTAATATGCAATTTCAATTGTAGAAAAAAACTTAAAAATATTATTTTAGAATTTTACCATGTGGTAGAGCAGTAATAGATAGACACACTACAAACAAGTTGGTGTTTGAATATGTATACAGTACTATACATTATTCACAAAACTAGCGCTTCGCACACATTCTCAAAACGTTTACAAAAAGCTGTGCAATAGTACATCATTAAAATGAGAGAAACTAATGCATGTCATGTGATATGAAACAAACCAATCAAATGGCATGGATTATTTTGTTTATTACGAGAATTTAAGTACTGCATATCTGTACTGCAATTATTGATTATACCACCACCTATTACTAGAATGTATTGGTTAAATTAATTATTCTTCATTGATTTTGTTTGAATAGTCAGTTGAGATCTAAATTAAGACAATCAAGGTGGTCTACATTTCCATGGTGATGGTACATAAAGTCATAATGATATGCTGTGGTACCAACATTCATCACAATTACAGTATTATGTATTTAATCAATCTTATATTCCTTCTCTCCCTATGGAAGATAGAGCCTATTTAGTTCTCCACATTTCCCTTTCTTGGCCTTATGACCTGTCCACGCCCTGTACCCTACAGTAGCTCATTGTTCTTTTCCAAATTCAAATTTTTTCTTTTGGTCTTTCCACTTGTCTCTTGCCCTGAAATGTACAGTACTGTACATGCCTGAAGTGCTAATTTTGTGTCCGAAAAACAACATTTGAACAGAAAAAGCAATACGTATAAAAATTCTAATAAGACACAATAAATTTTCTTTTAAATGTTTCCCCGCAATTTTACACTGGTGTAATACATACATATATTTTCACATATTCATATATTTGTTAAATACCTGTATGTTATATTTGGTAACATTTTTGTGTAACGAAAACTGGGTATAAAAACATAAACATAGGATGATTTAATATATGGCATTGCTGTAGATTATCAAATTTATTTATACATATTCACACAGTACATAATACAGGTACAATACAAATCAAAGTACAGTGTCAATTCAATCTTCACAGTACTGGTGACCTTGTATAAGAATACACACCATTGTATTGATGTCTTAATAAGATCAACAATCAATTTTATTTCTATTTCATTGAGATTCTAATTATTGATTTTGTCATACAAGTACAGAATAAGAGGCATAGCTGTCATGACAGGATAGCCAGGTATTAATTGGACGTATAGATCAGATGTACTGAGTTTGAATCTGGGACGACTTGGCCCACAATGATTCAGCCTACTTCAAACATATTATCAAAGAATTTATTATTATGTTTATAAAATGGCACATAGGCCTAGATATATCATTACAAAATCGAAAATATTAAATGGAATGAAGCTATGAGTTTTGGGAGAGGGAGAGAGGATGTTTGTGTGAAAAAAAAAGAGAAGAATCTGGTTAAATATTGTTTCAAATGCTTTACAGCCATTTACTTGGAAACAAAGATAGGCCAAAACGAAACTCATTAAATAGTGTTCCCAGAGAAACAAGGAATTAAATTTGAGCAAAGCATATCGGATTGATTTAGGTTCTAAATGGTGCTTTGTTAATGGTAAAGAGATCAATATTTTGGCACACATGGCGTTTCGTATATAATACTTAAAAACGTTGACTATATAGTAGCACTGATAATAAAGCTCTGTCTACACTATCAAACTTTATGTGATAAAAAAATGTGATGTGCCTATATGATGATGTCATATCACTACCATATTTGGATACATCACTACCATATTTGGGTACATCACACTTTTTTTTGTCAAACTAGTTTGATAGTTTCAGACAGGGCTGAAAGGAATACTAACATAAAAAGACAAACACTTGGGGTATGTTCTATAGATTGATCAGCAGTTTAATCAACAATTTTTAATGGACGTTATCAGGTGATTGTCATTTACCCACAAGGCTAAATTAATAATCATGCTATGGACTTAGATGTGAACTTCCAACCATAATGTATTTCTTTTGTATAGTAAAAGATATTCTTAAGTCACATTAGGAAGTCATTAGTTACCATGGTGATGCATTGAACATTTTATTTTACAGAAAATGATGCCATGAATTGAAGCTCAGATTAGATTATTTGGAATAGAAATATTTATGGTCATCTTAAAAGATAAATATTTTTTTCTTAATTTGATGTATTAACCTGCAACTTCTAAAGATACATATTCTTCTATGAAATAGTATGTTGAAATTATTATAATATTTAATATCGTATGAATTCTTTAAGTTTTAAAATTATGATACAGTGAAGATAAGAAAATCTGCCTGAGTAAAAGGTCTTTCTTCAAATAATACTATAATTTAAGTTACCGGTATTCGTTGATTGGGGAGAATATTTTCGAAGTCTGTTATCAAGGCAATCTAACAACATGATGCTGAGCTTCCGGAGATCAAAGGGTTTATCTATGGCTGCAAAACGATCTGTTCCATGTTCCCACAGACACGCATGACACAGAGAACATGTACATGTATAGTACTGTGTTGGTATTTGTCGCAGCCAGACATATTAGATCATTAGGATTTTACAAGTTCCTATGTTGTCCAGGCGAGCTCAGTGTCCTGTTGTTAGATATGCCTGGTTATATTCAATGAAGTGAAACCTAGGTTTTTAAAATTTTTAATATTTTCCTAATTTATTTCATCTTTTCGTTCATTGCAAAGTAAACTTTTACCAAATTAATTTATGAATTGATAAATGGTATCGTTTAGTTGTGTTAAAAAAGATAGACAGACAGACAGAATATTTAGTATGCCACATTGTGTCAAGCTGTACGTCATATTCTGTCAATCATACCCTACACACCAACATAATTGATTAATAATCAAACTTAATTGATATTCACATTATATAACAATAAAATAATTCAATTTACTAATTATTGTCTGAATATCTTAAGTTTATTTTCCTTTTTATTAAATTTACTTTACGGTAATTATTTGATCAAACTGTCATGGCAATTAGCCTTTCTTGACAGTGTCAACAGTATAAAGTAATAGACAAACAAAACCCATGTCACGGCATTATTTGTGCATTTGCTGCTGTCTGTTGTGTGAATAATGTGTGTTCTATTAAATTATAGTATGTCTGTTAGATTGTCATGTTTTAGGATTTGTTTGTGCTATGAGTAATAGGAGTTGGTTAAAGGGTTGCATCCTCCCTTGTAATACTGTAGATGAGGAAAGCCTGCAGTAGTTTAAAATTATATTTTGTTTTTATCTTTTGTAAATTGTACATACAGTAGAGTATACCTCTTTCACATTGCCTAAAAAACTCACACATTCCGGAAGAAACACTATTCAAAACACAGGTGTTGACGGTGTGTGTAAACTTGAGAGTTTTGCTAGGTGACGTGTAAGGGGTATAAACGGTTTCCACAACCCCAGCAAATGGTAGAGAAACACCCACTTTCAAACAATCGCTGCTGGCAAACGTTTGCCCCATTTTTTAATAGCCTAGCTATGGTTTGCCGCACCATAACTAGCCTTCTTTTATGCTTAGTTTTGTCATATTTAACCAAGAGTTATTTTAATGTTTTAATTAAACTTCAGTTAAACATGCTTTCAAATGCTTGCTACTTTAACTTCATTTTTTTTATACCAAACAATTTTCCCCAATTTTCCTATCGTTCTAAACTGTGTTAACTCAACTTTTAAATACATCTACTGTTTTTAAGAATTTTTTTCTGTAGTTTTACAGTAATTGAAACAGCATTTTCTTTCAGATTGTTTATTGCAAATCTTGTGCTAAAATAACCTCCCAAGAGGTTGTTTGTCAAAGTTTAAAAGAAAGTCATAAAAAACTATGACAACTTTTACATACCACAATAAATACTGTACTGATACTAGCCAGTTCCTTTTACCAAGTTTAACTGTAATACTTGAATTGGAAATGGGAAACAAAAATTGATTCTGGTTTTGACCGCTATTTTTTATTACGAACATTTTTGTAAAAAAAAGCGTTTTTTACACTATAATAATATCATAATACTGTAGTTTGAAATGTTTCGCATTATTTATTTGCTAATTTTATTTATTTTTTTTTTATCAGTATTCTTTCAATTTTTAAAATGACATTTAATGAAAACTGTACATTTGTTTAAACAGACACTAAAATCAGCCCTAAGTTTAATAGGGGCAAACATCTGCCCTTCTGGGGTTCCTTCTGGTGTTTCACGCAGTGTAAGTTACTGTTAGTGTTATCTTGATTCCGGTGTGCTATTCTTAACAACAGTGTTTCTGTATTAACATGTCTATAAATATTCTAATTATTATTAATAATCAATACTTATTGTTGATTGATTTTCTTGTCTTTCATTATTTAATCGTTGGTCCCGTGTACATAGTGCACGTTACAGAACTTGGTCCACTATTCACAAAGAATAGGAGATAGTCTCCTGGTGTGTTGATCTGGGCTGGTAGGCGCTGCGCTACTGGCTGCTTAGATCCTTAAAGAGCCTAATCCAAATTTCCTCAGTTTCCAGTTAAGCTTGAGGACGAATATAAAGTACCAAAAAAAATAAGCTTTGCGGCACAATTCGACTTTGAAAGGAACAAGGTGAAACATATAGTTTAACACTACTGTACATCCAACCTCTTAAGCGTGGTTCCCACTAGCGACGCAACACAAGGACGTAACGCAACGCAAGTGAATTGGCCAATCACAAGCGATGTCTTATTTGCTTGTGATTGCTAACTGTCTATAACTTAGCTTGTCATTGGTTAAAACGCTTGCGTTGCGTTTACGTCCTTGCGTTACGTTCTAGTGGGAACCAAGCTTAATTCAGGGGAAATAATAGTTTTTAAAATTACATTCAACCTCTATTCAGGGAACACTTTCCTTTGAAAAGGGCCTGAGGAAATATATAGTTCCAGCTCCTATTAAAGGGCCACTTTGTTTGGTCACAATTGGTCCCATTAATAGGGGTTCTATTGTACTTTTATTTGACTGTTCTGCACTTATTTGATTGAAATGTCTGTGACTTAAATCCGCATTTAATAATTACATTCTGTTCTTACTCAATTTACTCTCTCTGTTTATTGATTTTAAACCCTTTTCCTCAAATTAACCTGAATGAATTCCAACTTGATATCAAAATTGAAACATGATGACAGTGGATACTTTACAGCAAATACTTGACTACAGCCACAAGTAAACATTCAAATATTTCTTTTTTAAAGCTCTGTCTACACTATCAAACTTTATGTAGCAACAAAATGTGATGTGCCTATATATGGACATGATAATGTCATATTACGACCATATTTGGACACATCACACTTTTTTTGTCAAAATAGTTTGATAATATAGAATGGAAAGTTGCACTTTTTGTTGATAACCATTCATGTGAAATTTGAGTGTCTGATTTCTGTTGGTTTACATTTTTGTAACATTTCTGCACATGACACAGTTGAAATGAGGTTGCAGTTGCACTTTTATTAATTGTTTTCTTTCAGATGTAAAATTGACAGCCCAAGCTAAATTAATTGAATGTTGCCGTAGACTCTAATCACCTAAACTAAAAAAGATACAATACATAAATAAATGTTTGCATTTTCCTTATATACTAAAATTATAACATGTTAATGACAATTTTTTGTTTAATGATGACTATTACTTTTCTTGTCTTTTGAATGTATATTGTCCCTTACCATGCAATTCAGCAGATTTGCTGCCAATTGGTTTGTTTTTAATAAAGAATTAGAATTTTAAAAAAATAAATAAAAAATACAACTAGAATGAGAGGCATTGGTTTGATTCTTTCTGAAGTCCTATATTGATTTTATCGTGTAGGCAAGATTCTTTACTCTCATTGCCTCATCTTTTGGATGGGTGTAAATCTGCCCTGTGTACATAGCCTAAAGTGCATGCTGTAGAACTCTGTACACTTTTTGAAAAGAGTAGAATATTGCCTCATAGTGTTTTGATCAAGGCAGTCTGCCATAAGATGTCCTACAAATTCCAGTTTCCAGTATAACTTGAGGATAATTATAATCACATTTATAACAACATAAATCACTTTGGAAGTGATCAAACTATTTTTAATTTCTTGAGCAATAGCATGATGAATCAATGAAATAATACATATTACTGTTTTTTTAATTCAATTTAGAATCCAGACTTCCGATTGGCAAGGGACTATAATAATTCATATCGTGGGTCGGAGTTCGGAGGTCATCTCCGACGCCAAAGTCACACATACGGAAGTATTGACAGTTTCTCGGACAAAAATCTAGTAACGGTTTATGGTGGTAAGGATTGCATGTTTGAATGTTATTAAAATTGATGTAACAAAAATCGTCTATTTTGATTTCATCTAGTAGTATGTATGATATGAACTAGTTTGCATGAAATTTAACAATTAATATAATTCTACTAACACTAACTGTATTAGAACTAATTCCTCAGCCGCATTGTAATTATTAACTTTAATCAGTAACAGAGAGCCCTAATAAGGGGTCAACTGCGAGACCCAACAATATGTTTTTCTCTTTAACATGCGTCGGCCTGTGGGTTGCATTGTGATCCAATTAAATAATAGGTAGATTTCGTTTTGCAACAATCGACGCCCCAACTAGGTCTATCGATATTTGGTTGGTTGTTGTGTGGACCTCGAATCTGTGTTAAGGTGCGGAGCAAGGTAACACATCTTCCTGCATACGCAGAGTGAATTAACATGACATACTTTGATTGTCGGTCGTTGTAAAGCGAAAACACCCCAATTATTGGGAGTTAAGTATTTAAACACCCACAAATTATATAATATAATATGCTTTATGTATCATTAAAAAATAATATGCTTTTCAAAAAGAATAATATAACACTCTTCCCTCATAACACTTAACCTCATAACACTGTTGCTTAGGATCTGTAAACTCACGAGGTACCCATCGTAACAGGCAAGTGCACCATACACCGACAGCCTATGCCACTCAACTGACGGATCTGGCAAACCCGTACTCTAATGCATCATCGCAAGAAGAAAACCCTTACGGTCAGTCAACGAGACAGGTACAGAGCGCCACCTTAGTCTCTAGGTCACAGAAATCCGTTCATAATACCCATGGTGAGATTAACAGTTAGTAGTTATTTTTATTTCATTTCTGATATTTTGTTTTGAATATAATTGAACAATAGAAGGTTTGCAGGAATAATTGTGAGAATGAACAGAATATTTTATTATTATATTTGAATTTTGATTTTCCCAGAGACCAAAGCACTGTACAAAAATAGATGAAAAGTTTACAATACAATTACAACAGCTAAAAATATATTAATGATCAATTACCCAGGCAATGATATAATTGACACATCTGCAAAAACATAATTATATATCTTTTATTGAATGAATGTTTGTTATTATTTATTTATACTGCGCGACCTCTTCAGTCAAAGTCTGGTCCAGAGAGCCCAGTTATGATCAATGGCTGTGTGTGAACTAGTACACTGGGGTAACTCCCTACTCGACTCGAAACATGTACTAGGTTCTTTAGTGCACATGAGCTAGAAGTGTACACTAGACCTACAGGTTATAGTCCTAATCCGAGAAGACTCGTTCTACCACCAGAACCATGGAGTGTGTGAGCCTCAAACCCTTGCTGATGTCATGGCTATTTGTGCAGATAGGTTTAAGACTCACTCATCTTTTATCGACGCATCTACTGAACACTCTTGTATATACTGTATGCTTTTCTGTTAAAACAATGTTCTTTTTCTTTGATGGTTTGTCTTTTAACAGATAGCAGTAGCTCACCACTGCCATCAAACCATGTGACATCAGGTATCCAATCAACAACAAAATAATATTGATGTCATATAAATAGTACATCCTCTTGTGTTCTAATGTTTCGTTTACATTAATGATTCTTGTGTTCTGCCGCTGCTTATTAATACACCCCTGTGCTACTTTGATATGTAGGGGCGGTCAGAGGTGGGCAAGGTCTTACAGACTAATTTCTTTTACCGAAGACAATGATGTTTATTTATTACCACTAGAAAGTTAATATTAGAAGTTCTAGATTGCGCAATGTGATGATGATCTTCAAACTAATCAGGGTCACATGATTATTCTTCCCTCATCCTGATGATTACCCTGTACATACTTTTACAAAAAGAGCAATCCGAAGAAACCATCATACAGTCATGTCAACTTTCCCAAGTAGTTGGAGTTGAGAGTTAGTTAGGCTATAGAGGTTTTGTAGAAATATTTGTATATCCTTCTGTTGATGTTCTCATGCAATAACACTTTTCTTTTATTCAAAAGCATTGTCATGATGTCTGTATCATGGTAGAAAATCAAATGAATAATATGATATATATAGTGATTGTGCATGCTAAATTATATATTTACAGCCATTTGTTGTGCATGTTTCTAAAACTATATTATTAGTCTAACTTTATGTTGGAATCGCTGATATCATTACCAACAAAAATAATCCTAAAAATCAATGTTTATTCAATTATAATTATTATTGACTACATCATCACCATTAAATAAGGGCATTTATAATAATATTATAGACAACATCCTCATCATCATCTTTTAATTTATTGTAATACTCATCATTATTATGATCATTATTCTTTTCATCAGTAAATTATGATCATCATATCACTAACATTGTGTATTAAAATCATATTCATTTAAGTTACATCATGTTTTCTATAAAACTATTAAAAATATGAATACTTTATTATAACTAATTTGTTTGTATCATGTTAGTTGCTGACAAGGTGATCTTCTCCGAGAGCCCTTCATTACCAGGCGTTGCTATCGTCTACAGGCCACCAGAAGTTAGAGGCACCAACCCAGACAGATTAAACCTAGACAGGTAAGTTACAATTCCCTTTAAGCGTGGTTCCCACTAGAACGCAACGCTACGTAACACAGCGATGTATCGACGCAAAGTGCTGTATTGTGTAGTCACAAGTGAGAACCGATGATGCACTAGTGCTGCAAAACATTGCTACGGGTTTGATTTCACGCAACAACGCAAGACAAAAGACACTGAGAGTGAGAGACATAGTACAGCGCGTACTCAAAAGTACGCGAGGTGAACAAATTCTATGGCAACTAACATTGACGCGCAACAAGCAGGTTTGATTTCACAAAGACGGGGCAACTACAATCATTGAAAGGGCATTTACTTATGTTGCGTCGCTAGTGGGAACCAATTTAACAGAAGTGATTGAATTTAAGTTTGATATGTTGAGGTATACAAAGCTTTAAGAAAGCCTGCTATGGGCCTTGCCATGTACTGTACTGTACCATTCATCTGGTTGACATTATACAGTAGAACCAGTTGACACCTTTGGGATCCAACCAAGAATATAGGGGTGTGTTGGGTGCTTTAAAATTGACTTTATGGTATATTTTGAGTATAATACAGTAATAATATGTATATTTAATGGGAAGGGGTCCCTTTAATTTGAGTGTACGCTGAATAGGAGTTGGGAAAGTGTCCCCTTAACACGTTCACTGCCACGGCGTATTTATACGTCAAAAATTGCGTGTCGCTACTTGCCAAGACGTAATACTACGTCAAAATCGTAGCACTTTTGTATTGTATGTAGAATCGCTGGCAGTGGTGATTGGAACAGGAATTATCGCATGGCAGTTTATGAATGATGTACGTAAACGATAATCTAAAAATAAATGTCATATGTTTGTTTGTGTTTATTCCCTCATGCATTGAATATGGTTGATACGATGGCGCCCTCACACTCAATATAATCATCTCAAACATGTCATAAATTGCGCTAATAGTAAATAAAAATAATAAAGGATGAAATGATTCAGTGTGGTTTACTGTTTTTATCTCTCGATGATAGGTTTGACCGATTTTAGCGCGGAAAATCCCCGACGTATATTTACGTTCCTGGCAAAGTCAATAAAATTGTTGGACCATTGCCAGTGACGTATTTATACGTCTCAACGGTTTTTCCCGCCATCGTATTTTGAATGACATCATGATAGTCTGTGACCAGATGTTACACTTTCAAACTGTAATTTAATATGTAAACGGGACTTGGCACTGGGACAGAAATTACGGAAAATGCCTTGGCAGTCAATGTGTTAATAGGGGTGTCCCAAAGAAGAGTTTACTCTACTGAACGTATGTGTTTTTCTTGCGTAATTATTGTTGAATTTTATTTGTACTTTGCAGGAGGCGGCTAACAGCATGCCCAATTCTAGAGGGCGAGGAAAATTTACGTCTTCTCAACTTTCAGCATAATTCCATCAGCATCATAGAGCGTGTCAGTAGCCTTCGGCGACTCATCTTTCTTGATCTGTATGACAATAGAATTGAAGAGATATCTGGACTTGATGGTCTGAAGTCACTACGAGTTTTGATGCTTGGAAAGAATAGGTGAGAATGGACTGACTTATTTTAACCCGTGGGCATGCCTTAAAGTTTATTATGAAACTTGTTATGACTTCCATCCACACACTTACCTTGTTTATATTATCATTTGTATTGGAAGGTAAAAGTATTTATATTATCCTCAAACTGAGGAAATTCAGATTAGGCCCTACAGCAGCCAGCAGTGCAGTGCCTACCAGATCAGCACACAGGGAGACTATCTCCTACTCTTTGTGGAATAGTGTACCTAGTTCTTTAACGTGCACTATGTATACGTCCCATCCAAAGGATGGGCAATGAGAATAAAGCATCTTGCCTAAGGATACAGTTAATATGGTACAGAGGCTCGAACCCATGCTTATCAAATATTAGTCCGATATTATCATTACACCATCACTCTCTGGTATACAGCACCCGCCGCGATTCCATACGGTTTCCCATCCAGAATGCAACCAGGCCCAACATTGCTTCGGTGATCTGACGAGAACCGGTGTTTCAATGCTGTATGGCCGTATATATATTTCTTAAGTCACTCATTGTATTTTGTATATACAGTGTACTTTGTGTGTGGTAAAACAATAAAAAAACAGTTTAGAACTGTTTTATTATCTCTACTTGACAGTAACCCTACAGTAGTTTTATTTCATTTTCTAGACTAATTGTAGTTCATGTACAGTATGCCAAATCCGTTTTTTACTGTATGTTCAACTGTCATATTCTTGAAATTCATAAACTATATTTCTTGTCTTTCAGAATAAAGAAAATAGAAAATCTAGATACACTACTAAAGCTGGATGTTCTTGACCTTCATGGCAACCAGATTAAAGATGTGGAGAACCTTGGCCACTTAGAAGAACTAAGAGTTTTGAATCTTGCTGGAAATAACATCACAACAGTACAGAACCTTCTTGGGATGGATTCCTTAACAGAACTCAATTTGCGCAGAAATAAAATCACAATTGTTGTAAGTTTTATTATCACTACTGATTTTCTGTATAAATTAAAGTAACATTCAACATGCTTGTGTGCCAATAATTGCATCAGTCATTTAAGTCAATTAAGCTCTGTCTACACTATCAAACTAGTTTGAGAAAAAAAAAATGTGATCTACCCAAATATGGTAGTGATATGCCCAAATATGGTAGTGATATGACATCATAGTGAGTGAGTGGCCGAGCGGTTAAGACAGTGGAACCGTAATTACCTAGCCATAACATCGGCAGGGGTTCGAGGCTCACTCACTCCATGGTTCTGGTGGTAGAACGAGTCTTCTCGGATAAGGACTATAAACCGTAGGTCCAATGTACACATCTAGATCGTGTGCACTTTAAAGAACCTAGTACATCTTTCGAGATGAGTAGGGGGTTACCCCGGTGTATTAGTACATCACAGCCATTGATCACCAACTGGGCCCTATGGGAGACCAGTCATTGACTGAAGAGGTTACCCAGTATAAATATATATTTCAATCATCATGTACATATATGGGCACATCACATTTTTTTGTCACATGAAGTTTGATAGAGTGTAGACAGAGCTTAAGTCAGATGTTTTGCCAAACTTCTCTGGTATTATAACTCACTAGGTAAAACCATATTTTATGTGCTGATGTCACAAATCGCTTTATGCTGACCAACAACACTAATTTGTATATAGGAAACACCTTTCTTATTTTTATTTTATTTATGTTGTATTTTCTTTTTATGTTTTAATAAAAGGGTCATGCAAAAACAGAATTGTGAACTTCTTAAATGCAGGATCATTGCCATCAAGTAACGCTGTAATTGTAAAGTTATAAACGATGAATAAATACATTTGAATGAATGAATGAAATTCTATTACAATTTCCCGTTCGTAAAAATACCTAATATTATTATGTTATATGTTGAGTTGTTAAAGAGTTCTCTTCTAATGTGTATGTTTTTTTTTATTTCAGGAGGATGTCGACAATTTACCCACACTTCAGAGGCTTTTTTTAAGCTTTAACTGTATTGCAAGGTTAGTATTATATAGATTTAGCACATTTGTCTTCTAGACAGGAATTCATTTAATGTTCACTCTTATTGCGTTCACTCTTGTTATGTTCAGTCTTAATATGTTCACTCTTATTATTTTCACTCTTTTGTTTACTCTTAATATGTTCACTCTTTTTATGTTCACTCTTATTATGTTCACTCTTGTTATGTTGAGTCTTTTTATGTTGAGTCTTTTTATTTTCACTCTTTTGTTTACTCTTAATATGTTCACTCTTTTTATGTTCACTCTTATTATGTTCACTCTTTTTATGTTCACTCTTTTCAGTATTTTTATGTTCACTCTTTTTATGTTCACTCTTATTATGTTCACTCTTTTTATGTTCACTCTTTTCAGTATTTTTATGTTCACTCTTTATGTTCACTCTTATTATGTTCAGAATTTTTATGTTTACTCTTATGTTCACTCTTATGTTCAGTTTTATTACTATAATTTATTGATTTATTTTTATACACAGTGTAAAGAATACTTTTTGATTTTTCGTTTGATTTAGATTTATTAAAATTAAATTATTAATTTATTATTAAAACAAATTCATTTTTCCAACTTATTTTTCATGTATTATTTGCATATGTATTTGTGTTATACTCTAAACCTATTTTTGTACAGTTTTGAGGACATCTCATGCCTTGGTGATAGTACATCACTTACTGAATTATCATTGGATGGCAACCCCTTGTCACATGATTCATACTATAAACAGACGATTCTACGGAATGTATTCCAGCTAAAACAACTAGATATGAAACGAATTACGGTATGTTGATCAATTTTCAAAATGTACACTTCTACTTTGCAATTATCACGTTGGTATAGTCCCTAGTCTAGATGTTGTATGAATGCCAGGCTAGTGATCTGGAGATTGTGGGTTTAAGCCCCACCCGGAAATCACTTATCATATACAGAGTACACAGTATTCCATCAGGCTAAGGCAAAACATTTAACGAATTATCTTTAAATTTAGCTACTTAAATACAGTAGTTTCTTTACACAAAGCTATTTTTTATTATCATTATTATTATCCCCATCATCTTTGTATCATTATGTGTATCTTTGTTATTCATTTTAAACCTAGTTGACTCTGAATAAAAGTTTGATACTTTAAACTATATTTTGTAGGATGAAGAGAAACGAATGGCCAGTGTATTAGCACGGAAGGAAGAAGAAAAGAAACGAGAGGTCAATAAGGTTGCCATTCTAAAGGTACATACATGTGGAAAAGTCTGTGTACACTATCAAACTTTATGTGATGTGCCCATATTTGGACACGCTGATGTCATATTACTACCACATTTGGGCACATCACACTTTTTTTGTCACTAGTTTGATAGCATGGACAGAGCTTAAGACTTCTGTCAAGATTTATTAAGTGGTTATTGATACTAATCAACTGTATCCATGCTTTGTTTTTAGGAAAAAAGGAGAATCGCAATTAAGAATGCTGCACGCCAGTGGGAGATAACAAAAGGCATAGCGATTGCTAAAACATCACGTCTACAACAATCCCTGTGTAGCAGTGGAGACAGTAGCCCGCAAGGTTCTCCAATAAAAAGTAGGCCAAGGTAAGGCACATACAGTGTACTAGAGTGAAATTACAATCCCACTGCTGATTAGATATGACAAGTTATTTTAGTCTGTCATGCTATCAACAATGTGGCTTTAATATTACAAACCTTTTTATAATAAACAGGTATTCCAACCATAAAACAAGGAGCAACAGGGTAGTGTGTTGTAGTATAGTAATTACTGATTCGGAAAGAGACGATATACATTAATCGTGCTTAAAAACGCACCAAAATTATAACTTAGTGTCTTTCTTTCTTTATCAATATTTTAGAGCATATGGCCTAACCCACTATTATTTTATAATTTGCAATTAAATTTGCTGCTGGTTATATGAAGAAATAACAAAATAAATTTGTTTGGTAGCTCAGCAGAATCTCAAGACAAATCAATGGATTTAATACATCACAAGCCACCAAGCAGACCAAGCAGGCCCTCTAGTGCCAAGATGTCTAGACCAAGTAGCGCTTCAAGACATTCTAGAGCTCCAACTCCTGATCTATTAGCCAAGTAAGATGTTCAATATTGTGAAAATAAGAGATTGCATGCTTCTAGCCTAACTGGATAAACCAACATTGGCTGTGCTACAACTTTGAAGAGATAAAACACCCCACCCCCATTAGTTAATAGTAAAATCCATGATAGTATCTCTCTGTGAAGACAGGCAAAATTGACCCATATGGAAATAGCAAAGTAATTTAGAAGTCTTTGTTTGAGGCGGTACAAATATGTTTTTTTTTTTACAGCACTCCAGAAAATGACCTTTGTCATCTAGCAGAACTAGAGGGCGACACACTTCATCTGTACGGGCCTGGATCGTTGGATTCTTTAGAAAAGAACTGGGGAATCCAAGCAGCTGGCAGTGTCAACAATGTGTCTTTTATGTTTATAGAGTTTGATAAGATTGCAAGACATCTACACAAACTTAGAATTAGATTTCCAAATGTTTCAGTAAGTTTAAATAATGTTAGACAAGCTTGGCTCCCACCAATCAAAGCAACTGATGCTTAGTTGTTACATTACTTACATTGTGCGTACAGTGCAGTGCGAACCAACCTTTAATTTCACTTCCCTTTTAGTGGAGTTGTGGCTTGGTGGTTATGATGTTTGGCTACCGCTCCAAGGGTCTTGGGGTTCAAGTCCCATCAAGATTAAATTACAACTCCACTCCTAAAGACTTGTAATAAGACTTTGTTTATGTAGAGCATGTTGTGTATATGTTTGTCTTGTGAATCTCTGAAGGTCCCTAATGATCAGCAATTGCTGGATGGATCACCCTCATTAATTATAGTCAAAAAAAAGAAGAAAAAAACAAGGGGGATTGCATATTTTGATACACAAAAAAAGGACAATGGACTATAAATTAATCTCTTTCAGTAGATTACTATAACCAACTGTTATCTCTTTCAGAATGTCACCTTTAGCGAGTGTAATATATGTACACTACAGCAGCTGAATGCATTAACAAGTTTAAAACGACTTGAAAACATCTCAATATCCAAAGAAGGCAACCCAATAACCAGCTTCACTTTATGGAAGCTCTATCTACTTTATAGGTTATCACACTTCAACCTAAAGAAAATAAATGATGAAGAGGTATGCAGTAATATGGACTATTCCATTTTTTTAGAGTGTGCATAAGGTTGTATAATAGTTGCTACTGCAGCAAAGTTATATTAGAATAATGGTATTTTTAGGTTATCCAGATATGTACACACATAACCAACATCACTTTGAATCTTACCTATAATAAAATGCAGATTTCTGTTTATTATTAAATATATATATATATCTATATTTTTTAGGTGACAATAGAATTAATATCAAAGGCAGGTAGATTTTTTTCGCCAATCAGTAAGCTGTCTGCATCTCAACTGCCTTCCTACAGGAGCCTAAGCCTACTTGGTGACGTAACACGCAAGTACACTCAAGGCCTAACTGAGCTTGAGTTGAAAGCTAAAAAGGAGCTTGTAACAGAGCAGAAAGCCACTCCTGAACACCTTGCTAAGGCTGGTTTGCAGTACTTTTCAGAAGCAGCACTTGAGAATATGGAAAAGGTACAACATATGTATGATTTCATGTGTTCTTGCTAGATTCTAAGATATCTGAAAACAAATAAGTTGTAATATTATCTTTTACGTTTTTCATTTCAAAATTTGTCATGTTATTGTTAGTTATACACTAAAATATTGGACCAACCCTGTTATTATCAGCCAGATGACAATTTGTTATCATTTTAATGCTCTTTTCAATGATATGATAATATAACATTTCTTGAATATGACCTTTTTTGTCACATACCTGCATTATGTATATCCACATCTCTAAAGCTCTGTCTACACTATCAAACTAGTGTGATGTGCCCTATTATAATAATGGTAGTGATATGATGTAATTGTGTCTGTTTAGGGGCACATCACATTAATTTGTTACATAAAATCTGATAGTGTAGACAGAGCTTTATCCATTTCAGTGGAGGATCCAGGATTTTGAAATGGGAGTGCCAAGGTCCTAATAATTATGAAGTATGTATGTATGTATTAATGATATAAAATTATACATTTGATTGAAAAATATATTACAATATTACTATGTTTGTTTTTCCGCTTTTTTTAGGAGCAAACTGTTCACCAACATTTTGCAAAGAAGTACATAAAGCAATTGACACATGAAGCAATAAGAGCTGACAAAAAGAAAACAAAGCTTTACCAAATATGGCCACAGATATTTGTGGAGATGATAACAGATGCTGTTATCGAAATGCAAGATGTGGATGTTTATACAAAACAGAACTTTCAAAAACTTATGTCAAAGAAAGGTCACTGAATGATGGTGGAAGAGTGACATTAAGTGATGTCAGTGTGAAGAATTGATAGAAGTTGAATGAGCAGGCAGAGGCATGCTTTCAATGTTTGAGAATGAAAGTTGATGGAGTGTTACCAAAGAAATATGATCCGCGATGGTGAATATGAAAAGTTATATGAAATATATGTTGAAAGAGAAGGTGAGTGAGTGAGCAGGCAAAGGAATACATGGAGTTTGAAATATGTTGGAGTGATGAAAAAACAACAGTGGTGAATGATATGTAAGAAGAATGAGATATGTCAAGATAGTGATGAGTGGTGAGATAGATTCCTGATGCTTGGAGGATGTAAAAAGTGATCTTATTGAATATAATATTCAGTGTCAGTAATGCTAAAGGTTGTTAAGAGATATTAGCAAGCCATCCTTAGGGACAGTAGATGAAAGACAAGTGGAACATCTTTTCCATCATGGCATGTTAAATTTGTACCTTCTGTCCATAAACAAAAGATGGCTATTGTATGCGACTTAGAACCACCAGGTGTGAAAAAAACAATGTGTCTTGAAATGTGATGCAAGTTGATGCTGGTTGACATGAGGCTTAAAGCTCTGTCTACACTATCAAACTAGTTTGACAAAAAAAAGGTGCGATGTGCTCAAATATGGTAGTGATATGACATCATCATGTCCATATATGGGCACATCACATTTTTTTTGTCACATAAAGTTTGATAGTGTAGACAAAGCTTAAACACTTTATGATGGTGATTGAAAGAAATTGGATGAATTATGAAGTGAATAAAAGATGCAATACGTAGATTTTTAATACATTTTAACACTTTGCTATTACTGTAGTTAAATATAATAGAGACTCTAGTATGTTATGCCCAAATGACGGGGATAGTCTTAAAGTAGAACTCCTCCACTATTAAAGGGGACAATTTCCTATGAAACAAACAGGAGGGAATATGTGTTTTAATACTAAAGCCAACCCATATTAAGGGGACAATTTCCTATGAAACAAACAGGAGGAAATATTTTTTAACACTACAGCCAACCCTATTAAGAAGACAATTTCCTATGAAACAAACAGGAGGGAATGTGTTTTAATACTATACAGCCAAACCTTATTAAAGGGGACACTTTCTTATGAAACAAACAGGAGGGAATATGTGTTAACAGCCAACCCCTATTAGGGGAACACTTTGTAGGGCCCTTTTCTGTATTTCTACATCGTTGGGTATATGGTTTACATACACTCTTGTATGCAAGTATTCAAATACTGTTTACCAGATAAACAGAAACAATATACAACTACAATGTTTACACTAATGGTTGACTCTTTATTTTTTACGACATTTAAGAACACAAAAACTGTTTTTATTTGTATGATTTAAATCTTGTTCTGTGTGATTACTTTGGTATAGACTTCATTTTTGTACAACCAAAAATATTCACATTATTGTGGGATATAAACATGTAGCGACATTCTGGTTGTACAAAAACAATTATCCACATACAGTACAGTAGAACACCACCTTTGGGACAGCCTTATTCACGGAAACACCCCTATTATTAAAGCGTGGTTCCCACTAGCGACGCAAGTGAATTGACCAATCACAAGCGATGGCTTATTCGCTTGTGATTGCTAACTGTTTATAACTTTGCTTGTCATTGGTTAAAACATTTGCGTTACGTTTACGTCCTTGCATTACGTTATAGTGGGAACCAAGCTTTAGGGTGAACATGAATGAGGGGCAATATATATTTTAACACTATGGGCCACTTCTAATTATGGGCCACTTCTAATTATGGGCCACTTCTAATTATGGGCCACTTCTATATTAAGGGGACACTTTGGTGGTGTCCTCTTAATAGGGGTTCTATAGTCATGTGTTTGTTTTAGGGTTAAATTACACATTATGGCTGTTTTTTATTATTATTTTTTTCATAGATTGTTATATAATATAAAACTGTGCAAACTTACACAATCATATGAATTATAGATGCACTTCATAGATTTTACTATCAAAGCATTAATATATAATAACATATCCATTTAGCACCAGGCGTTAGTTCAGGAAATACAGCATTAATGTACATTATCATAATATATGAATAATAAGCTTTATTTTTTTCTGTAAAATCATTTAAATTTGGATTTATTTTGTAATTTTAAAACCATAAAGCCAAATTGCACTTAATATTAATAGTAGAACTCAAAAATTTAATTTAACAAAAAATTGGATTCAATCAACATGAAATAAACACTTATTAGTATAAGTAGGAAGAGATTAATATAATATATTTAAAAAAATTATAAATAAAACATAACTTATAATTTGAATTTAAGTAAAACAAAATCTTGCATAATTTAAAAATAAGTAATATTTAAGATGGGGAAATACAGAAATATTAATATAACATCTGGTAAATATTTTCCCCAAACAATATAGGCCTAAACAAGTATTTTGATCATCAAAAGCATTGTCAGCCTACAATGGCAAGTTTCAATAACAATAATAATAGAATTCAGTGTGTGTACTGTAAATTGGACAGTTTTCAGTTTTTGTACATTATTATTTCCGTCATTACAATACAAATACTGTTATACATTTATGCTATACTGCATACAACATTTCAAATCCATCCACTGTACAAATTTGGCACTTTAATACTTAATATGGTATTACTATCTCCATGTAATACCTAATATGGTATTACTATCTCAATGAAATACCTAATATGGTATTACAACACCCATAAAAGTAGATATGAATTATGAAGATTGCAGAACATCAATTATTATTAAATCAAAACAGTTGTTAGATTGCCTTGCTTATACATATGTGCATATTAGGTATCTATTGTAATATTTCTATGCGAGTAAAACAACTTTAATATGAATTATTGAGTACAGAATAAGTGTACCTTTACCGTAATAAGTATTTATTATATCTCCATATATAGTAAACTAAAATATGAATAATTTAGTCATCTATACGTGATAGGACAGTATAGAGATGGATCATTACACAATCATGCTCTATATGAGTGTATATTGTTAATACACCAATACAGCATTACATTGTACATTAATGTCACAAATGGTGCATGTTACAATATTGTGTGACATTATATGACATTACTACACCGATTATAAAGTAATTTTTAACCATACTAAACACTACACATATTTTTCTATGCATACAATGTGAAAGTGCATTTTTCAGATTCCAGTGCTAGAAACATTACTGTATGTTCTGTACAACATTTAAGGAATATACATCACACATTAATACAGACAATATTGAGCCTCTGTATTTCCCATGGCGATATTTATAATGGAACTTACATAAAAAGTGAAGCATTTGTGATTTATATTTAAAAAATTATCATAATAGAAAGGTATTTGATGAGAACATTATAAGACTAACATTAAGAGCAACATGTACAGTACATCAATACGACATTGTACTTATGGCAAGTGATGAAATATTTCAATGGCCAAGACAGTGAATTACTAAAGCAATTGCTGAATCATTTTAAACCAACGTAGTAAATTTAATTTACATCAGCAATTAAACACGTTCAGTAGATGCTCTTTTTTGAAATTGAATAATGTATTATTTTTTGACACTAAAATATTTTCACTTCATTACATGTTTTTTAGTGACGCATACAAAAACCTGTATTAAAGGTCAATATTCCTATAAACAAACAGCCAATTGGACTCCTTACAGTAATGTAGCATTTTTCAATAAAATCACCTACAGTAGTGTAGTGCCAGGCTAAATATAAAATATGTAACATTCAGTACTTTTTACTTTAATATACCGGTAACAGAAAGGCATTGCTCTCTTTATATAAAATGTCAACCTAAAATAATAAAGACTAAAAACACAGTTGAAAGACAGTTATTAAAAGTATTAATATTTATATGCAAAAACATTTCCCAAAAAACCTCATCCAAATTCATGATATAAAGCCACAATACATGATTGTAATATATATATGCAAATGAGTTATTGACATTATTCATAAAAATTGTTTGTTTTTATATATCAATCAATAAAAACATAGTGTGTGAAACTATGTCACAATTATTAACTACTAAATCTCAACCCTGTTCACACAGTGTTTACACAAAGGTTAAAGGTTATAAAAGCATATACAAGCTAGAAACTTTACTGTGTAAACTCAGTTTAAGCATAGGTTAGTAGCAAGCTGGAGTTTGTCATAGCTAAGTTATTTCACGCCAGTGATTATGTTTTGTGGCACTTACCAATCACAAAAGTAAAAGCACTCGGATAGAACACTTATATAATCATTAGACTATACTACATATGGCTCTCCATACTCTAATGACTAAAAGAAATGGATTTACTATTGTATACTACTATACTAATACCTGTGTAGCCTACCAATATACTATTATACCCAATTTACAATAAAAATCATCTCATATACAATGTCCTGGACACAAACAATAGATAAAAAGAATTTCTAGGGTTTTATAATACAATGGAATACTGTAATAGAAAATGACTAGGTACTGATAATAATTATACACACATGCTAACAATAATACATTTACGGAATTAGGATATTATATTTCCATTCATTCATTAGTAATTAATCAAAGTTTTTTAGGCCCTAAGCCAGCGCAAGATAAATTAGTCTTACTGGAAATTGACTGTGATAATTGTAAGCTGCCAATTGATAAGCTGCCTTACTTGGGATACAATTTTTTAAAAGTTGGCATATATAAAATGCTTTTCACTGGATATTAATCTGTTTAATAACAGGCCACTATTAAGCTACTATAGTACATACTACTGTAAGGCATAGAGATATCCCTATAAAGGGCCTGCTACCAAGCACAATTACTGTGGATGTACAGTGTATAAAGAAAGGCTGGAATAAGTTATATTAATAGTAGGCCTTGCTAAACAAATGCAAAAGAATGTTCAGTTCAGACTGATGTTTTTCAATAGTCATTACTACTATCACAAATATAAAATTAACCAGATTTAAAACTTTCCTTTAATTCTTTATGAAACTCTTTTTTTTTTTAAAGACAGGATTATCAGGGTTCTGAAACAAAAAAAAAGATGTAAAATATGGTTATTACAATAGTAAACAACTATTAATAGTTAGAAATATACAATTTCAAATTTGTTTCCATAGTGATACGGGTCACAATGGATTCTTATAAACTGACCTATAAATATATAATATTTTGGTCGTCATAAACCCCCTCACCAATTTATACGGATGGACTATTTATTACACACAAGTATGGAGTGAAGATTGAGCTTGCCTGAACACGGTCCTTATTGGCACGCAGATTGATCTGTTTACAAAGTGGACATAGCTTGCGTGTTGCATGTTGAGAAATAGTGTAGTGTTAATGTTTAAGTGCGAAAACTCTCTATTACCTAGATTGACTGTACCTAGTCTTGATGTGCTGGGCTGCTGCTATCAGGTTTTCTCTTTGTCACCAGAAGGTTGCGGACTTTGTCAAAAGCTTTCTCAATCTCTTTTTCGTGTTTATCCAAGAGAGGAAACAAGAGTTTGTCATAAAGAATGACACCTCCATTGCTCTCAATGGGAGCCATACACCACAGCAACATGGCAGACTAAGGACAAAGCAGATTTAGTTGTGGATAATAAAGTTGAGACACACCTGGCCCAAGACAGTAATAAATGTCTACAGGGGCTGAGATTCTGTAGACCTGTCCACATGGGCTGAGATAGACCTGTCCACATGGGCTGAGATAGACCTGTCCACATGGGCTGAGATAGACCTGTCTAAAGGGGCTGAGAGTCTGTAGACCTGTCCATATTGGCTGAGATAGACATGTTCACAGGGGCTGAGATACTGTAGATAGACCTGTCCATATGAGCTGGGATAGACCTGTCCACATGGGCTGAGATAAGACATTTTCACAGGGGCTGCGATACTATAGATAGACCTGTCCACATGGGGCTGAGATACTGTAGACCAGTGCACTGGGGTAAGCCAGGGTTCACAAGCCAAAATAAGTGCTACAGTAAATGACCTTAATCTAATACAATATCTGTATTGCAGTAATTGTTTAATTAGCGATTCATTTTCTGATAAAATACTGTAAAACCCTAACTTACTTTGGAGAAGTAGTAAAGAGGAAACCAAGCCAACAAACATTGCAGGAGATACTCAATGATTCCAAATGCACTGTTGGTTACAATAAAGAATTCAAATACGCTGTAGAGGCCGAGAACCATCCAGAAGACGAGCCACTGTGTCACTTCATTCTTTTTGAAATTTTCACCTTTAATCACCTTTAAACTGTAAATTAACAAGATTTTAACATTCTGGTTTATTACCATCCTCCTTTATTCAGTAAAACAAACGTAAGAATTTCCAATTTTTATTGAACATACACAGAGGTGCCTCACAAATTGAAACCTTACCTTTAAGGCGCCTCAATATTTCTTTATAAACAATAAACGTTAACATTTTTTCCCCTTTTGATATTTAATACGATTAGTTATTAATTGTTTTTTTATAGAATTTTTTTAAAAACAATTTCTTTGTGACTACTGAATGCCATGTTCATTAATTCTTTTTCTATGTTGCAAACAGGTCACAGATTGTTCTATAAACAGGTTTAAACCTTCTACTTATTTCTATTACTTTATTTACAACATTGGTTTAAGATGGCCTTTTATGTAAAACAGAAGAATGTAAATAATCAGTGTTATCATAAACTTTAGACTATGGTGGTAAGAGGTGTTACTATATTGACTTTCAACCCATAATGTACAGCTTCTGTTTGTAGCAATCAGCAAACCAGAAATGGCAATTTTATATTAGGCATCTAGGCATGAATTATAAATAATAATTTATGATAAATATCAACAGAAATTTGTATTTTGAGGACCAAACTAATGTTCAAGAATATTGTGAAAAGAGAAGACTGTATTTGACTGCAAAATAAAATACACTTAAAAAAAAAAAAAAATGTTGGATAAATTTTATTCAAATATCTGTAAAATCCACCAAAGGTAAGAAGAGGCAGTGAATATGCAAGAACATCTAAAGCTCTGTCTACTAATCTATATCACAAAAAAGTGTGATGTTTCCAAATATGGTAGTGATATGCCCAAATATGGTAGTGATATGCTCAAATATGGTAGTGATATGCTCAAATATGGTAGTGATATGCTCAAATATGGTAGTGATATGCTCAAATATGGTAGTGATATGCTCAAATATGGTAGTGATATGCTCAAATATGGTAGTGATATGCTCAAATATGGTAGTGATATGCCCAAATATGGTAGTGATATGCTCAAATATGGTAGTGATATGCTCAAATATGGTAGTGATATGCTCAAATATGGTAGTGATATGCTCAAATATGGTAGTGATATGCTCAAATATGGTAGTGATATGCTCAAATATGGTAGTGATATGCTCAAATATGGTAGTGATATGCTCAAATATGGTAGTGATATGCCCAAATATGGTAGTGATATGCTCAAATATGGTAGTGATATGCTCAAATATGGTAGTGATATGCTCAAATATGGTAGTGATATGCCCAAATAGGGTAGTGATATGACATCAACATGTCCATATATAGGCACATCACATTTTTTGTCACATAAGGTTTGATAGTGTAGACAGAGCTTTAGAAATAATTATTTACCTGCAATATGTTGGATATAAGAATGTTGTTAAGCACATAAGAATACCGATTGGATAGTAGATAATGACTCGTAAGACTGGGTATCCAAATAACAGGTACAACAGTAAAGATACACCAACCACTGTAGAAAACAAAATACATCTGTACTCTAATGTAATACTATTACATGGTAATGTAGCAATGCTGGACAGAGTGTGTTTGCAATCATTGACATTTGTAAATTTTGAAAATTACAAATTCATAATTGCTACAGAGCCAAACCAAAACACTGTAAAGAAGCGCATGTCAGCAGTGGCGGAAATAATTACCATTTATTATTTATTTTTATCAACTTTACACAATGGATTTACACACAAATTCTTCAGATTACTACATGTATATTCACACCTAGACAAGCTAATATGATGTATTTGCAACAGTTCATTTACTTCCTATGAGATTTAAACCATTGATGTAATTGTCGATAAATAGTCTATATAGCATGTGATTTACTACTACAGTACTACTACTACAGTATGTGGTCATGCACTGATGAGCAAGATATATTATAATAGTAATAATAGTACTGTAGTGTATTAACATTTGACATACGGTATAAATCCAAAATAACTGATCTTCTAATATAACAATAACATTAAAATGAAAACTGATTAAATATCCACTACTCTACAAGGCAGCATTGTGTATCAAGGACCCTGGGATTATAATGATAATTAGCACTAATATTAATAATATAATAATGATATCAAGTTTAGCCCAGCAGAATTATGTCATTTTTATTGGCCAATACACCAATATTTTTATTTATAAATAATTAATGATACCTTTATTAATTTATAAATAATTAATGATAATGATATAGGCCTATATAGTAGCCAATCAAAATGAACATTTTTATTTATTAAATATATTTTCCGTATATATTTATACTGTATGTTCAAGACTTAATTGTTTGTATGGCACAATATTAAAGTAATAATATTACTAACTTTATTATCACTTTGATGGCCAAACAGGATAGGGTTGGGTTACTCTGAGAGACACATCTGGTAGTCTAATCTTTCCTAACTTTAATAATCCCAAGTATAATATTTCCTGCTCATATTGAGCTTGATTATATCATTTTTTTATTATCAATATTGTTATTACAACGTCAATAGTAATAAAAATAGTGTTATTATTATCATCATCAGTGTATACATATTAATAGACATGCTACTTTGACCTATAATTCCCTGTGTGCAATACCTCATGCTATAACTTAAGAAGTCTTCAGTTGAGATTTGGCTAGCCATCTTTTTTATAGACATTGCACACAGGATAGATCATCTTTAAAAGGCTATCAGAATATGTAATGAATATTCATGTAGAATTCTGCCAGCATAATAAATTTATTACTTTGGATACAACATTTTAATAGGGATTGTTTTCCAGCATATTAAAACTTAAATAATATATTGTATTGTGTTGTAGGTTTAAAAATAATATCTCCAGAAGTTTATACAAAAATGTTTAATTCTGCTGATTACTGTTTGCCAGAATATCAGAAAGCATAAACATAAAAATAAAATACACAAAACAACAAAACAAACACATAAAATTATTTTAAAAGGTTTTGGTAATGAATGGTATTGGTTGTTAATAAAATCATGGAGGAAAAATTATTATCATTATTTTTTCCTCCATGATAAAATTGAGGGTAATTTCTAATCTTTTTTAAAAAGTTCACCCATATAAATAGCTTTAAAAAAATATTGCAAAAGTCCCGACTGGGAATTACATACACAAACCTGCAATGGTATTTAAAAAAATAATATTCATAACTATATTTACATTGATGTAACCACGAGAAATAAAAAAAGTGTTCTGTTTTTGCAAGAGAAGGGAACAATCTCTGTTCAAGCCACTGGCTTGTCAAAGGCCACTGTGAATAAATGGTCCGGTTGAAACCTACCTTACCAAGCGTACTGGTGGCTACGGCCCTGATTTAGTTCTTAATACACAACATGATGTTTTCATGAACCCTGGCCCCCGGAATGTTCGTGTTGTCAATTATCTGTTTATATATTTTTGCAACTTGTTCATTTCCATTCCATTTACTATTTAATAGACATTATTTATTATTTGATGATGATGATTACTGCCTTTCCGCTGAAAAGTCTGCCGACATTTTCGCTTGGGCTGCTCCGTAAATCTCTTTTACCTGTTTCTTCCAGTCTGATCTTTCATTATCTACTGTAGTTCTTTAAGTTGTTTCATGTCTTTCTTGGTTTTCAATTGTCCGGGATACTTGATGTTTGTGTTTGTGCTTATATAAAGGGTGAGTAGGTTGTTGCTTATAAAGGGTAAGTAGGTCGTTACTGAGAGTTATTGGTAGGGTGGTTCTCGGTCTTCCTCGAAATTTTATATTGGTAGTGTTGCTGAAATAATAGCTTATTGCTGTGTTGGCTGGTGTACATGGGTTTTGTTCAGTTTAACACAATATCATAGCAGAAAAAAATTTATTTTGTTCTACTATGTATGTTTACATTTACAAATTTGTCTATTTGCCATATAAATACAAGGAAAACAGCAAAATATTTGTTTCTTGTCCATTTCCTTTTAATAAAGATATGTATTTGTTATCGTATAATTATTTTTTAAAACTTCATAATGAATCAGTAGTAATTTTGCAGGAAATGCTTCCACTCTATTCCGCAACAAAGTTTTGTCTGTTTCTAGGTGCAGGCAGAGTCATAGTTCATCGCAAATTAAATGCTCTGCATGGAGCAATTGACTACTACTTGAATATTATATAAATTCAGGCCTACTGTAACTTCATTATTAAGATGCAGCGTAATATTAACATAATATTAATAGATCAATATTATAGCACTGTAATTAAGACATATTTGTCATCTCACCGTAAACACCTGTATAATATTGCTGTTAATATAATTATTATCATCTCATTACCATAATTTTGACATTTAATTATATCAATATCACAATCTGTAGTGTAAAAATAATATATACTGATACTGTATATATATTTTAAAATAAAACAATTTATAATTTCACACTACCAGATTACTTTATGTGTAAATAATACCATGTCATAATTATTAGAAGACAAATAAAGGTTTACCGCAATCATTGCACTCTCTGGATTGGATTGAATAAACAAACAATATTAACAAAATACAAGTAAAAAGACATGTTTACCAAAGTACACACACCACCACTGCGGCTGGCACATTTATTATTAGTATTACCCTTTTCACAAATCAAATCCAACGCCACATGTGACATATGGTGCAAATAATATATTATTATGGGATATATGGCAAAAATAAAGTTAGATTTCTCGATACTTTAAAGTAGATTGTTACAAACAACAAAATGATCAATATAGCGGAAAATCCAATCCTAGAAGTGTTCTCCTGCACACATTCTAGTCATGAATATGTAGGCCTACTCAACCGTTTATTGGGCGGGTGTGTGTTGGTTCGTCACGGATACACTAACCAGGCCTGGCTGGAGAAAAATCGTCTTCATGATCGGTGTAATAACGGTTTATCAACTTACCAATAATCGATATTTTTATCATAGGTGGTTGTGCATTCACCTTGGCTTTAATATCTTCCACGATATTCGACATCTTGTGTTTTTTTGGTTTTGTTTGGTTACTACTACGACACTCCCAGTTTCGATCAGGCCTGATTAATTATTCTCTCCAGAATAAAAAAAAAGAGCCCGGGGAATTTTCTCACAGAACGTGCTATATACGCATGCACCAAGCTCACGCAGCGGCTGCTCTCTCTCAGCATCCAATCATAATAAACAAACAATCGTTTATGATAATTTATGTTGTAGACCGACCCATTATATGAGGGCGCTACTACTAAATTTAAATACAAGTTATCTAGAAAATATATACCAGACTACAAAGTTTGACCTGTTACATTGTTATTCTTTATTTCGTTGAGAATGCTAAAGTGCTTTCTACAATTCAAATATGAAAATATTTAGAAAAATGAGTGACACGACACACACGTATACATGTATCTAAAAAGGTAGCAAAGATTATTTTAAATGTTATTATACTAAATTTACAGTCAGCACCTACTATAACCAATTCAACTGAAGTATCAAAATCTTTCAAATCGGCCTTTTCAAATATTTATTTAAACCAAAAAGGATCTTAACATCAATCACTACAAATTTTTAAATGCGTATTAGCATTTAATTAATTACACAAATGTTAGGAAAATGTATACGAATACAGTAAATGAAATACTGTATCGTGTGATTATAATTTTAACAGTGTAACATGCATTTAGTTTAGTTTGACAAAAAATCGGTCCAAATAGACCAAGGCACATACAAGTATAACACACATTATTATTTACCAATTATTACTTCATTTCATTAGTACCTTGTTATCCCGGGATTAATTAGAACTTCTAATTTCTATAACTTCCACCATTTTAATATTATTCAAAAGAAATCGCCCGTTAAAAGGAAAATAAAAATGAAACCCATACCCACAACCTGAAAGACATCAGTGTCTGTTTAGTCTGTTAATCTAGTTAACAAACTTAGTCAATTATCTTGGATTAATAAAACTTAGTTTAGTCCATTAACTTAAATTAACAAGACTTCAAAATATTTACTTTAAAATGATGGGCGGAAAAACTATCTATAACTTGGTTAAACAAGGTATTTAGTTCGTTAAGCTAGTTAAGACTAAATTTAGCAATTTAACTTATAGTTAAAGATAACTTAGCAAAACTTAATTTAGCCACTTAACTTAGTTAAACCTAATATAAGCCAGTTAACTAAATTAACAAGATTGAAATACTTAATGACGGGTGAAAAGTTTAGTTAGCTTAGTCCATATTTACTCTCGTTTTTTAATTTTGCATTAACGTCATTTAACAGTAACAACCAATTCAAAATGCCTGAGCAGAAACAAAAACAGGACCATATAGATTGTTAACCAATTTGTTGACAAAAACAAACATCTCACTAAAGAAAACAAATACACTGTTATATTGAAATGAGATATTGAAATATTATATTTATATTATATTGTAGTATTTCATTTGTCAAAACTCAATGATTTAGGTCAATAACCAGCACAGTATAATACTCATTTTTTCTCTAAACTATAAGTCCAAATTGAAAAATGCTTAATTACGTATAATAATAACACATTAAAGTACTAAAAACATAACTATAATAATATGTCATATTTACACAACAAATTTCACAAAAAGGTATATTGGTATCACTGTCAATCATTCTCATGTACAACTATCAAGGGTTTTATAATTTATGAATATTGGAAAATGACCAAATACGGGCATAATAATCATCTATGGTAGATTAATAATAAATTAAAAACAAAATCCGTTGACGAATTTGTATTGATAATCTAATGCCTATATAATATTTGAATCTTACCAAAATAAATTTAAAGAAACTGAACTGCCGATCTCTGCAACTTGAATGAATAGAGTTGTGGTTATAGGTCAAATGCCAATCCTTTACGAACATTGGCATAGAAGGTAATTACTAAATTTGCATAAATTTTTTTTTTGTTTTTGTTTTTTTAATGAGAAAGCAAGCTACCTGAAATTGATTAAATGTGTTTGCAAGTGAAGGTAATACACTGTTTAATTGTATTTGCATTTGGTTTGGGTAGGTTCCATTTTGAGTACAGCATTTTCAATCTACATTTATTTGAAATTCTTTCATTTTTTTGTATATTAAATTCATTGAGAACACATTGATTTGGAAGGGTTCATTTTGAGGAGATTTATGAATTAAATAAACATAAACAAAGTCTTTTACGATTAAACTCAGAGGTTTATGACTGGGACCTCTGACTTGGCTAATCTTAATTAAAGAAAAACAAAAACTAATAATAAAGACTTCCGCCAAACATTGTGGTCTCTTTGACGGTAAATTTGGAATAATAATTCCATCAGTGAACTCAAAATTAAAGGGCGTTTTCTTTAGTCTTGGTGGTCTGGATCTTCTTCAAATGTGCTTTCTGGTTGTGGTGGAGGTTCATTGGTCTCTGGTGCTGACTGGGCCTTCATGGCATCTTTCACCTGCTGGGCAGCTATGTCAGCAACGTGTTCACTCGCAGCTTCTTTAGCTAAAAGAATAAAATAATATTTAATTGAAAATAAAAACTTTCATAATGTTGACCAATAGAATCTAATCTTTTACCATTACATCATAATTATATTGAAATCTTATAATTTAACACAATTAAAACATTGAATACTAGAACAAAAGAACAAATAAAATATGACACAAAAAAAAAGAGAATAAATCAATGTGTTTGTTAGAGTGAAAAATTGGTGGACACTTTACGACGACTTTTACTTTTATCACCTAAATTACAGTTTATCGAAAAATTGTGCTACCTCATTGCCATGTATAGTTCCTAATTGAATTTGTGAAAAAAGGTATGCGATAAGAAAAAAATCTTATTAAATGTGTACATTTTTCATAAAAATGGTGTACATCTAACGGTCAATGGATGATGGTGCAGTAAGGTATGGAAGGCTACTATTTCTTTGTTTCCATGCAATTTCCACAATTTTATCTATCATATTATATCCTATATCCCTGTAAACATATACAGTACTTTTCAGTAATAGAAAATTTAGCTATTGTAATGTACTATAAACTTCTGATTATGCCAACTTATGCCTCAAAAGGTTGCTGCAAGCATGTCAGTCAGTTTGTCAATTTCTGTACATTATAAATGCAAAAATTAAACGGTTTTCTTTATAATTTATTTTGAAGAAATGCAGGTGGTGATAAACATGCAAATGAGATTTTAAATAACAATAGAAAGTAAAACATCTATAACAAAACTTTTTCATTTAGTATTTCAATAAAAATATATAAATTTTCTTGAAAATCAACAAAACAAGTAACATGTAATGCAAATTAAACCATGCAACAGATAAAAAAGAACACTTGGAACATGAATGCAAATTAAAACACAAATTTTAACCAATCAGAAAGCATTAATGACTCTACCTTGAGACATGCCTTTCCACACTGTAATACAGACAAACAGTTAAGCGCATGATAAATAAAAATTATATTACATAATAAAATAAGCAACTAAAAAAATATACATATTTCTACAAAGCAAATGTTAACATAAAAAAATGATCAATGCAGCAGGTAATATATACAAAAATATTTTGACACAAAGCGACAAAATGAGAATGCAAAAAAAAAAAAATTGTAAGCATTATGAGTTGGCATATCAATTATTGTTCAATGGTAAGCCCTTGTGTGTTTACTATCAAGGAATTAATAATAATCAATTCAGGGTTTAAACTAATGGTAGCTTATAATACTACTGTACTTAAGTCTTACTTTGCTTGTTATTTTATTTTGGCTGTTGCTTTTATATTTGTTAATTTTTACCCAATAGTGTGATCTTTCCTCAACCTAGTTAATTTCAGTTACTTCTTTTCAAAAAATTATATTTGTCCAATTTGCCTACAGGACAAACATTTTAATGATGATGAAACAGGCATACTGTCATACTGAAGTTCCATTCACAATATTAATTTAAAAAACAAACGTTCAGGACTTCGGTACCAGAAACTAGAAGTCCCCTTGTAACTTTTCTAATTGTCAAGAACTGGGATATTGGATTGGGGTTAACTACTGTAGTAGTACATTACCCCTGTATAATTATTGAAATAGAGTTTTCACATTACAAGATGAAGGCAATGTTGTGATAATGGTATAACTAATGTTCTGACTTTCATGATTTAATGATGTTGATAAAATGCTATTTTACTTAGTCTTGGTTTCTTTGTGCAATGTCTTAGCAGATTTCAGGAGATGTTTATGTGCGCCACCTATTTCAGTTTAAATACGACAAAACATTGTTTAACCAATAGAACAAACCCTGAAACATTGTAATATTACACAATGGTGACTATGGAATGTCTCTATTGGTCAGTTGAAATGATTACTAATTATATCTGGGTTTATCTAATCTAGTTATCTACATTTTAGTGTTGTAGTGTCCCTATTATTTATAACCTATTTAGGTTGGTTATAACCTTTAGGTCTAGTTAGTTGAGAAGCTGGTCATATGCTGTTTGCTGATTCCTAATCTCACTGGTGTGAAAAGTGACAACAGTTAGTGCAAATAGTATCGGCATTTTATCAATAATGATACAATACAAGAATGTTAGAATCCATGGATAAAATATTTTTATTTTATCTTCAAAGATAAAATATCAATATTCTATCCATCAAGATAAATATCGATATTATATTTTGATAAATATCAATAATCTATCAATAAGAATAGAATATTGATATTTTATCAATGACGATAAATATCAATATTCTATCAATTCATATCAATATTCTATAAATGTTAATAAACTATCAATATTCAATCAATGATGATCAATATCAATTAATGATATCAATATTCTATTGATAAGTATCAAGATTTTATCAATGATCAATTCATTAATGAAAAATAATATTTTATCAATGATGATTCATATCAATATTCTATCAATGATGATATATATCAATAGTCTATCAATTTATGATATCAATATTCTATCAATTTATGATATCAATATTCTATCAATTTATGATATCAATATTCTATTAATGATTACCTTCATCAAGTGTAGAGCTGGCGAATTCTGTAGCTTTGTTCATTGCATCTTCAATCTCCCTCTCATGTTTCAAGAAAAACGGTTTGAGAACTCGATGGTAGAGAACATTGGCACCATTGTTTGAGATTGGAGCCATACACCAGATTAGAAGAATCATCTAGAAATTTAATTTAAAGACAAGAATAGATAATTACAGTAGGGATTCTACAAGCACAATAATATGGTAGATATAATCATCTTTTTTCTCTGTCCACACTATAAAAAAAAGAGTGATACTTGTGTTTGATATAAGTGTAGACAAGGCTTACAATAATGCAATTTTAGAATATTTTCTGTGCAAGCTATGAGTATTACGATATTGAATGCAAGAATATACTATCAATTGTAATTTATACAAACAATCAATAATATATCATTAGCCACAGTAAATTGTACAATTAGCTTCTTTCGGAATTAAACATTGAATCAGCTAATCTATTTCAATAAAGACAAAACACACAACCAAAAACCATAACATACAACTACCCACTTGGCCATAGAAGTGAGCAACATTTAATAATTGGGCTTCCAATTGAAAACCAAAAATCACTTGATCTAAATTCTGATAATTCCAAATTCGAATTCATTTGATTATGCCAAAATTTAAGTCACATTCATTCAAGTATTTCACATTTCCTTAAGCTTAAGCTCTGTCTACGCTATCAAACTAGTTTGACAAAAAAGTTTGATGTATCCAAAAATATGGTAATAATGTGACATGTCCATATATGGGCAAATCACATTTTGTTGTCGCATAAAGTTTGATGCGTAGACAGAGCTTTAGTTGTTGCACGTTTGTCATTATTCCTAAAATTATGGATATGAATGACTACAATATTCAAATAATACTTGCTGTGATATCAAAAGGATTTATATGCTGGTAGACAATTAACTGCAATATGCGTTTGTGCAGATTAAAAATACAGAATAGTTAATACTATTCTAATATAGAGAATAGTATTAAAGGTAGTAAATAACAGGCACAGGTTCGGTTAAATTATTATAAAAACCAAATTGTATCTTGCCATTTGACTGATTGATTATGTAACATGTTACAGTATTGTCACGGTTAGGTAGTAGAACATGTTCAGATAATTTTGTGAACATTTTGAGAATGTTGTGTAATGTTCAAAGCAGGTGAATGTTGCAGATTTGAAACCAACTCGCTGTCTATACCAAGAGCCATATTTTGATGTGCTTTCAACATTCTCAGTGTACTAATTTAATAATGTATTCCTCAAACGTATAGAATATTTTCATTTGTTTAAAAATATACTGTTTTATTTAGTCTTTAAAGAAAATATTATATTAGTTTCATCCACTTATAAACTTTCATTTGTAGAAAATACCTTGAACAAGTAGTAGAATGGAAACCATGAGAGAAAGATGTCCGAGAAGAACTCAACCATTCCAAACGCACTGTAAACAGTCCAGTATGTTAACCATTGTGTGTCGTCATCCTTTTCAGTGCTCTCAATTGCCTTGATACTGGAGAAAACAAATGAAAACATTTTGTTATATATGTGAGCGAGTGGCCGAGGTGGTTCAGACAGGGGAAACGTAAATTACGTAACATTACAATAACATCGGTGAGGGTTCGAGGCTTATTCGCTCCATGGTTCTGATGGTAGAACTAGTCTTCTCGGAAAAGGACTATAAACTGTAGGTCCGGTGTACACATCTTTCGAGACAATTAGGGGATATCCCGGTGTACTAGTAAACACACACTACTGTCACACACAGCCACTCTCTTTGACTGATAATTTCTATTAATTGAATTAATGATCAATTTTGGGGTGGTTATAATAGCAAAAATGTATCACGCTTTATGATGGTCACTAACATTTTAGAATCATAAAAATCCAACAAAATATATACTATTAAGCTCTGTTTACACTATCAAACTTTATGTGACAAAAACATGTGATGTGCCCATATATAGACATGATGGGATATCACTAACTACAGTATATATCACTACTATATTTACTGTAGGCATATCACTACCATATTTGAGGACATCAAACTTTTTTGTCAAACTAGTTTGATAGTGTAGTGTAGAGCTTTACAGGTACTGCGTACAAAATACAGTAATATAGGCTGGTATTCATACACATTGAACATGTTGCAGTATTAACCTTAACATAAACAATTAGCAATCAAGAGCCTTGAAACATAATACAATACTTTGAATGACAAGCCCTTCAATTCTGAAGTGTACACAGCAGTAAGTTATTGAACAAGTTAACAAATGTACTAATATTGCAGATTTATAATTACTTCACATACAGCTTACACAATTTATAGTTACTATAATATAATATTAAGTTTACTAGAGAAATTTGAACACAAAACGTTATTCTCCAGGAAAATACGATCTTTAAGCACGTCCCAATGCTAATCAAAATTCATGAAACTGAGAAGGATAGGAAATATCAAATTAACATTTTCATCCACTGTACATGATAGTATACTAGGTTGGGTATTCTTTCCGTATTGATTGAGAATAATTATTGTTAATTGTTCTCAACTTTTAATTGGAAAAGATCGTATATTGTGTAGGTAAATTTTAACAGTTTTTTGTACTGTAGATAGAAGACATTTTTTTATACAGTACTACAAACAATGCTTTTATTAGGTAGAGTCAATTTGAAACTTTTTTAATGACTCATTAGTCATCAGTGTAACAGGATTTTTGTTAAAAGGAAACCTAAAAAATAATAGTGGAGACCTTTTCAAAATCCCCTAGTCTAGGCCTAGAGTCGGAAAATAGCCGAGTAAAAATCTCTGCGTCTCTGTCTACTGAACAAAAACCCAGCAGTAGTTACTGAAGTACATCAATTTAAGCAAAATAGAAGCATTTAGAACAAGGCCATATTATACATGGCAGCAGTCGCATGCTCAAATGCGAGTTAGTGTTTACCGACCAACCAACATAGTGAGCTGTATAGTCGCGTTACATGCGACTAAAAAGTGCTTGATTTAATACACAATTAATAATACCACAGAATTTCTTGTGAAAAGAGCCAAATTCTGCAGGTACAGTACCGCCCACTCGTGCCACACCCATACATACCACAACAATCAACATACCAGAAGATCAAACATCTATTGACCTGGCACTACACAAAAACTACTTTCAATAGAGGATTTCCATCACGAACTAAATTAATAATTTTGATATGATGTCACAGGCATTAAATTGTTTACATTATTATTAACTTGTGTATAAACAAAGACAACTCATCAATTTAAGTTTAATGAGTAAAGATATTCAAAGAATTTAAAATTTCAATCATCAAAGAGACAGAACTTCACTCTATTTTAAAGGACATTTATTTTAAAGGACATTTATTTTAAAGGACATTTATTTTAAAGGACATTTATTTTAAAGGACATTTATTTTAAAGGACATTTATTTTAAAGGACATTTATTTTAAAGGACATTTATTTTAAAGGACATTCATTTTTAAAGGACATTCAATTTTTTTGTACATTGTAAATCAACATGGTAATTTGAATTTAAAATCGTGCAAGCAAACTAACAAACATAAGTTAATTTTGTTTGTTTGAGTAATATGACAAATGCTTGTTTATGATTTTATCATTAGGTTTTATAAAGCTTAGGGGAGTGGTAGAGATAAGGCATAATTGCATGCATTTTTCTTGCAAGTGTGAATAAGACTTATCATTCCCATTCTTTCCCGTACCACTAACAGCATAATCAAACTACTAGTAATACATTAAACCCTTGTTAACAGACAGTCCCTAGGTCAAAGTTCATAACAATCAAGCATGCATCAATACAATACAAGCTGTATAATACTAATGACCTTATTAAAATGAAGGTTTATTCATATTATATTAAAAAACATTATCTCAAGGTTTAATATAAAGTACACATAAATATGTATCTTGGCCACAGCTTTAGTTCAAAGGGACTTCAGAACACATCATACAATGTCTAACTTAAAAATGGGGTAATGTTTGTCACATTGGTTGCTAATGATTTGACCCAAGAAGAATTAGATAACACTATAACATAAACCCTTTCTACTCTCTACTGTTCTCTGGTCAAAGTTCAAATAGGCAAGATTGCTATACCATATGCTAACCATGTACAGTATTATTAAAACATGTTTGCATTATATTTATAGAACCTTCAGTCTGCTTAATATTTAGTATTAATGCGTATTCCCAAAAATAATATAGATTTACGACAACATTTAAATTTGTATAGCTTTTAACTATAATCAAATTTGTAAGAATCGTTGAAATTTTCCATCCAAATTGCATTCAATCGCAATTCCATTTGATGGTGATTTGATTTTATAATGTCATTCTGATATTTGGTACAATTCTGTTTATTTTGCACAATGTTTATTGTCATGTACTATTTGACAGAGAGTAAATGGGGATACTGTAGTAAACAGTATTGCAAAAAGTACAGACACTAGCTAGCTAACAGCTATAGTATCTTTAGTAACATTGTACCAATAGTTTAAGCTGCTATTATAAATACTGTCAAGATAAATATTCTACCATGGGTATTGAAAAGCTTGGTTTCACTTTGTTTCTGGCACATACAAAAACTTACATGCATATTGTACTATTATGTTGTTGTTATGCATATGATTACTGGTATAGACCTAGGAGAGCGATTCACATGACTGGACACAAGGTGACTTTGAGGCTTGCGAAAGGTAAGTTAGGAAATGATTAGTCAGACATTTTACTGTACAAGCAGCCATTAGAATCAAGGATGAAGCCAAACTTGTACCTCTTTGTAATAGTTAAATTTTTTTTTTGTACACATTATACAACTTTCATTTCACATAGTCTGGCCAAAAAACGGTGAAAGTACAATGAGGTTATTGTATTTAGTACTCAGTTATATTTATAATAGGGAAGAGTATATTTATACCAGGGAAGAGTGGCATTACAATTTCACACTTCCCTGGTTATACTGTACAGTATACAGCACATGCAAAAAGGTCTTCTGTTTACTAAATAAACAGTAAATTTCATAATACAAACAGCTACTTACATAATACAAACAGTATCAATATGACATATTTTTATTCAATCTTTTGGCAATTTTGTGAGGCTATGTCGTCATAGCCAATCATTTTAGCATAACCATCATATTCTATCATAGTACAGTTGAATAAGTCAAATATTAAATTCAACAAAATAATTAATTTGATTGCTAAACAAAACAAACGATAATTGGTAAATTTCATGGTTGACTACACAAATGACAGAGCTTGCTCCGCTTGTAATTATTATGCTACCCTGGAGAGGCTGCATGATGCATTGAGACAACAATAGCTTGAGAGGAGAATGCTAAATCCAACTACTTAATATTCATGAGTGAATATACAGGTAGATAATTTGTACAGTAGTCTGCCCAACGACAGTTATATTCTGAATCATCTTTCAGGAGAAAATTGTTTTAGTTTTAATATAATTTTGTATTCGGCTATGTTTAAAGTACAATAGAAAAAACAGTATGGAGTTAATATTTTATATTTTTATAAATAATATAAAGAAACAGTATTCTTATTAGCTATGCGAACAAGGACTCATCAAAACGGCTGTCGTATCTGCTCAAAAACATTATTAGCAATAATAGTATAAGTTATAGTTAAGTGATAATACAGTAGATTACAATTTCGTATACAAGGATATTTTATATCTAATTGACTGTACGCTCGTGTTGATAATGATACGCTCAACATGTTGGCTACTCGGATGCACGGCTGCATGAATAGTGGGTGCCAATTCAAACTGGCATATTGACGGATTAACGATACTCCCTCTAAATGATAGCTGGCTTTGTTAGCTGTGATTATGTTGTTCAGAAAAACTGTACATTAATTAATATCATATAATAATTTGCTTACCTGCAGTATGCTGGGTATACAAAGCCCAAGAAGCTGCTGATAAAGGCTGCGGCATAACCAAACACTAACCAAATGGCTATCAATCCTGCCACACCTACAAATAATCATCAAATACACGTTTTTGTTTTACATTTAAATTATATAGTAGAACTCCTCCTTTCGGACATACCCATTCACTGGACACTCTCCTCAATTTAATGAGATAATATATTACGTTCAATTCAATTCAAAAGAACATTTATTTACTCCTTTCATATTACAAAATTGATTTCAATGTACAATATAATATTAATTTAGAAAGAAGGTACAACAAGTCCTGAAAGATGAAAAACACATCTTGGGGAATGGGAAAAATAAATCTTAAAAATGAATTGTTTTTGTCACTATGGCCAACCCCTATTAAGGGGTCACTTTGTGAGGACCTGATGGTATCAACTAATAGGGGCGGTTCTACTATATTAGATTTAACAAAAGCAAGAATTAACTGCATAGTTGTACCAATTATAATAATTTTTTACTGTGCAGACAAAAAATGGGATTAATATTTTCATGGCTGACTCAATATAATTATAAAAGCATGTGTTTGTACAATAGTACAACATTAATAAGAAAACCACATGATAAACTAAACTGAAACTTCAAAATTGTCATGTCATCTTTAAAATAAAAAAATTTGGCAGCAAGTACAACAACGATCTTACCACAAAATAAAACACTATACAGTAAATAAAATTATTATTAGTACAATACCTTTAGCAGCAAATCTAAAAGCCTTGGGATTCTCTCGAAAGTTTTCCTTTGCAATATTAATATAAGACTCCATTTTAAGAATAAAATACTCAACAAGCTTTAAATATTTTACTGTTACTTGTATAACACCCTTAAATAAGGAACCAATTCAATGACAACTTCCATGCAATGATCAGAATAGCACGTCTACAGTGTTACGTAGCAGAACCATGGTCATTTTCAGGAAATGATGAAGGATTTCCCAAGAAGTGTGGTATTAAGAGATTTTTACAACTTGTTTGGCCCACATGGTCTTGACCTTAAACTTAATGTTGCAATAGTTTCAATACTGGAAGCTTCTATTTGGTATAAAATTGTATATAATTTAAACTTTCTTAGTTTATTTACCTAGTTGTAAAGTGGTAAAATAAGCATTCTCTGTTTGGAAAGTTAAATTATCTTTTAAAAAAAAAATGGAAATTTAAGCCAAAACACTATGTAAGATTAGGGGTTAATTTGCATTAACTGAATTAAAAAGAAATATTCCGCAAATTCATGAATAATGTATGTGTATGTTTCGCATAATTATATTTCTATATACAGTACAACGTGAATGACTAACTACCGGGTCCTGAAAGTGCGTCTACTGTTGTAAAGTATGTCTCAAGATTCTTTATGGAATGATTTTTATACAAACATATTTTTGTGCAGAATAATATTGATTTTGCTATAATAGAATGTTTGCTTTTTAGGACAAGTGACCACCAAAGGGGTATGTATATAGCCTTTAAAAAAAATGATGGCTTCAAAATATTTTTCAGTGATTACTGGTGCGTGAAGCTGAAAATATGTGGGACTTGCTTATTGTTCATTAAATCATCCTACCAAGGTATAAAAAAAAAAAAACCACCAATGCATAATAACTTATTTACAAATGTTCATCGTAGATAATGGGTTCCTTTCGCATGCATAGAATAGCGTACAGAAATAGTTGAAACTGTTTTATTTTAGCTTTTTGTTCTCACCACCACCTGAGTTGCCGCCGCCCACAGATCGCCTCAAACCCAACCCAATTTACTCACCCATCACCAAGTATGTGCGCTTTACTTTCGTCTTTTCTTCTATCATTTTTAGAACGTCTGTGACCGCATTTTGCTCATATAATGCTTTATCGAGCTTTGCTTTCCATCCTTCAGTACTAGTTGCCATTTTTGATGTTGTTAGTCTGGAATTTATAGGATTTTTTAGAAAGAGATGTTATCAAGACACAAGCAACAAATGACCGACCCGACAAAATGTAAAGACAGCTGATGAACATTTCTAAAAACGCCCTCACACGTACGTACCTCACCTGCTGCGCTCTGTTTTCTATCGAAAATTTACGTTAGTAAATAAAATGAGTAACAAGGAAATCAGTCTGGGCCGCATATATTCCATATATTTATTGATCATCGAGTCTGAGTTGGCGGCGGCAGCATGCACGAAGCACGCAGGATCGACGACGAGGAAGGGAAGGTGACGACGAAGTGTTTTTGGCCCATATCGTGTCGTGACATATCGTCACAAAAAGGAAGAAAAACACAATGGCAAGCGTCGTAGCGAAGGTGGATCGAGAAAATAGTTTTTCTACATTAAAACTAGATAAATGGCTTGTAAATCAGTGCAAGAATCTTGGTTTAAGTCGACCAACACCTATACAAAAAAACTGTATCCCACCAATTTTGCAAGGTTATCGACTTTTCACTCCCTCTATTCTAGAAGGCTAGGCTAGCTAGGCCTATCTAGCTAGCCTACACTCTAGGCCCTCTCTAGCAAATGAGGCCTAGCTAGGCCTAGGCTAATTTATATTAACCTAAACGAAATCAGTGGAGGGCGATAAGCGGCAAGCCTATCCTACAAGTGTCTAGTCTAGAGGGGTAGGCCTAGCCTAGCTAAATGATGATGAAAATCAGTCGCATCTGAAATTGGTCGCGATAAAATCAATTTTCGGTATTTTGTATGGCGTGCCGCTAGAGCTATACTTTTGATGATATCGGTCGCGTTTGAAATCGGTCGCGCTATTTTGTATGGAGCAAGATGCATGCTAGCGGGATATTCATTTTCTTCGTTTATATAGATTTAATTGATAATGATATTTTTTAGGTGATTATGTGGATATTTTTTATTTGCTTAAAATTAATTTTATCAAACATAAATTTTTTTTTATTTCACAGGTCTCGGAGAAGGACTGTGTCTTTTCAAAATGGCCATTTCAAAACAAGTTTAAATATTATCTTAGGCATATAATAATTTACTTCTATTTATAATATGTAATTATGCAAACAATTACGTAATAGAGAACAATTTATTTAAAAACAATAATTGTTACAGTGTACAGCCCGTAAATCCAGCGTATCCATTTTTATACTGTAGCAGATATACTGTATCATATCCATGTTGTACTATTCGATCACCTTTTTTTTATTTTATTAATGTCCGTACTTTAAGTATATAATGATTATTGTTGAGGCAAATCACGTGTGTATTTTTATTTCTAATGTTTAAAATAATAAGTTACTGAAATAAACCTCCAAATAAGCCATATCGGAGATGCACCTTCTACAGTATGATCGTGCAGTCGTCTCCTCTAAATCTAACAGTATGTTATTTTGCTGACAGGGATTCCCCTTTTTAAAAAAACACGCACTAGTGTGTCAAATCATGGTTAAAACACGTACCAGGTAAAGATGACGTATATTACTAATAACCTACGTTTGAAACATCTATAGGCCTTCTGCAAGTGTTTTTGTGATCAAAACGGGTCAGTGTCTCACATCCATACGCTGTTTGTAAATCTAAATGTTTAAATATCAGTGCAGATTACCTTTTTGAGAATCTTGTCTACCTTTATTATCCATCCATTATTTTTCTCACATCTATCATTGTATAGGCCCGGCAGATTGATTTATAACGGCATTTGATCTATATATTTTATTATCCTAAAACCATTCTCACGTCAGAGTGGCGTAGATCGAACGTAAAAATCATCATGCATCATCTTCAAATATACAACATTAGGCATGCCAATATACGAGACCGATTCGAAAAGTGACCGATTGAAACGCGACAGATGTCAAATGCGACCGTAATGATCTGTAATCCTGTTCCTACTACGCTATTACAGGCCTCCCTATAGTAATACTACTAAAGTTTTTATAGTTTTATTTCACAAACAAACATTGGTCGCATTTTTTAAATCAGTGTTCATGAAAAAATCAACTCTCAGCATTTTCTATTGGCCGGTGCTAGCTAATTCTTTTGATAGGTTGTGTTTGAAATCGGATGTAGTGTGTATTAATAAACTGATATTCATTTAGACATTCCAACCCTCAAGAGTTGGGGCGAAATTGGCATTTTATTTACAAGAGGTGCGTCGCGGACTCTAAAAATTAATCGGATGTAATTTGTATTGAATAAATAAATAATCTTTTATAAAAAACATAATTCAGACAGTAAAATGTTTAAAACTAGAACCAAAATTTGGAGAGCTTCTGGAGATGGATGAATGTCTGTTTATTGTTTATGTTGTACCAACCAGATGTCTGGGATGGATCCAGAGAGTGTGATTCGGTCAAAAGGGATATCTGGGTATCTGGGGTGTTCCTTTAGCTTTTCCTATAAATGGATATTTTTCTATACAATTAAACTAATAGAAACTGACATTTGCTAACACCTAATTAGTTTTACAGCGTATACCATGTGTTTGTTCCTAATTTAAATTGAATTGTTTATTACTTTTCAGGACGAGATTGTATTGGATGTGCTAAAACTGGAAGTGGAAAAACTGCTGCCTTTGTTTTACCAATTCTTCAAACACTTAGTGTAGATCCTTATGGCATATACTGCCTTGTTTTGTCTCCCACAAGGTAAGTACAGGCTTAAGATTAGGATTAAGGCCCTCCACAGCAGCCAACAGTGCAGCGCCTACCAGATTAGCACACCAGGAGACAATCCCCTACTATTTTTCAAATAGTGTACCAAGAAACCAATGGCATTACGTCCCATCTGAAGGACAAGGCAATGGAGTAAAGAATTTTTATAGCTTCAAACCCATGCCTATCACATGCTGTTTCGTTTCCCTTATTACTATTACTCTCCGGTCTATACAGCACCCGACACGGTATTCCCCGACGGTCTCCCATCCAAGAACGCAACCCCAGTGATCGCCATACTTCATGAGTAATGTTGTAGCTCTGTTATTTTATTTTAGATATTGTAATTTTCTATGTAAATTAACATTTTGACCAAGTCCTATTTTAGATGATTTTTTAAATTTTTGTCATTTTTTTTTAGGGAGTTAGCGTACCAAGTTGCAGATCAGTTTCGAGTGTTGGGAAAACCTATTGGACTGAAAGACTGTGTAGTTGTGGGTGGAATGGGTAAGAATATTGTAATATCATTTTAATGGTTATTATGAAATAGGTTTTTATACATCGGGTTCATTTAAAAAAACTTATTGCTTGGTTGAGATTTTTAAAATAAAATTGTTATTTTTTGATCATTTTTTCAACAGATATGATTTCACAAGCGACAGAGCTATCTAAGCAGCCTCATGTAGTCGTGGCAACACCAGGCCGACTTGCTGATCATTTGAACAGTGCTTCTACGTTTTCTCTTAAGAAGATAAAATTTCTAGTAAGAAATAAATCTGAATAAAACAATTTTTTAATATAATTCCGCATCATATTTAATATCATAGCAGTTGCGGATTCACAATAATAATAAGAACCACCAAAATACTAAATGTTTTGACAAATTTGTAATCTTTTTGTCATCAAATATGTAATTATTTTGTTATGTACGCTTTTGATTTGTAAATAGCACTTTGATTTAAAATCACATTTATTAAACATCGCTATAATAACAACAATATTACATGGACCTTTTCATACTGAATTAGTAAAAGAGTGGTCTATTTGTGGTGGTCTATCTTTTTATTTTTTATTTCAACTCAATCTCATAGCTGCCAGGAGTGGTCAAACTGTAATCTATAGCCTTAATGGAAAGAGTTCGAGGGTCATTCACTCCATGGTTCTGGTGGTAGAATGAGTCCTATGGGATAAGAACTATAAACCATAGGTCCAGTATACAGATCTAGCTCCTAGTACATCTTTCAAGACGAGTAGGTGGTTACCCCGGTGTACTAGCTCACACAGCCACTGTTGGTTCTTATTCATTTGTATTTAATCAAGCATGCGACTGGTCATGACATATTTGTAATGGATGTGCGTTTCAGAGCTGTGTGCAGTTTAGCAATTACCTTTTCACTCCCTTACACATAGTAACTGTTATATTTTCTAGGTCTTGGATGAGGCAGATAGGTTATTAGAAGGAAATTTTGGACCAGATTTAGAAGTTATATTTGATGCCATAACCAAGAAAAGACAGACTTTATTGTTTAGTGCTACAATTACACAGACTTTAGAAGAACTTAGAAAGATAGCAATGAAAGAACCGTTTTTCTATGAGTGTACATCAGAAACCGAGTATGTGGTTTAGACAACATTGAATATTTATACACTATAAATGTGTCGCGCAATATTTATACACTATAAATGTGTCGCCCAATATTTATACACTATAAATGTGTCGCGCAATATTTATACACTATAAATGTGTCACGCATGTAGTTGCTCACTGTGTAACAAAAATGAATTTGCAAAACAAAATTGCAGTATTTGTATATATGTATACGACAATTGCACTCTCGATGACATAATTAAGAGTTCAATAGAATATTTATTGAACATTATCCCAAAACCCTCCAATCAAATGACAAGAATCTACTTAGTTATTGTACTTGTATAAGTATACAAGGGTATAAATATAAATTGTATAAATAATGTTGAGATATTCATGAATTGCTGGAAATCCATAATTATCATTTCATATTTATTCATTCAGAATTGCCACAGTAGATACTCTAGACCAACGTTATGTATTGATGCCAAAGCAGGTGAAAGATGCTTATTTACTGTACATTTTACAAGAGTACATGGCTGAACATGAAGATCCCTCTATTCTTATTTTTACAAGTACTTGCAAGTAAGAAAACATTGCTATTTAGTTATTATTATTTTGTTTATACCTTTTGTAAGCTCTCGCTGATAAAATATATTAGCCGGACTACGTTATAACTGATTGATATGATTGTATTTTATTAGTTACTTGTGTGTACAATGAATCCGCATGCAGAGAGAGAGAAAGCATGGTCATATATAGGGGTATTCATTAGGGGTTGCTCATATTGATTAAACTATAGAGGGTTCACTACTATAATTAGGTGCGATCAGATATGAGATGCTATATAGTTCTACACCTTTCTAACATTACGTACATGTTGCAACTTAGTCAGCATTTATTTGCTAATGGACAGGAAAAATAATTTGTGGTATAATCTAAACATGGAAATACAATATTAAACATGCTTGATTGTGAGGGCATGTGGCGCAGTATGTTGGACGCTGATCGTGAGATTGTGGGTTCTAGTACAATGCTCGTCGCATTTCTTGTCCTTGGGCAAGACACTTGCGTTTGCCACTCTCCACCCAGGTGTACAAATGGGTATCTGCTATAGGTCAAAACACAACTGCGCTGATTACTGGAGTATGTTTCAAGACGTGTTTGATCTAAAATATGACCGGGATAGTTATATGAGGCTTTATGCATTAGGTTCTATATGAGATCGACATATTATTATTATTGCAATGGCCTGTGTGATGTAGAGGAAATGGCCAAGTAACAAAAGAAAAATGTAATACCAATTAATATTTTTCTCTTGCTGTTTTGTACCAATTTATTCTTCGTCAGTATTTATTGAGTATTATTTAATGCATAAATAATTGTTTCAATAATTTCTGCTGCAGGAGCTGTCATGCTGTTGCCATTATGTTAAGAAAAATGCATCTACCTTGTGCTGCTTTACACTCCTTAGTGAACCAGGTAAAATTTGTGTTCAACAGATCAGAACGTTGTATAATTTCTTAAATTTTCTCTAGCCTGAATTTTTTTAAATTAAAATTTGTTATTTATTTATACCGGGTAACCTCTTCAGTCAAAGACTGATCTCCCAGAGGGCCCAGTTATAATCAATGGCTGTGATGTACTAGTGCACCGGGGTAACTCCCTACTCATCTCGAAAGATGTACTAGGTTCTTTAAAGTGCACGTGAGCTAGATGTGTGCACGTGAGCTAGATGTGTGCATGTAAGCTAGATGTGTGCACTGGACCTATGGTTTATAGTCCTTAACCCAGAAAACTCGTTCTACCACCAGAACCATGGAGCGAGTGAGTGTCGAACCCTTGCCGCTCCACCACTCGGTCGCCTCTACCAGATACAACTATAGAAGAATGAAGGATTTATAGTGTTTGCGATTTGTTCGAACAAAATGAGATGAATCACTAATTGTACATTGTTTTATATTATTAGATAATTGCCAACATACTTTCACATTTTTCATTTCACATTAGCGTACCCGGTTAAGTGCACTTGCCAGGTTCAAGTCCAATCAAGTGAACATCTTAATCGCGACAGACGTAGCAAGTCGTGGTTTGGACATTCCGTCTGTTAAACTCATCATCAACCATAACATTCCAGGCTCGCCGAAGGATTACATTCATCGTGTAGGACGTACCGCAAGGGCAGGTCGTGGTGGCATGGCAATTAGCCTTGTTACACAATTTGATGTGGAACTTGTCCAGGAAATTGAGGAAAGAATCAGTAAGTAATTTATTATTGTTTTAGTTGCCTGTCGAGTGCAGTAGAATCTTTAAGACTCGACAAAGTGTTCCCAAACAAGTAGGCTGCTATGTTGAAATATAAATTGCCCCTCATTCATTTCATGAAAAAGTGTCCTATGATAAAGTGTGTCCCCTTAATATGGGTGTCCCCTAAACATGGGTGTCCCCTAAACATGGGTGTCCCCTTTTTATTTTATTATTTATTTCATTTTTATTCAGAAACTAAACTTGTTGAGTATCCAGTAGAAGAAAAAGAAGTGTTAAGAATCTTAAATGAAGTTGCTGTTGCAAAGCGAGAAGCTGAATTGGTAATAATTTTTCAATTGTTATTGGCGCGGTCAACCATGCCAATGGCACAGGCAACCATGCATGTTCTATTGGGGCAGTTGACCATGTCTAATGTCAGTTTTTCATCTTGTTTGACTGCGCACCTATTTCCACGTGCCGATAAGACAACAAACAACAAACTAAATTCTTATTTTAATTATCTTTATTACAGAAACTAGAAGAAATAGATTTTGGAGAGAAAAGAAAAATAAACAAACAAAAGCAACTTATTAGAGAGGGAAAGGTAAAGATATTTTTATTACTGCATGTAAACAACTGCATTTAGACACCAGAGACTACATTGCTAATGACCCTACTATAGTTCATGGATTTGGTTGGGCTTGATAAAGGATAGTCGGCCTAGATTTTTTCCAGTCTAAAGGGTTGAAATTTACTACTATATTGTGAGACATCATTAACGTGCTATTTGGATATTTTATTTAATATTTTTTAGGATCCGGAAGAGGAAGAAACAAGAAAAAGGAAAGTGTGGAAAGAAAAAAGGAAACTGAGAAAGAAAGGAGAATCAAGCAAACGTTGAAAGTTGTCTTCTGATGATGACATGAAAATGTAACCTGCTGCAGTGTGCCTTAACATCCCTCACAATAAAGTATAAGGTTATCCTTTAATGAAAACATCTTTAGTAAGATTTTTATGGCATGTGTTTACTCCGGAATAGTCTGGGGAAAAATGGCAAAAGGCTTCCTACTTTCTAGGGGTTTTATGTGGTTAAGTTAACAGATAGTGTATAATAGGGAGGTTTTGCAATCTTGCGAATACGATAATGTAAACGGATACGTCACGCACATTTATTCGTTTTTCTTAAGCCAGTAAAAATCTGTTTTGCATGGCAACGAAATATTGAGCGCGCCGTCCAAAATATGACTGCGGTAAATTTGAGCGAAGCGCAGGTACGTGGTGCTTGGCTGCCTAGGCCTAGCGTAACATCAAAGCGAGTGAGGACTTTAAAAATTGACCTGGCATTTTAGTAAATTACTTTAGTAAATTACTTTCAATAAAAGTATAATTATATTATAATCATGAATCATTCCTGATTCAAATGCAAAATGTACAAAATAGATCAAAATCTATACTCGTTTTATAGTTACGAATATGACTGGTGATATTCGTCAACACGAATACGCTTTACGAATATGAAATGGGGATCAGCTCAAAAGTTTCATAAATAGTTGTGAAACCTCCCTATTGTTATAGTGCTGACATGTTGAGACATTCTCAACCTTTGTGACCTCCAGTCACGTGTAAAAGGCAAATAACAGAAACTTGTAACGCGTTATTGTGTCAAACGGTTTTAACTGAAATTTAATAGAAAAAATAAACAAGAATTAACATCAAAATACTAATTAAGCACTGTATTGTACATACTGATGATTTCTATAGTCAATTCCTTTATATAACATATAAACAATCTTATTGGCCTATTCTGCAGCTGCGCACTACTTGTGCTCAGTCAAGCGTAACGAACATAATTCTGCACGCCGTGATAACTCACATGGTCTATCCATGAAGAATTCTATATTGAAATATAAGTTTCCAATTACATAGCTAAACTAACTACACATGAACTACTAAAATGTTGATCACATAAACTACAATATCGTGGGTAAATCTACCACAGAATACGATGAATGTCAATCATAATATATAAAGTTATAACATAATTAAAAGCTTCCAACTAATCTATATAGTCGGGCGAACAGCGCTAATCGCATCTTTTAGGCTAGCATAATGCTGTACACAATGGATGGTAACAATCAAGGATGATCGAAACTTAAACTTACAAAATAAAGAAAACTATAAAGTTACAAATACTAAATCTTACGTCATATTATTCCTAAGTTATTAATTAAATGTATGATAATAATTAAAAGCATATAAAAACATACATCTATCTGCGACTATGCCTTTTGGAATGAAACATGGTGAAGATGACTGCTCTCTTTCGGAGAAAACAACACAGTAACCTCGGTAACATGAGAAGCAAGAAAGGTAATTTAAAAATAAAGTATGGGACGCCAAATGCGTCGTACTCAAGCTGTAACACACCGGCCCCTAAAGGCGCCACTAACCAGCCTTTACAAATTCAAACAATAAGCTTGAGTTACACTAACTACATAAAGATTAAAATAAAGGTTCATAAAGTTCATATCTTAAAACAAATCACTTGCGACTTCAAGCGATACCAATTTTGAGATTGGTCTAACGAGAGTTGACATTTTAGTCTTCACTTTAGCAGATCTAACAAGACCATCTGCAGTGCTTGTGTATACTTCCACGACAACTGCCAGCGGCCATGAATTCCGTGGAGTTAACTCATTCGCAACGATTACAACGTTACCGACCTTGAGGTTTCCATGCTTGTGATGCCATTTGCGCCTTTCCTGTAGAGAGGGCAGGTACTCTCGTTTCCATCTACGCCAAAATAAGTCGGCCAGGTACTGAACTTGCCGCCAGCGCTTGGTTGCATGAGCATCATCTTGCGTAAGTGTTGCTGGTGGTAGTTGAGAACCTGTGCGTAACAGCAATAGGTGATTCGGAGTCAATGGCTCGCTATCCTTCGGATCATCAGACACCTTTGTAAGTGGTCGATTATTGATAATGCTTTCTACCTCACAAAACAGGGTTCTTAATCCTTCCTCCTTCAATATTTGTTCCTGTATTAATCCACTTAAAACTTTACGTACGGTTCGAATACACCTTTCCCACACTCCGCCGAAATGAGAGGCTAGAGGAGGGTTAAATTTCCACACAATATGTCGTTGCAGGAGGTATTGGTGAATTTGGTCTTGATTCCACAGTTCAATTGCAGCCTTTAACTCCTTATTCCCCTTGACAAAATTTCCTCCATTGTCAGAGCGAATCTCTACTGGAGTTCCTCTTCTGGCAATAAATCTCCTTAAAGCGTTAATAAACGAGGTAGTGTCCAAGGAGCTTGATAATTCAAGGTGAACTGCTCTGACAGTTAAGCAAGTGAAGATGATTCCGTATCTTTTAACACTTGACCTTCCTTGTCTCACGTAAAATGGACCGAAACAGTCCACTCCAATGTTGGTAAATGGTGGTGTAGATTTAACGCGATCAGCTGGTAGATCGGACATCTTTTGTTGCATTACTGGCGCTGTATTCTTACGGCACTTCACACATCGGCGAACAACTGACTTCAAATTTACTCTTCCACCGATCGGCCAGAATCGTTGACGTATCGCCGCCAGTGTATGCTCTACGCCAGAATGTCCGGAAATAGCATGATAGTGTCGTAGGATAAGTAAGGTTACATGGTGATTCTTTGGAAGGATAATTTGATGTTTTGCTGCATCACTAATTTCAGATCTTTTCAATCTACCACCTACTCGCATCAAACCGTTCATTACAATTGGATCTAGCTTTATGAGAGAGCTACCCTTCTTGACTTGTTGATTGGTTTGGAGATGGTTAACTTCAGAGTGAAGTGCTTGATTTTGTATGTATCTGAAAATTACTGTCTCAGCGTTTTTCCACTCATCAACGGATATGAAACTGTTAATGTTGGTACCTTTGTTCTTTACTCTGCGTCGCCATCGTAGTATCCAAGCAAAAACCTTTATCAACTTGGTCCAACTTGAAAAGCGGTTGATGAGGTCATTTATTCTGTCGTCATCTAATTTAACGGTTACAGCGTTTACAGTTTTTACTTCTGGATCTCCTACGATAGTATTAAAGTCGGTAGGCATTTGAGGCCATTCACTTTCATCTTCCATCAAGAAACTGGGACCAGTGAACCACATTTCACTTGTCATCATATCCTCTGCAGACATTCCGCGTGAGGCTAGATCGGCTGGATTTTGAGCGGAACTGACGTGTCGCCACTGTTCCTTAGTTGTTTGATTAAGAATTGTTGTCACTCTATTCCCAACAAATGTCTTGAATCTCGTTTCTTCATTGTTCAAATATCTCAACACGCATGTGCTGTCTGTCCAACAAACTGTTCTATCGATTTTTATTTCATGCAGCTCTTCTCGAATGATTCTGTCAAGGCGACTTGCCAGGACAGCTGCTTGTAGTTCCAATCTAGGAATTGTCTGGGTCTTGACCGGAGCAAGTCTTGACTTCGCAGTCACAAGGGTCCCGCATACGTTTCCACACTCGTCCTTCTGGTAAAGGTAGGATGCAGCTCCATAGCTCGTGGATGATGCATCTCCAAAATGATGTAACTCTCTATACGTGACGTTGCCAAAATCTGACGGTTTGTAGCAACGTCGAATGTTCAACTTATCGAGACTCTGAAGTTCCTTTAACCATTCATGCCATTTAATCTGTAGTTCTACTGGAATAGGTTCGTCCCATTTGCATCCAATCAAACACAGTTCTCGGAGTAGCAGCTTTGCCTTTAATATGAATGGTGTTATTAGTCCTAGAGGGTCGTAGACGGATGCTACTACAGACAAAATTCCCCTTCTTGTGCTGGGTTGCTTCTTTGGAGAAATAACGTAACCAAGTGCATCTTGTTTTACAAACCAGTGTACTCCCAGTGCTCTTTGTTGTTCCCCTCCAAACAATGATGTTGAAGCATTCTGTCCACTGTCTGTGAGCGTGGATACAAGTTGGTTGGAGTTTGAGACCCACTTGGTCAAGTTGAAACCTCCACGAGTCAGCAAATTCTTTAATCCCTTGGCAAGCTCAATGGCTGTCTCTTCGCTGTCTACGGATTTGAGACAGTCGTCTACGTAAAAGTTGTTGTTGACTGCGTTAGTTACAACAGGATCGAAATCATCCGCATGGTCTTTGGCAACCTTCCGGAGAGCAAAATTGGAACAACTAGGTGAAGACTTTCCTCCGAAAAGATGTACAACCATCTGGTACTCTTGTGGGTTCATATTCAGATTGCCGTCTTCCCACCATAAGTATGATAGGTAGTGACTATCAGTCTCTCCAACCTTTACTTGGTAGAACATCTTTTCGATGTCCGCTGCAAAGGCGATGGGTCCCAGACGAAAGCGCAGTAATACGCCGACTAATGTGTTTGTAAGATCAGGACCTTGGTAAAGTTTATCATTTAAGCAAACACCTTGATACTTAGCTGACCCATCGAACACTACTCGAACCTTTCCTGGCTTTTGTGGGTTCAACACCGGATGGTGCGGCAAATACCATCTAGGTTGGTCTTTCTGCAACGCCTTTTCTGCGTAGCCCTTTAACAACAGGTCGTTCATAAAATTTGTGTACTTCGTGTGAAGTGTACTGTCCTTGATCAGCCTAGATTTTAGAAGATTGAGTCTTTTCAGCGCCACAGCCTTGTTGTTTGGAAATTCCTCAGGTGGGCTTTTCCATGGCATCGATACTTGGTAATGGCCGTTTTTTAATTTAGTCGATGCTTGCATCATCTGTAGTGCTTGAAGGTCGTTCCGAGACATAACTGTCTTCTCAGTTGGGATATCATTGAACTCAATGTTACAAAATTGCTTAAACTGCTCTTCCAGTGGTTCTGCACAGATAAAATTGCAGTTTTGAACTTGGCATCTAGTTGAAGTCAACGGACCATTCACAACCCAACCAAGAGCTGTTCGTGTGGCGTATGGCCCACCATTCATAGCTGGTTTCACTTCATATGGTTGGTGTAGTTCTGGTAGGTCTCCCCCAATCAGCAAATCAACATTTGCATCAATGGTATCTATGTTTACCCCTTCCAGGTGCACCCAATTCTTAATATCATCTATCGTGGCAATTGCACTTTTTAAGACTGGCAATTTTGGTTTTGTGTGAACGTTTGGTGCTGTAAAGACTGCATCACCATTCAGGGTTGAAATTTCTAATGAGATGAGGTTGCATTCCGATGATGATTGACCGTTTACTGTGGTTAATTTTAACTGGACTCTCTTGCCTTTCGCATTTAATTTGTGAGCTAGGGCGTCTGTGCAGAAGGTTGCAGTTGATCCATTGTCCAGAAATGCGTACGTTTTGATTGTCTTTCTGGTTCCTGGGCACCTTACTTTGACAGGTACTACAGATAGACCTACTCGTGTCGCATTTCCGTTAACTGCCATTGATGACTTTGAATTATTGAGTTGAGTGGTGATTGCACTACTACTTTGATCTGGAGTTGGAACTGCTGCTGCATGTGCAGTCGCATTAGCATCAGCTCTAACAGGTCGTTTTGGAGTATGAAGGAAGCCCGAATGTTTCAGGGTACAATTTTTGCAAAAACTGTTCTTCGGGCACAAAGAAACAAAATGTCCATGCGTTAAACAGTTCCGACAGAGTTTCTTTTCATTGACAAACTTAAGTCTATCCTCAACAGACTTTGACCTGAAATCCTTACATTGTGACAACCAGTGTTGCTCATTGCACATCAGGCACTTGATACCATTTCTTGTGGTTGTGGTTGTTGTGGTCGATGCGGTGAAGGACTTTTTAACTTCTGATGTGTTGGTCAGAGTAATGAAGCTTGGGTCATTTCGCATTTTGGCTTCCGACCGTATGAAATCACAAAAGAATCGAAAAGGTGGAAAAGACACTTGATGAGTCGCCTTGTAATTAGATCCCTTCTTGACCCAACTTTCTCTTAGATTGGGTGGCAACTTTTGTATAATGTGACTTATACCTTGAGACGAATCCAGACTCGCAAGACCTGGATATTTCCCTGTCTCCTTTACGTGGAGAACCTCCAACAGTAAATGACTTAATTGACGCAGCTTTTCCACGTCCTTCAGATTAAACCTTGAGAATTCCTGTAGTCGCTTAGTAATGCTTAGCTCAACTGCCTCTGGGGCACCATAAGTTTCATCGAGTAAAGTCCAAATGTGTCGTAAGGCTTCACTAGGGTTTTCTATATAAACTGCATGTAGAGGAGCAACTAGTGCTCTTGATTTATCGCCAAGCCATTTCATTACAACATTTACCTCTTGGTTCACCGGAACATTCAACTCTTTGATTGTATTGGAAAGTGTGATTTTCCAAGCACGGTATGAGGCTGGAGTATCATCGAACTGCCGGAGACTGGTACTTAATAATTCCTTTCGAAATAGTACATTACCAATTTCTGTCATAACTATTTGAGTTTGGTCGGGCTGCTTGGTTGGTACTTCATCTCTGTATAGCAGTGGAGGTGCAATCAGTTCGAATTCTGGTGCTTGATCGAGGTTTGGTAGAGGTGAAGTGAATTTCATTAGTGGTGGTGGTGAAGCTGGCTTGTAATCAGATACTTGATTCAACAATGTTGGTGGTAATTGGTCAAGGTTTGGTAGAGGTGAAGCAAATTTCATCAGTGGTGGTGGTGAAGCTGGCTTGTAATCTTTAATTTGGGTAAATAATGGTGGTGGTGGTATTGGCTTGTATTCAGGTACTTGGTTCAACAATGGTGATGGTAATTGTTCAGGGTCGAGGTGTGATGAAGATTGAATTGGTTCAAGAGATTCAATACTAGACTCTTCGCTCATCACATCGCTGACATCATCGCACACGCTGTAGGTGTCGAAATCATAATCATCATCTTCAGATGATTGCAAATAGGAGTCTGCTCTTGCCTGGCAAACTGCCTCATCTTCTTCTGCATTTAACAGTTGAACGTCTGCCTCAGCTATAGCTTTGATTCTTAATAGAGAAACTTTCTTCTTAGCAAATTCAACACGTGCCTTTGCCATGGCCAAATCAGCTCTCGCACGAGCATGGCTTATGCTCACATGACTACCACTCCTGCTCACTGACGATCCCGCTTGTGACATCGTATTCTTGCAAGTTTCCACTCACAAAGATTTAAAACTTAAAATGTGACCTCCAGTCACGTGTAAAAGGCAAATAACAGAAACTTGTAACGCGTTATTGTGTCAAACGGTTTTAACTGAAATTTAATAGAAAAAATAAACAAGAATTAACATCAAAATACTAATTAAGCACTGTATTGTACATACTGATGATTTCTATAGTCAATTCCTTTATATAACATATAACAATCTTATTGGCCTATTCTGCAGCTGCGCACTACTTGTGCTCAGTCAAGCGTAACGAACATAATTCTGCACGCCGTGATAACTCACATGGTCTATCCATGAAGAATTCTATATTGAAATATAAGTTTCCAATTACATAGCTAAACTAACTACACATGAACTACTAAAATGTTGATCACATAAACTACAATATCGTGGGTAAATCTACCACAGAATACGATGAATGTCAATCATAATATATAAAGTTATAACATAATTAAAAGCTTCCAACTAATCTATATAGTCGGGCGAACAGCGCTAATCGCATCTTTTAGGCTAGCATAATGCTGTACACAATGGATGGTAACAATCAAGGATGATCGAAACTTAAACTTACAAAATAAAGAAAACTATAAAGTTACAAATACTAAATCTTACGTCATATTATTCCTAAGTTATTAATTAAATGTATGATAATAATTAAAAGCATATAAAAACATACATCTATCTGCGACTATGCCTTTTGGAATGAAACATGGTGAAGATGACTGCTCTCTTTCGGAGAAAACAACACAGTAACCTCGGTAACATGAGAAGCAAGAAAGGTAATTTAAAAATAAAGTATGGGACGCCAAATGCGTCGTACTCAAGCTGTAACAACCTTTACCTCACTGCCTTTTTGGAAATAAGCAAACGCAAACATAACTTAGGTTAGCAGCTGAGTACAAAATAGTTAATGATAAAAATTGATTTTGTTAGTAGACTTAAAGGGTGTTTTCACTTCCAAAACTTTTATCAAAAATATCACCAAGCATTAAAAGATGAACCAATAATGTTGCATAACACTTTGTATATTCACTGGGAAAATAAAATAAATAACTACACTGTTCCTATACTGTATCGTCCGATGTGTGTAGGCCCACTAACTTATTACTAGCTTATTTAGTACAAATGAATCGCGTTAAATAGATAGATAGATATATGTGATCTATGATTGTCATGGCTTCTCCTTTGACCATTTTAAATTTTACACAAATTATTATGTCGCGTTAAAACAGTTGAGGTGGTTGAAGAAAATGTCAACATTTGTTTTATTAAAACTCCTCGTTTTATTTTGGTCACCTATACTTCTATTGCTTATTATAGATTCAACAAATGCAGTGTGCCATGAACTTTTTTCATTCTTAATCTTATCCATAAATTCATTCCCATACTATGAACAGAGGAAACAGTATTTACATAGTTAAGGCTTACTTGTGGTGTTAGTCTTACGGTGCACCTCTCCACAGTGTAGTTCATTCTGCATCCAACAGCAATATGACCTTCTTGTCCGCACTCTGTGCACCTTATAAGTTCTTGATTTTCATATTGTTGTTGGGCGCTCATGAAATCAGGTCTTGCTTGGGCTTGTTGTATAGACAGCAGTTGTGTAAATTGTTTTAAATCGTTCATTGATTTTGTCAAATTGTCTAATTTCGTTTTTTCTGGACGGTCAGCTTGATTTTACTGTTGTACAGTTTTTGTAGTCTTGTTCCCCTGTTCCATAAGACGGAGTTCTGCGTATACCTCTTTGAATGTCATAGATCTTGGTCTCATGGGAGCAAGTCTCTGTGTTACATGCGCATCTCTTACTCCCCTCATAAACTGTTGCGTCAGCATATGGTTGCCATCAACCATTGGATGTTGCACTCTTTCTTCCACCTCTCTCAGAATTGCTTCTAGCTCTACGGCATATATTAAAGGAGTCTCTGCTGGATATCGGACTCTTTCATAGAATTCAGCGAGCAGATCCCGGCAAAAAATAACTCACCAAATTGTTCTTTCAATTCCTCAAATGCATTCTGTGGGGTCGGTTCCGTTTGCGGAAGATTTAATACAAGTTTTCTTGCCGCTTCCCTAAATACTGCACTATGGTATTGAATTGTGCTATCTATCTATTGGTACTAAGTAGTTAATGTCTCTTACCCAGTCATCAATGTCAATTCCGCTTCCTGCTCTTCCGGTAAACACTGGAACATTCTTAACTGTGTTTTGTGTAGGCCTAGATGGCGAGTTCAAATCACGGTGCTGCATCGTCACCTCCTCCATCTCATTTTCGAAAGTTTGCCTCCTTGCACATCGTCTTGCCATTCGATTTTACATTAAACAGACAATTTTGCAGCCAGCAAATTAATAAAATAAATATATTGCGTTCAAATTTGATTTTACTGGTCCTGTCAGGATCGCCAAAAAATGTAACCTTTACTGTTGTTACTTATTCAACAATAATTGACTCGGAGACAATCTAACTTTTAACTCAACGCGGTCTGCATCGCAACCTATTAACACAATAGCGCCCCCTGGCGACGGGATCTCATCAGATATATACTACATCGTATCCCTTTCTTTATTGTTTTCTTTTTTTTAGAATTATATTGTTAAAGTTTATTGTTTAGGTGATTACGTTATGAGAAATCAAATCATCAATCAAAGTAACATTTATTTCTCTTCTTCTCTTTCATAGAATATAAAAATTAACAGTAAATATGATTAAAATAAGAGGGGCAACATTCCTAAAAAAGTGAAGCTTGTATAAGGCAGCCCATAAATAAATGATTACATTCTCTATAGATTCATGTGTTATCCTGTTGATTTCTTCATAGATTATTTTACACAACATCTTCTCCCTTCTTTCATTATGCTGATTTTTTAAATTTTTTTTTTATAATAAATACAAAGATAAACTCCTTTCTAAACTGTCCGGTCTGATTCTGTTACGGGGCTGTTCATGGTCGATGTACTGTTTGGTTTCTCTGGTTGAACTGTTGGTTCTGTCTTCATAACGTTTCTCTCCGGTGTTGTGCGTAGAAGCTTTCTGCAGCATTTAAGGTATCTGCGGTGATGTAGTTCCAATATTTGCTGGCAAGGTACTTGCATATTGGATAGTATGATCTGCAGATGTACTTTCGTTCGAATATGTCAAGTAACCCCTCTTCTATTTTTTCAATGTCAAAAATTGTTGAAAGATACACATTTCTTTACGAAATGCAAGCATCACTATTTGTTAAAGGGCAATACTTCAGCCATTGAAAATATGGTTGATTCTTTCTTGTGCCATATTTGCTGTACATCTACATTTTGTTTCCAGTGTGGAGGAAACAAAAGTATTGTAATACCGGTTGTCCTTGGCTTAATTCAGACCATCGATAGATATATGTGATCCATGATTGTCCAACAACAACAAACATGGCTTCTCCTTTCAGTATTTTAAATTTTCAACAAAATGTTATACAAATCTGGCGGTGATCTGTCCGAACCAAGAGGAGTGCTGTTTCCTACAGCGGATCTTGGGATGAGGGAGGTCACACAAGGGACAATTGTGTCTGAATGTACAGGGTTGTGATGTTCAGTTTTTTCCTGTATGGAAGGCAACAAAGCAGTAGCCTTTAGGAACTCCACGAAAGGGCTGATTAAACCCCGCTCTAACCCAGACGTGGTTATCGGGCCCGATCGACATGTCACTAGATTTAGAATTAGTTCGGTGTGCAGTATCTCCTACTTTAAAGAGCGTCCCTGATGGCTCTTCGTAATTGTTAATTGAATGCTCACCATGCATTGTTGTGGGTGGTAATGGATAACTTCAAATGTTGTGAAATGAGTGAAGCTACATATTTTGTTCCGCCCACTACTATATTTGGAATGTAATGTACAAGGTCAGCATATCAAAACCAAATATAATATACATAATTTCTTGAAACATTTTAAAATTACATGTTTAACAATATGAGATCATCTACATAATCCCCTTTTTATACAAAGTGGCTGTTTGTCAATTCAAAGCAAAATAGAAAATAGTATTCAAATATTTACGTCTACTGTTCGTACAGTATAATAAAAAGAAACAATCAAAATTGAAATCTAAGAAAAACAGGAACACCATCTAACCGTTTTTAAAACATCTTTTTTACAGAAGATATACGCATCTTACAGAAGGGACATTCCCCGTCATTGGCCTCCACATGAATGCCACAGGGCAACACAAAGTGTGTTCGCATGGCAACAAAGAGCTGTCTATATCCTGATCTGCACAAATATGACGTGCTTTGTTGGGTCTGAATAGGAAGTATCCATGACTTGTTGAAACTCCTTTCCACAGAATTAATCATTGCAACTCCATCTGTGATCTCATGGTGTTCTCTCCTTGTGGATGTCCATTCACCAGTAGTGGTAGTAATAGGAAGTATCCATTACTTGCTGGGACATATTTCTACAGATTTAATCATTGCAACACCATCTGTGATCTGATGGTGTTCTCCTTGTGGATGTCCATTCACCAGTAGTGGTAGTACTAGAAAGTATCCATTACTTGCTGGGATTCCTTTCCACAGAATTTATCATTGCTACTCCGTCTGTTATGTCATGATGTTCACCATACGTGTGTCCATTCACCAGGAGTAGTGGTGTCTTCAAAGATACTTCTGTTTTTGGACATAATTCTAAAATATGGTCCCTCACAATCATATGATGACTTTGGACACCAACAAGAACTTAACTAGGCGCTCTAAAGAAGCAGTTTCCGTCTCCGCACATTCTGGCTGTTTTCGTGGGTTCTGCTGCCTTGTTAATTTCTTTTTGATTTGTATTCACTTGAACATTTTATACATCGATTCCAAACAAAGATGATTTTTCTGCTAGCCAATGTGCATCTACTGGGTAAAAAGGGTTTGTTGAACAGCCTCGTAAGAACCACAGAGTATCACATCATCTAATTGTTGATCAAGATGCTTGTCCTGTCTAATGAGGGTCCTTTATATTTCTCAGCATGTGGATGTCCATTCACCGGGAGTAGTGGTAGTACTCGAAAATATCCATTACTTGCTGGAACTCCTTTCCACAGAAATAATCAATACAGCCTTGCCCAGTATTCATAGGCCGTTTCCCCTACTTTTGGCCTTTTGTGTCAGAAAAGGATTTAATCACTGAAATTTTGCCCTAATATAGTAAATATCATTTCTAGGTTTTTAACTTAACGGCTTCGAAGACCAACCTTGACCGTGAACTGTTGCTGCAGATTTGTTAATTTGTTTGTAATCTGCAATGATGTTAACTTCTCGACAGATCAACTATTTTCTTATTAATCTGGGAATTCTTTGGTTCCTCCCTCTTGTCTTCTCTCAATTGATTATTTACAAACAAAGATCTTTTTTGGGGGACAGGGCCTCCTATACTACCAGTTATTTGTAATGTCCTTTGACATCTCCGTAGGAGAAACAACAACGATGTTTCTTGGTAAAGTTCCTGCATTGAGTATCAATAAGTATGTTTCAGATATTGCACAGCCAATTTATGTATGTGCATGTTCATACATAGTTCAAATACATATTCCAGTGCAGTGTAAGTTGCTTTTACAACACCGACACCTATTGGTTTTTTATTCACTTTTACATGCACAGCAAGTCATTAATACAACTGCTAATGGCAATACTGGAACCTGTTACAATCCACCCATGACCATGTGGCAATGGAATGTCTGTCTTTTCGACTTTTTCAATGTCGATTTATATATGATTGGTAATTAGCTCGCAATATCTTCTTTCTTAAAGCATTTTGGCATGGTGCACAATGTACACAATGCCAGCATGCAAAAGAAAGTTTCCAGTTGCTGTGTCTTTAATTTTGGGTTGGCTGCACCACTCGCATTTCTCTTTGAACATTTGTGTATTATAGTAACAGAGCTGTCTATATCCTGATCTGCACAAATATGACGTGCTTTGTTGGGTCTGAATAGGAAGTATCCATTACTTGTTGAAACTCCTTTCCACAGAATTAATCATTGCAACTCCATCTGTGATCTCATGGTGTTCTCTCCTTGTGGATGTCCATTCACCAGAAGTAGTGGTAGTAATAGAAAGTATCCATTACTTAATAAAGTGAATATCATTTCTGGTTATTAACTTAGCGGCTTCGGAGACCAATCTACCAAAGGACTTGGCTTTTCCGAGTATAAGAGAAAAAATCTCATCCCCATCTTCCTGAGGAGGTAGGTTTCTCTTTTTGAGGTATGATCTCACTTGAAATATCTCAAAAAACCTACCAATGATCTGATCTTCTGTTGATGTCTTCAAAGATACTTCTGTTTTTGGACATAATTCTAAAATATGGTCCCTCCCAATCATATGATGACTTTGGACACCAACAAGAACTTAACTAGGCGCTCTAAAGAAGCAGTTTCCGTCTCCGCACATTCTGGCTGTTTTCGTGGGTTCTGCTGCCTTGTTCATTTCTTTTTGATTTGTATTCACTTGAACATTTTATACATCGATTCCAAACAAAGATGATTTTTCTGCTTGCCAATGTGCATCTACTGGGTAAAAAGGGTTTGTTGAACTAGCCTCGTAAGAACCACAGAGTATCACATCATCTAATTGTTGATCAAGATGCTTGTCCTGTCTAATGAGGGTCCTTCTTTATATTTCTCAGCATGTGGATGTCCATTCACCGGGAGTAGTGGTAGTACTCAAAAATATCCATTACTTGCTGGGACTCTTTTCCACAGAAATAGTCAATACTACAACCTTGCCCAGTATTCATAGGCCGTTTTCCCCTACTTTTGGCCTTTTGTGTCAGAAAAGGATTTAATCACTGAAATTTTGCCCTAATATAGTAAATATCATTTCTAGGTTTTTAACTTAACGGCTTCGAATACCAACCTTGACCGTGAACCGTCGCTGCAGATTTGTTAATTTGTTTGTAATCTGCAATGATGTTAACTTCTCGACAGATCAACTATTTTCTTATTAATCTGGGAATTCTTTTGTTCCTCCCTCTTGTCTTCTCTCAATTGATTATTTACAAACAAAGATCTTTTTTGGGGGACAGGGTCTCCTATACTACCAGTTATTTGTAATGTCCTTCGACATCTCCGTAGGAGAAACAACAACGAGGTTTCTTGGTAATGCTCCTGCATTGAGTATCAATAAGTATGTTTCAGATATTGCACAGCCAATTTATGCGCATGTTCATACATATTCCAGTGCAGTGTAAGTTGCTTTTACAACACCGACACCTATTGGTTTTATATTCACTTTTACATGCACAGCAAGTCATTAATACAACTGCTAATGGCAATACTGGAACCTGTTACAATCCACCCATGACCATGTGGCAATGGAATGTCTGTCTTTTCGACTTTTTCAATGTCGATTTATATATAATTGGTAATTAGCTCGCAATATCTTCTTTCTTAAAGCATTTTTGCATGGTGCACAATGTACACAATGCCAGCATGCAAAAGAAAGTTTCCAGTTGCTGTGTCTTTAATTTTGGGTTGGCTGCACCACTCGCATTTCTCTTTGAACATTTGTGTATTATAGTAACACTTGTTCATGTGATATACTTTTCTTTGTTCCATACTGTCTGTCTGATCTATGTTGTGTTGATTATACAATAATGAAACAAATACTATACACTAAAATCCATAGTTTTTTTCTTTACCTGCATGTGCTGGTATAGTACTCCTTGGCAAATTTAATATTGTTGCCTAATCTCGACATACATTACAATATCAGGTGTTTTCTCTGTATAATCCAGTACAAGATTCATGGAACCACAAATTACAATCCACCAGTAAGCATCTTCCTCAGTATCATCCCAATTAACCGTTACAGTGGCCACAGTAGTCTGATGGATCATTGTCGTTATCCTCAGTAGTCTGTTGTATTGTGGGTTTTGCCACCATTTTGTTCTTTCCCATGGCATCTTGTCTTTTCAATCGTTTATCTTTTCTTGTTTTTTTTTTTCTTTTTCTGAGCTTTTCTGCTTCAACAGCATCTTTTGCTTTAACCTTTTCTACAATTTCGTCAGACGTGAGATAATGTGCAATTGTAGTCTTCTTGGATTTGTTTGAAGTGGTGGTAGTTGTTTTCTCTACTCACTTAATTGACCCCTTCTATGTTTGTTTTGTAGCATGAATACTTTGTGCAAACTATATTAAACGTTAACCTGAAGCTTGACAGGTAATATTTTGGTTTATACAGAAATGCAACCAAAGTAGAAGGATCTTGTACAATGGCTATTCCGTTAATATCGCCAAACTGATTTCTTTGGGGAATACTGTAAATATGCAGCTTCAAATTAAAGTCATTACAAATTGTTTATCTAAACTGATGGATACAGTATAGGTTTCAGACTTGAATTTGCTGCGAATAGATGTTAAAACACAGCAAGGCAGCACATATCTGTTGTGTTTTCCAAGGAAACCATGGACCCACTTTATGAAAGCATTGTAACTTACATATATTATTTTAAAGAAAAGTTTTTGAATTATTTGCATGTTTTAAATCAATTGAAAATAAATGTTAAGCTCATTGTCTGTAACAGTACAAGTCTTCCCTTTTTGTTTTGAACATGCAAGTTTGTGAGGACCATACATTAAGACATAATGGCTCAAAACAAGGATGATCTGATATGCATGTTAATAATGTCGTACAAATTGACCAGTTCAATGGAACATGTAACAAGGTCTGTAGTCTTGGAATGTTGTCCCCGTCACCAAATAGCGAATATTTTTTCAGGATCCTTTATCACTTTATCTCTTATAATGATTTTCTTTCGTGCTCTCCCACTTAGACTGTCAACAATCTGTGTCCTTTGTTAGTACTTGTTGAATTGCTGGGATTTCATGGCAACAAACGCATTCGACTCAAGCCCCAGTAAAGTTAAGTTTTCATGGGTATCAACAGTAAAGCAAAATATTGTTACCTTCAATTGTATCTTTGCTCGTTCTTGGGGATATTGTCTCCACAAATGGCAAGGATTCTGCAGAAGAGCCAAATGTTGTTGTCGCACATTTATTTGGTGTATTTGATGTGGTACAATGATGATAATACAGAACTTAGCTGCATTGCTAATAAAACTCTAATATGAGGTCTTATTAAATCTAAAAAATGTTTTTTTTTCCTCAATCTATTGATATCAATAGTAAGGAAGGGGGTGCCATTTTCATTGGATAAACAATACAACGAATAGCATAATGAGAAAAACTGGTTTAAAAAAGTACTAGTGAAAGTATTATTTTTACACCAAATTTAAGTTTATTATTGTGTTTAGGGACAGGAATAGCATCGCTATTTTCAAGTTACAATTAAGACATTTGATTTACAGTATATCTTTTTCAAATTACAACTACTGTATATTTTTTTAATTTAATAACTTTTCTTGTACGAAGAGAAAACAATTAAATTGTAAAAAATTGCATTTATTTTCAGACTTAATTTTGTACATTATAAACAATATATTATGAACAGTACACTATATACATTATTTTGAATAATAAAACAATCTTTTATATACATGATGGTATTTTCTATGTTAAAAATATGTGTTAAATGTATTAGTTAGTTCTTTAGTTAGTTAGTGTATGCTTTACATCTCATCTGAAGGATGAGGCAATGTTAAAGGAATATGGCACAGACAGGTCTGCAATGCTCTCTGTCTATAACTACAAAAACAAGGGTCCACAAAACTGTGGTTGTACTATATATTAACTTCCTTGGGTTTTTGTTACTATCCGTGACCTGAATGCAAAAGCACTTGAATAATGATTTCTACAATATCCAAATGTTGATAAATGGCAAATTACATGCTCACCCACCCATCCTATGACAGACTTCCTAAAAGTACATTTAATAAGGGTTCAACACACACAACTTATCGGCCTATCTCGGTTATATTCTTTCAACTAATAACATCCGATAGCTGTCCATATATATCCAACAGCAGCAACCCTAATACCATTAAAATGAGAACCATTTGCTGGGCCTGTGCATCCAACAGCAATGCTCATCACTACTTCACCTCTATTGGGTGGCCTTAGTAAGAGCTGATAGCTTGGCATATGTATCCAATAACACTTTAATCCCAATGTATACCACTTGCCCCCATCTTTTGCTTTCCCCAAGTATCCCTAGATGTAATGCGAACCATCCGCTGGGCCTGTGTATCCAACAGCAATAAGAATCACATCAACCAATGTCCACACTCCAATACCACCAAACGTAAACAATTTGCCCAGCCCTTGCTGCCAATGACCCAAGTAAAAGCGATCGGCTCCAAATCCACCGACTGTTATGCTAAAACACAAATGTAAAATTAAAGTGTTTTATAATAAAATGTGTGTGTTTATCTCTTTGGAGGCATCCACAGAATGGGTAATGTCTACTACCCTAACCCCCTAAATGAGGATTAAATAAATTACCAAACGGTAAACCAACTGCAAATGAAAGAATGACTTGCAGGACCAGAAAGGATGGTCCTTGGTAACTGGCAAGAAATCATGAGACGTATGGTAAGGCAGAGTGAATTCCCACCCATGTAGGCCTATAAGCTCTGTTTACACTATCAAACGTTATGTGACAACAAAATGTGATGTGCCCATATATGGACATGATGATGTCATATTACTATACCATATTTGGGCACATCACATTTTTTTGTTGTCAAACTAGTTTGATTGATAGTGTAGACAGAGCTTTAGGACAATCAAACATTCAAGACATATACCGTATTTCTTACCTTAAAATTAATGCCAAAGACCACTTTTTACCTCTAGTCCAATTACAGGGTACTCGCTTGTGAAACTGACGATGACCTACAATATAAAAATACAAATTTACTAATTTATAATAGTAAAAATAACAATTTGTTAATCTGCTCATTGTGAGGCAACCTAAAGGCTGCTTTCCACTAGGTCAAATTTATGCACATGAACCCAACGTCGCTGGCATAGAACAAAATCTGGCTACCTTTTATTATTTTCAACTACAAGCGATTGTATGTGATTGTATGCTTGATGTGTTTTCTTCTCTTTTTGCCTATTTTAAGTGTTTTATATTTGGTGTCTCGTTTGCCCTGCATATGCTTGTTCCTCCAAGCTGTGATCTGGGATGCTTGTTACATTCTTATGTTTTTTTATTTAATTTGAAATAAAGGATGATTTTATATATTTAGGCATATTTTTGGCAATATATTAGGTATTAAATTGACGGCACACATTCAGTTTGACATGCATATTTTACCTAGACAAATGACATCATCATTAACGGTGCAATTCACTATAACATACTCTAGTGGACTTGAAGCTACTCTACATGGTTCAATATCATTTTTTGCTGGTGTACACTCGTGAAGCCAGTTGGGAGTCTGATAGCAATACCGACAAACTGTTTCTTTTGTGAAATCTCTTGATCCCTATAAATAGAAATTGTTTTTGATTAAAACAGATACACTTGTATTTGTTAGATGTGGCAAGAATATATTTGGCATTACTGTTTTTGTTTGTGGAAATAGATTTATGGTTTTTATCGGGCTCTGTGCCTAATTTAGGCCAGCGTCATACTGTACATTTCATCCATTTTTGTTTTTTAAAGAAATAAATACTGAAATTGACATAAAAAAAGTTATATAGATAATTACATTTCCATTTTGTTAAAATATTTTCAAACACATGCCATAATTAATATGCTGTAAATTGGATGAGGCTATTGGCAGGGTTAACTGTGTATGGTAATTGAAAGTTTTCTATAGGCACAGTCAACTTTGTATGAAATTATCTGGGCAGATATAATAGCCAATAAAAAAAAATTGTATGAAAAATAATCTGTTTCTCACTAGCTTTGCGTCTGGCAAATAATGGCAAGTGATTTTTTGGATTGATAATACTTTCAGTAGAAAACTGATTCGATTCAATTAAACTTTATTTCAGACAAACTGTCCATATGAAACATATACACAATAAAAACAAAGAAATACAAAGCATTATGTGACATGCGTCATGGAGAGAGGACTAAGAATTATCTGTTGACATATCGAGAACTCTTTTACTTTAAAATACATTTGGAATCAATAATAAATATTCATCATTACACTGAATAGATATAAAATTGTTGATTACCTCACAAATAACACCATCTAATACACTACAATTAACATTATATGTTCTTCCATAAACACAGCTTCTGTTCAATTTACATTGAACACAGTCAACATTTACGTCCTTACAATTCACATTTGCATTCTTCTGGCAGGTCAGTGGAGCTGCGTTAGTATTAGTAGATGTGGCTGTGGTTGTGTTGGAATTTTGTAATGTGCTGTTGTCGAGAGGAGTTGTTGTGTTCATAGTTGGTCTACTAGACATTGGTGTAGTATCAACAACAGATGCAGATGATGTCACTAAAAAGAACAAGTTATCAATCAAAATCATTAACAAATAATTTAATAATATCAACATTTGATATAGATCGGAAGAACTAACTGTATAATAGTAATATACCAAACAGCACCTGATGCATAGGCTAGTTAACCACCAATCAAATGGCAAGGATACACTCAGGGGTGTTATAAAAGATAACTAATTTACATATACACAGTCACATTCCTATCTATATAGGCCTACTTACTGTGTATATAGAAATTTAAAAAATTTAGTTAAATTAATTTAAATAGGCCTAGGCCTAGAATAAATTAAAGAGTGGTCAATTTTGGACCTAACTTTAATAAGTATAGTTTAATCTCTAGGCCCAGCCTAGCTAGCCCTAGTTGCCTTGCCTTCTAGAGCCGGTCGGGCATGGCCAACCAAGCACCAGCTGAGTGAGCAGGGGGAGGGCAGGTCAAGCAAGAAGAAGAAAATAAAACAGACATGCTAAATTCCTGGAGAAAATTATTTTATATCTCTAAAATATGAATCCTAAAAACTATAAATGTTTTAATCGCATAGCTACCGTCTTGCAATGTGCATCTTAGATTAACTAAACAAATGAAAGTTAGGAACATAAAATGCATTTCTATTTTCTTTTTCCGTAACATTTCCATTTTGACTGTCTAAATAGACGACTACGTTGTAATAACTACAATTCAGATTTATACAATATTACTACTCTATATCCACTTCTATAGTTTGAATATCCTTTATTATGACATGTAGAGCGCCACCAATAGTTCTATGAAGTGATCCACTTTTTCAATTTTCATTTTCTTGCATCATTTTCACACATGCAAAATGTCAGCTAAAAAAAAGGGATCAAAACCCGCAGATCCTCTCCTAAAGCAAGAGGATGTATTGCAAGCAGTGGTTATTGCTGATAGTTTCAACGTTCGTTTTGCACCGATCACAAAAGAAATTCCACGAGTATGTATAAACCTACAGAAACCAGATGTTGGTTTAGCCTCCCTCTCGCTCAACGCATGGGCCACTGTTCTGCTCATTTTACCCGTGCAGCTTGAAAAATATGGCTACCGAATGTAAATACAGGAACTGATCATTAGGCCTAAATACTCACATAATAGACTAGAGCTTGTTCTATGCTCTGTATCTTGGTTACTATGAATAAATGCCTAATGATACTTTCAGTTCCTCTAGCCATCACCCTTTCCCGAATCTGGCAATGTCTAGTAATACAGTCAACTCTCCCAATACCGGACACCCTTCCTTGGGCGGGCATATATTTTCCGGTTTTTCAAAAGTCCGGTTTCCTGAAAACATATTTTTAAAGTCATCACGTTGTCACTGAAAATGCTTTGAATTGCCGCCTCGTGGGTTAACAATGAACTGACCTGTCAATCACAGTGTAGCGCTCCATGGCAACATTATTTGATCGTACCGGGAAACGTCACGCACTTCATGGTCAGGGTATGGTTAAAAGCTTTTGTATATTGTGAATGTATTGAATCCGAGTCAGCGACGACGATGTTACGTTGTTTTTTTAACTGTCAGTCCGGTTTTCAGACGCTAATTTTCGTGTTTTGTACTTCATAATTTGTCCGGATTCCGGAATTGGGTATTCCGGTTTTCATAATAAATTACAGTACATTTAGAATAGGGACAAATTGGGCCCTCCAAAAAAGTCCGGTTTTTCGTGAATTCCGGTTTTGGGAGAGTCCGGTATTGGGAGAGTTGACTGTATTAAAGATGTATTGTCCCTTGAACAATGAAGATTAATTAAATCAGACTTTGAATGTTATTTTGTAGTTTTAATAAAGTTAATCACTTCCGTAGAAAAAAAAAACAAAAACAATAATGTTTTCACTTAAAAAATAACATAGTAAATGGTTAAATTCAACGAAAAATCCATTGGCTGGCAGCCAATTTGACCATTTAAATTTCAGTTTTTTCTTTTTTTTATCCAATTTAGGGTCGAAGTTAATAACTATTATGTGACATTAAAATGGCATATTCAACAACAAAAGTTGTAAAAATTATTTTTCAGGGGGACAATACATCTTTAATATGATAAATATAAGTTAAGCCTCATTTTAAAATGTCTTTGGTGATCATGCATTGCTTGGGCCTCCTCAGTGAGCTAATAGGCCTACTGCTACCAATATGTTTGTTATTCTTATTAGGTACTGATGCCAATAGTTAACAACCCATTACTGGACTACACACTTGAATTCTTAGCAGCTTCTGGTGTTGAAGAGATATTTGTGTTCTGTTGTGCTCATGCTGACAAAATTAAGAAACATTTAAGGTATGTTTTTTTCTATCTGTATCATTGAATGGATCCAGGGGTCATAAGCTCCCCATTTGACAGTGACAAAAATGACATTATGAACTACTGTTTGATCTAATAATATTATTATGTATATAGTGCTCCACTTAAAAAATCCAGGATCCACCCCTTTATATAAACATCTTTTTATTATTAAAAGAGAGCTTTAAATTATTATGGGAATAATGTTTAATGCCTGTCTGATTATGCACATACAGATTTCACAAATTCTCTCCCTAATAATCTCTATTAAACAATGCACATCCTTCGTTTTCTTACATTTTTTAGTGAATCAAAATGGAACAAAAGATCTTCACCATGCTCGGTAACTACCATTATGTCAGAGGGATGTCATTCTCTTGGAGATGCGATGAGGGAGATTGATAGGAAGGCCTTGATTCGTTCCGACTTTATCCTTGTCAACGGTGATGTTGTGTCAAGTGTACAACTCAAAGATGCCTTAAATGTGCACAGGTAATGAAATATACTGTATTTTAGTAAAGAGCATAGGTTGACTTTACAAATATTGATTACATTACATTAATTATTATAAATACAGGGGTGGGGCCCAGCCGGCTCTAAATTTCGCAAATTTTAATGCAATAGATAGGACATCAAATTAAGCTTCAGCCCTTCATTTCTCCATTTTTAGGCCCTGGAGCCCCTTCCCCCCAACTCAAAATCTTAGATCTGCCACTGAGATACCTTATTATATCTCTTATACAAGAGTACATTTATTGACTTGAGTTGTGTCAGTGAGTATCAGTGCATATATGGTATCTATATATAAATAATGCTTAATTCTGAAATTAGACACAATGTAAAGTGCTTGTGACGGTACTACATCTGATACTCATCCTAGCTGTCCCAGATGTACCGCAAAATATAACTAAAGGTGCTTTTAGAACATGTAAAAAATTATGAGGTTAGGAAGTATTCTTCTAAAAAAATGTGATGTGCCTATATGGACATGATGATGTCATATCACTACCACATTTGGACATATCACTACCATATTTGGGCACATCACACTTTTTGTCAAACTAGTTTGATAGTATAGACCGTGCTTAATGAAATATAGTTTGGGTATTACTGATAAATTACCTTTGTTATTTTTCATTTCTAGAGAGAGATTTAAGACTGATAAATCATGTGTAATGACGAAAGTTCTTAGACATGCTTATCCAGGCCACAGAGGGCGCTGTTTAGAAGATGAGTTCTTTATTGCGACGGATAACAAGCATACTATTCTTAACTATCAAAAGATGAAGGACACTCGTAAGGTTAAAATACCAATGGTATGTATTATAAGATGGTAATGAATGGATTAGTGTACGATTGATAAATATATTTAAAGATTTAATGAGACATTTTTTTTCTTTTAAATTACAATATTGTAGGAAAACAATGGAAAGAATAATAAGTTGGTCTTTTTGTAGTTTTTGTGCTTTTTATATTTGTTGAGTTTTTAATCTGATTCCATTGAGAGGTTCTCCAGTCATAGTTTTCACCTCTGACCTTTGAACTGTCCACAGAGAGTTTCCAGATTTTCTTTGAGTTGTCTCCTATTCTTTATGCAGAAATAGAACATTTTTTGAAAAGCCATTTTTTAGTTAGTTGGTTTAGTCAGGGCATTTTCAGCAATAAGCATTGCAATACCATATTGACAAATAAATAGTTTAAAGCGCTGTCTACACAATCAAACTTTATGTGACAAAAATATGTGATGTGTCCATATATGGACAGGATGACATATCACTACCATATTTGGGCACATCACACTGTTTTTTATAGTGTAGATTTTTATTAAAAAAAAATTAAGTAGAAAATAGATTATAATTGTTTTGCACTTCAGAGCAAAGTAAAGTTTAACAGTTTTTCAATGTTATTGTTTATACTTTCCATCTTTTTCAGACACTTTTTAAAGACCATAGCAATGTTAACCTTCGATATGACCTACAAGATTGTCATATATGTGTTTGTTCATGCCGTGTAATGGAGCTTTTTACTGACAACTTTGATTATCAAACAATGAGTGATTTTATGAGGGGAGTTATATATAATGAAGAGGTAAAAATATGCTGTAGATTGAATTAATAATTGATAGCTACTCAAATACAGGTGGAACACTGTCATTTCTTAATTCTTTTAAATACTCATCATCTCCATCATCATTATCATCATCACAGGTTATGTCATCCACTACTAAATGCAACAACATCTACCCCCACTCCACCTCAAGCATTTTCCATTTCCTCTTCTCTAAAGCTCTGTCTACACTATCAATATGTGCCCATATATGGACATGATGATGTCATATCATTACCATATTTGAGCATATTACTACCATATTTAGGCAGATCACCCTTTTTCGTCAAACTAACTTGATAGTGTAGACAGAGTCTTAATATATTGTGCACTGTATACTGTATATGTCACTAGCCTTTGGTTTATGTACAGTATTAGCATTTTATCTTATTTTTTTTCTCTAAATTTTCAAGTTAACTAAAATGGAATAGAATACAAAATGTTGGTTTATTTTATTGATAGATTGAAGGAAACAAGATGCAAATATATGTGGTAACGAATGAATATGCTACAAGAGTTTCCAATCTAACCATGTATGAAACAGTAAGGTAGGATGAGTTTGTTTTTATATAATTAGACAAATATATGAGCGAATTCATTCACTATCCTTCTTAAAGGTGGCAATCCTGTTCACAAGACAAGATGCTCTACATAAACAAAGTCTTATTACAAGTCTTTGGGAGTAGAGTTATAAATTGTCATTAGAAAAAGTCCTGACACTGACAGGACTTGAACCCAGGACCCTTGGATTTGTAGCCAAGCAACATAACCATCAAGCCACAACTCCACTTGATACTGTGTTATCATTTCACACTTTAAGTTAATATCTTAATAAATAACAATCTTAAGATTAGATATAATATAAATAGACAGATATAAATATATTGACCAAGAGAACAAGATTGGTAATATATAAGTAATTGATTTTTATTTTTAGCAAGGATATAATCCATCGCTGGACCTACCCTCAAGTACCAGAGTACCTGGGCACAGAAACGTACAACTTTGGTAGGAACCATGTTTACTCGGCCAAAGACATCACTCTACAGAGGTCAGTACACCCTCCTCTCCTCCCCCTCCCAAAATTAAAACGGTTCCCTTTTTCTTATAAGTTCCAACTGAGCCAGATTATTTTGTTGTTCCTTGTTTGAAAGAGTGGTCCTCAAAACACTAAAAAACCTGTGGTCTTTTTTTTTTAGTATCCTTTGGTGGGCTTCTTTTCGAGATGGGCTTCTTTTCGAGATTAATTTTGCAAACTAAAGGAGGGGTGGGGGGCTTCTTTTCAAAATGACTGATGTAAATTTTATGAATTGCTACTACAGTTACACAATTTTTGAGACATTACCTGCCAATTTTTTATCAATGATCAAAATACCATTTTAAACTTTAAAATAAATGTATGATATAACATACCTTATATCTGTATCACAAGTTCATCCCATTTAATCGCACTAATTAACCTTATACAAAGGAAAAGAAGCCCATACTATCTTGAGATTACTTTTTCAGACCAAAGAGTAGGCTTCTTTTTGAGAAGGGCTTCTTTTCAGGGTTTTACAGTAGCAATTATCACAAAAATTTATTTTATATTTGTCAGAGGATGTACCCTGGGTGAGGATGTTGTGATTGGTAGCAACACCAGTATTGGCAGCAACACCAGAATTTCTCAGTCAGTGCTTGGGAGAAATTGTGAAATAGGTGATTATTCTACAACATTGTAAAATAATTTATTATTATTATTATTTACTTTATATTTGGTAGCCTCTTCAGTCAAAGACTCCCAGTGGGAGAGTACTAGGTTCCAGTGCACATGAGCTAGATGTGTACACCTGACCTATGGTTTAAAAGACTCAATCTACCACCAGAACCATCAAGCAAGTGAGCCTTGAACCCTTGCCGGTGTTTTGGCTATGTATTATGGTTCAACTGTTGTAACTGCTCGGCCACTCACTTGCTCACTTAATAAATAGATTGTTAAGCATCAAGTCATTACATCATATCACACAGCCCAGGAACATTTGGGCCCTAAAGCGTGGTTCCCACTAGAGACGCAACGCAAGGACGTAACGCAACGCAAATGAATTGACCAATCACAAGCGATGGCTTATTCGCTTGTGATTGCTAACTGTCTATAACTTCGCTTGTCATTGGTTAAAACGCTTGCGTTGCGTTTACGTCCTTGCGTTACGTTCTAGTGGGAACCAAGCTTATGTCAGCTTGTATGTTTTGTTGAGGGTTGGCAACAGGGATTAGGGACAGGGGTTGGGGAGTGCACTGTCATAGCAAGTCTGTCGAGTAAACTTTATTTTAATTTTATTTCAGGTGAAAATGTGGTCTTGAAAAATGCATTTGTTTGGGACAATGTCACTATTGAATCTAATTGCCTAATTGATACAGCAATTCTGTGTAATGGAGTTAAACTCATGTCAGGGGTTAAAGTTCAAGCTGGTAGCATATTATCGTTTGGTGTAAGATATAATTTTAATGTCTCTAGTAAGCTAAAAGCAATCATAAACATTTTTGTTTACTTGAAAATGTCACCTTAATATTGAATCATTAAACTTGGAATTTAAAAAAATTATAAACACCAAAGCAGTGAAAAATGAAGGTTAATAGACCGCTATTTAGTTTTAATAAAGTGAATCACTTCAGTAGAAGAAAACAAAAACAAAAACAAATAATATTTTTTTGTTAAATTCAACCAAAAACCCATTGACTAACAGCTAATTTGACTATTGTTTGCTTTAAATTACAGTTTTTTCAGTTATATACATTTTTTCATCTAATTTGTGACATTGAAATGGCATATTCAACAAAAGAAATTGTAAGAATTATTTGTCCATGGACACAATTAAACATTAATTGTAGTCATCATTATTTCATAAATTTTTTTTTTCTTTTTAAAGGTTATAGTGGGGCCTGATGTAACATTACCTTCAGGGACATACCTATCCACAATACCACCACCTAAAGAAGATGAATTTGATGAAGAGTTTAATGATACAGATACTTCTAAAGACCTTACACGTTCGGTCAGCCAGCAAGATCAGTTATCGCTTGGGGAAGGTGGCATTGGATTTGTCTGGAAAAACGCAGAAGAAAACGATGATGATGAGGATGAGGAACTGGCACGTGAAATGTGGGGTAAGGGATTTTAAAAGAAAAATATCTTGAATGACAAAATATATTTGTAGATACTAGGGAGCTTTTGATTAGCCATGACCAAGCAGGTCAATCGATGTGTCATAGGTCAGATCTATATAAAACCAAAAGTAACCATAACACAATTTAGTATATAGCTAATTGCTGTTACGTTTTTAAAATATATCAATACACCTTGTATCATCCTATTTTTTCTTTCTGGATCAAATAAATCAACTTGTATGGTGGTTGACTTGACCCAATATTTAGGCCTTAAGCTCTCTCTAGACTATCAAACTAGTTTGACAAAAAAAGTGTGATGTGCCCAAATGTGGTAGTGATATGCCCAAATATGGTATTGATATGCCCAAATATGGTATTGGTATGACATCATCATGTCTATTATGGGCACATCACATTTTTTGTCACATACAGTTTGATAGTGTAGACAGAGCTTTAAAAAAAGCATAATTAATCACATCCAGTAATAGAAGAATAAGTTGCACAAATAATACTACTTCATTTTTATTTTTTAGGAATGAAAATAAGTGATGTACATAACGAGGATGAGGAGGAAAGTGATGACTCAGATGATGATGATTCAGGGCCTCCATCTGTTGTGATGGATGACACAGAAAGTAGGTCAACAAATATAAAAATTATGTCAATAATACAGCACACATACAATAGTGCTTTAACTCTTATGCTCTGTCAGCAATATCAAACTAACAAAAAAATGTGATGTTACCATATGTGGACATTTTTTGCATATCACTTTTTGTCAAACTATTTTGATAGTTTACACAGAACTTCAGTTCATTCATTGTTGTGTTTTTCAGTTTTTTATAATCAAGTATTGGACAGTATTCAGAGTTCCTACAGTTCTGGTGCTATCAATTGTGACAATCTTATCCTAGAAATCAACTCTTCCAAATTTGCTAACAATGTCTCCATGAAAGAACTAGTGCAGCTTGTTACTAAGGCAATTGTTGAGTTGCCAAATACTCACTCACCAAACATCTTGACAACAAAGGAGTTTGCGGCTTTCGTTATACCGGTTGGTAGTATGACTTTAATCCAGTGTGAAAGGGGGTTATCATGCATCCCTGACACATATTTTTTTAATATGTCATTTATTAACATTTTTCAGTAAAGAATTGTTACCAAGATTGATCAAATTATTTGAAATAAATATTTATCACTTTGCTGGAGGTTTTTTTGCAAACAAAGCCTTTATAAACAGTTATAAATGATTTTGTTCTCTTATTTTCTACAGTTAGTCAAGACTCTTGTACCACTGTTAAAAAACTACTTAAAAGGAAGTGAATCACAGTTGGACTTCTTAGGTTCTTTGCAGGTAAATTTAGTAATCTCATAATACCAATATTATTGACAGATTCTGTCATTCTTCAATTACTTACCGTAATACAAGTAGTGCACTTTACATTAAACCTGACATTAGCAATCCACCACCATTGCAACAATGCTTCCTTTTTCAAATAAAAATGGTACTGGTAGTAGTGTACTCAATCAGGTTGTACTTAAACCCACCTGAAACCTAATAAACACCACTCAATCTCTACTAAATACCGCCCGATTCTTATTCTTTTTTGCCAATAACATCATAAACAACAAACAAAGTTACAGGAAACACAAAAAGAGAACTAAATTTAATCTTTATTTCTAAAACCTATCTTAAAGCTTGGTTCCCACTAGAACGTAACGCAAGGACGTAAACGCAACGCAAGTGTTTTAACCAATGACAAGCGAAGTTACAGTTAGCAGTCACAAGCGAATAGGCCATCGCTTGTGATTGGTCAATTCACTTGCGTTGCGTTACGTCCTTGTGTTGCGTCGCTAGTGGGAACCACGCTTAACCCAGTGTTCATACTTCCATCTATTGTCATTTGCATATAAAATATATGTTATGTTTGCTCTGAGATATACAAAAACAAATAAATGAAAAACTAACAAAAACAATACGCCTCAAATATATTATGCATGAGATGAGTAGAATCTTGCAATATAGAATGTGTTTTCTTAATTAATCGATTTTCAAAAACTCTTTGAAGCCAGTGTTACCCTCTGATGCCTCCCGCTACTGCGAGTTGGCTCATCAGGTGTAATATAGTAGGACTGATTAAATTTTATGATGACATCACTACTCTCAAAACTCATTCAATTTTGTTTTCCTCTTTAGGAATGTTGTATTACAAATGGGTCTCTATGTACATCAATTCCAAAAATGCTCAACATTCTCTATGACAATGATACATTACATGAACAGGTCATAGTTCATTGGTTCAAAAAGATTCCTTTAAACGACTCTGCAATCCTACAACAGCTTAGGAAGAATGTAAGTACTGTTAAACCTACAATATATTTAGTCGTTGATGTGATAGATTAGATTTTATTATGAGGCAACCAGAAATAGATTTAAAACATCCTTAATGGACATTCCAAACCAATACCTTTGACCATAGAGATATTATAGTGAACTATAATATCTCTATGCTTTGACTAAACAGTGATGTAGCATCAAGAAGTTATCAGGTTTTTGCAAGAAAAAGGAACAATCTCTGTTTAAGCCACTGGGTTGTCAAAGGCATCTGTGAAAAAGTGGTCAAGTTGAAACCTTACCAACCATACTGGTGGCTACAGCCCTGCTAAACTAATGTCATGATCAATAATTATGGAAATACAGAACCCTGCCTTACACCTTTATTAAGTAGGCCTACTATGAAAGAGGCGAAAGTATGTTTTAATACTACAGTGAACCTCTATTAATTAAATGAGGGAAAGGAATTCAAAGGACATCCCTATTAAAGGAACACATTGTTGGCTCCTAAAAGTGTCCTTTTAAAGATGTATTGTCCCCCAAAAACATGAAAAATTTTGATTAATTAAATCAGACTTTGAATAGGTTATTTTGTAGCTTAATAAGTTAACCACTTCTGTAGACAAAATAATGTTTTCACTTATAAAATGACAAAAATAAATGGTTAAATTCAACCAAAGGCTGGCAGCCAATTTGGCTATTCATTGCTTTAAATTTTTTTTCAGGTAAATACATTTGTTTTAAATCCAATTTTTGGTCAAAGTGGATAAATATTATGTGACATTAAAATAGCATATTCAACACAAAAAAATTGTTTCAGGAGGACAATACATCTTTAAGCGAACACCTTGTTGGCTCTTAAAAGTGTCCTCTTAATAGGTGTTGCTGAAGCTCAATGTTGTTGTCAACTATAGAGGCATCTTATCATGTTAAAACTAAATAAATGAGATACTATTTTTAAAAAATAATATAAATGCAAATTACGGATTTTGTTGACTGTACCATGGTTGTCTTTAATTAATTACTACCTATTGTATATGATTATTATCAAGGTCACATGAGTTTCTAATTGGAGTAGGATTGATTGAGGAAACTTGTATTGTATTTGATTAAAAATATTACTTACATAATACACATACTTTTGTCATGTTTTGCTTGCCATAGGCAAACATTTGATCATATTTGTTATCAAATACAATACAAACACGGCTTTACCACGTTGACACACCCGTTCGTGACAGGTCACTGAAGATAACCAACGTTAGGCCTGGTTAGATGGGAGACCATCTGGGAATATCAAGTGCTTTATATGGAACTGGGGTCCCATTATGCATTTGAAATCAGCACTGCTGACTGACTCTTATGGCAACCCCTGCATCTAGTATCTACCTCAGTCCTATTGACCCATGCCTTTCCTCTGGTCAAGGTGGGCACTGGACAAGAGAAGCCTTTGATCAATGTTAGAACCAATCAAGGTGCTTTCAACAGTCCTAGCTTAGTTTCATCCATCATTCAGATAAATGTAAAAGTATTTGACATTGTAGTTCACGACAGTTGTCAACCATAAACATAAACAAGCAAATCTTGAAAATGATATTTTTAAACACTATCTTAAATAATTTATTTGCAGGTCCAACCTTTTATCACATGGCTAGAAGAAGCTGAAGAGGAAACAGACAGCGAAGAAGATTAGGTTTTTTGAATTTCTAAGGATAATAATGATTAACATGAACACTAAACAATAGTTAAACAAGTAAAAGACGGGGCTGGAACACATAACATGATCTGCACAATTTAAATGCTTGGAACTAACTTATACAGGTACTTAATGTCAGATGTAAATCAGGATTTGTTATGATGGTAAATTCATCAAATGCTGGCAATACATCCCAAAAAACTGCTCCAGTCTCTATTAAGGGTATACATACTACCAAGTAGCTCATGTAATATTCAAATTTCTGTTTTGCATAATATGAATAAATCCGAATGTCTTTTTAAAAGGATGTGTACAGATTTTTTTATTATACATATATATTATGTGTATAAAGCTCTGTCTACACTATCTAACAAGTTCGACAAAAATTGTGTCATGTGCCTAAATATGGTATTGATATGACATCATCATGTCCATATACAGTACATATATTTTTTGTCACATAAAGTTTGATGGTGTAGACAGACTTTATTTTATAATGACATTGTCGTTGCTCACACACAGCAGGCAACAATTATGTTGAGATATATACTATATATATACATTGTACTACACATCAACAACCTATTCGACTTATTTTTTATTGTATTTTATTTTATTTTGTAAAATAATAATTTTGTTATAAATAATTTCATAAAGTCTTTTTATATGTCACGTGTGATGCTTTTTTTTTATTATGACATATCGGTAAAACCAAATCGTTAAAAATGTAGAAAATAAGAAGAAGAGGAAGAAGCCTAATAATAAACAAAATAAAATTCTTAATAACCTTCCACCTTAAAAACCGGCAATTAAATCAATGCTCTACAATTTATTATCAATAATTATAATTTTGTGAATAATTTAATTTATTTACATCATGCTTTATATGGAAATCTAGGAATGAACATTGTTTGTGCTTTACACAAATTGTTTCATTTTAAAAATAATATACGTTTTAAGATATAATAAAACTAAATAATGCTAAAAAAAAAAAAAAAATGCTAAATAAAAGAAAAAATTACATACAAACTTGTAGGGGAAAACGAAAAAACATGAATAGCGCCATCTATTTAGTGGATAGTTTTAACTACCAAAAACTTAAGTACAGTATTCGTACGTAACGATGGAAATTGATGCACAAATTAAATACACAAAGAGCGTACACGTGGTTTCAGGACTGGACTTTCTTTTTTATTTTAATTTTTTAAAAGATATCTGTCAGTGTATTTGAGTGATAATTATATAGTTGCTTTTTTAAAAATTGGTGTACCTTCTGAGAGAAATGTAAGACATGCTTGGATGAGTTCTTATTATTTACATAATCAATGACATCACCGCCTCCTCAAAGGCAGCAGGTTGGTAAACATTCGACCGTTCGACGAGTGGAGTGGAATTATACGGATGATTTGCAATGAGATTTTCTATTTAATCATGTTGAATAAGGTGTGCTAACATCAGGAAAAGGATGGATTGTTTCAGACGTAAACAGAGAGATTATTTTTGTTGTATCAAGCTATTAGACGAAACAGAAATCACCCAAGATATACAGGTACGTAGGCCTCTGTTCTGAGATATTTTGACAAGGTAGTCTAAGGACGCTTGAAACGGCGCTCTTTCCCCTTGAGTGAACATTGAGCCGTGGTGGTATAATAGAGAGGTGTGTGGTATTTAGGCATACGAGGCTGATGACACTTGTTGGATTAGAGGGAGAGAGGGGCTAAGTTAAATTTAGTGTTATTATGGTTATGGTAGTGAAGAATTTATTGGCTAAATTAATAATTATGCCTTGCCCTTACTCTGCCTCATCAGGGGAGGGGAGATTCATTAAAAAATGTTAATTCATGCAAAAATACAACATTTATTTTAATAAAATAAAAAGCCAAATGTGTTTTTTAATTTTCTTTTAAATTTTTAAATTAGTTTTTAATAAAAAATGCTTATTAAGTGTCTGTTAAATTATATTTTACAGTAGTTTGTTACAGGAGTACATAGTTAATATACAGTATTATTATTTATTATTAATATTAAATAAAATATAAGTTTTTTTGCCAAAGAGTGAAACATCAAACTGCAACATGCAAGAATTGTGAAAAGTAATAATAAATATGTAAACACATCCACATAAGGATATTGTGACTTGAAATACCTACAGGTATGATCTAATATGCAATATATTTGTTAAACTGGCTATTAACAACAAGAGTTCCAGGTGAAACCTAGGCTACTGCATGACTATGATTAATTCAAATTATTACAGTACGGTATATACTGTACTATTGTGAATTATAAATTAAAATATGGTAAAATGAGTCATACTTTATGTTATCATTTTCCGATTTATTAATATAGAAATTCTGTTCCATGTACAGTATCTATCATGCAGGTGTACTGTAGATACAGTAATAACTTCACACTTCCCCCTGAATTAGTTAAAACCTCAAAATTTTGAACTAATAATCCCCCCCCCCCTTCCCTTGCTGTTGCTAAAAAAATAAGGAAAATTATATACAGTGTTTTATTACCAATTATTTCATTGATAGCAAACCATTTCAACCTGGCCTTTAGAAATTAAGCAAACAGTATTCACAAGGAAAGAAAATCCTAATAAATATTTGTGTGTGCTTTTGTTCACCGTTCTTTTCACAGTGTAAACCTGTTGTTATCTTGTCAGACTTTTTCTATTATTCTGAATATCCTAATCATTTAGAAACTCTAATTTACAATCTGATATTGTCCTGATGATAAAGCACAAGTCACAGGTGATAGGGTTGTTAAATCAGCATGTAAGGTTACAAGTTCGAGTCGTCAAAGTAACTATAAAATCTACAGACATTCCTAATTCTGTTTATCTGCCTACTCATTTTATCTAGTTCCCTAGGTTATAGCAAATCTAACTGTAGACCTCACCAAGATAAATTACAACTTACAAGTTCAAGTCCTCAAAGTAACTATAAAATCTGTAGACATTCCTAATTCTGTTTATCTGCCTACTCATTTTTATTATCTAGTTCCCTAGGTTATAGCAAATTTAACTGTAGATCTCACCAAGATAAATTACCCAGCCAGCCTAGGTTTCAATTTGTGGATGACAAACATTGTGGTGGCCAGAGGCAATACCTAATTATCAATCCTAGCTCCCATTTCCGATGATGTAATTTATTAAGGTTATGTTCACACACGCAAACTAACAGTCAGCATTATTCCGTCAAGAAAAAAGTTCAAGGTACAGTATCATAACTGTATAGTGTTTCTCTTTTTACTTGAGTGTCCATTGTCAACACTGTCTATTGGTCAGTTTGTTTGCTCACTGGACATAACATGGAACGTTGGTAAACTATCTGTTTGAAAATGGAAAGATAATACTACTGGTAAATTTACTGACTATATAGCCAGGGTATTTTGAAGTGGTTCTTCAGGCAAAGTACACCCTGGACAGTCTTTTACCCTGTGATGTACTACCATAATGTCCTATAGTTGCTGTCAGTGTTTGTTCTTCCTTGTTAAAATACTACTGATTCAGTTCTTTTCACCATTGACGCCACTACTGTGTGTTCCATGGTTTTTATTTTGCCAAATTTGCTCAGTTTTGGTAGTAATAAAAATGCTTCCACTGTGGGAACTTGCTGTCCTTCTGATGTTGATTAGCAATTAGCAGCCTAAAGACGAGTATACTTAGTAAAGCCATTTAGTAAACCTATAGGCCTAACTGAGTGTCTTCTGATTAATTAAAGATTGACAAAGTTTAAATAAACAAATTTAAAATTAATTTTTAAAATGCTCATAGGCACCAAAAGGGTACTTGTCAACCCACCTCCTCCTCAAGTGTCTTAAAAAAATTGTAACAAATCTCCATCAATTAATAATAATACAGTACTAATTATTAATATTCAAAAGTAATTCACAATTGATAGATAAATTTCTCTGCACTGTAGTACAGTCGTTAATGTTTTATTGTGTGCACACTGTTTATACGATGTAACCGATAAATAAGATATCACTATTTCTAAATAAATGACACCATGGCTCAACATAATTAGCCTAGAAATGTCTTTGTTACCTGTTACCTATGGAAGTCATTGTTACCATGGTAACATCATCACCTACGTATGCTAATTTATCATATACCTGCAGGTAATGCTGCAATGCAATCATTAGTATTGTTCGTGGAATCCATTTGCAGTCGACCATATTAAACAATTTAAATGGAAAAAAAAATGAATTTTAACATAAATTGAAGATGTATTGTCCCCCTTAAAACTTTTTTCACGCTGCTGCTCTAGCCCGCTACGTCACACGAGATGACTCATTCATTAGATGAAATCAAGCAGCTTTATAGTACTACACTTTGACATTTTTGTTAAAATGGAAACTCCACTATAATTTATTGGTACCACCTGTTGAATCCAAAAACGGCTGAGAAAAGAGTCTAACGACAAATCCCAAAGCATTCTGGTATTTATGAGTCCCATGATATAATTCGCTGTCAGATAATCATTGAATTATTATCAAAACAGTCCATTGAAGTTTTTGTTTGTAATAGGATACTTGAAGTATCTAGGCGTGATGAAGTGACCCCCAGACTTGACCTTAGCAATAACAATAAGCGAGCAGCGTTTTTTGTAAGAAATATTCTTGTTTAATATGCCCATTTTACTGTCACAATACTTATTCACTTTTACCAAAAATTGGATAAAAAAAAAACCTGAAAAACTGTAATTAAGTTAAGTTGGCTGGCAGCCAATGGGTTTTTGGTTAAAATTAATGGTTTATTTTGTCATTTTATAAATGAAAATTTTATTAATTAATTGACTCCCAAAATAAGAAAAACTTTTTATGCTGCCGGCCATAATTTGTACATGGACAGCTAACAAGGACTATACTGTATTTCTCATCGCTCATTATAGAATGAGCTTAATTTTGTTAACCAAGACAAACGATGATACGATATTATTTATTGTCATTTTAATAACAACGAGGTACAACTGAAATTTCGTTGGTTTTTTTATTTACATACATTTAAAATGATGATAGAAAATGAATAAATTGATAAGTCTAGACCAAGTTCTCTACACCTCACTGCTTTTGTCTTTGATAAAGGTATGTTTGTATGCCTACTGTATAAAAGGTATGCCACTGTCAGCACATCAATAATTTGCTCACTGTAAAGTTATAAATAACAATTGGTTTTAAATTAAGTGCAACACCTAATCATTATTGATATTCAATATTTCTGTTTTGCAAATTCTCTCTCACTATACAGACTACAGCTTTATGGGGTATTGTTTAATAAAAGATCAAAGATATTTAAAAAGAATAGAATTAAATGACCAAGGCTCTTGTGTATGTGTCAGTGGCATCAATAGAGAACAAAGGAGAATTTCTTTGTTTCTTTTATAGCTTTTTTCTTAAAGTTTAAAATATACTCTGTTATTGTAAATTGAATGAAATAAATGAAACTAGGATATGACTAAGTAAGATATTTAAATGGGTATTTTATATTGTTTTAATTTAAGTACAGTAAAACAGTGATCATCTCTATCATGGATATTATTATTAATCAATCTTTTTAGCTTCTATAAATTAGGGCTTGGTTTCCACCAGGAGGCAACACAGTTAAGGTAATTGAACCATTCATTACAAGTGCACAATTTGGATGGTTCATCGCACCTTGTGGAAACACCAAACTTCAGATAAAAATGTTATTGGTATGGTTAAGCTTTTTTCTTACTAATCTGTTGGACACAATGTTAAAGAGGTTTGACCAATAAAAAAAAATCAGTAATTGTTCAGTCAATCATACAATGAATTAGATAGGAATAAAATAATATTAATCTTTTTCTTATAAAAAGACAAATTACAGGTACAATATTTTTATGTAGAAAATTTTGTTTCTTGCTTGTTATCCAAAATGTATGATATTTTCAGAGTAATAATTGAAAAGATAGGTATACATTAATTGATGACCATCCCATAAATTATACAAATACACACCACCAAGAAGAAACAAGTTCATTTTCAGTTGGTTTTTGTATAAAATCGTATCTTTTCATAATTTCCAATAAATTTTTAATTTCCGCAGTGCCATGCATTGTATACAGTATTCATGTATTCATTATTCCTTTATAATTATAGATACGATTAGAAAGAACATATTATTTGAAACCTAGCACCGTTGGATTTACTTTAGGCTATTATTTTTCCTTCAGTCAAATCCATTTGCTCGAGAAAGTAGTTTAAGAGTTATTGCATTCGTTTATTGATTGCAAATATATCTTGTATTGAATTTCTGAAACTAATGATGTAGGAATTAATGAGTAAAATCAGCGGGAAAGTAAATCTTTAAGAATCACATTCATTTATAAATATGCAGAATAAAAGAATACGAGTAAAAGAAAATTCTGTTGAGATACTGTAGTTAGAATTGATTGATTAAAAATAACATGTTAGGAAGTACTATTCATAGATACTGTACTGTAGGAGAATTGTTAGTAAACTTTTCCTATAAAGGACTTTCTGAAAACAGAAAACTCTCCCAAAACCAGACTTTTCTTGAGGTCCAAAGGTTCCAAATTAGTTTTACCATTGAAACACTTTCTGAATATTAACAGACTTTCCAGTAAACTGGAAATATTACTAGCCCAAGAGTGTCCGTTGTTGGGCAAGTTAGGTGTACAGGTATTTTAGTTTTACAGCAGTGAATACGGCCACTGGTCACCTGGCCATATTTCCATCCAACTCAGTATCACCAGCTGCTTTATTGTTGATCATACAATTTTTTATTAACGTTCTTTTTAATATCAAATATCTGTGTGCATATAATCCTTAAAATTACACAATGTAATTAGTTCCTTTTTGATACCATTTAGACGTGTTCACACCATGCTATATAAGTTCTAACAATAAGTCATTATAGATTTTATAAAGCATGCATAATTGAAACATTTTTCACAATGAAAAAAAAAATAACAAAAATAGCTTCATTGTTCATTTTTCTGAAGTTTATTTTCTATTTTGACATTCCGTTTAAGCAGACTATTACAATAAGAACAAAGGAGAGGTCACACTTACTTAGTAACTAATTCAGGCAATGTTTATAAAAATTACTTTGCTTGGATAAAGTTGTTCTTAGATTGTTATCGCTCGAATATTAGTTAACTGAGCCATCTGTGCATAACTATAAAGCATGAGGAGAAAGAATAGAGTTTTACAATTGTAAATCTAGACACAAAGCTAAGTCTTTGTTCTAATCTGTCTGAGTTTATACAGGTAAATTTAGCTAGAGGGTTGAACTTGTCAAACAATAACATACCATGCTGTTTATGGAAGTAAACTCTAATCAAATACAATTTCAAAGTTGCCATGACTGCTTTTGTCGTGACTGTTCAAGATAATTCCATTGCATGCATTGTTTTTGTTTTTTTTACAATTTAGTGCAAACCTTATATTTATTTTTGATATTTTCTTTGTATTTTGTTTATTAGTATTTAATTTGTTGTTTTAAAAACAAATTAAATTAAACAAATATGAATGCTAATAATAATAAGTTATCTTTGCCAGATGATTGTAACTGTACTGTAAGTCTGTATGTAAACGGTCTCCCATATTACAGTAAACTTTAAATAAATTTATTTAAATTTGACTCTTCCTGAATAACACATTGCCTAAAACGAACTGGTTTGAACCATCAAGAATGAAATCAATTTTTGGTTTTAGAGCTGTATTTAAAACAAAACAAAACAAATTTTTATGACCGTTTTTATTTGTGAGGACTCACAAGCAAGAAAATTGGTTATTTAAAAGTTTGGAAAAATTGAATGATCATTACACTGTGATGATAATCAAAAAGTTTTGAATATTTTCATTAAAAAAAATGTTCAAATATTAAAATAGATTGCAATGGTTGGAATACAACATTATAAGTCAGGTCATAATCGTTGTATACTAATTACAACTTACAAAGTAAAATGCCCGAAGGGACACATTTCTAATTTCTAATATCGTACATGAAGAGTTAAGGAATTCAGTAATTCCCCTGACTATCTTTTTACAGTGATAATCATAGCTTTTACTCTATCATTAATATTACACAGCCACTATGGTGACTCACACATTAGATAAAGGAATCGGAATAGTTTGTTTGATTGTGGAGGAAAATCATTATTCCATGCTTTTATTTCACTCTAAAGGGACATCTAATTTACAATAAGTTACTATTGTATTTAAAGGAAAAATTTTTAAGGGGCAAATTGTGCCAAATTTCAGAATTTGGATTGACAATTTTTAGTATGTAGGACACCCCTTCGTTTGCCACCTGAAAAAAAAAGTTTATGTGCGTTTTTTGCGTATATTTCGTGGCTAGATTACCTGGATAAACCATTTTTCATGAAAATTCTATTCCAAAGATGTGCGTGTCTTTCCATTATTTGTGTCAGTATGATATGAATACATATCATGTATTGAAACACTGTTTTTCTATACTAAGTATTTGCTCCTTTTCCTTTTTTTTTACATTTTTAACGATAATAATTTATTTATTTATTTTTTTTTTTTTACTACCATATTTAATGAGGGTGATCCATCCAGCAATTGTTGATCATTAGGGACCCTCAGAGCTTCACAAGACAAACATATATACACAAGAAGATGCTCTACATAAACAAAGTCTTATTACAAGTCTTTGGGAGTGGAGTTGTAATTTTGTCCTTAGAAAAAATCCTGACATGTGACGGGATTTGAACCCAGGACGCTTGGAGTGGTAGCCAAGCATCATAACCACCAAGCCACAAAATTGAAAAAAAAATGAAATTGAAACTGATTTCTACTGAAAAAAAATTCGCCAAGTATTTTACCGAGTAGACATTTTCCAAGTATGATTTTCCAAAATCAAATTGAAAGTTAATTATGATTATTAAAACTTGCAATCCTAATACAGTATGATGAACATTCATTGCACGTAACAGAATGTAAGGTTAATGGATAAGAATAATGTTGCAAGAATTACTGATAAATGGAAATGATAAGTAGGTGTGGACATGAATAATTGTTTGTTTTCAACGTTTGCAAGAATAATGGAGGTATATTTTTTGTTCCAGTTTAGCAACATGTACTGTAGATGCGGGACTATGCGGGACTAGACTCGTTTAGCAACATGTACTGTAGATGCGGGACTAGACTCGTTTAGCAACATGTACTGTAGATGCGGGACTATGCGGGACTAGACTCGTTTAGCAACATGTAGGCCTACTGTAGATGCGGGACTAGACTCTTGTCGTTAATTAACTACCAGCAGACCATCATCCAAAAGATGAGGCAATGAGAGTAAATCTTACCCAATTATTGTAGCACACTGGCCGGTCTTATATTCCAGTACCTAACTCTCTGTTTAAGGCTCTGTTTACACGATGAGGTGTACAATGTGACAAAATTTATGTCTGCACACATTTTTGTTTTAGTTTGCTGTTTATAATTTGAAGTAGCTATACCTACAATTTACATCAGTGTGAACATAACCTTTTATGGGTTTTAAACTACATTTTGCTAAAATACTCAAAATCTATTTATCTCATGCGAACTTTGACCTTTAGGCAGTTAATATTCAGATATGGAATTGAATCAAGTTCTTCCTTTACGGTATTAGCATTATTTTTCTGTTGCCATTAGTGTAGATTATGTTAAATACATGAGTAAGCTAACCAACTCCTTGATGTCACAGCATTACAAATAGAGTTTATTACAATCTCTTTGACACTTGCAACCGTTAAGTTCACATTAAATCGTGCTTGTTGTATCCTTGGGTATAATCCCACACCGCAGTAAGATTACCTTTCATCTACACGGACTTGCGAATGCTCTTCATGGAATTTGCTTCAGTGATTCTTGGATAGATCTTGCAGGATGATTTATCTGTTAGCATTTCATCATTCCTTATTAATTCCCTCGACTTGTAAAGGTGTGAATTATAATCACAGAGATTGTAATTAGTTTTATTGAATGTACAGTACACCGTACATGTAGTGTTTATACATACATAGGAATTCCACAAAATAATTCAGGTTTACTTTGTAGGCTTATTTCAAAGAGAATAAATGAATAAAAGTATAGACGTACAGTATAATAATCCCTATATATGGGAAACCTTCAGGATCCAACAAAGTGTCCCTTAAATAGGTTTTTCTCTAAAAAGGAGTAAAGTATAGGGCGGTATCTTCTGAATAGAGGTGTCTTTATTGTCCTCGTTCCATCCACTTCTTCTGGTGTGTTAAACTATTGGAGGGGACCTACTGTATCTTACTTTAGGATAAAAACTGTAGCATTTTTGTTTAACATAAATTTAAAAATTGCATTAAATAAATTTATAACATTTATAAAAACACAAATGGCAATTATATTTTTAAAAAAGGCTACAGTAATTTACAAGAGTTGGATTAATACTGTAATTAGAAATTACACATTAAATATTAATAATAATTGTGTTCAATTGTATTCAACATATTTTTTAATGTTGAATGCTAAAATTCTACATATTGTATACTAAACAGTATAAGTGTAACCAAAGAATATAAATAGGTAAAGAATCAACAGTACGCGCTGTTATACATAGAAGGATAGGAAACGCGGACGCTTATTCATGGACGCGTAAGAATCCAGCAGCCGAACGACGGCGGGCTCTAGATATGGTTCCCGTCTAATCCCACGTTTCGATGGATCGTGATGATCTGATGTGTTCTCGCGTCTGTGCTCTACTAATTTTGATATTATTAATATTTTGATAATCATTTTGATAAATAATCATCGTTTTCATTTTTATAGATATTTACAATAAAAGTTTTACCTTACCCACGCCTGAAGGTGGCGCACTTCTTCTAGCGAAAAAGAAATGCGCCACCTTCAGGCGTAGGCAAATAATAACCCGGATGTGGTTTACACCGCCAACGGAACTGTTGTATCTTCTCCTTTTATTATCTTTGGTGTAACTTCTAATTATAGATAATAATTAATCCAAACATTCAAATGTTCACAGTACTGTTATATTAAAGAAATTGTATGTTAATAAGGTACGTTTCCACATTCTGTTTTACAATGGGCATAGAATTTACACAGATCTATATTCTGTGAGTTGATAATGTTCTTTCACTGTTGGTATTGATGTATTTGAACAGGTGAAAGAATGCTGTTTGTTGTATTTATGTACATGTAATAAAAATATGGGGTCATTTAAGGTCAATACTAAACGATCAGCAAAATAGCAGTATACAATTCAACCTGTATTATTGACTAACATTTTAAATATGTATGGTAGTCTTGCATTATCAATACAAACTTGAGTAAAGAACACTATTTTGAGTACAATTACTGTATCCCAAAGGAAAAGTTTGGCGATTTGGGGATAAATGTTTACTCAGAAAAGGCAACCACTAATTTAGATTATGGTGCATTGGGGGTGCTGCGTAGGTAGAAAGTATTACATTACAATCTTGTTTGTGTTATTTAAAGTATTTAATTTTGAGATCTACCCCACCTAGTAGTATGATGCAGGTTACAAATTCATACACACCTACAATTACATGCTCTGGTCTACAGAAACACTATTTATTACTTGTTCTGCATTTAAGTAAAAAATTACACGGCATATCTCTGTTGTACAGTATCATTTGTCTGAAACTTATAAAACAGTACAGTTTCGTTCCTCCCACTGATGCCAGTCGCATCCAAGAGGCAGTCTTCTCTAGCATCGAAATATATGCTGGTTCCGACTGTTTAAGGGCTTCCTTGACTGGGTTAGCTTCTTAGCTTGACTAGGATCGCACTGAAGGAGATTGCTTAATTTAATACAGGGGTCACGATAGTATGGTTTGGGGCTTTTGCAAAGAGCATTCGTTTTGTTAATGAGTTAATTTGGTTTTCGGCAGGTAGTGAACATGTACAGTGTATAGTCTTTTAGTTGAGTTGCACCGACGATATTTTCAACATCTCTATTCGAGAAATTCCATCTTCTGTAGATTGCTCTTGGTGCAGTTAAAGTTAATTGCTCATACTAATTATTATTATACTGTACTGTACCTGTGGCATGAATGAGCACATGTTCCAAATTTGAAGGTATCTCAGTGCAAAAGTGTGAGTATATCTGCCTAAATTGTTTAGGAGACATACAAAAGGTTGATATTTTTATAGAATTGGTTTAAAAATAATGACATAAATACTTCTCCTTTTAACTATAAAATTATTGGTTTTATTTTTCAGAGGGAAACCAGAGGATCTGTTTTGCTAGACCTTGTTTACAGACATCTTAATCTACTGGAAGTCGATTATTTTGGACTTCGTTATCTAGACTCTAATAACCAGACTGTAAGTGATCATAGAAATTGAACTAGTATAAATTGAATGAGACATTTTTATTGTTACGGTTGGAAGTTTATGCAGAGTTTTTGGGGGTTTGTGCAAGATTTGCACAGTTACTGTAGATACACTCCGAGATGAGCTCTCTATGACGAAATATGAATATCCATGTGACGTTGTTAAACGTATATATTGCAATTATTAGTTACAAGAAATAAAATGACAGACGACTATATGAGATCAATGAGAGAGAGTGTAACTTTATTCCAAAGCATGCTGGGAACTCCTGACTGTGACGTCATACACACATATATTGGATATACTGTAGATAGATATGTGACAATCCATTAAAAAAAATAGCCATTGATGTCACAACATGCAAATTGAACACGAGTTCATAAACTCTACAACACATAGCTTCAATAAAGTAAAAGAAAGGGTCGCACTTCATTCTCGGAAGCTAGATCCAAAATGCATAATTTACACAAATTATATTCATATTTGCAGATCTGCAATATTTAATTCAAATTTTAATGCATAATTTCTCCTGATATTGTGGGAAAGGAATTCATCCTACAGTTGTGTTGTTAAATTATGCCTAAAAGAAACTTAATTAAATTATTATCCAATACACTAAAACGCAATAAGGTTAATGATTTTGATGAAAACCACTTGATGTATCCTCCATCTGGAAGTAATGTAACACTACTGTATATAATTTAGCATTATCGATTATTTAATATTGTAGCTAATTGTTGCATGAATTGAGTTCTACCTCACTCATGTGATCACTGTTTACAGACGTACAGTATGCTGCGAGAATTTTTATTCCTATGAGAACACTTAAGCCTAGAGCAGTAGTGTGGTAGTTGAGAATGTAATAACAACATATAAGATTTAAATTTGTTAGTATTGATTGTAAATGGCATATCTAGGTCAAGGGAATATATTGATGAAATGAAGACTGCGTGATGATGAGTGTCATTTACCTGTGCGATGAGTCAGCGTGCTTTCTACACGTACAATCGTGTGTACAAATAGATTCTTGTGTAATCATTATTTTGTTCACTAAAAGTCATTAACGATGGAAACGATAAAGTGGAATTCTAAGAGGATGCTACTCGCTGTCAATTACCATGGTAACAATGATGAATGAAATATTATATGGCTTGCAATGCCTAATCAGGGATGATTCTATAACTATATTTCAATAAATTTTTATACATTTACTCACTGATTTTACATTTGCTCATTTATCGAATATTTAAAATTCAGTTGAGTGCAGCTGTATAGAAAAAATCAAAAAACAAGGTACTGTATGTACCAACTGGCTATCAAACTGACCACAGTTATACTGTAGGTGCTACAGATATGGTATCACAGGCTATGGAGGACTCATTGGCTAAACATTTAAATGTGTAGGGGAAAAGCTAAAAACACACAAGGCCTCCATCGTTGGACGGTCACTAAAGGCCTCTGCGTTACACCGCTAGTTATCGATACTATTTTTATGTGCAAATATATATAGGCCGGTGCATAAAAGTACTAATAAGAAACGACACTAGATAAGATAGCACAGTGTGTCTAACAACTGTTCGAGATATCGAATTTGCATATAGGTTAGTGCAACTAGTGTAGAAATTGAATTGTGCGTAGAGACTATGTGTGGAAACTGATTTTGTACGCTCACATATCAAATATTTGAGAGTGCTATGTAGAGAAATGTTTTCCCTATATCAAGAGTCCTATCCACTCAGGAATGATCTCTCCAAATTGCATACAAAAACTGCAAGTTTGATTTGTTCTCCAATTGATCTTTAGAATGAGGTCAGAAAGAAAGGTTACGTCTATCTTTAGGACATACCTGTACACTGTACAATTGATATTCATTGGAACACTGAGTGTGTCACACATTTCTCTGCCATATCTACATAAAAGAAAAGAAGAATTATTAAAGAGATGATCTATAACAAATTCTCAACAAAATACATTCTTCCATATTACTTTAATAATATATCAAATTAATTGAACTCACTTAATATATGTTTTGTGATGTGCTGTTCACATTGTTCCAAGGTAGAGAAAATATTAAAAAATGTGTACAATTTTTATTTTCTGCAGCATTGGCTTGAACCTGGCAAGGCAATTACGAGACAAATTACAAGTAAGGCATTTTGATACATCATGTTTAATACTTACTGTAGACCTATAGATACTGTTTACCAATATAGGCAATACAATGTTGAATGACTGGTTCTCTTCAAATCACCAAAGTTAAGCAACATTGGGCCTGGTTAGAGCTTGGATGGGAGACCATCTGGGAATATCGGGTGCTGTATATGGAACTGTGGTCCCATTAGGCATTTGATATCAGCACTGGTGACTCTTATGACTCTTATCTGCCTCAGATGTATTAGCCTTTCCTCTGGTCAAGGTTGGCACTGGACAAGAGAAGCCCTTTAAACATTCCTGGCTTTACAGTAGTTTCGTCCATCATTCAGATGAATGTAAAACTAATTGACATTGTCATTCACAACAGACATTAGTCAAAAAACATGTACTACTGTACAGTATGCGCTGCAACTCTAAAAACTCAAAAAAGTTTCTCGCGGTCTGAAATTGCAAAATTTGTTGTACCATGTCAAATATAAAAACAAGAATTTCCAATAAACCATACTTTTCAATCCAAAGGTCTTGGGTTCAAGTCCTGTCAGTGTCAGGATTTTTTCTAATGACAATTTATAACTCCACTCCCAAAGACTTGAAAGATTCTCAAAGAAAAAATGTCACTTTTGTCACTGTTGCTATAATCAATATTTTACTTATAATTTCAGATGGCCCTCCATACACATTATATTTTGGTGTTAAATTCTACATTGAAGATCCATGTCAACTGAAGGAAGAACTTACCTGTTATCAGTTCTTTCTTCAGTTGAAGCAGGACATGTTACGAGGCAGATTGCCATGTAACTTTAGCGTTGCTGCTGAGCTATGTGGGTACATATTACAATGTAAGTATTATGAAATGAAAGCTCTGTCTAAACTATTTTGATAAAGAAGTATGTATGCTCAAATATGGTAGTGATATGCTTAAATATAGTAGTGATATGACATCATCATGTACTTGTGGGTACATCACACTTTTTTTGTCAAACTAGTTTGATAGTGTAGACAGAGCTTACTGACAACAGACTCCATTTCTCCAGATTCCTCTAATACTGCTCTCCACATTTTGTGTTTTCTACTATGCAAACGAGTATACTGTACACTACAGTACATGATAAATAATTTTGTATGTTTTTAAAACTATTTTTTGAAAAGAAAGACTTGAAATTAGGTTAATATTCTAAAAACTAGCAATTTACCTGTCCAATAGATTGTCACCATTTAATTAGTGAATTCGTAATGACCTCTATGTGACCTGATTGTGATTTGTCACAGAAAAATTTGTCTGAAAAATTTTCGCCAAAAAATGGCATTGTCAAAAGACACTTCTGCTCAAACTGCGTGTTAGTGCTATTCATAGATGTACAGTACTGTAACATTTTATTAACAAGTGTTATTTTTTCGTGAAGAAGGAAATTAGGAAAGCCATTAAGACTGATTCCTCTCTCTTGTCTCATCTACTGTACATCAATTCAATTAAACGAATGTCTAATATATTTGAATCATCAATAATTTATTTCAGTTGTTAATTTTCATTAATAAATGCCCATTCTCAATACATCCTGGTTTTCTAAATTAAATTGGACTGACTTTGCCTCGTAAAATCTATCAAAAAGGTATATATTAGATGCAGTATAGCATTTGATTTGTGACCGTTGCATTAACCAATTATATTTAGTCGCTGGCCATACGTGAATGTTATCGTTGATGGAAACTTGATTGAATTTTATCTCATGAGTCATTAAGAAATGTGATTTACCTTTAACTTTGAATCATCTAAGAGAATTTTAAATATCACAGTTGAAACACAGGTGCTATCAGATTGTTTTTTTAACAAATAATAATTGAAAAATTTAATTGAGAAACATCTTTGATGGAAATGAATTTGGCTAGTTTGTGAGAATGATGAGTTTAAAACTTAAAAAAAAAAACGTTTTTTACTCTTTATAGTGAGTTTAAATATTGTCTTTTTCTTTGTCCTTCAAAGGGATGTTAAGTCAATGGTCATGTGGGTATATGCACAGGTGAATTCGCAGTGTGACCGGAATCACTTCTACTGGATTGCATTGATCCAGTGATTTGATTTGATTTGAATTTATTTGGAAAATCATCATAAATAATACATACAAAGTGATAACATAAATTACGGACATTACAAATAATACATTTATAAAAGACTTTCCAGGATAGCCCAAAAAGCTTATCAGCTTATTTCCATTGGGATCCTTTTACAATCTAAAATAAAAAATATAAACATTACAAAGTATAGCATTAAACATGTAAATATTACAAAAACAATAATATAAAAAACAAGTTAAGACTATGATTGACTTATAAAGTTATTTGGTAGAAGAGAAATGTGATTTAACATTTTTCTTAAAATTAAATTTGTTTTCTATTTGTTGAATGGAATGAGGTAGGTTATTCCATGCCTTTATGCCTGTATAATAAAACGTTTTAGTGGTGCATCATTTTAGTTGATCTGATATTCACCTACTTTCAATACCATATGTAATACAGTACATTGAATCATGGTATCGCATCGCGCCTTTAGGCAGTTATAGTCCAGAGGATGGAATCATTACCAAACAGTATCATATATTAGGAACTTCAGTCACATAAGATTTTCCATTGAATGGCCCAAGCACATACACAAACTAATGACATAGAGCATTTCAGGCTATTTTACCTTGTACACAAAATGTTTACTGATTGATAATAAATCACTGTTTCTTAATTTATTCAATAGAATATCAATAAAAGAAGAACAGTAATTAAACTGTCAATGAATTGAACGGCTTTTTTTTGTAAGAAATATTTCTTGTTTTCATTTAAATTATCAGTATGTCTATTTTTCTGTTATTCAGCTGAACTTGGTGACTATGATCATCAAAAGCATCACAATGGTTACGTGTCAGAATTTCGCTTTATTCCGAACCAAACAGATGAACTGGAGCAACAGATTAAGGATTTCCACATATCTTTGCGGTAAGGCAATTTAAATTAAATGTAGTGAGTAAAAATTTATCACCTATCAAAACTAATGATTTCAAAAGCATTAAGACTCAAGTTCCATAACTTGATCCCAAATTAGTCCTATCATCCACTCTATTATTCATTCCACTCTATTATTCATTCCACTCTCTATTATTCCTTAAGTTTTAGTCAATGAACTTTAAATAACACCTAAGCTTTTTAAAAAAATATGTTTATTTGCACTATGGCAAGATATTTTCAAATTGTTTTGGCTAATTTTAGTGTATTCCCATGATCCACTCTAGGCTATTCTGGGTTAGTCAGTGAACCCCAAATTACCCCTAGGTTGAAAAATCAAACAAAATTGTTCATTCACATACAATTGATAATAATTTAATAATATAATAAAAGCACTATTGTCCAAAAAAATTCAGATATATTTCGGCTTGGTCCCATAGAATTATACTTAATCAATTTCAATTTTTAGATTCACCAGTGACCTTAAAATAAATTATACAATTCATTAATAAATTATACAAAATAGAAAAAGCTGTTCCAGTTTATTTCACACCTTTTTATCAAATTTGCTGCCAAATTATTGATAGAAACACAATGTCTTAACTATCACCTTTAAACACAGCAATAAAATTTTGATTAAATTAGCCCAGTTTTCATGATGCATGCTTCTAGGTGATTCAGAACACCTATAAGCTGGTAAAACACCAGTGTTATTATTCCTGTGGGAATGCTAGAAGATCAAGCAGAAAATGAAGCAGTACTCATAGGTATTGGGTAGGAGCAAGGGGCTTTTGCTTTAGGCATATTCATAAATAGGTTAGCATGTAAATTGCTGACATTGCTAATATCAATTTAAGCATGTTTTGACACAATTATGTACAGTATGATAGTGTATTGTGACATGAGGATGTCATAACACTACCATTTGGGCATATCACTACCATATTTAGGTTTACTGTAAAGTGAGAAAACCAGAATGAGAATGGTCTAGCCTTGTACCAATTGTCTTTGTAGACAGTGCTTAGAACATCATACAATGTTTCAGGAATTTTATCTTAACAAAACATCAATCAATCACAAGAAATATCATGTTGTGACACCCAGCTGTTCAATGGAAAAATATTCATTTATAAAAGGTTGAAGTAATGCAGATTTGTCATTTTTTTTTTTTGGATGGAAAAAAAATAAAACATGTTTTTTCCTGTTTCTGCTCCCAAGAATTTGGGGTTAATTGATTCATACGGTTATTAACAGGTTATTTTTTTGCAGCAGAACAGGACCTATTAAAATACCTATGTTTTCATGATATGGTCAAGGCTGACTAGTCACCAACTCTTTAACTCCCTCAACATGATACAGTAGAATAGCATAGTTCTTGATTGCTCTTGTGCGGCGCAACAGAGACTAAATTATGCATCATCATCTTACTATGAATTCACTAGATGATATCTGTGAAGAGTTACTTTGAAATATCAATTTTCTAATGGAAAGAAATATTATCTAAACTCTACAGTAAGAGACTCAGAGAATGAAAATAAATTATAATTTTATTAATATTAATAATATGTGAAAAATCTTAAATTATTCAGATATTGAACCTTTGTTTAATAATCAGTTTTTCAATTACTTACTAAATAACACACAATAACATACTTTTAAACTTGTTATTTATCAACATTCTCCACTTTTTAAAAATTTATATGAAATTAAAATAGATTAAGTAAGTAAAAGTTGTGTTTACATGCACCAGAGAGATAAGCATAGGCCTACAGCATAGAATAGAAATACAGTAAAATGTTCTGAATCATTTAAGTTTACACATCCACGGTAAAATGCATGAACACATCTGTGTGTTGTTAAACCATGATGTTGTCTGATGTACAGTACTGTATCTCTAATAATATAAAATAACTGTGTAGGTTTCAGAGTAATCGGATAAATTTCAGATAGTAATTATTATATTGGATTAAACTGGTCTATTTTTGCATTTTAATGCAGAAAAAGCTATAGAAAACAAGTACTGTACACATAGCAAGTGTATTATGCTATTTGGTAGGTGTTTTTTGCAATTATGATTCCCGCCCTGAGTGCAAAATTCAGAAATATGTGTGGTTGATGTCATTTGCATTGGTGATATCTGCAGCATAACTTTTTAAACTACAAAATATATTTCAAACGAAAAAAAAAACAGTCCTACAGTCACCAAGTACAAAGAAAATGTAAAAACATCAAAATCAACATGTTTTTCTTCTACATTAGGACTAATTGTATGTATTTAAAAACCATTTCAAAATTATCTCCTAAGATCGCCATACCTTGTACCTAATATATAATCTGATATTGCAAGCAATTTACTTACATATTATTTGAACTTTAGGTGACCCCATATTACATTTACAACATGCATTTTCTTTTAAATATTTATACACCTTTACATTTATTTGTAATTATTAAAGTCATAGAATACCTTGTCCTCTATTCTATCTATAAATTACAGAAATCAAAATGACATTGTTAATGAATGTCAATGATTTGCATTCAAACTGTGAAAACCAAGATTTATCATAAATTCTAGGACTGTACGATTGAAATAAGACATTTATGGTAAACTAATTTATAGTTTGATTAGAACAATTGTAGTGCGACGTTTTTTGCAACTTTCTCTTGGTCAAACATCAAGTGGGGAGAAGTGGGACATTTAAACATTATCTGGCAGAATATTGTTTTCATATTAAACATTCTGTGTACAATTGCGGTCGTTTTGATCCAAGAGAGTGACTGTGTAATGATAATATCGGACTAGCATGTGATAGGCATAGGTTTGACTCTATCTGTACCATACTTATTGCATCCAATAGGCAAGATGCTTTACTCTCATTGCCTCGGTCTTCGGATAGGATGTAAAGCTGTTGGTCCTGTGTACATATAGTGCATAGAACAACCATGTATTATATAATAATATATTCTAGTGACTTGCTCGGTGATGATGCATTCTCATTAGTAATCGCACAACAGTGATTTACCGCATCAATATATCAGCTACAGGGTACGCTCTGTACAAGGTTGTTGCAATCGATGTTGATTGCCATCAGAAAGTTAATCTACCAATCACAGAGCTTCTATAAGGATTTTTAAGATCGAACTAATCTGTATAATCCATCAATAAAGACATTGTTAAGCTATTTATATTAAAAATAACCTTTTTGGAAAGCTTCTCATTTTTTAATAATGATTTATTTTTTGGTAGTTGTTTATCTAATTACTCGCGTCTAAATTACTTTGTTGATATGCGCATTATTCATTATGTAACAATTCATTTATTATTTATTTATTTTTTTCATTACTTTCTATTTACTAAAATTATATACTGTACAGTACATGTTTTATTTGTTGAGATGTGTATTGTGTATACACGTACTACAGTTAAACGTGCATAACACTAGTTAAACTGATCTGTATCGTATATTTATTTATTTATTTATTTATTCCGGTATATAAAACATTACAAAAAGCAGAACAAGTATGAAATTATTGTAGTACATATAATAAAAAGTTACATTACAGAAAAAAAAAAAAATACAAAACAATTTACAATATGCATAAAAAAATAAATATACTGTACATTAATCATAGATATAACCCTGATGTACGGTAACTTGAACACTGATAGATTTGGTATAGATCGATATATAGCCATAGCTATATAAACTTTTTACCGGATTACAATGGAGGTATAAATAGAATAGGATTGCATTTGAACGCACTGCAAGGTAAACTGTAATGTAACTCCAATAGACTGCAATTTAACTACAAAAGAGCTTTAAAACATACAGTTTTACGGAGAGTATAACATCTAAAAAATAGATCACTGAACATTTTCCAACTTAAACTTACATAAATGTTTATTTCGCTGAAACTGAATTTTACCAGTTTCTATCTTTTTATATGTCTTAGTTAAATTATAACTGCATTCTTTAAATTAAATGCCTTTTTTGTTCATTATCATGTTTCTTACCCTTTTTCTCATTTTTTATTTATTATTTTAGAAAATGTTAACTGTATTTTGTTTTTATTTGAAAAATAAATTATTATTGATTGATTGATTGATATGGAAGAAGTGCTGATAGACAAATGATTGTATTTGTTGAAGCAAATATAAATGTTCTGAGATAGTATTTTCTTTTTCTGTTTATACTATCAATTTGTTTTTTTGTTTGTGACTTTGGTATTTCTTATGGTGATTGCTTTCTATATGTTGCTGAGTGCGAATCACATGACATCCAAGTGTCATTTTGATTAGTATGCAGTCTAACAGTCTTCCCTAGAAAAACAGCACAGGACTATTTTCAATTTGAAAATTTAATTTTTAGTACAGTACAAAATTTTAAATGAGGCAAGACTAGGAGAATGGTCTGTACAGTATGTGAAGTTCATGCATATGTAGGTTACATAGGCAGGCATGCAAATCTTGTTTGTCCGTTTGAATGTGTTTCCTAATACTCAGTTTCACTAGGCGTAACTTACGAGCCTCTGGGGTCCGTCCGTTAGGGTACAAGGTTTTTTTCTACCTTCTCTGCCTCACTGACTGTTCTAAAGCTCTGACTACACTATCAAACTAGTTTGACAAAAAAAGTGTGATGTGCCCAAATATGGTAGTGATATGCCCAAATATGGTAGTGATATGACATCATCATGTTCATATATGGGCACATCACATATTTGTTGTTACATAAAGTTTGTTAATGTAGACAGAGCTTTATAACCAAAATTGCTTAATTGCTCTCCATAAAATGCTTTTCCTGCAATTCTAAATCTGACCACCAATTTGTATTGTATTTGTACTAGTAATATTATAAATAATGATGTTCAGATTTTGAATTTAAGGTAAAAGAAAATATATCCCCAAATAGTATTGTTGTTACATTTCCTTCTATTTAAACTTGAATGTAATTCATCTCTGTTCTATAAATACTCTGCATCTCATGTTGAAATATACAGGCCTATAGACATTCAACAATGTTATATAAACATTCCTAAAACATGAAGCAAAGATACTGTAAAACATACTGAGGGTATGTTCAGATCTATGGAGTTATGCTTTCGTATCGCAAGCAATGTCATATTATAATTAGCGTTGTAACACTGAGAAAAATGTTCAGATTTGCCTAACAAACGCTTTCGTTTCAAACTGAAGTGTCACCGATTTGGGCGAACATGTGGTATACAGGAGTAATTTTGATTGGTTAGAGGTCAAAATCGTTGATGCATGACTTTCGTATCGTAAGCGGCGTCCACCAATCTTGTACCTTGAGCTGTCGTAACGGACGAAAGATCAGTGTCGTACGAGGTGGCTTCCACTAATCTTTTCCTGGTTCAGACCTATGGAGTTGTAAGCCGCGTACAATACGAAAGCATAACTCCGTAGGTGTGAACAGGCCCTAAGAAAGTTATTGTTTTTATTTAAACAATATAAAGTACATTAGGTCAAGTTTTGATTACAGCATCCAAATTGAAACTATTACTTTTAAATATGTCTTTTGACCCATTTTTACCAAAAGTTGTAATGGAAATAAATAATAAATTGTAAAATCTTAAAAAGTGAGAAATACTGTATTTACAAATATTGGCAGTTTTTAGAATAAACAAAAATCTTTTCATTCATTTTTATTTTTTAGTGTCATATGAAATATTAGAAAATAAATTAATTTTTCATAATTTACAGTATGTATTCTTTAGTCCTGTGATTATTAATTGGAAATACATTACAACATATTTTAATACTGCACATTTTAATTTCTTAATACCTATACTATTTTCAGTATAAGATACAGTATATTATCATGAATGAAAATTGAAAAACATTCATAAACCCAATCAAGAATGAATTGATCAACCAATCATATTTTTCATTTTATTGTCGTTTATCTAAAATATTTATGGTATTTTTCATTGTTAATGTGAGACTATTACACACATTCATGACATTAACATTTCTATTTATGTTTTACACATCCGTCTCAGTGCCTACTGCAGTATGCATTATTTATAATCTTTATTTTGACATTTATTATTATTAATATATTAATGATTTGTTTGAATTTATTTCAAAGTAGTAAAATATCTTTGTTGAAAAAATGAAAAAATAACTGTAAAAATTTAACTTATTTATGAGGGATTTATAAACTCACACAGGGCATTCAAGTGAATTATTCTTTAATTGTGTAAACAAGAAATATTTCTTTAAAAATACCACTTGACTCATTGACAGTTTTATTTATTCTGACTTCATTAAATGATGCTTTTATTGTTATTCTATAATAAATTAAGTAATTTGTGCGTAAAATAGCCTGAGATACTCTATTTGTGTAATATGCATGAGTTTTGCCTAATATTATTAGCAGCTTTCATATTCTCTCTTCTTCAAGTTCTTGGGGTGTGCGCATGCCCAGTACGAGTTTACAAATTCCCATTTTCAGCCTTCGTAAGTAATAGCTTCCGTGTTGATACTGTTTTGTAATGATTCCGTCCACTGGACTATAACTGCCTAAAAAGACGTGGCTTGAAAAATGTTATTCTGCATTATACGATTTCCTTTGGGTTTGAGACACTAAATTTCTATAGTGGTGGGTTTATATCATCAAAACCTTCGCAAAATCTCTTTTAAAACGCCACATGATCTTCTCATCCAGTGGTTGGAGTCTAAAATAATCAAGCCTGTCGTCAATGAGGAATTAAATTAAAAATATATAAAGAAAGTGATTTTTATGAGTGTTTTATTAATCAGTAGATAGTGCAAATAAGAAAAAAATTATATTGAATTATTTAAATTTATTTCCAAATTGATTGAGTTGAATATTTATATAAGAAACTGTGTCAGGTATAATATGGATTGTCTAGTCTAGAAGTCTCCAGCAGTTGCTATGGTTATTGACCAACACTGTCTCAGATTCATTTAATAAGGATAAAGTAGATAGAACTCATTAGTGTTAATTGCACTGCTTCTGTTAAAAGAGAACTTCAAATTTGTCTGGAAGTATTCTCTGTACTTTAAAGTTGTTAACATAATACTGTAACTTAATTATAACCAAAAGTCCAACCAAAAATCCCTTAGATTTTCTACGCAGAAATTAATTATTGATTAAAGTGGAATAATTAATTGATTAAATTTGATGTAGATTTTACTAAAAAAAGATTCAGTATAATCTCGGACTGAGGATATGTGAGTGAGTGGCCATGCAGTTAAGACAGTGTAACCGTAATCTTTAGCCTTTATAGAAAAGGTTCAAGACTCACTCGCTCCATGGTTCGCGGTAGAATGAGTCTTCTTGAATAAGGACTATAAACCATAGGTCCAGTGTACAATAATGCTCATGTGCACTTGAAGAAACCTAGTACATCTTGAGAGACAAGTTGGGGTTACCACAGTGTACAGTACTAGCTCATACAGACATTGCCGTAGTTGGCACCACCAACATGAGGGAGAAGAATTTTGTTGAAAGCTGGTGTAACAGTATGTCCACAGCGCTATGAGCGCTATTGTTGCGGATGTGGTGCTATATAAATCAAATTCAGACACAAGACTATGGTATATTGTTAATCTGAAAATAATTCCATCCCCAGTCTCCAGTATACTCATCATATGGTACCTTTGCCACAAATTGCGAATTACCAAATAGTTTGTACACAACATGTTATCTGCTGCTTTTATTGATCCTGCCTATCCCAACATTTTTTTATGACCTCATACAATACTCTTATGATTTTACCACATCTACTTCACCACTCCCAGACAACAAAAAATGTTGTAACTGATAATTAAATACCACATTCGTGTTTTCAGACACATTTATTTTATCCTGGAGATGATTTATGCCTTGTCAGATTTTAATAGCAGTTTCTTATTTTGACCTGTGGGGCTTAAGCCTGGCAAATAGCTTGTAGTGTGTGAATATGACTGTCTTCAATTCATCAAAGATGACATCAGTACCAAGTGACTTGCTCCATAGATTAGTAAAATTTAATAAATCATTAACAAGTTCACCCAGAGGACATTAAATTTGAAAAAGTTTGTACAGTACTAAAAACATATATCATGAAAAGGATAATAAATAACAAAATGACAAAATTAATATGAATATATTAAATGTAATGTAATGAAATAGCGCTCTATAAATGAAGATCAGAGCGCTGTGGACTTATATGTTACACCTTTTCAACAACATTCTTCTCCCCTAAGGGTCACATTGTGTCATCAGCAGCCAACTACAGCCCCATCACGTCTGTCCACGACAGTGTGTGTGTGTGAACTAGTACACCGGGGTAACACTCTATTCGTCTTGAAAGATGTACTAGGTTCTTTAAAGTGCACACGAGCAATGTGCATACACTGGACCTACGGTTTATAGTCCTTATCCGAGAAGACTTGTTCTACCACCAGAACCATGGAGCGAGTGAGCCTAAAATGTTTCTGAGTTAATTATTAATTATTAATCTTATTTAGAATTGTTTCTTACCTATTGGCTTAATTATAAATTGCAAATTTGCCTTGATTGGGTATTTTGAACTTTGAAACAAGGCTATTAACTTTAAAGCTTTTAATAATAGTTAATTGTGTAGTATAGAATTGTCAAACATCATCATGTACAGTACACTACAATAACATGACATTCAGTCTAATATAAACAAGTATGTGTCAATCAAACGTGTTTCATTAGTATTATTGTTTTATTTTTAGGAAGATTGTACATCAATCTTGCCACAAACCTTCTCTATGGTCCAACTAACAATCCTAGAAGGGGTACCCAAAAATCCAAATTAACTCGATAAAGAAGAAACTAATAAAGAAAAATAATTGTGAAGACTGGGTTTATAAATGATTTATTATACACCGCAGACAATGTTATGAGGAGCAGCTCAATCTTCATTTGGTTGACTCTGATTTTCTGAAAGATACAACATTTCAATCATCATTTTATTTTTCCATTACAGTGGTCAAACTCCAGCCATAGCAGAGAAGAATTTTCTAGAGAGAGCAAAATGGTTGGACATGTATGGAGTGGATTTACACCCTGTGCGAGGAGAGGATCAGGTGGATTATTATCTTGGCCTGACACCAACCGGAGTTGTTGTGTATAAAGGCAAAAATAAAGTCTCTGTTTATTACTGGTAAGAATTAAAATGGTATCAGTGTTGTGTGTCTCTGTAAGTAATGATTGTTTGCTCCACTATTCTCTAAATTTGAAATCTATCCATGCATGACCAATACCCATTCAGTGGAACATATATTCTCCCCAAAGCTTCTTGATATTATACCTATAATTTTCTTACTATGTAAACGGAAAATTAAATAGAGTACAGACGAACTTATGATCCTGTGTGTTTATTTTAAACACTTTTTGTAAAAATAATAATAATACTTTGTTTGTTTGTTGGCCCATTGTCGCCTATAGACAAGCATAAACAGCTTTGTTACATATTATTACCATACGATACACGTAAACACCAAAGGGCGTTATCACAACAAGGCGTTATCACAACAATGTTATAATTACCAAATTAAGTTTTGTATTTTTTCTTTAGGCAAAGAGTGGTTCGAGTTCACTATCGGGAAAGAGAGTTTGTTATTACAACTAAAAACAAGGAGGTAAGTGATCAAAAGAAATGAATAGAAAAAATAAGCTGGGAACAGTGTTATTCAAATAAATTCAAAATTGTTTTGCTTAGCTATGTGTACAGATTGTAACAGCTCAGTTTTGTAAAAACCTGAAGTGTTCATTTAGCTTATTCTTGGCCAATATACTGTCAGCATGTCATTCTTATCATCTCAGGATATTATTTTGACCTTTAAACTTATAAAATGTTCTTTATTTGTAAAATATTGAGTGAGTATGTTTTATAGAATTAAATTAGATTGAGGGAAAAAGAAAAACAAATTGATTTGCAATTCAGTGAATGGGAAAACAAATTTTAAAATTTCTTTGCCACCAGAGTCTTGAGAATGAATACATCTTTGAGGTGGAGGGTAAAGCTGCATGTAAGCATTTGTGGAAGTGCTGTGTGGAGCAGCATAGCTTCTTTAGACTTCCTCAAATGATGGACAACCAGGCAGATATTCAGAGGCAGACAGGGACAGCAAGAAGTCCTAAATACAGGCAAAAGTGAGTATTGACATTTGAAAACGTTCTATAACTACTAACTTCTAAATCTGAAATTTAATGAAAATTAAACCTTTTTTGGGGGTTAAAACTCTGTATTTTCTCATGAAGACCTAAGACCTTGTGTAGAGCATCTTGAGGATGCTTGTTCTGTAAAGGACAGTGAATGAAGATATAGCTCTAATACGTTTATTGTTCCCTTCTAAGTGCAAGAACACAAAAAGAAGCACTTGAAATTTCACAAGAAATTAATCGAGCACCACCAAAAGTCTACCGTGCTCGCAGTAGAAGGTATGCTCCTCGATCGGCAGAACAGAACACAAAAAGCCGTAGCCCACCAGACGGAGAGACTAACAGCGAAAGTAGAAAAGGTCAAACCATTGGTGGTACAACAGTGTCAAAAGCCCCTGAGCCAACACGAACGTAAGTTAGAATAACTTACCATTTGTACATTGTTAGAGATGAATTCAGACTGGACCATAGATGAATTAAAATAATAATAATTGTGTTATTTTTGTATTCTGATTTGTATGCAGAATTGATAAATATTAATAAAAAAATGTTGTAATGGATAAATATTTGAAAGACATTTAGTGGAGGTATGAAGGTTTAAGCTTTATGATTAAAGGTCAACTTCCATAATCCACTCAATTGTCCAAGCTTGACCATTCTAAGTCTCTGTGTATCTATCAAACTAAAAAAGAGTGTGATTTGTCCAAATATGGTAGTGATATGCCTCATGCATCATCATGTCCATATATGGGCACTAACATAAAGTTTGACATTTTGTTGGCATGTCAACAATGTTCAGATAGTTTGCCAGATTGACAGTGATAACCATCCCAACCACTCCTCCTGCTAGGCTGTTGGTACCTGCCATCCCAACCACTCCTCCTGCTAGGCTGTTGGTACCTGCCATCCCAACCACTCCTCCTGCTAGGCTGTTGGTACCTGCCATCCCAACCACTCCTCCTGCTAGGCTGTTGGTACCTGCCATCCCAACCACTCCTCCTGCTAGGCTGTTGGTACCTGTCATCCCAACCACTCCTCCTGCTAGGCTGTTGGTACCTGCCATCCCAACCACTCCTCCTGCTAGGCTGTTGGTACCTGCCATCCCAACCACTCCTCCTGCTAGGCTGTTGGTACCTGCCATCCCAACCACTCCTCCTGCTAGGCTGTTGGTACCTGCCATCCCAACCACTCCTCCTGCTAGGCTGTTGGTACCTGCCATCCCAACCACTCCTCCTGCTAGGCTGTTGGTACCTGTATTAACTAATACTCCCATGTGTATCTTCTTATTTAAAATATTTCTCATTATCTTTTTGGCTTTCTGTAGGCCCCACCAGCATCGTCGTAATGTACAAGACCCAAATGGATCAACCACTCCTTGGGAAGGAAACGAGAGAGTGTAAGTAGTAATATAAATTTGACCCATGTACAATCAATGTTTTGTATTTCCTATTGATTGTTTCATTACAGTATTTAATACCAAATTCTGATTGGCCAAAAATTGCATGGATTAACACAATCAAATAGAGTATCACGGTACTGACGTCACGACGGTAGGTGGCGCTGTGTGGTTGCTAGCGCAACCAAAAATGCGTTCAGCCTGCCTGAGTGACTCCAAGATCACCAATTGTTTGGAATAGGCTTATTGAAGTAGTCATTTTAAAACTTAATAATTTTCAATAAAAACAAACTAAAATTTCCAAGTTAATCATTCTGAAGATTAAGGGGTTTCCCCGATGTACTGGTGCACCTCAGTCCTTGCCATTGCCACCAAATGAGTGCCATTAAGTGGCAGCTGTACGACACAAGAGAAGAAAGTTGTTGTATATGTTGTCCACACCTGTTCACAATTCAGCACAGTAGGCTGCAATGCGTAGGTTATTTCTGCATATTTAGATTAATTTTTTTTTACGAGGTTTACACACTACTTGTCCCAAGTATTTAAGGTCTAATATGTTTTAAAATTGTAACATGTGAACATAATTTTTCAGTGGGTTATATACAGCAGCAGGAGCGTCACCAGTGTCTGTGCGAAGTGTTAATTCTAATCATAGACGACGCTCTCGCTCACGTTCCCCCGGTGCAAATTCATATCGTAGGCAAGATACAGACAAGTCTGATTACTCGGGAAATGAAAGCGAATCAAGCAGACGACGCAGGTAATGAGAGAATCATTTGCATTTTATCTATGTTGTATAATTCACTAAAGCTCTGTCTACACTATCAAACTTTATGCGACAAACAATGTAATGTGTCCATATGTCCATATATAGACGTGATGATGTCATATCACTACCATATTTGGGCACATCACAGTTTTTGTCAAACTGGTTTGATAGTGTAGCTTCATAGTTACTAACGTCTTTGCATTCTCACTTCTGATGACAATCGAAAACATATTGATCGAAACGTTGAGAAACTCGACAATTCTTTTCAGAAAATATGTGGTGTACTGCAAATTTTATATCAATAACATTATTTATATTTCTTTATTGCTTCGTAGGCACAAACACAAGTCTGGTTCAGAATCAGAAGGTGACAATCAACATCATCATAGACACCGTAGAAGAAGGTAAATAAGAAAGTCAAGAAGTTTGGTGAACCTTCAACCATTCAAAAAACTACAATTTTTTATAAGACCACTGACCATCCAATGTAATTCTGCAATCTGCTAAGCCATGCACCCAATCTGCCCCTGATTATTATACTGTATTTCCACATATGTCCTTTATGTCTGGTATCACAGACAATTAAACATTATGTCTGTGTGATGCTAGAGTTATGTTAGATTAGGCTTGGCCTATCAGGTGTAATAAGTGGTACTGTACCACAGAATTTACCTATGATACTGGACAGATAGATGTATTACAATGAGTGTAATACTGCATATTGTATGCTAAAAACGTTACTTATATGCAAAGTGAACATATTTATTTTATGGCTAATCGCGATTAAATAGACTAAATATTGAATGGCAATGGCAATATAACATGTTACCTCATAAGAATAAGAAGGTTGAAATTTTGATTATTCCTACCAGGCATTCACTCTTCTCTTTTGCTACTACTCATTTCTTTAATTTAGCCTTTTCTGTTTTTATTTAGTTTTGTTTAAATAATAAATGTACTGTTACTATTCACAATTATTCATATATTGCATGTGACTCATATTATTGATACTATTGATTGTAATCATTTGATCATTAACTCAATTAACTTTCATCATTACTTGAATTTATTCATGTGGACAACCTTAAGACTGTTAAATAATCATTATTCATTACTATACAAATAATGAATGTTTATGAGTGCAATGGTACAAATAATGGCACGAGGTGAATGATAAAAGGTTATATCAACGAGGCAAAGCCGAGTTGATATAACCTTTCATCATTCACCAAGTGCCATTATTTGTACCATTACACGAATACAAAACATTCATTATTTGTTTTATATAACATCTAGACGTTTTTTTTTCGTACACAAAAATGTTTCAAAAAGTACTATTTAACGATCGTTGAATAGTGCGTACTATTGCACGCCATGTGACCAACATTCGTCCAATCAAATGACAGGAATTTATATAGGTGTTATATAATTATGCTTATTTAATTGTTGAACTTCAACCTAATTCACATTACTCTGCTGAGAGAAGTATATATACTATATATTGACTAATTGTACCACAAATATGTCTACATTGCATAGATAAGCATGTCTTGATTGCTTTACTGTGGGGACTTTATAACCACCACTGGGTTTCATCACCCCCATCCCACGTCCATACTATTTCATCCTGATCTCTCCTTTTCTTAGTTATGTATCATGTCATCTTAATATGCTTATCAAAATTGTTTCAAACAACCGAATATCATCAACCTAAAATAGCTTGTATCATGGAGCTATAGTTTAGTTTTTACTAAATCTAGAGCCTCTATTAAGGGGACACCTTAAAAACTCAACAAAGTGTCTCTTAAATATGGGCTGGCATAAAGGCGGAAGTAAAACAATTTGTTCATTGTTATTTTCGTGAGTGTCACAAGAGGGGTCACATGAGGGGTACTATTGTATGGGAATATATGATCTGCTCTTATAGTATGCAACCTCCACTGAGGTATTCTTTAAAACAAGGATTGTACCTCAAGATTCTGTTTGACGACAAAAATAGAAACATAACATGTCGTACCTAATAAGCATTAGTTATTAATTAATACATATAATTAAATAGTTAATTAATGCACTTTCATTGGTCAGTAATGCATCCAACTAATATCAAAACAAATTTAATTTCCTAACTTCAGGTCAGCTTCTAGAGGGGGCGATAGTAGCGGAAGTGAGTCCGAACATCGCCACAAAAAACATCAGAGCAGACGACGCAGGAGGTACACCGTTTACTAACAAATTAAACATACTAAAACTTAAGTAATGTGTAGTGCCTGGTAATGTGCATGGAAAATAGTACTACTAATTTATCATTTTTACTGACAATATTATATGTTTGGTTAATTGGTATCTTAATATTTTAGGTGATGGTTTAGATCAGACAATCAAGTTAAAAAACAAACATTTTTTTAAGCATTATAACTTTTATAAGTACAGTAATTGAAAAAATAATAAAATAAAATAATGTAAAATTCGTTCCCTCACAGAAATATATAAATCCGACATTTTTTTTTTAAGAATAATATTCTAAAAACTAGGAAAGATCTTCTCATTCTAGTTTAGCAAAAGTTGGCTAAACCTTTCTTTTCTGGAAAAAGAAATACGAATACATAGCATAATTATTATTATTTTATATAGATCATCAGATCGCATGGTCGATTCACAAGCACAGTGGGAGTACATTCAACAAGCGCATCAGAACCGAGGTGAAGTGAGAACAGCAGATGATGTCGTGATACGTAATCTTAGAAACGGGTAATTAAATTTGTTGTTATTGAATTTTGACAGAATAATAAATGAGATCAAGGAATTATGAAAGCCACAATATTTAGAGATGACATGAAAGGGACTAGGTATATGAAAACCTGTAGTAAAGGAATATTCCTGTAACATAGACATTCTACAAGGTGCAGGCCTTCTACGAGTTACAAGCCATGTCACTATTATTCTACTGCAGTTATTGAAGTAACTACCTTTTATTTATTTCCTTATACAATTCTACATTGAAGCAAACATAAATCACATGGTATTGAAGTAAAAAAATGTAGCTACTGCAGTAAATTCAGTAGAATAATGTTGACATTGTCTGTAAAACTTGTAGCATTAATAATGTTGCAGCGTATATACGCTTTAATACATACCAGGTTTCTGGTTAACATAGTGACCCTTTCAGATAGAACCTTAATATGGCATGACTTATGAGACACAATCATTCTGTTTTATAATAATATTAAATTTAATAATTGTATAAAGTAATTACATTTTCATAATGGATTAAATCCATATATTTTGTGTTTTACAAATTTGATATTGATATTATAAGTATAACATTTACTAAGCCTCTGTAAATTTGATATGCATAATAATAATAATCTGAATGCGACCTATATTTATATAATTCACACATAAAAGTAGATTAGTTACTGCACAGTAGTACAAGTAATCGTAACAAGTGTCAAATTTTTATGTCAAGTTTAGGGACATAGAAATTGCACTTTAATGTCATGTTTAGAGTGATATTATTTCACAATATAGAAATGTACAACATAGTCTGTGTGTGATGCGAGTCACAAACAGTAACCTCCCTTTCCTCCAATCTACCCACTTTCTTCATCTACCCCTTCTTCTATCCATCCCCCTCCATCTAACACTACCTCCATCTATCCCCTTCCTTAATCTACTCCCTTCCTCCATCTACTCCCTTTCATCTACCTACTTCCTCCATCTGTCCCTTCCTTCATCTATCCACTTCCTCCTTCTACCCCTTCTTCCATCAATCCCCCTAAATCTACCCCTACAGTACCTCCATCTATCCCCTACCTCCATCTACCCTACCTTCATCTATCCTATCCTCTTCCTCCATCTATCCCCTTCCTTCATCTACCCACTTCTTCCATCTACCCTCTTCCTCCATCTATCCTCTTCCTTCATCTACCCACTTCTTCCATCTACCCTCTTCCTCCATCTATCCTCTTCCTTCATCTACCCACTTCTTCCATCTACCCTCTTCCTCCATCTATCCTCTTCCTTCATCTACCCTCTTCCTCCATCTATCCTCTTCCTTCATCTATCCTCTTCCTCCATCTACCCTCTTCCTCCATCTATCTCCTTCCTTCATCTACCCACTTCTTCCATCTACCCTCTTCCTCCATCTATCCTCTTCCTTCATCTACCCACTTCTTCCATCTACCCTCTTCCTCCATCTATCCTCTTCCTTCATCTATCCTCTTCTTCCATCTATCCCCTTCCTTCTTCTATCCCCTTCCTCCATCTATCCTCTTCCTTCATCTATCCTCTTCCTTCATCTATCCTCTTCCTCCATCTACCCTCTTCCTCCATCTATCCTCTTCCTCCATCTATCCTCTTCCTCCATCTACCCTCTTCCTTCATCCTCTCCAAACCCTGATTTAAACCCTCCAAATGTGCATGTTTAATACTATTAATCCACTTGTTCTCTACATACAGGAATCTTCCTATTACTCCAACACCGGAACAACGAATGTGGCGCCGTGCTCGATCGTAGGTTTTCATTGACATCTGGCTTTTGTTGTCACTGTTAATATTTGATTTATCCTTTTTTATTTTTCATGCTGTAGATGTTTTATTTATTTGTGGTTTTGGGTTTTTTTTTTCTTTTCTGCATGCTTTACTAATTATGTTTTTATGCTTTGAACAACTTTCAATATTTTTCCTTCTGTTTACTTGTTTATAATCTGCTATTTTTCTATAGTGCTATTTGCCAACAAAATACAATAAATGATAAGAAAATAGAAAATCTTGATTGATAATTCATGTTTTGTAACTATAAATGTATACTTTTACTGTAGTTTGTACTATGCAAACACAATTCTATCATCAGTTGACTATCATTTGTTTTGTATTCAATTTTTAAATGATTAATTTTGATGCTTTTGTTGCTTTTATTCCTTTAAAAATAACCTTTTTGTCAGCTTTATGTGAATTAGTAAAAGTATTAAATGTTATGTAGATCTGAACTATCCCCATACTCTTGAAAGAGGATTAATGCTGGACTAACTTTAGTCTTAGACTAAATTTAGTCTTTGCTAGCTTATAGAAGAATAATATGTAATGGGTCACCTAACTGATAAATATACATGGTTTCAAGAATACCGAAACAAAGCTGGTTCAAGACTATTTTAATCCTTGACTAAAACTAATCCAGGACTAAAGGTAGTCCTGGATTACTAGTTCCGGACTAAAACTTAATCCTTGATTATAAGTTCAGGACTAAAGGTTAGTCATGGATTACTAGTTCAGGACTAAAGGTTAGTCCTGGATTACTAGTTCAGGACTAAAGGTTAGTCCTGGATTACTAATTCAGGACTAAAGGTTAGTCCTGGATTACTAGTTCAGGACTAAAGGTTAGTCCTGGATTACTAATTCAGGACTAAAGGTTAGTCATGGATTACTAGTTCAGGACTAAAGGTTAGTCCTGGATTACTAATTCAGGACTAAAGGTTAGTCCTGGATTACTAGTTTAGGATTAAAGTTATTCCTCTTTAAAATACAGGTTAATAGAAGAAAGTTTTAGCATTAACCATCTACTACTACAAAATTAAAAATGAAATGAATAATATGACATCACCTAATATACACAGAAATCTAATGATTCTGGTCTTGTCATGAAACTCCAAATAAATCATGGATTTCCAATAATTTATAAGTTAGCACAATCTGGTGATTACATTGTCGTGTTTGGTGTGAATTGTTTATTGAACCTGGAAGTAAAACATATATAAAAAATGTCCGTATTTCCTTTTAAGGCATTCTGGAGACAGGCGAGCCAGCAAGGAATTGAAGAAACATATTGAGTATGAACTTGTTGACACTGAGCAGGACGGAGATCCATATGACATTCCTTATAAAAACATTGTGTGAGTTATTTGTTTTTTTAATATTGTTTAGGCATTCTAACCCTAACAAATATTCATGTTCATAAATTATGTTATCCATTTTTTGTAGAACTACTGGAGTTGCAGTTAGAGTGAGCAAATCACCCTTACAGCCTAGGAAGAGAAGCAGAAGCAGAGACAGAAAGAGGCTTAGTCAGTCAAGCATTGAGGGCGACAAACAATATGAAGAGGATGAGTATGTTGTTTTGTTATACTGCATGATAATTTTTTTTGTTAATATTTATATTAATTAGTAATTAATTATTAGTATTATTAATTTTTATTTATTTTATGTGACGTTATCAGTGGCTGATCTCAATCGAGATACAAATAAAATAAGCAAAAAGCTTAATCAAAATGATAAATTAAAACAGCCAGCCAGAAAGAAATTTATAGAATTATTTATGAATTTAGATTCTAAATTACAGTATATTATAATAAAAAATAATTAATTAAATTAGAGCTTTACTTTTTCTTCAGCACAAGCACTTTTCTATTTTAATTGTCAAATATATTTTAATTGAATTGAATTATTTTTTTTCTTATTATCTATTTAGGGACAAGTTCATAACATTATCAATCCAACAACCTACACCCGTACAACAAGCTAGACATAACTCAGGCTATGAACCACCGTACAGTTCTCCAACCCACAAACCCAGACAACAAAACAATGGTCCTCCTCCTCCATACACACAAGCATCTCCAAGTCGAGAAAAGCATCGGAACGGAGAGATTCGTGTTGTGTCTGGACCAGTACGTCCATCAGGGGAAAATGGAGGAAGAGTACCAGATGTTGCCAATGTTGGAGAACGAGGAATGTTTGCTAGGCAACAGGAAGAAAAGATAAAAAGGATGAGTAGAAATGGAAAAGATCAGGTACTGAACTAGTAAAATAAAGAATTAGTTAATTAAGGTTTAATGTCAACTGTAAGCCTATACTACACTAGCAACTTGATCAAACTTTGTCCTATGTGGAGAAGTGTGTGGTGTCTGTCTGACACTAGGTATTGGAGGCTGTCAATTTTCATCCGATCACATGACTGCAATGACTGACTTGATTTGCTGAGTTCACAAACCTTTAAGAAGGTGCAAAGAAGTTGTTAACTGTCTATACTAGCAAACGTTACAAATTTTTCTTGCCAAACATGGAGTTTGCTCAAGTTTGCTTAGAAACTATGGAAAAATCTACTACTAATTTTAGAACTATAGGATAGCTATATATTCTGTCTTTTATAAAAATAAAATTCACACACATGTCCAATCAAATGACGACAAGAGCAATAATATTGTGATGATATAACTTATTTATTGTTGATGATGACATCATTTGATTGGATTTTAACAAATATTATTGTAATATTAAGACAGCATAAATAATGGTTATAATATAGTTCTAGAATGAAAAGTTTTAGTTTTATGTAAGAAAAATATATCTATTTATCGTCTATTGTATCATCCTAGTGTGCCTTAATGCTATAATTAAGTACAAGGTGTACAGAGCCATTGATACAGTATGTATTTTTCAAAACATAATTTCTCTTGTGTTTGCTAGGATGCTGGGAGTGGTTATTACTCTGCTTCTGTGTATAGAGTTGACATGAGTGACACACCAAGCCCAAATCCCTACCTACTTCTACACTCTTCCTTTTGTTCGTACGCCTCATCTTTCTTTAAGACAAAGGAAGATGATGGTTATAAGTTTAGCAGTCAGAGACACAGGCGTGATTCTGGTATTGAAAGTGATTATATTTATCAAAGGTATGTATTTATCAGATAAGAATTTTGATTATTTTGCATCTGTTCTTACATATTAGAAAAACAGCAATGTATATATCAGATATGCATTAACTCAGTTCCTTTCATAACACAAAGTTCATAGATTGTTTAACGTTTTTTAATGTCTATATCATGCCAAAATTGAGGTTTTATTTTTGAACACGCAATTAGAACTCTAGCTCTGTCATATTTGGTATAATTTACACTTTATACTGGTAGTTTAGCTTGGTGTTTAGGAGGAACCAGATAATCCTCTAAATAAATTATTTAAGCTTAGACTGACACTCGACAGTTAGAGGAAAAATGACAAAATCAGCAATGTTGTCAAAACAATATAGATTATCTGATAAAAATCCTAGAAAGTATGCCACGTTTCGATATTCAAGGCTTCTATGAATGGATGTACTGGTTGGGAGCAGAAAAGCTAGTAGACCATACCCAGTACCGTTTTGATTACGATCAATCGGGAAATTACCTCACGACAATCATTCAATTCATGTATTTAATAGCAAGTTTTTAAGATCACTTTAGAATCGCTTGTTACAACGCTTTATATTATTGTACAGTATTCTATATATATATATATATATATATATATGTCTAATTGCAAGTTAAATTCAACCAATCAAATTTCATTTTTTCTATGTTGTTTAAATGACAATAAATACTATAATTGTATATCGTATCGTAAATAATGAGTTCTTATTCTCCTTCTACAGTGATTCAGTAGAATGTCAGTTCAAGGAATCTGTGTCAGATTATGAATGTGAAGATTCATTGGCAGTAAGATTAGATAACACATTACGTATACAAAACTCTTCCAATCAACGGAATATAAAACACCCTCAAGTTGGCAGTGAATTCAAGAGTGGGCATAATTTAATGGCAGAGTCTTTTGGTGAAATTAGCGAGTATCCGTCACTTCATTTAGACTCATCAAAAATTAAACTAGAAGATTTAAAAAGCTGCATGGCTGAACTTTTACGTCCGGTTACCTCAGGATTAGGTCAAAGGTCAAATAGAAACTCTTTTGAGCAAAATGCTTATTTATCTCAGGATGAGATGCATGGATCAGGTATACAATACATGCCAAACGGTAGTGAGTTGTTGGTGTCATCAAGCCCTGGTGTGATTGAACACTGTGGTGACCAGGATGTAAATGATGCTACTTATTCAACAACAGAACAATTGTATGTGCATTCCATTAGAGAGCCTTATGAAAATATGAATCTAGAAATTCAACCGAACCAGTATAGTATATGTGAATATAATCCTAATTTAGAAGCTATAAATTCTTCTACAATTTCCTACTCAAGTCAAGAGGATCTGATGTCTATATATGGAAATAGTGTAAAAGATGAACACTCATCAGGAAGAAATGAAAGTTCATAGAAGTATAAAGTATGAAATCCTCTGCCTCGGTGTGTGCACCTATTACTGCCCCATCATCCCCAGCCTAACTTGTCAGTATGAAATCCTCTGCCTCAGTGTGTGCACCCATTACTGCCCCAACATCCCCAGCCTAACTTAATTGATAGAATATTTTTATGAGTTAAAAAATTGAGTGTCTTGTCAGTCAATCTCTCAATCAATCAACAAATACAAACGATTTATACCGCACTTCAGGTCTGTTTTTAATGAAAAATCACAAAGAACTGCTTTCTTCAACCTTAGTTTTATATAAAGATTGTGTTACAATTAAAATTGCTCTACGAAAACCTGGTATTTAACAATCGAGATCAATTTAAAATCAGTTTAAAATAAGACTTAGTTTATAAGCACGATAAATTATGAAATAGTTTATCCATCGTGTAATTGGTGAGTTGCTTGCTTTTAGATGCGAAGGAAGAAAAAAGAGGAAAACGATTTATATCATAAATGGGGCTGAGAATGACAATCCATAAAAATAAAGACTTTTTAAATGTGTATATAAATTCGGAGGAATATTTATGTTGTGTACATACAGTATATAATTGCTTGCTTTTAATTTACTAAATTATATTTGTAAATTAAGAATTCTGTGTATATGGATACAAATACAAGGTTCTGTGTGAAATTTACCGAAATAATACATTACAATGTATGAATGTAAAATGTTATCTTTAAACTGTTCTTGTTATCAACCATATTGCTTGTAAAAATATACATAACTGCTTTAAAAAAGCATTATTCAGCATTGATTATAAAAAATAGTCTTGTCTCAAAATTGTTCTTATGTATATATGTTAAGTCTGTCTACACTATCAAACTTTATGTGACAAAAAAATGTGACAAATATATGGAAGCCGGACACGATTAGGTCGTACCACTACCATATTTGATCACATCACTACCATATTTGGGCACATTACACGTTTTTGTCAAACTTGTTTGGTAGACAGAGCTTTACAAGAACCGAAATTTGCAGTAATGCAAGTGATTAAATATTGCATATCTATTAAATCAAAACAAGATCAAAGTATGTTTCATTGTTTCCGCAGCATAACTACAACAAACTGAGATCTAATTGTTTACATTTATTTTGTTAATGTGCTTGAAATCATGATTGTTAACGTCATGGTCATCAAAAGTAAATGTTTTAACATTAATTCATTTTAAAAAGATGATTATCTGGTTAAACTGTGATTCATTTTCACTGAACATTTTAAAAAATAAATAATCAAACAATATAACTGTGGAAATGAGGAGCATCAGAACTTGCCTCTTTCCGTGCTGATGGACACAGCACCTAACATCAAGTCTGGTGGCTTTTCCCGCCGCTCCTTTAGGCTGTTATATTCAAGAGAACGGAATCAATAGTTTCCGTGCGGTAACTTATTGTTTATTTAAACATTAAAACATTAAAAAAAATCTAGTGTACAAATTACTGTGAAATACAACAGCACCACATGTTGTCCTCTGTTTTGTTTGTAAACGCCACCAAGATATGCAGCAGCAGCAGATTTTGTGTGTACGATTTGGAGATATATAATATGTAGGCCTACTAATTTCATTCAAAAAGGCATTTAAATTAGCTGTAGATCGTTTTTAGGATTTTGATTGAACATGACGTGGAATCGTTGGAAAATACATAATTATCATCCAATGTACATATATATTTAGCCTATATATGAGTTCCAGTTGCCTGTCGAAGATTCGTATTGCTGCAGCCTGGGCTGGGCCTTGGCCTGTTGCAGGGGTGTCACAAAACCTAAGACCACGAAAGCTAAAACCCCCTAAGACCTAAGATCACGAAAGCTAAGACCCAACACCTAAGATTACAAATACTAAGATATACTACAGCTTAAAAACAATACTTGTTTATCCATACATAATTTTAAACACAGTAGGTTTAATTTATTACCATAAATATAATTTAATACTACCGCAAAACATAGATAAACTCACATTATTTTCGCCCGTTGAGTAAATGTATATTTTTTCTTTACAACAAACAAACTTGACGGGTTGTTTGTTGGTATATATTTACTCCATTGTGTTGGTTCAGAGGATGTTTTTCTTACGCACCTGCCTTTCTTGTATTTTGACTCCAAATTTGTTGACTAACTTTATCCTGAACACCACACTTTAAAATTAGGACTTATAAGTACTTTCAGAAGGAGAAACACATCATAACAAATAAATAAATCCTTTAAATTGATGATTTTACAGATGTGTTTCTTTGTATACTGTAATGTAACTCCTCGAGCTCCCCATGCTCAATGTTTTTGTTTCTATGGAGCGCCAAAAGAGCAACAATAATAGTACAAGTATAAAAACAGAAAGAAAACGAAACAAAAAAACTTATCATGATTTTTAAATTAAAATTTATTTGCCAGTATTTATTTCTTCGTACTTTCATGATTATACTATTATCATTACAATTTTAATTTTACATTGTTCCATCCACACTGTAGATGGACTCCACAGAGTTTTCAGCCCTCTATATAATTTTTGCTCTTTTGACGTTCCATAGAAACAAAAACATTGAACATGGGGTAGGCCTACTGTACTGTAGGCTAGTCATTTTGTGTGCGAGAAAAACGTCTGTAAAATCATCAATTTAAAAATGTATTTGTTACTTTTTATGTGATTCTTTTTCATGAAAGTGCCAATTCTAAGGTGTGGTATTCAGAATAAATGTTTGGAGTTAAAATACAAGGCAGGTGCGAAAGATAAATATTTGTAATCTTAGGTCTGGGTCTTAGCTTTCGTGATCTTAGGTCTTAGGGGGTCTTAGCTTTCGTGGTCTTAGGTTTCGTGACACCCCCTGTTGCAGTGTTAGTACAGTATTAGGCCTAGGCGTTTTAGCCTTGTTAGGCCTAGGATTGGTTGGTCATTTTTTGACATAATTAACACTACAGTAGGTGCGTTTATAAAATCCATATAAATAATAATATTTAATTATTAAAAACCAAATGTTACTGTTTTAATCAATGTGAATCTAATGTAGACATACCCATTTGATTCAAATGACAGGAATCTATTTAGATGTTATATGAAACAAATAATGAATGTTTTATATTTGTGTAATGGTACAAATAATTGCATTTGGTAAATGATGAAAGGTTATATTGCAACTCGGCTGGCGCCTCGTTGAAATAATGTTTATTTGGAAACTTGGACTAGGCATGCTCAAACCCTAAAGCACGTCTGGAGAAGAGAGTCTATGGCAAGTAATCTGCTGTCTGTCAACGTACTAGGCATTTATCATTGAATAAGGGTCAAATCCTTCAAAAAAAATATGCATAACCACATGAACTCCTAACTAAATACATTACAAAAATCACTGAAATGATAGAGCAGAGAAATGTTCATGTGTCCAATAAAATAATATTAAAACTTAAATTACAAGAAAAAGAAATTAACTGTTTAGTTATACAGATCTTAATCTATATAAAGATTGAACATCCCCATTTCTATCAAAATCTGCTCTACTTCATTATGTAGAGAAATAACTGTTGATCCTGAAACAATTAATATACAGTTTATTATCGATAGTTGAGTTTGACAATTCATTCCAGATATTATTATAATTCATTAATGCATGTTCAAGCTTGTCCAACTCTTCCAATCTTGTGTTTGTAAGAGCAGAACAGATAAACAGAAAGTGTGTTATAGTTTCCTGTTGATTAATGTTACAAAGTGTACAAAACCATTATTTTCTTCAGATCATCTAAATACCAATGCTAACGTGTTCGAGCAAAGTTTAAATTTTAGGGATACTCCTTCAAAATATAACTTATCTAATAAACATTCTTCTATATGTATTGTGTCCTTAAAAATACAGTAGGACGAAATCTGAGAGATGTAGGCCTACTATAGCAACATTCTCGTTCCATTCATTATTATGAAATATTACTTTTATTTTATCAATTAGAGGATTAACCCAAATATGTATTGTCACGATTGTTAAGTAAATGTTCTAGAAGGTCTTCAGATTCACATTTTGTAAAAAATATTAATATATATACATTTAATAAATTTGAAGCAAAAATCATTAGGATAACCATCCATCAACAAGTTTAGTGGCATTGAGAAGTATTTTTGGCCAGCGATATGATTCCATTTTAAGTAAGCGACCAAAATATGTAACTCGAGAAACGTTATGCATAGTTGGCCCTATTGGTATCCAACCAAGTTACCCATAAATTACAGATCGTAGTGTACTCATCATCATCATAGCTATCTGTAATTTCAGTTTTTCTATTTTATCTATATCTGATTTATTTATGGTACACCATACATCTGAACCATAATTAATTGAAGGGAGGGCAATCGCCAAAATATATATTATTTTATATAAATTATTAAAATTGGCAATAACAGACTTGATATAAGCAATCAATCTATTACCTTTCTTTACAACACTTTCAAATTGTTTGTGATCATTTACATTTTTTTAAATAAATAATAAATAATGATTTTGAAAAAAATGGTAGATACTGTCAACAATTCCAGGCAATTGAAACACACACTTTTATTCCAAAGCTTAAAAATATGATCAATTTGCACTTATAAAATATAAGATAATACTACTATCAAGATATTATGTTATATTAAAGAATAACTTTACGTATCCCTACTCGACGTGCGAGGCGCCCTTGAAATTGAGCGGCCATGGTGTGTCTTCTGATGTTCGCTGCTGCTCTAGCTAGCTAGCTGTGCTCGAAACACAGTAGTTATCCTGTGGCATCGCATATACTTATACTTTATAGGCTAGTCTAGTACTGTAGGCCTAGCCTAGTAAACTTAAAATTAAAACAACTCTAGCTTTGCTGTGTGGAACCATTTCTTTGAATTGGTATATCTGTATTAAGAAATATCGATTGAAGTCTATTTGAATGTTTGTACGCATTGCACGCGATCCATGATGAACAAACAAAGAGGTGTTGTCGAAATGAATTATTACCTGCTGCTGCTGTGCCTAGCTAGCTAGGCCAAGGCCTATCATCATCTGACATTATGAATTGAAAGTTCGAGAGGAGCTAAGTATTGGGACCGCGGTGGTTGAAGAAGCGGACAAGAGAGGCTTTAGTCTAAGCCTAGCCTAAACAAGACAAGATTTATTGTTTGAAAATGAGAGGCATTTGGTTTTGAAATTCAGCATCATTCTAGACTAAATAACACACCAATAATATTTTTTAAACTATAAATTAAAAGGGTTTTTACGTGAGCATATTTTAAATATAAAGTAAGTTTTTTTAATAATTTAGGGTTGAACAAAAAACCAACAATATAATTTATAAATTATGAAATATAAATGTGAACACTGTGGAGATAAATTTGAGTTCATTGATTTGAAGGTGCATTTAGGAATACATCTAACATGGACTGTGGAAGAGTTGAAATGTGAATATGGGATAAAATTTAAAGAAAGTGGGAATTTGAAAAGTCATTTGATAATACACCCAGGAGAGACACCCTTTGAATGTGAACATTGTGGGAAGAAATTTAAAGGATGTGACTCTTTGAAAAGTCATTTGAGAATACACCCAGGAGAGACACCCTTTGAATGTGAACATTGTGGGAAGAAATTTAAAGGATGTGGCTCTTTGAAAAGTCATTTGATAATACACACAGGAGAGACACCATATAAATGTGAACATTGTGGGAAAAATTTTAAAAGAAGTTGCCATTTGAAAAGACATTTGACAATACACACAGGGGAGACACCATATGAATGTGAATATTGTGGAAAGAAATTTAAGCAAAATGGGAATTTGAAAAGTCATTTAAGAATACACACAGATACACCTTATGAATGTAAACATTGTGGAAAGAAATTTAAAGAAAGTGGCTCTTTAAAAAGTCATTTGAGAATACACACAGGAGAGACACCTTATAAATGTGAACATTGTGGGAAGAAATTTAAAGGATATGGGTTTTTGAAAAAACATTTGAGAATACACACAGGAGAGAAACCATATGAATGTGAACATTGTGGGAAGAAATTTAATGGAAGTGGATCTTTGACCAATCATTTGAAAATACACACAAGAGAGACACCATGTGAATGTGAATGTGAACATTGTGAGAAAAAATTTAAAACAAGTGAGCATTTGAAAAGACATTTGATAACACACACAAGAGAGACACCCCATGAATGTGAACATTGTGGGAAGAAATATAAAAGAATTGAGCATTTGAAAAGACATTTGAGAAAACACACAGGAGAGACAACATATGAATGTGAAAATTGTGGGAAGAAATTTACTGAAAAAGGATCTTTGAAAAATCATTTGAGAATACACACAGGAGAAACACCTTATGAATGTGAACATTGTGGAAGAAAATTTAAAGAAAGTGGGTCCTTGAAAAAACATTTGAGAATACACACAGGAGAAACACCCTATGAATGTGAACATTGTGGGAAGAAATTTAAAAGAAGTGATCATTTGAAAATTCATTTAAGAAAACACACAGGAGAGACACCATATGAATGTGAACATTGTGGGAAAACATTTAAACAAAGTGGGTCTTTGAAAATTCATTTGAGAATACACACAGGAGAGACACAACAATTATGAATGTGAACATTGTGGACAAAAATTTAAAGAACGTGGATCTTTGAAAAAACATTTGTGAATACACACAGGACACCATAATATGAATGTGAACATTGTTTGAAAAAAACATTTGAGAATACACACAGGAGTGAAACCATATGAATGTGGACATTGTAGGAAGAAATTTAAAGAACGTGGATTTTTGAAAAGTCATTTGAGAATACACACACGACACCATAATATGAATGTGAACATTGTGGAAGCATACAGTAATGAGAATTTGAAAAAAAACATTTGAGAATACACACACATGCAAATTTCTTCCCACAATGTTCACATTCATATGGGGTCTCTCCTGTGTGTATTCTCAAATGTTTTTTCAAAAACCCTTATCCTTTAAATTTCTTCACACAATGTTCACATTCATAAGGTGTCGCCTGTGTGTATTCTCAAATGACTTTTTAAAGAGCTAATTTCTTTCCACAATGTTTACATTCATAAGGGGTATCTGCTATCTGTGTGTATTCTCAAATGACTTCTCAAATTCCCATTTTGCATAAATTTCTTTCCACAACATTTGAGAATACACACAGGAGAGACACCATATGAATGTGGACATTGTGGGAAGAAATTTATAGAACGTGGATCCTTAAAAAGTAATTTGAGAATACACACACGTCACCATAATATGAATGTGAACATTGTGGAAAGAAATTTAAGCATAATGAGCATTTGAAAAAAACATTTGAGAATACACACAAGAGAGACACCATATGAATGTGAACATTGTATTTGTGGGAAGAAATTTAATGAAAGTGGACCTTTGACCAACCATTTTAAAATACACAGAGACACCATATGAATGTGAACATTGTAAGAAGAAATTTACAAGAAGTGAGCATTTTAAAAGACCTTTGAGAATATACTGTACACAGGAGAGACTATGAATGTGAACATTGTGGGAAGAAATTTAAAGAATGTGTGCACAAAGTTTTTAATGTTAGCTGTTATGTCACAATGTTTTCTTTCTGTGCCGGCAGGCGGACACAAGTTCGTTACGTTTGTTTAATGTCGAAAATTCAGGGTGGTGGATGATAAATAACTTCTTTTTGAGGCAGAGGTTGCATTTTTTGTTTGCGCTACTATATGCTGCTTTAGTAGATGCCAAGGTGCACCATGAGATTGAATAGTCTGTGTTGTCCTTGAGTGTCCAAATATGTTTCGGTTGAGTTTCTAGAACGTGTATGACTGACTGAATGATGAGGTGTGATTTCTGTATTGTGTTTTAAAGTCATTTTCAGTGAGTCCGATATATAGGTTTCCGAGGTGGATTTGTCTTTGCGTGTAACTGTGGCTTGGTATATTACAGATGATTGTAGGCATTTGTTTTTCTGTCGGCAGTTGCATGTTTTGTTTTCTTGCATGTTTTCCACGGATGTTGTTTCGGGCTGGTTGAGTATTCTCTTGTTGTGATCGTCTATCTGTTTCATATTGTTCATACAACTGTAGATAATCTTGATTGATTTCCTTAGTTTGTTATATTTTGGAAAATGTTTGTCCACTAGGGATAGGAATTTCTGTCTAATAATCTATTTGCATAAAAGTGGTTACTATACGCGCGCCATAGTAAACATCGTCTCTGTCTGTTTCGAGACTAATTTAAAAGCCGGCTTTGTACAAAATACTTTCAACTTTTTCTTATATTTAAAAAAATGTAATTACACATTTTATGGTGAAATATCGACGTGCACAGTGTACAGAAGTACTTGCGGCAAAGAGTATTGCGCTCGCGTACGCTAGTACATTATAACGTTCGATTGATTGATTTTGGAACAAAACATCCTATAACAATTATGTAATATTTTCAATTCATGATGTATACTTTGATGACTAAATAAAATAATAAAGTGTCGTGGATATAGTTAATATACTGAAAAGGGTATGAACAATATTAAAAATAATAAAGGCAAATTATTACAAATGAAATGATGAACGAGTCTCTGAATGTTAATAACGTTGGCGGCGCAGTTTGTGTAAAAAACACACAGAAAGCCATAATATACTGCATAAAAAGAGGGGTGAATTTGTGTCTTTTTTGTATTGGTTCATTCTTTGATGTATCCTAACTTCCATGTAGGCCCTAGCATTTATTTTTTTGTTATTATAAAAAATATATATATATTTTAACAAATCAATACCATTAATAATATTAATTACTAAAATAAAAACGGAATCTAAGCGTTATTTCATAGACAACAATCTAAAAATAATGCATGGAACTACAGGAAAACGCTATACAAAAGAGACGCGCGTGCCCTCAGCGTGCGAATTCTTTGACACAAAAATGGCTTCTAATCTTCAATGTCGTAACTCTTTATTATTTATGGCTCTGCTGTAAAATGGCGTCGCCCAGTTTGACCTTTTAACCCTGTACTTCCGACCGATACTGTGTTTTGAATGCAAACAAAGAATATATATCACAAGTCAAGAATGATATCCGCGATTTTCCCTGTAACACTAAAAAACTTCATTACTTTCCACGGAGTTTTCAATGATTGGTGAATGATCAGTCTGAGTTATGATAAGCAAATTGTGAACCCCTATTGGTTTGTGTTACTGGATGTACTATGATGGCCATTGAAAGACTGATTTGTGGACTATGATTTATTTTTAGTATTACTTGTTTGGACTGTGTTATACTATGTGTTTACATATTTACTATTATATTTATGTCAACTTCATCACTGCTTACTTGATGCAATAAAGGAAATAAATAAATAATAGGCCAGTGCTGAGTAACGATTTGTTGATTTTGGTGTTGCTGTGTTAGGCCTTTTTTGTGAACTAATTTAGCATGTTAGTAAATAATTGTCTGTAAAAGTGAATGTACACTAGTTTGTTAATAAATATGTATTATAAAATAGTTTACAATTGCGAAATATATTATCATAATTCTATTTAATGTGACATGTATAATATCTATTAAATCAAGTCTTATTTAGTATGTATACATCCGCCCTTATGAGGGCGGGCATCACTCACTGGAGCTCTCTGTTACAAATTTCTCATGCAAAAATCGCGGAATTCTCATTCTTGTGAGGTATATTCAGAGCGTCATTTCGACGATCGAGCATTCTCTACTTCTACGGAGCGCCATTTATGCCTTTATTTACTTCCGAATTAGAAATAGTACTACGGTAACTGCTCCAGTGGACCAAATTCAGCACCGGTGGAGCACAGTGATATAAAATAGAAATAAGTCACTAATTTTAATATCTTTTCGTATGTAAATACACTTCTCAAGTGGACACAATTTGGCGCCAGTGAGGAGCACAGTGATACAAAATAGAAATAAGTCACTGAATTTTAATATTATTTCGTATGTTAATAACACTGTGCTCAAGTGGACCCAATTTGGAGCCAGGGGAGCACAATAATAGAAATAAATCACTGAATTTTAATATCTTTTCGTATGTTAATACACTGTGCTCAAGTGGACCCAATTTGGAGCCAGGAGAGCACAGTGATATAAAATAGAAATAAGTCAATGATTTTTAGTATCTTTTCGTATGTTAATACACTGTGCTCAAGTGGACCCAATTTGGAGCCAGGGGAGCACAGGAAGAGTGATATAAAATAGAAATAAGTCACTGAATTTTAATATCTTTTCGTATGTTAATACACTGTTCTCAAGTGGACCCAATTTGGAGCCAGTGGAGCACAGTGATATAAAATATAAAAAAGTCACTGAATTTTAATATCTTTTCGTATGTTAATACACCGTGCTCAAAACATACAATTCCGACACATATTATGTTAAACTCTAATAATGATTTTGACAAAAAAAAAAAAAAAAAACGGTTAGGAATTCGATTTTTTCCCTGTAAATTGAGCAACTTAAATTAAAAATATACCAAGAAATATATATTGAAATCAAGGAGTATTTTTTTTTACAAAAGAAATGCTCGTATGTTAATACACTGTGCTCCAGTGGATCCAATTTGGCGACAGTGGAGCACAGGGAAATAGTCACATACAAAAACTTCTAGAAAAAATATTTATCGAATTCAAAAATATTTCAAACTTGGTATATAAGTTAAATATCGGTTACTCCATCCGTAATGCAAAAGAAAAATTAGTTTCAAGCCAGTGATTTTAATAACTTGCGTTTGTCTAAGATAAATACTTATGAAAGAACATACAATTCCAACACATTTTTTTAAACTTTAGCCATTAAAAAAAAGACATTATGTTAAAAATATGAATTATGTAGTAACATATTGAACGTGTAGTAACCTATTGAACGTATACTACCAAATTTCAAATGTGTAGGACAATTATTTTATGACGATCAAAATTTAAAGTTTAAAAAATGTGTTTTGGAATTCTATGTTCTATCATAAATATACATTTTAAACGAACGAAAATTACTAAAATCACTGATATGGCTTGAAACTAATTTTTCTTTTGCATTACGGATGGAGTAACCGATATTGAACTTATATACCAAGTTTGATATTTTTGAATTCGATAAATATTTTTTCTAGAAGTTTTTGTATGTGACTATTTCCCTGTGCTCCACTGGCGCCAAATTGGGTCCACTTGAGCACAGTGTATTAAAATACGAAAAGATATCATAATTTAGTGACTTTTTTCTATTTTATATCACTGTGTGCTCACTGGCGCGGCGCGCGCGCCATATTGGGTCCACGTGAGCACAGTGTATTAACATACGAAAAGATATTAAAATTCAGTGACTTATTTCTATTTTATATCATTGTGCTCCACTGGCGCCAAATTAGGTCCACTTGAGCACAGTGTATTAACATACGAAAAGATATTAACATTCAGTGACTTATTTCTATTTTATATCACTGTGCTCCACTGGCTCCAAATTGGGTCCACTTGAGCACGGTGTATTAACATACGAAAAGATATTAAAATTCAGTGACTTTTTTCTATTTTATATCACTGTGCTCCACTGGCTCCAAATTGGGTCCACTTGACTACGGTGTATTAACATACGAAAAGATATTAAAATTCAGTGACTTATTTCTATTTTATATCACAGTGCTCCACTGGCTCCAAATCGGGTCCACTTGAGCATAGTGTATATTAAATACGAAAAGATATTAAAATTCAGTGACTTTTTCCATTTTATATCACTGTGCTCCACTGGCGCCAAATTGGGTCCACTTGAGCACAGTGTATTAACATACGAAAATATATTAACATTCAATGACTTATTTCTATTTTATATCACTGTGCTCCACTGGCTCCAAATCGGGTCCACTTGAGCATAGTGTATATTAAATACGAAAAGATATTAAAATTCAGTGACTTTTTCCATTTTATATCACTGTGCTCCACTGGCGCCAAATTGGGTCCACTTGAGCACAGTGTATTAACATACAAAAAGATATTAAAATTCAGTGACTTTTTTTTATTTTATATCACTGTGCTCCACTGGCTCCAAATTGGGTCCACTTGAGCACAGTGTATTAACATACGAAAAGATATTAAAATTCAGTGACTTTTTTCTATTTTATATCACTGTGCTCCACTGGCTCCAAATTGTGTCCACTTGAGCACAGTGTATTAACATACGAAAAGATATTACAATTTAGTGACTTATTTCTATTTTATATCACTGTGCTCCACTGGCTCCAAATTGGGTCCACTTGAGCACAGTGTATTAACATACGAAAAGATATTAAAATTCAGTGACTTATTTCTATTTTATATCACTGTGCCCCACTGGCTCCAAATCGGGTCCACTTGAGCATAGTGTATATTAAATACGAAAAGATATTAAAATTCAGTGACTTTTTCCATTTTATATCACTGTGCTCCACTGGCGCCAAATTGGGTCCACTTGAGCACAGTGTATTAACATACAAAAAGATATTAAAATTCAGTGACTTTTTTTTATTTTATATCACTGTGCTCCACTGGCTCCAAATTGGGTCCACTTGAGCACAGTGTATTAACATACGAAAAGATATTAAAATTCAGTGACTTTTTTCTATTTTATATCACTGTGCTCCACTGGCTCCAAATTGTGTCCACTTGAGCACAGTGTATTAACATACGAAAAGATATTACAATTTAGTGACTTATTTCTATTTTATATCACTGTGCTCCACTGGCTCCAAATTGGGTCCACTTGAGCACAGTGTATTAACATACAAAAAGATATTAAAATTCAGTGACTTTTTTTTATTTTATATCACTGTGCTCCACTGGCTCCAAATTGGGTCCACTTGAGCACAGTGTATTAACATACGAAAAGATATTAAAATTCAGTGACTTTTTTCTATTTTATATCACTGTGCTCCACTGGCTCCAAATTGTGTCCACTTGAGCACAGTGTATTAACATACGAAAAGATATTACAATTTAGTGACTTATTTCTATTTTATATCACTGTGCTCCACTGGCTCCAAATTGGGTCCACTTGAGCACAGTGTATTAACATACGAAAAGATATTAAAATTCAGTGACTTATTTCTATTTTATATCACTGTGCTCCCCTAGCTCCAAATTGGGTTGGGTCCACTTGAGCACAGTGTATTAACATACGAAAAGATATTAAAATTCAGTGACTTATTTCTATTTTATATCACTGTGCTCCCCTAGCTCCAAATTGGGTTGGGTCCACTTGAGCACAGTGTATTAACATACGAAAAGATATTAAAATTCAGTGACTTATTTCTATTTTATATCACTGTGCTCCCCTGGCTCCAAATTGGGTCCACTTGAGCACAGTGTATTAACATACGAAAAGATATTAAAATTTAGTGACTTTTTTCTATTTTATATTACTGTGCTCACTGGCGCGCGCGCCAACTTGGGTCCACGTAAGCACAGTGTATTAACATACGAAAAGATATTAAAATTCAGTGACTTATTTCTATTTTATATCACTGTGCTCCCCTGGCTCCAAATTGGGTCCACTTGAGCACAGTGTATTAACATACGAAAAGATATTAAAATTTAGTGACTTTTTTCTATTTTATATTACTGTGCTCACTGGCGCGCGCGCCAACTTGGGTCCACGTAAGCACAGTGTATTAACATACGAAAAGATATTAAAATTCAATGACTTATTTATATTTTATATCACAGTGCTCCCCTGGCTCCAAATCGGGTCCACTTGAGCATAGTGTATATTAAATACGAAAAGATATTAAAATTCAGTGACTTTTTCCATTTTATATCACTGTGCTCCACTGGCGCCAAATTGGGTCCACTTGAGCACAGTGTATTAACATACGAAAATATATTAACATTCAATGACTTCTATTTTATATCACTGTGCTCTCCTGGCGCCAAATTGGGTCCACTTGATCACAGTGTATTAACATACAAAAAGATATTAAAATTCAGTGACTTTTTTCTATTTTATATCACTGTGCTCCACTGGCTCCAAATTGGGTCCACTTGAGCACAGTGTATTAACATACGAAAAGATATTAAAATTCAGTGACTTTTTTCTATTTTATATCACTGTGCTCGTCTGGCTCCAAACTGTGTCCACTTGAGCACAGTGTATTAACATACGAAAAGATATTAAAATTTAGTGACTTATTTCTATTTTATATCACTGTGCTCCACTGGCTCCAAATTGGGTTCACTTGAGCACAGTGTATTAACATAGGAAAAGATATTAAAATTCAGTGACTTATTTCTATTTTATATCACTGTGCTTCCCTGGCTCCAAATTGGGTCCACTTGAGCACAGTGTATTAACATACGAAAAGATATTAAAATTCAGTGACAATTATTTCTATTTTATATCACTGTGCTCCTCACTGGCGCCAAATTGTGTCCACTTGAGCACAGTGTATTAACATACGAAAAGAATATTAAAATTAGTGACTTATTTCTATTTTATATCACTAGTGCTAAATTTGGTCCACTGGAGCAGCTACATTTCGTAAGTAAATAAAGGCATAAATGGCGCTCCGTAGAAGTAGAGAATGCTCGATCGTCGAAATGACGCTCTGAATATACCTCTTCTTGTGATATACTGTATATATTCTTTGATGCAAATTGAAGAAAATTCTTGTGTTAAGTTCTTTGATTGGAACATTAACAAATATCTTCGATCGAAGTTTATTTTACATAAAGATGCTTGAATTTTGAATGTGTTTATGCATTGCGCGCGATCCATGATAAGCAGAGAGATGTTTGAAAATGTCTAAATGTATTATTATTAGGCCCTCTTTCCCTCTCTAGGCCTAGAATAGATAGCTAGTAGTAGGCTAGAGTAGAGGCCTATCATCATCATCATCTGACTTTCGGAATTTTTGCAAGTTCGAGAAGAGGCATTTATTGGGACCGCGGTGGTGGAAGCGTACAAGAGAGGCTTCGGTCTAAGCCAAGGTAGCCTAGCTAGGCTAGACAAGATTTATTGTTTAAAAATGAGAGGCGTTTTGGTTTTGACATTCAGTATACTATAAATAGAAATTTTACGTACACGTAATTTAAATACACTAAGTTAAAAAAAAATTTGGGTTGAGGCAAAAAACCAACATTAACAATATCATTCATAAATTATGAAATATAAATGTGAACACTGTGGAGATAAATTTGAGTTCATTGATTTGAAGGTGCATTTAGGAATACATCTAACATGGACTGTGGAAGAGTTGAAATGTGAATATGGGATAAAATTTAAAGAAAGTGGGAGTTTCAAAAGTCATTTGAGAATACACACAGGAGAGACACCATATGAATGTGAACATTGTGGGAAGAAATTTAAAGAACAAGGATCTTTGAAAAGTCATTTGATAATACACACAGGAGAGACACCATATGAATGTGAACATTGTAGGAAGAAATTTAAAAGAAGTGGGCCTTTGAAAAGTCATTTGAGAATACACACAGGAGAGACACCATATGAATGTGAAAATTGTAGGAAGAAATTTAAAAGAAGTAAGAATTTGAAAAGTCATTTGAGAATACACACAGGAGAGACACCCTATGAATGTGAACAATGTGGGAAGAAATTTAAAAGAAGTGAGCATTTGAAAATTCATTTGAGAATACACACAGCAGAGACACCATATGAATGTGAACATTGTGGGAAGAAATTTAAACAGAATGGGAATTTGAAAAGTCATTTGAGAATACACACAGGAGAGACACCATATGAATGTGAACCTTGTGGGAAGAAATTTAAAAGAAGTGAGCATTTGAAAAGTCATTTGAGAATACACACAGGAGAGACACCATATGAATGTGAACAATGTGGGAAGAAATTTAAACATAATGGGAATTTGAAAAGTCATTTGAGAATACACACAGGAGAGACACCATATGAATGTGAACATTGTGGGAAGAAATTTAAAAGAAGTGAGCATTTGAAAAGTCATTTGAGAATACACACAGGAGAGACACAATATGAATGTGAATGCGAAAATTGTAGGAAGAAATTTAAAAGAAGTAAGGATTTGAAAAGTCATTTGCGAATACACACAGGAGAGACACCATATGAATGTGAACATTGTGGGAAGAAATTTAAACAGAATGGGAATTTGAAAAGTCATTTGAGAATACACACAGGAGAGACACCATATGAATGTAAACATTGTGGAAAGAAATTTAAACAGAATGGGAATTTGAAAAGTCATTTGAGAATACACACAGGAGAGACACCATATGAATGTGAACATTGTGGAAAGAAATTTAAAGAAAGGGGGTCCTTGAAAAAACATTTGAGAATACACACAGGAGAGAAACCCTATGAATGTGAACATTGTGGGAAGAAATTCAAAAGAAGTGATCATTTGAAAATTCATTTAAGAAAACACAGGAGAGACACCATATGAATGTGAACATTGTGGGAAAACATTTAAACAAAGTGGGTCTTTGAAAATTCATTTGAGAATACACACAGGAGAGACACAACAATTATGAATGTGAACATTGTGGAAAAAAATTTAAAGAACGTGGATCTTTTAAAAAACATTTGCGAATACACACAGGACACCATAATATGAATGTGAACATTGTGAAAAGAAACTTAAGAATAAAGAGTGTTTAAAAAAAACATTTGAGAATACACATAGGAGAGACACCATATGAATGTGAACATTGTGGGAAGAAATGTCAACAACGTGGATCTTTGAAAAGTCATTTGAGAATACTATTTCAAGAATGTATCTGTATATGGATACAAATACAAGGTTCTGTGTAAAATGTACCGAAATACATTACAATGTATGAATGTAAAATGCTATCTTTAAACTGTTCTTGTTATCAACCATATTGCTTGGAAAAGTATTACTGTATATATACAAATATACAAAATACAAATATACAAAACTGCTTTAAAAAAGCATGTATAGCATGTGTAGCATTGATTATAAAAAAGTCTAAAAAAATGTATAATTGTTAAGATCTACACTATCACACTTTGTGACAAAAAATGTGATGTGCGTTGTGCCCATATATGGACATGATAAGGTCCTGCCACTGCCATATTTTGGCACATCAGTTTTTTTATATTGTAGACAGAGAGCTTTACAGGAATAGAAATTTGCATTAATATTAAATCAAAACAATTATGATCAAAGTATGTTTCATTGACCAAGTTTCTGCAGCATAACTATATAATAACAAGCTGAGATCTAATTGTTTACCTTTATTTTGTTAAAAATCTTGAATGTTAACGTCATGGTCAAAAGGTAAAAGTTTTACCAATATTTCGTTTTTTTAAAATATCTGGTGAAACTGTGATTCATTTTCACTGAACTTAAAAAAAAACTAAATAATCTGCTGCTAGTTAATGTACAGTAGTTATATTTATAAATATATAAAAAAAAAAATCAACGCTACGAGTGGATTTGTATACAGTTTGGTCTCTACAGGCTTGTTTCGTGAGTCGTGCAACTCACTCATCAGGAGACTATAATGAGAACCGTCAATTACAACGTTGCTTATAAGCACATTTTTTAATGTTAGCTGTTATGTAACAATGTTTTCTTTCTGTGCCGGTAGGCGGACACAAGTTCGTTACGTTTGTTTAATGTCGATAATTCAGGGTGGTGGATGATAAATAACTTCTCTTTGAGGCAGAGGCAGGTTGAATTTTTTGTTTGCGCTACTATATGCTTTAGTAGATGCCAAGGTGCGCCATGAGATTGAATAGTCTGTGTTGTCCTTGAGTGTCCAAATATGTTTACTGAGTTCGGTTGAGTTTCTAGAACGTGTATGACTGACTGAATGATGAGGTGTGATTTCTGTATCGTGTTTTAAAGTCATTTTCAGTGAGTCCGATAGAGTCGGGTTGGTGAACATCAGTCCAAAATACGCAGAATTTTTTCCAAAATACGTCAAGTTGAGGGTGCTATACTAATCCAAAATACGCGTGTCTTTCCAAAATACGTCGACTTGAGGGTGCTATTCATTTTCCAAAATACGCGAATTGTCCAAAATACGTTAACTTGAGGGCGCTATTCATTTTCCAAAATACGCGATTTGTCCAAAATGTGCCCAACATCGCTTTCAATTTAATGTACTTATGGTCTAATACAAATCACCTAATCTGAAATCTAACATAATAGTTATTTCATATAATATATAATAATAAAAAGAATATGGTATTGTAATTAAAATAATATCAATAATTAGTTAGAAGAAGTAAAGTAATTATTTTTTTACACGAAAACGGCAAAATACCCATAGTTAAAACAGTTAGTTAAAGTTCAAAATGGTTCGGCTAAGCGAGAGAGATCTAAATGTAACATTATTATGATCCTCAAACTGAACTATAATATCATCTTCAATCTTGATGAAAAGTATAGTAATAATAATTAAAACCCATTAGTGTTAAAATGTTTAAAATAATATTAATATTTGGTTATATAAGTAGTAGGCTAAGTAATCGTTTTTTACGCGAAAACGGCAAAATAAAAATGTTTTTATATTATGTTATATACATATGATTACCTTTACTTTAGGGTGTTTAATTGTTAAAAAATACCTGAAATGAAATGATGAATAGGCCTACGAGAAGGGGAAAAAAGAGGTGACTAGTTTAGAGTCACAACTGCACCTTAATTTTTCACAATAAATAATATATATATATTATATATATAAGATGGGGCGTATCAATTTGATCTCTGGTGCGCGTGCATACAACTAAGGGACTAGTGCTTTTCCGCCGGACCACGCCGAGAATATAAAGAGTCGCTATCAGATCGGCTTTGAACTATACCATGAAAGCGCCAGTGGCCTAATGGTTAGCACATCTGCATATCAAGCAGAAGATCCTAACATACAACAAATATTGATATATTGCCAATGGACTACCATACTACAAGAACTATTATCTAATATGATACAAACTGAACTTAAAACTTACCAAAATGGTTCATCTTTTCAATGTTGAAGATACAATCCTTTATAGTAATTTTTAAAACAGCCTCGCGTTTTGAAGGTTCGAATATTTTTTGGGAAAATTTGCGTATTTTGGAAAACTGTGCCTTCAATTTGGAGGGTATGTCGGATAACTTTCTTATTGTAGAAAATTAATAGCGCTACAAAAGTTGTTTTAAGTTGGATAACTCAAGTTGACGTATTTTGGAACGACTCGCGTATTTTGTATTTAGTATAGCGCCCTCAAGTTGACGTATTTTGGAAAAATTCTGTGTATTTTGGACTGATAGCGGATAATAGTTGGATAATTTTCAAATTTTAGAAAAATAATAGTGGCCTCAAGTTGACGTATTTTGGAAAATTACTAACGCCCTCAAGTTGACGTATTTTGGACAAATCGCGTATTTTGGAAAATGAATAGCGCCCTCAAGTCGACGTATTTTGGAAAGACTCGCGTATTTTGGATTAGTATAGCGCCCTCAACTTGACGTATTTTGGAAAAAATTCTGCGTATTTTGGACTGAATTTCACCAACCCTATTGGTCCGATATAGGTTTCCGAGGTGGATTTGTCTTTGCGTGTAACTGTGGCTTGATATTACAGATGATTGTAGGCATTTGTTTTTCTGTCGGCAGTTGCATGTTTTGTTTTCTTGCATTTTTTCCACGGATGTTGTTTCGGGCTGGTTGAGTATTCTCTTGTTGTGATCGACTGTCTATTATCTGTTTCATATTGTTCATACAACTGTAGATAATCTTGATTGATTTCCTTAGTTTGTTATATTTTGGAAAATGTTTGTCCACTAGGGATAGGAATTTCTGTCTGTAATAATCTATTTGCATAAAAGTGGTTACTATACGCGCGCCATAGTAAACATCGTCTCTGTCTGTTTCGAGACTAATTTAAAAGCCGGCTTTGTATTATAATTATGCTCGATAAATACGAATAAATATAATATTATTAGTCTGGTCAAAAATCACCCTCACCATGGTATGAGAACGTACCCTAATAAAATTCCATCCGTATGTTAATGTCATCCATTGGCAATGGGGGAAGCGGTGGGTGTGGCGGCGGGTGAAAGGGGAACATTAAAAATGTTGATACGATTCAGACGAATCCCAAACCAGCCACTTTGATACGCTTTAATTTGTGGAAAGTGAAAGTACCAGTATCATCTTTCGTATACGCGAAATGGATTCTCATTAAATGATTGGTTCTTACTTTTATTAGGATTATAATTGCTAGTGATAGTTAAAAAAAGTTGGAAAAAAAGAATGTCCAGATTAAAACCAGATAACTAGGAGATCATTACGCGTCCGATATAACATGCCCATAAAGTATAAACAATCCATCATGATAATAGGTATATTAGAGGCTGTAATGTGTTTAAATATATAAAATGCTTTTTTTCCATGATAAAAACAGAAATACATTCATAAAAATATAATATTCTGCCTCTTGTGTTAAAAAAAAGAAAAGAGGCATTAACTAACAAAACCGCATCGGGTTTCGTTTAATTATTAATACCTATAACCATCCGATAGAAGTATGACGAGTGAGGGCGCATATATATAAAGAGTTACGACATTGGATTTTAGTCACGTGATATGAAGATCAAGTTGTGTCAAACTTGTCTCCATTAATGCATGTAAAGTATAGGAGCAACAAAATACTTTTCAACATTTTCTTATATTTAAAAAAATGTAATTGCGCATTTTACGGTGAAATATCGACGTGCACAGCGTACAGAAGTACTTGCGGCAAAGAATATTGCGCGTGCGTGCGCTAGTAACGTTCGATTGATTGATTTTGGAACAAAACATCCTATAACAATTATGTAATATTTTCAATTCATGATGTATACTTTGATGACTAAATAAAATAATAAAGTGTCGTGGATATATTTGTTAATATACTGAAAAGGGTATGAACAATATTAAAATAATAAAGGCAAATTATTACAAATGAAATGATGAACGAGTCTCTGAATGTTAAGCCGATTTTCCACTAGGCGAATATGTTCGCGCGAATCGAAGGCGTCAGCTAATACGCATGCGTAGAGAAGGATTTGGAAGACGTAAACATAAATACACATGCGTACAAGCTCAAGCTGGCGCGTTCGATTCGCGCGAACAAATTCGCCAAGTGGAAAATCGGCTTTAATAACGTTGGCGGCGCAGTTTGTGTAAAAAACACACAGAAAGCCATAATATACTGCATAAAAAGAGGGGTGAATTTGTTTTTTGTATTGGTTCATTCTTTGATGTATCCTAACTTCCATGTAGGCCCTAGTATTTATTTTTTTGTTATTATAAAAAATATATATATATTTTAACAAATCAATACCATTAATAAAATTAATTACTAAAATAAAAACGGAATCTAAGCGTTATTTCATAGACAACAAAATCTAAAAATAATGCATGGAACTACAGTACAGGAAAACACTATACAAAAGAGACGCGCGCGCCCTCAGCGTGCAAATTCTTTGACACAAAAATGGCTTCTAATCTTCAATGTCGTAACTCTTTATTATTATTGTGGCTCTGCTGTAAAATTGCGTCGCCCAGTTTGACCTTTTAACCCCGTACTTCCGACCGATAATAGAGGTATATTCAGAGCGTCATTTCGACGATCGAGCATTCTCTACTTCTACGGAGCGCCATTTATGCCTTTATTTACTTACGAAATAGAAATAGTACTACGGTAGCTGCTCCAGTGGACCAAATTTAGCACTAGTGGAGCACAGTGATATAAAATAGAAATAAGTCACTGAATTTTAATATATTTTTGTATGTTAATACACTGTGCTCAAGTGGACCCAATTTGGAGCCAGTGGAGCACAGTGATATAAAATAGAAAAAAGTCACTGAATTTTAATATCTTTTCGTATGTTAATACATTGTGCTCAAGTGGACCCAATTTGGCGCCAGGAGAACACAGTGATATAAAATAGAAATAAGTCATTGAATGTTAATATATTTTCGTATGTTAATACACTGTGCTCAAGTGGACCTAATTTGGAGCACAGTGATATGAAATAGAAATAATAGAAATAAGTCATTGAATGTTAATATCTTTTCGTATGTTAATACACCGTGCTCAAGTGGACCCAATTTGGAGCCAGTGGAGCACAGTGATATAAAATAGAAATAAGTCACTGAATTTTAATATCTTTTCGTATGTTAATACATTGTGCTCAAGTGGACCCAATTTGGAGCCATGGGAGCACAATGATATAAAATAGAAATAAGTCATTGAATGTTAATATATTTTCGTATGTTAATACACTGTGCTCAAGTGGACCTAATTTGGAGCACAGTGATATGAAATAGAAATAATAGAAATAAGTCATTGAATGTTAATATCTTTTCGTATGTTAATACACCGTGCTCAAGTGGACCCAATTTGGAGCCAGTGGAGCACAGTGATATAAAATAGAAATAAGTCACTGAATTTTAATATCTTTTTGTATTTTAAACACTGTGCTCAACTGGACCCAATTTGGAGCTAGGGGAGCACAGTGATATAAAATAGAAATAAGTCACTGAATTTTAATATAATGTAAATGTAAACCCTTTCTTCATGTTAAATATTCTCGTGTCTATGTTTGTAAAAATGGTATTTTCTGTAGACTCTCGTCATTGTACAATTCATGTCTTTTAAAAAAATAATTCTTTAGATATTTTTAACTGTAATTTTTCTCAATTTAAATGTATTATTAATGAAATTATTTAAATTTTCTTTTTCATTTCTATATATTTATATTGGCTCATATTTTATAGTTTAGTTTTATTTTCAACCTGTTATTGGTGTTTTACATTGTTGGTTTGATATAAAGAATAAAGAATAAAGAATATTTTCGTATGTTAATACACTGTGCTCAAGTGGACCTAATTTGGCGCCAGTGGAGCACAGTGATATAAAATGGAAAAAGTCACTGAATTTTAATATCTTTTCGTATTTAATATACACTATGCTCAAGTGGACCCGATTTGGAGCCAGGGGAGCACTGTGATATAAAATAGAAATAAGTCACTGAATTTTAATATCTTTTCGTATGTTAATACACTGTGCTTACGTCGACCCAATTTGGCGCGTGCGCCAGTGAGCACAGTAATATAAAATAGAAAAAAGTCACTAAATTTTAATATCTTTTCGTCTGTTAATACACTGTGCTCAAGTGGACCCAATTTGGCACCAATGGGAGCACAGGGAAATAGTCACATACAAAAACATCGAGAAAAAATATTTCTGGAATTTAAAAATATTTCAAACTTGGTATATATGTTCAATATCGGTTACTCCATCCGTAAACCAAAAGAAAAAATAGTTTCAAGCCACATCAGTGATTTTAATAACTTGCGTTCGCTTAAGATAATACTTATGAAAAAACATACAATTCCGACACATATTATGTTAAACTCTAATAATGATTTTGACAACAAAAAAAACGGTTAGGAATTCGATTTTTCCCCTGTAAATTGAGCAACTTAAATTTAAAATATATATTGAAATCAAGGAGTATTTTTTTTTACAAAAGAAATGTTCGTATGTTAATACATTGTGCTCCAGTGGATCCAATTTGGCGCCAGTGGAGCACAGGGAAATAGTCACATACAAAAACTTCTAGAAAAAATATTTATCGAATTCAAAAATATTTCAAACTTGATATATAAGTTCAATATCGGTTACTCCATCCGTAATGTAAAAGAAAAATTAGTTTCAAGCCACATTTAGTGATTTTAATAACTTGCGTTTGTCTAAGATAAATACTTATGAAAGAACATACAATTCCAACACATTTTTTTAAACTTTAGCGATTAAAAAAAAGACATATGTTAAAAATATGAATTATGTAGTAACATATTGAACGTGTAGTAACCTATTGAACGTATACTACCAAATTTCAAATGTGTAGGACAATTATTTTATGACGATCAACATTTAAAGTTTAAAAAATGTGTTGGAATTCTATGTTCTATCATAAATATACATTTTAAACGAACGAAAATTACTAAAATCACTGATATGGCTTGAAACTAATTTTTCTTCTGCATTACGGATGGAGTAACCGATATTGAACTTATATACCAAGTTTTAAATATTTTTGAAATCCAGAAGTATTTTTTCTTGATGTTTTTGTATGTGACTATTTCCCTGTGCTCCACTGGCGCCAAATTGGATCCACTGGAGCACAGTGTATTAACATACGAACAGTTCTTTTGTAAAAAAAAAATACTCCTTGATTTCAATATATATTTCTTGGTATATTTTTAATTTAAGTTGCTCAATTTACAGGGAAAAAATCGAAATCCTAACCGGTTTTTTTTTGTAAAAATCATTATTAGAGTTTAACATATGTGTCGGAATTGTCTGTTTTTTCGTAAGTAGTATCTTAAGCAAACGCAAGTTATTAAAATCACTGACGTGGCTTGAAACTATTTTTTCTTTTGGTTTACGGATGGAGTAACCGATATTGAACAAATATACCATGTTTGAAATATTTTTTAATTCGAGAAGTATTTTTTCTCGATGTTTTTGTATGTGACTATAATTCCCTGTGCTCCCATTGGTGCCAAATTGGGTCCACTTGAGCACAGTGTATTGAAATACGAAAAGATATTATAATTTAGTGACTTTTTTCTATCTTATATCACTGTGTGCTCACTGGCGCGCGCGCCAAATTGGGTCCACGTGAGCACAGTGTATTAACATACGAAAAGATATTAAAAATCATTGACTTATTTCTATTTTATATCATTGTGCTCCCATGGCTCCAAATTGGGTCCACTTGAGCACACTGTTATTAACATACGAAAAGATATTAAAATTCAGTGACTTATTTCTATTTTATATCACTGTGCTCCCCTTGCTCCAAATAGGGTTGGGTCCACTTGAGCACAGTGTATTAACATACGAAAAAATATTAAAATTCAGTGATTTATTTTTATTTTATATCATTGTGTTCCCATGGCTCCAAATTGGGTCCACTTGAGCACACTGTTATTAACATACGAAAAGATATTAAAATTCAGTGACTTATTTCTATTTTATATCACTGTGCTCCTCACTGGCGCCAAATTGTGTCCACTTGAGCACAGTGTATTTACATACGAAAAGATATTAAAATTAGTGACTTATTTCTATTTTATATCACTGTGCTCCACCGGTGCTAAATTTGGTCCACTGGAGCAGTTACCGTAGTACTATTTCTAATTCGGAAGTAAATAAAGGCATAAATGGCGCCCCGTAGAAGTAGAGAATGCTCGATCGTCGAAATGACGCTCTGAATATACCTCGATAATAGATAGAAGAACAGGAGATTCTTCTGTTAATTATAAGTTCTTTGATTGGAACATTAACAAATATCTTCGATCGAAGTTTATTTTACAGAAAGATGCTTGAACTTTGAATGTGTGTATGCATTGCGCGCGATCCATGATAAGCAGAGAGATGTTTGAAAATGTCTAAATGTATTATTAGGCCCTAGCCTAGAGTAGATAGGTGTACTCTACTAGTAGTAGGCTAGTACTAGCTAGTAGCACAGAGTAGAGGCCTATCATCATCTGACTTTCGGAATTGCAAGTTCGAGAAGAGGCATTTATTGGGACCGCGGTGGTGGAAGCGGACAAGAGAGGCTTCGGTCTAAGCCAAGGTAGCCTAGCTAGGCTAGACAAGAGTTATTGTTTGAAAATGAGAGGCATTTTGGTTTTGACATTCAGCATCATTATATACTTACTATAAATAGAAATTTTACGTACACGTAATTTAAATACAGTAAGTTTAAAAAAAATTTGGGTTGAGCAAAAAACCAACATTAACAATATCATTCATAAATTATGAAATATAAATGTGAACACTGTGGAGATAAATTTGAGTTCATTGATTTGAAGGTGCATTTAGGAATACATCTAACATGGACTGTGGAAGAGTTGAAATGTGAATATGGGATAAAATTTAAAGAAAGTGGGAGTTTCAAAAGTCATTTGAGAATACACACAGGAGAGACACCATATGAATGTGAACATTGTGGGAAGAAATTTAAAGAACAAGGATCTTTGAAAAGTCATTTGATAATACACACAGGAGAGACACCATATGAATGTGAACATTGTAGGAAGAAATTTAAAAGAAGTGGGCCTTTGAAAAGTCATTTGAGAATACACACAGGAGAGACACCATATGAATGTGAACATTGTGGGAAGAAATTTAAAAGAAGTGAGCATTTGAAAAGTCATTTGAGAATACACACAAGAGAGAAATCATATGAATGTAAACAATGTGGGAAGAAATTTAAACTTAATGGGAATTTGAAAAGTCATTTGAGAATACACAAAGGAGAGACACAATGTGGTAAGAAATCTAAACAAAGTGGACCTTTCGAAAGATATTTGAGAAAACACACAGGCGAGAAAACATATGAATGTGAACATTGTAGGAAGAAATTTAAAAGAAGTGAGCATTTGAAAAGTCATTTGAGAATACACACAGGAGAGACACCATATGAATGTGAACATTGTGGAAAGAAATTTAAACTTAATGGGCATTTGAAAAGTCATTTGAGAATACACACAAGAGAGACACCATATGAATGTGAACATTGTGGGAAGAAATTTAAAAGAAGTGGGTCTTTCGAAAAACATTTGAGAATACACACAGGCGAGAAATCATATGAATGTGAACATTGTAGGAAGAAATTTAAAAGAAGTAAGAATTTGAAAAGTCATTTGAGAATACACACAGGAGAGACACCATATGAATGTGAAGAATGTGGGAAGAAATTTAAAAGAAGTGAGCATTTGAAAATTCATTTGAGAATACACACAGGAGAGACACCCTATGAATGTGAACATTGTGGGAAGAAATTTAAACATAATGGGAATTTGAAAAGTCATTTGAGAATACACACAGGAGAGACACCATATGAATGTGAACATTGTGGGAAGAAATTTAAAAGAAGTGAGCATTTGAAAAGGCATTTGAGAATACACACAGGAGAGACACCATATGAATGTGAACAATGTGGGAAGAAATTTAAACATAATGGGAATTTGAAAATTCATTTGAGAATACACACAGGAGAGACACCATATGAATGTGAACATTGTGGGAAGAAATTTAAAGAACAAGGATCTTTGAAAAGTCATTTGATAATACACACAGTAGAGACACCATATGAATGTGAACATTGTAGGAAGAAATTTAAAAGAAGTGGGCCTTTGAAAAGACATTTAAAAATACACACAGGAGAGAGATCATATGAATGTGAACATTGTGGGAAGAAATTTAAAAGAAGTGAGCATTTGAAAAGTCATTTGAGAATACACACAAGAGAGAAATCATATGAATGTAAACAATGTGGGAAGAAATTTAAACTTAATGGGAATTTGAAAAGTCATTTGAGAATACACAAAGGAGAGACACAATGTGGTAAGAAATCTAAACAAAGTGGACCTTTCGAAAGATATTTGAGAAAACACACAGGCGAGAAAACATATGAATGTGAACATTGTAGGAAGAAATTTAAAAGAAGTGAGCATTTGAAAAGTCATTTGAGAATACACACAGGAGAGACACCATATGAATGTGAACATTGTGGGAAGAAATTTAAAAGAAGTAAGAATTTGAAAAGTCATTTGAGAATACACACAGGAGAGACACCATATGAATGTGAACATTGTGGGAAGAAATTTAAAAGAAGTGAGCATTTGAAAAGTCATTTGAGAATACACACAAGAGAGAAATCATATGAATGTAAACAATGTGGGAAGAAATTTAAACTTAATGGGCATTTGAAAAGTCATTTGAGAATACACAAAGGAGAGACACCATATGAATGTGAACATTGTAGGAAGAAATTTAAAAGAAGTAAGAATTTGAAAAGTCATTTGAGAATACACACAGGAGAGACACCATATGAATGTGAACAATGTGGGAAGAAATTTAAAAGAAGTCAGCATTTGAAAATTCATTTCAGAATACACACAGGAGAGACACCATATGAATGTGAACATTGTGGGAAGAAATTTAAACAGAATGGGAATTTGAAAAGTCATTTGAGAATACACAAAAGAGAGACATCCTATGAATGTAAACAATGTGGGAAGCAATTTAAAGGAAGTGGGTCTTTCGAAAAACATTTGAGAATACACACAGACGAGAAATCATATGAATGTGAACATTGTGGGAAGAAATTTAAACATAATGGGAATTTGAAAAGTCATTTGAGAATACACACAGGAGAGACACCATATGAATGTGAACATTGTGGGAAGAAATTTAAACATAATGGGAATTTGAAAAGTCATTTGAGAATACACACAGGAGAGACACCATATGAATGTGAACATTGTGGGAAGAAATTTAAAAGAAGTGAGCATTTGAAAAGTCATTTGAGAATACACACAGGAGAGACACCATATGAATGTGAACAATGTGGGAAGAAATTTAAACATAATGGGAATTTGAAACTTCATTTGAGAATACACACAGGAGAGACACCATATGAATGTGAACATTGTGGAAAGAAATTTAAAGAAAGGGGGTCTTTGAAAAGACATTTGAGAATACACACAGGAGAGACATCATATGAATGTGAACATTGTGGAAAGAAATTTAAAGAAAGGGGGTCTTTGAAAAGACATTTGAGAATACACACAAGAGAAACACCTTATGAATGTTAACATTGTAGAAAGAAATTTAAAAGAAGTGAGCATTTGAAAAGTCATTTGAGAATACACCCTATGAATGTGAACATTGTGGAAAGAAATTTAAACTTAATGGGAATTTGAAAAGTCATTTGAGAATACACAAAGGAGAGACATCCTATGAATGTAAACAATGTGGGAAGCAATTTAAAGGAAGTGGGTCTTTCGAAAGATATTTGAGAAAACACACAGGCGAGAAAACATATGAATGTGAACATTGTAGGAAGAAATTTAAAAGAAGTGAGCATTTGAAAAGTCATTTGAGAATACACACAGGAGAGACACCATATGAATGTGAACATTGTGGAAAGAAATTTAAACTTAATGGGCATTTGAAAAGTCATTTGAGAATACACAAAGGAGAGACACCATATGAATGTGAACATTGTGGGAAGAAATTTAAAAGAAGTAAGAATTTGAAAAGTCATTTGAGAATACACACAGGAGAGACACCATATGAATGTGAACAATGTGGGAAGAAATTTAAAAGAAGTCAGCATTTGAAAATTCATTTCAGAATACACACAGGAGAGACACCATATGAATGTGAACATTGTGGGAAGAAATTTAAACAGAATGGGAATTTGAAAAGTCATTTGAGAATACACAAAAGAGAGACATCCTATGAATGTAAACAATGTGGGAAGCAATTTAAAGGAAGTGGGTCTTTCGAAAAACATTTGAGAATACACACAGACGAGAAATCATATGAATGTGAACATTGTGGGAAGAAATTTAAACATAATGGGAATTTGAAAAGTCATTTGAGAATACACACAGGAGAGACACCATATGAATGTGAACATTGTGGGAAGAAATTTAAACATAATGGGAATTTGAAAAGTCATTTGAGAATACACACAGGAGAGACACCATATGAATGTGAACATTGTGGGAAGAAATTTAAAAGAAGTGAGCATTTGAAAAGTCATTTGAGAATACACACAGGAGAGACACCATATGAATGTGAACAATGTGGGAAGAAATTTAAACATAATGGGAATTTGAAACTTCATTTGAGAATACACACAGGAGAGACACCATATGAATGTGAACATTGTGGAAAGAAATTTAAAGAAAGGGGGGTCTTTGAAAAGACATTTGAGAATACACACAGGAGAGACACCATATGAACGTGAACATTGTGGAAAGAAATTTAAAGAAAGGGGGTCTTTGAAAAGACATTTGAGAATACACACAAGAGAAACACCTTATGAATGTTAACATTGTAGAAAGAAATTTAAAAGAAGTGAGCATTTGAAAAGTCATTTGAGAATACACCCTATGAATGTGAACATTGTGGAAAGAAATTTAAACTTAATGGGAATTTGAAAAGTCATTTGAGAATACACAAAGGAGAGACATCCTATGAATGTAAACAATGTGGGAAGCAATTTAAAGGAAGTGGGTCTTTCGAAAAACATTTGAGAATACACACAGGCGAGAAATCATATGAATGTGAACATTGTAGGAAGAAATTTAAAAGAAGTGAGCATTTGAAAAGTCATTTGAGAATACACACAGGAGAGACACCATATGAATGTGAACATTGTAGGAAGAAATTTAAAAGAAGTGAGCATTTGAAAAGTCATTTGAGAATACACACAGGAGAGACACCCTATGAATGTGAACATTGTGGGAAGAAATTTAAAAGGATGCATGGATCAGGTATACAATACATGTCAAACGGTAGTGAGTTGTTGGCACTATTGAACACTGGTGACCAGGATGTAAATGATGCTACTAATTCAACAACAGAACAATTGTATGTGCATTCCATTACAGAGCTTTAAGAAATGTGAATGTGAATAGAATCCTAATTTAGAAGCTATAAATTCTTTTATAATTTAAGAGGATCTGATCTGTCTGTCTATATGTGGAAACAATCAAGGTATAAAAGATGGGCTAACCATGATGAACAAAGAGGTGTCTAGATAGGCCTATCATCATCTGACTTTCGGACAATGTAGGAAGAATTGTAAAAGAAGTAATAATTTAAACATTCATTTGAGAATACATACAGGAGAGACACCATATTATGTGTAGTGATTCTCTACAATAGGTTTCTATATCTGTTCTTTCTTTTGTTTTTATTTGTGTGTTCATGAAGAAAGCTCCATTGAGTAACCAATATCAGTATTGTAAATACTATGAACCTTTTTCTCTCTGAGCTGAAATCAAATGCCGCGTACATTACCTTATGGTTAGTCTGGGTTCCAGACGGAGGTTTGTTTTAATACAGTATTAGTAAAAAGATAAATATTTTGGCACATATGGCGTTTCATATGTATACTTCTTGATTTTGGTATTTTCACAAAAATCGAAATAAAAATAAATAAATAAAAAAAGACAATGAATATGGGGCAAGTCTACCTTATGATTTGCAAATTACATACCCATACACAAACGGACATAAACTTGTTATCCGTCACATTAAACAATGTACAAATATAAAACTACCGTCATTAAATAAATTCATATGATTCCAAATCAATCTATTAGGCCTAATTGTTTTAGTTGAACCAAAATAATGTACTTTTAGAGTTATAAGAAACTCATTTTCTTTTTATTTTTAAACATGACCCACACGTGTTATCTAACACAGATCATGTCAAATGATTGTGCAGATGAAAAGGAAACGCATAAGAGAGAGACTGTATTCTTAAAGAAAGGAAATATATAACATCAATGATATAACGGCGAATGTGTCTTGCACACATGATTGTCCAGAGGCTTAAAGGGAAACGCTCAAAAGTAAAAGTACGATTTTTAAAAAGGAAGAAGATCTAAAAAACGATATAAAAAAGATATTATGTGGTCAAACAACAAAACAGTTTACTCTGAAACGATCATAAGTAGGTAATTTATTTTACTGAATCAATTAAGGTGTTTATTAAGAGCAAGTTTTAGTATGAAATTAATGTTGTATGTATTTAAATCAATAGGTGTAAATTTGATATAATAATTGAAACTGTTTACATTACTACTATCTTTACATTTTGTTATTAAAAAAGTTTATATCTACAGTTAGCAGGTATTCTATCTATAATCACAATCAACACGTTTAAGTTGATATGGTGGAGTGATTTGTTAAAATGCATACAATTAAATTGGATCAACCATAATCGATAGTTGTTAAATTTGCATGAGATGATTACATTATAAATTTGTCTCCAATAAATATGGATAAACCTCATATAGCTTTAATGTTTGATTTAGATACAGTACAGTAATTATTTTATTTGGGGAAAATGTCCTAAAATACTGTACCTAAAGCGTGGTTCCCACTAGTGACGCAACACAAGGACGTAACGCAACGCAAGTGAATTGACCAATCACAAGCGATGGCTTATTCACTTGTGATTGCTAACTGTCTATAACTTCGCTTGTCATTGGTTAAAACGCTTGCGTTGCGTTTACGTCCTTGCGTTACGTTCTAGTGGGAACTAAGCTTTAGCTACACTAAATACAGACAACTGTCTAAAAAATTATAGTAAAACTCTAATATTTTTGAGAACTTGAGAACTTCATTTAGTTAACGTATATGGGGATTTAGAGGCTGCTGTGTCGGTTCATGTCTTAAAGGAAAAATGAAATTATTATTTTTCAAAAGACGACTAGTTCCATGCCCTTCCAAACCTCATGTAGACGCCCCTTGTTATTTCATGGAAGGATAATCGTAAATATAATAATGTTCATTTTACAGATTTCTTTTTCCGAAAATCTGTTCTCAAATGGATCCGAAATCAACAACACAAACACTCTAAATGAGATACTAAGTTTTAAAACTTAGCCGATACCGTAATAATATTGTACATCATAAGTGTCACAGTCTCTTGTAAAAGTTCAACAAGGGTATTTCGAGTCTGTTGCAAATGTAGGCCTAAATCCTAGTTGAGTTATTTCCTTAAACAAAGTCATATGATTTGTTGGGACACTTATGGTTATTTTTGGAATAAAATCGGTTGTCGTAAATCGCCTTCGTAGAGATGGTAATGATTGAATATGTTTGCCACACTGGTAGATATATTCCACGAGGATGAACTTCCTGTGCGTACCTCTATGAAATCCAAGTATTTTCCTGTCTTTTTATTTTCAACTAATTGGATAAGGTCTTCTAGTTGGTAGAAATCTGCTTCAGATGATAAAATATCCCACTCTTTAAATCCCTCAGGTAGAATAAGTTTTGATCTTCGTAGGAAATTCAAAACATGTCGGAATGCAGGCCCATCTCCGTCAATAATGTAGCGATTACACTGATCAACTTTAGAAGGAAGACGACCACTGAACATAGCACCCAGCATAGAATCTGGATAACGAATTATTAATGTTGATCGACTTGTGGTGTAAAAACAACCACCAACGTTTAGCTCCAAAACTTCATCAACCTTTGAATCCATGTCTGCAAACTAACTTGAAAATCAGAATATAAACTAAAAGGACAATGGTTATATTATGGTTAGATTCGAACAATTTCCTTCAATCACTATAAAGCCGATTTTCCACTAGGCTAATATGTTCGCGCCAATCGGATGCGTCAGCTTATACGCATGCGTAGAGAAGGATTTTAAATATGAAAACATGAATCAGACTTTGAACTATGATTAAGGAAAAGAACGGACATAATGTTGATACAGTCCCTCGTGAACAGACACTTAATATGACTGATTTTACAAATCTTATTTATCTAATGATCAAGCACTTTTGTAAGAGATAGACTAGGGTAGGCCTATCGATGTCTGCTTCGTTTGGTTTGCTGTGTCAAAGACATGAACATTGGTCGAATCAATTTTTTTAAACAAATGTGCTGTATACTTATTTTTGCAAATAAATGTTTGAAGACTACGGGCTTAATTGAGAATTGTCAATGAATGTTTAAGATGCATGTATACAACATTAGCTCAACCCTAATGGTAAAGTTAGGGATATCATGAATGGAACATTGATTTTCCGTTTATGTTTTTGTTATTGTTATAATAACAGTTAATCGGTGATTTACTATAGAAGACATTCTCTTGCAAATGTCCACCTAGCATGGCGACTTGCAAAGGATGTTGATATCAATGTAAACCCTAGTTGAGTTATCTCCTTAAAAAGTTGCAAACGATTTAATGAAAAGTGTTCGGGAAGTTTCAATCCATACTCAGCGTGCTTACAATAACCATTATAAACCATCTCCGGCTCATAACAGCTTTCTCGCTGCTTAGACATCAATCCAGATTTTACACATGGCATCTTGTCGATTAGGTTAGGTGAGGCAAACAACCACCAAAAGCCGGCTACTGTAGGTGGTACAAATATTTGTTGAGTTTTAGGATAACCACTTTTACACGAGCCCACAAATTCTACTTCTATGAAGTCAAAACATTTGCCCGTCATTCTTTTATCAATGAGTTGAATCAGCTCCGGAATTTGGTAAAAATCTGCTTCAGCTGATAAAATATCCCAATCCTTAAATCCATTGGGTAGAATAAGTTTGGATCTTCGTAGGAAATTCAAAACGTGTCGGAATATAGGCCCATCTCCGTCAATAATGTAGCGGTTACACTGATCGACTTTAGAAGGAAGACGACCACTAAACATAGCACCCAGCATAGAATCTGGATAACGAGTTAAGGTTGATCGACTTGTGGTGTAAAAACAACCACCAACATTTAGCACCAACACGTCGTCTACATGCGAATCCATGTTTCAAATTATCTGCCACAACAAAAACTGCAAAATTATGTCCAGGTTAGATTTTATGGCTCAAACCATTATGACACGTACGTGTAGTGTTTATTTATGGCTAGGAATTACGGTTTGAAAAACGATATCATCGAAAGCAGCTCCATATCAGGCTCCAGGGGCGCAGCCAAGAAAAAGGCTTTGCTAGTTTTAGATAGCTTTGTTTGTTAAGTTTCTTTTACCAGGAGGCATTCATATCTTTTTAGCCAAACCTAGGAATGGAGCGGGTTTATGGTTTACCTTGCACAATATCATATCTTTAACGTTTACATTAATTATTTTAGCAATATCGACTTCCTCAATTTGGCGGAGGTAAATAATATACAACAGTTAAGTTGATTATCAAATATAATTCACCCTCCTGGTCCCCCGCCATAAAGAACACAGTACCGAACAATTTATTCTTTCTTCGAAAGACAAAATAGATCCTGTTTACAATATTTCTCTTCTTATTCCGGAGAACAATCCAACTGTACTCTACAAAATAATGGCTTCGTTCTTCACCATCAATTCAAGTACAAAATCTCCTTACAATTCTGGGTTATTACGGTATCCCCACCCGTTCCAATTTGCCAGCCTTTTCCACCTCACAATTTGACTATCATTTTCTATCCTGGTCGTTTCTCGTTCCCATCTCTAATGTTCAGTTAATTCCTGGCATTCACGATATTGTGCGATCCATATTTCTAGCTTATAATTCATTATGTAATATTTATACACCAAAAGATGTGGTGAATAATAGTATGAGAAGGTAGAGTTAGGTACTTTTCGTGTCTGTATTATGCTAGTTTGTTTTGAAATATAATTGTATACTTATTATTAATTCGCTTTTTAGATAGTGTTAAGTATACTTTCAATTCACATATTTTAACATGATCGAAAAATGTATAAATTTGCGCTACACACTATGTGTTGTTCAGCCCCATGTCAACAGACAATAACAGCGTACCATTCTATCTTATTTATTTAACACAATGATTAACTTAACACAAGTGGTTAAACATTATGACAAGCCTGAATGTGATTTTCAGCAAAGCGATGTCTCGGGGGTTGAAGTTAGAAACCTGAAATAGCCTACACAGGTTTTTCACTAAACCACCATAAGCGGAGCCTCAATCTGCGATTCTCCGCCGTATCTCTATACTTTCTGTGTGTCTAATTTGTATACTACAAAATACATTGAGACTATAGGCTTTAACAGTCAATCTTTATTGAATTGTTTTACAACTACCAAATGAAAAAAGCAGCAAAATACATACACAGTTAATTTAGTAATATTGTAATAATAATAATAATTGTTCTTTTAGGTTAGGACTGGACTTGGAACAACAATATTTTAACTTTCTCGAATTTGCTCCTACAAAATTATGCGAATATCCACCTGTTAACATTTAACCCATTTTTGCGGACTGGCTTATTGGAATTGTCTCTTTAAAAGCCTTAGGGAAAATGGCAATCAATATTAGGCATAAGAAATGGTGCCACAAAATCAAAACGATACATTGATCAACTAAACAAATCTTGACAACTTGCGTTACTAAAGAAATTTGAACAATTAGTAGCACGTTATTTACACATTATATAGTGGGCGCAGTGGTCTCTCTGGTAAATGTCCATCTATCTATCCTTCGAACCTAAGCAAGCAGTTTCCAATGTAAATCCTAGTTGAATTATTTCCTTTAACAGTGTCAGATGATCAGGTGCGTCCGGATGGGAAACTGTCACTCGATTTTTCTCCCGTTGATAATCTTGGAGTTTTGAAATTCCCAGTTTTAATGATGGTAGTTTACAGAATATGTTTGGCAGATTGCTAGATACATACAATGAGGATGTTACCTTGTCTACCTGTATAAAGTCTAAACATTTACTTATCTTTATGTTGTCCTTACGAATGTGTTCTTTCGCATTTCCAATCAGTGGAACCAGTCCTGGAAGTTTGAAGAAATCCGCTTCACTGAATAAAATATCCCATTCTTTAAATCCCTCAGGAAGAATGAGTTTTGACCGTCGTAGGAAATTCAAGATGTGTCGAAATGTAGGTCCATCTCCGTCAATAATGTAGCGGTTACACTGATCAACTTTAAAAGGAAGACGACCACTGAACATAGCACCAAGCATAGAATATGGATAACGAGTTAAGGTTGATCGACTTGTGGTGTAAAAACACCCACCAACATTTAGCTCCAAAACATCGCTCTTGTTTGCCTGTTGTTCAATTAATCTGACAAGATCTGGTAGTTGGTAGAAATCTGCTTCAGCTGATAAAACATCCCACTCTTTAAATCCTTCAGGTAGAATTAGCTTTGATCTTCGTAGAAAATTTAAAATGTGTCTGAATGTAGGCCCATCTCCGTCAATAATGTAGCGGTTACACTGATCGACTTTAGAAGGAGGAAGATCACCACTGAACATTAAACCCAGCATAGAATCTGGATAACGAGTTAATGTTGATCGACCAACATTTAACTCTACAATATCGTCTTTGTGTGAAGCCATTGTCAAATTAGGCCTACTCGCTCCAATATAATAATGATCTATAAAACGGCAGAATATTCAGGTTAGATTTGTACCACTCCAGCCATTGGTTAGACATGTATTATTTAATGTAAAAACAAATAATACTGTAATGCCCATGCGCACATTGATAGGCAGCCCAATCAGATATTGGGATACAGTGACGTATCAAGGCATTTTGAAAAGGCAATGGGAGTCTTATAATATTCGGAGTTAACAGCACATATTACATATAATGACTAAAAAAAATAACAAAAAAACGAGCCAGCCGGCCACTATATGAATATAAATTATATTTAAACTTTGAGAGATGCTTTAACACATCAATATGTTTTATCTTTTTTTCATTTTACATTTAACATCAACTTGTAAACGTTGATACTATCTCTTCTTTATACATTTACGAAATTATTTTAAATTCAATTTCCACTTATATTAAACCAAGTTCTGCTATTTTAAAATCAAAATAGCGCCCTTAACATACCTCGCTAGTTTTAAAAATTGACGGTAGTACATTATTCAGAGGCCGCCTGGATACACAACGACTAGGCCTTGCTTTTGGTGGCCTCTCTAGCACAACTACGCGCGCGGCGGACAAACTTCGGACATGTGGCATGGTCCTCGTGCGTGTACGCAACAATTGAATCGAAATTTTAGTAGAATTTGAATTGATATTTCTAATAAATGTCTGAAGATTTGCTGTTAAACATTACAATACAGTGGTCAAGTTTTTTTAGGTAGGCCTAGGTTAACTAGCCTAGGTCTAGGCCTACTGTAGGCCTACTACTAGGCTAGTTAGATAGTAGTAGGCCTACTAGGCCTAGTTAGTAATAGGCTAGGCCTAGCTAGTAGGCCTAAGCCTAGTTTTAGAGAGGAGGTCCTACCTAGCTAGCTAGCATCTAGAGGGCCAAAATAAGCTAGGCATACTTATATTCTTGGCCTAGGCTACTACTACACTATAGTATATAACAGCTAGCCTCTACGCAATGAACATAGTACTAGGCCTAGTAGGCCTACGTCACTCAGCTGCAGTTTTGATATATTATAGGTCCTTACACACGTCACGCCCGTCAACTGTTGTTTATTATGTAGGCCTAGCTAAAGTTAAAACACTGTAGTTATGTATTAAAAAAATATATATTTGATTGAGGCATCATTATGAATCATTGGAAGATATTGGAAATTTGAAGGAACTGGTGTTAAAATTATTATTGTTTTTAACTAGGCCTAGGCCTACATTGAATAGCGGTAGCAATAGTAGCAGCAGCAATAGTAGTAGACGACGGCCTGGGCTAGCCTAGTAGACGACGGCCTGGGCTAGCCTAGATAAACAAATATTAGATAAATAAAACAGATATTAGAATCAGAATTATTGGGCAACTTTAAGGAGTTTCGTATATAATTATTAATACGGTATATGCCCTGGCATACTGGCTAATTTGGTTCTGAAATGGTCCAATTTCTTTACCATAGTCATTTTTGACTGAATGATGCCCGATTGATTGATAAATATTATAATATTTAAAATAATAACATTTATTATTAGATGGAATGACAATTGAGGCTATGATGAAACATTAAAGGAAATAATTCCAACTGAAGGATCGGAATGAAGGGAATCCTCTTACGATCCAGGGTATGGAAAGTTATATCTACAGTGAGTAACATTTTACTTATACCCCTTTCACACCTGCAAGAAGTAACAACTTGTAACCAGTGCCTAGTGTGATAGAACATTTTGTGGAAAATCTTTATTTTTTACTGCGCACGTGTGTATTGCCATGAATGATTTTAAAAGCAATGAGTCATACGTCCCTAGACCTCTTCCCTTCCCAGGGCCTATAAAACACTAAATATCGGAAGCATGTTATCCGCTATGTTATATTTTTATTCAATCGTCTGTAGTATTAATTTGTAATCAACCAATAAAAGACCCCCATTTTGTAATAAAGTCACTCTCTTTCTTACTTAGTTGGATTTTTTTTGGGTATAAAGACTACAATGTAACTTATCTCAAAGTTGATCATAGAAATTTTATACAACTAGATCAACACAATAACACGATTAAAAAAACAAGCCACTATGGAGAGAGACCACCAAATACCACTGCATCAATAAAAGATCAATAAATTATGTTCAAAACTTTTGGTTTATTTAAAACCTTTTTTATGTAACAATATCACTTTCAGCTTCATAATTTATTAACTAATCTAAAAAATCTCGAACGCACATCCTCAGTTACAACTATAATTAATGTTTTTATATTTCTAATAGAACCACATGTGCTCTAAATGGCAGGTTTAGATTAACAGAGAGTCCATCTGACTATATTTACATTTAATGAGTCGTTTTGATTATATTTCGTAACGGTCTTCCTAATCATCATCACAGTCATCATCACAACAAAATTCGTGTTTTATTTTGTAAATTCCAAAAAATAATTGAGTCGGGCAAGATGAATATATAAATATTACTGTATCAAATCATTAATAAAAAGATCAACAAATTATGTCTACAACGTTGGTGAGATGTCGTACAACACCTTTTTATTCAGTAATGACACTTATTTCCTCTGCAGCATAATGTAGGCCTAAGTCTACCTTTAGAATTACAAAAAATGTGCGCAAAAGTTACAACTGCAGTATAATGATTTTATATTTCTATTAGCGAGAGCGGCTAACTCCACGCCCAGGGCTTTTAAATACAGTTTAAAACCCAGTACAATTGCAGTCATTTTGATACCATGCATATGGATGCGTACGTGGAATAGTAAAAATGTGTATAACAAACATTTAGACACAAAACACTGCAGCCTGTTGTGCCCCTGCGGATCCACTACTGTGCGGTGAAACTAAATTACATAAAACTAGGCTACTCGTAATTGTTTGGCATTACATTTTCCATACACAATTCCAAAATAATAATGAACCAAAAAAAAAAAACAAACAAACGAGTCAATGAATTCGCAAATTAAAGTCAGTTAACCAGCTCATGAAAATGATTTCTAAAAAAAAATGTTTTCAAATAATATATATTTTTCTTGGGCGTGGACAGACAGCAACAACACTATTGTGTTACTAATATTAGTAAAGTTGAAACATTGATAAAAATAACATACGTCAAAACAAAATAAACAGTAACAAACATATTTTTGCAAGTGATACTGGAGCCCATGTGTACACTTCTGGCTCGTGTGCACTTTCGTAAACTTTTTAAAGAAAATTGTATACTTGTAATGTTCGAGATTAAAGCAAGTCGTATAATGTTTCTTCAATATATACCATAGACAAAGGTAGCTCCGTAATCTACAGTAGTAGTAGACTGTCAACCTCCCTGACAAAATTGACGATACTTGCGTTACTAATTTTAAAAATAACAGTCTCTTGTAAATGTCCATCCTTCGTTCGAGCAGAAGCATGTGGTTTCCAATGTAAATCCTAGTTGAGTTATTTTCTTTAACATGGGCATAGGATTTGTTAAGGCAAATGCCTCAAAGTTCACTTCAAACTCGGGAAGTTCCTTTGGCTTTTCATCCCACAATGTATGATAATTATACGCCTGTTTCAGTGATGGTAATTTACAGAATATGTTTTCAAGACTGGTAACTATATGCCAATGCCTGTCAAATTTGTGTATCTGTATAAAGTCTAAACCTTTACCTTTCTTTCCTTTATTTTCAACTAATTGGATAAGGTCTTCTAGTTGGTAGAAATCTGCTTCAGCCGATAGAATATCCCATTCTTTAAATCCATCGGGTAGAATAAGTTTTGATCTTCGCAGGAAATTCAAGATGTGTCGGAATGTAGGCCCATCTCCGTCAATAATGTAGCGGTTACACTGATCAACTTTAGAAGGAAGACGACCACTGAACATAGCACCCAGCATAGAATCTGGATAACGAGTTAATGTTGATCGACTTGTAGTGTAAAAACAACCACCTACGTTTAGCTCCAAAACATCGTCTCCTTTCAAATTCATGTCTGCAAAGGTGATTTTGTAATACAAAATAAAGTTTAGATACAGAATTGTTATAGGCAACAGCTACGAATTATTGAAAGCTTGGCTATAGGGCCTACTTCGTTTTAATAATGATTTTAAAAGCAATGAATCATACGTCCCTATTCTAGACCTCTTCCCTTCCCAGGGCCTATAAAACACTAAATAGCGGAAGCATGTTATCCACCATTTATGTTTTTATTCAATCATCTGTGTACTAATTTATAATCAACCAATAAAAGACTCCTATTTTACAATAACGTCACTCTCTCTTAGTACAGTAATCAGTTTTAATAATACTCTAGTATTTCAAATGACCTACTTTCTGATTAATAATGGATTGATCTAAATGACTTACCAACCAATCATTTGATGATTTGATTTGAGTTTTCTAGTTCCATTCTGGTAATGATATCCGAGTTTTCTAGATCTAGAAAACTCAGATATATCTGAGATCTGAGTTTTCTGGACACCCGGATTTTTTTAGCATAAAGACTACCGTACGTTACATATTATATCCATCGCCTCTGTGTTGCGTTGACACATCATATAGATTTTATACAACTAGAACAACACAATAACACGACTAAAAAACAAGCCACTATGAATATGGACCACCAAATACCACTGCATCAAATCAATAAAAAGATCAACAAGTTATGTTTATATTTTGGTTTATTAAGAAACCTTTGTTATGTAACAATATCACTTTCAGCTTCGCACAGTATAATTTATCAACTAATTTAATTTGTAAGCTAAAATCTCGAACACGCATCAACGTTACAACTTGTATAATTAATGCTTTTATATTTCTAATTGATATTTCAATAGCTCAAGTATAGTTTTAAAAATTTCTAGTACACCAATTGTGGTCATTTTGACATTCCATTATAATGGTTGCGAACAATTGTATAACAAACGTATACAAACTCTTTATTTGTAATAAATTAAAATGATCAATATGCTCCTGTGAAAGTGTCAAACATTCAATTTAAACACAATAACAATCTGTAATTGGGAGATCGACAAAAAGTCAGTAAATCCGCAAATTTGTCAATTTTCAAAAATGTATAGTCTTCTTGTGCACGTTGGGCAGGAGAGTACTGTATAATGTCGGCAACATTGATAAAAATAACATTACATGGCGTTATATAACTCGGTCATGGCTCATAAGTCTATTGTAAATGTCCTATATTTTTCTATATCTTCTAATTGAGTTATTTCCATAAAGTGTTACAGATGATTTTGGATGTGATATTTGGGAAATTTGTTTCAAACTGGGAACCACCTCTTTTCAATTCCAGAAAACGTGATATCGATGGTAATTTATCGACTGTGTTTTGTAGAATAGATATAGGCCTACGCCACTGGCTCTTACTAGTTCTCTCCCTTTCTTCATCACGACGAATTTGTTCTCTTGCTTTTTCAATAAGCCGGATAAGATCTTCTATCTGGTAAAAATCTGCTTCAATCGATAAAATATCCCACTCTTTAAATCCGTCAGGAAGAATAAGTTTTGATCTTCGCAGAAAATTCAAAACGTGTCGGAATGTAGGCCCATCTCCGTCAATAATGTAGCGGTTACACTGATCAACTTTAGAAGGAAGACGACCACTGAACATAGCACCCAGCATAGAATCTGGATAACGAGTTAAGGTTGATCGATTTGTGGAGTAAAAACAACCACCAACATTTAGCTCCAAAACATCGTCTTCATGTAAATCCATATCTATAATCTACGACTTACAAAGAGCACTAGATCTTCTTCCTTCCAGTAGTTTATTTGTTTGTAGTCATTTGTGACAATTTGTGCTCCAAATGTTTTAAGCAAATTGATTGAATTAGGATAAATATGATATTATATAACTGAGAATACGTTGTTGACATTCAGCACGTTGTTGACATACCGCTATCTCGATCACACCATCAATAGTAAAGTTTATCTTATGTATTCAATATCAATAAGATACCTGAAATATAATAACCGGATTGGATGAGATGAACGGTCGTGTAAACACAAGTTTATCTAGGTTGGTGTACCAGTCGATTCTCATATTAGTATCAGTTGTTGTGACATGGCATGAATTTACGTAAGGTTACTATATACGGGCGTGCATGCCGCATGTGAGTATTTAGTTTATATACAACCAGTCTTAGAGCTAAAATTAAAAATAAAAGAAAGATAAAATGTATTCCCCTGGATCTGTGACTAATCCCGCAAAATGATTTTTTTTCGTACATAGGTTGAGGACCCTATGTGAAAGATAGCCGAAATATAACTAAACCTAACTCTAAATAATCTCTCTCTCACTATAAAGTAAAAGAAGTAGCTCATGGGAGTCGAACCCCATACACAGACGGCTCGACAGAAAGCATTTGCATTAGCAAATTGTAGTTAGCTCAACTCTTACGTCAAACTTTATGGATATGACTATGTTCATCTAAACCTGCCCTTTTAACATTGAAATACGCATAGGTATGTCCTGGACATTACTTTTCGTACATAAGTTAGGGACCCCTCGTAAAAACGTCACAAAATAAACATGAATATTCATTAGTCCAATAACTAGGCCTCTACTCATCTACTTTTAATGAGTTGCTTCGATTTTATTCCGTAGTGGTCATCATCATCATCATCATCATCATCATCATCATCATCATCTAATCGTCTTTTATTTGTAAATTTTAAAAAATGATTCAGGCTAGATGAAATAAATGTATACATATTCCAGTTTAATTCAGGTTTCGTATCATAATATTTACATTTCAAAAATTTAACCAAAATTTGTATAAAATGATTTATTATTTGATTTAAACCCCCCCCCCCCCCCACCCACACGCCTACAGAAACAATAAACGGTTGTTTTTCATTCATAGTTTGTGTACCGAAATGACCAAAACAGATCTTCCGGTTTTTTCACACAACCTTTCGCTAATGTAACACGTTCTTGCTGCCCTTGATTGTTCACCATTCTGTAAAGTTTCCTATCATGTGCATACTGAAAAGAAAACAGTTTTTATTTAGAAGTTTGCAATGTTACAGGTCAAAGTAGTACTACAAATAAAAATACACATGCTATTAAACAATGAGATATACCTACTTCTTTTGATTGTTCTTCATTCAGATTGTTATAATGTTCAACCATTAGGCCTACTAATAATCTCGGATCCAATTTTTGATTCCATATCACCGTACTTGACAAAAACAAAAGTTAGAAGTGACCGCTCGTCGACGCATCACGCGTTTTTTTTTCCTTTTTCGGTCATGGCCTTTCAAACTTGCCGTGAATAACATTCTTCCACTCGTCCAACAAAGCGTTACAATCGACACTGGGATTTCCAAATGTTCTCTCAGTCTGTATATTTAATCTGCAAGAAGGAAACAAAAATCTTACTACCATGCAAAGTACTGGATTGTACAACTTTGTAGTACCGTAACTGTAGGAGGAAACTCCCTTAAATGAAGAAAAGCTCGACATGAAGGAAAAGCTTGAAATGAAGGAAAAGCTTGAAATGAAGGAAAAGCTTGAAATGAAGGAAAAGCTTGAAATGAAGGAAAAGCTTGAAATGAAGGAAAAGCTTGAAATGAAGGAAAGGCTTGAAATGAAGGAAAGGCTTGAAATGAAGGAAAGGCTTGAAATGAAGAAAAAATAATCCCACCTTGTTAAACGAATGTATTTCCAGATATTGAATCAAATCCACAACGCATTATCTGGCCCGGAAGCTTCTGCCCGGATTACAACCTGTTTTACTTATCTTGAGGTCGAATACACTAGTCTTACTGCTTTTATCTTCAACTGAAACTACGCTAAAGATAATTTTAATTTACACGGAGGATAATTTGCATTAAATAGTTGGATAGTTTTGGATAATATTTATACATCCACCCACACATCGCTAGTCTTCATCTCCTCATCTGCCAAGATGCACTACTTAATTATTGATGTTTAAATGCCAAGGAGGACAAATATGATTTGTTACTGGAATTTGTTAGTTAAAAAAAAAAATGTATTGTTATTGTATAGATGGATATTTCATACATACCAACAGCAATGCTAGAGGTGGTAGTCAAGATCCTCGATTACACCACGTGTAGAAGGTTTATACTGATGGCTGTTCCAGATTCCACTCTGTGGTATCTATTAAAGATAGCCAATGAAGAAATGGAGGAATTCAATTGGGAGCTGGCGATAGACCATCCGTATCCACAGTCATAATCCCTGGTTATCGATGAAGATGTATCCCCTTACTGCGGTTGAAGTTTTTTATTTATTTATTTTTTTAAAATATAAATCCAGGCTATTATTATTATGTATTATAGTCTATTTTGTCAATATATTTTGGGGATGTTTTTTTGCTCACATTTGTTTCTAGTTGACGGTGATGTTGGGTCAGGGTTACTAGAGGATTTTGTTTTTAACGACCAGGACTTTGATTTGTCAGTCAGCCAAAGTGTTTCTGAAGCCGATAGCTTCTCACATATGGATATTTGTAATAATGCCATAGAGATAGTGCCGGATCTATCGGAAAGTTTACATATTGCTAACTCAAACGATTGAACAATGGTACGATTTGCTCCAGCAAACGAAGCGAAGTGATAGATGATAAAAATTAATTCAATTTACTCATAAGTACCTCTATAGAAATTATTAATGGGTACTGATCATGTCTTGGATGTTAACAAACCGTTAACCATATTTGTAACGGACGAAACAGATACACAAATTCCAGTAATTAAACTCAATCAAGAAGTCGGAAATCCCGATGATATCGAAGAAGACGGAAACGCCGAGGATATCGAAGAAGACGTATACCCCGATGATATCGAAGACGGAAACACAGATGATATCGAAGATGAAGATATTGAAGCCATGCTTCGAGCTGATACACCAATTGACACAGTAGATCACCCAATAATCGAACCGGGGCAGGCTATAAGTGATGACTGGTGGGATAGGGTATTTTTTTATTCTGAGGCACAGCTAACATCAGAAGTGGATATAACAGAATGGCGGATTTATATAGAAGGCGTTTCAGACATTTTTGTGAGAAGTTCGTTAATGAAATAGCAAAGCTATCTGTAGCACATTGCTATGGCTGTGTGTTTGATCCACCAGGGCAGAAGGATGAAATAGCAAAGCTATCTGTAGCACATTGCTATGGATATGTGTTTGATCGACCAGGGTAGAAGGACCACGACCTTTGTTGTATGGCAACTCAAGAGGAACTTGTAGATAGATTTTAAGAAGAAATATAAACCTGGATGTTTGGTCCATGTATTGTAAAGCAGATAGACGGTATTCAAGCGAGAATTAATGCTTGTGAGGAAGCGATTCAGGCCATTCTGAATCTTTCCAATATTTCTGTAGATTTGGAGAAAGAAGATGTTTAACCTAATTATTTTTTCTTTGTTGGAGATTAATTAATCTATTGACTGTATTGTTTTTCAAGTGGTTTTTGTATAATATATTTTCTACTTTTCTGCGTTCCTGTTTTCTAATATGTAAGTACTAATGTCTCGGTATAGTATATTTTTTATTTAGTAATTACTTCTTATTGAGTCGTACTGTCATGTAAAAGGCATTTATTTATCGTTTTTCCTCAGTTTTTTTAATTATTTTTCGTTGTCTCTATTTCTCTCTCTAGATCCATTTGGCTCGTTTTTTGAATTTCTAATTTGTTTGGTTGTTTATACTCTAATGCGAGTTTCTTTTTTCGGTTTATTTTTTATTTCGTTATTTTAGAGTAGCTCTCAACTTTTTTTATTTTTTTTTCCAAGTAATTTATTGTTATTGTATCGTTGTATAGATGGATATTTCATACATTCCTACAACTATGTTAGAAGAGGAAATGGAGGAATATAACTGGGAGCTTGCTTGCTGAGTTTGCAATGTTTTTGCGTCTTACCGATCATAAATGCCTGCAATGATTTCTGCGTTCATATTTTTAAACATTATGAGTACAAAGAAAATGTTATATGCATTTTACATAACTTCCAGGGATTTCATTTTTCAATATTTACATACAAAAAAACTTATTGTCTAAATGTTAAACAGCAACGACGAAGAATGTCAACATCGCTGGCGCAATAGACATCTATTTTTAAGCGTGACATCAACAACGGACCCAAAATTCGCGGGTGTTGATTCTTTTTCCAATAATCTCATGATCACTGCGTCCGCGTTCTATAAAGTTATTTTGAAAATAGTAATATATGATATTTAGTCTCATATAAAAAATTGTAACATTTTGTATTACAGTACGGTATTTTGAATATAAGTAATAATGAAGGGGAAGAAACACTTCAATTAGAGAACGACATGGCAGTTGAAGGAATTTGCCGCATTGCAAGAAACAAAAGAGGTGATTTAGACAAAGAAGAAAATGATAGAATTAAAACAAGGAGTTAAAAGATTTTACGAAGATATCATTGACGATGTAGAAACCGAAGAAGATATGATTGAATTTAATTATGAAGGAGTAGGAAAATACCGTAAAGTAATGGTAAGTTCTTTTTTTAAACATTTTTTTTTTGTAAGTAGTATAATTATGTAAGATATATTGTTCTTAGTCTGTCTGTTTTATTCATATTTTAGCACGGTAAGAGAAGAGGAGAGAAAAGATATTACGAGAATAATGAAGAAGATAATAATGATTTCGACGAGGAATTAGTGCAGCATGGAGCAGGAAATTTTCGTAAACAAATGGTAAGCTTGTACGGATTTTTTCTTCTTTACTTATAGATCCTTTATTTATTTTTTTCAATGATAAAATATAATATAAATGGAGTAAATTGTTATTTTTCTTGTATTTTAGCCTGATAAGAGACCACGCATTGATTAAGAGAATTCGGAAGAGGAAGAGGATGAGCGTAACATAAGGGATGTAAAGGTTGAAGATCTGTGTATTATAAGGAGACTTAGAGATAAGTTCAACAAACGTTTTAATTATTTTCAAGTGTGATCACTTAGTCACTTTAGTAGGGTTAGACCAATTTCGTGTTATTGATGTTTTACCTTTATTAGTTAGGATATTTGAACATGTGCTGAATACATTATGCCAAAATGTTCAGCCACATGATAGAGTTACAGTAGGCTTGTTATTAACGCTAACGGTTTAGATATATACCGATTTCCTTACCATTTTTATTAAGAGAACATCTAACGCCAGAATTCATTCTAGCTGAGATTACTAAAGTCCTTCTATCGCACATGGATATTTTAGTGGGGGATGGGTTAACCTTTAACATTCAACACATATCCATGCCATTTGGAGGCGGTAGTTCATTTAAAAAAAAAGGTATTGATAAAATAAAAAAAGGTGCGCAATGTTTAATTAGAATTCGTAATGAAAACGACGAGCAAATTTGCTGCGCGATAGCTACTGTCACAGGTGTTTCAAGGTTAGGTTGGAAGATAAATTAAATAATAGAAAGCGATGGGATAATATTAGACGGGGTTTTAATTTACAAAAAGAAGCGGCTGAAAGTCTTTTGTCGACGGCTGGGGTAGATAAGGGTCTTTGTGGGATAACCCAGCTTAAGCGTTTTCAGTAACTATCATTTCATGTAATGAATGTAATCGTTCTTTTAAGAATCACAAATGTTTTAACAATCACAAATCTTCAACAAATGGTAAAAAAACAGTTTGTGATATCAAAAGACTTCCTTGCTTTCATGAAAGAGAAGCCAGTGTTATTATTATTATTGGACAATGCAGGACCCACACTTGTCAATAGAAACCCTTGACTTTGCCAAGGAAAATGGTATTGTCATGCTTTCCTTTCCATCCCACACGAGTCACAAACTCCAGTCACAAACTCCAGCCACTGGATAGAAGCGTTTATAGTCCATTTAAGACCTACTTGCGGTCTGCACAGGATTCATGGATGAAGACTCATCCCGGTGAAAGAATGACCATTATGACATCCCAGGTGTGGTAAAAGGGGCACTCTCTAAGGCAAATACGCCTATAAACATAACAAATGGGTTCCGCAAGTGTGGAATATTTCCATTTAACCGAGACATCTTTGAGGATTTCGAATTTGCACCTGCTGACACGACTGATCAACCAGAAGCAGAAAATGAGCCCGTGGCAGAAAACGAGCCTGTAGCAGAAAATGAGCCATTGGCAGAAAACGAGCCAGTAGCAGAAAATGAGCCAGTGTCGGAAGATGATTTTGAAATTCCACCACCTATCGCTTACTAAACATACTAAAGTTTAATGTGTAACGTCATGATGTTAGTTTCACTATTTTTCATGATTTTTGTTTTCCAATGTTTAGTTTTATTTTCATTTAAATTGGTTACGTTTACGAAAAGATTTCATGCATAAATTATTTTAGTGTGTATAAATATATGGGTAAATTTATAGTGAACTCATCAGTACCAGCTTACAACGCACTAAACTCACTTCCACATTCTTGATTAAGAGAATTTTAGTACAGTTTTTTACTGATTTTTGTTTAACAATGGCTCATTACGAATCATCATCATCATCTTCCGATTCTAACGATAGCTTGTTTATCGAATGTCAGAGAGCAGTAGAAGCTATCGTTAGTTTATCGCGAAACAATATCGAAAATATCGATACCGACGATGTTATCCCCGATGTTGGACTACTAGAAGATTTCGTATTTAATGACCAGGATCTTGATTTAGATGTTAGCCAGAGTGTTTCTGAAGCCGATAGCCTCTCACTTTCGGATATTTGTAATAACGCTATTGAGATAGTGCAGGAGCTATCGGCTAATTTGCGTATTGATGACATAGAAGTAAGTGTTTGTTTATTTTATTTTTTTACGTAATATTTATTTTACCGTGTATAATTCTAAAAAAGTAGATTGTAATTGGGGGCATTTACAAAGTGTTTCTGCGTTTACGGTTTATATACGTTTTCCTTTCTAATTTATCTAATTATTTTTATTTCTGTATAGTACGGTGTTGGTGCTCACACCAAATGTTTGAGTTTGAGAGGAAATGTCGAGATTAATGATTCAGCGGAGTCTTCGATTATTGAGGTAACTATCGTTTTATTTTCTTTACTACTGTTGTTGTTGTTGTTGTTGTTGTTGTCGTACAACGTCTTTTATTTCTTTTTTCTTTACCGTTTTTCTCTTTTTGTTTTCAGCCTGTACCCATACAGTACGGAAGGGGCGTTAATAGAAAGAGGCTCAGAATCGAAGACGGGGAAGAAGAAGTTGAATCACTTCTGTAGAATCGTTCAAGTAGCTGATAGGTATAATCAACGTTTTAACGCGACTATTAGCGATTTTTTAGTAAATTTTTTTAATATTGATCATATAAGTTTAGAGGTGTTTCTGCCCACACTGTATCGAATTTTCGAGCATGTCGTCGATAATCTCTGCGTTAACGTGCATGTCGACGACATGCTTCGAATAGTCATACAGGCTGAGGGGTTAGATTCACCTATCTCTATCCCTTTTGGACGGAGGGGCCATCTTACGGCTGACGTTATTTTTGCAGCCATTATGAAGGTCCTTCAGTCCAAAACGGATATTTTTATTAATAAAAAGTTTAAATTTAACGTTCTTCACATGAGAATGCCTAGGGGTGGGGGCTATAGAAGAAACGGTATCGACATATTGTTAAATGCTAAATGTATAATTAAGATTAAGAATGATGATAACGAAACTATCTGCTGCGCACGCGCTATTGTTACGGGTATTTCTATGCTCGAAGATAAAATTAACAACGTGGCTAGATGGTGGAATAACATTAGGCAAGGTAGGGGTCAGCAAAAAATAGCCGCCCTTCATTTACTTAGAGATTCGGGGGTTAGGGAGCAGACTTGCGGCATCGAGGAAATAAAAAAGATGCAATCAAAATTACCAAATCACCAAATTATTGTCATTTCAAAAGACAATTTAAATTCTGTCATTTTTAGCGGCGATTATAGAAAGAAGCAGATATATCTTTATCATCATTCTAATCATTACGATCTCATAACCACAATAACAGGTTTTCTAAAATTTAAATATTTCTGCGATAGATGTCATAAGGGGTATAATCACAAATACCAACACAATTGTCAATTTACGTGCGTGCTGTGTAAGCACAACGACTGCCCCTCTTCTAATTCTTTTGAAAATAGAGAGAGTAGAATTGAATGTAAAGAATGTAATAGATTTTTTAAGGATAAGCAATGTTTCACCAATCATAAAAAAATCTCCTTATTCTAAAGTTTCAGTATGTGGCAAAATTAAAAATTGTTCAACTTGTAATAGGATCGTTCAAAAAGATCACAATTGTCAAAACCGCTTTTGTAGAATTTGTAGGACTTTCGTTTCATACGATCATCAATGCTACATGGAACCGGTTGTAGCCCCTAAGCATACTGAAAGAAAGTTTAAGAATCAGGAGACCCGTAACAGAGCTGTCACCAAATATTTCTTTTTTTGATTTCGAATGCACGCAAGATACAGGCGAACACAAACCAAATTTATGCGTTCTTCAAAAAACTTGTCTTAATTGTATCGACGGCGCTAATGATTCCGCCGATTGTGACGTGTGTGGGGATAAAACAGTGGTTTTTCACGGGGGGTCTGCATGCGAAGATTTCTGCAATTACGTATTCAAAGATTACAAATTTAACGAAAATATTACGTGTATCGCTCACAACTTCCAGGGTTATGATAGCTACTTCGTGCTCAACTACCTGTACGAAAACTCCATTGTACCGGATGTAATTGCTCGCGGTGGTAAACTTATTTCGATTAGGACTAAAGACACGAGCATTCGATTCATCGATTCCCTTTCATTTCTGCCCATGCCTCTATCCTAATTGCCCAAAACTTTTGGCATCTCCGAACTTAAAAAGGGTTACTTTCCTCATTATTTTAATTCTTTAGAAAACCAAAATTACGTAGGTGGATATTTGCAATAATGCCATAGAGATAGTGCAGGATCTATCGGATAGTTTACGTATTGATCACGTAGAAGTAAGTGTTTGTTTAATTTATTTTTTTTACGTAATATTTATTTTACGTGTATAATTCTTAAAAGTAGATTGTGTAACCGAACGTGTGTTTACAGCGTTTTACGGCTTCTTTGTGTTTCTTTCTAATTTATTTATTTATTTTTCAATTTTTTTTCCGTGTATAACTCATAAAGTAGTAGTTTATGTAATTGAGTATTTACAAAGTGTTTCTGCGTTTACGGTTTCTATGCGTTTTCCTTTCTAATTTATCTATTTGTATTTTTTTTCCTGTAGTACGGCGTTGGTGCTCACACCAAATGTTTAAGAATGAGGGAAAATATCGAGAATAGTAATTCAATGGAGTCTTCGGTTATTGAGGTAACTATCGTTTTATTTTCTTTACTGTTGTTATTGTACCACGTCTTTTATTTCTTTTTCTTTACCGTTTTACTCTTTTTGTTTTTAGCTGTACCCATACAATACGGAAGAGGTGATAATAATAAATTTAAATGTAACGTTCTCCATATGAGAATGCCTAGGGGAGGGGGTATTAGAAGAAACGGTATCAACAAACTGCTTAACACTCAAAGTATAATTAAGATTAAGAATGATAACGAAACTATCTGCTGAGCACGCGCTATTGTTACGGGTATTTCCATGCTCGAAGATAAAATTAACAACGTGGCTAGATGGAATAACGTTAGGCAAGGTAGGGCTCAGCAAAAAATAGCCGCCCTTCATTTACTTAGAGATTCGGGGGTTATTATCGGAAGAAGCAGATAACAACTGTTACAGGATTTCTAAAAATTGATTATTTTTGTGATAGATGTCATAAGGGGTATAATAACAAGTATTCTCACAGTTGTCAATTCACGTGCGTGTTGTGTAAGCACAACGACTGCCCCTCTTCTAATTCTTTTGTAAATAGAGAGAGTAGAATAGAGTGTAAAGAATGCAATCGATTTTTTAAGGATAAGTAATGTTTCACCAATCATAAAAAAATCTCCTGATTCCAAAAAAGTTTTATCCTGATAATGGACGGGCATGGTTCTCATGTACAGTCTATTGAGGCCATTGAATTTGCAGTGGCTTATGACATAATGGTTTGCTTACCACCACACACCACCAAATACTTGCAGCCACTTGACAGGACCCTTTTCAAGCCAATGAAGTCGTATTATCAAGCAGCTACCAACAACTGGAAACCATCAAGGAAGAGGTATTACAAAATACCAATTCCCAGCCCTTTTCTACAATACATGGGGAAAACCAGAAATCGGGGGAAGATTGGTTTTGTTTAGCAAGAGCAATGAATTTGAACCGGAACAATGTTTCAAACTTTTTTGACAAACTGTTTGCAGTTATGGACAGGCACAAATTTGCTCCAAATGATATATGGCAACAACAGTGCAACCTAAATATTAACAAAAAAGTAAACGTTGCAATTGCTGCCTTCACCACGGCTACAGCTAGGTTGAAGTTAGGTAGAACTATTAGAAAAATTACAGGCTCGTGTAGTTTATTACTAATAAAACTAACTCTGATGAGTGGCAACCATCGCTTGGTGAATATTTGGGTGAACTAACAAACGAAATAGATCCTAAAAACGGCAAATATATTTCTTGCTTCGTTTCGGTGGCCCAAAAAAGTATGTATATAAATTAGATTCAGGCAAAACTGTTTCAACAATTCAAAAGAAGTCAATGTTGAAACAGTAGTAGCCTTTGCCTTATCGGTGTAATCATGGGTTGGCTTGTAGAAATTCATTATTCATTATGGTACGATTTGCTGGAACAAGCGGAAGTGAAAATTAAATTAATTTACTCATAAGACTGAATACATTATTAAGAATACAGACTTACTAAATTCTGAAGAAGAAGAAGATAATGATTCGGTTTCCCATCCTAATTCTCAAGCGAGAATTAATGATTGTGAGGAAGAGATTCAGGCCATTCTGAATCGGATTCCTTCCAATAACAAACTGAATAACTAACTAAACCTGGATGTTTGGTCCATGTATTGTAAAGCAGCTAGCCGGTATTCCGGTAAACTATCAACAGTGTTATTCGATAGACATTCATTTTACACAGTTTTAAATATATTTACCTCTGATAGAGATCTCAGAAACAAGATTTTACAATATATGTAAGCAGTATAGTATCTCGTTCAGTCCGATGAATAATTTTGGTTTGAATAATTATTTTGGTTATCATAATTAAAGGCGAAACATCAACTTGTAAGAAAATTAAAACTTGTAAGACCTGTAATCGGGTGATAAGACAAAATCACAAATGCGAACAGTATTTTTGCCTTGTTTGCAATGTTTTTGCATCTTACCGATCATAAATGTTACATGCAAAAAATCGTTGACTTTTTTGACTTTGAATGCACACAGGAAACTGGTGAACACAAGCCTAATCTCTGCGTACTTAAAATTTGTCTAAAATGTATTATTAATGAAAAAACGCTTACTTTTTACGGTGAAAATGCCTGCAATGATTTCTGCGTTCATATTTTTAAACATTATGAGTACAAAGAAAATGTTATACGCATTGTACATAACTTCCAGGGATTTCATTTTCTCCTCGATGTTGTCTGTAGAGGAGGTAAGGTATCTCCATTCGTGTTAATAAATTAAAGAAAGGATACTTCCCGCATTTATTTAATATTTCTTCTAACCAAAATTACGCGTTTTTCAATGGTATAACGAGAAAGTTGAAAGCAATGTACAGTTTGATATGAAAAAGAACTTATTGATTATTGCGCCAGCGATGTTGACATTCTTCGTCGTTGCTGTTTAACATTTAGACATCTATTTTTAAGCGTGACATCAACAACGGACCCAAAATTCGCGGGTGTTGATTCTTTTCCCAACAATCTCATGACCACTGCGCCCGCGTGCAATTACGTCTTTTCTTCAAATTTTCTTAAGCCGTCTACAATAGCCTTATTTCCCCCATCTAATTACCAGACGACCGTAAATCACTCAGTAGCAAGTATTGAATGGTTATCATATGAAGCGTATAAAAGAGGTATTCATAAAACCATGCTCGAAACGTAGGTGAAAAGCTCTTTGGTTGGTACCCCACCTAGACGGCGTGAACATCGAAAACAAAATTATTTTTGAATTCCAAGGGTGTCTTTTTCATGGTTGTCCTACCCGTTACCGACAGGACTCCGTCAACCCTATTACACGGGAACCCATGATCGAAAGTTATATGAAAACTAAAAGAAATTATTTTCTTACAAATCAATTCCCTCAGTTCGAGTACGTTGAAATTTGGGAACACGATTACTAACATCGATGATTATTTTGGCATAGTTAAATGCACAATTTAAGGCACCTAAAAATCTATATCACCCCGTTCTTCCGTACCGATCAAATCAAATTAAAACAGGAGTTAAAAGATTTTACGAAGATATCATTGACGATGTAGAAACCGAAGAAACTACAACTATGTTAGAAGAGGTAGTGAAGCTCCTCGACTACGTTGTATGTAGAAGATATATATTGATGGCTGTGCCTGATTATACGTTGCCATAGAGGAAATGGAGGAATATAACCGGGAGCTTGCATTGGATCATCCCTATCCGCAGTCATAATCCTTATCGACGAAGGTGTAACCTTTTATTTTTCATATTATTCCAGGTTATTTTTGCTCAAAAAAAAAATTTCATCTGGTTTTTATTGGTTAACATTTATTTTTTATACAGGCTATTATTTTTTTGTATATTTTAGTCTATTTTGTCATTACATTTTTGGAGTAATTGGTTTTGTAAACAATTGTTTCCAGTTGTTTTCTTTTAATTGTTGCAGTGCTTCCCGTATAGGTATAGTTAATTATTTTTCTGGCGCGTATTTTTGATTTGTCCTTTCTTTATTCGCTTACTGATTATCCAAGACTTATTACTGATTTTCACAATGGCTCATTACGCATCATCTTCATCCGATTCTAACGATAGTTTGTTTAACGAATGCCAGAGAGCAGCTGAAGCTATAGTTAGCCTATCGCCGAATAATGTAGAAAATATTGTTACCGACGGTATTATCCCCGATATTGGGCTACTGGAGGATTTTGTTTTTAATGATCAGGACCTTGATTTGACAGTTAGCCAGAGTGTTTCTGAAGCCGATAGCCTCTCACTTATGGATATTTGCAATAATGCCATAGAGATAGTGCAGGATCTATCGGATAGTTTACGCATTGATCACGTAGAAGTAAGTGTTTCTGCGTTTACGGTTTCTATGCGTTCTCCTTTCTAATTTATCTATTTATATATTTTTTTTCTGTAGTACGGCGTTGGTGCTCACACCAAATGTTTAAGAATGAGGGAAAATATCGAGAATAGTAATTCAATGGAGTCTTCGGTTATTGAGGTAACTATCGTTTTATTTTCTTTACTGTTGTTGTACCACGTCTTTTATTTCTTTTTCTTTACGTTTTACTCTTTTTGTTTTTAGCCTGTACCCATACAATACGGAAGAGGTGATAATAGAAAAGGCTCAGAATCGAAGACGGAGAAGAAGTTGCCGCTAATGAAGCCATGGACGATGACCTTAATCTGGACGAGGTAGATTTGAGTCATTTCTGTAATATTGTTCAGTAGCTGATAGGTTTAACCAGCGTTTTAACGCTACTATTAGCGATTTTTTAGTAAATTTTTTTAATGTAGATCATTTAAGTTTAGAGGTGTTTCTCCCCACTCTGTATCGAATTTTCGAGCATGTCGTCGATAATCTCTGCATTAACGTGCATGTCGATGACATGCTTCGGATAGTTATTCAGCCTGAGGTGTTGGATACACCTATATTCCTTTTGGACGGAGGGGTCATCTTACGGCTGACGTTATTTTTGCAGCCATTATGAAGGTCCTTCAGTCCAAAACGGATATTTTTTATTAATAATAAATTTAAATGTAACGTTCTCCATATGAGACTGCCTAGGGGAGGGGGTATTAGAAGAAACGGTATCGACGAACTGCTTAACACTCAAAGTATAATTAAGATTAAGAATGATGATAACGAAACTATCTGCTATAGGAGAGTTAATTGATGATCAGAACGAATTATGTAATGAAATGGTAAGTTACTATTTCTATAAAGTTATTTTGAAAATGGTAATAATATATGATATTTAGTCTCATATAAAAAAATTGTAACATTTTGTATTACAGTACGGTATTTTGAATATAAGTAATAATGAAGGGGAAGAAACACTTCAATTAGAGAACGACATGGCAGTTGAAGGAATTTGCCGCATTGCAAGAAACAAAAGAGGTGATTTAGAAGAAAATGATAGAATTAAAACAGGAGTTAAAAGATTTTACGAAGATATCATTGACGATGTAGAAACCGAAGAAGATATGATTGAATTTAATTATTGAGAGAACATCTAACGCCAGAATTCATTTTAGCTGAGATTACTAAAGTCCTTCAATTGCACATGGATATTTTAGTGGGGGATGGGTTAACCTTTAACATTCAACACATATCCATGACGTTTGGAGGCGGTAGTTCATTATTTTTAAAAAGGTATTGATAAAACCAATTATTAGAATTCGTAGAAATAGCAAAGCTATCTGTAGCACATTGCTAAGGATGTGTGTCTGATCGACCAGGGCAGAAGGATGAAATAGCAAAGCTATCTGTAGCACATTGCTAAGGATGTGTGTCTGATCGACCAGGGCAGAAGGATGAAATAGCAAAGCTATCTGTAGCACATTGCTAAGGATGTGTGTCTGATCGACCAGGGCAGAAGGATGAAATAGCAAAGCTATCTGTAGCACATTGCTAAGGATGTGTGTCTGATCGACCAGGGCAGAAGGATGAAATAGCAAAGCTATCTGTAGCACATTGCTAAGGACGTGTGTCTGATCGACCAGGGCAGAAGGATGAAATAGCAAAGCTATCTGTAGCACATTGCTAAGGATGTGTGTCTGATCGACCAGGACAGAAGGATGAAATAGCAAAGCTATCTGTAGCGCATTGTTAAGGATGTGTGTCTGATCGACCAGGGCAGAAGGATGAAATAGCAAAGCTATCTGTAGCACATTGCTAAGGATGTGTGTCTGATCGACCAGGGCAGAAGCATGAAATAGCAAAGCTATCTGTAGCACATTGCTAAGGACGTGTGTCTGATCGACCAGGGCAGAAGGATGAAATAGCAAAGCTATCTGTAGCACATTGCTATGGATGTGTGTCTGATCGACTAGGGCAGAAGGATGAAATAGCAAAGCTATCTGTAGCACATTGCTAAGGATGTGTGTCTGATCTACCAGGGCAGAAGGATGAAATAGCAAAGCTATCTGTAGCACATTGCTAAGGATGTGTGTCTGATCGACCAGTGCAGAAGGATGAAATAGCAAAGCTATCTGTAGCACATTGCTATGGATGTGTGTCTGATCGACCAGGGCAGAAGGATGAAATAGCAAAGCTATCTGTAGCACATTGTTATGGATGTGTGTCTGATCGACTAGGGCAGAAGGATGAAATAGCAAAGCTATCTGTAGCACATTGCTAAGGATGTGTGTCTGATCGACCAGGGCAGAAGGATGAAATAGCAAAGCTATCTGTAGCACATTGCTAAGGATGTGTGTCTGATCTACCAGGGCAGAAGGATGAAATAGTAAAGCTATCTGTAGCACATTGCTAAGGATGTGTGTTTGATCGACCAGGGCAGAAGGATGAAATAGCAAAGCTATCTGTAGCACATTGCTAAGGATGTGTGTCTGATCGACCAGGGCAGAAGGATGAAATAGCAAAGCTATCTGTAGCACATTGCTATGGCTGTGTGTCTGATCGACCAGGGCAGAAGGATGAAATAGCAAAGCTATCTGTAGCACATTGCTAAGGATGTGTGTTTGATCGACCAGGGCAGAAGGATGAAATAGCAAAGCTATCTGTAGCACATTGCTAAGGATGTGTGTTTGATCGACCAGGGCAGAAGGACCACGACCTTTGTTGTATGGCAACTCAAGAAGAACTTGTAGATAGATTTTTAGAAGAAATCTAATATTTCAATTTGGTTGCCCATGCACAAGAAATAGAACTCGTCTAAGAGGCAGTGACGTGAACTACACATAACTGGTTGATCAGCTTATAGTGCGAACGTCCGTAAGATTTTGTTCAAGGATGGAAACACTCCACTTTATGTATATCTGAATAGATATGAAACTACCTTAGAATTAATGGTTTGCCTCATACAGCATGGTGCATCCTTACCATCGCAAGATAAGGTATTGTCAAGGTGTGACGTATAATGTCCACGTGTCTCATACATACAGCATGGTGCATCATTAACATCGCACGGTAAGGTATTGTCAAGGTGTGACGTATAACGTCAACGTTCCAATATGCCTCATACAGCATGGTGCATCATTAACATTTCAAGATAAGGTATTGGCAAGGTGTGACGTATAACGTCAACGTGTCTCATACAGCATGGTGCATCAGTAACATTGCAAGATAAGGTATTGTCAAGGTGTGACGTATAACGTCAACGTGTCTCATACAGCATGGTGCACCATTAACATTGCAAGATAAGTTATTGCCAAGGTGTGACGTATAAACGTCAACGTGCCTCATACAGCATGGTGCATCAGTAACATTGCAAGGTAAGGTATTGTCAAGGTGTGACGTATAACGTCAACGTGTCTCATACAGCATGGTGCACCATTAACATTGCAAGATAAGTTATTGCCAAGGTGTGACGTATAAACGTCAACGTGCCTCATACAGCATGCTGCATCAGTAACATTGCAAGATAAGGTATTGTCAAGGTGTGACGTATAACGTCAACGTGTCTCATACAGCATGGTGCACCATTAACATTGAAAGATAACTTATTGCCAAGGTGTGACGTATAAACGTCAACGTGCCTCATACAGCATGGTTTGTCAGTAACATTGCAAGATAAGGTATTGTCAAAGTGTGACGTATAACGTCAACGTGTCTCATACAGCATGGTGCACCATTAACATTACAAGATAAGTTATTGCCAAGGTGTGACGTATAACGTCAACTATTAAATCAAAAGAATATTGTTGACGAGATGATACAAGAATTGGAGAGTGTTGATGAATGCGGTACCGGAATAGATGAAAAGGACAATATATTTGTTGTTTCACAACGCTGCAACGTGACAGATGTATTACTAGTCTCTTGAGTCAAGTTAACAATCTCAACATGAATTTCTTCAACGATGTTACTGAAATTACACCAGAAGACGATGGTCTATACCCACGTATAATCTCGACAAATGAAAAAATACTCTTCGATGAAACCAAAAACATAGAAGACTACCTAAACTATCTGACAGAGGATAATTCAAAATCGACCAGTTGACGGCAGAAGTGAAGGCCTAACCAAAGAGAATGGTTAATGATAAAGGAAACATTTGAATGAACATATATATCGGCATTCATAGCTGTGATGAATGATATGAAAAACGTTTACTGTTTGGGCTGCCTGTACGCAGGGAGTTGTAAAATAAAATTTAGTTATTTTACAACTCCCTGCTGTACGACAGATATCAAATAAGATTTACGGAAGAAGACCACAACATTTGTAACTTACGAAAAACTCGAACTTATTCATAGGTTTTATCAAGCTATCATATGATTAAATCTCCTCATACTAACGACGAAAGGGCCTTAGTTGGTACCTGGGTTACTACTGAAGTCCCAAAACCAAAAAGCAGTAAAGATGGGTTATAAGATTACCAAAGTAAATGTAGCTTGGCACTTCAACCAGAGAAGCGAGTATAATCCTACAACCCCTCATTGGGATTATTCACTAACTACATTAACAAGAAATAAAGTAATGACGTCACTCACCATGTACCAGAACCTCGCGCCAAAAATTAATAATTAAGAGACAAAGAAACACCTGGCGGAAATAATAATGAAAATTGAACATCAAAAATAAACAACAAAGGACAGAACGGAAACCCGAAATAATTAGATTAATTAACCTCCAGCAAGGACGAATTATAATCCATTGCAAAACACCATCAAAATATAAATAAATATATTAATAAATAACACCCCTAAACAAAGAAAGACCTTCATTAATTAAGAATAATTTAATTATTACGAAACCAGGAAAAGAACGAACTTCATTAATTAAGAATAATTTAATTATTACGAAACCAGGAAAAGAATGACCTTCATTAATTAAGAATAATTTAATTATTACAATAACAGGAAATTAATCTAATTTATTAATTATGAAAATAAACCAAGGTCAACATTGGGCTAGGGTACAACAGGTCCTTTATTTAATTATTTGTTTTATGGCGCAGTTTGTAATTCTTTTGTTTAGTTTTGATTGAAGGGTATGTTTTTATCGGGTGTATTATATTGTTTTCTTTTGCAAGGGGTACCTTCCATTGTCCCCAATCTTTCTTATCGCATTGTCCATAATGACTGTATTGTTCAATTATTTCAAGATATATATATTTTGACTGTTCCGACTCCCCTCACTTTCAAATCTCCATTGTTGACTTAACATCTTATGGTTACCAGTTCAAGTGGATTTTGTATAATATATTTTCTGCGTTCCTGTTTTCTAATATGCAAGTACAGTACTAATGTCTCGGTATAGTATATTTTTTATTTAGTAATTATTTCTTATTGAGTCGTACTGTCATGTAAAAGGCAATTATTTATCGTTTTTCCTCGGTTTTTTTAATTATTTTTCGTTGTCTCTTTTTGTCTCTCTAGATACCTTGCTGTACTCGATTCATTTGTCTCGTTTTTTGGATTTACCAATTTGTTTGGGTGTATATTATTTCTATAGCCTAATGTGAGTTTCTTTTTTCTGTTTATTTTCTATTTCGTTATTAGAGTAGCTATCAACTTTTTTAATTTTTATTATTGTATCGTTGTATAGATGAATATTTCTTACATTCCCACAAGTATGTTAGAAGAGGTGGGGAAGCTCCTCGACTACGCCGCCTGTATGCGGTACATTTTAATGGCAGTGCCTGATTCTACGTTGTGGTATCTGCTAAAGGTTGCCATAGAGGAAATGGAGAAGTATAACTGGGAGCTTGCGTTGAATCATCCCTATCCGCCGGCATCATCCTTGTCGACGAAGATATCATATTTTTCCAGGTTATTTTTGTTCACAAAAAATTTCATCTGGTTTTTTATACAGACTATTATTGTTTTGTATTTTATATATTTTTTCATTAAATTTTTTGAGAAATTGATTTTGTAAATAATTGTTTCCAGTTGTTTCCTTTTAATTGTTGCAGTGCTTCCCGAAAAGGTATAATAAAATATTTTTCTGGCGCTTATTTTTGATTTGTCCTTTCTCCATCTCTCCATTTTTTCCCTTTGTTTTTTAATTAAGGTGTTTCCTGGGTCCATGTTTTCCGTTTGGTTGAAGGCTAAATCTAATGGTCACTGCTGTGGGAAGGTCTTCCTAATTATTTAAGGGTTTGTTTGACCAATCTTAATAGCGGACACATTTTCTAAAGGAAGTTCTAAGTACATTTGTTTGTTTGTTTTTTAATTTAATTAGTGTCATGGAATGGTATAAAAACAACGTAAGTGTGGGTAATTCTTTATTCGCTTACTGATTCTTGGTGGCCTGATTAGTGTATCTCTGCTGCTGACAAGCAGAAATATATGCCTATCGATCAGTATGAAGAAAATGAAGGAATTAAACTTCAGATAACATTATGTATAACGCTGGAAGAAGTTCTTTGGCCAAACTTGTTAAATTCAATTTCGGGAATGTTTGGCCAATAAGAAAACCAATCTAAAAACAAATTCACTAGCGATGCAAACGATGTTTACGATCTTCTATCCAACCCTGGAATTCTTGTTAATGTTAATTTAATTAATGACAATTTAGCAGAAGATAAGTACGAAAGCCAAGAACAAAGTATCACTGTAAATAAGAAAGTAAACGTAGTTATTGCCGCGTTTACAACGTCTACTGCTAGGCTTAAATTGTACAATCTATTAGAAAAACTACAAGATCGTATTTTGTACTACGACACCGATTCTTGCGTTTTCGTTTCTAACACTACTAACGCTGGTGAATGGCAACCATTAATCGGGGATTATCTCGGTGAACTAACAAATAAAATTAATCCGAAAGATGGCCAGTTTATTTTTTTTATTTTGTGTCCGGAGGTCCAATATCGGGTAAAACCATGTGCAAGGTTAAAGGGTTCACATTAAATTACAAAAATGCTCAACAAATTAATTAATTTAATTTTAAAATGCGCGTTGTTTTGATTTTCATAAAAATTGTATAACGTGCCTCATACAGCATAGTTCATTATTAACATCTCAAGATAAGGTATTGTCAAAGTGTGACGTATAACGTCAACGTACAGTACTGTACCTCATACAGCATGGTTCATCACTAACATTTCAAGATAAGGTAATTTTTTTTCTCACAATTAAAACAAGATTTAAGCTGCCTTACCAAACTATCAAATTTCTAAAAGCAATAAACTAAAACAAATACATCTGTACCACCAGGATACTCATAAAAATGGTATAACTTTTGCAGAGTTTGCACCCTTTATGTATCATACGAACATAAATGTTTCATGAAACCAATTGTTAAAAAGTCAACGACAAATTCCAAAACGAAAACCGAATGAAATCAATGGAACTAGAACTATTGGTTTCAGAAGAAAACGTTCCAAGTTCTAGTGAAATGGAATAGTGAATGGTAAATGATAAAAAAAAAACAATTGAAAAGACCTTTATATCCAAATTTATCATTTTACTGCAAGATAGGTAATAAGGTATTGATTGGGATGTCTATACGGTAGATTGTATATCTTGTTCTCAACAAGTATTTTAGTGTTTTAATTTATTACAATTTTTTTATTTAGTATATTTCCGGACCTAGCTTGTTTTTTGTCTTCTTTTTGTACTAAATATCACATTTTGTAAATGCATTTTAAAATTTTAATCTACTGTAAATTGCAGAATTGGAATTTTATGTTCAAATCTTAATAAAATTTTAATCTAATAAATCACTTTTTATAGAAACAGCAAATATACATTGGAAATCTGAAATACTGTATTATTAACAATGATCAGTTAATATTGTTAAAAAGGGGAATGTATAGTTTTTAAATAAACCTTTAACTTTACTTCCACGTGTATACGTGTTCAATAATGGCATTAACGTTAAACCTCCACGTGTATACGTGTTTAGTAATACGTTAAATATCCATGTGTATACGTGTTTAGTATTGCTTTAAATATCCGCTAATTTAATGTCATTAAGTTTTGTTTTTCATAGAAGCAACTTGCTGGATTCAATATTGAGATGTCTGTAGTATGGATTGTAATGTATATTTTGATGATGTTGGACGTTCAAATAGTGAATTCGAATCCATCGCATTCAATACGGTTTTGCATGCAGTGTAGCATTCTCCGAGCAAGTTTCTTTCAAATGTTCAATGATTGTCCGTAGGTTGAGTTGGTTCTGGATTGGTTTTCAACCATCTGTATAAGTTGCTTGAATATGATGCGGTCCCAATTCAAGATCTTCAACGAGTTCGAAATTCTGAAGGAATTGCGACACATTTTGTCATTGTTTAAAGTCTATGTGTTTTTTTTTTGGTGAGGTACCAAAAGTATCCTATCATAACGCACATTACTTGAAATACAGTATTGTACGATTCCCTCTCAATATTCCATAGATGAGCACCTACTGTGCAGATGCATAATCATTACTTTCAGTACATCACCATTTCATGAAATTCTGCTGTAATTCAAATTACTGTGTGTTATAAAGTACAATATTTTAATGAACGTGGTATGTCGGCTTCAAATACATATTCAGCTCAATGGCAAAAATCTGTTGAATGTTCATTATTATTGTGTATTCCATCTTTTGCAACGATCATTACTGTGTCTGCAAAACTTGTGGCGAGGTTCAAAATCCATTTGTTCTTTTCTGTGAAACTAGTCATGTTTAATCCCTTTCGTTAAAAAATGCTCCGAGACTTGTTAAACTTAGTGAATCCTCGAAAGAGGAATGAATGTGTGAATCGTTGGAATATATTTAGCAATATAAACAAATACAGTGATGTGGACATTTTGTGAAAGGTTTACGCCGGTGTAGGCATACTGTATGTATGCATCAACGAGATAGTTTAGACAGGCGGTGATTTTTGTTGGATCTGTTAATTTGTTAACAATACTTTCACTTCAGATTTTTATTTCCAATGTAATATTTTAAATATGAAATACTTTTATATCAGAAAATAGGTAAAGCAAATATTTAAAACTAAAAAAAATAATTATGTTTTCTTTTATTGATTTAAGAAATTTATATAATTTGTTGTTATCGTGACTTAGTTATTTAATTAAATTAAATGTAGGGGCTCACCTGGAGTCTTAATTTTCCAGCCCATTTGAAACGTTTATTATGAATTTAAACATTAAGAAAAACCAAAGTAGATACAAGTTATAGTCATCAGCAATGATGGAGAACAAGGATACGAAGAAGTATGGATGGATTCTGAAGAACCTCCGATAGAAATAATTAATCTAACGGTGTCCATAGATTCTGAAGAAGATCCGATAGACTATTAGAAATAATTGATCTAACTGTGTCCATGGATTCTGAAGAAGATCCGATAGAAATAATTAATCTAACGGTGTCCATGGATTCTGAAGAAGACCCGATAGAAATAATTATTCTAACGGTGTCTATGGATTCTGAAGAAGATCCGATAGAAATAATTGATCTAACGGTGTCCATGGAGTTGATGAATGCGGTACCGGAGTTGATAAATGCGGTACCGGAGTATATCAGAATGACAACGGATTTGATGAAACAAAAGGAAATACGACAATGACAATTACAATTGGTTGAATCAATTTTAAGGATGCCAAATGTATTTTTTAATCCTTTGACTGTATATAACTCACGATTACATTGTCATCATTACCTATTCTACAATGCTATAGCCCGACAGACAATGAAGTAATCGAGATGGCGGAAGAAGTCGAAATAGTCGAAATCATTGATCTTACTAAGGACTCTGATGTCGAAGAACAAGTTACTGTATAACCTGTGATTCAGAATTTGAAGACGAAGACGTACTAACTACGGCCGGTGCCTATTTTACAACAGAAGAGGAGGAAGCGATGGGGGATACTGGCGATTCAGCCCCTATCTCCAATTAACGTTGATTTAAATAATGTATCTAATATCTATGCTGAATAAGACGGTCATTATAGATCGTAAATAATTTCTGAAGAGGAGAGGATTGTATACGACGACACGTCATCGCCAGGTGACTACCACCTATTTCTGGGAAGAAATGCCGACGAGGTAGAAGATGATGTTTACGGAAGAGTACCGTAGCTGAACCCGTGCTGGAGGCGGAGATTAAGAAAGAAACTACCGCCGAACTAGAAACTACCGAACTTAAGTACAAAGAAATAATAACAATTGAGAAGGTTTTCATAGAAGCATTTGTTCGTTCTGAATGACATGGTTGAACGTTATAACTTCACGGCTCAAGATGTGAGCAACTCCTAAAGTTTTTTCGGCCAATTCTGGCATTGAAACTTGTGGAAAATGGCGCTACCAATTTTAAATGGGCGCTAAATTACTTTCATTTACGTTGTATCAATGTTGATGCGTTCGATAAAGCCATAAAGTAAGATTCTTAGCCAAAAGTAATTTGTATACTTTTAAATATTATCTTAACACTTTATTTTATATATTTTTATAATTCTTATTTCTTTACAGTAGATTTATATGTTTGTAAAATATACCGTACTGAAATAGAATGTTAGTAGTGGAAGAACGAATGCTGCTCGATAGATTATTTTATGTCCAACTCCTAACATTTTTTCGGCCAATTCTGGCATTGGAACTTGTGGAAAAGGGCGCTACCAATTTTGAATGGGCGTTAAACTACTTTCATTTACGTTGTATCAATGTCGATGCGTTCGATAAAAGCCATAAAGTAAGATTCTTAGCCAAATGTAATTTGTATAATTTTAAATATTATCTTAACACTTTTTATTTTTATAATTCTTATTTCTTTACAGTAGATTTATTATTATTATGTTTGTAAAATATACCGTATTGAAATAGAATGTTAGTGGTGGAAGAACGAATGCTGCGCGATAGATTATTTTTATTTCCAACGTGCCTACTGAAATGTTGGAGGATGTAGTAAATATAATGGCCTACGTTATGTGTAGGAGATATATTCTCAAAGGCCATCCCTGATTCCACACGGTGGTATTAAGGAAAAAGATTGATGAAATGGAGGGAGGAAATGGAGGAAGAAAAATAGGAGCAAGCTTTAGACTATCATCCGTCATAACCTCCTACCTATGTATAGTCTATGCTGATATGCAATGTTGAATCAAAAACAAAGGAATGAGAGAGAGAGAGAGATGCAATTTACAAAAAAAGGCCAAACGAAAACAATTCTGTAGTTTCAAAAAAACAAGCGAAAAAACTTCGCCTACTACAACAGAACGAACAAAAAAGAACGCGATTCAGCAGGCAATTAGGAAAGCACTGATTTGTTGGAATACACACACATTTTTGTAGTTTTATATTTTGGTGAAATTAAATACTTAAAGAATACAGCATGTCCGTATTCCTTTCATTAGCATGTCGATGATCAGCACAGATCAAGTGATCAACACGCGTCAACAACAGAAGCCTAGGAACGGATATTCCGATTACATTCCCTTTTTTTTTATTAAGAACAGCTAAAGTTGAGAGTATGTAGAAATTTGGGAACATGAATGGAAAGAGATTAAACGGTCCCTAACCCTCTTTAACGACAGGAGATACTTGATGTACCTTACATTCATCCTAAACTTAACCCAAGAGACGCATTCTTTGGTGGAAGAACGAATGCTGCGCGACTATTCTATGAGGCTAAAGAAAATGAAGAAATTTATTTCCCAGGATAATTTACATTCTGTGATATTCAGCGGTGAACATAGAGAAAAACAAATATATGTATCACCAGGGAGTTGTTATTAACTAAAATTATTTTCGAATTATGTTTCAAGGTATACGATAATAAGTATTTTTATTTATTTATTTATCATGCACGAAACGGAGGTGAAAACCAGTTTGGTAATTTTGTTACGGAACTAAATATATAGCTAACATTATGTTTTATATATACCTATTGAAACATTGGATGATTTCGATGATAGTAAAAATCATTTGGTAATCAAACTATCAAATATTTTTAATCAAAGGAAAAGCGTTAGATACGATAGAATTAAGACATATAAAATGATACAATATTTTATATCTGGGGCCTAAAGTCTAAAATAAGACAGTTTAAAAAAATAATTAAAATATATACATTTATCCAGACAGTGATTAGAGGGCATGACAATTGATAATAAGTAAGTTAAGTTGAACTATAATGTAGGCATACTTACCCTCCCTTACCCCTTACTATTGGATTTCTTGTACACGACATCATGGTTACAGCAGGCAGCAAAAACGTCTGGTAGGTCAACCACAATCATTCCGTCTACGATGAAAAGCAAAGCAAAAATGAATCGAAACATTGCCACCTTCGGTTTTTATTACAAATAATTGCATTTTACTGCGTCCCTTTGTTATAATAGGCGGATGCACTTTTTAATCGGATAAGGGCGGTTCGGCTTTATATGAATTGAACAAGTCATTCATAAGATAGCGTCACTACTTATACTGGTACAAGAACAAAACAAAATTATAAGTACTTTCCTTATTACGTCATTCAAATAATTGGCACAACAATGGAGGGACGATTTCAACAACCGAGCGAATATGCTTTATGGGCGAAACATTGTTTCGTACAAAATTACTCACAGGCATACTAAATTGTTCTGTATACTGGCATATCAACAATGTGTAGGCCTAACTGCTTTAAACTATGGATATTTGAGTCGTTGTCGTCGAAAATGAAACATTTTTAGTTGATAAGTATAGGCCTACGATTACGTTAGAAACAACCTCGATTCTAACAAAACTTCAGCATACTACTACAATTAGCTATCATTTTGATTGATGTAAAACTTACTATTAATGTATCAACCAAAAGCACATCGTGCTGCGCAATATGTCTGTTACACACCCCCCGAGCATTACATCAACATGAGAACAGAACAACAGATCGTCTACCTGCATAATTCCAAGCACCTGCCTCCTCAAGTGAAGGAATATGCAAATTAGCATATTTGTAAGGGTGGCGTAGTACTATCGTGGACAGTAATGGAGATTTTGCAAACAATTTCGAAACACTTGGAGATATAACTCCATATATTAACATACGTAATAAAAACAATCAAAGAAAATAATGAACTGACTGTCCTAATTGTAAGTAAGTAAAGCCCACGAACGCAAATTAGCCAGCAGCATTCAATAATGATTTTACACTGAAATGCTATGTAGATTATTATATGGTGTAGCGGTAGGAAGCCGTGGATTGTTAACAAAAAAAATCTTCATTCGCTCGATACACTAGTTTTCAAGCTGTGTTTTGTGTAAAAAATAAAACGAAGGGAATAAAAAAAATAACTAAGCGAAACGGCATTGTAGATATATACCATATAGAATACCCGCTTTAAACCGACGTGGGAAAATTGTTCCCTAATATTTAATGTAATTTTGTAGCTGTATTTTTTTTTTTAACAATCTGAATTGTATGCCTGATGTATTTCCTATACTATTTTTGCCTTTTTATTTTAAGTATTTTATTTTTGTTGTGCCTCCGCATATGGGATGTTTGTTACATTTTATGTTTTTTTTAAATTTTAAATAAAGGATGATTTTATATAATTATTTGACAGTTTGCTTTGGAGATGAGCTTTTTGGGTTTCGCCGCTCTTACTTATAATCACAAACTTTGTACATTGAAAAGAAAAGAGAAATAAATGTTATAATAATAATAATAAAAATAATATATTCACATTTGCGAGCATCTCGTTTTTATTCATTTATTGTAGACCATATCTCTATTACTAACCTTAACTTATTTAATATGTCCTGGTTAGCTATGTTGAACTTATACAAAGCTCTATTACTTCCAGTGGTTACCTACTGTTGTTCAATGTGGGCACCATTTGAGAAATCATATATTAATAGAATAGAAAGTATACAAAGGAAAGCAACAAGGATAATAATGTTTAGAAAGGAAGGTTCCTGTGACACATCTTATTTTCATAGGTTGAAAGTGCTTGAATTATTATCTATTGATGACTTGTTTAAATTACATAGACTTTCATTAGGATTTAAAGGTTACTGTCCCCATTCTTTCAATGAGTATATTAAAACTAGTGAAAGATGTCCGGGTAGGCTTTTACGTTGGAATTCGAAAGGCAATACTTTTCATAATTCTGTATTTGTTTCCTTTCCTAGACTATGAGAGCAAATACCAAATGACATAAAAGATTCACAAACAATTTCAATATTTAAGGCTGCTCTAACAAAACACTATATTTCATGTTATGTATAATTTATTTGTATTTTTCTTGTATATGGTTTTATCTTTAACTGATTGTATTGTATGGAGTGAGTGCAGAATCTGTTTGGGATTTAGCCTATTCTCATTCCTGGTTATTTTTACATTGATGACCGAATAAATATTATTATTATTATTATTAAGTTGAGTCGGGGGATGAGGTAGCAAACAATGCATAGAAATCAAGCTAGAATAGAATTTCGCAAAAATAGAAAATGGAACCTAATCATTTGCTCTCAATTATTTGAATATGATTTCAGGTATATATATTTGTACCATTTGAAGTGTTGATTGTTCTAATTGTTATAATAGATGTATAAAACATCATTATATTTAGTACATATTTTACTGAAATATAAATTTAGTTTGCTCTACTTTATAATTTTGTTTTTAATATAATATTAATTTTATCGAAAATGTTAATTATCATTTCTTAGTAGTACGCCCTCTAAATAAAACGTCTTCAAAACTTTTTTATTTATTGAGAGAGAGAGAGAGGGAGGCATCTTTTTGGCCATGGCGGCAGGTCGTGGGCAGTGTGCGGTGGAAAGAAAAACAGTTTTCTGGGCCTAGGCTAGGCCTATAATTATTTTAAGGAGGATTCTAGTATTTAAACTCCCATATACTCGGCTACTATTGATAACCTAGCATATAGATAGGGTTTATTTATTAATACCAATAACAACCATGGAGTAGTCCTAGGCTAGTACTAGCCTAGATTCATTAATATGGCGGCCAGGCAGGGCTAGCAGACTAGCGCCCTGCCTTGCTCGACATATAAACAAGTGAGCCTGCCATAGGTAGGCCTAGCCCTAAACAAATTTATCTACTAGGCCTAGGGAGGGCTAGGCCTATCTATACCATCTTTTAAAAAACAATGTCATGACTCAGTCTTTGGTTGATTTTGAAATTTCTTTACAATAATGATGAATTCTTTTTTTATAAATAACATAGGGCCTAGAACTAGAATTATTTCATCGATTTAAACACAGATTGACCATGTGTTGCGGGTTTATGAATGTAGACTACTGACTGTTAAATCTAATTCCAATACTACTACTCATTATTAATGTATATGCCATTACAAGAAACAACTACTAGTAAAGGAATAATACCAACAATGCTACCATTTATGAAGTAAGAATATAAATTAGAATTCTTTATTCAAACTATTTTTAATTTTTGGTAGAGGTTTTGTAATCAGAATTAAACTTTTTAAAATTAACTGGTAGTAGTACAAATAATGTTATATCAAACAATTGCCTCTTCTATTTGATACTGGAGTTTATAACACATCTATGTTGATTGTTCTAAAGTAAAATTAATCCATGCATAATTGTACTAATGTTATAGTAACTGACTTATTGTTTTTTTTTATTAAATTATTCATTCAAATTTTATACTATTATTATTAGATCATCGTCAACAGTATCCAGAGAAGATGATAAAAGTGAAGAGAACCAGAAGGGTCCTACAGATCTCAATTCATTCTGGTAATTTGGATTATTGTATATACTATGACAAATCAGAATATATTTTCCTTTATTTAAAACAAATCATTTTGAACAATGTAATTATTATATACGGGGAACAAAATAAATAAACCCTTTCCTAAATTAGCATTGATTAAATGAATGAATATTTATTCTCTTAGGAATGATGACTTGTCTATACCAATGTACCACACTGAAAATGGTACAGGCATGGTATGTATAAAATTCTTATCATATTCAAACCATACCAACAGTTTTTACAACAACTGAATATCAGCTGATCTGTGGGTTCAGTTGGAAGGGTTAATCTCTCTAAAGTAAAGTTGAAATAAATAAATAATCTACTGATTATTTTTGGTTATCCGCACTTGGGGGATAACCCCTTGTTATTGTCAGGATTTTCTTTTTCTATCTTCTTCTTTCTTTCCACAAATTTTGTTGCGCGTGTATCTCTAAATCTTCTCAACATAACATTGTATAACTTTATCAGAAGATTGACCTCTATCTGAAGATGTCATAATAAGGTTTTCGGTGCTGCACAAGTTACGAAGCGCAACAAACACGTGATTATACAATTTAAAAAAAATTTATCTTAAATTCAGAACCAAAAGAAATTTGTTATTGAAACTTAAGAGAATGATAATTTATATCGAGGGTCAAATTTCTATAGAGTAAAAAAGTGCGCCATCCATATTCTACGTAAAGTGATGAGTTCAAATCTAGTTTTGTTCTTAGATTTCTGTAAAAAAAGAAAGAACATTTGGAAGTCCATTACAACTATCTCCACTTTCTGATAGTGGCTTGAAGAGATACCTTATTCATCCAAGTATGCTTAGAAAAAGCAAAGCAAAAAAAGAGAAAAAACAAAGGAAACTGAGGTTTAATATTGATGAACATTTAGCCCAGTTAAGAAGAAAACAGACAGGGTTTAATGACAGGTTAGAAAACAAAAAACATTGTATTACTGTATGTCATTCCTCAAGAAGATCTCAACCTGTTGTACGTCACAAAATATAGGTACAAAATATAAGTCAAGCAACAATGTAACTTAAAGATGTATTTTCCCCAAAAACATTTTTTTTCGACCCAATTTTTGGTCAAAGTGACATTAAAAATGGCATATTTAACAAAAAATGTTTAGTGAATTATTTTTTCAGGGGACAATACATCTTTAAGCCAGGGAGTTGCTAATTACCAACACCCAACATTGTCAGCCCCTCCCACTTTAACAATGGTACAGTCCATAACAGGTGGTTAGTGTCTGGGTGGCTAATGTCTGATTTTCAGAATGTGAATGCATCATTTGAATCAAATGCAGTGACGTAACGGCTATGAGCACTCACTGGCTAAACCCAGGGGCACCCGGAGCTTACGAGGCCCTTGAGCAGTGCCTAGAGTTGGAGGGCCACTTTAGGGTTCCTAAACCAGGGGCCTCCGGTCTCTACGTTACGCCACTGGTCCAATGTATGGTTTTAAGGGAATTTAAAAATAATAAAATTTATGTAAATATTTATTTAGTACTGTACCACGCTCTAGAACGTTATACAAAGAGAAAAGTGTCACAGTAAAGCGAGAGGACATACAGCCAAGAAGCGTACTACCCACTGAAATAAAATATAATCCTTGTACAGGCACTGAGTGGGATAATGGCTATAATCAGGTAGGCATTGGAATCTAGTATGAGATTTAGAACTATAACCTGCCTAAAGGGTCTTTCACACCTGTTTCGGTACAGTTGTGGTCTGGCGCTGTCAGTGTTTCGTTATTACGCGGCTATGCGCCAATCAATATGCGCATGCGAGCGTGGATCGTCGTGAAAACGAAACATTGGCGTTCGATTCGCCGTACCGGAACAGTTGTGAAAGACCCTTCAAAACAAAAATTAAAACATCACAACACAAACACTTTTCTTTTTTTTCCTGAACTTGCTTGTTGTTTGTGACCCTCTATTAAGGAATAATTACACTACTTTTTAATGTGAAAATATCCTATATTGTAGTCTATATTTTTAAAAAGAAACATTTTTTATCAGTTAATTAAGTTGTAACATGCATACATAATTTTATTCTATTATTTTGGCAAGCAAACAAAAACAGAGATAGCTTTAATTGTGCCAAGGCATGTAACTCCAACAATAAAGCCAGATAAATGAATTACATTAAAACATTTATCAATCAATCAATTTCTTTTATTTCATCCCTATAAAGAAACGTACAAACAAAAAAAGAAAATTCGCAAAAAAAAAAAAAAAATATATAGTTATAGTTTAAAATAATTATTAATTGTGTGTCCAACTAAACTAAATTGATTTATTTATTTATCTATTTGACAAAATAGTATGATATAATAACTATTAAGTACAATTCACCCTTATCAATAGTATACAGAAACAAGTTGACAACATCTGACCAATCGTATGGCAGAATTGTTATATACTGTACGCTGGCATTAATATTTTTGTTTAAGTCTAATCATGCAATAATGTAATTTTTGAAAATTTTTACAGCCATTTGTGAATGCAAGCAGTGGACCAATATGGAATGATGATAAAAGTGACTTTAAATTTGGTAAGATGCTCTTAGAATAAGAGATATTAATTTATTGGTCATGATAACCCATGATCACGGTTAACTTTGGTAGCTCAGTGCACTTTATAAATTATTATTTTACTAATACCAAAAGGGCCGGCATTTTTTTAATCAAGAGTGAGATTTAAAAATCCATTTGAAAATGTTGTTTCTCTAGATGTAATTTATCCAAATAAATTATTATAGTAATTTTCTTTTTTGCGAATGATACAAATTTAACTCGTGGAAGCATATTAATAGAGGCCTAATTTTTGGGAATTGTTTTTACACTAGTATAATTTTGCATTTTAGATAAAAATTATAATATTTTATTGTGTTTTTTAGATCCTACTGATGATATTTCAAATCCGTTTTTGACGAAACCAAGAATGATGTATCCCATTGAATTGAGGAATGATTACACGGTTAAAGAAAAAAAAACTGCTGGTGGTAATATGGTGATGAAGACATTACTGACACAACAAACAACATTTAGATTGGGAATTGAAGAATAGCTTCAAACCTATTACTTTTTACCCTCATATCATTCACATATTATTTCAAATATATTTAATCTAAAAATAAATTGTTCATATTAAAGTTGGTCTATCATCAAACATATGACAAATAAAAATTAGGTGTAAATTTAGTGGTACTGTACTAGAGCAATTTTCCTGGTAATTTAATTTTAATTAATTAACATTTTTGTTAATTCAAGAAAATGTTATGTTGTCTGAACGAAAATGAATCTTTAAGGTATTAAAAAAAATAAGGTATTATTTAAAAACACTATACGGTAATAGAAAAAAATTTAGTTTAATAAAAAATTGTGCAATATAGTTTTTAGTTGATTTTAGTGCAATATAGTAGATATAATAATATTTTGTAATCATCAATGTACCATACTAATGTGGAAAATAAACATTTTTGTTGTTTGTTATTTATATATTCATATTATTAACAGCAGAAAGAAATTTTTAAATGTTCCGCAAACTCGGGCACAAACTCACACATTTCATTTACCTCCGCCAAGGAGATATATAATCAATCGCGTGTGTCTGTTAGTTTAAAAAGTTATTGCACGATATTTAAGGTAGGGGACACCCCTCCCCCAATGACTAGGCCCTACCCTAGGCCTATTTATTTTATTATTTAATAATAATATTATTAATATTATTGAATTTGAAAGAAGGGTTCTACACCCCCAGATACCTACCAGCCAGAACAACAAATCCACCAGAACAGAGAGCAGCCTCCTGCTTCGAAATGATTATTGGTATACAAATTTCAAAGCTACTTAGTATACTTAGTCCACGAGGTGGACTAGGCTAGTAGCTTAGGCCTACGTGGCGCTTACGATCTTTGGCCTAGAAGATTCTTTCAGAAACTGACCTCTCCGAGACTGATAACATTTTCTCGCCGTCGCAATTACAGAATCGAATGCGTTTCATCATCATAATTGTAACGAAACGAACGCGTTCATCCGTTCTTTTGTGTAAAATTTAGTGGTCAACTGCGAGGCGCTACCGATGCATTTATTTCAAAATAAATAACGCTTTTGTTGCTCTCACAGTATTTATTTGGTCAAATAAAATCAGAAATTCTTTTTTGTACACTAATGCAACTATGTTCACAAAGTTTTTTTTTTTTTTGTATTAAAAATTTATTTATTTTATTTTATACAGTTGACAACCAACAGCGATGAAACCGCCATTAACAGATTAATCTAAACATATTAAACTATAATAATACATTCAAATAAGCACCAATAACATCAACAAAGATCGGAAATGTATCTTTGATATTCTTTTCTATATTGGTTAAAACCATATAGGCCTAGTTGGCTACGGTAATTCCGTCAATCGGACACGCCCTTCGGTCAGTGGTGGCCCTATTCAAATTATTGTTCTGAAAGTCGATTATTTATAATTTGTTGAAAATTTGTTAGGCTTTCGTCGTATGTTAAAAAAGGTGTAAAATCATTAGGGATGTGGCAAGAAAATAAAGTTTTAACTTGATATTACCAGAGAGTTTATTTTACAACTCCCTGATATTACCGTGTATTTATATACGGTAGCATGCAATGCTATGTCTACGCCATGTGGAGAAAAATGTACGAAGACATCTTCAAACAATTGGTACAAAAAATACATCAATCGATTGCGCGATTTCTTTCTTTTTTCATGTTTTTACCATGTTTCGTATTGCAAAAACGGTAACGATAACAAATAACACATACTAAAAATACTAAACGTGGAAGTTCATCAATACAAACGGTGTAAAATGGCTTGTTGGGTTCACGATCCTTTATCTTGTCAATCAGGTCGGCTACTTTTAATGTTTTCCAGTCAGTTGCTAATTTTAATATATTGTAAATGCTCTCGCAAGAATGTTTCTTCCAATCAAACGGCAACCATGTGTTTAATTTCTGCAGCAAAATAGGGTATTTTAACAAAATCATGATTTTCTTTCATGATTCTTTCCTTTAGTAACATCGACAGTTTTTGAAAGTCATGTTTGTCTTCACATCCAATTAAAACCTTGATTTGCAAAAATAGCCTTCATTAATGTTTTGCGTCATTTTCTTTTGTACCAATTTTTAAAGATATCTTTGTCTTTGAACATTTTGTTCCAGATGGCGTATAGGCCTACAGAGAATTTGAGATAATGACGGGATGTAAGCTGAAAACACTTGACTAAAATCACAATTAACACAATCATTTTTATTCATTTTGTTATTGTATGTTATGGTGTAATAATTATTATTATTGCTAATTACTTGTTATATATAAAATACACGGTAATATCAAGTCAAAACGTCTGTTTTTATTTTATTTTGCCACATGCCGGCCCTACTATATAATGATTCTACTCTCTGTACTGTATTTAACATAATGAATCCTCACGAATTTTAATGTTTATCGACTTTCGGAAGAATAATTACGTGAAAATCGAAAATGATAATATTTGGATTGTGTCTGAATAAATACGTACAATTTTAGATGATCAAAAAGACAAACGCATTATAAACATAATATGCCTACCATCACTGACAGAAGGGCGTGTCGGATTACTGAAATGACCGTAGGCCTACTAGCCAATTCTATGGTTTCATTAAAAATCAAAACAAATTGTGTGAACTTGATTGTAAGGCTTATTTATTATTATGTTATAGTGTACAGAAAAGAATTTCTGATTTTATTTGACCAAATAAATTCTGTGAGAGCAGTTGAGTGAGTAACACAAAGCAGGTTAGTAAAATGTTATAGTGCACAGAAAAGAATTTATTTGACCAAATAAATGCATCGGTAGCGCCTCACAGTTGACCACTGAATAAAGATAAAGACACGGATGAACGCGTTCGTTTCGTTACTATTATGATGATCAAACGCATTCGATTCTGGAATTGCGACGGCGAGAAATTCACCTTTAACTTAAATTTTATCAGTTTCTGAGCTTTGAAATTTGTAATATACTGTTAAAAATCAATTGCAAGCAGGTGGCTGCTCTCTGGTGATAGGATTTGTTGCTCTGGTAGGTATCTGGCCGTTTTTAGCAAGACCGAAAATGAATGCATCACGGCCATGCATTCCGCGGGACGATTCGGCCCTGAGTTGAGACGATTCGGCCCGGGACGGGACCGTTCGGCCCAGGACCATTCGGCCCGGGACCATTCGACCCGGGACAATTCGGCCCTGAGACGATTCGACACATTTAAATTTATCGGCTTTGATATGTATTTTATAAACCTTTTCCCCCCAAACGTTATTTTCAGTATTTTTGGTCTAAAGTGAGAATTTTCGGCAGGAAGTTGTACGTCAACTCCCTGGCCTGGTTTCGGCCCACACAAAGTCAAAGGAATACCGTCGTGTTCGGCCGCCAACGAGTTCGGCCGCATGTATTTAGTATGGAACGCCAGGCTTGCTTGCATTGTTTATATTAAATGCATTGTTTAGATTGGCGATCTCCGTGGCTTATTCCATTCAAAAAATAGGGGTGCATTGCTTTACCGATTTTTCTCTACATTTGTATTATTGTATATAATATTACGATTTCTTTTCAGATACGGTTAGAGAAAAATGAAAATTATTTTATTATATACAATCTTAACACATCACATTTATTATCAATTCTTGTATTTTTATTTAGACACGTTATAAGTTTGAGAATTTACAAACGAATTAACTTAACTACCATATTTTATAAATAAACATATAATATAACATTTATATTTATAATTGTTTTTTTCATTAACCACTAGCATGCATTAAAATTGACTTTATTACTAGTAATAACATGTTATATTACAAAACTACTTAACTAATAAGTAATATAGTTTGCAAATAGTTTAAAATGTAACAATGAAACAATATCTTTTTTAATTTATATTACTAACATACGATTTTTACTAATATCTTACTACTTTACATACATTAAAATTGACTTTATTTCTAGCAATAACATGTTATATTACAAAAGTTCTTAACTAACGTATTTTGCAAATAGTTTAAAATTATATTTAATGTTTATTACTAACATAAGATTTTTTACTAATTTTTTAACTAATTTAACTAACATACATACAATAGCACTATTCAACGCGAGCATTGCGAGTGATATGCAGCTACAGTATGGGATCCCCATCAATCACAACTTATAAACAAGCTTGAAATGGTACAACGAAGAGCTGCAAGATTTGCAACATCCGATTACAGAAGAACATCAAGTGTCACATCCATGCTACACACACTACACTGGCCAACTCTTCAACAACGTAGGAAAAAGAAAAGATTAATGTTACTAAAACGAGCTATTAATGGGGAGATAGCCATTGACATCCCATCATATGTTAAGAAACCATCACGTCAACAACGAAATACGAACTTGCATTATAGTGCTGAAATCAGCGATGTCCAGTTATTATTCTGAAGATTCATAGGCTTAGGCCCTATTTAAGCATTGTTGATAATATACAATATTATTAGACATACAGGCCTATATAAACATAGTTTTAAAATACTTAATGTATTATTACCTGATTTAATGGTCATTTCTGTTTTCATTAGAACACATTACAATAGGCCTATATAACCAGAGTTTTAAAATACTTAATGTAATATTAACTGATTTAATGGTCATTTCTGTTTTTATTAGAACACATTAGGCCTGCAAGAGTAAATGTACAAGACACAAGTACAAGTTTATTGCCCGTTTAAGATTATTATTATAATAATAAACGTATATCTAAATCATTTAAAATAGATTCAAATATATCCACACCACAGCATTCTAAATAATACTTATATCACAGAAAGTAATATGATAATACGCCGTACATTTTATGTCGGTCAATTTCGATCGATCACGTTAGAATGCACCCACATTTTTAGAATGGAATAACCCAATGAAAAGACCAGCAGAACAAACGGAAGTTGATGCATCGTTGGCGCTCCATACATAGCGCCTTATATGGGCATTCAAAACATTGCGGCCGAAACCGTTTGCGGCCGAACACGATGTACACCAAGTCAAAGGTGGGACGTTTCGGCCCACCAAAAATGGGCCGAATCACACTGATGAAAAAGATAAAAGAATAATTTGTAATATTATTAATTTAATGTTTGTCCTATCCTATAAAGGGCCACCATAAGCTACAGTAACATTTTGTATGTAGTGACAAATCTAAAGTAAAAAGTATTTCTATCAAACCAAACAATTTCTTTATACTTTGGTTTGTTTTAGTGTTAACTGTTATTGCTTATTCTGATTAATTAATATTAATAATAATATTTTTGTTTCTCTTCTTCAGGAATGTTGTCATTGATATACAGAACTGCTATACACAAGGGAAATACCCTTAATAAGTATGCTCCACTTACTACCAGCCTCTTGTCTTACATCCCTTGTATGTGCCACTGTCACAGAGGTATAATATTTCAAAAAATATTTAAATATTTATTTACCATATTTTAAGAATTTGTTTATAAATTTAATTTTTTTTATCACACCTTCTAACAGCACATTCTGACATTGAAGCGCTTGGGCCATTGCCAAGTAAAAAGGATGTCACATAGTATTGTGACGTCAGAACTGTTATACTCTTTAAGAATCCTGGAATTTAGAGAATTTGAACCAAGAATCGTGGAATTGGTACCAAGCATGTCAACCACCAAGGCACAATTTGATATAATTATATCATCATCATTAAAGAAGAAAGAGATTGCCACATTAAGATGTTACAAATGTAATTTTGTACATTTGATCATTTAAATATAAATTTGTTTTTTTCCAGAGAGAAGGCACTTATCATTAAAGAGTAGCGATGCTAAAGATATTCGTAATATAGGTATCATGGCACATATTGATGCAGGCAAAACAACCACAACAGAAAGAATATTATTCTATTCGGGACAGATCAAACACCTCGGTGGTAAGTGTTTATGGATGGTATGTCAGGATTTGCTATTTTTAACAAAGTGATAACCATAAACGAATTAATTCAATATCCTTCTTAAATGTGGCAATCCTGTTCACAAGACAAACATACACACAAGATGCTCTACATAAACAAAGTCTTGCTACAAGTTTTTGGAGTGGAGTTGTTTTTTTTTTGCCAAGAGAAATATCCTGAAATATGACAGGACTTGAACGCAGGATCTTTGGATTGGTATTAAGTATCTTTAACCACCAATCAAAAAGAAGGTGCTTACTAGTTTATCAACTGGTATACTGTACACTAACAAAACAAACCTAGTAGCCTATACTAGTAGTCTTTTGTTTTTACATTCTAGTAAAGTGGCTTTTCTTGCTTTACTGACGTCTGCTACTTATCTTTTACTAGATGTTGATGATGGGGATACTGTGACGGATTATTTACCACAGGAGAGAGACCGTGGAATCACTATTACATCAGCTGCTGTTACCTACCATTGGAAAGATTACAGAATAAATCTTATTGATACTCCAGGTATAAATATGGGGATCTCTGGTGGTTTTTATATTAAATTGCCCAACACAATTCACAATGAACCGATACCGAATAACCAATACAGAACCAATGACTAATGTTGTTGAAAAACACAGATGGAATACGCTTGGTCACATTTTAAGGCTTGATGAAAATTCTTTTGCATTTGGCAGCTCAAATTATTTTCGGAACGCCACGGAAGACACCACATTTGTCTTTTCAAAACTTTAAGTAACGACTTATCTAGTGGCCTTATTACAAATGATTTTGATAAACAGAGAGAAAATGCAGAAAATCGTGCACAATGGTCAAATTTATTTTAAGTATGAACATGTAGAATTATTACTGTACAATTTGTTTATGCAAGAAATGTTACATTTATTTCATACATGGATTTCTTACCAGAAATTGAGAGTTAATTCTTTTTAACTTTTAATGGATCACGTCAACATTCTACTCATTTGCATAACAGCGTAGGTCCAGCCAACAGTTGGGCAACATACTTGATCTTTTTGATTTCGCTTCAATGGTGTAGAATACAACGCATGTATCTTGCATGCAACATACGCCACTTGTATAAAAACAAATCATGGAATACCTTCGCTCTGGTGCTAGTACCAGGTGCTTAGCTGAGCTTGTTTGATCATGCATATTGGGTGATAAATAGGATATTGTGATGAACAATATGTCAATTTGTTTGGCTTAATTAAAAACACCTTTAATTTGCCATTTGTTTCCTAATCATTTGCAGAAATTTAATGATTCTTCCATGTTTCGATACCCTACGGTTAATGGTTTTCATTGACGCTATTTTTCAGAAATAAGATTTTGACGTATGTAAGTAAGTTTTTCGTCATGCTTGCGCATGCGCAGATTTATTTACAAAGAGGGCGGAGCTTGCGCGTTGCATGTTGGAAAATAGCGTTAAAGTTAACATTTATGTGCTCCTGCGAAAATGCCCTAATGGCAACAAATATAGTGCAGATTAAGATTGTGACGGTGGTTACAGTGTTAAGGATGATCTAATGATTTTATATAACTTTTTTAGGTCATGTTGATTTTACTGTTGAGGTTGAGAGATGTCTACGGGTGCTAGATGGAGCGGTTGCAGTTTTTGATGCCTCTGCAGGAGTTGAGGTAATAATTAAAGAAATAATAATAAGTTGGTCTTAAATAGCGCATAATGTACAAACACTCTAAGCGCTTCATATTATTACCCTAATGTTTTGAAACATACTCCCATAATGTTGTAGCCGTAATCAGCGCAGTTGTGTTTTTACAAATTTTGTACACCTCGGTTGAGAGAATCAAACATAAGTAAAGTGTCTTGCCTAAGGATACAAGCAATGCGATGAACTTTGAATTCAAACTCACAATCTCACGATCCAACACCCTTACATATTGTCTTCCTTTTATTTCTAAGGCTCACAACAGTTATATTCTTTTTTATTGCTAGGCTCAGACACTGACAGTTTGGAGACAGGCTAACAATTATCAGATACCTAGGATAGCTTTTCTAAACAAAATGGACAAACATAATGCTGATTTTGAATTCTCAATTCAATCTATAAAAGAAAAGCTACAAGTTAAACCACTAATTTTACAGGTACAGTATTGTTTTTTTTAAGAGAGTGAAGGTTAGGGTAACTCATTTTTTTATATAACCTCATAATTTACATTATTAAAGTGATGAAAAAATTACTTTTATAGTTACCATTGGGGAAATATACAAGTTTTGAGGGTGTTATAGACGTTGTTACTATGGAAACTGTAACTTGGAATTTAAAAGATGATGGCAGAGCATATGTACAGCAGCCTGTGGATAAAAATGATGCAGTTGCCTGGGAACAAGTAGTAGCAGCACGAACAGCTTTAGTTGAAGATGTAATAGTTTTTCTTGTTTTTTGTTATGTAAAAGCCGACCTGTAATGTCGTACTGAGCTGTCTTTTATTGTTATTTTCCTCATGATTCTATTCGAAAGTCAGATTCTCAACAACTCTAAAAGTTATGTTATTATTATAAGATCATCTCTTGGCATACCATTGAGTTGTGGCCAAGCCGTTTAAAACAGAAGCACTGCATATCACCGTCATAATAAGCACCGATTCAAGACATAGCTCTGGTGATAGAACATAGTTTTCTCGAATAAGAAAAATTAGAGGTTCAGTGAACACAATTGGTTTGTGTGCACTTAAAAGAACACAGTGCATCTTTTATAGAGATTTAGGGGATTATCCCAAAGCTCTGGTTCATTTCACCCCCATTTGTTAATCACTTTGTGATTGAGCTTACATCCCTACCAGTTACTATTACTTTGTTAGGGAAAGTCATAAGAGTGGCCCTATGTCCCAATGGGATGAACAAGTTATACATGCTGGCAAATCATCCTTGAGTTAACACTAAAATGGATATTTTACTAACAAGCATAATTACAAAATTTATTTACAGCTTGTAGAATTGGATGAAGAATTTGGTGATAAAGTTTTGGAAACCGATTCATTTGATCCTCTTCAAATTGAAGCTGATGAGGTTGGTATTTTGGTGTTTCAATCAATCATTCAATTACAATGAATCATTTTTTTTTTACCATCTTTAATCAGGGTGATCCATCCAGCAATTTCTGATCATTATTGACCCTCAGAGGTTCACAAGACAATATTACACAAGATGCTCTACATAAACAAAGTCTTATTACAAGTCTTTGGGAGTGGAGTTGTAATTTTGTCCTTTAGAAAAAATCCTGATATGTTACGGGACTTGATCAATCTATTTTATTTGATTTCATTTATAATCCAATCAATGAGTTGTTATCTAATCAAGTCTAAAGCTCTGTCTAAACTATCAAACTATAGTTTGACAAAAATGTGTGATACATGCTCAAATATGGTAGTGATATGCTCAAATATGGTAGTGATATGCTCAAATATGGTAGTGATATGCTCAAATATGGTAGTGATATGCTCAAATGTGGTAGTGATATGCTCAAATATGGCAGTGATATGCTCAAATATGGTAGTGATATGACATCATCATGTCCATATGGGCACATCACATTTTTTGTCACATAAAGTTTGATTAGTGTGGACAGAGCTTAAAAGTGGAATTGTGGCCTAGTGAAAAGTTGAAATAATATTCAACAGAAAAATATGTACGGCATTGAATTTTCTTGCGTGAAGAGTAATACATTCAGTTATTTATTATATAGAAATATGTTTTATTTTATTTATTCGACTTCTCACTAACACAGTTAGTGAAGGATCTGGACCAACAGGTGGTAAACACCTCTAAAACGGTCCAGTCCCAATTTGCAAAGTGGCTGTGTGTGACAGTGGCTGTGTTTGTGTGGACTAGTACACCGGGGTAACCCCCTACTCGTCTCGAAAGATGTACTAGGTTCTTTAAAGTGCGCATGAGCTATGTGTACACTGGACCTACGGTTTATAGTCCTTATCCGAGAAGACTCGTTCTACCACCAGAACCATGGAGCGAGTGAGCCTCGAACCCTTGCCGATGTTATGGCTACGTAATTACGGTTCCACTGTCTTAACCGCTCGGCCACTCACTCGCTCTTCCACTGTCTTAACCGCTCGGCCACTCACTCGCTCTTCCACTGTCTTAACCGCTCGGCCACTCACTCGCTGTGGTTGATTTTATATGTGTTTGTAAATTGATTTTGCAAGTTGTATGCCGGGCCCTCTACTCTGGGAGAACAGTTTTGTATTGAAGTGGTCAAAAGAATAAATACATTTATTTAATGATGTTGAAAGACTTGATTTTGAATTTTGAATATGTAATTCTTTTTATAGTTAAAAGCTGTAATTCGTAGAGTGACATTAGGTCAAGGTGCAGTACCGGTGTTATGTGGGAGCTCACTTAAGAACAAAGGTGTTCAATTGTTAATGGATGCAGTAATAGACTACCTACCATCACCTCAACAATGCAATCAAGAATTAGTGTACGTTTATATACTATAAATTATATTTAATTGTAAGGCGCCTCTGTGTATTAAAATATACTTAATAAAAAAAAAAAGATAAAAAAAAGTTATTTTTATTTATATCATTTATAAAATAATATTGAATGTTATACTCTTAAAAACAAAATAAAGCCGTTTCGCAGAGAAAAAATCACACTACCCTTTCTACTACAATGCGAATGTTCATTGCGTGTCTGCTGAGCTTTTTCGATTTGCATGAATTCGTCATAGCTCATTTCCTGAGCTCCAATTGATTGCCCAATTTTCGCTTCGCAAAAAGTAGAAACAATTTGAACTATCAATTTTACTAAAGCGAAAACTTTGTCGGACACTGTGATTTAAAAGATGGAAACATGAATGTGTATAAGCTGCCACTTTCGATTCACACAAACAATAGCCTAGTGGAAAATCGGCTTATGGATATGTTGTCCTCATAGGCAGATCAGAATCTAAATTGTGAAGAATACAGCACAACAAATAGAACTCCAGCTTTTAATTTTTATATTTTTTTTGCAATTCGTGGCCCCTACACATCTTCGTCCCTACTTTAAAATCCTGAATTTGTCACCCTACTTTAAATATGCATATTTGAACTTCCAGATGGAATTCTGATTGTCTTGTGTGTGTAACATATCAATATCATATAATATTGTTATTCTCTAAATACCAACTTTTTAAATTTTTTTTCAGAGAATCATTTGATGGCGAATTGTGTGCATATGCTTTTAAGATTGTCCATGACAAACATCGAGGCCCTCTTGTGTTTCTGCGAATCTACTCCGGGGAACTCAAACCTCAGTCAGCTTTATATAATTTAAATAGAGGAACAGTGTAAGAATCGCTTTATAATTAAGTTGTTTTTAAAAAATACAATAAAGTATGTAAAGTACTATATTTAACTTGAGTGAAGATGAAAATTTGGCTTATAAATGTTGCAAGCAGTGTCTCACTCTCTTTAGTCAGGTGGTGCAAATCTTGTTGCGGTGGTATAAATATCACGCCAACATTCTCTGTCCACAGTTAATGCTTCTACCATCCTTGTCCATCTATTCTTTATGTCATTTGCCCGTGTTGTTGTTGGTATTCCTCATTGTCCATCCACTGACCCCTATATTATTTCTATATCAAACCTCCTTGACAAATGGCATGGCTGAAGAATCGCATAATTCTAACTGCCATCTGCTGTCGTAGCATCATTGCAGTCTTTGTGGTGTCTAGTACCCAGTGATTTGTCTTCCTTGCAGTCCAGGGAACTCGGAGGACTCTTCTATCTACCTACATCTCACAAGGCATCAATCTTTTTTGCGGAGATTTAGTCAAAGCCCATGACTCGCATTCATATAAACATTTTTAAAGTTGAAAATTGTTTGTCTCGTAATGCTATTTAGATAAACCACTAAAATAGAATAAATTTTCTCCGTTTTTTTTCCCTAGAGAGAGAATAAGCCGATTATTAGAGGTATTTGCCGATGAGCATAGGGAAGTTCACAATATGACCTCTGGTAATATTGCTGTTGCTGTTGGCATGAAACAGGTTTGATGCATTATTTATTACAGCTATAGGAGGTTGAAATCCATATAATTTTGCCTTGGCTACTCTTAGACTTAAATGAATTTCACACACTTAAACATAACCTTTGTGGAACCTACGCACTGATATATGATGATAATTAAGATTTATATAGCGCCATATCCGAAATAGCGCTCATGGCACTGTGGACTAATAAGATGTTAACCTTTTCACTAACATTCTTCTCCCCTAAGGGTCACGTCATGTCACCAGCTGCCAACTAAAGTGCCATTACTTCTGTCCACGACAGTGGCTGTGTGAGCTAGCACACTGGGGTAACCCTTTATTTAGCCATTCGACTTGCTTAAGATAAATTGATTGATGTTGTAACACATATCAAAGCCATAGAACCAATATTACTACCTAACCTTTTTTTGGCAACTAATCCTATATTTTTCTTTCTTTAGACAATAACAGGGGACACATTGGTTTCCTCAAAATCAAATCTAGCGAAAATCTCAAAGGATACTAAAATACAGTCAAACAGAAAGAGTAAGAAACATTTAGGCCAAGATGTTAAAGACAAAACAGAAAGGCAATTAGAACTTCTACCAGGCTTAGACATCCCTCAGCCTGTGTTTTTCTGTACTATAGAGGCTCCATCAATGGCTTATCAAGATGGTAAGCTTACATTCACTACCTTTATAACAAAAGATTTATGTGATTTCTTTTTAGTTTTTATTTCAACATTGCACAAAATTGATGTGTCCATCCCATAGAGATAATATAAGCCGAAGGCTAGAGAGCGTACTCCTGGCTAGAAAGCGTACTCCTGACTAGAAAGTGATTTTTTATTGACATAATCTTATTTTGCTAATCAAATATTTATTACACCATCTTCATATTAAATTCCTAGCTCTTGATAACGCATTGGAATGTATACAAAGAGAAGACCCCAGTTTGCAAGTAAAAACGGATGAGGAAACTGGGCAAGTTAGTATCCCAAGTAGTTGGTATGCCTAGTAGTTAGTATCCCAAGTAGTTGGTATGCCTAGTAGTTGGTATGCCTAGTAGTTGGTATGCCTAGTAGTTGGTATGCCTAGTAGTTGGTATGCCTAGTAGTTGGTATGCCTAGTAGTTGGTATGCCAAGTAGTTAGTATCCCAAGTAGTTGGTATGCCTAGTAGTTGGTATGCCTAGTAGTTGGTATCCCAAGTAGTTGGTATCCCAAGTAGTTGGTATGCCTAGTAGTTAGTATCCCAAGTAGTTGGTATCCCAAGTAGTTGGTATCCCAAGTAGTTGGTATGCCTAGTAGTTAGTATCCCAAGTAGTTGGTATGCCTAGTAGTTGATATGCCTAGTAGTTGGTATGCCTAGTAGTTGGTATGCCTAGTAGTTGGTATGCCTAGTAGTTAGTATCCCAAGTAGTTGGTATGCCTAGTAGTTGGTATGCCTAGTAGTTGGTATCCCAAGTAGTTAGTATCCCAAGTAGTTGGTATGCCTAGTAGTTGGTATCCCAAGTAGTTGGTATGCCTAGTAGTTGGTATGCCTAGTAGTTGGTATGCCTAGTTGTTAGTATCCCAAGTAGTTGGTATGCCTAGTAGTTAGTATCCCAAGTAGTTGGTATGCCTAGTAGTTGGTATGCCTAGTTGTTAGTATCCCAAGTAGTTGGTATGCCTAGTAGTTAGTATCCCAAGTAGTTAGTATCCCAAGTAGTTGGTATGCCTAGTTGTTAGTATCCCAAGTAGTTGGTATGCCTAGTAGTTAGTATCCCAAGTAGTTGGTATGCCTAGTAGTTAGTATCCCAAGTAGTTGGTATGCCTAGTAGTTAGTATCCCAAGTAGTTGGTATGCCTAGTTGTTAGTATCCCAAGTAGTTGGTATGCCTAGTAGTTAGTATCCCAAGTAGTTGGTATGCCTAGTAGTTAGTATCCCAAGTAGTTGGTATGCCTAGTAGTTAGTATCCCAAGTAGTACTAATATATGCATTAGATTAAAAATTGTTGTTGGTCACATGTTAATGAAGTCTCCCGATATTCTTTCTTCATGTTAATTATTATTGTTATTATTTATTCAAGCAAAAGATAAATTTTACAAAATATAATACAAATCACAACACAAGGAATAAATATTAAATCATAGTCACTACACTAGCTGCCAGGAAAGCACAAACGCAGCCAAAGCCATTGTCACCAATTTAAGTGTGTACCTCTGTTGGTCTCAACAAGATTTGTTGAGGATAAGCAAAGATTCTTTGACTATTAACAAAATGCTGAAGGTTGAAATATGGTTGAAAGTCACTCTTTACGTAAAAAGACTAAAATTTATTTTTGTTATCATGCAGACAGTTTTATCAGGAATGGGTGAACTGCACCTTGAGATAATACATGACAGAATCAAGAAAGAATACAAGATTGATGCTGATCTAGGACCACTACAAATATCATACAGGGAGATGATAACAGAAGAGGTGTCAGAGCAGTGTAAGTACCATATCATTAACTATGTTCTCTAGCCAGAAATGATCACATTGTTGTCTGTGAGCACTGGTTGGATCTCATTATGATAATCGCACTTCACATGATCCTTTAGATGACGACGGTTTCTGACATTTGGAAACAGTATTGCATTAATGGTAGCTGATTCACGATTTTGAAATAAGGTAGATCCAGAGTCTAAAAATAGTTTTAAAATGAAGTTCTGAACTTATATAGCACACAACTAAACAAGTATGTATTGCAAATAAAAAAAATGTAAACATCTATAAACTTTGAAAAATTACAATGTTAAATAAGATGGGTATAATAAAATATAATACTATATTAAAATTAAGTTTTCTGCACTGCTCTTCAATTGATTATTTTTATCATTTTATAGGTAAATATCTAGTTTATTTTAACCTAGCATGCTTAGCTTGTAGCTTCTGCTTTGTAATTAATGTTTATTTTATATTTACCACAATAAATATTTTTAATGTGGTTACCACTGCATTGTTAAACAGCAGTGGAGTGTTCACAGAATTTTACAATGATCATGATCCCAAATTACTATTTTTTATTACAATTAAATGTGCCTGTCAATGTATTTTTGTCCTTTTTTAGCAACTTTAGAAACAACTATTGGTGAACAATTTCACATGGCTAATATAGGAATGAAGGTGATACCTACCTTCGAACTTTCTGTACCTGATTCAGTGGTTTTTCCAGAAGAAAATGACGAATTTGTCTATGATCAGGATGCCATGGATGCTGTGGAGAATGGAGCGTTATCAGCATTATCAGCAGGTTAGAACAAACCCTTTTTTTTCTTAAGTATTATTTTCTCAACTAGGCCTAGCGACTAGTATCAGTGCCTAGGCTTAGCTCATTTTTGTGGCCATCATGCCTAGCCATCAGGCAAATTTCATCTACTACGGTAAGTGGGAATTAATTTCAATTGCGTTTTGTTTTACCCTGTAAATCATACACTGCGATGATAAGCACAAACAAATTCGTATTTGTTGCCTTTCTGTAACAATCTCAGCTACAAAACTTTAGCCAAGTTATTATCTTTCAATAGTATGGTAGAACTTGTGTTCTTTAAACTGATAAATACAGTGTCATGATAGTTTTGATTAATTTTAGGTGTGAAATGGATACTGTATTTGGTAAAACTTGTGTAGTAATTTGTATGTCTAGCGTCTGGAAATCTTTATGCAGAGGTTGACATTATTGAGCTAACTGAGGATGCGGATGCTTTGATTAAAAACATTGGGTATAAAGTTGGTGAGGCATTTGCATCTTAATAAAAACATTAATATACAAGTTTTTGTCTTGCTAGGTCCACGGATCAGTGCACAAGTACTAGGTGTTGAGGTAGTCCTTGAGAGCTTACATGTTGCTGCTGGTACTTCTCTTGCAATAGTATCAGCTTGTGCAGCAAAGTGTATCCAATCGTGTTTGCAATCTTCGGAATCTGAAGTTTTAGAACCAATGATGAATGTCGAGGTAAAATATCGTGTATAAAGCTCTGTCTATACTATCAAACTAGTTTCACAAAAAAAGTGTGATATGACCAAATATGGTAGTGATATGACCAAATATGGTAGTGATATGACCAAATATGGTAGTGATATGACCAAATTTGGTAGTGATATAACATCATCATTTCATATAATGAGCACATTACATTTTTTTGTCACATAAAGTTTGATAGTATATAGACAGAGCTTTAAATGGATAAATCAGTGCTTTAGTCTTCATATAGTCTCACTAAAAGTTTGATATTCCACTTCACAAAGCAGACACAAATCCCTTGTCTGATCTGAAGTCATCTGATGCTGATGATCATATAGAGTGCAGTCTACTGTAAATCTCAATTTTCTCGTTTTAAGTTCAAAATAATGATTTTAGTATGGTATTTCTAGATATGAATAGTAGGGAAAACATTTTAAAATAGTGATTTAGTTAGTCCAGGTGACTTAATTGATTTAAAGTGATTTTGCCGCAAGTTTAGTTTTAGTTGAATAATATGTTGCAAACTTATTTTTAAGGTTACCACAGATCAAGACCGACTAGGAGCAGTTTTAGGTGACCTTTCAAAAAGACGAGGTCATATTATTGACATTGAGAATCGGTTAGACTGTAAGGTTGTTGTAGCTAGAACTCCATTGGCCGAGATGCTTGTACGTTTGTCATTTTTAACTTGCTTGATTTCCTTTGATGAGTTCCCATAAAAGTGTAACTCTAAATTTCCTTTTTTATTGAAAAAAGTAAATATTTTTCCAGGTTCAGAGAAAGAGAGAGTTTTTTTTATTTTAGGAAGTCTTTTGATTGGAGGGAATCCTTTAATTGAAGGAAAGGTAGTCCTTAAATTGAAAGGAGTGCTTGAATTTAAGGAGTGCTTGAATTGAAGGGAGTGCTTAAATTGAAGGGAGTGCTTAAATTGAAGGAGTGCTTAAATTGAAGGGAGTGCTTAAATTGAAGGGAGTGCTTAAATTTAGATGGGGGGGGGGGTGTTCTTAAATTGAAGGGAGTGCTTAAATTGAAGGAGTGCTTAAATTGAAGGGAGTGCTTAAATTGAAGGGAGTGCTTAAATTTAGGGGGGGGGGGGGGTTCTTAAATTGAAGGGAGTGCTTAAATTGAAGGGAGTTCTTACATTTAGTAGAATCCTTAAATTGAAGGGAGTGCTTAAATTGAAGAGAGTTCTTAAATTGAATATTATATAATTGGAAGGAGTCCCTTAATTAGAGGTAGCCTTTGAATTGGAGGTGGAGTGCTTAAATATAATTTGAGGTAGACCTATTTAAGTCTTTCTCTTTCTTTTCTAGGGTTATGCAACATCATTAAGGACAATTACATCTGGAACAGCAACATTTACATTAGAATTATCAAGCTATGAAAGGATGTCTCAATCTGAGAGAGATGCACTTGTAAAAAAACTGCATTATTCTTACTGATGCTGTTAATTTATTGTGCAATATTATACAAATAATGAACATCAGTATTCGTTTTATATATCATCTAAATAAATCATTTGAATCAGATTGAATAAATGGTAGGCCTACGGTTGATTCACATTGAAACAGTGACATTTTTTTAATCTCAAAAAAAACAAAACAGCTGGGCAAATAATTAGTCATTTATTGCATTATTTTTACAAACATGGATTTCATAATAATTATGATACTTTCTCTGAGTTTTCATTGGTGAAATGTTGACTGATAAAGTTTTAATCATTATTCAAAATTTCTTGTCCAGATCAATTAATTTACTATATGAATTTTGGGATTTGTTTTTTTTTCATCGGGACAGTTTTGGTAGTGTCCCCCAAATATAGGTTCTGTTGTATTTAATGCAACACTGTACACATAACCATTTTGTTTTATTAATTTATCAAACAGTTGTCTGGCTGAAGGTTGGTCTACTGCAGGTAAAACTGAACTGCAAAATAAAAGAATTTTTAAAGCAAATTAGTAAAAAATAAAACAAACACAAAGCTACTCCACAGTAGTTTAATATAATTACAACCCAGTTGGTGCAGTACCCGCTGCTTACTTGGGCTCGAATCTAACCACTATAGCGATCAGCTCAAGCTGGGTGGTCAAGAGGTATGAACGCCAGGCTAGTGATCTTGAGGTCGTGGGTTCGAGTCCCACCCGAGAATTATGTCAAATTACGTCAGAGTAGGGCAAACATCTGACAAAAAACAAAAACCTAATCAATTAAATGGCGTTACTTCTCACTACTAACATAGATAATTACTTGAACCACATTTAGGTAACATAACCATTATAATTACCTCTGGTTTGTGATACACTTTGTGATATTTATCTACTCTGTATTCATTATTCGATGCATCGTTAATTATTCCAACAAGATTCACCAAACACATCGTTCCATCCAAAGAACTACATCTTTCACATACTGGACCAAAAAGATACTGATCATCAAAGTAATCCGGATTAAAAGTTTGTAGGATTATTTCTTCAATGAAAGTATGCATATTCTGTAAGATATTAACTGACTGACTCGGGATTTCCTTTAAAACTGAAAGTTTGATGAGATTTCTATCGTATAAGAAAATACTGCCCGAAGAAATTGTTTCTGTGTTCATTTGAAACAAACATGTGTCACTTGCTCTGAAATGTGCAAAGTTATAATAGACTTCAAGCCAATCAAAAACTTGGCAGCATTTTGCAATAAGTCGAAGAAATATAAATTCTAGTAAAACTTCACCAAAATCGAAGTAAAATATGTTAGAAGTATGATTAGAATCAAATTCACCTTGTTGTAAATTAATTTTGGGCAATTTGCAAAGAGGACAAAATGTTCCAACTTGATCAACTTGATTAGTTATTGTAAGTGGAAACATCAACTGTGTTCCTACCAAGTACCGAATCACATAAGGATACACTCTCCAAATTCCTTTCATTCGGCAAATGTGTTCCAATAGTCTACTGTCTACAATCCCTGTTTCCAGTAATCTCTGCCAAAGATCAGACACGGCTCTGTTTCTTTTGTGTGGTTCAGGTACATTCACTAATAATTTCAGAATGTCTATTAATATCTGAGGATCACAAACAACATAATTCTGAAGTAGTTCATCAAGTTCATTGTATATAATGTCTCCGGATTTATCAAAGAAATTCAAAAGATGACGCATCTCATATTTCACAAAGATTTTGCTTGTTAACTTTAATTCATTTTCAATATCTTTTATACTCACAATAACGGACTGTCTATGTCGAAATCCGTTTAAAGTGTTTTTAAATAATAGGTATTGTACAGAAAACATTTCGCAAAAATATTTCAATTGTTTTACTTCATTATATATCCTTTCTCGTAAGATGTTAAGCTCCTTATCAAAGTTGAATGCGTTTTCAATAAAAAAGCAAAGTCGTCCATTTGGATGAAAAGCAAGCAATCTTGAAAACCTTTTGTAAAGATGTGCATTTACAAATTTATCAAAAGTAGAAAACGCTTTTTCATCACGTACACTTCCTCTTCTTGTTCCTACAAGAAACACTACAACATTCTCAATTTCAACATGCATAGCAATAGATTGTAACCAGAATTGTAGCCGTTTAATGTGTCTATCAGGATTAGAAATCGCCGCTACAGTGTTGAAAACAACTAAGTATACGCCTTGCTTTGGCATAAACAGATGGTGTGTATTATAGTACATTTCTTGTCCTGCAAAATCCCATAAACTTAGTCTGGCATCAATGTAACATTCGTTTCGCAGATCTGCTTCCATTGATTTTCTGATATGCACTATTGGTATCGATGACGTCGATTTTACTTTCATGTAAGAAAACCATTCGTAGATTATAAACCCCCAGATCGGGGAAATAAATGTCAACAATCTTGACATAGAAAGGCTATTCTCTTTCTCTAATAGACTCAGAAGGTTAACATTTCCAATTTCCCAACCACACATTTTGCCAATATATATCCCAGCAATAAACCCAATAAATCTTTTAAGAAGGTAGTGCTGAGGAACATACCCATACGCAACAAATTTTCTTCCTAGAATACCACCATAACATAAGAAAGACACAGTAGAAATAAAACGAAATAATGTACATATGTCAACAAAATTATGTCTTTCGAAATATATTGCTACTGTTATAAGCATCGTATTAAGTAGCAATACAATTATCACTTGTTTTCGACTAAGCCTAAATCTTTTGGTGTGAATGATCCTAAAAATGGCCAATATAGTAATTCCATAAATTGAGAACTCTAAATATTGCATACTGTACAATATCTTAGATATGTGTTCTAGTAAGACTTCGAGGGAAATTATTTTATGGCTTGGATGTATCATGCAACATAAAGCTATACATATGCCAGTCCTCCCACCTGTAGCCATCAGAACACCGACAAGGAACGACCCCAGTCCATACATAAAAACACATGTTATAGCCGTTATGTAAATCACTAAATTTAATTCTATGACCTGTTGCTGGCCAAAATGTGTAGTGCTATCTATGAGTACCATACATATAGTATAACCACAGCCAAAGCGATAGGCACTGTGAACATCACAAAATACCGAAAGACAACTGACATAAAACCACGCAACTGGCCCGAATCCAAATGCAAGTCCACCAAAACAGAACATTACTGTCATAGGCATAATGTGAAACATCACGTAATATGCGTCATGTAATACTTTTTGGATCGAAGCCTGAGTATCATTTTCAGACGTATTGTTTGCCTTTAACTTATCTTTATTTTTATCCAGTTTAAGCACGCGAGATACAGTCCACCACGCTGCTGAACATTCATAATCTTCTAATGGAGTGTTTGTCACCTCACGCCATTTACTGTTAACATCACTAACGTTCGTCTCAGCAGTGTTTGTTTCTATTCCGATTGTACTAGGCTCTTCTGGTCGAAATTCTTTACTCTGCAAACGCCTGCAGGTTGACGTTTTCCCGGCACCATGATCACCTAGAATAAGTACCTTCGTTCTGTTAAAAGGTACTTTTCCTCTTTCTTGGGCTGTTTTGTAAGTGTCTTTAATCTCGGAATCATCTGCTAGAACTCTCAAGTTAAAGCTTCGCTTATAAGATTCAGAACATCCTCTCAAGTAATTTAATCCTTTCTGTTCCATCTTGTTTTCCGATTTGATTTTCTTTTCCTATATAAGATAATTGTATAAAATAGGGCATTTCTACAACCGTAATTATCAATTAACTATTGTAAAATTATTAAATCAAACATTTCTTAAAAGTAACACTTATTTATAAGGAATGGCGCGTCGAGGGTGCAGAACAATGTGGTTTGGAAAGGTTTAGCGCATTGCAGTAGTTATTTTGACTATGGCCATCTAGATCGTGCCCACATGGTTCTCGGTAGTTTCAGCTTTAAAAAAATGGCGATTTCAAATGTACGTACCGCAGGACTATAATACATGTCGTTTGTCGTTTACAGAAACGAATAAATAGACACGATGATTTATGTAACTAAAATTAGCATCCTGGGAATTTTACTTCTGAAAGAGAAACTTATCACAAAATGGGTTCAAACGTTTGAATCAAGCGGAAATAAACCCACTTTGTGCTTTGTATGTAACATTACGTTACGTTTGTGTAATAGTAGTAGAGTAGTAGTAAAGTAGTTAAAAAAAATAAATTTGGTTTTTCTTCAACATTATGATTCTGTACTCGAGCTGTTTAACCGGTTTTCAGCAATTAAAAGATTTTTTGTAGAAGAAGTTAGGTAAATGCGAAGAATCTTTGTATATTGTGTGCGGGTATGTTTCTGCAGCGACAACCATTACACAGTGCATACCACGTTTGGAGAAATCGTTTAAGCTAAATTCGTTTTAATCCTCAATAACTAATTATTTAAGTAACCTTAATTAGTAAACAGATTTACATTATACCGAAAGTATGTACTAACTTACTATACCATTGAGTATAAATTCTAAAAGTTACGCGCGATTAACCCTTATTTGCTCTTACGTGAATTTATATATAGATTCCAATTTCTTTTAAATTTCCTCGACAGAACCTGCATTTTAATTTTCCAAAATTAAAATTGTTGTCTCTCAATAAGATTGCATCTAAACATGATCTCGCAGCATTACTTGGGCTTACCACTAAGTTATCTGGTTACATTATAATTTGAAACAAACTAACTGTTCCTTATCTTTAAATTATATGAAGGAATTATACACATGCATCCGAGATTCAGTAAACCAACAACGCAGTGGGGTACTGCACTATCGATTACGGTACCATTGCCAAACAATATACAGTTAACAGGAATTATGCTGTTACCTTCTCATTTATTTTCGATCTTAAAGTAGGCCTAAACACTACAATAATGTACCGGTAATACATAAGGGAATAGGAACAAAAAGGGGGATTTTCGAAGCACAGCTTAGGCCTACCTGTCTGGCTGTTTAACTTCTCGTTTTGATTTAGCTTTTCGCTTTTATTTTGTATCTCCATTGAGATCCAGCCACTGATACCCACAGCATTGTCATTTTTTCAGTAATTTGCCTTTGGATTTATATATATATATATATATAGGTATATTTTCTGGTACAATAACCCGGTAACCCCTTATGATTCCTTAAAACATGAATACGCCATAGAAATAACAGCCGTTTATAACTATTGATAATCTTACCTTGGTTAACTCACAATACATCAATCAGATACAGTATGATGTACTTCCTTATACTGATACTATATCGAAGCTTAACAATCCTTGGGAACATAACTTGGGAACAAATATGTTAGAAACTCAATGACACAACTGTTAATAGGCCTACGCCATTTCCTACTAATAAATAGCGCACGAGCTTTCGATTCAGGACAGTAGGCCTAATGTGAGAGTAATTGTATACAACTAGATGGCACGCTCGCTTCGCTCGCGTACCATCTAGGTCGTGCCCACAGATGGTTCTCTCGAATACACAGTATTTCCAGCGAGAAAAAAATGGAGATTTCAAATGTACGTACCGCAGGATATAATACATTGTCGTTTACAGAAACGAATAAGTAGACACGATGATTTATGTAGTCAACTAAAATTAGCACCCTGGGAATTACTTCCGAGAGAGAAACAAAATGAGTCAAATTTTTTTATTTGGACTCATTTAAACAACCCCAATTTGTGTTTTGTATGTAACATTAAGGGTTGAGGGATGGGGGAAGAAGATAGGTACAAAGAGGAAACATTTTAAAATATATTCTTATCCACTCAGTAACGAAATATTGTTTTTAATGTTTTATAGGCCTATAAATAATACACCACTAAATACAGTAAAACATTTACGATTTAATACGGTACTTTGTTAAAACTCTCACTGTCATAGTCGATTGAAATAGTAAAGTAAATGTAACGATACACCACTACGACGTTTATATAATTTTAAATTATTAATTAATACAAACGTTGAGAAGCAACTGTCAGTAATAACGTTTATTTATTTGTATATTATATGTTTATAATCTAACAGTAGGGCCTACCCACACTCACAGTAATAAAGTTTATTTGTATATATTTTTATATTACATCTAACAGTACCAACACTCACAGTAAGAAATTTGCGATTCAAATTGCGATCAAAAGTGGTTAATACCATAACAGTATTGTACAGCATTGCAATACTATTTATGTTTATTCTCCAAGGGGGCCCATAAATCTAAATCTATACCTGTATGGTTAAACCAAATAATTTGGAATGTTCCATTCATCACAAATCAATACATTTGTAAAAACGTATATTAAATGTATCAAAATAGTATTTTTTAAAGAAAATCGGCCTGTCTTCAACATTATGATGCTGTACTCGAACTGTTCAACCGGTTTTCAGCTATTAAAAACAATTATCGTAGGAGGAGATAGAAAAATGCGAAGCCTCCTCGCATTTTTGTGGCGGGTATTTTTCAAGATGGACATCCATTAGACAGTGTATACCACGATCGGAAAACACCCCTATTTGGGGCAAATCGTTGAACCTAAATTCGTTTTAATCGTCAATAACTAATTATCTTAACTTATTAAATTAACTTAATTTAATTAGTAAACAGGGTTACATCAGGTGGTTAAAATTAGTACCGAAAGTACGAACCAACTTTATATACCATCGAGTAAAAATTCTAGAAGTAAGGCGCGATTTACCGAATTTTGCCCTTACGTAAATTTATATATAGAAACACCGATCTGCGCATGAGTTATGATCATCCCAGTACTCCCAAAGCTCGATAATAAAATTGAAATACGACGAAGTTACGTACAGTATCTGGAAGTCAAAAGCGCAGCCTATTAACAACACAATTACTGTATTATTTATAGGCTATAGATTTCCGTAATTTAGCTTTAGGAGTTTTCCGGAACAATATATTTTAACCATAATAAGATACTTAAAAGTACGGCCGGCCGAGTGCAGTGCAGTATAATAATTATGTTTGTTAATAAACGCATATCAATACAGCAATCCGACTGCGCACACGATTAATAACGCGTAGGTTTTGTTGTTGACAGTTATTTACGACTATACCAGTTGATTCGAAACTTTCTATAGAGAATTGCGGCATGGTAGTAAACAAAGACATTTTTACCTCCATGGTTGCAACAAGAGACATTTACAAATATTAAACAATACATTATGTAAACAATACAACATAACAATACAACTTAACAAGTAAAAATACAAATATTGTTTACATTGCGCATACGTTTGTTTTTGTTCAAATTAATTTCGTATAATTTATGGAATGCTTAAAAAGTGATTTGTACAGTTTATTCATCGCAATTGTGTATGCTGTCAATACTCCTCGCAAATAAATTGTTCTCAGCAAGAGTAAATTGAATCGATGATGATTGTAGAAAAAACAAGCACAATAGGCCTATGTTTATGTCCGAATTGGATATCTAACGGTTTCTAACAAACGTTACAAATGTCCAACATTAGTTTCCATTACAAAAAAAAAGAGCTTGTAGTCAATATTATTGAAGACTTGTGTCGGTGAAGGTCATTGGTCTACTGCAGGTAAAACTGAACTGCAAAATAAAAAGAATATTTAATTACATTAAGCAAACGCAAGTTATTGTTGTATGCATACCGGCATGGTTATTCTATATTATATAACAAAATTACCTTTGATTTACGATAAACTTTGTGATATTCATCTACTCTGTATTCATTTAATGCAAAGACATCGTTACGTAATAAAATAAGATTCACCAAACACATCGTTCCATCCAAAGAACTACATCTTTCACACACTGGACCAAAAAGATACTGGTCATGAAAGTAATCCGGATTAAAAGTTTGTTGGACTATATCTTCAATGAAGATATTAATCTTTCGTATGATAGTAAATGATTGACTCGGGATTTCTTTAGACACTGAAAGTTTGATAAGATTTCTATTATACAAGAAAATATTGCCAGAAGAAATTGTTTCAGAGTTTATTTGGAAAAAATATGTGTTACTTGCCCTGAACCATGCACAGTTATAATAGATCCTAATCCAATCAAATAAGTGTTGTGATCAATTTTTGGCAATTTGCAAGGAAGACAAAATGTTCCAACTTGATCAACTTGATTAGCTATTGTAAGTGGAAACAACAACTGTGTTCCCACCAAGTACCGAATAACATAAGGATAAACTCTCCAAATTCCTTTCATTAGACAAATGTGTTCCATTAGTCTACTATCAACAATTCCTGTTTCCAGTAATCTCTGCCAAAGATCAGACACGGCTCTGTTTCTTTTGTGTGGTTCAGGTACATTCACTAATAATTTCAGAATGTCTATTAATACATGAGGATCACAAACAACATAATTCTGAAGTAGTTCATCAAGTTCATTGTATATGATATCTCCAGATTTATCAAAGAAATTCAGAAGTTGACGCACCTCATATTTCACAAAAGTATTGGTTGTCAACATTAATTCACTTTTAATATCTTTAATACTCACAATCATACATTGTTTGTGACGAAATCCATCTAACGTTTGTTTAAATAACAAGAATTTTACATAAAACATTTCCCAAAAGTATTTTAATTTTGTTACTTCACTATATATACTTTCTCGTAAGTTGTTGAGCTTCTTATCAACTTTCAATGCGTTTTCAATAAAAAAGCAAAGTCGCCTAGCTGGATGAAAAGCAAGCAATCTTGAAAACCTTTTGTAAAGATGTGCATTTACAAATTTATCAAAAGTAGAAAACGCCTCTTCATCACGCACACTTCCTCTTCTTGTTCCTACAAGAAACACTACAACATTCTCAATATCAACATGCATAGCAATAGATTTTAACCAGAATTGTAGCCGTTTAATGTGTCTATGAGGATTAGAAATCGCCTCTACAGCATTGAAAACAGCCAAGTATACGCCTTGCTTTGGCATAAACAGATGGTGTGTATTATAGTACATTTCTTGTCCTGCAAAATCCCATAAACTTAGTCTGGCGTCAATGTAACATTCGTTTCGTAGATCTGCTTCCATAGATTTTCTGATATGCACTATTGGTATTGATGACGTAGTTTTTACTTTCATATAGGAATGCCATTCGTAGATGATAAAACCAGTAATAGGGGCAAAAAATGAAAATAAATTAAAGAAATCGTGTGATTTTGAATCGCTATGGTCATCCCTTACATTAATTAAATTGTTCACATGTCTAAATTCCCAACCACACATTTTCGCTAAACATATTCCAGCAATAAAACCAATAGCTTTCTTTAAAAAGTAATTTCCAGGTGCATACCCATACGCTTTAACCTCTCTTCCTAAAATAACCCCATACAACATTAAAAATATTGTTGCAATACAGCAAAATAAACTGCATATGTCAATACAATTGCTCCTTCCGACGTATATTGCTGAAATTATACAAATTATGTTAACTATTAATACAATAATTAACTTCATTCGACTAATTGAAAATATTTGAGTCACTCATGCTCCTAAAAATTACAATTATAAAAACGGCAGGAAATAGGAATTTAAGATAATATATTATATTGTAAAGAAATGATGGTTTTTCTAAAAAACTGTCAATGGAAATTACAGTTTGATCTGGATGTACCATAATGTACAATGCTACACAGATACCAGTCCTACCGCCTGTACTCATAAGAACACCGACAATGAACGAACCAAATCCAAATATGCAGACAACTGTAACAGTAGTCACGTAAATCCAGATATTAAAATCTATTTTGTCTATGCTTGCAAACAGTTCCTTCAATTGTGTAGCTCTATCTAAAGCTTGGTTCCCACTAGAACGTAACGCAAGGACGTAAACGCAACGCAAGCGTTTTAACCAATGAAAAGCGAAGTTATAGACAGTCAGCAATCACAAGCAAATAAGCCATCGCTTGTGATTGATCAATTCACATGCGTTGCGTTACGTCCTTGCGTTGCGTCGCTAGGAAGAACCACGCTTATGAGGAGCATACATGTAGAATATCTACAACCAAAGCGATATGCACTGTGGACATCGCATAATTATTGTCATAATACAAATGATGTACAACCACACGACTGGCCTGAACCCAAATGTAAACCCACCCAAACATAGTATAGCCGTAAAAGGGATAATATACCACATTAAGTAACATGTGTCCTCCAATACTTTTCGCATCAGTGAATTATTACTAGATGAACATTTGCCCTTTGACAACTTATGTTTACCCTGTTTAAGTACACGCGATACAGTCCACCACGCTGCTGAACTCTCATAGTCTTCTAGTGGAGTGTTTGTCACTTCAGACCATTTACTATTAACATTACTAACGTTCGCCTCAACAGTGTTTGTTTCTATTCCGATTGTACTAGGCTCTTCTGGTCGAAAATCCTTTCCTTGTAAACGCCTGCAAGTTGACATTTTCCCGGCACCATGGTCACCAAGAATAAGAACCTTTGTTCTGTTAAATGGTACCTTTCCGTTTTCTTCGGCGGTTTTGTAAACTTCTTTGATCTCAGTATCGTCTGCTAGAACGCGCATGTCTAAACTTCTCTTGTACGATTCAGCATATCCTTTCAAGTAACTCAGCCCCCTTTTATCCATTTTATCCAGTTAAAAAGGTTTTGACATTGTATCTATAGTTAGGCTTCTCTCACTTATTTTCTGTAAAGACAAAGAAACGATTTTTATCAATACAATTCCTTTTAAATAGTAAACACATTTAATTTTATTTCATTTTATTCTCAATATTATTGGTTAAGAGAGAATCTATTTTTTTTATCTATACCAGCAATATCATAATGTTTGTTTTATGTTGTTTGTTATTGTGTATGCTTTTTTATTACTACATGTCGCTATGTTAAATGAATTCACAATATTAGCGATGAACACCAAAACACTAGTATGGTGTCTTTGCATAAATCCCATCTGCAAACCAACACCAAAACACTAGTAGGGTTTCTTTGGTTAAATCCCCTCTGCAAACCAACACCAAAACACTAGTGAGGTTTCTTTGGTTAAATCCCCTCTGCAAACCAACACCAAAACACTAGTTAGGGTTTCTTTGGTTAAATCCCCTCTGCAAACCAACAGCAAAACAGTAGTAGGGTTTCTTTGGTTAAATCCTCTCTGCAAACCAACACCAAAACAGTTTGGGTTTCTTTGGTTAAATCCTCTCTGCAAACCAACACCAAAACACTAGTTAGGGTTTCTTTGGTTCAATTCCCTCTGCAAACCAACACCAAAACAGTAGTAGGGTTTCTTTTGTTAAATCCTCTCTGCAAACCAACACCAAAACACTAGTTAGGGTTTCTTTGGTTAAATCCCCTCCGCAAACCAACACCAAAACACCAGTGGGGTTTCTTTGGTTAAATCCTCTCTGCAAACCAACACCAAAACACTAGTTAAGGGTTTCTTTGGTTAAATCCTCTCTGCAAACCAACACCAAAACACTAGTTAGGGTTTCTTTGGTTAAATCCCCTCTGCAAACCAACACCAAAACACTAGTTAGGGTTTCTTTGGTTAAATCCCCTCTGCAAACCAACACCAAAACACTAGTTAGGGTTTCTTTGGTTAAATCCCCTCTGCAAACCAACACCAAAACACTAGTTAGGGTTTCTTTTGTTAAATACCCTCTGCAAACCAACACCAAAACACTAGTAGGTTTTTTTTTTGTGAAATACCCTCTGCAAGTCATATACTAATACAATTGAAATTCAAGAATGAGCTTGACGTATCGTATTTACTTTATTATGGTAAGCAGATTTGTTATTTTAGAGTTTATTATAATAATAATATTCAAAGACCGTGAATTTAGCCTATGCCTATATTGTTCTTCATTGTTTACTGTATATTGTTATTCAATGATATTGAGAATAACTTCACTACATGCATGCACTTCCTCCTTTCACGAATCAAATGGTTAGAAACAAATTGAAACTCAATGATTCGAAATCAGAGCTCTTCCTGATTTCATATAATAGGCATATTAACTATCTATCTCACCTCAATCTGAAAATAGGTTAGCAAACGATTACTCCGTCCGGCTCTATTAAAAATATTATATCATGTTTGATAACCAACGTCTGTGAAAAATCATGCTAGTCAGTATAGAACGATTCATTTTCACCTTCGTAATTGAAGTCGAATCCGTTGCTTTTTAGGCAGGTGTACTTGTGCACATGTAGTGAGAGCTTTGTTGATTTTATCTTTAAATACCACTTGGGTAGACGAGTACTTATATCTGAATAGGATATTATACTTAACATTCTTAAAACTAAGCGGTCTTTTGGTGTCATTTTTTATTCTGGGCCTCGATTGTGGAATTGCCTACCTGAATGCGCTCGTGAGGTTTCTAATGTGCAATCTTTTAAGAAACTACTTAAGACGCATCTTTTTCCAAAGTGTTAAGTATTCAGTCAATGTCATATGTAACATTTTTTTTGATTTGTAAATTATTGTATACAATATTTATATTCTTGTACAGCGTTTGGGTCTCTAAGAAAAGCACTATATAAATAACTAATAATATAGATGTCAGCAAATATAGATGATATCAACATTCTACTTAGTAGGCCTACAATCAATCCATCAGATGAATTATAAGTACTATCGCTGTAAAAATAATAAAATACAAGTAACAATAACATAGCATGTGTTTTATGAGTGGTGTAACTATTTCTATGCTCGCATACTATAGATAAATCTTAAAAGAAGGTGACAGGAAGTATTGTTTTTTGTTTACGCTTTACCTTTGTAAGCGACTCAGAAACACTGTGTGTCCGGTAAAATCCTAACAACAAAAGCAAAATAAAAAAGTATCAAATATAGTTGACAGTTGACAAAGTGTACAATAGAAAATAAAGTCGACTAAAATCTAAATGCGTAGAAAATGTATTTTAGCTATTCTGCACACAAAATTGTATAAGACTAGAGGGTGAGCTCGCTTCGCTCGCTCCCCCTCTAGGAAGTGTAGACGATGGTTCTCGGAATGATAATGTTCTCCTTGTACGTTTTCTGTCGGTTACCATTATTGAAAATGCTTGACATTCCTAAAACTAAACTACTTTGTTTCACAGTGTTTTAGATGATTATAACATTTTAAAGTATAGTTTTTATTGTTTGGTAGGGCCCTTTGGGGAAGCGGAGGTCATTTGAGGGAGGTGCTTATTCGAGGGATATATGTTAAATTGTTTAGTTTTAATAATATGGTAACATTTATAATCAAATGAAATCCTCTAATAGATATGAAAAGTGGTAAAAAAGAATAACACATGACTTGGTAAATTGTAGATAACAATGCGGTGAATTCTACTACAAATAGTATAGGCCTAATTGTGTTATTATAAATATGTGGATGGACGTTTATTAGATAGTTGGGTTGGAGGGGGGGGGGGGGGATATTATTCAAAGTGATGTTTTATTGGAGAGGCGTTTATTCAAATGAATACCATCCTAATAATTATTAATACATTATTTAATTTAATCATCTTTTGAAACTAACTGCCGTGACAGAGTGGGCCCAAGAAAGAAGACATACGGCTTGCCACATGGGCAGACATCTCGGTCCTAACGGGACACAGGAAGATAGCCTACAGTTATTCCTGCAAGCTTACTCAATAAAACTCAGCTATCGGGATTTCACTCGAAAAATGTCTTATCAAATCTCCCTATGTAATTTTATAATACTATTCCCCCGACTATTCCCCACAATATATTCTGATTCTTTATGGCGTATATTTAATTTGATCTTTATTAATTTGCAGTATAATTTCTATTATTTAACTACTGTACCTTCACACACGCGCGGTATGTTTTAAAATAAACAAAAAACTGAAATGGCTATGACTAATGGCCAACTTAAGCTCCAGTCCTACTATCTGATTTTTTTTTCGTCTTCCAAAGGGACACTGTATTGATTGATGGAAAGTGCCTGTTTCCAGTCACCTTTAGGGTCAAATCTATTATTTTAACTGCTCCCTTGTGTATAAAAGAAAGAAAATATTTGAAACCAGGTTGTTGCAAGGTGAACTTATCTTTTAAATTAAACCCGGAAATTACTTTGACCGGGAAGAATTAAAAATCTAATGTTGAAATCATAAATTTTGTTAAAAAACTCTTTATAATATCTTCCTAAGATAGAAATATGGAACAATAGCTTCGATGTGAACACTAATGTTATCAAATCTACGTTTCGCGGTACATCTCAGATAGATAAGGTATCCAAGGCGGAGATTTGTACCGAAGTTTTTGCATTGTGCTCGCCTATGTCAGAATTAACCATAATTTATATATAGATACGTACTTACGATTTGATTCGCAAGCCCCTCCCCCACTCAGTACGAAGAATCTAAATTAGAACTCAGTCCTGTTGTATTGAAAGCAATGTATTGAAAGTAACGTATCGAACTAATCTGTCCGTATCCTTGAAGTTCCTTTATCGATACTGAATTACAAAAACATATCCTCTCTTCTTAGATTATGGATGTATAATACTTCCTTGTAAAACTAGATAGGCCTATATCTGAGAACTCAACTATATAAACGTGAATGATCCTCCATTTCCTATTCATAACGGATCGAAAATTGTTTAACGATATTCTGCCTATAATGGACTACTAGTCGGATATACAATCAACAACTAATAATCGTAGCCTACCTAAACACACCAGTCTCATTCACGAATTTTAAATGTACGGCCTACCGTTTAGTTCCTTTGCTTTTCAAATTTAATTGTTAAATAACATGTAAGTAATGTTTTAGTAAAACATGGCCATATGTGTCCATTGATAAGTTAAGAGTCGTTCACACCTGTTCCCGCACGGTTCCGGTCCGAATCGAACATCAATGTTTCGTTTTCACGACGCTATGCGCATATCGATTGGCGCATAGCCGCGTGAAGCGTCGTGAAAACGAAACATTAATGTTCGATTCGCCGGAACGGAACCATGCCGGAACAGGTGTAAAAGACCCTAAGGGTCTTTCACACCTGTTCCGGCACGGTTCCGGTCCGGCGCCGGAAAATCCAATCGAACGCCAATGTTTCGTTTTCACGCGGCTACGCACATATCGTATGGCGCATAGCCGCGTGAAAACGAAACATTGATGTTCGATTCGCCGGACCGGAACCGTGCCGGAACAGGTGTGAAAGACCCTTTACACAGCTGAAAATTGACTGTAACTATAATACATTAAGTGAACGTCCATTTATTCTGATTACATTTTAGTAATTATATTTAATATTTTTTAGCAATTCGCAACTGTGAGTTACAGGATGCGCTCACTACCTCTGGTAAATTTACACCAGTTTCCGTAATGCGTTTTTTAGTAAAAATCGAAAAACGCTAAAACACAGTGGGATTTTAAAGATAAAAACTACACTTTGGGTAGGGGGAGAGTTTTTATCCTAAATGCTAGTCTTTAAGACTGTTCGTTCTTTGGTGCCATTCATGGTTTATCTAGCCTCGATTGCTATCGTTGTGAACTTGAAATTAGAGGCGATCAAACAGTTCCGCGTCTACAGCAGACTGTATAGATATCGTTTCGTAAATATTAGTATTACTCACCATATTCCGAGATCAGGTACATTTAAAAGATCTTCACGGATGGTTTACTTATACTTAATTAAAAATATCTTTCCATAAATGTAGGATCAGCATGGAATATAGTTGTCTAAATTATTGCAGGTTGATATCGAATGACGTTGTTTGCAGAAAATCATGTAGGATTGTGAATAGAGGAAGTAGATATATATTATGTATATTATACATTATTTAAGTGAAGGTGGCATGGTTTATTTATAGAATGTAAATTCAGTATATGGAGCTATCATTTTTTATTTATTGTCGTTTCATAATTATGTGATTGAAATTAATTCTCGTTTTCTCGCTTTTATTGGAAGTATTGTTTTCAATAAATGAAAACGTCTACTCATTATCCTCATGTATTATTATCAAAATAGTCCTATAATATTTGTAGAAAAAAAACCAATATCGGTCGGTATTCAGTTTATTTCATATAGTTTGAGTACGGTAAGGTATCTATTAAGTCGACAATTAAGTGGCCGATTTATTTCCAATTGGGTCCATATATTTAAAATCAGAAAAAGTAAGAAGTGGAAACAGTTACAAAAAATTAAAAACGAGGAAAATGTGAACTATAGAAATACACAAAAAAACATTTTAAATCATTATACAAAGTTGTTTATTTCAATTCAATTCAATTCAACTTTTATTTCAGACAATTGTCCATATGGTATAATACATTACAAAAAAAACCAAAAAAGATGAAGGAGAGAGGACCAAAACTTTTATCTATTGGTATATAATGCCTCTCTCCCTTTGTAGTACATGTATCCACCAACAAATATTTATATATACAAATTAACATTCTGTTTTATTTGTTCATTATTATTTGTTTACAGTTTTATTAGAAAACAACAATCCTAATTTCAAGGTGAAGGTCATTGGTGATGAAAAATCAGAACATAGTACAAAATTAATCCAGTTATTTATACAAGATAAAATTGATTGAATACTAGTCAAATGTAAGCAAACGAAAAATCAACAGTATTGCTAATAGTCAATATTTCCAAATAAATTTGGGAACTTGCTGAATTCGTTCATTCATCCATTTTCACAAAATTATGTGAAACTTCCGCTGAAGCAAACAACGCCTTAAGCTCTGTTAACACTATTAAACTTTTTGTGACAAAAATGTGGTGCACCCATTATGGTCATGATGATGATGTCATATCACTACCATATTTGGTTATATCACTATCATATTTGGTTATATCACTACCATATTTGGGCACATCACACTTTTGTGTCAAACTAGTGTAGACAGAGCTTCCGATGGAACATTTCATGGTTTTGTTTTGTTTTATACACAACGGCCGAATCTTGGATATTGTTGACATTCGAGTGTGCATTTAAAATCTTATTTCACATTAAGTAATTTACTACATATTTATTCTCCTTGGTTGGTTTGTAGTTCAAACGTTTCAACAAGGACATTTTACTATAAATAATCTTATCACCGGTAAATAATATTTTCATTGTATATTATTCTACTATAGAAAGTAGTAAAGACATATGTGATTATGTAGGCACATAGATTATTTACATTTTATGCTGCCCATTTATTATTATATGTATTCGACTCGGTTGAACTGATACCTTCTGTATGCAATGATTAGGTATTAATAGATGTAACATTTAATAACCATGCAATATTATGACGATGATAATTATTATTATTTTACATTATTATATTACAATTAATTTCTACCCTTACTTACACTATTAATTCCATATGGTATTATGCAACGAATCTTAACCAAGGTGGCTATGTGGCCATTACACGAATATAAAAGAGTCATTATTTGTTTTATACATATCTTGTATAACGGGTGTCTAGAAAACTCAGATCTCAGATATATCTGAGTTTTTTAGATCTAGAAAACTCAGATATCTGACTTTTCTAGATATAGAAAACTCAGATATCTGACTTTTATAGATCTAGAAAACTCAGATATCAATATCTGAGTTTTCTAATTCCAGAATGGAACTAGAAATCATCAGATCATCATATGATTGGTTGGTAGGTCATTTGGATCATTCCATTATTAATTTGAAATACTAGAATATTATTGAAACTGATTACTGTAGGCCACCTATACGTTTTCTTACTAATATTGTAACATGTAGAAGCGGCCTACGGCCTACAAAATACATTCTCTTCCAAGGATAGGAGTAATTAATTAAAACTTCAACGGCGCGATCATTCGATACGGTTGACTAAAGACTGTTTATTTATACAGTGACGTAACATGGTCGCTAAGAAGTCAAATTACTGCTATATTTTGCCTTTTTTAGTGTTTATCCTTAAAATTTAGGAAAGTGAAATAGCCTATCGTGTGCGGCCTCTCAATAAACACCAGTGTGCCAAATTTAAGCACGTACCTTTCAGTGGTTTTGGACGAGATACGTAAAATTACGCGAAAAATTTAGTAGCATTAATATATACATTAATATATAGATTAGTAAGAAAACATATAATACTGTAGTATTTCAAACAAGCTACCCTCTGATAAAAATGGAACGATCCATTTGATGATCTGGGTTTTCTAGTTCCATTTTGGAACTAGAAAACTCAGATCTTGATATCTGAGTTTTCTAGATCTAGAAAAGTCAGATATCTGAGTTTTCTAGATCTAGAAAAGTCAGATATATCTGAGATCTGACTTTTCTAGATCTGAGTTTTCTAGACACCCCTTAGTGTATAACACCTAAATATATTCATTTGAATCAGAAAAGATAGGCCTACATTTGATTCGCATTGATAATTATGTTTGTAACATATTTACATTGCAAAATAATTATATATGTTTTTTTATAATATATTTAATGTTATATTTATTTTGATTTTGTAATCACACCTACCTCGTGTTAATTATGTAAACGAACTCCAAAACAATCCTAGTCTTAACTAGGCTGAATGGCAGCGATACCATTACGAAACTTCGCCAGGCAACTAACATTGTTCTAGGCTAATTCTGTGTTTTCAAACAATTCTATGTCTTGTAGAGTTGTTCCCATTAATTATTCAAAATCATACAAACGATCTAAAGCTAATTCAAATGCTTTTTTGGCCTAAGTTAGTATGTATATCTCTCCAAAAATTCCGTCGCGAAACGAGAGTTCATATAATAGGCGCTGTTGTTGTATAGGCGGCGCTGTTGATTTTTGTTTCGTGCGCTAAAAAAGTACTATTGAACAACCGTTCAATAGTGCGTACTCTTGCACACAATTGTCAATCAAATGACAGGAATTTATTTAATTTAATTCAATTAACACTATTATAAATTGTTTGTATTTTAATTACTAAGATGTAGCAACTTCTCAAACACTTGTCTGGGTGAAGGTGTTTGGTCTACTGCAGGTAAAACTGAACTGAAAAAAAAACATGTATAAAGAAAATTAGTACATAAGACACAACAAAAGAGTTGTTACATCTCACTTACCAACAGAGAAAATATTAAAGCAAAACAATATAAACAATAGATATATATTTACCTTTGATTTACAATATACTGTGTGATATTCGTCTACTTTGTATTCATTCCATGTAGAGATTTTATTACTTATGGCAACAAGATTCACCAAACACATCGTTCCATCCAAAGAACTACATCTATCACATACTGGACCAAAAAGATACTGATCATGAAAGTAATCCGGATTAAAAGATTGTAGGATTATTTCTTCAATGAAAGTATGCATTTTCCGTAAGATAATAACTGATTCACTAGGGATTACTTTAGACACTGACAGTTTTAATAGATTTCTATCATATAAGAAAATACTGCCAGAAGAAATTGTTTCAGTCTTTATTTGAAACAAACATGTTTCACTTGCTCTGAAATATGCACAGTCATAATAGATCTTAATCCAATCAAAAACTTCGCAGAATTTTGCAAGAAGTCGAAGAAATATAAATTCTAGTAAGAATTCACCAAAATCGAAAAAAAATATGTCCGAGTTATGATAGCTATAATTAAATTCACGTTGTTGTAACTCAAGTTTGGGCAATTTGCAAGGAAGACAAAATGTTCCAACTTGATCAACTTGATTTGTTATTGTAAGTGGAAACATCAACTGTGTTCCTACCAAGTACCGAATCACATAAGGATAAACTCTCCAAATTCCTTTCATTCGGCAAATGTGTTCTAATAGTCTACTGTCTATAATTCCTGTTTCCAGTAATCTCTGCCAAAGATCAGATACGAGTCTGTTTCTGTTGTGTGGTTCAGGTACATTCACTAATAGTTTCAGAATGTCTATTAACATCTGAGGATCACAAACAACATAATTCTGAAGTAGTTCATCAAGTTCATTGTATATGATATCTCCAGATTTATCAAAGAAATTCAAAAGCTGACCCACATCAAAGTTCACAATGATTTTGCTTGTCAACTTTAATTCATTTTCAATATCTTTAACACTTACAATAACACACTGTCTATGACGAAATCCATTTAATGTATCTTTAAATAATAGGTATTTTAAAGAAAACATTTCGCAAAAGTATTTCAATTTCGAAGTTTCATTATATAATGTTTGTCGCAGGAGGATAAGCTCTTTATCAATGTTGAATGAGTTTTCAATAAAAAAGCAAAGTCGTCCACTTGGATGAAAAGCAAGCAATCTTGAAAACCTTTTGTAAAGATGTGCATTTACAAAGGTATCAAAAGTAGAAAACGCATTTGCATCATGTACACTTTCTCTTCTTGTTCCTACCAGAAAGACTACAACATTCGCAATATCAACATGCATAGCAATAGATTGTAACCAGAATTGTAGCCGTTTAATGTGTCTATGGGGATTAGAAATCGCCGCTACAGCGTTGAAAACAACCAAGTATACGCCTTGCTTTGGCATAAACAGATGGTGTGTATTATAGTACATTTCTTGTCCTGCAAAATCCCATAAACTAAGTCTTGCGTCAATCAAGCATTCGTTACGCACGTCTGATTTCATCGATTTCCTGATTTGCACTATTGGTATCGATGACGTATTTTTTACTTTTATGTAGGAATGCCATTCGTAGATAATAAAACCCAAAATTGGTGTAACAACTGACACAACTTTAAGCAAATGTCTTGATAAAGAATAGTTATGTTCTTTTTCTAAATTGGTTAGATGGTTAAAATTAAAAAATTCCCAACCACACATTTTGCCAATATATATTCCAGCAATAAACCCAATAGTCTTCTTTAAAATATAGTTATCAGGGACATACCCATACGCTACAATCAATCTTCCTAATATAGTCCCACATGCTATGAAAAAGGTAATTACTATAAAGCAAAATGAAATACATATCTCGACGAAATTATTACTTCCGAAATAATATAATGCTGCAATGATACAAAATATGTTTATCGTGAACAAAATAATCAACTTCCTTCGACTAAGTGAAAATATATTAGTGTGAATTCTCCTAAATATTGCTGATATAATACCGACAGAAATAACAAATTTAAGGTAAACTAGATTGTCAATAAATGAGAGTTTTTCTAAAAAGTCCTCGATTGAAGTTTGTATTGGATGTACCATAAAACACAATGCCAGACAAATACCAATCCTACAACCTACACTGACAAGCATACCAATAAGGAACGAACCAATGCCATACATGCAAACAACCATTACACCTGTTGTGTAAATCATCCATAAGTTCCTGCTTTGTAAATTTTCGAAATTTTCATTTAATTGTGTAACACTATCTACGAGTACCATCCATATAGAGAATCCACAACCAAAGCGGTAGGCCGTGTGAAAATCACATATTCCCATAATACAAATGATGTATATCCACACGACTGGTCCGAACCCGAATGTAAGCCCACCAAAACATAGTATAATAGTGAAAGGGATAATATACAACATTAAATAACATGTGTCTTCCAGTACTTTTCTAATCGATATTCGTTTATTTTTATCAGGCAACACACTTGTCTTATTTGATACCTGTTTACCCTCTTTGAGTAAACGCGATACTGTCCACCACGCTGCTGAACTTACATAATCTTCCAGTGGAGTACTGGTCACTTCACACCATTTACTATTAACATCACTGACATTCGCCTCAACAGTGTTTGTTTCTATTCCGATTGTACTAGGCTCTTCTGGTCGAAATTCCTTTCCATGTAAACGCCTGCAAGTCGAAGTTTTCCCGGCACCATGATCACCCAAAAAAAGAATCTTAGTTCTATTGAAAGGTAATTTCCCTCTCTCTCCCGCTGTTTTGTAAGTGTCTTTAACTTCTGTATCATCTGCTAAAACTCGCAAGTTAAAACTTCGCTTAAAAGATGCAGTATATCCGGTTAAGTAATTCTGGCCTTTTTTATCCATCTTACTGTACGTTATTTGAGATTTCTAACTTTCTGATATTTATCTAAGATAGTTTACTCCCTTTTTCATTTCTGTAACAAGAACATTTTTATAATTTTATTAAAACAAGAATTAAAACGTGAAAATCATTTATAAATAGGTATATTTCTGACCAGGTAGCGTTTACAACAAGATTAATATATCCACCCGCACCCAAACGTTTATGAGAGGCTGACACTACTGTTCTCATTTATTGAAATTATAAATGAGATCAATTTACCAGTTAATTACCATGCCATACTAAATCGGATCGGAGTGCATCTTTTATTAAGAAGATTCGTTATTGAGATATTACCTGCTTGAGGTGTGTTTTCACGACGGCGCTTAGGAACAATGTTTTATTAGAATAGATAATAATAATAATAACTTTATTGACAAACACTTTTGGATCAGTGGCAACGCACTCATTAGTGGTGCAGTCAACTTAAACTACATACAAATAAACATTATAAACCAAACATGTATGTATGTACACTCAAGGATACATACATTAAATACAATAGTAAAACAAAACCAATGCAGTAGCTTTTCTTAACTTTGAACTTAAATTTTTCAACCTTTTTTTTGCAACAATGCAAATAAGCTCTTTTTAAATTCAGATCTTTTTTCCCAGGCAACTTCAAGAAAATGTTTACAATATTTGTAAAATGCTTAGCTTTACTAAGATCCATTTTAATGTCCCCTCCTAAACTAAAATTGTTTTTTCATTAACATTAGCATGTTATGAACAATTTAAAGCCATGTATCTGATTTTTTGTATCGGTTTTCATTAAAAAAATATTTTACCAAGTTTCAATGAAGATCATGTAATACATTATATTTTAGTCACATGTTTCTTATTTTGGACTTTAAAATGCTGCAAATAATAAACGATGCCCAATAAGGAAGTGTAGTTTATTCTGTGGATCACCATTTTCTGCTCAAGGACAATTATACGTATAGTGATTCCAATTTAAATGCTAAACATTTTGTATGGCCTATTTGTGAAGAAAAGCAAGTCACTTTCATAAAGTTCACTCATCCATAATGATTCTATATTTAAAAATATACTATAAAAATGTATTTCTTATTTTATTTAAAAAATCATGAGTCTCCTCTTCTTAATTGCAAACACAAAAAACGATCTGAGCATGTGCAAATGTATATAAAAGCACTCAGATAATGTACAGAGGGCAGTATAATGATATAAGCAGTGAGTTAGGCAGATCATAAGTCAGCTCTCCTTAATTGCCTAAGTCACACAGCTGACTTAGGCAGAAACACAGAAAATATAATACATTGATATAAGCAGTGAGTTAGGCAGATCATAAGTCAGCTCTCCTTAATTGCATAAGTCACACAGCTTGACTTGGGCAGAAACACAAACAAATATAGTATATTGATATAAGCAGTGAGTTAGGCAGAAAAACAAAAAAAAAATTATGTCTTAGAAACTTTTGTTATGAGGCTGTCGATATCATCTATATACAAAAAATGCTACCTTTAAGTAACAAAATTTAATAGCATCAGCTCTTCAGATTAAAATTAACACTGATGATTTTAGAAAAAGAAAGTAGCAATAAAAGAGAAAGAATTTGTAACAAATGAGTTAAAAAATATACTATAAAAATGTATTTCTTATTTTATTTTATAAATCATGAGTCTCCTCTCCTTAATTGCCTAAGTCACACAGCTGACTTAGGCAGAAACACAAAAAAAAACACGATCTGAGCATGTGCAAATGTATAAAAAAGCACTCAGATAATGTACAGAGGGCAGTATAAAGATATAAGCAGTGAGTTAGGCAGATCATAAGTCACCTCTCTTTAATTGCCTAAGTCACACAGCTGACTTAGGCAGAAACACAAAAAATATAGTATATTGATATAAGCAGTGAGTTAGGCAGATCATAAGTCAGCTCTCCTTAATTGCCTAAGTCACACAGCTGACTTGGGCAGAAACACAACAAATATAGTATATTGATATAAGCAGTGAGTTAGGCAGAAAAAAAATTATGACTTAGGCACTTTTGTTATGAGGCTGTCGATATCATCTATATACAAAAAATACTACCTTTAAGGAACAAAATTTAATAGCATTAGCTCTTCAGATTAAAATTAACACTGATGATTTTAATAATAATAATAATAATAATAATATTTATTCGGTCATCAATGTAGAAATAACCAGGAATGAGAATAGGCTAAAGCCCAAACAGATTCTGCACTCACTCCATACAATACAATCAGTTAAAGATAAAACCATATACAAGAAAAATACAAATAAATTATACATAACATGAAATATAGTGTTTTGTTAGAGCAGCCTTAAATATTGAAATTGTTTGTGAATCTTTTATGTCATTTGGTATTTGCTCCCATAGTCTAGGAAAGGAAACAAATACAGAATTATGAAAAGTATTGCCTTTCGAATTCCAACGTAAAAGCCTACCCGGACATCTTTCACTAGTTTTAATATACTCATTGAAAGAATGGGGACAGTAACCTTTCAACAGCTTAAATCTAAAAAATTTAGAAAAGGAAAGTAGCAATAAAAGAGAAAGAATTTGTAACAAATGGGTTAAAAAATATACTATAAAAATTTCTTATTTTATTTAAAAAATCATGAGTCTCCTCTCCTTAATTGCCTAAGTCACACAGCTGACTTAGGCAGAAACCAATAAACGATCTGAGCATGTGCAAATGTATATAAAAGCACTCAGATAATGTACAGAGGGCAGTATAATGATAGAAGCAGTGAGTTAGGCAGATCATAAGTCAGCTCTCCTTAATTGCCTAAGTCACACAGCTGACTTAGGCAGAAACACAAAAAATATAGTATATTGATATAAGCAGTGAGTTAGGCAGATCATAAGTCAACTCTCCTTAATTGCATAAGTCACACAGCTGACTTGGGCAGAAACACAAAAAAGATATAAAATTGATATAAGCAGTGAGTTAGGCAGAAAAACAAAAAAATAATTATGTCTTAGACACTTTTGTTATGAGGCTGTCGATATCATCTATATACAAAAAATGCTACCTTTAAGTAACAAAATTTAATAGCATCAGCTCTTCAGATTAAAATTAACACTGATGATTTTAGAAAAAGAAAGTAGCAATAAAAGAGAAAGAATTTGTAACAAATGAGTTAAAAAATATACTATAAAAATGTATTTCTTATTTTATTTTAAAAATCATGAGTCTCCTCTCCTTAATTGCCTAAGTCACACAGCTGACTTAGGCAGAAACACAAAAAAAAAACGTTCTGAGCATGTGCAAATGTATAAAAAAGCACTCAGATAATGTACAGAGGGCAGTATAAAGATATAAGCAGTGAGTTAGGCAGATCATAAATCAGCTCTCCTTAATTGCCTAAGTCACACAGCTGACTTGGGCAGAAACATACAAAATATAGTATATTTATATAAGCAGTGAGTTAGGCAGAAAAACAAAAAAACAAATTATGACTTAGACACTTTTGTTATGAGGTTGTCGATATCATCTATATACAAAAAATTCTACCTTTAATTAACAAAATTTAATAGCATTAGCTCTTCAGATTAAAAATAACACTGATGATTTTAGAAAAGGAAAGTAGCAATAAAAGAGAAAGAATTTGTAACAAATGGGTTAAAAAATATACTATAACGATGTATTTCTTATTTTATTTTAAAAATCATGAGTCTCCTCTCCTTAATTGCCTAAGTCACACAGCTGACTTAGGCAGAAACACAAAAAAACGATCTGAGCATGTGCAAATGTATATAAAAGCACTCAGATAATATACAGAGGGCAGTATAATGATATAAGCAGTGAGTTAGGCAGATCATAAGTAAGCTCTCCTTACTTGCCTAAGTCACACAGCTGACTTAGGCAGAAACTCAAAAAATATAATATATTGATATAAGCAGTGAGTTAGGCAGATCATAAGTCAGCTCTCCTCAATTGCCTAAGTCACACAGCTTGACTTGGGCAGAAACACAAAAAATATAGTATATTGATATAAGCAGTGAGTTAGGCAGAAAAAAAAATTATGTCTTAGACACTTTTGTTATGAGGCTGTCGATATCATCTATATACAAAAAATGCTACCTTTAAGTAACAAAATTTAATAGCATCAGCTCTTGAGATTAAAATTAACACTGATGAATTTAGAAAAGGAAAGTAGCAATAAAAGAGAAAGAATTTGTAACAAATGGGTTAAAAAATATACTATAAAAATGTATTTCTTATTTTATTAAAAAAATCATGAGTCTCCTCTCTTTAATTGCCTAAGTCACACAGCTGACTTAGGCAGAAACACAAAAAACGATCTGAGCATGTGCAAATGTATATAAAAGCACTCAGATAATGTACAGAGGGCAGTATAAAGATATAAGTAGTGAGTTAGGCAGATCATAAGTCAGCTCTTCTTAATTGCCTAAGTCACACATCTGACTTAGGCAGAAACACAAAAAATGTAGTATATTGATATAAGCAGTGAGTTAGGCAGAAAAACAAAACAAAAATTATGACTTAGACACTTTTGTTATGAGGCTGTCGATATCATCTGTATACAAAAAATGCTACCTTTAAGTAACAAAATTTAATAGCATCAGCTCTTCAGATTAAAATTAATACTGAAGATTTTAGAAAAGGAAAGTAGCAATAAAAGAGAAAGAATTTGTAACAAATGGGTTAAAAATGTATTTCTTATTTTATTTAAAAAATCATCAGTTCCCTCTCCTTAATTGCCTAAATCACACAGCTGACTTAGGCAGAAACACAAAAAACGATCTGAGCATGTGCAAATGTATATAAAAGCACTCTGATAATGTACAGAGGGCAGTATAATGATATAAGCAGTGAGTTAGGCAGATCAGAAGTCAGCTCTCCTTAATTGCCTAAGTCACACAGCTGACTTGGGTAGAAACACAACAAATATAGTAGGCCTATATATAAGCAGTGAGTTAGGCAGAAAAAAAAAATTATGACTTAGACACTTTTGTTATGAGGCTGTCGATATCATCTATATACAAACAAGGCCAAGAGCCATTAACTCGCGTGCTACAATGCATAGTGATACCGGACCGACAGACAGACCGACAGACCGACAGACAGACCGACCGACATAGTGAACATTTTCATCAAAAACGTGCGAAAATTATCCAATTCGACCTGCTCGTATGACGTAATTTTAAGTCGAAATTGTTTAAAAGTTGGCAAAGTTATTAGAAAAGGCTGCAAAAACATAAATCACGCAAAAAAAGTATGTACTTAACGCTACATGCGCACCGCGCGCGTAAAAATTTGCGCGCGTATGGGAAGTTTTGACATGCTCAAAATGACAAGAAACGCGTAGAAAGTTGATTAAAAAATTAATTTTGCGCATTTTAAAATTTTGAATGCCTTCAAAGTGGAAATACTTACCGACTATGTATTTAAATAATATCGAACCTCTAGATGTCCTTGAAAATATGTCTCACTATAATATAAAATGTTGTAAAGATGTACCTAGTTTTTATCTAGATGTATTAAATGCATTAACTAAATATAATGAAAGTGTATTCAAATGGCCATCATGCTATGATGAAATATTAGAACAAAACATTTGGGGAAATACATTTATAAGTTATAACAGCCTATCACTACTGTATAGAAACTGGATCAGATCCGGTATTAGAAAAATAAAAGATATTGTTTTTGGTAATAGATTCATTAATTCGAATATGTTACTTGAAATTCTAATTTCAAAATCAAATTGGATAGCAGAATTTCACACATTACTACAAGCCATTCCACAAGAATGGAAAGACGTTATTAAGTCAAATAATGAAAATACAATACAGGACAAGATTCAGTCTGCTACTAAATTATGTAAAATGACAAGTAAGCAAATGTATAACTGTTTTATTAGAAAAAAGGGTATAGAACCAAAATGTCAAATAAAATGGCAGTTGTATTTTAATACTACAATTGATTGGAAATTAACCTGGGAGCGTAAAATAAAATTAATGAAGGAAAACAAGCTCAAACAAATTAACTTTAAGTTACTACATAGGATTGTGCCAACTAGAAATAGGTTATGTATATGGAAAATTGTAAACATAAACAAATGTCCACAATGCGACTGTGTTGAAGATGATGCACATTTATTTTTTGAATGTGCAGAAGCAAATCATTTGTGGCTTTACATAAATGAGCATACAATAACTAAATTCAATATCGAGGCAAATTTAAAAAATATAATACTTGGCACTGGAAATACATATGTAGATCATGTGTTTTCAATTGGTTTGCTAAGCATATACAAAGCTAATGTATTAAAACAACTAAATAAATGGAAATATGCCTTACTTCATCATCTCTTTATAAATGAAAAAAAATTAAGAATATACATATAATCAATGCTATAAACAACAATTATGTATAAAAATAATGAAACCTATTACTTACCTGAAAAATTGTATAAATAAAAAAATGAATGTTCTTTTTGAAACAGTATTCATAAGGTATAATATTATAAAGGAAGTGTAGTTTATTCTGTGGATCACCATTTTCTGCTCAAGGACAATTATACGTATAGTGATTCCAATTTAAATGCTAAACATTTTGTATAGCCTATTTGTGAAGAAAAGCAAGTCACTTTAATAATGTTCACTGATCCATTATGATTCTATATTATTACGATTGTGTAATTTCAATAACAAATATGTTGGATTAGAATTGGGAATTGTTAGTATTTTTATGTTAATATACTTTTTACGTTTGGAATTTTACTGAATAAAGGATTCTAAACACCTTGAGGCAGTAACAGTGACATTGGAATCAACCCCGATTGCGTGTTTGTTATACAAAATAATTAATATAAACTTACGTTGCATTTCATTGCAGAAAATGTATGTAACACACTGTTACATTGAATGAGGGTTGTGTGTTGGTGTGCGCCACTAGATTACTTGGGGACATTATTTTATATCATAAAACCGTACAGGGCGATACCGGGCGTAGATTAGTATGACCGACTACTCAAGTATACACTAGATCCCAAACAGAACCCATTAGTCAACTCTGCGCATGTTTATTATGCTATAGTCACCATTTATGTCAAATATGGTTATGCTAGCACAATTGACAGGCGCAGAACCCATTATTCGACTCTGCGCATGTTTATTATGCAATAGTAACCATTTATGTCAAAACTGGTTACTATAGTACAATTGACATGCGCAGAGTCAAATAATGGCTTCTGCGCATATCAATTGTGCTATATTTATGTCAAATATGGTTATGATAGCACAATTGACATGCGCAGAACCCATTTTTCGTCTCTGCGCATGTTTATTATGCAATAGTAACCATTTATGTCAAAAATAAAAGGGTCGAAAATAGGCCATTTTTCGAAAACTTTCCTGTACTATAGTACAGGGATTTTTTCCAAAAAATGGCCAATTTTTGACCTTTTTATTTTTCGATAAAACTGGTTACTATAGCACAATTAGCATGCGCAGAACCCATTAGTCGACTCTGCGCATGTTTATTATGCTATTGTAACCATCTAGTCAAAACTGGTTACTATAGCACATTTGACATGCGCTGAGTCGAATAATAGGTTCTGCGCATGTTTATTATGCTATAGTAACCATTTATGTCAAAACTGGTTGCTATAGCACAATTGACATGCGCAAAACCCATTATTAGTCTCTGCGCATGTTTATTATGCAATAGTAATCATTTATGTCAAAAAATAAAAGGGTCGAAAATAGGCCATTTTTCGAAAATTTCCCTGTACTAATGGTACTGGGATTTTTTCCAAAAATTGGAACAATGTTTTATTAGAATAGATAATAATAATAATAAATTTATTGACAAACACTTTTGGATCAGTGGCAACGCACTCATTAGTGCAACAATGCAAATAAGCTCTTATTTAATTCAGATCTTTTTTCTCAGGCAACTTCAAGAAAATGTTTACAATATTTGTAAAATGCTGCCAAGACAGCTTTACTAAGATCCATTTTAATGTCCCCTCCTAAAACTAAAATTGTTTTTTCATTAACATTAGCATGTTATGAACAATTTAAAGTCATGTATCTGATTTGTTGTATCGGTTTTCATTAAAAAAATATTTTACCAAGCTTCAATGAAGATCATGTAATACATTATATTTTAGTCACATGTTTCTTATTTTTTATTTTATTTTTATTTTTTGGACGTTAAAATGTTGCAAATAATAAACGATACCCAATAAGGAAGTGTAGTTTATTCTGTGGATCACCATTTTCTGCTTAAGAACAATTATACGTATAGTGAATCCAATTTAAATGCTATATGGCCTATTTGTGAAGAAAAGCAAGTCACTTTAATAAAGTTCACTGATCCATTATGATTCTATACTATTACGATTGTGTAATTTCAATAACAAATATGTTGGATTAGAATTGGAAATTGTTAGTATATTTATGTTTTGGAATTCACGTTTGGAATTTCACTGAATAAAGGATTTTAATCACCTTGAGGCAGTAACAGTGACATTGGAATCAACCCCGATTGCGTGTTTGTTATACAAAATAATTAATATAAACTTACGGATTATATTATAATGAATAATTTATGCTTAGAAGGAACTCTTTGTGCGCATTGATTCTCACCCAAATTATTGCAGTTTGATGGTGAAAATATTCGCGATAAGAAAGCTGTAGATCTAGGACCTAAAATCTACGAAAGGACATTGCTATTTGCACGGATGGCGACGCACGCAACGCGAAAATCTTTGCCGTCGTTGAGGTAATGGAGTTAAAGAATGTTAAACAATATGTTCTATCTTTTTTTTCTTTCTCTTAAGCAATAAACATTTTTATATACACCGTATTTGGATTACTTTAACAGTATTTTTAAAATTGACGTAGAACACCTATGACTGGTAAAACCAAACAAAACATTAAAATGAAAGATGTTTAAAAGTTACCTTATCAGTTTAGTTCGTTTCACTAACAGCCTTTTCAGAAGAATGACATTCTGCCACTAAACAGATTGACCTCTAGAAGGCCAATACTGTTCATACTGCTCCTTTTCTGTTCATAATAGGTTAAATTCTGTCCATAATAGGGACTAGAGGGCGATGTTGTTTGTCCATAATTCATAATTTCATAATTCATAATTTCATAATTCATAATTGGCTGTCCAAAATAGGTGACTTTTTGTCCACAGTAGGGGATTTTATTGGAGTAGTGCGCCATCAATTGTGTTGTCCATAATAGGTGATTTTTTTGGCGTACTCGTACGCACGTAGTTTATTTCGCGAGTAGAAGTAATAGGTAATACTAATTTGCTTTCTCTTCAGACTTCGAGGCTACCTAGAGCCCTAGGCTAGTAGTAGGGCCTATCCTAGTCCTGTTAGTTAGGCTACCTTTATAGGCCTACTACTACTAGCCTAGGCATAGAGTTCATTTGTTATTGTCCACTAATAAAATCTGAGTTTTTTTTTCTAGGCCTACCTTACAGCAGGGTACAGTACCTCCCTGCCACAGACAGTAGGAATACAAATGACATGGGCTCCATATTAGATAGATAGGTTTCCTACTACAAACAAGCGGGATCTACTTTTTCTCATTCTCACAGACTTACTCATCATTATCGTTTCAAATTAATTAATTACAATTTCAGTATATCACCGGGCGGTTTAGAATTAATGTTCTTTGCCTGATGTGTTTATATATATATATAAGTATATCTTCGGAGATCCCGCTTAGCTTCGTGAATAAAAATACTGAATAGATGAGGGCGTATCAATTTGATCTCTGGTGCGCGTGCGTACAATTGAGGACTAGAGTGCTGTTCCGTCTTACCACACCGAGAATATTAAAGAGTCGCTATCCAAATGAGTTTGAACAATACCATGAAAGCCCCAGTGGTCTAATGATTAGGACAACTGCATATCAAGTATCAAGCAGGCGGTCCGAGTTCGAGTCTCGGTTGGGCGACTTATTCTTATTCTCACATATATATATATATATATATATATATATATATATATATATATATATATATATATATATATATATATATATATATATATATATATATATATAAAATGACAATGCTGTGGGTATCAGTGGCTGGATCTCAATGGAGATACAAAATAAAAGCGAAAAGCTAAATCAAAACGAGAAGTAAAACAGCCAGAAAAGTTAGCAGAGCTTTCGGGCAACACTAGCCCTTCATCTGCAGTGCAAGTGAAACAAATATATATATACCCATAAATCTATATTTGAAGCTGACATCATAAATTTCAGTCTGCGCGAATGTTTCTTTATCGGTTTCAAAATCAGGAACTTCTTGCATTTCTGTCAAGTGCAAAATCCATCTCTCATAATTACAAGTAAACGATTAGAAATTTTATTCCCGGAACCCAATTTTAAGAAGAGCCCAAAAACATATTACCCAATAATAATAATTTTGTTTGTTCGAGTTCAATAAATAAAGAAGGTTCACTTTTTGTATGTGGCCTATATACAGTATTGTTACATAACATAATTAGCGATGCAGACAACAACACATACTCAATTAAAAAAAACATTTTTTGTTTCATTATCAGGGTTATAGATTATAATTTATTAACACGTGGTAAAAACTGCTATATAAACATTGTATAGTACTACCAAGATACATTACAGTCTCTATAATTATGGAACTTACTTAACATTAATGAAAATAATACTTTATTTAGTAGTTACTTATTGTCTTAACATTGTATAAGTTTATTTTATTATTAACTATGTTTTGGTTTCAATAACAAGGTATTTTTAAATTTCTGCGATGTTCAAACTATATTACTCATTATCATGATTGTCAGGGAATGTCATGTGCGATGAACCGAGTAAGAACACAATGTAACGTTTATTTCTATGTAAGCCTTATATTATAACAAATAAATATTCAAAAACCACTTATTTAATCACATATTGTATACAATGTACTGACCGCATAAACAGTAGTTATAGGTACCAGCTAATTGTAGACATTAACTTCTCAAATCTTGACTAGGTGGTTATCCGTCTACTGCATGTGAAACTGAACTGCAAAATTAAAGAATTTTAAAACCAAATTAAGTTATGGTTAAAATAGAGTATTGATTGTTGTGCGAACTTGACGAAATATTCCCGGAAAACCGCTTGTAGAAGTACAAGTACAAGTCTGTGCGTAATTGTTATTTCCATTACAAAAGTATTGCACTTACATCGTACGTTGCAATTATGTTAAGTGGAGAGAAAATGTCACTAAGACCAAAAATATTACTGTTTTCTACCAACATTTCCATTTACCTAAGGCTGAAGCCTACACAGTAACAACATTATGAAATGTATAATATGTATGTTTTTATTTAACAAACACAGACTCCTATCAGTAGGTCTATTAGTTCTTAAACAATTCGAATTACAAAAGAAAAACAAATGTGCACAGAATTGAAATAAATGCAATTACCTCTCGTTCCCGATAAACCTTGTGGTATTCATCCACTCTGTATTCATTCAATGCATAAGCATCTTTGCTTATTCCGACAAGATTCACCAAACACATCGTTCCATTCAATGAACTACATCTTTCACACACTGGACCACAAAGATACTGATCACGAAAGTAATCCGGGTTAAACGTCTGTAAGATTATTTCTTCAACCGAAGTAAGAATTGTCTGTAAGATATTTACTGACTGACTCGGGACTTCTTTCGAAACTGAAAGTTTGATGAGATTTCTATCGTATAAGAAAATACTATCGGAAGAAACTGTGTCAGTATTTATTTGGAAAAAACATGTTTCACTTGCTCTGAACCGTGCACAGTTATAATAAATATTATTCCAATCAAACACATTGCAGCATTTTGCAATAAGTCGAAGAAATACAAATTCCAGTAACATTTCACCAAAATCGAAATAAAATATATCAGAAGTATGATCAACATGATCAAGTTCACGTTGTTTTAACTCAATTTTTGGTAATTTGCAAGGAAGACAAAATGTTCCAACTTGATCAACTTGATTAGTTATTGTAAGTGGAAACATCAACTGTGTTCCTACCAAGTACCGAATCACATAAGGATACACTCTCCAAATTCCTTTCATTCGGCAAATGTGTTCTAAAAGTCTACTGTCTACAATTCCTGTTTCCAGCAATCTCTGCCAAAGATCAGATACGAGTCTGTTTCTGTTGTGTGGTTCTGGTACATTCACTAATAATTTCAGAATATCTATTAATACCCGAGGATCACAAACAACATAATTCTGAAGTAGTTCATCAACTTCATTGTATATAATGTCTCCGGATTTATCAAAAAAATTCAGAATTTCGCGCACCTCATATTCCATAAAGATTTTTCTTGTTAACTTTAATTCATTTACAATATCGTTTACACTCACAATAATACACTGTCTATGTCGAAATCCATTTAAAGTGTTTTTAAATAATAAGTATTTTACAGAAAACATTTCGCAAAAATATTTCAATCTTGTTACTTCATTATATATCCTTTCTCGTAAGATGTTAAGCTCATTGTCAACATTAAATGCGTTTTCAATAAAAAAGCAAAGTCGTCCACTTGGATGAAAAGCAAGTAATCTTGAAAACCTTTTGTAAAGATGTGCATTTACAAATCTCTCAAAGGTGGAAAACGCATTTCCATCACGTACACTTTCTCTTCTTGTTCCTACAAGAAACACTACAACATTCTCAATATCAACATGCATAGCAATAGATTGTAACCAGAATTGAAGCCGTTTAATATGTCTATCAGGATTAGAAATCGCTGCTACAGCATTGAAAACAACCAAGTATACGCCTTGCTTTGGCATAAACAGATGGTGTGTATTATAGTACATTTCTTGTCCTGCAAAATCCCATAAACTTAGCCTGGCGTCAATGTAACATTCGTTTCGTAGATCTGCTTTCATTGATTTTCTAATATGCACTACTGTTATTGATGACGTAGTTTTTACTTTCATGTAAGAATGCCACTCGTAGATAATAAAACCCAAAATCGGTGCAGCAAATGACAACATTTTAAGCAAATATTTAGAAAAGTCTTTCTCTACGTTAGTTAGATGGTCAAAATTGTCAAATTTCCAACCACACATTCTGCCAATATAAATCCCAGCAATAAACCCAATAACCTTTTTAAAAAGGTAGTGTTCAGGGAAATAGTCATACGCCACAAATTTCCTTCCTATAAAAACTCCACAAATTATAAAAAACACCAATGAAATAAAGCAAAACAATGTAAATATGTCTACAAAATTATGGCTTCCCAAATATATTGCTGTTGTTATAAGCATTACATTTAGTATAAATACAAGGACAAACTTTCTTCGACTAAGTGAAAATATTTTGGTATGCATACTTCTAAAAATAACTATTAAAATAACTGCAGCAATCACAAACTCAATGTATATTATATTGTAAATGAATGATATTTTTTCTAAAAAACATCAGTAGAAATAATATTCTGTTTTGGATGTACCATGAGACAAAAAGCTAAACAAATACCAGTCCTACCACCTGCACTCATAAGCACACCAACAAGGAACGAACCCAACCCATACAAGCAAACGACCATAACAACAGTCATATAAAGCCATATATTTAACTCAACGACAGGTTGCTGAGCAAATGTTTCATTCAATTGTGTTGCACTGTCTATGAATACCATACATATTGCGTACCCACATCCAAAGCGATAGGCACTGTGAACACCAAAAATTCTTGAAAGATAAATAATGTATAACCATGCAACTGGTCCGAACCCGAAAGAAAGTCCACCAAACCAGAAAATTACAGTCATAGGAATAAACTGAAACAGCAGGTAAGTTATGTCCTCAAATATTTTTCGGATCGAAACATTTACATCATTATCAGATTTATTTATTTATTATGTTTGCTCTGTTTAAGAACACGCGATACTGTCCACCACGCTGCTGAACTTTCATAATCTTCTAAAGGAGTGTTTGTTACCTCACACCATTTACTATTAACATCACTGACTTTCGCCTGAACTGTGTTTGTTTCTATTCCGATTGTACTAGGCTCTTCTGGCCGAAAATCTTTGTCTTGAAAACGCCTGCAAGTCGACGTTTTTCCTGCACCATGATCACCCAGAATAAGAACCTTGGTTCTGTTAAATGGTACTTTTCCTCTTTCTTGAGCAGTTTTGTAAACTTCTTTAATCTCAGTATCGTCTGCTAAAACTCGCATATTAAAACTTCGCTTGAAAGACTCAGCACATCCTCTCAAGTAATTCAATTGGTTTTGCTCCATCTCATTGGACTATCTCTAACTTGTCTGAGTAGCATCAAATCTTGTATTATATAAAATAATGTCAATATTAACATTAACAACTAAAAAGAAATTGATATTGAAATTACAAACTGGTTTGATATTTGGTCAAGAAAAGTAAAAAATGAGAAAAACAAAAAATATGCACAACTTAATACAAATTACTTCTTAGAATTTTACCAACAAATTTACAATTATATAAATGGAATATTAAGAACACAAAAAAATGTGAGTTATGTGATGTAACTGAGGATGAAAAGCACATGTTTTTCAAATGTAAAAGCAATATCTTATTATGGAAAAAAATCAATAAAATATTTAAAAAGTTAGATAATAGTAGCGGTTCTTTTGAAGTGTTTTGTTTTTGGGTCTGAATGCAACATAAAAAATAAGTTATACTCAATTGCTCTATTATAAAATAAAAATATTGCCAGAATTAAATAAGTCAGTCTGTAAAATCTCATGGATAATGTTTAAAAATATACTTACACAAGAGTATACCATGAATGTATTTTATTAATTTTTTATTTTGAAGGTTACTGTAAATAAAGTAATTTGTACAAAAATGTAAAAAGAGCAAATAAAACAGAAAAAAAGAAAAAAACAATAAAAAGAAGTGTAAAAAAAAATAGCATGGTAAATGCTATACTCTACAAGCAACTGGTTATTGAGTTGCCTTTGATTTTCCATATTTATTGATATTGTTTTCAGTTTATATGTAATGTAAATGTGTAAATGATATCTTGCAGAGTTTTTTTAAGATGTAAGGGAAAACTTTATGTCTATGAATGAAAATAGATAATATGCAAACATAATAAAATTGTTTATTTATGTTTTGAAATGAAATAAAGGTGAGTGAACCTCACAAAAGAGAAAAAAACAACAACTAATGTTATTAGTCAAATTAGTTAACACTAGATGTTAACACAGTAATTTCAGCGTTAACGAACTGGCGATTTCAAATGTAGGCCTACTGTACGTACAGCAGGACTGTAATACATTGTCCTTGACAGAAACGAATAAATAGATACGATTATTTATGTAGTCAACTAAAATTAGCATCTTGGGAATTACTTCCGAAAAAGAAACTTGTCACACAAAATTATTTTTGTGTGTGTTTTGTATGCAACATTAGAGATGGGGAAGAGGATGGTTACAAAGAGGACCAATTTTTAAATATATGCTTTATCCACTCAGTAACGAAATATTTTGTCAATTTGTATTGGCCTATAAATAATATACCAATACAGTAAAACATTTGGGATTTAATACTTTGTGTTAACATGTCACTACCATAGTCGACTGAAATAGTAAAGTACGTGTAATGATACACCTCTACGATGTTTATATTTTTTTAAATTATTACCCAAAGGGCCAATAAATTTACCTACCTGTGTTAAAACAAATAATTATACTAGGAGAGACTGAGACATCGGAATGTTCCATTCATCGGAAATCAAAACATTTGTATAAACGTATATCGGCCTGTCTTCAACATTATGATTCTGTACTCGAGCCGTTCAACCGGTGTTCAGCTATTAAAACAATTATCGCAGAAGGGGAAGGAGATAGGTTAATGCGAAGCATCTTCGTATTATTGTGTGTGGGTATTTTTCAAGATGGACCATCCATCCATTGGGACAGTGTATACCACGATCGGAAAACACCCCTATTTGGGGCAAATCGTTGAACCTAAATTCATTTTAATTGTCAATAACTAATTATCTAACTCACTTTAATTAGTAAACAGAGTTACATCAGGTGGTTAAAATCAGTACCGAATGTACGAACCAACTTTATATACCATCGAGTAAACATTCTAGAAGTAACGCGCGATTTACCGAATTTTGCCCTTACGTCAATGTATTTATAGATTAGTAGTTTCTAAATCTGATCGAAAATCCGGTGATATTTCATACTTACCCTGTTACTTTTGACAGTATTGTATTGTCCAGTTAGCTCTCGATCTGTATTTGAATAATTTTGCTTGAACTGGTACTGGTTGTAATGTGATATAGTATTCAAAATCGATTGCTTCTTTAAGTTTAAAGAGCTATTGGAAACGATGGTGTAGAGTCTTTTGATTTCCGCTCCAGTATACTATTATATAAATAATTTATATACATTATATACATACACAATTGTCAACAGGTACCTCAAGTCAACAGAACAAAGAACAGTCTTTACACTGCTTTGATTTTATTGAATTCTGCAATGAGAATTGCTTCTCTGTCAATAAAGCTAATAAAAGCTTAAGTTTTAGTTTCAATTTAGTTTCAGTTTCAAAGCATTTCAAATACTGTACATTAAAGATAAATATACAAATGCTTGTATGGATAAGAGCGAAGCTCGTTTACCGGCCACTAATTAGTTAAGTACATTACAAACAACATGAAGACAGGACAAAGGTACAATACATAACAAGGCATGTGAAACCTTAAACTATTGGAATAACTAATATATTTAAAAAAAATAATAATGTTAAATTACTGAAGTAAGTTTAACAGAAAGATTATATATATATTTACTGGTATTATATACCACTGTGGGTATCAGCCACTGATACCCACAGCATTGTCATTTTTTCAGTAATTTGCCTTTGGATTTATATTTCGCCAATGAGCTATGCTCGACGCGATTATGAGATCATGTTCCGAATATGAGCACTGTTTCTATAATTTACAGTATGATTTATATACAATTTACACAGTGCTACGCAACATCATTGATTTACATATACACAATATTATTTAAAAAACCGTTGCGAATTAAAGTTGGAATTTATTCTGACTTGTTAAGCCTCCACTGATTGTGAGGGCGTTTGTTGTATGAGAGAATGTATCTGGTGGGTGAAAATCTGTGATAATACCATACATGGCTCTGTGGTCTAGTGGTATGATACTCGCCCTGTAAGCGAGAGGTTGCAGGTTCGAATCCAGCCAGAGACATTTTTTCATACAACTAAAAAATATGGAACTGAAAAAAATGACAATGCTGTGGGTATCAGTGGCTGGATCTCAATGGAGATACAAAAATAAAAAGCGAAAAGCTAAATCAAAACGATAAAGTAAACAGCCAAAAAGTTAGCAGAGCTTTCGGGCAACACTAGCCCTTCATCAGTGCAAGTGAAGGAATTTGAATAACGTCAGAGTATAAAGTGTGGAAATATATATATATATACTGTAAGTATATAGAACAGTGCTCATATTCGGAACATATTCGATCTCATAAACGCGTCGAGCATAGCTCATTTTTAAGTAACAACAATAAATAAGTATACAACAAAGTTCAAAATAGTGAATTTAAAAATAATCTTTAGAAACTAGGCTTTAACCATTGTTGCCTCATCTATACAATATTAAAAAATGGAATCTTATACACAGACAATTATTGTTGAATGTATTGTTATCCAACGCTATCCAATAAGCATGAAGTAGAGCGTACAGAAAACCATAAATGGCAATAGCAGCAATGCTTAGTTATACCAGGGATATTCCAAATAATTCCTCCAGGGTTATATAAATAATCTGGTGGAATGCTTTGTATCCGTTGAACTGGGTACACATCTGCGGGTTTAATTAAAGCCAGGAAGTACATACCATGCTGCAGGCTAATGTACTTATTGGCATCTAAAGATCAATAATAACAAAATGAAAGTGTGGAAATATGTAGACAACCTCACACTTGGTGAAAATAGGACTAGTGGTGATACATCGATTCAAACTAGTTTAGACACTCTGTTTGAATGGAGCATTAATAATAAACTTAAACTAAATACAAATAAATGCCTTGCAATGCATATCAATTTTCGTAAACGTATATCCCCCTATCCTGATTTGCATATATCTAATCACTCTTTTGCTATAGTACAGGAAGTTAAATTGTTAGGTGTAATCTTTCAAAAGTAGATAGAATTTGTATTCAAGCTAACAAGAAAATGTGTATGATACGCAAGTTGAAAGAAGCAGGTATTAATAGTAATGAACTTATTTCTGTTTACAAGGGTTATTTAATACCGGTGCTTGAGTATGCAGCCCCTTTGTGGCATGCTGGTCTTACGCATGTGAATCAGGTGGAAAAGATTCAGAAGCGTGTCTGCAAAATTGTGTTGGGCAAAGAGTACACTACAACATTCTCAATGTCAACATGCATCAATAGATTGTAACCATCAGAATTGTCGCGTTTCGTTGATCTGCTTTCAGATTTTCTGATATACACTATTGGCATTGAGGAGGTAGTTTTACTTTCATGTAAGAATGTCACTCTTGAATAAATCGTTTAATGCAGCAGCGGCAACTTTAAGCAAATTAATGTCTTTCTCTAACATTATACAACTTGCCGCATGTATGAGATAGGTATGTGTATATGCAATCGTCATTTAGTGACAGGTACCAGCAAGCCATCTAAATATAATTAATTGTTGGCAACTTCTCAAATAGCAACTTGTCTAGTGGTTATCGGTCTACTGCATGTAAAACTAAACTGTAAAATTAAAGCATTTTAAAATCAAGTTAGGTTAAAATAAGTATATTTACAGTGCATGTAATTTGTTCACGCGAATCCAACGTTTCAAAGAGAAAAAATCGCCTACTCTCTTTTCCACTACATGAACGAATAGCTGCGACGTTCATGTTCTTCTCGCGTGGTTGCTGAGCTTTTCGATTTGCTCATGAAAGCGTCATAGGTCATGTCCTGATCTCTGATTAGTTGCGCAATATTTCGCTTCGCAAAAAGTTGAAACAATTCGAACTAGTAAATTTCGCTGCAGCAAAAATCAAGGAACTAGAATTCGTCGCAGAAAGGGAGTATGACAAACAAAAACTCGAATACGCATGCGTAGAGCATAATTCAATTCAATTCAATTCAATTAAAACTTTATTATCCCCATGGGGAAACTCTGTTGGCCTTTTCAAAAGTACAGTACATACAAATATAAAATGGATACAGTACATAAAATATAAATACGATAAAAAAAGACGCTTTCGATTCGCGCGAACAAATTCGCCTAGTGGAAAATCAGCTTTAGACAATTATAATAAAGAGAACGGAACCATTAGGAAACTATTATCATCGCGAAAGCTATTTATTTTGGGTTTTGGGACTAATGTATAGGTCCATGCTGCTCGACCCAAAGTACGTCTGTGAAAAGAGACGAAGACTCACGGTTAAACGATTTTGGATTCTCATCCTTTGATTGGTTGACGCAAATCAACACACTGCGGAAAAAAATGTTCTCACGTGTCGTGAAGTCACGTGTCTCTGAGGATGTTCAATACACGGGAAAATAATGTATCAAAACGAGCGGCGTTTTTTTTGTAAGAAATATTTCTTCTTTATCACCAATCAACAGTAGGGTTGTATTTCTGATACGTTTACGTTTACGTTTACGTTTACTCGACAATATTAATGTATTTAAATGTCAAGTACATCAATATAATTTTAAAATGTTATGGAATAATTACGTAAATGTTGGTTTCACCATACAGTATAAAAATAGTGAAACTGCATCGTGCATTGTAATTATGTTATGTTAATACGAGTGAAAACGTTGCTGAAACTAAAAACGTTGCTATGTTTTTCAAAAAATTTCCTTTCCCGTAAAATGTGGCCTACTGTTTGTAAAACACAATTTGCAATGCTACTAATATGTCTGTTTTCACTTAGCAAACAAAAAACAGACTTACATTAACGGTGTTACATCTTACTACAGAGAACAAAAATCAAAATAAATATATTTACCTCTGGTTTACGATACACTTTGTGATGTGCATCTACTCTGTATTCATTCAATGCAGAGACATCGTTACTTAATGTAATAAGATTCACCAAACACATTGTTCCATCCAAAGAACTACATCTTTCACACACTGGACCACAAATATACTGATCATGAAAGTAATCCGGATTAAAAGTCTGTTCGATTATTCCTTCAATCGAATTAAGAATTGTCTGTAAGATATTAACTGACTGACTCGGAATTTCTTTAGACACTGACAGTTTGATCAGATTTCTATCATAAAAGAAAATACTGCCAGAAGAAACTGTGTCAGTGTTTATTTGAAAAAAGCAGGTGTCACTTGCTCTGAATCGTGCACAGTTATAATAAATATTATTCCAATCAAATACTTGGCAGCATTTTGCAATAAGTCGAAGAAATACAAACTCCAGTAACATTTCACCAAAATCGAAATAAAAAATATCAGAAGTACAATCAATATACTCAAATTCACGTTGTTGTAAATCAATTTTGGGCAATTTGCAAGGAAGACAAAATGTTCCAACTTGATCAACTTGATTAGTTATTGTAAGTGGAAACATCAACTGTGTTCCAACCAAGTACCGAATCACATAAGGATAAACTCTCCAAATTCCTTTCATTCGGCAAATGTGTTCCAATAGTCTACTGTCTACAATCCCTGTTTCTTGTAATCGCTGCCAAAGATCAGATAAAGCTCTGTTTCTTTTGTGTGGTTCAGGTACATTCACTAATAATTTCAGAATGTCTATTAATATCTGAGGATCACAAACAACATAATTCTGAAGTAGTTCATCAAATTCATTGTATATGATATCTCCCGATTTTTCAAAGAAATTTAGAAGTTGACGCACCTCAAATTTCACAAAAATTGTGCTTGCTGTTAACATTAATTCATCTTCAATTTCTTTTATACTCACAATAATGAAATTTCTATGACGAAATCCATTTAACGTTTCTTTAAACAATAGGTATTTGACATAAAACATTTCGCAAACGTATTTAAATTTTATAATTTCGTTATATATATTTTGTCGTAAGATGTTAAGCTCCGTATCAACATTGAATGAGTTTTCAATAAAAAAGCAAAGTCGTCCACTTGGATGAAAAGCAAGTAATTTAGAAAACCTTTTGTAAAGATGTGCATTTACACATCTCTCAAAGGTGGAAAACGCCTTTTCATCACGTACACTTCCTCTTCTTGTTCCTACAAGAAACACTACAGCATTCTCAATATCAACATGCATAGCAATAGATTGTAACCAGAATTGTAGCCGTTTAATGTGTCTATGAGGATTAGAAATCGCCTCTACAGCGTTGAAAACAACCAAATATACGCCTTGCTTTGGCATAAACAGATGATGCGTATTATAGTACATGTCTTGTCCTGCAAAATCCCATAAACTAAGTCTGGCGTCAATGTAACATTCGTTTCGTAGATCTGCTTTCATTGAATTTCTGATATGTACTATAGGTATTGATGATGTAGTTTTTACTTTGACATAAGATAATATCTCGTAGATAAAAAACCCAGTAATTGGGGCATAAAATAAAATCAAGTCAAATATATACTGTGAATTGGAATGGTTATGACCATCTCTTAAATTAAACACATTTCCAAATCTCCAACCACATACTTCTGCTAAACATATTCCAACAATAAACCCTGTTGATTTCTTTAAAATGTAATTTCCAGGTGTATAGCCATAAGCTACCATCTTTCTTCCTAATATAACCCCACACATTATGGAAAAGACTATTGCAATGAAACAAAATAAAATACATATTTCAACAAAATTGTTCCTTCCTAAGTATATTGCTGTAATGATACAAATTATGTTAATCATTAACAGAATAATCAACTTCCTTCGACTTAATGAAAATATGTGTGTGTTAATGCTCCTAAAAATTACAATTATAATAACTGCCGAAAATACGAATTTAAAATAATATAATATATTATAAAGAAATGATAGTTTTTTAAAAAAACTTTCAATAGAAATATCAGTCTTATTTGGGTGTACCATAAAGCACAATGCTACACAGATACCAGTCCTTCCACCTGTACTCATAAGCACACCAATAAGGAACGAACCAACTCCATAAATGCAAACATCTATCACCGCAGATACATACATCCATATTGACTCTATGCTTTGTAAGTTTAAAAAATGTTCATTTAATTGTGTAGCGCTATCTAATATTACCATAAATATAGCATATCCACAACCAAATCGATATGCACTGTGGACATCACATATTGACATAACACAAACAATGTACAACCACACGACTGGACCAAACCCGAATGTAAATCCACCAAAACAAAGTATAGTCATGAAAGGAACAATATACAACATTAAATAACATGTGTCCTCCAGTAATTTTTGCATTAATACTTGTGGATTATTTTTGGACCGACCACGAGAATTTGATACCTTATTTTTGCTCTGTTTAAGGACACGTGATACAGTCCACCACGCTGCTGAACTTTCATAATCTTCTAGTGGAGTACTGGTCACTTCACACCATTTACTATTAACATCACTGACTTTCGCCTGTACTGTGTTTGTTTCAATTCCGATTGTACTAGGCTCTTCTGGTCGAAAATCCTTTCCTTGTAAACGCCTGCAAGTCGAGGTTTTTCCAGCACCATGATCACCCAGAATAAGTACCTTAGTTCTGTTAAAAGGTACTTTTCCCTTTTCTTGAGCTGTTTTGTAAGCTTCTTTAATCTCAGTATCGTCTGCTAAAACTCGCATGTTAAAACTTCGCTGAAACGACTCAGCATATCCTTTCAAGTAAGCCACCCCCTTTTCATCCATTTTGCTAGTTATTTCCTGTTTGATATTTATTTATCTAAGAAAGGTTCCTCTCCTGCCTTGTATTTTTCTATAACAAGAACATATGTTAATAAAGCATTCAAATGGAAAGTGTCAAGACATAGTAATATAAAATTAAAACTAGCCTAAAGCGAAAAGGATATATTAAAAATAAGTACAAAAAGGTTTTGTATTATTATATATATGTTTTTAGTTTATAGGGCAACACTACAAATGATGCTAATTAATGCATGTCTACATTAGTTATTGTGTGGGAAGGATCTTGCTTCTTTTGGATGATAGTGCTCATTCTGGCATTAGAACAGGTAACCGTCTAAAGGTTTGCCAGTAGAGTACATTAGGTTTTAAAAATAAATGCCTAAAAAATAAACAAAGAATTAACCCGCTAAGATTATGGTGATGTTAAGAAATGAACATTTTAAGAAATGAATATGATAAAATATGATTTATGACACGGAAAATTAAATTGAATAACGATGACGTTTTTGGTTAATCGTGATGTTTATCTTTATTTTATTTTTTTTTTTAATTTATTTTTTTTAAAACCATATTTAATGAGGGTGATCCATCCAGCTATTGCTGATCATTAGGGACCCTCAGAGGTTCACAAGACAAACATATACACAAGATGCTCTACATAAACAAAGTCTTATTACAAGTCTTTGGGAGTGGAGTAATTTGGTCCTTAGAAAAAATCCTGACATGTGACGGGAATTGAACCCAGGACCCTTGGAGCCACAACCAATATAACCTCAATGAAACGTGTCTGTTTACATTGTGTTGCGCGTTAACAATAATCCAATGTCTAAAGTACATACATTATTTGTACTGGTGACGAGTATAAAAAAACAAACCTACCATTAGACAATTCAATCTATAAATATAGGCAGTAGGTATTCTTTGTCCATCGTTGTTTAATACTAAATTTTTACATTTGTTTTTTTTTCTATAACATTGAGTAAACATTGTATAAATATATAAGCCCAAATCACCATCATATTATATTTCCCCCTTAATTATAGGTAGATCTTTAGTCTGTAAGAGATCTCTTAGGTCGACTACTACAGTACATCTGTTTACTCCTAAACTGTGGAACAATCTTCGTAATTCAATTCAAATGAACAATCTATTGAAGTTGTCAAAACTTAAAAAACCCACCATTTTGTTCTTTGTAATTCAATCTGTTTCCCATCTTTATTTTTAAGCGCTTTGAGACAATTGTTAAAACCGCTATATACATTTGACAACATCAACATGCAAGGAATCAAAGTTACTTCTTGAAATGGATAAGTTTAAAGTATAAATTGATTGTAATCTTACCCAGGCTTACTCAGTAGCCTTAATATCCATTAAGTGATCAGTACAATTTATTTCCTTAATGCCGGATATAATCGAGGACTCGGAGCAACACGTACCGTTTAAGAACTTAGGTTAATTACTATCTTCTATGTCCAAACAATAGATCGAAACTGATCTGCTTAAAATCTTGAACGTCATACTTTATCGATACTTAATCAATCTTCCTCTCTCTATTTGGAATACTGGGGCAAACAGTGATCCATTTGTAGATACACAACCAACAAATGTACAACAAGTAACGTACCGCACTAACTATTGAATCAAACCAATGTATTTCCTGGTTCGTCAACCCCTGACATTAATCTTTAAATGACAAAAGCATACATTATAAAAACCATACAAACATACTATTATACATTATAATATTATTAATATAAAGGCTCAATAGCACTGTAGAAGAAGGAACGAAATACATTTGTCATCAGCAAACAGACGGAAATCAGATGATACTTATAAGTATTTTTTGAGAGATAAAAGAACCTGAAGAAACAAATTGACTTCTCTAATCAGAACGATCATCAATATTCAAAATTAATCATTATCAAAAAACTCGTGAATGTCCAAAAAAAAAACAGTTCTTGTCCGCTTGCTTTTGTTTTCCGTACTCCGTCTTGAATCTTCTGGAAGGTCTTGTTGTTCTATTATTATTATTATTGTAAATTATCGGCTGTCTTCATCCAATAGTTATAGACATAAAATCTGCTATCTACTTGGTTCACTCTGGTTAAAAAATTGTTGCTTCTCTAAATTGCTTGTTTTCGTGTAAAATAAATGTCAGCTTGTCTTCGTGTAAAATAAATTTCTGCTTGTCTTCGTGTAAAATAAATTTCTGCTTGTCTTCGTGTAAAAGACATTTCTGGTTTTCTCCTATCAAACAAATATCTGGTTGTCTTCTTTGTCTTCGTCTCTTGTTCTATTTCAAGAAATTATTTCTTGCTTTTATTTTCTGCTTCTTGTCTTGTTAATTCTGGTTTGCTCACTCTGTTTCTTATAAAATTGCACCATGTAATATAATGTGTTGAGGTTTAACCTAATTAAAGACTGTACTCGCTTGACTGCAGTAACACATATATTGTTTATTCAATAATACTTGATACAATAATAATTCAGGATAATATAACTCAGGATAGTATTCAGAATAATGCAACTAAGGAACAGAGGATAAAGTGATTCTGTCAGTAAGATGTGAGTGTAGATGTGCTTCTGAAGAAATGTCGGTAAGGTGTGTCTGGAGGCTCCTGGAACTTGGGGGTATATCGGCTTCAGTTCATTATCATATGTCATTACGTCATCTCTGAGACTATGATTGGTCCTAAATTGGTCCAGAGACTTTTTGGAAGTATTGATTAATTGTATATTAAAGTATTTCAATGACGGATATCATTGTCAAATCTGTACATAAATAGTGTCAATCTCTCCTGGTTTACCGATGGGAAAGGTCATAAAGTTAAGCTGTTTCTTTAGGGACCCATTAATTATGGACTAAATGGAATTTTAAAACATCTGGATAAACTCCCCACTGGACCTTATAATATACAACTGATACAGAAGATACACTGTTTTATTGTTTGATGATCGTTGTTGGTTTACTGCAGGTAAAACGGAACTGAAAAAAAAACAAAGCGTTTAAAATTAAAATAATCCGCAAATGATTTATCTTTGTATACACACATTGGAATATGGCCGCGTTACATATTACTATGACTATGTGGCTATCTGGCCTCTCATGGAGACTTTGGAGTGAAATTATAAAAGCAAACATTATAGTAGGCCTAATATAAAAAAACAAGCATAAGGTAAATAGTTACATCTGGTTTACGATAAACTTTGTGGTATTCATCCACTCTGTATTCATTCAATGCAGAAGCATCTTTGCTTATTCCAACAAGATTCACCAAACACATCGTTCCATCCAATGAACTACATCTTTCACACACTGGACCAAATAGATACTGATCATGAAAGTAATCCGGATTAAACGTCTGTAAGATTATTTCTTCAATGAAAGTGTGCATTTTCTGTAAGATATTTACTGACTGACTCGGGATTTCTTTAGACACTGACAGCTTGATGATATGTCTATCGTATAAGAAAATACTATCGGATGAAACTGTTTCAGTGTTTATTTGAAAAAAAAAATGTTTCACTTGCTCTGAACCGTGCATAAATATTATTCCAATCAAACACATTGCAGCATTTTGCAATAAGTCGAAGAAATACAAATTCCTTTAACATTTCACCAAAATCGAAATAAAATATATCAGAAGTACGATCAACATAATCAAATTCACGTTGTTGTAACTCAATTTTTGGCAATTTGCAAGGAAGACAAAATGTTCCAACTTGATCAACCTGATTAGTTATTGTAAGTGGAAACATAAGATGTGTTCCCACCAAGTACCGAATCACATAAGGATACACTCTCCAAATTCCTTTCATTCGGCAGATATGTTCAAAAAGTCTACTGTCAACAATTCCAGTTTCCAGCAATCTCTGCCAAAGATCAGACACGAGTCTGTTTCTTTTGTGTGGTTCTGGAACATTCACCAATAATTTCAGAATGTCTATTAATACCTGAGGATCACAAACAACATATTTCTGAAGTAGTTCATCAAGTTCATTGTATATGATATCTCCAGATTTATCAAAGAAATTCAGAAGTTGACGCACCTCATATTTCACAAAGATTTTGCTTGTTAAACTTAATTCATTTTCAATATCGTTTACACTCGTAATAATACACTGTCTTTGTCGAAATTCATTTAAAGTGTTTTTAAATAACAGGTCTTTTACAGAAAACATTTCGCAAAAGTATTTCAATCTTGTTACTTCATTATATATCCTTTCTCGTAAGATGTTAAGCTCATTATCAACGTTAAATGAGTTTTCAATAAAAAAGCAAAGTCGTCCACTTGGATGAAAAGCAAGTAATCTTAAAAACCTTTTGTAAAGATGTGCATTTACACATCTCTCAAAGGTGGAAAACGCATTTTCATTACGTACACTTCCTCTTCTTGTTCCTACAAGAAACACTACAACATTCTCAATATCAACATGCATAGCAATAGATTGTAACCAGAATTGTAACCGTTTAATATGTCTATGAGGATTAGAAATCGCTGCTACAGCATTGAAAACAACCAAGTATACGCCTTGCTTTGGCATAAAAAGATGGTGTGTATTATAGTACATTTCTTGTCCTGCAAAATCCCATAAACTTAGTCTGGCATCAATGTAACATTCGTTTCGTAGATCTGCTTTCATTGATTTTCTGATATGCACTACTGGTATTGATGACGTAGATTTTACTTTCATGTAAGAATGACACTCGTAGATAATAAACCCCAAAATTGGTGCAGCAAATGACAACACTTTAAGCAAATATTTTGAAAGGTTATAGTCTTTCTCTACGTTAGTTAGATGGTCCAAATTGTCAAATTTCCAACCACACATTTTGCCAATATAAACCCCAGAAATAAACCAGATAGCCTTTTTAAAAAGGTAGTGTTCAGGGAAATAGTCATACGCCACAAATTTCCTTTCTATAAAAACTCCACAAATTATAAAAAACACCAATGAAATAAAGCAAAAAAATGTAAATATGTCAACAAAATTATGGCTTCCAAAATATATTGCTGTTGTTATAAGCATTATATTTAGTATAAATACAAGGACCAACTTTCTTCGACTAAGTGAAAATATTTTGGTATGCACAATTCTAAAAATAACCATTAAAATAACGGCAGCAATCACAAACTCAATGTATATTATATTGTAAATGAATGATATTTTTTCTAAAAAAACTTCAATAGAAATAATATGCTGTTTTGGATGTACCATGAGACAAAAAGCTAAACAAATACCAGTCCTACCACCTGCACTCATAAGCACACCAACAAGGAACGAACCCAACCCATACAAGCACGACCATAACAACAGTCATATAAAGCCATATATTTAGCTCAACGACAGGTTGCTGAGCAAATTTTTCATTCAATTGTGTAGCACTGTCTATGAATACCATACATATTGCGTACCCACATCCAAAGCGATAGGCGGTGTGAACACCAACAATTCTTGAAAGATAAATAATGTATAGCCATGCAACTGGTCCGAACCCGAAAGAAAGTCCACCAAACCAGAAAATTATAGTCATAGGAATAAACTGAAACAGCAGGTAAGTTATGTCCTCAAATATTTTTCGGATCGACACATTTACATCATTATCAGGTTTATTAAGTGCTGTTGGTAGCTTATCTTTGCTCTGTTTAAGAACACGCGATACTGTCCACCACGCTGCTGAACTTTCATAGTCTTCTAAAGGAGTGTTTGTTACTTCACACCATTTACTATTAACATCACTGACTTTCGACTGTACTGTGTTTGTTTCTATTCCGATTGTATTAGGCTCTTCTGGCCGAAAATCTTTGTCTCGAAAACGCCTACAAGTCGACGTTTTTCCGGCACCATGATCACCAAGAATAAGAACCTTGGTTCTGTTAAATGGTACTTTTCCTCTTTCTTGAGCAGTTTTATAAGCTTCTTTAATCTCATTATCGTCTGCTAAAACTCGCATGTTAAAACTTCGCTTGAAAGACTCAGCAAATCCTCTCAAATAATTCAAATGGTTTTTATCCATCTCATGGGACTATCTTTAACTTGGCTGAGTAGCATCAAATCTTGTGCTATATAAAATAATGTCAATATTAACATATTTTAACAACAACTAACATGTTATTGGTCACAATTTCGACATATCTGATCAAGAATCCGGTGATATTTCATACTTACTCTGTTACTTATGACAGTATTGTATTGTCCAGTAGCTCTCGATCTGTATTTGAATAATTTTGCTTGAACTGGTACTATTTTTCATTAAAAAAATAATATATATGGACTGTCAAGGACTCAAACATACACTATAATATTAAATGGAAAATGTTAAAACAATGTTAAGCTTACTCAAATGTAACTAAGCGATGTAATTTGTGTCTATATGAAAAATACATTACCATATGTTATCCTAAACTAGGCTAAAAAATGAACTGGTATCTACTTGTAGACATGGAAAGACATTTCTAATTAATAACACAAAAAGAACCACAAACAATAGGCAATTATAAACAATTAAACAATTCGACTTGCTGCCCATAGATGTTATGTAACCCTGTAGAGCTGTGTCAGTTATTGTTGTACTTTTGACCTGACGAGTGTGTTAGCTTGGCTAGCATTATGAAACAAATTTGTAGTCAATTAAGTACCATGAAGCATAGAGATCACTATAATATCTCTATGCATGAAGTAACCAAGTTTAATTTTTATTTGTATTTATATATATATATAAATCATACTGTAAGTTATAGAAACAGTGCTCATATTCGGATCTCATAATCGCGTCGAGCATAGCTCATTGGCGAAAGCTCCGTATTTTTTAGTTGTATGAAAATATGTCTCTGGCGGGATTCGAACCTGCAACATCTCGCTTACAGGGCGAGTATCATACCACTAGACCACAGAGCCATATAATATACCATAATAATAATACCATATTATGGTATTATCACAGATTTTCACCAACCAGATACATCCTCTCATACAACATACACCCTCACAATTAGTGGATGCTTAACAAGTCAGAATAAATTCCAACTTTAATTCGCAACGGTTTTAAAAATAATAATGTGTATATTTAAATCAATTGTGTTGCGTAGCACTGTGTAAATTATATATAAATCATACTGTAAGTTATAGAAATTGTGCTCATATTCGGAACAATGCTGTGGGTCTCAATAGAGATACAAAAAAAAAAAACCCCGAAAAGCTATAGATATATATATATACTGGTACATTGTAAATAAGTATACAACGAACCTCAAAATAGTGACTTTAAAAATAAACTTTAGAAACTACAGGCTACTGTACTTATTGGCTTCTAAACAATCACAAAATTGCCAAATAATAAAAATGTTCCTACCCGGGAATATGAACATATACTCATGGCTTAATCCATGATGATATAGGCCTACTGTAGTTTAGTTTATGATTATTACATTTTTGTTCTGTACAGTTGGCCAGACTATATTTACACAGAATGTTTACTAATGATTGAAAATATTTGATTAAATAAATCATTATCTCAAGAAAGAACAATGATTAAAAATGTTAATAAAAAAGTCGAGAGGTGTTTTATGTAAAAAATATTTCTTATTACATTTGTTTCTTTTTCTATAACATTGAGTAAACATTGTATAAACAACCCATGCAAAAATCACCATCATATATTCCCAACTTAATTATACGTAGATCTTCAGTCTTTAGGAGATCTCTAGGTCGACTACTAATAGTACATTTGTTCAGCCTTTGGAGTTGCAGCTCCTAACTGTGGAACAGTCTTCCTAACTCCATTAAAAATGCACAATCTATCGAAGTTGTCAAAACTGTTTATTTTAAAGCGCTTTGGGATATATATACATTTGACAACATTAACATGCAAGGAATCTAAGTTTCATGAAATGGATAATGTTTTTAAACATTAAAACTTAACTTAAAAGTATAGAATTGATTGTAATCTTACCTAAGCCTACTCGGTAGACTTAATATCCCCTGAGTGATCAGTTCAATTTATTTCCTTAATGCTGGATATATTGGAGGACTCGGAGCAACACGTACCGTTTAAGAACTTAGGTTAATTACTAACTTCTATGTCCAAACAATAAATCGAAACTGGTCTATCTGCTTAAAATCTTGAAGTTCATACTTTATCGATACTTAATCAATCTTCCTCTCTCTATTCGGACTACACTGATCCATTTGTAGATACACAACCAACAAATGTACAACAAATAAAAGTAACGTACTAACCATTGAATCAAACAAATTTATTTCCCGGTTCGTCAATCCCTGACATTTATTCTTTAAATGACAAAGGCATAATCCTACGTTATAAAAACCTTACCTCACAAATATATTATTATACATTATAATATTGTTAATAATTGACAAAGGCTTAATAGCACTCTAGAAGAAGGAACGAACTACATTTGTGATCAGCAAACAGACGGAAATCAGATGATACGTATTAAGTATTTTTTGAGAGATAAAAGAACCTGAAGAAACGAATTGACTTATTCAGAACGATTGTTGTGTGCATGACTCATTTATCTATTTTATTTTTTCGTATCATTTTCTATACATATTTTCAGGTAGTTTTTGGGTTGTCCCTTTGCTCTCTTTGCTTTTCGCTGATATATTAGAATCTACTGTAATTTGATTGAATTCTTCAATTAGAATTCATTGGTTCTCTCGCAATAAAGCTAATGCAAAGGCACAACATAGTATATCACTTATAATAATGGACATTTCATTATTATTTATTTCTTTATTATAATATTACTTTTAATATGTTACTATCAGATACTATAAGTTACATATCAGTTCTTTTGTTTGTAATGTGTGTCTGTTGTTTATACAATTCATTCCTTACTCAAAAGCAATACATTAGCTCAAGATCTGTTATAATTTTAAATACAATTATCCACTTTTAAAGACATAATAGTGTAAGTATACAGTCACAAAAGGTAATTTTATAAACAGACAAAGGGTATATTCCCCTTAAGTCCCTAGGTATTTTTATCAAATGGTATAAAATAAGTATGTAGTAGATCATACATAAAACCATAAAAGGCAATAACAATGCTACCCTGCTTGTTAAAGTGTAATCAGGTGATTTGGGTACGATAATATTTAATTTTAAGTATTTGTAAAATAAAAAGCTATACACCTAAATAAATTCCTGTCATTTGATTGGACGATCGTGGGTCACATGGCGTGCAATACAGTAGTACGCACTATTAAACGATCGTTTAATAGTAGGCCTATTTTTGCGAATGTTATTTTTATGACTGGTTTAGCAATGAAAGTACATTTTTGGAGAGATAAATACTGTATGTACTAATTTAGATCAAAAAAGCATTTAAATTAGCTTTAGATCATTTTTAGGATTTTGATTAATTAATGGGAACATCTCTACCAGATGTGGAATCGTTGGAAAGAAACAAATAATTTTAAAATAATACTTGTTGCAGGATTTAGCTTTTTTTTATTATTTATGTTTTAGTTTTTAGGCTAGTTAGGGACGTAGGGGGACACAATTTATCAAGCTCTTTTGAGTTTTTATGTGTTTCCTTTTCATCTTTATTTTATGTTCTCATATATTGTTGTATATTTTCATGATTGATGTTGAATAAAGAATATTTGAAATTTGAAATTAGCCTAGAAAAGTTCTAAGTGTCTGTCGAAGTTTTGCCTTGCAGCCTAGCTAATACCTTGAACTATGGGTAATATGCATAACCAAAAAGATGTTCACAAAGAAACACATTACAAAAGTAAGACAAGATTTAATGGTACGTTTTGTATTAGTCTTTCTTGAATTAGGTGTGTTTAAACGAACAGATTGGCATTATGTTAATCAACTATAAGTAACACCTTAATCTATATATAAATGTACGTAAGGGCAAAATTCGGTAAATTGCGCGTTATTTCAAGAATGTTTACTCGATGGTATAAAGTTGGTTCATACTTTCGGTACAGATTGTAACCACACGACGTAATCCTGTTCAATAATTAAATTGAGTTAGATCATAAGTTATTGACAATTAAAACTAATCGGTTCAACGATTTGTCCCAAATGGGGGTGTTTTCCGATCGTGGTAGACACTGTCTAATGGATGTCCATCTTGAAAAATACCCGCACACAATAATACGAGGATGCTTCGCATTTTCCTATCTCCTCCTACGATAATTGTTTTCAATAGGTGAAAATCCGTTTAACAGATCGAGTACAGCCTCATAATGTTGAAGATAGGTTGATTTTCTAAAAAAAATACTATTTTAATATACGTTTATACAAATGTATTGATTTGCAATGAATGGAACATTCCAATATCTCAGTTGGTTTAACACAAGTAGGTAAATTTATGGGCCATTAGGGGATAAGCTTGAAATATTTAGATATAAAACATGAAAACAATATTTCGTTACTGAGTGGATAAAGAATAAAGGCCTATTTAAAAATTGTTTCTCTTTGTACCATCCTCTTCCCATTCTCTCAACCCGAATGTTATTACAAACAAAACACAAATTGTTTAAAATCAGTCCAAATAAAAAAACGTAGACTTATTTTGTGACAAGTTTCTCTTTCGAAATAATTCCCAAGGTGATAATTTTAGTTGACTACATAAATTATCGTGTCTATTTATTTATTTCTCTGTAAACGAAAATCATGTATTATAGTCCTGCAGTACGTACATTTGAAATCACCAGTTTTTTTACGCCGAAATTACTGTGTATTTGAGAACCATCTGTGGGCGCGGCACGACCTAGATGGGACGCGATTGAAGCGAGCGTATCATCTAGTTATGTTAATTTACTGTACCGTTTGCATAGATGTATATAATATACAACTGAATGGATACAGAAGATACATACACTATTTTATTGTTTGATGATCGTTGTCGGTCTACTGCAGGTAAAACGGAACTGAAAAAACAACAAAAAACAAAGCGTTTAAAATTAAAATAATACACAAATTAATGATTTATCTTTGTATACACACATTGGAATATGGCCGCGTTACATATTACTATGACTATGTGGCTATCTGGCCTCTCATTGAGACTTTGGAGTGAAATTATAAAAGCAAACATTATAGTAGGCTTAATAGAAGAAAAAAAGGTAAAATAGTTACATCTGGTTTACGATAAACTTTGTGGTGTTTATCTGGTCTGTATTCATCCAATGCAGAAGCATCTTTACTTATTCCAACAAGATTCACCAAACACATCGTTCCATCCAATGAACTACATCTTTCACACACTGGACCAAAAAGATGCTGATCACGAAAGTAATCCGGATTAAATGTCTGTAAGACTATTTCTTCAATGAAAGTATGCATTTTCTGTAAGATATTTACTGACTGACTCGGGATTTCTTTAGACACTGACAGCTTGATGATATTTCTATCGTATAAGAAAATACTGCCAGAAGAAACTGTTTTAGTGTTTATTTGGAAAAACAATGTTTCACTTGCTTTGAAATGTGCAGAGTTATAATATATTCGAGTCCAATCAAAAAAATGGCAGCATTTTGCAATAAGTCGAAGAAATATAAATTCTAGCAAAACTTCACCAAAATCGAAATAAAATATGTCAGAAGTATGATCACTATAATTAATTTCATCAATTTTGGGCAATTTGCAAGGAAGACAGAATGTTCCAACTTGATCAACTTGATTAGTTATTGTAAGTGGAAACATCAACTGTGTACCCACCAAATACTTAATCACATAAGGATAAACTCTCCAAATTCCTTTCATTCGGCAAATGTGTTCCAATAGTCTACTGTCTACAATCCCTGTTTCTTGTAATCGCTGCCAAAGATCAGACACGGCTCTGTTTCTTTTGTGTGGTTCAGGTACATTCACTAATAATTTCAGAATGTCTATTAATACCTGAGGATCACAAACAACATAATTCTGAAGTAGTTCATCAAGTTCATTGTATATGATATCTCCTGATTTATCCAAGAACTTCAAAAGCTGACGTACCTCAAATTTCACAAAAATAGTGCTTGTTAACTTTAATTCATTTTCAATATCTTTTATACTCACAATAACGGACTGTCTATGACGAAATCCATTTAACGTGTTTTTAAATAATAAGTATTTTAAAGAAAACTTTTCACAAAAGTATTTCAATTTCGATACTTCACTATATACCCTTTCTCGTAAGATGTTAAGCTCCTTATCAATTTTAAATGCATTTTCAATAAAAAAGCAAAGTCTTCCACTTGGATGAAAAGCAAGCAATCTTGAAAATCTTTTGTAAAGATGTGTATTTACAAATTTATCAAACGTAGAAAACGCTTTTTCATCACGTACACTCCCTCTTCTTGTTCCTACAAGAAACACTACAGCATTCTCAATATCAACATGCATAGCAATAGATTGTAACCAGAATTGTAGCCGTTTAATGTATCTATCAGGATTAGAAATCGCCGCTACAGCGTTGAAAACAACCAAGTATACGCCTTGCTTTGGCATAAACAGATGGTGTGTATTATAGTACATTTCTTGTCCTGAAAAATCCCATAAACTTAGTCTGGCATCAATATTTGTTTCATTTCGAAGATCTGCTTTCATTGATTTTCTGATATGCAGTATTGGTATTGATGACGTAGTTTTTACTTTGACATAAGCTAATAACTCATAGATAATAAACGCAACAATTGGCGCAAAAAATAAAAAGTCCAAACAATACCGTGATTTTGAATGATTATGGCCATTGATTACATTAATTAAATTGTTTTTATTTCCAAATTCCCAGCCACATATTTTTGCTAAACATATCCCCGCAATAAAACCAAAAGATTTCTTTAAAATGTAATTTTCAGGCACATAGCCGTAAGCCATAACCTTTCTTCCTAATAAAACCCCGGATGTTAACGAAAATACAATTGCAAGCAAGCAAAATAAAATAGATATGTCAACAAAATTGTTTCTTCCGAAATAACATGTCGTTGCAATGATAATGATTATGTTAAGTAATAACACAATAGTAAACTTTCTTCGACTAATTGAAAATATTTTTGTGTGAATGCTTCTATAAATTACTGTTATAATTACAGCAGAAATGACGAATTCAATATATAGTTTGCAAATAAATGACAGTTTTTCTAAAAAGAATTCCATAGAAATAATGTATTGTTTTGGATGTACCATGATGCACAATGCTAAACAGATACCCGTTCTACCACCTGTACCTATGAGCAATCCGACGATGAACGAACCCAATCCATACAAGCAAACAATCATTAGTGGTGCTGTCACATAAACCCATGTATTTAACTCCATACTTTGTACGTGTTCAGTCTGCTCACTTAATTGTGTTGCTTTATCTACAAGGACCATCACTATAGTGCATCCACAACCAAAGCGATATGCACTGTGGACATCACATATTGTCATAATACAAACTATGTATAACCACACGACTGGACCAAACCCGAATGTAAACCCACCAAAACACAGTATGACAGTAAAAGGGATCAGATACAACATTAGATAACACGTCTCCTCCAGTAGCTTTCGGATTGATAATGTATTTGTGTCAGACGAACTAAAGACTCTCGATATCTTACGTTTACTCTGTTGGAGCACATGTGATACTGTCCACCACGCTGCTGAACTTTCATAATCTTCAAGTGGAGTGCTGGTCACTTCACACCATTTACTATTAACATCACTAACGTTCACGGAAACAGTGTTTGTTTCTATTTCGACTGTACTAGGCTCTTCTGGTCGAAAATCTTTTCCTTGTAAACGCCTGCAGGTTGACGTTTTCCCGGCACCATGATCACCCATAATAAGAAGCTTGGTTCTGTTAAATGGTACTTTTCCTCTTTCTTGAGCAGTTTTGTAAGCTTCTTTAATCTCGGTATCGTCTGCTAAAACTCGCATGTTAAAACTTCGCTTGAACGATTCAGCTAATCCTTTCAAGTAATTCATCATCTTTTTATCCATTTTATTCTGGTATGTATATCTTTTCTATAAACAAAGTGAAATCAGAGGATTTAAAAGTGAAACAAATAAGAAAAAATACATTAAAGGGCAATTGGATTTGGTGTGCTCCTTATGAATTTACACTTATCTTGCTATATATTTTATTTGCTTGTTAGTTTTTTTAGCTTGAATTTACAAATTCATTGACAGCTGTTTCACGTTTTAGAAAAAGAAATTGACAAAATGGGAAAGATAGGATGATTATCAAATAATTACGAATGTATCAATTTAGATATTGTTGATTATTATTATTTGCTCTTTCCTGGTAATACAATACTGTAGTAGTGATTTTGACGATTTTCCCCTCTTGGTAAAACTTGTGAAAAATTGTACCTATTGCAGACTACTGCACATGCGCTGCTCCGAGATCTCAATTTGTATTGAAAACATGAAATACTATTATGCTTTGATTGAACAATACAAAACACTTCTTTCATGAAATGGAAAGTATTTCCTGTTAATTTGTGCATGTATTCTATAGTTTCAATAATATCAGATTATAAATATGATTACTTAGCATTTCCTTTTCAATATTCGTCCACAGCATAATGTTTATTTTTCTTGGGAAGGCTTGCTTGATTATTATAAGGTTTATCTATATAACCAACAGCTTCACCCAATGTATTTGTTCGTATTACATTATGTGTTTTTATTAGTGTTATTTCGTATCCACAGTATACTGTATAGCCTAAATTAATTGGTAGGCCTATATTCTATCCTATCCTACTTAGTGTAGGCCGCCTATTAAGTTCATACAGTATGTTTAGTAATTCGCTATGTAAGATAGATGTTAATTATGACATGACATTATGACAATGGTACAGTATTCAGCAAGCGTAGCTGTGTGGCTTAGTGGGCTTGTGAAGAGGATATAGATTAAGGGTTGCAGGTTTCGAACTTTACTTGACGTTTTTTTTTTATTAGTTTTTAATATTTAGGAACGAGTTTTATATTTAGGAACGATTTTTATATTCAGGAATGAGTTTTAGGAATGCAATTTTACCGTACCTTTAACAAACGGAATCCCCCTCTATAATTACTCTGCCTTTGGTTTTTAGAAGTATAAATACGGTACCGTAATTTTAGCCACGGCGTATATTATTTCAACCACCCTTTTCTTCTGAATATATATATCAATAATATATTACGAAAGAAATACAATTATACTTCTTTCTTGTATTTAATTTAACACAAACATTTTAATACTGTCATCATACCAGGCCGAACGATAAACATTATGTACTTCCTTGTTGTACAGTAAGTCTATACCGGATATATTCACGGACCAACTAACACATCTATTTTAATAGGCCTACATATCTTTAAATAACCAGTCAATATCTCCCTGGACTAACTGGTCCATAATTCATAACTTAATTCAATGAAAGGTAATGAGAATACTTTACCGTTATGAAGATATTGTAGATCAATCTTCGCCTTTCTACTTTGTCACAAAACGTAAATAATATTCTGTTGCACTCAACCTGCTAAAATGACTGCGCCCTCTCCAGACGCAGTAACAAAAGAATACACATTTTATTAAAATAACTTAATAGATATTTTAAATAACAAAACTAATTCAACTAATTTCTTCGTCAAAATGGTTTCCTTCACATGTAATTGGTCATGCTCTTATGGATATAATATACATATGCAGCATTTTTGGTTGTTTGTTTGATTATATGGTCATACCAGGGAAGATTGAAATCTTCTCTGGTCATACAACCCCGATACATCAGGTTCATACTATGTTTTGACGAGTGATGTTTTAGGCATTTTCCGAAAAAATCTCTGTACTAAGTACAGGGATTTTTCTGGTTTTATGAAACAATAACTGTAGGACTTTGAACAGAAGCTATAAATAGAAATCATTGCTTGTTTGTTTGTAAACTTTTATTTACATGTTCATTTGACTCAATTTTTCTTGATAACATTAAAATTAGGCATCGACATGTTAATACATTTTTTTTTTCATTCATTTAAAAGTTAAAACTGATTCCGTCAAGTACTGTCTTCCTGGAAGATTTAAGAGGTTATGGAACAACCGGTGGGGATAGAAGATTCGTTAGTTTGTGACAGCTGGCTTACCTTCAAGAATACATTAAAACTTCATTTTAATCTTTCTCGATAATAGAAAAATTCATTATTATTATTTAATAACATTTATTGTATCTTTTACTGGATGTGTAATAATTTAAAACTACATTTGAACCTTTTTCGATCATGGAACAATTCATTTTCGTCATTATTATTATTTAATAACATTTATTGTATCTTTTACTGGATGTGTAAAACTAATTTAAATCGTAAATAGAATTTGAAATAGTTTGTTATTATATAAAAATTTAAATTAATTAATAAACAAAAACTTCGAGAGAGGGCGTATATAATTAGGATCCAAGTTAAACGAACTTCCAAAGATGGAACCCAGTCAGCGGGTATAGAATTACCTAAACAACGCTGTAGACGTCAACTCTTAATGTTTCCGATGTCTTTAATATACATCACACATGGCTAGGAATTGTGATGGAAATAGCAGGTGTGGTAGTGATCGTCACCAGACTGTATTCCATGGTGACCATCCGCAGAAGGCGATGACGGGAAACAAGTCAAGGTGGAGCAAAAGGCGAATGGTGGGAAGCAAGTAAAAGTGGAGCAAAAGGCGAAGGAAAGAGACAAAGTTAGTGGTGTGCTAAAATTTCTTTAGCAAAAATATATTTAGAAGACCATCCTAACACTTTCATAAAAACCTACATTATACTAGACGACCAAAGCAATCGCTCGTTGTGTCCAAGATTCGACCTTTTTAACATAAATGCAAGACTTACGTCGTGTACTTTGAAGACCTGTTCGGGAGCAGCTGAAGTTTAAGGCCGAAAGCTGGAGATGCTGATAATTGAGTTCATGGATAACAAAAAAAGAATAACAGTACCATCGCTACTTGAATGTAATGACATACCTTGGAACAATACAAGGCAGAAAGGCACTTTAACAAGCAGTTCAAAATGTTCTGCCCATACGAGTATACACTTCTAAACCACTGGTCATAGCGGAACGTTTTCGTTTCCATAAACGCGATCAGCTAGGGGGAGTCTATCACAGCCTGGCTACCTAGCAGAACTCAGGAGACTGGCAGCACAATGTGATTTAGGTACCCAACTCACATAAACACTTAGAGATAGGTTAGTCTGTGGATTAGTAAATTCTAAGATACGGAAACGCTTACTAGCAGAAGCTAAATTAACACTCGAAAAGGCTGTTTAAGTAGCTGTAGCAATGGACACAGCTGTAGTGGACACAGCACAATTGCAAAATCATATCAAACTAGTGTTGAACTCGGGTTATTGTACATAGCATGGAATCGAACATATTTAGCACATACCCACAGTTATTCCAAGGTATCGGAAAGATTTAAAAAAATTAAACTTCACATTGACATAGAACCAAAAACACAGAATTTGAGAACAATACCTTTTCATGTACGAAACGACGTCGACATTGAGATCCAACGACTGCTGGGTGAAGGTGTCATAGGACCGATGGAAGTACCGACACCATGGGTCTCTCCCATCGTTACTCCACCTAAGAAAAATGGAAGCGTAAGAATCTGCGTCGATATGAGAGAAGCTAATAAAGCAATCAAAAGGGAAAGGTACCGTACACTATGCCAACAATTGGTGAATTAATAAACGAGACAAACGGTGCAACAGTCTTCAGTACTCTTGATTTAAGTGCTGGATACCATCAATTCGAACTCGAGGAAGACAGCAAATCAATCACTGTTTTTACAACAAACAGAGGACTCTACCGCTATAAGAGGCTCATGTTCGGTGTGAATGCGGCAAGCGAAAAGTTTCAGAAAGCTGTACGACAAATTGTAGTCGGATTATCAGGTGTCATTAACATTTCTGACGACATAATTGTGTTCGGTAAAACACAATGCGAACACGATGACAATCTCCAAAAAGTGATTCAGCGATTGTTAGACTGTAACCCACGACTCAATCGCGAAAAATGCCAAATATCTCAACAAAAAGTAACATACTTCGGACATGTATTCTCCGCAAAAGGAATCAGTCCAGACCCAACAAAATATCAAGGACACTAAGGTACCCTCTAACGCGAGTGAAATGCGCTCATTTTTGAGACGGACACAATACGTTTCTCGATTTATACAAAGCTATGCATCCATTACCGCTCCATTACGCGAGTTTAAAAAAAAAGAAACTCCATTTGTATGATCAGAATGCGGCATTCAACAGGCTAGAAGACGCACTTACCAGTGACACGACGATGACATATTACGATGCAACCAAATCATCTGTAGTAATACTGTACGCGATTTAAAGTATATTTACCGATCAAAAACCGCTGGTACCAATATTTAACAGTACATATTTGAAGTAAGCGGAATAAATAGCCCAGCAGATTATCTGTTCAGGTACCATACGCATACTAGAGGTAAAACGATGACGGGCCAGTATGTTCGCTATATACAGTATGCAGCAACGCTATAAAACAGCGATGACGCTTGAACACGTCAGAAACACCATGAAACGCGATAGCATCCTATCTCTGGTGATATCCAGGCATGTTTCATCAAGTATACCTTCGTTCAGAAAACAAACCATTACTAAGGTTTATCTAGAGGAATTGCGACGAAAATTTAGAACCCACGATTTATCATGATCCGTACTCATATTCGGGTCTACATGCAGTCTCTGTTGTGCAACTTATGCCTTCCAGAGTCTCATTGATGGAAACTGTACAACTGATCCTGGAATTAAATGATCTGTGTTAAAAGCCTTCTATGTCGATAATTGCTTCGAACAAACTCCTTCCAAAATGTACATGGAACGCAATGATAGATAACAGTGAATGTTCCAATACCAGCTGAAGACGTTAGCCACATAATTGAGCAGCTTCTCCGAAATTCAAAAGATGCTCATATAATACCAGTCCAATTGAAAAGAATGAAAAAGATAAAAACCAAGAGTTCATTGATTGCAAAAAAACTCATACCTTGAAGAATAAGTTTCACAATCCTTATTATCAAAATGTCAATGCTGATGTTCAAGAATTATGGAGGGAAGAAGGCTGTTAAGGGAAATGACAAAAGATCAGTGTATAGATTGGGATGAGCCGGCCATTACCAAAACAGCTTCTAAATTCATGGCAAAAGTGGCGAAGCTCCATAGTTCAACTGTTCGTATATCTCGTCCTTATACATCATTTCCATCAAAACAGTCCATCCACAAATTCTCCGATGCCTCTAACGCTGTGTCAGAAGTCGCATTTTTACACCAATAGCAAGGTGGTTCTCGGTTATATCACAAATAAAACCTGTATGTTCTACATGTACGTGGAAACAGAGTGGATCAGATTCTTCAGTCGACCAAACCAGAAAAATGGAAATACTTTAAAACAGACATAAACCAAGCCGATCAAGCTACAAGATTCATCAAGGCTAAAGACTTACAGAACTCGGCATTGATTCAAGGACCAAGATTCCTGCTTAATAAGAACTCATGTGAGAAAAACATAACTATCTGGGACATCAATGAAATTGAAGAGGATCCCGAAGTAAGACCTGTCGTAGCTACCAGTGCTACAGAAGTTCAGCCAAATCACTGGGGTCCCAGCGGTTTAGCAGATTTTCGAATTGGGTAAATCTTATGCGAGCAGTTGGAAGTCTTGTGCATATTGCTTGTACATTCACAAAAACCGAGAAAGAAGACTGTAGTCGGTGGCATGTATGCATGATTCCACCACCCGTATTGATCAAGGCAAAGTTTGAAGAATTCACAGCTGAAATGAATCACCTGAAGAATGAGAAACATCTTCACAAGATCGCTAGTAACGCTTTCTATTTGGATAACGTAGGAGTCCTGCGAGTTCGAGGACGTTTAGGAATTGGACTAGCCGAAGAAGGAGAGCGCATCCTGATTCTTCCCAAACATCACCATGTCATAACATTAATCATCCACCACTACCACCAACAAGTTCAACATCAAGGCAGACATCTTACTCATGGTAAATACGCAGTGAAGGTTTCTGGATGATGAGTGGCAAGAGATTAATCTCAAAGGAGCTCGGAAAGTGTGTAGTTTGCAAGATGCGGAGAGGATAGTAAGAGACGCAGATAATGGCTGATCTACCTAAGGAACGCTTAACATCAGCTTCCCTATTTACATAGTTGGGCTTCGGTCTTGGGATGGTACGAACACGACGCACGAGTTGGGAACATATGATTGGAGTAGAAAGGAAGATTACATTTCAGAACAGTGGCAACAGGAAAAGATGAATGTAAAGGAAGGAGATATTGTTCTTCTAAAGGAGAAAGACATCGTCAGAAATGATTAGCCTATGGGACGAATCGTTAAAGCAATTGAAGGATCAGACGAACGGGTTAGGAGAGTGGAATCGACTGTCTACAGAGGTGGAGAACTGAAAACCTTTTCAAGACCGATCAGTCAATTGGTGCGGATAATGCCAACTCGTTAAGTTACATCGAACATAATATTATTATAATGATTATTATGTAATATTCCTTTTATTTTTATTTTTCAGCTCTTTGATATAAATGGTATCCTTAAGATACCATACGGGGAGTGTGTTGATCCTATTTTTAGAGAGGGCGTCTATAATTAGGATCGAAGTTTATAAGTTTCAATTTAACGACATGTTTTCTAGAGTTCGGCTTCTAAATGTCTTATTGTGCCGAGGTCCTGTTTAATTTACTAATCTAGTAGGCCGAACATTGCTTTTCATCCTGTTAACGGCTGAATGTGCTGTATTAAAAGAGTCAGTCAACAAGTGATTGTGCTGCAGTATTTTTTTTTTCGTGGATTGGGTTTCTCTAATGAATAGCGCGGTTGACGGTTCAAGCTTGTGAGGTCAGCACAATACCCATTTTGTTCAATTTTTGTGATTTAACGGCAAACAAATTTTATTTATCAAACATACGGTAAATGTTATTAGATAGGTATAATATAACTCGAATTTTAAGTTTCTGATGTTTTTATTCAACTTCAGATTTTTATTTTCGTGCTATATATATATCCATTTTTTTCACTTGCTAGGGAGTCACCAGACATGTTATTACATTAGGTTAAACTACCTAATTACTGAACAAAAAGTCTATCTATTTATGGTTTTTATAGCAGAATTTTTCCTTGAAACTTTCTATTGTGTTGTTTGCTTGTTTGTTTGCAGACAGGAATAAAATAAAAATGTTTACCTGGAAAAAAAGGTTGGGCACAATATGCAATAGGACTTAAGAAAGTAACAAGGTAGATGGAAAGATAGATTTTAATTAATTATAATAAACCATGATATTATAAATATTTTTATGTTGATATTTTATTACCTTTTACTTTCTTTGTTTTACAAGAAATTTTACATCTTGGTGGTTGACATTTTTCGTCTTCTTGGACACTGGTGGCGTGTCATCTAGTTGACCCAACTGGCTTACATCATCATTACAGTTGGCTCTTTTAGAAGCCCTGACGAACTTTGTTGATTTTCAAGTGCTGTTGGATGGGCATCACTTCCATCACATTCACTTTCTTTGTCAAAATCATTTTCGATATGTTTTCGATTTTTCGTCTTCTTGGACACTGGTGGCGTGTCATTTAGTTGACCCAACTGGCTTACATCATCATTACAGTTGGCTCTTTTAGAAGCCCTGACGAACTTTGTTGATTTTCAAGTGCTGTTGGATGGGCATCACTTCCATCACATTCACTTTCTTTGTCAAAATCATTTTCGATAGGTTTTCGATTTTTCGTCTTCTTGGACACTGGTGGCGTGTCATCTAGTTGACTCAACTGGCTTACATCATCATTGCAGTTGGCTCTTTTTGAAGCCCCTGACGAACTTTGTTGGTTTTCAAGTGCTGTTGGATGGGCATCATTTCCATCACATTCACTTTCTTTGTCAAAATCATTTTCGATAGGATTTCGATTTTTCGTCTTCTTGGACACTGGTGGCGTGTCATCTAGTTGACCCAACTGGCTTACATCATCATTGCAGTTGGCTCTTTTTGAAGCCCCTGACGAACTTTGTTGGTTTTCAAGTGCTGTTGGATTGGCATCATTTCCATCACATTCACTTTCTTTGTCAAAATCATTTTCGATAGGATCTCGATTCAAATGACCAGATAACAAGAACTCTCCTTCGCTGACATAGTTCTCTAGAAGGAATTCTCCCAGATCTATGAATGAGTTGACTGTGAAAAAAAAATGTTAGAAGAGTTTGTTGCCATTAAATTACATTACCTTTAAAATGCAAAAAAACGAACAAAAAAAAAAACAATTTTAATAGATGAATGCAATGTAAAATTTGTGAATTCTTAGATTCACGAGAATTATGCTACTTGATGTATCTAAAAACACTAATTAATGCAAGTAGAGGAAAAGTGAGAAAATACCTTCATACCTGTTAAACGCAAGCCAAACAGCGTTTCTGAACTGAGTAACATTTTGTTTTTAGTGGCCTTGCATTCGTTAAGCAGATTCACTTGTTCCTCCCATTTATCAAGAAATCCAAGAAATTCCTCCTTCAGCCACTAAGAATAAAAAAGGTTTTGTAAATAAAAAACCAATAAAATCCAACAGCATGGTAAATTTATTATATAGTACTGCAACCCACAAAATTGATTTGATTACAAACCTTAAATCTCCAGTCAACTTTGGTTCTATAAGGCTCCAACTCTGGTTTATCTTGGTCCTCAGATGGGAGTTTCCTGACATTCAGGCAGTCAAAAAACTTGTCAACCATACGGATGAATGCAATTGTAGATGAATGACTTGTGCCAGTATTTTCGTCCATTGACTCCATAGCATTAGCCATTGAAGTGCTTAAGACCTTGAAAGAAGTGATAACATTGTCTTAGTTTAAAAAACTTAACCTACTTTTCCACAGTGACAATACAGTGATTGGCCGAGCGGTTAAGACAGGGCAACCATAACCATAATCTACATCCACAATATATTGACATGGGTTCAAGGCTCATTCGCTCCAACGGTTCTGGTGGTAGAAGTCTATTATCTGGAACACAAAATGTTTGTGTGCATTTTAAAGTGTAGGGGTTACCTCATTTTGCTTATTCACACACAGACTGTCATGAACAGAGGGAACGCCATAGTTGGCTGCACCTACAAGATATGACACTTAAGGGAGAATGATGTAGAAAAATCTTTGAACGTGTTTATTCATAGAAAGTGTGTTATAAGAATGTGTTGTTATTATTTTTAAATACCAATGTTCCTTACCTGTGTTGCAAGGTCAACTCGCATTCGCAAACTTGGTGTTAGATTGAGGTGTTCTTTCTTTATTTTATCAAGTTTGCTCAATCCAGGCTCAGAACCTCTATCCCACTCAACAGTGTCTTTAAAATCTTTCCATATAATCAGCTGACTATTGAACTTTTAAATACAAATAAAACATTGGCACAGTTATAATACACTAACAACTATACTTGCTCCTTATTGTAAATTTAGTCATTTATAAATGTAGTGGTTTCTTACATATAGATTCCGTGTTTGGTTGTTGCTTCCAGAGTTTTCAACATCATTCCGGATGGTCTTCAATAGATTAGGGACGTCAGAGAAAAAGTATATCTTTCTACTTGAATCCACAGGGTTGACCATGTAGTGCTTATTACCATCTAGAGCAGAAATCTTAAACAGATTTCTAAATGATGGTGATCCATCTCCAATAATGCCATGGACCAAAAATCCAGCAGCTTCAACCTTGTCAATCACTTCCTTCATAATTTGGTAAAGTTGCGAACCTTTCAGACTATCTGTTGTAAAGAATCCCACAGAAACGTTCATGTCGGAGAAAATGCCTCTCATCATCACCATAAGCATATGTGTAGCTAACTGTTCTTCCTGTTAAAACGAAAATGCATTATATACACGTTATTTTGAATTTGATTCATCCACCTATTCCTAACAGATCTTTGCGATCAAGTTCACAATCTCTACTCGTTCATTCCATCTACCTGTCAATAAACAAAGAATTATGGCTTTCGTTCTTTTTCTTGGGCCTCTGTTGTCCTTTAAAACGACTTACTAATCTCTATCCGTCAAGCTATTTCAATCGCTTATTTTAAGGCACTTCTGAAAACTAATTTCCTTTTATTTTATTCGTTAACGCATTCAGGCCTTCCATAATGCGCTATATAAGCCACATTTATTATCATTTCTCATAATAACCAACTGTATGCATCATAATAAAAAATTCTGTTGTCTGATATCTAAAATATACCTTTTGGCAAAATAGAAAATTAAAATGATGATTTATATTCACTTATATTGTACCTTTCCATTGGATTTTCTTTCCAACTCCGATATCTCATTTGAAAGATCGCCAATATCTGAAAATCCCACCAGATTTCCGGTGAATTTCGAAAATTCTGGACCGCTTTCTATTTTCACTTCATCAATTAGCAATGCGACGTGTTCCTGAAGCCGTTTTCCAAGCCATATTTGTGCCTCATTGCATAAAACGTCTGGATTAATTCCTCCTTTTACCTCACCAAACTGTGTGTAGTTCAACAGTGTCTGAGGATGGGGCAATTTTAACATCTGGCTATCTCTGATAAACTTGTACGCCACTGAGGACTTTGAATGTAAGGCAATACAAAACTGCACGATAGTTGGATGCCAGCGCATGCCACTGCCGGATTTATTTGACTTGACCTGCTGATCATATAGCAGTCTAGCTGGTGATCCTTCCGGAAGTTCAGAAGCAGGATTTGGAATGCGGTCTTCAACCCCAGCAACTGTGCCAGCCAACAATTCTGCACTTTCTCTATTCATCAATTCCTCAATTCTTTTCTGCTGAGATACCACTAACTTTTTAGCAGCAGTCAGTTCCTTCACAGTTTCACTTATCTTCAATTTTAATTCATTTCTTGTCAAACTATCATTTGGAGCCGATTTTCCTCTTCCGTCTTTTCTTCCTTTCATTCTTCTTCTCAACCGAGTTAGATTATCCCTGAAAAAATAATATTCATGTATAATTTGTTTTGTTTAGAATTTTAGTGTTGATTTCTAAAATCAAAGTTTAAAGTATTAATTAATATAATTGATGACATTACCTTGAGTCTTTGCATCGCAAACAGCGTATTGAATTTTGATCAATCAATAAGTAGCAAAGTTTGTTGCGAACAGTCTTGTACTGTTCGGAATATATATCGTTACTTGTAATGTGGATAGGAATCATTTCTCCACCTTTTGCCTCAACAATGTCTTGAAAATCGGTATTTCCTTGACAAACAGCATGGTTATCAATAAAACTTATCAACGCTGTCATCATGTCTATTGTTAGAATTTCTGGGTATTCATTAATTTCCTTTGGTAATCCAAAAACGCTCAAATTCCATTTTCCATCATAACATATTTTAAGTCTAGTACTAATCTCGTCATCAAGAAACCAGAGAACTTGCAGGAAATTATTAGACTTTTGAAGAACAACAAGGTCAATACCTTTAACAAATTTAGCAACCTTGTCCAAAGACAATTTGTTGACATTATCGTTTAGCTGTAGTGTAAATAAAACATTTAGAAAAGATTCAAATTTATCAAGCAAAAAAGTGATAGTGGAATGGACATAAAGACCACTTTTTCAGATATTTACTGTCCATATATGAACATGATGTCATATCACTACCATATTTGGGCACATCACTACCATATTTGGGCACATCACACTTTTTTGGTAAAACTAGTTTGAGCTTAAGGCCTACCTCAATTGTACATTTCTTTCTGTATCTGGACTTTTTGCAATTCAACAATTTCTCTTTACATTTACTGCATATGAATTGCCTTTCATCATTTTCATCGCTGACATCAAATCCAAATATAGTTTTAATCTCAATTATAAATCTTTCTTTTTTTTGAGAATTTAAACTTCGTTTACAATCTGTAGATAACTTCAAATCGCCACACAGTCTGCAAGGTTCAGAAGGTTGTGATGCCATAATGTTCGACTAAAACTAAGAAAGGAAAGATTAAGATAGATGGGCAGTGCTTCAATAAAACAAGTTTTACATTTTCAGTTCAGACATTTTATTGCTAGGCCTAGGCCCTGACTGAATCATGCCATAGGGTCTATTACAAGATGATACTGTAAGTAACTATCCCGAGATAATCATGCAGTTTGGTTTACCCAAGGGCAAGGCTATCAATCATTTAAAACAATTCATACATATAGCGTATCTCTAATCACAGTCACTATATATGCAACGTCCTTCTTGACGACATGTACCACATCTTAACTAAATAATGCAACGGAGCTATCTTCATTGAAACTTGAATAATGTCAACGTCATTTCAAGATATTTACCAATGATTTAATTAGCTGCTCTGCTCTTCAATTCGAAAGAATTGAACTCATAAATTGGAAATGAAGTCAGTGAATGTGATAAAATTAAAGTAAGTTGTTGATCCTTCTTTGTTTGACACCAGTCTCAGTCCTTTCTAACTATTAAACTTAACTAGGCCTTGCCTAGACTCTAGGCGAGTATCCGAGTGAGGTAGGCCGGCCTAGGCTAGCCCTATATATTATACCTAACCCCTCTACCGGCGCTACCTTATAGTAGGCTAGCCTAGCCGGCCTAGGCTAGGCCTAGTTAGCCTGAAAGTTGTTTTTATTCTAAATGGACATAAATAAAATCAACTATAACAATTCAATAGATATTATCCTTTTCTACCATACAATAACATATTTATTAATGCTGGAATAAACAAGGCTAGGGCTAGGCCTAGGCCTATGGGTGGCCCGGACTTACCGTTTACCTCCACCGACCGTTCTTCTTCTTCGGGCCGGCCCGCCCGCGCCCGCTGCGATAATTGCTAGGCCTCCTCCACTCCAAGGCGGCAGCACAAAATTATTCCAGAAAATCTGGTACTACAGGGGGCGGTATATGGCTCTGCAAATTAGCAGCAGAGCCATTATAATAATGGCTCTGTAAATTAGCAGAGCCATTATAATAATGGCTCTGTAAATTAGCAGTAAATTAGGTTTAGATTTTTTCCAAAAAATGCCGCATGATTATATAACCGGGAATCTTGAGATTTGTCCATTATGTTTTCTGTCATCTAGATAGATTTTTAGTGATAATGTGAGTATGACCAAAACGGTACCATCCGTAAAAAACCCTTCCCGGTTTCAATATAAATTAATCAAAACGAGAATTTAAGAATGTAAGAGAGTCACTTTTCTGGGACATAACAATAAGTGAGTATACACATAATCTGGTTTTATGAATTTTAATGTCAACATGGTCAATACGAATGTCTATCATGTTACTATAACTTAACCCTAAGACTTGATTGTTGAGATAATTACTAATTATCTCAACAATCAAGTCTCATAGTTTACAGATTGTTTTCCAAATTGTAAGCCTACATCTTATATCTTCTTCGTATCGGCTTCATACAAAATGCATAATTTTAGTATAAAATACAAGCGAGATCAGTGATTGACGCGACTTAATACATAAAATACTTATCGTGGGAAACCAGCACCCTGTTTTAAAATCCATAACAATAAAATATTAATGAAACAAATAATATATAATATAATAGCATAGTATTATAATAAAAACAAATATAGGCCCCTATGTAAATAAAGAAAATACTACTTTACTTAGCACTTATTCGGTAGTGTAAAACGTGGTGGTATTTTTTAACAATGATAAAATAAATGTTTGAAAAAACTAATTTTTAAACAAACACAAAGAAATAAAAACTTAGTGGACACGCACACACACCACTGACGGGACAGTCTTGTGATAACGAAGTTTAACAGATGCGTACTACAGTTACTACTGTAGGCCCTATAGATTACACATGTAAACACTACATAATACCTCTACTTAGAATCATGTCAAAATTATTTTACGCCATTACTGCAGTAACGTACTGGTATGATTTTGTTTCAATGTTTAGGAGACAGTATTAACGACCCTCACAAAGCTTGCTAAATAAATAAATACATAAATTAAATTTATAATAAACAAGGTGTAATTGTTTGTAACTACTGGAGTAGCTTTGCGTCAGGGTGTTGAGTAATTGGTCATATGTTTTGCCCCAAGTTTGTACTTCATACTAAGTACATTGAAGAGCGCAAGCTCGGTAGTTTAGAGGTATGAACGCCAGGCTAGTGATCTGGAGATCGTGGGTTCGAGTCCCATCCGAGAATTACTTGCGTATTTTTTTAAGTATTCTCAATGTATTTTAGTACAGTGTACACAGTACACAACTAGCTCGTGTGCACTTTAAAGAACCTAGTACATCTTTCGAGACGAGTAGGGGGTTGCCCCGGTGTATAGTACATCACACACACTGATCACCAACTGGGCCCTCTGGGAGACCAGTCTTTGACTGAAGAGGTTACCCAGTATAAATATAAACAAACAAACAATAGTATGAATTACAAATTACGTCAGAGTAGGGCAAAACATCTGACCAAACACGGTATCTGCAGTGTTTGGCGTAGCCTACTCAATTACTGGTAATACACTTTTTTTTAAATAGTCCAATTGCATCACAATATCAATAGAATTGTTTAAAACACACAGTATACTATTATTGTTATTTGAATAATCTATTTTTTTTAAATAACTTACAAATATTTACCATTTTATATACATTATTGATAATGAAATATTAAATTGCATTACGTTGTACCCTGTATATACATTCTGGATCAACTTCTACTTTTAAAGTCTATATTGAAAAAATAAATATTGAAAAAATAAATATTAAAAAATATGAATAAAAAAATCTGATACCATTTGTACCAAAATTTGCATATTTTTGTATAGTTGCTGAAAGCAGGGAAACTCTTCCCTGCTGAAAGTAAATAATTCCGTGGCGCCATATTAATTTTGTAGAGTGCGGTACTAGTCCTAATACTAGTTAACGATAGTCTACATAGGCCCTAATGTATATTGTGCTAAATAGTTAAATTAAAACTTCTGGGAAGAACCTACCCTAATAATAGTAATATAATACTGACTTTAAAAATGATAATTACCCTGTTTTAATTGTTGTGTATTATCGGGTAAAATTCGAACACTTCCAGGGAGAAAATGTTTTTTTTTAAATAACGATTATACCTAACGATTACGTAGTCCTATATTGCAAGTACGTTTACTTAAAACTGTCTTAAAAGATATTAAAGATATTACCGTATGTTATTACTTCCATATAAACTAATTACACATTCACAGGTTCTAATTTGTTATTGTTTTCTAGGCCTACTGCGTTTATCACCTCAGCTGAAGCGTTTATTGGTGACGCGTTTTCAGTTTGCTCATCAACTTTTAAACACTGCCGTTGGCTAGTATTGCTTGTTTCTATAACTTTGCCACTTTCTTCATTCTGTATCGTTGCAGTAACAACACATTTGTTAGGCTGCAAACTTTTACCGGGAATTGTTAATGTATTTCCGTATGAGAGTTCTAAAGCATCGATTTCAGATTCCGTTTTTGACTGCCTACGGCTGTTACCTCTACTACGGTAAGATTGCGATGCTTGGCCAATCACCATTTTCAGTTTATATAGACGCCATGCTCGTTGCAGAACCTTTGCAGCCGTTGCGCGTTTCTTTATCTGCAGTGTAGATGTCGTTGGTTTGTAACTTTCTCTTCCAGGGAACGATTCGTTAAATCTTTCCTGCATTTGTTTCTGCAATTTATTGAATTCTTCCGTTTCTTCGATTGATCCGAGTACACGCTTTGTCAACGCGTAGAGCACATCCAAGCAATGCAGTTTTGTATCGTCATAAATCGGCAAATCAAGACCTGCTATTTTAATATTATTTGGTTTTGCAAGCCTTAATGGTGGACCAAGCTCATTGCAAAAGTCTGATAAACTTTCGTATGAAATGAACTGAGTTGCTAACGGATCGAACCGCTCCCAAACCTGGTAGAACATTACAAAATCATCTTCTGTAATCCCAACCTCCTCCTGTGCATGCGCTTGACTAAAGTTCTCAAGTATTACAGCAATATACATATTAATAACGACAAGAAATGTAATTATTAAAAACGACATAAAATATAAGATAGCAAATAATCTGCTTCCACAGTTTCCGTTCGGATGCGTTCCGTAATTGGGATCACAATCCGGTGGAGACGTCATCAGTGGTTCTAAAACGTCATTCCAACCAGCAGACGTCGCGACTCGAAATAACAATAGTACACTATTTGGCCACGTCTCAAAGTTAACGACGTCGTCAATCGCACCGTCGTGTTTAACATGACCAAACTGTACCATACCGATAATAGAGTATATAAACACAATAAGAAATAGCAATGAACCAATGTTGAATAATGCAGGTAATGATATTACTAGAGCAAAAAGTAGTTTTCGAATTCCTTTTGCAGCCTTAATTAGTCGTAGAACTCGTCCAATTCGAAATAAACGTAGCACACGGAGTAACGTTGGATTTATAATGGTATCCGACAATACATCATCAAGCACAATACCTAGAAAATGAATAAAAACATTGACCATTGCTACTGTATAATATTTCAGCGCTAGTTGAATTCAATCCAAAAATTTATAAATATAACAATGTAGATCTGTATTACATTGGTGGTAAACATGTTTGCAGTTGCGTGTTGGGTTTAGCGGCACCGGTCAACAAAATTCCACTGAATAGAACAATACGGAGGGATTTGCTGCCTTTTTAAGGGTTTGCCGTAAACTAGTGCGAAGACCATTTCATTTACAAAATACAGCGGGGTATCTTAAGGTCTGCACGAGTGATATACGATAAATTAAATCTATTTAAAAAAACTAAATACACGTACTTACCTAAAATTGAAAGGGTTACGACAACAAAGTCGAATGTATTCCAAGGAACTTTGAAATAGTGCCAACGAAGGCCAATGAATTTCATTATAGCCTCGATCGAAAAAATCACCGTAAAAGCGATGTTTAGAATTCGCAAAACGTCCGTTATCAACTGGTCTTGTTGGTAATGCTCTATCATCATCGCTATCATGTTTAAGAAGATTATACACACTATGGCAATCTCAAAACGTGTGCTTGTTACCAAATCGTACATGTACACCTGGACGGTATTCTGTTGGAAAAGGAATAACAGTATATCAGTGAATGGAAAGGATGTAAAAAATAAATGATACAATTCTACTATACCTAAATGAAATACTGTTGAAACCAAAATTATAAATATAATAAATATTTGTTGAAAAAACAAATATTTTATACTATAATAAGTAAAGACAACGAAAAATAAAATTAAACTACTACTGATATCGTGATACATAATGCGCCACACTTGAAGAACGACATTGAACAATTAAACAGTTTAGGGTAGGTTTATGGATTTATAATTAATGGAACAACCTTATAAGGAACGAGTTAGCGGTAGAAAGAAATGCCTTATAAGGTAAGAGTTAGTGGTAGAAATGAAAACAATACTTTAGTATAATAACATGCTACACACATTAAATTAAATAATGAACTTAAAATATAATTACATTTAAAACGTTCTTCATGAATAATATTTGACAGAAATATTCTACACAGAAATGTTCCAATAGAAAAAATAGCTAACCGGTAAACGTATAGTTTTGTCAGGAAGAGTGATCCTTGGTTTGATAAACACGATATTTTTACATTTTACATCATGACACATAAGCAAAAAATATATATACTATTTGTAGAATGATGTAATATAATGAATATTAATTGATTCTATTGACTGACTGACACTTAGTATCAATACTTACATTTGACTGGAGTATGATAAAAGAAAATAACAATAAAATATCAGTGAAAGGTCATAAACAAAATGAAGTATTTTTCTTTTATAAAAAACACCTCACTTCTAGAGCCCCAACGACCAGTTTAATATATACTTTTAATGTATTGCATCGTTTAGTTTGTGTTGTTTGCATGATTTCGCTTATGGTCATCATCGGCAATTTAAATAATGTCGGCTATTAGTAATTGGTTACATCTTATTTTCGACTTACCGTTGGTTTTTTCAACTGTTTCTTTGGCTTACGGATTCCAATACGTCGCATTGTCGAGTAATAGTTTTTTTGGTTGTTTGTTAAAAACATGTCGAGAGTACTATCTCCTTCATACTAAATACAAAATCACAAAAGTATTGACATAGAACATTAAACATTAAATTAGGCAGGTGTTTTCTTGAAAATAATACTGTAGTATTAAATTAATGGCGCTGCATAGGTAATAGTTAGAGCGCCCTCTATATCGTCACACAAAAATGTTCCTTTTCTCTTGTTTAAAGCTCTGTCTACACTTCAAACTTTGTGATGTGCCTATATATGAACATGATGACGTCAGATAACTACCATATTAAAACATATCACTACCATATTTAAGCATATCCATACCATATTTGGGCACATCACACCTTTTTGTCAAAGTAGTTTGATAGTGACAGAGCTTTAGGCACACTGACATTTTATTCATCGCAGACCGAAATCTTAATATATTTTAATACACAAGGGAATGTTCCTAAATCACACTGTTAAGCTTAAACAATAAAATAATACAGTATAGTACCTTTTTCTTAAGTTTATTAAAGTTATCAATGATCACACCGATGAATAGATTCAACGTCAGGAAAGATCCAAGCACGATGAAGACAACGAAAAACAAATAAGCGATGAAATTTGCTTCTCTTGACGGTTGCTGGTCAATCTAACATAAACAAGACATTGATAAGTTATATTATTTATTTAGTTATTCATACGACGGCCGGATCCGGTCACTCAGATACGGTTGATAAAATCCACGCAAGGATTCCTAAAAGATTACTATATACCCATGTTAAAAATGTTCTCCGGCCAACGAATAAGATAAAGACGTATTATATTTGTATATAATGTACAATAAAATAAATAAGATAAATAATGACAAACAAAATGTCATACAGCAAGAAATATCTGCAAAAATAATACTTACCCCTCTGGCATCCACACTCGCTTGCATAACTTCCATCCATCCTTCAAATGTAGCCTTTAAGAGAAAAGCAGTATTTATTAGATTATTAATTTTGTTAATCTAAGTGATATAACATTGCGGCTTTAAAATAAATTATCCAGGTTTTACTGTCCAAAATCCGATGGTATTAATCAGTAACCTCTAGGACACAAGAAGATAGTATTTTTGTATCATAGCAAACTACTACAATTACGGCCATACTGCGTTGAAACACTCTCGTCAGATCACCAAACTACACCGGGGTACGGTGGGTATCTTTGCTAATATATCAAAAAAAGTACCATTGAACGACCGTGCGTACTATTGCACGCTATGTGACCCAGATTCGTCCAATCGAATGACAGGAATTTATTAAGGTGTTATATAGTATTGAAGACGACTCACCACTTGAAAGAGAGCAACGTAGCCATTAATAACAGTATCAAAATTAATATTTGTATTTATCCAAGTGTAATTCTTATAAATACATTCCGTTTTATTATCGACAATATCAATGGATAGAATTTCTCCGTCATCATCTACACATTTGAAGAATCTGCCACCAAAAAACTGAACCCCAACAATGCTGAATATAAGCCAGAATACTAGGCAAACCAGAAGCACATTTCCAATGGCTGGAATAGCATGGGCCAGCGCGTTCACTACAATCTGACGAAACAAAAAATAGACTAGTAATTTAGGAAAAATGGTACATTATGTGTTATCATATCTATACACCTTACTTAAAATACAGGCGTCACAACGTGATACATTCTCTATAAAGCTCTGTCTACACTATCAAAGTAGTTTGGAAAAAAAAATGTGCCCAAATATTATAGTGAAATGCACAAATATGGTCGTAATATATGACATCATCATGTCCATAATTATGGGACAACACATATTTGTTGTCACATAGTGTAGACAGAGATTTACAGAAGTTGTTGGTTGTTGCTGAAAAATCTGACCCATTTTTGTTTTGTGCCTGAAATTATTGAGGAAAAGTAACGTATACCAACCTTCATGCCTTGCCATCTTGATATGGCTCGAAGTGGTCGCAAGGCCCTCAACGTTCGGAGTGATCGAAACGCTGTCAAATTGCCTAAACCCATAGCATCAGCCAACAAACTCAGTATTGATATCTATAAAACAACATAATAATAATAATTCGATTCGATCCAGTTACCAGAGAAAACTCTAGGTGACGTTAGGTTTTTTGTTTACTGTGTTCACGCACATGCGTTTTGTACGGAACAAATGTAATATCGTTACCGTATATATAATATTATTTTAATGTATTGTTTGAAGGTTTGAATGGCGAAATCAGATGTCGATATACATTTTGCGAAAGAACTGTTGAGTTTCTCGACGTTTCGGAAATGGAAAGACATTATCACTCATAAGGACGATCAAAGCATATTGATCGAAACGTCGAGAAACTCAACAGTTCTTTTCAGAACTAATATACGTGGTGTACCGCAACATTTATATCAACATTATTTTAATGATTTTCGGAAAATGTGAAACGTTTGGGAAGTACTGTATGTAGAAATATGAAATTACTTCCTAATATTATATAAATAATAATAATAAAAGTATGAAAACGAACAAATAAATAATCGTGTTTTAACTTACAATAACAATTACAAAATCCAGCCAGCACCAAAAACTAGAGAAATATTTCTTGAATCCTAAACCTATCCATTTTATGACCATTTCCAGTGTAAATATTACAATGAAGACATAATTTAATATGTTTAAAACGTTATCCAAAGTTGAGTTTTCTTCTAAATAGATATCTTCAAATGTCTATAACAAAAGTAATAAGAATACACAAATGAATATTAAATGTGCTACTATCTAGTGGATAGAAGGTAGCTTGTTAGAGAAGAAGAATAATGAGAAAAAAAAGAAGATTGTGAAGGAGAATGAGCTGGAAAAGAAGGTCGAGAAAGAGAATCAAAAGGAGAACAATTTGAAAGAGACTAAAAACAGAAAATGAGTAGGACCAGAGAAGAACTATGAGGAGAATAACAGAAAGAGAGAGAGAGAGAGAGATAGAAAGAAAAGAAGAAGTAGGTGTAGAATTAAGGGAAAAGAAGAAAGAAAATAAAAGGGTAAAAGGAGAAGAAAGAACGAGTGAAGTGAAGTAAGAGGAGATAAAAGAGAAGGATAAGGAGGAGAGGGAGAAGTAAGAGGAGAATGAGAAGGAATAGCATGAAGAGAATAAGAAGAAGTAGTGGGATGAGAATGAGAAGATTTAGTAGGAGGATAATGAGGAGATAGAGTATTAGGAAGAGAATGAGGAATAGGCCTAGTAGGAGGAGAATTTGAAGGGGAAGTAAGAAGTGAATGAGAAGGAGTAGTAGTAGGAGAATGAGAGGAAAATAAGAAGTGAATGAGAAGTTGTAGTAGGATTGGAATGAGTAGTAATAGTAAGAGGAGAATGAAAGATAAAAGGGAGAATGAGAAAGAGAAGTAAAAGGAGAATGAGGAGTAGTAGGAGGAGAATGAGAAGGAGAAGTAAAAGGAGAATGAGAAAGAGAAGTAAGATGAGAATGAGAATGAGAAGAGGAGAAAGAGAAGGAGTAGTAGGAAGATAATTACAAGGAGTAGTAAGAGGAAAATGAGAAGAAGAAGTAAGAGGAGAATAAGAAGAAGTAGTGGGAAGAGAATGAGAAGGAGAAATGAGAGGAGAATGAGAAGGAGTAGTAGGAAGAGAATGAGAAGAAGAAGTAAGAGGAGAATGAGAAGAAGAAGTAAGAGGAGAATGAGAAGAAGAAGTAAGAGGAGTGGGAAGAGAATGAGAAGGAAAAGTAAGAGGAGAATTAGAAGGAGTAGTAGGAAGAGAATTAGAAGGAGTAGTAAGAGGAAAATGAGAAGAAGTAAGAGGAGAATGAAAAGGAGTAGTGGGAAGAGAATGAGAAGGAGAAGTCAGAAGAGAATGAGAAGGAGTAGTAGGAAGAGAATTAGAAGGAGTAGTAAGAGGAGAATGAGAAGAAGAAGTAAGAGGAGAATGAGAAGGAATAGTAGGAAGAGAATGAGAAGGAGTTGTAAGAGGAAAATGAGAAGGAGAAGTAAGAGGAGAATGAGAAAGAGTAGTGGAAAGAGAATGAGAAGTAAGAGGAGAATGAAAAGGAGTAGTGGGAAGAGAATGAGAAGAAGAAGTAAGAGGAGAATGAGAAGGAGTAGTGGGAAGAGAATGAGGAGAAGTAGTAAGAGGAGAATGAGAAGGAGTAGTAGGAAGAGAATGAGAAGGAGAAGTAAGAGGAAAATGAGAAGAAGAAGTAAGAGGAGAATGAGAAGGAAAAGTAAGAGGAAAATGAGGAGAAAAAAGGAGAATGAGAAAGAGTAGTATGAGGAGAATGAGAAGGAGTAGTATGAAGAGAATGAGAAGGAGAAGTAAGAGGAGAATGAGAAGGAGAAATAGGAGGAGAATAACAAATCAAGAACTTACCAATGTTATACTGCTAGCAAATATTGTAAGCAGAATAAAAGACTCGAAGATTTTGTGTTCGACAATGATGTTGGCAACTAGTCTAGTTTTCATCCACGTTTTACCACAAGATGTTTCTGAGAGCTCTTGAAGTTTTGGAAACTTTCTCAGACAAAATGCGTTACATTTAACCGGAAAACAATCTTCAGCCTTCATTGTTCTAATGACGTCGTCTTCTTCATCATCTATAACAGCGGCTTCCTTTCCGTTTTTGTCTTTTCCAACCTCGCTCTCTCCAGTTTCTTCATTTGTAGTAATGCGTGTTTCTGTGCGTGGCACATCTAAATTGCTATCAAAGGATACAGACCGCCGTGCATTGTTTCCACTCTAAAAAATACTATACTATAAAGCACTGCTCTCAAAACTTTGTGTACCAAAGCATACAAATGATGTCGGTCAACAAAAGTACAAACAACTACAATCAATGTGCAAAATCTCTGGCTTTTTAGACACATAACGAGTTACCGGACTTTCCTGTATTCACAGTGAACGACGGGTAAGGATCCTCCTCCCAAATTATGCCCATGACGTGTATACATTAAATCATTCATTAATAATCACGCGTAACGGTTTGTAATTAGCGCCATTACAGAACAAACCATGGATACATTCGGTCATTGTTGAGTGACAACTGGTTCTTTACACTTTATAAAAAAAATCATATTCAACTAAAATAGAATGTATAATTTAATAGGAGCTAATAATTTAATTAGCTATAAATATTTTTACATTCCTTGAAAATATGTTTTGCTATTATGAGGGGAGGTGAAAGCGAAGGTAGAGGAAGGGGATATGTAGTGGATCTTAGAATTGGCAAACAAGCATGGCAAACACCAAGCTTCAGTGCCACATTCAATGAAATGATAGTAACTTTAGTAATGATTTCTATATCTTGAACCAAACACGTAATCCGTCTCTCTGGACAAATCATTAACCTGAATCCACACACCACCTTATCATAATTTTATTATTTTATAATTATCGAATACTATATTATTTATCATGTGATTATATTTATTTGAGTGTGGAAAACCAATAAAACAAACAAACAAACCTGGTTATTATTACCATTTCTTTTTTTCTCTATGAATTTGATATATTTGTATTTTCTATTGTGTCGAATTTCTAATAAATAATAAATAAATAAATAAATAAATTGCCCATGTGACATGTAAGGTTTACCTGTACGCTGTTATTACTGCCATTTCTTGACATCATTGGTGTTCCTTGATTGCCGTTAGACAGAATGGAATGGATGGATTTGGATTTGGAGACTAGTGATTCATTAGATGCTAGTACATTATTATCTTCATCTTTGTTTACAGGGAATACTTTCATCTCAATTATTTCTAATTAGAAAAAAAATATTAGCATGTTTTATAGTGATAAAGAAGGGCGATTATAAAGTTCGATTCTTTTTGACATATAATGTGTGTATAACGAACGTATACGTTCTGTTTTATAATGTGGATTTAAGGACAATAGCAGATCTAGACCTGGAAAGAAGCCGACGACGAAAAGGCTTTAGAGAACTATGTTTACATCCGTTTCTTGTTAACAAACTAAAAAACTCGTTAATTTAAAAGATAGTCGCGTTCATCAAACTTACAATGCATAGATTCATTAGGTTTTTGTTTGTACATGCCCATTCGTAAGTATGAATTATTTAAATATATATATATATATATATATATATATATATATATATATATATATATATATATATATATATATATATATATATATTAACAGGTTAGCTAACAACTATTTTGTAGTTTCTAAACAGTCTAATTAATACCAGAAATTACATTGTGTAAGCGCTGGTGAGATAGAGACAAATCCATAAATCAATTGCTAAAACATGCTACAGCTACACTGCTGAAGAAAAAGATACATGGCGAAAAGGTGTAGATATAATTGGACAGTCTGTCAGAAGACGCCGTAGTGAGTTAAAACAGTTGATACTTACTTGGTAGATTTGGATCTTGTCTAGCAGGTGACGCATGTGAATCACTGTCACCATCGTTTGCTTTACATTGACTAACGACTATCACTACATCACACGGTGGCTTGCTTTCATTGCCACTGGAGGAAACATTATCCTTAGATTCATTAACTTTGTCACTAACTCTGTTCTGTTTTCGGCAACATTTACATATAAACATAAAGAATCTTTTAATCTTTAAGAAAGCCAGGTTTAAACGTGATTCTTCGGGGGAACTGTTGAGACTCAGATCATTCGCAAAGGAGTTGAGCAGCAACGCCAGAAACAAATTCAATATCTGAAAAAAGAATGTTTGAATTTATTAAAGTCGTGTTTCTTATGGAAATGCACTGTTGAGAATTAATTGGACTTTTATCTGAAGCATGAAACACGCAAGCATATTTATTTGTAGCCTAGACAACAAACTTCTGAGTTGCACATCATGCTCTTTATTAAAATTCAAATAATAGATAAAAATCAACGGTTCGTTGTGGTTTTTTACATAAGAATGTGTGTTAATCAATATAAACACAATCATAATTTGTGTACAAATAAGTTTGTAATAAAGCACTTTGTTCTCTTGTCTTATATGACACTCAATTAACACCATTATTGTTCTGTCGCCGACTCTACACGTTTCTCTTTAATCCACTGTTACAAATATTTTATCGGAAAACGACGAAATACGTACTTTGATGCTTTGTGTTTCGTAATCTTCCTCTTAATCGGGAAAGCTATAGCAAGACACAGGCCATACCAAACCAAATTTAAGAAAGGCACTGAAATAATGTTTCACTTACCATGATATTACCGATGATGAGAGTTAAAATAAAGACAATTATACAGGTGCCAGGATTGGATGCCCGCATGCAATCGTACAAAGGTTCTATCCACTCTCCACACAGGATTCGAAACACCATCATAAGAGAATGATGAAAGTCTTTGAAATTCCACCTGGGAACAATTCCTTCTTCAAAATTACTATCAATATAGTCTCCACCAAACAGTTGCATTCCGATGACAGCGAATATATAAATAATGATGAGGAGCACCAAAGAGAGGTTTCCGACCGCTGCCATGGTGGTGCCGATAATGGACAGAAGAACCCGCATGGTCGTCCATGACTGGGCTAGCTTTAGGACACGAAGCTGTCGAAGATTGATTTCAACATTAACAATTATGATTTATTTATAGTCAAAATTTGTTATTAGTCATTTTATTATTAGATTTCATTCCGAATAATGTATTTCTCATAATATGGCATTTGTCAAAAATTGTCTTAATATCGTCTAAATTGTAGATTGTCATTATGAGATACAAGCCCACCACATACTGTCAACAACCATTCAATTCGAGACGTCAATTGACTATAACTAATACTCGGAAAAAAAACCTATTATTTTGTATTCTCATTTGTTGTATATTGTTATTATCAAACATATTCATATTCTCAATTTTAGAATATGGCGTAGGTGCGGAAGCTACCACTACGCTGATGGTGTAGGCATGTGCAAATGTTGTTTATGCTATATTATGTTCATGTAATCAACATATGGGTACTTACCAAACGAAATGTCCGTAGCACCGATAAACCACCACCTTCATAGCCTGATAGAAATACCTCGATCAAGCTAACACATACAATGACCAGATCAAACAGGTTCCAGCTACTTTTAAAGTAGTTGAAATCAAGCGCTATTATTTTGGCTATACATTCCACAGTGAAGATAATAGTAAATATCTAAAAATGAAAATGATGTTATTAATACTAAATTATTATTATTTATTTAATATTGATTTTGGACTCATAACAAAATAAAGATCTTCCTTCAAAAATCAGAATAAAAATAAATTAAATAATTCCAGTTCAGTCGCCTCACATTATGTTTTCCTATCCTAAACTTTTCCAAAGAATTCTATCTCTTGTTGGATATCTTAATTCCATCAAAGTCGTTCAAAGACTCAAGACAACTTTGCATAACCCTTGAACGGTTGGTCTATCTTATTGATTGCCTATAATTTGCTTTCATAAATCATATGCTAACATAGTTCTTAGTTTTGTTTATTTTAGTTGCGAATGTTCATATTTTAACAAGAGATTCGAACATCATATTGGTTAATAGTAATCTGTCAACAATTTTTTTTCTTACCGTATTTCCGATATTTAATATCTGAAGTAGTGTAGGACTAATGCCATAATGGTCCATTCCAAGAAATATTGTATTTACAAAAATACATATTGTGATGAAAAGGTCAAACAGCGGGTCAAGCACTACCCACGAAACTGCTAACTTAAACTGTCGCCAACAGCGGTAAATTGGTGCCGATAACTTGATGTTTCGTCGACAACACAAGCAACACCAAGTATAATTGCAAATATGTATATAATCGCTATCTTTTACTATATGTGCTGATTTATCTAAAAGCAAAAACAAAATTGTATTCTTTCTGATAGGTTGGACACAGTATACATATTATACATATATATTTTACAATATATTATTATATGTGCTTTTTTGCGATTCTATCTATCTAGTCTATACAAATGGTAGTGTAAAATATTAAAGGTATTAATGCTTCAGTGTGGACTATTATGTCGAGTGTAAAACTTGTACACTCTTATTCGATAGCGACGACGCTTGCAATTGACGATTTCTATTGCGTTTTCAATTGGAGGCGCTTATTCGATTGCGATGCTTATTAGACTCTGACGCCTATTGGATCATTTGTGGTACTTCACTAGCATCTGAAACGTGCTTTATAGATTCATTCGATCTGTTTCTCTTTACCAAAACTCCACAGTAGTTATACAATAATAAAAAGTTCATAGCTTAACATGTTCAATCAAAAATCAATAACGAATGAATGTATAATGAGTAGTACTTAGATTGTGACGCCATTACTAACTTACCGTCTGCCTGGTTGCCATCTCTGTTAACATTTATTACAGAAAACATGTCTACGGAATCTCCATATCTAGCCTGAAACAAGATGTTAAACGTATTGAGGCGAGACCAATCATTAGCAATGTTAATACCATGGAGAAAAACATTTTCTCCATGGTATTTATACAAACTCATAACAACATCATCCATATTGTCGCTAGCACCACCAACTGACAACAAGTCGAAGATAGATAGTGGCATGGTGTAAATAACATATGACCTAAAATATCTTACATCATGTATTGTAAATAAACTGTAACACAACGCTTTGAAGTAATACAGAATACATTATAATAGAATTTGTTCTTATAGCAACTTCCAATCAGGGGATCAATAATGTTATAATGTTCTTTATTATGATAATGCACTACAGTCCGTTTGGGCAAGGTAAATCAATCTCCAATTCAAAGTATTGGATTAGCAAACAACAACAATGAATTACAACACTCCAATGTTCCTCTCAATAAAATAAATACCTAGGTTTACTATAACATTATTTAGAGAACAAAAACAAACTGCAAACAAAATTACAAACTGTATGAAAACAAATTCCAAATGAAGAAACTATAACGTCTCGCTGTAAATCAGTATGTTATTAAAAACAACCTTTAAACAAAACCGTCAATAGAGTCACAAAGTTGTCGCGCGCAAAAGCATACCATTTTCATCATCAGTTGAACGCGCACAGCAATTTTGGAATCGGTGGGTTGAATGGCTATATAGTTTGAATAGCAATGAAACATCAGAAAAATAAATATTATGTGCAACTACAATTACCACAATATATTTTAAAAATTAAACGGATATAAAAAGGAACAAAAACAAGGGGTGGTGTGAGGGTGGAAATGAAATGTGCGGAACATCAAAATCCATTCTGATTTGTAACTTACATCATCATCTTCTTCTTCAAGTAAATCCTTAGTTGTGGTTTAATAAAAGTATAATTAAAAGTAACTTGTTAAAAAGTTCAATGACACTATGTCTATGTTTTTTTATTGGATGCTTAGCATTATTGTGAACATTTATTTCCTCATGTGCACTTTCAAGAACCTATAGTACAGTATCATCTTTCAAGGCGAGTAGGGTTACCTTGGTGTACTAGCACACATAGCCATAGTGACACACAGCCACTACTTAAAACTACTACTTGTAGGGCTCCTAGTACCGTAACCGTTGATGAAGACACTCCATTACAGGATTATCCTATGGGACAGGAACACACCTATGGGACAGGAACACACCTATGGGACAGGAACACACCTATGGGACAAGAACACACCTATGGGACAGGGAACACGCCTATTAAAGATGTATTGTCTCCCTGAAACAATAATTCTTAAAAATGTGTTGGCTGAATATGCAATTTAAATGCGACAAAATAGTTATTCACTTCGACCAAAAATTTGATTATTTACATGAAAAAACTGTAATTTAAAGCAAAAAAAATTATTTTGTCATTTTATAAGTGAAAACATAATTTTGTTCTATTGATTAACGTTATTAAACTTCAAAATGGCCTATTCAAAGTTCTATTTTATTAAACTTCATTTTTCATGTTTTTAAGGGACAATACATCTTTAAGGAAAGACTTTGTTTTGAAACTGTCCCATTGTAGTAATCTTCTATCTCAGTTTTCAAAAGAAAGTATGGATTTACCTCATTTCTAACTTCTTTTACTGTTTCTTCATTTGTTCCATCTTGCTTAATGTCATCAGTACTATCTTCAGGTTTATTTGTTTCTTGCTGTAGTTTCTGTTGTTCTAATAGTTTTTGTTTTCTTAATCTTAATTTTCGTTTTCGTTCAGCCATCTTTCGCAACTTCTCAGCATCCATTGTCATTACTGATTCTTTTTCTTTTTTGATATCTTTTTTCTGAAATGATTATCAGGAGGGCACTTATTTACTTATTACCAATCAGCTCATTATTATTATTATTATTGCTGAGAATGCTAATGTATTTATAGAGAGTTCCACAAACAATGTCGTCTCAAGGCCGATGAACAATAGTATCTTTATAATAATATCTGCGTGTCCGTCCGGTATTATTCAGAGACTAGGGTCGCAAAGTCTTCAAACTTGGTGGGTGGGTGCAGCTCGGTATAGGAAAGAAGTGTTTGTCTGCGTTTGTTAGGTCGTCAAGGTCCCCCTCCCCACCCCCTTATTGAATCATGTGGGTACAGATAGACCTGCTCTTGTCACAATAAATATTGTGGATTTCATTCTAATATAGGCCTATCATTATCGGTGATAATGGTGATAATGATGTTGTTATCTTTCATGATTTAATTACCATGATGATGTATTGTTGATGATGATGACACGGTGATGACTACACAATAACGGTAAAGACAGGTGTATTATAAACATACCCCGCTATCAACTTCTTCCGTATAAGCCATAGAAACAACAGCTAACATAAGGTTTATCAGGTAAAAAGCACCTAACATGGTTGTCATCAGAAAGTATAACATGTTCCATGGCCCTGCTGCTCGAATAACCTGCAATTAATAAAAACAAACAGCCTCAAATTATTATTTGATATTAAAAATAAATAGGCCTTTATTCACAAGGCATTACTATTAAAATATCATCTTTTAATTGTTCGTTTTAAGCATTGACAACAAAAGCTTTATAAAGCAAAATCGTACAACATACAAAGTCTATATTAATCTCCTTAAAACATATTTAATCTATAAAGTAAATCCAATTGTTTTGATTGTAATGTAGCGTGTTCAATAGATACAGTAAAATTAAATTGATTGAAATTCCCAAAAGAAATTAATATCCTATTCCTGCAACTCAAAATAACGCAGACTCAGATAGATGCTGCATCCATTCGGTTGTAGTCGTTATTATAACATTATTATGACTATGTTGCTTATTGAAGCGTTATAGAATAAATACTTTAAATCTTATTGGATCGACTGACTCACAATTAGGATACGGCTGCGTTAATTAAGCTACTCTCTTGCGAAATCCTTGGAATCCAAAAGAGAGCAATACACTATTTTGCAGTAGACGTTGTAGATAATATTTTAACCAAGTGCGACTAAATGCAGTGCCACCCAAATAGCAGTAATAGTAAAAGGCCACCGAGCGTTAATTACCTTGAGCACGTACTGCTACCATGTACTGCTACAGTGCTTCTAATTATAGCCACCTAGTGTAGTGCCACTTAACAGAGTCCCTATACATTGCCAACTCCGAAGCAGGAGACCGAGGGCATTGCCAGCGAGCACAGTCTAACCGAGGGCATTTCCACAACAGAAGGTATTGCCACAGACGGTAGTGCCACAAGTTCACACTCAGCCACTTTGTCGTGGACAGATGAGAGAGCGATAGTGGCTGCACGGATATGACGTGACTGTTAGGGAAGACGCATGTAGTTGAAAAGTGTAACATCTGAGTCCACATCGCATAGAGACTATTTGTATTATGCGCTATACAAATTTAAAACTATTAACCAATTGCGCAGTACAATGACATAATTTAGCATCAAACGTACTTACCAAATTGTACACATTTTCCCAATAGTCTAGAGTTATTAACTGAAAACACGTGAGCATAGCCCATCCAAAGTTATCGAAGTTAGTATAGCCATAGTTCGGGTTCGGATCAATATCCGGAAGACATGTATAATTCTCCGGACATTCACTGTTAAAAGAAACAGTGTCATTAAACAATTAAATATGCCTATGATTCAATAGAATTGAATAATATGTAAATATATTAAATTATTAAATGAGAGTATTCAGTTTAAACAAAGCAACCCATTACCATCATTTATATATTTCAAGAACGCCGATTAATAGTTCTAACTTATCTCATTCATTCATTTGATAGTTTTCTTGGTATTTTTTAATGCAAAAAAAAGTTGTCCATGTGATTTATTTTCAGGTTTTATGAAAAGCAGTTAAAACCATGCTCATTCAACTATTTCTCAATTGAAAGAAAAGAAGTGTTTTTACAATTGAAAAACTTTTACACTAAACGATCTTAAAATAATACATACACTCTATATTACAGATAAAAAAAATATAACAGATCTTACCTCCATCCACCGCTATGATAATAAAAGATAAAATAAAACAGGAGATTAGAATAGGCTACTAAATTGTTTAAAATACAATAGGCCACTAAATTGTTTAAAATACAATAGGCTACTAAATTGTTTTAATGTAAAAAATGCGCAGCATATCCGAGTTCTGTCGGTTAGATTCGTGTAGTGGAAAACAGGCCTGAAGTGAGATCTTCTAGTTTATAGGCCTATTATGTAATATGATGAAGTTAATATAATGTAACTCACCCAATCCCCGTTATATTGCTACACACCAGAGGATCTCCGTTCAACATAAACCAATTTGCTTTAAAAAAAAAACAACACGAAAGATTTAATATAAATTAATTTGTCCTGGCATAGCTAGACTCTGCATAAAATGATGTTTGTTTAGGTTCAAAGGATTTTAAATTACGTCATTTGAATATTTTCGTACGCAGAAATAATATTGATGTTGGTAAAATTAGTGTCTCGTTTAGGGTAGTAGAAGTTAATGGTGTTTATATTGCATTCAAATGGCATCAATCTAGGATTGATTGCGCTAATAATAATCAAATACACATTGCTGATGATTGTGTTTCGTCAGCGAATATTTAAGAAAAAACACAATTATAATATTGTATGAACTGGCAATTTTATTATTAATTTTTAAAAGGGCAAGGGAAGTGAGAATCTCAAATTGTCCTGTTATTACTAGTAATACTTCTACTAATAAAGTATTTATTCTGTTTTATATTATTATTATGTATTTATTCACATTATTTAGTTGAATATCTTCGTTTTGTCACTTTATTCGAAAAGTTCTTACTCATGGTTGTCAAAGGTAGGCATAGTAATAATAACAACAAACTTACTTTCATTGGCTATATAACTATTATAATACTCCTCCGTTTCATTTATGTCTGTAATATCAATGGATGCAACGCATTTTTGTTTCAAAGTTCCCATATACACTTGCAACGAAAGTAACGCGAATATACTAAGTATAAAAAAAGTTAACACCATAACTTCACCGAGCATCTTCATAGACCGCAGTAGTGCATTTATTATAGATTTCAATCCTGAAAAAAAGATTAAATTGTGGTAATTTGAGAATTTCTATTACACGTTAATTGATTTTAATGCTTGTAGCTAATTAAAAAATATGATGACATTAAAAATTTAAGGGATGGAAATCCCAAGCCTACTTCCAGTTGTTAATTTTGTTTCTAATCAGAATGAATATCACACTTCTTTATTTTGAGCCTCTTAACATGGAGAAAAAAAGCCTGTTTTCTTCAGGCGAGTCTATTCGTGCGAATCGAACATTTCTGAATTGGCTGCGCAGTTTTAGCATTCACGCGATAGTTTAAAACTGGCTAGGCTATGCAAGTTTAATAACAATAATAATAACAGGATTTTCATAGCGCACATACCACTCAAGAGTGCTCAAGTTTGTATGTGATTAGTTATAAGCTATTTAATGAACAGCATTCAATCATATTGCAAATGCCTAAAAGCAAATTGACGCCGACATCCCCTCGTATTGATCTTCGGTCTTGTGGGAGCTTTAAGCTTGGTTCCCACTAGGACGCAACGCAAGGACGTAACACAATGAAAAAGTAGCAGTTCGAATAAACAATCGCTTGCGTTGCGCTTACTTTCCTTGCGTTGCGTCCCAGTAGAAGCTTCCACAACGACCAAAGACCGATACGAAGATCTTTAAGAAGTTATTAGCTCAACGCCGATCAATTTGTAAAATATGCATTGAAAACAAAAAAAATTCCGTGGTATTCTTCAGTAGTTGACGACGGATATTGATGGTTATGCGATGTTTTCTTTTACAAATAAAATTGCACAATATATCTCCATAATGGAAACTATGCTCAATGTGAAACATTATTACATGCGTGTCTAGAGCAGTCAATCATAATATCTATAAATAAGCTTTAATCTTTTATTCAAATTCAATTATACGATTTCCTCGAAGCGTAACGGATTTTTTTTGCTTTTATAATTACAATAATATGTCAATTTCGCCCAATATTCATGCTATATATTTGACATATAAATTATTTATTAACTTGTTATTTGCAACCGCCACCCGCAAACAATACATGAATAATTAACAAAGTTATATAAATATAAATAAATAAATTCCTCCCTAAGCAGAGAAAAATTAAAGATTTCTCCCTAAGTAGAGAAAAATTAAACAACAGATATTTTCTTCCAAATTCCTCCCTAAGCAGAGAGAAAGTCTCTAAAGACAAAATCTTCTCCTTCAAATTCTTCCCTAATATAAGCAGAGAAACATTCTCTCAAAGAGTTCAAACTTCTTTTGTTCCCGAACACAACATTGTCTATGCTTCCCTCTAAGAAGAGCATGTAGATCTTTATAACATGGATGAATTATTAAGTTCATTATTTTCAGATTTACCTTGAAAGAAACGGAAACCCACAGGCCAAACATAGGCTATTATATCAGACGTACCCTGGGATTCAGTCATTATTACTGTGTACAAAATTACCGTTGGCAATAGAAACATGATCGCATGAAACGCCTGTGAAAACACTATCGGATATCTGAATGATGGTATTTCAATGATAGGAAACGAAATTAATTAATTCTGTTTTAGATCGCTTAATCGATCTACTGGGTTAATCTTAATAGAAAATAGGTTGTCTGGGCTAAGTACATTGTATACTTATATAGCTTTTATTTACACAGTATAATATATTTGTTATGGGCTCTAAACGTGTATGTTTAAAGGTTTGTATGGCGAAAAAACAACAATTAAGATAGGTTTGCAGTTATAGGCCTAGGCCTACACAATGTGTTTTTCCGAAAAAGAAGTATAAGTTAGGTTGAATGTCTTGACGATACTCATACCATCTTCTGGAGGAATGAAACGTCGAGAAATCCTCACTTTCCATCCTTTTCGGAAACATATACATGTACTGCAAATATAACATTTTTAGTCGCATGGACGTGACTCTATAGTTCACTATGTCGGTCGGTCGGTCGGTCTGTCGGTCTGTCGGTCTGTCTGTCGGTCCGGTATCACTATGCGTTTCATCGCTTTCTGACCTTATCTTGATATCAGTTTAATCTAGCTAAGTCAATTTTTCACAGTATATTCCTTATGGCCAGGAATAGATGTGGTTATGTTTTAACGGTGCGCAATAAAAAATTACGTGGTCTACGCACGATTTAACGAAATCACGTTTGTAATCATATCTTCACAACCATGAATCACAATTAAATAAAATTTGGTACTCATAAATTTCAGGGCATAAATCATCATATGGCAATACAATTACGTGCGTAGCGCATGTAACGCGCGCTTAAAATTTTACAAAATTTATTTTCGATGAAATAAGAGTACGTTTCAGGCACTTTTAAGCGTTTACAAAATTGCCATGAGTGCGCAGATTTTTGCGCGCGCACTGCGCGTTAAATGTTATTGCGCACACTTTTTGCCCGATTTCTGTTTTCTTGACTTTCTTTTCAACTCGAAATTACGTTATACGAGCACGTCAAAAGTGACAGGCTACGCACGTGTAAATTAGAAAAATATAACTGTTTTTAAACATTTCAACATTTTTAAACATGTTCAGTAATTTCGGTCAGTTGGTAGGTTGGTCGGTTGGTCGGTAAACACTAATGAGCACGCGACTGCAGCCATCTATATGGCCTTGTTGCTAACAACGTTTGGTTTTAATTACTTTACCTGGTACTACGGATATCGTCTTTAATGCTCTTAGAACACGAAACGCCCTCAGGGCTGTAAAATCACCAACTTCTACGTTAAAAAGACTAACGCAAAATGTAATATACCTGTGAACAAAATAATACTTTTTTTAAATATAATTATTCAAAATATAAATATAATTATTCAGTGTTTAAAATATTCGTTATTGATTCACAAACATTTAAAGTGTGTCGTCTTCCACAAGACCACATTATTAGAGGCCCTGTTTACGTTAAAATAAGGGGACAACTGAGCATATAAGCACTGTACAATATCAATTTCCTAGATACAATCTTTTAATTATATTCCATTTACATGTGCTTGTTTCCTTAGTGTGATTGAGTCGTGAAAACTAATTATTAGAGGCCCTTCTTACGTTAAAATAAGGGGAAAATTGAGCATATAAGCACTGTACAATATTAATTTCCTAGGTACAATCTTTTAATATTCCATTTACATAAATATGTGCTTGTTTCCTTAGTGTGATTGAGTCGTGAAAACTAATTATTAGAGGCCCTTCTTACGTTAAAATAAGGGGAAAATTGAGCATATAAGCGCTGTACAATATTAATTTCCTAGGTAAAATCTTTATATTTCATTTACATAAATATGTGCTTGTTTTCTTAGTGTGATTGAGTCGTAAAAACTAAGAAATTGTTTTCACTGTTAACAACTTTTCATGAATATTGCTCGAGATTCAATTGACTACACATCATTGTGATGTCAGTATTGTGTTTTGATAAGCCATTCTTTGCTCTATAACAATTAATAACAAAAGAGAATGTCACAAGTATCTGACATTGCATCTTCAATTATTCATCAACTACGTCATTAACCTTCTTCACATCTTAAAGGTCATTATTGATATTGGTATCGCCTTGTGTTGTTGTTGTGTAAGCATGGAGGAATTTTATGGTTTAATATATCAGAATATATAAATGAACATACAGTTCATTGTCAACAAAATCGATAAAATAATAATATATCTATGTAGGCCTATGCATAAATTCATTCATAAGGAAACATATATTGGTCAGCCTTGCTTTATTTTACATGTATAAGCAGCAATAAAAACAATAATGATACCAAACACTAATAATCACAACGATTTTCGGTGGCCTAAACAGTCCAACGGACGGCGCATCCCGGGTAAGTTACCGATAATTGGCCCATGAAGTTAACTTAGTGGGGGTAAATTAACTAAACCCGATTTACCGTTATCCTTGGTTCCAACGGGAATCTAATTTCAAATTCTGAATACATAGGCCTAACTGTATGTATAACAGGGCATGGAAACTTTATCAATTATTAAACTTGGAGTCAATTTAGACGAACCAAAAACACTACTTATAGACCAGCGATTACACTGAACCAATCAGAAATGATGAAAGTGTAAGTGTCGCAGTATAAGACTTTATTTCGATCCCTCCCCCACCCCACATAAAAATAAATACTTACGCTAATAAAATAACTAAAAAATCCAGCCAATTCCATGGATCTCTTAGATAAGTGAATTCTTTTAGTACAAAACCTCTTGCTATAACTTTGACCATCATTTCAATAGAATATATGGTTGTGAATAAATATTCGGCAATTTCTAAATGTATTGGCCTGTAAATAATGAAAGTATAATTATAGGAAATACAATAATAAAATTTGGAAGTCATAGGTGAGTTTTTTGGTCAGATTTTTAAAACTAGTAGCTGTACAGTTGTATACTCTGTGGCCTACATTTAGAACAACATTGCAAACAAAACTGCGTATGGTTTAAAATGTTACATTAAGCAGCTCCAACTTTATGAGATAAACAAAATGTGTCCATGGTCATGATGATGTCATAGCACTACCTTATTTGAGCATATCACTATCATATTTGAGCATATCACTGTCATATTTGGATACATCACACTTTTTTGGTCAAACTAGTTTGATAGTGTAGACATATCTTTACAAACCACTTCAATATACAGTGTAGGCCTAATTACGTCAGATAATAATGACGATTAAGTTGACGAGGCTAGTAGTCAGGATAGTAGGCCTAAAGATAGTGATGAGGTAATTATAATAAAGTATAATAAATAAAAATAATGATGAAAATAATAATAATAAACTCACACATCTTCATCCTCTGGCCTAGGCACATCCATTGCTAAAAATATACAGTTTACTAAAATGGTAAGAATTACAAAAATATCAAATAATGTGATTCTTGTTAAGGAACACAACAAAAGGTAAAACAGTATACATCACAATCTAGTTACATGCGCGCCCGAGTGGGAAGACATCGAGAGATACAAAATGTGACAGTCTGTGCCTATATACATTTTAAAGCATTGTCTACGTTATTATCAAACTTGTTTGACAAAAACAGTGTGATATTCCCAAATATGGTAGTGATATGCTCAAATATAACAGTGATATGACATCACCCTGTCCATATATGGGCACATCACATTTATTTTGTCATATACAGTTTGGAATGTAGACAGAGCTTTGGATTCAAGATTCAAGATTCAAGAAATTTTATTTGTCCATAAAATGGAAATTCACTTTGCTTGGTAGATTAAAACAACAGTATTGCAACAATTTAAAAACGTGCAGTATTATAACAGATTAAAAATACAAGATAAAAAGTTAAAAATACTGTTAAAAATGTAAAACTATTAAAAATTGCATTAACGTCTTACATTAGAATTAAAAATATGAATGCTATTTACAACGAAGGATTTTCTAGTTCTACAATGATTTGCTCTTGGAGGTCGTAGCCTAATGCCTGATCTATTTAAGTTATAACAGTAATGTAACGGATGAGTGGGGTCTTTCATAATATTGTTAACTTTTTTTAGAATACTCTTTTCATAGATAAATGAACAAGGCGTTAGATCAGCTTTAATAATACGTTGTGCAATTTTACGTGGTCTCTCAATATTTTTCTTATCATTTTCAGTAAAGTTACCATAAAAACATCCAATGCTAAAAGATAAAATACTTTGAATAATACTTTGATAAAATAGAATTAAAATAGTGTTATCAACTCTAATTTGCTTGAGTTTTCTGAGAAAGTAGAGCCTTTGAGATGCCTTCTTAGTTATTGGAGAGACAAACCATGGAGAAACTATAAGCAAAACAACACATACATTGTTTTATAACAATTATTCTGTTTAGAGATATGAAATGAAAATTGCTTGCTTAATTGTGTGACGTATAATGTATTCCATAAAGTGGATCTTTAATAATAAAATTATTATTACAATTTGTAATATCATTCTCCTCAGATCTTAAATAAAATAACATTGTAAACATAATTATATGAAAATAACATTGTAAATTCCCACGCAGTTCTTTTTTTTATAAATATTATGATTGTGTTCATGATAATTACGTTTTTAAGAAAGTACATGTAGCCGATAGTTATTTTTATATTATATGCCTTTATGCTCATTAACAGTCTAAATTAAAGTCGATCGTATGCCCAGAACAATAATTGACAATGTGCTTTTTTATAATATATACTCAGTTTAGACACGTTCTTTCTTCATTCGTGTTGGTACCATTTACTTTAAATGTTCACCAAGGTTATCCATTATTTATTTAGTGGGGACGTTTTACTTTTAAAAAATGTCTTTGGTATAATAACGCACAATGAAGGTTTTCTTTTATCTGATTGTATAAAGAAAGATGTTGTTAAATAAATACATTAAAGCTGTATTTGACTGGCATTGCCTCGTGTGAACACGAGTGTACGAGGATCAGCAAATTAATTATCAGGCAGCAAATTTTACTAAAACCTCTTAACTTAAGATATTTTTACAAAAGACTTTATGAATCGTAAGTAACTGCAAGTAATTTAATCAAAGGATATCTATGTGTAAGAATAAGCAGCATAAGTCGTCGAACCGGGTTGATAGGTGAAAAACAAAACAACGCCTTTGAAGCGGAGAATCGGTACAGTGACGTCTTTCCTCCAAAACGCTCTCCAACAACCATAAACGTCTGAAAATAGAAACACAGGTGATTTAAATAATCAATGACAGATTTATGAACAAAGTAAAAGTATACTTAAAATCATTTTATCATTCAGGGTGAACGATCAGGGTGCATTGTGTTGCCATACAAAGCGTGTGGATACGAAGTGACTTCATATGAAACATATGGGGCGCCACATAACCAGCAAAAGTACAGTATATACATTTTACAGAGCCATATATTTCAAATATATGACTCTGTAAAAGTGTATATGTGTGTTAAATGGGTGTGTCCGCTAAATAGGGGTTGAGTGTTAAAACAAGTTGCTCCTTGTTTGTTTAATTGAAACGTCTCCTAATAGAAGGGAGGTTTCCATGAATAGTGGGATCAGGATTATGTTGGTTTTTTTTTCGATTTTTGTTAAATGATAGTTGTTGTTCTTGCCTTTTGTGTACGTTTTTATGAAATTGTATTACCCCAACCAAATGAATTTCTCTGGAGTCTGGGTAATGAAGTGTTATTTGTTGTATTGTATAGGGGTGTGTCCTTGAAGACAAGAGGCGTTCTACTGTAGCCTAATTATGTAAATGTACATATATTTATACATTGTCTGTTATCAACTGCAATTAATGAAAACGGCCATATTTATATTATAAGATTGATTACAAATTTCATAAAACACGCTATATCGGTCTGAACACGGATGAATACAGAGTGTATCTATCTATATCTCCATGGTTCAAAGAATATTATTTTCAGAACATAATATGTTATCCCTAAGGACGTACATGCGGAGGATTATAAATATAAAGGTACAAAGATATATGACATCCATGTGATAGGATTCAACGCAGTTACTAAGTATTGACGTTTTCAATTCAGCGGCAACTCAGCGAAGAGACTGGTGAATAATACATGATGAATTAATAATTTGTATTTTAACAACAATATGTATAGTTTCATATTAATATCTCCGACAATTTCATCTTAACATATATGTATAATTTGTCATTTTTATTGTTTCCATAGAAATATCTACGTGTCCTTTTGTTGATGTTAATCTCTGTTTATGGTGTTTTTTATAATAGAAGATTAGTAATTGCTATTTTTCTATTAAAATGCGTATACAAATATAGGCCTATATGCGATGTAGACGTGCACCCAATTTGTGATAATATGATAATTTATATATTGTTGTGTTTAGTTGCCGTTTTCTATATTTTCTTCAAAATCAGTAGTAGGAGGAGTTTAACATTTCAGACTTTTAAATAGTGTTTCATTAGACGCGTTTACATGTCTAAATACATTTAGAAGTGCTTTATTTAAACGCGTTTACATGTCTAAACACATTTAAAAGTGCTTTATTTAAACGCGTTTACATCTAAACACATTTAAAAGTGCTTTATTTAAACGCGTTTACATTATATAAACACATTTAAATGTGCTTTATTTAAACGCGTTTACATGTCTTAATTCTTACCTTTAGTAATTCTTACTAAAGGTAAGAATTACTAAAGGTAAGAATTAAGAAGTGCTTTATTTTAAACGCGTTTACATGTCTAAATACATTTAGAAGTGCTTTATTTAAACACGTTTACATGTCTAAACACATTTAGAAGTGCTTTATTTTAAACAGGTTTAGATATTAAAATCTGAGAGCCCAAGATCTCTACAAATATTTTTAAATTTTGTATACGAATTAACATTAGCTATTTAAAATAATCTGATTTCTACCACGAGTCACAACACTTTTGTATTAGACATAATTAATTTAACTGACATCTGATAATTGTGAGGGCTATACAAGTATCTATTGACCATGAGCCTCGCTGTTAACGTTAATCACTTTCCTAATTTATCTGTCTGATAAATACAAAAAATAAGAAAAGAACAAATTTAGTTGATTAATCATTTCTTAACTTATTTAGTTTCATTTTGCATTAACAAGCTTCCGTTTACAATGTCAATATATTCATTTTGATGAATTACTCTTATTTACTTACTGTATTAAAGCCCAACATTTTTGGCCGCCCTTTATTTTTAAGCAACGATCGCGAAAATAAAGGGCGCGCGAAAATCACGAAAATCCCTACGATGTTGTTTAGAGTCTATCAGGCCTAGCCTAGGCTTAGTTAGGTATATTATTTTCTAGTATTTCAAATTATATACAGTTTGTTTGTTAATTAACGATATACATTTTCAACAATGGTAAGATGGAAGTCGTTTACAATAGAAAATAGTCATTTAAAAAAACATATGAGTCTATCATCATTATCAAAGACAACTTATTATTGATTGTATTATTCAGTGTAATCGATATATAAAGTACATTACAAGATAAAATTCATAACGAGTTACTAAAAACTAAAAATAGAGAAATTTAGATCCAAAATAAATTATTTCTATTTTATTAGATTGTTAAATGATTTAATTACGTTCTTTTCTGTAGCCTTACACTTTTAAGAATTGATCTAGCAGTGGTTGATTCATAACCATAGTGGAGGTTAGAGTTGGCTGGTCCTGTAGAATTTCGTTGCACATAGGCCTATCAATGTATAAGTGCAATTTACAAAGATGTAACAGCTCTATTTTTATTATTATCTTAGCTCAGCCCAAACCATGATATGGCTGGTCCTGGAGACTTATATATTTTGCTTCATGTTTCGAAGTACAATCCAATTTCCGGGCACCTAGCAACTCTATTTTTCAAAATTATCTTAGCTCAGTCCCAACAATGATAGGGCTGGTCCTGGAGACTTAGATATTTTATTTCATAATTTCGAAGTACAATCCAATTTCAGGGCACCTGGCAACTTTATTTTTTAAAATTTTCTTAGCTCCATCCCAACTATGGTGGGCTGGTCCTGGAGACTTATATATTTTGCTTCATGTTTCGAAGTACAATCCAATTTCCGGGCATCTAGCAACTCTATTTTTCTAAATTATCTTAGCTCAGTCCAAACCATGGTAGGGCTGGTCCTGGAGACTTAGATATTTTATTTCATAATTTCGAAGTACAATCCAATTTCAGGGCACCTGGCAACTTTATTTTTTTAAATTTTCTTAGCTCCATCCCAACTATGGTGGGCTGGTTTTGGAGACTTGTATATTTTGTTTCATATTTCAAAGTACAATCAAGTTTCCGGGCACCTAGCAACTCTATTTTTTCAAAATTTTCGTAGCTCCACCCAAACCATGCTGTAGAATTTCGTTTCATATTTTAATGTATAAGCGCAATTTCCAGAGACCTGCAACTCTATTGGATGTGGGTCAACCAGGGTGGAGGGAGTGGATAGTGTTAGTCCCGCATTCGCACCCTCCAGACAGCAACCAGCCTACGCATCTGCACCCCAAACACTTGTCTTGTTTGAATAACAGTCTATGCAAAGTCCGATATACTCAATAGACAACCTAATTATAAGAGTTTCCATGGAGATACGGCTACGTGTCTATGGTATGTTGAAAATCATCTAACAATACAACACATACGTAATTGATACAATGCAAATTGCAAATACAATAAATAAATAATATAATTTTGAACGAGATTAATAAAAATATGTTTAGTTTACTGGACTAAAAAATATGTAAAAAAAATGTATTGTATCTGATCATGTTTTGTCTTACGTGGGTTCATCCCACTTTTATTTCCATAAATACATTGTACAGTACATTTCTGCTGTACATCACTTTATATGTTCTGATCCATTGTGTTTTTAAATTACGTTCACATATATCTTAGCTTATATATTTTAATGTATTGTATCTGATCATTATATAACCAGCTTTTTATTATATTTAGTGTATGAAATGTATATTAATATTTAATTTTATTTAGACATAATCTCTATATGAATTCCTGCTGGTAAGAAACATAGTTATAATAAATGAGCTTGTAGATGTTCTATAAAACAAAAAGAAAAAAACATAAGAAATTAATACTTTGGGAGGGCCTATTTGGGGCGGGGAGGCAACTGGTAAGCGGTGCATAACGAAAAAACCCAGATATTTTTTGGAATAATTAGTATTTCGACCAATCTGAGATCAACGGAAAGCTATATTAAATTCAGCATGTTTTAAAATAATATATGTATTTCGAACTACCATTATATTTTCAGGGCGTCACAATATAAATTCCTTTAATTTTTGTTTTTTGTGTGTATAAATACATAATATAAAAGACCACCCATTAATTCAACTGATAAAGAAATGTTGAATTGTGGTAAATAAAAATAATATAAAATCATAGGTTTGAGGTACAACAAATGCAATGCATGCAGAAGAAAAATGTTATGCTAGTACCCCCCCCCCCCCTCCTCCGCCCCCCAAACTAGATACAGTTCCTATGTCTAAGTGTCATTTCAATATGCAGTTATGCAGTTACAACGTTTGGATAACGTTTATTTGAAAAGTTTATCTGCGAGACAGGCTATAATTTTAAACGAGAGTTTCAGCTTAGAATTCTACTGATTGTTGTGGGCCAACATAAACAATAATAATTCTGAACTCTGCCCTTAAAGATGTATTTTCCCCCTGAAAAAATAATTCTTTTTGTTGAATACGTCATTTTAATGTCACATAATAGTTGTATAAATAAAAAATAATAAATAAAATGTATTTACCTAAAAAACTGTCATTTAAAGCACAATACAGTCAATTGGCTGCCAGCCAATTAGTTTTTGGTTGAATTTAACCATTTATTTTGTCATTTTATAAGTGAAAACATTTATTTTTTCCGTTTTTTCTACGAAAGTGATTAACTTTATTAAAACTATTAAAAAATCTATTCAAAGTCAGTTTTGTCTTCATTTTCATATTATCTGAGGATTACTAGTAATCGATACTTTATGATGATAATAATAATAATAATCATTTTTTCGATATCGTAAAAACCATGTATGCAAGGTATAGTACCATCGATCAACAGGCTGACAAAAACTCAGGGGGACGCGAATCACGTCTAAAACTCAGAGGGACGCGAATCACGTCAAATACTGTCTCTAAACTGACGAAAAAAATATAATCTATAGAATAATAATTCATTCAGTTTCGGTTGACCATCAACCAGAAAAAATGCAAAGAAATGTATTACACGAATATGCATTAATAACTTGTGTAGTTGTTATTAATATTATTATCTCATAAACATTTATTAGGTACATATAAATTTAACAAGATATATATTAAATTCATTGTTTATTTATAATATAAGCATTGCATTAATATATGAAGAACGGACATATTCCGCACGATATCATTATTACTGTATGATATAACTATTAAAATTGATGAATATTTATTGAAGCGAAATTGCATTTTATGGGTTTTTGCGTCGTAACGTATATAATTGACGCAAAATGAGTTCTTGTTCCTTATTGATAGGTCTATTATGCAATATTTTAATTTTCTGATACAGTAGCCGTTAATAATACTGCTCGTTTAATACGTTTGGATAAACAGTATCGTATCGATTAAAAAAAATCCGTTTCTTTGCCAAGCGATTTGTAGGCTATAATACAGTACATACATATAACGAACACATTCACTATCTGGGATATTAGGCTATACTTAATGTTGAGGTAAACTGTGCGGTAGACCACGTGTACATTTAGTTCTGAAAAGAACTGTTGAGTTTGTCGGCGTTTTGATATTACTGAACATTAGGACAGAACCACCCCCCCCCCCCCCCCCACACAATTAAAAAAAAACGGAAACAAGACAAATTACAGTATTAATGTTATTCTTAAACTGATCAATCATATGTATTATTACCATCAACTGCCGTTATCATCCCAATTTTTTTTTTTTTTACTATTGATTATTTTTTGGTTTGTGGAGGAAGATTTTCATCAGCGAGTCATCTCTCGACATACACTATAATATAATACAGAACCTAGTTACGCATGTTAATGTATTGTGTAGCGTGGCCTACAATTGGAGTGTGCTTCCTCACTTGATTCCTTCGTTTGGGGACGGCTAACGGCACAATATGCACTAGAGATCGTAGGTACGTCCCGGTCGAAATTTAAGTACGTTCAAACTGTTTGCTGTGAATACCAATTACTGTGTGAAATAATTACCATTTAAAAGAAATTTAGGCTAACACAAGTTCAATTGGTAGGCTTACCGGAATAATACATTACTCGTCAATTACAGGATGGATAAACTGTTTTATATTGTATCGTGTTTAAACCTAGTCTCATTTTAGGCTTAGGGAGTGAAGTTGAAAGAGTTACAAGTCTGGCACTAAGGTCAGGATTGAACCCTTAACCCAAGTTACCCACCAAGCTACAGTTCCACTCATCTCATAGAACTAATATATAGGCCTAATGATTATCTACTGTAATACTATAAAGATACAACTGTCATTGTGCAACGTTATTAGATTATATTATCGACACGATCCCGCGAGTCATTATGCATTTTAAAAAAATAATACCCATCATCAAGGACATTTCTCCATAACGCAATTAACATTAATTGTCTGCAATTTCAAATTACCTGATATACCATTCTACATGTGTTTCTACCAATTAACAGGTCAATCATATTTTTACAAGTTAATGTCGTAACGTGATTTAGGTGTATGTCATTTAGCGATATACCTTACAATAATACAATTAATTTTATATCTATAAGCTTATCCTTACGGGTATTATAGGTATAGGATTCTTGTTAGTAAATGCGACATGAGAAGGAAATAACGATTAGATAATCGTACTAAACTTTATGAATCCCCTCCCCCACCCCCCAAAACCGGATTAATATATGGAGTGCAAACAGTCAAGGAAAGTGCAGTAAAAGTCATTCGAGATGGGGAGGAATCTCATACAATTGAAAAAAAAAACAAGCAAATTTCTAAAAATATTAAAATCAATCATAATTTTTTTTTCTCTGTCAAGATGTTACCATCTGGTAACTCCCAAAAAAATTACCGATAAAAACCCCAGATTTCTCTGTCTAATTTCAACTATGCGCTGAATTTTTCAAAATTCGTGTAGTAAAAAAAAATCTATTGATAGATGATCGATAGAAATGTTAATAATAATTATAGTTAATCTAGTGATAATAATAACAGTATTGTGTAATTATATATTACCAGTAGTGTTATATATTTCATTTCATCTTTTATTTCGGAAAAAATAATACAGGGTACAAAATTCTCCATAGCTCAAGACAAAATTAGTGTCCACATTATTATAAATATAAAGGAAACAAAATATATATATTTTTTTACTAGCACACATACTAAACATTATTACCTGTTCATCTTCTCTAGCTGGATCTAATTCCACTATCGGTTTTCCGAGATATGCCTTTGGTACTTTTCCGTATCGTTCTGGTAGAGGTTTAGGAGGTATAAGATCCACATCATATGTCTTAGACTTTGGTTCCTCTTCTTCTTCCTCTTCCGAAAGTATACTTCTTTTACTGGCGGCTCTTTCCACGTTTCCATCTGTTGTCTCCGTTCCTCTTTCCACCTCATTCTGAAGGTAGTCGACCGTGAAGAGTTTTAATTTTGAGTTTTGACTATCCTTATCTGTACTCATTTTATCTGTTTCTACACCTCGACAATAAATCTATCGCTATGCAATTTTGATTATAAAAGTATACAATGTTAGCTATGCCATCCATGGTTTGGTAACATGATTTAAACTATAGGTATAGATACTTGCGGTCTCAATGTCGAACATGACGTAACAATCCAATGTAGAAACAATTATGCCGTGTATAAAGAGTAGGAACAAACCGACTTGATTGCAATTTATATCCACTAATAATTGAGTTCTCACATGCGGAAGGCACTATAGGGAGGCGATGTTAAAAATCCATTGCTGTCGACTAAAGGCGCTGCTGTACGAAAAGAAATATCGATCCATTCTGTCAAGAGATTGTGGCAAGTAATAACGAACCATTCACATGTGAACAAATTAATATCAATCGGAAACTAGAAACCAATCCTAACTATGTGTTGATAAGGACTAAGGATACGTTGTGTAGGCCTAAGTATTTTCCTTAGAGGATGTCCCAATGTACAGCTAGGGGATCACCGTTACCTCTTCACCCCTATTTAGCAGATCTCAGGCTCAATGTTGATTCTAAAAAGATCCAAACCCTTTTGTTTCCGGAACTATTGTTACCGTACTGGAGGCCGATTTATCCTTTAGTTGCTACAACAGTGGCTATTGTTCGTATTTTGGAGATTTCGTGACATGCGCAGTGGCACTGATCGAGATTGGCATTTCCATTCAACGAGGTATTCTATTATGAACGTGTGCTTATTTGCATGTTAATGAGAATTAACGCCTGTTTACTGGCAACCAACTTGGATTTCAAGGTGTGCGCTACTTGCTTATTTATTTCAAGTAATTTACACAAAAATAGGGCAATAATTGCCTCGTGTTTTACTAAAAACATATATACAATTCACTGTCATTAGTTCAACCTAAAAGCTTGGAGCTGACAAATTATCATAATTATTAAAATATAAATATAAATTCAAAGCATACACAAGGTCTCTACGTAGCCTTTATAAACTTATATTTGTATGTAGGCCTATTTACATAAACAGTGGCGGAAGCAACGGAGTGTACAAAGTTGATCAAATTAATTAATTATATTTTAAAAATTTATGGTCTGATTATAAGAGAGGGTGGGGCTGAAAGTAGGATGCTACATGTGATGTACGTACTAGTTCACAAGAACTTCTTGTTACCGTTAGACCCTGCCCCACCGCTTGTCAAAATCCTAGATCCGCCACTGAAAGGAGATATGTGATCCCTACCCAATTAAGAAATGGTGTCCAAAAAAATGCCTTCCCATCTCTGGACCAGATCCGCCTATAATATGAATTTATAGAATATGTTATATATGATAAATCAGTATTGTTAGCCACGAAGGTAAAATATAGGTTTCATTCATCAACCCAGTTTACTAACGGTTCATGCGTTGGACCAAACTAATGATGATCAATATATTGAATGGTCAGTGGGCAAAAATCGTTTAATCTTCTTAGGACTAGCCTTCATTGTCATGTTTAAAATAACATTAAAGATTAAAACCAATGACCCTGAGGCCTAACTAACTATAGTGAAGATCAAAATCGTTCTGTAATATTTGAAATTTAAGCAATTATTTATATTTTGCTTAGATATAGTGCAGCATAATCAGAACTAACTCAGTTAGTAACGGTTACCCATCTCCACATCTTATAATATGATTGCAATGGCGTTTTTGCAACCTGCGTTTTTAACACTACTTTAACATTGGCCTATAGCGTTTTTGCAATGTGCGTTTTTAACACTACTTTAACATTGGCCTATAGCGTTTTTGCAACGTATTTGTTATTGTCTTAATTAAGCCAAGCAAAATGAATTTTCATTTTAAGTGGACCAATAAAATGTCTTGAATCTTAATTTGTATTTCATGACAGCTTAGTTTGCTCTTGTATTCCTCTATTTGTGTTATACTGTAGTAGATAATAAACAAACAAATATCTATCTTTGTTATTTTGCACCTATTATTATGATAATTATAAATGCTATATGTTATCAAATTTGTATTTTCTAGTGAAACCTAACCATCTCAACACCTCAACGAGCAACAAAAATTGTATGAATATATAAGTAATGGGCAAGAACATTGTTGGACCAAGACAAGCTAACAACAGGATGCTGAGCTCCGGAGATCAAATGGTTTATATGTGACTGCGACATGATCAGTTGAATGGCACGCCCCTTAACATATAAATTAACTATTTTTTTGCTTTAAACTACAATTTCTTTTAAGGTAAATAATTTGTTTGATCCGAGTTTTGTTCTAAGTGAATAACTATTATTAATAGCATATTCAACAACAACAATTTAATAATATCTTTATTAACCTTGTTTTATGTTCTAAAAAGTGGTTGAATGAATGAATTTCTATATTAATAAATACATCTTCAACACATGATAGACATTATAATTTACCCTTCAACTCGTATAGTGTTCAATCGTAGATCTATGTAAGGCGTTAATTCATTTCAAATGAATTCCAAATCCGTAACTCATCTAACAAGTCCAGTTCCTATGGGACGCATTTTGTGACAATTAAGGCTCTAGGATGAATGCAGTCACCCGAGGGAACCTGTCAGTTATGTATGTTACAATGACAGCGAATTAATTAATAAATAATTGAAAAAAATATTGTTATTTATTATATACTGGAACGCCATAGTTGTCTGTTCTGCTTTTCCTACGCAAGAACAACACACAGTGAAATTCAAGGGATATAATAATCAAGAATGTTGTGGGGCGTGTGGTGCAGTGTCTCGGACGTTGGACTACTAATTGTGAGATCGAGGTTCGAAATCCAACTCTGCCGCATTGCTTGTATCCTTAGGCAAGATACTTTACTTTACTCCACCCGGGTGTATAACTGGGTACCCGGTTAGATAAAGACACAACTTTGCGCTGATTACTAGCTGCATTATGAGAGTATGTTTCCATACGTGTTTGATCCAAAAAAAATGTCTGGGGTAATAATGTTCAGAGCTTAGAGGTTTCAAAACATTAGGCGCTATATAAATCCAGGATATTATTATTATTATATTGCCTGATGGTTCATAAAATCAACTAAATTTCTTGCCACAAAATAACCGATTACAGAGTATATTTTTAATATTAATCTTTGTTATGCTTATATTCTAAAGTAGCTATGTCATCGAGCATTAGTTGAGTTTAGGAGACAGGGACTGCCAGCGATTTTTGTTTCGTACATAAGTTGAAAGATAGCCGAATAACTTCCCTAAATATAAATAAACCTAACCCTCTAAATAATCTCTCTCACACTATAAAGTAAAAGAAGTAACTCATAAGAGTCGAACCCCATACATCGACAGTCCATAGTCTTATCCACTCGACTACACAGACGGCTCGACAGAAATCGCTTGCATTAGCGAATTGTAGTTAGCTCAATTCTTACGTCACACCTTATGGATATGACTAATGAATATTCATGTTTATATTGTTATGTTTCACGAGGGGTCTCCAACTTATGTATGAAAAGAAATATCGTGGGCTGCCAAGGGGGACCCTGGGGGTCAGGGGGACCCTGGGGGTCAGAGGGAGCGAATTCACCGTTCCAACGTAATTCGATACTGTTTTAATCGATTATGAGGCAATTTGCTCTTTTTTGGTACATGTAAAATACTGTGCACGCACATCCATTCTTTCACATGAACTTTTGGATAGTGTGACACAATATAAATAAGGAAAACCACCGAACCTGACCATAAATGCTATTGCCTGAATTCTGCCCTGCTTGTATTTCAATCCCACATATTCTAATCAGGAAAGTGGGCAATTACAATTTGTCCATGATTCTAATGCGTTAACCATGGTTACTCCATTAACCCATTGCTGGATTTTTCGAGGCTGTTAAATATAATTATATTGTCCCCTGAACAAATAATTTTGTAAATTGTTTTTGTTGACTATACCATTTTAATGTCACACAGTTCGACTTCACCAAAAATTGGATTAAAAAATATTGTTTACCTCAAACTGTAATTAAACGAAACAAGGCCATATACATGGCTACAGTCGCGTACTCAAGTTAGTGTTTACCGACCAACCGACCGACATAGTGAGCTGTAGAGTCAAATTGACTGGAAGTCATTGTGTTTTTGGTTGGTCTTCTAAAGTTTCTGTATACAGAGGGCGCTATTTAACTTACCTGGATGTTTTTAATCTAGGATGGCTGAATGTGCAGTAACAAAAATAAATGTACATGTGTTGTTTTTCGCAAAAAGTCGAGAACTAACTGGTACAACGGAGACGTATCTAGATCTTCCAAGTAATATTAGTACAATAGAGCTATTGAAACAGTTAATTACATCATATCCAAAGTAAGTTTTAATCCTACTACAATAATACAGTGTGTATCTTGACTGGCCTGTTCTGTTTTAGGCCTGCCTGTCTATCCTAGCTAGCATAAATAGTCAATACACAACTGTACCGCGTCGCGGCCTACTCAACTCGGCCTTCGAGTGTAGTCAACCTCGATTGGTGCCATAAGACCTTATTATATACTCTACCCGCATATAAATAGTGCAGTACTGTACTACAGTATGTACTGTATTAGTATTATCATGGTATTATATTAGGCGCCGCCTACTAGCCTAGGTATATACCATGGTCCATGGAGTAAAGATTCTTTACTCCATGGATGGTATATACTTGTTATGCGCGATTTGAACGATTTGCGCAATTTGAAATTGCGCAACAAAAATCCTTGCGCAATTTGAATTGAAACATGTGTTTCAAATTGCGCAAGCAACGTATTAAATTGCGCAAGTAATCTGCAAATTGCGCAAGGTTTTTCGACAGATTGTGAAATCATGCACACCCGTATTTTTATAGTAATTTCTAAGAATGATTCAAAATTAAAGATAAATATCGCATTTCCTTATTTTAGTAGTGCAAATATTGTTATAAGTTAGCAAACCGACGAAGGAAAACGAAGCGGTGGTGTTCCACCAGGCGGGCGCGGCGCGGGCGGCCGGCTATACTACTCTAGCCTAGCTAGGGTCTGGACTACTGATACTGACTAGGTTACATGGCCTAGCTTAAACTAATATTAAAAACTTAATTTTTACATTTATTTTGATTTATTTCAAGTTACAGTGATAATATTATTTAATTGTAATAATAAATGTTATGTATTTATTACACACATCTTCGCATTTATTATGTTTTATTTTGAGTTATTTAGTTTCCAATAAATTATTATAATACCGATTGTCTGGTAGAATTTTGTTGCGCAATTTGAAAATTTACAGTTCGTTTTCAAATTGCGCAAAGGTGTCATATTGCGCAAGAACTATCTATCCTTGCGCAATTTTAAATTGCGCAAGAATTCTTTGCGCAATTTCAAATTGTGCAAGGATTTTTTTGCGCAATTTCAAATTGCGCAAATCGTTCAAATCGATGATTTGAATAGACGGACCTCCTCCCTCTCATTATGTTAAAGGCTAGTGGTCAAACAATCTCTATTGATCATACATTCCATTTTCATTGACTATCGACCCATTATCAATCATCAATTTTGGGAAGTTTGTGTTACACAATAACAAAAAAATGGCACTGTCTGTGAGGATGATACCCTGTAGTAAATCCTACCCATTTTTAATCTTCTTTTGAATTACAATGTCTTGCTTGTAGTGTAGCTGAGTTTTAACATATCAATAAACACATGCATCTCTCTTTTTTGTTTAGACTTGATGTGTTGAAAGAAAATCTAGTTATTGCTGTAAACCAAGAATATGTGCAAGACCGATCGCTACCCCTTGATTTGAAAGATAATTCTGAGATTGCAATTATACCACCATTGAGTGGTGGCTAATTAATATTAATAATTTAATTGGATTGGTACGTTCAATCATGGAGAACTCCTTATCTACAAAATGATTTCTTAATTTATTAATTGTGAGATACTGTCTTTTTAATATTCCTTATATCTTTTCATGTACAGCAGTCGTTAAAAGGCCAAACAAGTTTCTCTACAGTCAGGGTAGAAAAAATTGCATAAGGCTTCCTACTTTCTAGGAGTTTTATCAGATAATCTATATTGTTTTGGCAACTTTTGTAACATGACAACAGTGCTGATTCCCTCCCCCCCCCCCCCCCCACCCCCTAACTGTCTACTGAATAATAAAGTTCTAATTGAATTGGATATTGACTAATATTAATTTAGTAATTATTATTATTATTATTATTATTAGCATGGAGTAGCATGTTGTTTGCAACCTTATAAAAATAATTTAAATCTTTTTTTTTTACTTTTTAGGTATGGAGTGCAAAAAGAGTCAAAATATTATCAAGATATCGCATGATGTTTTAAAATGTGATGATGTCTATCAGATGATAGGTTGTCCAACTTGTGGAGCTATTTCTCTGTTTGTTGGTACAGTTTTAATAACAAAATAATATGTTTTGCATTTAAAATATCCATTGTTTGCTCCATGTCCTGACATCCCAATTTGCAATCAAATGTATTTTCCTTTTCTTAGGAACAACTAGGGACCATTTTGAGGGTAAAAAAGTGGTTGAGCTTGAGTACGAGGCATACATACCTATGGCTGAAAAGGAGATAGAGACTATATGTGCGGAAGTCAGATCAAAATGGCAGGTTAAACACATTGCTGTTTATCATAGATTAGGGTAAGACATTCAATAATCAATGTATTGTCACATATAATTATGTTACATTTGTTTTCCAGAGCATATATATAAACATACACATGATTCAACATAAAAACTTTAACTTAAATCTCGAAAAAAATTATTATAAAGGCATATAGCAATTTTTATATTTAATTTTATAGTTGGTATTAACTTCACATTGCCGAATTATACCAGATCTATTAATGCATACAATACTATTTAGTATTGTATTGTAAGCTAAATACAGTAAAAGTAAAAGATTTACTGTGGAAAGAGTTAATGATATGGAATTGTTTAGATCGTGTTCAACCAGATGCTATCTTAGGTGAGGGTGTGTGGCGCAGTGCGATAAACGTTGGATTACTGCTTGTGAAATCGTGGTTCGAATCCTACTCTTGCAGCATTGCTTGTATATAGGCAAGGCACTTTATTTACATTTGCCTCTCGCCATCCAGGTGCATAAATGGGTACCTGGTTAGATCAAGCAACACATTTGCGCTGATTACTAGTTTGCATTATGGGAATATGTTTCCATACGTTTTTGATCCAAAAAATGACCAGGGTAATAATGTGTTATTTTTTATTATTTTTATTTTAAGCCACTGCCATAATATTCTCTTTTAAGGTTAGTTAAAATTGGTGAAGCTAGCGTCATCATTGGTATCTCATCTACGCATCGTCATGAGTCATTGCAAGCAGTACAGTATTGTATTGATAAACTGAAAGAAAAGGTGCCTATATGGAAAAAGGTAACGTTCTTGTTGTAATACACTAGGCTTATTTGAGATTCCACACATAAACAAAGATTTGACAAGTTTTTTTGTCTTGATATTTTATTTATTTTATGTGGAACAATAAAAATAAAAATGAAGTTATATTATACTACTACAGTAAACAAACAGGCTTACATAAGCTCTACATGTTTGCCACAAGGAGAATACCTTCTTTTTACGAGCATGTCCACAAGAGCGTCTAAGGTTTTAAGAATTTTGAATAGTGAAAATAATCTTGTTATCTGATCTTCAAATAAATGGGAGAAAATCCTATTTTTGTGTGATTTTCCATTTTGTATTGTTTGTTGTATACATGGAATTTGTATTCGGAAATAAAGTGATCAATCAATCAAAAATGGTTCAAACAACATAATGGACAGACTGTCAGACTGACAGTCTGTCAGTCTGACAGTCTGACAGTCTGACAGACATCATATTCATCATTTGGCGTGTTTCTTGCTATTAGATGTGCATGACAAAGAAAACATTTCTACTTGTGTAGTTGATTGACAAACATAAGCTTATAGTGCAATATAAGTGTCTTGGAAACACGGATTCTGTACATACCAAATCTATAGTAAAGTGTGTCGACTAATTCAGCTATTGAGTGAACATATTTTGAGATTAAAGTTATACCACGATTATATTAAAGTAGTGTGGGGAAAACAAACCATCTATTGCTCAAGTCATGTTAAAGTACGGATATATGTCCAGCTGAAGCAGATGTTAACATTTTAAGATTTTAAATTCAGGTGACCAATAACCCTTAAGTGGAGCGGTATTAAAAATCCCCACATGTTCGTTTGTTAAAAAAAGTTGGAAAAATTTGTAAATATCCCATTCACAATTTACTTGATTTTATTTCTACTTTTAGGAAGTTTATGAAGATGGTGGTAGTGACTGGAAAGCAAATAAGGAATGTGATTGGTCAGCTGAGAATATTTCCCACACCTGACCGCAAAGAAAGAATGTTATTGGTCAACTGAGAATGTTTACCGAACTTGACTGCAAAATAAAGAATGTGATTGGTCAACTGATAATGTTTCCCACACCTGACTGCAAATATGATTGGTCAAAAACACTTGAGTCTTCAATAAGCATGGATGGTCATTCCAAAAACGTAGTTCTTCCATTTTTAAGACACCGTCTAAATGATCCACGTTGACAATAAAAATGTTTATGTACATTACAATATTAAATTAATTTCATGTTGATACAAGTAGTCACAAGATTTATGTAGTAGTCACATGATCACGTAGTAGTCACATGACCACGTAGTAGTCACATGACCATGTAGTAGTCACATGACATGACATCAGAAATTATCAATACATTGCTATAGAAAACTTTAAGACAGGATTATGATTTAAATTGAGTTGATCAATTTGTTATAATATTATTGCCAAGTATGTTCTATACTATATATACTACATGAAGGTACCGTTGTGGTTTTCACTTGGACACAACGCAAGGATGCAAGACTTAATTTGAGTAACGGTGACGCAATGTCATCCAAAGTTGGTCCACTCAGTTGAGTTGCGTTGAAGTGGCAACCACAAGATTTGATAACAAGTCTTTGGGTTCTGTTTTCAAGTTCTCATTCTGGCTCAATGCCACACCACTGCTTACACCACTACCAGGGCAAATTATTACTGCTTTACTGTACCATAAAAAAACATTATAAATTTAGAAAGCATAGGTTATTAATTTCATCCTTGGAAATTTCTGTACATTTTTTTGGGATATATTATTATTGAAACAATTTGATGTGGTGTTAGGTAATTGTGTCAACTGTATAGGTGATTAACCCTGTCTACAGTACATCAAAGCTACAATATGGTGGTTAATGAAATTCCAATCAAGAATTTAATCATGTTGTTTGAAGTGGCTCTCGCTATCAAAGATTAAATGCCAATAAACCCATTCAGTCACCTGGCACGAGAGTGCACAAGCAACTTGATAACAATTCATAATTAATTTCATACTTGAATAAAACATAAGTATCATTTATTGTGTTAATCAGATGGGGTCAACAAAGTTGAGTGGATTACATAAATACATAGATCAAAATATTATATAGCTTGTATTGTTATGTACAGGTGAGCATGTCACTAACCTTTGACCTTATGTGATCTTAAGTGGTCAGCATATGGTTGTGTTAAGTGTCTTATTGTGGATGTTGTTCATTGTAATATACATGTGTAAAAGTAGTTTATTAAATTATAATCATGACATGTATTTTGTAAAGGAATTTATCGGTTTACTCCCACTGACACACAATCATGAATATTACAGGACAAGTTGGTAGTTAATTGTGTGTTTTACAATCAATTAAAGTACAGTACTATCGCATCGTAGGCCTGGGTTATTGTTTAACCATATTAGGAACCATCTAAAAACTATTTTAATGCAGTTCCTACAGTAAATACATTTTTTTTTCTATTTACCTTTACAATCATAAATAGGCCTAGTATTTCGCCATATTACGAATCATTTTCGAAATAAAAACATTCAAAGACTTAAACCTGAGGCTTTTTTTGTAGTATAAATGATTAATCAATGTATAACAGTAATTGCAGATTTATTTCAAGAAAATTGACGTCACAAATCTCGAGCATTTTGTATCTTCAATATAGACCGAAATATTGGGTCATAGCTGCAACCCAATATGCTCAGAGATTAATCTTTTTCGAAATTCAAGTTTCTGATTTTTTAATGTATATTTTATCGTAAATTTTCATAATGCCACAGTTAAAACTGACTTAATTTGTAAGTACCGGTAGTTCCAAGCGGTTATTGTCCAAAGAAAGTAGGCCGAATTCTGATAGGTTATTTTGAGGACATCGATTGGCTAGTTTTGTGGCACGCGTACTACGGTTTATACGATAATTCTTTTAGCATGCGTCTTTGTCTCATCTCTTGATTTTGGCGACTTTTCGTGGAAATTACGATGCACAGAGTACCCACGCCTTCTCTCCTATTAGAACAAATTTCTCTATCTTAATAATCTTAGTACAATGTAATGAATTCTGTACATCATGATATTATATATAGGCCTATTAAGTTTTATAAATAAACTAAGAAGATTGGTACAGGTGGGGCTGTCTCCATTTTTTTTACCTAATAAGCCTAATAACCTTAATTCAGTACGTGATTCTTAAACTGTATTACCTTATTGAAACGTGGAAAATACACCAAACAACTGGAGTTAATACTTTTGTACAATTCTTTAATCTAAATCAGTACTGGAATATTATTATAAAGGGTTACACATTAAACAAGCGTTGTGGATTATTGTTTTTCTTACGATAATATACATAACAAATTCATAAGTTTAAATCATATCATCGAATTGGATGGTTTCAGTATTTCACCATAATTAAAATAGTTTCCATGACTTTTTAAATCCTGTGAAACTAAATAATTGTCATGCTGTTAAAAGTTAAAATTTGTAATAATATTTCTATTCGTTCTCTGCCGGTAAATTCCTCATAATAAAAGATGGTAAGAATAATAGATATATTTTAATCTCGTGTTGTTGACCACGAATATTTCTTTTTCAACAAGTGTTACTTAAGATACAACCCATCTGGATACTTGTACATAACAATGGTTGCGAATCCACCTCAAGTACCTTGTATCATATCTTATTCAGCTCCTGCTATTTTGTCAGTCATTCGTAACTTACCAACTTGGAACTTCGTCAACCATTCTGTTCTCAACTTTAGTGAATTTTATTTCACCGTTTCAACAGGTAAGATGATTCTATATGCCTATTTCTAAAGTTCTCCAAAATAAATATATTGGCCATTGTTTATTATATTTTTTTTAAATACACACCTAATTGGAGACAGTGGCTTAGACTGCCCTTTTGCTTTCCTGGCAGCTATGTGTCTATGATTTCATATTTTCTTCTTGTGTCATAATTTGTTTAATTTGTTGATTTTGTAAAATTTATCTTTTGCCTAAATAAATATTGAATAAATAAAATCAAAATGTTGGCTTAAAATCATTTAAATATAATGATTTATAAAATTATCGCTAAACAATAAAAATAATTTGTTTGATTATATATTTATTTATAGATTATAGGTCTAATCAATTATTTAAATTGTTAATTGATTCGACTGTGGCATGCCTGCTGCGGACTATCTACCTTTAGGCCTAATAAGCATATCTACAAATCTTGAATGTCTTCTTTTTAAACGTAATAGTAATGTATAAACAATAATTATGATCACTATAAAAAAAAAGCGCTGTCTACACTATCAAACTATTTTGAAAAAAAAAAGTGTGACGTACCCAAATATGGTAGTAATATGTCCAAATATGGTAGTGCTATGACACGAGCATATCCATGTATTTGTTGTCACATAAAGTTTGATATTGTATATAGGCCTATTGTAGACAAAGCTTTAAATTTGTTTCTGTTTACTATAATATTTGTGTATGTTTCGTGATTATTTGACCCAAATTTGTTTGAGCATTATTTATTTAACAATTATAAATTATTTTGAAATTCTTAAATTGTAATTGTTAGAATGACAGGTGGTTATGTGGTTTACTTGCTGACGCTTATCCTACTTTCTGGAGTTGTGAACGGGAGTCAATATACCAGACAGTACCTTACTCGTCAAATAGCATGTCCAAGAAATCAGCACACGCGAGACTGTTCGTTTTGTTGGTGTGCTATACCACTTACACGTGATACAATTCCGTCAGCATTAAATCAGGATCAGATTCTGGAACTGAACAGGTTCCGAGATTGGTTTATCAACGAACAACCGAGTCCCGAAACGTTATACGATCGGACAGAACCAGTGTTTGAGTGAGTTGCTTTTGCTAAACATTTTACGATACACATTTATTATTCTGGGGAGGAGTTTATGTTTTATGTGTAATGTGGTAACAATAATATGTATAATCAAATAAATGCCCTTAGATATGAAAAACACAATTAATCCCTATAAAGTCATCAAATGCTGTACAAATAGTATCAATGTATTCTACTATAATAGAAATGTGATAGTATACAAATAATGAATGTTTATGAGTGTAATGGTACAAATAATGGCATGACGTGAATTCACCATTATTTGTACCATTAGGCTACACGAATAGAAAACATTTATTATTTGTTTTATGTAACATCTAAATAGATTCTTGTCATTTGAATCAAATAAAAGGTAGCCCCACCCAAAAGGCCTACATTTGATTCACATTGATTAAAACAGTAACATTTGGTTTTTAATAATATTAGGCCTATATTAAATGTTATATTTATATGGATTTTATAAACACACCTACTTTAGTGTTAATTATGTAAACAAACGATCCAGGCCTAATACTAGCTTGGCTGAAAGGCAAAACTTCGACAGACAACTGGAACTCATCTAGGAAGGCTAATTATGTTTTTTCCAACGATTCTACAAACCATCTAAAGCTAATTTAAATGCCTTTTAATTTGATCTAAATTAGTACATATATCTCTCCAGAAATGTACTTTCATCGCGAAAAACCAGTCATAACATTCAAATCGCAGCGAAAGTACAAAATAGGTGGCGCTATTGTATTTCAAAAGAAATACTATAAAACAAAATATTTTCCAAACGCGAACAATTTTTGTTTTCGTAACACAAAAAAGGTACTATTAAACGATTGTTTAATAGTGAGTTCTATTGCCCCCGCCATGTGACCCACATTCGTCCAATCAAATGACAGAAATTTATTTAGGTGTTATATAAAATACAATTTTGTTTATATATGCATGTGGCGGGGAGTTTTTTTTTTCAGGAGGTGGGAGGTAATTCAGAATGATGTTCTATGGGGGAGCGATTTATTCAAAGCGGGAGGTTTATTCGAATAAATAAGTATATAAATATTAACGGATCGATAATATTTTTTACTTCAGGAGGTGGGAGGTAATTCAGAATGATGTTCTATGGGGGAGCGATTTATTCAAAGCGGGAGGTTTATTCGAATAAATAAGTATATAAATATTAACGGATCGATAATATTTTTTACTTCGGAGTAGTAAAGTTATTACTGATAAAATATCACTAGTGACTTACTTACAATGCTGTAACATTGTTACCGTACCTATTTGAATCTTCCAAATTAGAAAACATAGTTTAAATGATTTGAATTTTCAGCAAAAGCAAACATTGATACAAAAAGCAAGTCTCTTATAAACTGACACATTTTAAACCAATATGTCATTTCAGATTAACTCCGAAACAAAAGATAGCAATATTGGATGATTTCAGAGACTTTTTCCAAACGTGTGAGAATTTTGATAGCGTCAACAATGTGTGTCTGGATGCAGGCCCGACGATTCAAAGAAGTGGTCGAATTACACGATCCAATGACAGGATCTGCTCTGTCGTCATTCAAGCTACACCTTACTTTGCTGCTCTTTCCGATACCAACAGACCAACGGTGGTAGTTCAGGTAAGGAGCGAATTTAAAATACTCTCTACGATTCTAATAATTAAACACCACCTTCAATGTCAAGAAAGGCACCTTTCCTACAAGTTTATAAGAGCAATTTGCCTTTCACCAATGTCCACCATCATGCAAAGAAACTATTTAAAGTTTAACACTTTTCGGAAGGTTTCTTTTCTTTTATCAGTTTTTAAGAGCAATTTGCCTTGGACTACATCAATTTTTGTGATCCAGAGTGATCGTTTTAAAGGGTGTTGCGTTACCGATTAAAGTGCTTTCTCCGAGATCATACAGAATAAAACCAGCCGATTTTTGTACGGTGTCATGCCTCACAAGAAACTGCTGTTTAATGTAAAGCGACGGTAAAAAGCCTATCACACGTTGTGATACTGAGTCAGATGTACATCTCTTCTATTTAAAATAAAATAAACGATATTGACCGATGTTAAAACCATGTCTTCCGATGGGGAAGTTTATGAAAGCACTTTCAGCCAAACACAGTGTATAAAATGAACTACGAACTATGAAATATACAGGTTGTGGTCAGCAGACAAGAAAGACAAGATCCGGGATTCGTCATTTTGCTCTTCTTCCTCTTTTCTTCTTGTTTCTTCTTTTCAGTGTTTCAACAAATACATTTTCTCTTGGTTTCACTCATTTTTAAGTAGGCCTACAATATCATATTAGGTTGTAAAAATATAAATTGTATCCGTTCTATTACAGATATCATTGCAAGTTATTCAAGAATTTGAGGAAGAATTGTGCGTCAGTGACCGATGTAATTATTTCTCCAGTTGTTTTTGTAAGAGAAATTTCCGATTGGCCAGGGCAATAATCTACGACACGGAGCAACAAGAAATATACACACCTTCTATTGGAGACATTAAAATAAGAAGTTGCCACGCCTACAAACAATAAGAAAAGCCTATTGCTGCCCTGTCAATTTGAATTTTAGAACATGGTCACAACCGGCTGTGAGGAGCAATACGTTTTTTACTGATTTCCTTTAATACAACAATGATGGACGTGGCCCCGATGTTGATTAGCTCCAACAAGCACTTCAGCACGGGCGAAACTTGACTATAACCATGTAGAGGTTAATTGTGACAAAACGGCGGCTTTTTTAATTTAAAAGTCCTTATTATAAACTACTTGACGAAAGAAGTGTAATGTCGCACGTAACTATACATTCTTAAACGCGGTTCGAAAAGACATAATCTCAACAATGCAAGATCATCCGAACTGTCGCTTGTGATATTGGTCAACTCACTGGCGTTGCGTCCAATTAAAAACCATGGCTTTAAACGAGAATGCTGGTCGAAATAACCTGATTATGAGTCAAATGTCGCTATTGTTGAAGTTGATGTAACTCATTCAGCCAATCGAATTGCGTATACTTCTTGAAGAAAAGGGTGGAGTGGGAGATAGTTTATGTTCAATTCAGCGCTAATTTTAATTCAAAGTACAGTGTAGCTTGCTACCACAATTAGTACTAATCACACCTTAATTATGCAAATAATAAAGATAAAATACATTTACGCCTATCCTTTTAAATTGTGTTTATTAATAAATAAAGGAATAACTTCGAAGATGGAAGGCGTAGCCAATTCCACAACACACGTACGTGTAAACAAAGACAACCGAATATTTTATTTAAATTTGTGACATGATTTGTTGTGACACGTACCAAGACACTATTACAATTCTTCTGCGCAGTTTTCCTATATTTAAATACAAAGCACATTGGAGTTACTTACATAAACTTTTATTTTGTATCTACAAATATAACAAAACAAAAATTAAAACCTTATATACCAAGTCAGAACTAAAAACAAACAAAATCATTTTGTAAATACTCCATCCTACAAACAATATTTAAAATAGGGCCTTCTATGTGGTCTGTCCAGTAACTGGTTTGACCATAAACAACAACATAAAAAAAAAAAAATAATAATCGCTGTATGATGAAGAGCATTGTGCACCAAGAGATATCTTCTGTAATTTTTTTTCTACATTATAATATATTTCTATAATTTATTATATTAAATTTTTATTAATTTATTTCACCCTCACCAAAATAGAATAAACAAATACAAATTATTTTCATTAGTACCCAAAATAAATCATTTAAGTTTATAAACACAAAGAAAAAACATCAAAATCAGGTGCAAGAGTTTAGAGAAAGGCTAAGCTATGTCTACACTATCAAACTAGTTTGACAAAAAAAGTGTGCCCAAACATGGTAGTGATATGGCGTCATCGTGTACATATATGGGCAAATCACATTTTTTTAAACATAAAGTTTGATAGTGTAGACAGAGCTTTATCCTTGGGTTGACGTTTTTTTTTTAGTCTATAGTATAAAGCACTCACTTTATAGTTTTCATATCATTTCATATGATTCTTTTATACTACAACCAACTTTTTTTTAAAAATTGGTAAAGTTATGTTTGCGGTACAACATGCATTTCTAAAGCTTGGTTCCCACTAGAACGTAACGCAAGGACGTAAACGCAACGCAAGCGTTTTAACCAATGACAAGCGAAGTTATAGACAGTTAGCAATCACAAGCGAATAAGCCATCGCTTGTGATTGGTCAATTCACTTGCGTTACGTTACGTCCTTGCGTTGCGTCGCTAGTGGGAACCACGCTTAAAGAATGTTTCGGCTGTTATGCACCGCCTTCTGCAGAAGACGAAGACAGTTGTAGATAGATAGTTGTAACATTCTCAACATGGTGTACCTAACATGGTGTAACTTTACGCGTGTTCATTCGCCATGCAACATTTAAACAATATATTATTAAGATGAACGCCTAATACATTTATATACTAATTTGTCAAGATTTAGTGAATTCAATATTAAGGAAGTATCTCTTGTAGTAAAAGTTATATTTTTGAATTTGTTTATTGTTACAAATTGAACATAATATATTTACAGAGTTCCAATAATAATAATTTAATTATTTCTTCCATTTTTATAACTAATATAATAATGAAATACCAACATAAATCGCACATTATTAGAAAATATTGTGCTGTAGTAAACAAATGAATCTTGGCATTACCTAGTATAATTTGATAAAACAATTGTTTGTAAGTAACTTTAATTTAATTTGTAAGGTTTTTAAAATGTTAAATTTCAAAATACATTTTTATTCTTTTAAACTAAAACACTGCTTACTAGTAAATCATAATAAATTTTTAAAAAATTCTACAATTACACATAAATTAATGTTTATGCAATAATATAAGGATGGAAATTCTCATATATGAAGTATATTTTTCAAACTACAAAAATGGAATAAAGTTGGTAACCTGAATAAATATTTATTAAGACTGAAGAGTAGTTTCAGTAATATAAACAATACTTCGTCTACATTATGTGCAGTTACCAGGAAAGCAGACACTTTTATATCCCCAAGGAAGTATAGTATTTGAGCACAGAGATCATATCAGCAATCAACACGTTTTCTACTGCAGGTATCACAAGATACCACCATAGGTTCACAAACTGCCATTTTCAATACATACACTGGCAATTTCTCTAGCAAATGCTACGTTTTCAAATAGTAAAAATACATATAATATTACCAAACAAGTGTATCAATACTGCACGTGCTTTAATAAATGTATAGCATAAGAAACGCATATTTTCTCATTAAAAAAATCTCCAAAGATGGTTAGGTATATACATAAGCACGGATATTGTGAACATACCGATAACAGTAACACCCTAGATACTGTAAATAAGGACATGTCATGCACGAGTGAACTTTGTTGCAGGAGAATAACTTTTGTCAATTCACTTATCTTGTTTGCTTGGGTACATATCTTGAACCATGTATTTTAAGAACACATGTGTATTTAATTAACATACAAATAAACACATATAAAATAAAAATGTACACATTTTAAGTATGTATGTATGTTCAAATAAGTGAAACAATCGACATGTGATTGACTACTGTACGTGTGTGTTGGTCATGTGACTTAGCATCATGTGAACACAGTTCTTACTGTATGTGAGATATCTTCCTAAAGAACACATAATACATTATAAACATGATAACATTATCGGCAGTACATACATGGGCCAGGGAGTGTTATTTGATATGGCCTGAAATAAACCTTAGACATTTCGGAGGGTTGAATGGGGAAATGAGAAAATTTAGGAAACCACTCCCCATCACCAACTATAACAAGAATTTTATTAGAATACATAAATAGAATATTTGCCTAATATCACAACCAGGGCTTGGGTTTTTAAGCATTTAAATGGTTGTGAATTTGCTAGTGTAAAGTAGTTTTAGAGCCTTCATTTTATTCTTGCACAGGTAAGCAGGGCTCGATTGACTCTATTTTCTCACATTAGCCAATTGGGCTAGTTAGTGTATACTAGCCTAATGAGCCAATTTGCTAGTGCCATCAACCTCAACATGACTAAAACTCTGTTTACACTAACAAACTTTATGTGACAACAAAATGTGATGTGCCCATATATAGACATGATGATGTCATATCACTACCATATTTGGGTATATAACTACCATATTTGGGCACATCATACTTTTTTGTCAAACTAGTTTGATAGTGTAGACAGAGCTTTACTATGCACTTAAAAAATGTAGTCTACAGGTATGCAGATCTTATTTTTTTCACTAGCACACCAAGGTGTTCAAATACAGAGTACTCAGGACCCCAGGATAGAATACTAAATCGTGCCGTTTGTGAAGGTACTGAAACAATTTCATTGTTTAATTGACCCATACTCGGAAAATATATACATGATTGGAAAATAAATGCATTTGAATTTAAACATCATCCAGTTTAATTATGAAATTATTTTACAAATGCCGCTATGACTGACCATAAAACATCATTTGTGTTTCCCTTCATTGCTTCAGCATCAGGATCTAAGTCAAGGAGTTCTCGTACTCGTTTCATAGCAATCTGTAAGGTAACAAATAAACATATTAGTGAAAATGAAATACATCGGGGAGATTTGCGACGACCGACGCCCAAACTATGTTAGTGCATTGTGCGCATGTCGAAATACTGGAACGCATGTCCTCACTCCACACCTCAACGCAGGTTTTATGATATCCAGTGGCAGATCCAGGATTTTGAAATAGAGGGGGGCCCAGGGCCTAAAAATGGTGAAAATGAAGGGCTGAGCTTAACTTTATGTCTTTTTTGGATTACAATAAATTAATGCAAAATTTAGGGGTGGGGGGGGGGGGGTGGGAATGACTGGATCCGACCCTGGTTTCCAAAGTCAAGGTAATGACTGATGGCATATCGATTGACATGACCTCCCTTTTACTGTATATGGTTCTTGTCAGCATATCACAGCATTTGAGGAGGTTGGTACATATTTACTAGATGAGACTTGCAATCACATGATTTTAACCGTATCCGGATATTCACCCCCTGGACATTTACCCCCCGGACAACTACCCCCCGGACAACCACCACCTGGACCACTACCCCCTTAGGACAACTACCCCTTTAGGACAACTACCCCCCGGACAAATACCCCCGGACAACTACCCCCTTAGGACAACTACCCCCTTAGGACAACAACCCCCTTAGGACAACTACCCCCTGGACAATTACACCCTAGGAACAATTACCCCCCGGACAATTACCCCCCGGACAATTACCTCCCGGACAATTACCCCTCGGACAATTACCACCCAGAAAACTATCCCTTTAGAACACCCTAACCACCCAGACCATTCAACAACCTGACTCTGCAACTATTAATTAATAACTATATTTTAATTCGTTACTTTGACGAATTACTATTCATTATTGTAAACAAAAGTAAAGATTGAACATAAATATAGCCTGGTGGTATAAACTGAAGATTGTCACACATGATCATAGGATAGTCGAACGTATTATATAGTACTCCATGTATTTACTGTAAAGACTGGGTTCGCTAATAATAATAATAATTTTTGCGTCAGGACAATGCTTCGATAACCACTGGTCTTAAAAGAATTAATTTTTGTCTCAAATTTGTCATATATGTATTTTTGTACACTTGAAGAATAATATCACTTTTGATATTTGACCTCAATGTTCACTCACCGAATAAACGTCGATCTTTAAATAAATTCCCCTCAAATAAACGGTGACCATGTCACTCCCATGAAACATCATATGGAATAATCGGCGTCTATTTCCATTAGATTATACCCCCTCCCATTGAATAAACAACTTTCTTCCAATAAATGTCCACCTAAAAACCACATAAACAATAAACAGCCCAGGCCGTTTTTTCAATAAATACGGTACTTTAAATCTAGCACATCTAGGGTCTAGCGTGCTGTTAAACAGAATAATCGGTTAAAAACGGGTGTTTCGAAACTAGAGACCCGAGACCAGAGACCAGAGACCCGAGACCCAATACGAAAAGGGAGACCTAAATATACGAAAAGGGAGACCCACGTACGAAAAGGGAGACCCCACTATACGAAAAGGGAGACCATAATATAAGAAAAGGGAGACCTAAATATACGAAAAGGGAGACCAAATATACGAAAAGGGAGACCCAAATATACGAAATGGGAGACCTAAATATACGAAAAGGGAGACCCACTATAAGAAAAGGGAGACCCCACTATACGAAAAGAGAGACCACACTATACGAAAAGGGAGACCCTAATATACGAAAAGGGAGACCCAAATATAGATCTCCCTTTCGTATTGGGTCTCGTGTCAGGTCTCTGGTCTCCGGTCTCTAGTTTCGAAACACCCGTTAAAAACAGATGATTTCATTTTTACAGAAACCGGTCCTATATATTTGTCTACTTTTGGATTGGGGGGGGGGGGGGTAGTTGTCCGGGGGGTAGTTGACCGGGGGGTAGTTGACCGGGGGGTAGTTATCCTAAGGGGGTAGTTGTCCTAAGGGGGTGGTTGTCCGGGGGGTAGTTGTCCGGGGGGTTGTTATCCTAAGGGGGTAGTTGTCCTAAGGGGGTAGTTGTCCTAAGGGGGTAGTTGTCCTAAGGGGGTAGTTGTCCGGGTGGTAAACATCCGGGGGGTAACTGTCTAGGGGGTAGGTGTCCTAGAACCGATTTTAACAGCATGCACTAATACAAACGTATAAACTCAAGGTCAAAATAGATATTAGGCAGGTTGGGCAACCTCAGAATCCTTACACGTATGCGTACAATTGTGTACTACGTCACAAATTAGCTTGACGTCAATACCGCACGTGATACCGATTTTCGATGCGTTTTGAAGTTCGAATTTTTCAATTTATTTGTTAAAAAAAAAGTTGTTTAAACTGGCACAGATCACATTATACCAGCAAAACTTAAACATAAATTATTCAAGAAAACGACAAAGTAAGAAATGTTGGCTAGGCCTATAGGGTAGATAAACCTAGGCTAGGCCTACAGGGTAGATATATACCTAGGCTAGGCCGATAGGGTAGATAAACCTAGGCTAGGCCTATAGGGTAGATATACCTAGGCTAGGCCGATAGGGTAGATATACCTAGGCTAGGCCGATAGGGTAGATATACCTAGGCTAGGCCTATAGGGTAGATATACCTAGGCTAGGCCTATAGGGTAGATATACCTAGGCTAGGCCGATAGGGTAGATATACCTAGGCTAGGCCGATAGGGTAGATATACCTAGGCTAGGCCTATAGGGTAGATATATACCTAGGCTAGGCCGATAGGGTAGATATATACCTAGGCTAGGCCGATAGGGTAGATATATACCTAGGCTAGGCCGATAGGGTAGATATACCTAGGCTAGGCCTATAGGGTAGATATATACCTAGGCTAGGCCTATAGGGTAGATATATACCTAGGCTAGGCCTATAGGGTAGATATACCTAGGCTAGGCCTATAGGGTAGATATACCTAGGCTAGGCCTATATGGTAGATATACCTAGGCTAGGCCGATAAGGTAGATATACCTAGGCTAGGCCGATAGGGTAGATATATACCTAGGCTAGGCCTATAGGGTAGATATATACCTAGGCTAGGCCTATAGGGTAGATATATACCTAGGCTAGGCCTATAGGGTAGATATATACCTAGGCTAGGCCTATAGGGTAGATATACCTAGGCTAGGCCTATAGGGTAGATATACCTAGGCTAGGCCTATAGGGTAGATATACCTAGGCTAGGCCTATATGGTAGATATACCTAGGCTAGGCCTATAGGGTAGATATATACCTAGGCTAGGCCGATAGGGTAGATATATACCTAGGCTAGGCCGATAGGGTAGATATACCTAGGCTAGGCCTATAAGGTAGATATACCTAGGCTAGGCCTATAGGGTAGATATACCTAGGCTAGGCCTATAGGGTAGATATACCTAGGCTAGGCCTATAGGGTAGATATACCTAGGCTAGGCCTATAGGGTAGATATACCTAGGCTAGGCCTATAGGGTAGATATATACCTAGGCTAGGCCTATAGGGTAGATATATACCTAGGCTAGGCCTATAGGGTAGATATATACCTAGGCTAGGCCTATAGGGTAGATATACCTAGGCTAGGCCGATAGGGTAGATATACCTAGGCTAGGCCGATAGGGTAGATATACCTAGGCTAGGCCTATAAGGTAGATATACCTAGGCTAGGCCTATAGGGTAGATATACCTAGGCTAGGCCTATAGGGTAGATATACCTAGGCTAGGCCTATAGGGTAGATATATACCTAGGCTAGGCCGATAGGGTAGATATACCTAGGCTAGGCCTATAGGGTAGATATACCTAGGCTAGGCCTATAGGGTAGATATACCTAGGCTAGGCCTATAGGGTAGATATATACCTAGGCTAGGCCGATAGGGTAGATATACCTAGGCTAGGCCGATAGGGTAGATATATACCTAGGCTAGGCCTATAGGGTAGATATATACCTAGGCTAGGCCTATAGGGTAGATATACCTAGGCTAGGCCTATAGGGTAGATATATACCTAGGCTAGGCCTATAGGGTAGATATATACCTAGGCTAGGCCTATAGGGTAGATATACCTAGGCTAGGCCTATAGGGTAGATATACCTAGGCTAGGCCTATAGGGTAGATATACCTAAGCTAGGCCTATAAGGTAGATATACCTAGGCTAGGCCTATAGGGTAGATATATACCTAGGCTAGGCCTACCTCGTAGATTTTACACTGTCAATGTTTAGTATCTATTGCTTTAAAACATAGGATAAAAGATTAACATTTTAGATGTACTGAAAAATCTCAAGACAGACAAGAAATTTAGAAGTCGGCCCAGGCCACAAAGCAAAAGATAGGACATCGAATTAAGCTCAGCCCTTCATTTCACCAACAAACTGAGTAGCGTAGTCTTACAACAGATACAGGATGATATTGAACCAAATAATGTTACTACCATCTTTACACACAGGAAAATTAATATAAACATTTATATCACATAATTAAATTAAAATGGAACATTTGAAATTAACTTACTTCATAATCTTCATCAGACAATGGGGCAAAAGCGTTTTCTAGAACATCTGAAGCATGTGACAGATAGACAAGAGCAAGCAACCGTTTCTCCATTCGATGTGGGTCATTTGGCCATCTACTCAACATACCGTCTTGGACACGCTTCACTAATTTTTGTTTTATTGTTGAATTAATTACCGGATGTGTTGTCATGTCAAAGAGTAGAAAGTTCTGTTTTTCAGTTGTTAAAACGCCCTTTTCCACAAGATTCTTTGCCAGTCGTTCTCGTACATTTCGTAGTTGATATCGTAGTTTCAATGGGTTCCATGTTTCTCCTACAATAAAACAAACGAACGTGGTTTTGAACATGGGTTATACTTACAATGGGAGTCTGGTTTTAATAAACTTTAGACTGTGTGGAGCCCCAACCAACTACTGGCCCTAACAACATTGTTATTTATTTCTGCCTAGTTAAAAATGCCAAAAAAATTACATTTTGCTGGACGAAAAGACCTGATCTGCCAATCTTTGTAAATTCAATTATTTCTTGTTTGCTAGACTTTGAGTCTTTTCTTTTGGCTAGTTCGATTGAGTGCTAGCAAGGATTGTCTATCCTAATAAACAGCGGAGTGTACACCATACAAATTGGTCAAGTGTGTCTAACAAAACAGTTTGCTAAGAGTAGTATTACTGTGGCTATCTGCGGACAGTCTAAAGTAGCAATGTAAACTGTAATTATTTAGCATAAGGGATCAATGGTATACTATTAATCATCTAACTTACCACTTAACAATTCAATCCAGTTTTGAACACTTTCTGGTTGGTCAGTCTCCTTAATGTGCTTCAATGCCTCATCCAATAATACATCGCCGGTAGGCGTGTCAGACTTTAGAAGAACTTTACGATTTAAAAGACTTTTTCTCCTCATGCCCGACTTTTCAAGTTCTATTCGTCCTCGTAATCCTAATTCAATTAACATACACCCCCGTAAACCTGATGATATGCAATCATTCCAAAACGATGTGTATCCCTGCAAAAAGTATTCAATATATTTACAGTAATGTAATCATTTTTATTATTATTAGCAAATAAAATTACAGTAGTAAGAATGTTCTATTGTTTGTTCCAAGCTTTAATATTGTATGAATTCTACACTTCTTGTACAATGCTGTTGAACTACTACTATAGGCTATCACCTAACAACAAAGCAAGGAACTTAGGTGTGACCAAAAAAAAAACACAATAGTTATCTCAAATCTCATTATCAAGGATCTAAATACAATGGGTTGTTGGCACTTTTGTCAACTACTCATATATTGTAAAACTATGGCAAAATGGCAGAACTACCTAAAAAAATTAAGATTAATAAAAAATATATACCCAATTTTTTACAATTAATTTGAGAAATCCTTTTGTTTTTACAAATTAAATTGAAAAGAAATTTAAGAATGGTGTAGGGATTTACGTTGGATAACATGCCAAAATTAAACACGACATATGCAACCCATCATCATGATCCCGTAACCACTATAGTATTATACAATCAATAAATTAGGGGAATAGGGCCTTACCAATCTAGGCTAGGCCTAGTAGGTAGGTTATAATAAAAGAGTACAGTGTAGGCCTAGGTCATATAGTAGCCAGCAGTCCTGGGCTCTGTCAAGAGCCGAGTACAGTACAAGCATTTATACACTACCTTACCTACAGTAGTATAATAAACATTTATTTATTAATTAGGCTAACTAGGCTAGGCCTCGCCTCTAGGCCCTACTTACCACCTCTAGTCTACACACCCAGCCCGAGTTAACAATAATAACTCATGATTTATTTACAAAATAAATTGATTATTTTCGCTTCTTTTCCCTTAAACAAATATTTCAAATGTGTTAAAGTCACCATCGTGACAATTACAAAAATATGTTAACAATCAGTCATACTTCTCTGTCTTTAATACCAAGTAACAGCACTTCTTCCATCAATGTCATTCTTGTTTCTTTCGAAACCTCATCGACGTCCTGTTCTTCGTAGTGATCGTCGTCATCAGCCTCCCTATCAGCTGCTCCTCCCGAATTCGAGCCTCCGCCAGCTGTTTTTCTTCGTTGAACAACACTTTCCCCAGAACGTTTTGTCAAAGTTGACATCTTAAACTATTCGCCTAACTATAATCTTTAACAGTATTTTAATTTAATTTATTTTAAATGAACAATGAAATGAGAAAAACACTTGCAATGTATGCGAGTAGTCCCTATTTCATAACACGTACACAAAATACATCATGGCTGCCAATGACGTCATTTAATTTGTGCTCCTATAGAGGGGGTACTACTGTATTTCTGTGTCGATGCGCTGCAGCGCGGTGTTATAATTATTCTCATAATCTTATACATAAAGAATGAAAATGAAATCAAATTTTAATGAAGAGGATTGACCTACTCGGGTCAACCGTGGCAAAAACATTTTACAATACACTAAGACATAAATTACTCATTTATTTATAAATGTAAACTAGTTAAATGTAAGCCAACTATCAAAATGGTTATGAACAAGTTAAAAAGGTTTTATGAAACAGAAAAATTTATTTATCATCAGAATTTTGAGGACAGTATTTTTAATAGAAAATGGATAAAATTAGAAGAATTTATAAATCAAATATAAAATGGTTTAGAGAGTAGAATAATTTTTATGAACCTTTATTTAATTTGTTAGATGGATATCTTTGTTGTTTTTGTTTGTTGCTTTTTATTTTAATTTTTTATTTGATTATGTTTTTCCTTTGTAATGTATTATATGATGAAATAAAAAAATAAAAAAAAAAAAATAAATAAATTACTCTAGGATTAAAGTGAGTTCGAATTACCGAGTTCAATTGGTCCATCACTGGATTGAATTAATGAATTAAAAATTCCTAATAATAGGCTAATTTGAATATTTGGAGGCGCTCTACCAAATGTTTTACCAACAAATAGGCCTATTGTAAATAACGTTAGGCCTATAAAATGGTGTAACTTTAAAATATATATTTTAATTCAACCAACCGGTTGATATATATACTGAAGAGTAATTGGAGGAATCGATAATGATGATGTGAGAATTTAGGAACAATAAACGCCCAATCGAGATTCGACTCGAATCGGAATTCCTTGTTAAAATAAATACACATATATTTATCAATAGGCCTATATACGATGAGTTAAGCGACTACGTGAAATAAAAGTTCCAGATTGGCATGAATTGTATTGACATTTTTTATTACCTTGGTGAAATAGAAGATCATCAAGATTGTTAACAATCTTGTAAGAATAGAAAGTATTGCACACTAGTCTAAAGTTCAAACTGTTTTCCCTTACTATCCCACAAACTCTCATTTTGTCTAGATTAATGAAAACCTCTAAACTGATCGATTATACAAATGTTTCCGCATTGGATCTCAAATGCAAACAGTGACCAAAACGAAAGGCTTTTAAGACTCAACTAATATTGTATAGGCCTAATGTCACGAATGCTAAAGTGTTTTTAATTCACGACGGGGATAATATTTTGCGTAATTAAAAAATGATCAAGTATTTATCATACAGTTATAAATTAATATTACCTAACAATTTGAAGTCTAATCTTTAATAAAAAAAAACTGCGATAAACCAAAATATTAACATAATTCACGGATCACTAGCTTCTATAGGCCTAGTAGGTATTTGCTAAACATTTTATTATATTCAGGTGTCTTTGTTCGTTCCAGGGGGCGCTATGATGTAAATGCAGTAATAGATTTCATTTCATTTCATTTCATTTCATTTATTTTGTCTCATAAAAATACAATATAAAAAAACATGGAAATGAACAAGAAAACATCACACAAAACCAGGCAGAGACAGGATTCCTAAAAAGCGAACTTAATCACTATCTAGTAGGTCTCCTATTGCACTGATTGTATAAAAAACATTTAGAATAAAATTTGTATTAAACATTAAAATTGCATATAATACTATATCAAAATGAATTAAAATATATTACAATATCATAGATGCAGTATTACAAAAACATTGACGAAATTCTGAAACAAGTTGGTACAGTATGCCTTAAATATCATATTCGTATAAAAATCTGACTAATTGCAAAAATAATATAGAACGTTTTTTTTTTAAATTTTTTTTTATAACTTTAAATGCGATATATATGAATCTGAGTAAATCTTCTTATCCGATATATAATCCGACATGGAGGATTTTTAATTTTATTCTCTACGGAATGTATCCCGAGAACCCATCTTCAACAGGCATCCTTATACTTCCCTCTACCAGATTAAAACTCACGAAACGAATAAAAGGCAACACTTAAGCGTAAGTTGGATTCATATGTCCATTGCATTAGGATTATTTGCATTTCTTCTTCGTCGTTTCAGATACATTATAATGATCAGCATCATTACTACACCCATAGCCCCAACCACTCCTACCACAACGTAGAGAACAATAGCAGTATCAGTTTCATCAGGATTAAGCGGCGGAATATACTGAAGATTTGCAGCTACAATGTTAGATAACCCACCAGTATTGTTAGCATCATCGATTGCCTGGATACCGAAAAAATACGAAACTTCGTCCCCACGTGACGGCAAACGAACCGTTATCTCTTCAATGTCACCAGGTTTCCCGATTACTGATAGATCTCCATTGGTTACGTCATCAAACGTCACTCTGTCCGCGTCAGAAAAGTTTCTGGATATACCTTGAAAGGTTTCGGCAAAGCGAATATCGTATTCAAAAACTAGATATAGGAAACACAATAGTCAAAAAAAAAAGTTAGGTGCCGTGCAAGATGGTGTAAATATGGTCATAATATTTTGTAGATTCTAAGTCCGACTATATTTATTGTCGATTAGGCCTATGTTTTGGCGTGATGGTACTGCCTATGCTTTGTTCAAATAATTCATTATAGTTATTCTGTTTAACTGTGTAGACAAACATCACAATAATGATACACAATAGTCATAATGCATGTTATAAAGGTATAGTAAGTTGTAGACTAGTAGGAAGTATAGGCTAATGATCTGAGGTTTGCATGGCGAAATCAAAGTTGATATAAGTTTGCGTTACACCAAGTATATAGTTCTGAAACGAACTGTCTCGTTTCTCTCTCTCAACAGTTTCAGAACTTTGCAGAACTATAATATACGTGATGTACCGCAAACTTTATATCAAGATCTGACATTACCTTTTCCTTTATCGAAATCATCCCCAACAGCGGTCCATTGTAAGGTGGCACTTTGTCTTTCATAAGACACACCAATAACGGCTAGATCGATAATCTGAGACGGTCCAAAAAAGTCAATATCACTGTCAACATGATTAGTCACTTGAATAGCGCCTCCTGACGCTGAGCGTTCAAACATGTCAACTGGAATCATAACCGCCTCCTCTTCTAGGCCTATCAGTATTAAAATAAAACATGTATAACAACAAGTACATTGGAAAGTATCTCTCTCTTTCATATAACATTTCTACATAATCTTGTGTTTATTTTAAAGATACATAAAGATAATTTGAAAGAGGTCACTGCTACATAAACACAATTGACTTCGAGATACAAGATGTTTTTATTGTCACTTTTGGAAGAATAGAAAAGTAAAATTCAGTATGCTGATGCTAAGTAATACACAAACAAAGCGCGAGGTTTTGCACATTGATCAAAGTTAGTATGTACTTCTTTTTTAAATATAATTGTCCCCCAGAAATGTTTTGGAATAGGCCATTTAAATGTCATATAATTGTTATTCACCTTGGCCAATAATTGAAAAAAAAAAACATAAATCATAATCTTAATTATTGTCTAACCATTGTTTGGTTTTTTTTATTTTTTACTGTTATCATAAGCGAATTATTTTTGCTCATTTTTTTTTGCAAAAGTGATAAATCGTTTGACTTTATTGATCTTTATTTTTCATGTTTTGAGGACGAATACATCTTTGAATGATCTGTATTAGTAAATTATGCTAACCTTGAATAGGATAAGATCTTGAATTCCCACCATTTGAAATTGCTGCTGTGTTTTGATTTCCACGAACTTTAACTTCAACATTATATCGACCATCACCGGTAAAATTGAAGAAATATCCCGAATAAACACCATCATCTTTCGTTATGTCTGCGCTTGTACCACTGTCGTAGAGTTCTATGACGTCATCAGATCCATCCGACTTTTCCAAAATGGCAATAACGTCAGCATTCGCAACAGGATCGTTGCCCTTAGTAGCGAACGCAAATACTACAATATAAGGATCTTGTTGATAATCGATAAATGGATCACTGACAAACGAATTAATCGTAACTGGTGGGTCATCTTCAGATACTTGTTTAGATTGTACATTAACGCTAACAATTTGAGATTGAAACTGTGATGATGATGACAAGAGTGTTATGAAGAACTTCCAATTTCCACTCTGAATAAAACAAGCACGGTACGTCATTATATATTTTTGAGTTACGTTTTTGCATAAAATAATCTGTATTTAAACATACTCAAGTTACTCAGTGATCTTTCGACCACATGTAGAACCAACAAGAGCAAACATTGTGAAAATTTACCAAACTCAATACTTACTACAGCTGTTGTTGTAAGACGGATTGTGATAATATTATCATTGTTATTTAGATCATATTCTTCACTCGATTGGTCAAAAGTTATCCCATTTGGGCCATTCAAGGTTACCTCTATAGGAAAGTCTAACCAAGTGAAGGAAAATATTGTATCGACTCCGACACTTTTGTCAATAGTGACTTCACCTGTTGTGTTTGCAGAAGAGGAGGCAGATAGTGCTTCACTGAACAGCTGTAAATTAGAGAAAACAAATTGAAAAGATAATTTTTTTAAACGCATATATATTTTACACGTCAAAGTCTACAAATTATAATTGACTCAAGTATTTTAATTGATGGAGTCTAACTTAACCAGGCAATTTAGTTAACGTCAGACACTTTAGATTCAGAGTATAGGCCTACTATACTACTATAGGCTGTATCAGATAATCATGTTACCGAAATAGGCGGATCCTGATTTTCCAGATCAGATCTATCTGTGATCGTTGCAATCAGTACCTCGTTAAGAACCGTGATGCTGTCAGTATCTGCACGATAAAAGTATGTATTTCCTCCAGAAACGTCGGATAGAATTCTCAGAGAGGTATCAGCATTATCGGTGAATGCAATTGTATCGACAATAACACCTGCATTCACGACTTCATCAACCACATCATCAATATCTGGATTAAAATTGTTGTTTCCATCACTTACAACTAGCAGAAACCCACCAGCTGGGTCTTGGTCAAAAGACAACACCTATTGAAGTTATTCGGAATATTCACAACATTATTTTATTTTTCTAATTGTAGGCTTACATTATGATATTAATAGCGGTAAAACTTTCTTTTAATTAATAATTCTCTAATGCCAATATTCACATTATGGATATTCTAGCGTTAGAGTTGGTGAAAATATTGAGGAGGATTGAGTAGTGTACAATGATGTGTAGGTCTATTTGCATGGTGATTGAATATACTATATGGCGCTTAGTTAGTAAATAAATACTATTGTTCGGTGTGAACTGCAGAAAACAATATTGATGTCTTGAGTGTGTACTGAAGTCAATGTTAGTGGAAGTGGCCAAGGGTGTAAATATTGCGTTATTTTCTCAATATCTCATAATTCACGTTAGGTTTACGTAACGGTGGGTTACTTGCCTGTATTCCCTCAAGAACACCAGAGCCTATGCTTGTGGAGCCACCTGTCCTCGAGGGCAGTTTAAGAATAAGATCTTCTCTAGAACTTTGATCGTCTAAGAGTGCAAGATTAGCTTTTCGCACTGCAGTGTTTGAGAAAGTTACAATACCAACGTAACTCCCAGTAGGTACGATTGAACTTATATATTGGTCCATGCCTTGACGAAGCTTCGCTATTGGATCTCCCTATGTCAATATAAACATTGATGGTTAAATATTTCAACTTGCCTGTGATACATACCATGGTTACCACATGTAACCATGGTTACCACATGTAACCATGGTTACCACATACCATAATGGGCTCAAGCTAACTGTAACATCTAATACACTAATCTCAGTTTTTTTCAGCTTTTGCCAAATATTAATTCAAATCCTTTTTAAAAAATCTATAAATATCTTTCATATTAATAAACTCGTGGCAGTTTAGATTAAAGAGACTTAATAATTATGTTCTTTTGATCTGCACTTACTGCCATACTGCCAGATGTATCCAGAATTAGCACAATTCGTCTTGTTGACGAATATTGAACAATTTGGAATGTTGGATTTGTGTTTACATCTCCCACTATTGGCGGATTGTTGCCATCTTTAAAATCATCAGTATTCAAAATGACATCCCAGGTACCCTGCCGACTGCAGTGTTTATTCTGGTTGTTTGGAGCTTCTTCATAATGACGTTTGCTTTCATCGGCCGCATTACTACTGCAAAAGAAATTTACCTGACGAAGATAAAACAAAAAACAGGATTTGCCCAAAATCAAGAAAACGATATGTACGAGAAATCTGCATTTAAAAAAAGCTATGCAAATTTTATTTGATAAACTACCGGTACTTCAAAAGAAATTTACCAAAATATTTTTCTTGGTATAAAAGCTCACTAAAAATAGTAAAATTCATATCTTTAATATGTAGAGAAATTAATATGTAAACATAATAACGTTTATTAGCCATCTTGAATTGGTAAAATGGTGAACAGAATCATTATGCTTTAAAATTGCTTTGAGCTCCTTTATATTTATAATAATGTAGACACTATTGTTCTTAAGCTATGGAGAATTTTGTACTCTGTATTATTTTTTCAGAAGTAAAAGATGAAATTAAAGTGCGTTTGACAAAGATGTTCAACGAATATGTGTTGAGTTTAGGTAAAAGCATCACGGAATTATAGAATCATTTTATTTTCCACACACTCGTTAAAAAATACATGAATTATGGAGGAAAACATTATATGCATTGTATGGAAGGAGACTATTTAAGTTAAGACAATAACTTTAAGTCATAGCCACCTTTAACTGAGTTGAAAAAAAACAATAACGAAGCACGACTTGAAGAATAGTTTAAAGTCAATCTAAATCATAATTCTTAAATAAAATATAAAAATAAAAGTATAAGTAAAAATACCAGGTATAAATTACAACATACATACATTTTAAGTAAATAAAATGATTGCAGAAACTTAAGTGCTGTATTCAGAGACCAGAAATTTCATTACGCAATGTTTAAAGAGAATTTGTTTTTCAAGTTTTCGGAGAGCTTATTCCATATATTTGGACGATACTAAAGAATAGAACGACGTTTATTACTTGGTAAAAATTTTTTGAAAGAAAATCTAGTATTATAATTGTGACGTTGAGAAGCTCTGTTGAAAAGGTTAATAATGTGAGAAGGTAACATTATTAGATAATCTGAACATAAAAGCAACAACAGGAATTAAAATGCCAGATTTTAAATTACATACAAAAGCACTTAATGTCACAGAGCTAAAAAGGTTGTTACATTTATACATAAAATGCATATGTTTTATGAGAGTAGTATGTTGAAAGCATGCATAAAGTATAATAATTGTAAAATAAGTGTAGACACATATGATGATATAATGAATGAACAGTTGTGGGGTAATAAGTTAATACAACTTAAAAACCAATCACTATTTTGTAAACATTGGATTGAATGTGGCATTATTTTAGTGAAGGATATTATAAAAGAAAATAAATTCATAACTTCAAAAGAATTATTGGTAAAATTAAAGTACAAAGCAAACTGGTTAAATGAATACATGTGCTTATTAAAAGCGATACCAATACAATAGAAAACTATAATCCAATACGATAAAAATTGTTATTATAATATAACAGAAAATATCATTAAGAATAGATATAAGGACATCACAACAAATAGTATTTATCTCTGTTTTGTGGAGGAAATTTTTGTCCCTCCGGTTTGTCAAGGAAAATGGGAAAAATATTTTGATAATTTTAATATTGATTGGAAGTCATTGTGGTTATCTAAAGTTTGTAAAATGAAAGATAAAAAATTAATACACTTTAATTACAAACTGTTAAATAGAAATTTAGCAACAAACAAATAGTTATTTATCTGGAAACTAAAATATACTAATATATGTGGTAGATGTGGAGAGGTACAAGATTAGGGCATATGTTTTTTACTTGTAAATTTATTAAAGGTTTTTGGACAAAAATAGAGATTGTTTTAAAAGGTACCAATCATATAAACATGTCTTTTCAAAATCTAGTAATTGGAACAAGAAATATTCTTACTGATTTTATATATACATTTTGTTGCTTTCACGGTTTATAAACAAAAGATACTGGCTGATTTGCTGATGATTATTTTGTGATGTTCTAATGGCAATAGTGAACCTATAATTATTATGTGATGTATATTTTTATATAACTTCTGTCTATTTTCTAAATGCTTTAACTTTTTATATATGTAAAATACTCAAAATAAGAAAAAAAAAATTAAGCTGCAGCGATAGTTTTCTACTGAAACTAAATTGATATAGATTATTGTAACAAATGTAAAGAATGAAATAAAAGTGAGTGAATCTCACAAAAGACAACAAAAAAAGCAGCAGTTTGTAGTTTGTTTATATAAAATACATTAAGAATTTTAAATTGATGAACATAATGTTTTGTGTTTGCTCTATAAGAAGCTCCAGCGCAAATACGAAAAGCCCGCTTTTGAAGACGGAAAAGATGATCAATATTTATTATTTAACAACATATTTATACAAGATTTGACAATCAGGTAAAATATACGTTTTACATTTTCGTCCTGTCTAAGACACGAAAATTGGAAGAAAAATTTAAAACTTTATTTTTATGAAAATAAATAAGATCTATATCTTGTTTCCATGGCCTAATTGTTTTTACTCACCGAATCTAGAAACTGTTTGTACATTAGCGAGGTTTGAGATGTCTGCCTGATACTTTCATCGGTAAAATCACAACTTCGTCGGTATATCCCTGTCTTGGGGTCTGCCTGGCAAGGTGCCCCGTTTTCTACATATTTCCCGTTAATTGCTTCTGAACAACGCGTTGCTTCTATCAAATCTCTACTGCTCACAAAGAATTTTGGATTAAATGGTGTTGGATATTCATCAAACACACCCCATCGCAAATGACCCCATTCATGGACAACAGTCTTATCTATAAAAAAAAAAGTGAAATAAAAAAGAGTGAAAAAAAAGTGACATTAAAAATGAAAACTAAATGAGGCCATAATAGGCCATATGTTGAAATGTTGCGCACAGAAAAAGATTATACCATTATGACCTAAAAAATATGTTGCTACTGCTAAATTCTGTCTGTCTATTTTGTGTTATATAGTATACTAGCAATTATACCCGTCCCAGGGCGGGTTTTAAAATTAGTTTAAAGCCTTCTTAGTACATAACACCCGACGCCAGTAGGCCTACCTCCCATACTCACCCACCCCCACCCCTCTTCAATAACACCCCACACTCTTTTTTAAAAACAAATTCTTCCCAGTACAAATTCAATTCAACTTCAAATTGAGAGGGTATACATAGCTACGATATGGTAAGTCCGTTGTACTGTGTAAATAAATAGGTGTCATATTGGCTGATAATTAAAATATCTAATTTTTATACTGCGGCCCCCTAGCCTTCATTCTCCTCTCACCATCCAAGCCACAATCAACAAACCTTAACTCCTCCTCTGGACAGTTCAAATGTAGTAACTGTCGTATTACAATTCAAATCATATAGGCTACCGTACTCCATTACGCCAGTATTTTGGGTCCTCCTCCTCCCCCAGATACTGGGTGATGTGTTTAAGAAGGTTCCAGTAAAAATTATGTTAGCCATCACTCCCAACCCATAATCCATCAGTGGCAGTTTTCAAAAGTAGTTTAAAACATTCCCAATACTGTTTCGGTCTTGGTGATAGGCCTCTATACATCCTCACCACAAACTCACAGCCACTTTCCGGGGATAATTAAAATACGTTAACATCTTCCAACCACAATTCCATATGTATGGTTACATGCAGAAATCGAAATTTGTATAACAAACAAACATCGAAAATGGCCCATTTTGACCACATTATGACCCCTAACTTGGATCCTATATATATACAGTAAAACTATTTCTTTGGATCCTATTGAGAGGACACCCCTAATAAGAAAACATTTTCATGCAAAACGAAGGGCAATATGTTTTAACACTCTACCCTCTACCAAGTGGACAGTCCTAAAGGGGACAGGGATACATTTGAGTCCATCGAATGGTTGACTTAACTCCAGATGAGGGGACAATATTTTTTCCCATCACAAAAACAACAGAAAAGTACCAACATAATTATATTCATTTAGATGGTTATTAGTACAAAAACAGAACTATGTTCATAATAATTATAATTTCTCGGTCTTTAACGCTCTAATTTTTTGCCCAATATTACCATATTTCCAATGTTTGTGTACCACTTCCAAAACTTGTGCACATTAAATCAATTAATGTGGATTGTGACCAATAAGTGGTGGATCCAAATTGTAAAATGATGTGCTGAACTTAACCTAATGATATTTTGTATTGTAGTGTATTTTCACCCCAACCCTCTTCTGCCTAGTATGCCAACAATCTCTTTATTTTTACTAAACACATCATAGGTACCTGTCACCTGCAAAATCTTTATCACTTTAGGCCACTGAAAAAGTTAAAGAGGACAATTTCAGTTTTTGATTAGTGTTCCCTCAATAGGGCTACCCTATCCATATTAAGGAGATAATATGTGCCCACTTATTAATAGCGGTTCAGTTCTACTGTATCGTGAAATTTAATGAAAGAATACATTTATAATAGCTGAGTAACGGGAGATGATTGTAGCATAAGAACCAAAACGAGACATTCCCCACCATACTGTTTGTTTTACAGTGTAGGTCGACCTACCACAAACCTAACTTTACTAGCGTTTATTTGCCATACAAACCTTTAATATAAACAATAAAACAAATTGATTGATTATTTACAAAATTTAAACATTTTAAAATTTAACAATTTGGATTAGGCCTATGTTCAAATTTGTTCATGTGTAACAAAATGAAGTCTTTAAACGCCAAACAACCGCAATGTAATATATATGTTATGTGTCAGAAATACATTTTCTGGTCATTTTAGAAGAAAGTGTTCTATTTAGTTCATTATTCGGTTCAACTTTAACGATTTAAGATTTTAACGATTTTCAACGTTAATTTTTACCCCCTTTTCCTGTTAAATCGTTGAATATGTCAACTCAACGCAACTCAACGTAACTTAACGTCGACAGGAAAACAGGCTTAAGATATATGATATAAAGCGGCCATTTTGAAAAAGCGCCCAACACGTAACGGTGAAAAACGCATCTAAAAGTTGGACACCAAGTTGAAATTTGTTTCTTGATGTCATTGACCACATGAAAGTGAAAAATCAAACTTGGTCAAATCGTATAAAGTAAATAACAAATGCTTCCTGACTATAATGAAGAGTGTTAAGAAAGCATGAAACTCTGAAAGAGTAAAATTAAGAAAGATAATAAGAAAGAATAAGAATAAGAAAAATGGATCAAATAGAGTAAAATAAGGTTTAAGCCTAATTAATAACTTTATTAGTACAGTAATTATGTTTTAACCTGCAAGTTACAATTTCAGCTAAAATATTTTTAAAGATTTTAAGGTATAGAGCTAAAAAAAACTATAGTAAACTAATACTTGTTACTACTGGAGACTTGGCAGTTACAGATAATAAATAATACTATACTGTACATTAAAAGTAAAGTTTATCTTGTCCTCCTCCCTGCCACTAAGCAGAAAATATAGATGGCCTATATCATTGTTATTTCACATTACCTCTTCTACCATAACGATTTTCAGCGTAGACTTTATCTCGCACGTACTTTGGAGATAAGACCATCATTTCGCCCTGTTTACCACACCCCATTATGTTAGTCACATATGGGCCATCGTCACCTTCTATCACAACATTCGCTCTGTCGTACGTTTCTGTTCTTGCATTTTTATATTCGTCGCGTCGGGGCCACGACGTTGGAACGAGTATGATGATACTTTTCCAGTAAACTCTTTGATTCGTAGCTTGGAACAAAAACGACGACCCTGTAGTGAAGATTTCCTAAAATGCAAAAATATTAAATAATGATTTGAAAATAGCCTACAATTACAAGCAGTGTCGTATTTAACATGACTCGTTGAAACGTGTTTATTCTACCATAACAAATTGAATTATTGTTTTGATCAACTTTACCTACAATAAATTAAAAAAACGTCATTAACCTTTCTATCCCACACTGGTAGGAAATTCATTTGCTCGTGGAAGACAAATATCAATAACATGTGTTTAAATAAAGAAATAAATTACAAAAAGCAGAGCATATTATCATCTAAGAGTACCATTATAAAAATATTATTATTCACTTATTTCTTATGTATATTTATTTATTATTATTTTTTTTATAATTATACTTAATTTCCTATACAGTACTATTATTATCATTATTATTATTATTATTATTATTTTTACTTCATTGTCTATAGTAACGTTTCAATAAAAAAAACTATCTTATGTTAAAATACAAGAATGTCCATCTAGGAGTATCGTTAACATAACTTTTATATCCCTTTATTGGTATTTCGTATCACGTGCAGTTTATCCCATTTCAACGACTATGGGTAGCATACTATTGCACGTTCGACTTTTTAAAAATACTTTGAGAAATGTGTGCGATACTGTGTTATATATAGGTTGTTATACCTAGTATCTTATCGGTCCGTTACGTTACCGTACATTAAAAATGAATCCGGTCCGGTAGCAGACTAGAACCCTAGATCCACCACTATTCTCATAGGGCGAAACTTTCCATTGTTTTTATTTATATCCCGTGTACATTCTGAAGGTGAATGCGGATCTTTTTAAATCGATACAGAAAATTCGGACATTCTTACCTTAATATTGTCTATCAAGTCCTGGCTCTCTGATTCTTTCTTACTAATGGCAATCAATAGGTTTTCATAGCCGCCTTCGCTTAGAGTAACAGGATTTCTTTTCGAAGCAGCCAAAGTAAACGCGATAAGACAAGATAAAAAGATAAAGCAGCAAAATGAATTAGCCATCCTTCAACACTTAATACCAACTAATATTATTAAAATGTTACACTGCTGTTCAACAGAAAAACAATCGGTTCCTTGCACTCACTTTGCCATAGTATTTGTGGTGTGTAGGCCTACAATGAAATGATGCATAACGATGCAAGGGAAAATAAGGGGAACACCCACATACCAAATCAAAAACAAATGTTTGTTTTGAATTGTTATCAGAAAGAATGTGTTTGGGCCAACTGCACATAAATAATGGAACCTTTCAAAAATTAAATCATAACCCTGAAAATAATATCGACGGTTCCAGAAAATCGAAACTTTCTTTTAATAGAATAATAATAGGCTAAATTTCCAGAAATGCAATATGACCTATAACCCTATACTGCAGCTAATGTTCAATTGTGTGCAATTTATACAGAGTGCAATTTTAAACAATCACAACCATAGTCCGTAGAATTAAAATAAATATGTTTTGACGTTTAGCAAAGTTTTACGAGTCTTGGAATTTCCAAAAAAGTACAGAATTCTACGTTGGCCTTTCAATGTATTTTAAGTACAAGGGGGATTTTTGGCTAGCAACGTGACGTCAGAGTGACATTTGAAGCTTTCGATCGCGCGGATAGGACCCGGTCTCGTCTGTTTACCTCAATAGTTAGAGATTGTAAACTCATCGATAATAAGCGGTCGAGACAAGTTTTTAGTTCTAAACCAGTTCCTCTTAACCAAAAAAGGGGGAAATGTTAAATTAAAAATGCTAAAAATGTATTCTATATACTATTATAATTGTTTGTTTTTTCTTCTTGGTTGAATAAATACTAGTCAATTTGCATCATCGACACAAAGATCTTTTTTTCCATTTTGTCTACGATATTCCTAAATGTTAGGCGTACTTTTGGTCCTATCATGACAGTCTACAGAAGTATAAACCACTAGCGTAAAAAACCTTACCATTTATGGTATAACTTTCTTATTGTTATTGTTACGTACGGCCATACTGCGTTGAAACACCGGTTCTCGTCAGATCACCGAAGTTAAGCAATTTACTCTAGTAGCTAGATCAACTTTCGTATGCACTTTGAGGTCCAGAGAATTTGACTTCAGAAATTGGTTTAGGATGGTCAAACAATCATTATTGGCTTGGTTACACATTTTGAAAATGTGGCGAAAGGTCAAAAGGTCAGGGTGAAAGGTTATCAAACTAAACACCAATAAGTCCTTAAATCTCGACAACGACTGGTCACAGCGAGGTAATTTTGGTCTCAAATTGATCAGAAGGTATACATTTATATTCAGTCTAATGGGACATTTTAGTCAAAAATGACCGGAAATGCCATTTCTGACCTTTGACCCACACCCCAGGGCATGTATGTATCTCCGTAACTACTGATTGTAGACACTTGAATTTGGTCTTAAATTGTTTGAAATAAACATTTTGTTATTTGTTGCACATTTTTTAAAATGTTACAAAAGGTCAAAGGGTCAGGGTCAAGGGTTATATGAACAAATATAAATAGATAATTGTATCTCGGCAACTACTCGTCGCAGCAAGTCAATTTTAGTCTCAAAATGTTCAGAAGGCATGCATTTATATTCCGTCTAATGGGACATTTTAGTCAAATTTAGTCAGAAATGCCATTTCTGACCTTTGACCCACATATCATGGCATCTTCATATCTCTGTAAGTACTGGTCGTAGAAACTTAAATTTGGTATCAAATTGTTCGAAATATACATATTTACATTCATTGTAATAGAAAATGTGGTTAAAAGATGAACAGAAATACTATTACTAATGTTTCAAACAAAACAAAAATCTCTACATAACTTATCCAGTAATGTTATGCAATAACTGATACTTTAAATTGTTTCAATTTCAAGTACTTATAGCTCAACGGTTCTTTTCGGAATGCTAGAATTGTAACTTGCCATGTGTATCCGATTAAACGCCCCGGGCATTTATTGTTTAAAGGGGTTTTTAGGGGGAGGGGAGGCATCTTTATTTGGAGTATAATATGGTAACATGTATAATAAAATAAATACCACCTAGATGTAAAAAAATACAGCACAATTAATATCAAAAAGTCAAAAAAATGCTTGGTAAATTGTAGATTATGGTAGTTAATGTATATGTTGTGATACAATTATTGTGTAAATGCATGTGGCGGGCGTATTCCACATGATGTTCTATTGGAGGGAATGGTGGCGTTTATTTGAGGGAGGCTTTTATTCAAATATGATATGAAGATGCCCTGGTATGTGGGTCCAAGGTCAGAAATGGCATTTCTGATCATTTTTACTAAAATGCCCCATTAGACGGAATATAAATGCATGCCTTCTGAACATTTTGAGATCAAAATTGACTTGCTGCGACCAGTGGTTGCCGAGATACAAGTACCTTTATTTATTTGTTCATATAACCCTGGACCCTGACCCTTTGACCTTTTGTAACATTTTTCAAAATGTGTAAAAAATAACAAAATATATATTTCGAACAATTTAAAACCAAATTCAAGTGTCTACGACCAGTAGTTACGGAGATAAATACATGCCCTGGATTGTGGGTCAAAGGTCAGAAATGTCATTTCCGGTCATTGTTAAGTAAAATGTCCCATTAGACTGAATATAAATGTATACCTTCTGATAAATTTGAGACCAAAATTACTTCGCTGTGACCAGTGGTTGTTGAGATTTAAGGACATATTGGTGTTTGGTCTTATGACCTTTCACCCTGACCTTTTGACCTTTCGCCACATTTTCAAAATGTGTAACCAAGCCAAAAATGATTGTTTGACCACCCTAAACCAATTTCTGAAGTCAAATTCTCTGGACCTCAAAGTGCATACGAAAGTTGATCTAGCTACTAGAGTAATTGGGCCCGCGGTAGCGTACTGGATGGGAGACCGTTTAGAAATGGCGGCGGGTGCTGTATATACTGGAGAGTGATGGTTTAATGGCAATATCGGACTAGCATGTAATAGGCATGGGTTCGAGGTTATCTGTACCATACTAATTGCATCCTTAGGCAAGATGGTTTACTCTCATTGCCTCATCCTTCGGATCGGATGTAAAGCCTTCGGTCCTGTGTACTTAACAGTGCACGTTAAAGAACTTGGTACACTATTCGAAAAGAGTAGAGGATCGTCTCCCGGTGTGCTGATCTGGTAGGCGCTGCACTGCTGGCTGCCGTGGGTTCGTGGAGGGCCTAATCCGAATTTTCTCAGTTTCCAGTTAAGCTTGAGGACAAATATAAACACCTTTACATTTACCTTTACCTTTATTGACAATTTGTAAAAGTACAAATGAGTCGTGGACACAGATGATTAACTCTTCATTTTATAAAATCATGTTAAAAAACTTCTGAACCAAAAAGGAATGCGTAATACAAATAATTAAATGTAATTTGTTTCTAGAAAAACCAAAATATTTATTTTATATTGAATATAGGTTATACATTTTCAGATATACCATTAAAATTGGAAATCGATTGAAACCCCACAATTTCAAATCGACGTAAAGAAGAAATCTTCTCCCGTTTGCCACGTCCAAATATTTATTTATTCACAATTCACAATTACATTTAATTTACAATATTGAATAGTATATCAAAAGAAGCGAGTGCTTGTCAGTTTGATAACCATTGTTTAAATGCATTTAAATGTACAGTACATACAACATTTTAAAAAAAATATGTGCAAAAAAAAAGTAAAAACGTTGGTTGCCCAGGACCGGTTAGCACCTCAGGTGGGGCACTCCCTTGTGGAGATATGACATTGACAAGAATCCAGAATATTTATGATAATATACGCCAAAATATTTTTTATTTTATCTCTATAGGCCTATGTGTAAAAGATGCAAATGATTTGTAAAAATTACATTGCATCTTGCGCTATCTGAGCCAGTAAATGTGGAGCCCGACTGCTGCCTGTAGTTGTCTGCACAACTCACCAATAAGAACGTCAGGTTAGAACAAATGAGCACATCACGTTTTCTACAACGTAGATGCGCTCTCTGACATACTTCCCATACTGTCTTCAAAACCACCATGAACGTTTGTTTGAGAAAAAGCTATTTATACGCGGCGGAACCTGGACACGCAAAGACGATTGGAACTCACCATGTCATTTTGGAATTTATATTTATTTTTATTTTTTACGCGTGGATTCGACGTGCACCGTGACTTCTTGTTTTCACGTTGGGCGTGTGTATCCACTAGTTTGTTTCCTAACATTGTTTTTAAACATTAGTGGTTATTGGTTACGACACATTTTCTTCTTCTGTCGCTGCTGATGCTGGACTACAAGCAAGAATAATTAACATCGTAATTAATTAAAATTCTGTTTCTTGCATTTTATGGGGTTAGGCCCTACATTTTCAAGTTTTGTTTCGACAAATGAATGTAGTATGTCATGTACAGTACCAGATACCGACCAGATGATGTTCTGCTATGTCCCAATGCTTCTGTGCCAACAGTAAGCTACCTTGCTGCAGATAAAGATCACCAAGGCTATCCATAACTTCAATAAACAATTCATCTTTCTCATAGGCTATCTCTTCCATAATTTCCAAACAGTTTTGGAAGTAACTCAAAGCCTTGCTTAGTTCGCCTTGAATCATTTTAAGACGTGCAGCTTGAAAGAGTGACTCAAGCGTATCCGGAACACTACCTAAAATATCATTTCTAATACGATATGCATGTTCAAAACTTGTCTGAGCTTGGCTGTAATCTCCCTGTTTCTTGTACACCAAACCTCGACAATGGTGGATATTTGAGATATCGATATGCATTCCACCCAGAGATGTTCTCATTTTTAATGCTTTATCCAGAAGTATGTGTGCTTTATCGTAATTACGGTCAACATTACATGTATAGTTTGCCACGTTTATCAGCGAATCTATGACGTCTGTGCATGGCTCGCGCTTAAAAAACGTCTTTAATTTTAATCCTAAATTCGCATGATCCAAAGCCTGTTTATGATTACCTATTTGATGATAGGATTCACTCATGTTGTTATAGATGCTTCCAATCGATGGGTGGCTCACCCAGAGGTTCTTTCGTATCTCTAGAGCTTGTTTGTGATAGTCTAGGGCAAGTCTTGGTTTCCCTGTAAAACAATTCATTAACTTTAAGTTAAAATAAGCAACTCCTCGTTTGAAATGCCATTAATGCAATGGACGCAGATATGGAGGAGCTTTCTCTGGGCCTACATGTCCCATAATAATAATAATAATAATAAAAAAATAATAATAATAATAATAATACAGATTTCTATAGCGCACTTCGTCACCAATGGTGCTCAAGGCGCTTTTGATTGCATAGTATGAAATCACCCATGCCGTAATGTAAATAAGTTAGTCTTTTGGTATTGGTCATTGGATTCTTTTTGTGTATGAGAAAAAAAGTCTAAAAAAATCTATTCCATTCTGAATGTTGCATAACATATTTCCGTTTGGATCCGCCACATACGATAATATAATTTGTAGGTTACAAACCAATTGCTGCATATGTTAGCCCTAAGCAAGATACAACAGATGCCATTGTACGTTGTCCTCCAGATATGTCGTTGACAAATCCAACCTGAAGACAGCGTTTTAACATTTGTTCAGCTTTCTTAAAGTTGCTGTACAAGAAATAATTTTTAAATAAATTATTCTCTACAATATATTGACCAAATACACCGGGCTCTCCTAAATATCACTCCTACCATGCCAAACCAAGCGTTAACAGTATAAAATTTAAATCATACGAATTAGTATTTAGAGAAAACTTCTTACCTTAGAGCTTCATCAAACTTTCCATTGACATAACGGCTAAATCCTATATGGTTAAAAAGCCATGCCAAATCAACACTGTCACCGAATGGCGATAAACATTCTAAAGCTCTCTTATTTTGTATATCTGCCAATTTGTAATTGGTCTGTGCATGACCCAACACTTGGCCGTATCCAGACAGCATCAAACCCAATTGTTTCTTCATTGAAAGACCGCGACTCTCCGCCGTTCGAACACACGCCGCATAAAACTCGATAGATTCCTTTCGCGGAAGGAAATTTATTATCAGGTATTCTGCCTCGTATGCAATGTCAATAAAGAGTTTGTAATTTTCGGAGGGACTCAATGCAGCTTCTTCTAACATCTTCTGAATGTTTATCATCTCCATCGAAAATAATGAGAGTTGTTTACACGATTCTTCTTCGACGACTGGTGCTATAGCCAGGAGCAGCTTCCCGTAAAAAAACACAATAACGATTTCGAAGACTAAGTAGCTGCTCTTTTGGAAGCGAAGACAATTCATCTGATAAATATTCACGCAAGAAATCATGGATATCAAAACGATCACACAAGACGTCCCTGGCAACGAGTGAACGAATTGCTAATGGAATAAGAACATTTTGTTTAGCAAGTGCTGGGTTGTTATCAGGCAATTCAAGAATGTGTGCTACCGCGTCAGCATTAAATGACGACGGGATAACAGACAACTTGATGTACTCATTCTTTAATATACATCTTAACCTGTCGACTGACGATTTGATGACATGGTGAACTTGTTGTTCTTTGCAATAGTTGTTTTTGCTCATGGCCTCTAATCGATCTTTGTCCAACAAATCTACAAGTTCTTTTGGACAATATGAATCCGCATCTAGGAGGAGAGTTGCAGCAATTACCAAGGCAAGTGGGATTCCAGCACACAGTTCAGCGAGTGTTTCCTTCGTGTTAGCTGTAAAATCAATGTTTACCGTAATAGACGTCAACAGGTCAATGGAGTCTTGGATGTCCAGTGGCTTTAAACGATGGTGATACACATTAGCGTGCATCGACAGAAACCTGTATTTAAACCTGGAGTTTATTAGAAGCAATACTTTGGAGGTATTGACAAGTCTTGTACAAAAGTCTACAAACCGAGTCTGCAACTCATTAGACGTATCAACAGACAAGTGTTCCGCCGAATCAAATATCACTAGACAAGAACGACCAAGCCGCTTAAAATGTTTTATAAGTGCATTGTCAGAGCACATTGGAAGTCCTAAGGCAGCAGATAGCTTGACAAGGACTGTTCGGAAATCTGTTACACGCCTTAGTTCAATAAGATACGCATCCAGATGATAATGCGCTTGGTGACAATCGTTTACAAGCTGGTGCTTAATTTCTTTCGAAAGACGTGTTTTGCCAATCATTGGTTCTCCTGTGAGTAGCATAACCCGAATACTCTGTTTGAATTTTAGCTCAGGTTGTAAGCCAAGTACGGCATTCATTAGTTTCTCTTTTAAATGTTTTAATTCCTTTTCCCGACCAATGAATCTGAACTCCTCATACGTTTCATATCCTCCTTCCATTTTGTTAAATCAGCATAATCTGGAAAATCATTGTACATACAACTTAAACCAAATAGTAGGATAGTATGGAGAGACACGCCATTTTGGCGATAGTTGTCTTTGACAGCTTTCGTCTCTCCACAGTGCTCACTTTGTATGTATCACTGAAAGGGGAAAAATAAATAGACAACATGCAAATGGAGAGGGTAGGGATCTATAAATGACATTGGCAAACTCAGATATCTTTGTTTGCTTGTTTTAATTGTTTCTTCTCTGCACACATATTGAAATGATATAGTATCCCAGTTTACAAGAAAAACATCTAATAATATTAAGAAACAGCAGCAGGAGGTTTAATTGCCATAAGCCGCAACAAGATACTTTAGATTATATTTGAAAGAAAGAAGATTAGAAAGAGATTTAAATGCTTAATAAATTCCATAATTTTGGGTCATTGTAAACAATTTATTTTCTTCTCCTCATTACGTTCCATAGTAATAGCCTCTATAGCATATGGCTAAAAAGTAGTATAATAAATATAGAGACAAGGGAGTCAAGAGAGCGCCAATCTCTCAATACAGAATTACAATTACAATCATAGGCTTCTATTAACTAATTCTACATAATAGGTACCGTAGGCCAACAATAATAATCGTTCAAATATCATTGCAAAAACCATAGAAGCACCTATTTTCCCCCCAAGTGTCCCGTCCCCTTAATAGGGGTTAGTATATCACCCGTGAAGGTGTCCTCTTATTAATGGGGGTGTCTTGTGAATAGGAGTGTTCCAAAGTAGGTGTTCTAAAGTATACACAATTTGCTCCAACCTAAATTGAAGTCCGGTACGGGAAAACAATTAGGCCTACTTGGCATGGCGGAAGCATCGCATAGTAAGTAACTTCGGATGTTCTTACATGGGTTGGGTGCTATATAGGCCTAACTACTTACAAAGGTTGTTTTGAATATTTGTACTGTATATATCATTGTTCTAAAACAGTCTGTTCCACTGAATTCACTCTGAACTCAAATTATTGCTCCATCACCGAATAATTTATCCAATCCATGCTTCTTAAACTGAACAAAACGAACTGTTAGTATATATTAATCACGGTTGTTTTCCATCTTTACTTCCTGAACTAAAAACTGATTCGGTCGTTCGGTGAAATTGCCAGCGTCTTATTCTTGTTTTTGATATTCATATCAGCCAATCGGAGGCAACTTGTGTTGTAGCTCGTATACTATTTTTCAATATGCCAAGAATGTATTAGTGTCCACGGAAGGCATATTAATTACCTATTTTACTGTAGGCCTATGCCCAATAACTATTACCGTAATAAGGGATCTGATGGATGGGGACTATACAGTATATACACATATATCTCTTGATTTTCGATAATTTCGCAGATAAAAATGTTGCTTAAAGCTAATTAGGTACAGTTATGAATTTTAAATATAATATTTGGTTAATTGTAGGCCTACATAAAAAAAATCAAATATTGTACATAGGCTAAATAAAAACATGGTCGAACAAAAGCAAACACAATTTTTTTGAAGTTTTTTCAGAAGTTTTTTTGTATTGTCTTTGACATTCTGATGATACTCTAAAATGTTTTTTGGACAGGGACAATTCCCATCCAACTTTTTCCTCTTTAATTCTCACAGCAGAACCCACGCAATAATTTTTTATAGCTATAGGTTACTAAGATTTGACAGTTTTTTTGTTTTTTTGCGTGATAATTGGATTAAGATTGAAATGTCGCCCTCATCATTCACTCTAGTTCACGCATGCGCTTCTTGTATAAGAGCTAGTTGCTTAGCGCAGGTAAACTCCTCTCACACTTTGTAAACAATAAGTTCTGACCTGCTGGCTACATTTTTATTTTAAAACTCACTGTATATCAAACTGAATAGCATGAGTGTAAGAACATATAATCCGTCGGTAAGAGTGGGAAACTGGAGTGAAGACATATGTCTTGAAGAGGTTTGTAAATTTGTTTGTAGGCCCTAGAACACGATCGGGTTTTTCTAGCTAGGCTAGTAGGCCTATCCTCTAGGCCCTAGCTAGGCAGGCTAGGTAGACCCAGCAGGGCCTAGCCTCTAGCTAGGCGCCCTCTAGCCAGCGCTCTCTCTGTAGGCCTATATTTAACCCTAGAGAGGCCTCTACTAGGCTATATAGGCCTAGTAAAGTAGCCAATGGTTTGTAAAATGAATTGTATATTGGCAATTGCTGGTTTGTGATTAAATTAATAATACAGTATTAATAAATATGAAATGAAATTGTCAATGACAAGTTGATAAACAATTGTCTTTTTGTTTTTGATCAAAATTGCTAATTCAGTTGTATGATAAAGTAAGTACAGAAAAATTAAATGTTTAAAGTTCTAATAAAAGAAAGGATGTTGTATGGTAATATAGCTATCTAGGCCCGGTAGTAACAGTAGGCCTAGGCATAGCTCTAAAAGCTAGGCCTACTAGACATTAATTTACTGTATTTATTTATTAGGTTCGTTTTATATTGCTCATGCTTAATATTAATGCTTGGAAAATGACAGGCGTATTTTGATTGATGCTTATGTATGTACAGTACAATAAAAAACACTTATTTACTTTTATAGAGACATTTCATTGTTGCTATTCTTCCAAAACCTTGAATCTACATTTTTTGGTGCAATTTAGTTATTATTGTGTTATACTATACTGTACAGGCATACAAATAATTATTGCTTATGAGTGCAATGGGGCAAATATTTTCATGAGATAAAAGATGAAAGGGTCATCTGTGCTTACTGTAGGAAATGAAAAACCAAAATCTTGTATAATTGTGGAATCTGATATTTTTTCAAATTTATTACATATTTACAAGCAATAAATACAATACACAAAAGACAAAGTATCGTATTACTATGTCTAGTAAAATTTTCTTTTGTCAATTTGATGTTTTGAAAGAATAACAACAATTTGAAGTTTTTTGGTATTACAGTAGTAAAATACACTTGCCAATTGTATGACCCACTATATTACCCCCAGGAGAGATGTGTTAAGGTTGCGTCATTTACAAATAATTATTGGCGCAGGGTGCTTCTAAAAACCTAAATGGTACGTCAATAAACAATGGTGTGTCAATGTCCGTCACTTTACCACCCACCATATCATGAACAACATGGTACAATACGTCATTGTTCTTTAAAATGTATGCATTATGGTCACTTAAAGGTAAGTCACTTTTTTTAAGTTACTAAAGTAATATATGATGCACCTCTCCCCAGGTCGAATAGTGGGTCATACAATTGACAAATGCATTAACATTCTATCTTGTATACACTTTAATTTGATGCCAAATGTGCTTTTCAACATTTTTGCATAGCTAAATCAATCAGTACTGTAATGCTTAAAATGCTAATACTACTAACAGTATTTTGTAAGTTGAACTCATTAATCAATGTAGTCCACCAATCTAGTACCCATTTGAGACGAGTTAAGGATTACACCGGCGTACTAGTCCACACAGCCATTGTCACACACTGGCAACTAAACTGGTACCCACACTGGTACCACAGCGCCTTTAGGAGCATGGTGTGGAGGGTGGTTGGATACCCAGTTGGTACTTAAAACAAAAAACTAACTACAAGGGCGTCGGTTAGGAGAACCAACAAGGGTCAACCCCACCATCCTGGAGAGGAGATATGGCTTATGCCTGTGTATCATATCATGATGAGTACTACTACTTTATCTCATCTGCTACGCCCTACAATCCTCTAAATCATGGGACAACTAGAACTAGAGAATCAATGAGCCCTATTAATAGCTTTGGTGTCAAAAATAAAATGTTATTTAAGGGGGATTGGGATGGTGGTAATATGGCTCTTTTGAGTCTTTATATCAACTTTGGGAAGAGTACATTGAAGGATTTTTGTTTTGTGTTTGTACTGTAATATAATATAAATGATTAGTTTTCAATGTTGTAATTTTGGTGTTTTTTTTAGTATTTTACTGTATATATAGTAGAATGGTTTTATCTTTCTCAATGGCTACAGCACAGTTTAATAACATGTTTTCTTAATTACAATTGCCATGCTGTATCAAAAACAAATATTTGATATATTTTAATTTTTAGGATACACTGAAGGATCATTTAGAAAAGAGAGAACGAGGCGAACTGCTTATCCAGAAATCCTCCAGACTGTCAGAAACTATATTGAAACCAGTAAGTTTGTTTATATACAGTATCACCAAAATAAAATTTTAAAAAATAGATCAATTAAACATCAAAAATATAGATTTACACTCATCTAAAGTTGGTTTAGATACAATTTGTTTATTAATAATATATTATTATATTTAGAATTTCCAATTTATCCTTTTTGCTATGTATAATAATTATTTGTTTTTAATGAAATGCCATTATTAATTTGTATACGTTTTTATTGTTGTAGGTTGAACTATCAGTAACTTCTGATGGATTACTACATTTTGGCGATGTTGTCATGGTAATGAATGAAGCGCCACGCTTACAGGTTGCCACAAGCTTTGGCGACATGCCGCAAACCTCAAGTGCATTATCTGTAAACATGGCAGAGAGTAAAATACACGAAGCATTAAATTTTGAGGGTAATTGCAGCGTATCTGCCTCAAAGCTCTTACAACCATGCGCACGAAATGCCTTTGTTATTTCACAAGTGTAAGCACCATTATCATCTTTTAATTATTTTAATTGTGTCAGGAGTACTATAATACAAAAATATATTTATAATGTCTCGTACACAAAGTAGTCACTATGATTTGATATCAGTGATAGATCCAGCAGACTAGATAAAATCTTCTCGAATAAGGACTATAAACCGAAAGTCCAGTGTAAACATCTATCTCCGGTACACTAAAGAACCCAGTACATGTTTCCAGATGAGTAGGGGGTTACCCCGGTTTAGACACACACACAACCACTGTCGCACACATCCACTGGTCATAACTGGCTCATTGTGCAATGGGAACTGGACAGTTTTAGGTGTTTACCACCTGTTTGTCCCATCCTTCACTATGTTATGTCTAGTTCTTCGGATGTACATCTTAGTGAGGAGTAAATAAAAGAAAACATAGCATCACTATGCGTAAAGATATATTATTATGAAGAACATAATGTTCAAGATACTGATATGTAATTTATTAAAATTTTTTCTTTTAACAGAAAAGGCGCCAATATTCCAACAGGATCACCATTAGTGTATAATCAACATTTCTATTTACGTACATTACCAGGAGTTGGTGGTGATGTAAGTATAACAGGAATTAAATTACAATGCATTAGGTAATTGAACAATGAGTACATTGAAACAACCTATGTTGAAGAATTTTTGTTAAAATAAAGATATAACAAAGTAAAAAAAAAGAACTTTTCAGAAAAAATCAGCAGAGATGAATGAACGCCAGGCTTTTTATCTGGAGATAGTGGGTTCAAGTCCCACCAGAGAATTTTTAATATTTTCGCCAAGAGTTCTCAATGTAATGAGCATCAGTCTAAAACCATCAAACTTTATGTGACAAAAAAATGTGATGTGTCCATATATGGACATAATGATGTCATATCACTATCATATTTAGGCACATTACAAACTAGTTGGATAGTTTAAGTGGTCTTTACAGTATTGTAAATCAAACTGAATAGCATGAGTGTAAGAACATATAATAATTGTTTTTTAGTTGATTATGAAGAGTGATATTGCAACATTCCAGTCGTCTGCTAAGAAATCTCGTAAGCAATTGCTGGAGTTTAGTGAAGATGATTCCTCGTACATAGGAGAATGGAGGATTCTTTGCTTTAACCCACAATTAAGAATGGAGACCGAGGGTTTACCAGTACAGGTAAATACAAAAATAAGTAACATTTATAAAGTGCTGTGATACCGTAAACAGCCTGAAATACCCAAAAGAATTAATGGTAAAAAAATGCATTTGGTTCTTTAAAAATGCACACAAGCCAAGTGTCCTTCTGAGAAAATTGTTCTACCACCAGAACTATGGCCGAGGTAGCCAATATCTGGCTTTAATCTTTTAACAACTCAGCCACTAAAATCTCCTAGAAAAATTGTATACACACCATACAAAACACTACAAAATAGATTTTGGAAGTGACTTGAATTGCTTGAGAGATTTACACTGACTGACAGAATAAAATACATTACTTTTCTTTCACAGGCAAATCAAAAGATAATTTTCAATCATTGTAAGACAAATCAAGATCTTTGTGTCATTTCAAATAAAATTGTTAGGTAAGGCTATGTTTTAATTTTTAATATTTTTGCACACGACATGTCATACTTGAGCTAGTTACGAGCAAATCCAAAATGCTGCGGGTTCTTGAAATCATGTCTCATTGACATTATTTTTAATAATGAATTTTTCATGTTTTATATCTAGAACTGCCTTTGGAGTAGACTACGAAGCAGTGGCATACACTGACCTTGATTCACATAAAGCGGAAAAACCCAATAACCATTGGATTATGGTAACTGGTTCACCCAGTGAGCCGAGGACACCAGCTCAAATCCTGAAAGTCGGTGAAACACAGTAGAGGGCAGTCTTAATATAGAATATTTAATAATAAAATTTTAGTAATTAAAACATTCTGATTGAATGACCAGATAAAAACTTATTTATGAAAAGCGATTTGGTTATCTTTTTATTGTTTTAATCGTATGGGATCTGAATGAGGACTCATGGCACCTATATAGTAAAAATCAGGCTAGCTAAATCCTAGCTTTCTTTTGTTGGGGGAGAATAATCCCACCATCAGCCGCCACCACTTTCACAACGCTTATTCTGTTTCACTACTTTTTTTGGAAAATAAGTTGGGTTATAATTAATGCTGTTGCAAAAGGTTTATATTTTGCAGTTATACCCTTTAATAGGAGGAAATGTATATGAACAATTACAGTGATGTAACATGTTTAGGCAAGCTTAAAATGTTTTAGTACCATTCCAATTGACATACACATTATTTACAGTCACTTTGCACATGCTCGACTAAATAATTAAGCTTTAAAGATGAAATATGTTCCATGCTGTCTACCTTTAAACTAGGCTTTGCTTTACACAACTTTAGTGTGTACACAGTAGGTTGTATACCTTTATACAAGGCTTTGCCTTACACAACTTTAGTGTGTACACAGTAGGTTGTATACCTTTATACAAGGCTTTGCTTAACATAACTTTAGTGTGTACACAGTAGGTTGTATACCTTTATACAAGGCTTTGCTTTACACAACTTTAGTGTGTACACAGTAGGTTGTATACCTTTATACAAGGCTTTGCTTTACACAACTTTAGTGTGTACACAGTAGGTTGTATACCTTTATACAAGGCTTTGCTTTACATAACCTTAGTGTGTACACAGTAGGTTGTAAACCTTTAAACAGGGCTTTGCCTTACACAACTTTAGTGTATACACAGTAGGTTGTATACCTTTATACAAGGCTTTGCTTTACACAACTTTAGTGTGTACACAGTAGGTTGTATACCGTTAAACAGGGCTTTGCCTTACACAACTTTAGTGTGTACACAGTAGGTTGTATACCGTTAAACAGGGCTTTGCCTTAAACAACTTTAGTGTGTACACAGTAGGTTGTATACCGTTAAACAGAGCTTTGCCTTACACAACGTTAGTGTGTACACAGTAGGTAGTATACTATTATACCTTTATACAAGGCTTTGCTTCACATAACTTTAGTCTGTACACATTCAGTCTTCTACTTTTATACTCATGGTTCATTTGCAAAATGAAAAAAAAATTCTCCCCAAAAAGTAAATGTTGTTACTCTTCCATTTGGACCTCCCCAAGCTATTCCATATTTTCACCAAAGACCAGCTAAGCAACAATATTCTTTCTAGTTCTTGAATAGAAAAATTGTAAATATTGTACCATGTAATTATTGTAGTATTGTGGTAAATAAAATCAATTATACTGTATTGTGGAATATAGTTCTACAGTATATATATTGTCTCAGTTGTACATAATTTTTTCTCAACCATCTAATTTTAATATTCATCAAAGTTAGGCCAAATAACTTGACTAAACAGGTGTTAAATTTTCAAAGCCCATGTAAGTTAAATTTTTTCGAATCACACATTCAAAAACATGTCTAGAACTCCCACAGAGTCCATTAATAAATCATTATAAGTATAACATCTTTTCACAAATAATTTTATATATAATGCTACTTACGTTTTTAAAAACAAAATATACATAATTAATTCTGTAGGTGATATTGATTTCATGTACATATTAAACAAAACAAAAAATTAATGTGCCATTAATATCGTTTTATAAATTTATTGATTCATCCCAGAATGTTATATACAGAAATTTTGCTTTCTGTTAAAATTCATGTAAAAGTACCATTTAATTTTTACTGCTCTGTAGGCCACTGTCTCAAACTTTGTCACATGATTCTAGTGATAAGGATAACTTGTTGATAAGGTAGTCCTCTTTTTCTTTGTCACTATGCGATTCGCTCCATTCTTTAGTTTTTACCTACGTGAAAGGAAACACAATCATGAATCAACGAATAGGGTTACCGTATTAATTAAAAAGTTAGAAATATAGTTGCTATAAATAACTTATAAGTGTGACTGTAAAATATAAAAGCTATATATACATATTAAGTGATCATTTTTTATATTAACAAATAACATTTGTGTTATATTATCTTTTTAGCTGTCTACACTATCAAACTAGTTTGACAAACAAGTGTGATGTGCTAAAATATGGTACTGATATTCCCAAATATGGTAGTGATATGACATCATCATGTCCATATTTGGGTACATCACATTTTTTTGTGTCACAAAGTTTGATAATGTAGACAGAGCTTTAGAATCTGTGTCCGAGAATCACCCCATGATGGGGACATTATTTCTCTTTTAAGTTAACTACAGTATGTTCTGTAATATTAAATAATCACAAACAGGCACAAAATTAGACCTTTGCATTGTTCGCATGAGTTTACGGTTCGCATGTGCGAAGGTCACCCGGAGTAGGTTTTTTTCAAAATAATAAGTTAAATTAAGTCTTAGTCTTATTATGCGACATTTACCAGATTGTAGTTACGGTATGTCATGAGTCGATACAGACAAGTTTATGCAAATTGCGTAGGCCCATAGAAAAAATAATACATGAACCGTCGTTCAGTTGATCGTACAAAAGGATGCCGACAGAAGACCGTTTATATGCCATCATGAAACTGCAACACTGAGCTGCTCTACCTTCCACATGTCATACTCTGCCTGCGCATTCGCATGAGAAAGCTGGCTGGATCATGTTGAAAGCTGTAGTAGTATAGTAAATCCAGCCTAACCAACAATATCGGCTAGATGACTTTTTGTTGACATGAGCGAAAAAGATTTGTTTGCAGCTGATTTTTTTGTAATGATTCATAAATTTATCAGTTCAAATATCATTGATAAAATTAACATTGTTTATTTGCAAAACCGATTTTTACATCTCACCTTTCACCATATTTACATGTGCCTGTAAACTGATTAAAACAAGCTATAAACTCGCTCTGTAAGCCAAGGGCCAGGGGCCTCTGATTGCCCCAGCTCTTGCCGTGTTGATATGCAACGCAAGTTATCAACGATCACGGTAATTGTCGTACAACAGTCATAATGAATCGCTGGATCCGCGGCGTCTGACACATGATTGTGCTCATACAGGGCGGGCATTTTAGCAATTAAAACTTGATGGTGTCAAAGGTTAAGTCAATGACAAACAACCCATGCATAGATCAGTGATAATTAGTAACAATATAAGAATAGCTTTTGAAAATGACAACCATGTTATCATTATCATTTGATTCTATGTTTAATTCAATTTAGAGAATAATAAAAATAAATGTACTGTACTGAGTAAGGCTACGTACCTGTTTAACAGTATACCCTAGCTTTTGAAGATGTCTAACCTTCATCGCTTGTGAACCATGAGGTGTGTCAGAATCCTGAAGACAGTGGCTTTGAGAGATTAGGAGTACGGCCAACCTGAAACAATGGATTAAAGACATAACAGCACACCAGTACTAACACTGGATTAAAAGACATTTAAATCAAGTCAAATTCTTTATTCCCACGTGGGGCAATTTTAAAACTAGGAATGATTATAAATTATAAAGTACTGTACATAGTAACAAAGAGTAAAACTACAGTACCACAGTATATGGGAGTGTTTGTAAAAAATGATGGAAAATGAACCTACTTAGTTGTTGGCTCTGATTCAGTGTTAGTCTCTCCACCAACTTTCATTGGTTGACCGTTTTTGTCCAACAGCATTTCTATGTCTGTAAATGAAAGGCTAATGATTATATAAATTTAACATAACATAGTATTTTATAATTTTCATTCAACAATTTATCTAAATTATAAAAAAATAGTGTCATAACATTTTTTTAAGCTTTAATTTGTTACACAAATAAACTAGAACCAGATCAGTTTGGAAACGTAGAGTGAATCATGTTGTTAAAGAAGTTTAATGAAGAATGGTATAAAAGTAGAGGTAGTAGGAATCAAGCACCCTATTCACACTTACGATTGGGTCTTGGGCTGGCCCAGAATCGGGTCAAAATTAATTTTGTTGGGCCCAATCCAGCGTATTTACACTTGTTCCCTGAAGATTCATTGACTTCATTTTCTCATTGGTCACGGTACACTGGATAAGCCGGCCTAGAGCTGGCCTAACTTTATAGAGTGTTTAAACTTAGCGATTTGCGACCCTGGGCTAGCCCAAATCGTAAGTGGAAAAGGGGTCTTAGATCTGCCGTCACTGTCTTTACCTGCAACTGTGCTAAAATAGCCAGCATGGTTGAGTATACAGTGCAACTTGACAAACTCTGGACCGCCAGTCAGTCTTTGCAGACTCTCTGAAACTTCATTCACTTCAATCTTAAAATCTCTTGTAAAGGAATGTTCTTGCAATGTTCCATTGTGATATAAAGCATCCTAATAAAACAAATAAAAATAGTTGATATGTTTGAATGTTCCATAGTTCCATTACCCAAGTACTAATGTATGCTAATGTATGTTGTTACCTTAGTAAATAGTTTGTGACCACTGTATTCAGGTTTGTCAATCTTTATACAGGTGCTGAGGAACTGTAGATGCTTCTCTACTCCAGGTGGTGATCTCTCTGTAAATGCAAATGTTATTGAACTCAATTATTATTGGCTACTTCGTAGCTTTATGGGACACTCGGCTCGAAAAGGAAAGGCAACTTAATGTATCACTGCAGTATCATAGTCTGTTTGGAAGCCAATATTATTGTTCATATTCTACTTTTGAAAGATTTTTTAAATTGGAGAATATTCACATTTAAATATGGGGAAATCGCCACTGCATACAAAAAAGGGTAAACATAAACCCCTGCCTAAGTCTATTGTTAATGCACTCCTGTTTAAAATCTAATGGATCAGTTCCTGGAAGTCCAGAGTACAAAGCTGTAAAAAAGGTGTGCAAGACATTTTTCTATGCTGCAATGAATTTAAAAAGTTTGCATCATGCAAAATGTATATTTATAGGAATAAGATTTAAAAAACAATACTGTATTGGTGTATTACTGGATACTTACCAATGCAAAATTCCAGAAATTCTGGTTCATATAGAATATCAAGTAGGCTGTCATAGTACCTGTTGATGTAAGCGAGAGAGATGAGCGCCCTCAAGAACTGAAATGGAAATTGCTGACATTGCTGTTTGCGCTGAAGCATTAGGTCAACACACTTTTCAAAAAAAGTGTCTGCATCAGAAGGTTCGTAATTTAATCGTGTAAATGCCCTGAGCAACATCCAAGTGCTCTTGATACGAAGCTTTGTTGTTGTTTCTTCAACCACCCTCTTTGCCACACTGTCCATGAATGGTTGACTAAGAACTCTGAATCTAGACAATGCAAATGCATTGTGTGCTAGCATCTCTAATGTCATGTCTGAAAACTTCTCTGGCAAATGCTTGACTGCTACCTCTAGAAACTTGTGGTGGAAGAAATAACATCTTGATAAACTTCGAAGAACAACTGTTAAATCATGCGCAGAAATGTCTTGTATATTCCGGGACACACGGTCCCCAATTTGATACATTAATTTGTCATTATTGTCAACTTTTCCTTTACATTTTATAATCGCAGAGCAGATTATAATAACACCATTTAAAGACAGACTATCAACATTATCCTCAATCAATTTCAAAATGTCATTTAAAAAAGGCATGGGGACATTTTGATATATACCGATATTGTAACAAAGTTGAAGAATGTTTGGTGTTGAGAGCTGGGTTACAACGTTTCTCATGACTGCCATCATCTTCAGATGATAACTTTGAGATCTGTAACCCGATACTAACCACCAATCTCCAACTAGGAAGATGTTGTTTAATGTCAACGTCTCTATTCTCTGAAGGCACTGTGATTCCACAATGTGAATATTCTTAATATCACATTTCATTCTATACAACAAGATAAGTGCATCAATGAACAAGGCGTCCGACATCGAATTTAACTTCTCTACTAATAATGAAGAAACTTCACCTTGAGATGTTTTGCTGGTCAAGACATCATTGATGGTTATCTCTTGCAAACCAATGTGTGCCATCAAGCCATTAAAGTCAATAACTTTAGAAAAATCTTCACTTTTATAATTCTTCTCTACGATCTTCATACTTGTGGATAATGATGGAATATCATCAAGGAATTTTCTTCTAAATTGTGAAGCTTTGATTCCCAATATACCTGGCTCTATGTTTGTGTCATTTCCAGGAAAGGCAATATTTAGTACGTGTTTAGCAGCATTACTTCGTTGAGTAACGTACACTCGTGATTTCCATTTCTTCTTCTGTTTCTTCCTAGCAGAAGTGGCAAGATTTTCCTTGACAACTGAAGTTTCTGCAACCTCTCCTGGGGGAAAAGAGGTTGATGATTTACAGTATGAGCCTAGCAGTATCTTGCAAGTGCTCACATGAAGTGGTCGCCTTCTTATTAATGTTGACAGCATTATTACAAGCCTCAGATGCACACTATTCTGAAATAGATTCAATATTAAAACTTTGTTATGTATAGTCATGCTTGTTGATTATAATATGGATGTTTACACTTGGACCTATTCAAAGGAAGGACCATATGTCCAGCATCCTTTTTTTACTACTTTTATCTACAAATTGTCTACAGTGACTAGAAATACTGTACGTATGACTGTCAGTGTCAGCCGTAAACCTGTACAAATATTCTGGCAATGGATTCTGATACTCTTACCTTTTGCCAAAGGGGAATTTTTTAATATTTAACAAACAAATAATGTGTTTGGAAATTTCTGGAAGGTGCCTTGCATCCATTGTTACTACACTATGCAGATGCCCAAGATAGTTTTTAAAAGCACCCCTTCTATAGCATGGCTATGCTTTTATAAATTCTCCCAAAGCCAAAACTTCTTCTTCAAGTTTGGACCTTTGTGGCCCACATAATAATAAAATATTCACTCCTCATATCATTCATAAATACTAAGTTCTAAGATTTTGAGAAAAGGATGCAGAATAGGGGTCAAAATCTTCACCCTCTGTTCCTTTAATTAACTTCCAAAAGATAGTGTAACATTAATATTAATCAGTATATTTTAACCAAAATTAATTTAATTCCAAACAAAAAAATTGATTAGGCATAAATCTTATAAATTTTTTTTAATGATAATATGCAAATTTACTTTACTATACAACACATTTTAGATTGATAATAAAAAAAAACATATTTTTTAAATAATTGTTTCCCATCCCTGTTTGGTTGTTTATTATAGATATTCCATGTTCAGATTGATTATGTTAGGTTCACTCTGGTACGTTAAAATCACTTTGAAATACTCATTTACTAAAGTATTACGACATAACTTGACCAATGTTCTTTAAGTTATTAAGAGGCATATGCATCTACATTGTATTGTAAAATTGCAGTTTTTTAATTTAATCTGCAATAATAATAGGAGCTGCATTAGATGGTAAATTTCCAGTTTCTAAGTTAGTATAATCTTGTATCAGTGTTGATAAACTCTCAAGACTTTGAGAGAAGATTTCATTATCCATTCCATCGACGCTTGTGTAGTGGTGAATATGTGCTTTACGGCGGTACAACTTCACAAAGCGGTCTTTCAGATTTTGCATACTGTGGCGAATACAAGTGTTGTTAGAAAGCGCAACCAGAGCTTGTTGTTGTCCAACTGGTGCTACTGAACAAAGACCAGTTTTCCATCCATCCGTGTTCCAATGGATGAAGTTTAATGATGGTCTAAGACGGTCGATATTCCGTCTGAGATCAGATAGTTCTATTTTTCCACGGCACATTAAAGCGCATGACAAGTACATAGAGTTTCTGGGGTCTGCCTTAATCATCTGGTGTTCCCTGAGGAAAACGTCAGTGAAGAGTTGATCTAGTCTCCTTAATGGCATACTAGATCCATCCTGAACAAGAGGAGTCTGGCTTGATACCAAATAATGTAACTTTGGAAACGGAACAAGATTTGTTGTAATTTCATTTATATCCACATTGAGAGCTCCTTCAAAACGTGAAGAACTTGTAATATTCAACAACATTTTTCCAACAATATCATTCATTGAATCGTACGGATTCTTGTCAGCTTTATCTTTTCCTTCCTTGCCAAATTTCATTGTTATATCCATAAGGGCTTGGTTCTCAAATGGCAAAACACAATCTGCATGTTCCGTTAACTGATTCATGGCAAGGACCGCATTATATGGTGACGTCACAACATCATCATCAGCTGATGGATACACTGCGGTGACAAAACGATAGATATCTGGGTAATTATCTTGCAGCATGGACAGTATGGAAGTCCCAACACCAGATCCAGTTCCTCCTCCCATGGAATGAAACAAGAAGAAGCATTGTAAACAATCGCACTGCTCAGCAGCACGGCGTACACATTCCTCAATTCGTTCTCTATACTGTGCACCAAAATGCAAATGCCCAGTAGCCCAATTGTTCCCAGCACCAGAAACATCGGTCAACAGTTGTTTCTGATCAAGGAGTTTTGCCAAAGGTCCTTTCAGTAACTGATTGATGACACCTTCTTCCATATCTACAAGCACAGCTCGAGCTTTTATGGATTCACTTAAATTATCTGATAAATTGCCTGATTTTGACTGCATAAAAAAGCTGTTCCAAGAGTCGTCCCTAGATCCACGTTTCCTATACTGAGCGTGTTCCTGTAATGCAAGGTCCCAGAATCGACATCCTATCTGGTTGCCACACTGCCCAACTTGTATCACTATAGATTGTGTCATTTTAAATTCTGTAAAATAAAATATAAACTTCACAATTGCTAGTTTTTCTTTCAGTTTAAAGTAAAAATATTGATATATTGCAGCAATTCCAAATTTGATCAGCAATGCAGATGCAGTACATAGAATAGATTTTGTATGTCCACTGAGGGTAACCCTTCAGCTACACTATACGCTCCCTTCCTTTAACAATGCACCCATTTATCTTCAAAGATGACTGGGTTTTTTAAGGTATCCAGGGACTTTCCTACACTTGACTGATGGCAACCAGCTATAGTCCTCCAAGAAAATGTGTACTGTAAAGTACAAGAGCCTTGAAGCAAGTGAGCAGTATACACAGGAGTATTGCTAAACTGCGCAAACCAAGCGCAAACCTAAAAAAACCTGCGCAAACGTAACCTCCTCCAAATGGCTTATTATTGGTTCTATCATGACCAGGACTATCATACCAGGTAATTTATGAAAAAAAATAATGAAATTGCTGTAAGTTGGCTTTTTTTTGGGTGAAAAACATCATTTTTTTGTGTGAAATGTCAGATTTTACAGTGTAAATCGTGCAAACCTAAAAAAACCTGTGCAAACCTCCTCCAAATCACTTATTATTGGTTCTACCATGACTAGGACTATCATATCTATTATCACAGTATATTGTGATATGGCTATGGCTAATGGTATACAGTACTGGAATTTCTATTCTACACAACACATAACTAATTATATGAATGATCTAATGATGCATCATTTCTCTATTTAGAGTACAGTACATATATTGTTTTATCTCAAGGAAAATTAGCCAATGAAATATACTGTAGCAGCATCCATTGAATTCTTGACAATCTTGACCATGGAAAAGCAACTGCATACTGTATAGATTTCTCACTGTAAACAGAATTTAAATCCATTTTATTTTTACAAAATACTGTATGTAACTGAATAAAAAGAGAAAATTGTATTATGCAAACTATGAAACTGAAACAGTCCACTTCAGTGTGGCAAAAGGTTACGTATCGTAGACTATAAATCAAAATTTTCGTTTATAGTTGCCCGATTGGCAACACTCCTAGACTTTATATTTTTATTGATTTTTTTTCGAATGGAAGGGAATATTCCTCTCACATAGCCACCACGGTGCCGCTGGTCACACTGTGCTCTTCATCTCTCTCAAATTCTAGGTAGTGGCGTCATATTAAGGTTGTAATCTGGGTTCAAATCCTGTCATCACAGTCATTTCTTCTCCATTCTCCAAAGAATTTCAACCAATTTAAAATGCGACTGGAGAATCTGTCATTGTTGTTGAGTCAAATGTGGCCACATGTGCATCTAGTAGATTAGGAAGAAGGGAATCTCTTGTCGAGCTTCAGTTCAATAAGGATGAGGGCTCAGACAATAAAAGTAGAAATACAGTAGCCCAGAGTATAGTAGTACTGCACTAGCTAGGGCCTAGGGAATCTCAGACCTATTCAGTCTATTTATTCAAGCCTAGAAAGAAGCTAGGCCTACCACGGCAAGCACCACTGCTCGGCGACCAAATTAGCTCTTAGCAAAACAGTCGTGTAGCAGAATTGACAAGATAAATGTGTTTTATTTGTATTCGTATATAGACGTGCAGCGAGCCTACATGTAGCGCAATCGTTATTATGCAATGCGGTTTACAGATACAGACCATCATGCTGTTATGCTTTTTGCTGCACACTTTTTGCACGCCCATGCATGATAGTAAAAAAATAAAGCGCACACGTGACTTATTTTTTAATTGTGTCTGATTGGCTACATCTTTGAACCCATGGTAATTAGGCTAATTGTTATAAAGTGACAATTTCAATATGGACGCACCTAAAAACAGTGACGGACCTTTTAGAGAAGAAGGACGCACCATGACTCTCCTTTTGTGGTAAAGTGACAGACATTAAACAGTAATTTATTAAAGCCTCTAGCCCCTAGCAGCTACCTGTAGCGGAGTATGGTCGAAGCGCCCGCCAACCAAAGCGGCCGCCAGTTTAATATCGTCATTTGTATGGAACGCCATGTGCGCTTTAATCTTTGATTGTCGTTGTCAACGCCATGGCCTATGGCGAGTTGAGTTACAGCTGTGTGTATGGTCAAACCAATAAATATAAGCCAAATCATGTACAGTACTATCGAATCTTTATATTTCTATAATAATTAAGTTTGCCTGCGGATAAATCAATGTATATTTTATTTGTATTTTAATATTAACTAACTAAATATATTTACATTATATACTATCGAATCATTAATAATTTACGTTTGCATCATAATCTACATACTATTGAACCTTTATGTCTCATTTATTACGTACTATTTATTTATTTGTTTATTTTATCCTCTTGACCCGACGTTTCTTGAGCACTCTCCTATCGAATCTTTATACAGTATTGCATTAATAATTTACGTACGGTATTGGCGAATATTTATATCTCATTTACATACTATCGAATCTTCATACAGTATTGCAATAATAATTTACGTACGGTATTGCCGAATTTTTATATCTCGTTTACACTGTACTATCGAATCTTGTTTTTATTGAATAGGGTGTGTTATACATTTATTAAGTGTTATTCCATTGTAATACATTGTTTGTGTTTTCAATGAAGCAACGTGAAGACAAAAAAGCGCGACCTTCTACAGCACTATTCCTATTTACATACTATCGAATCTTTTTACAGTATTGCAATATAATAATTTACGTACGGTATTGCCGAATATTTATATCTCATTTACATACTATCGAATCCTTATACAGTATTGCATTAATAATTTACGTACGGTATTGCTGAATCCTTGTATCTCATAGAATCTTTTTACAGTATTGCAATAATAATTTACGTACTATTAAGGTATTGCCGAATCTTTATATCTCATTTACATACTATCGAGTCTTTATACAGTATTGCATTAATAATTTATGTACGGTATTGCCGAATATTTATATCTCATTTACATACTATCGAATCTTTATACAGTACTGCATTAATAATTTACGTACGGTATTGCCGAATCGTTATATCTCATTTACATCAAATCTTTATACAGTATTGCAATAATAATTAACGTACGGTATTGCCGAATATTTATATCTCATTTACATCAAATCTTTATACAGTATTGCATTAATAATTCATGTACGGTATTGCCGAATCTTTATATCTCATTTACATCGAATCTTTATACAGTATTGCAATAATAATTTACGGTATTGCCGAATATTTATATCTCATTTACATCGAATCTTTATACAGTATTGCATTAATAATTTACGTACGGTATTGCCGAATCTTTATATCTCATTTACATCGAATCTTTATAGGCCTACAGTATTGCAATAATAAGTTACGTACGGTATTGCCGAATATTTATATCTCATTTACATACTGTCGAATCTTTATACAGTATTGCAATAATAATTTACGTACGGTATTGCCGAATTTTTATATCTCGTTTACACTGTACTATCGAATCTTGTTTTTATTGAATAGGATGTGTTATACATTTAAGTGTTATTCCATTGTAATACATTGTTTGTGTTTTCAATGAAGCAACGTGAAGACGAAAACGCGACCGCCTTCTACAGCACTATTCCTGGCCGGCCGCCAGTCGAGTTATTAGCAGAAATTCACGTAATTAATTACCGTACCGTACAGACACTTGCGTCTTATTTTAGTATTTAAAACTAATTTTAAATTGATCAATATTTATATATCTGAAGGTATAAAACAATTTAGGATATTAAATAAATAAATTGATGTCATCATGTTATTGTAATTAAATTATGTTTGCGAACACGTACTATTTACAGTAGTTACTTTACTAATATATTAATATACAATAACAAATATATATATTTTGATTTGATATATTTTATTGAAAAAATATATATATTAAATATTCTTAATAATTGGCATATTATATATTATACAATAAAAACACCACAATGTTTTTTATTGACTTTATTAAACATATATATCATTTAGAACAGTTAAAGTAAGTAATCATCGATTCGCCATTTCGTTTAAAAGAAGGTATCACATTCAATCTGTCAAAAAAGAGAATATATTACATAATATTAATAATGTAGGTTGTTATTTACGTCCGAGGAAAAGAAAACCTGTCAATCGAAACAATGACAATCAAAAATGACAAAACAACGACAATCAAAGCGCACACGGCGTTCCATACAAATTACCCTTATTGAACTAGCGGCCGCTTTGGTTGGCGGCCGCTTCGACCGTAATCCAGGAGGGAGGCCTAGCTAGGCCTACTTCTACTAGTAATAGGCCTAGAGGCCTAGTAGTAGTACTTGAACTCTAGCTAGGCGCAGGCCTAGTCTCTCCTAAACACTATTAAATTATTATTCAAAATATAGCTTGGATCAGCTTTTTTCAAAGCTACTGACTCCTCTAGCATAATAGGCCTACCTTTTCAAAATGTTCGTGTCACCGCCGCAGACGACTACAGTCGCTAGTTAGCCACCATAAACACGTGGTGCGCCACCAAACGACGACATGACCCCCCGAGAGAGAGAAAGAGATATATAGAGGGCGGCTACGTTGGTGCGCGGAGAGTGAGGTAAGGCGAAAATGTACGTGTAGAGAAGTCCAGCTAGTAGTAGGCCTAGGGCCTAGATTTAATTAATTGTATTTAATTTATATGTATTAAATATTCATGTAATTAAAATCCAATATAGACCTAGGCCTAACTAATTACCTACCTACTTACTATAATTGAACTTTAGGCCTAGCCTAGCCTAGGTAACTAGGCCCTATATTAATAATACAATGTAAAATTTATACAGTGATATGCCGATTGTATAGGCCTACTTTGTTACTGATTTATATTAATTAAATACAGTAGTAAAGTTATCACTCATTAATATTAATAATTTGTAATTAATAGGCCTAGGCCTATATGATATATATATATATAGTTTTTGTACAAGCCTAGAACTAAGGACGGGTAGGCCTACTACTACAAATTAAACCTAGTAGTTGCGTTACGACAAAAAATAAATTTTGGATTGCTTTTATCTTTGTAATTTATTACTATATTTTTTTTTAGACTAAATTTTATTGCATCATACACTGCCATTGTTGTATGGCTTCAACATTAGCTGATTCAGCTTTGACTGATCATTCTGCAAAATCAGACGATGATGATGAAGAGGAATCATTTGACCATGTTTTGGAGGAATTCTCAGCATTGCCATCCAGCCCAATAGCCAAGAGAAGAAGCTGTGATAGCTGTGGGTATGTTTATAGCCTGTCTCATCTCCTATTCTAAAATCCTGGATCCCCACTTTATAATGTATTACACACTTAAACTTCATTTTGGATTAGCTATGAATGAACATATCTGCTGTAATATTTCTGAATTGTTGAGTGATAACTGTTACTCTTAATAAATCATTATTACACAGAGTATACAATTGCCATATCTGTACTCACTGACATTGTATTTTGTGTTCTTTTTTGTTTTAGTCGTCCAATAAAAGTGTGTATATGTTCTGCATTTCCTAAAGAAAGGTTAAAGATTTCAACCAATGTGATCATCATGCAGCATCCGTGTGAGGAGTCCAAAGTCCTGAGAACCGTTCCCATTTTAAGCAGCTGTCTTGCAGAGGATAAATGCAAAGTTGTCATTGGTCGACGTTTTTCATCAGTCAGGTATATTTCACTTGTACAGTGCAGGGCAGTCGTTTAAGCTAAGTTCCCATGCAAGGATGTAAACACAACGCAAACATGTTGACTAATGAAAAGCAACAGTTCAATTTATCGCTTGTGATTGGTCAACTACCTTACATTGCATTACATCCTTGTGTTGCATCTCTGGTGGAAACCAAGCATTACCAAGCATGGCTTAATGCAAAGTGAAGAAAATTATTTACTGTGTGCATGTCAAATATGAAATATTATATAAATTTGCCAAAACATTGGGCTGCAACCCAAAGTTGCAGAACATTATTACATGCATTATGGTATAATGAACATTACATTATTGAAATTCAAAATTTCAGACACCCAGACTTGGCATCTATTTGTTCTGATGACAGCTCTCTGCTACTTTTTCCAGGAGCTGATGCTGTTGATATTCAGACGATTCCAGTTACTGATAGATCTGAACCCTATAATCTCATCCTGTTAGACGGAACATGGCCTCAGGCTAAAGGATTGTATGCCAAGAATAAAATGTTACATTCAGTTAAGAAGGTATTTATAACATATGTGTACTAACAATTAATGTACTGTACTGATAAACGAATAAACTACATTTTTAGTGAATTTGTATAAAACATCATTTTAGGACTACGTCAATATATTAGTTTAAAGCATTGTCTACACTATCAAACTTTATGTGTCAAAAAAGTGTGATGTACCTATATATAGTAGTGCTATGCTTAAATATGGTAGTGATATGACATCATCATGTCCATGGCACATCACATTTTTTTGACACATAAAGTTTTATAGTGTAGACAAAACTTCAGTGCTTTAATAGTATAAATGTAATCTTTTCATTTAGGTCCAACTTCAAGATGTTGGATTAAGTGAATATGTTATAAGGACACAACCCTCCAAGATGTCGCTTTCAACGTGCGAGTCTGCTGCCATTGCTCTGTCAATTCTTGAAAGGGATACAGATATTCATGAGGTCAGTTTTGATTCAAACTATACTTTAAACTGTTTAGTGAGGTTGCTGTGACAACATGTTCAGGAAGAGAATTCCAATTGTTTTGGTTATGAAGTTGCTAAAGAAAAATTTCTTTTAACGATGAACTGTTTAATTTATGCGAGTGAGTGGTTTAGACAGTGAAACCGTAATACGTAGCCATAAAATTGTCAAGCGTTCAGGGCTCACTCGCACCATGGTTCTGGTGGTAGAACGAGTCTTCTCAGATAAGGACTAATAAACCGTAGGTCTGGTGTACACATCTGGCTCATGTGCACTTTAAAGAACCTAGTACATCTTTCGAGACAAGTAGGGGGTTACCCCGGTGTACTAGTTCACTGTCACAAACTCATCATATATATACACTGGGCCCTCTGAGAGAACAGTCTTAGACTGAAGAGGCAACCCAGTATAAAGAATAAATAATACCTATTATCTGAAGAGATCTTTTCAGAAATCAAGTATTGAGTTTTTCAATACTTCCACTTAGTAATTTTTATGTAATGTGTGAATGAAAAAAAAAACCAGTTATTCATAATATTTAATGCAATTGAATTTTCTTATAAAATTGTTAAGGGAAAAAATGCAGACTGGTAATCTAAAGCTCTGTCTACACCATCAAACTTTATGTGACAACAAAAATGTGATGTGCCCATATATGGACATGCATGTACTACCATATGTAAGCATATCACTACCATATTTGGGCACATCAAATTTTGTTGTCACATAAAGTTTGATAGTGTAGACAAAGCTTAACATGCCTGAAACATTAACATTTAATAAGTTGGTTTATTTTAACACAGGTTCTGGTGAAGCCATTGAGGGCACTGTGCAACTACCAACTGCAGCATGGCGCAGTCGCTCATCATCACAAAGAAGACCCTGCATTACCAGAAAAGAAAAAGACTTATAAAAATAGATTAAAAAACAGGTGACATTACCATCACCATACTGCTTTTTGATTTTTAAAAGCTGTGAAATGTTATATTACATCTAATTTTATTTTTGTTGAGAGATTTAACTTAAGTCGCCATTTTCATAGACTGGTCAATTTTCAAAATAATTTCCTTCTAATCCTATTACATGACCAATACATATCTAAAACAAATTAAAGTACATCTCCAAGAAATTATATTAATAATTAATAACTAATACAGTGTGAGAGCTATGATGGTGTGATTTTTCTATTTTTTTTTTAAAGTTTATTTCTGGTAAAACAAAGTGAAGTAATTAATAAAAGCCAAAACTAATTTCATGAGTCGACCCTTAGATTATTTTTAGTCCATATCACATCACAAGGAAGTTGTGATACGTGAATATATTTATATCTAGCTCTATCAATGGTATCAAGCACTGTAACCAGACAATCTAGTTATCTCTTACTCGTGTATAGTCAGCAGATTAGATATACATGTATGTACCGTATATTTCGGTGTATAAGACGCACTTTTGACACGCAAATTTGACCTCTAAATTTTGGGTGCGTCTTGTACACCTTATCAAACCTGCGAAGCATGTAGCCATTAAATCTGTCACAGGTAGCAAAAAGATTGTGGGGGTGTTGAATCGGTTTGGTCATTGTATTAACTACAACTGCCTAGAGGAATTAGAAACCGAAACAGCTGAGAAACTGCAAGAGAGAGAGAGGTTGCATGTCCGGAAAGTACAATTAAGTACCAACCTATGGGTCTTGCATTTGACAATTTTGATGAGATGACCAACACTTCATCAGGAGCAGAAACGCTACATAACACAATGGGTATCAGAACATACCTAAGGCATCTCAAAGGACCCAACTTGTTGAAGCAAATTTAGAATTGCCTTTGGTAGTACCAAAATGCAGGAAGGACATGAGAAAAAGGTCGCTGAAAACATAAGATTTACTACCGACTCCATATTGGAAAAACACAAAAATGACTGTTACAGATGCACAAATGTATTCGATCTTACAGGTGTCAGTGGATCAGCAAAAAACTTGGATCTGGTCTGGATGATGTCCCATGCTCTTGATGTGAGTAATATTCCAATGTGGGTTGGATTTAATGCCAGTAGATACCAAGAAAATTTGCCGAAGCAAGAGGTCCGATACATGCCGAACTTACGCCAGCCAATCACCAGTCTTGAGGTAATCCAAGAAACCCTCATCACAACCCACCAAAGATGTGCAAAGGAGTGTCGGCAACAATTCCATTGTTTCGTATGATTTAAACGCAGCGAAACCTGCAATGCAAATTCAGGCCACAGAAAAGCCCAGATTTGATAAAGTTTTTGTTATGCTTGGCACATTTCACATTGAGATGGTTTTCTTCAATGCAGGTGGAAAGATAATCTCAGATTCTGGAGGACTTGACATGCTTACAGGCACAGATGTTCTTGCCACAGGTTCATTGAATGGCTTTCTATCTGGCAAGCATTGCAAACGGCTCCACCCAATATTAGCTCTTGCCTTTAAAATCCTCCATTTCCAGAAATTCACGAAGGCATATGATGGCAAAGACAAGATCAAAGAATTCATCGAAAGTGTGGAAAATGGAGAAACTGCACTCGAATCTTTGGGGGAATCAGATGTCTTCATCACCGCTGCTGCTGCCTATACCAAGTACACAGATAAAACACGATCTGGAGACCATGGCTGCACAGCTCAATTCTGGATGATGTATGTTGATTACATCCATTTGTATCACAACTTAGAAAAGGGGCTACCAGGACCAATGATATTGAGTTATATATATACACAATTACTTCTGTCATAGGCCGTGTTCATTTCCAGAGCAATCCTAACTAAAGAAAAAATTATTATTTTAATTTTTAGATAAAAGTTAATTGACTTTTTATAAGGAAAAAATAATAATTAATCAAATAAACAAAGAGTTTAGATAACATTAGGCCTACGGATGCAAATCAATAAAGAAATGTATAACATTGTAGAGGGCGCAATAATAAATCATAGTTTCTGTAAACTTTGAAGCTATCCTAAACACACATAAGGGCGTAAAAGTGTTTCATTCTATACTAACCCTGTTCCATTGTTTGTCATAAAAGTGTCGAATTATCCATACATAAAAAAGACAATGGGCTTAAGCTCTGTCTACACTATCAACCTTTATGTGAAAAAAATATGATGTACCCAATAGACATGACAATACAGTACTACCATATTTAAGCATATTATCACTACCATTATTTGATAGTGTAGACGGAGCTTTACAACGCTATAATTATTTTTTGAAAAAAAATCAATCCTTTATTTCTTGCTGCAAAAATGTGTTTCGCATTGTATTGTTTTTTAAAAGTCAGTATATTTCAAACTGATTGGTAAATAAAATAATACTAGAAACAAAAATACTAAAGTAATCATACAACTGTTTTAATGTAACATTTCATACGATACAGAATAATTGTTAAATAAAATATGACAGTTTAAACTATTAAACATAAGTAAATATTAGTTTTAATAAAATAATTTTATTATCAAAAGCGGTATTGATTATAATGATCTTTACTGCATTTAATATTATATTACCATTGCCATGACGTAGACATATTATACAGATATTGACTGCTTAGAGGTTAAATATAAGATTTGACATCCCCGAGGGAATGATATTATTAAGTTCGAGGGAATATATTTCCCGAAGCGCCAATATCATCGTTCTCGAGGATATATACGATTTACGATCCTCGCAGCGGTAGTCATGTGATGCAGTTTCAACCAATCACGTTAGCGTATTTACATAGGCTATGTAATATATATATATATTATAGATAAACAACGAAATACGTGTTATATTAATATTGGATGGAAATGGTGTAATTTTTTATGTACAATTTTATTAGTTTTTTGGGGTTTCATTCTTAGTATAAACAATTGTTATTATAAAGATCGATATTTTTTATCTCTTATATCTTATAAAGCACACAAACAAGTTTTATCTTTTTATTCATCAGTCAGATTTCTTTGATAACAGTGTTCTGTTTTTGTTTGTATTAATGTGTTGAATGGACTCGTCGGTTTTATTATCATCGAATAGGCCTGTTATCTTTGACCAGTAAACACAAGTTCAACATATTTGAGAAAACGCAAAAGAAGAGAAAATGAGTTCCAACGTTGTTTGTTTTGTCGTGCTCTTTGGTTCGGTTCTAAGCCTACTTTGTAATGAATATGCTTTTGCGAGTTCTCATCTATATACAGTGGTTTCACAACGTTCTCTTCTGGGCTGGTGGTACCAGATTCCTAACGTCAATCGTGCTGGATGTTTGCTGGCTTGTTCTAAGAAACTGTACTGTTGGTCTGTTAATTACAATAAGCAGGAGCGTTTGTGTCAAATGAATACAAATGTAAAAGACAAAGAATCTACAGAAAATTTTCAGCAACATCTTTCATTTGAATACATAGAGAAGGTAGGTTCCATTACATAATGCCAATATTTTTTCAAAACTAAACCGTATTTATGACATCATGCTTTAATGTCAATAGAAATAATTCAATTTGCTACGAACTAACTGGTCTTTTCAACTGATGACGTGTCGACTGGACGGTCGTCTTCTGGACATAAACCATCAAAACGGTGTCGAGGCGAGGAATGACGACACAGTGACGTCGCGTGACGTACTTTGGTCGTCGGTCATTGCAAATATTGAAAGATCCCTAATATCCATTATAAGGAGTAAATTTTTATTTCTGGATGTACAACAACTTATTGTTAAATTCTGGAAGATTTGATTGATGTTTCTGTTAGTTTTTTGTTTTCAAATGTTGTATTTGTTATCTGAGGCGCCTTGAAGCTAAGGTGCTTCCACCTTGTGAGGCGCCTCTGTGTAATGTATTGAATAAAACATTTTTAAAAAGGATAACTGTTCAATGCCCATGTACAAAGATACCATTTTATTTCTTTTTCAATTATTTATCTTATCTATAGGTTTGGATGAAACTTTTAAGAATAATCGTGAGTGTAATCATCTTTGCATTTCCTTGTAATGGTAGAAAGTTAGTCTTCACAATTTATTAAATAATACATCATTTCATCTACGAAATTAAGTTTTTAACAAACATTGAAAGATATTGGCCAAAAACTACAATTATACTATTTACATAGGTCTAAATTATACAAATTGTTTGTACAGGGCAGATTTATAAATAGGTATAAAAATGAAATAGATAAATGTATAAAATATGACACTAAAAATAATAATAAACTATGAAGTAGTGTATAATATTGTTGCCGATTGACACCTTTCCTGTTTTTAGATGGGATACATTATGTTTCACCTAATACTACATACGAAGTAGCCTCCGATACATGTAGCACTAACTTAGGTTCACTTGCATCGTATGAACAACTTTACAGCGCATTTCAACCTCGTATGGACAACTGCACGGAGGGCTGGTTGATTAGTGGTGAGATAGCCTTCACTGAAATCAAAGGTGATAAATGTGCATTGAATTCACCAGATCGACGAAGTAATATTTTCCCAGACAAAACTTATCAAAGTGGCTAGTATTGTTACAGAGGACATAATCAACCATTAGGTGTATTTGATTATATTCCGAAGAACCAACGAATTATACGACTAACTTTAAATTCAGTTAAACTGAACTACAGTGAATCTGAGGCAAGATGCAGTACTCACTTTGGTGGTCGGCTGGCGACTCCTTTTGAGGTTTATAACGCATCGTACTCACTAGGTGCTGATCTTTGTACAGATGGCTGGTTTTTGAGAGGATTGGCGGGGAATCCTTGTACAGACAATATTCCATCGGAATTTTGGCTGTATCCAACTGGTCACTACATTATGTTATCCGACCCATCAACAGAATTGTTTGCAATGTGTTATATTCCTTTACCAAACCAGAACATCATGTTTCCAGATCCATTTCCCTCTCACCGTGTGATGCTCGTCAGGGCAAGCGAAAGATACCAACTTACGTACCAGGATGCTAAGGATAGATGCTCTGCTTACACTGGAGGAGCACTGGCAACACGAGCACAACTACAAGCGGCACAATCAGCTGGTTATGATTGCTGTAGTTATGGCTGGGTTGAAAGTGGAGAAGTTGTTTTCCCTAACACGCATCCTCGAGGTGGTTGCGGGTAATAGTGGAATTAATAGCAATGGATTCGAAAGTCTTGATTCCACACGTGACGGTTATTGTTACATATTGTAGCCGAAAAACGAAAAACTAAAGTAATAAACAATCTTTAAGCTGGATCATAATGGTACCACAACCATGAAAGATGTCTAGATCACGGCATGTCTACTTTTATCATTTAGAAAAGATAATCAGATGACGAGTTCCTAGATTTCGCGTCACGTACAACATGGATGGCAAACATCAAAAAGGAAACAGAACTTTTCACACGCGGACCTATATACATGCTTGCTCAAAAACTACCGAGTGGCGAACACAAGTGAGACGCGCAATGTCTAACGACGATTAGCGTTCACGATGATGATTAGTTAAAAGAGATGATCAGGAAGTTGGCAATTAGCAAGCCACGTGAACTCTTTACTAGTTTAATAGTTGAGTTTACCAAATTATTGAGGCGTAGTTGTCGAAGTAGACCTGGTTTTGGTTGAAATACATGTAGCCTTATTAGTAAGACGAATGTTTAGCTACAACTATACTTGACATGTTGTAATCGATTTATAATTAAGCACAATAGTTCGGTTCTACAGCCTTGTAACAAAAAAGAAGAAAATACTATGGCGTCATGTGCACAAACATATAGAAAAGACATAGATATACGTTGTTGTCTGTTTGGTTGGTTTGGTTGTTTGCTGATGATACATCTGATATTTTTTTATCCCAAAAAAATATTAATATACTTTTTGAAGCACTTAACAGGGAATTACTGTGTGTCTCAGATTGGTTCAAGGCTAATAAGCTATCGCTGAACATTGATAAAACTAATTGTTTATATTTTGAAAATGACAGAAGACACGTCCGAGGGAATAATAATAATTTAAAAATCAAAAGTGATAATCTTTTAATTAAAGAAAAACAACATACAAATTTTCTTGAAATTACAATTGACACCCAATTTAACTGGAAACAGCAATTAACTAAAATGTCTAATCAGGTTTCAAGAAATATATATATTTTACCAACAAATAATCTTTTTTAATTATATAATACCATGGTTCTTCCATATTTGTCAGATTGTAATTTATTATGGGAACTATTACAAATAAACATTGGCATTGCCCATGGACTACTACGGTAACTACAAAGTTGGACCATCTCTTTAAATTACAGAAAAAATCGCTTCGTATTTGTTCTAAGTCAACTTATCTAGCCCATACCTAACCACTCTTTTTTAAAATTTAAAACATTAAATACATTTGATATCAATAGTTTGCAATCTGCATTCTTTATGTACAAATACGAAAATAACAAACTCCCAAAATCATTTAATAACTACTACATAGCCAACTACATAGTCATAATACACGCAATGCAAATGATTATCTTTTACCTAAAATGTACAAACAATTTGATCAAGAACTCTCTTAAATACCAAGGAGCTAAATTATGGAATTCAATCCATGTAGATATTTAAAATGCATCTACAACTTCTAAATTTAAATTAGTATACAAGAACTATTTACTTTCAAGATATGATGAACGTTAAATATATATATTTTATAAGACCAGTTAAGATCTGATATTATGGTTTAAATAGAAATTGTAGCTTTGTTTTCTTTAATTTATTATTAGTTTATGTATTTTTTGTTCTTTTTCATATTCAATGTTATATCTTGGGATGAGTCCAACTTAAAGTCGTTATGACTTATATGACTCTATCCCCTACCCCCCGCCACCCCACCACCCCACCCCCACCCCACATAATCACTTCATTGCATTTATGTATCTATTTTATTATATTGTGGAAATAAATTGAAATTGAATTGAATTGAAAATTGAATTGTTGTCACATAATACTCTAAATATCAAATCTGAGACTCAGGTCCTCGTTACAATCAAAATAAAACATCCATAAAAAAACATTAAAACACATAAACAGGTTACAATATCAATAGTGTACATCCGGCCATCACAATTGTTGTTTAAATATAATAAAAGAATTGATATATTTTTTATAATATGCCTTATCAAAATAAAATTCAGATTAAATAATGGTGATATTGGTGATAACGAATATTACTGCATTTTATTATTATTTACTCAAGCCAGGACGACATTTGATATTATAATTTTAAAAAAGCAAAAGCAATTATTATGTGGCAATGGCGTAAAAAAAGTTTGATTTTATTGCTTGTACAATTTTCTCATTAACGAAGATCAATATTTTGTTATCTCTAATACATACACGCTTATTTTAATATTTGTCAACATTTCCTTTCATTTACCAGTAAGATTTCGTTGCTAGCAGTTCTCTTCTCAGTAGCGTTTGTTTACAATATTATAAGTCTTTTATCTTTGACACAAGTTCAACTTATTGAGAGAAAAATGAGTGGCAACAAGTATTTCGCCGTACTCTTGTGTACACTCATAGGTCTATTCTGTAGTGAGCCTGCCTTAGCGAGTTCCCATCTATATACAGGGGTTTCACAACGTTCCCATCTGGGCTGGAGTTACCAGCTTCCTAACGTCAATCGTGCTGGATGTCTGCTGGCTTGCTCCAGGAAAGTATACTGCTGGTCTGTTAACTACAAAAAGCAGAATCGTTTGTGTCAAATCAATAAAAATGTACAAGACAAAGCATCTACAGAAGATTTTCAACAAGATTGTTCATCTGAATACATAGAGAAGGTAGGTTCTATTCACATACAACTACTAAACCATATTCCATTCCATTTTGATAAAAGACAACACATGGTTTGTTTTTGAAAACCCCATTTTGTCTTTAATTATAGACAAACCATTGTCTGATCTTTAAAAACAATGGTTTGTAGTTTTAAAGCATGGTTTTGTTTAAAAGTATTACATTTCAATTATTGTTCTTTATCTATAGGTATTGGATAAAAGTTTTAGGAATCGTGAGTGTAATAATTTTCTTTTTATTTCCACGGTAGAAAGTCTCTTTACAATTATTAAATAATACATCATGTCTGAATTGTTATATTATCTGTCGATAAACATCGTTCCTATTCCAGAAAAGTACATTTTAAAACATTTTTTTTTACGATTTACTGAAGTTAGAAAATTCTTGTAGCTTTTTTTCCAGACAAGGCATCTCAGAGTGGCAATTATTGTTACAGAAGATATAATCAACAATTAGGTTTGTTTGATTATATTCCGAAGATCCAACGAATTATAAGGCTGACAGGTTTAAATTCAGATAAACTGAAGTACAGTGAATCTGAGGCAAGATACAGTACTCACTTTGGTGGTCGACAAACCAGACCATCACGTTTCCATATCCATTTCCCTCTCACCGTGTGATGCACGTCAGGGGAACTGGAAGATACCAACTTACGTACCAGGATGCTAAGGATAGGTGATCTGCTTACACTGGAGGAGTACTGGCAACACAAGCACAACTAAAAGCGGCACAAGCAGCTGGTTATGATTGCTGTCACTATGGCTGGGTTGAAAGTGGGGAAGTTATTCTCCATTTGACAGTTGCTCGAAGTGGTTGTGGAGATGATCCAATCACTAATCCAATTACAAGTCGCGGATTCGAAAGTCTTGATTCTACACATGACGGTTATTGCTACATACTGTAGCCGAGCCAGACAAAAGGGCTACAGTTTAACTTGAGTGAAAATTTGTATATTAGTTACTAGGTGGAAGGATCCAGGGGAAACGCAGGGGCGTGCACCCCATTCTTTGACAGCCAAGATGAAATATTTTATATCACTTATTATTATAGGGAGGTCAATGAATATACATAGTGAAGACATAGACTAAGACATACATCAAATAGGTTATGTCAACCTGTTTTCTGTAAACCAGTTCGTTGGCTGCGCCCGCATGGTATAGTCGACTTTGTCCTGTGGAACTTGGGAATAGCAAATCCCTGTGGTAGACCCATCGCCTATGGGTTTGAATTTGGTTAATAGTCAAGAGAAATTATGTATCGGCCATGAGTTATTACACTGTATTGAAGATATCATCTATCTTTCAACTCTCTGATTTTCAAAGAAAATCTTAGAGAAAACCAAAAATTAAGCCCCAGCTCAAATCTATTTGGCTATTAGCACACACGTCTTAGGACCAGAAATTCTGGATCTATACCCTCTGAATGCCAATACTATAAACAGCCGGATGCCTATATTACTACACGTCATGTACATCTATGTATGTATCTATGTACATCACCTGTCTACAACAGAATCAATTGACAAGATCTTATATCTTTTCAAGGAGATGTATCCTCCTGATCTTTGTATAGGCCTACTGCACCTTTAGCAAGTCATGCACTTTTACTAGTTCTCAGAAGTATACCCATAATTATTATTGACGCGTTGTCTACATGACGATTTCGGTTGAAATACACGTACACAGCTTTAATAGTAGGGCGAATTATTTGTTTATTTTTGTATTTTATAATAATGATGAAGTAAGAGCAGTTTTCTGTTTGGGCTCATGTCTATTACTTGCTCCTGGCAAGATGAAATGTAGTTATTATTATTGTTATTATTGTTTTTTTGTTTTGTTTGTTTGTTTTATTGGTTTCTCCACACATTTTAAAATAAAAGATAAAAATTACAAATTACAAATAAGATAGACACATAACTTAAAAAATACAATAAACATAAAAACATCAAAAATGTGCAGATGGAGGTCAAAATAAGTTGCGGACAACTTGAAGTCATGACCACCAGTTAAAAGGGTTTAAAAGTAAAAAAATAGATAATGTATGTATAACAGTCCGGCTTACAATAAAAATAAAGAAGCTTAAATTGTACAATTACCAGATGAACAATATGATAAGGTAATTCAATTCAATTAAGCGAAGAAGAAAGGAAACAAGACCAAGAACGGGATATTTAGCTACCATATGCTGCGACCAAAGACTTTTTTAGGTTAGATTTGAACAAAGGTAGATTAGGTAAAGATTTTAATGAAATACTTAATAAATTCCATAGTTTAGGACCATTATAAACAATTGATTTTCTTCTTAAATGAAATGTATGCTTTTCAGATAAAATATTTGTTTTAGCAAATCTCGTATTGTAATTGTGAATATCAGGTTGTTGTTTAGGAAATAAAGAAATAATATGATTTGGTAAAGAGTGATTTTTTAGACGATACATAAAAATATAAGTTTGTAATTTGTGTAAATCAAATACATTAAGTATATTACATTTATTAAATAAGTTTTTGGTGTTAGCTATTCTGGTTGACCCTGCACAAATCCTGATAGCACGTTTTTGTAGTTTAAAGATGTTGTCAATATTGATTGCTTCAGGACTCGTCCAGGGACTACACATATACATACTGTTTTATAATTGTTTTTTGAATTAAGCACAAGAGTTAGTTACACTGTCCACAAGCACAGGGACAAATTTAAATGCAAACAATGACAATGCGATAAATACCATACTTTATTTAAATTCTAGTTAGGCTACTTTAGTTTGCAAGATTAGGAAAAGCGAACTAATCGGCAATATAAATTATAACACAATTGTGCTTTGGCAACCAATTTGAATTGTTAGAGGCACTTTGGTGGATCAATACGGTAGTAAGTAATCGTTCGTTTTTAATTGCAAGGTTAAGTATGTAGAATAAAAATGTGTAAACTACAATGTTTTATTTCAAATAAGTTTATGTAATATGTTATTCTAAATATTGCAACACACGGCTTACAATAATTGATCAATACATTGTACTCGGTATTCGTGACTATATTTCATTATACACGTCAAACCCAAATACATGGATAGCAATTTTGACGTTAACGACGCACACGGAGCCCCCTCCCCCCCCCCCGCCCCCTCCACCCTTATATCAGCCAAATATATTAGTTTTACTTGTAATGACGACTTTAAAACCACGATATTTATATAACATAAGTACTGAAACATTTCTGTTGCCTTTAAATTAAGTCCTCAAAATATAGGGGAAAATGTCACGTTTTAAAACCTTAGTTTTCATATTTAAAATATTAATTGTTAATTAACAAAATACATTTATAATAACGTGAGAGTGTCATTTTCAAAATCGCATCAACTCAGCCCCACCATGGTTGAGAGTGTGGCGCCGCTTCTTCAGAAAATCTTGGACCTGCGTTTGTTGTAAATAAAATGCACCAAATATAACCAAATCTTTATTTACAACTAAACATATAAAAATAAAATGTACAGAATACTCTTCCGTGACAGAAGTCAGTAACGGCGTTCCATAAACGACAGCAAAGTAGACGTAACAGTAGTTTTATTTCCTTTGTGCTAACTTTGTCACGCCCCCATCTCAGCCTTCGACACACTTCACAGAACAATCCTATATCAGCTGCGACAATTTTTCAGGTTCAGGTAGACAATAACAACAAAGCAACAAGTACAGTACGCGGGAAGTATATGCCTTGGTTTATTGCACAACGATTTCATTTAATCCCAATATTTACACCGAACGTTTACATGGTTAACTTATATTTCATCTTATCAAGAAATTTTATCGGTTTCGTAAATTGTAAGGTGGAGGATATTATTTTCTGGAAGACAAAAGGACCGCTTGACAACAGACTGGATAATAACACTACCACGTGCGGAAATAAGCTCCCGTTCGATCTTTTATTTAAAGGTAGGGGAAAATCAAATGGCAGTATTTAACAATAATAACAGTGAATGGAATAGTGTGTATGAAACAGATACAGCATACGCCGCACACTGTCTTCTTACTTTAGCTGCTGCGAAAAAGAGAACGTGCTCAGAAAGGCAGTGCTTAAAACAGTCGGTCGACCTAGGCCTACAACACGAGGCTAAACAGGAAGCTACTAAGCACTGTGAACAAAATAACAACACAGGCGAAAACGAGGTGTCAGTTGTGTCTGTAGCCCGTATTCTTGCCGATTTAAAGTGCTTTTCTCCAACCCCACTTGACTGCCCACCGTCCCCAACACATTCGTTAGATTCTGGTTGCTTAGAAAATTTTGATAGTGGCTATTCGGAGAGTGATCAGTCGAGATCTGGAACACCTGTCGAGATGGACAAGCAACGTGGTGGAGGGAAACAAAGGGCCAGGCGAAATCGTTCAAGAAGCGCTGGTAGAAGTCCGGTGACCCCAAAGAAGCACGAATGTCACTACGCGAATTGCAGTAAAGTGTATGGCAAGTCTTCACATCTTAAAGCTCACCTAAGAACACATACAGGTAAATTAATAATTCATTGTTCTTTTAATCGCTATCTTTGTTTGCTTTCTTTGTCATGTAATAAGCTTAGCCTAGAAAAATGATTTAATTTTTTTTTGTTTAATAAAAAAAAATATTGCCAAGTTTGTTTTAGACATTGCACACAAAACACATTGTCAATTTTTATTTAATCTGTATTTAAAATTTATTTTGCACTTTTAAATGGACATAATTAATGTTCGGTATAAAGTGGTATACAGTACAGTATAATATGATTCTTTTTTTATACACTGTTGTGTATTTATAAATATTTACAATGATCAATTATATGTTTTATTGAAATGGGGTGTGGCATCATTTATTGTGTGTAATGACTTCAATAATAATTCTTACTGTTATACTGTATCTTAAAAATTACATAATATACAGAACTGGTGTTTACCACATTATGATGTCGTTATGTAGAATATTCTGTCCATGTTATCTTTGAATTTGAGAGGAATACATTATTTTTCGTAATAATAATAAATAAATGTTACAGCAGTGGCCAATCCAGGATTTTTAAATAGAAAGAACTCTGCAGGGCCTGTATAGTCACAATTTTGGTGGAGTTAATCCCGCCTATGTTAAGCTCTGTCTACACTATCAAACTTTATGTGACAAAAACAGTGTGATGTGCCCAAATATGGTAGTGATATGCCCAAATATAGTAGTGATATAACATCATCATTTCCATATATGGGCACATCACATTTTTTTGTCACATAAAGTTTGATAGTGTAGACAGAGCTTTACACACATTGACAATGGGTACATTGTTTTGAATGTACATGTTTTATTTTTGTGAAAATACTGATCTTTAGTAAACTATTTCAAAGTATAAAATAAGAAATTAAAATAAATGTTAGTGGAAAAATCTATTACTTTTGGGAAATTTTAATTCAAAATGGTTATATTTTTTGTTAAATAGGTAAAGGGCCTACCAGTAGTATCCATTCCAGTCAATATTTTTTGGGGGATGTACCCTGTATAGTGTAAATAAACAGGTTAATTATGGCCATTAATTGTGTTTACATTTATGTTTATCCTGAAACTCAGACCTCTTTATAAATATAGTTATCATGATTCTTTAATGTAAATAAATAAATTATACTTAACCTGTCTAGTAGTAATATTTATAATCTTTTTTGTCTCAGTTCATAGAAAATGTGGGAACCCAGCATGGCATTAAATAGTAATTGATTGGCCATGAAACCCCTTTGTTCTGCCTATGGGTTACACCTCACTTGATAAGATAAACAAAGTTGAAAGAAGGAAACTTTTCCACATTTCTTTGTCCCAAAAGCACATGACTTTGAGGTTTTACAGACAAAGTGGTTACTGTTCATAATACTAAACATTATTGTATAATGCTAAACCTTTTAAAAGTACTTGTTAAGTGTGTATTCCATTTTAAGAAAACTAAACTGTCTGAGCAATACTGGTATCATGCTGAATTACTGTAATATTTAAAACAATAAAAATGATTAATATTGTGAAAAAAAATCACAACAAAGACTTCTTTTTTTTCAAACTGAAATATATTATTTAATTTTTTTTTTTTTAATTATTGAAATGGAATTATGAACTATTTTTTTATCTATTTGACTATTAATGTTAACGTTCGCCATTTTATATCCGTCCCTGTGTATAGATAAGCTTTCCTCATGTCCCATATTATTTTACCTATATTTGAACCCTTTGAAGAGGTGGCCTTTATCCCATATGGGGTAATTTACTGTCCCAATGTGGGAGGCCCTTATATGTAGCAGTTGACTTTTTGGGGTCACTGAATTGCACTTTTTGAGCATTTTACTTTGACTTTGGCAACAAAAAAATGCAATTTTTCGGAAGGCCAACACATAACAATAAACAAAAAATTGCAGAAAGATACAGTCATCAAAATGTATTTTGCATTTTTCCTAAATATATTAAAAATACCTTATTTAGCCTCACATGGGGTAGAAACCTCGATCTTCAAAGGGTTAACCCTTTAATAACCTGACCTACCTTCTATTTTGATTTTTACAAAATATGAAAAATAACAGTATGTAGCCACACCTTGTTTTCAACCAATAGGAGTGGCAGTACTGTATCAAGAGAGACTAATATTTTGTGTTTCTTTTTTCTGTTTTTAGGTGAAAAGCCGTATCCGTGTACATGGACAGAATGTAACAAACGATTTGCTCGATCGGATGAACTTGCTCGTCACTATCGAACACATACGGGTGAAAAAAAGTTTGCGTGTCCATTGTGTGATAAGCGGTTTATGAGAAGTGACCACCTCTTAAAACATGCGCGGCGACATCCAAATTTTAAACCGGAGATGATACTGAGGCAGCGGGAAAGCAATAACACATCACCATGAAAAAGCATGAATCTACCGAGGCCTACACTGCATCAATAAGGACTGTGTACTATATACCACATTATGTAAATGTACACTATTTACCACGCATGTGATTTTTAAATTTTCTATGAGCATGTTGACTCTGCTGATAATATAATTCTTCGGCTATTGGCATGGTTAGTTGTAGGTTGACTGTGTGTCTTTTTTCCGACTATCATACAAGGTCAACAGTGCGTCAAATGCTTGTATCCTTGGCGTAGTACAGTAAACGAAGTGCATGGCCATATATGTATAGAAAAAGTGCCAATAGAATAGCATGGTTGATCATGCCAAGCAATATATACATTAGTAGTAGTAATAGACAAACAACCTTTAATTTTGTACCCTCTTATGGTAAAAGATTACGCCCCAAAATGTAGACCTGTGGGGTAGTATACAGTAGTACGGTACATATAATGCACTTGTCAATTGCATGACCCACTATACGACCCCCGGGAGAGGTGCGTCATTTGTCAGATGTGCGTCATACTTTTGAATACCATGACGCACCCGTGCGTCAAAAAGGTGACTTACCTTTAGGTGACCATGACGCACCCATTTTGACGCACTGTGGCCATGTTGTTTATGATATGGTGGGTGGTAAAGTGACGGACATTGACACACCTTGTTCATTGATGTGACGTACCATCTAGGTTTTTTGACGCACCCCTGCGTCAGTAATTATTTGTAAATGACGCACCCATGACGCACCTCTCCCGGGGGTCGTATAGTGGGTCATACAATTGACAAGTGCATAATGCTTGATTGTGGTTGGACAACTAGGACTGTTGTTGAATAGCTCCAATAATGTTTAATTTATTATGTGTAAGTAGGCTACATGATTATTGTTAGGTCCTTTCCGAAATCAAACAATTGTATCATTTAGTATATATACATTTTTCACTGACGTCATATACAGGGATTCCCCAAACAGTATTGTGTTTATGAAGTACCCCCTCTATTATTGAGATAGGTTCATAGAAATGTGAAGGTTTGTGAACTTCCTGTGGTTCAGACATTTCAAGGGCATAATCAAACAATCCCTTGTGTCCATACCATGTGCTCAATTCAGCAAGTGCCAAAATGTTCACAATAAGGAGTGGTATAAAACCAACTCGAATTTAAAAATGGGAGTGGAAATTGAGATTGTTACTTTTTAGGCTAAATACAAAAAAAATGTTTTGTAGTTTCTCAACCATTCCTCATCAAATTTTTGAAGCCAAATTATTTTTGTTCTTTTGTTTAATATTGTTTTGTCATATTTTTCATTAAATTAGTCTCTTTTTTGCATTAAAATTTCATGGTTGCAATCATCATCAGGTGAAATTAACATTTTCTTTTTTTGCCATTAAAATGTTATTTTGCAATTTAATTTAAATCTGCAACCTTTTTTGTATGTATATTATTACAGAAAAGTTCTAAATGTTTTTGTAACTATTTGAGTAATATTTAGTTATTTATTAACGTTAAATTGCAAACGCATGCAATTTTTTGTATAATATACTTGTTTTATACAATTATTTGAAAATTAATTTTGAAGAGTTCAAATAATAATGAAATAGAAATGAGATAATGATAAATTAGTTTAAGCTAAGTACATTGTATTTTAGACCATAAACTAAATGTGACCCACTCACAACTCATATTATTCTGGAACTGGGTATTAAAACTGTTGACTTTGTACAGAAGCTCTCTCTACACTATTAAGCTAGTTTTCAGAAAAAAAGTATGATGTGCCCAAATATGGTAGTGATGACATCTTCATATCCATATATGGGCAAATCACATTTTTTTGTCACATAAAGTTTGATAGTGTAGACAGATCTAAAGATTGTAGAGTAATTATGAACAAACTTGTAAATATAATTTAGAATGATTCAATGTACATAATTGAAATAGTAGCTACAAAGTACAGTATACTATTTAGGCCTGTTATCCATATGATAAGGAATGTCTGGTTTTAAGAGGGTTGACAGAAAGTCTGAAAGAGAGAACTTAAATGTGATTGTAAATAATTTTTATTCAATGAAATAAGTAAACATTGATAAATTAGTATTGGTATGTGATACTTATTTCAACATGAGATAAAATAGCAGCTGAATGATAAAAGTATAAGAAGTGATATGTCAGTGGTGTGTGTACCAGAGAGTAAAAGAGGAAAGGCATAATTTGAAGAGGGGACATATTTTTATAAACGGCTTTTACAGTGAAACACCACCTATTATAAAGGGACACCCTTCAGTGTCCCCTTGATAGGGATGTCCACTTAATAGAAGTTGACCATAGTGTTAAAAGGGTTAAAACATACATTTTCCACAGGAAGTTGTCCCTTTAATAGAGGTTTCCTTTAATATGTCCCTTTAAAGGGGTGGCCCACAGGAGGTATTTCACTGTATAATCCTTTATAACAGTTATAGCCTTCTTATGGATGTGGGGTTGTTAAGTGTGGGGAAGTGTAAACGTTATTGACATCATTAAAACGGTTATGTTGCCGCTTGATACAATGTAAAGATGGGTGCTAAACTCATAAAGGAAGAAAGATAAAATGTGTGTGCAATTTTGTTTTTTGTCATAGAATGGTATGAGCCATGTGTAACCTGCGGGTCAGGTCATGTAGCCATGGTCTCATTGGAAATGGTATAATTTAATCTATTATTTTATTAGAAGAAAGATATGGAATAAGGGTTTATTCAAGTCTGTTTATAGTTTTCATGTTTATATAATCTTTATAATAATCTAGTTTTATAGTAAATATATATTCTGTACATACTTTTGTTGATTGTGAATTTTTATTTAATTCTGTTTAGGGAATTCATAAAAAAATTAAGAATGTAGGGCAACTGTGAGTTAAAAATGAATGGATTGAAAAATCTTGGAATTTATTTATTAAATATCGACTGTTTTAGAGACCAACATAATGAATTTGTTTACTTTTTTATTTTCACAGTATTTATGTTTTGATTGGCAACTAAAACAATAATGATGATGTCATTTATCATGATAGATTGATACTGAGTACTTTACATTTCTGAATGTGGTTTTATTGTAATTTAAAATATTTATTCCATCTCCAAAGCTATACCATCAAAGATGCATCATGGCTTAACAAACTCCCCAGACAAACTTTTGGAGCATGTTCAGAAGTATAGTAAAACACACAGACAGAAAGGAAACACAGACGCACAGTACTGCGAGAGACTTCCTGTTAAAATGATAAGGGTTTTAATTGGAGGTTAAATAGTTGATGCATGGAGAAGATTGATGATAACAATTAGGAAGTTAACCCACACATGTTTATCAAAATGATTACTTAGTGTAAGGGCTAATTAGAACTAAAAATATATATACCTTTAATAAGAAAAGAGTTGTATTTCAACAATTTTATTGAAAGGCAGAACTTATGTGGACATTATAAAACATCCCATGCTCAGATAATTGAACCAAAATTGGTGAGATGAAAATAGTAGTCATGATAAAATTAATGCATAATTATTTTGGAAATTATCAGGAAAGAGTGGTTCACTCTTCCCTGTTATTATAATAAACCGTGTAGGAAGCATTCGATATTTATTGCATGGAGGAAATAATTATTGAATTCAAATGATCATTGATTGTAAATCTATTTTGTTTAAATGCACTACTGCCCTCTATATCTAAAAACTTTTCGAAATATGGGCATCATGGACGTTAACTTCTGACCAATCAGATGCCACACACTGTGTGACGTGCGTACGTGTCGTCACGTTGTTGGTGGTAAAAACGGCGCCGGGGGGGGGGGGGGTTAGGGGGTGGGACACACCATCCACACATCATGATCACAAAAACGACATCGCGCTAGTTAGTAGCCTAACTAGGAGAGGGTGGTTTCATTTAATCTAACTGGCCAAAGATTCTAGGGCTAGGTAGGCCTAGGCATACCTAGCTAGCTACGTACGACCTACTACTAGCAGCCAAGCTCTATACTGGCCGTCAATGCTGCTCAAGTCAAGCTGTTGTTAGACTTACAATACAAATTTTAAAATGTGAGAAAACTCACATTTTAAAATTTAAAATTAAAGGGTACTGAACTTTGTAGGCCTCTCTCTAGGTAGGCCTAGCCTAGCCTACTAGAGGCCTACCTAGTCTAGTAAGTAGGCCTAGCTAGGCCTAGAGTAGTAGGGTAGGCCTAGGCTAGGAGATACCTCCTACACGTATCACTAAATATAGAATAGGCCTAGCCTAGTAGTAGTAGGCCTAGGGCCAAGTCTAGAGGCTAGGGTAGCCATATAGGCTAGTAGACTAGGCCTAGGCTAGCTAATAATAATTAGGGCCTACTACCTGCTAGGCCTAGTACTAGTAGGCCTATTACTGAAAGGCCATGCCAGGCCCTAGTTTAGTTGCCTACATAACCCTAGGCCTGGCCCTAGACTAGCTAGGCCTAGGTCTGCTCTAGCCTGGCTAGGCTCTGGCCTTTTAGCTATGCCTAGAGGCAGGTCTTTCTAGGCTAGGTAGCCTGTTAGTGTTACCATCTTGTCAGACCTAGCTAGTGGCGTTCGATAACGAGGCCTATTAAGGTTTCCTTTATAGTGTTACTTTTAGGTTCAGGGCAAGGCAAACGTTAATAAAAAGTGGTTGAAACCTGAACATAATCCTAAGTATAAATATAAAGATAATACAGCAGCACCTGGCCCTACCTAGCTTATGCCATACTTTTATTGCTTCTTTGTTGTTTATATACTACTATACTTTTTTCCAGAAAAATAAAAAGCAGGCCTCAATCAACAAAGCAAAGATATGGATTGTGAAATGGTTTGTAATTTCAAGAAATGCCGCAAGCAGTTGTCAGGTTTTGCATGGGTGACATCATGTTCTCGTATCCTTCGAAAATAACATTACTTTTCTAAGTAGATAAATTATTTTACTGTAATACAGTATTCATGTTTATCAGTGTTGTTCTTGAGTTTCTCTCATTAACATATTTTTAGATATATTTTGTGACGAAGATGGATCCAGAGAATTTAACAAATCTTATGCCTGTCCGGCTTGTAAGTTTAAAAGAAAAACAAGAACTTTTGATTTTTTTTAATGTATACCATTACTATTGGTAAACACAAAACTACTTGAAATATGCTATTTTTTCTCACTGAAAAAAAATTAACAAAAATAATGATTTCACTTATTAAAAGACAGCATAACCAAAATCATGTTGTCTGACAGAAATTTGGCTTCTGTTTTTCCTTTAAATTAGAGACTTTCAGGTAAATGGTTTTTTGTTTTTCGACCCATTTTTAGAATAACTATTATGTGATGACATTAAAAACAATTGTTTACTAATTGTTTTCAGGGGTAACTATCTTCTGCAGTGTTCTAATAATAACAAAATGACTTCTGTTTTAACAGGTGAGTCAAGTTTATCAGGTAAACTGGACATCATTCGGATTGACCTGTCTCCAAGCGAACAGTACAAATCAATGGTCCTTGCAGGTCAGAGGCCAGAGGTTGCCATAGAGGTTTGTGCAAGAGCTATAGCCTTTTGGACTTATCAGGTTTGCACTTTGACATTTGGCCTTATAGGACCAAAGCTACATTCATACTTTTTTTAATTTTACATAATGCAAAATCATATAAAGTCCATGAAACGAAACTTTAAGTGCAAATTAAATATTGTGTGAAAAACGATTAAATGATTAATCATGCCAAATGTGTTTTATGCGGTTAGAACTATAAATTACTAATAGATATATACAATTTAAAGAATCTACATATACTGTACTGCATGTCTTCCTACAGACAACAAATAAGAAGATAAATGTAAAACAAATATAAAAATGGATATACGCTCACATAATATTTTCTAAAAATATATAAATTACTGTATAACTAAGACTTGTTTTGTAAATATATTAATAGGCCTACAGTTTTATATGTAATGCACTCCTCAAACTTTTTAATAGAATCATCAAGAGAAAGTTTTCCAAGAATATACCATCACTAAAACGAAGGACAAACAGTCTCAAATGGAAAAGTATTATGATCAAGTTGTATCCCAAACACAGGCTGAAATAGATGCCCTTAAAAGCCAGATCTCTAGTAAGTATTTCAATACTACTGTATATAATATATATATACAGTATTATACAATTTATAATAATGGATGTTTATGAGATGAATGGCGAGACTATTTCATTTTAGACGTGGACTAGAACAGTTATAGACGGCGCGTACAACGCGATCAACGTCACTGGGCAAATATTCTCAAAATGTTTACAAAAAGCTAATGTGCATTAGAGCTGTTCATTATCACCATTAGATATCAATTTTTCATGAGATAGAGCTAATTCTAAATGACTAATTAACCAATCAAACTACATGAATCCAATTATTTAATATCTTTGGTGCAAATTAGGCTGTGTACTGCTATGCTTGGTATCAAGTCTTAGGTTTAAACAAAATTATGAATGAAACAATAAAATGAGAATGAATAGATACTGTATGTGGTTAGTTATTTTGCAAATTCTAAAGTACTGTACTATGTCATTGTACTGTATTATAATTTATTTCAACCTTCCAATTATAATCTTCCAAACCTAGCCACAAGAAAGGAACTCGAAAATACAGTGAAGCGACTGAATGAAGTGTCTTCAAAGTTGATGGAGAGGAACAGGCAGTACCAGAAGCTACAGGTTAAAATCTTCTGTAATACATTAGTTAGGCAATCATATACATAATACACTGCTGTGTGTATCTTTGGGATAGTGCATTTATTAATTACCCAAATATTGCACTATAAATATATATAGTAATTACAACTACACAATTCTTTATTTCAGAGCATGTATGATGCACTAAGACGGTGAGTCACCACTGTAATTTTTGTTTTAAAAATCCCAGGAAGGCGTAAAAACATTGCCTTTTCACAATAAATTCCCTGCCGAAGCTATATCCATCTTTAAACCATGATAAAATGTTAAAAGCATAATCACATAATTTATTGTGGACCTTATTTTACATTTCAGTCAAAGTTTATCCGTGAATAACATTTTATCATGTGGACAGTCAAGTCAATCAATGCACGCTTTTCCTACCGAAGTCAGGGGTAAGAACCATCAACTTCACATCACATTTAAAATAAGTCCATGTGAACATTAATCTTGTTCACCTTGCTACTAAAATTGAATCCGGGCTCCATGTGACCATACTGTAGACAAGACTAATATTGTTGTACGTATATTAATATTTTTACTTGGCATTTCACACTTGCAGAAGGCAGACATGACCACCATAGACCAACTCCAGCTCAGCGTAAGTGAATTGATAAAGTTTCACATATTTCAAAAGGGCGACCCATCCAGCTTGAGCCGATTTATGGGGTTTCAAAAATGCACACAAAAAGAAAGCAATAATTTAAAATGTACAGTAATCATCAAAGAGTATAAATTTCTTTAAAATTCATACTGAAATTTCTAATAGAAAAATAACCGACAACAAAAATTGTTATATCTAGAAAATTCTATTCTCATGGCCTAAGCAAAACTATTGATAAATGCCATGTATGCAATAGATACTGTACTTGGAAAATGGATTTACAATTTTTGGATTATTCTTTCAGAATTCGTACTGAATCCCACCAGTGAACGCCCAAGAAACATGGTTGATAATCTTGCAGATGTCCAAGACAGATTTAATTTGCAGATCGGTACACCGAAAGAAGCTACAAGGGTGCAGAATAAACATAAATGACCGTTTGATAAATATTTTCATGTCAATAATAGAGGTTTTTCAATTTTACATATCACAGTATTACCCACAAGTTCTGTAACAAAAGACTCGCAACCAAATTCAAAGGCATGATTTTTATTTAGTTCATGGAACTTGAAATTACATTTTTAAACAAAATTTTCATTTGGTTATACCGGTAATTAGAAACAAACTATTCCTACACAATTATTTAGTACTCATTACAATATTCAGTTGCTATTAGTTTTTATCAGCTTTGGAATACAGTGCTTCAAGTTCCTTTTGAGTTGTCTCGTCCTTCTTTTGTTTAAGTTCCTCTGTCCCAGCAGTTACACCCCAAGCATCCGGTTTAGACAAAGAAGAACAATATGGACGGCCACTTGCTGGTTTCAAGTTTTTCCAATACTCTGGTCTGGCTCTGGAGATTAAAATAGTAATAAAATTAATGCATGCAATTATGGTACACCAGCGAGTTAACAACCTTTAATAATTAAGTCTTGTTCAAATTCAAAATACAGTACAGCCATAATGCTTACAACAGGCCTATTTATTCACTGCTCGTTAGGCAAAGATATTTAGCTAATATATTTAGCTATATTTGTAATATTAAATTGCATTTAAACATACCTTGCTCTAACCCAAGGTTTTGTATGCATCTTCAGTCCTGCTCCCCAAAGTCCATGTTTTTCCGATGCAACTGGTAAGAAGCCTCTCTCTTTGGAGAGTTCCTCAGCCATGGCACGGGTATGGTATGGCTCAATACCACAGCATCCACCGATGTAGCGTACTCCCATTTCATATGCTCTACGAGCAAATGCATGTGCTTCCCAACGGGTGATTATTCTAGGCTCCAAGCCTAGATACAAGACAATTGAATTCAAACTAGTTTGACAAAAAGTGTGATGTATAGTAGTGACAACCTAAATATGGTAGTGATATGAGATCATCATGTCCATATGGGCATCACATAAAGCTTGATAGTATAGATAGAGCTTAAGGTAATTAATAAGTCGTTCGGAATATTACATACAATAACCAGAATTTGGCGTGTAAATTCTACTTACCGAATGGAAATTCTGGTAGATCAATGAAACCCTGACGATTGCAATCTGGTGTTACAAACCCAAGCGGCTGAACCATCAAATGGCACTCGATACCTTTCTCATCGAGAGCGTCCTTCATCAATTGAACTGCATCCAAGCAGATTTGTGGGTCGAAATGGCAGTTAATGCCAACAACATCAGCACCTGGAAAATATCACCAACAAAAATAGTTAGTCGAATACAACATACTCGTTTTCTAGCGTTAACTTAAAATGCAATAATTTATTTTGAATGATAAAGTGTGTGTTAATTATATTAGTTTTGCCAAAACCATTAGCACACTTGACAAGCAAGAAGGATTCCATTTCTGAATTGCCTTTAATTCTATTGCTATGGCACCCTGTTTTTAGTAAGTTCTCTACTCCAAGTAGATAATACATATGTACGCTTTGATGCACACATTTATTCCAAATAGCCAGAGAGTTGCATGACCTGCATGGTACTCTCGAGACTACAGTGGATAATTAACATACCGTACACATTTAACATATCACGCATTGATGCATAGCTAGTGAAAAAGGGAATTCAGATTATAACCCATGTTTGCATGAATACATAGTACACCAACATCTCCCATTTTTAGACGGGACATATTATTTATAAACTGTCCCCTCTATGTCCTATTCACATGGCATTTTAGCATACACAACGCTAACACAAGCATAGATGCTGTATACATATAGACCACTAATGCTTAATTAGAATGAGGTGGCCATATTATATGAAGATGTTGCTGTACAGTATTCATGACTGCAGTGCACAATTACTGAAACAAAGTTGTAATGTTTACAATTGAAAGTCGCTAAAAACATGAATTCAAGTATATACACAAATAAATTCTATTTTTGCTTCATTCAAGCAAACAAGCCCCAAATTAAGACACCTCACGATATCATTTTATACAGTGCATTAAGGAGATTATTTTTGTATGCAAGTCCTGTGCAAATATACATTATATGAAAGTTTCACAAAATACAAGATGATTTGAGTTAAGTATAGTACAAGTATAGAAATATTCTTATCCAAGACTCTACACACAAAGACATACATGTACTCTGAGCTCTACGTACAAATAATCATGTTGGTCTACATAGGCCTTAAAACACTTAACACATACACCTCATTTCACTTTTTTGACAAAGCCTAAAGAATTGTTAAGACCTCCCATCCCATGTATTTAGGGTGGCTACCATTAGAGGATTATAACTTCCCTTTTATAACATAGGAAATCCCATTTTTATGAGAGGAAACAGCAAACCACTCTCAGGTTTAATACTGTACAATAACTTTGATAAAAAAAACTTGGGGTATATGTTGCAAATTCTTGATGTTTCCAATCATTTTGAAACAATTGTAGAAAACAAAAATAAATAAAAAAAATATATTGAAACTCAGTTTAACTAGAAGAAAACAACAATTTCCCCTCCCATTTATCATGTTCAGCCCAACAATCTACCTGCGTTTGCCAACCTGATGGCACATTCTCCTGTCGACACCCCGTGAAGGTCGCCGTCAGGCCCGATGCAGAGCGAGGCAGCAATTGGGATGCCGGTTTTCTTTAGTACCTCGATAGCCCAACACGCCTCTTCAACATGTTCAAAGTACTACGATATGTTGAAAGGTGCAGAACAGGAAGAAAGATTTCACTTGTTAAAAACTTAAATATTACTAAAATCAGCATAAACAACATCAACCCGCCCAAATCTATGAAATGCTTTGTAAAATTTGACAAAAATTTCAAAATTAGTTTTAAATTGCATTTGGTTTGAAACTATTAACAAACTGACGCAGGTACAAAACCACCCTTTAAATTTGTGTTATTTAATGCAATGATATATGGGTACTGTAAGATGATCTAACCACCGATATGTACGCTAGTTTAGCATGCACCTCCAATTTCATGTACAAAGGGTGGACCTATACCCGAGTCCGTATGGTAAATAGCCAAAAACATTCCATTGCATCAACAATTTTTAAGTTTTCATAGTTTTTGCCGTTTAATTTATTTTTATTCATAATATGTGTAATGTTTTTTTTTTCTGTTTCTACTGTATAAACAAAATTTAACACAAGGTAATAAACAAAATATTTTGAAACAAGATTACATTATAGAGTGAAAACACTTGCAATTGACTACTAAATCGATGTTTTTGCTGGTGAAATTTCTAATTACAGAATGCTTGTTCAATGGCTAGGACTGTGTCAAGTCAAAAATATAAAACCAAATACGGTAACCAATCCAATTTCTTGGGTGGAACTTTGCTTATTTCAAAGTGCAAGGACTAGCAGCTGTAGGCTTTGCGAGTGTCCACACGCCCACCACAATAACATCCAATCAAGTACACATTACAAGCGTTTTCACTGTAGTTGCACAATACTGTCTAATGATAAAAAGTACTAATCTCACCTCAACAATTAAAAAGTCCACATTATTTTCTTTGAACACCTTTGCTTGTTTTTCAAAGATCTCTTGCACCTTTTCCTTGCCGGCACCACTCAGGTATGTAGGCGTCTGTGAAACTCCACCAGCCATTAGTCCATTTATCTCTTCAGCTACCTCACGGGCAATCTTGCAGCCAGCAGCATTGATTGAAGCTCCCTACAAAAACAAGTTGCTTTTTTTTCCAGATTCTTGAAACATGGTGCAAGATTGATCATGTTTTAAATATAGAAGATTTTTTACATTACTCAAGAAAATACCGTATTTGTTTGGCAGCAGAAACTGCGCTCATAAAAAAAATACCGTATTTTCCCCATAAAATTTGTGGATAAATTCGGTATTTACAAATTTATACCGTATTTTTTTTTACCTGTTTCTGCTGCCAATAAAATATAGCGTTTTTTTTTCACCTGCGACATGAGGTCAACATCGTATTTTTATTTTCGGTCGCTGTCAGCTGTTTTACACAGGTGTATAGATATATTCGGCGAAAATGTGGAGCTAAGACATTCACAGTATTTACTATATAAATCTGTGTGGGGAGGGAGGGGAAGGTAAAATGTCTGGCCACTTAAAAGGTAATAAAAGAGACCACATTTATAAAGACATTTCTAAAGAAATAAAGCAGGAGTACGGAATAGACTTGTCTCCAAAGCAAGTAAACTCAAAGCTGAAGAGCCTGCGAAAGCAGTACAACATTGCAAAAGACAATAAACTTGGGGAGGGAACGAATTACTTGTCCCCATTACAATATTTTCTGTGCTCTCACAACATCTATCACTAGGGCCGGGCTAGGCTATTGAAAGTGACTGAGGCGTAAAACTTCCTTTATTGCGACTTTTAATTATCAACCAAATAAATGAATGGCAATTTGGATAAAAAGGATGAATTTTAACAGGACCACCCAAGAAGTATTGTTAGCAGAAACGGGGTACTAAAAAATATGGTATAAAAAATACCGTATTTTGAGCATAAACAGGCCCATACCGATTACTATATTGTGAATAAAGAAGTTATGCTACTAAATTTTACATTGCAAGCACTATTTGACCACTTGAAAATGTAGCAGAAAAATTTATTTTCAGTCACAATTGACAGTGGGAAACCAACAATTAATAAATATCACCTTATTAAAAAAAAAATGTATAAATATAAAAAAAAAAGGTAAATGGAACTAGAATTTAATTCGTCACTTTGACGAATTATAGGTGATCATATTTATCGTTTTAATGAAATTAACATTTTTTAAACATGCACGTACGTTAACATACGATCGTAAAAAGTTGATGTACGCCATCCTATGACATGATGCATATACACTTATAGTGCTGAGTTGTACCTATTATGTACAGTATATACTGTATATCTATATATACAGTGTAGCATAGGTGAAATTACTGGACCCACATCATGTTCAAATTTTTCGGTATGATTGAATTATCAAAATAAACTCGAAGATGACAATTTCGAAAGATAATGAATTGAGCAAATAAATATAAGGATTGGAAGAGAATTTGACACGTAGAAGCGCAATGCGCGCTCTTTGAAATTTGTATAACTTCGACTAAAGAAATTTAAAAACAACGTTTTAACTTCAACTGGCCATATGATAACATCACAACATCCGATAGGCTTAATTTTTATATTAATTCATATCTACATTTCATCAGCTTTCATAATAAGTTATAATCTTCAAGGTCACCTTTAATTCTGAAGAGCTATAATATATTCAAATGTAAGGTGTAGCTGAAATTACACGACCTACGTTATTCAAGTTTTTACGCGTGATGATGTCATCAAAATAAAAATATTGACAACTCCTGAGAAAGATAATTAATTGAGCAAGCACATACTAAAACTTCTCCGAAAATCGAGCTAAAATAACGGAGATGCGCTCTATTGAATGTGAAAACCCATACAAAAAGATAACAATTACTAATTTTTAAATTGAAGTGGCCATTTGATGACGTCATACCATTTTGTACGTCTAATGTGTACATGAATATGTATCTAAAACCCAATGGCTTCCCGAATAACTTAAAAAAATTGGGGGTCACCTGCCATTCTGAAGAGTTATATTCATTTTAAAAAGGCCTTATTTTTCACCATTTTCATCACTTTGATGAAATTAATTTGCGCATTTTGATATTTTTAACCTGCTCGTATACCGTTATTTTAAGTCGGAACTGACTCAAATTTGGTGAATGTACTAAGGATGGTGAGTAGAATGCGATTTGTATAAAAAATTGCAATTTTTACACTTTGTAAGTATCGCGCGCGCAAAATAATTTTTTTGCGCAGTAATTTTTTGAAACACGCAAATGGCCTAATTCATGCTCTAAATTGATTAAAACGTAATTTTGAGCTTTTTAAATTTTTAATGCGCGATTTCACGCGTATCACCCTACGTGCGCGCGCGTTTTTATTTGCTAATATTTTTACCCTTGACCTGAAGTTTACGTGTAGTGAATTTCATAAATATGTGATAATGAATTATGGATATATGATTGATAATGTGATTTCACAAAATGGCGTATACGTGACGTCACGGGTCAGTGATCACGCTGAAAAGCTTATTATGGCTAAGTTAAAGTATTTGAAAGACATTGTGAAATTTTTGTGATCATTGTTATTCAACTTTTTGAGATATTTGTTACACAAAAAGTGTACAGAAAGAAAAAAAAAAACTAGACATGAAACTCGTCACTTTGACGAGTTAGTTATCCGCACGACAAACGCCACGTGCACGTCATACGTTGGAATATTGCACACGGATAAAGATTATGGCATTATGACCTGAACTGAAGAATATCATACGTTGTTAGTGCTGAATTCAGTCTATTTTGTGTCATATAGTATATACAGTGCAAACGGTATACTCTGTATACATGTTACATACAGTGTAGAATAGGTGAAATTACGAGACCCCCCATTTATTCTTATTTTTAACATGGCGACGGTATCAAAATGAAACACTAAGTTAGCAATTTCGGAAGGACATTATCTCAGCAACCACATATTAACGTGTGGAAGAAATTTGAATACGTAAAATATAGATGCGCGCCCTTTTAAATGTGATGAACTATTACGCAAAATATGAAAATACGCCTTTTTTTATTCAACTGGCCATATGATGACGTCACAACATCCGATTGGCAAAATGTTTACATGAATTCGTATCTACAATTCAATAGCTTCCAGAAAACGTTTTAATCATGATTATCACGTTTTATTCTGACGAGCTATAACAGATTGAAATTTACTGTAAGGACAAAAATAAGTGACCCACGTTATTTACATTTTTAGACATGATGACGTCATAAATATTAAAATATTTTTAACTCATACGAAAGATAGTTGATTGACCTAGATAATATAAAAATCGGGGTAAAAATGGAAAACAGATAATTGGAGATGCGCTCTATTAAATGTCATGCGCTATGATGAAAGATACAAAAATCCTATATTTTATATTCGCGTGGGCATACGGTGACGTCACAATGTCCGGTTAGCCATATTAATGCATGATTCAAAATTTACAACTCATCAACTTTCAGAATATACAATAAAAATAACTTTCACCGTTTAGTTTAGGAACTATAACTGTTTAAAAAAGGGCATAATTTTGACAAATTTTGACGACTTTTTGAACTTTTTCATCAAAAATGCACGTAAATTATCCAATTCGACGTGCCCGTATGACGTAATTTTAAGTCGAAATTGTTCAAAAGTTGGTAAAATTACTAGAAAAGGCTGGAAAAACATAAATCACGCGAAAAAAATGGTTTTCAACGCTACGTGCGCACCGCATGCGTAAAAAAATGCGCGTACGTGGGAATTTTTTACATGCTCAAAATGACATGAAACGCGTAGAAAGTTGATTAGAAATTGATTTTTCGCATTTTGAAATTTTAAACGCGCGTGCGCGCGTAACTTCCTGTGAAACATGCCATTTTTTTTTCACATTCTGTTAGCGCAAGATATCAATTAAACTTTCGTTAAGTTTCAATTTAAATTGCTATATGGTTTTCAATCTATGTTAAAAATGCGAAATTCGTAAAAACGCGCGTAAGTCATGTTGCGCAACTCTGACGTCATTCAAAAATAGGAGGTGCACAACTTCACCTGAATGCCCTCATGCTGACAAAGTTATAACATGTTATGTTTACACGTTTTTGAGATACGCGAGCCACAAAAATGAGGGAGAAAGAAAGAAAAAAAAAAAAAGTAACAGGACAGTTACAAGGAGTTATCCGCTGAATGCGGATAACTAAAAATAATAACTAGACATGAAACTCGTCACTTTGACGAGTTAGTTATCCGCACGAGAAACGCCACGTGCACGTCATACGTTGGAATATTGCACACATAAAAAGATTATGGCATTATGACCTGAACTGAAGAATATCATGTATTGTTAGTGCTGAATTCTGTCTATTTTGTGTCATATAGTATATACAGTATAATCTGTATACATATTACATACAGTGTAGAATAGGTGGAATTACGGGACCCACCGTTTATTCCAATTTTTAACATGGCGACGGTATTCAAATTAAACACTAAGATAGCAATTTCGGAAGGACATTATCTCACCAACAACATATTAACGTGTAGAAGAAATTTGAATACGTAGAATATGGATGCGTGCTCGTTTAAATGTGATGAACTATGACGCAAAATATGAAAATACGACTTTTTTTATTCAACTGGCCATATAATGACTTCACAACATCCGATTGGCAAAATGTTCACATTAATTCGTATCTACAGTCCAATAGCTTCCAGAAAACGTTTTAATCATAATTATCACTTTTTGTTCTTACAAGCTATAACAGATTAAAATTTACTGTAAGAATGAAATTAATGACCCTGTTAATTATAATTTTTAGGCATGATGACGTCATAAAAATTAAAATATTTTTAACTCATGCGTAAGATAGGTGATTGACCTAGACAATATTAAAATCTCGGAGAAAACGGAATACAGATAGGTGTGATGCGCTCCATTGAATATGATGAGCAATAACAAAAGAGAAAAAAATCCTATATTTTACATTCGTGTGGCCATACGATGATGTCACAATGTCCGGTTAGCCATATTGATTCATGATCCGATATCTACAACTCATCAACTTCCAGAATATGTAATTAAAAAAAAGTTCACCTCGTTGTTTAGAATCTATGACTGTTTAAAAAAAGGCATAATTTTGACGAATTTTGACAAATTTTTTAACTTTTTCATCAAAAACGCACGTAAATTATCCAATTCAACGTGCCCGTATGACGTAATTTTAAGTCGAAATTGTTTAAAAGTTGGTAAAATTACTAGAAAAGGCTGAAAAAACATAAATCACGCCAAAAAAATTGTTTTCAACACTACGTTCGCACCATGCGCGTAAAAAAATGCGCGCGCGTGGGAATTTTTTACATGCTCAAAATGACATGAAATGCGTAGAAAGTTGATTAGAAATTGATTTTTCGCATTTTGAAATTTTAAACGCGCGTGCACGCGTAACTTCGTGTGAAACATGCCATTTTTTCCCCATAGTCAGTTAGCGCAAGATATAACTTAAACTTTTGTTAAGTTTCATAATAAATTGTTATATGGTTTTCGATCTATGTTAAATACGCGAAATTCATAAAAACGCGCGTAAGTCATGTTGCGCAACTCTGAGGTCATTCAAAATAGGAGGTGCACAATTTCACGTAAATGCCCACATGTTGACAAAGTTATGAAATGTTATGTTTACACGTTTTTGAGTTACGCGAGACACAAAAATGACAGAAAGAAAGAAGAATACAGAAAAAAAAAAAGATGATGAAACAGGACAGTTACAAGGAGTTATCCGCTGAATGCGGATAACTAATAAAGATTTAATACAATAACAATAGGTGATCATTTTATTCTAAATGATCACCTAATTATTAACACAATTAAATTATTAAAAAGTAAAGCAATACGAGCAATAAATCCATTATTCCCTACAATGAATTAAATATCTGGACATATTTGAAAAGCCTGGTCAAGCCATAGAGGGTGCAACATGCCTAAAAGAACAGATACAGATACCTTTGGAATATTTTTTTGTATTATCAAGATCAATCTGGGGAAAAGGCAACTTTTCAGTGGGAGCCTACAGTATCAACTATTGCATTGGGTTTTATTTATTTAGGATAAACCATGAAAAGGTGCTGAAAGCAGTATTTACAAAAATATATGTGCTGTACATTAAAAACGCATCAATACAAAGCAATAAAATAGATCGCAGAAAATCTATATTCAAAATTACCATTATTTAAATTCACTTGATACTAGCGGCGTAACCTATTACACAACATTTTAAAAAAAGGCATCATAAATTCACGTTTTATAAAGTAAACAACTATCTTATCAGTAGGCCTAAACAATTGATTTAATTTTTCAACTATTTTATTATTTTCAACTATTTTATTATTTATAGGTGACTTTCTTTTGCGACCTTTAATTGCACCCCTACAAAAATAACGTAGGTAGGCCTACTAACTAGCGCAAGTACATACTGTGTAATTTTCTTGGGCTTTGTTGCCTCTATTTGCAAGCTTGTCATCACTAGCGTAGAATGTAAATGCTTGCATGACGTCAGCGCCGTTTCGGCCAAACTCTCGTGCAAGTTGACGTACTAAAAACAAAATTGTAACCATATATAATAAAATTTGTGGATCACTCTTCAAGGAGAATCGGATATGAATACAGTAATAACAATTTACAGGGAAAAATTTCATTTTAAAATTTTGTTTAGCAATTATTGTTAAACTGATTTTTAGGCGAGAAACATAGTTTTGTATTGTCTTTTTTGCTACACAATTTTAGAAATGTGTAGCAAAGGTTGTTTTGTATAGCTTTTTGCTATGCTACACTGGCGAAATTATTCCCCGATTTAGAATAAAAAATAGAAACATAGTACGATAGGTATATTGTAAAACAGGTTTTATGGGATGCTTGTGAAGTTTAAATGTTTACTGTAAAGCTCCGCCTACACTACCAAACTTTATGTCACAAAAAAAATGTCAAATCACTACCATATTTGGGCACATCACTAGTTTTATTGTTTAGACAGAGCTTTTATTCAATCAATCAATAATATTGAGCGTTACCAGCTTCTGGATGTTCTACGCATGCTTCTGGTGTCCAGGGTCCAGCTTTTACATAACCACGTTTCTCCAACGCAAACACATACCCACCATCACCAATAACTACTTCTCCGGAATTTAAACGATCAAGAAATGATTTCTTTTCCTGAAAAAAAAAATAATTTAAATGCAATTCATCTGTATACAGCCTATTATAGGAGTTTACCATTAAATAAGGGCAAAAAACATACCTTAAAAGCTAAACTTATTGCTCTCAACAGATGACTAAAAAATTTAATTATTGGGAACGTATGGATTTAATGGTAAGCATTGAATCAAATCCTAATTATCGTATGGTATGTGTATTGTCAAAAAAAAATTACTAGTCTATTATATTATTACTAATAGTGTACATAATTTACTAGCCTACAGTACAGTAGTATGTAAATTAAATCTTTTTTCTTTAAATTTATGTTAATGAATTCAATTGAAATAAACTTCCCAGATCAGGCCACCAGCAGTTAGTACTAGTAGGCTTAATTTATGTAGTTGGAAATGTATAGAAATAAAATGTTTAAAGTATTTTATGTACAGTAGTAGTACTGATATCATTCTTGCTGCGCTTGATTTTTAAGAGATCATCTGATCTTGGGTAGGGGTCAGAACAACTGGATCAGACCAGTTGTAGCTAGTAGTGATCCAGGTCAGCGAAAATATGCGATAACGTCTTTTTTTAAATATTAATATATATATATATTTCACAAAACTCTCTCCAGCTGAATACCCTTCTAGAGCTTACCCAATTTAAAAACAGTCACCCGCGCTGTGCGGCGATGATGGCGACGTGAATGATCGTCACGTTTTAGGTGCGAAACTGTAGTTAATTAGCGCCCACGTTTTATTAACGCCTAGGCCAACGACTAGGCCTGTGTGTGCAGCACTGCACTACGTATTTACAACTTTCCCCAGCCTACTCAGGCCTAGCTCAATAGGTGTAACTCAACTGTAGTAGGCCTAGGCCTAGTAGTAGTAAACAACAACAAGGCTACTTGACCTTCAGACACACCACCAATCATCGGCGGCCAGCGCCCACAAAAGGGAGGAGCACACACATCATAACAAAAACATTGGTTTATGTAAATAAATACCTAGCCAGCTTAATAGGTTATGGTGGTAGAGGAATAACAAACACAAAATTAACTTACCGCTCTGTATCTTGTTTGTAGGTCTGCCATCGCAAAAAAAATATGTTAGTGTATTTCGAGCCAAGGTAATTTTATTCTGCCTTTCGACGCTGCACGTTGTGTGTGTGTACTGCTGCTGACCAACCAACCAGTTTATGCTAGTAGTAAATCGGTGCCTTTTATATTTCACACACGCTTCACGGATTCTTCACCGGGTAATTCAAGATGTAATAATTAATAACACAAACTCCTTTTTATTTAAGTGTCTTCGTTTAGTCTTTATATCTATCTTTCTTTCTGTTATCATGTATTTATGCATTTCTTTTTTTTACATGAATAAAAAATATTTTGTCAACAATTATGAAACACATTGTTTAATAGTAGTGCTATCCCTGTCTAGTTTATTCAAATTATTCCGTTTTATATTGAACTGCCTAGAACTGGTTTAAATTGAGACACGTGGTCGATTGAAAACAATAACATGTGGTACGATCTTTGGGTGTAGAGTGTGGATGGCATTTTTGTTTGTACTGTAATTTAATTTACATATTTTTCCCACCATTTTTTTGAGAACTGGAATTTATGCTTTTTCAGTACATCATCTGTTCTGGTTTGAGGTACACACTGATTTATTCCATAAACCTACCTGTGTAAGAATGCCATTTATTAATATTATTTATAGTTAAGTATATATTAAATTAAAATTTATTCAATGTTGTTAGGAGGGCCCGGGCCATCGTCAAAGCATGGTCCATAGTCAGAGTGTGAGAGGGTGGGCGGGTCGGGCGTGTGAACAACCAACATTTTTGGAAAAGAACCCACTTTAACTTTCAAGTGTCCCGGTTATGTGTAGGCCTATTTTCCCTCCACTAGGCGAATTTGTTCGCGCGCGAATCGAAAACGTCAGCTTATACGCATGCGTATAGAAATGGATTAGCTTTCGATTCGCGCGAACAAATTCGCCTAGTTTAGAAAATTGTCTTCGAATGTTTAAACAGACAGGCGCATATGGAATGGAGGCTAAAATTTTATTTTCAAGAAAATTTTTCCGACGCATAATACCGTAGCCTAATATTAAATAACTCAATTTTCCTAAATACATTAATTGAATAATTAAGTCAAAGACTAACGCCGGTGGAAAGGTAGACTAACCAATCAAACATATCAACATAAACCATACAAACAATTATAGGCCAAGTCTGTAGTTTTGTCTTTTTAAAGTTCATCATCGGCGTTTAGGTTCTGTAAAATAAACACCATGCCAAAATATTTATCGTTTTACAAGTATTAAGTCGAAAAATGCAGTCAATACGTAGAAATTTAAACTTAAACACCGCTATGCCCGTACAGACGTACTAAAACACTCCTCTATAAATGAGTTTCCACGTTTATGGTCAAATCTACCAAATGAAATTAAGGACTCTGTAGTAATAACTAATATATTTGCTACGGGATTTGCTATGAAATTGAAAGAACATTATAAATATTAAATTCCTTGGGTACTGGAATTTGACTAAATAAGGATAATTTGCTACTGTAGTAATAGGCTACACTTTCACTTAATTAGAATTTCTTTATAATAAATAGGATCGTTAATGTGTATTTTATCTATCTTTATGTACTGGATGTAGGATGGCTAAGCAAGCCTGTGAGCTACAGCGATTTTAATTGCTTTTTGCTTATCCTTGCCTCCTTAGATTTCCACCTGTCTTGTTTTTGTTACCTTGTTTTAAATGTATTTCGATGTTAAAGGCTAAATAAAGAATGAATGAATGAAATTGTTGTGCTTACTTTTTTTTTCAATTTCACCCAAACGGCCAAAATTCTTGAGCTGGGTGACGATACAGACCATGGGTACCTCCCTGGTACAGACCTTATAGAAATCGTGAAAAGTAGCTTTTACAAAAAAGTGTCTCTTAAAAAATACGCTTAAATTACCCACTCTTTATCACATAATTAAGAACCATTGTGCAGGGAGTTGTTACTCCCTGCATTTTGTAAGAAAATAATTACAAAAACATCGACAAGTGTGGAATTCCACTGTGTTAACGCCCTCTAGACAAAAAAAACCTCTCACAATGAATATGAGTCACTATTGAATGGTGGATAATAAAAGTGAGAAAGCACATGAATGGTTTCGTTAGATGCATTCATTCAGCAGTCAAGTTAGTAGCCGGTTGTAGGGGTTGTAGCAGCATTTAGCATTACCCGGGATAGAATCTATTCAATTTTGAAGGATAATCATTTAATATAAGCTCTATCGGTTTGTTGATTTTGGATTAGTTTTGCGCAACACAATTACGCAAGGTAAGTAGTTTTAACTATATATATTTATATTTATATTATATTATATAATATAAGAATATCACTTTTAATTCTATAACACACATGAATGTTTTATTGAAACTGCTATCGGAAGCTATTTATTACGAATTATTTTATATGTGACATTGAAAAGTGTTATAAATACACGATATTAGCGATTTTAATATAAAGATCAAGGGCATGATATTTATGGCGCACGTAAGATGATAAAATAAATATCGCCCCAGTTAAATAAGGACTATTATTAGGCCTACGTCCTGAGTAGTAATATGGCGTGTATATCACGGAGGGTGAAAGAAAGACATAAAAGAACACGGTCCATTTTACAATCCAATTTACACACAGACAGTAATTTCACCTTATTATCTACCGTACTGGAGCCATTCATAAACACTGGGGCAGATCATGGGATATGCATTTTTAGAGGGTGAGGAACACATTTCCTCCTTCACTTTGACGTCAAATCCTAAATTCATTCTGTTAGTAACCCAGTTTTAGGGGTTTTTCCCGGTGTCAGATCGGTGCCCTTTGTCGTAAATAAGCTTAGTTTTAATTGTTTTATCATAAATTTGTGGTAATATAATTGGATGTACTATGGTAATCAAGCATTGATATTAATATCCCGCGCTGTTATTATTATTTCTGTAAGCAGATGTCCAAGACTATTACAGTCTTCTCCAGCCAATTTGCCGTTTCACGTCTTTGCAATTGTCAGTTTATCATCGACAATTAATTCTAATTTCCGACGACTCGGTATCGTAAACTATATTATTCCAATTTCCATTAACATTGTCAAAGGAATGAGAGAGACTCAAGTTTTTATCGATAAACATGTAGGCCTAAAGGCCAATTTACACAGACGAGCGGTAACGGTGAGCGAAAAACCGCGTAGTTGGTCCCACGTAGAATCTCCTTGAGCGGAAACCGTCCGCGTTTCCGCTCCGCGTTGTGTGTATGAATAACATAGACTCATATCTTATACCGTTACCGCTCGTCTGTGTAAATTGGCCCTAGTATACAGAGAACGAACACGCGTTATGCATTATGTCACAAACATTTTTTTCCTATTAGGTTAAAGCAGAAACTATAGAGGGTCCGCCGCACACCATTTCGGTACTTCTTTTTACACAAACATTTTGTTTAATAGGCAAATGTTTACAAATTAGACAAAATGTATTTTAATTTTAATCGATTAGCCCTTTTGAATCATATCAGATTGTTATGTTCATAGACAATATAGGAGCCTACAGATCAAAGTTCACAAAATGTTACTTATCATCGAATTATGGTTTAATCAAACACCACTTATCACCTCTATCATACATAGGACAATGTGATTGATTCAAGAGGTACACACATTAGGCTATCTATTCATTAATTGAATTTCATTAGGGGTGGGGGAGAGGTCAAGTGAATGATCATACAACAGTAGTCGCACAAATGCATGAGCATTTATGCATAAAATTAGTAAATAGGCCTAATAAATTTGTCATTTGTAAATACTGTATATAAAAAACATTTACATTGAAATGAATTTCAACGGTTTCGGCTAACAGCAAATTAATATAGAACTTAAACTACATGGTGAAACTATCCCCCGCCTGACACAATCCCGGTATTTCTAGGACTGGTTTCGGGGTTGGTAAAAAACTAAGCCCCGCCGGAAACCATTCCGGTACTTCTAGAACTGGTTTCAGGGTTGGTAAAACTAAACACCGCCAGAAAACATTCGTGGTATTTTAAGGTTTCAGGGTTGGTAAAAAAACTAAACACCGCCGGACACCATTCCGGTACTAGAACTGGTTCGGGGTTGGTATAAAACTATCCCCCACCGGACACCATCCCGGTATTTCTAGGACTGGTTTCGGGGTTGGTAAAAAACTAAACCCCCCCGGACACCATTCCGGTACTTCTAGGAGTGGTTTCGAGGGAAGTACAAACTTAACGTAAACATGTGTCATTAAGCAAAGTTAACGAACTTATAATCATTTATTATAAGAGTTAACAATTGGTGGCATTTCCTTTATGGAGGCATGAGTTATGAATCTCTAAATCAACGAAGCTGCTTCGCAAACTTTCCGCACCACATTTTGGATGAAGACATGCCCCCACCCCTCCCATGTTTGTATTTTGGAAATATGGGTTCATGATATCGTCAGGAATTATAAAACATCGTATACGTTCCAAATGGTACTTTCGATATAAGCAATTGATTTATACAATAGGTAACACAATCTAATCATGAAATAGTAGGCCTGACAATAATACTAAATGTACAGTACAACTTTATTATTTAAAAACATTTATTTTAATTCTATATAAATTAAAAATGTTTTTGTTTGCTCGTACAGCAATCTATAACCATAGTAATTCCGAGATCAAAATAATTAATCCTGAAGCAGAAGGATGTGCGCGTTCCCATCTTAGATCAATCCCGGACAAAGAAGCACGTTCCGTGGTAATTTCTCCAATTTAACGACATTATGCATTTTCTTTAACGGTTACTATTAGTCGTAATTTTTCGTATCGAGTCTTATACACTGTAGTCATAGGCATTCAAACTTTCAACATACAGGATAGAGCTCCAATCATTTCCATCAGATATTTTAACGCGCGTCGTACGATGTAAAAGTGAGTAGGCGGCGCGGAGCCTACGAATATTTCGGCGCCGCTGGTGACACTCTTTACGTGCAAATAATTATTTTATGTAACCTCTAAAAATCGATTCAATGATGACGTACCCAGTAGTATTATCCTCTAAACATCAAAAGATAATTTAAAATACCATTAATACATTATTCGTATTTGAAATTATTATAATATCGATTTGAGGTCTATAAATAGAAGTAATTTTAACAGTTTGTCTAATATAGGAAACCATTTTAGTATCTGTAAGACAAATACTGTACATAAAAGACGTTAATTTCATCATCGTTATGATCGAGTAATTCCCACAATCATGTTGATTATTGCGGAACTAGTTGGTGTGGTGCCAGTATTCACAGGTGATTTTGGTTTTGATTGTTTTAATTTATTTCTTATTTTATTTATTTATCTATTTTCTTTTATGCTTTTTATTTATTTTTACAAGGGGGTGACTCGAGTTGGCAGGGTTGTCATGTCATGAATTTACATCTAAACCTCTGCTTAGGGAATGGATCATCTATAAGTATTATTTTGTTGTGATGGTCTTCACTTTCTTCATTCCACTCTCTCCCAGCGCGATGAAAGAAGATGATATGGTATAGGCATGTGATAATGATATTTATTATTATGATATTTATAATATAAATTATAGTAGGACAGCCTCTTATACGAAAATCAGCGAAGAAATAATTGTATTTACATGTTATCTTTTAATGATCACTATCAGGTTACTATCTCATCTTATTCTGATCATCTTCTACATTCGTCATTTTTAGTTATTGCAATTTCAATTCTGAATTTGCATTTAAATATGTAACATAATACTAATTATAGTTTTAAATCGATGATTCTGTACTTATAGATCTAAACGATATGCTTGGTCAAATATAGTGGAAACGTAAAGTATTTATACGTACACTTCATCATCTTCTTCATTAAAGCGTGGTTCCCATTTAGCGACGCAAATTGCAACGTAACGAAATGCCCTTCTAATAATAGTGTTTTCTACACAGTAGAAATAGTGTTTAGATCTTAAACATGTACTTACTTTTCTCACACATTTAGCCTTAAACATGTTTAGATATGAAACATGTTTAGGTTCTAAGTACATTCTAAACATGTGTAGTCTGTATCCAAGTCAACACATCAGTGACGTGTTGATTGTTAAACATGTGAAGCACTAATTTAAAAATTAATTTGCTATGTGGAGCTCATGTGTGGAGCTTGTTTCTACCACAGTAAAATCATATGCACATAACGCTAAACACGTACCTAAACATGTTGACTGAGCAAAATAGTGACATATTGACTGCTAAACGAGTTGAGGAAAACAACATGTAACTATAAACACGTGTAGGTTTTAAACACGCACTACGTGTTTTTAAATGTGTGGAAAAAGTGGGTACAATTACTTCTTTCTTACATACGTTAAAGATCTAAACACTAGTGTCGTCAGTAAAGCCATGGAGTATTACTCCATGGTGAAGCTACAGCCACACTTGTTACGTTTCACGGAATGGAAGACGGTACCGTTGGCAATTATTCAAGTTGTTTATACAGGCGCGCCTGTTAGTAGAGCAGTTAGTGCCATAAAAATAGCCAAGTTGTGCACTTTATTACCAAAGCATGAAACTTGCCACAAAGTTTCTTTGATGTATATAGATTAAAAATATCGGGGGGTGCCAAGTGTCCAACGTCCGGTATGGCGGCCATCTTGATTTCAAAATGGCCACCATAAAAACAAAAAGTGTTCATATCTTGGGAACTATAAACAGTAGAGACTTGATTCTGGTGTTAAATTGTTCACAAACCACATATTTCTATTTGCTCTAATGAAAAGTTTCGTGAAAAAATGACCGGAAATGACGTTTCTCCCAGTTTGACCTTTGACCTCTTATCTGTATATCTCAGTAACTACTGATCATTTTCAATCGATTTTGGTGTCATTTTGTTCAGAATAGAGACATTTATATTTGTAGTAATGAAACATTTTCACATAAAATGACTGGAAATACAATTTATAACCTTTGACATATATAATATGTGAACATACTGTATGTGGTTTACATTGGTATAAATGCACCTAATTTTTTTTAACGAAATAACTGACACTGCAAAAATGACCAGGAATTATTATTCTGAATTTTTGACTTTTGATGTGATAGGATAGGCGTAAAGTATGACAGATCACTGAGAAACAGCAATCACTGAGCTCATCTATGCCGACTTGTTTGCTAAACTGTGATGTGTCAATCGTTAGATAAAAGTTTTGGTCCTCTCTCCATCATCTTTTTTTTTTTGCACTGTATTATACCATATGGACAATTGTCTGAAATAAAAGTTGAATTGAATTGTTAGATGCCATTTGGAAATATTTTTGATGTAAAGTAGCATTCTTTCGTTGGCCTCTTTGATGTTGCATATGAGACAAGTTCGGAAAGTTTTCATTTTCATGAGTTAAGAGAATACCGTCTTTCAAAGTACTTACTCTACAAACTTATCCTGCATTTGTGCAGTAGACCTACTTTCATTAGTCAGAAACTCAGATAATTCTTGTTCATTTTCGTTGCATCTAAAAAAATGTACTCCATTTTTATGGTAATGGGCCTTTGCTGTAAACCATCTGAATCCTTTTCCTCGATTTTCTCTACTCATTGGTTTTTTAGCAAAATCCGAACCAAATCAATTCGTAAAAGACATCTCAATATAATTATTCAAGTAATTCTCAAATTAGTGACATGGACCTACAATATACTGTTCTGTACAAGACCTTTTTAGGCATCCACTTGTGGACTTTCACTTTCAAGGTCTTGGTCTCCTAATCATACAAGAAACAATGTCTGATTTAATCAATCAAAGTAGTGGGTCCAGACAAAGAAGGGGATGTAAGACCATCCACAGACAAAAAAGGGGGTATAAGACCATCACAGACAAAGAAGGGGGGTATAAGACCATCCACAGACAAAGAAGGGGGTATAAGACTATCCACAGACAAAGAAGGGCGTAAGACCATCCACAGACAAAGAAGGGGGTGTAAGACTATCCACAGACAAAGAAAGGGGTATAAGGCCATCTACAGACAAAGAAGGGGGTGTAAGGACCATCCACAGACAAAGAAGGAGGTGTAAGACCATCCACAGACAAAGAAGAAAGGGGTGTAGGACCGTCCACAGACAAAGAAAGGGGTGTAAGGCCATCCACAGAGAAAGAAAGGGGTGTAAGGCCATCCACAGAGAAAGAAGGGGGTGTAAGACCATCCACAGACAAAGAAGGGGTGTAAGACCATCCACACACAAAGAAAGGGGTGTAAGACCATCCACACACAAAAAAGGGGTGTAAGACCATCAACAGACAAAGAAAGGGGTGTAATACCATCAACAGACAAGGAAGGGGATATAAGACCGTCCACAGGCACAGAAGGGGTGTAAGACCGTCCACAGACAAAGAAAGGGGTGTAAGACCGTCCACAGATAAAGAAGGGGGTGTAGGACCGTCCACAGACAAAGGGGGTGTAAGACCACCCACTGACAAAGAAAGGGTATAGGACCACTTACAGACAAAGAAGGGGGTATAAGACCATCCACAGACAAAGAAGGTGATGTAGGACCATCCACAGACAAAGAAGGGGGTGTCGGACAATCCACAGACAAAGAAGGGGATGTAAGACCACCCACAGACAAAGAAGGGGGTGTAAGACCATCCACACACAAAGAAGGGATTATAAGACCATCTACAGACAAAGAAGGGGGTATAAGACCATCCACAGACAAAGAAGGGGGTATAAGACCATCCACAGAGAAAGAAGGAGGTGTAAGACCATCCACAGACAAAGAAGGGGTGTAAAACCATCCACACACATAGAAAGGGGTGTAATACCATCAACAGACAAAGAAAGGGGTTTAATACCATCAACAGACAAAAAAGGGGGTATAAGACCGTCCACAGACAAAGAAAGGGGTTCAAGACCATCCACAGACAAAGAAGGGGGTATAAGACCATCCACAGACAAAGAAGGGGGTGTAGGACTATCCACAGACAAAGAAGGGGTGTAGGACTATCCACATACAAAGAAGGGAGTGTAGGACCATCCACAGACAAAGAAGGGGTGTAAGACCATCTACATACAAAGAAAGGGGTGTAAGACCATCCACAGACAAAGAAGCGGGTATAAGACCATCCACAGACAAGGAAGGGGGTATAAGACCATCCACAGACAAAGAATGGGGTATAAGACCATCTACAGACAAAGAAGGAGGGGTAGGACCATATTACCGAGGAAGCATAGGCCTACAAAAAGAAGATGCAATCAAAATAGGCCTACCAGCCACTTGGAAAACAATAAATTGTAGAATAACTGAGGCTTGATTGTTGAAATATAAAGGGTTCTTTGTAAGGTCATTAATAATATATTGATATAAACACGATCATCATACTATTCATTTGACATTCAAATACAGTCTATCTCGAAAAGAAGCTCATACTATCACCTTTTCGAGGTTTTACGGTATTCCATAACATGTATGTTATTTCCTCTGTCAAACTATTAAAACTTTTAGCGAATCAGAAGGTGCCAACATCATTGAACTAATGGTACCACCAAAAGCACAATGTTTACCAATTTTATGTACTATATACAATTTAAGTCCATTAATCATTTAATATAATTACGCCTATCAGGTCAAAGTTTAGTTCAAAATTAGGTGCATTTAAGACCACCAAAAACCACATACAGTATATTCACATAATTAAAAATCAATAATTAAATGTCAAAGGTCATAAATTGTATTTCCGGTCATTTTATGTGAAAATGTTTCATTACTACAAATATAAATGTATTTATTCTGAACAAAATGACACCAAAATCGATTAAAAATGACCAGTAGTTACAGAGATATACAAATACGAGGTCAAAGGTCAAACTGAAAGAAACGTCATTTCCGGTCATTTTTTGACGAAAATTTTCATTAGAGCAAATAGAAATATATAGTTTGTGAACAATTTGAGACCAGAATTAAGTCTCTAATGTGTATAGTTGCCAAGATATGAACATTTTTTGTTTTTATGGTGGCCATTTTGAAATCAAGATGGCCGCCATACCGGACGTTGGACACTTGGCACCCCCCGATATTTTGAATCTATATACATTATAGAAACTTTGTGCCAAGTTTCATGCTTTGGTAATAAAATGCACAGCTCATGTCATTAACTGCTCTACTATGTACGTTTTTACAAACCTTGCTCACAACACAAGGTCGTAAGCGCAACGCAAGTAATTTGGCCAATCACAATTCGATGTATCACTATTCATCGCTTCGTGATTGGTCACATTTTTTGCGTTCTCTCACGTCCTAATTTCGTTGTGTCCTAGCTAAGATTCATATCAAGCCTTAAGTAAAGTGTACGGACGCGTGTTACAGTACGTGTCATGTATATATTCGCTAATGATTTGTATGTTACGGAAGCCTGTTAAAAACAGGTAGGCCTACAGATAAAAAGGTAGGCCTAAATCTAAACACGGTTTATTTATAGTGATACCTTGTTTAAGAATGTATAGGAGACTGTGTACCGGTAATTTATTATAATTTTTGATCAAAAACGAATGAAGCTACACAATCTTATATTATTATTCTTGGAAAGGTTATGAAAGGAATTATAAGGCTAGCTAAGTGTTGGAAAAACAAGATGAAATATTGATAATCAGAGAGTAATATTTGACGGCATAGATCTACTTTCAGCAGCGGTACAAAAAGAAATAACAGACTTGAGGGGTTTAATGTAATTAATCGTCTCACTTCTTACAATAAGACATGTTTTAGATTAAATGTTGCTTTTAACGCGACTGATCGTAATGTCAGATTGTTTCGAAGAACATTGATGACGTCGCATGTCTAAAAATAAAATTATAAATTAATGTGTTGTAGCCTGAAAATTAAAACCAAGCTCTAGTATAGGTGGAATACACAGTATGTGAGTTCTACACTGTAAAAATAGTGTTTAGATCATAAACATCTATTTTGTACCCACTTTTCTCACACATTTAGCCTTAAACATGTTTAGATATGAACATGTTTAGGTTCTAAATACATTCTAAACATGTAGTCTGACTCAACACATCAGTGGAGCAATGTAAATGTTGCATGTACTTTTTTACTAAAGCAACCTTATTATCCTTACAGTATGTTTAATCTCCGGTATATTTAAAGATACCTTCTGGTTGTTCGATTTAGCTAACTTTTGTGTTACCATTGTTACACAGCAGATTACCTGTGCAGCGGATGGAAATTGTGGAATTGTCCGTATAGCCTATTTTTGTGATTTCTACTGTGAATATCTAGGACTTTCTCACGTTTATAAAAGTGTACAGCGTTGAGTTCATCATATAAAGTTTACTATAAAATGCTAATAATAAATAAGCTTGAGAGTACACCGACCCAGCTTTCAGTAACCTTATGGCGGAGTCAACTACAGAATATTAAAATCGCAATGCTATTTACAAACTCTTTCTGAAAATATGTCATTAAATAAATGAAGCGGAATCACAAAAGACAAACTGAATATACAGTCTAGCAGTAAATGTACAGTAATCTAATGTGCTACATCATCAAATCCATTGAATATTGTAATGGATTCAAATAGTTATCGGTACAGTATCTTAGGCAAATATTACAGTGTCACATAATGTATCACATTTAACACATCATTGGCCTAATCAACGTTATCACTCGTCATATGTGATACATGTTACACTATATTATAATAGTACCCGTATACTGTAGTACTCGACAAACAAACAAATTAATCAGGTGAATATTGGTCGCACTGGTATTCTGATAGATTGTCACATTACCCAAAACAAAACCGTGCTAACACCCGATTCTGTAGCTGTCACTCGATAGAGTTTAACTGACTATCTCAAGTCACAGAAACGAGTCTGGCCGTTTGCTATACTGTAAATACTTTTAATACACGATATCTCTAAAACTGCGCGACGGAGTAAAATTTAAAGACGACCGGTACGAATATCATCGACGAGAATTAAGTGTGAGAACCTCTTTATATTGGCCTACTTTTAAATCAAGATTTACATTGAAATTACTGTTAGTAGACAGATTGTGTGTCGTGGTGATTTACCATGTATGGTACCGTAGGCCCTATATTCACTGAAGTAAAAAAAAAAAGCATTTTTATAATTGTTATTGCACATGACATATTTTCATTCGCAAAGGCATAAAGAAGCTGTAACGGTGATAAAAATCAGTCATTTCTATGTATACAATCTCTAACATTTCCATGAAGGTTGTCTAAAGTTCATGCGAATAGTTCCCTTTGGAACGGTAAGCCGTCACAAACCATGACGAGAATAATACGGAAACTATTTGTATTCTATTCAAATCATCTAATGATATCAGGAACTAGGACACACATCTGTTTTCTAGTGGTTTAACATTCACTTATTGATGCATTCCTCAATACATTTTTTGTGTAATTCGTGAATAATACGTAAACATATTTTGTGCTTGAATCGTTTAATATAATTTTATTATCATATTTTATTATTCATTTGAAGTACCCGGTAAACACAAATGTGCAATTTTCCGGTAGGTTGAACAATGCACTTAAAGAAACATTTCAAAGCACATTGTGGGATTCAAAATAGTGGCAAACGATATTTATCTTGATAATCAATCTATAAATAGACGAATATGTTTTCAAAATGTTTGTCTAGTCTACGCGCATGATTGCAATTGTCAAATTGATATGGGATTAAAATGTTGCTATATGTCGTGACTAGTTTACCTGGATAAACCAATATTGGCCATTGGCTCTTTTACATCGTTGACGACGCCAATGTGCGGTATCGTTTATGAACTCCACAACGTACGGCACTGTCTGCTGCTACATACCACGTTCGTTCACATAAGTTTTTAGCAACAATATGACACAAATGGAATTTCATAAGTAGACTATACGTACGTAAAGTATGTCTCAAATAAACACGTATGTATTAACATGTTGCGTTACCGTGAAGCTAATCGTCGTCCGTACATTAGCCGTTTGCAGATTTTATTAGTAACATTACATTTTGTCGTGTGAATGCATCGTATCTCATTCAAATTATCTCATTATTTGAACGTATAGTGTACTCAATGTCAAGGTCAGTGTTCGTACTGCATCGTTAACTGTTATCATCCCTCATTACTTATCGCCATGCGTGCGTAGCGCATTATGCAGTACCGTATCGCATCCCATCCTGGTACGTGTGACTTGAGGCCTACTTCTAGCATTATTCATAATATATAATAAAAATAGCTGGAAAAAATTCTTTATTATGTAATTGATTCAATATTTTAATTTTTTTTTAAAGCAAATTCGCCAGTAAAGAAGGGTTAAGAAATAAGAAATAGACAACAAACAGATTGTGCAAGTTGAGGGGAAGACCTACCTCCACTCAATATAATCTCTAGCCTTCTAAATTAACAGTTTACTTGTTGGGTGACCTACATCTAAATTTTATCTAACCCACATAACCCGACTATATGTTGTATTGCATTGACAAAAGCCTACAGATTATATAAGCTCTAACGTTATAAAGCTATGGAATATCATTATTTTCTAGTTTTTCATTTCCTTTAAACGATCGATATATTTTGTGTAATGTAAGTAGCAATATATACATACCGTACTTCACAGCTTATTCACTGAACCTGGCTGATATTAACAAACATATTAAAATAGATCGACGGCAGACTAAGGCCTCAGCTAAAAAGATCCACGGGATAAAAGACAATGCCTATAAGTTCACGAAGCTTCCAAAATGTTCTTTCTTGTATTTATCTAATCATCCCCCCCCCCCCCCCACAAACGATTGTGGGTCACATGACGTGCAATAGTACCTTGTGGAAATATAACCTTTCATCATTCACCTCGTGACTTTATTTTGTACCATTGCACTCATAAACATTCATTATTTTGTACCATTCCACTCATAAACATTCATTATTTCATCAGTCCTTCAATACAAATACTTTGCTATATATATTTATGTCTCTTTTATCTTTATACTCTTGTGTTCGGCGATATTAAATTTGTCCTTTTCACTCGGTTACTACAGGAGTGCATTATTTATAGGAGAATGCCAACAAGCTTATTACTCTGAACTGCAACATAACCGAGATTGCTTTAGGGAGTTAAGTATATGTTTGTAACATGGCTTTTAATGAACGAGATACACAGTACAGTGATAGTATTGCTACAGGCCAAGTTCAGCAATAACACTGACGGTTATATTAACATTCATTTTTTAACCTATTTTTCATTTATTTGAATAGCCTAATAACACTGTAAATGATACCACAAAATACTTTTCGATGTATTAACTGTGCAGGCCATATTTACTAAGTTGTATTGGCTGGCTGCGTTCCTTTGCAATACATATTAATAACTCATTGCATCCGTGCACTGCAATGTGTGTGTACTTATAAATATACGCAAAATTAAAAGAAGACGTAGACGCAACGCAAACAAGTTGACCAATGGAAAACGACAGGTCAAATAATCCATCGCTTGTGATTGGTCAGATCACGAACGTTGCGATTACGTCTAATTGCGTTGCGGAACGTAAGCATTATAATCCTGATGGTGAACATTCAGCATACTTTTTCGATTTATTAACCTTTGTAAATTAAATTATTTTGTAGTGTCATTTATTCAAGCGATTGATAATTTCCCTACAGAGCAGATTTTACTTATCTAAATAAATCGAATTATTTCGCTCGGCCACTAAACGAATAGGATGAGATTAATCCACCATAATTACCGTAACAATCTGTTGTAAATAGATTAACGTAGCCTGGAATAAAACAATTCATGAATATGATATTGTATATAATAATTTTGTTTATTTGACTGTTACTCAACCGGACCATAAATTTATAGGTGATGCTTGCTCAAAGATACCCAAATGATTTGTCAGTCGGTCGGTCGGTAAACACTAAGTTGAGCACGTGACTGCAGCCATGTAGGCTATATGGCCTTGTTTTTAAATGTATTTTAAAACCTTCCCATTCGTAATGTTGATAACCCTGTGGTTAACGAACTGAGCACAGCAAAGTGGGGGGAAATGTGGGATTTAGAAACTATTATGGCACCATAATTGGATGCAAAATGTCGGATAATTTTAAATGTTGTTTAAAACCTTTCCAGAATCTCGGTCCTGTTTATAGGCCTACTCACAAGTATGAATGTATGCAGTAAAAACCCCGCATATTAACAGTAGATTTATTAGCCGATACCTAGCCTGCTCCGATCCTTCCCACCATGACATATTGTGTTATAAATTAATATGCAAATGTTGTTTCTAATTGTTATCAATTTTACGGCACTGTGTAAGTCATAATTTAACGCGAATTCAGTAGAAATTAATTATTAGTTATTTAAAATTATGCATAAAATGCTTAGCCATCTGTTTAACATTAGTTACTCAATGATGGAGAAAAACAAATGATTTAGTCACACCAAAGTCTCAATTTACGAATAATTCATCAGACTACGGTATAATATTCACAGTACTTAGAAGCTCTGAAGCTCATGTACTAAGGCAAGACTTGCCTCAGGTCTGTATTTATTGTCTTTTTTTATTATTTATTTATTTCGATTTTTGTTATAGTCATACTTTTTTTTTGTCTGAAAATACAAGCTAAAGTAGTATACGTATGAAACGCCATGTGTGCCAAAATATTTATATGTATACTAATATTAAGTCAAAACTAACTGTAATATAAGCCTACACTACGCTGACTTTAAACATGACACACGATTCCTAGGATGAAATAGGCATCAAGTCAGAAAAATAGAATGCCTGAAATATTCTGTTCTACATCAGTAACAATAATATCCAGCTCATGTTGACGGTCGTCGCGAAGTGTATGATTCAGTATGACGCTTTGTGTCGTAAAACCGAAAGACAGCATCATCAGGTTTACAGTTAATAATATATAACTTCAAAGGTAGTGTAAATATTTGTTAACTAACAACAAAAAGAACACCTTACAATAAACAATAATTCATTTTCATGCCTAAGTTTCAACACTCACTGTGTAAAGTTGATGGTTCTGTGGATATTTCTTTGATTCGCTTGCGTGCATGTTTTCCGTCCGTCATAAGGTTTTGTCTAATTTCACTAATATCTATTAATGATTGTCTTGTTATTTGTTGATTTTTGCATTTATATTATATGTTATGTCTTACTCATTACTTGTTTGCTTTCTCTTTTAATTTTTCTTTTTTACTGGGCTTTATTTTTAATGTATATATATATATATATATTTTATAAATGTTGTATTTTTTATTGTTTGTTATGTGCAATTTGGACCCCATTGGAAATAGGCTGGTTTTTCCGGCCTAATGGGTGTTCCTGATGCTCGTTATTTTGTCTTTTGTCTATTTGTTATTTTAATGTTGAGCATCAAATAAAAAAAATCAATCAATCAATTCAACACTGCTAATGGTGACGTAGGCCTACTGTATGGTCACTGTAGGGTGATGATGAAATAGAATATAAAAACAATAAATAAAAGGTTTCTTTTATGTAGTATTCCATATTCTCATGATTAGGCCTATACCGTATTCCTGTTTTCGATGATATAGCCTATATTATTAACATTTCGCATAGTAAAAGTCGTTTAGATTCGATCGATATCATCCGCGTCAATCAAATTTCAATTTCAAATGGTTGTATCTGTTTCTACTTTATCATTAGTAACATCTTCATCAGAGAGAGAGAGGCTAATGTGTATAGGTAAAGCGTGACATAACACATTGCATGGTCTAATTACTTCCCAGCGTTAGCAATTGCACTTCACAAGTTCGTCTATGAAATGAAATTCTTGATTGCCAGCTGGTGACCAGCGATTCATTTGATATATTGATACTTTACGGTTAATATTATAGTCCTAAATTTAATTCAAACAATATCCGATTGTCGGTGTAATTGTATCTCCACATGTGACAATGTGTGTCCTGTATTATAGGTGAATTCCGTAATACTGAGCATTCAAGTAATTAACATTTTATGTAGGCCTGTTATATGGAAGGTTAAGTTAAGGGTTATGGTCTATGATACAGGTGAAAACATGTAAAAATTATTAATATACTATTTTTCAGATACTATAATATCGTTACGTATACGCAAGGCAATCTAACAAATGGTTGGTGAGCTCCGGAGATCAATGGGTTATTTGTGGCTGCGACACGATCAGTCAGACGCCCATAACATACGCGCGGATTTTTTATAGTACAGTACACTGTTGGTATTGTCGCAGCCAGACATAAGATCAAATGGCTGTTACGAGTTCCTATCTTGGCAAGGCGAGCTCAGTGCCCTGTTAGATCGTCTTGGTTATACGTTTCTGTGTTCTTCATCTCATCTCATTTGTTTATTTATTCACCCATAATTGTGCATTCGTATCCGGCCTCCACGTCATCAACGTCCGTCAGCCCATCGTCCATTACCATCTATTAATTCATCAACTCATCCATTTATCTTATTTACAAACTTTCATTCATTTATCCAATTCATCTGACCTTCGTTTTGTCTATTATTTAGCTTTCAAGTAATTTTTACGAATTACTTACATGAACAAGCGAAATTGAAGTAAATTGTTTGGTTACATACGGTAGTGTACACTATATAAAAGCTGTTTTTAAAAAATGGTAATGTAAGCATCATTATGCATGGTTTAAATCAACATCCAACAATGACGTCAAAGGTGTAATGGATAAACAAATAAAACGTTTTTAAATTAAATTCTCTAGTACTAGGCCTACGCTACTTTACGCGGATTTAGACTGTATATATATATATTATTATATATATCAATCCAAAGGCAAATTACTGAAAAAATGACAATGCTGTGGGTATCAGTGGACGGATCTCAATGGAGAAAAAAGCTAAGTAAAACAGCCAGAAAAGTTAGCAGAGCTTTCGGGCAACACTAGCCCTTCATCAGTGCAAGTATATATATATAATTTTTGCTTGGGACGTGTAGGCCTATAGGATACAGTACTCTGTGTATCATATGCCAATTATTGGTATTATTGGTAATAAATATTAGTAATACTGTACATGAAGGATTGTCATCGCAGAATGCGTCAAATGGTTCAGTTATCAACCCGTCTAAACACATTACAAACGCGTCAATCGAATAATTCGCACGTTATGTAATACAAAATTATAGAAACAACGCGTATTAGATCATGAATCAAACGTTCACAATTCAAAACTCTTCTTTGGATTTGTTTGTGTGAACCGAGCCAGATTTGTTATTGATCGATTATTACACCATTCATTCAAAACGCGTTAAAGATCATGCGAACCTGTCTTTTGTGACGCGTTTCTCGTTTTGTCTTGATATCGCCTGCGCGTTTGTGCGTGAATCACTAAAATAAATATTTATATATTGATAACTATTTTCATACCATCTATTTAAAATGAATAGTCTGTTCATAATAGATCGATTTATTTGATAAAAGCATATCTGCAGGACAATCGAGTTGTGTGATAAAAAGCCACTGAACAGATTATCGTGTATAGTGAGTAGGCCCTAATTGTGCATTTAATCGAAAATTATGCATAAGCTATAATGATAATCATTACTATATATACATTTGTTGATATATATACTGTACTGAAATACACTCGCCAATTTGGTTCGCCAATTGTAGAAGACAACAAGAAACTCAAAGCGCGAAAATAAAAGGTAGCGAAAATGTAAAATCGCGAAAATTTAGGGCCGCGAAAATGTTGGGCTTTACAGTAAATATATTTGTTGTATGACCTTTAAATAGGTGGCAACAAAAATCACAATATGCGGAGCGGTCCAAAAGACAGAACAAAAAATATTTACGAGGTTTCTAATGCTATCCATTGTTGAATTATCATTGTAAATATACGGTATTTGAGACTATCGCATGGGCATAAAGAAAGATGTTTACATTATAGGCCTAATATACGCCATTTTAGTTCAATAACACAGTGTACCCGCCTTAAAAATCGCAATAAATCGATCATTCTTTTTATCAACATTCTGTATCGTCTGGCTATTGACGGTTTACAATCGCCAAATAGAAATGTACAGTACTGATTTTACTTTTAAGAGATAGTTTATTATGCAGTCGATTCTCGTATGGCATGACACCGTATTATAAACTGCCAGACTTTGTTAATCCCATCCACAGCACATTTTACAATATCTAAATCAATTTAACTATGATCTTTAATAATCGGGAAGCTAAAACACTGACTATGGCTTACAGGCATATATTTGGGAAAGAAGAGGCAAAGGCCTACTGTAGACCTATACTATCTATTTCCGAAATATATCATAGGAATATTTGGTAAAACAGAATCTCATTTATATCACATGTGGTGCCTGTATCAAGTAAGGTTGGGTTAAGGTAGGTTACTACTAGAACATGTGATGTTACATTACCAAATAATCCTATAATACTTCGGAAATAGATACAGTACCGAGAGAATCAGCTACTTTTTCTATAGAACCCAACTAAGAACCCCATCTTCACAACCTAAAATAGCGTAGACTGTACTCGTATTTTGGTGGCTATGCTTGACAAATCTAATAACTTTATTATGTTGTTTATCAAGTCATGTCACCGTATACTTTAAAAGATGGCATCAGATATCAACATGACGTGCGATATTCAGATACTCCACTAAGTGATTAAATTATTATCGGTTAACGAGGATTGAAATAAATCCATAAAGAGACTTAAGCAGTTAGAATTAGCGGAAAATTGATGACGAAGATTATGCTGTCTGCTCGGCTTCGATCTGTGAATCTTAATTGCTTCTATCGTATGGCTAACTCTTCTGTTATATTATTAGTGTAGTTTTTATTTTAATTAATTAAATAGTCTCTATAATTAACGATAGCTTAAAAAGTAAATGCTAGGCCTATAAATAATTGTGTAAAACGGTTTTGAGGTAAATCTCTCAACTGAGAATACGGGCGAAGGCGAAGAGGTTGCGACTAAGATTTATGTTAAGCTTTTTTATTTTTACCGGTTTACTGTATAGTCACAGACAATTCGTACACTGGAATGTCTGCCTCAATTTGCCTTTTTATTAAAACTTTTACTTTCTTCTGTACAAATGCGCAGGCGCAATGCAATTGAGTTGACCAATCACAAGCGACAGTTCGAATGGTCCATTACGTCGTTGTGATAACTTGCTTTACATTAATTAATAGTGGTAAAGTGTGGTTCCCACGATTGGAAGGGCATTTTCTTACGTTGCGTAGATTGCGTTACGTTGCGTCGCTAGTGAGAACCAAGCTTTAACAAGTTGGTTCTCCCGCTAGGATGGAGGATGTAAGCGCAACGTAAGTGATTTGACCAATCACAGGGGATAAATAAATTATTCTGTCGCGTACTGTTTTAAATGCTTCATAATTTATTTGAGAATTACTATTAAATTACCAATAGGGACAGTGTCGAGTAATCTAATACCGTTAATTCGTTGATCGGTGATTTCCTGAGGGGGAAAACGTAAATAAATATTACATGTCAACTTTCCGATCGAACCATGTTTACGAAGTAAGGTTTTCATCGGGAGCACTCTAAACTTGATATCCACAGAAACTGAAGCTAATCGTTCTACTGTAGTCCCACTGATTGCTGTTCGCTTTGTTTATGGTGTTGAGGATGAAAGTTATTGATGATAACCTACCTAGGTTTATTTGCTTTGAAGTAGTTATTAATGTATTACTATAGGCCTACAAATAACTTAAGTTATATTCCTTACACTTCCTTGACACTTGTTGTTGTCTTTCGAAGTCGTCTAGGCGACTACCAATGAGGTACTAGGTCTTTCTCGGTCATACATGCTACCTTAATCAATTTATGTTAGTATTGCAATAATATATTAATATTGTAAATGTAGGCCTAAATATAATCTCCACGATCAGTCCACTTAAAGATCATCTCTTTGATGATCGGTCCATGTAAAGATCATCTCCACGATCAGTACGTAAGTAACACATCCAGATGGTCGGTTCATGTAAAGATTATCTCCACGATCAGTACATGTAAGTAACACATCCAGATGGTCGGTTCATGTAAAGATTATCTCAAGATGATCAGTCCATGAAATCATCTCCAGATTATCAGTACATGTAAAGATCATCTTCAGATGATGGTCAATAAAAAGATCGTCTCCATGATCGGTCCATTTAAAGATCATCTCCACGATTAGTACATGTAAAGAACATATCCAGATGATCGGTTCGTGTAACTATGTAATAAAGATCATCTCCGGACAGATGATCAGTCCATGTAATCATCTCCAGATGATCAGTCCATGTAATCATCACCAGATGATCAGCAGTCCATGTAATCATCACCAGATGATCAGTCCATTTAAAGATCATCTCCAGATGATGGTCAATAAAAAGATCGTCTCCATGATTGGTCCATATACTAATAATAGATGATTGGTCCATGTAAAGCTCTTCAGATCTTGTGAAAGATGTTTGTCCATGCAACGTACTGTAAACAATGTTAACGTTTTATAACAGTATATGGGGAGTTATGTTCTCCTTTGCTATGATATAATATATACTCGAATAATTACTAATTTGATAAAACGTAAACATAAACTCAAGTACTGAACTTATGGATGCCTACTGACGTCATGCTCGTAATTTATGATTAACTCTGTCAAACGATAATACATAAAAATTATTTCTTAATTTTTAATATTCTAAATTTTAGTTATGTATCGACAGTTTTCTATATCAATACCGCTTAATGCAATGTCAAACTTGGATATTCATAAAGCGGTGACGTCAGTAAGAACAGATAGGTAATTTGTTACATAAACGAAACGACAACAGAACTATAGTATTTAATGTGTAAATGTGCGCCATCTGTAACTGATCTTAAAAAAAGCATGTCATGTGCGTAAAGCGTATGCTTTTAAACCGCGTGAGGTTGTACACACATTCAGTTCCTGAGGAAGAGTATTAATAACAATCTGAAAATAAGGATTTTTCATTTCCGCCATACTCCTTGCAAATTGGATGTATTTACTTAACATAGAATGTTGTCAAAAGATTATTGGGTTAATGGTGATATAATACTAATTTTAACAAATTGTGCAAACAGTGCGTGACGTTACTGTAGCATATTACTAATTATACGGTCCATCGTTTAAAGTCTAGCCTTAATTGATGTTTGAACTGTGTAAACTATACGCCATTTATTAACCTTTATTCTACAATATAAACTAAGCAAGCATAGCGGCACTCAACATTCCAGCGGAAATTATATACTTAATTTGACTTTTGACGCGAAAATAATGAAACAGTATTTAACTAGATTGTGTCTATAGATCCGGATGTTTAGCGATCCGTGTAGCATGTCACACCTGGTCTGTCGGCTCTATATTGTATTCATTTTATCCAGTGGATTTAGAAATCACGCTAACAAGCAAGTTGCTGAGTTCAGTTTGTTTGTACCGTACTGTATAAAGGAAACAAGTAGAGAATTTTAACAAATTTGAAAGAAAGACTGAATAGCTGTGGGTATTTTGTAAGCCTAAACAATCACGTCAGGTACGGTACCGTACTAAACTAAACGATATGCTACCGTATGCAAATTGTTCAGGTGTGGTGACGTACAGAGCAATGGATTGCATGGGTCTGTTTCTGACAAATCGTTTTGTAGGCTATACTAAACGCAAATTTACGTACATGCGCGTACAAGCAATGTATCCGAATTTGTGACGCAAACGTAAATAGTGTGTCCTATCTAATCGTTTTGTCACTGACGTGTAAAGTGAGGATTGATGTAAATTTGAAATTGATCTAGAGAACAAATTCTCATTTACATTTTGCGTATGTTAGTTCCCATGTGAATCAATTATAATAAATATTAATCATGCGTCTGACATTTTCTTTTGCAGATTGTTGTACAAATAATGCGACACACCACACCAATGCTGCAGGTTAAACGTGTACGGCTATGAAGGACGGCGCTGCTGCTGATCTGATGTTTAATACCATCAACCGAAAAGGGTGTGTTTAGAGATTAATATATCCATGTGCATGTTGTGAAGGCCAGGTGTGGTGCATGTTGTGAAGGCCAGGTGTGATGCATATTGGTGTTGTTCAAGCTAGGTAACGTTGAAATGGAAGCCGGGCAGGTGGTTGCCCCAACGGCAGATATCAAGCAATCTGTGTCTGAAGACAATGTTGCAGCTAAAAGCAGACAACGTGATAAATCGGTTAAAGGAAAGAAATCAAGCAGAGAAAGAAAAGCTACATCTTCGTCAAAAGACTTGACGACGCACAGGGATGCGCTGCAAAATGTGACGTCAGCACATCCTGAAACTCTAAACCAAAGCTCAGATACATTGCCAACGGGGCGACGAAGAGTACGCTCTGTCGATAGCGCAATATTTGCAAAGAAAAGGAAAAAGAGGATGGTAAAAAAACAAGTGGTTGGTGTTATAGAGGATTTAGAAAATGTTATCTATGAAATAAATTCTGTGACATCTGAACTTAGAGGCGTGTTGAACCAAATTGATCGAGTGACGTCACATCTTGAATTATCCGTCGATGGATTAGACATATCTGAGGATAATATATTTATTAAATCGTCCAGAGAAAAGCAGAAGAGTGTGCAAGCGGCAAAACAGAGGTCAGCTTCTTGTGCTTCTCTGGCGACGCTGAGTCGTTACCGTCAAGAGATAAACGCGTCAACACAAACGCATGAAAGACACGAATCATTGACGCGTCATCAAAGTGAAACCTCTCCTCCAAAAGATAAGACCATTTCAGCAACAAAAGAATTTAAATACAAACATATTAAAGAGAACAAACGACCAACGACATCAAATAAATCGCCATCTATAGACATTCCATTTGATCCAAAATGTCTACAATATAGCTCACAGTTATCTCTAGCAAGTAGTTCAGGTAGATTCCCGTCCAACTGTGGTAGCTTAGCCGCTAGCGTGTCTTCCATGACTGGTGTATTATCATCAAGTCTCAACAGTCTCAATACAGGCTACAATACATCACTAGAAGAGATCGATTTTGGGATAAGTTGGCGGAAGAGAACATCACCCGGACCGTGCGTCACTGCTGACTCTTCATATCGGACTTTAAGCGAAACTAATTCTCTTTACTTTGAAGATGTTCTACTTCAGCAAAACAATAACTCACTTAATTCATCTACGTATAATTATAACACGAATAACGTTTGTACTTGTGATAAGGAATTTAATATACTTGGTTTGGAAAAGAGTATAGAATCGCCATCGATGTATAGACAGATTTTTTCGACCACAAACTCCAGACGTAATCGCTCTACGACAGCATCCATATCTTCTCAAATCTCATGTTTTTCCAGTGAAGATCTTCTAAAGGATTTTAGTGCTGATTACGACAGAGAAATAAACACATGGACTACTTTTGCATTGGTACATATTGATGCAGACGAACTGGGGGACTAAACGACAAAAACTACGATTAAAAGTAATATGCCTACTGTACAAGGATTCATATTGACGTGGTATTAGATAGTGTAAACAATTGTTAGGCCTACTAAGAACACATCTATCGGGTAGTGGGGTGTGGACGAAACAAATATCTGACGGTGCAAGTGGTGATTTTGGGTGCGTTATGGGGGTTATTTTAGGGGTAAATTAACGTTCAATAATAATATAAATACATGTTAATTTAGTATGCTACATTGTTAACGTCATATCGTAGCATGTGTGTAAATCAATTGAAGGCTGAAGATATTACGTAACAATAAAGACTTTTATTCTTATGATTTATTGTTCTCTATGTTGTTTTTGAATACTTAAATCTATTCAGGACTAAGTTCGCAAACCCGAAATGTGTAAGCCTAAGCCTATTTATTAAGGCCTACCTCGTCAGTCATTTGGAAAGAGTAACTGTAGAGTTCGTAATTTCTTAAAACTATAGAGCGCCACCAACGGAATCAATCGCAAGTATGATACAAACAAACAGGACAAACTTGGTTGAGAGAAACAAAATATAACTTTAATCCTGATTATCTTGCTCTTAACATGCATACAATATCGCTGTCACTTCGTATCTCGAGGGAGGGATTCACTAAATATGAGAAAACAATAATTAAACATCAATCAATGAAAATTTGGGCAGCACCCGTGCTTTAGCAACATCAACAAATTAATAATTCTAAGTCCTTATCAATACAATATACATTAAGTATAGCAATTTCCTTATAGTATTATTATTCAAACAACATACAATAATCAAATAGACCCGTCACAACTAGGCCCTAATCTCTGCACTAGCAAAACACAGTACTGTAAACAACAGTAACACGCCGTCGTAGGCTGTAAATTAGGGCTATTAGCTAGGCTTACAAAATTCAACTAATAACATTAACATTCAATAACAAGATAATATAATTATAACTCCAAAGCTCACCGAAGTTTTGTGGCTCAATAGAAAACCTTTACGAATCTACAATTTCTAAATAATATCTTTAACAAACTTGACTAAAGGGCAAGGCACAACCACGCTGCATACATGAAGGCCGCCATGATACTTCTCCAAGACAACCAGCCTAGCGCCCTCACTAGCTCAGTTCAATGGGAACGCTATACCGGCCCCTTAATTTAATACATTACAATTACTTAGCTCTAATGATTAAAACAATGATTATACAGATATAAACAGTTTAAACCTTGTCTATAATAACATTGTTAAATTTCGATTATAAAGTCCTCTTTGATCTGCATAATAGTTGCTTATTATTCAATTTGACCATCCTTGGGGGTAGACTGCCCCTCCGGTCAGCCATATGGGTTTATTCTGCCCCTGATTATTCAGTTGCCTTTACGAGTAGACACAATTTTGCAATAGGACGATTCAAGGTGGAAAATTGAGTTTTTACTGTGCATGATCTAACAAGTCCATTGTTATCCCTTTCAGACTCCACTATCCGCCCAAGCAACCAACTGTTCCTAGGTAAACTGTTATCCACTACCAGCACAATATCTCCAATTTCCAAGTTGCGTTTAGGATTAAACCACTTCTGACGCTCTTGCATCGTAGGCAGATATTCCTTCCTCCATCTCTGCCAAAAAAGATTACTCAAATATTGGACTTGACGCCAATAACGACGAGCATAAATATCACGTTTGTCAAATACACCAGGTGGTAATGGCAATTGTTCACGTTGTGTCAACAACATGGCTGGTGTCAATGGTCGAAAATCATTTGGATCGGTTGACAAGGTAGTTATTGGCCTATTGTTTACAATCATTTCCACTTCGCAAAATAATGTCTGGAGACCCTCATCATCCATTTTCAGGTTCTGTTCTTTAAGTACTCCTTTCATAACCTGGCGCACAGTTCGTATCATGCGTTCCCAGACGCCACCAAAATGAGACGCTCCAGGAGGGTTGAATTCCCATTCAATGTCTCTTTGCTGCAAGTACATATGTATGACTTGAGTGTTCCATTCTGAAATCTCCTTCTTTAACTCTTTGTCGGCTCCCACAAAATTTGTACCATTATCCGATCTAAGTTTCTTGATTTGGCCTCTTCGGGCAATAAATCTTCTCAAAGTATTGATGAACGAGCTTGTAATTAATGAATATGCCATTTCTAGGTGAATGGCACGGGTAGATAAACATGTGAAAATAACACCATATCTCTTCACAAGACTACGACCTAATTTGATTTCAAATGGACCAAATAGATCAATACCCGTATTGTGGAACGGTGGATGATCGCTCACAATTCTATCTGGTGGCAGTGATGCCATCTTCTGTTCACTAGCTCTAGCTCGGTGCTTCTGACAAACTACACATCTGCTTATAACACTTCTGATCAAGGAACTTGCTCCAATGATCCAATACCTTTGCCAAAGTTGTGATAAAATAGCACTTCTACCAAGGTGTCCAACCTCTTTGTGTATTTCCACTATGATTAATCTTGCAATAAGAGAATTCTTGTGTACTACTACTGGATGCTTTATCTTGTCGGGAAGAGACGCCTTGTTCAGTCTTCCTCCCACTGTAATCATTCCATTTAACAACAACGGATCAAGTTTCTTAAGAGGGCTATTTCTCATCACCCGTCCAATAGATTCGTCATTACCATTCTTAAGTACCTCTAACTCCTGTTTAAAATGAACTCTCTGTTCGTGTGCAAGAATCATACATTCCGCTGATCTCAGGTGTTGCAACCTAACATTGCCTAGTTGCTTACTGGTGACCCTTTTGCATAGTTTCTCAACAGCAACCAGTAACCATGCCACAATTCTTTTAATTTTTCCATAAGATGAATGCTTAGTAATTAGATCATCTAAGAAACAACATGTACAAGCTGGAACTAATACATTTGATACCCCTTTGATTTCTGGGTCATCCTCGGCGATAAGAGGTAAGGACTTGGCTTGTAAGTCTATCCACTGCTCACATTTATCTCTGAGGAATTCTGGTCCGTTACGCCATCTAGTGTTACTTAGAAATTCCTCAATCCGTTGACCTCTCGATGCTTCATCAGCCGGGTTATTACAAGTTCTAACATACCTCCATTCTGATGCCTTAGATATGTTCAAAATGATAGAAACTCGATTTGCTACAAAGGCTTTGAATCTTCGAGAGGTGTTATGTATATATTTCAAAACGGTTTGGCTATCTGTCCAATAGAAAACGTTATCTATACCACTTAACTCTGAAATAATTGTGTTTGCTAACCGTGAAGCCATAACTGCTGCTGTTAATTCTAATCTTGGAATTGAAGTGTATTTCAAGGGTGCAACTCTGCTTCTACCCATGACCAGGGACATTTGTACATGACCATCACTTGACTCCTGTCTGATATAAGCTGCCATACCATACCCATAGTTGCTTGCATCAGCAAACACATGCAATTGGCGACTAATGACATCTGTTGGTAATTCAGATTTGTAGCACCTCGGTACACTCCACTCATCCAGTCTCGCCAGGTCTTGCAACCACCGTTTCCATCGTTGCAATGACACATCGTCAATGGGCTCGTCCCATTCAAGACCCTTCCGACAGATATCTTGTAGTAGAATCTTTGCCGGTAAAACAAAAGGAGCCACTAACCCAAGTGGGTCAAATACAGAGCTAACAATTGACAGCACCCCTCGTCTGGTATGACTTTTATCTGCTGGTAATATAGTAAATCTAAGAGTGTCAAGTTCTGGAGACCATTGTATACCAAGTGCTCTTCCCGATGGCAGTTTATCTTTCCGTAGGTCTAAACTTTTAACCTCCGGTGCGTGATCTTCCTTGGGAATTACATTCAAGACTCTCTTGTCATTGCTCATCCACTTAGTTAAGCGGAATCCACCTTCTTCACAAAGTAATGTTAGGTCTTTGACTAATGTCAGGGCCTTCTTATGATCTTTCACCGACACTAAACAATCATCAACATAAAAATTGTTTTTCATGGTCTCCGCTGCGTCTGGGCAATACTTTGATCCCTTGTCTGCTGCAGTGTTAAGTAATGCTTTATTTGCACAAGCTGGTGAAGATGTTGCTCCAAACAAATGTCTTGTCATGCGGTAAGTTTTAACATCCTCTTCTTCGCTGGGTCGCCAGTAAAATCTTAAAGAATCTCGATCCTCCTCTGGAACCACTACCTGTAAAAACATGCCTTCAATGTCTGCCATTACTGCTACATGGTCTTCCCGGAACCTCATTAACACACCAATTAGACTATTGGTTAGGTCCGGCCCCTGTAGAAGGACATCGTTCAGAGATACACCGTTACATTTTGCCGCACAGTCGAAGACCACTCTGATCTTTCCTGGCTTTCGTTCGTTGGATATAGGATGATGGGGTATGTACCATATCCTTTTCCCTTCGGGTGTGTTTGACTTAATAACTTCTTCCATGTATCCTTTCTCTACCATTTGATTTACAGCTTTGTTATACATCTTTCTTAATTCAAGATCACGTTCAAATCTCCTTTCCAATGAATTAAAACGTTTCATAGCCAAACATCTATTATCCGGCAAGACTGTACCCTGGCTTCGCCATGGTAGAGGTAACACATAATGTCCGTCCACAAAACTGCTCGCACCATCCATCATTTCCATAAACGATCTGTCTTCCACGGACAATCCTACGAACTCTGTTGCTCTATCTGGGAAATCAATATTAACAGAATCTTTTACCATGTTGTTAAACTGTTCATATTCTTGAATGGCTTGCAACTGAACTCTGCTTACAGGTTTTATATTAGCTGTCACCCCCTGTCTTACTATGCTCCATGGGATCCAGCCCAATGCTGTTTTCGATGCATAAGGTGACCCCGGTGGACCTGTCACCACTTCCAGGGGAGTATATGCCTCGGCGACAGCATTGCCCAGCATCAAACCAATTTCCCCGTCAACTTCTGGAACAACCACTCGTCCCCGTAGATGATCCCATCTGTTCACATCATCTTGTGTTGGAATATGCTCCTTAGTGACAGGCAACTTATTCTTTGAATAAATATTTGGTAGTCTAAACTCGTTGTCGCCGTTCAAATTACTAATAACGATATTTGAGATTATATGAGTCTTTAAAACCTGAGTCGTTCCCATGGTGTCGAGTGTAATCTGCGCCTTTCGTCCTCCAAGTCCCAGTTCATTTCGCAAACGGTCAGTGCAGAATGATACACTGGACCCTGGATCAAGAAACACATAAGTCGTTACAGCCCGGCCGTTCTTGGGCGACTTTACAATGACAGGAATAATTGCCATAGTGCAGACTCCATCATTGTCACTACATCCAGCAGAGGGAACTGTAGCGGGCTTCTTTTCTTGTGTTTGCTCTGGCGGAGCTTTATCTTGCTCCTTCTCAACTTTATTTTGTTCTTTCACCGGAGCAGGTCTTTCCTGATGGAGGATGGTTGGGTGTTTTCCCTTGCAGGTTCCACATTGCATGCGTTGCCTACATTCTTTGGATCTGTGACCCTGACGTAAACAGCCAAAACACAACCTTTCGTTTTTAATTATTTCTAACTTCCTTTCGTAGTTAGACTCTATGAACTTCTTACACTTTGCTATCTCATGAGGATTCTTGCATAGGTTACAGACCTTTGTAGGCAAAGTGGCACATGCTCTCTTTGATGAACTTGTGAACTGCTCCTTGTGAGCGTTGGCTGTCTGGAACATAGGGATATTTGCTTCCTTCGCTTTGGCCTTCAGAAACTCTGAAAACCTTTCCAAACTTGGGAAGGTTGAAGTATCCATTGATGCACTGACTATACTGCGCCACTTGTTTTCCAGATAGTATGGTAGCTTACTAACTAACTTCATGTTTTCTTGCGGGTAATCAAGAACTCCTAAGTCCGAAATAGTCATTTTTGCGGCAGCCACTTCGCAAATAAAATCAGAAAATTTCCTCAGAGCCGTATTATCCTTTGCTGATATCTTCGGCCATTCATTTAGTTTGGTTATCAGCGCGGTAGCTACCACTGATGGGTGTCCGTATCTTCTTTTAAGTTCATTCTTGGCTTGAACATATGCTTCTTCTGTTTGTAGAAGCAGATAATTTGCAACAAGAGCTTTTGGTTCCCCAGCTAGATGTTGTGCTAGTAAACTGAGTCTTTCATAATTGGAACATGTCTTTGCTTCTACCAATGAATTAAATGCTGCCAGCCACGTTGGAAACTTGAGTGGGTCACCATTGAACAGATCTACTCTGATCGGGGGTAATCGTATTGAATCAACCAGTTGTCGGAACGTTGCACTGAGGTCACATTCATTTGCAACCGTCACTGGTGCCTCTTGCTTAATTACGTCACTCTGGTGTTCAACTATTGGTATATAATGTTTTATTTTCTCTTTTGGTTTCTGATGAAGTGGCTCTGTACGTTTATCAGAAACCTTACCATCATTCTTCTTTTGAGGCCATACTGGTGTTGGCTCTTGTGATTTCTCTGTACTTATACCTTCCAATTGGGAAAAGGAAGTAAACAATTCTGTAATTGGTGCTCTTGAATCTTGCGGAGTACTTTGACTTATATCAGGAAGTAATGCTTCTGTGGCATCATCATTAATCGGCTTATCGAGGATGCTTGTTTGATGCCACCATACATCAGATGCAGGTAAATCACCTACTCCATTTAAATCATTACCTGTATCAAAGGCCTCATAAACTTCAGCTTCTGCTTCTGCTTCAGCTAGTAATGTCTCCTGCTCAATTCTATTCTTCTTTTGTTTAACTCTTAACTCTTCAGCTTCAGTCTTCTCCATCTCCTGCAGCCTAGCTAATCTTACTTTAATAGCTGCTTTCTTGGCTGATGCCCTAACTCTGGCAGACGAAGAAGACGACGAAGATGCCCCACTTATCATAGATGCAGCATCCATCTTAAAGTGTCAGGAAAACTTCGTGAATGATGTAGAGTTCGTAATTTCTTAAAACTATAGAGCGCCACCAACGGAATCAATCGCAAGTATGATACAAACAAACAGGACAAACTTGGTTGAGAGAAACAAAATATAACTTTAATCCTGATTATCTTGCTCTTAACATGCATACAATATCGCTGTCACTTCGTATCTCGAGGGAGGGATTCACTAAATATGAGAAAACAATAATTAAACATCAATCAATGAAAATTTGGGCAGCACCCGTGCTTTAGCAACATCAACAAATTAATAATTCTAAGTCCTTATCAATACAATATACATTAAGTATAGCAATTTCCTTATAGTATTATTATTCAAACAACATACAATAATCAAATAGACCCGTCACAACTAGGCCCTAATCTCTGCACTAGCAAAACACAGTACTGTAAACAACAGTAACACGCCGTCGTAGGCTGTAAATTAGGGCTATTAGCTAGGCTTACAAAATTCAACTAATAACATTAACATTCAATAACAAGATAATATAATTATAACTCCAAAGCTCACCGAAGTTTTGTGGCTCAATAGAAAACCTTTACGAATCTACAATTTCTAAATAATATCTTTAACAAACTTGACTAAAGGGCAAGGCACAACCACGCTGCATACATGAAGGCCGCCATGATACTTCTCCAAGACAACCAGCCTAGCGCCCTCACTAGCTCAGTTCAATGGGAACGCTATAGTAACACTACAGTACAACCTCTCCGTGCTTTGCTTTGTGCTCGACCTGACCCGACATAATATAGTTGAATTTTACGCATTACAATTGTGACTAAATTATTCTACGGATTTTCTATAAATCAACCAAAAGCGTTTCGGTTTGGTGAATCGTTGATTAATAATACCCCTTTAATATCACCGAACACACGCAACAGGCCTACAAAACGCTGGTGTTGAAAAGCCGATGTTCAATCGTTGATTAATAATACCCCTTTAATATAAACGAACACACGCAATAGGCCTACAAAACGCTGGTGTTGAAAAGCCGATGTTCAATCGTTGATTAATAATACCCCTTTAATATAAACGAACACACGCAATAGGCCTACAAAACGCTGGTGTTGAAAAGCCGGTGTTCAATCGTTGATTAATAATACAACTTTGACAGCGCCAGCACACACCATACAAAACGGCGGTGTTGAAACGGTGGTGTTGAAACGCCGGTGTTGAAACGCCGGTTTTAAAACACCGGTGTTGAAACGGCTATAATATAAACCTGCTAAAATAAAGGATTCAAACCATGTGAATAATGTTGAATACATTTGGAATAATCTATAGCTACTGTATATGCTTATGTACAGTCCTAAACACACTTTGATTTTTGAACATTTTAGGCTGGTACCTTATCTTAACGCACCAAAATGCCAAAAACGTTTCTTTAATTTCCTGCATGTCGATCTTTTTAGATAGCAACTTTTTTAGCCAATCGTGTGTTGACATACAACTTCAGTTGAAGTAACTAGAAAAAAATCAAAACCTTTCTGATATTCTAGTGAATTGTGATCAGTAGCCGTACTTAATCTACATTCGTTTGATAATGTATTAAACGAAAAGGAAACGCATTGGTCCACTTGAATACATTCCAGAGAACAAGTGCCGTAGCTCAAAGCCATAACAACAGTGATTATATAACCGGTGGTCGGTGATTTATCCTCTGCAGAAATCAAAAACTTGTTATACACAAACGTGTAAGCTGAAAAAACAATATTATAACTGTAAAACATTTTCGATGAAGTTCTGAAAATGTTAATGATCTGCAAGAAGGAAGACGATAACAATTAAATTAATAACAACGATGATGAAGATGAAAATGAAGTCAATGCAAATGATGATGACAATGAAGTTAATAACAACGATGATGAAGATGACAATGAAGTCAATGCAAAGATTACAATGAAGTTAATAATAACGATGATGATGAAAATGAAGTCAATGCAAAAATGATGATGACAATAAGGTTAATAACAACGATGACGATGAAGTCAATGCAATGATGATGACGATTAACAATTTTAATGAACCGAATAGATATCAGGCAAAGATAAAAGAAGAAAAAAGAATACAATATTACATATTTCTATCAACAAGATAGATTACATGGAATGTTATTAATGATGATTAAGATAATCATGTGATTATGCTGTTTTTATTAGGCTTCCGATTTTCTACTCTCGGCCTAGATAAAAAAATAGCTTAGGCCTACGTACCTGTTACTCTGTATCCGAGAAGTTCAAATCGCATAGATTTGTAAGCATGGTCGCTAGATGGGTAGACACGAATGAATTTAGCACAGATAGAAGTGCTAAACATATTTGTTACGACGGTGTCACGATCCGAGTTTCCTGTGAACTATTATTTAAAAGTAATAATATTAAAGGATTCAGGAATTATATAGGAACATTATCCTTATAAAGCTCTGTTTACACTATCAAACTTTATCTGACACAAAAATGTGTGATGTGCCCAAATAATGATATGCCCATATGGTAGTGATATGTCATCTTCCTTTCCATATATGGGCACATCACATTTGTTTTGTCACATGAAGTTTGATAGTGTAGACAGAGCTTTAGGCTAGTCTATAGATTGTAATTAACATTTTTTCGCAACTTTATAATTTCCATTTTGAATTCAATGTTAAATCATGTATATACAGTCGTTTTTTATAGTAAAAACTAAACGTTTCTGAGACTGTCCATAAGGGCAACGCAATTTACCAATCATAGTGAATCATCCGAACTTTTGATTATGATTGGTCAACTTCAAGTTAAAATATATTCTGGCGCCAAAAGTTACAAGGCCTACATGAGTATCTTACTTCAACTTGTCCGTTGGCATTGGTTATTGTTTCAAACGTTATAGCATCATTGCTGTAATGAACCTCAAATGACGTAACCCACTGGTCAATTCCATTTCTACCTTGTGTCATAATGCCATTCACTTTCTTTAAGCCATCCAAGTCAACTTGAATCCATGGATTACTGTCACCATTGGCATGCGCCCAGGCACCACCTGAACCTCCATTTACTTTTTCTAGGTTAAGTCTACCGAATTCTGCCCCCACGTTCGAACCATATTTACTTGATGCTGTTAATTTGTCTGAATCAATACTGCCATCCATAATTCCAAGAAGCTCAAACTCTGTATAAAACAAAAACAGGATAATTTCTGTTTTTGAGGTGATTTGATTTCATTAGCGATCGAATGTCAATCTATATTATATTCTATATAATTGTCAATCTTCAAGAAGAATTTCTGTTGTTATTTTATGATGAAGATGGACAAATAAAGCATTTCAGTATTCAGTATACACGAGCGGTATCACGTCCTGCAGTATCGGTAAACATCCTGCAGTAACGCGTCTTCCGATAGCAACCTTCATCCCATGTGGGATACTGTAGGATATTATTTATTAATATTAGGTTAGTTAATAATAAGAGTTAGATCAGTCTTCTTTAAAGACTTTAACTGAATAATCAGACAGGAATGTAAATAACAAGTGGAGAGGAACCTCATCGATGTCAGAATTAAATGGAGCAGCTCTGAATAGGAGATTTTAGAATACTTATGTGTCTATGTTCAGTTTGTTTTTATGTTAGAAGGTTTACAAAGCCTCATCTTAAGCTACATTCATATTGCTCCGATTCACGGAAAAGAAAACGGCGCCGTATAGGTTTCTCTATTATTGAAAAAACGACTCCGATTTCCGTTCCGTGAAACGGAAAAAGGCGTAATGTAGCTTTATTCGTTGAGTATTAAGAGCTTCAATGCGTATTCCAGGCTGAAATACTGTAAGAATATCACGTCTTCTAAACTACCAGGTAAAATTAGCATTTCTAGATCAATCATTCATTCTACCTACTTTAATAAATATTTTATATAATACTTACCGGTAGAAGATGACCCCAGCAAACACAGTGCAAATAGCATTAATGTTTTAAACAGTTCCATTTTAGTACACCAGTGACGTTTATTATCCATACATTGTTACACTATAAATACTGTAGGCTATACTGTGTAAATTATTTATCTCTAATTGTAGCTAGTGTAACCTAATTATCATAATTATTGATTTCATATTGATTATAGGTATATTGATAAATCAATGACCCGAAGGTTTAACCCTGAAACAGACATAATGATAGTTGAGACGCATGACAAACCTGAGACTTGCACAAATACTGTAGTTACAGTATTGTCTTTAGTCCACCGAGCAGTCGGCGCGCGGCGTGCACGCCGCGGCCCTTTGATTGCCTTATGAAACGCCAAAAGGCCACACATATTTATATTACCTTTTTACCAATAATAAGTTGAAATGAATTAAGTTCAGAGCTTAAGTCATAGACAATGTAAACCTAAGAAGGTAGAAGCTCATTTTAGCGTATATAGAATTATACCTTCTTTTATAATAGCCAATATCGATTATTTTCAATTTCTATACTATTCGGTTTTATTGTAGCCCTACCAAACATTAACAACATTCATAACAATTGGGCATTTTATCTGTAAATTTATTTTAATTATTTGCGTAAATGTTTGTAACGCCAATGATAGACCTGAATTTGTCGATCCATGTCTTGTTTTCCTACATGGTCCAATGATTAGACCGTATAATGGTTAAACACTACCAAATCGAACTATACAAATAGGCCTACAGTACTTTAATGTATAGCAAGTTATGCAACCCACAATCTTAAATTTCAAATTGTTAACGTTTTGTTGCAATAATACAAACTAATAGTTAGGCTACTTGATTTATCTGTTTCTGAGGTCGATATCCTCCTATAAGTGCCAGACTAAAAGTAATCGATAATGTACATTTCGTATTTAAAATAACGACAAATTTATGTGAAAAATAGTAATCATCATTAAGCAAGATATTCAGATCAATCAATTGTCACCAGAGGCCATACATCACTTTGCCTAACAAGTAACAAAAACGTCTTTACCATTACTCGCGTGTGTTACGCGTGTAGACCGATTTCACAACGTAACAAAATATTGTGTCAAGAATATTAGGATTCAATTTTTACTCGAAAATAAACGCTAGTTTATAGTATCTGTTTGTTTTCTATATCGAATAAAGAGATATGTTTGATTGGAGGCTCAAGACCACGTGATGACAGTCATTCCAAATCCGACTGCAAAGACATTTAGGCCTACACACGTCCAGAAATAAAGCACTTGTCAGCGTTTAAATAGCCCAATCCATTATGTTATAAGATGATAACGAAAATTGCCTCCCAGCTTATGTAGTTACTATCGCCAGCAACGATATCTAAGAATTTAAAACTAATTTCTATCTCTATTTAAAACTAAGATATCTTAGTTTTAAATAGAGATAGGCCTATCTTAGTTTTTAATATCTCTATTAATAGAGTTATCTTAGTTTTATTTTTAAACTAAGATATCTTTATTTTCGAACAATGACAGCTTGGCTTGGCGCGCCTTAAATAATATGCAGATTTACTCAAGCAGTACGTTCCAACTGACAGTCGAGACGCCGAGTGCTGAAGCAATCATCGAAATCATGGTAAAGAATGCTTGGGTGATTATTTACCTAACGTCTCCTGATTATTTTGCTACTACAAACGCATCTGTTTTTATTCAGTTGGTCAAAATCAAAAGGAACATATTAACTAAATTAATTCACAAACTATATATAGACTACCGGTAGTATATATAAGTTTAACTGTACTTAACTTAAAAAAACAACAAAAAGGCGTTTAAGAAGCCTCGATTCAACAGAAAATGTTCGCTTACATAATTTCTAATGCGTTCGCCTTAACTAATTATCCTTTGTATGAAGCTATCAATTTTCTCGTAAATTCTTTAAATTAATTTTATTGTACAATACATAGGCTGACAATAATTTCCTTAAAACATTGTTATAGCACACAATCACTATCAATCAGCTCATTTTCTATTTAATTTTGCATGAATGAAATATAGTTCATTTGCAAAATACATTAAGCCCTCCTTGTTTACAGGCATTTCCCGCTTACACCACTGGACAGCGTCTTGGAGAAACTCGTCGTGGTGTTTTAGAGGCAGGTAGTTGAAATGCCCCAGTAGTGTACGAAGATGCCCTGTGAAAGAAGAAAGAAATGGATAAAACAATAAGCAAAATTGTTTTGGTCCAATTATCCAAATTACTATAGCTTTTTGTAGATAAGCCTTTTCTCAAAGTAGGGCAGAACGGTAATGATACCGGAGTGAAAATAGCAATAAAGAATTCTCTACGCCCTATGCCTATTTGTATACCGTACCTTTTAAACGATTCTCGTCGGGAATAATTAATTCTTCACATGGATTTTTCTCCTCACCGTGAATAACTTCAAATCCTTCTGACTCTAAAAGTGTTGTCCAATCAGCATACGTAAAATCATTATACAACTTGTGTTCATAGTTCTGTTGAGAATACAGTAGCCTACTTAACTTAACATAACATTGGTAAAATTGTATCCAGTGTACAATAGTTAACATAAAATCAAATATTTAGCGAAATACTTGGAAATTACAATAGGCAGTGTCTGCTGGTATATACCTATTTGCAAAAAAAAAAAAAATGATAGCTTGGAAATTGTGGACGCTATTGTGCGAAAAGGTAAACAACAAAGTGTTATAGGACCACTTATAAATTGTATTTTGCTAAATAATGAATTACCGTAAAAAGTGTTCGTACCTTGAGAATATCTTTCCATTTGGTGTTATTTTTCAGATAGAAGCCCAGTTCACCTGGTCGAACCCCTAGCATCTTCAGCATTGGTCCAGTAACAATAATAAATAAATCCCCTTGTTGTTTAAGACAATGTTTTATATTTTGTATAGACTTCTTCTTATCTTTTACCCAATGCATAACGATAAGTGAAAGTGCTTTAGTAAAGTGATTTTGCCATGTTGGAAGATCTTTCTCAAGCACTTGAACATCTCTGGTTAAATACACAATATTATTGCGATTGTTTTTCTGTTCCGCATAGTCAATCATTTCCTTTGAAATGTCGATGCCTTTAAAGAAAAAATTATATACATGTGAGTACATTTTTTGTTTACCAGGCAAAATTGCTAAATTATATAGCAGGTAACCTGCTATACTTTATTTGTAATTAGCATTGTTTACGTAATAGATTAATCCACTGATAACATGTATACTGTACTACAATTTTTTATAGTATATCCCTGACAGTAAAAATTGCAATACTGTATAAAGAAAATGTAAATGAGATATAAAGATTCGGCAATACCGTACGTAAATTATTAATGCCATACTGTATAAAGTTTCGATAGTATGTAAATGAGATATAAAGATTCGGCAATATCGTACGTAATTTATTAAAGCAAACTTAATTATTATAGAAATATAAAGATTCGATAGTACATGATTTGGCTTATATTTATTGGTTTGACCATACATCATACAGCTGTAACTCAACTCGCCATAGGCCATGGCGTTGACAACGACAATCAAAGAGTAGGGGTTGGTAGTTGTTTTTTTTTTTTCCTTTATTCTTTTCTGTATGTAAAGTAATTGTTATATTTTATATTATTATTATGCACCTGCTAAGTGTGCCACCGATCTAAAGGTATATTTCCCCAAATAAAGTCATTTTTTCTATTTGTTTGTTATTGCATTCTTATTAATCTCAATGATACTTGCAGTATATTTTATATTTGTCTGTTTTTACCTCTGTATACTTATTTTAGCATTCGAAAAAAGAATAAACAGCAGAAGACAATTTATTGTAAAAACTTACCAACCACTGACGTCACCGTATCCGCAATTCGGGCGGTAAAATCACCAGAACCACAGCCTATGTCGAAAACTACATCCTCTTTTGATAAGTTGAATTTGTCATGAAACAAATCAATTGTAATTTCTTGAATGTTACGAGATTTAGAATACAATTCTGATTGTTGTGAGTTCATATTGGTTGTGTTAATACCAATCCACAAATGTAAATGTATTGCACCAGGGAAGAGTTAAATTAAATTAATTCTTTGCTGATTATACGCAGCATATCAGTAAAAGTGGACCTAAGAAACAATACCTCTATTATTTAATAGTCATTGTCCGTAACAATACGTGAGCGTTATTGCAGGTAGGCCTCAACAATACTTGTTGCAATTTTGTTACTGGTAGAAGTCAACGAGTTAAGGTCAAATTTGCTCGTAATGTGTTAAAGATGCATAAATATAAAGAACATCTAAACACACTAGCTAGCCAGATTGGCTTCATCAAAAAAATTGTTCTGGAGTTGGATAAAGAACAAACAAAAATCAAGTAATTATCCGTCGATTATGTCCCACAACGGTGTTTTTCTAATTACGAAAAAGTTGCTTTATTCAACTCATATTCAACTTTTTTTTCCATTTTTCCTTAGAGGTCTTCATTGAATGGTCGTTAAGAGGGGCGGTCGCTTACGAGAGGTGGTCAATTATAACAAGCGGTCCCTTAAAAGAGGCGGTGGTCGTTGCTGGCGATAGTAACTAAATAAGCTGGGAGGCAATTTTCGTTACTACATAAGCTGTTGACCGTTTCTACCTTAGCTGGTGTTGATTTTTATTTACTACCGTACATAAGCTGTTGGTGTTTCTACATTAGCTGGAGGTTTTAATACATTTGGCGGACGATCGCAGACACGGACGGTTAGGTGAAATACTTTACTCGGTAACATTTAGAATAGTAACATAATTTACCGTATTTTCTTAATGCTTAAACTTTGTTAATCAACTTTTTTTTAAGTCATTCATTAAAACAAAAGGAGCATGAACATTTATGTAAAATAAATAATTCTGTTCCGCCTGTATTGTTGAAAACGGAACATTATGATTCGCGGACGAGGACGACGTCCAAACATTCTTCTCCCGAGTTTTAGAGTTGTGACGTACGTATGACGAGAGATTCATCAGAGATCTCTCACCACCACTCTACAATCATGAATCTGTTTCATGTTCTGTGACTTTGCAATTCAGACAAGGGTCAATAGTACGCACACATATCTAATTATATTAACTTAATAACAAAATCACATTACACAATTTCAACATTTCTTTGAAATAATTCCGACATATAAATCACGATTATGCTTTATGCTTTAACCAACTGTTATCTCATTCGGCCGTTGTTCGACAATAACGATTTATCTGAACATTTCGTCTGCATTCTTGTCGGATATTCCAAGACTTACTTCGTGTTTAGTCTATTACCGTTTGACTCGTTACTTTGAATTCATTGATAAATGAAAAATACATGACAACTAACTACATTGATTTACATGATGTAAGTCTAGCCACGATCTAGATGCATTTCGTCCAATTTCCGTTTATTTAATCAATTGTTTCCATTTTGTTCGGTTCTATTTGGTTACCATCAGCTGGTCAAATTCCTCATGATCGAATCCCGTACGGCCGAATCATTCCTCATCGGTGCATCTTTTATTTTAAGAATACTGGATGCCCTACATTTTCATATGGGACTTTTTATTCAACTATTTTATCCGACACCGTTATTTTTATACGTATATGGTCAGTGGCGTAACGGCTATGAGCGCTCACTGGCTAAACCCAGGGGCCCTGGAACTTAAGAAGGCCCCTGAGCAGTGCCAAGGGGAAAACAGTCATTAAAATATGTCGAAAAGCTGAAAACGCCCGAGGCCTCCAGCGTTGGAGCAACTTTGGGCCTCTGGCATCTGCGTTACGCCACTGTAGAGACTAGAGTAGTACTGTATAGCCTAAAGATGAGGTGAAGGTAAGGATGGGGGCCATTCGAAAGGATGTGGGGTGGATCTCAATGAAGAACCTTACGTCACACAACATGATGCACGTCTTTATGTCTTTCCTCAGACACAGGTTGACGCGTCGAGTGGCGGTTGACGCATTCCTCACCGTTATTAGATCTAACGCGTTATTTTGAGTGTCTTTGCGATAAAGAAATATACGAACATTTTTCTTAATCAGTATAGTTCAAAAATACATCTCCATAAAATAAATTACATTACACGACTTCTTTTATCTGTTAAAGGAAAATTCCCTTTTGTAGAATACCAACCATTATAACATTAATGTTATTAACTTTACTCAAAACAATAACAAACTGATAAAGCAATGACGTTCAAACTTTCGTATTTGCAAATAGACTATATCCTCTGAGACATCTTAGGCAGACTAAAAGACAACTATAAATCATCATTAGATAGATTTGCGAATTGTTATGATATAGAGAAATTGTAAAATACATATATAAACACTATAAAATCCAACATGTTTGCAATATTCAATTAACTATTATACTATAAAGGTCACCTCGTTTTATTTTCGCTAAAAAATGCATGCGAAAAATAATAATACTATCGTGTTTCCTTATGGGGTTTCTTTCTTAAAAATGGATTCTTGAATCAATTCACTAGGCCTAGTAGATTGTTAATTATTGTGGCCACGAGAAAGAACATTTTGAGGCTGAAAAAGATACTTATTTATAATGATACCGGTTAATAAGAAGTTGATTAAACCAAGATACTCCCAAAACGATATTGCTTGTTTTTTTTTGTATCTAACAACAAAACAATAATGATTTTTTTTAAAGTTGCCATGGTATTTATTGAGTGTTTATAATGATGAGTGCATAATAAAAGAAGTGAAAGACATAAAGTAGGCCTATGCTAGATAATGAAGAAATAAGTACACCATAATCAGATAGTCATCTTAAGTGCCAATACTAACCCCAAGATAACTATAGCGACAATAGTACTTTTATTAATGCACAAACGTTGGTTTCATGTACTGTATGTAACATAACGAATGGAAGGTTAAATGCACTTTTTAAAAAATCAATCACACACAATATTGAGGCTGAAATAAAGTAAACGTTTTCTCTAAAGAATAAAACAAATTGAAAAAAAAAACAACAACTCAGTAGTCCTCTCCTTCGGGATATTTCTTTGTTGAATTACCAAAAATACAAAATAAACCCTAAAGCTATGTCTACACTATCAAACTAGTTTGACAAAAAAAGGATGATGTGCCCAAATAATGATACGTGATATGCCCAAACATGGTACTGATTATATACGAAATCATCATGTCAATATATGGGCACTACCTCGCATGTTTTTTTTTGTCACATAAAGTTTGATAGTGTAGATAGAGCTTTAAGAAATCCACACTCCCATTCCTGATTAACAATGACCTATTATAGTGCAATAATATATATATATGAAATTCTTAATTTTGATAGGCCTACGGTTAATTAATAATTTTACTCGCAGTTTTAAAATTTGTAATTGTATATTCTTTATTTTTTTTTTTTATGAATTTATATGTATTATATATAATTTTATATTAGATGGTTGTGTAATTTTGCTCGTTTTTGATATATATCTTTGTAAATTTGTAATTGTATATTCTTTATTTTTTTTAATGCATTTTGTATATATATATATATATATTTTTATATTGGATGTTTGTGTAAATCTTGCTCGTTTTTGATATATTTTTTATGTTTATGTTACTGGACGCAATTCAGTTTTGTACTGCCATGTCTTTGTTTTTAATAAACCAGAATAAATAAAAAAAAAAAAAAAGCATCAACCTAGTTAATCACACCTTTTTTCAAATTATCCAGTAGTATCTCACTAGAGCAGCACCGACAGACAAGCTTTTGCCGCATTAACAAAATGCATAAAACACCTACACTCTGGATTAAGAATACTATGGACATTTATTTTAAAAACAGTTCAGTATAAAATAAATTACCAATACTTTAATTCAGTTAACGGAACGGAATGTGAATTGTTATTCTGGTGTTGTTTTTCATCAACGGATTACAAAACAAAGATTCTGTCTATTGGAAAGCCTAGATTGAAATATCTGCTGCATCCATTGACCATGGCTTTTATCCATGAGATGACCCGACGCTAATATGCGTGACCATTCAGTTAATCTCTAACAATGTGTACAGGTCATAGAAAAAAATGAGTATTAAAAGTTGACGCGTTCAAACGGTAATTGTACGTAAATGTAAATAATGTATCTCCAGAAATGTACCTCCTTTGAGAGAATAACATTCAAATCGCCGCGAAAGTACAAAATTGGTGGCGTTGTTGTATTTCAAAAGCAATAGTATAAAACCAAAAATATTTTCAAAACGCGAAAAGATTTTTTGTCGTACACGAAAAAAAGTAATATTAAACGATCGTTTAATAGTGCGTACTATTGCACGCCATGTGACCCAAATTCGTCCAATCAAATGACAGGAATTTATTTGGGTGTTATATAAACACGTAATAGTTACTGTATTCTCAATTATCCTAATACAATAACACAACATACTATGTTATCAAGCTTTCATTATCTGTTTGTCCATATACATCGCACGGCTGAAACAAAGGGAAAATAGATTGTCCAATCAGATTCCTAGTTATTTCTGGTTAATAGTTACGATAATTTGAGCCTAGTTACGATAATTTGAGCCATTGTTAATAAACTTAAACATATTCATAAAAGTTATTGAATTTGGAAAAACAAATTGTCAAATGACAGAACATATTATAACCGTTAGGACATATATGTCTTACAGAGATACTATTTGTATTTTCCATGTGTGCATTCAATTTAAAATACACTTCAAATTAGTTCGCAGTCATTAAATCGATCTTTTATGCAGTTGCGTCAGCCGAATATTAATATTTACCGACTGTTCATTATCAGTGTGATTTGAAAGGTATCTTAAAGACGTTCTATCACGTACTGAAAATTTTAAGATTATGAATTTTATAATAATAAGATCGATCGAAAAGAAATATTTTTTTCAATTGGCCGTCAGGGATGTTAAGAATATACCGTACACACACTTATTGACAGTATAGTTTCTAAAACAATTCGATTTTGCGCGATACCCTTGTAGAGAGACATACAGTACACAGAAGGTAGGTATAGATTATCTATAGTATTGACATGATGACCCGGCCTAGTTGTATAATGCACAATGTGTTTGAGGTATGTTATATTACATCACAGGGCAGATTATATATACACTATTGATCGGGGAGTCAATTATGTAAGCCTAACATAATTAGATATCCTGCTATTTGGTAATATGATAATTTGTACGTATGCTATATTAACACTACGTATTATTGGTTCACCCGACTATCTGTAATGTATCTTCCCATATGACAACAGTCAACATTCTGAAATAGTGTAACATGTAGGCCCATCATAATTATTTGTTAGGCCCACCTGCATTAAAGTATTATGATGCGTCACATTTGCTTAATTAGCTTCCTATACTAGGCCTATGAAATGGTCAAGAATAATAATGTTTCCCTTTAAAATCCCCTAATTATTTCAGACAAGTGTCCATATGGTATAATACATTACAAAAAAAAAGAAAAGCTGAAGGAGAGAGGACCAATACTTTTATCTAACGATTGACATATCACAGTTTAGCAAACTGCTCCCACTCGACCCTGAATACAGTAGAACCTTTCCGTTTTTTATATTAATTAAAACAAAAATTTAAAAAAACCTCCACTGGGACACCCCTATTCAGGTAACACCCCTATTCAGGTAACACCCCTATTCAGGTAACACCCCTATTCAGGTAACACCCCTATTCAGGTAACACCCCTATTCAGGTAACACCCCTATTCAGGTAACACCCCTATTCAGGTAACACCCCTATTCAGGTAACACCCCTATTCAGGTAACACCCCTATTCAGGTAACACCTGTTAAGGGGACATTTTTGGGACTACTGTGTATTATTATTAATTACGAACTAAACATCATGTTCAAGTTGTTTGGTACGGTACGCCAACATGATAAAACAGTGAACAAAAATAAACTAAATATCTGAAAATGTTTTACTGTCTGAAATGACCATGAATAAATAAAATAAAGACATGTTTATTTATCAATTATAAATACGATGCGTTTAAAACCACTTAAATGTCGAAACTTTACAGCGTAACATCAAGGCCAACACTTAATACAATATTTCGCACATAGTTCTATTATAAATTTGCATTAATAAACATGACAAAATATGAATACATTGACGCTGGAACTCATATAATGATATGAGACCTATTATGACGTGTTGTATATTATACTGTGCATAAATTATTATACTTGTATATTATTTTAAACACGGTAATCTCTTCTTCCTCGGTCACATTTGCCTAGACAGAAGAAGAGATTACCTTCCAAAATGTACTTAACCTTACCCTCTAAATAATCTCTCTCAACTATAAAAAAAAAAAAAAAAACACGCTATTGATAGACCTCGAAACCAGGGTTCCAGTGTAAACCCTTTACCACTCGACCAAACATTTTGGTTGAGATAGTCACGTCAATTGACTATGATGGCATGGTTGTGACCGAGGAGGAATAACTTACTTATACCTTTTAAACACGAATACTGTATAAATAGATCATGGTATGTATTAAATCTTGCATATAAAAAGCCGACAGAATGATCTGCACAATTGCAGTCGATAAGATTAACGAATTATTTGAATTACAAGTAAATTTGAAAATAATGAATATGAGACGCCATTTGCTAAGTGTGATAAATTGCATTAAAGGGAATCAATTTATTATTCATCCCATTTCCATAACTTTTTTTGTTTTGAAAATGAGTATATTTATTTTTACTATTTTAACAGTCCTCCCCACCACTCAACCTCCATTTTCTTGAGGAAGCTTCCCCTTCCATCGTTGTTCGGGGTGATCTCGTTGGGTAAAATTAAAATAATCAATAACATACTGTTTGAGTCAGCCTTATATCGCCCACAACACATTTATAGTGTACTGACTTGTGTAACTGTTAGTATATTAAGCTATATTACAGTAGCATTGGGGGAGCCACCAACAATCATAGACATCCGGGAAGCGCAGATGGGGATAGGATGTTGCTGGGTACGGTATGCTGGGATGGCTTTTATTGGAATGGAATGAAAGTAAATTCCTGGACACTACAACGTATTTTCCATTGAAAAAATAGTATTACTGTACATAAAGACAGATATGTCTGGAAATGTACCGCCAATGGCCGACGGCAGTTGACAGATCGATGGATAGGCTTTCACATCTATTTCCAGACATTTCATTTTAATGCTCTTTAATTACTAATAGTAGTTTTCTCACCTTATTTATGTTACTCGTTTCGTCTGTAATTTAATGCAATTTGCATTGTGTAGTTCACATTGATATTAATGTAGTGGACATTACAGTACTATAGCCGGATGAATTTAACAAGTTATGCTATAAATATTGTACGACGTTACGCGTCCATTTTGATTTATGGATGTTTTTTTTTTATAGTTTTATTGTTAACTTTGTCAACAAACTATACAGCTCTATTCTTGTTTTCGTTCGGCACCTATACGTAAGCTTGTCTCCCACTTCGACGCAACCGAAGCAGTGGCGTAGCGGCTATGAGCGCTCACTGGCTAAACTCAGGGGCGCCGGAGCAGTGCACCACGAGGAAAAATCAGGCATTCAAATACGTCGAAAAAGCTAAAAACGCCCGAGGCCTCCAGCTCTGGCGGGCCACTCAGGCATCTGCGTTACGCCACTGAACCCAATGGCGTAAGCGCGCCGCAAAGCATATGACCAATCACGAATCCAATATTCAACTCGTTGCCCTCTGTATCTAAGTGGGAACTTTAGAATACAACGTAGGCTATATCAGCGAGATGATTTCTCCTCTTTTCTCGTATTAGACGACAAACATTAAACAAAACCGAAGCTGACTGAAAATTAGACTGGGTTCCAGACGGAATTTTGACTTAATTTTAGTAAAAAGATAAATATTTTTGCACATATGGCATTTCATACGTATGCTACTTGAGCTTGTATTTCGAGACAAAAATCGAAACGTCGACTGGTGGACTAACATAAAAAAGACAATACAGACTTGGAGCAAGTCTTAACTGAAAATATACACACAGCGTATAGTTGTGAATACAAATGGATTTACATAATGCAATGTGCAAATATTGCCGCTGTACTTACAAATAATAATAGACTGATTTTTGGATGTTCTTACTTTATCTCTTTAGCCATCGGTGATGAAACTAGTTAATATACCGTATCTATATAATAGCTGTACATTTGTTCATGACCCCAAGTTCTCGTTAATTCCTGGATTACAGGTTAATATATAAAAACAGTATTGCATTGAAATAGAATTGATTAATCCACGTATGAAATTACATTTGGTGCCGCAATTCCCGTCATAATATAAACACATGTTTAGGGCACATGAAATTGATATTTCATAGATGTATACATGTAAACAGCTTCGTTAAGGTAACATGTCTAATTACAATCTTCAAGAGCGAAGTTGTCGAAATGCACTAGAAAATGAAATGCATTTGTACTAATAGGGCCGTTGTACTTCATAGAAGTGCTCGCGTGTGTTCACAGAACTATATCCAATGCGTATATTACGATATTTACTCAAAATGCACAGTTGGAAACACACAAATCTAATTTAATAAAATGATTATTTAAAAATAAATTTTCACATTTCATGTCTGTAGAATGAAAATTACAAATGATGTATAAATCTCAAATTAAAATACAGAAGTTAGTTAGTTATTTTGTACACTTTTACACGCAATTAAAAAAAACACACACAATATATAGTATTTACACTGTACAAACAAATACTCTAGTTTACATAAAAAAATGGTATAAAATGATTTATATATCATATAATATAGGAATCTATGTGTATTATTTGGTCAAAAAATCGTAAGCTCTGTCTGCACTATCAAACTAGTTTGACAAAAAAGCCCAAATATGGTAGTGATATGACATCATCATGTCCGTATATGAACACATCTTTTGTCACAAAATTTAATAGTGTAGACAGAGCGTTAGCAATAAGCATCTCCTTAAATAATCTAATGATAAAAATACTGTAGATGTGAATGATTAGATTCTATTCACACTAGAAAGGAATGATCTTGGTTGTGGATTTGGCATCAGATTCAGTTTGAGTGGTCCAGCTGTGGCGTTACCTTTCGTTTTGAATGCAAACTTTTTGGAAAGTGTTCCCTTGTTGGAGTTATTATTGTACGATGATTTTGACACCCATCCAGTGTTGGCGTTCTTGTGATTGCTCGCTGTAGCATTGTCCACTGATCTCATTCGCTTGTTGGTAGTTGTCCGAGGAGCTCTTTTACGTTTTGTTTGTTGTCTTTTCTTGGTTGTGTCAGAATCAAAATAGTGTGAATTGTTGCTTTGAACCGATGTGTTTTCAAATTCAAAATCGTCTTCTTTAACTTCAAATTATAAAGAATGAATGAATTATTCAACATTTTATTGCACACTACCAGTACCAGACTGTGTCGTGAAGGAGAAATGTTTGGCGAAATGAATCCACTGCAAAATGGCATATTCAAAGATTAAAGATGTATAGTCCCCCAAAAACATGAAAAATTAAGATTAATAAAGAAAAGGCCATTTCACAGTTTTTAATATAGAAAAAAAAACTATAAAAAAATGTTTTTTACTTACGAAAAGACAAAATAAAGGGTAATATTTAACTAAACACCAACTTCCAGTCAATTTGACTATTTTTTTGCAATAAATTACAGTTTTCCCAGGTAAAACATTTTTTTCGATTCAATTTCGGGTCATAGTGAATAACTACTATGCAGTATTGAAATGACATATTTAACTAAAAATTTTTAAAAAATTATTTTTTTCTGATGGACAATGTATCTTTAATTTTATTCATTTTGAACGTTGGGACAATACATTTATAACAGATAAACTTACGTTTTTCAAACTGGGGTTGAAATTTATAGATGACTTCAAGAAATTCTTGACCAAACCTGACCAACTTAGCTTCGGTCACTCCTGTACAGCACAACATCTCCTCATTGGTCAATGGTAGCTTCTCTGATATTTCTAAGAGACTTTGCGCTTAAAAAAAACAACAAATTGTCAAATTATCAAACATTATTCAATTAATCATTTAATAAACAACTAATCAATCAGTAATCAACAATTAATAATAATAATAGTCCATTCTTATCTAGCGCATAAACAAGCTCTCAATGCGTTGTACATAAATTAAAATAGACGATGGCAATAATTTTAATTGATGAAAAGCTTGTTTGAAAGGAAAGACTTCAACTGGGTCTTGAAAGAGTTTGTTTGATTGAAATAGTTAGGGAATTCCACAGAGTTGGAGCTGCCACAGCAAAAGCTCTTCAACCATGTAGATGTCCTAGTCTAGTCTTAGGAACTTCTAGCAGACATTGGCCACCTGATCTAAGAGATCTAGTAGGCTGGTAAATATGCACGAGCTTAGATAAGTAAACTCAATAATCAACAACGATTCTTCTAAGAAAAACATAAAATTACATCTCTATGTTTAATTGCCTGGATGTCCTGATAACATATGTGGAGGACTTGGAGTGTTTATTGGGTTTTCAGCTATTTTTTCTGTGAATTTAATGTGTTGCCTTTGATGCTGTTTGTACCAAGTGTCAAAGAGCTATGTAAATGGTGCTTAATAAATGAAATCAATCAGTAATAAATCAATTATCAATTGTTCGTTAATAAACCATTAATTAGTCAATCTGTTAATTGAAAAAAAAAATACTGCTGATGTAAGAAAGTGGATACAAAACAGTAAATTGTCTGCTGTAAAAATAAACTTTATGTACAGTGAATGATTAAGATTGGCTTTGGTTTAGCATGTAACAAAGTTCATTGCTATATTTTAAATATTAAAACCTTGTTCTTTTTATTTTAACCTTCATAAAAAATCTGACTGAAATATAAGGTTAAATTTTTTTAAAATGAGATCAGAAAAGTGATATTCATAAAAATAAAGACATTTAAAAAAAATATTATAATTTTAACCACAAAAATGGATGCAATTTAATTTAAACTACAGAGTAGTAAATTTTCAAGCTAGTGCATATATATAAAAAACAACAGCATCAACAATATCATGCACAGATTGCTAATATTATTAGGTAAGTAGGAACTACATTACCGATGGGATTAAGCGCTCATCGTCTAAATTTTTATTTTTACTCTGCCGTCTTGCAAGATATTTATTCCTTTAGGTTTTACAGTCCAAAATTTACTTTGCCCTAGAAACTTGTCACAGATAATTTCATTTGGAAATCCGTAATGCTTCATTTCCAATTTCTGTTAATACTGGCTAATTGAAGATAGAGTAACAAGAGGGAACTAAAATAAAGCACTGGATTAAGAGAGAGAAAGGTGGTCTTAAGTTAATAAGGTTATTCATATATATGGAAATTTTATATAAATTAAGCATGATGAGCTGAGAAAAGACAAACAAAAAACACAAAAAAATTTAAAAAAGAAATCATTTAGTTCAGTATAGAAATAATGAAAGTGAAATCGATATAGGCTCGTCTATTCAATGAGCGCTCAAAAAGTCTGACCTATGCAACCTTCATTCTTAAAAATATTCTCTCCGTTCCATGAATATAACACATTCATTGAATTAATAGGTTTTGAATAATCACAAATCTGACAAATAAAAACTCATATTGTGTCTGGTATGGCACTTTCTGAAGCTCTGTTTACACTATGACTATCAGTTTGACAAAAAGTGTGATGTGGCCTAATATGGTAGTGATATGACATCATCAAAATGCACAATATATAGTATTTACACTGTAGTCCAGTCCACATTAAAAAATAGTATAAAATGATTTATATATCATATAATACAGAAATCTATGTGTATTTTTTTGTCACAAAATTTGTTGCTAGATGAAGTCTAAAGCTCTGTCTACACTATCAAACTATTTTGACAAAAAAAGTGTGATGTGCTCAAATATGGTAGTGATATGACTTCATCGTGTCCATATATGGGCACATCACATTTTGTTATCACATAACGTTTGATAGTGTAGACAGAGGCTTTAGGAAAGCGTAATAAAAACACGAGCAAAAAATTTAAATAATAAACCAACTGAATGCATAAATATGCATGCCGAGAGCTTGTAAGCAATACTGAATACAAAATAAGTTTTGCAAAATAAGAAATGCCATAAAAATGCATTGCAACATAAGTTTACTACTGGTGTGTAAGATGAGACAAATGGCGGTTGGATTCTTGTGCAGGAACTTCAATGATATCGACGTTGGCTTTAGGAACTGACAAAGAAATGACACAGAATTAAAAAAGATCTTTTTGTTTTACTGTAATTTTGTTTCTGCATAACATACAGTACATATGTTCCTGATCACAAATTTGAATTTTATCATTTGCTAAAACTTCAATATTCTCAGGTGTATGTTAACATTGTATTTTGTTGTTGTGTTGCTCAATATTTAAATGATCTATTTCAAATTTATTCTAACATTGATATTTTTTTGTTGAATTGTTAATATGCAGTTTTTAATTGTTTCAATATAATAGTTATTATGTAAATCATATTTTATTATTGTAATTTTTTATGGCGATGCTGTATTGGTGTTTTTGACGCATTGTTGGGTCTTGAATGAATAAATAAAATTAAACTGATTGAACATGTACCCAGTCCAATTTGGTTTTCATTAATAGTAATTAACCGTAATAAAACTCTGGCTAAACTTCAATTCCACTATATTTCGGAATGATAAATAGCATGTTAAAAATAGCTTTATATCTGTAAATTCTACTACAGTATATGTAGGTAAATAATACTGCATTGTATCAGTAATATGAAAATACAAATATGCATAAACATCAGTTGACATGGCTTGAACTGGAGGACATGTAGATGATTAAACATATCGAAACAAGTTGAACAACCTGCCTACAGAATATTGTTTATTATCAAAAATCTCCAGGAGATGATTTGATAGAGTATCCAAGTCAAACTATGAAAAACAGACACTTTACAGTCTTTAGTTCAACGGCTCTTTTCTAAAATTATGTGTAGTTGGAAATATCACTGATAAAAGAGTTTGATGAGATTAATTAATGAGAAATAACATATTTTGTAGTGTAAATCTCAGTCTACACTATCAAACGTTATGTGACAACAAATGTGATGTGCCCATATATGGATGGATGTCATATCACTACCACATTTGGGCATATAGCTACCACATTTGGGCATATAACTACCATATTTGGGCATATAACTACCATATTTGGGCATATAACTACCATATTTGGGCATATCACTACCATATTTGGGCACATCACACTTTTTTATAGTGAGCTGTATGACTGAATTTCAGTTTTTGGCAACAATTATTATTGCCAAGTTATAGTTATTGTTTTCAAAGCTTCACATTTTTCTTGTTATTAATATTTCACTATTGTTATTAAAGAACAAGATATATCATACTGATTGGAAATTGTAGACATTAATTGATGAGGACAAAACAAGGTGATCAATCAATGTAGATGGACAAAGCTAAGTACTAACAGAGAGATATTATAGTAAACATATCTATAAAAGATATAAAGAAAGAAACCAGCATGTCAGGTTGATATGTTTTTATGCCAACTCTGCATAGGCCATTTAACTTATTTATTTATATAAAAAAAAAGATTCAGATGAAGGGCTAGTGTTGCCCGAAAGCTCTGCTAACATTTCTGGCTGTTTTACTTTATCATTTTGATTTTGCTTCTCGCTTTTTTTTGTGTATCTCCATTGAGATCCAGCCACTGATACACCCAGTATTGTCATTTTTCAGTATTTTTCCTTTGGATTTATAAAAAAAAGATTCAAATATAAAATGTTTCTTTAATTTATTCATGCTTTGTCTATTGTCTGAGTCCATAAATAGTTAGAGATTCATGACAAAACCACAACCTAGTCATATATTTAAAAAAAAGATAATTGGATTGCACACCAAGACATCATAATGATCAAACACATTATTTAATACGTTATATAGATAACCCAGAGAGATGTAATAAGCCGAAGGCTAGAGGGCATACTCTAGACGGAAAAGTAATTCCAACAGGAGGGGGAACCAACAAGATGGCGGCCGTAAATGTGTTCAAAAACATTATTTAATATAAAAAATAATAATCTAATATAATACATATTCTTGTCATAAGTACAGTGAAATTTTTATAAAATAAAATATATTGTTAATCGCAATGGAATGAATAATTTCTTGGTAATCGTTGCATATCGTATATGCAGATAGGCTCAACACAGGCGTAGTAGTCCGACTGCGTAGGGCATATCTGATTGCTCGATTGCAGCCTTCGGCTATATAATATCATTGGGATAACCTAACATTTTTAGCTTTAGGAGTTTTTAGGGAACATGGTCTGTATAGTTACACCTATATTTCTTAAATCAATGACTGGGACTATGAATGAATAAATAAACGAATGACTGTACAATATATAAAAGAATGAATGACCAACATATGAATAAATGACCAACATATGAATGAATAAATGTATCATGTATAAACTCACCATTGAATATATTATCTGGGTTCATTCCCGTTTGTCTGCCTAATCTCTTACACGTATCTCTCAGCTCATTGTATAAATTTTGTTTCAGTTTCTGTGTCTCACTAATTACCGGGCTGGATATAATGCTACTCTTGGCTGGCTTACTGTTACATTGAATGTTCATCTCTACCTGATTAATTTAATAAGATAATACAACACGATCTCAAGTTACTGTTTGATAGCTAGACATAATAGCATAACATTATTTAGTAGATCCAGTTAGAAATGTTAGCTGTCTGTCGACTGATGCCGATGTTCTAGTTTAGAAATTGGCAACTAGATATAATAAATAAACTATAATTATAAATTATAATAAATATAATACTAAATAATATTAGCCCTGAAATAGTGTTTTTCTTGGCACATCTTTCTGGCTGTTCTCTTTTGTCGTTGAGTTTAGCTCCATTGAGATCCAGCCAATGATACCAATAGTATAATAATAATAATTTGCTTGTAAATAAACAATTACTAAATAATACAAAAAATATTGATGTCGTTTATTGATGTTTTTGTTGCTCCTACTACAGTGCCTACAATATTATGTTTAGATGAAAGAAAAATTTACTAAGTGAGTTTTGAGAGGGTTTTCCAACAGGGAACATCTTTAGATAACAATGTACAAACATTTGTTTGGTAGTTTTTACTTATTTGCCAAACTTATCTATTCATTGTCAGAGTCTGTAAATAAATGTTATGAAACCGATTTAAATTTCGCTTTTGTAATATCTTGATATGGTATTGAGATTTTATTATTTTAGTTAATTTAAAATTTTGTTAAATCTTATTTTGTTTAAAGATATACCTATATACAATTCAACAACAGAAGAACATAGCCAATGGTGCATCTCTAAATGTATACAGCAGTATTTTAATATATTCTGTTGGTTTATGTTTGTTATACTTCAATTCAATTATATAATTCTATTCATTGTCTAACTAGGTCTCCCAATAAACAGACAAATCAATTTTAGATATTAACATTATATATAAATAGTACACAGTATGACAACGGTACATTAGCCTTATAAATATAATTCACTTTAAATTAACTATCTAATTTGTTGGCCGTGTATGGCCGTCATAATCCATGCTGCTTCCATGACATGGGTAACCGAGGACTCGCTTCACAGATCTAATGATAGAACAATTAGCCTGTTTGAATAAGGACTTTAAATTGGTCCATCATCCATGTGAATTAAATTGAAAGTTTTTATTTATACTGGGTGACATCTTCAATCAAAGACTGGTCTGCCAGTGACTGTGATGTACTAGTACACCGGGGTAACCCCATACTCGTCTCTAAAGATGTACTAGGTTCTTTAAAGAGCACATGAGCTAGATTTATGAGCTCAATTTATAGTTCTTATCCAAAGACTTATTCTACCAACAGAACCATGGAGCGAGTGAGCCTCGAACCCTTGCCGATATTACAGCTACGCACATTACGGTTCCACTGTCTTAACCGCTCGGCCACTTACTCTACAAAAACACTCATATGAAAAAACCAAGTACACCAGTATAATAGTAGACTAGTAGTATAGTGATAGTATAGAAAAGGGAGTGCACACACTTTGCCCCCATCATGGAAAAAAAATGGCACAGTATATACTGGGGTAATAATGCTTGTAAAGCGCCTTTGAGCATGATTACTCATGAAAAGGGCGCTATATAAATGTGGTATTATTATTATTATTATATCTCAAGTTAATATTATTTATAGTACATACATGTCATTCTTGTTACTGTAGCTAATATTCAAGTATACTGAGATAAAAATCAATTTTTTATTTTATTATTTTATATTGTAGAAAACCAACACAATAGGTTTCTCATTGCTAAGTTACTATTTATAGGTTAATGTATGCGACACAATTTGATAATTTTGCATGTTGTTGCTAATCTATTCAATGTTATCTTTTATGTAGTAGAGTCGAGGACAGCTACAATACAATTACCAATTATTGTACACTATATTGTTATGAGAGTTGCTTGATGATGCAGACTGCATTGTACAGTATCTCTATAATTTTTTTCCATGTTTTTGAACATTTTTAAGTGTATAGCTATAGTTATCAATTAAAGATATGAATCCATATTTATTATTAATACACTGCCGTATATTAAGCTATTTATGAATGCATTACTGCTCCAGCTTTCATTTATTTATATGAGACAAAGTGGATTGGACTGTCTGGGAGAAAAGTCTTGTACTGAAGTTACTGATGTTACTCAGTACAACTACAAAGGAAAAAGACAGTAAAAGAAATATATTTTGTTTTTTAAATAGAAATTGTCAAAGATCACTGGTTGTTTGATTTAAGTATTTTTTCTTTAAAGAGATCATGGAGGTAAAGAAATAAAATACCTCCATAAGAGATCAAGTGAGACAAGTTTAATAAATTCTATTTAATTTGATTGTCTGCCTTATCATTATTCCTATAACACCCATAATCAATCAAGATAACTTTGAATAAAACCATTATTTTAACATTAAAAATCTTGAGAATTATCTTTTATGAAAATGTATGCTCATAGTTTCATTACAATGGGGTCGATATTTGTTGCAATCCGTAATGACTTAGTATTGAGTATAATATTATCAGCTTTATTGAGGGAATTACACCTAGTCAGTGGTTTAATTAGCATCATCATAACAGATATATTTTCATCTTGCAGGGCTGGTGCTTGATCTATAACCTGAATTGATTTCTCAATCAAATATGAATTAATGTATGAGAATCTCCCTATTAGCTAAAGGGTTCTAATTCACAAGGCCACATTCATTCCATGCACCTGCTTGTTTTATCAGATAATAAACTATGTTTGAATTCTAAGCTGGTAAAATAACATTGTTTTTATGGTTGATACATCTAATGATACCATACTGTACTGTCCACATTGAAGTCATGCTAGATTCATTATAGTTGCTCCATCAAAGTTGTGGAATTAAAATCGGTTTCTAATTCGGTGGTCGTTTGTGGTTAGTTGGTTGTGTAAATGATGTCATTATTATTATCCACACAGAGTAGATAGATGCTTTCGGCAATGAGGTCAAATTGAGCTAAAAATTGTTACGTGGAAACCGTTTTTAAACCTGTTTTGACAATTGAGACCAGAATCATTTGAGTTTTTATAACTGTATTAAAGATCAAATCTTTTTTGTGGTTTTTTAAAAGGAACCATTTCTGTTGGCAAGAATCTACTGTTCTTTCAAAATACGTTTTTAAAAACTGTATTCTCTTGGTTATTAGAGAGTGAAGTTAAGAGAGTCGTGAGTTACAACCATGGCACTAGGTCAGGATTGAACCCTGGACCTCGGGATTGGAAGGCAAGCATATTAACCACCAAGCCTTTATCAAAAACATTCACACCTATTGTTTTAATAAGGGACAATAGAAATATCTTAATCAACACAATTATCAAAATGAGTCAATTAAACCTACCCTAGCTCTACCAGTCATCAGTGCATTAGCCTTTGGCCCAACTTTGATATAGCAGACGGTATGATCAAGGGCTGTAAACTGCATGTCCTCTCGTAGGTAGCCATCAATGACAAGTTTACGAATAAACCTTTCACAGTCGCTTTTTGATAAGCTTTTCCCTAGTGCGTGGATTTTGCACTTGTCATGACCCACGTTGGTAACCTTGGCCGATACAGAACCTATTGAAGTAAAAAAGAAATAAACCAATCCGTTAAAAATTTGTAGGAATAAAAAAAAAGTAAATATTATTACTTAGTATAGGACAGGAAATTTCAATAACTGATCAATTAAAACATTTACTCAATTTATGTGTTCATTTTGGTAACTCATTTTACAGTTTGAGCTGCATTTGTGGGTAAACAGTATTTTCCAAAAAATAAGTAATTTTGTCTTTAGTAGCACAAAATGTAGTTATTTTGTGAAACATACCAATTGCCAAATTTAATATCACAAATGGATTGCAATAATAGAATGCCATTCTATTGCAATTTATATTTATACAGATTGTACCAGAGGATATTATATTGTATATTATGCCTGCATACGGAAAATGATATTAACACCTATAATACCCAATAGGATTTAAAATGAATAAACTTACCTTTATAGACTTCGATGAAATGTATCAAAGTGTATTGATTGCCCCCCGGCCACCTGCCTCGCTTAGGTCCGCTCGCTTGCTCAAGCTCCCTGGCGAACTCTACAATACCCTTGGCATGTTGGGTCATATCCTGAGCCTTATACTCAATCTAGAATATTGAAATAAAAAAACAAAAAGAAAAATTTACACATTGATTCAGCAGGTGTGAAATTATTGACCTTCAGGTCAGAAGGACGAGATCTACACAGATGATTACAAAGTATAGACTGTAATAGCAATGGTTATGAGTATTACAATAAAAAAAATTATTTATTATGTTCTGGATGTGTCCAATTTGATAATAAAAAAATAATTTGTGTATATCACTATAAAACCAATTGTAATTTGCCATTTGATTTGTATCATATTTCCAGATGTAAAAAAAAAAGAAACAATTTTTCAAAAAATGAAAAAACTCAACCGGTTTTAACTGCCTTAAATGCGGTAGTTAGTGAATTCTACGAACGATAACATAAGCTGCTATAGTGGATACATGATTAAGTGTAGTAGCATCTTGTAGATGTACAGTTATCAATCTAATACACACAGATTAGAATTGACTGGTAATGTATACAGAAATGTTTGATAAATTGTGTGTACTGACAGAATAAGAAAATCGAATAAATGGAATAACTCAATGTGAAAACACTAACTGTGAATGTATAGAAATATATTATAATAAAGTATCAGCTGGTCAAGGGACGACATAGAGAGACTCTTACAAGAAGTCTGTCACTGTCGCCCTTCCTCATAGACACATACAAATAAAAGTACATATCATTGAGAATAAATTAGCATTAAGGTTAAAATTAAAGTTTACGCATTACCATATTTATTTGAATAACCACCTCACTTTGCCCCACCCCTTACAACATAATTTGGAATAACACGCTCAGTGGTGTTTATATAAATAAATGCGGTAAATCAGATACAACATCATGGTTATTTATATACAGATCTTCTCATTGCAATGTTTTTATCAGAAGTCCCAACTTGTAAAAATGAAATATCAAAGGCATTTATAAAAGCATGGACAAACTCAAGAGGCCGCTATAATTTTTAAATTACATCCAAACATAGAGGGCACTATTAAAAAATCTTGGGAATATCATACAGGTGTTTTATAACTAAAATGCAAAATGCATTTTTTGCACCGTGCATTTAGACAGCTATATTCAAGAGAACAGATTCATTAGGAAACAGTTACCATGCAATAGGGGTATTTTGGAAACTTGCACTGGGCATGCTCAAACAAGGAAAACTGAATCCAATTATAATATACATCCTCAAAACAGATATATTTGGTATAAGCCCTGCTTTATGATTAATTAGAGCATTTCAGATAATAAATAATTTTGTCTTAAATTATTTAAAAGAATATCAATTATTACATAATTTAATTACGAAAGAACAATAATTAAAACTGTTAAAAAGTCAAGCGTTTTTTTGTAAGAAATATTTCTTGTTTAAATTTTGCATTCAGTTAACCAAGTCAAGATAACTAAGATTATTTGTTTATCTAAACAATCTGCAAAATGTTTCACCTTTAGTGATGGGAAATAACTTAAAATATCTGATAAAGATATTAATATACCATACCACGCTGAGAATGTTAAAGAGTCGCTCTACAATTGAATTTGTGACAATACCATGAAAGGCTCAATAGTTTAATGGTTACATCTGCATATCAAGCAGAAGCTTCCGAGTTAAAATCTTAATTAGGGAGGCTTTTTCTCATTGAATCACATACAGATTTCCTCATCTTTATGATTTTTTATATTTTTTTTTTTCCTCATTATGATTTTTACAAATCAAAATGGAACGGAAAGACAACTGGATGAACTTCCTGAACAACAAATTGTATGTATGTAGACATCATGACAAATCAACAGATTAACATTTTATTTATCTAATCAACTATAACTGCATTTCCATAACACTTCACTGCTTAAAGATATAAGAATGTTACAGAATACACACTTTGAAACATACACATCCATCATAGTTACATCGATCATCATCCTCTAAGTGCTTTACCTAGACAGGTGCTAAATTAATTAATTTTAAAGACATAGTCTCAGAGAAAAAATAAGTAGAAACAAATATGTGGCCTAGTTTGCTTTATATATCATGGAAATTTACTGCATGTAAAATCCATTGCAGTCAAATTGTATAAAATACTTAAAAAGCTTTAAATTAGCCAGAAGCTAATATCATCACTTTCATACTAAAAATATCTAACACACTTTATCGGCCTTGATGGTTTATATGTCTTGATAGTTAGGTTATCTGCAGTTTAGACTAAATAAGCTGGTTATAGTCAATGTATTACATTTGTGCAAAAAAAAATGTTTTATGTTTGTTAGGGTGTGGTTCATCTTAATATAAATATCTTTCAGCTGAGTCATGTTTTGATAGAATAACACAATTATGCTAAAGAAAACAGCTTGTGTGGAGTGGTTGAATATAATATGGTAGAATATCTTAAAGTTGTTTTTACTTCATGGTTAAAGCAAATTACATTATGAGTAGGCCTATTAAGGGTTGTTATTACATTATGAGTAGGCCTGCTATTAAGGGTTGTTATTACATTATGAGTAGGCCTATTAAGGGTTGTTTCAACAACCAATTTCCTGCTTTTTAACCCTTGTAAGTTAAAATCAAACAAATCATTCAGGTTCGGTTTTAAGAAATATAATAAGCTATTTAATTAACTAGTCTTTTCTTTGCAACAATAGCATACTACTGTATAACGTACTTCCTCTTCTCACACAAGATTACAATTTTGTGAATGTGATAAAAAAAAACAGGCATTCTCTAGGTAAATTTTTTACAAGCAGGAAAAGTCTGTCCAGACATGATATGTTATTGGAAATATATATATTGATACATAGGCAGGGTTAGAGGGCCTGAGCAAGCACACTCTTTTGCCAAAGGTGTATAACATAAAAAAGCTTTGTTTTTTTAACATGCAACCCGCACCCTTGTCATTCATTACTGGATCCATCCTGGGATGTTGTATACAGCAGATACTGCACATGTTCTGATGTTGCTAGTATCAGAAATGTTGACACACTTCCTTATCATAAACATTTATACAAAGGAGAAGCACTTATTCAAACATTTCTATTAGCGATTGATTAATGTGCCTGGTAGATAGGATGATGCACACAATGACGTCAACATCATTTCTACTCTGCAATAAGGCTTGACTTTGCTGTTTATTTAACTAGGTACTGGGCTGGCTGGTTTTATATTACTAGGCTTTGTTAATCCTAACAAAATAATTTATGATTAAAAATGAAGAGGTAGGAAAAAAAATAAACAAAATACAGAAATTGATTCAAGTTTACTAAGTAGATGTTTCTTTAAATTATGTTTGAAAGTGATCTCCTAACCCATGTGTTTAATACTATGATGTATAAATCTTACTATGATATATTATTTTACTGTACAGTTTTGTTTTACATGTTTTTATATATGCTTTATTATATAGATTATTTTTACTCGAGGTTCACACTTTTTATTAGGTTATTGGCCCATGGTTCCCCCTTGAAAGGTTTGTTATAAATACTATTTAAATTAAAGAAACATTGAAGTAACCATAGTATTGAGTTTTGATATACGAAGTTACACTGTTTATGCAAAGATGACTTTCTTCTTTTCTGTCTATCAAGGTAGGTTACTTACAAAACATTACATTAACAACCAACCTGTGATTCACAGTTGCCACAAACAGTTTCTGGTTTACTTCTGCATTTTTCTCGGCTGTAATCATTCTCACCAAAGTACTGCAGTAATTGCATTCTTCTGCAGTCAGTCTCATTCTCACAATACTGTACCATACGGTACAAGTTGTCCAAGTGTGTCTTCTGAGCATCCCTATTGGCAGACTGACCTAGAATACATATGAATAAGGCTGTTGAGTTGAGCAGGTTGTAGAACATAGATATGAACATGACAATGGTGCCAAATTGACACAATAAAGTGCTTAAAAGTCATTTAATTAGGTGTAATATGAGAGCATGTGTAGCAGTGTATTTTGGCACTGAACTTCTGGTCGCAGAATCAAAATTTTGATTCCAATTTTGTATTTAGGCAAGACTCTTACATTTTTCTCTCCACTCAGGTGCACAAATAAGTACATGGTCTATCACAACTGTGCTGATTACTAGCTACAACATTTGATGTGTTACATATGTGTTTGATCCAAAAAAGTTGTTATAACAATTACCTTCAAGAAGTTTGCGCATTCGAACTACATCTTTGTACATGTAGAAAAGTATGCAGTGAGCCGTTTTACCATCACGTCCAGCTCGGCCAGATTCTTGATAGTATCCCTCGACAGACTTGGGCAAGGAGTAGTGGAAAACAAACCGAACATCTGGTTTATCAATTCCCATACCGAAGGCAATGGTTGCACAAACTACCTGTGGGAATAAAATGAACTCAGTGCCTGTAGAAGGTGTTTGTAATAAAAGATCACACTCTAGAAGCAAGATTTGTAGGCTTTGAAAGATATCTATTGGCATAACAAAGATTCAATTAAATGTAATGGCCAGCAATATAAGCATGTTTAGGGTGAACACTGTATGGAGCAGGTGGGTCAGATATCAAGGAGTATTTAAGTTCATTCAGATTCAGATTTGATTTATTAAGTCATAATCATTCATATATAGTATAATGATAATTGTTTTCAATTAACACAAGCAAAACAATACACACATAATATTTACATTCGTGATCAACTGATCAAGCAATATAAAATACAACAGACCTAATGATCTATCTTTGAAACTTGTTGTGTAGTCTAATAGCCCTAGTCTAATCCTTACCTTAACTTTATCATTCAACCAATCCTCATGGACTTTTGTTCTTACAGTGTCAGATTGGCCAGCATGGTATGGCTTACTATTAACACCACCATCGCTAAGATCACGTGCCACTTTCTCACACTCATTCCTGCAAAATGTTAAAATTCTATACTTAGCAAGACAAATAACGTTACTCTTCTAACAACAACATACTAAAGCGTGGTTCCCACTAGCGACGCAATGCAAGGACGTAACGCAACGCAAGTGATTTGACCAATCACAAGCGATGGCTTATTCGCTTGTGATTGCTAACTGTTTATAACTTCGCTTGTCATTGGTTAAAACGCTTGCGTTGCGTTTACGTCCTTGCGTTACGTTCTAGTGGAAACCAAGCTTTAGTCTGGATAAAAAAGATATCAGGAGGGACCTGTAGTATTCATTCTACAGTACATAAAACATGTCATGTTTTGATCAAGTTTAGACAATCATATTTAATGCAGTATGCCTTTTAGCTACACCTAATTAAATTACTGAATCATCTTAAGATACACAGAAATCAATACTGGACTGATTGAATTGGCACAACCTCCAAACCTATATCATGTAGGTTTTAGCCATACCAGAGGTCATCACCTGATAATAGACAGGTTTGAAAAGAGTCAAAAGACCATGCAAAAATATCCCATTCAATTATGTAGATGTAGTTAATAAATATCTTCTAATAGCACTATACTACTATTGAAAGCTGTAACAAACCTGGATAGACAATAGACAATTCCAGACATTCTTGGAAACTGCTTTTTAATCATCTGTAAAATCTCTTCTGTTGCTTTACTTGGTCTTTTCTTCACGACTGTATACCTCAGATTTGAGCGGTCAAAGCTCTGAGTAAACCTAGTTAGCAAAAGAAAATGAGAAAGTTAATTGTTAAAACTCTAAATAAACCTAGTTAGCAAACCAATATGATAAAAATATTGGTCTAAGCTCTGAGTAAACCTAGTTAGCAAACCAGTATGATAAAGTTATTGGTCTAACGTCTGAGTAAACCTAGTTAGCAAAACAAAATGAGAAAGTTAATTTTTAAAAGCTACTGTGAGATGCTAATGAGATGAAGTAAATCTAATATGCAAAGAACACTGTTATCACTATGTTTAGTGGGTTTGGATAACAGCTACATTACAGCTGTAGACATTGCAGAGTGTGCTTAAAAACAAGTAAGTAATTTCTCAGGCCTGGAAACAACCACCTCCAACCACACATAATGCTGCTTTTATTGCATAATAAAAACTAAAACATAAAATAAAATTTACCATTGCGGATTTTTCATATTAAGTTGTTTGAGAATATCAGCTCTAACTCTGGGCGTCGCAGTAGCAGTGAGTCCCATCATAGGCACACCTGGAAACTTCTTACGTAAATTGCACAATCTTATGTAATCGGGCCGAAAATCATGTCCCCACTGAAACAATAAAAACAAATAATATTTTAGATGTGTATTTTTATGTGGAGTTCTATATCCTGGAGACTTTTCCAATAAAGTAAATTTCCAAAACAGTTTGAACAGTTTCTATGCAAATAACTATAACAAATATATTATATTTTTAACTATTTCTAAAATCAGTCATTTCCAGGACCACCGAAATAACTGGATTACATTTCCATAACTTTCCTTTACAAACAGTAATGAAAATAAAATACCAATTACCTGGCTAACACAGTGCACTTCATCAATAACAAATCTGGCTAACATACCACGTCTGTACAAATTCTCAAACGTTGACTGTAATTTATTACTGTTGCTAATCTGTAACAAAATAGAATACATATTTTGTACACAAAAATATTTTGTTTAAAAATTAAAATAATAGAAAAATTGTGTATAACATAGAAAAAGGTGTTTGTAAAGTTAGCTTTCCAAAACCAGCCATCATTAGGCTAAAAGTATGTTAACAGTGCGCATTCTATTTGGGTACCCTGGCTTAGATTTCCAGTTTTCAGGTGGTTTACTCTAGCAAACTAGCTTGAGATAGCAGGCCTACATTGGGGACAACATATGACACATGATTATTTGCGCATTTAGGATCTAGGCTACGTCTAGGCTACTCTACTGTAGTCACCAACACTATGCCTATCCATAGCCTGGCAATAATCAAAGTTTAATGTACACACATACCACTGGCCCAGTGGAATAGCATGCACACAAGATGAAGGTCATTATATCATACATTCATTTTCCCATCAACATTGAAGGTTGATATCATGTGGACAAGTACAAGTCAACTGCTACCCACAATCAAAAAGTCCCTATTTATAAAACCACCTTTTACCTTTTCAGGCGTGACATACAGCAGTTTGAGAATAGGCTCCCTAAGAGACAACTCTCTGTAGACATTGTCCATAGAAGAAAGATTAAGTTCTCCAGACAGGTGAGTGGCAGGTATTCCAAGTGACACCAACCTCTGCACCTGGTCCTGGATCAAAGACTTCAAAGGTGAAACCACAATAGTGACACCTGAACTGATCACACCTGGCAGCTGGTAGGTAAGACTTTTACCACCACCTGTAAATTAAAATTAAATGAAATGATAAGCTATTAAGGAAGATACAGTAGGTTTCCTTTATTCAGTCTGGTAACCTAAAATAGGTTTATCATGTGTTTAAAAAAGAAAATGAAGGAGTTTCACTTCTAGTTGTCTGTAAGTTTTTATGTGGAAGGGATCTCACAGGTCCCACCTATTGTTCTAAAAACAGGATCATATGTATGTGCTATATCTTTACCCGATATATTTTTTTATAAATATGTTGTTTTACAATGTAAATACCGATTTGGGGATGAGGATTTTTAGGCCTATTCCTTCTTATATTATTGCAGAGGTAAATTTACAAAAGTTATGGTATTGGGTAGGCAGTCTCTGTTTTTGCCCCAAGAAAATAAATCCTTGTATTGAGTCAGCATTTGAATTGAGAAGGAAGATTGGTTCCCACTAGATGCTACACAAGGATGTAAGCAGAATGCAAGTAACTTGACTAATCAAGCAATGGATTATTTAACTGTCATTTGTCAACTCGCTTGCGTTGCGCTTCGTCCTAGTCGGGAACCAAGCTTTAGTCGATTTTCTAACCACCCAAGTACAATTCTGCTAGGCTATTGTAATCTTACCTGTGGGCATAAGAACAAAGCAGTCTTCTCCCATAAGAGCAGCATTCACTGCTTCCAATTGATTGCACCTAAACTCACGCAGACCAAACACCTTACGAAACACCTTCATCATTTCATTTGAATGAGGGAAGTTGAAGCCACTGTATTTACTGATCAGTGATTGGTTAGATGTGGATTTTGTGGCTGGTTTGTTTGATTGCCATGATTCAGCTTTTTTTGGTTCATCTAAATATGAAATAAATATAAAATAATAAATTATTAAATAAACATTATTTGACATCAACAAATTGACTTTGATAGACTAGGGGCGACCTAGCCTTTTACTTATAATGGCCTTCACAGAATATAATTTGATTTTTAAGCCATGTTGTAGCCTATGATATTCTTTTTTCCCTAATATTAGAAATTAAAAAAATACTTACTCTTCTTTCCAAATTTGTTAGCAGCAGGTCTTTCTGAAAAATTGCTTGGCAGGCTAAATGTATTATTTGAGGAACCAAATACAGAATTGTTTGATGTGCCAAAACCGGAATTGTGGCTGTTGTTTGATGTTCCGAACTCACAATTGCGATCGCTAATTGATTGGCCAAATCCAGAATTGTTTGACGACGAACCTAACTCAGAATTGCGATTGTTATTTGATTGGCCAAACTCAGAATTACGATTGTTATATGATTGGTCAATTCCAGAATTGTGATTACTGTTTGATGTTTTAAATTCAAAACTGCGTTTGTTATTTAATGTAGCACCACCAGAACTAAACTTATTACTAGACGTACCAAAGTCAGAAATCCCATTGTTATTTGATTGGCCAAACCCAGAAATAAAACTATTGCGACTACCGGTCTGTGGTGCTAAGTTCTGCTCCGTTTCAAAACTATTCTCAAAACTATACCCCATACTCTTCCTCTGAACAGCACTGTTAGAACTCTGTACAACAGAAGATGGTTTTGTAGATATTAATGTTGGTACATCACTAGAATTGGATATGTTTTTATTTGATTCAGGTTTTTCAATTTGTTTGAAAGTTGAAGTACAACTTGAAAACTTGTAACCTTTTGGTGAACCTGATGAAAGTCCAGAGGGTGTTGATGTCTTCGATGAAATTTTTTTGAATTTGAAACCAGACGAAGTGACAACTTTATCACCACTTAATGAGGTAGTTGACTTTTCCACGTTTGGAAAAGACTGAGCAAGCGGGCTAGTAAAATGTTTAGGTATCGGTTCTATAGGTGGCGTAGCAATTGCGTTCTTGAAAGGATTCGTTCTAGTAAGAGGTATTGGCGTTGACATACACCTTTCTGCAGTGTTACTTAAATTATCCCTTAAGTTAGTACTGCCTATCGATGTTCTCAATCTGACGTCCATTCCTGAATCTAACAAGTTATCATTCAGTAGCATATTGAATTCATCATTTTCGTTAATAAAGGAACTATTGTCTTTTTTACTGGCTGTCTTTGGTAGTGTCTCGAGTCGATTTTCTGCTCTTTTAATTGCTGCCTTTATCCTTTTTCTTTAAAAAAAAAAGTTAGTTTCTTTATTTTTCGTGCTTTATGGACAATATATATAAACAAACCACAAACCTATGCTACTTACCTGAATATAATAGCCTTTCTAACACTCTGTGAGACTGTATTTGTCTTCTCAATTGAACAACACACTTTGTCCATCACTTCTATTAATAATCCTTTTAGACCAGAAATCCTGACATTCAATAATTCCAGTGTCAGCTGCCAATAAAGTTAGAATGTAAAATTTAATATGAATTATTTACACAGAAATTATAGCAAAATTGATTATTAATATTAAAGGCCAGGTGCGGGCAAAAAATTTCTATTGATCATACATTCCAATAATTATCGATCTATAGTTTCCCCTATGTTTCATAATTTTTGGGATTTTATTTGTGTTACACGAGCTTGTTGAAAATAAGCACTTTCTAATCAGTGGGGGGATAGTTCAAATTACACAGTAAAATCTCTATTCTTTTGTACACAAATTTTGTAAATAGAGAGGCGTTTTAAAAAGCTATGAAAAATAAACGGTGTGGTAAAAAATGTTATCAGATGACTAAATATAGGTAATATAACTTAAATATTACATTTCTGATATTTTTATTCAACTTCAGATTTTTATTTTCATGCTATAGCAAAAATTATCCACTGTATATCCACCATCTTTTTTCACCGTCTAGGTAGTCACCAGACATGTTATTACATTAGGTTAACTACCTAACTACTGAAAAAAAATTATCCTGGTTTTTATGGAAGAATTTTGCCAAATTCTGTATTTGACCATATTACGGGAAATTGATGTTTTTTCGTCTTGATTTCTGTTACAAATATTTGATTTATGTACAATTAACCAAATATTATATTTAAATTTCATGCCTGTACCTGAGCTTTAATCCTTATTATACTTTGTATACTGCATAAATAATACAATCATACAATTATTTTCTTGTAAATATACCATCGGCACTGTAAACAGATTGAATGGGTGTCTGATTACTAACCAAATTGATGTTTGCACCAGCCCATTGATATGCTTGCTTAAATATGCATTTGGTGTTCCTTTCCTAGTTTAATGGCCTTATTCAAGTTCCATTTTCAAATTTATAAAGAACTTCAAATTTCATTTTTATTTTATTAAGATACATCTTACACTGTTATTTTTACCTATATTTGTATGTGCTTGGAGACTTGTTTGGAAGACAAAATTGATTTAATGATATTTTTTTATTGACCAATTTGATTTAAATTTTTTCTCTTTGTTGTTTTTTTAAAATATACTGTACTAATTTTATGCTGGTCAGATAAATAAACGAAACGTTGCATTGTTAGTCTGATGTACTTACATCTTTAGGAAGTGGAGAGAGATATGGGTGTGTACTAATACTCTGTATGTCTACTTCCATCTCATCCTCTGAGGACGTCCTGCCAATGATGCAAGGTAGTGGACTCTCAACGCCTTGCTGAATCTTGGAATCTTCATGGATGTCAGTTTGTGGCACTACTGGTGTGACTGGATTAGGTGCAATTGGGATGTCAATATCTGGTGAATTTAGACAGTTTTCAGAAGATGCACTAATTGGTTCCGTCTCTAAAGATGCTTCTGAATGCTCTTTGTTCGGCATCGTTAGATACTCATCAAGATCAAAGTCCTCTGGTGGAGGAGACGGAGGTGGCGGATCTATGAATTCATCATCTTGATGAAACACCTTTTCGTCGAATTGATATTCGAGGTGATTATCATCAAAATTGTAATTTTGTTCTTGTTGATTCTCTTTCTCTTGGGTGTTATCATCTTCAATTTCAATCTCTTCTTCACTGTCACTTGTGATGACTTGTCCTCGTCTGCTTCGTCTAGCTATAAAATAAATAGTTTGTATCTAATATAAATACTGTCTGATTGGCCATATATTTTTACATAAGCTCGGTCTACACTATAAAACTAGTTTGACAAAAAAAGCGTGGTAGTAAAAAACAAAAAATATGGTAGTAATATGACATCAATATTATTATTATTATTATTATTCTTTATTTGGTCCAATATAAAAAATACATCAGAAATTCCTCTGCAGAGATAATAAAAAATTTCCAGTACATACAAAAAACAAATCTATATAAAATCACATATGAAATATCAAAAGTCTACGATTCAGGTGTCATCTATCATCCAGGTGTCGTGTCCATATATTATAATATTATCTAAAAACTCCCAGTCCACTCAGCTGTAAATGAGTACCTGGTTGAAAATACTAGGGAGAAAAAAGGCGGCGTGAAAAGGAACTGGCCACCCTACCACATAATGCCGAGGCTTAGTACAATGAGCTCCTAACAGCTCATTCCTCTACGTTCATAGAACACGGGACTTCACCTCACCTCATCATAATTATAGTTATATATTTATAAGGAAATAAAAAATGAAGTAGATTATTAGTACTTACTGTTAGTCTTTGTGGATGGTGGAAAGCACGTTGGTGGAATCATTTCATTACTATCCTCATCGATTATAATAGATTCATTCATTTTCTGCGAACAAACAAACATTTACATTTATCAAAAGAAAGCTATTAAATCTTAATGTCCCATTTGAAGGACGACGAAATAAGCATAAATAAACAAATATTTACCATTTTCGGTGAAACTTTTCTTGTTTTGGTATCTAAAAAATAAAAATAATTAGATTCAAATGATTGTTTCAAACTCCATGTGTATTTTTTTTCTTTTTAATGTTACTAGTGATTTAATTTTACTATATCTTCCTGTGGCCTCCTATCTATTTATATTATATGTTACGTTGTCTATTGAAATATTGTTAATGTATGAGTGGAGAAATTATAATAACAAACAAAAAATATAATACTGTAATTATTAATTTTTTTTAAAACATAATAATAAAGTACATTTTGTGTGCTTCTGTAAAGATAAAATAAACAATTATTATTTTACCATTGAAGCTAAAATCAAAGTCATCATCATCATCGTTGAACAACTCTCCCAAAAACATACTATCTGGAAAGCCTATATCAGCCTCAGGGGTTGTCTTTGTTTTTTTCTGTTTATCTGTATCTGAAGGTATACTGTATAAAAAAAATTATAATAATAATAATCAGTTATAATCAGAATTTTTTACTATTCTTACTTTTTATTGTCTATGGTTTCTGCATATAAAACCTACCTTGTAGCAGTACTGCCAATATGAGGGTTGGTGGTTGTCATGGGAGAAACAACACCAAGAGGTTTATTAGCCTTGCTCGTCGATATTTCTTTTTTACAAGCTTCCGTAACATCTTGTTTTACAAACCCTGTTATTGATGACTGTTTTAATCCGAAGGGTTTTCTAAGTGACAATCCTCGTCTTCGCCTTTCCATTAGACTAGACCTAACTAGGTAACTGGTATTTAAAAAAACAACATAGGGCCTAATTAACATACTGTTGTTATTAATAATATATAAATATTATGGCAACACCTAGCTAGGCTAGGCCTAGATAGATAATCACTTTAATAATTTAAACGTAATCAAATAACCAAGAAAAATTAAATTAAAGAAACCTAGATGGAACTCAACTAAACGGAATAATTTTTTTGATACTAGAGTAATTAACAAGTGGAACTCGCTGCCCAAATCCGTTGTCAATAGCAAGAGTGTAAATTCATTCAAAAACAAACTTGACAAATACACACATATGACTCATGAGAGAAGAGGCTCCCTACGAGTTTAAAAACTCATTGCCTCTTAACTTTACTAAAGGTAAGTAACCTTGCTTACAAAAACGTTTCTACCATTATTTAATATTGAATTGTAGGGTATAATACTAGCCTAATAGTAGTCTGTAGGCTCAATCAATCACATCACACAGACCAAAATGTACTTACAACAACTTCTCTGCTGCTGCTGATTGAAGCACACTGTCTTGTTTGTTGACAGGCCTAAGTACACTACATCTACACTACACTATTCCTCGGTTCACCCACCTCTCTCTGCTCTGGCCTATAACACTCGATCACTCGTGTAGCACTAGCAATCTAGTTTGTACAATTCACACAAATTCCTAAGGAATTGATCAATTAAATACTCATTTAAAAGGTGCTTAAAACTGAGTTCAAATGTGACGTGATATTCATATAAAAATTCACAAATATAAATACACTAAAAAACATAATTTACCAGATTAAAAAGCATAAAAATTTGTAATTCGCGGTAGGTTTGTTTTCTAGATCATTGACGATTGATCGTGCGCAGAAATCTGACAGTAATTAAGGACACACCCCCTCTATCGCTGTGAGTATTAGCGCCCTCTTTTCTAACAAAGCACACACACCACGTGGTACATACACATGGCTTTGTTACGTTTTTGACGATTAAAGGTCATAGGTAAACTTCGCTTTCCCACAAACCCTCTTTTCTTCCTGTTATCCGAAATAGAACGGGAGGAGGTATGTATAATATATAATTTAAATCATGAATTTGTCAAGAAATCATTCTGTTTTATAAACTTTGATTAATATGGTAAAAAGAATATATATCCAATTGTTATCCAATACAATTATTTTTTTACAAGTAGTAGTATTACTCTTGTTTATAGTACTGTCAAATTCCTTGAACTGGTTAAGGCTTAGCCAAGCTAGGCATAGGCTCTACCTACAGCTTAGAAGGCTTAGGCCTAGGCCTATACAAACTATGGCGAAAATCTCTTCTCTCTTGAGCTAGGTTCAAGTCACAGCAACATTAATCAGTGGCTGAGCCTAGCTAGGCCTAGCCCTGAATACCCGAACTAGCTAGGCCTACCTAGGCTAGAGGTTAGTTGGAAAGTAAAGTGCATAGCCTAGTAGCTAGATAGCCATAGGCTATTACTATATTAGGCTAGGCCTACTAGTTTAGTTAGTTTTAGTCATTCCCCTCCTCCTGGCACGGATAAAGATGATCTGGTCGAATCCAAGCCTAGCTAGCTAGTTTTAGGCTAGGCCTATCTATAATACAGAGAGAGGCAAATTTGAGTCTTGAGTATGTGGAACTGCGTTGGGCATGGTCTCAATCGTCTCATTTTAACATTATTAGAGATTATAGCTAGGCCTACTAGCGGACTCGGCCTAGCTATGCACTAGTTACGATTCTTCCATTTGTTTTGGCCTTCACGATCGAAATCTGTGAAAATGAAAATATCAATCTGTGCGCAATGCATGCTGGGATTTATAGCAGGCTGCTTAATTTTAATTTAATATTAGTATTACTGTAATGTAGAATCAAGGACCATATAGTATTTATTTTTACATTAAATGTAGTTTGTGACTTTAAATTAAAACTAAAAACGTTGGGAATGGTGCTTTAAACCTAAACTGCATATAATTTGATACAGTACTTTATTATTTTAAAACCAATGAGTCTTGTTAATTTTTAGCCATGGCTGTCAGACATGACATGTGTGTAGGACTTAATAAAGGACACAAGACAACTAAGAATGTTAATTCTCGAAAAGGTGTCAAAAAAGGAGTAAGTATAATACGCATTAGTTTCATTAAATAAGTCCTGAATAAGTGAATAATTATACGCTGTAACTAAAGATACGGTACCGTATCCTAACTTCTGTTTGCTAAAGGTACAGTAAAATTGCATTCCTAAATATAAAACTCGTTCCTAAATCTAATTTAAGGTCTAATTTTCTGTAAATGGACATTAAATAAGGAGGAATTGGGCATCTTTTGTACCTAAGAAAAGTCTGGTTTTGGGAGGCTGGGATAGTAATTGTTAGCTTTATTCACCAAATTGTGTATTTTGCTTATTTGCAGAATCCCCGAAAGCATGTAAAGTTTGTGCGAGACTTGATTCGTGAGGTTGTTGGATTTGCACCATACGAGAAGCGTTGTATGGAGTTGTTGAGGATTAGTAAGGACAAACGTGCCTTGAAATTTTGCAAAAAGAGGGTAAGCTGTTATGCTATCAGGGAAACTTTGTATTGAATAATTTTCAAATGGGATGAAAACAGATGAGTTAAGATATAACGAACATCGTTTTTGAAAACAAATTTTGACAATGAATTTCCATTGATTATATAAAAAAAACTCAAGCATTGTACTGTATATCAAAATGTTGGCGTATGGGTACAGTAAGAGAACATTCCCATAATGCATTGTGTAATACAGTTCAGTTCGGGAATTGGTAATAGGCACCATCCTAAATTAAAAATGTTTTTCCCATCATGTTGATAATTGTATATTAATGATATAAATTCAAAGGCAAATTTCTGAGAAAATGACAATGCTGTTGGTATCGGTGGCTGGATCTCAATGGAGATACAAAATAAAATGAGCAACAAGCTAAAGTAAAACAGCCCTTCATCAGTGCAAGTGAGAGTAATAATATAATATACATCATTTAATTTCTTCCAGTTGGGCAGTTTAGTACGTGGAAGAAGAAAACGAGAAGAAATCCAAGGAGTGCTAGCAGCACAGAGGAAAGCACAACAGGCAAAGGGAGGAGATGCCAAATAAATTGTTTTTGAACATTACTGGAACATTCTATAACAACAACTATAAACTTTGACACCATGTCAAGAAGTTTAATACTACAAACCTGTGTAAATCTGTCGCCATACTATTGATAACTGATAATTAAATATAAGAAAAATATCGATTGTGTTGTTTCCACCAATTTATTGTATATTTTTTGTGGAATTATTAATTAAGTGTATAGTACTTGCTTTGTGGATAGCCGAGTTGTTAGGACACTTGACTGTCGTATAGATAGACCCGGGTTCAATGCCCGACAACTCCCAGTCCACTCAGCTGTAAATGAGTACCTGGTTGAAAATACTAGGGAGAAAAAAGGCGGCGTGGAAAGGAACTGGCCACCCTACCACATAATGCCGAGGCTTAGTACAATGAGCTCCTAACAGCTCATTCCCCTACGTTCTACCACATAATGCCAAGGCTTAGTACAATGAGCTCCTAACAGCTCATTCCCCTACGTTCTACCACATAATGCCGAGGCTTAGTACAATGAGCTCCTAACAGCTCATTCCCCTACGTTCTACCACATAATGCCGAGGCTTAGTACAATGAGCTCCTAACAGCTCATTCCCCTACGTTCAGCGAACACGGGACTCACCTTTACGTGCTTTGTATGTATGTATGTTTGCGCGATAGCACCTACAATTTTCAATTATGAATTTTTGGTGTAAATAGGTATATACCTACTTACAGAACATCGGTTCATTAAATAACTTTAAAATTAACGGAAAAGAAAAATGTGTATTCTTTTAACATGGGCCGAAATATCAACATGAGCATGAGTACTTAAATATTGGAGGTCACAAAATAAATACTAAACATAAAAATAAAAAATTTAAATTCAAGTTGCTTAAAGGGGCTCTGAACTAAATTTTTACTCGCATTTTATTATTGAGAGGTGAAAATTGCCATGCAAGGACAAAGCTCTCAAACCTGGTACAGTAGTTGGTTATCTAATTACACAATGTAAATGGCAAGTTACCAATGGACCAATTAACATGAAAAATTAAATAACTATACCATATAATAATATATATAACCGTAAACCAGCGGCGCTATAAACAAGAACATCTGTTTAGCCCAACTTAAAATTGTTGTTTTATTGGAAAAAATACTGAAACTGATAAATAAAAAGTAAAAGTGTGTTTAACTCCGTGACATCACGCTGTGATAATTCAGACATCCAAACAAAAACTAAATGAAAGGTGTTTGTGATGTTCTATTCTTCTAGTTTGTATTGTTTTGCTTTGTGGCATCACCAATGATTGTTCTCTTTTTACACAGAGTTAGAGAGAATTTCCTTTATAAATCAACTACTGCACAGATGAAAAAAAAAGAAACAATTCCATTATTATTGTTTATTATATCAGTGAAAAAATAGAAAGTAATATCATAACATGTTCTTGCTTGATAATATTATAGTATTTCTAATCTAAAAGAAACCTGACCAGTAATTGTTCATAACTCATTTTGTACAAATTATCAGATATTTCAAAGTGATTGGAATAATACATACAGTAAATACTCTAAAAATGCATTGAAAATTGTATCAACTTCACACATAGCATAGAAAAGATTGCAAAATATGTTTTTCAACACATTCTAAAATAGCTAAATTTTTTAGAAAAGATTTCAAGATAATGTTACAGATCTTACAATAGCTATATCCACTACTTTAATTCATATACTATATAATGTTTAAAATTATTGTAGAAAATGTGTTTATATAAAGAAACGTGTATATACCTTTCAAGCAATTTAATTAGTTAATATTTACATAGTACAAAACAGGACTTTAGAAAGTGCCCAACATGCTATGCAGCCTAAAATGAATATATTTTTATAGCATAACTCGGTAAAATGTAGTTAATACTGTACACTGAGAAAAAGATTCAAACGCCAATTTACTAATGTCTGTCCATACAGTATCTACTTATAGCATAACTCGGTAAAATTTTGTTTATACTGTATAAAGAGGTTTTCACACTTGTACCGGCATGGTTTGGGTCCGGCGAATCAAACATCAATGTTTCGTTTTCATGACACTCTACACGGATATGCGCCAATCAATATGTCAAAATATTGACATTCAATTGGATTTTCCACCGCCGGCCTGAAACCGTGCCGGAACAGGTGAGAAAGACCCTTAAATCATATTCTGAGAAAAAGATGTCTGTCGATACAGTATCTACTCAAACATTTGATTTCAAGACATTTTGAGGACATGTGTGGAGCACCAAAGTGGATGCATATGAAAACTATTATTTTTACTTGCTCAAGAAGTGAGCATATACTCTGTGCAATTCAGCCTAGTAGGCTGTGAGTTACTGGTTACTCTCCACATCTATTCCTAACTTCTTGTATACAGTCCTAATAAGAGATACTTCGAATATAATTAAAGCACCCACTCAGATCTGTGCCCTTTAGCATTATTAGTTCCCTATTTAGGAGGACACTGAAAATAATGGTAAATAATTCACAAATAATATTACCTAACGGCGTAATATAAATCTTGTGCATTTTCCTTAGTAACAAAATAAACTAAGTTGTCTTTAAAATATAACTCAACCATATATGTAGGTTCTAATCTGTTATTAGCTCTGTTTACACTATAGAACTAGTTTGAAAAAAAAAGTGTGGTGTGCCCAAATATGGTAGTGATAAACCCAAATATGGTAGTGATATGACATCATCATGTCTATATATGGGCACACTTTTTTTTTTTTTGCTTCAGTTGCAAATCAAACACTCACTATTACAAGATAATTAAACAAATTATAAATGTAATTTTTGTGAATTCTTTTAAAATGTTTTTGATAATGAATTATTTTAGTAGATAAATAATACTGTATTCAATATTGTAGTGAAGTTCAAGATAATTTACTTATTTTATACCAATATATGAAATATAGTTCTATTATAATTGATACTATTTCTCCTTCTACTATAATTAAATGTTTTATACATCATCAACGTAATCAGTAAATTATATACAATTCATAAACTTCTAAATTTTACAATCTTAAAAATATTGCACATTATAATTATAAAGCTTACATTAGACAAAACTCAAGGAATTTGGTAAATGATAATAAAAAGTAACTCTTAACCCATTGGGAGTACAAAATGTAGAAAGTTGACTCATTGAATCAACACCATTAGTGTTTTATTCTACAGAATTGACCAATAGCTGACATCATTGCCAAAAGAAATCTCAATCTAGAATTTTACTCTTCGGCCATAGCAACACAAGACACTAAAGCCTGTTTTCAACTAAGTCATTATTTTTTCGTGAAAATCCAATGTTCTTCCAGTGGCAAACAAAATATATATTTAAATATATAGATTATTTCATAAATCTTCATTTATATTTCATCCTAAACTAAAAATGTGTTCTTCTTTTCAAATTTTACGTTTTTTTTCTCCGATACCCTTCTTCAAATAAATGCAATGAAGATACAATAATAATAAAAATAAATAATCAAATCAGAACATGCACTTTGCTGTTTTATGGGTGCTGTAATATTTTTAGCCACAAACACCTTTTAAGATAATATTGTTCCAATCAGTGGTGTAATGCATGAAGCAAAGGGGAACTCCAATGCTGGGTAGTTGCATTGAACTGCTTATGCTCTGGGCCCCTAGGTTTAGCCAGTGAGCGCTCATAGCCGTTATGCCACTGGTTTCAATATACCAACAAATTCTGACAAGCCCATCTCCCACTGACTGCAAGTCTCCACATAGTAAATATCTGAAGTATTGACACAGTGGTCTAACAGTGAGCTGTTTATATTGTCAATGAAATGTTTGTGTTCAAATCATACAACAACTGTATCAATAGCCAAAATAAAAAAAAATTCAATTTTACTTCCAGTTTAAATGCAAATACCCTAAGCAAATTAATAAATAATATTAATTAATAATAACATTAAAAACACAAACAGATATTGCACTGCCAAAAAAAACGTATGGTTGAAAAAAAGGTGGTTAGCCATAGAAATGTTATGAATGTAAGTTAGATGTTTGCCTTTAATCTCACTGATAACACCTCAATAATAATAATAATATAGTTCATTCTTATATAGCGCATATAAGCAAGCTCTCAATGCGCTGAACATTATTACCCCATTTTTTGGATCAAACGCGTATGGAAACATACTCCCATAATGCAGCTAGTAATCAACACAAAGTTGTGTCTTGTTCTAACCGGGTTCCCATTTATAGACCTAGGTGAAAAGAGGCAAACGTAAGTAAAGTATCTTGCCTAAGGATGCAATGCAATGCGGCGAGAGTTGAATTCGAACCTCGATCTCACGATCAGTAGTCGAGCGTCCAACACACCGCGCCACACGCCCTCACACGCCCTTGCGGGTTTCTTGCCATTTTCTCGGTTATCAGTCAGTAAAATTACATTACAGTAAAATTATCTAACTTACCTACAATCCCTGGTGCATATTTAAATTATTATCAGGTTTAAATGTGAATACTGCCTACACATAATTTACATATATACCAGGCTATGGAGACAAATAATTAATTATTCATATATATTAATATTCAATATTAAAATAAGTTTGTGTTTCTATTCCACACCCTTGTTTTTATATTACCTTTTTACTTGAAATACTTCTGTGGATCTATTGGTATTTTAAATGCACTATAAATATTATGATTGATAAACATATTTTTAATACCTTTAGATAATATATTAATACCAATATTAAACATAATAATCTGCTTATTCATAATACTGTATAATTATTTTAACTGAGATTTGCCACAGTATAAATAAATACCGAAATATTAATATTTTTAAAGTTTTAACTTTTGAAAAAGCTAAATGAATGAAAATGTTTAATTTATGAAACAAAATTGATAAACTATTATGTTTGGTAACTAGCACACTAAGACAAATTATCTTATTCTGATAAAACAGAAACAGAATTTAACCAACATACAGTAAAAATCTTTTTTTGGTGTGTAGTGTATCATCAAAATTGGCGTGTTCAAAGTAAAATACAAAATAAAGAAGATTTTGAAAGTAAATTCTAAATTAAATTTTAACTTTCAACCCAATGATAAATATTTCCAAGGTATTTACTATGAGGCATTTTCATTTAAATTTCTTGTATCACCTGTATTATCTGCAATATGCAAATAATGTATGTAAATTCCACATCTAATTTTAAATCTAATTAAAATCTGGATATACTAAAATTATATTTATTATATACTGTAGCTATGATATATAAAGGAACTATTACTAAAGGCCAGTCTTTTCCATGCCAAGCACACATTTTACTTTTTTTGGTGGCAGGTTTCCTTGCTTTTTTTGTGTCAAAAACATGCTTAAACCCTGTTAACTGAGGGTGCTTTGAATTAGGTCAGTTTGTTCCAATTATTGGTGCCTGTATACTATGTGTTCCTCTTCTGGTAACTACTTTTATTGAAAAAACATGGAACACAATTACTCTTTGTTTTGATTTTCATCCATTGGGAAATTAAGTTGTTGGTTATTTTTTCTTTAACTTGACACCATCACCTTTTAACCCCTCTGGACGTAGTTCTCGATATTGTAGCTGTAGTAAAAAAAAAAAAACAATACCTTATGTTGATGTATAACATTTTAATGGATATATTGAATCAAAATACATAATCAAAAACCATACAGGTTCTTGTCAGATTACCAAAATTACTGTAAGTAACATTTGGACTTGTAGAGAATTTAGATGGGAGTTTTCCATAGTCTATATTGTAGTAAATATTTTAATAAATTATACATACAATCATTTATGTCATTAACAGAAAATCAGCTACAATTAATGCCATGCGTGGGCAATATAACAAAATATGAAAATATAATATGGGTACAATAGGGTTATTGTACTGACACACTTTTCGACCTCAGAGTCTCAACCCCTGCATTGCCAGAGCCAGGTAATCTTAAGCTCTGTCTACACTATCAAACTAGTTTGACAAAAAAAGTGTGATGTGCCCAAATATGGTAGTGATATGACATCATCGAAGTCCATATATGGGCACATCACATTTTGTGGTCATAGAATATGAAGTTTGATAGTGTAGACAGAGTGTTATTACCCAGATATGTTTTTATATCAATATAATATATTAATTTGAAGTGTTAATGTTATTACCAAAAAAAATATTAATCTGGGAAGGCACTGAATGCAAATCTCAGAGTTATCGAAAAAAGGCTGTCACATATGGTAGTGACGGCATTACCATAAAACTCTATGCACTTACTGCAAGCAAGGAAATCTAACAACAGGACGCTGAGCTCGCCTTACCAAGATAGGAACTCGTAACAGTCCTTTGATCTTATGTCTGGCTGCGACAAATACCAACACAGTACTGTACTATGTACATATTTTCTGCGGCGTACAGTGTCTGTTAAAGGGCGTGGAACTGGTCGTGTCGCAGCCACAGATAAACCCTTTGATATCCGGAGCTCACTATCCTGTTGTTAAATTGCCTTGCTGCAAAGCATGTACTTACTAATTCATCATCTGAAGGCACTCTTGATAGAAAGTCTAATAACTCATTATTATTAATTGCATGAGGAGCTCTTAACTTCTTAGTAAATTTATTAATACCTGCAATTAGAAACAAATATAAAACTTAATTGTGACATCATTGATAGAGGTATGTCAAAAGATGCTTTTCATCCATTCTTAGGCATCAGTGGCCGTGTGCACCATTGACACCTATGTGAGATTTTTCACTTAAGTAAATAAATAAAGTATTTCCCTTAAATTTCATTCACTTAGATAGGAGATTTTGTAATTTTGTTTTACAAGTGTGAATGGAAAAAAATGGAAAAAGCTATAGTTTATAGTTGTGAATTGGTGGTATTATTTGGTAAAGTCGGATTAGGGAATATATCAAAATTACTTTACTGCAGTTACTGCAGTAACTCAATTTCTTTCTGCAATAATGTAATGTATGATATTAGTTTGTTTCAATGAATGTAGGCATTCAAATGAGGCAATCACTGCATTGAACAGTTTAAAAGATTTACAAAACACTAAATGAATATTAAAAGTTGTTTCACTTACCCCATGCCATAAGGAGGTATCGTAAAGGAATTAAATATAATACCATGGTAACAATACACAGGATAAAGATGAGCAGGAAGGACAACCATGGAACAGTAAAATTAAATGTACTGAAAAAATAGAAAATAATAGCAATATTATTGACTTATATTGAATATTATACAATACTGCCGGTAAACGCAAGGCCATTACATTTTTTGTGTACAGTATGTAGAGAAGTGCATGTTCTGTTTGGGAACCTTTGATTGATCGTTCTTCACGACGTTATTTTATTTGTACTTGCATTCAATACATAGTCATTTTTTTATTTAAAAAAAAAGGAATAAGACATGGCTTTTAAATTTAGCCCCAGCCTAAATTCGCGCTTGTTTTGTCCCATTTGTCATTCATTCTCAACTTTGCATGAACCATCCTTATATGGGTGGGGTAAATCCAGTGGCGTAACGGCCATGAGCGCTCACTGGCTAAACACAGGGGCCCTGGAGCTTATGGGAATCCATGAGCAGTTCCCACAGGAAAAAACAGGCATTAAAATATGCTGAAAAGGCTAAAAATGCACGAGGCCTCCAGCATTTGAACTTGGAGGGTGACTTAGGTTTCCTAAACCAGGGGCCTCAGGCCTCTGCGTTACGCCACTGGGTCAATCATAGAGTTCACAGTTCATCAACTTACTTTTTTACCCTTTCCCCGAGACATGCGATATCATCTAACGTATTCTGAATTGTCTGACATACTTTCTCTATAATATTTAACTTTTCCCTAAAGCTTTTCTTTTCTTCCTGAAAAAAAAAGAAGATGCATAACATTATTTTTTTAAGAACTTTAAACAAAATATTATAATTAAAATAAAATATACTATGTATTTATTGTGTATAAGATATATATTCAAATTAAATGCAATACTGTACAACCATTTATTCCTTCATTGTATAACAAAGTTAATTTCAACATATGAACTATTTATAATTATTATTTTAACAAATAAACCAAAGCATCGAATATTAATACAATTGATACAAATAATACATAAACTCACAAGTATATACATATTAATAAATATAAACAGTAGTAAACAATTGTCTTATGTTCTAGCCTTTATAAATATATGTCAACATACAATACCATAAATAATAATGCGAATAAAGAATAATAGTAATGATTTTTAATACTATTGTAAACATGAGTCAAGCTAGTTCCCCATCCAAGGTATTTTGGCGTTGATGAAATTGTCATGAAAAGGAGCGGCCTAAGGTAAAATTGTTTATGAAAGCCAAGATAAATTTCATTTCAGGAAGTATTACCTCAAGCCACGGAAATTTGTGTGAAACTAGCCTACTACCTATAAATATATATATATGTATATTAAATGAAGATATGCCATTGAAATATTTTGTAATTTATAAAGCTCTGTCTACACTATCAATTTAGTTTGACAAAAAAAGTGTGCCCAAATATGGTAGTGATATGCTCAAATATGTTAGTGATATAACATCATGTCCTCCATATATGGGCACATCACATAAAGTTTGATAGTGTAGACAAGGCAACAACTTTTAATACAAACCCAGATTGGGATCTACCTCAATATAAAGCTTGCAACATTTTTATCAAGTGCATTGAAAATGCTTTTAAAATGTGTTATATCATAATATTATGGATAATAAAGGTTTATGAGAAATGTAAGAATAAAAGCAAATACAAATAAACACAATTGAAATTTGAAACCAAACAAATATTATTATAAATGAGTAATATTTCTAAATTAATTTAAAATATTCAATTAAATGAAAGAAGAGACAAAGTACGAAAAATGAAATTCAGTTGCAAAGCAAAATTAAAGAAAATTATAAAATTCATTTGCCAAAATAAAATGACTTAATTTATGATAAACTTATATATGTGCAATTTCCATAAACAACAGTGTTAATTATTAACCCTTTCATGAATTTTATTGTTTTTTTTTATTGTAATTTCTGTTTTTTCTGCTGTAAATAATTGGTTGTTTATATATCAATGAGATCCTTTGTGGTTTTTTATTATGTTTTTTACTGTAGTCTGTATATAATAATATTTTTAAATTTTATATATCAATGTTTTTCTCTTTGAAATTTTATATTAATGTTATATTTGTAACAAACTCGCAATTCAATTTTTTTTGGCCAAAGAGGATTTCTAGTAGAAGTATAGCCACGTATGAGACCAAAAAATCTGCCCTATATGTGTGAGTGTTGACAGGTCTACACCCTCTATTTTCATAGTTTTTCCAACTGCAAAAACCCATGAAGAAGTATTGTATTTGGCTAAATTGGGTATAGATTTTAATCCAAGTAACAGTGGGTGCCACCATAACTACTGACATTTTAGGCCTCAAACATTATTGTTAACATGTTGTAATTATGAAATTATCAGATAGACAATAGAATTTTGGATATTAGGTTTTATTAGCCATGAAAGACAGATACAAATCGGAAAGACAGATACAAATCGGAAAGACAGATACAAATTGGAAAGACAGATACAAATCGGAAAGACAGATACAAATCTGAAAGACAGATACAAATCGGAAAGTATATGTATGAACAATCAAAGTTGTGAATTTCTGGGAGATGTTGTGTTAAGTTCTACATCTTTCACAAATTATAGAAAACCTGGTGATGCCCATGCTATAGCACTGAAAACTATTTAATTTGTGGGAAATTAAATTCTGTGCAATATTTGAAATATTCTAGGTCATAAACATAGCAATTTCCTAAAATAAAAGGAGACCCACAAATACAATCAAATGGATTAATGGAGTATAATTGTGCTGTGTTCATATCGATCGTGCGTGTGGCGTAGTTTGTTTGGTGTTGGACTTTCTTATTGCGGGATCAAGAGTTGTCCTAGTTTGTTGTTTGCCTCACTTGACTCAGGTGTAATGGTACCTGGTATGGCCTAACTGGAACAATCTAACAATTGCATAGACTACTAGCTGCAGAATTATGGAAGCCAGCTATATGTTTGATCTAATGACCAAGATAATGTGAAGAGCTTAGAAATTTGAGCATTAAGCACCAAGATTGACATATTGGAGGTTCATAGAACTACATAATTGGAGCATTGTAGTAATATCATATTTTGGCAATAAGCTAAAGTTAGTCAAGGCAACTATTACATGACTCAACATTGATGAAAAAAAAGTCGAAACAAAACAAAATAGTAAAGACGTTTCACTACACATACTGTATAGGAAAAATTAATATAGTGAAATATTTATGCATGAAATGAAATGCAATATTTGTTTTAAAAATATAAAGAAACATGTATTTGCAAGAAAAGGAAATGGACGAGTGAACCCTTACCTTATTCTTCTTTGACTAGGAATAAACAAATACAAACAAACACAAGTCACATGATGCCTCAAAACTATAAATCGTGCATGTGGAAATTTGACTAAACTTAAGTTGGTTTACATCATAAGTTTAAAATCTGGTTCATTTAATTACCACAAATAATCACAAATAATCACAAATATTTGCACTTTTTTTAGTGTTTTATGTGTGAATATAACTATTTGTGATATTTATAAATTTTAGAATAAAGGATTTTATGAAGGGTGAAAACAATATTAGTGGGAGGGGGAATAATTTGAAACTTTTCATCAAAACAGGAGAACATATTTGGTGACTGTGCATTTCATTCACAATCACATTGTTTACATTAATGTGTGTTTACTCATGCATTAATCTACCTCATGCATATTCAATACATTATTTGCATATTCATGACTTACCTTTGAATCTTTATCATCGTCGTCATCGTCATCTTCACTGTCTGCATATTCCTAAAATTGACAAAATATTTTTATTTAGCAAAACTATTATTATTAAGAATTAAATAATATAATAACAGTAAATATTTTGGGTAAAATAAAAAATTACTATGAAGGATGTAATAAATAGTATTTGTGATAAAAATGAATGAAGATGGCCACTATGATATCTATGTATTGTGATGAATATAATATCTATTTTTTATGTTTTTAATAATGTAATATTATTGAGACAGTATTACAAATCTGTCAAAACAGAACTGTGAATTATCTGACTGTTGCTTACTAGATAGTATACTGTTCAGAAGGCATGTTTTGTTTGTATGGTATGGGATATGATATGATTAATATACAGCGTTCACATGTCTTGTGTCGCCCTCGTGCTGTTTTGATCGGCTCACAAGCGGTTTCACCCAGCGAACGACTGTTCAAGTGCGGATCTATCGAGAGCGACCCACGAAAGACAACGTATATATTGATTGATTCAGCGCTGTATTTTTTACAGCTGTGTTTATATATGAATTTGATGTATGCAAATAAACAGTATGGACAAAAATGTTTCTGCCTATCATTACCATAAATGGAATTTTGTTTGTTTACTTTGATGTAAAATAAAAGTCGATTTCATTTGCTAAATTGCATATTGTCAATAAAATAGAATATATAAATTAATTTACCATTTTTTAAGTCAGTAAAGTTATAGAAATTGTCAAAAGGAAAATGATTTCTTGGTTTAATGATACAATTGATAAAAATTGGCAAAAACAACATTGCTGTTAAGATAGAAATGGTTACAGAATTAAATCAGAATGTTTAAGAAAAATGAAAATAGCAGCGTGAAGTGATGCTATATTGTTCACATTTCAAGAAACGAGTTGTACATAGTAACATAATAGATGAATAAGATTGATGGTACAGAATAAAGATAAAGATCCACATCGTTAATGTTAGCTAGAATGAAAGGGAAAACATGCTCATTAAACAATTACTGCCGACACTCACAGACACCTCAGGTGAGAGAGACTTCTTTGCCTTTTTCCTTTTCTTTTTCCCCTGGAAGCAATAAACATGCAGATCCCAATACAACAGTTAAAAACACACAAGCACTATATACTACAGTTTTCATTCTTCATATCACATACACTCCTAAAATTTGATATAAGTGACCCATCTGCCGCAAAAGTAGTGGAGCTGTAGCTTGGTGGTTAACATGCTTGCCTTCCAATCCAAAGGTCCTGGGTTCCATCCTGACCTAGTGTCAGGGTTGTGCGACTTAGTTTATAAGCATGATAAATTATTAAATAGTTTATCCATGCATCCCTGTAATTGGCTAGTTTGTGCTCGCTGTTGGAAGCGTATGAAATAAAAATTGTGCAATTGTTTTGGATATACTAAAAACATCCTGATAGTGTAGGTTGAATACTGGCCTACATGGACAGAATCACTAAAGATATTGTACATAATGTAACTGTGAAAAACTATTGGCACTATTCTGATTACAAAATACTCAGATGACATGTTGATTAAACCATGGAGAAAAAACTCCTCCATGATTAAACAAATATACATATGGGGCAATTTCTTAATATGTGATATGGAGAATTCAGCCACACGCATTAGACAAATGTTAGAATTAAATGTTGAAAGACAATACACTATATATAGTACTGTAGTTGTAAAGCTATATTAGGATAGCTGAGCTAGATTTAAAATGGTTGTAAATACTTCAACCTATAATTAATTTTATTAACTCTAATGATTCCTTTAATTTTAAGCATGATGAAAAATTAGTTGAATTAGTTGTATTTGAACCTACTATGGGATTATTTAGGGACGACCTCAATTATTATTCTACTGCAATTACTGCAGTAACTACATATTTGTTTTGTCTGTTTAATGCAATTATTTAGCAACCCAAGGTTTTTACTGTTCATTGCACTGACACTGCCTCATAAACTTTTACTGAAAAAACTAAAATCATCAGCAAGTTACTGCAGTCAAAATATGTAGTTTTACTGCAGTAATGATCCCTTTAAGTGTAAAATATTTTTTTAAATATTAATTCTTAAAGAAATAATAGTTCATGCAAACATTAATATGTATATTGTGCAACACATTTTGTGCCAGTATACTGTAGTACATTTATAATAAAATAATTATATTAATTAACCATGGCATAGATATTAAGCATGCAGAGTATATATCTACTATTAGAAATACATTAAAATGACGACAATATAGATTAACAGAAGTAAATATTATACAATACTTACATCTTCCTCTACATTCTTAGTAAATGGTGCAATTATACTATTAATAAGATATTTCCAGAAGAAGATGAGGAGGATAGCCATGGGTACCATATACAGCTCAAAGTTCCATACTATCACAAGATATGCCTAATAAATAAATATATAATCATGATGTCTCATGTAAACACAGGCTTGAATTTCAACTTTGAAATAACATGTTTTTGTCCGATAAACTTGTTTATTCCAACAATGGCATTGTAATGTAATTAATATATAAGATATATAATTATTAAGTGTTATAAATTCATAACTAATGTATAGGCAAGCTGAAAGCAGTGACGTAATGCAGAGACCCGCGGCCCCTGGTTTAGCGGCTCTCCAATGCTGGAGACCTCTGCCATTTTGAGCTATTTTCTTTTTAGCCTCTTTATTTTAATGCATGTTTTCTTCCTCTGGGCCCTGCTCAGGGGTCCTGTAAGCTCCGGAGCACCTGGGTTTAGCCAGTGAGCACTCATAGCTTAAATGTATCCTAAACTCATTAATTAATAAATATGACATATTTTTCAATGTTCTTACAATGAATGCTGTAAGACTTCTTGGTTTACTTTCCCATTGAAAGCAACTGTTGATGAACTTCCCTGTGTCAATGATGTTTCCAACAAGTTTGGTTACACGATTTACATTACGTTGTAATACCTGTAAAAGGTTACACAAAAAAGCACTCATTATTCAAGTCATAAACATTTCAATTATTATACAGTAATTAATTCTAAAAGTAACTGTACAAAGTAGCTGATGCACTCCAAATTTGGAAATTGGGATGATATTACATGTACTGTATACAAGTTACACATGATGTACAGCATTAGACCATTTCAACATGTGCCCATGAGCATTAACAGGAAAGTACCTACCAATGGCACAAAACATAGCAGAGCCTATATCAGATTTACTGGAGACAATAGGATCCTTTGCTCTTTTCCTGTATTGCTCTCTTTTTCTGGTAATAGACAGGAGAGTTTTATGTCCCACCTGAATGTACAAGCAGGCCCTAACTAATTGCCATGTAACGGGTGTAGCAATGATGCAAATTTATCATTAATTAAAATTGTAGGCATGTATAGATACCGGACTTATATATAATATTATGTGTAACTCACTGAGATCTTAAATTTCTGGTCAACTTCCATGTACTTGGTTTCACGTGGGTTTACAGTTCGAATTGCACCTTTAATCTAAAAATACAAATAGAAATTAAACAATTACAGTAAATCTAAGTGTTATTTCTAAATTATTCTGCTGCAGTTTTACTAAATGTATGGTTTCAGTTTATTTCAATGTAGACAAGTTATATTAAGGCAGTAGCTGCAATTTAACAGTCTATGATTATCAAAAAAGCTTGCCAAATAATTTGAAAACAGGTTAAAGTATAAACAAAAGGTAGGCAACTGCAAGATTGATTGGACATACAGTATCCTTAATGTAATTGAAAATTAAGTTTCTGTTTTTTTCATATTTGCTAAAACAAAAACGAAAAAAAAAATGTTTATTTTTCATTTAAAATAACATTTACACGTACATGGTTGAAGATGAACTCCATTTCAAGTAGAAGAGCTCCTTTGACCCTTGACCTTAATTTCTTGTCCTTCAGTGAGTAGAATTTTCTTTCTCCATTTTTAATCTAAAATATGAACATACAGTAAGTACATGAATAACTATACTTAGTGGTTGAATTGTTTGTATTTGCCCTTTGACCTACTGTACTCCTACAGACTTCACTGAGCAGATAGATTAAATTTGTTTAATTGATTTTCCATAAGTAAATGTAACTGATATTTGTTTTGCCTTGGTAAAGAGCATTCACACAGCACATTGTGTTAGGAATGTACAGTATTGTAAAACATGCATTAATCTCTAGATTATTCATAAATTCATAGGTCCAAGGTTAAATAAAATATTATATATAGTTAAAATTAAAGATATATGATATCAGAAATATCAAAAAATATATATAATACAAGTATATCCACCTGTAGTATATATAGTATCATATCATGCGTAAACATAACATTAAAACTATATTTTTATATACTATAAACTGTATTTAATGTATATGTATTTTTATTTGCTTACATTTAATAATGGTATTGCTATTTTGCCTAAGAACTCTGGACTACCATGTTTATCTTCATCATACACTGTGATCTCAAGAACTGAGTGGATGTCCTTTACATTGCTAAAAGGAAACAATAAAAGAAAGATTATTGCCATTACTATTGTTTGTTTGTTTGTTTGTTCTATCTTTATACTGGGTGACCTCTTCAGTCAAAGACTGATCTCCCAGAGGGCCCAGTTGGTGATCAGTGGCTGTGATGTACTAATACACTGGGGTAACCCCCTACTCGTCTCAAAAGATGTACTAGGTTCTTTAAAGTGCACACGAGCAAGTTGTAGTGTACTGAAAATAATAGTTTTTACTCTTTTTTTGGGAAATTTCAATTGACCTTAACATGTTGTCCCATTGTGAGTGTTAAAAATTGGTAATAGCGAATCAGAACAATTACATTACAGTAAGAAATATTGCCTCCATGGTATAACCCTTTCACAATAAACACTGTGATCAAAATCAAAGTGTATCTGGAGCACACCATTCATATTAAGTAGAAACTAGAACCCCGGCCCATTGCACATCAATTAAGCAAATAATTAAGGCACTTAAAATACAATTAATTAATGATTGTCTGAGGTGACCGTCTGATCCTAAACAACACCTGCGTTTAGAGCCGTATCTTTCACATTCTGTCCCTTGTATGTCTCAGTACATTTCCAAAATATGAAGAGCAGATTGCAGATTGCACACCATATAAAAACACTGTGTGTGTGAATTCTGGAGTTCCTTCAGAGTGTTGAAGGCAATGTGAATAGGGTTTTACTCTATCTATTTTAATATGTGTTGATAATTTGCATACTCACAATGTGAACACCTTTCCCCAGTCTGGATTCAGCGTCTTATAAATCGTTTGAGTTTGAAGCCGGGTATTTACCAACTCAAGAACACAAAATGGATCACTTTTTCCTGAAAACAATTTTATGCGTATTTTATTATACGTAAGAGATTCATTGAATTATTATTGACAAAACTATAAGAAAAAAAGTAACCAGTTTGGTACAAGCTGGTAAAACATCTATAGAAATCAGCGAAGAATAAAATCTGCCAAGAACAGACAATCAAAGAAACAAACAAACCACTGTACAATTTTAAAAACCTCTTAAAACACTTTTTCTTGAGTAACTCCTCTCACTGTTTCTATGAAGCACTTTAATCATTTTGACAATAATAATATTTAAATAATGAGCATAATATTTCAACAAGTTCAATCTCACGGCTTTGGAACCTTTATCTAGGGCTTCATTAGCCCATGAGATTATGAGCTCTAATTGTATTCTACACAGAAAGCACAGGGGAAATCATGCCATTCTAGGTGCATTCACTGTCGTTTACTCAATGCATATTTATTCAAACAAAATGGCTATAAAATTTAACAAAGTCGCTCGATTAACTATACTGTTATTAATACAACATCCTATTAGTACACACTTTGTCAGATGGGACAATCATTTTGTGATATTAATTGCTAATTATAACCACTTATGATAAAAATTAGCATTTAAATGCTATCGGTTGCCTGACAAAACTCTTTCTACTACATAATATCCATTATCATATGCATTTTATATTAGCATTTCTTAACAAGTAATTTGAGCGATGAATTTTCATAAAAATAATGATCTCAAAGTTCAAATGTAAGGGTTTACCTCCTAAATCTGCTGCTGTCAAGTTTTGTGCTCTAATGACTGAAATAGAAAAAAACATAATTATGCATAAAACGTTAATATAATGAATTGATATTGGCATGTAAGGTCAAAGGTCACTTTTTAATACTGTTACTACAAGTTGTGAAATCATTTCAGAGGACACAGTTAGTGGTGACAAGAAAGATGGCTTCAACAATTATGCACAAAACGTTTATATAATGAATTGATATTGGCATGTAAGGTCAAAGGTCACTGTTTAATACTGTTACTACAAGTTGTGAAATCATTTCAGAGGAAAGTTAGTGGCGACAAGAAAGATGGCTTCAACAATTATGCACAAAACGTTTATATAATGAATTGATATTGGCATGTAAGGTCAAAGGTCACTGTTTAATACTGTTACTACAAGTTGTGAAATCATTTCAGAGGACACAGTTAGTGGTGACAAGAAAGATGGCTTCAAGAAAAGAAATTAAGTAACATTGTACAATATATATATTATAATGAGCTCTGTCTACACTATCCTGATTTGGACATGATGATGTCATATCACTACCATATTTGGGCATATAAAACTTGTTTTTTTCAAACAAATATACCGATAATAGGTAGATATTGATGTAATCATCTTAAAACATTTTCCTCAAGGTTAAAGATAGACATAATAAATGAATAGGTAAGATATTTGTTTACAATGCATATTTTTGTAATGATTTGAAAACTTAAAGTAAAATGAATAAATAAAGAATGTTTTACTATTACTTCAACGTTCATCAAAAAGATATTATCCAGCAAAAAAATTCATTACAACCCAAATGAATATATCCAGCACTCTATTTAATATGTATCTATCTATTCTATTTCATTACTTCCTAATGAATGCTATTACTAGTACTTACCTTTTACCTGTAGCCAGCCAACATCTTTAATATCCTTAAGTGACCCACGTAAGCTCTGTGAATATAGATAATAATTGATACATTATTAGAGCGTTATCATTTTTATGCAATGGCTTCTTTTATTTCTTTCTATTTAATTAGAAAGTTTGGTAGTGTATACTCAATACGCGTATTTTACTGTTTTGGTTTTTTTAATTCTGTCTACACTATCAGTTTGACAAAAAAAATGTGAAACGCCCAAATATGATTGTGATATACGCAAATATGGTAGTGATATGACATTATCATGTCCATATATGGGCACATCACATTTTTTGTCACATAAAGTTGATAGTGTAGACAGAGCTTAAGGCAAATGATCAGCAGATCTCCTCCAACTTCTTTACTTTATACGACTTGACATTGATTCTCTTGGTCATTAACTAAGAATATAGACTTGTCTAATGATAATAGTAAGAAGCTTGAAAAGTCAGACACCGCGATATCAATTTCCGCAAAGAAAATTTTGAGTATAAATTCATTTCTTATTTGAATATTAAAATAGAATGAAACATTGCATTTTAATTAACAATGTTTCAGGAGGCCAATATTTAAAGAGGTTATTAAACTGTTTCAGCATGGAGCTATGAAATTAAATCATTTTATAGCTCCATGGTTTATGAAATGAAGTTAGTAACACTTCACTGAATTTGAACCATCAATAAAATGTTTATAGATAGAAGAGAACAAGCTAGTCTAGTCACAGGCAAATACCTACAAAAGCCCTCTTCCCTTTAATTCAAACTCCTCATTGTATTTAAAAAAAAAAAATCTATTTATGATTGACTATTATTTAATAGTTTGAGGAATCTTGGAGCCCACAGGCTTTCTGTATTTCACCCTAGCAGTGTTTCTATCTTCATTACATTTGTCGATATCACTTGTTAGTAACCTATCTTTTTACTCACATATCTTTCTATCAGATCTCTTCTTAAATTCGGGTCAACTTTATGGTTTGAAAGGTCGGAGACAGCCTCCCCTCCAGATGTGCCGGAAATGGTGAGTAAAAGGCATATAATTCCAGCTCCATCCTCAAGTTCCTGTTCGATGTTATGGGTGACCTCTTTCTTTAATTCATTTAGGTCTATTGCAGCTCTAGGATAGAATAATCAAATCCAATAACATTTCCGAAAAACATAAAGCATAGCCAAGATTTATATTCAGCTGGGTCTAATGTAATCATGCCAGCATTAGTAACGATTATTTTATTGATTTCAAAGATTAAAAATTAACCGATGTATAAGGTTCAAACCATGTCATGTGACTATGTTTGAGTGATGTCATAATCTTCAATAATCATGTTTTAACATATTTTTAAGGTAAAATACCAACTAATTAAAATAAACAAATTGTTGTTATTATTATATACATATTTGTATAATGACATTACAGTTCTGTACAAAATAACAACTCTAAGCAATCTTGAAGGATTTTACAGCATAGCAAACATCAAGGATTTTTACATGAAGGGGGAAAGGGCCTAAAAATGAAGTGCTAAACTTAACCCTATCTTTTGCATTGTAATATTTGAAATTTAGGGGATAGGGATGATGGCTGCCCTTGAGACAGTTTGACAATAATAAGTACCTTCCCATTATGTCATCCTTAGCACCGACGTCTTTGTCCCAAACTGATAGTTCTAAGATATTACTTTGGTCGTCATACAGGTGTAGATCAAACTGCTCCATCCAATGAGGATTTAACGTTTTGTTTTCCACCTGAAATAACATGAATTTAGGTTAGAGTTTTGTTTTTCACAGAGAAAAGGGGGTGCCACGTGGGTCCAGACCTTACATCTCTTAGATGGGTTGGAGATGCAATTCAGTTTTTTTCTGTACAGTATTATGTACATATGTACAGGAGGGGGAAGAGAAAGAAGGAAGGGAAAGAGGAGGAGGGAAGGGAAAAACGAGGAGAGGGAAAGAGGAGGAGGGAAGGGAAAAAAGGAGGAGGAGGAGGAGGAGGGAAGGAAAGAGGAGGAAAGTGAGAGAAGAGGAGGGGGAATGAGAAGAAGGGGAAGGGAAAGAGGAGGAGGAAAGGAAGAGAGGAGGAGGGGAAGGGAAAGAGGAGGAAATGGAGAGAAGAGGAGGGGAAGGGAAAGAGGAGGAGGAAAGGAAGAGAGGAGGAGGGGAAGGGAAAGAGGAGGAAATGGAGAGAAGAGGAGGGGAAGGGAAAGAAGAGGAGAAGGGGAAAGGAAAGAGGAGGAAAGTGAGAGAAGAGGAGGGGGAATGAGAAGAAGGGGAAGGGAAAGAGGAGGAGGAAATGGAAAGAGGATGAGGAAAGGAAAAGAGGAGGAAAGGGAGGGAAGAGGAGGGGAAGGGAAAGAGGAGGAGGAAAGGAAGAGAGGAGGAGGGGAAGGGAAAGAGGAGGAGGAAAGGAAGAGAGGAGGAGGGGAAGGGAAAGAGGAGGAGGAAAAGAAGAGAGGAGGAGGGGAAGGGAAAGAGGAGGAGGAAATGAAGAGAGGAGGAGGGGAAGGGAAAGAGGAGGAGGAAATGGAAAGAAGAGGAGGAAATGGAAAGAGGATGAGGAAAGGAAAAGAGGAGGAAAGGGAGGGAAGAGGAGGGGAAGGGAAAGAGGATGAGGAAAGGAAGAGAGGAGGAGTGGAAGGGAAAGAGGAGGAGGAAAGGAAGAGAGGAGGAGGGGAAGAGAAAGAGGAGGAGGAAATGGAAAGAAGAGGAGGAAATGGAAAGAGGATGAGGAAATGGAAAGAGGATGAGGAAAGGAAAAGAGGAGGAAAGGGAGGGAAGAGGAGGGGAAGGGAACGAGGAGGAGGAAAGGAAGAGAGGAGGAGGGGAAGGGAAAGAGGAGGAGGAAAGGAAGAGAGGAGGAGGGGAAGGGAAAGAGGAGGAGGAAATGGAAAGAAGAGGAGGAAATGGAAAGAGGAGGAGGAAATGGAAAGAAGAGGAGGAAATGGAAAAAGGAGGAGGAAATGGAAAGAAGAGGAGGAAATGGAAAGAGGAGGAGGAAATGGAAAGAGGAGGAGGAAATGGAAAGAAGAGGAGGAAATGGAAAGAGGAGGAGGAAATGGAAAGAGGATGAGGAAAGGAAAAGAGGAGGAAAGGGAGGGAAGAGGAGGGGGAATGAGAAGGAAGGGAAGGGAAAGAGGAGGAGGAAAGGAAGAGAGGGGGAGGGGAAGGAAAAGACGAGGAGGAGGGAAAGGGAAAGAGGAAGAGAAATTAATACAAAATTTACCTTGCTTTTATATTTTTCACTTCCAAGCTTAAATTTAATATAAGGATCACTGAGTCCATTATCATCCATTGGAATCAGGTTGCGCCCCTCTAATATTGTTACCGTCACAACTCCACTCCATGTTTGTGTTTTTATCTTGCGACGTTGACTTTCTTGCTTTGATTTTTTAGCCAAGAACTAGAAAAAATTCAACATGATTAATTGATAAATGTTGCAATACATCAATTTATAAGATTAGACAGAAAAAAACAAATATATAACAAAACAATTTTCATTACATTTATATCTAAAAACTAATTAAACAATACTGACAAAACAATTGACAAAAATTGGATTTACAATCTCAAGACATTGAGAGAAAAAAAAACAAATATATAACAAAACAATTCTCATTACATTTATATGTAAAAACTTATTAAACAATACTGACTCAAAATGAAAATGATGTTTGCATAATCATGAAATGTATTCATTAATAAAAAAAAAAAACACATACAATTTACAAACATTTAAACAATTTTTATTTCTTCTGAAGTTTAATAACAATTACTGTTATAGACATTTCTGGAAAGATTTGACACATTTATATACACAAGAACTATTATAACAACAAAATATCACTAAAACTTACATCTTCACAATTAAGTTCAGAATTAGCCGTTGCGGTTCCAATTACAGTTGTTTTATAGACTAATGTATCCATTTTAAAACTTAGAATAACCTAAGCCGAGAGGAACTGTGTTGTGTTGTTGGATCCAAAAACAAAACTTAGAACAAACTGCAGTGTTTTTAATACTAAACACTGATTTTAAGCAAATATTTGAGAGGAAGATCAATAACATCTGTCATAACCTCACGTCATAAACAACATTCATACTTCTTCCCCAACTTTGAAATTAAATTTTTTTAAACTAAATAGTTTCCATACAAAGTAGAAGAACACATCTTGGTTTATTTATTTACTCCTTTTAGTGAAACATAAAAAGGAAGCACTGAGAGACAAGAGCTGGCAAAGACAAACTAATGAAAGGTTTTATTTCTTCTTTATTAACTTAGTATTAACAATGTGATATGAATTGTCAATCACATTTTTCAGTTTTCATTTGACCAATTAAATCAATATATTCAAATTATCACTATGGCCAGCATGGTGACTAAACAAGAATCCATTTATGTAGAACAACTCAGAAAAGGCAGATGAAGATATAAATTTCCTCAAAATGTTTAATATAAATTCCTAGAATTGTATCAAATGTTAAAGATGTATTGTCCCCCTGAAAAAAAGAATTCTTTTTTTGTTGAATATGCCATTTTAATGTCACATATTAGTTACCCACCTAGACCAAAATTGGATTGAAAAAACTGTAATTTAAAGCTAAACTGGCTGCCAGCTAATGGGATTTTGGTTGAATTTAAACATTTATTTTGTCATTTTATAAGTAATAACATAATATTTTCCTTTTTTTCCTACGGAAGTTATTAACTTTATTAACTCTACAAAATAACCTACTCAAAGTCTGATTTAATTAATCTTCATTTATGTTTTTGAGGGACAATATATCTTTAAGTACTGTATAAAAACATTTAAAATATAATACAATCTAGAGATAAGTAATATATACATGTCATACTATTTAATTATTTTGAACAACAACAAATAATTGTAAAAATAATAATTAAAAACAGCAGAATACACTCATGCTAAATTCTGTTTCTAAAATGTACGGCATTTATTACCTTACTATCTCGTCTCTGCTCTGAGGCCTGTAATAAACAAACAGACTTTTAGAAATGTATTAAATTAATATTATTGTTTAAAGGTTTACATGGCGAAAGTAAGTAAAGTAAGTTTGCAGTATACATGTGTTTCTTCCAAAAAAGTAAATTCAAATTAACTTGAGTATGTATCAACATTTTAGTTGTTATTTTACAATCTTCTGAAGTAAAATCTATATTTCAACATTTTGGTTTTTATGTTGGTTTTTTTATATTTTTATTTTCTGGAGTAAAGCTCTGTCTACACTATCAACTTTACATGTGATGTGCCCATATATAGACATGATGATGTCATATCACTAAAATATTTGCGTATATCACTACAATATTTTGGTATATCACTACCATATTTGCACATCACACTTTTTTGTCCAACTAGTTTGATAGTGTAGACAGAGCTTAACATTTTGAGCAATTTCCTCCAGAAGATAATAAAAAAGATAAAACCAAAACGTTGAGACAATTATTTTTTGAAACACACGTACTGTACCACAAACCTGACTTTATTAAAATGTTAAAATTTTAATAAGTTTAATTGTAATTTTTTTTAATATGAACAATATCCATAGACCTATTGATCTGTTAATTTTAATAAACCAATTTCTTTACGATATTAATTATTTTCAAATTGGTTTGATACTGCTACTATAATATATTTTTTTATAAATATATTAAATTTGTATAAACAGTATTGATAATAAATTAAAAATTAATTCTTGTTTTATCAAAATTATTTGTGTGCTTTATGAGTTAAAAAGTAATATTAATAGAAAAATACATAAAGTGAAATAAATATAATATCTCTAGAGACATATATTTATTAATCTGTATATTATATTAGTAGCAAGCAAGCTAATAATGACAAAATATTATTACAACATTTTTCCTAAAATTATAAGTTAATATTATTTTGTAGATTTAATATGCAAGCAAGGAATTATGGAACTGAATATTATCTATGGTTGAATTCGATATTTAATATTAATAATTATAAAGATTGTTAGTTGCTATTATATGTGTTAATACCATGCATATATTAGTCTAATACATCTAGGCCTACACATAATCAAACATCGTATACTCTATCTCTAACAATATTTCAATCTTCTATCGACTAAAGCTGAAGTATAGTTGTTATCTCGGGACCCGTTCTATGGCCACCACCAGGTAGGCTTACTTCATCAAGGCTTCTATGAATGGATGACTGGTTGGGAGCAGTAGGAATGCTAGTAGACCAAACCCAGTACCGTTTTTTATTACGATCATGCGGGAAATTACCTCACAAGCATTTTTGCAACGATTTGTGCAGAATGCCGGAATAGTTCATCATAATAAACCCATGATTTAATTAAAATTTCTATTATTTTTATAAAAAATATATTTGCATACCGCAATAACCTAAAATGGTTCTGTAAAAGGACGTTGTGTTAAAAAATAGAACATTTAAATTTTGATGATTTGCATCAAGTAAAAAGGTAAAACAAATCTATATAATTTTAATAATAATGCCATCAATAACCAATAATTTTTTTTTTTTTGTTATGAATAATTTTCAAAATTTATAAATTATTGATTTTCAACGATATTTTGAAAAGGCCTAAAATTTGCATAATTTTGGTGAATTCATGGGGTATTTAATTAAAAAGGCTTAATTCCTACACAATATATTTAATCTACCTGCAGAAAAGGTACTTTGATAGATTATCCATATCCATAGTAAAGAGCTCCATTATAATATCAAATATCACCAAGAGTTAACTAATTAGTACACCACCATATAAACACAATAATAATAATCGGCATAATATATGCATATACTATAATAACCAATATTATAAAACCATGTGACCTCATAAAGTCGTATACTTGTAGAATAGTTTATTAATGCACTAGTGTACTTTGTACAGGTAATAGGTTCAAAAAAAGATTTATAGATTTAATTACTCAACCAATTATTCCATTCAACCATAAAAGAAATAAAACTGTATTACGTTTTTCTTTATAACCACAACTCAAGATAACAATTTAATGGAGAAAACAATTAATATTAAAATCATTTAAAATTTTAAGAAAAAAATGATTATTTTCCAGGGAGTCTATACAGTTAAAATACTGGGAGACAAATAACTTCCACAATTATCATCTTCAATTCACTACCATTATTCATATGATAGGAAGATTGTTAATGAATGAATTGTAAATAAATTTATTATTTATGATGATTTTCCTAATAAATTCAAATCAAATCATACTATAGTAATTTTTTAAATCAATTATTTAATAATATAAATGTAAAATATATGAACAAAGGTAATAGGTTAATTGCATTAGGTTTTTGTGTATTTTATCCTTTAATTTCTAGTAAATACCGAGTAAGCCTACGAGTGCCATTATTGGGTTTTTTTTTCAGAATGCTGAGACAGAACGCAGGACTCAGCAGAATCTAGCTCATTACATGAACTTTACTATAAACTGAACACACATGCACACATAGCAAGATATTTAGAGCAATTATTAAATATTAAATCAAACAGGATGATTAATTTATACTCTCTCATAACTCCCCATTAACACTTAAAAAAGAAAATCCAATAGAGAATGCTAAAGTTATTATTTCGTTGATGGATACCTAAAATATTAATAATCAATTTCAACACATTACAAATTTATAAGCAAAATATTTGATTTACAAGAATAAATTCTATGCTATTTTAATTTAGGAAGGAAGATAAACAATTGAACTATGATTGAGTTAAGGTGCATTTCTGTGGTGAAACAAAGTGTAGATGACACCACTAATCTGTAGTAAAAACAATAATTAATGATTTGATTTGAATTGACAATAATTGAGTTTAGGTGCAGTTATGCTTATGATATAGTAGACATTCTTAATGAGTGGATGATTTGATTTGATTTGGATTGATTATAATCAGTTGAGGTGAACATCTGTTTTTAGGTAATAAGTTTTGATGTTTGATGTTAATTGATTATAGTAACGGAGTGAGGTGCATTTATGTTTTGAACTGAATTGAATTGAATATCGTAGATAATGCTAACAAATGAAGAGCAGTAAAATCTCAGGACAGAATCCTATTTTATTCCCTTACATTAGACTTTGCTGAAAAGTAATACTTTCCAAAGAAAGTAATAAACGTTTAAATATAATCAGTAATGATGAATCACAAAAACAATCACAGATAAATGATTAACACCAATTTATCTAGATGAAAGGTTATATTAGAAAATTAGTTAACAACAATGAGAGATTAAATATGCACCAATAACAAAAAAAAATGCAACAAAATGTACAGTAGAAGCCCTATAACTTTTGGAAAGCAGTGCCACATTAATAGGTGTCCACTAACTAGGGGTTGGCCGTATTGTTTATATAATGTTTCTTGATCATTTCACAGGAAAGAATCCCCTTAAAAGGTGGCCAGAATGTTCATATATTTAATCATCTCTTTTCTCAAACTTTGGCACTTCGTAATTCTTCTTTAAACCGCTTCCCTAAGCTTTGGGTTCAATTAATGTATATTTCCTTAATTTTCTTTAGCATACAGATCTTTTATTTCTTTTAAATAATAATAGTTGTCATAGTTCATAAACGTTACATTTACGTTACTCTTTACGTTGTGTTGTGTTGTACGGTAATTTCTGCTTTTATATAAGGCATATATTTCCTTAATTTTCTTTAGCAGTACAAATCTTTTATTTCCTTCTGAAACTATAAACTTGAAAATAACTTTTCTTTCTTTTGTTTTTTATAGGAAAAATGTAAATTTATCTATAATCATAGTGCATAGTATAAACAAGCCTTAATAGAGGTTTCTCAATGTAGGGGTTCTACTGCATGCAAATAGACAATGTACAAATAAAGATTTAAATATGCAAGTAAAGACACAAGCAAAGACATAGATATGCACATAAAAAAAAACAGAACATTGCCCTGCAAGATACCCACATGTAGCTTTGTTGCAGTATATAAAGACGTAGCTAAATCACCGTCATTATCATAGTGTTGCACTTCAGAAAGGCTTTTGTGACTTGAGCTCAGTGCCTTCTGCCATTTCAATTTCTTAGTGGTATGGGGAGAGGGCTAAAGCATGCAAATATAAAAATAATAATACAAAATAGAGGTGGTTAAATCAAAAGCAAAAACAAACATAGCACTGTAATTTCTAAAAATATTAGGTTATTGCATAATGGTAGGTTTCTCATTGCCAATCAGAGATTGATTTACAGCTATAACTGTATATCCTCAGGTATAATCCCACTTCAAGTATAATCCCACCCTGTATCCTCAGGTCTAATCCCACCCTATATCCTCAGGTATAATCCCACTTCAGGTCTAATCCCACCCTATATCCTCAGGTCTAATCCCACCCTATATCCTCAGGTATAATTCCACTTCAGGTTTAATCCCACCCCCTATTTTATGTCCAATTTCACAAACAGGCATATCGCTGGGTAGTCTCAGTATTGACTTTTGATTTGGATGTAGGCCTCTCTATAGCCAGTTCTGATGAGTTTTTACAAGCATATGCTTTACCAATAATTGTTTTCCCTAACTAGGCTTTACCCAGGTATGACCCAGCACCCTCCAAAGTCGACCCAATTTCGTGTTCTAGGCAGGTTGGAATACCAGAGGATATACGGTAGCTAAATTTGATAAATAAAATAACTTGATTATCTTGATCTTAAACATGGTAGTTAACAAGATCAATGGTAAGCAAGGTATAAATCCCCCAACCTATATAAACTTGAATTATCTCAATCTTAGCTTTATCCTACTACTACTAGAAGCAGGATCAGTGGTAAGCGGATTAATTCTGCGAACCACTCCTGGTGAATGAGATTTGTTCTGATTGGCAGTGAGGACCTTCCCGTCAAAGAAATAAGCTATAAACATAAAGCATTAGGAAAGAAAATTAAATGCAAGCGATAAAGCACGTGTATAAAAATGCATGCAACGTTGAGAAAAATATTGTTACTGATCAAACTATGATTTTATATTTATTCATGATACAAATGTATACATGTATGATATTGTAAACCTTATCATAGATCCGTTGCTATGGTAATATCAAACAAATATATTTGTTTGATATAATGACAACAAATGTACAGTATGTCAGGAAGTGTTTATGTTTCCAATACATTGAAATGTTAATGTTAACACAGAAACACTTGTTGATGGTTATAGATATTTTGATTTATAAAATTTTGATTTTAAATATGACTAAAGTACTGTATTATCTCTGCATGAATATAATATAGTGATGGGTGGAGATTGGTGTGGAACACATGCTATATAAGCAACAACAACTTAATTTTGACCCACTTGCAATGAGATTTAGAATCTTGCCACCCAACCTAGAGTTTTTGGGACATCCTTTATTCATAGCTTAGAGACTTTTGGAAACATTTACAAACAACAAATATGTCCAAAAAAAATTTGTAAGGATCCGGAAAAAGATAATACAATGAAAGAATAATAAAAAGTGAGTTCAGAAAACCGAATATTGCAGTTTAAAGGATAAGAAGAAGATAATTTTAAGTAACAACAGAACATTGAAGTTTAAAAATGAGAATTCGAAACAAAAACAGAATGAGCGTCACTGCAGACAAAAATGGCTATGAAACTAGAATGTATACAGTGGCGTAACAGACAATTTAGGCCCCTGGTTTAAGCACTCTTGAGAGACCTTCCAATGCTGAGTAGTTGCATTGGGGGCTGCTCATGCTCTAGGGCCCCTTAAGCCTCTAGGGTCTCTGGGTTAGCCAGTGAGAGCTCATAGCCATTATGCCACTGAATGTATATTGAACTATGAAAGCAGTGATGAAAAACCACAAGGTCAAAAGAACCTACTGATATTTGAACTTCAGCAGAACTGGACATGGCTTTTTGGCGGAAAAATCTTAACGGAGAACGATGCTTTCTGTGCATTTTTGACGCATGAAGAAGTGCGAGTAGCTGGTTTTCAGGAGAAGCATGCACCTGGCTTTCAGGGGAAGGATCCACCTGATTTTCAGAGGAAGGATTCACCTGATTGTCAGGGGAAGCATGCATCTGGTTTGGTTCCTCAAGGTATGAGGAAGAACCAGGGGATGAAGACTGAGAAATTAGGTGTAGAAATTCTTCTTCCTCAACAGAAGTTTCTTTATACTAGAAATAATAATTTACACACATATGTATAAAGTAAGTATTATTATTATTATTTATAACTTACAAAATGGCAAAATGGCTTGAAAACGTTAAGAAATATATTGTTACTGATTAAACTGATTTTATATAATATTGATGGCGAAATGGCTTGGAAAATTAAGTATATGAATCATAGGAGCCGTTGCTTGAAATGCAATTGTATACATGTAGGAACAAACCTAAACAAAATCTGTACCTGATTACAGAGCACCTTTAGGTGTAGCCCAGAGGCAGCTCAGGACACAAATTTAAGTGTAAATGTGCATTTTCTTACACACAACTGTGCAATTTGCACTGTAAACTTGCAGAAAACATAGACATCTACTATTGATTTTTACTCTATCTATATCTATCTACTCTTGTCTATCTATTCTCATCCTCAAATCAGGAGATATTTGTAACAAGCCTTTTAACTGTACAACCTTAAACCTTATAGATAGTCATTAAAATTGATGGCAAACATAAACCTACACAATCTTTAAAATACCCTAGATACAACAATCTCGGTTCTGGGACTCTGATATGCCCTTGGCGAGACTGCTAAAATATAAAGGATTATTCCAAAAACATAATTTACTGAGAAATTAAATACAGTAAAATCAATAAATTAAAAATGATTTAAATCTTAAAGCCATTAACTTGGCTTTAATTTATCATGACAATTCACTGGTTTTAGAGTTTTTTTTTATTTTGCCAAGTTGCCAAGTAAACTATAATATGCAAACATATTCTTTATCTCTTAAACAATGAATATTTTATGTTTAAAATATGAGTTGGATTGAACATTTTGATGTATTATTTTAAGGCATGGACGTTGCTGAAATTAATAGACTGAAGCCAATTTGCAGTATATCATTGTTAGTTTAAGTGTGTACATTTAATTAAAATCAATGTGATATTGTTATGTCAAGTAAAATAAACATTTCAAATTTTTTATAACCTTGAAAACGGTGCCATGCCATACATTTCTAATGTTATTTTAGCATCTTTGTAACTTTAACATTTAATTTTACATTTTTAAGTGAAATTTTTATTTTTGGTTCCGATCTTCTTTCGAATTGTGAAAATGCTTTATTATTTATTTATTATGTACAACAATTTCTTGTTAATTCTGGAAGATTTGATTGATGTTTCTGTTAGTTGTTTTAAAATGTTGTTTTTGTTAATCTGAGGCGCCTTGAAGCTAAGGTGGTTCCATCTTGTAAGGCGCCTTTGTGTAATATACTAAATAAAAAAAACTATAAAAAAACAAAAACCTTTGTAATCTAAACTACTGTTTGCTATTTATTTGGAATGAAATAAATAAATTAATGTGTAGATAGATTACTAGATTACATTTATTATTTATTTTATCTATTTTTTGATATTTAAGTCAAATTGGCAGCTTTCCAAATTTTTGTCAAAAATTAATAAAGTGAAATTGCATGGCATTATATGTCTTCCACTAACCTACTACCCTATGAATATCCTATGAATTAATAACCTCCTAGTAATGTTGTCATATATTTATATAGTGCTTTTAACAAGCAGCAGAATGTGCCAAAGTGCTTAGAAGTATTAAACTAAGTTTTGAAAACCTCTCTCAATATAATTGGAAAGATTGTTCCACCGTTTAGGAATCAAAGCAGAGGCTCGATCATAATCTGAATTTTATACTATACAGTAGTATTACACATCCTACAAATCCTTAATTTTCAATTAGCGCTAATAACTACTCTTTAGGGCCGCTGCCGCCGACCTAAATGTTTACCTAGCACGCATTTAAAATGTCCTTAATACCATTAATGTCTGCCACCAACCAATCACTAATAGCACCTATCCTAAAGTACCATTTCTGTAGATCGTACCTACACCATTATTCACACTCAAATTTGGGTAGATTCAACCTGACAGACACAATTATATTATTGCTTTTTTGCTTTTTTTTATGTTGCAATAGACTTTTGATCTAGTTCCATTAGAACATGCTGGTCACGTACTGATACTTTCTCTATCTTATCTTTAGTACTCAATGAATTAGAACATAGAGCTGTGTTTTACGAGCATTATGCCAGTCTAATATATTCTATAAATAGACATATTACTTGCATTTATAAGCTTTTATATAGTTAGTAAATGTGCTAAAGCCGGTACAGAAAGTTGGCATTAAAGACTGTTTTCTACTAGGTGAATTCATTCGCACAATTTAAAAAAATGTATATGTACTGTACATTATGACCAGGACCATGATTAGACAAGCTACGTTCAAATATCCTAAAAACAAAAATATTCTGCGACTTTTCGTGGGTTTCTTACATCTGGTGGGAAATTAGTAATTTACGATAATTCTTTTAAAAATAAGCAATAAGCTTTTAATTTATGATGACATAGGAACTAATTAATCATGTTAATTCATTGTGTGCATGTCGGACGTACTTCTTCAATTCCTCGGCACAATTTTAGTGAATTCCAGCGAACAACCAACATGCATAATATGTCTTGATTACGGCACGATGACATTGACATGAAATCAATGCAGAATCAAGCGGTTTGTAGAAATACGCAAAAATCGAATGATCTGTTTCATTATATTTTCATCTCATGCAATTAAAGAACCTCATAAGTTTCAGAATCATGCAAAGCAAGACACAAAAGACAATGCTAATTTTTTTTTTCTTCATGGGAAGAAAACAGGCTATGGGGTTATTTTGTACAAATACATTCAATGACCTAGTAGAAAACAGCATTTATGAAAAGCAGCAATGAAGCCATTTGCTTTGGTATCTGAATTTAGTTATCATCAAACATGATAAAATGATATAAGTTTTTTAATTGTGTTTTACCCTTCTCTTCGGTTGTGGTGTCCAATAAATATTCAACTATTCGAATAAATTTATAACATAAAAATAATAAAGTATCATAATTAAAGAAAAGAGGTTTCAGAATAATAATAATAATAATAATAATAATAATAGTTCATTCTTATATAGCGCATATAAGCAAGCTCTCAATGCGCTGAAAATTATTACCCCAGTCATTTCCTGATCAAACACCTATGGAAACATACTCCCATATATGCAGCTAGTAATCAGCACAAAGTTGTGTCTTGATCTAACCGGGTTCCCAATTATACACCTGGGTGGAGAGAGGCAAACGTAAGTAAAGTATCTTGCCTAAGGATACAAGCAATGCAGCGAGAGTTGGATTCGAACCTCGGTCTAACGATCAGTAGTCGAACGTCCAACACACAGCGCCACACGCCCTCACAACAATAATGATTTGGTTTAATGCAGGGTACCTAACGTCCATTTTGGAAAGTTACCACACGTATCTTTTGATAAAACATACCTTCCTGTTATGTTAGAGATAATTTATACAGTAGAATATCAAAAAAATACTATTAAAACAAAATTCTATTATTAATTAACATGATAGTGCTTTTTGTTTTATATTACTCAGTACATAACTACAATTAGCTAGCAAGCATTATTACAAATATCATAAATTGGTTAAAGTTATGTTGTTAATTTACTGTAGTGTTCTATCTAAAACCAACTAAAGGAATTTCAAAATTTAATTTCAACAAAATAGTAAACATCTTATTTTAATAATTGTGTAAAAATATGTTTATAATTAAAAATTAATAAATTAAAAAGCAAGCTATTTAAAAAAGAGAAACACCTAAATAACATCTGATTGACAAACGCCAATCACATTTCCAAAAGACATCCATGCAAAAAAAAGTCAAGCACAAATAGAGAAGAATGTGAAAAGTAAACCTACATGATGTTTTTCGTCCCCGCCGGCAGACTCCGATGGACGTCTGTCCCCCGATACAAACTCAGTATCTGAGTGGTCCTGATGCTGGTGACGTTTACGAAGTTTAAGAGAGTGACGACGGACATTAGGGGAGAACTACAGAGACAGTGTTGTGATAAAAGTGGAAAGAATAAAGAAATGAAAACGATAGATAAAGGATAAAATACCACAAATACCCCATAATAAAAATATAATATAAGTACCGTAATTTTTGTTAGAAAGAATTATAGGATAAAGATACACTGGCCCTCTTAACTTGATTGTAAATTATTATCAAAAAAATCATATTGCAATAAATATGTTACTTAAACAATTAATTTATCAACCAAGATAAAAATAACAATATTTATGGCTAGCCTTTGTTTGGTGATAAATTTAAGGATTTGAATATATTATCGTCAATAAATCACACCTACTAATTTTTTCATTTTTTTTCATTTTTTTTTTTTTGGAAGTTGACAACATAAGTATAGCGTAAGGATGACAGTGCATCTTACTCAAGTTTTAATTGTGAACACCACTATCTGGTTCAATATTTTACCCACTTGTATCAATTTATAATAGTGTATTTCAAGAATACAGACTTGTGAATGATTGATATGTCATGCTCTGATGTAGGCTGCATGCTAATTATGTACCCATCTCATACAAAAAATAAATTATGAGAGCATGGACCTATATGGTGAGAGGTATACCCACAACCTGTGCCCTTGTATCATTTAAAAAATGTACAGTGTATGCACTATAATTTATTAATTGAAAAATGTACCTGTTGTTTTTCTGATTTGCGTTTTGGCACCAGCGTACACTCTAAGATAAGATAGCCTAATTCATCATTACTACTTTCATCTTCCAAGGGGAATTCCTTGATAGCTGTGCTATATAATAAATCAGATTTAACAGAAATAGTTTTAAAAAGTCCTCAATAATGATTATAAGAAGTAATACATTAAAGCTTGTGTTACGCTCTATCTACACTGTCATGTGACAAAAAAGTGTGATGTACGCAAATGTGGTAGTGATATGCCCAAATATGGTAGTGATATGATATCATCATGTCCATATATGGGCACATCACATTTTTTTGTCACATAAAGTTTGATAGTGTAGACAGAGCTTAACAGTGTAAAGAAAAAGAAAATTTTTTCGAGAATTACAACTAAACTTTATTGGATTTTAAAAAAATGGAATTGTATAAAAAAGTTAACATAATTAACCAAGATTCAATATCTCTTTCCTTAAATACAAAAATAGATTATACTCTTTATATAACTGACTTAGCAATTACAGAGAGTGATTGAGGGACATGTGCTATTTAAGTCTCAGTCCATATTAAAGATACAGACTCAAGGTTTTAATAAGCTTTTGTGATGTCATCAATATATTGATTATAAAAATTGTTTATTTACAAATAAAATTACTTACGCTGAAGGTTGTAAAGATGATGGGTAGAATTGAGCCGAGCCCATAAAGTCATCAGAGACCGGACCCCTGTCGTAGTCGTAAACTAAAATCATGATTGGATCATTGACATCGTGAATGTTAAGCGTTAGCCTCTCATCCCAGACTGGGTTCAGATTTTTGCTAATTGTTTTGCTTTTGTATTGTTGTTTGCCATGCATAATAAATTTCACATACGGGTCACTAGTACCTATCAAATAAATATAAATAATCAAGTATTTAGGCATATGTACATTAAATACATCTTTTTTTCTCACATAGCTGTCTTCATTTAGAAAAAACGTACCACCATGATCTATTATATTGAAAACCAACATACACAGTATAGTATAATAACATAGAAAAAATGTTGCAATATGCCACTTTTTTTAGCTGACAGGGACTCAATGCTGTATATCTTCTTCAATGAACTTTGTGAGTGAATGAATGAGTGTTGTCAGACCAACCAACAGAAGGCAAGTTATACTGTAACTAACAATTTTGCCGAAGGGCTATGCGGTAGGTAAATCATGGTACATTGGTGAATTAAAATAGGCCTCAGCAGTACGTCGTATACAGGACTCTCCTAACATCATAGTAGGCCTTCTGTTTAAGATCATTGTTAATTTACAACAACACAATCATATTCTTTCTATATTACAAAACAGATCTACAGTATAGATTAAATAAGTTTAACGTTTTGTAATTTTCAAGTGAGATAATTAGTAAAACTCCTTCAGCCAGTCACAATTGTACGTCCACAACTAATAAGCACAAATACTACAATTGCAAAACGTGAAAACACTTAATCTTTCTCCCCGTCTTTCTCACTCGGTCTAAATGGTTTTGACACTATAGTTTTTAAACTAATAGTCATTATGATACAATCAATAAAGTTTATGTAAAGAACATTTTAGCTACACATAATCAGTTATAATTAAAGTTATCTGATTCTACATCAAGCACAGTGGATTTCATAAATTATTATGAAGTGGATTTGCTATCAGATTTATTACGCCATTCAAAGTGCATTTAGCATACCACGCGTGATATTTGATAATAAACAATCAGATCTATTCTAAGCTTTACAAAATTATACGGTTAGCATGCATAATCAACATATATCAATCTATTGACATTGTGTATTTACAATCGTGTAACCTTACTGCTGTTTAAATCTATCTCTAAATTGAAACAAAAAAAAAGGATATGAAGGAATGTTTACAAAATATGCAAAACTCAAGAATAAATAATATTCACAACAAAATGAATTAATTCAATTGCCTTCAGTAATTTTAAGTGGGTAGATATACATTTATTCATATTTTTAATGTAATGGTTTTTCGGCTGAAAAAGATGGTTTTACCATGGAAGAAATATATAGATATATATTTCCGTCATGGTTTCACAATCATTTCACTGACAAAAGCAAATTATAATGGAAGTGTCCCTTCCCATTGACAGTCCTGGTACTGTAAAAGAGCTGCAATATACTATATACCGGTGCCAGCAGGAACACACATATAACTTTTCATATACATGAATTGGAATTAATTTTATTTATTATGAGTTAAAAAATAACAAAAACTAAAATTGCTAAAGAAGTATCAAAATACTTATGTATAGCAATTTCTCTTGTAAACAATTCCTAATAGACTGTTATAGAGAGCATAGTGATTTTTGGCAAACCATCGTCTAAACCACTTAAAACATCATCAGGTTCATCATCATATGCAATCTCTCTAATTAGCTAACCTTCATACAATTATTGTCATAACTACCTTGTCATATTAAATTACAATTTGAATATATACAATATTCATTATTATAATCATAAGCTCCAAGTCAAGTTAATTTTCTATTAATAGCAGCCTGTATAATTAATAATGAAGAGTAGGCCTACTGTTGCAGTATAGTAATTCAGGTATCATCTGATGGTGATACTACACAAATCAAAAAATGTATTATTTCAATTATTCCAATTAATCGTTGTCATACAGTATATCATATTCATTGTTTCTTATTGTAAAGAGAACAAGACAAAAAGAATTTTTTTTAATACATCATTTAAACAACACAGTATCTATACTGATACAATACAAAACAAACAAAAAAAACATTTAAAAAATGGATTAATTATTGATTCTAAGGGCCTGTTCAGACCTACGGAGTTATGTTTTCGTATTGTACGCGGCGTATAACTCCATAGGTCTGAACCAGGAAAAGATTAGTGGAAGCCACCTCGTACGACACTGATCTTTCGTTCGTTACGACAGCTCAAGGTATAGGATTAGTGAACTCCGCTTACGATACGAAAGTCATGTATCAACGATTTTGACCTCTAACCAATCAAATTTACTCCTGCATACCAGATGTTCACCCAAATCGGTGACAATTCAGTTTGAAACGAAAGCGTTAGGTAGAAAAATCTCAACACTTTGCTGTTACGATGCTAATTATATGACATTGCTTGCGATACGAAAGCATAACTCCATAGATCTGAACATACCCTAATTTATTTGTCTATTCTATAGCATACACAATTGCACAATTGCAAATGGTTGTGTCCTTGACAAACACTATGAAAATAGGTTAAAACAATTTCATATTTGGCAATTGCAAAAGTATTATTAAATATAAATAAAAGATTTTACAGTGACACCCTGATAAAATATTCACTCATTCACTCTCCAACAATATATAGGCCTACACTACAAGGTACATAACATTAAATGTGACATTTTATGTGGGACCCTAGGCTATACTGTCCACAAACAGGAAATTTAATACTTTTATTTGACAGTAAAAGTAACAGAAGACACCCCAAATCCAAAAAAGTGTGATGTGTCCAAATAAGGTAGTGGTATACCCAAATAAGGTAGTGGTATACCCAAATAAGGTAGTGGTATACCCAAATATGGTAGTGATATGATATCATCCTGTCCATATATGGGCACATCACATTTTGTTTGTCACATAAGTTTTATAGTGTAAGGTTTGCTAAACATGTACAGTATACTTGTCAATGACAGGTATGGAGTGCAAAATGTTCTTTGAATGACACAATACACATATCCATAATGAATGTAGTATTACCTTTTGGGAAACATTAAGTATACATAATTTATGGCTTTAGTGACTTAATTGAGGCTCAAATTGTAAACTAATTAATAAGTTGTTGAATAATAACTTTATCTAGGGAATGGTTTCTATCTACAAAAAACAATTCTTGTTTTAATATGATGTGAATAAATTACACAGGTTGAAGATAAATAAGCTTCAGTTTCTTACTTTAATTTTACTTTCATAAGGAAAAGACTAAAAATGTGACTATAGGTATACTCAAAAGAAATCCTTTCTTTACTATAATATCGTGTGGTACTTTTAAAAACAATCTTCTAGACTAATATTAGGGTTTTAATGATGAAATAAACAACACAACTTTAGCCTTCTGAACGCGCTATAAGCTTGGAAAAAACATTTAAAAATGATTTGCAGTATATACCTAGTGGGTGCAATAGGTCACACAGACGACAGCATTTTTCTGGCAGCAATTTTTACAAATATGATATATCAGTTGTTTCAAATGCCATTTATAAAGCTTTAAAGATATGATTTGAAGTAAGTATTATATTTTTTAAGGATTTAATGTCAAAGGAATATTATATTACAGAGAAAAATGATTTCATTGGCGATTTCTAACTCTACAATGATTTTAAGAAGATTTGTCAGATGTTTTAAATTACATTATCATAGCTTCCAAAATGATACATTGAAGTATGATAGCAAGTTAAAAATCTAAGTCACTTTATATGTCAGTTATGAATAGCAATGTGGAAGGACTGAACCAAGTTCTACTATGATATATATTACAATTTAACATTTTTTTTTTCATTTTTTGGGGTTTCTTTTCTCTTTTTATATGTGAATAAAATATTATTTTTTTGTTACAGAAGTGAATACTCAATTTCTGTCACTTTAGTTAACTTTATTGCTAAGGTCAAGTCTGGGGGTCACTTCATCACCCTAGATGTTTCAAGTGTGAAGTATCCTATTACAAACACAAACTTTAATGGACTGTTTCAATAATAATTCAATGAATATATCTGACAGTGAATTACAGTCAAAAGTCAGTATTACAGTCAAATGGGACTCATAAATACCAGAAATGCTTTGGGATTTGTAATTTTAGCATGACATGTCCTAATAGACTTTTTTCCCAGACGTTTTTGGGTCTTGCAGCTGGAAATCTATAAATTATAGTGGAGTTTCCATTTTTGCAAAACTGTCGTCCTTAGGACTATAACTGCTGCTTGCTTTAGCTTCTGATTGAGTAGTCCTAATGGGACGTAGCGGGCTAGAGCAGCAGCGTGAAAAAGATTATAACTATGTTTTGCATCAGTTGTGCAATACAACATTGTAGTCCAGTCTTGATCAGATCAGTGAATGTCGATAGCCTCCAAACAAGATATTGTCTATTGACAATTGATGGTCAAATAGTTCCTATTTTTCTAAATTTCTCAGTCATTATCTTGTACAGTACTGTACACTGTTAAAGTATCTGTGTCAGAAAAAAATCTTACTTACCACTTTTATCTCTAATTGCAAGGTTTCGTCCTTCTTTCAACAAAATTTCCAGTTCGTAATATAAATCAGAGGGGGGAATGGCAATCATTGGATTGGCCATCTCTATACCATCTGACCCACTTTGCACTTCTTGCCCTTCTGGATTTGATATCTCTATTGATGGTGACTTTTCTGTTAGTTTCTCTTGTTGCCCTTCTGATGTCTTTCCCTCACCAGCTGCCCCATTTTGTTGCGGTTCTGATGTATGTTTTGGTAATTCTTCTTCCTCTTTTATGCTTTCAGTGTCTGAATCTTTCACTTTTTTCCTAATAAATGAGGGCTAAAAAGAGAAGAAAAAGAAACGATTAATATGACTTTTCCCTATCAGAAAAACATGACTTTTCCCTAATACTATTAAAAAAACAATACACTGATGTCACACTACCATATCTGTTACACAGTAAGCATGGTTTCACATTAGCTCAATATCTAACATTCCTTGTCCAAACTGGTTTTATGAGAAATGTGAACTTGAATTTAATGTTTCAGCTTCTCAATTGCAATTTGTATCAACTTTGACAATTGGAAGATGGAGTATACATGACAACCATTACAATTCAACATAAATAATTAGATTATATTAAAAGCATTGTTATTTTTGTACTGCAAATTTTGTGCAATTATTTTAAAATAAAACATAGAACTCTATTCTATATAGTATAATCATAAAGACACTAGAATACACAACAATTCTATGCTATAGTTTAGAATTTCTTGTACAACCAACAATAGCAAAATGTTGCGAGTTGAACCAATGTATTTTCTCACATGTTTTCTAGTATGTACTTTCCCAAACTTTTTTTCTAGCCCAAAATGTATAGGGTTTTGTCGAAAGTCTGGTTTTTAAATTTATTTTGAATGGCAAAACATGGAATTCAAGACCTTTGGAAACTACGAAATTGAGACGCATGTTTTGCAATTTTCAGAGTCTGTAATCACTTCAGAGTATACTGTAGATTAAGTGTAATAATGTTATCTGTAGGCCTAGCATAGAGATATTTCACTATAATATCTCTATGGTTACAGCTAATTATACGACATCTCTGTAGGATCTATCTTCCTTTGCTCTATCTATGTCAAACCCATTTTCAGAAACCTGAATACTAGACTTAATTAACCTAATGTAATCAACACATAGCACTATTAGTAATCTTGATTAGATAAGGTACAGTGTTTGTGCTATAGCTAAAGGTCACTGTACTTCTTTTAAGGTAAACATGTCAAGTTTGTTTGTTGATCAATGATCATGGACTTCAAAGGGGAGTCCCTACCCCCAATACAGATTTTACATTTGCTGTTGTCAAAAAACAAGAATACTCTAAAAAAGACCAACATTTTATTTTAACTAAAATCAATAAAAGAGCTTAGAAAATATTAGGCCACATGTCCGTTTCCTACAGTATACCCATAGACGGATCCAACGGCGCCCAGCCATACAATAGATAGCAAGTTTATTAGCATTTTTGGCCACTGTCTTTATTTAAAAATCATGGATCAATCTACCAATATCGTAAGCATCAAGTCAGAGTTCATTTAAGGTATGATCAAAGAAATAATTAGTAATATCTAAAACTCTTTAAGTCAAATGAAAATATCTACTGTATTTACTTTACATATTTTTAAATAAATTATTTTATACATATTTTTGTAAATAAGCATCATTCAGGTACAAATAAGATTTTATCACTTTTTCTCAACATCAGAAACCGATTTTTATAAGTTATTACCAGCCTACCAGGCCTAATCTGACGATAATTCTTTTAATACATACCAATAGATTTAACATGATTAGATATGCATTAAATCACCAATATCCATAAAAGTGCTGTTTTAGTATAAAACCATTATATAGAATACAGGTATACAAGGTAAAATAATACTTCTCAAACTCAGTTAAAAACATTGAATGCTTTGATATCAACACAGATGTTTATAATGGTCTTTATACAAAGAGAACAAGTATAGTTATGATAAAAAGATATGTACACAGTTGAGAACATACAGTGGTAATTATGGCAAGCCAAGTCCGCCAAAAGTCCTCAATCCATACCATTCAACAACAATACATTCATTTAAACAATCAACGTAAACCTACATCATTCACCATCTAACCACACCATTTGTTATCATTTCATTCAATTCATTGTCAAGTATAAAAACCATTCATTGTCAAGCCATTGTCATGTGAAATCATTCATCGTCAAACCAACCCATTCATCGTGAAGTCACATCGGTTGCCGTCAAGTCAAACGATTCATCGAAAAATCATTCATCGTGAAGCCAGATCGTTCATCACGAAACCAAACCCTTCACCGCAAAGTCAAATTGTTCATTGCGCGATCAATCACCGTGAAGCCAAACCAATCATCCTGAATCTATTTGTTTCATGACCAAACCGTTCGTCTTCAAGTCATTCATCGTTACGTCATTCATCATTAACTCGTTCGTCCTCAAGTGGTTCGTCTCTAAGTCGTTCGCCTTCAAGTCGTTCGTCCTGAAGTCATTCGTCTTCAAGTCGTTCGTCCTCAAGTCGTCCATCATTATGGCAGTCATCAGTAGGTCAGTCATCGTTAAGTCATTCATCATTAAGTCATTCGTCCTAAAGTCAGTCATCATTAAGTCATTTATCATTAAGTCGTTCGTCCTCAAGTCATTCATCATTAAGTCGTTCATCAGTAAGCCATTCATGGTCGTTCGTTCTAAAGTTGTTCATCATCAAGTCGTTCGTCCTCAAGTCATTCGTCCTAAAGTTGTTCATCATCAAGTCGTTCGTCCCCAAGTCGTTCGTCTTCAAGTTGTTCATCATCAAGTCGTTCGTCTTTAAGTCGTTCGTCTTCAAGTCGTTCGTCCCAAAGTTGTTCATCATAAGGTCGTTTGTCCCCAAGTCATTCGTCCTAAAGTTGTTCAACATCAAGTCGTTTTTCCTCAAGTCGTTCGTCCTAAAGTTTGTCGTTGTCGTTTGTCCTCAAGTCATTCGTCCTAAAGCTGTTCATCATCAACTCGTTCGTCTTCAAGTTGTTCGTCTTCAAGTCGTTCGCCCTCAAGTTGTCATCGTCGTGCAGCAATGATTGCACTACAGATTTACTTCGTTCGCCCTCAAGTCATTCGCCTCCAAGTCATTCATCATAAGGTCGTTTATCATTAAGTCATTCGTTTTAAAGTTGCATCATCAATTCGTTTGTCCCCAATAAAAGTTGTTCGTTTTCAAGTTGTTCATCGTCATGCACCAATGATTGCAGTACAGACTTTGTTTACCGATTGAAGATTTGGACGATTCCATTATTGATAGGGTAGCGAAAATAATCGTACTGCATTTATTTTTATGTAACTTATTTATGTAATTAAAACTTAATATTTTAATGCAAAAACGATTGGGTGCCCATGTGATTTTTGACTAGCGGTTATAAACGTTATGGTATCAGACACCTTAATTAAAAGCTACCCTTAGTCAATGATAGAAAACAATGTGTTTCTTGTTATAATGATCTCATATTCTCGGTTGTTTCAAAATCACATACAGAAAAAAATTAAAAAAATTATCAATAAGGAATTAGAAAATAATATGTACATGGTTCAAGTTAATTGTGATGGGGTGAATACAAGGAAGCACGTAATTAAAAAATCAGGTACTATGGCTAGTATGCACGATATTTCTATTCTATTCTCTGCGTTCTTAATGCAACAGGCCTATAAATTCTAATTGTATTTTATTGTTTATGTGATCAGGTGGTTTAGTATTATTTATGAATTTCAGAGAAATATTTATCATATAAAAAGGTGCGTCAAAATCTGTGTAGTTTCCTCATCTCATCTAAAATAAACAGGAAATAAAGCTATTTATAAGCACAATAAGTATCAAAATTGCATTTTGTTGTCAAAAGTCAATACGAATTTTTCGGGTGGCCACATTATTTTATTTTTACATGTTTAATTAAATCCTTATCAATTTTAATTGTTAGAGAGTTATAAAGTATATATTGTTTAAAAAAAGTTTAGTGACAATTAACTTGAACCATATCATGTACATATTATTTTCTAATTCATTATTAATCATTTTTGTTGTTTTTTTTGTATGTGAAACAAAAATTGAGAAAAAACACATTGTTTTCTGTTATCAAGGTATCATTTAAGTTTATACCATAAAGTGTATATGATCGTCTCCTCGCTAGTCAAAAATCACATGGGCACCCAATTGTTTTTGCATTAAAATATTAAGTTTTAATTACATATGTAGCGATACTCTAAAAGCAGTATTATTATCTTATTAGGTGATCATTTAGAATAAAATGATCACCTATTGTTATTGTATCAAATCTTTATTGTTATTATTGTTTCTGGGCACTATTTTGTGTAACAAATATCTAAAAAAGTTTAATGTCAATGATTACCAAAATTTCACAATGTCTTTCAAATACTTTAACTTAGTCCTAATAAGCTTTTCAGCGTGATCACTCATCCGTGACGTCATGTATACGCCATTTTGTGAAATCACATTATCAATCATATCTCCATAATTCATTATCACATATTAATGAAATTTATTACACGTAAACTTCAGGTCAAGGGTAAAAATATTGGCAAGTAAAAACGAACGCGCACGTAGGGTCATGCGCGTAAAATTGCGCGTTCAAAATTTAATAAGCTCACAATTAAGTTTTAAAAAGCGTAAAAATACGAATTTTTTGTAGAAATCGCATTCTACTCACCATCCTTAGTACATTCACCGAATTTGAGTTCGTTCCGACTTCATCACGCGTAAAAACTTGAATAACGTAGGTCGTGTAATTTCACCTACACCATACATTTGAATATCTTACAGCTCTTCCGAATTAAATGTGACCTTGATGATTATAATTTATTATGAAAGCTGATGAAATGTAGATATGAATTCATATAAAAATTAAGCCTATTGGATGTTGTGATGTTATCATATGGCTAGTTGAAGTTAAAACGTTGTTTTTAAATTTCTTTAGTCGAAGTTTTTTACACAAAACTACTTTTATCGATTTGCGGTTATAGTGTCACTTAATGGAATCACTGAGGATTTACATTATTATTATTATTTATTTATTTTTTTTTTTATTTCTTCTTTATGCTGGGGTCCTCTTCAGTCTGTTCTCCAAGAGGGCCCAGTAGCTTACTTAAGGCACTAATTGTGACAGTGGCTGTGTGCAGAATAGTACAACACAGTAATAATAATAATAATAATAAATAAATAACCCCTACTTGTCTTGAAAGATGTACTTAGGTTCTTAAACTGAGGAACACTTTGTGTACACTAGACATACGGTTTACGGTCCTTCTCCAAGAAAACTTGTTCTACCACCATTACCCTGGAGCGAGTGAGCCTCACACCCTTGCTGATATTATGGCTACATAATTACAGTTCCACTACCTTACTGCTCGGCGCACTTACTATATAAATGTACATCCATGTAGTTTCTGTATTGTAAGTAACAATCAATATTATCACAGAGGCCTGTTATGCATAATTAATCTACAATCACTCATCTAAGAACAACTTGCAATTATAATATATTAATATATTCAAATATAACTAAAATTAGCCTCTTGAGAATGTGTGAAAAATTAATTGCCTGTTAACATAACGGTAAAATATGTTTACTGCAGGAGTTCAACAGTGGCCTGGTATTTATATAGCTTAACAAGTACAATTCTGGAATGTTCTTAATTGTCTATAACCTCCCACTAAAGTGCTGTATCTTCACATTATTAGTATTTCGCAATCAAATATCAAATTAGAAATTCTATAATACAGCATCACATGTATTTCACCTGTATCACCTAATATCATAGAAGAAATCTAACCCTTAACCTAACAATACATGATACAGGCAGCACATGTGACACTAACATTTCCTATGTTACTAGGGAAATATTGTCATTTGTGGAGATCATCAATGAGAATCGGGTCAACCCAATAAACTCTATTCAACGCATTCCAAATGGTAGATGAATTCTGTTATTCGTATTCGTTACCACACCACACCTAATGGGTTATTGCCGAACCTACTCAAACCGCTTGTATGACCAAATTAGCTGTCTATTGAGTATAGACTATAGTACGCCAGCCATGTTCTCTCAAAAATTAAATACCTTTAGAAGAAGATGTAAGATAAATTCCACAACCATGAATGTATGTTATCTCTATCTGCTTCATCTACTATCTACCTATTGAAAGCTCTAATAATAAATATCTTAATAGGTAGGCCTACTGTAGATTAAGATATGTTCAGTGTACAGTGAACATAATATTATTGATTATCCATCCTCTAATAAAAGATAATTACCTTCCAAATTAATTTTTACCTAACAATAAATAGAAATCACCTTGCGAGTAGTTTATTACTGCATCTCTTACAATCCAGGAATATTGCAGGCGGTGATTGACGCTATAATAACATACGCATCTACACACTGTCTTTAGTTAATCACTCCACTGTTCTGCTTGAACGATCAACCACTGCTGTCTTATCATCAGTTTGAGTAATTCCATGACAGACCATGCGGTACAAATCGTACACACAACCAGTCTGAGTGTGCACTGCACGCGCTCAAATGTTGTAAACAAGAGGCAGGTTTAAATTGTTATTGTGCAGGTGGAAGCAGGAGGTTGGGTCGTATTACTCAAAGGCACTGAGGAGTGCTGGGATGTACTGTAATTATATATTAAATATATTATTGGTATATTGGTTGGCGATGCAGATGATTGCATAACACCCTTGATAATTACTACACATTAGTTTATAGCTAAAAAACTCTATTATTTAAATATACAGTTGGACCTACATTTTACATAGGGTACAGGACCAAAAGCTATAGTGTATAATGTGATTCGTAAAATTCAGACTTGACCTTAAATTGACCTTGGTTTTTCCACAATGTGATTTTATTATACAGAATAACAATCTAACATTATTAATTAATAACTAACCACACTGTAAGACATTTATTAGCAAATACCAAATGACATAAAAGATTCACAAACAATTTCAATATTTAAGGCTGCTCTAACAAAACACTATATTTCATGTTATGTATAGTTTATTTGTAAGTTTTTCTTGTATTATATGGTTTTATCTTAACTGTTTGTATTGTATGGAGTGAGTGCAGAATCTGTTTGGGCTTTAGCCTATTTTCATTCCTGGTTATGTTTACATTGATGACCGAATAAATATTATTATTATTATTAACAGGCAAATCAACAACAACATTTAATGATATAAAACTAGCAAACTCTCAATACCAAATTTATATAAATTGTATGCTACAAAATCTTTAAATTGACCTTGGTTTTTCCACAATGTGATTTTATTATACAGAATAACAATCTAACATTACCAATTAATAATTAACCACACTGTAAGACATTTATTAACAGGCAAATCAACAACAACATTTAATGATTACAAAACACTCTCAATACCAAATTTATATAAATTGCTAGCTGAAAACTTAACGTAAGGGAAAACAAGGCATTATTGGTATCTTGTTTTGGTAATTTATTAATTAGTTTTATTATCAGTGATAACAATTTAATTTTTAAATAAACAGAAGTAAAAATTTGTTTACAGAATATTAAAAACTATATAAAACTTCTATTTTATTATAAAATATAAACTTTTGCAACAACATTAATAATAATAATCTTATATTTTTTGTATAAATATTGTAAAAAACTTGGCGCTATCCTTTAACACAGTTTCTCCTTTTTGGTTGGATTTTATACATTTTTTACAAGTGTTTAGAATATCACAAACATTTATTCTACATCTGTTAGCTCAGTGAATCATACAATTTATGTGTTAAAAATATTACTATTGATTTTATTTTATGTATAATGAATTTTAAAATTGAATACGATAATCATTTGTAAGTAGACTTGTTTTACATATTTTTACGATAAAACTGCAATCAATATTGGAATGGAGTTTGCTCTTGTTGAAAATGTTTATACACTGCGTAAAATTAGGATTTATATTGTTTTATGATCATTTAAAAAAATATCTGGCTGTGCATTCCAAAAATAAGTTTCATACTTTCTTCTGAAATTTTTTTATTGAAAACCAAAATAAATTTATGATATATCTTTATTTATAAAAACCTAAATCAACAGTACATCTATTTTGTTATTAATTACTGGTTATTAAGAATGTTTTAACACGTATTTTGAATAGAATTAAAAATAGGACTTTTTCTGGTTTTTTTATTAACTCTATGGACGTTTTTGCTATGTTTTTAGCTAATAACATTTTCCATTATCATGGCCATGTCTTGTCTTGCTGTGGTGAGTATTAGCGAATTTCATCTGTCAATTTTGAAAATACATGATGTATTTCTTTATTGCATAAAATAAATGTATTCACCTTCTCACTAAGATCTTCATTAGTGAAGGATGGGACCAACAGGTGGTAAACACTTCTAAAACGGTCCGGTTCTCATTGCACAATCAGCCCAGTTATGACCAGTGGTTGTGTGCGACAGTGCGAGTGTGTTTACTAGTAAACTAGGGTAACCCTGTCTCGGAAGATGTACTAGGTTATTTAAAGACCACCGAAACCATGGAGCGAGTGAGCATCTAACCTTTGCCGATGTTATGACCACGTAATTCCACTGTCTTAACCGCTCGGCCACTCAAAAGTGGATGGGTGCTGTGTTAAAATTAGGCTGGTCGGAAGACCTAAAATGGTGGGTGGGAGACCTTTGAAAGTGAGTGTCTATCCTGCCTAACTCTGGCCAGAATATTCTTTGTACTGTGAGTTACAAAAAAGATGTTTTTGTAAACACAGCTCGAAATGCAATATGGCTACAACATAACAGGCCTCTGTTTATGAAAAGGATACTGATATCCACATGTGGCTTCTATTGCACTCATCGTTTAATCAATCTGTGTACACAATTAATTAATAAGACCTACCAAAATAAAATCTAAAAATGAGTCGAACAGACTAGGCTCTTCCACGTCGTGACTTTCTTCCTTGTGCGATTCTTGGGATCCCATGGTAAATAAAATCAAAATCAACTCATAAGAAATAACGCAGGGTGCTTAAAAACGTATTTAGCACCTAAAAATATTACACCATAATTCCTTTTATACAATCACACATATAAACAGCAGGCCTAGACTATTGGTTTAAATTAATATATGGCCATATCAATGAAAAGTTACGTTACTACCAGCAGCTGTTACAGACAAATATAGTTCCTTCTCAACAAGTAGAAATCCTTACTATCTCGCTAAACCAGCATATATTAATTATTCAATTCTTCTATTTAAAGAGTTTGTTTAAATAATCTATATTGGATACGAGATGAAAATTCCACCAATATGATGAATATATTTATCATATTATATATCATTGTTGTTACTTTGGGAGTACGGAACCTGAACTCTTGTTATAGTGATTAGGTTCACTTTTAGGTTCCTGCCTACTCCCTTAGTTTCTGTGTTTTTGTTTGTTTGTATCTGGTTTTTGGCAATAAATAATAATAATAATAATAATTACAGTGTATGTATATTTGGTGCTGTTGCATATAAGGCAGTAATTCTACGTCAATGCAAAGTGTTTGATTGTACGTAGCTTGGATATAACATATACGTCAAAGTCGGTAACTATTGCTGGTATTGCTGTGTATTTTCTAACATTTTGAAAATAACAGAACAGAAGGTTAAATGTCATATTTGCTGCATAGCGCTGAATAAACCGTGTATTTCAATAACAAATTTGAAAATTAATTCTATATTTACGTGTTTGCTTAAGCGTAAGGCGAGTCGCGCAGTATCTTTCGTCCTTCTCTCTATTCTATATCACTGGCATTGTGTACACTGGTGACAATATTGTGGTTAAAAATCAACATTAGCCCGAGTCAGGCCTGCCGGATGAATTCATTGCTATTTGCGAATGGCTGGCACGAGCATAGGTTCACAGATATCATTGTAAGTCAATCCATCAGCAATTATAAATTAACGTATATATTAATCACAGATCAACTAAAGCATCAATATCATTTGTACTGTCAATTGTCACACATTTTAAAATTGATGATGACAATGTGGCAGAATTATAATGTTACAATTAGGAAGCAGTAAATTATAACCCAAGAGGGACGAAGTGATATTTATCTAGACCTATGAAATTGTGTTATTATACAGTTTGAAAATGAGAATGATGAATTTTATTTCAACACAAATCAACTTTTTTTAAATGTCATCCACAAATTGAGAAGTAAACCTATGATTTTTAAAGTGTCATTTAAAGGTAAGTATTGCCGACCTATGACCCCAGAAATAGCTGTCACTATCATACAACAATAAAATATTTTACCTCTCGCATATTAATGAATTAGTTCAAAACTACTTAAGCTACTGAAAAAAAAAACCACTTGTTTTTTACTTGTTTGTGAACAAATTATATGCAAAATGTATAATACAAAATATACATATTAAAAATTTATATTAATTTTTCTAATTTTCGACATGTGAAATACACAATATAAATTGAATGTATCTAAACACTGGAGCCATCCTTTAAGCTCAAGGGTACTGTTAAAAGAGAATATCATGGCTGGTATAAAAAAATGTATAATCCCTATACTACAGCATATCTAATACTGTATTTTATAGGCCTAGTTATAATTATATACATTATCATAACACTTAAGTTTAATTAGCATATACAATACAAAATAATTTGCATATAAAAAATGAGATAGAGGATGAAGGTTATTGTGTATATATATTATTCAAATAATTAATACTAAACACTGTACTTCCACATCAATAACAAACTTCTTGCTAAAAACACACCTTTATTGTAATAAACGCATTGTTAAAGTGACCATATGGATGACAATGAAAGGAGAATGTAAAATTGTCTAGTAGCATCTAATCTATACAAGTAATAATCCTACCAAAATTAGACAATGTCTGAACAAAAAACATCATATTAACATTGATATACTGCATGTCCGGAATAGATATATTTTTATCATAAATATTATAATTCTAATAAATTCACAAGCATTCACGCAATATTAAAGAGTGAATAATAAGTAGGCAATTCATCAATCATTTTGTTTATAATATAGGCTTCAAATTTCAATGCTTTTACAAGCATTAATTATGATCCTTCTTGGATGACCATACTGATGAATATCAGGCATGTACATGCATGTGTAGACTCAATAATATGGCCTAGCCTACATCAAATATAAATATTACTTACCAACGGCAGACAACACCCAATAAAATCATCAACTTCACAGACAATACCAGAAAACATTCCTTTATTAAAACACCCTAGATACAAAATGAAGAATGCACAAACGTACACAACAATCGCATTATTCAGTCATGTCATCGTAACCAAAGCTAGTATTAGCACTAGATTTAAATTCTTACGACAATTAATCTAATGAACGACGGTAGCTCAGCTCATCTGAACCTCAATAAAACATGGTAATGTTTATTTTTAGACAATCAGTGAAAGAGAATTACAGTTTTCATCACATCTTTTGAAAGTTAAACGATGCTATTTTGTATTTGTTTGACACTGCAGTAATTAATAATAGCATTTAATATATATATAGATATATTTGAATACTAATGGAGAGTAATGGCTATATTGGAAGTGTTTGTCTTATATTGGCCACATGAAATATATTTGTTCAAGTAGATTACAGAACCAGTTGTAAATAATTTGGGACAGTTAAACACTTGAATGATGATGAGACGCTTGAAAGTGTTAAGGATTACTGGAGCACTAAATGAAAATTGAAGGCATTTACTGTTTAGTTAAACTTACGAACTTACTTATTAAATTTTATCAAAGTTTAAATGTAATCAAGAATGAAGAAAAGGTTATAGATAGACCAAGATAAACATGGGGGACATTTCAGCGATGAAAACCGCCATTAACAATATTCTAAAACAGACATTTTAAGGGAAGTTTCTAGTCTAAATCCGAATGTCATGGGGTTTTCTACGTTTTTCTACAAAATGTAATAGAGTACCATATAGTGCCTCATTGTCGTATTGCACATCAGCTTTTTATAAACAGGGTACCTTTAATGTGCGCCATCTATGACTGGAGCCAAATCCAACAGCGCTCTTTTTAGTGGCCTTAGCTTCCCATTCAAAATGCAGTGGATTAACTTAATCAAACTAAAAAGTTTACATACTGTACGTTATAAAAGGGCATATGGCACAGTGTGTTACTGTTGGACATTGGATTACTGATCGTGGTTCGAATCCAACTCTCGCCACATTTCTGGTATCCTTAGGCAAGACACTTTATTTACATTTGCCTCTCTCCACTCAGGTGTATAAATGGGTACCATTAGACACAGCTTTATTATTAAAACAAATAATGGAAAAAATACTTTCATTTTGTTGAAACCTGACTTTCCTATAAATTAATAGAATATTCATCCCATTGAGCTCATATATTAATTTTACAATATATTATATACTCTCATACATTTTTACAATATGCAAACTTTATTATAAAAGCATTATATGAGAGAATGAATATTCTGATAGTGCTATTAAAGCTATTATCCTTTTCAGGGAATTATAATAATTATCATATTTTCCTTTTAATAATACTACATTACACATTAAACAAGACATAAATGAATCCTTTGAACATTATTCATCCTAAATTATGTTATCTGTTCACATATCTCATTCATTCAATTCAATTGGTTTTTCACAATTACATCCATTGCCATTTTAGCATTCTAACAAACACTTCTATTTCTTTACTATATAATTAGTTTCTATATATTCAGCCCAGCTTTTTGTGAACTGAATACCAGTTCTATTTTTAGTTTATTCCTTTTGTCTGTCAAATAGTATTGTTAAATGTAGTTATTTTTTTTTTTTAATTAGGGTCATAGAAAAATAGAATTAAATAAGTTGTGATAATTTATATTTTATTAGAAAAATTCTAATATAAACTGTAGCATTTTTCTGTTCAATAAAAAAAAGTCTATACCATTTGTGGAGAGGGGTGTTCAATGAATTTTCTACTTTTTGCATTATATCTCACTCATTGTAGAAAATGGCTATATTCAGTTTATTCAGGTAAACTCGGCACAAAATAGACTTTAAAAAATAATAGATGTTGGCAGCGTACTAATCACTATAGCTAGGCAGATGTACGCTAGATCATCATTTTATGTATTTTGCATATTTATATTTATATTGATGGGGCCCTCATGAGACAAGCTATTGCTTCTAGTGTGGGCCCCAGTTAATTGTCAAATAACTGAATAAATGTGTATCAATGAATCTAAAGTTTTTTCATGACTTAAAGGCCAGGTGCGGGCAAAAAATTTCTATTGATCATACATTCCAATAATTATCGATCTATAGTTTCCCCTATATTTCATAATTTTTGGGATTTTATTTGTTACACGAGCTTGTTGAAAATAAGCACTTTCTTATCAGTGGGGGGGATAGTTCAACTTACACAGTAAAATCTCTATTCTTTTGTCCACAAATTTCGTAAATAGAGAGGCATTTTAAAAAGCTATGAAAAATAAACAGTGTGGTAAAAAATGTTATCAGATGACTAAATATAGGTAATATAACTTGAATATTACATTTCTGGTATTTTTATTCAACTTCAGATTTTTATTTTCATGCTATAGCAAAAATTATCCACCGTATATCCACCATCTTGTTTCACCTTCTAGGGAGTCACCAGGCATGTTATTACATTAGGTTAACTACCTAACTACTGAAAAAAAGTCTTTCTGGTTTTTATGGAAAGAATTTTGCCAAATTTTGTATTTGACCATATTAAGGGAAATTTATGTTTTTTCGTCTTGATTTCTGTTACAAATATTTGATTTATGTACAATTAACCAAATATTATATTTAAAATTCATGCCTGTATCTGAGCTTTAAGTTTAAATAATGTGATGATTAGAAAGAGATGATATATTTTCCTGTAATTTGAGTTAATGTGACAAACAAAAAGTTTTGTTTAATTAAAAGAGATAATAATCACCCTTAAGTGATCAAGGTAATTTAAGAATTTAGTAAAATATTCATTTTGCGTTAATAAAAACATAATATTTAGTGGTTAAATTGTAGGTGTTAAAGAGTTTGAAGTCTATAGTATTGCACAGTATATACAGACTTCTAGGAGGTTGACTATGAGATTTAGTGAAAATTAGTGTATGTGTACACTAGGATACTACAATGGAATTGACCAAGGACTTGTGGCAGAAATTAGCCTTAAATTAGGGGACACTAGAGCATGGGATTATATACAGTAATTACTTTTTGTACTACTGTACCTAATATTTGATTCTGAATAAAGTTTATTTTAGATGAACATATTATTCCTGTTATGCAATATTTAATACTTTAAGGAATAGAGGAATATTATATCATCTTCATGTTTCACTTGATTTCTTAATCGTGCATCTTATGATGCATCACCTTCACAGTAGTCATATAATTATTACTAACAAACCTTGAATTAATAAAACTTAGATCAAACGTCATTAGCATTGAATGGATCAACACTGGTAAATTGATCGTTACGATAAAACCTTGTTTGATAATGCAACAAAAAGCAATTAAAGGTAGAGTCAAAGAAAATTATAGAAATATTATATTATGTAAACCTAATATTATTACATAATATAATCTATGAATAGAACAATTTCATACCAGTGGTTATCAACACAAAAAATGAATTTTTTAAATTTTGATACAAAAAAAAACCAAAAAAGGTAGAGATACTGTACTGTACAAGGACAATTTATGGTCATTTTATAATTTGTAAAATCATATCATATATTATATTTTATTTGAATAGAACACTTTCTTATCAGTGGCATTCAACCAGGTGGGTGATATATCCATGAATAAATGATTTTGTTTAAAGTGTAATAATTGGTATGTAATAATGAATAAATTGTTTAAACAAAAATAAAACATGAAAAATTGGACATATTAGATTTTCTAAATTAACCCACATACTAAATATTATAGAGTATAATTTTTTTTTAATAATTTATTTAAAGATGTGTAGAAAATGGGTTTAAATTACATAAAATAGAATATGAAGATTTATATTAGTAATTGTAGCCTACTGTGTACTACAAAAATAAAATAAATATTGATGAATTTCACAGGAATATAACAATTTATTTTGAAACCTAATATACTGTAACTACCAACTGTAAAAAACTGTAATAATATATAATTTACACCGTCTAAATACAACTGGGAAACAAATATTTGCAAATACATTTTTTTTATCAGAAACAGAAAGGAAATATTCTGAGATCAATACTACATTTAAATATTTAAATAATAATACTAATTGTATTCTACAGTGTAATTTACAATAATTTTTTTTTTAGTTAAAGAAACTTTTATGGTACAGCAACAACTTGATGTACGCTTGCGCCGCAACGAAGATAAAATTGATAATCTCTATATACTATTAGTATATTTATGATAGAAACAGAGAAATGCTAAATATTATAGTATAATATTCAATTTTAAATAATGTTATTAGGCATTATTAAAGATGTATTGTCCCTTTGACTAATTCCAAAAAAATAAAAAATAAAAGATTTTGAAAAAAGGTGGGTCATTTTGAAGTATCATAATAGTTATTAACTATCACCAAAAATTTTTCGGGAAAAAAAAAAATTAACTGAAATACATACGTTTTTTTGTTACAAAAATAACTTTGACTTCCAGTCAAAGTTTTCAATCAAAACATATCCCATAATGAAACGCGCTTGTTTGGCTACTCTGTATGCATAATCATAAAACTTCCTCATGATCTGTGTGAAAATACCTTCTTAACCGTGACGAGTTGTAAACAATCCTAATTTAGCATATGCATAATGCGTACTCATGGTTTGAAATCTTTGTTTACTTTCGCTCGTGACGATTTTCCAGATGAAATGTAATCAAACTAATTTACCTGTTAATTACGTAAACTTGTTGTTTTTGGCTCGAATTTTCGACTTAAAGTGAAAAACTTTAATATTACTTTGATATGGCCACTTTAAATTTAGAATATTTTGACCTTCATTTTTTTGTGTTTCAAGGGACAATACATCTTTAAGCAATGCATAATAACAATAAGACAATATAATCCATACAGTTATCACTTAAACCAAATATGTAAACCTAGTTACGATATTTAATAAATATGAATAATTCTAAAAAAGCTAATAAAAAGATCAAACTAATACCTGTGAAGGTAAAGAAAATCGTCTTGGCATTGTAGTGAGCAATGATGTTGATGTCGCTGCTCTATCCTACCTGACTGCACAACTAATTACTAATACTACCTACTTCTATTGACACAATGCCTCACACGGTATCGACTCTCAGATGTCGCTCACTCAACCAAGGATTAACGGGAAAAAATATATTCATTAAAAAAATAAATTTACAATGCTGGAAGGTTGTAGAGTAGATGATGGCGGATGTATTGAGCGTACAATATATTCAGTAATATTACCGCAGGTAAGGTGACAAAATGGCACGTGGGTCTCAATGTTATCTATAATTTGTTTGATGTTTAGTAATATAGAGTAAAACTCTGTCTACACTATCAAACTTAATGTGACAACAAAATGATATATGGACATGATGATGTCATATCACTAGCATATTTCGGTATATTATACCATATTTGGGCATATCACTACCATATTTGAACACATCAAACTTTTTTGTCAAACTAGTTTGATAGTGTAGATAGAGCTTAATAATGAGTTTTAATCTTTCTTTAATTGAGAATAAGTGTTTAATATATACTTAAGTTTAGAGTTTACGATTTTTCTTTTTCTGTTTATAAGTTAATATGGATGATATTTCCAAAATAAAAAGAAATTTTAAAAAAAAAGTTAAAAAGTCAAATGGAGTTGATTGGGCAATGGAGTACAATTTAATATTTGTTTGTCAACATACAAAATACCCTGATAAAGAAAGGCTAATTGGTCAGCTGGACTGGTCAGCTGGACACATCAGGAATTACGATCATCTCGTTTGTCCAGGTAGAACAAATTTGCTCAATAATGATTTGGAAGCAACCTACTGGAGTTATAATTATAATTAATAATGTGTTTGATATTTTAAATTACAATTAGCAGACAGATGTAGTTATATTTTTCAATAAGAAGGCCTCTTCTTATCAGCTGCAGTATGCAGTCACCAGTATGGTTGGTAAAGGTTTCAACCACCACTTTCTCACAGGCCTTTAAAAACCCAGTGGCTTGAACAGTGGTTGTTGCCTTTTCTTGCAAAAACTGTACCACTTTATTTTTTGTGGCTACAACACTGAGTTAGAACCCTTGAAATTGATTTATTTATGTTGGTATTAGCTACAATTGCATGCCTTAATTAACCAAATAAACATATCATTTGAACTAATTTGTTGAAAATGTTAAGCTATGTACAAGTAATGCTTGATGCTGTAGTTAAAAATTCCATTTATTCTTATGAAAATATAATAGAGGGCCTTAGATAGAATTATTTAGAATTTGGACAAATTAATTTATAAATTTTGAAATAGAGGGAGCTCTGATCATTTAATGTACGTCCCAAAATCAAATAGAGGGCAGCATACAATAATTTTAGAAATTCAAAAGTGGATTGATGAATAGAATAAAGTTTAGAGAATCAATAACATTCTAATGTATGTTATTGATTAGAAAATACAAAACTAAAATAATATTTGTTAAATTCTTAATTTCATCTTTTCATAACACGTCTGAAGGGTGGTCGATTATGTGATGTTATGTCTTTGTTTGTACACAACAATATAATATATAAATGAACGAAGACGTTAGTTTGGTTTGGTAGATGTTTATTGTAGTTCAGCAATATAGCAAGTGGTTATGAAACATTAGTTATCATTACTAATACCTCTGGTATGTGGTTGTCATGGCTATGAGGATAGCTAACCTAGATACCAGTAAGGTGTGTGGACCTGTTGAACCTGTAAGTTCAGTCACTTGTAATGTAATATCATTACATCTTCCCTCTTTTGAAAGTTAAAATATTTTTCTTAGTATTCTTTTAAATCCGTTATTTATGTATCCATAGTTCATGCATAAGATTTCAAGAGTATTATACTTAGATTTTTTTTTAAAATATTTTTATCTTGTTATTTAAATTTATTTATGTACATGCTAGCATTATTCATAAGTCGTTGCATAATTATCTATATACATTATATTTTGTCTGTAACATAGTCGTCTAAGTATGCTGGTCGTCGGGCTTGACGTCGTGGTCGGTTTTGATCGGTAGTTTTACCATTTCTGTCATTTGTAACCGGTACGTCGTCATCCGAGTTATAGTCGTCATTGTCATATCTGTCAATGGATGGTATTGGCATGATGTGCCTTCTGTTCCGTCTATAGATATCATTTCCACATTTCACAAGATAAGATTTATGAGGTAGTGATTTGTGAATTGTTCCAACTTTGTTCCACAACTTAGATGTTGTATCATATACTCTAACTTTCTGTCCGTATTGTATGGTTTCTAGAGTTTTTGAATGTTTGTTATAGTTCCGCGCTTGTTTTTGCTTTAGCTCATCCTTCTTTTCCTTTAATTCAATAAGTTTTGGTTTTAGCGCTGACTCATTAACTGGGAGGTTTGATCTGATTTTCCTTGAGAACATCATTTCTGCTGGACTAAGTCCATGCTCGAGTGGTGTAGCACGATATATCTGTAGTGCTAAGTATATATCTTCCTTTGTCTCTGTACATTTCTTGATAATTCCTTTGACTATCTTTACTGCATTTTCAGCTTGTCCATTTGACTGAGCAAAATATGGACTGGAAGTTGTATGTTCAATGTTCCATTCGTTGGTGAATTTCCGAAATTCTTCACTGACGAATTGTGGACCATTATCAGAAAAGAGTACAAATGGTGTACCATGTATCGCAAACCATGATTTCAGTATGTTGATTACAGCTGCTGAAGATGAACTTGTTAGTTGACGAACTTCAATGTATTGAGAATAATAGTCAACACATGTGATATAATTGTTATTGTTTACCGTGAAAAGATCAACCCCAATTTTCTGCCATGGTTGGGTGTTATCAGCTGCATATATCATTGGTTCCTTTGGTTGCATTGGTTGGTGTTTCTGGCATGTCGGACAAGATTTTACTTTGTCATCTATGTCCTTGTTGATGTTTGGCCAGAATATTACTTGTCTAGCCCGTCTCCTGCATTTTTCGATACCCAAGTGTCCAGTATGGATTTGCTTAAGCATGTCCTTTGTCATTTTAGCAGGTATTACGATTCGATCACCTTTGAATACGAGATCGCCTTTTATTGATAGCTCATCACGATAATTCCAGTAATCTCGTGTTGCTGGGTGGCATTTGTTTCGCTTGTTAGGCCATCCTTGTTGAATTGTGCAATTCAGTTCTCTTATTGCTTCATCGTTGCCTGACTCAACTTCAATTTCCTTGAGTTTTTTGTCAGTAGTAGGTAGCGCTGCAATTATTGATTGTACATACATATCAATGTCATCATTAAATTGTTGCTCTGACGACAGTTGGTCTGTCGCGTCAACTGCTCGTGAAAGAGTATCCGCTGTTTGGAGTGATTTTCCAGGTACAGAGATTATCTTTATGTCATACTTTTGCAGACGCAATCGCATTCTTTGTAGACGCAGAGGTCCATCCGCTAGCGGTTTCGAGAAAATTGATACAAGTGGTTTGTGATCAGTCTTGCATATAACTGATTGTCCATAAAGAAATTGGTGGAATCTTTCACATGCAAACATTGTGGCTAGGCACTCTTTTTCAATTTGTGCGTACCTTGTTTCTGCTGAGGTCATTGCTCTTGAGGCATATGCTATTGGCGCCCATCTATCATTGTGCTGTTGGAGTAGAACAGCTCCGATGCCATCCTTTGATGCATCCGCACTGACTTTGCATTGCTTGTTTGGATCATAGAATTGCAAAACTGGCGCAGTTGTCAACAGCTTGTTAACTTCTCTCCAAGCATTATCTTGGGATGTTTGCCATACCCAGACTACGTTATCTTTCGTCAACTCTCTTAGCGGAGCAGTTATGTTTGATAAGTCTGGTACGAACTTTGCTAGGTATGTGACCATGCCTAAGTATCGTTGCATCTCGAGCTTGGTTGAGGGTTGTGGCATATTTGTTATTGCCTTAATTTTCTCTGGATCTGGCTTTATGCCTTTATCTGTCAGTAAATAACCAAGGAATACAACTTGCTTGACACAGAACTCACATTTTCGTTTGTTTAGCTTTATGCCGTTCTTCTCTATGATGTCAAGTACTTGGCTTAATGTGTCTCTATGTTCTTCAATTGTTTTAGATGATATTATGATGTCATCTTGCATTGAGTTTACTCGTGGTATGTTTTCCAACAAGTTGCTAATTGCCACTTGGAACCCTTCGCTTGCGCAGTTAATTCCAAATGGTAAACGTTTGAAGATGTAACGTCCCACAGGTGTAATAAAGCATGTTAGTTGAGCACTTTCGTCATCGAGAGGTTGCTGCCAATATCCTGATGTGAAATCTAGTTTTGTAAAAAATTTAGCATCAGCGAATTCGGCCATAATTTCTTCCCTCGACGGTAGCTTGAAGTGTTCACGCTTTATGGCTTTATTGAGATTTCTAGGGTCAAGGCATAGGCGAATGTCACCATTCCGTTTGTTCACGGTAACGATGTTGCTTACCCATTCAGTTGGTTCCTGAATTTTTTCTATCACACCAAGCTGTTCCATGCGGTCAAGTTCCATTTTAACTTTATCTCTTATCTTGAAGGGTATTTTCCGACAAGGACTTTGAACTGGTGGAATCGATTTATCAGTGTGTATGTGATACTTCCTTGGTAAGCACCCAAGACCTTTGAAGACATTATCGTGTTTGTTTACAATATCTTGTACATGATGAATGCCGTTAGTGGTGTTTCGTTCCACTGTATTCAGTGACGCTTCCTCAAAGTTTGGTATTATTAGTTGTAGCTGCAAACATGTATCGGCACTTAATAGTGGTTTATAATTTGTCAATTTGTCATCAACTATGTATACTGCAAATGTTCCTTTACGATCCTTACTGTACGCTATGTCCAGGTTGCATTTGCCTAAAATTGGGATAGCAGCATCAGAGTAGCTTTTGACTGGCGTACTTACGGGAATGAGGAGTGGTTTGCTGTTCAGTTTGCTGTATTCCGTGTACGGCAATATGTTAACTTTTGCCCCACTGTCAAGTAGAAATACAACTTTGTTGTTGTTTATGTCAAGTTGACAGAAAAATCCATGGGAGGGTTTTGAAATGGCGTTACACTCTATTTCAATTGTGCTCAATAGAAAGGTTTCCTCCTCAGATTCAGATTCTGATGCTACAACCACATTCGCTCTTTTAAAGCTTTTGCTGCGATACTTTTGTTTATCATCTTTTGAGTGTTTCTTTGCGTAGCTTGTTTTCGTTGTGCAGCATTTTCCGAAGTGATTGCGCCCGTTGCATTTGTCACATATTTTACCAAATGCTGGACATGATTTTGGTCCATGTTTTGTGGCGCACCTTCTACAGTCAAAGTGTTTAGTAGAGCTCCTTTTTGAGTTACTATGATTATTCATGCTCAATGCATTTAGTTGACTTGCCGATGCTTGCAACGTGTCATCACTAACTTCTTGATTTTGTGCAATGCTGATTGCCTTGTCCAGGGTTAGATTGTCCCCTTCATCCATACACTTTTCCTTGACTCTGGGATGAATGGCTCTCAGTACAATAGCATCGCGCAACATCCTTTCCTCTAGATCGCCATAGTCGCACAATTTTACAAGAATTCTAATGTCCGTCAAAAAGTCATTAAAATTTTCACTTTTGTGCTGGCATCTTTTGTGGAAGTCTATTGTTGCCTTGATCACGTTTCGCTTGGGTTTTAGGTAATTTTCAAACTTATTTAAAACCCCACTTAGCATCTCGTTTTCTGCAGGTATTGCTGCTTGGTCACCATTTTCGGGCTGAGCTGCGGCCCATAAAATGTCCCATATATTTCTCGTCCACGGTCCCCAATATAAGTCATTAAATAGTTAACTTTTTGTATTTCCGTCTTTGCGTCTAAAGGACCATCAAACGTGAATTGACAGTGTTGTTTGAACCGTTTAAATTCTCTCAACAAATCTGGTGATGCCCAGTCCATTGCTGGTTTATTCTTGTCGGCCATTGTTAATGTGTTATAAAATAAAGTTACTCACAGACCTTGATATTATCCACTGAAGCAAGAAGAGTCCAAAGATCCGAAGAAAACAGAGGTCTAACTTCAATATGCCAATGAAAAAATTAATCCGATGATAACATAAAATATATCCACATTAAATTGGTTCGAATTTCTGACACCATGTGATGTTATGTCTTTGTTTGTACACAACAATATAATGGGTGTGTCGAAAGCGAAGACCTCGAAAGCGAAGATCGAAGACCGAAGACCTCGAAAGCGAAGACCCTACGAAATGGTAGTGTGCACAAAATCCGACCAAAATCATACAAAATCGTGATAACACCTTGAATTTACAGATTCTAAAAAAATATTTCGATTTTAATTGTTACGTTATCAAAAAACATGACTTTATCTATGAACAGGCTCACGCGTTTTCACCAATGGAGTTAATATGTGATATGGTTTTACGAACAAACACATCGCGCTATTTGCAAGGCGACGGACGCACAAGAAGGACCTCGCACAGAGCATTGAATTGAATGCAAAATTAAATGTCACTTTTGTTCCGATAACTTTGTAGCACACGTCGCCTACAATTTAAACCCATAGCCAATTGTTTATAAGTATAGAAATAAACTACATAAAGTAAATTGTAAGAAGTAAAGGATGGCGGTAGGCTTTTTTTAGGCTTATTTTAGAGCCTATATAAAAAGTGTCCGTATTTTGATTTTATATGTTGCTATGTGTTTTTTATCTATAATATTAATTTGCCTATTGTTTATTATCTAAATGTATAAATAAATACAATAAGATATTCATTTTCCTGTATTGTATTTAAACTTTTACATTTTCCCATTGTATACTATTGCTGTTTTACTTAATCGCCAGTTTCAAAATGTTTTCTAATGTATTCATAATAGACAAATAATATATCAGTATCAGAATATTTAGTGTGGTTGGTGAAACGACAGTAGGCCTACTATGTAAAGAAAAATTTAAAGAGGAAAATAAATATTTCATTAACCAACGTATAAACCACTAACAAAAAAATCCTGCCACAACGTATCGTATTGATGCGCAACGTAAAGAAAATACTCATCTATCTATTTTGCATCCCCTCACGATCGAAAAGATCATTATGATGAAAGTAAAGCAGAAACGGTGTGTTGAACACGTCGATTCCCACTTGTGATGACACGCAAGGTTATTTCCTTAAGCTTGGTTCCCACTAGAACGTAACGCAAGAACGTACACGCAACGCAAGAACGTACACGCAACGCAAGCGTTTTAACCAATGACAAGCGAAGTTATAGACAGTTGGCAATCAGAAGCGAATAAGCCATCGCTTGTGATTGGTCAATTCACTTGCGTTGCGTTACGTCCTTGTGTTGCGTCGCTAGACCACGCATTACGGCGCACTTTGCGTGGATACGTTGCGTCGATCTGAAAACAAATTTCAGCTCTTAAAATATTTCCCGGGCCGATGACAGTTCGTCCCAATAGCTTACCGTGAACTAACGGAACTTTATTTTATATCTTTTTATTGTCAAAATCAAAAATTATACTGTATTCAAATTAATAGGCCTACTATAGAACGAACGATAGGCATCACATTCTGAAGATTTTGCTCGATCGTTAACCCGTTATAATAGTATATAATTCTCTTAGATTTGTTTGTGTAGTGTCAATTCTATATTTAAATGGTCAGTATACAACCGGTAACCTGTTTCTTCATTTTTTTTAAATTTATATTTTCTTTTGTTAATGGAGACTCATGGCAGGGATATGCAAACATTTAGAAGCGGGACGTCGACAATCTGTTGAAAATCGGGAGACTGTTGAATAGTCGTCTCATCCCACAAGCCTGTGAGATAGAAGGTTGGGGGTTAGAGTGGTTAAGCCCGATAAAAATTCACCATCCTTAACAAAGACATGTATAGAGAGTAACTCTTTTTTTTGTATTCACCACGGGCAATGCTTCAGAAGTCAGTTTTTTTACTTTGATGATAAGGACAATTGTGGTTGGCGGAACTGGAACTTCATTAAACTGTCTGGAACTGGAAATGTCTTTTGACAGTGTCGGTAAACGTAATACCGATATAAATAAACACCCGTTTTAATATCGTCACTAATCACATTGCAACCGTAACAAAATCGACAATTTTGGAGCGAATATTTTTTATTTCAATCTTTGTTTTGAATGGCTTTTGTCTTTGTTAACGTTGACATAATGGCATAATTAAATGTTATTCTGAATTATGGAAGCCGTGAAACAGATGATATGTCGCAGGAAACGATCGATTATAACCAAAATTTGCAGAACGCTGATTCCTATCGTTCGTTCTTTTTAGCTTTTTGTCAAATCATAATTTGAATATGTTCTGTCAAATTTGGCCTGGAAATATTTTAAGAGCTGGAATTAGTTTCCAGATCCACGCAAAGTGCGCATTAAGAACAAACTTGCGTGTCCTCACAAGTAGGAACCGACGTGTTCAACACCGTTTATGCCTTACGTTCATCGTAATGATTCTCTCGTGAGGGGATGCAAAATAGAGTATTTTCTTATGTTGCGCGTCAAAACGATACGTTGCGGCAGGATGTTTTTGTTAGCTTATTCGCTTGTGATTGCTAACTGTCTATAACTTCGCTTGTCATTGGTTAAAACGCTTGCGTTGCGTTTACGTCCTTGCGTTACGTTCTAGTGGGAACCAAGCTTTAGTTAGTGGTTCATACGTTGGTTAATGAAATATTTATTTTACTTTTTACATTTTTCTTCTTTACATATTACTGTCGCTTCACCAATCACACTAACCGATACTGATAATATTATTTGTCCATTATTATTAGAAAAACATTTTTAAACTGGCGAATAATTAAATCAGCAATACTGCAGTATAGGCTAAAATGGGGAAAATGTAAACGTTTAAAATACTATACAGAATAATTAAAGGAAAATAAATATCTTATTGTATTTATTCATACATTTTAGATAATATGCAAATATTATAGATAATAAACATAATATCAACATATTTAAATGCAAAAAAAAAGGATCTCTAAGTTGTATTCACGCGTAGGCCTATAACATTTCATTTTTTAAAACAAGTGTAAAATCTATGATACGGACACTTTAAGGCTCTAAAATTAGCCTAAATAGGGCTATCGCAATCCTTTACTTCTTATAATTTACATATTGTAGTTTATTTCTATACTTTTCTATACAATTTGGCTATGGTTTTAAATTGTAGGCATTGCATTCAATTCAATGCTCTGTGTGATGTCCTTCTTGTGCGTCCGTCGCCTTGCAAATAGCGCGATGTGTTTGTTCGTAAAACCATATCACATATTAACTCCATTGGAGAATACACGTGAGCTTGTTCATAGATAAAGTCATGTTTTTTGATAACATAACGATTAAAATCGAAATATTTTTTTAGAATCTGTAAATTCAAGGTGTTATCATCAGTTGTGTGTGATTTTGGTCCGATTTTGTGTACACTACCATTTTGTAGGCCGGGTCTTCGCTTTCGAGGTCTTCGGTCTTCGATCTTCGCTTTCGAGGTCTTCGCTTTCGACACACCCACAATATAATATATTATAAATGAACGAAGACGTTAGTTTGGTTTGGTAGATGTTTATTGTAGTTCAGCAATATAGCAAGTTGAAAAAGCAAAATCTCGACTCCAACGTCCTACAAAATTATAGACCAATAGCAAATCTTCCCTTCCTTTTCAAAGTCTTGGAAAGAATTGCAACTGCTCAGATAAAAGCATATATGGATGAACATTTCCTGTTTTCAAGAGTCCAATCAGCCTACCGCCGCTTCCACTCAACTGAAACCGCTTTATTACGTGTTACAAACGATCTACTACTTGCTTTAGACAAAGGTAATGAAGCGGTACTTATTCTACTCGACTACTCCGCAGCATTTGACACTATCAATCATGATTTATTATTTCAACGTCTTCATAAAAGATACGGCATAAGCGGAACCGCATTGAAATGGTTTATTTCATATTTTGAGAATCGTAGACAAGCAATCATTGTGGGTGATTCGATGTCTGATGAGTTCGCTCTACCCTGGGGTGTACCACAGGGATCCGTAAAAGGTCCACTCGATTTCATCTTATACACTGGACCACTCAGCAACATCATTGATTCCCACCCGGAAGTTCGTCATATGATCTATGCAGATGACACTCAACTATATTTAATCATGAAAGCTACACATCACTCTGAATCTGTTAACAGCCTTGAATCATGCATTGCAGATGTTCGCTCATGGGCCATTCAAAATAAACTCATGCTCAACGACTCCAAGACTGAAATGATCCATTTTCATTCAAAGTTCCGTGAGGCATCATCATTTCCTTTGGTCCATATCGGAGATACTAGTGTCTCTACCTCCAGCTCAGCCAGAAATCTAGGCGTCCAACTAGACAACAGCCTCGGTTTAAAAGAACACATTCGTAATGTTTGCCGTGGTGCTTCCTTTGGAATTTACCAGATCGGCCAGATTCGTAAGTACCTTGACAAAACATCAACTGAACGTCTTGTTCATGCTTTTGTTTCATCTCGTCTGGACTGTAATAACTCGCTTCTGTACGGCCTACCAACTTCTTATCTGTCTCCTCTTCAACGAATCCAAAATTCCGCCGCAAGACTTATCACTGGCACTAAACGACATGAACATATTTCTCCCGTTTTACGTGACTTACACTGGTTGCCTGTTGATCAGCGCATTCGTTTTAAAATCCTGTTGCTGACATATAAGGCCATCAACGGATGTGCTCCAGCCTACATATGTGACATCATTACTCCGTCAACCAACTCTTCGCTTCGTTCATCCAGCAGACTTCTTCTAAAACCTGGACCCCGTTCCAGAACTCGGTTTTACGGTGATCGTGCTTTCGCTGTCGCAGCCCCAAAACTCTGGAACACTCTACCACTCGAAATACGCTCATCAAAATCTGTTATCACATTTAAAACTAAACTCAAAACTCATCTCTTCAGAGAAGCATAATCGCACGCTACTACTTGCACTGATCTTGGAAAACACAGCGCTTTGAAACCTTTGTCTCTTGCGCTTTATAAATGTTATTTATTATTATTATTATTAAACATTAGTTATCATTACTAATACCTCTGGTATGTGGTTGTCATGGCTATGAGGATAGCTAACCTAGATACCAGTAAGGTGTGTGGACCTGTTGAACCTGTAAGTTCAGTCACTTGTAATGTAATATCATTACAGATTATAGTTTGAAATGAAGACCCAAAAGGTCTCACACAATATCTAAAACATATTCTGGTGCAGTCCTATGTAAAGCCTGGTTTCCATTAAAATCGCTACAGCGTTTCCATTAAAATCGCTACATGCGCAGATGTCGCCGACGCAATCGGGAAGGCTCCCCGATTCATCGCAGTCAAATCGGTTCAACCATGTTCAACTTTGCCGATTTTGTCGGCGATGAATCGTATACGCGTACCAAAGAATATTTAGCGCTCGCGTACTAGATCCCCGATAAATTCTAGCGTTTCCATAGAATTGCTACACTCTGTCGTGTAGCGATTTTATGGAAACCAGGCTTAAGCACAACAAGCACCATAATGCTAGAGATAAATACGGTAATATCAAACACACTAAAACTCTGTGTACACTATCAAACTGATGTTACAAAAAATGTGACGTGACATAAGACAAGACATAAGACATACTTTATTATCTCCAAAGAAGAAATTACAGTAGCTTGCAAAACAACAAGATAAAACATATACAACCACCCCACAAGTTACCTTTTATGATCTTCATTTAAGAAAACAATACCCTACTACAAAAGAATCACAGTATCTGTTGGTGGTAAAAGCAGGAACTCTCACTTCTGGGGATATAATGTCTGACAATCACATCATAGAGAGGATGAGTCTCATCATCAGTCATTATATGACAAAACAAATTTGTAACCCTGACTCTAAAAAGAGAGTCAACAGAAGGCAAACAGACACCCTTGATTCTGTGCCTATATATGGACATGATGATGTCATATCACAACCGTATTTGGGCATATCACCACCATATTTGGGCATATCACTACCATATTTGGGCATATCACATTTTTTTTGTCAAACTAGTTTGATAGTGTACTGTAGACAGAGCTTTAGGTTAGAAAACAAAACATGTACAAGCCTAAAAGTTGTCAAGTAAAAATATTGTCAAGCAAGTATTTTATTTATACATAAAGTATTAAATAACAGATTTATATACCATGACATTTATTGATCTGAAACATGAGAATAAATCAAATATAAATTTGAAGAACAAAATATTAAAGCCCCATTCCCTACGTTTTTTTAGATCTAATTTAAGATCAAAAACTATATTTAATGTAAAAATAATACTATATGATCCTATTGCGATAACTTTTTTCGTCTTTAAACGGTTAAAAATGTGAAAAATAATTTGATTCTAATAATTATAGCGGCCCGCTATAAATCCCAAAATGCATTGCGCGCGGATTGATATTTTTGTTTTTCACCTGTAATTCGCCCACTTTTCGATCGATCGTGAGGCCAAAACAAATGGAAGACTCCTAACTTTTCAGCGAAAATACTGGGTTTTCCCCAATTTGTATCAACGGAGTCTGGCAAAAATAGAAAGACAATTAATACAGCAACTATACAACGTCAGGCTAGGTATATAGGTAGCGTACGATGTTCGTACGCTACCGATGTTTACCAGCTAGGCCTACAAAACTAAGCCTAGCTAGGCTAGGCCTAAGACCGTCCACGAGAGGTCGATCGCCGCGAGCTACTTAGGTAGTGCATTGTTTCTCACTTTTTATCATAATTTACCATAAAACGTACATTTAAGACAAGGAATGACATGGTTTAATGTTTTTAAAGTGATATATATGTATTATTTTCCAAAAAACGTCCAAAATTGCAGGGAAGGGGTCTTTAAATTACACTGCTTTTGTATATTTCATTTTAGCAGTTCAATAGTTGATATAAATAAAACACTATAAATACATTACTACAGTACTTACAGTAAATGCAGTATAATGTTTTAAATGTAAAAATGGGTGATTTAATATCGGTATTTCATTGACAGTATTTTTAAGGTTTGGAGCATAAACAGGTTCTCAGACAATATGCTTCTATACTGAGAGTATTGTATTAAAAAACAATTGACAAGCCCTATTTTAAAACTGCCTGCAGCAACAGTTATTTTAATAACCCCAGAAGACCAATATTTACCGTCGAGTATCTACAGAGTAGACAAAAAAATAGACTTGTTGTTTATATACCAATTGCCATTTTCACACTTATACTTACTATTGCTCAGGCCCACCTCAAGCATGGCCGATACAAAATGGTAGTGTAGTCCTGTTCAAAGCTAGTTTTCATGGTTTAAATTGGGTCAGCAGTTTCAGAGAGAGAACCTAATTAAATTCTGTTTGGACTAAGCTGAAAGCTGAACTAAAATCTAGGTTGATGTTCATTTTAAGAGTCAAGAAACAACACATTTGAAAATTATAATGCAAAAGATAGGACATCAGATTAAGTTCAGCACTTCACCATTTTCAGTCCCTTGCATCTACATCCCAACCCCACCCCGTAAAAACCCACAACCCTTTCTATTTAGAAATCTTGGATTTGCTACTGCACAAACAAATAGCTGCTCGTCAAATACAGTATCTCTTGTATAACAAGGAAGAAATTCTACAGTAAGAAGTAGGCTAGGGACAAATACAGTAGGGGGATTTGGATTGTGTGAGAGCAAAAAGAAAATGGCTGTGCGCTAACGGTATCCAAATGCGCAAAGTGATCTGCAATGTAATCTACGAAAGAGCTGTCACAACTAAAACAACATTATCAAATTACTTGATCAAATAAATTCCACCTAATAAAGTTTCAGCATTGACATATATACAAAGATAAATATTGATCTTTACCACAGTATTACTAAGTAACCACTTAGCATTGTCAACTTTCTCATCATTGGATAAACACAAATTATTTGTTAAAGGTCACTATAAGTATGCAGTGAAAGTATGGAATAGAAAAAGAATTTATTGAAGAACAATTAAGAATAATTAAAGAATATCAAATTTAAAAAGAGTGCATTCTGATGTTAAAAAAAGAAGAAATGATGGTGGTTTGTGGGCATGTCCCCCATTCAAGGGCTTGATTTACGGCCTATACCATTTATGGATAGGGTGTGTTTTTTTTCTACTTTTTGAGTTATATTTTACTCCTCAACAATAGGCTAATGTTGGTTTAACTACTGTAGGTAAACCTAGATAGCCACAAGAGGACAGTCTGACGATTTTTTAGAGAAAATAAATGATGATGGTGGTATGTGAGGATACTCCTTGTGGATTATACCATTTATGAAGAGGGTGTTCAATGAAGTGTATAAAGGAGAAGGGCTGTTATCGGTTTATCCAAGTATCAAAAGATAAGCTATCTATAAAAACAACATAAATGAATTCTAACAAGCACGAATGTGCAATACTCGGGGTACAGCGAAAGTAGCTGTAATGACGTCATAAGACCGGATGTAACGTCAAATACACATCAATAACCGCGCTACTAAATACGGCTATACGGTACCATCTTCGAGACGTGATATGGCTGCATCCGGTTTGAAATAAAAAATCCGGCTGTATAGCTTTGAGGACATGTCCCTGTAGTATATTCATGCTAAATCTGAGCTCAATACTACCACGAATAAGGGAGGAGTAGTACTTTATAAATCGCACTTTTTGCTCAATAGTGTCCAGATGGAAGAAGAAGAGGAAAAGATTAGAGAGTCCTAGACTCAGGTACCCCGAGTAATAAACGAGATATATATACTCTATATCATATTACGTATACAGTATATTTCACCATAAAGTTTAAGCAAAATGGTCTCGCCATGAGGGCTCGAACCGGGGACCTTCTGCGCGTTAAGCAGACTTGATAACCACTACACTACGAAACCTCTTACACCAAAAATGTGGGTTACACAAAGTTTTTTAATCCATTTAAATTACAAATAAATTATTATGGTAATAAGCACAAAGCAAGATAAACATGTGTAAAAGTGATAATTACCGATTACACAAAATAAATATTTAAAAAAATAATAACAATAAGATATACTGTATATCAAATTGCGTATACAGTACTTTTCACTATAAAGTTAAAAAAAAAAGGTTTCGCCCGGGCTCGAACCGGGGACCTTCTGCGTGTTAAACAGACGTGATAACCACTACGCCAAGAAGCCGCATATAACTACATAACGCTGTGGTGTGTGTCACACATTGTGGCTTCTTAATTAAACAAATTAATTAAAAAATGAAGCTGTAATGACGTCATAAGACGGGATGTGACGTCACATACACATCAATAACCTACCAAATACGGCTATATGGTACCATCTTCGAGACGTCATATGGCTGCATCCGGTTTGAAATTTTAAAATCCGGCTCTATAGATTTGAGGACATGTCCCTGTAGTATATTCATGCCAAATCCCAGCTCAATACTACAACTAATAAGGGAGGAGTAGTACTTTAAAAATCGCACTTTTTACTCAATAGTGTCCAGATGGAGGAAGAGGAGAAAATGAGTAAGTCCTAGACTCGGGTACCCCGAGTAAAAAGGATGACAATGGACACATGTTTCTTTTTCCATTTAAAAAACAGTATTTATGTCACGTATAATATAGCTATAAATAATAGTTGATACACAGGGGATAACATTTGATGATTACACTCCTAAAAACAGAAAGTTTTTAACATCTGGTCCTACTCATGCAGTGCCAGTTATGATGAGAAATTAAAAAGCACTTAATGTTTAAAGTACGATATAAACTTCTCAACTACAAACACAATATAATATATGGCATCATTATTATGAGAATATTTTCGACAATTACAAACTTTCTCAATTTCATACTATGTTGTCATAGCGGTACACCTTTTAAACTATGTTAGGATTAAGCTCTGTCTACACTATCCAACTGTATGTGACAAAAATGTGATGTGCCCATATATGGATGTCATATCACTACCATATTTGAGCACATCACACCTTTTTGTCAAACTAGTTTGCAGTGGTGGCGCCAGCGGGGGGGCTACGGGGGCGAGTAATTTTCGTCGGGGAATATAATATACAGTAAAAATCATTCGCGTTCACTTAGAAAACCGCGACGTTCCATTGTTTTAGTACGTCGGACGGAGAGCTATTACACTTTTTTGCATGCATTATTGCCGGTGATCTAATAAACAATAGGTATGCGCCTATTTTCGAAATACTATAATCAAATTTCCGGGGACCTAACAACTCTACTTGATCATTTGCTCTATCTCAACCTCGGTGGGCTGGTTCTCTGGTAGACTTGTAATTTCTTTTCATATATCAATGTATAATTGCAATTTCCGGGGACCTAGCAGCTAGCTCTATTTTTCTTACAGATCAGCCCATGGATGTTAGTCTCGCGCATTTACAATTTTCGCACCCCCACCAAACAGCAACCTGCCTACGCCTCTGCGATTATAACGATATACTGTACATCTTGGCCCGTGGAAAGTTTTACGTTCGCGTATATTTTCTATGATAGGCATATTGAACTTCATTTTTAGAATTGAAAGAATGGATTTACACAGTCATGGCATCGGATCTTGTGCAATGTGTTTTATCGCACAGTATTTTATCTATATACCATAGAAAATGGAAAAAGTTGGCTACCCTAAATCTGATTAAAACGGCCTCAAATTACGCTATAACGCGTTGCTTCCGGGGGCGTCACCCCCTGGACCCGCACCGCTGCTAGTTTGATAGTGTAGACAGAGCTTAACAGAAAAACAAAGATTACTCACGGATGGTTCAAGTGAACCTAGCCTTTCTTCATAAGATGATTCATCTCCGCCAGATGATGTTATATGCATGCTCTTTGCCCTTACTGACAAATTCTTGTTTAACTGTCCATTATTTCTCAATCCTGAGATATCTGCTTCACTGTAAGAATTCTCTCTTGATAAATGAGTACTTTTTGAAGTTTTTGAGTTATTCATAGATTCAGAAAGTAAGCTGTCTTTTTTCGCTTTCCGCTTCTCTTTCCATTTCTTCACTTTTGCTTTTCCTCTGATCTTGTTCCATACACTCTTTTTCTTCTTCTCCTTCTGGTGACTGTCATTTTCTTTTTGGTAGCTCCCTGTCGATGCAGTTGATGACCGGAGGCTGCCATTTCCATCTTTCAAACTATTGGTACTGTCACTGAAGTAGGCTCCAGTATCTTCAACTAAAAACATAAATTTTAAAATAATTAAACAAAATTGATTAGCAGATGTGTTCCATGCCATATTGGAAGACACCAATCATCCTCTTCATGGCAACATTTTCGGCTCCATTATCGTTAGAAGTGGTAGGATGAGGACGGTGAATCCGCAGACGGACCGTTAAAAGTACTCATTCTACCCAACTGGAATGCAACATTATAAAAATTTGTTAGATAGTTCTTCTTTTCCTTTATATTTATTTAAGGCAAGTCAAGATATGAGCACTGTAATTTCCATTATATTGGATAATAAAAGGAATCTGTATCTGTGTACTGTAGATCCTCCATTTTTTTTTATGAAATTACATTTCTATTATTTACATAACACTTGAATAAAAGTAAAATGTGTTGATCAAATGATATTCAATTTATCTGTTCCATAATAAATATTATACAAATATAAAATAAATACTTTATAATTAATAAATACCCTTACTAAAAAAACTTTGCATTTTATTTACTATTGGTGTGTTACACAGCTGTGTAAACTAAACTCACTGCAGTAGTTCAATATATTATTTTTAATTTAACGCTGTTGATTAATTTGTTTATTTCATTATCAATCAAAAAGAATAGTATTTTCAAAAGATTTGGTATACACAAAGCTTTGAGAACTATACCATTATCCAACAGGGTGTGATATTTTAATGTATATTAATGTTCTTCCTTTCGTAATGTATTCCTCTTTTTGGAGAGAGGCTAATGTTGGTTTATCCAGGTAAGCTAGGCACGAAATATAGACTGAAATATTATGATTTTTATTTTTCCTTAGCTATGTTTACATGGCACTCTTTTCGGAGTTAAAATTTTGTCATAGAAGTTATAAATTGTTGTTTAATAGATTGTTTTTTGTTTAAACGCAAAAATATACACCATTTTAAACATCAGGTATACTGTACCTCCGACTTGGATATGATTCAGATCAGCTTAAGGGTGCATAGAACTGAGTTACTCTAGTATGTGTGAACTCAACGATAATACAGTATACAGTGAAGACATATTGATATTAACTGGGAAGCAATTAAATGAAAGCAATATTAATTTACATTTTAGTGACATATAAGATAAATAAGTATCATTGTTATGACACTTGTCATAAACAAGTTGTCAACTTTAAACATTTAATAATTCACTACCTGTATGTCACAATTCTTAACAATTTAATTTAATATCCGAATATACTCGATACAAGAAGCCAATTACACAGTATAGTCCAGTCCCTAAGGGGAGAAAAAGGGGTGGGATGTTACCAGACTGGATACAAATTTTTCAGTATAGCAGTTTGGTAGAGTATAGTGTGGAGATGCCAAAACAAAGTTACTGGAAATCTGATTTGACCTCTGTGACCTCTGACCTCAATTTTTATATTTTTCTATTATATAACTAAAAATCACCATATCTTGACAACGCAGGGACATTTTACATTTATTTTTTTTTCAAAATGCTTGGAAGATATATATTTATATTCGCTATAATGAAAATAATTTTACAAAAATGGCCGCAAAGGCTTTATTTTTCAGTTTGACCTTTGACCTTGATTGCCTAATATCTCAATAACACGCAATCTCAGCGATTTGAGAATGGGCTCAAAATGTTAAGAAAATAAATCTAATATTTAGTCTAATAGAAACTTTTTTCAAAAAATTACCATAAATTAAGCTTTTTTGACCCTTGACCTCTAATGTTTGAATATGTCAATATCTCGGTAACTATTTGTCCTAAAAAGTTCAGTTTGGTGTCAAATTGTTTAGAATATACACATTTATATTTGCTCTAACAAAATATTTTGTCAGAATTCAATTGGAAATGTCATTTTGAGCTATGACCCATCGTTTTGCATATATTTAGCAATTAATAATCTATAAAAAGAGATCGAGAGAGTGGAGAGGGTTGGGGTGGATGGAGAGACACATATTTTTGTTACATGTTACACAAATGTTAAACTCTGTCTACACTATAACATTTTTATGCGACAAAAAATTGTGATGTGCCCATATATGGACACGATGAATGACATATCATGATGAACACCATATTTGGGCACATCACACCTTTTTTGTTAAACTAGTTTATTATAGTGTAGACAAACATGTAAAAAATATGTGTCTCTCCATCACCCCAACCACCTCCCCCTCTCTCGCTTTTCCAATGCTACTGCATGCATCTATACACATCAAAATGACCGGAATTGTACTGGAAAGTTTTTAGCTACATTTGAAAATAAGTCCCAGAGGATGGGTGTATTGTAATGTTATCAAAATTATGGCAATTGTTTGTAATGGGAAAGTTTTAAAACTACATTTGAAATGTTTGCTAATACTATCACATGCTATTAAAGATATACTTATTTTCCCCCTGACAAAAGTAATTTTGACAAATATTTTTGTTGAATATGCAATTTTAATGTCACACATAATAGTTTCACCAAAAATTGGATTGAAAAAAAATGATATAGTGCATACCCAAAAAAACTGTAATTCAAAGCAAAAAATAGGCTGGAAGTCAATAGTGGGGTTCACATGGAACTATGTCTAGAAGAAGTGGATTTAACAATTTTCTACTAACTGGACTAACCTTGACAAATCCCGTTCTTTGGTACAATTATGTCTAGTTAATTAAATTTCATAAAATCCTGGTATTGGAGATTTTAAATGCTATTTTATGTAAAAAAAATCATCTATTTCTTTTATTTATCCCGTATGTTGTTTACTTTTAACTTCTGATTACAAACAATTGGTCATTTTACTTTCTGTGTTAAATTTTGTATTCTATTTTTCAGTATAGTAAATATTTTAGGCCTACCATCTTCTAATATCTATTAGACCTCTGTCCTCGTCAGACATAGTTCATTTAATTTTTAGGACATTTTATGGGGTACACAATGAAGAATGACCATATTCTTTGCAATTCAAATGTTAAATATGAAAATGAAATGGGTTAAAAAATTCTTCAATTTCATTGGTGCAAATGAGGCTAAAGGCCACCCGCTGGGTTGTTAATTGGATTTATTACCCTCATAAAATAACTGGCTATCCTTGGATTTACTTCTAAATCCAAGCAGCAATAATTGTCCTGAAAAAAAACATCATCCGGACATAATTGAGCGTTCACATCCAAATTATGGCGAGATCATGTAGATAATCTACTTAAATTAACTAGCCTTTATTTTGTCTTTAAAGTGATATTTACTCTATATTTTAGATTAGCTCTTTGATTAAACACCTCTTCCAATGCAGTGAAGATCTTAAGTGTCGCCTTGTCTTACTAATCTTCCTTAACTTCTCTTTGAACGATCGTAATCAATATTTGTTGAGGTATAATATTTCCCTCTAATATGGTAATGCCTGTTTTATTGAGTCAAATGCTTTCTGATAATCTCTAAATCAAAGATTTGGTGATATTCATTTCCTTTTTATTTTAGTTGATTGACAAACTGTATAAGATGGTCCTACTGTATAAAGCCTTATATATTGGTTTATTTACTTCTAGTCGGTCTCTGATTTTGTTTTTTGATTACTTTTGTAAATTATTTGTGTACATGTGATAATGTTCGTTTGGTCGGTAATGGTTGATGTCAGTTTTGTCATGTTTTTGTGGATTAAAGTATAATTATCATTGCTTCTCTTAATTTCTTCTGGTTTCAAAGATTTTGTTGTATAGTGTTATGAGCTGGATGTGGTATTGCCTCATCAAGCCAAGATGGTAATTTTGACTGCTCACTGGTTTGTTTTCCTTTTATATTCCACTACAGTATGTTCTTGAAAAGAAATCAGCTTTGTAATTAATTTGTCTTTGATCCTTTTCAGATTTCTAATATTTTAAACATGTTTTTCTTTTCTTCGCTTTTTCCTCACTGTTTCAAACATTTTATTTTTTCAGCATACTTCAAGCAATTAATTGATAATTAGGTCATATGTTTTATGAGTATCAAATCGCATTGGTTAATTCTTCTTTTCTTTCTTTAAGATCCTGATTTTCTTTCTTTTTTTTAAATGTTATTTAACTTTTAAGTTTATCTAATTTTTTGTTGATATTAAGTGTTGCTCTTACGGTGTAGGCCTACCATGCGATGGAATTATATATTGAAATTAAATTAAACATTAAGTTTTAAGAAAATTGTAAAAGGCTAAATAGGATATTGAATGTAGTTCTGGTCCATTAAATCTATATTTTAGGTATATTATTATAAGTATGACACACGCACGCTTAACAGTATATCCTGGTCATACCTCAAACTGGCATTTCCAGTAAAAATATGATAACATCTTCTATTAGAGCTAATATAAATGTTTACATTTTGAACATTTTGACACCAAGTTGAACTTTTTATGACATTTGGTTACAGAGATACAGACATATTTAAACATTAAAGGTCAAAGGTCAGTAAATGACATTTCCTGTGGATTTGGAAGAACATGTTTAATTAGAGTATATATAAATATGTATGCTCTTAACAATTTGAAACAAATTTCAAGAAATTTTGACCAGTAGTTATTGAGATATAGTAAGCCAATGTCAAAGGTCAAAACATTGAGAAATTACATTTCCGGTCGTTTTTTTGAAAAAAGTTCTATTAGAGCGAATATAAATATGTACCCTCTGATCTATTTGACACCAATATCATTTCAATTGTCAAACCCGTTGCGGAGATATGGCTGTTTAAGATAGAAATATAAAAATTGAGGTCAGAGGTCACAGAGGTCAAATCAGATTTCCAGTAACTTTGTTTTGGTATCTCCATATCATGTTCTATCAACATGCCAAAGGGCACACTTGTATCCACTATGGTAACATCATTTCCCCTTAGGGACTGGACTAGTAGTACGAAATCTTATCTAATATCAGTCATCGCCAATGAATGAATCTGAGGCATAGAATTTAGAAACCAGACTTTTCACCCTCCCCTTCCTCCCACCCTTATACAGGGACGGATCCAGCATTATAGATTAGCGGGAGGGGCTAAATATTTTATAAATGATAAAAACATTGGGTTGCTTGTTTAGCCCAGCCTAAATCTGCGCCTGTTATACAATATACTTGTTCTCAAAATAATGATTAAAAACCTTCGATCAAGTGAATGCCATTTAACGAGTTATCGCTGTCTAGTGTAACTTTTAGCTGCAACTCAAATTAACGGTTATGATTGACAGCAATTAACACACACATTATTACATTTGGATTTTGATAGTTTGGCATTGTATTTTCGTTGTTGTAACATTTTTTTGTCGACTACCCACTGAATCAAACAATTATATGGTATTTTAAGTGCGGACCATCAGTAAATTACATTTTATTATTAAGTTTAATTTCAGTTAATCAGCGTTATGCAGAAAAAATCAGGCCCTACACGCGTCTCTGTGGTGCCCAAAACTAATGGTATAAAATTAACTGTATATGTAGCATATTTGAGTGATTTTATTGAACCAGCATTCTGGGATAGCTTTTAATGGATAGTTCCTTCTTTAAACAATACAACAGGTATTATATGAAATATACAAAGGGATTTAATGTGATAAGGAAGTATTCATTGAAGTAATAGCTATTATTACTATAGTGTACTGTACATAATGATATTAAATATCTTTAGAATTCTCAACCTTTTTCTAAATAGTTCTAGAGATGTGTTTTTGTTCTGACACATAATCGACTATTTATTAAACCAACAATGACTCCACCAATTATCAGAAAAAAATTCTTTCAATAAATAATGTATTAAATAAGAAAAATTTCATTTTAACATTTTGTTTAGCAATATAGTTTTGTATTGTAATTTTTGCTACACAATTTTTTTTTTGCATTGCATAAAATGTATGGTTTTCATATGAATAAAGGCATAAAATGAAAAATACAATAATTCTATACAGGATAGTAATGGGTAGTTATTGCTATCATGAACAATTGTTAAAATGTCTGTTCTCAAAATGTAATTATCAATAAAGAAATTTGTTTAATACAGTATTTTGAATATCATAGCATGTCAGAAGTTTCTTTTTTCATTTATTGTGTCTTTGGAATATCTCTCTAAAGCTACTGTAGGTCCACTACCAAAATAGTTTGACAAAAAAATGTGATATGCCCATATATAAACATGATGATGTGATATCACTACCATATTTGGGCATATCACTACCATATTTGGGCACATCACACTAGTTTGATAGTGTAGACAGAGCTATGATCAATCATATTAAACTAAGGAGTGGCTAATTGTGTATTTAATATTTGTAGGTCTAATAGATAATATTGATAATTATGTCATTCAATCTTGACCTTAATAGTGAAATGTAAATAAATATCTCAGTAGGTCACAGTTTATTGTCAATATAAATCAGGATATAACATAAAAACCTTATAATACATGATCTTTAAAGCTACTGTAAATGGTATAAATTAATGAATCAAAATCAACAAAATGTCATTTCTAAACTGTTGAAAATCAAATATACGTTTATTCATTACATAATCACATCAACGAAAAAATACTATTTCTAGTTTTAAAAATAGATAATGAGATGGGGTCCAGGAACCCAGGAAGCATTGCAAACATACCAAGTAACAGACGAGCATAGATATGATATTTTTAAATTGGTGTACATTTGGGTAAAAATTGTTCCCCGCGCCCCCTCCCATTTTTTTTTTATAGTAGTTACAGATGATCATAGGTATGATATTTTTTATTAGTGTATAGAGTACATACATTTGGGTATAAATTCTTCCCCACCCGTTCCCATATTTTTCTTTTAGTTAAAAACGATTAAAGGTATGATAATTTTAATAAGTGTATACATTTGTGTAATTTCCTCCTCAGCCCCCCACCCTCTCCCGTTTTTGTTTTCTTCTAGTTACAGCATACTGTAGTAGGCATGATATTTCTAATTAGTTTAGATACATTTGGGTGTATAATATCTTGCTCTACCTTCGAATTAAACAAACCAATATTGAACATTATGCAATAAGTGTTAATCAAAAACAATTGATTTTTATTAAGTTGTATGTGAAGGTTAAAGTCCAGGCTGTCATGGAACAATTAAGGTATAGGAAATGATAAAGATTTTGAATCCTTCTAAATTATCTAAATGTCAAGGATATTTTATTAAATCCTGTTTTCATATTTAAGTAGTTTTTCAAAATCCACAGTTGCTAAAACTATGAAATCTTAAATAGTATTATCTCAATCATTATGGTACACCCATTAAATTCTTTCATAATGGCATTTATTTAAAAAAAAATCTTCACAATAAAACTGAATTTAGATTGATTTTTACATAAGATTGTATAAAAATATAAATCTAAAACACATAAAAACCCATGACGAAAAAAAGGAAAGCAGGTCTGTCATACATTTAAATATCATAGAAGTGAGAAGCAAAAAATTAACTATTAAATCATTTTTATATAGACCTGATTTTTGATAAATTTGTACTTTTAAAAAAACGTTTCAAAAGAATGGTTACCATTAATACCCAAAATGCAATGTGCTCAGGTATAGTCAAACATTCAAGGTGGTATAATAGTTGATGGTTCAACAGGGCTCAATCAATATCAACAAATAACCAATTATTTTGTATTTCAGCTAAAAGTTTAAAACCGCACTAACCAGTTTAAATGGCGTTTCTAACCAGCCATTTGAATTTGTCTGGTTTCAAGAAATTTAATTGGGAGAAATATTTATTAAACACATGGAATTCATTACCTTATCAGATTGTTTCAAGCTCAACACATAACACTTTCAAACAAACATATGACTCTCACATAAAATAGAGAGAGGAGGCAGCCTATAATATATGAGTAAAATATACTCATTGTCTCCTTATTTCACTAAAGGTAAGCATCACTTAAAGTAAGCATCACCTGGTTATTTAATCAGTGCTTTTTCGTAACAGAATGCCCTCTAAATGACAAGATATTTTATTTTTATTCTTCATAATTCTGTATTCATGCATGGTTTGAACAGATGGTAAAAGCAATAACTGAACCATTAACTTTTGATATTTACTTAAGTACAATACATGATATCAATTAACAATTATCAATAAAGTACATGAATCTCCAAACTTGTTATAATCCTTTCTAAAATCTGTGTTGTGCTCTACTGTCCATACACTATACTTACAACACCGGGCCTAGCCTGCGGTCTAGTATTAGTGAAAGGGTGAAAAAACTCAAAATAGGTCGGTTGGTTACCCCTACCTAGAGTTAGACTGTAGTACCTACATCCAGGCTGAATAGATATTATTATTATATCAATAAAAGGTTTTAGAATGTTTCGTGTAGTAGACTTACCTTCTTCGTTATAAAAATTAAAACTATCCATTGTTCGTAGTGACAAAACTATTTCTCATCTAATAGAATTATCACGTTTCCAAAGGTATTAATCAGCGCGGTTTGTTTACATTTTTCACTCTGGTGGTGGTAAGGTAAGTACCGCCTCTTAAAATGACGTCACTTCAGGAAGTAAACTTTTTCATAGAGAGGGCGGCAGTCTATTTTAATTAACTTATTTTAAATTATAAACGTAGGCGGCACATTGACAAAACAAAACACAGTGTCTCTCACTCTCACGGATCAGCGCGAAAACTTATTTATTATAAAATAATTGAAAATAATGATGTTACTGCATAGACAGAACGAGAAAGTTAGGAGGATATTTTGAAAAATAGACTACTATCTGCTGGTCCCCGGAAATTGCACTTTAAATATAAAATGAAATGATATATAGTCTTCATGCCAATACGAGCCAACAAAATAAAAAATTATAAAACAGCTCGAGCCACAACCTTTGCTAATTTGTACAATTCATAAAACAGGATAGTCCAACTTCGACGTCGGTAGGGCATTGACAAACATCTTTACAAATTTTCTATATTTTTGTTCGGGTGTTCTTAAAAACAGAAAAAAAGATATTATATGAAAGCAACCAAGTTGAAGACAAATTCTGCTAGAAACATGTAACAAGTTAATCTGAGTGAAATAGAGAAAAGAAGAACGGGTATAAAGGTAGGCCTACGGTGGCCAGGCAATTAAGAATGATTCGCAAAGCACGGTTCTGCAAAGGTTGGTTCGAGCAAGTCGGAGTCAACTAGCATCTATTCTTAACTACAATTGTACGTCATTGCGTTATATATTGTATAACTATTTATTAAAAATCCTAATTCAATTTTAATAAATACTTTTATTTTGCAATTATAATATTATTCACTTCCATAGAAAAATAACGAACAAAAGTAATTATTTCACTTTAAAAAGACACCAGGCCTATAATAATGAAATTGTTAATTTAACCAAAAGTTCATCTGCTTTCTTTCTTTTTTTTTCAGGTAAATAATTTGGTGGTTTTTTCGATCCAGTTTTTGGTCAAAGTGAATAATTATGTTGCAATAATATTGCATAAAAAGGTACAATCTTTAGGTCCTTGTGTTTAAGGTATAATGTAGTAGTATTTTTTATTTATTTCATTTTCTAGTATGGAAGGGGATTAAAAAGGTAATAAATCTAAATGTTTTAAGTACACTACATCCGATTCGTTAGTAAAATTTACTCTGTATTATAAAGATAAAAAATAATCCAGTAAAGATAAGTCAAAAGTATAAAAGGGTGAACTTAGAACAAAATACTTAGATATTTTACAGTAGGCCTAACATTACAGTCGTTGATTTATTTGGCTCACCGTTGGCTACTCTAAAAAAAAATTCAGCGATTAAATAATCATTAAAATGTGTCAAGAAATTTGAGCATGGAGTGTAAAACTCATGATTTGAGGGAATCATTAGGACCTACAAAACGTAGTCGTTGGCTCTGGTCGTCATCATATTGAGACATGTGCAAAGCAAAATGCTGTGAAGACGTCTGGACAACACCAATAGAAACAGCGTGTTTAGCCGATGAAATTGTGTGTATAACTTGATTAAAAACATTCATCAAAATGATGCGAGGCGGTGCCCCAATTGTTGTATTAAGTATGTATTTGACTATATATGTATATCATTTATAAATCACATATAATATAGTCGATTTGTAATTTTACTTTCTATATTTTTCAGATCAAAACACGAAGCGTGAAAGTGGCCGAAAGGTTCAGCTTGGAAATGTCGGTGCGGCGAAGGTGTGTATCATGCTGCCTTTTTTCTGTTGCTAAGTCGATGATGATAGGCCTAGGACGATTTGTTCTGGAAGATTCCATTTTAATTATTTTAAAAATTTACACTTCTAGGCATAGGCCTAGTTGAATTTAATCGACGCATAATGATAATTAATTACTGTTTAATAATTTATAGTTGCATTATGATTTTATTTACAAAATGTTCATCCCGATTTTCATGAATGAGAACGATTTATTGAAATACCGACGACGTGAATCCAACAAAAAAAAGTCAGTTCGTCCCATATTTAACCCCAGGTTTGATTTATTATCTTTTTTAAGAAACTGATTTTATTTAGTTATAAATATCCCGGAGGCCATTAATTATGCCCCTATAATAGGGCCTTTTAGTTTATAATTAGGCCTAAATAAAACAATCATTAATAACATTTTTGTTTGTAAAGTTACTTTCTGTCTGTAGATTTTTTAGGCTACGAAACTGCCATGACAAGAAGCCTGTTTTCCGTACTATTCTGTACATTTTCAAATTGTGATCAACATTACATTATTGTTAATGATTCGGTGGGTTTGTAGGGTGTGTCAGACAAATAACCTTTTAACTGCATTTCAAATGCATTTTACTATACTAAATATATATATTTATTTATTTGTGTTATCTTATTTTCCCTCTATTCTTTAAAATACATTTAAATCATATTTTTTAATTAAATTAAATGATTAATTTGTAGTTTAGGTTAATATAAATTTCTTTTTAATTGCAGGCCATTGCTGATGTCATTCGAACATGTCTTGGACCAAGGTCCATGATGAAGGTCAGAAGATTTTTTTTTCATTTCATTTACGGGTATATTTTCGTAGAACTGGTAGCACAAGTGTGCGAAAATACGGGAAATTAGGCCAAATAAAAAAATATACTTGTTAAGCGTCACACCCTCATAAATTTTCAGGGGCGGGGGGACGGTTTTTTTTTTTTTTTTTAAATTTTTATGGAGGTATATTTTTGCGCGGTGGACGTTTTGGCCCACTTTTTTTTAGGACGAAACGTCAAACTTTTAAAATGCGAAACAGAACAAAATTGACTATGTATGAAATATTATTGCCTATGACAAAATTGAGTTTTGTATTGTTTATATCCAGACGTAATTAAAACATTGAATTTAAATGCCACCAAGCGAAATTATAGGCCCTAGGCTAACTAATCCGTCCAAGCTGCTACCCCCGCCTCACTCACTCGACTCATCTATCCAGGAAATTCCCTATCGCGAGAAGCATGATTTGGTCTCAATAATACTAAATAGTAGTAGTGGGCTGATTTATAGTTTGAAAACAGCTTACAGCATTTCTTAAGTGAATTTTTATTCAACGTATTCATTCTTCTTTGATGAATCCTTTGCCAATTGCTGTGTAAATCAGTATTTAAAGTTGTGATGCAAAAAGTGTATGTAATTATTCCACAGGTAAACCAGGAATGGAAACCCATCGCCCAACAGGACCTCGTGGTGTGCCGATCTCGAGCGCGAGATCATCGTAAACAAAATTGGTAGAGTCCATTATGTATGGGGTGTTTCCTATTTACGAACCTATATAAAAACGCGCTTCGACCACATTGTAGGCAAAATATTTATTTCGTTAATTCCCTAAATTGATAATCGCGTATTCTGTAATCACGTGACTGATGATGTAATCCTCAGCGACGTACTAAATGCACATGATTTAATGTGTTGGGGAAAAAGCCTGCTGTTTACCACATTACATGATTCACGGTGCTATTCGCGTTTCCTTGACGTAAATCGGCGGCGTGTAAATGAAACAATTGTTTTCACCAAATTGCCGTTGTCGACATAGAGCGATCGGCGGCTAGCGTTGGCTAAGATAAAAAAGTACGTATTTTTCAAAAAATTACACTAGCCTAACAAACATTTGCTAGTTTTGAAATTTTTAACTAGCAATTATGAAGAATCTACTAGCAAAATGCTAGTTTGCTAGCGTGAATTTCGAGCCCTACTCTGGAGCTGGGCCGGGCCGCTGAACTTTCCGTTGTATATGGGTAAAAAAAAAAAAAAAAAAAAAAGAGAGGCGGCTGGATAATCAGGAGCGGGCGCTGACGCTTAACAAGTATGTTTTTTTATTTGGCCTTACTAGTTTAAGTCCCTGGCTCGTCCCATGTCACTATTTATCGCAGAATTTTAGTAGGTATTTTAGCTATACTGGATGCTAAACTCATCGCTAGAGGGGTCCTACATTAGAATCAATGAAAACTAGTTGCCAGAGCTATCGCAAACTCTGCTCGCGAACGGTTCCCCTCTATGTCATGGCCTTTTTCCTGTTGTCTTACAAGTTCGAGTCCAAAGTTTATTTTCCCCACTGTTTGGTCTCTTTCCCCCCCCCCCCCCCATTTAGTTTCTTAAAAGAAGATTGCTATTTGCAAAAACATGTGTTGATTTATTTAAACAAATATATTGCAGTACAATGGTTACAGCATTTATAAAATTATTCAAGGTTGTATGACCACAAGCTGTGACTAGTTTAGTATACCATTTCTTTTATTTAGTCTATGCTTATGACGAGTCATGCGCGCTAATCATACAGTATTTTTAGCGTGTTTTCAGACCACTCGACTCTCCCGATAATTCTGGGAGTTTTCAGTATTTTGAGTTGTCTTCTGCCATCTTTTTTTTCCTTTTAACTATTTTTGATATGCAAAAATTTGTATTTATTTTATTTGTTAACAAAAGATTTAAATTTCTAATCGAGAATCACAATGTTGACGTCACAATACCATGTGACATCCCTTGTTACTCGTCAATGGCTTAAGCGTTATTGAACGCTTCGGTCGTTCCAAAGTAGCAAGTGATATTGTTGCTGTACGTCAGAACGTGTTAGTCTATAAACACAGATCAGTATGATGGTTTTTAATAGTGCCCTCTATAGTTTAATGTATTTTTATTCACAATTTTTTTCTGCTCGCTTAAATAGCAATGCTTTCATAAATTCTTCCAATATTATACTTTTACAAGCCTGTGGTAATGCAAAATTGCAAGGGATAATGTATTATATAATGTAACTAATTACTGTAGTCAAGCCACTGATTTGCTAAGAAATGCTTTTATTTTCAGTTTTAGGATAATATAGTGACTACAACATTAATGTATATTCCTGTCTAAGAAAGTGATGGTCTTGAACATTTGATTTAAGAATTATTAACCTCTGTCTACACTATCAAACTTTATGTGACAACAAAATGTGATGTGCCCATAAATGGACATGATGTCATATCACTACCATATTTGGGCATATCACATTTTTTTTGTCAAACTAGTTTGATAGTGTAGATAGAGCTTTACTGTACTGTACCAATAATAGAGTAGCATTCTTTATGCTACCCTACTGACACTATTTTCTGAATACCTCAGTATAAAAAAAGAGTATAATTACTGAGTGATGGTCTATTTAAAATTTAGAAAATAGTTTACCTGTTTTATATTGGTCACTCTTCATAACGTGTTCACTCGCTATGCATCCTATCAGGCATGACGACATCTTGGAATATAATTTGTTTCAATGATGACTGGTTTTGGGTAAGTAATCCAATACAAATAAATGTCAAAATTATAATATTAGTTTTTGCAACTTGAATGAGTGCAATTTTAAACCGTGTCTTGATTGGGCTGTTTCCAATTTTAACTACTCAACATAAGTTGTACTACTGTGCTGTAGTATACCTTCTTATTATGAATATGGTACACCTTAAAGAAATAATAGAATTTTATTAATTAAAGGCTAAAAATACATAATAAATGCTTGTGTTTTTACTAATAGTGATATGGTTCTCTAGGCCTAGGATGGGTGAGAGGATGGCTAGGTAATATTACAGAAGGTTGGCTATTACAGTAAATGTTGACCTGGAAGTTAAAGAATTCCACCAAAAAAAAGGACCTATTTTCCTAAAAACAACCATGAACTCAAAAAGTATCCAAGTGCTAATATGTTGCATCATGGAATATCAAAAAAATTTCATTTAAATAGTATTATAATGGTTATCTATATATAAGAGAATAAGTATGTAAATTCCAACCAGTTTATTGTTAAACGACAATGTTATGGTCACATTATTTTGGAAGTGCAAGTGTTAGCTAATCCAATGTCTGTCTTTTTAGAAGATGATCTCTTTGACCTTTCAGCAACACTCAAGTTTTAGGGTTTTTTTTCTCTTAAATTCCCGGTGTACCCTTTTAAAATTGCAAACGAATCAGGGTCCCTTTCCAATGGCATATATTTTCTTGTATATCTTGGATTTCATAGTGAATTCCATGTGTAGTTTAAGCCACAAATCAGACATGTCAAAATATACGACGACATTCATGGTCTAATCAAACAATCGTACCACCAGCAAATAAAAGGCTACTTACCCTTAAAACAACGTGCTCCAGTGTACAAACATCATTATACAACAAGTAAGAAATTATATCTGTTGAATAACACCGACCTGCAGTTTATTGACGCCTCATTGATTGGTTTATTGGTTTCAATTAATATTCATGTCGGTTATTCAGTGCGTTTTATTTGAATTACATCCATGAGGAGGGTAGTTTGACGTTCAACAATTCAAATATTGGTTATTGTGCGCCAAGGACTTTTTTTGTAGTTTCTTGTACATACAAAACACTGTTTAATGGGTGTGTGCTTTTATATACAACTTGTGGGTAGGCTTAAGCTTTGTTTAGAAAAATGTGATGTGCCCATATATTGACATGATGATGCCCACTACCATATTTGGGCACATCACTTTTTTTTGTCAAACTAATTTGATATAGTAGACAGTGTAGTGTAGACAGAGCTTTATATCAAATTTAGGGGCCGTTTATATCCAGTTCACCTTTTGGGTGGACTTATATATTCAGTTAGAGATTTGGGATCGGTGGGCTTAAAAACAAACAATAATCAAGAAATGGGGTCAAGTTCTATTACCTTTTTAGAGAAACATAACACTGTCTAGAGAACCTGTCCATTCTCACTCTTGCAATGTTCTCATCCTGATTTGAATAGCCTTTCTCATTACAATTCACAAATACATTGTGTTTTCTATATGAAACCCTTTCTATATAGTTGGAAAAAGGTTTGATTACTTTTGTTGTTTTACTTTCTGAAATGTAAATTTTGTCAAATAGAAATATACTATAAATTTATTTTTATTTTATTTGTATTTTCTAGATGTTGATGGATCCTATGGGTGGTATAGTGATGACAAATGATGGTAATGCCATCTTAAGAGAGGTAACATTACATATTTACAATTACTGTATATCCTTTGGTATAATCCCACTTTTAGTTTAATCACGCCCCCTACTTTATGTCTGATTTCACAAACAGACATATCCCTGGGCATAGTCCCAGTATTGACTTTTGTTCCTGCTTACCTGGCTAATGTCGGTTTATCCAGGCATGTGACACTTATAGACTACAATCACCATTTCTGGGTATAATTTATTCTGAGCAATTTTAATAATTGCAAAATCAATGCCACTTGACTCAACTTAAAGATGTATTGTCTCTCAAAAACAAAAAATGAAGATTAATTTTAAAAAATCGGGCTTTGAATAGGTTATTTTGTAGTTTTAATAACTTTCGTAGAAAAAAACGCTGATGTTTTCACTTATAAAACGACAAAATAAATGGTTAAATTCTTCTACTCTACAGTGTTTTTTTTTTATTTAAATTTTTTGATCAAAGTGGATAACTATTATATGACATTAAAATGACATATTCAACAAATAATGTTTACAAATAATTTTTTTCATGGGGAAAATACATAATTTAACATAAACTATAAAACAATTTCTAAATTTTACCGTTCAGATAACTGTTCAACATCCGGCTGCGAAGTCCATGATTGAAATTAGTCGGACACAAGACGAGGAAGTTGGAGATGGCACAACATCAGTTATCATTTTAGGTATGCATTTTAACATAGCCAAACCTCAACAGGATCCCTGTGTACATGTGTAAAGTGTCATTGCAATCCATCTTATGGTTTAAACAAGCCTTTCAAAACCATAAGTATTGACTTTGATAGACTGAAGATTTCCTTTTGGGATGGTAGGCAGGAGGAAACAATAAAAAAGATTAATCTATGCTCACGTATATTGTCAGAGTACACCCCCCCCCTCCCCCTCCATTCATTATTGGGACTAGTTGATGTAGTGTTTATCTATCGTCTACTCAGTAAGGGGAAAAATAGCAAAATCAGAACTGTGGTCATTTTACAAATGTTGTCAAAGCAATATAGATTATCAGTAACAATTATTATAAATCTCCTAGAAAGTAGGAAGCCTTTTGCCATTTTTTCCCTGACTGTACTGTCATTAAATGGTAGTTTTCTATCATAACAACATACTCCTTAGATCCACTTCTGGGGCTTGTAGAACAAGGCCAGACCATGAGTTTTAAACTGATGCCTGTCCTTGCTCTTGTGCCCAGCAACACTCGTGTTGTTCAATCGGAAGTGCTTGAGTCATTAGTGTGTAACAGTAATATACCTCCATTGCTGGAACCATTGATCATTGTGCAGCGTTTGACTGTGTGTTATCACACAGTTTGAATGTCATTTCCACAATGAGCACTCCAGTGATGGGGACAACTGTTTCTTGGCACCATGCCAATAATGTAGCTGCTGCAGTAACTGCAGCAGCTACATTTTTTACTGCAAAAAAAACTTTTTTTTTAGTTCGTTTCAATTTGTAGGTTATGAGGCACATGTATTGTTATATTTTAGCATAATACATAATATTGTGTTACCTTAATTTTACTTATTTTTAGCTGGTGAAATGATGGCAGTGGCTGAGCCATTCTTGACTCAGAAGATGCATCCAACGCTAATCATCGACGCCTACAAGCTGGCTATGGAAGACATGCTAAAGATAATGAAGGAACAATCGTAAGTTACTAAGCCAACAGCTTTCTTAAGCACTGTCTACACTATCAAACTAGTTTGACAAAAAAAGTGTGATGTGCCCAAATATGGTAGTGATATACCCAAATATTGTAGTAGTGATATACCCAAATATTGTAGTAGTGATATACCCAAATATTGTAGTAGTGATATACCCAAATATTGTAGTAGTGATATACCCAAATATTGTAGTAGTGATATACCCAAATATTGTAGTAGTGATATACCCAAATATTGTAGTTAGTGAAATACCCAAATATTGTAGTTAGTGAAATACCCAAGTATTTTAGTAGATACGTCAAATAAATATGTAAGTTGTTGTCTTGTACAATTAATGGCCTCCTAGCGGAAAACTCGTTTTAATTTATTTGAGTGATGCGAAAAAAACGTTGTTGATGGCAAGTAACGCTACATCGCTGTCACTTATTACAGGCTGGCGAAGTCGTTGTGATTTACATAAAACTTTAATATTGACGCCTAGGTAGGCGGACGAAGTTTGAGTTTTTAAGGAAAAATTATTTTTGCGAATGATGTAACATTTTTTTTCGCAAAATGACAACTCCAATTGCAATTTGTGAAAACGCGAATAGTTAGCGTGAGCATAGACATAACATTTTTTTGTCACATAAAGTTTGATAGTGTAGACATTTTATACTGTGCATTCCATCTCTATGCAAATTACAGATTGCCTAGGGCCTGGGGAGATCATTCAGATAATTGAACATTATGATTTTAGTGTTGTTAAAGTCTGTCAATTTGTATATTAGTAGGTAATCCATTACCTAAGCTGCCTAAATATGTTTGGATAAAAATAGATTTGCCTTATTAAATGTTTACATATTAAGTGAATCTTTAATGATCTAAGTTACTTTGTAGATAATATAATTTTTTTATTTTATATACTAGAAAAATGATAATTGTAAATAGTTTTTTAAATGTGTTTGTTAATGTTCTGTATTGGTATATTTATTCTAACAATAATAAAAATGCATGCATGATTTAATTCACATAGTGTGTTCACATTGATCAAATTGGTTTGTTTTTTTTAAGCAAAAAGATTGATATTAACAATGATGAGGAAATGCTGAAAATAATCCAAAGTGCCGTAGGAACTAAATTCGTCAACAAATGGTAAGTTTGATAATAAATCGGTAATTCATTCACGTCTACCTTCGGGGTATGATTACCCATTTGATTACATCCGTAACTTTAATACAATTGAGTATGTCATTATATACATACAATAGAATCAATATTAAGGGGACATCTTTGGGACCCAAAAGTGTTCCCTTAATACGGTTAACTGTAGTGTTAAAACATATATTTCTCCTCATCTGTTTCACATGAAAGTGGTCTCTTAATAAAGTTAGGGTGGGGATTGAATGTAGTCTTAAAAATATATTTTTATCCTAATTTGCTTCACCAAAAACCTGTCCTCTCGATAGTGTTCCAAAGGAGGGCTTCCATTAAAAACAGAGACATGATTTTATTGTGTTTCCTTTACTACCCTTAATTGCAAGAACCGATTGTATATTTTTGATGTTTAAATTAAACTGTATTTACTAAATTATGTATAGTCGTCTCCGCCTAAGTTGAATCTAATGGGACCGGTATAAAAATTCGAATTACGCGAACTTCGACTTACAGATTTGCAAAAAAAAAATGCTAGGCCTAGGTTCACTTACTAGCCGCGCTATGGCTAGGCCTAGTGGACCCTGCCCTGTCGCGATCGCGGCCCACGCGATGAGCCTTCTTGAATTGAGTTTGCTTAGCTAGCTAGCTACTAGGCCTAATAAATGCTAAGCCTCTTTATCGGCAATGTTTTTTCTTTATGGTTTAAGCCCGAAACAATACAAAAACGTATAATAAATACATTTCGGTTCTTATTCGAAATTGGTATCCATTTTTTATTGCCATCTGTCTAGCACAAAATAGGTACCCACAAAACGCCGCTCAAGTTCTCAACTCTGAAACAACTCATACACTATACACTAGAGCGCGAGTTGTAGGACGCCGCCTATACTATACAACCTGCTTGAGAGAACCGATATGGTCCCACATTATCCCCTCTGTCGTTTGTTTAACGAATTACGTACGTTTCATCGGCTTTTTTAGCGCGTTGTTGCCTCGTAATTTGTGACTTCGACTTATACGATATAAATCACTAAAGAATGTGTGTATTTGGACCGCAAAAAGACGTCGACTTAGACGAATTTCGACCTAGAAAAATTCGACTTACAAATAAAAATTACACAGTAATGTATAGGAAAGAATTGGGACTTTCCTAAAAATTCGATTTTTCGACTTACGCGAATTCGACTTAGGCGGAGTCGACTGTATATGAAAACTGAAAAAAAATATATACAGTGACAGCTTTTGTTTCGGATTGTAGACAGAGGGAAATGATATTCTCCTAGTACAAACTATCAATCTGCCCATGTATATAACAGTTAGAGGGAAATGGCAAAATCAGCACTGTGGTCATGCTACAGAGTTTTCAGACTGATAACACACATAAACTCCCTAGAAAGTAGGAAGCCTTTACCATTTTTCCCCCTGACTGTACTGTCATTATCTATCATAACACACTCCTTAGATCCACTTCTGGGGCTTGTAGAACAAGGCCAGACCATGAGTTTTAAACTGATGCCTGTCCTTGCTCTTGTGCCCAGCAACACTCATGTTGTTCAATCGGAAGTGCTTGAGTCATTAGTGTGTAACAGTAATATACCTCCATTGCTGGAACCATTGATCATTGTGCAGCGTTTGACTGTGTGTTATCACACAGTTTGAATGTCATTTCCACAATGAGCACTCCAGTGATGGGGACATCCATTTAATTTATAAAGGTTTTCATAAATTAATTTTTATTGTTTTATTGGAAGAATTCATTGTAAATGTGTATTCCCACACTAAGCAGAAGTGAGAGTAATTAAAAACCAAAATAGATTGTGGTGTTTCATTGAATAATTTGTTCATGTTTTAGGGGTGCATTAGCATGTAGTATAGCACTGAAGGCCGTCAAGACAGTGATGGTTGAAGAGAATGGCTTTACAGAAATAGACATCAAACGTTACGCAAAAGTAGAAAAGGTATTGATGTGCTTTCCTTTCAAATCTTGCACTCACAAATGTTTTCATGTAAAATGATTATGTTGCGATGTGCTTACGTTTTTGTCTCTAATCCCGCACAAATGTTTTCATGTAAAATGATTATGTTGCGATGTGCTTACGTTTTTGTCTCTAATCCCGCACAAATGTTTTCATGTAAAATGATTATGTTGGTATTAAGAGCAAATTAGTAATACTGGTTCTTATACAGCACTTAATGCAGAAAGCATTTAAGTGCTTCATATTAGTACCCCGGTCATGTTTAGATCAAACACGTATAAAACCATGCTGCAATAAATGTTGTGTTTTGACCTTACTAGGTACCCATTTCTATATCTATGTGAGACAGATGTAAATGAAGTGTCTAATGATACAAGCAATGCAACAATCATTGGATTCGAACTCATGATCAGTCATCAGGCCAATGTCCAACACACTGCGCCACACACCTTCAACGTGTTCAAATGTTTCATCCTCTGTCTATCCCTTTTCCCCAAATAATCTAGTGCTATATAAATATTCTTTCTTTAATTCACATGTCTGCTGCCCTCCGTAAAATAAGATTTCTAAAACTCTGTCTGCACTATCAAACTAGTTTGTTGTAATGTGCTCAAATGTGGTAGTGATATGACATTATCATGTCCATGTATCTGTACACCACATTTTTTTTTGACATAAAGTTTGATAGTGTAGACAAAGAAGAAAAGAAAACTTTTTTGAAGAAACAATGTTGTTTAATATGATTGCTAAATATATTTTTTTCAAAATATTTACATTTACATATTCTTATAGATTCCAGGTGGTACTATTGAAGATTCCAAACTTCTAACAGGTGTGATGCTTAACAAAGATGTAGTCCATCCGAAGATGAAAAGAAAAATACAAAATCCACGAATTGTACTTCTTGATTGCAATTTAGAATTTAAGAAAGGAGAATCACAGGTATGTAAACTCATTTGTCATTAGTGATCAGCAAAGTGCGACTGTTCTTGCTGACATGATGATTATTTTAGCTTTGTGTCGGGGAGCTAAGTTATTGGAAATACTAGTAAACCAGTAATGTGAATTCTTTAACTAATCAATAGCGTTTGTTTTCATGACTGTGCTACTGTTTAGTAAAAAGTCATTGTTCGCACATGCAGAAACATAGGCGCCAAATGCCCTTTTGACTTGATAGCTGTGGTGCGTCATTTAAACAAAAGTTAGTTAACAAATTTTGTTATAAATATCTTTAATGCTATACCCATTTTGTTATAATACCTTGAATGCTATACCTATTTTTCAGACCAATATCGAGCTGAGTAGCGAGACTGATTTCAATCAAATCTTGCAATTGGAAGAAGAGTATATTGAGAAGATATGTAATGAGGTGATTGCATTAAAACCTGACTTGATTTTTACAGAGAAAGGAATTTCAGGTAAATTCTAAATTAATATTTGTTCTTATATTTGCAACAGATTGTATACATTTAATACAGCAAAGATACACAACGTAGAGCCTGCACAGTTACTTCTTTACCCTCTGTAAAGTGGTTTCCAAATGTAGTTTATAAAGCCATCCCATTACAATACCCCATTACCCCACCAAAAACGTACCCCTCCCATGCCATGCTTGATCCCCACAGTTACATGCATTTCATTCATAGTGGTCTAGGGCATTCATGCAAATGTTACCAAGGCTTTTGTTGTTAATGTAATATTTAAATTTTTTTGTTTTCCTGCTTACATATGTATTTTAATAATAATATGACATATACAGCCACTGAAGAAGATTTGTGTTATAAACCACTCTACCTTTTATTTTATTTATTTACTTATTGATTTCATTTATCTAATTAATTATTGTACTATAACCTTAGTATAGGCCTAATTGTTTCTATTTTTTTAATGGTGGCCTCTGCTTAAAAGTTTATTTTATTAGACTTATTTTAACCACCAACCATATTTATACTTAACTAATTATTTTATTATTTATAAGAAATATATTATGTATTATTTGTGGAAATCAAATAAAACCAACAATGATTGTTCACGTTTTATCATTTTTTGTATCATGTCTTTTACCGTTTTAACTTAAATCAATGCAGTTCAATTTTTACAAGAATAAAAGACGGCAAATTCAATGTTATTTGTATGTGGCATATTTATAACTCCTGCACCCACCTTTATGTGAAGGTTAATAATAAAGTAGGTTAGGAAATTAAATAGTGGGAATTTTATGATTCATAATCAATTGGTATTTTGTGTTTATGTAAACCGATGAATGTTTTAGATAGTATTAAATATTGGATTCATATTGCATTACCTGTTTATTCCGTATTATGTGTTAATTCAAGATGCTTATTCAGCTGTTAACTGAGTATGTGTTTGATTTTAATTGTTTTTCTTTGAAATAATCTGTAACGCTGTCATCGTGTTACTGTTATGTGACTTTTAAAACAGCTCATCCTACGAATTCTAGTTACTCTGTGCTTTATATAGAACATTTTAAGAAATGTTTTTATAATGCTAAATCAACCAAGTCCTTTAGAAATAAATATTGCTCTTTTATTATTCATTTTGTGTTGAAGTATTTCTGAGTATTTTTTTTTTAACACTAGGTAGGTTATTCTTTAACATAGCTGTTAAAGATAAAAAGTTTATTTTTTTTTGAATATGCTATTTTAATGTCACTTTAGTTTATTCACTTTGACCAAAAATTGAGAAAAAAAATTATTTACCTGAAGAAAAAACATTGTCAATGGGTTTTTCAATGAGATATTTTGTCTTTTTATAAGTGAGAACATTATTTTTTTTATTTGATTTTCTACAGAAGTGAAAAACTTTAATCAAAATAGCCTATTAAAAATCTATTTATAGTAATCTTCATTTTTTCATTAATCTTCATGTTTTTGGGGCAGAATATATCTTTAGTTGTTTTAGCCCTTTCCTTTTATGTAAACATTATTTGTGGGAGGGTGGGAGCATCAGTATTTGACTTGTAATTCTCTTAAATATTTCATTTGACAGATTATTTTCACATTATGATTCCATGAATAAACCTATTTATATTTGTTCTATTTGTAAATAGGATTCCGTTTAAAGGTCTTTCGACCTACTCATAGATTTTGTGGTCACCTGATAATCTTTTGATTTATTTTCTTACAGATTTGGCTCAGCATTTCTTGATTAAAGCGGGAATCTCTGCCATTAGACGTGTAAGGAAATCAGACAATAACAGAATTGCCAGGTAATTTTAAAGATTATATTTTGTTTGTCACATTGATTGCGAGAGAATAGTAGTGTCAGGGATTGCTTTCTCACCTACCCATAGCTCGCACTTGGCATACCCACCTTATTCACCTAACAACATATACTTGTATGCTCAGAGCGAGTGGCTAACCGGTCAAGGCAGGGATCCGCGAATTATAAAATACAATCAGCGCAGGTTCTAGACTCTCCCTGACCATGGTGGTAGAAAAAGTCTTCACAGGGCTTAAAACTAGTATACATCTGGCTTAAGGACCCAGTGTACTTGGCCATCAGCCCCTGTTGTTCATCTGGGTAGGTACTGCTAGCTACCTTCGGTCTGTAGAGAGCCTCATTTGAAAATCCTAATAATTCTGACTGCTCCGGATCCCTTTTAGTAATAGAGATTTATCACAGAAACAATAAAAAAAATACTTTTTTGTTTTGCTTTTGTCTGTGCTTTTTCTTTCTGAATGGTGTTGAAATAAATCAAATACAATTTTTTAAATGTTACAAAGTGAACCAATCAAATGGCTAGGATACACTTGGGAAGAAAATGTTGGAAGAAAAGCTATGTAGGAAATCCCAAAATACATATGACGATAAAAAACAAAGAAAGCACTCGGAAACTGAGTGAAGTACTTGGCAAAATATATCAGGAAAAACATTATTTGAAGTGACGTGACCAATAGATAAATTTACCTGAAAATCAATAGGCATGTTCTGCAAGTATATACCTATTAACACCCACAAAATCAGGACAAAAACTTAAAAATTGTGGACGGTATCACGCTAAAAAACAAAGCAAGTACAATACTTGGCAAGCATTGCCATTTATTAACATTTGTAGTGATCGTCATTGTCTAGCCTTTATGTGTAACAGGATTTAACATATAAATCTTCAAATACAATTTTCAGAGTTTCAACTACAATAACGTCGTCATGCCAATCAATCAAGCTAATTAAAAATATCGTGGATATGTATAATGGGAATAAACAATTTATTTAATTAATGATGACATTTGTTTAATTCTTCCAGTTTTCTAAACACATTTCTGCTATTTTTATGATGGACAAATAAGGTTTACTATGACTGATATAAATAAAATTGTGTTCAAATATACAGCCAGCAAATAAATTATTAGTTAATTTTTAACTGAATATTATGAAAAATCTACTAGCCAATTGCCGGTTTGCTAGAATGAGTTTTGAGCCCTGCTATTCAATTCGTACTGGTAGAGTAAATTAGTAAAAAACTGTTAAAAATGTTTTTAAATATTTCACGGCCCATTGTTAGCCAAACAACTGGCTGGCATAACTAAAGGCTACCGTATAGTATCAAGAGACTCTATACAGTATCCCATATGATGATGGTTGCTGTTAGAAGATAGAATACTACATGCTGTTTATTGTCTCTAGGCATGATACTGCTTATGGTGGATAAACGGCCTATTGAAAATGGAAATTTAAAAAAAAAAGCATTTATAAAGAAATCTTTTGTAAATATATTTTTTATGTACTGTAGTATTATTACCAATTAGTTAGAATAGAAAACAACTTTTTTTCTTTATTTTTAAATCATTTTACTAATATATATTTGTTTTTCTTTTAAATAAAAAACTATTGGAGTCATCATGTTGTGACTTTTAAAATAACTCAACCCACGAATTCTATTTAATAGTATGCTTTATATAGAACATTTTAAGACAAAGTATTGTCCCCCAAAAACATGAAGATTAATTAAATCAGACTTTGAATAGGCTATTTTTTAGTTTAATAAAGTTAATCCCTTCCGTTAAAAAAAAAGAGGAAAAAAATGTTTTCTCAAGACAAGATAAATGGTAAAATTCAACCAAAAACCCATTGACTGGCAGCCAATGTAATGGCCGCTGTAGTGTAAATAATTTGCCAAAGTTTCATGTTGTGAAAGTTTCTGGTTTTACCTTAGTGGGTGGATTTTAGTTGAGCATGATATATTTTATAAAGTTTTTTTTTTTCATTTAAATTTTGGTTTTTATTTATGCAAAATTTCAGATAACAAATTTGCATAAATATTTTCTTATGTAAATTGATTATCAATCTCAGTATCAATTTTTTTTATCTTATTCTGATAATTGATTGCTTGGTTCATTATTATGCAAATTGAAATTTAGTTTTGTTTGAATTGATGTGAATAAACCTACTGAAGATACGTACATACATTTTGCAAACCAATTCACATAAAAATTCTTCTTGTTGAGATAAATTGATAACAGTTTCAAATTCATAAAATGAATTAAGTGATTTCTAGTTCTTTCTAAATGGCAAGATTGAGTATTTAATATAGGTCTTTTGCCAATAACACTACGTCAGACACGATGTGAATAACAAGCAGTAAATGGCCATTAGTGACCCGTTGTTTAATGGCTGTAACTGACCGTTGGCTAAGCCATATTAAATTACATAATGAAATATTCATGATTTATTATTAGCGTTTGTTCTAGACATACTGGGTATTTGCATAGGAAGACTTCAATAAATATTTATATGAATATATTAATTATTATGCAACCAAAAGCAAATTTACAGTTTTACACAAACCATTTGACCTGTCTTTATAATATTAATATTCCACTATTCGGTAAACTAATCCGTCAACCTTGGGGTTATCGTCTCATCCACCCTGGGGTAAACCCATGCAACATGTGGTATAATCTCACCCACCCAGTGTATAATAGAGTCCCCATATAATTATAAGCCTGCCGCATTCTAATTTGCATTGCAGACTTTTATGATTCTAAACTTATACATTAGGACATGGTTTCTTCTGATTTAATCATTTATATATTTCGTAAAAATAGTTTTACAATTTTTTAAGTAGTTTGTTTGATAGATTTTTTCAAGTGTTTTTCCAATTAATAAAGATGTATAGCATGTTCTATTGTACATTGCACTGATGATATTGTTTAACCCAACAATGACATTTTTTTTTATCAAAAAGCCCCAAGTTTATTCAAATTCTGCTCCGCTGTCAAAAGTTCAGTAACCTTGTTTACCACGTCACCTTGGTGTCAATCAAGGATTTACGAAAGTTGGAAAAACTATCAAAGAAATCCGGCAAAAGCAGCAGTTGACATAAACTACTGTACTTTAATGTAATCCTTTGTTTTTCCTTTTTCATTTCTACAGAGCATGTGGAGCAACAATTGCCAATCGTACTGATGAACTGAGAGAAGAAGATGTAGGTACCGGAGCTGGTCTTTTTGAAATTACTAAAATAGGAGATGAGTAAGTACTTTTATCTTAAGAAACAAAATGTGATCAACTAACTAATTAAGCCCTGTCTACACTATCAAACTAGTTTGACAAACAAAGTGTGGTAGTGATATGACATCATCATGTCCATATATGGGCACATCACATAATGTTTGATAATGTAGATAGAGCTTTACAAAGCTTTTCATTTATTTATCCTACTGAATGCAGTACATTGTACAAACAAATTTACTTGGGATTTGAACCCACGACCTAGTAGCCTGACATTTATACCAATACTTTTAACAAATTTATAGCTAGGATAGAACTATTTTTATCCATTTAAAAAAAAATATAGTTCATATTGTGTCCTAAAATAAGAAAATGGTTTCTTACAAAAGTAAAGATTAGGTAACAGTTTTTGTTTCTTGGTTAAATTGGTTAGAAATGTACATACATTATCGTAGTCATGATTGACTTTATGATTCTAAACTTATACATTAATCATTGTAATATTTCGGAGAAAACGCTAACCGCTTTAGTTGCTGTTTGACGGATTTTTTCGAGAGTTTTTCCAACTTTATAAAAGTACTATTTGTATCCATTTAAAAAAAATATAGTTCATATTGTGTCTTAGAATAAGAAAATGGTTTCTTACAAATCGTAGTTATAACAATGTACAATTAATGTCTTCAATGTAATATCTTCTTCATTTGCTGTGAAGTTGTTGAAGAATGGAAATGATTCTGTATATATTTCTATTGATTAATTTTGTAAAATGTTTATGTTCAGGTACTTTACCTTTATAACTGAGTGCAAGAACCCAAAGGCATGTACAATTATGTTGAGAGGTGCCAGTAAAGACATACTAAATGAGGTGGAAAGAAACCTCCAGGATGCAATGAATGTTGCTCGTAACGTTGTTCATGAACCTTATCTTGTCCCTGGTGGTGGCGCTGTTGAAATGGCTGTGTCATATGTAAGTAGACTCTTACAAATAAAGTTACACCACCCCTATTCAGGGAATACTATCTCCTAAAACAATAGGGAAATACAGTCAACTCTCACAAATACCAGACTCTCTGAAAACCAGAAAATCTCCTAATACCAGACTTTTCTTGCCGACCAAAGGGTCCCAAATTCCTTTTTACCATTAAAAGCACATTCCGAATAACAGACTTATCCGGAAAATAACAGACTTTCCGGAAAACTAGACATAGTATTTGGCTACCCTTTGCAAAAAAGCCGTATACGACGTATACGGATCGTATACGATTTCACTGTTTACATTATTTCCACTCTGTTGCTCCACAAAGAGTTGGCGTCGTATACGTTTAGCATACGTTCGTATACGTTGTTTATTCATGAAAAGAATATCGTATACGGGACGTATACGAACAAACTAGGCCATTTATAAATTATAATAGTAGTAATGTACGTAGGAGCTAAATAAAACATTTAAATTGTCATTACAAAAAATACATACATAGATCTGCAGTAGCATACTGTATGTTCGATCTATACAATTACAATATGCCTATAGCTAGCTAGCTAGAAGTCATCGAATTTACTATCTACTTCGGCCTATACTGTAATAACTGCAGGGAAAAATTTCATTTTAAAATTTTGTTTAGCAATATTGCGAATCAAACTGATTTTTTAGTCGAGAATCATAGTTTTCTATCCTATTTTTTGCTACACAATTGTAGAAATGTATAGCTTTTTGCTATGCTACACTGGCGAAATTATTCCCTAAACTACATCCGATTTTTAATTTATTGGCCTACTGTACTACATCCCATTTTTAATTTTTAATGATGAGTTAAAACCCGTAGTCAAAAAATTCTGTTGGTACAACAACAATGATGATGGTTGAAAATGATTGAAATATGATGCATCCATGTTATCTATGTGTCTATCTATGTTATCTATGCATGCAGCACACACAACACAGGCATGAGTACATGTACACACGTTTTGGGCGATTTTATTTGGATCATTCCATATATATAATAGGGAGCCACATGTATTCTACATTTGTATTAAATCATAATTTATGGATTTTACTTACTCGTTTTAAATTTACTATACTGCGGGCACACTTTAATATCTATTTATTTATTTCCAAGTACATTAATATTAATTAAAGCACTTTCAAATTAATAACAGTACATTTTGTATGATTCACTTATTATTGGAACATACCAAAGGTAAAGAAATAGCAGAGGGGATAAACAAGGCGGAACGGCCTGGGTTTTTATGCTTGATACAAAAATAACGTCTCGTAAAATACAGCACCAATTTTTTTTATTCGCGAAAACTATGAACTATACAGTGAATTTAATGTACATATACTGACTGAAAAAACAAACAAATTGTACACTAATTAATAATATTGAAGTCAAGATGCGCCTGGCTAGCTGCCAACGTAAACGTACGCTATCGTCGTCTTGTAAAAAGAGGGACAGTCCCTTTTCGCTTGGTAATATGATGTAGTTTGTATACACGCGTCGTATACGGATCGTATAATTAGGAAGTTGTTTATAAATGATCGTATACGGTTCGTATATGTTTATTATGCAGGCAGGAACTTCCGAATTGACGTATACGTTTCGTATACGAAGTGGACTTCCTATACGAAACATAAACGAAACGTATGTAAATCGTATACGTTCGTATACGGCTTTTTTGCAAAGGGTAGCCCAAAGGTGTTCGGTATTGAGAGAGTTGACTGTATATGTTATAACACAACATAGCAACTAACCTCTATTCAGAGAACATCCATAATAAAGAGAGTATAGTTATTAGTATAGAACTATTTTAGGGTACCACTTTAGGTTTCAGCAAAGTGTCCCCTTAAAGCCTGTTTTCCTGTCGACGTAAAGCCTGTTTTCCTGTCGACGTTATTCGATGCTATCGTTAACAATAATCGGCGATCTTCTACGTAAACATTGAAATGTTAACGATTTACAGGAAAAGGTACTCGCTATCGTTATCATTTCAACTTGATCGTTTTCAAACGATCGTCGTTGAACTGTTAACGATCAACGACGATAGCGTCGAATAACGTCGACAGGAAAACAGGCTTTAGTCGACGCTATCATCGTTAATCGTTAAAAGTTCAACGACGATCGTTTGAAAACGATCAAGTTGAAATGTTAACGATAGCGCGAACATTTGATTTCTAGCGTTGAACGTTAGAGTTGAAACTCCGGTCTTCTTTCTCGACGTCGTCTTAACGCGCAAAAATGAATAGAGGACTCCCCTGCCTCTAGCAGTAGGCTCACAGTGTAGGACACGTGGGCCTAGGCATACTAATATCTCTATACTGATGGTTTTTCGTTTTCAGTAGGCCTATCCTAGTCCAAATAGCATTTTGGACTAGGCTAAAGACTTTGACCTACCTAATATCCCCGCGCCTACTTTCCGGAACATCATTTTATAGTAACTTTGGGAAGGCTAGGCCTAGCTTTGACCGCGCCGCGATGCAACAAAAATAAATGTAGTCAGCAGAATTTGCCATCAATTATGTGACGTCATGTGCTGTATCGCCATGATGATTGGTCAGTTCTTACGTTTTAGCGTTGCGATATCGCTAGAGTTGAACTGGATTCAACTCTTGCGATTGTCAACGATCGCGACTTGTAGTAGCGTCGATTACCGTCGATTATTACACCTTTTCCTGTAAATCGCCGACATTTTGTATCGTCATCGTTAGTTAAAAAAGTCCCTTTTCCTGTAAATCGTTAACATTTCTATGTTTACGTTGAAGATCGCCGATTTTTGTTAACGATAGCGTCGAATAACGTCGACAGGAAAACAGGCTTAATAGGGTTGTCCCCTGGATAGAAGTTGTCTGTAGCGCTAATGTATGGCCATATATTTTATATTCTTAAAATAATTATATTTTTGTTTTTTAGGCTCTTAGCGAAAAGGCAAAAGCAATAACAGGCGTTCAGCAGTGGCCTTATCGTGCAGTGAGCTCAGCTTTAGAGGTGATTCCACGAACCCTAATTCAGAACTGCGGTAGCAACACGATCCGTACATTGACAGCTCTGAGGGCGAAGCATGCCAAGGAAGGCAACACTACTTGGGGAATTGATGGAGAAAAGGGAACAATCGTCGACATGAATGAATATGGTGTTTGGGACCCATATGCTGTTAAAGCCCAGACTTTTAAGACAGCTATTGAGGTTAGTACTGTTTCAAGGTCTTTTTTGATTGTGCTATTTATCCTTTAACTGTCCCCCCCCCCCCCATTCAGGGGACACTTTGTCTGCTCCTTCAGGCACCCCATTAATAGGAGTCTACTGTGGATGAAACAAACAATTTCAATAGAATTTATTGTGCAAAACTGACTTGATTTATATATTACAGTAGCTATTAATGTTGATCCAATTGCGTCATTCCTGTTCAGACTTGGTTGATCATGCTTTAATACAATATGTCTGTGCAATGACGCACATATTTCTTGTCTTTTAGTCTTGTTTAACACTATATAGATGACATTGTTTATTGCTGATGCAAGTATAAAGCCCTCCTCACTTACCCTACCTCCCAGCATCAATCATTTATATTGTACTGATGCAATGAAACCGTCCTCTCCCCTCCCCCTTCCCCGCCCCCTATGTATCATTCATTTAATGTAATTATGCAGTAACATCCTCCTTTCCTCCACCCCCCAGTATCATGCAGGTGTAAAATCCTTCTCCCCTCCCCCTCAAATCCGTGGTCTTTTGAAACATGTTTACATTTACTTAGGAGATAGATAGATAGATAGACGATCAAAAAAATGTAAAACAAATCTACAAAAATTGAGAGCATATTATATCAGTAGCCACTATGTGTGTCATGGTATATCTTTCAATTAGTATTGATGTCTCAACCTCAATCAACCTTTTGTCTGGTGTCGTTATATTGTAACATAGACATGTTGTTTATTGTTTTATAATTATGATACTACTATACCCCGAAGAACAGAAATCAATGGCAAATATGATCTTCCTAATTAATTATGTGCGGGGTGCACAAAAGACTCCTGCGCAACGGAAAAACAATTGTGAGATTTTAACATTTTCAAAATGGCCTTAAATGTGCGTTTTTTTCGCACTTTTAATTTTCAAATGCGTGTGCGCTCGTAAGTCCTTGTTGAACATGCAATTTTTATGTTCCAGGAAGTTGGCCCTTGATGTAAATTATATTTGTGTCAAGTTTCGTTGAAAAATGACAATAACAATCATAGGTTTTCACATAATGGCGCGTATATGTAGCGCTACGCAAATGTGACCTCAACCAAAAAATCACATGCCCAAATTCAGAGTCTATGCACTACAGAGAGTGTGCCTTTTAATAGATAATAGGCCGTCACAAATAAACGGGAATAAAAAAAATTAAGCAATTTTAGATTTAATTTGTATAATATCCAAATATAATTGTTGTTTTTCAGGACCATAATGTAATTTATTTAAGAGTTACCTGTTAAGTTAAACATGTTGTGTGTACTGCAATATTCAAGAATTATGATATACATCTAAAATTTCAGGAAAATGATGCAATGGGTTAATTGGGTTAAGGGTTAAGTTAAACATGTTATATTATATGCAGTAATTATAACATGTTATATTATATGCAGTAATTATAACATGTTATATTATATGCAGTAATTATAACATGTTATATTATATGCAGTAATTATAACATGTTATATTATATGCAGTAATTATAACATGTTATATTATATGCAGTAATTATAACATGTTATATTATATGCAGTAATTATAACATGTTATATTATATGCAGTAATTATAACATGTTATATTATATGCAGTAATTATAACATGTTATATTATATGCAGTAATTATAACATGTTATATTATATGCAGTAATTATAACATGTTATATTATATGCAGTAATTATATTCATGGCATATTATATGCAGTAATTATATTCATGGCATACATACAATGTATTGAATGCAGAGAGAATAATGTTGCCTTACACTACAACACACATTGCATAGATATAGCCAATTCATCACAACTCTCTGAACAGCTGTTAACAATGTAACGAGAAACAGTGCAATCAATCCTTCAGCTAGCATTCATGCATATTATATTACTTGAACGATTTGCAGACAGACTCGCGCTCTTAAACACTGTAACCTCGCTACCCTAGCGGAGGTCACAGCAATTCGTGTCAAAAGTAATCCATTGCCAATTAGACTTCTTCGTAACTACTTGTTCTGCGAATATTTTGTGTAATTTTGTAGAAAACATTTTGCAACGAAATAAAATGGCTTCTGGAAAAGAAAATCAATAAATTATGAGTTGATATTTGTAGCATATGGTTGCAATAGTTTAACTGGTTATGGACACTGTATATTCGGATTGTACAACCAACTAAATCATTATAAATTCACGGATGATAATCCAATGTGTACAGTATACATTGTCATGTTTTTTTATTATTATATATATAACACCTAAATAAATTCCACTTGATTGGACTATTGTGGGTCACATGGCATGCAATAGTACGCACTAACTATCGTTTAATAGTTTTTTTTTCGTGTACACAGTAAAAATCTGTTCTTTTTTGGAAATTTTTTTTTTTATGCTATTGATTTTGAAATACAACAGCGCCACCTATTTTGTACTTTCGTTGCCAATGTTATATTGTTATGACTGGTTTAGGGATGGAAGTACATTTTTGGAGAGATATGTACAAAATAGATCTCTCCATACCCCACCCCCATCTCTCCATATCCCATCCCCATCTCTCCATATCCCATCCCCATTCCATAATTTTTCAACACCATGAATTTTATTTAAAAACTCAATTTTGTGAATATATACTGTATATACTGTATTTTGTTTGTGTATTAATGACATCATTTCATTATATGTAAGCGCATCATAAGAAACATTAATTTGTTTCTCAATATATATATATATTAATGCTGCTAGAGTATACTACCCTTTTGCTTGGTGAATTCATGAACTGTGGTCGAGACTACCTGTATAATTAACAGAATAGTAATTGATGGCACTGTGTTGATAATGGACCACAATGGAAATAAGTTTGCCGTCTCGGTACTTTTTTGTGTATTTATCCTATTGATTTTATATCAGAATAAAGAAATAAAAAAATGTATCTATTAAACTAAATTTAGAAATTGACTAATATCTATGATATCATACATAAATATTATCTGATCACATGATTATTTGAGTGTTGGCAATAGATAGGTTTGTTTTCGAGATTGGTGATGTTTTTTATCTTTGTTTACTTGGCACACTATGAGAAAAATCTTTTTACTGAAGAGGCTACCCAGTATAAACAAAAACAAAATTTAAACTATAACCCAAATATGTTTATTCTTTACCATATACATGGTATTTAAATAATGAATGTTTATGAGTTGAATCTATTGCAAATTTGTGCAAATTATTTAAAATGATTTCTTTTTATAGACTGCTATGTTGCTGCTTAGAATTGACGACATCGTTTCAGGAACCAAAAAAGCTGGTGACAGGGAAGGTGCAGGTTCCGTAGCACCAACAACCGAAGGCTAGGAGGAGCACATGAATTTCTTTGTTACATTGACTAATTAATAGCTGCTTGCTATAGCTGCGTATAGAGGGTTACATTATAGCAGATGATATAAAGATAATATCCAGGTTGGATATGTTAACTGTAAACCAAAAATATGTTAAATAGTTAATTCCATCTCAGATAATAATTGTTTCTTGTTGGTATTTTGCGTATTGTTCCATAATTTTGAAAAAAAAAAACATGTATTTAATAACATTTCTCACGCACAGGAATATTGTAAACCTAAAGCTCTGTCTATACTATCAAACTAGTTTGACAACAAATGTGTGACATGCCCATATATGGTAGTGATATGACATCATCATGTCCATATATGGACACATCACATTTTTTGTCACAGTAAGTTTGATAGTGCAGACAAGCACTTAAATTTGAATATCTATAAATGCAACTTATCTTTTTGCATTGTTTTTTATGTTTTTTTGTTTTTGTTTTTTTTTGTATAAACTTGTTTGAACTGAAATAGAGTTTTATATATATTACTCTGAAATTAAATGTGCTTAATAAATATGTATTGATCTTTGAATGCATTTCGTAAGGTATAGTCGGAAGGATTCTACAACCTGCGGAATATGTTGCTAATGTTTTGAATATAATTGCAGCATTACAATTTTAAAACTCACTGAATGTCCTTCATCGAAGCTGTCAACAATCTAAAAGTGTTTAGAGACGAAGTAGATAATCCAAACCGATTATTGTTGTTTTTCTAATGAGGCACAGAACATAATAGTGCATGTGAAAAGCAGCTGGTGCAATGTATGTATTTAATCAATAATGGAAGAGCAAAATATAGATGATTGAATTAAATTATTGCATTTAAAAGTACATATGAATCAAATATTTAGTTTAGTTTGCACTTAATGCAATAGTTAAATTAATCTAATTATTATTATTTTGTATTCGTCCTTTATTTCATTATTCTGAAAAAATGCATTCATTATACCAAAAGCTCTGTCCACACTATCAAACTAGTTTGACAACAAAAGTGTGATGTGCCCAAATATGGCAGTGATATGAAATCATCATGTCCATATATGGGCACATCACAATTTTTATCACATAAAGCACCTGTTTTCAAGACCCAATTATTATGTGGAAACACAAATTTGTCCTGTAGAGGAAACAACATAAGGGTCAGAAAATTACATTAATGTTTAGCGTATATCATATTATTTATCAATATGCTATTGCTGTAATGCTGGCAAGCAGGGTTTTTTTTTCTGTAAATCGTTGTTGACTTTATTAAACAAACGCTTAAATAAGATACGATAATTAAGATATGTATTAATTAGAATACCGGAAAAAACAACAACAGTCAATTGTTTTTTCCTCAATCAGCATTTACCTCAATTGTTTACCAGTGTAAAAATGATAGACTGTTAAAAAATCTGTATTGTTATATGCATTTGTTGAAAACTCATTTGAAAGCACACATTGCGCATGTGTAAAAGCAGTTTACAGTTCCATTTGTATTGTGATGTTTGCTGTATGTAGTGATAATACTCTTGTCTAGCCAAATAAACTGGTTCTTGTCCGGATGCCAGAAAACTGATTTTGTGTTTTATTTTACATCTAGGTGGACGCAGAGAATCAGAATCAGATCAACATTTATTTCTTCCATATTAAATACAAAATATCCTTGTGAGAGTTGTGTCAAATGAAAATCTAATAACTAGATGTAGATCCTGAATATATAAACATAAACATTTATTTCTATTAATTGTGCATAGAAAAACAAAATAAATCAAGAAAAAATGCCATTTATAGTGGATTTTACAAGAAGAAACTTAAAAACCATGGACAAAACACAAAAATAAAAAATATATAATTCATATAAAATGATAAAGGGTACTAAATAAAATGAGAAGAACTTGTTAATCTTAAGCTCAGTCTACACTATCAAACTAGTTTGACAAAACAAATATGATGTACCCAAATATGGTAATAATAATATAACGTCATTACGTTATATATGTCAATGTTACTTGAAGTGTATGTACAATATTTCTCGAATTGTGACCATGATTTGAAACAAATATATTCATCATTGGAGATGGTTGTTTTTTGAAAACAATATTTAAAAACCATGGAACCCAGATAGGGATTTGCGGCAATCTGGGACTAAAGCTAGGTTCACACTAGGACTCAACGCAAGGACGTAAGCGCAACGCAAACGAGTTGTGATTGGTTAAGCATGATTCCCACTAGAACGCACGCAACGCAGGGACGTATTGACGCAAAGTGATGTAAAGCGTGGTTCCCACTAGAACGCCACGCAGCGACCTATCGACGCAAAGTGCTGCAAACATCGTAGGTTTGATTTCACGCAGGCGGGGGCATTTTCTTACGTTGCGTAGATTGCGTTACGTTGCGTCGCTAGTGGGAACCACGCAAAAGCTTGGTTCCCACTAGCGACGCAACACAAGGACGTAACGCAACGCAAGTGAATTGACCAATCACAAGCGATGGCTTATTCGCTTGTGATTGCTAACTTCGCTTGTCATTGGTTAAAACGTTTGCGTTGCGTTTACGTCCTTGCGTTACATTCTCGTGGGAACCAAGCTTTAATAGGGAACTTGAGATGCATAGACATACTGTAATCGTTGGTTGTCACTGGACTTCAAGAATCCAGTGAGGGAGCACGTGACGTAACTTCTTAGACATTGGTTCCCACTAGGACGTAACGCAACGACAGCAATTTAAAGCTTGGTTCCCACTAGCGACGCAACGTAACCTACGCAACGTAAAAAAATGCCCTTCTAATAATTGTGTTTTCCCCCGCCTGCGTGAAATCTAACCTGCGATGTTTGCAGCACTATTGCGTCGTCGGTTCCCACTTGTGATTACGCAATACAGCACTTTGCGTCGATACGTCGCTGCGTTACGTTGCGTTGCGTACTAGTGGGAACCACGCTTAATATCTAAATTCACATAATCTATTCATTGCTTAACATGGCCTGGTTTTCTAAACCTAGTTAGTAATCCCGGTCTAACATTATAATAAGCTCTTTTTCACTTGAGTCAATATATCTCATTTCCTCGTTTGATGGATGAAATCTGTACATAATTCGCCTGACACGTCGGCGCTACCGACTTTAATTTTCTCAGCACTTAAAAATATGACATTATTTTTCCAGTGTAATTTATAAATTCTGTAATATTCATTCATTGATTCAATCTCTGGTCCATAGAAAGTAAAATTACATATAAATAAATTAATTAAAAATAAACAAAACTGCTAATGATTACTACTCACCTCAGGATGGCATTCCACCCGGAATTCTGTATTTTGTCATTTTCTTAAATAATTACATTACCTGAAATGGATAATATTATTGGTCCAATAATAATAATAATAATACTACTAATAATAATAATAATAATATATACGAGACTAACACAGTCAAGTTTGTTAATTAAAATCAATAATTGATGTACATTTGTGATCAGTCTAGGTTCTAGACTTAATATTAGATAAATATTTTGGCACGTTTCGGCGTTTGGCGTTTCATAATTTTAAGACTTGATTTTCCAGACTTGAAGCTATTATAGCTCCACGGTTTTACACTGCACTACTGTCAGCCTCTGTCCAGTGGAAACCCTAAAAGGACACTTTACTAAGTCCCAAATGTGTCCACTCTAATGTTTTTACACCATTGTGGTGTTTTGGAGTTAATATCTCGATACCTGATTCCAGCACCTGTCAATTTGCATAAATGGTTCGCTAAATGTTCGATATATCATTCTCGTAATTCACGAATTTCTTTTTTAGACCTCAAATATCTAGTAGAAATTATGCATTTTTTTCAATCAACAAAATCATACTTTTGCGTGTCACGGAAACGCATTGTTGTTTTGAATTAAGTTAATAAATCTACATTTTAAAAATAACATAAACCACTCTCACGACATGATCTCAGCATCTATGCGTTTTAACTGGCCTTGGGTTGTCATGGAACAACCCTGGAGTTGCCATAGAAGTGTCAATGCTGTAATGTTCGCATTATATAATTTTAATAGGATTTGTTTTGCATAAACGTTAGAAGTTAATTTTCATTATAGACACCGTGATTATGTTCAGACTTTTCATATCTGCTTGTTTCCCACTCCGAATTTTTGCTTGTGATTGGTCAACACGCTTGCGTTGCGCTTACGTCCTTGTGTTGCGTCTAGTGGGAACCAAGCTTTAACGACACCTCCTGCATCTGGAGGGGTTGAGGGGGAAGGATGGGACCACATTGAAATATGCAGCCAGATCCAAAATGCTACGTACATGTTGAACAAAGCCCCTTTCCATACGAAATACATGTAGAAAACCTTCTGGGCCTAACATTAGTGTCCGTTTAATAGGGGTGTCCCCCGAATATGGGTTTGGTCGCAGTGTTAACATTATGTTAGGTCTATTTTTCCATTTTATTTTTATTTTTATATGTTTCTGGTAGAAAGTGTCCCCTAATATTAAGAGTGTCACGTTCTGTAACCTGCATATTTAATTCAGTTATTTTATTTCTTCAAGCACTCCTGGCTCGAAAATTGTCTTGCTTGTCACGTATATAAAACAATAAAAATATGATAAAATGGCTAAAATACAAACAGAACGACACCAAGGGGTAAAATACAAAAGCAACACATACAACAATTACATAAAATGTTAAAACTTGCACCTTGGCAGGTAAAAAATATCATCAAATGTAGAAAATAATGTCATATAAAAATTGGATAAAAGTATGTTACCATCTGTCATTGTTTAGGCTAAACATTTTAGTTTTAATTTTATTAATAATTTTGTATCTTCTTAATGTTATTTGTATCTGCCAATTCCAGCATCGTGTATCATGTAAGTCACAGTATAAAATAGCTCGGCGTGATAATCAATTTCTATCTATGTTGCTACTCTATCTCGGTCAAGGTGCTAAGCGAATATGATCTAGTTCACACTAACCATGGACTAAAGAATAATTACTCCATGCACTAACACACAAATGAGGTAGTAAAAATCAATCCTTCTTTACCGTGTCTTGAAGTTAATTGATCATTCGTGGTCCCTCTCATTGACAAAAAGTGTACCTGGCTTATATTTTACGTAATTATATTATCATTATTTCTTATTTACAGTTATTATAATGGTTTAGCCCTTTTATACAGTTAATGCGTAAGATTTAATTATTTAAAAAATGTGCACAAAATCAAACAACCTCAAATTGATTCTTTATCACATTCACACAATTATTGTGTAACCTAGGATAAATATCATAATATAGTGCAATGACCTACTCCACCATATGATATGTAACTACAATGCGGTAGGCATCTGTACTTTGTTTACCGGTATGTATCGTAAGATGAGTTATCCTTGAGAATATGGATAAAACGGGTTTTTTGCAAGTCAATAAGGCAATCTAACAACAGAACACTGAGCTCGCCTTGCCAAGGTAGCAACTCGTTACAGTCCTTTGAGCTTATGTCTGGCTGCGACAAATACCAACAGTACTATGTAAATATTCTTCGAGGAGGTGCGTGATGTCTGTTAAGAGGCATGGGACTGATCGTGTCGCAGCCACACAGATAACCTCGTTGATCTCCAGAGCTCAGTATCCTGTCAGATTGCTTTGATCTTACAATCTCTCTCTTTTCCGAGAAAATCTTTGGTGAAAATACGCGAACCAGTCAAGCACTGAAAGCCTCAATGCGCTAGACAGAAAAAAAATTTAGAAAATTAAAAATTCAAAAGGTGGGTTTTAAGGAGAGATTTAAAGAAGGTGGAAGTTGCCCGGATGTTAATAGGCAACGCATTCCAGAGTGAAACGGATGAAGAAGAAAAAGAACAATTTTCAAAAAACTTAATTTTAAATGTGTTTCTATTTAATTTAATTTTTTTTTCGTGTTATTTTTTAAAATGTCGTATCATGTAGCCTATTTCATTGTCTTATTACGTTAGCAATTCAAACTGCAAATTATTCGTATATCTCAACCAGGGACGTTGCTTATAACATGTCCCAGGGTTGCAATAAGCAGCGTCGTGTATATATATGTATATATCTTTTTTCTCACATACCTACAGTAAATGTATTCAATGTCAGTTTACAATACTGATGCTATTTAAAAAATGTAAATAAATTGGCAAATAATACTTTATATCATACACAAAAGCTAAAACAAATCCTAAAAAATGTCCGGGGAAATACAAAATGGTTCAGTCGTCTATTAGGAACAGAGTAATAAAACACAATACTAAAGTATACAGTACTATATTGCCTTGGTGGTCACAATAGTCGAAATTATACTTTTTTTTACCCTCATTTTACCGTACTATTGTATAATGATACATTCCATTGCCAGGCCTATACTAGGTTTATGCATAAGCACTAACACTGTTTGGCCTACTTAAAAACGATACATAATCAGCCTGCAAGTGGGATACACGCTTGTAATCACATTCAGTTAGTCTACCTGGATAATAATTGCTTTAATTCACCTATTGACCTACCGTACACCTTGTGCCTGAACTCATTAAATATTAAAGAAAAATAGTAATTAATTACATTATTCATTGCTGATAATATTGTGATTAATAGGTTAACCAGCTCGTGAAAGATTAAATATTGCACTTTTTTTCTAATAGATAGGCCTAAGTGTATATACAAATTACATATGTTAATTAGATGCAATCTGGAAAGGGAAGTGATGAGGCGTGGAGTGCGGTGAGGTGAGAGGAAAGGGGATGGGGAGAGAGTGATGAGGCGTGGAGTGCGGTGAGGTGAGAGGGAAGGGGGTGGGGAGAGAGTGATGAGGCGTGGAGTGCGGTGAGGTGAGAGGGAAGGGGGTGGGGAGAGAGTGATGACTGATGAGGCGTGGAGTGCGGTGAGGTGAGAGGAAAAGGGGTGGGGAGAGAGTGATGAGGCGTGGAGTGCGGTGAGGTGAGAGGGAAAGGGGTGGGGAGAGAGTGATGAGGCGTGGAGTGCGGTGAGGTGAGAGGGAAGGGGGTGGGGAGAGAGTGATGAGGCGTGGAGTGCGGTGAGGTGAGAGGGAAGGGGGTGGGGAGAGAGTGATGAGGCGTGGAGTGCGGTGAGGTGAGAGGAAAGGGGGTGGGGAGAGAGAAGACGTAGTCAGTATGAGATTGCTATGTTGAAATACGTGCCTTTTTTATCTAAGCTAAATACCGTACCACAGGGATCGTAACGAGCTAGTTTATTTAGATCTCTATCTACACTATCAAACTTTATGTGACAACAAAATGTGTCCCCATAATATGGACATGATGATGTCATATCACTACCATATTTGGGCATATCGCCACCATATTTAGGCACATCACACTAGTTTGAAATTTTACAAATATGATTTCCTCAGTCTGAACCAAGGTTAGACTTCATTGCGAATCGAAATTTGCAATTATTTACCATAAACTTTTATACAAGATAGAATTGAAAGTAGAGAAATATTAATAACGATATTGTAAGTGATGTCATAATTGGGAATGCTCATTACTATTATATATTCAAAACACAATTAATAACTCTGCAAATCTTTAGTGTACCCTTAATATCAAATACGTTGATGAAATAGAATGCTACATAAAACATAAACAATTGTATCAGTAAATCACATGTTATAATGTTACTCATTATAATGGCATTAGACGATGACGCGTTAAAATATTCTCACTTGCGTCACACGCACCAGGCGATGACGCGATGCAGCAGTGTGTGCACCATTCACCATAATATTATATTTCTCATTATTAAACAAGTTTTTAATAAGCAATGTACTGAGTTAATGACCAACTGGCCAACCAATCACCCCAGCAACCAAATGACCAGTGGTTTGACTGGCTCGAGTTATTGGTCAGTCTGCTTGTTAATCCATAGTCCATAAACCACAACCGATAATGATATTGATGATGATGATTAAATAAAAACACAATATGGTGTTATAACAAACGATGTCAATATTATACAATAATGATAACAACGGGACTTAATTTTAACCGTTGACGAAATGTAACAAATAACTATTTTATGATATGTTATTAAGTCGTTTTGTGCAAAGGTTTATATTCCATAAACGTTATTAATACGCATCATGTAAAAGTAGTGCACCACAATCAGCTATGACGTTCACAGCAGACGATATAAATCCATATGGAACTGATCACATGAACAAAAAAAGGAACATTTTATACAATAATGTGACAGTTATATACACACATAACCGCATAATAATGCTAATTGCGTCTCCGTTGCGCCGCGTTTAACTACTGATGCGTACAGAATAATAACAAGTTGGACTGTAGTGATAGCCTTCAGAATTTTATATTATTCTTCGTATCGATGGAACTGCGATATGAATCGTCGCGATCAATCCACACTGTGTGCGCCTGTGCTGTTTATAGAAACGTTGTTATCGGTAAATGCTGCTGTGGCATTTCTATATAAACGACGGGATATCGACCAGTTACTACTATTATAATACGTACGTTCAATAAAGGTCATTCGTAATATTAGCAACCAACGTTGAAACATTATTTTTCACTGTTGTGTTCATATTTGTTGGCATTGGCTATTCGAATTTATAACAAGAAAATACTATGCGTATACGATTGGATTTGACTTTGACGGAAAATTAATACCACGGTTGAATCATCAGACTTATAGCCAGGCTAGCTGTACTGAAAATAGGAATTTTTAGGCCTGCTTTCTTCTTGGGATTTTTTTTTAAACCAGTGACGATGTGTAACGTATGGAATGGTGTATCACCTTTATTAAAAACACAAATATTTAATCGCAGACTGGATAGAAACTTAGAAGGAAAACATCCTTCAGTTACAATGGAAGTTAATTCTGACAGACAAGTTCCAAGTATTCGTGATGATACCAGACACAGGTATGTTATATTATAATTATCCAATAATGCGCTTATATAAACACGCTCTACTTTATGCTTAAGCTCACGGGTATTGTATTATATTATTATCAATATTGTATTAGTATAATTCATAATACTATGTACTGTATTAAAAACAAGAATTATTACGTCGACGCATCTGTTCAAAACGAATGATGTGGCGATAAAATACAATTGCGCAACTCATTGAGAAGTGTGATTGGGTGGTGAAATTACGTGCGCTGTGTATATACGTTCTGTGTTGAATTGCGTCGTACTTTATTAGTGGTTTCCACTTCTTGGACGCAACGCAAAGACGTAAGCGCAACGCAATCGAGCGACAGTTCAGATAATCCATTGCTTGTGATTGGTCAAATTACTTACGTTGCGCTTACGTCCTTACTTGAGTCCTAGCTTAGTTTGATTTAAATTTATTAGGAAAAATCATCATAAAAAATACATACAACGTGATAACATAAATTACTGACATTACAAATAATACATTTATAAAAGGTTTTCCAGGATAGCCCAAAAGGCTTATTAGCTTATTTCTATTGGGATCCTTTTATAATCTAAAATAAAAAATATAAACGTTAAAAAGTATTGCATTAAACACTTACATTATTTTAACAAAAACAATAATATAGGCCTATATAAAACAGACTATTATTTGATTATCTTACACTGCGACTACGAGAAACATCGTTTACGAGCGCGTACAAAAGTCGTACCGTCTGATCAATATTTGAACGCGCGCGTGTCGTTGCGTGTCACTGACGTTGAGAATATCATTATTAAGTGTATCATAACTATGGATTATTCTATTTACTGCCTACAATTCATGTCAATCTATATCTGAAAACTGCTCATTTCAAGTCTTACAGATACATAAACGAGAAGCATAATTGTTTTTTTCATCCATCATATCTCATGGCGTAGGTACCTAGCGAGAGGTTAATTGTCTAGCAAAGCTCAACTTGATTATCTTATTGGATGGCTTGAAGATCACATTTTCTCTTTACCTTCTTGCTAGTTCTAGATTCTTCTACTACCTAGATGACCCACATCCTCTCCAGCCAGATGACCTTAACCTTCGCGTAATGTGGTAGTTTGTCAGTCAGTCCCCCACTATTGTATAGTTTCATTCTCTTATATTATCTTATCTTGTTTATTGTATATTTTTATAATTACATTATAAATGTTGTTTTTTCGTTCGGGTCATTATACGTAGGCCTATGCTTTTATGTACCGGTAGTCAATTTCAGCTTTTTCACAGATTTTGTTTCATCAATCTTCAACGACGTCATGACGAGCGGGCGTACTGTACCGTTTTATACGCGCGCCAATATTCAAGATTTAATAACAAGGACTAAAGGCTATTGTACTTCTATAGCAGTTTAGAATCTCCTTAATATTACACAAGTTAATACATTTGGATTCAAAACAAAATAGAGAAATGTAATGCTGTTGAAAATATATTAAGCGTTTGTATGGTCTATTCGTCTATTTATTTATTTATTTATTTATTCTTTTTACGGTATCTTAATTAATGTAACTAGTTTTTAGTGGGCCTCCTATCACAAGTCCTTGGGGTTTCTTGGCGGTCCCTTTCATCGGTTATAAATATGTTTTTATCCTCGCTTGTTTTTGTTTGTTTATGAGATGAATAAAGAGATTTATGTTATGTTACAAACGTTTAAGTAGGCTAGATAAATTGTTTTGCAAGAAGGGCATATTTATCTGATGTTATTAGTATTTATTTATTTATTTATTTATTTATTTATATATAGTATTTGGCTTTATTGTATATTTAATTCAAATTCAAAATTTCTCGGTCAAACGCAAACAATGCAGAAATGTATTGCTTTCTTCACCTTGACAAAAACGGATTTCCATCCCCCACCCCTATATTAAAAAAAACACCAATAATAATCTTATTTTATATTGTCTGAAGGTTTGCATGGCGAAATCAAATGTTGATATAAAATGTTGCGGTACACCACGTATATTAATGAATGCAGAAAGTCCAGGAAACTGTGAATATAAACGAAATAGGTGTAAAAGCTAAAACAATAGTAGGAGGGATTGAAACTAGCTTTACCCAAACGGATTTTCAACCCCCGCCCCCATAAAAAAAAACATAATTATCATAATTTTATTTTTTTTCCCGTGATATTTTTCTCTTCTATACATCCAAACATTCATAAATCAAAATTTGCCAAAGGGGGGAAATCAACAGCAGAATACTAACAAGCAAATATCAAAGATATGATATAACTCGTTTAGTTACTTGTTTGCGCAGATGAACAGGTATAGCTAATCTATCGATGAATGTACTTTCTCATGGTATCTGTTACATTCACCCAACCTACATATTGATTGGCCTTGGTTCAATGTATGTAACACTATTAGTATCATACATTATGGATTCATTCGAGGGATGGTAATTTACAACATATGTCGTAAGCAAACATTGTTACATTAAAGTAAATTGTTTTTATAATTAGCATTATTCATTTAGCTAGCATTGTCGTCATCCTTACAATTCAGTATTATTTATTGGCACTCGCTATAGAATCAGCGGCACACACCTTTCGGTGAGACTTGCTCCAAGTCTGTAGTTATTTCGATGTTTACAAGCTCAAGTAGTATACGTCTGAAACGCCATATGTGTCAAAATATTATCTTTTTACTAATACTAAGTTATGGAACCCAGACTTCTTTTGGTGGTGCGTCCATACCAATATAAACAACAAAGTATACAAAGTTTTACAGGAAAATGTTCGTTTTCGTTATATTGTAATCACACCAGTAATCACCCAGTGGGCACAGAACATAATTTCAACGTTGAATCAACGTTGAAATATAGTTGATTTGTTGAAATCATGTTGTCAGCGTATTTCAAACGTTGAATCAACGTTGAAATAACATTTTTTCCCTAACTCTTTTTTTTACGTTTAGTAATAAACATTGAATCAACGTTGAAATAACATTTTCTTTTTAACTAGTAATTTATGTTAATTAATAAATGTTGATTTAACGTTGAAATAACATTGTTTTTCAAACAAATGTTTTACGTTAATTTATAAATGTTGATTCAACGTTGAAATAACATTGTATTTTTAACTAGAAATTTACGTTAATTTATCAATGTTGATCCAACGTTAAAATAACATTGTCCTTCTAACTAGTAATTTACGTTAATTTATCAATGTTGATTTAACGTTGAAATAACATTGTCTTTCTAACTAGTAATTTACGTTAATTTGTCAATGTTGATCCAACGTTGAAATAACATTGTCTTTCTAACTAGAAATTTACGTTAATTTATCAATGTTGATCCAACGTTGAAATAACATTGTATTTCTAACTAGAAATTTTCGTTTTATTATCAATGTTGATCCAACGTTGAAATAACATTGTATTTTTAACTAGTAATTTACGTTAATTTATCAATGTTGATCCAACGTTGAAATAACATTGTATTTTTAACTAGTAATTTACGTTAATTTATCAATGTTGATCCAACGTTGAAATAACAATGTATTTTTAACTAGAAATTTACGTTAATTTATTAATGTTGATCCAACGTTGAAATAACATTGTATTTTTAACTAGAAATTTACGTTAATTTATTAATGTTAATCCAACGTTGAAAAACATTGTCTTTTTAACTAGTAATTTAAGTTAATTTATCATTGTTGATCCAACGTTGAAATAACATTGTCTTTCTAACTAGTAATTTACGTTAATTTATCAATGTTGATCCAACGTTAAAATCACATAGTATTTTTAACTAGAAATTTACGTTAATTTATCAATGTTGATCCAACGTTGAAATAACATTGTATTTTTAACTAGTAATTTACGTTAATTTATCAATGTTGATCCAACGTTAAAATCACATAGTATTTTTAACTAGAAATTTACGTTAATTTATCAATGTTGATCCAACGTTGAAATAACATTGTATTTTTAACTAGTAATTTACGTTAATTTATCAATGTTGATCCAACGTTGAAATAACATTGTATTTCTAACTAGTAATTTACGTTAATTTATCAATGTTGATACAACGTTGAAATAACATTGTCTTTATATCTAGAAATTTACGTTAATTTATCAATGTTGATCCAACGTTGAAATAACATTGTATTTTTAACAAGAAATTTACATTAATTTATCAATGTTGATCCAACGTTGCAATAACATTGTATTTTTAACTAGAAATTTACGTTAATTTATCAATGTTGATCCAACGTTGAAATAACATTGTATTTCTAACTAGAAATTTACGTTAATTTATCAATGTTGATCCAACGTTGAAATAACATTGTATTTCTAACTAGAAATTTACGTTAATTTATCAATGTTGATCCAACGTTGAAATAACATTGTATTTTTAACTAGTAATTTACGTTAATTTATCAATGTTGATCCAACGTTGAAATAACATTGTATTTTTAACAAGAAATTTACGTTAATTTATCAATGTTGCTCCAACGTTGAAATAACAATGTCTTTCTAATTAGTAATTGACGTTAATTTATCAATGTTGATCCAACGTTGAAATAACATTGTATTTCTAACTAATAATTGTTTTCAAACAATTATTATTTTTGTTTTTCAATGTTATTCCAACGTTATTTTAACGTTGAAATCCAGTTGCCATTTTCAAATGACATGTTTTCAACGTTGAAAAACTCTTGAAATTATGTTGTTTTTTCAAACAATTATTATTTTTGTTTTTCAATGTTAATTAAACGTTAAATTAAAGATAAATTCTATTTAATACTTTAATACTAATACATTTTTTAATACTAAAGTGCGTTGCCATTGATGTTTCAACGTTAAATTAACATTAGATTTCAGTTGGCGGTTTATTTTATCATCCTTTATTGTAAAACAAATGATTATTGGTTATTTAGGAATTTTAGATTGGCAAATATTATTGTCTCTGTATAATACAAAAATGTTCTAGAAGTTGTGTTGAAAATTGAATGATCCTTTCATGCAAGATCAAATTTCATAAGATACGAGCTTGTCATTGGTTTAGTTTCGTTTTGATAAAATTTTGAAACTGGTGTCATGTCAGTAATTTCAGTTACTTCGACGTAGGCTAGGCCTACAGCAGTAGTGGTGTGTAGAAAAAAAAGGCTCATCATTGAAATTGTCAAATAAGTATGTTTTGAGGTAGGAAAACAATCTTTTTTATTTGTAATCTACTAATTTATAAGCTTTGAGCTTGACTATTTTACTCTAGTCTTATCAATAGCTAGCCTCTAGTCTAGTAGGCCACACATGCATAGCTAGGCTATAGCCTGGTAGGCTAGGCCTAGAGGCTAGGCAGGCTGCCAAACTGATCATGCATGGAGGTATAACCCCTCCATGAACTGATGAACTGAATTCACTCACTAGGCCTAGTGGAAGCATTTAGTATTATGCATGTCAAGGGCAAACATTTGCCTTGCCAAGGATAACTACAGTACTGTACTTACTTATATGGTTATAACATGGTATGTATTAGGCCTTTTAGTTCAATACTTTCTTTATTTATCCAAAAGTATACATAAATATAACATTATAATATATAATTAGTTGGCCTAGCTAGCTTTCTGCTAGGCTGTCTACAGTAGCTGCTAATGCTATTAATATTAGTGTTAATATACAAACACATGCTGCTAGCCTAGAACGGCTATTTGTTAAACTTACTCGCTTTCTTTATTTCAGATTGTAGGCCTAGCTAAGGCCCTGGCCTATGCCTAGCTAGAGTACAAAATAATGAAGTACATGTAGGCCTATAATCTTTTCTATGAATCAAACGAGAAAAATCTAATGGATGATCAATAATATTTTTATATACAAAAGGTTGGTATTTATAGTTCTTAACTTTAATATTGAATTGAATAAATATTACGCCGTGGTTAGGATTCCGGCACCGCAACTCAACTTCCCATCGTTAGGGAATCCGACACGCTATTGCGCATTTCCAGAGCGAAGTAATTATAGCTTGCACTAGTGCCACAGACCGCGCACCACATTACCCGAGAGTCGGAGTGTTAACTAGGGATGTACTGTGTAGCCAAAGATATCTTTGCTGTGGCCTAGTTAGTCGTCGCGCGGGGGAGAGAGCGATGGATGAAACTTGGCCTAGGCCATACATGAATTAATAATTACGCCACGCGTTAAAATAATTATTATGATATTGATAAGAATCAGCTTGCGTATTTCAAGAAATGTACGAAAATGAATAGCGTAGCGTTGCGACACCGACTTCTCCCGAACAGTTCTGTTTTTTTTTTTCACATCCGCACGGCGGCTGCTGTCAACAAATCAACTTGTATACGATTGCATGATGTTATGTACAGTATAAATGCGTTATATGAAATCTTTTATTTTGTACTTGAAAAATCATAAAAAATAAAACTAGTCATGCAATTATAATTCATAAATATATAAAGTTTATATATGAATGAAGCAAATTTAATTACGAAATAAATAGGCCCAATGGTCACATCTAGCTGGTAGGCCTACTAGTATTAGTAGGCATGTAGGCCGGCTAGTTTGCCGTGGCGCAGCTATTAAAATGATCCATCGCTGTAAAGCTTGGTTCCCACTAGAACGTAACGCAAGGACGTAAACGCAACACAAGCGTTTTAACCAATGACAAGCGAAGTTATAGACAGTTAGCAATCACAAGCGAATAAGCCATCGCTTGTGATTGGTCAATTTACTTGCGTTACGTCCTTGTGTTGCGTCGCTAGTGGGAACCACGCTTTGGTCTGTTGTAGACAAAAATAGAGTCGCCGATTACCTTGCTCTGGGCATGCGCAATAGCTTGTCGGATTCCCAACGCTGGGCAGTTGAGTTTCGGTGCCGGAATCCTAACCACGGCGTAAATATTAATACAGTGTTGCAATATTATTTACATAAATTGAATTGATTGCATATTTTACGTGTAAGTGTGAAATGATGTTCTGAATTGAATTTTTGTTTATGTACAGTATGATTTTTGAACAATGTGTTAAAGATATAATTGAACTGAACAATTTTTTTTTAAATGTTTTGTTGAATATGCCGTCACTATAGAGTTGTTCACTTTGACCAAAAATTAGATTTTTAAAAATGCATTTGTACCTTAAAAGGGGGACAATTTAAACAAACAATTGGTTTTTGGTTAAATGTACTGTTTATTTTGTATTTTTGTTAAGTGAAATCTTTATTGTTTTTGTTTATTTTCTACGGCAAGTGAATATCTAAATTGTTAAAATTGCAAAATGGCAAGGTATTCAAAGTATGATTGTATTAATCTTCATTGTTCATGTTTTTTGGGGACAATAAATCTTTCAACAATTAATTTTTTACTGTATTATTTTTGTTTAAAACTACAGTAACTTGATTGAATTTGTTTCAGGTTTGGAAAAATAATATTGCCACACTTTTGGAAAGCATAGGACAATGTCAACACAGGAATCGAGGCAACTGTTTATTGACTAATCGGAACAATGCAATTACAGTACAGTATTGTGTTATTGCCATCATTTGGACTTCTGCAACATTAGCACAAGGCACCTGTGACGTGTGTTGTATTTATTGTGTTTTACTGTAATCTGCCAATATTTATAGTTATTCAATCATGTTAGTTGGCAAACATATTACAAACTGGTTATTTGTATATTTTTTATACTTAACATTGGTACCTGAGAACTGTCAGTGAGGATGTACATTATTTGATTGTTGCTTGGATTTTGCCTGATGATTTGATAACACCTGATTAAATGTTATTTTATGTTTTTATAGAAATTAAAGATTAGTAAGATATACAGTATTTATAAAATGTCTCTATTGATGGATTCTGCGACGTAACAGTAACTTTACTACTAACTACTTTAAAAACGTTGATTCAAATTGGATATAGTAATTTAACAAATCAAATTTCAACGTTAAATCTATGTTTAAATTTACGTTGATGCAAATTTTCATTTCAACTTAATTATTACGTTGTTTCAACGTTAATAATTTCAACATTGAAAATTTCAACGTAGACATTTTTACGTTGTTTCAACGTTGATAATCTATGTTGAATCAACGTTGACATTTTTGTTGAGGCAAACTTTCATTTTCAACCATTTTTTCAACGTTATTTCAACGTTACTTATTTTAACGTTGTTTCAACGTTGATAATTTCTATGTTGATTCAACGTTGACATTTACGTTGAGGCAAACTTTCATTTTCAACCATTTTTTCAACGTTATTTCAACGTTGCCTATTTTAACGTTGTTTCAACGTCGATAATTTCTATGTTGATTCAACGTTGACATTTACGTTGAGGCAAACTTTCATTTTCAACCATTTTTTCAACGTTATTTCAACGTTACCTGTTTTAACGTTGTTTCAACGTTGATAATTTCTATGTTGATTCAACGTTGACATTTAAGTTGAGGCAAACTTTCATTTTCAACCATTTTTTCAACGTTATTTCAACGTTTCTTATTTTAACGTTGTTTCAACGTTGATAATTTCTATGTTGATTCAACGTTGACATTTACGTTGAGGCAAACTTTCATTTTCAACCATTTTTTCAACGTTATTTCAACGTTACTTATTTTAACGTTGTTTCAACGTTGATAATTTCTATGTTGATTCAACGTTGACATTTACGTTGAGGCAAACTTTCATTTTCAACCACTTTTTCAACGTTATTTCAACGTTTGCAGATAACGTTGAATTAACGTTAATTCAACCAATTTTTGCCCACTGGGCATCATTATCGTGACAGACAGAGAGATAGACACAATTATCTCCACTATCACTATTATGATTTTGATATCGTTATATTATCATTGACGTCATCAGCAGCAATGTCATTTAATGTCAATCCTCATTCTCGTCTGTGTCTTATTTGCCTCATCATTGTCAACAACATTAACAACAACAACTACTATCTAACTCTAATCTAAACATAATCCTTGTGCATCAAAATATTCTATGAGTCATATGCCCGAATGTTTTTTAAAAATGGTGCATCTTTTTCGGCTTGCCAGGGGCGAAACTTTCAGCGGGAGAGTGCACTCAGACATCCTCAGTCGAGAATAATGTTTATATATGTGGGCATATCACTACCATATTTGGGCACATCACAGTTTTTTGTTGTAAAACTAGTTTGATAGTGTAGACAGAGCTTAACTCGATAGTTTAGCTTTCTGTGGAAAATTGTTATTGCTGAAAATGATAAAATTGATTGAAATGTTGAAAAAGATTTTTGTCATTTTATCAGTACTCAGAGATGTTATATCTAAATAGAATTGTCACGTGAGTGGTTAAACATGTACATTACTATTTTTATCATTATACTTAGAAATACTTACTGTCATCTAGGTCTCAGTGAGTGATTCATTATGACGAATCCAGGCTCGGCTATACCTGGCCTAGCGAACATTCACCTGACGGGTAAGGTGGCTAGAATAAGCGAATGAATCATGAAAATTGACACATACTTTGTAATGCTCATTCTGAGTCAGGCGTGCCTGGGAAATCGGTTAGCCGATTGAAAAACTGAAACAATACCTTCTTGAACTGCTTTACTATGTTAATGTTAATATAGAGAATAGTCGAAGATGCCAAGAAATAATTAGAATTCGTTTCACGCTAGCTGTCTTTGCTTTCTAAGAAATATTTGCCTATAGCCAAATTTACAGTTTACAGGACTCGGTATAGATAATGTCATATTGTTCAATTAAGCTATTGTCTTTGTTTTTGATGTAGATACCTTTATTTATTTAGAATACGATACATTATGAAGTCCGTTTTATTTATTTATTTGGCATATTAGTTTTAATGTGACCAATTCACATGGTAGTCTCATTATGTTAAAGAAAACACAGAGGACCAATCATCTGTTGAATATGTCAATTGGAACTAAATGTAACTACTTAACTACTTTTATATTATTACTATTTATTTATTATTTATTAAGCTACATTAATATAATTAAAATTATGATTATCTCTTGAGCTAATGAAGCAATATCCGGTTTGGAAACAGATGTGTTCTTTTTTTGTTAAATCATTTTAATTTAAATATCTCAGCGCAAGGAGTTATTATTGTAGAATAATACAGTAGGCCTAATAACTCTCTGGGTAGAGTCACAATTTGTGGCAGGGTTTAGAAGAAAAAAACCATGGGTTTGGGTATAAGCTACAACAGTAGGGTTAGGATGTTTTTCAGGCAATTTAGGGATTGCACGGGCCAGGACTTTGGCACTGTCGTGAATGTGTGTCCTTTTCAAATTACCATGGCTTTGGCGTGGGGTAGGGAATCGAGGTTATTTTTATGAATTATTTTAATATAGTAATTAAAATGAATAAAGGCCATCGTTATTACTATTAAATTTAACGTTTTGTCAAAGATAAAGTAGAGTTTTAAACATGGACGTTTATTGATTTTAAGTAATAACACATAATTATTAACAGAATGCAGGTTAGTTTATAAAAATAGATTTCCCTTCCCAATGTCGCAAAAAGATTAATATTTGTATCGCAGGCTTTTGTCGTGCGGCGGCGCCACCACTTGCTAATTACGTCTGCTGCCCATAGGAATGCATTATACGTGCTCATCATCCGTTATATTTGTGTACAGTATTTAGATTTTCTCATCTAGGAGTCAACATTACACAATGTGGATCTATATACCTTTAGATAAACCCTAATCGATATGTGACAAAGGTAGGCGGGATGTGCGTGAAATTAATCCCAATCTAATTTGCATAAATATTATACGTACTGTCACAGTTCAAATAGTGTGCGTTTCATCATTTGCTGTAGGCCTAATTGAAGTCCGTGACGTTAAATATGCACACTATAGCCACCATTTTGGAACCATTCTGTTACGCTTAAAAAAAAAAATTATTTCGCTTATAAAAAGACAAGAATTTTAACCCAAACCCATTGTCTGACAGACAATTTTTTTTTTAAATTACACTTTATTCTCAGTGATTTTTGTTTTTCGATCCAGTTTTTGGTCAAAGTGAATAATTATTACGTGTCATTAAAATGGCATATCTAACAAAAAATTTGATTTTAAATGCACAGTGAACAGTTTTAGTTTGATAATTAGAGGATTAATTGTGGTGGATACTACCATCACGAGAACAGTGTGAACATTAATCATACACCATCATTTGAATTAATAATTGCTTTTCATTTTTTAAATGAAATTCTGAACCCAATTGTTCTTCTCAGTTCATTGTAAAACCCCAGCAACTTCGCTCTGTTGCTCGTAATTATACGAATCCCCCATGATCGTATAAAATGATGAGGCTTTATTGTTGAGATAATTAAGGCCTGTAAGGTAATTTTAATATCTGGTCGCGCTGCTTTCAACACAATTATAAGGTTATACAGGTTCACTCGAATCACCTCGCACTATTATATATAAGTGAACATTATATTTTCTTTAAATGCAAATTCAAACAAATACCGTTAATTAGACTATCGATAGATTCTAAGTTGATGAATGTAAATAGATGCATGCATCATGACAGCTTGACTATGCATTTTTGACAGTAGGAGTCGCCAGCTTACCGATTTTCTAAATTAATTTAACCCTCTAAATATCTCTCGCAAAAACAATATGTATTCTCCATAATAATAATATTTCTGTGCTCTGTTCTGGCACCTGTTTTTTTCTTTCCTTGCCTTTTATATTTGTTTTGTCTTCTTTGCCTTTTATGGCAGAAAATTGAATAAAGAAACAAAACAATGAAAATTGTAAAAAATCCAGAGAGATTCGAACCCAACCTAGAGCTGAGAGTACTCATAACCGACCATTACGCCATTTATGAAAACAAATCTGTAGAGATTCGAACCCAACCTAGAGCTGAGAGTACTCATAACCGACCATTACGCCATTTAAGAAAACAAATCTGTAGAGATTCGAACCCAACCTAGAGCTGAGAGTACTAAGACAAAGTATATGACTGAACAGCTGAAAATAGTCTATTTATACTACGTGCAAATTCATATTACGTCGTTACGTCATAAATATTCATATTCATCATTGTCATCTTGAGGGAACGAAGCTTGACTATTAACATATTTATAAACAAGGTGACCGGTTAGCTCAGTCGACTTAGCGTTGTGTTAACAGCATGGATGTCCATCCATTCGAATCACCTTGGAGGGAAAGAGTTAAAGCTATGCGAGATACTGTGTTTGGAGTTTCAGGTCCATCCCTACCCTTCCCCCAACCCCTTTCCATCACACATCATGAGGCGAAAGCATCATGAGGTTGAACCGACCCCAATGCTGTGGCAGGGAGACCACACCACAACATCTTTTTTTTTTTTGTGGCTTCGCTACCTGTATTCAATCTCGTAAATGTTAGGTTTAGCGCCCTCAATTTTATTGTAATTGTTTATGAATTGTACAAATATTAAAATTAGTAATTAGGTTTTTTTTGTGTGGCTCGGACAGTTTGCATTTTATTTATTTTTTTACAATGAAACATACAATGTGTAATTAATTGAAAAAAAAAACCAAATAATAATAGGATTAATAGTTAAAAAATTACTAAAAAGTAGTGTCATTATCATAGTTCGTATAAAATAGCGTATTTTACAATAACAAAATTCACATTAAAAAAAACACAAACAATATATCAATGCCTAAAAGATGTTTCATTATGATAATTCATATGAAATGCAATAGGGGCTATATCATCTTAGATTGTTCTTGATTTTAATAAAAGCTATGAGTTGAGGTAAACGTCCGCTACACAGACGCATGCGGGAAATCAACCCAAACTACATGACAACCAATAGCTCTACAGTATAATGTCAGGTCTAATAATCTCAAATAGATTACAAGAAAATGCTGTTCAGACGACATTCTGTGAAAATTTCGTTTGCAACGTGAAGAATTCTTGTAGCAGAAGAGTAACGAAACTACATGTAATACTAAGAAGACCGAAAGTGAACTGGCGAGAACAAAGCATAGAGAAATTAATGGAATATCAGAAAAGGGTGGTTTGGGAAATACCGATTAATACGGTATTAATGACCTGAAAAAATGGGTAACGTAATAATGGACGAAACTGTAATTTATTTGAAACAAAGAGCATACGGCCTACGGCATGATAATTATGTTTGTAGGCGTTTTTGATAAGATCATGACGTCATTGTTGAGATTCAAATCATGTTTCCCACCCGGCTAATCTATTTGCTCGTATCCATGTGCTGATTCAGGTGCCGGTCGAGAGGATGGGGTGCAGTATAGGTAACGGCCCAGAGGTTGGGCGTATCCATGTGCTGATTCAGGTGCCGGTCGAGAGGGTGGGGTGCAGTATAGATAACGCTACAGAGTGGGCAAATGCTCCGACCTAATTATTTATTTATTGCAGTTTATATCATTTAACCAAATTTTTAAGGACCCTAATTTCCTTAAATATAATTTAGCCATATCCCATATCCAAATGTTATAGATTTATACCACACTTGATTAATCATCTCATGTGACGTAACTTTTGTTTTTATAATTATTATTATTCTGTATAAATCGGTGACGTAACATATTTCGTTAGGCCTACAGTTTGTACTATTTCGTGTCGCTATGACCATAACCCTTCAATTGTTAATCTACCCAATAATTTAAAACACACAGAATAAGCATAATAAAGTGTTAATGGGTATTAAAGATATCATTGCATTTTTTTCTGACGTAACTATTTCCGAGATATACCGGTAGATGTCTATCAGTGTATTACCGTAAGGTATGCGGGCGCCCATTTGCAATTTTAAAGAAGTCGGACTGTATGGTACTGTGCTGTTATTTAAAACGTTTAAATACTGTATCCATTGTCTATACTGTATATTGATTGATCCTGAGAATAATAGGATCACCATGTGCAATTGTTCGTCTATAATCAAGTCGCGTGCCGGTCGACCTGCAGTTGTTTAAATCAATTGCTATTATCATTTATGCATCTTCAATTAGTCTATTGTAATAAAGCCTCTTTAGGCCCAAGCCTTTGTCCAAACAAAGCATAGAAGACCTGTGTGGCAGCCGTTGTTAAATACTGGCATGATTGTGAGAACGAAACCTTAGATTCAGCATAATGCAACCTTATATGAAATGTGTTCACGTCCAGACTGAGCCGATGTCCGATGAATAACAAAATCCTGAAAATGAGTTGAGAAAGGAATTTAAATATTTTCAAAACAATAAATATAGGAGATCCGTATATGCCCACCGAGGTGAAATCATGACAGTAGGATTAATATTTACAAGATTACATTTAACCCTTTTCGTTATGCAACCTCCGCTGTAGTGGTAAATCTATTCACACACACACCAAGCCCAAATCCGGTTCGATGGCCAAAGAAAATCGTGAAAATGGGTTTAGCTTTCAATAACGTAATGTGTTCACATGAAGTCTGTTGATTTCAACGTCATGTGAACTTAGCGTTCAATAGTATATATGTACACGAAAGTTCACATTTAAGCGTGGTTCCCACTAGCGATGCAACGCAAGGACGTAACGCAACGCAAGTGAATTGACTGTCTATAACTTCGCTTGTCATTGGTTAAAACTCTTGCGTTGCGTTTACGTCCTTGCGTTACGTTCTAGTGGGAACCAATCTTTAGTGGAAACCCAACTTTATATTTACGTGCATGCAAAAGGCCCAACTTGTTTATTTTGTTTTGTGCTGATAATGAAATATACGTTAAAACGGAGAACTGAAAACAAAATAATAATACAGGTCTCTAATTAGAAACCATTTTCATACGACCTATAATTTCAGTAATTCTAAATGTCAATGTATTATATTAATGATTCGCAGAAACGTTACGGCGTCACATTTTCAACAGCGCAAAATAATGAAGACAATATAATACGGGGAGGGTTCCGTTTAAACGGGGGTAACCGTTGTGTTACAAAAATTGTCACTTGCCAAACTGTTCGTTTTACAGGAGTTTTCCTTTAATGGGAGTGTCCCCTGAATAGGTGTGTCCTAAGCCGGGTTCTTTGACCTTTTGTATATTGTACTGTGTATTGTGATATTTTGCATATTTTTTAATCCAGACCTTTTTATTTGAATTGCCCCGTGTGGGACGATTAAAGAATTTTGAATTTGAATATTATTCTAGTAAGATGTATGAATGTAATTTCTTCAATAAAACATGTTGCGTTCTACTAATTGTCTGGGTAAACATGTGGCTAAGAACCTGGTTGTTAAGCTGATGGCCCAAGGCCTACTTTTGGAGTAGGCCTGTTGCTCCGTCCTATGTAAGTCTTCTATCGATTTCTTTACCTATGGACTATTTGTATTGTTTGCTACATTATACAACCATTGTTGCTATTTTGCGAGGTCAGTTTAGGGTGACCAGATGGTAGCAATCTACCAGCCTAAGTAAAGAGCTAGCACTGCTTTAACAATAATTAATAACAATCATGCTCAAAATTTACCAAAAGTAAATCGTAATTTTATTGTTCAGCTCGCTCTGTTGTCGTTTGTATGCCTCTAATTAAAGACCATGACATGATAGATAGACATCATTAATAACAATCATGCTCAAGATTTACCAAAAGTAAATCGTAATGTTATTGTTCAGCTCGCTCTGTTGTCGTTTGTATGCCTCTAATTAAAGACCATGACATGATAGATAGACATCATTAATAACAATCATGCTCAAGATTTACCAAAAGTAAATCGTAATGTTATTGTTCAGCTCGCTCTGTTGTCGTTTGTATGCCTCTAATTAAAGACCATGACATGATAGATAGACATCATTAATAACAATCATGCTCAAGATTTACCAAAAGTAAATCGTAATGTTATTGTTCAGCTCGCTCTGTTGTCATTTGTATGCCTCTAATTAAAGACCATGACATGATAGATAGACATCATTAATAACAATCATGCTCAAGATTTACCAAAAGTAAATCGTAATGTTATTGTTCAGCTCGCTCTGTTGTCGTTTGTATGCCTCTAATTAAAGACCATGACATGATAGATAAACATTATGATTGGGTGGACACCGTAATAAATAATATAATATCATAATAAGCATGCATATATAGATATACCGAACTGCTATTGGTCAAAACTCGCTTGCATTGGTTTGGTCTCTAGCTTTACCAGTTTCCCGGGTGGGTGCATGCTTCCCGGGTGCGTAATTTTTTCTCCTAAGAGGCTAAGGAGGAAATCATGAATAATTCATGAGATTAATTATGGCATAAAAGTAAAGCTTCCCGGTTAAAAGATACAAAGATTCACAAGTTTTCTAAGATTCTCCAGATGAAACAAATGAAGGTTGTGCCTGATCATTTTATTTCCATCAAAAAGTGGAGCTTGTGGTTAACGTGCTTGCCTTCCAATCCCAAGGTTCTCAGGGTTCAATCTTGACCTTGTGCCAGGGTTGTAACTCCACTCTTCAAAATAGTTTGTCCTATCCATTTTGTAAGTGTAATTGGCGAGTTATTCGCGTTTGGTGGGTGCGGAATAAAAACACGTAGGACTAACTCCCACTTTATCACAGTTTTCATAATATGTCGGTAAATTATCACGATAATTTTTTAACTAGGGCACACTATATTTGACTCATTCTCACATGGAACTGTCATGAGTCAGTTACAGAAGTCTAATAGTATATTAATAATATCGAAATTATTCAACGTTTTTAGGCCTAAAGCGACGGAAGGGTTACTGTAGTTTTCACGACGCGACTACGCAGTTACTGAATATGCGCAGAATTACCTTTCGACTCGACAGTTTCATAGAACGAGGGCGAAAACAAAAAGTCTCTAATTATCGACCGATGGTATTGCCAAGGAAGAGTGAACCGTCACGGCCCTGGTATTATCTATATATATATATATATATATATATATATATATATATATACTTGTTATCGATCAACCAACCTAATAATCAATAAATTCTCATATTTAGGTTTATAATTATTCTGCACTGTTTACCTTCTTATTGGTGGTATATGTAAGCATTTTATGATGACACTTAGACGAGTTCACTGACGTGTATTAGTTCTTCGAGTGTCACCAAACGTACGCTAATATTCACCCACGCGTAACAACATCATATCATAAATAAACGTAAGAATATTGGCACAGGTTTGTTATATCTACGTTGATTTTCTGCCAAGACAGGTGTCTTTGAGTCACCTGTTTATGAAATTAATCAAGCACAGTCAATTAAAAATAATAACTTAGTCACATGATCTTAGTGATGCGTCTTAGTAATAATAAACCATGTGATGTAACGCCATCGTTGCCAAGAAATGGTTAAACATACAGGTGTAACCTTTATACTACATAACGTAAATAGAGTACCGACAAGCGTATATTATTATTATTTTTTTTTTTTTATTTCATACTCATCCAACAGCGAGTAACCCGCCAATTACAGGATGGATAAACTATTTAATAATTTCACAAGACAAACATATACACAAGATGCTCTACATAAACAAAGACTTATTATTAAGTCTTTGGGAGTGGAGTTGTAAATTGTCATGAGAAAAAAACCCTGACATATGACAGGACTTGAACCCATGACCCTTAGATTGGTAGCCAAGCATCATAACCACCAATCCACAGCTCCACTCCATTATCATTTCTATTAGGTAATGTAATGGGAAAATATGTTTGGTGACCGATTTGGAAATCGTTTAAAGATTTTGTTGGGCTACGGTAACTTGTAAATCAAAATTTGAATTGATGGAACTCCTTTGATAGAGTCCCACGTTCAATATCACCCGGTCCCACGTTCGATATCACCCGGTCCCACGTTCGATATCACCAGGTCCCACGTTCGATATCACCAGGTCCCACGTTCGATATCACCCGGTCCCACGTACGATATCACCCGGTCCCACGTTCGATATCACCCGGTCCCACGTTCGATATCACCCGGTCCCACGTACGATATCACCCGGTCCCACGTTCGATCACCCGGTCCCACGTTCGATATCACCCGGTCCCACGTTCGATATCACCCGGTCCCACGTTCACGTTCGATATCACCCGCTCCTACGTTCGATATCACCAAGTCCCACGTCAAAATACCTGAGGACACACCACGTGCCTCTCACAAAAGTAATTTCCATTTAGGCTTATTTAGTGAAATGGGATCTTATCGATAAAATTGATACTACATGTAATATTTGCACGTATAATCTGTGCTATTGGGTGTACGATACCATGTGTTACTTTATGGCCATTTCGAGGAAGTAAAATAGATACCACCAGTAAAATAATTTTTAAAAGTAAAATTAATTCACACATTAATTGGGGCCTTATTTTGAAAAAAAATACAAGCATTTTAGGCCTAAATAAATCCTCTGTTGATTTTTTAAAAAAACATTGTGAATCTTTGAGACAGAATATGTTGGTATTCAACACGTTACGCTAATTTATCATTTATAAAAGAATACATATTTTATCATGCGTATAAGCAATTCTGAATTAGGTATGTTCGTGGATGGTTACACAATCATCGCATATCATAACTATACTCTATTATTGTACAACACCTGGTTATCGTTCAATTAAAAGCACTAGTTTACGCTACGAATAGTAGGCCAATAGTGAAACCATCAATTATGTTATACTAATTTTGCCATGCTAATTATCTACGTTGGTATATTTCACAAAGGGTATTGACAAAGTAAACTTAGAGAGAGTTTTACTTTCTGTACAGTTGGAAGTTATGTTACCTCGTCGTCTGAGCTTACAGACGAATAGAGCCGTTCAGGCATGGGCGTAACGCAGAGGCCTGAGGCACTGTTCAGGGGTCCCTGTAAGCTCCGGGGCCATTGGTTTAGCCAGTGAGTTTGTACCCATTAATTATATTCTGCATTGATTCATAGAAATAAAACTTCATGACTAGTAGATCTAATGTATTTCAATCGTGACAAAATAAAAGATACAAAATGCACGCGTTTGTACGCACGCGCCCTATTGCTGATAACAACAATCCCAAGACACTTAACCCGTGTAAGCTTTGTATGTCGCATGGATGATCGATTTGTAATTCAATTGTTGAATTCTTAATAAAATATCAATGCGACTAGATAGATAAGTTTACGAAGCTGATATCTCAGTATCTATTAGATTGCTACATAGGCCTGTGCATTCTGAGTGAAGTCGAAAGCTTGTCTCATTGATAACTACATGTATGTTGCATGGCTTCTTTATGAACGGCGGCGCCAGGATAATATTTACTGAAACGGCGCCACAGAAATATCACGATTGATTGCAAGATACTAATATTCCTAATTGAGCAAATACATATATAGATAATTAAACTTCGACAGATGCAATGATGCGTGACATATATAATATTGATTATGATCATGACAATAAGTTTTATCATATTTATTACGGGTGATTTTCGTAGGCCTGATCTTAATCACGGTGACAAACAAGAACAGCCCCATCCAGCATTTACCGTACATTACTACCAAGGCTATCTAACAACACTTGATACAAGAGATACCGTACTTTGTAATTGAAATTCTACGGTGGGGATTTGAACCTGGAACCAATGGATTGAAAGGCAATCACCAACCCACCCAAAGCTTCATGAAGAAACTCTACTGTATAGTCACAACAACCCCATATTGTTTATTAACAATTGATACTAAGTTAAGCTCTGTCTACACTATCAAACTAATTTTACAAAAAAAGGTTTAATGTGCCTATGGTATGGTATGTGGAATATGTTACGGTATATGACATCATCATGTCCATATGGGTACATTTGTGTTTTCACATAAAGTTTGATAGTAGGCCTATAGCTTAAGTAATGAGGGGTGCCTTTTAACCAAATCTCATTCTGCGACATGGGAAGGATTTAAACCCACGAACATTGTATTAGCACAGGACAAGTAACAATCATACCCACCAACTACCGTAGTTTATAAGCCTAATTACATATTTTTTATTTACAAATATTTTTAAAAAATTTAACTTTAAAAGTAGTTTTAAGTGGAACCAGTACGGTACCGATACATGTAGGACCTATCTTATATTTTAAATATAACAAAATTAAATTTTAAATCTAAACAAATTCTTTCGAAGACTATTAGTATTAACAAAGTTCATTATGTGGTTTATATGTATATATAATTAATTTGATGGCACTAGTTCAATAGAAATGTCAAAAACGACTCACTTTGTGTTGAGATATAAGCATAGAGCCCCGTACCATATCAATATTGTATTCTTTGTAAATTCATCGTCTTACTTTCAATTAACACAGGAAAAAAAATTTATACGTTTATATTATTTTTCCAATATCAATGGACAGTTTGTGTTTATTGAATATTCTTCCAACTTTCGTTATCATATTTTTCTAAACTCAACTTGTTTTACATTCATTTGACAGAGATATTACGTTACAATCAGTTTCAACCCTTGGTAAATTAATATAAAATACTATATTAACATTTTTTAAATAAAAAAATAATAATACTGCGTAGTAATTATTATTTTTCAAACCCTGGGACATGTTGCATTCATTATAATACTACATAATTCTACCTGTATAGTTTACCTGTGCAATTTGCTTTACCAACCCTGGGAAATTATTCGTACTTATTATCTCCAGGGTAGTTTCAGTGAACCCGTAACGAAAAACGAATGTTTCTTTCGTACGTGGAAAGATTATTTCGAAGTTTCCACGCGCAAACAAAGCACTTACCTACCTGCTCTTTGTATTTTAGTGTTCTCATAGGTACAAGTGTAGGACCTCGAATTAGGCTTTGTTTGCTCTGTCACGTGTTAAGCAACAAGCAAACGCTGGTTTCTGATTCGTTGATTTTCATTAACAGCTGGCATTAGGCCTAACCCATCAATTAGCTTTATCAGTGGAAGCCCCTATGTTCGCGTGCTAGCCACGCGACAAGTCTATTGTTTTGCGTAGGATTAGATATTTAATTGTACTGTGTTGGTTTCTCAGTCACTTATTTGCTTCAGAGGAGAGTGCAGCCTTATTTTTTTTTGCTCTCTTGATCATAATGGTTGCTAGTATTAGTACAATGTCTTCTACGCTTCCTTATTCGGCAGCACCTAAGTTAAACACACTTGGATTGGAAATGTTAACACCTATACTCCGTGACTTAAAGCATCGGTAAGAATTACAACTAAATTATTTCATTTATTTTAATGTATTGTTATTGATTGTTTGAGACTGATTGTTAAAGGTCAAAACTTATTTCGCGCGTGTTCCATCACCATGATAATGTACGTTTAATGTAGGGAAGGAGTGCAACCAATTTATGAATTCATAATTTTAATAAATAAGATTACATTTAATGAGTTTGGATTTCTGTAGCCTTCGTTACAAATTGTATTACAGTAGGCTGCGGTACCGAATAAAGAAGGATATAAGTATGCGTTATTTATATATGCTTATATAGTATACGGTACTTTCTCGTGTGTTGCATTCGTATTTAGTGATTATATATTGTGCGCGTAATTATATACAGTCGTCTAGTCACTTTCTATAGGCATATGATATTTCGTGCTGATTTATATGGGGGCGGGGGGTGCGAGTGGGGGAAATATTGCGTGCTGATCTGCATGGGGGTGGGGGAACTGATGATGGTTATTGATGATCATTTTACAGCGTAGGCCTATACATATTACCATAATGCTTTTGATTTTTTGTTATCAGCGTATTTATGGAGTTTTGACTCTATTTCATCTACGTCTTTTATCTTCTCACAAGATAATGTTAGTTTATAAACATTTGAGTATGTATATTGATGTAATGCTTACGTCATTCTTTTGGTGATTTTATTGTGTGGGACATTTCACACCGAGTAAACATTATATAGTTGTCTATTTCCACTATTCGATTGTGTGCTGGCGGGTGTGGGTGGGGGAAAACCTGACAAAATAATGTTAGTTTAAAAACATTAAAGTATATTCACCTATATTGATGTAAGTGTATTAATTGTCTTAAATTAGGCCAAACATATTAATCAAAATAGTACCTCCACGGGCCGCAACCAGTACACTAATGGTTCAACATAACCTTTCGATATATAAAGCTAAATGTTTAAAATAATATTATTTTCTCTTTAACAGCTATTCAAGACAGATTTTAACAAGGAAATCATGTGATTTCTGTGGAAAGTCGATGTATATTGTCGGGTTACGTTGTAAGCAATGCAAGTAAGTGAACATGTATTTTCCAATGTTAATTAAGCCTGCTTGAACCGGTATGTCATGTGTGATACTCATTTATTCATGTTACAACTGGGGCTATAGACCTACATATAAATTAACGATTTAATCCACATCTATATATTTATAAGTGCTATAGGCCTATTTTAACTACGGCACTAGACAATACATTAATTTGCTTTAAAAATATTGCTATACAACTGGTGTCATATATCTATACATTTGAAGTTTATCTTTGTGTGGGTGTCAAAGTTTATGTGGGTTTAATTGGCAACAAAATTAATTAATGGAGAAAACCGTTCATATAATTTATTGCATTAGGAAATTGATTTGTTTGGTAAAGAAGTTATTGTTGATATTCATCAGCTCTACGTGTGGGCTTTTATAACTTACTAACTGATTTACCATCATTTTTTCTAGTTTAAAATGTCACCGAAAATGTGCCATGACCGCACCCCCACAGTGCCTGCTAGCGTTGGATGGGCACACGTTTACAAGTAAGTCACTTTGTTTGATTATGCGGGTAGTACGTGCTCAACAGTATGGTCACGTTATGGCTGTCAGTACTATTTCCCATGAGTGCTAAAGTGTACACAGCCTAATGTAACAGACTTAATTGCTAATTAAAGAAATAAGTCGTTAGCACTTGTTGTGTAGGCCTATAACCTGTCATTTAAACTGTGAGTTGATTGACAATCATTGTACATGTCTTCGTGGTTGTGGAAGGAATTAATTCAATTTCGTCGTGACTTTTTTAAGATTTTTATTTCTTTTAAATATAGCCTAAAATGTTAGTACCATAATCGTTAAACCTTGTTTCTGCTATATTATTAAGTACAATTTCATCGACATGTTACTCCATTCAGGTCTCGACATGTTAGTTGTCAGGCCTATGATATAGACCTACATTGTAATTTAGTTTCTTCTGTGTCTTTGTTTAGCCGGCGTATGATGGGCACTCCGGAACGCCTTCGTTACGCCTTTTTCTATAGCTTTATTATATTTACTGTTTATGAACAAAGAACAAGCGTAGCTTTGGCATCGCCGCCGAATTCACGAAGGCAATAAAATACTCAAATAAAAATTAAGAATAGTAATCTCAGAAAAATATAACTTTTAATTATTGTGGTGGGTTGGATTTGATTTTGTACTCCCTTTTTTTTCAGATTTAAGAGGTCGACGAACGCATAATGGTCATCGGTCAGAAAAACATGATCATGTACATTCGCCATGTGCGTGTGCACAAAGGTCTAGACCACTTTTACATCGCCAGCACTCAATCTCAACTCCTGATGAGGCTCTGATGTCTCCAGTATCACCTGCTGTAGCTGCAACCCCATGTTCTTGTATATCACCATGCATCACCACATCAACGCCAATTCGCGGCACTGAAGCCACAGCGTTCAATTTCAACATGGTACATTCAACTCCATCATCACCAAATGGCACGCAGTCTTCTCAAACGTCATCCAGTTCATGTGGATACTACTCACTAGGTTCAGAATACAACATCTCCACAGTCGATTCAACCACCGGCACTACGTCCTGTACTTGTGGATGTCAAAAAATTACCAACAGGTTGTCGCAATCTGACAAGAGGACACGATGGTGTGGAGGAAAAGCACGAACTATTGATGTTACATCCAGTACAAATAAGACCCAGGTAGACGCGGACGAAATGAGAACATCTCTCATCTCAACATGGCCTAGAGATTTTTTCAGCCATCATCAGAATCAATCAAATGGTGAGTCAATGATTCTACGTTAATCTTTCAAGTTATTCTTTAACTTTTAAACTATACAAAGTTCAACCTATGTCGTCCGATTTATAATTAGTAAAACAACGTATATACGATTAAATCTCATATAAGTGTTTGTTCCACTTAGTAGCGGAACGTTAGGGCTAATTATCGAACAATTAGCTTAATGAGGTGGGTAAACAAAAAGAGTGCCGTTCTTAAAACTGAAAACAGACTTTCTACATGATTTTGTTTTAATTGGGGGTAAAAAGAAAACCGGGGACGATGTAATCCCACCTGCCACTATCAAATCACACCTGTGTTGTTGTTTACCTTATGATTAGACAGGTGTTCAGGTGGGTTGTTCTGCGCAGGTCTACCGGAATTTGGTTACGAACCGTTCTAATGTTCTGTTTGTGTGGGTTCGCCCAATTTGGTAGTAACAATAGATTTTAAAGGGACAATGCAAAGGGAAAGAAGGAGATTGAACAACAATGCAACTTATGCAATTAGCGTGTTACGTAGCACGCTAAGACTTGCTGTCCCATACATAAAAGTATATATGTTACAATATACCAATAGGCATCTTATCAGCAAATTTACTATGCTGATTATTTTTTTTTACAAATACTGTATACCCCTTCGAATGTTGTTGAATATGTTTAAATCTACTTGAAATCATCCATAATTGTTGAAATCACCCATAATGTTGAATGTTTATTTATATTCTAAACACTATAATGAGTACAATATTAGCTATACCAAATATTTTATTTGTAAGCTAAAAATATTTTAATTACCTACATTTCTTCTATGTATTTTCTGTACGATGTTTACACATTTTCACTTAATTGATTTTGGTGTTCTTCTATTTTTTTGGCTATTGACTAATAACATTATTTTATATACACAGAAGATGTACCAAATTCAATTGAAGACGCACAACGAATATGCGACTGGATGAAAATCGAAACCACAACAAATTCCAGGTATATAACACTAGAAAATAATTAGAAATAATTTTAACTCGACGATGTTGTGCAAATATTATGATTTAATATTTATCTAAGTTTATAATTGCTGTCATTATACAATGATAGCTTAAACTACTTATTATAGGTCTGTCGTTTACAACCAGCACGATTGAACGTATGATTGAACGTATGTTTACTTGAATAACCTTCGCTGCTTGTGCGGGGGTGGACTTCAGTTCTATATGCCCCGTGTTTATAAGTAATGTATTTCTGTGTTTACCATATGGTTATTATAAAGGTGTTTTAATGTTTATTTCAGTGAAAGATCAGTACGTGAAGCTGTCAAAGAATGGTCCATACCATTTGAAAACTTGAAATTCAGAAAACGTATTCGCCATGGTGCTTATTCAAATGAATACAGGTATATATTATTTTATTCAAATTATTATTCAAATTAGGGAGTTGCGTAACACATTATGAACAACTTAAATTATGCTCTTGCAATAACACCATATAATAGAAACAGTGGTCTTTCTGTATTGTCATAATTGGGCAGGTACGTCGAAACAAAATTACGAAACTTGGTTAATAATGTAGTTGAATTGTTTTGTAAGAAATCGTCTTCAGTGGAATTGGAACTTAAGACGTCGATCCTTTAATTTATACCTACATTATTTTCAATTTGTTTTTTGTATTTCATTTTCATTCCGTTTTCTGCAAACTTCAAACAATACAAACGTCAGAAAGCAATTTTGTATATATTTGGTTATATAAGTTACATCGTGTGAACATGACATTTGATTCACGATGATTTATTAATGTAATAAAACGCATCTGGTAGTTTATGGTATTTAATTTAATTCAATGTATACGTTTATTAAGTACATCTGTAAAGTCGTGCATTAATACGGTACACTACCGTAACATTGATCTTTCCGAATACAATGAATCCACATTGTTAGAACAGGCAAAGTAAATGTAAAAAAAAGTATATAGCCTTGTTTACACTGTCAAACTTTATGTGACAAAATATGTGATGTGCATTATAAGGACGTGATGATGTCATATCAATACCATATTTGGGCATATCACTACCACATTTGGGCACATCACACTTTACTTTACATCAACATTGTAGATAATGATTATTGTAACTATTCAAAATTGTTATCATTATTTTAGGGGTCAATGGCACGGTGACGTCATCATCCACACGCGTGAGGTTCAGACGGAGGAGGATTTCTTAGAAGAGATATCGATGTTAAGTAAGATACGCCATGAGAACATCGCCCTATTTATGGGGGCTTGCATCGACGCACCTAATTTTTGCGTGGTCACAAGGTACGTGATTTCCTTTTTATTATTCTAAAACACATCACAACAACAAGCATGTGACATGCGCGTTCCAAATCTGATAATAGATATCTGCGCATCTTACTTCATACATAATGGATGGGAAAATTCCACCGTAGAAAATTGAAAATGTATTATTTCGATTGTTTTTTTTTTCAGCATTCGTGGAGTTTCTTTATATGATAGAATACATAGAGCTTCAAGGGATAACAGACTATCACTCAACAGTCGAGTGCATATCGCTCGCCAAATTGCACAGGTAAGGTCCACGTAGTATAGTGTAGTGCAGTGCGTATACACGTAGTGTACGGTACATAGTGTTTACATTAAGCATATCGCTCGTCGTCAAAGCGTAACGTTCATTTAAAGCAATTCAACAACAAATATACAATACGTTCGTGGTGTGGAGGCTCATCTTTATGTCACCTAAATATCTTATTTAAGCTTGGTTCCCACTAGAACGTAACGCAAGGACGTAAACGCAACGCAAGCGTTTTAACCAATAACAAGCGAAGTTATAGACAGTTAGCAATCACAAGCGAATAAGTCATCGCTTGTGATTGGTCAATTCACTTGCGTTGCGTTACGTCCTTGTGTTGCGTCGCTAGTGGCAACCACGCTTTACCACCATTAAAGTAGGCCTACCTAAACGATGACAAATTGTCACGTACATATACTGTACGGTTATAGCTGCTGTAGTTCAACTTCGGGAACTAGCTAATAATGTTTTTTCTTTCTTTTAGGGTATGGGGTATTTACATGCAAAAGGTATTGTCGTCGGATGTCTCAACTCCAAAAATATTTATTTAGAATCAAAAGTGAAGGTTTGCATGACAGGACAGGAAACTGTAGATTCTCCGTGTAAAAGGTGGGTTCAGAAGTCAAGTAATTATAAATAATATCAAAAAATTCGGTAATAAATTGAGCAACTTAGGAACATATTGAGGGCGTGCTATTTAATACTTCGTCCCATATTAAAAATACAGATGACTCTAGATTTTTTTTTCAATTATTAAAATAAGCCTTTTTGAGGGCATAGATTTATCGATTTTTACTGTACTGTATTTTATCTAATTAATCCATTGTTTCTTAAAATTGTCTCCTTTTATGTACTTGGCGTAGGCTACTAGTTTAGCAACTAATAAAATATGTTTTTTTATTTTCAATAGTGATACGCATGCATGTATACCAAGAGGCCACATTACTTATCTTGCTCCAGAATTATTACGCCGAGCTAAAGTAACACCACCGACTTTAACCATTGACACTACGGTAACGCAACAGTGTGATATCTACGCGTTTGGAACGGTATTATACGAACTATTGACGCAAAACTGGCCGTTTAGACACTCTTCAATAGCAAGCATCATTTACCAAGTTTCTTTAGGCTCAAGACAATCAGTTTCTCATATAAAGTGTTCAACGTCTTTAAAGGTAAGCCTAATTCTGTTTCGAATTGACCACTTTATTACAAAAAACTATAGTACTAGGCCTATGGAAGCAACTAAACGAGAATGATATTAGGATATTTTAACGTGAGTTTATATTATATATAACTTTAATTTCCATTTCTTTAATTTAGGACATAATTACAGAATGCTGGGCTCACAATTATATGGAAAGGCCAATGTTTTCAAGTATTATGAAAGATCTTCAAGATAGTGTAAGTTATTTATTTTTTATATTTATATTTACCTAAAAGTTCACATATTGCAGAAGCGTTAACAATGTTAAAATTAATTAATAATAATCTTCCATTTTACTTAATATGAGTGCAAAGTTCTGATTAAAATTTCTGTTAATGCACATGCGCACGTATTTAAATTATAATTATTGTTTTTACGTTTTGTTTGTAGGCCGCTCTTGTTAATATGAACCGAAGCCGTTCAGAGCCAGAGAACTTGAACAAGCTAGGGGTTCCCGGACGACTTTGGTAAACGGATATTAGCCTAAACGTATATCCACCCACCAGATGATTTGAGACATTACTCCTCGACTTATATATCATTAAGATGTTCTACTAACATTACACGGGGGATCAGTGAATGTATAATGCTGAGTTGATGGACATTTAAGAATTATCGCCTTCTCAATTAGAAAATCAACGTTTTATTACCCTGTCGACGACATGAAGAATGATATATTGGAAAGTGCCTTACTGATGATGATAAACTGCTAAAAACAAGCTGTTCAACTGCTAATTTGAACTCACGAATGCATTGACGTTCGATATTTTTAATGAAGACATTTTTTCTAGAATGCTACACTTTTTTATAATGTTTTTACAAATTTTGATTGCCTTTCTACTGAATAAATAGGAAATTGCGTTTTTACCAGAAAATGTTGAGGCAAACATACAACTTATTGTACGTCATCACATTGCGTCAGAACTGATTGGATTCGTTCTCTCCTGAGAGTTGAATATATGTCATCGAATCTAAAAATATGTCTAGTTAAGATTTTGTTACACACAACAACGCAGTATTACAAGAGTATTCATTTCTTTTTATAGATTTCCAAACTCTCGATTATCTGTTTTGTTAATAGTGTATTTTACAAAATGTCCCGTCCTTGGTGTCAAGTTGGAGACGTATTTTTAAGCATAAGTTTTATTAATTCATTTTCATTACACAAATATTGTTATTGAACGCCAAATACAGTAGAGGAAGGGATTTTAATCATTTGTATTATGGGACAACTTCAATCTAAATGTATAAATGATACCATTAGAGAATGTTATGTTCCCTTTTAGCTCATCAGCAGTATTTGGAAATTCTATTTTGACCGTCATCTCTGACAAATAGGCCTCTGTATCGTCAACTTATAACAATTATTCATTTATATATTTCTTTTATGGCAATTATTGGGTTATGACACTGCCTCATACTATTTTATCATGTTGTGTTCTTGCAAAATCAGCTTAACTTCGTTTTTAAGTCATTAATTTTGCTTAAGTCGATTTTCATAAGCAAACATTTAAAGTTTTTTTAAATTTTAAATGACGAAATCTATTCTATGGGATAAAACAAACTGGTTTGATAAATAAACCTCCGTTTTCACTTAAGCACTACTTAACTTAAGTAAAACCGTCGTTTAGTTACTCACCGGCAATTGTTACAATCTTATCGTGCTTCCGTTGCACGTGACTTTGTAGTAGTTTATAAAACGACGATAATGTTGTCAATTTACATTATTTGAAAATAAAAACTATTTATATACGTTCTTTAAATCTCGTTTTACTTTGACATAACTATTTTTAGTTTTCAACAATGTATTATAACAATTTAACAGCAGTTAAGTTGAAGAATTTTGTACTATTTATATTTTTACCACTGTGAATATAATTTGTTACTGTTTTATTGGACGCTCTCCGTCAAACCCGTCACCACACATATTCAACACTAGATGTACGCACGCGTAAAAATACTGTATTTGGTACTCGTGCGTCCACCTTCTGTCTTCTGTTTATTCATGATGGTTTATATTTTCTTTCAACAAAATACCTTATGAATCTGAATAAACCGTTAAACATTCGACTACTATGAATAGAATGTTTTACCTGGTCCTATTAGGTCCACAACAATTAGTAAGTGTTTGTCATGCAGCCTACGTCCAGTTGCGTATCCGCAATTAAGTGTCATAGGCCTACTTGATATATAAGGGAAATATCTCACATAGTGTGTGATTGATGAATACTGTCACTAAAAAGTAGGCCTACATAACACCACAGCAGATGGGCATCTGAATTATATGGAAAAGGGTAATTATTGTAGGCCTACTCTCAGATCGCATTTGTAATTTGTAAATAATTTGGTATAGAAAATGTGCATCTTGTACTTATGATAGAATGTAGGCCTACAATTGTTACTGACGAATACTTTATAGTTGTATTAAACAGTTTTTAAGCTCTGTGTCTACACTATTAAACTAGTTTTACCAAAATAGTATGATGTGCCTAAATATGGTAGTGATATATATATATATATATATATTATATAAATGTTCGGTTCAATGTAACCGTCTAGAAAGTGCTCAATACGGTAACAAGCCTGTAGAGACCAAACTGTAGTTTTTACTTCTTTTCCAGACTTAACGTATATATATTATATATATATAAATCCAAAGGCAAATTACTGAAATATATAGGGGCACATCACTTTTTTTTGTCACATAAAGTTTGATAGCGTAGACAGAGCTTTAAAATGTAAAATAATTGTCATGTAACCGAGTCCATCTTCAATGTTCCTGTTTCCATATAATCTTTTAAGGTACACATGATGCATGGACGTAGACATTTAGTGCCAAAAATATCCTCTTTTTTTAATGCGTCTCTCCTGCACTGTAACTTATAAGCCTTGGTATTTCTGATAACATGATGAACCTTCTTTAGGTTGTAAAAACCTAGTACCTCTTGATTTTAAAATAATTTATTGAATAAATACAAATTGGTATTTTTAATTGTTGAGTGTATAATTGTGTTTATTTTGTCACATAATTAAATTAAAACAGTATTGTGTAGTTGTTTATAAACAACTTTGTGGATCATAATTTAAGGAGTATGATATTCAAAGGCGAATGGGACCACTGGCATTTGTATGATCAACTTTTACAACATAGTTTGTACGTATTTGTACAATATCATGCCGTCGTACACCGGTCTACTGAATAACCTGTACTCACAACAAGATCACACTCTATTTCATATCAGCAGCAGGTAAACTCTGAAATGTATTTGGTGAAAAAAAATGCAAATCTCTTGTTCAAACAAATGTAGCCTATCAACAGAATAATTGTTTTTAATGTTGTTAAATCCCTTTTAAAAAATTACATTATTGTATATCAGTTATTTGTAAAAAATACCACGAATATTTGTATTAACTTTAAATATGAATTATTTTTTACCTTGAATTTACCTTGAATTTACCTTGAACTTCGGACATTGAGAACTAGCTCATTTGTCCCTCCATCGTCATAACTGCAAACTCTTCATTAACGTACGGGCGAAACTACATGACTGGGTAAAGAGTTCCAATCATCTACCACTCTTACCGAATATGCACTCTTTCTAACGTTTAATTTTATCTTGGGGTTAGAGACTTTGAAACTGTGTCCTCTAGTTTGTTTATAATTAGATTTTTCTCATGATACCTTTATTACCGACACCGTCCATGTTACGAATTGTTTTTTTCACTGTTGGCGTTCCATGTGAACCGAAGGGAAGCAGCTTTTGTAACACTTGGCGTTCCATATGAACCCAGGAGGAAGAGAGCTTTTTTTTCCCACATGTTGTGTGTGTCATGTCAACAATTAGCTGGCGCGCCTATACATATTTAAAATAATAAAAATATCATCGTGTTGGTGATTGCGGAGTAGATAAAACATATCTAAATAATTTAGAGAGATGTCTTCATACAAAAAGATTGCAAAGGCGGCTCAGAAAAGTCACAAAGAAAGAGGACAGGTATGTTTAGATTATTCTAGCGTAGCTAGCTAGGCTCGTGGGAGTTCAGACAGGCTGCTTGTTGTTTGATTGACTGTGTTGTGTGGCATATGGAGTCGTTTCGACCTCGGTTGTTTTATGGAAACAACGTGGTGTATATATCCCCATACAAAGTGTATATACAATAATATATGCGAATGCTTAACTCTCTTAATATGTTTTGCTTATTTCAGCTTGCCAACCGACGTCATCTTGGTCTTTTAGAGAAAAAGAAAGACTACAAATTAAGAGCAAAGTACGTACTGACTAAATCAATGGAAAATTTCTTTTTTCGCCGTGGCTAAAGATACGGTACCGTATTCTAACTTCTGTTTACTAAAGGTACGGTAAAATTGCATTACGTCATAATCAGCCAATGGGGTGCTGGTACGTGTGTGACGTCATCGTATAAGGACTTGGGGATTTTTTGTTCATATCGCGTCTGTTGTAGAGAATTCCTATCGGCGGCGCCAGGCTGCGTGGATGTGTGTGCCCTGCAGATGAGGGTTTTATTTTGATTCCAAATGGCCTATTTAGGCCTCTATTTTTTAAAAACTTTGTTTACAATGGTGACCATAAACAACAAGCAAATTCGGACAATAAAGGGGCCCTTAAATACTATGATTTAGACAGCAGTGTAGCCCCAGGGCTGACGAGTCACAGAAATCAGCGCACACATATGCAGCTAGCTGGCCATGCAGCCTGGCATCCGCTTTCCCTACACAAACAAACTCATATAATGAGGTTATACCATAGTACGTAGTAAGTAGGCCTGGGCCTCTTTTAAAACGGTTTTCTGTATTTTAGAATTAAAATCAACATGGCTTTTCAATAATAATAACAGACGTAGGCTACATTTAGTTTTTGTCACACACGACGGCGATAATAGCGATAAATAAAGCATAAAGAAAATGCGGTTGATCACTACACTGTTTTCGCGATATGAAAAAAAATCCACAAAGTCCTTATACGATGACGTCACACAAGTACCAGCACCCCATTGGCTGGTTATGACGTAATGCAATTTTACCGTATCTTTAGTAAACAGAAGTTAGAATACGGTACCGTATCTTTAGCCACAGCGTTCTTTTTTTGTGATCTAGGCCTAGCCTACCCTATATATTATTATTATGGAAACATAATTTATGAAGTATACTCTTTTTTTATTTATTTATGTGTAAATACTCTTAATTTATTTGTGTCTTAATTGATTGATCCATGAAATGGGAAAGGTAGAAGACAAGATATGGTAACTGATTGAATAAAGTTGTTATTGAACGAATACAGTAAATATATTAATTTAAGCGTGTTCGAATTCTTTTACAGAGACTATCACAGTAAGCAAGATGAGTTGAAACGACTACGTCAGAAAGCTTTCAACAAAAATCCAGATGAGTTCTACTTTAAGATGATTAATTCGAAAATGGAGGTATCAAATCAAATGAAAAATTATTTCAAATAAAATAAAATTATGCTAAAATTAGTAATTATATTAAGATAAATAAATCTAGGAAAAAACACTTGAAGTAACATTACTTGGAAATTCCTATTAATAAACTTGTTTTGGTCAAGCCATAAACATTTATAATAATAATCTTACATTGCTTGGCCAACAGCAATTACTGTAGTTAAGAGACCGTTTAACATGAACTTGCTTAGAACCATAACAAAAAGTCTTAGTAGATATAGCTCTATATCTATTAGCCTTATAAGTTATCCCCTTAATAGATATAGCTCTATTACCTATTAAGGTACCTACTAATAAGTAGATTTTAGGCAGATTTTAGATAGGTCCTAATAGGTTTTACCTCAGTAGCATAATTCAAAATCCCCACTAATAGTATTAGATAGATTTTTGATTATTTTTGATCTGTGAGTAACACAGTTGTATACATTTATCTATTGTCTACTTATAATAGCTATACCATGGGCTACCAGCAACCTATTAATAGACATAAACAAACTGATAATAGCCAGTAACTGTTAATAAACAATCTATTTTATACAATAGATAGATATGGACTACCAGATAGCTATTAGAAATCTATGAGTATCATATCTATCAACTGTCTACTTATAATAGCTATACTAAGGCTACCAATAACCTATCAATAGACTGTTAACAAATAATTAATAGCCAGTAACTATTAATCAACTATCTATTTTAAATAGCTGGGAAGTAGTCATTCCATCGTTGACTCGTTGAGTTAAAATCCTTAGTAGGAGATAAAAAGGTCTACTTAAAAACTATTAGGGCTACTAAAAATAGAGCTATTTCTACTTATGACTACTTAAATCTACTAATTTTTGTTGCTATGGGAATGTACAGTATGCTTAATTATTCCAATAGGATGGTGTTCATCGGAAAAAAAAGAAGGAAAAAGTACAAACTGATACTCAGATTAGGATGATGGATACACAAGACATTCGTTATGTCAATTTGAAAAGAGGAATTGAGGCAAAGGTAGGCTATTGTTAACCAATTAAAAATTATACTTATACAGTACAGGGGGAAAAAACAGTACTTTCATGGGTTGGTGTTGTGTAAAAGACCTTCAAATTAGCTTTAGGCTAGATGGTAGCGTAGCCTTGCCAACATCTGCCTAGCAAAATTACACCATGAACTACCACCAGACATTCTGTGTCTGTCATATACCCCTTTCACATCAAAACCCTGGAGTGATCTTCGGAGACACTCCGGGGTTTATGACCATTCAAAACTCTGGAGATACCCCTTTCACACCAACCTAGCAACAACAGGGTTTATAAAAAAAATTTGTAAATGTTGCCCTCTGTTTTGTTTGTTTACATAGCGACGATCATTAGAATCATTTTAATTTAATAATTATTTTCAAAAGTCTCAGAAGTCATATAATGTTTTATTGATACTACTTATTATTTTTTAGACCCGCTATATATTTTTTACAAATATTTAAAGTATTTTGAAATAATACTAAAGCAATGAGTGATCGTGTGAGGATGACCTTTTGACCTAAAAACTCCGGAGTTTGATGGTACCTTTCACACCAAAACACCGGGGTGTCCCTGCAGTTTGGTCTCCGGAGAATGTTCAGCTGTTCAACCTTTTACCTTTCACATCAAAACACTGGGGCGTCAACTAAATGTCTCCAGAGTTTTGCTTTTGGTGTGAAAGGGGTAACAGTAGCTGTGACTCAAAGAAAAAAACCTGTTTATACAACACGCTAATTCAACCCGGTTCTCTGTTGGGGTGTTGTAAAAACACAACAGAAAGAGAAAGGGATTACATGTAATGACAAAACTACCTGGAAAGGCTACTTCGGGACCAGCCAAATCAGGTTGGTTGGTGAGCCTTTTTAAGTAGCCTCAGGGGACGAGTTGCACTTTATTATAGCAGCTTTTTGCTGACCTTCCTGTTCACAACATGGCAGTTAAAATTCATGTAGTACTAGTATAGCTATGTAACAGCTCAGTTTCATCTGTAAAAACCCGCATAATACTAAGAAGTGTGTAAAGTAAGAAGGGTGTTGTATAAACACAGCCTAACATTGCAAATGTTGCTTACATTAATACAATGACATCTGTTTCAAGGATTTTTTATTTCTAGACAACAAACCTTACATTTTATTCTGTATTCATTTAATTTCAGAAAATCGAAAGACTGAAATCTTCATTACATATGCTTGATGAAGCAAGACCAAAAAACAAACACACTTTTTTTGTTGACACAGCAGAGGAAGGTACAACTTATTCATTTATCTAAATTTTATTTGTATTTATATCCAGCAGTGTAAAATAGACTAATAACTGGATAGGAAATAGGAATAACCTTTTTTGAGACTTGGATAGTTCACTGTTTTTGGCCAGTGGAGGAGAGAAAAATGACATTGCTAGGATTTGAACCTAGTACTTTAGAGTTGTAAGCAAGCATGTTAACCAACAAAGTTCAGTACCATCATGTTATCTTTCACATGGACTTGAATGAGCGAATTCTTAATATCGTAAACAGTTGAATTAGGCATTTAGTTTATTAATTTTGTCTAAGCATTGTATGTAAATCCTTTTCTTTTAGCATCAAATTTTGATCCTGCCAAGCACCTCAATACACATCCAGCTCTTATTGGCAGGACCTACAATAGACCAACAATGGAAACGCTGAAGAATCAAAGATTAGGGCAACATTATGATGAAGATTTTGTAAAAGTAAAGTTTATTTTTTGATAATGTAGGGCGGTACATATGGTATCCCACAGAAACTGGAAACATTATTTTATAATATTTGAATTTAATACTTCTTTGCATGCAAATAAGCATGATATTAACTTCTTCATTTTGACATGTTCTCTGATATTTAGGAAATCGAACTAGAAAGACGAAAAAAGTACAAAGAATTATCAGCAAGGATAGAACGGGAAAAGGAACTGTTTGTAATAGCTCAAAAGATGCAAGCAAAACGAGATATGCATGTAAGTATTTTTGGGAAATAAATGTTTTTGGGAAATAAATGTTTTACATAAAAGGAAAACATAGCATTCTTGCTCTTTTTCTTTTCCCCAAAATGATTCACTATTTGATGTATTTATTAGGAAAAAAGACAGAAAGTAAAAGTGACTGATGAAACGGAAGATAAACCAGCAGTCTACAGGTGGTTTACTGAGAGGAAAAAATAACACATGTTATGACTGTGAATATCAATGGTAGGAGGAGAGCACTATTAATTGGAGCTTCACTTACACATTATATGAGTTGGTGTGTAAACCTGTAGCCAGGGGTTGAGCAGAATTCTAGAGACCAGTAACAGAAGTAATAAAGTGACTATTGACTTAGTCAAATGGTGGTAGAAATCGTGCCCAGGGCCGTAGCCAGCATAAGGAAGACGAGGTGCTCGCCTCGTCTGAAATTTTCAATTACATTAATAATAATTGTTTTTAAATCATCTTTGCCTCGTCTGTTCTTAACCTCTCGCTACGGGCTTGGTGCCTAGTTCATTTTACTGACCATTGTCTTTATTGAGTACAAGGGTTGGATAGAAATAATTAATTTAAATGTGAAGTTAAATGTGCCAATAGATATACTATGTGTGGATGCACTATTGTTTAGTTTTCATTAAATATTGACTGTTCAGTTATGGTCTGTGTCATGTGCAAGCTACATTTTTAAATAAATTAAATAATGGAACCTAGTAGATGTGTTCACTTCTGTTTATTTTGACTTGATTCTTGTGAGCAAATCGCAACCGGTAAACCAAGTGCTGTGCAAAGCGCTACTCAAATAGCGCCATCTATTTTTTGAACAAAAAAGAAAACCATGTGTGTGAAAAAAGCACACGCGATCATCGGACATTATGTCGAATTTTCGAGAACTTGGTAGGTGTTTCAAACAAAAAATAAACCCAATTTTATATTGTTACCGATATTCAGATAAAAATATATGCTTTACTAATACTTCAAGAACTCTTAATAACCAATTGTGTTCAGGAACGGTTAGGTCGTACTCACAAGAACATCAAAATAATGCTAGGCCTAGAAAGTATGAAACCTGTGTTTGCCGAACATCAGCTGTCGGGCACGCGATGCGAATTCAAGCCGGTCAGCTAAATGATTATAAATTAGGCCTAGGCCTAACTTCGGCGATACAAGTACGACCAGTCAGAAGTTATGCAACTCGGTTTACTGCAGCAAAATCGTATAAAGTTAAGAATTATTATAAAGAAATAGCAAGTCAATTTTCTAGTCCTAGTCCAGTTTCAAATTCAAGATATTTTTCAAACTTTGCGTCGTTGAGTAGTATTTTTAATTGGAAAGGTGACGGCGATGGAAAAGGCCCGTCAAATGGAAGTAATGAAAGCAGTAGCAGCAGCAGTGACGGTGGAGATGAAGATAATAAAGATGATGGCAGTGGAGAAGATGACCCCCCTGCGAGTGGTGGAGAGGATGGTCAGCCAAAATATTCAGCAGGTCAAGGACCTGTTGTTCTTCCGACAATGGTGTCGTTGACACCAGTCACTGTTCCAGATGAGCTTTCGCCAATACCTGTTATAGCCGTCAACAGGAATCCAGTGTTTCCAAAATTTGTGAAAATGGTTGAAGTAAGTAAGTGAAAACCAACTTGATGATAACTGACATTTATTTTTATACACTACAGTCATTGCTGTGAAAGCTTGTTTGAGAAAGCTCTAGTTTTAAAATTAAATCAATTCAATTTATTAATTAGCTCATAGAGATATTATTATAGTGAATGGTAGCCTACAAATAATGTCGTGCAGTGACACTGCCAATTGTCCAATTATTTAGGTGTAAGGTGTTACATAATAACCATTATTTATTAATATATTGTACTTTCATAATTGTATTACAAAACACAAGGGAGATTTTAAAATGTCTAAACTTCCATATTTTGTTGAACTTTTGCAGGTATCTGATAAAACATTGATTGATTTAATTAGGAGGAAATTCAAATTAAATCAGCCATATGCTGGTGTGTTTCTGCGCAAGGAAGACAGGTATGTTGATAAATTTCTTTATTTTATATCCAAAGAAAAAACTAAACAATAACAGTAGGTGTCTTATAATAACAATAAGTTTTGTATTTGTTGATGGGGGAAGAATATTTTCATGACTATTTCAAGGCCTAGTTGAATAGTACTGTCAGGTTTTTAAGTCATGAAAATATTCTCTCCATTCAACAATACAACATTTTTATTTGTTATTAACACATCTAACTATTCTACAGTAAACTTTGAATTAGTCATTTCCATCTTGAATTGAATGTCAAAATGCAGAAATTTTGCATATTCTCATAATTGTTGTCATGTAGTTATATAATAATAATAATATCATCCTGGATTTGTAAAGTTTTGAATCAAAAGCATGGAAACATACTTCCATATGCAGCTTTAATCATAGCAAAGTTGTGTCTTGACTTTACCAGGTACCCATTTGTACACATGGATGGAGAAAGTATACAATATCAAACTTGGTTGACAAAAAAAGTGTGCCCAAATATGCTATTGATATGCCTAAATATAGTAGACTAGTGATATGACACTCATCATGTCCATATAGACGAGGCGTAAGGATACAGACAATGCAACAAGCATTGGATTCAAACTCACAATCAGTAGTCGAATGTCCGAAAAAATGCGTCGCGCGCCCATACACATATCTTATTAGATCTCACTTTTGCTTTGTTTTTATCATTGAATAGTGAAGAAAACGCAGATGTTGTGGACAGCCTTGATCACATTTACCAAGTAGGAACCTTTGTTCAGATTCATGAGATGCAAGATCTCGGTGAGAAATTGAGGATGATTGTAACTGGACATAGAAGGTACATTTCTACACAGTTAAACATATGATTACATTTACAATATATCTTTTATGACAGGATGGCATGTAATGTATTATTATTATTTGAGTGGAGTTGTGGCTTGGTGGTCATGATGCTTGGCTACCACTCCAAGGGTCCTGGGTTCAAGTCCCGTCACATGTCAGGATTTTTTCTAAGTACCAACTTACTCCACTCCCAAAGACTTGTAATAAGACTTTATTTATGTAGAGCATCTTGTGTATATAGCTGGATGGATCACCCTCATTAAATATGTTAGAATTAAACAATTGCATAATTAATAACAAATAGTGTGTATTTTATTAACTGCATCAATTGTTTTTTTGAAGGAGGATTATTTGTCTTTGCTCAGAGCTTATTTTCCAAATGACATGGCCAAATTGTTTCACATTCAACGCATGATAGTCTATGTGTTGTATGAACATTGCAGTCTATGTGCACCATTCAGAAACGATGCTGGTAGAATACACAGTAAATGCGCAAATATATCACATAGTTTTTTTTTTTTTTTTTTATTAGTACATACATTTATTCAATATTCAACAGTCTACATAGTTTATGGGTTAAGATACACAGAAGCCAAAGTGGCTTGTCTTTGTAGTCCTAAGCATAAACATAAAACATATATGGACGCATTACATTAACAAAAAATGACAATTTGAGACAGAAAAAGAAAAAAAAAACGAAGTGAGATTAAGCAAAATATTTACAACCCCAATTTTGCAGTAGCAATAGTAGCTAGCAATATGTTTCAAATATCATCTTTTTAATATTGTACTTTAGCATAGGGAGCGAGGTCATGTGATTTTGTTCTAGAGTAGACTGGAGTTTATTCCAGTAAGTTGGTCCTTCAATGAAAATTGATCTTTTATTAATTTCTAGTCTACTGTGTGGAATATATATCTTATTTGCGTTTCTTAATGTCTTTAAGCGATAGTCTATGCATGTCATTTAGCAACTGTCCAGTGGATATGCAAATTATGGTTGAACTACCGGCCATTTCCAACACTTAGCACGACTTAGCCTCAAATGGAAAATCATGGAATTTTATTTAAATATTTTCCAGGCCTGAAAAGTCATTTTACTTTCACTTAAAAGTTGTAGAAAGAAACATGTTATAAGAAGACAATTTTTGTTGGACACCATTTGTGGAATTGTTTTAAAAAGGTCATGGAATAAAGGTTATGAACCTTGAACCCTATTGTATTTGATTACTATCATATGTTTGTTGTGTCAAGACTATTTTGTTTTCTCCATGTAGGATAAGCATAACTGGCTTAGTTGATCATTTGGAGATTGAAGAAAAAGAGAAAACCAATACAGAGAATGACAGAAAGGAACAAGATGAAGCTGAAACAGCTTCAGGAGAGGCAGCTAAAGAGGAGGCAGCTGCAGAGGAGGCTGCTAAAGGTGTCCTGATGGTGGATGTTGAGAACATTAGCCATCACCCATTTAAAACAAGTGAAGAAATTAAGGTCAGGATCCTATCTAGTTACTAGCCAACAAAGTGTTCCTTTAATAGATATGTTCCATCTTTATATGGGTGTCCTGTGAATAAGGTTGTCTCATGAAAAAAGTTGTCTTGTGAATAGGTGTTGTATAGTTATAACATCAAGGAGTGTAAATAAGGTTGTCTCATAAATAAGGGTGTCTCGTAAATAAGGTGTCTTCTTAATAGGAGTTGTATGAATAGGGGTTGTATAACATCTTATAGGAGTGTTCCATGAATAAGGTTGTCTCATAAATAAGGGTGTCCCTTGAATAGGGGTTGTATGGTTAAAATATGGTAGTGATATGACATCATGTTCAAGCGTCACATGGGTGGAGGATACCGGCGCTATATAAGTTTTCATTTATTATTATTATTATTAAGAGCGTAAAATTATTATTATGATGAGCTACAAGAAGTACTGGAAGAAAGAGATGTAGGTATACAATATATAAGAAGTGGCACTCTAGATTATTGTTGATAATGAAGATGGAAGACCTGGGTCCAAATCTATCCTAGTATTATTATTTTGTTTAGAACAATGTATGGGTTACTGTTAAGCTCTGTCTACACTATCAAACTACTTTGACATAAAATATGTGATGCCCAAATATGGTTGTGATTTGACTTCATGTCCATACATGGGCACATCACATTTGTTGTCACATAAAGTTTGATAATGTAGACCGAGCGTAAAATTATTTCATTAACATTTACACTATGCATAGTAGACAAGCGTAAACTTATTTTTAGTTGCATCCCACCTAATAGCCAGCAGGTCATGACCTCTGACCTGTTGGTATGCTAAAGGATGCTATCTATATTAACCTTTGTTCATCGCATGCCAGTTACAGTTTTTCCCTGTAACTGTGTCGTATATGGACATATAATCCATTTTGAATACCTTTTTTAATAATGTAATTTTCACTATATAAATTTAAAAAAACTTTATTGAAAAACATTTTAATAGGGCTGTCCTGTGAATAAGTTTGTCTCATAAATAAGGGTGTCCCCTGAATAGGGGTTGTATTGTTAAAGCACATTCATAGGGGCTGTCCCATGAATAAGGTTGTCTCATGAATAAGGTTGTCCCCTGAATAGGGGTTGTATTGTTAAAGCACATTCATAGGGGCTGTCCCATGAATAAGGTTGTCTCATGAATAAGGCTGTCCTCTGAATAGGGATTGTATTGTTAAAACAGCATGTGTGTCCCAAAGAATTGTATCCTTGTTGAATCTGCCAAGGTGGCTTAAACCACCAGCTGTGTCCATCTGTATCTCAATGGTGTCTGCCATGTGTACTCATTGAATCTGCCAAGGTGGCTTGAACCACCAGCTGTGCCCATCTGTATCTCAATGGTGTCTTCCATGTGTACTCATTGAATCTGCCAAGGTGGCTTGAACCACCAGCTGTGCCCATCTGTATCTCAATGGTGTCTGCCATGTGTACTCATTGAATCTGCCAAGGTGGCTTGAACCACCAGCTGTGCCCATCTGTATCTCAATGGTGTCTGCCATGTGTACTCATTGAATCTGCCAAGGTGGCTTGAACCACCAGCTGTGCCCATCTGTATCTCAATGGTGTCTGCCATGTGTACTCATTGAATCTGCCAAGGTGGCTTGAACCACCAGCTGTGCCCATCTGTATCTCAATGGTGTCTGCCATGTGTACTCATTGAATCTGCCAAGGTGGCTTGAACCACCAGCTGTGCCCATCTGTATCTCAATGGTGTCTGCCATGTGTACTCATTGAATCTGCCAAGGTGGCTTGAACCACCAGCTGTCCCCATCTGTATCTCAATGGTGTCGGTCATGTGTACTCATTGAATCTGCCAAGGTGGCTTGAACCACCAGCTGTGCCCATCTGTATCTCAATGGTGTCCGCCATGTGTACACCCCACATGAACATGATTAGACATTTCCTTTTATGTTGTCTCTAATCAATTCTTTACCATAGTAATATGTTATGGTCAACGCCTACATTGTGTTATTCAACACCTGCATTATAACTAATGTGTGATGGGGTTTCACTCAGTTGTTGACTATGCATGATCTTGGTAGATGCTGCAATGCTTGCTGTCGTGCCTCCATAGAGGACTCATCCTCAGTTTCCAGTTAAGATTTAGGATGATAATAAATACCAATGTCCATAATGACACTCCACCTCTTTATTTTCAATAGGCTTTAACAGCTGAAGTAGTGAAGACAATTAGAGATATTATATCTCTCAACCCATTGTACAGGTATGTGTCATTTATGATTATTATTTAACTATGCTAAGTTAAACTTTAGATGTTTTTCCAAACTCTTATATATTTGTACTGGAGATACTTGGTACAATTGCAAAGTAGACAGTACAGAAATAAAATACTGCGACATTTCCATTTCTTCGTAGGTAAACATAGGCTACATTTTTGGTTTTAAATAACATTTTGCTGAAGTTCAAACAATGTTCTTTGTGAAATCAATGAGTTCAGTTTATCATAGAAACAAAACAGTTCTGTACCGTATAAACAAAACAGATTATGCCTAAATTGATTAAAACCGATATCGTTGAGAATGTCACAAACGTTGTTTGTATCATCATTGTAGGCCAAAATATTAAATAGCACACCTTCTGTTGATCTTTGCATTTTAGTATTTTTATTATTTTCTAAGGTTCTGTCTACACTATTAACTTAGTTTTTTTGTCACACACAGTTTGTTAGTGTAGAGCTTAACACCTATTTGTATTCACTATGTAGGGAGTCAGTTGCACAAATGATACAAGCTGGTCAACGAGTCATTGATAATCCAATTTATCTCAGCGATCTTGGAGCTGCGTTGACTGGTGCAGATCCTAATGAGCTACAAGAAGTACTGGAAGAAAGAGATGTAGGTATACAATATATAAGAAGTGGCACTCTAGATTATTGTTGATAATGAAGATGGAAGACCTGGGTCCAAATCTATCCTAGTATTATTATTTTGTTTAGAACAATGTATGGGTTACTGTTAAGCTTTGTCTACACTATCAAACTACTTTGACATAAAATATGTGATGCCCAAATATGGTAGTGATTTGACATCATGTCCATACATGGGCACATCACATTTGTTGTCACATAAAGTTTGATAATGTAGACCAAGCGTAAAATTATTTCACTAACATTTACACTATTCATAGTAGACAATGTGTATACTTATTTTTAGTTGCATCCCACCTAATAGCCAGCAGGTCATGACCTCTGACCTGTTGGTATGCTAAAGGATGCTATATTAACCTTTGTTCATCGCATGCCAGTTGTCGCTTATCCTGCAACTGTGTCGTATATGGACATACACTCAATTTTTAATAATGTTAACTTGAAAAAAATGTAATTTTTACTATATACTGTAGTTATAATAAGGTATGACTTGATTAATGGTCACGTTTAGACATTTTTCATCCAGAACTTTAATACATACATTTGTATATTTAATTTTACGTAAAACTGAAAGACTAGTTTGAGATAAGTAAGTAAAGTGATTGTTTATTAATTCATTTTGATATTCCATAGATACCGGAGCGACTAATGAAGGCCCTTAAGTTGCTGAAAAAAGAGTATGAATTAAGTAAACTCCAGCAGAGGCTAGGAAAAGAAGTATGTTTTTTTCTCTACTTAATATGCTTAGCTTACAGTGTGGATTTGTGTACATTTTGATTTCTCTTAGAGGCTTTGATTTTTACTGTAATTTGGTTTTAGTTGCTTGTCAAAGGAAATCAACTGTTTTCTAGTTATATTTATTTTTATTGTATCATATGTTTTATTGCCCTAATTGCTGTCTGCAATTCCTTATTGAGGATGAGTGAAGTCTAAAGCTCTGTCAGTGACAACACTATCAAACTAGTTTGACAAAAAAAGTTAACATATGGTACTACTGTATAGTGATAGGCATCATCTATGTCCATGGCACATCACATTTTTTTTTTTCACATAAAGTTTGATAGTGTAGACAGAACCTTACATGTGATAGTCCCTACTTTGTTTAATAAAGTTTATTTTCATCAGGTTGAAGATAAAGTAAAGGCAACTCACCGGAAGTATATGCTTCAAGAACAGTTAAAAATCATTAAAAAGGAGCTAGGCCTAGAAAAAGAAGATAAAGATGCAATTGAAGAGAAGTTTAAAGACAGGTTAAAGGTTAGTTTAACATTAACGTAGTAGCGGAATTCTTAGGCCAACCTAAAAAAAATGTAGTTTCCTGTCGATTTTTGGCCAGTCAGGAGGCCAGATTAATTTTTGTTTGTGCGCTGAAAACGTACGTAGGCCTAATGTTAATAGATCTGACATGGTTGTCACTACGGCATGAAAGCGCCTGTCTGTCCAGATAAATCCTAGACTAGGCCTAGCTATAGAGCCTAGGATAGGCCTCCTAGGCCTATTTCAACAGATTATTACATTACATCGTGCAGTACAAACAATGCTTGAGGACCCGCAAAAGCCAGGTCATGGGTTCAAATGATGTCAAACCAATAATAAAATATTCACAACATATCAGTTATCGTTACCTCATATGTCATTTTTTTTTTAGGAGAAGACCGTCCCTAAAATAATCATGGATGTTATCGATGAAGAGATGAACAAATTGTCATTTTTAGACAACCATTCTTCAGAATTCAGGTTAGGGTTAGGTTAGGTTATCCCCAGTCGGGCAAAAAAAATGTGTACAAAAAATTAATAAGGGCCAGCTATTTTTAATAAGGGCGACCATCCTTCAACTTCAACTGGCCTTGCTGGCCACTATGGTTTAAAGGTTAATTTTCAGCCCTGAAATAGTTTTATATGGAGTATTAGCCCAACTAGAAATTGATAGTACCTGCCATCTTGTATTCCATAATGCAGCAGACAAGTCTACTTCTTCATTGCATCCCACCTAATAGCCAGCAGGTCATGACCTCTGACCTGTTGGTATGCTAAAGGATGCTATATTAACCTTCGTTCATCGCATGCCAGTTGTTGCTTATCCTGCAACTGTGTCGTATATGGACATACACTTTGTATAATGTTTTTGAATCAATTAATTCCATCCATTAAAATGTGGTTTGTGGATAATATCAATATATGATATATTTTTAACATTATTCTTTGGTTATTAAAACTGCCTTTCCACAGACAAAAAGTTACTGTGCTACCAACACATCATCACCATCACTGTTACCAACACTACTGTACCACTATGGCTACAACACTACAACTGCTACCAATACCACCATTTCTACTAACACCACAATTGCTACCAACACCACAATCACTGCTACCAGCACCATCACTGTTACCAACACTACCACCATTTATACTAACGCCACAATTGCTACCAACACCATAATCACTGCTACCAACGCTACCACTGTTGCTACCAACAGCACAATTGCTACCAACACCACAATCACTGCTACCACCGCCACCATGATTTTTACCAGCACCATCACTGTTACAAACACTACCACTGTTGCTACCAACACAACAATCACTGCTACCACCTACACCATGATTTTTACCAGCACCATCACTGTTACAAACACCACCACTGTTGCTACCAACACCACAATTGCTACCAAAACCACAATTGCTACCAAAACCACTGCAGTGCTACCATCACCACCATGATTTCTAACAGCACCATCACTGTTACCAAAACTACCACCAACACCATTTTTGCTACCAACACCACAGTAGCCATAATACCAAAAACACTGCCATTGCTCCTAAACACCAGATATAACCACCTAAATATTGCTGATGCAACCACCACAATTAAAACTGTAATTAATTCATTGATAGTGTAACGAGGAACTATCTTGATTGGCTGACCAGTCTACCGTGGGGTGTGTTTAGTGATGAGAACCTGGACATCAAGAAAGCTCGTCAAGTTTTAGAAGACGACCACTACGGAATGGAAGATGTTAAAAATAGGATTTTGGTATAATTTTTTTTAAATTTCCAAAGTCAATTTTATATCGGTCAACTCTCCCAATACCAGACACCTTTGGGGTGGCTCAATATGTCTGGTTTTTTGGAAAGTCTGGTATTAAGAATGTGTTTTTAATGGTAAAAATGAATTTGGGACAGTTTGGACTTTGAGAAAGTTCTGGTATTGGGAGTGTTTGTGGTTTTCAAAGAGTCCAGTATTGGGAGAGTTGACTGTATCTGATTTCCCTATGTTTACTAGCCCACAAGCTGGCTCACATCGGCATATTCTAGGAAAAGGCACAGATCTAATGTTCTGAATACATTGTCTCTAAATCGTAGTATAGTAATTGTTGAAGACTATTGATTACGTTTACATTTATATGTTTATAGGAATTCATTGCAGTTAGTGAACTGAAGGGAAGTACACAGGGAAAGATTTTGTGTTTTTACGGTCCACCTGGAGTTGGTAAAACAAGTATTGCGAGGTCCATAGCCCGTGCTTTACAGCGAGAGGTAAGGAACAACAAACATTCATTTTTATTATGAAAGATTATCAAATATTTTTTGCCTACAATTCAACTAAAAATTGAAGATTTTGCGAATTAATTAATTGAAGTGCTGGGGAAACCCATCAGTTTTCTAGGCCTAGTTATTATGTAACAATTGGTTACTTCTTACCTTCTACAGTATTTTCGGTTTAGTGTTGGTGGCATGACTGATGTTGCGGAAATCAAAGGTCATAGGTGAGTGATTAAATGTCACTTTCAACTAATGTGTGAACTTTTTAGTTAGAATTTGTTTAAATATGATTTTTTCATATTGAAGCTCTGTCTACATTATTGAACTAGTTTGACAAAAAAATGTGATGTGCCCAAATATGGTAGTGATATGCCCAAATATGGTATTGATATGACATCAGCATGTCCATATATGAGCACATCACATTTTTTTGTCACATAAAGTAGACAGAGATTTAGATGAATATTTTCATAAATGTTTAATCATCTTTGTGTTATTTCATTTGCAGGAGAACATATGTTGGAGCAATGCCAGGAAAGATTATCCAATGTTTAAAAAAAGTGAAAACTGAAAATCCATTAATATTAATTGATGAGGTATTTCAATTTTTTTTAATAAATTTTTAGAAGAAAAGTTAAATATGTGCTGGAAAAACTAATAATCAAAGCTGTACGGCTAAAGGTCTGTCTACACTATCAAACTTAAGTTTATGCAGATCTGGTTTATGTGACAAAAAATGTGATGTGCCCATATATGGACATAATGATGGCATATCACTACCATATTTAGGCACATCACACTTCTTTTGTCAAACTAGTTTGATAGTGTAGACAGTGCTTAAGGATTATGTAAAATTATTTAGATATCTCAATTTCAGACTATTTAATGTTTGTGTCTATGATGAGCTGCACCCTGGGATAGATACACAGTGTGTGTCTGTCCTCATGAATTGTCCAATCACAAGGACAAGCTGGATGACATCACCAAGTGCACAGGGGCCATCTGAGACACAATATAAAGCAGAGGAAATTATGATGATTTGATATGTTACACTTGGCTAATTTCAATTTATTTTCTTAGTTTATAAATTGCTTTCAGGAAAAATGTTATGGATAAGAAATTTTTAAAAAATGAAGTAAACATGAGAATGTCAAGGACACCCTCAACTCACTTCCTTTTTAAAAAATACATCGTGTACCACAAACTTTATAATTCCGGTTTTCTACTTCATTTATTTAGGTTGACAAAATGGGAAGGGGTTACCAAGGTGATCCTTCGTCTGCTTTATTGGAACTTTTAGATCCAGAGCAAAATGCTAATTTCTTAGATCACTATCTTGATGTTCCGGTTGATTTGTCAAAGGTTTGTATGTTATGTCAAAGAGTTTATATAATTCACTAGGTGACAGTGAACCGAGTCAATGTGGGATGTTTTAGTTTAGAATATGCTCACAGTGATGAATACACATTCGGGAAACATTCGATGGTTGTCTAATCGCTAACAGCTCTATTTATTGAGCTTTGATCTTCCGTCCTAATTCTATTGTTTTCATATTATTGCATTTTTGCAATCCTATAGTAGTTTTATATATTACTGTTCTATAAAGCACTTTCAAAATTGTCTATGATGAGCTGCACCCTGGGATAGATACACAGTGTGTGCCTGTCCTCATGAATTGTCTAATCACAAGGACAAGCTGTATGACATCACCAAGTGCACAGGGGCCATCTGAGACAGTAGAAATTAATTGTGTAGAAAACTAAAATGTCTAAAATGTTACGTTGTTGGGTTAAGTGTGGTTCCCACAAGAGAGCAACGCAGCAAAGCAAAGTGCTGTATTGCATAATCACAAGTGAGAACCGATGGTGCAACAGTTCTGCAAACATCACAGGTTTAATTTCACGCAGGCGAGGACAAACACAATTATTGTAGTATGTGGTAGGTCGCGTACGTTGCGTCACTAGTGGGAACCACGCTTTAGCAAAGAAACTTTCTTAAATATGTGTACAACCTTTACAATGTTACTCTAGATATTAGACTACATACATATCACACTATTATATAATGACAAACTCTTTCATAGAAGAACTTATTTATACTAATATTTTAAATTTAGTGTTGTTTGTTTCTTAGGTTTTATTTATATGTACAGCTAATATTATTGATACAATACCTGACCCTCTGAGGGACCGAATGGAAATGATCGATGTATCCGGTTACGTGGCGGAAGAAAAAGTTTCAATTGCAGAGGTAAGAGTTGATTGATTTTGAGTCTCCACTTTCCAAGTTTCCGAGTCCCTTTTACACCCAAGTCAGCTGAGGGACGTCTTAATTATAGCTACCTCAAATAACTATAATAATTACCACATTTCTATAGCGCCCTTTTCACGAATAATCATTCTCAAAGGCTCTTTGTATAGCACTTTATTACCGTGGTAATTTTTTGAATCAAACATGTATGGAAACTCCCATAATGCAGCTAGTATTCAGCGCAAAGTTGTGTCTTGATCTAACCTGTACCCATTTATACACCTGGGTGGAGAGAGGCAAATGTAAATGAAGTGTCTTGCCAAAGGATACAAGCAATGTGGCGAGAGTTGGATTCGAACCACGATCTCACGATCAGTTATCCAACTTCCAACAAACTGCGCCACACGCCCTATAAAATGAAAGTTTTCATGTCCACAATTGGCGAACAAAAAATGTTATTGATTGTTCATCTACTTTAAAAGCTTAAAAGAGTTTTTTTTCGAGACATATTGTTATAGTCTGGTATTATGTATAGATACTTATGTATATATTAGTGATTATTGACACTTGTATGTCCAAGTATATAGAAATGAATTGAAACTATTTTGATATCTTGATTATAGTTTTAGTGTCTATGATGAGCTGCACCCTGGGATAGATACACAGTGTGTGTCTGTTCTCATGAATTGTCCAATCACAAGGACAAGCTGGATGACATTACCATGTGCACAGGGGCCATCTGAGACACGTAATAAACATACCAATCATCTGAAACTGAAATGCTTTAGTTGTTTATAGAAATTCACCTCAAATATTGAAAAAATCTTGATCCTGAAAATTACAAAACTTTACTGATTTTCTTAGTTTAAAAAAAAAATGTTTTCAGGAATAGGCATTAAAAACTTGGATGGATGGAAAAATTCTCATGATTGGAGTTGTGGCTTGGTGGTTATGATGTCTGGCTACCAATCCTAGGGTCCACAGGTTCAAGTCCTCGAGTCCTGTCATGTCAGGATGTTTTCTAGTGAATTACAATTCCACTCCCAAAGACTTGCAAAGACTTTTTTTATGTAGAGAATCTTGTGTATATGTTTGTCTTGTGAACGGGATTGCCACCTTTAAGAAGGACAGTGAATGAATTCTTATGGTAATGGTTATCCTTGGCAATTTGCCCGAGTATATTTAAACAAAATTAAAATGTTATTGGTTTCTTCTGTAGAAATACCTACTTCCACAAGTGAGAGATCAAACTGGCATAAAGGAAGACCAGGTGGGCATTTCAACGGATGCGCTTAATGTTTTAATTAAAGAATATTGCAGAGAAAGTGGCGTACGTAATCTACAGAAACAAATAGAAAAGGTAACGATATAAATTGTGTAATATTTATATTAATTAATTTGTGTTTGATTATTGTCAGCTTGCCATTTTTTAATTTTTTGCTTCATGTCATATTTCCACAATTTTGCATGAATTTTGAACACATTTTTTAGCAGCAGGATGCATTGGATGGCTGCAATACGTCTATTGTATTCGGTTGTCCTTAATCCTTGATTGTATTATCTCATTAAACAGCTTTCCATTAACAAACAATTAATAATTCATGAGGCAAACACAACCATGGAATGAATATTCACCCTAGTATTCAGTTAACATGCAGTTAACATTTTCCTTAAAAAATTTGACATAACTGTAAATCTGGAGTAGGAACATATGTATTATGTATTTCATTTGTGGCTATAGCATTTGAAAAATGCATAACAATGCTTGTAATGTGTAGCATTTGGTTATGCTACACAGGTGAAAGTAACAAAAAGTATTTATTATATTTAGATATTTAGGAAAGCAGCCTTTAAAATAGTAAATGATGCGGAGCGCGATCTTTTGGTTGGCAAGGATAATTTACAGGACTTTGTGGGAAAACCAGTTTTTATGAGCGACAAAATGTTTGAAAAGACGCCAGTTGGTGTCGTCATGGGCCTCGCTTGGACTTCAATGGGTGAGTAAAAATAACAAAGTTTTATCATTTCAATATCGTTCGGCTGAAACCAACAATAATAATAATAATAATGTTGTAGTTGTCGTCCATCTATATTCCTCCCCCACCTCTTTACCTCTATTGGGCTTACTTCTGTGTGACAAACCTATCACAACTAGAATTTTCTTTTGATATTCCAAATTGTTTCCAACTCTTTGACATGTATTCTGGAAAGCACGTATTTTGATCCCTAAACTATAAACTATATTAAAACCGAATTTCGGGCAGGAACAAAATGTCTTTTTGTATACAATTTTGCCGACTGCAACAATATATACTATCTACAACATAATTTTGCTTTTCACCTGGGTCTGTTTTTGTTGTGCCGTCTCAAAATGTAGCAATTAAAACAATTGCTTTTAAGTAACAATTTCTTTATTATTTTTATAGGTGGGTCTACACTTTATATTGAAACAATAAGAAAACGTTTGGAGGATCAGGAGAAGTCGGAGAGTATGGGGTCAATGGAGCTCACTGGTAACTTGGGAGATGTGATGAAAGAAAGTGCTCATATAGCCTACACATACGCAAAAGCCTTCCTATGTAACAATGATCCAATGAATAACTTTCTACAGCAGTCTCATATTCATGTGCACGTACCTGAGGTGATTAAAAAAAAAAGTTCTTTTGAAGGGAGCTGTAGCTTGGTGGTTAACGTGCTTGCTTTTTAATCCCAACTGAGTGCCAGACTCTTTCAACTCCACTCCCTAAGCCTTAAAATGAGACGATAAATAAATAAAATAAGCACAATAAATTGTAAAATAGTTTATCCATCCTGTAATTGGCGAGTTACTCACTGTTGGATGCGTATGAAATAGAAAATTATAGATATAAAGGCCCATTTACACTAGGACGATAACGATGGACGATAAATATATAAACATGCATTTTTTTTACATAAAACAAAATAAATTAGAAAGGTTTTCGTTCTAGAACTATAGGATAATCATTTATGCTGTCTTTGATAAAAATAATATTTTTAAAATTCCAATAAAATGACGTCATGATAAATAAAAACAATAAAATCGTTGTATTGTCACGATATTATTGCTCTTACTAATCATGACGTCATTTGATTGGACGTGTGAAAATATCATATTCATCAAAGGAAGCATAGAAGGTTATTCTATAGTTCTAGAATGAAAAGTTTTTATATTTCTTTTGTTTTATGTATGAAAAATGCACATTTGTCTATTTATCGTCGATCGTTATCGTCCTAGTGTAAATGGGCCTTTAAGGTCCTGAAAAGCCCAACAGACTTGATATTGGATCAAGCTCAAGGAAATCCACCTTTGGAAGAGTTGTCATTATCAACATTTTAAATTGTGTTTTTTTACAGGGCGCCACTCCAAAGGATGGACCAAGTGCTGGTTGTACTATAGTAACCGCCCTTCTTTCATTAGCCAAACAAAAACCAATTCGACAAAATGTTGCAATGACCGGTGAGGTTTCATTAACAGGAAAAGTTTTACCAGTTGGCGGTATTAAAGAAAAAACCATTGCAGTAAGTTTTGTTTTAGTTTTTTTTTTTTCAAATTTTTCCTGTGAGTAATAAAAAGACAGGAATACATATAATTGATATTATGTGGCAGGATTCTCGTTTTGGATAAGCAAGACTAACTCGATACATAACAAAAATAACATTTTTTTTCGTTTTTTTTTCAACTGTATTAAAAAAAAAGTTAGCAGTAGTCTTAAAACAAAATTACTTTTACAACTTTTCATAAAAATCTATAAAACATGGTAGTAATTTCAGTTTAAAGCCTTTTCCTCGGAATGAGCTAGGTGCAACGTGACCAATCACAAGCAACAGTTGGATGATCAATCACGTTGTCATTGGTCAAGTTTCTTGCGTTGCACATGCGTCCTTGCATGGCGTCCTGGTGTGTACCAAGCATGATGGTCGTTTTTACTAGGACAATAATAAATCCAATCAAATAATGTCAATAACGGCAAAAATAATTTCATAAATTTGTCTTAAAAATGTGACTTTTTTTAATTTTTTGTAGGCTAAACGTAGCGGTGTAGACTGCATCATATTACCTGCTGGTAATCGAAAGGATTTTTCTGATTTACAAGACTTTATTACTGATGGACTTGAAGTTCATTTTGTTGACAATTACGAAGATATTTATAACATAGTTTTTAGTTAGCCTGGTATTTTCATTGAAAGATTGAATAGTATGATAATGATGATGATATTAAAAGAGTTTTATTTATGCTAAGAAAGGATCAAGTCAGTTTTTTGATGTGACCCAAAAATGATCAAATAACGTGATCAACTGATCATGATCAAGTCAGTTATTTTATGCGCCTGTAACATCAAATAATGTGATCCACTGATCATGATCAAGCCAGTTATTTTATGTGACCCTAAACTGATCTAATAACGTGATCCACTGATCATGATCAAGCTAGTTATTTTATGTGACCCTAAAATGATCTAATAACGTGATCCACTGATCATGATCAAGCCAGTTATTTTATGTGACCCTAAACTGATCTAATAACGTGATCTACTGATCATGATCAAGCCAGGGTATTTTATGTGATTCTAAAAGGATCAAATAATGTGATCCACTGATCATGATCAAGCTAGTTATTTTATGTAACCCTAAAATGATCTAATAATGTGATCAACTGATCATGATCAAGTCAATTATTTTATGTGATCCTAAAATTATCTAATAACGGGATCAGCTGAGCATGATCAAGCCAGTTATTTTATGTCACAACGTAATCTAGTGGAGTATGTTGTAGATTAACCCAGTTTAACATGATTAATGAATTTAAAAGATAGAATCAACTAATCAGCATTTCATCGCATTTCTTTCTTCCAGTTTCTCTTTATCAGGCTAAATTTGGTTAGGAATATAATTAGTTTAACTGTGGAGGAAAATGATAATTAAGATATAATCGATTTGTAAATATATTTGTGGGGAAATAAGAGATTTCTTGTAGCCAAACTAAAATAAAAATATGTTGGCACACATGGCGTATCATATATGTATTGGAATGGAAAGTTAAATAATATTATCCTGGATTTATATAGTGCCTAATGTTGTGAAACCTCTAAGCGCTGAACATTATTACTCCGGTCATTTTTTTTTTATCAAACACGTATGGAAACATACAGTACTCCCATAATGCAGCTAGTAGTCAACGCAAGTAAAGTGTCTTGCCTAAGGTTACAAGCAATGCGGCGAGAGTTGGATTCGAACCATGATCTCACGATCAGTAGTCCAACGTCCAACACACTGTACCACACACCCTTACAAAGTTACTGTAACATAATATAAAAATAAACAATGGCTAGACTTGGGACAAGTCTAGGTGGTCCTATACATTAGTATTTTAAATTTTTAATATGCAAAATAGCTTGCCGCCGTATTAGCTCCACCAACAATAAGAGTTATTTTAATGTAATTTTGTCATTTTCATACAATCACAAGCACATTTGTTCTGAGATATCTCTGAACCATTACTCAAATAAAAAAAAAGTATTTACTGAATAAAGACGTTTACATTCAACGGGAAATTTCGTTTTTAATGTGTATTTCGGGCCGCGGATTTAGCCAGCTATATTCCCAGAGGACTACTCATTCAGAAGCTATATCAAGCGGACGCTGTAGTTCTAAAGACTGACAGGTTTGGGAGAAGAGAATCTATGTAAACATTTGCTGATAATAATATAATACAATATAATATAATATGGATGATATTTCCGAAATAAAAATAAATTGAATACAGTATTATTGAGATGCATGTAGACAGTAAACTGTAATTTGTTCTTACTGTCAACCTAGGCCGGTATTATAATAATTCACTTTCAAATCAGTCAAATCAAAACTTTAATTTGGCTGTCAGCCTAATAGGACGGTATTTACAATAGGCAATAGGCAAATTTGTATTCTCCGCCCTGCATTCCACTTCTCCAAATCATTTAAGCAATATGTTTATTTCCAATTTTTCTATTCACAATTACCCTACATGTTCTAGAACAAATATACACATACCTATCCACAACACCAATTATTTTCAAAACAGTATTAGATACTCCGGTCCATCAATGATGAACAGTTTACCACCCCCAATTACAAATGCTGTTTCAATTTCTTTATTTTCCAAAGAATTAAAACAACACCTAACTACTAAAAAGACAACGATCGAATGTCGCAATTTGATTTATGCTGCTGAACATTGATCTAATGTGGTTTTTGAGTTTTATTTTCTGATTCTACAATTTCATTGATCTATTTTTTCCCCTGTGTGTGCGGTTTTTTTTTTGTCATGCTTGTTTCTCTTAATTTCCACTCTTATACAATATTTATTATATTTGCATAGGCATACCCAGCACAAGATTTCCACATCTTCTCGGGATTATGCCTTCCTCCATGGCCAATTTTCTAAAATTATCTTTTCTTTTGTATATCCAACAATCATCTTAATCATTATTACTTTACCATTATCATTTCTGTATTTCATTTTGTATTGTATTGCTATGTAGGAAAATAAATGTCTTTTGAATTGAATTGAAATAATGAGAGGCATGATCATTCCTGATGATGATCAAATCAAGATCGAATAGTTGAATCATGGCTTGCCTATCGTTATTTGGAGTCAGTTTTATGCTATTGCAACTATTTGTTGTATTTTATTTTGATACATTCATAGGCCCATTAAATCTTCGTCAATTTTATTACTTATTCATAGTACGTTGATCTACTATATTTTGGAGCCGTGTATTTAATTGATATTTATAAATTTCAAGAAGAAAAGAAAGGGAACTTTACCCGTATTAGAATCGTGCTTTACTGACTAAATACGTGACTATATAAGTGTTCGCATATGAACATACTGTACTTTAGTTAGTACCTATTGATGTATTTGTTTTTTTTATTTCGTTTATATAGGCATTGCGAGACAAGAAATTTCTATTAATGAGATTATTGAACTGTTTCATTATATCTTAGGCCTATATTTTGTATATTTTTTTGGTTTTGTTTACCATTGTACAGACCTATTGATAGAAATTAATCAAATGCACGACATTTGTATTTTTATTTTGAAGAATACAATGTTGATTGATCGGAATCGTACAGTATACTAAAGCCTGTTTTCCTGTCGACGTTATCCGACGCTATCGTTAACAATAATCGGCGATCTTCTACGTAAACATTGAAATGTTAACGATTTACAGGAAAAGGTAATCGCTATCGTTATCATTTCAACTTGATCGTTTTCAAACGATCGTCGTTAAACTTTTAACGATCAACGACGATAGCGTCTACTAATGTCGACAGGAAAACAGGCTTAATTTGACAACGTCGTATGCCATAACCAACATTTATGGATGGATAGGCCTACCTTACACTTAAAGGAAAGGAACACCCTAATATCTTACCTAACTATTATAAAAGTAACCCTACCAACTTAATATTCAGCACAATTTATGTTTAAATCGGATTTGTAGTTTTCTAGTAAACAGGATTTTAAAGCGGTTTTCAAGACATTTGAAAATCGCCATCTTGTGCTCATGGCAGCCTGTTTGTGACGTCAGATACGGCCGACGAAAATTTTAAGATTCGCGGTTGCATTCGGCGCTTCTATTGGCTAAGCGAATCCGCTAATATGATTGGCTAATAACGCGACATGCGGTCATGCAGGACGGCGATGACACGGTATGAGCATGCGCTGACTTGGTAAACAAACCTTCGATCGATCTTTTCTTCTGCAAGCGAATTCGTAAATCTTTCAGCTATTGTTAATCTATTGTTACTTTTATTGCCTAGCTGTTTCAAACGGGGTTTGGTAGGGGAATTAACTGGCAAACCTTCCAAACGGAGGCTGTTGGTTGACGATGCAGTGTCTACTTTATTTTCGTTCAACACGAGTTCTAGGCCTAGGCCTAGTAAGGCATACAGTACAGATACACTGGCCGAAAGAACACCATTCTTCGACGGCTTGTTATGCTCGAGAATGTTCTTCTTCTCTTCTTTTTTACTCATCACCACGACGCAAAACTAACTCTCTTTCTGTATATTCTGGTTCCAAATTTTCTGAATTATAAAAACTCCAAGCCATATTCCGAAAATATTAGGTATGTTAGGCTATTTATTTGATTTTATTTATGGTTATATCCCGCACTTCCATATTGAAATACTGTACTATGAGGATGGACGCTTGGATTTGCTTGAATGCGTCCACCTAATCTGACGTCACATAATTGCTCTTAACCGGTCAAAATGGCGCTGTTCAATTTCCGATATGTTGTCGTTTAAAAGTCTATTTTTTAACTAAATTGCTTACTATTGTACCTTGAACCATTGTAATCATGTTTTTATTACATTTATCTATAAGCACAGTGGCACATTTAGCCCAGGGTGTTCCTTTCCTTTAAGCGTGGTTCCCACTAGCGACGCAACACAAGTGAATTGACCAATCACAAGCGATGGCTTATTCGCTTGTGATTGCTAACTGTCTATAACTTCGCTTGTCATTGGTAAAAACGCTTGCGTTGCGTTTACGTCCTATTACGTTCTAGTAGTGGAAACCAAGCTTACCGCCCGGAAGAACACAATTATTTTGGGCTACGCACTTTTTAGGCACTGGTCCTGATGGGCCACTGGTTATACTCGCATAAAATCTATTCTTAGATTATAGGCCTACTGTATTTTCTGAAATTACATACGATACGCCATGCGTGTCATAGAAGTCTTACTTTCTATTTCATTCAACAATTTAATGATTTTGCTGTTGAAAAGTGAGGGGGACAACCCCCCACTAAAAAAATGGGGGACAAGTCCCTCCGTTCCTCCAGGATCTGCGCCGGTGGGTGTATCACTACCATATTTGGGCGCATCACACGTTTTTCTTATCAAACTAGTTTGATAGTGTAGACAGAGCTTTATTTGTAAACCAAAAGGATAAATAAATTCGTCATTTCGGGAATAGATTTCCGATATAATCAACCTAGAAAATAAGTAGCACTGACTCATCGTGATAATACTTGAAAAGATTAATTATAATAAGGTTTTTAAGAAATAGAGTTTTTATCGATTTAATTATGTTTATATATCCGTTGTAGTTGGATAGCCGAGTGGTTAGGACACTTGACTGTCATACAGATAGACCCGGGTTCAATTCCCGACAATTCCCAGTCCACTCAGCCTGGTTGGAAATACTAGGGAGAAAAAAGGCGGCGTGGAAAGGAACTGGCCACCCTACCACATTATGCCGAGGCTTAGTACAATGAGTTCATTCCCCTACGTTCAGAATGAATACGGGACTCTTATATATCCGTAACAAAGATTAGAAATTGAAACTGACAGAATAATAAATAGGTATAACGTGACGTCATGTTATGATTCAATAGGACTACTTCCACATTAAAATAACCTTTTTTTAATCAGAAATTGAAGAAAAAATAATTTTGTTAAGTTTTAATGTAAAATAATAGTTATCCACTTTTGACTAAAAATTGGATCGAAAACAAATTTATTTACCTGAAAAAACTGCAATTTAACGCAAGAAATAGTAAAATTGGCGGCCAGCCAATAGGTTTTTAGTTGAATTTAACCATTTATTTTGTCATTTTATAAGTGAAAACATTATTTTTTTTCTGTTTTTTTTTTCTACGGAAGTGATTAACTTTATTAAAACTACAAAATGACCTATTTAAAGTCGGATTTAATTATTCTTCATTGTTCATGTTTTTGGGGGACAATACATTTTAAAGTATGTCCATAAAATTCAAAATTAAACAAATATTGATAACAATGTCAGTATATTCATTCCTTTTAAATGTATATAACGAATAATTATATTAATGAGATATTTGAGTTGAAACACTGTATATTTAACGAATACAACCTATTTATTTTTATCCACCTATTGTAAAGTACCGTAATCTTTAATCCAATTTCGTTGCTTCCATATTTGGTAAATATAGGCCTAGGCCTGATTAGAACTATTGTGTTCTTTTCTATTTTTTTTTTTATATAGTTGTTTCATTGCAGGACCCTATTGAAAAACAGAAATTTTGTGATCTTTTCTTTTCTTAATTATGTTATCCTGCCTAAATATGTTTTAATAAATAAATAAAGAACAAATTATAAGAAACCTGTTTACGTTTTATAAATTTATACCATGGCATTAATTTATATATGTTTAGTATATTATATTAGTACCTCTATCTATTCAATTAAATAAAAACAAATTTAACCTCTTGTTTAAGAGGGTTAAGGAATATTAGTTGTAATTTTAAAAAAGACATACGAAAGGTGTCTTCTTAAGGAGATAAGATATTAAAATACATATAAATGTCTTTAAAATACATCTAGAATACATTTAAAATACCTAAAACATACGCCTATTACACAAAATACTGAACTAAAAAGGTCTCTTGAATTTCGAATTAAAAATTTAAATTGCTTTTAATAAAAACAATAATTTGATATTGATAATTACTCCACAGATTTCAGACTAATTCGGAAAAGATGAATTGATTCCAGAATCAGAAGCATGTACATCTTAGCTTCTGGATCTGCTGGTATTTTATGTCTGTTCTCTATACGTACCTCTGAATAATAAATAAATAGAAAAATTAATATAGTCGATGACGTTTTCTGTTTTTATTTGTTTTTTAAATTTTTTTTTAAAATAATAGATATTAGAATTTAGTACCATATTTCCTCCCTGCTTTGATTTAGTGATGTTTGTTGACTTTTTCCATTTCAATGTGGCACACCGTGTCATCCACATAAAACCCATTGCAGCCGTAGTCTCTCAGGCAGCGTATAGCACATCTCAAATATACAGGCATTTCGGAATGTACTTTCTTATCACCAACAATGTAAAATTCCGAAGTAACTGAATTAAAAGAAAATAGACAGTATTAATTAAGTATAAAAGACATGATATTAATAGACTTGCCCCAAGTCTGTAGTTATTTCGAGGATTTTTTATTTTAGTCGGAAAAACAAGCTCAAGTAGGCTAGTATACGTTTGAAATGCCATATATGCCAAATTATTTGATCTTTTTACTAATATTGAAGTCATAATTCCGTCGGGAAACCAGACTAGATTAGTAATTATACTGATTACATTTTATATTAAGAGTAGCTACAGTAGGCTACCGTAGATAACAACAAACGTCGTCGTGTGGACTCTAAAGAGAAATTGAAGAAAAACAAAATGCTCTCCGCCGCTAAAAACGATTTATTCCAACATTGGCCGGCTAAAAATTGAATATAAATTGGAAAACGAACTGCAAAAAGCTGTTAAAAATATAAAGGTCAATTTACACAGATGAGCGGTAGTGGTAAATCGGAAAACCGCGTAGCTTGTCTCACAAAATCTGTACCTATGCTGAGCGGAATCCGCTCTGTAAATCATGGCCATAAGAAATAACATTCTGTACTTTTACCGTTACCGCACATCTGTGTAAATTGGCCTTAAGGACTTAGAGTCGACTTAACCGAAGCTCAAGAGGGTTGGTGCCCAGCTATTAAGCAAACGCCACGGTATACTAGAAAAAAATGGCTTTACCTCGTTTACAAATTAGGTATGACGACCACAGTTTATCATGGTACGTGCTGTCTTTCAAGTATCCATCATCCATTCTACATCCGGCCGATTCGGTGTTATTGATTTCTGGCCGATTTGTATGCCATTTAATAACGTCTGAATCCAGATGTTCTCCTGTCTCCCATATCCAATTTGAGTCAACATCTCTGTCCAAACCTGCTTCCCTTGAAAGACCAACCACGAAGTTCATATTCGGATAGTGTGTACTCATGAAGTCGTTGACGGCTGCAGCCTCATCCGCAGTCGTCAAACTAACCAGAAGTTCACCGTGAGATTCACAGAACTCTCTTGCATCTCTTCTTGTTTCAAAATTATTGTGAACCGCGTTCACGATAGTATATCGTGAGCCACTGTATTTAAATACAGAATCACCTTGAATTGGTAAAAAAAACCATTTACAATAATTATTTGAACATTATACGACATTCAGTGTAACAAGAGCTCAGACAGTCAATAGTACCTCTCAATTTTAATTTTTAATCCCGTTCGAGTAGGCCTAAATTGTAGAAGCGAAGAAAAATCTAAATTGTGCGATGAAATAGTTTCCGCCTCTGCTTAAAAGTGGTAGGCCTAAAACATATGCACTGATTAGACAAGGAGAACAAACTGTTCTTGTTACATGAAAAATGATGCTATTTAGCTTGTCCAAATTTCAATTTGAAACTAGGGGAAAAAAAAAACAGAAAATGGACATGCCATTTTAGGCCTAATAGTATTTTACAAAAAGAATAAATGTGTATGGGTTCGATTCGGAAAATAATTAAATAATGTGAAAGATGAAAAACAACCGTTATGAGCTTTAAAATACTATCCACGTTACCGCTTGATAGTACATGTCTATCAAACACCACGTGACCCACATTCGTCAAATAACAAGAATCTATTTGTGTTATAATAAATAATATCTTACCAAAGTTTCCATATATGTATACATTAAGTATACAGAAGCATAATACTCTTAGCAGCATGTTGATGTACTGGTGCTGTTGTTAATTACAACGTAGAATACGATGCAACGGTTTTATATACAGAATATAAACCAGGGTGTGAAGGTTGGATCAAATGTAATTCAATACGTGTTGTTATTGTGTAGAAAGACAGAAAGACAAATTGCAGTCCTTGTTGACATATTCATTTGTAAACCAAACAAAAGTATAATTAAGCCATTCAGACAATTATATTTTTAGTATAGATTTCCTATATAATAAACCGATATATATATATATATAGTAAACAAAATACTCACAAAGACATCATTAGAAAAAAATAATTAAAATAAGACTTTTTTATGAAATATGGGATTGTTATCGATTTAATTAGGCCTATATTATTATACCCGTAACAAGTAGAAGTACACATTGAAAACGAAAGAACACGTCTACAACAACCCACTCCACGACGTCGTTTCTAAGACATTAATTAATATTATTTTTCGTACAAAATGAGGAATCCAATTATACATATATAAAACATTGTATCTATGCATAGAAATGGAAATATTGATTTAATTCAACTCAAGATTATTTTTCAGGAAATGTCAATGAAAAACTTCTTTAAAATAATAACTGACAGTTCCAAGCACAAACAGAATGTGTTTGTGTGGAATATGCAAATAAGCCAGTAATATCGTAAAATAAAATGTACAAAATGTTATGCGCAGTATGATTGCTCTAGTGACATGTATGCGTCGATGATTGACAAAGAAAATATGTTGCTGAACAATCTGTTTTTTATTCAAAATCGGATCACGAAAGGTTAATTAATACATGAATTATTTAAATTGCTAAAACTAAAAGTTGTGACGGACGATTCCATAAATGTTGGAGGCAATTCGGACTATTCCGGATTCTGGACAACTTGTATTTTAGTCCTTAGGCCGTACGTCTAAACTAAAAAACTGATTTTTACCAAATTTAAACCACAAATAGATATGTGATCACGGACGATCCATTAAATGTTGGAGGCAATCCGGACTATTCCGGATTCTGGACAACTTGTATTTTAGTCCTTAGGCCGTACGTCTAAACTAAAAAACTGATTTTTACCAAATTTAAACCACAGATAGATATGTGGTCACGGACGATCCATTAAATGTTGGAGGCAATCCGGACCAGGATTCCAATTCTGGACAATTTGTATTTAGTACTTAGGCCGTACGTCAAAACTAAACGATTTTTACCACATTTAAAAAACAGATAGATATGTGTATGTAACGGAATATTCCATTTAATTTTGGAGGCAATCCGGGCCAGGATCTTAATTCTGGAACACTTTATTATTTCACTAATTTTAGGCCATAACGTCAAAACTACAATACGGATTTAATAATGATTCTTGATCCATTTTCTATTTTACTCCTGGCGGAGTTTGCTCTTGTTTGAATATTATTTGTTCATTGTTCTGGAATATCTCTTTAAACATTACCGGTTCTACTCTATAGACAACTTAACTACAAAACAGACTAAACAAGTTCTTATTTATTTTATTTTCCTGAATGCATGAGCACTAATTTTCAAGATTATATTTTATAACCCACTAATAAAAATTTAGGCTAATTAAAAAAAAAAAATTATATTTAACTGTAAATCACAACCATTTGTATACATCTGTCTGTTTTTACTGTTCACCTTTATGACGACATTTATAATTATTAAAAGATTCAAAGTTCAAAGTCATAATGAATTACTATAATTTGATTACACTAAGAGGAGTGAAACAAATATCAAAGCTTGTGATAATAGTTCTATTGCATTATTAAATAACAATAAAGCAAAATCATTTTCACTGCTGTTTCCCATCGAGAGGCAGCCCATAAAGCTGAAAGAGAAAAGCAGAACAACACGATTTTAGATTCTACTAATCCTTTCTGCTTTGATTGAGTGCTGTATGTTCACTTTTCCCATCTCAATTTGGCACCCTGCATCATCTACATAAAACCCATTACAGAAATATTCTCTTCTACAACGTATAGCACATCTCAAATAAAGGGCCATGTTCTGTACGCCTACTTTCTCTTCACCAACAATGTAAAATCCCGAAATAGCTGTAATACAAGAAGATTAACAGTAATAATTTTTGACGTTTTTTGGACGTTCGACTGTTGATCGTGAGATCGATGTTCGAATCCAACTCTCGCTGCATTGCTTGTATCCTTAGGCAAGATACTTTACTTTACGTTTGCCTCTCTCCACCCAGGTGTAGGCCTATGCATGAGAACCCGGATATGTCAAGACACAACTTTACGCTGATTAATAGCTGCCTTATGGGAGTATGTTTCCGTTTCCATACGTTTGATCAGAAAAGAATGACTGGGGTAATAATGTTCAGAGCTTAGAGGTTTCACAACATTAGGCGCTATATAAATCCAGGATATTATTATTGTTATTATTATTATTGTTATTGTTATTGTTGTTGTTGTCGTCGTCGTCGTTATTGTTGTTATTGTTTTTATTATTGTTATTACTATTATTAAAATAGATGTTCAGTCATCTATATGCTGATTGTAATTTATATTACATATTAAAGGCAGCAAAGCAATATAAACTCATTTAACCCTATAAACTATTTAAAAAAAAATGTTAAACACGATTTCACAAGGGTAAGACAAACGACAGTAAAAAATATGTATATATATAATGACAATAACTGTGGGGTCCAAGCACAAATGTAATTTCTTTGTGTGGAATATGCAAATAAGCCAGTAATATCGTAAAATAAATCAACAACGAAACGTAACTATGTACAAAATATTATGCGCAGTATGATTGCTCTAGTGACATGTATGCGTCGAGGATTAATTGACAAAGAAAATATGTTGCTTAACATTCTGTTTTTATTTTATCAAAATCGGATCACGAATTATTTAAATTGTTTCAGAAACTGCTAAAACTGAAAGTTACGTTTAAAGACTATTACATAAATGAATGTGTTTAATCACGCATGTCTTTGCTGTGTTTATATCGGTTCTATAATATATTTTACTGTATATATATATAAACACAACAGGCACAGAATAAAGGGTCGGTATCCAACCGAGTTTGAACAATACAATGAAACCCCAAGTGGTCTAATGGTTAGGATATCTGCATATCAAGCAGAAGGTTCCGGGTTCGGGTCTCTGTTGAGGTGACTTTCTCATTCTCACAGATTTCCTCATCTTTATCGTTTCAAATTAATTAATAAATTTTATATTATAGAACCTAGCTGCAATTATGAGATAATTTGGCTCAAGGTCACGAAACTAGAATTACGGTATATGAACTTTACCTCTTTCACATATAATGTATGGTGAAAGCAGACCGCGCACGACCCGGCGATCCCTCATTTTTCCTCTTAATCTAACTGCGGCCGAGTAGATGCTTCCAACATTTGGTGCTGAACCTTCCCATTCAACAACGTCTGTATCAAGATGTTCTCCCGTTTCCCATAACCAATTGAAATCAACATATCTGTCCAAACCTGCTTCTCGGGATAGGCCAATGACAAATGTATCATCTGGATAGTGTGTACTCATGAAGTCGTTGACGGCTGCAGCCTCGTCCGCAGTCGTCAAACTAACCAGAAGTTCACCGTAAGATTCACAGAACTCTCTTGCATCTCTTCTTTTAACTACATTATTCTGAACCGTGTCCACTACAGTATATCGTGAGCCGCCGTACATAAATTCAGAAACACCTTGAATTTTGTTGAAAAAAGAAAACACTATTTAAATATAATTACACTTGTTTAGTTATTATACGATATGAAATGATATGACTTTTAGGAAACTCTCTTTTATTAGGTAATAAAATAGAATAAAATGATCACATATTGTTATTGTACTTTCGCTCAAATTTCAATATGTGCTTGCTAATTCAATTATCTTTCTCATGAGTGTTAGCCACTTTCATTTTGATGTCATGATAGGTGATTACCCCCACCTGCCACCGGACTATACTATAAACATTTAAATTTAGAACAATTATGTAAAAAAATATTCAATTAGAAAATTACGATAAAATGTGTATTTTAAAATTAAATTTAAACGAGTTAATATTGGTACATTCTTTTAAAACAGAAGGTAATACATTATATAAAATACTAGCAGAATAAATAAAAGAGCGCCGGAAACATTCCAATTTTACTTTGTGTATCAGTAAGTCGCCCCTGGAAGCAGCCATAGTCCTCATAGAGCGTATCGGAACAGTGGGAAATCGTTGGGTGATGTATCGAGGGGCAATATTGTTCATAGCTTTTAAAGCTAGGCAGCCTAACTGGTAATGCACCCTCTGTGACACATTCATGATGTGTAGAGATGTTAGAAGAATGTGAGCGCTGGTGCCAGGCGGAGCTTGAAGAACTATTTTGAAGTTTTTGAATCTTGTTAATGTTTGTTTTACTTCCGGTGCCCCAGAGAAGAGCACCGTAGTCAATGTGTGGTAAAATGAAGGTGTTGTAAAATAAATGTGCTGTACGTTTGTCAAGATATTTTCTAATTAAGTTTGTGGATTTTGAACGAAAGTATAGAGCTCAACTTACTGACATGGGTATGCCAGTTAAGTTGATTGTCAATATGCACACCTCAGTGTTTGTGGTTAGTTACTATTTTGATCGGTTGTGCAGCAATCGATACGTCTATTTATGTGTTTAAGCCGCTGATGGACGCCAATTAACATCGCCTCATAAAGACCCATCGTGCTATCTCCGACGTAACCTCTATCATTGTGTCAATAATCACAATGATTCTAAGACATCCCACAAGCTCACCACTGTGTAACGGCTCGGTCACACTGATATAAAAATAATATCTTACCTTTTCCATAAATATGAGTTAAAAGAATACAGAAGCATAGCCCTTGTAACATGTTGATACCGGAGTGCACAATCTAGTTAATTACACAATGTTCGCTACAGACAGAGCAACAGAAATATTGTAAGCTCGTCAACCTATCTGATGCATTTATGTGACTTGTGCAATGTAATTGAGTTTTTTAAATTAAATATAAACTTCAGTGTTGATATTGTGTGAACCTATAATAATTCCTTGCAAGTCACCTATTGTAATTTGTTTCTTTAATTTGAATGAAGAATAGATGCATTGGTGACTGTTAAATGACTAATTATAACGTATTATTGACAAGTAAACATGTCTTCAAGATATTAGAAAGAAGTAAAGAGTTTTGATGATTTTTATCGATTTAATTTTATACTCGTAATAACAAAGTGCACAAATTAAACCGAAATAATTAACCCCTTCATTGAGGTATTCGGAAATAAAGACATACTTGATACTATAAAGAACAATTTATTGACGTGGACTCAAGAAATTGAGGAGAAATGGAAATTTAACCACGGGGATCAGGTGGTGATGGAACCGCAGTAATAAAGTCGATTGTATTTATACAGTAAAGAACCACAATAAATAAATAAATAAATACAGTAAGATATTCGGCGATCGGAAACGCTAGCTCTTATTTAGTAACAAATTAAACTGTAGCATCATACAGTTTGCTGAATATTTAGGGCTAATCATCGGTTGCGTTGTTAACATTGCTGGAAACATTTGTGTGAACAAAACTGGACCGAATCTCTGTCATGAGTACTAATTTGTTGGGCCGTGATTTATGACGCCTAATGGATCTATCTACACTTTTAGTCGCGTGCAACGCGACTCTACAGCTCACTATGTCGGTATGCTTGGTCGGTCGGTAAACACTAACTTGTGTGTGGCCTTGTCTTGATATCAGTTTCATCTAGCTAAATGGCCAGGAATCAATGTGGTTATCACGGTGCGCAATCAAAAATTACGCGGTCTACGCACGATTTAACGAAATCACGTTTGTAATTATATCTTCACAAGCATGAATCACAATTAAATTAAAATTTGGTACTCATAAATTTCAGGTCATATTTAATTATATGGCAATACAATTACGTGCGTAGCGCAAATAACGCATGCGTACGCGCGCTTAAAATTGTCAAAATTGTCAAATTTGTTTTCGATGAAATTAGAGTACTTTTCAGGCAATTTCAAGCGTTGCAATGAGTGCGCAGATTTTTACACGCGCACTGCACGTTCAATATCGGTTTTACAACCTTTATTTAATAATATCATCATATTTGATTCACTTTTTAACTCGAAATTACGTTATACGAGCACGTCAAAGGTGACAGGCTACGCACGTGTAAGTTCTGTCTCCTTCAAAAAACCATTTCTAAGCCATCTCCAAGAATCTCCATGTAGGAATTTCTCTTTTCAGTCCTTGGTTTTCTCCTCTTGTCACCTCTTCTGATAACAATCTATAAGGTTTACTTTTTCATCTAACACCTTCTCCTTTAAAGCAAATTTCAGCATCCACTGTAGTATTTTTACTCTACTCTACAGCTCACTATGTCGGTCGGTTGGTCGGATGGTTGGTCGGTCGGTTGGTCTGTCGGTAAACACTAACAAATTTGAGCACGCTACTGCAGCCATGTATATGGCTTTGTTCGAATAGTACGTACCTATCAGATACACTTGTCTTGTGTCGTATAAATACTGTAATAGTTACTGAAGTTACTATTACAACCTCGTCAATGAAAATACAAATATGTATATGTTTATTCACTTATTTATGAAAACGCATACTATAAAGTTTCCTTTGTAAAATGATGTAATCAAGCTGTTTACAGGAGTAATTAAAAATCAAATTGTAGTTAGAGAAAAGAAACTACGAAGCATGTTTATGTTATGTTATGTGCCGTTATGTTTTCAGCATTGGCAGCCATTGGAGTGGAGCTGTATTATGGAAATTACATACGATACGCCATGCGTTTTATAGAAGTCTTGCTTTTTATTTCATTTCAACAATTGCCTCCCACTACTATTCATAGATTCTGGACATGTAAATTTTGTTCTGATTGGTTGAAAAAAAAAAACTGTCAAAATTATGATTTGCATAACACTAAAAATCCAACATAGCGTGAACATTCAGATGATTTGGAATCCAACATTATCGTGAACGGCTGAATTGTATTTGCAGAAATGATATTTGCTATTTTGTAGTGCGCAATAACTTTTATAATATAGATGAAAAATAATTTGTTTGAATAACAATTACTGATGTCAGTATTTCAAATTATTTGAACACCAACTGCTTTGATAAATTTCATGTTGTCAAATTTGCTGACGACACTGTTTTGCTGTCTCTCCTTCAAAATTCACAGGACGGTCATGGTTCCGCTTTAGATGGTATTATCCAATTTTGTGGAAACTCCTACTTGGAACTCAATGTGACCAAAACCAAGGAGATGATTGTAGATTTTAGGAAGGAAAAAGGACGCAGCCCTTGGGTATCCATCATAAATGACGAACCAGTCGATATTGTCCTCCATTCCTTTAAAAACCCAGGTACTATATTTGAGGACAATCTTGGCTGGAAATTAAATACAGAGGCAATAGTAATGAAAGGAAACCAGAGACTTTATCTGTTAATGAAGCTGAACCATTTTAATGTTGATAAAGTAATTCTTAGGTTTTTTTATAATTCCTTTATTGAGAACGCTTACATTTTTTCCTTTATATTCTGGTTTTTTAGTCTTAGGGTCAAAGAGAGAAACTCACTACAAATAATTGTTAACTTAAGTTCTAAATTAATAGGTTGTCAACTTCGTAGCTTATCTTCTTTCTGTGACATGCAAACTCTAGAAAAAAGTGGAGCTATTCTAAAAATTTAATTGTTAACCATGCCTCCTTGTTCAGTTATTTCGAGCTCATGCCTCATAGGCTTTCGATGCCCTGCATGTAGAACAAACAGGAAAAGAAATTTGTTTGTGCCAGTGGCCATCCGACTCCTAAATTCTTGAACTTTAGACTATTGTTATATTGTACTGTGTTTTGTGATATTTTGTATATTTTTTAAGATCATTTGAATCCAGACCTTTTTATATGAATTGCCTCGTGTGGGATGATTAACGGTGGGTTAAAGGATATAGATTAAATTGCACTTTTTGGTTGAAAATAAAGGGAACATTGAAAACGAAAGAACACGTCTACAACAACCCACTCCATGACGTCGTATCTAAGACGTTAATTAATATAATTGTTCGTACAAAATGAGGAATCCAATACTATACTATAAAACATTGTATCTATGCATAGAAATGGAAATATTAATTTAATTCAATTCAATATTATTTTTTATGAAATTTCAATGAAAAACTTCTTTGAGTAATAATGACAATAACTGTGGGGTCCAAGCACAAACAGAATGTCTTTGTGTGGAATATGCAAATAAACCAGTAAATAAAAAATAAATCAACAACGAAACGTAACTATGTACAACATGTTATGCGCAGTATGATTGCTTTATTGACATTGTATGCGTCGATGATTAATTAACAAAGAAAATATGTTGCTGAACAACCTGTTTTTTATTCCATCCAAATTGGACCACGAAAAATACATGAATTATTTAAATTGTTCCAGAAACTTTCTACACCCTGAAAGTTACGTTTAAAGACTATTAAATACTGAATGTGTTTGATCACGCATGTCTTTGCTGTGTGTGCGCACCACAATGTAATAAGTATCTGTTTTTATTTATGCGAGTTGTGCAATACCTTTCATCCAATCATTAATTTCTTTCATTCAATTTTTTTTACATTCGCCAGAAATATAATTATGTGTTTGTCTGAGAAATTAATTTATTTGTGTGTTTGTCTGTTAGCAGGATAACAGCAACTGAAGACTAAAACCAAATTTAACCCACATATAGATATGTGGTGACGGACGATTCCATAAATGTTGGAGGCAATTCGGACTATTCCGGATTCTGGACAACTTGAATTTTAGTCCTTCGGCCGTACGTCAAAACTAAAAAAATGATTTTTACCAAATTTAAACCACAGATAGATATGTGATCACGGACGATCCATTAAATGTTGGAGGCAATTCGAACTATTCCGGATTCTGGACAACTTGTATTTTAGTCCTTAGGCCGTACGTCTAAACTAAAAAACTGATTTTTACCAAATTTAAACCACAGATAGATATGTGGTCACGGACGATCCATTAAATGTTGGAGGCAATCCGGACCAGGATTCCAATTCTGGACAATTTGTATTTAGTACTTAGGCCGTACGTCAAAACTAAACGATTTTTACCACATTTAAAAAACAGATAGATATGTGTATGTAACGGAATATTCCATTTAATTTTGGAGGCAATCCGGGCCAGGATCTTAATTCTGGAACACTTTATTATTTCACTAATTTTAGGCCATAACGTCAAAACTACAATACGGATTTAATAATGATTCTTGATCCATTTTCTATTTTACTCCTGGCGGAGTTTGCTCTTGTTTGAATATTATTTGTTCATTGTTCTGGAATATCTCTTTAAACATTACCGGTTCTACTCTATAGACAACTTAACTACAAAACAGACTAAACAAGTTCTTATTTATTTTATTTTCCTGAATGCATGAGCACTAATTTTCAAGATTATATTTTATAACCCACTAATAAAAATTTAGGCTAATTAAAAAAAAAAAATTATATTTAACTGTAAATCACAACCATTTGTATACATCTGTCTGTTTTTACTGTTCACCTTTATGACGACATTTATAATTATTAAAAGATTCAAAGTTCAAAGTCATAATGAATTACTATAATTTGATTACACTAAGAGGAGTGAAACAAATATCAAAGCTTGTGATAATAGTTCTATTGCATTATTAAATAACAAAAAAGCAAAATCATTTTCACTGCTTTTTCCCATCGAGAGGCAGCCCATAAAGCTGAAAGAGAAAAGCAGAACAACACGATTTTAGATTCTACTAATCCTTTCTGCTTTGATTGAGTGCTGTATGTTCACTTTTCCCATCTCAATTTGGCACCCTGCATCATCTACATAAAACCCATTACAGAAATATTCTCTTCTACAACGTATAGCACATCTCAAATAAAGGGCCATGTTCTGTACGCCTACTTTCTCTTCACCAACAATGTAAAATCCCGAAATAGCTGTAATACAAGAAGATTAACAGTAATAATTTTTGACGTTTTTTGGACGTTCGACTGTTGATCGTGAGATCGATGTTCGAATCCAACTCTCGCTGCATTGCTTGTATCCTTAGGCAAGATACTTTACTTACGTTCGCCTCTCTCCACCCAGGTGTATACATGGGAACCCGGATAGGTCAAGACACAACTTTACGCTGATTAATAGCTGCATTATGGGAGTGTGTTTCCATACGTTTGATCAGAAAAGAATGACTGGGGTAATAATGTTCAGAGCTTAGAGGTTTCACAACATTAGGCGCTATATAAATCCAGGATATTATTATTGTTATTATTATTATTATTATTGTTATTGTTGTTGTCGTCGTCGTTATTGTTGTTATTGTTTTTATTATTATTATTACTATTATTAAAATAGATGTTCAGTCATCTATATGCTGATTGTAATTTATATTACATATTAAAGGCAGCAAAGCAATAAAAACTCATTTAACCCTATATATAAACTTTTTTTTTAATGATAAACACGATTTAACAAGGGTAAGACAAACGACAGTAAAAAAATATGTATATATATAATGACAATAACTGTGGGGTCCAAGCACAAATGTAATTTCTTTGTGTGGAATATGCAAATAAGCCAGTAATATCGTAAAATAAATCAACAACGAAACGTAACTATGTACAAAATGTTATGCGCAGTATGATTGCTCTAGTGACATGTATGCGTCGAGGATTAATTGACAAAGAAAATATGTTGCTTAACAATCTGTTTTTATTTTATCAAAATCGGATCACGAATTATTTAAATTATTTCAGAAACTGCTAAAACTGAAAGTTACGTTTAAAGACTACGGTATTACATAAATGAATGTGTTTAATCACGCATGTCTTTGCTGTGTTTATATAGGTGGTTCTATAATATACTTTACTGTATATATATATATAAACACAACAGGCAAAGAATAAAGGGTCGGTATCCAACCGAGTTTGAACAATACAATGAAACCCCAAGTGGTTTAATGGTTAGGATATCTGCATATCAAGCAGAAGGTTCCGGGTTCGAGTCTCGGTTGAGGTGACTTTCTCATTCTCACAGATTTCCTCATCGTTATCGTTTCAAATTAATTAATAAATTTTATATAATAGAACCTAGCTGCAATTATGAGATAATTTGGCTCAAGGTCACGAAACTAGAATTACGGTATATGAACTTTACCTCTTTCACATATAAAGTATGGTGAAAGCAGATCGTGCACGACTCGGCGATCCCTCATTTTTCCTCTTAATCTAACTGCGGCCGAGTAGATGCTTCCAACATTTGGTGCTTTTACTGAACCTTCCCATTCAACAACGTCTGTATCAAGATGTTCTCCCGTTTCCCATAACCAATTGAAATCAACATATCTGTCCAAACCTGCTTCTCGGGATAGGCCAATGACAAATGTATCATCTGGATAGTGTGTACTCATGAAGTCGTTGACGGCTGCAGCCTCGTCCGCAGTCGTCAAACTAACCAGAAGTTCACCGTAAGATTCACAGAACTCTCTTGCATCTCTTCTTTTAACTACATTATTCTGAACCGTGTCCACTACAGTATATCGTGAGCCGCCGTACATAAATTCAGAAACACCTTGAATTTTGTTGAAAAAAGAAAACTCTATTTAAATATAATTACACTTGTTTAGTTATTATACGATATGAAATGATATGACTTTTAGGAAACTCTCTTTATGAGTGAGTGGCCGAGCGGTTAAGACAGTGGAACCGTAATTACCTTGCCATAACAACGGCAGGGGTTCGAGGCTCACTCACTCCATGGTTCTGGTGGTAGAACGAGTCTTCTCGGATAAGGACTATAAACCGTAGGTCCAGTGTACACATCTGGCTCGTGTGCACTTTAAAGAACCTAGTACATCTTTCGAGACGAGTAGGGGGTTACCCCGGTGTATTAGTACATCACAGCCACTGATCACCAACTGGGCCCTCTGGGAGACCAGTCATTGACTGAAGAGGTCACCCAGTATAAATATATATTTCAATCATTTCAATCTTTTATTAGGTAATAAAATAGAATAAAATGATCACATATTGTTATTGTACTTTCGCTCAAATTTCAATATGTGCTTGCTAATTCAATTATCTTTCTCATGAGTGTTAGCCACTTTCATTTTGATGTCATGATGGGTGATTACCCCCACCTGCCACCGGACTATACTATATACATTTAAATTTAGAACAATTATGTAAAAAAATATTCAATTAGAAAATTACGATAAAATGTGTATTTTGAAATTAAATTTAAACGAGTTATTATTGGTACATTCTTTTAAAACAGAAGGTAATACATTATATAAAATACTAGCAGAATAAATAAAAGAGCGCCGGAAACATTCCAATTTTACTTTGTGTATCAGTAAGTCGCCCCTGGAAGCAGCCATAGTCCTCATAGAGCGTATCGGAACAGTGGGTGATGTATCGAGGGGCAATATTGTTCATAGCTTTTAAAGCTAGGCAGCCTAACTGGTAATGCACCCTCTGTGACACATTCATGATGTGTAGAGATGTTAGAAGAATGTGAGTGCTGGTGCCAGGCGGAGCTTGAAGAACTATTTTGAAGTTTTTGAATCTTGTTAATGTTTGTTTTACTTCCGGTGCCCCAGAGAAGAGCACCGTAGTCAATGTGTGGTAAAATGAAGGTGTTGTAAAATAAATGTGCTGTACGTTTGTCAAGATATTTTCTAATTAAGTTTGTGGATTTTGAACGAAAGTATAGAGCTCAACTTACTGACATGGGTATGCCAGTTAAGTTGATTGTCAATGTGCACACCTAAGTGTTTGTGGTTAGTTACTATTTTTGATCGGTTGTGCAGCAATCGATACGTCGTGTTTAAGCCGCTGATGGACGCCAATTAACATCGCCTCATAAAGACCCATCGTGCTATCTCCGACGTAACCTCTATCATTGTGTCAATAATCACAATGATTCTAAGACATCCCACAAGCTCACTACTGTGTAACGGCTCGGTCACACTGATATAAAAATAATATCTTACCTTTTCCATAAATATGAGTTAAAAGAATACAGAAGCATAGCCCTTGTAACATGTTGATACCGGAGTGCACAATCTAGTTAATTACACAATGTTCGCTACAGACAGAGCAACAGAAATATTGTAAGCTCGTCAACCTATCTGATGCATTTATGTGACTTGTGCAATGTAATTGAGTTTTTAAAATTAAATATAAACTTCAGTGTTGATATTGTGTGAACCTATAATAATTCCTTGCAAGTCACCTATTTTGTTTCTTTAATTTGAATGAAGAATAGATGCATTGGTGACTGTTAAATGACTAATTATAAACGTATTATTGACAAGTAAACATTTCTTCAAGATATTAGAAAGAAGTAAAGAGTTTTGATGATTTTTATCGATTTAATTTTATACTCGTAATAACAAAGTGCACAAATTAAACCGAAATAATTAACCCCTTCATTGAGGTATTCGGAAATAAAGACATACTTGATACTATAAAGAACAATTTATTGACGTGGACTCAAGAAATTGAGGAGAAATGGAAATTTAACCACGGGGATCAGGTGGTGATGGAACCGCAGTAATAAAGTCGATTGTATTTATACAGTAAAGAACCACAATAAATAAATAAATAAATACAGTAAGATATTCGGCGATCGGAAACGCTAGCTCTTATTTAGTAACAAATTAAACTGTAGCATCATACAGTTTGCTGAATATTTAGGGCTAATCATCGGTTGCGTTGTTAACATTGCTGGAAACATTTGTGTGAACAAAACTGGACCGAATCTCTGTCATGAGTACTAATTTGTTGGGCCGTGATTTATGACGCCTAATGGATCTATCTACACTTTTAGTCGCGTGCAACGCGACTCTACAGCTCATATGTCGGTATGCTTGGTCGGTCGGTAAACACTAACTTGTGTGTGGCCTTGTCTTGATATCAGTTTCATCTAGCTAAATGGCCAGGAATCAATGTGGTTATCACGGTGCGCAATCAAAAATTACGCGGTCTACGCACGATTTAACGAAATCACGTTTGTAATCATATCTTCACAAGCATGAATCACAATTAAATTAAAATTTGGTACTCATAAATTTCAGGTCATATTTAATTATATGGCAATACAATTACGTGCGTAGCGCAAATAACGCATGCGTACGCGCGCTTAAAATTGTCAAAATTGTCAAATTTGTTTTCGATGAAATTAGAGTACTTTTCAGGCAATTTCAAGCGTTGCAATGAGTGCGCAGATTTTTACACGCGCACTGCACGTTCAATATCTGTTTTACAACCTTTATTTAATAATATCATCATATTTGATTCACTTTTTAACTCGAAATTACGTTATACGAGCACGTCAAAAGTGACAGGCTACGCACGTGTAAGTTCTGTCTCCTTCAAAAAAACCATTTCTAAGCCATCTCCAAGAATCTCCATGTAGGAATTTCTCTTTTCAGTCCTTGGTTTTCTCCTCTTGTCACCTCTTCTGATAACAATCTATAAGGTTTACTTTTTCATCTAACACCTTCTCATTTAAAGCAAATTTCAGCATCCACTGTAGTATTTTTACTCTACTCTACAGCTCACTATGTCGGTCGGTTGGTCGGATGGTTGGTCGGTCGGTTGGTCTGTCGGTAAACACTAACAAATTTGAGCACGCTACTGCAGCCATGTATATGGCTTTGTTCGAATAGTACGTACCTATCAGATACACTTGTCTTGTGTCGTATAAATACTGTAATAGTTACTGAAGTTACTATTACAACCTCGTCAATGAAAATACAAATATGTATATGTTTATTCACTTATTTATGAAAACGCATACTATAAAGTTTCCTTTGTAAAATGATGTAATCAAGCTGTTTACAGGAGTAATTAAAAATCAAATTGTAGTTAGAGAAAAGAAACTACGAAGCATGTTTATGTTATGTTATGTGCCGTTATGTTTTCAGCATTGGCAGCCATTGGAGTGGAGCTGTATTATGGAAATTACATACGATACGCCATGCGTTTTATAGAAGTCTTGCTTTTTATTTCATTTCAACAATTGCCTCCCACTACTATTCATAGATTCTGGACATGTAAATTTTGTTCTGATTGGTTGAAAAAAAAAAACTGTCAAAATTATGATTTGCATAACACTAAAAATCCAACATAGCGTGAACATTCAGATGATTTGGAATCCAACATTATCGTGAACGGCTGAATTGTATTTGCAGAAATGATATTTGCTATTTTGTAGTGCGCAATAACTTTTATAATATAGATGAAAAATAATTTGTTTGAATAACAATTACTGATGTCAGTATTTCAAATTATTTGAACACCAACTGCTTTGATAAATTTCATGTTGTCAAATTTGCTGACGACACTGTTTTGCTGTCTCTCCTTCAAAATTCACAGGACGGTCATGGTTCCGCTTTAGATGGTTTTATCCAATTTTGTGGAAACTCCTACTTGGAACTCAATGTGACCAAAACCAAGGAGATGATTGTAGATTTTAGGAAGGAAAAAGGACGCAGCCCTTGGGTATCCATCATAAATGACGAACCAGTCGATATTGTCCTCCATTCCTTTAAAAACCCAGGTACTATATTTGAGGACAATCTTGGCTGGAAATTAAATACAGAGGCAATAGTAATGAAAGGACACCAGAGACTTTATCTGTTAATGAAGCTGAACCATTTTAATGTTGATAAAGTAATTCTTAGGTTTTTTTATAATTCCTTTATTGAGAACGCTTACATTTTTTCCTTTATATTCTGGTTTTTTAGTCTTAGGGTCAAAGAGAGAAACTCACTACAAATAATTGTTAACTTAAGTTCTAAATTAATAGGTTGTCAACTTCGTAGCTTATCTTCTTTCTGTGACATGCAAACTCTAGAAAAAAGTGGAGCTATTCTAAAAATTTAATTGTTAACCATGCCTCCTTGTTCAGTTATTTCGAGCTCATGCCTCATAGGCTTTCGATGCCCTGCATGTAGAACAAACAGGAAAAGAAATTTGTTTGTGCCAGTGGCCATCCGACTCCTAAATTCTTGAACTTTAGACTATTGTTATATTGTACTGTGTTTTGTGATATTTTGTATATTTTGTAAGATCATTTGAATCCAGACCTTTTTATATGAATTGCCTCGTGTGGGATGATTAACGGTGGGTTAAAGGATATAGATTAAATTGCACTTTTTGGTTGAAAATAAAGGGAACATTGAAAACGAAAGAACACGTCTACAACAACCCACTCCATGACGTCGTATCTAAGACGTTAATTATTATAATTGTTCGTACAAAATGAGGAATCCAATACTATACTATAAAACATTGTATCTATGCATAGAAATGGAAATATTAATTTAATTCAATTCAATATTATTTCTTATGAAATTTCAATGAAAAACTTCTTTGAGTAATAATGACAATAACTATGGGGTCCAAGCACAAACAGAATGTCTTTGTGTGGAATATGCAAATAAACCAGTAATATCGTAAATAAATAAAAAATAAATCAACAACGAAACGTAACTATGTACAACATGTTATGCGCAGTATGATTGCTTTATTGACATGTATGCGTCGATGATTAATTAACAAAGAAAATATGTTGCTGAACAACCTGTTTTTTATTCCATCCAAATCGGACCACGAAAAGTACATGAATTATTTAAATTGTTCCAGAAACTTTCTACACCCTGAAAGTTACGTTTAAAGACTATTAAATACTGAATGTGTTTGATCACGCATGTCTTTGCTGTGTGTGCGCACCACAATGTAATAAGTATCTGTTTTTATTTATGCGAGTTGTGCAATACCTTTCATCCAATCATTAATTTCTTTCATTCAATTTTTTTTACATTCGCCAGAAATATAATTATGTGTTTGTCTGAGAAATTAATTTATTTGTGTGTTTGTCTGTTAGCAGGATAACAGCAACTGAAGACTAAAACCAAATTTAACCCACATATAGATATGTGGTGACGGACAATTCCATAAATGTTGGAGGCAATTCGGACTATTCCGGATTCTGGACAACTTGAATTTTAGTCCTTCGGCCGTACGTCAAAACTAAAAAAATGATTTTTACCAAATTTAAACCACAGATAGATATGTGATCACGGACGATCCATTAAATGTTGGAGGCAATTCGGACTATTCCGGATTCTGGACAACTTGTATTTTAGTCCTTAGGCCGTACGTCAAAACTAAAAAACTGATTTTTACCTAATTTAAACCACAGATAGATATGTGGTGACGGACAATTCCATAAATGTTAGAGGCAATTCGGACTATTCCGGATTCTGGACAACTTGTATTTAATCCTTAGCCCGTACGTCTAAACTAAAAAACTGATTTTTACCAAATTTAAACCACAGATAGATATGTAGATATTTGGTCACGGACGATCCATTAAATGTTGGAGGCAATCCGGACCAGGATTCCAATTCTGGACAATTTGTATTTAGTACTTAGGCCGTACGTCAAAACTAAACGATTTTTACCACATTTAAAAAACAGATAGAATAACGGAATATTCCATTTAATTTTGGAGGCAATCCGCGCCAGGATCTTAATTCTGGAACACTTTATTATTTCACTAATTTTAGGCCATAACGTCAAAACTACAATACGGATTTAATAATGATTCTTGATCCATTTTCTATTTTACTCCTGGCGGAGTTTGCTCTTGTTTGAATATTATTTGTTCATTGTTCTGGAATATCTCTTTAAACATTACCGGTTCTACTCTATAGACAACTTAACTACAAAACAGACTAAACAAGTTCTTATTTATTTTATTTTCCTGAATGCATGAGCACTAATTTTCAAGATTATATTTTATAACCCACTAATAAAAATTTAGGCTAATTAAAAAAAAAAAATTATATTTAACTGTAAATCACAACCATTTGTATACATCTGTCTGTTTTTACTGTTCACCTTTATGACGACATTTATAATTATTAAAAGATTCAAAGTTCAAAGTCATAATGAATTACTATAATTTGATTACACTAAGAGGAGTGAAACAAATATCAAAGCTTGTGATAATAGTTCTATTGCATTATTAAATAACAATAAAGCAAAATCATTTTCACTGCTGTTTCCCATCGAGAGGCAGCCCATAAAGCTGAAAGAGAAAAGCAGAACAACACGATTTTAGATTCTACTAATCCTTTCTGCTTTGATTGAGTGCTGTATGTTCACTTTTCCCATCTCAATTTGGCACCCTGCATCATCTACATAAAACCCATTACAGAAATATTCTCTTCTACAACGTATAGCACATCTCAAATAAAGGGCCATGTTCTGTACGCCTACTTTCTCTTCACCAACAATGTAAAATCCCGAAATAGCTGTAATACAAGAAGATTAACAGTAATAATTTTTGACGTTTTTTGGACGTTCGACTGTTGATCGTGAGATCGATGTTCGAATCCAACTCTCGCTGCATTGCTTGTATCCTTAGGCAAGATACTTTACTTACGTTCGCCTCTCTCCACCCAGGTGTATACATGGGAACCCGGATAGGTCAAGACACAACTTTACGCTGATTAATAGCTGCATTATGGGAGTGTGTTTCCATACGTTTGATCAGAAAAGAATGACTGGGGTAATAATGTTCAGCGCTTAGAGGTTTCACAACATTAGGTGCTATATAAATCCAGGATATTATTATTATTATTGTTATTGTTATTATTATTGTTATTGTTGTTGTCGTCGTCGTCGTCGTCGTTATTGTTGTTATTGTTTTTATTATTATTATTATTATTATTATTATTATTATTATTAGTATTACTATTATTAAAATAGATTCAGTCAGTTCAGTCATCTATATGCTGATTGTAATTTGCAGCAAAGCAATACAAACTCATTTAACCCTATAAACTATTTAAAAAAAAATGATAAACACGATTTCACAAGGGTAAGACAAACGACAGTGAAAAATATGTATATATATATAATGACAATAACTGTGGGGTCCAAGCACAAATGTAATTTCTTTGTGTGGAATATGCAAATAAGCCAGTAATATCGTAAAATAAATCAACAACGAAACGTAACTATGTACAAAATGTTATGCGCAGTATGATTGCTCTAGTGACATGTATGCGTCGAGGATTAATTGACAAAGAAAATATGTTGCTTAACAATCTGTTTTTATTTTATCAAAATCGGATCACGAATTATTTAAATTGTTTCAGAAACTGCTCAAACTGAAAGTTACGTTTAAAGACTATTACATAAATGAATGTGTTTAATCACGCATGTCTTTGCTGTGTTTATATCGGTTCTATAATATATTTTACTGTATATATATATAAACACAACAGGAACAGAATAAAGGGTCGGTATCCAACCGAGTTTGAACAATACAATGAAACCCCAAGTGGTCTAATGGTTAGGATATCTGCATATCAAGCAGAAGGTTCCGGGTTCGGGTCTCTGTTGAGGTGACTTTCTCATTCTCACAGATTTCCTCATCTTTATCGTTTCAAATTAATTAATAAATTTTATATTATAGAACCTAGCTGCAATTATGAGATAATTTGGCTCAAGGTCACGAAACTAGAATTACGGTATATGAACTTTACCTCTTTCACATATAAAGTATGGTGAAAGCAGATCGTGCACGACCCGGCGATCCCTCATTTTTCCTCTTAATCTAACTGCGGCCGAGTAGATGCTTCCAACATTTGGTGCTATTACTGAACCTTCCCATTCAACAACGTCTGTATCAAGATGTTCTCCCGTTTCCCATAACCAATTGAAATCAACATATCTGTCCAAACCTGCTTCTCGGGATAGGCCAATGACAAATGTATCATCTGGATAGTGTGTACTCATGAAGTCGTTGACGGCTGCAGCCTCGTCCGCAGTCGTCAAACTAACCAGAAGTTCACCGTAAGATTCACAGAACTCTCTTGCATCTCTTCTTTTAACTACATTATTCTGAACCGTGTCCACTACAGTATATCGTGAGCCGCCGTACATAAATTCAGAAACACCTTGAATTTTGTTGAAAAAAGAAAACACTATTTAAATATAATTACACTTGTTTAGTTATTATACGATATGAAATGATATGACTTTTAGGAAACTCTCTTTTATTAGGTAATAAAATAGAATAAAATGATCACATATTGTTTTTGTACTTTCGCTCAAATTTCAATATGTGCTTGCTAATTCAATTATCTTTCTCATGAGTGTTAGTCACTTTCATTTTGATGTCATGATGGGTGATTACCCCCACCTGCCACCGGACTATACTATAAACATTTAAATTTAGAACAATTATGTAAAAAAATATTCAATTAGAAAATTACGATAAAATGTGTATTTTAAAATTAAATTTAAACGAGTTAATATTGGTACATTCTTTTAAAACAGAAGGTAATACATTATATAAAATACTAGCAGAATAAATAAAAGAGCGCCGGAAACATTCCAATTTTACTTTGTGTATCAGTAAGTCGCCCCTGGAAGCAGCCATAGTCCTCATAGAGCGTATCGGAACAGTGGGAAATCGTTGGGTGATGTATCGAGGGGCAATATTGTTCATAGCTTTTAAAGCTAGGCAGCCTAACTGGTAATGCACCCTCTGTGACACATTCATGATGTGCAGAGATGTTAGAAGAATGTGAGGGCTGGTGCCAGGCGGAGCTTGAAGAACTATTTTGAAGTTTTTGAATCTTGTTAATGTTTGTTTTACTTCCGGTGCCCCAGAGAAGAGCACCGTAGTCAATGTGTGGTAAAATGAAGGTGTTGTAAAATAAATGTGCTGTACGTTTGTCAAGATATTTTCTAATTAAGTTTGTGGATTTTGAACGAAAGTATAGAGCTCAACTTACTGACATGGGTATGCCAGTTAAGTTGATTGTCAATATGCACACCTCAGTGTTTGTGGTTAGTTACTATTTTGATCGGTTGTGCAGCAATCGATACGTCTATTTATGTGTTTAAGCCGCTGATGGACGCCAATTAACATCGCCTCATAAAGACCCATCGTGCTATCTCCGACGTAACCTCTATCATTGTGTCAATAATCACAATGATTCTAAGACATCCCACAAGCTCACCACTGTGTAACGGCTCGGTCACACTGATATAAAAATAATATCTTACCTTTTCCATAAATATGAGTTAAAAGAATACAGAAGCATAGCCCTTGTAACATGTTGATACCGGAGTGCACAATCTAGTTAATTACACAATGTTCGCTACAGACAGAGCAACAGAAATATTGTAAGCTCGTCAACCTATCTGATGCATTTATGTGACTTGTGCAATGTAATTGAGTTTTTTAAATTAAATATAAACTTCAGTGTTGATATTGTGTGAACCTATAATAATTCCTTGCAAGTCACCTATTGTAATTTGTTTCTTTAATTTGAATGAAGAATAGATGCATTGGTGACTGTTAAATGACTAATTATAACGTATTATTGACAAGTAAACATGTCTTCAAGATATTAGAAAGAAGTAAAGAGTTTTGATGATTTTTATCGATTTAATTTTATACTCGTAATAACAAAGTGCCCAAATTAAGCCGAAATAATTAACCCCTTCATTGAGGTATTCGGAAATAAAGACATACTTGATACTATAAAGAACAATTTATTGACGTGGACTCAAGAAATTGAGGAGAAATGGAAATTTAACCACGGGGATCAGGTGGTGATGGAACCGCAGTAATAAAGTCGATTGTATTTATACAGTAAAGAACCACAATAAATAAATAAATAAATACAGTAAGATATTCGGCGATCGGAAACGCTAGCTCTTATTTAGTAACAAATTAAACTGTAGCATCATACAGTTTGCTGAATATTTAGGGATAATCATCGGTTGCGTTGTTAACATTGCTGGAAACATTTGTGTGAACAAAACTGGACCGAATCTCTGTCATGAGTACTAATTTGTTGGGCCGTGATTTATGACGCCTAATGGATCTATCTACACTTTTAGTCGCGTGCAACGCGACTCTACAGCTCACTATGTCGGTATGCTTGGTCGGTCGGTAAACACTAACTTGTGTGTGGCCTTGTCTTGATATCAGTTTCATCTAGCTAAATGGCCAGGAATCAATGTGGTTATCACGGTGCGCAATCAAAAATTACGCGGTCTACGCACGATTTAACGAAATCACGTTTGTAATTATATCTTCACAAGCATGAATCACAATTAAATTAAAATTTGGTACTCATAAATTTCAGGTCATATTTAATTATATGGCAATACAATTACGTGCGTAGCGCAAATAACGCATGCGTACGCGCGCTTAAAATTGTCAAAATTGTCAAATTTGTTTTCGATGAAATTAGAGTACTTTTCAGGCAATTTCAAGCGTTGCAATGAGTGCGCAGATTTTTACACGCGCACTGCACGTTCAATATCTGTTTTACAACCTTTATTTAATAATATCATCATATTTGATTCACTTTTTAACTCGAAATTACGTTATACGAGCACGTCAAAAGTGACAGGCTACGCACGTGTAAGTTCTGTCTCCTTCAAAAAACCATTTCTAAGCCATCTCCAAGAATCTCCATGTAGGAATTTCTCTTTTCAGTTTTTGGTTTTCTCCTCTTGTCACCTCTTCTGATAACAATCTATAAGGTTTACTTTTTCATCTAACACCTTCTCCTTTAAAGCAAATTTCAGCATCCACTGTAGTATTTTTACTCTACTCTACAGCTCACTATGTCGGTCGGTTGGTCGGATGGTTGGTCGGTCGGTTGGTCTGTCGGTAAACACTAACAAATTTGAGCACGCTACTGCAGCCATGTATATGGCTTTGTTCGAATAGTACGTACCTATCAGATACACTTGTCTTGTGTCGTATAAATACTGTAATAGTTACTGAAGTTACTATTACAACCTCGTCAATGAAAATACAAATATGTATATGTTTATTCACTTATTTATGAAAACGCATACTATAAAGTTTCCTTTGTAAAATGATGTAATCAAGCTGTTTACAGGAGTAATTAAAAATCAAATTGTAGTTAGAGAAAAGAAACTACGAAGCATGTTTATGTTATGTTATGTGCCGTTATGTTTTCAGCATTGGCAGCCATTGGAGTGGAGCTGTATTATGGAAATTACATACGATACGCCATGCGTTTTATAGAAGTCTTGCTTTTTATTTCATTTCAACAATTGCCTCCCACTACTATTCATAGATTCTGGACATGTAAATTTTGTTCTGATTGGTTGAAAAAAAAAACTGTCAAAATTATGATTTGCATAACACTAAAAATCCAACATAGCGTGAACATTCAGATGATTTGGAATCCAACATTATCGTGAACGGCTGAATTGTATTTGCAGAAATGATATTTGCTATTTTGTAGTGCGCAATAACTTTTATAATATAGATGAAAAATAATTTGTTTGATAACAATTACTGATGTCAGTATTTCAAGTTATTTGAACACCAACTGCTTTGATAAATTTCATGTTGTCAAATTTGCTGACGACACTGTTTTGCTGTCTCTCCTTCAAAATTCACAGGACGGTCATGGTTCCGCTTTAGATGGTTTTATCCAATTTTGTGGAAACTCCTACTTGGAACTCAATGTGACCAAAACCAAGGAGATGATTGTAGATTTTAGGAAGGAAAAAGGACGCAGCCCTTGGGTATCCATCATAAATGACGAACCAGTCGATATTGTCCTCCATTCCTTTAAAACCCAGGTACTATATTTGAGGACAATCTTGGCTGGAAATTAAATACAGAGGCAATAGTAATGAAAGGACACCAGAGACTTTATCTGTTAATGAAGCTGAACCATTTCAATGTTGATAAAGTAATTCTTAAGTTTTTTTATAATTCCTTTATTGAGAACGCTTACATTTTTTCCTTTATATTCTGGTTTTTTAGTCTTAGGGTCAAAGAGAGAAACTCACTACAAATAATTGTTAACTTAAGTTCTAAATTAATAGGTTGTCAACTTCGTAGCTTATCTTCTTTCTGTGACATGCAAACTCTAGAAAAAAGTGGAGCTATTCTAAAAATTTAATTGTTAACCATGCCTCCTTGTTCAGTTATTTCGAGCTCATGCCTCATAGGCTTTCGATGCCCTGCATGTAGAACAAACAGGAAAAGAAATTTGTTTGTGCCAGTGGCCATCCGACTCCTAAATTCTTGAACTTTAGACTATTGTTATATTGTACTGTGTTTTGTGATATTTTGTATATTTTGTAAGATCATTTGAATCCAGACCTTTTTATATGAATTGCCTCGTGTGGGATGATTAACGGTGGGTTAAAGGATATAGATTAAATTGCACTTTTTGGTTGAAAATAAAGGGAACATTGAAAACGAAAGAACACGTCTACAACAACCCACTCCATGACGTCGTATCTAAGACATTAATTAATATAATTGTTCGTATAAAATGAGGAATCCAATACTATACTATAAAACATTGTATCTATGCATAGAAATGGAAATATTAATTTAATTCAATTCAATATTATTTTTTATGAAATTTCAATGAAAAACTTCTTTGAGTAATAATGACAATAACTGTGGGGTCCAAGCACAAACAGAATGTCTTTGTGTGGAATATGCAAATAAACCAGTAAATAAAAAATAAATCAACAACGGAACGTAACTATGTACAACATGTTATGCGCAGTATGATTGCTTTATTGACATTGTATGCGTCGATGATTAATTAACAAAGAAAATATGTTGCTGAACAACCTGTTTTTTATTCCATCCAAATCGGACCACGAAAAGTACATGAATTATTTAAATTGTTCCAGAAACTTTCTACACCCTGAAAGTTACGTTTAAAGACTATTAAATACTGAATGTGTTTGATCACGCATGTCTTTGCTGTGTGTGCGCACCACAATGTAATAAGTATCTGTTTTTATTTATGCGAGTTGTGCAATACCTTTCATCCAATCATTAATTTCTTTCATTCAATTTTTTTTACATTCGCCAGAAATATAAGTATGTGTTTGTCTGAGAAATTGATTTATTTGTGTGTTTGTCTGTTAGCAGGATAACAGCAACTAAAGACTAAAACCAAATTTAACCCACATATAGATATGTGGTGACGGACGATTCCATTAAATGTTGGAGGCAATTCGGACTATTCCGGATTCTGGACAACTTGAATTTTAGTCCTTCGGCCGTACGTCTAAACTAAAAAACTGATTTTTACCAAATTTAAACCACAGATAGATATGTGGTGACGGACGATTCCATACATGTTGGAGGCAATTCGGACTATTCCGGATTCTGGACAACTTGAATTTTAGTCCTTCGGCCGTACGTCTAAACTAAAAAACTGATTTTTACCAAATTTAAACCACAGATAGATATGTGTTGACGGACGATTCCATACATGTTGGAGGCAATTCGGACTATTCCGGATTCTGGACAACTTGAATTTTAGTCCTTCGGCCGTACGTCTAAACTAAAAAACTGATTTTTACCAAATTTAAACCACAGATAGATATGTGGTGACGGACGATTCCATAAATGTTGGAGGCAATTCGAACTATTCCGGATTCTGGACAACTTGAATTTTAGTCCTTCGGCCGTACGTCTAAACTAAAAAACTGATTTTTACCAAATTTAAACCACAGATAGATATGTGGTGACGGACGATTCCATAAATGTTGGAGGCAATTCGGACTATTCCGGATTCTGGACAATTTGAATTTTAGTCCTTCGGCCGTACGTCTAAACTAAAAAACTGATTTTTACCAAATTTAAACCACAGATAGATATGTGGTGACGGACGATTCCATAAATGTTGGAGGCAATTCGGACTATTCCGGATTCTGGACAACTTGTATTTTAGTCCTTAGGCCGTACGTCAAAACTAAAAAAATGATTTTTACCAAATTTAAACCACAGATAGATATGTGATTACGGACGATCCATTAAATGTTGGAGGCAATTCGGACTATTCCGGATTCTGGACAACTTGTATTTTAGTCCTTAGGCCGTACGTCAAAACTAAAAAAAATGATTTTTACCAAATTTAAACCACAGATAGATATGTGATCACGGACGATCCATTAAATGTTGGAGGCAATTCGGACTATTCCGGATTCTGGACAACTTGAATTTTAGTCCTTCGTGGGCCGTACGTCTAAACTAAAAAACTGATTTTTATCAAATTTAAACCACAGATAGATATGTGGTGACGGACGATTCCATAAATGTTGGAGGCAATTCGGACTATTCCGGATTCTGGACAACTTGAATTTTAGTCCTTCGGCCGTACGTCTAAACTAAAAAACTGATTTTTACCAAATTTAAACCACAGATAGATATGTGGTGACGGACGATTCCATAAATGTTGGAGGCAATTCGGACTATTCCGGATTCTGGACAACTTGAATTTTAGTCCTTCGGCCGTACGTCTAAACTAAAAAACTGATTTTTACCAAATTTAAACCACAGATAGATATGTGGTGACGGACGATTCCATAAATGTTGGAGGCAATTCGGACTATTCCGGATTCTGGACAACTTGAATTTTAGTCCTTCGGCCGTACGTCTAAACTAAAAAACTGATTTTTACCAAATTTAAACCACAGATAGATATGTGGTGACGGACGATTCCATAAATGTTGGAGGCAATTCGGACTATTCCGGATTCTGGACAACTTGTATTTTAGTCCTTAGGCCGTACATCAAAACTAAAAAAATGATTTTTACCAAATTTAAACCACAGATAGATATGTGATTACGGACGATCCATTAAATGTTGGAGGCAATTCGGACTATTCCGGATTCTGGACAACTTGTATTTTAGTCCTTAGGCCGTACGTCAAAACTAAAAAAATGATTTTTACCAAATTTAAACCACAGATAGATATGTGATCACGGACGATCCATTAAATGTTGGAGGCAATTCGGACTATTCCGGATTCTGGACAACTTGTATTTTAGTCCTTAGGCCGTACGTCTAAACTAAAAAACTGATTTTTACCAAATTTAAACCACAGATAGATATTTGGTCACGGACGATCCATTAAATGTTGGAGGCAATTCGGACTATTCCGGATTCTGGACAACTTGTATTTTAGTCCTTAGGCCGTACGTCTAAACTAAAAAACTGATTTTTACCAAATTTAAACCACAGATAGATATGTGGTCACGGACGATCCATTAAATGTTGGAGGCAATCCGGACCAGGATTCCAATTCTGGACAATTTGTATTTAGTACTTAGGCCGTACGTCAAAACTAAACGATTTTTACCACATTTAAAAAACAGATAGATATGTGTATGTAACGGAATATTCCATTAAATTTTGGAGGCAATCCGGGCCAGGATCTTAATTCTGGAACACTTTATTATTTCACTAATTTTAGGCCATAACGTCAAAACTACAATACGGATTTAATAATGATTCTTGATCCATTTTCTATTTTACTCCTGGCGGAGTTTGCTCTTGTTTGAATATTATTTGTTCATTGTTCTGGAATATCTCTTTAAACATTACCTGTTCTACTCTATAGACAACTTAACTACAAAACAGACTAAACAAGTTCTTATTTATTTTATTTTCCTGAATGCATGAGCACTAATTTTCAAGATTATATTTTACAACCCACTAATAAAAATTTAGGCTAATCAAAAAAAAAATAAAAAATTATATTTAACTGTAAATCACAACCATTTGTATACATCTGTCTGTTTTTACTGTTCACCTTTATGACAACATTTATAATTATTAAAAGATTCAAAGTTCAAAGTCATAATGAATTACTATAATTTGATTACACTAAGAGGAGTGAAACAAATATCAAAGCTTTTGATAATAGTTCTATTGCATTATTAAATAACAATAAAGCAAAATCATTTTCACTGCTGTTTCCCATCGAGAGGCAGCCCATAAAGCTGAAAGAGAAAAACAGAACAACACGATTTTAGATTCTACTAATCCTTTCTGCTTTGATTGAGTACTGTATGTTCACTTTTCCCATCTCAATTTGGCACCCTGCATCATCTACATAAAACCCATTACAGAAATATTCTCTTCTACAACGTATAGCACATCTCAAATAAAGGGTCATGTTCTGTACGCCTAATTTCTCTTCACCAACAATGTAAAATCCTGAAATAGCTGTAATAAAAGAAAATAAACAGTAATATTTTGTAAAATAGATGTTTAGTCATCTATATGCTAATTGTAATTTATATTACATATTAAAGGCAGCACAAGCAATAAAAACTCATTTAACCCTAAACTATTTTATTTTATTTTTTATTGATAAACACAATTTCACAATGGCAAGACAAACGACAGTAAATATATATGTATATATAATTATTAGAACCAAGTTGCAATTATGAGATAATTTGGCTCAAGGTCACGAAACTAGAATTATATAAACTTTGCTTGCTTGAACTTTACCTCTTTCACACATAAAGTATGGTGAATACAGAGCTAAATCGTACGCGCGATCCTTCATGGTTCCTTTTAATCTAACTGCGGCCGGGTCGATGTTAGCAACACTTGGTTGCGATCCTCCTGAACCTCCCCATTCAACAACGTCTGTATCAAGAGGTTCTCCCGTTTCCCATAACCAATTAGAATCAACATATCTGTCCAAACCTGCTTCTCGTGATAGGCCAATGACAATTGAATCACCTGGATAGTGTGTACTCATGAAGTCCTTGACGGCTGCAGCTTCGTCCGCAGTCGTCAAACTGACTAGAAGTTCACCGTGAGATTCACAGAACTCTCTTGCATCTCTTCTTGTAATTATAACATTATTCTGAACCGTTTCCACTAGAGTATATCGTGAGCCGCCGTACATAAATTCAGAAATACCTTGAATTTTGTTGAATAAAAGAAATTGTCATCTTCTATTTGATATTGCTAAATTCATCATATAAACAAAATAAGAACATATGTGGGTCCTATAGTTTCACCTATGCTACAGTACACTGTATATAGATATACAGTATACTGTATATATTTTATATAACACAAAATAAGCTATAAGCGGCGTATGTGTCAAAAATCAACATTTTGCAATCCTTTTGTAATGTACGTGCATGTTTTTTAAAAACTAAATGTCAGTAAAATTATAAAAATGATCACCTATAATTCGTCAATATGACACAAAATAATCTCAAGCGGCGTCTGCATCAATAAACCGACATTTTGCGATCATATTCTAATGTTACGTGCATGTTTATTTAAACTAAATATCAGTAAAGTTATAAAAATGATCACCTATAATTCGTCGATGTGCAAGACAAATTAAATTCTAGTTTTATTCGTTTACGTCTTTCTATCGAATGAATTATATTGGGAGTTAAAAGTATTAATTACAGTATAAGTTTTATAAAGTAATTTGAAATGCTTGTAAATAAAATAACTAAACTATTTTGGTAGATAAAAAGTCAATTTTACCTGGAATTCCATAAATTGCTAAAGCTCCTAAAAAGATAATGAAAGATGAAATATGAGTTTGTTATTAATAAAACCTTGTGCTGAAAATAAAGAAGGACGATCGAATGATATTTTGAACCGTACATTATTTTTCTTTTTGCCTTTGGAATCATGTCGGTGCTTTTGAACGATTAAACTTATAACTTGCCTTTGTAAACGATTACCGTATTATTCGAATAAACGCCCCGGAGCGTTATTGTTCAGGTGTTTTTTAAGGATGTGGGCGGTTATTCGATGCGGGAGACTTTTTTGGTGTAATATGGTAACATATAATAATCAAATAAATATACCTTAAATATGAAAAAATACAGAAAGTTTAATATAATGTGCGATAATATACAGCAACAATTACGTAGCCATAACATCGGCAAGGCTCACTCGAACCCTTTCGAGTGAGCCTTTTTTTCGAGACGAGTAGGGGGTTACCCCGGTGTACTAGTACATCACAGCCACTGGTCATTAACTGGGCCCTCTGGGAGACCAGTCTTTGACTGAAGAGGTCGCCCAGTATAAATATAAATAAATAAACAAATGAATTCAATTGTATCAAAATGCTTGGTAATAATTGTAGATACTAAAGGGTGAGCTCGCTTCGCTCGCTCCGCCTGGAAGTGTAGACAATGGTTCTCGGAATGATAAAAAGGTTAAAAAGGATTTAGAAGGACGTTCTGGCTTGGACGTTTTCTGCCGGTTACCATTATTGAAATGCTTGATACTCGTGAAAACTAAACCTACTCTGTTCCACAGTGTCTTAGATGATTAATATAACATTTTAAAGTATAGTGTTTATTGTTTAGTAGGGCCCTTGTAGGGCGGAGGCGGGGAGACGGAGTTAATTTGTGGGAGGTGTTTATTCGAGGGATACGTTTAATTTTGTAGTTTTAATAATATGGTAACATTTATAATCAAATAAAATTTTCTAATAGATATGAAATGTGAAAAGAATAACAAATTTTTGGTAAAATGATGAATATACAAATATATACAAATAGTATAATTGTGTTATAAATATAATACAAATGCGATTATTATTCTAAGTGATGTTTTATTGGGAAGGTGTTCGGCGTTTATTCAAATAAATACCATCCTAATTGGTATAATCAATACATCTATACACTATACATTTAGTTTAAACATCTTTTGAAACTAACTTCTGCCGTTTCGGCCTAAGAAGGAAGACGTTTTAGATGGCTTGCAACATGGGCGTATCTCAGGGTCCTAAAGCCCACAGTTATCCTGCCAGCTTACTCAATAACTCTCTAACTATCGGGGTTACACTCAATTTGAAATAAAAGGTCTTATCATTAGTTCTCCCTATGTGATTTTATATACTATTCTCCACAATATACTCGGATGCTTTATGGCGTATATTTAATTTGATCTTGATTATTTTACAGTATAATTTTTATTTTGCTACTGCACCTTCACACAGGCGGTCCGAAAATAAACAAAAACTAAAATTGCTATCGCCACCAACGGCCACCTTAGTTGAAACCAGGAAGTTGCAAAGTGAACCCGTGGACTCACCGTGAATCCGGAAAGTACTTTTAGCGCTCACAGTTGAAAATCCTAAGATAGAAATATGGAACAATATCGTAATAGTGGAAACTAATGTTATCAAACCTACGTTTCGCGGTGCATCTGAGATAGATAAAAAGATAGGTATCCAAGGCGGAGATTTGTCCCAAAGTTTTTCCATTGTGCTCGCCTATGTCAGAATTAACCATAATTTATATATAGATAGAAATGTGTTGTAATGCAATATTCAAGACAATAAATAAACGACTTTTATTCGAGGGGGTGTTTATTTCAAATGATGTTCAAATCAAAAGTGTAAACTCCAAAACAATTATTATTATTTACGTATTCAAATTAGTTTTGTTCCGAGGAAAAGGTGGTCGCCCTACAACCCCATTACTGTGTATAAAAATAATATCTTACCTTTTCCATAAAAATGAGCATAAAGAATACAGAAGCATAGCCTTAATTGAAACATGTTGCTACCGGAGTTAATAATGTTCGTCGCTGCAAAGAAGCAACACAGCTATAAACATACAGCACCTGAAATATTGTAAGCTTTTGTCTGGTGAATTTATTATGACTTGTGCTATGTAATTGAGTTTTTAAGATTAAATATAAACTTCAGTGTTGCTATTGTCTGAACCTATTATAATATTACTCGCAAGTCACTTATTGTAATTTGTTTCTTTAATTTGAATGAAGAATAGATTGTTGAAGGTTAAATGACTAATTATAACGTATTAATGACAAATAAACAAGATATTAGAAAGAAGTTGTTATAGGACTTTTGATGATTTTTATCGATTTAATAGTTATACTCGTAACAAAGTACACAAATTAAACCGAAATACTAATTATTCTTAAGCTGTATAGACCTACGTTATAATAAAAGCAATTAACAACACGTTGTCAGCCATTGTTACTTTTTCTTTCACCGTTTTAGATCAATAATATATACGTTATTCTTTCATTTATCTAATGCTCATTCTAGTTTAAAAGTCTTTACGATATTCCTGGATAAATTTATATGCATTTCGTTGAACTATTTTTGGCGATTTAAAGTACATTGGCCGTATTCACCAATCACACTTAAGTGAGATATTTCCCTTAAATCCTAAGGATTTCCCTTAAATCAAGAAAATATTAAGGGTTTCACTTAAGTGGTATTCACAAAGGGTTTAATGTTAAGGGAAACCCTTAACTTGGTCTATTTTCTCCTAACTAACTAAAGTTAGTCTAAGTAAAGAAGCATATCGGCCTAGCATTGGAGTGATGTTCCCTAACCTTTTTTTACAATGCTATTAAAGAATGGAATAATTTACCAATTAACATTAAGGAATCACAAACTGTTTGTTGTTTTAAAAGTAAAGTTAAAAAGTATCTACAGGAACGTTCACTAGCTCTAGAAACTATTTAATTAGCGCTTCTTCTTTTTTCGATTGTCCTTTTTGCTGTTTTTTGTCATTTTTATTATGTTGCTTTGTTTGTCTTTTTTGCTGTTCTTTCAAAGGACCTCATTGGAAACAAGTCCGTAGAGGACTTTTATGAGTTATCCTTGGCATCCTTGTTTTATATTGGTATTTTTATATTTGTCAATTTTAATTGTATGTCTGTGATATTTTATGTACTGATGCCGAAATAAATCAAATCAAATCAAATCAAATCTAACAACAACTACATTTTGGCCTTAAAAAGTATTTATAGGACTACAAACAGTCATAATATTAAACTAAATTTTACCTGTTTGCATTATGTCCTTTTTGAACGATGTAATGTTTTGCATTGCCTGCGAAACAAGATTTTCCCATTTTTTTTTGACATTTTGTTGGTCCCTGTCGGCAGTTGGATTGGTTTGTTTGACAGCAGCGGTAATCTCTTGCCAGGCTGTTGTTTTTTGTTTATAGGTTATTTTACTATCAAAAGCAGCTCTTAAAATATTCTTTCTTTTTCCATACTCGGCTACCAACACCTCCTTTTCTTCGTCCTTCCAATTAGGTTTTCGTTTTGTTGCTGCCATTTTTTTGTTGCCAGCAAAAGTTTTCATTGAATATGCAAATGAGGTTTGAATGAGGGAAAGTGATTGGATATTGGACACATTGTCTCTCTTTTTGATTGGACAATGGGAAACTCATGAATATTTATAAATATTTTTCCCTTAAGTGTTTTACTTAAAAGTAAGGGTTTCCCTTAGGTAAGTGAATCCCTTAACTCATTTGTGAATACCCCTTAAGTGTTTCCCTTTGTTAAATTTTAAGGGTAAGTATTTCCCTTAGCCTAAGTGAGATTGGTGAATAACGGCCACAGGTGTTTAGTAAAGTTATTCCCCTTCCAAGAATACTGTTCTAAAATATTCCTGGACAAAATCTTAGGCCCTCATAGAGTCAGTATCTATTCTGAGCGGAAACCGTCAGTCCGCTCCGCGTTATAGTAAACGTTCATAAGGAATAACATAGATTCTATTACCTTTACGGCTCGTCAGTGTAAATAAGCCTTACAGCGCGTGGTTCCCACTAGCGACGCAACACAAGGACGTAACGAACGCAAGTGAACTGACCAATCACAAGCGATGACTTATTCGCTTGTGATTGCCAACTGTCTATAACTTCGCTTGTCATTGGTTAAAACGCTTGCGTTGCGTTTACGTCTTTGCGTTACGTTCTAGTGGGAACCACGCTTAACGTAATGTAACGTAGAGACGTATTGACGCAAAGTGCTGTATTGCGTAATCACAAGTGGGAATCGACGACGCAGTGCTGCAAATATCGCAGATTTGATTTCACGCATGTGGGGTCAATCTATATATATTTACGTAAGGGCAAAATTCGATAAATCTCGGTTTATTTCTAGAATTTTTACTCGATGGTATATAAAGTTGGTTCATACTTTCGGTACTGATTTTAACCATCTGATGTAACCCTGTTTACTAATTAAATTTAGTTAGGTAATTAGTTATTGACGATTAAAACGAATTTAGGTTCAACGATTTGCCCCAAATAGGGGTGTTTTCCAATCGTGGTATACATGGTCTAATGAATGTCCATGGAAAAATACCCGCACACAATAATAGGAGGATGCTTCGCATTTTCCTATCTCCTCCTACGATAATTATTTTTAATAGCTGAAAACCGGTTGAACAGCTCGAGTACAGCATCATAATGTTGAAGACTTTAAAAAATACTATTTTGATAGATTTAATATACATTTATAAAACTGTTTTGATCTGCGATAAATTGAACATTCCAATCTCTGTTTCACAAATGTCTATTCCCTCAGGCGTCGTAAAGACAAGTACTGTACAGTCATAACAGAAATTCGATCCATTTTATCCAATCTGTGCAGCAGAGGTTGGATACAGGTTGTTTTTTTAACGGATAATGAGCTAGCCTTTCCAGTCGCCGTCTATTAAATAATCATCTTTATTATTGCAGTTAAACCGCCACCCACACCACCACCCTCCCCCTCACTGGCATGAGTAGCGTTGTAAAGCCAGTAGAGGACAGGCCTACAGTACAAAGGATCACATGCCCTAAACGCAGAACAACTCTGGTGGTTAGGAACCAACTTAAGTATGAATTGGTTTTAAGAAACAATTGAAAACCATTAGACCTACTAATTAAGTTGAGTTAGATAATTATTTATTGACGATTAAAGCGAATTTACGATTTTCCCCGAATAGAGGTGTTTAGGCCTACTTTATTACTGACAGTTCCTTCTGAACGTTTATATTAATTAATAATGTAATTACTGTACAAAAAAATATAAACGTCGTCTAGTGATGTATCGTTACATGTACTGTATTATTTCAATCGACTATACGGTGACAGTTTTAACAAAGCATTATATAGCAATGTTTTACTGTGTTTGGTCATGGAGGTATAACTACCTCCATGGTTTAGTGGTATATTATTTGTAAAACAAGAAGCAATTAATATTTCGTTACTAAATGGATAAAGAATATATTGTTCGTCTTTGCACCCATCCTCTTCCCCATCACTCAACCCTCATGTTGCATACAAAACACAAATTCAGTTTGTTTCAATGAATTGGTCTTATTTTTTGACTTGGCGAATTTAGGTTCAATGATTTGCCCCAAAGAGTGATGTTTTCCGATCGTGGTATACACTGTCTAATGGATGTCCATTTTGAAAAATACCCGCACACAATAATACGAATAAGGATGCTTCGTATTTACCTATCTCCTTCTAAGATAATTGTTTTTAATAGCTGAAACCGGTTGAACTCGAGCACAGCATTATAAAGTTGAAGACAGACCGATTTTCTTTAAAAAAAAACCTATTTTGATAGATTTAATATAAGTTTATACAAATGTATTGATTTGTAATGAATAGAACATTACAATCTGTCAGTCTCAATTTTCGAAAATGGCCTATTTTCGACCCTTTTATTTTTTGACATAACTGGTTACTATATGATAATTTACATGCGCAGAGTCCAAAAACGTGTTCTGCGCATGTTAATTATGCTATAGTAACCAGTTATATCGAAAAATAAAAAGGTCGAAATCTGACCATTTAAAAAAAAAATTCCTGTACTATAGCACAGGGAAATTTTCGAAAATGACCAATTTTCGACCCATTTTTTTTTTTGACATAACTGGTTACTATATCATAATTTACATGCGTAGAGTCCAAAAACGTGCTCTGCGCATGTTAATTGTGCTAAAGTAACCAGTTATATCGAAAAATATAAAGGTCGAAGTTTGATCATTTTTAGTAAAAGCATTATTTACATGCGCAGAGTCCAAAAACGTCTTCTGCGCCTGGGAATTATGCTATAGTAACCAGTTATATCGAAAATAAAAAGGTCGAAATCTGACCATTTTTTTAAAAAATTCCTGTACTAGGCCTATAGCACAGAGAAATTTTCGAAAATGGCCAGTTTTCGACCCTTTTATTTTTTGACATAACTCGTTACTATATCATAATTTACATGCGTAGAGTCCAAAAACGTGCTCTGCGCATGTTAATTATGCTAATGTAACCAGTTATATCGAAAAATATAAAGGTCGAAGTTTGACCATTTTTTGAACAAGGCCAACAGCCATAAGTCGCGAGCTCTCAGAAAAAAAATGAACTTTCAAAAAGTAATGTACTTTAAAACTTTTCTGTACATCAAAAGAGTTCAAAAAGTACAGAAAAGCGATAAAACGCATAGTGATACCGGACCGACAGACAGACAGACCGACAGACCGACCGACCTAGTGAACTATAGAGTCGCGTCCACGCGACTAAAAATGTACTATAAAAATGTATGTCTTATTTTATTTAAAAAGACACTTTTATTATGAGGCTGTCGATATCATCTATATACAAAACATTTAATAGCATCAGCTCTTCAGATTAAAATTAACACTGATGATTTTAGAAAAGGAAAGTAGCAATAAAAGAGAAAGAATTTATAACAAATGGGTTAAAAAATATACTATAAAAATGTATTTCTTTTTTTTCAAGGCCAACAGCCATAAGTCGCGAGCTCTCAGAAAAAAAATGAACTTTCAAAAAGTAATGTACTTTAAAACTTTTCTGTACATCAAAAGAGTTCAAAAAGTACAGAAAAGCGATAAAACGCATAGTAATACCGGACCGACAGACAGACAGACCGACAGACCGACCGACCTAGTGAACTATAGAGTCGCGTCCACGCGACTAAAAATGTACTATAAAAATGTATGTCTTATTTTATTTAAAAAATCATGAATCTCCTCTCCTTAATTGCAAACACAAAAAACGATCTGAGCATGTGCAAATGTATATAAAAGCACTCAGATAATGTACAGAGGGCAGTATAATGATATAAGCAGTGAGTTAGGCAGATCGTAAGTCAGCTCTCCTTAATTGCTTAAGTCACACAGCTGACTTAGGCAGAAACACAAAAAATATAGTATATTGATATAAGCAGTGAGTTAGGCAGAAAAACAAAACAAAAATTATGACTTAGACACTTTTGTTATGAGGCTGTCGATATCATCTATATACAAAACATTTAATAGCATCAGCTCTTCAGATTAAAATTAACACTGATGATTTTAGAAAAGGAAAGTAGCAATAAAAGAGAAAGAATTTATAACAAATGGGTTAAAAAATATACTATAAAAATGTATTTCTTATTTTATTTAAAAATTCATGAGTCTCCTCTCCTTAATTGCCTAAGTCACACAGCTGACTTAGGCAGAAACAAAAAAAAACGATCTTGGCATGTGCAAATGTATATAAAAGCACTCAGATAATGTACAGAGGGCAGTGTAAAGATATAAGCAGTGAGTTAGGCAGATCATAAATCAGCTCTCCTTAATTGCCTAAGTCACACATCTGACTTAGGCAGAAACACAAAAAATATAGTATATTGATGTAAGCAGTGAGTTAGGCAGATCATAAGTCAGCTCTCCTTAATTGCCTAAGTCACACAGCTGACTTGGGCAGAAACACAAAAAATATAGTATATTGATATAAGCAGTGAGTTAGGCAGATCATAAGTCAGCCCTCCTTAATTGCCTAAGTCACACATCTGACTTAGGCAGAAACACAAAAAATATAGTATATTGATATAAGCAGTGAGTTAGGCAGATCATAAGTCAGCTCTCCTTAATTGCCTAAGTCACACAGCTGACTTGGGCAGAAACACAAAAAATATAGTATATTGATATAAGCAGTGAGTTAGGCAGATCATAAGTCAGCTCTCCTTAATTGCCTAAGTCACACATCTGACTTAGGCAGAAACACAAAAAATATAGTATATTGATATAAGCAGTGAGTTAGGCAGATCATAAGTCAGCTCTCCTTAATTGCCTAAGTCACACAGCTGACTTGGGCAGAAACACAAAAAATATAGTATATTGATATAAGCAGTGAGTTAGGCAGATCATAAGTCAGCTCTCCTTAATTGCCTAAGTCACACAGCTGACTTGGGCAGAAACACAAAAAATATAGTATATTGATATAAGCAGTGAGTTAGGCAGATCATAAGTCAGCTCTCCTTAATTGCGTAAGTCACACAGCTGACTTAGGCAGAAACACAACAAGTATAGTATATTGATATAAGCAGTGAGTTAGGCAGAAAAACCAAAAACAAATTATGACTTAGACACTTTTGTTATGAGGCTGCCGATATCATCTATATACAAAAAATGCTACCTTTAAGTAACAAAATTTAATAGCATTAGCTCTTCAGATTAAAATTAACACTGATGATTTTAGAAAAGGAAAGTAGCAGTGAGTTAGGCAGAAAAAAAAAATTATGAATTAGACACTTTTGTTATGAGGCTGTCGATATCATCTATATACAAAAAATGCTACCTTTAAGTAACAAATTTAATAGCATCAGCTCTTCAGATTAAAATTAACACTGATGATTTTAGAAAAGGAAAGTAGCAATAAAAGAGGAAGAATTTGTAACAAATGGGTTAAAAAATATACTATAAAAATGTATTTCTTATTTTATTTTAAAAATCATGAGTCTCCTCTCCTTAATTGCCTAAGTCACACAGCTGACTTAGGCAGAAACACAAAAAAACGATCTGAGCATGTGCAAATGTATATAAAAACACGCAGATAATGTACAGAGGGCAGTATAAAGATATAAGCAGTGAGTTAGGCAGATCATAAGTCAGCTCTCCTTAATTGCCTAAGTCACTCATCTGACTTAGGCAGAAACACAACAAAATATAGTATATTGATATAAGCAGTGAGTTAGGCAGATCATAAGTCAGCTCTCCTTAATTGCCTAAGTCACACAGCTGACTTGGGCAGAAACACAAAAAATATAGTATATTGATATAAGCAGTGAGTTAGGCAGATCATAAGTCAGCTCTCCTTAATTGCCTAAGTCACACAGCTGACTTAGGCAGAAACACAATAAAAAATATAGTATATTAATATAAGCAGTGAGTTAGGCAGATCATAAGTCAGCTCTCCTTAATTGCCTAAGTCACACAGCTGACTTAGGCAGAAACACAACAAGTATAGTATATTGATATAAGCAGTGAGTTAGGCAGAAAAACCAAAAACAAATTATGACTTAGACACTTTTGTTATGAGGCTGTCGATATCATCTATATACAAAAAATGCTACCTTTAAGTAACAAAATTTAATAGCATTAGCTCTTCAGATTAAAATTAACACAGATGATTTTAGAAAAAGAAAGTAGCAGTGAGTTAGGCAGAAAAAAAAATTATGACTTAGACATTTTTGTTATGAGGCTGTCGATATCATCTATATACAAAAAATGCTACCTTTAAGTAACAAATTTAATAGCATCAGCTCTTCAGATTAAAATTAACACTGATGATTTTAGAAAAGGAAAGTAGCAATAAAAGAGGAAGAATTTGTAACAAATGGGTTAAAAAATATAGTATAAAAATGTATTTATTATTTTATTTAAAAAATCATGAGTCTCCTCTCCTTAATTGCCTAAGTCACACAGCTGACTTAGGCAGAAACACAAAAAATATAGTATATTGATATAAGCAGTGAGTTAGGCAGATCATAAGTCAGCTCTTCTTAATTGCCAAAGTCACACAGCTGACTTAGGCAGAAACACAAAAAAATATAGTATATTGATATAAGCAGTAAGTTAGGCAGATCATAAGTTAGCTCTCCTTAATTGCCTAAGTCACACAGCTGACTTAGGCAGAAACACAATAAAAAATATAGTATATTAATATAAGCAGTGAGTGAGGCAGATCATAAGTCAGCTCTCCTTAATTGCCTAAGTCACACAGCTGACTTGGGCAGAAACACAAACAATATAGTATATTGATATAAGCAGTGAGTTAGGCAGATCATAAGTCAGCTCTTCTTAATTGCCTAAGTCACACAGCTGACTTAGGCAGAAACACAACAAGTATAGTATATTGATATAAGCAGTGAGTTAGGCAGAAAAACCAAAAACAAATTATGACTTAGATACTTTTGTTATGAGACTGTCGATATCATCTATACACAAAAAATGCTACCTTTAAGTAACAAAATTTAATATCATTAGCTCTTCAGATTAAAATTAACACAGATGATTTTAGAAAAAGAAAGTAGCAGTGAGTTAGCCAGAAAAAAAAAATTATGACTTAGACATTTTTGTTATGAGGCTGTCGATATCATCTATATACAAAAAATGCTACCTTTAAGTAACAAATTTAATAGCATCAGCTCTTCAGATTAAAATTAACACTGATGATTTTAGAAAAGGAAAGTAGCAATAAAAGAGAAAGAATTTGTAACAAATGGGTTAAAAAATATACTATAAAAATGTATTTCTTATTTTATTTAAAAAATCATGGGTCTCCTCTCCTTAATTGCCTAAGTCACACAGCTGACTTAGGCAGAAACACAAAAAAACGATCTGAGCATGTGCAAATGTATATAAAAACACTCAGATAATGTACAGAAGGCAGTATAAAGATATAAGCAGTGAGTTAGGAAGATCATAAGTCAGCTCTTCTTAATTGCCTAAGTCACACATCTGACTTAGGCAGAAACACAACAAGTATAGTATATTGATATAAGCAGTGAGTTAGGCAGAAAAACCAAAAACAAATTATGACTTAGACACTTTTGTTATGAGGCTGTCGATATCATCTATATACAAAAAATGCTACCTTTAAGTAACAAAATTTAATAGCATTAGCTCTTCAGATTAAAATTAACACAGATGATTTTAGAAAAAGAAAGTAGCAGTGAGTTAGGCAGGAAAAAAAATTATGACTTAGACATTTTTGTTATGAGGCTGTCGATATCATCTATATACAAAAAATGCTACCTTTAAGTAACAAATTTAATAGCATCAGCTCTTCAGATTAAAATTAACACTGATGATTTTAGAAAAGGAAAGTAGCAATAAAAGAGAAAGAATTTGTAACAAATGGGTTAAAAAATATACTATAAAAATGTATTTCTTATTTTATTTAAAAAATCATGAGTCTCCTCTCCTTAATTGCATAAGTCACACTGCTGACTTAGGCAGAAACAAAAAAAAAAACGATCTGAGCATGTGCAAATGTATATAAAAACACGCAGATAATGTACAGAGGGCAGTATAAAGATATAAGCAGTGAGTTAGGCAGATCATAAGTCAGCTCTCCTTAATTGCCTAAGTCACTCATCTGACTTAGGCAGAAACACAACAAAATATAGTATATTGATATAAGCAGTGAGTTAGGCAGATCATAAGTCAGCTCTCCTTAATTGCCTAAGTCACACAGCTGACTTGGGCAGAAACACAAAAAATATAGTATATTGATATAAGCAGTTAGTTAGGCAGATCATAAGTCAGCTCTCCTTAATTGCCTAAGTCACACAGCTGACTTAGGCAGAAACACAATAAAAAATATAGTATATTAATATAAGCAGTGAGTTAGGTAGATCATAAGTCAGCTCTCCTTAATTGCCTAAGTCACACAGCTGACTTAGGCAGAAACACAACAAGTATAGTATATTGATATAAGCAGTGAGTTAGGCAGAAAAAAAAATTATGACTTAGACACTTTTGTTATGAGGCTGTCGATATCATCTATATACAATAAATGCTACCTTTAAGTAACAAAATTTAATAGCATTAGCTCTTCAGATTAAAATTAACACTGATGATTTTAGAAAAGGAAAGTAGCAATAAAAGAGAAAGAATTTATAACAAATGGGTTAAAAAATATACTATAAAAATGTATTTCTTATTTTATTTAAAAAATCATCGGTCTCCTCTCCTTAATTGCCTAAGTCACACAGCTGACTTAGGCAGAAACACAAAAAAACGATCTGAGCATGTGCAAATGTATATATAAACACTCAGATAATGTACAGAAGGCAGTATAAAGATATAAGCAGTGAGTTAGGAAGATGATAAGTCAGCTCTTCTTAATTGCCTAAGTCACACATCTGACTTAGGCAGAAACACAAAAAATATAGTATATTGATATAAGCAGTGAATTAGGCAGATCATAAGTCAGCTCTCCTTAATTGCCTAAGTCACACAGCTGACTTAGGCAGAAACACAAAAAATATAGTATATTGATATAAGCAGTGAGTTAGGCAGAAAAACCAAAAACAAATTATGACTTAGACACTTTTGTTATGAGGCTGTCGATATCATCTATATACAAAAAATGCTACCTTTAAGTAACAAAATTTAATAGCATTAGCTCTTCAGATTAAAATTAACACAGATGATTTTAGAAAAAGAAAGTAGCAGTGAGTTAGGCAGAAAAAAAAATTATGACTTAGACATTTTTGTTATGAGGCTGTCGATATCATCTATATACAAAAAATGCTACCTTTAAGTAACAAATTTAATAGCATCAGCTCTTCAGATTAAAATTAACACTGATGATTTTAGAAAAGGAAAGTAGCAATAAAAGAGAAAGAATTTGTAACAAATGGGTTAAAAAATATACTATAAAAATGTATTTCTTATTTTATTTAAAAAATCATGAGTCTCCTCTCCTTAATTGCCTAAGTCACACTGCTGACTTAGGCAGAAACACAAAAAAATCGATCTGAGCATGTGCAAATGTATATAAAAACACGCAGATAATGTACAGAGGGCAGTATAAAGATATAAGCAGTGAGTTAGGCAGACCATAAGTCAGCTCTCCTTAATTGCCTAAGTCACTCATCTGACTTAGGCAGAAACACAACAAAATATAGTATATTGATATAAGCAGTGAGTTAGGCAGATCATAAGTCAGCTCTCCTTAATTGCCTAAGTCACACAGCTGACTTGGGCAGAAACACAAAAAATATAGTATATTGATATAAGCAGTTAGTTAGGCAGATCATAAGTCAGCTCTCCTTAATTGCCTAAGTCACACAGCTGACTTAGGCAGAAACACAATAAAAAATATAGTATATTAATATAAGCAGTGAGTTAGGCAGATCATAAGTCAGCTCTCCTTAATTGCCTAAGTCACACAGCTGACTTGGGCAGAAACACAAACAATATAGTATATTGATATAAGCAGTGAGTTAGGCAGATCATAAGTCAGCTCTTCTTAATTGCCTAAGTCACACAGCTGACTTAGGCAGAAACACAACAAGTATAGTATATTGATATAAGCAGTGAGTTAGGCAGAAAAACCAAAAACAAATTATGACTTAGATACTTTTGTTATGAGACTGTCGATATCATCTATACACAAAAAATGCTACCTTTAAGTAACAAAATTTAATATCATTAGCTCTTCAGATTAAAATTAACACAGATGATTTTAGAAAAAGAAAGTAGCAGTGAGTTAGCCAGAAAAAAAAAATTATGACTTAGACATTTTTGTTATGAGGCTGTCGATATCATCTATATACAAAAAATGCTACCTTTAAGTAACAAATTTAATAGCATCAGCTCTTCAGATTAAAATTAACACTGATGATTTTAGAAAAGGAAAGTAGCAATAAAAGAGAAAGAATTTGTAACAAATGGGTTAAAAAATATACTATAAAAATGTATTTCTTATTTTATTTAAAAAATCATGGGTCTCCTCTCCTTAATTGCCTAAGTCACACAGCTGACTTAGGCAGAAACACAAAAAAACGATCTGAGCATGTGCAAATGTATATAAAAACACTCAGATAATGTACAGAAGGCAGTATAAAGATATAAGCAGTGAGTTAGGAAGATCATAAGTCAGCTCTTCTTAATTGCCTAAGTCACACATCTGACTTAGGCAGAAACACAACAAGTATAGTATATTGATATAAGCAGTGAGTTAGGCAGAAAAACCAAAAACAAATTATGACTTAGACACTTTTGTTATGAGGCTGTCGATATCATCTATATACAAAAAATGCTACCTTTAAGTAACAAAATTTAATAGCATTAGCTCTTCAGATTAAAATTAACACAGATGATTTTAGAAAAAGAAAGTAGCAGTGAGTTAGGCAGGAAAAAAAATTATGACTTAGACATTTTTGTTATGAGGCTGTCGATATCATCTATATACAAAAAATGCTACCTTTAAGTAACAAATTTAATAGCATCAGCTCTTCAGATTAAAATTAACACTGATGATTTTAGAAAAGGAAAGTAGCAATAAAAGAGAAAGAATTTGTAACAAATGGGTTAAAAAATATACTATAAAAATGTATTTCTTATTTTATTTAAAAAATCATGAGTCTCCTCTCCTTAATTGCATAAGTCACACTGCTGACTTAGGCAGAAACAAAAAAAAAAACGATCTGAGCATGTGCAAATGTATATAAAAACACGCAGATAATGTACAGAGGGCAGTATAAAGATATAAGCAGTGAGTTAGGCAGATCATAAGTCAGCTCTCCTTAATTGCCTAAGTCACTCATCTGACTTAGGCAGAAACACAACAAAATATAGTATATTGATATAAGCAGTGAGTTAGGCAGATCATAAGTCAGCTCTCCTTAATTGCCTAAGTCACACAGCTGACTTGGGCTGAAACACAAAAAATATAGTATATTGATATAAGCAGTTAGTTAGGCAGATCATAAGTCAGCTCTCCTTAATTGCCTAAGTCACACAGCTGACTTAGGCAGAAACACAATAAAAAATATAGTATATTAATATAAGCAGTGAGTTAGGTAGATCATAAGTCAGCTCTCCTTAATTGCCTAAGTCACACAGCTGACTTAGGCAGAAACACAACAAGTATAGTATATTGGTATAAGCAGTGAGTTAGGCAGAAAAAAAAATTATGACTTAGACACTTTTGTTATGAGGCTGTCGATATCATCTATATACAATAAATGCTACCTTTAAGTAACAAAATTTAATAGCATTAGCTCTTCAGATTAAAATTAACACTGATGATTTTAGAAAAGGAAAGTAGCAATAAAAGAGAAAGAATTTATAACAAATGGGTTAAAAAATATACTATAAAAATGTATTTCTTATTTTATTTAAAAAATCATCGGTCTCCTCTCCTTAATTGCCTAAGTCACACAGCTGACTTAGGCAGAAACACAAAAAAACGATCTGAGCATGTGCAAATGTATATATAAACACTCAGATAATGTACAGAAGGCAGTATAAAGATATAAGCAGTGAGTTAGGAAGATGATAAGTCAGCTCTTCTTAATTGCCTAAGTCACACATCTGACTTAGGCAGAAACACAAAAAATATAGTATATTGATATAAGCAGTGAATTAGGCAGATCATAAGTCAGCTCTCCTTAATTGCCTAAGTCACACAGCTGACTTAGGCAGAAACACAAAAAATATAGTATATTGATATAAGCAGTGAGTTAGGCAGAAAAACCAAAAACAAATTATGACTTAGACACTTTTGTTATGAGGCTGTCGATATCATCTATATACAAAAAATGCTACCTTTAAGTAACAAAATTTAATAGCATTAGCTCTTCAGATTAAAATTAACACAGATGATTTTAGAAAAAGAAAGTAGCAGTGAGTTAGGCAGAAAAAAAAATTATGACTTAGACATTTTTGTTATGAGGCTGTCGATATCATCTATATACAAAAAATGCTACCTTTAAGTAACAAATTTAATAGCATCAGCTCTTCAGATTAAAATTAACACTGATGATTTTAGAAAAGGAAAGTAGCAATAAAAGAGAAAGAATTTGTAACAAATGGGTAAAAAAAATATACTATAAAAATGTATTTCTTATTTTATTTAAAAAATCATGAGTCTCCTCTCCTTAATTGCCTAAGTCACACTGCTGACTTAGGCAGAAACACAAAAAAATCGATCTGAGCATGTGCAAATGTATATAAAAACACGCAGATAATGTACAGAGGGCAGTATAAAGATATAAGCAGTGAGTTAGGCAGACCATAAGTCAGCTCTCCTTAATTGCCTAAGTCACTCATCTGACTTAGGCAGAAACACAACAAAATATAGTATATTGATATAAGCAGTGAGTTAGGCAGATCATAAGTCAGCTCTCCTTAATTGCCTAAGTCACACAGCTGACTTGGGCAGAAACACAAAAAATATAGTATATTGATATAAGCAGTTAGTTAGGCAGATCATAAGTCAGCTCTCCTTAATTGCCTAAGTCACACAGCTGACTTAGGCAGAAACACAATAAAAAATATAGTATATTAATATAAGCAGTGAGTTAGGTAGATCATAAGTCAGCTCTCCTTAATTGCCTAAGTCACACAGCTGACTTAGGCAGAAACACAACAAGTATAGTATATTGATATAAGCAGTGAGTTAGGCAGAAAAAAAAATTATGACTTAGACACTTTTGTTATGAGGCTGTCGATATCATCTATATACAATAAATGCTACCTTTAAGTAACAAAATTTAATAGCATTAGCTCTTCAGATTAAAATTAACACTGATGATTTTAGAAAAGGAAAGTAGCAATAAAAGAGAAAGAATTTATAACAAATGGGTTAAAAAATATACTATAAAAATGTATTTCTTATTTTATTAAAAAAATCATCGGTCTCCTCTCCTTAATTGCCTAAGTCACACAGCTGACTTAGGCAGAAACACAAAAAAACGATCTGAGCATGTGCAAATGTATATAAAAACACTCAGATAATGTACAGAAGGCAGTATAAAGATATAAGCAGTGAGTTAGGAAGATGATAAGTCAGCTCTTCTTAATTTCCTAAGTCACACATCTGACTTAGGCAGAAACACAAAAATTATAGTATATTGATATAAGCAGTGAATTAGGCAGATCATAAGTCAGCTCTCCTTAAGTGCCTAAGTCACACAACTGACTTAGGCAGAAACACAAAAAAAACGATCTGAGCATGTGCAAATGTATATAAAAACACTCAGATAATGTACAGAAGGCAGTTTAAAGATATAAGCAGTGAGTTAGGAAGATCATAAGTCAGCTCTTCTTAATTGCCTAAGTCACACATCTGACTTAGGCAGAAACACAAAAAATATAGTATATTGATTTAAGCAGTGAGTTAGGCAGATCATAAGTCAGCTCTTCTTAATTGCCTAAGTCACACAGCTGACTTAGGCAGAAACACAAAAAAAAATATAGTATATTGATATAAGCAGTGAATTAGGCAGATCATAAGTCAGCTCTCCTTAATTACCTAAGTCACACAGCTGACTTAGGTAGAAACACAAAAAATATAGTATATTGATATAAGCAGTGAGTTAGGCAGATCATAAGTCAGCTCTTCTTAATTGCTTAAGTCACACAGCTGACTTAGGCAGAAACACAAAAAAATATAGTATATTGATATAAGCAGTGAGTTAGGCAGATCATAAGTCAGCTCTCCTTAATTGCCTAAGTCACACAGCTGACTTAGGCAGAAACACAAAAAAATATAGTATATTGATATAAGCAGTGAGTTAGGCAGATCATAAGTCAGCTCTCCTTAATTGCCTAAGTCACACAGCTGACTTGGGCAGAAACACAAAAAATATAGTATATTGATATAAGCAGTGAGTTAGGCAGATCATAAGTCAGCTCTCCTTAATTGCCTAAGTCACACAGCTGACTTAGGCAGAAACACAACAAGTATAGTATATTGATATAAGCAGTGAGTTAGGCAGAAAAACCAAAAACAAATTATGACTTAGACACTTTTGCTATGAGGCTGTCGATATCATCTATATACACAAAATGCTACCTTTAAGTAACAAAATTTAATAGCATTAGCTCTTCAGATTAAAATTAACACAGATGATTTTAGAAAAAGAAAGTAGCAGTGAGTTAGGCAGAAAAAAAAATTATGACTTAGACATTTTTGTTATGAGGCTATCGATATCATCTATATACAAAAAATGCTACCTTTAAGTAACAAATCTAATAGCATCAGCTCTTCAGATTAAAATTAACACTGATGATTTTAGAAAAGGAAAGTAGCAATAAAAGAGAAAGAATTTGTAACAAATGGGTTAAAAAATATACTATAAAAATGTATTTCTTATTTTATTTAAAAATTCATGAGTCTCCTCTCCTTAATTGCCTAAGTCACACAGCTGACTTAGGCAGAAACACAAAAAAAACGATCTGAGCATGTGTAAATGTATATAAAAACACGCAGATAATGTACAGAGGGCAGTATAAAGATATAAGCAGTGAGTTAGGCAGATCATAAGTCAGCTCTCCTTAATTGCCTAAGTCACTCATCTGACTTAGGCAGAAACACAACAAAATATAGTATATTGATATAAGCAGTGAGTTAGGCAGATCATAAGTCAGCTCTCCTTAATTGCCTAAGTCACTCATCTGACTTAGGCAGAAACACAACAAAATATAGTATATTGATATAAGCAGTGAGTTAGGCAGATCATAAGTCAGCTCTCCTTAATTGCCTAAGTCACACAGCTGACTTGGGCAGAAACACAAAAAATATAGTATATTGATATAAGCAGTGAGTTAGGCAGATCATAAGTCAGCTCTCCTTAATTGCCTAAGTCACACAGCTGACTTAGGCAGAAACACAACAAGTATAGTATATTGATATAAGCAGTGAGTTACGCAGAAAAACCAAAAACAAATTATGACTTAGACACTTTTGTTATGAGGCTGTCGATATCATCTATATACAAAAAATTCTACCTTTAAGTAACAAAATTTAATAGCATTAGCTCTTCAGATTAAAATTAACACAGATGATTTTAGAAAAAGAAGTAGCAGTGAGTTAGGCAGAAAAAAAAAATTATGACTTAGACATTTTTGTTATGAGGCTGTCGATATCATCTATATACAAAAAATGCTACCTGTAAGTAACAAATTTAATAGCATCAGCTCTTCAGATTAAAATTAACACTGATGATTTTAGAAAAGGAAAGTAGCAATAAAAGAGAAAGAATTTGTAACAAATGGGTTAAAAAATATACTATAAAAATGTATTTCTTATTTTATTTAAAAAATCATGAGTCTCCTCTCCTTAATTTCCTAAGTCACACTGCTGACTTAGGCAGAAACACAAAAAAAAAACGATCTGAGCATGTGCAAATGTATATAAAAACACGCAGATAATGTACAGAGGGCAGTATAAAGATATAAGCAGTGAGTTAGACAGATCATAAGTCAGCTCTCCTTAATTGCCTAAGTCACTCATCTGACTTAGGCAGAAACACAACAATATATAGTATATTGATATAAGCAGTGAGTTAGGCAGATCATAAGTCAGCTCTCCTTAATTGCCTAAGTCACACAGCTGACTTGGGCAGAAACACAAAAAAAAATAGTATATTGATATAAGCAGTTAGTTAGGCAGAACATAAGTCAGCTCTCTTTAATTGCCTAAGTCACACAGCTGACTTAGGCAGAAACACAATACAAAATATAGTATATTAATATAAGCTGTGAGTTAGGTAGATCATAAGTCAGCTCTCCTTAATTGCCTAAGTCACACAGCTGACTTAGGCAGAAACACAACAAGTATAGTATATTGATATAAGCAGTGAGTTAGGCAGAAAAAAAAATTATGACTTAGACACTTTTGTTATGAGGCTGTCGATATCATCTATATACAATAAATGCAACCTTTAAGTAACAAAATTTAATAGCATTAGCTCTTCAGATTAAAATTAACACTGATGATTTTAGAAAAGGAAAGTAGCAATAAAAGAGAAAGAATTTATAACAAATGGGTTAAAAAATATACTATAAAAATGTATTTCTTATTTTATTTAAAAAATCATGGGTCTCCTCTCCTTAATTGCCTAAGTCACACAGCTGACTTAGGCAGAAACACAAAAAAAACGATCTGAGCATGTGCAAATGTATATAAAAACACTCAGATAATGTACAGAAGGCAGTATAAAGATATAAGCAGTGAGTTAGGAAGATGATAAGTCAGCTTTTCTTAATTGCCTAAGTCACACAGCTGACTTAGGCAGAAACACAACAAGTATAGTATATTGATATAAGCAGTGAGTTAGGCAGAAAAAAAAATTATGACTTAGACACTTTTGTTATGAGGCTGTCGATATCATCTATATACAATAAATTTTACCTTTAAGTAACAAAATTTAATAGCATTAGCTCTTCAGATTAAAATTAACACTGATGATTTTAGAAAAATAAAGTAGCAATAAAAGAGAAAGAATTTATAACAAATGGATTAAGAAATATACTATAAAAATGTATTTCTTATTTTATTTAAAAAATCATGGGTCTCCTCTCCTTAATTGCCTAAGTCACACAGCTGACTTAGGCAGAAACACAAAAAACGATCTGAGCATGTGCAAATGTATATAAAAACACTCAGATAATGTACAGAAGGCAGTATAAAGATATAAGCAGTGAGTTAGGAAGATCATAAGTCAGCTCTTCTTAATTGCCTAAGTCACACATCTGACTTAGGCAGAAACACAAAAAAAAACGATCTGAGCATGTGCAAATGTATATAAAAACACGCAGATAATGTACAGAGGGCAGTATAAAGATATAAGCAGTGAGTTAGGCAGATCATAAGTCAGCTCTCCTTAATTGCCCAAGTCACTCATCTGACTTAGGCAGAAACACAAAAAATATAGTATATTGATATAAGCAGTGAGTTAGGCAGATCATAAGTCAGCTCTCCTTAATTGCCTAAGTCACACAGCTGACTTGGGCAGAAACACAAAAAATATAGTATATTGATATAAGCAGTTAGTTAGGCAGAACATAAGTCAGCTCTTCTTAATTGCCTAAGTCACACAGCTGACTTAGGCAGAAACACAAAAAAATATAGTATATTGATATAAGCAGTGAATTAGGCAGATCATAAGTCAGCTCTCCTTAATTGCCTAAGTCACACAGCTGACTTAGGCCGAAACACAACAAGTATAGTATATTGATATAAGCAGTGAGTTAGGCAGAAAAAAAAATTATGACTTAGACACTTTTGTTATGAGGCTGTCGATATCATCTATATACAATAAATGCTACCTTTAAGTAACAAAATTTAATAGCATTAGCTCTTCAGATTAAAATTAACACTGATGATTTTAGAAAAGGAAAGTAGCAATAAAAGAGAAAGAATTTATAACAAATGGGTTAAAAAATATACTATAAAAATGTATTTCTTATTTTATTTAAAAAATCATGGGTCTCCTCTCCTTAATTGCCTAAGTCACACAGCTGACTTAGGCAGAAACACAAAAAAACGATCTGAGCATGTGCAAATGTATATAAAAACACTCAGATAATGTACAGAAGGCAGTATAAAGATATAAACAGTGAGTTAGGAAGATCATAAGTCAGCTCTTCTTAATTGCCTAAGTCACACAGCTGACTTAGGCAGAAACACAACAAGTATAGTATATTGATATAAGCAGTGAGTTACGCAGAAAAACCAAAACAAATTATGACTTAGACACTTTTGTTATGAGGCTGCCGATATCATCTATATACAAAAAATTCTACCTTTAAGTAACAAAATTTAATAGCATTAGCTCTTCAGATTAAAATTAACACAGATGATTTTAGAAAAAGAAGTAGCAGTGAGTTAGGCAGAAAAAAAAAATTATGACTTAGACATTTTTGTTATGAGGCTGTCGATATCATCTATATACAAAAAATGCTACCTGTAAGTAACAAATTTAATAGCATCAGCTCTTCAGATTAAAATTAACACTGATGATTTTAGAAAAGGAAAGTAGCAATAAAAGAGAAAGAATTTGTAACAAATGGGTTAAAAAATATACTATAAAAATGTATTTCTTATTTTATTTAAAAAATCATGAGTCTCCTCTCCTTAATTTCCTAAGTCACACTGCTGACTTAGGCAGAAACACAAAAAAAAACGATCTGAGCATGTGCAAATGTATATAAAAACACGCAGATAATGTACAGAGGGCAGTATAAAGATATAAGCAGTGAGTTAGACAGATCATAAGTCAGCTCTCCTTAATTGCCTAAGTCACTCATCTGACTTAGGCAGAAACACAACAATATATAGTATATTGATATAAGCAGTGAGTTAGGCAGATCATAAGTCAGCTCTCCTTAATTGCCTAAGTCACACAGCTGACTTGGGCAGAAACACAAAAAAAATAGTATATTGATATAAGCAGTTAGTTAGGCAGAACATAAGTCAGCTCTCTTTAATTGCCTAAGTCACACAGCTGACTTAGGCAGAAACACAATACAAAATATAGTATATTAATATAAGCTGTGAGTTAGGTAGATCATAAGTCAGCTCTCCTTAATTGCCTAAGTCACACAGCTGACTTAGGCAGAAACACAACAAGTATAGTATATTGATATAAGCAGTGAGTTAGGCAGAAAAAAAAATTATGACTTAGACACTTTTGTTATGAGGCTGTCGATATCATCTATATACAATAAATGCAACCTTTAAGTAACAAAATTTAATAGCATTAGCTCTTCAGATTAAAATTAACACTGATGATTTTAGAAAAGGAAAGTAGCAATAAAAGAGAAAGAATTTATAACAAATGGGTTAAAAAATATACTATAAAAATGTATTTCTTATTTTATTTAAAAAATCATGGGTCTCCTCTCCTTAATTGCCTAAGTCACACAGCTGACTTAGGCAGAAACACAAAAAAAACGATCTGAGCATGTGCAAATGTATATAAAAACACTCAGATAATGTACAGAAGGCAGTATAAAGATATAAGCAGTGAGTTAGGAAGATGATAAGTCAGCTTTTCTTAATTGCCTAAGTCACACAGCTGACTTAGGCAGAAACACAACAAGTATAGTATATTGATATAAGCAGTGAGTTAGGCAGAAAAAAAAATTATGACTTAGACACTTTTGTTATGAGGCTGTCGATATCATCTATATACAATAAATTTTACCTTTAAGTAACAAAATTTAATAGCATTAGCTCTTCAGATTAAAATTAACACTGATGATTTTAGAAAAATAAAGTAGCAATAAAAGAGAAAGAATTTATAACAAATGGATTAAGAAATATACTATAAAAATGTATTTCTTATTTTATTTAAAAAATCATGGGTCTCCTCTCCTTAATTGCCTAAGTCACACAGCTGACTTAGGCAGAAACACAAAAAACGATCTGAGCATGTGCAAATGTATATAAAAACACTCAGATAATGTACAGAAGGCAGTATAAAGATATAAGCAGTGAGTTAGGAAGATCATAAGTCAGCTCTTCTTAATTGCCTAAGTCACACATCTGACTTAGGCAGAAACACAAAAAAAAACGATCTGAGCATGTGCAAATGTATATAAAAACACGCAGATAATGTACAGAGGGCAGTATAAAGATATAAGCAGTGAGTTAGACAGATCATAAGTCAGCTCTCCTTAATTGCCCAAGTCACTCATCTGACTTAGGCAGAAACACAAAAAATATAGTATATTGATATAAGCAGTGAGTTAGGCAGATCATAAGTCAGCTCTCCTTAATTGCCTAAGTCACACAGCTGACTTGGGCAGAAACACAAAAAATATAGTATATTGATATAAGCAGTTAGTTAGGCAGAACATAAGTCAGCTCTTCTTAATTGCCTAAGTCACACAGCTGACTTAGGCAGAAACACAAAAAAATATAGTATATTGATATAAGCAGTGAATTAGGCAGATCATAAGTCAGCTCTCCTTAATTGCCTAAGTCACACAGCTGACTTAGGCCGAAACACAACAAGTATAGTATATTGATATAAGCAGTGAGTTAGGCAGAAAAAAAAATTATGACTTAGACACTTTTGTTATGAGGCTGTCGATATCATCTATATACAATAAATGCTACCTTTAAGTAACAAAATTTAATAGCATTAGCTCTTCAGATTAAAATTAACACTGATGATTTTAGAAAAGGAAAGTAGCAATAAAAGAGAAAGAATTTATAACAAATGGGTTAAAAAATATACTATAAAAATGTATTTCTTATTTTATTTAAAAAATCATGGGTCTCCTCTCCTTAATTGCCTAAGTCACACAGCTGACTTAGGCAGAAACACAAAAAAACGATCTGAGCATGTGCAAATGTATATAAAAACACTCAGATAATGTACAGAAGGCAGTATAAAGATATAAACAGTGAGTTAGGAAGATCATAAGTCAGCTCTTCTTAATTGCCTAAGTCACACAGCTGACTTAGGCAGAAACACAACAAGTATAGTATATTGATATAAGCAGTGAGTTACGCAGAAAAACCAAAAACAAATTATGACTTAGACACTTTTGTTATGAGGCTGTCGATATCATCTATATACAAAAAATTCTACCTTTAAGTAACAAAATTTAATAGCATTAGCTCTTCAGATTAAAATTAACACAGATGATTTTAGAAAAAGAAGTAGCAGTGAGTTAGGCAGAAAAAAAAATTATGACTTAGACATTTTTGTTATGAGGCTGTCGATATCATCTATATACAAAAAATGCTACCTGTAAGTAACAAATTTAATAGCATCAGCTCTTCAGATTAAAATTAACACTGATGATTTTAGAAAAGGAAAGTAGCAATAAAAGAGAAAGAATTTGTAACAAATGGGTTAAAAAATATACTATAAAAATGTATTTCTTATTTTATTTAAAAAATCATGAGTCTCCTCTCCTTAATTTCCTAAGTCACACTGCTGACTTAGGCAGAAACACAAAAAAAAACGATCTGAGCATGTGCAAATGTATATAAAAACACGCAGATAATGTACAGAGGGCAGTATAAAGATATAAGCAGTGAGTTAGACAGATCATAAGTCAGCTCTCCTTAATTGCCTAAGTCACTCATCTGACTTAGGCAGAAACACAACAATATATAGTATATTGATATAAGCAGTGAGTTAGGCAGATCATAAGTCAGCTCTCCTTAATTGCCTAAGTCACACAGCTGACTTGGGCAGAAACACAAAAAATATAGTATATTGATATAAGCAGTTAGTTAGGCAGAACATAAGTCAGCTCTCTTTAATTGCCTAAGTCACACAGCTGACTTAGGCAGAAACACAATACAAAATATAGTATATTAATATAAGCTGTGAGTTAGGTAGATCATAAGTCAGCTCTCCTTAATTGCCTAAGTCACACAGCTGACTTAGGCAGAAACACAACAAGTATAGTATATTGATATAAGCAGTGAGTTAGGCAGAAAAAAAATTATGACTTAGACACTTTTGTTATGAGGCTGTCGATATCATCTATATACAATAAATGCAACCTTTAAGTAACAAAATTTAATAGCATTAGCTCTTCAGATTAAAATTAACACTGATGATTTTAGAAAAGGAAAGTAGCAATAAAAGAGAAAGAATTTATAACAAATGGGTTAAAAAATATACTATAAAAATGTATTTCTTATTTTATTTAAAAAATCATGGGTCTCCTCTCCTTAATTGCCTAAGTCACACAGCTGACTTAGGCAGAAACACAAAAAAAACGATCTGAGCATGTGCAAATGTATATAAAAACACTCAGATAATGTACAGAAGGCAGTATAAAGATATAAGCAGTGAGTTAGGAAGATGATAAGTCAGCTTTTCTTAATTGCCTAAGTCACACAGCTGACTTAGGCAGAAACACAACAAGTATAGTATATTGATATAAGCAGTGAGTTAGGCAGAAAAAAAAAATTATGACTTAGACACTTTTGTTATGAGGCTGTCGATATCATCTATATACAATAAATTTTACCTTTAAGTAACAAAATTTAATAGCATTAGCTCTTCAGATTAAAATTAACACTGATGATTTTAGAAAAATAAAGTAGCAATAAAATTGAAAGAATTTATAACAAATGGATTAAGAAATATACTATAAAAATGTATTTCTTATTTTATTTAAAAAATCATGGGTCTCCTCTCCTTAATTGCCTAAGTCACACAGCTGACTTAGGCAGAAACACAAAAAAACGATCTGAGCATGTGCAAATGTATATAAAAACACTCAGATAATGTACAGAAGGCAGTATAAAGATATAAACAGTGAGTTAGGAAGATCATAAGTCAGCTCTTCTTAATTGCCTAAGTCACACAGCTGACTTAGGCAGAAACACAACAAGTATAGTATATTGATATAAGCAGTGAGTTACGCAGAAAAACCAAAAACAAATTATGACTTAGACACTTTTGTTATGAGGCTGTCGATATCATCTATATACAAAAAATTCTACCTTTAAGTAACAAAATTTAATAGCATTAGCTCTTCAGATTAAAATTAACACAGATGATTTTAGAAAAAGAAGTAGCAGTAAGTTAGGCAGAAAAAAAAAATTATGACTTAGACATTTTTGTTATGAGGCTGTCGATATCATCTATATACAAAAAATGCTACCTGTAAGTAACAAATTTAATAGCATCAGCTCTTCAGATTAAAATTAACACTGATGATTTTAGAAAAGGAAAGTAGCAATAAAAGAGAAAGAATTTGTAACAAATGGGTTAAAAAATATACTATAAAAATGTATTTCTTATTTTATTTAAAAAATCATGAGTCTCCTCTCCTTAATTTCCTAAGTCACACTGCTGACTTAGGCAGAAACACAAAAAAAAACGATCTGAGCATGTGCAAATGTATATAAAAACACGCAGATAATGTACAGAGGGCAGTATAAAGATATAAGCAGTGAGTTAGACAGATCATAAGTCAGCTCTCCTTAATTGCCTAAGTCACTCATCTGACTTAGGCAGAAACACAACAATATATAGTATATTGATATAAGCAGTGAGTTAGGCAGATCATAAGTCAGCTCTCCTTAATTGCCTAAGTCACACAGCTGACTTGGGCAGAAACACAAAAAATATAGTATATTGATATAAGCAGTTAGTTAGGCAGAACATAAGTCAGCTCTCTTTAATTGCCTAAGTCACACAGCTGACTTAGGCAGAAACACAATACAAAATATAGTATATTAATATAAGCTGTGAGTTAGGTAGATCATAAGTCAGCTCTCCTTAATTGCCTAAGTCACACAGCTGACTTAGGCAGAAACACAACAAGTATAGTATATTGATATAAGCAGTGAGTTAGGCAGAAAAAAAATTATGACTTAGACACTTTTGTTATGAGGCTGTCGATATCATCTATATACAATAAATGCAACCTTTAAGTAACAAAATTTAATAGCATTAGCTCTTCAGATTAAAATTAACACTGATGATTTTAGAAAAGGAAAGTAGCAATAAAAGAGAAAGAATTTATAACAAATGGGTTAAAAAATATACTATAAAAATGTATTTCTTATTTTATTTAAAAAATCATGGGTCTCCTCTCCTTAATTGCCTAAGTCACACAGCTGACTTAGGCAGAAACACAAAAAAAACGATCTGAGCATGTGCAAATGTATATAAAAACACTCAGATACTGTACAGAAGGCAGTATAAAGATATAAGCAGTGAGTTAGGAAGATGATAAGTCAGCTTTTCTTAATTGCCTAAGTCACACAGCTGACTTAGGCAGAAACACAACAAGTATAGTATATTGATATAAGCAGTGAGTTAGGCAGAAAAAAAAATTATGACTTAGACACTTTTGTTATGAGGCTGTCGATATCATCTATATACAATAAATTTTACCTTTAAGTAACAAAATTTAATAGCATTAGCTCTTCAGATTAAAATTAACACTGATGATTTTAGAAAAATAAAGTAGCAATAAAAGAGAAAGAATTTATAACAAATGGATTAAGAAATATACTATAAAAATGTATTTCTTATTTTATTTAAAAAATCATGGGTCTCCTCTCCTTAATTGCCTAAGTCACACAGCTGACTTAGGCAGAAACACAAAAAACGATCTGAGCATGTGCAAATGTATATAAAAACACTCAGATAATGTACAGAAGGCAGTATAAAGATATAAGCAGTGAGTTAGGAAGATCATAAGTCAGCTCTTCTTAATTGCCTAAGTCACACATCTGACTTAGGCAGAAACACAAAAAAAAACGATCTGAGCATGTGCAAATGTATATAAAAACACGCAGATAATGTACAGAGGGCAGTATAAAGATATAAGCAGTGAGTTAGACAGATCATAAGTCAGCTCTCCTTAATTGCCCAAGTCACTCATCTGACTTAGGCAGAAACACAAAAAATATAGTATATTGATATAAGCAGTGAGTTAGGCAGATCATAAGTCAGCTCTCCTTAATTGCCTAAGTCACACAGCTGACTTGGGCAGAAACACAAAAAATATAGTATATTGATATAAGCAGTTAGTTAGGCAGAACATAAGTCAGCTCTTCTTAATTGCCTAAGTCACACAGCTGACTTAGGCAGAAACACAAAAAAATATAGTATATTGATATAAGCAGTGAATTAGGCAGATCATAAGTCAGCTCTCCTTAATTGCCTAAGTCACACAGCTGACTTAGGCCGAAACACAACAAGTATAGTATATTGATATAAGCAGTGAGTTAGGCAGAAAAAAAAATTATGACTTAGACACTTTTGTTATGAGGCTGTCGATATCATCTATATACAATAAATGCTACCTTTAAGTAACAAAATTTAATAGCATTAGCTCTTCAGATTAAAATTAACACTGATGATTTTAGAAAAGGAAAGTAGCAATAAAAGAGAAAGAATTTATAACAAATGGGTTAAAAAATATACTATAAAAATGTATTTCTTATTTTATTTAAAAAATCATGGGTCTCCTCTCCTTAATTGCCTAAGTCACACAGCTGACTTAGGCAGAAACACAAAAAAACGATCTGAGCATGTGCAAATGTATATAAAAACACTCAGATAATGTACAGAAGGCAGTATAAAGATATAAACAGTGAGTTAGGAAGATCATAAGTCAGCTCTTCTTAATTGCCTAAGTCACACAGCTGACTTAGGCAGAAACACAACAAGTATAGTATATTGATATAAGCAGTGAGTTAGGCAGATCATAAGTCAGCTCTTCTTAATTGCCTAAGTCACACAGCTGACTTAGGCAGAAACACAAAAAATATAGTATATTGATATAAGCAGTGAATTAGGCAGATCATAAGTCAGCTCTCCTTAATTGCCTAAGTCACACAGCTGACTTAGGCAGAAACACAACAAGTATAGTATATTGATATAAGCGATGAGTTAGGCAGAAAAAAAATTATGAATTAGACACTTTTGTTATGAGGCTGTCGATATCATCTATATACAATAAATGCTACCTTTAAGTAACAAAATTTAATAGCATTAGCTCTTCAGATTAAAATTAACACTGATGATTTTAGAAAAGGAAAGTAGCAATAAAAGAGAAAGAATTTATAACAAATGGGTTAAAAAATATACTATAAAAATGTATTTCTTATTTTATTTAAAAAATCATGGATCTCCTCTCCTTAATTGCCTAAGTCACACAGCTGACTTAGGCAGAAACACAAAAAAACGATCTGAGCATGTGCAAATGTATATAAAAACACTCAGATAATGTACAGAAGGCAGTATAAAGATATAAGCAGTGAGTTAGGAAGATCATAAGTCAGCTCTTCTTAATTGCCTAAGTCACACATCTGACTTAGGCAGAAACACAAAAAATATAGTATATTGATATAAGCAGTGAATTAGGCAGATCATAAGTCAGCTCTCCTTAATTGCCTAAGTCACACAGCTGACTTAGGCAGAAACACAAAAAATATAGTATATTGATATAAGCAGTGAGTTAGGCAGATCATAAGTCAGCTCTTCTTAATTTCCTAAGTCACACAGCTAACTTAGGCAGAAACACAAAAAAATATAGTATATTGATATAAGCAGTGAATTAGGCAGATCATAAGTCAGCTCTCCTTAATTGCCTAAGTCACACAGCTGACTTAGGCAGAAACACAACAAGTATAGTATATTGATATAAGCAGTGAGTTAGGCAGAAAAAAAAAATTATGACTTAGACACTTTTGTTATGAGGCTGTCGATATCATCTATATACAATAAATGCTACCTTTAAGTAACAAAATTTAATAGCATTAGCTCTTCAGATTAAAATTAACACTGATGATTTTAGAAAAGGAAAGAAGCAATAAAAGAGAAAGAATTTGTAGCAAATGGGTTAAAAAATATACTATAAAAATGTATTTCTTATTTTATTAAAAAAATCATGAGTCTCCTCTCCTTAATTGCCTAAAAGTCACACAGCTGACTTAGGCAGAAACGCAAAAAACGATCTGAGCATGTGCAAATGTATATAAAAGCACTCAGATAATGTACAGAGGGTAGTATAATGATATAAGCAGTGAGTTGGGCAGATCATAAGTCAGCTCTCCTTAATTGCCTAAGTCACACAGCTGACTTAGGCAGAAACACAAAAAATATAGTATATTGATATAAGCAGTGAGTTAGGCAGATAATAAGTCAGCTCTCCTTAATTGCCTAAGTCACACAGCTGACTTGGGCAGAAACACAAAAAATATAGTATATTGATATAAGCAGTGAGTTAGGCAGAAAAGCAAAAAAAAAAATTATGTCTTAGACACTTTGGTTATGAGGCTGTCGATATCATCTATATACAAACAAGGCCAACAGCCATTAAGTCGCGTGCTACAATGCATAGTGATACCAGACCGACAGACAGACCGACAGACAGACCGACCGACATAGTGAACTATAGAGTCGCGTCCACGCGACTAAAAAGGCATAATTTTGACAAATTTTTGAACTTTTTCATCAAAAACGTGCGCAAATTATCCAATTCGACGTGCTCGTATAACGTAATTTTAAGTCGAAATTGTTAAAAAGTTGGTAAAATTATTAGAAAAGGCTGCAAAAACATAAATCACGCGAAAAAAATATGTATTTAAGGCTACGTGCGCACCGCGCGCGTAAAAATTTGCGTGCGTATGGGAATTTTTGCTCAAAATGACAATAAACGCGTAGAAAGTTGATTAAAAATTAATTTTGCGCATTTTAAAATTTTAAATGCGCGTGCGCGCGTAACTTTGTGTAAAACACATTTTTTTTCAACAGAAAGTTAGCGCCTGATATAAATTAAACTAAAGTTTCAATATAAATGTTATTTGGTTTTTGACCAATGTTAAAATACGAGAAAATCGTTAAATCGCGCGTAAATCACGTTGCGCAACTCTAACGTCATTCACAATAGGAGGTGCACAATTTCACGTAAATGCCCACATGTTGACATCAAAACAGTTCAAAAAGTACCGAAAAGCGATAAAACGCATAGTGATACCGGACCGATAGACAGACCGACAGACAGACAGACAGACCGACAGACAGACCTACCGACCGACCGACCAACATAGTGAACTTAAGAGTCGCGTCCACGCCACTAAAAAGCATTATTTACATGCGCAGAGTCCAAAATTATCTTCTGCGCATGTTAATTATGCTATAGTAACCAGTTATATCGAAAATAAAAAGGTTGAAATCTGACAATTTTTTGAATAAATCCCTGTACTATAGCACAGAGAAATTTTCGAAAATGGCCTATTTTCGACCCTTTTATTTTTTGACATAACTGGTTACTATATGATAATTTACATGCGCAGAGTCCAAAAACGTGTTCTGCGCATGTTAATTATTCTATAGTTACCAGTTATATCGAAAATAAAAAGGCCGAAATCTGACCATTTTTTGAAAAAAATCCTGTACTATAGCACAGGGAAATTTTCAAAAATGGCCAGTTTTCGATCCTTTTATTTTTTGACATAACTGGTTAATATTATCATAATTTACATGCGTAGAGTCCAAAAACGTGCTCTGCGCTTGTTTAATTATGCTAAAGTAACCAGTGATATCGAAAAATATAAAGGTCGAAGTTTGACCATTTTTTGAAAAAGCATTATTTACATGCGCAGAGTCCAAAAATGTCTTCTGCGCATGTTAATTATGCTATAGTAACCACTTATATCGAAAATAAAAAGGTCAAAATCTAACCATTTTTGGAAAATTTTCGAAAATTACCAATTTTCGACCCATTTATTTTTTGACATAACTCGTTACTATAAATCATAATTTACATGCACAGACTCCAAAAACGTCTTCTGCTCATGTTAATTATGCTATAGTAACCAGTTATATCGAAAATAAAAAGGTCGATTTTGGACATTTTTTTGAATAAATCCCTGTACTATAGCACAGGGAAATTTTCTAAAATGGCCTATTTTCGACCCTTTTATTTTTTGACATAACTGGTTACCATATGATAATTTACATGCGCAGAGTCCAAAAACGTGTTCTGCGCATGTTAATTATGCTATAGTAACCAGTTACATCGAAAAATAAAAAGGTCGAAATCTGACCATCTTTGGAAAAAATTCCTGTACTATAGCACAGGGAAATTTTCGAAAATGACAAATTTTCGACCCATTTATTTTTTGACATAACTGGTACTATATAATAATTTACATGCGCAGAGTCCAAAAACGTGCTCTGCGCATGTTAATTATGCTATAGTAACCAGTTATATCGAAAAATAAAAAGGTCGAAATCTGACCATTTTTGTAAAAAGGGAAATTTTCGAAAATGACCAATTTTCGACCCATTTATTTTTTTACATAACTGGTTACTATATCATAATTTACATGCGCAGACTCCAAAAACGTCTTCTGCGCATGTTAATTATGCTATGCCCTGTCAATTATGCTAGTATGACAAAGTCAAAATGTGGCCATTTAGAAAAAAAAATCACCCAAATTACAGACTTTTAAAAATTCAATGACAGTGTTATGCCCTAATATTGATGTATCACATTATTTAGCCTGAAATGAAATTTTGGAGAAAAAAAAATTACTGCTAGGCAATATTTATTTGAATTTCTACGAATGACATACAAAATCGATAACAATTTATCCAATACGTGCAATGAAAAAATATAAACGACACTAAATAATTAATAACACAATAATTATGTCGATGATTATAATTATATACTGAAATTATAATTGTTAAGAAAGAGTAACAATGCATATAACATGTGCGAACACTTATTGATATGCATAAATGGATGTTATATACAGTACATACATATTTTAACAAATGTATAGGCCTACAGTACTATACAAATACTCAAATGTATATTACAAGTACACAAATGTTTACCATACAACACACAATATGTACCATACAAATAAACAAATTTATATTATATAACACCTAAATAAATTCCTGTCATTTGATTAGACGATTGTGGGTCACATGGCATTCAATAGTATGTACTATTAAACGATTGTGTGATAGTACAGTACTTTTAAAACATTTTTGTAAAAAAAAAACAAACCACATGAAATCCAATAGCACTGCATGTTGTTTTGCAACCGGAAGCAGTAACACAGATAACAAAAAACACAAAATACAAGAATCTACTCAGATGTTATATAAAAAAATGCAAAATATAGGAATGTGTACTATACAATATACAGATGTGTACTATACAATAGACAAATGTGTACTATAAAATATACAGATATACAATAGACAAATGTGTACTATACAATAGACAAATGTGTACTATACAATAGACAAATGTGTACTATACAATAGACAAATGTGTACTATACAATAGACAAATGTGTACTATACAATAGACAAATGTGTACTATACAATAGACAAATGTGTACTATACAATAGACAAATGTGTACTATACAATAGACAAATGTGTACTATACAATAGACAAATGTGTACTATACAATATACAAATGTGTACTATACAATAGACAAATGTGTACTATACAATAGACAAATGTGTACTATACAATAGACAAATGTGTACTATACAATAGACAAATGTGTACTATACAATAGACAAATGTGTACTATACAATAGACAAATGTGTACTATACAATAGACAAATGTGTACTATACAATAGACAAATGTGTACTATACAATAGACAAATGTGTACTATACAATAGACAAATGTGTACTATACAATAGACAAATGTGTACTATACAATAGACAAATGTGTACTATACAATAGACAAATGTGTCTACACATTGTGTAGCATAAATAATATTGAAACTAGTGACTATTAAGCTTATTTTGATTGTGGCACTTCTCTATTCGGATCATCTTTTTGCCAAATATCATTTAAAAATTTCAGGTAAATTCACAATTTTCGTGTGTGCACCTTTATCGGACAGTTGTTGTTTGAGTATGTGCGAAGCAATGTCAGCCACAGTGACTATTTGTTGCAATGACTACATAATGATGCAGCACTTTTATGATTGAACAACATTTTTTAGCTTTCATTTACTTTCCTATATTTACATACTCCTATAGGCATTCAGTATAATAATTGATTTAGTTAAAACTAGACTGATAAATGAATTCTCCCCATAGTATAATGTATACAGATGAAAAATGATTCCATACAATGTACTATATATAAGTGTGTACATCATTTCTATAACTTCACACAATAAATATTTAAAGCTCTGTCTACACTATTAAACTAGTTTGACAAAAAAAAGTGTGATGTGCCCAAATATGGTAGTGATATACCTAAATATGGTAGTGGTATAACATTATTACGTCCATACACATTTTTTTGTCACATAAAGTTTGATAGTGTGGACAGAGCTTTAGAGTTGGTGAGCCGAAACAAATTTGATGAGGCGGAATTGAGATCTACTTTGTTTCCCTCATCTTTAAAATTGAAATTTTTTCGTATACTACATCTAAACAAGCACTAAATATAATATAATATGTTATATACACTACACATAATAGTCCAGGATTCATACTTATTAAACATGGAATCGCCACAACACCTGAGTGACAGTCTGTGAGTGTGGTAATACAGATTATTCTTACTTACAAACCCTACACCCTTTACAGTAAATACTTAACCATAAGTTTATTTTTTTATACAAATTCATGATTATTCAATAAAAAGAAAAATAACAATGATTTTTTTTAAAAACAAAATCTTAATCTTAATTAAATATATAAAAAAAGACAATAGCATTTTTTTTTTCCTGTACATTTTTTTTCATCATAATTAGATGCATAGTCATATATAAACCACTGTACACGAAGTGACCATTTTTTTCTACAACACGTAAATAGAAAAAAAAATCATTAGGAAAATGCATGCATTCATCTTTCAACACTTTCAATAACACCAATACAATATTAGACACATTATTTAACAAGCAAGTATTCATGATTGTTGGTTAAAAGGGAACGTGATTGGTCGAAATGGCATCAAATGACTACAGTTTGTAGACCGTGTAAATAAGCAATAAAACCAAAACTGTAGCATCACATTTTTTTAAAAAGATGCTTAATTCTTGATTGATGATTTAAACTAAAATAAAATGATACAATGATACACCTGCTCCAGTTCCGACGGTGAAAATCAAATTGCGCCTCACTGTTTCATTGCACTATGCACCACACGGCTAAGCGCCAATCGAGTAAAAATATTGTTCTACACATGCCCATGTGTTGCGTGTGCATAATAATCTTTTTACTCGATTGGCGTATAGCTACTTGGAGCGTCATGAATACGAAAAGTGCATACTCGCAATTTGACCAGAGCACGTGTAGATACATCGAACAGTCACTGAAACCTTACATAATTATTAGGATAAAATAAAGTAACTTTAATGCTTATAAACTTCACAAGATATAAATGTATCTTAAATCATTCATAAATTAGTAGTGCGTCCAGGAAGAGCATGTATTGTGATCAATTACGGAGTTACTGATATCTTATTCTTATCTGAAGTAAAGTATCAATGTTTTCTAATACAATTGTTTCTGCTCTAAAAATCCTCTCATAAACAGCTCTTCTGGATACACCACTGATTTTTTATTTACTTTAGGAAGCTTTCGATTTTGCATCGATCAACAACCTAGCAACAAGCTAGGTCAGGTCAATCAATGTTGTTGTAGGTCATAGTCTGGAACTATGATACTTGTGTCAAGGTTGAGAGCCAGAAAGCACGTCCCACTTGCATGTGTACCAACTTAACATGATGTAGATTGGCTAATCGAAAGCTCCCTATTGTGAATTTAGTATTATAACACTAGCTTCATGATTTAGAAACATATTTAAGTAGAGAAAGACCACATCAGTTCTATACCACATACATAGTAAACAACATTAAACATGGAAAAAAACTTTCCCACAAACTTTTCACAGTTCTTACAAAGACATCAATTTGTTAAAATGCTAAAATTATTAATACCATGGCCAACAGATGTCACCCTCCATGGTAAATAGACACCTTGTCGAAAAAACAACCAATGTTGATACATTCCATGAAATGAAAATCACACTACTCAAAATTAAGCAAAAAGCCTATTTGTAAGCCTTTAAGCGAACAAAGTAAAAATGTTTGGTTATTAAGATAATTTCTCATAAACACATATTCCTTTATATTTATTAACTACAAAACCGCGTTTTTATAAAATTGTAGCTTAACCAAATGGTACAAATAAAACTACAAGTTTGTTTGCTATTAATAATAAAGACTAATTTAAGATTGGTCCTATAAAGCATTCATTATTATAATGCACATCATAAAAATATTATTGAATTTGCATAACCATGATGTTTATTCATAAAAATGTCAATAAATATTATTTCCACAGGTCAAAGTTCATTACAATTGTCCAGTTTATTTTCTACACAATATTTCGCATATTACTCTTACTTTTCATAGACTTCACAATACAAACAGCAAATTCAACACATTTGAAGCATATATACTGTCCTTCAAAACTCTAAAATAAATCCTCATCAATAAAAATGCAAATATATGCAAATATAATGAATATTTGCAAATATAATGAATATTTGCATATTCAACAATATGCAAATTCATATGAACATTTTGATAACAGAGAATTAGATCGTCATTAAAAAATTGATTGTTGTAAAAATGTACAAAGTTACAATATAGCACCTTCATAAAATATTCCAGGTGGATATTTGAATTTTGGTGCTTTGAAAGAAATAATACAGGTGGTACATCTATTTAATAGCAAAATGTAACCCCCACAAATGATAGCTTTGCTATCATATACAGCTACAAAGTACTGTCAGTGGTGGAGAAGTCTGTGTCCTGTATCTTCTAATACCAAAAATGCTTTTTTCCAAGTTTATCCTGAAATAATTAAACATGATGGATTAGTTATAATGAACATAGAGATGATATTAAATGACTAACACAATCATAAAATGTTCCACCATGGAGACAAGCAATAGGCTGTGTCACATTGGCCAATCAGATACACCAGTTTTAAACTACTCTGTCACAGCGTATTGAGGGTTTATGTGAGAACGCAGTCTTATAAAATCCTCCTAAGTGAAAAGACTTTTACCAAGAAATGATTTGTATTATTCTAATTTATGCGGCTCCGCTTCGAGAAGTTGCCACCGCATAGTTTACTCTCTAGTAGTTTAATACTATCTCTATAGCTACATTAAACCTACCAAAACAGACAAGTAGTAATTTTTATTGATCTGATTTATGTGGCTCTGCTTTAAGGAGTTGCAATCGCTTAGTTTACTCTCTAGTAGTTTAATACTATCTCTATAGCTACATTAAACCTATCAAAACAGACAAGTAGTAATTTTTATTGATTTGATTTATGTGGCTCTGCTTTAAGGAGTTGCCACCGCTTAGTTTACTCTCTAGTAGTTTAATACTATCTCTATAGCTACATTAAACCTACCAAAACAGACAAGTAGTAATTTTTATTGATCTGATTTATGTGGCTCAGCTTTAAGGAGTTGCCACCGCTTAGTTTACTCTCTAGTAGTTTAATACTATCTCTATAGCTAAATTAAACCTACCAAAACAGACAAGTAGTAATTTTTATTATTCTGATTTATGTGACTCTGCTTTAAGGAGTTGCCACCGCTTAGTTTACTCTCTAGTAGTTTAATACTATCTCTATAGCTACATTAAACCTACCAAAACAGACAAGTAGTAATTTTTATTGATCTGATTATGTGGCTCAGCTTTAAGGAGTTGCCATCGCATAGTTTACTCTCTAGTAGTTTAATACTATCTCTATAGCTACATTAAACCTACCAAAACAGACAAGTAGTAATTTTTATTGATCTGATTTATGTGGCTCTGCTTTAAGGAGTTGCCATCGCTTAGTTTACTCTCTAGTAGTTTAATACTATCTCTATAGCTACATTAAACCTACCAAAACAGACAAGTAGTAATTTTTACTGATCTGATTTATGTGGCTCAGCTTTAAGGAGTTGCCACCGCTTAGTTTACTCTCTAGTAGTTTAATACTATCTCTATAGCTACATTAAACCTACCAAAACAGACAAGTAGTAATTTTTATTGATCTGATTTATGTGGCTCCGCTTTGAGAAGTTGCCACCGCTTAGTTTACTCTCTAGTAGTTTAATACTATCTCTATAGCTACATTAAACCTACCAAAACAGACAAGTAGTAATTTTTATTGATCTGATTTATGTGGCTCAGCTTTAAGGAGTTGCCACCGCTTAGTTTACTCTCTAGTAGTTTAATACTATCTCTATAGCTACATTAAACCTACCAAAACAGACAAGTAGTAATTTTTATTGATCTGATTTATGTGGCTCTGGTTTAAGGAGTTGCCACCGCTTAGTTTACTCTCTAGTAGTTTAATACTACTGTATCTCTATAGCTACATTAAACCTACCAAAACAGACAAGTAGTAATTTTTATTGATCTGATTTATGTGGCTCTGCTTTAAGGAGTTGCCACCGCTTAGTTTACTCTCTAGTAGTTTAATACTATCTCTATAGCTACATTAAACCTACCAAAACAGACAAGTAGTAATTTGTATTGATCTGATTTATGTGGCTCTGCTTTAAGGAGTTGCCACCGCTTAGTTTACTCTCTAGTAGTTTAATACTATCTCTATAGCTACATTAAACCTACCAAAACAGACAAGTAGTAATTTTTATTGATCTGATTTATGTGGCTCAGCTTTAAGGAGTTGCCACCGCTTAGTTTACTCTCTAGTAGTTTAATACTATCTCTATGACAAAATTAAACCTACCAAAACAGACTAGTAGTCGGCTTCCTTGTAATCTGGTTCTGTTGCTACAAAGTAATCATCCAAGTAATGATGAAGGAATTCAAATGTGGGCCTCGACTGTGGTTCCTTATTCCAACATTTCATCATTAAATCAAATAAGGAGTCTGGACAGTTTGAAGGCTTAGGCATTCGGTAGCCTCTGTCTACTTGCTCCAGTACTTCCATGTTCATCATTCCTAAAAGAAAATCAAATTAATATAATATTTAATTATTAAGCTCTGTCTACACTATCAAACTTTCTGCGACAAGAAAATGTGATGTGCCTGTATATGTCTAATCATATTTGGGAACATTACACTTTCTTTGTCAAACTAGTTTGATAGTGTAGACAGAACTTTATACATATAAGTCAGCATATTTTGATATGTTGACTAAATCATGAAAGTCTGATAGCCTCTTTAGATACACTATGGATCCATCACTCCACTTGTGTGTATGTAAGGTGTAACTTCAAAATAGATTGATTGATTTGTTTTATGCTTTTACTGTCTGGGTAATTTCAATGAGTAAGCATAATATCAATAGCCCTCAATTGAAAGTCAAACAAATGTCAATGTGTACAGCTGCTTTTTTTTATATGCACTGTGAGAATTTAAGTTAAGAGGGACTTTTTTTAAATACTTGTGTTGTTTACTTTCATTGTTCAAAATCACACTGCTTTAAATAAATACATTTTCTGGAAGCCTAAAGATCATTGTGTGTAGACATTGTAAAGGATATCACAAGCGTTTTACCAAGGTCACGGCACACATCATAAATATAAACGAAATACGGTAATGTATAAAAGGTATCATACCAGGATAGGGGATTCGTCCATGTGTAATTAACTCAGTAAGAAGAATACCAAAAGACCAGACGTCGGATTTGATGGTAAAACGACCAAACATTGCTGCCTCAGGGGCGGTCCACTTGATCGGGAATTTGGCACCTTGTCTAGCGGTATACTCATCATCTTCAATCATTCGTGCCAAACCAAAATCGGCAACTTTACACACACGATTTTCACCGACCAGAACATTACGTGCTGCGAGATCACGGTGGACGTAGTTCCGCGTCTCCAAGTACGCCATACCATGAGCAATCTGTCAATTAAATATGTAATACTGTATTAATTTATGAAATAATAATTGAAACCTAGACATTTATTATATTTATATGTCTTATAACTCTTTATCGGTGTAGCACAGTAATATCCAACATTTATTTACAGAACTACAGTATTTAGATTTTAATAGTGGTCACATTTTATGTATCGTTTGACTGCTAGCATATCTTTTCAGATTTTTGGAGATGACAAAGTTTTTTTATTACTATCTATGCAAAAATCAATTTAACAACCATAGTTTACCGCAAGAAAGATTTGGTATTTTTGTTATATACAGTAATAAAATTGGTCAATGGTTAAAGACAGCACATTTTCAGTCAAAACCATATTTGCTTTAACATACATAGACCCTCTCCTTATTTGGAACATCCCTATTGGAACATATACTATATTATATTTGGCATTATATTTGCGTGCAATAGCTATGTAAGAAGCTTAATATTTAAAAGATTCACTGAGTTTGCCAGTTACTTCTGTGACGTTTTGTCTTAATTATGACATAAATACACACATATGTAGGAGATCCTCATATTAAAGGGAATATTTAGTAGACACTTCTATTAAGGGGAAACTTGAAGAAACATACCTGTGCAGACATATCAACAAGATCAACCAGCTTCAAGTTACGGCCGTCTCCATCTTTCAGATATTCTAGAAGACTGCCATTGGCCATTAACTCTGTCACAATGTAGATTGGTTCCTATGTAAAACAAGAATTAAAAAAGGGATTTTTAAAAATATTTTGTGGATTAAGGTTACACACAGTATCACGACCGTTTTTTTCAAGAATAAACGACCCACTTTGGCCACACCATCCACCGTGATAAAATGTATTGAATAAACTTACAAAGCATTTACTGTATTTTATCACTTCTTAATATTAATTGTGTTTAACAGTAATTTTTCAAATCGCGGGCATGTTTACTTGGGTATATATGTTTCCAGATTACACCCAAAAAATATAAACGTCTCCCATGAATAAACACCTCCCTCGAATAAACACCTCCCTCGATTAAACGCCTCCCTCGAATAAATACCCCGCTACAAATCCTTCTAAACAAATAACAGCATTTATTCAAATAAATATGGTAACTCCTGTTTTTTTTTGTATAACCAAGAAAGAACGCGTTGTAAAGAGAAATTGACAGCGTGTATTCCATGTTTCAAATATGTGTGTAAAGAGACTAGCAAAAAGAAAACAACATGTGACTTTTGTAATTTTTGGTTGCCATATTTAAAGCTTATAATCTCTTGCTGAATAAGAAACACTGTGTACAATGTTCCACATCCTGCAGTGATTACCTTTACTGACATCACCCGCTTCTAGAATTGTTCCGATGCTAACGCTATTTGGCAACAAACGACTTCCTGAAAATGGATTCAAAGTAGACATAAAATAAATTACCTTATCTGAGCATATAGCATATAACTGCACTAAGTTTTCGTGTTTACAATTCTTCATTATGTTTGCCTCTTCCAAGAATGCCGCAGGAGACATAGTTCCTGGTTTGAGGGTTTTGATAGCGACTGGCGTCTTTCCATTCCAACGACCTATAAAATAAAAATTGGTTTAAAACATTGTAGAAAATAAGCAACATTTTCTTTCAAAAGTAGTGAGATGCAAGGGCTGAATTATGATTGGAAATGAAAACACTTCCACGATTTTGTGTATTTTCTTGGATCAAATACTTTCAATTTCAAATACACAATCTCAATGTATGTAACTACAGTATCAGCATATTTACAACATCATTACAAGTGGTTTAGGACACTTGACTATCATACAGATTCAATTCCTGATTCCCAGACCACTTGGTTGTAGTGAAAAACAGTAAGAAATATAAAGCGGCGTGGAAAGGGACTGGCCACCCTAGAATATAATAGGGAGCTTTAGATCGTTCGAATTTGAAAGCTCCATCAAGGCTTAATACTATGAGCTCCTTCAAGACTCACATTTACTGTAGCTAAAAATGTCATATTTGTACTAATTATTTGTATTAATTACTGTATAAAAAATATAATTAGCATACAATTTATAAAGTGTATCCATTAAAATGCGTATGAACATTTTTCTGAAAAAACCAAAGAGTACAATCATATGCATTTTTATGTGGGAATTTACTTAGATCTATTTTATATTTACTATTAAATCAAACATTCTTTACAGTTTTTGTGATATCACACAAGGAAGTATTTAAAGATTTTCAACATTTTCTCATGACATCTTCTTTCCTTGTTTTATAAAATATATCAGGAAATAAAATCCAAAAATATGTATACAAGTTTGTAGACAACAATTACAAAAACTCTCAGGACATTTTAAAAGAAAACCCAGGTTCAAAATATCTATTGTTTAGTAGAGTATCTATATTATAATATCTATTAATCAAAAACAATACAATTGTACAATAATTTGTGTGGGTAATAACACACATAGTACAAATACAGACCTTTCAACTTGGAAAAATGAAATATGGGGATGTTTTATAAAAGTATAGAGGGCGCTATAATACTAAATCAAACTGTAGATGGTGCTATGAAAAACCTAACGATATTGGCATGTGTAATACGTGTGCCAATAGGCGAAAATTGCGTTGGAAACTTACTATTTCACTTAATAACAAACACATGAATGAATACACATACTGTATACGGACCGATATTAGTATGTTTTCTCACTAATCAATATCTAGAGTAGTAGAAATTATGAATTTATGCATATCGGAAGAATGTTTTGGTCTATCCAAAACATCGGGTGAAATTGCATTAGTGGGAGATGATCGGGAGAGTTGTGAGGCCTGCAAATAGTCAGTGGTCAATAGTCAAACCCTTTGTGTCTATTCGTAATCCATGGGACAGATACTCAAGTCATTCATGCTAGAGCATCACATTACCCTGTGTTTAGGTTATAGAGTTTAGGTATATTAGAATTGTGATTTTCCATGAAACATGCGTTTTTTAGACCAATCTCTTTGAAAATGCGTTTTGGAATTATCTGCTATTTGCATAAAAATCACACATTCAGATCACAGACAGGTCACAGATACCTGCCCATAGAAGATTGACCGCTATCTCTTACCTTTCCAGACTTCACCAAATTGTCCAGCACCAAGGACTTTTTCCAGTTGTAATGAATCTCTTGGAATTTCCCAGGCATCCTTGCTTAGGCTTACTGTTGTAGGACTTTGTTTTGGGACTGGTTTCCCTAGCCTGCAGCACAGACCATCAGCTTGCTCTAAAGATAAAACATAGTATTGACTTTTTTAGAGATAAAGTAACTTTAAACATACTGTAGAAGGATGATATCAATTTAATTTTAATCGTCAAGTAATTTAAATGTTTTCAAAAGTAAGTTTCAGTTCTATTGTGTTACTGTTGTTTTTATATTTTATTATTTATTTTATTTATTATTTTATTTTTATATTTTAGTTTAAAAAGTACTATTGTACCCAGGCCCCCAATCAGTCAAAAAGACTGATTGGGCCACCCTGGTTAAATATTGTGAATAAATAAAAATAAATAAATCAGCAAAAAAATAAAAGGATTATATCTATACAGTGAAATTGCTATGACTTGTATAGTGCTATACAGTTGACATGGCATATCGCTTTAGGTTGAAGGACCAAAAGTACAACCACAAAGGGTAGATACACTTGCTATCAACACAATAGGAATCTTGGATATTTACTGTTTGTGCAATATACTATAGAAGAGGTAGGCATATGTTACTGTAATGGCATTCTCATGCAAGATGCTTTAATCAGCCGATTTTCTATAGGAATATTTGGTAATACAACATCACATGTGTTTCACATGTATCTAGTAGTAACCTAACCCTTAACCTGACCTTACCACTTGATATAAATGAGACGCTGTATTACTAAATATTCCTATGATACTTCGAGAATAGATAGTATGTGGAGATACACTCCTGAGAATCGGTGGCGATACACCCCTGGGAATCGATGGAGATACACCCCTGGGAATCGGTGGAGATACACCCCTGGGAATCGGTGGAGATACACCCCTGGGAATCGGCGGAGATACACCCCTGGGAATCGGTGGAGATACACCCCTGGGAATCGGGTGCTCAAATGCAAATTATGTAATGATGTAACAACTTTAAGAGAGGTGGAAATATTTAAACCAGAAATTGTATAATATGCAGAGATTCTGTGCGACAGGACACTGAAGTCGCTACTCCAACTAAATAATATACCATTATTTAATAATACGTAATTTTTAATCTTTTATCAGAGAATTGTGTTGTTAATGTAGAAAAAAAATAAAGACAACGGGTCATTCTTTGTTCCATCCCGGTCTATCCCATATGTTTGTAATATAAAAGTCCAGTTGCATGGGGGTACAGTACTTACGTTGGTAGTGGGCAACCAAATCGTTGAGTGTGCTGAACTGGCTCCTAGATGCAATGAAATAACCTCCTTGGTCCATTTTTCGAATCTTGTAATGTTTGACGTGGTCCCCCTTTGTATCGTCATAATCCCTCGCTGACAACGAGAAGTTCCCTGGATTTGCTTCGCTGTCTCGGATAATAAATGTTCCTCGCGGTAGACCAGGTAATAATAGCCGTTTTTCTGCATCTTTTCGTCCAATTTTTCCAAAATACCAACTGTAAAATAACAAAAATATAATAAATTGCCATAAACTCAACTAAAAACATTGCCTGTAACACTTGACTTGATTTTATTCTAATTGAATAAATATCATTTTATAATTGAATTGAATTTAATTGAAAATAAAATGTACGAGTACATATTTTAAAAGTTGGATAAAATAAATATACAGTAGATGGAAATGGTGATGCCATATTACTACCATTTTTGGACACATCACACTTTTTTGTCAAACTAGTTTGATGGTGTAGACAGAGCTTTAAATTAACAAAAATAATCAATCAATACTTTCATTTTCAAGAAATAAAAGGGCCATGTTTGAATGTACTGTATATAGTTATATACTGACTGTAGTATAAAAATGGTCATATTGAATAATATAATTATTTGTCCCGATATAGATTTTTAGTATATTTGATATTTTCTGTATTACAGTACACATAAATCCAATTATTAAAATATTGTTATACAGTAACTTTTTAAAGGAAAATCTAAAAGACCATTCACATAAAAAGTGTGCGTTCAACTGTAGAATATTAATTGTTTAGATACAACTTCCTCAAAACGGTCATTCACCCCAAGTTAGCACTGTTCACATAAAGTACACCCATACAATTGGAGACATCTCTAAAGTCTATTTAATATTCTGTTGTCGTAGTATTTGTTGACTACCGATTGGAAAGGCTTTAGCAAACATCAAGATAATTTCAAAACTAATTTTACAACATTACACAGTTGAAAGAGGAAGTTTTCTTTATAGAAATTAATAATAGAAAAATTTATTATTTTATTCACTACCGTATATACTTTAGAACTAGGCACACACTGTAACAGTAGGCCTAAAATATGCTTAAACTATTTTACAACTTAGAACAAAATAAAAGAATAAAGAATTGTATTGTAGTTGTATGTACAACATAATTTTTTGGATAAGATCAAATTGTTTTCCATACTCTGCTAAAATTCAAATGCATCAGAGGTATTTAGTTAGCATTTGAAAAACACTTCCTGGTTGCAAAATTTCCAGATCTAAATTGGCAAGAGAATCTACCTCAATTGATAAACTGCTATTTTTATAATTTCTCTGAAAAGACTACAGTATACTGTAGCTAGTATTTTGAGCAGTAAAAAAAATTAATATAATGTTGATTGTACAGAAATCAATAAAGGTAATAATATAAAACTTACTGACGTTCCTCTCATTATTTGGAGTAAGGTTAGTTATGTTGATTGTGCAATATTAATTTTGTTCCAATACAAAATACTGTTAGGTACAGTATTAAGGTATTTATATTTATTATTTTATTTATTATTATTTGTCCTCAAGCATAACTTGAAACTGAGGAAATTCGGATTAGGCCCTCCACGGATGCCAGCAGTGCCAGATCACCACACCAGGAGACAATCCCCTACTCTTTGCGAATAGTTTACCAAGTTCTTTAACATGCACTATGCACACAGGACCAACAGCTTTACATCTCATCCGAAGGATGGGGAAATGAGAGTAAAGCATCTTGCATTAAGGATACAGTTAGTATGGTACATATAGGCACGAACCCATGCCTATCACATACAACTTCAGTTTGACTGATAGACCAAGGAGAAACATTTAGATTCTAAATTCCTGTTCTCATTTCTGTAGTTTTTCATACTACTGTACTATCATTCATTCTTTATTTATCCTTTAAAATCGAAATACATTTATCATCATACTGTTTACAAGTATTTTGAGTTTAAACAAATGAATTTGTTGTTTGATTGATTATATTTTTATTTACAATACAAAATATACAGTAGTGATGACCAATGTGAACGCCACAGGCTGTAATTATTTTAAAAAGGACTAGTGTACAGTACAAAAAGTTTTATTTATTTCAAACCTTAAGCTTTGTCTACACTATCAAACTTTATGTGTCAAAAAAATGTGATGTGCCCATATATGGAAATGATGATGTCATATCACTACCATATTTAAGCATAGCACTACCATATATAGGCACATCAAACTTTTTTGACACATAAAGTTTGATAGTGTAGACAAGGCTTTACAGAGTATCATAATTGAGTTGGATCCACAGCTGTACTGTACATACGTATTTGAACATACTGTACTATGTATACAGACCCTTCAAAACCCTCTGCATGCCTAAATGTTTTATTTACAACACAGTATACATTGTTTGTCACTCGATGCCTAAATATGCAAATGGGGTTTCCCCTAAAAATCTTTTATACATGAGGTTGGGTTACTTGTAGAGATGGGCATGATTTACTGTAAACAAAATGGTTTGTGTACATAAATGCATAGTACAAATTACTGTTGCATAGATACAGTAATCGTGGGTAAAAAGTTATTTGAGATAAAATTTATCCTAACTATCTTTTTGTTTGTTGACCTGGGGTTTTCCAGATCCTAATGAATTGCCTCACACTGGGTTGGACAGAAGGCCAAAAACTTTGCTACATGAATTTACTGACTAAATGTTTATCAGATGAAATCACTTGAATTTTTATGTTTTTACTCAAACTTTTTTTTTTTCACTGTACATTAAAAATTATCCACTGTATTGTATACCCATCAACTTTTTTGTCTTTAATTTTCAAGTCATCAAATATGGTATTGTTTGAATCTAACTCCTGGAAGATGTCTAGATTTACAGCAGAATTTGTCCATTCATTGTGATGTGATTCTTGTTAAAGATTTTAATACAGTAGGTACAATTTAATCAAATATGTTATGAAATGTATTATATGTGAGCTTTAAAAAAATATTTGTTGGGAATGAGGTGTTCCAGCAATAAATAGAATTCATTATTTGTTTCCAGGTAGAAAATGAGGAAGTTTGTTGTTTTCGAATGATAACGATCTGTTCAAATGTTGAACTCAGCGGACTAAGTATTAAAGAGACCCAATTGGTATTCGCTAACAGATTTCTCCTTAAAGTTGCATAAATGACTTTAATTACTTTGTACAGTAATTGTACAGTGTTCCATAGTGTAATGAAATATAAATGTTTTTTTAAGACCCTATACAATATATTTAGTTAAACGTTATCAATTTTACTCTAATATGACGCAATAAATGAGAAAAAAACCAAATTGAGGATTAAAGGTAATAGGTGAACTTTACATTGGCTACTTCAGGTAAAAATGGCAATAACCTTCAGTATCTTAGTTATTTTTTCTTCCTCTCTTGACTTGGTCATGGCGGAAATTATAACCTCTATGACTTGATCGACTGTAGTGTTAATTGTTAATATTATTATGATACAGTAAATTCTTTAAACCGGAAAATTTTTCCCTAACTTTACTTTTCTTGATGTCCAAATAGACCCAAATTCTTTTTTACCATTATTAAAAACAATCAAAATGCCAGCATTTCTGGAAAACCAGACATTATTTCCTCCATGAGTTGATTGACTGAGTGTAAATTGTTAAAATTATTATGATACAGTCAACTCTTTTAAAACCGAAATATTTTCCCTAACTTCACTTTTCTTGATGTCCAAATAGACCCTAATTCTTTTTTTACCATTAAAAACATTCAAAATGCCAGCATTTCTGGAAAACCAGACATTATTTCCTCCATGAGTTGATTGACTGAGTGTAAATTGTTAAAATTATTATGATACAGTCAACTCTTTTAAAACCGGAATATTTTCCATATTTTTACTTTTCTTAATGTCTAAATACAGTAGGCCCTAGATTCTTTTTTACTATTAAAAACAATCAAAATGCCAGCATTTCTGGAAAACCAGACATATTCTGGATGGAGCGAGTCATTCTGTTTGAACTCACACACCTATTCATCTCATATTCTATCATGTATGTACTTTTTTTATAACTTGCTGAATAAATAGTATTACTGTCTGTATGACATAAGATAGTCAGCTCCAATTTTAACAAGCAATTGCTGACTGTATAAGAATGAAATATGCTACTTGTTTTTGTAAAGTGAAGATGATCTAATACGAAAAAGAACAGTAAATGAAACCGAAACAAATCCTTTCTAAAGCTTGGTTCTCACTAGCGACGCAACGTAACGTAATCTACGCAACATAAGCAAATGCCCTTCTAATAATTGTGTTTTCCCGCGCCTGCGAGAAATCAAACCTTCGATGTTTGCAGCACTGTTGCGTCGTCAGTTCCCACTTGTGATACTTTGCTGCGTTGCGTTCTAGTGGGAACCACGCTTAAAGTACACTTTAAAAATAAATTGTTATTTTCATCTTTCACCAAATGAAATTTGTTCCATAGTTCATTTATTTACATCAAAATGCTTTCACAATCCAATAATTAATTTCTATTGTTTTAAACAGATACTTAATTGATCATTTTGACAAGGTCAGTTGAAAAACAAGCTTTCAGTTCTTTTAAACCAAAAAAAAGAAGAAACAATTGCCTAGACATAGGAGAGGAATTACTCAATAACTGTTTATTAATTAAAACTTGATTAATAATCATTAATGTTGATAATTAATAATATTAAAAGTGAACTCCTTTTGTAAAAAGTTTGCATTTAGGTGTAGTTTAATAGTTCATTTATCTTGTTAACGTACGGTACAGCATTTTCCAATTTGTTTTTTTCCTAAATTTTTGATTGATTCATTTATTTTCAAAATGTTGAAAACTATTGATAAATGATTGAATAAAGATTCTATAATCTACAGTCCTTTTCTAAAAACACAATTTGTCTCTCTTTTATGGGACATAAAACTACCATACTTCCAGAAATAAATTGCTTTTAAATAACATTAAGAATACTTCCTGAACTTGTGAACAATGGTCATTCATTAATATTATAAACATGGTTGAAATGGTTAGTTCCTTTTACCGGTATTTCATCACAAGACATTCTTGTTTATGCAGGCACACGACCATACATTTTAAATCGTACGGTGGTGGTACAATAAGAACTATTATAACACCTAAATAAATTCCTGTCATTCGATTGGACGAATGTGGGTCACATGGAGTGCAATAGTATTATTTTTTTTTTAAACATGATAAGCTGAATTCAATGATTTTCATTTTTAGTAGAACAGAATTTATTTACTTTGTCATTTCCTTATAGACACGTTAAATTGCACGATAAAACAATGTAGCAAAATGAAAACGTTTACAAAAGATTTCTGAAAAAATAGAAAGAATCATCACAAATTATAATTAAGTATCAGTACTGTAGATCGTTATACAGTACTGTCTCTACTGTAAGACATAGCGCAATCAAAAAGTTTAAATTACAAAGCATTTAATTTAGTTTTAGAAAGGACAATCAAAAGGTAGGTTGAATCCAATTATGTATTATTATGTCACAAATGAAACAAAAACAAAATTTAAAAAAAAGAGTAAGTTTGTTTTTCCACGGCAACAAAATAAATTACACAAACATCCTTGTACAGGTACTGTAGTTTAAAAACAATAGTGATTTTAGCCAATATACTGTCAGTCAATAATGTAATTCCTGATTGTTCTGTACTTGAGAACAATGTTTCTATTGTTTGTAAAAAGATCTCAAATTTGTTTTGAATTTAATATCATAAATGTTACAGTTACTCAGCATGCAAACAATATCATATTATATTACATAGCCTATGTAAATACGCGAACGTGATTGGTTGAAACTGCATCACAAGACAACGCTTCATGAGCTGCGCCACGGAACTTGCTTGAAGAAATTACTCAACTAAACTATTTAAACTATGCATACATAGCGCCCTCATTTATTTTGAGTCCTTCCTAGATGTGATGAAACACCATTTGTGATTGGTTAATACTCACAGTAGTAACGGGTACGCGCATGACGCACTGAACATCTGGTGATTCGGCTCGAAAGAAGACGAATTATTATTTATTCGGCCTACCTGATAATATTATTATTATTAATGTAGGCTTATTGATGGAAATTCTTCTGTTATTATTTAAACGACCTAGGCTAGTGAATATGTTATTGTCAAGGAATCATTAATTAGTAATTATCTGTATATTATTCTTCGAAAGGTAAGGTGTCTGGGCAGCTTGTTTACATACAATACAAAAAAGAGGCCTACCTAGCCTAGCTACCCGACCCAGCAGATATTCTATTTGTTGTTGGCTATGTAATATAACAGATATCGCCTTTTATATCGGTAAAATATAAGATTAGACATCCCCTCGGGAATGATATTAAGTTCTTGGGAATTATATATTTCCCTCGAACATAGTATCATTCCCTCGGGGATGTCTAATCTTATATTTAACCTCTAAGCAGTCAATATCTGTATAATACTGGTATGCATACTGTAAAAATTATAAAAAAAATCTAACAAGAAAGACAATAGTGATTTTAGCCAATATACTGTCAATTATGTAATTCCTGATTGTTCTTTATTTTAGAAAAATGTTTCTATTATCTAGTTAAATTAGGAATGACATAGATTTAGACTATATCTTTTCTGATATGTCCATATTTGTAGACTCTGAATCAAAACACTGGTATCATTCATTACATGAGCCTATTCCGAATCCAATAAATATGAATAAATTACACAATCTTACGAATACGCAGAACGACCTATCTACCTTGAAAACACATCACATTTGTATTATACGTCGTAACACTTCCACGTTACAAAAGAAAATGATGACGGTGGTACTTTGGAACGTTCCAACATGGGGGCGTGGTTGCGGACTAGTCCATTATGGTACGTACAGGTGTGTTCTTTTTACTTTGGTATCTAAGCTTTCTCTCTCTGGAGAGCATGGGCTATTGTCGGTTTATTCAGGTAAGCTAGGCACGAAATAGGCTACACAATCTTATTAACAGTTCCGATTTGGAGCTACCAACAAATCTGTTAACACTACTCTATGAATTTAAAAGCTAGGCTACTTACTCTTCAGCATCTATGCTCTTTACTGGTGCAATATAGTTACTAGGGATGTATCCTTCTCTGTTTGTTACTGTCGATCTTGCTAACCACCAGTCGCCATCACTAAAGAAAGTAAAATGAAATCAATTGTGATGGAGAAATACTTTATTGGTAATTTTAAAAATTGATCATTGATATGTTGAAGATGCTGTTTTATACTGTACCCTGTATGTTTTGGATTTAAGCCTAAAGCTCTGTTTACACTATCAAACAAGTTGGACCAAAAAAAGTGTGATGTGCCCAAATATAGTAGTGATATGCCAAATTATGGTAGTGATATGACATCATCCTGTCCACACATGGGCACATCACATTTTTGCATAAAGTTTGATAGTGTAAACAGAGCTTAATACATCTCATGGATGTTGAGAAGCACTACTAATTTGTACTTTATAATATGGGACTACTGTATGCCATGTGGAACATTGGAACTATGAAACTGTGTTATTGGTCTCCCAGTCTAGCGGTATTCTAGTCACACATGGAGAAACAAAAAGTGTTTCACAGTAAAAGAATTAGAATTCCTTTAAGCATATTTTCATAAGTAAGCAACACATTAATAAAGTACCAAACAATATTCCAATTTTAATAAATAAAAAACGGTTTACCTATTATTTAATATTTCCATCAACTCGCCTTTCCTAAAGGAAAGGTCATCTTCTGTCCTGGCATCATAGTCATACAGTGCTTTATATGATAAAACTGTCAAAAAAAGAGAGATAATAAAAACATGTTAATTAATATATGTACTGTATGTGAATATGTTAATAAATTCAAATACTTAAAACAGTTTATATTATAGTTCATTCTCAAATTTTAGAGTTTTTGCCAACTGATATTCGGGGAAATTCAGGCATTTTTAAGAATAGGAAAAGATTTTCAACATCTGTTAATTGGAAGTCTACTGTAGTTTCTTGGTAATTCAGTTTTGAATCGCAATTTTTAATGATTAATATAAATAATGTTTGTAGTTGCTGCACAAAAAAAGAAAGAAGGTTTAAAAAAATCGCCTAAAAAAGTAACCAAACAAATAAGATGATCACAGTACTGTACATCCTTGCATCAAGTCTCCTACAGTATCTCATCAGTATTATATCATATCACATATTATCTTTTAATATTTGCCCATTTAAAAGTGAACAAAAATCATATCGTATAAATAAAACAAAACAAATAAAACAGTAAAAATTTCACAGAAAAATTTCACTAATACAGATGAGCACTACAGCTGAAAAAAGGGGGGCTAAAACTTACTTGGAGGCCTTGGAAATGGATTGACTGGGCTTGGTACAAAACCTTCAACCACAGAATTTTGAAAGGCTGGGAAGGTGCTCACAATATCAGCATTGCCTGTATTATTAGATGAATGCCCATGGGCGGGCTCACTTTGTTTTTCTTTTGTTCTACAGTTCCCCATAATGGTAGTCTGTGAGCCTACAATAGAAAAAAACATCAATTAACAGGATTTTGAAATGGGGTAGGGGGAGGGTATCAGACACTGATGAAAAGTACTGTATTTGAAGCACATGCCCTGTTGTGAAGTGAATTTAGGTAAATGATACCCCTACATGATAAGAAATGGTATTCTCTCACATAAAATTCATGACACCTCCCGGTAGTCAGTTGGCCAGAAATGACACTCCAATATACTGTATAGTGTAGCAATCAGCAACACAATCATACAAGTAGTTCTGGTAATGGTGTGCATGTCATGTGAGTCAACAGTGTTTTGTTTTACGTTCAATCAATGTGTAGTCATTTTTTTAATAAAAAAAAGGGGGTAAAAAAGACATATGACTGTTTTAATTAAATCCATGCATTGTGATTTGACGTTTTCAAATAGTAAAATTAAACACATTGAAAAATAAAGGTATACCTTGACAGCATTTATTTGTTATTCTTTTCAATTATATACTGTAGTTCAATTAAGAACTACACTGTATCAAAAAGGGTACTATAGCATCTAAAATAAATTAACATTATTTTTTTAAAGAAATGATCAGTAAAAACCCACAAACAAATCCTTTACACCAGTATCTGTAAAATTTCCCTTTTCATAATACATTGTATAATTAGTTGATTCTTCCTTGTTTGTTAATTCAAGTAGTAACTATTACAAGAGTTTATGTCCTGAATATCCTCACACAAGAAGATTCAGGTTCCAAATAATTTCCTGTGGACACAACAAAATCAAGGCTACTGGATACAAAGTATAAACAGAATCTAAATACTGTGCAAGTTTACTATTGAGCATTATATTATATTATTATAGTTCACTATAATCTCTCTATGTACAGTATTAAGCAAGGATATGTTTTAAAGCCAGCAGAAATTGGTCGACACAAATGTCCCACCCTGAACTCCTTGCCTCCAACGACCTCCTCCACCCCTAAAATAAAACATTTCCAGACCCCAAATGATTACGTTATCAATTGCTAAGAACCTTCTGAAAGCATTGATCTTGATTTAATCGCAAATGCGAGTCAAGTTAAGGTCAACTCACACTAAAAACAGCACAAACATTTTTCAGTAATTTTCTAGCCACAGTTCATTAAAAAAACCATAACAATTAACACTACAAATAGTAGTTGATGGAAACAGTTTTAATGTAATTTTCTTTAAACAATCTGATTTTTATGCCTTTTGGATGCGTTTTCTACTATTTTCACTTTCTTATTTTAAAGACCCCTTCCCTGCAATTTTGGACGTTTTTTGGAAAATAATACATATATATCACTTTAAAAACATTAAACCATGTCATTCCTTGTCTTAAATGTACGTTTTATGGTAAATTATGATAAAAAGTGAGAAACTATGCACTACCTAAGTAGCTCGCGGCGATCGACCTCTCGTGGACGGTCTTAGGCTTAGTTTTGTAGGCCTAGCTGGTAAACATTGGTAACGTACGAACATCATACGCTAGCTATATACCTAGCCTGACGTTGTATAGTTGCTGCATTAATTGTCTTTCTATTTTTGCCAGACTCCGTTGATACAAATTGGGGAAAACCCGGTATTTTCGCTGAAAAGTTAAGAGTCTTCCATTTGTTTTGGCCTCACGGTCGATCGAAAAGTGGGCGAATTACAGGTGAAAAACAAAAATATTAATCCGCGCGCAATGCATTTTGGGATTTATATAGCGGGCCGCTATAATTATTAGAATCGACTTATTTTTCACATTTTTAACCGTTTAAAGACGAAAAAAGTTATCGCAATAGGACCATATAGTATTATTTTTACATTAAATATAGTTTGTGATCTTAAATTACTGTAGATCTAAAAAATGTAGGGAAGGTGGCTCTTGTTTTGCCCTGCATATGCTTGGTCCTCCAACCTGTGGTGTTTGTTACATTCTTATGTTTATTTGAAATAAAGGATGATTTTACAAAATTAAGGTGCAAGCATCGTTCTCAAAGCATCGTTCTCAAAATCATTGTGGCCAAAAGGTTTCTAAACATAGGATTATTTTTGGTATAACCATGGACCTAAACATTTTAATTTATAGGTCCATATTTATAAAGTATAATCAGAGAATATTGATTACTGTATGCATACATAAATTACTATATTTTTGTTGTTCTTTCCTTCTTTCTTTCTTTCCTACTATACTATCCAGACTCATCCATGGGATAGATTGCCACATTTGCAACTCCTTTCTTCATCTCGTTATCCTCCCTTGTGTGACTGGGTCCAGCATCGAAATAGTGCATATTTGTTTTTAGGAATAGATTGATAGTAAAAAATACAAATCTCTCAATATTTTCTCATTATCTGTTGATACCACAAAACATGACTTTTATGTACGGCAAGGTAACATACTGTATAGTACAGTGCTACTGTATACTTTCGCACCGAACATGAAATCGTTTTGTATACAGTACAGTAGGTCAATATTCAGCGCCGTTCAACGGGTTTAATGTTTTTAAATTGGTTTATCCGGAGACATTGGTTGAGGTGTGAAAGTACAATAAATATGGATTTAGGTAATATACTTATAGAAAAGAAAATAGAAAAAAAAAGAAAAAATGAATCACTCTATATGCATGGGTAAGGTCCCTACTGTTACAGTACCAAACAAATGAATAGAATTAGCCTACTACTACCCTGTGTAGAGTCTAGTACAAGCATGGAGTAAAGTTACTCCATGGTACAAGTAAGTAGAGAAGAGGGCTATCCATCTTTTTGTTTCATTTTTTGTTCTTTCATTCATTATAAATAAAATCATGTCAGGCATATATTTCATAGAGGAAAATTACAAATTAAACGATGTGACGACTGATGCATAAAAAAATTCCCTTCATCACCAGGAAGTACGGTAGCACAAAAACGTAGCTACCGAGACTGTTCAGCGCTCACTGATTTGATCGTACAGTAGGCCTAGATTTAGTCTAGGATTTTAATAACAGGGAGCACTAAATAACAATTTCAACACAAACCTTAATTTACATTGGATATCCAAGATACACCAGCTGCAGGACTAATGTCAGTGAGTGGAAAACAAGTAAATTTGCGACTAAATTCCCTCTAAACTCTGTTCGTTAGTTCCGCCAAGCCCAACCAGGAAGTTACCTACAAAATTCCGACGAACAACCTTTGATCCCACATGGATTATTCTATTAATAGGGGAGGGACGTTATGTATAAAGTTTATAAAAACTGAACTATCCCCGATTAATGTTTTACCCCTTTAGTAATGTTGAAAGATCCAAACTTATTTAAGTTGTTTAGTTATTTATTAATTGATTAAATAATAATTAAATCAAGTTAATAGAGTATGCCTACATTATTCGATTTATTTTCTAAACATGCATGCTATTAAGTTTATTCTAGCTAGGTTCAAAACCTCTTAAGCAATACGAAATTAAGTTTTAATCAACCGAAAATATGCTAATTTTTTACATTTTTATTAGTTTGAAAGTCATCATTAGACCTAGTATAGGAGAAATACAAGCATCTTATTAATTGTGATTTAATCTCTTTTAACTTTCTTTTTTTTAAATGAGGCCGCTATAGGTCCTACTCAATACTTTGGGGATCATAATTATACCTTGTCATAATGTACGGGTACGATTTGAATTTCGCTGCTATATTTAGCAGCAGCATTCAATATATTTATAGTTTGTATTAATATTAAATTTATATATTTTTAATGTTTTTATTTTATTCATAGCCCTATTTTACCATTACATCAATCTATAGTTACTAAAGTGATTACAGTATTCCTCCTCGTCCCTCACTGATTTGTTTGCGAGACTCAGTTCTAAACTAGACAACCGAAAATAAATTTGACAAGGTGGTTCATCGTTGGGCATTCATTACCATTAATATCTGACTGAAACTGTAGGCCTACCAACACGAACATCGACGTAACCGTTACGCCACAAAGTACGTATGACTGAACAGCTATTTACAAGATTCAAGACATTTTATTGGTAGGCCTTACGTAGTTAAGACAATAAAAGACGATAAAACTAGATAAATAAATCAAATTGCACAAACGCTATTTATTAATGTAATACATCGTTACGTCATAACTATTAACCGACAAATGCTTCATATCTCAATTGTACTTATTATTTTTTGTAATTATGTTACTGAGGCATGTTTACTTCTAAAGGTGGTTGGCATAAATTATTTTGTATGGCATTTAATAAAATAAAATTATGTTTGTTGAATGAATTAGCTTGGACGACTGAGCATCGGGCATGTTGGTAACATAGAAGAGAACAAGGCCAACAGCCATAAGTCGCGTGCCCTCAGAAAAAAATGAACTTTCAAAAAGTAATGTACATCAAAACAGTTCAAAAAGTACAGAAAAGCGATAAAACGCATAGTGATACCGGACCGACAGACCGACCGACCGACATAGTGAACTATTGAGTCGCGTCCACGCGACTAAAAATCTACCTACAACTTTTAAGTCGCATCTGGATAGTTGAAAGGACATTATTGTCGTGAATCGGTTTGAGAATCTGTTTAGTTATAATAATAGGTTAGCTTAAAGCTTGGTTCCCACTAGCGACGCAACGTAACGCAACCTACGCAACGTAAGAAAATGCCCTTCCGATAATTGCGTCGCTAGTGGGAACCAATCTTTATCTATCGACGCGGGCCTCACACAGACAAATCTGTGAGTAAAGCGTGGTTCCCACTAGGACATAACGTAACGCAACGCTACTACGTATTGACGCAAAGTGCTGTATTGCGCAATCACAAGTGGGAACCGACGACGAATCAGTGCTGACATTTTTGCAGGTTTAATTTCACACAGGAGGGGGCAAATACAATTATCGGAAGGGCATTTTCTTTCGTTGCGTAGATTGCGTCGCTAGTGGGAACCACGCTTTAAGAAGTTACAAGAGTATCGGTATATAAATGCAGCCAAGGTAGCATCTACTTACACATCGAAGCATTACCACCTTTCTTTCGTGAAAATGTCTTCTTCCCATGACGCGCCCATACTAACCATTATAACAATAGACAAATGGTATGTAAATTAGATTTAGGCCTACATTCCGAGGCAGCACACCACCAACCCATTCAATAACAGCGCAAAGCAGACAAAATTCGTAATTAGGCTTTTGTGTGTGGCTCGCGCTGTTTTATTTTATAATTTAATTTTTATAATTTTGTTCTATTAAATTACCGTCATGAGCCGCATAAATTGCATGCCTCGCTGGCCCGCACTGGATTTTCGCACTCTCCCAGACATCCCCCAGCATACACCTCTTATTTCTAGCATAAAATGCGTTAACATCAATAATAACATTGCTTGATATAAAAAGTATTCAACTATCTCTTGAACTACCTCTAGTTGGTAAAAACGTCAATGTCATTCGGCAAATTATAATTTCCATACTTTACATCAACTAATTGTAGGCATAAACATGTTGACAAATTAAAAAAAACACTTCTTTTTTTTCATACTAAAGTTTGTCTTTATTTTACTAATTTTAAGAATTAAATTATAGCATTATTTATCATTATGTATAGCTTTTTACTTTTATACTTTCTGCAGTTATTAATTAGTTATTATTAATTAGTTATTTATAGCATACAAAGAAGTACAAAACATTATATAAAAAGAATAGAACAACGCAACAGCCGTCCGGATAACTGTTGCCTCAAAACTAGATCTAGAAAAAAAATAAATCTATTAATAGCATTATATTAGTCATTTTATAGTTTCATCCATGATTAGGCATCTCGGACGAGTTGACCAATCACAATCGACAATTCAGATGACCCATCGAGTAGTGATTGGTCAAATCAATTGTGGCGCAGTTATGTCCTTGCGTGGGATCCACACTTTACAAGTTTAACAATAAATTAATGTACTACATATATTAATAAACGGTGTGGTAACAATTTCAGGTTTTCATTTCAGGACTGTAGACGAAAGAGTCAATGTTACATAATGCTTGGTTCCCACTAGAGACGCAACTCAACGTAATTGATTTGACCAATCACAAGTATTTATTCGACGGTCGCTTGTCGTTGGTCAACATGCTTGCGTTGCGTTTACGTCCTTGCGTTGCGTCATAGTGGGAACCAAGCTTTAATCTGCAAATTACAGTATATTCATAATTCTTATGATTATTTGGTCGATACATTCATCCTTCTTCTATCGTCCTGAAATCCTGTTCTTAATCCCAGTTACAGTATCATTAAAATATTAAGCTCAGTCTACACTATCGAACTGGTTTGACAAAAAAAAGTGTGATTTGCCCAAATATGGTAGTGAAATTCCCAAATAGGGTAGTGATATGACATCATCATGTCCATATTTGGGCAAATCAAACATTTTTTTTTCAAACTAGTTCGATAGTGTAGACTGAGCTTTAGAGACAGACTATCTCCTAACTACATGGTTTTAACATGGAGTACAATCCATTTGGGCACGCTCACCCTGGCCTGTATAAATACCTGTGTACAATAAGATTAGAGCAATATCAAATGAAATTTACTGGTAATTGAATACTAGGGCAGATCCGAGCCTGGTGGAGAGGTAACGAATACCTATTTCACACTGGGGCGTTATCACCAGCATTTTGTATGGTGTGAGCCACAGTGTCTCCATAGTTTTACTAGGTGATGTTACCCTGCTCCAACCATGAAATCTGTCCCTTTAAAAAATACATTCACATGTAAATAATCATATTATGTGCGATTTATATTGAATTACGATTTTATAGTTGAGATGAATCATGATTGAATAAAGTTCATTTGAATACAACTGTCTTTTTAAGATAAAAATGCAACTGTGAATGTTGAATTATTGATTAATTATATTTATTTTTAATGTTAAAGATATATTGTCCCCCTAAACAAATATTTTGTTGAATATGCCAATTTTTAATGTCTGAAAAAAAAAATAAATATTGTTTTTTACCTGAATTATTTTAACAGAAGTGAATAACTTTATCAAAACTGCAAAATGGCCTATTTAAAGTCTGATTTTATCAATCCTCATTTTTCATGTTTTTGGGAGACAATACATCTTTAATAAAAAAAAGACTGCTAAATATAATAACGTTATTAGTTATTTAAAAAATAAAACTGGTAGGTCTAAAATGATTTAAAGATGTCTATTTGGTAGGCATATCATTGAAAAATGTTTACTTACGCATTATTACTTTAGAAATAATAGTATAGGGATTTCAATGCCTGGAACATAGACATGATTATAGTTTCTAAAATTCTCAAAATTGAAAGAGGTTGTTCTTAACTAGAGTGTCCATACATCCGAAAGAAAATTCTAAAATTATGCTACAACACATGATAATATTCACGCAGATCTACCGTATTGGCCATCAATTTTTGCTGAGCCACGGAATTGATTATTTATCTAGGGGTTAAAATAATTATTTAGAGGCTAATCATTATATATAGTCATTAGGAGAATCATGGAGGTATAATATACCTCCATGGGAGAATACAGTATAATCAATGAATTAGAGTGATTTCGATATTTCACATTGAATTCCATTTTACATTAAAAAAAGAAATAGTAATTAATAAGTTATAATTTGGTCATTTTACATCTGTAGTTGTTTTAATTTTCTTACTTTATATACATACAGTAGTTCTATGAATTTGTTTGTCCTAATTAATTCAAACAAAATTGATAATTATTTTACATGAAGTATGCTTTAAATACATTGAATAGAAAATGTCTACAGTCCTTATAAATCATTTACATTCTCATGAATATTCATTATTTAAATTATTGTCTTATGAATATGCAATCACTGTTATTGTTTCAATCATACTCTCATGGATATTCCATCAATGTTAAATCGTAAATATTCAAATACAACCACATGTATGTTTCATAATTTCAATTATACTGTAGCCTCATGAATATTCATTCACTATTGTTAAAATACATTCATTTATTGATTTTAATTTACATCCTCATGAATATTCATTATTGAAATTATAGTCTCATGAATATTCATTTACTATTGTTACATACATTAATCTATTTAATTTACATTCTCATGAATATTTAAATACTATGCTTATTTTGTTAATTTGTACAATTACAAGGTAATACACTATTCAATAGCAAGGTAATCAAAATCAGCAACAGAAGAAAAACTGAAATTAGGCATGATCTAGATTTTGGAGCGTTAATTGTAGATAATTAAAATAGAGCAAAACTTAAAAAACAAATAACTTTATCAATTATTTATAGTCTCAGTTCTTTATATAGTAGTAAATTCTATTTAGAATTTAGAATAACAAATACAATTAATGTCAGTTTAACCAATGAGTTTTCCAGATGATATGAAATAAAGAAAAATAATTTATTTTGAAAGATATATAGTTGGAAAAAAAAAGAATGGAAAGACAATAGTAAGTACAAATAATGCTTTGTAACAAAGCTAATAGGACAGTACACCACATACATTATATTATGGCAAACTCTAGCGTTTGCATCTTCTATATATAAGTTGTCATTAAAAAAATTGTAAACAACATACAATTAGAACAACACAGATATTTTTTTTTGTCATTTACATAATTTATGCAGATATATACAGTTAAATTCTTCTTGCCATCAAAATCTTGTCGTTCTTTTTTTCAGTGCAAAATAAAAGAACATTAAAAGATCCACCATTTGTTGGAGTTCCGATAATCTAGGCTGACATGGAGCTAAAGCGTGTTGAGGATAACTGTCACCTTGTGGATAAAATAATACTTAATTGATTTGCGTTATACATTCTTCAATATCACATCATATCCGTCAGGAAAAACGAATTAACCCTTTCTCGGTATTTGCATGGTAACCAATCCACCGTCTCCATTCCTTCGTGCAGTTCCTTAGCCTGTCACGGCATGCAGGCAGATTCAAACGGATATTTTCATTCCGATTCCTAGGGTTTGTACATGTATAACAGTTGTGTTTTGTGTTTTCATATATTCTCCTTAATAAACTGGTATGTCATACCATCGAACGCACCCCTGCTAATACTGTATATACAAATAACACATGGTCACGTTTGTATGTGATGGCAGAATACACTACAGGTAATGAATATCGGATTATCTCTCTCTGTCATCATTGCTCAGTCAAAGGTCAACATAGGTCAAAAATCAAAAGAAATATAGAACAGACCGTATATTATATATTTTCAGACAACTTTACTCGCGCATCCTAAAGCAAGTTTTTAAACCGTTATACAGTAAACATCTTCCGGGTAATTAAAGTAACATGATCAATAATGGCACCGAATGATTTCCACAGTATTTGAAACATATGACAATATGTATTCTTGTCTCTATCAGCACTCATCTGCCTCGCGGTATTCCGGTTCCGTTGCAACAAAGTAGTCATCCAAAAAGTGGTAAAGGAATTCAAATGTTGGTCTTTCCCGAGGGTCTTCAAGCCAACACTGCATCATAATTCTGTAGAGAGAATCTGGGCAATGGACTGGTTTTGGCATTCGGTACCCACGCTGAAGTTGGTCCAATACTTCTGAATTTGAAAGACCTGCAATTAAAGGCAATCAAACATAAACGTCAAATACATGTAAAAATACTAAAATTTGGGAGAAAAGGTCTTCTTTTTATTACAAAACAAAATTCAAAACCGTGTTAAGCTATTAAGAAATTGAAATTCTGACAAAAGTATTCTGATTATATTACTCTATTTAAAGCGGAAATTTAGAAATGCATATTTAATAATGATTTTAATTGTGATGACTTTGTTTACATGTATTTATTGTTTTTTATTTTATCTTAGTTATGTTTTATATTATTGCATATGCACAGTATGTTATATAAAATTAAGGAGCACCCTTAATATAAGTTGATTTGTAATGAATACTAGATTTAGTACTGTACATTGAATAGATATAATACTTCCCAGGAAAGGGCAAATGATAATATGACTTCAAATTTAGTATGAATAATTTGATTTTTGACCTTTGTAGGAAAGGTTGTTTATTCAACCATAAAGAAATTAACTGCATCTTTAAAACAATGTAGTTTAAAAATCACATTTGTTGTTTTAGAAACAAGAAAATGATTGTTCTGTATGAGGTTTTATAAACTTTTTACCTGGATATGGCATTTGACCTTTAGTTACAAGTTCAGCCAACAGTATGCCAAAAGACCAAATGTCAGATTTTATTGAAAAAGTTCCATAGAGGGCAGCCTCCAATGCAGTCCATTTCACAGGAAACTTGGATCCTATAAAAAAACATAACATCAGAAATAATTCATTAACAGAAATATTAATGAGATTTCATGCCATTCAGAATTGGTTATAAGTTGAGCGGTTGAGACAGTGGAACTTTAATATAGCCATAGCCATAACATCAGCAAGGTTTCAAGGCTCACTCACTCCATGGTTCTGGTGGTAGAACAAGTCTTCTCGGATAAGGACTATAAACCGTAGGTCCAGTGTACACATCTAGCTCATGTGCACTTTAAAGAACCTAGTACATCTCGAGACAAGTAGGGGGTTATCCCGGTGCTGTTGGTGACACAATGTGACCTTTAGGAGAGAAGAATGTTGTTGAAAAGGTGTAATATCCAAGTCCACATTTCTCTGATTTTCATGTAACAGTTCTATATAAATGTCACATTACTTTACATTCTAAGTGATATCTTATGGTGATAATGCTATGAATGCATTGTTCTATTCATTGTCAAAGACAGCTTCCCGGTCTAGTCTTTGACAATGGATTGATTGAAATTTATATTTATACTGGGTAACCTCTTCAGTCTAAGACTGGTCTCCCAGGGGGCCCAGTTGGTGATCAGTGGCTGTGATGTACTAATACACCGGGGTAACCCCCTAGTCGTCTCGACAGATGTACTAGGTTCTTTAAAGTGCACACGAGCTAGATGTGTACACTGGACCTACGGTTTATAGTCCTTATCCGAGAAGACTCGTTCTACCACCAGAACCATGGAGTGAGTGAGCCTCGAACCCCTGCCGATGTTATGGCTATGTAATTACGGTTCCACTGTCTTAACCGCTCGGCCACTCACTCACACACTGCGAGTCCCCTAATTGAATAAAAGTTTAATTAAGACATTAGGTGTTAAGACGATCTACTATTTTCGATTAGTGTACATGTGCAATGGATCTCCATTGCTTGACATTCCATTTCTCGCCTAAATTATCTGCCTAAAGATACAAACAATACGGCACAGACAGGTCTTGTACTCATTACCCGATACAGGGTTTATTGTTTCCTGGAACTACCTTACCTTTCCTAGCAACATATTCATCTTCTTTTATAATCTTGGCCAGACCGAAGTCCGCAATCTTGACCAAGTTATTCTCTTCTACTAACACGTTCCTTGCTGCTAAATCTCGATGGATAAAGTTCTTCTGCTCTAAAAAGTACATTCCTGATGAAATCTGCAGAACGAAACAAATAAAAGGAGAGAGAAAATATTGACTTACAATCTATTTGATCATTTTTGAAGACCGTAACTCGTCTATTTACGACTAATTTAAAAAAGCATGAAAAACATTCTGATTGACCAATGGGTGAAATGTTTTAGCCAGTCATTTGGATGTAAATAAATAAAATGATAATTCAAATATTAAACAGTTAGAAAATAAACTAAACAATGAATGAACAATGACATCATCACATTTTTTTGTCACATTAAGTTTGATAATGTAGACAGAGCTTTAATGTTGCCTTCTCGCATCACACATAGCACCATCTTGTCCTTTAATTTTATTGAAAAGTACATACCTGTGACCCCATGTCAACTAGATGTCGAAGCTTAAGGTACACAGAGCTGTCAGCTCGTAGGTAGTCAAGTAAACTGCCATTAGACATCAACTCTGTTACAATGTATATAGGTTCCTAAAGACAAAGAAGGTTCAAATAATATTAGTACAGATGAAGAGAGAAAGATGAGGTAGAGAAAAGGTGAAAAAAATAATTCTACAAAAAATGATGATAATAATACTTTAGTAGCACTGATTGCAATGAAAGCAACAATGTTTAACAAATGAAAATCACAAGGATAAAGATAATTGAAGATGATGATGATGATGATTGTGGATAGATAATGAAGGACCGATTAAGATAGTGGTGGAAGCTACAATAGGAATAACAATACAACAATGATTAAGATATTGATAACAATGAGGATGATAATTGATAACAATGAGGATGATAATTGATAACAATAATGATGATAATTGATATCAATGAGGATGATAATTGATAAAAATAATGATAATTAATAACGATGATAATTGATAATGATGATGACAATTGTTATTATATTAATGACTGCAGATTAATAATATAATAGTGATAATAATTACAATGTTTCAACAATAATTGATGAGGAATGGCAATGAAGAAAATTTATTATGATGAAGATAATTATTGATGATGAAGAAGATGTTGATGATGATGTTGATGATGTTGTTGAGAATGATGATGAGGATGATGTAGATGATGTTGATGATGTCAATGATGTTGATGATGATGTTGTTGAGAATGATGATGAGGATGATGTAGATGATGCTGATGATGTCAATGATGTTGATGATGATGTTGTTGAGAATGATGATGAGGATGATGTAGATGATGTTGATGATGTCAATGATGTTGATGATGATGTTGTTGAGAATGATGATGAGGATGATGTAGATGATGTTGATGATGTCAATGATGTGATGATGATGTTGTTGAGAATGATGATGAGGATAATGTAGATGATGTTGATGATGTGATGATGATGATGAGGATGCTGATGATGATAAGGATGCTGATGAAGATGCTGAGGATGATGATATTGTTGATGGGATGATGATGAGGATGATGTTATGATGATATTGATGATATGATGATGATGATATTGATATGATGAGGATGATGATAGTGATGATGATGATAATGATGAGGATGATGTGATGAGGATAATGATGATGCTGGAAGAGAGTCATAAACTTACCGTGTCTGAGCATACAGCGTATAATCGCACCAATTTCTCATGTCTCATCTCCTTCATAATGTTGGCCTCTGCAAGGAATGCTTCTGGAGACATGGTTCCTGCTCTTAAAGTCTTGATAGCGCATGGAGTTGTACCTTTCCAGTATCCTATTAAAACGCAATCAAAATTTGAATAAACAACTTATGACAAAAAAGATCGACGTTTCGGAACCATCATGGAACCATTCTTAAGAACAAATGAGTAAAATTAACAACTAAAGAAAATAAAAAGCACCAAATGGTGACAGGAAATACTAAACAATTAGTAACAAAGACTGAAAAGCCTAAAAAGATAAGCTCCTACTCTTGTTAATTATTAAAACAATTTTGCCTTGATTGAGTCATTTTGTTTGTTAAGGGACTAAAACTCTTAACTCTTGAATTAACTCTAAAGTATTTCATTAACTAAGAAATCAAACTTGGATCTGCACTTAGACAATACTTACACAACCTACATTTGATTGCTTAATTAATAAAATGCTTTGGATAAAGAGTTGAAACTTGTATTTCACAAATTTAATCATTTGCCATCGTTATTGTTTTTTAAAAGCATAACATTACGTCGATATACATATATCTTTCCACCTTCACTTACCTTTCCATACTTCTCCAAATTGACCGGCACCGAGTTTCTGTTCGAAGGACAGCTCGTGCCGCGAAATTTCCCAAGCGTCTCTGAATGATGGGATAATTAACGTTTCACGTGTGCACGGTGATGTCAGCTTACAACAAAGACCCTCTGCTTGGCCTAAAGAAAAATAATTCTATATTTATTCAGGCTCTGATGGTGTCATTATGAAAACGGAAAAATTAATGTTTAAAAAATGCACATGCTCGCCATCATGCAACAGGCAACATGTCACCATGGCAAGAAGCTGCCATGGAAAGTATGCAGCCATGAAGCAGAAGGCAGAGCCTGTGCATCTCATTGCCATGGCGACGGCAAGCTTCATTGACATCGAACATAGGCAAAAGAAATTTATGTAAACAGTAAAACTAAAATATTATAAATGCGGCTTTTTTCATCCTTATAATCTTTGTTTTGTTTAATTTAAGAAATATCAATCACAATACACTTTATTTATTTTAGTAAACATTTTCAGTACTATGCAATATTAAGCCATGCAAATCATTTGCATAAATTTGAATATTTGATATCACCTGGGAAATACTTTTGTGAGTTGTATTTGTTTAGTTTCTTTGGCATAGTTTCACAACGATAAATATAATATTTATTATTAACACGATAAACACTTCTGGTACCCCCATGAGGTATTAATCCTAAATACAAATAATAAATAAGATTGTTATTATTTGTTCTTTATACTGGGTAGCCTCTTCAGTCTAAGAATGTTCTCCCAGAGGGCCCAGTGTACAGTAGAGTGTACTATGATGAGTTTGTGACAGTGGCTGTGTGTGAACTAGCACACTGGGGTAACCCCCTAAATTTCTCGAAAGATGTACTAGGTTCTTTAAAGTGCACATGAACAAGATGTGTACACTGAACCTACGGTTTATAGTCCTTAACCGAGAAGACTTGTTCTACCACCAGGTTCCACTGTCTTAACTGCTCGGCCACTCACGCGCTCGATGAAGAATAAAAGCAACAATCAACAATAAACAACAGATATCTTGAAGAATAGGAAATTGAGGACTGACCTTATTTCTAAAGCTCTACCTACACTATCAAACTTTATGTGACATGATGATGTCATATCACTACCATATTTTGGCATCACCAGTATATTTGGGCACATTCTGATTTCGTCAAACTAGTATAGTAGTGTAGACAGAGCTTAAGATACAATTAACACGGTGAAACTATTCTATTCATCTGAAATAGGGCATTAATTGTCTAATTACAACTCGGTAAAGCTAAAATATTTAGGCATAGCGGGGCATACCGACAGCCAACTTTTTAAAAGCCTGTTTATACTGTGGCTGATGACAACGACAATAAATGGATAGAGAATTAGTATTCGTCATTACATAATAAATGACATTTCCATTCAATGATGGTTTATCTGTGTTTATTTGTTGTTTTGTCACTAGAGTAACACAAATACATTCTTTCTTTAATACAGCAAACAAAGGAATCTATAGGGCCTTTAATGCTGTCTTTGATGAAAGCCAGCCACCACTGTCCGTACCAGTAAATATGGTTGTCAACAAAATGTGGAGCATTTATTCTATCTGAAGCTCTTCCTACACTATCAAACCAGTTTGACAAAAAAAGTTTGATGTGTTCAAATATGGTTATGAAATGACATCATCATGTCCATATATGGGCACATCACATGTTGTTGTCACATACACTTTGATAGTGTGGACAGAGCTTAAGCTAGCCACATGCAATAATATGAAAAATGATAAAAGTAATTTAATTATACAAACCTCGATAGTGCAGTATAAGCTCTTGTATTGTACGGAATTCCTTAGTTCTTGCAATGTAAAATAGAGAGGTATGCTTCTGTTGTTTAATCTTGTAATGTCTAACATTAGGCCCCGAGCTGGTAAAATCTCTAATAGACAGGGCATGGTTACCTGAAATTAGTGTCATTTGGAATTAGCCCTGTCTCATGGAAAAATGATATCTCATGGTGAAAATGAACAGCCCTAAAGTACAGTACAGTACGTTCAGCTTTCTTTAAATAGTTTGAGAATTTTTGCCAAGCAACTTGTTGTGTGCGCCGTCTATAACTGTTATACTCTGTGTCCAAAGTTGGAGCACTTTTTAATCTTCCCGGCCTAGCATTCGTCGATGATTTACGGTGGACAACAATTTTAAATTTTGTTTGTTATAAGTTTAGGGTGTTATAAAACAAATAATTAATGTTTTGTATTTGATGAATGGAGAGAATATTTCATTTGTTGAAACATTGACTGCTTTATTTTTCAACTTATGAAATATTCTCACCACCCACCTCATAAACATTCATTATTTGTATATTATATAACACCAAAATAAATTCTTGTAATTTGATTAAACGGTTGTGGGGTTACATGGTGTGCAATAGTATGCACTATTAAACGGTCATTCAATAGCACCTAATAAATTTGGTGAATGATGATTCACCTCATGCCATTATTTGTACCATACACTAATAAACATTCATTAATTGTATACTATAAATTGACATTATATATTGGGCATTAACATGACCTGAAATATTTAAATACCTGGACTTGTTTCACTTTCTCGCACCAAGAATGAACCTTTAGGAAGACTTGCCTTCATCAGCCTATTAGCAGCATCTCCACGGCTGATGCGCCCAAAAAACCACCTGTAAAAAAATAGGTAAAAGTTTGTTATTAATAAGTACCATTTAAAATAGGAAAATGAAAAGAATAATATAAAAAAATATAAAGCTTTCAAAACAATAGGTTTAAAGTTCTCAGAAAAAAAATAAATTTTTTACCAGTTCACCCTCTTGTATACAGACTAAACAATGTGAACGTACAAATTAGTTCGGTTTGGTGGCTTACAATGATAACTAGTTTGACAAAAAAAGTTATGTTCCCAAATATGGTAGTAATATGCCTAAATATGGTAGTGATATGACATCATCATGTCACGTACAGTTTGATAGTGTAGACAGAGCTTAAACTGTATTTGTGTAGCTCACTGCACTTTCAGAACTGTCCTCAATATATATAGAAAGTCCACTACAGTAAAATGCAAAAAGCATATTACCAAAATAGTAATTGAAATAAATCATATTGATATTATAAAATATGATATAATATCATATTTTATAATATCAATATGATTTATTTCAATTACTATTTTATACTAAAATACTATAACATTAACAATCACAATTTCTTGTTCTTGTATTCAAAATTATAAAAGAAGATAGCCCAAATGAAATTTTTTACCGAAAACTAAAATTGGTTAAAACTATTTCTTAACTGTCTACATGATCAAGCTTTATGCGACAACAAAATGTGATGTGCCCATATATGGGCATGATGATGTCATGCACTACTATATTTAGGCATATCATTACCATATTTGGGTTCATCACACTAATTTGATAGTGTAGACTGAGCTTTACTTAAAAACTGTAGTTAAAAATGAGGATCATTGGATAAGGAAATAAAACCAATCAGTATTTAAACAGGAAGTTGAACAAATAATTTACAGAATGTATCCGGGAATAACACTGTAATAAACAGGTACTTCTGAATTGTGTAATTAACTCTCAAAAAACATCAAGTCCATACAAAGAGGTATAGCATAATAACGGGTACCTATTGTCTGGTAATAAGTATAGTAACAAAGTACATAGGAAAAGGGATTAGATCGTCTAACCCATAGTATTTGAATGGCTGTACTATGAACAGGTTATTGTATAATTAAATACTCAAGCTCAGGCTTTCGGTTTAGAGCAAGTACTGTACACAATTATCAGGAAGAGAATGGAAGTTTTTAAAAATTCATTAAAAAAAATTGATTAAGCCCTTTCAGATGGTTCTCGAATATAGTAATTAAGGAGTAAAAGAACTGGAATGTTCAAATTTTATGCAAGGCTATTTGTACTGCAAGACTACTGGCAGCCAATGTTTAGACCAGTGGTGTAACGCAGGCCTAGGCCCCTGGTTTAGGAACCCTAAGTGGCCCTCCAAAGAGGCCTCAGACATTTTTAGCCTTTTTCGACATATTTTAATGCCTGTTTTTCCTCTGGGCACTCCTCAGAGGCCTCTATAAACTCTGGGGCCTTTGGGTTTAGCCAGTGACCACTTATAGCCATTACGCCACTGGTTCAGGCCCGCATACAAGGTCTTAACATATCCTACATCCTTTATTAACTTAAATCAACACTCGTTGGTGGATCTCGTAAAAACTAATGGATGAATGGTTAAAATAGAAAACATGGTAATTATCAAATTAATCTTTGTATGTCTGTTGTCCTTCGAAATAGAAAACAGTTGGTGAGTCATTACTATGCCCTCTCACTCATCAAGAGTGAAATTATTTTAAATAATTGAGAAATGAATACAGTACATCCTGAAACAGGTATGACTACTGAATGACAGGTATCAACATGCTATACTACAGTACAGTGTAAATACAATAGGTATGGACCTTGATTTTTATAGTATCTGGTGTTTTTTGGAATATTGTACAATAATAATATATAAGTAGAGAGAAATTAATTCATTGTCATGTTAGTATTTTGTTTCTGTTTTGTAAATTAAAGATGTATTTATTAATTTGAATTTATTCAAAAAGGTTAACCCTTTGAATTTAGTTGAACTTGCAGGCCAGCTGATATCAAATATAAATATACCAATAAATTTACAGTACAGCATAATAATGTGTGAACATTTAATTTTCTAGATTTAAACATTTTAATAACTGTAATATTTAAAACTATTGTTATAATTATTTATTGATGCTACTACTGTATGTATAACATAATAATATCATAATAAAATCAAGGCCAGTAGAGATGGTTAAAACAGTAATAATAATTGTATGATAATTTGATAAACCAACCATAAAATACCAAGAAAGATCATATCTCAGACAACAAAAGTTTTTGTTTGAAAATTGTATATATCGTGTCCTATTATCATGGTTGACAATATGATACAATAACGTCAGAAAATTCAATATGACGTAAACACATTTATACAGCATAATAAGAAAACAGTATTGGCTAATTGATATTAGTTTGTGTTGCTGTTTGATATGAATACACACACACCTATAGTGAAAACAACCTTTAAATACTAGTCTGTAGAGAATCGTGTGGGCCTTAAAGTTTCATATCAGCTACATAATCTACAAGAGCATGACGTAATAAGCAAAAGGCCATTAGATATTACGCAAAAGCAGGATGTAATATCCTGAAAACTTTTTAAAGATAATAATGCAGAAATGTTCTCACTTAAGCTCTGTCTACACTATCAAACTAGTTTGGCAAAATATGGTAGTGATATGCCCAAATATGGTAGTGCTTTGACATCATATGTCCATGGGCACATCACATAAAGTTTGATAGTTTAGACAGAGCTTTACATTGATGGGTCACTGTAGGAAGCAGAATGACCCACTTGCATAACTTAACCTTATACAGTAGGGTCATATTTTTATGGCTAGATCTAAATGTATTGTTCATAATTTTTGCTTGCTACAATGCTATACATTTTTTCAACTTTTTAGCGCTGGTTTAGTAATACTTACTCTTCTGACTCTAGACTTTTTAGCGCTGCAATATAGTTGTTTGGAACATATCCTTCTTGCTGTGTCTTGATTGACTTGGCTAACCACCAGTCCCCTTTGCTGAAAGAAACAAATACAAAGTATAATTGATGACATCTGATTGGTAAAGCTCTAGACACTATCGAACTTTATGTGAGAAAAAAATGTGATGTGCCCATATAGACATGATGATGTCATATCAGTACTATTGTATTTGGGCATATCACTTACATTTTGGCATACAGTACTATATCACACTTTTTTGTCAAATGAGTTTGATAGTGTAGACAGAGCTTAATTAGGGTTTCCAATGCTCCACTGAAATAATTATAAGAAATCGAAAAATGTACAACTTAAAAAAATATGAAATGGTTTTTGACAAAGGATTCATCAATCATAATATTGACATTTTTCCAAATTTTATGTGGATTTTTTTTATAGCATAAAGCTCTGTCCACACTATCAAATTAGTTTGACAAAAAAAAGTGTGATGTACCAAAATATGGTAGAGATATGATTATAATTGTGTTCATATATGGGCACATCATTTTTTTGGTTACATAAAGTTATAATAAAAATATAGTATAACATTAACAAAAGAGCTTAAGAAATTTACTAAAACAATCTGAAGCCTATTATTGCATGTACAGTGAAATTGGTAATTCTGGTATGTATGAATTATCATATTCAATATCCATAGTCATTCAATTATTATTTATTTATCACATGAGTCTCTACAAACATATTCTGTATTGATTTTATTACAAGGTCAAGGGGTTAAAAGCAGGTTATGTTGCAGTAGTTTGGAAATACCAAGTTATTTCCTGATCATCAAAGATTAAGACTCAAAAGAGTACCTACTGTATTGTAAAAATAAAGTTACAACAATAGAATTGGGCCTAATATTCACAAATAATTATGGTACCTATAAAATAAGTTTAATTTGGTCTATTGACAAAACAACTATCCCCACCTCTCTCAGTCATGATTGATTGCTTTTTAACCCTTTACAGTAGGTTTGGAGAAGAAAATACTCTATTTATAAAAGACAAAATGTAATACTGTATAATGTTATTTTCTTAGATTTATAAATTTCATGTGTTCAAGAGATTGACTGTTTTGGAGACGAGAACCCCATTCATATGATACTACCGTACTACCCCAGGCTTTTATCGTTCACGAGGGTTTTATTGTTTTGGTGTAATACTGTATGTTATTGTTAACAACATAAATACTCCATACAGTAGAAATGAAAAATACAAAATAATTAATTTTGAAAAGTGATAAAATACAGTAAAAACTGTATCAAAATGCTTGGTAAGAATATACTATAGGTCACGTCAATCAATGAATTCTACTACAAATAGAAATGTGTACAATATTGTGTATTATGCATGTGGCCTGGCATTTATTCAAGGAAATAAATAAAGGCCCCTGGGGAGTTTATTTGAGTGCGGGGGGGGGGGGGGGGGGGTGTTTGGGGGTGTTGTTTATTCAAAATGATGTTCTAGAGGGGTCAGTACCTATTTTAACTGTACCCTGTTCAAATAACCACATTCAGTCATTTTCATTGAATTTTCATTCATTTTATTACACTATTTATTGAATCCATGAAAGAATATTAATACAATGAGAAAGGTTGTGTTCTTTGAATACACAAAGAAAACAAAACTTCTAAATATTTTATTTTAAAACTATGTATAATGGCAAAGGTTGCCGACTAAATAGTGAATAATAACTGTCTTCATTCACAGTATGAGGAAGTAAAAGGTAACTAAACTTTATGCCAAACAGGGTGGGCCAAAATTGGTGGAAACGCTGATTAATTATTTATTAATCGCGCCGACCCTTTAGGCAGTTATATTCAAGAGAACAGTAGCTTTAGGAAACAGCTACCATGCGGGTTTATGAAGGCCGAAAAATGGTTATTTGGAAACTTGGACTGGTCATGTGCACATCCCAAAGCACTTCTGGGAAAAGAAAGTCTGAATGAAAACATTTGCTGATGAATATTGAGATGCATGTATAGCAGGTAGTTATCGTGAGATGAGTGGCGTTTTTTGTAAGAAATATTTCTTGTTTTTATGGTCTATCAAAGTTTGAAAGAATGTGTAGAATATTAAACTATTATTGACTAGTTATTATTTTAATAAGAACTTAATTTTTAAGCTTGGTTCCCACTAGCGATGCAACGTAACGTCAATACGTCGTAGCGTTGCGTTACGTTGCGTCGCTAGTGGGAACCACGCTATGTGAACTTAATGTTTAATGTTTCCATACCCAGCCTTCAGTAAATTATATACTGTAGACAGGCAATTCAATTCTCTCCAAACAATGGCAAACATGAGTTTGAAAATGACTTTTTTAGGTACTGTATCATTCAAGCATGATTCTTTTGATGTTAATTTTAAGCTCCAACTACACTATCAAACTAGTTTGACAAAAGAGTGTGATGTGCCCAAATATGGTAGTGATGTGCCCAAATATGGTAGTGATATGACATCATCATGTCCATATATTGGCACATCACATTTTTTTGTCACATAAAGTTTGATAGTGTAGACAGAGCTTTAAAAGTGTAAAAACTAATATGACAGCTGTAAATTTCTCTTAAACCATGATACCAAATTGTTTTGACTTTGGAATAAACCTGCCCACACATAAAGTAGCAGTTATAGTGATAAAAAATAATAAGGATAAAAATAAAATAACGTGTGGGTGTATACACAATACAGTGTTTGTGTTATCCAATGTTTTTATTTACACAATGTTTGCATCTAATCTAAAATTATTTACTATAATTCTAAAAATTTTTTTTAGGGGTCAAGTTAAATTTTTTATTTTTTGAAGCAATTGCCTAAATTGATGAAAGAAAGGGACAAACAATATTTTAATAAAAAATAACATCCCAAATATTTATGGATTTGTCATTTAATCAGAACCATGATTCCTTCCAATACAGTACATATGCACTTATAGACATGTCAAATTGGACTAAATAATCAATAATACTGTAGTTGGAAACTTAGGAAGGTTATAATAGTTGATTATTTCATTGTACACTCAAGTATTAATAATGCTTAATAGGAAATATGTGTAGGTGTAGGACTCGCAGTATTGTGTAAGTTCCTGTGTTTCTTTCCCAGAAATATACATTGTGACACTGTATTTTTGTGGCCATGCTCGCCAATCACACAGTGACATATTTTCCTTAAATAATTATAAGGATTTCCCGTAGAGTAAGTGGCAGAAAGGAAAATTTTTGTAATATTTTAAGGTTTAATTGTTTCCCTTACGACAGTACCTTGGGAATGGTGAAATACGACTAAATTTCTATTAAGCATCCCTATAGGACTGGCTACTACAACAGTACTGTAATAAAATTCCAATTGCATTCTGGGAAATGTTTTAAGAATGTTGTTGTGGTCAAATGTGGCACAACATCAGAAAGGATTTGTTCTGGTGAATACACATTGTATTTCCCACAAATTATGTTAAAATACTGTATAATACCAATCAGTTAAAAAAGTTTTGACTGACTACAGTATGCCAATGATACCAACCATCGAAACAAAATCGGCCGCACAATTTTTGTTGAGTTACACTTACAGTTAGTTTGATTGGGTTAGATTCATTACTAAAGCATGGTTCCCACTAGAACGTAATGCAAGGACGTAAACGCAACGCAAGCGTTTTAACCAATGACAAGCGAAGTTATAGACATAGTTTGATAGTGTAGACAGAGCTTTATGCGTCATCTGCTTTATAAAAGAATGCGGTTGTAACAAAAATAAACATGCATACTGTAAACAAAATCGCACCCACATACTGTATTAAACGAAAATGCACTTTTGATGATGTATGGATTCAATGGAGCATTTATTGAATATTGCATGGCCCATAATCATCCAATCAAATGACAATAATTTAATGTATGTGTTATATAAAACCAAATATTATTATTTGTACTTGTCAAATGGTTTAACCAAAAAGTTAAATTTATTTATCATATATTATTAGTGTGGGCTAAAGCTCTGTCTACGCTATCCAATTTGATGTGACAAAAAATGTGGGCATATCACACTTTTTTTTGTGTCAAACTAGTTTGATAGTGTGGACAGAGGTTAATACTTGAGAATGGGCATAATATACTGTACCTGTCATCCAAGATCTGAAGAGTATCTCCTTTCTGGAAACTTAAATCTCCGTCAGTTCTTGCATCATACTTATATAAAGCAATGTAAAGATTCTGCTGCTCAACTAGAAGAAAAATAAACCATTTAATTATTAAACCAAATCAAATTTATTCGTTAAAAAAAGCAATTTTCCTCTCAGCAAATTAGGTCAATCACATATTTTCTTGAAAATGTTTCATATCAGCTTAATGGTATTAACTGTTTAGCAACTGCTTAATATTACGATATGAATAGAATCTATTCTGTAAGCAGGGCAAGTCCCAATTTCCTGTAGTACTAGTATTTAGTAGGGCATGATGTAATGCATGGCGAAAGTGAAATTAAATAATGTTACAGGTATTAAATAAAGTGTAACAATTACAATAGTTAAATGTGAGTTACAAAGAATATACAAAATTATTAGACTGTAGAAAAAAGTTTTCTCCTGTTGAAGTTGAATTTGTCAGCAAGAATTACCACAATAAATCTGCTTTCAACTAGTATTAAAAATGGTATGAGAAAGTATAAAATAAACACCTTTTAGTCTAGGCCACACTAGACATTTTACTTTCCATTCAATTGGATTGATAAAGTATAAACTAATTATTCCTTTCTTTCTGTAAATGTACTCCACTACAGTGTTTGTCCCTTTGCAAAATTGTTATGGACTATTTCGGTTGCGGTTTAGTCTTTCTTTTTAGTTTGTATTGTACAGCACTTAGAGGTTTCACAACATTACTGTAGGCACTTTATAAATCCAAGATATTATGTAAATATCATTATTTTCAAAATAGATAAATGTTTTTTTTAATTGCTGACATGCCGATGATAGATATGTCTATTTCAATTGTTGGTCAATTAGTATTCGAATAGCAGTATGAGTTGAATAGGGGGAATATTTTCATGTGGAGCATAGTTGAATGGGACAGTCAGACTTTTAACGAATACAAAACATAAATCATTGTTTTTAAAATTAAATGTACTGTAAGTGCTATTTTAAAGCAAACTCATTATTCCATAGTATCCATTTTGAATCAAAATACACTACTGTAGGCTATCCAAAAAGGCGGCACTAGGCGTTTTGCGTCGGAGAAGTTTATACAATACACTCTGTAGGTGAGTTTTCAAATGTGCAATAGTCATACAGTTAATATACAGCAGTCTACAGTATAGTCTCACTCACACATAAATCTTAAAATGTGTGCAAAACGTTACACACTGTACCATGCAACAATATCCTTAATATTCATGATATGAAATCAACCAATCAAATGTTAAGAATACGCTTTTAATAGGTATGTTATAATAGTGTAATAATGTTTATTGTTAGGTTGTGTGATCAATGCACAACATACTGTATACATGGTATGCATGTCATGATCATTGTAACACCTAGGCCCCGTTTCTGCTGCCAAAAATATACCGTATATACGGTATATTTTATATACGGTATATTTTTTGGCAGCAGAAATGGGTCTCATAAAAAATATACCGTATATATTTGCGGTATATATACTGCATAAATATCCCCATTGTTTGTGGATATTATACGGTATATTCCAAAATATACCGTATATTTCGTTCCCCGTTTCTGCTGCACTCAAAATATACCGTAAATGTGACCCGACTCATGACACGAGGTCAAAAACTAACAGAGCGCGACGCGTTTGTTTTGGTTTTTCTGCTGCATTGAAAGTTGAAAAACACGTGTAAAAGCAAGCAACAGATAAAAATGTCACTGTGGACCGAACAAATCACTATTTTTGCAATTCAATTGTGGGGGGAAGCGAAAGTTGGGGGGAGACTGCATGGCAACAGAAGAGATACCGAGATTTTAATTACAATAAATCGAATGTTCTTACACGACAACAACGTGATGTAAAATCATGGTAAAATACTGTATAATAGAAAATGGAAATTAAAACGGCAATATAGGATAATATAGCATAATATAAACTCAATTTGAATAACAGAGTTTATTTATAGTGACATTTCTAGATTGTGCTTGTATGTGCGGTGTAAATTCGTTGCCACTTCTGCTCATTAGATTTAAAATAGAAAGCAATGCTACGACGTTTTGAGAAACCATCATTGTTTTTGTCAGCATGTACCGGTAGGTAAAAACCTCACTACACGAGGTCAATCCATACTTCCGTCTCACGAAATGCATTTTGGGTAATGAAAGCCAACTTTTTTACAACCCACCCACGAAGTATGTGCAGCGGAAACGGTGCACGAATTTCATATACGGTATATATACGGTATATTTATACGGTATATTTTGGGTTGGCAGCAGAAACGGGCCCCTATTGTACAATACGCTACAGCAGAAATCTAGTACATGTGGAAACATTCATTTCTTAATTTGCAGGGACTGCCTCAAATTCGTTCGTTTCGTTCGTTTTTATTTCACAATGCATCAAACTTAATATTTTTACATAATAAGTATTAAATAAAAAAATGCAAAGCCTGGAAAAGACCAAATAAGCTCAATATAGAGCTTTAAGCCTGGTTTCACCAGTACAAAATACACTAATAATTGTATCAATTACAATAGACAATAATTAAATATTAATTAAAGTAGTAGAAATAATATTATATTGTATTGTGCTGCATTATGCAGTCAAATACAAGCTTGGTGCATGGTCTTGTGGTATGAATACCAGACTAGTGATCTGAAGGTCTTGGGTACAAGTCACAGCCAAGAATCATACAGTACTCTCAACTACTTTGCAGTACAAAAGTATACGTCAGAGTAGGACAAACATCTGACCAAGTATTTAAATTACTTACTAGTTAGTCTTAAGCTCTGTCTACACTATCAAACTAGTTTTATAAAAAAAGTGTGATGTGCCCAAATAAGGTAGTGATGCTAAAAAAGGTAGTGATATGACATCATCATGTCCATATATGGACACATTACATTTTTTTGTCACTGTACATAAAGTTTGATAATGTAGACAAAGCTTTAAGCTCTGTCTACACTATCAAACTAAAAAAATGTGAGTGCCCTATGGAAATGGTGATGCACTGTGGTACATCAGTACTTCACTTTTTTGTCAAACTAGTTTGATAGTGTAGACAGAGCTTTACATAAGATAAATACAGCATGAACATGTTTGTATATTGTTAGTCTTTACTGATGAAAATAGTTATCTCCATGCAAGAAAGGAAATAAGATAGGGTACAAAATGTTAGAGAAAAGTCCACAAAATGTCTGTGGCGTGGTGTAGTGTAGAGCTGTAGTGTACAGTAGAGCTGTAGTGTACAGTAGAGGTACAGACAGGTACAGTACGATAAGATCAAGCCTAATTATCTCAAGATCAATGGGTTTTTGTGATCTTTAAAATACAAGTAAACACTTAATTTTTCTCTTGAAAAATTTCAAACTAAAAAGTTTCAAATAAACAAGTTAAACAATAAAAAGACTGAGTATGTTTTTAAATTAAAAAATATCATTGACCAACATGCATTCTACAGTACTCCTGACGTCTCCGTTTATGGTACCCCAATTACTGTAGTGTAATGCCTAAAAAAAGAGAAAGAAATGGAATATGTGGGAGAAATAAAGGAAAATGCACCACGATGCTGGATTGGGATCATGCGGATATAACTTACGTTCTCTCATTTTGCATTTATTTTCGTGTTGCATAGCAGCTAAGGTGAGACGGTCTAAGCCACTGCCTAAGGTATTAGCTCTCTCACAATTTGCTACACGGGCTGGCAGCACCAATAGTGGAAAATTTAGAAAGAAAAAAGTATCATCATATGCTGTATTTTGAAGTCAGTAGAGTAGTAAAAAAAAACCAGTGAGAAAGGTATGAATAGTGTTACTGTACATCTACTATAATTTGCCACATAAAAGAACAAACACAAACATGCTTTGATAAATAATGGTATTTATGTTGACATGTTCAATACAAATGTGATGTTGTATGTCAAGTTGAATATTCTTGATAGCGAGACTGCAGAGAAAAAGAAAAATCAAAAGTACAGTCAGAGTAAAATAAGTCTCCCTTGAAACTGTTCGGTGTTCTCAGGGTGGCCTAGGGTGAGTGATAAACAAGGGCAGCAACGGTATAAACATATTGGACATGGTATTCAAAACATTTGCAACATGAAATGTGCAATAACTGAACATGAACATAATATTTTATAGGCAAGATTAACTAATGTACATTAGAAATTTACAGTTACTAAATAGTACGCATTGAGATCATTAATATTTTGTCCCACACAGTAAAGTATTGTTGATGACTGTATTGTGTTATTTTAAATCATTTGGTCATCGTTTTCGATTAGTTTGTGCACGGTCAAAATGATTGTGCCATTCAGTGACGTTTTGAAATGAGGTCAATTTGAGACTGTGATTCCGTTGCAGCTAAAAATTGCTCCGGAAACCGTTTTAAAAACTGTTATCGTTTGTTTTGTGTTGTTACTACTGTGTAAGAGTTGCCAAGAAAATTCTTTTCTTTCAAAATACAGTTTTAAAACGATGTTTCTCATGCTCAATAGAAACAGGACGCTAGACTCTAACCATCATCAACCAAACAACATTACTGTACATAGAGAATGAAGTATAGACCATCAAGTTCAAAATCATGTTCAAGTATAGCTGTTTTTCTCTGGACTTTGGAGCCTCTCAGTCTCACCAGGATGTTAAAATAATTTTAGATTTTTCGAAACTTTAACTTCCTTATTCTTCTACCTTACTTTACACTACAGTACAGTATGTGCAATGTACGGTACAGTCAGTAGCTGAGAACTAAAGTTTACACAACATCAAACAGGATGATACAAAATTATCATGCACCATTGTGTTTAAATTACAAACTAGTTCAGAGTGGTATTGACATTTCTATGTGTGATCTTTATGTAAATATTTACTCGTAAGATTGAAATAGCTGCTGAAAAAACCCCTTTCTGGTTATCATTTTAATTTCAATTTGACCCTACATTTGACAGACCCTACCTGAATAGAGTAGAAAACTAGGGGAAGAATAAGTTCTTATGCAATCATGACTTAGAAATCCTTTACAGTAGGCCCAACAAGTATCAAACAAAAACCAACGTTCTAGAGCTATGGTCTAACTTACAAAAAAAAGACCCTGTGTGTGCTTTTTTTTTTTTGCTACCATACAAAACAGGGGGAAGGATAAGAAGGTGAGTGGATGGGAAATGAGGGTGAGGGAGGGGGATTATTAATGGTACGGCATACTTTATTGAATAATGAAGGTAAATAGTATTTGTATAGTATTACATGGCTTACTGTAGTTAATTGTATACAAAGATTAGAGAACATTTGACTGTAGTAGGAATAGAGAAATTTAATATTTATTTTTACTGTATACGAATCTATAGACTTGACTCATACATCTTTGTAAGGAACTACTGTATGGGTCATTGACCCCTACCTACTGTAGTAAATCAGCCATGTCTATTGAACAAAACAAGTTTACATTCGATTTTTCAGGTTGTGCACAGAGTGTGAATGTCAGATGACAAGCAAGTTTTTGACAAAGGGTTTGAAAGAGCTTGTTCCTGGACGCGGCAGCACCCTTTGTCTATACTTTACGCGGATAAGACATTGTTGTAGGCAGATGGACAGTTAATCTACAGTTATTAGATTATGAAAATAATAAAAATTAGAAAAAAAAGAACTTGGAAATAATTGTAAAAATGTAATAACAATTTTATGAAAATCAGAAATGTTTACAAAAGTACAATTTTTAAGCTCTGTCCACAAACTAGTTTGACAAAAAAGTGTGATGTGCCCAAATATGGTGGTAGTGATACGTTTAAATATGGTACTGTACAGTAGTGATATGACATCATCATGTCCATATATGGGCACATTACATTTTGTTGTCACATAAAGTTTGATAGTGTAGACAGAGCTTAAGTTATTGCTACTAATACTATATATGAGCACATCACATTTTTTTGTCGCATAACATTTGATAGTGTAAACAGAGCTTTAGATTTAGATTAATGTGTGCTCTATTTAAATATTTGTTACGTAACGTTTAAAACTAAACAATAACACACCTGGTTGTTGTGTATAGCCATTTCCTCCCTGCGGTTCTTTGACTCTGTATTTATGACTTGTGTTCTCATGAACTGGAGTAACTGGCTCAGATTTTCTTGGGTTGTTCTGTATCGTTGGATCTTCTTCCTTACTACAAATACAACCCATATTTATTTGGCACCATTCAACAGTCAAGTTGTGACAAATCACTGGACATTAGAAACTGACCCAAACTAATTGAATCTTACAACCTAAAAAAGAGAGAGAAAAAAGATCTTGTACAAGTTTTTAGATATTGTTTAACTGTTTTAATTATTAGTACACAAATAGGAAATACCAAGCTTTGTAAAACATGATACTGAATTGTTATTTTTTAATGTTATATATATTGGCAAAAGAGGAGATACATTTTACTCAGTGGCTATGAGCGCTCACTGAATAAACCCAGGAGTTCCAGAGCTCAAGGAGCCTCAGAGCATGAGCAGTTCAGTGCAACATAGCACCCAGCGTTGGAGGGCTCTTTTAGGAGTGCTACTGTAAGCCTTTGCCCTCCCTGTGTGTTAATACGCCACTATGTTTATTTAAATACAGAGTATAGACACTTAACATACTGATAGTGATACAGTACATATCTCTCTCTCTCGCTAGAAAATCGACGGAGTGTCTGAAACTACCTTATTTATTCAATTACAGTATATTTTTGGCCCAATTTGAAATGGTGGAGATACTGCGTTGGAGGGCTCCTTTAGGAGTGCTACTGTAAGCCTTTGCCCTCCCTGTGTGTTAATACGCCACTATGTTTATTTAAATACAGAGTATAGACACTTACTGTAACATACTGATACTGATACAGTACATATCTCTCTCTCTCGCTAGAAAATCGACGGAGTGTCTGAAACTACCTTATTTATTCAATTACAGTATATTTTTGGCCCAATTTGAAATGGTGGAGATACTGTATGTAAGTAGGAAGAAAACTTCAGTGTTTTTAATAACTTTAGGGGGAAAACCAAGACTTTATTTTGTATCTTAATTGTTTTCCTGTTTATATTTTTTAATGGATTTTCCAGAATATTGTGAGCAATTAAAGGAAACTAATAGGATTGATGTAATAAAGCTCTGTCTACACTATCAAACTTTATGTTCGACAAAAAAATGTCCATATACTGTACTGTATGGACATGAAGATGTCATACTGTATCTATCAGTATCACTACCATATTTATCATATCACACTTTTTTGTCAAACTAGTTTGATAGTGTAAACAGAGTATTAGATTTACAGTACATTAGCATTTAAAACAAACAAAACCAAACACATTAAGATAGTAAAAAGCTGCTAGACAAACCCAAGAAATGTTGTTAGTGATAAATGGGTAAGAAATATCTGTGTGCTAGTAGATTTTTGTCCATTGTATTATGTAAGGTTTTAAAGGGTGTATCAGTAAAAACACAATCCTATTTGGTTGGGTACTGAAGGAGTCCTTAGGTTCAAGTATAAATATTGCATTGTAATTCATTAACATTCATAAAACCAGTCGGTTTATAAGCAATTCATTCATGTTACTGACATGATAAAATAAATTGAATAGATTGAAAGAAATTAAATGGCCGCTACAATTGAAGTTAAAGCTACAAATAATCAATATTGTAATAATTATATTAAAATCATAACATCTTGACGTTGCTGTCTACAGTAGTGGAAAACTCTAATACAGTACAATAGGGTATGTACAGTACACCGGGTGTACAAACAATACAATATGTAGATAATCCATATGTTCAGTAATAGTCTGTACTACAGTATACATTTTAATGCTGATTATTAAGAAATACCATTGATATAAAAATAGCACATGATGTAATGGCTTTTTTGTCTGAATGAAATATGATTATTCAAATAATGTGCATTAGACTAGAGATAATACCAAGGTTATACAGTAAATTAATCTAGGTGGAATGGAAGAATAATACTGGGTGGGTGACCCTGCTTACTTACAGTACTGTACAGTACTGTCGTATCTCTTTAATATTACATTGACAATTTTTCACTCCTTGTTTTAATACATTCTTTTGTAATCAAATCAGAACATAGGAATTTAGCAAAATGAAGCTATTTTTAATAGAAAATGAGGCAACAATACTGTACTGTACAGTTGTTTTAGCTATAATATCAATCTGTATGGACTGTACAAGGAAGCTACTTTAACTTTGGGGTTTGGCCAGATGGAGTGCTAACGGTTTTAATATCATAATACTGTATCTCTATAACTGTTACACTTCTTCTTCTATCTCATTCTGAAATAATTTATTCTACATGAAATACATTTTTTCTTCCAGCGGATTTCCGACTCTTTAGGAATGTGGTGAGAAAATTTATGAATTTTTTAACAAAAACCTACAGGTACTGTAGGTAGGCTAAAAATATTTAAGACATTTATTAGTTAAAATCAATACAAGGTCAAAGGTTAACAATACAACCTAGTGCTAAGGATTTCAAGAATAAAATACAATACAGTGTATTATGACAAATTTGACAAGCAATCATTTAATGGTAAAAGTATGATGATGTTGAAATTATCTAAGTTATTAAAAAAAAAAGTGGGGGAGGGGCGATGCTCTTCTCGCTTCAGTGACATTCACAATAGTCTTACTTTACAACCTTTTTACGAATGAGCCACAATCAACCCCAAGGAATTATACACTGTAGCTGGTATCTACAGTAAAGTCACCTCAGTCATGGCCTAAAGCTAGGCCTAGTAGTCATTTCGGTCGCATTTCACATCAGTTGTGGTGTTATGCCGGTCGCTGCACCGTTTGACTTTGTATGTAAATTAGCTGATAGTATGGAGCGCCGTTCACCAATAAAATGGCCAGTGTTACTTTTATGAGTACTAATACAGTTTACAGTATTTATTACGTTCTTTAAAATTAATTTAAAGATGATGTATTGTCCCCCTGAAAAATAATTATTGAACATTTTAATGTTACATACAGTTATTCACTTATGACCAAAATTAGATAAAAAAAAAAAATTATTTACCCCCTGGGTAAATGGGGGACGATACATCTTTAATGGACTTTTTCTCATTACAGAAATAAGAATACAGCAACATTTTTTAGAAGGAATAATAATAATTAGTAAAGGTAAAAGGTATTCATATTTGTCCTCAAGCTTAACTGGAAACTGAGGAAATTCGGATTAGGCCCTCCACGGACCCACGGCAGCCAGCAGTGCAGCGCCTACCAGATCAGCACACCAGGAGACGATCCCTTACTCTTTTCGAATAGTGTACCATACCAAGTTCTTTAACGTGCACTGTTAAGTACACGGGACCAACGGCTTTACATCCCATCCGAAGGACGAGGCAATGAGAGTAAAGCACCTTATAGAAAACAGTCTGTAGTATTTGTTGTTTGATTTTGATTATTTGTTAGATATATAATGTGTATGGTAATAATGCATCCGAGAGAGTAAATATTGAGAACAAATGAAAAGAGCCTTAATGTGTTTAATTATCTATAATTTCCATCAGAAATTGTTACTATAAATTCAATCAAATCCACGTCTGATCATTACAATGATATTGTCATGTTGGTTTTTACAAGCTTCTCTTTCGTACGTTTTACTGATCAAATCCATTCCCCTTTTAAATCTATGCATGTCATTTCGACTCCACGACGTCGTATAGTACGGTCAATAAATAAACACCGATAACCTGCTTTTCACTTTATATTCGATATTTTATTTTATGAATAAAATATGTGTATATATATACGCCAAAAACGGGAATCGGTGAATTTATATATTTTGGAATTAAATATTTATTATTATAAGCTAATTTTTACAGAATATTATAGCGTAATATATATTGGGTACATAAACCTATATTGCATTTTTCGTCTCTTTGTTGCACCAATGGAAGCCTATGGTTTGCATAACAAAAATTGTTTTTGTTTGTACCTACAGTAGCCTACCCTTTTTTTTTTCGTTTAAATCATGTTGCAAATAAGGTATGACCCTGGATGAATAAGCAAAGAAAAAGATACACAAGGCACATATTTGGCATGGACCGATTCGAAACGCCACCGATTTCAAACACGACCGAAATGATCTGTAACCTTCTAGGCCCTAGTAGTAGTAGGCCTACCCTAAGTAAAGTAGCCTAGGCCTAGTAGTGGCCTAGTAGTAGTAGGCTAGTAGTAGTAGACTTTTTTTTCTTACCTTCTGGGTTTTTATATTATTTTTTTAGCAAACAAAAATGTACAATTTTCACGAACTCCACCACATCAACCGTCATTGCATTGGTGCATCTATTACAAATTAAAACAAGTAACAAATAATGAAACAAAAGAAAACACAATATAACTCAGTCGACAAACTTTAGGCCCACTCTTATTTGATAGCAACAAGGTGGTACAAACCGGTACGAGAAGGCTAATTCTTCGTGTAAATAATCACTGACCGACCAACCAGCCTCGGTAAAACAATGCACGGAACATCTCAACTTGATTATAATAAAAACATATCTATTACAATTTACCTGCTTAACTGTATAGCATACACAATGCTGCGTTAATAATTGTTAATAGATTGTTATAAAACTTACATTCGCCATTTATTATATTATCACAAACACGGAAGAAAATACAACAGTTTGTTGGAAAATAATGCAAATTTCTTTTGTGATCTTCGCCTTTTTGTAAATATCACCGCTTCATTACTCCAATACAATGGCAATTGGTCCACATAGAGGGCGGTAATCTATTAATCGATACAAACTACTACAGTATCCTGTAAATAATACGAACTACGGTAGCCTAGCAGTAATAAAGTTATTTAAATTATTTCGTTAAATATTTAAATAATTTAAAAAAATTTAAATTATTTAGAAAAAAAAAACAAATTGTATGAAAAATAATATTCGAAACTATTTACGGCCATGATTTTGTTATACACATACACGAAATATTTCACTTTGAAATATCTGTAACCTCAAAATGAAAGCAATACTGGATATGGAAGTTTATTGTGTTAAGACTTTACGAAAATAAAAGAGGCTAAAGAAAAATTGTGCTGTGTGAATATTAATCTAGGGTGCCAGAAAGTGATGACAACGTGCATGTATATGTCGAGGGGGTGGGGCAAGAAGTAAATGAGAGGGACTTGCATGTTGAACTCTGTCAATCAGTCGGCAGTTTAAAATATTTCAATAAGAAAATATGAATTGGTAATTTATAGAAATAAGAAGTATTCGAATGATAAAACTATAGCTGCTTACGGACTTGAAATCAACCCAAAAAAAGTGCACATGGCCATGGTAGTCGAAATTAGATGATGCGCGTGAACACCAACGAAAGTAGAAAATAGGCCTACAAAACTATATTTTGGGTGTATTTTTCGTTGTGTATAATTTGATATTTTGTTTGTCAGAGTTATATTAGTGACCACATAGATCAAAGAGGACATAAATCGAATGACCTCATATTGCACACACATGTTCCGTAATGTTTGGATTCGTTTTGTGTGTGTGTGTGTGTTTTTTATTTCAATGGTTTTTGCTATTTGTTTGTGGTTGCTTTGTTATATTTTTTGCTACTTTATAATTAAACTGTGTCAAGTTTGATTTTTTTTTTTGCTTTAAGCCATGATACTTATTATTTACACATTTCGAACTCGAATGTAGGCCTACTAAGCATTGATATATATATATATATCAAGCCACGGCGTCTTACTCATGAGCTGCCCGTGATTTACGAAATTCATTCTGTTCACATGGTAGGTGTAGTTAATTAAAACTTCAATGCGATCAGTCAAAACGGTTGGCCGGCCGGCCGGCTGCCGAGTGACCACTGTTTTAATTTGGCGGCTCGAAATGGTATTTGTAGATCTGGCCAAACCGTGAGGAGGTTGCGTAGTTGACATGACGTAACAACTTGCGAAACAGGTAAAGTTTCTGTTTTTGCATTTGTTAGTGTTTATTCCTCAAAATTCAGGAAAAAGATAGTCTACGTGTGTGGCCCCTCAGTGTGCCAAAAGTGAGCACGTACCCTTCAGCGGTTTCGGAGGCCTGGAGATACGTAAAATTACGCGACAAATTTTGGGCCGCTAAACATTTTTGAAGGACCTCAGGGTGGCTTAAGAAATTGTGTTAAAAACGATAATTTAGCGTCATAAGCGCCTTTATACAGTAAACATACTTTTGTAGCAAAATGTTTGGTAATATACAGTAAAAGAATTTTACTACAAATAGGCCTAGAATTTGATAATGCAAACCTTCAAACAATATAAATAGAATTGTATTATAATAAAATGCTGCTGTGTGTGTAAAGTATGTGTCGGGGCGTTTAGAGTGGGTGTTGATTATTCAAAATTAAGTTTTATGGGGGAGGGGGGGGGGTTATTCAATCCGCGACACAGTGGGCCGTTTCAGCCTTACAAATCTGCTCAGCTAACTCAACAACTCGGCTACCATTCAGGGTTCCACCTGATTTAAAACAAATCTATTATAGCTATCATCAGTTCTTCCGATGTGTAGGCCTTATGTAATTATTTTTACCCGATTTCTGACATTAATTTTTTATATAGTGATTTTACAATTTTCCTTTTATGAATTTGATTTGATCGTTATTATTTTTAGTGTACTTTAATGTTGCTAACTTTGAGCATGGCCTATGAAAATGGCAAAATATGAATATCGCCGCCAACGGCAAACGTTGGGCAACAAAACCCCGGAAGTGATTACCGTACATTTTCCGCGGACGGTTGAAAATGTTGTTTTATAACCCTTATAATATCTTTCTAAGAGAGAAATATGGAACAATATCATATTGGTGAACACTATAATGTTACTCAATCTACGTTTTGCGGAACATGTGAGACAGAGGATAGGTATCCAAGGAGGAGATCCGTACAAAAGTGTTGTGTATTTTGGGTAATTTCCGAATTAATACTGTATGAACTGTTCTTATCTTTTAATGTACTGTATATGTTGTAATTTCACAAACAACTCATATATTTCATGTATACCTTTATCTTAAGCTCTGTCTAATCAAACTGTAGGCCTATGTTACAAAAAAATGTGATTTGCCCATATATGGACATGATGATGTCATATCACTACCGTATTTGGGCACATCACATTTCCTTTGTTAAACTAGTTTGATAGACAGAGCTTTATTTGTATATCTTTGATGACATTGTTTCATTTTTTGTTTTCTCCTAAGGGAGGTGAATACACGTACTAAACATAACTAATTTCAACTTGTTCATACTTATAATAAATCTAGACAAATATTGTTTTGAACCAACAAATATCGGTGGGTGTCTTTGAAATATAAATTCAAGGTTCATAATAAACAGTACAACATTTAGATTTAAATCAAATAATATTAGGCCTACTTTATTCATCTTCTAACCATATTTTCTCTGATAGTAATCAAAATATAGGCCTACATACATTAAAGATGAAAATGGTCCATAAACCCGCAAGGGCTTATGGAAACCATAATAGTAGGTCTAAATGAATGAGTAAGTACATAAAGTGACACAGTAAGCAAAATTAAAATGATTTAGAGGTAATACATAATAATATATAATACATGTTTAGTAAATCATAATAACTAAAAGTTAATACATATTTCGTTAAAAAAAAGATGTTAACAATACTATATTATTTCTACTACATTTTAATTTATAATAAAATTGGTACAGAGTCTGAATTAGTATATCTAGATCACCGGTGAATAATATTATGCGGCCAGTTATTGATTTAAACAACGTTAAAATGCGAAGGCTTGGTGATATGCTTCCTTCTTGTGGTAAATGAATGGCGAACTGTACTCTGTAAAGAAGTCACACTCGCTTCGGCCTCCGAACGATTAGTGACGTGTGGGTATATAAAACACATCAGATGATGTCAGTGGGGTTTTATCGCGGGACATGGTTCTTGACTTCGTCTCGGGGTAATGGTATCGAGATCGCCGAGGGCTATATACTGAACTATGCTCCAGTCAAAATGTATATAATATGCATTAAAGCAGAAGAATGCATGTCTGTGTACATTATAATGAAAGAAAAATAATATAAATAAGTTAAAGATTTTTGCATTATAAATTTTAGATTCTTGAGCCAAACTTACCAGCAGGCCTACTCATAATATATTCATTACATTTTCATTATCCGTGTTTTTTGCTCAGAAAAAACGTCCCCTTTTTTAGTAAACCAAATATAAACAGGTTAAAACAAAATATAAACAGGTTAAAATCAAATATAAACAGGTTAAAACCCAATATAAACAGGTTAAAACCAAATATAAGAAGATTAAAATCAAGATAAACAGGTTAAAACCAAATATAAACAGGTTAAAACCAAATATAAACAGGTTAAAACCAAATATAAGAAGATTAAAATCAAGATAAACAGGTTAAAACCAAATATAAACAGGTTAAAACCAAATATAAACAGGTTCCGACTTATGACATTAGGTTAATAATAATAATATACATAATCTGCAAGCATGACTAATACAATAAATCAAAACCAATTACGAAAGGATATATAAACATTTTCTCAACCATGTGTTTTTTCAAAATGATGAACGAGTTATGGCGAACACCCACAGTATACATTAACTGAAAGAAAAAATAATGTTTTAGGAACTGCATCTTGGAGTTGTGGCTTGGTGGTTATGATGCTTGGCTACCAATCCAAGGCTACTGGGTTCCTTTCGTATAGTTTTTCTAATTTCTAATGACAAATTACAACTCTACTACAAGACTTGTAATAAGACTTTTTTTATGTAGAGCATCATTATGTATGTTTGTCTTGTGAACGGTGATTGCCACATTTAAGAAGAGTGAATGAATTCGCTTTTGGTTATACTTGGCAATTTGCCAATATATATAAAAAAAAACAAACAAAAGTAAAAAACAGTTTTTATATTTTACCGTTTAATATAAATGTAGTCAAGATACAGAACCTTGTATATCATAATTTTACACTTGTTTGTGGTTTGTCAATACATTTTGCAAGCAAAAAATACAAAATACATGCATGAAGTAATTTTACTTTGTGTTCTTTGAAATTATGCTCTGTCGTGATACGGCGTTTAAAAAGAATGGTGACGAATAAAAACGAATTTAGGCACACTGAATAGAATAATATTTTTTTAAGTATAGGCCTACCTATTTTACGGCTGCTACATGTTGGGCCCATGTACCCATTGGCGCATTTGCAGACGCTGGTATTCTCTGTAGTAACACAAGTACCACCATTCAAGCAACCACCGCAATCATCTTGAATATCAGCTGTAATAAAAAAAATTAGTAATGGTATATTTAGTAAAAATAAGATTTTAGACTTGTGTCTAAAATGAATAATGGGAACTTTATGTTTACGACCTACCACCGACTAACCTAGGTCAGGTCAATCGATGTGTCGTCGGTCGTCGTCTGGACTGGACATAAGAACAAACGTGTGTCGAGGTGAGAAGCGAGGAAATGCGTCCCATACGCAGTTCAGTCGTCACAAATCAAACGCTACGATATTATATATACTTAGGTCCATGATTATACTCTAAATTGTTAGACCACGAAAATAATAGTCTTAGTCCATAGTTAAACCTACCTGTGAATGGGCCTATATAAAAGCCTGAATATGGATAACTAATTTGAGTAATACTGCTCTCCAATGATTGATTTTCAGTTCTTGTATTAACTCTATATATGCCATCAGTCAAAGATTCTGTCCAGTAGATATAGGGGCCATATATTTCAACATCAATGCAGTAAATACCGTCCAGATCAACAGTTGTTGCTCTGTTGGTTCCATCAAGGTTAGCTTCTTCAATGACATTAGTTCCTGAATCACACCAATACATCTTTCCATCTTAAAGATAACAAAAATATATAAAAAAAATAATTAACAATGGGATGAACAAGGGGCCCGGATGCAGTTTAATCCAATAATTCAGTATGTGACAGTTTTAATCTCTTTTTTTTTATCTCTAAACACACAAGGCTTTCATTGGTCACAGTGCATTTCGGCCGCCAATCATTTCGGCCGCCGGTTATGGAACGACCAAATTCATGAAACTCCAAAAAGGACAAAATATGGCATGATCATTTCGGCCGCCAGGTATGGCGCGCCAAATTGAAATAGCCAGAAATAACTGCACAGTATTACAGTGAAAAAAATAACTTTACCAAGTCTATAGAACGCCACAGAGAACTATGGTCATTTAAACCAGAGATCAGTTGTGCAATGACCTAAATACATTTTTTTTGCCGTAGATTTAAAGTTATATTATTTTAACGTCTGAATATTTTGGTCAAAATGAATATTGATTAAATGTTTATTTTTTTTATATTACAGGTCCCGAAAATGCGTGTGCTTTGTAAAAATGTGTTTCATTATGAATATAATAAATGTAAAACCATGGAGAATTGGTAAAACATACGAATAAAAGTGTTTTTGACTGGCACATAAAAAAACTTCAGCATCACCTCCTTCTTATTAAAGAAAATGATAGCTTTGCGATATAAGGGAAGTTTCATTTATAATTTCCAAACAAAATGCCCTAGGATGAGTTTTACAAGGCTCATTAAACATTAGTGCCTTGGGTACACACACATGATCTTTGAAAACGCTGGTAACGATACCGTACATATCTGAGGTGATTTTTCTTTGTCATTGTCGGACGCATTTCGTCATAAAATATTTGTTTAAAAAAACAAAGGCGGGCTAAAGATCCGACGCTAAACAGTTATGCGCTAAACAAGTAGGCGTATCTTTTTTTATAATGTGGTCTTCTTTTGGCACACTTCATATTAAATTCAATAAACATGCGATGACGCGCGATGCATTGTTTATTTTTTTTTCCAAATAATATCCAAGGAAGAGGGTTCGATCAATTACGCGGAGATTCTTTTTTTTCTCATTCAAATCAGATAATTATCGGATAAATGCGATAATTTTTAACCTTTGACATGAAGGAAAAATTGTTGCAATGTGATTGGGCACCTGGTTGTTTGGTAATGACCGATCATGCGCACTTTTATTGGTTGAAAAATTAACCGATATTTTTTGTTTTGGCTGCGGAAGCGGCCGTTTGCGCTGCACGCCTTGCCGCTAAAACTACAAATTCCGGGATTCCCCCTTTTATGTAAATGGTGACGTTTTTTCTATATAAAATAAAAGCTATACATTTTAAAGTAAAACTGGTGTAGGGCTACGTATCAGTCGGCAATGAGATTGTTTTTAATGTATCGAAAAGCGGGCAATCCTGCTGGCGACAGCGTCCAACAGTTGGAATGTATAAGGCTTAGGTTAGGGATAGTGTCTTACCGTAATCATTCACAACAGTTAGCTGATAGATACCAAGTATTTATAAGAGACACTAGTTTTAATGTTTTGATTTGTCCACTATATTCTATATCGTATGCGTATTGTACTTTTTTTATTTCTACATATTATTATTATCCATACCCCAAACGAGGCTCATAACCACAATATTTCCCATTTTTTCAATTGTATTTTTTCATTATTTAAGCACTTGAGTTTACATGTACCCCAAACGTATTAAAAGTTACCGGTATCTGTTTGACAGCAAAAAGATTAGATTGATAGCTAGGCGCGGTACAGAAACAATGTCCTAAGTTGTTATCGATATAAATAATGAAGTATTAATACTGTTAAACATTTAAATAATACAATTTGCAAAATATAAAAAGGAAAACCCCAAAACCACTTTATTTTCAAAAAGCACACATACTTCTTGGCACCTGTGAAATAAATTGACAACAAAAATGTATTAGGTTTAATAAACATTCTTACATTATAAATGTAGAGTGCAACGTTTGCTGAAAATATCATTAATATATTCACTGTAGTGATGGCAATGTGCACGCCATAAATGTTTCTGGAATTGAAGACCGCCGATTCGGCTTAATAATACAGTATTAGTAAAATATTAACATTTTAACACACATGGCGTGTCATACATATTCAAGAATAATTACAAGTCTGGCGGCCGAAATGAACAATACATATTTTGTCCTTTTTGGCGTTTCATGAATTTGGCAATTCCATAACCGGCGGCCGAAATGACTGGCGGCCGAAATGATCAGACACCCTTTCATTGTGTTAAATTATAAAGACCAACACTATCGAGTTTAATTAACGCTCAGCCACAGGTGGAAATGTCAGGCATTTACGATATAAACAAACGTTGTCAAGATATGTTTTTTATAATAGTTATATTGTATTTGTTCGTTATCACTGATTTGTAATATATAAACAATAAAAATGAACTTCCACACATCCTACAAAAGCCGGGACTTGCATAGAAAGAATGCCATCTACAGTCTAGTCCCAGCCTGTCCGTAAATAGTCCAGGGGTTCTCAACAGGCCGGCCGGGCCAAATGCGGCTCGTTGGTGAATTTCATATGGCATGCAAAGAGATACTGCTAGGCCAGGGGTTCTCAACAGGCGGATCGCGGACCAAAATGCGACTCGTGGGTGCATATGGCATGCAAAGAGATACTGCTAAAAAGTTTACTCCTTAGCGGCATGCCTACCGTAAGAAGGTCTTTAAAGGGGGGTTCCAGGTTTAAAATGAATAGTAAAAAATGTAAAATATATTTGTTTGTCTCTTGAACGGTAAAAGTTTCAATTTATATAAGCGCCCAGTGAAGCAGAACGAAGGCTGTGAAATGAGGCCAGATTACAAGTGCAGCTACGGCAAAATCACACTGTGGTTACAGAATAGGAAATTCGTGAAATGGTCAATCTTCTGACGACTCGTTATCATTAACCATATCAATTACTTTTGTAAAATTATACTTATCTGATGTAATTTTAGTCGGTCTTCCCATTTATAAAGTCAATTTTCTATGAAAATCCATCAAAACAGTGAAAAATTAGATAAGTTTGCACTTTACGTTTGCCGATTTTCGCAAAGCCTTCAAAATCAATGAAGCGTAACGTATACATTCCTGCTGAGCGAGGAGAGCGAGACGACGATACACGTGCTCTCTCTGCCCATGCCTGGCATCGTTACGTGATAAGCAGATACAGTATACAGTATACAATACCAAACTGGTCGGGTCGAGTATACCCCATCTATAATCACAACATGAACGATGTACAGTATTTGATTGAAGGTCGACTCAACCTACCGGAATGGTATAGATAATATCTGCTCGAATGAGAGAGTTGGAATATTTGTAAACATAAGTACAGTATTGCTAATTTTAACAAGTGTAGCCTAAGTAAAAGGCCTGGTAGTATCAATTCGCATAGGGTCTACTACACTAGCTAGCTCAATTTTTAACTGGGCCGGATCGGCTAGGCTAGGCTAGGTCTCCTTCCTACTACCGGTCTACTTGCTTGATGCAGTATCCGCTTTTTTGGAGAGTAAACCAGGCCTACTTATTAGACGATCGGGACACCATACGTGCGGACGGCGATCGGACCTTGTTTTGCCTCAATATTTACAGCCGATTTTTGTAGAACGTTTTAGGTTTAGGAGTTTGGTTGATAGGATGGGTTTGGAATCCACTGAGTTTTGTTATTTATGGGCCAATCGTTTAGTAATAGGCTAGCTAGGCCCATGAATGATGGCCCCAATGTTTTAACGTAGCCATCGTGGCATGGAATCCCTAGTCAGAAATGGCTCTCACCCCGGCATGAATAAAATGATTTAGGCTAGGCCTAGCCTAGTACGTGAAGCCGATATACGATCTGTACTATTAATTCGAGGTATAAAAATAGTATAATTTATGACTCCGTAATCTGTACTAAATTTTGTATTTCATTAGGCCTAAATGTCAAATAAATATATGCTACTACTGTTATTATTACACTTTAGGCCTAGCTTAGCAAATCTACAAAAAATGTATTTCACAATGATCGGGTGGTCGTCGTTTGACAGAGAGAGAACACAACGTACAAGCTTGACGTCGCGAGTTTGGAATCCACTGATGACGTGATTTTGTGAATATCTCATGAATATTAATGAGCTTCTCTAAGCTGCTGAAAAACAGATTTTCCATAAATTTACCCTAAAATGTATATGAAATTTAATTTTTTTAATTTCTCGTTATTACTTCTTCATTCTGACATGTCTACAGTATATTGTTATAATATTTTTTATTTAATAAATAAACGATATTTAAAAGCAATTTTAAACCCAGAATCCCCCTTTAAATATTAGCAGCAACCGGAACCGGCACATCAACCGTCTAGTTCTATTTTTCAAATGTTCTTAGCTCAGCCCAGCCCCAATCATGGTGGGACTGGTCGGTCCTGGAAACAAAGTGCCATTTCCCGTTTCTTTTATCTTTGTAGGCCTACTCCATGACCCAAAGCCCTTGTTACATGGCTGTTCCAGCATATAATATCTGGCCCGCGGCGACATTTGTAAATTGCAATATGGCCCACGGTAGAAACTGTTGAGAACCTCAGACATAGGCTAATAACTAAAAAATAAAATATAAGTTGTATCTGAACCGTTAACTGATAACACAAGCCCGTCTGGTGATGAAAGTTTTGTCACATTTAGTTCTTCTCTGGTACTCAAGTCATTCAGCTTCGCGCGCTCTATCTTGGCGTAAGAGTAATCAGCCCAGTACAGGTATCTATAAAATAAAGCATAATGATTTCTCGTATTTATAACGTCCGTGTGTACAGATTTATAATACAACTATTACAACCGGAACAGACACAAATATTTAATTTCATTATTAATAAGAACACCAAAGGAAATTAATAAAATTAATCAAATCAATATTCAATTTTGATCTACGTCATTTAAAAAAAATTATTTTGTTAAAAGGGTAATGTGAAAAAGCCCTGCATAGAGCAGAGATAGATTGATTTGCATACGGTAAGTAAACCGCTCAGTAGGTGATTCATTTGTAGACGTTTATAATGAGAACCCACCTAAGCAAGATTTGAACCCGGTTTCTTCTGATTAGATAAGCTACATACCCGTTAACAGTATCTATCGCAAAACCGACTAATAATGTATTAAAAAGAACTGTTCTGCCTGTTCCATTGAGATTTATTACTTCGATTCGGTCTTCTGTGTCATCCGTCCAATAGAGTTTATTTCCAATTACATCAACGGCAATACCAGTGACATCTTAATTAATGAGAAATATCATTTTTATATTATTGTTTTGGGTTAACATTACCTTGAAACATTACCTCATACAGCCTCATAATATGTATTAGGCCTAACTTATATTTTAATTCTTGTCAAGTTCTTCTTCACGGCTGTCAATAGTACATTCTACTTGATAATTAATTGAACATAAAAAGAATAATGTCTTGTTCTTACATCTAACTCCAGTAGAAACCAAAAGATCGTGCTGATTATTGGCAAATGAATATGATTCAATGGCATCTCCTCTAGTAGAAGAAGACCAGTATAACGTTAATGTGTTGGGATTATAATCAAGAGCCGTAATACCGCCTGGTGTTGGTGACACTGTCTGCGGCAATGCTTCCACAAGTTTAAAGTTGTGTTTGTCAGACTGATGTTTGAATAATAAATGGTATCTTCACCACCTACGAACACAATATCACGTCCTGTAAGATAATAACGTTACATCGAATACAATAACTTAAATAATACAAATACAATAACTTAATACCAGTACGTTCTAATAAATGAAACACGAATACAGAATTGTTGTAAAAAAACGTTTTTGTTACCTCTGTGCATCCGACAGACAGCGTAACACAAACTACAAATTATAATTATAGTTAATATCTAGGCCTAATTTGTTAGGTAAAAACGAAAGCTCCCTCTATAGTGTAAAACATCCTAATTCTATAACAACAAACCTAATTTCTGAAAACACTGTCAAGTAAACTTTACTTTCAGAAAATAATATATTACAATATTAATAGAAGACATATAGTTTATTATTATTAATTAATTTTTTTGTAAGAATTATGGAAATTAGAGAGAGCTAACCGTACCTTTATGCATACCGTAACATAGTTATATTGCGAAGGTAACCTGTTAAGTACATGTAGATGTACACTGTAATATATATTTTTGTTAAAATTATTGTGTAGTTTAATAGTCAGTTTGTATGATACATGATTATATTTAACCGTATTTATATTTTTTTTTTCTAAAAACGCATAATTATATTAAGGTCATGTCTTGAAGTCGATACTTACCATAAACGAATCCTATGCGTAACGTCACTAGACACATTGCAAACAATAGAGATGTCATCATGTTACTTCTATATACAAGAACAACAAATCTGTTATCAAGGATTCATGACAACTTAATTATATCTTGTTGTTAGTTTACTGTACATGTCAAACGAAAACTATGCATAATAATATTAATAATAAATATTGTGTTATAATACCATAAATTCTGTGCTTCAAGCTATTTTACATGGATACAATTTATCGAAAACGTTGATCAAATAAATGTAATTATTGCATGAATTGCTTTCATTGTAGGCATATATTTATCAGCAGTCAAAAAAGAACATGAGCGATGGAGCGCGCCCTCTATTGACTTCTGCTAAATCAGACTTATATGACGAGTAAAAAAAATTTCGCATCCCGGCAGGAGTTAATAAGCGTATAAGTCAATTATCAAGCGACGAAGAAACATTCGAAAACACCAAGCAACTATACAGCGAAGCACTTCGAACAAGCGGACACAAAGATAACTTACTCTACACCCACCACTCCGCATCCGGTATAAGAAGAAACAGAGGGAGAAACATAATATGGTCCAACCCACCATTCAGTACGAACATTAAGACAAATGTCGCACGAACCTTTTTACAATTAATTAAAAAACATTTTCCCAATGGACACGTATTACATAAAATATTTAATAAGAACAATGAGTAAGCTATAGTTGTATGCCATGTGTAAAAAATGTAATTAACAAGCATAACCACAATGTACTGAACCCCCATACAGAACGAGAAAGTGCGTGCAATTGCCGCAACAAACCCAATTCCCCCTAAATGGTTCATGCCTCGCATCTGAAATTGTCTACTCCACCGACGTCATAACCAATAACGAAACTAAGACATATATTGGTATGACGGGTGGGCAGTTTAAAACTAGGTTTAACAATCACGAGAAATCTTTCAAAAAAGAAACGTACAGTAAAGAATCCGAGCTCTCAAAGTACGTATGGTCTTTGAAAAGTAATGTTTATTAAATGGTAAGTAATTAAATATTCCTCCACTAAGAATGCCGATTATAGGCGTTGTAGTCTTTGTCTAGATGAAAAGCTATGTATTCTAAATGCAAACAAAACAAATTTGCTAAACAAAAGGTCTGAACTGATTTCAAAATGTCGTCATAGCAAGAAAATGTACATACCACCTGACTAAAGCCTTATAACACCTTGAGATACGGTATTTTTCAGTCTATCTGAAGATCGTTTAACGTGAAACACCGTGCAATAGACGCCCGTGTTCTATATAATTCATAAATATATATATATATATATATAAATCAATGATGTTGCGTAGCACTGTGTAAATTATATATAAATCATACTGTAAATTATAGAAACAGTGCTCATATTCGGAACATGATCTCATAATCGCGTCGAGCATAGCTCATTGGCGAAAGTTCCGTATTTTTTTTAGTTGTATGAAAAAATGTCTCTGGCGGGATTCGAACCTGCAACCTCTCGCTTACAGGGCGAGTATCATACCACTAGACTAGTGGTATGATACTCGCCCTGTAAGCGAGAGGTTGCAGATTCGAATCCCGCCAGAGACATTTTTTCATACAACTAAAAAAAATACGGAACTTTCGCCAATGAGCTATGCTCGACGCGATTATGAGATCATGTTCCGAATATGAGCACTGTTTCTATAATTTACAGTATGATTTATATATATATATATATATATATATATATATACATATACATATATATATACATATACATATACATATACATATACATATATATATATATATATATATATATATATATATATATATATATATATATATATATATATATATATATATATATATATATATATATATATATATATATATATATATATATATATATATATATATATATATATATATATATATAAATCCAAAGGCAAATTACTGAAAAAAATGACAATGCTGTGGATATCAGTGGCTGGATCTCAATGGAGATACAAAAATAAAGAGCGAAAAGCTAAATCAAAACGATAAAGTAAACAGCCAGAAAAGTTAGCAGAGCTTTCGGGCAACACTAGCCCTTCATCAGTGCAAGTGAAGGAATTATGATAACGTCATAGTATAAAGCTGGCAAGTGCTGCCTGGGTGGACAGCAATAAAAGAAATTGAACAAAGGGAGCCAGGATGGAGTCTGAATAAGAGTAGAAAACAAAGAAGGTAGCTTGGTAGAGATATACACAATTTTGGAATGAGACTAAAAAACAGCTTAAATGGTGGTTAATATTGAAACTTAAATTTTGGTAGTCAATGGAATAATTTTACCGATCTGGGAGTATGTTCCTAATGTTAAGTCCAAAAGGTTTTGTGGTTTTAGGTAGTAATTCCCAGTGTTTTTCTTTGTCTTTGCGAGTTTTGTCGCTCCATTTGACATCGTGGTCTATTGCAATAAACTCTGAAATTTGCAATCGAATGACCAGCTGAATTAAAATGTTCGGCTACAGGTTTATCAAGCTTTAATGTTTTGATAGCTGATCTATGTTGTGTCATTCTAATACGGAGAGTGTTTTTTGTTTCTCCGACGTACTGTTTGCCACAAATATTACAGTATATGAGATAAATGACGTTTTTGGTTAGACAATTAATTGATTGTCTTATCCGAAAAATGCGGCCAGTTTGGTTACTCTCAAATTTTTCAGTAGAATCAACCAATGAACAAGTTTTGCAAGATTTGCCGCAAAGGTGACTGCCCAAATTTTGGCTGTCATGAGAGTTAATTTTACTCTTAAATTTTGATCTGACAAATATATCACGAAGGTTGGGAGGCCTACGAAATGCAATAATGGGTGGTTCCGAAAAAACAGTCCTGAGACGTTCTGTGGACTGTAGAATGGGCATATGTTTCTCAATAATAGCCCGTAATAGAGGCAACCTAGGGTGGTAGGTTGTGACAAATGGCACTCTGGTCGATTTTTTTGGCTGACGTGGTTTCTACGTCAGTGTTTGACATCGAGGAATATCTTTTGCTTAAACAAATCAGGCAAAGAACATTAATTCTAAACCGCCCGGTAATATACTGAAATTTAATTAATTAATTCGAAACGATAAAGATGAGGAAATCTGTGAGAATGAGAAAAAGTCGCCCCAACCGAGACTCGGACCGCCTGCTTGATATGCAGATGTCCTAACCATTAGACCACTGGGGCTTTCATGGTATTGTTCGAACTTGATTGGATAGCGACTCTTTAACATTCTCGGCGTGGTACGGCGGAACAGCACTAGTCCTCAGTTGTACGGACGCGCACCAGAGATCAAATTGATACGCCCTCATCTTACAGTATTTTTATTCACGAGGCGGGATCTCCGAAGAGATACTTTTATATATATAAACAAATCAGGCAAAGAACATTAATTCTAAACCGCCCGGTAATATACTGAAATTTAATTAATTAATTCGAAACGATAAAGATGAGGAAATCTGTGAGAATGAGAAAAAGTATATATATATATATATGTTCATTGCCTAATGTGTTTATATATATATATATTGTGAGGGTGTTTTATTTGTTGTATGAGAGAATGTATCTGGTGGGTGAAAATCTGTGATAACACCATATATGGCTCTGTAGGCTAGTGGTATGATACTCGCTCTGTAAGCGAAAGATCGCAGGTTGAAATACCGCCAGAGACATTTTTTCAACATTTGTTTACAACTAAAAATACGGAAGTTTCGGCGATGAGCTATGCTCGACGCGATTATGAGATCATGGTCCGAATATGAGCACTGTTTTAATAATTTGACAGTATGATTTATTTGATCTCTGGTGCGCGTGCGTACCATTTGAGGGAATAGTGCTGAAATCTGTGAAAATAAGAAAAAGTTGTTTCAACCGAGATTCGAACCCGGCATTAAAAACTTATTTTGTGTTAAAAACCTTCTGAAGGTCACCGAATATCACCAAACACACTGATTGTTCACACTATATTAGTCACAAATTCACTGATACTTATCCGATATTTTTCTGGAAAAGTCAAATTTGTTCAAAGTTTAATAATCTTTACAGCAATATAAATATTAATAACTAAATGCTACGTATTTTTTTCCGGAAGTTTGATTCCAGTCGTGAAAACAGTAACATCGATTAAATTACCATGCTATGATAAATACAAATTCCTCTAAAACCAAAACCGCCAAGCTTAATTTATTCTGTAAATAATGTCTAAAGGTGCGTTTGATTGGTTCTTTTTACGGACTAATCACATTTGTGAAGTCTCCTATCGTTACGTACAGAATAGCCATGATAATTCGGGTATATTTATTGTCCAAAAACAGACGATCAATGATACAAATAGCTAAAAGACTGAAACCGTAACCTTTTACATAAAAAAGTTTAAAATTTATAAGAAAATATCCTATATGTAAAAAAAAAAATGTATAAAATGTATAGACAATTAAATATAAGGAAAGAAAACGACATTAATACGAAGTAAAGGACATAAAAAAAGTCTAAGGTGTATAATTAAAGAGTCTGATTAGGGCTGGAATAGCTGACTTTCAGCGTCTCTCAGTACGACAAAAGGATCTCTTTCCTGAATAAACTTAATACGCTTACCATGTACGTTTAAAGAGGTATGCCAGACACAGCAAGCATACCGGGTATTCTAAACACGGCCTAATATTTGGTATTAAACACTACCATGACATTTCGATGGTTTCGGAAGCATCTGATTATTAGTGCACTAGAGTTCAATCTCATTAAACATACATTGCATAGAGGAATCACAACCCTTTTTAAAAATTTCACCAAAGGTAAAACCGTCAGCATATTTCCATTGCCTGCAGTTTCCCTCACAAGCATCATTAATGAGGATGAGAAAGAGCACAGGCCTCAACCTCGTACCTTGCGGTACCCACAAGTAATTTGGCGTGTAGATGATATATTAGTGCCGATTTTGAATTAGTAACTCTATTGGAAAGAAAACAGCAGACGATGGGTATGATAGATGGTGTAACACTAATTGAAATTATCTTATTAATTAAAACTGTGTGCTCCACACGATCGAACGCTTTGGTGAAATCTATAGCACAGACACTGACTAACAGCTTTTACCATCAACATCTTTAAAAACAGAAGAGTCAAGCATGGTAATTAAATAATGAGAAGTCGAAAAGCCTCTTCTACTACCGAACTGTTTGAAGTCCAAATTAAGCAAGCGATCAAAAACATATATAAGGAACCGTTTCTATTAAATTATTGCCTGTAAACGGTTTGTTTGAATGACCCGACAACCTTGTTAGCGACTTCAGGGCTGTTGGTGCAAAATAAGTTTGTAATGGAACTTTTTCTTGATATGCAGATGTCCTAAACATTATACCACTGAGGCTTTCATGATGTTCAAAATTGCACTGATAATAAAATGTATTACTTAATACTTACCCAGATTCTAAATTCGATTACTTAAACTAGAAATTGCTTACCGACCAATTTACTTACACTGAAAGAGACCGCCTTCATTGTCGTTATATGAAGTAAATTTGATTGTTATGTTAATTTGAATCCTAATTTATAAAGATGGTTTTATAAAACGTTCGATAAACCAATTATTGCTACGTTTCGACTATTTTCAATAGCCTTGGTCACGCAAATGACCAAGGTAATCCTTGTTATTATGTTCTTTACTTAGGACAAATCTTCTTTTGCATACCGATAGATTTGGCGCTCCCTTTGCCATTCAAATGAAAAATGTCTTACTGTGAGTGTGGGTACTGTTAGATATATACAAATAAACTGTATTACTGTGAGTGCGGATAGGCCCTACTGTTAGGTATATAAACACATAATATACAAATAAACTGTTGCTTGGTGTATACATGTACTGTACTATTTCAATCGACTATGATTCTCTTCTTATTCAGCAAGATGTTGTTAGGCTTTGCAATTGGTCTGACACATGGAAAATGTTCTTAAATCCGCTTAAGTGTCAGATTCTTACTTTATCACTTAAAAAACAAATTATTAATTTTGATTACACTATTAACGGACTTTCTCAGGGTTAACTTTCAAAAGAATCTTGGCATTTATATTGATTCGAAACTTATCTTTAACAAACATGTTGATCATATTATTTTTGCCAAGGAATGTTAGGTATGCTTAGGCGTCACTGTAAACATATCGATAGTGTTACTTAACTTAAACTTTATATCTCTCTTGTCCGACCTATTTTTGACTTTTCATCAACAATTTACAATTTCATTTCGATCTCGCAATCAAATCGTATGAGTTCAATCCAAATGTATTTACTTTATTAACCACAACAATCCAGGTCCTTTAATTCATCTTCCTCCGCTTCATACTGGGAGAAGCTTCTTTGATTTGGTATTTCTTTTTAAATGCTTCAACTCCCTTTTTAAATGCAATATTTTATCATTTTTTTCCCCTTGCCCGTTGTCGAGTCAACGTAACCAAAATTGGTTTCATTCAAAGATTATCCAAGCTTTTTAATTCAATTTCTATTAAGGATAAGACTATCGATATTTTTTTTGACACTTTGTCCAAATTTAAGTCTAAAGTTCTTAAATCGATTTAAGTTTGCCTTTCTGTATGTTTCATGTTTTGTATTTTTATGTGCTTTTAATTCTATATTTACATCTTAAGAGTTTTAAGGCATCCTGTATTTGGCGATTTTTCGCTGTTGGATGTGGTTGAAATAAAATAAAATAAAATGACAGTGACAGTTTTAGCAAAGTATTAAATTGCAAATGTTTTACTCTATTTAGTGGTATATTATTTATAGGCCTATAAAACATGAAAATAAATTTCGTTACTGATAAAGAATATATTTAAAAATTGTTCCTCTATGTACCCATCCTCTTCCCCATCCCTAAACCCTAATGTTATATACAAAACACAAATTGGGTTTGTTTAAATGAGTCCAAATCAAAAACAAGGCCAACAGCCATAAGTCGCGTGCTAAAACGCATAGTGATACCGGACCGACAGACCGACAGACCGACCGACCGACATAGTGAACTATAGAGTCGCGTCCACGCGATTAAAAAGGTAATTCCCAGGGTGCTAATATGAGTTGACTACATAAATCATCGTGTCTATTTATTCGTTTTTGTAAACGACAATGTATTATAGTCCTGCGGTACGTAAATTTAAAAAACGCTGAAATTACTGTGTATTCGAGAACCATCTGTGTGCACGACCTAGATGGTAAGCGATGCATCTATTATGTTATAATCTTCGTTATTGTTCTTTACTTAGGACAATTCTTCCTATGCCCACCAAGATTAAGGTAGATTATGCATTACTGACTTTAATCAATTAATATTATTTAACGTACCGTACTCACAGATTAAATCTTCTTACTTTTATTGAATTGAACTCTATCTCACTAGAGTTAATTATGTTAAATATTGTTGAAATAAATTAATAAATAAATATAAATGTTATAAATATTATCTTCAAAATAGAAAGATGTAGGCCTAATGGTGTGATAAAAGGAATGGGTATCATTGAGGAATCTAACAATAAAGGAACCAACAGGACCGGCATTTATAATTTGCATGGAAAAGAAAAAAAATCAGATCATTTAGAAATAATAAAAGCTGAAAATAATGAAAATGCTGTGGGTATCGGTGGCTGGATCTCAATGGAAATACACAATAAAATCAAAAAGATAGATCAAAACGATAAAGTAAAACAGCCAGACAAAATTAGTAGAGCTTTCGGGCAACACTAGCCCTTCATCAGTGCAAGTGAGAGTATATATATATTGTGAGGGTGTTTTATTTGTTGTATGAGAGAATGTATCTGGTGGGTGAAAATCGTTGAAAATCTGTGATAATACCAGATATGGCTCTGTGGTCTAGTGGTACGATACTCGCCCTGTAAGCGAAAGGTCAAAGGTTGAAATCCCGCCAGAGAAATTTTTCATCGATGTGCTATACTCGACGCGATTATGAGATCATGGTCCGAATATGAGCACTGTTTCAATAATTTGATAATATGATTTATTTGATCTTTAGTGCGCGTGCGTACAATTGCGGGAATAGTGCTGAAATCCGTGAAAATAAGTCGCTTCAACCGAGATTCGAACCCGGCATTACAAACCTATTTTGTGCTAAAATCGTTCTGAAGGTCACCGAAAAACAACAAAAACACTGATTGTTCACACTATATTGGTCACAACTTCGCTGATACTTATCCGATATGTTTCTGGAAAAGTCAAATTTGTTCAAAGTTTAATAATCTTTACAGCAATATAAATATTAATAACTAAATGCTACGTATTTTTTTCCAGAAGTTTGATTCCACTCGTGAAAACAGTAACATCGGTTAAATTACCATTCTACGATGAATACAAATTCCTCTCAAGCCAAAACCGCTAAGCTTAATTTATTCTGTAAATTATGTCTAAAGGTGCGTTTGATTGGTTCTTTTTCGGACTAATCACATTTGTGAAGCCTCTTTAAAAACTAAACACATCGTTACAGAATAGCCATGATAATTCAGGTATATTTATTGTCTAAAAACAAACGATCAATGATACAAATAGCCAAAAGGCTAAAACCGTAACATTTTACATGAAAAAGGTTAAAAATTTATAAGAAAATATCATAATAATATGTAAAAAAAATGTATGAAATGTATAGACAATTAAATATAAGGAAAGACAACGACATTAATATAAAGTAAAGGACATAAAAAAAGATTAAGGTGGATCATTAAAGAGTCTGATTAGGGCTGGAATAGCTGACTTTCAGCGTCTCTCAGTACGACAAAAGGATCATCAAAAGTTTTTCTAAGGCATCTCAAACACTCACGTTTAGGGAATAACAAACTGCCGATATCAGATAAAAGAAGTTTCTTCCCAAGGGCCAAATAAGAAACATTTCATCTCTTCTCGCCTTAAGCGAAATAAGACCTACATACCCAAGAGCAATATATCGTAATGGGTATATAGTCTGAACCGAGAATGAGACGGAACACTCTTTCCTGAATAAACTTAATACGCTTACCATGTACGTTTAAAGAGGTATGCCAGACACAGCAAACATACCGGTATTCTAAACACGGCCTAATATTTGGTATAAACACTACCATGACATTTCGATGGTTTCGGAAGCATCTGATTATTAGTCCACCAGAGTTCAATCTCATTAAGCATACATTGCATAGAGGAATCACAACCCTTTTAAAAAATTTCACCAAAGGTAAAGTCGTCAGCATATTTCCATTGCCTGCAGTTTCCCTCACAAGCATCATTAATGAGATGAGAAAGAGCACAGGCCTCAACCTCGTACCTTGCGGTACCCACAAGTAATTTGGCGTGTAGATGATATATTAGTGCCGATTTTGAATTAGTAACTCTATTGGAAAGAAAACCGCAGACGATGGGTATGATAGATGGTGTAACACTAATTGAAATTATCTTATTAATTAAAACTGTGTGCTCCACACGATCGAACGCTTTGGTAAAATCTATAGCACAAACACTGACTAACAGCTTTTACCATCAACATCTTTAAAAACAGAAGAGTCAAGCATGGTAATTAAATAATGAGAAGTCGAAAAGCCTCTTCTACTACCGAACTGTTTGAAGTCCAAATTAAGCAAGCGATCAAAAACATATATAAGGAACCGTTTCTATTAAATTATTGCCTGTAAACGGTTTGTTTGAATGACCCGACAACCTTGCTAGCGACTTCAGGGCTGTTGGTGCAAAATAAGTTTGTAATGGAACTTTTTCTTGATATGCAGATGTCCTAAACATTATACCACTGGGGCTTTCATGATGTTCAAAATTGCACTGATAATAAAATGTATTACTTAATACTTACCCAGATTCTAAATTCGATTACTTAAACTAGAAATTGCTTACCGACCAATTTACCAACACTGAAAGAGATTCGCCTTTATTGTCGTTATATGAAGTAAATTTGATTGTTATGTTAATTTGAATCCTAATTTATAAAGATGGTTTTATAAAACGTTCGATAAACCAATTATTGCTACGTTTCGACTATTTTCAATAGACTTGGTCATGCAAATGCTTCAACTCCCTTTTTAAATGCAATATTTTATCATTTTTTTCCCTTGCCCGTTGTCGAGTCAACGTAACCAAAATTGGTTTCATTCAAAGATTATCCAAGCTTTTTAATTCAATTTCTATTAAGGATAAGACTATCATTATTTTTTTACACTTTGTCCAAATTTAAGTCTAAAATTCTTAAATCGATTTAAGTTTGCCTTTTTGTATGTTTCATGTTTTGTATTTTTATGTGCTTTTATTCTATATTTATATCTTAAGAGTTTTAAGGCATCCTGTATTTGGCGATTTTTCGCTGTTGGATGTGGTTGAAATAAAATAAAATAAAATGAAATAAAATGACAGTGACAGTTTTAGCAAAGTATTAAATTGCAAATGTTTTACTCTATTTAGTGGTATATTATTTATAGGCCTATAAAACATGAAAATAAATTTCGTTACTGATAGAGAATATATTGAAAAATTGTTAAAAAAACGCTGAAATTATTGTGACAATTCTTCCTATGCCCACCAAGATTAAGGTAGATTATACATTACTGACTTTAATAAATTAATATTATTTAACGTACTCACAGATTAAATCTTTTTACTTTTATTGAATTGAACTCTATCCCACTAAAGTTACCTATGTTAAATATTGTTGAAATAAATTAATAAATAAATATAAATTTTATAAATATTATTTTCAAAATGGAAAGATGTATAGGTGTGGTAAAAGGAACGGGTAGCCTATCATTGAGAAACCAACAGGACAAGCGTTTATAATATGCATGGAAAAGCTCTATCCACAACAAAATGTGATGTGCCCATATACGGACATGAGTGAGTGGCCGAGCGGTTAAGACAGTGGAACCGTAATCACGTAGCCATAACATCGGCAGCGGTTCGAGGCTCACTCACTCCATGGTTCGAGTCTTCTCGGATAAGGACTATAAACCGTAGGTCCAGTGTACACAACTTGCTCGTGTGCACTTTAAAGAACCTAGTACATCTTTCGAGACGGGTAGGGGGTTACCCCGGTGTATAGTACATCACAGCCACTGATCACCAACTGGGCCCTCTGGGAAATCAGTCTTTGACTTAAGAGGTCACCCAGTATAAAGATAAAACAATGTCACTACCATATTTGTGCATATCACTACCATATTTGGGGAACAACACACCTTTTTATCAAACTGTTTGATAGTGTAAACAGAGCTTTATGATGTTGCATTAATATATGAAAACTATCTGTACTGGACAGATGACGATAAAATGACTGGAATACATCAATGCAGAAGCGGCTTATAATACTAGCCTATAGCTCTTTCACACGTAACATTATAAAGTATTATAAAGCTTAATATAATACATTATATTAATATAAATACATATATATATATATATCCAATCGAGTTCGAACAATACCATATATATATATAAATCCAAAGGCAAATAACTGAAAAAATGACAATCCTGTGGCTGGATCTCAATGGAGATACAAAAAAAGTGAAAAGCTAAATCAAACGATAAAGTAGGCCTAAAAACAGCCAGAAAAGTTAGCAGAGCTTTCAGGCAACACTAGCCCTTTATCATATATAATTTCTTTGGGGTAAATTATGATTTAATAATTATAAAACCAAGGACGCTTTATTTTACTGATATTATTCAAAACTTCAGATAAAACTTCATAAAAGTCTATTTTCAATAAGCCTTCGCATTGGACGTCATTGCACAATGCATGATGGGAAGGGTTTAGGAGCAAGCGCCACCACCACCCTTATAATAAAAACGTTATATCTGGTGGTGGCGCTATTGCTTCCCATCACGCTATTTGCGATAAACCCATAGAATTGTAATAAGTTTCGGGTATATAATATCATTGGATAAATCTTATCTTTATTTACCACATCGTTTTTATTTTTTCAGTTGTTGGATAAACAATATTCAAGGAAAATGTTTATATATCCTTACAGTTAATGTGTTTTTAATAAAGTTATTAGTTTGGTTAATTAATGATGATACGTAACAAAAATGTTTCTAAAATTTGTTTTTTTTTATCAAAGTAAGACCTTTTCAAGATAAGGTTTCGATGTTATTTTGTTTTATTTTGTATGTATTTTGTTCTAGTAAATTAAACTAATTGTCCATAGTGCAATTTTTAATAATATTTTAAAAATATGCATATGCATACATTCAAGTCTACAGAAAGTGGTTTGTACGCAACTAAGGAACTTATAGGCCTACTGTAGTTCAATTATGTTGTAATTAAACATAGTAAATTAATAGTTTGGGCCACCGACTCAACCAGCCCGATTACACGTTCGATGAACTTTTGTTGTAGTATATTATGAAAAACAGTTAAGGGTATCCATCCCGAAGCCACTTGGGGCGTATATGCTGGTGCTTTTAAAATAATCTTACATACCTTTAGTTTTTAGAAGTATGGATACGGTACCGTATCTTTAGCCATAACGTTTTAAATATATTGTGCCATCTGCATTTGAAGCCTCTTCTTCTTCAAGAAGATGATCTTAAAATGTGTAATGTCGAATAAAGCTAACACAATGCTAATGCGGTACTCTATTGTCTTTTATTGACTTCTGACAAAAAAAAACCCAGCAAACTATAAACCAGTTACATAGTAGCCTGCCACAGTCAGGCATATGTAAGGGCTAAGCTTATACAATGCTCTATTAAGACATACTGTAAGCTTAAAGCTTTAGACTATTATACCATCACGGAATAATAATCCATGTCCCTGCTTCATATCTTATATACAGTAGTCTAGAATATATGCATAATTAAATTAGTGTAGGCCTAGTATAGCATAGTACAATCTTAACATAAAGTATAGCTTACCAAGGTTGTGTCTACTTAGAAAAGCTTTCTTCCTTCAATATACAGCATAGCCTACTATCAACAAAAGAAAATAGCAAAAGGCCAACACACCTGGCTGAACATATGCAAATAAACACAATAAAAGCAAAACAAGTGGCGTACTACAGATATAGTAGGCCTATATGTATAGTATGTCAACCGAAAAGTTTGAACTTCACAAAATTAAATATTTGGAACAATTTTGTCTCCAACACAATGTTTTTTTTTTCTTATACTTTAAAAATTGTGTGTCAATATTGTGCAAAGAAACCAGAACAAGGAAGTGGAATCATTTTATTTGTATATACTTTTGACTCTATACTACTACTGTAGTATACCAGAAATACTGTACTGTTTATTGTATATTAATTATTTCGGATAATTATAAAAAGAAACCCTTTTTTTTAACGTTTCTTATAAAAAATGTCGGTGCAAGTAGGCCCATATATTGTAGCCTCATTTTGAACACTTTTAGAAATCCACGTAAGAAGATTGACCCAAGTCCACATTTTGCATAACCTTCTCAGGATCTATGGAATTAGATGATACTCTGATACTGAATGTAAAACCTTTACAAATGAGAAGAAATGTATAAAGTGTTATCTTGTTTAAGGGAGCTGATTGAGATTTTTTACTTTTAACCAGATCCTAACAAAAAAGAAAGAAATTGTTACGTTAAAATGACAATAATGTTTATGTATAACTAGGTCCTATATTTGTTTTTTTCTTGGTTAAATAACTATTACAAATAGCCATTAAAACAAAATTGTCTTTAGTGCAACGAGAAAGCATTTATAATATTTGACGTAATATAATTATCATTGATATGTTAATTTATAATTTTGTAGTAAATTCTAGTCCAATACACAAAGCCATGATAAAATAAAAGTGTGGTTATTAAAATGTGTATTTATCGTAATCAATATGTTCCAATAGTTGATTTCAATTCAATTCAATTCAAAAGACATTTATTTTCCTCTATTTTAGTTCCATTCTTACGGAGTTTATTCAATCCGCGACACAGTGGGCCGTTTCAGCCTTAAAAATCTGCTCAGCTAACCCAACAACTCGGCTTCCATTCGGGTTTCAACCTGATTTAAACAAATCTTTTATGGTTATCATCAGTTCTTTCGATGTAGGCCTTATGTAATTTTTATTCGATTTCTGACATTCATTTTTTATATACTGATTTTACAATTTTTCTTCGATGATTTATGAATATGTTTGATTTGATCGTTATTATTTTTAGTGTACTTTAATGTTGCTAACTTCAAGCGTGGCCTATGAAAAGGTCAAAATATGAATATCGCCACAAAGGTTGGGGCAACAAACCCCCGGAAGTCACAGTGATTACATCTTCCGCAGCCGCAGACGGTTGAAAATCTACCTATGAAATCAGCAATTTTTTTTTATAACCATTATAATATATTTCTAATAAAGAAATATGGAACAATATCATATTGGTGGACACTGTAATGTTACTCAATCTACGTTTTGCAGAACATGTGAGACAGAGGATAGGTATCCAAGGAGGAGATCCGCACAAAAGGGTTGTGTGTTTTAGGTTATTTCCGAATTAAGCATAAATAGGTTATATGCATTATCATGCATATAACCTCTTGATTCTGTCAGAATCTTTATTTATTTATTCCTTTATTTATTCTTTCCTTAGCACTATTTTGTCCGTCAATTATCTTGATATCAGTTTCATCTAGCTAAGTCAATTTTTCAGAGTATATTCCTTATGGCCAGGAATCTATGTGGTTATGTTTTCACGATGCGCAATCAAAAATTACGCGGTGTACGCGCGATTTAACGAAATCACGTTTGTAATCATATCTTTACAATCATGAATCACTTTTAAACAAAATTTGGTACTCATAAATTTCAGGTCATATTTCATCATATGGCAATATAATTACGTGCGTAGCGCATATAACGCATGCGTACGCGCGCTTAAAATTTTCAAAATTATCAAAATTTATTTTCGATGAAATTAGAGCAATTTTAAGCGTTTAAAAAATTGCCATGAGTGCGCAGATTTTTGCACGCGCACTGCGCGTTATACGTTAATCCGTACTTTTTTTTCCGATTTCTGTTGTACAACCTTTCTTTAATAATATATTCATATTTTATTCACTTTTTAAGGCGAAATTGCGTTATACGAGCACGTCAAAAGTGACAGGCTACGCGCGTGTAAGTTAACAAAATGGTGAAAATATGCTAAATTTTAAAATTAATATAGATCGTCAGAATGCTCGGGAACGCCTATTTTTTATTCCATTTTCTTGAAGTGTGTGTATCTTATGTATGATTTATTATTAAATTAAGGGAACAAAAGTTGATTAAGTCATAATTAATTGCATATTAAATTTTTTTTAATTAATTTCGACAATTAAACAAATTATATCATTTTTTAGGCCAAAATAACAAACTTAACATTAACTTTCTTCCTTCAAAAGTTCATATATTAAAGTTAAAAGTATATAGTTTGAAAGTGCATCATTTTTTTACATTTTTAGAGATGTCATCATAGTACTACACACGTACTAAACGTAACAAATATTGTTCGGAACCAATAAATATCGGTGGGTGTCTTTGAAATATAAAATCAAGGTTCATAATAAATAGTACAACAATTAGATGTTATGTATTGAGATGCAAAATAAATGAAAGAAAGTAAGAAAGAAAGATTTAAATCAAATAATATTAGGCCTACTTTATTCATCTTTTAACCATATTTTCTCTGATAGTAATCAAAATATAGGCCTACATACATTAAAGATGAAAATGGTCCATGAACCCGCAAGGGCTTATAAGATGTGGAAACCATAATAGTAGGTCTAAATGAAGTAAGTACATAAAGTGACAAAGTAAGCAAAATTAAAACGATTTAGAGGTAATAATACATAATAATATAATTATAATACATGTTTAGTAAATCATAATAACTAAAAGTTAATACATATTTCGTTAAAAAAAAGATGTTAACAATACTATATTATTTCTACTACATTTTAATTCATAATAAAATTGGTACAGAGTCTGAATTAGTATCTAGATCACCGGTAAATAATACTATGCGGCCAGTTATTGATTTAAACAAAGTTAAAATGCGAAGGCTTGGTGATATGCTTCCTTCTTGTTGTAAATGAATGGTAAATGAATGGCGAACTGTACTCTGTAAAGAACACTCGCTTCGGCCTCCGAACGATTAGTGATGTGTGGGTATATAAAACACATCAGATGATGTCAGTGGGGTTTTATCGCGGGACATGGTTCTTGACTTCGTCTCGGGGTAATGGTATCGAGATCGCCGAGGGCTATATACTGAACTATGCTCCAGTCAAAATGTATATAATATGCATTAAAGCAGAAGAATGCATGTCTGTGTACATTATAATGAAAGAAAAACAATGTAAGTAAGTTAAAAATGTTGGCATCATAAATTTTTGATAGGCCATTGCTTTAATTATTTTTCTTGAGCCCAAAATTAAGGTACCAGCAGGCCTACTCATAATATATTTATTACATTTTCATTATCCGTTTTCTTTGCTCAGAAGAAACGTCCCCTTTTTAGTAAACCAATTATAAACAGGTTAAAACGAAATGTAAACAAGTTAAAACCAAATATAAACAGGTTAAAACGAAATATAAACAGGTTAAAACCAAATATAAACAGGTTAAAACCAAATATAAACAGATTAAAACTAAATATAAACAGGTTAAAACCTAATATAAACAGGTTAAAACCAAATATAAAAAGGGTAAAACCATATATAAACAGGTTAAAACCAAATATAAACAGGTTCCGAATTATGACATCCATGACTAATACAATTAATAAAAACCAATTACGAAAGGATATGTAAACATTTTCTCAGTGTCAACCATGTGTTTTTTTAAAATGATGAATGAGCTATGGCGAACACGCACAGTATGCAACTGAAAGAAAAAATAATGTTTTAGGAACTGCATCTTGGAGTTGTGGCTTGGTGGTTATGATGCTTGGCTACCAATCCAAGGCTACTGGGTTCCTTTCGTATAGTTTTTCTAATTTCTAATGACAAACTACAACTCTACTACAAGACTTGTAATAAGACTTTGTTTATGTAGAGCATCACAGTATGTTTATCTTGTTGTAAATGGGATTGCCACCTTTAAGAAGGATAGTGAATGAATACGCTTTTGGTTATCCTTGGCAATATGCCTAAATATATAAAAACCAAACAAAACAAACAAAGGCAAAAAAAATGTTTTTATATTTAACCGTTTAATATAAATGTAGTCATGATACACAACCTTGTATATCATGTTTTAATGTAAAATATTATAAAATGAAAATTTTTATTAATTTTATATTTGTTTGTGGTTTGTCAATACATTTTGCAAGCAAAAAAATGTAAAATACATGCATGAAGTGATTTTACTTTGTGTTCTTTGAAAATATGTTCTGTCGTGATACGTTTTAAAAGAATGGCGACGAATGAAAAAGAATTTAGGCACACAATAGAATAATATTTGTTTAAGTATAGGCCTACCTATTTTACGGCATGTTGGGCCCATGTACCCATTGGTGCATTTGCAGACGCTTGTATTATCTTTAGTAACACAAGTACCACCATTCAAGCATCCACCGCAATCATCTTGAATATCAGCTGTAATAAAAAAAATTAGTAATGGTATATTTAGTAAAAATAAGATTTTAGACTTGTGTCTAAAATGAATAAGGGGAACTTTATGTTTACGACCTACCACCGACTAACCTAGGTCAGGTCAATCGATGTGTCGTCGGTCGTCGTCTGGACTGGACCTAAGAACAAACGTGTGTCGAGGTGAGAAGCGAGGAAATCCGTCCCATACGCAGTTCAGTCGTCGCAAATCAAACGCTATGATATTATATACTTAGGTCCATGATTATACTCTAAATTGTTAGACCACGAAAATAATAGTCTTAGTCCATAGTTAAACCTACCTGTGAATGGGCCTATATAAAAGCCTGAATATGGATAAAAAAATCGAATAATACTGCTCTCCAATGATTGAGTTTCAGTTCTTGTATTAACTCGATATATGCCATCAGTCCCCGTTTCTGTCCAGTAGATATAGGGGCCATATATTTCAATATCAAGGCAGTGATGTCCGTTCAGATCAGCAATTGTTGTTCTGTTGGTTCCATCAAGGTTTGCTTGTTCAATGACATCAGTTGATGCATCACACCAATACATCTTTCCATCTTAAAGATAACAACAAAAATATATAAAAAAATAATGAATTAATGTAGTTTAATCCAATAATTCAGTATGTTATAATAATTTATACAACTTCGTAAAATACATAATCGGTTACATTTGACACTTTTACTCATTTTTTTATCCCTAAACAGATAATGCTTTCATTGTGTTAAATTATAAAGACCAACGTAATCGAGTTTGTTTACGCTCAGCCACAGGTGGAAATGTCCAGGCATTTATGATATAAACAAACTTTGTCAAAATACGTTTTTATATAATAGTTAAAGTGTATTTGTTCTTTATCACTTATTTGTTTAGGTTTAGAGAAAAGTAATGGATCAGAAATAAAAAAGCATATAAAAAGTATTACAAAAAATAATGGTAAATTATTGAAACAAGGCCAACAGCCATAAGTCGCGTGCTAAAACGCATAGTGATACCGGACCGACAGGCAGACCGACCGACCAACATAGTGAAATATAGAGTCGCGTCCACGCGACTAAAAACGGAAATCATATGTGAAGAAATCATAGATTCTTTTAGAAAGTATATGCTAAGAAGGGAAACTCCCGAGCCAATAGACAACCAAGATCATTCAAATGTAAATAGTTTAACCAAATGAAGAAAAAACAAGTTGTGAAGGCTTAATCACAGTACAAGAATGCAGTGAAGCATTAAAGCATATGAAATTGAATAAATCCCCAGAGTATGATGGTTTTACTGTTGAGTTTTACAAATATTAAATGTTTGGTAAGAGCTCAACTATTTAATATGTGATGTATTATGAATACTATTTAAATAGCAAAATGAGCAATACGCAAAGACGTGGTGTTATTAATCTGTTATACAAGAAAGGAGATAAAAATCTATTAGAGAATTGGCGTCCTATTACTATGCTAACCAAAGATTAAAAATTATTACCACACATCCCTAGTAATAGATTACATAAGGTAATTAAATCTGTTGTAGCCTAAATAGTGACCAAAACGGCTATATCAAAGGTCGTTCTGCTGGAGAAAACAGCTTAGCAACTTATCAATACAACAATAGTAGTTTGCCACACCCCCAATCAAGAAATGCAACACTAAGCTTACTCCCAACTACTTGTTTCAACCTCGCGCCGTTCCCGCACACACTTTATATACCAACCCATCATCCAATAAGAGGCCGCCACGCATGAATGCACCTCCCCACCCCCCTCATACGGTACAATGGAACAACAATTAAATCACTTGTGGCACTCATTAATGAACTCCTATACTATACCGTTGAAGAAGATGTTGAAGGTGCTTTTTTTGTCACTTGTCAGCATTACTATTTCTATTGGTTACAGAAACAATGGCAAGTAACCTAAGAAATGATCAACATTATCGGGAATTTTTCTACCTGGTCCTATAAAAGAGGAAGTGCGTATAGCACAACTTGCAGATGATACAGTATTGGTTGCAGGAAACGAAAAATGGTATAAAAAGAGGTCTATTCATTGTTAATAATTTCTGTGAAATATCTGGTTTAAGCTCAAATAAGAACAAAACTACAGTAGTGCCATGTGGATTTTATAGAACGTATGTTTGTTGCTCCTATTGCCATTCCCAAATGGAAAAAACAAATTGGTATTGAAATTACAAACTGGTTTGATATTTGGTCAAGAAAAGTAAAAAATTAGAAAAATAAAAAATATGCACAACTTAATTACACATTGCTTCTCAGAATTTTACCAACAAATTTACAATTATATAATTGGAATATTAAAAACACAAAACAATGTGATGTAAATGAGGATGAAAGACACATGTTTTTTAAATGTAAAATCAATGTCTATTTATGGCAAAAATCAATGAAATATATAACAAGGCCAACAGCCATTAAGTCGCGTGCTACAATGCATAGTGATACCGGACCGACAGACAGACCGACAGACAGACCGACAGACGGACCGACCGACATAGTGAACTATACTGACCGAAATTACTGAACATGTTTAAAAATGTTGAAATGTTTAAAAACATTTATATTTTTTTAATTTACACGTGCGTAGCCTGTCACTTTTGACGTGCTCGTATAACGTAATTTCGAGTTGAAAAGTAAGTCAAGAAAACAGAAATCGGGAAAAAAGAGTGCGTAATAACATTTAACGCGCAGTGCGCGCGCAAAAATATGCGCACTCATGGCAATTTTGTAAACGCTTAAAATTGCCTGAAACGTACTCTTATTTCATAGAAAATAAATTTTGAAAATTTTAAACGCGCGTACGCATGCGTTACATGTGCTACGCACGTAATTGTATTGCCATATGATGATTTAAGCCCTGAAATTTATGAGTACCAAATTTTATTTAATTGTGATTCATGGTTGTGAATATAAGATTACAAACGTGATTTCGTTAAATCGTGCGTAGACCGCGTAATTTTTTATTGCGCACCGTGAAAACATAACCACATTGATTCCTGGCCATAAGGAATATACTGTGAAAAATTGACCTAGCTAGATTAAACTGATATCAAGATAAGGTCAGAAAGCGATAAAACGCATAGTGATACCGGACCGACAGACCAACAGACCGACCGACACAGTGAACTATAGAGTCGCTTCCACGCGACTAAAAAGTTAGATAATAGTAGCGGTTCTTTTGAAGTGTTTTGTTTTTGGGTGTGAATGCAACATAAAGAATAAGTTATACTAAATTGCTCTATATTCTAAATACAACATAAAAAGTATTGTCAGAATTAAATAGGTCAATCTGTAAAAACTCATGGATCATGTTTAAAATTATACTTCTCAAGAGCATTCCATGAATGTATTTTTTATTTTTTTTTAAGGTTACTGTAAATAAACTAATTTGTACAAAAACGTAAATAGTGGAAATAAAACAGAAAAGAAAAAAAAGGGAAAATACTAAAAAGAAGAGTAAGAAGAAAGCACTGAAAATGCTATACTCTAGTACTCAACTAGTTATTGAGTTGATTTTGATTCTCTATATTTATTGTAAATATAAATATATGAATGATCTCTTGCTGAGTTTTTTTTACATTTTACAATAACCTATTTTTCAAATGTGACTGGTTCCTCCTGTAAACGAAGTGCCATTTCACGTTTCTTTTATCTTTGTAGGCCTACTCCATGACCCAAGGCCCTTGTTACATGGCTGTTCCAACCTATATCTGGCCCGCGGCGACATTTGTAAATTGCAATATGGCCCACGGTAAAAACTGTTGAGAACCCCTGACATAGGCTACGGTAATAACTTAAAAATAAAATATAAGTTGTATCTGAACCGTTAACTGATAACACAATCGTGTTTGGTGTTGAAAGTGCCGTTGTCACAAGTTCTTCTCTGGTACTCAAGTCATTCAGCTTCGCACGCTCTATCTTATCGAAAATGTAATCAGTCCAGTACAGGTATCTATGAAAATAAAGCATAATAATTTCTCGTATTTATAACGTCCGTGTGTACAGATATATAATACAACTATTACAACCGGAACAGATGAAAATATTCAATTTCATTATTAATAAGAACACCAATGGAAATTAATGAAATTAATCAAATCAATGTTGAATTTTGATCTAACGTCATTTAAAAAAATTTATTTTGTTAAAAAGGTAATGTGAAAAAGCCCTGCATAGAGCAGAGATAGTTTGACTTGCATACGGTAAGTAAACCGCTCAGTAGGTGATTCATTTGTAGACGTTTATAATGAGAACCCACCTAAGCAAGATTTGAACCCGGTTTCTTCTGATTAGATAAGCTACATACCCGTTAACAGTATCTATCGCAATCCCACGTACAGCGGGTAATAATGTATTAAAAAGAACTGTTCTGCCTGTTCCATTGAGATTTATTACTTCGATTCGGTCTTCTGTGTCATCCGTCCAATAGAGTTTATTTCCAATTACATCAACGGCAATACTAGTAACACCTTAATTAATGAGAAATATCATCTTTATATTATTGTTTTGGGTTAACATAATACCTTGAAACATTACCTCATACAGCCTCAGATTACGTATATAGGCCTAACCTATATTTTAATTCTTGGCCAAGTTCTTCTTCACGGCTGTCAATAGTACATTCTACTTGATAATTAATTGAACATAAAAAGAATAATGTCTTGTTCTTACTCGTAACTTCAGTAGAAACCAAAATTCCGTGCTGATTATTGGCAAATGAATACGATTCAATGGTATCTCTAGTAGAAGAAGACCAGTATAACGTTAATGTGTTGGGATTATAATCAAGAGCCGTAATACCGACTGGTGTTGGTGACACTGTCTGCGGCAATGCTTCCACAAAGTTTAAAGTTGTGTTTGTCAGACTGATGTTTGAATAATAAATGGTATCTTGACCACCTACGAACACAATATCACGTCCTGTAAGATAATAACGTTACATCGAATACAATAACTTAAATAATACAAATACAATAACTTAATACCAGTACGTTCTAATAAATGAAACACGAATACAGAATTGTTGTAAAAACGTTTTTGTTACCTCTGTGCATCCGTCAGACAGCGTAACACAAACTACAAATTATAATTATAGTTATCTAATTTGTTAGGTAAAAACGAAAGCTCCCTGTATAGTGTAAAACATCCTTCTGTAACAACAAACCTAATTTCTGAAAACACTGTCATGTAAACTTTACTTTCAGAAAATAATATATTATTACAATATTAATAGAAGACACATAGTTTATTATTATTAATTAATTTTTTTGTAAGAATTATGGGAATTAGAGAGAGCTAACCGTACCTTTATGCATACCGTAACATAGTTATATTGCGAAGGTAACCTGTTAAGTACATGTAGATGTACACTGTAATATATATTTTTGTTAAAATTATTGTGTAGTTTAATAGTCAGTTTGTATGATACATGATTATATTTAACCGTATTTATATTTTTTTTTTCTAAAAACGCATAATTATATTAAGGTCATGTCTTGAAGTAAGTCGATACTTACCATAAACGAATCCTATGCGTAACGTCACTAGACACATTGCAAACAATAGAGATGTCATCATGTTACTTCTATATACAAGAACAACAAATCTGTTATCAAGGATTCATGACAACTTAATTATATCTTGTTGTTTACATGTCAAACGAAAACTATGCATAATAATATTAATAATAAATATTGTGTTATAATACCATAAATTCTGTGCTTCAAGCTATTTTACATGGATACAATTTATCGAAAACGTTGATCAAATAAATGTAATTATTGCATGAATTGCTCTCATTGTAGGCATATATTTATCAGCAGTCAAAAAAGAACATGAGCGATGGAGCGCGCCCTCTATTGACTTCTGCTAAATCAGACTTATATGACGAGTAAAAAAAAATTCGCATCCCGGCAGGAGTTAATAAGCGTATAAGTCAATTATAAAGCGACGAAGAAACATTCGAAAACACCAAGCAACTATACAGCGAAGCACTTCGAACAAGCGGACACAAAGATAACTTACTCTACACCCACCACTCCGCATCCGGTATAAGAAGAAACAGAGGGAGAAACATAATATGGTTCAACCCACCATTCAGTACGAACATTAAGACAAATGTCGCACGAACCTTTTTGCAATTAATTAAAAAACATTTTCCCAATGGACACGTATTACATAAAATATTTAATAAGAACAATGTTAAAGTAAGCTATAGTTGTATGCCATGTGTAAAAAATGTAATTAACAAGCATAACCACAATGTACTGAACCCCCATACAGAACGAGAAAGTGCGTGCAATTGCCGCAACAAACCCAATTCCCCCTAAATGGTTCATGCCTCGCATCTGAAATTGTCTACTCCACCGACGTCATAACCAATAACGAAACTAAGACATATATTGGTATGACGGGTGGGCAGTTTAAAACTAGGTTTAACAATCACGAGAAATCTTTCAAAAAAGAAACGTACAGTAAAGAATCCGAGCTCTCAAAGTACGTATGGTCTTTGAAAAGTAATGTTTATTAAATGGTAAGTAATTAAATATTCCTCCACTAAGAACGCCGATTATGGGCGTTGTAGTCTTTGTTTAGATGAAAAGCTATGTATTCTAAATGCAAACAAAACAAATTTGCTAAGCAAAAGGTCTGAACTGATTTCAAAATGTCGTCATAGCAAGAAAATTTACATACCACCTGACTAAAGCCTTATAACACCTTGAGATACGGTATTGTTCAGTCTATCTGAAGATCGTTTAACGTGAAACACCGTGCAATAGACGCCCGTGTTCTATCTAATTCATAAATATATATATATATAAATCCAAAGGCAAATTACTGAAAAAAATGACAATGCTGTGGATATCAGTGGCTGGATCTCAATGGAGATACAAAAATAAAAAGCGAAAAGCTAAATCAAAACGATAAAGTAAACAGCCAGAAAAGTTAGCAGAGCTTTCGGGCAACACTAGCCCTTCATCAGTGCAAGTGAAGGAATTTGGACAACGTCATAGTATAAAGCTGGCAAGTGCTGCCTGGGTGGACAGGAATAAAAGAAATTGAACAAAGGGAGCCAGGGTGGAGTCTGAATAATAGTAGAAAACAAAGAAGGTAGCTTGGTAGAGATATACACAATTTTGGAATGAAACTAAAAAACAGCTTAAATGGTGGTTAATATTGAAACTTAAATTTTGGTAGTCAATGGAATAATTTTACCGATCTGGGAGTTTGTTCCTAATGTTAAGTCCAAAAGGTTTTGTGGTAGTAATTCCCAGTGGTTTTCTTTGTCTTTGCGAGTTTTGTCGCTCCATTTGACATCGTGGTCTATTGCAATAACTCTGAAATTTGCAATCGAGTGACCAGCTGAATTAAAATGTTCGGCTACAGGTTGATCAAGCTTTAATGTTTTGATAGCTGATCTATGTTGTGTCATTCTCATACGGAGAGTGTTTTTTGTTTCTCCGACGTACTGTTTGCCACAAATATTACAGTATATGAGATAAATGACGTTTTTGGTTAGACAATTAATTGATTGTCTTATCCGAAAAATGCGGCCAGTTTGGTTACTCTCAAATTTGTCAGTAGAATCAACCAATAAACAAGTTTTGCAAGATTTGCCGCAAAGGTGACTGCCCAAATTTTGGCTGTCATGAGAGTTAATTTCACTCTTAAATTTGGATCTGACTAATATATCACGAAGGTTGGGAGGCCTACGAAATGCAATAATGGGTGGTTCCGGATAAAACAGTCCTGAGACGTTCTGTGGACTGTAGAATGGGCATATGTTTCTCAATAATAGCCCGTAATGGAGGCAACCTAGGGTGGTAGGTTGTGACAAATGGCACTCTGGTCGAATTTTTTGGCTGACGTGGTTTGTACGTCAGTATTTGACATCGAGGAATATCTTTTGCTTAAACAAATCAGGCAAAGAACATTAATTCTAAACCACCCGGTAATATACTGAAATTTAATTAATTAATTCGAAACGATAAAGGGGTCATTCTTCAGTAAGTGTCTAATTTCAGGTTTATAAAAAATCGATTTTAAAATTTGCATTTTTTAAATTTTAAAAGTTTATTCAGATAAATGAACATGTATTACATGGCAAGCGTATGTTTGGCGCAATCTTTATTATATATTTCGTGTTTTATTCGTATTTATAAACACATGGTTCTATGTTACTGTCATTTCCGTCACATTTATGGGATATACAAAGATAGAAAAAATAACGGTTCAGGAATTATAAAATTATTTCCATTATTAATTCTTTGATACTATATATTATTTTGAAAATGATTGTTTTAACATTTATAAGTATGATGTTATACGTTCAAAACCATTTACTATTCCAAAAAATAATAATTTTCAGAAAATAGTATGACTGTCACTGATGTTTTACAAAATTCTGTTGAACTAATATTACTATCCATTGACAAAGTAGAAGAATATTGTTTATATTTCAATATACCACATAATTGCGTTCATTATTTAAATATTTTAGGATTTAAAAGGATAAAATATCCATGTGACGGAGATGAAACCGTGACGGATATGACGAACCTAAAAAATCATGTGACGGAGATGACTTTAAGATATGATTTGATTATGTTTATTGACCAGAGTCACATAGATATACAATGTAATAACATAATAAAGATATACAAAACAAAATGTACAACAAAAAAAGGCCCTGGCAATAACAAAAAGTCATATCCGTCACGGGCCGTCATCTCCGTCACAACGAAACATTGGGAAATGTGACGGAGCTGACCGTGACGGAGATGATGTATTTAGCATTGGACAACCTAGGATCACATCGTAGGCATGTCTGACAGCGGAGACGGATTGCATACTTCTAGATACCGTGAATAACTTGTATTTCCAGTTGAAAAAAACCAGAAATTATATTTATTTAATGAGTTCTATACCGTTCGGATATAACATTCAATAAAGGTACGCAGCTGTAATTTTTCTAAAACCTCGTTTTTTTAGCTTTTTTCCTCTTTTTATTGAAAATGATGTGCTGCTAGTTTAATTTCAATATCTTCGTATGTTTACAACGCACAGTCAATATTTTTCACCGCCGTTCATTAAACTGTAGACGGTACATTTAAATTATGTGACGGAAATGACACAAAACTGCGGGACAAGCTTTTTCCAAACAAAAACTTTAAAGTTTGAGATTTAATGTATGTAGAGATGTATTTCGAAGAATATAATCGCATGAAATCATGATTAACTAACTTTTTACAATATTTTCGATAACAAAAGTCCTGTTATCAAATATATACGGCGATCATAAAATTGAAGATGTACGATCGGGACATAGGATTTTAGGGGGTTGCCTGAAACATTTTTATAAAAATTAACAATATCAATGTAATTATCTTTATTTTATGTAATTAATTATATTTCCAATAATGTTGATTATGATTTAAGTCAAGAATTTTTATTTTTTAATGATGAATTTTCAGTCTCTATCCCACCAAAGTATCGGGACACGATTTTAGACACTTACTGAAGAATGACCCAAAGATAAAGATGAGGAAATCTGTGAGAATGAGAAAAAGTCGCCCCAACCGAGACTCGGACCGCCTGCTTGATATGCAGAATGATGTCCTAACCATTAGACCACTGGGGCTTTCATGGTATTGTTCGAACTCGATTGGATAGCGACTCTTTAACATTCTCGGCGTGGTACGGCGGAACAGCACTAGTCCTCAGTTGTACGGACGCGCACCAGAGATCAAATTGATACGCCCTCCAGTATTTTTATTCACGAGGCGGGATCTCCGAAGAGATACTTTTATATATATAAACAAATCAGGCAAAGAACATTAATTCTAAACCGCCCGGTAATAATAATACTGAAATTTAATTAATTAATTCGAAACGATAAAGATGAGATATATATATATATTGTGAGGGTGTTTTATTTGTTGTATGAGAGAACGTATCTGGTGGGTGAAAATCTGTGATAACACCATATATGGCTCTGTAGGCTAGTGGTATGATACTCGCTCTGTAAGCGAAAGATCGCAGGTTGAAATACCGCCAGAGACATTTTTTTAACATTTGTTTACAACTAAAAATACGGAACTTTCGGCGATGAGCTATGCTCGACGCGATTATGAGATCATGGTCCGAATATGAGCACTGTTTTAATAATTTGACAGTATGATTTAATTGATCTCTGGTGCGCGTGCGTACCATTTGAGGGAATAGTGCTGAAATCTGTGAAAATAAGAAAAAGTTGCTTCAACCGAGATTCGAACCCGGCATTAAAAACTTATTTTGTGTTAAAAACCTTCTGAAGGTCACCGAATATCACCAAACACACTGATTGTTCACACTATATTAGTCACAAATTCACTGATACTTATCCGATATTTTTCTGGAAAAGTCAAATTTGTTCAAAGTTTAATAATCTTTACAGCAATATAAATATTAATAACTAAATGCTACGTATTTTTTTCCGGAAGTTTGATTCCACTCGTGAAAACAGTAACATCGATTAAATTACCATGCTATGATGAATACAAATTCCTCTAAAGCCAAAACCGCCAAGCTTAATTTATTCTGTAAATAATGTCTAAAGGTGCGTTTGATTGGTTCTTTTTACGGACTAATCCCATTTGTGAAGCCTCCTATCGTTACGTACAGAATAGCCATGATAATTCAGATATATTTATTGTCCAAAAACAGACGATCAATGATACAAATAGCCAAAAGACTGAAACCGTAACCTTTTACATGAAAACGTTTTAAATTTATAAGAAAATATCCTATATGTAAAAAAAAATGTATAGACAATTAAATATAAGGAAAGAAAACGACATTAATATGAAGTAAAGGACATAAAAAAGTCTAAGGTGTATCATTAAAGAGTCTGATTAGGGCTGGAATAGCTGACTTTCAGCGCGTCTCAGTACGCGACAAAAGGATCTCTTTCCTGAATAAACTTAATACGCTTACCATGTACGTTTAAAGAGGTATGCCAGACACAGCAAGCATACCGGTATTCTAAACACGGCCTAATATTTGGTATTAAACACTACCATGACATTTCAATGGTTTCGGAAGCATCTGATTATTAGTGCACCAGAGTTCAATCTCATTAAACATACATTGCATAGAGGAATCACAACCCTTTTAAAAAATTTCACCAAAGGTAAAGTCGTCAGCATATTTCCATTGCCTGCAGTTTCCCTCACAAGCATCATTAATGAGGATGAGAAAGAGCACAGGCCTCAACCTAGTACCTTGCGGTACCCACAAGTAATTTGGCGTGTAGATGATATATTAGTGCCGATTTTGAATTAGTAACTCTATTGGAAAGAAAACATCAGACGATGGGTATGATAGATGGTGTAACACCAATTGAAATTATCTTATTAGTTAAAACTGTGTGCTCCACACGATCGAACGCTTTGGTGAAATCTATAGCACAAACACTGACTAACAGCTTTTACCATCAACATCTTTAAAAACAAGAGTCAAGCATGGTAATTAAATAATAAGAAGTCGAAAAGCCTCTTCTACTACCGAACTGTGTGAAGTCCAAATTAAGCAAGCGATCAAAAACATATATAAGGAACCGTTTCTATTAAATTATTGCCTGTAAACGGTTTTTGTGAATGACCCGACAACCTTGTTAGCGACTTCAGGGCTGTTGGTGCAAAATAAGTTTGTAATGGAACTTTTTCTTGATATGCAGATGTCCTAAACATTATACCACTGGGGCTTTCATGATGTTCAAAATTGCACTGATAATAAAATGTATTACTTAATACTTACCCAGATTCTAAATTCGATTACTTAAACTAGAAATTGCTTACCGACCAATTTACCTACACTGAAAGAGACTCGCCTTTATTGTCGTTATATGAAGTAAATTTGATTTTTTTGTTAATTTGAATCCTAATTTATAAAGATGGTTTTATAAAACGTTCGATAAACCAATTATTGCTACGTTTCGACTATTTTCAATAGCCTTGGTCAAGCAAATGACTATTATAATCCTTGTTATTATGTTCTTTACTTAGGACAAATCTTCTTTTGCATACCGATAGATTTGGCGCTCCCTTTGCCATTCAAATGAAAAATGTCTTACTGTGAGTGTGGGTACTGTTAGATATATAAAAATAAACTGTATTACTGTGAGTGCGGATAGGCCCTACTGTTAGGTATATAAACACATAATATACAAATAAACTGTATTACTGTGAGTGCGGATAGGCCGTGTTAGGTATATAAACACATAATATACAAATAAACTGTATTACTGTGAGTGCGGATAGGCCCTACTGTTAGGTATTATAAACACATAATATACAAATAAACTGTTGCTTGGTGTAACATGTACTGTACTATTTCAATCGACTATGATTCTCTTCTTATTCAGCAAGATGTTGTTAGGCTTTGCAATTGGTCTGACACATGGAAAATGTTCTTAAATCCGCTTAAGTGTCAGATTCTTACTTTATCACTTAAAAAACAAATTATTAATTTTGATTACACTATTAACGGACTTTCTCTTTGATAGGGTTAACTTGAAGAATCTTGGCATTTATATTGATTCGAAACTTATCTTTAACAAACATGTTGATCATATTATTTTTTCCATGGAATGTTAGGTATGCTTAGGCGTCACTGTAAACACATCGCTAGTGACCACAACAATCCAGGTCCTTTAATTCATCTTCCTCCGCTTCATACTGGGAGAAGCTTCTTTGATTTGGTATTTCTTTTTAAATGCTTCAACTCCCTTTTTAAATGCAATATTTTATCATTTTTTCCCCCTTGCCCGTTGTCGAGTCAACGTAACCAAAATTGGTTTCATTCAAAGATTATCCAAGCTTTTTAATTCAATTTCTATTAAAGATAAGACTATCGATATTCTTTTTGACACTTTGTCCAAATTTAAGTCTAAAGTTCTTAAATCGATTTAAGTTTGCCTTTCTGTTTGTTTCAAGTTTTGTATTTTAATGTGCTTTTAATTCTATATTTACATCTTAAGAGTTTTACGGCATCCTGTATTTGGCGATTTTTCGCTGTTGGATGTGGTTGAAATAAAATAAAATGAAATAAAATGACAGTGACAGTTTTAGCAAAGTATTAATTTGCAAATGTTTTACTCTATTTAGTGGTATATTATTTATAGGCCTTTAAAACATGAAAATAAATTTCGTTACTGATAAAGAATATATCTAAAAATTGTTCCTCTTGGTACCCATCCTCTTCCCCATCCCTCAACCTTAATGTTATATACAAAACACAAATTGGGTTTGTTTAAATGAGTCAAAATCAAAAACAAGGCCAACAGCCATAAGTCGCGTGCTAAAACGCATAGTGATACAGACCGACAGACCGACAGACCGACCGACCGACCGACATAGCGAACTATAGAATCGCGTCCACGCGATTAAAAAGGTAATTCCCAGGGTGCTAAATATGAGTTGACTACATAAATCATCGTGTCTATTTATTCGTTTCTGTAAACGACAATATATTATAGTCCTGCGGTACGTAAATTTAAAAAACGCTGAAATTACTGTGTATTCGAGAACCATCTGTGTGCACGACCTAGATGGTAAGCGATGCATCTATTATGTTTTAATCCTCGTTATTGTTCTTTACTTAGGACAATTCTTCCTATTCACACGTCACCAAGATTAAGGTAGATTATACATTACTGACTTTAATAAATTAATATTATTTAACGTACTCACAGATTAAATCTTCTTACTTTTATTGAATTTAACTCTATCTCACTAAAGTTAATTATGTTAAATATTGTTGAAATAAATAAATAAATAAATATAAATGTTATAAATATTATCTTCAAAATGGAAAGATGTAGGCCTAATGGTGTGATAAAAGGAATGGGTATCATTGAGGAAGCTAACCCTAAAGGAACCAACAGGAAAGGCATTTATAATTTGCATGGAAAATCTCTGTTGACAAAATAAAATCAGATCATTTAGAAATAATACAAGCTGAAAATAATAAAAATGCTGTGGGCATCGGTGGCTGGATCTCAATGGAAATACACAATAAAATCAAAAAGATAGATTAAAACGATAAAGTAAAACAGCCAGACAAAATTAGTAGAGCTTTCGGGCAACACTAGCCCTTCATCAGTGCAAGTGAGAGTATATATATATATTGTGAGGGTGTTTTATTTGTTGTATGAGAGAATGTATCTGGTGGGTGAAAATCGTTGAAAATCTGTGATAATACACCAGATATGGCTCTGTGGTCTAGTGGTATGATACTCGCCCTGTAAGCGAAAGGTCACAGGTTGAAATCCCGCCAGAGAAATTTTTCATCGATGTGCTATACTCGACGCGATTATGAGATCATGGTCCGAATATGAGCACTGTTTCAATAATTTGATAATATGATTTATTTGATCTTTAGTGCGCGTGCGTACAATTGCGGGAATAGTGCTGAAATCTGTGAAAATAAGTCGCTTCAACCGAGATTCGAACCCGGCATTACAAACTTATTTTTGTGCTAAAATCGTTCTGAAGGTCACCGAAAAACAACAAAAACACTGATTGTTCACACTATATTGGTCACAACTTCGCTGATACTTATCCGATATTTTTCTGGAAAAGTCAAATTTGTTCAAAGTTTAATAATCTTTACAGCAATATAAATATTAATAACTAAATGCTATAGACGTATTTTTTTTCAGTTTGATTTCACTCGTGAAAACAGTAACATCGGTGAAATTACCCTTTTTAACAATTTCACCAATGGTAAGGTCAAAATATTTCCATCACCTGCAGTTTCCCTCACAAGAATCATTAATGAGGATGAGAAAGAGCACAGGCCTCAACCTCGTACGTTGTGGTACCCACAAGTAATTTGGCGTGTAGATGATATATTAGTGCCAATTTTGGAATTAATAACTCTATTAGAAAGGAAACCGCAGACGATGGGTATGATTGACGGTCTAACACCAAATGTAAATCTTATTAATTAAAACGATGTGCAAAATTGCACTGATAATAAAATGTATTACTTAATACTTACCCAGATTCCAAATTCGATTCGAATTCGCTTACCGACCAATTTACCTACACTGAATGAGACTCGCCTTTATTGAAGTAAATTTGATTGTTATTATTTGGGTTTAATTAATTTGAATTATTATATATAAAGATTGTTTTATAAAACTTTCGATAAACCAATTATTGCTACGTTTCGACTATTTTCAATAGCCTTGGTCACGCAAATGACTATTATAATCCTGGTTATTATGTTCTTTACTTAGGACAATTCTTCTTATGCCCTATTTTTTTTTAAATCCGGTTGAACAGGTCGATTTTCTTTAAATAAAATAATATTTTGATGGATTTAAATAAACTGTATTACTGTGAGTGTGAATAGGCCTTACTGTTAGATATATAAACACATAATATACAAATAAACTTTATTACTGACAGTTGCTTCTCAACGTTTGTATTAATTAATAATTACCAAAAAAAATTCAAACGTCGTCGTGGTGTATACGTGTACTTTGCTATTTCAATCGACTATGACAGTGACAGTTTTAGCAAAGTATTAAATCGCAAATGTTTTACTGTATTTTAATACTGGTATATTATTTATAGGCCTATAAAACACGAAAACATATTTCGTTACTGAGTGAATAAAGAATATTTACAAATTGTTCATCTTTGTACCCATCCTCTTCCCAATCCCTCAACCCTAATGTTATGTATTTGTTTAAATGAGTCCAAATCAAAAAGTTATCTTTCTCTTTCAGAAGTAATTCACAGGGTGCTAATTTTAGTTGACTACATAAATCATCGTGTCTATTTATTCGTTTCTGTAAACAACAATGTATTATAGTCCTGAGGTACGTAAATTAAAAAAAACCGCTAAAATTATTGTGTATTCGAGAACCATCTGTGGGCACGACCTAGATGTTACGCGAGCGAAGCGATCCTCCTTAGGACAATTCTTCTTATGCCCACCAAGATTAAGGTAGATTATACATTACTGTTAATAAATTAATATTATTTAGCGTACTCACAGATTAAATTTTCTTCCTTTTATTGAATTGAACTCTATCCCACAAAAGTTAATTATGTTAAATATTGTTGAAATAAATTAATAAATAAATATAAATGTTATAAATATTATCTTCAAAATGGAAAGATGTATAGGTGTGGTAAAAGGTACGGGTATCATTGAGAAACCAACAGGACAAGCATTTATAATATGCATGGAAAATTAGTTTTCTCCACAACAAAATGTGATGTGCTCATATACGGACATGACGATGTCATGTCACTACCATATTTGTGCATATCACTACCATATTTGAGGAACAACACACCTTTTTTATCAAACTGTTTGATAGTGTAAACAGAGCTTTATGATGTTGCATTAATATATGAAAACTATCTGTACTGGACAGATGACGATAAAATGACTGGAATACATCAATGCAGAAGCGGCTTATAATACTATAGCTCTTTCACACGTAACATTATAAAGTATTATAAAGCTTAATATAATATATTATATTAACTAGATGGCACGCTCGCTTCGCTCGCGTACCATCTAGGGGTGCCCACAGATGGTTCTCGAATACAGTAGAATCCACGGACGGGGACTTTTTTGGGACACTAAACAAAAACGGAAGTGTCCCCCTAATTGGGGTATTCAGAAATAGAGACAACAAAACCAATACTGGATTCCATAAAAGACAATTAATTTATGTGGATTAAAGAAATTAGGGAGAAATGGAAATGTATGTACGGGAATTGGGCGGCACGTGGTGGTGGTGATGGAACCGCAGTAATAAAGTTGATTGTATTTATATATTATAAGAACCAAACTAAATAAATAGACCTAGACATTCTGCGAAATGGAAATCGGAAATTCAAGCTCCTATTCAGTGAAAAATTAAACTGTAGTCTACCTAAATATTTAGGGCAAATCATCGGTTGTGGTGTTGAAATTCCTGTAAACATTTGTGTGAACCAAACTGGGTCGAATTTCTGTCATGAGTACTGATTTGTTGGCCTGTGATTTATGACGCCTAAGGGATCTATCTAGACTTATTTTTTAGAATAATGTACGTACCTGTCAGATACAATTGTCTTGTGTCGTATAATAAATAAGTACTGTAATAGTTACTGAAGTTACTATTACAATCTCGTCAATGAAAACACGAAAATGTATATGCACTTACTTATGAAAACGTATACAGTATTATACTCAGTTATTGAAACAGTAGGTTTAAAAAAGTTTCGTTTGTCTGTAAAATGATGTAATCAAGCTGTTTACATGAGTCTTAATTTATAAGCACATCAATAATAAAATAGTTTATCTATCCTGTAATTGGCGAGATTATGGTCGCTGTTGAATGAAATAAAGCCAATCGGTATCATATTTGTACAGAAAAGTTTTTGCGGCCGAAGGGTGTAACCTAAATTCGTTGTATTATCGTCAAGAACTAACTGTAAGTAAACTTACATAGAAAGTAGGGTATCATAAATTTGGCCTTAGCACTCGGGGGAGTGGCTAAGATGAAGTCCGTGGGACTACTAAATATAAATTGTAATGAACCTCGAGGGACATAAATAGGAATATTTCATGTTTCATTATCAATGTATAATAAATGGAAACTGTTTACCGATTCAAATAATAGAAATTGGTTTTTAACATTTTCCGAACCTATTGCAAGTTTATTCTCAAAGGGCCCATATATTTACCTACCGTATGTGTTAAACCAAGGGCTCATAAATTTACCTACAGTACTTGTGTTAAACCAAACTCTGGCAGACTGAGAGATTGGGATGTTCCATTCATCGCAAATCAATACATTTGTATAATCGTATATTAAATCTATCAAAATAGTTTTTTTTAAAGAAAATCGGCCTGTCTTCAACATTATGATGGTGTACTCTAGCAATCTATCAAAATTGTATTTTTTAAAGAAAATCGGCCTGTCTTCAACATTATGATGGTGTACTCTAGCTGTTAAACCGGTTTTCAGCTATTAAAAACAATTATCGTAGGAGGAGATAGGAAAATGCGAAGCCTCCTCGCTATGTAACATTAGGGTTGAGGGATGGGAAAGCGGATAGGTACAAAAAGGAACAATTTTAAAATATATTCTTTATCCACTGAGTAACGAAATATTTTGTTCATGTTTTATAGGCCTATAAATAATATACCTCTAAATACAGTAGGCCTAAAACATTTGCGATTTAATACTTTGTTAAAACTGTCACTGTCATAATCGTTTGAAATATTAAAGTACATGTCACGATACACCACTACGACGTTTATATTTTTGGTAATTATTAATTAATATAAACGTTGAGAAGGAACTGTCAGTATAAAGTTTATTTGTATATCTAACAGTAGAGCCTATCCACATTCTCAGTAATAAAGTTTATATTTTTATATTACATCTAACAGTACGAACATTCACAGTAAGAAATGTTCGATTCAAATGAAAAATAGTTAATAGGTATTTACAGTATTGTCAAAGTATTGCAAGTTTATTCTCAAAGGGCCCATATATTTACCTACCGTATGTGTTAAACCAAGGGCTCATAAATTTACCTACAGTACTTGTGTTAAACCAAACTCTGGCAGACTGAGAGATTGGGATGTTCCATTCATCGCAAATCAATACATTTGTATAATCGTATATTAAATCTATCAAAATAGTATTTTTTAAAGAAAATCGGCCTGTCTTCAACATTATGATGGTGTACTCTAGCTGTTCAACCGGTTTTCAGCTATTAAAAACAATTATCGTAGGAGGAGATAGAAAAATGCGAAGCCTCCTCGCATTTTTTTGGCGGGTATTTTTCAAGATGGACATCCATTAGACAGTGTATACCACGATCGGAAAACACCCCTATTTGGGGCAAATCGTTGAACCTAAATTCGTTTTAATCGTCAATAACTAATTATCTAACTCAATTTAATTAGTAAACAGGGTTACATCAGGCGGTTAAAATCAGTACCGAAAGTACGAACCAACTTTACATACCATCGAGTGAAAATTCTAGAAGTAAGGCGCGATTTACCGAATTTTGCCCTTACGTAAATTTATATATAGATATAAATACATATATATATATATATATATATATATATATATATATATATATATATATATATATATAAATCCAAAGGCAAATAACTGAAAAAATGACAATCCTGTGGCTGGATCTCAATGGAGATACAAAAAAGTGAAAAGCTAAATCAAAACGATAAAGTAGGCCTAAAAACAGCCAGAAAAGTTAGCAGAGCTTTCAGGCAACATTAGCCGTTCATCATATATAATTTCTTTGGGGTAAATTATGATTTAATAATTATAAAACCAAGGACGCTTTATTTTACTGATATTATTCAAAACTTCAGATAAAACTTCATAAAAGTCTATTTTCAATAAGCTTTCGCATAGAACGTCATTGCACAATGCATGATGGGAAGGGTTTAGGAGCAAGCGCCACCTTTTAATAAAAACGTTATATCTGGTGGTGGCGCTATTGCTTCCCATCACGCTATTTGCGATAAACCCATAGAATTGTAATAAGTTTCGGGTATATAATATCATTGGATAAATCTTGTCTTTATTTACCACATCGTTTTTATTTTTTCAGTTGTTGGATAAACAATATTCAAGGAAAATGTTTATATATCCTTACAGTTAATGTGTTTTTAATAAAGTTATTAGTTTGGTTAATTAATGATGATACGTAACAAAAATGTTTCTAAAATTTGTTTTTTTTTTATCAAAGTAAGACCTTTTCAAGATAAGGGCTAAGCTTATACAACGCTCTATTAAGACATACTGTAAGCTTAAAGCTTCAGACTATTATACCACCACGGAATAATAATCCATGTCCCTGCTTCATATCTTATATACAGTAGTCTAGAATATATGCATAATTAAATTAGTGTAGGCCTAGTATAGTATAGTACAATCTTAACATAAAGTATAGCTTACAAAGGTTGTGTCTACTTAGAAAAGCTTTCTTCCTTCAATATACAGCATAGCCTACTATCAACAAAAGAAAATAGCAAAAGGCCAACACACCTGGCTGAACATATGCAAATAAACACAATAAAAGCGAAACAAGTGGCGTACTGCAGATATAGTAGGCCTATATCTATAGTATGTCAACCGAAAAGTTTGAACTTCACAACATTAAATATTTGGAACAATTTTGTCTCCAACACAACGTTTTTTTTTTCTTATACTTTAAAAATTATGTGTCAATATTGTGCAAAGAAACCAGAACAAGGAAGTGGAATCATTTTATTTGTATATACTTTTGACTCTATACTACTACTGTAGTATACCAGAAATACTGTACTGTTTATTGTATATTAATTATTTCGGATAATTATAAAAAGAAACACTTTTTTTTAAACGTTTCTTATAAAAAATGTCGGTGCAAGTAGGCCCATATATTGTAGCTTCATTTTGAACACTTTTAGAAATCCACGTAAGAAGATTGACCCAAGTCCACATTTTGCATAACCTTCTCAGGATCTATGGAATTAGATGATACTCTGATACTGAATGTAAAACCTTAACAAATGAGAAGAAATGTATAAAGTGTTATCTTGTTTAGGGAGCTGACTGAGATTTTTTACTTTTAACCAGATCCTAACAAAAAAGAAAGAAATTGTTACGTTAAAATGACAATAATGTTTATGTATAACTAGGCCCTATATTTGTTTTTTTCTTGGTTAAATAACTATTACAAATAGCCATTAAAACAAAATTGTCTTTAGTGCAACGAGAAAGCATTTATAATATTTGACGTAATATAATTATCATTGATATGTTAATTCATAATTTTGTAGTAAATTCTAGTCCAATACACAAAGCCATGATAAAATAAAAGTGTGGTTATTAAAATGTGTATTTATCGTAATCAATATGTTCCAATAGTTGATTTCAATTCCATTCAATTCAAAAGACATTTATTTTCCTCTATTTTAGTTCCATTCTTACGGAGTTTATTCAATCCGCGACACAGTGGCCCGTTTCAGCCTTAAAAATCTGCTCAGCTAACCCAACAACTCGGCTACCATTCGGGTTTCCACCTGATTTAAACAAATCTTTTATGGTTATCATCAGTTCTTTCAATGTAGGCCTTATGTAATTTTTATTCGATTTCTGACATTAATTTTTTATATACTGATTTTACAATTTTCCTTCGATGATTCATGAATATATTTGATTTGATCGTTATTATTTTTAGTGTACTTTAATGTTGCTAACTTCAAGCGTGGCCTATGAAAAGGTCAAAATATGAATATCGCCGCCAACGGCAAAGGTTGGGGCAACAAACCCCCGGAAGTCACAGTGATTACATCTTCCGCAGCCGCACAGACGGTTGAAAATCTACCTATATGAAATCAGCAATTTTTTTTTATAACCATTATAATATATTTCTAATAAAGAAATATGGAACAATATCATATTGGTGGACACTATAATGTTACTCAATCTACGTTTTGCAGAACATGTGAGACAGAGGATAGGATAGATATCCAAGGAGGAGATCCGCACAAAAGGGTTGTGTGTTTTAGGTTATTTCCGAATTAAGCATAAATAGGTTATATGCATTATCATGCATATAACCTATTGATTCTGTATATTTATTCTTTCCTTAGCACTATTTTGTCCGTCAATTATCTTGATATCAGTTTCATCTAGCTAAGTCAATTTTTCAGAGTATATTCCTTATGGCCAGGAATCTATGTGGTTATGTTTTGACGATCTATGCGCGATTTAACGAAATCACGTTTGTAATCATATCTTCACAATCATGAATCACTTTTAAACAAAATTTGGTACTCATAAATTTCAGGTCATATTTCATCATATGGCAATATAATTACGTGCGTAGCGCATATAACGCATGCGTACGCGCGCTTAAAATTTTCAAAATTATCACAATTTATTTTCGATGAAATTAGAGCAATTTTAAGCGTTTAAAAAATTGCCATGAGTGCGCAGATTTTTGCACGCGCACTGCGCGTTATACGTTAATGCGTACTTTTTTTGTCCGATTTCTGTTGTACAACTTTTCTTTAATAATATCATCATATTTTATTCACTTTTTAAGGCGAAATTGCGTTATACGAGCACGTCAAAAGTGACAGGCTACGCATGTGTAAGTTAATAAAATGGTGAAAATATGCTAAATTTTAAAATTAATATAGATCGTCAGAATGCTCGGGAACGCCTATTTTTTATTTCATTTTCTTGAAGTGTATGTATCTTATGTATGATTTATTATTAAATTAAGAGAACAAAAATTGATTAAGTCATAATTAATTGCATATTAATTTTTTTTTAATTAATTTCGACAATCAAACAAATTATGACATTTTCTTAGGCCAAAATAACAAACTTAACATTAACTTTCTTCCTTCAAAAGTTCATATATTAAAGTTAAAAGTATATAGTTTGAAAGTGCATCATTTTTTTACATTTTTAGAGATGTCATCATAGTAAAAAATTATAATTCATTGCGGTATGTAATAATCTCTCTGCACCAAAGTGGTTACTGCATAGTAAATACATGGAGGAATTTTTCTACAACTTTTTATCAGTTGTGTGTGGCTCGGTGGTCTGTGCTCGTGTCTATGGCATTCAAGGTACCGAGATCGAGTAAGATTTTTTTATATTATCCGTATTGTTTGTTAAAATTTATTTCTTAGTGTATAAATAGATATACATGATTTATAATGAAATCTAGATAAAAAGTAACGTATGTCTTTATTATTATGTAATATAATATATTATAACAAATGTGGTTTATGACATTATACGCAGAGGGATCTTTGATCGGATTGTGATACCGGCTATTGTATTCGCGTTAGCAATGTCCTATCATATATTATAAATAATTAAAGATTCTGAGAAAATCAATCAATAAAAATACCTTTTAAAAATCAATTATCTTGATTTAAATCAATGCATATAACCTATAACTCGTCATAGTGACGAATTAAATCTAGTTTATATATAGATACTGTATGAACTTTTCGTTTCTTTTAATTTGTAATTTCACCAACAACTCATATATTTCCTGTGATTCTTCAGCTCTGTCTAATCAAACTGTAGGTCTATGTTACAAAAAAATGTGATTTGCCCATATATGGATAATGATGATGTCATATCACTACCACATTTCTGTTGTTAAACTAGTTTGATAGACAGAGCTTTATTTGTATATCTTTGATGACATTGTTTCATTTTTTGTTTTCTCCTAAGGGAGGTGAATACACGTACTAAACGTAACTAATTTCAGCTTGTTCATACTTAATAAATCCAGACAAATATTGTTCGGAACCAACAAATATCGGTGGGTGTCTTTGAAATATAAATTCGAGGTTCATAATAAACAGTACAACATTTAGATTTAAATCAAATAATATTAGGCCTACTTTATTCATCTTTTAACCATATTTTCTCTGATAGTAATCAAAATATAGGCCTACATACATTAAAGATGAAAATGGTCCATAAACCCGCAAGGGCTTATAAGATGTGGAAACCATAATAGTAGGTCTAAATGAAGTAAGTACATAAAGTGACACAGTAAGCAAAATTAAAACGATTTAGCGGTAATACATAATAATATATAATACATGTTTAGTAAATCATAATAACTAAAAGTTAATACATATTTCGTTAAAAAAAAGATGTTAACAATACTATATTATTTCTACTACATTTTAATTTATAATAAAATTGGTACAGAGTCTGAATTAGTATCTAGATCACCGGTGAATAATATTATGCGGCCAGTTATTGATTTAAACAAAGTTAAAATGCGAAGGCTTGGTGATATGCTTCCTTCTTGTGGTAAATGAATGGTAAATGAATGGCGAACTGTACTCTGTAAAGAAGTCACACTCGCTTCGGCCTCCGAACGATTAGTGACGTGTGGGTATATAAAACACATTAGATGATGTCAGTGGGGTTTTATCGCGGGACATGGTTCTTGACCTCGTCTCGGGGTAATGGTATCGAGATCGCCGAGGGCTATATACTGAACTATGCTCCAGTCGAAATGTATATAATATGCATTAAAGAAGAAGAATGCATGTCTGTGTACATTATAATGAAAGAAAAATAATATAAATAAGTTAAAGATTTTGGCATCATAAATTTTAGATTCTTGAGCCAAACGTACCAGCAGGCCTACTCATAATATATTCATTACATTTTCATTATCCGTGTTTTTTTGCTCAGAAAAAAACGTCCCCTTTTTTAGTAAACCAAGTATAAACAGGTTAAAACAAAATATAAACAGGTTAAAATCAAATATAAACAGGTTAAAACCAAATATAAGAAGATTAAAATCAATATAAACAGGTTAAAACCAAATATAAACAGGTTAAAACCAAATATAAACAGGTTCCGAATTATGACATTAGGTTAATAATAATAATATACATAATCTGCAAGCATGACTAATACAATAAATCAAAACCAATTACGAAAGGATATATAAACATTTTCTCAACCATGTGTTTTTTCTAAATGATGAACGAGTTATGGCGAACACCCACAGTATACATTAACTGAAAGAAAAAAATAATGTTTTAGGAACTGCATCTTGGAGTTGTGGCTTGCTGGTTATGATGCTTGGCTACCAATCCAAGGCTACTGGGTTCCTTTCCTATAGTTTTTCTAATTTCTAATGACAAACTACAACTCTACTACAAGACTTGTAATAAGACTTTTTTTATGTAGAGCATCATATGTTTGTCTTGTTGTGAACGGTGATTGCCACATTTAAGAAGAGTGAATGAATTCGCTTTTGGTTATACTTGGCAATTTGCCAATATTATATAAAAAAAAAACAAACAAAAGTAAAAAACAGTTTTTATATTTTACCGTTTAATATAAATGTAGTCAAGATACAGAACCTTGTACAGTATATCATAATTTTACACTTGTTTGTGGTTTGTCAATACATTTTGCAATCAAACAATACAAAATACATGCATGAAGTAATTTTACTTTGTGTTCTTTGAAATTATGCTCTGTCGTGATACGGCGTTTAAAAAGAATGGTGACGAATAAAAACGAATTTAGGCACACTGAATAGAATAATATTTTTTTAAGTATAGGCCTACCTATTTTACGGCTGCTACATGTTGGGCCCATGTACCCATTGGCGCATTTGCAGACGCTAGTATTCTCTGTCGTAACACAAGTACCACCATTCAAGCAACCACCGCAATCATCTTGAATATCAGCTGTAATAAAAAAAATTAGTAATGGTATATTTAGTAAAAATAAGATTTTAGACTTGTGTCTAAAATGAATAAGGGGAACTTTATGTTTACGACCTACCACCGACTAACCTAGGTCAGGTCAATCGATGTGTCGTCGGTCGTCGTCTGGACTGGACCTAAGAACAAACGTGTGTCGAGGTGAGAAGCGAGGAAATCCGTCCCATACGCAGTTCAGTCGTCGCAAATCAAACGCTACGATATTATATACTTAGGTCCATGATTATACTCTGAATTGTTAGACCACGAAAATAATAGTCTTAGTCCATAGTTAAACCTACCTGTGAATGGGCCTATATAAAAGCCTGAATATGGATAACTAAATTGAGTAATACTGCTCTCCAATGATTGATTTTCAGTTCTTGTATTAACTCTATATATGCCATCAGTCACCGTTTCTGTCCAGTAGATATAGGGGCCATATATTTCAACATCAATGCAGTAATGACCGTCCAGATCAGCAATTGTTGCTCTGTTGGTTCCATCAAGGTTAGCTTCTTCAATGACATCAGTTACTGAATCACACCAATACATCTTTCCATCTTAAAGATAACAACAAAAATATATAAAAAAATAATTAACAATGGGATGAACAAGGGGCCCGGATGTAGTTTAATCCAATAATTCAGTATGTGACAGTTTTACTCTCTTTTTTTTATCTCTAAACAGATAATGCTTTCATTGTGTTAAATTATAAAGACCAGCGTAATGGAGTTTGTTTACGTTCAGCCACAGGTGGAAATGTCCAGGCATTTACGATATAAACAAACTTTGTCGAGATATGTTTTTTATAACAGTTATAGTGTATTTGTTCTTTATGACTGATTTCTAATATTTAAAAGATATAAATAAACTTCCACACATCCTACAAAAGCCGGGACTTGTATAAAGGCCGTTGCATAGAAAGAATGTTATCTACAATCCCCGCCTGTCCGTAAATAGGCCAGGGGAAACAGAGAACAAAATTGAAGATAAAGAAATACAGTATTACAAAATTGTATTAAAACATTGAATGAGAAACTAATTAACAATTCGAGTATTGATATTGAAGAAATTGAGACAGAAATAGATCTAAACAAAGGAATTGGAAAATATTTACAGTAAAAAACAAAAGGTGCTTATATACGATCAATGGTTATAAATGGATAGAGGAGTAGCACAAAATACTTCTTAGGTTTGGAGAAAAGTAATGGATCAAAAAAGCATATAAAAAGTATTTTTAAAAAAAAGGTAAATTATTGAAAAAACCAAAGGAAATCATATGTGAAGAGATAAGATTCTTTATGAAACTACATTATAAAGGAATGTTGCTACCTGGTCCTATAAAAGAGGAAGGGCGTATAGCACAACTTGCAGATGATACACTATTGTTTGCAGGAAACGAAAAAAGTATAAAAAGAGGTCTAATCATTGTTAATAATTTCTGTGAAGTAACTGGTTTAAGCTTAAACGAGAATAAAACTAGTGCCAGGTGGATTTTATAGAAGGTATGTTTGTTGCTCAAGAAAAGTAAAAAATGAGAAAAACAAAAAATATGCACAACTTAATTACAAATTGCTTCTCAGAAGTTTAACAACAAATTTACAATTATATAAATGGAATATTAAAAATACAAAAAAATGTGAGTTATGCCATCATGTGATGTAAATGAGGATGAAAAACACATGTTTTTCAAATGTAAAAGCAATGTCTATTTATGGGAAAAAATCACTGAAATATATAAAATATATATAATATACTAAATTGCTCTATATTCTAAATACAACATAAAAAGTATTGTTAGAATTAAATAAGTCAGTCTGTAAAAACTCATGGATCATGTTTAAAAATATACTTACACAAGAGAATTCCATGAATGTATTTTTTATTTTTTTTTAAGGTTACTGTAAACAAACTAATTTGTACAAAAACGTAAATAGTGCAAATAAAACAGAAAAGAAAAAAAAGGGAAAATACTAAAAAGAAGAGTAAGAAGAAAGCACTGAAAATGCTATACTCTAGTACTCAACTAGTTATTGAGTTGATTTTGATTCTCTATATTAAATTGTAAATATAAATATATGAATGATCTCTTGCTGAGTTTTTTTACATTTTACAATAACTATTTTTCAAATGGGACTGGTTCGTCCTGGAAACGAAGTGCCATTTCACGTTTATTTTATCTTTGTAGGCGCAGCCTACTCCATGACCCAAGGCCCTTGTTACATGGCTGTTCCAGCATATCATATCTGGCCCGCGGCGACATTTGTAAATTGCAATATGGCCCACGGTAGAAACTGTTGAGAACCTCAGACATAGGCTAATAACTAAAAAATAAAATATAAGTTGTATCTGAACCGTTAACTGATAACACAAGCCCATCTGGTGATGAAAGTGTTGTCACAATTAGTTCTTCTCTGGTACTCAAGTCATTCAGCTTCGCGCGCTCTATCTTTTCCAAAGACCAATCAGTCCAGTACAGGTATCTATAAAATAAAGCATAATGATTTCTCGTATTTATAACGTCCGTGTGTACAGATATATAATACAACTATTACAACCGGAACAGATTAAAATATTCAATTTCATTATTAATAAGAACACCAATGGAAATTAATGAAATTAATCAAATCAATGTTGAATTTTGATCTACGTCATTTAAAAAAAAATTATTGTGCATAGAGCAGAGATAGATTGACTTGAATACGGTAAGTAAACCGCTCAGTAGGTGATTCATTTGTAGACGTTTATAATGAGAACCCACCTAAGCAAGATTTGAACCCGGTTTCTTCTGATTAGATAAGCTACATACCCGTTAACAGTATCTATCGCAATCCCACGTACACCGTCTAATAATGTATTAAAAAGAACTGTTCTGCCTGTTCCATTGAGATTTATTACTTCGATTCGGCGTTCTAGCTCATCCGTCCAATAGAGTTTATTTCCAATTACATCAACGGCAATACCACTAACACCTTAATTAATGAGAAATATCATCTTTATATTATTGTTTTGGGTTAACATTACCTTGAAACATTACCTCATACAGCCTCATATTATGTATTAGGCCTAACCTATATTTTAATTCTTGGCCAAGTTCTTCTTCACGGCTGTCAATAGTACATTCTACTTGATAATTAATTGAACATAAAAAGAATAATGTCTTGTTCTTACCCGTAACTTCAGTAGAAACCAAAAGTTTGTGCTGATTATTGGCAAATGAATACGATTCAATTGTATCTCTAGTAGAAGAAGACCAGTATAACGTTAATGTGTTGGGATTATAATCAAGAGCCGTAATACCGTCTGGTGTTGGTGACACTGTCTGCGGCAATGCTTCCACAAAGTTTAAAGTTGTGTTTGTCAGACTTATGTTTGAATAATAAATGGTATCTTCACCACCCACGAACACAATATCACGTCCTGTAAGACAATAACGTTACATCGAATACAATAACTTAAATAACACAAATACAATAACTTAACACCAGTACGTTCTAATAAACGAAACACGAATACAGAATTGTTGTAAAAAACGTTTTTGTTACCTCCGTGCATCCGTCAGACAGCGTAACACAAACTACAAATTATAATTATAGTTAATATCTAGGCCTAATTTGTTAGGTAAAAAACGAAAGCTCCCTCTATAGCGTAAAACATCCTTCTGTAACAACAAACCTAATTTCTGAAAACACAAACTTTACTTCAGAAAATAATATATTATTACAATATTAATAGAAGACACATAGTTTATTATTATTAATTAATTTTTTTGTAAGAATTATGGAAATTAGAAAGAGCTAACCGTACCTTTATGCCTACCGTAACAGAGTTATATTAGGAAGGTAACCAGTTAAGTACATATATTTTTGTTAAAATTATAGTGTAGTTTAATAGTCAGTTTGTATGATACATGATTATATTTAACCGTATTTATATATTTTTTTTCTAAAAACGCATAATTATATTAAGGCCATGTCTTGAAGTCGATACTTACCATAAACGAATCCTATGCGTAACGTCACTAGACACATTGCAAACAATAGAGATGTCATCATGTTACTTCTATATACAAGAACAAATCTGTTATCAAGGATCCATGACAACTTAATTATATCTTGTTGTTTACATGTCAAACGAAAACTAGGCATAATAATATTAATAATAAATATCGTGTTATAATACCATAAATTCTGTGCTTCAAGCTTTTTTACATGGATACAATTTATCGAAAACGTTGATCAAATAGATATCATTGTGTGCAACTTATGATTTCAATTATAATACAAACTCTACAAAGGACTTTCGTCCTCGAATTGCTTAAGTTGCGGAACCTGCGGTGGGTTCTTCTTTGATTTTAGGCCAAAGTGCAGGCTTGAGTCACTTGGCTTGTGTTGGTCGCCATCTTGCAGGAAAAAATATGCCTTCCATCGCATACGCTTTATCAAACCCTCCACCTTTCCGATTAAAGCTTTCTTGTAGTTGGTAAGTGAGGGGATCGGTATGTTCTTCATCGAATAATTGTAGATGATGCGTTCCATCGTAGGTGCTGCTTCTCGGCGAGAGTGCTCAACAAAATAAGGAGCTGGATATATTTATATAGATGCGTTGAGGCAGCAAAAGTGCTCAATTGAAATCAAGAGCGAATATATATTTATGAATTAGATAGAACACGGGCGTCTATTACACGGTGTTTCACGTTAAACGATATTCAGATAGACTGAACAATACCGTATCTCAAGGTGTTATAAGGCTTTAGTCAGGTGGTATGTAAATTGTCTTGTTCTTTACAGCAATATAAATATTAATAACTAAATGCTATAGACGTATTTCTTTCCGGAAGTTTGATTTCACTCGTGAAAACAGTAACATCGGTTAAATTACCATGCTACGATGAATACAATCTCCTCTAAAGCCAAAACCGCTAAGCTTAATTTATTCTGTAAATTATGTCTCAAAGGTGCATTTGATTGGTTCTTTTTACGGACTAATAAAATTTGTGAAGCCTCTTTGGGCTCCACATATCGTTACGTACAGAATAGCCATGATAATTCAGGTATATTTATTGTCCAAAACAGACGATCAATGATACAAATAGCCAAAAGGCTGAAACCGTAACCTTTTACATAAAAAAGTTTAAAATTTATAAGAAAAAATCCTATATGTAAAAAAAAATGTATAAAATGTATAGAAAAATTAAATATAAGGAAAGACAACGAAATTCATATAAAGTAAAGGACATAAAAAAAGTCTAAGGTGTATCATTAAAGAGTCTGATTAGGGCTGGAATAGCTGACTTTCAGCGTCTCTCAGTACGGCAAAAAGATCATCAAAAGTTTTTCTAAGGCATCTCAAACACTCACGTTTAGGGAGTTACAAACTGCCGATATCAGATAAAAGAATTTTCTTCTCAAGGGGGCCAAATAAGAAACATTTCATCTCTTCTCGCCTTAAGCGAAGTAAGACCTACAGACAAAAGAGCAATGTATCGTAATGGTAGTCTGAACCGAGAATGAGACGTAACACTCTTTCCTGAATAAACTTAATACGCTTACCCTGCACGTTTAAAGAGGTATGCCAGACACAGCAAGCATACCGGTATTCTAAACACGGCCTAATATTATGTGGTATAAACACTACCATGACATTTCGATGGTTTCGGAAGCATCTGATTATTAGTGCACCAGAGTTCAATCTCATTAATCATACATTGCATAGAGGAATCACAACCCTTCTAAAAAATTTCACCAAAGGTAAAGTCGTCAGCATATTTCCATTGCCTGCAGTTTCCCTCACAAGCATCATTAATGAGGATGAGAAAGAGCACAGGCCTCAACCTCGTACCTTGCGGTACCCACAAGTAATTTGGCTTTTACCATCAACATCTTTAAAAACAGAAGAGTCAAGCATGGTAATTAAATAATGAGAAGTCGAAAAACTTCTACTACCGAACTGTTTGAAGTTCCAAATTAAGCAAGCGACCAAAAACACATATAAGGAACCGTTCCTATTAAATTATTGCCTGTAAGCGGTTTGTTTGAATGACCCGACAACCTTGTTTGCGACTTCAGGGCTGTTGGTGCAAAATAAGTTTGTAACGGAACTTTTTCTTGATATGCAGATGTCCTAAACATTATACCACTGGGGCTTTCATGATGTTCAAAATTGCTCAGATAATAAAATGTATTACTTAATACTTACCCAGATTCTAAATTCGATTACTTAAACTAGAAATTGCTTACCGACCAATTTACCTACACTGAAAGAGACTCGCCTTTATTGTCGTTATATGAAGTAAATTTGATTGTTATGTTAATTGGAATCCTAATTTATAAAGATTGTTTTATAAAACGTTCGATAAACCAATTATTGCTACGTTTCGACTATTTTCAATAGCCTTGGTCAAGCAAATGACTATTATAATCCTTGTTATTATGTTCTTTACTTAGGACAAATCTTCTTTTGCATACCGATAGATTTGGCGCTCCCTTTGCCATTCAAATGAAAAATGTCTTACTGTGAGTGTGGGTACTGTTAGATATATACAAATAAACTGTATTACTGTGAGTGCGGATAGGCCCTACTGTTAGGTATATAAACACATATTATACAAATAAACTTTATTACTGACAGTTGCTTGGTATACATGTACTGTACTATTTTAATCGACTATGATTCTCTTCTTATTCAGCAAGATGTTGTTAGGCTTTGCAATTGGTCTGACACATGGAAAATGTTCTTAAATCCGCTTAAGTGTCAGATTCTTACTTTATCACTTAAAAAACAAATTATTAATTTTGATTACACTATTAACGGACTTTCTCAGGGTTAACTTTCAAAAGAATCTTGGCATTTATATTGATTCGAAACTTATCTTTAACAAACATGTTGATCATATTATTTTTGCCAAGGAATGTTAGGTATGCTTAGGCGTCACTGTAAACATATCGATAGTGTTACTTAACTTAAACTTTATATCTCTCTTGTCCGACCTATTTTTGACTTTTCATCAACAATTTACAATTCCATTTCGATCTCGCAATCAAATCGTATCGAATGAGTTCAATCCAAATTTATTTACTTTATTAACCACAACAATCCAGGTCCTTTAATTCATCTTCCTCCGCTTCATACTCGGAGAAGCTTCTTTGATTTGGTATTTCTTTTTAAATGCTGCAACTCCCTTTTTAAATGCAATATTTTATCATGTTTCCCCTTGCCCGTTGTCGATTCAACGTAACCAAAATTGGTTTCATTCAAAGATTATCAAAGCTTTTTAATTCAATTTCTATTAAAGATAAGACTATCGATATTCTTTTTGACACTTTGTCCAAATTTAAGTCTAAAGTTCTTAAATCGATTTAAGTTTGCCTTTCTGTATGTTTCATGTTTTGTATTTTAATGTGCTTTTAATTCTATATTTACATCTTAAGAGTTTTAAGGCATCCTGTATTTGGCGATTTTTCGCTGTTGGATGTGGTTGAAATAAAATAAAATAAAATGAAATAAAATGACAGTGACAGTTTTAGCAAAGTATTAAATTGCAAATGTTTTACTCTATTTAGTGGTATATTATTTATAGGCCTATAAAACATGAAAATAAATTTCGTTACTGATAAAGAATATATTTAAAAATTGTTCCTCTTGGTACCCATCCTCTTCCCATCCCTCAACCCTAATGTTATATACAAAACACAAATTGGGTTTGTTTAAATGAGTCCAAATCAAAAACAAGGCCAACAGCCATAAGTCGCGTGCTAAAACGCATAGTGATACCGGACCGACAGACCGACAGACCGACAGACCGACCGACCGACATAGTGAACTATAGAGTCGCGTCCACGCGATTAAAAAGGTAATTCCCAGGGTGCTAATATGAGTTGACTACATAAATCATCGTGTCTATTTATTCGTTTCTGTAAACGACAATGTATTATAGTCCTGCGGTACGTAAATTTAAAAAACGCTGAAATTACTGTGTATTCGAGAACCATCTGTGTGCACAACCTAGATGGTAAGCGATGCATCTATTATGTTATAATCCTCGTTATTTTTCTTTACTTATAGGACAATTCTTCCTATGCACACCAAGATTAAGGTAGATTATACATTACTGACTTTAATAAATTAATATTATTTAACGTACTCACAGATTAAATCTTCTTACTTTTATTGAATTGAACTCTATCTCACTAAAGTTAATTATGTTAAATATTGTTGAAATAAATAAATAAATAAATATAAATGTTATAAATATTATCTTCAAAATGGAAAGATGTAGGCCTAATGGTGTGATAAAAGGAATGGGTATCATTGAGGAAGCTAACCCTAAAGGAACCAACAGGAAAGGCATTTATAATTTGCATGGAAAATCTCTGTTGACAAAATAAAATCAGATCATTTAGAAATAATACAAGCTGAAAATAATGAAAATGCTGTGGGCATCGGTGGCTGGATCTCACTGGAAATACACAATAAAATCAAAAAGATAAATTAAAACGATAAAGTAAAACAGCCAGACAAAATTAGTAGAGCTTTCGGGCAACACTAGCCCTTCATCAGTGCAAGTGAGAGTATATATATATTGTGAGGGTGTTTTATTTGTTGTATAGAGAATGTATCTGGTGGGTGAAAATCGTTGAAAATCTGTGATAATACCAGACATGGCTCTGTGGTCTAGTGGTATGATACTCGCCCTGTAAGCGAAAGGTCACAGGTTGAAATCCCGCCAGAGAAATTTTTCATCGATGTGCTATACTCGACGCGATTATGAGATCATGGTCCGAATATGAGCACTGTTTCAATAATTTGATAATATGATTTATTTGATCTTTAGTGCGCGTGCGTACAATTGCGGGAATAGTGCTGAAATCTGTGAAAATAAGTTGCTTCAACCGAGATTCGAACCCGGCATTACAAACTTATTTTTGTGCTAAAATCGTTCTGAAGGTCACCGAAAAACAACAAAAACACTGATTGTTCACACTATATTGGTCACAACTTCGCTGATACTTATCCGATATTTTTCTGGAAAAGTCAAATTTGTTCAAAGTTTAATAATCTTTACAGCAATATAAATATTAATAACTAAATGCTATAGACGTATTTTTTTTCAGTTTGATTTCACTCGTGAAAACAGTAACATCGGTGAAATTACCCTTTTTAACAATTTCACCAATGGTAAGGTCAAAATATTTCCATCACCTGCAGTTTCCCTCACAAGAATCATTAATGAGGATGAGAAAGAGCACAGGCCTCAACCTCGTACGTTGTGGTACCCACAAGTAATTTGGCGTGTAGATGATATATTAGTGCCAATTTTGGAATTAATAACTCTATTAGAAAGGAAACCGCAGACGATGGGTATGATTGACGGTCTAACACCAAATGTAAATCTTATTAATTAAAACGATGTGCAAAATTGCACTGATAATAAAATGTATTACTTAATACTTACCCAGATTCCAAATTCGATTAGTTAAACTAGAATTCGCTTACCGACAAATTTACCAACACTGAATGAGACTCGCCTTTATTGTCGTTATATGTAGTAAATTTGGCTGTTATTATTTGGGTTTAGTTAATTTGAATTATTATATATAAAGATTGTTTTATAAAACTTTCGATAAACCAATTATTGCTACGTTTCGACTATTTTCAATAGCCTTGGTCACGCAAATGACTATTATAATCCTGGTTATTATGTTCTTTACTTAGGACAATTCTTCTTATGCCCTATGTTTTTTTAAATCCGGTTGAACAGGTCGATTTTCTTTAAATAAAATAATATTTTGATGGATTTAAATAAACTGTATTACTGTGATTGTGAATAGGCCCTACTGTTAGGTATATAAACACATAATATACAAATAAACCTTATTACTGACAGTTGCTTCTAAACGTTTGTATTAATTAATAATTACAAAAAAAATGTAAACGTCGTGGTGGTGTATACATGTAGGCCTACTGTACTATTTCAATCGACTATGACAATGACAGTTTTAGCAAAGTATTAAATCACAAATGTTTTACTGTATTTTAATACTGGTATATTATTTATAGGCCTATAAAACACGAAAACATATTTCGTTACTGAGTGGATAACGAATATTTACAAATTGTTCATCTTTGTACCCATCCTCTTCCCAATCCCTCAACCCTAATGTTATATATTTGTTTAAATGAGTCCAAATCAAAAAGTTATCTTTCTCTTTCAGAAGTAATTCACAGGGTGCTAATTTTAGTTGACTACATAAATCATCGTGTCTATTTAGTCGTTTCTGTAAACAACAATGTATTATAGTCCTGTGGTACGTAAATTTAAAAAAAAAACGCTGAAATTACTGTGTATTCGAGAACCATCTGTGTGCACGACCTAGATGTTATGCGAGCGAAGCGATCCTCCTTAGGACAATTCTTCTTATGCCCACCAAGATTAAGGTAGATTATACATTACTGTTAATAAATTAATATTATTTAACGTACTCACAGATTAAATCTTCTTCCTTTTATTGAATTGAACTCTATCCCACAAAAGTTAATTATGTTAAATATTGTTGAAATAAATTAATAAATAAATATAAATGTTATAACTATTATCTTCAAAATGGAAAGATGTATAGGTGTGGTAAAAGGAACGGGTATCATTGAGAAACCAACAGGACAAGCATTTATAATATGCATGGAAAATTAGCTCTCTCCTCCACAACAAAATGTGATGTGCCCATATACGGACATGACGATGTCATGTTACTACCATATTTGTCCATATCACTACCATATTTGGGGAACAACACACCTTTTTTATCAAACTGTTTGATAGTGTAAACAGAGCTTTATGATGTTGCATTAATATATGAAAACTATCTGTACTGGACAGATGACGATAAAATGACTGGAATACATCAATGCAGAAGCGGCTTATAATACTAGGCCTCGGCCTATAGCTCTTTCACACGTAACATTATAAAGTATTATAAAGCTTAATATAATATATTATATTAGTATAAATACATATATATATATATATATATATATATATATATATATATATATATATATATATATATATATATATATATATATATATATATATATATAAATCCAAAGACAAATAACTGAAAAAATGACAATCCTGTGGCTGGATCTCATGGAGATACAAAAAAATGTGAAAAGCTAAATCAAAACGATAAAGTAGGCCTAAAAACAGCCAGAAAAGTTAGCAGAGTTTTCAGGCAACACTAGCCCTTCATCATATATAATTTCTTTGTGGTAAATTATGATTTAATAATTATAAAACCAAGGACGCTTTATTTTACTGATATTATTAAAATCAAATTCAAACTGATATAATTTATTCAAAACTTTAGATAAAACTTCATAAAAGTCTATTTTCAATAAGCTTTCGCATTGAACGTCATTGCACAATGCATGATGGGAAGGGTTTAGGAGCAAGCGCCACCTTTTAATAAAAACGTTATATCTGGTGGTGGCGCTATTGCTTCCAATCACGCTATTTGCGATAAACCCATAGAATTGTAATAAGTTTCGGGTATTGTAATATCATTGGATAAATCTTGTCTTTATTTACCACATCGTTTTTATTTTTTCAGTTGTTGGATATTGCTTGTGCTTTGCCATAACTCATTCGTCATTTTAGAAAACAATATTCAAGAAAAAGTTATTCGTTTGGTTAATTAATGATGATACGTAACAAAAATGTTTCTAAAATTTGTCTTTTTTTATCAAAGTAAGACCTTTTCAAGATAAGGTTTCGATGTTATTTTGTTTTATTTTGTATGTATTTTGTTCTAGTAAATTAAACTAATTGTCCATAGTGCAATTTTTAATAATATTTTAAAAATATGCATATGCATACATTCAAGTCTACAGAAAGTGGTTTGTACACAACGAAGGAACTTATAGCCCTACTGTAGTTCAATTATGTTGTAATTAAACATAGTAAATTAATAGTTTGGGCCACCGACTCAACCAGCCCGATTACACGTTCGATGAACTTTAGTTGTAGTATATTATGAGAAACAGTTAAGGGTATCCACCACCCTAAAGCCACTTGGGCCGTATATTATGCTGGTGCTTTTAAAAAAATCTTACATTAGCGCTCTCTATAATTACCGTACCTTTAGTCTTTAGAAGTATGGATACGGTACCGAAGAAAGCTAACACAATGCTAATGCGGTACTCTATTGTCTTTTATTGACTTCTGACAAAACAAGGCCAACAGCCATTAAGTCGCGTGCTACAATGCATAGTGATACCGACCGACAGACAGACCGACAGACCGACAGACCGACCAGCCATTAATATAAACCAACAAACTATAAACATAGTGAACTATAGAGTCGCGTCCACACGACTAAAAATATAAACCAACAAACTATAAACATAGTGAACTATAGAGTCGCGTCCACACGACTAAAAATATAACCCAGCAAACTATAAACCAGTTACATAGTAGCCTGCCACAGTCAGGCATATGTAAGGGCTAAGCTTATACAATGCTCTATTAAGACATACTGTAAGCTTAAAGCTTTAGACTATTATACCACCACGGAATAATAATCCATGTCCCTGCTTCATATCTTATATACAGTAGTCTAGAATATATGCATAATTAAATTAGTGTAGGCCTAGTATAGTATAGTACAATCTTAACATAAAGTATAGCTTACCAAGGTTGTGTCTACTTAGAAAAGCTTTCTTCCTTCAATATACAGCATAGCCTACTATCAACAAAAGGCCAACACACCTGGCTGAACATATGCAAATAAACACAATAAAAGCGAAACAAGTGGCGTACTAATTAAATACAGATATAGTAGGCCTATATGTAGCCTATAGTATGTCAACCGAAAGGTTTGAACTTCACAAAATTAAATATTTTGAACAATTTTGTCTCCAACACAATGTTTTTTTTTCTCTTGTACTTTAAACATGATTTGTCAATATTGTGCAAAGAAACCAGAACAAGGAAGTGGAATCATTTTATTTTTATTACTTTTGGCTCTATACTACTACTACTACTGCAGTAATACCAGAAATACTGTACTGTTTATTGTATATTAATTATTTCGGATAATTATAAAAAAAAAAAAACTTTTTTTAAACGTTTCTTATAAAAAATGTCGGTGCAAGTAGGCCTCCATATTGTAACTTCATTTTGAACACTTTTAGAAATCCACGTAAGAAGATTGACCCATTGGCAAGTCCACATTTTGAATAACCTTCTCAGGATCTATGGAATTAGGTAGTACACTTACTGAATGTAAACCTTCACTATCATCTGTGTTCCGCTACCCCAATAAATATACGAAATACCCTAGAAGGCAGTGTTTTAAATCAATGTGTAATGCAATAGTGTGAATATTCAACCAAACGTACTAGAACATGTAAAGAAATAATAATAATCTCCTGTTCAAAAATCATTTTAAACACTCATTTTTTAGCGAATTTCAGGATACAATGCGCCTCCTCTTTTTATCTTTTTTTTTAAATTGGTGCAATATAGATGTTAGATTATTACAGTGTGAGCAATAAAACAATAACATTAATCAAACGAACAGTAATTCTAAGAAAAAAATGTTTATGACCTGCCCCAATTTTTTTCAGAATTTGTTCTGTATATATATATATATACTGTATATGGCTCTCTGGGAATGAAATTAGTAGAGCCCCCTCTATTGTTTCATGATGATGGGCAAACATAATAGGAAGTACCCCATCTATAATTATAAGAACAGAACAACGATAGAATAATATGCTTAATATTATTCGTAGCAAGACAACATGTTGTCTTTACCTTCCCTACCAGACGATAGTAGGATGTAGGCCAAACAACAGACAATTCATTTAAACCATGGATTTATTGAGTAGTTAGTGTGAAACTAGATAAAATGACTGAAATAATCACGAACTAAAGCTCTGTCTACACTATCAAGTGTTATGCGACAACAAATGTGATGTGCCCATATATGGACATGATGATGTAATCTCACTACAATCTTTGGGCACATCACACTTTTTTGTCAAACTATTTTGATAGTGTACACATAAAGTGAATTGAATTCCTAGTATATGTTGGTGCGTAAAATACACTAAATTTGCGTAGCCAGTCCCATATTCACACAAACACCATCAATTTAACTACAAAGGTATCCTTTACCTTACGTCAGATTCTCTGTGTTCTTTGTTACTTAACAATGATTCTTATTAAATTCAATTCAATTTCAGTATTTCAAAAATATTTCATCCATTTCAAAAACCCCCAGTACAAAAAGAAAAAGGTCGTAGAAAAACTCTATGAAGAGCTTAATATAAACTACTTCTCAATTCAATACATTTTGGAGTCAAGGGTCATATATATTTACAAACACAGGGAAGAAAGATATTACTATACAACATACATAACATAATAAATAATGTAATATATCACATAAATAATAATTAATCTTTTTTTTTCATTTGATGTTTTGAAATATTAAATTATTATAGAAAATAAAAATATTCATATTTCAAAATTTAATTTATCTATACTTATAATTTTTTATCGCTGTAAGTCTACTTCAATGAAGTTCATTCATCCATTCATTCATCATTCTTCTTTTTATTTCGGAATATCATGTTGACATAATATTATATCCATAGCAAAAGAGAGAAAACAAAATCTTAATCTAACAGCTCATAGAACAAAAACAAAGATATGTAAATATATAAAGTCAATGCAACAAAGCATTCCATTGTATGTGCATTCTTGACACATTAAGAACGTGGCGATTAATGGCCATGATCAAGGAATTACTACTTGCGTTCACACGATTTTTAAAACTAAAAACAGATTTTCTAATAAACTCATCAAAGGATGGGACGTCATTTAAGACAAACATCATGCTTGCACTACAATGTCTAGGCTGCTTCAGCAGCAAACGTAAGGCATTGTTATAACATACTTTCAGTGATCTCAAAGTGCTCTTAGTATAATTATCTACACCATAAGGTTGAACAGTATACATGCTGACACAGTAACTCTTAAATAGATAACAATAATATCAAAATATAATAATAATAAAACACAACAGTTCATTGGGACGAGTATTGGCTGAATGTATACAAATAATTTCCAATTAATTGATAATTTCATAAATAATAATAATAATAAATGTTACATGCATACCGGTATTGCAATCATATGCATTTTTGACTGTTATAAATATACCTACATTTGTTCAATAAATAGTACATTGGTACACCTACAAACAAGTCATTCGTTGAATCTTCATGTCAAACGATTTACTGTTCTATTCAACGAGGCTAATGAATGAAAATATGAGTATTCTACCACCTTCAACGAATTACATTCATTATCTTAAAGATATATTGTCCCTTTGTCAAATTCCAAAAAAATAAAAATAAAAAGATTTCGAAAAAAAGTGGGTCATTTTGAAGTATCATAATAGTTATTAACTTTCACCAAAAATGAGTCGAGAAAAAAATATAATATAACTGAAATACAGACGTTTTTTGGTTCAAAAAATAACTTTGACTTCCAGTCAAAGTTTTCAATCAAAACATATCTCATAACGCAATGCGCTTATTTGGCTACTCTGTATGCATAATCATAAAACTTCCTAGCGATCTGTGTGAAAACACCCTCTCAACAGTGACGAGTTGTAAACAATCCTAATTAGCATCATGCATAATGTATACTCATGGTTTGAAATCTTTGTTTACTTTCGCTCGCGACTATTTTCCAGACGAAATGTAATCAAAATAATTTAGCTGTTAATTACGTAAAATTGTTGTTTTTGGCTCAAATTTTCAACTTAAAGTGAATAACTTTAATATTACTTTGATATGGCCAATTAAAATTTAGTATATTTTGACCTTCATTTTTTTGTGTTTCAAGGGACAATACATCTTTAAAACACAATGAACAAGTCGATGCTCGTAAGTACTTTTAAGTACTATAAATGTTATAGCTATACAATTATTATAAAGTGTTGCATCTCACCATTAAGCCTTTTCTACACTATCACACTTTATGTGATAAAAAAATGTTGTCATACATGCCATATATGGACATGGTGATGTCATATCACTACCATAATTGGTCATCTCACTACCAAATTTGGGTACATCAAAACTAGTTTGATAGTGTAAACGCAATAATTTGACCAATCACCGCACGATAAATCATCTATCGCGTAAAGCCTAAACTACTACTGTGGACGCAATTACAATTCTTAAACGTTGATAATAATCAACGAGCTTTTGTACGCGCGCGTATACATTTTGTCACTTGTATGTGAACCATATAATTCGTTCATTAAGCACCTTAGCCTTGATCATACTCGTTATTACATAAACACTCCAGACAATATTTATTCAAACAAATTTGAACAATCTCTCACGTGTGTTATAGTACAATTGGCCATTAATTTAACAATTACTTATCACAATACTATATTTTTATCCTAAATAATGTACCTAGGTCCTCTGAACTTTAGCTTTATATAAGTAAAGGACTTGTGTTGTTTTTCGTTTGATTGCACGAACATTTTTCCTATATAAGCTGACTTTAACACAGTTGATTAGCCTGACACAAGAGCGCTACCCTTCTCTTCGAAGACCTCAGGCCCTCAAAACAAACAACCACGCTTCTGTAACCCAGTCGGTTGTTTGTCGTAATTGAGGCCTACAGTTGGTGATGTACAGTAAACAGAAATAAGCCTGGTCAAATCGTGGGAACCAGTTGCGGTTGTAGAAGTCAGGGCGGCGGTAAATACGTCTTTTGTCCCTGTGCATCGTGGGTGCTAACAAGAGCGTGCTGCCTTAAAAGTACACACGAACCCAAAGTTATTTTGCTTTCTAAGGATAGTTATATAGTCCTGACCATATTCGTGCTGACATAAATAAGATTACATACTTTCCATAGGAATGAATCCCATTGAAATTATAATTGTTTTTCATTTTAAGCTATGTCTACACTATCAAGACAAAACAAGTGTGATATGCCTAAATATGGTATAGTGATATGACATCATCATGTCTATAATATGGGCACATCGCATTTTTTGTCACATAAAGTTTGATAGTGTAGACAGAGCTTTACTTATAATTTATTAATCCTATGTATTTGCATTTTTCATTGTCTTTATTGCATCCCACATAAAAATACTAAAACATCACAACCTCCTCTGCGCACATAACAACTGCCACCTTTTCTATCAACCAAAGATATATTATGGAATTGTCTACTGAGTAGGTCTATTATACTTTGTTTGTATTTTGCAAGGTTTAATTGTTGTATCTCCTCTACAAAAGTTGAGAATTCGTAAACCACATTGTATCAATCATTTCATGTCCACCTTTTCATGAACACTTCTAGAAAATCAGGCGGTGCTAAGCATTTTTTTAAATGGTAAAGCTTAAAAGTGTACAGCGAAAAATAAACGAAATTTTATTATCGTTTTATCCCCGTTGCTACTATACTGATGTGTAGGCCTACATAGTGATATTATACAATAAAAATTGTGTGACTATACTAGCATAAACTAAATTGTAGGCCTATAGATTTAATTGTTTTATAACTTTCATAAAAATTGTGCTTTACATTCCGTGAACATGAAATCAGTATCGTTATTTTTGTACTCGAGAATTGACAGACGCACTTGTATTATGTTTGTATAGTATTGCCCTACGTTATGAGTGCAGTACTGCATATTAGGTGTTTTAATAAGTAGGCCTGATGTAGGCCTACTCTAGTAAACTATAGCATAACCCCCTTTTTCACGTGAAAAGTACTCTTTATCGTAAATGATTGTTATCGCGACAGAATGTTGATGAACAGAAGGCCTGCGTGTGGCAAGTATTTATACAAAAACATGTGAATCCGTGCAAAGTGCAGCTACTCAAAATAATAAACTCATAGATAAGCTTGTTTACTCTATCGTTTATCTTATGTGAAGCATAATTCTATTTCACCTCTAAAAAGTACAAGTCACAGATTTAAAAAGTTTAATATCCTCGTATTACGCTGACTTCTTCAGTGTAAATGGTTTAGGACGCACAGAAGGGCGTGTATGGGAACTTCTTAATTAGCATTTGCAGTGGCAGTAGCCTTGGGAATCAATTAAAGTCTTGTAGTTTTCTGATAAGTTCAACCAATCAAATTTTATTTCATGGTTAATCATTCATAATTAATATACTCTAACTCATTCACGATATTAATTAATAATGCCGATAATTATTGTTGATAATATACCAACCATAATGATAATAATAATTCCCCAGATCGCCTGATGTAATAATAAAATACCCATAGTAGGAGGCCTAAAAAACGTTATTATAGATAGCTTAGAGCTGTATCTTGGGGGTTTACTTCCAACAATCACAAGGTGCAGCATTCAATATTGACCAGTGCTGTAACTGCCAGGCCTTAACTCAAAAGAGAATTTAGTTTAGGAGCATGATCATCTAAGTGTATTCATCCTGTAATTGTCGAGTTACTGTTAAAATACATACATTTATGATTGGTTCCAAATAGAACGCAGCGCAATCACGTAAGCGCATTAACGCATGCTATTTGATCAATCACAAGGATTATTAGAACTGTCGTTCCATTGGTCAACTCGCTTGTCGCGTGTGATTATATAGAAGATGCAATAGACTCACCGCATTCATGCAATATCACGTCATATTGATTATCCATTACAGGTTCATTATTTAGTTCGTAAACTGTTTTTTTTAATCTGATGTTGCCGTATATAAACTATTTAGCTCATTATTTGTCAATCTTGACTTATCGTATGGTTTCTTTCAGAAACATTCATAACATCTGTTTCATATAACACACTTTCTCTCAGCTCATTTTTCTCCCCGGATTAATTGTAGAAACGTTCTTGTTTACAGATGAGTTGTTGCCAATGTTAGAATTTCTTGTCGTCATCATCATCAGCAGCAGCAGCAGCAGGAGAATTTCTTGTTGTTATCCAACTGCACAGGCCTACACTACCCACAGTCCAATGGCGCAGGTGTCTGCTAGCGACCTCCCGTGTCCTTAAAGGAGGAGAAGGAAATGAGTGAGGCCATAAGCAAAAACAAGGTCTGGTAATTTTAGGAAATGTGGCTTGCTGTACAAAATGAAAATCATTTACTTAACATTTACTGTACATCTAATACGAGTTTGTTTCCTTCTTACAAACATGGTCGATCCACCAAGATTGGAAAGGGTCAACGATGGGAAGGGTCAAAGATTGGAAAGGATCAAAGATGGGAATGGTCAAAGATTGAGAAGGGTCAAAGATTCGGAAGGATCAAAGATTCGGAAGGATCGGATGAGACACACAAAAACACACAGCAGCACAACAAAACGAGTCATTAATTCAAAATTTGAGTTTTATTGTTTACAAATTTAAAGTAAATAATCTGGAAAACCTCTCTTGAATATAAGTAAATATAATTATATGAATCTTAATAACTTTCCCTTCTCCACTTACACCGTTTATTAAATTATTTATACAGCTTCAAAATTAATAATTTTTATGAACATAACATTGCAATAAAATTCATAATATTATTGTGTTATAACTTACTATTTTACTTATTTTACATTACTGCATAGTTCAACGCTTCTTAACTAACACGTGATTTGTCCAGGGATGAGCAATATATAAAACAATTTGGAGCTATTAAAGGTTTATGATTGGTGGATATGGTGGATAATGTTATTGGCAGTGAAACAGTATCGTAATCAATATGATTTTTCATATTATATGCAAATATTCACTAGTTTTCCAAAACAATGCCTTTTCTTTCCGTTTTATTTAATTAAAATCTGACAGAAATGACTTGTAAATGTAGCGTGTGACGTAGGCCTACATGGAGTAAAATGTGGAGAAGACTAATTCTTATTTCTTCTCACTTTCTTATTTAGTTTGATACATTTTACACAGAAATAGTTGCGATGAGCGAAATGTACAAAATAGTTTCATATAGTTTAACGAATGACGTCATTACGTGACGTTTACTAAAAACTTTGGCTAAATTTGCATTCTATTAGATTATTATTCGATATCACACACTTTTTAATTATATACTGTAACACACGTAAAAAAACCGCACCTAGCAGTAATTTTAATTTAATTTATATTATATAAATTGGTCCGCACTCATAGTATAGTCTTTTAATGCCTTAACAAATACCTGATTGGAAAAGTGTGTTATTTTACTCTACGGTGCAACACTTAGGCCTACATTATCAAGAAGGACTAACCAATTCATAAATTAATTTTAATTTAATATATCATTTTGATACAGTGTTTGCTTTATGACGTCACAAATGCGTAATTAAAACATTCAGAATGTAGCAGATTCTCCCGGCACTGTATCTGAATCTTTCCAGTATTCCGTGATGATACCACGTGACGTCTGTTTCATATACTACTCTTAACCGTCCATAATGTTACAAGTGATACACATGAAATCCAGAACATTTTGCACAGACGATGGTAACAGTATTTATTGAATAGTTAAAATTGTTTTCAGTTTGTTATTAAGGATATATAATATGGATTCATGTGATGTTATGATAACGTCGAGAAATATTTATGGAAAGCACGTGGTCGAACCATCATTTGAAAAGCGCGCCATTTGTGTGGTTGCAACCCAGATTACCTTGCATTCGTGAACAAATACGTTAAAATAATATACAGGTAGATAGAATATAAATATAGTTATAAGTCCTGAATCATATAATGTTATTATGTTCTTTTCCTGCAAGTTTTTCTTTCTTCATCTAATATAACTCTCTATACATTAACATTTTCAACATTACGTGGTTCTAGCCACACTTTGAAAGGCATCGGTGAAAGGACCATGTCAGGAATAGGCTCTAAGCTAGGCTGAGGAAAGCCGGGTGGATTTCGAATGTTGAACCTCTGCAGGATGCCTCCTAACACCATAAACAGTTCCATCTTGGCTAGTATTGAGCCTAAGCACTGCCGTCGCCCGATTGAAAATGGAAGGAATGCCTTTGGGAAAAACACTCGCCCGTCTCGTATGAAGCGTTCTGTAAGATAACAAAAACACAATATTTAATATTTAAATTTTCAAATATCACAATATAATACAGTTTGGTAGGCCTATAATGTATGTTGTCTTTGGTGTAAGTTCTGTTAACATGGGAAAATAAATCGTGACTGATTGAAGTATGAAACGAAGGGCGTCTCCACAAATTATCTCCTTATTCAAATTCAAATTAGTAACTCTATGCACTTACCTGGTTTAAATTCATTAGGCTCATCCCAGTATTTAGGATCATGATGGGCCCACCAGATATTGCAGAAAACTATTGTATCTTTAGGTATATCATAACCTTCTAGCCTGAAAAATGAAACAAAATATAAAATCGGTATTGTTTTGTCCATAGGCCTATAACTATATATAAGAATCATTAAGCTATTAATCATTATCTTCACTATTAGTCGTCATCGTACTGTGATGGCACTAGTTATACTCCGTTATGCATGATTAATTAAATTCATGAAGTATTATGCATATACGGTATAAACACGAAGATTAGTACTCGTGGTTCATTGCGGGAGGAGAGACAACGTGTTGTACATAGTACGAATGAATTTAGCTGATTCTGATTGTCATTATTTTTTACTTGTTGTAAGAATATTATTGACCAAAATCATAGTATAATTAACACCATCATTCAGGATTCCTTACGTTGTATTGTTAACTGCTCTCCGTGGACCTCCAAGTGACGTAAACGAGCTTTCTCGCAGCGTCTCCATCACGGCTCCTTCCAAATAAGGCAGATTCAAATGATCCTTCCATGTAGGTAATCTGTTACCAATAACCTTTTCCATTTCATCTTGAATTTTACGTTGAACCTAGAAAAACAGTAATTGTTTAATTAGTAATTTATTAGGGATGGGCGTTTCCCGCCTTTGCACTTATGACGACATCAAGGATGGGCGAGTTGAAATGATTTGACATTCGTTGTGGTTAAATGTCATTTCCTTCTAAATATTACAATATAACCTTAAAACAATTTAATAATCTAAATTTAATTGAATGAACAATATTCAACTATTTAGGGGACCTGAAAGATTTATTGTATATTCGATTATTAATTAATTACTCGGGAGTTAAAGATGAACTAGAGTTAAGAATAAACAGGTCTGTAAATTCAACAAATAATATTTTGTGAGCAATTTAAATCTTTTTTCGTCAGTACACTAAGATAATAATATAATTATGTATAGGCATATGTATAAAATAAACTTACCTCCGGGTATGTAATCATATACAGTATTGCCCAATTAAGTGTCGTAAACGTAGACTCGTGACCACCGGTAAAGAATTCCCACATTGCCATTATCACGTGATCTTCCGTTATTCCATTGCCGTCTTTATTGCCGTTTTCGTCTTTGCTGTCCATCATAGCGGCAAGGTACGCGTCCGTAAGGTCACGCACATTGTCGGGGTCAAACGTTGATAAATGTTCTTCGTATTTACGTTGTAGAATTGTGTCACGTGTTTTGATAATCTCATGAACAAGTTTTAGTTTTTTACTTGGAAAAATCTGTAAATGAACACAGCATTGGCTTGGATTAATAACAACTAATATTTAAATAAAAGTAATAATTAAATAATGTTAAATAAAATCAAGTTAAAAATAACAGTTGTGGTGATGATACGAGTACGCAGCAATAACATTTATAACATTTAATGTTTTCGTAAGAAACAATAGTATAAATATGTTACTTTTTAACACAAGGATGTGAACAGCTATTGAAGTGAACGTCCTTTGGCGCCCTCTGACGGACAAAAAGTTTCGAAACTTTTGAATGCCAAGTCTTATTCGTTGTTTCGCGAAAGAACTGACGTTTGTCTTATCAACACAACACTAACTATACAAAAAAGTCTATATTACATGATAGTAACAGTTTAAACATTATCCAAATGACCATTATAAGGAATCATTTTGTAATCATTTTGTATTTATTCATTCTTTCATATATATTCATTCACTAGCATTAGTCTTCGTATTAACATTTTTAAAGATATATTTTCCCTTCAAAAATAGTTTCAAACATTTGTTGTTTTTTTTTAAATATGCTATTTAATGTCGCATAATAGTTTGATCGAAAATTACATCGAAAAAAAAATTGTAGCCCCTGTAATTTGAAGCAACAAATAAAATTGTCTGTCAGTTAATGTGAATTTGGTTACATTTAACAGTTTCTTTTGCGAAATAAGTATTATTTGTTTTTTATACGGAAGTGAACTGCTTTATTAAAACTGTAGTATGGCCTTACTAAAAATCTGTTTTGTTAAACTTTTGAACATTTATCACATTTTTTGGGGAACAATTCATCTTTAAGAATGGAAAACCATCGAACAGTGCTATAATTAAATTATATAGTTAAATACAATCCAGGGCTAGACCAACCGCAGTACAGTTGTTACTACTAGGCTTATCATGTTGTCGAAGCGTGTTAAAAACTGTTGTACCAGGACAAAAATGATCTTAAAGTCAGTACTGTATTAAACATGACACCTGTTTGAAAATCTTGGGTTAGAATCCGTTAATTTTGTCACGTATAGTCCCTTTAAGCAGGTTCCACCTGTTAACAATTTCAATTGGTCTTGTTATCGAATATAAAGTATTGAATCAGACACTTGACGTGTGCGGCGTGGTTTTAATTTAATTGTCAATTTATTGGTAATTTGTAATTTCGTCTTCGTTGAGAACCCAACTTCATAACCCTATTGACCCCGGAACTTTGATTTAAAACCACAAACCGAGGGATGCTGCTGTTCTTTTTTGCACTATATACAACTATGCAGACTTTTTTTTTAATGTGAGCTTTTTTTGACACGGTGTCATGGGCCTACTTTTGTTTAAAAGACGCAGTGTCATGGACCTATTTTGTTTATAGACTGTGTGCGCACCCATGATGTCACGTTACGTCATGCGCATCTAGTTGTAATAGTAGGCCTAATTATTTCAATATTATTACTGATTAAATTAAACGTCCTAATCCTTCTTTCTATCGTAAAACTAATAATGCTATTTTGGAGTGGGAAAATATTTATGCCGGTGGTGAGAGGGGGCTGATGGTGTGAAAGTTCATCAGCTAATAATAATAATATGCGACTGCGTTTGACGCACGTGTAAAGTATATTATAACGCAAACGCGACCAAAATTACTGTTCAAAAATCACGTATGTTAGGCTGGACGATAGCAAAGAAGTAGGTTGGGAAAGGAAGTGTTGCAAATAATACAGTATTTTTTATTGGTTTGTGTAACAACTTTGCACAAGTTTCTCGCATTTTAATTGTTTAACTCAATCGTAAATTATAAAATATTAGGCCTATATAAATCTCAACAAAATTATGTATAAATAGACTTTATTTGTTGTACCATAATTGAAACTTATCTGATAGTGTAATATATATTGAGAGTGTTTACCTCCCGTATCAGGCTACTATACGATAGCCCCATTTCTTGAAAGCGCGTTTTTGCCGTGCCTAACCAAATTTCAGGCACTTTTGTCGCATTTGTGTGACGAATAAGGACGGTACTGGATTACCTTATCGGAATACTAATTGGACATGGACAAGAGGTAAAGAACAATGAACGACCAAGTTGAGGTGAATGGCCTTCTGGTCGATATAGGGCCGTAAGTGAGAAGTAACGTAACGGATATCTAAAAAGTACAACTATTTATTATAGCGTCAACAAGCAAGAAATGCGATAAGATTATATAGGCCTACTATAATAATAACAAGTATTGAAGCCGTATCCAAGACTTTTGTGCACTTAAAGCAACTTAGTCTCTACTAATAGTTCAATAGAAATAGAACTTTAAAAAGTACAGTGACCCTGTGCGCATAATATTAAATGACTCTTAACATAAATAATACAATAATCATCGTATAATTCCCTCAATGAAATGTTATCATTCCATAGGCCTACATACTCGTACAGTTTAACGACTGTAGCAATGTACTCTTCTAATTATATATTTATTTATTGGTTCTCCATGGTTGACACCGTTTAGCACAATTTAAAATTCCCAGACTCGAACAACACATTGTTGATATTATCATATGGGTTCCCGCCAGGCCTGGTCGCTGATCTTTTGCCCGAGGAAACGCAGTCACAGAGAGTACTCTGCCCCTTTTGTGTACTTTTCGCTTGCGTAGGTCAGTGAATCGCGACGACTTGGCCAATTGGTACAGCGTCAGAAAAAGAATGAACCCAACACGTACTCGGAAATCAGTTGATTTAATTGCAAACGATTGACTACATTTATAGTTCTCTTAAAAACATTAAATATGGAATGATAAACTTAAAGAAGAGCAGTTAAATTATTAAATTTTAACTACATCCCATATTGAGGTTTATCGTCACCGTTTGGAATCACCATATTCCGGTTTTGATTATTGTATTAAACTGTGATAAATATTCAAATCATTACCGAGAAATATAATATCAAAGAGTTTTCGCGCTTCCATATTCATATATAATTTTGTATTATTATTTTAATGGAAATAAAAATGTTTGACAAATTAACAAAACCCCATTAAAAATAGTGGAAAACATCGGGACCTAATACAATGGATTACGCCTTGTTCCATTCATGAAAGTAGGTACTCAGTCCAGGGTGTCTCAAAGGGATTCAAATGCATTTATTTTGGGTGTTTCAGCTTGACTTATTAGGCCTACGTCTTCGGTCAACACAATTGTCATGATCATCTTGACACCGTTACGAAACGGATTCAAAGATACGGCCGCCGCGCGCGTCAAAAGTTGTGTCGGTTTTTCTCCGGCGACCCTTTCTATAAGCATAAACAATATTAAAACAAATATGAACTCCGCAACCTTTCGATTAAGTACATTTACCCTGTCATAGATACTCAACCTAGGCTTTATCATACAGCCCTTTAGTTTACTTCCACCTCACTCACCCAAATGCATTTCAAACTGAACGGAACGATTAACCACGCCTCCCCACCAAATCATATCGTTTAAAAAAACTCTTAAAACGGCTATTTAATTGAATAGGACAATTACACCATACTTAATGAAATAAATAAGAATCGCCCTAACTGAAAAGTAGATAACCAATTCTGACAGAGTTATCCAGATTGTTAAATTAATAACTCATGGTTTATTCTCCGGTATGGTTTGCGTATAGTAAAGTACAAGTTTATAGTAAGTAAGGGGTGAACAGCCTCAAATCAAAATGATGCCAAGATTTTAAAAAGAATACATATTTTTCCTATAGCATGTAATGTTATCTCGAAATGTTCGTCTTCCACACGATACTAAAATACTGTAGACCGCTATCGGGACTTAACAAGGTATAAAGCGTCCCCCCCCCCCCCCCCATAATGTGTCATTAGTCGTTTCAGTTTTACGAAAAATGCACTTTAAAAAAGAAGAAGTGGTGGGGAGGGAGTATATGCCTGCATATGTACAGTAGGCCTATAATCAATATTGTCGGTGATGGAAATTTAATATGACAATATAGTTGAATTGAAATGAAGTCTTTACAGAAAGACAACATTGCAAGAGTAATCCAATAAAATCTTTTATTTCTTCTTATTTTCTTTATGTTTAACATTATGTTACGTTATGTTAATTTTTTTTTTCAATATAAAATTTATATTTAAATGTTTCTTTTGTACATTACCGTATGTTTCATAATTGTTTATCTTTAGGCCTATCTATAAAATTAATTTATATTACACTAAAAGGTAGGCCTACGAAAAAGGAACGGCACTGCTGAATTAAACTCTAAACTAAAGTACAGATACAGGAGATAGACTGACTAACTGAAGAAATACACAGTTATATTCAGTGTCACATGAGTATAAAAAGCTATACACCCAACATGAAATTGGTTCTTCGTACCAATAAGAATCTCCGTATCAATAGCATAAACCGCAGTAACACGGCGGTGTTAACGGTTAGTGACCCTAAACAACTTGCACACTTCACCCTGGGGCTATATACACTTCGAAGAGGTAAAGCAGAGGTGATTCACAAGAGTTTACATTGGTTCCACCAAATCACACAACATTGGTAAACCTGTGCTGATGTGACAATATTGCGGTTGAAACAAGGTGCAACATGATTTGTGACTCCTATTCAGACGTATAATTTACCTTAACTAGGGCATAAAAACAACTGCATGACGGGTCTATAACAAACATAAAACAGAAATAACATTGACACCTCTCACATAACAAATGTCACATTTGTTTCTTTCTTAAACTCTGTCTACACTATCAAACTAGTTTTACAACAAAAGTGTGATGTGGCCAAATATGGTAGTGATATTCCCAAATATAATAGTAGTGACATGTCCATATGGGCCTATTACATTTTTTTAAAGAGGAACATGTTTTGGGGATTTTTATCCCCCATTTAATTCCCAGCAACTTGGCATTTAGTACCGCTTAATTTTTGCGAATCAGCTGATCTAGGATCACGGCCATTATGAAGCCATGCCTAAAATATCGTTGTTTTCACTCAGGAAATAAAATGCGTCAAACCGGAAATAAAACGAGTCAAACCGGAAATAAAACGCGTCAAACCAAAATTAAAACTGTATGCAAGATGATGATAAAGTGTGATTCGACGAACAATGATTGACAACGATGGTAATTTTTATAGATCAATCAAAGTCATACTTCAACAAATAAAAAAGCAATATAAAATTCATTTTGAAGACACTTTTAGTGATACTGTGACAGGCGGATATTTATACTAATGAATTGTAGGTTTATTGTTGACGGACTGGTGCAATCTTATGACAAGCCTAAAACTGTAATTATACTATAATGTCACCGACCTTATAGTCAGTATAATAATATTTTGTTATATTTTTATTTATTATTATTTAATCTACGAAAAGTCCGTAATCTCTAAATCATTCAAATGTTGCATTTATATTTAAATTTATACGAGTGCTCTAAGCAATAATTTACGAACTAATTGGTTCAGAAAAGAGTTGAGTTTTAAAAATTATTTGAATTATTATTAATAAAAGAGCACACTCGTCAGTAAATTGATATTTAGGGGTCAATTACTATATATAGCATGCACGGTATACATTGTTAATTTACTGACCGGTACAATGCTATGTGATAATAACTGAAGTAAAAAAAAATTATAATTTTTACACAATCTTTATTAATTTAATATTTAAAATTTTAAACAATATCCTATAATTTTATTCTTTTGTTTTTAGAGTTGCATGTTTTTAACAAAAGTAAGGAAGTTGACACAATATCCGATTAGAAAAACATTTTTCTAATTAAAAGGGGATGTGTAATATTTTTATTATGAACAAATTACAGATTAGAGTGTACGCGCGCCTAAAATAGTAACATAGCTCATGCAACTAAATAAATACGAAGTAATAGCAAAGCCTATAGGCTAGGAAACACTTTAAAAAAAATTGTGAAACTCCCTAAAAAATAACCAATTATTAGTATACAATATCTATATCCAGGATTACACAAACCGGGAAAAGAAAAATTTATTTTACAGCTGTGGTCCTGCCTTAAATACAAAATAAATTGGAAAAAAAAAGTTCAACGAGTGCACTAAACAAAAATTTAAACGTATTGGTTCAGAAAAGCAATGACTTTTAAAAATTGTTTTAATTCGTATTAATAATATAAATGATAATGTGCCTATACTGATTCGTATAACAATGTTTTTTAAGATTTTAAAATATGAACATTTTTAATAGCCTCTTCTTTTATTTAATTGAATAAATAAAATTGAAATAAAAATAATTGGAAATATATCCAACAACTGAATCAATTATTATCAAATTAATATTACTAAACTAAAAAAAAGCGTCTTAAAATGAAAATTGAATTTATTTTAAACGTTTAGAGAAGTGTTATGTTACTAAACTAAAGAAAAGTCTTAAAATGAAAATTGAATTTATTTTAAACGTTTAGAGAAGTGTTAGGTATGTAACTAAACTAAAAAAAAAGCGTCTTAAAATTAAAATTATTTAAACATTTAGAGAAGTGTTATGTTACTAAACTAAATAAAAGCGTCTTAAATTGAAAATTGAATTTATTTTAAACATTTATAGAAGTTGTATGCTACTAAACTAAAAAAAAACGTCTTAAAATAAAAAATAAATTTATTTTAGAGCGGTTCAAACCATGGCCTCCAAGGTCATTTTATGTTCGATATATATATAGTATACGTACACCTACAAATTTGTCATTATTTATTAATGTGTAATGATTTAAGTAATGTTTATATATGTTCACGCTTGTTTGGATGTTCCACTCTAAAGCGTGGTTCCCACTAGCGACGCAACGCAAGGACGTAACGCAACGCAAGTGAATTGACCAATCACAAGCGATGGCTTATTCGCTTGTGATTGCTAACTGTCTATAACTTCGCTTGTCATTGGTTAAAACGCTTGCGTTGCGTTTACGTCCTTGCGTTACGTTCTAGTGGGAACCAAGCTTTACTCTCATACGTCACACGTCCTGGGTTCACAGACAAGTTGATTTCTGTAGTTGCATAATTTAAAGCGTCGCTCGACACGTTTTTCAACAATGGTCATCTTTTTTTATGAACTAAATCTTATGGAAGGAAGTGGATTTGGCATTCGTAAAAAAGAAAATCACAACCATCTTGTATTGATATTTTCAACTGCCAAATAAAATATCTTTGGTTTACTTTCATTTAAAAAGAAAAGGATTCAATTAAACAGAAAGCTGTTTTTTAATTCAAAAATAGAAAATTGCAGTAATAAACTTGGAATATATCCAATACCGAAGCACTTGGTTTATCGGTATGTTTAACAACATAATTCAATTCAATTCAATTCACTTTTATTTCAGAACAAAGTCCATATCATAACAAATAACAATATTCAATAAATAATATTTCATTTCATTTTATTCATGGTCAAACACAGTATAAACTAATAGTACATGGTTTGAAATTATTTTCGTTTGTTTAAAGTTAAAGGTTCAAATAAAAATTTGTAAAATACAGAAAAAATACGTCGTTCAAAATAAAAAATACAAGCAAGATTGGTGCATGGAGGTATGAAATTATAGAATTTATATGATTGGTGTGTGTAAGCGTATAGCATAAATCTAAATAGTATATTATACTCATTAAGATACTATTATTGATTAGTTCATTAGTTCGGTGTACTTTATTAATTACGTTTAAGTACAGTAATGCAACATGTCACTAATATGACCATAAACACGCATGTACTTAATACTAATACTTTTTACAGTAGCCTGTAATATACGTGATTTTTATTGCTTAAATATTAAAGCCTTTTTTAAATGCCTTTTAACGTTTTAGAATTCTGTCATTTTATGCTTTGTCTCTTTATTATTTGAGTGTAAATCTTGAATCACTAAACGATATTTCTTCTTCCATACCCTATAAACGGTACCATATTTAGAATTTTTGTTGGTCTTCATGTAGTTTTAGCTCATTCCCATTGATTAAACGAATGAATTTATAGTACTAATGAGAGATATATATATATATATATATATATACATTTATTTACTTTAATTAAGTGTAATTCCGTAATCACTGTTTGTTATCATGTATATTTTAATACATATTAAAATACGTTGTCTGTTTAGATGTGACTTAGCTTAACGTTGTAGCAGTCCTACTGATGTGAATATAACATTCATTGCTGAAATTACGATTTAAAATAATATCTTAATAATATATTCGAATTTAGCTTAAACAAGACCCTACCCTACGTTGAATATCGTTGACAATCGGTAACTAAATACCGGAACATTATTTTGCATTAAATGTAGCAACATTTGCCAATATACATATATAATAATATATACAGTGAAAACTCTAATAAACTAATGTGTTTTAACATACGGTTATAGTTAGTAGGTAAATGGTAGTCGCGAGCATAAGGGCAGTACCCTCTTTTACATTACATATTATATATTACATATAGGCCTACATTGGAACTGTTGCCAATTATGTTACATATCCAGCGAAAGAGCGAAACTCCAAAAAAACAATGTGTTTTAACATACCGTTGTTATAGTAGTGATTTAAATGAATGTCTATGATGGTACGCGCGAGAATAAGGGCAGTGCCCTCATTTGTATTGCTGTTATGAATCGAACCGGTGGTTGACAGAATGAAAGGGCTACAAATACATAGAGAAATGCAATATAGATTCCACATGACATAAATAGGTACGAAATATCACGAGGGCGATAAGGTCCCTTTCTCCTCAAGTGGAATTACTCTAGGCCAGATAGATGAGTGGCGGTGTGCGTAATCGAAACAGTATAGTAGGGGTAAGCATGTACCGGACGCGATATTTCTGTTCGTAAATCTGCATCATGGTGGTCAGGTACGAGATGGTTGAGGGTGATAGAAAGAACAGTACCCCGCGGTGTCTGGGGAACACAATGCCGTTCCCAGGTGTTTCTAGTTGCAAATCATTTTTCTTAGATTTAAATACAGTATGTTTTTAAATTACCATTAGGCCTATGCCTACTAAATTACAAAATAAAACAACTAAAATTAATATTACTACCGTATTACGTACTTCAATTGCAAAAAACGTGATAGACTATTGCTGTAAGTACATGTAAGGGTTTTAGTAATAAACACGATCGAATTGTAAAAAGAAAACAACATACCTTTAAAAATGGCATAACATCTACAGGATCACCTGGTTGTAAAACAGTTGTGAATTTGTTATTCAAATCTTCGATCTCTAAAAATTCAGGATCGTCTATTGAGTAAGTTCGACTGTAAGTCATATCGCAAATTACATTCAATATTGTTAGATTTAAGGCTCGACTTATATCGCATATTCTGTTCACCTGACTCGATAAATTATCAACAAGGTGTTGCACTTCAGTTTGTATTTTCAACTCCACTGCTGGGCAATTCTTTCCGCAGATATTACGGCGAATCGCCGTCGCCGCCAATTTACGATGGAAGTGCCACACCGGAGAAAAATCTTCGCTAAATGCAATGCCGCTGTTATTTCTGGATAGTAGTGTTGCAGTATACATACGAGGGCGACCTGCGAATTCCTTGCCCTGGTATAATAGAGCCTGTCTGATTGTGTCGGCATCGTGTAGAACAACAGCTAACCCTGGGCCTAGCTTTAAAGAAAATAGGTTTCCGTATTTATCACCGATTTTTTTCAGGATACGAAACGGAGGCCCTCCCTGCATGAACACTGCAATGTTGCCGAGTATTGGAATGGATGGAGGAGACGGAGGAATGTTGTAGCCGGATTTCTTTTTCTCAATTAAGGTTCGACCTAACCATATACACACCAGAAAAAGGAATATCTCAATAAACATCGTTATTCGTCTGTGTATAGTGAAGCGCCAAACTTCACCTCAGTAAAAGACAAGTGGTCGGCATAAAAAAAAATCAGTTTTTCGCGTTGCTAATCGATCGGTTAAGTTGGCTAAATTGTTTGCTATGCTCTGTACTTAACACACACATTTGCACTTATCAGAGAAAGTCGTTACTGCATTGTAAACAGCGTTTAACAATCAAGTAAAAATCATCGACCGTTGTCCACATTATATAGGCTAGTCTCTTTCCATGCCAACAGAACCGATGAGGGAAGAATTTTCTCAATGGAGAGAAATCAAGGCGGTCCTTAGATCGCCAGCAAAAAATAGCCCCATCAAAACAAAAGGAGATAATATACCGTGTTAACAGTAATCCATAAACCAGCCAATACCTGACTAAATACTTTTGGGCACGTGACCAATTAGGAGCCATACGACTGATAGAGCGTGACGTGTGCAAAACAGTCGAGGGCTGAATCGAAAAAGTACAGTGACCCTATGATTCTACAACATACAGTGTCGTGCTCGGATTGCTAGCACCATTCCACTGGGGGTTGATATAATATCCGGCCAAAAGCATAGGGAAAGAGCTTGGCAAGAAACTGACAAATCTTGTCGCAAAAAAGTACAATTCGCAACAATTACAAGTTCAAAACTCTGTTTTCATGTTTGACGTCTAAGTTTTAATTTAGTTTCAATGCGTTGCCGCTGACTCACGCGAATAGTAAAAACTCTATTTCCTTTTATCTTTTTAGAATATAATATCGAATATGTAAAACAATGACAATGACATCAGGTCTAAATGCAGCGAATAAAGATGAAATAAAATAAATTATAGTCAATTCTTAAAATTAATTCACTCACGCTAGTTATTTTAAATAATTAAATACAACATTAATAAATAGTGTAGTCTACATGCATAAATATACCATGTTTTTTTAAAATGATAAATTAACGATATAAATTTGAAATTTCGAATTTAAATATTAGTAACACGACTAAACGTAAGAAGAGACGCTGTGTACGGTTAAATATGCAAATTAATTTTTATTCGTTTCTTCTTAATCATCAGTGGCATACGTGCGAATAGACACTAAGAGTCAGCCATAGTTATTTACCCGGGCGAGTAGATTTGGTTAGCAACCCACCAAATTTACCTATAACTGAGCATCTAAACCTTACTTTCCCGGGTAAATAACTAAGCCTTAGTTCCCACTAGTGAGGATGCAATGCAATGACGAAAACGTAATTTGATCAAGGTACGACGCGCGCGATGCATCAAACTTAAGTTTACGCACTCGTAACAGCTGTAATAATAATCAGCGCGAGCACGCGCAATTAATGTGTGTCAATTTGGGGTGTAACTAGCAAAATATCGATACGACGATTACGCCATCATACACAAATGTTTTCAATTTATACTGTTTTCATTATTGGATAAAATGATAATCATTTATATTACTCACACAATTGGTCTATTACATTTAAAATAACGCGTAATGAAATGATAATAGTAACATGTGTATATCCAGCTTAGTTCTCACTAGGACGCACGTAACGCAATGACGTACGCGCAACGCAAGTCGTTTGACCGATAGATATTCAAACTATCACTTGTTCGTCAACAACTTGCGTTACGTACGTCCTGGGAACCAATCTTGAAGGACTCTCTGTGGCTGGAAAAAACGTAGTAAAAGATTTTAAGGAAGGACAAAAGTGACGTCTCAATATTAATACCAAGAAAACCCACTCAATAAACGGTAATAACCAACACGATACAGTACAGTTATAAGAATCATATAATTCTTAAAAATTGTCACTTAAAATATGCGAAATACAATTACAACTAGGCCTATATTATTTATCTTTTTTTTTATTTCCTGCTCTCACGAATACAATAGTTTTAGTCACTGATCATGATATGCATAAAGTTACCTTTTATATTTCTTATCTATTATATTATGAGCACTCAAACCGCGAAAATAAAAGGGCGCGAAATAGTTGGCAATGTAAAATCACGAACATTTAGGGCCCCGAAAATGTTAGGCTTTACAGTATACTAATTAAACGAATGTCAATGTCTTTTAAATTAATAGAATAGTCTTTCAACGAGTGGACGATTCATCGTCTAAAAATCTAGGCCTAATTATAGTAATTACTAACTTTCTTGCAGGTGCTTTACCATCAATCCATCGTCTATACTGACGGTGACGAATTATGACTACACCTAGAAAAACTCACCACACTTTGACGAAACCATTGAGCCTGTGCGTCTCGATAGCTTCCTTTTATTAAAATTGAAGATAATACGCGCGCAAACTTTTCTAATAGTTCCAATGAGCTCCGAAGATCAAAGGGTTTATCTGTGGCTGCGACACGAGCAGTTCCACTCCCGTTAAGAGACATCGCCAGGAATATGCACATAGTAGTAGTGCTGGTAGTTGTCGCAGTCGGACGTAAGATCAAAGGAATTCTTATCTTGAAAAGGCGAGCTCAGTGTCCTGTTGTTAGATTGCCTTGCTAGGATACTTCTGAACAGATTACGCAACTAAACCTATCTAATCCTAAGTTGTCCTAAGAGGTCTTGGGGTATGTCCTTCTGGGCATTCGGAGTCAATGTTTATGAGAAGATTGCCATGTTATGTGATTGCTGATTTTCTGAGTTAGATCAGGGATGTTTATACTATTTAGTATACTTGGTTTGTAAGGTGCGTGGCAACCAATATTCTTTAGACCTTGTTTGAAATCTTTTCAGAAATATCATGGCAATATGTAATTAAGTCTCAATGACTTTGTATAAGAACATCTCGTGTGCGTTTGCAGTGTGAATGAATTTAGCATCAGTCAACTAATCGTTGGACGTATTTATCTCTTGTCGGTTGAATTTAATAAATATAACAAAAATATACTACGAAATATGTTGGCAGTTCAACTTTCAAAATACCTCACATTCAACAATGTTTCTTCAGTCAATATGTTACACATTGAATAACGCTAGCTAGCCCCGTAACTAAAGTACACGAACCCAGTGCGCACTTCACTCATGACGCTAGGTCTATATTAATAAACAGCTTATACTTGGCCTCAAACAAGTCATTGCACTAAAGAGTCAACTGACCTCGTTATATTTACAAAAGAAGATTATGGTTTGCCGTTTATCTAACGCAAACACATCTTAAGAATCATTCGGCCTAAATACACTTTTTAGAATCATAGATGATAAGATTTATGGCACACAACAAAATTATTGATAAACCATTCAAAAATAAACTAAAGGACCTGCAACACAAAGAATGCATTTTGTCTGATGACATTAAAGTCCCTGTAAAGATAATTTGTGTCGGGTACGTCATCAGCATGTATTTTGTACTTTTACGATATTGATTTCTACTTAATATTACGTAACACTTTATCCCCTCTTTTAATCGATTAAAAATTAAAATCGAATTCCACGAGAACGCTGGATTTAGACCCTTTCCTCAGAATAAAATGCGACAATTTTTTAAGCCAACGTGTAGCCTATACTGTAAAGCCCAACATTTTCGCGGCCCTAAATTTTCGCGATTTTACATTTTCGCGACCTTTTATTTTCGTGATTTGAGTTTTTTGTCGTCTTCTACAATTTTGCGACGAGCCAAATTGACGAATGTATTTCGGCTCCGCGATGAACGTAAAACAATTGAATAGTATTTGAAGTCTTGTATAATTTTTTTTCAACACTTGTGACGTCATCATAATAGTCACCCTAATTTTGTTATCTTTTTTCGTCGTTTGTTTGAGGGCACATATGTCCATATAATATTGTATTTGCTCGTATTTGCTTGCAATGTATAATATACGTAATTTACGATTTCTCTCATTGGCAGGAAGAAGCAATACCATACCTCCATGGCAGTACTAATACACATTTGCACTATTTCTAACGTCATTAGCAACTCTAGTGTTTATAATTGTCGTCCATAATCCACTCACTTATAAACAATATTGATATTTCTGTTTACAATAAGCTGTTATCAAACCATTAAACTGCATGATTTATTGATGAGTTTAAGTATGGAAGACCCTATTCTTCATAATGATATAAAATAATTGTAATTATTATATTCATATCAAACTTCATTCTTAAATCGAACTTAAGCTCAGTCTTATTTTTCCATGGTCTATCAAAGTTTATGCGACAACAAAATTAAAAAATGTGATATGCCCATGGACATGATGACGTCATATCAGTACTATATTCGGGCATATTGCTACCATATTTGGGCATATTGCTACCATATTCGGGCATATTGCTACCATATTTGGGCACATTGCTACCATATTCGGGCATATTGCTACCATATTTGGGCATATTGCTACCATATTCGGGCATATTGCTACCATATTTGGGCACATTGCTACCATATTCGGGCATATTGCTACCATATTTGGGCATATTGCTACCATATTTGGGCATATTGCTACCATATTTGGGCACATCACACTAGTTTTATAGTGTAGACAGAGCTTTAGATGTTTATTGAGTTCTGAAAAAGAAGAGGAAAGAAACTAGTCACATTTCGCATGGTATCACATCAATCGTGCGAATGAGATTCAAACTTTCTAACTTGGAACTCGTTAAGTTTGTCACAAAGTTTTGTAGGCCTTAATATCTGTTATGAGGTTATTTTTAATGATGGTATCGATACAGATCTGTTTTCACAAACAACTTAACGTCACTGGGACGTTGGCTTACGTGAGAGTTAGGACAGATAAATCAATAATATTCTTTTATCTTTAATTCTTTTCTATTTTTGAATGTTAGGTGACGTAATGTGCCCGAGTACATGATTCACCATCATCATATTTTCCAGTCACTTTTGACCAGCTGTAGTTCATCGATGTATTAAAAGAGCCACTTTTTAAATAAATCCTTTATAATCCACAAAAACACGCTGTTTATCATCACGAAAACCATATTATTGTGATAATAACACGGTAATAAAGTGAACTTTGTACACGTAATGTACTTTTAATTCTGATTCGTTTATCTTCCGCCTAAGCCCCTCTACTTGAAACAAATTCAACGGATGATGTTTAACACCGTTCCGGCAATCGTGACACACTTCTCGTAGGCCTAGCCTTAAGCCGATGTGGTTTTTTGTGAGCGTTGCATGATTTCCCTTTGGAGTTGGTAGCGACTGAATATGGCTGATTTTTATGTTTTGTAATTTACATGCCGGATAAACTTGTCATATAGAAAGTACGCTCTAAAGTTTGCCTGTCTGAGATGTTAGCTTTCTATACAATTATAACGATAAAAAGACTTAAATTCAATAAGCATTAGAGAAGAGAAACACAATGAATTGGGTAGGCTATAGTTAGCAATGTGATCCTCATTAAATATAAATTCACTTCTTTTGAATAACTTTCTTTAACCCAACCAGAACAATGATTATGTGACGTTTGGTATTTAGGCAATCTTCACAACATATAGTAACATAGGTAAGTATCACATCAACAGTATCACATGTGACACGGAGAATCGAGTTGGTTTTTTAATTATTAGTAAGACCTAAAACATATTACACTCCCACCCCTTTCAAATTGGGTGAATATGTCACTTTAATGTCAATGTGATCAGAAATCGGATCGAAAAGAAATATTTACCTAGGCATACAAACAATTTAATTGTTTGTAGAAACTGGGTCGTCAATTAATATTTATTTATCTTTTATAAAGAAAATAATTGTTTGTTTGTTTGTTTAGTTTTTTCTGAAGTAAGTGAATAACTTTATTAAAACAATTATCTATTCAAAGTCTGATTTGGGGGACAACGCATCTTTATGATTCCATTTCTAAATACGTTTAAGTATAACATTATTTTAATCCGCTTACAACAAATAGAAAAATAAAAGGTTGTGGAGATTACACAGAGACACGTGACCAATAGTACCTACCGTCAATCATTGGTTAGAAGTTTGAATCATTTGAATTATCTATACAAGGCTAATAATAAAAAAGTATTGATGAGTTCTGAGTAAAATGTATTTCATAGATTATTAAATTAATTGTCATTGGAATTCACGGTTATACACACATTAACGGTAAAAAAATCGCTTCTTTAATCTAATATTATAAAAGAAGCGTAAAGCTCTGTATACACTATCAAACTACTTTGACAAAAAGTGTATGTGCTCAAATATGGTAGTGATACGGCCAAATATGGTAGTGATATGATATCATCACGTCCATATATGGGCACATCACATTTTCTTTTTGTCACATAAAGTTTGATAGTGTAGACAGAGCTTTGCATTGATGCAGTACGGTAAATAGCAGAGAGGCTTATCCATGTCACGACATGCTCTACATTGAAATGGTTACTAAGAAGGTTTGAGACTATTAGAAGTAGGGTGTGGTGGGAAGGAGAGGAGGTACGGTACACGCTCTAGAGAGAGTACTCTTCTAGTAGTAAATTAATATACGAACAACAATTTCATCCACATCAAGTTCCCGTACATCAATTAACCTTCAACTTAAAACAGGGCCAGTATAAACAGTTGCAGAAAAGAATCAAATGCCTAATAATGTTGTTGTAACATTGTCACCTGGCGCGGGGGTCATGTACTTTAACAACTTAGTGACATTTACCATGGTCGCTTCACATCGTTCAAAGGACTGCACGTCCAGAATGCCCGCCCGCGGTACGTTAATTGAACTGGGAGGTGGTGAGAGGTGGGTCCTATAATTAATGTCCAGTTCGAAAGGAATATATTAAAAATTGTATCTATAATTGTTCGATAGTTGTTTATGTTACAAGTTAAATGTAGGCAACAAAATAAGATGACGACAACGCAAATTTGTTGCAATTGAATAAAGTCTATATAAATCACCGACACGCGACTCTTTTTGGTAAAACGATTTAACGCGTAAAGAACAGCGACAAATGCAAGGTTGATATATTATATTAAATTAAGGTTAGGGGTGCCATGTAATCCTGTCCAGTGATGCCATAGGGCAGGTTAAAGGGAGCTTCGACAGGAATAGGAACGATTTGGCCTTATTCAAGGACCCGGATATTCGGATAAACACGATTCAAGTTGAACTTTGGTTGTACTTTTTAGTGATGTCTTTTCATGGATTTCATTTCATAGAATGCTAAGTTAAACAGACTATACAAAACTAATCTAGGCTTAGTGTCAGATATTCGTAACTTGGTGGCACTAAGGCCTAGCGTTGCCTCTCTGTCTGATCCGTTACCTATATCGATATTATAAAGTTACTACCTTTTTAAAAAGTGCACTCAACTTTGTTGGCAATATAGGTTAACCTTTTTATTATTTTTTGTTAACTTCATTTCCCATTTGACAGCAAGGTTACTGGCTGTCGAATTATGCTACTAAATGCAAGAGTGTGTTACCAGGTGAAACAAACGGACCCGGAATAGGTCTGCGTCGAATCAAGAAGTTACAAACAGGATAGTCTCACCCTACAGCAAACAATCGATCAATTTTCACGGCAGATTTGGACACACTCTGTGGCCAGTGCATTGTACATAGGGGGTGAGGTAGCAGTGGTGGATCCAGGATTTTTAAATGAAGTGCTGAATTCTTATCTTTGGATTACAATTTGTGATGTTTAGAGGGGTCCCGGACCGGCGGTTCCCCTCCTTGAATCCGCCCCTGGGTATGGTGGGGATCCGCCTCTGGGTAGGGTGGGGATTCTCTTTTTGTGGGACTTGTGATTAAACTTTTATCACTCTTGATACTTACAAAATGATACCTAATAATTATAATAATTAATAGCCTAACTCAAAAGTAAGCCCACCCTATAAATCTTATACAAACTTTTCTCCACTGATACCAACAAAACATTCTCGTATACCCATTCTAATATAGCCAGACGTGGAAGTAAGCCCACCCTATGAATTCTACACAAACTTATCTCCACTGAAACCAACAAAACATTTGTACCCACTCTAATATAGCCAGACTTGGAACAACGCTGTATATATAAATGAGAATACATATATATATATATATATATATATATATATATATATATATATATATATTAAGTAATAATATACAGTAGGCATATATCATTAAAACGTTCCCAATCCTGATTGGAAAGGGGGTGTAATAATATAGGCATATTCGCCTTTGAATTTAAGCTACACTCCGGGCCACTGTTAAATTGTTAGTTTCATTTCAGGTCTGATAATCAAAATCGTCAGTATGACTACTTTTCGCATATTCTAATAATTAAATCTTAATGGTGATAGCTTTTTTAACTCGTTTTAAAAATATGGAAATTATGATTGATCCTGCCAAAAGAATATTTGTTTCTTTAGAACGATACGTATATACTAGTGTGTTGTACTGTCAATTTAAAAGGCCTTAATGATAGTTAAATCGGGGTTAACGGGAATTAAATCCTCTAACGATGTTGAAAACGATAAGAAATTGGGATCACAGATAAGCAGAAAAAAAGAGACAATTCACCCTGGATTATGTCTTTAATAACAAGATCAATATGTCTAACTTATATCGTCTGCAAACCGTCAAATGAATACGTACGTCAAACGTGTCAATCATCTCAAAACCATGGCAACACAGCCACAAAACAAAATGAAAAGGGTCAGTGAAGGTCAAAATCACCAGCAATCGGATGTGAAAAGCGTGCTTGTCAAAAAGTCAATTGTAGCAATTTGTTTTCAGATATTTAAGAAAGTGCGGTATCGCCGAATTAGACATGCGGTCACAAAACGTCGTCGCGGCGCACCGCCGGCCGTCCGCCCGTACACAGTGTAGCCTATGATCAACCTACTCGAAATAGAGAAACATGCGGGATTTTTTAAACCGTCTAATTAACTATTTACCGGTAGTCTTGTCTTCCGCCGCCTGACATTCATACAGATTTTAACCAATAGCCAAATTTTCCGGGAATATCACCTATATATAAAAATATAGGCTATATTTTAAAAATTGGTGGTGAATATAAAAATTCAATAATTTAATTCCGGTTATTTTGATACCTAAATACAGCGTTCATTCCACTCTCCGGGGTGATTCAAATGTCGTTCAAAGAAAACAGTAGACTTTTGGTTGTTTTGATACCCAACTACCCCCAGTCATAATAATACTGTACGACTTTTGTCAATGCCATGATTTAGGCTATACACACTGTGCGTGTCATTCACAACCGTGAGAGAATCCGTAAGCATGGGAATGAGTGAGATATTGCACGCTTTAACACCTCAACATTCAAATCTGTGAAAACTGCTGTTATTTATGCACCAAAGTCGGACATTTCCACACTAAACTGCACTGTTGTAGGGGTTACCAGCCAAGGTCACACAAGGAAAGACAAAACGTATTTAGATAATACTGATGTATTTCTGTAGTATTAATAGTTTCTCATGGACAGGTAGACAGGACGGACATTAATGCATCGATATTTCAGAAGTACAGTAATCTTACTGAGGATCATTTTTATACCAGAGTAAAAATAGATAGGGAGTATAAAAATAAACTAGCAAAAAACGAATCAATAGATTCTAACACCATAAACAGTACGGTACAAAAATAAATAACAATCCCACCTACTATGCATGATACGGTCATAATAGTTAGCCTAACTTAAACACATTGTTTGTTGGTACCATAATCGTTTTAATTTAAAGTATTGACTAAAACGTGAAATCAAAAGCTTTTAAACCTTGTCTACACTCTATGTGACAACAAATGTGATTTGCCTATAGGCCTATGGACATGATGATGTCATACCACTACCATATTTGGGCACATCACACTTGTGTTGTCAAACTAGTTTGATAGTGTAGACAGACCTTAAAACTCATTTAAATAATTATGTTGCTACCTGTGATTGTGATAATATAGACCAATCGAGATTTGAACCATTCATCAGGACGGGTTAAGCTTCGTTCATACTTGGACGCAACGGGCGGGAACCGAGCTTTAGGAGATCCGCACAAACGATCCGTTCGTTCGTGCGCTTGTGAAAGTATTTTGTTTGGAATGCTACCGTTACCCTTTTTGACGGTCAAAATAATATGTGTACATTTCATAATTCAAAGTGTAGAACGATCAATTTTAAAGTTTCGATTCAAGTTTTTAAAATTACATAAGAAATAGTGTTAATAAAAACCAACTAAAACGCTTTCTGATATTTTGTCCTTATTGGTTTTGAGCCTGGACCAGTGCGTTCTACGGACAAAACAAGTCCGCAGTGCACCTAGATATACCCAGAATAGTGCACGCATGGTAGGCAATTCCAAATCAGTGGTCTGGAAAACAATGTATCGAAATCCCACGTTTCCCAGGCACCCGGTACTATAATGTAAACACAAACTGGTCAATTAAACAAATCGCAGTACGTGGTTGTTTTTGTAGTTAAGGCCTAAATAGGCTCCTAAATCGATCTCTTTGTAGTTAGAAAGTATAACTTAACACTAGCCTACACGTCATGTAACCGTATTTTAAGATAGAATCAGATTGAATTTGCAAAGTACAGTGACCGGGTATTATGTTAAAAGACTTTTTTTTTTTAAAGGAAAAGGTACATTTTGTCATGTTTACCTTTACTCTAAACAAAGCGATAGTTGTTTGTTGTTTATTTCCTGTTTGCATCGAATCGTGGAGTGATTTGCGAATATAAGAGCAGCCATTTATTGTGTGGAAATGATTACTATGAAACTGAAATGATTTTCATTTTTTATGTTAAAGTGAATAACTTTTTATTGATTAACATTTTGAAGCATGTATATAAAATATGATATAAGAGAATGGTGGATAATGTAACCAACATTCTTCACATTACCAATTTGACACATGCTAGACGTTCGACTACTGATCGTGAGATTGAGGTTCGAATCCAACTCTCGCCGCATTGCTTGTATCCTTAGGCAAGATACTGTACTTGCGTTTGCTTCTCTCCACCCAGGTGTATAATTGGGAACCCGGTTAGATCAAGAAACAACTTTGCGTTGATTACTAGCTGCATTATGGAAGTATGTTTCCATACGTGTTTGATCCCAAAAAATGACTGGGGTAATAATGTTCAGCGCTTAGAGGTTTAACAACATTAGGCACTATATAAATCTAGGATATTGTTATTATTATTAGGCCTATATCCATATTTCATAATTCATTGTAAAAATCAAGTAAAAATACATTGTAAACTATCGTTTTGTTATTATTTTTATATCATTATTAATAAATACAAGTGTACATGTTGTATTCAATATCAGAAATACTAAATGATCATCGTTTACAAAGGTTGAAACTGGAGAAAAAATAATTGAAAACACATTGTTGGATGAGGTAGAAAATGCATCCCATTTTGATATGCTCAGTACACAATCAACCAAATCAAAATTGTGCCTTTTACTTACGTAAGCGTTAAGCTCTGTCTACACTATCACACTTTATGTGATATTATGGAAATGATGATATCATATCACTACCATATTTTGGGCATATTACTATACCATATTTGGGCACATCACACTTTTTTTGTCAAACTAGTTTGATAGTGTAGACCGAGCTGTAAACATAAACGAAATGAGTTTCAACAGAACTTTGGCACTCCATATTTCTGTTATTTTAACATTTGATTTTCTGTCTTGTTGTTAGAGCATGACAATTAATGTAATTATTCAACTACATAGACTTAAGTCCCTTTATATCCTCAAGTGTAAAATGCAAGTAAATTGTAAGTGAGGATGATGATAGGTAACACTGATTTTATGAACTCAGTCCAAGCCATATTCCTCCGAGAACGTCTCAAACTTTCAGACGGGATGAAGTTTGGTTAGTAGTGTATTCAACTTCATAGATAACAAATCGTCTGTAAAAGTTAAACCGCTGTCTGAGAAGTGGGCTAGACCGAGATTCAACGAAATAAACTCTATAACGAAATAGTTCCTTCAATTTTACACACACAGTTAGTGAGCTGATTTTGTTAAAAGTTCAGTTCTTTTAATTGTGATACAATAGACCTATGGCTTGCAATGATCGATCGTGTTTTCGGACGTGATAAAAATGCATAAAATTTGTCTAGCTTTCCTTCATAAACATTATACATTCTGTGCCTATAGTAAACAAACTAGTTGCTGTTCAGACCTGTATTGAAGATTAGAATCATAAAGCACTGTCTACACTATCAAACTAGATGTGCCCAAATATGGTAGTGACATGACATCACCATGTCCATATATGGCCACATCACAATTTTTTTTGTCACGAAGTGTGATAGTTAGGACAGAGCTTTATATTATATTGACGCTTTACAAGCGTTCAGCGCGTTCTAAATGCGTCATTATTTTTGAAGGAAGAATTGGTGCGTTAACTGTAATATAAATAATAAACTAATATTTAATCGGACTGATACGTAAAGCTCTGTTTACACATCAAACTGTATGTGACATGTGATGTGATGTATCCATATATGGACATGATGATATCATATCACTACCATATTTAAGCATATCACTACCATATTTGGGCACATCACACTTTTTTTTGTCAAACTTGTTTAATAGTGCAGTAGACAAAACTTTAGGATGTATTTTGTGAACTATTAAAGATAGTATAATTCGTTTGTAAATATGATATGCTTTTCTTATTCATTAAATTATACGCTTTAACTTTTTGACTGCCTTAACATAAGTCATTCATTTCCGTCGCCTCTAAAATGTTTTAGAAATGTATATTTATAAATTACGACTGTGCAATAGACAATTTAAATTTTAGACGAATGGGAGATTGGTCAGTGAAATCAGACGATTACATCGAATGTTGGGTAGACAATCTGATTTGAACGTTGAGTACGTATATTAATAACTGTTGGAACGATATTGTTAAAAACCCTCACATTTACGTCACAAAATATACAGCTGCATTATCAATAATTATCAATAATAATCAATAATTATTGATAGTTTTATTATAAATTAAAGACATAATAACAAAAGAAAGTTAAAGAAAGAAAATTAAATACAAAAACGTTTTTAAAAATAATATTTGGTGGAAAATACTAAATAAAACATTTACGTCACAAAATAAACAGCTGCATTATAAATTATTAATAATTATTATTATCAATAATAATCAATATTTATTAATAGTTTACGTATAAATTCAACACACAATACAAAACAAAGTTAAATCTAATATTTAATAAATAATTAATTAATAAACCGATTTTTAAAATAAAATTTGGTGAAAAATACTAAATAAATGTGTTAACATTTGAGTCACATCAATGTACAACTTGGCTTAATCTGCTTATGCTGTGATGGTATGTTTTGTATTTATATTATTTTGAATAAATTAACGAAAAGAAACCAGGTGTCAAAATTGAATTTTGGTTAAGTTATTTTTTAAAAGGATGAATATAATTTGAAGAGAAACTCTAAACAAAACTAATTAATTTGCACAAACATTATTGAATTAAAACAGAACGTTTAAAAGAGGCAATCAACATCAAAAGCTAATAAATAAAAAATGAACAAAATAAACATAGGCCTAATGGTATCCTTTTCTTATTGTGAAGACAACGTCAACATGGTATGCGTATCGCTGCACGTACGCACTCTATATGACGTTTCTCCACAAACGTGATAGGCCTACGTTTAATTAGAAATTAAATCATTAAAAGATACTTTTAAAAATTGCCCGAAGAACTGGAAAAACAACTATTTATAAAGTGATCGACGGGTTCGGTTATCTTTTTCCGTTTTGTGATCTGTTGTTGGCAGTTTGCACTTTTTATTCGTTGAAGTTGAAAGTAAAATTAAACAAATACTGTCAGTTTTGTTGACGGTACTATTTTGGTGTCAACTATCCGCCTCAATTTGTTTCGCGGCCGCCCATAAAACAACTTTGAAAGAAAGTCGGCAAATTTCGGTAATTTTGCCGTTTAAATAATTTATTGTTGCATTTTCCAAGATTTAGTTTCCATAGCGAGTGAATTTAATCAATTACTGGATACATTGCCTTATCTTGTGTTCCTTCCCCAACAGATTTTGCCGTGTTTAAAGATGTATTGTCCCCCAAAAACATGAAAAATGAAGATTAATTCAATCAGACTTTAAATATGTTATTTTGTAGTTTTAATAAAAAGTTAATCACTTCCATAGAAAATAAAATAATGTTTTCCTATAAATTGACAAAATAAATGGTTAAATACAACCAAAAACCTACTGGCTGGCAGCCAATTTTTGCTTTAAATTACAGTTTTTCAGGTAAATACATTTTTTTTCGATCCAATTTTTGGTCAAAGTGGATAACTATTATGTGATATTAAAATGGCATATTCAATAACATTTTTTAATTAGTTTTTCAGGGGGACATGTAATACATATTTAATGGTTAAATGGATAATTAAATTTGTATAGCGCATAATATAGTCTATGCGTTGTGGACTTAACCAGCAAACAATACACTTTCAACCACTTATTACCGTAACGTTACATATTCTTACTTATACTTATTTTTGTGCGTGTCTCGCCCCCCCCCCCCCCCCCCCCCCTCCACCACTAAAATGTGCGAGACATAACTTTTCTGCATTCATTGATTCGGTTCGTTTTTTGTCGGCTTTTCCCCTCCATACAATCTATTTAATTTTGCAGGACGTTAGTCGCATCGACTAATCTTAATATTATCTTGAAGTCATTGACCTTGCTTATGGCGTAATTGGAGTGACAGATATAATATACGCAATAATGAATTCAAAATGATTTAATAAAAGGAAAAGTATTACTTCGATAGTACCCTGCCTTTGATGACCAATCTATTAAAAACGTCTCTTTCATTTAAAAAAGCTTACACTTGACTTAGCCTACACTTAGAAGTTTAAGGATACTTAAACAAAAGATCACAGCCGCAGTCAATTTCGGCCGAACTGACTGACTGGCTAAAATAATTTCTTCGTTTGTACATGACTAGGCCTTATGGCATTGTATGTTTTTAATGATTTTAATAACTTTGTAAAATGTAAATCTATATTTGCATTGTAAGTTTATTCCAGTTTTAAAAACTATTAGTAATTGTATGCGATCAATTGATTTCCCAATTATGGGATCAAAATTACACTGAATATATTTTTACTGATTTGATTCAGTCTGTAAAAAACCTATTCTGCCATCACAACACAAAACGTACGTTTAAATGAAAGAAATACAAATCTGAAGAGGTAACGAATAATAATAATGAGAACCTCTTTCTGAAATTGAATATCGTACAGAAATATCGTGCAAATATTTGTGACGTTTCAGTTGCAAGCAGAAACAAAGAAAAGCAGAACATTGTGGGGTTTCGGGCCGCGATTTTTCTTTTCGTACATTATTTGATTACGATCAATCGGGAAATTACCTCACGAAGACTTGCATCCATTTTTTGAGAAAGTGTGTCTTTAAAGTGAATATAAAAACATATATTTAAAACATTTTGAGACCAAAATTAATTATCTGTGACTAGTGGTTCTCGAGATATAGGGTAATTATAAAAAATGGCCGCCATTTTTAATTATGCAAATTAAGGGCTTAGATGGCCGAATTTCGCTTGGGATCCGCCATATTCGTAATCAGCGAGGTCGAAATATCCTAAATCAAGTGGATCACAGCTTCTACCCAAAAATGCTTCTTACACCATATTTCAGAGGAAAAAGAACTTGTCTAGGTTTCGGGCCGCGATTTTTCTTTTCGTACATTATTTGGGAACCCTTATATTTTAAATGCTCATATTTATATTCTTTGATACGAGGTTTTGAAGGTACTTGGTAATGGTAATCGAAACAAAATCAATGTGAATTCCAAAAAAAAAAAAGGTTTTTTAATATTTAAAAATATTTATTTAAAAACTGAGTTTTATTATTTAATATTTTATTTATTATTTTTCCAATTATACATATAACCTCGAAATGCCAAACAAATTAAAAGGCATCGTGATTTTGCGTCCTCGATGCTTTAAAATGATTTGGTGTAAAATACGAGTATTAGGCTTATTCAACATTTGGACAGAATACAACGATATTATCAATCTTTCTTTAATTAAAGGCGTGTTAGAACCGGCGTTTCGAAACATTTCCAAAAGTACAGATATGTTCGTAAATTCGCCTCTGGACGTGCTAGTGCGTTATCAATATACAGAGTTTAATCACCGTTTTTAACCTTTGCTGGTAGGGAAAAAAAGTACAATTACTATAAAGAAATTCAGACATCTTAGAACTAATTTCAAATCATATCTCAGCACAATGTTATCATGAATCAACAGCAAGTATACAGTAGATGATGCAATCTGTCTAATTACTAGCAGGACAATACAGGAATGTCACCATATTGAACTTTGTATATCACAATAATACAATAACACAATTAATAATTCAATATACTCTACGTGGTAGATAAATATGTTGAAATATGTTCTTGAGAGTCTTGATTTTTCATTTATAAAAAAAATTAATCAAAAAGGCAAGTTACTTAACGAATGACAATGCTGTGGGTATCAGTGGCTGGATCTCAATGGAGACAATGGAGATACAAAAACAAAGCAAAAGCTAAATCAAAACGATAAAGAAAACAGCCAGAAAAGTTAGCAGAGCTTTCGGGCAACACTAGCCCTTCATCAGTGCAAGTGGCAAATAATGGATTATAATATATTAATATGAGGCGGAACACCTAATTTTTTAGGGGAAAATAGATTCGGTTCGGTACAGTACTATTAATATTTTTATTATTAATTATAAATATGTATGCCTATTAATAATATAATTTTAAATTCAGATCAATAAATTAATAATAATTGTTATCATTATTAATAATGTATTATTAATTCACAAATTACATAAAATATATGCTCTAAACGGTTCAGGAAAAGAGAAATATGTTGATGCCAATTACCCATAACCCGTAAAAAACACCTTTATTATAAAAAATTGGCTTAAAATTAGGGCTATTGTTTGCTTGTTTCTAGTGTTACATTGCTACAATGAAAAACATTTATAGCAAGCTATTAGTCGGCTAGTCGATCATAAAGTTCACCTGTACTTTTTTTTTATCAGATATTATTTGAACACGGGGTTAAGCGTATTAGGTGAAGATGACACTGTGTTTGAATAAAAAACAGAATTTGGTTAACTGCACGCAAGGACAGATTAACAATAGAAAAAAGGATAGTCCTATTCAAGTGTTTATCATTGATGGCTTACGTAGAGATCAACGTTGTTTTGCGGATTATAACATGGATATATACATAAGTACATTAACCTTCTAAAACCGCTTTTTTATATTATCGTGAATGTTGCTGATTCATGGAAATAGCTTCCCTCATATAATATGTAACATTTAACATAACATGTATAGCGCCCACGAAAAGCTCATAATGCAATGCGGCGTTTCATACTCTCATAACATTGGTTAAAATAAACAGTTTTTAAATGTTTTTTTAAACTGATAATAGTCGAACAGTAGCTTGGATCGTGTTGGTTCAACACGTTTCTATCTCTCTATAGCGCACATTTCTATGAAAAGCTCATACTCAGCGGCAATTCATATACTACTCTCATAAAATTGGTTAAAATAAGAGTTTTTACTGTTTTTTAACTGATAATATTCATTCAATTAATGTTTAATGCAACTTTGTAACAGTAGCTTGTATCGTGTTGGTTCAACACGTTTCTATCTTTAGAATATTTTGTATGATCTATTCTACAAGTCAACTATGCTGTAAAGATTGTTCGGGTTTAAATAAAAAAATAATTTAGATGTACCGGTATACTACCACAACATTGCAATTGGTAATAACACTTTTTTCGTGAAAGAGTGTTTTGAAGAGGTAAACAAGTAGGGTATTAAGTGGGCAACTTAAATCTGTCTCTCCACCTTCCCTCCTTTTGCTTATTTCGTAAAATTGTAATATTGTATTCTCAAATTTTAATCGAGTGTACTTACATTAGACTGAACTTATAGTAATACCTATTGTATATCCGGTACAATTCCTTTGTCCTGTTGATACCTATAATATTTATAATAAATCAAATTGTAAATTCATTTTCTGTTCTCAACAACTGAAGCGTTTTCAGGAATTTACAAAAATAAAAGTTGTTTATTAATATAATATTTGTTATATAATCCTAGCTTTAAAAAAAAGTACACCTTGGAATAGTTTTGTGATGCCAGATTTTGTTTAGCCTTCACATTGGACGGAAATACCAGTTTTCGAATTGTCTCTAGCATTAAAGGTGATTGTGACAGAAGATTATGTCATCCATAAGTTCATATATATCCACGTCGGCTGCGAAAGTACAAGTCACCTCACGCGCTTCAGTGCAAACAAAATAGCTTAAAATAAATGTATTTAAACAGACTTTAACCTGATTTCAAAACGAAGACAAAACGAACAAACAAACAGAACTTGTTTGTGTGTACTCACGAACATTTCATTGAGGATAGTAGTAGTAGATTAACATGAACTTTTCACCTCCAAAGATTTTTACTTACGCCAACATAACGAAAATGTGGCCGACATCCGATGCTGGATTGTCTTTTAGCTCCGGGGAATTAGAGTACGAGTATTCATAGCGTATCCATCGGGGGTTCTTATTGAATACGGATAGTGCCCTGTCCTCCTTACTACAATTACAGCATCAATTAAAACACCCTAACACACCACCCTAGATCGATAATCAGGTTCATTGTAAACTAGATCATTTCTTGTGTTTCAGTGATTAAACGAATAAATTACTGCTCTGGATTTTTAGTTAGACCGCCTATTATTAATGTAATGTTGTACTGTTGTTCGATTTACGCTTATACAATCAAAAGATTGTCCCAAAGCGCTGAGAGAAAAACAGAAAGAAATTACAAAGAACAAAGATGGGTTTTGAAGAGTGTTTTGAAAACTATGATAGAGGATGCATTTTTAATAGGATGAGGAAGATTGTTCAACAGTTTAGGAGCTGCAACTGCAAAAGCTCGATCACCATAGGTCTTAAGGCGGCTGGGTGGAACAAAAAGTGCAGATGGATTAGTGGTTGACCTAGAGATCTTTTGCAAACTGAAGATCTACGTAAGAAGCTAGTACTTTAAATATCGAACATTGTCGCAATAGGCTTTGTTACAAGCACACGTTCACATGAACATACGGGACTCCTACCACCACCACCACTACCACAAAAAAAAAAAAAAAAAAAAACGCGTATGGTAATTCCATGGCACTTATTTCCGAAATAGTAAAAATATACAATATTATATTTAATACATATATTTATTAGTCGATTTTACAAAGAGTGTTGTAGAGGTTACGACGGTAATGTCGTAAATCGGCAACAAAAGCTCGCTCTCATCCCCCTCCTCTTGCTTATTTCGATGTATACTACATTTTAATAGAGTGTCTTGAATTACTGGACTGGAACCGCCTATGAACTTATTTATAAGTCTGTCTATCAAGAAAATTGCAATATCATTTTATTTGCATATAATTAATAAATGAAGATTACGATTAACTAAATAACATGAAACATTACACTATTAGTGGGCCTAAGAAATAGTACATTCACATTCAAATTGTCAGACCTTGGACACACAAGATATGACACAAATCAACAGAGGAAGACGAGTAAATATTAGATAGATTAGTGTCGTTTTGCAGCGGCTTTCAATCATAACAAAAGCGGCGATCAACTAAACGATTACCAAACAAAACCCGGGTTAATATCATATAGTGTATCGGGTTACGCTATCACAAATTTCGCATCGTAAACAGAGCGATGACGAATAATAAGGTATTAAGAATTATGGATAGGAATCCCGAATGAATGGCGTGTGGAGGTAGAACCTAACCATAGAGGCGGGACAGACACCACTGAATGAGTGGTTCTATGCATGAATGACTATGAAGTACTATAATGGTTCCGTGACAAGTGATGGACATCTCATCCAGTAGTCACACAATACATATAGACAGAGAGTGTGCGCACTATAATAAATAAAAGGTGATTAAACTAATAAAAGAAATATATAGTTAGAAAGTACTAAAGGGTAATCAAACTTTATTTGACTTTTCTGTGAAATAAACAGAAAAAAATTTAATGATTTCAACTCAGGGAAAAGTGCTAAATAGATCCGTGCTAAAATATGAGAAGGGCGCCCTCAATCAGCAAAAAACTTTGTTGTTTTTACTTTTATACAAATAAACCTACAAACAGTACTACACATTTGCCGATGGACTGTCCTATCATCTTTATTTTAAACGTGTGTTTTTCTTTGTTACTGATCATAGATTCAATCATCACATGTCGTAGGTGTATTATCTATTGGTGATAGTAACACGATTTTCCAAAGATTATTATAATTATATATCTAGGCTTAGTGTGTATTAAATAAATAAAGCGCCTTGAGCACTTTAGTGATATGTGCGCTGTATAAATCTTATTATTATTGTATTATTATTTAAGATGTTCGTATAATGAGTTTTAAAACGAGAAACGGGCCTAACGGAGATATAGAATCGTCCTCAGCAAGGGTCACGTTAAACTGACCTGCTTTTTACATTCATGATGTTAGAACAGCCTGCGAGTTAAATTATGGCATAATATGCTTGGCGGGCAGTTTATGTAGGTCAGTAGCTAAGGGACCTCTACGTGTACTTTATGGTCAGGACCTAAGTGTTACTGTCAACTTCCAAGGGGTACACAAGGAACGGTTAGTCATGGCGAGCAAAACTAGTTCTCGGAAGCGATTCAAATTAAAGTAATACGTGCGCATGGGCCCTGGCGATCACCAGTCCCCATGTGGTTGTGTGGATGGATGCCGTAAACAGGGGCTTAGGGACAAAAATCGCCAAACGTCTGCGTTTTATTAAGAGTTAGCCATATACGTCTAGCAGAGATTGAAACAATTAACTATTGTTTTTCTCGATCGAAGAATTTGTTGTTTCGTTCTGAAATGAAACAGTCATTTTTAAAACTCTCAAAAGACAAAGGATTTAATATTAACTGTTGGTGAATACCCCCAGAGCTGAAATGTCCCCCTGCCCCAGGAGAGGAGCTGCCGCGTAAACTTTCCTCCAACAAGCCTGATATGTGACTAAACATAGTTACATTGGCCAGTCGGAGACGTTGAACGCCATCACATCTGGAATAAACATAGTTAAAACCTATCTTGACCAACCTGATAAACTCATCTACAAAGTTTGCACTTTTTTTGACGTGACAGAAAGAAACATATATCTTAATAATATTCTAAATCCAAATTACTGAAAATAACAATGCTGTGGGCATCAGTAGATGGATGATACAAAATAAAGTAAGCAAAAAGCTAAATCAAAACGATAAAGTAAAACAGCCAGAAAAATTAGCAGAGCCTTATAAGTGCAAGTGAGCTTGGACAAAGTAGAGATTTTTTTTATACAGAATGGTGTTCAAGAACAGACAGGTTTATTTAAAATGTAACTGTACTTCGTATATACACAGTTATTTGTATACCTTATTACTGCATATATAACATTATTATACTTAAGAAAATGTTGCATGATATCTATTATAATAACACTAACCAGAAATATGTTACTCATCGACCAAAACTTGTTTGAGATGGGAACTATTTAATTCCACTTTCGACTATGTTGAAGCGGCATTTATATTTGCGAAAAATGTATTTTTCAGAACAATTTCACAATCTGATCGCAAAAATGAATTCACTAATTAGATGGTGCCCGTCTATTTAAATGGGACACCGCTAGTTTAAAGTAATAATAATTCGTTTATGATGAATATGGAGACACGACGATCGATAAACGACGTATATTGTAGGCCTATCCCGATTTTCGTAAGTTGGGGAACCCTTATGTGAAAGATTGATTTGGTTCTCATTGCTTTTTGAATATAACAATATAATTACTTTTAATTTTTTATTTTAAATAAAGAAAGACTTTTATCTTTAATTTCAAAATGTGCTTATTTTATTTTTATTTTATTTGTAGGCCTACAGTTATTGTACGCCTATTTGTATACGCAGTGTGAAACATTATAATACGAGCATGGTGTGGTTGTATTAAACGCACTTTGATTTGGTTCGTCAATGTCTGTGTTCGTTCTCGTATAGAACCTTTTTTTTTAATGTCATTACATCGTATGCCACCTGAAAGACGAAGGGACTTCAAGAGCGCCAATGTAAAACGTAATTTTCCCTAAATACCGATTGTTTACGGTAAAACACCTTGAAAAGTGCAACTGATATGACCCCTTATCTCGATAAAAATAATACATGTGAATCACAATCAGATATTCCATACTTGACCCAGAATTATTTAATGTCGCGTGGTCAATATCAAGTGGCCTTAAAGAGGTCACTGTACTTTTGTGTTTAATCGTAAGGCGAGTCTGGTAAGGAACTATAGAATTTGAATATCTGCATACATCGCTATGATGTTTTTTTTGTCTTTCGGGGAGGGAACAACCCACTTTTTTATTTCCACTCTTTTCCACCTTTTTCATTACTTCTTACAAATGAGAATGTGTTAAAATCGCTATATAGCTAATGTAAAAGTAATGTGTGGGAATAGCCGTACTGGGCTGAATTGTGCACAGGAGGTGTGAATAATGTATACGACAATATCCACGTTGTACCGCTGCCATTAAACGCCGTATTCGTTTTCCAAGACAGGGACTGAGGTGTTTTGTTTTAGATAACTATATGTTTTCCCACTTTTCCAAGATTTTGTCAATGACTAGCAAACTAGAATAGTACCCACTAAAACATGTTATTCTTCATCTTCATCAACTTTATGATCAGCACAGTGGTAGATATAGGATTTTGAAATAGGGTGGGTGTGGGGGTTACAACGTCATACACTAAAACCAAGTGTTCAACTTGGGTCCACTTATTGTTATTACCATAATTCACCAAAATAAATGACTATTATCCAGATATACCATATGTAGGCTTATACATTATACTAATGTCTTGATGTAGTTTCATTAATGAACAATAAGTTCATTCGAGTTTAAATTGACGTAGAAAACTGGCTTGCTACCAGAACACAGAAATAAGTAATCGACCAGGACGTCATGACCAGTAAATTATCATCATTCGATTAATCGCAAAAATGTAGCAGAGTAACATGCTCCGCTTTTGATCTTTAAGTCAAAGTTCGATGTTCTAGAAATCCTGCTCGAAATGTTGTCGTCTGCCGTCAAGGTGTTGAAAATGTAAGAAGATATTAATACGCCGTTGTTTCACGCTGTGTAAAACAATCCGCCAAGTAAAATAAGCCTGAGGGCCGGGGTCATCGACTTGTGAACTTTTGAGCGATGGACGAAATAATGTATTAATTTGATGTGAAATATTTGGGTAAGAATGACATCTAGAGGGAAGAGGACATGACCTATTTAACAGGTTATCCATCAAATTATATTAATTAAAGTCCGTCAAATTAGGACCAAGATTGCGTACCTTAGAAAAGCGTACTTATTTTCATAAAGCATTAAACCTACATAATTGCACCACTTCATATAAAGGCAAAGTCTACAGGCCCGTATGCAGCATTTATAATGGGGGGGTGCGAGCAACAATGGCTGGGGGCCAGGGGGCCGCCAAGGGCCCCCGGTCAGGGTCCAGGGGCCGAAGGCCCTGGAAAAATTTGCGTTATTTGACGTTCTAAAGACTGATGTAAGACTCTCTGTTGTGGCTTGGGCTAGTTGAACGATGGACACCAGAACTTAACGCTTTCATGAGATGAGGCCAACTCAGCAGGGGTGGCGCCAGGATCTTCCCGACGCGGGGGCTACATTCCCCGACGAGGGGGCTATGCGAGCGAAGCGAGCATCACTAGGCTGAGGGCCAGGGGCCGCCAAGGGCCCCCGGTGGGGGTCCAGGGGGCGAAACCCCCGGAAGCAACGCGTTCTAGCGTCATTTGAGGTCTTTTTAATCAGATTTAGGGTAGCCATTTTTTCCATTTTTTATAATGCATAAATAAAATACTGCGTGCAAAAAAACGGTGCGCGATGACGGTTTCAATCCATATTTTTCAATTTAAAAAATAAAAGTTCAAAGAAAATTTTGAAAAATAGAGTTGGAGGTCCCGGAAATTGGACTTATTATACTTCAAAACATGAAAAAAAATATATAAGTCCCTATCATGGGTTGTGACTGAGCTAAGAAATGTTTGAAAAATAGAGATGTTAGGTCCCGGAAAATGTACTTCTTGTTCTTCGAAATACGACCAGCTTTATTGTTGGGGCTGAGCTAAGAAAATACGGTTTAAAACTAGAGCTGCAGGTCTTCAAAAAATTGCATTTTATACTTTGGAAACATCAGGCCTAGAGGCTTAAAAAACGCAAGCGTAGACCTTTTTCAGTCGGGGAAAAAAGTTTATTCCTCCCAGGTGTATGCATGCGTACCATCTGGACTTCCGAGTGGTGAGAAATTCATGACATACAGGATATTGAAAATGTAATAACTATAGCTATAATGTTGGCTAAGCGAAAATGGCATGTTTTTTTGTTTAGTAATGGATGAAAAATTTATTTTAGGTGCCCCACGGTACAGAAGGTTACTTGTAAATTAAAAAATTGGTGAACAAACGAACAATTAACATAATTCGTTTTTGCTGTAGTGTAGCGTACGTCGACGCAGTACACGACGTAACCGTCGGTAAACTTCGCCTGGAAAATAACACATTACACATTTTGGTCCCTGGATGAAACTTGATATCACGCGTCTCGACCCAACGTTGAACGATTCGTACAAAGAGATACCGCCAGACAAGTGCGTACCTAGCTATTGTTTAGTAGTAAGTTAGATCGCTGGCAATAATGAATGCATATAAAGTGCATAATGTCACTCTGACGTACTCTCACGGTCAATGAAACGTCGCGGTTTTCTAGGCGCTGAAGCTAGCTACGAAGTGAACGCGAACGCTTTTTACTGTATATTATATTCCCCGACAAAAAGTACACGTGTTCCCTGACGTTAAGTTGTCTGTATTTCTCCAGCAAACACTTTACCGCGTACCGCGTACATGAAGCGCTAAGCTATTGCTTGTCGTCACATGATCGACTGCGCATGTTTTACATCGAGTTTGTAGTCAGTTCAGATTCCGTAATTTAATTACCGGTATTTTTTCATTTTATATTAGCATATTTTTTTTTGTATACCATTGATAATGTAAATTTTGTATATATATAATGATATTGTCTTTAGTTAAACAAGACAAGAAAAAATACCAACCGAGGAAATAGTGGACCTTTTGGGACTTGGGGGGGTGCGTCTGCACCCAACGCACCCCCCCTGGATACGGGCCTGGTCTACCACTTTCAAAGCTTGGTTTCAACTAGGACGCAATCAATCAATCAATGACAACATCGACAGTGTGGATGATCCATCCCGTCGTGATTGGTCAAGTTATACCTGCGTTGCGCTTACATCCTTGCAACGTACGAAGCGCACCGCAAGTGGGTTGACCAAATCAGAAGCGACAGATCCGGTGATCCATCGCGTATTGATTGGTCAAATTACCTACGTTACGCTTACATCCATCCGACGTAAGCGCAACGCAAGTGAGCTGACGAAATCAGAAGTGACACCGGTGATCCATCCATCGTAATTGATCAAATACATTGCGTCGCGTTCAAGTGGAAACCAACCTTAGGGTGGGGTAATTTTGCCACACCACGTTGGATGATGTATTACAGTATTATACCATAGCGACGTTTCACACGGTGTCGTGATCTCTCGAAGTCAAAGTTATTCAATTTTATAGGCGGATACAATAACATGTAAATTATTGTGAGTCGTATATCAAACTATTTCAACAGTTAAAGTAATGTAATCGCTATGTTAAAAGTGCACACATTATAACATGGATCACGCGGTCGCATTAAGTGGAGGCAAAGTGCAAAAGTTGGTGACGGTGTACTTTAATTCACAACGTCGTAATGATCGACTTCATAGTAAACTGTCGAAACAAACCTCTTCAAACACCACTTGGACGAAACGCAACGAAAACGCATGCAACGATGTAGCGCAACGCAAGTGAGGTGCGCAACTGTTTGTTTGGATGATGCATCGGACGTGATTGGTCAAATTGATTGCGGTGCGCTTATTTCATCATTGCGTTGCATGCAAGTGAGAAACAAGTTGCTGTTATTAACAAACACCAAGCATGAGTTTCAAACTAAATAAATTCTGTTGAAATACATTATTTTGCAGTATAAGCTTAACGATTGGTTCCTATTGGGACGCAACACAAGGACGTAAACGCAACGCAAGCGTGTTGACCAATGACATGCAACAATTCGGATAATCCATCGCTTGTGATTGGTCAACTCACTTACGTTACGTTACGTTCTTGCGATAAATCTCTATTGGGAACCAGCCATAAATTGTGATGTGCATGCGTTGATGAAAATACAATAATAAAGCCACCACGGCGCTTATTCAGCGGCAGCGACTTGTTCGATTGCGGTACTAATACGACTATTTACAAAGTGGTTATGCAAGAACAATACGAACTAAAGAGCAAATCGGCCGTAAAAAAGTGCAACAAGCAATAATTCAAGTAAACTTGACATTTGACAACCCAATAAACCACAACACCTTGGATTTTATTTCTTTATCGTCTGTGATTAATGACTCGTACGCGGCTACCTGTTGTTCATACGTCTATTCTTGCACGTAATAAATCATTTTAGACATATCTCTGGTGAGAGAAAATAAATACATTTTTGGTGGTATTTTATACCCATTGCGGTGCTTATTCTACAGCAGGAGCGTTTAAGTCTGGTATTCCAAATTGAACGCAAGGTTGTACACGTAATAGGATGATTAATTGCGTCGTAAATGGTAAAATTATACGCCTCATCATTTCATTGCGCGTGGAAATCCAACTTAAGCTTGGTTGGTTCCCACCTAGCGAAGCAAAGTAACGCAACCTACGCAACGTAAGAAAATGCCCTTCCAATAATTGTGTTTTCCCCCGCCTGCGTGAAATAAAACCTGCGATGTTTGCAGCACTGTTGCGTCGTCGGTTCCCACTTGTGATTACGTAGTACAGCACTTTGCGTCGATACGTCGCTAGCTAATGGCAACCGAGCTTTAGAAAAATATATACGGTGTTAAATAATGAATAATTAAAACTGTCTTTGGCGTTTTTTGTAAGAAATATGTCTTGTTTTGAAAATTTTTGTTTCGTACGTCTGAACATGCTAAACTGCAATAAAACTCCAATCCAAGTAAAAGTACAGCAGCTAATTACTTCAAACTAGACAATAATACAACAATACCAAGGATTTTATTTCTCAATCGTCTGTGATAAATGATTCGTATACGGCTAACTTTTGTTGTTCATAATCTTTTAAAATCGATTGCACCTCTTCTGTTAATTTACATCAGTTGACTGATATAATATTAATACACAGAGATTACAATGGTATTTCGTTTACAGTGTGGGTCCATTAATGATGAATACATTAACAAAAAAATCATAAGCTTAGATAAATAGACAAACAAATAATTTTTAGTGTTGCACATCAATAATAAGCTCTGTCTACACTATCTAACTACTTTGATGTGCCCAAATATGGTAGTGATATTCCCAAATATGGTGGTGATGTGACATAATCATGTCTATATATGGGCACATCACATTGTTTGTAACATAAAGTTTGATAGAGTGTAGACAAGGCTTTCGATTTGTTTCAGGTAGGGTACTCCTGGTGGTGAATTGGGCAGTACACCGGGAGACGAACCCTAATACTCTGTACTGCGTTCTTTAACGTTGCACACAGGACTTACGGCTTAACGTCTCATCCGAAAGACGATGCGCATCTTTTTTTACACAATAAATATAATAATGACGAATCAATATTATTTCGATCATCGTGGTGGGTAAAATTTAATTGCGTTCAAAATAAAATCCTACACGCGGTCCCTCCGTCGGGCAACTCCTCCACTGACCCACAGGCGTTCTCGTGGCCGCGTAAGAACCGCAAGCAACGGCACTCCGCAAGCGTTACGATTTTTGTCGATTTACAACGATCCGACAGGGTGAGCTGCTACTAAACATCACGTCTTTTTATGTAAGCAAATTGTTCAAACGTGTAAATAAAACATCGCCAATGGTAATAAAGTAGGTCTCTAATTAAGACCCACGTGTTACCGACTCGGCATGAAACTGAACTTGCCTTTGAAGTTCTTCGCCATGCGCAACCTACCGGTAGTTAAAACACCCCGTTAGCACCAATTAAAGCAGTACATGTGATCAGATGCCTACCTCCCACAAATGATGACGATTAGAAAACATGATTAATGATATTTAATGATTCAAACTATCAAAGGTAGGCCTACTATCAGTGGCGTCACGGCTATGAGCACTTACTGGCTAAACCCAGGGGCCGCGGAGCTTATGGGGGAGCCCGAGGCCTTCAGCGTTACACCACTGCCTACTATCTCATGGAATACTCATCACTAACCGAACCGATACTTTGAATCAACATTAACGGGTCCATTATCGGCTGACGTTCGGTGGGGATACAACTTTTGGAGGCCTATAACTTTTTAATGCAGAATAAAATGTTTTCATACTGATTGAAAAAGTACTAAAAACTAAAATTTTCTGCAAAAAACTACGTCAAGTGTGCAAGTATAAAGTACGTGGTAATCGTTGTTTCATTTAAGGAACAGTTTTAGAAATTATGCTGCAACTTGCTAGAGTTTGATTTACTTCTGATCATCCGAACCGATTGAGGGCGCCAAATAAAGAAATGTATTTCTTTGCTATTTGATAGCAGTGCTTTACAAAAACAGAAAACCATAGTTTTTTTGCTGAGAACTTGGAATCAGCATATTAGCAACTATTAAGCTCTATGTGCATGGTATGAGTTATTTTGCGGACAATTTCATACTACATATTCAGTTAGCATTCAAATATGCACTCAAATATGCACGAGGCAGTAGAATTTCTGTTTTAGAGGAAACCTCTATTAAGGGGACAATTCCTGTCAAACGAACGAAGAGAAATTTCAACCACTAATCAGAGGACACTTAGGTCCTGAAAGTGTACTCTGATTAGTGCTGCTATTTTATTATATTTAATGACGATGACAGTGTCATCACTTCTGTACTTATAGACTTATTAGGATTACTGCTTTATCTCATCTATTTGCTGATCAGCATTGCCCATTTCAATTATTAAACAAGCCCAATTAGACTTGTAAGCATAATCATGATAATTCAGATACCGTATATGAGGAAAAAATTTAAAAGCATTTACAAAACCATATAAAAATTACATTACAGGTTTGGATAGAATTAATTACTTTTTTACTTTTTCAAGGGTGCTGTGAGTCATAACTAAAAACATTCACAGGGGTCTGTGCTTGGTTTTCTCTGTGGTAAAATAAATCCTTTAGCCTTTAGAATAATGACGATGAATTATTATAGGTTCAATTTGTTTGTGTGGTCTTTAAAACCACAGTATATAGACTCCACCTAAATAAAACCTTTTCTATGGTCCTGATTGTATGATATAACCATTTTCAATTACCATTCAGGGAAACCCACGTCACAAAATCTTCAAATATCAGGATTCACTGAAGACAGACTCCACAATGTCGACCAGACCACTTTCCTGGAGAGCTTTCACCAGAGTATCTTTTGTTGCAGATTCTCCTTCTCTTTCTTGCCAGAGATGCAGCAGCTGTCGTGCCTGCTCTTTTGCCTCCGAGTGTTCTGTCTGCAGGTTTGTGATGTCATCGTCGCTCAAGAACAACTCACTAGCCAATGTCTTCCAGTTTTCGCCAACTTTATTGACCACCGCCTCTAATTGGTCATCAGTCAAAACATCACTTTTCTCTAAAAAAGTAATAGATTTTATTACAATTAAAATTTAAAAACTTGTATATCTATTTAAAGAATTTTTATTATTAAAACTTTGGTCTTTGGCTTTAACTGTAGATACTATACACTACCATTAGAAATGTCTAATAATTATAATTACTACAAAAACATACAATAACAAAAGAAAAGAAATGGAAATGTACATGTTCCATTTGTCTGAAATAAAGTTGAATTGAAATATAGAATTTATACCCTTAAATATTAATGATATAACATTATTATAACACACACATGTCATGAATTATTATTTGATAACAATTGGGGTATTTAATGCTCAGCTTTTGGTACAACATTTATAGAAATTTGTTTGACATGGTTGTGTGGTGAACAATTCAGGATCGAAATCTATAGTACAATGTATGCCATTTACTACTATTCTACTATATTATTCTATTAGTATATATTGTATTTATATAGTGCAAAATAAACTAAAGATATATTGTCGCCCTGAATAAAAATTGTTTTTAATTTTTTGTTGAAAAATCATTTTAATGTCACATTAATATAGTTATTCACTTTGACCAAATATTGGATCACTTAAAACATTTAGTTATCTGAAAAAATGTATTAAAAACAAAAAAATACTTAAATTGTATGTCAGACAATGGTTTTTGGTTAAAATTAACCGTTTATTTTGTCTTTTAAAGTGTAATCCTTGTTTTTGTTCATTTTTTTTCTATAGTAGAAATAAATAACTGCAAAATGATGGCCTATTCAAAGGCTGATTTTATAATTTTCATATTTCATATTTTTGGGGGCCAAACTATCTCTAAGCATTTTTTTAATGCACCAATCTTTTATAACATTAATACATTACCTTCTTCACCACCTTGGAGAAGATCATCCGTTTCTGCAAATCCTTCACCAGTCTTAATCTCTTCTGATGAGGACAACGTTTGCTGTAAAATTAAATTTTAACGATGGAAAATAAATCAATACACATCTAGAGATTTGTTCACAAACTTTATTTTCAATGTGTAAATAAATGTTTTCATATTTTGTTAAAACATATATACATATAAATCTGAGAATTATAATAAAAGTGGGAAGACCCCACACAAGACAAAAAAAAAAAACATGTATACATCACTACAATTGAAATATACATTTTTAAAGCTTTGTCTTTACTATCAAACTAGTCTGACAAAAAAAAGTATGATATGCCCAAATACGGTAGTGATATGCTTAAATATGGTATGATATGACATCATCATGTCCATATTTGGGCACGTCAAAAATTTGTCACATAAAGTTTGATAGTGTAGACAGTGCTTTACAACCGACATGATCATGTGATTAAAACAATACACATCTTATAAAATCTACAAACAAACTTACTGGCATTTCTTTGGCAATTTTTGTTAGAATCCACTCTAAATACTGTGATAGTTTTTTGATTGGTGGTTCAGCGATGACCGGTTGAAAGAAATGGGGTGACTTTCTGGCAAGTATACGAACAGCCTGCCAGGCAAAGTTACTCTCATTCACAACCCTTACGAGTTAAAAAAAAAGGGAAAATCATGAAAAAATAGATATTAATATCAATCCATTAGGACAAAAACTCTTTGAATAAAAATAGGACAAAGCGACCTATTTGTATATAGCTTTCGTAAATTTCATTTTACACCTAACCCCTTCTACTCTTCTTTTAGATTTCGACAAACATTTAATTTATCGACCCACCCGTACTGTGAACATTTGCCTTGTAACCCCACCCCCCCCCCCCTTAAACTTTAAATAAACCAAAAACACACTTAAAGGAAATAAGGCTTTTTTTTTGGCTGTTTGACAAAAGGTGTAGAGAGCTTTACGAAACATTTCCGTTAGATGTATGAACAAAGGTAATATGCACTTTAGAACTGATCCCATTTTTCATTGACCTTTCTAAAGTTCAGCACAAATCCAGCAGATAACTTAATTTTCAATTATATCGATAAAACTACACATTATGCTTTTATAATACAAAACCGTTACAAACAATAAGGTATTGGCACTGTTTGGTCATGAGTATACTCTTGGTATAGAGCCAGATGATTTGAACCTGGCTATGATAAACAACCACCAAACTACAGGTCTAATAATAAATATTGAGACATACATCCGGATACATTATCAAATAACCACCCAAATGTTAATACATTAAAGTCTTGCAGAACCAATGATGTTACTGGTAAGCAATCACCAAAATGCTGCAGTGAACCACATTAAATATTAGACTACCATTTTAAACCACAATAATTATAAAAACAGAGACTTGAGCTCTGTCTACACTATCAAACTAGTTTGCCAAAAAAAAGTGCCCAAATATGGTAGTGATATGACATCATCATGTCCATGGGCAAATAATTGTATTTGTCACATAAAGTTTGACAGAGCTTTACAAATTTTATTATGCATTCCTTTCAATAAGAATCAGTACATTTTTGGGGTTTTTTTAGCACAGGGGCGGATCCAGGGGGTTACGCTTAAAAATGTGCGATCTGTGTGAAAACACCTTCTCAACCGTGACGAGTTGTAAACAATCCTAATTAGCATCATGCATAATGCATACTCGTGGTTTGAAATCGCTGTTTACTTTCGCTCGCGACGATTTTCCAGACGAAATGTAATCAAATAAATTTACCTGTTAATGACGTAAACTTGTTGTTTTTGGCTCGAATTTTCGACTTAAAGTGACTAATTTTAATATTACTTTGATGTGGCCAATTTAAATTTAGAATATTTGAACCTTTATTTTGTGTGTTTCAAGGCTTGTTCTCCCCTCTTTTGACATCTTATATGGATATCAATTTCTGTTTGAGATCTATACTTGACAGAATATTAATGTGTATTATATGCATCCTCAATACATTTTACTTTCTATGGTTGACTTATGGTCATACAACAATATATATTGAACAATGTGGAGACCTGCAGTGGTAATAGTATCATTCCTGTAATTGAGAGAAAGCAAAGCCCTATTTCTTACTTGTACTCATCTTCTATCATTGCCTCTGGGTCGGCCTGCTCAATTGCTTCTTCAAAAAATTCTTCCATATTTGGTAAAAATATTCTAAAAATAAAAATGTTTTTTAAATTATTTAAAAACTAAATCACAGAAAATATATTATTATTATTATTGAAAAAGAATTACATAAAGACTTATTTATTCATTATTGTACAGTATTTCATACTTGGCAAACATATTTACATATCTCAAATTTTTTTAAAACAATGCATTGCACTTAATAATGGTTAAATATTGAACTTTGTTTTTGTAACATCAAACAGTAACAAAATTAGGTTACATTTCTAGCGACAGAAAAGGTGGGTAAGTCCAGTAGGGTAAGAAGCTGTTAGGAGCTCATTGTACTAAGCCATGGCATTATGTGCTAGGGTAGCCAGTTCTTTTCCACACCGCCTTATTCTCTCTAACTATTTTCGACCAGGTACGCATTTACAGCTGAGTAGACTGGGAATTGTAAGGAATTGAACCCAGGTCTCTCTGTATGAGAGTATCTTAACCACTTGGCTACTCAACTCCTTGTGACAGTAATACTACAAAAAAAAACATAAAATACATCTATTCTAAATAGTAGAGGACATTCAAAAAATTGGGCTGCCCAGTATTGACTATCATTTTAGGAGAGTTGAGTGTATATTTTACCTGCTTTCTGATCTACAGGCTTCCATGTTATCAGGACAGATGTTCCACAGCTTGGTAAGTTCAGGACTTCCCATGTCTCGTCTCTTAAACATGTCATCTCCTGTAAGTTCCTCACGAATACTTCTTTTTCTGGATCTGAAAATTATATTTTTATTTTAGTGATTATTTGTAGATTCTGTAAGATGAGATGAGACTTATAAAAGTGAAGTAAGACTTATAAAGTGAAGACTTATAAAGTGAGGTAAGACTCATAAAGTGAAGTAAGACTCATAAAGTGAAGTAAGACTCATAAAGTGAAGTAAGACTCATAAAGTGAAGTAAGACTCATAAAGTGAAGTAAGACTCATAAAGTGAAGTAAGACTCATAAAGTGAAGTAAGACTCATAAAGTGAAGTAAGACTCATAAAGTGAAGTAAGACTCATAAAGTGAAGTAAGACTCATAAAGTGAAGTAAGACTCATAAAGTGAAGTAAGACTCATAAAGTGAAGTAAGACTCATAAAGTGAAGTAAGACTCTTAAAGTGAAGTAAGACTTTTAAAGTGAAGTAAGACTTTTAAAGTGAAGTAAGACTCATAAAGTGAAGTAAGACTCTTAAAGTGAAGTAAGACTCATAAAGTGAAGTAAGACTCATAAAGTGAAGTAAGACTCATAAAGTGAAGTAAGACTCATAAAGTGAAGTAAGACTCATAAAGTGAAGTAAGACTCATAAAGTGAAGTAAGACTCATAAAGTGAAGTAAGACTCATAAAGTGAAGTAAGACTCATAAAGTGAAGTAAGACTCATAAAGTGAAGTAAGACTCATAAAGTGAAGTAAGACTCATAAAGTGAAGTAAGACTCATAAAGTGAAGTAAGACTCATAAAGTGAAGTAAGACTCATAAAGTGAAGTAAGACTCATAAAGTGAAGTAAGACTCATAAAGTGAAGTAAGACTCATAAAGTGAAGTAAGACTCATAAAGTGAAGTAAGACTCATAAAGTGAAGTAAGACTCATAAAGTGAAGTAAGACTCATAAAGTGAAGTAAGACTAATAAAGTGAAGTAAGACTAATAAAGTGAAGTAAGACTCATAAAGTGAAGTAAGACTCATAAAGTGAAGTAAGACTCATAAAGTGAAGTAAGACTCATAAAGTGAAGTAAGACTCATAAAGTGAAGTAAGACTCATAAAGTGAAGTAAGACTCATAAAGTGAAGTAAGACTCATAAAGTGAAGTAAGACTCATAAAGTGAAGTAAGACTCATAAAGTGAAGTAAGACTCATAAAGTGAAGTAAGACTCATAAAGTGAAGTAAGACTCATAAAGTGAAGTAAGACTCATAAAGTGAAGTAAGACTCATAAAGTGAAGTAAGACTCATAAAGTGAAGTAAGACTCATAAAGTGAAGTAAGACTCATAAAGTGAAGTAAGACTCATAAAGTGAAGTAAGACTCATAAAGTGAAGTAAGACTTATAAAGTGAAGTAAGACTTATAAAGTGAAGTAAGACTTATAAAGTGAAGTAAGACTTCTAAAGTGAAGTAAGACTTCTAAAGTGAAGTAAGACTTCTAAAGTGAAGTAAGACTCATAAAGTGAAGTAAGACTCATAAAGTGAAGTAAGACTTCTAAAGTGAAGTAAGACTTCTAAAGTGAAGTAAGACTTCTAAAGTGAAGTAAGACTTCTAAAGTGAAGTAAGACTTCTAAAGTGAAGTAAGACTTTTAAAGTGAAGTAAGACTTTTAAAGTGAAGTAAGACTTTTAAAGTGAAGTAAGACTTATAAAGTGAAGTAAGACTCATAAAGTGAAGTAAGACTTCTAAAGTGAAGTAAGACTTCTAAAGTGAAGTAAGACTTCTAAAGTGAAGTAAGACTTCTAAAGTGAAGTAAGACTTATAAAATGAAGTAAGACTTATAAAGTGAAGTAAGACTTATAAAGTGAGGTAAGACTTATAAAGTGAAGTAAGACTTATAAAGTGAAGTAAGACTTATAAAGTGAAGTAAGACTTATAAAGTGAAGTAAGACTTATAAAGTGAAGTAAGACTTATAAAGTGAAGTAAGACTTATAAAGTGAAGTAAGACTTATAAAGTGAAGTAAGACTTATAAAGTGAAGTAAGACTTATAAAGTGAAGTAAGACTTATAAAGTGAAGTAAGACTCATACAGTGAAGTAAGACTCATACAGTGAAGTAAGACTTATAAAGTAAGGTGAGACTTATAAAGTAAGGTGAGACATATTAATTGTAATAAAGAACTTCACTAAATTAATAATAAAACTTACCTTGATCTTGTAGGTGCTGGCACTTCTTCTCCAGCTTTTGGCCTGAGATTGAGGAAAAACAAAAAAATATGTATGTAATTATGACATCATCATGTCCATATATGGGCACATCACATTTTTTGACACATAAAGTTTGATCGTGTAAACAGAGCTTTAGACATTTTAGTACATTACATCAGTAAGTAACAACATAAGCGTGGTTCCCACTGGCGACGCAACACAAGGACGTAACGCAACGCAAGTGCATTGACCAATCACAAACGATGGCTTATTCGCTTGTGATTGCTAACTGTCTATAACTTCGCTTGTCATTGGTTAAAACGCTTGCGTTGCGTTTACGTCCTTGCGTTACGTTCTAGTGGGAACCAAGCTTTAGGAAATGGTCTTTTAAAACTTTTAAGGATATTCTAATATCTTAAAGATAATTGTTTATTTTATTACCTTTCTAAAACAAAAGTTGGACATCCTTTATTTTTCCACTCATTCCAGTGTTCCTCACGACTTAAAATTTGCTGCAAGAAAAAACAAAAAGGTTTAAAAGGACTTAATAATTGATGATTTCAATTTTTAATAATTAAAAGTGAGTATACAAATGTATAGAAAACATATTCAATTTTCAATAAACAAGGCCAACAGCCATTAAGTCGCGTGCTACACAATGCATAGTGATACCGGACCGACAGACAAACAGACTGACAGACAGACAGACCGACAGACAGACGGACCGACCGACATAGTGAACTATACTGACCGAAATTACTGAACATGTTTAAAAATGTTAAAATGTTTAAAAACATTTATATTGTTTTAATTTACACGTGCGTAGCCTGTCACATTTGACGTGCTCGTATAACGTAATTTCGAGTTGAAAATTAAATCAAGAAAACAGAAATCGGGCAAAAAGTGTGCGCAATAACATTTAACGCGCAGTGCGCGCGCAAAAATCTGCGCACTCATGGCAATTTTGTAAACGCTTAAAATTGCCTGAAACGTACTCTTATTTCATCGAAAATAAATTTTGAACATTTTAAGCGCGCGTACGCATGCGTTACATGCGCTACGCACGTAATTGTATTGCCATATGATGATTTATGCCCTGAAATTTATGAGTACCAAATTTTATTTAATTGTGATTCATGGTTGTTAAGATATGATTACAAACGTGATTTCGTTAAATCGTGCGTAGACCGCGTAATTTTTTATTGCGCACCGTGAAAACATAACCACATCGATTCCTGGCCATAAGGAATATTCTGTGAAAAATTGACTTAGCTAGATTAAACTGATATCAAGATAAGGTCATAAAGCGACAAAACGCATAGTGATACCGGACCGACAGACAGACAGACCGACAGACAGACCGACAGACAGACAGACCGACCGACCGACTTAGTGAACTATAGAGTCGCTTCCACGCGACTAAAAATTATTAATGATGTTAATTTTGTTTATTTTGATTTCCATTCTTTTTGGATTTTTTTGTAAAATAAACAATACTATATATTCAATATTTATTTATTTATTTGTTTAAATTTTAATCTAGTGGCCATGACTTACAGTTTTTCTCAACTAATTTGGTATCCTTCTGCACACTTTGTTTAATAACTAGTGTAACTTTGTTCTTTTATTGTAAATGTTATGTGTGCATGCAGAGAAACAATAGAAAAACAAACAATTAGTTTGTTTCAGTCTTATTGTAGTGATAAATTATTTGTTATTATATAACACCTATATAAATTCCTGTCATTTGATTGGACGAATGTGGGTCACATGGCGTGCAATAGTACGCACTATTCAACGATCGTTAAATAGTACTTTTTGAAACATTTTTGTTTGTTATTTAGATGTTATATAAAACAAATAATGAATGTTTTGTATTCGTGTAATGGTACAAATAATGGCACTTGGTGAATGATGAAAGGTTATATCAACTCGGCTTTGCCTCGTTGATATAACCTTTCATCATTCACCTCGTGCCATTATTTGTACCATTGCACTCATAAACATTCATTATTTGTATATTATTATATGAACTGTTTGTACTTTCAATCGGCAAATTCAAAATATAAATATAATTATATGGTTAAAGACATACAGCTTATAAACCTATTATTTTGACTTGTTAAACACACATTTTTCAAGTGCAAAAAGAAAATCGTTCAAGTGTGGCATTTCTGTTGGCAATATTATTGATGACAAACGACAGTTTCAGTATTAACCTATCACTCATCAAGGCACTCAACAGTACAGTAGCGATCAATTAAAAAGTACAATATGTATTCAACTTAGTCTAACTATGAACCAATCAATCAAAGCTCAGTCTTTTAAGTATGTTGACTTTTATGTCTGAAATTGTACTAACAAATTTGGCCGGCATCTAATTGTTTTATTCCTCATGTTAAAATTTGCTTATTTACGAACATGGTGGTTTAATTTTAAGTTCTCCTATTTAATTTTAAAAAGCAGTGTTGAATTTTTTAATTTTTGAGTTTTCATAAAAAGATTCAATTATGTTGTTCTTTTTCCTTAAGTTGTAACAAAAATAATTTATGATTTTACTATATAAAATAATTTGTCTTCAAATAACAAAAATGAAGTTATCATTTTTTTTGAATGAACGTTACTGATCTTAATATACAATCCAAAAAATTCAAATGTTTATTTGATTGAGTTTTAAAGTGGGCAGAGTTTTGTGCAAATAATTATGATTAATAACTCTCGTTGACAAACTGAATAAAAAGCCACAGAGGCTTGAGGGGGTTGTGTGTACAATTATTTCCTGGGAAAGTGGTGACAAATATGATCAACCTATATTTCTATCAACAAGTTATAAATAAAAAATGAAATCAAAGACTAATATTATTATTACGTGAAGATCACACACAGTTGAACAACCGTACTATAACCACTAGCTACAGTAAGTGACTTTTCCTGCACTTTACTAAGGTTAATATTCTTGAAAAAAAAATGTTTATAATTTAAAAACTATTGATGAGTCAAATAGTACAAGTTGGATTTCAATAAATCGAAGGATAGAAACTAGGCTTTTAAAAAAAATGTATCTTCATTGAGATCGAGCCACTGCCCCAAAAGTAGTGTGATTATTTTAATAATTTACCTTTTTGATTTATATCTGTTTTGCTTTGAACAATGATGTTTGTCTTAAATGACGTTCCATCCTTTGATGAGTTCATTAGAAAATCTGTTTTTAGTTTAAAAAATTGTGTAAACGCAAGTAGTTATTCTTTGATTATGGCCATTATTCGGCACGTTCTTACCTTGTTGCATTGACTTTATATATATATATATACATTTTTGTTTTTGTTCTTTGAGGTCTTAGATTAAGATTTTTTTTTCTCTCTTTTGCTATATTAGGTCATCATGGTATTCCGAAAGAAAAAGGTGAATGAAATGAATGAAATACCATGAAAGCCCCAGTGGCCTAATGGTTAGGAAATCTGCATATCAAGCAGAATCTCGGTTTTAGGGCGATTTGTTCTCAATCTCACAGATTTCCTCATCTTCATCGTTAAAAATAATTAATTAAATTTCAGACTATAGATAATAGTATTGAAAATAATGTAATTGAAAATACGTAATTGTGAGTATTATAATTATGATATGTATGAAATGCCATATGTGACAAAATATTTATCTTTACTAATAACGGGCTAGAACCTACTCTAGATTAGACCAGAAAGAATCTCATTATATCCTGTGAAGTTCACTCACCTTTGGAGACTAATTAATGTGATACTTACTACCGGCCTACTTAAAGTACTTAGCTCACCTGTTATATTCTAAGAGTGCTACATTACACTAACGGCAACAGCTTATTTAAGTGAAATGGATGCGATTCTACTATTTTGAAATCCACCGTATGCGCAACCAACTTTCGAAGCTGACAACGGGCTGGTTGGCTAGCCTAGGGCTATCTGAACTAGCAGATAACTAGTTGCCTATAAGCGAGGGTAAGTATGTAAACATTGATAATCATCCACGATGATGTTAATTTGATCAACAAATGTTGTGTTCTCTCAATTCTGTCAATTGGAAGCAAGCAGCTAACAGAATTTCAAAAAGTTGACCAAATATAAACCTTTGGACAAATCTTTCTTACTGCGTCCAAATTGAGTGTCATCACCAGGCTTGACTTCTGTCACATACGATAGAATTGAAATTTGTCGTGTCTGGTGTTACTGTTAAGTAACCATATTTTTCTATCCATGCACCCTTAATAATTTTGACACCCAATATGCAATAAATATTTTATTTTGACACAGAAACAAGAACTTTGTCTGTTTTATTTTTATACATATGATCCTGCCTTTGCAGCACTAATTTTTTTCCTGCTATTTTGACACCCAACCTCCTATTTATTTATTTTATTTATTTACTCAAGATCCAACAGTGTAAAGAAAAACACCAAAACAGGATCGCCATAAAATATACAATACATTGACATAAACAAGGAACAAACAGATTTATATATTATTAAAAATGACATTAAAAGCAGAAGTATTACAACTAAAAATATTGATGTAAGGAAACATTTGAACTAGACTGTTACAGTATATGAATGAGCAACCCGACAAAAAATACAGTTTTTACATACATTAACACAAGAAAACTGCACTTTTAAAAGATTAATACAAAGTTTACGCTTCTCTAGCTAAATTCTCTCTTTCTCCTTAATCTTACAGGTAAAAAAAATAAGATGCCACCACAACATACAGAATTCCTACAGTGCTGTCAAATATTGTCAACAACTGTACAAAAAAGTACTGTGTAATTTGTTCATCCTTTCTAAAATTGTTTAACACCCACCCCTACACTTCTCTAGCTACCATAACTGACTATTGAGGTGTATTCGAAATATCAACAAATACTGTCAATTGAGTACTGTAGTACTATACCAACAAAATATTATTATCGTAGCAAATGACGACGACAACAACAACAACTATAAAGTACAAGTTCAAACATTATACAGATTTTTTGTTATGCATGATAATTTCTCTTGGGAAACTCAAGACTTTTTTTTGGAAAACATAATGTTTTGGAATTATTCGTAAGTATTAGTAACCAATAGCTTTAAAAGTACAAATGCAACATTTTCAGTAGAAAGATTTATTTTTAGCTGTTATGTCCAACTTGCACTATTGATTGTACATGACATAAAAACATTAAAAGTACATTACAAGTTTCAGATATTATTAATGTTTCAAGCTGTCACTCGAGGAACATGATTTATAAAGGTCATAAGTTGTTCTTTCATTTCCAAATGATAATTAACGAATTAATTTTGTAATTCTGGTAAATCGATACTAACCTTGATTTCCATAAACTTTTCTTACATTTGTGTAATCATTGAGCAAATACTAATGTTATTGAAGCAGAAGCATTAGAAAAATATTTATGTTTGTATTGTTTATGAATAAATAAATATACCTGACTTTTAATAATGAATATTCATGAGTTACAATTTAATCTGTGTACTACGATTGGTCAGACAAATTGGTTGAAAAATAAGCCCATGCATGCATCATCACTTCATGCACATTTATATTATATAGGGCTATTTTAGTGTTGATGTCAATGTTTAGATTTTATAATAAACAATAAAATCTTTATATCTGTACCTTTTAATTTTAGATAACTGTAGCTTCTGCCTTAACTCATTGGAAATAATAATGCAGGTTGGGACAGGGTCACAGATCCTGAATTTATTTCACCCTGTTTTTAGACTTTACTGACCTTAATATCTAGCACCCCTCATTACATCCTCTCTATTCCTAAAATTTTTTTACCTTTTCCCACCCATCACAAGCTTTTCCGACCTCATGTACTGTTTATAATTACACTTGTAGAAAAGTGCACCATAACAGGTGGCCTTTATATGAAATTTGAATAAAGTAGCACATGCGTCATATGCTATCACTGCAAAATGTTTTTTCTAATATATATCCTTGAGATCTAGCACCTGATATGCAAAAATAAATGTCTGGTTCGTGTCTTACGTCACTCTGTTTCCTTCATCTTTCTCTTTATACAAAGTCTGTCTAATTTCCATTTTTGGATTGATATGATTGTGTTATCATTTTGGCAGCTGTGTACTTTCATGTATCTGTTGTTTAATTTGCATCTTGAGTGCAGCTAACCTTTATACGCCATAATAACAATATTCACGCCTATCTTTACAGCATTTTTTCTAAAAATCGAAAAAGGTTAGAACAACTTGATATAATTTTTCTCGGGGTTATACTTCTTTGTATGCTTGGAGATGAAATCTGTCTGATGTTTATTAAAATCCATTTATAATACTTTATTTAATTTCAATGTTATGCATGTTTGTTTTATGTACAGAATTACCTAAATATCAGAAGATAGTGGTCTAGCAATACGTATGCAAGACTAGTGATCGATTCCTGCCCGAGAATTATTTGCCAATGTTTTTTCGCATTAAGTACTAATTACATCATAGTAGAGAAAAGCATCTGACTTAATACGATCACGCCATGCTATCATCAATTAAATTTTAAGCATTATTTTACAGGTCTCCACGCCTGCTGCAAATGTCGCAGATAAGCGGTCAACAAACATCAAATTTAACATTTTGATTGAAAACTAAAGTTCCCATTGGAGACTGACGTAAAGTATCAAGGGAAATCTGTTTCTCGATTTCAATCAAACCATCGTATCAACCGATTTTTCGACAGCATAAAGCGGAAGCGCTTCCTGGCTAAACCAAACTTTCTCCACCCTTGACACTAAATTTGTCTGTCCAACTTATCAACTGGAAAAGTGCAAGCTGAAAGGGCTTTTGAACTTTCAAATCACAATTAACTTTGCAAAAACAACCAAGATTTGTTTTTAACTGTCCCGTAACATGTAAGAACTCCCTTACAAAAGAAATAATAAATCAACTATAATATTAATAGTAGGTTAGAAATGTATATTTTCATTTACACATTTAACACACACATTCATATACTAATTATTTATACATTTTTTTAAAAAATTAACATAGTTTCAAAATAAAGATGAACATTACCTGTTTATTGAAATAGGATATTAGAACATCTCGTTTGGGACACAATTATTTAAGGGACACCCCTATTAAGAGGACACTTCTTTCATGTGAAACAAACAAGGGGCAATACATGTTTTAATGCTACAGCTAACCCCTATTCAGAGGACACTTTGTTGAGTCACAAAGGTGTCCCAAAGGTTTATATCTATATAAGATATATACTTCATAATTTTTATTATTTATTTATTTATTGAACTTCTCACAAACTCTGTGAAGGATCGGGACCAACAGGTGGTAAACACCTCTTAAAATGGTCCAGTCACAATTCCGCAGTGGCTGTGTTTGTGTGGACTAGTACACCGGGGTAACCCCTTACTCGTCTCTAAAGATGTACTAGGTTCTTTAAAGTGCACATGAGCTATGTATTGTATTCCTTTTCCGTGAAACATAATATGGAGAACTGAAAAGAAACCAAAGCTGTCATGGACCATCAACGGCAAAAGGGCGTGTCTACTCAAACATTGGTGTTAGCACAACTTGCATTTGCCATGAAAGGAAATTGCAAAAATTAGGACATTTAGATTAAATTTTGCACTTCATTTCACCATCTTTAGGTCATTTTATTTCAAAATCCTAGATCTTTCGCTGATTTGATCCCTACACCAAATTCAAATCCTTTCTACATAACTTCTACTTTTATATTTCAAATAAATAAAATATATGTTTGTATAGATTATGAAAAAATAAATATACCTAAATATAAATAATGAATATTCATGAGTTAAAATTTAATCTGTGCACTACGATTGGTCAGACAAATTGTTTGAAAAATAAGCCCATGCATGCATCATCACATCATGCACATTTATATTATATAGGGCTATTTTAGTGTTGATGTCAATGTTTAGATTTTATAATAAACAATAGATTCTTTATACATGTACCTTTTAATTTTAACTGTAGCTTCTGCCTTAACTCATTGGAAATAATAATCCAGGTTGGGACACCCTGTTTTTAGACTTTACTGACCTTATCTACTTCTACTATTTTTTTTAAACTTTTTCTTTCAGAGGTCAGAAAAAGTTTAAGGTTATAGACAGTTTAAGTAAAACCCATCCAAGTGAAATAAATAATACTATTTTCGTCCAAAAATAACAAAACACCAATAATAAAACTAAAAAGTAAACAAGATAACAAAAATGAATTGTTATAAACTGTACAGTGCTATGGACGTAATAATTGCATACAGTATTTAGACTCTTACTTATTTAATTTTTACCACGCTGCAAAACAAAAAAGAAATGGTGTATTTATAGCCTTTCCTAAATATTTTATTCTGAGAGTTACTGTAGATTGTATGCCCTTACAACAGTATACAAAAATAAACAAACAATAACAACACAAACAATATAGTATGTACTTTTATTTTTATAAGCAAAAAGGTCAAGTTTACCAGTGAAAATGAAACTAATATATAAACAAATTTAGTTTAATATTGAAAATAAAAGAAATGGAAATAGACTACACAAAGATAGGTTTAACATGTGTTACAAGTTTGTTTTGCTTTATTACACTTTTGTTTTTAACAAATAAACATTTATTTTTCAACTCAGAGTTTAAAGATGTATTGTCCCTTGAAACACAAAAAAATGAAGGTCAAAATATACTAAATTTTAATTGGCCATATCAAAGTAATATTAAAGTTATTCACTTTAAGTCGAAAATTCGAGACAAAAACAACAATTTTACGTAATTAATAGCTAAATTAATTTGATTACATTTCGTCTGAAAAACAAAGTAAACAAAGATTTCAAACCATGAGTATGCATTATGCATGATGCTAATTAGGATTGTTTACAACTTGTCACGGTTGAGAAGGTGTTTTCGCACAGATCGCAAGGAAGTTTTATGATTATGCATACAGAGTAGCCAAATATGCGCATTGCATTATGAGATATGTTTTGGTCGAAAACTTTGACTGGAAGAAGTCAAAGTTATTTTTTTAACCAAAAAAAATCTGTATTTCAGTTAAAGGGTTTTTTTTCTCGACTATTTTTTGGTGAAAGTTAACTATTATAATACTTCAAAATGACCCACTTTTTTTCTAAATCTTTTTATTTTTATTTTTTTGGAATTTGACAAAGGGACAATACATCTTTAATGTGTCTCAAATGTTATGGCTAGCTAAATGATCCTGTATATATATTTATCTACTTTTTGTATGTGTACATATTTATGTATGTTTTTTGTTTAAAGAAAATTATATATATAACTTTGTTTTTATAATTTTCTGTAAGTACAACTCCCAGTTCACTCAGCTGTAAAATGAGTACCTGGTTGAAAATACTAGGGAGAAAAAAGGCGGCGTGGAAAGGAACTGGCCACCCTACCACATAATGCCGAGGCTTAGTACAATGAGCTCCTAACAGCTCATTCCCCTACGTTCAGAGAACACGGGACTCACCTTTATAGTATATTTAAAAAAATTATGTATTGTGTTTTAAATTTTCTTTAATTACTTGAAAACCTTGCTGGGTCATTTTGAAAAGCAGTCATTATCGAAAATGCAATTGAGTCAAAAGAAGAACAAATAAAAGAAAAAATATTTTACAAGAATAAAAAATGTTTGTAAAATTACCAATTTACAGTATAACTATAGAGTATTACTTTTGAATTATATATGTTGGTATTTTAAAGATGTGTTTCCCTCCTAAAATTATTTTAAACTTTTATGAAAATTAAATTTAAAATTAGCTCAGAAATAATAAACCAAGTTTTTATCCTGGTTGTTGTACTAAATGAAGCTAAATATGTTGAATGGTTGCCAGTAAATTGTGGTTTTTATGCCATCTTTGAAACATTTAGTCTAGCGACTAGCTCATTCTTCATATGACTAGCCAACTGGGTGTGTATCTTTGACCGAATATTTATTGATAGACATTGTACGCCCAAATTAGACCCTGAAATGTACTTTACATTTTAAATTTTCTTACAAGTTCATTTTAAATCTATTAAAAAAAAAACATCTTTTAGTTTTAGGGAGGTAGGTAGGGTGGGAGTCAAATAGATCTCTGAAATTTGGACTTAAATGTTTGTATTATACCTCAAATGGGTTATATTTCATTTTTGTTGAAATGTAATGTTACAGTATAAAACCTCCTTTGGGACACACCTATTAAGGGGACATCCATGGGGACACACCTAATAAGGGGACATACCTATTCAAGGAACACACCTATTAAGGGGACATTCATATTCAGGGGACACTCACTCTTATTCAGGGGACACACCTATTTAGGGGACACACCTATTAAATGGATATTCCAAATTCAGGGGAGATTTTATCCTTAGGGTTTTTTTATAGAATATTATTAGGATTATTAAAGTAATCCTTTCCATAGATAATATCATATCACAGACGACAAAAGAAACTGTTGTTATAATAAATTTTTTTTAAATATCACGTTTTTTCAAGTAGTGACAACAATCACATTATTATTAATATTGACAACAAGTTTATTTATAACATTGCAAACAATAGAAATTTAATATAATTTACAAAAAAGAAAGTGAATTAACAATTAACAAAAATTGAATTAAGTTGATAGTGATCCATGTTCAGTTCTACACAATATTTGTGACTCAAAAGTACAAGACAGGGTCACGATAAAACAGCAGAAGATTGAACACTTGAGTAATATCTGACTCAGAAACTCGCTGTCAGCTTTGAAAGGAATCGAGTACAATTTCCCAGACTGTTGGCTTATCGCGCTGCGAAATCCTATGGGAATGCTAACTAGAGTAGAAAGAAAATTAAGTAAAAAGTACATGCTGGACAACCTCCTACGATGCTATCATCCAGTCGCAGATAAGCAAAGCGAGGAAATGTTCGAAAAGTACAGTGGATGGGGTGAACTAACCTGTCGTGGCAAATCAGGATAATAAGGGGTACACAGCTGTGTGTTGGAATTGCGCCAATCTTTAATTTCAACATTAGTTCAAGTTAAAAGTTATTTATGTTGACTTTTGTATAGGAAAAGTTTACTCAATTACATTAATGATCATCATTGGGCTAAATGCCCTGCAGAGAAATACAAGTTAAGCGTTTTTCTAAACGATTAAAACATTATAAATGTTAACTAAACATACAATGTTAAAAAGTACTCTCTTGAAGTTTGTTTGAATACAGAGATATGTGTTGGACTTTATGAACATTGGCTCAGTGGCCAGTTTAAATAAATATAATAAATATTAAATGTAATTTATATTTACCAACATTAACTTGAACGAAGGGCCTTACACCACTACTTGAACCCAGGCTCTTAGATCACGAACATGAACCCAGGCCCTTAGATCACTAACTTGAACCCAGGCCCTTAAACTACTAACTTGAACTCAGGCCCTTAGATCACTAACTTGATCCCAGGCCCGTAAATAACTAACTAGAATTCAGGCCCTTAAATCACTAACTTGATCCCAGGCCCTTAAATCACTAACTTGATCCCAGGCCCTTAAATTACTAACTTGATTCCAGGCCCTTAGATCACTAACTTGAACCCAGGCCCTTAAATTACTAACTTGAACCCAGGCCCTTATACCACTAACTTGAACTTAGGCCCCTAGATCACTTTAACTTGATCCCAGGCCCTTACACCACTAACTTTATTCCATGCTCTTAAACCATTAACTTGAAACCCAGGCCCTTAGATCACTAACTTGATCCTTGGCCCTTAAAATTACTAACTAGAACCCAGGCCCTTAAACCACTAACTTGAACCCCGGCCCATAAACCACTAACTTAAACCCAGGCCCTTAAACCACTAACTTAAACCCAGCCCATAAACCACTAACTTAAACCCAGGCCCTTAAACCACTAACTTGAACTCAGGCCCTTACACCACTAACTTGAACTCAGGCCCTTAAATCACTGTAGGACTTGAACTCAGAACTTGAACCTAGGAGCTTAAATCAGGACTTGAACCTAGGAGCTTAAATCAGGACTTGAACCTAGGAGCTTAAATCAGGACTTGAACCTAGGAGCTTAAACCAGAACTTGAAAAAAGGAAACATTGTCGTGTAAAAATAATTGTTCATTTAAAAAATTGTCCACAGTATTTTACTTTACATAGGGATTTTTTTGTTGTAATACATTAAATTTTTTGCTACACCATTTTCAAAATGTGTAGCAATAAGGTTGTTTTGTATAGCTTTTTGCTATGCTACACTGGCGAAAATGTTCCCTAATTACAATGATTCTAAAGTACATTTAAATACCGTATCATGTTATTCCTATAATCCTATTTATTCCTGAAACATATCTAGTTGAAAATTAACCTTTAATACCTTGAAACTTGTAAAAAGTCATAACATAAAATAAACACATGCTGCACATTGAACATTAACGATATTGTCACTATCATCAAAATATTAATTACATTGATATAAGCAAGGTACACACTTTTTCCTATGCACTCATAAAGGTTTAGAGAACTTTAAAAAGTACAAGTTAACTCTACAGTTGGTGGAAATTGGAACATGGAAAAAAAAGAATGCCTCGGAATAATAAGCTGGTTAGGCATTAGTCAGTTGCTGTACAGTAATTGTATCACATGGCACACTGTTGATTCTCATTATGCTTTGAATGTGAATAACTATAACTATGAATTGTAAATCATACTTTATATTAAAACATAAACTAGAATGTTTTTAGAGGGCAGCCTGTAGGATCTAAAGCTCTGTCTGTACACATAGAGATATTATAGTGTCTCTATGGTCTACACTATTAAACGTTATGCGACAACAAAATGTGATGTGCCCATATATGGAAATGATGATGTCATATCACTACCATATTTGGGCACATCACATTGTTTTTTGTCAAACTAGTTTAGGGTTTTTCTTGCGAATTTAAAGATACAATATTCATTTGGCCATTCAGTCAACTAAAAATCTGTAATCACTTTTTTATAATATGAATGGTAGATTAACAAATATTTACTTTTTTCATTTGAATAGTAATAACTAATAGATACAGCATTTATAACAAGCTATTGAGTACTCTAAAACGAACGGAAAAGCTACAATGTAGCTATATATTGTAGCAATTAGATGTCATAAAGATAAACTCAAACCTATTCTACTTCATAACAATCATGATTGAGACATAAATTATGTATTATTGGTGTAATATTTAACACTGAATACTAAAGGTTAATTAAAGCTATTCTATACCGCTATTATTAAAGCAATGAATTGAGAAACAAGGTGAAACTTACAAAATACAACAGAAACAATGAGCTATATAGAAACCTTGATTTTAAGTTCATAGAGACTTACATACCGTGACTAATATAGTAATAAAAAAAATGTCTTTTTTTTATTAATAAGAAGCTTAGAATGTCAACCTAGCACCAATACACTGTACAACACATCTGCATGTAGGCCATTGACTGTAAAGGTCAAAGTACTATCAAAAACACTAAAGGTCAATGTACTTTTTTTAATCAGCTGTATGAAACTGTAGCTGTGTAATCTTATTCTTGTTTGCTAGGTTTATAAAGCATATCTCCACATCTAGAAGGAATATGTCTTGTTTTATAGATGTTTTGTTTAATATCATGACAACAGTTCATTTAATTCTAGAATATTTTATACAAAAATGTAAACACAATTTTAATTTTAAAAATGTTAATCAGATATTTTGTTTTCTTAACAATCATGACGTCACTTGATAGTTTTTTTAGGATGAAAGCTTTCTTATTTCCTTTGTTTTATGTAAGAAAAATGCAAATATATCTATATTATTTATCTATTTATATAGAGGTTATCGCTTGCCGTTTACCCGTCCATCGTTTAGTAATAGTATTTTCTATAACAACATCTGTATTTTGAACACTCTCTCAATGTACAAATGAAAAAGATGAAACAGAAAAGGGGTCAAAGTTATTGAATAAGCTAAGTTCAAATAAATTTACTATATATCGGAAAAGGGGCTGAAAAAAAATTCTGAAACCAAAACTGGTTTCAATAACTCTAAAATAATTTAGAGGAATAGGTAATAATTAAATTTGGAAAACAGGTCATTGGTTCTAAATAATAAAAAAGAGTTGAGTTATCGGAAACGTTAACTCATGAAAAAAAAGAAAAAACACACTCGGAGGATCTATTTCGTCATTCTGAACCCCAAACTGCCGCCAATTAGTCTAAATATTTAGAGGGATTCGGAAGAATGAAAAGTAGAACACAGGTGAAAGGAATTACAAACACAGATCAAGACCAACAAAAGCAGGTGATGTGAAGAGGCGACTAAAAAACAATACTGTGCTGTCTAAATGCATGGTTCTGGTGGATGTTACAGTAAATGCTAAGTAAAGCTTTTTGTACGCGACATCCAGAGTGTGTTCGCTTGACTACCATTGCATAGGATCTGACCTATATGACAGCAAAGGTAACTGCACTATTATCGTACTTATACTTCTTTCACACTATTATGAAATTAATCTTTAGTTAGGCAAAGAAAAATCAAAAACTGTTATTTTATACCAATGCTTACATAAACTATTGAATGAGTATGCCGTTACATAGGATTAATAGAGTTCAGAAATAGGATAACGTACTTAAACAAACTAATTTTCCAGTCCAATTATCAACATTACTATAAAACGAAAATTACGATATGATAGTTCAGTATTTTAGTTTTGGCAGTTTCTTAAATATATCAGTGATTTTAACAGTATAAAATTAGGAGTTTTTCGAAAAAAGTTTGGCAGAGTGAAAAATTTAATGTACATAAAATAAAAGCATAAATATAAAAAGTGAGATCGATGAAATAAAATCTATGTTCAAATAGTATTACATATATTAAAAAATGGTAGTGTCATACTGTAATTTCTTTTTAAAACAGGACACATACATACACACAATGCAGATAAAATTAAAAGGACTGTAACATTGTATTATTATTGAATGCACAATAAAAGTGCAATAGTGGGGTCAGGATTGTACAATTAATCTCCCATGATCACGATAGCACGCACCACGTTCCCCTTCAATAGTCACGAAAAATACATCCCACTGATATCCGTTACAATCCCTTTTTCACACGTACCACTTGTAAAGTAATAAATTGTAATACAATATAATAATAAGAGTCCAGACAAAGATAATGATGAGCTAAACAGACAAAGAACTGTCAGAAGAGATTGTAAAATATAGGAATATAGAATTGATTTATTGTTTGGTACGCTCATTAAAATAACATGACAGGTGTCAATCACCTGTTGAATAGGTTGGAACATAACAACAGTACTTTAATTGGATTTTAGAGTCTATCAACACAAAACCAAAATATGATTTTCACATATTTATTTTTAATAACATTTTCAAACTTCTGAAACTGGTTATGGTTTGCCAAAGACCCAGTTTTAATGCAAAAAAAATTAATAATTCAGAAACATAAATAAATCAATTTAAGCAATTACAAAGATATAACAAGTTTTCACCATGAAATTACTAAACAAAAATGATTATTTATTATCAAGATATACTATAGGAGCCTACTATGACTTTAGTTTTTTTTTTAATATTTTGATTTCTGGAAACTATGTATTTTTAATCCTATACCTGATTAGTATCTTTGTCAAAGAAAATCATATTAACTTTAATAACCTAAATGAGGGCGCTACACCGATAAATACATTTTAGGAATAAAGTTCATCAAACTTTAATAAATTATTGTTCAGTGGCTATGAGCGCTCACTGGCTAAACCCAGGGGCAGGGGCCCCAGAGTTTAAGGGTCCCAGAGTTTAAGGGGTCCCGGTGCTTAAGAGGCTCCAGAGCATGAGCAGCTCATATGTTATTTTTACTTATAATCATTGATGAACGTTATTTATTTTTACTGTATAACACTGTAAGGGTGAATCCAAATAACATAAAAATGATATTGTAAACAGCCTAAACATATTTTACAATTAGCAGTATAGGATAGTAAGTTGTATGGTTAGCAGTATACAGTAGTAGTATAGTACTGTAAGTTACAGTACATCATACATTTAAGGGGCAACTTCGTTGCTGTTGATTTTGAAGAAATAAAATAAAAATCTGTAGTGGTAGTATACTATAAGTTGCATAGTTAACAATATAGCTGGATTTAACTATTGCACTTGTATGTTATCAGAAAGTCCATGAAAAGTCCGATGTTTAATAAATTATAGGATTTAAGGTATTAGTAGATTTGAACATCCTAAAAAAATATGCTATTATAAACTAATTTATAAGAAACAAGAAACTCTAGAGGGAAGCATTCATATAAAAATATTTTAAAGTATATTTAACTTTCGATTGTGGGATAATAAATACTAGTCTGTTTTGAGGCGATCTATTGTTAATTTCTTTGTTCTTTCTATCTGAGCAAATGGATTAGATCATGAAGTACCATTTGAATTTGAAACCCTCTTATATGTTACTATTCATTAATGCTGTAGAATATATTAGTGCTGTGTACATGGGATCTCCACAGAGGCATGTCTTAATACTATTCATAAATTTACATAATAGTATTCTTTGCCAGCCAATATATGTGTAATATCATTTGCTTTGGATGTAATTCATGACAAGAAAAAAATATCAGTATAAAATAAAGGGTGTTGGCCTATTTTTTATGTCTCGCTGGTTTTAATTTCATTTTCTTTTTTGTCTGATCTTCTTTTTGAATATATACAGAAAGATATAAGTTAGAATTTTATCTCTTAATAACTGGGTTTTGATAAGTAATTAATCTCAACACCTCGTAATTAGTAACTTATGTTTTTTGAATATTTAAAAAAAAAGTACTGTAACTAATAATTTAAAAGCGAAACACTGTCAAATTATATTAAAATTAATTTCTTACCGCCACTGTTTTCGTAAATTCCTCTCCGTTCGGGGGTGTCTCTCGCAGGAGTGCATAAACCACTTCGGAACTGTCCTTTATATGGCCAGACATTTCATCGGTCAGTACGTGCACGTTTCTATAAATCGTAAAGACATTTTTAGTAGAAGCAGACGAATGCGTGGGTTCAATATCCTTAAGGGTAGTAACAGCCTTCTAAGATATCTAATCATGTCAAAGGTCACATCTTTGAAAAAAATGAGATATCGAGAAAATTTATGAAAGCATGGTTTAAAGAGAGCTGCTATAACATACAAATTTAGAAAAAAAAAATCATCTTGAACATCAGCATTTCATTTAGCATAAAAGATGGCAAGTGTAGAAAGAATCACATTGTTCACTAATTATTTTATACATTACTGTATCTGTGTTTTTTTTTCATGTTAAATGAATCAAGAAAAATTTAACCATACAGGAGGCGGGCGGATATTTGGAATTGGCAATTATGTGAGAATTGAGTTTATTTTTTAATTTAGCAGGAAAACATTAGAAAGATTAATTATAATATTATTGCATGAAAGTATAAAGAAAAATAAAAGTAGAAGATTAAAATATCCTGATAAAAATGTTATTATTATAAAATTATAATTGGGACACTTGGATCATAAGTGACTTTAGGTATACATTTAATAATGAAATTTATATACAATGCAAAATTATCATCCAACAAATGTCCTTCTTAAAGTACAAATAAATAGTGCCATCAGAAAATCAGAAAATGAAAGAGAACATTTTGACAAAGTGACAGAAAAAGGAAAAGAGATTGAAATGGTGTGCACTATTAAGGATCTAGATTAGCATATTTCTAGAAACTAAAGAAGTTATAAAATTGAAACGAACGTTTTAAATTTGACTGTATGATTTAAATATTGGTACAGAATGAGAAATTGCACCAAGACGCTCCGCCGGAAACTTGAGTCACTAATTTGTAGATCAAATAACTGCAAAGAAATAAAAAGAAAACAAAAGTTTATTACTTTATATAGAAAATAACAAAAATAAGTTGTATAAATTACAATGCCTTTGTTCAGAGAGAGTGCTATATTTGTCTTTTAACTATTAGTATTACTTAAATTAGTATTTAGTCTAGATACTCAGAGTCTAGATAATTTTAATAATAAACAAACAATCAAAGCGCTTTGATCTTTATGAAATAGTGCTATATAAATGTCGCATTATTAGGTTATATGCATTATCATGCATATAACCTCTTGATTCTGTCAAAATCTTTATTAGGTTATATGCATGATATGCATATAACCTCTTGATTCTGTCAGAATCTTTATTTATTTCTTTATTTATTCTTTCCTTAGCACTATTTTGTCCGTGAATTATCTTGATATCAGTTTCATCTATCTAAGTCAATTTTTCAGAGTATATTCCTTATGGCCAGGAATCGATGTGGTTATGTTTTCACGATGCGCAATCAAAAATTACGCGGTCTACGCGCGATTTAACGAAATCACGTTTGTAATCATATCTTCACAAACATGAATCACTTTTAAACAAAATTTGGTACTCATAAATTTCAGGTCATATTTCATCATATGGCAATACAATTACGTGCGTAGCGCATATAACGCATGCGTACGCGCGCTTAAAATGTTGAAAATTGTCAGAATTTATTTTCGATGAAATTAGAGTACGTTTCAGGCAATTTTAAGCGTTTAAAAAATTGCCATGAGTGCGCAGATTTTTGCACGCGCACTGCGCGTCAAACGTTAATGCGCACTGTTTGTGTCCGATTACTGTTGTATAACCTTTCTTTAATAATATCATCATATTTTATTCACTTTTCAACGCGAAACAGCGTTATACGAGCACGTCAAAAGTGACGGGCTACGCACGTGTAAGTTAACAAAATGGTGAAAATATGCTAAATTTTAAAATTAATATATATCGTTAGAATGCTCGGGAACACCTATTTTTTATTTAATTTTCTTGAAGTGTATGTATCATATGTATGATTTATTATGAAATTAGAAGAACAAAAGTTGATTAAGTCATCATTAATGGCATATTAAATTTAACAAAACTAATTTCGACAATCAAACAAATTATAACATTTTCTTAGGCCAAAATAACAAACTTAACGTTAACTTTCTTCATTAAGAAGTTCATATATTAAAGTTAAAAGTATATAGTTTGACAGTGCATCATTTTTTTAAATTTTTAAAGATGTCATCATAGTAAAACATTATAATTCATTGCGGTATGTAATAATCTATCTGCACCAAAGTGGTTACTGCATAGTAAATACACGGAGGAATTTTTCTCCAACTTTTAGTCAGTTGTGTATGGATCGATGGTCTGTGCTCGTGTCAATGGCATTCAAGGTACCGAGTTCGAGTCTCACCTTGGGAAACGAAACAAAATTAGTTTTTTTTTATTATCCGTATTGTTTGTTCAAATTTATTTCTTAGTGTATAGATTATACACATGATTTATAATGAAATCTAGATAAAAATTAACTTATGTCTTTATTATTATGTAACAACAAATGTGGTTTATGACATTATACGCATATGGATCTTTGATCGGATTGTGATACCGGCTATGGTGTTCGCGTTAGCAAGGTCCTATCATATATTATAAATAATTAAAGATTCTGAGAAAATCAATCAATCAATATATATTTTAAAAATCAATTATCTTTATTTAAATCAATGCATATAACCTATAATTCGTCATAGTGACGAATTAAATCTAGTTTATTTATTCTTTCCTTAGCACTATTTTGTCCGTGAATTATCTTGATATCAGTTTCATCTATCTAAGTCAATTTTTCAGAGTATATTCCTTATGGCCAGGAATCGATGTGGTTATATTTTCACGATGCGTAATCAAAAATTACGCGGTCTACGCGCGATTTTACGAAATCACGTTTGTAATCATATCTTCACAAGCATCTATATATAAATTTACGTAAGGGCAAAATTCGGTAAATCGCGCCTTACTTCTATAATTTTTACTCGATGGTATATAAAGTTGGTTCGTACTTTCGGTACTGATTTTAACCACCTGATGTAACCCTGTTTACTAATTAAATTAAGTTAGATAATAAGTTATTGACGGTTAAAACGAATTTAGGTTCCAAGATTTGCCCCAAATAGGGGTGGTTTCCGACCGTGGTATACACTGTATAATGGATGTCCGTCTTGAAAAATACCCGCCACAAAAATGCGAGGAGGCTTCGCATTTTCCTATCTCCTCCTACGATAATTGTTTTTAATGGCTGAAAACCGGTTGAACAGCTAGAGTACACCATCATAATGTTGAAGACAGGCCGATTTTCTTTAAAAAATACTATTTTGATACATTTAATATACGTTTTTACAAATGTATTGATTTGTGATGAATGGAACATTCCAAATTATTTGGTTTAACCATACAGGTATAGATTTAGATTTATGGGCCCCCTTGGAGAATGAACATAAATAGTATTGCAATGCTGTACAATACTGTTAAGGTATTAACCACTTTTGATTGCAATTTGAATCGCAAATTTCTTACTGTGAGTGTTGGTACTGTTAGATGTAATATAAAAATATATACAAATAAACTTTATTACTGTGAGTGTGGGTAGGCCCTACTGTTAGATTATAAACATATAATATACAAATAAACATTCCACATTATTTGGTTTAACCATAGAGGTATAGATTTAGATTTATGGGCCCCCTTGGAGAATAAACATAAATAGTATTGCAATGCTGTACAATACTGTTAAGGTATTAACCACTTTTGATCCCAATTTTAATCGCAAATTTCTTACTGTGAGTGTTGGTACTGTTAGATGTAATATAAAAATATATACAAATAAACTTTATTACTGTGAGTGTGGGTAGGCCCTACTGTTAGATTATAAACATATAATATACAAATAAATAAACGTTATTACTGACAGTTGCTTTTCAACGTTTGTATTAATTAATAATTTAAAAATATATAAACGTCGTAGTGGTGTATCGTTACATGTACTTTACTATTTCAATCGACTATGACAGTGAGAGTTTAACAAAGTACCGTATTAAATCGTAAATGTTTTACTGTATTTAGTGGTATATTATTTATAGGCCTATAAAACATTAAAAACAATATTTCGTTACTGAGTGGATAAGAATATATTTTAAAATGATTCCTCTTTGTACCTATCTTCTTCCCCCATCCCTCAACCCTTAATGTTACATACAAAACACAAATTGGGTTTGTTTAAATGAGTCCAAATAAAAAAATTTGACTCATTTTGTTTCTCTCTCGGAAGTAATTCCCAGGGTGCTAATTTTGGTTGACTACATAAATCATTGTGTATATTTATTCGTTTCTGTAAACGACAATGTATTATAGTCCTGCGGTACGTACATTTGAAATCTCCATTTTTTTCTCGCTGGAAATACTGTGTATTCGAGAACCATCTGTGGGCACGACCTAGATGGTACGCGAGCGAAGCGAGCGTGCCATCTAGTGAATCACAATTAAACAAAATTTGGTACTCATAAATTTCAGGTCATATTTCATCATATGGCAATACAATTACGTGCGTAGCGCATATAACGCTTGCGTACGCGCGCTTAAAATGTTCAAAATTGTCAAAATTTATTTTCGATGAAATTAGAGTACGTTTCAGGCAATTTTAAGCGTTTAAAAAATTGCCATGAGTGCGCAGATTTTTGCACGCGCACTGCGCGTTATACGTTAATGCGCACTCTTTTTGTCCGATTTCGGTTGTACAACCTTTCTTTAATAATATCATCATATTTTATTCACTTTTCAACGCGTAATTGCCTTATACGAGCACGTCAAAAGTGACAGGCTACGCACGTGTAAGTTAACAAAATGGTGAAAATATGCTAAATTTTAAAATTAATATAGATCGTCAGAATGCTCGGGAACACATATTTTTTATTTAATTTTCTTGAAGTGTATGTATCTTATGTATGATTTATTATTAAACTAAGGGAACAAAAGTTGATTAAGCCATAATTAATTGCATATTAAATTTAAAAAAATTCATTTCGACAATCAAACAAATTATGACATTTTCTTAGGCCAAAATAACAAACTTAACATTAACTTTCTTCCTTCAAAAGTTCATATATTAAAGTTAAAAGTATATAGTTTGACAGTGCATCATTTTTGTACATTTTTAGAGATGTCACCATAGTAAAAAATTATAATTCATTGCGGTATGTAATAATCTATCTGCACCAAAGTGGTTACTGCATAGTAAATACACGGAGGAATTTTTCTACAATTTTTAGTCAGTTGTGTATGGCTCGGTGGTGTGTGCTCGTGTCTATGGCACTGAAGGTACCGAGATCGAGTCTCACCTTGGGAAACGAAATAAATTTTTTTTTTTATTATCCGTATTGTTTGTTCAAATTTATTTCTTAGTGTATATATTATACACATGATTTATAATGAAATCTAGATAAAAAATAACTTATGTCTTTATTATTATGTAACAGCAAATGTGGTTTATGACATTATACGGATTGTGATACCGGCTATTGTATTCGCGTTAGCAAGGTCCTATCATATATTATATATTATTTAAAGAATCTGAGAAAATCAATGAATCAAAATATCTTTTAAAAATAAATTATCTTTATTTTAATTATCAATGCATATAACCTATAATTCGTCATAGTGACGAATTAAATCTAGTTATTATTATTATTGGCTTTTGTTAAACAAAAATGAAATTTGAATATGGTCAATGTTCAGTACTATTTCTTTTTGTACAGCCCCCTCAATATTTCCAAGGTTCATTGGTATTTTGCAAAATTTTTTTTTTGAAAAACCCTAAATATTGCTCGAACTTGTACAAAGAAAACCTACATTTATAAAATATTGTGATGTGAAGAACTTAATGTCACATATTTTAAAATTTTCTAAATGTATGGGTCAACTTTTTAAAAATCCGAGAGAGGGTGTCCCATTTTAGAGAGCACATAAATATGCATTATAAGAGGCGCTATGACTGTAATGATAGTTTAAAATTCACACAGAGAATAAAGTAACTTTTTAGGATTCGAACACATACCTTCTCGCTTGTCAAGAACTTGGCAAAATAAACTTGATCTTTGCCTTGCTTTTGCAGCTTCTGCGATGCCTGATGTTTTCTTTTTGACCCTTGGACAGAGTCTAGTTTTAAACTTGAAAATGCATCCAGTACAACTTTGGAATACTGTTGGTACAAACAAAAATATGATCAAACATAGATTATTAAGTAATTATAGAACTAGAGTCATCTACAAAATAATCACAGCTCAAAAATGTGATCAATCATGGAGAGGGACCATTTCAAACATCAGCTGATCATAAAAAAAATGTTGAGGTCTTTGCTTGCTTGGTCGTTATTTGGTGTTGTAAGACTAAGTTTTTATCTGTGTTTATTTCAATTTTTATGTTATCTATTTGTTCACTCATAATTGACTGAACTTGTTTGATTAAATAAATAAATAATATATAAATAATATCATTGTTGCATCAAAAATTGATCAGAAAACTTAAAATGTAATTATTAAGGAACAGGACTCGTGACTGTTGCCAGTATATTACCATCAACTTGCTTCAATCTTTAGTATATTTACAGACTTTTCTTAAATAATATGCAAGCATGAAAATGTGTAATATTGTGTTATTTTTATTGTATGCATGAATCAGGTATTAGAACAAATTTAATCATAAACCTTATCAACATCTCTAAGTTATGGTTTAATATATTATATCATGCGTAGTGTCGTCTTATTACATTTACAAACACCCATTTATTCTATAGACTACACATCTGAGAATGACTTTTATATGGAAAACCCTTTTTATTAACTTTACACTTCTTTATCATTCAATAGACATTAATTACATGATTTGATTTGTGTATTATAAAAAAACACAACTATGTTCTAGTAACGTTAACTAGATATTTTGATAGTATTTTATGAATTGAGTGCCTAGCTTACACATGGGACAGATGAATGTGAAGGAAAATAAATCAGGTTGAAATTAATGTTATCTAAAGGTGATATTTTATATATGCTATAAACGCAATTTATAAGCCTTGTAGATGCAATCTACAAGACATGTTTACTGCTATAAAACATTAGGGTGCTTTTGTTATTACAACGCACCACTTGACTACAGCTGTCATGTAACAAGTTATTCTGAGCATGCTCAGAAACATAACAAGCATGTATGATTTTTTTCTTGACAGCTGCATAGATGAGTGGTGAAAATGAAATCTCCCTATAAAGATTTATAGGAGACTGCTGTAATTTTATTGTTTATCCTGTTCTAACTGGTTCTAAATTGGTTTTCTTTTTTCAGTTTTTTTTTCTTTTTGCAAATTTTTTTGTTGGTTTTAGTTTTATGGTTGCATTTCTCATGGTTTTTACAAGCGCCTTGAGCCCTTTGTGGATATGTGCGCTCTATAAATCTTATTATTAACAAATGCTGTATGCTATATATGCAAGGCTCAATTTACTGTCAGAGAATACAATAAACAATAAAAACGTACATTTCTTAAGTGGTAAATTAGAACAAATTTTCATTATAACACTCAACAGCATTTAGATTGGGCTAGAATAATAATAATAATACCACATTTATATAGCGCCCTTTTCATAAGTAATCATGCTCAAAGGCGCTTTACAAGCATTATTACCCCAGTATTTTTTTGGGATCAAACACGTATGGAAACATACTCCCATAATGCAGCCGGTAACCAGCGCAAAGTTGTGTCTAGATCTAACTGGGTACCCATTTATACACCTGGGTGGAGAGAGGCAACGTAAGTAAAGTATCTTGCCTACGGATACAAGCAATGCGGCGAGAGTTGGATTCGAACCTAGGTCTGACAATCGGTAGTCCAACGTCCAACACACTGCGCCACACGCCCTTACTAGAACATTAGCTTGTGGGTTAGTATCAAGCTACTTCAGGGAACAATAATAATAATAATCAAATAAAGAACAGCGCAGATAGGTTTTAGTATATAACGTAAAATGTTTATTTTTTAAAATAAAAGTGCAATTGTATTTTCCAAAATTTTGTATTAATATTCTTAATATTGTAAATTACAGTGAATAATTGTGAAATTTTGTAATTGTATTTTCCGAATTTATTGTTGTATTTTTATAGATTTCGTTTCAATATTTTTTATTATAATACAAACATTATTAGCTATGTGCTTTTGTAAATTTTATATTTACCGTAATAAATAAATAAAAAAACAAGGTAAACCAAGCATGCGGATATCTATGTCACTAAACCTGTCTTACTTTTGTTGAATGTTTAAATGTTATAATTTTTTTTAATAAAGTGTTTTATTAAATTTTACCTACAGTATACTATCAATATGAAATGTTCATTAAACTGATTGCTATAATTATATGATAGTAAATATTAAATGCATAATTTACGATGATGTTTACTTACTTTCTGAAATTGCCTCCATTTTTCTTTTTTATAACACTGAGTAGGATTGCGAAAGAAATCCTGAAGAGACCAGAATTTCCTGTATAGAATGTAGTCAATTGGTTTCTCTGTCTTACTAGCCTCTGGCACAGACACATCCATATTGGAATTATCTAACTGAAAATATAATAATATTTTGACAGTTTGTCTGTCAGTCCAGTTGCTATGACAGTTAGTTTCATTATAAGATAATAGTCTACCAATCCCAATATAATAGAATAGAGTGGTTCATTTTTTTTGGGTGTAAATTTCACATAACAATCTTTAAATATTACTGTACATCTCACACAGGAAGTGGTTTGTACTGCAAGCGTTCCAGAAACTTTTATATGGCGGCCTACTAAACACGGTTCCAAGAAGAAGCCACGGCCAGCCCTCAGCATTACCTCTGTCCACTACTGTACCTCAGCCCCACCATTGTTGGTAAGCTGAGGTAAGAACATTTAGGTCACCGGATATTGCACATGTTTGGGAGGGTAAAAATTGCACTGATCTACTAGTCAAAGCTAAGAAATTTCAGCGCAGCTCGAGTCTCCTCAAAACACACAGGACATCATGACACTGTGTCCACCAAAGGATTTTACATTATACAGTTTCGCGATTTGATTCATGGACAAAACAACACAACACAAAATCTGAAGATTCAATATTTTTTTCAATTCCATAAATGTTTTGCGGCCCATCCTAATTTGCAGAACATCAGTCTATGGTGGACCATCCCGGTGAATTGCTATAAGCTTAGTATATATGTCAAAATATTTTTTAAGCCACTATACTAATAAAATATATACAAACTTTTATGGAAACCAAAATGTATTTTCCATTCAAGAGTGTTTTTATATTCAACAACACTTTATTAAACTGAGAAAAGCTTATTTTATCTATCTTTATAATGGTACTTACTGATAGTGAGACATCCGAATCTGTTGTATTGAAGGTGGTTACATTGGCCAAGTTAAACTGACTCATAAGATTTAGACCTGCAACAAATACAATTAAACAAGATATGCTTTAAAAATTGTCTAAATGATCTCTGATTGACAGATGAACCTAGACATTTAAAAGAATGTGATGTACCCATATATGGACATGATGATGTCATATTTGGGCATACCACTAACATATTTGGGCACATCACACTTTTTTGTCAAACTAGTTTGATAGTGTAGACAGAGCTTTATGTAAGATTGTACAAACATGAAGATGATTTATACTGACCTGATCTTTCATCTAATGGAAAGAATCTTGCCAGAAAAAGTTGAATTCTTCCACAAAACACAGTATTTTGGGATTTTGATAACCGTCTTAACAAATCTGAAAGAAAAAATAAAAACAGTTGAATATAATTATCTAATATACTGCAAAATATTGTAAAGCTCTGCCTACATCAAACTAGTTTGAAAAAAAAAGTGTGAAATGCTCAAATATGGTGTTGATGTGCCCAAATATAGTAATGATATGACATCATCATATCCATATATGGGCACATTTTTTTGTCACATAAAGTTTGATAGTGTAGACAAGGCTTAACATTTTCTTCACATTTCTTTTGTGATTATATAATTATTAATTTACAGAAGATCAAAGACAAAACAATTTAAAGCATCCTACTGTAGGCATGTAACACATTAAAAAAAATGTGATGTAACCATATATGGACATGATGATGTCATATTTTGGCATACCACTACCAAATTTGGGCATACCACTACCATATTTGGGCATATCACTACCATATTTGGGCATACCACTACCATATTTGGGCTGAAAATTTCATAATATTATTACCGTTACACATTCTCAGGATGTAATTTCTACCAGCTACATAAAAGGTATCCTGAAAGAAAAAACAAAATTAATTTATTATTTTTGTTATACTTATTTTTATGTCATACACATCCAAACCATATTGTGATAAGTGTCATTTGAGGATTGGGGAGTGTAGTAGAAACAATTACACCTCTAGTACTAGGTCAGAATTGAGCCCTGAATTTTGGGGTTGGAAGGTAAGCATGTTAACAACCAAGCTACAGCACTAATAGAAAAAAACGCATTTCTAAAAACACACCTAAAAAGCCGAAGAACTTTGATAAATCGCGGATTAATACTATATAATACTGTACTAATAGGGGCGCTGCTCTACAACTAGAAAAACTACTCCTAGCAACCTCTAACATCTAGTCATTGCCAGATGAATATTTGTTTAAAACAAGTCGAAACGTCACACAGTTACGTATTTATTAATGGTTTAACGTAAAGAATTGTATACGGATACAGTAGTTAATATAAAACCAGATGAACATATTTTTTGAACACACCTAATGTTGAACATTATCTTTATCTGAACTTTGAACTCACCGATTTCCAAACCATAACCTGAGCTTCAACAAACTTAAACACTTCTTTGCATGTTTCTATGGTAACAGTATCAAAGAGATCCCCTAGCAACAGGAAAGGCGTGTAGGCCGAGGCAAGAGAATTTTCAACCGCATCGATGGACAATTGTATGACACGTAGATATTCACTATGCTGGCATTCTTCAACCTAAATGGATAAGTTGGATAAGTTCAGTTGGTCTACAGCATTGTTCAAACAAAATAAATAAACATCAATATTCATTGCGATACTGTAATATTTACGTATCATCAGATGAAACTATAATTAATTGTGGAAGGAAAAACATTTTTTTTTCCTTCACATGCATCCAACAGCGAGTGACTCGCCAATTACAGGATGGATAAACTATTTAATACTCTATCATGCTTTTAAACTAAGTCTCATTTGAGGCTTAGGGAGTGGCGTTGAAAGAGTCGTGTGTTATAACACTGGCAGTATGTCAGGATTGAACCCTGGACCTTAGGATTAGAAGGCAAGCACATTAACCACCAAGCTACAGCTCCACTAATACTGTTACCAATTTTGTCTTAGTAATAAAAATTGTTTAACATATAGAAGAAAATGTCCCTTTTTTAAACATTTAAATATAGTTGCTTAGTAGTGGTTGCAATGGCTGAATGGAGTGGTCACTTGTTTTATGAGTGGCCGGTGGCTAATGGAGTGGTCACTTGTTTTATGAGTGGCCGGTGGCTAATGGAGTGGTCACTTGTTTTATGAGTGGCCGGTGGCTAATTGGATATTTCAGTTTAGTTGGGTGTTTTAGTCACAACTACTGTAATATTTAAATTATTTGATACTTACAACTAATTTCCATAACACATCCCGAAATGCTTGGTCCAAAGCAGGTTTTTTTTCATTGTCACTAAAATATAAATATAAATATATGAAAAACAGATACATAACATTTTGGTATTATTTTATACATTTTTTGTTAAATTAATTTATGCACCTATCTTAGGAGTTAGTAAAAATTTACAATTAAAAAAAAATATTCAATCTAAAAAAATAAAATATTTAAGGCCATACATGCATTTTAAAAATAAGGAATACTTTAAATAAAAGAACAAGGAGATGTTGGTAGAGGGATAATGGAGTAAAGGCTCCGTGTTCATTCTGAATGGAATGATCTGTTATTAGAAACTCATTTTACTAAGCCGAATTCATTTACAAATCTTAGGTCTGCTAACAGTACGTTTTCTGGCCCAGACTTCTGTACGTTGACAAAACGTAATTCATGTATGTTTTTTTAAACATCCTTATGATTGTCCTGTGAGTTTGAGCATTTAAAGTTATTAGCTCAATCAAACAAATGCCACAATAATGAACTCCCTGGGTGATTCTGTAATAAGATTGCAGTTTTAATGAACATGACATTCAAACCACACAGGTACTTCGCAATAACAGACATTTCGAATGAACTTTTGCCTAATAGTTGATTATGACAATAAATGTAGGCTCAATGTTTAATCTTTTCATGGATTGTAAATGTGCAATCCACAGGATAATCGCTTTCAAAATCTTCTACCCACTCTGGTAGTGTGGAGTCACTAATTCAAGGCGATGGATGTACACTGAGTGAGAGTGGAACATTTTTTCACCGCGTAAAATCCATTGATAAAAACTCTTGTATAAACAGAGGCATACTGTATGTGGAAAAATGGTGGCTATGCTTATACACTGTGGTGTCTTTTTCGATGAATTTTAGGCAATCATAATAATTGTTCTAATTTTGTTCCCATCATACAGGGATGTATACCAATCTTTTAAGAACATTTTATGATTTTTTTTAACATGGTGTCTATAAATCCCCGGAAAACACTACATAATTTTGGTTTTTTATGCTCGGCTAGTCTAACTGTTTGTCATCTCTGCAAGTATGGCTTCCGTAGCTCACGAAAATCTTATAATCTTTGTCAAGCCTACCTCCCATCGAGTGATGCAGTAGATTCAACAAGTCCTTTTAGATCTTTGTTGGGTAATGCAGACTGTATAGCTACCTACAGAAAATAAATGTACAGTGTATTATCTATCTGTAAAATTAAACTTCACTCTCAATGTGATCATAGGGGATGTGCAAATCAAAAAGTCCCTAATGGCTAATAAATACTGTTCTGTATTTGCAGTCTACACTACAGTTTATATACAGATCAGTCAGAGTAGTTATTAGTAAAAAGGATGTACCCCAGCAGTAAAACCATGGACCATGGTCGTGGAGGAATTATTAGATAGGCTAATAAATACGATAAATAATTCATCCATGCATGGTAAAACATTTATAAATCATCAACATAATTACACTTTATGAATGAATCATCCTTCAAACTCATTATCACAATCTTAGCCTAGTTTTATAACTACACGCGGAACGAACAGCAGGCCAGTGAGGCGGCGGCAGCAGTATCGCAGTGAAATGAACTCTCGAAGTTCGGGCTTGAAATGCTAGGAGGCCTAGCCTAGCCTAGCTAGAAATTATTTACCTCGTTTACAGTTTTCTGCACGAAAAATTGAAGCTTTAAATTGACTATTTATTATTTCCTTAAAATGTATTACTTTTTAATTATGTAACTATACAGATACCAATAAAAACTTACAGAATATTTCTGCCTAGACAGCGCATAATCAAATGTGGCCGCCGCCATTTTAAAAAATAATATTATAAATGAAAATCGTTCCGAAACCTTTTTTTTATTTGTTTATGTCAAGTCGCAAGCCACAGTCCCCCTCCACGCGTTGTTACGGCGGGAAAGTGAAAATATAGGAGGAAAGATGTACGTTAATTGAAATTAGTGATCATCACATCATTAATTTGTTGGGATCTCTCTCAACGGAATTAAAACACAAAATCTTCTCTGCTCAAAATCAGGACAAGAAGTAAAAAAGAAAAGAAAACAATTTTCTATTGTAGACCTACATTTTTAGTAATTGTTTGTGCAAAATATAGGCCTATATATTTCTTCTTTTTTTTTTCGCGCCGCTGCTCTAGCCAGCTATGTCCCATGAGGACATATTCATTAATACGCTGTTTCATAGTGGTAGCTTTAGTACCTAAGGCCGACAGTTTTGCGAATTTGCAAACTCGACTATAATATTTATAGGTCCCAGCTGCTGGACCCAAAAACGTCTGGGAAAAGAAAGTCTATGAGGGCTCACGGTTGAACGATTTTGGATTCTTGCCCTTTGATTGGTTGACGCGAATCAATAGATTGTGGAAGAATTTTCACTTGTACCACCGTGAAGTCACTTTGTCTCTAGAGGGTATTCAGCAGTGCCTACAGTTCAGGTTGAGGTCACACACACAAAAAGGCTACAGCACATTTCAATGTATTTAAAAATGGTCAATTTTGAACTTTAAAAAGTTCAAAATTGACCATTTTTAAATGCCATTTTTAAATTAGTAGATTAATATTTTTTGGCAAATAATACATTGTTGGAAAGGTACACGTCACATGTCTTCTTTCAAATGCTGTGTATACAATTAACTAGTGAAAAAATGGACAAGTGATTCATAATTAAACAACTATCTGTGATTTGTATGTATCTTTGCGATTTAAGGACATCTTTTTAATAATTAATCATAAATTAATCAAAAGAACAATGATTAATTTTAAAATGTCGAGCGGCGTTTTTTTGTAAGAAATATTTCTTGTTTATTATTAAAACCTATTTCCTCTATACACCAGAAATGTGTAAACTAGTATTTTTCATGACTCGTGAGTAGCCGGCCTATGGGCATTCTTAATAGTTTCAGTGTGCATTGTAATCTGGGAGGATGGTACATCATGAAGTATTCGTTCTTATAAAAGATTGTTAGAAGAGAATGCATTTTTAGTTTAGTAGACAGGAGGAACAACTAATGATTCGAACTCGTGCGTATAATGCTCTGAGTGCCCTCTGACGTTAATGTACCATACACTGTTTTATCTAAAATTTAAGTGCAGTAATGAAAGACGAAATTAATCATTATATAAATTGGAAATAGTACAATTGGTGAAATTGAATAGCCAGCATATGCCACGTGAAAAATATATGATCATTAATCATGTCGTAACCGTTGATCTGTATATTGGTGTGATAGCCAACATTTACATTCTTTATGGTTATTGTAATGATTATTGTTTATATGTCTGTCATACATCTGTCAGATATATTGCATGTAATGTATCACTTGCTATTGGCAGTTACTCAATTTCACTTCCTTTCAAATTTAAGTATATGATGTTGCTGAACCAGGATTTCCAAAATGAGAAGATAAAATGTTGTTTAAATGTAATTTAGAGCCTTGGGTGGTACTAACATGAAAACGCTAATTGATGAATCGAGGTCTTATTAAGATGGTCAACATATATCTCGTTTTAATAATAATAATATCGAATATTAGAGCGCTCTTAACCGGAATCTGCACAGCGCAAACGAAAAGAATAACTATGATAGGTAGTTTTCAGGAGAGATTTAAATTGAAAAGGGCCGGGGATGGAATGTAACGGAGAAGGGAACGAGGATCAGATCTGGTACCTGAGCAAAGATTAAGCCATTGTGCACGGATTTGGAGGCTATGTGCTCACCACATTTTTATTTAATTTTCACATAGGGTGCATTGTCAATCAAAGAAGCCTTCAAGATTTTGCAAAACTTTACTGCAGGTATATTAGAGTGTTGTAAGGTGAAAGATTACTATTTATTGCAAACCTCGTCTGACAAAAATAATTGCTGAAAAGTTCACCCTTATCTGTGCCGTCCACAACAGATGTACGCAAGGCCTGATATTAGCCTACAATCATTCAATTTCTGGAATTCCTTGGTAGGTTTTGAGAGGTTATCACAATAACCAATTCATAGATGTTGATATTTTGCTGAATTTCTTTCTTAGGCTGCACTGCATGGGAACGTTTACAATGTGAATAATTATTAAATATGATACCATATGTGAATATTACGTGAGTAATAATTGTTATTGAATATAAAACAAAAAGAATAGAGTCAACAAATTAAACAAATCATACTAAAATGTATGTATGTGTCTTTTCTCCCATCTGCTATTATTACTTCAAGCATTCTGGCTCGAAAATATTTTTGTCACGTATATAAAAACATTAAAAATATGATAAAATGGGTAAAATACAAACAGTACGACACCAAGCAACAAATACAAAATTATGTAAGGTTAACACTACCACCACAGTAAACGCCTTTAAAAATAAACTTGATAAATTCATTGAAAGAAAATACAACAAATTTACTTTTATGGGATAAAGTGTATTGCAGAAGAATTTAAATCAAGGAAACGAATGAAAAAAAAAAAAAAACTAAAAAAAAACCATGCAGTGATGACTTGATGAAATTGGAAGGGCATGGCATGTACCATAAAGAAATGTATGGTCTACTTACGATCCCGACAAGACAGGTGATTACAGGTGATTACAGGTGATTAAAACATGGTTCGTCCAATGTAAACAATATCGTACAAAATGTAGAGAACAGTATTATAAAAATTGGATAAAAAGTATGTTGACCTGACAACATTTGCATTAAAAAGCCTCATAGTCATATGACTATGAGGCTTTTTAATGCCAGAATGCTTGAAGTAATAAAATAATTGAATCGAATTGAAATGTAAGAATGGACTACCGGATGATACACCAATTAAACCAAAACAATGAAGGAAACTAAAAGGAAATTGAAAAGACAACCAGGAAGACAAAAATTATTAGATGAACCAAACAAATTGAAATATTTAAAAAGAAAAAATAACAATAACAAACCATCCTGCCCTAAACCGAAACAAATTTTGGAAAGCATCAGGTAATGTCTGAATAACGGAAAACGCTAAAAGATGGTATTTACGTATTACGTCCAAATTGTATTGGAAGTGGTACTTTTCAACTGCATTTCAACGGGGACTGACATTTCGCCCTTCCCTGGTTTCAAGAAATGCCATGTTGCTGGACAAAATTTACAAGAATTGCACCGGGATGGTTTTAAACTAATTGGAAGGTGTTAGCGGATTAGAGGAGTAGGGTATCCAAATTACCGGAAATGTACTGGAATGTTTTATTCTACATTTCAAAACCGTCACGAACTGGAATGTTACTATGGCAGGTATTTCTTCTAGTTAGTATATCAACATGTACCAATGACCATACGATAGCACTGGTTCGCGCATTCTATAGCTCATATCGCGCATCTGGTAATTGCACGGTAAAGCGTGGTTCCCACTAGAACGCAGCACAGCGATGTATCGACGCAAAGTGCTGTATTGCGTAAGCGTGGTTCCCACTAGAACGCAACGCAACGACGTATCGACGCAAAGTGCTGTATTTCGTAAGCGTGGTTCCCACTAGAACGCAACGCAACGACGTATCGACGCAAAGTGCTGTATTGCGTAAGCGTGGTTCCCACTAGAACGCAACGCAACGACGTATCGACGCAAAGTGCTGTATTGCGTAATCACAAGTGGGAACCGACGACGCAACAGTGCTGCAAACATCGCAGGTTTGATTTCACGCAGGTAGGGGCAAACACAATGAGTGGAAGGGAATTTTCTTACGTTGCGTAGATTACGTTACGTTGCGTCGCGTTCAATCACAAGTGGGAACCGACGACGCAATAGTGCTGCAAACTTCGCAGGTTAGGTTTCACGCAGGCGGGGGAAAACACAATGAAGGGCATTTGCTTACGTTGCGTAGATTGCGTTACGTTGCGTCGCTAGTGGGAACCAAGCTTTATAGTCATCATCACAAACGCTGAACGTCTTGCGACATAGCGCGCTTAAAGCGGGGTTCCCACTAGCGACGCAACGTAAGGACGTAACGCAACGCAAGTGAATTAACCAATCACAAGCGATGGCTTTAACTTCGCTTGTCATGGTTAAAACGTTTGCGTTGCGTTTACGTCCTTGCGTTACGTTCTAGTGGGAACCAAGCTTAAAAGGACTTCTCCAATCATAGCGATTATTGGCCAAAGTGTACATAAACTTAGTTATTTGTCTTTCATTTTCTATAAATTGTACCCATGTGGTTTTGGGTTGTTCTCTTGATCTCTTGACTTTTCTTATTCATTCGAATATAGTGTTGGGACGAAGAAGTTCACACTATGTCAAGCGTCTTCTTTTTACCAGGTACGTATGAGATGAATAAAAAAAAGGAGATTAAATATGAATGGTTATTTATTAGAAAGTTATGCTGGAGGGTGGTTATTGCTGAATGCGTTTAAAGTACGCGACCACTAAAATCAATATTATATATAATTTCATATTAATTATATACAATATGAATATTGCCTTAACTTTAAATTCCTCAATGCTTGTGATTAAGAAAATTGGTTTATGATTGCAATTGATAGCCAGTGGTGTACGGCGTCACAAATTGTACGACGCAGTGATATGATTGGTTAACAAATTTACCAGGTGAGAAATGATACATTTTACAATTAATGAAATTACCCAGGTTAAATAAGCGTGACCTTTTGAAGGACATCATTTTACTTTTTTTCATTTTTTAACCCAAATGAAAATGAGATATAACAATACCGTATGACATGTTTGTGCCTGCTAGACTTTAGTTAAATACCCGGGTAAGTTGGTTGGGTACAGTTATCGGTAACTTTCGTGGCTTAGATTTCTTTATCAGGATAAATAATTAAGGCTAAATAGCCCAAATATAATCTTACCCAATGTGTCTACTTTGTGTAAGATAAGGGATAGTAACACATTAAAATGGATAAAATACAAAATAGTACAAGATAAAAACAGTACGAAATTCAATTTATCACATCTGATCTGAAACGACAGGAAGGTTAAAATAAAATAAGCAGCGTCGGTCTATCTAGTTGTTCTAAGCACTACACAGTGTTTATCGAAGATGTACACTTTTTCACAGAAAAATGTCTCTGGTTGATATTACTGCTTAATGGATGTATTGTATTATAGTATGAAGGTGTGGGAATGATATTTCTAGGGATTTATAATAGTAGGGCATGTGCTGTTAATTGGGTTAATATACTTTTTTAAGAAAACATTTGAAAGACGAAACAAAATGAGAACAAATTTTGAGACTCAGAAAAAACAAATGCGATAACGCAAAAACAAAAAGAGCACATTATAAGTTGAATAAAACATTGCCGCCGTTGAAAACAGGTATAGTGCAGCTACAATAAGTAGTCACGACAGGTCATTATTATTCATGGAATGTGCATACGTTCTGTTTTACGAGAACATTACAAAAAAAAACATTTTAGACTTAATCGTATACCAGAAACGAACTTAAGATCAGCCGAGAAAAACACCCTAAAGTTGAAATGGATTTTATTGTCACTTCAAAAGTTGAAATACATAGTTTAAAATGACTTAATCCCCATGGTAGCGACTACAATGCGTCAAATGCTACGTGAAGTTGAACTGGTTGATGATGATGACTTTACTCATCATGTTACTTTACTTCAAATAAAATTAGATTTGAACTCGTCACTCGCCACAAACGCAGCATGTACTTTATGAGCGCGGAAAGTTAATGTCTGCCATCCTATGACCTGAAATATATTTATAGCGCTATTTTGTATCATATAGTATAGGCCTATTGTACACTACAGTATTAGACTATACCTGGCGTTTATATATATTGATCTCTGGTGCGCGAGTATACAATTGAGGGACTAGTGCTGTTCCGCCGTACCACGCCGATAATGTTAAAGAGTCGCTATCCAATCGAGTTTGAACAATACCATGAATAAATTCTAATGGTTAGGACATCTGCATATCAAGCAGAAGCTTCCGGGTTCGAGTCTCGGTCGGGGCGACTTTTTCTCATTCTCACAGATTTCTTCATCGTTATCGCTTCAAAATAATTAATTAAATTTCAGTATGCCTATATCACCGGGGGTTTAGAATTTATTCTGTGCTTATGATGTTTATATAATTATTAACATGAATATATAACATAAAGATATAATTTACGAAAAATAAATGAGCAAGAACAAAGTAAATTTTGAAATCGGACAGTACGTGGTATATTATAACGAAAGAACTTTCAGTGGCAACAACGAGTGTTCAACGCCTATATACTGAATATAGTCCAATTTGTTCGTTATTATGAACGTGTTACGACAAAGCGATTTTGACTGGCATAGGCCATAAATAAAATAATCGTAATATTAAAGTTGTTACGTGCGGGTTTTTTTCTGCATTTTCGTGATTTTGTAGAAGAATTAGTTGACCTCTAATTGTATGGATTCGATGCGAAGTCATAATGTAACATTTATGAATACATTAGGGGTTAGTGTAAATTACGTGACCTCGTACGTGACCTCGCACAGAAGACGTATTCATACGAAACCGACTGGAGTTTGTAAGTTGAGTATTTGAGTATTATCACTGTACACATTCGGTACTTTGATTCTAATATTATCCGTTCATCTTTGCTTACCATTGATTAGATTACTATCAATACAACTCTGAACATTAAGGGCCAATCGAATGACCACTCGCGCAACATGAAGTCAATAGCGTCACATAATGACGCATTTGTCCTAGTAAAAACGCGCGTAACGCAACAAGGCACAGTACTATTGTATAACAAATTAGGTCACACGTGACCTTGCATGCTGCTTACTAATTAAAACATTAATTTGACGAATGTACATGACAAATAACAAAATTATATCTCTTACAAACAATCTGGATAAATTGGTGATTGAAAGCCGCCGGCGAGTTATCTTGTTCTCGATGTGATTTGAAATTTATTAATACAGTGACATGAATGTCCTTTTTTGTCTAAACATCTATTTATAGTTTAATTATTTTAATGTCAAAATTTCAGGATTTCTTTTAAAACAGTGACATAAATGCCCCCTTTTTTTCTAAAAATATATTTATAGTTTAGTATTAATTGAATGTAAATATTTCAGGATTAAAATAACATATGAATGTTTTTTTTTTCTAAAATGTTTAGTTTTTATTAATTGAATGGTAATATTTCAGGATTTAAAATCAATAATGTTTGAGCCATGTATTTGTGTCAACATTGATTTAACTTTATTTCCTCGCCGTTTGCGGTATCATGGTAAGTAGTACACTCTTTTTATAAACCTCTTCATTTTCATTTAATAATGGACCATCAAAGCATGTGTCCCTCCTCATAAAATGGTTGCTTGAAAGTGATTGAATTTTTATTGATGTTTAAAGAAAATGCCCTTGTATCAAACATTTGACAAAAAAAGTCTGATGTTCCCAAATAGGGTAGCGATATGCCCAAATATGGTAATGATATGACATGTCCATATATAGGCACATCACATTTTTTCACATAAAGTTTTTGATAGTATAGACAGAGCTTAAAATAGCATTCCTAATTAATTTTACAATGTTAAGCTACTTAGGACGCTAATACAATGATTGTTTGCAATTTCCTCTAAGTGAACATTCAATGTATATTTTAAATAATTCTTTATAAAGATGAGAAATAACACACACCTGCCTTCCTGAGTGAGACGAGAATACACTTGGGAAAGAAATCAATAATTGACATTTTGAACTCTTATATTATGCCAAAAGACAATTATTTTTATTGTATTTTTTAACAAAATCAACGTTTGATTATAAACCCATCCGTCATCCAAAACAAGAGCATTGGGTTTGCATGCAAAATATAGTGCAGGTACAATAATTATGTCAAGAGTTGAAAGGATGGCTATATAAGATACCTTTATACTTGTATTGTGTACGCGGAATTCGCAAACACTAAACCGTTTACTTTAAATTTACCACATTTTGTAGGCCTAGATGTGATATGATATTTACCTTACGTGATCTGATGTTAACTGACGTTAGGCCACGGGGATGGGGTTTGCCTTTTAGGCATACATCTATATCAACATCATACAATTAGCAAACGTTATACACATTTTATTTCATGTTGCTAGTATTTTAAATATCCTAGTGTGTATTTAAGGCCTACTAGGGGAGGTACGATAATTATAGACATCTTTCAACCGTAATTGCAGCATTTGCCTTTAGCGACAACAGTGGAGCTAGTAGCAACGGGAGCGGAAATGGGTCGTGAGAAACGTTTTTTATGAGATATTCTCGTACGGAGAGGTTTTTGAAAAAGAGGCTTTATAATGTCAGGAGAAGCTATACAGTATCTCAAAATTGATAAAGACCATTTAGTTTATAATATAAGTTTGATTGTTTGAAAGTTCAAAGACACATAAATGTAATTAGATTAACTTAGCCAGTCCAGCTTCCTCTAAAGGACACACTTTAACTAATTACTAAACCTACAAGTTTTCATTTCAGAAGTAATCTCTACTAAAACATTTGATTTAATCATGTATCGCTGTCGAACTAGTTTAAAATTGACGCTATTAATTTTCAATTTTTTTTATTCACCTTAAATGATCTTTTTAAATGACCTTTGACATTTAAAATAGTCGAAAATGCACAAGAGAGACGGAAATATGTATATAATAATGGTCTGGACAGGACCCATTTGACATTTACCCACGATATTTAGAAAACATTGGAGTTGCACTTAAGATTTACAGCCATCATACATCAACACATTTTGTAGGATTTATAAGTAGTCACTGCTGTAATTTATATTTTGCAAGGGTTAAACAAATGTCAGTTTTAAATTTATTATGTGTTCTTTGAACTTTACAATTGAGTAGAAATAATAAGTCGGTAAAGATGTATTGTCCCTTGAAAAAAATAATTAAAAAACATTTATTGTTTAATATGCCATTTTAATGTCACGTAATAGCTATTCAAAAATTAGATCACGAAAAAAAATTATTTACCTGAAAAAAATGTAATTTAAAGCAAAAAATAGTCAAATTGGCCGCCAGCCAATGGTGTTTTATTTTATCATTTTATAAGTTAAAACATTTTTGTTTCTACAGAAGTGATTAACTTCATGAACACTATAATAACCTATTCACCGTATGATTTTATCAATCTTCAATGTTCATGTTTTTAGGGGACAACACATCTTTAAACAAAAGCAAAACACAATTTTCTCCACCGTCACGGGTGACAAATAATAGACATAAAAAAATAATAATAATGTATTTTTACCTTATTTTGTAGAATAGTGGATTTGGTCTCTCATTCTGTGATGTAAACAAAGCTGTAAAGTCTACTAACAAAATGCTAAGAATGTGCTGACTTCTATTTCAATGCGAAAAAAACTTACAAACTTTAAATAATTTGGGTGATTGTGCAATGATTTCTACGACGAAACATTATGATAGACATAAATTAATATATCTGCGTGTTCGAGTCATTACACGGTTGCTTTTATAAGAAATACATTTAATTACAAAACACTTACATACTCCAAAGCTCTGTCTACACTATATCAAACTTTATGAAACAATGTGATGTGCCCATTATGAACATGATGTCATGTAACACATTTGGCAACATCACCCTTTTTTGTCTAACTAGTTTGATAGTGTAGACAGAGCTTAAGATAATAAAAAAGAGAGAATCAATTTTAAAATAAACAACTGACCAGTAAAGAAAACACAAACTGAGCCAGTTTTCATCTACGAACGAGTGCAGTAATTTTAACCAAGGCAATTTAAACCCGGATTAAACAAACTATACAACTGGTACCGGTACTTTTAAAGTAACAATAATAACAATAAAAACTTTCGTTTTAGGCCGAAACAAATAATTTGTTGGTGATATCGCATTTTAGTGACACGTTAATGTGACTTATGTAGCAGTGAGGGAATGTACTTAGATGACATGTGTAGGCTAGGCCTATACGCGTTTATAGGGGTGTATATTATACACACAAGAGAGTAAAAGCAGGGAGATACACAAATAATTATGTTTATACAGTACCTCCATGGTAAAAGTGTGTGGATGATTTCGAAATGCAAACTCTTAGTGCAAACTTTAACCTCACATAATTTCCTCATATCACACTTCTTCCCAATGAAATCAAGAAATACGTTGATAGACCTCAGGACATTCGGAATGTACTTAAGGTAGGGGCGGTATCGAACTTAATCAATCAGCACTATTCGTGACGGCACGAACCTGCGCAGCTGTGGTGTTTCACCAGCTTCAGGCTACTGCTTCTCCTAATCACTTTATACACCAGCAGCAAATCAAAACACACAGTAGTCCCTATCTTTCGTAACGTGTTTTACTCGTTGGAACATCTGATTCTTGGAGTTGTTTTTATACGACAGCCTCTCTAATAACATCACCCCTGCAGTTCGGCGGGAGACCTGATCTTATGTGCGGTACAGGTGAACAGGAAAGGTGAAAAGGTAAGCCAAAGTTTTCGCATAAACCCCGTTTAAGGCATATTTTAACCGACTGCCTCGGTCATCTCAAATATTGTTCACAGTGCCTCTATTATGATGAATTCAATTTTTAAAAAAGAGTTGCGCGGAATTACATCGCGAGCACATTAATGACACTCACACTTTTCTGCTATGTGCGATTTGTCGATGTTAGTCGTCTGAAAGTGTTTGAGAGGACCACACGCATGCTGTTTGCTGGATGCTCGCAGTATCATACTCAACAGGTAGGATTAAATTATTAATTTATGATATTACAGTATAGTTATGCAGTTACGTCGCTATAGGTCTAATCACTTTTGGATCAAATTTGTAGAACCGGTAACGTTGTTGGTTATTGATAGATAATCTAAAGTAATATTGAAAGGTATAGAATCTATTCTCCAAACAAAACACAATTTGCAGAAATAGATGTGTATAAAATGGAAAAATACCGCAGTCTGAATCCTAAAATCATTATACAAAACTAAATAAATACAATTCTGTTTTTAGATAATTATAGATCATAGCATTGATGTTTCGTTTTTTTCGTTACATGTTGAGGTTGTTCTAGTCGATGTTGGTGTTTCTAAACAGCATGTGAAACATAGTATAGGCAGGAAGATGAAAAAATAAGTTATAATAATTTTTCACCTCCCTGGTATAGGTTAGTAGAAAAAAAAACGACTTACTAATTGGCTGTTGTTTTTAAAATTAATTTTTTTGTTCCAATGTTTCGTTTATTATTTATTTTGAACTATTGTTATGGTCACAGTGAATAATTATTATGTGATATTAAAATGGCACATTCAACAAAAAGAACGAGAAACAAATCAGTGTATATAGGCCTATATCATAGAAATTAAATGATTAAGTGTGAATAGACAGTGTGTTATATGTACTTAAATAAATACCATCTGTAGACTATAATACATGACGTGTTGATTGACAGATTTTAACGGTTTAACTTCATCACGTGATCAGTGAACCGCCTATAAACTGTTGATTTAGATCTGCCTTCAGCATTATAGCATGAATGCATGTGTGCGACATAACAGCAGTTCTGTGGTAACATTGTCAAACCAGGTAGTGAAATGTCACTCTTACCTGGTCAAACCTACATTCGAACTTGGAATACATTAACCCTCTCTTTAGTCTGGGTTCCAGACGGAGTTTTGTCTTAATATTAGTAAAAAGATAAATATTTTGGCACATATGGCGTTTCATACGTATACTATTTTATTTTGGATTTTCAGACAAAAAACAAAATAAAAACAAATAAATACAACAAAAGACAATGAATACAGACTTGGGGCAAGTCTAACCCTCTCTATACGACGGCTTTCATCCTAATTCATATGCATAACTGACAAATTATTAGTTAGGCCTAGCGAAGAATTAATTAAAATACGTGTTTTTTACCTTGAAATTTGATATAACGTTGCTAATGATTTTAAATTAGTTTTTGAGTGGAGTTTTGTTTTTGAGTTAGGCTTATTCCTTCAGTGTCTGATGTATGTCATGTGCAAAATCATAAGTATGGGAAGCAAACAAACGCCAAATCACAATTTAAAAAACATGCACACAAAAAGACCACACCAGAGCCACATGAGGCCTACAATAGTGTATGTTTGTACTGTATAATATGTTGATGTGTTTAAGTTATATCAAGTCAATCTAACAACATGATTTTGAGCTCCCAAAGGGTTTATCTGGCTGCACGCAACACGATCAGTTCCCCGCCCCTTAACAGACACCGCGCGCCGCTGAGAATGTACATAGAACATGGAGGTATATCTTTTTTATACCTCCATGCATAGAACAGTACTGTTGGCATTTGTCGCAGTCAGACATAAGATCAAAAGACTATTACGAGTACCTACCTTGGCAAGGCGAGCTCAGTGTCCTGTTTAGATTGCCTTGGTTATACGTTATGTGTTTGTGATATGAGTATATTGCCAATTCCATACTGTAGTCTAGTTTATCACTATTAACGTCACAGAAAATATACTTAAGCCTATCATTGCATTGTCATGGTCAAAATCAGAAATTAATCATTGACAAATAATAAATTGACAATCAGATTTTCAGTAAATGTATTGATTTTTAAATAAAAATAAAAATAGATGACTTTGCTTAAAAAAGAGCACCAAAACTAATCGGATTAAAATACAAAATACGATTTCATTGATGCAAATTAAATACAATTTAAAAACAAATGTATTATTCATTGTAAATGCTGTCCTAGAACCTACTTTTGTGTTTAAATGATTTTGAGTAATTAAAATTACTGAGTCCACGTACAGTTGGAATAATCTTATCCATTAAATGAAGTTGCCTTTTTATTTAACAAACCACAAAAGCCATCAATTTATACGTGTATATAGATGCTGACAATAAAGGCCGAATGACTATACTATTAATCGTTTCAAGTGTGGAGTTGAGTTGATGATCGGTTAAGAAAGTTGCATGCAGTACCTCAGGTTATTACTTATTATATTTTGATGAAATTAATTGGAAAGCAAATCTAACCCATAACTATAGCAGATAGATTTATAAAGTGATGCATCGTATTAAATAAAAATACACATTATAATTTTTTTGAAATAACATTAGTTTTTTGCACATCTAGCTTTATAAGCGCATGCGTATAAACCAAGTATACGCTTTCATTATGGCGCGCCAAGCTGTTATTTATTTAAGCAATAGAGAGATATCTTAGTTTCTAATAGAGATTTAGTTTAAAACTAAGATATCTTTATTTCCGAATAAATAACAGCTTGGCGCGTCATACTTTCAAAATGTCAACTCAAAGTGAATTTGCGTATTGGCGCTTTTAATACATCATGCACAACTGTCTTATAGTGTATTGTATGAAATCATAAAATATGAGCTAAAAAATTGCTATTGTCCGCTGGCGTCGTCTGTAACTATATGACACAGTAATAAACTGCGTTATTATTAACAACTATTCCAGACTTCGTTGAGGGAATTGCAATATAATAAGGAATAAAATAAAGGTGAATAAAAAAAGCTGTTCCGAAGTTCCAAGGTATCGAGTTTTACGAAATACCTGTATACCTGTATAATATGAGAAGTTTGTTGTTTTACACGTTGTTAACTCAAATGCATGGTTTTATGCGATATCGTTGTTATGGTTCGATATTATTGTTGTAGACTTTATATAAAATAATGGCAATAAAAAAATAGTGTAAAACCAGGACGATTCTTTTATCGGTTGATTGTAGCAAATTGCTAGACTTTTAAGAGAAATAAATCTCAATAAGTATTTTATTGCACGTAAAATCTCAGTAATTATGCGCATGCGTAATTGAACACGTGAAATAAGCACCGTAAACACAGGTTTATTATAGGATAGTAAAGTTACCGAGATGTAAATACCAAGTATTGATAGTTGTAAATCAGATACCAACAATGTAATAGGACACTTCAAACGTTTCTATATTTAAAAACCTATTTATGATTATAAGAATTAGGGGACAACGATCACAGATGCCACCGTCAATTCATTGCTAAAAAAAATGGTATTAAGACACCATCAAATATAATGGGTATAAGACGATCAAAATACTTCCGTAAATCAACCGTTTGACGTCATTATCGATAGCTAATTATAGTTTATACATGTTTATTATCGGCAATGCCTTCTTAAATTATTGCGAACAAATTAGCTATCAAATCAACCCGTATTTTTTAAAGCTGATTTAGCAGGGAGGCGTAATCTGTAGATGAAATGTTTATTCAGATTTTTTCTACCAATTATAAGCCTTGTATACACTATCAAACGTTATGTGATGTGTCCATATATGGACGTGATGATGTCATAACACTACCATATTTGGGCACATCACACTCAAACTAGTTTGAAATATGTGTAGACATTGCTTTAGAGAACCAAACCTTTGGGCTCATCATTATAATTGGGGTGGGGGGGGGGGCGATTGTTCAGTCGGGTCCACCCAAACTATGGTCTTTAATTGGAGGAGTCTTTGATTGGAGGCTCCGGTCCTCTATATTATTTTAAGCCTGGTTTTGATTGTTTGAGACATTCATTCATATCCGTCGAACTGCTAATGCTTTAAGATATATATTTCTTTTTTGATTAACCTTTTTTCAATCTTTTCGGCCGCATTGGTCAAAGTCCAGTCTATAGTCTTCTGGGGAAGGATCAAGAGTTTTATCATAATTAAAGAAATTCATTTAGTTTAGCTTTTTTAATTAAAATGAAATGTTTTCGTATCACTAAGGCACTTAATTACTCATCGAACGTTTTTACTTCTATCTGGTTTTTGTGCGGATAGAACAACCGTATATACTACTTTAATCGTGAGTGTTTAATGATGTTACGACGGCCTAATCAAAGCGTTCAGTTCTAATAATGAACTCAATGTGACCTGTAGAAAACATCGAAGTAGTGCTTCATTTTTATTATAGGCCTGTTTTACAAACTGTTGTAGACACGCTCAGTGGAGGATCCAGGTTGAAAAAGGAGGTAGAGGGGAAATGCCTAAAACAAAGTTCTGAATTTATCAAATGTCATTATGAATAAGTAAAGATAACGAACTAGAAACAGTCAGGTCATGTTTATTGATTATCGCATGCGGGGACATTAGAACGTGTTTTCTTACTCTATTACTCGACGGTGGTTTCATGTCTTTCTTTCCGGATCGTCGCAAATAATAGAAAGCTCCTATTAGGCCTACTATTACTATCGTATCAATGGCGGATCCAGAGTGGAGAGTGAGGAATCTGCCTTCAAATTTAGTTTATCCTCACAATATAGAGACAGAATAAGTCTGTGACACCTATCATCACCTAAAGTTACATAAATAACCACACATTAACTATAGAATTTATAAACATACAGAAGGCTAACCAAAGATTTGAAGACAAAAGAAGACATTTTCTACGATGATAGATTTTAGGTCTGGTGGGATTACTTCACGGCTTCCGCTCTGCTTACCGATCGTGGTTCCCACTAGCGACGCAACGCAAGGACGTAACGCAACGCAAGTGAATTGACCAATCACAAGCGATGGCTTATTCGCTTGTGATTGCTAATTGGTTAAAACGCTTGCGTTGCGTTTACGTCCTTGCGTTACGTTCTAGTGGGAACCAAGCTTAAGTGGGGTTATATCTTGCAATGTTCTTTCAAAGGTTTATATTTTGCAATAAACAATACAAAGTTTAAACCCGGAGCTATCATTTAAACATTACATCATTTACCTAATGTTGTAAAGATTTGACGCATTCGTCGTTCCATACTTCTATCATCGGTCAGGTGGGAGATGTAAAATAAGTGCACTGACCGCAATGAAACGTTAATTGCACCATGTGTGTGTGACAGGCACTTCTAAAACAAGAAGATGATATATAAAAGTAACAACTTCAAGTCTTCCCTGATCTAATAGTGAATGGGGTTAAGACAGCGATCCATGCTATAAATATATCCAATCGGCAATTTGTTTGTCTGTAATGTTTTGTTTTGTAAGTAAACGACTTTAAGTAACGGAAACATCATCGCACTCGAAGCAACATTATAACGTCACGTTACATCACAAACAAATACTGCAGTAGATGCTATCAGAAAGAGGGGAGCACTGGTAAATATGAAAGGCGTCGGGGCTTGGGACGTTTTCTGCGGTTGGTATTGTGGTGGACCAAGTCTGTAGTTTAATTCTGAAGCTTTTCGATGTTTACAAGATAAATTAGTACACGTATGAAACGTGCCAAAATATTTATCTTAACTAATATTAAGTCAAAACTCCGTCTGGAATCCAGACTGGTGTTGTAGTGGCGATGGTGCTTGGTTTAAAGTTTGGTTCCCACTAGGACGCAAAACGCAATGACAAAAGTAATTTGACCAATCACGTGCGATGGATTATTTGAACTATTTGTAACTGGTCAACTCGCCCATAATTAATGTTCACAGTATTCCTACTAAAACTAAAACTACAGTCAACCAAATCTATTTTGATTTTCTAGCTAGAAACAAAAATACTACCGTAGTAGCCTATACCTTCATGAAAAAAAAAAATCATGGTTTCATACTACATTATATTTATTTGTATGTGTGTTTTAACGGCGGTTGTTAGAGGGAGCAAAATCAAATAAAATCTTAACGAATAATGCATGTAAAATGTTAAAAAACGTGTTGTTATTGGTAAATCCCCATCCTCCGACCACCACCCCACTCCTCCATTCTGTACGTAGGCCTACATAATACAAACGTGTTGTTTTATTAAAACATATCGGTAAATCCCCATCCTCCGACCACCACCCCACTCCTCCCTTCTGTACGTAGGCCTACATAATAAAAACGTGTTGATTTATTAAAACATATCGGTAAATCCCCATCCCCCGACCACCACCACACTCCTCCCTTCTGTACGTAGGCCTACATAATAAAAACGTGTTGATTTATTAAAACATATCGGTAAATCCCCATCCCCCTACCACCACCCCACTCCTCCCTTCTGTACGTAGGCCTACATAATAAAAACGTGTTGATTTATTAAAACATATCGGTAAATCCCCATCCCCCTACCACCACCCCACTCCTCCCTTCTGTACGTAGGCCTATATAATGGTAAAATAGCAAATGATATGGAATATTTCGTATTTCGTTCACGTGCCTTACCCACACGTTTTATATCTCTTGTGGTCTTCTCACGATTTCTTTATAATTGACACGGTTTGCTTGGTAGGAATCATGGCATTCAAAGGAGGGCTGTGGGAATATTATATTTTATAACACGTCGAATTCTCGATTATTATATAGCCAGCGATAGAAAGACGTGTGAAAAAAGGTATGGACAGATTTATGGGAGATTTATCAAATATGCTAGAAAAAAAAAATCATTATGTTATGAGTTTTGCGGATCGATGTAATGTTGTCGTTTTTGCGAGTATAACTAAACGCGAGCCCTCTGCGACGAAATAGCAATACGTTCTTGTTATAGCTTAAAAGCTTTTTTTTATTCAAATTGCTGCTTTTAAAATAAATAAATGTACATTTTAGAAATTTCTATGAAAAACGATAACATTACACTGCTTAAGTTAAATGATATGTTCTACATATTAAATCCAATAATTTATTTAGATTGGGCGTAATTGCAGCGCACTCATTGAACGTCAAATGTGTATCCGCATCGCACATACAAAAACACTTGTAAAATAATGATGTATATTGTATTACATAAAGCTTTTATATTAGTATTGCTTCGACTTTTAAGATGATATAAATTTAGGTTACATTAAGATGCTTTCATATCTAGGCCTACTTGAATATTATTTAATTGTAAAATCTCATGGCTTTGATTACAGGTGTACACAGAGACTTTTAATTCCCAAATCCATTACTTTATTCTTGACTTGATGTTTTTTTGTTGTTGGATATTATTACACAATTTTCCATTATGTTATATTGACTTTTCTCATGGGTAATATAGAAGATTAGTATTTTTGTAAAATGAAATATTTTATCTTAATTATATGGTTTTACCTTTAGGTTACACTGAGCTCATATTACCATAGCAATACTTTATTATTTAATATTTTGTAAAATCTATGTTTTATCTAAATGTATTGAATAGTTTTGCTTCGGGCTATGTATACTCAGGGTGTGTAACATAACACAAGCGGAAATGCTCTTTTACTTAATACACGAGTTAGCTATTCGTGAAGGGCAAGGACCTATTGTCTCGCCCTAATGGAATCAGTCATTGTAACTGAGTATGCCAGTGTTCCTCTCAAGTATAATCTTAAGCAATTAAGCTTACATGATAAAAGGCTTCTTTGGTGTTGTATTACTGACGTTACGTCATGTTTTAAACTTGACTTTGAGTTGACAGTAAACATCACTTTTACAAGACAAGAGGACAAACGGGGTTTAGACTTCACAATAAAGAGCGGCACGTCGACGTCATAGAAAGAGAGCAGCCGCGTTTTTAAGTGTAATATCTTGTGCAAATCGTCTCCTGGTACTCGTGGTATTGTGATTTTAGTTCTCTTTAAAATTGTATTTATTTATTATTCGTGTTACCGTAAACATTGCACTGGTAGAAGCATCATATTTTTTTGTTATTTTCTTATAAAAAAATAGATACTAAATAGATAAAATTAGGCCTATCGGAGGGTTTTAGTACAATTTTAAAATTAATAATTTTCAAAATGAGTTACATTATTTAGCATCAGACATTCTAGTTTACATTCGTAGTTACTACTGAAACTGAAGTAGAATAATTGACATCGTCTCTAAAGCTTGGTTCCCACTAGAACGTAACGCAAGGACGTAAACGCAACGCAAGCGTTTTAACCAATGACAAGCGAAGTTATAGACAGACAGCAATCACAAGCGAATAAGCCATCGCTTGTGATTGGTCAATTCACTTGAGTTGCTATACGTCCTTGCGTTGCGTCGCTAGTGGGAACCACGCTTAAGGCGTGGTTCCCACTAGGACGTAACGCAAGGACGTAAACGCAACGCAATCGTTTTAACCAATGACAAGCGAAGTTATAGACAGTTAGCAATCACAAGCGAATAAGCCATCGCTTGTGATTGGTCAATTCACTTGCGTTGCGTTACGTCCTTGCGTTGCGTCGCTAGTGGGAACCACGCTTTTAGCGTGGTTGTCACTTATAGCATGCAGCGACGTATCGACGCCGAAGTGTGCTGTATTGCGTAATCACAATCGGGACCCGAATACGCAACAGTGCTGTAAACATCACGTAGGCGGGGGAAAACACAATTATTAGAAGGGCATTTTCTTACGTTGCGTAGATTGCGTCGCTAGTGGTAACCAAGCTTAAAGCGTGGTCCCCACTATCACGCAACGCAACCAGCGACGTATCGACACAAAACGCAACAAAATTGCAGGTTTTATTTCACGCAGGCGGGGGCAAACAACATTATTGGAAGGGCATTTTTTACGCTGTGCGTAGGTTGCGTCGGTAGTTGGAACCAAGCTTTAAGCTTGGTTCCCACTAGCGACGGAACGTAACGCAACCTACGCAACGTAAGAAAATGCCCTTCCGGTAATTGTGTTTGCCCTCGCCTGCATGAAATCAAATATGCGATATTTGTAGCATTGTTTCGTCATCGGTTCCCACTTGTGATTACGCAATACAGCACTTTGCATCAAAACGTCGCTGCGTTGCGTTACGTTGCGTCGCTAGTGTGAACCACGATTTAGATAACAATGAACGTTTAAATGTAATGGGTTTTAATATTGTCCACATTTGAAAAGCAATATGGAACCACGTTTATGTTTATTTTAGTGATTACCGTAATTACTCGTTCACCACCAAACAAACTCAATTGCCATTAGGTCTAATTAAAAAATGCAATCACACCAATTATAACAATAAACAAACGATACACAATGAAAGTCAATATTAAGATAATGCATTACTGTTAGCATAAATTGCAACATTGACCTTCGAGTTAAATATTCTAAAAGCAAATAGCATCGCTATCTATTTTCCCTCGAAGGAAAAAATCGTTATTCCTCTAGCGAACAATTGATGAGCAGAATATTAACAATTTCTAACATTGGCGATTTCTACATTTGAAATAGGTCTACAGCAGTATATACAGCGTGGAAAAAATCAAGGTCAAAATAGAATTTATAATACGGCAGTAGTATTGTCTTTGCTACATATATTTTCCATTAAATACATGTTAACATTTCATATCATACAAAAAGATTATTCATGCATTGCAAAATCTAGAAAATCCACGTCACTAGTAAATTTCACTGTAGAAGTTAGGAAACATTCTATTGGCACACTAGTTTATTATGTTTTAAGGCCGATACCTGCTGCAAATATCTTTGATGGCAGTTGAAATTATTCAGTGTACCAAATATATTCTTATTCTTTTAAATAGTCGCTATTTCTTTCTCCGATCTTACTGTACGTCTCGTGTTATCGCTCCAAGTCTCTCTCCCCACCGCTCTCAATCTTTGTCTTTCCCTCTCTCTCAATCTTTGTCTTTCCTTCTCTCTCTCAATCTTTGTCTCCTTCGTTAGAATCTTCTATCAATGACGATAACTTATGTTTTCTACTAATGTCTAAGTTTTGAAATAGTCCCTTCCATCTCTCTCCCATGTCTGTATACACAATGGTCAATTGAATTACCTGTTCAACTCTTCAACATTTTAGTGATTGACACTATTTACACACATCAGGTTTTTATGTACATCCAATTCTTCAGCTGTCACTAGATAGTATCTAACTTACTAGTGAAAGTCAGGTAGATACAAGTCTAGGTGTTATCTCTGTCAGTACCTTCTTTTTGCAGACAAGATATAACGTGAATGTATTTTGCAGCAACGGTGTCTGCAGACAAGGATATTTTAAGAATGTTAGTTGGTCAGCTCACTCATTCTGCATTTGTTCCAGTGCATGTAAAGCATACACTGATCTCAATATGTCCAAACCATGTCAATCTAACCATGGCAGAATTTTCCCGAGAAAACTTATAATTAACGATATTGATGTTGTACTATTGGCCTACTGTATTAACTGTTTCATCTTTATAAAAATACAGTTTTCATTTTGGTTGAGTAGGCCCACTGTACGTACGGTATGTAATAAAAATATGTCAGATAACGTTTGTATTGTACCTAATTACGCCATTTAATGTATCGGCCATTTTCATATCACAGACTATACTGATAACGACAGCCACATAATTGATTTTTTTCTTGTAAAATACAGTGTCTATATTTTATATTGAATTTTACGCACACCAATCAATATTGCTGTTTTAATATATTTTATATATTGTTCTATATATCTGTCACTCTGACGGAACAACGCTAAATGAATCGAAGCATTTCTATTAAATTTTACTGCTAAATTGATACTCAATATTTCTATACGTGCTTATCTACTTTTTAATTTGTCTAACGTTCATAATACAAAAAAACAACCATTTGTTCACCATCACATTATACCTAGAAGAAATGTACAAATGTGTCTCGTTGCCATAGTAACCCACGTTTCTAATGATTTAGTACAGCTCATCTATCATAGGTTAAAGTAACTTATGGTGTAGTGTGTTATACATCACTCTCATCGGATGACCTACGGGAATTAAACCTTGCCGCAGCCCAGATAGGGGTTCAATTGTATACATAAACATGTGGTTACACGCGCGCGTAGTCGAGTTTCATTTGCATAATTTGGATAAGTGAAAATGACTCTTTAATGTTTCATTAAATACATAAGTACTACTGGCTCCAGTACAAAAGTTAAGTGTCATTCTATGAACCAGCTTATCAAAAAGGTTAAACATGCGAAAAGAGGAAACAATTACTTTTCAAAATGTGGGTATTTGTAAGCCACAAAGCCACAAGATGCGTACAAACGTTGGTAGTAGGTAGTTTTAGCGGATGACGTAAACATTCTACTCATTTACATATTACTCGTGTAGGTAGAGTATCCCGTATTTATTCTGAACGTAGAGGAATGTTAATAGCCTGTGATGATAGTGGCAGTTCCTTTCCACACCTTTACCTCCAAAGTATTCTTCAACCAGGAACTCATTTACAGTGGGTAGGACCTGCTTATATCGGGAATTAAACCCGGGTCTTTCTGTATGATAGTCAAGTTTACACTCAGCTACCACATGCATTTCCGCGCGCATTTGTCATGATATTTTAATAAACGATGTATTCTGCAAAAAAAAAAGGAAAAAGAATTATCAAAATGGATATTCAACACCGTCAATATTTACGCGCTGTTTCCTTTTGAAATGTGTGTTAGGGCAATGATTGATGGTCTTGCAACACCATTTTATTATTATTATATATATTGATTTCGCAAACGATTCCAGTCAATTCTTATTAATTTGTAGACCTGTTATTTTTTACAGTTTCTGCGTCACAACTAGTACGTGACTTAAAACTGGAGCCATATATAATAACATAAGGCACTTAGAACGAATGGTCAACTGAATTACGCTGTTCTTTTGGTCGACCTCACCCAGTTGCTTCAGTAACATTCGTGACGAATGTTCATTAGGTTAAACATATTAGCTAAAATAAAAACGAGCTCTGGTGGCGTATGTGGAACTCAATCTCCCAATGTATTTAATTAATACTTTATATCATACGAGCTCATGTAAACTTATACTCGTACTAACAACATGCAGCGTTCCACAAGCTAAAATAACACCGAAACCAGTCTACTTCTATTCTCGCTATGCTCAATATTCATATCTATCCTCCTCATGAATATTAATTAGATCAGAAAGATCGAGCTTAAAACCACCTGTTATTAGTTATCATCAAGCAAATATATATGTTTAGGCCTATGTATGTAAATATCTATTTTCTTTATCTGTGTGTGCTAGATTTACTGCGTAACACCAATCAATAAATCGATCAATCAATCAAATAGACTTTTTGTTGAATTTAACTATTTGTTTTGTCATTTTATAAGTGAAAACATTATTTTGTTCGTGTTTTTTTTTCTACGGAAGTTATAAACTTTATTAAAACTAAAAAATAACTAATTCAAAGTCTGATTTAAGTAATCTTAATTGTTTTTTTTTGGGGGGGGGGGAAGGGGGTGGCAATACATCTTTAACTGATGTCCCAGATTTATGAACTTTTAAATGTTTTATATTAAATAACAAACAGACAAGTTTATTTAGATACAGCCGTTTGAATGCTTTTAAGTTGTTTATACCACTATTCTAGTCATGTTAACATTTGACAAATGACTTTGTATTGAAACTTTAGGAAACGTAATTAGAAAGCATTTGCCAATTGCAGTATTCTCAATGTTCAGTTTCCTTAATCAAACTCCTCCCGATAGACCAATACCATTACTGTCAATCAAGAAATGCCCCTAGTTAAAGAAGTAGTTAATTACAGACAGTAATTACAGAATGCTCATGAGGTTGAGATTTGAACTGGACATGTTTTGAAACTAGTTCACATTCGGGCCAGTTTTTCATAAAAAGACAATTTGCTTAATTAGTGCTTATTTCTTCCTAATTAAGGTCACAAAATCGTAAGGAAGTTTTTCGCGAGGGATAGGTCTACATCAATGTATATCATGATACATATACTGATTTCGTTTATGCAGCAATCGTGAGCGTAATTAGATAGCGTAAAGCTAAAAAAAGTGTGATGTACCTAAATATGGTAGTGATATGCTCAAATATGGTATTGATATGACATAATCATGTCCATATATGGGCACATAACATTTGTGACGTTATTTGCTAGATCTTGGTTTAAAATTAGTCTGGCCGTCCTTCTACATCTAAAATATCCAAAACACGTACACTTGATAAACATGTTTTGACGCGCGCTATAAACTCTGAAACGTGACCATAATTAGAATAGGCCTACGTGGTTTGTCTGTTTCACGTAATATGTTGGTCATTAGATTGTTGCAAACTCTAATTCAATCTGGATATCCCAAATGTACAACATAAACTGTAGACCTGCCCTAAGCATGTAGTTATTTTAAAGCTCAGGTACAGGCATGAATTTTAAATATAATATTTGGTTAATTGTACATAAATCAAATATTTGTAACAGAAATCAAGACGAAAAAACATGAATTTTCCTTAATATGGTCTAATACAAAATTTGGCAAAATTCTTCCATAAAAACCAGAAAGACTTTTTTTCGGTTACTATTAAGGGTCGCTTATGGTCTTTCCGATTGCTTTCTCTACAATACTATTTATTCTCCCATCTTGGGTGGCTATTGTAATAACGTGAGGAGAGAGCGCCATATCTCAATCTTGTCTGGAGGCAGAATCTCGTCTATGACACAATTATAATGCATGTTGAAAAAGATTGTATATCGAAGCGTTATAATATTTCTGAATTACGTAGGCCTTCCATGCCTAAAACGTGACAAAATTATTATTTCATTTATCTAACTTAACTCTTAACAGCATGACGTCTCTACTTTGTTCAAAATAAAAAATAGGTCTTGTGCAATTATAAACCAATGTCCTACTCACTATTGCACACATCTTACAACCATTATGTCTCATTTAGTCCCTTGACGACCCGACTGGCTGCATTCTCAATGTTGCTGAAATTAGGCTAACGTTAATGAACTTAACCTACTATACTACTCATGAGGGTTGAACTACTTTTACAAGTCCTCTGTCAATAAAGTTTATTCAAGTACGTGTCATTTTTATTTTTATTTCAACTTATGAGGGATGACCCTTCAAATCAGACCCAGGCGTTCAAGGCATGTTTCTACATTACGGTACCGGTAATGTATTTCAAATTCTCAGATAGGCCGTATATCGATTTATAAATGCTTGAATAATAGTTAAGAACCATGCATGCGATGGATTAAAATTACTCTTTTACAGTCTAAAAGTATATATATATAGTAAGTGTATATTGGTAACACTAGACATTATGTTATATCTAAAATATATGTGTATTTTAATAGACCTAGACACTATAGTTCATATGCCTAATGACTGTCAACGGACAGTTGAGATATACCTAGTGACATCAGAAATAAGTTCTTTTGGAACGGAGCTCTTGGTTCGAAACCCATTGATGTTATTGGGTGTTTTCTTTATGTTGTTAGTTGAGAGCAGGGAAGAATGAAAAAGAGAGATTATTTAGAGTGATAGGCTGAGTTATATTTAGGAAATGTCTTGCAATCTCTTGGAATTCAAAGAAACTCTTTGGGGAAACAGATTACACTCCTTGGATTATGTATACATTTTCTGAATCAATAGGAATTATTTCCTCTTAAAATCCAATGTTCTAATTTGTTGTTCTTAACTCTCACGTGTCGTACACTATTATTTATGTAACATTTACTAAGACTTAATCGTGCTATGCGAGTTTTGTCGTTATAGCTTTCCTGATAAGCAGTTATTACATTTTATCCCCATCAAATTTTATGACGTTGTTTATTCTGGACAATAGTTATTAGGCCATGAAACCTTTATTAATTCACGACATTTGCGAGATAAATATCTGCTTTGCTGTGCAACGCGGTTTTTTTAGATCAACAGCTGCCGCAGTTCGAAGCATAGCTTCATCATAGGATTGTCATTATGTAACTACGATGTGTTGAAATAAAATATGTTCCATTTGTTTATTAGGTCTAGTAAAAATTTAAAATAAGTACAGCTTTATAAGCATTATAAAAAAATATATATAAAATAATAGCCTTTTTAATGCTCTTCATCAGATTGATGTTTTTCAGATAGATTGATCTTCAGTTGTAGTGATCTTTTTCAGGTGGATTGATCTTTTCCAATTGGATTGATCTTCCTCAGATAGATTGATGTTTTTCAGGTGGATTGATCTTCCTCGGATAGATTGATCTTTTTCAGGTGGATTGATCTTTTCCAATTGGATTGATCTTCCTCAGATAGATTGATGTTTTTCAGGTGGATTGATCTTCCTCAGATAGATTGATCTTTTTCAGGTGGATTGATCTTCCTCAGATAGATTGATGTTTTTCAGGTGGATTGATCTTCCTCAGATAGATTGATCTTTTTCAGGTGGATTGATCTTTTCCAATTGGATTGATCTTCCTCAGATAGATTGATGTTTTTTCAGGTGGATTGATCTTCCTCAGATAGATTGATATTTTTCAGGTGGATTGATCTTTTCCAATTGGATTGATCTTCCTCAGATAGATTGATGTTTTTCAGATAGATTGATCTTCTTCAGTTGGATTGATCTTTTCAGATAAATTGATCTTCAGTTGGATTGATCTTCTTCAGATAGATTGATCTTTGATGTTTTTCAGATAGATTAATCTTACTCAGATAGACTGATCTTTTTTAGATAGATTGATCTTCTTAAGTTGGATTGATCATCCTCAGATAGATTGATCTTTTTCAGGTGGATTGATCTTTTCCAATTGGATTGATCTTTCTCAGATAGACTGGTCTTTTTCAGATAGATTGATCTTCTTCAGTTGGATTGATCTTCCTACGATAGATTGATATTTTTCAGGTGGATTGATCTTTTCCAATTGGATTGATCTTCCTCAGATAGATTGATGTTTTTCAGATAGATTGATCTTCTTCAGTTGGATTGATCTTTTCAGATGAATTGATCTTCAGTTGGATTGATCTTCTTCAGATAGATTGATCTTTTTCAGATAGATTGATGTTTTTCAGATAGATTGATCTTACTCAGATAGACTGATCTTTTTTAGATAGATTGATCTTCCTCGGTTGGATTGATCTTCCTCATATAAATTGATCTTTTTCAGATAGATTGATCTTCCTCGGTTGGATTGATTTTTTTTAATTGGATTGATCATCTTCAGTTGGATTGATCGTCACTTGGATTGATCTTTCTCAGTTGGATGGATCTCAATTTCGCTCCAATTTCGACAGATTGTCCCCAACAATTACACCTTATCCAATCCAGACAATCTCGTTTAGCCTTAGGGTTGATTGAAAATAGCAATTACTAGATAATAGAAGAATTGACTCCGGCGTCAGAACCATATTATACTAGAAACATTTGAACTTTCAAATCACTTCCGAGCTATGTATTGTATAATTACAAGCAATGATTATAAAGATTTTTTATTATTTGAAATATCAGAAATTTTAATTTTCAAGGATGAAAATGTAAATATGCCGTGAATATCCGGCCTGGTTTCGTTTGTAAAATGGAAGGGCTTCTACAGTATACGATCAATATTCCATTTTGTGTCAGTTTCAGATTTAGTAAACGAGAAGGTACAAAAATAGGAACACCGTAGCTTTACTTATAGGCTTTTATTTGCGTTTGGCGATGTGGTTGGTCGGTATTTGAATAACCTTCCCTTGTTAAATTCATATAACGACATTTCTGTTTATCTACACAAGGCTTATTTTCATAGAAATTATCTTAGAATTAAAGAAAACAAGAATAATTTCTACCTGCCATCTGGATGAATGACTCCTGACACGAAGAAAGTGGATCGGTTTCATAAAGCCCCTCGGCTATGACCTATGTAGTATCCCACCTATTATTAATGTGTGGGTAAACATACTAAATGTTAGGCACATAGTTCATCTGCCAGGCCGATTGTAATATGAAGGAACATGCTCAACCATAGCAAGGATACACCTGTAGAGAAAGGCCAGACTTACGCCTAATAATGTAAAACATAAGATTTACTATTGAATGGAATTTAAAATATCTAGGTTAACTGTTTAAAAAGTAAATGTAAATAATATCTTGTCTTATTGTATGTATGTTAGGCATGATAAATACAAAAAGTAGGCCTTGTGCGTGATTGGGATGTTGTTTACGCAATGTTCACGTGAACTGGGGACTGCAAAACTGTCATTTTAAAATCCAATGAGACATTAGATGACGCTAATCGTAATTTATAGATTAGGTACGATTGGCCTTTAGCTATCAAACGAATGATTTTCCAATCAGTGTGTGACTCCGTTAGACGCAGAAACCGTATATCGAGTTTCACTTTTTTTTTGTAAAAACCTATTTCGAATTGCCACATAATGTAAATCAATCAAATTTTCCATTTTTTAACTTGGAAAAATATAATGTTGCCACGTATTTTTAAAAAGCAAGCACTTAAAGTACTTGCTTTTTTCCCTTGTGTATTTTGTTTTTGTTTGTTTTTTTTTTCACAATAGCGTCCGATTTCTAGTTATCGATATATTGGTGAGGTCACAAGTACATATTAAAATCTCGAGTTTTTCGTATCTTCAATATGGATCGAACTATTATATAACGCGCCCTCTGTCGTCTTAATGGTGTATAAAATAGCAACAAAATGTTGTTGGCGTAGTACGTGAACTTCACATTACTCCAAAGTGGTAACGTAGCGTATTCAACGATCACTCACGCTATATCATTTGGAATGAACTTATTATGTATTATGTATCGACAGTTTTACTACTTACGATAATAATCCAAAAATATTCTTTTCATCCCTTTTTTTTCTTACATCGTCAAAATTAAATCCAAGCAATAAATCTTAATTCAGTAAGTTTTTTTTTTGTTCTAAGTGCAGTAATTTGAATTTTTGTTTTCTAGAAAATATGTCCCTTGGAAATAAAAAATATAAACAAAAATAAAAAAGATTTATTTCTTTCTTGATTCAGTACAAACAATTCAACAAGTTGTAATGTAAATAACCAAAAATGAAAAAGATCATAAGTTAGAAATTAAGCTATTTATTCACAAGGAAGACGACTAATGCACGAGATGATGAAAACATTGTGCGTGTACAAGCTTTAGAAAAAAGTATACCAAGTTGTGTAGTATTACATTCAAACTTAAACGCAACGCAGTAATGCGCCTACATCACAGTGAGTGAGTTTACCAAATCAAGTAGGAGGCCCTACTAGTACGCGTGATTCATCACATCATGATTGTGTTGCGGTGCATTTACGTCCTTGCGATCGCATACCAAAATGGAAACCACCAAGCTTTCAACAGATTTTTCACTAGGTGAATTTGTCCGCACGAATCTAAAGCGTCAGCTTATACGCATGCGTAGAAAAAGATTTGGAAGATGGAAACATGAATACGCATGCGTATAAGCTCAACAGTTTGGATGATCCATCAAATGTGAGTAACATTAAAGGCCTTCCTTTAGGATAGCCCTATGAAGGGGAATCAAATTGCTTGCGTTTGTGCAGTTTTAATATGTTTAAGTTACGTTTATGGACTCATAATTTTATGGCTCAGCACACTAATTAAGAATGTATTCGGAGTGCATTGTGCATGCTAAATTATAAAGTAGAAAATAACATTTGTATGTGGAGGTAAAAGGTTATTATTAAAGTAGTATTGATTAATTAAAAACTAAAAACGCTCTATCAATTTTTTTTTCTGCGGTAGTGCATTAAAATGTTAATCTAAAAACATCAATACTAATGTTTTAATTAAACTAATAGACTGTACGGTATATTAATGTCCAATTTATTATTTTACTTTAATGTTTGAACGATCTTTTATAATTTTAAGAGGACATCTATAAGATAAATGGGGAAAAAATAACAATACAGGTATTGGTTTCAAAGGAAGTTTTCATATTGGAATAAATGTAAACAATGATATATTATAAGAACGATTATAATGAAAGGATATACCAAGTAGAAACATTCGGTTAGAATCTCTTTTTGTTCATTTCTCATTTCCTCATCTTCGCTGGTAATACATTATTTAATTTCCAGTATATGAACCCAGGGCTGTTTAATTTGTATCTATGCCTTTTAATTTATATAATAAATATTATGATAGATCCCAGGAAGCCCATTCTTCCAAAAAAATTTAATAATAAATTTAAGAATATCGTTAATTATTATTTGACTTTAAAAGTATATTGGACTTTTAATTAATGTTTTTTAAAAATGGTGCCACCTGAATGTAGAAAAACAAACATACGAAAAAATAAAGACAAAAAAAAAATTATGTTGTGTTGCATTACTTTAATTGATGTATGTTCCACTTGTAATATTGAAATGAATGCCTCAATAAATGACCTTAAAAGAAAAATTAGCATTATGATGTAAAGGTTAAGGTGAGTCCCGTGTTCTCTGAACGTAGGGGAATAAGCTGTTAGGAGCTCATTGTACTAAGCCTCGGAATTATGTGGTAGGGTGGCCAGTTCCTATCCACGCCGTCTTTTTCTCCCTAGTATTTTCAACCAGGTACTCATTTATAGCTGAGTGAACTGGGAGTCGTCGGGAATTGAACCCGGGTCTATCTGTATGACAGTCAAGTGTCCCAACCACTCGGCTACCCAACTTATGAGGTACGGTAATAAAACGAAAATAAAGGTGGGAAAGAATACTGTATTTTTTCATTTCACGCACACTTTGGTTAACGAACCAATCGGAAATATTTTGTCTATTCTGAATTAAATTCTTACTTAAAACAAAATGATCGCATTATACAAATAATTCTATCTAACAAACGAGACAGCATAAGTATACATAGATTTTCGAATAATTTAAATTTAACTATCTTTTTTGTTCTAAGCGTTATCTCTAGGGATACAAGTATAGAAATATAGATGATAGGCCTTGAATATATTATATTAACGACAGTAATAAATGGTAACACTACATTCACAGATAAAATAATTAACTGATATGAATTATTTTACACATGAAGGAATTTCGGAATAAATAAAAGTATAAGGGATTTGTCAAGATCTTCTGTTTGATGATCCAATACAAATATTAAAGATGTATGTAATCATTTTTTACATTTTTTTTTTAATATGCCATTTTAAGGTCACATAATAGTTATCCACTTTGAACAAAAATTGAATCGAAAAAGAAATTATTATCCTTAAAAAATTTACCTTAATACTTTAAAAATCGCCAGCCAATGGGTTTATGGTTGAATTTGACCATTTATTTTGTAATTTTTATATGAGCAAACATTTTTGTTACGGAGGGGATTAACTTTATTAACTATAAAATAACCTATTCAAAGTGTAATTTAATTAATCTTAATTTTTCATGTTTTTATTTGGGGGGGGGGGGGAGGGGCAATGCATCTTTAAATAAACTGGAAATACATTCGAAATTATTCTCAACTTTAAAAGCATTTTTCTCAAAACACTGATTGTAAAAACTACTTCAGACTGTGATATCTCTAGAAGCAGACATAGTATCAAGCTATTTTTTTCAGCATTTTAAATCTTTGATCATGTAGTTTCAGTATTTGAATTCCGAATTATGTCAGATTTTCCTTGCATGTGCCACATATATCGTATTATGGTATTATATAATATAGATACCTCAAATTATATAAACAAATGTTAAATATATAAAATAAAAGGCATCATTTCATCATCATCAACATTGCAGATTCATCTCTATCGTCACACACTTAACGTCTACATAAACATCATTAAATCGGATACTGCGAGTGTCTCTAACAGACATCTAAAAACCAATTACCTATTGTAACATGTGTGACAGACACATCAAACAGCTAATGATGGCAAATGTGTACTCGAGGATTTTAACCCTCAAATTACACGTGATTATCCTATATTTTAAAGTAATTTTTTAACTCTGTATGCTGAATGTTCAAAAGTGGTGTAATCATTGTGTTTAAGTGCTTGGAATCGATTAACGTAAACTGTCGACATCTTTTATATAGGCCTACAGCCTAATAGTCTGCCGAATAATTTGTAAAGTCTACAAGGCCAATGTTATTAAGATGAACTATAAGTATACAATATTATAAACAAAAGGCTTGTAAGATGATGATTAGCCGTCCACAATGCATATCATGACGTATGCTTACTGTATCCTGGTTCTGCAACTGTCATTAGATAGATGTTAACTGACCATCGACAGTCAGTTAGAAACCTGAATTATGATGCCCTTACATTCATTTGGCGGCTGCATTAAAGCAACAAATTTGTTTGTTTTAAATGTTGTTTTATAGAATGCTGTATCAAACATTTATCAAAACGTTTACGAAGTACCTCATTAAATTACGTAATTACTCCATTTAATAATGATATTTTACTCTGATTTAAAAAAAAGGTAAATTTCGTAATTGTAATTCATCAATGGCGCTTGTATAAAGCTCTGTCTACATTATCAAACTATGACAAAAACATGTGACGTACCCATATATGGACATGATGATTTCATATCACTACCATATTTGAGCATATCACTGTATTGTCGTCAGCAGACACGATACAGCAAGCTGTTTATTGTCGCTAGATATGATACGACTATCATAGGATCCGACTATCATAGGATCGACTACACACTATAAGTGTGAATATACTGATTTATTATCATACCATAAAGCTCGGTTCTCTTTTTTTTTTTGATGAGTTAGCGCAGCATCTACGGCCTTTTACCCACAATTACATAATCTAAATTTACATTGTTCTGCTATTAAACCTCACAGTAAAAAAATAATATCTTTGGCGTCGGCTTTGAAAATGCAGGTGTTACAGACAAACGTTACTCCTCAAATTTGTTTTGATAGTTAAATTAGGCTAAGTATATCTTTCACTGCAAACAAATATAGTTGCATAAACCATAACCTTTCGTAATTTTTATTTATTGAGGTATTGCTATCGGCATTTTTTGGCGTACTTGGTCTTCCGTTATAAATCAAAGAATTGTTTCCTGTTCAGAGCGATTTGCTTTTAAAATAGTTTTTTTAACGAAAAAAATATAATGCAATTCTAAGATTGAAAATGCATTAGTATAAGGTTTATTCACTACCGTTTTTTTTTTTGGTAACTCAGAAAAGAAAACCCTAAAGTCGTATTATATTGTCTGGCCTGGTTGTTACAGTTGATTTATCGTTTTCTTTTAAAGCTGATACAGGTATTACATATATTTAGTCAATAAACATTATTTGAAAACAAAACAATGCTATTAATATTCCGTAGTTGATTTTATAAATTGAAGACTGGTTCCGCGTTGTGCGTCGGCAACATTAACCCGATTGACGCGCGCACAAAAGCCGTAATCAGCGATTAAACGCACGTACAAAGTTCGTGATATTATTAACATTTGAACGCAGGCGTAACAAAACTGTGTTATATCAACGTTTAACGCATGCGTATAAAGCTGTACTAAGCCATCCTCTACTTGGCTAATACCTTTATAAAATAAGTACAAAATGTATTTTACTGTAGGCCCACTAAAACCGTATAAACTCATGTTACTTGTCGGGTCGATCCTGTGCGGATATTACAAATCCATTACAAAGCCATTTTCCATTTCTGCGTATACAACGTGTTATAAGTCGCTGTCCTAACTATTGGTTCTTATTTGGTGGACGCAACAAGGAACCAATCTTAAAGCTCTGTCAAACTTTATGTGACATCATCACTACCATATTTGGGCACATCACACTTTTTGTGTCAAACTAGTTTGATAGTGTAGACAGAGCTTAAGATACCTATCGTTAAAACAGTGTACACCCCCTCGCCACCAATATGTTAGGGTCTTGACCGCGTTCACACGCCGGGTTTGTTTATGTACACTTTTAATTCCGAATCTTAATTTCTTTAGATAATTGTGGCCAATAGATGCGTGTAATGAGGTGTAAGTCGTGTCAACATTATCCGGATGCCTGCCCATATTACGCCGACAAAGCCGCAATCTGAGTGGAAACATCACTAATGCTTGCTTAGTATTTTCAAACTAAAATCGCCGAAGATTCATCCGTGTGATTAAGGTGCAGGTAAGCTATTTAAAGTATGTTATTTAAAACACGTATGTTTATGTCTTAAGCATTACAGTTTGAGATATAAAGAAACTGAATCCTCCCTCCAACACACTATTAGTATCGGTGATAGGGGGCGGTGCCATTTATTGGAATGTTTAATTATTTCAATTCAATAATGATCTATTACATTTTGTACAATCCAATATTCTGGGTAAAAAGAACGGTGATAATATTATTCGCATGTCATTTTTAGTATCAATCAGATGCAAACTACGGTAAAGTCAAGGAGCTAAAGTAAGGTAGGCCTAACGACTGTCAGTTTATATATTATTGTATGGTTATGCAATAAGTGTATCTTTGCCGTAAGGCTGTGCATAAAGGAAAGTCAAGCAACTATAGTTCGTCGTGGCAAATACACATAAATGCGCATACACTGACGGGTTTGGTTAAATCCCCATTTGTGTTTATAAACACAATTTAAATTTCAATTCTAAATTTTACGGATGACAGATTAGTTAGATAAATGAAGATGAATATAGTCGAATTTATTACCTGTATATAAAGTAGGCATATTATCTTTGGCGATAAAAGGTACACCCTACCAGGAAAGAATGCGATTATATTGACCATATAGATAGTTGACGACGCTGTCAATCTATTAAGTAGGCCTACTATAAATAATAAGGGCCCAAGTCTGGCAGAAATATGCGCATATTATGCTCAGTGTGGCAAGTTGTATGCATTATATAGGGCGCGATACGTACCTTTACTTTCGCTTTTTAAAATTTAGCGATATCTCGACTACGTCAGTTGTAGAAAGCTTGTTTCGCGTAAACCCACGCGAGACTTTAGTGTATTTTACACATGTTTCAGCACATGAAAACGAAACATTGACGTTCGAATCGCCGGACCTGACCCGTCCTGAAACAGGTGCGAACGACCCTTTAAGCTTGGTTCCCACTAGGACGCAACGCAATGTAATGTGACCAATCACGACACGGTACATGATGATCCATCACGTTGTACGCGTACTGATTTGTAAAATTACTTCCGTTGCGCTTATATGTTTTTGCGTTTACATCCAATAGGAAACCGGATTGTGCGAACGGAGGTTGGTAATCAGAAAAAGGTGCTTTAAGGCCAATTTACCCAGACGAGCGCTAACATTTACAAACAACTCGGAGCGCACAGCCGGTTTCCTATCAGGATAAATACACACTCTACATGGGAACTAAGCTACGCGGTTGTCCGCTTATCGTGTGTAAATTGGCATTTAAGGTGATCAAAAAAAAAAACGCAAGTGAAACAGAAACCCGTTTCAGACGTGTTTACGAACCTTCAAAAACGAAATTCAGTACAGTGATGACACTAAGCAATTGAAAGTTTGTTTACGCAAACATGTAATATAAATGTAAATGTCCAATAATCGTATCATGTATCGGATGTTATACGTCATTTGAAGTAACATAAATAACATTTAACTTGACAGACAGAATTGAAAGAAAATAGAAGCTGATCTTTCTATACTGTATAAAGCCTTCTACTTAAACACATACAGCGATAGTTTGAATAACAAAATATAAATGAAAATTCAAAATGATATATTAAAACATGTTTATGATAATTCAGAAATTGTAAATAAAAAGTGTGAAAATTCTTCTCACACAAGCATATTGTCATTTGCACCAAATTTTCGTGCGGTATCATGTCTAGAGACAGATAACAGTATTTGTCTGCAAACCACACCCTTTCTCCCACATGAATCACTGATTATACCTACCTAAAAGTATTTGTTATGTCATCACTTTTTCTGCCCTGTGCCCGTATACGGTCGCATGCAATGAAAGAGCAGTTCGTGCTGTTAAGCACGACATTGTACGAGAATAGGCTACTGTTACACTATTTTAGTGGGACATGTGGGTAACAACGCATTTATCTTTAAGCGTGTTTCCCACTAGCGACGCAACACAAGGACGTAACGCAACGCAAGTGAATTGACCAATCACAAGTGATGGCTTATTCGCTTGTGATTGCTAACTTCGCTTGTCATTGGTTAAAACGCTTGCGTTGCGTTTATAATAATAATATAATAATACCAGATTTATATAGCGCCCTTTTCATGAGTAATCATGCTCAAAGGCGCTTTACAAGCATTATTACCCCAGTATTTTTTGGGATCAAACACGTATAGAAACATACTCCCTAATGCAGCCGGTAACCAGCGCAGTTGTGTCTAGATCTAACTGGGTACCCATTTATACACCTGGGTGGAGAGAGGCAACGTAAGTAAAGTATCTTGCCTACGGATACAAGCAATGCGGCGAGAGTTGGATTCTAACCTAGGTCTGACGATCGGTAGTCCAACGTCCAACACACTGCGCCACACGCCCTCGTTTACGTCCTTGCGTTATGTTCTAGTGGGAACCAAGCTTTGGAGATTCAACGTAAACAAATGTTAACCGCCTCGCGGCGTGCGGAAACTATTAAGAGATGACTTTAGCTTTCAATTATTCAATTTTTTTGTCTATACCGTAGTCAGGACACAGTTAATGAATGAAAACCGCCTAAAACAATCAGTGGTCAGCCACTACATAACAATTACGGTTCAATCTTTAACAACGTTTTAAAAAAAAAACCTAACACATTTAACACACTCGTAAAGCTACGTTCACACTACTGCGTGGTTCCAACTAGAGACGAAACACAACGACCTAACGCAACGTAAGAGATTTGACCAATCACAAGCGATACAGTAATCGAACTGTCGCTTATCATCAACTTGTTTGCGTTGCGTCTACGTCCTTGCGATGCGTTCTAGTGGAAACCAAGCTTAAAGCGTGGTTCCCACAAACGACGTAACGCAACACAGCGAACCGACGACGCAACAGTGCTGCGAACATCGCAGGTTTGATTTCACGCAGGCGGGAGCAACACAATTAAGCTTGGTTCCCACTAGAACGTAACGCAAAGACGTAAACGCAACGCAAGCGTTTTAACCAATGACAAGCGAAGTTATAGACGGTTAGCAATCACAAGCGAATAAGCCATCCCTTGTGATTGGTCAATTCACTTGCGTTGCGTTACGTCCTTGTGTTTCGTCGCAAGTGGGAACCACGCTTTATTGAAAGGTCATTTTCTTACGTTGCGTATAATAGGTTGCGTTTAAACGTGGCGTCGCTAGTGGGAACCACCCGCTTAATGCTTGGTTGGTTCCTAGAGACGCAACGCAAGCGAGTTTACCAATGAAAAGTGACGATTTTATCTGGAACTTCAATGTATCAACTAGTTCTGTCCAGGTGAATAACACTCTAGATTAATTCATGCATGTTTTTTAAATCCAATGTTAACATATTTGATAACGAATACAGAATGTTGGTCGATCGTGACTAGTCAATCACTATATTAAAGTCAAATTAGTTGCTTTAAAAAATAAACATCCACCATGCTCCTAATGTAATTCTCGGTCTCGTTTGACTCGAAACATTGTTAAGTTGCATTCACACGAAAAGGAAGACTGTGTCTCTTTGTTAACTAATGGAAAATCATATACATTTAAACGGCGCTGCCTTCCTTTCCGAATATAATCCTCGTTTTGCACGTTGTTAATCTATCACATTCAGAGTGGTTCCTTTTCACGGAACGAAGACGGGGTCCTTTTATTAAATAATGGAAATTTATATACATTGAACGCAACTGTTAAAACACCATTAGAAGTCTCCCTTTCTCCTTATTTATGCCGTTTATTCATTACGTCATCCTATTAATCACGCATAACGGAGTGTAACTAACGCAATCACAGAGGTATCTCCATGGTGTAAAGTGTATGTACAAATACTAATCTGGGATCCCACCCAGCTATTGCATTGAATATTTAATATACGTCTAGTACCGTAATTGACATGTTATTTTACAATGGTTTCTAAATTTCAATTACAATGCTCTATCAATAATACAGAACCAGTGTGATTGTCCAGGATTGTCACCTGGGGATACAGAGCCGCCAGGCCACAGAACATCAATAAAATGTCATTTTTTTCTCAAATTTACCGCAATAGTATATCAAAATCACGTCAGCCTTAAGTATTATATTATAACTATGATACTCCATGTTAAAAAGTGACGTTCTGTACATTACATTGGATTTAAAAAAATCAAAATCTGTCAAATGATAATTCAGTATTAAAATAATGATACAATCAATCAATACAGTTTATTAGCACGGCCGCGGTGAATCTATTGTACTCACATCGAGTAGAGGTTAGCGAGACTTTTTTTTAAATAAAAACAAATACTAAAATTAGATTTTAAACTTCCTTTCACTATTTAATTTTCAATTAAAGTATGATTCCCACAAAGGAAAATAATCATTTATAGGGTTGGTTTTACTAACAGGAAACAATTTAAATACAAAACGAACATCAATCAGATTAAAGTCTATTAAATTGTATACAAATTACAAAATGCTCCGTTAGTCGTTATTGTACGCACGTCTTATGCCTTGGAGACGTATTAACAGTATGTTTACGATTTGAAAATAATACATCCATCATTGGAGTTGGGTGCTATTGATATCAGCTTTACGCTAAAAAAAAACGTGGGCTGCTCACGTTAAAATCTAAAAGAGAGACAGTTTGAAGAGTAATGATGTCCAGGGCTCAAGGCCTAATTCTAGGGGAGTTTTAAAGCGCAATGAAGACTATTTTCCCATTCAAAATGTCAACTCGCCACGGGACCTGATTAGCTCAGTTTCGACGATGAATAGTTTGTATTTCAATTAACGGTGTGGATTTGGAGATTAATGAATCGTTGTTGAATGGTTTGGATTGAGTGTTTGGCGAAGTTGGCTTGCCATCAAAATAATGTAAGCCTGATATTTTACTCTTTGAAACCGTTTTTTCGCGCCGCTCCTTTTAGGCAGTTATATTCAAGAGAACGGAAGCATTAGGAAACAGTGTGGTAGCTTATTACGACTGAAAATGGGTATTGGGAAACGCGGATAGGGCATGCGCACGACCCAAAGCACGTCTGGATTATCGTCGTTTGTTTATCGGTCGTATAGTAGGCTATAAAGGGGCCTTTAGTATTAAAAGCCATGATTAAACACTAATTAGACGCGTGGAATTATTTAAGTAATTTATTTCTATGCAAGTAGACACAAACTCATTTTAAAAAAACATAAAAATCTTAAATTGTCTGTAGGTTTCTAATTGATAAAGCCTGTTTTCATGTCGATGTTATTCGACGCTACCGTTAACAATAATCGGCAATCTCCTACGTAAACATTGAAATGTTAACGATTTACAGGAAAAGGTACTCGCTATCGTTATCATTTCAACTTGATCGTTTTCAAACGATCGTCGTTGAACTACGACGATAGCGTCGAATAACGTCGACAGAAAAACAGGCTTTGATGGCATGTTGGTCAAATTGGCTATGCTTGTCTACAGAATCATATACCTCATTACATTTGTTTTCTCGTTGTTATTGGAACGTAGGCAATACGATCATTACGCTTAATATCATATAGTTTACTAATAGTAATATATTCTAACTTTATGGGGCCTGAAATGATAAATACTTAATACAAAGGTGACAGTTCGACCTACTTCTCTGACTATTAAGAACTCGGTCGAATGCCTTAGTGCCCATGAAGCGGTAAGAAGTGTAAAAACGGTACAATTTCTTAGAATACGACAATCATTAACACGTACACTTTGAATAATTAGGTTATCAATGAAATAAATTTTATAATATTTTAAACTTTAAAGTTAGTATTTAACATTTCAACATTCTTATTAGTATAGTCTTTCAGTCTGATGATTACTTTTATAGAATTAAAATGTTTAACTGACCATTTGATCACGCAAACTGTTTTCCATAGTAATAATTATTTTCATATTACTAAATAATCCTATCATGACAGACAACGTATATTTCAGTTGCTTGAAATATACGGTATATTATATTGTTCAATTTGATTGGTAGACATAGACTAATGCTAATTAGTACATTCTATTATAATTGTGTAAAATAATACCAGTCTGGTCCGCGGTCCTGTTCGTAACTTATTCAATCAATGTTCAATGTTGGGTTTTAGAAAGAGAGTTTTGTTATCAAAATATCACCCGATTCTAAGGTACGGTATTATGTCTAAAGACAATAAACACCACCTGAAGTTTCTTGTCTGCTGACTAACAACCTCATTACTTAAATACTTTACTCTTGGTGTTTCTTGTTGGGATTTCTCTTTAGTTTATTAATGTTATCATGTAATAGTTATAAACTGTTTTCTTCTCTGCTGGCTAGACGTGGATTAATTGGATTATTTTAATAATCTTTTAATCTTATTACCTCCGCAAAGGAGGTTATGTTTTCACCCCTGTATGTTTGTGTGTGTGTTTGTGTGTTTGTGTGTGTGTCTGTGAACAGCCTGGAGGCCACAGTTTTTATCCGATTCTAACCAAATTTGGACACAATGGTCTATGCCAAAAAAGCTCGGACGACTTCGAATTTGAGGGGGAAAGGTCATAGGTCAAGGTCACAACTAACAAAAAACTATTTTACTGCCTAGAGACCACAGTTTTTATCCGATTCTCACCAAACTTAGCCACAATGATCAATGACTCATATAAATGTGGTGACATTTTGAAGGGTCAGGGTTAAAGATCAAGGTCCACAAAAAAAAAAAAAAAAAACAATAATAAAAAACCTCAGTCGGACTTGAACCAGGGACCTCAACTGTGAGAGGCTGGATACATAACCATTACACCAAACTCTCATCCACTACTTTGTAGTGTGCAGTTAGCCTATTTACACTTTAGAACTAATAAAGAAAATGTTAAAACAAATAAAATTTTCGGGGGGAATTTTATGTAGGGGAATTTTACGTGCTCTCACAAACAGTTCCATTACGACAGGCCTAAAGAATATACAGGTTGAACATCCTCCAATGTATACACTTAGTTATTGAGTCAGTTTAATGTCACAAACTTAGTCCTCAAATATATTAATTCTTGGTGATCTCTTCAGTACGAGACTGTCCTCCCAGGGGGCCCAGTACAGGACCATTATATGATCCTGCACGATACTCTTTTACGAATAGTACCGGGTCTGAGTTCTGTCATTACATTAACAACGGCTTTTACGTCCTATCCGAAGGACGACGACAAAATAATGTATCTAGTGTAGTAAAGTATCTTGTCTGAAGATACAAGCAATAATCAGACAGGTCTCAACATTATTATTCTCTCATATCGCTCTCTAAATAGTCTAGACAGCACCCAAATATTCTCAGATGGTCTCTCTCATCCAGGCTCTGACCGGGTCTATCTATAAGACGATAATAACCGGCGTTTCAACGCGGTAAAGCCGTCCGTATGGACACTCCAACAACTGTACTAAAATGCCATATTGTTAATAATTACGGTATGTCGTCCTATATTTCTCTTTAAGATCATCTTCAAAGGTTACAATCCATTAGTAGTACAAAATATCAATTACCAGCCGTATAAAATGTCAAATGTTCGATTTTCTAGCAAGTAAGTTTAGTTGAAATACTATTCGAATCAATACCATTACTTTGACTCGATATTGTTACAAGATATTTAAGGTCGATTTTATGTAACTATACGTTATCAGGTCTTTCGAGCAAAACGTAACTTTTTTTCTCTCCTGGGGGCAAAACAAGATTCGAGGGAAAGTATTGTGTCTGAGCGGGTGATCTGGAGATCAACCCAGGCAAAAGGAATTGAAAGAGCAGTTCTGGCTTGTGTGGATGGTGCAAAATGATTGACTCCACATGCTTCACCGTTCACTGAAGAACAACAGACATGTATGCAGGATAGGAAATTGGGATCCATCATTGGAGGACGTCAGATGACACTGGATTTCGAAGCACAGCTTCCAAATTTCCCCCGACCAATGTGAGGCTGAGCTTTGTTTGTTAAGCTGTCTACACTATCAAACTAATATGGTAGTGATATACCAAAATATGGAAGTGATATGATATCATCATGTCCATATATAGGAATATCACCTTTTAGAGTGAGTGGCCGAGCGGTTAAGACAGTGGAACCGTAATTACGTAGTCATAACATCGGCAGGGGTTCGAAGCTCACTCACTCTAAGGTTTTGGAGGTAGAACGAGTCTTCTCGGATAAGGACTATAAACCGTAGGTCCAGTGTACACATCTAGCTCGTGTGCACTTTAAAGAACCTAGTACATCTTTCGAGACGAGTAGGGTGTTACCCCGGTGTATTAGTACATCACAGCCACTGATCACCAACTGGGCTCTCTGGGAGACCAGTCTTTGACTGAAGAGGTTACCCAGTATAAATATAAATTTCAATCAATTTCACATAAAGTTCGATAGTGTATACAGAGTACCATCCCCTTCCACAACAGTCAAAACCTTTTCACTCACTTACTTAATCACACAAACACCTACCCAGAGGGGCCACCATTTTCTAAAATGTTTAAATGTTCTGAGTACGGGCCGGCAGATAAAAATATTTTAATCTCTCACTCTATTTTAAATTTTCTGTGGTTGAAGAAAGCGAGTAATAATTGAAAATTGACTCAACTTAAGACAACATTCATTTAAGACGGATTACTTTTAATATGTAGATACTTAAATGATTATAATGACGACGCAAATTGTTTTGCTATTCCAATAACAGCAAAACAATTCTTATTTAATTAAACATTAACCATATGGCAACATAATATATATTACTCAACTTTTATTAGGCCTCTAATACAATGTCAATCTTTAGCCCAAGCGCGTGTTAGCGTAAATACCAATCTACACCACCGCGTTACTTGTTCCTGGGCGGGTTTGTTTCGCTCAACCGCCCGACCGCGTTCTGTGTTAATGGTCATGGAATAACATAAATTCTATATTTTTGTTTTCCGCTTTTACGTTACCGCTCGTCTGTGTAAATTGGCCTTAAAGACGTTTACGGAGGCAAAAATAATTTAATAAAAAGTTTAATCAATCAAAATGAATACGAGTATTTTTAAACTAGATGAGATTAACATTGGTCATAGACCGAATGATTCAAGTTCCACAATGTTAAATCGATTAAAATTAGTAAATATAAATATTCATTGAAATCCAATCAATAGGTTAACCTGTTTTAATATGATTGGCCAATAAATCTAAATTATCTTTATAAGACGAAAAATATATCAATGTAATTGGTTGATTTTGTATCACATGGCGTTGGATATTTCGTTCCATTCAACGGTAAAATTCTATTCAATTGTTCTATTCAAAACGGTCAGATTGTTTCAACATTTTGAGATAAGCCGACACATTCATTCATTCAGGCTTATCGCCTGACTTTATTTACTTTAGGCCTCTGGCCCCTAGTAATTAACAAAATAATAATATTACACAGAATATTCCTCATTCATTTTTTTTTAAATATAAATTATAAATTGAAATATCACAAAATGGACTTCGATGGATATATGCTAAAATGAGGAAATTGTTCCTCCTAAATGTGTTTTTTGTACGTTATAGTAAGATTCGGGATAAAATATGCATTTTTCGGAAGCAATTTAAATTTTAGCACGAACAATGATCAAACATCCAAATAAACAGGCCAATAAAATAATTTCTCTTTACTCAAAACTTGGTTGCAAAAACATCCTGGAATCGAAGAATGAATATTGAGCAGAAAAGTAAGATTGATAGAAGGATTACCAACATGATCATAAACATTAATATGCACACTGTTAGGAAAAGTGTTACATAACAAAAATTAATCCGTGCATATAAAAAAGTAAAACTATTCGAAACATCTTAACACCTTGGCGAGAACAAATTGACGGCGTAGAAGCTGTGTCGGTATTCTGTTCCAATTAATGACAACATGAATAAGATACGTTTTGTAAACAAACTCGTTATTTTTGTATGTTCATTTCCGTCCGATATACTACCTCTAATGGTTGAACGATTCTCTGACGTCAAAAGTTTTTGTAAACGATGTTGTACTCTGTTCTCGTCAAGTTTAAAAGTGAAAACATGCACGCCGACGAGTTTACATAAGAATAATAATACAACTGTACAAGTTGTATGTCACTTATTCAGAATACGAATCTTTTTAATGTTTACAGTAAAATAATTTTAGTTTTTAATAGAAATTTTTTCTGCTAACGAGAATTTAAAACTAAGATTGGTTTTAATAGAGATAGAACCTAAAAGATATGTATTTTAATAGAGATAGGCCAAAGTTTTGATAGATATTTATTTTCGAATAAATGGTAGCTTTTGGCGCGCCATAACATTGGAAATTTATTAATTCTATTGGTCAAGATCTTCGTCTCGTTGTTTGAAATGGGACGTCATATAAACTTTCAAGTTCAAACAATTTGATTTGCAGTGTTTCATAACGAGTTTACATAAGTACGGATATGTGATAATCGAAAACAGGCACTAGCAATTCATTACCTCTATTCGTCAAGATCTTCGTCTCGTTGCCTGAAATATAATGTGACGTCATATAAACTTTTCTTTCAAGTTCAAACGATGTTTTACCGTGTTTCATAACGAGTTTACATATAAGAAAAAAAACACATCGTCGATTTTAAAATGTATTCTTTACCGTATTTATCATCGAGTTTACATAAGTATTTAGTATTTCATACAAACAGGCATGTTAGCAATCATGTAACTGTTTTTGTTACCGTATTAATCATCATTCTTTAACTCTAGGCCTATTCGTCAAAATCTTAGTTTCGCTGCTTTAAATATTATGTGACGTCACATAAACCTTTTCTTTTATTTTTTAAACGATCGTTTCACATCGAGTCTACGGAAAACAGCGTGATGATTTAAATTAGTTTGGTAATCTATGCATTACTATCTGTCTCTATCTCGCCAAAAACATGATCTATCTTGTTTGAAAGACTTATTATTATATTATTAACTTATTATCAATTTTCTGTTCAATGACGTTTTACCATGTTTCCAAAAAGCAAGCACGGAGATTCGTTGGTAATTCATTATCATTACATAGCCCCATCGATTTGCCAACAATCATTCTTACTGAATATGAAAGATTACGTGGCGTCATCTAAGCCTGTCCTTTGATGATTATTTTCTCGTGTTTTCATCAAGAAGCATAAACAAGAATAGGTAAAGTCACTAAACACAATGTTTTAAAGATGTATTGTCCAGAAAAACATGAAAAATGAAGATTAATTAAATCAGACTTTAAATATGTTATTTAATCACTTCAAAATAGAAAAAAAAACGGAAAAAAATATGTTTTCACTTAAAAAAATTACAAAATAAATGCTAAACTTCAACCAAAAATCCATTGGCTGGCAGCCAATTTGACATTTTTTTGCTTTAGATTACAATTTTTTTAGGTACATACATTTTTTTTCGGATAATTTTTTTTTGTCAAAATGATAACTATTATGTTACATTAAAATGGAATAGGCCTATTCAACAAAATTGTTTTAAGAATTATTTTTTTCAGGGGGACAATACATCTTTAAGCATATTATTTACATTCGGCTGACTCACGGTCTTCTATTATAAAAACATGATTAGCTCTTGACCATGGATACACTTTTCCACTCCAAATACAGTAGAAAAAATAGGAAGAGTCTTTGCAGAATACATATACATGGTTTATCAAGATTAATTTCAAAATAAAAAACCAACATAAAACACAATGTTTACTGGAAATAATGACAATGCTGTGGGTATCAGTGCCTGGATGGAGATACAAAATAAAATAAGCAAAAAGCTAAATCAAAACGATAAAGTAAAACAGCCATACAAATTAGCAGAGCAACAGCAGCCCTTTGTCAGTATAGAATATACGCACTGATGAACGGCTAGTGTTGACCGAAAGCTCTGCTAATTTTTCTGGCTGTTTTATCTTATCCTTTTGATTTAGATTTTCGCTTTTTTTTTTGTATCTCCATTGAGATCCAGCCATTGATACAGCATTGTCATTTTTTCAGTAATTTGCCTTTGGATGGATATATATTTCAAATATACAAATATTTATATATTATGTCACAGATGCAATATACACTGATGTATGTTCACACCCGTTTCTTAGATCAAAGTAAATTACCCCCATATGTAATGTATTGACACCACTAATATCATCGAGATTCCATTTTAACCTTGGTTTGTCATCTACACATATACATATTGAAATTAAAATGCGTTCCGTTGTGAACATACTATTTCGTTTATTTGAAATTCACCGCAATCGTCGATAAGAGGACCTCACTAATGAGAACATGCTTTTAATAACTTACCCCAGAAATTGGAGGACTAAAAAGCAATGGCCAAAAGTACTAACATTTATGGTGCATATGTTTCTTGTTTATAAAAAAAAAATGTGATAGGCCTGCAAACTGCACACGGCGATTATTAATGTTACCATTTAAGCAGATTCCAAATTGATAAAATAAAAAGTCTGTGATTTGAAGAATTAGGAAAGTGGTATGCCTATAAATATTAAGATACGGACATTTCAGAAAAAGTTTGAAAATGCTAGGAGTGATATAACTGAACAAACACATGTTTGGCTTAAAGGCCAGATGCGGGCAAAAAAATGCTATTGATCATACATTCCAATAATTATTGATCTATAGTTTCCCCTATGTTTCATAATTTTTGGGATTTTATTTGTGTTACACGAGCTTGTTGAAAATAAGCACTTTCTTATCAGCAGTGGGGGGATAGTTCAAATTAATTACACAGTAAAATCTCTATTCTTTTGTACACAAATTTTGTAAATAGAGAGGCATTTTAAAAAGCTATGAAAAATAAACAGTGTGGTAAAAAATGTTATCAGATGACTAAATATAGCTAATATAACTTTAATATTACATTTCTGGTATTTTTATTCAACTTCAGATTTTTATTTTCATGCTATAGCAAAAATTATCCACTATCCATCTTTTTTCACCTTCTAGGGAGTCACCAGACATGTTATTACATTAGGTTAACTACCTAACTACTGAAAAAAGTCTTTCTGGTTTTTATGGAAGAATTTTGCCAAATTTTGTATTTGATCATATTAAGGGAAATTCATGTTTTTTCGTCTTGATTTCTGTTACCAATATTTGATTTATGTACAATTAACCAAATATTATATTTAAAATTCATGCCTGTACCTGAGCTTTAAAGCTTGCTAAGTGAACAAAACATGTTGCTGTGCGTTTTGTTGTATTATTGTATGGGACGCTATTCCTCTTCTACTTATTGCCGTATTAGTTTGGTTCATTAATATAGGCTAACATTAATTTGTTTACCTAAATTACGAGTTGGTCGTCAAAACAGCGAATTCAAGACACTGAGTGAGCTATGTATAATGTTTTTAGAACCACACATCTAAAGCACGTTTTTATCCACTTTAGTGATTGCAACTATGTATAAAAATTGGATAGTCAAGGACAAACAACAATACAACAAAATTACTACTGAACGGAGGAGAAGGATGAGAGTGTTTACGTCATCTAAGCCTAATCCAGATTCCATTTGTAAATCATAATCATTGCATAGAGGTGATAGCTGTGTATTTTTAAGAAATGACAATAAAATAGGTTCCAATAACCACAGTTATTGTAAAAACTCCTACTTCTTAAATCTTTTTATGAGTGCACGACGTTTAAATAGACCATTACCTCCGTGTCCGGTGGGAGAACAGCGGCTATATAACGCCAGACTGTGACAAACATCCCCTCGACCGGATCAAACCCTTTTTAGCATCGTTAGTATACTGTAAAACGTTGCTTCAATAGAAGAACATTTCAATGAAATTTGATATTAAGATTATACGCGACACTATGGCTCCTCACCAAGTAAAACTGTAAAATCGTTTTTATCAAGAAAATCAAATTTATTTCGTCAATTGAAGAATATATGTTAACTACCGAAAGACATAAATTCTTTGTAAGTGAAGGCATAAATAATATAGAAACAACAAGACGTGTTTTTTTTAAGCTGGCGCCATGTATGTAGGCTTATGAATACCGTTATGTTTTGATTAATTAGTTACAAATAGTGATGTTAATAATGTTTATTCAATTGAAGAAAAAAAACTACTTAAATCAGGATTATTTTCTCTTTTCAATGAATCTAAATAATCGATTATGTTTTTACAACATACCTACTGCCCTAAGTTGATTAATAAACACCACAAATGCGTAGCTGTTAATAAGGCTCAGGCTGAGGAAAAAAGACGGTGCTCAAATGTTGACCGCGGAGCAAAGCAGTTTTAGACGCGCATTTGAAGGGTTAGGTTTCAGTGTCGCATTTTGCCTGCCTACCGCGTGGCATAAAAAACATCTCACATTTTTACAAAAAGTGGCCATTGAATAGAACGATTTAATAGAAATTTATCGTTGAATGTAACGAAATACAATGACGTGATACGAATTAAAGGCTAAAGCAATCTATGAGTACATTCGGAAATCAATTTTTTGTTTCAAAACAAAAATTGAAAAAAGCTGTAATACTTTAATTACATGTGTTTTTTCTCGTATTCTAAAAGATTCAAAGTTGCATAGAAAATGGATAGAACTTTTGTATATATAATCTCATGTATATTTTTACGTGTGTTAACTAGTATCAGTACAGCCATAATAATGTGTTGTTTTGTAAACTATAGTAATCAATAATATAATAATGTCTACAGTCTACATCCAATAAATCCCAAAACATAATCCACATTTATTTTAAGAGGCACTATATGTCAACAAATAATTATTAGTCCTCTCTCCATGACGGTTGTCACATAATGCTTTGTATTATTTTTGTTTTTGTATTTATATGTTTCATATGGACAGTTTGTCTGAAATAAAGTTGAATTGATTGATTGATTGATTGAATGACAAAAATCTACACTTGTTACGGTAGAGTCTCGTTGTGTTATAGGCTTGACTACTATCTTGTGTTGGAATTAAGTATAAATTACTTTTCGAATTATTTTATCAAATTTAGAATAGAAAGAATTTAACATAGGCCTAAATAAAACAAACTTCAATTTGAATCAATATGGGCACAACGTTTAAACCGTGTATAATGATGAGATTTGATCCTCATGTAAACATATTTTTTTTTTTTTTTTAAATGCAAAAACGGATAAGTTTGATACCCATTACAACAACAATAATAATAAAATATGTATTTAGCAGCAGCGGAAGCTCGTTCATCAAACAGGTGTCCTTCTACGAGATCATATCAACACAAATGATAGCTATAAAATTAAAAAGTCTTTAAAAGGAACTATTTAGGCCTAACAATTTATCAATAAAATGCGTTGGTGGCGATCATTTATCGTTATAGAAAAGTGAATAATTGTGGGGACAAATAATACTGAGAGGTTGCAACGTATCACCGGTGAACGTATTCACTATTATAAGGTCGGGAAAAACGAGTTAAAGGCCCACTCTGAGAAAACGAGTTAAATGACCACTCTGTGAAAAACGAGTTAAATGACCACTCTGTGAAAAACGAGTTAAAGGGCCACTCCGAGAAAAAACGAGTTAAAGGGCCACTCCATGAAAAAAAAACGAGTTAAGGACCACTCCATGAAAAAAAAAACGAGTTAAAGGGCTACTCCGAGAAAAACGAGTTAAAGGGCCACTCTGGAAAAAACGAGTTAAATGGCCACTCAGGGAAAACGAGTTAAAGGGCCACTCTGGAAAAAACGAGTTAAAGGGCCACTCCGGGAAAACAAGTTAAAGGACTACTCCGGGAAAAAACGAGTTAAAGGGCCACTCTGTGATAAACGAGTTAAATGGCTACTCCGGGAAAAAACAAGTTAAAGGGCCACTCCGGGAAAACAAGTTAAAGAGACACTCCCGGGAAAACGAGTTAAAGGGTCACTCCGGGTAAAAACGAGTTAAAGGGATACTTCGGGAAAAAATGATTTAAAGGGCCACTCCGGGAAAAACGAGTTAAAGGACCACACCGGAAAAAAACGAGTTAAAGGGCCACTCTGGGAAAAACGGGTTAAAGGCCCACTCTGTGAAAAAACGAGTTAAAGGGCTACTCCGGGGAAAACGAGTTAAAGGGCCACTTCGGAGAAAACGAGTTAAAGGGCCACTTCGGGAAAAACAAGTTAAAGGGTCACTCCATAAAAACGAGTTAAAGGGCCACTCTGGGAAAAATAAACGAGTTAAATGGCCACACTGTGAAAAACGAGTTAAAGGGCCACTCCGGGAAAAACGAGTTAAAGGGCCACTTCGGGAAAAACGAGTTAAAGGGTCACTCCGTAAAAACGAGTTAAATGGCCACTCTGGGAAAAAACGAGTTAACGGGCTACTATTATGATTATTATTATTTTATCATCAATTAATTATGTTATACCTATTTTATATCAACCAAAATAAATGTTAAGCCTGGAGTAGCCTTTACAATAAATTAAGGTTTTCGACGTTCTGTAATAATAAAGTAAAATGAATATGTTCGAGTTTTTTTTTCAAAACCAATCAGTCAATATCAATCAACAGCATTGCTTAAACTAAAATAAGCCCACCGTAGATTTACTATGCGCGTACGTTAGATGTATGTTATTGTTTGTGTTCTTGACGTTCTAATATAAGCTTGAATAGTTGTAAGGTCTAAGTCGTTCCAGGAATGAGAAAAACGTTGTTTTTACAAAATACGGAAACAATCAATGTTAGTTAACGATAAGTGACATATAAAATTTGGATGTCACAAATAATTGTACTTTCTACGTATCTCTGCCGCCAGTCTAAGACAAGCCGTGATTCCTACGGTGATCCTTTACCAGGTAAAGCCGTTAAATAACGAGGCACAAGCCTTATTAACTGCTTCTTCACAGTTGCACACACAAACTATACGCGCGTTCACAACCTCTGAAATCATGTATGCATGCATTAGCTTACGTTCTTGCTGACAATTTTTTATTTAATATATGGTCTGAAGTGGTATAGTTTTGTACATATACATCTCTTTTAATATAGAGGGTGTCCCAAAGGAGGTTTTTATTGTAGTTTATCTTTATATTCTATCACATGCTCAAGGAAAACATACATCATACATAGCTACCGGACAATTGTTACAACTTGTGTTTAAACATTAATAATCAGTAATACATACTAAAAAGGAGAAATCATTAGAAGGATTATACAATGAAGCATATCAGCTTAATATGTGCAATTTAACGTCTTTTTTTCTTAACGATATAAGGCGATTGTATTCGTACGAATCGAAAGCCCTGGTTAATGCGCACGCGTATTAATAATTATACCAATTTACTTTTTTTTTGAAAAAATCGAAATCATATCACTTCGTTTATTTTGTACGTGGCAAATAAAAGTAGCTCTGCCTTAGGAAAAAAACAGATCAGAGCACGGTTTGATTCGCGTAAATATGGCTGGAGAAAAGTCCGGGATATGTTACTTTTCCGATAACACGAGTGATTTATCCGAACCGGAATCCGGGCTCAGTGTGAACGAAGCTTAGAGTTACAACCAAATATCTATATTTTGTCAGAACTTTTTTCTTGTTTACTGCCGTTAAATCACAACAGTCTCATTATCCTGTCATTGAAGTATTAAGAAAATGAAAGCTTACCGTAGCTATATCTACGGTTATTTCAGATTACGGTTCATTAATAAGAAGTGAATTGATATCCTGGTATATTAATAATCTAAAAGTATGTCAGTTTCAATAAACGTTTTATTTTGACAAAAGATAATTATTAATAAACTATCAAAATGAATAAAATGTATACAGCTACAAAGTCATACAAAATATAACCAGCGCGTATAATATTGTCATTTAATAATTAATTATCCTTTTTTAAATCTTTTTTTCCCGTTTGTATAATATAGCCATATATCTGAGTTTCGGTCATGTTGTAAGTCCGTATTGGATTGATTACGTCACGACTGAAATGAAATACAGTAACGACGGAAATACACGCCACTAGTGTGTTGGCTGATCTCTCTGGCTGCCGTAACGTGAAGTTAACCGGCTCCTCTCTTGACATTATCCGCCTAGATCGGACACTAACGATAGCCGCGAATTTCACCTTTAAAATGCAAACATTTGTGTGTTTGTGTATGGTACCATCAAGAGATAATGTTTACGCATGCGTATAGTCATTATAATTAATTTGCATAAAGTCTCCATTATCAAACGTCTTGCATTTAAACTTACAACTTTGCTTGAACAAATGATATCTACTAACGCAGCACAGCCAATGCGCTGTACGCAGCCAACTCGTTTCTTCAAATCACCTTCATGTATTGTTTTTTATTTTATACTATAGGAGTTTTTACATATAGGAAAAGACTAATTTACAAGACTGGAACCACGGTATAAATTGAACGTGCTTTGACATCCAGACTCATTAACGAACTGATCGAGATCAAGAAGCTTTTGACTTTATGAATTCATCTCTAAGATCATGAGGTACAATTCAACATTTGCGAACTTTTAACGAACGGATTCGAGTCATACCACCACTGGATTACAATAGAATAGTTGTTGCGATCCGATTAAAAGTGATGTCTTTCAACGAAACCGATCAAGATTACGACATTCGGGATATTTTATACAAAGAAATTCGCAAAAAAGTATTTCCCGAAACGTTTGAATGGATAATGATCGGTGTGTACGCTGTAGTATTTGTTATTGCGTTAGTTGGTAACTTACTCGTATGCGTTGCGGTAATACGTAACGCACACATGCGCTCACCGGTGAATTTCTATATTGTGAACCTAGCAGTGGCTGATATGCTAGTGATATTAATTTGTTTGCCGTTTTTGCTTACCGTTACCGTTTCGGATTCGTGGTTCTTTGGTGAAATATCATGTCGCTTTATGCACTACTTTCAGGTAAGAGTTTCATTTGTTTTGCTCAATAAAATACTAATCGTAACACATTTTTTAAAAAAACAACAAAAAAACACATAACTCGGGCTAAAACATGTTTTCAGTATATTTCATAATAAAATGAATACATGTACGTCAGCGCTTTTATCAAAGAAATATAACAATACATGGAAAACTATAATTCTTCTATATACTGATTATATTAATTTGGTCGTCCTGAGCCTTGTGTTTAATATAGATTCGAATTAAAAACAAATAAAATAAACCAGAAGGGAAATCGGGTCTAAAAGACTTGAAAGAAATTCCTCCTAGAATTATTCTTAAACAGCCAGAGAGAGTGTTATTTCCGGTGACTCCCTAGACGGTGAAAAAAGATGGTGGATAATGTTTGCTATAGCATGAAAATAAAAATCTGAAGTTGAATAAAAATATCAGAAATGTAATATTCAAGTTATATTACCTATATTTAGTCATCTGATAACATTTTTTACCACACCGTTTATTTTTCATAGCTTTTTAAAATGCCTCTCTATTTACAATATTTGTGTACAAAAGAATAGAGATTTTACTGTGTAATTTGAACTATCCCCCATGTTTTTCAATAAATTGTTAATGAACAAAATCAAACAGTTTTGGCCGGAGCCGGTACTTCAAACAGATGGATGGAAAATACACATGAATGAAAATGTTTACATGAATTATTAATGTTGTTGAAGAACATAGATGTGAAAAAGATCATTGAATAAGTAATCACAAGCAACGTCACTGGAATTGAATTTATTATTGATGAAATATTTTTATAGTCAACAAATGGGATTTATAGCAATGTCACATTACGGCAATCAGCATTTATTGAATTTATTTTAACTAAATAACCTTCTCATTCAAATAAGCAAATTCATATACAAGATAGTAGTTATAAGTCATACATTAAGGAAGAGGAAAGGGAGAATGGTTAAACCTTCAATAAACTGTAATTTACACCGAGACCTACAACATTTAAATATAAACATCAAATTGTTCTAAAATAGCAATCTATGTTACCGAAAAAAAATGAAATTATAAAATCATTTACCACCCATACAATGATGGCGCCAATCCCCTCCCATCTAACCTCGTACCTCACGCAAATTATGAAAATACCACAGGTCTATGTTTTTTCATCCATGAAAGCACATCGTCACAAACGTCCCAAGTCCAAAGGTTGGCTGTAAATTAGTGAACACCATATGGTTCTCATATAAGGCTAATAATAAGATCTGCATCTATACATGTTTGTATAACTATTTTAATAAAGCTACTTAGCGAATTCATTAATTGTTCCATATGTCGACATTCCAACACTATTCATTAATGTACAGTTAATATTTAGCAAAACTGACGTGAAATTCAGGCGGATGAATGTATATATAAAAAAAACTGTCCAGATAAACTGTGGAACACTGGATGGCTTGTCAGGGGCGTGCTGTTTAGTCTTCGTTAGTCATTAATCTTCTATTCCTCATTTCCAACCTGAGACAGAGAACTTTCACACATGCCAAAGAAAATGACAACCATTTCTCTGCTTTCATCACAGTTGTTAATTGAAAAAGGATAGGATAAACATACGAAATTTAAAGTGTTATACTTTTCTAATAGCTCCAATAACTATATTGTCCTGGAAACAGTTGCCTGTGACAGTTACATGGAATGTTCATTTTCTAAACTTTAGTTACAGCTCCTAAAGATGTGCACCTTCCCATGACCGAACGAACTTTTGCCTTGCTACTACAGTTGAGATTCGAACCCAATTCACCGGTAACATAATATTTCATATCTTTTCAGATGGTATCAGTGTGTGTATCAATATTCACGTTAACAGTGATAGCCGTTGACCGTTACCTGGCAATATGTCGCTCATTTCAGTTCCATAGCAACACCAAAAGGACCCTTGCGATAATTGCAATTGTCTGGATAGTGTCTTTATGCATCGTAATACCAACAAGTTTCCGTACCACACGCAAAAACTTGGCAACTCAGACGTTTTTCCCAGATAAAAATTGGCTGACAGAATGCTATCAGGTATTGTAAAGTTCATGTTTTTAGGTAGCCTTCTTATTTTTACCCTCCTTCCTTTCTTTTGACACCTCCATTCAGGAGACATTCCTTTTACACCCGATTCTCGGTACTGTATCTATATGTGCCCAGTATCATAGACATTATATCAAGTCACTTTACCGTGACAGGCAATATATGTTATAACACTACTACGACAAACCTCTATTTAAGGGACAGACCTATAGGTGACGCATTGGATCCAGATGGTGTAATAAATAAAGCCTGTTTTCCTATCGATGTTATTGGAATAACGTCGACAGGAAAACATGCTTTAGGTAAGGTTTCTACTGTACTAAGTCCTAAGTTATCAACTTTGAGGGGGAAAACCAGAAAGGACGGATTCTTGGACGTTTATTTTCCAAATGTTTGATAGCTGCTAAAGAGCGAAGAAATAGCATCGTAAACTAATCAATTATTGTCCGTTGTGACAACGATGAGTTATTTGCTAGTAAAAGTGATAAACCGTTTTTGTAACTAATTTGTCTGATGATATATCTTAATCCACAATTCGAAATTTAGGTAGTTATATTTGTAAAATGTTATTGCTGGAAATAATTCGTTTCAATTTCAACTGACCAAGATGATTTTTATAATTATGACTTATTCTATATATATTGTTTATATATTTTATTTTATACTACTAAATTTGACCATAATTTGATAACCTTTTCTTTTTAAGTTCAAAATTTTCCTTTTTTTTAAATATGCGTACAAAAGAAGGGGATTCCACCCTCAATGATCAGAAGTTCATATTTTCAACAACACAAACAAAAATCCAAAAAAATTATTAGAAATGTATATGATCGACCAAAATTGTTTTGCCTGCACCAGATCTTTAAAACTCGCCTAATGATTAGAAGTTTAATTAATATCAATCAAAGTAGATGCACATTTTATAAAATGCTTAATTATTAGAATACTGTACAAACTTATCTTATATAATCTATTAATTCGAAGTTAAAAATAAACTTGCTCAATCTAAATGTTCTTATATTGGAAAATACGCTTTGGATGTATTGATGTTATAATATCCTTTAATACGCATAATACTGTTAATGTTGATTGTATTAAACCACATCACCTGCCAAACGACCAACTCATGATTCAATCGCTTACGTATTGACAACATCATTAGTTAATGTCGTCAAATAGAACTAGTCGACAAAAGACCAAGTTTTTATCAATGTTGGGGACTTTTGTTTGTTTCCACAAGTACGTGGGCCAGCGGCGAGTACGTGCTCAAACGCCATTCTTTCGTAGGTGAAATTTGAAAATGAAATGAAACGCATGGATCACCGATTCCCCACACCTGTGGTGACCTTAACCCAGTAAATTTATTACAGGGAAAAACCATAACATTAACGTTACGTCTGACCTAACCGATTGCTCTGTTAAAATGCCAAGGGCGAAGTACCGTAATATAAAGATTACAAAAAGCATGTCCAGGAGGCATTGGTATCAATCGAGCGAGGCGTTTAAAATGTATGCCTACCCAGAGAATCGCTTATTCAAGAAAGCTCGAGTTGCTTCATTCGTTCATTTTGAAGGATGGAACTAGGTAATCTATCAAAGTTTGAGGCGACATAGAGGGCACTCTAACAATCAATATAATTATCAAACATGACATTTATGTTTATTTAATGGACACTAACAACATTGAAAAACTGTTAATTTGTTTGAACTCTCTCGTTGAGTTACTAAATCTAGGTCGAATTACGTATACAATACTATACAAAACTCACTATAATTAATTTGTATTAAACACGTGGATATTTTGAATGGAATAGTTTTAATTATGGCTGAGGTGAAAAAATGATACGATATATGGGTCATGCAAATCTCATGTTCGACATACATAGTACATAATGGTCATTATTATGTTCAAAGTTATGTCGTGTTAATGCATCACGATTGATCGAAGTATCACAACGAATAATGTTATTTGAATTGACACGACACGGTTGTAATAATAGTATTATTCTATTCTCACATTTATATTATGCATTAATTAATCCCTCAGGAATAAGACAACCACGGGCTAGATAGCGGACTAGACGGAACAAAGTAAAATTATGATTGTTAGAAGATAGAAATCAAATATAGGCCTATATTATTTTATCTTTAATATAAAAATTATTATATATATATATGTTTTTGTTCAAAATGTATTATAGCGTCGTAAATTTAAAACGTTAAACGCGTACTTCCAAGGGAACGTCTATTTATTATTTTGGACGCATTTTGACGCGTTTTGCAGGTATAGTCGTCCATTTATTACGTTTTTGGATGCGTCTGAACGCGTTTTATAAATGGAACGTCAACGTTGGTCGCGTTTTTGCAATGGAATGTCTATTTATTATGTTTTTCACTGGGTAAATTTATTTGCGCATAAAAAAGCCTTGGTTTATGCGCATGCATATTTTTATTTCTACCTACATTTTTTAGCTTTAAGTTTCAGTAATAATCATTGAATCAAGAAATTGCTGTGACTTTGTGGTGTTTTTCTATTTCATTTGATTAAATTATATATGTATTTTTTAATATAATTTTGGTCCGTTATCAAGGACGTAAACGCAACGCAAGCGTTTTAACCAATGACAAGCGAAGTTATAGACAGTTAGCAATCACAAGTGAATAAGCCATCGCTTGTGATTGGTCAATTCACTTGCCTTGCGTTACGTCCTTGCGTTGCGTCGCTAGTGGGAACCACGCTTTATGGCGCGGGGAGAAAGAGAGGAGAGAGGTAGGAGGAGAGACATAAAAGATACTTTTTCTTATGTAGTAAAACTTAAACACTTGAAATAGAGTAATAATATAATTTACTATTTCGACTTTTATGAGCAAGTATAATGTTAGTGTTTAATATCGATAAGCCCACACAATCATCACAATGAAGATATTTCTCCGGTAAATACAATACGTCAATTATAGTCAATGCTTTGTGCACTTAAAACTAAATTTATCGTTATTAGTTGTGATACTTTTCTCAGCTACAAGGACACTGAAGACGTTAATTATGATACTTAGTCATTTGCACTTTACTTAGATAGCAATTCAAGTGGTAATAAGTTTACTAAGTGACTACAATAATGAATATACTTTTTTTCTTTTTTTTTGTGTACAGGCTGATTGGATTGGAACCCGGATGTACAAGTCATACCGGGTATTCATCGCACTAGTGACGTATTTCGTTCCATTGACGATCATCTCAGTTTCATATTTTCGGGTGTGCGTTCGTCTTTGGTCGGAAATTCCAACGGAGGAATATAGTACAGGGACAGTTGCGAATGGACGTAAGAAGTTAGGACGTCGGTTTAGTACCACGCAGGCGCAGGTATTATCGAGGCGTAAAATTGCCCGGATGCTGATCGCAGTAGTTGCCGCATTCGGATTGTGCTACTTGCCGTTTAGGATAATCAATCTTATGAGGTCAGTATGAAGCAAATGCTCATAACAAAGTAATATTGTACAATTCAACATCACCTTAAAACTACCACAAATATCAAGAGATTTTCTAAAATAAAGCGGAGAGATTTTGGTAAAATCCGATTCTAAAGATGGAATGCCCAGATATATTGGACATTGAATTCTTTATTTTTAGAATCGTTTGCGTATGGTAACAATTATATTCAAATCAATGCGTAAAGCTCTGTCTACACTATCAAACTTTATGTGACAAAAATATGTGAGGTGCCCATATCATGGTAGTGATATGCTAAAATATGGTAATGATATGACATCATCATGTCCATATATGGGCACATCACATTTTGTTGTCATATAAAGTTGATAGTGTAGACAGAGCTTAATATTTTCAGTTGTCGACACATTTTGACATTCGTATTGACTACAGTATTTGGTTCAGTTCTGAAATTTGTAATTGCCACACTATGAAGAGGGCATGTGGAAGCATTCGATTTGCAGCGACGTAGGCCTACAGTAACTATGAATTAGTTACGTCATGTTAGAGACATTCGGGACTCTCTCGACACAGTTTTGGAGTTGAGACGACCAATGACCCATAATGCACTAAAGAATCAATCGATCATGTAGCCCTTACTTTACACACTGATTGGCCATTACTTGGAGGTATAACAATTATGGTGATCGGGGTTCTAGTTCTATCAGAGAACACGGTTCTATTCGAAAGCGTATTCATACCAATCTTAGTACAGTATAAATAAGTGAGTATTCCCATCATGTCACACACAACATTATAATAATACTAAATCATTATTCTTTCTTTTCATTTAAAGAACATTCGAATATTTCAACAATTTAGACACGTATTCGGATCCGTCGATTGACAGACGAGTTCATATATCAATACTCGTCTCCTACCTACTGGTGTATATGAACAGCGCCATCAATCCGATTATCTACAACTTTATGAGTGGTAAGTAAAACATTAGTGAAAGCCTATTTGTTCATTCAAGTGCCGCGGTTACGTCACCAATTATCAGCGTCTGATTTGATCAAAGCCTCTAATAAATTTCAAATATGAACGGGAGCATTGTAGACCCAAATAAAAACTGTTGTGCAAATTAGAATCAAATGAAAATAACTGTTCTTGAGTTCAACTCAATTTTTGAAACGGTAATCTTACCGCTGAATAGGCATATAGAGGTGGTGTCCTTTGAATAGGGGTGATGTCCCTTTAAATAGGGGTGTTCCAAAAAGAGGTTCACTTCAAATGCGACCGTCCTGCTTCAACCTAAGCTCAGCCTCAATGTACATTGTGTTTATTAAATATAGGTTAGTAATATATATTTTATCCCAACAGCAAAATTTCGGAGAGAATTTCGGTCTTCTTTATCCTGTTGCAAGATATGTTGTGATACAAGTCGTCGACCATTAATAAAGCCATCGAATCTGATCAGCCGCCAGGCCACTTTAGTTACTCACACACCGGTTCCATCAGACAGCAGAAACAATCGAGCAGCCGAAGTAACCGAGTTTGTACCGATGCTACAACACCATCAAGCTGGGATGTCACGGAAAGACCACCACTGCATAACGCAAGCGTAGATTATTAACGTGTGCACCATACCATACTAAAGGGCCTTTCACACCTGTTCCGGCACGGTTCCGGTCCGGCGAATCGAACGCCAGTGTTTCGTTTTCACGACGCTCCACGCGGCCAAGCACCAATCGATATGCGCGTAGCCGCGTAAAAACGAAACATTGACGTTCTATTGGATTTGCCGTCGCCGGACCGGAACCGTGCCGGAACAGGTGTGAAAGGCCCTTTAAGCGAGAAACTATATAACGTAATGTCGGTATAACGCGCACAAAGAAAGCTTTCAAGCGTATCATAAAGTTGGAATTTCAATACGGAAACCCTGTGGAAAGCATACTTGAATTGCGGAGAATACTCATGCAACCGAAAATTAACCAAAACTAACCTATATTGTAGCATGGATACAATCATTGAGTTGCCTACTGTAAACTACGTATGTTGTATGTACCGGGTGCCGGTGGTGTTATAATAAAAAATGCCATCATCTTTTTTATTTATTAAAGTTATATACAATATTCTAAATGAGAAACATGCGTACAAAACAATTGTACTTTATGGTCTCGTTCGATCATAATGGGGCTTTGCTATGTCGAGAGTCGCAGCGCACCAATAACGCAACAAGTTTAATATTATTTTGTTGGGAAAAATTCTTGAGAATGTTAAGAGAAAAGCTGGGAATGTCATGGGTTTTCCCCTTTTGCGATGTTTCCGCCACAAGGAGCATTCACAGGACCGATTTGGTTCAAATAAGCGGATGATATTATAACTCAATAATTGAAAAGTGCTCGTTTATTTTGAAATAGTTAATGGGAGGTTGTTTATACGGTAATTACATTATTGCTTGCCTTTGAATGCACGCGTCACTTTTCTCTCTGACACGGACGAATTATTGAACAAATACAAAAGATACGTATTTATCACATAAAACGATAAATGATTTATGATGAATGATTCTTGATTCAAAAATGATAAATGATTTATGATGTTTTTAAACAAAACATAATGGAGTATAAATGGTTTAATTATTTTGCTGTGACGTCAGTCCTCGAAAAAGGCAATCCATCAAATAAGGTCAATGATTTAAAGAGGCAGGCTAATCAGTACTACAAAAAGTGCTCTATTAATCTGTGGTACGTTTAACTTCATCATAAATAAAACGCGTAAATGTTGTCAGAAAAGCCCTTTACGGGTAAAGCTACGTTTCACAGAACGGAAGAAGACGGCGCCGTGTTGTTTTAAATCATATATACAGAATTGAACGTCTTCCGTTTCGTGAAACGAATGTAGTTTTAGTCAACTGCTAATATCACTCGATTCTTTGCACTGTATCTCCACATATGATTCCAAGTATGATAACCACGCACGTTTAAGTCGAGCGCACACTGAAAACAATCGTCATCATGTGCGTTGTTCTACTAGGGTTTCCTTCCGTGTTAAAAGTTAGGTATCGTTATGTACAGATGTGTTATTATTAGGTATCAATACATATTGATAAGAATGCTAATGACAGATGTAGGACCTACCACCGGTGTGACAATGATGTATGCGACTACAATAGACATTTTACATAATGACTTGACCTAATGTTCCGACATCTCACTAGACCAAAAGAATAGACAGACTATAGACACGATTACTTACAATTTGTAGTATTTGTAAAAACAATGGAATCAAAAAATTGTACCATATTTACGGACGAGAACATTAGCGTAGCTGATAATATATATATACAGGAATACAAGGACAGAATGTATATAATTTACGAATTTATTAAATAACAAACTGTATTTCTACAATTTAATTTCTAAATATCGTGCAATTTACCACGACAAAACGACCATGCAGCAGACATGTATTATTTCAAATAATGAAAGGTTGTCGCGTGAAAGTATGTCGCATAATTCGATATTATAAAATACTGTGAACTCATCCCAAATATGCACAAGATTTTCTTCGAGGCAATTATAGGATATTTGCAATATGTTCATAGCAAAATTAAAAATCAATCAGGCACTACATACTGTAGCACTTGTCACATGTTTGCGCTCTGTGGGTAACCAACTTATGGTATATCAAAGTAGTAACTTTACTAAAACTGCACGCGGCCGGCTTTTCATCTTTTAAATTTGAATCGATGTATTTTTAAAGATACATTTTTAAAAAGAATGTCAACCGACACTGACCTTTTCATTGAAACGTTTTAATTTTTTTTTTCAAATTTAATTTAGTGCACCTTTAACTCGACTATGTTTACATTTACAACAAAAACGTAAATCATCTTGGCTCGTGCGTCAGCAAGCCTTTACCATTAGTAAATTTCATAGATGCATTTTGACAGCATTATTCCCCCTGGTCACGTGGTAATTGCATTGCAAAAGCTATTATAGGAGAAATCTAACAACATCGTTGGCTCCCTCACTTTAAGCCTGTTTAACATTTGCTCACTGGGACATTCATTGCATAAACAGGTCTTGATAAGTATTTGGATAGAAAATAAATATTATTCACGGCAAAGGTGCAATGTCACTCCTTGGCTGCAAAATGACATTTTTAATGAATTTATACAATGCGATTTATAATATAATTTTTAAAACATCTTTATCATTATCACTGGATGGCAGCCAATTTCAGAAACATTATACGTAATCAATTAAAATTGGTTTGTTTTGTTCTGATGCAAATCAAGTTATAATTTTCTGTTGATAAAATTATATAATTTGGGTAACAATAAGTGACCTACTACCCTAAATTCAGAAATAATTTCTTACAATTTAACTTTATTTCGTTGCGATACATTACATGCGATTGCCATATCGTATCAAGATATGAATCAAAATGTCGGTTCACGTATGTTTAAAATTACTGTAATGTGTGAGGGAGATTTTCCTTACAAACCTTAGGCGTATCTGACTAACCGATTAATCTGTTCTTCTGTTGGAAAACAAAAAGTAGGCCTTATATGTACGAACGTCAACCAAGAAATAATAATATAGGCCTATCAATGGAAAACTTTAAGTTCTATATAATGACATCGTCAAAATGCTTCACTCAGGCTTAAACTTATCCGGGTAGCGATTTTTTTTTTTCGTACATAAGTTATGTGAAAGCCGAACTATAATAACTAAACCTAACCCAGTAAATAATCTCTCTCTCGCTATAAAGTATAAAGATTCGGATATGGGATTCGAACCCCATACATCGACATGTAACGTCGATAGTCTAATCCACTCGACTACACAGACGGCTCGACAGAAAGCCTTTGCATTAGCGAATTGTAGTTACACCTTATGTATATGACTAATGATTATTCATGTATATTTTTGTTTTAGTTTCATGACGGGTCCCCAACTCATGTACGAAAAGAAATATCGCATCCGGGTAAGTTGTTTCTATGGGTACAAAATTCGCTAACGTTGATGGGTAGGAACCAACACGCGCGTACACAATTATTTTGTTTGAATAAATTGTTTCTATCGACGAATTAAAGTACGTTATTTAACATTACACAAGTCGATGCTGAAACTGAGTGTGTATTTATTTTTTTATGTCGATCAAATTCAAGATATAAATTACGTCTTTCCCAACGAATTCTAAAACGCTTTATACATTGAAGAATGTGTTTTTCTTATATCTTATTAATATTATGCTTTACAACAATGACTTTTGTGTAATATAGTATCAATTTCACTTTTAGCTAAAAATATGTTTTAAAATGATATAGCAGCATGTATATACATTTATATACGGTAGATTATTTGTCAAATAAAACAGAAGATTATGAAACTAATTACAGGTATTGTCTTCTGTTATATTTTTATTTCAGTCACTTAATATATCATAATATTTTTCCTCTTCATATTTATTTAATCATTAACAAAAGATGACGATTTATACATACATCATCATGGAGGATGATTTGTATCTATGTTGTCTTGTGTACCCGGCATTATAATAACGCAATTAAAATTACCGGAATTAATTTGATGAGATAACATCACAAGGGAGAAAATGCTCCCTTATCAGCACGAACCTAGTAATTTGATCAGACGAATTTTAATTAAATCTAAGGATAAATACAACTACATGTTGCTTCCGAACTACATAAGCTTACATTAACACATGTTTATTATATTTATATTACATGTTTTAAAATCAAAGAAACCAAACACAGGACACTGAGCTCGTCTTGCCAAGATAGGAACTCGTAACAGTCCTTTAATCTTACGTCTGGCTGCGACAAATACCAACTTCTGTACTGTGAAATGTAAATGTTTACGCGACGCGCGGTGTCTATTATTGGGCGTGGAACTGATCCGTGTCGGATCCACAGATAAACCCTTTGATCTCCGGAGCTCTTCATCCTGCTAGATTGCCTGGTTATAACTTAAGATCTCCACCTAGGTGTAAAAATTGGTACCTGTTATAAGTCACAACACAACTGCGCTGATTACTACCACATTTATTGCAGCACTGTTTCCAAACGTATTTGATTATTGGGGTAATATTGTGAAGCATGATAAAGCGCTTAACGTATAAATTAGTGAAATGCTTGGCAACATTCACAGTAACAACATATGATATTGAAGATACAGTTATTAATATTTTAATACGATTTGATGAAGTCACAAATTAATATAAGTCTATAAATTTTCCTTAATTCACTAGCTATTTAACATTCTGTGGACATTAAAATTAAAAAACGAAAAAGACATAACAAAAGAAAATTGTATGAAAAAGTGACTAAAAGAATAACACCACACACGATGGATAAATGGGGACAGACTAGAGAGCAACAATACAATTAAGAAAAGATTTCTGTAGAGTTTGTACGTGTTAGTTTATTGTACAATCTTTTCCTCTATCAACACACACGGGATATCAAGGGACCACAATTGTACTGGAATGTTTATATGAAAATGTGAACATCAACGAATAATGCTATATAGATACTTTTAGATACTAAAAGATAGTGCTACATCGATAGTTTAAGAGACACCAAAGAATAGTGCTACATCGATAGTTTAAGAGGCACCAAAGAATAGTGCTACATCGATACTTTAAGAGACACCAATAATGGTGCTACATCGATACTTTAAGAGACACCAATAATGGTGCTATATCGATACTTTAAGAGACACCAATAATGGTGCTACATCGATACTTTAAGAGACACCAATAATGGTGCTACATCGGTACTTTAAGAGACACCAATAATGGTGCTACATCGATAGTTTAAGAGACACCAATAATGGTGTTATATCGATACTTTAAGAGACACCAATAATGGTGCTACATCGATACTTTAAGAGACACCAATAATGGTGCTATATCGATACTTTAAGAGATACCAATAATGGTGCTACATCAGTACTTTAATAGACACCAATAATGGTGCTACATCGATACTTTAAGAGACACCAAAGAATAGTGCTACATCGATACTTTAAGAGACACCAATAATGGTGCTACATCGATACTTTAAGAGACACCAATAATGGTGCTACATCGATACTTTAATAGACACCAAAGAATAGTGCTACATCGATACTTTAAGAGACACCAATAATGGTGCTACATCGATACTTTAAGAGACACCAATAATGGTGCTACATCGATACTTTAAGGGACACCAATAATGGTGCTACATCGATACTTTAAGAGACACCAATAATGGTGCTACATTGATACTTTAAGAGACACCAATAATGGTGCTACATCGATACTTTAAGAGAAACCAATAATGGTGCTACATCGATACTTTAACAGACACCAAAGAATAGTGCTACATCGATACTTTAAGAGACACCAATAATGGTGCTACATCGATACTTTAAGAGAAACCAATAATAAGTGCACAAAGCATTGCCAAACTCAGCAATTGTTTAAGCTTTGCAATGCATATATTTTAGTCAAATTTTGTATGATAACCTACGTTATTCATATCTTATGTGTGCGGTCTGCAAATCGATTTCTATATGCATTTTACAAGTGTGTATTTTCCAAACAAAAATTGGAACACTGGCGGATGGACTATTAATGTAAAAAAAAGACAATACAGACTTGGGGCAAGTGAAGTCTACCACGAGAGACACCACATAGGTGCAGTAAAATTAAGACACCCTTCCAAAATAGTTTTTCAAAAGAACTGTGTTTTGCATAAAACAGTTTTAAATATGAATTATTTTGATCAAAACCAACTTGTATTTACCACATGTCCCTTTGGTTCATCAAACTTTCCCATGTTTTCCTACATGTTTAAATGTAGACCGCCATCAACAACAATAACCTGAAAAAACGACATTATTTTGTTCAATTATGTTGTTCATGTTGTGTACTAAAAGTAATATAGCGCCCTCTGGAATGAGAAGGAATGTATTGTGGTTATGTAGTACTGTCATTATTTTTTTTTCATACGCATCCAACAGCGAGCACAAACTCACCAATTACAGGATGTTAAACTATTTTATAATTTATCATGCTAATAAAAAGTCTTATTTGAGGCTTAGGGAGTGGAGTTGAAAAGAGTCGTGAGTTACAACCCTGGCACTAGGTCAGGATTGAACCCCGGACGTTGCAATTGGAAGGCAAGCATGTTAACCACCAAGCTACAGCTCCACTATTGTAATGGCCTACAATAAATGTTACAGTTACTTGAATGTTGTTGCTTGCATTTATTCAGTCTCTGAGTAATAGAGAGACATATTAAAATTTATTAATAATATTCACACCTGTCCTGTGATATATGTAGAATTTATAAGAAACATGGCAACATTGCCAACTTCAGCTGGATCTCCAAATCGTTGTAAAGGAATTGTTTTTGTAAACTGATCCTCCGATAAAGACTTTGTCATATCTGTTCTGATAAAACCTGTTAAAAGATACACAATACAAGAATAAGCAAATTTAACACTTAATGGTACCACAATATATAGCTAACTGGGAAAATTCCCCTAGCCTGCCTGCATTAGGGCTGTTATCAACAGTAAACATCAATTTTCCACCGGGTAGAAGGTGTGCTTATATGTCGACATGCAACTCAATTTAACTGTGTTGAGGTTGAGGTAAACGCTCCAAGCAACTGCAATTTGAGCGCAACTGAAAACATTTAATTGCGTCACACATGTAGTAAGCGTAATGTAACCAGTAGTGGTCAGTTCGATGTTTTCTTGTAAGCAGTCGTGCATACTGGTTAACTATACAATTACGACTCGCACTTGTTATGGTAACCACGACTAGTTACAATCAGGTCCAGTGTGGACATAAGCGCTCACTCGCTGGTTCCTTTCAGTTATGTTTAGTTGCTCGACAATTTGACATAAGTTTCTTGCAGTTGAATTTAATTTTTTTTTTCTTACGCATCCAACAGCAAGTAACTCGCCAATTACAGGATGGATAAACTATTTTATAATTTATTGTGCTTATCAACTAAGTCTCATTTGAGGCTAAGGGAGTGGAGTTGAAAGAGTCTGGATTAAACCCCGGACCTTGAGATTGGAAGGCAAGCATGTTAATCACTAAGCTACAGCTCTACTACGAGTTCTGTGTCGACACCTTTTTACCGAACGGCATGTGATGCACAATTAACTAATCAAATGGCACAAATACAATCAGGTGTGTTATAAAACTTAGTATTATGTACCTGGAGCGATAAGGTTGACAGAGACATTCTTTGAGGCTACCTCCTTAGCTAATGATTTAGTAAATCCAATGAGGCCAGATTTAGTGGCACTGTAAACAGTTGAGCCTGTATTGCCACGTAGACCAAGAACACTCCCTAAAATATGAAGAAATTATAATCTGTTATATACAAACATGCAGGTATTTACATTTGAAGGTTTTACAAATATGGGGAAAGTATACTGTAATTTTTAAACAGGGTTCATACACAATTTCCAGAGCTGAAAATATAGATTTCAAAAAATAAAATTTCCACAATGTAACAATGCAGATGACATTTATTATTAATATTAAAAACATTTGTGTATGGGTGTATGGCACCTAGTACACAACCATGTTTCCTCTTCTTTTCAAGTATTAGATACCCCCACTGGCTGTATGATGTAATGTAGAAGTCATAAATAATGTCTATTGAATAGCACCTGAACTGGTTCATGCATACAATCCATACCAATATTCAAAATGGATCCCTTTTTCCGTTTCACCATGCCCCTTAAGACTGCCTGACTGGTGATTATTGATGCTAGAAGGTTGGTGTGCAGCAGCTCTTCGATGGCATCTGGCGATGTCCGCAGAAGGAGTCCATCTCGCGTGATACCGGCTGCATTAACCATGACATCAACATTTCCTTCAAATGACTCTTCTACAGTCTGCAACCCGTTTTTTACAGTGCTTGGGTCTGTAACATCACATACTACTGGTAAGACACTGCCATGTGTTTCAGAGTTATCTGCTAAACAAATTAGAATCAAAACACGTTTTAAGGCAACAGAAACACACATAATAAAATACAATAGTTATATAATTGTCATCATAAATAGGCCTACACATTTTATACAGTATAGTATACACAAATAGTGGGTGTATTGTAGGCCTAGCCTGTATAGTTTCAACTACGGCCCAACCAGGGCATACTGAGAAACACGTCGTAGCTAAATGGCCAAGGTCTATAGTACGGGAATACAGGTCAACCCGTACCCATGCCAACTCGTACCCACCAACTCGTACCCAAATTTTGGCTTACTCGTACCCAAAATTTTGGCTGACCCGTACCCATCATTGGCTGACCCGTACCCATCATTGGCTGGCCCGTACCCAAGTTTAATGCTATTTAAAGTATATTTATATTACATTTAAACCCAGTTTTATTAAATTTTTACATACCAATCATATGTTCGATATTATAATGGCAAAAACTATTGACCTAAAATGTATAATAATATGTACAGACTCGTACGAAAAAAGCACAGCTTTCATCGTATTTGCGCGCGTACGTCGTATTTGGTAAAGTTAATACTTGAGGGCGCTGTTTTATATGGCTCTGTGGAAGATGTCAGTGGTCGGCTGTGCTGCATTCATTTTTTTTTCATTTATGAGTTATTTATCTATTATTTTCTACGAATAGTAGTACATGGAAATTGAAATACCCACTAGTCTGTGATGATGAAAACTTGAATTATTAAAAGTAAACATGAATATCTTTTATACATAATTTGTATTTTCATTTTATTTTACAGATAATGAAGTAATGTGCTTTTTGAAAATCGTTTTAAAACGAATGGTTTTTGTTGTTTTGTTTTGCAAGTTTTGGAAAATATTAAACTGTTTTAACATTTCGAAAATATTTAATACATTTTTAAATAGTCACTCGTATTTTAAAGCCACGAAACTATTTAAGTGGATACCAGCCTCATTGCTGCTATGCTATGAGCATTTAGTAGTAGATTAGATTATTGCCGTTTATCTAGTATACAATGACGGATGTGAGAGTAATAATAAAAGGTAACTACAGGTACTAACCTCCAATAATTTAACATTTAATTACAAACGACGACATTTGCTGTTATTACGTTTTCATTTTATAATGATTATTACTGTATTATTATGACTAAAAACCGAAATAAATACTACTAAAACTTTAAAAAATCATCTTATCGCTGACAGATACGTAAGTACTCAGACACGTGTAGGTAGGCCTTCAGAACGTTTATATTATTTTAGTAAATAAGACGACATCCGTTGCCATGGAAAAACGATCGTAGTTCATTTCATTTGTCTTATTTGACACATTATAGAATGCGTTTTTTTAAAAAAAAAAGGGAATCCCTCGTCAGCAAAAACACGTAGCTGTAAGTTATTGAGGAAACATCTACCAAAAATGTTTAATTACCGTAAAAAAACAGATAATTTTACTGAATTATTTAAGAAAAAAAAATAAATAGAAAACGATCATACGCCACATTGCGTTGCCTATTTTTGGACACACTACAAATGGACCCGTACAAATGCGTTTTTTTTTTAATAATAAAGAGGAATCCCCATTCAGCAAAAACACGTAGCTGTTATAGAAGAAAATCTGCCAAAATGTTTAATTGCCTTACAGTACGACAGTACGTGTATATGATCATTTCACTGAATTATTAATAAATAAAATATATGGAAAATGATCATACGTCATTACTAAGTCGTCTCTTTGACGCCGGCCCTATAAATGCGTGTTTTTTTATAATAAAAGGTTAATCCCGGTCAGCAAAAACACGTAACACGAAATCTACGAGTAATTCGACCCCATAGCAGGCTTTTTGCTTAAAACAGGGTGTTGTTAATTCAACCAATTTTAAATATACCAAATACAATAGAAATAATAATTACTTGATCGAATGTAATCAGGGAAGATAATTAGAATAAAATAAAAGAATAAAAATTGATAAGTATAAAATTATACGTTGTTGGTACTTTACCTGGGTTTAATTGAATTGTAATACTAACTATACAACAGTTAAAATATTTTTTTATTAATTAATGTTCTCTTACGTAAATAAAAAAGACACATCAAACATACGTTTATAAAACTATAATACTAGATTTAAATAAATGTTAACAAATATATGCCTAATTAAACGAAGTCTACAATCAAATCAATAAACAATTTAAATATAAAAATATTCATACGGCAAAAGCATACCACTAGTTTTACGCCGATCAAATCATTACAAGTAATTATTCAAATTGGGTACGAGTAGGCCAAATAATGGGTACGAGTAAGCCAAAAATGGGTACGGGTAAGCCAAAAAATGGGTACGAGTAAGCCAAATACTTGGGTACGAGTAAGCCAAATATTTAGGTACGAGTTGGCATGGGTACGGGTTGGTTTGGGTACGGGTTAGCCAAAGTGGGTACGAGTTGACCAATTATTTGGGTACGGGTTAGCCAAGTTGGGTACGAGTTGGCATGGGTACGGGTTGGTTTGGGTACGGGTTGACCAGCACCCATAGTACGGTCCCTTAGTACTACTAGGCCCGGCCGGGCGCGCGCATGCGACCCGGGCGTAAGGCCTAGCCTACTAGGGGCCGCCTACCTAGGCCTAGTAGGCCTACTACTAATACTTCATTGCCTGGTGTTATTGACACTAACCTGAAGCCTCACATTCAATATAATCTTGTGCTTCATGTAACTTTTCTAGATTACGTCCAAGAATAGCAACATTATACTTGTTTTTTATAAGATTTAATGCTATAGACCTCCCAATACCACCAGAACCACCAAACACAACACCTGTCATACTGGGTTGGAATTTGGAAAAAAAGAATTTTTAAAGAAAATAGTTAGCCCGCCAACAACGGATTCACCAGAATAAAATACAAAAAAAGATGCCTTTACAGAAAATGGAATGTTTAAAAGTAATAATTATAATATTTTTTCCTACTGATTTATTATGTAGTTCTAGATCTGTATATAGAATTGTAATGTCAAGCTTTACGTCAACATAACTTTTATTTTATTTATTAAACTGTTGTGAGAGTAGGCCTCCTACATGATGCTACTCATAAATGATATTTTATTTTGAGTTTAATAAAATCAATTATGTTTTACATCATCAATTGTTTTTTATTTTTTGCGAGATTAGATAAAGAGTGATATTCTTGTATTTAGAGAAACATGTATTGAAAATTCCATCTCTTAATTAACTTATTTGTCTTCTAGAATACAAGTCATCATATTAAACCCGTTTACATAGACAAATGTATTCATACGAACAGCGTCAGTTTCATTTTTCCACACTTGCGATGCGAAAGAATGTGTCCTATACCAATATTGAGATCAGGGAACACATGCGGTTTGCGAAAATAAATTCGCCTACAAACTGAGCGGGGTTGGTACCTATTATGGACAAACAGCAGCGCCATTTAGTCCCAATTATGGACAGAAGGTAACCTATTATGGACAGAAAAGTAACCTATTATGGACAGAAAAGTAACCTATTATGGACAGAAAAGTAACCTATTATGGACAGTTTTCACCAACCCTATTGTACAAACTTATCTTAACGTAAATAATTTCGGGAACTTTTTAACCCATTTTAAATTGTTTTGTCATGTTTGTTTGCACGATAACGTCCACAATTTCAACTAATATTGAATTGAGATCAGGGAATCTCTGCACTCATTGTCACTTTGGCTATGCATGTTGTTCCTGGTTTTCAGGTGTTTCTCAAAAACGTAAACAAATACTTTAAACCACTCAAAATAAAGTTGCTAGGTTTATATTAAATAAAAATAATCGAACACATATTGGTAAAGACGAACTGAACCAAATCGATCAATTATGTCTAAAGGTAGAAGTTGTCAAAGCTAAACCATGTTTATAAGATCTTTTATGGAAAATCAGCACCTTATTTGATTGAAAAGTTTAAAAGAGATTTTCATCTAACCAACAATATGACTATACGTGTCAATGGTTTTTCAGTTCCTAAAACTTTTTATTATACAGGCATAAAGGCTTGGAATAACCTACCTCAATCCATTCAGCAAATTGAAAACAAGAGTAACTTTAAGAAAATTGTTAAATCGCATTTATTTTCATAGTCTTTTTAATTAGGCTTATTTATATATTATTGTTGTTGTTATAATTGTGTGTTTAATGCAATACTTTGTAACGTTTAGGCCTATATTATTTATTTTAGATTATAAAAAGGATCCCAATGGAAATAAATAAATAAGCTTTTTGGGGCTATTCTGAAAAATCTTTTCGATAGGCAGTAAATGAAAGCATTTAGAAACCGAGTGAAGTAAAATAAATAAATCAGGGTAAACTGTATTCGGGAAAAGAAGACTCACTACTTGATATTTCAGTCCTTGTTAAAAGAATACAGAGGTAAGTCAAATGTTATTATAATAAGCTTTTGTGACGTAACCAATATATTAATATTTCTGAAAATCAATAGGCATGTTATGCAAGTATATAACTATTAACACCCAAACATTCAGGATGATACCTTAAACATTGTGGATGCTACCGTGCTAACAAAAAGGCAAATTACATCACGTAGGCCTATATATAGTTCTGAAAAGAACTGCTTCTCAGTTCTCGATTATAAATATGTTGTATACGATATACTTTATTTCAACATATTGACTTGAAAACCCTCAATACAATATATCATATAACACAATGCTTATAGAGCTAAAATTAGATACCAATTTCCAATTAAAAATAATCAGGTATTATTAATGGAAAGTGTCCCCTTAAAGGGGGTATTTCAAAGAAGGGGTTCAAAGAGTACTAAGAAGCTTTTGAATTGTAACTACCAATAGTTTAGTGGACTTGCTGAGATATTGCGATGTGTGCTCTGGCTACTCACATCAACACAGGCTGATGGTTTCTAGGAGGTCCAGGTGATGACCTTTGACACATCGATTGACCTGACAGAGGTCGGTTGTTGGTCGTGACAACAAAATAATCAGGTATTTTAATTACGTAATAATTATTTCTAAGTCAAGTAACCATGGTTACTGATCAACAAAGTTGACACAGTCACAGGTTTACATTTTCCATAAACTAATTATTAATCAGCTAGTACACAACTCTCAAACAATACTTATTCATTGCAGCAAATGCATAGTTATCTTTTATAAATATATTTATTTTTAGTGTCAGTAATTTATGTTATCACTTTGTATGTATTTTTTTGATGATTTTCCTAATAATATTGAAATCAAAATCAATCGATCGACAATAAAATCACGATTCTCGTATCGTATCTGCCGTTTGGTGGTCTCTGTATAATTACGGTAATTCTCTAAGATTCTGATTGCTTAATTTATATATTTTAACTGTATTTTTCTAGCCGCAAAAAAAAGAGAAAGTATTCAGGGCCTTCTTAATATATCAGTACATTATACAGCGCCGTCAAATTTCAATAAGAACACATTATAAAATATAAGTACATTTAGTGAGAAAGATAAAAATATCGAATGTCTCTGAATAACAATCTTTGTTCTAAAGGTCAATTTAATTTTAGTCCTGATTTTAGTAATTGAACATCAATGTTTTCGTAACGAAAATCTATTTAAAAATGGTGATATATCACTTAATTAGGGCCTACTTACAGCCTTGTGATTTCATTTCAGCATTTATTATTATAAAATATACAAGAAGTTTAAACAAACTATTTTCATAGACTAGCCAATCATGTGACTGCAGTATTTTCTAGAATACATACGCATTAAATAAAATGAAACAACACTTTCTCTGGCAATTCATTCTGTAATCTTTCCAGTGTGGTGTAAGGTCGAAAAATCAAAATCTAGGTAAAACATCGGGTTTCTTCAGTACGGTAAGTATGCTTAATATTAAATACCAACTTGTTTATTAAGAATATTTTTTGCCCAATTCTGTTATTTCCGAATCTTCATTTTTAATTATTTGAATTCCACAAATCAGTTGTTAGGCCTACATTTCGTTTATAATTCTACAATTTTAATGAAAAAATACTTGGATCTGTATATCTTTACTGCATAAAATGTTACTAGGAATACATTTAGGTCTTATTATTATTGAGTTAGGACCACCATTTTAAGTTGTCATTTATCTCGCATTATGTCGCGTTATGTTACGTTCGTGGGGTATATGCGTTGGTGGTATACTGCATGCAGGTTAGGACTTGTTGAATTGTTACGTTCGTTTAAAGTGGTTGGACTGCACGACAAACTGTTATCGATCATCACGCTAGTAGCGTTCAATCGAGTCAGTCTCAAATTATGATTTTAAATTAAGAGGTACCAAAATAATACTATTCTTTTCAAAATCGATTTTCATTTCTTTGGTTTTTTATTTAGGTAACAAAAAACCACTTAAGCCTACAGGAATTAAGTATAAAGTTTATTATGATTTACTTTTACTAATTTGTTAATGGATGGCAGTTCAGTTAGATATTCAAATGTTATTAGTTGTCGACTCGCATTCAGCAAGTCAGTTCCAATATCTTTGGGCCGTCGAAAACATTTTGATTACACTTAATTATAGTTACCTTATGATTATGTTCGATTGCTTAATGAACTTTAATTTAATATTAATTTGTATTAAAAAGGTGCAAGAGGAGTAGAAATCGTTTGGAAATCGACTTTATTTAGCTTTAAAATACGATCAAAATAAGACGTTGTTGAAAAAAGAAACTACTACTTGAAACTGTTGACCAACCCAGGTAAATAATAATCAGAATTAGGTCTATCATCATCACAATGATCATCACGAAAAAATATACATTGTAAAGGTCTGTCTAAAACTTTATGTGATGTACCTATAATGATGTCATATTAATATATTCGGGCATATCACAACCATATTTGGGCACATCACACTTTTTTTTTCAAACTAGTTTTAGCTAAAAAATCGTAGTTCTAACAAAGCATTAATAACTTTAAAATCGTCAAAAAAGTCCCAACCTATGACGTCATAATGGTACCGTTTTTGTGGAAGTTATTATATAAGATATTAATGAGGTTCTGAATAGTAAAAGACAACGAAGAATTAGCCTATCACATTAATGGTCTTAATACTCGTATTTTGAAGGTAATTCTATGCGATCAATTGTTGATCGATCGATTGAGTGATTGATTGATTGATTGAACGAAATTTATTTTAGAGAATCATGGATAATCTGACCAACTTGACGATTGATGAAACAACGTATGAAGATGGTAACAGTCAACAAGGAACATCAATACTTGCAAGCACTTGTTTGGTCGGTGTAACGATTATTCTCGTCAATACTACTACATTGTTAGCATTTATGACAGAGAAGAAACTACGCACATACGCCAACAGGTACATTATAAACTTGAATATGATAGACTTAGCAACGGGTTTGATCGTTCTGATTGGAGGAATTTGCTTCGCTCTTCCAGATGATCCACATTGTATCAAAGGAAGTCTGGTTGTCAAAGACATCCACAACATCCTTCTACTAACATCCAACCTTAACATCATAACTATTGCTTTTGATAGACTGTATGCAATATATTTTCCATTCAAGTACAGAATTAACCGAAGTAAAATAAAGACAGCGGTCACGTGTGCTTCGCCTTGGCTGGTTTCTGTAGCAATATGGATCCCTCTGAAAACATATTTGGACATTTTACAAGAACCTGAAAACCAGAGTTTTTATACACTGCCAGAATACTACAACTACGTCTGGTCTGCTGCCTTTGTGACCGGCATATATTTCTGGGGCCCTTGGCTTATCATTAGTTTAGTTTACGGAAACATACTTTATAAGTTAAAGAAACGAAATTCTAACAAATCATTAATAAGTTTAAACTCGCCAAATAAATCTAAAATGAGGTCTACATCATTAACAGGAATAACGGATAGTAATCTGCATCATAAAATAGGCACATTATCAGAAATCGATCCATATTGTAAATACATAAATACTGGTTTCGAGATGCCAGTTAACAGAAATGCCCTTGTTCAAAATAACGCATGTCACATCAACTCACATAGACGCTCATCCTCCGACAGCCCGGGTGAATTACCAACAGACAACAAAAAGTCCAATGGAGAAATAACATTTTCCGAAAAACAAACTAAAATTTTCAACAAAAAAGGCGTAAATTTACCAATCGGTAACTCCTTTGACGAGCAAGCCACGACATTTAAAAACTCATTGACTATTGAGTCTTTCAACAAGAAAACTGTAACACTTTCCGATACACCAGACAAAACTCTTAAATCTGAAAATGACATACGTGTTTTAGCACCTTCTCACCATCAAACTAATATATCTTATGCTGATACACAATCTCCCATATCTCACGGTGACAGACCAATTTCCACAATATGTGAGAATATACCTCCACATTTGGTAACAGACAAGATTACTACATCCTCTAATTGTAATAAACCTACAACCACGCGTAAAAAATCTGCTACATCTGACAGACAAATTGAAAGAAAAAGTAGTAAAACAAGCACTTTATCAGATGATACACAAATGTGTAAGTCGAAAGGTGGACGAATAACTGGCAATGGTAAAGAAGAAAAGAAGAAAAAGAAATGGTTTCGCGGGAGTAACAAAACATATTTAACCCTTTCTCTTATCATACTAATTTTTGTTTTTACTTGGTCTGGCTACTCTATTTCAACTATCATTTTGGCTTGGCAGCAACATACGCCCTCAGTTGAATCAAAGAATGAACCTTTAAGTATTTTATTCACGGTAACGTATATATTTAAGTATGCAAACAGTATTATGAACCCATTGGCCATAATACTATCACAGCCTACTATGCGTGTTACTCTTCGTCGTATGATCAAATGTTCATCTGATTATGTTAAAGATGTATTGTCCCTTGAAACTTAACAAATGAAGAACAAAATATTCTAAATTTAAATTGGCCATATCAAAGTAATATTAAAGTTATTCACTTTAAGTCGAAAATTCGAGCCAAACACAACAAGTTTACGTAATTAACAGGTAAATTAATTCGATTACATTTCTGGAAAAAAAAGTAAACAAAGATTTCAAACCACGAGTATGCATTATGCATGATGCTAATTAGGATTGTTTACAACTCGTCACGGTTGAGAAAGTGTTTTCACAGATCGTGAGGAAGTTTTATGATTATGCATAGTAGCCAAACAAGCGCGTTGCATTATGAGATATGTTTTGATCGAAAACTTTGACTGGAAGTCAAAGTTATATTTTGAACAAAAAACGTCTGTATTTACAGTTAAATGATTTTTTTTTCGACTAATTTTTGGTGAAATTTAATAACTATTATGATACTTCAAAATGACCAACTTTTTTTCGAAATATTTTATTTTTTATTTTTTTGGAAGTTAGTCAAATGGACAATACATCTTTAACAAAATACGTATATCATAATGTGCCCCTTGCGCGGTTTTTTTCGTACATAAGTGATACGTGAAGGATAGCCGATCTAGGATGTGTACGTGATGAAGGATCTTATGTGTTTCACATATACCAACTGTATCATAGACCCTAACCAATCTCCTAATCGTATTGTTTGTTGTGAGTATAATGTAGTCGGTAGTATTTAAATATTTGTAATTTTATGTCCCACGAAATGCGATCACGAATCTATAGATGATTACAATTAACGTGGTTTCAACGTTTTGTATAATAAAATTAAGTATATGGTCAAATGAAATAATATTTTGTTGTTGAATAGGCACTATTAATATCATATACAATAGTTACATTGGATAAACAATATAATCAACTAGATGCAAATTATTGAAGTCAACTGGTTTTAGTTGTTTTTATTTTGTCTTTTTTTATAAGCGAATTTTTTTGGCAAAACTTTATTAAAATCACAAAATGTCGTATTCAAAGTATTTATTGTATTCATTTTTATTTTTTCAAGTTTTGAGGGACATCTTATCAAAAGAAAGATTACGCATAAGTTTGATTACACTTTAATCATAACATTTTAATCCTAGGGCCGTGCAAGTGTAAGATGTATCTGTATTACCTGTTGTTTATCAACCGATGAACAAGTGTGTGCTAATAAATATTTCTGTAACCCTACATGTTTTCTATTCGCTTTGTATGCCTATTTATTCCATATTATTACTATTATTATTATTATGCGTGTTTGATTGCAGTAAAGCTCTGTCTACACTACTCATTCATTTATTCATTCATTCATACACATTTATTTCACAATAATAACTACAGGGCGAGCCTGTCCTAGAAACACACTGTCTCACGAGGGCTCCTACAATACAAATATGCAAAATACATAAAAAGAAATACTGTATAAAACAATAAAATAAGTCAAAAAAGAAAGATAAAATATTGAGCAAATACACTAGCCTATTTGAAACAGGCCTTAAGCCTTGTCTACACTATCAAACTTTTAATGACAACAAATGTGATGCATGTTCCCATATAGGGATGATATATAATATGATGTCATATCACTACTTTCTGTGTCTTTAATTACTTTAAACAAAAATCTGTAAAACGTTACCTATAAGCCATTTCAACAACTTTTAACAATTTAACGTCACCCCGCAGAAAACAACAATCGCACCTTTATTTTCCACAGCGAAATGCGATTTTCATTTCCTTTAGGCCTAACAGGAGTTGCGGAGTTTATAATTTGTTTTGAATCGTGAGATACTTCATTATTCAGCTCCCCAGTTCGATCCGGTTGAGGTACAAAAATACAAGATAAAATTGGAAAATGCATTTGATGCTATACAACATATCAAACAAAACATCTAAAGCATTTAACATTTAATACGTCTTTTAAAATAATTATCCGAACTAATTTACTAAAAACTTATCAGAGATTGGTGCTTGATATATCTTCAATTATAAGCAATTTATTCAATTAGATTCAACTAATTTGCTTATTGCTTGAGCCTACAGTAGATGCATTGTACATTTTGATGAATCGGCAAATTGTGTATTTAGGGTCGGCATAATCAGATCATTTATGTTCAACAAAACACTCAACAGCAAATACGTAACTCGCAAATTAGATTGGTTACCACCATGAGAGACGCAACACAATGACGCAAAAGTGACCGACCAATCAAAAGCCATGGATTGTCGGCGCTTGTCATTATTGGTCGTCAACTCGCTCACGTTGCGTCGTCAGCGTTACATCTAGGGATGTGAACTCACTCACATCCAAAATGTAAAGAGTACGGTACAACATTCTGTGGCGTTGCTTATAATCGTTGCCTCAATTGAGAGCTTTCGATTTGTGACGACTCTTGATTAATCGAATTTCTCACGACAGTATACCTAATCAAAGCTGGACCAAAAATCGACCAAATTGGGTCTGACGTCGCAAAATCGAAACTTCCCCATTTATTTGGACACGAGGGCCTTTCGAGGAAGGTTTTTCAGGCCCGCATTCATAAAAGGTAGATTTGTGCATTCTCGGAACTGTATCTATATTTCACCATTATCGGTACATCACAGGTGATTCTCCAATATATCATAACATCATACAGTATACCACAACTAACCTTACATGATACAGGCACCACATGATTGTGATACACAATATTACCGAATTTCTATGATAGGCTATTGGTCATATATTGTTGTATGTGATTATATACAGCACTCATGCGAACCGTGTATAAATGTCATATTTTAAAATAAAACATGCCTTCTTGCGACCCCAATTACATTGTGTCAGCTGGCTAGTATGTTTATTATTTAGGGGTATGGCCTAACAGACTTATAGGCTATAGGCCAGACCAATTCACTTGGGATTAATCACCAAATTACACTGGTTAACAATGAATGCATGCTATGTTATTTATGGGCTCGATCGATTTTGTATTTTTCATTTATTTTTCCTCGTCAACAAACAACTTTTATTCTTCTATGCCAGCGTTGGAGATATTAGAGGACGAGAAAAAACATTATATTGAGAACCTTTTAATGAACAACAATAATTACTACATTATATGGCGCCCTTTTCATGACGCGTAATCATGCTCAAAAGCGCTTTACATAGCACATTATTACCCCAGTCATTTTTTGGATCAAACACGTATGCAAACATACTGCCATAATGCAGCTAGTACTCATTTTACACCCGAGTGGAGAGAGGAAAATGTAAATAAAGTGTCTTGCCTAGATACAAGCAATGCGGTGAGAGTTGGATTCGAACCACGATCTCACAATCAGTAATCCAACACACTGCGCCCCACGCCTCCCTCTTTTATTTGTTTACTCTGGTGTATAATTGTAAATGTACTTTCTGCACTACTTCTGGGTGGTGGTGGAGAGTAACAAAATTGTTGTAATTTTGTCTGAGCGTTATAATTCTAATGGTTTGGGAAGACTGGAGATTTATAGAAATTGTACTTAAAGTAGGAAAAATGTGTGTATGGGGTAATTGGAGGCATTTTTTCTACATTCATAAAGAAAAAAATTGTTTTGGCAAACGTTACTATTACATTTATTAATTGTCAGTGGCGTAACGACTATGAGCGCTCACTGGCTAAACCCAGGGGCCCCCGGGCATTAAAATATGACAAAAAAGGCTAAAAATGCCCAGCTTCCAGCATTGGAGGGCCACTTAGGGTTCCTAATCTAGCGGCCTTAGTTACGCCACTGATTATTGTTTGTTCAGCGATAGTTCAAATCTGTCTCGAGAGTCATACAGTAGTTGCGGCTGTGCGACACAGTTTATTTTACTTATATAATGTATACACATTAGGCACAGAACATGAATTTTAAACCGACCTGTGATATACTGAAATTAATTAATTTGAAAAGATAAAGATGAGGAAATCTGTGAGAATAAGAAAAAGTAGCCCCAACCGAGACTCAAATCTGGACCATCTTCATGATATGCAGATGTCCTAATCATTAGACCACTGGGGCTTTCATTGTATAGTTCAAATTGAATTGAAACTCTTGTTTAACATTCTCGGCGTGGTACGACGGAACAGCACTAGCCCATCAATTGTACGCACATGCACTAGGGATCAAATTGATACGCCCTCATCTTATACTGTATATATCTTATATAACATAAATCCAAATGCAAATTACTGAAAAATTTACAATGCTGTGGGTATCAGTGGCTGGATCTCAATGGAGATACAAAAAAAGCGAAAAGCTAAATCAAAACGATAAAGTAAAACGGCCAGAAAGGTTAGCAGAGCTTTCGGGCAACACTAGCCCTTCATCAGTGCAATCTTCCTATATAATATATATAGATATCATAAATTTTAAAAGAAAACAGTTTTTGATTTTTGCTTATCATATATTATAATATCTCTGTGCTTACATAGAGGTTAAACAAGAAATAAAATAGCATGAAGGGTTTTTATTACATAGCACATGTACTGGTGTAGTAATATTGCATGTATTGATATACAATGGTAAAAAAAATCTGGTACTATAATAATTATTTTCAAATAATAATCATTATTTATTCACTCAAGGTATACAGTATACAGCATACTGGTTTACATCTATTTGTCATGATCCACTTTGCGGAAGTATACGAGGCGATGAACCACGGGAATCACCACCACGTTGTCCAATGTACGTCACATCGCTATCATACTGAACATGTACTGCATCACCGCTGACGTTTACCAAACATTGGCACTGTATTGAACAACATTTTAAAAAAATCATTACAAATATTTTTTTTTTCCTGATAATATATGAATATGTTATATTATTAACTATACCTGATTTTTATGTGGGTTTTCCATTAATATGCAATCAATCATGGTGTAAACAACAAGAGCATTCCCTCCTAATGCGGCTACATGTGATCGTACCATTGCATTTACTTCTGTGATAAAATGGTGCATGAATCCATTTACACCACCACCCTACAAAAAGATAATGATTAACGCAAATAAAGTTTTCTTGAACATTTTTTCAAACTACTGTAGGCCCTTATTAAAACTGGGTACTTATTCAACTTGGCACTTATTAAAACTAGGCACTTATTCAAACCAGGTACTTATTTCAACTTGCGATTTATTCAACCTGGGCATTTATTGAAACCGGGCACTTATCAATCTAGATACTTATTCAATGTGGGTACTTATCCAACTAAGCATCTATATAAACCTGGCACTTACTGTATTCAACTTTAGCACTTATACAAACTGGACATTAATTCAACTTATCACTTATTCAAACCAGATATTTATACAAATTTCGCATACAACCGGAGATATCTTTATTCATTAATTCAAACTACCTGTATCAATGACGTTGATTCACGGATAAAGAATATGTTGATGTAACCAAGATATTCATCAATATGTGCTCCTGGAATGTTAGGTAATGGTGTTAGCTGAACCTCTCGGCAAGCTGATAAGTCCTTGACAAAAAATAAATAGCGTATTAAATAGAAATTGGAAAAAACAATAACTTTGTTAGTACAGCAGTAGTAGTATTATTAATGCTAGCAAGTTGTAAAACAAATAAACAACTTAATTTGTTTTCATTTTGTTTAATATATTTATGTTAAAAGCTCAGACATAAAGGATTGATTTTTATAGCTATTTAAAAACAATATATGTCACATTAAGTAAAACAGCTGGAAACAGCTTCATTCATTTTATTTCATTCAACAACAAATAAACATGGATACAATATATCAATGCTCAATAAATAGTTTAGATACAAAGTAAACAGCCATAGACAAATTTTGTATGCATGAATTTAGAATAAAATTAACACTCGATTCTCGGTAGGCCTACTGTATCTAGATTTCTCCATTTTAATAGGATTATTCGGTATACATTGTATCTCATTTATATCCTAATATCATATATAATACAGGCACCACATGTGATGCACATATTACAGAATATTTCTATGATACTGGGCAAATATTTTAGCATGTGGAGATGTATACAGCACTCATGAGAACCGTGTATAAATGTCATATTTTAAAATAAAGCATGCCTACACTTGCGACCCCAATTGCATTGTGTCAGCTGGCTAGTAGGTTGATTATTCAGGGGGTATGGCCTATAGTCCTAGGTTCAGTAGTTATATATACTTGGGATTGATCACCAAATTACCATAACTAAGCATGACTGCATGCTATTTATAAGCTCGATCACCTTATAATAATGGCTGTAGTGTTAAAACATATAAGTGTGCCGTAATAGGGGTGTTCCCTAAATACGGGTGTTCCCTAAATACGGGTGTCACAAAGGAGGGGTTTTAATGTAATTACCTTTATATGTAGTTTTTTGTCTAACTTTGAAGATGCTTTCAATCCTGAAAATAAATTTAAAATTTATTCAATTAAATATTTCAATTACCAATTAAGGCAAAGAACAAAACTTAATAGGGTCTTTGAAAGCGAGTACAAAATACATTCATTTCTGAACAAATTGTTATTGTTCGATGTTATACAAAATAAAAGTATTAATAACCTTTGACTGGCGTTTGCGTCAGCTGTGGTATTGATACCTCTTCCATTGCAAACATGAGGTCTGCGTCATCAGAGTTCCTAGAGCCTTTAAGATTTAAAAAAAAAGAATTGCCATTATATAATTAAACATTGACAAATTTATGAAAGCTTGCACTGCGGCATTTTATTTATTCTGTCAATTTTTCCAGACATTCTTAAGCTTTGTCTAAACTATCAAACTTTATGACAAAAAAATGTGATGTGCCCAAATGGACATCATGATGTCATATCACTACCATATTTGGGTATATCACTACGGTATTTGTCCACATCATACTTTTTTTGTCAAACTAGTTAGTGTAGACAAATCTTAGTCTCCTGATAATCACAGGAGGGTTCTCAATATTTCGAGTCATTCTCCTATTATTTTCGAAATATATGATGATGTATAATATGGGAAAAAGATTTTGCTTTTCCTGCTTTTGCCGTCTGGAACACACCTGGCATATCTATTGTTTACTATAGATGCCAATTTCCTAATACTGTTGATACACTTTTATTTAAAAAAATTGTATAGCACCCTCTCTTGTTTTACTATTCATAAAGTTGGTAATGGAATAGAATTATAGTCCTGCTACTGACTCCAACTCCTGACCAATGTAAACATTACATTTAGCTTATTCTGTACCAAGGACTAATAATAAACAAATATTTAGTTTAATATAACACCTAAATAAATTCCCTATCATTTGATTGGACGATTGTGGGTCACATGGCGTTCAATAGTACGCACTATTAAACATCATGTACTATTAATTAACAATACAGTAGGTGCGTTTATTAAATAAATAATAATATTTAATATAACTATTAAAAACCAAATGTTACTGTTTTAATCAATGTAAATCAAATGTACGCCTTGGCTAGACAGGAATCTATTTAGATGTTATATAAAACAAACAATGAATGTTTTATATTCGTGTAATGGTACAAATAATGGCATGATGTGAATGATGAAAGGTTATATTTCAACGAGGCGCAAGCCGAGTTGAAATATAACTCAAAAACATTCATTATTTGTATAATTTAATGTACATGACCAGATGTAAAACAATTGATACCTTTCTTTTTCGGTGTACCTTTTGAATCTGATACAGCTAGCAATGCACCTGTTACCCATATCTAAAAAGCATCAAATCAAATGTGATTTAAAATTAAAAGACGCTTACTACAATATAATAATAACTAAAAAAACACCTTTATCCTTGCCATTTGATTGGTTGATTTCGTAGCACATGCCAGGTTTTATTTCCCCTCACTTTTAATGGTTGGTGGTACTATTGTAGGCTCAGGTTATTGTAAACATAATGACCATTTTGTGCAACATGGTAGCCTAGTGAATGATGCGTGATGCATAACAGGTGTATGTCACCTATAATAACTCTTAATAATTATACATGTACAATTCTCTTAGGGCCTGTTCACACCTACGGTTTTATGCTTTCGTATTGTACGCGGTGTACAACTCCATTGGTCTGAACCAGGAAAAGATTTGTGGAAGCCACCTCTTATGACACTGATCTTTCGTTCGTTATGACAGCTCAAGGTACAAGATTAGTGAACGACGCTTACGATACGAAAATCATGCATCAACAAATTTGGCCTCTAGCCAAACAAATTTAGGCCTACACTTGCATACCAGATGTTTACCCAAATATGAATAATATTATAATTTTATTATAATTATAAAAGACATTGCTTGCGATACGAAAGCATAATTCCATGGATCTGAACATACAGTATCTTTATTTGCAATAACTAATCCATACCTGAACAATTTCATCCTCAGGAAGAGCAACATCAAATTGTAGCGAACATAAGCAACAGGGACTTAGCGCCCTCAGTTTAAAGCACAGGGTCTACAAGAATATTAAATAACGTTTTACCAGGAACTTGTCCTTTGATACCTTCTTTTTTTAAATTATTGCTAAGGATAACCATAAATGATTAAATTCACTATCCTTCTTGAAGGTAGCAATCATGTTCAGAGGACAAAAATAACACAAGATGCTCCAAAAAACAAAGTCTTTATTACAAACAATTAAGAATAGAGTTGTTTTTTTTGGTCGTGAGAAAAAAAACCTGGCCAGTAGGCAAACATGAGGAAGTTTGGTTCTCACTTGGACGCAACGCAAGGATGTAAGTGTGTTACAAGTAATTTGACCAATCACAGTATGGTGGATCAACCAAACAGTTGCTTGTGATTGGTCAACTCTTGGTTACGTTGGTAAAGGGCAATGAATCGTTTTCATAGTTTAGTGTGTAGAGGTCTTGCATAAGAATAATTTAATTTAATTAATTGTAGTAATGAGTGTAACAAAATTACAATAAAAAAAAACTGGACATTAACTACATTCATATCATTGTGTTATTAGGGAACTTTCGATTTGCAATGACAGACGCATTGATGTGTTGTCGGCCATTGCCTGGACTACAGATTATTTAAACATTTAAAGATAATTTACATAATCTAAGGTCATAGGTCGTTGCAAATCGAAAACTGTCAATTACCTGAAGAAGTGTTTCAAATATTCGTGACATATTTTGATTCGTTGGATGCTTCATACTCTGCCGCCAAACAAGATTCAAAGTCTATAAAACAAAATATTCTCAATTTAAATCTAATTGTTCCTGAAAATCAACTAGGAACCATCACAACCATAAATGAAATTTGCATTTGTATACACACTTCTTATCATCTCAGACCACTGAGTTGCGTGGCTGAGCGGTTAAGACAGGGGCACCGCAAACAAGTCATAGCAGCACAGGTTCAATGCTTTTCTCGACAATTCTTCTAGGAAAAAGATTTCAATGGTCCAGTGTACACATCCGGATTTCTGTGCACTTTAAGAACCCAGTGCATCTTAACGAAAAAGTAGGGGTTGTCTCGGTGTAATTTGTCAGCCTTGCCCATTGACTGACAATTGAGTTCTGTTTGGTAAAGGTAAAGGTATTCATATTTGTCCTCAAGCTTAACTGGAAACTGAGGAAATTCGGATTAGGCCCTCCACGGACCCACGGCAGCCAGCAGTGCAGCGCCTATCAGATCAGCACACCGGGAGACAATCCCCTACTCTTTTCGAATAGTGTACCAAGTTCTTTAACGTGCACTGTTAAGTACACGGGACCAACGGCTTTACATCCCATCCGAAGGACGAGGCAATGAGAGGAAAGCACCTTGCCTAAGGATGCAATTAGTATGGTACAGATAACCTCGAACCCATGCTAGTCCGATATTACCATTACACCATCACTCTCCAGTATATACAGCACCCGCCGCGATTTTTAGACGGTCTCCCATCCAGAACGCAACCAGGCCCAACACTGCTTAACTTCGGTGATCTGACGAGAACCGGTGTTTCAACGCAGTATGGCCGTAACAGTTGACAGTTTGACACAAAGAAACCATTTGGTAGTTTATTGTATGTTAAAAAACCTGGTCCACTGCGCTTTGTTGGCCCTAGGTATATTATATGTGCTTCTTTTACAATTCACAGTCAATAAATATACTCAGAGAATGTATGTTATTATAAAGTACAGTATAGCTTCAACCTATTTTGTGGATTATTTTAATTTGACCTCACCAACAATGTGACTCGGTTAGATTTCATATTCAAAATATCCAGAACCTTTTCTTTTTAAATTTTAAATAAAACTAACAAATAATCTAACCTGTACTTGTTTTGTTAAGTTGAGATCTCCTGGCATTTTTTCAGTGCTGCAACTAAAAAATCCTACAAAATAACAATGACATATTATGTAAACCACCAAGTTTAGAATGAAGAATGTTATAATAGAAAATTCATCAAACAAAAACAACTATTGTATTAAATAAACTACAGTTGACATCTCTCCTAATACCCGTTTCACACAAATAAACACAAATTGTACAAAATCTTCATAGCATTGTACACAATAATTCTTTTTTAGGATTAATTTGGTTTTCCTGATTTCATCATTTAAGGGGTCGAAATAAAAACATGTTCATGGCCTATCTACGTTCACACTGAGCCCAGACTCCGGTCCGGTAGGCAGATAAAAAATTAGATTTTTAACTGTACCTGCTGGCAAATCTCGTTCAAGCAAAGCATCAGCTATGTCCTTATTATCAGCATCATCAATCTAAATCAATCAAACCAAAAGAAAATGATAGTATAGTATCTTGAATAGCATAAACAAATGACAAATGTGCCAAAAAACAACTTGGCACTTAACAGCAAACCACAAAATAATCATCAACTTTTATCTTTATAAATTCTATTTATTTATTTATTTATTTTAATTTAATTTTTTAATTTTTATTGTTACATGTTTATGTATTTTCATATTTTATTTTTACATTTAAATGTATTTAACATTCAACATTTATTTAGAAACAGTTCAAGAAATAAAAAGAAGCATACATTTACAATAACTTAAATGGTGAAAATAAATAAGAATTTTTTTAGGAATCGGAAAAAATTGGTCTCTAATGATCAGCTTCGGCTGGATGAACCACCCTCGTAAAGTATTGTTGTCCTCAACAACCTTCAAGGAAAACATTATTAATCGCACTCCATCTCACAGTGTGAGGTACCAAAAAAGGGGATTTTAGGGGTGGAGTTTTATGTCGGGAACAGGTACAGTATGAGTAGTAAGAAAGAGTGGGGATAAATTCAAAAAACAAATTTACAAAAAATTAACAAGAGCCAGCCATTTTTTATAAGGGCGACCATCCTTCAACTTCAACTGGCCACTATGCTTTAAAGGTTAATTTTAAGCCCTGAAACTTATGGGATAAAATGCAAAATAAATCAATAATTATACTTACTTCCAATATATAGGTGTCCCTATATTGGTTACCAAGTAGAGAGTCATTTAGGTCATCGACATCTTGTTGGCTATCAGAGTGTTTTGGACTATCTGTTAAACCTTCCGGGGTCTGGTCCTTTTAAAAATAAAACCTCAAAAACTACAATCTGTCTCACAAATGTTGTAATGATATATGTCTTGCACCGTACTAATAAGGGTAGGGTACCCTTGTATCCCATGTCATAAATCTGGCTCATTTTGACCATTTTTCATTAAGTACCATCTGCGTCTTTAAATATTTTAAGTTGATATTTTGTGTTGATTATGGAATTTGCGATAGAAAAAGTCCTTCTATAACGATGTACATATACAGTAAATAAAAGAACTCAGAAACTGAGTGTTAAGAAATAAATCAGGAAAAACTGTATTCGGTAAAAGAGGGCTCACTACTTGATATTTCAGTCCTTGTTAAAAGAATACAGAGGTTAGTCAAATTCTAATATAATAAGCTTTTGTGACATAACCAATATATTAATATTTCTGAAAATCAAGAGGCATGTTATGTAAGTATATACCTATTAACACACAAACATTCAGGACAATACTTTAAAAATTGTCGATGCTATCGTACTAACAAACAAAGCAAGTACTATATACTTAGCAAAATTCTATTTTGCCAGCTATTAAATAATATAACTAAACAGTTCAAAAGGTAACTTTAGAGATGGACCCCACTATAAGGCTGCATCAGCCAATCATATAAACCAGTTTGAAACCCCACCCACTACTCGGTCATGCATCAGTGCACCAGTGTGCTGAGTGAACAGAAGAACCTACTGTAGTGTTCAGGTTGTATTGTTCTTTATTTTTCACAATTGCTTCTGAAATCCGTTTCTGTAAACTAATAAGTTCTTTGTTATCTTCATCGACAGTACCAGACTAAAAATAAAAGAAAATTTAAATACAAATATAAAATTCTTTGTTAAAATTTAAAAAGTTGATGATTAATTAAAAGTTCATTACTGTATTTCATTGTTAAAATCAAAGGTACATGTTATTAACACAATAACACTGAACTGTGCTTTTATGCAACATAAGCTGGCACAAACCACAGTTAATGGTCCCTATGGTGGTCATTATTAGAAAACTCTATCATAATGAATCCAATTAAGAATGATTGTACACGAACACGAACATTACAGAATAATGACTACAGTCAAAAGAACGTTTTTAATTAATTTGTTTCGTCTTTTTATTGAAATTTTGTTAAGTATTTTATATATTTTAAATAATTTAAAAAAAAATGTAAAATAACAAATGCAAATGTGTTTTTAAAAACATCAAAATCTATCATTTTATGTATATACAGCAAATGTTTTTATTACAACTACGACATTGTAACATATAAATTAGAGGAAAAAATATGCTTACAAATATAATATTTATAACAGAGTATGATAATATTGGTGGGACGAACCCACACAAGTAAAAAAAAAAGAATAATTGTACAGCTGAGTAAACTAACCTTTCCTGTCAATTTTAATGTTGAGGGGGGAGGAAGTGCAGCAATATAAACAGCTGTTCCGGTCTAAAAAAGAAACGATAAATGTCATTTGCATAGTCTATCATGGAACTGCTTTTCTTCTTTTTTGTTGTTGTTATCTTAGGTTATTTTATGGATCATTTTTGTGTATAAAGCGCTTAGAAACCTTTTTAATACAGAATAGAATTCTAAATAGTAATAATTAAATAATTTCTGATTCGTACTATTCATTGATATTTACCACTGCTCATCTTAATAAAGTAGATAGAGGCACCCAAATACTCAATCAATGATGTAATAATAGCCCACTCATTTGTTATTTCAAATATGATTGTTATTGAACTTTTAAATGACAATAACCTGTGACTAGTGCACAATACATGTTACAAAGTATATAATAAATATACTTTATTTCAACATATTGACTTGAAAACCTTCAAACAATATATTATATAACACAATGCTTATAGAGCTAAAATTAGATACCAATTTCCAATTAAAAATAATCAGGTATTTTAATTATTACTTAAATCTGATTGTTATTTAACTTTAAAATGATAATAAAGTACATTATCATAAATATACAGTTTGTGGTACATCAAGTATATATATAGTTCTGAAAAGAACTGTTTCTCAGTTCTGAATTATAAATATGTGGTATACGTTATACTTTATTTCAACATATTGACTTGAAAACCTTCAAACAATATATTATATAACACAATGCTTATAGAGCTAAAATTAGATACCAATTTCCAATTAAAAATAATCAGGTATTTTAATTATTACTTAAATCTGATTGTTATTTAACTTTAAAATGATAATAAAGTACATTATCATAAATATACAGTTTGTGGTACATCAAGTATATATATAGTTCTGAAAAGAACTGTTTCTCAGTTCTGAATTATAAATATGTGGTATACGTTATACTTTATTTCAACATATTGACTTGAAAACCTTGAAAAAAATAAACACAATCCTTACAATTAGCTACCAATTTCCAATTAAAAATAATTAAGTATTTTATTTACTTGATAATTATTTTTTTAAACCAAGTAACCATGGTTACTGATCAACAAAGTTAGCACAAATTGCAATTAGCTTACATTCGCAGCACAGTCACAGGTTTACATTTTCCATAAACTAATAATTAATCAGCTAGTACACAACTCTCAAACAATACTTATTCATTGCAGCAAATGCATAGTTACCAACCATCTCACATTGTGCAGAATTTCAAAGTGATTTTTTATGAAACACACATTTTAGAAAAACACATCCATGATCACAAATTTATCAAAAAAGTGTGACAATTTTTATAAGCATTTGATTGGTTTATTAAAATTATAAAAACGGACTTGTGGGCGTAATTTATCCGTTAATCATCACCAAACATATTAACCACAAAATATTTAATAATATACATTGTTGTGTTGGTCCAACCAGCCAAATGATGGCGTTTGTCAAGTATTTAAAATCTCATGTTTGTAACTATGTATATTAAGTGATCTGTTTAACAAAAATAAGAATAAGACATACAGCTGTTCCTACAAGTAATTCTTCACCCACAATCATTTGAACTCGAAGGCCAAACAAAGCATTCATTCCCTTCACCTGAAAAATAATGAATCAAGAATTTTAATGTTATAGATACATTTTACAAACTTAAGGATCTTTTTAATGCTTTCTTGATTAAGGTTAATTTGATTAAGTGCCTTAAGCTAATGCAGAACGGACTCAATTAAACATGCACACATCAAGCATGTATAACATGTAGTGGACTAGGAATAGAAGGCTAGCCATCATTGCTCGTGTCCAAAAATTAAAATAAATTTAGTAACAAGACTTCATGCTTCACCCTTGTTACGATCTGTTACCTCTCTGTTGTTATAGTCTTAATCTTACTAACAGTTACATAAGTATGTTTAGTGTGACAATGTTCTAAGAAACATGCAGGCCTTGCAATGTTATTGAGGTCAAGTTCATTATTGAAAATCAAAACGTGGCAGGCTGAAGGCGCTTGACCTTTGACATGATCTTCTAAAATTTGTAAGCATTTTTCCTTACAATACTTAGTGTTGTATATTCTGGTACAGTCACTTCATAATCTCTTTGCTTTTCTTTCTTTATCTTTTTACTAACAAATTTTATTTAATTTATTTATATTTTTACTTAATGTACACAACTAACAATTTTTCAATAAACATATACATCATACATAATACATTCCTACCCTAACAACATTTTTCAAAACTTTCTATTATTAAAAAGTCGAGGAAAGTCAGGTCTCAGGTCCATTCCACAGTCACCACAAATTGACTTATTCATCAGTAGTTCTATGAATGGATGATTAGTGGGAACATGAACAGTAGCTAATCATACCCAGTACCGTTTTGATTGTACGATTAATCGGGAAAACACCTCACGACACCTAACATGCACACGTAAAAATATCTATAGATGAACTGTAAGCTTATGTTGACACAGAACAGTGTTGACATAAGCGCTACAAACGCAACTGACCTCAACTAAAAAATGTAATCGGTTGGTGCCGTGCGTTGGAACGTAGAACTAAACGAGTCTCTCCCATTATAATGGTAGAAGTATTAGCACGTCAATGTTTTGTTATATTTTATATTTCATCCATATAGTTTGTTGATTTAAAGGACAACTTGACCGAGGACCATATTTTAACAACGTATTAGGGATGTACATATGATTTCAGAACCATCGCGAGATTAAGGATATAGCCACACGTGCTCGCCGTACAGCCGTCTCCGTAAATTGCTGTTGATTTTGTTATTGTTTCTTTTGCTTATCTGGACTCATTAAGTAGATTTTGCGATGCACCTGTGACGCTACAGTAATTTACGACGACGGCTGTACAGCGAGCGTGTGCAGTGATATCCTTAATCTCGTGATTGTTCTGAAATCATATGTACATCCCTAATACGTTGTAAAAATATGGTCCTTGGTCAAGTTGTACTTTAATGGTGTGTTTATGATGATGTAACTTTTCAGTTAGTCACTTGAATGTGGTTAAATTCAAATACAAAGATACAAACAGCACATCTACAGCACCCCTAAATGTGTCGAGGAATGGCACACCTGCAAAAGATGCTTACCTTAAGCTTATTTATTATTCTTCTGTGTAATTCATACTCCATAAATGGTAGTGCCTGATAAATATAAGAACATTACTTATTATATTACACAGTATATACACGTATCTTTGATTTATATATTAAATATTCCACAGTACAAAAAAACCAAAGGACATTTGTAAAAATTGTTTGTTATTGCATGCATGCATACACACATAGAATATCAAAATGACCGGAATTGTCTGGGAAGGTTTTAAGCTACACTTGGAAATTGGAACAGATAATAATAATAAGTATTTAGAGCCTATGTGAATGAATGAATGTCTTGTTTGTTTAAACTCCAATATGACTACAATTTCTTAACTGGCTACCCGTCACAAGTTTTTTTGGAGGGAAACCTCCAAATGTTATTACTTTCTGGGTGTTGCCTCTTAATTATTTATATTTAAATTGTTATTTTGTTTACTTTGAAATGATAAGAAATAAATGTTATTATGAATGAATGAATGAATATGATTGGTTGAGACTGCATCAAATGACTACAGCTGCGAGGATCGTTGTTCCCGAGTACGATGATATTGACTGAGTACTTTTCGCGTGACTATCGTGTCCTTGTACGTCATTAAACATATAGAATCCATATTGACTATGTAATTTGCGTGTGGCAACACTCGCATTTGGCGATAAATAATAAAAGTCATCTACTAGGACTCAAACTCACGAAGACATCCACATCATCACGCGACAACGATATACGCTGCGCCACGTAACTTGCTAGAAGAAATAATTCAACTAAACTATTTAAACTATGCATACATAGCACCCTCATTTTGTTATTTGCCCTCTATAGATGCTACAAAAAACTGTTTGCGATTAGGCAATTACCTGGTACGTGCGGCGCGCTGAAATCCTGGTGATTTGGCTCCTCAAAGAAGACTATATCTGTATATTATTCTTCGCAAGGTAAGGTGAATGCAACGCCTAACTAGGCAGGCTTAATACATAAAAGGAGGCCTAGCTACCCAAACCAGTAGATATTCTACTTGTTGTTGTTGGCTATGTAATATAACAGATTTCGCCTTTTATATCGGTAAAATATAAGATTTGACATCTTCTCAGGAAATGATATTTTGCTCTTAAGAAATATATATTCCCTCGAGCAAAATATCATTCCCTCTGGGATGTCTAATCTCAAACCTCTAAGCAGGCAATATCTGTATAAAAAGCGCTCTTAAGCTGCTGTCTTACAGCACTATAAGAATAAAAATCAATTTGAACAAGAAAGTTTTAAAAAGAGACTTACCCTGCATTCAGATCAATGGTGTTTCATGAGTCAAAAAACCTTGGGGTAGGTATCTTTCCAAATTATTAATATGTAATATAATTGAATGTACCACAATTTTAACATTCAATAGTGCCATTCATCATTCATTAGTGCAAAATAATGAATGGCATGTGATGCATAAAACTAAGTACCACAATTTTAACATTCAATAGTGCCATTCATCATTCATTAGTGCAAAATAATGAATGGCAATTGATGCATAAAACTAAGTACCACAATTTTAAAATTCAATAGTGCCATTCATCATTCATTAGTGCAAAATAATGAATGGCATGTGATGCATAAAACTAAGTACCACAATTTTAACATTCAATAGTGCCATTCATCATTCATTAGTGCAAAATAATGAATGGCATGTGATGCATAAAACTAAACAATCAAATGGCAAGGTTACAAAGTTTGCTTTAATAAACATGAATACTCACATCTCCTACTTGTGCTGCATTTATCTCACCCTGAGCATGTTTTTTGGGTCTACAAATTCTATAACAAAAAAATATATATAAATGACATGCAACTGAATAATGCAACAAAAGGTACTCTTCCTATTGGGTAGGTCTTTATATGCACATATTTATACTATTATTTTAATAATCAGTTGTTATACCTTGCTTGCAAGAAACATCCTCTTCCAGTATACTGTATTTCAACAGGTGGTTCTATTGTTGTAATCAAAATATCTGGTACCTTGTGTTTTCTGCATTAAAAAAAAAAATCGTAGACAGCCAAAATTATCTTTTAAATCTACCATATTTATTTGAATAAATTCCATAAAGCGTATATTGTTCGGGAAGGTTTCTAGGAGCCTGTTTATTTGAGGGAAGCGTTTATTATCTGATGGTTGAAAGTACCTACCTACAGATCTGGCATTTAGACAAGGTTACTGGAAATGGTAAAGTGGAATCCTTATAAGGTACATGGCACAAACTACAACCTGTCTCTTGGTGAAAGCTGTCACTCATCCTGCATAAAAATGAATGCTTTAATTATTATTATATTTAAAGCTCATGTACAGGCATGAATTTTAAACATAATATCTGGTAAATTGTACATAAATCAAATATTTGTAATAGAAATCAAGATGAAAAAAACAATAATTTCCATTAAAATGGTCAATTACAAAATTTAGCAAAATTCTGCTATAAAAACCAGAAAGACATTTTTCAGTAGTAGCTAGTAGTAGTTTAACCTAATGTAATAACATGTCTGGTGACTCCCTAGAAGGTGAAAAAAGATGGTGGATATCTTGTGGATATTTTTTGCTATAGCATGAAAATAAAACTCTGAGGTTGAATAAAAATACCAGAAACGTAAAATTCAAGTTATATACCTATATTTCACCATCTGATAACATTTTTTACCACACCGTTTATTGTTCATAGTTTTTTTTGTGTACAAAACAATAGTGATTTTGCTGAGTAATTTGAACTATCCCCCTCACTGTGCATATTTTCCAGCTCGTGTAACACAAATAAAATCCCAAAAATTATGAAACATATGGGAAACTATAGATCGATAATTATTGGAATGTATGATCAATAGAAATTGTTTGCCCGCACCTTGCCTTTAAGCCCATCTTTCCAATGTAATTTAAAGTACATTGATTGTTAACTATTAAGGTGCTAATGTTATTTCATTTAATATTTTATTAAAAATAAATAATATTCTTAAAATGTCTAAGTGTGTTGCTTTATGTTGGTATTTGTCAAATATTCAGTGTCATTTTTTTTTTAAATTCTTTTGTGTCATGTCTGTATAATCTGGATTAATTTGTTATGTAAGCTGCATTTTGTTATTTGCATTGTTTGTGTATTACTTCTTGCTAAACTTCATCAATAATATAAACTGCTGTAATTCCAGCAAAAAAAACAAGCTTCTTTTGTTTACAGATGACAAATGATAGATTAGAAATAAAAATGTTTCTTTGGTTGATATAGTACTATAGCAATATGTTTTTAAAGGTTATAGCAATATTAATACTGTGTCAACTTGAATGCAAAGTGTGTTTACATAGTATCGGCATTGAAACAGGAAAATAATTAGTCCTAGTATTTTATAAGAATATTTAAAAAAATTTTAAAAAAATGTGAGACAGAATTTCAAAATTACACTTTTGAATGGGATACCATATGGTATAACAAGGTGTTTTCTATGCAACATATCACAAAAGTTGCGCAATTCAATTTCAAACTACTACATCGCATTCTTGTGTGTAAAAGTAAGCTAAAAATTTGGAATCTTTCTATAAATGACATATGTGAAAGATGTAATAGTGAAATTGAAAATGAAAAACATTTGTTATTTTCATGTAATAAGATTAAACCCATATGGATTGTATTTAAGTTTTTGATCTCAAACTGTTTTGTACAAAAAATTGATATAACATGGCGTAATATTGTTAAGGGATCGGAAAAGAAAACAGTAAATGAACTTACTTCAATATTTACTTTTTGCATTTATAAATCGTGTTTAGTAATAAGAAAAGAAACAAAATCAGGAATCAAAAATTATTTGGAGATTATTTTGCTATGAATTTATTAACAAATGAATTCATGCATAATTTACATAAGGCTCAAAAGAAATGGATGAATAATTGAAAAGATAAACTATTAAAACTATCAAAAGATTTAATGGTATTAATGTAATTATTTCATTGATTCCTTTTTTTTTTTTACCTTATCATAATGGATGTATATTAACATAAACTCTGTTTTTAGGCATCAGTTATACTTTTTAAGATGCCAATATTCAAATACATGTATGTGTATATGATTTGCAATATTTTATATCGTAAATACAAATTGTAAGTAGTAGTTGTACCAAGGTGACATCGGGTATGAAGCGTCTCACATACGCACAGAGACAAAATCGCATCTTGGACTTGCACAGTGCAAAAAAATAAAAGATGCAAAAACTATATAACTTGAGTTATTGTAAAAAAATGTAAGAAACATGTGGGAAACTGGTATAGATACGATAATTATTAGAATGTTTTGCCTGAAATAAGTCTTTAAATGTGCTTTATTTTTGTTATAATTTTAGATTGGAGTACAGTACATTAAAAAGTAATAAAGCACTAAAAGTATGTTAAAACTTTATTTTGAAGATTTTAAAATTTTGATTTTTTTTTTTAATCAAACTGATTTTTTAGTTGATAAACCTAGTTAATTTTAGAAATGGATAGTAATAATGTTTTGTATAGCTTTTTGCTATGCTACACTGGCGAAATTATTCCCAGTTTGATTTCAACAATACAATAAACAATTTTGAATTTTGAAGTAATTTGAAAAAAAAAAGGAGATATGTGAAAAAAACGTGAGATTTTGAGGTTGTGTCAAAAAGCTCAAGCCTTAAATCCAATGGCATCTTACTGAAAAAATGACAATGCTGTGGTACAAGTGGCTGGATCTCAATGAAGATACAAATAAAATAAGCAAAACTAAATGAAGATGAAAAATAAAACAACCAGAAAAATTGCAGACCTATATATATCGTTATCCAATCGAGTTCGAACAATACCATGAAAGCCCCAGTGGTCTAATGGTTAGGACATCTGCATATCAAGCAGGCGGTTCGAGTTCGAGTCTCGGTTGGGGCGACTTTTTCTCATTCTCACAGATTTCCTCATCTTTATCGTTTCAAATTAATTAATTAAATTTCAGTATATCACCAGGCGGTTTAGAATTAATGTTCTTTGCCTCTTGTGTTTATATATATATATATATATACACGCCGAGAATGTGAAAGAGTCGCTATCCAATCGAGTTTGAACAATACCATGAAAGCCCCAGTGGTCTAATGGTTAGGACATCTGCATATCAAGCAGGCGGTTCGAGTTCGAGTCTCGGTTGGGGCGACTTTTTCTCATTCTCACAGATTTCCTCATCTTTATCGTTCAAAATTAATTAATTAAATTTCAGTATATCACCGGGTGGTTTAGAATTACTGTTCTTTGCCAGATTTGTTTATATATATAAATATATACATATATAAATCCAAAGGCAAATTACTAAAAAAAACGACAATGCTGTGGGTATCAGTGGCTGGATCTCAATGGAGATACAAAAAAAAGCGAAAAGCTAAATCAAAACAATAAAGTAAAACAGCCAGAAAAGTTAACAGAGCTTTCCAAAGGCAAATTACTGAAAAAATGACAATTCAGTGGGTATCAGTGGCTGATATATATATATATATATATATATATATATGTAATTGTTGTAGTTTAATGTGCAAAATGTTTAATTTAAGTTGCATGTAAATCTGTTAAGAGCTGCTGCACCAATCCAATTTCATTTTCAAGTGTTACAATCACTTTACACCAATTGGATTTATGGTATAATACTAAAGCTGATATCATTGGCTGATTCAACAGCTAACCAAATTATATTGTAGGTGCATGCATGATTAAAAACTGGTTTTTTAATTATGTGCGCACTGCAGTTCTCAGTCTAGTAGAGAAACCAATCTCAAGAATTAAACTCAAGAATACAGCTTACGAAATCATGGTAAGTTTTTCTGGCTTCACAATTTGTACATTAGGAAAGTTTTTAGATGGATTTGCAGAATAAAATAAATAAACATGCCAAATTTTGCTAAATAGGACGGGCTGGTATGTAAATATGGATTTCGAATCAACAAATGAAACGTCTTTTGATTTCAAAAGTATGTACTAGCATTAGGCCTATATGTATAATTGTGTATAATACGTGTATGAATAATATATTCAATTAGTATATTTATTCATATAAAACCACATAAACAGAAGACAGCCAAAGGCTGAACAATTCTGCACACAATGTAAATGGCAATAAAAAGGGTATAGCACAAGTAAAACAAATTATAAAAATATGTAAAATTGTAAAAATTATAAAATGTTTAAAAAAAATCAAGTTTAAGTACCAAAACGATCAAGAAAAAACTGAACTACTCCGTTTTAGACGATTCATTAATTCTGGCGATAATGGTTGGTGCACAAGGGAGCATCCAACAAATTCTTATTTCTCAAATTATGAATGTGGTTGCGAAAGGTGGGGAGGGAGCATACCACGAAAGAGTTTCGAAAGTAGGTCATTACCAAACTTCATCATTAACTTATCTCTTTTGGATTGAACATTCAAGTTATATTACCTATATTTCACCATCTGATAAAATGTTTTACCACATCGTATATTTTTCATAGTTTTTTTAAAATGCTTCTCTATTTACAACATTTGTGTACAAAATAGATTTCACTGTGTAATTTGAACTATCGTCCCATTGATAAAGAAGTGCTTATTTTTAACAAGCTTGTGTAACACAAATAAAATCCCAAAAATTATGAAACTTAGGGGAAACTATAGATCAATACTTATTGAAATGTATGATCACTAGAAATTTGTTGTCCGTACCTGGCCTTTAACAAGTTATAAAATGATTCAGATACTGCATTTTATTCAAACGTATTTGAGCACCACAGGAATAAAAAAAATCCATTCAAAACAACAAATCAGAATGCCTTTGCCTGATTATGAAATCTTAATCTTGCTAATTAATACATTCCATCAACAGTTAAATAACACAATCTGTCCTCAGTGCATTCACATTTCTGAAACTAAAATGAGCTATTGTGCTTCACACCGTCATCTATTGACGATGTTCACCAATTGATAAAAAAGCCGCAAATGAGAGCTGCGAGTTGAACCCGATTCCAACATGGCTTTTGAGACAATGTACGGACTAAGTGGTTACATGTGTTACTAGCATTATTAATCCATCTTTACAATTGGCTTATTGCCAGTAAGATGAGTATAAGCCAATAATTTAAAAAGTTAGCTTGCCAACGATAATGATTAATTATCACCCAATCTCAAACTTACCTACATCTCCAAATGTCGAGAATGGTTGCTTTTTGTTAACAAGAATGAATGCATTGTTTGTTAGTTAGTTAAGGTTTGCATGGCGAAATCAAATGTTGATATAAAGTTTGAATGCACTTATAGAACAAAATTCACATACCAACATTGCACGCCTGATGAAAAAGTGAGTTACTGAATGTAATGTGACCCACAATCCTACTCGGGTGTGTTATTATATATTTATATCTAATTTGCAGAAAGAGCACAGTGGGAAAAACGCTTATACTTTAAATACTTTTATTGAATTTTGAAATATTTGTTAATAAGTTCTGAATAAATCAATTGTTTACAATTTTGTTACAGAAAGCCATGAATATGACAAATTTGACAACAAATGAAACGAATCCTGAAGCCAATTTAGAAATTGTACCAATCGCATTTATTTTTTGCACGGCAATAGCAGGATTGATTGTGATGATTATGAACACATTAACACTGATATCTTTTGTGAAAGAGAATAAATTATGCAAATACTCTAACAAGCTTATCATAAATCTTAACGTGACAGACCTGTTAACTGGTTTTGTTCTTCTGGTCGGTTGCTTGTTCATTGCTTGTCCAGATTTTGCACCGATTGTAAACGCTGTTATGCGCGATATTCACAACAGCCTTCTGTTAGTATCTAACCTAAACATAATCACAATTGCTGCTGACAGACTGTATGCAATAATACAACCAGTCAAGTACAGAATAAATCGCAACAACAAACGAATCGTTATCCTGTGTATTGCTACCTGGGCTACTTCAGTAATAATGTGGATGTGTCTTCGGATCTCGTTTACTATTTTGGAAGGCCCAACCATTTCCAACTTCTACGAACTTCCAGAATACTACAACTACATGTGGTCTGCTGTTCTGGTTACAGTGATGTATTTTTGGGGGCCGATCACAATTATTACAATTATTTATGGAATTGTTTTTTGGAAAATAAGAAAACGAAATTCTAACAGAAGACTTATTTTAAAAGGTTCACATAAATTATATAAAACTGAACACTTTGATATTATATCACAAACAGAAGAACAAACTTCTATGTCATTTTGCCTACAAACTGCTTCATCTTCTGAGAGTGACAGACAAACTGTTTCATCTTCTGACACACAAACTGCTTTATCTTCTGACAGACAAACTGCTACATCTTCCAACAGACAAACTGCTACATCTTCTGACAGACAAACTGCTACATCCTCTGACAGACAAACTGCTACATCTTCTGACAGACAAACTGCTACATCCTCTGACAGACAAACTGCTACATCCTCTGACAGACAAACTGCTACATCTTCTGACACACAAACTGCTACATCCTCTGACAGACAAACTGTTACATCTTCTGACAGACAAACTGCTTCATCCTCTGACAGACAAACTGCTACATCTTCTGACAGACAAACTGCTACATCCTCTGACAGACAAACTGCTACATCCTCTGACACACAAACTGCTACATCCTCTGACAGACAAACTGCTACATCTTTTGACAGACAAACTGCTTCATCTTCTGACACACAAACTGCTACATCTTCTGACACACAAACTGCTACATCTTCTGACACACAAACTGCTACATCTTCTGACACAGAAACTGCTACATCTTCTGACACACAAACTGCTACATCTTTTGACAGACTAACTCCTACATCTTTTGACAGACTAACTCCTACATCTTCTGACAGACAAACTGCTACATCTTCTGACACACAAACTGCTACATCTTCTGACACACAAACTGCTACATCTTCTGACACACAAACTGCTACATATTCTGACACAGAAACTGCTACATCTTCTGACACACAAACTGCTACATTTTCTGACAGACAAATTGCTACATCTTCTGACAGACAAACCGCTACATCTTCTGACACACAAACTGCTACATCTTCTGAAAGACAAACCGCTACATCTTCTGACACACAAACTGCTACATCTTCTGACAGACAAACTCCTACATCTTTTGACAGACAAACTTCTACATCTTTTGACAGACTAACTCCAACTTCTTCTGACAGACAAACTGCTACATCCTCTGACAGACAAACTGCTACATCCTCTGATAGACAAACTGCTACATCCTCTGACAGACAAACTGCTACATCTTCTGACACACAAACTGCTACATCCTCTGACAGACAAACTGCTACATCTTCTGACACACAAACTGCTACATCCTCTGACAGACAAACTGCTACATCTTCTGACACACAAACTGCTACATCTTCTGACAGACAAACTCCTACATCTTTTGACAGACTAACTCCAACATCTTCTGACAGACAAACTGCTACATCCTCTGACAGGCAAACTGCTACATCCTCTGATAGACAAACTGCTACATCCTCTGACAGACAAGCTGCTACATCTTCTGACACACAAACTGCTACATCCGCTGACAGACAAGCCGCTACATCTTCTGACAGACAAACTCCTACATCTTTTGACAGACTAACTCCTACATCTTCTGACACACAAACTGCTACATCCTCTGATAGACAAACCGCTAAATCTTCTGACAGACAAACTGCTACATCCTCTGACAGTCAAACCGCTACATCTTCTGATAGACAAACCGCTACATCTTCTGACAGACCAACTGCTACATCCTCTGACAGACAAACTGCTAAATATTCAAATAGTGCTAATCTGACAATATCCAAACAAGTGCAAGAAATTGAACATCATTCAATGAGGATAAACAAGGTGAAAAGAAATGAAAATAAAAAATGGTTCAAAGGTTGTAATAAGGCATACTTGACCATCTCCCTGATAATTATGTTTTATATCGTGTCTTGGCTTGGTTTTTCTATAACAGCCATAATGATTGCGTATGTAGAGTACAAACCTACATTATACCAAACAAACAAACTGTTAAATATGATTTTTCGTATTGCCTATTCATTCAAATATATGAACAGTGCCATAAACCCATTAGCCATTATTCTATCTCAACCTCTAATGCGTAGAACCATATATAATATGTTCACCTAACAATTATTAAAACTTTACCCAGCATTAATATTACAATAAAATTAGCATTAGAAACACGGGAAAAGTTTATAAAGCGTGGTTCCCACTAGCGACGCAACACAAGGACGTAACGCAACGCAAGTGAATTGACCAATCACAAGCGATGGCTTATTCGCTTATGATTGCTAACTGTCTATAACTTCGCTTGTCGTTGGTTAAAACGCTTGCGTTGCGTTTACGTCCTTGCGTTACGTTCTAGTGGGAACCAAGCTTTACTGTCTATAACTTCGCTTGTCATTGCTTAAAACGCTTGCGTTGCGTTTACGTCCTTGTGTTACGTTCTAGTGGGAACCAGCTTAAGAGAAGCACAAGGGGAGTCAAGTAAACAGTGTTTAAATTGTGAATTTCCAATGATTGATGTATACTGTATATTTTATGTAAAACATGAAAATTTATACTTTTGTCTTTTTTGTCTTTTGTCTTTTTTGTCAAACATCTACAATTTTGGTATACAAATAATATAATATTGCATTGACTGCCGTACCCGTATCAATTTTCAACGAATGAAATATTCTTAATATGCTACGAAGGAATACACAACAATCATTATTTGTTTTATAACACATGCGCACTGTTCTAAAATAAACTTTAATTTAATTATCCATCTTGAACCTTTATTCAAGACTAACAGACAAAGGCAGTGTTCCAATACTGGATACAGAGTAGAACATGTTCAGTAAATCAACCTCACATGGAAACATTTTTTTCACAAAAACATTGATTATTGCCACTTAACGCTCAATAAGCGTTTAATAATTAACGCTGTGTGATGCGTAATTAACCCAATCAAATAGCAAGCATACAATCAAGTGTGTTATAATACTGTAAATAATATTCTTGCGTTTTGAATTATGTGGAGATGCTAAGAGAAATATTAAATAAAAGTATGTGTTTGTACTATATAGAATTTCTTATCAATGTTTGTATAATAAAATTGCATCTAAAAAATGTTATTCTAGTAGAACATCTTTATCTTGGATAAACCTGACTTTCACATACCATATTTCCTCTGGTATAATCCCTACTTTATGTCTCAAACAGGCATTCCCTGGGTATATAGTCCCAGAATTTACTTTTGGTCTAGATGTAGGCCTCTCACTAGCACCTTGGCGCAGCAGATGAGTGTTAAAAGAAATGCTTACCAATCTTTTTTTTCATGAACAAGGCTATCTCCGGATATAGTCACCCCTTCCCCAAAAGTCGGTCCAATTTCATGTTCTATGGGAGTGGGATTATACCCGGATATACGATACTTTGCAAGAAAAGGAAAGAAAACCATAATTCTTATTTTCATGATCATTTTGTATGATATTGTGTGTGTACCTTACCCATCAGTTGCTGATCCCGATGCTTCATTTTGTTCTTTCACAAATTCTGTTCTATCTAGTGACAGGGTTAAAGTGCTTGGTTGATTTGTAGATCTCTGGAGAAGAGCAACATTCACAACAGCTGCGGTTCCACTTGCAGATAACACACATATTTCATCACTAAACAAGATCACAATAATTTGTGTAAATTTGATAATAATTGTAACTACTACTTAATACAGTACTTAGTAATACTTGAATTTTACTAAAACAATAGAAATATATCTGACATTAAAAACATAATTTAGAGGTTTTATACCAAAGAGGTGATTTATTGCACTCTAGATTATCTTATCCTTCGGACTAAAATTTAAGCTGTTGGTTCAGTGTCCTTACAGGCAAAATATTGAAAAAATGACAATGCTGTGGGTGTCAGTGGCTGGATCTCAATGGATACACACAAAAAAAGCGAAAAGCTAAATCAAAATGATAAAGTAAAACAGCCAGAAAAGTTAGCAGAGCATTCGGGCAACACTAGCCCTTCATCAGTGCAAGTGAAGGTACTCGGACAAAGATAGATAGATATATCAGGCAAGCGCGGCCTGAGTGGACAGGAATAAAAAAACAAAAACAAAAGAGGCACAAAGCTGGGGAATAGATAGTATAGGGGTGTAGATAGTATATAGCTTTTGGAGGCGTGCCTTTATAACTATGCCTTTTGTTTGTTAACATCTTTGATTGGCTGATTTGTTTTATTATGTAATTTTGTGACTGATGATATATGTTATCCTTTGTTACAATTCTCTTCACCTGATGATGGGCTATGCCCGAAACATGTCGTAAAAATAAATCTATATTGAGGCAGTTTTAACTTATTTGATCTTGATTTTTTTTTAGTATATAATACATATTTATATATTGCAAGTGTCCTCTGAATATGTGTCCCAAAAGAGGGGTTTTTCTACTGTATTTATGATTTACAAAACAAAAACACAACTAACCATATTGTTGTAGTTTCTTTGTACCCAACTACAGCATGACATCCCATTGCATTGGCATGTGACCGGATCTCTGTTCGTATCTCTCTCCACCACGCATCTCGTGTTTCTGGTTCATCTAAATAATTTTTAAAAAGTGAGGAAAGGTGTTGGTGATGCAAATCAAATACATATTTTAAGCCAAGGGTCATATTGCACTCATAATGTACAATACAATAGTTTCAAACAAAATAATATAACCCGAGGATGGATAATATTTCTAAACATTTTAAACCGGTCAATTAATCTATCTACTGTATATTAAGTATAGCTGATTTCAAAGACAAGTATATTCATGATTGAATTAGTGTCATTGGTTTTTTCTTCTTTCTTTTTGCCATTTTAATAGCTAAAGGTACTATCCATACTGAATGGCACATGGTACCTAATTAACCAATCAAATGGCAGAATACCCAAGGTGTGATATTTAAAAAAAATAATAATAATAAATATTTTGTATTTGTTGAATGAGGAGAATATTTTGAGTCAGAGGCTGACAGTACTATTCAAATTAGTTCATTTAATAGGATTGATTCCCATGAAGCAACATGGTCTTTTCAAAAAGATGATATATAAAGGTCTGTTTACACTATCAAATTTTATGTGACAAAAAATGTGATGTGCCTATATATGGACATGATGATATCATATCACTACCATATTTTGCACATCACACTTTCTTTGTTAAACTAGTTTGATAGTATAGACAGTGCTTAACACTCTCATAGTGACATAAACAGAAGTAATAAAAGCAGATTAAAAAATCTTCAGAAATAAAGCTGTCTACACTATGAAAAATTTTAAAAATGTGATGTGCCTATATATGGACACGATGATGTCATTTTACTACCATATTTAAACATATCACTACCATATTTGGGACATTACACTTTCTTGTCACATGCTAAAGTTTTACCTGGATTGTGAATTTTATCGAGAAGTTTGACAGAACGTGCCGTTACCATGCCAGCTAAGTGAGCAATGAAATCTACTGGAAAGGACATCATTGTGAAAAATGGGTATTCCTATTAAGAGAAAATATATTGAATACACTGTATATATTCAAATAAAAATAACCAGAATTGTACTGGGAAGGTTTTAAACAACATTTAAATGACTTTCAGGGAGGGGGTTGTAGTTAAAGGGAATAATGGAGTTTAAAAAATACCAGAATTATACTGGGAAGGTATTAAATTACTGGAGTAGTATGGGGAACAGTTACCTATTTCTTATAGTGTGTTAAAATACAGTAGTGGACACGGCTTCAAAGTGGTATATCTGATTGGCCATTATGTCCATTATTAGATGTTCTTTCTCCAATGTTAAATGGTCTTTCTCCAATGTGCCTCACATATTGCATATTTTGATTGTATTGACTCTCTATTAGTTTATTTTTTGGGATTTAAAGCAGGGAAATTCCCTCATTTTTATTTACTTATTTTTTATTTAATCAGTATAAAAAGACTCAAAATACAACTCATAGTTGAAATAAAGAGCTTACATAGGAAAATGATAATTCACATAAAACAAAGTTAAACGAAGAAAAAACTCATTAGGCCTATGATACAGTAATAATTAAGATGAAATTAAGAAGTGAATGCTTCATATTGTTAATTTTCCGGTGTTGCCTATATTGTTACATTTTTGGTGAAATTGTTTTGTATTTGTATGATTTGTATATGGATGTAACCGCCGAAATAAAGAAATGAATGAATAAATTCAATTCAATTCAATTTCTTTATTGCTGCAAATGTCATCAAGGGCTAATATCCGCTTAAACATACAACATCATACAAACATATACATATTTACATTTAAAATTGTTGTTATCATTATTACGATTTAGAAACAAGTTCTTACCAGTAAATCGGTATTCATTAAAGGAGGCATAACCCTTGACATTCGATGACCTCCACTTCCGCTACTTCCACCACCAATGCTACCGGCTATAAAACAAGCACAAATTGTCCCATTTAGTTTGTGTCTTACTGGATGGATATCCAAAATATCATAGTAACTATATAACTAAAATTACATAAATTGGCGTTAAGGTTTCACTTCCTTACTCAAGTCATTCTCTGAGCCATGATGTCTGATTGGGACACCTTTTGTTGGTGATGGGGGTGCCCCACCTTGCCACGTCTTTGCTGTTCCACCAATAGACTCATATGATCCAGTCTCACTTTGGTTATCATGAGACACTGGAGGCAACCTGTGAAACATTTAGAAAAGAATTTGATTAATTGTTTAATATGATATAACTTTAAATTCAGCTGATATTAATTATAACACATCTAAATTTATCATTGCCATTTGATTAGTTGATTTCATATCATTATAATTAACAGGTGATGATGGAGAGAATATTTTCATTAAATGAAAGTTTTCTTCTAATTTAAACTGATAAATATCATTATTTGTTGTTATCATTATTGTATGGTAAAAAGTAATATATTCACTAAATTCATTCAACAAATACAAAACATTCATTATTTGGTATTGAAGACACCTAATATCCTAACAAGATGGTTAGAACCATTTATCTTAATATCACTTTACCATTGAATGGAATAAACTGACCGAATTTTGTTATTTATTGATACCAAATCAGTCAATCAAATGGCAAGGATATACCTTCTTAGCAGTGTTAAGCTCTGTCTACACTATCAAACTAGTTTGACATAAAAAGTGTGATGTGCCCAAATATATTGCAGTGATATGCACAAATATGTAGTGATATGACATATGACATCATCATGTCCATATATGGGCACATCACATTTTTTGTCACATAAAGTTTGATAGTGTAGACAGAGCTTATAATAAACAGCCTCTTTTTTTTAAATTTTTGTTGAACATGATTTGGTAAAATATACTAACTATGGATTTATTTATTATATCATGATGCAATCAAGAAGCATAGGTTAGGACATTCAAACAATATTAGACGAATCAATTCATATTCAAGACAAATTATCTACAGACCATCCAACTTGGAAGAATGAAATATCAGAAGGTTTTATAAAAGCATGTCCCAACTATAGAGGGTGCATTTTGAAAAAATACACCAAACTATAGAGGGAGGTATTAAACAATTTAAAGATATTAGCATCTATTATGGTATGGTATGTATGCATGTTTTTTTTATTGTATTGAAAAAGAACCAAAATTTAAAAAAACATTAAAAAAATGAAAAGTAAAAAATAAAAACACTGTTTACCTTCCTCCTCCAAACCCACCCCCAATATATACTTGATTGAGAACATTCAAACTGTATATTATGACTTATAACTAACAATAAATAGAACAGTGTAGGCTAACATGACTGACGCACTTTACAAACAACATACCATACTCTTCACATCTCAAACAAAAAAGCAATAAATATCTTGGAAATGCTACATGCCATGTTTACAAACCTGAAGTTCCAAAAGGGATAGACACTGCAAAAATAGACAATTGTGGTTGATGTTTTAAATACATAGATTGAATATTATAGTTTGCATGCTAATAAAGCCTATTCTACAACTATCAAAAAAAATTTCAAACTTGCGCAACAAGAGTTTGGCAAGAAAAGTGTTCCAAAGTTTGCTAAAGCCCAGTCTACACTAGCAATCTTCAAGATCTGTCTACACTATCAAACTAGTTTGACAAAAAAAGTGTGATGTGCCCAAATATGGTAGTGCCGGATGTCATCGTGTCCATATATAGGAACATCACATTTTTTTGTCACATAAAGTTTTGATGGTGTAGATTTCCAACATTTGCTAATGTGCAACTTCAGCAAACTCCAGATAACTAGTTTGCAGATATTTTAAGTACTTTGAATCTTAAGTATTTTCAGCCATCTGATCCTTCCAATAGGACAAATTGACAGCCTCTAGTAACTGGTCTAACCGCCCTAAGCGCACTCTATCTAATTTAGCCTCAACAACCATTCATCATTCTTTTGAAACCTAACCCTATTGTCTACCCTTCCTCCAACACAGCAAATGAGTTAAGATAATAGTGATGGTTATGGTGATAATGATATAAAACAAAATCATACCTTTAAATAAAATATTTCAAAATAATTACAAATAAAGTTTGAAATAAACAAGCAGTACAAATTTAAAAAAACAAATTAATTAATTAACATAATTGTTTAGATACAGCAGAATACCCTCTCAAGATCAAAATATTACAAAAATTTATAATATTGGATAACAAATCTATTTGTTTCCATATGTAAAGGTTTCCATGGTAAATAAATATTAGAAATGGAAGAAGCAAAGTTGAGAATGTTTTGATGCTTCATTTGTAATTCTGAGAAGTTTAATCTTGAAGATTGTTGTAGCATACAACCAAAATGTCGAGACATTCTCAACATCACATTACTTCTTTTTCCAAACACATGGTGTAACACAACAACTACTTTTACAACTTTTAAGTCTGTTTCAGGACTTTTTGATTTTTAAGTTTGCATCTGGGAATATGGATACAAAACAACAGGTTTAAATCGAACAGTCAAGAATACTGAAACAAAATCTTACTCTTTATAGAAGTCTTTTGGCGGGCTAAGTGATGTGGGTGAGAGGGGCGTATCCATCTTTTGCAGTAATGCCGCTGTACCAATACCTCTAACCACAATTCCAGATTCTCCTTCTAGGTCAAAACACTGCCAGTAACTATAAATAAACACCCACAAGTATGTTTATCCTTATATGTACAATAATTGTGTTGGGCGGAGATGGGTGGTAAAATTATATTATATTACTAATATTAACAATACTGGTACTGGTACTGGTTCAAATAACCGTCTCACAGAGACATCTGGTAGCCATTGACTTAAAGTTGGCATTTGGATGTGTTACTTTTAATGTACAGTATCAGGGTGACTACTACCAAATTGCACAGTCACAAAACAAAAAACAGTTCATATATACAGTTAAAACATTGCTGGGAATTATAAATTTCTGTTGAAGCAATGATCAATAACATAATTATAAGAATAACAATCTTTTTCTTATATTCTAAAAGTGATGCGGACACACAAACAGTAATAATTAGTAATACAAAAAATATATATTATATTTTTGTAAATAACTAAATTTACATATGTTTAGCTAGAATATGAATAAAAACATCACACACCCCAACACTGCATTCCCACCAATTTCAAGAACTTTTAAACCAATCTTTCTCTGCAACTGTCCAGATATCTTTGAAAATAACAACTGTCTTGCTTCATTGGACGCTCTTGGGGTTCGAATTTTATCAATCCACTGAAAAACAATTGAATGAATGAACTGAATAAATAATCAACATTTTAGTAAACTATTTTGTGGAACTATAAAGCTCCAGTATAAACTTGACAAGGTGCAATACAATAAAAATTCTCTCGCTGGAAGATAGAAGAAGGTGGGGGGGGGGGAGGTGTGAGAATACATATTTAAAGAGAATAGAAGCTAACATTTAAAGGCTCACCTGATATTCTGGATCGTCATTGACAACTAGTTCCTCTACAAAACCAAGAACGGCTGACATTGTGTGGCGTGCTGGTACTTGGCTAGCTAAAATATTCAATTAAAACCAGTTTGATATTGTTTTAGTGTTGCACAAGCAACAGATAAAACACACAATTAACCCCTTTCACAATAAGCTGTGAAATGCTAGTGTTACAGAGGTTTGTATGGAGAATAAACACTAATAAAGTCAGGTTTGTACACCATTAATAAATAATAAATAACATTTATAAAGCGCAAGAGACAAAGGTTTCGAAGCGCTGTGTTTTCCAAGATCTGTGCAAGTAGTAGCGTGTGATTATGCTTCTCTGAAGAGATGAGTTTTGAGTTTAGTTTTAAATGTGATTACAGATTTTGATGAGCGTATTTCGAGGAGTAGAGTGTTCCAGAGTTTTGGGGAAGCGACAGCGAAAGCACGATCACCGTAAAACCGAGTTCTGGAACGGGGTCCAGGTTTAAGAAGAAGTCTGCTGGATGAACGAAGCGTAGAGTTTGTTGACAGAGTAATGATGTCACATATGTAGGCTGGAGCACATCCGTTGATGGCCTTATATGTCAGCAACAGGATTTTAAAACGAATGCGCTGATCTACAGGCAACAAGTGTAAGTCACGTAAAACGGGAGAAATATGTTCATGTCGTTTAGTGCCAGTGATAAGTCTTGCGGCGGAATTTTGGATTCGTTGAAGAGGAGACAGGTAAGAAATAGGTAGGCCGTACAGAAGCGAGTTATTACAGTCCAGACGAGATGAAACAAAAGCATGAACAAGACGTTCAGTTGATGTTTTGTCAAGGTACTTACGAATCTGGCCGATCTGGTAAATTCCAAAGGAAGCACCAAGGCAAACATTACGAATGTGTTCTTTTAAACCGAGGCTGTTGTCTAGTTGGACGCCAAGATTTCTGGCTGAGCTGGAGGTAGAGACACTAGTATCTCCGATATTGACCAAAGGAAATGATGATGCCTCACGGAACTTTGAATGAAAATGGATCATTTCAGTCTTGGAGTCATTGAACATGAGTTTATTTTGAATGGCCCACGAGCGAACATCAGCGATGCATGATTCAAGGCTGTTAACAGATTCAGAATGATGTGTAGGTTTCATGATTAAATATAGTTGAGTGTCATCTGCATAGATCATATGACGAACTTCCGGGTGGGAATCAATGATGTTGCTGAGTGGTCCAGTGTATAAGATGAAATCGAGTGGACCTTTTACGGATCCCTGCGGTGAGAATGCAAGGTTGAGAATGTCTCTATTTAGAAACATGTAGTGTACCACAAACCAACTTATAACAGTAATTTTCAAATGTCAGGTGTGAAATTGTTTAAACAACAGCTTCCATTAGGTTAATCTGTAAAAAATCACTACGGAAGTCGTAAAATGACCATTTAATACCAACTGAGACTGTTTGAATATAGTAATATTTACTTACAGCTATAATTTGTCCAAGGCTATGACTTGTCAGATGTTGAACAATTCATTCTCACAAGTATTAGAGAAAGGTACTTACAATAAAAAAATACTCACTACTAAAGAATTGCACACCACAAGATGATTGGCGAAACTTGTTAAGGTCAGGAAAGAGCTCAACAGACACAACTACCTTCATTTCACCTCTAACCCCATGCATAGTGTCATAGATTGGAAACCAACCGGATATGTTAGAGGCACCTTCATTCCATAAAAGAGGATTTAAGTCTATATACAACTTTGAAAAAAAAGATGAATAGGATTTTAAGAACAAGAAAAACATATTTATCCATTCAAACATCTGTACGTAGTGTGCATCAAACTCCACATTTATTTTTGTCATATCTTCCTAATAAAACAAACGATATAGTTTATATTCATTGAATAAAGAGAATCATTTATTATTTGTATATTATTATTATTTGTAGAATGGCTGACTTACTTTTCCAATAACATCATGAGAACTATATGTATCATAATCCATTACTCTATAAATAAAACCAAACAAATTAATTTATACTTTACCAGAGGTCCCAAGTTGAAAAAAACGAAATTTGTTTTAATAATGGGCATCAATATAAACAGTGCTAGGAGTGTTTATTGGGAATGTTTGTTTTGAGAAAATGTTGTTTAATTTCAGTTATTTTAGATGAAAAATCTCTACTCTAGGCCTGTAGCTAGCCTAGGCCTAAATCGGTGGGAAATAGCAAATTTTCGGGTAGGCAGGGATCTGCAATTAAAATCAGGGAAAATCGGAAAAACCTACAAATTTCGGGGAACTTGGGACCTCTGCTTTACTGTTATTAGGTATATTAAAGGACAACTTAACCGAGGACCATATGTTTACAACGTATCCTATTAGGGATGTATATATGATTTCAGAACAATCCCAAGATTAAGGATATCGCCGCACGCGCTCTCCGTACAGTCGTCGCCGTAAATTGCTGTGAGGTCACAGGTGCATCTCAAAATCTACTTAATGAGTCCAGATAAGCAGAAGAAACAATAAAAAAATCAACATTTATGTTTTTACGATATATTTACTAAGTCTGTTTACTGTAAATTTTGACGTCACAGCAATTTACGGCGATGGCTGTACGGCGAGCGTGTGCGGCGATATCCTTAATCTCGTGATGGTTCTAAAATCATATGTACATCCCTAATACGTTGGTAAAATATGTAAAGTTGTCCTTTAATTTACAGGTACAAAATAAAGGTATATTTCTATAAATCCCTTGTAAAATGTAGAAAGATGTCTTTGCCCTTACCTTAATTGTAATGGTTCATCTTGTAATTCTTCATCATCAACCTAATTTATTGAACAAACAGATATTTTAAATATGATTTTATTTACTCATTTTATTTATTTCTTGAATCGGCACATCAGACACAAGTCACTGACACCACTATTCAAGGCACACCATTAACAGGGTACTTTATTTTGAGCTAAACAAAGGGAAATATATGTTGTATACACTTAAATTTATTCATTCATATTCGTTATTAAGATAACACTGTTTGAAGGTGTCATGTCATGGGGTTTGACAGTAGTTCAAAACAATTAAACATTCTTTACCTCAAATTTAAACCAGTCTGTGTTCCATTGTGGATTTAAAGATTTTCTAAATACTTCTGTTTTGTAAACACCTTGACCAAACTTAACCTAAAAAAATGACATGAATTAAAATGTTGATTAGGCTACCCTGGTGAAGAGGCAGAATAATTTAACGCCCTTTGAAGGAATAAACATGCCCAAAGGCGCTTTACATACATGGACGTACACTTCTGAACTACTATACATGCTTCCTCTCACGTAATGTATGTTTGTTTGTTAGCAGGATTACTCAAAAAGTAATTACAAGATCTTACCAAAATGAATATACGGATAGATATGTGGTAAAGGACCATTCCATTAAATTTTGGGACCATTTGGGACCATGGTCCCAATTCTGGACCACTTTTTTAGTATACAATTCAGACCTGCTAGTGTTAAAAGATAGGCCAGAATTTTCCAAAAGCCGGCGAGCAGTCTTAAAGTAACAAATAAACTAAAATTGCATTTTCTCGAGAACTACTTGTCCAAAAAACTTCATTTTTGTACAAGAGGCAAGAGTTATAACTTGTGATTTGTAAATTTAAAACATAATTCGATTTAATGTGCACGTTTTTTGATGCGAGTAGTTTAAAAAACCTATTTCTTTTCAAATTCACTCGTTTGATTTTCGCGTTGCTGTTCTGTTGTTAGTCAACTGAAGCTATTGTTAATTGAAAGGCTTGTTACATAACCATTACACCAAACTCGCATACACATGCTTGTTTGTAGTGAAATTAGCCTAAATCACAAACAGCATTAAGACACACACAAATATATATATATTTCTTTTTTACCGGAGAAATCTTATGCAGGGGAATTTTACAGTAGGCGGAGGTATGCACTCTCGGAGTGTCTTTCTAGTTGTCCTTATGCGAGAAGACTCGTGCTAGTTTATTCTTTGAACTTTGCAAACCTAAGACCCAGCTACCTGGCTAACGCAGATACATTGCAAACACGCCACCGAGCTTGCCAACTATATCAAGTAGCGGCGGACACGTGTCGCTTGTGTCTGGAAATAACCGTTACGCTCTGACAGAAAGTCCAGAGGAGAGTTTGTCCAGATGTTTTTAAAAGACCATTTAGCCCATAATCAAGTCTCTAAAGAAAACACTTTGAATAACCTTACGACCTTTCCCATCGTTAAACCAGGAGAGATTGACACTATTTAAGTACAGATTTTACATTGTTATCCGTCATAGAAATACCTTATTATACCATTAATCACTTAAACACCCCTGGATCAACTTAGGACCAATCAGAAACACCACAGTTGATGTAATCACATAAGCTAATGAACTGAGCCAATATACCCCCAAGTTTCAGAAGAGCCCAGACACACCTCACAGCCACTTCTCCAGAAGAACATCTACACTCACACCTCACCGACAGCATCACTGTATCATCTGTTCCTTAGTTAGTTAGTTGCATCATTATTATTGTATCATCAAGTTGAAGTATTATTGAATAAACAATATATGTGTTACTACAGTCAAGCGAATAGAGTCTTCATTACAAGTCAGTACCTCAACTTAACACTATATTACACAATGGGAATTAGGATCAAATAAAATATGTGGTTACTTTTTTTTTATTGATAAAGTGTATCTTGTGTTGACAGTAAAAACATTTTTTGTTAACAACTATACCTCTACAAATGCATCAGCCAGGTCACTGGCCCTGTCCATAACAGGCAGATCTCTTGCAGCCACAATGCGCACTTTCAGTTTTCCAGGCATCTTGATGTATATTTACAGATTGCAATCTGAAACAAAAATCAGAGTTAGAAGTTACTTTATCCATCCATTTTATATTTGACTACTACTAGGCAACGGCTATCTCCGAAAATTTCTAATATTGTCCTGTCGCTTCCAGTGTATTTGTTGGCCTTGTTTGCCGAGAAAAAATGCAAAGCAAAATTGTTAAAAATCAACACAATAGTTCTATTGACTTAGCCTATTATTTATAATTAATCTAGACTAGGCCCAGGCTTACTGTACGTAACAATAATTATTGATAAACTCAACATCCCATTTACTTATGGTGCACCGGTGAATCAATTATAAATTTAATTAATTTGCCTGGACCCGATCGTCTTTTTTTTATTAGAATGGGGCGCCCTCTAATCGTCTAATTATGTTGGGCCTGATCGTCTAATAATAATAATATGGTCAAAGTTAATTTGACGGCCGATCATATAATAATAATAAAACAATCGCTAGGCTAGGGCCTAGCCTAGCCCAGTTTGCTTCGATTTTTCAACTAGGCCTAGCCTATAGGCCTACTAGACTCAGACTAGGGCCTAGCCTAAGCCTTAAGGCTTAAGCCTATATAGGCCTATTCTATATACTGTTAAATATTCTTCTGTCTGATACATTCATAATCATATAGCACTAGATGGACCACTCAATTAGGCCTGGCCCTGGCCCATATAGGCCTACTGTAGCTCCTCTAGTTAGGCTATAGTATTAGTATTAGTAGGGCTAGCCTAGCAGGCCTACTTACCTAGGCTAGGCCTAGCTAAAGGTAGGCCTCTAGGCCCTAGTTAGGCCTAGGCTACCTAGCTAGGCCCTAGGCCTACTCTAGGGGCCTACTAGGCCTAGGCCTAGCCTATAATAGGCTAGGCTATATAATGTTGTTATACCCACCACTCATTCAATACAGATACTTTATCAAACCTACTCACTGGTTGTCTATTTTTAATCAATTAATAATAATTCAGAGAGAAATTCATCACCCACCTACCTCATCAGTTGTTCTAAATCATCGCTAGGTCCAGGCCTTGCCAAAACGTATGGAAGGCCTCTAGCCGCCAGGCACCTACTCCCACCAAAGAACTTCGGCGATTTGTAGAGGGCGCTGTTTGAAATATTAATAAAACTCCTTCTTATATCACATGCCAATGTTATAAAGTCGTTTTTTGAAAGTTAATAGAGTTGGTGCGCTAACCACTGCAGTTGGGAAGAGTAAATTTAATAATTAATATATAAAAAAATTCTAAGCGGCATCTACTTGATTTATTTGTTTTTTTTTATTCACCATAATAGTATTATTACTACCTTACAGGCCTTTACAGTTTCTGGGGTATTCAATCTTCCCTGTAATAAACAAGAGGCAGCCAATTCTGAAATTGTGGAATTATGGTGGTAAACTTACTTTTTTTTTTCATGTAGGCCTAAAAAAACTGTATCTCCCAACAAATTGGTCCTGTTTTTCCTGCTATTCAATCCTGTAGTCCATAGTATACAAGTGCTGTACTCTGATGGTTGATCTGATTCTCAGACTGGTCCAGATATAATCTGTTAACTTTGAAATTGTATAATTGAGATTAGTAAACTTATTTTTGATTATCTTTCCACAAAAAATGAGTTGTGCTGTTTTTTATTTTTTTTTTTTGCTATTCCAACCTTGCTGGATGTCCTATCCAAGTGCTGTGCAATGTATCTCTGGTATACCTACCTTTGTCTGGATGAAAAATGCATTGAAACTTAAACCTCTACGTTCTTACATGGAGTAATGGTTCTTAGCTACACTTAATATAACTTAGCTACACACAACCTGCAGTGAAAATTTACTATATCAAGATATAATGCCACCTCACACATTATATAAAGTAAATAAAAAAGCAACCTGATTTGAAATGCATTGAAACTTAAACCTCTATATTCTTGAGCTACACTTAATATATCTTAGCTACAAACATACCACCTGCCGGTAAAATGTACTATACCAAGGTATAATGCCACCTTACACATTATATAAATGAATTTTTTTTAAACCTGATTTTAAATGCATTGAAACTTATTCTTAGCTACACTTAATATATCTTAGCTACACACAACCTGCAGAAAACATTTAATATACCAAGATATAATACCACCTTACACATTATATGAAATACATTTACAAAAACATAACCTGACCTCTATATTCTTAGCTACACACTGAATATATCTTAGCTACACACAACCTGCAGAAAACATTTAATATACCAAGATATAATGCCACCTTACACATTATATAAAATGTATTTACCAAAAAATAACCTAAAAAAATACATTAAAACTTCTACCTCTACGTTCTTAGTTACACTTAATATATCTTAGCTACACACATAATACATGCTGGGAAAATTTATTATACCAAGATATATTTCCACCTTAGTCATAAAATAACAAATGTTTGACTATGATGTTTCTGAATTGATTGGTTTCAAGAGTTTTGTATCAGGATGCCAATAAGTCCATATCTGAAGAGAAATTTAAATAAAATGAATTATACCATTACATAGGATATGATGTTTCTTACCTGTGATTGGTTCCAACAACCTTGCATTGGTATGTGCATACTGTAAGTGCTATCTGAAATGGGAAAGTATAAAGAAATTTAATTATACCATTACATAGTATATAATGTTTCTTACCTGTGATTGGTCACAAAAGCTTTTGCATCGGTATGACCATATCTGAAAGGGAAAGTAATAAAAAATGAATTATACCATTACATAGTATATAATGTATCTTACCTGTGATTGGTTCCAACAACCTTGCATTGATATGTGCATACGGTAGGTGCTATCTGAAATGAGAAGGTATAAAGAAATTTAATTATACCATTACATAGTATATAATGTTTCTTACCTGTGATTGGTCACAAAAGCTTTTGCATCAGTATGTCCATATCTGAAATGAGAAAGTAAAAATAAAATTAATTATACCATTGCATAGGCTTTGATGTTTTTTACCTGTGATTGGTTCCAACTGCCTTGCATCGGGATGTCCATATCTGAAATGGTAAAGTAAAAATTAAATGAATTATACCATTACATAATATATGATGTTTCTTACCTGTGATTGATTCCAACAGCCTTGCATCAGTATGTCCATATCTGAAATGAGAAAGTAAAAATAAAATTAATTATACCATTGCATAGGCTTTGATGTTTTTTACCTGTGATTGGTTCCAACTGCCTTGCATCGGGATGTCCATATCTGAAATGGTAAAGTAAAAATTAAATTAATTATACCATTACATAGTATATGAAGTTTCTTACCTGTGTTTGGTTCCAACAGCTTTGCATTGGTATGCCCATAGGTAGGTGCTATCTGAAATGAGAAAGTATAAAGAAATTTAATTATATAGAATATGTTTCTTACCTGTGATTAGTCCCAACAGTCTTGCATCGGTATGTCCATATCTGATTGTTTTCTTGTATGTCAAAACTGGATCTGAAAAGAGAAACATCATGCTGGTTAAATATATTTCTTTGTTTTAGTTTATTTTTTATATACCTTACTATAATTTTTTTCTACAATTTGACAAGGTCCCCCAAATTTATTTTGCATGCTTTCTGTTTCATTTTACATTTTACACAATAAACAATGATGTGTTAGTATACATGTAGCATTCATCATCATGTGTATGCATTTAACTAATAGTTCTGCTGAAGAAACCTCAAGAAACCTAAATTGTCTGAAAAACAAAAGGAAGTGCAGGGGGAAAATTATTCTTAATAATGTGTAGTTAACATACATAAAAACAATAACATATACTGTAAATGGCAAAACATTTATTTGTGTAAATGTAAAAGGTTACAGAAATATGTGCAGAAAGCAAAGCTACCTAAAATCTAACTGCAAAGAAGTATGATGAATATTCGGGTTGTGTGATTTTAAACCTAAACATTCTTACTGGGAAATATAAGGATATAAATTAATATTACTTATCTGTCAAAACTGTAGAGAAGCACAGCATAAATGAATGATGATACCATACCAGGCAGCAATTTAAAGACTGGAAGTAAGACCTGGAAAAAATATAATAATAAATAAATAAATATTCGTCCTTAAATAAAGCAAGTAGGCCTATTGTAGACTGTATTATTATATTATTTTAAAAGTTTTAACCTATTCAATTTAACAATACCTTTTCCCTTATTCAAATTATACAACTCTTCATAAGAGCCCGAGACTCCTATCCCGCGAGTAGATTGGGCCGAGTGGAAAAGCATGACTACGTACGTTCTGAACACCACCAGTGAACGGCTAAACAGACGATAATAACAGTTCGCGGTGATTTACTTTTTATAAAACATAGCTTAATATAGGCCGAGTTATTTTAACTAACAATTGAAAAATAAACTATGTTAATGAAATCTGTGTTGTAAAAAGTAATAATGAATGTGTTAAAATTAAAAATCAACAAATTAGTAGGCCTAGGACGACGTAGAATCACTTACAATTTCATAATAGGCTACGTACGAGTCGATCGAGGCGAAGGTGGTTTATAAATTCAACATTTTCTGTATAAAAATGTCGCAATAAATGTGATACATAACTAAATTATGAGCTAGGGCCTACTAAAAGTCGATATTGTAATCAAGAACTCGTGGTATTTTTGATTAGTGTATATTTTTAAACAAATAAAATACTTACCTTCTCTCTCTTTTTAGGCTCCGATGTTTCTTCGCCGTCGACTTACAAAAATGGCAACGTAAGTCGGTCATGTGACTAAAGTTAATATGCAAATTATTAGATGAACTTATACTAACTGTGATTGGCTAAATCGTTGTCACTCTTGTTGCTGCCACTCGTTGATTGGTTATTCGATAATCACTGTTGCTCCCGCGTATTCTGAACTTTTTCGGAACAACGATTGGCCAACTTTTTTACAGAAACGCGTGTCTGTACCCAAGCTCCTCCCCGAAAGTTTTAAGAACTTTTAGTAATTTAGAGGGCGCTATACATTGTGGAAATGCAGAGCCATATATATGGCTCTGTGGAAATGTTGCCAGGACCATACAATAATGTTTTATGTTGTTATTATGTTAACTCAAAACTCAAAACGCCTGGAAAAAGGAAGTTATCAAAATTACTTCTTCTGTTAGCTTTAGGGTGTCTAGATGTTTGAATTAGTTTGAGTTTGGTGGTGGTCGGATCGTCGTTTCGTAAAATCTTTTTTTTTTTTATTACTTTTAATTTTAAAGTTATATAGTCAATTTGTTTTAATTCATTTACTGAAACTTAATGCAGATTATTATTAGTGGATTTATTTGCTGAATGCATATATCTAAATAATAATAAGAATATTGTTTACAACTATTATTATTAAAATGTTTTGTTCACAATAAAACAAATAACTAAATTAAATAAATAATATTTTTGGGCAACAATTTTATAATCTGTGTGTTTGAATTAATCAGGGCAGTTGGAATATACTCAAAACAAATTGTTAAAAAAAATAACTTGAAATGCTATTTTTCCTAAATTAATAAATCTATAGGCCTATAGGCATTACAATACCTTACTTGTATCATTTACGAATTTACCGTATCTTGCTTTATAATCGTTGTATACCGTATGTTGTTGTTTCAATATGTTAAGATAATTACAGATGTCAGGATAGGTTTTACGTTGGAAATAGGCAATACTTAATTTTAATATTTTTGTTTCAAAATATCAAATGGCATCAACAGTTCTCTGGTGTCTCCGGGGTCCCTAAGCTTCCAAAATATTGAATACATGTTGGTATATAATATGATGGAAGTAATACAGAAAAACATTAGGTAATTCTAAAATATATATATATTTCCGTCTATATGTGAATACATATTTTATATTTTATTTAGATAATATTATTTTTTAAGCAAATAATGTTTGTAGTTTTGCTCTCCTGGTAGTATTGTTTTTGTTATACTTTTATATAAGTCCATCAGTCAGAGTTTCGAATTTTTGGAGCTCCACGTTATGTTATGAAACTCCAAAATATCTTTTACCAAAAAAGTCTAAGTACAGCCTAGACGTGGACACTGCTAGCTTAACTCGTTAAGACTGCATTGTTGAGTCTATTCTATGTTATTGTTGGTATAGAAGATTGTTTTATTAAAAAATAAATGTTCAGTAATCGAAATCAATGAAACGAGTACACTATAAATTATCCAAAATATGTATGTGTGTAAATACATAATATTAAAGCTCCAAACTATTTTACATATTCTTACATTACGTTTAATCTAGATTATCCTTTCATTTTATATTTCGGGGATACAATAACACAATCAATTATCCACATTTTCTTGTCAGGCACTATTCGCATACACTATGATTTCTGGCAGAAATGTTGTCAAGTCGTCGAGCTTAACTTGATCGATTATTCTATAGGTCCAAGTGACGATCTTGTGCTGAACAATTTTTGGTAACGGAGGACTTCATATTGAAGTGACACTTAAAAACATGACATTGAAATTACTTGGTAGGCTAATTTTTTCGAGGCTAAATAATTATAGCAATTTATGTTGAACATAGCACAATGGAGTAATACCGTATTAAATATTAGTCGTAAACTCAAAGAGTGTTTCCTTGGTTACAATCGTCTGTTATCAATCTGATAACGCCTGTTATGTTGAGTTTTGTTAATGTTTTATATTCACTGTTCATATCATGACTATTTTTAAAGGAAACTTTGTCGTAGTAATGGTAGGTTAATTGACGACCAGATGGTGATGTTGAATATGGATAAAATCCATAAAGAGTTATGTTTCTACAAAACGTTGCGGCAACAGAGAACATCATTAACCCGGATGAAGCACGCTTGATATTCCAGAACCTAGAATATAAATTAAAGTGCATTTAGTATTGCTTGTTTCATCAGTAAGCCTTAATAAAGCATTATAATATTACTGACTTTAACAAAAGTACTAATGATCATTTCCTGTAGAATTCATGTCATTGGCCAACATCTAAACTTAATGAAACTGAATGGAAGGAATGTACATAGGCCATATTGTCAAGTTGTGCAATGAAAGTGTGTCTATTTACTTGTTTGGCACAAAATGAATTCTGTGTATATGGAATGACTTATATCGAGAAAAAATTAATTTTGTCTTTACAAAATAAATTTTATCTACACAGAGTAAATTCTGTCTACATAGAATGAATGCTGTCGACACATAATTTATTTTGTTGACACAGAATGAATCATGTTCCAACAAAAGAAATTCTGTTCAGGACATAATGGGACTGCTGGCTCTTGTAGTTACAGTAATCGTATTACTTTAGCAGTCCCTGACCAATTCATCTTTGTACATTGTATATTATGTTTTGTTGGTCAAATAAATAAATGAATTAATATTCTGATTAAACAGAATGAATTTTGTCTGCACAGAATTGTTTTTGTCCGAATAGAATCAATTGTGTCGTGTCACATAAATGTATTTTGTCGATTATCATTGTTATACCTCATTATACCCGTAGCAAAAAGGATTCGTCTTTTAAAGTTGCAGGCGGAAAAATATGGAGTGACTTGCCAGCAGATATAAAACATTCACCCACGATTATGTCCTTTAAAGCTAGATACAGATCTCATTTCTTTTCATAACATTTAACTTCAAGTTTATATTTTTTGTTGTTATTATTATTATTATTATTATTATTGTTGTTATTGCTATTATTATTATTATTATTATTAATTGTATAAATATTTAAATTTGTATTCGTTTTTGACGACAGGATCACAATGCAATGCAGTTATTTCTACTTGATTGTGTATAATCCTGTATAAATATTAGTTGTTAAATAAATAAACTAATTAATAAAATTAGTTGAATTAGAAATGTCCCGAACGGCGCCCCGTTAAAAAGACCATAATATCATTTCGAGTTTTGAGGATATCTTCAAAATACTAGTATGAATCCAAAGACAAATCACTCAATAAAATAAAATGGCAATGTTTTGAGTAACAGTGACTGGAGCATTTCAATGGGAATATACAAATAAAATAAGCAGAAAGCTGTAAATTAAAAGATAACTTATAACATCAAGAAAGGAAATGTAGACCGTTCGGATAACACCAATCCTACTTACCCAGTTGTTGACATTCTTCCAGTGGGAAACCCGATTCGTATAGGCAATGACACATTTTTGACAAATTCTGATAACTTATAATATTTTTTTTGACGGCTACTTGGAGAGAACACTTTTGAAAACCACAGTATAGTATTCTTAGTAAGTCTTTTAAATTTCTTCAAATATGTAGGACGACACGTAGCATTTTCGAGGCACATATTAATTTGACTGACTAAAGCACTGTTAATAGACATCAGGCTTGTCTTTGTACCAACATCATTCTCAAAGCCTTCGGTTGGTGCCATGTTGTTTCTTATAACAAAGTCATGTTCATCAATTTCCTTGCCACAATGACTATGTTTTAACACTCCTGAATTGCCTACAATAGCGCATGTGTTGTATGTCCCTAAAGGAGGAGAGTCTTTTGGCGGGTCTTTCGATTGGACCAATTTTTAAACATGTCACTATGTAAATTTCCATCATAAAGTAGAACACATAATTTGGCGTCAAACCGTTTATATTTCACGATCTTCTCTCTGTAGAATAAAAATAAGTATTATTTTGTTTACTCAGTTTCTATAGGTTTCTTACGAGAGATGGTCGATTATTAGAAGCGGTTCCTTAACAGAGTTGGTTGCTTATGATGTGTGGTCGTTTTAGAAAGTTGGTTGCTTACGAGAGGTGGAAAGACTGATAACTAAGTAATGATCGATGCTTGCACATGATTAATTAGCTGGCGATAGTAACTACATAATCTGGGAGGCAATTTTCGTTACTACATAAGCTGGTGTTGATTTTTATTTACTACATAAGCTGTTTATACATAAGCTGGAGGTTTTACTACATAAGCTGTTGGTGTTTATTATACATAAGCTGGAGGTTTTACTACATAAGCTGTTGGTGTTTATACATAGGAGGTTTTACTACATAAGCTGTTGGTGTTCATACATAGGAGGTTTTACTACATAAGCTGTTGGTGTTTATACATAAGCTGGAGGTTTTACTACATAAGCTGTTGGTGTTTATACATAAGCTGGAGGTTTTGCTACATAAGCTGTTGGTGTTTATACATAAGCTGGAGGTTTTACTACATAAGCTGTTGGTGTTTATACATAAGCTGGAGGTTTTACTACATAAGCTGTTGGTGTTTATACATAAGCTGGAGGTTTTACTACATAAGCTGTTGGTGTTTATACATAAGCTGGAGGTTTTACTACATAAGCTGTTGGTGTTTATACATAAGCTGGAGGTTTTACTACATAAGCTGTTAGTGTTTCTACATAAGCTGGAGGTTTTATACATAAGCTGTTGGTGTTTATACATAAGCTGGAGGTTTTACTACATAAGCTGTTGGTGTTTATACATAAGCTGGAGGTTTTACTACATAAGCTGTTGGTGTTTATACATAAGCTGGAGGTTTTGCTACATAAGCTGTTGGTGTTTATACATAAGCTGGAGGTTTTACTACATAAGCTGTTGGTGTTTATACATAAGCTGGAGGTTTTACTACATAAGCTGTTGGTGTTTATACATAAGCTGGAGGTTTTGCTACATAAGCTGTTGGTGTTTATACATAAGCTGGAGGTTTTACTACATAAGCTGTTGGTGTTTATACATAAGCTGGAGGTTTTATACATAAGCTGTTGGTGTTTATACATAAGCTGGAGGTTTTATACATAAGCTGTTGGTGTTTATACATAAGCTGGAGGTTTTACTACATAAGCTGTTGGTGTTTATACATAAGCTGGAGGTTTTACTACATAAGCTGTTGGTGTTTATACATAAGCTGGAGGTTTTACTACATAAGCGGTGGATTGTTCTACATTGACAGACGGTTGTTTAGTTGGCGTTTTCTACATTAACGGTTGTAACAGCGCGGTAACGGTAATAAAAATATAGAATCTATTATTCATTTAATAAACATAATATTTAATGAACATTTTACACAACGCGCGGAGCGGACGGGCGGTTTCCGTTGAGGATAGATACATAACAGATTCTACGTGGGACAAGCTAAGCGGTTTTCCACTTACCGTTACCGTCTGTGTAATACATTGGCCTTAATACAGAAATCACCTGATCAATAGTTACAAAGTAATACATAATGTATGGCATATTCACGAGTAAAATATGATCTATTATTAATGATAAGGAATATAATAATTGTTGATTTTGTGTGGATTCTCAGAATTATTATTCCGAATAACTCGGTAACAGTCTTTATGTTGTCTTCACTACGGCATGTAGTTACAATAAAACTCTGGGATACATACTAAGGATGTTAATTAAGTCTAATGGATGTATTACACAAAACACGACACAAAAGACAATTGAATGGCTCCATCTTCAATCGACTATGCATATTTGTATTCGCCCACATGCCAAACTCCAACGCCAATATTAAGACGCTTACACAAAAGAAATATTCATCATCATTGTCATTAACTTAATAATTTTTATAAAGAATGTATTATATTCTTAAAAGAAAATGTGTGTTTTTCTCTATACCAATACTTAATAGGCCTATGTACGGTGGTAATTGTGAGTCCTAGTTCGCATAGTTACATTACTTTTTAATATTAAACATAATAATAATAATAATAATATAATCACTTTACTTGTTTTAAATTGTGTCTAAACTAACAAAGTGTGATATACCTAAATATGGTAGTGATATACCCAAATTTGGTAGTGATATGCCAAAATATGATAGTGATATGACATCATCATGTTCATATATGGGCACATCACATTTTTTTGTCACATAAAGTTTGATAGTGAGTCCTGTTCCCAGTTCGCATAGTTTTACAATACTTCTTTAATCTTAAACATATTATAGATATTTTATAATATAATAGCTTTATTTTGTTTTAAGCTCTGTCTACACTATCAAACTTTTGACAAAAAAAGTGTGACGTGCCCAAATGGTAGTGATATACCCAAATATGCTAGTGATATGCCCAAATATGCTATTGATATGACATCATCATGTCATGGGCACATCACATAAAGCTTTAGAATTCTAGTCTATAGAACATTGTATGTCTGGATCATTATTTATTGTTACAAATTTACTTACTTGAACTTTAATGAAGCTCGCAAATTGATATGCCTAGTAAACTTTTCTGCTAGTGGATTAGGCTTATGAATTTCAAAGTTTCTGAAAAAGTAATTGAAGAAAATGGAAAACTCATGTTATTAGCCAAATACCACTAAGTATGTAATTGGGATGGACAAGGGGTAGTTGAATATGATATATAATTATTCCTCTTTCTTATCGGTGTGAAATTTCCAGTTACAAACATTGATTGACTACAAAAGCTTTTTTATTAAAAAAGAACAAAGAAGTAGAATTATTGGTTTCACTTACATAATTATGAAATGTTTATATTTTTTATTTATACATATTAATAGATAACTTGTTCATTTTGGCATATTACAAGGGTGGGTGCGTTATGTCTTTATTTATGTAGGCCTAAATTGTGAAAAAATATGTATATTTATAAATATTTATTTCTGCTCCTTCAATATTATTATGTGTATGTTATTGTTAGTGTTATTATTGTAAAGGTAGTACAACGTTTTTTTCAGGCTCTGCCTTAGTTGTACGTCCTCCATCTTAATTTGTATCCTCCAATAAAGATTGATTGATTGATAAATCCATTTTAATTACAAAATCACCACTTACGTTGTGTTAACTTGAGATGCAGTCCTCTTTTGTGTGTTATCGTCATTTTCGTCGGAAGGTCTTGTTTTGTATAAATAATGCATGTTGCTGAAACTGTGGTTGTAAATAATATATGATTAAAATTAATAAACTGACAGATGAATAGAACAGCTTTCAATAGATAAGTCGCCTTTCTGTTTCCATATCTCACCTGTCATTGCGTGAATTAATATTACGTGTTCATTTCGTGCCTAGCTTCTGGATAAACCAACAATAGCCCATGCTCTCCAGAGGGAGGGCTGGGCTACGAAAGTAAAAAGTTTCTAGAACACCCCTGTATAATGGACTAGTCCGAAACCACGCCGTTATGTGGGAACGTTTCAACGTAGCGCTGTCATCATTTTCACTATTGATTTGTGTAGTTTCCGGTGCATTATAAGCATTCAAAACAATGTTTCGATTTTTTTGTTCATACAGTGATGTAGGTTTAATCTTTTAAGAACATTTCACAATAATATTTATATATTAATGTGTCGGAAAATCCTCTCTGAAAACTATGGCGCGCCAAGCTGTCATTTAAATTAAAGCAATAGAGATATCTAGTTTTGTTTGGTTGTTCTATCCTTGTGCGTGAGGCGATAATTTGAATCGTTTACGGTTATGTGGTAAAACTTTAAGGGGACACTATAATAATACCTGGTGTTTCCTAAATTGGGACTCATCATATCATTTCAATCTCCATCATTCGATCACAAAAATGTGTCACCTGTATTATAGTGGGTTGTCCCAAGGAGAGAGTTACTATAATAATACACAAATAGGCCTAATATATAATAAATTGAATTAATTACCAAAATTTAGTTTTAAAATATTGTTTTGTTCGTTTTGCTTATCAACCAATGTTTGAGTCTAGAACATGAGTTTTGTCATAGAGAGTGTATAATATCTCTATGATTTTGTAGACTATTGATTTCATTTCTATGTTTATACATTATAGTTCACTATAATATCTCTATGGTTTATAGTAATGTGTGCACGTATCAGTGTATATTTTTATAGCTTTATTCTTCCCCGAACATTATTTATAAATCGCGTTTACATTATAATCTTAATTACGTTTAGAGGCTATGTACATGAACCAATATGGTTTCATCGTGGCTCCTCGGAGTGGCATTACAAGTTTCAATATAAACTTTGCTTAAATTTCAATATCGTATAAGTTATTAATTAAAACAATATCTAAAAAATAGAATTTCTTCTTTTTAATGTTTTATTTTTTTTTTCTGTTTCGTGGGAGTCACCCACATTTATTCATTCTGTTATACGGTACCTTTTACAAACAAATATTAGTACTAAGAGGGAAATTTTTCATATAGACTATGATATACATTTAATAATCTAAATTGCAATCATATTGATATTTTTAATGATCTATGATGATCTATGTTTTATATGTTTGTATACAGTATATTTATATCTGTATTTTATTGTTAACCGTTTTTTATGTTAGTGGCGGTATTTATCGCTGTTGGTTTTGATTGAATAAAATAAAATAATAAATAAAATATTATACATACATTTTTTTGTAAAAATATAATAAATTCCATAGAGAAGTTAAAAAGGCACTATATCTATACATGTACATAAAATCGATGGAGTAAAAGTATCATTTAAATTTACTTTATATTAAGAAATGTATTAAAAAGAAGTAGGTGTTTCTTTTATTATTATTTTAAATCAGTACTCACAATTTGTATGTTTCTTTTTTCTTTTGACCTTATTTTACATCCATTACAAATATATAAACCCATACACACATTAATAGACCTATTTACATTCACGAATCAGTTTAACCTAGTTTCTCTATTATATTCTACATTTTATATTTTGGCCTTTAACATTTTGTTTTATTCCACTATTTCTAAACCTTAAAGTTCTGTTCTTACTATTTTGGCCATTTTAGTGTTTTAAATACATTACATGCATTGTTGACAAAATCACAAAGTTACTTACGTTGTGTGAACATGAGCTGCAGTCCTCTTTTCAGTGTTATTATCACCATTTTTCGAACGTGTGTAATTGTACTGTACGTTGCTTTGCTTGTAAATAATACATATGACTAAAAATGAATAAACTGACAGAATGGAAAGAACACCTTTCAATAAACAGGTCGCCATTCTGTTATAAGTAAGTAATTTCCATATCGCGCACGTGTCATTGATATGGTTTACGGTCCTACATACTAATTTCTTTACATAGCTGGCGCTGTCTCACGGAATTTGCTTTCGTTCAAGCTTGTTCCCACTCATTAGGCCGCAGCGCAATTCAAGGGCGCATAAGAGCGACGTAAATGATACCAGTGCATGACATCTCCTATAACAGAGCGATTACTGTAAATAGATAGTGATTATTATTTATTATGATGCCAGTTGACTATGCATTTATGAACGGTAGGAATCGCAAAGATATCTCTCTTTGAAAATAAAAAAAAATTATTTTCCATTAAAAAAAAATAATTCGAAACCAGATAAAGCTAAGAATACTTAAAACAAAGCATACCCGTTACTCCAAAAATAAAAGTACGTACACGACTCAACAGCCGGTAGTCTATTTACGTGTATATTAACCTAGACATAGATAAGATGACCGGTTAGCTCAGTGGACCGAGCGTTGTGTTTATAACATGAATGTCATTCATTGGTTCGAATCCCATTCCGATCAATTGAAGCATCGTGAAGTTTAGTTTAGATATAATGGGTAAATTTTGGAAGAAGTTAGGGACATGCGAGGGGTATGTGTTTTGGGTTCACAAAATAATACGATCGACCCCGATCACATCGTGCTAGAAACAGGGGGAGCTGCAGACATAACATTTATTTACCCAGCCACCTGTATTCGATCTCGTAAATTTTATGTTTAGCGCCCTCTGTTTTCAGACACCGCACATTTTTTTGGAAACATGCATGACGGGAAGCTTCCGGTTCAAAAATGTATATTTTTTTGTGTAATAAAAGTTCAGCGTTCATCCCATCTAAGAAGTTGATGGATGGTGTCTAATTTGGAACTTTAATGTTTGTTTTTATTTTAACAGCTAATGTTGGATTAATATGAGTTTAGTTTTACCTAAACTTTTTCGAAGGAGGTGATCAGACGCTTGAAATATAGTTTAGGAACGTCGAGGCTCTAAGGAATTTGAAGCCTTTCGACAGGTAACGTAAGCCAGGCCTCCTACCTGTGTGTCCTAATAATACTCTAGCCTAGACGTGACACCCTACTATTAGGCCTATAGAGGGCCAGGCTAGGCCTGTAATTTAATAGCATATACTAGAGGCTACACTTGTCCCAGCTACTCTAGGCCTAGCCTACAACAGACAGTAGAGTTATGAGTGAGAGGAACAAGTGATTAGTAGTAGCTAGATTGGATCCGCTAGAATCCAGATTAATAAGACTATAGAGATCCAACAATCATTCACAAATTTATTCAACGCCGTGGACGTGGTGGAGTCCGACGTGGTTAGAATGGTTTCCGGCACCGGAACTCAACTGCCCACCGTTAGGGAATCCGACATGCTATTGCGCATGCCCAGAGCTCTGGGAAGTTATAGGGATTTACTGTAGCCTAGATAGTCGTTGCGCGAGCGAGAGAGTGATGGATGAAACTTGGCCTATGCCATACATGAATTAATAATTAAAATACGACTACGCCACGCGTTAAAATAATTATAATGATATTAATATTAGTATCAGTATCTATCTAAGAATCGTAATGCTGTTTTTAGCGTTGCGACCCTGACTTCCCGAACAGTTTTTTCACATCCACGCGGTGGCTGCCGTCAACAAATCAACTTGTGATTGCATGTTGTTATGTACAGTATAATGCGTTATGAAAAATCATAAAACTAGTCATGTAATTATATAATTCATAATGATATGAAGTTTCATATATGAATGAAGCAACCACTTTTTAATTACAAAATAAATAGGCCCCATTGGTCACGTCTAACTGGTACCCCTAGCCTAGATTAGTGGATCCCGTATTAGTAGGCATCTAGGCTAGTTCGCCGTGTGGCGCAGCTATGAAATGATCCATCGCTGTTGATAAGTATAGAGTCGCCGATTACCTCGCTCTGGGCATGCGCAATAGCGTGTCCGATTCCCTAACGCTGGGCAGTTGAGTTCCGGTGCCGGAATCCTAACCACGGCATTAAATTTTATTACCATACAAATACTGGTCTGCTTTTTGCAATTAATGGCCAGTAAAAAAACAGTAACACTCTAGGGGCCTAGCTAGGCTAATAGAAGTTTAGTAAAACTAGCCTATTAATAATTATTGATTGAGATTCAAATCTTTGTGGGTACCTCGGACAGTACTTCCTGGAAAACTGCGATTCTACGGCAAAAACTGCTGTGGCTGATGGTGCTAATATTTATCCAAACTATTTTTTAATTAGTTGTAATATCTCTGCCTCACTGATATGGTCAGTAAAATTGGCCCAGTAGCAAAACTGATCTAGAATCTGTTAAGTCTATATCGTGCCTAGCTTACCTGTATAAACCGACAATAGCCCGTGCTCTCCAGAGGGAGGGCTTTAGATACGAAAGTGAAACCCCTGTATTATAATGGACCAGCCGCAACCACGCCCTCATGTGGGAACGTACCAACGTAGCAAAACTGATCTAGAATCTGTTAAATTTACGACCATTTTTATTTTTTTTTCAGGTTTTTACTTTATATTCTGGATATTATATTTTAAAAACCGAGGATGGAGAGTTTAGATAAGCGATACGGGGATGTTGAGCAAAAGTTACGAGATCCTAGATCCTTGCTTCATGTAGATGCATTGCTGGTAAGTATAATACTGTAATTTTAATCTGTTAACAAATGAGATTAAAAATCATTTATTTTAATTTCCGACAATAGCCCTCTCCATAGAATTTTTGGTCCAAATATACATGACCATCATTTATTTTCGTATCGTTGCTGAGCGTAGAAACTGAGAAATTTCAGGGATTCAAAGCCAACATTATCTCTTTAATTTTTTAAGAATCAATACAGTACATAAATTCATTATTGTTACAATACAAGACAACACCAAAAGAATGTGAACATCATAGAACAAAATACTGTAGATTGCACATAAATAATAAAACTCTGCCCCAAACCTATTGGCTGTCATGGCACTATGTATTGGTATTGTTTTTGATAGTTTTGAAAGGTACCGATGTTTTATCTGCTCCTGTGCAGTTTAATTATCGTTTTTATTCCTGCTCAAGTCTGCTCAATGATGAGTTTAGTCAATCATTAAATTACTGGACTTTGGTACCTTTACAGCTGTTACAGTCTAAAGTATCCCATAACCAGTTCTATAATCACCGATCTCATAGTATTTCATGAAAATATTTCAGAAGATATAATGCTAACTCGAATTTTAAAATCTATTAATTTTTAAATGCTTCCTCATTTGAACTTGACTTTTAGCAATATATTATTTATTAACCTTTGTAATAGCTTTACCATTGTTGAAAAACAACCTACCCTTCTGTTATTGGCGAATTTCTTTTGCTGTTGGTTGGGTTTGGAAATAAAATAAAAAAATAAAATTTAAAAATTGAAGTCATTTGTTTCATCCAACTTATTTAAACCGGTTAAAACTACCGTATATTTCGGTGTATAAGTCGCACTTTTGACACGCAAATTTGACCTCTAAATTAAGGGTGCGTCTTATACACCGAACATAAATGCCTCACCACAAAGATTGTACATATCGTCACCTCGTTCGCTAGGCCTGAGTAGGCTAGGCCTAGCTACAGTATACTAACGTAACGTAACGGCAACCTGCTTCTGCCTAGTTTTCAAGGCATTTTAGCATGATGTTATACTAAATATGATGAAAAGATTTGTTCATTATGGAGCTGCTGTTTTAGGCGCTCCGATAAAATTTCATTTGTAAACGTTTACGATTGGAATAGGCTAGTATTTATTTATAGTTATACGCACGATCGCCGACCGCCGTACCTCCAGCGCAAGCCCTTCTTGGGCGGCCACATGGTGTACGGTATTCGACTAGTAGTATATTCTCCAGGTGATTATAGCATGGACCTAGCGTACACACTTCTCGGATACATGGATACTAATCGAATACGATTGTCCGTGAAAACGTGCGCCCTCTCGAAGTGATCGATCGAGGCTAGCCCACACACACGTACGTGTTACACACACGGTCATGCACTCGATGTTGCGGGTGCGAAACTCATGAATAACAAGTTAGAAAGAACTTGTTGAGGCTGGGCGCGGCCGAACCTAGGCCTAGGTAAGAAAAAACCTAAATAAAGGACGCCGTTGTAGATATAACAAAATTATTATTACAATAAAATTGATTACAATTTAAGAAAAAATTGTTTTTATGAAATATAAGGACATTGTAAGGTGCGTCTTATACATCGACGATATAAAAAATACCGATATTTTACTCTCAGTTAGGGGGGGCGTCTTATACACAGGTGCGACTTATACACCGAAATATACGGTACACAGGAAATTGATAAATTAAAATCATTCTTAGAAACTTTAGTCATGATCTGTATTTTCTATGCTATATATTCTATAGGGCCTACAGACTAAGCATACTGTACAATAGGCCTAAGCGCACCTACAGTATGTACAGAACATTTGACACACTACTGTACTTTTAGGTATTACACTGTTTTTCTCTTTTTATCATACAGTATTACTATTCCCTAGAACAACGAATGATGCATTATATGAATTATTGTTATTAAAGCATCAAACATTGCAGGGATTTCTCAATAGAAATGCTGGATGTATTCAAAGATCTATTTGTCATTTTTGTTTATCGATTGTAACTATTTCTCACTCTAGGCGTTGTTTACTGTTCTGATGATAAGAATAGTTCGAAAAATGTCACATTTACATTTTAAGGCAATTTGCCTTTTTATTAAATGCCTCGTTATAGTCATCCTAACTCGCAAGTTTGGTGGTATTATTCATGATTTATCTAACTATTTCTCACCATACGTACAGTATGTATTTACTATATAAAAGAACATTATTTTTTTTAATAGACAACAATGACAATGTTGAAAATAAACATTTAAACAATAGACTATAGGGACATTGATTGCAAGGTAAACTGTAAATTGTTTAACTACAATAACAATGGCAAGTTAAGATAGGTGTGTTGAGTTCCAGGTCCTTTAATACACAGGTCTGTGGTGCTGAATGAATGCAGTTAGCATGACGCTATTAATAACCACCAACACAGTTAACCTACTGTGAAGAACATTTTCATTAAACATTTTGATAGCAATATCTTAACTGCTGATCAATTTGGTGCAGGAAACATAGTTTTATGCTGTACCCTGAGAACAGGTTGTTTTATTAACTGTGTTCATTTATAAAACAATTTAATTTTTATTGGGCTACTTTACAGATAGTATAGTAATTTACTGTATGTGTACCGTATGAGTTAGATAATCAAGAACGTACAGTTAGGCATGTCTAGAGAAATGGCTGTCATTAAGTTTACAGTAGGTTAGTTGGAAACAAAAGAAAACAGTGCATTCAGGTATCTAGAGTGTAGGTACTGTATGTGCTATTTTGAAATGAGGCTGAGTGGAAAGACATTGAAATAAGCTTTAGGCTTAGTGGAATCGGTTGAACTTTTGATGTCTATATTTTGAACACGTAAACTTAGCTTGTATAAACCGCCAAGTATTACGGTTGGCTGGTAGTATACATGAATATTTATGAGTTGGATTTATAGTTAAAATATTTCATGAGTTGAAAGATTTTAATTTTTTTTTTTAATATGCAAACAAGTGTAAACACTTTTGTATGTGAATTATTCCATTGCCTAACAATATTGAACTCAATGATACGGTTCAGCGCACACAAGGAATGTGTGTCTTTCTTGCTGAGTAGACTTCAAAGTGATCATCCGGTCCTCTCTAGCGGTCTTAACTTCTGATTGACTTAAAGTATCAACTTGCCGCTTTATCATTCAATTAGCTACACCGACAGTATGATTGTGGCAATCAACTCATCTGGAATACACTGTTTGATATTTTGTTTTTTGTACCATGCTGAGGAAAATAACAATAAAGCGTGTCGTGTCATTCTCTTCACCCAAATTCTGCATTCATATAAAATGTTTTGCTGCTGCTAAATTATCAATGGGGAACTCGTGATTAAAAATTTATCTTTCTACTATACACTGATCATTACAAAATTCTGTTGTTAAGACAATTTTAAAATAGCAATATAGTTTATAATAGTAGTCTGTACACTACTCATTAAAAAAAGTAATTTTTTAAATATTTTCCAAATTAATTTGTGGTTTTGAAGTTTTTGTTCAAAATATAGAATTTCTTTTTGATGTTTTTGACACTTTTTGTTGGCTTTGTGCTTAAAGCTCTGCTTACACTATCAAACTAGTTTGAAAAAAAATTGTCGAGTATCCAAATATGGTAGTGATATGCCTAAATATGGCTAGTGATATGCCTAAATATGGCTAGTGATATGCCTAAATATGGCTAGTGATATAACATCATTTCCATATATTGTATGTATGGGCCCATAAAGTGTTGATAGTGTAGACATACCTTTATTGCAGTATTCTGCTTGCTCTAATCTAAGCTTTGCATTCTTTTATTCGAACAGTTCGCACAGTGGTTTTAGGACATAATAATGTTGTAATCGTTTTTGTTACGACTTCCTACTGGCATTAACTTTAAAATGTCATGTGTATGATTGTCTGTTCATTTCTTTATCTATGGAATGTTAAGCTTGATCTCCCATAAGCCATGCTTGAAATACAGCAGTATTACAGCATGTATAAACGTAATAAATAGCTCCATGATTTAAAATAGAGTAACTACTGAACTTTATGACTACTGCGAACTTGACGTTGTCTGCATTGTTTTTAATATCACCAATATTTAAGTCCAGGAAAATGTAAAATTAATATTATGTATTAAGTGTTACTGTTAATATGTTCAGATCGGAAGAGATCTAATGTATGGAGTCACACTCACAGTGGCCATTCATTTCGCAAGTAAGGTCAGATTATTAAGAAACAACTTTGCGCTGATTACTAATACTACTCTGTAGCTGCATAATGGGAGTTTTCATACGTGTTTGATCCAAAAATGACCGGGGTAATACTATAGGCGCGTGTAGTTCAAGCAGTGTGCAATAACCACTACTGTATGTAGTATAAGAACGAATATTGTTAATTTTATAATTATTATATTTTAATTTTTATCGTAATTTATTTTATTTTATTTTATTCAAACTCGATTCATTCCACAGCGGGAAACCCGCCCCTTACAGAATGGTTTGGAATAATAAAGTGTTAATAGAAAAGTGTTAAGACTCGATTAACAAACGCTTTTGTTATAAAACAAAGCGTCATTCACAATCTTGTACAGTAGCTTGAGCTTTCGTAACGAACGATGGTTTAGTGTCGCAAGAGGTAGGTTCCATTAATCTTTTCCTGGTTCAGACCTATGAAGCAAGTTGTACGCTGCCTGTCTCTATTAATTATATCGTTTTGAGACAAAACAAATGAAATTTAAAAAGTCAATCATCAAGTAATTATCAGGTTAATTTAATTTGTTTGTTTTAAATTGTATTTTAACTTAAAAATTATATAAAAAAAATATGATACAATACCATTTTTTTTGCTGATGATTAAAAAAGTAGTGTTTAACTGGAATTAATTACAGTTTATTTTAAATGACAAACCTTTATACATAACTGTATTGTTTTGTTGATTACCAATTGATTGGTTACAATTTATCAATGAACAATAAATACGCATAAATTAACAACCTGTGGTACTGTATTGAAACGAATAATTGGTGACGTATTGTAATTTGGATCCTACTTCCTACAGACACACTAGAGTATTTGTTCTATACTCGGAATAGACTTGGTAATGAAGAAAGAAGCTTGGCATTGTTGGTCAATTTGTTATTGTGTATGTTATTGTTACAATTTTGTGGTTTGCATTTTCCAGAATATTAAGGGAAACCATTGTTCTTTTATACCTTTATGCATAGCCTAATTTTATTGTGATGCCTCACGTGGTGACGTCGTGGTTTTAGGCGCTGCCATTTTTAATGATTCATTGATTAGCATGTGTATTGGTGTTTAATTATTAATTATTTGTAGCCTAAGGTGCTGTACAGTGGGAGTGGTGCGATAACTCTTAAAATATGAATAGATTCTTGGTACAGGGTTCTTAAGCAGTATAGGGATGGGTGGGGAAAACAGTAACTAAGATGTGCATAGGTTTCTTGGGTTGGTGCTGTGTTGAAATTAGGCTGGTGGGTGGAAGCCCCTATACTTTTATTCGGATGAATTGAATGTGGGCTTAATTCCATACTTTAACAATTACTGGATAGTTACAACACCGTAGACAATCTTTCCTCCATTCTCCTTTACAGTCCTGCTCTTATAGTAATCTTATAAAGTTACTAGTTTTTTTAGATAGCATCCATAATCTAATATGGTAGTGATATGCCCACATATGTTAGTGATATGACATCATCACATTTTGTCACATACAGTTTGATAAGATCTTTATTGTTAAATTAATTATACTGATGATACAAAAGCTCATCTCTTCTCACTGCACTCAAATGAAGTGTTGTTTGATGGGTGGACGTACAATAATCATCATTGATTCAAAGCTATTTATTGTATCCAATCCCTTAACCTTGAGTCATGGATTTGCTCTCAGAAATCTCAATACAGTACTGCAGTTCTTAATAATCAATACTGATTTATTAATTATTATTGGAATTTATTATTCATAAGTGAGTTTGTTATTTGATAATAGTGTGTGGACGGAAGGGATGTTTTGAAATTATTTAATTAAAATAATTTGTTTTATAAAGTAAATTGTCAATTGTAATTTTAATTTTTTTTTTATAAATTTAAGGCCACCCAAAAAATGTCATAAATTCATTTTTTTTTTTACATTTGTTTGGGTTTTTATTATTAGTCTATAGTACAAAGTGTATTGTTGGAAAATACTACGTACTATACATTACTATTATTCCTAGTCTATAATAATATATTTATTTTTTAATTGATTACAATAATACAGTACATGGCTAAAAAGAAATTATTCAAAACAAATTGACAGATACTGTATGCTGTGCTGACATACAGTACTGTACATACAGGGCTGAGTATATCAACTAAAATTCAGTTTGTGTTAAATTCTTGTTTATGGAATTTTGTAACCATTGCAAGGATACAGTCGTATTAATTGTTACACAATATACAGTAGCTAGTATATGATACAGAAAACAATAGGATCTGTTCATGGTCTTCTCTATGCATCAGAACCTCACCTATTTCATCACAATGTTTGGCATTCTGTTCTGTGACCTTGACCTCTATATTTATTATATCTAATCAGTGATTTGATAAAGGTTAGCAGACAGGGAATAACAATAAGAAATTCTTAGCATTCTATCATCTTTCTTTGATTTATCTATTTAATTACCATAGGCCAGTTAAAATTTCATGATTATTGCTATTTTTATGAAAGTTCTGTACATAGTAACATACTTCCTACATTAATGATAAGAAGAGTGTGAAAGAAACATCAATTTTAATGTGTCTAGTGTCTAGAAACATAGTGTACATTACTGTAGACCAAGTATAATCCCATACTTGAGTATACAGTATTACAGTAATTCCAACCTGTAATTTAGACTTAATTCGGACATAGACTTTCATTGTTAAAAATGGAATTTAAGTATAAGCCCACCTTCTAATTTTCCCCAAATTGTATATGCTACTAGCTAGCTAAGCCCATAGGTGGAAATCGTATGTGCACTATTTGGAGTGGATTTGTGGCTTGGTGGTTATGATGCTTGGCTACCACTCCAAGGGTCCTGGGTTCAAGTCCCGTCACATGTCAGGATTTTTTCTAAGGACCAAATTACAACTCCACTCCCAAAGACTTGTAATAAGACTTTGTTTATGTAGAGCATCTTGTGATATGTTTGTCTTGTGAACCTCTGAGGGTCCCTAATGATCAGCATTATACTGGATGGATCACCCTCATTAAATATGGTAGTAAAAAAAAAATATTTAAAAAAAATTAATACTACTACTGGTATGGTACTACTACTGTTGAATAGTAGTAGTACTGTATACTACAGTACAGTACTACCACAATGATACTAATCTATTATTATAACTGAGGACTACGGAAAGTCTGTAGTGTAAAAACAGACATGGAATTGCTGATATTGAAATATTTATATTTTTATATGTACAGTATGAAGGGTACACTTTGTGTGATTGGCATTAATACATAATTTGTTATATGGTTAAGGCAAGTCTAGATATTTATTACTTGCTATATAATAACATAGTTAATGGATAGAACTGTAGCAAGCCTATGTAACAAGGCAATAAATTATTATAATAATATTAGATAGGAAGTATTCAGTTTAGTAACCTGTTTGCATTCATAATTAATACGCCTGTGAGTGATGATGTCACTTTAAAGGTATGTAACATTATTTTGTTACGGTTGATTGATTTTGTCACCAACTGTTTACATTTGTTTTGGTCATTGTACTTTTTGTTAATTAACCTGTTCATGCCAACATAATTATAATCTAAAAAGAAATACAAAATTGTTATTAATATTAATAATAATTGATTATTAATAATTATAACTATAGTAATCATCTTTATACTAGTAATAGTGTGTTGAAAATGTTTCATTATTACAATATTCCATTCAGAAAGGGTTAGTTTTAATTGCCTCAATTTTTTTTTTATTTAATATTACAAACAATTTAAATGGTAGGTTTTGTGTAAAGCTTGGCTCCCTCTAGAACGTAACGCAAGGAGGTAAACACAACGCAAGCATTTTAACCATGACTAGCGAAGTTATAGACAGTTAGCAATCACAAGCGAATAAGCCATCGCTTGTGATTGGTCAATTCACTTGCTTTGCGTTACGTCCTTGCGTTGCGTCGCCAGTGAGAACCACGCTTAACTGAAGTCATCATCTATCATGGCTGTTTAGACTATACTGTATGTGTATGTACATGGTTGCTGTTCTTATGGTAGTAGTCATCACAAAACATGTACTACTAGACAGTGTACTGTAGGTGATTTTATAAATTATAAATCATAAACAAATACTGGATGGTATTAAAGCTTGGTTCCCACTAGAACGTAACGCAAGGACGTAAACGCAACGCAAGCGTTTTAACCAATGACAAGCGAAGTTATAGACAGTTAGCAATCACAAGCGAATAAGCCATCGCTTGTGATTGGTCAATTCACTTGCGTTGCGTTACGTCTTTGTGTTGCGTCGCTAGTGGGAACCACGCTTAAGGTATCATATGTGGCAAATTGTAAACAATCACTGTATATTATAATTAGCATAGGAATCAAATAACAGGTATCCACTAGGCCAAGGGTATAGGTCTATTGACGCCATAAACATAAGGAACACAGGATATTCTCTCATTCAATTTGAATTAATTCTGTTGTGTTCCTATCAAGGTCTTATCTCAATTAAATTTATAATATGTATAAAGTAAAAAGGAAAGACAATTGTTCAGTACAGGTATCCTACCAGCTGGCCACCAATGGTTGGTAGTACAGTAGTTAGTTGGAATGCAGGGTCAAATTTAATAAAGAATATTATATTATTTTAAGCATCTTAATGGATGTTTTTCCAAACATTTTTAGCACCAGGGCTGCCTGCAATGGTATCTGAGCAGTTTGCCCACTCCCAGTTTGCCGTCTTGACTATTGTATGTTAAGGGGGTGTATCACGTAGCCTAGTCGACACAAAAGATTCCTGACAATAATAAAACTATGGAAAATCGTATTTTAATCAATGGTTTCTATTGCCAAAGATACCTGTCATGTTTTGTAATGTTTTTTTCATACACGTCATACGCACTACTACTGTAGGTAAGCCACCTAGACCTAACTAGCTAAGCTATGCAGCCCAGCGAACCCACACATGTCACACTGAAGCTCACCGGCAGCGAGGGGTTGATCATATATTAATCTATGGTCACCACCAATGTAACATCTGGATTTCGGAAAAATTTCCTAGAAAACCCTTGCAACCACTCCTCCTAGCAACCAAATTATCTTACAATATTAATAGATGCTTACAGTAGACCTTTAATTCTAATGACGGATTTAATTATTTCCTTTTGTATCTCCTGTTAGGAAATGATCCAACACTGTAAATCCTACTGTATGTTTTCCTAGTGTAAATAACTCCCTTGTTTTTGTTCATAATTTCAAATACCAACATTACCACACACCTAACACTAACAGTAAACACATCAAAGAACAGAATTAAGCAGATTCAAATCATATCCGATTTTCAACAAATTTTTGTGTAATTGTTTACCTGTCTTAGACCTGGAAGAGGTCATTAAACTCTGATGTACCCCTGATATTTAACTAGGTTTCAGATGATGATGATTTCAGTTTAAAGTAACTCTGATAGACTGCAATTTAACTCTGATAGACTGCAATTTAACTCTGATACTGATAGACTGCAATTTAACTCTGATAGACTGCAATTTAACTCTGATAGACTGCAATTTAACTCTGATACTGATAGACTGCAATTTAACTCTGATAGACTGCAATTTAACTCTGATACTGATAGACTGCAATTTAACTCTGATAGACTGCAATTTAACTCTGATACTGATAGACTGTAATTTAACTCTGATAGACTGCAATTTAACTCTGATACTGATAGACTGCAATTTAACTCTGATAGACTGCAATTTAACTCTGATAGACTGCAATTTAACTCTGATAGACTGCAATTTAACTTGTGTTGTGTTTAATTAAAAAATTGACTGATATTGATAATTTATTGATAAAAATTAACTGATAATTAACTGATAAACTGCCTGTGGAAAGGGGTATTCTTCTAATAATTAATAGATTGTATATTTTCATTGTTTGTCCTAACAACATTCTTCACTACACAGTAACTCTAGTAGAAATTATTTACAGTTCAATTTGATGCAAGTTCACAGTGCAATTCCAAGAATGAAGTTTTCCTAGAATTGTTTTCATAATGTTTTGTTCCTTAAAGTTTTTATTCTAACTGTAGAAGTGAGACTTAAAAAATTGACAAATCGTCACTTTTCAACAATCATTGACAATGACATTAACAATGCATACAATAATTATGACAGTTTTTTTTTCTAGAAAGTTATAATGTAAGATTCTAATTTTATAATTTTTTCCAAATTAATGCAGTAAGCATTCCAAATTATTGTTGAGTCATACTATACAGTCTGTACTACCTTTTAGAGCTCAAATTAACAAACAATTGACTGTCTCAATTATGGTAAATTCTATATCTCGGCATACTCTTTAATACAATATTCATTATTGATCAAAAAAATTTAACACCATTGTGTCAAACCACTGCAACAATTGTCTGGGATGTTTAGAATCTAACTGGAGTGTGTCTCATTGTCTTTTACTGCCTGCTGTGACATACCATTGAAGATATACCATAGGTTCTTCTGTATTGTCCAGTTTGTTTATTGCTGGGTGTAATTAACAGCAGGTATCTCATGCTAAATTGACCCTCAATAGGTAACAGTAGACTGGTAGGACAGCTGAAAAGACCCTGCATGGGATGCTGTTGAGTGATGTACTGGTGACATGTGCTGTGGTGTTGTCAAATTAAATCTACTGTAAATATCACCTTGTCCCCATCCATATACAGTAGAATAAACAAAATCTCTGCAAATCTTGATTATTTTAATATACATATTCAGAAGTTAAAATATACTCATCTATAAAGCTCTGTCCACACTATCAAACTGTATGTGACAAAAAAAAAGTGATGTGCCTAAATTTAGTAGTGACGTGACATCATCATGTCCATATATGGGTACATCACATTTTTGATAGTGTAGACACCTTAATAAAGAGTATCAGTTTATGCAAGTTCTTTTAGCCCATTCATACTGTGGAACATCAATACTGTACAGGAATAAATGATATTACTGTAATGTGGAGCTTTCGATTTACAACCTACGACCTACACTCACAATGTTTATTAGTTAAATCAACCTTTCAAGTATCGTGTGAAAGTCCATTCCAATTACTTACAGTACTAGTAGCACATTGAATTATTAATTATAAAATTGATACACTATCATCCTTACACAGTTCATAAAATTCATTTTTCTTTGAATGTTTGTATTATATCCTCTACAGACAATAAAATGTACTGTTGTCACGTCACTGATAATAAAGTTCAGTCAAACAACATCCTAAACATTTAATTGCATTGCCTGACTGAACCTTCTGTTTGTCTTAGAAAAATAAAGGATTTTTGTCCCTTTTTAATATGTAAAAAAAAAAATTGTTGGTGATAACAATAATAGCACTATACTTCACCTCACGCATCGTCCTTTAATGAGAATTATTTATAAATTCTGTCTTTATATACTGAAATTACTATAATGAAGCTAATTATTTTACAATTTTTGCTAACAATTCAGTGTTTTGTACTTTATCAAATTGATTGTTTTATATTTGTTTTTTGTAATTTGTAATTACCAATACCATGTGATGATATTGAATAAAATGAAATGAAAATTAAAATATGATATACAGATACAGTCTTTTTAAAGTTTTTTTATTCAGATGAATGTCAGACTAAAATGAAACTGTTGTTGGCGACACTCGTCGTATGCGTAGTCTATCTAGTACTGATGCAGGCAAATAAATGTGCACAGTTACAGTAATACAAGTGTTAACATTAATAATAATTTACACATCTTTTATATTGGAAATTGCAATATTACACTGTATACAGTTAGTCATAGTCACTCACAGTATATTACATTACAGTATTTAAATGTTTACTTGAGCCCTGGCTGATGGAGAAGTCAGCTGAGGTGAGATTGCAAATTGAAAGTATTTCCTTTGGCCTAGGAATTCTTGCTAAGCAATTTATCCTCCTAGCTCAGTTTATTTAATGTTTGTTTATTCACCTGCCGTCAGCCATCAATTGCCAGTGACATGAAAGTGTATTCCTGGTGTTAAACTATCAACATTATAACTGGATACTTTTACTAATACTTTGCACCAAAAGATACTTAAAACAAAAAACAAATCCTATACGAGTGGAAAATAATGCTCTGTACTCTTTTTGTGACATAATGCTGTACCATGGTATTACTGCCTACTTTACCGTACTTTAAATTAATACTTAAAGACAAAAAGACTATAAATAAGTGTTTTATGTACACAATATCTTGAAAAATGTTTTCATCTGGTTTTATATTAACTATCTTTATTAATTCTTTACGTTAAACATTAATATGCATATGTGTGCGACATTTCAACTTTTTGTCAACAAATCTTCATCTGGCAATTACTAAATGTAGCATCCACTAACAATAGATCTAGTCATTGCCAGATGAAGATTTGTTGAAAACAAGTGGAAACATCGCACACATACAGTACGTAATTATTAATGGTTTAACATAAAGAATTATATACAGAAAATTGGAAACATCTTCCATTTGGAAAAAATGGGCTATATTATCATCATCATTTACTTGTTTTTTTAAAAAATCATTTTTCATGCAAAATGACATCTTTATTTTTTTTATTAAAGCTGCTCAGTCAGAAGTTGAAATCTCCAAACATTCATGACCTTTGAACTATCAGTCTTTAAGATATTAAATCAATGATAAACTACAACTTCAGCATGAACTATAGCTATTAGAATGGCAGGCTAAAACCTATTGCACTAGAATAACAATTGCAAATTCAGAGTTTGTTGTCTTTTTCTTGATAGGATGGTATAGCCGCTATGGTAAACGACTGTAACATACCAGCTGTTAAAAGGAGTAAGAACGTCGAAACATTCCTGTCAAGATGTAAGTCAATTTCAATCTGGATAGCAACAGTAGTTTCGTTGTTTTATTAAAAGTTTTTTACAAGATGATTCCTGTATTCATTTATCATTTGCGAGCTTTCTTTTTGGGACGGTAGATAAACAACTTGACGGTAATTTTAAAAACCGTGACGGTTCGGTATTGACGGAATAAACATCAGACGCAGATTTAGGGCCTCCCCCCCCCTCCCCTAATATTTAACAATAAATTACAGCCATGTCTTTTTAAAATATTTTTATTTTTCTGAAACTCGACTGATCGTTTTTATCATTTATAATATTTAGCCCTCTCTATTCTATAATGCTGGATCTGCCCCTGAACGTTTCATTCATCAAGGTCAGTTAAATTACGTCTTCGTCATACTGTCCCAAAACGAAAGCTTGCTACTGTAAAGTATTATGGTGTTATCTAAAAGAATTTGTTTTTATTTTATGGGAGGATTTATTGGTAGTCAATTTACACATCACAGTAGGCAGAAAAACAAATTTGTTAAAACACCCAGAAGGAGTGGGTCATCGGATTCCAGGCCATTTTATTATTTCCTAAGGCAACCCTGCGTATTATAGATTTTTCCTTGATACAGTATTCACAGTACCCTTCCATCATTGTATTATATTGTATTTATTTTAAGATGGTTGGTACTATAGAAAACAATATAATTTCGTTAATAATTAGTTTAATTACCAATACCATTTGATGATAATGATATTGAATAAAAATTAAAATTAAATAAAAGTATAACTTTTTATTTTAATTATTGTACTGTATGTGAAGCTTATTATAAATGTGCACAGTTAGTATTAAGTGTTGATATTAATACTAATTTACAGATTATCTTTTACATTAATTGGAAATTGCTATACTAAAGTATAAATCATAACAATATTTGGTAACATTTCTTTATGGTTAAATTCAATTTACAGTTGGTTTTTCATTAAGCAATTTTTCGAAAAATTACAATGTTGAAATTGTTCAGTAAAGCGTTAAATAATAATATCAATCATTTGATTGGTTACATATGGTTTTAATTTATTCCAAATTATTCCATATAAGGTAAGTTACAGCTAACAGCATAAGACCAGGGGCGGATCCAAGGGCCTAGCAGAATTTAATGAAAAAGATAGGGTATCACATGTCACATATTTAGGCCCTGGGCCCCCTTACAGTACTGTACACTATTTCTTCCTCAAAGTTGTTTTTGTCAATCTGTATACCGTTATTAAATATATTATTCTAAAGAAACTTTACATTAAGATTATTTGAAATTGGGTGACAGAAGAATATAAATTGTTGCAATTGAGACTGAAGTTGTTTTTTGAGCTAAGGTCATTATGAGATGAATAGATTAGAAGTGCAGTTCAAAATCTTGTTGTAGCTACAAGTGGTACTTAAATCTCCTTTACCCAATCGGTACTTAAATCATGCACATTGGTTTTTTATTAAGCAATTTTTCGAAAAATTACAATGTTGAAATTGTTCAGAAAGCTCGCCAACATTTGTAGCATTAATGCCAGTACAGTACATTGTACAGTATTTAAGGGGACAGTCTTGATGACTAAACAAAGTGTCTCCTTACTACTTTAGGGGTGTCCCCTGAATACTGGTTGTTCGCAGTGTTAAATCATTGCACCTTCTTCATTTCACACAACAGTTCTTCTCAAAGCTTGGTTCCCACTAGGATGCAACGCACGGGTGTAGACGCAATGTAAGTGAGTTGACCAATCACAAGCAATGGATTATTTGAACTGTCGCTTGTCATTGGTCAACACGCTTGCGTTGTGCTTACGTCCCTTTGTTGCGTCTTAGTAGGAACCAAACTTTAGGTATTTCCCTGTACAGGTATCTATATTTTCTGTATATTTATTTCAGATAATAATGATGTCTGTGTTGTACAAAAGAAGAGGATTGGAAAAAACGATTTCAAGTTCCTTAAAGTTATTGGCAGAGGAGCATTCGGTGAAGTTCAAGTTGTAAGCAGATTTCTTTAAAAATTTGTTGTTTTTTTGTTTGTGACAGGAAAGGCCAGTGACAATTTCTTTCAGTTTTTCTTTTTGTTGTTACTCTATGAATTCATTCTTATCACATAGTAATACCATATGTTATACTTGCCAACTATTTTCATTGCCAATGCAGTAATTATATTCTTGCATTTCCCCATCAACAGATAGGTTAAGGAAGGTAATGTATATTTCACTATTACCGGTTTTAACTCCTTCGATGCTATCAAAACAATTTAAAACCCAGAGTAAATTGAACATTTATATAGGGACATGTCCTCTACAGTATATGTTGTAATTAACTCAATAGGAACAAGAAATTACCAAATAAAAATGGCCTAGTCTCAAATTAATTAATAACATGTATGCGCACTGTACTGTAGACCTAATTTTCCTTCAAATTTAAAAATAACTTTTTCTGACAATTTTTTTGTAAATGTGAAACCTAAAAAATTGGCTCTCATTTGTAAGACTCACACATTATACATGAGAGTTGGCAGGTATAATTTTTTTTAAATGACAAACCTCCCTTAAAACTATCGGAAATAGGTCAAATATTCAATGTAACCCATATTGTGTCACTGTGGTTGACATGGAATTGTGTATACCATCAGGTATCAAATTGTCACCAGGGGCACATTTTGGATACATAGTCAATATGCTATGTTCTCATGAGGTTTGATTTATTTAAAGTATGAACATTAGAATAGAAAGATTAGCCTGAAGGAATAATCTGAAGTGTTATTTTTGTATCACAAAACATTGTGCTAAATATTTATTTCAGCTTTTTAGATGTAAACAAAACCAATGCAAAATTAGCATTTCACTTACTATTTTAATTGAACAATATTATTATTTCTTCAAAAGAAGGAAAATGGAAAATTAAGTTTAAAATGATAAAAAGAATAGACTTGTAATTAATAATTTAGATTAATATAAGTTTAAAGCAAGTTTCAATTTTATTTAATTTCATTTGTTTACAGGTACGAGAAAAGGGTTCAAAGAAAGTTTATGCTATGAAAATGTTAAGCAAGTTTGAAATGGTAAGTTAATATTTATTCTTGAATTGTAGCATTTCCTGTTGGCCTGTGTTTATGAAATTTAAATAATTTTAGTTATGAGCACCCAGAACATGCTGCTGGCACTGGCGGAGAAGAACCAGAATATCCTCAAATCTAGTTCAGCCTTACAGAAAATCAAATGGAACCGGATAACAAACTGATTAAAGTTTCTTTATAAGATGTCACTTCACCCAAAGCTTCCAATAAACCAAAGATGGGCTATCATTAAAAGCTCGTTAAGGAATGATGATTTTAACCAGTTAAGGGACGTCCCCAGAACTTTTCGTAAATGCACCTCTATTGTCAAGCTAGTTTCGATAAAGTAACAAATTATTTTGATTTTTAACAATTTCAGATAAAACGGTCTGATTCAGCGTTTTTCTGGGAAGAGCGTGATATAATGGCACACGCCAACAGTGAATGGATCGTACAGGTGAGTTTGAAATGGAAAAACAATCAATGAACAGAATGATATTGTGGCTACAGTAAGCGAATGCGAGGTTGTAACTTTTACTTCAGTAGAAATGAAGTATTAAGATACTTTTAGTAAGATAAACAGCTGTTTGCACCACATCATATTGAACCAAGACAACCAAACTGTCTGCACTATCAAACTTTATGCGACAAAAAAATGTGATGTGGCCATATAGACATGATGATGTCATTTCATACCATATTTGGGCACATCACACTTTTTTTTGTCGAAGAAGTTTGATATTGTAGACAGAGCTTTTACACATTTTTACACATCCTCACAAACCTTTCATTTAATTGTTCTCAAAATCATCCAATTCAAGATTAAGATGCAGATATCAAATAACCATTATTTTGCGTTTGGAGCTAAAAGTTGCACAGTGATAACTGATTAAATAGCTTTCTAACCCCAAATCAATTGGTGTTTTTAACAGTTGAAAATCGTTCCTTTTCCTTGGTTAATTTATTGACATGGGTAATCTTGTCTTAGTCTCCAACTCCATAGGCCTACATACACTATTTTGGTGCCATCCATAATAGTACAAAATACAGGTAGTTTTTAGAATGTTAAATGCGAACTTACTGTAGAGAGCAGTGTGGTGTGTAGACCATTAATGACTAGCAATACCACCTCCCCACGAGTCCCACTACACCTGCATAATCCTAGGCATAATGCTTGGTTCTAGAGACCCAACACAAGGACGTAACGCAATGCAAGTGAATTGACCAGCGATAGATTATTCAAACTGTTGCTTGTCATTGGTCAACACGCTTACATCCTTGTGTAACCTCCTAGTGGGAACTAAGCTTAACAACGCATGGCATACCAAAGCGTGTCGTGCAACTATGATGAAATATAATTTTAAACACATAAATAAGAGAATTAATAAATTAATTGGTTATTTTTTCTAAGCAGAAACAGGACCTAAAACTATTTTATTGTTGTGTATAAATTTGCTTTTGTTGACATAAAGGCATATACATACCTTTTGATTTATTGACATCATCTAGGTATGTCTATAATGCTAACCTATCCATCATTACTTCATTATAAACTCATGCAAAGAATTCCAACTGGAAGGGATGTATTTCTGATAGGCCAGCTTTCTTGAAGCTGTGTATATCAAACAAATCTAGCATGTGTGGTAATCTCTGGTATTCATAATATTTACCATTTGTTTAGATGGTAAGAATTGATACGAAATGGTTACAGAGTGCATGTTTATCACTTTTAGACCAACTAATAGTCTAACTTTAAAAATAGCTCCTGTTTACCAGATAGTACTGTATGATCTAATGAATAAATGGCATTTTCATTAATGGTATTGTAAAAAAAAACCATTTTAACTAGATATTGATGGTGCAGTTTTTAACTACTATCACAAAATCTGGTTATTTGTTAGACATTGGAGGGATAAGGTATTTACTTTTCACAACCATAATAATAACAATTTTAATTTGAGAAAGAAATGGGAGATTTTAATTATAAAATACTTTTTATTTGTATTTATTTCATACGCATCCAACACCGAGCACAAACCTGCCAGTTACAGGATGGATAAACTATTTTTTAATTTATCGTGCTAATTATAATTATAAACTCTTATTTGAGGCTTTGGGAGTGAAGTTGAAAGAGTTTTACAACCCTGGCACTAGGTCAGGATTGAACCCCGGACCTTAGGATTAGAAGGCAAGCATGTTAACCACCAAGCTACAGCTCCACTACACTATGCATTAGTACTGCACAGTGTTTAATATTGAAACCATCTGACTGTCAGTCATGCATGCAAAAGATTTCTTCTGTAGTAAAAATTACTGGACAAGAAGATGGTACAATAACAATTGTGAGGTTCATTGAAAAAAACATTTGGATAGGTCCTTTGTAAAACGTACGATTCACTCAACAATACACAATGTATTGAATTACTGACATACAGTACATTATTAAAAGCCCAAGTGTGACTATTTCCTTCCTATTGTGTATATCTGATGCTGTTTTATTGAGTTATATTTTCTGTTAAGTTTTCCTACTCCAAAAATCAGCGTGCAGCCATGTTTTAAAAAAAAACAGAATAGTAATTACGGACATTCTGTAGAACTTGAGAACCCTGTTATAAAGTAAACATATTATCCATTTCATGAATAATAATTAGGCCTACAACTAAATGCTTGTTTATACTTCCACCTTCATGCAGATTGTGACAAATTAATTTACTTGTAAATTTCAGTCTTAATGTCTATGGTTTTAATAGCATAATAAGTACAGTAGTTAGGAATGTATTTAAGAAAAACGGAAATGTGATATTAAAGCTGTATGTAAAATTCACTATTAATTAATAGGTTTAGAATTCCACTTCACATAATCAGGAATGGATTAACCTTTGATTAATGTAGATTGAATCGGAAGGTAGAATGAATCGGAAGGTGGTTAATTAAAGAATCTAAAAATACATGCCTACATAACGGTTGCTATCACTGTTATGACATTAATGATATAATTGCTCACATTAAAAAATAGGTTTTAGTGAAGAATAAAATAGTATATCACATATTTGGTAATTACCCCTCTTCCTCTTCCCTAATTTGTAAGCCAAGCTGAAAAATATTAATCTGACTCTCTGAGACTAGTAGTAGTAGAATTTAGAAAAATAATTGTCTGGGTTGTTAATAAAAAGTGTAATGATTTAATGTGTAACCTTTAACCCCTAACTAAGTGTTATTGTTCTTTGTCGAGATTCTCCTTTAATTTCCTTCCTTGTTTTACAAGTATTAATAAATCCTATGAGAAGTCAAAGGTCAATATGAATAGTTTCTTAATTATTTTGTACAAATTATCTTTTTTTTAATACTGCCTCCAACTTTCTTTTAAACAAGAAAAAAATTCTCTGAATAGTGGTTGTTTGTAGTTTTAAAAGATCTATTGGTTCTTGGTTGTTTCACAAGAAAGTGTTCTTTTAATATTATTATTTAATTATATTAATGATATAAAATATGTTCAGTAGATCACAATTAAATTAGACGCCACTATGTCTTTCCCCATCCAAAAAAATAAATAAATAAATAAACAAAACCACAAATGCGAAAAAAGACATGAATTTTAATGCTTTATGAATAATTACTATAAAAAAGTTAATATAAAATAACATTAGGGACCATGTCAAAATAATGTTACTGCTTTAACTACATTTTCTTTTATTGCCATGACTACCTCATAAACTTGTACATTGAAATTGACCAAAATCAAACGTTATTGCAGTAAAACATGTACAGTAAATTACCTGTAGAGTAGAATAATATTAATCCCGTAATAATTTCTAAAAAATAATTACTCTCTTTCTTTTCAGCTTCATTTTGCGTTTCAAGATGAGAAGTTCCTATACATGGTGATGGATTACATGCCTGGGGGTGATTTGGTAAACCTTATGAGTAACTATGATGTTCCGGAGAAGTGGGCGCGGTTCTACACCGCCGAGGTTGTGCTAGCGCTGGACGCAATTCATTCCATGGGCTTTATACACAGGTGCAGTTTGCGTCACCATTTATTATTTTTTAACACTAAATATTTCACATATTTTATCAATGTTATTCAGAATCAGATTTTTTTTATTTGTCATTGAAATGAAATTTCATATATTTTCCATCAGTGGCTGTATTCACCAATCACACTTAAGTGATTTATTTCCCTTAACTATGCTTTAATGTTAAGTCAATATATTTCAGGATTTCCCTTTGATAGTATTATTCACTTAGAAAGAGAATTTTTAAATTTTTAGGGTGTTTCCCTTTTAGTCAACTGTATATGTGTGAAAGGTGAATACAGCCAGCATTTATCCCATAATGTTTCATTTGAAAATAAGCCAAACTATATGCAAAGAATCATATTTTAAAAATCAAATTGTACTATATTGAATTTGTCATTAATCGGAACTACTGTATGATTCAACGGGAAATAAAAGAATAAGAATACCTGTGTATATGTTGCTATGAAATCTTTATAGTTTCACTTTCAACTTAAGTATAGGTTATTTGAATATCTTGTTTTTATTGATTTCCACACAAAATTAATATAATTAAGTATTAATAAACAAAGAAAGATGTGTTTCTGGTAGGCAAATAAATTCAAAGAACTTTAAGGCTTACCCACCAGAAAAGATACATAAATATAATCAAGTCAGATACATACTGTAGTAAGAATATAAAATAAGGAGAAAAAAGAAATGACAAAAATAAAAAATTTAAAAATTAAATAAATAAAATATAAATTATTAAATAAAAGAATCTTCAGAAAATTGTTTATTATCTGCACTTCATATTGATTAAACCCCTTCGCGAATCTATGTCACACTCAACTGAAGTAAGCTTGTGCCCACCCGACCATAAGTAGAGGATCAGTTTGTTTAGAATTTCTCCACATTTTATTATAGTTCATTGGTGAGGTACTACCATGGTCTGTTTTTTTAAATTCATCATTCCCAATACATTTTGTGGCGTTTCCTCTGAAAAAATCCTGATTTAAATCCTTTTCTAATCCCTTCAGATTGTACCCATCTGACAAAACAGTAGGGGATTAGTAATCTCACAATTACTGCAAATTGTATTACGTTGGTATAGTATTAGCTCATCATTTTTTTTAAATCACCCAAAAATGTTTTAATACATCATTTCCCAAATATGTATAATAGAATGAATAATTTGTGAATTTTTCCCTGGGAAAAAGATTTAATCCCGATTTAAATCCTTCTCTAATCCAATGAGATTACATTGTGATCCTTTGTTTAAGCCTTTTACAGCAATTGCTGTATAATCTTTACTTCAATCTCCTGATTTTCAATATAAACTTTTTATGTGAATGCTTCTACTGTCTTTATTTTCACCCATTTTTATGTTTTACATTTATATTTTGATCTTTATGTTATGTCAGTATTTTACAGTGCACAACAGACACCAGTTCTTGGTGGCTGGTATTAATTGGTTTCTTAAAAAACCATTATAAAGACTTTACATTTTTAATGTGCACCAATTTCTTTCTGGCAATAAAAGGACTGTTCTTTAAAAGAACAGTTTTAAATCCGTATTCTCCCATTTAATATAAATGCCTAAGATTAAATAATTCGAAGTTTATATAATTGATATTGATAATAATAATAATATTGTTATCTCCAGGGATGTAAAACCTGATAATATGCTGCTTGATGCACAGGGTCATCTGAAGTTAGCTGACTTTGGTACTTGTATGGCTATGGATAAGGTATTAACAATTACTACTAATTACATTAATTATAATTATATTAATATGCTAATTACATTATGATATGAGACAATTTCCACTAAATAATAATAATAATAATGTTCAATTTATATAGTAGAAAATGCAGGGCGCCTCTAACACTGAACAAACAAAAAATGTAAAAAACACTATTTAATAAAATAATGTTGAAAAATGCAAATTAAAAAGATATATTGCAACATCTATTCACCTGATTTGACCAATCAAAAGCGCTGGATTATTCCAACTGTCACTTGTGATTGGTCAATTTCCTTGCGCTGCGGTTTATGTCCTTGCGTTGCGTGCAAGTGGGAGCCAAGCTTAATAAAGAAGAAGCACGTAGTTGAAAAGTGTAACATCTGAATCACCGCCACCAATGATGCTTTGGTTGTAATCGGCACTATACAACAACTCGTATATTATACTGTATTATAACTAAATCATTATTTTCTTAATAGGAAGGGATGGTAAGATCAGATACAGCTGTAGGTACTCCAGATTACATTTCACCAGAAGTTCTACGATCTCAGGGAGGTGACGGCCACTATGGACGTGAATGTGATTGGTGGTCAGTTGGGGTTTTCCTTTATGAGATGCTAGTTGGTAAGTTTTCCGAATAGTGTTATTATCCTCAAGCATATTATTAACAATTCTTTTGAAGTAATAATGCTGTAGTAAAGACACCAAAGAAGATACGGCTAAAAAAGTGTCCTAAAAAAAAAAAAAATCTTCAGGATCATCAAAGTGTTCCAATGTTCCCTTGACAAGTATGTCACCTGAATAAGTGTTGGCTTTATGTTGACCCCTCATTTGTCTCACAAGAAAGTATCTGGGCAAAAAAAAATTAGCAAGCCAAACTGGTTATTCCTGTCTTTTGTCATTTCCCTTTCTGTATTAAATAAACACCTATTGTGTCACAAGACAGATGTGATATGGTCGTGCCAGAACAAAATCCTCCCCCTACTCCTTTTTTCATTCTTGGCTGGGATATCTACATAGTTCATTGATGTATTTATGCTTTGAAAAGTTAGGCGGTTACCAGCCATAATAGTCTCTACCTAGTCTAAGGTTTTTAAACCGAGTCTAAGGTTTTTAAACCGAGTCTAAGGTTTTTAAACCGAGTCTAAGGTTTTTAAACCGAGTCTAAGGTTTTTAAACCGAGTCTAAGGTTTTTAAACCGAGTCTAAGGTTTTTAAACCTAGTCTTAAGGTTTTTAAACCTAGTCTTAAGGTTTTTAAACCTAGTCTAAGGTTTTTAAACCTAGTCTAAGGTTTTTAAACCTAGTCTAAGGTTTTTAAACCGCACATTCTCTTCGTCCTGTTTAATTGTATTCTGATTCATTACATTTGTATTTGCAGGAGACACGCCATTCTATGCAGATTCACTTGTGGGTACCTACGCAAAGATTATGGATCATAAAAACTCTCTGAGCTTCCCAGATGATGCAGAAGTTTCATTTAAAGCACAAAAACTCATCCGAGCCTTTCTCACTGACATGTGAGTATGACCTTTAATGACCTTCAGCTCTGTCTACACTATCAAACTTTATGTGACAAAAAAATAAGATGTGCCCATATTATGGACATTATAATGTCCTATCATTGCCATATATAGGAATATCACTTACCATATTAGGGCACATTACACTTTTTTTGTTAAACTAGAACTTAAGTTAGCACTGGGAGAAATTAAATTCCAGTGAGGATAATAGCCTTATAAACTACATCAATAAATGATTATGCTATTTTTTTTTTCTATTTTAGGGAGACGAGATTAGGTAAACGTGGAGTTAGTGAAATTAAACAACAGTCTTTTTTTAAAAATGAAATGTGGACATTTGACAATATTAGGAATAGTAAGTGTTTATTATTTGAGGAATATAAATTGCTTGACAATCATTTTCTAAACTTAAGCTCTGTCTACACTATCAAACTTCATGTGACAAAAAAATGTGTTGTTACCATATTTAATTTAGCATATCACTACCATATTTGGGCACATTTGTCAAATTAGTTTGATGATGTGTTCTCTTTCCTACCCCAAGTTTAATGTTTAATTTATATTTTGTCTCAGCTGTGCCCCCTGTTGTACCAGAATTATCTCACGATGCCGACACAAGTAATTTCGATGAAATAGAACCAGACGACAAAGCTGATGAAACGTTTTCCTTACCAAAAACGTTCGCAGGAAATAATCTACCCTTTGTTGGCTTTACCTTCAATAAACAAAATCAGTAAGTTAGTTAAAATTTAATCTACCATTTCAAAATTATTCTACTACCTTTTATCTTTAACCAAGCATTTCTTTAAATGATCTTTAACATATGATTTATTGCTGTGACGGCCTCATACACTTCTACATTTAAATTAGCTAAAATCGTACATTATTGCAGTAAAATAAATGTAACTGCATAATAATTTTGATGATGACATGATCCTTTAATATAGCATTAGACTAATATCAATGAAATATAACTATTGGATTTAGAGACAGCATAGAAATAATTGTATAAAAATATATCCTGATTATACTGAAAAGTCATTTTGTATATTTTTTTTTTCATTAGAATGTTTTCCTCACAAGATACTGTAAGTACATATTTTTATTACATTAGGCTCTATGTACACTATCAAACTTTATGTGATAAAAAATGTAAAGTGACCATATATGGACATGATGATGTCATATCACTACCATATTTGGCCACATCACACTTTTTTTGTCAAACAATTTGATAGTGTAGACAGAGCTTAATGTTATGTTTGCTAGATATGTTAAGATTGTAGATATGATCTTTTGGTTTCTGATAAACAACATTTTCATATACCAATATTTAGTTTCATTATAGTATCTTAAATAGTTAATTCTTACTTTAAATATTTTATTTTTCCTTTTCTGTATCTAATGAATTCTTTCAATGGTCGTTGCTGTGGTTATTGTTCCCTTCATAGGTTGACGTGAGTTCTTTTAAAAGATATTTCTTTTGGTGGTGTATTTTACTAACCTCTACAAGCTAAAATACACAAATAGTTAAGCTCGAAAATTTCACTGTAAACATTTACTAACACATTTGGTTAGTGGTAGGTAACATTATAGGTCCATGGTGGTAGTATGGTTAACATGCCTGCCTACCAATCATAGTTTTGAGCACAATTCCTGGCACTGACACAGAACAAGGCCATTTCATAATTCATAATGAGACCACGGACCTATTTATAGATGAGACAATATAGATATGAATTTATAATAGATAAATGTTTGTAATGTAGGAACCATATGTCTGAATAATAAACATTCACAAGATCTGTGTACTATGGCCAATAGAGTTTTTTATTTAATCTCGGAGGGTAAATTGAATATTTAAATACTGAATTTGCTGTTATACTTAGACTGTATTGGAAAGGACAATTGGATTGTCATTGAACAATTCTGATGTCAAGGGACAATGACATAATAAATGAGGAAGTAACATCATGACATTATTAACAATAGTGTAGTATCAAACATTTTGTGTTTTATAACCTATTGTTTATTATTGACTTGAAATCGTCATTTTCTTGTATGCTTTCACATGTAACACCATTTTTTAGGCCCGCATTTCCTTAAAATTTTGAAGAAATTAATTTGGGATATTAAAATATTAATGAAATTAATTCAAACCACTCGTGAAATTCCAGCTTTTCTTTTGCTCTTTTATTACATTTTCTGTTGATTGTTCAGCGCTTAGAGGCATCCTGCATTTTGTGCTATAGTAAATTGAACATTATTATTATTAAAAAGAGCATTGTTAAATTAGTTAATACATAAATAAATCATTTAGGCCTCTGTTCAGACTGTTTTAGTCCCAAGGCTTCCCTGATCTAACCATACTTCCTACCAAAGCTAGAATTAGTGTTTATGAAAGTTCAAACAAGAAAGACCATAGCGTACGTAAGTGGGGTTAAAAGAAGGCCATACATCTTATGAAGGTTCACATAAAGCTCTGTCTACACTATCAAACTAGTTTGACAAAGAAAGTGTGGTGTGCCCAAATATGATGTCATTTTGTCTATGTGTGGGGGAAAATCACATTTTTTAGTCACATAGAGTTCGATAGTGTAGACAGAGCTTAAGTTTGTTAATTTTATTCTCTGTAGTGTAAAAACATTGATCTTTTCTCCCTTCAAAAATAGTTTTACTTCTTGCATCATTTACATCAATATTTGCTCCTATTGATGGAATAAGCAGTATCTTTGTTATTTGTTTCATCTTAATTTCATTTTCGTCTTAATTATCATTTCCAATAATACTTGCATAAATTGTTTGTTTAATTAATTGGTCATCATTTTTTTGTATATTCACCATTGATTTTTCTGCATACAAAAACATCTTAATCAATTAATTAATTTAAATTATACAGTATTATCTCAATATTTTATAATTTTTATTTTATTTTCTACAGCGCCCACCAATTACAAACTCGGATGTAAGTCAATTTTTTTGTAAACTATTTTAACATTTTCAAGTGACCTCTACATTGTTTGATAACACAATATCTAATAAACATGTTCTTTATTATTTTAATTAATACAACTGTGTAGTAGATACTTTATATAAGTACTCTAGGCGTTCATTACAGTTCTGATGATGAGAATAGTAATCTCGAAACATGTTATGTAATTTTAAGATTTTCATTAAATGCCTTACTGTATTGATTTTCACTAATACAATAATATAATTGAACTGTTTTTGAAGAATTCCTAATACACAGTTTAAAAAATAATAATTGTAGGGATATTTAGAGTGTCTGTTAATGAGTTAATTAGATGCTTAAGCCCGGCGCACACAGAGCTATCGGCTGAGCCAACTGGCACGAGTAACACTTGGCTCACTAAAAAATTTGCTGCAAACTATGATCGCGTTCTATCGGATGCACACTAAACGTATGCGATTTTATGATTGGATAATTACTTACTACGCTATACGGCACGCGCTGACATATTATAATAAATCAGAACATGTCATGAGCAGTGGAATTTTTTAGTGAGCTATCTGCTCACGTTCAGCGCTGTGTCACTCATGCCAGTTGGCTCAGCCGATAGCTCTAGTGTGCGCCGGGGTGAGATAAAAAAATGCCTTAAGCAGTTCGTATACCACTTTGCTTTCTGATATTAGAGGGGAAAAATACCTCAGGATAGGCAATAGACATTTTTTAACCTGGCAAGTGTACTAATTGCTAATGTTTAACTTGATGTCTCTTGTCAGGTTTCATATGACTACAAAAAGAAAATAAAGGAGTTAAAAGAACAAGTGGACCATGAGATGCAATCACGCAGCGAGTATGAACACAAGTACAGATCAGGGCTAGTCAAGCATGACAAAATACTCAAAGATTTACAGTCCGAGGTAAATATCATATTTGACTAAGTGTAATGATGTGCTAAATTGCAACAACCTATGAATAAGCTAGGTCATGTTAATACATTGTGCTTATATTTAGAAGTTGGGATATGCTTCCTCACTCTATTCCTCGACACATGTTTAAAGGTTTCTATTGTGGGTCCAGGCAAAGACCAATGACACATCAATGCTTAGGTTATATGTCATCAGTTATATTTGATAATAAATGCTGTGCAAGCAGCGCATTCATTCATCAGTCGTCACAAATCAAAAAATTTTTGCATTTAAAAAAAAAAATGATGTGTTTATTTAGAAGGAAAAGTATATTAAATATTTATTTTCAATATTTATTTTACGTTTTATTTAAAAGAAGAAATAAATGTTACTTGATATGAAAATGAAATGAAAAAAAAATTTTTTAAAGGTTATGCAAAAGGTTACAAAACATAGAACATATTATTATTATTATTATCATACAAAACATATTATTATTATTATATTATATTTTACAACAAGTATAGTTGCTTTGTGTTTTTTTTTTATGGTGGCTTCTATGAAATAAAAAGGAAAAATATCTTAGATAATGAAGAATTAAAGAATTATTGTGTTTTTATTGTACAATGCTTTCTTTTAAAGGCTGAGCAAAGAAGGATGTTAGAAGACATTAATATGGATCTTGAGAAACAAGCAGTACAACTTAAGCACGATGCCAAAGATGTATGAAGTCACTCACATGTTCATATCACTGTTTAAGTCCCACTTGATTACCAATAACTATGTGAATAAATTTAAGTGTTAAAGATATATTGTCCCCCTGAAAAAAAATTATTCTTAAAATTTTTGTTGTTAAATATGCCATTTTATTGTCACATAATAGTTCTTTACTTTGACAAAAAATTGGATCGAAAAAAAAAGTATTTACCTGAAAAAAAAATTATTTAAAGCAAAAAATAGTAGAATTGGCTGCCATCCAATGGGTTTTTATTTGGATTTACCCATCTATATTGCTCTAAATAAACTGTTTATTAAAGTAGTTGTAGTTTAGTTAAGAATTAAATCTTTACATTAACACCATAGATAGGCACATATCTTAACCAAATCTGTTTATTCTGTAGTTACAACGAAAAGCTGATTACGAAATTGAAAACCGACGAAAAATGGATCAAAGAATGCAGGAACTGACGCAATATAAGATCCAACTTGAGTCGGATTTGCGTGATATGCGTAACAATAACTTTACAGAAAAAGTTTCTTCGTTAGAAAAACAACTCGAAAACACAAATAAAAAGTTACAGACAGAAACAGATAATAACAGCAAACAGAAAAAGATTACTGTTGAATTACAAAAGGTATGTGTGCTCTTAATACTCACTCGATGTGATGTGCTACCACACCCTCCCTCCCCAACACACTATGCAAACCAATAGAGTGGAGGGAAGGGTGTCAACATATTTCCCAAGGGAATCCCCTGTATCACCATGGGCTAAAGGGAAAGTTCTTGAATGAAATTTTTTCTAGTTTCTTTTGTTTTATGTAAGAACAACATACGTTTATCATCCTAAATGAGCCTTAACTCTGTCCCGATAAAACAAAAATTATATTATTATATTATTACCGTACCCAAAAAGCCAACATCGGCAAGGGTTCGAGGCTCCATGCTCGCTCCATGGTTCTGGTGGTGGAACAAGTCTTCTTGGATAAGGACTATAAACTGTAGGAACCCAGTTCATTATTCGAGAAGAGTAGGGTGTTACCCCCGTGAACTGGTTCAGTAAATAGCCCCTGTATCAGGGGATTACCACCTATCTGATAGGACAGCGAATGCGACACATTTTGCAAGCTCGTAGACAATTTTTGATGTTGACATGTGTTTTTTTTTTCAGGACCATTCTCGCTTGGTACATGAGCATAATGAGTTGATGGATAAATATCGCATGTCGTCAGAAACAAAGAACAAGTTTGAAAAGGAAATTATGACTCTACAAAGCCATCTGGAAGTAGAGAAAAATATGCTGATGCAGTCAAATGAGACGAAAAAGGAACAAGATGGTTAGTGTTCTGGAAACATGTTATTTAAGCTCTGTCTACACTATCAAACTTTATGCAACAAAAAAATGTGATATGCCCAAATATGAACATGATGATGTCATATCACTACCATGTTTTGGTATATCACTACCATATTTGGGTCCATCACACTTTTTTTGTCAAACTAGTTTGATGGTGTAGACAGCTAGAGTGCTATATAAATGTTCATTTTTCCAGATTTTTTTTTAACACCATGGCTTTCATGTGACGTGTATATACGTTTTTGCACATTTTGGCTCTGGCCCTTCACCTGCTGTAAATAAAGGGTTTACCCCCGTGACTGGTCTATCTCAGCATCAAGCAACTCCAATTGTATATTATCACCCTACAGTGTAATAAATATCTAATAAGCCAAATTAAGATGACTTATTAGAATCAATTTAATTTTTTTTTTTTCAGAATTGATATCCTTTCTGAGATCGGAGATCAATAAAGCAAAAGAAACAGAAAACAGACAATTAGCTGATCAGCAGAAACTTCAAGAAAACATAATCATTTTAGAAAAGGTAGGAAAGGAAATAAAACCAACGATTGTTGTTAAGCTGCAAGGCATGTGATTATCATCCAGGCAAAACAGTCAAAAGCATGGTTCCCACTATGACGCAACACAGCGACTGTTGATTCCTACAGTTATTGACCAAAAAATAATACTAACATCGGTACAGGGATACATTTCTCATAACTGTTGGTTTCTGTCTTCTAGTCCAAAGCTAACAAGGAGTATGAGCTGAAAACACAGCAGTTGAAATATGAACAAACCGTGTTGGAACATAAGGCAGAGGTAGCCTCACTTAGAGCTGAAAAGAATCGTATGCACAGAAGTCCAGATAATGATAAAGATGAACTCATTGCAGGTAAGAGTTGATATAAAAACACAAGTCTTTAAATGCAGAATTTCAAATGAACATATGACTCGCACATAAACACTATGAGAGGAGGCAGCCTATATGAGTAAAACTCTTTGCCTCTTTATTTCACTTAAGGTAAGCATCAATTTAGGTAAGCATAATGAAGGTCTTAATTGTGACTTATTCTTAATTAAGCCTAAGCTTAACATTAACACAATTGAAATCTTAGAGCCTCTTCAGACCTACAGAGGTATGGTTTTGTAGATCTGAATTTGGAAAAGATTAGTGGAAGCCATATCTTACGACGCTGATCTTTGTAAGTGACAAAAGCTTAAGTTACAAGATGTGTATGTTGCTAAATATACAAAAGTGCATACATCAACAATTTCTGACTCCAACTAATCAAGTTTACTCGTGTACATCAAGTGCCCTGGTCTTTAACACTTTGGTTTATAATGAAAGCATTAACGGAGTCTGAAAACTTTGCTGTTACAGTACTGTGGTAATTAGTATGTTACCTTGCTCATCGATACAAAAGCATAAATCCATAACGAAAATGCAAAATGTACAGTAGTAAAAAAAAAAATCAAGTTCAGCTTTTATAAATTATAATATTTTGTTATTGCTATTTTAGACTTAAAACGACAGTTGGACGATGAGAGATCAAGTCGTAACAGTATTGAACGAAAATGGCATGAGTCTGAGAAAGACAAGTCAATGGTGGAACTAGAATTACAACAGCATCAAGCGCAGATGCAACGCACCATTGAGGAGCAAAACAGAGACTTAAAACAAAGGGTAGGCCGTTACTAATCACCATAATTAGTGATGTCACAAAGTAACAGTAACCATGTAGTGTTTGATAAAAAACATGATTAAATAAATTAAATTATCTTACTGGTGTAAAGCTCTGTCTACAGTATCAAACTTTATGTGACAAAGAAAATGTGATGTGGCCATATATGGACATGATTATGTCATATCACTACCAAATATGGGCACATCACACTTTTTTTGTCAAACTAGTTTGATGGTGTAGACAAAGCTTAAGAAACATCAACCTGGTGCTTTTTTTCAACTTGGCTCCTGTCATTAAATGGTTCTTCAACAACATGTCTGATCATCCAGTAAATTGAGACCAGAATTCCTCTGAATGACACAAATGTGGAGTTTAGTGAAGGCTTATGTCCAACAGTGGACTGACATTAAAACAAAAGAAAAATTCATTGTTTATAGCACTGAAAACTGTCTAAAGTCAAAAAATATAAAAATTCTATTTTGTAAAGATGAATCTTATGTTGTTTTTAGTTGAATGAATATGAGAGACAAGTAGATAATGAGAAGCAGCGAAGATCTCGTGTGGATCAACAGATTGGTACGCTACAGAAAGGAGAGAAAAATATGAAAAAAGAACTAATAGAACTGAGAGAGGAGAAAACACGCTTATCAGAAATGCTAGACAAAAGCAAATAGTGAGTAAACCATGTATTGTAAATAGTAAAATTAATTGCAATACATTACTGTCTGCAAATACCCCTACTTATTCAAAGAACACCCTATGTAAAGTGCTTATAAACATTGTATTAAGCTCTATCTACACTATAAAACTTTATGCGACAACAAAATGTGATGTGCCCATATATGCACATGATGATGTCATGTTTCAGTACCGTATTTTGTCACATCACACTTTTTTCGTCAAACTAGTGTATAGATTGTGTAGACAGAGCTTTAGGTGCTATATAAGAATACCATTATTAATATGAATTTATTGTCTGTGAAACAAAAAAGAAGCAATATACTATTCAACAGAGAACCCAATTTAGGAGACACTTCTTGGGTCCTGAAGATTTCCCCTTTAATACATGTTCTACTGTATCTGGCTATGTCGAAGCACCAACTGTGCTGATTATTTGCTGCAACATTGAGGAAATATGTTTCCATAAGTGTTTAATGTATGGAATTCGCTATATAAATGAATACATTATTATTATAAAAACAAGTTTTCTTTAAAGAAATGAATGATCAGTATAATTCATTGATAATCCCTTTGTGGTATGTTTCATCCTGTGAACAAGAAGTCACAGGTTTGAATCATGTTTTACCATAAAGAATTCGAACTTACTATACATGGCAAAACTGATGCTAATATTTTTGTTTTGTTTTCAGCAATCACTCTCATTTACAATTGCAAGTAAAAGAACTACAAGAACAACTTGAAAGTGAACAACATTTTACAGTAAGGCATTATTATGGTTTTCATTTGTTTTTCTACTAGGTAAATTTATTCCTGACAATTAAAAGTATGTGTATGCATATTTATATACATTTCCATCTGCTACCAATTTGGGTTAAGGTACTTAAGTTGTTATCTCTTTTGTTTTCTATATACAGTTGCTTTACAAGAATCAAATTATGGAAGCAGATGATGAAATTGAAGAGGTAGAGAAATTAAAAGATAAATACCACCAAGACAGTATGTCCTTACGTATGGAACGGTAAGATATTTGTGGTGTATAGTACACTAATGATGTTCTGAATATACAGTAAAACCTATCACTTATGCGGTCCAGATCAAAGTTTATATTAAGACTTAGTTCTAGGAGAGGTTAATTTATTACATAAAAGTCAACGATCGAGAAATCAAGAGACATGTAACAAAAGATATAGATCTACCTGTTCCCAATTTACTTGTTAAATTTCTTTTATTCAAACTTAATTCCAGTTTTATGTATGCAGAGGATGTGATAACAATAATTTAAAAGCTTGGTGGTTAACTTCCAATCCCACGGTCCGGGGTTCAATCCTGACCTAGTGCCAGGGTTGTAACCCATGACAATTTCTACTCCACTCTCTAAGCTTCAAATGAGACTTAGTTTATAAGCACGATAAATGATAAAATAGTTTATCCATCCTGTAATTGGCGAGTTTGTGCTTGCGGTTGGATGTGTATGAAATTAAAAAATACAAAAAATACACTTTTTTCTTTAGTGATTCTTTGTCAGCCCAGCTGGAACTTGCCCTAACGAAAGCAGACTCTGAACAGCTTGCCCGATCAATAGCTGAAGAGCAATACTCTGAGCTAGAGAAAGAAAAGACTATGATGGAACTTGAGATCAGGGACTTAAGACAACGACAGAAAGCGGAAATGAATGAGAAGAATTCACAAATTGCTAAAGTATGTCCATTTTATACTATTATGTACATATATTTCTTTATTTGTCCAAAAAGCTAAAGTAGGAAATTCTTAAGCTCTGTCTCTACACTATCAAACAAAAGTGTGATGTGCCCAAATATGGTAGTGATATGACATCATCATGTCTATTATATGGGTACATCACAAAGTTCGATAGTGTAGACAGAGCTTTAACATGACATAACATAGAGAGAGTGGCCAAATGAAATAAAAACAGTATTAAAACACAAACAAACCTACCGAATCCGATAAGGTAAAGAAAATCAAACTAACCAGAATGGGCTTAATAGATTAATGAATTTAGGGCAATTGACCTAGTATATATTTCTCAACATTTTGGAAGCGCTGACCAGTAGGCCTAACTCTAGATCAGCTTGGAATCAAGGATAATGCCTTAATGCAAATCAGGTTGCAGAAGGCAATTTGTTTTAAAATGCAGTAACTGAATTTAGCTAGGTTATGTCAACCTCTCAACTTAGTTCAGTCCATGTAGACATAAGTTTTTGATTTTGAAGGATTATTATTAGTCTTTGGTGTTATGCAGTGAAGAGACTGGAAATACAAGACATGTTATTGGTCCACTTGAAATGGAAATTCATTTTGCTTGGCATATTTAAGACAAATGAAATATGAAATAGTTGATGACATTCTATACACATTTTGTTTTTCTTTTTCTCTGTATGCTTCTCTCTCATCCATATCAGATGGAAGATTCTTGTAAAGAAGTGAGTGAACCTTTTTATTTTATCAGTTTTAAAACGCGTTTAGTAGATGTATTTGTCCTTGCCACACACATCCAATAGTATATCATTATACCTATACCATTGGTATAATCGAGTTAAGTTTGTCTTTGTGTATTTCAATATGAAATAAAAATGTGTAATACAAATATCTGTGTCAGTATGTTAGGGTTAGGTGTCAGAGTTAGAATGCATTTACTAGTATTATAGAATAAGAATAATAATAATACCACATTTATATAGCGCCCTTTTCATGAGTAATCATGCTCAAAGGCGCTTTACAAGCATTATTACCCCAGTAATTTTTGGGATCAAACACGTATGGAAACATACTCCCATAATGCAGCCGGTAAGCAGCGCAAAGTTGTGTCTAGATCTAACTGGGTACCCATTTATACACCTGGGTGGAGAGAGGCAACGTAAGTAAAGTATCTTGCCTAAGGATACAAGCAATGCGGCAGGAGTTAGAACGGATCGATCATTGGTCTAAATAACTAAATAACTGTTATATTTAGAGTACCTCAATCTTCAGTAATTTGCACTGTATAACAAGATTTGTAATGCAATATTGACATGTTTTGTATTGTATGCTTCATTTACTAGATTGAAGAAAAGTATAACCAACTTAATAATACCATGTCAATGCTTACCTCAGAGAAGAATGACCTCAATCAACAGTTACAAAATGCTGTTAAAGGTAATGCTAATATGGTTGTCAACCCATTGCACCATTGTCAGTGTTGTACTAGCCTGGCTAAAACTCTATCTACACTATCAAACTTTATGTTGACTAAAAATGTGCCAATACATGAACATGATAATGTCATGTCACTACCTTATTTGGGTATATCACACTTTTTTTGTCAAACTTGTTTGATAGTGTAGACAGAGCTTTATAATTATGGTTGTCAACCCATTGCACCATTGTCGGTGTTGTACCAGCCTGGCTTACGGTGCAAAGAATAAATCCCAAGCTCATTACTTTAATGGTTTAGAATTTATAAAGGGCAGCAGACAAAAATTCATCATACTAAATACTGAATGTGATTGATGGAGAACCAAATAAAATTTAAATCTAAAGCTCGGTCTACACTATCAAACTATTTTGACAAAAAGGTGTGATGTGCCCAAATATGGTAGTGATATGTTTAAATATGGTAGTGATGTTACATCTTCATGTCCATATATGGGCACATCCCATTTTTTGTATTGCTTTAGAGCTTTACTATTTTTTTTTCAGAACAAGAAACAATTCGTAATGAGACATCTACCTCTGAATCAATGTTTGAACAAATTAAGAAGCAGTTAGAGCAGGAGAGACTCCTCAAGACACAGGTAGGATTTGTAAATTGGTTGTGGTAGAGGTTAATGGTATATCTAAACCAGTGTTCCCTGAAGCTTTTTATATCGGTAAAACACAAGGTTTGACAACCCCTTGAGAATGATATTATGTTCTCGAGAAATATATTTCCCTTAGCTAGTGCTTCTGGAAATATATATTCCCTCAAACAAAATATCATTTCCTCAGGGATGTCAAATCTTATATTTAACTTCTAAGCAGTCTAATATCTGTTTAATATTTTGTCAATAGGATCTATAATGTACAATATTGTCTTCGTATTGCTAATATTACTTTCCATTTCTATAGTGCCATTCCAACGATCATTGCTCATGGCGATATTATGGCTATGAATTACGGTTGCACTTAACCGCTTTGCCACTCACTTCTCAATCAATGCTTCACCGTCTTATTTCCATAATTTTAAAATTTTTGTTCGTTTTATTTTCTGAAGGCTGTTAGCAAATTAGCTGAAGTGATGAACCGAAAAGATCCAAGTAAGAAATCCAACAAAGTGAACGCAACAGATCTCAGGAAAAAGGAGAAAGAATGCCGCAAACTTCAGCAAGAATTGAATCAAGAGAAAGACAAATATGGCAAAATGGTTACTAAATACATGAAGGAGATATCCGAATTGCAAGGGGTATGTTGACTCTGCTCTGTCTACACTATCAAACTAGTTTGACAAAAAACGTGTGATGTGCCCAAATGTGGTAGTGATATTCTCAAATATGGTAGTAATATGACATCATCCATATATGAACGCATCACATTTTTTTCACATAAAGTTTGATAGTGTAAACAGAGCTTTAGCCCACATGTAGCATTTTGATTGTAAATATGGTTTTGAAACCCTAGATTGTTTCAAATTTTTGGTTGGTCATGCTTTAATTCCGAGCAATGTAAAACATGTAAAATATGGAAATTCATAACATTCTATTGCAGGCATTGAATGAAGAACTACAGAAACGTACATCACTGGATATGGAAGTAGCCAGTAAAGAGAGTGAAATGGAGGTACTAGAGAACAAGCTTCAAATGCTCAAGTTTGACTCAACCAGCCTAAACAGTGTTAATGATCTTGAGTCTGAAGGTAAGGCTTATGAACACTTCGAAAGAATATATTGACAATGTATTTCACTTTTAAATGAGAATTAGGAGGTAGGTTTATGTTGACCTGGAATTAAAAAGCAAATCAACTCAACTCAACTGAGTTGCTTTTGAGCAACTGAACTTAAATATCCACAAAGTCAGAGTTCTTATGGTGATTGCAACTGGTCATGGCTACCCATACTGCAAACAGGACGCGTTACAAAGTATTCAGTTACATTTAGGTTCTTTTAGTTCTAGAAAATTAGAACATTTTGCGTAAATGTGCGAAGTTGCGTTCAGTTGCTTATGTCGACTCGGTTTAGTTCTGTGTTAACCTACTTTAGTTGCTGGTAGTTTATTGTCTACCATATTTTTTATTAAGCCCTTTCTACACTATCAAACTTTATGTGAAAAAATGATGATGATGTCGTATCACTACCATATTTAGGCATATCACTACCATATTTGGGCACATCACACATGTAGACACCCCTTTACTGTTTCAATATTCTGTTTCAGACTCAAACCAAAACTGAATGTTAAGTTTTATTAAATTTTCTTGTGTTTCCTTTTTTGTTAGATTCAAGATTAGAAGGTTGGCTCGAAATACCAAACAAAGGAAACATAAAGAAACATGGTTGGTTGAAGAAATATGTAGTTGTGAGTACAAAGAACATGCTGTTTTACAACAATGAAGATGACAAGGGAGCCAACAATCCATCACTGGTGCTGGATCTTGAGTATGTTATTGTTTTAATTTTACTTAATAGAACGCAGCACAGCGACGTATCAAGTGCTGTTTTGCGTGTTTACAAGTGGGAACCGACGACGCAACAGTGCTGCAAACATCGCTACGGGAAATAAAATCAGTTTGATTTTAACTGACGACGCAAAGCAAAAGAAAACACAGCTTGTAGAACCAGATAAAAGTCTACGTCAATTTATGTTGACGTGCACGAAGGGGGGGGGGGGGGGGCACAATTATTGGAAGGGCATTTTCTTGCTTTGTGTAGCTCATGTTCTAGTGGGAACCATCGCTTAATTGTGGAAATTTGGATCTCCGTATCTAATTCTAGTTAATTTCTTTCTACTGGCTAGTAGTCTGGGCAGTAAGGAATAGTTGCGGCAACAAGTATTTTTCTTTGTCCTCATATTACCTAGAAATAAAGATTGCTTTTGGGCTAATGAGATTAAAAGACAATTATACTACTTGGTGTTTAAATGGGAGTAGATTTGACTTTCATGCATGCCGGGGATTTTTTAGGATAAATATTTTTAGATAAGTTTTTAGATAAATTGTTTGTAAAATTGTGATTATATTATCATATGGCAAGAATCAAGATCTAGATTAAAGGTTTGAACAGGGAAGCACTTTTTGCATATGAAGAATCACACACCCCTAACGTTATATCAACATATATTTAAGTTAGCACTTTTTGCTCAATTGAATTGCCTTTGTACTATTAGCATGCATATTTAAAACAATGCTTTTCAACTAATTTGTATTGTTTTCTATAGTTGATCTATAATACCCGGCCTGGCCCGCCTAGCCTAGCCTAGCCTTTGTATGATTTTATCAAACATTGGTTCTTATTATATAAAAGACAGAAGGTCTAACATTGTAATTGCTTTCCCAACAGTAAATTGTACCATGTCCGTGCTGTGACACATGGGGATGTGATCCGAGCAGATGTTAAAGATGTCCCTCGCATCTTCCAGGTTTTATATGCCGGTGAGGGAGAAAGTAGAAAAGAAGATGGCCAGTCCATTGTAGCAGTGAGAACGGTAAGAATAATGTGTTTGTTTCAATCATTATAATTAGTATTGAGTTTTATAGTTCTTCTCTCTTTATCATCATTTCTGTCTTGTTATGGTTCTTCAATGCAAACAACAACACCTCTATGATCTCTTATCATTTTAAGATTGTTTTAATTGAATTACAATTTTGATTATAATTTTTAATATAATTCAATTCATCAGTCCAATTTTTTTTTAACTCCTAAAAACACACATTTTTTCCAAAAAGTAATGTTCACCAGATCGGTTTTTGTAAAGAGCTTTTATAGTTTTAAAGGCACTATGAAACTGAAATATAATGTTAATGCTAATTATAAATGCCTGTAGAAAAACAAGCGTTGCTTGGAGCTTGTGAGGTGACTCCAATGAATATTGGGAAGGTCATACCCAACACATGAGACTTTATAGTAGATTCTTACTACCACCACATATATCAGATCAGTTGATTAGTTGATTTACAAATTAAACTCATAAAAATGTTTTTTTTCTTTATAGGACAAAACGAATATCATTGAGTTTAAGAACCACGAGTTCATCATTGTTTCTTTTCATATGCCAACAAGTTGTGAATCCTGTAACAAACCTCTAAGTGCCATTGTCAGACCTCCTGTTGCATTGGAATGCAGGTGTAAGTACAGTGTATCAACCAAATTAGAATACAGGTGGAAGTTTATAAAATCCTATAGAATACAGTTGGACATATTTTAAACAAATTAGAACTCATAAGTTATATTAAAATGTAATAAACACTAAAATCTCATTAAATCCTGGTTTAAGTATATCAATTTCATTAGAATACAGGTGCAAGTTTTTAAAATCTCATTGACCACATGTTAAAGAATATTAATGTCATTAGAATACAGGTGCAACTTTATAAAATCTCATTGACCAAATGTTAAAGTATATCAATGTCATTAGAATACAGGTGCAACTTTATAAAATCTCATTAACCACATCTTAAAGTATACCAATGTCATTAGAATACTGGTGTATTTTTTGTAAAATGTTATGTTATAAATAAATGACATTTTATCATGTATTTTTCTGTTTTATGATAATGAGATTAAAATACCTTTCTCTTCTCAGTATGTAATATGAAAATTCACAAGGAACATCATGATAGAGGAGAAGAAGTTATTGCACCGTGTAAAGGTAAATCTACATAGTATGGATAGCATAGTCAAGCTGATCCACTTGTGTTTGAGCTGTATACATACAGGAGACTAGGCAGCAGCAAAAATGTGTTTGATTGCCAAGATAGAAAATGTCAGCTAGCGGCCAATATTTTTATGTTACTTCTATAGTATAGATGAAAGGGCTTTTTTAAAAATTAATAATATCAATCTCTGGATAAATTATTTCTTTAAACTTCATTCAAGCAATAATTTTGGTTATTGCGTTTGCTATGCAGCCTAATGGCCTGTGTTTGCAAAAGAACTGGTGTTTTCACGCGACTACAATCAAACATTGAGATTTCAAAATTAGGTGTGAACACCGTATGTTCTCACATTATTTTAAAAAGGGTTTTGTTTCTTGTTGTAGTTGCACATGATATAAACACGGCCAGAAACCTGATAGTGCTAGCAGCCAACAAAGAACAACAACAGTTGTGGATTAAAAGGTTAAGCCGTAAAATACCCTCCAGAGTAAAGACATTACCATACAACTCTCCTAGGTAAGCATTACTTTACACTCTTTTTGTATTATAGTTAATGTTGTTTTACTGTTGTTATTAACAGTGTATTGTGTATACACAAATTAATAAAAATATTTGTAAAATAGGGTAAGCCCACAGCGCAAAACGGATATTATTTATCAACAACAAAAAATGGGCTTGTTTATTTTTTAAACTTCCCATGATACGTTTTAATATAGAAATATACAATTTCAATCATCCCCATAACACCATATTAGGAAGATTTCGATTAGTTAAAAACAAATTATTTTAATTATTAATTAAAAGTCATTTTAATTCATTTCTTAAGCTGTGTCTATACTATCAAACTAGTTTTACCCACAAAAAGTTTGATATGCCCATATATGGTAATGATATGACATCATCATGTCCATATATGGGCACATCACATTTTTTTGTCACATAAAGTTTAATAGTGTAGACAGGGCTTTAGATGCAGAGAAGTTTAGATGTGCTTCCTCATTATATTCCTTGACATAGTTTTAGTGGTTTTTAGGTCGAGGCCACACATCAATGCATAGATCAATGCATAGGTCCTAGCCATAAATCAAAAGCTCCCTAAAGCTCTGTCTACATTATCAAACTTTCTGTGACAAAAAAATGGAATGTGGCCATATGGACATGATGATGTCATATCAGTACCATAGTAACACACACACTTTTTGTCAAACTAGTTTAATAGTGTAGACAGAGCTTAATAATTAACTGTGATAAAGACATTCCTCTGTCCTCTACATTCAGTATATATTATAGTGTTGTCTTTAATGTTTGTGTTTTCACTACATATCATCTTTAAAGCAACCTAGTGCTTATTCTTACTAGTAAAGTACAAACACTCAAGATAACTACAGCAGCTGCCTACAGTGTGTTCAGCTTATACTACTAATATTATTCATCTTTTGTCTCTCACAGATTGTCTACTTGTCTTTTGTAAAAATGTGTAAGACATCTTTGTACATATTTATATCATAATTTAATGTAAACTCATTTCACCTGCACATTTTTTTTATACAGTATATATGAAATGTGTATATCCTAAATTTGTATATATTGATAATGATTTTAAAGACTCCACTATATTAAAGATGTATTGTCCCCCAAAAACATGAAAAATGAAGATTAATTATGTGACATTAAAATGGCATATTAAAAAAATAAAATTTAAACATTTTTTTTCAGGGGAAAATACATCTATAACCATTTTCGTTGGCCTAGAGTAGTAAACTCTTGTAAAAACTAAAAGCTCACCCAAATAAATAAATTCAAATTATTATTATATTAATTTAAAATTACAATGCTCTTTATTTTCCTTGATTACAATTAACCATGCTAGTTGGATATCATACAAATTAAGCTAACTATTTTCGTTACAACAAGCTAATCGTAGAAGTTTTTATTTATTTGTATAGAAAACATTTGTGTGCAAATTAATATTGTTTATTTATTTTTCAGTTATTTTCTTAACAAACATTTGTATTTCTACTACATTTTCACCTTCTAGATGCAGTAGATATTTATAAAATTATAATTTTATTCATTTCTCATTTTTATTACTGAATTATATTAACTTTTTTTTAAATAAATTCTATATATTGTTATACTATACCTTGAAATAACATTTTAACTCTTCTTTTGTATGCAGTATTTAAAGAAAATTAAGTTAACTCATAAAATAATTCAATAACTTTAGGTTAATTGTTTTTCTCATTTTTTTTTCCATTGATAAATCTTTTTCACTTTCGTTCTTTTACTTTAAATCTGTTGTTCTTCTATTATCATACTTTCTTTTGCTTTTTATTTAATACCTGTACTATTTTTCTCTTTTCTTTTTCCTCTTCTTTCACTTAATTCAAAAGGTATCCGCCTGGAAAATAAATGTGCTTATCATGATACGTAAGTTTATTGGTTTTCGTTTTTATATTCAGGTTGCTTTTATTGTTACACATTTGTCACACTACTGGCTATTTGTTAGTGATAATATTGTCACACATAATATAACTATTGAGTATTCACACATGAAATTATGATGTCATAGTAATCTCATTTTGATGATTTCATTTGCATTGTAGTCTCATGATGTCACGCCTACTTTTGTGATGTTATGTGTAGGTCTCATGATGCCACACATACTTTTGTGATGTCATTTGTATTGTAGTCTCATGATGTCAGACATACTTGTGATGTCATTTGTAATGTAGTCTCATGAAGTTATACACTCCTGTGATGTCATGTGTAGGTCTCATGATGTCACACACATTTTTGTGATGTCATTTGTATTGTAGTCTCATGATGTCACACCTACTTTTGTGATGTCATTTGTAATGTAGTCTCATGAAGTTATACAGTTCTATGATGTCCTGTGTAGGTCTCATGAAGTCACACCTACTTTTGTGATGTTATGTGAAGGTCTCATGATGCCACACATACTTTTGTGATGTCATTTGTAATTGTAGTCTCATGATGTCAGACATACGTGTGATGTCATTTGTAATGTAGTCTCGTGAAGTTATACACTCCTGTGATGTCATGTGTAGGTCTCATGATGTCACACATACTTTTGTGATGTCATTTGTATTGTAGTCTCATGATGTCAGACATACGTGTGATGTCATTTGTAATGTAGTCTCATGAAGTTATACAGTTCTATGATGTCATGTGTAGGTCTCATGATGCCACACATACTTTTGTGATGTCATTTTTAAATGTAGTCTCATGATGTCAGACATACGTGTGATGTCATTTGTATTGTAGTCTCATGAAGTTATACACTCCTGTGATGTCATGTGTAGGTCTCATGATGTCACACACATTTTTGTGATGTCATTTGTATTGTAGTCTCATGATGCCACACATACTTTTGTGATGTCATTTGTAATGTAGTCTCATGAAGTTATACAGTTCTATGATGTGTAGGTCTCATGAAGTCACGCCTACTTTTGTGATGTTATGTGAAGGTCTCATGATGCCACACATACTTTTGTGATGTCATTTGTATTGTAGTCTCATGATGTCAGACATATGTGTGATGTCATTTGTAATGTAGTCTCATGAAGTTATACAGTTCTATGATGTCATGTGTAGGTCTCATGATGTCACACTAATTTTGTGATGTCATTTGTATTGTAGTCTCATGATGTCACGCCTACTTTTGTGATGTTATGTGTAGGTCTCACGATGTCACACACATTTTTGTGATGTCATTTGTATTGTAGTCTCATAATGTCACGCCTACTTTTGTGATGTCATTTGTAATGTAGTCTCGTGAAGTTATACACTCCTGTGATGTCATGTGTAGGTCTCATGATGCCACACATACTTTTGTGATGTCATTTGTATTGTAGTCTCATGATGTCAGACATACTTGTGATGTCATTTGTAATGTAGTCTCATGAAGTTATACAGTTCTATGATGTCATGTGTAGGTCTCATGATGTCACGCCTACTTTTGTGATGTCATGTGTAGGTCTCATAATGCCACACATACTTTTGTGATTCCATTTGTATTGTAGTCTTGTGAAGTCACATACTCTTGTGAACTTTTCTCTCTTAGATAATAGGTTGTTTTCATTACACCATTGAACATAACGCCATTAAACACCAGTGTTATATCCAATATTGAAAATCTTACTAGTATTACATGCATGCGGTTTTAACATTTTTCAATGGTACTTAAGACCTACACATTACATTCATGTAGCAGCACCAGTCACATCAGTGTCTGTTATCAGTCAATACACTACTACCTAGTTTCTTATTGGATTATATTTCTATTCTGTATTGTTTATGCTTTATGCTACGTCAGTGATTTTACATGTTACTTTTTACTTGTTACTTTGTGGTTTGTGGTGGTTACATATTTTGGATTCATGGGTTTTTGGCTTTAGAATGCATGTACATTTGGAGGGTTTTTTGCATGGTGTGGTTTGGCTTAGCTTTGAAATATTAAAAAAAAAAGTTTTTTATAGTTAGTGTAAATTAGTACCCTGGTGTTATACATAAAATGTAAAATCACTATTGAAACCAATTGCTGCTGTTCCTGTTAAGCCTTCTCATCGTCATTGCTAAAATAATAATAGGTTATTTAGAAAAAGTTCAATAAAATAAGTCATGTCTGAGAAATATTGGTTTGGAGAAATTATACTAGTATTGAGTAATATAGCATGTTGTTAGGGAATTGGACTAGAGAGAAAACTTAATTCTTGTCAGGGCCATCTTGCCTGTCAATGTTAACGATACTTTGCACTCTTTCTTTTTTGGTGTGACTTTAATCACTGACCACAAAAAAGGGCTGTGTGTACAAAAAAAGCATAGTGACTTCTCAGTATGCTGCTGAACTTGCATGGTGTGAGTGTTTGCCGTGGACCTGAGCACTAAAAACGCTTTTCTTTAAATATTTAAATGAGAATGATGATATCTTACTGACTTTTAATTGTTTTTTTTTGCAATTTAATAATTATTTATTTTGTTTACAGATTACACTATTATTATTATTATCTTTCCTTCAATTAATAATAATGATTATATTTATATGTATATACCGTACTTGTATGTATTTATTTTACTATATTTTTCTGCTTAACTTTTTTCATTTTTGTATTTTTGGCTACCAAGCCAAGCAAATTCAAATACTTAAATATACTATAGTCAACTTTCTCAAAATTTGAAAAATGTGAAAACCGGAAGATTTTGGAAAAGAATTTCTGTACGTTTTAAAGTTTCAAATTCAGTTATCCAAATTTTTATAAGCTGCTATTATGGACTGATGAGAGAGGTCCATAATATTTCTGATGACCCTTAGAAATTGAAAGTATAACATGTTGTCCACCAGTGCGTAGAGAAATTGTTCAAATGTACTATATTAATTCATTTATTAGTAGTAGTAGTAGTAGTAGTATTAGAAATCATTTATTTTCTATTAAGAATGTAATTTCGAAATAACTATAGTTAGTCATATATTCTATCATACCATGTATTGTATTATTCAAAATTTAAATAATCAATTATACATTAATAATTTATTAGTATCATTATTAGTAACAAGCTTATTAAAAGCCTGATTGCAAATTAGCAAGTTAAAACGAGCAAAAAAGATTCATTTATTAAAGCTAATATTTAAAATAAATGTAAATAAGTTTGCATGTATTTTAAAGCTCAACATTCTTCAGTCCAGTTATCTCATAATTTCAACCTCGAAGAACAAGCAGTTCTGATCTTAAGATTTAGCACAATTCTGGTAGAATCTCTTTTTTAAAAAGAATTTCACACAATGCTAATTTTGATTTGACACTTTCTGGAAAACAAGGAGCGTTATTATCAAAGTGGATGCTTTTTTTATTGTAAATTGTAAATTTTAAACCCAGAATTATTTTCTAGAATGATGATTATTATTATAATAAATATGTGAATGACATTTTTCTCTAGGCCTCGAGCTGCCACTCACTCGATGAGAACAACAACAGCATCCAAAATCTTGATTCAATCTTCTCCCTCATTCAAGAGATAACTGCAAACCACCAAGACCTAGCATTATTGATGAAGAAAACTGCTTTTTTATCTGCACAAAATACTACTTAAAAGAAGATTTCCTTTAATTAATCTGAATATTTATCATATTATCATATTTGTGTTCTATTTGAAAATTATATGTACAGTATAAAACAACCTCATGTTTTCTTTTTTTAGAGAAACGATATGTTTTAAAATAAACATTATTTTGTATGATTTATAAATATTTGTAAAATAATGTAGAATATAGAAGGGTTGCATGATCCAATATATTACATAGAGATGTTATATTATCTCTATGTATATAGTTGTAGTGTTGTTATTAAACTTACTCGTATATTTCCACAGGAAAAAATATATTTTCAGTTTATCATTCTTATTACTGGATATTCTGATTATTACTAAGTAGAACAATTCAATTCATCACAACTTGCAAAGTACAAGGAATGGAATTGTATTAAATGGTTTTATGATTTAAATTTATTCTTGTTTACATTCAAAAACAGGACTCTGTATGCGTCTATGCGACTTCCGAAAACAACTCGATTGATTCCAGCAACACAGTCTTTCAGAAAGTAAATATATTCTAATAAAATGGCTTGAAAAATTGACTTGTTAAAACTAGTACAAACTGGTTTGAACTAGTTAAACAAATAAATACATGTATACTAGTTTAAACCAGATAAAACTGGTTTTAACTGGCTAAACTAGATGGCACAATCTACATTACTGTATACTCATTAGAGTTACTGTCACCTTACATTGTAGATGTTCACTGCACAATCTTATACCTAGCAACAAAATGGTTTAAAACATTTGGTGGACTAATTTTTAAATTAATACAACAGGTTATTTTTCTTGCCATAAATGATCATGTACGCTTAAAGAAATGTTATTCGCATGAAAAAAAATGATTGTTTACCCTGCATCTTATGAATAACATCATTCCAAAACATTCGCTTAACTTGTGGATTCAACTATCAGGAATGAAAATATAAACAAAAATATGAATGTTTCTTTAATGCATGTTTATAGCTGTTTATTCTCCTTACTGCATAGGTGAATGAGTCAGATTGAACTGAACGACATAACATAGCATAATACTGCATATGTTTTCAGGTCAACAACAATGTTACATTCCATTACACTGTTATGTTTCAAACAACAGTGTAAAAATCTCATAATTGTTTACTGTACAATATCACTATGTTTGTTTGTTCACTTAAAAAGCACATAGACCTGAGCTTGATGTGACATGCACAGCATCATATTCTTTCTCATAAAACAAAATTTTGTTCTTATTTTCTGGGGGGAAAAAACAAAAATTATTATTTATATGATTCTATCACTCTTGTTTGTTGATGAAATAATTATATTAATTGAAAATCTCATTCATATTTTATTAAAATAAATTTATCCAAACTATTAATAAATATTTGTCTTATAATACCTTCAACTCAACATTGTTTACACTGTACAAAATAGCCTTAATAATATAATTTTAAAAATATATATACACATAAATAAGTAATTTCATTTTTAGTCGGTCTATATCTATTTTGACGATTTCTAAAAACAATTGGAAGAATTCCTGAATTATGCAAATAGGAAAATGTTCAGATTTGATTATATTTTTTTATTAGAATTTTAAAACAAAACAATTATGTGTTCTTTTTGCTTCCTGCCACAAAATATATTTCTGTTTTGCAACAACTCAGTATTCTGTTTCTTCCTGCATCATTATACTCTTTATCTAAAATGTGTTGATGTTCCTTTTCTTTTTTGTAATACTAATTCCTCCAAGGTAATACAAATCTACACCATGGATATTATTTGTTTCAACACCGGAACTAAACCTCAAAGCTTTTTTAAGTGGAATTTAGCCTAAACCTTATTTTCGTTTCACCATGGATGTAATACTTAATTTGATATAAACACAATTGAAACAAAATTAATATAAAAACGATTTGGACTATGATGTTTATATTATGAACTCATCAAGGAAATTTCACTTTCTGTTGTCAGTGAAAATCTTTCAAGCTTGTGATCTGAGTGTTATACTATGGCCTGTCCATGATATCACTATCTGCACAGTACCTTGTCTGTCGATTAACACCTATATTCTAATTATTTATAATGTAAAACCCCTATTAAGAGGACACCCTCAGGAACCAACAGAGTGTCACCTGAAGAGGGTTGGCTGCAGTGGTCCCCTTAATAGGGTTTCCTCTGAATTGCGGTGTCTTCTTTGATTTCCTTATATCATTCATTCATAATGTTGTTCTTTCATTCTGCTTCTTTTCTGCCATGTTTCAATTCATTTTCGCTTACTAAACGAATCATGCAAAAACAGTGAAATGTTATGGAATGTATTTGCAAGGTGTAATGTCTGCTATAGGAAAATCAGGACGGTACTGGGTATGGTCAGCTGTTCTCAAAATTAGGCCTACACATAGAAAGAAAGTGATGAATTAATATTCCCATGGATGAAATATATATATATTTTCTCCATCATATTCCTAATAGGAAAAACATTTTGGCATACATGGCGTGCCATAACTTTAACTGAAATTGCTGTAAATTTGAGAGACTTGTGGTGAACAGTACCTTTGAGACCCTTTTCACAGGTTAAAATATTTGTTGACTTTTAGCATTTGACCATATCCAGTACCGTTTTAATTTTTTTTATCATTCAGTATATTTTTGTATTGTCTTGAAATGTTTACAAAAATCAAATAGTTATAAATTTGTGTTGATTTTAAATATTCTATAAAACTATGACTGTAGTTATTTATGTTCAAATGGCGCCTTATTGTATGAATTTCTGACTTAATTTAATTGAAATAGTCTGTATGCACCTTGCTTTTGTATGTTTTAATGATGTTATAATATTATGTATAGATATTTATTTCACATTTAATGATTACATCTCTATAATATTATCTATAATTTAACCGTATATCATGTGAAGAATAAGTATATATCTTTTTTTTGTGATATATTTAATTAATTCTTGAGCATATTCTAATAACAAAATGTCCACAAAAATGTTTTTTAATAACAATGCTTTTAGTTTGGTAACTATCTCAAAACAAGCAGTATACAGTTTCTTTTATTTTTATAACATCAAAGAAAACTGTTATTTGTCAATTGTTGAGCAATTTCTAATCGGACTCAAAGTATGGTAGTACGCCGGCTATGTTTAAATGATAATTATAGACAAACATACATGTTAAATTTAGCAAAAATTATACCCTTCAGCAACAAACAGCATGCTGCAACTTTGTTTGTATTAAATAATAACTGTGAACAGAACAATGATTTCATTGGTTGCTACTGGACACAATGCCACAACATGAGTAATTGTACAAGTGACAGTTTGGATAATCTATCACATGTGATTGGTCAAATATCTTGTGTTGTGTCCTAGTTAGAACCAAGCTGATGTACTTACAATTATGTTATTCAAGTTGAGAAAATGTTGTGACCTCATTTGCATAATTCGTAGCTGTATTGAAAACTCATGGATTTCAAAGTTTAGACATGCATGTTTACATTCAGAATCTTGTTAGATGATCTTGTTAGATATACTCTTGTTAGATAATCTTGTTAGATATACTCTTGTTAGATAATTTTGTTAGATATACTCTTGTTAGATAATCTTGTTAGATATACTCTATAGGTGAAAGCTTTAAGTTAATGCAATTCCATTCCAGTTAGACCTAAACATAGGTTATCATTCCATTGATAAATAGAAATTCTGTAATAATGTTGTAAATTAAATACTTTATATAATGTATCTGATAGCAATACACAGTGGTTGCAGGACTGATCACATCTTCTATGTTCGTCAAAGTAAAGTAAAAGTGTACTAATTCCTGGTTGAATCATCCACAAACTGGTTTGTCATACCTTCCCCTATCATCGCAATAATTTCATTATATAATCTGAAATACATTGCTGGTCTATGATAATTCAGTTGAGTGTTGTTATGTCGTCAGTGACGTCAACGGGTAGCTGGCTCATTTGGGTTACAGCGATATATTTTGCTTAAGCTGCCCCTGCCCAACATTTTTCATTTGTGTATGTTACATTATATGTATGGTTTTGACATGTTGGTAATTAAACAAAACATAGCGATATTTTCATAATCGTTTGATGGACGTTTTTGTACACATTCATTAAGGTAGTGTTTGTGGTCTCACTGACAATATCATAAGCTGGAATATGAAAGAAAGAGTTAAATGTCTTTTAAATACGAAAAATGTATTTTGTAGGCGTTATCGCCAAATATATCACTATTTTCTCAATATTGTATTTACTTTGTGATTTCTATGATATTATATGCCATTTGTAACAAAGAAATGTATTTAAGTTACTAATTTTGTATTTATTGGATCAGAAATCATATTAGATATTGTACTTGAGTGTGTGTGTGAGTGAGCAAGAGCTCAATGTACAGTAACATTCACACTCTAATATATATATATATATAAACTTTGTAGATAGCTTATTACAAATATTTAATTTAGTGTTCAAATCAATTTGTATTAAACAAAATGTTTAATTTATAAACTCGTTTTATGCAATTAACTTTCCTTATTATAATTTGTAAAATAAATATATAAAAGCCTTGTTTAGAGATTAGAATTGCTGCACCAGACGTCAATTAGTAAGGGTACATATTAGACTTAATTTCCAGATGTCTTCCAATTCATTCTGATATGGAATACATTCAATTGTCCATTGTTTTATCCCACCACCATTTTGAAATAAATTTTTTCACCGAAAAATATCTAATTTTTTTTAATATTTAAAAAAATAATTGGGTCATAATGGGTGCTTCTAAGTACATAGCGTTGGATTTAGTTTAGTGTTTTTTTAGTTGTTAATTTCATAGTTTGATTTTTCACATTTATTTACTATGGAGTTGCAACAAAACTGAACACAAATTTTTGAAGTCGTTTGAAGTTATTTAGTCCCACGTTTTTACAGCATTTAGATGAGTAATATTAAGTAATGGAAGTTTGTTTTCTAATATTACTTCTGTAAATAATATAGGCCTTGCTCGGATATATTTGTATTGTATGTATTTCTACTCTTATATAAAATTTAACAGAATGTATCAATCAAGATAAATTTGTTTTCCCTTAACAGTTAATACTTAAGTTCCTAATAAAGTATTAATTTAAAGGTTTTAATTAGGCTTAACAAAACTGTATGTGATATATGATTAAATGTAAACATCTTCTAAGTTTACAAGTGTCATTAAGAAACATAATTTGTTTATAATAGCCAGCCCAGTCTACACTTCAAACTTTGTTTTCAAACTCGAGCAAGCTCTAAGCATGGAGTAACTCCAAGTTTGCAAACACACATTTGAGTAAAGTTTAGATTCTTTGCCAGGCAATACAAAGCCTGGTCTACACTGGAAAACTTGACAGAACTTTGGTTTGCAACAATTGAAGAAGTATTTGGTGCCTGTTTACACTAGTTATTGGGAGACTATCTTACCATCAGGTCATTACAAAGACTATTTTCATTTGTTGTGTTGACAAATTAGTTTGTGAAGAACATACTTTTGCAACCTCTCCAGATTTGTTGAAAACAAAGTTCTTTTCCAACTCTGAGTTTTCCAACCATAAGTTTGCTAGTGTAGTATACATTTTCATTCACTGTGTTTCCAGATTTCGAATCATACAAAAATAACATCAAACCTATTACATAACTCTTCTTTCTTTCAGTAGTTATTCTCTGCTTTTGTATTATACATTTCAAACATTTAGTTTTAATTTATAAACAGTATTGTTAATTGATAAATCTGAAAACCTTTTTTTTTTTTTTGCTTTTTATTACTTGGTTTTCAGGTAGGCCTACATTGTTTGACCTGTTAGGCTAATGCTTTCAACTCTAGAATTGTATTTTGTATTTTTAAAAAGATTTGTACAAAGTTGAGATCACTAACAAATGCTATTGATAACTGTTACAAGGTCAGAATTGCCATTTTTTACATCGAACTTGAAGAAAGTAAAGGATATTCGTGTGGAAATAGAAATAAAATGTTTATCGTTTTATTTCTTGTTTGTGATTTTTTAACAGTTTTTTTTTCTTCAATTTTGTTAATATTCGTAGCAATGAATCAGAGGCAAATATAGTCTCGTGCTCTTTTTTTAAACGTTTTAATATCACTTTATTTTTCCCAGACTAATCAATATATAAATTAATTGTAGAAGAAGGCTGGAATAATAAAAACATTGGTAGTGCTACGTAAAAAATAGTAACTAGAGATGGGGAAAGTTCACCTTACACCATACTTCGTCAAACAACAAGCTGTTGTGACAGGCGTAGAATTGATGAGACCTAATCGTCATTAATTTATTGTACCATAAGTTGATGTCGGTGTTGGAGTTCTACTTCCGTGTAATTCATGCTCCTCCGGTGATTCATCGCCTAATCCTATAGACCAGATATAATCATATTTAAAGAACGCCCATAAATGAATTGCGGATAAAGTTGTACCAGCGATACAAATAAAACTCAACCCAACTATTAAAGTTATATCTAGAGACAGTCTGAGACGATAGAATTTTTCTTCAAGATCCTCGTATTCCCGCGCTGACATCGTTCCGGGATCCATTTGATGTTCTCGCGGCACAATTGAAGCTATTATCGTGAGCACCATCCCAATTACAAAACACGTGCAAGAAATTGTAATTCCTTTATTGAATACTTGTTGTATTCTTTCAATCGGGTCTTTTTCAATTGTATGACTATCGAATCGTTCAAGTCGCTGATGAGATGACGTCATTTTAATTATGTTATTGTTGGTACGCAGAATATGTTATTCCTTGCTACGTAGAAAATAAAATACATGTGCGTTTGTAACTTGCCGCCGGAAGTTTCATATGATATGGTAGAATATACCAATAGAAGCTGCAGAGTTTTAATGCGGTGAAATATATAGGTCACATGGACCTCATTTTCTCTTGCTTTAAAATGACAGTGATTTCCATGATAACAATGTATACAGTATGATCTGGAATACAAAATGATTGTTGTGTTAGCTAGTAGAAGTAGGCCTAAAGTACTTTATAATAAATACAAGATTAAACGAATACATTCTTACAAAAGACAAAAGACATATGATTGTGTTAAAGAGTGGAAAGAAAAAGACAATTATATTTAGTTTGTGTTTATGGAAAATAATAAAAGTTACATCTGACGCGTCCGTTGTATTAAATTATTCTTAAAAGTTCTATGTTTGTTTAAGAGAGACGCAAGCACATTGATATGAGACAATATACATTTGGTGTATTTGTTTTGTGGGCATTCTATTAGTGTTTATTCATTTTAAATGGAAATACAAACAATGAAGTTGAAAAACCAAGTACCTCTTACAACAAATAGGACCTGTATTTGTGGGAAGCCAAACAAACTGAAATTTTACAATTCTTATTCTTATAATTATTCTCAATCTTTGTGGTATGGATTTAGGTCATATTGGCCCCGGTTGTTGGCCTTAGACATTATTCCGATATTAATTTACATACAGAACAATTTCTACCTGTGATATAATACAAGTAGTTAATTACTTAGTATGTTTTAAGCCTTTTGGGTCTATCATGCAGAGGCAGTCCGGGCTCTTCTTATAATGACCAGTGATGAGTACCAGTAGTATACCGTAAAGTGGTGCTATACTGTTGTGGCTTTGAAAGAAAAGGGGTGGTGTTTTTTTTCGTGCATATAGTTTATACCACGCCAGAAAGAGAATTCATACAGTAGTTAGTAGACTCCCTACTCCTAATGCTATAAACGCCTTGTATATACAATAACTAACTGAACATATTGTTGTATTTCAAATCGACGTGTATACATGTGGTTGAGGCGGAATTAAGGGACATCCCTTAATACAGACCGTAGACAGTAATAAGTGAGGTACTTGTGGCTTTACCCTCTAATAATTTGTATATGTTATTGATGTGGCTTATAATTGAAAGTTCACTTACCTGAAATCAGTCGTCTCCGCTCTTCTTATGCCTAAAATCAAGGTAATATGAAGTTATCGTAACACTATGGTTGTAGGCCTACCATGATAATGTTGGTTTATCGAAAAATCGATTAGTAACAGCTGGCACGATAAAACAACGGACACTGTTACGGTTGATTGCCATGTAGGTTAGATATAAATCGATAGAGTATTGCAAACGTGTCAATGTGATTTATATGACCAGTTTGTTTGATGCATCTACAGTACAGCAGGGCCTACAACAGATTCAGAACTTATGTTAAACTTTGTCATTTAATCTTCAAGTGCGAGTGTACCTCGCCTATCCAGCCACATGTATTGCAGGAGAATCAATCGAATAAAACATTTATTGTTTGAATACATAATAATGGGTATAAGAAAGTTATATTCTGCTTTATTTTTCCTTTTTTTCACGGACGGCAAAAAAAAAACAGACCATAAGAACTAAATCTTCATTTACAGTGGTATATTGAGTTTAGTTTGAATTATTTTTACAGGCCTCCTATTAAGAAAAAAATCAACTTTATCACTTTAAAATTTAAGTAAAAACCTATAGCCTAGATTAGGCCTACTTTTTTTTGTAAACTGAATTGAAAATTTAATTTGTAAACCCGATTAATTCTTTTGAATATTTGCCTGGTATACTAGCTAACACATACACACCCTTTCAAGAAGAATGTGATGGTATATATTACAATTACATAAAATAAAATGTTGTTTTTCTGAGATTTTCGCGCGCACCATGAAACGAAATAGCCTGTCTTGAAAATGAAAATGAGTCGTTTGTAAATTGTCTGTATTTAAAATTAAATAATTATATTGGTAATAGAAACTCTATAATTCGTAGCGGATCCAGGATTTTAGAATACTTGGGGAGCGGGGGGGGGGGGCTGAAAATGGTACAGACGTAGTGAACTGAACGTAATGTATCATTTGCATTGTAATGGAGTAACAATTTATTAAACCATCGCATAACTAATGCCTGTATTATCACATTTTACGACGTGTAGAAAAAAACTGTTTTAATTTCATAATGTAAAAGAAATGATTTTTCGTTTACGGTAGTAGAATTGGCATTGTAGTAGTAGTAGGCCTCTGAACAATGTTCCGGAAATAGTGACAGTTTTTTGTTTGTATATATAGCAGACGTACCTTAGAACATGAATGACATGAATGTCCTGCTTACGATGCATTACGTCACATTATGACGTGGTATAGAAACTGTATTCATTTCATAAACGAATTTCGTAACATTGAAGTATGTTTTCCGGGTAATAAACAATGTTTGAGATGAGACATATACCTTTATTACATTAATGTTCTGTTAGGCCCAGTGCATTACGTGAAATATGCATCGTGGTCGATCAAATAGCTTTGGTAGACATTATGTAGGATTATGAGAGGTCATTAACCCCCTTACAGACACAAGTCGGATGTGATTGGTTTGAGGTGTATATTAATTGTTTTCTATAGGCATATACTGTACTACACAACACACAACACAAATTGAAAATTGGTCATTGATAATTTTAATCAATAAAGAAAAGAACGGAAGCCTGAATTGAATAAAAAGTAAACATTATTAAAATGCGAATATAAAGAGGCCTATGTATTAATTAACAATTTAAGTGTCGTCATTTACTTTTCCTTTCCAGGAAACCGCTTAGAGGAAGTTGGTTACGATGAGTATTCTGAGGCTAGTACAATAAAGCAATACCCTCATAAAGATGATTTCTGGATTCAATTGCTATATTATTAGTTAGTCTTATTTTAAGTAAGATCGTTTTGAATTTAAAATTAACTCATCCGAAACATAATGTTGACCTAATGTTGTAGGAGATTGATGGTATATGACTGCAAGTACATTAATAAATAAGGATTTTCTCGTATTTTTCATTATATGTTATTATTATTACAGATATTTCTTCAATTAGTTAAAAACTAATAAAGGAAAAGATTATTACTACGCCCATGATTTCCTGATCAAACAAACCTTTTACAATCAAATCAAATCAAAATAAACATTTATTTCCTTCAAGAACAAAATCAGTAACAACAATGAAACGTGGTAAGGTTTAAGAATAGAAAATGTAAGGTACAAATCAATCATCAGAGAATCAAAAACGAAAGTCAAAATGTCTGTTCTATTCATGGTATTCCCCCAACTCAATACCTACAGGTATTTATTCCTTTAGTAGAAAGTAGAACGGTTTATATCATTTTCCTTTCAGACTATAAATCAAAAACATTAATGTGATTTTTATATTGATCTATTAGTTGATGAGTTGCCGTTGGACATAATAATTAAAAACCATCGCTCGTCAATATTCGTGACGATTTATCTAGTACAAAGTTTTTCTTTTTTTGTTGTCTATGAAAAGAAATTAGTCTCACTGCGTTAGTTCTATACCTACTGTATTAGGCCTATCAGAAGAATTATAGTAGGCCATATATATGTATACTCGATCGGATCTGATTTAAAAATGGTTAATCGGATAATCTTTTACGGAAATGTTTTGTTAACGACGGTGATGCGTTTTCTATTTTGGCAGTACGGCACGACTATGATTCTTGTAGTGGAATCATAACATTAATAATAGGCCTATAGGCCTACTATAACTTATACAATAAAAAGACCTGCTGTAAAAGCCACATTAAAGATATATTGTTCCCTCATTTTTTGTTGGGAATATGCCATTTTAATGTCACATAATAGTTATTCCCTTTGACCAAAAACTGGATCGAAAAAAAAAATATTTAGGCCTACCTGAAAAATTTAATATAAAGCAAAAAATACTTGGTTTTTAGTTAAAATCAAACGTTTCTTTTGTGTTTTTATAAGTGAAATACTTGTTTTTTTGGTTTTTTTTATACAGAAGTGAATAACTTAATTAAAACTGCAAAATGACCTATTTAAAGTCTGATTTTATTAATATTCATTTTTCACGTTTTTGGGGACAATATACATCTTTAATAGAATTGTATGTCTGGATATCATTATCATGAAGAAATCCTGCATTTTACAATCACAACATTTATTTTAGAATCAAATTTATCATATAAGCCTAAATACTAGCCGCAAATAATAGAACTATTGTTTTTGGATTATATAATCATTCTGTATGCTACATAAAAAAATATTGTGTAAACATATAGGCCTAAAACTCCAATTGAGTTATCACGCGTCAATAAAAACAGACAGAAACCATACACCTACAATAGGTCAGAGGTTAGAAATTCAATCCTATCATTTTCTACCTCGGAAGTTCCAACCGGAGTTTAGTTAGTTATCAACAAGAAACCTGTCGAGAAGGATATTATACACAAGAAACTGTATTCGGAGATAAAACATTCATAGAAACAGTACATTCAAGCTTATTTTCGTCAATCTTTTGACGAGGCATTAATAATACTCGTGATTTGTCTGCTTGATTACGTGTTTTTGTAGCTTACTACCTATACGCCCATCTACCAACTTAAAGCATTGGAATGTTGTTAAGGATGAATTTTCAACTGGCGTTCAACCTTGAAGTCATTATATTTATTCTCTCCCTGTGTTTAGAATTGTTTTTTTGTTTTAATTTGGACACAGCTACGCCGGTTATTCATTCGGGACCTAACAATAGTCATTTTGGTTTTTCATTGTCAGGATACAGAGGTTTGAACACTAATTGGTAAGAATTTCATATTTCATTTTTTTTTTAGGAATATTTCATAGATATCACCTGCTGTGTTTATAGATATCAATATATATTACATGTACAGTTAAGGAAATGTGTGCTAATGAATTTTAAACAATAGAAAACGATTCTTGTAATGTATTGAATCATTACATTAATGGGTATATATACATATAAATAACTGATGTAAAAGCCACATTGTATCAGGGAGTTGTAAAATAAGACTCCCTGATTGTATTGTCTAAATATAGAATGGATATAACACCATGAAGAAATTTAAAATGTCATGTCGACAACTCCTTACGTGGTTTTAATCTCCTTTCACACATTGTCCCCTTTGTAACTTTTTCTTTTCTAAAGTATATCTGTTATATTTTGTACAATGTGTAAAGAAATAAATTAAATGTACGTGTACATTAATTGACGTGTTATGGAGACTGAGGATCCACAGTTATTTCAAATAAACTTACCGATTTATGAATAAAAGAAGTATTATGTTGTGACTACCAGTGCAATATTTTAATATAATGTATATCATTATGTAGGCCCATGGTGTATGAACAAAAAATATGTTAGAAATATATACTCTGTGATCACCCGGGGAGTGCTCGGGTTAAGCTATATGAACTTTAGTATAGAAGAAAAGCGGAGATTAAGATCTTTGCTCATCGTCTCTCCCTCATCATAAAGCTTGCGGTGTGGTGCGGTTCCAAAATCCGTTTTGTACCTATCCTTGTGTTTTTATTCAACCCCAACCCTTTCCTTAAGAAAACGAAATGTCTGGTTGTCATCAGTTATGTGTCATAAATGACGTCGACTCATTAGAACATAAATACTATCGAGAGGTATTTCCTCGACCACATGGGCTTCATCGTTCTTCGCCCACTTTACAAGTCATATGTTTACTATGATGACGTCCTTGATTGCACGTTGGGAGACGTGTTAAACCCGCAGTAAGAATTTGATAGGTAATGAATTAGCTGAAGCCGACTCTCATAAATTATCCCAAAATAATTGCGTTAACAATGCTTCTCACTGTGTGTCATGATAATTCTTTAATTGCATTGACCATTTTAATTACATTGACACAGACCGTGTTCGTACGGCGATTGAAATACACGTTTATTTGGTTTTTACCCTTGGGGTAAAACCCATACGACGTTCGTACGAATAAACAAAGTACCGGTAAGCTGACACGAAACCAATTAAGATCGGAATTCTTAGGTCAAAAAGCGCCCTCTGTGCGTCGACCCATATCAATTGACATGGCGTGTTGACAAATTCAACTGGATATTGCATGTCGTTTCGCGCGCGAATCGTTCAATTATTATTTTTCAATCGACAACCAGACCTATATATTTATAATACATCGAATACAATTTACTTTTTAAATAAATAATGATCGAAAATCCTGCTAACGTATGTTGTTTGTTGACCACGTGTATTTATCGTGCGAGCCGAACTATTGTTGTGGAAATTCCATTTAATGTACACGCACTGTACCCCTCTTGTAAAAATCACCACGTGTATTTATCGTGCGAGCCGAACTATTGTTGTGGAAATTCCATTTAATGTACACGCACTGTACCCCTCTTGTAAAAATCACCACGTGTATTTATCGTGCGAGCCGAACTATTGTTGTGAAAATTCCATTTAATGTACACGCACTGTACCCCTCTTGTAAAAATCACCACGTGTATTCATCGTGCGAGCCGAACTATTGTTGTAAAAATTCCATTTAACACGCACTGTACCCCTCTTATCGTGCGAGCCGAATGGTCGATGTGGTAATTCACAGACACCAGGCTACCACAATACAGAACTCCCTGCCGTTACATGTACATTATAAGCCACCGATTCGCAAGTTCAGGTCACCGGAAAAAAACCAACGAGTTGATTATTTATATATAATTTTACAAAACAATAGATATACATTCGCATTAACGAAAAAGAACATTTTAAACAATAATTGTTAAACAATCAGAAAGCTTATTTGAGGTCGCGATTTGACATGATCCCGTTAACGCTTGATTAATTATACCCCGAGGCAGCGTGTAATTGGAATGGGATTGAAATAACCAGTAAAGTTGGTGGATTTTTCGTCCAGATGGTTTTCTAATTTTTTATAGCCAGAGGCGTAAGTTAATTGCCACACGCGACCTCACAGTTGGAAGTACACGGTAGTTTCAGTCCCGTCCGAACGGGCCCACAGTGTATTGTGACGATAACCTGACGATAACCTGACGATAACCTGACGATATACCTGACGATAACCTGACGATAACCTAGACGTACGACTGTGGGCAGGGCCGTACTACTGTACATACATGGGCCACTTCTCTGTATGTTAGGCCTATTTAAAATTTAACATAACATTTAACATGTTTTTGTATTTCTCCCCCAACAACCCCCCGCCTTTCACCTCATCATTGTACAAACAAGAGAGGAGATTGTCAAAATTAACTCCTACAATACCATGACCATAGATAAATGATGATGATGATGTCGATGATGATGAGGATGATGAAGATGGTGAATGTGTGCCTTCATGACAGACTAGGGACCTAATTAATTAACTAAACACCTAATGCCCGTGATTTACCCACTAAAGTGACATCCAGATTGTTTTACAAATCAACCATTAATAGTACATGAATAGGCCTCTTGTTCACAAACGTCGGACTCAAGGTAATGTTCTGCAGTCCAACTGAAAACATTTTCAAAATTCCTATAAAATGATAATAATGAACGTGAAGGTCATTATTATGGATGAAAGCATTAGGCTTAGTGACACCATAGACACATCGACGACTTGCTGAATGTGTGATGTGTCTACATACTTACAACAAATCATTCAATAAAAGCCTCATTATTCAAAGTAATGCATTTTAAAGAGTAAATAGCAGCAGTTGCCTTCAGTACCACACAAAATGTCTATTTCAAAATAGCAATTTTGAAGCCCTATTACCAGTGACGTGTATCGAAAGAGAGATGGGATGTTCCGAAGTTGCCCTTACCTCACCCCGCCCCCTCCCTCTTTCTAAATTTCAAGCAAAGCGGACGCACTGATTTAAACACAAAGATGTTGTTAGATTGAGACATGTACACAATAGGCTATACATATTGATAACTTCGATGCTATCTACAGAAAAGTCGCTTCTGAATTAAACGGGAAGGAATGCATGACAATTAATGTGTTTATTAATTTACAGGTTGATAATCGGAGCTCCTAAAGCCGAGACCAGCCAACCAGAGATAACGGAAGGAGGATACGTGTATAAGTGTAGTCCATCCCAGTCCAATAATTGTACAAAACTTATATTCGACAAGGACAATAACGGTACGTTTAAAACACAAGCTTGTTATAAACCTTTGTTGTGTTCTGAAATGTGTAGGCCCTAATGTTTCGATTTTACTTTCAAAGGAAATGAACAAGGAAATACTTATAGACAACATCCACGTTCGGACTCTGATCAATATCAATTCGATGATAAATCATATCAAATGTTTGGAGCCACAATAAAGAGTTCAAGGGATAAAGGAGGTCCCGTGTTGGTAAGATCATAGCTGTTATAGTGTGTAGTGACATCGAGACATGTTGAAACGTTAATTAAATTATCTGTGTATGCACCATCACACACCGTATACAAAAAAATAAAAATAAAAGAGAGCCAGTAGAACAGTAGCCTTCAACAATAAAGTTTGCTCCGAAATGGAAGAAGAAAACTAAAATTCTTTAAAACTTAATTATTGAGAATTTTCCAGGCGTTTGATAAGTCTAGCATTATAGTCCTACTACAAAAGTTTGTAAAGATACTTTTCAAATGTGTATTTTCAATACTTACCTCTTAGGCGTGTGCGCCAAGATACGTTTGGTATGACCTTCAACCCACAAACCAGTATATAATAGGAAAATGTTTTGCTGCTTTAGATGATCTGGAAACGGTGAAGTCATACACTCCCTTATATTCGACAGACGGTAAGACAGTAAAGCTCTCATAGGCGAACATCATCGCTGAATAATGGAAGAGACTCTTGATTGGGGGAAACCACATTCAGTGGCGTAAAACGGCTACAGACAGGGCCCATTTACACTAGGACGATAACGATCGATGATAAATGGAAAAATGTGCATTTTTCATACATAAAACAAAAGAAATATAAACACTTTTCATTCTAGAACTATAGAATAACCATCTAGGCCTATGCTTCCTTTGATGAAAATGATATTTTCACACGTCCAATAAATTACGTCATGATTAGTAAGAGCAATAATATCGTGACAATACATCGATTTTATTGTTCATAACGTCATTTAATTGGAATTTTAAAAATATTATTTTTATCAAAGACAGCATAAATGCTATAGTTATAGAACGAAAACCTTTCTAATTCCTTTTGTTTTATGTTTTAAAAATGCATGCTTATATATTTATCGTCGATCGTACACGTTATAAGCGGAAAAGCTTTCACTTACGAAACACCCTGGGTTCCGAAAGTGTTCACTTATGAGACACCATTGGGCTGTGAGACACCATGAGTTAGTTTGAACCAAGTGTTCATTTGCAAGATTGGGTTTTTCGGGAAAAGTGTCTTTGAAAAAACCTCTGGGTTCGGTACAAAATCTGAGAGATGCATACAGTACTAACTTTTGGGTTGAATTTACTTTTCTTTTTAAAATGTGTAATGTTCTTTAATAATAGTTAATAAGAAAAAAAATACTGGATACATCTATGGCCTAGCAGGTATGAGTGCTGCAATACCAACTGAGGTAAGCTATTGGTTTTGGTTAAAGTATTAGCTCCTACCACGCTTATTATGTTTATTTCTCATGGGTGGATACCGAAGTAATATCAACTTCAACTTCCGATCGTTTTTGGAAAATTACCGAATGCATTTGAAGATGAAAAGTGATCCATTATAGGCTTATATGTTAAATGTTAATGGAAGATTGAAAACCCCAAAACCGTCGATATAAATAATAATGGAAATACTCTAGGGCCTAATCCAAAAAATCCATCCTATTGAGTATTCTATATTCGCGCCTATTGTTTCGTGCCTATTATATTGGAAAACGATGATTACGTCCCTCAAAATCTTTTTGTTTACTGGAACCATGTTTCATTCTTTCTGTAGAGTGGCAGAGATGATTTTATACTTGGCGCACCAGGAACAGGACACTTTAAAGGTAAGAATTATTTATTATGATGAAGTAACGGTAGAGATAGCTGGAGGAAGAAACCGATTAGCTTTGGTAACATTTAGCGACCGAAAGAGGGCGCACTTTTTGATATTTCAGCCCATAATGAAGATACAGAAACTCGAGATTTTATTTATTTTACTAAAACAGTACACTATTATAGATTGTCATGTTAACTTCGTACGTACTTACAAAGCAAAAGGTATTGGTAGGCCTTTGAAGGAGGAGCAAGGATTAGAAACAGCAAAAGTACAAGTACTGATACCTCGTGGTACTGCACCAACAGGATGGGTAATTTGTTAGGCGAAGTAATGTAATTTGTCAGATGTGATTCTAACCCTAGCTCAGTCAAGGTCCAGAGGTGGTAGACTAATCATCTGGAGGTCGTGGGTTTGATTTAGGCCTAGGCCCTAGCCTACTTTACATTTTTTCGCAAGTGTTCTCAATATGTACTCAGACCTCCCAACTTGAAAAAATGGGAGGATTTACGAAAGTGTACCCAAATATAGAGGGCGCTATAATATTTTTTTAAAATCCATCAAACAATTGAGGGCGCTATTGATAATTTAAAGGTACAGTTATTTAACAGTATAATTGTATATAAGGTGGTGGAAACTAATTATTAAACATACATTAATTTGTTAAACAAACATCTTGCTGACCAGGCCTATATATATAGTGCCTAATATTGTAAAACCTCTAAGCGCAAAACATTATTACCCCCAGTCATTTTTTGGATCAAACACGTATGGAAACATACTCTCAAAATGCATCTAGTAAATCTGCGCAAAGTTGTCCCCTTCTTACTCTGTCCAAACTTCCTTCAACTCCTTGTTCTAAATTCCTCATCTCTGCCCTCCATCGCCCTATGTCTCTTTCAAAGTCAGGTCAACACATGGTTAAAATGTAATAATAGACACATCCTATATCATCTAATGTATATTTATTTCAGGCACCGGAATCAAGCTCAATTTTGCAACAGATGATGCGACTTACACACTGTTGGATGATTTAGACAATCTTCAATACAGCTATCAAGGTATTGTAACAAAGACAGAGTGATGATTCTTGACCAGTTCATTCTGGTGTTAAGAATGCATATGCCTCACAGTACATGTATATTTGACATCAATGTTTGCTGAGGAAAAATGAGGGGCTTGTCTGAGCCATAAAAAATCCCCCACCAATCCTACAGGCCTGATGATGTAACCAATAACAATATTATGCTTATTTTATTTTAGGCTATTCTATGGACTACATACGCATGGATGACATAGTCCGATATGTCATCGGAGCACCCCGAGCTAAAAATTTGTATGGAGCGGTACGTTTACATCTCTCTGAGAAACATCCATTTGTTTTAACACCTACTTCTCAATGTACTGGAACAAATTTATCATAAATATAATTCATATATTCAATTCAATTTCTGCAAATGCCATCAAGGGCTAATATCTGCTTAAACATACTACATCATACAAACATAATATACATATTTACATTTAAAACTGTTGTTATCATTACTATAGCTATTATTATCATTATTATAGTTTGAAAAAAAATAATATCATTTTATTCAATTTATTCAGTTTATATATGTACCTTTTTTTATTATATTTATTCCGTTTATGAGATTTAATCATTTTAAATGTTGTTAAACAGGTTTATGTGTTTCCAAATTACATACGTCAATCCCCATTGCTTGAATATGAGGGAGATCAGTTTGGCGCATACTTTGGACAGAGTCTGGCAGTAGTTGACATTAATGGTGATGGGTAAGTACAGTAGTAGAGCGGTAGCTTGGTGGCTTGCTTTCCAATCCCAAGGTCCAGGGTTCAATCCTGACCTTTAGTAGTGCCAGAGTTGTAACTCACGACTCTTTCAACTCCACTCCCTAAGCCTCAAATGAGACTTAGCATGACCAATTATAAAATAGTTTATCCATTCTGTAATTGGCGAGTTACTTGCTGTTGAATGCGTATGAAATGTTCTTTATATCTTTATCTACAAATGGATTGAACAATATATCTGTTCACATTACTCTATAAAAGTCACATACTGTAACAGTACATTTTGTGTTTTCTTACCATTTCAATTTCCACTCAAGCTTCTCCATTTTGTAAAGTACTGTATTCATGTGACAATAGTAGCAGTTATGATGTCGTTTGCTTCACACTATAACAAGTTGTATTTTTTTTGCTTTTAGGCTTGATGATTTTATTGTTGGTGCACCATTTTATGCCAATGATAAGATATGGGAATGTGGCAGAATTTACATTTATTTGCAGGAGCGAGGGGTAAGTTTAGATATCTCTTCGGTCAGTATATGTCCACACGTTAACACACAACAAATTACAGTGATCCTTGATAAAACAAGAAATATTTCTTACAAAAAATGCTGCTCGCTTATTGACGTAACAGTTTTAAATTATATATTATATATTTTTTATTTCAAATTTGTTTTTGAATGTGTCATTTTATTGTCACATAATAGTTTTTTTTTTTTTTGGGTTATAATTAAACGTTTCTTTTCGCTTTTTATACGTGAATAAATTTTATTTAAGTACATATGAAACAGAATAAATTTCTGTCACATTTATGTTATTGCTAAGGTCAAGTCTGGGGGTCACTTCATCAAGCATAGATACTACAAGTGTGAAGTATTTCTATTACAACAAAAATTGTAATGGACTGTTTTGATAATAATTCAATGATTATCTGACAGCAAATTACAGTATTATATATATCGATTTAGATTGACAGTCAAATGGGACTCATTGTAAATACCAGAAATGCTTTGAGATTTGTAATTTTAGCATGACGTGTCCTATTTAACAAAAAAACAAAAACGTTGGTCTCTAGTACTATAACTGCTGCTTGCTTTCAGCTTCTGAATGAGTAGTCCTCTTGGGATGTACCTGGCTAAAGCAGCAGTGTGAAAAATGTATCATTATCAGTATAGTTGGAACAAGAGTAGTTAAATCTGTTCAGGCCTATTGCTTGCTCCTGGCCTTAATGATAACATGCTAAATAAATATTATTATAGACTATAATATAAATAGCAATAAAAAGTAAGTTAAGTTGTACATTATTTTTTTGCAATTGCATTTTATACATTATTAAGTATACTGTTTTACCAAACATTTAGAATGACTTTAGAAAACCAGTGAAGATTACCGGTCAGAGTGTACATTCTCGTTTTGGATACGCGCTTGCTGCTCTTGATGACATAAACGCTGATGGTTATAAAGGTATCTGCATGAATATCAATTTTCAGAATGTGTATTTGAGACATTTTAAACAAGAACTATTTCTTACACAAAAACGTGGCTCGACTTTTGGGCATTACATTTTTCATTATTGTTCTTTCTTCAGAAATAATGATTTAGGTTATGAATCCAGTAAACTCTCTCTTGTGCTGGCCTAATATGTCTTGTTTTCCAGACATTCTGATATTCACAATGTGTCTTCAATGGTTAAAAAGAAATGACCTTTTGGACCTCAAGAAAATTCTGGTATTGGGAGAGTCGACTGTACTATGTTATTATTATGAGATATTATTTCAGCTGTGTTGTTCAAATCATACCATTGATTGAAAGAACATGAAAAGTGTCCCTGTGTTAAGCTCTGTTTACATTAAAACTTTATGTGACAAAATACAAACAAATCTGATATGCCAATATATGGTAGAGATATGTCCAAATATGGTAGTGATATGTCCATATATGGTAGAGATATGTCCATATATGGTAGAGATATGTCCATATATGGTAGGGATATGTCCATATATGGTAGTGATATGTCCATATATGGTAGAGATATGTCCAAATATGGTAGTGATATGTCCATATATGGGCACATTACATCTTTTTGTCACAGTTTGATAGTGTAGACAGAGCTTTAGGGAGGCAAACAAATCAAAATCTAGCTCTTAAATAAAATTAATTTTAGGAAATACACCATTTAATTTGAAAAGTAGGAATATCATGAATTCTTGACCTAGCCATAATTTAATTTATCTAGGCCTTCATAAATGTTAGATTTAATGTAAATACCTATATATTTAGATTTTGCGGTAGGCGCTCCTTATGGTGGTGATGATGGTTCTGGTGTTGTTTACATATACCAAGGCAGTGTACAAGATATTAAGATGATTGAACCATCACAGGTTAGTTGTAGTTGAAGTGCAACTTATTCATGCAAAGCATATGCTATCAGAGCTCTGAGCTATGTGACAAAAAAAATGTGATGTTCCTATATATGGATATGATGATGTCATATCACTACCATATTTGGGCATATCACTACCATATTTGTTCACATCACACTTTTTGTCAAACTAGTTTGATAGTGTAGACAAAGCTTTACACCAGAAGGTTGAACATAATATAAATGGTGTTTTATTTAAAAGGTATGTGGAACCTCACAGTTAACACAACAAAACAAAAATTATTATTTTCTCTAGAGGTAAAGTTAGAAATAAACCCACGCTTATGTTTGGTGATGAACAAATTGAGATTGTAGATGATTACATTTATTTAGGGACAACCTTTAATTTTAATAGCAAATTTAATAAAGCTATTGACAAGCAAGTAACACAAGCCAAAAGAGCAATGTATAGTATGTTAACAAAAGCAAAACAATTAAATCTTTTGTTAGACATTGTGTGTGAACTGTTTGACCAGCTCGTTTTGCTTGGTGGTTATGATGCTTGACTACCAATCCAAGGTTCTGGGTTCAAGTCCTGTCAGGAATTTTTGTAATGACAAAATTACAACTCCACTCCCAAAGACATGTAATAAGACTTTGTTAATGTTTATGTAAGAGCATCTTGTGTATATGTTTATCTTTTGAACGGGCTTGCCACCTTTAAGAAGGACAGTGAATGAATTCGCTTATGGTTATCCTTGGCAATTTCATACAAATTAAACTGAAAAACTTTTTTTTTTGGTCTGTAGGTTATTACTCCAAATGATCTGGATCAAAATATGACATCATTTGGTGCTGCATTGTCTGGAGGAATTGATGTTGATGACAATGGTTATCCTGGTAATTATCATTATTGTTAAAATCATAGTTATACATGCATCTAAAACAAACAGTCACGTGATGGCATTTCGACCAATCAGTTCTAGTATTTACATAAGCTATGTAATATAATTGATTATTTTAGAGTTCTAGGATGACAATTTTTCTAGTGTAATTCTATCTATTTATCTAAATTCGTTATTATCCAAGTATAACCATTATGTGTTTATCTTTCACGTTTTATTATTATTTTAGTTTTTTTATTTTTATTTATATTACTTATTATTTTATTATTTTTTATGTAATATCCTTATTATTTTAACTAAAAACACCTCCTTTCTCATTCTTTCTCTATCAATCAATCTTTCAGAAACACAATTTTATATATTTACTTTAGATTGAATATTTATTTTATTATTGTCGAAATTGTATACATATATATGTATATATATATTTATTTATAGATGTAGTTGTTGGTGCATATCAATCAGACACAGCTGTTTTACTTCGGTAAGATGATTAAAGTCAGATTTTGTTTACATGATATAATTACTTCAAATAAATAGACAACCTGTTTACATATTAATAAAAAATTATTTTAAAATAGGTTAATGATTGAAATGACCTAACGTGACCCCAGAAGTTGCCATGGCAAGGGGTTTCCTCCCTCAAAATTGTAACAATCTGCTCCTCTTAAACCAAAGATAAATCCAAATTAACAAGCCATAAAAAAAGGATATAACAGAAATTAACAAGATAATATTTTCACTTTCAGTTCTAGACCAGTAATTAAAATGACATCATCAGTAGAATCGGAACCAACTGGAGTCGATTTAGACATAAAAGATCTTCAACTTGAAGGAGGAACTGGGGTAACAAGGTAAAGTTATGTTTTTGTAACATTATCTTTGTTACTACGGTAACAAAGAAAGTTGTGTTGTTTAGATAAACCATAGTAACAATATATAAACCTTTTTGTTTTTATAAAACGTTTGAGTTAAGCCTTCATACTCATAATTAAATGAAATGTGCTTATTTAAATGTTTCTTTAAAAAATAAGTATGCTTGTATAATAAATCACATTTCAAATAATCCACAATGTAACATTTTATCGTCACTTTTCTTCTTGTGTTTATAGTTTCAAGGTTAAAGGATGTCTGAGATACACAGGTATAGGCTTACTAGATACACAAGGTAAAAATCAACTTTAACTTCTTAAAAACTGTGTAACAGCTATGAGCGCTCATTGGCTAAATTCAGGTGGCCCCAGAGAAAACAACAGGCTTTAAAATATGGTCCAAATGAAGTGGGCCCTTTCTATGCTCCGAATCAGTCTCAACTTTGAATGAATTGGAGAATCGTCCCATGTTTTATCCTACTCACTATTCACAGTGGAACATCTGCTCCATTGGTGTTGATATTAGTGGAGTTGATTTGTCAGTTTGTATATATTAGTGGTAGTGGAGTTGATTTGTCAATTTGTATTAGTGGAGTTGATTGGTCAATTTGTATATATTAGGGGAATTAACTGGTCAATTTGTATTCATTATTCATAAATTATCTCTTCAGAATTTACAGTAACAATGACACTTGATCCTAACCAGCCAGGCGAGTCAAGAACTGTTTTTATGGAAAACGAACTTTCTGAAATTCAAACTTCTGTTACCTTAAATCATGGGGCAGATTATGATTGTATTGAAGAGACAGCCTATATACAGGTAGGAAAAAGTGACAAATTTGGGCTACAGCTATGGTTTGTGGAACATCAGTTTATCTGAGTCTTCTCGAATAAGGACTATAAACCATAGGTCCAGTGTACACATCTAGCTCATGTGCACTTTAAAGAACCTAGTACATCAATCGAGACGAGTAGTGGGTGGGGTTACACCGGTGTACTAGCCACTGATCATAACTGGGCTTTCTGGGAGATCAGTATTTAACTGAAGAGGTTACCCAGTATAAACAAATAAACAAAAAATATAGTAAGTCCTGTTACTCTGCTTAAATGTTCATATGGGTGTAAATTTCTTCCTGCTCCACGTGTCTCTGGAAATATTAATTTATTTACATATTTATTTCTTTTTATAGACACATATTGCAGATAAGCTAACCCCTATTGGAATCAGTATGACTTTTTCCCCAAATAATAAGCAAATCGGCAGTTCTCTTCGTCCTATAATTGATCAAAATGCAGAATTGCCCAGTTCACAGGTAAATATGTGCTAAGATAGATTGTACTATAATAAACCGTAGGTACACATTTTGCCATGTGCACTTTAAAAAACCCAGTTTATCATTCAAGATGAGTTGTCATGACCCAAAACAATTGATATTCTTATTTTTGTTTACGATGTGTATGTTTTTTATATGTGTAATATGTTTTGATATTATATGTAGTGTACAGAAAGCAAATTTGTGATATTTTATATATATTTTATAGACAAATAAATGCACATTCATATATAGAAATTAATTAAAATAATTATAATTGAGTTGCTGTATATATAACCCCTCATATCAATAATAAACACCATTCCATCCCACTATGTATATTTTTGAGTTTAATCTTTTTTATAACTTAGGTGTACTTCTTGAACAGTTGTGAAAACAATGTATGTATTCCAGATCTGTCTATAATAGCTGTATCGTAAGTGTCAACAAATAAAAGTTTAATACCCTAGTACTTAGTAGGCTATATACCGATAAAGTATGCATTGGCATATTAGTTCTGCATACCTAGTGTAAAATGGTATAGATATCGTAAATGCATTAAATTAAATCCCTATGACTGTGATTTCTTTGGAACAACCAAAATGTCCCCAGAATAGCGATTGTCTGTAGCTTTAAAATAGTATGTATCCCATTAATAGAGGTGACTTCTGAATAGCAATTGTCTAGTTTTAAAACATACATTATGTATCCCATTAATAGAGGTGAATTCTGAATAGCAATTGTCTAGTTTTAAAACATACATTATGTATCCCATTAAATTGAAGTGACTTCTGAATAACGATTGTCTGTAGTTTTAAAACATACATTATGTATCCTATTAAATTGAAGTGACTTCTGAATAGCGATTGTCTGTAGTTTTAAAACATGCAGTGTGTATCCCATTAAATTGAGGTGACTCCTGAATAATGTTTAATTTACTATAGCGCAAAAAATGAATAGGGGTTGTCTGTAGTTTTAAAACATACAGTATGTATCCCATTAATAGAGGTGTTCCCAGAATAGCAGTTGTCTAGTTTTGAAACATATGTATGTGTCCCAACGAAGTGTTTCTACTGACAGTATCACAAAGGTCGTCTGATCATGTTTAGGCTTGATTAATAAATTATTTTTATATAATGTACAGTATATAATTTTTATACCAATAAAAGTGATTATTCTTAAAACCCTTGTAGGCAATTGGACACAGTGACAATTGGTGACAAAGAGGGGCTTGCAATCAACATAACTGTGGAGAACAAAGGTGAAAAAGCGTTCAAATCCGTTCTCAAATCTGACTTACCTTCAGGTTTCGGATTGATAAACGTACGCCAATCAAAAATCACGGTACGTAGTATCCATAGTATATAACCTGGTATGGGGTACATTTTAAGTAGGGACAAGCTCATAACAGTATGAATGAGACCATTAATTATCCCTAGAGCACAACATTTTGTGAATATAGTGGAAAGCCTGTATATTGTTTTTGGTGAGAATCCAAAGATTGAAAAAAATGGGCTATGATTTACAGCAATAAGCACAACAAGAAATGAAAGCACTCAGAAACTGAGTGAAGTACTTGGCAAAATTTAGCCACAGAGGGCCACATGTTGATATTTCAGCCCATGTTAAAAAAATACAAATTTTTCTTTTTTTTTATTTGTGAAGTCATTAATAAACAGATTTTCTTGAATTTCAATAGTTCAAGTTCAAAAGTTATGTAAGTATATACTTATTTACACCGACAAATTCAAAACTATAACTTCAAAATTGTAGGTTTACATAAAAACAAAGCAAGTACTATATACTTGGCAAAATTAGTAATAAGTAAAAAGCATTTAAAACAGATAAACCAAAGCAGTGATAGTATTAGTTGCTAGAGGATGGCAAAATTTCGCCCCCAATATATATATATATATATAATCCAATCTGCAGACAGTACTGTTTCGATCTTATTAGATCTCGTCATTGGAGCTCAGGTTTCGAAATGAAATCTACCGCAGAACTGGCACAATCTATAGGCTGACCCAGTTATGCGGGACATGGTACACCGATTATGAACACAAAGAGTGCACAAGCTCAACAAGCGTGCTCTGCAAAATATGTATATAAATATATATAAATGGAGCGACAAAACTCGCAAAGACAAAGAAAACCACTGGGAATTACTACTTAAAACTACAAAACCTTTTGTAATTAACTTTAGGAACATACTCCCAGATCGGTAAAATTATTCCATTGACTACCTAAATTTAAATTTCAATATTAACCACCATTTAAGCTGTTTTTTAGTTTTATTCCAAAATTGTTTACAGTATATCTACATGTACCAAGCTATCTTCTACACAATACTATCTACACCCTCTATTCACCAGCCTTATGCCTCTTTTGTTTTATTTCTTTTATTCCTGTCCTCTCAGGCAGCGCTTGTATCTATCTGCAGTATCTTCACTTGCACTTTCGATTTATAACACATCGGGCATAGAAAATTTATTCTAAACCGCCCGGTACTATACTGAAATTTAATTAATTAATATGATAAAGATGAGGAAATCTGTGAGAATGAGAAAAAGTCGCCCCAACCGAGACTCGAATCCGGAACCTTCTGCTTGATATGCAGATGTCCTAACCATTAGACTACAGGGGCTTTCATGGTATTGTTCAAACTTGATTGGATAGCGACTCTTTAACATTCTCGGTGTGGTACGGCGGAACAGCACTAGTCCATCAAATGTACGCACGAGCACCAGAGATCAAATTGATATGCCCTCATCTATATATACTGTATATATATATCACTTGCACTGATGAAGGGCTAGTGTTGCCCGAAAGCTCTGTTAACTTTTCTGGCTGTTTTACTTTATCATTTTGATTTAGCTTTTCGCTTTTTTTTCCATTGTGACACAGCATTGTCATTTTTTCAGTATTTTGCCTTTGGATTTATATATACTGTATGTATATATAAACACATCAGGCAAAGAACAATATTATAGATGTGTTCCCTATACAGTATATCCAATGGTGCTGATGATTAAAATACTAAGTACTAAGTAAATAAGTATGTTTGTACAGAAATATAAATTCTCTTTCTATTGTTACATTAATTTAAAAATGTTTTATTTTCAGGATATATTTATAGATTGTGGATTTGATGACAATAAATTAGAATGCGATATTGGCAACCCACTGCCAGCTAAGAGGAAGGTATGTTTGTACAGTGCTTAATTACTTATTTTAATTTCTTGTCTTAAAGATGTAATAATGGTAGCATAATGATATCACCCTAATGGAATACTATTATTATTGGCCTATTTGATTTTTATTTCAGATAAGCATGGTTCTGTATTTGTCTGTTGATGACTTGAATGGTGATGACGACATGCTTTCTTTAATACTGACTGTTGAAAGGTAAACGAACCATACCATAAAAAAATACTTTGCAATTATATAAAATGGAAGTTTAACATTTGATTCTTGCATGATAATGGAATGAGATAATATGGCTTAGCTAGGATGACCATGTGTGAGATCATACTCCCGGTATGAATAACTGTCACTGCTTCCTTTTGCTTGAACCCTTGCCATCAGCGCAACCTCGTTGGCCTAGATGTATGAATGCCAGACTAAAGCTGAGTCCCACCAGAAAAGTATTCTGATGTACTTAGAGAAAGGCAATTAATTCAGAGTAGGGCGAACAAATTAAAATGTTATTGACTCAAAACTAAACTACTTAACATTATGAAAATTTACTGTCTGTAATCTGTAATTGTAAAAAAGTTTAGGTTTTAAACTTTTTTAAGATTGATTATGTTATGGTGTTATGTTAATTTGTGTCTTGTGCTTATGCCAAAACCGGTATAAATTCTCATGGATTTTGCAAAATAACTAACTTCATTTTTCTATTTTTTCCCATAACAGCCAGAATACAGAAAATCAGACCACCAGAAACGACAATAATGCACAGATTGATGTAAAGGTAAAAGTTGCTGCTACGATTGAGTTAAAGGGGTAAGTAGCAGCTAAGTAGGCTCCTTAAACGACTGCAGTGAACTTGCCTTATATTTCTGGACATTGGTCGCATCACTGACCCTACCTTTACCTTGTTTTAAGGTATTTTTAGGCCAAAATTATTGGACCTGCTTTATTTAAGCCATGCCTTCACTAACCGTTAAGCTAGGTATTTTATCGCTGTATTTCAAATCCCAAATATCTAACATCTAACACGCACAATTTTTAATTGATTCCTTTAGCATCTCTGTCCCAGAACAAGTTACATTTTCTGAAGATCCACCAAAAGATGAGTCAAAAATTATAAGAGAAGAAGACATTGGACCTCTTCTTGTTCATACATATGAAGTAAGTTAATAAATGAATGCAGAGTGGTGGACATGTCCCTCATGTGATGTGCCCATATATGGACATGATGATGTCATATCACTACCATATTTGGGTATATCACTAACATATCTGGGCACATCACTTCGGGCCTGCCTCACTTCGGGCCTGCCTCACTTCGGGCCTGCCTCACTTCGGGCCTGCCTCACTTCGGGACTGCCTCACTTCGGGACTGCCTCACTTCGGGACTGCCTCACTTCGGGACTGCCTCACTTCGGGACTGCCTCACTTCGGGACTGCCTCACTTCGGGACTGCCTCACTTAAGGACTGCCTCACTTAAGGACTGCCTCACTTAAGGACTGCCTCACTTAAGGACTGCCACTTAAGGACTGCCTCACTTAAGGACTGCCTCATTTCTTAGAGTTTTGTTATATTATTATATGGCCTAATGTAAATACAGATAAATTTGATACTATTTGCTTCACATCATGATTAATTAAACCTGTAGCTGTACTATTTTAGAAGTTTAAAAATAAAATGTTTTTGTTGATAGGTGTTAAATCATGGACCAAGTAGAGTAGGAGTGACAGAAGTTGAAATCCAATGGCCGATGAAAACAACATCTGGAGAATATCTATTTTATCTAACAGAAGTGACAACAAACATGGGTCATATCTGTAGCGTGGCAGGTGGAGTTGATCCTGAGAATTTAACAGCATCAGTAAGTCGACAATAATTTCGAAAAATTCATACATCCTTGTTGGACCAATGTTACTATTAATATCAGTATTGGATTGTGTAAATTACGTATATGTATTAGTATATCTGTCTGTATTGTATTGTCATATTTTATGTTTTATGCATTGTGTTATTTGGTACATTAGGTAAATTGTGTCTCCTTTTTAAATCCAATTACAACAACATTTATATTGTTAAAGAAAAGGAATTGTAAATTTATGGTGTTTTTTTTTTGCAGATACCAATACTTAATGTGCATGAGGAGGTATCCAATAGACTCACAAGAGACGTTGCATTGGAAGTAGCAGAGCCAATCGTTTCACCCAGTGTCATACCGTTATCTGAATGTTCAGAAGGCTCAAGTTGTGTGAATATCACATGCAGGACCAACACGATCATTGGAACTGGAAGTCTTGTTATATCATTAAATTCTAGGCTATGGCTAAACACGATTTTAAAGGTAAGAATATTATGGGGAAATAAAAATAAGCACTGTGTACATGTGGAGTCATGGAAAGAGACTTCAACAAATATGTTGAAATGTTCTTCATTATTCAAAATCGGTATATTTTATCATTATATGTAAATTAAATACTGTAGTGAATAGGAAAAACATATGTATTTCCATGGTGGTTCTGCGACCTGGTATATTTGGGCTGTTTACATATAATTCTGTATTCTCTGTGAATGAATGCCTTAATGTCACATGTTTGCACTTTTGTAAACAGAAGTAATATGATATAAATAATTGTTATTTGTTCCAAAGGATTACCTCATTGTTTCTCAAACTGTTTTGTTTTTTTATTTGACAGAATAATATCAAAGAATCATTCGCAACATCATCTGCTTTTGCACGTGTTCTTAGCATGCCATATGCAATAGCCCCGGATGTTGTTAGACAAAGTTCACAACAGGTAGTACACAACATTCAGAGGGGTAACCTAAATTTAGAAAAAGATGGATATATATATATATACTTCATTTTACAATTTTTAAGCCAAACTCTACACTATCAAACTAGTTTGACAAATAAGTGTGATGTGCCCAAATATAGTAGTGATATGCTTAAATATGGTAGTGATATGCTTAAATATGGTATGACATGACATCATCATGTCCAAATATGGGCACATCACATTTTTAATTGTCACATAAAGTTTGATAGTGCTTTACATTTACATATGTTAATGGATATGGAAAAAACGTTAATTGTATTGTATGTATGTTTGGCTAAGACCTAGCTAATTTATGATTTAATGTTGCCTTTTTATTTTTCAGATAACTACAGATATAAATCCAGTCATTCCCACAACAGATAGTGGTACTGTTGAAATATGGATAATAATATTAGCTATCATTGGTGGCTTATTACTACTGCTACTGATTGCGGCTATTCTCTATAAAGTATGTATATATGGATGAAATCAAATGTATGGGTAAACTTGGTTCCCACTAGGACGCAATGCAAGGGCGTAAGCACAACGTAAACAAGTTAACCTATCATAAGCGACAGTTCAGATAATCCATCACTTGTGATTGGTCGAATTTCTAATTTTGCACATACGTTGTTGCGTTGCGTCCTAGTGAGAATCAAGCATTAGGAGGACAGAGCATTTACGGCAAAAAAGAGGAGAGTATATTGAACGAAGAAGATGAATTACTTGGGAACAGAATTAATTAGAATTATGTGTCATGCAAACAGATATATATTCACATAGTTATTTTGTTGTTGTTTTAGGTCGGCTTCTTTAAAAGGAAAACGATACCAAACGAAAATGAAACAGATGGAGAGGCAGGTGACGGTGGTGATGACAGCGATGATGGATGCAAGAACGGTGCCTTTTAATGTCTCTTCCTCTCCACTTTTCAACAACTGATTTAAAAGAAATTTTATTCACAAATATTTTGCGAGTTACTGCTGGTGTTTGTTGTAAAAAGAGGGCCATTAAAGCGATAGTAAGAATGCTATCACGCAATGCTGTTTATAAAAACATGCAATGATTGCCTTGTCGCCATTGCACTGTGCAATTAAATAGGCCCTATTGAAAAAGAAAAAAGGAGGTGTACTTTGATCAAGTAAAAGGGCATGTTTACTGATGATGGATAGGGCTAAAGTGCACAGAAATGATTTTTATATTATATAGTAAAATTTCACTTATCCATATGAATCGGAAATGTGCCTGCACAAAAACACATTTTACATTCTGCATTACTTCTATGAGGAGTGTTGGGGGTGGGGCGTTGGCGGTGTTGTGGAGAGAGAGCCTCTGCATATGCTACCGCGATAATCACCAAACCTGGACGAATTGGAGAATACAGATAACATCGTCGTAGTTGTAATTTAGCGAAAATGTAGAATCCATCAATTTTTATTATTTTATAAAAAAGCCAGTTATTTATGTGAATTAGTAACCTGCAGTAATTCCTGTTCAGGGCCGTAGCCAGCATAAGGCAGATAAGGAGCTTGCCTCATTTGAAATTGTCAAGTTTCACTACCCACCTCAATTCCCCAGCAGAGATCGTCATATTTTATACTTAATAATTAAATTTAAAGCATCTTTGCCTTGTCTGTTTTTAACCCCACACTACGGCCTTGCTGTTTACATGTTTGTTGTTGTTTATGAATAATATTAATGTGATTTACAGTATAGAGTTTTAATTAAGGACACCATAGCATTCTATTTTCTTCCAAAACTACCAAAAAAGAAGTAATTTATTAACAGTGTAACATTCCGGCAGCATAGCCTATTGAATATCATTTCCAATGTTATGTTATGTTAATTCCCTTATAGTCCGTCCTTTTCATGTACAGTATAATATTTGTCAAATGTTTCTTACATTTCATTCTATGTAAAATTTGTAGTTTATTAATTGTTATTATTAATTGTAAAAAGGATGTTTTGTTTTAATGCACAATTTGCTAAAAATAAGTATTTAAGAACAAAAATCTAAATTAACATAGATTAGTAAGTGTGTATGTGACTTATCAAGAGAACCACTAATGGTGGTTATTTGATGTTATATAACACCTAAATAAATTCCTGTCATTTGATTGGATGATTGTGGGTAACATGGCGTGCAATAGTACGCACTATTTGTATAATAATGACTGTTATCAAAGGCCGATGAAAACTTGTTGCACACATTATTAAATGCTGATAATACAGAGGCCTAATGATAACTTTGATACACTAAAATAAGTACAGGCAAATACAAGCAAGGATTGAGAGCAGTCTAGCAACATTACTTATAAAAACAAACTACAGTACAATTCATTTCCTGTTTTTTTTTTATTACAATATCTACATATTTCTAGTCATTTGAAAATTTGGAACTTTACTGTTTTCATATTTAACAGAATTTTGTTAATATTTAATATTTTATATCCAAATGATTTTCTGTTGAGGACAGCAATTTTACAATCAACCATTCCAAGTACTCAAAGAAATTCTATACTCAATTTGCATGAGTGTGTATTTGGTTCATCCCTTTCCTACCTTCTTGGTCCTTTTATTGGAAGTGGTCAATGGTCGAACCCAGATTTGTTAAACGGTTTATCTCAACAGAGTTCATACATAAGCCAAAAAAAATCAGACATTTATCTCATCTGCTTCCTGATGTGATCAATTTCTTATTGAGAGATATCTGAGCATCAATCTGCCATTTTACCATTTAACTCAATTCATAGGAGATGGAGTATTCCTCTGGCTTGTCTCTCCCTCTCTTTCCCGTTTGTGTTTATGCTTGTGTTTATTTTTCTTCTTTTTCTTTTTATGTAAAGCGTCTTTAGAAGCTGAATGGGCGAGTTCTGGTTTTAGCTCTCGGTCTGTAAGAGCTGGAAATGATACCCTTTCTGAATCACCTGTGTAGAAAAAATAATCACTATTTAATATACTGCTTGGTGACTTCAATACCTGTGGAGTACACTTGGATAGTTTTGCATTTGTGCCTTCCATACCTGTGCACTTGGATAGTTTTGCCTTTGTGCCTTCCATACCTGTGGAGTGCACTTAGATAGTTTTGCCTTTGTGCCTTCCATACCCATGGAGTACACTTGGGTAGTTTTGCATTTGTGCATTCCATACCCGTGGAGTACACTTGGGTAGTTTTGCCTTTGTGCCTTCCATACCCATGGAATACACTTGGATAGTTCTTTATATATTGGAAGACCTCTAAATCCCCCTCTCCCTTCCCCAGAACACAGCATTGTAAATAAAATTACTTTATGTGCCTACAACTAATGACCATTTAATTAATCCTTGCACTCTTACCTATAACTGGTGATAGGTCTAAATCCTGTTTAATGGAACCACCTGGAGTTGGTGGAGAAACAATATCCGATATGTTACAGCCAGGTGTTGGAGGACGAACTTCATCATCGTGTTCATCCATATCATCATGGTGACTAAGTATATCAATGTGCAAATGTTCTTGCTTCATCTGTTTAGAGGGAACATCCTAAAAGAAACACATAATAGTATTTTATTCTTTTATTTTCAATGAAATAAACTGAGATGTTACACAGGGGGCATGGACCGAATCATTAGTCTATGACCCATATCATCCCAGACTACGCACATATACAGAACATTAAATTTAAGAACTATAAAACTATTTACAGTAAAGTAAAGGCGAGTCCCGTATTCATTTTGAACAGGGTAATGAGCTGTTAGGAACTCATTGTACTAAGCCTTGGCATTGCAGCAAATTGGGATAAAATGTACCTTCATTTCGGCAGAGCTTCCGCTGGATGACGATTCCTTCCTGAATGATGGCTCTTTCTTGAAAGCAGGTGAATGGCTGTCAGACTTCCTTTTGCGTGTATCACTGGACACAGAGTCTACATGCTCCTGAAAAACATTTAAACTGCTATTAAACATTTACTTACAGGAAGGGAGGTGGTATTTATATTTATTAACTCAAAAATCCTATAACATTTCTGTTTTGTGTATTTTCTTTACTGCATAAAAACAATTTAAGCTTGCTTTTTTTAAAACAAACTTTCTAAAATTATAAATATCCCATACCTATCAATTTGTTTACTTACTGTCTGATGAATAATTGGGTCTTCTTTAACAACTGAAGGATTCAGTAATGCTCTTTTCTCTCTTAAATTCAGAACCATTCCTAGTTCAGGAATTGGAAGGAAAGATGGTCTGTTACGACCAAAAAGAGTGTAATAGAAGTCCACTGCATCGCATCTTAACCGAGAATCATGTGATGTACCAGAACTAAGAAGAAAACAGAATATAAAATAAGAAATGCAACCAATCAATGGCTGAGCAGATACGACAATGAAGCCACAGTGGCAGATCCAGGATTTTGAAATAGGGGTGGGGTTGCAGGACCTAAATGTAGTGCTGAACTTAATTTGATGTCCAATCATTTGCATTACAATTTGTGAAATTTAGAGGGGGACCGGGCCGGCTGAGCCCCCATTGAATCTGCCCCAGAGTTGGTAGAGAGAGAATCTTTCCATAGTTCTTCTCATAGGGACTTTCAACAATAGATCCAGAGAGTACAGTATCAAATTGGTTTCAATTTTACATGTGCAAATATGATGGATGATGAAAATCATGGAATCAATGAAGACCATGTTCTAAGCTAAGCACATATTGGGGTAGGGTGTGGGTGATGGGGGCTTAGGGTTAGTGGGAGGGGGTGGTTAGCTGAAGGAAGAAAGGAAGAGGGAACTGAGGGTTATGTCTCTCTTTAAATGATACATACTTCATCAGTGCCCAGATTCTTTCTACAAGTGCTTCATTGCATAAAGGTGAGGTACTCTTGTGTTTGAATGGTGGGTTCTTGATCAGCATCCTTAAAACTTTATGTCTGAAATTGATTAAACATGATTATTGCATGAAACAATTGTAACACTTAACAGGGCATGGATGCCCACCCTCATGAGTGCAAAGGCTTAGTTCAAGCATTACATCTTCATATACATCATACAATAAGCTGTACTCAATGGGAAACCATTATTGTTACACGAAAAATAAATTATTGTTCAGTCATGTGATATTCTTTAATAAAGAAGATGTATAATAATTACCTAACATATGGTACTGGGTCTTGCTCGACAATGTCCAATAACCATGAAAATACATCAGCACCGTAATTATTTACACCTTCAACTAAAAAAAACAGTAAAAATTTTAATGTTATTCACTTATATCTAATTTTTGTATAAATATTATTAATCTACTATCTGTAACTATCAGAAACCTGGAATACATAAAATAACATAATATTATTATTTTCCAGTTTTATTTATTTTTATTTTTGGGAGAAAGTTGGTCAGCACAATGTAGGTTGACATTCTATGTGCATAATGTCTTATAAAATCGAACCAACTTTCCCAATCGGACCATTTCATTTTCATTTCTTTATTCGACAACAAGCGGTCCAGGGGTTGCGACAGCAACAGAGCGCCATAACACATTTGTGTCCGCAACCATCTTTCCCAATCTGACCATCTTTCCAAACCGGACAATCTTTGGGAAAGTTAATCTACACAGTTTAGCCCAGCAGACTATTGTAATTTGCTTAAACAGCCAAGGCTTGACAATGGCACTAACCTTTAACATAGTCGACTAATGCCTTCAATGCGGCAACTCGTACATCTAAGAAGTGTCCATACTGCGCGTATGTTTGAAACAGGGTTGAGTCACTGGGTATGTGACCATTCTTCTGCAGCATCCGAATGGAATTAAGACAACTGATGGTGATTGTGTGATGATAACATGGCAGCATCTTCTCTAGGTTCAAACATCTGGTTACTTCTTCTAGAACCAACTGTGGATGAATGAAATAATAGATGCCTAGCCTTGTAACGTTTCTCAGTAGGCTTAATCATGCTTAAAATGCATTCTTTATTTTTTTTTCATACGCATCTAACAGCGAGTACAAACTTGTCAATTACAGGATGGATAAACTATTTTATAATTTATCGTGCTTATAAACCAAGTCTCATTTGAGGCTTAGGGAGTGGAATTGAATTAAGACGTGAATTACAACCCTAGCACTAGCTCAGGATTGAACCACCAAGCTACAGCTCCACTACGTACACCATTTCTGGTTCGCGTACGTTGATCGCATCACATTTGTATGTAGCACAAGGGCATACAGTACTATTCACAAGAACACCAAATGCCCATTTAAAATATCTAAAGGTAATACATTTATGAAATGGTCAAATTATGTATATAGAAAACTATATGCAAGATTAGGTTCTTTACAGCTTTTCGTTATTGCCAAATACGGTGAATGTTGTTACACTATTTTTCTATAGAAAAATGTCAATATATAGACATTTTGATTTTAAATTTTCAGATGTTTAAAAAAAAAAGTTGAAATAAGTGTGTACCTTAGTTTCAGGAGAAAGATGCTCTACACTTGTAGTAACCATAGCAACAGCTGGGGTTATTGTTTCTGTTAATGCATTAATTAATGATGCGATGTAATAATTGTCTGAATACTATAAAAAAAAGATATTAAACATTAAAAAAATTGTTTTGTCAGAGAATCAAAACTATAATGTATACAGAAACAAATCCAGAAATTTCATTAGGGATGTAGACATAAAAATATGCATAAATAATAAAACTAGTGTTAACAATACAGTAGAAAACCCATTAAGGGGATCCCTTTCGGGAATCAACAAAGTGTACCTTTAAAGAGTGTTCCCTGAATAGAGGTTGGTCATGGTCACTAAACATATATTGCCCCAATTTTTGGTGCATAGGAAATTGTTGTTTCATGAATAGAGGAGAATTGAATAACTTGTGTTTAATAGGTAGGATAAACAAAAATGGCAGATTAGAACAATGGGGTAGGGGGTGGAAGAGGGTAGGGGGTGGAAGAGGGTAGGGGGTGGAAGAGGGTAGGGGGGTGGAAGAGGGTAAGGGTGGTGGCGTGAGAGAGATATTTAATAATACTTACTCTGTTTGTCCTGTTGTCATTGTACTTAATAAGATCTGTGAGAAAACTAAGCGTTTCTTTTGGGCATACACGATGGGAATCCCGTATGTAGGCTAATGACATCGGTAAAGCCTGCAAAAAAGCAGTAAAACTGAATGTCTTTACAAAGTTGCTTAATCTATAATATTTTATTACGTACATTTTGTTTATATTTAAGCTGGATGTTGGTTCTCACAAAAATGTCGGAATAAGAATAAATTTAATTGATGAAGAGAAAAACAAATTAATTACTAATACTAAATACATTGATCTTACCTTTTGTAAGAAATAGTCTTGAAAATTTGAGAAATCATTTTGTTTGACAATCCGCCTGCAATTATAGGCTCCGAAAAGGTCATAGAATATTTCCATAAGTGCTGAGCTACCATTGAATGATGCAAACAGCTCATTGGCTACCTGAATAACAGAAGTTGGGGCAAAACATGGTTAATTGAAGTAAGTATTTATATGCCATGATCAAATATCTAGTATATTATACAATTTGGCAACACATTTGATTATTTTGTAAACCCGTCAGCCATTGTACCAAATTCATACAGTTTTTGAACCGCAAGAAATAATTGTTTTCCCCGAAAAACCCAATTATTGTTCGAGTGAGTGGACGAGCAGGTTAGACAGTGGAACCGTATTACATAGACATAACATCAGCAGGGGGTTCGAGGCTCACTCACTCCATGGTTCTTGTGGTAGACTACAGTATAAACTGTAGGTCCAGTGTACACATCTGGGTTATGTGCACTTTAAAGAACCCAGTATATCTTTTGAGATGAGTAGGAGCTTAGCCCGTGTACTAGTTCACACACAGCCACTGTCACAAACTCATCATAGTACAATACACAGGGCGCTCTGGGAGAACAGTTATTGACTGAAGAGGCCACCCAGAATAAATAATAATAATAATAATAATCCATAAGCTTGCCTTTGACAATTCCTCAGCAGCCTTCACTCTAACCTTGTAAAAGGCTGTCTTATCTTTGATCATACCTCCCAATGTCTGAATAGTCTCCGTACTTGGGAATTGCCGTAGAGCTTTGATGGCCTACATAATAAAAATTGAATGGATACATAAGAAACAGAAATTTAATATTGCTGTCATCATATATTTAACAGGTTTTTGTCATATCACCAAAAGTTAAGCAGTGTTTGGCCCAGTATTGGATGGAAGGCCATCTGGGAATATCAGAAGCTGTACGATGTTGAACTGCATCCACGAAGGCTGTGTGGGAATTAGTCAGTCCCAGGCTAACATCTTATAATATACATACGTTAAATATGTAGTCAAAGGCTGTTGTGCAGACGTATGAGAGAATGGCGTCCCAGTGAATTATTAGTCTATACATATTTCTGACATAAAAGAAGAATACAGACTAGTTAAAAAAAAAATAGATAGGGCATATAGTACCACTGCACCATGATACAACTTAGTTACAGAATTCTACTATAGACAAGTACAGAACAAACCTCTAACTGTGCAGCAATATCTCTTTCAAATTTTAGTTGGTACTGCCATTGAAAATCAGGCTGGTCAAAGGTCACCTGACGCAGTAAGGTCATCTCAGTGTCGATCCTGATCCATAGTACAGGTGAATCAGCACTGTCAGAAGATAAAGATAATATACATTATTAGGTAAAAAGAACATTTCAGCTGTAACGTTTGACTCAATTAGGATTTTCTACAATTGTTAAAAATAATGATTTCACTTATAAAAAAAAACAAAAAAAATATTTTTTGAGAGGGCAATATATTGTTTATGTTTGACTTACTCCATTGCACCTAAATCCATGTCTACTTCTTCCCCATTTAACAATGGAATTTTCTTCTTTTTATGCCTGAAAAAAATTCATAAAAAGTCTTATAACTTACAATAAAATATATTTTATACACTTTGTATTTATGTGTAATCAAATAATTGTAGTTAATTTTCTGTATTCGTGACATTAAAGCACTCTTCTTACAAGCAGGCCTGAAAAATGCCAGTGTCGATACTTGCATCGTTACTGGCATATAAGTATTCATAGCACTTAAAATATTTCTAGTAAAATTACTAGGTGTTAAGCAGGTCTGGCTGATGCTAAGACCTATTCTAAGATAAAACCATTACTGCAGTATATTACAAGAACACAGTTCTGTGAGAAAGAGGTGTGAGAGACGTAACAATAGCAAAACAGAAACAGTAATAATAGCTACCTTCTACTTTTTGAGTGGCAAGTAATTTCACCTTTGACCAGATTCTCTTCCACTTGGAGAGTGTGTTCAAATGATCCATCCAGCTCTTGTATTGTCACTTTTAATGGACCCTGAATAACATGAACAAAATCACATACTACTGTATATAAATCTTCATTTCAAAACCTTCTTTAGTGTTCAAATTTGGGCATGTTTGCGCAGCCAAAACAAAATTGTTGGTTAATTTTTTAATCAATAAAGTGCGCATGATCAGTTATTACCAAACAACCAGGTGGCCAATCATATCCCAACAATTTGTCCTTTAGGTCAAAGGTTAAAAATTATCGCATTTATCTGATAATTTTTAATAATAAATATATAATTTTGATTTGAATGAGATAATTATCTATTCATTTTTCTTGAGCGGATTTGGTTAAACCCCATTTCCCATATCGATTAATTTTTGGTCTTTCCTTGCCCCTTTTATAATTGTCTTCTTTGTATTGTATATGGCAGAAAATTTAATAAAAAATAATAATAATAATTTTAGCCGTGGAAGCAGTCTTAGCAGTCTTTTTGCAGTAATTTCATGTTACTTTCAATTTCAAGTGGCTCATTTGCAGAAAGTTGATCCTCTTGTTTTTTGCCATTAAATTTTATTTTAAAGTTATACAATCAAATTTTGCAGTCATACAACAACAACTGTAAACAAAATAAGTGTGTTTATTATAATCAATCCACATACCACATATTTAAAAACGCCTTTTCTGCTTGGATCTTGTCGTATTTCCAGTTCTACAATGTTGCGTTTACGATTAAAAATAAAGTTGCCATGGAAACGTACTATTCCACCTTGTGTAACCCATTGCTCAATAAAAGAAGTCAGATCTTTGCCAGACACATTTGACAATGCTTTAAGAAACTAAAGATTTATATAATGAAAAGGTAAAAAATGCATATATATAATGATTTAGTATGAATTGTATTTGTACTCAAAAATGAGAAGAAGTCATGATATGATTTTTGCTTGTGTATCTGCTGCCTCTGTTAATAGTAATAATAATTAATAATGGTGAAGAAAATAATGATGAAAATGGAACTATGAAAAAAAAAAAGAATATAACTTTACCCCTGGAGTTGAGAGAAGTAAGTTGTACCAGGCATTGGCTAAGAAAAACTTCTGTTGTGCAGCAGCTGTGGCCAGAGACAGCAACTTGTTAAAAACCTGGTAGACAAAATAGGAGAATGTAATGGTAAAGCCTTGTCTATACTATCAAACTTAACATAAAGTTTGATAGTCAAACTTAACATAAAGTTTGATAGTATAGAAAGAGCTTCAGAACAAATACTGATCATTTAATATTTGATTGATATTACCTGTAACAAAAGTTCTGGGCCAATTCTCAGCTCTATGAGACGCAATACCAAATGTGATTTGTTAGCCAGCATCTTGGCATACTTCCAAGACACGGTGTGTGAATGATTGCGTGGAAAGTGCAAATGACTCGCTGAATCACCTTTGTTTGGGGTCAGTGGCTCAGGACAGAGAGTTAAGCCTCCAATGTCCTGCTCATATACACACAAGTCTGTCAATTCCTAAAATAATAGACAATTATCAATAATAATCTGATGCATCATTGGATTTTTATATATGACCTCTAGTTTTCTATAGCTTTAACTAGGATAGGAGGTGGTCAATTCTTTAGACCAAACTGGCGCTCCTTGCAGTTTGAACCTAGGTTATCGACAAGGGTACATACTTGAGGTTGGGTGCTGGCCTAACTTTTGCTTTTTGCTTAATTATCTATCACTTGTTTTCATTGTTCATTGTTGTAATTTGTATTTTATAAAAATAATAACCATACAATTGTTTAATCAATAGTCATTTTAATCTAATAGATTATAAATACCTTATAAATAATACTTCTATATTCATTCATGCCAAACACCTTCTTGAGGTAGAGTCCAGTTAAATATTTTGAGATTCCTTTGACGAGCCAAGCATCATTCCAGGACTGCATGTTGATAAAGCATGTGAAGAACTGCTCAGCTAGTGCCTGCGTAAGAATTGTACGCGTTTCAAATGTCTGGTCGATGACACGTCGCGTGTGAAGGAGGTTTGTGCTACAATACAAATAGAGAGCAATGATAAATAATAATTACCATAAATACATCATACTAAGGCTACATTTACACTGAGCCCAGATTTCAACATTTAGAAAGAGCTGTTAGGCCTCCAAAACATGGCAACCTCTTTCAAGATAAATAAATGATTAACTCTAAAAAGATTATTAAAAAAATGTAGATAACAATAAATATAAAAGAGCAGTTAAATATATATTAAATGAACTAACTTGAAAATGGTCATGGTTGAGTAGGTATCGGCCTGAACAAACGCTTCGTCCACAAACACTTGCTTATAACATGAGAATGGATAGCGCGAACTTAGATTCTCTTCAAAAAACTCAAAAACCTGAAAGTAATTAACCATGTATTTTCAATATTTCACTCGAAGGCTGCAAACAAGATACTGCATTAGGCTCTGTCTACACTATCAAACTATTTTGACAAAAAAGGTGTGATATGTCCAAATATGGCAGTGATATGCCCAATTATGGTAGTTATGTGATATCATCATGTCCATATATGGGCACATGGTAGTGATATGCCCAAATATGGTATATGGGCACATCACATTTTTTTGTCACCTAAATAATGAAGACAGAGTTTAACAAACTGAATCGAATTCAATTGCTCTGGTCATCATGTATTTGACACAAAAGCAGTATTCTCAATGCATACCACATATGTACCACAAAGTTAAAAACACATAACAAGCTAAATTGACTGTAAACAAGTGCTTACTTCATGAATGAAGTCTGTGGAATGCTCAAGTATTGGTTTGAGTTGAGGCAGGCAGAAGTGGGTCACCTCAGGCATATATGGATCAACCAGTATCTCAAAAGGTCTAGAAAAAAAGTTATTGGAAACAATTTGGCTGACATGTGGTACAAGATCAAATCACTGGGTCACCCAGTAACCAAAGCTTCCAATAAATAAACTAACAATAATATGCAATTGCTAACAGCCATGACTTATTTAGTTTTGTGCACTTTGGTGGAAAAACATGAAGAAGAAAAAAATTAAATTACCCAACAGCAACTGCTATGTTTGGTGCTGCAGTCGGTATGGTCAATATATAATGAAATGTTTTCTTGCGCATGTCTGGTGTGTAAACCGTTTCATACAAATCACCGCAGGATACTGCCACCATCGAAGCATCAACTGTGAATTCGAGTTTCCAAGTGCAGGGTTCGGAGTAGGAATCGATGCACGGAAACCAGAGACGTGATGAATGTTCATAAGCGTATGTGAACAGATGGGCTCCACGCTGAAAAAATTATTCATTCATCAGTGGAAAATTACTTCCATTTATTGTAATTTGCATATAAAATATACATAGAAATTATGTTTGCTTTGAGATATACAAAAACAGATAAATGAAAAACTAACAAAAATAATTACAAAGTTTCACATCACTCTCATACAGTATACTGACAAGCATTCAGTGCCCGAATGGTAGTTGGATAAAAATGCTAACAATCATATTGAAATAAAATACAAATAAATACACTTACTTCTTCCATGGTGCCATCCGTTTCTGGTACCACAAAATGAAGACCACCTTGAGGTCGTTCAAGCGAAAACTCAATGCTAACACGCAGAGGTTTTTGTTCTACAAATTAAGAAAATGCAGATTTTAAAAATGTATGCATACCAATTTCTGAGCAAAGAAAACACTTAAAATATAAAATCATATTACAAATGATTAAAATTAGAAAATTAATTCCAATATGTGGTCATTTGAATTATCCCCATAAAATTTGCTTTATTGAGAGAAAACAAATCGGCAGGATTTGAACCCTGCTCATGGCATTTGAAGACAAGTACCTAACCATCAAACCGTAATTTAAAACTCATACAAACCTGATAGAAGGTGAGAAGCACTGTGTGGTATCTTGATCGTCAACTCGCCATTATTCTTGTCCGTGTCAACTGAACTCACAGCATCATAATGGCATCCAGAAAAGAAGTTTAAATTACGTCTGTAAATAAGAATAAAAGAAGTTTAATTTTCCGAAAAGAAGTGTGATGTGCTCAAATATGGTAGCGATATTCCCAAATATGGTAGTGATATGACATCATCATGTCCATATATGGGCACATCACATTTTTTTGGTCACATAAAGTTTGATAGTGTAGACAAGGTTTTACTGGTTGTGCATTTTTTCGCATCCCAGGAAAAAATAGACTATGCATAGTACTAATTGCTGAAAAAAACAAAAACACAAGGAACTGGAATTTGGTACAGAAAGTGATCTGGATAAAAAAATCATGGAATTTCTCCAGCCACCACACATTGTGAAGCATAGCTTTAGACATTTTTTATATTATTTACATACTTAAACTTACTGTCTTGAGTCTGACTGACAAATCTCTAATGTTGGATCATTGTACATAAATGATGCTTCCCAATAATCATTTATGCATACTCTATAAACACCTATTGACTACGGTTAAGGATCCAAACAAAATAATACATTAAAACAAACCACAAGTCAAAACCCGACTAAGAAATACCGGAATGGTGTCCGGCGGGGGATAGTTTATTACCATTAGTTAAGGTCCTATGTAAAGCACCTAGAGGGGTCAGTGATCCATTAGGCGCTATATAAATACTGTTTATTACCTCCGCCAAGGAGGTTATGTTTTCACCCCTGTGTGTTTGTGTGTGTGTTTGTGTGTGTGTTTGTGAACAGCCTGGAGGCCACAGTTTTTATCCGATTCTAACCAAATTTGGACACAATGATCTATGCCCAAAAAGCTCGGACGAGTTCGAATTTGAGGGGGAAAGGTCATAGGTCAAGGTCACAACTAACAAAAAACTATTTTACTGCCTAGAGACCACAGTTTTGATCCGATTCTCACCAAACTTAGCCACAATGATCAATGACACATCATATAATTGTGGTTAAATTTTGAAGGGTCAGGGTCAAAGATCAAGGTCCACAAAAAACAAACAAAAAAGAAATAAAAAAATAATAAAAAAAAAAAAAACCCTCAGTGGGGCTTGAACCAACGATCTCAACTGTGAGAGGCTGGATACATAACCATTACACCACACTGTCATCCACAACTTTGTAGTGTGCAGTTAACATATTTAGACTTAGACCTAATAAAAAAAAATGTTTAAAAAAAAATATTCAGGGGGCATTTTATGTAGGGGAATTTTACAGTAGGCGGAGGTTTGTACTCTCGGAGTACCCTCTAGTTATTATTCTTAACAAAGTTTTTTATTTACAACTTTATAAGTCAAAGGATACGACATTGTTTACTGTTGATTTTAATCTTGTTCAGACCAGGTTTTAGCGGAACTATATGTAGCTCTGTATATCCCTGAAAAAAATATATACTTGTAAAAAATTTTTCTTTTCATTTCATGTAATTTTCATTCAAGTAATAATTAACAATTTCAATACAAAGTCAAAGTTAACAAAAGCAAGACCAAAACAGTATTGTGAGTAACTAATTATATGTAAAAATAATTATCTCATTTAAATAAAGAATGTAAAAAAATAACTTACTATTATTGATTTCCTCTGAAAGTTGAAACCAGTCACACACAAAATCTGGTGACTTGTGCAGATAAAAAACAAAAGAATTTGAATATAGGCATATATATATTTAAATTGATTAAAATATTGAAAATAAAACTGCAATTCTGTACAGTCCACTGATTCATATTAGAATATGAAATGAAGATTACAATAAATTAATAAATTAATTATCGCTGGCGTTTAATTATTATAAATAATTTATAAATTAAAGTGCTGACGGTTAAATCATATTATCAAAACAAACAGAAAATCATATAGGACTATATGACTTTTATATAAGAATTAGAATATAATGTCTAACATAGGCCGTGGCTAGCCTAGGCCTACAATACCCAATTAGATTCATTCTCACGCGGACATACCCCCCTGTTTCAACAATTTACTGCAGCTGTATTTTATCAACATGTAGGCCTAGCTTATTTGTTACCGAAATTCTACAATAAATGCAATATTATACACAAAAAAATAACTTATAATCTAAAATCTCTTGGAGAATCAAATCTATCAAATTTCTTGCTACTTTTCGACATGGTTGGTGTAAAAACTACAATAACTTCAGATGGTTCGAAAACCTATGTTTTTTTTTACTTTTTGTCAACTGTTTTGAAAGAATAGCGCCACCTACCGCTTATTTAAACTATAGCCTCATCAAAGACGTTTTAAAACAGATCGATTGTGATCGCCTACTTTTTACATTTGAAGTGCGCCCTTCACGTCTGGATAAAATATTGAACACGTCGATATGTCAAACCTGTAAGTAAGAGAAAAGACGTGTGTAGTGTTTACCTTTTTTAAGACAAAATTCTGGTTTCTGGTAAGATACATTTTCATAATTTATTCACAATATATAAAGTTATTATATTCAAGGTAAATTTATATACATTTTTGTTAATTAGTTTATAAATATGACATATAAATAATTTCTTTTAACACTAGGCTAGGCATCATCATCACGACACAAGAACAAGATTGTTGATTGAAGAGGCAGACAAAATACAATATTTTGCTGGAGTAATTAGGATTCTTCGTGTTAACTGCTGAAATAATACCATATAGCTTGCGCGCTGTATCGGTCATTGATTTGGTAAAATGGCAAGCCCAAGAACAAGGCGGGTTTTGAAAGACCTTCGTCTCAAATACAATAATAACGTAAGTTATTTTCAGTTAAATTGAAAAACCAGCCAAAAAAAAGTGAGTATATAATTATATATAATTTAATTTAAAACACATTCATTCATTAAAATCTATTTAATAAATATATAATATTAACGAGTAGGCCTAGGCGTCCCACTGAATGAAAATGTAAATTTATCAGATTTTGCAGAAAACTTTAAATAAAGGCAATTGCCCTTCACTTTCACATGAATACATAAATAATTAATTAATTGTCTGTGTTATTTTCACTCTGAATTGCTTTGTTTTTGTCATATTAGAATTGTTTTGAATGTAATGGCCACAATCCACAATGGGTGAGCGTATCGTATGGAATTTGGATATGTTTAGAATGTTCTGGTAAACATCGTGGCCTCGGTGTTCATCTAAGGTAGGTCTCTTTTCTTGAGGAACAAAAGTTCCTAAATTCTTTTTTACCATCAAAAGCATACATGGAATATAGCTGAATTTCTGGAAACAGACATTAGGCCAGCACAGAAGTGTGGTATTGGGAGAGTTGACCGTGGTAGCAAAGGAACATAACTCAATTTTGAAAAAAAAACTCAATTATATCTTTGTGAAAGAGTAAATCCATATAAAATGACATAAGTAACATTGATGAAATAAAGTGATTTCTAAACCATAGACAAATTTGATAAATTTAAAATAAATTGCTTAGATACCTTTTTTAAAAATTAAATTATAACAATTTAATCAACATTCCAAAATCAAAATCAAAACATATACAAAAACAATAAAATGATAATGGAATGGGATACAAAATAAGCGCTAGTGCTTAAAGCATGTAACCCTAATAAAAGTAAAACTAACATTATTACATTTTGACCAAGGCTAAAAAGACAGCTAAGTTATTGAAATTATGTCGTGTTTAGTTTTGTAAGATCAGTAACAATGGACAAATGGAAGGATTTAGAACTGGAAAAAATGAAGGCCGGCGGAAACAGTAAATGTCGAACCTTTCTGAAATCACAACCAGATTACGATCCAAACTGGAGTATACAGGAGAGGTGGAATAGCAAAGCTGCAGCATTATTTAGAGATAAGGTCAATATTCTTTTTAATCTTTTATCTTTCATCAATACATGAAAATTACCATCCTCAAAGAATAGGCATCAAGTTTCTGCAAACTTGTCTTATAAATTGCTCATATGATCCATAGCAGTGGCAGATCTAATAAGGTTTGAGGTGCGTGATTCACCTTTGACCTTTTGATAATAGCTGAAATAAAAAATATATATATATATATATATATATATTAGAAATACAATCTTATTAATATTGATTAAACGATATAGATGTTTTCATTTCAGGTATCTACAAAGTTAACTTTTTCCTAACCAACATAAGTTTGAAAATTATAACACAATGAAACAACTATCATCAAATTAGAGCTGACCAAATTTCAAAAGGCTTTGAAAATCATCCAGAAAAATGTATCTTTAGTGATATCTGACAGAACTTCTGAAGCAAACACCCACATAACTTGGCCTTTCAACTTTAACCAATAGGTTTCCACAGAGGCTGCAGGCAAGACCTGGAATCAGAGCCTTTCACCAGCAAATAACCATATAGCTAGGCCGTCAGGTGGTCTCAAGACTGTCCACTCAGCACCCTCATTCTCCTCATCATCGTCTATGAGCAGTTCTAGCAGTAGTCAAAACCATTCAAATGAATTTGAAGATTGGTTGAATACGGGAAAGTCAAAGTATGTGTCAATTTCTCATTTCTGTGTGTTAAATTTTTAGTTCTGCAATGTGTGTTTTAAATCCACCCGAAAGGTAGGTAGGTACAAATATGTGAAACCACTTTAAAAAACATTTTTACGTTTGTTTGTACTATGCAAACAAATTATAATAGAAATATATTATTATGAAGCTACAGTAAACCCAAGTTTATATTAACAATCTGTACTGAGAGATGCCTAGAAAACACTATTTCAGGGCTAAACACATTTTTGTTTAATTTAAGGCCATAATTAAAATGATAAATGTGTTTAATCGGGTTAAATGGTATATACACATGGCAAGTTGAAAAAATGAAAGATGAATTTGAGAATTTAATTAGAAATTGTTGTTAGACATGCAATGTTTATCATGGTTTTATTTATTATATAGAAAATCTGTACATGCTGAAAAGGAAGACTTTTTTTCAAGAAAACAGCTAGAAAATGCAGATAGACCTGAGTAAGTACGAACATTAACATGTGCTTAAAGCTCTGTCTACACTATCAACTATGTGACAACAAAATGTGATGTGCCCTTATGTGAACATGATGACATCATAGCATTACCATATTTGGGCATATTACTACCATATTTGGGCACATCATACATTTGTTGTCAAACTAGTTTTTTTACATCCGTGGACATATTATGAATGATACTAATCAATTTGTACTACTTAATAGTATACAAAGAATGAATATTTATCAGTTGGATGGTAAGAATATTTCATTTCAATTTTTTTGCCATATTATAAATTAAAATTACAAATATTACGCAGAGTAGCACAGTTATTAACAGCATTATAGCACTATATGTGCCATGTTCTGATACTGGGAATAATAAATCAAATCAATTCTTATTAAGGAGACACCTACGGTACTCCACAAATTGTCCCTTTAATAGTGTTCCCCGAATATGAGGGTCCCAATGTAGGCGTTATGCTGTATTATAATGATATAGAAATACAGTGTTATATAATTTTTGTTCTCTGTGCATTATCATTGTAGTAATTTACCACCGTCACAAGGAGGCAAGTACACAGGGTTTGGTAGTTCACCAGCTCCATCTGATCAACAAGCCTACGGTGGAGATGAGTTATGGAAAAACCTTTCATCTGTAAGTATTTCATACTTTAAGCTCTGTCTACACTATCAAACTATCAAAATGTGATGTGCCCATATATGGACACGATGATGTCATATCACTACCATATTTGTTCATATCACTACTATATGTGGGCACATCACACTTTTTTGTCAAACTAGATTGATAGTGAAGACAGAGTTTTAGTCCTAACCAGTTAGAGAAATTACCAGGTGAAATTTTAAAAAAGATAGAATTATTAAACATATTGTTAATATAAGATTGTATGTCACACCTGAGTGTATACTTGATATCTGGTTAATTGGTTAAAAGTTGTGTGTTAGTTCTACTGCAAATTAAAATTTATATTTAAATAATAGTTCTGTTGCACGTTCAGCTTTTGTAAAACTTTTGAGAATATTGTGTGATGCGAGCAGTGACGTAACATAGAGACCTGAGGCCCCTGGTTTAGGAACCCTAAGTGGCCCTCCAACGCTGGAGGCCTTGGGTGTTTTTAGCCTTTTTTGACATATTTTAATGCCTGGTTTTTTCCTCTGGGCACTGCTCAGGGCCCCATAAGCTCCTGGGCCCCTGGGTTTAACCAGTCAGCGTTCTGCCGTGAAACAACTGGATGTGAGACTGGTAACTTTAGTATGTGTTCTGTGACCACTATTGCCTTCAGTCACACGCTGATCAATTTTTGTTCTTTTCTCATGAATAAACAATTGCCTCATGAGGTTAATAAAGAAATAGTCTACTATATATTGCTTCATAATTTTATTTTACAGGGTTGGAGTGCATTCACCATTGGTGCTACAAAGGTTGCTAAGGCAACTAAGGATGGGGTATGTTTTTATTAGTATTTATTGATTTTTTAATATTAATCACCCTTTAATATATAATCTTTAATATAATAATATAATCTTGTAATTTAACACTATTCAACAAATTGTTAAGCTCTGTCTACACTATCAAACTAGTTTGACAAAAAAGTATGATGTGCCCAAATATGGTAGTGTAATGACCAAATATGGGAATGTCCATATATGAGCACATCACATTTTTTGTCCGTATAGACAAGGCTTTAGATTACAATGAGTTACAAGTAGTAGATAGTAGAACCCATCCTTTAAGAAGACAGTCCTATTCAGGGGACCCATGGCAGAAACAAGAGCAGTGACACAATATATATTTTCTTACTGTTATGTGTAGAATTTAGTTGTTTTTTATGAGCAAAAAGGGCTGTTGAATCGAAGACACTTTGGAACATGAACAATGCATAGTAGTAGTACTGCCCTCTATTTGTCTGTATTTCATTACGCAATCATAGTGTGTAGATAGTAAATGTAATCTTTGCATTTGTTATTTATAGAATACCCTACAATATTATTAATAGAGTGGGGATTCCCGTTTTATAAGTTAAAATATCTATTCTCAAATGTGTCTTTAGAGTCCTGATTCTACTGCAAAAAAAATAACCATGTGAATAAATTAACTCCGATTTCTTGGGAGCAGAAACAGGACAAATTTTCAATAACCAGTTCATTTGCAACCTGAAAATAATGATTAAAAACCCCCAATCGATTCTGTGTTAGAACGCCATTTAACCGGTTATTGCTGCAATGCAAAAGAATAGTTATTTGATTGACAGCAGCTGACCTTGTGTCAACTACACTGCAGTAACGTTTGAATTGACCGCCAGTGCCCATTGCATTTTGGGTACTGCTAACGACTTCCATCGATGACCATTCACTGATTTAGAACCTATTCATCTACTGTCCAAACAGTTATTGTCATAGCATTCTCCCTTAAGGTCATATTGTTTCAAAGCTAAATAATTATATTATTTTAATTAAATTTATGAAATCAGTAAGATTATGTCAATAGTGATGAAACAGTTGCAATCACTCATCAAAATGATTAATAGTGTACACTACTAGTGCGAATACAAATGTTAAAAACCTAGGATATTTAAATTATAAAACATGACTTGTGTTTAATGTATCATTATCAAGCAAATGTACCCCTTGACCAACACATTAAGTATTGTCTACACTATCAAACTTTATGTGACAACAAATGTGATGTGCCCAAATATGGACTTGATGATGTCATATCACTAACATATTTAAGCATATCACTACCATATTTGGACACATCACACTTTTTTTGTCAAACTAGATAGTTAGAGGCTAACTTGGTGATGGCGAGGTGAAATAATCCAGAAATAGACCTTGGAATTTTATTGATAAAAACAAATAATAATCGTATTTTTTTGTAATTATATGAAGAACCACATAAACAAGAGAAATGTTGGGTAACCTCTTCAGTCAAAGACTGGTCTCCCAGAGGGCCCAGTTGGTGATCAGTGACTGTGATGTACTAATACACCGGGGTAACCCCCTACTCGTCTCGAAAGATGTACTAGGTTCTTTAAAGTGCACACGAGCTAGATGTGTACACTGGACCTACGGTTTATAGTCCTTATCCGAGAAGACTCGCTCTACCACCAGAACCATGGAGTGAGTGAGCCTCAAACCCCTGCCGATGTTATGGCTACGTAATTACGGTTCAACTGTCTTAACCGCTCGGCCACTCACTCGAGCTTAGTTCTATTGTGAGAATAGCAATGAAATTAATGATTCCTTGCTAAAATTCTTTTGCATTGAGGATTGGATCGTTCAGGCATGCTGTATATATATATATGTGTGTATAGGTGACGACTGAGTAGGCGGTGTGGCTGCAAATTGATGATATTTGATTGATAGATTCATTTATATTAGATAGTATGCCAAAGGCCCATTTACACTAGGTCGATAACGATCGACGATAGATCTAGGATAAATATATATTTTTCTTACATAAAACAAAAGGAATCTAAAAAGTTTTTGTCCTTGAACAATAGGATAACCATCTATGGTTCCTTTGATGAAAATAATATTTTCACTCTCCAATTAATATGACATCATGATTAGTAAGAGCAATAATATCGTGACAAAACAATGTTTTTATTGATCATGACATCATTTGATTGGATTTTTAAAAATATTATTGTTATATCACGAAAATTTTTCTTGATTTATGTAAGAAAAATGTATGCATATTATTTATCTTTGATTGTTATTTTCCTAGTGTAAATGGGCCTCTATGCATGATTCTGTATTTATTGGTTTTAAATGTGAATTGACAAAAATATGTCGTACTTTTACTTCAGTATTTCTTTTATAATAAACTTTGACTCTATTTTATCATGAAGGACAAAAACTTTTATTTGATTCTATTAATCTTCACCTTTGGCTTGGCCTTCATTAAACAAACTATTTATTTTTGGCCATAACTGGTTTTAGTCTTGCTTCAATAATTTTATATCTCATTGACTTTGGTTAAGGATTTTTTATTGTAATTTCTAAGCATAAGAATTACTGTAAAATAAATGGACTAGTTCATTTCTCTGAATAGGGATGTCAACTATCTTGACTAAATTGTGTGTTTAGTGCAATTTTATTAGTATGCTTATTTGATTAATATTTAAAATTAGATTGTAAAATTAGCTGTTACCTGTTTTATCAGTAGAATGGTCCTACAAAAATTATTTCAATGGCTTGAATAAGTGTATGTTTAATAGGTGGGTACGATTGTATGGTCTATTGTATTTGTGGTTTACTTAAGCTTCAGATGGTACTTATTATTTGAGGTCTTGGACACGTTTATTCATTTGTAGTTTAACAATGATATTGATATTAGTCCCATCGTGATAGTTGTACTATGTGTTGTTTAGTGTTCGTTGCATTTTCTTGCTGTTTCTATGGAATTGGTGTTGGTAAGTAGTACTAGGTAGAAGTTGTTGTGTACAGTGTAGTTTTTCAACCTGCGTATACCCTGCTTATTTTGAAATCTTGAAAAAATGTGATTTACAGTACATGTTCATATCACTACTATATTTGGGCACATCACACATCAAACTAGTTTGATAGTGTAGTCAGAGCTTTATGTTGTTTTGTCTCCTAGCTAGGGCCCATCATATAATGCTCTCATTTTCTCTTTGAATTTTTATTTTGTTATTATGTCAGTCTTGCCTTGCATTTTTCCTTATTATTGTATATCAAACACATTTATATGGTAAAATTAAGTATTAGGATAAATGATGTGGACGCGAGATGCACATTACTACTGGGGTATACTCCCTACCTTCCCCACGTAAATACCAAAATCATTATTTTTTGTTTTTTTTTAAAATTTTCTACAGAAGTGAATAACTTGATTAAACTGCAAAACGGCCTATTCAAAGTCTGATTTTATCAATTATTTATTGTTCATGTTTTTGGGGCACAATTCATCTTTAATATGTAAATGGAAAAATAGCATAATATTGGAAAAATATTTTATAAAGTGATTAAATATTCCTGAATTTATGGGTTTTATTACCCAAATTTATTATTATGTTAATTTTAAAGATATATTCTGTTTAAACCACACTAACAATAGCTTAACACCTGTGGTAACTCATAGATAAAAATTCTAAACCAAAAGAATAGAGTCACTGATTGCTATAGTAGTTTTAATTGTATAATACTATAATGAGTATTTCACCAAACATTTAGTGCATTGGAACATTATATTTAGTGCAGTAGAAATGTATTTAGTTTATGGGAAATAGATCTTGAAAAGGATTTGAACCGATAACCTTCAAATATTTAGGCTGGCAAATCATACGTTTTTCAGAAAAAACCAGCTTGGTAATTAATGCACTTGTTTTCATATTGTATTTTGTACTGGGGCAGTATAAGTCTGTCATGAACAAAAGGTCACTTTGAATTGAATTTTAGCCACTGGTTGTTTTTTATTTTAAAATTTACTTTAATAAAGTCTATTCTATTTAATTTTAGGCAGTAAAACTTGGATCCGCAGCTTCACAAAAAGTAAGTATAGTATTAACAATGTTATGTTTCATTACTAAAATTAACTAATTGTTTGTTTGCTATATTCAATTAATTACAAGTGTCATCCAACTTGAGGGAGTAAGACTTGGCACAATTAGTTCAGTCAAATCACTTTTTAAAAATATGTGTCAATGGGACAGAAGAAGAAATGTACTAATTTTAGATTAATTAAAGATAACAAATTGCATGTATTTTCAGTTGTTAGTGTGACAATAATAATATAGTATTATATGAAATCAATAGAGCAATCATTCCATCAGTATCCTGTTCGGAACTGACCTTTGCTCTAATTAGATCCCATACAAAGCAACACCGATTCATTTACTACTTCAGCCTATTTTGTGCCTTAGCTTACCTGGATAAACAGACATTGGCCTATTCTCTCCGAGAAGAGAGCTACAAGACAACTCGAATATATAACATTTTATGAAACACCCCTATTATCACCATATATAATGAAAAGAAATGATGATAGTTGTGTGTTAGGATGCTTCCACTTAAGGGAATTGTGTATGGAATGTACCATTATCTGATAGTGATAGGGGTGTTTCATAAAATTTATATATTTAAGTTGTAGCTCTCTTGGGGAGAATAGGCCAATGTCGGTTTATCCAGGTAAGCTAGCACTAATAGACTATACCAACATCACGTTTGGTTTGTGTACTTTAATCATTCCAAAAGCTGTATCAAAAGAAGGAGCGTGACATCCCTATCCTAATTCAAGAGCCATCCATTGATGATGAGGTATTGTAGTATGTTAAATATTGTTTGGTTCCGTATCTGTACAGTATATTGTTCAGTTTTGTCATTCATTGTGTCTATTCCTTGCAACAATTAGATTAGTGAAGTAAACAATCTCTACCATCCCTTCCATATGATTGGTTGATTACGTATCACATGGCATGCAATATTTCGATATCCATCATTACGATTAAATATGTGAGTAATACATTGCAGATTTAGATTTCTGTGTTAAAAAGGTTGAGGCTGGTGACGATTGCATGTTCGAAAAGCCAGTCTTTAGTGTGCAGGTCTGGATCAAATTTTTGTACTGATTAAGTGAAATCAGTCTACCAAATCCATAATGTTGAAATTTACTACAATTTACATAGTTCAATGGTCCAATAGGTTCATTGTCATGCTCTTTGAAGAACATTAATTATATAGCATGCAATATACCAAACTGTAATACAATTGTATATTATTTTTGGCATATTCATTGTAAATTTTGCAACACTTTGACTGGATCGTCTCATTTAAATGGGAATTCAGTCGTCAGTAATTAATACAGCACATTTTTAACTTAGAGTTCAATAGAAGAGGCTCCATGTCTATTAATAATAAATAATAATAAATTTAAACTTTTGAGCACATAATGCATAAAGCCTCTATGCGCTTCACATAAAAGTAATCCATAAAATAAAAAAGAGCAATTAACTCTACAACAATTGTCAAATTATCACTGATGAATAAAGAATCATCTTGGTTAAACTAAGCATAACCATGTTGCCCAGTGGTCCTGGTTGCTACAACCAAACGTAACTTAAATAATCTTATTACCTGCAATGTTTATGTTCTTTTCTAAAGAACTAAATTAATTCACAATGTTATAACTTTATTCAATTATGTAATGGTGTAGTCTATAGTTCATGCCTGCTTACCTGGCTATTGTCTGTTTATCCAGGTAAGCTAGGACTCATAGAATACCAACACTACTGTTGGTTTATCACACTACACTAAAACGTAATCCTACAGTAGTTTATAGGAAGGAAATGATAGTTTCCACACACCTTTCGAGCATGTTACAAAGATAGTAGAACTTACATAATCAATCCAATGTATAGTTGAATAGTAAGACTGCCTATTAAATTCTAAAGTTATCATTTGTTGAAATGCCTGTAATATGCATGTTTCTGTAAATATAATGTTATTGTTGCATATTCGAATACCGTATCTTGTGCTTACATCTATTTACAAGCATCTTGAGCACTTTGTGGATATTTGAGCTTTATAAATCTTATTATGTTATCTTATCTTATCCCACCAATTCTGAAGAAACCGGATTATAAAAATACACACGCTTCATTTTCATTGGAAAAATTCACATTTATTTTGTTTTCAAGAAGATCAAGTCAATAGAACTGCTATACTATTAAGAGGACACCTTCAGGACTAAAATGTCCCGTTAGAAGAGGTGTCACTAGGAGTTGGCTGCAGTGAAAAACGTATCTTTTCCTTCACTTCTATGACATAGAATAAGGATTAATTAATCCTATTAAAGAGTGGTTCTTTTGGATCATACATCAAATTAAACAATCTTTAAAAGCTTTCAGTCAGTGTTTTTGTTACTCTTAGTCTTGTAAACCTTGACTTTATTGTCCATAAATTTGTCAAGGCTACGTATTGGATAAAACATAAAATTGCCATTTTATAAACCCTGTTAGCCTTGCTGAACTATCAATGTGTGTTGTGTTAAAAGCTTTTTGAAAATGAACAACCTATCAAACCCAGGCCTTGTCTTTTGAAAATTGCATGCATGCTACAAATTAGAATCTTAAACAAATTCAGGTGTGTTGTAGGTGTGCTGTTAGACTTGCCCCAAGTCTGTATTTATTGTCTTTTTTATGTTAGTCCACCAGTCATTCAATTTTTGTCTGAAAATACAAGCTCAAGTAGTATAAGTATGAAATGCCATATGTGCAAAAATATTTATCTTTTTACTAATATTATGTCAAAACTAATTTGCTGTTTGTATCTTGATCTGTTGAAATTTACCAAATTTAAGTGTGCTGTAAATGGCACACCTCAAGGGCATTTTAGGGGTGTGTTAGGTGAGTGACTCCACTCCTACGCCTCAAAAGGGCCTGCAAACCGTAACACTTAACAGTTTTTTGTTTGAAGACAATGCATGTTAAGAATGGATATGGACCCATGAATTTATAGGTCCATGGACTAAGCATAACTTATTCTTATTCTTTATTGCCAGTAAGTGGCAGGAAACACAAAAGGGAACTAAATCCCTATGACAAGAGCCTGTGAATCCTCTTACCAAGTAGCACATAAAGATAAAATATAGCATTTCAAGAAATATATCAGAAAATATCCGCACAAGAAATATCAAAAAACCATTCATAAAATACAAAAACAAGCAGAAAAGTAAAAACACTTAACCTTTTTAGTTAAAAGACATTGGTCTTTAGATATTGAAATTTGTTATTTGTTTACACTGGAGGAACCCAAAGGGTGAAGCTCAGCTTAGAACATATTTTGCACCTAATTCGTTTCAAAGAGAATGCGTCATAAGAAGATAATAGGGCGCATTGGAAACAGGCGATGCGGCAGTACAGTGTGCGACGTGCAACCGAGTGCAATTTACAGTGAGCATGCAGATACAAGAAAACTTGCCTGAACAGGCAATGTTATTTGGCCAATATGGCATTGCCTGTAGGGAGGCAACGAGGGGTGTTTGTGACTTGTGTGTTGCACACTGCCGCGTCACCTGTTTCGAAAGCTCCCTAATGTTCGCTGTTGCAATGTATAGGTTGTATTTTCTACAACACTCCCTCTTAAACATTTCTTGTCATAACGGCAAAGCTATTTGAATTATAATATATAGTCATCTTTGTTTAACTAACTATTATATAAAGCATTGACATATTTAATGAATAAGTACACTAGATAAACACTTATCTTTATACACACAACCAATGCATAGAATCTATAATATTCCTTATGACCATTTACACAGGTCATGGAGCGGATCGGCGGTTTCCACTCAGGATAAATACAGATTATACGTGGGACAAGCTATGCGGTTACTGCTCGTCTGTGTAAATTGGCTTTTAGTAAAAGCGAAATCATAAAATAAAAGGAAATTACGAGTTTTAACATTTTAACAAAATTGTCATTGTATGCAATTTGATAATATAAAAATCAACCTTTTTACAATGGGTTCTGTAAAATAATGATTTTCATTTCACACTGTAGTTGTGACCTAATATTTAAAGGATGATTATCAATGAATACCTTACTTGTAGATGATTAGTTTTGTTTCATTAGTAAATCAATATTGTTAATAATAAATTTAATTTATTTTTAATATACATTATTGATTATCATTGTAATACTCTATTTGCATATTGATTGATTGAATATCCAATTCTAATTAAAAAATTTAAGACATTGATCTTGTAATGTCACAGTAAATTGTCACGTTCATTTTGGAATACGTTGCCTATATAATTTAAATTTTAAAGATTAGGAAAACTTTTAAACTAGTTCCTGATTGTTGTAAGTATACAGTAATATAATAATATATATATATAATAATGTATGTGATAAAGAATCACAGTCTGTGGATTTTTTAGTGTTGTTTTAGAGATGATCGTTGATTACCATTATTTGTCTCGTCTAGACTCAAGAGTACGCCGAAAGCATGAACAAGAGTGTGATAGCTCCAACAAAGACCAAAATGAACGACGGGACTCTATGGAGTGATCTGTCTTCCGGCACTAAATCATGGGCCTCCAAGGTATGTAAGATATGAATTGGATTGTAGCCGCAGAGCTTAAATAGCCTACATTGTCACTATCTGACTAGTCTGACACTCTATTCAGTGAGGGCATGTGACGCAGTGTGTTGGTCGTTGGATTACTGATCAAGGTTCAAATTCTGTCGCCGCATTGCTTGTATACTTAAGCAAGATACTTTACAATACTTGCCTCTCTCCACCGAGGTATATAAAATGGGTACCGATTAGATCAAGACACAACTTTGCGCTGATTACTAGCTGCATTATGGGAGTATGTTTCCATACGCGTTTGATCCAAAAAATGACCAGGGTAATAATGTGCAGCGCATAATGTGCAGCGCATTGAGAGCTTGCTTATATGCGCTATATAAGAATGAACTATTATTAGAGTCACAAAGTTGTAATGTCTAATTGCCATCTTTACAGGTTGCATCATCAACATCAAAAGGTTGGAAAGAAATGTCAAAGATGTTGACGGACACTGGTGGCCACGAAGCTCTAGAGAACACCTCACCAACTGATGACCCCTTGATTGATTTTGGAGATTGGGAAGGCAAAGAGGAACGTGATCGTCTACGGTAAATAATAGAGACATTTTTGTTATCTCCAGTCGCCAATCTAGCAAGACTGAAATAAATGTTTAATTTATATCATGATGATATATACTTGTGGCATCCTGCATTTTGAAAAATTTGTTATGAATTATTATTACGATATGATGTCAAGCTATTTCCCTTAAATATTTATTTTTTGATTTATTAAACTTTGTTTAATGAGGTAGACTCATAACAGCCGAGGCTGACAGGCATGCCCTCAACACTTTAAAAAACAGGAACTATACAAACACGAAAACTGAGAAAAAGAAAGACAAATGGGGATATAAATAGACCAGAAAGGATGAAAAAAAAAATATATATAGAGAGCCAAACTCATGTATACGCATACCTATCCGTGTTACAACAATTATAACTTTTTTCATTTGGGCAAAATTATTTTATGTACTGTTAGAGAAATAAAGTTATGTAGGAGGTAGGCATACCCTACTATATGTTGATCGAATCTGCGTATCTAGCCTCGGTTCATTGCATTGACATATCTAGCCTAGATATGTCAATGCAATGAACCTAGGCATATCTAGCCAGGCATAGCCTAGGTTCATCGCATCAGTGTATCTAGCCTAGGTTGATCACATCAGTGTATCTAGCCTAGGTTGATCACATCAGTGTATCTAGCCTAGGTTGATCACATCAGCGTATCTAGCCTAGGTTGATCGCATCAGTGTATCTAGCTTAGGTTCATCACATCGTCGTATCTAGCCTAGGTGTAGCCTAGGTTCATCGCATATAGCCTAGGTTTATCACATTGGCATATCTAGCCTAGGTTCATCGCATCGTCGTATCTAGCCTAGGTGTAGCCTAGGTTCATCGCATATAGTCTAGGTTCATCACATCGGCATATCTAGCCTAGGTTCATCGCATCGTTGTATCTAGCCTAGGCCTAGCCAACATATTTTTACTTCTTGAAATATTTTTATACTAGAACAAAAATAAAAGTTGTTGAATAATTTATGTTTAAGATTTTCTGATAAAATGTGATCTGTACAACAATTTTCATCGAATCAAACGATAACCAACTTTCACTTTAAATTCTGTGTCTTTGAAAATTAATGCATCCTATTTATCAACAGATCACTGGACTCTCATAAGAATGACACACCTCTTTTGCACAATGAGCCATCGCCTGTGCGACAACAGAGTGACGAATGGAAGACCGATGGCTGGGGAGGCTGGGATGATGATGATGACAACATTGATGACAATCCATTTAATCAAAAGAAGAATAAGATGGTTAATGATGGATGGGGATCATGGGAAGAAGAGGAAGAAGGAAACCTACTGATAAATAAAAGGTATAGCTTTTATACACGATACACACACAGTATCATGTCTAGCGACAATAAACATCCCGCAGTATCATGTCTAAAGCTGTCTACACTATCAAACTAGTTTGACCAAAAAACCGATATGACATTATCATGTCCATATATGAGGCACATCACATTTTCTTGTCACATAAAGTTTGATAGTGTAGACAGAGCTTAAGGGCAATAAACATCTTGCATTTATGTCTAGCAACATTAAGCATCCTGCAGTTATCATATCTAGTGACAATAAACATCCTGCAGTATCATGTCATCTGACAGCAGTCTTCATCCCATATGTAATACTGTAGTATAGTGAGATTCAAAGGGTAGGATAAGTTGACACAGTAGAACCCCTGTTAATGGAACACCTTCGTGACCCAATAAACTTCACCCATAAGGGGTGTCCCCTGAATGTGGGTTGGTCATAGTAAACCATATTTTTTCACAGGAAAGTGTCTCCTTAATATATAGGATTTGCATGAGCGTCCATGCTACACATGAGAATTTATGATAAAAGCTCTCTGATTGGTTGCTATGTTGGGCAGGTCAAAGATATTTTAAGAGAGTTGAATACAGTATATGACTTTGTAAACCCAAACCATAAATTGATTTTATATCTCGTTTTACTTTAATTAATAATATCTCTATCCTTTATTATTCAGCAAATCTAACACAAAATCAAAGAAGACAACACTAGAAGACACGTGGGATGATGCTGGTGGTTGGGATGATGCAGCATGGGAAGCAGTCGAACAAGAGGTCAAGAAAGCACCAAAGACAAAGTTAAAAAAGGGAGATTGATGACGGTTTCATCCGGCGGTTATTTAATAGGCAGTTTGTAATTTGTGCGGAATTAGCACAAGAGAGTTTAAAATCTGGGACATACTGCAGTCATGTCAAGTTTATTTTTATTTATTTTGGATGGTGTTATATTTAGGAATGTTGATAAATTGCCTGAAACGTTTTGCGACATCTTGTTCCATCATATTGAACATTAAAGTTGTTAAAACCGTCACTGTTATAGGCTTTGTACATGCAAAACTTGGCTGTTTGTTGCATTCAACATCTCGAAATGAAAACTCCTTATTAACCCTGGATGATTGTTATTATTAAATATTTAATATACGGTAAAACTCCTATTAAAGGGACACTTTTAAAACCTAACATGATTAATATGAGTGTCTTCATACTCTTAAAAGATATATTCATTCTGTTTTAAGGAATGCATCCCTTTAATAGAGGTGTCCCTTTAATAGAGGTTTCCCTTTAATAGAGGTGGCCCTTTAATAGAGGTGTCCCTTTAATAGGGGTGTCCCATTAATAGGGGTGTCCCTTTAATAGGGGTGTCCCTTTAATAGAGGTTTCCCTTTAATAGAGGTGTCCCATTAATAGGGGTGTCCCTTTAATAGGAGTGTCCCTTTAATAGGGGTGTCCCATTAATAGGGGTGTCCCTTTAATAGGAGTGTCCCTTTAATAGGGGTGTCCCTTTAATAGGAGTGTCCCTTTAATAGGGGTGTCCCATTAATAGAAGTGTCCCTTTAATAGGAGTGTCCCTTTAATAGGGGTGTCCCATTAATAGGGGTGTCCCTTTAATAGGAGTGTCCCATTAATAGGGGTGTCCCTTTAATAGGGGTGTCCCTTTAATAGGGGTGTCCCTTTAATAGGGGTGTCCCAAAGAAAGGTTTTACTTTAAATATCCAGAATAACATTCACATAATTGTATTAAAGGCACACTTGATTCAATTATTGTTCCAACCACTTCACCATTAACAAGTACTGTAATTCTAATCCATATTCCTCCAGTGAGCATAAATGTCATGCATGTATTGTATAATGCTAAATATGCTATAGGCTATACAGATTTTTTGTGTCAGATTTCCTGTAAATAAGTATCTTCAGTCAATAAGAAGATCTCAAATATACATGTATGAACATATTGATGTACTGTATTTTTAATATGCAATCAATGGGGTTTTTTTTCAGTTGTCACCAACAGACTGTGTACACATATTTTAGCCAATTTAATTGTGTGAAAAAAAAATACTACTGGTATATTTTTGGATGTAGATAATTGTATTCAAACACTTTATCTAAAGACTATATTAGCCTGGTTCATGATCTCACTAAAAACTTTTTTCTAAAATGTGTTTTAAAGGAGAGAATACAGGACCTCTAAAAGCATCTGTGTGAACGATCTGTAAACGGTTCATACTGGACTGGCATCTATATTTTTTCTTCAAGATACTAGCAGTGTTTTAATGAAAAAATAAAAGCTTTATTTATCAAACCAGTTCTTTTTATCTTAAAGAATGGATATTTTCATCTAAGATTTAAGCAGAATATATTCACAAATATTTGATTGGGTTATTTTGAAAACTGATTTTTAAGCAAAATATTTTTTTTTATTTTGTTGCTATTAAGAATGTTTGTTATTAATCCAGCCACTTGTGATTATCACTCTCATCTACTGACACCTGGCATTGTTGGTATTATTTAAATTAACTGTATTCTAATGTCATTAAGTTTAAAAATCCTATATTTTCCTCAATTGTAATTTTCTTTAAATGATTGATATATTGTCAATAAAAAATATGTATTGCCTAATAAGATATTATACTGTATAAATAATAAATGTCAATAATTATTTTAAATTATGTGGCAATACATATTTAGTGTTTAGATTTAGTTCCATGATGTTAGCATGTAATACAGTAATAATTATAAATTTAATGTTATTTATTAATGAAATTTATTTTTTTCTGTGTTTTATTTACATGCTTGATAACATTTATTTTAACTAATTATCATAATAAATCATAGGCACCAAAAGAGAGGGATGAACGAAGATGTGCTATACAGAGCAAATAATTCCAGATAATATATGATTATGCTATTTATTATAAGATTTGTAAAGACTTTACAAATTATTAATCTAAATTTCAACCCCCTCTTCCAAAAATTCTGTTGTCCCCTAATGTATTTTCCCCAATATGTAGGTTAATTAAATGTCATACTCATATTGTTATTTGTTATTGTATGTAAAGCAATCAATGAGACGATTTTAATCAATTATTTTGGTCAATGTGTAATAAATTGGTTATATACAAGATTATGATTATTATTATATACAAGATATTCATAGACTACAGTACTTTGAGGCATTCGAATCGGTCATTCATGTTAAACTGTGAAATGACAGAAATGGGCCTCACTGTTGCATTCAGAGAGAGATCAGATGGAATGGTGATGACATGGATGGAGGAATTCAGCATAACAAAAAGTGTGAGACAAGGGTAGCCTCATCATATCTCTTTGTGACATGCACAGAGAAAGCAGCGGGATGCCAGTGTGGATCATTATGGTGTCAAAATAGGAGCCATACCAACTTCTAACCACCGTTATGCTGATGACACGAAAGTTTAACATCAGCGATAAAAGAGACCAGTAAAAAGATGAATCAAACTCAATGTGAAGAAAACAAAACTTCTTGTTGCTATGGGAGATGCAAAGAAGTATAATATCTTGATAGATGGATGAGAAGAAGTTAAACAGGTCAACAACTTCTAGACTCAATTAAAACTTGCACTGCAAACTGCACAAATCGCAAGGATCGCAATGGCCAAAAGAAGGATGATATGAAGATGAAATTAACCAAAATCCTTGTACGGCTTGGAAGGCTGGACTGTTAAGAAAGGAGATGAGAGCTGAAATGTGGTTCTGGAGAAGATTGCTAAACATCACATAGAAAGAGAAAAGAACAAACAACATACCTGAGGAACTTGGTGTGAAAAGACAACTGCTTGGGGAGAATCGTGAAAAGAAAGTCAGCCTACTTTTGATCATAAGAGGAAGCGGCAGTGCACTAACACTGCAGATGATAGAAAGAAAGATAGAAGGGAAGAGAAAGAGAGGAAGTCAGAAGAAACAATGGTTTGATAACACAAAAGAATGGACTGGATTGAATTGAATTTAGTGCAAGCCAATTGGTGTCCTGCTCTAAACCTGCTTGGAAGAAAAATCCATATGTAAAGCTCTCTCTACACTATCAAACTAGTTTGACAAAAAAGTGTGATGTTCCCAAATATGGTAGTGATATGCTTAAGTATGGTAGTGATATGACATCATCGTGTCCATATATGGGCACATTAAATTTGTTTTGATAGTGTAGACAGAGCTTAAGATTTGAACAGATGGTAGCCAATCTTCAGTATTGATGGCGCCCGAACTTGATTCAAGATCGCTTGATTTTAAGTGTTATTACTGGGATTTGATGAACATTTAATTTTGGCTCAATTTATTTAAACTAACCGCCCAGTACTTATCAATTCACACTTGCTTTTTGTCACAGTTAGTGAATCAGTTCACCTTCCTAAACTAATCATATTTAACATTTAAACGCCTTTGTAGGTATGATTACCTTTATTTTTCAATACCAACTACTGTATTTTCAACAGGGTCCAGAAATCTATGCCACCGATATCGATGTAATGAAAGTATGTGTACTTTGCAACTACTTAAGTTAGGCATTTTTCATCTTAGTTATTGTCTTTTTCATGTTAGTATGTCAGTCGGCCTTTATATTCAATTTGCATGCTTGTATTAAATTCAGTATGCATGGATTGCTGTACTCAATCGTGTGTGTATATATATATAAAAAAATAATTATGGGACCTCAACTGTGTAAGGCTGGGTATAAAACCATTACACCAAACTCGAATTCACAAGGTTGTAATGAAATTAGCCTAATCACAAACAGCATTAGACACAAAAATAAAACAAAATAGAAATCAAATTTTACAGTAGGTAGATTTATGCACTCTCAGAGTTATCTGAAAATGACTTAATTTGAAGAAAAACAAAGGAAGCAATTTATAAATTTCTGAGTAGTTCATAGCATTTTATTTCAAAAAATAAATAAAATAAAAAGGTAATCATAATTCTATTAAAAAATGTTATTAATTGAAGTGTGTATATGATAAGCTGACTCTATAATGGATAAAAACAATCTAATTATTGCATTTAATTAATAAATTTGACTGCATTATATATATAAATAATTATTCTACACTGTCTATTAAAAAAGCATGTTTACTAAATTGAATATAAAAAATTCTCAAATAATAGATAAAAATAACCTACCTACAATCTTTAACAAACAATTTTTAATGATTTAAATTTAATTTTGGAAAAGAAAAACCAGTTTTCAATTGCAGTTAAATTAAATTATTCCCATTTCCTTAAATACTAATAAATTTACATGGCTAAATACCATCAATACGTAATCTCATTCTAATGTTAACTGGGAATTATTACAGTGCGTGGAATGCTTAATTTAAACTTACATTCATCAAATAAATTCAAATAATATGGCAAAAATAGCACTAGTTTAGGCAGGAATGAGATATTACGATTAAAAATGCATTATGTTTTATATTCATGCAATAAAGTACTATATTTATATTCTAAATGGTACTTTTATTGTATAATAAAATACTATATTTCTGATATACAGTACACATGCACATGACTTTCCAATACAGTACAAAATGATATTTTCAAATTAATATTATCACCGAGCAGTTTAGAATTGATTCTAATGCCTATGTCTATGTTTTTGAATCAAAAGGCAAATTACTGAAAAGATGACAATGATGTGGGAAGCAGTGGCTGGATCTCAATAGAGATGCAAATAAAGTATAGCAAAAAGCTGAAATTAAAATGATAAAGTAAAACAGCCAGAAAGAAATTGCAGGGCTTTCAAGTAACACTAACCCTTCCTATTATTCCTTATTAATGTATGTTTTTTCATAAATTACATTACAATTAAGAAATTTTATATATATATAATCTATATAAAATAAAATTTGATATTTGCCAAAATTTGCTGTGATTAATACAGTAGTATAATTTGATCAAGGAGAGATAACCTTATTTGTCCATCATTTGACACACTTTATATATCCTTAACAAAACATAAGAATATTTGTAATTTTCATCAAAATATAACAAGCTTTTAGAATAACTATAAAAAATAGCAGCAAAAAAAAATGGTTGCAAATTGAATGTATGCAGAATTATTACTTTTTACACTAAATATTTGTATATACTGTAAATGACAATCACATTCTCTTCTTCGGTATTAGCTCATTATTTAATCAGGTTCTCTCGCGACAAAACGTCCACATTGAAATCAACTCGCGCATTTAAACATCTGGAATCGAGTGATCCATTGACTTCTTCACAAGACTACTTGACATGCTAAAAAAAGGAAAATTAAATGAAACATTTACAAGTTTGTATTGTAAACAGATTATCACAATAGTTTATGTTTATTAGTAAACCGTAAAAATAAGACTTCAATTAAAAGAACTTAATTTTCAATCAATCATAATTGATTAATTTATTTTTAGGTGTTAGGGAAAAAATAAGTACTAAATACACGATCGTTAAATAGTACGTACTCTCGCATGCCATGTGACCCAAGATTGTTCAATCAAATGAAAGGAATTTATTGAGACGTTATATAATATCAGATATTATTATTTCCAAATATCAAATAAATGTCAAATCAAAGGAGGGGTTCTACCATAGTTCCAATATGCTATTTTTAAAAACAGATCTATAGCTCTGTCTACATTATCAAATTGTATGTGACAAAAAAAAATGTAATGTGCCCATACATGGACATGATGATGTTATATCACTACCATATTTGGGCATATCACTACCATATTTGGGCACATCACACGTCATTAGTTTGATAGTGTGAACAGATCTAAATCAATACCTTTTCATCATGTGATCATACACAAAGTTTGGCATAATGGTGATGGTTACAGTTCGAGGAGAATCTGCAAGGATTTTTGATACTTCTTTATCCTATAAAATTCAAAAAATTTGATTACAAAGTTAAAGCCAAGATTAAAAGTACAGATTGTATCAGTAAAAAGACACTTTTGAATTTAGCCTGTTAGATCTAAAACCAGATCTTACAAATAAAATGTACATTGTTTTTATTATATTATGGTTTTTGATAAACACCACAATCAACAAGCACATGATTTACCGTTTGTATAATTATTACTACACATCTGGAAAAAGTAAAAACTTGTTGCAACACTTCAAAAAATATCAGCAAGGCGCCAGTTTTTTATTTTCAGATGACCTAAGTTATTACTTACAAAGAATATTTAATAGCCTTTTACTTACAAATCACAGTACATGAATACTACAGTATTCAAACTAATTGTTACTTATTACAATGTATGCATATGGGAAATGGGTATTAGTTTGATTGTAAATTAATAAAATAATAATAATATCCTGGATTTATATAGCGCCTAATGTTGTGAAACCTCTAAGCGTTGAACAGTATTACCTCAGTCATTTTTTTCTGATCAAACACGTATGCAAACATACTCCCATAAGAAAATAATAAACATTTGGAATTGCCCAATAATTAATTATTTTAAACATAATAATTGTCAATTCATTTAATTAGGTATTAGAATAAAAATATATTAGTTGTCTCACCTTTAGACCAATGACATTTTGGCCATTGACCTCGAGCAAAGCATGGTCAATCAACAGACCATTCCTAGCGGCCGATGTCTCTTTTGCAATGGCTGTGATTTTACCATTCTTGAAAACAAATCCAACATAACCAGCGCTGTCTTTCTGCAGTGTAATTGTTCTTTCAAATGGTCTACAAAGAAAAAATTAACATGTAATTCATTATTATTAATACTTGCTGGTACCTAGATTCAAGGTATTATCCTGTGAATTTATGTTGAAGTATGCTGATGATATATTGAGAATTTTAATACCATGCCGGATTTATCAAAGTTGCTTCGGAAAAAAAATTGTATTAACTTTGCCTTAACTCATTGATTTTGCTTAAATCAGATTTATAAATATATATAAGCCAAAATATTTGCTTAATTTTGCTGCCCTCTAGAGTTTAATTTTGCGCATGCGCAAAGTAAAATTTACCTAAGACAATTTTTCTGCTAAAAGTTATTTGCTTAAGCGCTCCCTAAATATTTCAGGTTAAGCAAAAATATAAGCAGATATTGATGAATGCCAACCCAGGTCTCCCTACCTAGTGTCTCGATATTATTACTCATCATATTCCAAGTAATCTCCTATCGCTCGCTAAGGTGCAATTTCTCCTGACATTATATATAAAACATCGCAAATTTATGATTTATGCTTTTCTACTACTACTTACTAGGTATCTTTTGGTGACCTAAAGGTGACAAATATGTTGGAAACTAGTTTTCCACTGTGCACATTGGCCTGCTGTATTGCCATGCTTTGGAGAGGTCTTAGCATACGGTACCCATTATTTACTATGCTGATCGCCAATATTATAAAAGAGCACCCTCTATGTTTGGATGTATGATAGCCCTTCATTTGTCCGGCCTTGCTTGATAAATCAACTGATATTTCATGTTCCCTAGCTAGTACGACTGCAACTACTAACAATATGTGTACTTAGTATTGAAGTAGAGAAAGAGAAAATATCCTAACCGGGAAATAATGTTTGAACTTTCATTTTTAACAAATAATGATAACCAAATAAAAGCAGGAAATGATGATCAGGCTACCTTTGACCTCAATTCTCTGTCTACACTATCACACTTGATGTGATAACAAAAATGTGATGTGCCCACATATGGACATGATGATGTCATATCACTACCATATTTGGGCATATCACTACCATATTTTGGCACATCATACTTTTTTTTGTCAAACTAGTTTGATAGTGTAGACAGAGCTTTAGACTAGCATCAAACTGAAAATGGCAGAATGTTGTAACTAAAAGTAAAACCACAAATTAAAAAACAAAATGCTTACCGATCTCTGACAGCGAAGGTAATTCGTTGTTCATCAGCTTTCTTAAGGATACTCATCGCCTTGTCTCTGCTCCAACCAGCAACATTTGAGCCATTTATCTGCAGAAGCTGATCTCCAAACCTCAGGCCACCCATAGCAGCTGGTGAACCAGACAATACAAATGCTACAAAAATTCCCTGAAATAAATTTGAACCATTGTTAACCACCACTATACCCAAACAAGGTTACAAATATCAGTATTTTTAAGTATGTTTTATGTCTTGTAATTTTTTTTGTCTTTTTAAAATTTGTTATTGAGGACCCCATTGGAAAAAAGTCCCACATTGGGACTTTCATGGCCTATCCTGCATCTCTGTCTTTTTTAATTTAATATATATATATTTTGTATCATAAACTGTGCATGTTTTTTTTAATGAGATGCAAATAAACCAAATAAAAAAATCCAATTAAATAAGTTAGGCTGTGTTCGGACGTAAAATCAGTTACATGTGTAACTTTACATGTGTAATCAGTGATCGTTCAGACGATGAACAATTTACATGTGTAAACTAACAAAAAATACCCAGCAAGGTCATATTTCATGCATCTCTATTACTATTAAGGTCAAATTGCTCCTTATCTTGCAGTTAATCAGCTTGCGGTTTAAGGTTTAATTGAAAAATCCACCTCATGAGGTAGATCCTTAAATTCTCAAGTTTATCTCAAAATTTACACCACACGCGACCATTACACATGTAAATTTGGTCCGTCCGAACAGGCTCTTACTGTCTCTACTGCAGCAGAATCTGTTGTATGGTAGCCTCTGTATTTATTGCAATATATGCAATATTCATTGAATGGCAGTTGCTACAGTAAGAGACCCCATTATTATCTTACATACCTTGCTAACAGCCTGTACTCTCATACCAATCTTTCCATTTCCGTCTTTACAAACAACAACTTCCCGGATGCCTTGCTTGATTTCTGCTCTTGCAATACCTACATTGGTCTGCCCCGAGACTGGGGCAAGCACACCTCCGCTGGATGGAACAGCCACAGTCTATAGTAGATTATTCATACATAAAAGTGTGCAAGTATAAGAAGTGATGAAAAAAAAACAGGCCTACGATAATATCTTTAATAATAATATATTTATGCTAATCCAATTGATACAGTATAATAATACAATATTTAATGTCATACAGACTCCTTTTTGAGAAACCCCTTTTCACACAACACTTTCCACTGAAAGGAAACATGGGCAATATATATTTTAACACTACGACCAACCCAATTAGGAGACACTTTGTTGGGTCTTGAAGGTGTCCTCATATAGGTGTTCTAATGTATAACAGTTATTATCTGATTGCTACAAAAGTTTAAAAGATCTAATAATAATGGTAACAATTACTAGAAGACTAATATTTAGTCACAATATTTGTTCAAAAATAATTATACAATTACATACAGAACTGTATAGATAGTTGCTTTTTCATTAATTGACTAAACTCATTAACATGTTTTATGATGATCTACTTAATAATAATAATATAGGTATTTGTATAGCGCCAGAATCAACTAAACCGAAGTAAAAATCAAAGGCGCTTATATTGAATGTTTAAAAAATGCGTTTTAAGTTCTTTTTTCAAAATAGCATTAGAAGTTAAATGAGAGGGAGGGAATTCCAAAGAGAAGCAGCAGAGAACATAAAAGACCTTTGTCCATAAGATTTGGTGTTAATTCTAGGAACAAGATCATTAGCAACCTTTTGTTTTTATACAACACACCAATGACTACGTACGTTGAGTCAAAACTATGGATGTTCATCCTAACCATATTAGCTCGCGAAAATAGCTGTGTCAGAACTTCGTAAGAGCGACATTGACGATAACAAAATTTAATTCACTCACCTGTGGAGATTGTGCCACTACAGGCATATTTTGAGCGATAGTCTCCGGTGTTAGGCTCAGGCCCATGTACTCATCCAGTGATGGGTACAGTCCAGAGGGCTGCTGCCCTGGTACAGAACCAGATGTAACTGTGTTGGCTACATGTTGACGATACTGCACCTGTGCCTGAGGAAAGAATAAAAGTATTTCCTAATATAATTTAAAACAAATCTTGTTAATTCTAATTTTTGAATAGAGAACTTTAAAATCGTAGTCATATTTGTTGAGGCTTGCTTACTCATACTGGGAATAGTTATTTACTTCGGTAGTTGTCTCCTATCCATCAGAGTTAGCAATAGCTAAACCAACCAACTACCAAATAATTAAACTGAACAGACCACATAAACAAAGATTCTAACCGACCTTTCCCTGATTAGTGTCAATGAGAAATTGTGTAATTAATCATTTGTATTGGTGTTTTCATATCCTGAGTCTGAGGTACCATTCAATGTAAACATCCCTATACGGGTGAATCTGTATTTTGACTACACAAATCACCAATTGATTGTCAGAATACACTGTTTAGAGTCACCCTCTATAAATAAGGTGAAATAAAATAAAAAATAAAAACAAATAAAAGAATTCAAATGAAACCAACCTGAGCCATTTTATCAACTTTCATATCTTCAAGTGAGGGATACAGAGACATCTTGCAAATTAGTTTTATTCTATTGATTAATAAAAACAAAATTAATGTATTATTTTTAAAGAATCATTGACTATAAGCATTATAAAGTATCCATAAATTTTATCAAAAATGTAACTACAGAAGCGTAAAAAAACAACAATAAGCATAAAACTAACATAGCGCAACAATTTCTTTTATCATTCAGAACATTTTTACAGCAATTTTTTTCTCAGGATAAGGACATGGCATGGTGTCCTGAAATCCCCTGAAAACGCTATGTTATTTCTGTTACGGTTACGCTTCCCGGCACAGTATTGTTTGTTATCGATCAACGAAGAAGATGTCTTCCGTTTGGTGAAAATGGCAAAATTAATAATAAATAATTTATAAATTATAATTTATTTATTGTACTCTCCTTTATTTAATCATTAAATGAGTTCTAAATTAATAATAATAATATAGGCTAGCTAATAGCCTATATACTAGGCTGCTTTATAGTACTATTTTACTAGGCTTAGACTATGATGCTTAAACTAGACTCTGCAGGGCCTAGCGGACCCCTCCACCAGGCGAGAGCCTACCTAGGCTACTTGCTTCTACTCCTTAGTAATAGTAGTAGTAGGCCTGACTGAGGCAGTGAGAGCCTAGCCTCGCTGGCGAAATCAACTCACTCGGTAATTAATAATAAAATAAATAATATATAATGTGTTGAACTGAATAACTTACTAGGCCTACTTCGATTTAGAATAATGTTGAACGTAGTAGATGCTGCTTGTTGTTAGATTCTTGGATTTACACGACGAGAATGTCCGGAGAGAGAGAGATATATCAACAAAAAACTACTGAATTTGACTCATCTGATTAAAAACTAACGTCACATTTCTCACGTGAATTGATGATGAAATGTCTATTTTTAGAAAACCATGTGAGGGCGCCTATTTTTACATTAAAAGCAAAGATCTTAATAAGATCTTTGATTTAAAGGTAAGGTGCAGGCAAAAAATTTCTATTGATCATACATTCCAATAATTATCGATCTATCATAATTTTTGGGATTTTATTTGTGTTACATGAGCTTGTTGAAAATAAGCACTTTCTTATCAGTTCAAATTACACAGTAAAATATCTATTCTTTTGTACACAAATTTTGTAAATAGAGAGGCATTTTAAAAGCTATGAAAAATAAACGGTGTGGTAAAAAACGTTATCAGATGACTAAATATAGGTAATATAACTTGAATATTACATTTCTGATATTTTTATTCACCTTCACATTTTTATTTTCATGCTATAGCAAAAATTATCCACCGTATATCCACCATCTTTTTTCACCTTCTAGAGAGTCACCAGACATGTTATTACATTAGGTTATACCTAACTACTGAAAAAAAGTCTTCTTGGTTTTTATAGAAGAATTTTGCCAAATTTTGTATTTGACCATAATTATTAAGGGAAATTCATATTTTTTCGTCTTGATTTTTGTTACAAATATTTTATTTATGTACAATTAACCAAATATTATATTTAAATTCATGCCTGTACCTGAGCTTTAATCCAATGTCGTAACTCTTTATATATATGGCTCTGGTGAATGTAGCTGAATAGCGCCATCTATGGTTTGTATTATAGCGCCTTCTATAGTTTGAAACATCAGAAATTGTATTTTTTCCGAAAGTCTGAGATGGGATTAATCACAGAATGGCTACTAATTATTTATTGAAAGTTATTTTGTCCATTCTGTCAGTTTATTCATTTGTATTCATATGTATTATATTCTGCAATCAAAGCTTTTTTTGCAGCATTTTTACACGCATTCGGAAAAGGACGATAGTGGCACTGGAAGAAGAACGGTAGCTTTTAATGTGACGTAAGTGATAGAGCCTATCCTTTTGCTCTTTTGTATAATTTTGTATGAGTATAGAAGTTTAAGTAAAGTTAATTATCACACTGAATAGGGTGATAATACCGAATACCTAATACCTACTCGGCCTTAAACAACATCCTTCCTTACCATCTTTGTTATCTATTTACTTTTTCATTCCTTCTTTCATTCCCATCACACACGTACTAAATAAATTATCAATACCTTTCCCATACAACAAATTCTTTCCAACATAACATTCGATACTCTGGACCCACCATTTGGAACAACCTACCACCCTCCGTCCTAAAATCTGCTTTCCCAAAGATACTTCTCTCAAAATTAAAAAAATACACCTTTTCTTATACTTATTAAATATAATTAGTCGGTCATGTCTCGATCTGAAGTACCAACAGATTTTTTTTTTCTGTTATTCATATTTTAGATTATGAAATTTATTATTATTTTCTTCAATGTACTGACGTATTTCTTTTCTTTTTTATTTGTGTTTTTTTTTTCTGTCGAGGCTCAACCAGCCCAAGATGTTTCCCAACATCTTTCGGTGCTTTTGCCTTCATTTTCTGAAACATTTTTTATTTATAATACTGTTTCTTTGTTATCCTATGTATTCAGATTTTGTAAATAAATGTTTATTGAATTGAATTGAATTGAATTGAATTGAAAAGCAGACTGTTTTTCGTATACCGAGACATCCGATTTATTGAAAAAAAAAGTAAGCCTACTCAAGCTCCAATACGATTATAACGACGAGCATTTGGCTTAACTTCGTTCTGTTTTAATTGTTCGAAGATATTTCAAGATTCAAGATTTAGAATGGAGATAATATGAGTACATTTTTAAAATTTTAAAATGTATATTAATAAAATTATTACTATATACAATATTTATATTATTTAAAACAATCAATATATTAAAAACAGACATGAATACTACAACAATACTGCAACATATAGGCCCTAAGAACATCAAAAATACTATTAACATTACATTATTACTTTTGTCTTTTGTTAATAACTTTATCAAAACGAATGTAAATCTTATTCTATCATTGCTGTTTTAAGTTAAAGTGTTTTGTTCATGGCTCTTGGAGGAACCGTTTAATACAGTCGAGTGCCATCGGTAGGTTGTCATTATTCCAATAGAGATTATCATTATTATCATCATCCACGTTCCTAAAAGCAGCAATGCGTTAACCATGGAGGGATACAAAAAACACATTTTCCACAATAACAAATGTCTACTTTTGATTGTTTTTTAAAAACATTTTGAGGATAAACTGCCTGGTAACCAGAGAGTGAAATGTCACTCTTCCCTATAATCCACAATCTATGGGAACTATCAGTTAAGGCTAAAATATGTGGCACCACCGAAGGCTTTGCGAATGATGTTGATAAAATCAATTCTTTAAATGTATTCAACCATTAGCAAACAGGAGGTGATTACAAAATATACCTAATCAATAGAATTATTGTGTAAGATTACAGTACATTCACACTGTACCATTCAGTGACATCATATTCATGGAAACGGAACGTAAGTGTGAATGTAGCTGGACAGCGCCATCTATGATTTTTATTAGCGCCTTCTATAGTTTCAAACATCAGAAATTTTATTTTTTACAAAAAATCTGAGATGGGCTTTATCACAGAATGGCTACTAATCATTTATTAAAAGGTGTTCTGGCCATTCTGTCAGTTTATTCATTTTTAATCATATGTATTATATCCAATAAAAGCAACGTGCAGCATTTTTATACGCGTTCGGAAAAGGGCGATAATGGCACTGAAAAAAGAACGGCAGATTTTAATATGACGTAAGTAGAGCCTATCATTTTGCTCTTTTGTATAATTTTGTATGAGTATAGAAGTATAAGTAACGTTTGTAACCTAATTGCAATTTCACGCGAAATAGGGCGATAATACCGAAAAGCAGACTGTTTTTATAGCCTTGGTTTCGTGTACAGATTGAATTGTTAGGGAAAAAAAAGTACTTAAAGTCTTAAAACGTGTAAATACGATTATAGACGAGCATTTGGGTTCTGTTTATATTGTTTGAAGGTTTGCATGGCGAAAAAAGGATGTTGTTTAGGCATATCGTTGTTGTGTTTTTGTAAGCGTAGTAGAACAAAAAGTAATAAAATGATCAAGGAGGTAATATATATAATACAGAGTGAATTTACAAGATTTGAAAGATGATTTTTTTGTGAATATAAGTAGTTTTTACGCCACAAAAGAGAAACAAAAACACTAATCTTTACGCAACAATATAGTCTTAAGCCAGTTTCCGCATGCATGCCCCATAACTACAGTCGAAATTCCTTTTCAGGCGCTGCTACACCGTTATGCATTGTCTGAATGATTTCCCTTTTCAACTCGGTTTTTTTCTTACCAAGATTCTATTATTGCTGTTTTGTTTGTTTTGGCCTGTTTTGCGAGTGCAATCAATATAATGGTGTCGTTATTCATAGGGATTTTATTCTTAACATTTACCATACCTAAAAGCAATGCGTTAACCAAGTGGAGGAAATAAATAGGCCTAGGTCTATATACATTTATTTTCTCTATTTCTCAGCTACAATTCTTCTTTCCTATCTCTTTCTGGTGCTTTTCATTTAAAAAAAATAAAAAACATTCATTTGAGAACTTGTTAGCAAAATTAAACATTTACTGTATACATGGTATTTACTACAATAATAATATAATAGGGATTTGAATGTAAAAACTTCTCCTTCCTTCCACTCAGCAAAAAAATAAAAAATAAACACTTTTTCCGGTTTTTTCAGTAGGCTGGTAGTAGGTGTCAACAATTCAAATTTCAGCAGACACACGGAACTAAGTCTATCAGAGAAGTTTACTAGACATATTAACCAACAAGCTCTTGTAAAGTTCAAGTAAGATATTTTGTAAACTAAACATTACAGTAAAATAATAAAACTACAGGGCCAATGATTGTCAGCATACGCTGTTTAGGGTCACCCTCTATAAATAAGGAATAAAATAAATAAATAATAGAGAAATTCGATCTGTAAACAAATAGAAAACTGTTTTTGGGCACAATTGAATATCGTCACTACGCATGATTTTGTGATAAAATAGTAGAAAATTACAAAATATTGGAACTTTGACGCCAAATCATGACGTACAATGAGAAATATTGTGACCATTCTATAAAGAAAACATTTTTTTTCTAATTCAACAGACAGAAGATCGTGAAATATAAACGGTTTGACGCCAAGTTGGGTATTCTACTTTATGATGGAAATTTACATAGTGATATGTTTAAAAATTGGTACAATCGAAAGACCCGTCCCAAAGAATCTCCTCCTTTAGGGACATACGACACATGCGCTATTGTAGGCAATTCAGGAGTGTTAAAACATAGTCATTGTGGCAAGGAAATTGATGAACATGACTTTGTTATTAGAAACAACATGGCACCAACCGAAGGCTTTGAGAATGATGTTGGTACAAAGACAAGCCTGATGTCTATTAACAGTGCTTTAGTCAGTCAAATTAATATGTGCCTCGAAAATGCTACATGTCTTCCTACATATTTGAAGAAATTTAAAAGTCTTACTAAGAATACTATACTATGGTTTTCAAAAGTTTTCTCTCCAAGTAGCCGTCAAAAAAAATATTATACGTTATCAGAATTTGTCAAAAATGTGTCATTGCCTCTACGAATCGGGTTTCCTACTGGAAAAATGTCAACAACTGAGTAAGTGGGATTGGTCTTATCCGAAAGGTCCACATTTCTTGCTTTTACATAATCTTTTAATTTAGCACTTAGCTTATTTTATTTTAATCTCCCCATTGGAATCCAGCCACTGTTACTCAAAGCATTGTAATTTTATTCAGTGATTTACCTTTGGATTCATATAGTATTTTGAAGACATCCTCGATGTGATTTATGGTCTTTTAAATGTTATATTTCTTAATGTATCAAACAAGTAAATAGACACACTTTCATTGCACAACTTGACAATATGGCCTATGTACATTCCTTCCATTCAGTTTCACTAAGTTTAGATGTTGGCCAATTACATGAATTCTACAGGCAATGATCATTAGTACTTTTGTCAAGTCAATAATATTATTGCTATGTTAAGGCTTACTGATGAAACAAGCAATACTAAACGCACTTTAATTTATATTCTAGGTTCTGGAAGATCAAACGTGCTTCATCCGGGTTAATGATGTTCTCTGTTGCTGCAACGTTTTGTAGAAACATAACTCTTTATGGATTTTATCCATATTCAACATCACCATCTGGTCGTCAATTAACCTACCATTACTACGATAATTTTTCCTTTAAAAATAGTCATGATATGAACAGTGAGCATAAAACATTAACAGACCTAAACAAAACAGGCGTTATCAGAGTTATAACAGACGATTGTAATTAATAACCATTGTTTATGCTATTCTGACACGTTTTAGTAAAAACGAAATTAATACTGTTATCAAACCTAAAGTGAATATACCACAGTAGTATATACTAAATTCAAGTGTCTACGACCAGTAGTTACGGAGATACATACGTGCCCTGGGTTGTGGGTCAAAGGTCATAAATGATATTTCCGGTCATTTTTTACTAAAATATCCCATTAGCTTCTGATCAATTTGAGACCAAAATTACCTCGCTGTTTGTTGAGACATATTGGTGTTTGGTCTTATGACCTTTCACCCTGACCTTTTGATCTTTCGCCACATTTTCAAAATGTGTAACCAAGCCAAAAATGGATTGTTTGGCCACCCTAAACCAATTTCTGAAGTCAAATTCTCTGGACCTAAAAGTGCATACGAAAGTTGATCTAGCTACTAGAGTAATAAACGTTATCGACGATCTGGTGTATTAACAAATATATCTTATACAGTGTGATTTAGTTTTTATAAAATGAAAACAATTATTCCTTAAATTTGAAGGTATCTGATAAAATAAAGTAGACCTAGATATTTAGAATAAAAATTGTTCATATTTCTTTGTTTTATGTATAGGCCCAATCAGACAGACATCGTCGTACGTCAAAACCTGAAGCATCTTTACTTGACTTGTCGGTGCTTTCGTATTGCACCATACAGTTGTATAGGCTACTGAGTCTAGTTCAAAAATATGTTGGGAAAAATAGTAGGCAAATGGTTTTCGGTTTTAAATGAATATATAAATATGTTGTCCTGACCACACACTACAAATCAACCCTCCGTCATCCACCGCCTCCATATAAAAGGAGCATAAATATGCAAATTAGCTATAAAACCAATATTTTCTTCTAAACTACGGTCCATTCATTACAATTTTTGTGGCAAACCCTTTATTTTCATACCCATCTTTTCGAGGTTTTACGGTATGCATAGTACTGTACTACGTGTATTTCTTTCATTCCAGTCGCCCATTAGCGGATCTCCACTAACAGTCTGTATCTCTTACCTACACATTTTAGTCAATATGATGTAATTTTCAAATGATATCACATACACAAGGCCCGACACAAGGTCATATGTGATCTGTTAATATTGTTCGTGGTTCATAAAAACAATAGAAAAGGTAGTCGTTTATCCAGAAGCTAAATTTACCCAAAAAAGTGATTTTCAAAAATCACTCAAGTGTGACTTAAATTACGTTTTCACCCGTTATACATTGTATGTGATCTATGGAAATTTACTTGTTCATTGGGTATGAAAACACAGGGTTTGTCACAAATAAATAGATTATTAGTTTAGGAGTGCAAAACCTGTTATACATGGTACACTGAAAATGCTTTCAATGTGTTCATTGGGTATAAAAGCATAGGGTTTGCCCTAAATATTGTTATTTTAGGGGAGATATCGTAAACATATGGGTTTTATAGCTAATTTGTGTATTTATGCTCATTTGCATATTAAGGCGGTGGATGACGGAGGGTTGATTTGTTGTACATGATCAGAACAACATAATATACAACATTCATTTACCTCCGCCATGTTTCTGAGTGCTTTCATTTGTTTGTTTGTTAGCAGGATTACTCAAAAAGTAATTACAAGATCTTTACCAAAATGAATGTACAGATAGATTAAATTCATTATATTTTTGGACAATTTGGGACCACGGTCCCAATTCTGGACCACTTTTTAATATACTTTTCAGTTCTGCTAGTGTTAAAAGATAGGACAGAAATTTCAAATGCCGGTGAGCAGTCTTAAAGTAACAAGTAAACAAAAATTGTATATTATTTTTCTTCTTGAAAGGCGGGTTACATAACCTTTATATCAAACTCGCGCACACACGCTTATAGTGTAATTATCCTAATTCAGACACAGCATTAAGACACACACCTTTTTCTACAATTTTGTCTCGTTCATAATGCTAGCAGTAGCCTAGTAGTTTTTAGGTCGTTGGGAATTTTAAACATGTTTAATTTTCTCCCGTCTGGCCTCGTCGAACTACTGTCGGAGTTGGCCTTAAGAAAAGTATCACGGTCGTTATCGTCCTGGTATGGTATGGGTGGTACGGTATAGCAGCCTTTACGATTGTAAGACACTGGGAACGGAGGCCTACATTACAACAGTTTGGCTGGATTTAAGGAAATCCATCATGTTTAAATATTTCATTTTCCTTTGTTATACCAGGGAAGAGTTAAATTACTGTAATTTAACTCTTCCCTGGTTATACACGTAGGTCTAACTGATTCATAAATAATTCTAATCTAAAACTCAATCTAAAAAAAATGCATATATCTCTTTGCATTCTTACTAGAAATTTCCCTATGAATTCCTGTTCCCGTTTGCCTGTTGTTAACACACGTACATACTATTGTTTGTTTAATTTAATTTCCGCCACTTGTAACAATCTACAAATTCACAATCTCCGTAACTCTCCATCGTTAAGTCAATTCATTTGCTACCGTACCTATACATTTCATTCTGTAACTAACTAAATAGAAATTGAAAAATGTATTTCAAGATTCAATTTTATTTTGCCAATTAAAATGGAAATAATATGAGTATATTTTTTAAATTTTAAAATGTATATTAATAAGTATTACTATATACAATATTTATATTATTTAAAACAATCAATATATTAAAACAGACTTGAATACCAGGGATACATCATTTTAAAAGCAACATATAAGCACATCAAAAATACTATTAACATTACATTATACTGGTTCCAATAATTAGATAAAATATGCAATAAAACTGGCTAAAAGAATAAATGAAAGTGTTGACTTTTCTATGCTTAGACCTACTATTCAGCGTTATACAACCTGATCGAGTAAGGAACACAACTATTAATCTTTTATCTCTCGGTTCTACATAGATCTATACAGATCATTTCATTTTTATTTCAGTTAAGTAAGAAGTTAGATTATTAAATATTTTTATTCACCAATACAATACAATACAATACACGTACCAATAAGAAACAAACGTGTTGTCTAGTGTATTAAGAGTACTGAATTTGATGTAGGCCTAGATGAAAGGGATCTCGAAAAAACCACTAGAAGATTGTGATAGGAAGCCCACTACATAGACATATAAAGTGGCTTGTGTTGCCCGAAAGCTCTGCTAACTTTTCTGGCCGTTTTGTTTTTAAATGTATTCAACCAGGAAACAGGAGGTGATTAAAAAATATCTAATCATGTTACAAAGAACGAATTGATTTATAGTATAGGATTCAAGTACATTCTCACTGTATCATTTAGTGAAATAGTTATTTATCCATGGAAATGGAACAAGTGTGACTGAGCTGAAATACTATATTCACCTCATTCAAGTATTGTTTATCAAAGTGGATTTATCAAAATGCCTTTGATGTAATGTTTTCCAACATGTATTCAAAAACAACAAAGAGATGCTGAATAGGAAAATGATTACAAAGAAACATTTGTGTTAGATAGCAAAATCACTTTAGTTTCACGATCTGAGTATGAATGCGTAATAACTCTCCTTAGGCCTAAACAAAGCTTAAAAAGCTACTGTAGGCTACATTAAAACTTGTTTATGGAAGACTATAGATATCTCCATTAATAGAGATATCTCTATTTAAAACTAAGGTATCTTAGTTTTAAATAGAGATATCTTAGTTTTTAATAGAGGTCTTAGTTTTAAATAGAGAATCTCTACTTAATAGAGATATCTTATCTATATTCTTTATAGAGATATCTCTATTTAAAACTAAGACCTCTATTAAAAACTAAGATATCTCTATTAAAAACTAAGATCTCTCTTGAATAAATGACATATGGCGTGCCATACTTGTTCTGTTTTGTGCAATAATTGTTGTTATTATATATTATTAATATCAGAGTCATATATACTTTCTTTTCTCATTCTCTCTGAGTAATTAATTGTTCATTTGTAATGTTAATACACATTCTAATGCTTTTCTAGTTGTCTAAACATCATTACAGTACAGTAGGTTTTAGCTAATAGAAAAAAATAGTGCACAAAGCCTAACGTGAAAAAGGGAAAATGTATAAAACCAATTCCATTATTGAAGCGTTTCCACCAAAGGAATGCCCCATATAGTCACTATACAGTCGCCATTACTTCTTAACAAAACGCCTCAAAAGAAATGTATGAAATTGGAGTTGTTATTCATTGTATTTTATTGTCTTGATGGTTTAACCGTGGAGCTATGGTAACAACGGCGCTCATGAATATTTTTCGTTCAGCTACAATGCTTCTTTTCTATCAGTATCTGATTTATTTTTTTTTTTTTTATTTTAGTTTTAAAAATCAATAACAAAAACGGAATAAAAAATGTCTACCCGGATTGTTTAGCCTACATTAAACTTGTTATAGTGGTGGTTAGTATAATTGCATCCCTTAATAGTTTGCTAAAAGTTGTCAGAACTGTAGATCAGATATATTACTAATTATTTGTATAATCATGGACCTATAATTTAGGTCCATGGGTTAATATTACCAAAATGCTTTAATGCATACCGTATTACATCATTTAAGCTATTAATTATATTAAATCATTTCCCCTTTTCAAGTTTATATCTATTATATTCCAGTAACTACTCATTTTATGTGTGTATATAAGGAAATGTAGAAAATAAGCGACTCAAGTTGACTACATTAAACTTCTATAATACATTTTACTGCAAAACTAATACAATCAAATTTCCTCTACCTCGCTATCTCTCCCTAATTAACAACAAATAAACACCACTTTTGCCGTTTGTTTAAAGATGAGTATATCAGTCACATATCCCTTTTTTCAATAGGCTGGTAGTAGGTGTAAACAATTCAAATTTCAGCACACACCCGGAACTAAGTCTCTCAGAGAAGTTCAGTAGACATATTAACCAACAAGCTCTTGTGAAGTTCAAGTAAGATATTTTGTTAAAACTAAATTAATAATAGAACAGTATTTCACTAAAAAATATAAATATATGCAGTAGGCCTTCCACTCAGCAAAAAATAAACATCACTTTTTCCGGTTTTTTTCAGTGGGCTGGTAGGTGTCAACAATTCAAATTTCAGCACACACACGGAACTAAGTCTATCAGAGAAGTTCAGTAGACATATTAACCAACAAGCTCTTGTAAAGTTCAAGTAAGATATTTTCTAAACATTACAGTATAATTATAAATACAGGCCTAATAATAGAAAAGTATTTTGGACATAATTGAATATCGTCATCGGCACAAGAATGATTAAATATCATTTGTTTCTTGTATCTAAAGCTTTGTCTACACTATCAAAGTTTATGTGAAAAGAAAATGTGATATGCCCATAGGGACATGATGATGTCATATTTCTACCATATTTGGGTAAATCATACTTTTTTTGATAGTTTGATAGTGTGGACAGAGCTTTACTTGTATATTGTATTAAATTTATCCATCAGCTTTTTTGTCATCGTATTTCATTATGTAGTAGGCCTATAGCATATTTGCAGCATAATATAATTTAAAAACAAAAATAATAATAATAAACAATTTTTAGATGTAACTAACTGCGCATGATGATTTTATGATAGACAAGCCATTTTTGCAGAAATATTGAATGGAAATAGTGTAGCCTACCATCCTACAAAACACTTTTTTTTCTATTTTAACAGACAGAAGATCGTGAAATATAATAAACGGTTTGACGCCAAGTTGTGTATTCTACTTTATGATGGAAATTTACATAGTGATATGTTTAAAAATTGGTCCAATCGAAAGACCCGTCCCAAAGAATCTCCTCCTTTAGGGACATACGACACATGCGCTATTGTAGGCAATTCAGGAGTGTTAAAACATAGTCATTGTGGAGAGGAAATTGATGAACATGACTTTGTTTTAAGAAACAACATGGCACCAACCGAAGGCTTTGAGAATGATGTTGGTACAAAGACAAACTTGATGTCCATTAATGGCGAATTAGTCAAGACAATAACTAATTGTTTTGAAAATACTACATGTAGTCCTACATATTTGAAGAAAGTTAAAGTATTGAATGATACCATATTATGGTTTTCACGGGTTTTTTCTCCAAGTGTTCGTCAAAAGCAATATTATGCGCTATCGACTTTTATCAGAAATCACTCAATACCTTTCCGAATCGGTTTTCCTACAAAGCCATTGTCTACAACTGAGTAAGTGAAACTAAACTATCTTTTTCACTTTAGCAATATGAACAATATTATATACAAAAATTGATTGATAAGTTGACAAGAATAAAGCATGCTCAATAAATTGTCTTTCACACCTGTTCTGGTACGGTTCCGTCCGGTGTTGGTATCGTTATCAGAACTATTGCAAGCATAGGCCTCCACATCCACAAGGATAGGATATAATACAGTATCCTGTTCCATTAGGCTTAAGCATATATGCAACAAACATTGTTTATATGCCTACATCAACGTTTATCTTGTTAGGCGGCGGCCCAACAAACCTTACAAGTTCAATATTTTATTAACCGATTCCTATTCTCTCAATTGTGTTGATCGAACCAAGCATAGGCCTATAGGCAAAGACTCAACTTAACAAATGGCATTCACAACACTAATCCGGGAAAACCGCCTCTGCTGAAGAAATAGCACAGACACAGTGCAATATCTTAAACAAATTTTACTGTACATTCTGCTGGTGGATGTTATACTTGCATTAATTTAAACCTCTGTGCAATTTTCGATAGCTCCATATTTGTACACTTTTAGCACCTCATCCCAACCATCATGTCCTCTACATTAATTGATCAGATGGCCTACCTGCATGAGTCCAACCCTCTAAACATTAATCCACACCTCTCTTCAGCTTCTTTTTGGTCCACTTTTTCAACATTCGCACCCATCCAACACTGCGTTGTAGTCTAAGTATACTTGTTTATAACTTCGCTTGTCATTGGTTAAAACGCTTGCGTTGCGTTTACGTCCTTGCGTTACGTTCTAGTGGGAACCAAGCTTTATAACTTCGCTTGTCATTGGTTAAAACGCTTGCGTTGCGTTTACGTCCTTGCGTTACGTTCTAGTGGGAACCAAGCTTAACACGTTATACTGTATATAACTACAAACGAAATCAAACATAAATTTAACCTATACCTGTTTTAATTCAACGTGTATAATATTTAGTATAAACGATATTGACGATCTGGTGTATTAACATGTGATTTAGTTTAGTGAAATGAAAACAAATAATTATTATTTATTTGGTAAAATAAAGTAGCCAATAGTTTTAGAATAAATCTATTATCATTTCTTTGTTTATGTAAGCATGGGCGGTCGTTATCGTCCTAGTGTGTATTATATCAGCCTTGCATATTATTATTATTGTTAATGTCATTTGGAACAATCTCCCAATTTGTATGCGAACTCTCCATCGTCAAGTTAAGTTAGCTACCTATACCTGTATTTCTGCAAATACATTAAATTCAAATTAAACAACTTTAAGTTAATTAAAAACTTATAAGCATGCCATATCAACAAAGGGCAGTGAAAAACTTTAACTCTGTCGTCTGCTTCCTGTAGGCCTATGTCGTTTTTATTAGTATCAGTGGGAAAGCCACTTTGCGTTTTGACCGTTAAATCGTGTAAAATCGACTTACTTCCGCATTGACGATTTTGAAGCGCCACCTATCGTTGAAAACTGAAACCACGATTTTTCGTCGCCTAGCAAATAAGTGCTGTTTTATTTTAAGCTCTCATGAATATTTAAGAACCGCCCAACATTACCTATTATGGTAAAAGCATTTCCTAATAAGTATAATTGAATAACCAATCGGTTTCTTTCAAAGAAACCGAAGCTAATACAATACATTCGGCGACTGAAGTCGGGACTCGTGAAATTTATAAATGTGGTACGATTTGACTACTGTTTTGTTGTCCATTTTCTGAATAGTCGGAGGTGCATCCCAACAAATTAAAACAATTATAATCAATTGTTTTATCAAGAATAATATTAGTTTAATCGAGTATGATATATTTCTATCCTGTTCAAAATTTGTTGGTGTATTCTCAGGCCTCGAAAGGTAGGTACATTTTCTAGCTGTGAGCGTGGTTTCGGCAACGCGAGACACGTGTGTCAGTATAGGCGATAGCGAGACGTGTGTTGTACTGTGTTGATGCTGATCCGATAGTCGTTAAGTTGTACTGATTACGAGTATCATTGGTCCTGGCCGGCCTAGCCTGGTGATCTGATCCCCCCAAAAAAATACTTTTTTTCAATCAGTATTAATATATTATTTGATTTATTAGGCTCAATAGATGCCTAGCTAGGCTACTAGTAGGCCTAGGCCTAGATTATAAATAATAATAGTAAATACTCTAATTTAATTAATAAAATACAGCTTCCATTTGCCTTACTTTTATGTCATCATATAATATTATAATTATATATACAACCAGACATTAACATTTTTTAAAATAATATTTATTATTTTTTTCTGACACTTTCAGGAATCGTTGATGATGCAGAGTTCTTTTTCTTTGTGACTTCAAACTGAGAGTGAAGTGGATAAAAAGATGACACCGGTACCTACCGACATTGTCATACCCAAACTATAATTTAATTATTTAAAACAAAATGTTGAATTACAAAAATGTATGTTGCAGAGGATTTAGATGAATATTACAATACAAATATTTATGTTGAATGCAAACCTACTACACTATACTCTGTAAATTATGTTATTGTCATGTGGTAGACCTTAAAAATTGAATATTTATTGTATGTTAGGCCTATTTTATATTTTATTATTATTAATACTGTATTAGTTTAATATTTATACTACAATGTATTAATTTATATTATACAGTACTAGTTTGTACATGTTTTTACCCCAAAAAAATGAATAAATAATTTGTTATTCAATCTAATTGCTTGTTTGTTCATCAATAGCAAAACAATTGTAAGCAAGTATATAACAGTTCTTGTTAGCCGCTTATTTCAGGTCATATTATTAATATTAGCTAGGCCCGACGCGCCCGACCACAACGTCACTAAGTGACTTTCCGCCCCTGGAACAATCGCTCGCTAATAGGGCTAGGCCTCGGACTCGTATAAAAGCTATTATAATAGTTATGATAAATATTCCTCAACTAACATGTATACTGTGATAAATAAACAAGTAATAATATACGTTGTATTGGAATGTATTTATTTATATGAATTCTTATACGCGGACAATTATAAACATCGCGTATATCGTTCGCTATAAATAAATTCATAAACACGATGACGATGAGTTTACAAAATGGCGGTTTCGCTAGTTTTCGATGGAACAAATAGTGGTACCTTTAGTTTGAATAGTCGGAGCTGCATCCCAACCACCGAATTTTGTATCTTAATTTCGTATTCTGTAGATTATTAATTTTTCTAACAGGGATTTTAAATTCAGGACTGTTCAATTTTTCTAAACATTTTATTTTAATGATTTTCTAGGGTACAATTTCGGAAAAAAGACATTGGTTGATTTTGCCGTTAAATTACAGATTATCGTTTTGTTCAAATACATTTAATTTTACATGATAATATATTAAAACCATTTATGAATTTATTTCACTAACAATATTTTTCCGATAATCAGCTAAATTTACAAATATTGTGTTTTAACACCCTAAAATTTAGCAATTTTCAACTAAATTAGAAAAGTAGGGCGCCCTCTCCGAGTCGAAATTTGACACGATTTGTCGACTGGCTGTCCCACTGGTATAGAACAAGTCTTCTCGGATAAGGACTATAAACCGTGGTCCAGTGTACATCTAGCTCATGTGCACTTTAAAGAACCTAGTACATCTTTCGAGACGAGTAGGGGGTTACCCTGGTGTACTAGTTCACACACAGAATTGCCACTGTCACAAACTGGGCCCTTAGGAAGAACCTTCTTAGACTGAAGAGGCAACCCAGTATAAAAAATAAATAAATAAAATATTTAGAATAAATGATTCACCTATTTATTTTGTAATTGTAGATCTATTTTGGCGGAAATAAATAAATTTTATTATCATTACTTCTTTTTATAATTTACTTCAATGTATTTTTCTAAATTAGTTTAACAATATAATTATAAGAAAATCCAGAATAATAGGCACAAATTTAATCATAAGTTACAATAATGTATTCATGTTATAAGACTTTATCGATCAATCTGTTTCTGGTATCATTTTAGAGTTTGTATCGTATGTCCTGTAAACATTCAATCAGTAATTCAAAGTTCATTGTTTGCTGTAAGCAGCAGTATATATTTATTGTAGTGAACTACGGTAATAATATTATCACTATGTTAGCAAACAAAAAGAAGGAAATTATAATTTGTTTTGGATGGATTCAACCATTAGCAAACAGGGGTGAAGGCAAACATAAACTCTTTACATTGAAGATACCTAATCATGTTATAAAGAACGAATTAATGTATTGTATAGGATAATGGAGTGGAGTGCTCCATGGTAGGATTAAGCAGGGAGGTAGTATACCTCCCTGGATTAACCTGCATTCACACTGTACCATTCAGTGAAACCTTATTTATCCATGGAAACGAGTGTGAATTTAGCTGTGAAATACTGTATTCACCTCATTCAACTCTTATGCTCAAATATAGTGGTGACAAAAAGTTATATGCCCAAATTTAGTAGTGATTAAAATGGTAGTGATATGACATCATCATGTCCATATATGGGCACACCACATTTTGTTGTCACATAAAGTTTGATAGTGTAGACAGAGCTTTAAAGACAGAAGAACTTGAGGCGTTATGATAGAGGTCTTACTTATTCACCAGATTGAACATACTCAGCAGGGCCGTAGCCAGGATCTGTCAAGGGGGGGGGGGGGGGGGGGTTCGGACACTAAGTATTTGGGTCACTGTCCCACTGTCACTGTGTTTCCTTTGTGGCCCGGGCAACAGCCTTAATTTCATACTAAATGTTGTTTCTGCCACTAAATTGAAATTGAGTTCCATTTCATCGTATACCATCCGGACACAGAACTTGATAGGCTTAGTCATAAAGTAGTTACAGAGTTGCAGGGCATTTTATCATTGTTGACAGTTTTGATATTAGCCTAATTGTTAAAACGACCTTCACAACCAAAATATTTCTTTGTAATAAAATCTATTTTAAATGGAACGCTACAAAAATAATCCTCTGCTTTATCAGAGCATGCATACCTAATAACCAGACAAGAACGTGTCTTTATTATATTTTACTATCAATCTATTTTCAAGTCACGCAATCCATTTTCAACAATATAGTAGTATAATAACATTTTGATTGAATAGTGAGGGATTAGTTACAGTTTGACTTTGAATAAACAATTGGTAATTTACTGAAAATCCAAAATGAACTTGTGTTATAATGCAAAAACAATTATTCAATCAAAGAAACGCTCTACTACACATGAGAAATAGATGTCGGTCGATAAACTTCTGACGACGACTAAAACAACGACAATCAGCTAAATGTTAGTAATTTTATTTCATCTCTGGCTTGTTACATTTTTCATGACACATTACCGGACTTCCCCCTCCTCTCGCAATGAACGACAGTACAGATCCTCCCTATCTAGGCTCGTGTATGTAGCATACTACTATACTACGTTATTCACAAATTACGCACGCATAGCAGTGTTACTAGAACCATCACAGATTACCTCTAATGGATCAATCATTCACACATGATTTAAAAAATTCATCGACAAACGAAATATAGCCTATATTCATTCCTTTTAAATATTAAGCATATTGCCAAGGCTAATAATCGATTTGTCCATAATTATTGCGTTTTGCCGGGGGTTTTCCATAATCTAAGGGCGCGTTTATACAACACGCTATTACACGCATATTCTACACGCCTGGACGAGAAGTGTGTTGTATAACAACAAAGAGATTCCGTGTAATGAGATTTTAATTGCAAAAAAGGCTACTTGGCTGAATCCTAAAATTTGGTGGATTCCCGGTCGCCGTTACCGTGTTGGAAGTGTCCTCAGGGTATATTTTGACCTCTCGTTAAAACAGGTCGTAATATCAATCATGTCATGCGACGTCTAACAAGATTGGGCCCATTTATTGCTGCTTCGCTGCCAGCAATCATCCTCCTACCACGTCTTACGCCTAGCCTGGTAGGGCCAACTCGTAGTGGTAGTAGGCCTCTATAGATAGACTATCGTTTCCCACTCCAAACAGAATAAAAAATAACATCGCAAAAATGGCATCTTCTTCCATAGTGTATAGATGAAACAATGAAACCCTTAAAATAACTTTTATTAATTTAAATGAACCGAGAACAAAATAAACAACAATGCAAACGTGAACGAATACAATAATGAAAATGGTAAAAACCGCGCGAATACATCGGACAGCGAGGAGGCGACGATGATTTGTTGACAACAACCCAGCCAACAATTCAATTCAAGCGATCAACGATTTGACCTTTTATCCTAGCATGCACTGCGTGTTGATGAAACTTCCGGTACAACACGGTATCGTGATTTCTAGTATAAACAGCAAACGTTAAGGTGGGTTGACCTCGGTCCGAACAACACGCTAAAAATTTAAGCCGTGTTCAAATTTAGGGTGTTGTATAAACACGACCTAAGGCCAATGTTTAGGCCAAATCATAATTGTGCGTATAGTGTTGTATTTCCGATGCGTGTAGTACCCTATTTATCTTCATTTCCGTACGTTCGTCGTAAATAGGCCGAATTTCCGTAGTAATTTATAGACGTTCCAAAATTTGAACCGTGTTATACCGGTAACAGAGCAAAGTTTGCTTCTTTCTGCAAATTTCCTATCATTATTTTCTTTGTTTTATTTTGATCTGAGTGTGGTTTAAAACAACACTTTTGTAAAGTTTATAGTGGATAAATGAAAATGAATTTTTGGAAAATGTGGTTTTAACATCTGACTTTATTTAGCATTTTTAAATGAATTAAAATTCCAAATTATACAATTTAACCTTTTGCTCAATATATTTATAGCAACTGTTTCATATTTTTTGTACAACTTTTTAAAATTATTAATTGATAATTAATTTACATTAATTGAGTACAGTTATTAGAATGTATTACCGTACCAAAAGTACCTTAATCGGAGACTTCCCCGCGACGTTTGCATTGAACGAAAAAAAAATTATCATAAATTTACGTGCGAGAGTACTATTTGCGGCCATTTAGGGGTGTCATTTAACAATTTGCTTGCTCAAATACTCAGTGTCTACAGCCCTGGAGTCTTTGGGCAACCCTCTTAAAATAGTCCTGCGACCGCCCCTGATAGCTCTATCTATATTTATTTACAGTAATTTGTTGAGGAAACTAAATATATCAATGTAAATAGGTGGTATTGATACAGTTGAGTAGGCCTACGTATCGGCTGGTGGTCTAGAAAAAAATAATCGAATGCCATAGGCCTAATGTAAACTACAGTACATGATACCATAGATATTATAGTGTAATATATTAAATTCACTATAATCCTCTATGATGATGATACACTATACTTCATAGCCACACATAAATATTGTAGGTAACCGCCGCGTTCCATTTTTTGATGTACGTCGGAAGGCTATATACTTTATGCATGCTGACTGCCAGTGATCGAAACAATAGGTACGCGGTTGTCTAGCGGTGTTCTTTGTACGATTCGTTCGTGCCCAAGCTCGCGTCAATATCATGTTACATCCTGGGACCAAAAATTCGTATTATTTTTCAGGTGAAAATCGGCAACCAATTCATTTGTTTAACAATAAGGTATGAGTTATTCAAATGAGTTTACAAATTTTTCAATTTACAAACAACCTTTTGTATTGTGGGGCACGTATTTGGAGGATTTTCAGAGATGAGGGTGTGGTGAGGTATTGTGGATGTCGGGGATAGGGTTCGCAGTCGGTTAAGGGGGGGGGGGGGGGGGGGGTCGCTGTAAAGGGGGGTTCGCCCGAACCATAAAAACCCCCCCTGGCTACGGGCCTGCTCAGTTTCAGCGTTTTTCAATATCCCTCATCATTCAGAGTCTCTTCTTGTTTTATATAAAAGGGTGATTAAGGTTTTGAACAAACAACCCCACACGTTGTCTCATGGAGTTTATACAATAGAGAATACCACCTATGACAATTACATATATTCTTTGAGAGGAGCCAGTCCCCACGGGTAAAACAATACTGTCACTAAAGCCCTGTCTACACTATCAAACTTTATGTGACAATAAAATATGCCCATATATAGACATTATAAAGTCATATCACTACCATATTTAAGCATATCACTACTATATTTGGGCATATAACTTTTTTTTGTAGAAATAGCTTAAGGTAAGATAACACTAAGGTAGGTAATTTACGTTCTAGTCTGATGAACTTGAGCAGGCCTTTGTAATGTTTTTCAACACGTATTCAAACAAGGCCATATACATGGCTGCAGTCGCGACTAAAAAAAACAAAGATATATTGAATACAATATCTGTGCATAAAAGAATATGTATTAATATGAATAAATGCCCTGAAGCTTTTTTTAGGGTATAATGGTAATGTGTATAATCAAATAAATTATGATAAAATACAGTAAGCCTTTATTTGATGGGGTTGTTTATTCTCTAAACAATGTTCTATAGGGGCGTTTATTAGAGGAAGCTGTAACAGCTAATATAAATGTGACAATAAAATACTATATAAAAATATTAAAAATTAATAATTTACTATATTGTTTTGATGGGTTTTATAAATAATAAATTGATGATAACAAAATTGATTATGAAATTAAGGCATGTGTGGCCATAGATACGGTGGTCTATAAAAAACATTAAATTTAAAATTTTCATTACATACATTTCTATCACAATGGCATGTTTCTATGTACTATCTATGTATAGTATTATGCTTTTGGTTTCACTCGGCAAAATGATTAGCACAAATTGAAAGTATTGGCTATTTCCATCTTCTAAATCCATTTCTATCGCTAATTCTAGAAGTTTTTGTCTCTAATTAATCAGAGCGCAGGAAATAAATTATCATGAGTCCATATCAAACAGTTGAGCAGACATGTGATCAAAGTTAATAAATCTTGCAATTGAAAATAAGGGTAGTGCAAACAAAAACATTGACGAAGATAATAAAACTACTTGTTGATCTACCAGAAGTAAACGAACATGAATCATTCCCTGCTTATAAAAATTATGTTGTGCTTCATTTCTTTGGTTAAATAAAGTTGATCCCTGCACCACAAATGATGATAAAATTCCTCCAAACTGCAACATTACAATCGAATTTTAAATGAACTGAAAGGAAAAGTAATAATATTAATTTGGAGATATCATATTAATAATATAGTATTAAAAGTGCTGAATTCTAATATCCCGACAGAAAAACTTCAGGAAACTGAATTCATTTTTTGTACGAAAAGAGATATTGTTATCTTACTATAATTCCATTATTCTTGGTTAATATAGCTATTGTTTGGTTTGCTGGGGTGGAAACATCTCACAAGGTGATAGGGACAGACTACAAAGGTTGGTTTGCTGGGGTGGAAACATCTCACAAGGTGATAGGGACAGACTACAAAGGTTTGTTAATAAGTTTGAGAGGATTATCGGTACAGAACTGCAATCGGTCTACCAAGAGCGATTAGTTGGTAACTTCGATGACGTAATGTCTGACGAAAGTCACCCGTTGCATTCGACTATTAGCAGTTGCATAGTACAACGGAGCGGTAAACTGAGGGTACCGGCGGCTAACACGAACCGATATCCCAACTCTTTCATTCCAAGAGGTATTGGCCTTTTCAATAGAAGATATGTTGTTATTAGTTATATTCTTTTGTCTTTAGTTAATTCTGTTTTTATATTTTTTGAGAGAAAAAGCTAAGAACACTGTAATTTCCAAATTTATGGATGAATAAAGCGATGTCTATAACCATATTTGGGAGGCAGAAATGCGGAATCTGTTTGGCACACCATATTCAATGGTCAATTCTTATGAAATACATCACAGCCTTAACCACTCGGCAAAGTTAGGTATTAGGGAGCTTGAGATTTACAACGACCGAAATACGTCTTAGATATTTGGACGTGTGTCTTCACCTCGACAGAGGTTTAAAGATTTCTAGGTCCAAGCGATGACCAACGAAACATTGATTGACCTGAATTGAAAAGCTCCCTATCATCTGAATACAAGCCTTCAAAGTCTTAGTTCAGAAACCATGGGTTTTAATATCTAGCCATGTACGCCATCTTTTTCGGACCAAGGTCTCCCTTTATAGGGCTGCCTCCACAATAGTGGTGTCCCCTCAATAGGACTGTACCCTCAATAAGGCTGTCCTCTCAATAGTGGTGTCCCCTGAATAGAACTGTCTCCTGCATAGAGCTGTCCCCTCAACAGGACTGTCTCCTGCATAGAGCTGTCCCCTCAGTAGGGCTGTCGACTCAATAATGGTGTCCCCTCAATAGTGGTGTCCCCTCAATAGTGGTGTCCCCTCAACAGGGCTGTCCCCTCAATAGTGGTGTCCCCTCAACAGGGCTGTCGCCTCAATAGTGGTGTCCCCTCAACCGGGCTGTCCCCTCAACAGGGCTGTCCCCTCAATAGTGGTGTCCCCTCAGCAGGGCTGTCCCCTCAGTAGAGCTGTCCCCTGCATAGGGCTGTCCCCTCAGTAGAGCTGTCCCCTCAGTAGGGCTCTCCCCTCAGTAGGGCTGTCCCCTCAGTAGGGCTGTCCCCTCAGTAGGGCTGTCCCCTCAGTAGGGATGTCCCCTCAGTAGGGATGTCCCCTCAATAGTGGTGCCTTCTGAAGGAACGTCCCAATTGAGAGGTTCTACTGCACAGTGCTATTAATCATATCTGTTCTTACTTGATGAAGTCAGGTGCTTTTGAAATGACATGTTCAAATTCAGCAAAGGACAGGTGGTCATCGTCATCAAGATCAGCCTCTTCAAAAATCTAAAAATAAAATTGAGTTCAATCATTTAAACATAAACTAGCTGATACCCATCCTATCCTCTCTGTAGATGTTGTGATACAGCACATGTCTGTTAAGCTCTGTCTAGACTATCAAGCTGGTTTGACAAAAAGTGTGATGTGCCAAAAGTATGGTAGTGATATGCTAAAACATGGTAGTGATAGACATCATCATGTCCATATAGGGGTACATATAACATTTTTGTTGTCATATAAAGTTTGATAATGTAGACAGTATTTTTTTGCTTGTGGGGACTGCCTCCTCTCAAAGAATATATGTAATTGTCGTAGGTAGTATTCTTGATTGTATAAAGTACATGAGACAACGTGCAGGGTCATGTCCATATATATATATGGGCACATCACATTTTTTTTTCCCAACAAATTTGATAGTGTAGACAGAGCTTTACTTCATCATAGGAAATATTTAGGACTTGTTAAATCAGATGAGACACACATGTGATGGTGTATTATATATTTTGTATAAATACAGAATCTAGATATAGAATGGTGAATCGGTAAGTGTATCCAATTGAAAATATTTCACTTTACATTGTTAATAAGATGTTGCATATCCTCGTCATTTAACGTCTGTTCACCGGTCAATCTATTGATGACCTCTCGAAGGTCACTACTACCAATAAAATCATCCTCATCAAAATCTTTTAAAAAAATTACAGAAATTATTATTATTATTCTTGTTTGTTATTCATATACAGTATTGTTCTTGAGCAGTTACTATTTCAAGTTATGTTTACACTATGACACAAGTTCTGTACCATAAGTAATATTAGCAAGATTTCTGTGTGGACGATAATTTAGCAGACCGTAACAACTTGTGTACCTTAGACACATCACACTCATTCATCTACCATCTCAAAACAAAAGATTGATAAAAACTGTTGCTGGGTGGGTAAGAGTACAATCATGTATGCGACTATACTCGGTTATTGTTATTACTGGTATAGATTTTTTCTTGTACACAATTTCAATGTTTGGGAAACTATGGGAAAGGGTACACAGAAGCTTTGGGAAAAAAGAATATGTATATACATGTGAACACATGTTTGCATAAATTGTTGACATGGTTGGAAAACATTTAGGGCACAAAGTTTTTGACAACCAAGCATTATAGTATGACAATTACCGTAAATCCTGAAAGCATATTCTGCCTTGACAGATTTGGGTGCATTGTCACTGAATACAGACATCATGTCAAGAAAGTCTTCAAAGGAGATACTCTTGTCATCGCTAGACGAGAACGTGGCGCAGATCCGATCCTTGAAGGGGTTCACGTGAAGTTCCGGTAGGGTCAGAATCGTGTCCATACTCAGCTTAGCATTTTTGTCATTTCTTACTTTATCAGGATCAAGGAGATGAAACCTCTTATGAACACTGCAAAAGAGGAATTGACATTATTACTTACAGTGAATATTACATACAGTAGAGCCTCTATAATAAGGGGAAACCTCTGTGTCGCAAAAGTGTTCCTTTATTATTAATAATAGAGTTAAATTATATCAATTTAAGCATTCATTCTGGTTTACTGTACTGTATTTAAATTTCATATGTTGGCCAGGTATTATATTATTTTATTCTTATTTTATAGGGCCTAAATCACTTACTGTAGTATTTCTTTCTTGCTGAAGAATGTCAACTCCTGTAAAAAAAAAATCACAATAAATAATTTAAATATATAATAGGTAGGCCTCTCTAGGCCTTAACTACTTTACTGAAGAACAACACAAGAATTATTATTGTTAATGTTATTAATTTAGGCCCTCCTATATTAAAATAAATATATTATTTAACTACACTTCACTATAGCCTAGGACTAGGTAGCCAGTCTACAATACAAAAATCTACTTCATTTATGCCCTAGGCCCTATTCAACCAACAAGTGTACAAAGTGCCCCACGGTGCCGCCCCAAGCAAGCAAACCTGCTGTGAGACTCAGCGTGGTGGTAGTAGGCTTAGCCCTCTCTAAACTTATTATGCTATTATTTGGCCGGTTAAACATTAATATTTAACAGAAAACACTATATTAGTAATTACCTGATATTCTTCTAATTGTGATTCGGTAAAAACGCTATGAGAACTACCCATTTTGGCAACAAAAAAGACAACTTTAAATGGACTTTGGTCTAAAAAGCGGATGTTGACGAGACGCACGTCAAATCGCCACAACAGAAAGATCAATATTTATTTATTTATTTTGCATAACAAAAAAAATGTAATGGTACGCCCTCAATCCTGGCAGCACCTACGTAAAAACAAAGATCAAGTTGCTACAAATCATCACAATCAGAGAGTCTAGTCATCAAGATAAGGTTTTTTTGTCGACATGTTTTTTTGTTATGCAAAGATCCTTTAAATAACACACGAATCTTTTTTATAAGCCAATGAAGAATTTACTCTACCTCAGTGCACCCGCCTTAATTTAACGAGTTTGCAAATCATATAATAAATTATTTCAAAACACGTTAAATTATGATTGTGTGACGTGTTTCTTGGAATCTAAAAAACTAAAAGGAGATGCGTCAAAATATATAAAAGTAGGAGCCTAAAATACTGATAAATAATTAAATAAAATCTAGATAAATAAATCATAATCCTAACGTCGGATTAATTAATTAATGATACCCACCTAATCGTTTTTACTGATGTTGCAGGGTTTGAATTTTTTTAACCACGTTTTTCAAAATTTGTTTCATTATACTTTCATGCGTCTTAAAAGTGCACATATCTTGACCTTATCCCGTGGAGGTATAAAATAATTCCTTTTTATCCTATCTACGTTATTTTTTAAGGGAAAACTAGGGCAACCATCTGGTTTAAAATGTAAAATCTTTAGTTTCAAATATGTTTCATGTCAGGGAGACTTTTTTTTTTAAATCAAATGTTATAATGCTTTCGATTGTCTTGTTAAAAAATAAAATGAATGTTCGTTTTAAATAACATTCACATAAAGGTCTCATGATAGTATTTTAGATGAAATTTCACAAATCAAACCCCTCTGGGTGGTGGTCCACCTCGGATATGCAAATTAGCCAAAATATCAAAGTTTGTAGTATAGGCTAATCTATAAAATTAATATTCTGCCAATACTGCCCTCTATAATAAGTAGTTGATAAATAATGGCTGCTCCTCAAAAGCCATGGGAAAGAGGAGCAACAAATAATCGTTTATTGACTGGTTATTCGCCCATTGCAAGCGGGTGTTTATTTTTAGATTTATTATAAACTAGACTATTTATTGTAAGCTAGGCCTAGCCTAGCTATTAGAACTAGCTAGGCCTAGGCATAAAAGGCTAGGCCCCTATTCCTAAAGCCTCTGCTCTAGCCTAGCTAGTAGGCTAGCTACCCTAGCTAGTTAGGGTCTTGGCCTAGCCTGTAGGCTAGCCTTATAGTACGGCAAGTTAGGGTAGGCCTAGGCAAGGCTAACTAAGCTAGAGTGTAGCTGTAGTAGTATGCTAGTAGAATAGGCTAGACTAGTAGTACTATAGCAGGCCCTAAAACTAAAAAGTTAGCCTAATAATAATTTAATAATAATAAAGATATTTAATTTACTATGTAACTAGGCCTGTACTACTATCTAGCTAGGCCTATAGTAATTATAATTATTATACAGTATCATAATAGATATATTCAATATATATATTCAATAAACTTTATTGTCAAACTCATGAATGGCTTGAAACTTTGGCTGAAAGTACACACATTAAAATTGTCTAAAAACATTGTCGCACAAACAGTAAAAAAGAATAAAATCACATAAAACTGAGAAAAAGATGTCATATAAAAAGTTAAAAGAGGGCACAAAAAATACAAATTGAGTTAAAAATACAGCTAAAATACTTATTGCGTTTATCTTTTCCACATTACATTAAAATGCCTCATAGCAGATGGCAGAAAGGATCTACTTAGGCGTTCAGTGTTCCAGCGAGGATATGTAATGCGCCCAGACCTGCTTAACGTAATGTACTGGTTAAGGGGGTGGCTAACATCTAACATAATAACTTTAAGTTTATTTGTAAGTGCGTTGTTAACAACTTCATCTGATTTCTTAATATCGTTTCCTATTATCCTTTTGGCAGATTTACTTATTCTTTGTACTTTTTTCATGCATTGCTGGTTTAAATTGTTGAACCAAACTATTGCATTAAAAGTTAAAACAGATAAAATAACAGATTCATAAAATAAAGTCAAGATCCTATTGCACACATGAAATTCTTATCTTATCAAAAAGTACAGTCGTTTATAACAATTTGTGGTAACTAACTTAGTTTTTTCATCGATTACTGTGCCTAGATACTTAAAGCTACTAACAACTTCTACTTCATCGTTTAATATACATAGCTTATGTGTTTTGATACCTTTTCTAAAACCATTTCTTTAGTCTTGTTAGATAGGCCTAGAAAGAGCTCAGAAACTGTGTGGATCCACTTTGTGCATTAAGACGACATATTAATAATAAGTATATTTTAAAATTCTTATGGATTATGATAATTGTTATAATTTTTTGTTATATTAGATCTGCAGGGATGTCTCAACGTGCTTCAGAGTTACCACCATGTTGTCAACCAGGAGGAGGAGGTATGATGGATGGTAGAACCTTAGGCACACCAAGTATAAGCAGAACACCACCTTCCCTACCACCAAGGCAAACTCAGATTGGTGGCTACTCTCCTATGTCTCGTTATGGTATGGGTGGATATGGTATGGGTGGGTATGGCTACGGTGGTGGATATGGTAGTGGGTACGGTAGTAGCTATTCCCCTTATGGAATGTATGGGTCAAGTGGTGGTATGTACGGATCATATGGAGGAGGAATGTACGGAACAAATGGTTCACGATTTAGTGCGGAAAACATGGACAGTGGTTTCAATCAATTTCTACAACAAGCGGAAGAAAACAGTCGTCCTGCATTTCAGTCAATAGAAAGCATAGTGCAAGCATTTGCGTCAGTAAGCATGATGATGGAGTCAACGTTCAATGCTGTCTACAGCTCATTCCGTGCAGTGCTCGGTGTTGCTGATCATTTCTCACGACTCAAGCAGCATCTCGTAAGAGTTTTCACAGCATTTGCAATGTTCAGGACACTTCGTTATTTTGTGAGAAAGTTAATGGTTCTGCTAGGACTCCGGCAGGCTGGCATCCAAGAAGATGTTTGGTCTGAACTGCAGGATGGTGCCTTAGTGAATGAATCAAATCCGGACTTAAAATCTCAGCGGTCACCGTCGTGGCCCGTTTTTTTGTTTTTGGCTGTTGTGCTAGGAGGACCGTATTTAATTTGGAAATTGCTGTGCTCTTATGATAATGAAGCAAAAGGTGATGTTTCTTTTATTTTAACAATTTAACTTGCCAATTGTTACACAGTAGAACCTGGGAGGTATAACAAATCTCCCTCTCCTTTGGGACACCATGTATTTTAAAAACACTATGTCCAATCTCTCTCTCTTCTTTGTTGTGGTCCCCTTAATAGGCTCCATTCCATTACAATTTTGTGTTTTAAAAACTCATGGATAACCAATTATAATTGCATTGTCATGACATTCTAGTTAGTAGAATTCCTTTGAGACCCAACAAAGTGTCCCTTAAATAGGGTGTCTTAAAAGAGGCGTTACAATGTATTTAGGAGAATCTGATGGTACAGTACTTGATGGCAGTTATTTGATTTGTTTTCAGGTGTTGCTTGGGCAAGTGGAGATGATGATCATGTAGTTGGACGTGTTGAATTTGATTTTGAGGCTGCAAATAACAAAGAGGTTACTATTAAAGCTGGTGATGTAATCAACTTGGCTCCCAAAGGTACGTCATTCATTTTCTTTCAAAATTTTACAATGCCTTACTACACTGCATTAGCTTACAATTATTTTAATAATTCCTCGTTTATAGAAATGCAACCGAAGGTTCGCGGTTGGTTATTAGCAAGTAAAGATGGCAAAGCGATAGGCTTGGTTCCTGCAAATTATATCAAAGTTCTAGGTAAAAGAAGAGGGAGGAAACATGTCCAATTGGAACAGCAGCAGATGCAGACGACCATTGATGCAACACAATCAGCAGCAGTGGGAGGAATACCACAAGCAGAAGCAGTCACGGATTTACAGACAGATTCTCAGTTTGATCAAGTATTTCCTGATGTGACACAGGACAATGAATTATCCTCCAGTCAAGGGTTCCATGCCACTACTGTGGGTAATGAACCCAAAAGAGGATGTTGTAAATCAAAGGATGGTAAAAACGTTGCGCCACTCTCAACAGAGAGCGTTGGATTATCTTTTAAACAAGAATCAACAATGGATGTCGCCAATGAAGCGGACGTATAGCAGTAAATGGCGATATATTGCTGTAAAAGGGTGAAATCAAATCCTGCAAGTTGATTAAGCATTATTAGAGGTCAAATCAACCTGATCGTGATTGGATTGGCCTTGTATCCATGCATGGATGAACTCATTCTTCCATGCTCCATGGACGTAGCTAAACATTTTTGATATGTCAAAGACAATCAAGAGAGGAAGAAATTGAAGCTGTATTCAAATTGATATATCAATCATTCATATATAATCTATCTTTAAAATTTTAAAAATTTATTAAAATAAAACTATTTTGAATTGACCATCATTTGAATAATACTACAGTATAATATACTAATATTTGTAAAAGCAATTCAAACAAAAACGTCATAACTGGATTCTGTTTACCAGCAGTTTAGTGTCCCTTGCCACGTTGAAACACCGGTTCCCGTCTGATCACCGAAGTTAAGCCAACTCTGGGCCTGGTTAGAGCTTTGATGGGAGACCACCTGGGAATATCGGGTGCTGTATGAATATGATGCTGGGGTCCCATAGGCATTTGATACCAGCACTGCTGACTATTATGGCATCCCCTCCATCTAGTATCTGCCTCAGACGTATTTGCTTGTGCCTGTCCTCTGGTCAAGGTGGGCACTGGACAAGAGAAGCCCTTGGTCAATGCCAAAGATGATTGCAAACAGTCCTGGCTTACTGTAGTTTCATCCATCATTCAGATTCACAATCATGTCGGCCATAAAATGAAAACAAAGAGACCAGCTAGTGCACCTCACAGGTTAATAGCTTTTCTTTTTTTTTTTTTTACTTTTTTTTAACCTATCAATGTTTGAAAACGTTAAAAAAAACACATACATACAAAAATCATTAATTTAATAGATTGTTTATTCAGTACGGTTTGTACAGTAGTGAAATCATTACAGCTGTGATAGTAATACATTTATAATCTTTTGATGAATAAAGATGTAATTATGAAATTATTGAGGCAGCATGGCGATTTGTGTAAATAGAAACGAGTTCTTTATAAAGAATCAATTTTATAAACGGTTTTAAAAACCCCAATTGATAACTGTCTTGATCATGTGATAATGGTCTTGATTATCAAAAACTCAATTTGACCTCACCTTTAGAAGGTCACTGAATACAATTGATATTCTCTAAAATATAGTACTATGAAAAGTCCAATTGTGGGATTACCAATTACCGCAACATTTCTTGGGAGTTTCAGATACAAGACTACAGAGATAACAAAAATACTTCTTCCAAGTATCGCAGTACGATTTAAGCAGACAGATTAACAGACCGAGCAAGTTAATATTATAAATGCTTTATAAATCTTTACAGGTATATGCAATTATTCAATAATAATAATCTATGATATATATTATACATAATACTATATACGTTTCATATAATTAATGATTAATTAATAAGCTTAAATTGCAAGCATGACGGTATTTTTTACCTCTATGAATAAAAGATACTTATCGAGTGGCATAAAATGTTGCATCTTCCTTAAATATGTTCCACATTCACTCACATATGTATTTGATAAATGCATAAATCCCTGAATTTCTACCTTACAATCAACAGACAATGTTATCAAGTCAAAATGTTAAATACTGTAATGATTGGATATGGATTTAATTTCAGAATAGTAATTGATAAATTTGATTGTTAATACCTTAATTTATTTTTCAAGGTTACGTGTTGTGAACGGAATGATTGAATATAATAATGTATTGATACAAAAATTTTACGGGTTTTGTGCTTGTTCTATCATAATACAACATTTTAGCATATAGACAAGCCCAACATCAATTGTAAGCATTTAGCTAAAACTAGTGAATAGTCTATCTGTAGGTCATTATTAAAGCTACTGCAGCCAGTCTCAGCTTCTACAGCAGGCATTATTGGAATAAATACTCAAAAATGCCATCTGCCATTTTAGAAAGGCGGCAAAGACCAATAATAATAGTTCAATCTTATATAAGCAAGCTCTCAATGAGCTGAACATTATTACCCCGGTCATTTTTTGGATCAAACATATATGGAAACATACTCTGATAATAATGCAGCTAGTAATCAGTGCAAAGTTGTGTCTTGATCTAACCGGGTACCCATTTTATACAGCCTCGATCTCAGCTTCAACATAAACACCTCGCATAATAAGCATGTGAAGCCCAAAGGCTCATGCCATCTTCAGACAAGCAACATTAAATCCATCACCACGGTACCTATTCACAAGGCCTAGTAGAGTCTGTTTTTTATGCATGCTCCTGGATGACTCCAGTTCATATAGGGTACACAGGTTGAATAGAAGGCCTTCGTCTAGATACTTCTCTGGGTCCTTATGCACAAGGCTTTCAAGCGATGCCAATGCCTCTCTTAACTTTCCCATGTAGAGCTGACACACCGATAGGTTGTTGACGGCCTGTTAAAAAGCATACCATGAAATTACACTTTAAATTATGCGTTACAAGACATTTTAAAATTACTTAAAATGAAATGTATACTTACTTACTTAAAAGTAACAAATCACCTTATTATTCTGCTTTAATATATAGTATGAAAACTTTCATAGCAATTGTTGTTATATATTCAATAGAATTTCTTCCGTGTAAATTTATTCATGTCAATAATATTCATGTTATTACTGTATTATGCATATTACTGTATTTCACAGTACAGTCTAGGGGCCTGGCTAAAAAATGTAGTCAAAATTATGGGGTAGGATTAATACTAAATAGATATACATATACAATATAATTAGTCACTTTATTATTGCTGTCAAAATACAATTTTTCCCTTTCTAAGCTATTTCTGTTCTTTAAATAATGAATGAACTTACTATATGGTTTGTCGGTTCTTTCTCAACAACCTCTAAAAACAGTTTATATGCCTCTGGGTACATGTGCTGAGAGAGTCGCATCAGAGCTCTGAAATAAGAAAAAAATAATCTGTGATTGTCTCATTTGCTTGAATTTTGTTAGTAAGGATTCCAGTTATTAGTAATATATATTTGTTAATTTTATGTTTTACGTAGAGTTGAGGGTCTTGTGTGCTACTGTATGTATAAATGAGGGAGATATAAAATATTATTATTATAGTTATTTTATACCTCCCTGTATAAATCAAGCTCAGTCATTCTTCCTTAGTAAATTACACTTTATTTACACTAATTTATTATAGTGTGAATTGGGTAAGTTGACCAAGAGGTAGTCGCATAAAGCATTCACACTGGACTTCATTCTCACCTGTTCATTGATACCTTTACCATTGGTTTATCTCTCTTTGTTGTACGGGTTTCTAACTCATGAAATGCTTTTTGCGCAGACTTTAAATCACCAAGCTAAAATAAATTACAATATGTTTATTGAACCTGTTGAGTAAAGTGTGGTTCCCGCTAGAATGCAACGCAACCTGTAATAAAATGCCCTTCCAATAATTGTGTTTTCCCCATCTGTGTGAACTAAAACCTGCTTGTTGCGCATCAACTTTGATCTGGTTCACACCACGTATTTGGCTATGCGCTGTACTTTGTTTTCCTGTGTTGCGTGAAATCAAACTGATTTCCTGTAGCGATATTTGCATAACTGTTGCATCGTCGGTTCCCATATGTGATTACGCAATACAACACTTTGTGTCGATACCTTGCACTGCGTTCTAGTTGGAACCACGCTTTAATGCTTGTGACAAAGGCTCCATTTGAACTCTAGTAAATCATAATTTATTGTAGTTTGGTTGTTCTCATGCTTGCTTACCAAGAAATGTTCTTTCTTATATTAACTATAGTGATGTATTGTACCAACATGAGAATAAAAGTGTGGCTGCCATTTGACAACCATGATCATGCAATTGTTCTTCCGTCATGGTTACAACCTCACTTCATACTGTAACAAGACTTAGTTTAGTTCAAGTTTACCTGTAAATGTATTCGTCCAATACCGGATAGGAGTTCTTCATCATTGCTTTCATCTTTTTCAAGTAACAATTCAAATATGGTGGCTGCCTTATTAAAATCCTGTAAAATAAATGAATGTTTTTATATGTTTTTAAATAAATAAATAAATATGTTTTTAAATAAATAAATATGTTTTTAAATAAATAAATATGTTTTTAAATAAATAAATATGTTTTTAAATAAATAAATATGTTTTTAAATAAATAAATATGTTTTTAAATAAATAAATATGTCTTTAAATAAATAAATATGTTTTTAAATAAATAAATATGTTTTTAAATAAATAAATATGTTTTTAAATAAATAAATATGTTTTTAAATAAATAAATATGTTTTTAAATAAATAAATATGTTTTTAAATAAATAAATATGTTTTTAAATAAATAAATATGTTTTTAAATAAATAAATATGTTTTTAAATAAATAAATATGTTTTTAAATAAATAAATATGTTTTTAAATAAATAAATATGTTTTTAAATAAATAAATATGTTTTTAAATAAATAAATATGTTTTTAAATAAATAACACAATTCTAATACAAAGTAAATATATAAATTAAATTTATCAAACTTTTTTATCAAACATTTCATTTATTATAAATATGTGTGATGATCTAAACTCAACACATAACAGAACTTAAACACCCCATTCAAAGTGACCAATGACTAACACAGTGCAGTTACTTACCTTCATAGCCAACAGACAATTTCCAATTGAATATAAAATTCTTTTATCTCTTGAATTCCACAGTTCAATCGAAGCTATAAAAATACAAAATTTATATCAAAATTGTTGTTGCCAACAGCCCAGGATTAATGTGACAATTTACAGTGAAATGAATGAGTTTAAAAACTGTATATGTTTAAACACTACAGCCAATGGGTTCTGCTGGAAAGGTATTGGGATCGGCCATCATAGACACTTTGCATGATTGTTTAAGAATAAGGACAATATGCCCTAGCTTTACAAATGTCGTGCCTAAAAGTGTAAAAAATACAATTTGACAACCGTGAAGAGCTTTTAAATTGAATCTAATAGATGAGATATAAATTGCAAAATGTAATTTTATACCTTTTTTACTTTCTTCTTTTAGTTGAACAGGACTACCATCTTCAGCAAGCCCTTCATTTAAGTTTGATAATATCTAAAAAGACAAAAAAAATGTATTCTTACAAAATTTCTGAAAATGCCAAAAGTAAAGTAGGCCAAAAGTCCTGTAGTCATAATAAACAGGTGTGAATCTAGGAAACAGAAATATAAAAATGGCTTTTTTTGTTGGGAAAAAACCATTTACCTAAATTGGGGATCGGTTAAGACCTATTGTACGTCCCTAATCTTATGTCTATAATAATACTGAGGTTCACAGAGTTTCTTGCGTTTATAATCTGGTAGTACACTAAAATATAAACAGGACCTCCTACAGTATGGTAATGATATGACATCATCACGTCCATATATGACATCATCACGTCCATATATTACTCTACTGTAATGTCTATATAGCGGGACTTGCATAGTTTCTTGTAATAACCATAGTTAGCTTTGTGAGGCAAGCCACTTTTTTTAGAAAAGGAGCCATTATAAAATGTTTTTCAGAACTGTTCAGCACCTTCATCACACCATAAACCCACCTCCTTCCAAACCTCAATCTATACTTGATAGAAGTTAGGGCCTACCTTTCCACAAACTCCTTTAATCTTGTAGAGTGTATCAAGAGACTGCTGATGTTTTCCTGCATACTGCAGTAATTCTGCTTTTAAAACACGTAGTGAGAAGGGCACCATAGAACCTGGGAAAACATAGTATGATAATTATCAAAGAACATATTGTCAATACTTCTTATAATGTTGTATTTGTATGAGGTTAGAATACTTTGATCTTAATTTGTCTTTGGACTTTATGTTGTCTTAGTTAAATTTACAGTAAATAATGATCAAATTAAACCTTGTAATGAAATAAACTTTAAAAGTCAAGTTTAATAAATGTACAATGCTGTTCGCATTGAATTTTTAAGGTTGGTTAAAGTAGCATGGTAAATCCTGAACAAATTTAATTGGGAAATTTGACCAAGAAGAAGTTACTAAAAGCATTCACAGTCCTTTCTTAAGGCTTTGTCTACACTATCAAACTATATGTGACAACAAACATGTGATGTGCCCATATATGGACATGATGATGTCATATCAATTATCACTACCGTATTTGGGCATATCACTACCGTATTTGGGCATATCACTACTATATTTGGGCATACCACTACCATATTTGGGCACATCACACTTTTTTGTCAAACTTATTGATAGTGTAGACAGAGCTTTATGGCAACAATGAGCCATCTTTACCTTTTCTTCCAGGATACAGATCTGGATAATATTCAAAGTACAAATCAGGCCTTTCAAAATCTCCAAATGCATTTGTTTCTGTTTCAGCAACGTTATATAGACGAAGCTTCATTAGTAATGCAATTCTGGTCAACCATACCTATGGGTTACATGCAAAAATATCTCAATATTTAGGCCTATCAAACAATATCCATTTACATAGTTTATTAATCTGAGAATGACTAACAGTGCTTGGATTTCCAGCCATATAGATGTTAAATGAAACCGAGTCCACGTTTACTCAAACTGAAAACTCCCTAAAACTTTGTTTACACTATCAAAGATGTGATGTGCCCATATATGGACATGATTAAATCACTACCATATTTACACATCACATTTTCTTTGTCAAACTATTTTGATAGTGTAGACAGAGCTCAATAAATTAATGGGTATGTGACACCTTTTAGATATAAATTAATTTTCTAAACCAACATATTTTGGACCTATCGTTGGGTAGACTTTTAACATAGTCCTTTGTAAAGTAATTATGCCATGGGAGAATTGTGGGTATGTTATCAAATAATGACTTACTTGCAAAGACTGGGGTGATTGTTTACTTGGTAGTCCTACTTGACCAGCACCTTGACCATGGATGGCTAGAATTTGTGCAGTAAGGTCAACAGCTGCTCTCAAACAACCTTTGTCCTGAAAGTATAAGCAAATATTAAAATTTCTTTATTTTTAAAGAGGTAACCCTTCCAATTTAGCCCAGTGGGTTCATTTATATTTAGGGCCCTCTTTAATAAAATGAATTTACAATCTTATTGTACTATTATAGTAAAACTTCTCTAAGTGCTTTCATACAATCTGTTTTTGAGTTGACCAATCAAAAGCAAAGCTTGAATAACCCATTACTTGTGATTTGTCAAATCACTTGCATTGCACTTACGTTCTTGCTTTGCATCGTATTGTAAAGCATTAAAGGAATTTAACATTGTCAAATGTTCAGCAATGGTTAGCAAGTATAATATACTAAGACATACCAACAATTGTTTTAAGCCCAATTCATCTTTGGAGACTTGGTTTGCAGTGAGTGAGGATCGTTTAGTACCTTCTATTTCACCCATGTATCGAACAACCAGTTCGAGAACCGGGTCACCCTATAAAAATTCGTAAAAGTTACGTTAGTGAGCTTTCGATTTGTGATGACCTAGAATCTTAGACTTGCCCCAAGTCTGTATTATCTTTTTTTTTTATTTATTTGTTTTTATTTCGACCGCGAATTTTGTCTGAAAATACACTACTAGAATCTATGCATTATGTCATTTTTCCAAACATCCCTGCTTGTGACATCTGTACACCCAAAAAAAGGTTTAAATGCACTGCGCCTATCTGTGGGAACTGAATCTACAGCTCTGTCTACACTATCAAACTGTGCCCATATATGGACATAATGATGTTATATCACTAGCATATTTGGTCATATCACACTTTTTTTGTCAAACTAATTTGATAGTGTAGACAGATCTTAAGGTGATCACCTCTTACCAGATTCGACCAAATTGTGGTCTGAAAAGATGGACAAATTTGTCTTTAAACCAAACTTGTATAGTATATTTTTTTTTTATCAATTTAAGATATTTATGCTGTTTTTTTACTTCCTGCCTCTCATCATTGCTCGGAGATCCATTAAACATTGTTTTTTACGCTTTTGTGGGACGGTGGAGGGTAAGCATGTTAATCCAGTTTCTTGTAATTTTAACATTAACATGGCTAAATAAATGAAATGCGGTGGTTTAGTTGTAGTCACAATGTTCTCCAATGTTAAATGGCCTGTAAATACATAATTACTGTACATTAAACTTATTATGAATAGTGTGAAAGGTCATTATTCCACTTACCAAAAAATGTTCTAGACTAACACCAGGCATCGTCATATGGTTTTTGTCAATGAACTCTGACCCTTGTGGAGATGTCATTCGTGCAATGAGAACTTGTCTGGTTTTTTCGCTCGGTATCCAAGCATTGTGACGACGATCACTATCACCTCCACTGATGGCGGCAGTGAAGATGTCATCTTGATCACCAGAAGCACTTTGCAGAAATGGAATTGTTGTTGGACTTTGTTGGAATATATTTGGCCGGTGTTGTTCTACTACTGGTTTTGAAAGAGTTTCTGGTTTTGAAAGAGATTCTGGTTCTTTTAAATCTTTATCTCCTTTTTGAAAAGTATTTGATTTTGAGGTGTCAGAGATTGGTTTATCTGAACTTGAGTCATCGGGAATCGGGTCATCAGGACTCTGCTCATCAGGACTTAACTCAGAAATAGTTGTAGCATCAGGAGTTGTGGCAAGACTTCCCTTTTGAGGACTTGATAAGTCAATCTGAAAACCATCATCTTTGCTATCATTTTCAATATTTTCAAATAAAACAGCAGATTTATCCTCCTCTAGTGGAATAGATGCTGCATCTCCCGTCTCATCAGGCTTTGATGACTTCACAGGCGAAAGTGGAGATTCCAAAGAACTTGGTGGCGTGGAATAGTCATAAGACATAAAAGAATCAAAAAAAGTTTTTCCTTCTGCATCAGTACCTTTAACATCTTCTTTAAAAAAGTTACTAACACTTGGTTGGCGTGGAATCACACCTTCTGTGTCACCCTCACCAGTAAACATCCTTCCGGTACCTTCCATTGTCTGCATCCATGTCATCTGACTCTCTGGGCTGCCAATCGGCTGCGACTGGAATCCCTCCTCAGCACAATCTTGGATTACAATCGGAGCCGGTTTATACAGCTTTGTCGATTCTGGTTCTGACAGTGGACTACTCTCATCAGATAGTGAAATGCTCTCTGTCATTGGAGAATTTGCATCAAGAAGTAAATCTTGAGCTTCTGTCAATTGATCATCCACATTGTGTACCTTAACATCTATTTTATGTTTACTTGTGATGCCGCCATCAAATTCTTCAGTTTTGCCATCAAGTAGAGACTTTTGTAATGGTTCGTCTAATGGTACATTTTCACTGTCATCATTGCTGGGAGAACTTTCTTTCTCATCAAGGAGCTCATTGGTGAGATCTGCACTTTCTCTTATTTCAGATTCCATGCCTTCTTTTATTCAATTCTACATATAAATGAAGAGTACAGCATGTGTTATAGTGTAATATAATAATGTTTTTTAGATTGGCGGTTTTCGATGGTTTCGAATCCAGGACCAAATCTATGGGAGCACTGACTGCTCAACCATCTGACTGGCTTATGATGAAATGATGTCATATACTGTATAACCTATTAGTATTAGCAATTGAAAAACAAAAACTGGAATTGCTGTGCCATGCAGCTAGTATGCGCCGCTAGTATTGTCATTGACTCACAAAATAAATTTTTTAAATACCTTAATTAAAATAAATTGCAGTTACAATACCTGCTGCAGCCTCAAGCAAAACAAGGCTCTAGATCATGCTTAGACCTAGTTACACTCTATAGCTACGACATTATATGCCTAGTTACAGGCCTGCAGTAGCTTAGTTTAGAGCAGGCCTAGGCCTAGCCTAGTCTAGCTAGAGGCCGCCCTGCTGCTGGGCCTAAGAAGGAGGCTAGGCCGCCTAGCCTAGCTTGACGAAAAGCCTTTTTAGGAGGCCTACTAGCCTCTACTACTAGCCTACTACCACTAGCCTAACTGGTTAACCTAAAAAAACTGCATAATTAATAAGGCGTAACCTATAAGAGTTAAATTACAATATTTAGTGGTTAGAATACATCCTTTTTTAACTTAATAATAATAATAATAATAATAACTGGTTTGTTGGCTATGCTGCCCTCTAGAGTAAACAAACTCTCAAGATCTTGTCTCGGATCAAATCAATTCACCTTCGATCTTTTTTTTAAAGTACAAAATAAAAACATCAAAAACAAGAAGGCTTGAATGTCGTCAATCCAATCTTTTATTTATTTTAATTCTGAAAACTTCATATTACCAGGAAAGAGTGAGATAATTACAATACCTCATGATACTTAGCATCAAATGTTTTGTTTTCAAGAATGTAAACATTGTTTTGTATTTGTGACGTTCTTAGATATTGAGTAAAAAAAAAAGTTTTTACGAACATTTCCGGTCCACGAGCGAAAGAATATGCAAAAAGTGACGACGACTAGAGCAACAAATCCGCTGTCACAACCCCGGCTGAGGCCATGGAGCGATATAATCGGATTTCCATAATCTAGTTAATTGCAAACACATGTGAGCCGTTTTTTTATTCTTCTATAGTGGATATACTTTACCTTTTTGTTTCAATGCGCTGCCAGCGCCGCCTAGTTGAAGGTTCTTCACAAATATGTTTTTGTAAGATTGCAATCCAAATGACCATCCGGATTATAAGAAATGGTCTTTGTGGTTCTGTGTGGAGGTTTTTTGGCATATTAGATTTCTTATATTATTACTAATTCGTTTTCTACATAATGCAAAAACGCCTGTAGCCTACAGGTTGGCTAGTAATATTATAAAAAGCATATTTTTAAACTGTAGGTCCTATTTAATGAATGTAAAAGTATTTTATTTATAGTATTTTTGTAGTGTTATCGTTTCATTTATATAGAAATATTCCCTGATTTCACTTTGTTCCTCAGGGCCCACCTCAGGATCTTCGGAGGTTGTATTGTGTAATTTTAGACTGACCTGTGAATAAGAAAGTTGACATAACACAGATATTACAATAGATTATTTCTGAGTACATAGTATAAAGTTCTTGGCTCTCTCAACAAACTTTTCAGCTCTCAAGACAATGTACAAATCCTGTTTTCCAATCTCAAATGAATAGGGGTGGTCACTTTTAACGGCCGGTTAGGCATCTTATATTTATTATTTAAATTAGCTTGGCATCATACGACGTTAAGTCATATCCTTTAAAAGAAAAAAAAGATCAGCCATGCACAACGATTTAGTGTAAAAAAACATCTGTAGTGAGGAGACCTCCAGGCTGCATAATACAGTATATTGGCTCTGTTTGAAATTCTGCTGTTCCTGTCATTAAAAGTAAAGACATTCAACATGGTAGACGTAGAGAATGCACCACGATTTAGCATTGCTGACTATTTAGTGTTCATATCAATGCTGATTGTATCTGCTGGTATTGGTGTTTACCATGCTCTTACTGGGGGTAAACAGAAGACAACCAACGAATTTCTTTTGGCCAACCAAAACATGAATCCGATTCCTGTTGGATGTTCCCTGGTGGCGAGTTTCATATCGGCCATTACATTTCTTGGAACGCCTGCTGAAAATTATATATATGGACCAATGTTTATGCTATATGGTTTCAGCTATGTATTTACAGGATTTGCAACTGCCTATATGTTTATGCCTGTATTCTATAGGCTGAATGTTACAAGTGCATACGAGGTAAGCTCTCATCTGATAATAAATTATAGATGTCTGCGCAGGGAGATGTAAAATAAATTTATTTTACATCTCCCTGGTCTGCGCAACTATTTTCCATCCCGTTTTTAAACAATAAGTTGTACTTATCTGATTACGAATTCCTAGTTCAAATTCATTAATGGGACAGTCACAACTGTTTTTAAATAGGCCTTAGGCCTAGTATTAGATGTTAATAACTTTCTAAAGTATATGCCTAATGGTTTTGTTTGAGGGCGTATATGCAAAAAAAAGTTTGCGTAACTACATAAAGGTTTGGAAACGGTAGATCAGAGTAGGTCAAGGGTCATCTTATTTTGAAAATCATAAGTAGGTCAAGTGTTATGTGTGGGTGTGGCTCGAGATCAGAATATTCTTTACTCCATGATCAGAATAACGAATGTATACAGTCAATAGACAATTTTCAGCTGTTTTTCAGCATGTCGTGTGTGGCCGCCGTACTGTACCGGGGGTATTGATCTATTTTGAGTGACTTTCAGATCTCTATCTCTAAAATAGTGTTTTTCTCAGTTTTTAAAAATAAAGGAAACGGTTGCCACCCGCCTTCTGTCTTCTTGGGTTCATTTCAGCCGCATAGGCCTACTAATCTAACTTGATTGAATTAAAAGAGTCGTGTCAAATTAATTCGATAGAGTGAACACATTTTTATAAAAATGGAAGCGTGGGCCTAATATGATCCAGTGGCGGATCCCACCTCTCCAACCCCCCCCCCCCCCCCCCCCACGCCCCGCCTATAAATCTGGAGAAAAATTTATCCTACCATAAGGGAAAAAAAATTATCCTACCCATAAGGAAAAACAATTTGAGGATCCGCCCCTGTGATCCAGCTGATTTTGTTTTCGTTTCATAGATTATTGTTTACATTAATTTGTTATTACTGTATACTACCAAAGTACCCGAATCTGAAACTTCCCAGTTACAATTCCGGTCATTTTTTCAGATGTGCATGGATTTTACAACTTTGTATCAATCGAACAAACGCACAAATACAACGCTCTTTCTTTTTCATTTGAGTTCGCAAGTGATACACGCCCCCTATAATGATCTGACCTTGAACAAAGCGTCATCTAGGGAGGGACGCGTTTATTATGTAAACGGTTTCACTTTACTTTACACTGTCATTCAGATCGGCATCATTTCAAGTAACTTGCAGTGCATCTGAAGAACAAAATGGACGAAGAAAGTATAAAAAGACAATTTGAAGTTGCCGACTATGTGGTTTTAACGGCCATGTTGGCAATTTCAATGAGCATCGGTTTATTTTATGGATGCACCGGAGGAAAGCAGCAAACTACCAATGAATTCCTGATGGCGAATAGGAATATGAATCCATTCCCGGTTGGAATATCTTTGGTGGCCAGTTTTATATCCGCAATAACAGTACTGGGTACTCCAGCAGAAAACTATGTATATGGGTGTATGTACTGGATGTTCGCGTTTGCATACATCTTAACTGGTCTTGCTTCGGCTTATTTTTTTCTTCCAGTTTTTTACAATCTTCGAGTTACAAGTGCCTACGAGGTAGGTTGTATCATTTACACTCATTGTTACATAGCAAATGTGTTTAGTGTTTACTTATCTACAATTATGGAATTATGGAATTCACTCCCCTATTTTGTTCAAAGCTCAAAAGGTTATTTTTGTGAAATTCTTAGATTAAGAGAAATTGAATTTGCTATTTGTTTGTGTATTATGTTTAAGTAATTGTGGTTTTCCTTGTTTATTCTGTTATATTTGTTTAGGACCACAATGGAAATAAGTTTGCCGTCTCGGTACTTTTTTGTGTTTTGTTTGTGTTTGTTTTCACTTTTGTGTACTTTACTTTTTGGGACGGTGTATTTCAGTTTTCTTTTGCAGAAAGTTATAGTAAAGTATGACATTTTAGGAGTAGAGGCCTATAAAATAGCATCTATATTTTATTGATAACTTCGTCCGGAACAGAGTTACATACATACGTGTTGATTATCTTGTTATGAATGAATAATAGAGACAAGCACCATTATTTTCACTTGTTTTGTGGACGAAATAAGTTATCTTAGGAAAACGAGCAGATAAGTTTTGAATGATGTCTAACGTCTATTCTTATTGAACTTTTAATTTATATATCGGACTTTTAATTTCTCCTATTTGATTTTGTAACTTTATTTTAATACATGTTTTATATTTACTGACTGTATTATTCATCCTGTAATGACTGAAGTCTGTTTCATGTTATGGTCACTACAATGGAGTGACCAATCCCACTTTCCAATTGGTGGAAAAACAAAAACATTCCCCTATGACTGCTGAGGTTACATAATTACATCTCAGGTAGTTGGTTTTATTTTATATTTTTGTATCACATTCAACTACGTTTGGCTTGCAATAAATGAACGGATATATACTCAAAATTAGGTGTCTTTTGTGTCAACTATACACATCCAAAGATGTGTGGGTGTTGGACGGTCATCAAAAAGATTAGGTTCCTGGGTTTACCTTTCAGATGTACTTTTAATGGTTTTGGATCGATAGCATGTTGACTGACAGCCAAAAAGAGCAATCTTTTCCGTGTGGTTTTGTCCTGGAGATTGGCTAAATCTATTGTAAACAATTTTAACTGACACTTCGAAGGTCACGCTTTTGTTGTTAAATAAAAGAATTACGAGTGTCTTTGAGAAAGAAAACTTGATGTATCCCATATTCTATCATTTAATTAGCTTTCTTAATCATTAATACAATTTTTTTCCCTGAAAAAGCTGTAATTTAATGCAAACAATTGTCAAATTGGCTGCCAGCTAACCATTTATTTTGTCATTTTATAAGTGAAAACATTTTTTTATAGATGTATTGTCCCCCCAAAAACATGAACATTTAAGATTAATTAAATCAAACTTTGAATATGCCCATAGTCTTAACAAAGGTAATCACTTCCGTAGAAAAAGAAAACCGAAAAAAAATGTTTTCACTTATAAAAATGACAAAATAAATGGTTAGCTGGCAGCCAATTTGACAATTGTTTGCATTAAATTACAGCTTTTTCAGGGAAAAATTTTTTCCGATCCAATTTGTTGTCAAAATGAATAACTGTGTGACAAGCTAGTACAGTAAACTGTGTGTTGATTATCTTTACCAATATATTATCTTGCTACTATTTCGACTCTGTTATCGTTATTCACTTCGTGCCCATTGACACATGTACGGCCATAACATTATCTCCATCTCTCCCACTGCGTCTTCCTTCATCCCATTCCTATCCCTCCCCTCCCTGTGAGTCAGTTGTTCATCTCCGTGTCAACTTTGGTATAGGTTTGCCTCTGTTTCTCTATTTATTTCTACTGGTTTCCATAGCACATGTCCGAACCATTTCCATCTCCTCATGTGTGATTTCGTGCAGTAGCTGGTTTTATTGAAATGAGTGTTGGTGTAGCTCTAAAGTTACTTAGGGCCTATATGTTGGAATTATTCTTTTAAGTTAAAGAAAAAGTGTCGATAAGTTTCACTTAATTTTATTTTACTTGGCTTAAAAATATTTATTTTTAACATAGGCCTATATATGATGGATTTCTCCATGCAAAATCACACAGTGTTCATACCTTCGAAATGTTGCCAATATTATTATTTATAAAGAACTATCGTTAATTAAGCAATTATTACGCTCGTATAAGTTCATAAACGGTTCTTTTTATTTAAGCAAATTTAGCATAAAAATTAATATAGGTGAGTGATTGGCCACGATCGAATGCGTTCTCTCGACAGTGTTGACAATTGTCTGTTGCTACTCCCGTGGTCGACACTAAAGCTCTGTCCACACTATCAAACTAGTTTGACCATGGAGGTACGTATACCTCCATGGTTTGACAAAAGAAGTGTGACGTGCCCAAATATGGTTAGTGATATGACATCATCATTTCCATATATGGACAATATATATTTTTTGTCACATAAAGTGTTATATTGTGTAGACAGAGCTTTAGTACATTTAAAGAACGAATAGAGTTTGGTCTAAAGATATTCTTCGCTCCATTTAGGCCTATGAACACCGTCTTTAATTCATATGCCTTTGTAAATACATTTCTTTATACAGGTACATTTTCTTTATTGTTAACTTTGTTAAGCGTGGTTCCCACTGGCGACGCAACACAAGGACGTAACGCAACGCAAGTGAATTGACCAATCACAAGATGGCTTATTCGCTTGTGATTGCTAACTGTCTATAACTTTGCTTGTCATTGGTTAAAACGCTTCCGTTGCGTTTACGTCCTTGCGTTACGTTCTAGTGGGAACCAAGCTTTAACAGTATACAGTAGTAGTATAGTACTGTAAGTTACAGTACATCATACCTTTAAGGGGCAACTTTCGTTGCTGTTGGTTTTGAAGAAATAAAATAAAAATCTGTAGTAGTAGTATAGTTAATACAAGTACAGTAGCAATAAATAAGTTTCGTTAGAAAGTTCTTCCCTCTTTTTTTTTATTAATCCTCACTGACCTGAATCATATATAACTGACCTCGATCATATTACTGACCTGGATCAAGTACATACGTATAATATATGAGTGTAAACGGAAACATGTATTGTTGTCCCCTCTCCGAACCCTAACAGAATAATCGTCACAAACCTACACACATCTGGTTCACGATCGAAACAAAATGTCTTTGTTATCTACTCATTGGTTACGGTGGTACTTCTTCTTCGTCAGTGTAGGCCTAATCATCGTTAACTACTCCATGTTTTTCCAACTCCTTGGTTAATTCTTCGTCAGTGGAATAATGGGTATCTACTCCATTTTTTCTTCTAACTGAGACTCATTGGTTTATTGGTTACTGATTCATGGATCATGTCTTTGTCAGTGTAACCATTGTTAACTACTCCATATTTTTCTTCCAATTCCTTGATTAATTCTTCGTCTCAGTACAATAATACTTAGTTATCAACTCCATGGCCTATCTTTCTTCTAACTCCTTGTTACTTCTTTATCAATCATGTCTACGTCAGTTCAAACATCGTTATCTAGTCGATAGTTTTTTATTCATAAAAAGAGAAACATTTAAAAAAAAAAACGAATATAGTATTTTTTTATTTTTTTTTATTAAACTTTGTTTAATGAGGGTGACTCAAAACAGCCGAGGCTGACATGCATGAGTTTCGTGTGTTTATCATGGAAGGTTAGAAGACTATATTGTTTTAATATGAAAAGTGTTAAAAGGTTAAAGCACATATCCGTATGAAAGGGCAAAAGAGCCGTATAGGCCTACGTATGCTAAAGTGCAGTTATGTACCGTACGTAGATAAAGAAGCCGAGCGATATAATGTAAGAGCTAAACCACATGTTAAAAGAGCCGTACCATATGGTAAAAAAAACGAATTTTTAAAGAGCCGAAAAGGAGTAATGCTGTTCCATAGAAAATTGCCACCTTATTTTGACGATTGTTGCATAATGTGGGCACATGCACACTTTTTTTAATCGTCATTTTGGCTCATTTTCATGTTTTTTTTAAGAATGAGATCGGGGGAAATGATAACGAAATAATTATATTTCATCCCTATCCGTCCTAAATTAATAAATCAAGCCAGTCATCTTTTGTGTGTTATATAGTATGAAAGGTGATTTTTTTTTCGTTTTCAATTAAATCGTATAAACTACAGTAGGCCTATATTTGTTCTTCTAGTATCTGGAGAAACGTTTTAGCAAAACAGTTCGTCTAATGGGAATGGTGACGTTCTCATTGCAAATGGTAAGTAAACGGTTTCAATTCAAAAGACAAAAAGTCAAAAAAAACTGTAATGACAGAATAAAACTATTGAAAAAAGTAATGGACGAATTAAGGCAGGATCCCAAAAAAGATGAGAATCTTGTGGCGGGATTGACAAATTAATAATTAAATATATGAAAAAATGAATAATAAATAAATTAACTAATTAAAAAAAATGAAATTTAAAAAATAAATATTATACCAGTAGATAAAATTTGAAAAGGTAAAGTAAAAATAATGATCAGATAAAAGTACAGCTGCAGGGCATAGTAACGAATAAGATGACGAAATGAATAAATTAAATGAAATTACTCTAGCAAGTCACGGAACATGAAACAACGACCTTATCGAACATATCGATTTGTAGTAACGTGACAAAAAGTGATCTTTAATTTTCTTGGAGATTGAGTAGTAGTAGGTTTATATGGAGACTCGGAATAGGATCGTTAATGTACTTCAGTTAAAGTGTGGTTCCCACTAGCGACGCAACACAAGGACGTAACGCAACGCAAGTGAATTGACCAATCACAAGCGATGGCTTATTCGCTTGTGATTGCTAACTGTCTATAACTTCGCTTGTCATTGGTTAAAACGCTTGCGTTGCGTTTACGTCCTTGCGTTACGTTCTAGTGGGAACCAAGCTTTATGTACGCTTAACTTTGAAATCAAAAGGGCCAAGAGCCTATTCGTATTAATTAAAACATGGAGTAATAATAATCACTCCATATATTACTCTATATTTGATCCAGGTTCTCTATTATTTACCATCCTGATAAACGTGACACGGTGCATAAAATCAAATTAAATCGCGAAGTCAATGGGAGTTATGGCAACGGTAGAAAAAACACTTTGTTGTGTTATAAAATCTGCCTCAAGCGGTGATTTCCCATTTATATTTCAGTTTCAAATTATTTTGTCCTCAATGAAAATAGTTTAAACAAACATTACTTTGACGTCTTTTCTGGCGTTAAACAGGGAACGGATTGTAAACGAAATACCTGTAAGCTTATTTATAATCCAAGCAACGCGCGCCCTGCACCTGCCAGGCACCTTGAATTCGGTAACCCCGGGTTAGGAAACCATTTTTGAAAAATAGTGATGGAATTCAGTTGCCTATTTTAATTGAGTATACCGCGGTAATAAATATTTTCCGAGGTAAATTTGTTCCAGTTTGGATGTTGTTAAAAGGGAATGCAAAGGCGCCAGTTTAAAGATGTATTGTCCCCAAGAACATGAACAATGAAAATTAATAAAATCAGACTTTGAATTTTGTAAGTTGATCACTAAGGTATAGGAAAAAAAACCCCAAAATAATGTTTTCACTTATATAAAAAGACAAAATAAACGGTTAAATTCAATCAAAATTTCGCAGTACAAAGTTTATTAAACCTTAAAATCCTACGGAAAATCCTTCTTGGAATAGAATTACACGTGTCCGGATATTGTTACACAGTTACACTGTACAGTGCCTTATTAAATTAAAACAAACGTAAACATCCCCTGGAAGTGAAAATTGTATACAATTTATGTTCCACGTCGTTTTTGTTCAAGTGACGTAATACAACGTAACCATTCATGTTAATGTGAATTTAATTGCTTTTTGCTTTATGCAAGAAATATGTGAACATTAAAACTGTATGTGTAAGGCGGTCTACGGTAGTAAAGGCAGACAGGATCCTTTGCCAGGTTCCTTCCTGTTGTCACTAGAACATTGTTCCAAATTTTTTCTAACAATAATGTTCTCACTGACCGAGTTTGATTTTTGTATACTGTATTCGTTATTGAATGATTCATGCTAGATTTTACCATACGGTACACAAATGTTGTTTTTATTATTGTCAATAAATAGTAACAATAGGGCCTAATTAGATCCAAAAAAAATAACAGCGAAAAGCATATATATTGCCAACAATAACGACCTAAAAGGTGACAATTCGTTCGCAGGACAAATAAAACAGGACAGCCGCTTTCGTGTTTTTAATTGATTTTAGAAATCAATCGTGTATGTATTGATTTTAAAGATACATTGAGGATGAATAGAATTCTGACGAAAACCAGACTTGGTTTAAAGGCCACTTTACACAGACGAGCGGCAACGGTAAGCGGAAAACCGCGTATAACGTCCCACGTAGAATCTGTATCTATCCTGAGCGGAAACTGCTCGTACACTCCGCGTTGTGTGTAAATGGTCATAAGGAATAACATAGATTCTATATTTTTTTTCCGTTACCGCTTGTCTGTGTTAATTGGGCAAACGTTTTCTTTTTGTTTCTGATTTATTTCGCAACATGCTCGCTCTTGTTAGCCAACGTGTCTTAGGCCTGCAATCCTATCCTTTACTACGTAAATGTTTTGTTTTCTTCGGCCTTTGTTTCTTCGCCGTTAGCAACGTTCAGCCTGGCTGCTTGGCATTGAATTTGATTGAATAACGATATTTGAATAGGAAAAAAAGCCATCCAAGGACTTTTTTTATAGACATTATTTACTACTACTGTGAAAAAATAAAGCACGGAAAAGCAAAGGAAAGAGTGTGTGTGTGTGTTTAATCCGCGTCAAATCTACCGTATTTGTGGGAAAACGTTTATGAATACGGACGTACTGCGGTCGTCATAACAACTACAATACATTTCTGACGTTTTACATGTTTTGTCAAGATGTAACTTGATTGAAAATAAACACTTTCGTCCGAATGTTTTCTCGAACCTCAAATAACAGACAAAATTCGAATATTACGATAACATACTGTATATTATAAAACATTACTTCAACTAGTTTCCTGAACGCAATTGTAGATTGAAGGGTTGGATTTTCAATGTATTTTGCTTTTACGTCACATCGTAAAATGTTAGTCTGTCATTTAATTTGTCTTTCTCTTTATAGGTAATTTACATGGGAATTGTCATTTATGCCCCGTCTCTTGCTTTAAATGCAGGTATGTATAAAACCGTACGATATAATATAATGTCTCAATAATTTTGATCATGTACCGGTAGTTAAAACAACAAAAACTGGGTTAATGTAGGCCTATACATTGTTGATATCTAAGCCTACGGGATAAGTCCATTTTCGCCTACGGGATGAGTCCATCTTCGGCTACGGAATGAGTCCATCTTCGCCTACAGAATGAGTCCATCTTCAGCCACGGGACGAGTCCATCTTCAGCCACGAGACGAGTCCATCTTCGCCTACGGAACGAGTCCATCTTCGCCTACGGAACGAGTCCATCTTCGCCTCCGGAATGAGAGTCCATCTTCGCCTACAGAATGAGTCCATCTTCGGCCACGGAACGAGTCCATCTTCGGCCACGGAACGAGTCCATCTTCGCCTACGGAACGAATCCATTTTCGCCTACAGAACGAGTCCATCTTCGCCTACGGAATGAGTCTATTTTCACCTACGGAATGAGTCCATATTCGCCTACGTAATGAGTCCATATTCGCCTACGGAATGCCATCTTTACCTACGGGATGAGTTCTTATTCAGCTACAAGATTCGAAAACGAATTGTTACCATATTTAAATTATCAGATAATGTGTACTGTATTTCCAGGGCACATCCCTAATTTTTCCAGGGAAGTTAAAGACAATGCATTTATAAGCATTGTTTTAAATCAACTCTATGTACATGTAACGTATATACAATACAAAAGTTTATTTAAGTATTTATTAACATACCGTAATCGAAACTTACAATAATACTAATTTTATATGTTTCAGTAACTGGTCTTGACTTATGGGGAGCTGTGTTTGCTATCGGTATTGTGTGTACTTTTTACACTACCATTGTAAGTAGTAATTGATAGGCTATAATAGACCTAGTATAGTCTTTGTTTCTAGCCTATGCCTTATAATAATTCAGTCTCTAAACACAATATGTGTATAACGATGAATCGTAAGCTTGTTTTCCTGTGAGTTTTAGAAGTCATTTTAATGATAACGATGATCCAACAATAAAGTCGAACTAGATTTATCTTCAAAGATTTTTCTTGTGGGTTGAACTCAATCAGCTTTAACTACCTTTTTCTTAAATCTTGTTGACACCCGGCCTAACCCAACGCACCCTAACCCGACGTTTAATCTTGGTTCCCACTATGACGCAACACAAGGACGTAAACGCAACGCAAGCATGTTGACCAAGCGACAGTTCGAATAATCCATCGCTTGTGATTGGTAAACTCACTAAAAATTGGTTTCTCACTAGAACGTAAAGCGTGGTTCCCACTAGCGACGCAACGCAAGGACGTAACGCAACGCAAGTGAATTGACCAATCACAAGCGATAGCTTATTCGCTTGTGATTGCTAACTGTCTATAACTTCGCTTGTCATTGGTCAACACGCTTGCGTTGCGTTTACGTCCTTGCGTTACGTTCTAGTGGGAACCAATCTTAACGCAAGGACGTAAACGCAACGCAAGCGTGTTGACCAATGACAAGCGAAGTTATAGACAGTTAGCAATCACAAGCGAATAAGCCATCGCTTGTGATTGGTAAACTCACTTACGTTGCGTTACGTCCTTGTGTTGCGTCTCTGTGGGAACCAACCAATAGGCTTACAGTAACCTAAACCAACTTTAAAAAAGTAACACAGATCTAGAGGGAAGTAATAAATACATACTTTATGGCATTCAATGTTTAATAATAATAATAATAATGTTTGTTTATGTTACGATCTCGTTTACTTTTCAAAATATTGATATGAATATGAACATTCTAAAAGATAAACCGCGTGGTTTCGATTTCATTATTTGGTACAGTCTTGTGGATGAGTATCTGCAAATGAAAACACATGTTTACGTTATTCATAGCCATATGCTGTGTATGCCTAATCAGTTATTAAACGACAATTTAATTTATTAACCGTTTCCGCTGTGGCCAAACTTTCCCGCATTGCTAATTTAATTTTCTTTTGTTGCCATTTTATTAAATCGATCCTTGACTCTTTAGCTTGTTGTGTAAATATATTATGGATACAATATTCTATAATTGCAATTCATTTTTTGCAAGTCAGGTTACATATTGTTTTGTAATGTCGTGCTTTGAAACTGTAAATTTAAACAAAACCTACTATATAAAATAATTGCATTTTAGCATCGTCTACGTCTCATAGTTCAATTTATTGCAGAAAGTACAGAAATTTACATTCAAATTAAAACGTATTATAAAATGTCATCTCCATGTTCATTAAAATTTGAAATAGCCTACATACAATTAATTAAACAATTTAATTGCGCATTTTAACCTTGTTTAAGCTTGGTTCCCACTAGGACGCAACGCGTGGACGTAGACACAAGTGAGTTGACTACTGACAAGCGACTGTTCGAATAATCCACCATCGCTTGGTCGACTCGCTCACGTTGCTTCCTTGTCTTTGGTCATGGGAACCAAGCTTTAATACGTTCAATGTTACGTTTTACGTTGTTCTGTAGGGTGGTATGAAAGCTGTCTTATGGACCGATGTATTCCAAGTAACAGTGATGGTGATTGGGTTCTTAGCTATCATCATCCGGGGTTCCATGGACGTGGGAGGATTAGATAGAGTATGGAACATCAGTGCAGAAGGCGGACGCATTCAGTTTTTTGAGTAAGACATACATTAATTGATCAGACGCTTGCCATACGCTTGTACTTTATAAGTCTATATGAGAATAATTAGTCGAATACGATTAGAACCCACGACCTCAAGATCACTAACCTAAACTAGAACTATTAAAATAAACCTGGCTAGCGACGAGGGCGTATCTCCATACTTCGGTTTGGGTTTAGCTTTGCAATATTTATTAGTTTGTTATTTTATCATATAAATAATAAAAGCAATATTATGTTCAAAATGTAAAACTATACAATGTTATCAAAGTATTCAAACAAAACATAATCTTTAATGCAATATACCATTTTATCATATTTATGTTATATCGAATCTCTTTTTAATACTGAATATCAATCTTTATATCGTTTTAGCTCTGTAATATAAATTTTCTCTGTATACATGTTTGTTTTATCTAGATTTCAACACAATAACAAAATATTTTATATAATCTTTTAACCTCTGTCTGTCTGTGTAATATCACTTAAATATTCATTGATAAATAGATAGATATACATATATACTGTAACCTTCACCATATTGTTTATCATTGCAATAAAAGTGGGTTGCCCCCACAAAAGAGAAAAAAAAAGATCACTAACCTGGCATTCGTACCTATAGACCACCGAGCTTGTGATGATGGTGGCCCAAGGAAACAGCGAGTGCTGCATGTACCATGACCTCCATGCATGTACCAACAGAATGAATTTCAGTTCGAGACTTATTCTGAAATGTATTTAGCAAAGTAAATTTACGTCAGAGTAGGGAAAAATGACCACTTAACTTTGCTCCCTGGCGCAAAGATACTTAGTTACTAAAATGTAATTAATTCATCCTTTACCTGATTATTCCCTAAAGTACAACATTATATGTTGTAAAGCTAAATGAAATTGGAATAGCTAATTTCCTAGTACATTAACATTATTCCGTCACTAGTTTTGTTGTTTAAAGTTAAGCATGATGTTGATATTTACCAAGTTTACTACTAATAATTTACTAAATAATATATTGCTTTTTAGTTTCGATCCAGATCCAACTGTACGACACACGTTTTGGTCCGTTGTTATTGGGGGAACTTTTACGTGGACGGCCGTTTACGGGGTGAACCAGTCACAGGTACAACGGTACCTAACCTGTGGAAGTCAGAGTGTTGCAAGAATGTAAGTGAAACCATAAATTTAGCTAGGGTAGGGAGACATTTCCAAATTCTCCTTAGATCGAGTCAAACTCATTATTTCTGTGATACCCGTAATTACAGGACGAAGTGACCCCGGGGATCTCCATGAAGTGATTGGCATGTCATCTGAAAAATGAAGTGCTGTTAAACCGCTCCTCATTGCTCTTCATCCAAAACAATTGAGGATAATTCCCGCTGTGAAATGTAAATGTTATGTTTTAATGAGATCGGAAATGAATGTAATTGCACAGCGTGCATTATGGAAAGTGCATTGTGGAAGTAGGCCTACTGATACCCGATTCACCTGTAGGCCTACAACCAAATACAGGTGTAACAGTATAAATGTTACATTGGTATTTCCCGAGGTGATCTTACTGAGTTTCAGCGCTTCTCACACGCTAGAATGTATAGTAACAATGTTACCTGTATCCAGTTAATTATTATTATTATTAAGGGATGTTTTGACTTGCGTTGTTCAGTGGCCACAGACTTGTACCATAGTGTCTATTGAACACGCAAAAATTGTTTAGGCCTAGGCCTATGTCTTACATGTGTAATTTTTTTTGTGAATTGTGTCTACGAAGTGGGGCGACAGCGACGGATTTGCTTGAGTGTCTATGTCGTCCCTCGACCAAATGACACTTTTTGTTGTTTTAATTGCTCTATAAATGTATATATAATTGTTGTTTGATTTTCGTCTAAGTAAATGTGGAATTGAATTGATGTGATGCAATTTAGTAACGCAAAAGAAAGATACAAATTATATAGATATAGGGTATATTGTACTGTACATATAAACACTTGTAGAGATACCATAACCAGCGTGTTCCACGAAACTTCGCACCAATATAACAATCATCCACAGGTGGTGGGAACGGATATCAATATAATCACATTTACTATTTACTATTTTATCGGTTTATAAACACTTGTGAACTTTTGTGTAGGCCTATAAACTATACTCATGTAATAATTTATTTATTTTCAAGTGCTTTGTTGATTTCAACTATTGGCATGGTGATTGTCGTCTGTTTGGCCTGTTTATCGGGCCTGGTCATGTATGCAAAGTATGCAGGGTGCGACCCAATGCTACGTGGCGACGTTGCCAAAAGTGATCAGGTAAACATAAATGAGAACCTAAAATATTGCTTATAAATAATAATATTCAATTACATCGCAATGATTTATAATGTAGTGTATTTTTTAGAGTCGGAACTACCGCAGTAGTCAAAACGTACCTGTGCGTGTTATGTGCCAATTAGCTACGGTCTTTTGTTGTTGTTGTTCCCAAAATCCGAAACTCGAGTGGTTCCAAGTACACCCTGAAGTGCACTCACACGTCTTCCTTTCTGCATAATTGATTGCATAATATTTGTAAATACAATCAAAAGTAAAGTACCGAACTGAAGTGGTTGTTTTTCGTTAAAGGGCAGTTTATCCAAGGCAATCTATATATAATGCTACTACATTTTTCGCGTATTTTACGTACTCTTCCAAAACCACTGCTCACATTTGGCACACTGATGTTTAGGCTACTGATGGGCCGTACACGATAGGCTATGTCACTTTCCTGAATTTTAAGGATAAACACTAAAAAGGCAAAAAAAGCAGTAATTTGACGTCTCAGCGACCATGTTACGTCACTGTATAAACTACACAACCTCCTCTGTTGTGTACCGCCATGGCCGGATCTACAAATACCATGCCGAGCCGCCAAGAAAAACAGTATCGAATGATCGCGTCGTTAAAGTTTTAATTAATTACACCTAGGCCTACTCTTAGAACAGAATGATTTTCGTAAATCACGTTTGTCTCCAGTGAGTAAACCGCCGTGACCATTAATATCAATGCTTAGTACGTTCGAGTTCGAATCCGCGACATGTGTAATTGTTGACCGCTAAAGCTAAAAATCAAAACTAGACCACAATATCTAGCAAAAAAAGATACGAAACCTTACCAACAAAAAAAATAAAAACCATGAGGCGCATCCTAGATTAATCCAGTATTGCTTTCATTTTGTAGCTTACAGATATTTCAAAGTAAAGGAATACAAAATCAATGGCCGTAAATAGTTCCAACTTGTATTCTTTTATTATACGGTACTTAATCATGCCATGCGAATTATTATTAAGGCAGACAAACCGTGCGAAGCACGGGTTACTGGTAGGCCACAATTTAATTACAAAAGTAGCAAGTATAGGTACAAATCTCCCACACAAAAAAAATTTGCAAAATATAAAACCAGTGAAATAAATATAAATGTAACTGAATAACTTGAATTCGTGTTTCCGCAGCAATGTGTTTTTCATTTGATTTTTGTCCACTTATTATTTTATCTCTAATGTATCAAATAATTAATACATTACGAAAAACACCCAAAATAATATAGTTCGGCATTTTATACTTTCGTTATGTGTTTGCGCGCATCATCCAATTCACACAGTACAATTTAGCGTCTTTTATTTTCGTAAAGTCTGAACAGTCAAAAGTAAAGTCTAACGCTCCATATCCACTATTGCTTTAATTGTTTAGCCTACATATATATTTTAAAGTGAAGGGATAGTGTATAACAAATCAATGGCCGTAAATACAGTAGTTCCGAATTTAATTTTATTTTAATAATTTGTCAAAGTACTTTTATCAGAGTGCACTTTCATTATACTTGCCCATGCAAAGTTTAAAAAAAGACTGCTAGTATCTGTAAATAGGCCTACAATAAAAAGTTGAAGAATACCGAAACGAAGTGAGTGTTTTTTCGTTAAAGGGGGGTGGGGGGGGGGGGAAGTTTATCCAAGGCAATATCTGTAACTGTGTGGCATGTAAATTAAAATAAATTCGGATAGGATAAGTTCTACAGTAATTTCTTACTTACTAAATCAATCAATAGATCTGTAAATAATTATGGAATATAATCTATTGTTACGGCACAATAGTTTCAGTCGATACTCATACGGTTCATAACGATATTTAAAAAACAAGCTACAGTATCGCATCTGTTGACGGTGACAGGCCCATCCGTGACACCACCGCCTACGTACATAATTACTACGCCTTAGGTCACCTTAGTTTCAGAGGGCTGTGAACCCGGTTCATTAAAACCACCAGATAACACATATATATCCTTCAAATATCATACATTCAAATGTCGTAAAGTCGGTGTATTGGTGGTTTTTGATAGGCTTTGGACATTTTAATCGACTGAAGGTCGAGAAACTTTAAGCAAATGCTTCACTGATCTACTACCGTATCATTACGATTATGTGATTGAGCACGTCTTAGTGCATATGCTGTTTTTTTAACATCTTAAAAATCGAGATGTATCAAGATCAGGGATACGAATGTCCTGTGAAACAATTAAGCTTGATTTCTCCAACTGCCTCGCCATGTACCTATACCAAGAAAAACCTTGTTTATGATGCGGTATCTGTACATCTTTTTAAACGTTTCACTTCATCAATAAGATATAGGCCTACATCTCCTGATCAAACCACCATCGTACATTTGCACTGTTAATATGTTAAATTACTTCGGTTTGTCTTTATTTTAGTTAATTCCATATCTAGTAATGGACCTATTTTCTGACATGCCCGGTCTTCCTGGCTTGATAACATCGGCAGTATTTAGTGCTGCTCTCAGGTAAGTCGTATTCATATAAGATATACCAGGGAATAGTGTAGCTTATGTTACGAGCATATAACAACTTTGTGTTGTCTCTGTTTTTGGATTTGGATTTGATGTTCGATTAGTCTCTTTTTGGGGACCCCTCATGAAACGTCACAAATAAACATGAATATTCATTAGTCATCTTTCACATAAGAGGTCCCCAACTTATGTACGAAAAAAAAATCTTCCCGGGTGTCATCTGCTCCACCACTCCCATCCATATACAGCTACAATATACACCTTATGTTTGTGAGATTAGGCCTATAATAAGCAGTATGTTTTCAGTTTTGTATGGTCTAATTGGAAAGATGTCTGTAAAATAAATTAACCCGTTACCGGCAATTCTTAACAATGTGGTTATCAGCGGAAATAATCTGTGGCCGAAAGTAGTAGCATATAAAAAAAGAGGGTCCCTGGATATTAGCAAGACCCTCTCTAAATAAAGTTGAAACAAAATGAAAAATAAATAAAAATAAAATATGTTTGCATATTTTAGTACGGTCTCGTCCGGCTTGAATTCACTGGCAGCCGTGTATGGTGAGGATGTTGTCAAACTAATCTGGCCAAATATAGAAGAACGCAAATACACTATGATCACTAAGGCCCTTGGTAAGTTTATATAAGAAATCCTTTTCGCCTATATAATAAAACAATATTAGTATTATAAGTATAATTTGTGTTAAGTATAAAAACATATTTTACGTTGAGTCTGTAGGGGATGGCTGTAGCTAATTTGGCCCCGCTTGTACGCAACGCCACGACGTAGCTGCAACGCCAGTTATTTAGTAACACTTAGTACCTATTTATTGAACATATTATGAATGGTAATGTATTAATTTAGTGTTACATATTTTCAGCTGGTTTCTTTGGAGTAGTATGTATAGGAATGGCAGTTGTAGCCTCTTTTATGGGTGACGTTCTTCAGGTACGTATTTGTCTACAAATACGATAGTAGGCATAAGCGGTGTTGTACTGCGTAGGCGAATGCTCATCCTTGATGCAGTACTCTCTGCTCATTGGGCTCGAATCTTACCCTAGCTATTCGCGAAAACACGATGGTCTAGGAGTTCTTGAGGTTTTCTGTTCGCCCACCCGACGAGAATTTATTGTTCTTGATAGCTTAGCATAAAGTAGAATTCTAAGTAGGCTCGACTCGGTCCGCCCGTGGTATGAATACGTTGTGAAAAAACTACAATGTATATATTGCTATAGTATCGTGGATAAAACAATAGTTCAATGCAATCTACTTGACTCCATTATTTAGCAGTCGTTCCAATCAGTCTCTGGTAGAAGAATAATACACTGTACCGTTTGCTCTACAAATGCTTCTCGTACGCCCAACAAAGCTTTCAAATACCGCGCATGACAATGCTACCTTCTGATTCGTCCACTTGAGAGCGATTTATTCGCATGACACCTGCTGCAATTTCTATCACCGTAACAGACCTGTGTGTACGGGATTAGCAATGTCCCGAACGGCGCCCCGTACGTCTGTGCCATAGATTATTTTGTTAGTATCTTTGGGCAAGATACAGTACTTACATACATTGCCTCGTTCTTCGTATGAAAAGTCTTCGCTGCGCACTGTGACTGTCTATCAACTGAGGATGAATAGAATAAATTTACATGACAGTGTTTCTAATTTTTTTTTTCAGACTGCGCTCAGTATATTTGGTATGATTGGAGGTCCACTATTAGGTCTTTTTTCACTTGGAATATTTTTTCCTTGGGCGAATACAAAGGTAAGTGTATCCCAACGCCTACAATAGACAGTATACTTGGAAACCAATGGTAAATTGATGTAGTGTGTAGCGTTCATTCAAAATTATACACAGTCCGATCCGGAAAAGTATCCAAGTGGTGACGTTTGTCCGTGTATGATTGTGACGTTCGTTGTCACAGTGTGTAGACGAACACAATTCCAAATATGGAACATGTTTTTATTACCCATGCCGTTGTCATTGCAACTATTATTTTAAATATCGGTTTTTATTACTTCAGAGTTTGGCAAAATATCTGACCAATTAACTTAGCTCCATGACGCAAGGTACTTTTAGTAGTTCATGTTTGCAGTACCCGCTGCTTTCTTGAGCTTGAACCAAATCCGAGTTATTCGTTTGGTGGTCAACAGGACACCGGTCTAGTGACCTGGATGTCATGGGTTCGAGTTCCACCTGATTATGATTATTATTATGCGATTATGTTCGCAATTTATTGAAATATTCAATATAATAACGTCAAAATGGGGTAAAAAAACTGACTATTATGGGCATGGTAGGCCTAAATTAATATACTATTTTTATGATCGTACTGCAGTCGAGCGGTTAAGACAGGGGCGCCGCCGGCCGCAAACTGTATCTACACAATCGGCACAGGTTCAAGTCACTTTTCGACCATTGTTCTGGTGGTAGAACAAGTATTCTCGGATACACATCCAGCGTACAAATCTGGCTCATGTGCACTTTAAAGAACCCAGTAAATCTTTCGGCAGAGTAGGGGTTACCCTGGTGTACTGGTCCATTCAGACGACGAACGGGCGCCGTTTGGTGGCAGCACTCGACACGAAGGAACAGACCCTTATATGGAAGACTTAAGTGTGTCGTCCACACCTGTGCGCAATTCAGCCCGGTAGGCTGCAAGTCGCAGGTTATTCCCCCACTTACAGTTAAAGTACTGTACATTGCTTTTTTTTTTATCTTATTGCAGGGTGCCATATCGGGACTTCTATCAGGCCTCGTAATGGCTTTCTGGATCGGTATTGGTGCTCAGTTCTACCCTCCAGTTGTAAATAAACCACCCCTAACAATTGACTACTGTGAGTTTGGTGAAGGCAATTACTCCATGTATAATAGTACAGATATGTACTCCACTACCACTATGATATCCATAACTGACATGCCGGAAGAAAGGTAAAGTAATTGTTCTCTCTTTGAAAAAGTAACCGTAAAAACCGTTGTGTCCACTGTTATGATTTAACCGCTCCCCATCTGAGAAGTCTCCGCATTCCAGTTCATTGTTCATGTTCATACGTTAAATGAACAATGATAGATAAAATGACGGACATGACAAAAAGTAAAATCCACAACGTTTTATGATACGAATGGTTTACGTATTTGGAAGATTCACACATGAAATAAAAAAAACAAATCTGTAAATCTGATATATATTTTTTGATATGAACTATAAGTGCAAAAACGGGCAGTCCTAAAGCGGATTTCGGGCGGAATGATTTTGAGAACTGGAAAGGATAATAGGGTACCCATAGATATCATCCAATAATGATTACCAATGTTTAGGTTATCCGTATACATCCATAAGGTGACATCACAATGTTTTTATCTTGATATTTTGTAAAATGTGTTGACAGTTTTGCAACGTTTTTCTTTTGTTTTTGTAGGCCTGCTGTTGCTAAATTGTACTCACTTTCCTACGCCTGGTATAGTGCTGTCGCCTGGTTGACTGTACTTTTCGTAGGGCTTATTGTTAGTTTTGCAACCGGTAAGAAAAGTTTTTTTTGACTGACGAGGTTTAAGTTTAGAACACTTGATGATATTTGAGACATTCTTTCACTCTTGTAGATTTTGTTTCTTCCTCACATTTTATATTTATGGCTCTGTAAGCCTTAATATATTCCTTTTTGAAACAATTTTAGTTTCAGTATTTTAAGTATGATCCGTTTGTTTGCTAAACTTGTCAAATAACACTTCGCACAGTGATTTTTGGCCGGTGCACTTACCTTATATAGTACGTCATTCGTCAACGTTGAAACAGTTTAAATCTGTTCTCAAAACTCACTTTGTTGCTTCGTTTAACTTTATCTGAGCGATATGAGACCGTTTTGATTAAGAGCGCCTCTATTCAAATAGTTATTGATTTGAACATTCTCCTGAAGCTCTCTTACTCCAATCTGCTCGTACTCTCAAAGACTGAACTTGTAAGTCTATTTCGTGCCTAGCTTACCCGGATAAACCGACAATAGAACTTTCTCCTCGAAGAGCGAGACATAACTCGAAAAGTAGAAATTCTCATTGAACATTCCTCTCCACAAATGGTATAGTCCATGAAAATAAATAAATACTGTATAAATAAATATGTGGTGGCATAGATTTTTTTTTGCAGAAACATCTCCACTCAAATATATACGCTAATCTTTAATAAATTTGGTTTCTTTTTATGACCTAAAGGGCCGACTGATCCGGCAGATGTTGACCCAAAATTGTGCTGTTCTCTTGTTGATACCATGTATTGTTGTCTACCTGAGAAAATTAAGAAACCGTTACGATGCGGTGTTCGATACGACGAACAATTTACACATGTTGATGACGTAAGCAATTAATATTATCTATTTAGCATTTGACAAGAATTACTTCAAGAAATCCATATTGGTGCCGTCACAAAAGCTTATAAATCTCTCGAATATCTTTAGTATTTGCCGAAACTATTTCTAAGTATTTCGCTCAGTTTCTGGGAGCTTGATATTATTTATACATGTACATTTTTACAATGAAAGCGAATATCTAAGAACAGAGAAAAGAAAATTGTCTTGAAGATCGAACATGCCCACCGTTCATTTGATCTAAAAAACATTCACTGCCGTAATCTTAGCTAAGCTTCCATTTCATTATGCATTTGTAGAAGGTAGGTCTAGAACTGAATGTACATTATGAACATTTATTATTATTTAACATTTCTCTAAATCATTTAGATCAACACCAAATAATAATGGGGTTTTTTTTTCGTTTATTTCGAATTTAGGTCCATGATGAATACAAGGTTGTTGGTGGGAAAAATATAGACTCCAAAGACGAAACCAAATTCTAATTGAAGTTGACCTTTACGTACGGGGCGCCGGTCTGGACATTACTAATTTTGTCGACCTTTGTTGTAAATGGAGGGGTGGGGATCTTTTTCATGGAAGACTGACCGAACCATTGCTGGAGGGGGACAGTGTTTCCTTCATTTAGCACAGGCCTGATGCAGAGAGTTGTAAAATCATTTTAATTTTTTTTATTTTACAACTCCCTGCCTGATGCATTGTGGTCCGGAATATGACGTCAATTACGGAATCGGTAATTTTTAGTATGGTATTTACGTCATACAAGAGTACTATGATAATATGTGTTTTTATAACTTTTTTATCTTCAGACAAAACTATAAATTGAGAATTTTTAATTGTATAGCTTTTTAGTTAATTAAATGTTATTTTTTTGCTAGGTTTTTTAGTTTTATAAATAAGATTTGTAATTTGTATATTTCCGCCAAGGCGTATTAAACAGGGTGAAGATAATATATAATTTTGTACGGCGTTCCATAATTGAAGCTGCAGTTAAAATGCTGCGTATAATGTTTCAATAATCTCGTTGCCAAACGCACAATTATTATGTTGTCGACTAAGTGGACTTAACACTGTTATGTAAAGTTGACAATTGTTTTATCGCGAATAAAAATGTAGACTAACATTTTTTTACTCTCCAAATATAAAGTACTTTGCCTGGGCATTTATTTAGCCCGCTCTCTGATTACTTTACTCAACATATATTTTACGTAGGCGTAGGCTAATTGACGGCGCAACAGGAGCCACCGTCAGTCCTTTTTCCAACTATAGTATTCATTCATTCATTTATTTTATCAAAATCACATAAAACAAGTAATAAGGTTCATGAATAAAAACAGTATAAAAAACAACATATAAAACAATGATAACAATATTTTAAAACATCTAAAACAGTATAAAAACAAACTTTAAAATATTTTTAAAATATTTAAAAACCATTAAAAAATTTTAAAGAGATAAAAAGGATGAGAAAAAGTGATTTAGATCAGAATCGTCCTAGAAAACCAATAACTCGGGTTTATTTCCATTGGAGTCCTTGTATGATTATTATGGCATAGATATATCTATAGCCACTTTTAAGCTGAAGCCGTATTTATTTTAACAATATTTTACGAATGTTTTCCATCCAGCCGAGCTGATAATTAGGGACCCTAAGATACAGTACGGTGATTATGACTGTAATTAGGGACCCTAAGATACAGTACGGTGATTATGACTGTAATTAGGGACCCTAAGATACAGTACGGTGATTATGACTGTAATTAGGGACCCTAAGATACAGTACGGTGATTATGACTGTAATTAGGGACCCTAAGATACAGTACGGTGATTATGACTGTAATTAGGGACCCTAAGATACAGTACGGTGATTATGACTGTAATTAGGGACCCTAAGATACAGTACGGTGATTATGACTGTAATTAGGGACCCTAAGATACAGTACGGTGATTATGACTGTAATTAGGGACCCTAAGATACAGTACGGTGATTATGACTGTAATTAGGGACCCTAAGATACAGTACGGTGATTATGACTGTAATTAGGGATTGTGATTCGTTAAAACAATTAGTTGTACTAATGTAATTTTAATGCAGTTTTGTAAGAAATAAGGATTTTAAGTAAGTAATTGTAGGTAAAAATAAAAGCTCGTAAGCTGTTTGCGACAATGTTTCCACTACGACCACAGTCCATATTCAAGGAACATCCCTATTAAGTGACACTTTGAAATAAAACTCGGACTTTGCCGTGAAACGAACAAGGAGTAATAATTATGTTATAACAATACGGCCAATCCCCATTCAGGGGAGACATCCATTTACATTAAAGGGACATTTTTGGTCTCGAAGGTGTCCGTCCCCTGTGTAACACTCGTGACTAAAGAATGATCACTATTTTAGTACTAAATAGGTATTAGTAAGTAAATTTGTGAGTGAAGGTATTTTTAAACGTGATTTTATTGATAAAAATAAACGAAATGCATTAATTCTCAATGCTAATAGTCTTTATTGATACGGCCCATCATGATTGATGTGTTTATATACAAAAAATACAATAAAAAAGATATAAACACTAGGCTTAAGTTCAGCACTTAATTTTACAATTTCGATTATAGTATTATATAATTTCCACCTTAATTATAAGTAGATCTTCAGTCTGTAAGAGGTCGACTACTAAGTACATCTGTACTTTTTGTTCTACCTAGTCGCCTGAAGAATCTTCCTAATTCAGTTCATAATGCGACTTCTATTGAAGTTTCAAAACGCTTTTTAAAACCCATACTTTTTTGTTCGTTGTAAGTTCGTTCTGTTTTTCTCTCATATTTATTTTAATTTTAAGCGCTTTGGAACAATCTGCTAAATTTTAAGTACAGGTGTTTTAAATGGCGATTTTGTATTTGTCCTCTTTCAAAATTATGTTTTTATGTTTTCACATGTCCTGCTGTTGTGGGGAAGCATATCTGGGGAATTACTGGAACAATCACCATTATTTCTATATAAATCAAACTCATAATCGGTCAAATTAAATTATAAGAATTCGTTCATTGCCGCTATCGGATATTAAAACTCTTCCATCCCTAAATACAGCAACATCCTCTGGTTCCCGTAGTGCAGATGAACTACTTTCAATGACACGCACACAGCTACCTTTAGTGTCAAACATTTGAACTCTGTTGTTACCGTAGTCTGCCACTAGTATATTACCCTTCCGATCCGCCACTATACCCCTGGGTCCACGGAGGTATCCCGGGTCATTGCCTTTACCGTAGCCAATCTTTCCGAGAAAAGATCCATTAACTGCGGAGAAGATCTTAATGTTGTTTGATAGTTTGTCAGTGACATACAAGTTATCTCTATGAATACATAGTCCTCTTGGTTTTCCTAAGCGAGTCGCGTCGCCAATACGTCGCAATAATACTCCTTCAATATTAAACACGTTTATGCAGTGATCATCAGGATCCACAATGTATATATTCCAATCAGTATCAACTGCTATGCCAATTAATGTGGTTCGAGCTTGCGCGGACTCAAGTTGTTTACAGGTGAATCCTAGAACATGTTCTCCAGTCCAATCAAAGATGTGTAACCTATAGTAACCGTCGACTACTATGACTTTGTTCTCAAAGTTTGTGGTCACGCCCAATGGGCATTTTAGTGGATATTTTCCACGATCGCTGCGTAAGGTTCGTATGTGAGTTCCAATGTCGTTGAAAATACGGACGCAGTTGTTCCCTTTATCAGCTACTACAATAGATCGGTCTTCTGTTATAGCGACACCGGACGGTCCTCCAATAAATAATCGGTTATGACGAAAGTATTTTTGACCTAGGCATCTTGGAGTGGCAGAAAGACTGACAGTTGATTGCTCTTGCAGAAGAGTGTCGCTCTCTGCCAATGTGGTAGCACCAGATGGAGAATGAAACATGTTCGGATTGAACACTTGCAAATCACGTGGTGACTGACCAATAGAAATCTCATTAATGGTTGGCCTCGGTTCATTCATCATTGTAGGTGAAATCAAGTCTTTGTTGTGGAGGTCACCACTGAGATCATTTGGTTCTGTAAGTTTGGCTGTCTTGCACAACGATTGATAGGAAACCGGAGTGTCAGAATTTGACCTCATCAACTGATACTCAACATTACTTTGGTGAGATAGTGACCTTGCTTCAAGATTTTCCAACATCAACTCAGGTCCTAGATATGCCGCGCCGCCAGCCGACAAATGAGGTGGTCTTACAGGTAATTCGGGGGCTATCTGCGCTGCACTGTTCATTTCCTCGTAAACCAAAGAGTTATCAAATGAACCAACTTCATTTAAGCATTTTACCGCGTCTTCAAAATGTGTCTCAATGAACACCATTTTTCTGTCGTTTGACATGTATTGTCTATACAGAACATGTAGTTGATCTAAACACTCACTACATTTTTCAATAAGTTTTTTCATCTCGTGAACCTGATTTACAGAAGTCATACTCTTTTCTGCGTATTCAATGAAAGATGTTGCGTTATTCACTTGTAGCTCTGAATTGCTATGTAATTGATCGGCGTCTAAAATGTCTATTTCCTGCAGTAAAATAGCTTCCCTCTCTTCTATGCGTTGTCGCAGACGGTCAAAACAACTTTTCACTTGATTACGCAAGCACGCGCATTTATCAGCAAACTCTTTCATGGAGTATGACGTTAGTTGACATTGACAACGAAGATCGGTTAATTTCCAACGAAGTTCGTCTGCCTGTTGGTCAAAAGTCTTCGGTACTAATTTAGGTGGTCTTGGTGGAGGCGTTGGTGGTTGAACGTTTCTACTGTATCTATCAAGCATCGAGATTGCTTGTATCATTGTCAAGTCATTTGGGAACCCAGTGCAGCCAGCACATGGAACATCGACCACCGCGCGGCAGGAAGAACAAACAACTCTTCCACTTATTTCTCCAGACATTCTTTGAACACACGACAAACAAAGGGTGTGTCCACATGGTAGTAATTTCGGCAGCCTCTCATTTTCGTTGTAGTCTTCGTAACAGACAGAACACTCGACAAGTCGGTTCAAACCTTTGGTGGCCATATTGAAGCTCAGTGGGGTTATTACCTGAAATAGAATAGATGAATTCAAGAAAAACTACTGGTACTGTACGTATACAGAATTTATATTTTTATTCATTTAAGGTACCTGATATCTGGTACAACCGGGGGTACAACTGATTATCGACAATCATTTAGGAACTTGTTTTGTGCATTAAATACTTTTAATACATGTTATCTCTGCCAGGTGCTATCTATTAGTAGTTAAACCATGCATTCTGACTGTGGATAGTCAGTTAGAATATATTTTATGACCGGGGGTATTCTATAAATATGAGCACGATCATCATAATCTGCCTATATTGTGCAGAACCGCATTTCAGTATTGTAGTCGCACATGAAGTTTAGACCTATGTTAGGTATCGAATACCTCCACCCACCTGTATACCGTTAAGGTTATTTCTGTTTTCGCAATATAGCCTAATATACAATAAGCGCATGCAGTACACAAAATATTAATATCGTTTTATTTGGATACTAAAACAAATACGCATTTGTGAACGTTTGTTGGGATGTGGATCTTTTAGAAGAAACTAATTTCAAAATGTGAGTTGAATGAATGGGGTAACACAGAGGGCGCGTTTATATAACACGCTATTACACGCATATTCAACAAGTGTGTTGTATAACAACAAAAGAGATTCTGTGTAATGAGATTTTAATTGCAAAAAAAGGCTACTTGGCTGAATCCTAACATTTTGTGGATTCCCGGTTGCTGTTGGCGTGTTGGAAGTGTCCTCAGGGTATTGTTTTTACCTCTCGTTAAATATAAGTATGTGCTGTGAAAATGTTGACCAAATCTAGTAGATAATTGTGCTTTTTTTGCATATTTTAACTGATTTAGCACTTAATATTAACGCTAATTAATGTTGGCATAATTTGGCAAAATTTAGCATAGTTTTATCCTAATTCTAAAACATTTTTTTTTAAATTTCAAAAGCAGATTTAAAAAATCAATAACTGAATAAACTAAATTTTAAACGAAATCATCCGTTTTATTAAAATCCTTTAATAGACTAATATTAATTCATGCATGCGAGTATATATGTAACTTAGGATTATTATGAACTATGGTATAACACGGTATTACGATTTAATGTACATAACTGCAAGGTTTTTGTGGGGTTGACCTCGGCCCGTGCAATACGCTAAAATGAAAGACGTGTTCAAATTTAGGGTGTTGTATAAAACAGCCAGAGACAAATCAATACGTGTTCATGAATAACCATTATCGTTGTAGGGTGAACACTGTAGAATCATGTAAATATTTAGGCTCCTTAAACGTAATCACCAAACCCCCATACATACCATACGATCGAGAGAATATACATCAAAAATATTAACATACGTTTTACATTACTTATCTTCTTACCTTCTTTCCACAACATTTATAGTATCCTTACATGAAGCAATTGCATTGTATTATCAACTAAACTGTTTTAATAAGAATGAACAACTAACACTACTCTGATGTCAGACAAAAACAAACATTAGGTCTAAAGTTCACAACCGTTTACCTTTACCATGGAGTAAAGAATCTTTACTTTACTCCATGCCTTTACACGATTTAGGTGAACAATGATGAATGAATGATAATCAGCTAGCCGTTAAATCTGTCATATTTTGGAATTAAATTATTTTATGTAAATCAGTAAATTATATTATCATTTTGTATATTTTTAATTGAAATAAAATCAGTTAGACTTCCAACATATAATACGACATTATCATAGATAAAATGATGCAATGAATCATTTTTAGGCACCACCAGTGTAGGCCTATTACCCTATACACTTCAGCCTAGTTTATTAACTATATTTTCTTACAAACATGGTATTATTTGTTAAATAAAAGTCACATAATGCTATATTTATTATGTATGTAGTTACAATTCTTGGAAATAACATACAAAACTATGTTGCTATGTTGTTAACTAATAATTAATGAGATGCATTATCTTGTTATAAGAAGTCTTTGTTCCCTGCAAAACCATTTACTCCATAGGACGAGTGGTTTAAACAAAATTAATCTCTGATACAAATTTTAAACAGGTCTTTTGTTTTTAATAATTATAAATACCCTTTAATATGTAATCTCAAAAACATTTTGATTTATGCATATTCATTCTGTGTTATTTTCTTTAAAGTTTAAAAATAAAATGTATCACCCCTTCTATTAAATGGAAGATTCTTGATTACGTATTTCTTCTCTCACATCATGTAACCTTTGACCTCTTGATTTGGGTAAAAAAAGAGGAAAATGGCGGAATTTACCTGAAATTGATCAAGAATATTGTGCAAGATTTTGTGATGTACGACTTGTAATTTTCAAAATTATTAAAACTAAGATAAAATGAAAGCAAGGAAGAGAGCATCAAAAGGTCCTACTTGGGCCGAAGCTGCTGAAAAGGTGCGTATAACAATCGGAAATTACCCCGCCTTCGAATATGCCTTTTTTTGCCTTGGGAAGGCCTTGTTGATACAGTTTGTGTAAGGCTAGCTAGGCCTAGGCCCTCTAGGACTAGGTGGGTGGGTGCGGATGTTTAGTCTAATGTTCTTAATTTTAGGACTCAGGCCTATGATACCTTATCCTATAGGCCTAGGCCTATATATTATTAAATACGTCAGTACTTTTTATTTCAACGTATAATAATTTTAATGTGGTTTTTGTCAATTAATTTTTTAAAATGTTAATGCGTTGTCAGTTGTGATTAACTGTGTTTTACTGTTTTTTTTGTGTGTGTTCGTTTATATTTATATACTGTAGGCCTATATAGGTTGAACCTAGCCCAGATCTGCTAGCCTTAGTAGAGTAGTAGGCTAGCAGCGACATGTACTGTACACAGTGTCCACCTTCTTGTCAGTAGAAGCTTGACTAATTCCTTAATAGTGTTGTGATTTTAGGTCGGTGCTGGAATGGCCTGATAATGAAAGCTACTAGGCTTACCTTAACAGTCCCGCTTGTCCTAAATCACACAAGTATCCATAAGCAGTAAATCCAAATATCTTGGTCAATTCCGGTTGTGTCCGTTTCTCCTTGGTTCCTGCTTCGAATAGACCAGCTCGGGCGGCGTCGAGGTCCCACGTTAACATTTGCATACCCCCTGTATGCAAATCAGGCTATCGGGGCGACGCCCTCGTTCGGTCGGCGGGGTGGTCTGTTTACCCAGCGGGCGCCGTTCACAACACTCCTCCCGTGTTTGAAAAGCGGGCACCCCGTCCTGGATCCACCTCGGGGGTAAACCGGGTGATTTTCGTACGTGAAAAAATACCCAATACCCGTAGCTATATAGACCGCTTCCAACGATCCCTTCAGGTAGTCACTAGCCGTGGGACATGCCTGTGGCACCGTCCTCCGCTTCCCTAGATACCTGAAAGATATAAATGAAAATAAATGTAAAACAGAACCATGTTCTTTTGAAACGGAAAACTTCTGGAAAACTGAAAACTTCTGGTTGTGGGTGAGCAAGGGGCTCAAAGGAGATCTCGACCGTTCTTCCATGTCAGATCAGTGACCTGCCTGGGGCTCCGGTCGAGCACCTGTCCCACGGCGACGGCGGTCGCCCACAGCAGATGAGGTGCTCCAACTGGGTATCCGGCAGGAGGATAATCCGGTCCGTTGGACCCCATCAGCAATCGCCGATCTTCATTGGTAGCGATGAAACGCAGGCCCTTGCGTTGATCGGCCGTAAAGCCCGTCACTCGACTGGTCACGCTAAAGTATGTCCTGGGGAAATGTCGAAGGTAGGCGGTGGCTACGGCTTCCGTGGAAGCGTAGTCTGCCAGAAGCAGACGCTGTTCCTTCGACACACGACTTAGACGCAAGATGTCCAAGACGCGATAGTGGCACTCCTCCCCAGTGACATCGCCTTGAACTCCAGAGACTTCAAGACACAGGATGCGGTGGTGGCGGCCGTCCAAGCAACGACCCAACACCCTCTTTAGCAGCAGATCTTGTCTCGGCCAATCTATAGGCGGGGCCGAATGGTCCAATCCCACTCTCCCGATTACTCGAACATCTCGAGTTCGGGCTAAGGCCAGGAGCCTATCGAATTGGACCGTTGTCGGCGAGTAGCCAGGAGCCACTCCCAAGCCCACCGCACAGCCGTTCCTCGCCAGTCCACCAATCTCCCGCTCGGTGGGGTAAGTGGTTGGATCGCCAAACAGGGCAATCCCGCCTACCACTTCCACAGGCTGTGTTCCACTCCTCACCCGCACCGCTCGCTCCACGTCCCAGAGGTCCGCTCGTCTGGAAAGCTGCAGGTCCCTCTGCAACCGGTCCAGGTGAAAACAAGCATCGAACACCTTGGGTGCCGAACCAAGCGAAGCCGATGTACCCCGCACAATCGGTGGCGCCGCCACTGATCTACCATCCTTCGGTGCCGGGGCATCGCGCTTGGTCGGTCGCTCTCCATGTTCTCCCTCTGCCGCCCTTCTCTTTGTCGACTTTTTGGCGATCTGGTCCACTGCCGGCTCCTCCTCCTCAGCCCGACGACCACACTCCTTCACCAACTCCTCACCAAAAGAGGCAATGAGAGCGATCACACAGCGCCAGTGTATGAGAGCCGACGGGTGACTGATAACCGGAGCTATCGTGAGAGGCGGGGGCCTCTTTCCCCCAATCACCCGTGTCAGCATAAGGATGGCACTACGAGTTTTCCTATCCGGAGGTAGGACATCAGTGCCATCCCCCATAAGGTGCTGGACGTTCAGGAGACATCTCAGGTCCTCTGGTGTTCTGCCTTTACCAAGGCCCTCCGTTGCCAAACTGGTGAGTGCCCGCCACTGCACTCGTGCCCTCCGCCAAGAACTCCGTTCCAATGGCCGGAAACATGCCGGGGCATGCGTCTTCGTGACGTGGACCCGTATGTTGCTCACTGGACCACATCCCAGATGGCATTTTAGTTTCCGCTCGGCTGGGGTGCTCGCCACCGGGCAAGCCCCTCTCGTATCCCCAGCCGCTGTCTCTTCTTTCGGGGTCATCAGATGGCAGATTGGTTTCCCCTTGGCTGGGGTGCTCGCCGCCGGGCAAGCCCCTCCCGTATTCCCAGCCACCGTCAGTTCCTCCGGTACCCCCGGACTAGCCAAGAGCACATCCTCCTCCATCTCGGAAATCTCCGTATCACTTCCGTCAGCAAACGGTAACTGATCCATATCTGAGGAAGAAGAGAAGGTAAACGTGAGTACTTAATTGTTAACTGAGGACTTGCAGTCCGCACATCGATATAAGTCAATGTCCCAGGCCTCAGATAGTGCAATATTCACACATGCACCGTGGTACCACACCTCGCAATAGTCACATTGTATCATAAACGAGCCGGCCCAGGGCTGGCGACATAGACAATACAACGGTCCTGCATCCGGATCTGTAGGTGAAGAAAGAGGAGGTAAATTAAAATCAGCCAGCTTGTCATGATTTAAAACCACCGTCTTATTTCTCAGCTGCACCTGAAAAAAACAAGAACTAATAACCAGCCTATCCTGGTGGGGTCAACCCTGCATTTCAACCAGCTGATTTACATGCAAATGAGCAAACTGGACAGGATATTCAAGCGTGAGACCCCTTTCACAACACACCTCCCCGTTCTAAAAGGGAAGCATTCCACCTTTCTCACACTAGCTTGAATACACCGAGGAAACTCCCTGAAATGTGGGTTCTGTACGTCTTCTTCTACATCATCATGGTAAGTGTGAAGCTCAGGAGGCATACTGATGTACAGATATCAGCTCCTGCATCACTATACTTACCATCTGCAGCAACTTCCAAGATCAACCTGAGTTCAACAAATGTACATCACATTGCCACGAGCAAAAGTAATGCAACCATTTGGCAGGTTGATATTGATGTGAGTTAAGTTGAGGTTTCCAGTAGAAACGAGTCAACTCAACTGCTCCGTCGTCATAGGCACAATTCCAGTTTGATTCCGTCAAGATTCTTGTAGACTACACTCAGAAAGCGCAGTCAGAAGTGACAGCATCCATTAAGTTTCACCTCCTGGATCCCACGGAATCGTCCCAGCTAGCTTAGGGTCTACTCTCTCAGCCCTGCTGTGTAGAACCCCAGGTCTAGTCGGGGTGAGTAGCCAAGAATGTAACCGTTGAGAGCTACGGGCTTGCTTTCTGATAGGAAAGGAAGATGTCACCGTAAACTCTGTACCTGAAAGACAAAGCATACTTACCTTGTGTTCAGGGGGTACTTCAGTTACCATTCTAACCTGGGGTTGGTCTGTCAATCCGGTAGTAACCTCCACTGTGGTCGACCCCACATCTTTCGCAGCCGGTTTACAACTAGCCCGATCAGATCCAGTTGTGACCGAAATCACTGGAGTGTTACAGACTCCAATACTGGCCGATTGGATATCAGCAACAGAAAAAGCGGATACCACAGTTTGTCTTTCTTTCGGAACGGTAGGTAATCTCCGTCTTCGTCGAGGTAGTTCAGGCTTATCTACCAGATTGGTAGGTAGTTGCGGCCATCGTCTGTGTTGTTCTGGAGTTTGTGGACTCCATGTTGGTTCAGGCCACTCTACCGGAATGGTGGGTAGTTGCCGTCGTCTACGTGGTTCTCTGGTACCATCAGGTTTAGTTTTTCCTGGCCTCTCCCCTGGATTAAACACTGGGAAATCAGGCACTGGTACCTTAATCCTCTCTTCTAGGTCTTCACCAAGGGTGGCTAAACATGATTCAACCACTGTGAAGTCAAGAGCTGTGGTGTGTGCTGTATGTGTCCTTTCCTGACCCGAAATGCTAGCCGACCATGAGTCAACCACTGGGAAATCCAGATTAGCACGGGCAGACTTTGACACTGATTCTTGACTTTTCTTCTTTCTTGTCAATTCACTTGTTGGTGTGACAAGGTTAGGCATTTCACCAGTGGGTAAAATGCACCCTCGTTTTGTGGTCTCTAGTTGTTTCATGGTAATACATGGGTCTGCTACAGGAAGCATGTCCGATGTTGGTGAAGAGTAAGATGCCAAAAGTTGGAGTTCATCGGATGTGCCAGGAAGTCTGTTTTTACCTTGCCGCCCTGCAGCCTTCATCATGGTAAGAGATTTCCCATTGGGCACGTCCTCTTCTCCAATTGATGACTCCGCTTTCGGCCTACTCCAGATTTCAGAAGCTTGATAATGGTTTTCGGCTTCATCCTCGTGTGAGGATATGTGATGATGGGTTGAGCTACAGAGAGTATAAGTCATAGACCTAGTACGGGGCATTAAATCATTTCCGACTTTTCTCCCATGCTCTCTGTACAACCCTTTGCGGCGACAGTCAAACCTCCTATATTTTTCAAGAGCTTTGGTGATAGTAGCACAATGTTTCCGTGAAACATACTCACCAGCATCCTTGTCGTGACACCCAGTGCAGAACCATTCCACCTGTAGCTTTTGCACTCTAGATCCAGGTAGATCACTACAGGCTCTCTCGGTTACCGTCATGACTCTACGTCCCCATTTTTCTATAGTTTCGTGTCGTTCCTGTTTTAGAGACCGCTCACCGTCTCCGAAACGTACACTGAGGACATCCATCATCTCTTTGAAGTCTAATGTTGGCTCCATCCTTAAAAGATTGGTTAAGAACTTCGCCGCAGGTCCCTCCATACACCAAAAAAGGGCATTTTTACTATCCCCGGTGGTAAGGTTCTGCGCCTTTGCGAAAAATCTGAACCGTTTCTTAAAAGGATACCAGTCATCATCCCAGCCATTAAAAGTTAGAGACTTGGGAATGTCTTTTTGTCTCAATAGTTTTTGTGATCGTTGGGAATGCCTATGCGAGTGTCGTCTTCTAGATTGAACACTCGTAGAATATTTACCATAAGCCCTATCCTGATCACTATCTTCGTCACTTGTACAACTCTCATCATTACTAGAGCTGGAGTCCATAAGACTAGAGCTACTAGAAGAGTCACTGAAACAATCCTCTGTCAGTAATCTACAAAGCTTAGACACAGATCTAGTTTTTGAGGTTTTACTACCTTTAGTGCAATGGTGACCCCGTACATTAAGACTAGAGTCTAAAGCTAACAGTTCAGATATTGGTTGACATTCTGCTTTGGTTGCATACCTATAGTGAGTATTCCTACAACCTGAATCTGTCTTTTCTCTGTGGTCAGAACTAGGTTGGTTGGTACTGATGTGTCTCCATGAGAAACTACCACCAGGTAAATCACCGGAATAAGTTCCAAATGGAACTTGTGCTGCATGAAACAGCTGAGGAGTGCTAGTGTTCTGAACCCAACTACTCACTAATTGAAGATTTGGTGTGAAATCCCAGCGAGTCGTTTTGGATGACAAGCACTTGATTCCAGTTAAATATTCTAAGTCACAGGCTCTAATATTTCCAAATTTGGACCTCCAATCAGTAATTTTCCTAGCTCTTTTTCCTAGTAGATGGACAAGCTCCGGCTCTGTCCAGAAATTTATTGCAACATGAGGCATCCTTTAAAACATACGATACACTTAAACGTATAAAAGTATTGCCAGAGGTCAAAGACTTTCATTAAAATGTATCTAAATGTATGTTTTGCCACTAGTAATTATCCGGTTTAAGATGAATACTGTGTATAAACTAGGAATGTAAAATGTCATAAAATACCAATGCCTGGAATATTAAAATGGGCATAAAACTATTAAAACATTTGTGATACATTCACCAATTGCACAGCATTCAAATGATGACGATACTTCAAATCCAGATCTTGGTAATGCTCAACGAACACTGATCACCAGACCCCTCCCCTCCACAGAAAGGCAGTGATAATCAGCGTGTGAAGTTGAAGTCACAAATCACGTGAACAGTCTTCAAGCTTTCCAGAAGAAAACAGACTGGCACGGAATGAAAGTTGTAGTAACACTTTACAATCTTCAGTATGGTAAAACTAGCTGCAGTGTGAGATAACAGATGTTATCAAGCAAAGAGTACGATACAAATTAAAATACCGCCAGACGTAATAAAAATTACAGGCCCAACAATAGAATAAAATATCGTCAATGCAGTAACACACACACAATATTGCAAAATGGTTGTTGGAGATGCAAATATAATAAAATATTTCACCAGCAAACCTGCAATAACAACTAGATTATCCAAAAAGACGTCAATACAGTTTAACAACACTTACCACTAAACCTTCCCCCGATGCAAAGAAAGGAGAGCGATAATGCCACTGTGAGGTTAACACAATAATACGCACAGCCAGTATAATTTCTCAAGATGAAAAACCTGACTGACGGACGAAAAAGATGTTATCAATAAAAAACAATCAAAGTTAAAATTAGTGGTGCCACTCAGTTCAACGGCCACGCCTAGTACCCTACCAGGTGATACGGCCTAATAAACTGTCCACTAATCCTTCAACTACAGCAAAAAAGTACAACTCCCGGTACGCATCGACTAACCCCGTCGATACGCTAATCAGCAAGTATCCAAATGCCACAACACTGCGTGATTAACTTTACCGGTATGTTGTAATCTTCAATAAAGATATCCACTTCAATAAACTAACAAATGCACCGTAAGTACAATAAGTTAATAGTTTCAGCAGAGGACGAAATACCTCGCAATCAACCCGATCACGTTAAGAATGCCAGCTGGCAATCAAGGCACCCGCCTCCCCACCAAAAAAAAAGATTACCGAGCTTTTGCTCGCAGCGCCAATGTTGTGATTTTAGGTCGGTGCTGGAATGGCCTGATAATGAAAGCTACTAGGCTTACCTTAACAGTCCCGCTTGTCCTAAATCACACAAGTATCCATAAGCAGTAAATCCAAATATCTTGGTCAATTCCGGTTGTGTCCGTTTCTCCTTGGTTCCTGCTTCGAATAGACCAGCTCGGGCGGCGTCGAGGTCCCACGTTAACATTTGCATACCCCCTGTATGCAAATCAGGCTATCGGGGCGACGCCCTCGTTCGGTCGGCGGGGTGGTCTGTTTACCCAGCGGGCGCCGTTCACAACAATAGGATTATTGCAAATAGCTTGATTTCATGAGGAACTTCATTGCACAATGCATAATGAAAAGGGTTTGGGAGCCACCGTCACGACGCGTATGTACTAAACAACAAATCATGTACGCGTCATGACGTTTGCTCTCAAACCCCTCCCACCATGCGTTGTGCCTGCTATTTGGGATAAACCTTATATATCAATATAATATAGGCCTATCATCAGTTCCATTTACATGACAAAGCTTGCACTTTACTCACATGCTCTACAGTACTGAAATTATCTTTATTTAGGGCATTAGATTTGGGTCACAGGAATGCTAACCAGTGGCTGAACCTAAAATCTAGGATTGTGACCTAGCTAGGCCTATTGTGCAAAAGTACAGAACCTCCCATTACATTGTATTGTAAATGAAAAATAATTGGGAAAATTGATTTAAATTGTATTCCACTACAGAACTTAAAATTTATTCTTTTTTAGGTTCTTGAAAAATTTGACAATCGACCAATGAGCTTCAAAGAAATTCTGATTGACATTCAGAAGAACAATTACAAGGACATCAGGTAAGTGGTATTGACAAAGTATGATTAACCACAAATTGACACCCGATTCTTGTGTTGGTATCGCGTCTAGCTGTGTCATCATGTGCGGATGACAACAGGCCCATTACCAGCGCATCTAATGCACTTGTCACTATACGACCCCCGGGAGAGGTGCGTCATTTGTCCTATGTGCGTCATACCTTTTGAATACCATGACGCACCCCTGCGTCAAATAAGTGACTTACCTTTGGATGACCATGACACACCCATTTTGAAGAACAAGGACACATTTTGACCATGTTATGGTGGGTGGCAAAGTGACATTGACACACCAGTGTTGATGTGACGTACCATTTGATTTGATTTTAAATAAAATAATTTTTTTCATCGTACAAGACAATATTTTCTAGGATGAAAATTGAATGAAACTGAAAATTGATAAAGTTTTAGTTACTAAAACTATACACTGACAGAAATAACAATAACTTTGAAACCCATCTTTTTTTTTAAATTTCACCATTAATGGATATTAATTATGTAATTATGTTAAGCTCTGTCTACACTATCAAACTTTATTTGACAAAAAAATGTGATGTGCCCATATATTGACATGATGATGTCATATTACTACCATATTTGAGAATGTCACTACCATATTTAGGCACATCACACTTTTTTTGTCAAACTAATTTGATAGTGTAGGTATAGCTTTACACAAATTATGTTATACAAATTTTATAAAAATAATTATTAATATTGATAATAATAAATAAATATTCAGTAGTTAAACATGCCAGGCAAAACAATGTATAATACGATGTCAGTAATACAAGGAAGGCTATGGCAATGTATAAAATATTACAGTTACAGTACATAGATTACTGTAGCTAGAATTTGAATCAATTATTGACGTCAATATTATTATGCTAATAGGATAATATATTAATGGGTGTAAGGCGTAAGCCCAAAATAGGATAAAAAGTAAATTGAATGACTAATAATTAATTATGAAAATACATTAACATAATATGGGTATTGTACTGTCTAGCTGTGAATCACAATCATATTTTGATAATTTTAAATGTAATTAACTGATAATAAAATAGTTTAATAACTAATAAAAAAATTTACAGTACAAAACAAAATAACAACATGCATACTATTACTGTAAAATAATTACATAATTTAACAAAAAATAAAGAAAGTAATTGTAGTTAACTTTTAGTTATTGGTTATAGAATCAAGAAAATATAGTAATAAATAATAAAAAAAGTAATACTGTACTCTGTTATTGTGGGATGACAGTATAGCACCGTTTATTTATTTTACAAACAAAATATTGAATACTCAAAGCAGAATACAATTTGTATGATTTTTTTAATTTCATTCAATTACCCATTTTTTCGTTTCATACAAATTTTTCATTTGGATACTGTGACTTCATTTCTGTGGTGTAGTAGGTAAGATTATTCACCATTGTATGGGAGCTTAAAATGACCACCTATTTCATAGATTATCAAATATAATGTATGCATCTGGGTGGTCATTTTAAGCTTCTATACTGTATGCCTATGATCAAAGTTTTTTTACACTGATTGGCAACATAAAGGTTTTTTATTAAAAAAGCTTGTTTTTGGTACTTCTACTTTTTTTTAAAGTTTGTGTTTATTGTTTTCTCATTGAATATTTAAATAATACAATTTAATGCTGTTGCTAACATATTTAATTGAGCCTGTTCTGAACAACTGAAATGCAGTGGTGGAGGTATAGGATATTTTTTTAATATTGCTGGTGATATGATGGGTTTAATTAAATATACTGTAGGGGTTGAGATAGTTTTAATATGATGGTGCTAGCGTTGGTATTACATCATGGTTCAAACATAACGTCTAGTGATTGGTTGAAAGAGCATCGCATGACAAAATCTGAGCGGCAAATTTTGTTATTGCCTTGCCTTGCCATCGATCAAAGGTGCAAAAAATTGTAATTCAAGAGAAATTTTATTTTTGGTTTTTTGAAGTTTGTATTTTGTTATTTTACTAATTAATTTATTTTACAGAACATTCTAATTTGGGTATTTTAAACTAACCATAGGTTTTTATTTTTTAAATTACTGTATCAGTAAATGTTTTTTAATGTTGTTGGATAGAGGATAGCTTTGTCATATAAAACATTAATTACCAACATTTTAACAAGTTATTATTTAACTATGTTTATTGATTATTGCTGTTAATATAATAATAATAATTTCTCAGGCCTTGTCTTTTGAAAATTATAGGTGTGCTACAAATTGCACTCCTGAATACATTCAGGGGTGCTGTAGGTGTCGTGTGCTGTTTGTATTTTGGTGTGTAGAAGTTTACCAAATTAAGCGTGTTGTAAATCACACTCCTCAAGGGTAGTTTAGGAGTGTGTTAGGTGAGTGATCGCACTCGCTCGCTTTAAAAGACAAGGCCTGATTTCTGATCTGATTTTCATATTTATTACGTATGTACGTATGTAAGCGATAATTATAATAATGTGGATGGTATACTGAGGGGTAAAATGGAATATATACAAATATATTATTAGTCAAATTACAGTAACTACTAGTGCTTCTGTATTTATTTATTAAATATACAAATAACGAATGTTTATGAGTGCAATAGTATAAATAATTTCATAAATAAAAATTATTTGTTCAATTTTACAAACATCTATTATGTATTTTCTGATATAATGACACCTACAGTACTTTTATTCAATTAATTCACTGCTAATGACAAGAATTTAGACTAATGTTGACTTTTGAAATCCCAATTTGATGGGGTTGTAAGTAGCATCTGTACATGGTTACTTCGGCTGCTCGATTGTTACTGCTGTCTGAGGGAGCCAGTGTGTGGGGGCTAAAGTGGCTGGGGCTTGTCAAAATATCAAAACATATCTTGCAACAGGATATTAAAGAAGACCAGAATTCCCTCTTCCATGTTATCTGAGATAACTTTATTAATTTGAAATCTCAAACTACTATACTGAGTACTGTAATGTTATGTATTGTACTGTAAACTTTGTGATGGTTATTTTTCAGGGGTACTGAACCATTTGCCTGTCTCAATGCAATGTTACATCTAGGGTGTCGTGGTAAAGAAAGCCCTTTCTACAAAGTATCTGGACTTCACGGTATATATGGCTTAAGGGTAGGTAACGTCAGAAACAATCAATCAGCGTTACTTTATTAATTCTCGACAGTATTTTGTTTTAACTTGTTTAATCCTCATTAATGTCATCTTATGATATAGTTGACTCTCCCAATGAACTCTCCGAAATTGGGAAATTAAAAACCAAATTTTGCTTGAGCTTTCAGATTTTTCAGAATCCCAGAATTTTTTTTAATCAGGCATATGAAGCTCTGTCAGTGTCACTACCCTTTTAGGGCATACCACACTTTTTTTGTCAAACTAGTTTGATAGTGTAGACAGAGCTTTAGGCCAGCCCAAGGGTGTCCGATATTGGGAGAGTTGCCAGGATATTAATTTAACCTAACAATGTTTATGTTGTTACCCAAACATATTAACTTTACAACTATATTAATTCCTTCAGAAAACTCTACCCTCTGGCGTTGATGATTTGCTGGAAACATTAAATGAGGAGTCGGAACCGACTTACGAAGGCAGTGATGACGCCATACGTCCACTTCCGATTAAGAAAAGACGTAAGTTATATCGTGACAAATTGATGATAAATTCATACCTTGGATTTGATTGCATCTCTCCAATACAACATTACATTAACAATACGTCTTAAGGGAATTAATTAATTTTTTTGGGTTTTTAGCTGTTTACATTCTTCCTGTGAGCGCTCACAGCTGTATACCATCTTTGGTGAGGTTCAAGAACCAGCAACCAGACAGTCCTACACCAAAGACTTCTTCTGTGAAGAGGTCTAGTAAGGATCACAGTCATCGGACCTGGAAGAGCTCCATGAGAAGAGTTCATCGGCGTCCCCCAAACATTATACCTAGAATTATTTTGAAACCTTTAAAGCCACCACCTGGATATCAGGATAAAGATGCTACAGGTACGAGTGATTTTATTATTAACTTTAGTATTATTTACTCTAGACAATGGGGAGTAAAGTTGATAGTGAGTAAAGCCAGCCTTGTAGACGATCTTTCATAGTTAAATTAATTACCACCTAGTACTAATCCAACTTATATATAATAGTAATAACTCACTTTTCTACAATCAATGTATTTACAACAAGAATGTATTATTTCAAAAGAACTTTCAATTAGATTTGTGCAGAATGCAGAAATTGAACAAAATGAAAATAATTTAATATATCATTGTCTTTGTCAACTTTCAGGTGCATCTGTAGTGTCAGAAATTCGAACTAGCCGAAGGCTGTCTAAACGGAAATCTCATGATAACAAAACTTCATTTTCTGATGAAACTGTGACAAATACTCCTCCACGTTGGCAAACAGTACAAGAGATATTAGCATCCGTGCCAGGCTACCTTGGAAAGGTTTGTGAACAGATTAGAATGTAGAGAAATGTTGTTTCATTTTATTTTATTTATTTATTTGACCAACAAACCATAATATAAAATACAGTATACAGAGATGAATTGGTCAGGGACTGCTAAAATAAGATTACTGTAACTACAAGAGTCAGAAGTTCCATAAATAAATTTATGATAAACAATGTATTTAGCCGTGAATGTACAAAAAAAAAAGAACTAGTATTATGATTAATGTGTTTAGGCATATTGCCGAAAATTGATAACAGATTTAATTTCTGTCCCAGGATATAGACTATAAACACAAGGTTGCTCTACACAACAAGTTTTTGGGAGTACATTAGGTTCGTTGTGAGAACAAATACTGACTCCACTCATCATAAATAATATCATGCTCACAACTTCCTTGTATGACTCTGCTTTTGGCCCAATTCCCATCCCTTTGGTAAACCATCAAAAACGCATTTTTCATATTTAAACCATGTTGGCACTCGTCCAGTCAATATATGCGTTACCTGTATAAGTCAACTGCTTGTTGTAAACTTTGACCTTAAGTTAATGCCAGGCTGACAGACATTAGGAGCATTAATTTGTTGGATCTAGAGCTTGAACTTGTGTGTCAGCTATCTAGACTGTAGCCTCCTGTATCCTGTGAACCATACAGAGTCACCTGTCTTAAATCCCCCCCACTGCCCCCAAAGACAGGAGTTACTTGCTTCACCCTTTTACGACTGTGTCACCTTAGGTCATGTGACTACTGTCCACTATTACCATTTACAATGTTTACCAATTTTGTTTTTCATTGTTTTTTATAGTCTCGAAGAAAGATGAACAGGAGAGCTGGAGGTAAGAGTCTAACAGTATTCTTTTCAATTCTTATTTATTTATGCATACATAAAAAAAGATATGGTATAGTATTCAGTAGTCATGGAAACAATATCAGAAATTGCAATACATCAACCTCAGTAGTACATTGTGCTATTTTTTTCATTTAAAAAAAAAAGATACAAAGAAGACAATGTGTGAATGAAGATCAAAATAAGTAATATGGAATAATTACTTTAAGCATTGACCATCTAAGCAGTGTTGTCGACATGACAAGAAAACTAAAAAATATATATAATATTGACAAAAACAAATATTACAAAAAATATAAAAAAAATTACATTCATATAATTCCAGTAAAATTCGTTTTGTTTGTATATTAGTATTATTATTATTAGTAAACTTGACCAAATTCTGTTTTCTTTTCTATCATAGGTTGTATTGACCTGGAAACACCTGATTCTATTCTAGCAAATACAAATTTAAGGGTTAGTTAACAATTGCCTTGGTGCTCCAAGGACCGTGTCAAATCTTTTCTACTGCAGTTACTGCAGTAAATACATTTTGTTTCACCTTTTTACACAATTATTTAGCATGGATTTTTTGGTAATCATACTCACTGTTTAATGCAGTGAGACTGCTTCATAAACTTGACAAACTAAAATCATACATTGTTGCAGTAGATGTAATTACTGCAGTAACTGTCGCGAATGATTTTTACACGATCCCTTACTAAACAATGCTAAGAGTCAGAAACACCATTGGAAATATTGCTCCCTATTCTTTTTGAATAGTGTCGTTCTTTATTATACACATGTCCATTGTATGTAAACAAGACCAACAGCTTTACATCCAATCCGAAGGAAGAGGCCAATAGAGTATCTGTCTTTGGCTCCAGTACAAGCAATGTGGGCTTTAACAGTTAAAATATGATAAACCATTATGCCATATTTCTTCTTTTTAGGCCCTTATCAATAAACATACCTTTGCCAGCCTGCCACCAAATTATCAACACAAGTTAATTACCCTGCTTCCTGAACCTGATCGATATAGAGGCTCAGATAATGTCTTAAGGTAAAGCACAATTTGTTTTATTAATTTGAATTTATTAATTAGAAATGTTCCAATGCTGCAATGCCTTCTTGTTCTTCTTGTTAATGTTTTGCGAAGTAATTAAAACTTTTAATGATTCTGAAACAATAACAAGGAAAAACATTTTTAAAAAGTTAATTGTAACATTTTGATATTGTATATACGTTTCTGCACTTTTATTTAATTACCGATAACTAAGACCCCATTTACACTTCATCGACGATTTCGAAGTCGGCCCGACGCCGGCTTTCTTTTTAGCCTGCAATGTGTTTACACTTACCCAAAAAGCCGGCCTCGGGCCCCTACTATTGTGTTTACACTTGCTCTCGCGGAAGAGTGCTCGATGATACGATTTTGCTACATTCACGTCATATCCGCTCATGTTAAAAAGTTGTCGATCTACACTAGGCCTAGGCCTATCAACTTTATCAAAAAAGAATCAAATAACGGTATTTAATATGGATCAAAACAATTGTATTATTGCTTTACTACTAATGTTTGCGTCTCGTTTTCTAAAGAATAGTAGTAGATAATACGCCTTTTTTACTAAACGGAAGACATCTTCGATCAATGAAAACACAAACAATGCCGTTCAACGAAGCGTAACTAACAGAAATAACATAGCGTTTTCAGCCTATTTTCGGAGGACAAGTTACTTAAAAATTCGTAACTCCTCAACGGACAGTCGTATGGACAAAATTTGTACTGTAAAATGTTCTTTAAAGATTAGCCTATATAACTGTGTGATTGAAAAAAATTAAAATTTTTTTTTTCACTTCTTAAGTCCATCGAAAAAAACACCACAGTTTATAAGCATAGGCGCCGCATGGTGTCCTGAAATCCCATGAAAACGCTATGTTATTTCTGTTGGTTACGCTTCGTTGCACGGCATTGTTTGTCATAGATCGAAGATGTCTTCGTTTCGTGAAAAAGGCGTATACTAAATTCACCAATTTAATTTCAATGAAGAATTTCCGATTCATCAGCAATAAGTTTCGTAAACTTAAAGCTATAGTTGACCCAGAACGTTCATTTTATGACCGCGAGTGTTTACACTATACGAAGTGCCGGCCCGAAGCCCGCAATTGCCGGCCCGAAGCCCGCAATTGCCGGCCCGAAGCCTACTCTAGACTAGGCTCAAAATTGAGCCCGCTCGAGGCCGGCTCGGTTGTTCCCAGAGTGTTTACACTTGTGCACTTTTGGCTCGGAGCCGGCCTCGGGCTCGCTAAAAGCTGAAGTGTAAATGGGGTCTAATGTTGAAGACTAGATGTGAGACTAGGCCATTAAAGAAAGCAGTGCTCATATTGTGTTTACGGCGTAAAATAGACAAACGCACCATAGGTTTGTTTTTAATCGTGGAGCATTCACCCAGCCAATTCCTGAGTGTGCTATAGAATCATTAAATAGAACATTTGCCATGCGGTAGACTTGATAATGAACTGTATGGATATGAAATTGATCAATCAGATAGTAAGAATAAACTTGGGTTATAATGATTATATTTAATTTTCTTTTCTCAAGGATATCATCTTCTGCAATGAGTAATGAGTTCTTTGCAAGGGCGTGCACAAGTTGGCGTGAAAGTCTATCAGAAGGAGACTTCATGCCAGAAGCTCAGTTGAAAATTAAACAAGAATTAGAAAAGGAAAAGGTTAAACTTGATCCGTGGAAGGTACGGCTCTTGTTTTTGGTTTCACCTGAATGTATTTTTGTAGTGGAACTGTAGGTTGGTGTTAACTGATGAAAGTGAATTTCCATTAAAATTTACAAACATTTTTCCGCCTAGGCCTAGCTCTGAATTAAGTTTTCCGTAAAGCTCAAGTAGCGATCGCAATGTAGGCCAGGCTAGAGATATTACGTGACTGCAAGCAGATTGACGACACATTTTTTTTTTCTTTGCATCACTCAAATAGATAAAAACGAGGTTCCTGAATTCAGAATACTAAATTAAATAAAATACAGATAAAAATAAACATATTATACACATATTAGGCAATGAACATTAATTCGAAACCACCCGGTGATATACCGAAATTTAATTAATTAATTTGAAACGATAAAGATGAGGAAATCTGTGAGAATGAGAAAAAGTCGCCCCAACCGAGACTCGAACTCAGACCGCCTGCTTGATATGCAGATGTCCTAACCATTAGACCACTGGGGCTTTCATGGTATTGTTCAAACTAGATTGGATAGCAACTCTTTAATATTCTCGGCGTGGTATGGCGGAACAGCACTAGTCCTCAGTTGTACGCACGCGCACCAGAGATCAAATTGATACGCCCTCATCTTTCGGTATTTTTATTCACGGGTCGGGATCTCCGAAGAGATACTTTTATATATATAAACACATTAGGCAATGAACATTAATTCAAAACCACCCGGTGATATACTGAAATTTAATTAATTACATGTACACTAGCAAGAGTATGTACATGCGCTGTGAAGAGGGTTTGTTTATTTTCGTTAACAAAATTTAATGTAATTATAATTACAAACAAAGTAAATTGTTCATACATAGTTTTTGTGTAATTATAAATTATTTTTTTATTTTATGAATTATTTTTAGATTTAATTACATGCATATACAATTTTTTTTATTTAGGTAAAACATTTTGAGCCTGTTTGGGGTCAAAGTACCATACCGAAAAATCCAGATACAAACTCGTCTATTGAGCTTGTATCAACTTCACCAACCAAGACGTCACCGGTGAAAATAATAGAGAAACAGCAGTCAGCGCTTTCAGCTACTGTGAAGCCTGTAATTACCACTGTAGCAGCTATACGAAGTCCAGTTGTGACAAGATCAGTCACCGCAACTTACAGACCTAGTCACGTTTCTGATGCAAAGTCAGAGCTGTCTGATAGTACGGCAGCGCATTGTGTAACCACATCAGATTGCAATACAAAAACAATACCAAGTGTTAGTGTGCCAGTTGTTACGACGAGCACAGCAACAACCAAAGCAGATTTAGACATTGTCAACGTTAAAAGTGAACTTAGTAATTCTCCATCGTCTTTACAAGTGTCAACATCGTCATCGTCAACAATTAATAGTTCTCATTTCTCGTGTAGTAATCTACTTTCCAGTATGGCAGCTGAAAGCCAGAGGAATAGACAGTCTGCTGGCGAGTCTAGTGTAACGTCTTGTAAATCTGTCTCGAAATTAGCTGAAATGCTTCAAAAACCATCGCAAATTATGTCCGCAGATAAAAATAATAAACGTCCTTCCACGGAAGTAAATCCTGTATCACCGGAGAAACGGTTACGAGAAGATACACCACAAGTGAAACATCAACCGCGAATTATCCTAAAGTTTACCAAAGGAAAAACGACACCACATGTTCGTATGCAAACAGAAATAAAACCAGTGAAAACTACAATACAAGTAAAACGTCCGTTGCCTAGAGTGAAAGGACAAACAAAAACACTAGCCCAAATTAAAGCTCAAAATCAATCCAAAGCAAAGTTGCAAGCCCGCAGGCCAGGAGGCATAAACAAAATGAAAACGCCATATTACTTAAACTCTATTGTTCCAACAAATGCAACTGCTGTCGTTTCGCAAGCTAACCTTCAAGGCTCGCCGCCAAATGTAACACAGAATTCGATAACTTTAACCACACCGTTACAATCTGTTTCCCAGTTTATTGTTCGGCCAGTGAGTGTCGTTCTTATGGGGAAACCCCAAGTACAATTGATATCAACACAAGCACAAAGTTTTTCGGAAAACGTAAATCCTTCGTCTGGCACGACATCAGGTAGTGTCATGACCCCGGGAAAGCAAGTGATACTGTTACAAACAAGTTCAGCGTCTGTACCTAATACACAAACTGTTACTAATACTCCTCTATCACCTAATAACAATATTGAAAGCATCAGACCAGTTGAGAATAAACAAAGTACACCAACAAATACGCAATTATTGAAATCTCCAATTAGGACGAACCAAGACAGAACAATAAACGGTACGCCGTTATCACTTTGTGTCACGCAGCCGTCACAGACAGTTGTCTTAGAAAATCACAATCAAAACACGCAACTTGGATATGTTACTGGAAACAAACCAACAGCGTCGAAATCGGAAAGTTTAAATGCAACAATAGCAAAATGTACATGTCGAGTGAAAGCAATGATTTTATGCCAAGGTTGTGGGGCTTTTTGTCACGATGATTGTATAGGACCAACAAAGCTATGTGTTACATGTCTTATACGATGATGATTGGTCATGTTATAAACAGTCTTTGTTTATATAAAGCAAATTAAGTATATTTTATGGGCTATAAAGTAAGAGTTTTATTGTACAGTAAGGTAATTCAAACAATTGTGTTACTAACTGTTTTCTAACATTGTTTGTGTGATTACAAATAATCTAATAACCCAAGTAAACATTTGCATTAGAAATCAGATATATATAAAGATTATGAAATAGCAAAAAAATAATAGATATATTTCCAACAAAAGTTAAAAGGTGAAATTACGTGAAAGAAAACAGTATGTTATGTTGTTCAAACATGTTTTTCCTTGGGTGCTATGAATATAATTTTAAAGCATGGAAGAATTTTAAATTTAAAGAAATTTCTAATGTTTGTAGATTTCTCAGTTTCACAGTGTGTTTTGGTGAACAATTGACATCATTCAATACTCTAAATTTGGAAATGCAATTTAAGAGTGTTTACATAAAATGAATTCCACACTACTGGTTACAACTTGCAATGGTGTAAAGTAATATTATTTTCAATACCAACAATAATGACTGCATTTTAATCAAGGAGATGTAAAATAATTTTGAATTTGTAAGGTTTTATTCAGTTAATCGCATGAAATATCTATATAATACAGAAACGAAACCACTGTCTAGTATCATCCTCCTTCCTGGAAAATCCCTTTGTAAGTAATATAAAATCATGAGATTAGCGCTTGTCTTGTCCATTTCAAAAGTTGTTCCATTGCAGGTTCTTTACTGATTCACGCTGAATAAATTAAAAATACCTACCTATGTAAAGTGTTCTAGTGTGAACTAAGTAGCTTGCAGGAAACATGAGGCCTGGGGTTTTCAAAATATCATTTATTTACCTTGCTTCATTATTATTAATAATCATAATAATAATAAACAAATCAAATCGAAGTAAGGATCTCAACTATATTGTTTTATAAAATATAGCATTTTTGTTTTTATTCTGAATTTTGTTTTGTGATTTAATTTTTTTTTTCTACCCAATAGAAAAACTACCATCATAGAATTTAATTTTTTTCTGTTTTAAATTGTAAATACGAAAATTATGACGAAAATAGCCAAAATAAATAAATATTTCTTTTATTTTAAAGTAGCTAAATGAAAATGTTACTTTTAAATTTGGTTTCATAGTGTCCTGAACATTATTGTACTGGTAATATTAGCAATTCATTTCTTTGTGTCGTTTTTGTTTGCTTTGTAAAAATAAAATTTGATATAAACTGACTTTATTTTAATTTATATTTTAGTTTACCGTATTTTTATACAAATTATATTGGTGGTCAAATTGTTATATATGGTGGTCAAATTGTTATATATGGTGGTCAATATGGTGGTCAAATTGTTATATATATATATAGGCCTACAGTCAATCACCTCCTCTGGGACATTAAGGGGGACTTTATGTTTTAACAGTCAATTCCTATTCAAGGGCTGTTTATCTTTTATTGATTAGTTGATCACATGACATACCATTGCATTTCTATCCTAAATGATAGCAGTTATAGAACCTCTATTAAGGGAACACCTTTGGGACCCCACAGTGTCCTCTTAATACAAGTGATCCACTTAAATAATAGTTGGCTTTTGTTCGTTTCGTGGAAAAGTGTATTCCAGAGGGGTTCTACTGTTTTTGTCAATATGAGCGTCCCATAGTAGCCAGGTTGTTGTTGTCCCCTTCCCATCTCTAAATTTCAAACAAAAGTAATGTATACGCCTTATTTATTTGCATTACATTGGATAACAATAATTATTATCTACTTCATTGACTCGTTTCTACATTAATATGACTTCTGCATGGTATTGATGGCGCTGCACTGCTTGCGTCAAGAGTGTCTTTTTCACAGTTATCAATCAATCAAAGGAAATAGGGGTTTATAATGCTGTCTTTGTCAATATGAGCGTCCCATAGTAGCCAGGTTGTTGTTGTCCCCTTCCCATCTCTAAATTTCAAACAAAAGTAATGTATACGCCTTATTTATTTGCGTTACATCAGATAACAATAATTATTGTCTACTTCATTGACTCGTTTCCAAGTTAATATGAATTCGGCTAAAGATAAGATTGGACGAATTGAAATGGGTCACTATCTCTGTCCTGTTACATTTTCCAAGGTACTTTCCCTTATTTTTTCCCCGGATGTCGTGATTCATATCGTCGGCTTGATAGCCTTGGTCTAATCAGCTACAATAAGATCAATGCAAACATTAAAAGCACATTAACCCCTTACGTTGCTATTTATTTTTAATAATCATCATTTTGGATACTAACAATGAAACAAGATTTTCGGCCATAAAACACTCAATACCTTCAGACGTATAGACGTACATGGTTCTATTCTGAAAATACGTAAGTAATATAATCGTAACTAGTAAACGTAAAAAAATAGTTCATTGATTCGTTATAGTGGTCTGCAAAGACTGTTTCATATTCTTAATAGGCCTAATAAATGTGCAGTGACTTCAGTTCATGTGCATCATATGTAGGCCTACTCCAACTTACATGACTTCTGCCATCGTTGAATGAACCAGTGTTGAGAAGACCTCACTGTTCTTTCTTGCCATTTCCCTTAGCATTCTTCCATATTTTGTCAAAATGTCATTTTTAATCCGCACATGAGTTGTGTTTTCAATATAATATAATAAGTTATTTATGGGCATAGGCCTAATTGAAACTGTAAAAACATCAGACGTTTTAGTTAAACATTACACACCATGCCATTTGGCTATAAAGACTGCTTTTACTCAGTATTATTACCAATCATTCATTCACAATTCCATTAATCACATAAAGCTCTGTGTACACTGCTATCAAATTTTATGTGACAAAAAATGTGATGTTCCCATAATAATGTATGGACATAATGATGTCATCACTACCATATTTGGGAATATCACTGCCATATTTGGGGCACATCATAATTTTTTATTATTATTTCTTTTCAGTTACGAAAGGTGTATATTTACAATGAATTCATCTTCAGACGAATTATTGACGCTAAACGTCGGTGGTCATCTGTACACGGCAACTCGCTCGACTTTAACTTGTTATCCGAATTCTAGGCTCGGGTCATTGTTCAGTGGTCATTTTGCGCCATCATGTAAAGACGATTGCAATCGCTACATTATAGATGGGGACGGGCGCACGTTCCGTCATATTTTGAATTTTATGAGTTGTCGAAAACTTATCCTTCCCGATGGATATCAAGACTGGGACATCCTTTTGGCTCAAGCAAAATTTTACCAAATTACAGAGCTCATTCCACTTATTATTAACGAACAAATAAAGCGACGTGTTGATAGGACAAGAAGATCGCCTTCAGAATCTGACTCTGAGGAGTCCTTACATTCAATAGTCCATCAGAGAGGCAGATTTTGGATACCTGCATGCATTGATGTACTACAATATATTGTGGGTCTGAAACGTTGCTTTGCGCGGGACGAGGACTTAGAGGTGAAGAAGACAGACAACATACTAGCAATGAATGACAACCAATCACAACACCTTGTTGAAAATGGATTCAAAATGACAAGTGTATAAAAAGTAGGCCTAATATATTAAGTCATTGAATATTTTGTATAAATAAATACGACTTTACATTGATGATGAACCTACTTATCTTCGGGGTGTTTACCATCTTTCGCACTTGTTCCGGCACGGGTCCGGCACCTGCAAACCAAACGTTAATTGACGCATATCCGCGTGGAACTTCGGGAAAACGAAACAGAACGTGTCAGAACAGTACAGGTGTAAAAGACCCAAACATTTGTCGCTGACTTTGGTGGATACCCAGATAGCAAGCCCTTATGGTGCCAATATGGGTCCCATGTTGGAATAAATATGGGCCCCACATGGGCTAATTGAACCCACGAATCATAATGGGTCCCATCCGGGACAGCCCACATAGCATGGGACCCATATGGGCGCCACATGGGCTGCAAATGGGCCGAATATAGGCTACACTTATGGGACCCATATGGGCTTTGCATCCAAGATTCATATGGGTCCCATGTGAAAAAGCCCATCAAGCCTATATAGGCCTATATATATATCCCATATGAGAGCCATATGGCATATACATATGGGTAGTTCAACAACTTGCCCGGTAAATAAATAAGCGTGATGTGGTGGATTTATTTGATGGTTGGTTGGTATTTTATAGCCTTAAACTTAAATTATTATGCGAATATTTTGTGTAAACATATCGTGGTGTCATAGAAATAGAACCAATTAGGGTATCGAAATACTCGACATAGAACTAAACCACTCATGAACTCATGCATTCATGGCCGGCTATTCAGTGATTATCTTTTATTTATCATGTATGGTGTCATATAACTTTCAAAAACATAAAATACATCATAAGTAGATCTCCTATTAAGGTTTCTCCTTAGAGCCCTACTGATGTATCTTGAAGTGTCGCCTAAAAAATAAGTTGCCTTTTAAAACATAATAGGCTATTTCCCCTCGTTTTCTGTACGATAAAGTTCTATAGGTTTCATTTGCTATGTTAAATACCTCCCTATTGAATAATTATTATTATATAACACCTATATAAATTCCTGTCATTTGATTGGACGAATGTGGGTCACATGGCGTGCAATAGTACGCACTATTCAACGATCGTTAAATAGTACTTTTTGAAACATTTTTGTTTGTTATTTAGATGTTATATAAAACAAATAATGAATGTTTTGTATTCGTGTAATGGTACAAATAATGGCACTTGGTGAATGATGAAAGGTTATATCAACTCGGCTTTGCCTCGTTGATATAACCTTTCATCATTCACCTCGTGCCATTATTTGTACCATTGCACTCATAAACATTCATTATTTGTATAATGTTTGTTAATAAAGGTCTGTCCAAATTAGTAGAACATTTTAAAAATATCTAATCAACTATTAAAATGCGTCAAAATAAATGAAAAACAAACAAAAGGTAAGGCCCTATTGCGTGTACACACACAGTCATACAAATTTTTCAAAACACATTTTTTGTCTATTTTTCTGAATATCATCTTTCTATTTATTATCTATTATATCCGGACATCTGATGTTATTTATAGCCCACATATAACCCACAATTTGTGCATGAACTTATAGGCCTACTGTCGGTTGCATTGCATCGAAATACTGATATCCTATCCAGAATTTGAGACTCAACCAAAGTTAGTATATTATTAACTTTGCTTGGTATATTTAAAACAATAAAACTAAAAACGCTATTTGTTGGAACTGGAACGATCACATCTAGAGAAGTCGAAAAATCAGATAAAGGCCCTCTTCAAGGTGTCAGAGAAGTATTCCATTTTTGTGACCTTGAAAGGCCTAAGTGTTGCCTTGATCTATTGAAGTGAGAATGCACAAGGAAGGATTGTATACTTTACTTCATACTTCCGTCCATGCTTCCAGGTATCCTAAACCCAACAATACGGTATCTTAACTTTTATATTATATTGCTTTTAACATAAACTTCTTGCAGCTTGTTGTTTCTTTATAAAACATAGCTTTGAAGCTTGTTAAATTGAAACAGCACTACTACTACAGTCTCGCACCTAAAACTAGGCATAAGACTCACCATACCGCCGCGCAGGGAGTGTGGTGCGAAAGTGTCATTTGCCAGAACGTGATTAGAGCAGGGAGTTGTAAAAACTCCCTGATTTAAGCGCAAGGAGGAGTATCTGTCTCCAAAGAGTCGGAGAGGGTACTTCCTAATATTAATTCCTAATAAATTTCTGGGTAAATTGCGATCGGTCGCGATCATTACGAGGGGGATTCAATTGCGCAAAGATATCAATCAATTTGAGATTGCAAATAGCTCGTGATAGACTCTTATGATAAATTAAAACACAATGTTTAGAAATAATTATTGTTTTATTTTGATAGATCTAATACGGAACAGTTTTTTTTAAATATAATTATGAAACTAAAATGTCACCAAACGAACAATTAGCAAATGTCAGTTTTAGCCACTTTATAAAACAGTATTTCAATGGTAAACTGAATTTTTTAAACTTGCTTACTTACTAGGCTATAGGTATTACCACCATAGACGAATTATTGAATCTAAATATTGGTGGTTGTTTTTACACTACAAGTCGATCAACTTTAACTCGTTTTCCAGATTCTATGCTGGGTGCTATGTTCAGTGGTCGTCTTCCCCCTAAAGTTGATCAATAAAATCGCTACAGTATTGATGGAGATGGCGGGCCTACATTTCGACATATTTTGAATTTCCTGCGCAGATCAAAACTCATCCTACCTGACGGATTTAAAGAGTGAGATATTTTACAGCCCGAAGCGGACTTTTAACAGATTCCAGAGCTGATTCGAGTCATCGACGAAAGAAAAAATCGACAGAGTGACGTGGTTAGGGCACCTATACCAACTAGGCATATTCTAGAGGTTGAATGTACATAGTTAATTTCTGGTCTACCTACATTTATTGATCAGCTACCATCTATTAAAAATTGCTTTTTAGACTTAGAGGAATACAAGGAACAATTGAGAGATGTAGAATACGAGACTTTCTCAATGAAACTAAATAATAATATGTCCGCATATCTTAATGCTTGGGTGAATAAGACACATTGTTTAAGGAATTACAAACCATTGGTTTTAAGTTATTTAGCACAGGGTTTAATAACGATGGCACAACCATGGAGTAAAGAATTATTCTTTACTCCATGGCACAACTAATTATGATAGGTGGACATTTATAAAAGAGGATGTACCTGATGTAACAGTGTAAAGATAAGCGATTACACATCATACACTGTTATAGCTTTACGGGTTTTTTTTTTATTAATAGAATTAGTAATGTTTTCCGTACAGCATTTTAGATTATTTTGAAAAAAAAATATCCCTGTATATTTGGATATCATTTCATAGATTTAGAGACATAAAATCGATAAAATCTGATTTTTACTTTTCTTCACTAATGGACAGGTATGAATTTAAAAGGTGTACGAATTAAGCAAATTTTCATCTGATATCCATATTATTTTCGTAGGTACTTTCCTAATTTGTCTGTAAGATAATTCATAACGGGTTGATGTGAATTAAGTCCAAACATTAAAGGTCAATTTGTTAGTATACGGTAGTACGTTATCTTTATCCACCATTAATCTCAATGATAACGCGCTAATTACTCATCTACACGTTCACATGTCTTTTTTAGGCGTACATTCAAAGTGAATAGTCTGCCTGGTAACAATTCCCATTCTCGTGCATCAAACCCGGTTACTATAAAGGTAGGGATTGCATACCAATTATCAATTTTGTCAGGTAGAATCGGTGTGTTTATGTTGAATAACTAAGTTTTTTTTCTTATTTCATGACGGCCACTCACAAAAGTACCGTATCACATAGGGTCACGATATTCTATCCTTGTAGGCATATACTATTAGTACCGTATTACATGGCTACGACTTAAGTTAAGTGCAATATCATAGTTCTTAAAAACCGCGATACGTGTTCGTGGCCCTTTTACGACACACTTACACTCACTTTAATATATTGCATATAATTAAACAGAAATGAAGCTAATAGTTTTTAAAAAATAGTACAACTATCACTTCAAATCTTAAACGATAGGACTATGGATGAATTATTGGATCTAAACATTGGTGGCCACTTCTACACGACATCTCGTTCAACCTTAACTCGTTATCCGGAGTCTATGCTGGGTGCTATGTTTAGTGGTCGTCTTCCTTCTAAAGTTGATCAGTGTAACCGCTACATTATTGACGGAGATGGGCCTACATTTCGACACATTCTCAATTTCCTGCGACGATCTAAACTCATCCTACCTGACGGATTTAAAGAGTGGGATATTCTACTGGCCGAAGCGGATTTCTACCAAATTCCAGAGTTAATTAAAATTATTGATGAAAGAAGAAATCAACAACTGAATGAGTCTAGACCAAGTAGATTTATTTTGGAGGTTAGGGGTGTTTTCAGAAGTAGTACAGGAAGCCCATGTACATCTAAATGGTATATATCTGGGCCACCTAAATTTATCGATCTACTGCCATCTATAAAACATCACTTTGAGTTGCAAGTAACCCATGACTCCGAAAGATATACTGATGAGGTGAAGAAAGCAGAATATAGTTCACTCTCAATAGAGCGCTTATACCAAAATCATTACTTGAATAAGACACAATTGTTTAAAGAAATACATGATATTGGTTTTACATTATTCAACACAGGATGTATTCCTCAGCATAATGGAACTGTAACTGATCAATGGTGGACATTTATAAAAGGGGATTCACCTAATGGAACAAATTAAAAAGCACTATAAGAGGCTGGTTGATTTTATTTCCTAGAATAAAGCAAAAAAATGATTTTTTTTTTGTCTTATGTAGGATCGACCCACTTTTATTTCTTCATCAATAAAATGTTCGTTTACAATGCATTGCACATGAGTAATGTAATGATACAATACAATATAACTGACATTAAATAACTTTCAGTACATCTGATATCTTACTCCTACCATTGCATTTTATATATAATAGTATAAGGAAAGAAGAAGAAAATATATTTTCCTCTATGTTATACACTCTTACACGTTTTTCAATCCTTAACAATGTACGTATAATTTACCACAGAATTCTTTATTTTATAAATCTTTTTATCTCTTTCAGGCAATCAAAAAAAAAGTTATATTTTACTTTACCTAAATATCAATTTTATAAACGTTAATTTTATACCTTGCTAAATTGTTACGGTCCATATCTGACCACATTTTTTTTGCCTTTTCTAATTGAAGCTATTCCGAGAAACTGGAAAGTTATAGTGGTTAAGAAACCCTATTGTTATATACATAAAGAGGTTGATACAATAGAGAAAAATGTTAATGTTATTTCAAATTATACAACTGTCAAACAATTATATTCCACTTTTACCGATGTAGCATATAAAGCGTGCATACCAAAAGCACAAGATAAATGGAAAAACCAACTTCAAAATTGTTTTATTGACTGGAATCTATGTTGGAAAAACAAAGTTAAGAGTATGTTGCACATAAAAAGAGTGGCTTTCTTTAATTTTAAGTTGCTACATAAAATTTTACCAACTAGGTGTAAGCTAAAATCATGGAATTTGTCAAACAGTAATTATTGTGAATATTGTAATGAGGAGGTTGAAAATGAAAAGCATATGTTATTTACATGCAAAGAAGTAAAACATTGCTGGGTAAAATGTTGCGCTATGCTGAAAACATGTTTTGCATTTACTCAGGAAGTTACATGGGAGAAAATTGTACTTGGAAAATATGATGTCAAAATTAATGAAAGATTTTCCATTTTAACTTTCTGTTTTTATAAAAGTAAAGTCAAACATAGACTAGGACTTGTCAAAAAATGTCCATGGTTAATGTTCACTGCGGAGTTAGAAGGTATAATCAATTGTGAGTTTTTAATTAAAAAAAAATGATTTCTTGTGAAGAAATTGAAGTGGAACATTACTGAATATTATGATTTTTTTTTTTAAATAAAATAAATTCATTGTACCTTTATAACATTATATACCTATATAATTTGTTGCAAAATTAATCTGCAATCTTATTTTACATGCAAACAAATCTAACAGGTAGTGATGATATTAAAGGTTAATTAAAATAATACATAAATAGAACAAATTATTCATATTATGAGTATAAAAACAATATTCATATTTTTAAAAAAATAATATATTTTACCTAAAACAATATATTCATATTATGTAAATTATAAGATGTGGACATTTTAAGTTGAAAAACATTATTGATATTGTGATTTTCACAAAAAACAAAATTAACTAATTTTACTTGATTATTATACCTGTGGAAAGTTTACGAAACTGTAGTTTTTATAGTGTAAGTTCAAACTGTAGATTTGACATTAAAGTTACAATATACGATATCAATATAGGCCTAGTGTATAAATACAATGCAAATTGTGAATAAATGTACCTGTTATAGTGTTACTTGGTCAAATTGTAGATGTTTTTATTCATTATATTTTAGGTTTCAATGCCTATTCACTCATTCATTCATTATTTCCATTATTTAGGATAGTACATCCATATTAAGAAAAAAAAATCATCATGAAATTAACAATACGATCTTCCACAAAAACATCCTAAAATATCAATTTGCACCAACGCTGAAGATGTAGGTTGTATTGTGGAAGTATATTGACTATGGTTTTAATTACAACTATTAGGACTATGAATTGAGTTACTCCAATATTCATAAAATGAGGGAATGTTATTTTGTTACAAACATCATGCTTACGCTATTATAACAGACAATACAGAGGCTACCACAATAATTAAAGTAGTGCGTTGCAAGCCAAGTAGCAATTCCCCAAGAATGAAAATCTTGAAATTGGAAGCTGTCAAACAATACTTTTAGAATATTAAATTATATACATCTTTTACCGTAAACATAAAGGATTAAGTATGCAAATTAATTAGCATTCCATTTATTTTAAGGCATAGCAAGTGATTGTTTCCATATAGTCGAATGGATTAGACTATGGATAGTTGATAGCGTGCAAACTAGAATCCCTCTAATATTTCGATATCACCTCATAGGAGGAGTGAGTGACATACAGTTAGTCTCGATAAAATCAGATTCTTTACTTCTCTCCACAAACGGAAAAATATGAATTTAAAAGTTGTGCGAATTAAACAAAATTTTCCTGGCCATAAGGAATATACTGTGAAAAATTGACTTAGCTAGATTAAACTGATATCAAGATAAGGTCATATACAAGTTAGTGTTTACCGACCAACCGACCAACCGACCGACATAGTGAGCTGACTAAAATGGGCAGATTTTGACCTTTTTTTTTTCGATATAAATGGTTACTATAGAACAATTGACATGCGCAGAAACATTATTTGACTCTGCGCATGTTAATTATGCTATAGTAACCAGTTATGTAAAACAAGGCCAACAGCCATAAGTCGCGTGCTCTCAGAAAAAAAAATGAACTTTCAAAAAGTAATGTACTTTAAAACTTTTCTGTACATCAAAACAGTTCAAAAAGTACAGAAAAGCGATAATACGCATAGTGATACCGGACCGACAGACAGACCGACAGACCGACCGACCGACCGACTGACATAGTGAACTATAGAGTCGCGTCCACGCGACTAAAAATATACTATAAAAATATATTTCTTATTTTATTTAAAAAATCATGAGTCTCCTCTCCTTAATTGCAAACACAAAAAACGATCTGAGCATGTGTAAATGTATATAAAAGCACTCAGATAATGTACAGAGGGCAGTATAATGATATAAGCAGTGAGTTAGGCAGATCATAAGTCAGCTCTCCTTAATTGCCTAAGTCACACAGCTGACTTAGGCAGAAACACAAAAAATATAGTATATTGATATAAGCAATGAATTATGACTTAGACACTTTTGTTATGAGGCTGTCGATATCATCTATATACAAAAAATGCTACCTTTAAGTAACAACATTTGCATCAGCTCTTCACATTAAAATTAACACTGATGAATTTAGAAAAGGAAAGTAGCAATAAAAGAGAAAGAATTTGTAACAAATGGGTTAAAAAATATACTATAAAAATGTATTTCTTATTTTATTAAAAAAATCATGAGCCCCCTCTCCTTAATTTGCCGAAGTCACACAGCTGACTTAGGCAGAAACACAAAAAAACGATCTGAGCATGTGAAAATGTATATAAAAGCACTCAGATAATGTACAGAGGGCAGTATAATGATATAAGCAGTGAGTTAGGCAGATCATAAGTCAGCTCTCCTTAATTGCCTAAGTCACACAGCTGACTTAGGCAGAAACACAAAAAATATAGTATATTGATATAAGCAGTGAGTTAGGCAGAAAAACAAAACAAAAATTATGACTTAGACACTTTTGTTATGAGGCTGTCGATGTAATCTATATACAAAAAATGCTACCTTTAAGTAACAAAAATGAATAGCTTCAGCTCTTCAGATTAAAATTAACACTGATGGTTTAAGAAAAGGAAAGTAGCAATAAAAGCGAAAGAATTTGTAACAAATGGGTTAAAAAATATACTATAAAAATGTATTTCTTATTTTATTTTAAAAATCATCAGTCTCCTCTCTTTAATTGCCTAAGTCACACAGCTGACTTAGGCAGAAACACAAAAAACGGTCTCAGCATGTGCAAATGTATATAAAAGCACTCAGATAATGTACAGAGGGCAGTATAATGATATAAGCAGTGAGTTAGGCAGATCATAAGTCAGCTCCCCTTAATTGCCTAAGTAACACAGCTGACTTGGGCAGAAACACAAAAAATATAGTATATTGATATAAGCAGTGAGTTAGGCAGAAAAAAAAAATTTTGTTTTAGACACTTTTGTTATGAGGCTGTCGATATCATCTATATACAAAAAATGCTACCTTTAAGTAACAAAATTTAATGGCATCAGCTCTTCAGATTAAAATTAACACTGATGAATTTAGAAAAGGAAAGTAGCAATAAAAGAGAAAGAATTTGTAACAAATGGGTTAAAAAATATACTATATAAATGTATTTCTTATTTTATTAAAAAAATCATGAGCCTCCTCTCCTTAATTGCCTAAGTCAGCTGTGTGACTTAGGCAGAAACAAAAAAAAACGATCTGAGCAAGTGCAAATGTATATAAAAGCACTCAGATAATGTGCAGAGGGCAGTATAATGATATAAGCAGTGAGTTAGGCAGATCATAAGTCAGCTCTCCTTAATTGCCTAAGTCACACAGCTGACTTAGGCAGAAACACAAAAAATATAGTATATTGATATAAGCAGTGAGTTAGGCAGAAAAAAAAATTATGACTTAGACACTTTTGTTATGAGGCTGTCGATATCATCTATATACAAAAAATGCTACCTTTAAGTAACAACATTTAATAGCATAGCTCTTCAGATTAAAATTAACACTGATGATTTTAGAAAAGGAAAGTAGCAATAAAAGAGAAAGAATTTGTAACAAATGGGTTAAAAAATATACTATATAAATGTATTTCTTATTTTATTAAAAAAATCATGAGCCTCCTCTCCTTAATTGCCTAAGTCAGCTGTGTGACTTAGGCAGAAACACAAAAAACGATCTGAGCAAGTGCAAATGTATATAAAAGCACTCAGATAATGTGCAGAGGGCAGTATAATGATATAAGCAGTGAGTTAGGCAGATCATAAGTCAGCTCTCCTTAATTGCCTAAGTCACACAGCTGACTTAGGCAGAAACACAAAAAATATAGTATATTGATATAAGCAGTGAGTTAGGCAGAAAAAAAAATTATGACTTAGACACTTTTGTTATGAGGCTGTCGATATCATCTATATACAAAAAATGCTACCTTTAAGTAACAACATTTAATAGCATTAGCTCTTCAGATTAAAATTAACACTGATGATTTTAGAAAAGGAAAGTAGCAATAAAAGAGAAAGAATTTGTAACAAATGGGTTAAAAAATATACTATATAAATGTATTTCTTATTTTATTAAAAAAATCATGAGCCTCCTCTCCTTAATTGCCTAAGTCAGCTGTGTGACTTAGGCAGAAACACAAAAAACTTCCTGAGCATGTGCAAATGTATATAAAAGCACTCAGATAATGTACAGAGGGCAGTATAATGATATAAGCAGTGAGTTAGGCAGATCGTAAGTCAGCTCTCCTTAATTGCCTAAGTCACACAGCTGACTTAGGCAGAAACACAAAAAATATAGTATATTGATATAAGCAGTGAGTTAGGCAGATCATAAGTCAGCTCTCCTTAATTGCCTAAGTCACACAGCTGACTTAGGCATAAACACAAAAAATATAGTATATTGATATAAGCAGTGAGTTAGGCAGAAAAACAAAACAAAAATTATGACTGAGACACTTTTGTTATGAGGCTGTCGATGTCATCTATATACAAAAAATGCTACCTTTAAGTAACAAAAATGAATAGCATATCAGCTCTTCAGATTAAAATTAACACTGATGGTTTAAGAAAAGGAAAGTAGCAATAAAAGCGAAAGAATTTGTAACAAATGGGTTAAAAAATATACTATAAAAATGTATTTCTTATTTTATTTAAAAAATCATCAGTCTCCTCTCCTTAATTGCCTAAGTCACACAGCTGACTTAGGCAGAAACACAATAAACGACCTGAGCATGTGCAAATGTATATAAAAGCACTCAGATAATGTACAGAGGGCAGTATAATGATATAAGCAGTGAGTTAGGCAGATCATAAGTCTGCTCTCCTTAATTGCCTAAGTAACACAGCTGACTTAGGCAGAAACACAAAAAATATAGTATATTGATATAAGCAATGAGTTAGGCAGAAAAAAAAATTATGTTTTAGACACTTTTGTTATGAGGCTGTCGATATCATCTATATACAAAAAATGCTACCTTTAAGTAACAACATTTGCATCAGCTCTTCACATTAAAATTAACACTGATGAATTTAGAAAAGGAAAGTAGCAATAAAAGAGAAAGAATTTGTAACAAATGGGTTAAAAAATATACTATAAAAATCTATTTCTTATTTTATTAAAAAAATCATGAGCCCCCTCTCCTTAATTTGCCGAAGTCACACAGCTGACTTAGGCAGAAACACAAAAAAACGATCTGAGCATGTGAAAATGTATATAAAAGCACTCAGATAATGTACAGAGGGCAGTATAATGATATAAGCAGTGAGTTAGGCAGATCATAAGTCAGCTCTCCTTAATTGCCTAAGTCCCACAGCTGACTTAGGCAGAAACACAAAAAATATAGTATATTGATATAAGCAGTGAGTTAGGCAGAAAAACAAAACAAAAATTATGACTTAGACACTTTTGTTATGAGGCTGTCGATGTCATCTATATACAAAAAATGCTACCTTTAAGTAACAAAAATGAATAGCATATCAGCTCTTCAGATTAAAATTAACACTGATGGTTTAAGAAAAGGAAAGTAGCAATAAAAGCGAAAGAATTTGTAACAAATGCGTTAAAAGATATACTATAAAAATGTATTTCTTATTTTATTTAAAAAATCATGAGTCTCCTCTCCTTAATTGCCTAAGTCAGCTGTGTGACTTAGGCAGAAACACAAAAAACGACCTGAGCATGTGCAAATGTATATAAAAGCACTCAGATAATGTACAGAGGGCAGTATAATGATATAAGCAGTGAGTTAGGCAGATCATAAGTCAGCTCCCCTTAATTGCCTAAGTAACACAGCTGACTTGGGCAGAAACACAAAAAATATAGTATATTGATATAAGCAGTGAGTTAGGCAGAAAAAAAAAATTTTGTTTTAGACACTTTTGTTATGAGGCTGTCGATATCATCTATATACAAAAAATGCTACCTTTAAGTAACAAAATTTAATGGCATCAGCTCTTCAGATTAAAATTAACACTGATGAATTTAGAAAAGGAAAGTAGCAATAAAAGAGAAAGAATTTGTAACAAATGGGTTAAAAAATATACTATATAAATGTATTTCTTATTTTATTAAAAAAATCATGAGCCTCCTCTCCTTAATTGCCTAAGTCAGCTGTGTGACTTAGGCAGAAACACAAAAAATGATCTGAGCATGTGCAAATGTATATAAAAGCACTCAGATAATGTACAGAGGGCAGTATAATGATATAAGTAGTGAGTTAGGCAGATCATTAAGTCAGCTCTCCTTAATTGCCTAAGTCACAAAGCCTACTTAGGCAGAAACACAAAAAATATAGTATATTGATATAAGCAGTGAGTTAGGCAGATCATAAGTCAGCTCTCCTTAATTGCCTAAGTCACACAGCTGACTTGGGCAGAAACACAAAAAATATAGTATATTGATATAAGCAGTGAGTTAGGCAGAAAAAAAATTTATGACTTTTTAAAAAAATGGCAAATTTTCGACATTTTTATTTTTCGATAAAACTGGTTACTATAGCACAATTAACATTCACAAAACCCATTATTCGCCTCTGCGCATGTTTATTATGCTTATACCTCCATGGCTATAGTAACCATTTATGTCAAAACTGGTTACTGTAGCACAATTGACATGCGCAGAACCCATTATTCGTCTCTGCGCATGTTTATTATGCAATAGTAACCATTTATGTCAAAAAATAAAAGGGTCTAAAATCGGAAATTTTTAGAAAATTTCCCTGTACTTATAGTACAGGGATTTTTCAAGAAATGGCCATTTTTCGACCTTTTTATTTTTCGATAAAACTGGTTACTATAGCACAATTAACATTCGCAAAACCCATTATTCGTCTCTGCGCATGTTTATTATGCAATAGTAACCATTTAAGTCAAAAAATAAAAGGGTCTAAAATCGGAAATTTTTTGAAAATTTCCCTGTACTATAGTACAGGAATTTTTCAAGAAATGGCCATTTTTCGACCGTTTTATTTTTCAATAAAACTGGTTACTATAGCACAATTAACATGCGCAGAACCCATTATTCGCCTCTGCGCATGTTTATTATGCTATAGTAACCATTTATGGCAAAACTGGTTACTATAGCACAATTGACATGCGCAGAACCCATTATTCGTCTCTGCGCATGTTTATTATGCAATAGTAACCATTTAAGTCAAAAAATAAAAGGGTCTAAAATCGGCCATTTTTCGAAAATTTCCCTGTACTATAGTACAGGGATTTTTTCAAAAAAATTACCATTTTTCGACCTTTTTATTTTTCGATAAAACTGGTTACTATAGCACAATTAACATGCGCAGAACCCATTATTCACCTCTGCGCATGTTTATTATGCTTATACTTCCATGGCTATAGTAACCATTTATGTCAAAACTGGTTACTGTAGCACAATTGACATGCGCAGAACCCATTATTCGCCTCTGCGCATGTTTATTATGCAATAGTAACCATTTATGTCAAAAAATAAAAGGGTTGAAAATCGGCAATTTTTAGAAAATTTCCCTGTACTATAGTAAAGGGATTTTTTCGACCTTTTTGTTTTTCAATAAAACTGGTTACTATAGCACAATTAACATGCGCAGAACCCATTATTCGCCTCTGCGCATGTTTATTATGCTTATACCTCCATGGCTATAGTAACCATTTATGTCAAAACTGGTTACTGTAGCACAATTGACATGCGCAGAACCCATTATTCGTCTCTGCGCATGTTTATTATGCAATAGTAACCATTTAAGTCAAAAAATAAAAGGGTCTAAAATCGGAAATTTTTAGAAAATTTCCCTGTACTATAGTACAGGGATTTTTCAAGAAATGGCCATTTTTCGACCGTTTTATTTTTCAATAAAACTGGTTACTATAGCACAATTAACATGCGCAGAACCCATTATTCGTCTCTGCGCATGTTTATTATGCAATAGTAACCATTTAAGTCAAAAAATAAAAGGGTCTAAAATCGGAAATTTTTAGAAAATTTCCCTGTACTATAGTACAGGGATTTTTCAAGAAATGGCCATTTTTCGACCGTTTTATTTTTCAATAAAACTGGTTACTATAGCACAATTAACATGCGCAGAACCCATTATTCGTCTCTGCGCATGTTTATTATGCAATAGTAACCATTTAAGTCAAAAAATAAAAGGGTCTAAAATCGGAAATTTTTGGAAAATTTCCCTGTACTATAGTACAGGGATTTTTCAAGAAATGGCCATTTTTCGACCGTTTTATTTTTCAATAAAACTGGTTACTATAGCACAATTAACATGCGCAGAACCCATTATTCGCCTCTGCGCATGTTTATTATGCTATAGTAACCATTTATGGCAAAACTGGTTGCTATAGCACAAATGACATGCGCATAACCCATTATTCGTCTCTGCGCATGTTTATTATGCTATAGTAACCAGTTATGTCAAAAAATAAAAGGGTCGAAAATGGCAATTTTGGAAAATTTTCCATCAGGGATTTTTTTGAAAAATTGGCAAATTTCGACCTTTTTATTTTTCGATATTACTATAGCACAATTGACATGCGTAGGACACACTATTTGACTCTGCGCATGTTAATTATGATAGAGTAACCAGTTATGTCAAATAAAAGGATCGAAAATTGCAACTTTTGGAAAATTTTAGAAATTAGAACACAGGATTCAACTTGAAATATCTTATAGCCACTTTTTATTCTTAACTTAGTATGTATATTTAGTATAATATGGTCGTCTGTTTGTTAATCTAGTATGTTTGAACTAGTATAGCCACTAGTTTATTATTATTAGTATGTATATTCAGTTTTAAGTACGGCCATCTGTTTGTTAACCTAGGTTGGCATTTATCAATATTTGCTTATATTTTTAGAATTAGTGTATTACACAATGTATTAATTAATAATGTATAATTACCATAATTGATTTAGCTTAAGTTAATATGGTTTATGGAATTAGAATTACATTTGTAAGTAGGCCTAGTTGTTATGTTATATATATTTTTTTTATTTACTAGTAGCAAAAATATAATAATTAAAAACAAACAAAAATTATACTAAAGTCATGAACATGGTCAGTGGTGTTTTAACACAAAAAACCTCCATAACGTTTTTTTATAAAAAGGACGATCAGCAACTTTTTTTATACATCGACTAAAGTTTGATTCTTGCATAGAGAATTTGTATTATTTTTGTTTCAACTTTACATGAGTTGCATCAGTTGCAACTCCACAATTGTTTTCTTTTTGATTCATAAGAACATAGCCGTTGTTTCCCCAGTTCGTCGACCAGGAGTTCTTAATAAGCCAGTAAGATTCTGACCCTATCTTACCATACCCAACTGCTAACACAGCATGATCGAGATTCTCTGGTTTGTTTCCTGAAATTCAAAAATATAAATATCACCTACTGTGGCAAATCGCCATTAAAATCGGGTGTGGCCGTATTCAGCATCCATAATGGAAAACCCTAAAGCTCTGACTACACTATTAAAAATTATGTGACAAATAAAATGTGATGAGTCACGATGTCGTCATATTACTCCCGTAGTTGGTATACACACTTTTTTGTCAAGCTAGTTTGATGGTGTAGATAGAGCTTTAAGATTTGAAAAATTCACCCATCTAAGTGAATACAACTGTTAAGTGTTTAACCCTTTGAAGACGCAAGTTTTCTACCCCAAGTGACTGAGGCTAAATAAGGCATTTTTAATAGATTTAGGAAAAATGCTAAATACATTTTTATGACTGTAACTTTCTGCAATTGTTGGTTTTACTGTTATGTGAAATATTTTGGCCTTTCCGAAAAATTGCATTTTTTTTTGGACCTAGGTCAAAGGTCCAATGCTCAAAAAGTGCAATTCAGTAACCCAAAAAGTCAATCCGTACATATACGGGCCTCACATCCGGGACAGTAAATTACCCCGTATGGGATACGGGCCACGTCTTTAAAGGGTTAAAGGAAAATATCTGCCTTCAGTGTACAGTAAACATTGAATATGGCTATTGCCTCTACTTAAAGATGTATTGTGCCTTTGTCAAATTCCAAAAAAATAAAAAGATTTCGAAAAAAAGTGGGTCATTTTGAAGTATCATAATAGTTATTAACTTTCACCAAAAAATAGTCGGAAAAAAAATCATTTAACTGAAATACACACGTTTTTGGGTTTAAAAAATAACTTTGACTTCCAGTCAAAGTTTTCGATCAAAACATATCTCATAATATTTGGCTGCTCTGTATGCATAATAATAAAACTTCCTCGCGATCTTTGTGAAAACACCTTCTCAACCGTGACAAGTTGTAAACAATCCTAATTAGCATCATATATGTAACTCATGGTTTAAAATCTATGTTAACTTTGTTTTCCAGACGAAATGTAATCAAATTAATTTAGCTATTAATTACGTAAAATTGTTGTTTTTGTCTTGAATTTGTCGTGAATAACTTTAATATTACTTTGATATGGCCAATTAAAATTTAGTATATTTTGACCTTCATTTTTTTGTGTTTCAAGGGACAATACATCTTTAAGGTGAGGACTGAGTAGAAAGCAAGTATCCAATCCCTACAATTGTTGTTTGTACTTACCACATGCCTTTTCGTAGTAGATTCCACTGGCGTAATACGACAACGACTTGTGCGAAGCATCTATCCCAACAGCAATAGGGCCAACATTGGCAATTGCATTGGCCAACTTACTCTGACTTCCAGATGTAATGTTATAGTAGTCTGTGATCTGTATAGCTATATTGGAACTATTAAAGTGGCACCTTCCATTCTAAAGGTAGTAGTGTATAAAAAAATAATACAGATGAGTAGAGATACAGTAATTTCATAACATTAACAACATCTTCAATTGTAAAGATAAGGTATAAAACAGTACTACCAAGGAAGAGTTAAAATATAATTCAATTGTAATTTAACTCTTCCCTGGTAATACAAATGTATAGATACAGTATTAGTTCATAATATTATATTATTAGTGACATCTTCCATTCTAAAGATAAGGTATAAATAATTCATGGCATCATCTATTGTAAATATTTAAAGGTATAAAACAATACAAGGAGTCAGTTAAGTTATAACATTAAATGGAATCTTCCATTTTAAAGATAGGATATAAAATATGTATTCATACTCATGAAACATGCTTTGAAATTTACCTTTTTTGTCACAGACAATAAATAAAATACCAATTATATACCATTATGATAAAAAATGGCGTAAAACAGTTTTGAAAGAAACAATTGAAATAAATAGGAATACCTGGCCAAGGTAATGACCATATGTTGACTCGGCCTGTAAACCTCCATTATCCCTTATCCATTCATAGGAACGCCACTCTTCACCGCCATCACAACCATTGTTCCCGCGTTTCCATGAGCAGTCCATTAGATTCTGTTGTGACAGACGAACCATTTTTCCTGTCTGCAAATTATAATTAACATTAAAAATTAAAGAATTGTCTAATATTCTTTAAAGCTCTGTTTACACTATCAAACTAGTTGGACAAAAAAAGTGTAATGTGCCCAAATATGGTAGTGATATGACATCATGTAAGGGCACATCATATTTTTTTGTCACATTAAGTTTGATAGTGTGACGCTATTGGATTTCACACAGGTTTTTTTTTTAGTATGTACTATCTCACACCAAATGACCCACAATCGTCCAATCAAATGAAAGGAATTATTTAGGTGTTATATAATATATAATGTTTTATTTCATTTTTTAACAAAGCACCTTGCATCTACTTGTTCATCTCACCTTGACTTGCTTGATGTTTTCGCAAAGTTAAGTTTGTGATGGCAGAAAAAGACACTAGATTGCATTATGGAGTCGCAAAATTCAGCGAAACGAAACTTTAGTGCTTACCTCAGCCACGGCTAATGTAGTGCATACAGTACAAAAAATACATTTTACCTGGAGAAAATAAGCACCCTCTATAGTTCCAGTTGCACCAAAACTCCAACATGAGCCACAAGTTGCTTGGTCTTTTACTTGACTGACAGCACCTTTAAATATTTAAATGCCATTTTAAATCAAATCATTCTTTGTTAAATTGTTAACAATTCCATTAGGCTTTGATGTTTTTAAAGACAGGAAATTCTCCCAAAATTGATCATAATTGATCTATATATTTGAGTAAAAATATATATAAAATCCAAAGAAAAATCAATTTTACAAAGGAAAATATATTATTTATCTTATAAAATTGTGAAAAAGTCATATATGTAGCAATACTTTTAAAAAAGGTGCTTATTTCATGATGCTTATTCTGCTTCACTAAACATTAAGTGGGATCATTCAATGTTGTTGCAAAGGGTTATGTTTTATAGCAATAGAAACTTTAAACCTGGAGCTACACTTTAATTAAAGTTTCTGTGCTCGGCGGCAGAACAGTAATTTTGCCTGAACAAGCTGTCTGCAGTAGATAAAAACCCCAACAAAATTATCTTTACCCTTTATTCTCCAATCCACGCTGTCTGGTATTTTGTTATCTTTAGCAACGTAGGGCAAACCGTTGTTTCCGCTCGGTGTGTACAATCTTCCTCGCATTTGTCGTAGTTCATCGTCAAATAGGTCAACTAGGTGGTTTACTTCCACTTTGTAGCTGAGATGCGCACGATTTGTTGAGTGAATAAACCTAGTAAATCATAGAATTCTCTACTATTAATTAAATGCATCCTTTAATTTTATTTGTATCATGTACCATGCATTGTTTTCTGTCATTTAAATATTAATATAGTAGTAGTGTCGACCGTTGTAATTGTAGCTAAAATATTACAAGCGCTGTATTTGTTAATGGATTGCTTGGCCTTCAACATTCGCTTCTTGATCTAAAGTTTATATATAGAACAGTTAGTAGGTAAGTAATTGATGTATAAAACAATTAATAGAGTACTCAAAATATTCTCCAAACATTCATAAAACGTGCACCCTTATTTTTGTTTCCTTCTCTTTTAAATTGTTCTGTTTTTGCACATTTTGGCCCTGATGCTGCAACCATGCCCAAGTACTTCTTGGTCACTCTGAATCACAACAAATTACCAGATCTCAATAGAAAATTGTTTCAATTGGAAAGTTTATATTTACCGGACATTATTTCTGAAAGTTGATTGCCTCTTTCGATGTTCAAATGCATCACTGTATTGCTTATTATGTATATCTTTGTAGGTCTCGTAAAACTTATTGTAACGGTCTCCTTTGTGTGGGCTAAAAATCTCTTGGTGTGGGTTAGTAATGATATGATGCTCAATACCAGGTCCAGGGAATGAGCCACACTTCAGACCTGTATTTCAATAAAAATTGTTATAACTAACAAAGGGTCAGGTTTGAAAATTACAATAGTGATAATGCTTGGTCCCTTGGATGCAACACAAGGACGCAAGCACACCGTAATTTGACCTTTATAAATATTATTTTTTATATAACACTATTATGCTTTTGGTGGAATGGGATGCGATTTCCAGGCTACTTTTTATGCTCATTGTAAGGCTTATTAAATAAAATAATACAAGTTTCGATTTCAGCCAAAAAAACAATTAATATCGACAAACTAACAAATAATGACTATTATTGAACACAATGTAATAGATAATAATAGAGAGTGTTAGTCACTAAATGTGTGCCAAAAAAAACCCCAGTATGTTCGCACCTTTAGGTAAATCAAACGTTGTATCAGGTATCGGTTTAGTACTGTATACATAATAGTCCACGTAATAACGATCGTAATGGGAACCAATTAATGTGTCATAGCCAATCATTTCATATCGCACAGGTCTTGGTGGTTGGCTCTGTGTCACCATGAATCTGTACGTGTTTGTCTTTTGGCCTACATCAACAACACTTTTCCAAATGTCTACTTCAACCTCATTTGCAACTCCCTGCCCTGCATACTGTTAAACAAAAAGAAAATTTCCATTGTAACAAAAGTAAAATGTAACTATGTTAAAATAAAACTTGTGTTTTCTGCAACTCAATCCATGTATCAACTCTTCATTTCAAAGATACATCACAGTAGAACCTATATTTAGGTGACGCCTATTAAGTGGATACTTTCTTGTGAAACGAACGAGAATGGAACTATATTTGTCAACACTACGGGCCACCCCTATTGAGGAGACACTTTCCTGTGAAGCAAACAAGGGGAAATATATCTGTAAACACTACGGCCAACCCCTATTCAAGGGTCGCACCCCTATTCAAGGGTCGCACTCCTATTCAAGGGTTGCACCCCTATCCAAGAGTCGCCCTCCTATTCAAGGGTTGAACCCCTATTCAAAGGTTGCACCCCTATTCAAAGGTCGCACTCCTATTCAAGGGTTGCACCCCTATTCAAAGGTTGCACCCCTATTCAAGGGTTGCACCCCTATTCAAGGGTCGCACCCCTATCCCAAGAGTCGCACCCCTATCCCAAGAGTCGCACTCATATTCAAAGTTTGCACCCCTATTTAAAGGTTGCACCCCTATTCAAGGGTCGCACGCCTATTCAAGGGTCGCACCCCTATTCAAGGGTCGCACTCCTATTCAAGGGTTGCACCCCTATTCAAAGGTTGCACCCCTATTCAAGGGTCGCACCCCTATTCAAGGGTCGCACCCCTATTCAAGGGTCGCACCCCTATCCAAGAGTCGCACTCCTATTCAAGGGTCGCACCCCTATTCAAGGGTCGCACCCCTATTCAAGAGTCGCACCCCTATCCATGATATGTGTTAACACTATGGCCAACCTCCATTCAGGCAACACCTATAGGGACACTTTCCTGTGAAACAACCAAGGAGTGATATGTGTTAACACTATGGCCAACCTCCATTCAGGCAACACCTCTATTAAGGGGGGACACTTTCCTGTGAAACAACCAAGGGGTGATATGTGTTAACACTATGGCCAACCTCCATTCAGGCAACACCTCTATTAAGGGGGGACACTTTCCTATGAAACAACCGAGGGGTGATATGTGTTAACAATATGGCCAACCTCCATTCAGGCAACACCTCTAGGGACACTTTCCTGTGAAACAACCGAGGGGTGATATGTGTTAACACTATGGCCAACCTCCATTCAGGCAACACCTCTATTAAGGAGACAGTTTCCTGTGAAACAACCGAGGGGTGATATGTGTTAACACTATGGCCAACCTCCATTCAGGCAACACCTCTATTAAGGAGACACTTTCCTGTGAAACAACCGAGGGGTGGTATGTGTTAACACTATGGCCAACCTCTATTCAGGCAACACCTCTATTAAGGAGACAGTTTCCTGTGAAACAACCGAGGGGTGATATGTGTTAACACTATGGCCAACCTCCATTCAGGCAACAGCTCTATTAAGGAGACAGTTTCCTGTGAAACAACCGAGGGGTGATATGTGTTAACACTATGGCAAACCTCCATTCAGGCAACACCTCTATTAAGGAGACACTTTCCTGTGAAACAACCGAGGGGTGATATGTGTTAACACTATGGCCAACCTCCATTCAGGCAACACCTCTATTAAGGAGACAGTTTCCTGTGAAACAACCGAGGGGTGATATGTGTTAACACTATGGCCAACCTTCATTCAGGCGACACCTCTATTAAGTGGACACTTTCCTGTGAAACAACCGAGGGGTGATATGTGTTAACACTATGGCCAACCTCCATTCAGGCAACACCTCTATTAAGGCAACACCTCTTTGTTTGGTCCGAGGTACAAACATGTGTAGAATAGATAGACAGCTTTGTTCATTTTCAAAATCAGATACTGTACCTACACTACAATAAGATAAGGAATAAACCAAAGTAAAAGTAAATATCAATAGTATGATGAACTTTGACCCATAATACAGTATTTCAGATAAGCTAAATGTTGCCAGTCTAGCCATTTTACATCTTTATTGGAGGCATTGACACACAACAAGCAACACCTCCAGTCATGCATATGTTATTTTTCCTACTTCCTAATAATTTCACAATACTTTCATTTCTTTTGTTCATTGTATCATGGAGGAAAAAATCTCCATGATTGTATTTTATTCACCTACATTTGTTAAATCAAACATGTGTACCACGACATACAATCAATCATCTTATGTTTTGATTTATAGCAAATTAGTGACATAAAATTAAAGTGAAAATAAGTTATTCTCAACTTTAAATGTGTAGTTCTAATTACTAATACAAATGCAATTTGATTATTTTCAATGCAGCTTCTTATGTGCTAGATTTCATTTTTGTTTCGCTCTACACTAGAGATACAATGCTGTACAAAACGGAAAAATTGTGGTGGCTTGAGACATTGCGTTTCCACCACAGTTTGTTGGTGTTCGAGCTGGAAGGATGTCATAAGTACATCGGCATAACAAAGTCATAAACTAATAACTGTAATGCCACAATTGAGCTCCAATAAAGATGTAAAATGGCTTTAGAGTGGCGAAATTTAAGCTTATCTGAAATACTGTATTATGGGTCAAAGTTCATCATAATAATGATATTTACTTTTACTTTGGTTTATTGCTTTATATTAAGTGTAAATATCTGATAAATGAACAAAGATGTCAAGTTAGAGAGTTGACTGGGTATAAGTTTAGTATTGTGACTAGTTGCAGTAATAACCTCCAGCCTTCCTAGTTTATTTCTAAAATATTATTTCTTTATATTAAAATCTAGTGATCTGACAGACACGATTTGCTCTTCTCTCAAATACTCTCACTCATAATCTGTCAAATTTTGACTTTACTTTATATGTATTTTATTTGTTTTCTTTCATTTAATATTATTCTATCTGTTAGTTAGTTTACTGTTAATATCATATTCAATTGTATTATCAAGGGGTCATCATGAAGCAAGCTTACTCTTCCAGCAAGGGCCTGAGATAAAAAATAAAGGTGTGTCAAATGTAGGCTACTTGTATAGCTACAATAAACAATAATAATTAAGTTACTTCTCCTAAACATTTTGAGATACAAACACAAACTTACATTGAAGTCAGAGACATCAGGAATAAAACTCTGAATAGAGACAGCACCGTCTTTTGTCCCATTCATCTGAAAGCATCCCGTTTCTACTTTACCTGTGACGGTTTCAGGAGAAATAGTGTAGGTGACGCCATAGTCAAAGCCAGCATTCTTTTCAAAGAGGTAAGTCTTGTCCAAACCTACAAAAAATTAAAAAGTAAAGTCAGTTTATTGTTTGGTTATTGCCAGGCTCTTACAAGCTAATAGTAGGCATTCACATTTGAATTTGAACAAAAAAATGAATGTATGAAAATACAGATATTAAGTGAAATTTTCCTTTTATAAAAGTTGGCTCTCTCTTACATAAATGCACAAGCTCTTTCCTTTCTAACCGGGAGCTTTTGATTTGAAGTTGAGGTAGTATTTCTTTTAGGCCTTTTTTTTATTATCCAGCAAAGGATCAGAGAGGGAAAGGTGTGCAGAAGTGCATCACATTGCATGATTGCTATGTGTCAGACGATGAACATCGACATGTCGACTCACCTAGGTCTCAAATCAAAAGCTCCCTATTCATTCTTCCTTCAATTTTTTGTTAATAAAGATTATTAATAAAGTATTGGTATAATACTATATTCCTATACATTTTTACCATTATAGAAGGAAACCAGGCTCCTTTTGGTCTTCACATCATAGTAAATAGAAAACTCCTCCTTCAATTCAGCGTACGGTAATTGCAGAACACCAGAGGCATAGTAGCTTCCTGTAAATGCTGGCTTGGGAGGATCTGCTTTCACTGATAATGAACCTGTGGAAAACAACAACGTTTGACATTAATACATCTTCACCTGATAAAGTGTGTCATTGTTTTAACACTAAAAATGATTACCATTGCACAGGAAACGGAAAAGTTATTATATTTGGTTAAATATCTATTGTCCACCAAACAAAAATAAAGGTGGAAACAAACTTATAATATTCTAATCCATTTTTGTTTTCGGACAATTATATCTTTTAAAGACTAGCTCCAGGTATAAAATTTATATTTATGATAAAATATAAACCAACAACATTGATAACGCCATTAATTGTCAGCGGTAAAGAAAACAAGTTTTGTGAAATAAGCCTTTTTCAAACAAGTGGTGCTATAAGAATATGTTGTAATGTTATACTATCGGAAATTCACCAAAATTGAATGTCATTTATGTAAATTTAAGTTTGCTTTTTTGGGAGAAAAAAAAGTGTACAAATAAAAAGACAGGGAAATATAATTTTAGAATTAGTTACCCAGTTAATACTTGTAAGTCATTGAAAATCGGTATAAGCCTACACGGCACAGTGCGTCGTTTAAACGTTGGTGGCGCCACAATCAATACAATTTAAAAATGTAATGCTTTTATTCACATTCCTTTCATACTGTATTTGCTTGTATTTGTTTACATACAAATAAAGAAAGCTCTGTCTACACTATCAAACTAGTTTGACAAAAACGTATGATGATAGACAGAGCTTTGGATTGGTGTATAGTATCATGTGACTTGACTCCATAAAACACATACAGATAAAAGGTAATCCTTTGTTTCACATTCTATTCCAACAATGGCTATTTCACTCTTCCTGTTGTACAGTAGGCCTACTTCCTCAATTGATGATTATAGCATAGAGAAATAACTCCATGGGTATGGTATATTCACAAACATGTCTAATCAGACAAGTCTTTTACTTATCTATGATTTCTAGACAATTATCTCTCCCTCCCACATATTCCTGGAAAACTAAATAATTAGTGTGGTATATTTTGCCTCGGAGGTATTTATCCCTAATACTAAATAGTGGTTAGATGTCCAAGGTGTAGTGTTTTTTAAGGGTTTAGTTTTCCTAGAATGTAGGATTTGTTGTTTGTTTCCCAGGGTATAATTTTCCCTGGGGATTTTTCCGGATGGTACAGTAGCTGTCTGTGTGATTTATGGTGAAGTGTCTGGATATGGCAGGTTATTTGTATGGGGTAGACATTATGTTGGGTAGAATTCCTCTCACTTTATGGATCATTTGCATGTTATCTAGGAAAATCAAATGCGATTGTATTGTTCAAAATGGAAGAATCTTGTCAGAAATTTCATAAAGGTCCAAGTTCCAGAAAAACATGCCACTGCACCTAGCTAGGTACTGTATAGGCACAGTACTTAAAATTGGCATACAATTACATCACCTTATTGCATGCTCTGTTCTTCTACAGTACTGTGTACAGTGGTTAAAATATTAGTAAATGATAAATATTTTGGAACACATACCATTTCATATGCATAATACTATGCTATTTTACAGACAAAAATTTAAAAGCTGACTGGTGGACTGACAATAATAATAATTAATAATAAAACAATCACTTTACTTGGATAAGTCTAGCTAGTAACAAAATATGATGAACCATCCTGGGAATTCCTTTAATTTTGGTACATGATGCAAGGACATAATACAATATTGCAACGCATTCAAGTGATTTGACCAATCACAATCAATGGATTATTCGAACAGTCGCTTGTCATTGGTTACCTTGCTTGCATTGCGTCTACGTCCTTGCGTCTCTAGTCGGAACCAAGCTGTAATGCAGTGTTACTTTCTTGTTGACATAAAAGTTTGCGGTACACCACATATATAATTTCGATCAATATACACGATCATTGGATTTCGCCATGCAAACCTTCAAACAGTAGTATTTTTCTTAACAACTCATCATATTCCTATCAATTAATTATTAAATACAGTTTTGTAATGTATAGCATGGAGTTTATTCTTTACTCCATGTGTATAGTTAAGTTAGTAAGTAAGTACATACAAAGAATTATTTGTTGATTAGATAGTAGTTTCTAGCCAAGTAAAACTAAATGTAAGTAGCTATCTTCTGTCCTTGTTGGTGGTATGGGTATCATAGTAGCCATACCAAAAAAGAGAGATTATGTGAGCAACACTGAGACTCTGCTTACTAGCCTACTACCTACCTGTTCTAGTTACTAAGTTAGTACTAGGCCTACTGTCTGTCGATAGACCCTACCTACTACTACTACTACTACTACTACTACTTACTAGCTTATTAGGGCCTAGCTAGTTTAGCTTAGTTAGGCTTAGTTAGCTGGGTTAATTTGGTTTGGTTGCTACAGTACAACTACAAGACAACGTGTAATGTCTAACTACAGTACAGTTATTAGAATTTAATACTAACCTGATAGGTCCACTAACAAAACAAACAAAACTATTACACACTTCATAACAAAAACTCGATCCTACACTCTCTTGACAACAACAAGCTGCACTGAAATTTAAAAAACAGTGTGTGCACATCACGTGGATTACAGCACGTGATAGGAGGAGCAATAAATCAGGTGCATTTTCTGCACGTGGTATGGGGCGCCGACATGTAATGCAATACAGTGAGCATTGTGTAGACACAATTTTTACTTTGCAGAAATTATATTATATAGTTTGAGAAGAAACTATGTTCAGAATTTTCGCATAGTTAGAAAGGATAAAATGTTCAGTCTTCGAAAAAACAGAATTCAATTTTATCTTTGAAATAGCCTACGCGTGGCCCTGTAAAAAGTTTTTTCAGAAGTAATTCAAACTAAAAATTGAACAAACAAAATAATAAAAAAAAATTGACAAAATTAGCCTTAATTAATTTATTTATTTTCTAAATAGAAGTAGTGCCTTCTATTCATAATAATAATAAACCCTTTTTATCATGGAGGTCTATTTTATACCTCCATGCAGCATGCTTTTTCATTAGGCCTATGTCTCTCTGCGCTCTGCATGCTAGTTGCATGTGCATGACGTCACGTAAGTTCCGCGTTTTGCGTAAATGCGTTGCTCGTACCAACGAGTTGCCACACAACTCCATGCCAACAAGAACATTCTGTCTTTGCCTTTGCTAAGACAAGCACCTTCACAATTTCTCAGTGACTATTTGAAATTAAACTACGAAATTTTCTAGTAGGCCTAATATGGGATCGTGTTATTCTAAAATTAAAGTCAAACCTGACGCAAAAGATGATAAAAATCATCAAACAAGGAAAGAAGTGAAAGAACGCAAAAAAGTAAATCGAATTCTTAGGTTTTTCCAACGAAGATCAAACAAAGTGGGCGTCATGCCAGAGGTAGATTTTTGTATTTTGTATATTTGGCTATTGTCAAGTAACGTGCATGTACACTTTACCATACAGTTGTGTTAAATATTTGTTAGGGCTGCATGCCAAAATAAAATAAAATATAGGCCTAATGTATTCTGTCTAACTTGTTTTGTTTTGTAGAGAGGCTTACGTAAATCTTGCCCACCAAATTTTCCACGGTGCCGTTATTATTTTTCTGTTCATTTTTCTTTAATCAGATGTTCCTTTATAATTGTTTTTCTACAGAGTGATTCAGAAACCAATCTTTCTGATCATGCATCTTTGATGAGCCATGACGAAAGAGTGAATGAAGAACTACTAAGATTAAAGGATGGAAACTCAACTGGTAAGACAAAAGGAAACTATAAAAAAATAAGAAAAATGATACAAATGAATAATATCGAATATGATTACATTTATTGTAAACATACATTATATTACAAATAATCCATTTTCTTCTTTTCTTACTTTTAGCAAACATTGTTCCAACTCGTCGACTTCCACCTATTGGTAACCAAAGTATGCCGACTCTTAGAGACAAGAGCACCTTCCAGATCTTAGAAGAGCTAAGAATGTCTGGTGTCATCGTGAACCCAAGACCTGGACAAAATGGATGCTCCTTTGACATTTTGGATGGAGTCAAACCTGTATTAGAGATGCCACGGTCATTGTCCAGACTCGAGCGACAAACAGACGACGAGAACAATGGAAGAGAAACTAATCTTACTTGGAAGCTAACAGCAGCCGAAAAGAGACGAAAAGTAAGAATACTGATATCAACCAAATATTGACATCCTAGCATAAGCACTACTCTTTATTATCATTGTCGTCATTATCAGTATCTCCATTTCAATCATGACGACAGTCAACAGAGTCACCAATGTTTTAACTCTTAATACCTGCTTTACCATACTATAATAACAGACAGATTGTTGCTTTAATTTTAGGAGTTTCTTCTTAAAAGAAAGCAATCACTTAAGGTACGAAAGACCACAGCATTCCAACAAACACTTTCGGAAAAACGAGAGCTCCAGGATATGCAAAACCAAGCGAAACAAATCGCAGCCGAGGAAAGAAGACAGGTATGCAGACTTAGGTTCTTCAGTTTAAATAAAAGTGTCTGTATTCAATAATAATAATAATAATAATGTGATAGAGTGAAGGGGAATTTTTCAGTCAAAGAATGCAGTTTATTTCAAAAGTTGATTTTTCCCGAGTTTAAAGCTCTATAAATTTTTTTCATTTTAGAACCAGCTTCTTCAAAAGACAAAGAAAGTGAATATTGAGGATGTCAGAAAAAGATTTGATCGCATTGACGATAAAATCAGAGAAAATGCACAGAAAGTACTTAAGGAGAAGGAAGAGACTTGTAGACTAGTGATGATGAAGAAGGAGCACAGGCAGATAATTACTTGTATGGCCACAAACCAGCATCAGAGAGCTGTTAGGTACAGGAAACGAGATAGGATTGAACAAGAGAGGTTGGATTTGGAAGTTGAAGTAGAAAAAGACAACACTTACTTTGCACCGGAAGAACATTATGATCTTTAAATTTATCATTTGAAACAAACTTTTACACGTTCAAAGTATCAGCTACCCAGATATTTCAGACAAGCTCAATATAATGTTATATAATATGTATATTTTTTTTTTATCTCGTGAAATAAATTATAACGAGTTTTATTTATATCCATTGTTGTTGATTTGTTCTCATTTTTATAAAAGGTGAAAGATGTATTACGTGAAACAAATATCTAAAGTTTGTCGCGGGGTCCTTTCGATTTTATATATGGATGTAATACCGAAATAATTTTTAATTTAAATAATTAATGTTACCTCGTATTGTTCAATAAGAGGGTCCCGTACCTCAGGTAAAGGGGCCTGCATCATCATCAGCACTCGAATCACATAAATCATTGATGCAAAAACCATTTTACTGCAAAATAAAGTGTTTATTCACCTCCAATAGCTTTGCTATTTTAATTACTAAACACGCCAAAACAAAACAAAGCAGAAAGTGCCTGAATACGCAAGCGCAGAACACTATTATTACATCACACATTGAAATCTGCCATCATGTTACAATCTTTATAATATTACTAAATTAAAAGTTACTAATTAGCAATGGAAGATTTTGCCTATATTAATTTTGTAATTGAAAATCTATTTACCCAAATTTATTAAACATCGGTGAGTGAAATTTAAAAAAGTTCAATCAATGGGATATACACCAATTACAATAATTCAACCGTAACCAAAATACTAATTTACCGAATCTTTGGTTTCCTAAATAAATGACATAACATAAAAGGGTTTTAAACTATACATTAAAGTCTATAGTACGTTCATTGATGCCCAATTATCTAGTTTAATAATTGGATGACCTTTGACATATTTTGATTGATTGATTTATAAATGGTCTTAGTCTAAAAGTATATGCAAAATGTTGAGAAACATATTAACATAAACCTGTAAGCATTTGCATATATTATTTTTATTTAAGCTGTTAATAATACAACTCTATAAAAAAAGACCAACATTGTATTGCAATATCAATTAAGCATTCCTAATGCATCATTTTATATCCCAAAGCGTAAAGTAAAAATGCTTAACTACTAAGGCCATCGCAAGAAAGGAAAATATAAAAAAAAACTTAAATTCATTAACAAACAAAAATTAATATTTTATTCCTAAACACAAATGCACACAATTTTAATTAGTACTCGGCTGTTATAGATCACTGCATAGTCCCCACTTAACAGAGATCTAAAATTCAACAAGTATTTCAAAATGAAAAACAGAAATGCCAGAATTCAAGGAATTAAGTCCCCACTTATCCTAGAATCTGGCTTTTTAAATTTATCTGAATATTCCAGAAATCAAATTATTATGATCAACACATGTACCAGAAATATAAAAGAAAAAAAAAGTGTTTATTTAATATCTTTGTTGACATTTTTACTTTTGCAATTTTAGACAAAAATAAGGGAAAAAACGAAATAATATACTTGTTACCTTATATTAAAAAAACATCTTAAATTCCATAATTTAAACTATGAATAAATTTAATACAGTTATTTCTAAAAAAAAATCTACACAGTATACATTTGAATAATCTGAAAATTGTACAATAAAAAAATCAAATACATAGGTACTGTATTATTTCAATACTTTCTAAATATACAAATAAATCTAAATATATAATGGCAATATTAGCCATATAATAATATTTTTCTTTTTATTCCATAAGAACATAATATTTTCATGATAATACACATAGGTGAAATAGTTGCAAACATATTATTTAACATACATATAAAAATCTATTTAAATTGTTATCACGCGCAAGATTGTGGAGTTAAAGAATTTATTTCGCTTACTTTAATTTTATTTTGGGTGGGATTTTGAACTAGTTTTTGAAGGACCAGTCGTTTTTGAAGGACCAGTCGTTTTTGAAGGACCAGTCGTTTTTGAAGGACCAGTAGTTTTACCACCACGGGTGTATGTCGTTCTCTTATGGGTTGGCATAGTAACAGTACGGGTTTCCTCGGTAATGGTACGCACGGTGACTTCTCCGAGCGTTCCTCCGGTATACTGTTTAGTGTTGTAGTCGACTGTAGTGTGTCTCCCCGTGGTCTTTGCTTTGGTGGAAAATCCCTTATGAGTTCCATTTTTATCCTTGCTAGGTGGATTACCTGTCGAGAAATTGAATAAGAAAATTAGATTCAAATTCAAATGTTTTCATTTGCAGGCTTTTTTTAAATTAGTAAATATGAATAATTACAAAAATCAACATAAACAAATCTTTTATTAGAAAAAAGCATATTTATAAGTTGAACTTATGCATGTTCTAAAAGGCAAAATAAATATGATAAATATAATATAAATATTATATATTAAAGTATCATATGATTTATTAATTCTTTATAAATTACATACTTGCATAGAAGATGCTATTGTACCATAATGTATGCTATTTTGCACAGAAAAACTTGTGAATAAAATTGATTTAGTATTATATAAAATTATATAAAATGTACAATACCGACTCTTTTTGACAATGCAATTTATCTTTAGGCTCTGTGTTTTTTTAAATTTTATCTTTATTTAAATATAACAATAATCATGTCTAGTCAACCTATATTTTTTGTATATAAGCATTAGTTTCCACTATTAGGCACAAAAAACCTTAAGATTGTAATGTTATAGCCTATTTTATTGGGTTGGTTAGCAAATTGTCTACCAGGACACCAAAAAAACCTACACCAACATATTACCTTTTGATCGCATTTATTTTGTATAATAAAAATAAATAAATAAAATCCATAAATATTAGTGCTTTATATTGGTAATGTACAGTAACCCATTGGTTTTTTAAAATATTGTTTTCAATGTAAAATGTGCTTATTTTGTTAATTTGAAATCTTTTGGTTCCACCATAATCTCATCATTGTTAATGTTGCCACATTTATCAAATGTTTTTACTACATATATTTTCTATTGTTTTTGTTTATATTTATTTATATAAATTTTGATTATAAATAATGATAATGATTGTTTATATTTATTTATAATAACGATCCATGCTTCATAACAAACAGACTATGATGATAACATGTAACTGATACATGTAAATAATTATAAAGTTGTTTAAAACAATACAAAATTATAATTCATCCTGTTAGGAGCTCATTGTACTAAGCCTCGGCATTATGTGGTAGGGTGGCCAGTTCCTTTCAACACCGCCTCATTCTCCCTAGTATTTTAAACCAGGTACTCATTTACAACTGAGTGGACTGGGAGTTGTTGGGAATTGAACTTGGGTCTCTGTATGACAGTCAAGTGTCCTAAGCACTCGGCTACCCAACTGATTACTATTAATTAGATGAATATATAAATTCATGCTCCATGACACACATACTCTGAAAACTTTGCTAAATGACAGCAAATATTATATGTTCTAACACATGTTGTTCAGTACATCAGTTCAGAAAAATAAAAATAATTTACATCAGCAACAAAACCAGACAAATGCAGTTTTATATAAACTAAACTAAATGAAATGTTAATAAAAACAAAACTGGTAATTTAAAAGCCTTTTCCACAATTAATTTCTATTGAAATTATCCTATTATATACGATATTAGTTAAACCTGCAAATTAAAATATGATGTTTAAAGTAGAATACATATAACATGTTAGTAACTATATTTCATGCACAAGACAAGAGTTAGTTTCATGCAGCAACATAAACTTCACTTTTTTCTTCCCCTACGATGGTTTCTTAAACAAAACCTATCACCAGGAGCTTGGAAAATGGGTGTGATCAATTTAGTTTTCCTAATTTAAGATTTAACAAACCCCCCCCACCCCCAAAAAAAAGACATATCTGATTAACATTACGAATATTACTATTATTATTATTATTATCAAATGTCCCCTTAATAGGGGTTGGCTGTAGTGTTGGACATATATTGCCACTTGTTTGTTTCACAGGAAATTGTCTCCTTAATAGGGGTTTTCCCTGCATAGGAGTGTTCTAATATGATTTTTAAATTTTGAATACAATTTGGAATGAAAATGTATAATTCTATAAGCTGATGGCCAGTAAACTATATATCTTTAGTACACAAAGAACAATAATTATGTTTAATGTGTTTGGTTTGGACAAAATTGATCAGACCCAGTGAAGTATATGTGACACACAAGAGTATTACATGCATTGTTCACTTCACCCTTTAACGTTTGGAACCATAACGCTTTTGAAATTCATCTTGTACTGGTGAAAGAAGATCTAAAAAGAGGGAGTAAGTAAAACACATATAAACACAGGTCATAGGTCATTCTTGTGAACTTCGGAAATAATCAGGCTCATCTGCTTCTGATGCTAGGAAACAATAGCGAAACAACATGTAATTTACATTTTAGTATGCACATAAGAAGATATAGAAATATTTGGGTATAACTCACAGAAATTAAAATATAAATTTTAAAATGAACTGAACGAAGAATTAAAAGACAAAAATAAACAGATGAAATGAAAATTTTTCAAAAGTAAAAGAAACCAATAAATGTATTTAGGAAAAACAACAAAAACACATACAATTAATTAAAAAAAAATAAGATTTTTAGTATAATTTATCAATAATACTGTAATACAAATTTACAATGCAATCCCACCAATCAGTTCAACCAATAATTTATTGATCAATACCAATCAAATGATCAAACCCACCATCTTTTATCAAAATAATTTGAAAGGTTATTAAAATACTCATGTGTTAATCATTACTTACGAAATACTCGTTTGAAAATTGGTATTGTACGTTTTTTTCTAAAATCTTTGCAATAAAAGACACAAACATACAAATTTGCATAAATGTGTACAATATTAAAACAGCCAAATTGAATGATTTCATTTTAAGGAAGGAAGGATCAATTTCAATTGTTGATGATTTAGAAAGCATGCATTTTTCATTTAAACTATCTTGACCATCAAGTTCACACTGGGAAACTCCCATTGACTGAAGCTACTACAATAAAGAAAGTGAAGACTTCTACAGTCTACCCATCAATATATATTTAGTTGTATTTGACCTTGTATATTCCTATGGTTTCCACCACTTAAGATTGGATCATTTTCAAAAAAAGTTTCATGAGTAGTCTATGTATGGCAAGAAGGCCAGTAGACTACAGTGAATTAACTAAAGTGAGGCATAGATCATAGAATTGAGAATATCTCACCCAAAATTTTTGGGACTGGGATTTTATAAGGTCAAATACAGTAGGGAATGCTTGATTTGCGACGACGGAGAATTTGTTATGTCACATTGTGTGCGCATTCATGGACTCTTTCTTACTCAGTTTTGGTGGATTCTAAATCCAGACTACAACATTCATTACAAATCGAAAGCTTCCTAGTAAAAAGAATTTTAGAAAATACATCCTACCATTACATACATTAATCGACAAAATATACATGAACATATACATTATCATATTGTTTTAAAATTCTCACCTGGAGTAGCCTCTCTGGTGGTTGTTTTTCTTGTCATTGTTGTGCCATTTGTACGACTCGTTGTTGTTCTTGTAATGCCTCCGTCGGGGCTCTCAGTCACTTTGGTTCTGGTACGGGTGGTCCTAGGTGTCTCCTGCCATGGCCGGGAAATATTCTTTTTCTCTCTTATCTAGAAAATTCATATTCAATTTATTTATTTTAATAGCATTCTTAATTAAAGTAAAAAAGTTGCATTGTCAAATAAATACATAATTTGTTTTTCTACATTTTTGTAGTTGATGGAATTACATTTTTTATGCTACTATATCTTAAAATATTGCGTCTTCATAACAGAATGATAGACTAACCTTAATAAGGGGCCCTTGCAGGCTGGCACTACCCGTACTGCTTTCAGACGGCGACCGTGACCTCATGCTCCGCTTCTGAAATGGCGTCATTGACTGGCTAACTCCAGCTGCTAGGATAAATCTCTCCCTTAGTTCAACATTGGTGCGACCTTTAGCTGTAATATAATTAAAGCAATCATATTATTCAATTGTATACAATCATGCATAATTTTACCATACTAAAATGCTTACATTTTTTTTTCAACATAAAATGCAATTAAAGTGATAAGGTTGAATAACACAACTCGTTTCAAAACAGTCAAATTTTATTGATTGTACAATAATGCATTTAAAATTATTGCCAGAAAAATAAAAATCTTACCCCTGCACGGATCATTCTTAACCAAGAACTCGTCAAGGGCACTCCATCCGCCCCCTACACGTACCATGACTGTACTGCGAAGAATGCGTACTAGACGCATCTGCTGAGAGGAGCCAAACTGTAGAGAAATAAACAGATATATTTGTAAATATAATCAGTAAAAAAGATATTTAAATATTCAATATTTTTTTCAACAGCATAGATAACCAGACAGATGAGAAATAATCAAAGTACCCCTTGTTATTAGAGTATTTTTCAATGTAGACATTTTATAAACAGATTAAAATAAGTTGACATACCCTGTACTTGCTCTCACCAATTCGTTGAACTTTGAATTGCTTGGAGCATGTACACATGGACACTTGTCGTTTGACCTATAAAAACAAAACAATATTCCACTGTTAATACCAATTTTGTCATAAAACAACTGTAAATTACTAAAATTAAGGTACATAAAATTGACGAATGATTGGGTACGCTTGGGCTGTTTAAAGTTCTATCTACACTATAACATTTTATGTGACAAAAAATGTGCCAATATATGGACATGGTGATTTCATATCACTACTATATTTGGGCACATAACACTTTTTTTATGAAACTACTTTGATAGTCAGAGCTTTAAAGTTTAGAAGAGAATGGCAATGTGTAATGAGCAAGATTTTGATTAATATGTTACCTCATCTTCAATCTTCTCTCCATCTGATTGTGGCTTGGCAGTTTCTCTATGGGGCCATAGAGCACGGATAAATTCTTTGTATTCGATAAAGCCGTCACCATTTTGGTCAAAGATATCAGCAACTGCGTTCATTTCAAGTTGGTTTGTTGCAAATTCTGTCAAATATAAAACAATTTGAATTAATAAACAGTTGATTAAATTATTTTGTGGTATTTAAAAGTGATCAATCCGTTTTAATACTTTAAACATTGCAACAGAATGAATCAGTCACTATATTCTTTTTGCATTAAACATCTTTCTTTTATAAATGGTCCAAATGGATATCTTAAGAATCCACTGGCGGACCAAATAGTCTGTTTTTAACCAGGTGATTAAATCGTATCTTAATTGTATATGTGACACAATGTCACAGTCAAAGGTGACGGGTTGTTAAAGCTAAACGAAAAGGGTAATTTGCATAGAACTATTCAGGTGTATTACCGTATATAAGAATGGCTGAGGAATGATGAGGAATCACATCAACCTTATAGAGAAGGGAGGTGTCACACCTCAGCAATAATACAGATTGACCATTGTAATACTATGTACTTGTAATACTATATACTTGTAAAATTAACGGTAATGTATAGGCTACAATGTAATTCTGTGCTAATGTAGATAACAATGTAACAATTAAACGTTAACGTTTGTTTGTAGTGCTGCCCGGTTGGGCTGAAGTTGGTACCAATACGTAACTGTCTGACCACCATTTTAAGTCAACCAAGCCGAGTATACACATGAATGTTTATGTATGATTGGATTGTAATTGGTATTGAACAAGTCCACCAAGAAGTGACCGGCGGACAAAGAAATAAAGACATTCAGTTGCTAATATTATATATCTGTATACTTTTAATTGAGTTCTTCAGTAGCCATATAATTAACTTCAATCTAAGCATGACAATTATGGGGGCTCGTCCGGGATATAAAAAGAGAAAAGGGAACAACATTTGTGTCTTATGGCTTTTAAAAGTGTGGATCCACACTGGTACTCACTTGAGCCAATAATGCCGTCGATGAATTGTTGTCGAGAGAGTTTACCATCACGATCTGTATCAAGTTTACGGAAGAAGTCCATAACGCGGGCCTTCTTGTGGTTCATCCACTTCACATATCTATCACGCCATGTGTCAAAGTTGAAGTCTTTTAGTTTTTTCAACTAAAAATAAATAAATAACAGTTAAAAATCTTGTGTATTATGAAAATAAAAAGGGGACATTTAAGCTTGTTATAAGAATTGTATTTGCTAATTTTAAAATAGATGGTAGAATATGTTTTAATAATTATTTACCTCGGCCTGTCGATCAAGTGCATCTTGTAATCGTCTTCTACGATCCATCGCCATTAGCCAGACTTGCTTCCACTTGTTGAACAGGAGAGAGACTCTAGGATTGTTTGCTGCATCAGGTCCCGGACTGGGATCCCTGCTGCGAGGTTTACCGCCCTTAACACGGCGCCCTCTATCAAGCATTGGGATTCCACTAGGACTGTTATCAACCGATAAACGTCGTTTGTGAGGTTTAGTGACCTTGTCAACTTCTGATTGTTTGCTGGCCATATCATCTTCAAAAGTCTGCAACAAAAACAAATAACAGTAATTTAATTTCACATTATTGTTTTAAGTTTATAATTTAATAGGTAGAATTTAGTTTCCAAAAAACCAACCATATACCATGTCATGAAGATGGGAAACGATTGACCAACAGGGATCTTGTGGGTAGGCTTCTCCTTCACCAAGTGGATAGAACGTGGATACAGACAACACTGTGGCTTGGGGTTTGACAGGCATGTGTCTCAAGAACAGAGCCATCATAACATTTTGGTGAATAAAACAACAACAATAAATACTTCACTCACTTGATGTTGTTCCAGAAGGTTTTGAATAACCTCAATGTCATCTGGTATGGCGACGGCATCCTTTTCTTGCAAGTTGTTTTCTGCTTTCTCAAGCCATTCTAAGAGTGCCTCCACCAGTTCTGCATTGTTTTTCATGGCATCTAGTGCAGTGGTGAGGCGTTCACCACGCTGAGTTGACCAATTATTTACCTAAAAGAACATAATAATGAGAGTGTATTATTTGTCGGAATAAAAGTGTTTGCACACAAAACGAAATTGCATGGAATAGAAAATATTGGAGGAATGTCATCAAAGGAACTTTAATGGAGCAACTGAAATATACATTTTGCAAAGACTTCTCAGCGGAAAACATCAAGTCATGCCAGACTGGAGATATATAGCATAGTAAACAAAAGATTTCCTAAATACTTGAAAATCTGTAACAAAAGTCATTAGCTTATCAAAATGTATGTGTATATTCACAAACCTCTTCCCATCTAGCCTGTATTACTGTGATCCAATGCTTAATCACAGTGACAGCATCTGGATGACACTTGGCTAGGATGTCAACGCCCATTTGGGTTGTTTTGTTTAGTTCACTTTCTTGAGCTTGGAACTTGCGTTTGAAATCCTGCAATGGTGAAAAAAGTTTAAAAGGAGAATGAGTCATTAACTATGACTAGTAAAGGCAAAAACATACATAATTATTTTTAATATAAAACCAACAAAACACCTTGGGCAATCTTTCCTAGTGGTATATAAAAATAAACAAAACCAGATTAATTACTTTATGATCTTCTAATTGTTCTTGCAAGACTTCAATGTTTTCACTCATTGGTCCGTGGAACCGCAAGCTTTGCTCAGCGTCAGCAAGCCACTCTAATAAGTGATGTACTGCTTCGTGGAATGCTTCCGCCTGTAAAAAATAAATTTTATGTAAATCAGTAATTATGAACTTGCATAAATAACTAAAATGTCTGTCAACTTAAAGATACTGATAAATCATGTAGCCTGTAGTAAATTCTCCCAATACCGGATTCACTGAAAACCAGACATTTCTTCCAGTTGTCCAAAAGATCCCAAATTCGTTTTTGTGAATCGTTTTGAGTGAATCTGTCTCCCTTTCATCCAAGTGTTTGTGACAATTGTGTAAATTGTTAACCATACTAGTGTGGTTGTTTTGGCTTTTATATATTGTTTGAAATACTGTTTCTCACTGAAAGTAAACCAGTAATAATGCTGTACTACCTCTTTCATAGCTCGTTCGAGTCGCTCCTGCTTTTGTCCACTAAGCTGACAGACGTTTTCCCACTTGGTGGTCAGTTCTTGCAGCTTGGCCTTCAAGTGCGATGTGTCTTCACTGGCCGATTCCATCAACTCCTTTGCAGACTTATGCACAGATTTCACACTGGTTTTGTGACTTGATAAATCTCGTTGGAATTGCTAAAAAACAACAGTAATATATGATTAATTTTGATATTGAATAGATTGTAACCGCCGTTTTGACCACAGTTTCAACAACTGCATGCAATATGCTGCCCAAATGTTAGAAGAATTAGATTTGGGGGTGGGGAGTGAATTGGTAAAAGACAAAAATTTTCAAAAAACCTCTTGGACAGACGTGAGTTGCAATGGATGACAAGAGCGGCAATGGATGACAAGAGCCTCAATGAGCAGGTTCAATAGACACAAAACACTTGCAATGCAGAATAGTGATTTTAATTTTTTTTAAACTCACTTTATGAGCTTCCATAAGATTGATAACTGTATCAATGTCACCATGTACTGGATTGTCATCCGAGAGTGTTGGTTCTACAAGGTACACCCAGTCCAGCAATGCTTGCAAAGCATCCTTGAACTGGCCGCTGAACAACAAAGCTTCCTCTAACTTGCGTTGCCTTAATTAAAAGAAAATGAAAAACCAATAAAAGTTAAATCTAGTCTGAAAAGTGTTAATGTAGGAGCAGGCTGACGATTATTTTGTTGGTACTCACAAGTGTGCAAATGAATAATTTGCCAATGTATAATTTCTGTTTTATTCTTAAAGTAAACTTACCTATCAACTGACTTAGCACATACAACTTCCCATTTGTCTTTCAATTCAGAAAGTTTGCCACCGATGACCTTCATGTCGTTAGGATTGCTCTTCTCCCGAAGTGCTCGTCCGTTACGTACAATCGTGTCATAGTTTGGTTGCTTTGCTCCGAGCGATCGTTGGAACTCCTTATGTTTTCTCAGTTGAGCCTTGAGAGTAGCTGGATCAGAGCCTATCATACGGTCATAGGTCAGTTTATTGTCTGCATCACTTAACCACTCGTACATCTTGCTGTATTGCTCATCAAACTGCTTTGCTCTCTTGTTGCCTGCTTCTAGTTGTCGGCTGCGTTCATTGCTGCGGTTCTGAACCTTCTCCCATCGGTTTTGAACACTAATTAGGAGGTTCTTGATAAGTATTACGTCCTGTTTCTGACTGAAGTATTTCAGTTGAGTGCCGGTTCGATCAAGATCCAAAACGGTTTGCTTCTTACCGATTAGATCTTTCATAAACTCCTGTAAAATTGAAACAATGTTTTCATAAATATGAATACAAAACAGTTTATCAAAGTTTTTACATTAAAGATAAAATAAATGAATCTCAAGAAACCACAGAGATTTCTAAAGTCAATAAATACATGTCATTTCCAACCACACACTTTTTAACCCAAGTTATCTTCTAATATAAACTGTGCATACCTTATGTTGTTGTATCTGTTGTTGAATTGTTTCTAGTACTGTGCTTGGTGGTTTGCAGCTGTTCAGGTATTTTTCAGCTGTTGTTAACCAGCTGATAAAGGCCTGTAACGCATCATGGAACTGTTGAGCCTGAGCTAATGCTTCCTCAAGCTTTTTCTGAAATAGTATAAATGACAATAATGTATTTTTATTAGGTGTGATAAAGGAATTCTACTAATTATGCCGACCATTTGCCGACTATCAATATGCAAACAAGTCTGTAGCCAGGATTGATACGGGAGGTTACAGGCAAACACTGTCATCACTTCAACTGAGTCTTTAGATTGTGAAAGGTGAGATGTGGTCATTCAAACCGTTGAACCTCCCACTAACTAGGTGCTTAGAAATGTATCTGATTATACATTCTTTTTTAAAAACTGTGCACATATACATATAGATATGAATACACAACTACATATTTTACCTTCCTCTCATCTGCTTTGTTTCTTGATGCTTCCCATCTGGTCTTGAGTTCATTTATCAGTTGACCTATACTGCCATCCCCTTCTGGTGTTAATTTCTTGGTTGATTCCATTAGACGATTGTAGTGTGGGATTTCACGGTCGAAATGTCGCATAAGTTCCTAAATAAGATGGAAAACATAAATTACAATATGTAGTAGGCCTATAATAGGTTTTAAAGGTTATATACAGTAATCTGAATATATTAATCATTGTTATTCTAATGTTATTCATATTGTTCTCACATTATGTTTATCAAGTTGTTCCTTAGCTGTTTCTGGAAGACCTCCTACAGGTTGTGTTGCTGACAGTTGACCATCAATGTCATGAAGCCAGTGTAGCAGGCGACGAGCTTCATCTTGTAGCGTCTTGGACTGTGGATTCAAAATATTAGTATACATTATTTTCTGACGAGTCTTTCCACAGCGTTTACTATGACAAACAAGGTTTATCCATGAATGAGATTTGTGCGTGTGGATAGGCTAAATATTTATTTTTCATACTGTAGTTCTATTGGTGCAAATGACCTTACCTCTCCAAGTGCATCCTCAAGTTCTTTCTGTCGTTGGTTACCCTTAGCAACTAGATTTTCCCACTCTTTGTTCAGACTATCAAGTTTTGTACTGATTACATTTGCCAACTGTGTGTTGTCAGTGTTAGCTACAAAGTTTTTAACTGCCTGGTTGATGGAGGCCAGACTTGGCTCATGAGCTAAGATGTCATTTTGAAGAATCTATTAAAATAATTTGAAAAATGATGTAATTATTTGTATAGTGTAGATTATACTTGTATAACTATAACTACTACAAACAAATACTATTTGTATAATGCTTCTTTTTTTGTATTTAAACATTATTTTTATAAGCTTATTAAAGATTTTTTTTTTACTGCAGCTTGCCTGTCATTTTGTTCATACTACTTTTAAATTAAACAATTGAAGCAGCTACATAAATATGCTATACATGCTATATATAATATAAATATAAATGGTACAGTAGGACAGAGTACTATTGTACTATACTATCTAAGCTATTTTCTTTACCTTGTGTTTAGCAAGCTCAATTTCTGCAACTTTGGGGTCTGATGTGTTTGGTGCTTCTTCATCTATTGCCTTATTGGTGTGATCAAGCCAGTTCTTTAACTCATCAAGGGAACTGTCTAGTTGACCAAGGGCTAACAAACCTGCTTGCAATTGGTGCTAAATATAATAAAAACACATATTTTAATTGCACATCAAGTCAATGCAAGTCAATATTTTGCAGTAAACCAAACTGTACCTTAGGTTTCAAATTTATGTAAGAAACATTAGATAATAAAAATGTTATGAAGATTCAAGAAACAAGGAAGGAAAGATAGTAAAAGACCACCAGGACATGTAGTGTTTATAGAATCAATCAACCTCAAAACATTATACAACAGTATACACACGATCAGTGCACTGAAGTCACAAAGTGTTATGCAACCTAAAACAACATACCACTGTGCTCCTCTTACCTGTCTTTGGAATATTGCCTGGTTAAGATCCTTCCAATGTTTGTCAACATCATTTAGTGGACCTTTCACAAGATCTGCGTTCTCTTCAGTGGATTTTGCCATAAGCTTGTTGCATTGTTGGTGCAACTTTTCCAGGTCAACAGATCTCTTGTCTACTTCCTCTTTGAAATCCTAAAAATTTCAAGATAAAAGGCCCCAATAAATTAAGTAATTTATGTTTTTATTGTTATACAAACTATTATTTCTAACATTAAAGAATGTTAATGTAAATCTTTATAATTACCATCTCTACAAAACAAATTTTCCTACCAAATAAAAATGGCAACAAACTTAAAATTCTTTCATCAACACATTGACTAAACAAATTCACTATTATTTACTACCTTGATAAACATTGACATCTTAACTTCCAAGTTAACCTTCAAAATAAAAGTCGGACAGCATAAGATTTGAAATGTTTAAACTATTTTACCTTTATCTCATCTAACTGTTGCCTAACAGTTTCTGGATTGGCTCCAACTGGTTCCATTGCTGCCAACTTATCGTCTGCTTTGTTTAGGAACGCCATCATCTTGACTAAATCTTCTTCAAATTGTGTTGCAAGATTCAGCGCCAAAACAAGAGCATCTTCCCGATCTTCATAAGCAGAGTTGAGAGCGTCCCAGCTATTGTTAAGTTCATCAATGTTCTTCTGGACTTCAGGTTTGTCTGCATCTCCGCAGAGTTTCATCAGATCAGCAGCAAAGTGACGACATGTTTCAATATCATGAGCCACACTGTCTATTTCTTCCTTGATTGCCTAAAATATGTGAAACATATTATATTATTGGTTTTATCCACAACTTCCTCACTATTTACACAATAAATTTCTACTTCTACAACAATTTCTACAACATCTTGTATTATACCCAAACTTCCCATTAATATAAAAATACCAATGTCAAGCAGTCTAAACACTGTCCTTCATCATTTGACATTCTTCTTATTTTTCTTATTCTATGGTCATAACATAAAGGTGATGGGTGAATATAGAAGTAAATAACATGAAGTGTGACTATACCTGATGAACATCCTGTTGTTCTTTGATGGCATTTACTTCTACCGCTGGTAATTCCTGGGCTTTGATAGTTTCATGAAGCTCTTTCACAGTGTTCTGAACTCCATGTAATTCATCCCAGAAGGAATCAGCAGCCAAGAGAGTCTCTTGCAATGCACCAGAACGTTTGTTAGCATTGCTAACAATGGACTCCCAACGGTTCCCAAGAAGGTTGATCTTTTCTTGCAGTTCTGTTGGTGAAAGAAGAAACAATTCCAAAGTGTACTGTTTTGAAAGATTTAGTTATCATCTGGTTTAGGTAATTATGTTTGCGTCTGATATTCCTGTATTTATTTCCATGTTATTGTGACTTCATTTGCAAATTATTCTACAAACCTTTGCATGCTGGATCATCTGGTTCTGAACTCTTAATCATTTCAGTGCCAGCTTTCTTCATTGATTCCACCATGTCCATCTGGTTGTCAACTTCATTCTGTAAGGCTTGTAACTTCTTTATCTGCTTCCTTATGATGGGTGGATCTGCTGAAACACCTTCAGGGCGGCCTAGCTTCTCGGACATTATACCAAGCTGCTCTAGAGCTGTGTCAAGATCTTCCACGAACTACAAATTTAAGAAGGTTTAAATTATTCACAATATTTTTTATGTTGATGTTGACGAGTTGTTTTAAGGAGAGTTTAAATTTATGTACATTCAATTTATATATTCTTACTGAGCTTGTTCTTTGAAGGAGGTCAAACAGTTGGCTTCCTTTTTTGTTCACTTCTTCCTTGACTTTCTCATATCGTTTGTTGTCGTCCTCCACCTTAGCCTCGATGCCTTTGGCACCAGAGCCTGGGCTGAGAGCACACAGCTGAGGAGCGATTCGGTTTAACTTGTTGATATGCTGTTGTTTTTCTGCTACCATTTGTTGCATTAACTGAAGAAAAACAAGGTATAAAGAATAAGTTTTAAACATGGTTTGTGATCAATATTCAATCAATATCAGTATTCAAATTGTATCATTGTCTAGTCCTGTACTGACTACATATCATATATATCCAAGAATCTCTTTTAAATCTTACCCTATTGTTGTTGACTTCCTTTTTGATCTCCTCCGCATCCAGACCAGGTGGTCTGAGATTTCTAAGCTCTGCCTCGATGTCGTTCAACCACTGTGCAATCTCCTCATGGGATTCCACAAACTGCAATGTCAAGGGCAAGGCTTCTTCCAGTTCTTCTACTCTCTTGCTGCTCTTGTTTGAAATGTCTTTGTATGTTCTATCGAGTTCATCAATGTGCTTCTGAAGTTTGGCCTTCTGTCTGGCATCAGCAGTTTGCTCTAGGAGCTTCTCGCCAGCTCCGATAGTGTCCTGGACTCTACTTTCTTTAGCGTGGATGTCTCGATCAAGGGCCTTAAAATTGAGGAATAAATTTAAGGATATATTTAACTTTAGCAAGTCATGTGAACAGATTTTTTATAAATAACTTGTAGATTTTTGGATGCAAATCCACCAATCAAATTGACATTATATAGCCGATAGGATCTATTTTGTTGTAAAAACAATACATGAAAAGAAAAAGTTTTGAGTCAGTACTACATACCTTAGCCTTCTTAAGCTGGTCACGTATACCGTCAGGGTCGACGCTGATAGGCTCTTTACAGGCTGTGTTAAGCTTTTTCTCAATCTCTTGAAGCCAAGCCAAGAGGTTGTCCATGCTTCCCTCAACCTTACGAATAAATGATACAATTAAAACTCATCTACTGTATTACAATATTTTTGAAGATTTGATGGTAAAGTCAAGCACAAAACATCTTAACACAGAAGCTAAGCAGTAGCTTTTGAGTTTCTTTACCATCACCAACATTCAAATGTATACATTACCTTCTACATATATACAATATTATCAATAGTAGATACCTATTCAAAATGGACAACTGTTATGTTATTTAACAAATTTAAAAAACATAAGATTTAAAAGAAATTTTTCTATAATGATATATGATTGATGGTGTAAAACAATGAATAAAAGTTGTAAGATTAATTCCTGTTTTAATTGTTACAACACTGGTGAATATTAGCCCAACCTTTAAGTTCATTGCCTTGGTTATGAACATGTACTCAAAAATTGTAAAGCTTTTACCTTCTGAGCTCCTTCCAACATGGCACTCAGTTTATACTCCACATCCTTCACCTGACTAGAAACCTTACTAAAACGGTCATTAGCAGTGGCCATCTCTTCTCGGATATTAGCTGACCCTTGACCTGGACTGATGTCCATTAATTTGGTACTATTACTGTTCATCTTTTTAAGTACATCTCGGTTAGTGTCAATTTCACTTTGCAGTTTCTGAAACAAAAATGTTAGTAGATAAATGATTACTGTTATAAATTTAAGGACTGCAATTGACAAGATATCTTATTAACAAACTGAACTATTAAAAAGAACACAAAGTTCTTTGACTTACTTCTTGCTTAGCTCTTTGCTTCTCTGTGCTTGCATTGTGGTTAAAATCTTTCACTTGTTTCTCAACAATATCTAGCCAATCAGAAATCTCGGTTTGGTTCTTTTCAAACTCGGTGGCCAATGGTAAAGCTTGTTGTAAGAGGCCAAGACGGTCCTCAGATTTTTGCACCAATTCTCCATAGCGACTTTTGATGGCATCTAGTTTCTGTTGAACATCGATTACTTCTTTACCTAATGAATAATTATGCAAAGTTCATTAATATTCATTATGGATCCCACTTCTTATGTTCAAAACAAAATGCTAAATTTTTAACCGAAGTTCATAATATTCAAGTTTACCTGAACATTGTTTGAGAAGCTCCTGACCATCAGCGATGACCTTCTGAACATCAGCGTTGTGGTCAGTGATGTCATAATGCAGATCCTGTAAAACAATAAGGGTATTGTCATTGAATATCCAAAAAATAATACCTTTGAACCACTTATTTTATAGCAAATTATATGCATGCATTCATTAACTCATTACAAATATAAAAAAAAACAAGTAACATTTTATACATAAAAGTAACTTTAAAAAATGGAAAAAAAAAATTACTATATCAAATAAAATGAAATTTATCTTCTATCACAGATTTCATAATTAAGAGATTTTGTAATAATCTAAATGATTGCATGTCAAACAATGGTCGACTCTTGACTATGAATTTTTACTCCACCACCATATGCATGCAGGTTTAAGAATGTCTTCCTATAAACATTGTATAACCTATGTTTGTTTATTCTTTCACGAGCCAGCGTGGGTAGATCCTTGCATTCATATGTATTCACAAGCTTGAGTAGCACTTCATAAACTATTTTACATTCAACTTTAATAAATGTTTAAATAACTAATAGGTAAAAGCTAGGCTACACATCTAAATTTGTCTTCGTCATCCTTAAAAATTTCATGCAACCTGTCTATTTTCAAAGCTGAAACCAGAAGCACCATTTCATCTAGTTAAAAGGCTGCATCTCCCTTTAAGCAGTAGAATAGGTATTGTTTTTACCATCTGTTGTACCATCTGCTTTCTAGTGAGTGTTGGATGAATAGAGGGTGGGGGCTTATTTTTCATCCGGTTTTCCATCAATGTTAACCAGCGGGATAGAACTTCCTCTTCCTTAAGGAACCCACTGGAAGCTTCCAATGCTATTTCAATGTGCTTTTTACGATTGTTATTCCTGTGTTTGATATCTCTTAGTCTCTGCTTCACAGCAAGTAGGAAATGCATTAAGGCACCCTTATCGCTGTTAGCACACATCGTGTGCAACTCAGCACCAATCCTAATGGCTCCTGTTACTTTTGGAGTATAGATTTCAATTTCTCGGCTAATTGACTGAACATAATAAGAAATAGTGTAATAATAATAATAATAATAAGCTATCTATATCTTTAAAGTCAGAGGATTTGTAATAATAATAATAAGCTATCTATATCTTTAAATGTAAGAATGGAAGAGTAATATTTAACAACATAATCTAACATAATTGAAAAAAACAATTAGAAACGTACAAAATAAATAACACTACAGTACTGAATATGAATGGCTAAAAACAAACAATCTAAGTTGGAAAATTCCATTAAATACTAGGGAAGTTTGGACAAACCTAAATACAAACCACTGACCTGCTGTTCAACAATCTGTTTTTCAATCTTTCCATGTTCAGTTCCAACAGGTTCCTGAAGCCCAAGGCGTCGTTCCGTCTTCTCAATCCATTCCATGACTGGCGAGATTTGTTCCTGAAAGCCTTTAGCTGTTTTCTCAGTGGCTTCAAGACGTCGACGTCTGTCACGTACAGCATCTACAAGGGCGCTCCAGCGGCTGTCAAGATCTGAGAGCTGCTGGTTGATACGTGCCTTATCTTGAGGTTCAGATACCTGAGCTAGTTGTTCTCCCATGGTTTTCAAGGCCTCAACACTTGGTTCAAGGTCTGTTATCATCTTGTCAAGTAACTAAGGGGTAAAAGATGAACAAAATTAAGAAATATAAATTCAAATTAAAGATAAAAAAAAGATTTAATAGATATACAGTAGAACTCCAATTAAGAGGACACCTTTGGGAACCAAAAAAGTATCTCCTCAAGGGTATCATTTGAATAAGAGTTATCTGTATTAAAACATATTCTCTCATTCCTTACATTGAAAAAACTCTGAATAGAGATATCCCAAAGGAGAGGTCCTCCTGAAATCATAAACTAAGCTCACCTGTTGTTCTGACAACTGGGCTTTTACCACTTTGTAGTCAGAAGATGGATCTTTCTTGTTGGACACCAGATCTTCCATGTCACCAATACGATTATTAAGAGATTGTAATGCTTCCTGGAATCGACCACATCGTAGTAGGCCTTCATTCAGTTTGCCAACTCGATCATTTTTCTGTACAAAAATGGTGAAAAATGAAAAGTTGCAGGAAAGAGATACTAGAGACTATTCATAATAATAAGAAACTTTTGACATTGACTGACAATATTCAGTTATCTATAGCTAAGAAGAACTGTGTTTTTACCCGTGTATCAAGGGCTGCCCATTTCTCATTTATTCTCTCCATCTCAGATTCAAGCTTTCCTGTATTGACACGAGGAGCAGCGCTCTGTACCAGGCTCTGGCCAACTCGGTTCATCTCTTTCACCTTAGGTGCTAAAACATCCACATGGTTGCGTACATAAGTCTAAATGAAAAATTTTCAACAATTATTCCACATCATAAATTATATATTTAGTATTTTTTAGTGAAGTATCCTTCATAAGATGAAGTACCATGTTTTAAAAGCATCCTACATTAATAGGTGCGGTAGATATTAAGTAAACTTGGTTCCACCATGCAAATCATTCATTTGCATATCCTAAAGCTCTGTCTACACTATCAAACTAGTTTGACAAAATGTGCCCAATTATGGAAGTGATATGCCCAAATATTATTACAACTATTAATGCAAGAGTCTATAAAATATAATTGCAAACATACCTTAAATTCTTTTTGCTGCGCTTTGATTGTTTCTACATCAGCACCTACTGGTTTCTGTATCTTAAACTGATCGGCTGCGTTGTCAATCCCAGCATCAAGGTGTGCAACTACATCGTGGAATTCCCGAACTTTGCCAAGAGCTTTGTTTACATCTTCGTTTCTACTGTCACAACGTTGTTTTAATCTTGAATAGCGTTTGCCAAGATTATCAAGCTGGAATAAGAAAAATATCAATTATTAATAATAAAATTAAAATATTTAATATGGATTTTTACCATTCGATGTTTAGATATACTGGTAGCGCATTCAGAAGACAATTACCTTGTGTGTGGTTGATGATGATGATGATGATGATGATGATGATATTATGATGATGATGATGATGATATTATGACGATGATGATAATATGATGATATCATGATAAACAATTAGTTATAAAATGCTAAGAGAATGCTAAAATCAGTATTCATTCAGTACAAATGACAAAAGTACTGAAAACAACAATGGTATGAGACAAACATAATGAAAATAAATTTCTAATGAAATCTAAAAATCTTCTTTTCCTACACAAAACAAAAATTGGTGAAAAACGTACAAACATCTGATAAATATAAACAATCAAAACAAGACAGTGTGCAAAGAACTTGTTTAATATTCAAGCAAATATTTTAAGAACACATTTGAACATATTGTCTGCTTCTGACTAAACTTGTGCATGTTTTGCATGTACAGTAATGTATATCTTGCAGGTGAATAAATACATGCAAATGAGTGATTCTAAAAAATGCACTAATTAAATATATCTGTAAAAAATATCTGTAAATTAGGTTTAGGTGCAAAATCCTAATACTAGTGTGCTTCATCACAATGTGGTTAGGTTGGGTCGTTCATTCCAATGCAAGGGGTCGAGTATCGGTAAACAACATCCAAAAGCTCTAAATTATAAATCTCAGTGCTGCAAAGCCTTACCTTCATTGCAAGCCATACAGAGGTTGGGACGTTAGTAAAAGTCTGGGAGTAGTTTTTTTGAAAATGTTGGTGGTAAAAAAGAACAATAGATTGTTTAGTGTAGAGACATAAAATTTATAAACTGTTTTTAAAAGAAAATGGATAAAATTTGCTTCAGTTTGTGTTGCATAATTTTAACAAAAGTGATTAGTATTTCAATCTAAACTGGTGCAATTCTAAAGTTATAATTTTTTAAATAACTGGTTCATAATACACCGTGAAAAACTGTGTTCAGGTTAATTCGTAATTCATTCATATTTCATAAACCTGAAAATGTAATTACCTGTTCCCTTAGGCCCTCTGGATCTGATAGGAAGCCCCTGTCAATGATGTCTCTGAAGCGCCTGTTAACCTTGTGTAAGTCTTCTTTGATGTTCTCCATGCTAGCCTTTGCCTGCTTAGCTTCATCCGACTGCCTTGTTAGGACATCAAGGTCACGACCTATCTTGTCTTGCTTTTCTTGGATGTCTTCTTGTTCATCAAGTTGTTCTTTGATGTCATTAAGAATAAGCTACAGAGAAAAGATGTGTAATTGTAAATTATTTCAGCCTGCATTTAACCAAGAAAGATAAGAAAGTGTTACGTAATGGCCTATGACAGTGTCTTAAAATAGGCTTGCATTGAGTCAATGACAGTTTGTGTAAATTGATTGTGTAAATATAAATTAAGTAGACTATTCCTTACTTGAAAGGAGCTTAGTTCTTCCGCACCGGCTTCCAATCGATTGTGTCGGTCTGCAATCAGGCCTTTGAGATTGGTGTACCGCTTTTTGACTCCATCCACTTCATCACGTATGTGAGCTGATTCTGACGGTGTTGGTGCTGCTGACATGAGGTTTGAACTCATGTCTTGAACGGCACACACAGCCCCATCAATCTCATCTACCTCATCTTGAAGTGCCTGAAAATTAAGCATAACATTTTGTAATTACAGATAAGCAAGTTTTGAACTGTAGTTTACAGGGACACAATTTAACTCATCAATAGATCTAAATTTTATATATTTTAATTTATTTGATTGCTTGTTTCCTGAATGTAAGAACTTACTTTTAACTTTTCAAGGTTCTTTGGATCTCTTCCCAACATTCCCAATGCATCATGGGATGCTAGTCTTTCTTCGAATCGACTGATGTTAGCTTGTGAATCTTTGAGCTTTTCTTGGAATTCTCCGAGTTGGTTGGATAAATCTTCATGGGCCAAAAGCTGAGCTTTTAATTCTGAAGAAATAATTAATAAATAAAATGTACACACATTTTAGACAACATTTGACAAAAACTATGTTATAATTTAGAAATACATGGAGAAAGGTAATTTTTAATTACAAGACCACTTTTTGCTTTTCACTCTTGACATTACAAAAATCGTAAACATTGATCAGTCGGAATTGAACCAAGAACTGTAAGGATGGTTAAAACATATTAAACCAAAAAACATTGGTACCACTTTAACCTAATAACTTACCTCCATTCAGATTGTCCCACCTTCGGTTGACCTCTGTGACCTCATCACTGATAAATGGATGGTCGACATCTGTGCAGCCAATCAACTTCTCCGCTGAGGTATTTGTAGCAAGATGATGATCACGATGGTTGTTTACATCATCATGTATTTGCTACAGTGAATAAGAAACAATATTTGTGAGAATTATGAATTGAGTAAATGAATTAATCAATTACGATACCCAAACATTACATCCTCTATAATGTTGAACTTTATAAGAAAATTAGTGCGGAAAAACCAGCTTACCTTAAGTATATCAAGTTGACGTTTGATTACAGTTGGTTTTGTCGACACCGGTCCAACAGATGTTAAACGATCTTCTGCTGTGCGTAACCATGGTAGAAACTGGTTGAGTTCATCCGTGTATGATTTGCATTTCTCGTCAGCTTTTTCTAATCGTTCTTGACGATTACTGACCATTCGGTTCACATTGTCCCACTGGTCTTTAAGTTCATCGTGTTTAACTTTGAGATCATCATACTCGGGACCAAACTTAGCATCGTCCATAAGTCCTTGAACCTTTTCGACCATGCGATCATATGTGTACACTTGTTTGACCAACTCCTTTGGTGTTTCCTATTGGTGAAGAAATGTGTAAACAAAGAAATATAATTATTGTGTTATGAATAGTTCAAACTGAAATAGCTTGTAACAGGACTCGGTAATAAAAAAATACACATTGCAAACCTCAAATTCAATAAGTTGTCTTCTTAGTACTTCTGGTTTAGCTGAGATGGGTTTAGTACTTGCTAGATCTTTGTCTTTTGAAGCTAACCATCGTAGCATGTTGGCGTACGAGTCTTCAAAATCTTGCGATTGTAGCAAAGCAGCTTGAAGCTTACCCTGCCTCTCATCTGTAAGAAATGAATAATTAATAATGGTGTAGGCCCAAAGTACCATTAGCATCACTAGTGTGTACATTTTCAAGATGTGATCATTATGATCATGTTGAAGCTGTGAAAAGTATTTCTTTTTTTAGCATATGGATTCAAATACAAGTATTATTCAATCTTTATTGAAACTCTGAAACATATATGCAGGTTAATTTCTTGATTGTATCATTACTCAAACAAACCTAGTTTTTTGCATATATCTTGGTATGGTGCTTTGGCACTTTCCAGCTTCAAGTTGATCTCCGCTGTTGCCGTCATCTCTGGGTTTAGTACACCAAGCTTACGTTGACTTTCAGATAATGCTTGAACTTCTGGGCTCTTACGTTCAACTTCTTTCTGGAGACTCTGAGAAATACAAAAGACAAATGTTATTGTATTGAAGCCATTAAATTAGTAGCATTCATGTACCAAAATAATTAACTTATCAATAATACCTTTTAGAGTGAGGAGTTACAGGTGTAAAAAGAATCTGGTATTTTCAAATTATAAAATAATTAAATTTTGCATACATAATGTTAAGCAGGAGGACTGAAATCTACAGTAAAATCATCAAATTGGCAGATTTAAGAATCCCTTTTGCCAAAGAACAAGTTCTGGATGGAAGGACGAATGCTGTTTGATGCCATCTCTATACATGATGAAAGTTGGTGTCAAGGTATTCTCATTGCATTTTCATTAGAGCCTCCTTACCTTTGTTTGTTCCATTTGCTGTTTAACAGCATCTGGATTGGAAGCAATGGCTGGAAGTGCTGTAACCTTGTTACCAAAACCAGTCAACCAATCTGAGAAATCTTGCAAGTTGTCGTGGAACTTTTCACTTTCCAGAAGCACATTATCAATCTTATCTTCTCTGTCATCAAGGCGATTCTTTAAATCATCCCATTGCTTGGTGATGTCATTGATCTGCTGTTGTAGTGGTGAGTCTTGTCTGGATTGAGGATCCTGTTTTTCCAAGAGGTTCTTGCCAGCCTCTTTGATGTATTCCATCTGCGCTTCATGACTCGCAAACTCATCTTGCAGAACCTGATGAAATTAAAAACCAAAATGTGATTATCTTAATTTGTGACAAGCAGAAGGCAATGGCAATAGATTGGCAGGAATCCTTTCAAGCAGAAGGCAATGGCAATAGATTGGCAGGAATCCTTTCAAGCAGAAGGCAATGGCAATAGATTGGCAGGAGTCCTTTCAAGCAGAAGGCAATGGCAATAGATTGGCAGGAGTCCTTTCAAGCAGAAGGCAATGGCAATAGATTGGCAGGAGTCCTTTCAAGCAGAAGGCAATGGCAATAGATTGGCAGGAATCCTTTCAAGCAGAAGGCAATGGCAATAGATTGGCAGGAGTCCTTTCAAGCAGAAGGCAATGGCAATAGATTGGCAGGAATCCTTTCAAGCAGAAGGCAATGGCAATAGATTGGCAGGAATCCTTTCAAGCAGAAGGCAATGGCAATAGATTGGCAGGAATTCATTCAAGCAGAAGGCAGTGGCAATAGATTGGCAGGAATTCTTTCAAGCAGAAGGCAATGGCAATAGATTGGCAGGAATTCTTTACAAAGGACTCTTTGTACCTTTTGCATAACAAATCTCTGTACATAAGTGTAGTTACTAAAGGCCTGGGTACAAAATTTGCCAAAGGGATGCTTGTACAATGGATTGAAAATCTTGTGTGCGAATTTAGCTTAAATTCAGGAGTACCATAAGATTATTCTCGAGTATGGGATTATACTTGGTAATATACAGTAACTAAAATGTAGTCTTTACTTAATCATAGACTGTTGTTTTTCCTCCTATCTATTTTATCACATGATTTTCTGTGTATTTTCATGTAGTAAATGTAATTTGTATTTAAATGTAGTAGTCTTTTAGTTCATTTTTTTTTTCAATCTCATGACTCTCACTACAATACAGTACTGTATAACAATGGAATGGCCATATGGTTTTTAAAACATATGGTTATGTATTATGAAAACAATATATTTGGTTGCATCATGTGATTTCAATGAATTAACAAATGCACATGTTAACTCCCAAAGATATTCACTGATCAGTGATCTTAAAAGTGTTACCTCAATTTGTTGTTTCTGGTTGCGTAATATTCCTGGTTCTACTCCGATTGGCCCTAATACAGACATCATCTTCTCTTTTTCGCTGAGCCATGTTTTTAGTCGGTTGTGGGCAGACTCAAAATCACTGAGGCTCTTTATAGCCTGTTCAAGTGCCTGGGTTCTTGCTTTGGCTTTATCTTGTAAACGAATCCATCTCTCTTCTGCAAAGAAGAAATCATAGAGAAGGTAACCAAATAGAACGTATGGAATAATCTCCCAGTATGACATCATCATGTATCAATAAATAGCCAATCAATCAATCAATCAATCATTCAAACATTTACAACTTCAAGATCTTTTTAGTTGAGAAATGAAGCAAAGAATATTGACCAAATACTACACTACAGAACATGTTTTTAATAAGAGACTTCCAATTAAAAAATACCTTTGACTTTAGATAACTGCCTCAATGGGGATAGACTTAGAAATGCTGTACAGATTAGAACATTGGTAGGCTAATTAATTAATTTACAAGCCCATCCACATAGTTTTATCTTCATTTATACACACTTAAAATACTGTAAGTTAAAGATTAAAAAGAACACATGCGCACTTTTACAAGTTAGTTATTATGAATATATTTAACTAAATGGGAAAATAATTAGTGAAAATTTAAAGAATGCACTAACATTTTCAAAGAAAAAATAATTAGGAAACATTTTGGTATACTGACTATGAAATTATGGTCACACATCAGGCTCCTAATTTTAGTTTTATTTTGTAAATTTATTGGTGACCGTTTATCTTTTATTTTTATACAGTATCTTTCAGTTTTTGGCTATCTAGCTTTTTACAAGCTCTTTTGAGCTTTTTATCCATTTTTTTTCATATGATGAAAAATTGTAATTTGAATTGAATACTCAGATGCAGCATCTAATTAACAACACCCCTGAACAATAAATGGTTGAACCCACACATGGTTGATTCACAGTTGAGTGATGACATCATTAGGGATTGCCTGCAGGTTATGTTTATTTGATTTAACAGTAAATCACAAGTGGCTATTCAACAAGTTATTTTGCACAAATTATGTCACTATCTGGAAAATAATTTCTTTGTTTTATGTACATTCATAAACAAATTATTATTGTTATCATTCCATAGGAGGGTTTCCCTCCTGTTGTAGTTGTCTGGGCCTATTTTATATCCTCCAAGTGTTGTCTGCCCCTGTTTGAATCATCTCATATTATTATATATGGGATGCCATGGAGGTCAAAAATAAGTCTCCATGGTCATTCCTAATACATTAACATTAGTAAAATCCATGTTCTTCTCATTCAAGATTAATTTTCAGGCTTATTATAAATGAATGAGTCATATACAACTTGATGGGCCTTGTATATGTATGAAAATAATAGATATTTAGTTTGTTATTTATTTACATGTATTATTACTAATATTATGTACATATTAATATTATTTATATCTATATTATACAATAGTAGTAGCGTCGATCCTTTGTAATTTCCTTATCCCAACCCAATAGAACGATTATCATGCCTTTGGCGCTGACACACCCACTAATCCTTAGTGATGTAAATGTATCTACTATGCCCCTACAATCTTCTAAGTCACGGGACAACTAGAGCTAGAAATGTAACAGCAAGAAATTGTCCATCAAACGTATTTCTATCCTTTATTTCTCCATGTTTAGACCGAATATCTTTGAAATAGACACATCTTCAGCAATTCTCCACCATATTTGTCACATGTAAACACATTCAGGTCACAGAAAGGTCAAAGATATAACATATTTTTTATATTAAATCATCAAAATGTATAGGTATTTACTATATATAGAGATTCTACTATATTCATTGTACAGTGCATGACGATGGTGATATTATTATTAGTGAAGATAATATACTATATAATATTGTTACTATTAGCAAGCTAAAGACAAAAAGAACACAAATTATATTCATTAATACTATTGTTATTATAATAATGGACAAGGCTGTAGCCTTTAAATTAAAGGTCTTCAATCTAAAAATAGAAAATATAGTGCTGTAAATTCAATTAGCATAGTAAAGTGCCTTATTACATTCTAATGATATTGTAAGTGTCTTTGAAGGGGTTTTTCTTGTCAATCAAATCATGATCAAATCAGCATTTGGAACTCCTTATTGAGGAGGTAAGTTATCCCCTCAGTACAATTGACAATAAGGCCACATGTGTTTATGTTAAATAATAATAAATAAGAAAAAATAAATAAATTTGAACACTAGTAATCATAATGTGAACAAAATGCAATAAACACACAAATTGAAACTAATACAATTATATATTTCAGGATAATGAGGAAGTCCAATCAATAAATTCAGTTTCCGCTTATAATATCGGAGTCTAAAAATTAATTAAGATAAAGTATTACTTCCATTGTTGTTCATACAACTAAAAACAAAACAGTTTTGGAATCAAATTTAGATATTTATTCTTACACATATAGTAATTGAGAAAAAAGTTATGGGTCACTTTATTTCTGGATGAAATTAGAGATCAGATAAATTAGAGATCAGATAAATATATGTAGTATATATAACAGAACCATATTTTCTCCATAAAGCATGGTTCCCACTAGCGACGCAACGCAAGGACGTAACGCAACGCAAGTGAATTGACCAATCACAAGCGATGGCTTATTTGCTTGTGATTGCTAACTGTCTATAACTTCGCTTGTCATTGGTTAAAACACTTGCGTTGCGTTTACGTCCTTGCGTTACGTTCTAGTGGGAACCAAGCTTAAACAATGCTCTACAATAAAGCACTCATTTCCACATCAAAAAATATAAGATATTCCACCATGTGTATTTATTATTAAATGAACTGTCATATTAAAATAATATGACAACAGCTAATAAATAAACAATTAAGGACTTTCAGGGACCTGTCGTGTATGGTGAATTTATCTTTAAAAGCAAATATGAGTGATTGAATTTTTATACTTCTTCTTAACAGTAAAATAAACATACATAATACTTGACTAATTAGTTAGTTTTTCTTTGCATTACAATGGCAGCGACCACCATTGTGTGATTTATGTTGCCTTGTGAATATAAAATGTTATAATAAATATTATAATAAATATTATGATAATGTAGGATTTAAATTTGAAAATGATCATTTCCAGTGCTGTATCTCCACATACGGTATTTGTCTATTATCATAGGCAATCTCTGTAATACAGCATCTCATGTGAATCACATCTGGTGCCTGTTTGTTAAGGTTTATAGTTACAGTACTATGATACACAGGCGTCACCTGTGAAACACATATGATGCTGTATTTCACAATTTTTCTATGATACTGGGCAAATTACATACAGTAGTGAGAATCTGTTATTCTACAACACTCACAAAATGTTTTCAGAATTGTATTGGTTATTTGTTACTATTTACATACAAAAACAGCATTCATAAATCTTCTTCGTCACAAGTAAAAATCAGGCCTGAATTTAAATCTTAAAAATCGGTCATGAAAGTCATGCTAATACCATCATAAATTTAATTAATTACAGACAGCTCTCATATAGTTCTTATAGGGTCTTATGGCAAAACAATTACAGAATGTGGACGCTTTCAATTGTAATCTAGAGAAGATGTGTAGTGCTCATATATTATCCAATTTAAAAAAACTAAATTATCTAAAGTATGACAATTGTTAAGTATGACATAAAAAAAACGTAGTAAAACTATTTTAAGAGGTAATTTCCCCCACTCTTCGTCAATAACAATACCAATTTCCCTTACTGTCTAAAACTTAAATGGTTACTAGTTATAAAACACCTACTCAAAAGAAATCTAATAATCGTTCATTACTACACAATATGATTGTTTGAAAACAAAAACAGACGTTTTGAAAGGCATAAAAGAAACGGTTCCCTGTGCAACAACACGTTAACAATACCAATTAATCGGTTAAATTAATCTAATAATAATGGTATAAGGAATTATGTGTTAAAAGTACACTCAATTTGGTACTTTATATCAAAACTTGGCATATATTTTTCTTTGTAAACACAGTGGAGGAGGATTCAGGATTTTGAGAATGGAGGAAGGGGTGAATGGGGAGGGGGGTTGTGCTGAGTGTTACAAAGCCTTGTACCATACATGATTCAACATGCTTTTAAGCTCTTGATGTCATGGCTAAATTCCATAGAATCATCAGGTTATGAAATTGTTCTCTGGTCCTTGATGAGGAATCTGAGAAGATTCAGTTCATGTGAATGATAGCTGATTACCCTAATTAAATTACTATCATTTTACAATTCCATTACAGCCTGACTGTACATACAATAAATTTCCAAACCATCTGGCTCAGACCTGCAGAGTCTAAAAACAACTTGACACCAGACAACCAGAAATATCATCAATCAATATTAATATCATTTATAATGATTAAAAGCTACATATTGAAATCTGTTTAGATGGGTCAAGTTCAAATTTAAATGACAACCCATAAATCAACAGTAGAAGATAAGACAAATTTAATCCTTATTAAATAGCAATCCATCAAAATCACCTTCCTGTACACCTATCCACCTGTTTCCTATAAATGGATGCTACACTTTAAAATAGATTAAGATAGAAGATGGGATGTTATTAAGTTTAAATGGTAAAGAAGTAGCTATAGTTACATAATGTTGATGTTACACTTTGAGATAGATATCAAAGTTGTAGCAGAGCAACTGAAGAACCAGATCAGATCAAGCCACTACAGTTAAATCAAAACAGTAAAATGTCCAGTGTATGTTTACTTTTACCATAGAGATATTATAATAATATGCTTTTACTAAAGTGCAATTCTTTTATTGAAAATGAGTAAGCTTCTTGTAACTAATCAATAGGGCTAATCTCAGTTGACCTCACTCAGACCTCTTATTCAGACAATAATATGTTACAATTAAATTCCATCATGTGAAACACAGACAATCAATAAATAAAAATGTTTTTATATAATATTAGTTATATGTAAGTTTGCCTGGCAACAAAATTAAAGTTATTTTGTTAGAGCTGGAACTGTTTTTAACATTTATGGTAAAACTTTTGTAATAAAAAAATGTTTAGAAATATTTTGTTTCACAAATGGACATATAATATAATATATATAGAATTAATGTTCTGTGTTTATACTGTATATATATATTATAATATATAATTTGTCTGAATCACTTACTAAATAGTATTCAGACAAAAATATGTAATATTAATTTCATGTCGTACAGTAGGATACAAGTTGTCAGACCATATTTCCAAACAAATTTCATGAATATATTTAACAGCAGAAAGGGAAGCTTTTAAATACGCTAGATTGGATTCACTTCTGGGAGGTGTAAAGTGATTCTATCAAGCTTCTTCAGTCAGCCTTCATATTAAGGGTGGAAGTGTCACACCATGAAATTTACTCAAAAAAGAACAATTCACAAGCAGATGTCTACCAGGTGGCAAAGAACAACATCAGGTCTATGACCTTACTCTACAATTCTACAATATATTTAAATATTATACAATTCAATTTATAAAATTTATCATTTTGTATATTTTGTATATGATAGTCGGAAATTCTTATTAATATTAAATTATTCGATAGAAAGCCAACCTCTTTTTTAATTAAGAATTAATATTTTCAAATTAAATTATTTAACACATTTTTAATTACAAAAACATTTTTCATTAATTTATCATGAATGTTGTAGCAGCAGATAAAATAAATAATAAATAATAATTTTATCTGGCACAAGCTTTTGGAACTGCATTATTAGGGAGACGCCACTATGAAGGAACACTTTTCCATGAAGGGGATTCCAGGACCACCTCTATTATAAGGACACTTTTTTGAGTTTTGAAGGTGTTGCCTTTATAGGTGTTCTGTGAAAGTGTTTGGTATATTTTCTAAATATGTTCCTGAAAACGTTTAGTACCCATGTGATTTTTCTGTACTACTGTAGTCTACCTCACGTACCAAAATGTGCATTCGGAACTATTGGGAATTGTAGTAAATTGATTGGTATCTATTGACCCCTAGGTCAATATTTATAACCCTTATGACTTAATAATGGGTGAATAAAGAAATAAAATGCTGAGGTAATTTCCCATTGAGTGGGTTCACCTCCGGTAAAACAAAGCAATCTATTATTCTGTATAATTCATTCAACCAATTATCTCAAATCTAGACACCCAGAAAACCGGAAGTCGTTCTAAAGCAACTTTTCTATTTATTAAAACAAATTCCAAAAACATGTATTTAAACATTTTTTTTTTCTAAATCTTATTTCAGCAAAAAATATGAGTTTGTGAGGGCACTCATTTTCTTAAAACTGAGAAAGTTTATGCTTAAAAACCGAAGTATGTATGTATGTAGCATATACCCACATAATCAGTTTGTATAACCCCAAATACACGCATGGTGATCTTATTTTTATCTATATTTTCTCCCAGTGAAAATAATTTCAATATTAATATTGCTAGGTCTATTCAATACACAATCACTTTATTCTTTCATAGAATTTTCATTCCTAAACAGCTGAAAATCAACATGTCAACTACCAGCTTGATTTAAAATGAATATTCATAAATCTCTCTATTTAGATAGTTCACTCTTAGTATACATAGCAATAGCATGGTGACACAATCATACCACTATTGTAATGCTATAACTATAACACTGGAAAAACATAAAATTTCTCACTGCAGTTCAAATAGAATTCTGTGTCTCAAATACTTTATTTCTTGTTTAATAGTATTGTTAGAATTGGAAATGACGTGCATCGTGAGGTTGGCATAGAAATAAATTAATGTTATAAATTGAAGGAGATATTCATAATTATTCCCCTTTCTGTCTGAGTGATGATATTATATACAACCAATGTAATAAAACCATTGAAAAGGGAATGAGAAGGGATTTTGACACAAGAATTATGGTATATAGAACTAGTTTAAAAACATATACCCAAGGCATAACTGCATGAAGGCTTGGCTTCTGAATGGATTCCAGCCTGAAAAAACAGTGCATGATTTAAGCATGGACCTATAAATTAGGTGCATTATAGGTCCATGATTTAAGCATGTATCTGCTGAAATTCTAGGTATCTGGGTTGATACCGTAAAAGAGAAAAACAGTACAAGACACAAGCAAGGAAAAAACCTAGAAATAAGGTTCATAAGAAATTGATCATTGTATGTACTACAAGCCAGGAACTCTTCCCTGCTACAAACATAGTATAAACATTGGATGAATTATAAATAATTTAATTTTCTTTATATAGGCCTATTGATTGTTCTAAAGTAAACAAATACCCAGGTCTTAATTTAATCAACTTGTTGAATAATCTACTATATATGTTTAACAAAAGGTAGACAAATAATGAATAGCTGGTTTAAAGATAATTAGTGAAAAAGTGAATTAGTTTGTAGACAGATTAATGTGAGCATCTTATGAGTGGTGATACTAGAAAAGATGCTTCAGCTTTTGGTGAGACTTTACTTATTGTTTGAATTGTAAAGTTTGTCTTAATCCTGGATCTTCAAATACTAATGAGTTCAAAATAGAAAACAAATGCTCTGCAGTCTTTTTCTCACATTGAATCCTTACACAATAAGCCTATTCAAATCCAATGTAACACAAACATGAAGGATTTCTTAATTCAGAAAAATTGGAAAAGATTATTTTGGACCAAAATTGGATGCAATTTCTAAGTTTTCACATTCTACAGTAAAATGTAAACCTTTTCTATATATCAACACTATAATTCCTGATAAGAACACATTTAAGGCTAGAATAAATATTTAATAAACAAAACAAATAAAATAAGAACATCTGAGTTTGTCTATCTATAAGAATAAACAAACATCTAATAACCTTTTACCATTTTATCACATAAATTTATGGAATCTGTTAACTTCTAAAAAGAAAAATGCCCAGCCATTGATAACATTAGAATTATTATATATACTTCAAATATGGGTAATATGACCCTGAATCTATTACCTGCCTTATTGTTGTTAATTGCACACAGTAGATTATATCTGGGATTTTCCATGGGGTTTCCTATATAGAATACCCAACCCAATCATTTTTATCAATATATCAACTATTATGGTAACTGGGTTGGATTGATTACTGATTGTACTTAAATTAGATAACCTAAAAATGGATAAAATGTGCAATTAAAGAGTTCAAAGTCTATACTTTTACAATAGAATAATATATAATTTATTTCTACATATTTAATGTTACAGTGTACTTCAATATTGATAGGTGTTCTTTTGTAATGTTTGTTATGATTAATTATTCTTGTTTAAACATCTGTTCAGTAAGACTTTGCACGTAACCCTCTCAGGTATTTTTAAAATTCTATGCTAGTATTGTAAAATTGTATATACAGTATAATTCCCTATTAAGAGGACACCTTTGTGACCTAACAAAGTGTCCCTTAAAGTGCTAGTGCCACAGCCTTTAAATTAAGATATTAATGATTTTTTGGGTAGACTTAATGTCTATAAATCTTGACCGAAATTTGCATTGACCTACTTTTAACGGTATGGCCGTAATCGCCTCTTAATTAGGAACGTTAATATGCCCTCGTACTTTATAAGCGTGACGTCACAGGCAGAAGACATTCTACTTCCGCCTTTTAAAACAACACACGTGCATGCATGAGACGCTGGTTTACTACTAATAATATATACTGTATACTGCTTTCTACTGGTACTAATTGTTATTTTCAACTATTATTATTGTCAGCTACTTTTTTATTTATCTATTATAATAAATCAATATGCCTTCTCGCTGTGTTGCTGCGAATTGTGATCATGAAAATAACTTATTGTTTCGGTGGCCAAAGGACAGTTCCATCGCCAGGCAATGGACGCGATTTGTACGTACAAAACGCGATAAGTGGAAACCCACAGCTCGATCAGTGCTCTGTTTTAAGCATTTTTCAGACGATTCATTTACAAACATGGGTCAATTCAAAGCTGGTCTAGCTACAAAGTAAGTATTTGTTAATTAGATGAATTTACTTTTAATATTTTACCTTCAACAAAAACTGCATAAAATACGTTCGCCGTCGCTATTGTTAGGCCTGCTGGGCCCGCTGGGCCAAGCCTAGCTTCTAGGCGCGCCGGCACATAATTTGCAGTAACATTAAAACTACTGTACATACATACAGAGTACAGTTGCTCCGCCTGATATATATGTATAGTATTTACTTTATGTTGGTTTATCTTTAAATAAACTTAACATAATTAATAAGTAATAGTAACAGTTTTGCCTACACCACACAGATAACTCAACTAGGCCTAACCTAGTTGTTATGTATTTGGCTTATTACATTAATAATAATGGGATAAGGGCTAGCCTAGCCAGGCCTAATTAGTACTACTGAATGCTGTACAAACATGATGGAGGTTAGTCAATGCCTACACTATTATGCTCAGTAGGAGAATGTCCTGTCGGTGTAAGTGGGAACTAACAACTATATTATAATTATATTGCTTACGTTATTTTGCCCTTAATATTAACTAGACAACGGTTTCCTCACTACTTTTAGGCTTTTACTGAATGCCAAAACAGCGGTACCAACAATACATGTTGTGAGGGAGACATCCGACGATGGTGGTCAGGTGGCCAAAGAGTGTACAGCACAGAGGTTAGTGTAATAGATTCAATAAATAAAAGAAAAAATGTTTAGGTTTGTCTGATATTTATTTATTAATAGTATTAATATTCATTCCAACAGGTCAGCATTTGTTAAAAGAGAAAAGGCGGGAGTGATCAGGGAGCTTATTACTGGAACAGAGGATGAGGAAGAGGATGAACAGGAGCTGGCAAGTGTATGCGATAAGCCTCTTATGGTGTCCAGAGGCACACAGACACGAAAGCAAAGAAAACGTGTTCGGCGACGAAAAATGAGCAAAGCTAAAGTCGTGGCACCCAAAAAAGCCAAACCAACATACAAAGAACAATCGTCTGATGAAGATGATGAAGATTTTGATGAGTCGACAGAAGATGATAGCGATTCAGATTATCGACCGGAAGAGGATGTATCGGTTTCAGATGGTGAGGATACAGAGATGGAAGATGATGAGATGAAAGGATTTAATGGGGATGCACATAGACAGCCAAAATACATTGTTTTTCACAATCACCTACTGATGCTACTTTCTATATGCCTTTCCTGTTTTTCCAGTAAAGTTCAAGTATGTTGTCGTAACAAGGGAAGCATGCTTATTGCAAACATAAGATGCTTATGTTGCCACACTAACCGCGAGTGGAAAAGTCAGCCAGAAGCTAGAGGTACCCCAATGGGTAACATTCTACTAAGTGGGGCTATTCTTTTTTCTGGCTCAACACCCACACAATTTTTAAGAGCGCTAAAAAGTATAAATGTGAGCGCCATTAGTAAACGTACTTTTTTCCGTCACCAACAAAATTTCTTGCACAGAGTTGTAAGGAATAATTGGTTTTCTAAAAGGGATAAGCACTTTGCTGAATTACAGGGCAAGGATATTTCTATTGGCGTAGATGGACGCTGTGACAGTATGGGCCACAGTGCAAAATATGGTTCATACACATCAGTTGACTTGACCGAAAATAAGATTTTGAATGTTGAATTAGTTCAGAGTAGTGATGTTAAATCATCTTATCATATGGAACTTAAGGGTCTACAAAAAACATTGGATGTCTTTAAAGATTTCAAAGTAAATATAAGTACAATTGTTTCCGATAGACATAGACAACTACAAAAATATTTAAGGGATAATTTTCCAGACATTAAGCATTATTTTGACTGCTGGCACATTGCAAAAAGTATTAAGAAAAAGATCCAGGCCATATCAACAAAAAAATCGTGTAACCTTTTAGGTAATTGGCAAAAATCTATTTCTAACCATTATTACTGGTGTGTAATGTCCACCCACATTGATGAAAAAGATATCATTGAAGCAAAGTGGAAGTCTGTGGTAAGACATGTACAAAATCTTCATACTGGACATCCTGAACCATATACGGAATGTGCCCATCCGGTAATGTCTCCTTCAGACCAACGGTTAACAAAGTGGTTGACTGCTGATACTGAAGCTTGTGATGCCTTACAAAAATTTGTTGAAACCAAAATGTTGGTGAAGGACATTCGCAATTCTTCACCTCATGGGCAAACGTCATCAGTGGAAGGGTACCATAGCCTTATTAATCATTTCGCTCCTAAAATGTTCCACTTTTCATATAGTGGAATGAAGAGTCGACTTTTCATAGCTGCTCTTCACTATAATGAGAACAGTACCAGAGAACAAATGGTAAATAAGGCTGGAGAAAAGCAATACGTAATATCATTTCCCAAGTACAAGAAAGGGGGTTACATTGTTAAAAAACTTTTAACAGAATGTACATATAATTATGTTGATGAGTTGTTCAAGAGTCTTCTTGAGGTTGTTATGGAACCAAATCTAGATGCATTTACAGAGACCATACCACCATCATTGTGCGCAGCATTTGAAAGACCTGAAAAAAGTGCTGCAGTTGCCCAACATACAAGCCGGTTTAAAAACCAGTAATAACTTGACACCATGTTTATTAATCATATAAATGAATTGAACACAGCATATTATTGTAGACATAATAAAATTGTTGAAATATCCACAATGTACTGTATTTTCAGACTATTTCATTTTTTCCCCAATAACAATGTATTGGAGATGTATATGAGTGAGAGAAGCAATAAAATCAAAATGAGTTGCAAATTGTATAAATTATTACTGTACTTTATTTAATTTCAAAAAATTATTAAACTAATACTAAATAGTATAAGAAAATTAAAATGCTGCTATGGCTGTTTTAATTTAGGTCGGGTAATTTAAATCCTGTAAACACTGGGTCATCTCCAGGTGGTGGGAAATGTGCTCTTATGCAAGAGACAACACAAGACGGAAGCACTATACGGATATTTTTTCCGACATATCCATGTATCCATCGGGCATACTGTCTGTACGATATGTGACGGTACTTTTTGTTTTTTGGTCCGTTATAGATAACTTTCTTATCATAGTGTTGCTTATACGAAAGCCATGCTACTTCCAGCACCCAAGGGTCAAGAGCAACAGACTTGAAACCTGGATGATTTGTGATGCAGGAGAATGGAGCATCATTGTTGAACAGATTGACATTGTCTTCAAGTTTAGCACTTGTGTTTTCGCACTCCTTGCAGCAGATGCACTCTTCCCCTGAGCCCATGATTTGGCAATGTTCACAGGAACACCTGAACAAGATGAAAACATGTATTTAGTCATTATAAAATTAATTATTATGATTATAATTAGTTGATCATATCAGCAGTCACTCAATCAAGTGAAATTCAAATGCCCATTTGAACTATGACCAGAATATTAATATTAATACTTTAGGCCTAGTCCATCTATTATTATAACCAAACCCAAGCCAAGCAAGGAGTAGCCTATTATTATTAAACCACCGTCCCAAATCCGACCCATCTAATAATAATCATCAAACAAATTACGATGGGGACTTTATATTAACGTATGGCATCTCACAAAATTTGAAAAAAAAAAAACCGATTGTATATTTAGAATTTAGAAACACTGAGGTAGCTCTAGCTTCGATTGATTAATTAGGCCTAGCCCAATCAAGCAGACGCTTCACTACAACAACCACAACGGGGGAACACCTACCATTCTAAATTATCCAGGCGTGCAGCCATCATGTCAACATCTTCACCTTGGGCTTCTTCATCAATGTCTTGTAATTCATGTTCCTCAAAACGTGGTTCGAAATTATATGGTATTATAAGGCCAGTACCATTTTCCTCATCACTTGATGATGAACTACTACTACTTGGTCTATCTGATGAAACACTTTCTAAATCGCTTTCGGAATCCATAACAAATATTCAGTAAGCTTGTTGTGATCGCCGCGGGGTGTGTTATAAGGCGCAAGATGCAGGTTAGTTCCTCCTCGCGATCGTCGGTGTTCTGGCTGTGACGTCACATACAAATGTCGAAAGGTAACATTTCGTGACCAAATAACGACACACATATTGCTTTTTTTTTCATATATATAACACTTTATTATTGAAACTCAATTTAACACAGTATCTACATATATTATTCTTGATACTGATAATAGTAAATGTCGTATTTGTCGAAAGTGTGGCACTAGCACTTTAATAGGGGTGTCTGCAAAATAAGGCTTGTCGTAGTGTATACATTGCATCTTGTTCGTTTCACAAATATGTGTCCCCTTTGTTTGTTTGTTTTATCTTTATACTGGGTAACCTCTTCAGTCAAAGACTGATCTCCCAGAGGGCCCAGTTGGTGATCAGTGGCTGTGATGTACTAATACACCGGGGTAACCCCTTACTCGTCTCAAAAGATGTACTAGGTTCTTTAAAGTGCACACGAGCAAGTTGTGTACACTGGACCTACGGTTTATAGTCCTTATCCGAGAAGACTCGTTCTACCACCAGAACCATGGAGTGAGTGAGCCTCGGACCCCTGCCGATGTTATGGCTACGTGATTACGGTTCCACTGTCTTAACCGCTCGGCCACTCACTCCCTTAAAAGGAGCGTCCATTAGGTGTGTCTCAAAGGAGCGTTTCTACTGTGTATGAATTAACATGTTGATGGCATATTATAATTTGCAATATAATGAGCATATGATCCTTATATTTATATCTATTTATATCCAAAAGCCTTAGATATATTTGACAACAGACTACCTACTCTACAACTATTAAATCAAGCTAACAGAATGAAACTCTTGTAATTCTACAATGTCCTCACAAATCTACCTCCATGCTAAATTGAACAGTTTGAAAGCAGAATAGTTGGAAGAAGATCAAGCAGTTAATGAATTAATTGAGCTTAAAAATTACCACACCAATGTAAATCCGGGAAGGACGAAACTAGATTTTTAATGATGAACTAAATATTATTTCTATTCTGTACATTAAGCAATTGTACACACCTTGTGGAACCTAATGTGTTAAAAGTAAAAGTGCTGTACTATGTCTGACTCAATCAACATACTCTATTTAAATTATTGTAGAAAATGGTTGGTTTTTCTGTTTATTATTTCTTTAAGCTTTGACAATATAAATGGCTGGTGGAAAGAGGGAGAAGAGATGGAGACACAAGTTTCAGAAAAGTGCAAACTAGATGTAAAACAAATATATAGCAACAAATTTGAATAATTTCTTTCAAAAAAACATCATTTCATTACTAAGAATGTTAAATATAATTTTATTTAAAAATATATATTCTCAATATGTCCTATTTGTAGTAGTAGTAATAATACCTATTAAAATTGGTATAAGTATTGATATGCTTATGCAGTTCTTCAATGAAATGTATAGTATATACAGACGGACATAATTGAACTGACTCACATCCTTGTGAGAGGAAGCCTATTTATCCTACACTATTCACAATATAAAGTAACACCATTAAGGTTCATACTTGTGGACCCCTTCTCAGCCCATATAGAAAAATCATTAAGATAAATATTTGTTTACAAATATTGTAATGTAAAATACATGTCGTATCAGTGACATAAACGTAAATATTATTTCATTTGTATTAAAAAAATGTTTTTATTTTTTCTGTTTAGTGCAATAAAGGGAGTAATACTTTTAGAAGTCTTTGTCTTGAATTGAAATAAGTTGATAAACATGTAAAAGTTAAAAGTATATCAAAGTTCATAGACGCCCCTCCCACAATTTCCATACTGTAAGCCAGGTCAGATTTATATCATTAATACATCATTCACATACAAAATCACTTCATAAGAGCACACTTTATTGTCTGGTGGTTACTCACCAACATGGATGTGTACAGGATGACTTTTGAATTCTCAATAAGGAAAAAAAAACATTAAAAAAAATAATATGGGAAAGTATGAACTATGAACAAGCAATATTCAGTTAAGTTAAGTAGTCGGGTATTTTATGATGGTCAGTTACAATTCTGTTTTCTACATTTTTGTTGCTCTATGTTAGACTGACAGTTCACTAATTCTTTGACAAATGTCACCAATTTTGTTTCTTAAAATTTCAGTCTACTAAAACTTGTACAATCTAATACTAAAATATCATTTAATATATTAATTAATATTAATTAATATATAACAAAGTAGAAAATGTCACAAAATCGCAAATAATAAAAAATAAAATGAACTTTAATTTGCAAATAAAACATAAGAAATCTGAGTATTTATTTCCTCTTTATAATGCTAATCACTTTGTGAATGAATCACTAATTAAGTTCATACGTTTAAAATTGTTTATTAATAAATAAATAAAAAACGTGGCAAGCACCAAGATTCAATCAAGAGAGAATTTGCATAATTGATTGCAAGCCATGTCGAAACACTGTCAATTCACAAGATATAGTAATAATATATAAAAATAAAGTAACCCACATAATTGAATTATCCAAAAACAAAACCTTACATGAAAATAAACAACATGAAAGTGGAGCGCTGAGGAGGATCATGGATAGAGACACCACTATCACCGAGTAGGGTGTGATCCTCTTCCTCCAACTTCCAGAACATAACATAAAAACAAATTACATGAAAAATGTTATTGCACATGTTTGTTTTAAAGTTAATGTTTAGACATACATTTTAATTATGTTAAACATTGTTTGAAAACAATATTGTTACTATATTACACCACGTCGAGGGGGTTAAATTGCTATCCGATTAAATTTGTAGGATTTAATTCTGCATAATATCAAGAAAATGATTCTGGGGTCAGGTAGGAGGTAGCTTTGTTTCATGCTTTTTATTTCCTCATCATCATTCACTGTTGAATAATTCAATTAAATTAATTTCCAGTATATCACCAGGTGGTTTAAAGTTTAGAATTATATTACAAATGTTTGCAATATTTTTTCTTAAACATTAATTAATTTGTCAAAAGTCAAAATACTGTAGATGAATAATGAGAAGAACATCTAACCTGTACTAAATCGGTCATACCACACAACTTTTAAAACTTACCTTGTTATTAATCACTTGTTTGTAAATATAAACATCAAGTGCTTCAAATGTAAGGGTTGATTGTATACAAGATATTCATTTATTTATATTATTAATTTATACTGGTACAGAAAGACATCTACTCTCACATAATTTAAATAACTAGACTAATTATATTGCATAATATTATTTTATTGCCATGGTTAAAATGTTTATGTTTAAACTGAACTGTATTTGGCACTGACACAAAAGGACAAATAAATAATAGTAATATTTATTTGGCATATCAAGAACAATCTTGCAATACTGTAGGCAAAAGCCTAAACATATTTAACTGTTTATATGGGAAATACAGCTTAACTATTTATTATGCCCATTCAGAAATATTATTGTATTTTTCCATTACTTAATAAACACCCACAAAATCTTGCAAAAAATAATGATGAAATATGTTAATAATGATAATAATGTTATTGTTTGTTTTGTAAAATCTGGAATAAATTTAATTGAATTGAATTGGTGCCACTTTCATTAAAACAACATACATTTTCATGATGCAGGGGTTGCTTCACCACAGAGAGCAGTGTGTGCATTGGGTTCATGATGCAGGGGTTGCTTCACCACATAGAGCAGTGTGTGCATTGGGTTCATGATGCAGGGGTTGCTTCACCACAGAGAGCAGTGTGTGCATTGGGTTCATGATGCAGGGGTTGCTTCACCACAGAGAGCAGTGTGTGCATTGGGTTCATGATGCAGGGGTTGCTCCACCACAGAGAGCAGTGTGTGCATTGGGTTCATGATGCAGGGGTTGCTTCACCACATAGAGCAGTGTGTGCATTGGGTTCATGATGCAGGGGTTGCTTCACCACATAGAGCAGTGTGTGCATTGGGTTCATGATGCAGGGGTTGCTTCACCACAGAGAGCAGTGTGTGCATTGGGTTCATGATGCAGGGGTTGCTTCACCACAGAGAGCAGTGTGTGCATTGGGTTCATGATGCAGGGGTTGCTTCACCACAGAGAGCAGTGTGTGCATTGGGTGGAAGTGATTTTGTAACTTCTCACACACATGTACTTATTGTTTCAATATTTTAGAAGAAAAAGCAGACAATTTTGACCATGAACTCTAAAAACTTGTAGACCTCCCGTCAAATGGGCAACTGAAGGAACCGCAGGCGAAATTAGAAACACTACAATTACAGACAACTGAAGCAAAAGCAGATAATTGGCCAAGGTAGAACGATAATAGTGATACTTTTGTTATCATTAAGTTAAAAGAATCTTCTTAGGTGAATTGTAACCTTGTTATAGTATCTCATTAAAGGGTGTTTACTTAGTAACGTAGGAAGAGGAAAGGTAACAGAATATTGGGAAAACATAAAGGATAAACATTCAATAGACACTAAAGTTTAGACAGTTTTAGTATTCTTGACAGATACAATTATAATATAGGCTATTTTGCTGTAATTGGTAGTGTTAACAAGTTTGCCTCTTAATTTCTTATGCATTAGTGTCATTGTTCGTTATTATTAAGATTTAATTTTAATGAACAGCAAAAATCTTGCCTTCTCAGAAAGTATGATATAAAAATCAATATTGTTCATAATTCCTAAAGTGTTTAGTGGTAACCACCAAAGAGGAAATATGTACAAAACAATTGTGGTACACCCCATAATTACTTGTTTATGTGGTATAATTTTGACTGGATAATCATAAATGCTGTGTGTCCTCTCAATCCTATTTTATTAATTTAAGTAACTTTTTACCTGGGATTTTTATTATTTTATTTATTTATATTTTTCACACAAAATATAATGGAAATTAAACAAATGTGTGGATGAGCAAAACAACTTATGGGCATGGTCATTTGTTAATAACTACAAAAAAAAAAAAATAACTGATTGAGGGTTTCATTGTTTTTCTTAGATATTGTTTTATACATTTTATGTGTGTTTGATATGAATAAATGAGATGTACATACATTAAACAGCAATTGCAATCCTATATCAAGGATATGAATTACACCCAAGTCTGATATATTTTATTTCTACCTGGTTTAGTACAATGAAAGGACACTAGATGAGGTGTCGACAGCTGTCAAAGAATGATCAGGAGGACGAATCTATACCTGTGTTGCAGTTTGTACAAGAAATATCTAGGCTAATTCAGTATGAGTATTTTAGTTGTTTTTATTAACATTTCTCTTATGTTATGTTGTATAAAGTAATTTATAAACATATAGTCTGTCATAAATAAAGCAAACGCATCATGGTATATATTTAAACACTTCTTATGCACATTTTTAAGCAAGTGTATAATAATATTAACAATATTTTGGATGTGTTTAATTTCATTTAGAATATTAGTGTTAAACTATTGTTGTAGTTAACAATTTAGAGATAAAATATACTACATTACTAAATTATGGTTATTTCTTTTGAAAACCTAGCACATAAAACTGCCTCAAGTCAACGTTTTACTACCTACTTGAATGTATTGTAATTTGTTGATATTTATCTTTTCTTCCAGGTCAACAATAGCTACTAGGTTATACATATAAAGACTATCTATACATTGGGTAAGTTACTGGTTACTACAGGGAACCTAATATAATTTAAACATTAAAGTTTATTTCATAGCCTCCCACAACAAAACAGTAGATCAAACAGATACAACAATCGCTTTTGGTTTCTGGTTCGTCGTTTTTATTATATGATATAAGTTCTGAGGCTGTTTGAAGAAGTTTAAAGGTTGTTTTGTTTATTGTAGATGAATAGTTTATAGAGAAAACAGATTGCTTAGAAGAAATACAATATAGTATTGTAAATATGGTATTGTAAATATGGTATTGTCAATATGTTTGGTATCTTCAGGTCTAGAATGAGTAATTGGCCAACAAACACGACAATTAATTAATTTGGTTCTGGCCAGTTTACCAAATCCCATTTTCGCCAAGTCTAGTTTGCTGAATTCCAATTTGCCAACTAATAATAAAAATGAGTAGGATACTTCGAAAGTCGCTATGTAGGAACTCCATTTTTTAACTGTACTAAAATTTACAACAATTATACTTATTTCATGTGATTAGATGAGAAAATTATTAATACCGTGTCAACCTAGAAACCTTAAAAGTTTAAGCCTATACAAAATCTCTCAATCATCATATCCATTTGTTGATGTGTTGCTATAGAATCTATTATTCTGATAAAAATGGTTAAAACTTGTTTTTGTTTGGCTTCACAATGACTTTAAACAACCTAATATAGTCATGCATAACAGCCTTTTAATCATTGACTAAAATTGAGGCCCAGAAAAAGAGGTAAATATATATTAAACGAATTATTAATGTAAGTTCAGTAAAAAATGATGACAATTTTTGTTAAATTTCAGTATGATAGTAAAAAATAGTATAAAAAAATAAATGTTAATATTAAAGATAGATTCACACTAAGACGCAACGTGATTGGTCAACTCACTTGTGTTGCACCTAGGACAGTGCATTGCGTCCAAGTAAGAACCTAGTTTTTTGTAATATACGATTTATTTAATGGTATTATCGTGCATCCAGTAAAAAAGTTAATCCAAAAAGATGATAAATTAATTTAAACAATAAACACAAGTAAAAAGCAAAGAGGTTAGTTATGGGTTTTTAATATTCATTAAATTTGATATTAGTTGTCAATGTTTCTATAATAGGCTTAAAAATTTAATTTTTTTGGAAAGCTTACCAAGATTCTCAACAGCTTCAGGAAGATAAAGAAAATAGACAAGATGAATTAAAGACAAAAGAAACAACAACAATAGGAATAGCATTGCACAAACAAAACAAAACAAAAAAACACTGTACTGTACTAACACTGGGATCTTAAAGTTTGTTTATCATTGGAAAAGTTATTGCTTGCTTGAGATAAAATCAACACCAGGAACACATATATTTTTTCACTAAGAGTAATATAAATAAGAATAGAAACAATTATTCATAATTACTACTATAATATTCCTAATAGAAAAAACACATTAAACTGATTAGGAGAGAAAACAGCCGCCATATATAATATAAACAACACAGGAAATGAATATCAGCAATAACAAGAAAACAAATCTATTTGTGTCATTCTGAATTCAATATAGCGTTCATATACCGTATTCAAATCTAGTACTATTGAAAAAAAGGAAAGAAAACTGAAAGTAGCCAATCAATATAACTGTGATTTTAAAGATATGTTGGATCAAAGTATGGTACTCTAGTAGACAAGAGTACTATGTTGGTAGATTACAGTATACGCACCTTTGAGATAAACATGCAACGTTGCTTTTGATGTAATTCTTCCACACGCATTAGTAATCTCAACCGTGTAATCTCCACTATCTAGTTTTGACACATCGCAAAGTAAAAGCGACGTCGTTGTTTCCTCTGTGCGTACCATGCATCGATTATTTAGAGTCAAAGTCCGTCCATCTTTGCACCATCGTATCTCATCCGGTGGGGGATAACAATGAAAATGACAGTCAAACATAACAATATCACCTTCGTCGACTTCGGTGTCTATTATCTGTCGTTTTAAACAAGGTGGTTCTTCTATATACTGATAGTAAAGTTCAGGTGCATGCACCTCGCGAGAGTAGAATTCAATTTCCATAGACTCTCCCGCTTCTTCGTCCGTGATCAATTGGCGTGTAACGCCAACCGAGTCATCCAGCGAGCCCATCGTTTTTGGTATTTTTGTGAAAGTTGCTGGTGAAATTAACAATTCCTTTTCATACAACATTTATGAATATTTAAATATAAAAACAAGGCACTAAAAAATTAAAGATTATATTGCATAGATATGAATGTTATGGAAGTAAAAGATTAAAACAAATCTTGCGACAAATTTACAAAATTTCTTCGAGCTTTCAAATATAAATATCTCGACAGGTAAATATTGAGCACCGTTTGATCAAGTAATCCAAGTGGTATCCAACTTGTACGATCAACAGATTCAATTTCTCAGAACATAAATAACGATCAATTCCTGCATTTTACCCAATACAATAATGTATCGCCAAGCAGTCTTCCCAATTTAATTTATAGAATTCAGTGTATTATAGGTATCGAACAGATCAACTGAATACAAAACACTAAATTTCTTCCGTTTAGAGTGTCACATCAATAATACATTATTACTTCAGTTCTATAACATCCCATTTTTGTATCTTCCTGTTCCGTTTCCCATACGTATATCGTAAAAGTAAATAAACATTTGCTGTACGTCACAGCCCAATATTGTCCCAAATTCAACCACGACTTTTACCTTGTAACAAGGTACCTAAGCTGTCCTGTTTCCTGTGTGATGATACAGTTCAGCTCGTAAATAATTTCTGGTCTACAGACGACAATGCTGGCTCAACATGTGAATGATGTATAGTAGTAGCACAGAGAAAACCCCACGAGATCCAAATCAATTAAAGCTGGGATTCAATACCACATACACAATAGGCCTCTGGATTAGTCCTTTGCGAGTAGAGGGGAGTAAATACTCACAAAAATAAACAACTCTTTAAATATTAAATACACCTTTGTTAGATTTTTTAACAGTAGTTATCAGTAGCAACTCTCCAAGTGGGAAGTAGTGTACAATATGTTAAGGTATTCTCAATAATGACCTTTGATGTATATATAACAAATAATTTTAATAGTCCAACTGATCAAATCTTGTGATTGTAATCTATAGTCAGTCTTTCACTTGAATCAACATCAAGGGCTGTATTATGATTTTGAGAACGATGATGAAATCAAGCCAATCATACCAGTATGATGAGTATGTATATCCAAGAATTTAACAGGTAGTTGAAACTGAATGTAAAATATTCGTTGTTTAGCCGCCATTATCTGCAGCAGTTCAGACAATCCATTCTAATAATAAAATATCTGGAATATACCTTACTTGTTGTGATTCACAACCTGAGAATGAGGTATGGAAGCAGCAAACTTTCGATTAAAGCATTCCCTATACTAAGAATGAGGTCATCCATGTGTGTGTGTCACTACTGTAGCTGTTGTCTACCTTGACCGCCTACACTAGTTCAATGGCTTGATTCAACCATTATAATCAGTAGGGGTGTTTGGTAAATAAATATTTAATCTGATAGAAAGAACCCTACTGTGTTTGCTAAGTCAACATGAGGGGGCTAAACTGGGTTATGAACGTGGTTGCGTACATAGGCCATAGCATTCAAGACATTCTACATTCTGCTATCAGACACAATGACCGAGCTGAGCATATATTTATTTAAGACATACCTAATTGTTATCGTCATTTTGGGCGGTCTGAAATGTTGTACAAACACATTTTCTAATGTAAACCATTTTAACAAATCCATATTGAATTGCCTTTATATTATTACGAAATATTTAGACCATAAAATTAACTAACAAACTACAAAATGGATATTTTTTATTTACAAAAAGGAGAAATATGCCTTTATATTATATCTATATTTTTATATATTAAATGCTGGTATTATAAAGAAAATATATAAACCAGAATGCAGTTTTATATTTTTATTTATGAATAATATGTCAATGCCATTGTGTAGTACAGTATTTATAATTCAGGTAAGAATAAAAATAGCTAAGATGCTACAGAAAATATAAACTAAACATGACTGAATATTATTATTAATTTAAGCTAGTTTTATTTTTAACATAATCCAGGTCATTTTCCTGGTATTCTAACCCCCTAATTTTCCCCAAATTGCGTAGCAGGTCCTCCGTCCCATGGGGCTATATTTGGTGAAATTTTTACTGAATGCTGACATATGTTCTGTTAGTAGAAAATCAATACTAAGATATAAACAAACCATATCATCCTTGTAGGAAACACAACATAAAAAATGTAATAAGCACGATCAATAAGACACAGACTTAACACAACACCAATAAAACATGTCATCATGATATTGATTATTAGGTTGCTATAGCAATGTATTATTATTATTGTAATGTAAATGACTTGATTGGTTTCTAAGGTCTAGTTCAAACTCAAACACTTAAAATGAAGAAAGAATGAAATAGATTTTTATTAGTTTCTAAAAATAACGCTCATAATAAAATCTGTAATATTATTAGGAGGACGAGGGTTTGAGATAGCATATATATATATCCTGATACGGAAATTTCTCATTAAAATTAAAAGATTTTTTTTAAATGCTGTAGAAATTAATACATATTCTACTTGAGTACAGTAATATTTTATTTCAAAGTACAAACAATTAGGCAGACTACTAATACCTCAATAGCAATAGTAATTTTTCAGCTGTCAATTTATATTTTTACTCAAGTTCCTGTAATTATGGCGTTCATTTTGTAAAGGCCATTGAATGCGTAAAAGTTAAATAAAAAAAAATTGAAATTCTTCCAAACTTTTTAATCTTAAATTACAGTTTGTATTCAGACTAGAATTTAGAAACTCTGAAAAGTGAAAAGAAAAAATGAAGAAAAACTGGAGGAATCTGATCAAGGAATCTGAAGCAGATATTTTGGAAAACCTTTTAACATAACGAAGTTTGTATTATTTGCAAAATTAATGTAATATTATAATTATTGATGGTAAAAAAAAATACATACAGCATTCACAAAATGCATCTACTAAAAGTACTACTGTGGTTTATGATATGCACCATCATCACCAGATAGATTTCTGGAATTGACTTCTTCCAAGAAATAAAAGCTCTATTTGACTACCACCGCCCATTTAACAAATTAAAAATTATAAATGCAAATTTTGACATTTAAACAGAAAAATACCCCTACACAAATAATGGAATAGACTTTTATTGTTGGGATTCATTGCAGCATAGATTGTCACCTATGCATTGTCTACGCTGAGAAAGCAACAGCTTTGATGAGAAGCAGCCAATGCAGTCATCATTCGTAATGCACTGGTAATCAGAGAAAAAATCAATTCAAATTTATTTGACAGATAGGAACCTAATAATTCATATGCTGTAATTTCCCACTAGTTCATTAAACTTTCACGTTTCAAAATAAATTACATACATTTTCCTGAATCTTTAAAAAAGCTATTATAAAGTTCCATAATTTCCACCATCAATAACATATTGGGAAGATATTGTCATGCAATGTATTCTTCGTGTCGAATGGCAACACAGCAAATGTTATAGTTATACAGAGGGCGACAAACAAAAACTGCTATGTATATAATGTTAAGTTCGTTAAGATTAAGATACTTTCTATTCTTTTAAAACGTTTTTGTTTTAACCAACTCAAGAAATTATTTAATTTGACTAAAACCCAACATATAAAAAGTCATACAAACCTACAGATATAGATATTTTAATTTATTTGTAAAATATTTTAATAGAATCTAAACTAAACTGTGGCTTGTTGAAATCTCTTGTCTCCCAATAGATTGATTGATTGATTTATCGATTGATTTATTGATTAACTTATTAGAAAATATAAATTTTTATATTGAAAGAAAAAAATCATAAAGCTAAAAAACAATTTATACAAACCCAAACATCTTAAATTACTTATCTCTGATTTCTGCTGTAAAAAAAAACCTAATATTGAGTCACAAATAATCTTCGCTCTTCAGAATTCTTCATTCTTCCACTTGATTGTTGATTGTATTTTTATTGATTGACTAATTGATTGACTGAATACCATACCATATAAGCGCCATGAGCGCCACATGGGTGGAGGATACCGGCGCTATATAAGTTTTCATTTATTATTATACAACCTCAGCCCTTTCTTTCCCTGGGCAATTTTCAAGACCTTGGGTTTCTTTTAAGACCCTGGGATCCTTTCAAGACCCTGGGCTCCTTTCAAGACCCTGTGATCCTTTCAAAACGCTGGGATCCTTTCAAGTCCCTGGGCTATTTCAAGATCTTGTGCTATTTTATTAGCTTTTAATGCACAAATTATTTGCCAAACACATGCAGGAGCTTCTTTGAAAATCAAATAGGGCTAAGGGCTAAACAATATTAGGATGTTAATATGAGACATAAAACTGTAGGCACTGTCAAGTTAAAGCTTCATTCCAGGTTTTGCTGTAATAAAATTATTAGAAAAGAAAAATGAATGTATTTTCATACATACCAAATACAGCCATCTGAGATGTAACTGCCTCAGCTCCTGGCTGATGTGACTTGTTCACTGTAACCTCATCAGCTAGGCCCCGAAGGATTGCAACCATTGACTTATGCTCTTCAATGTCACTATTGGTGTCCTGGTAAAACAATAAACAATAGAGATAATGATAATAGGAAAAAACAATGGCTGTATCAAATAACAGCAAAACATGTCATTTATAGTGTAAATTACAATTATGGGTAGATAGATTTAGAAAAAAAACCCAATCGAAGTATTTTGGATTTGGTAAGACAAAAAAACTTTAATCTTACCTTTTGCTGTTGCAGCATAGCCTGTGCTTGCTCCACCTTCACCCCAGGGTTAACTTTCTCTTCAACATCTTTCTCCTTGCTTTCAATCCAATCTACCAAATTTGACATTTCCTCCTTGTACTGCTGACCCTTCTCAAGCGCGCTCTCTTGATCAAATTTACGTTCTGCCAGTTTGTCTCCTAGCATTTGATAACGATCATTGATATCCAGAAGTTGCCTCTGGACTTGGCTAAGATCTGCAATGAAATAAAGTTATTTGTAAATGAGAGATTTTGACTGCTATATGTTCAGTTAGTGCATGTATGGTTACTTTCTATCAATACATTTATTGTTTAATGTCAAGTTTGCTAGGAATTCTTGAAGTGTTGGGTTTTTCTAATTAAATTAAATAAAAATAAATTACGATTAAAATGAAAAACATATAAAGGTTACAAAACTTACTTTCGTCCATCAAGAAGGAGCTCTGATCCAATTCTGAACCAATTGAACTCCTACGTGATGTGTGGCTTCGTGATTCGACACTACGTGTTTCTGAGCGTGCTTGTAAGTACCAGCGTGATCGACGGAAGGGCGATGATTTAGTGGAGGAGGGCTCAGAGTCTTGTGTCATGTTCTCCAGTGCCACTCCTTGGCTATTGACGTCATCGATCTTGCCACTAAATGCATCATATTCTTGATTTAAAGGCTAAAATAAATAGAAATATGATTTAAAGTTAAATACTGCATACAATTTGCAATATATTCTTATATTATTAACATAAAATAAAAGTATCATAAAATAATAATTAGTTTTTTTGGGTCTGGCAATAGAAAACGATCTGCAAAAATCTTTATGAAAGTATCAGATTGTATCGCCAACCATTGAACACATACTACAAGTTACATTCTCTATCATTATCTTTATGCTACTGAGACTTTGAAACTGCCAAGATGATACTTTCTTCATGTTTATACTCGGGTCATTCTCCCTTACTTCATGTATGGTGATTACTGCAATACACTTTTTACAAATGTCTGATTTATAGTTGTCACAATGTATTTCTCAGCTTCGGTAACAATGCCCTCTTTGTACACTACATTTACAACATTGTTACTTACCTCATGTTGATTTTGTTGCTGCATCAATGTCTCTGTATCTATGGCAATGGCAGGAAGTGCGTCGACTTTATCTTCCATGTTTTCCAGCCAATCACAAACTACCTTAGCAAGTTCACTGAACTTATCATGCGCTTCTTGACAATCTTGTAGTTGAGTATTTCTGCAGGAGATAAGCATTTACATGATAAAATCATAATATAATAAGAATGTAAATTAATATGTAAAGATGGTACAGATGGAAATATAAATAATCTATGTAAGGAAAAGATGTAACTAAAATTGTCATTATAATTAAGTTTTACATAGCTTTTTTTGCTGAAAGATCCACTATAAATGACATCAAGAAACCTCCATTTTGGGATGGTACATGAAGAAGATGGTAATTTAAAAAACCATGATTGTTGTTGGATGTGGACAGAATATATTACTATCTCTTTCAGGTACCCCCTCACAAAAACGAAAGATCTCTAATATTTATAGATAATTTACCTCTTTTGCATGAGTGCCTCAAGGACCTCCCAGTTCTTGGACAGGTTACTCATCATGTCAGTGATCCTACTGGTATCTGATGTCTTAGGATCTCTGGTGATGTCACTACCAAGTCTTTTGATGTCTTGGTAGTTGTAACGGTTTTCATCAATTTCTCTTTGGATATCCTGTATAAAAATATAATAATAAATTTAGGTTTAAGATGATTATTCTGTATGCATGAAATTCCATTTGTTCAGTGGTATATTCTGCCCTGCAAATCCATACAATTTATCATGTACTCAAGTATTCAAAGCATGTTTAATAATAAACCACGATATTTACCATCAATTTCATGCCAAGCTCCAAGAGTTCCATCTTATTGAAATCTCTCGACTCAAGTCTCTCTATCATTGGTATGAGCCAGTCCTCCAGTTTGTCAACCTCTTCTTGCAATTGATCGAGCTTTGCCAGCATCTTTTGTAGATAATCGTTGTGATTCTTAGCGACATTGCTAACCTTGACGTATCGAGAGCTTAATGTGTCAAGCTTTCCCTTGATGTTCTTAGCAAGTTGAGGATCACTGGTCTTGATAAGAGCCATAGCCGACTCGTGGAGAGAGTCAATCGCTGGTTTGTTGCTTTCAATATCTGTCTGAAGCAACTGTGAACAAAATATACATTTTATTTTAGAAGTTAAAGTTTGTTAAAGTTGTATAGCCATTTACAATTTATTGTGTGAATAAATCTTATACTAATAATAAATAATTTAAATTAATTTAGAAATACCAGTTCTGGATGAACAGGGAATACTAATTAATTGAAAGGTAATCAAAAACAAAAAATGATAGTCCCAATTAGATAAACTAAACTATAAAATGGAACTAAAACTATAAAATGGATCTATAAATAAACTAAAACAAATTTACTGAACAAAACCAACAATTAGAGTAAAATATAAACCAGAAAAAACAACTTAAAAACCCTGAAATTTACATCAAATAAAAGTTATAAATATATACCTTATCCAGGGTTGGAAGTCTGACTGTACTAAACTTTTGAGGACAAATATAAATATATATACTCTTAAAATATATTTCATCAAATTAGATGTATTATGATCACAAAATCTACTTTTGTATACTTTTTTTAAAAATAATTATTTGCAGCTTAAATTATGGAGGAATTCATTTTTTAAATGGATTCAATCCAGTTACCATATTGAGTACAAAAATATGTAATTACAAATTTCTAAATTATTATTTTGATATAAACAACAAACCTTCAAATCTTGAAGTCTTTCTAAGAGAGCTTCCTTTTTGACGATAACTGGCGATTCTGAAAGCTTGGCAACACTCTTTTCTGTGGAATCCAACCAACGAAGAAGCTGGTCTATGTTGTCATGAACGCTGTTAGCAACAACGATAGCTGTGCGCAATTTGTTGCTACGATCTGCTAGTTTTGATTCCATCCATTCATACTTCTCTGTGACATCACCTATGTGAATATTACAAATATAATAATAATTTAACAGCGATATGAATGTATATTTTTTTTATATTCGTTTTATTTTATATGTATTTATTCTTTTGCCTATATTTTTTTTATCTTTGTGATAATATTTGTTTTGTTCTAAAGGGTCTTATGACTACAGACAATTACTTGTTTCTGTAAAATCCCTGTAATGTAAGTATTTATATTGCTGAATAAATGTGAGTGAATAAAATAATTAAATAATAAAGTATATATTCAGGCTTGCGTATTAGTTATTTCATATGAAAAAATACTGGTACAGTATTGTGTATAGATTTAAACTCTGCACAGTGAGATGGAATACAGAGCCAGGACAATCTGATATTTATAGTTTTTAAATCATCTTAAAAATAAGTAAAGGATGGTCATTTCAGTTATATATAGTATCTTAGTGTTTCCTTAGGTCTTCTGAAAATGGATGAATGAAAAACTTACGTATAGTTTCATCGACTTGATCTTTGACCTGTCCTTGAGCATCACTTAGATCCTTACCATACACTTTTAGTTTCTCAATATCCTTTGTGTGTAGTACACAGTCATCATGAAGAGCCTACATAAAAAGAAAAAAGATAATTTTCTTTGCAAAAATCATTGGAATCGTTTATTTTCAACTGTTGTTCCTCTGTAGGAAAAATAATTTCCTCTCCAACCACCCGTTTTTCTATTCTTGTTGTGCTTTAAAGAGATTAAGAAGGCAGAAATAGTCTCAACCATAAACTAGACTAAACTTTGAAATTAGTACTGCCAATCTTGATGCACTGCTACCTACTAACCTTATGTTGGTCCATCTGAGAGGTCACATTCTGAGGCTCAGCAGCAATTGGCTCTGCCACCTCCTTTGACACTTTCTCATATGCACTCTCTAACCATGGCAACACAATCTCACAAGCTCCTTTGTATTTCTGGTGTTTTCCAACAAGTTCCTTTTGAACTTTGTAGTGAGCTCGACTTCGGTTTTTTAAACTCATGTAACGTTCGTAAGCATCTGCAAGCTCATCACGAACGATGTTTGATTCTGGTGTCTCCAGGAATGACTTGTTGAAAGATGCAGGCATGGCAGATTTACGGAATTCTGAAAGACCACTTCGAAATTCCTGTATTATAACACAAAACAATTTAATTTTAGATATAAAATTTAATTAATCAAACACATAACAATCAAGGTATATTCAAAACCTTTAACCTTATACATTTATTTCTTGGAGAACCTGAAAATGTATCTTATTTGCAAGTCTATGGTATAGACTATAGACTTGCAAAGAATAATAAATAAACAATAGATCTAACCTTTGCATTGTCTAAGTATTTGTGACCTGCTCTCTTGATAAATTTCAGATCACCTTTGTGATCACTAACATCTTCCATGAGTTCCTTCATCTCCTCAATCTGACTAGCAAGTGTTGGAAGATCACGGCCAACATCTTTTTGAAGATCATCTACTTTCTGTTCTTTCTCTTGCAACCAGTCTTCAAACTCTTTAAATTCCTCTTTGTACTGCTCCAGATCTTCCAAGGCAGACTTTAACCGATTCAGTCTAGAGAGTGACTGTCCGCTGACAGCATTGTAGCGCCTTTTCAGGTCATCACTTGCAAACTTCAACTGTGCTTCTTCTTCTGGTGAAAGTTTGTGGCCATGTTGTCTCAGCATTAGGACCACCTCTTGTTGAGCTTGTGACAAGGTCGGTTGGTGATCCACAATATCCTGATATAATGCCTACATTTAAAATAAAAAGCAATTGCACCTTTAAATTATTGTATCTAGTGTGTTGATATTCTAAGAATTTGTTTAGTGTTATAGATGATATTTTTTGCAATTCTAGTTTTCTTTTATAATTACCTGTTGTTTTTCTAGCTGTACAGACACAGTTTTGACTTGTTCGTTCATGGGCTGTGCAGATCCTAGCTTCTGTTCTGTCTTGGTCAACCAATCCGTGAAATCTTTAATTTCATTCATTACCTCTGACCTCTTTTCATCAAGAGATGACTGCAAAAATTTATTTAAAAACATAAGATTGAAAAGCAAGATGAGATGATATAGAAATGTTGATTATAACAACATTAATAATACACATACTCAATACAAAACAAAAAAGACAAACATATAAAAGCAATTTGGTTGTAATTTCTATACCACCACCGTCTCTTACTTACCCTGGTAACCAAATATACAACTATAGCATTTCATAAGGACCAAAAGCTTGTAAATATTAAACAAATATGTTATAATATAATTGGAAAAAAAAGGGAATTTACATTTACAATAATAGATTATCAGAATGAGAATTAATAATTGAAAAGCTCTAGTTATTAAAAGTAAATGCATTATCTTTACAAGTATTAAATAATTATTTAGTTAATTTATAAAAAAAATGTATGTTATTTTTTTTAATGACAAGTAACAGGAACTTTGACACAATGAAATACAAATCTTGGAACAAGAATGTCACCTTTTCTTCTTCTTCAGTTTTCTTTTTCTGGATAGTGTCTTCAATAGCCTTCTTTCGCTCTACAATGTCACCAGCAAGTTTGCTGAAGCGATTCTTCATCACTGTATGTCTGTTCTGGAGGACTTCATGATGTTCTGGTCTAAGTTTCCTACCACGTTCTTGTATCAGATGATCGGCACCCACAGAAGCCTCTTGGACTGGATTCTGCTGGCACACGATCTCAGATTCAACAGCCTGTGGAAAAAAAATTGAAATAATAAACACAAGAGCCCTAAGACCCTTAAATAACATTTTATTGGTTGAAAATCCATTGACAACAAGTAGTAGGTCTTTATAAATCGAAGGCTACCTTTTCAGTTCAAACTCACCACTAAGGTCTCCAGTTCATGCTGGAGCTCGGTCAGGCTCTGAGGCGTTGCCTGAAGGTTCGTGCTTAATGTATCCTCTGTGGCCGTAATCCATTCGATGACATTTTCCATTGGGGTTAACTTCTTTGTTGTCTCTAGAACCAGTTCCAGTTCATCCTCACGATCCTCAAGTTCATCGTCAAGATCCTTGTAGCGTTTGTTGACATCAGTCACTTGCCGTTGAATCTCAGATTTCTCTGAAAAATTACAATTACAATATCACAACATATTGTTTGTTTTTTCCAACAATTTAACAAACATCTTACTCAAGATATTTAACAAAATAAGTATATCAACAAGCAAATATTGCATATTATATTATGGTAGTAGTCTGGGCCTGGAAATTGAGTTAACATACATTTTGAGGAAAAACTGGTATCTACCACTAATTTCCAGAAATGGACCTAGACTACAGTATAGTTTTATATTCATAAGCAACTTACCCTCAATAAGTCCACTAACATTCAGATCATGCTGGTCTCTAGGTCTTGACATGACAGTCTGAGCAACAGGTGTTGCAATCAAGTCTGTTGATTTACAGTGTAATCTGGTGATCGCTTCTGGTGCATACTGAATGAAGTTGTCTAATACTTCCGCAAGGTGGTTCACTTTGTCAATGTTTGGTTTATATTCTACTACCTCTTCCTTAAATGGCTATATAGTATCAAAGTTAATGTTAATATTATATTATTAGGTGTAAACTATTAACTTTGTGTAATGGTGTAAATAAACAACTAAAGAATCTATTTATTGAATCTTAATTTCATAGTTAAATTTAACCAAATTTTTAAAATGTAGCACAAGATATTAAAAAACAAACCTTAACTTCTTCAAGTTGTTTCTGAATATTCTTCACTTCAGTTGGCATGGGACCAAGTTGACCTTTCTTTCGTTCCATTCCTGTTAACCAAGTGTTGACTTCACTTAGAAGAGAATTATACTCCTCACGAAGATTAGTTCTCTCTTCAAGTTGTTTTTTCCTGTTCAAAACAAAATATTAACACACTTTTTAGAAAAGACATATTTTAATTTTTGTCATTACAAAACAGGCCCTTATTTAATCTTGTACAAAGATTTTAAATTAATTTCACTTGGATCCAAATGATTCTAATCAAAATTAAAAAGGTACTTTATTAAACTAACTATAATAAAAACAAGACCATGCACCTAAAACCTAAAAAGACTAAAAAAGGATAACATTGTACCCAACTATTATTATTTTAAATACTTCAAAGGTAATAATCAGTATAACAGTATTAAAAGTTGATTAAAATATTCATAAATACCTAAAACTTAAGAGGTCATCTAGTTTTGTCCAGTTCTGGTCAAGGTTTTGTACAAGTGCATTGATGTTGTTGACGTCGCTTGTCTTTGCATCTCTTACCATCTCGTCTGCTACTTGATGAACTTCGACATATTCAGGTTCAAGCCGGGCACGACTGGCCTCAATTTCCTGAGGTTGAATAATAAGAGATTATAACAAACCGGTATATCCAGATACATTTTCAAAGTGTTTCCCTTAGCCCAAGTAAGAATGGTGAATACAGACTCTTAATCCATATTGGAATGGATCAATAGAAATTAACAAATAAAATAACAACACATAAATACCTGAAGCACTGTTCCCATCTCTGCCAGGTCTTTCTGGTTAAGCTCCTTTGATTGCAAAACATCAAGTGTTGGCAGTAACCAGTCTTCTACTTCATCTGTTTCCCTTTGCAGCCTACATAGCTGATCACTGACTGTCTGCAGGGTGGATCTCTGCTGCTTGACAGGGGCAAGGACTTTGCCAAAGCGGGAATTCATTTCATCCAGTTTGCTCTGGATGTTCATGACAACACTAGGATCACTAGTCTGGATGAGGTTGGAAGCAGCTTCATTCACCTTCTCAATATTGGGCCGCAGACTATCTAGTCGATTTTCTAAATGCTGCAGAATTTTAAAACAAAATTAATTATTTAGAAGAAGCAGAACATTTACCTAATACAGTACAATTTGTTTATTATTTATCTCAATTCAGTAAATCTAAAACCAATTTAAAAATTGAAGAAACATAAAATACACACAAAGAAAATGAGGTGAAAGATAAAGTTTTAAAAAAGAGTGTCATTATTATGAAAGAAATAAAATCATTTTAATGAACTACTTAAATCCTTATAACAATATTTACCCCATATTGTTTGACACTCTCTAGCAACGGCTCTTTCCTCATCAATACAGGTGCCTGTTCAAGACGTGACTGTGCATACTCTACATCCTGGATCTGTCGGACTAGGTTGTTCAAGCCTTCTTGAACATTGTTTGAATCAGCCAAGACTGACTGAAGGAGGTTACTTCTTTCTAGCACCTTTGCTTCCAATTCATTATATTTGTCAACCTTTTCTCCTAGGAAGTTAAAAATATTAGTTTTAATAAATATGTGTTACAATGTATACCGTCATTAAACCATGACAGAATTTCACCTAGTAGAAATGGAGTAAACAAAATAATGAGTTTTGCCCAGGCAAGTTGAAGAACATATCCAAATTGACAGGTTGGGACTACAAACTACTAAAGTCGCAGCCATTCATGGTATAACAGAGTTCATTTGTAATGAGAGATAAATTAACTCAATTTCACAACCTGGAACATATCCAAATTTACAGGTTGGGACTACAAACTACAGTACTAAAGTCGCAGCCATTCATGGTATAACAGAGTTCATTTGTAATGAGAGATAAATTAACTCAATTTCACAACCTGGAACATATCCAAATTTACAGGTTGGGACTACAAACTACTAAAGTCGCATCCATTCATGGTATAACAGAGTTCATTTGTATTGAGAGATAAATTAACTCAATTTCACAACCTGGAACATATTCAAATTTATGATCTTTCAAAGACTAATTATACCTGCAGTCACAATGAATGGTGTGAAAGACCTTATTTTAGATCACAAGCTGCAGGAAATTGACTTACTAGTTTGGAATGCTACATCTTTCTTAACTCCTTCATGAACTTCACAGAAATCTCTACTAGCTTCTTTCAATCTCTCAACTTCCTTGGCATGAAATAAGATATCGTCTGCAACAGTTTTAAGTTTGCTCAATTGATGTTGAACAGTGATCGGTTCTGCTGCCACAGGCTCTTCCATAAGATGCTGGAGAGTATTAGTAGTCTCGTCAAGCCATGGTGTCAATGGTTCACTGGTGGAAAAGTACTTTTGTTGTTTCTCTGTCACTTCTTGGAGTTGCTTTGAGTGTTCAAAACATTTAGCTTTAAGACGGTCATATTGTGTGTTCATGTTTGTAAGCTTTTCGTGGATGACATTAGGTTGCGACACTTCACTGAATGTTCTGGTGAACTGACGGGGTAAAACTTTGCCACGAAATTCAGCTAAGTCTTCTTTGTAACTCTAAAAGTCAAGATTATATAAAAATATGATAAAAATTACAAATTTGCACAACAGTAAAGTCACAAACACATGCATAATATAAACTTATTTGCCATCACAACTGATCACAAAAATAGTATAAAGTCTAAATTGGGCTTGTTCAAATTGTCCACACAATATTATGACTAATGAATATGACAAGTTTTAAATAAACTAAAAACAACATTACGATCATTGATGCATTGTTAATTGTTAACACAAACCTTGGAAGAGTTAATAAACTTCTGTCCAGACATATTAAGGTATTTCAGATCAGCAGCATGGGTGATAATGTCCTCTGTAAATGCCTTCTGTGCACTATACTGCTTCCTAAGACCTCTGGAATCTGTCTCCACATTTCTTGCAGACTGCTCAAGCTTATCTTCAGCTCCTTTCATCCATACATCAAAGTTCTCAACTTCAGGCTCGATCTTCTGCAAATCCTCTGTGGCATACTGGAGTTTTGACAACCGAGCATGAGAGTTTGCGTGTACTGTTTCATAGCGTGCCTTCAGATCTTCTAAACCTTCTTGCAATGTCTGTCTTTCAATGTCTTCTAGTTTGTCTTGTGGCAGTTTCAATACTTGTTGGAGCTCCTGCATTACTTCTAGTACTGGTGCCTGGTGGCTAAGTACATCTTTATGGATAACCTAAAATTATGAATGTTAAACTATTGATATTGTGCTATATTAAGTCAGACAGCTGCTTGTATGGATTGGAACACACATTTTCAAGGAACATCTAAATGAAAAGCTTACCTTGTGCTGGTTGAGTTGATCGGTCAGCTGCCTAGCCTGTTGGCTAAGAGGCTGCTCTGACCCGAGGTCATGCTCAACCTTATTTAACCAATCATTCATGCCTTGCAGGCTTTGAGTGGCTGATGAATACTGTTCCTTGCTTTTAGTCTAAGTAAAACAAACACATAATTGTAGCAAAATTGTCATTAGTGTAGAATAGTAGTTCAATGATACAAGGTGGTAGATTATCTACACTCGATCACACAATAACAGTATAATTAATCATCTTATCACCTCAGTTATCATAACTACTGTATATATTCTGAACTTACTTTCTCCACAAAATCTTGCTTTAACTGATCCAACTTTGTCTCCGACTCTCGGTATACAACGTCCGACTTTTGTGTCACATTGTCATACTGAGCTCGGAGATCAGCAATTTGATGCTCCAATCGCTGTGCTTGCTGTGGAGTGATTTCATTGCGCTTGTCTGTCAGGAACTGCTGAGTGTTGTGAATAGCTTCCAATATGGTTGGCTTGTTTGTGGTAACATCAGTAACTAAACCCTGTAAGATGTTCTAATGCTTAATAATTTATAAGAGAATAACTAACTCACCGGTAGTAATTTATATGACACATCTACATTTTGTTTTGGAGTACTATAGTTGCAAAAATCAGTATGGATCGTTATTAGAGCACAGACATGATAGAAAACTCAACTCAATCAGATTTAAAAAAAAAAAAACATAACTAATTTTGTAAATCACAATCAAAGAATTACTCCATATATAGACTCCATAAACTTCCTGTTAACAACATGAGGAATGTTAGCCTTGCTGTTAAATATCTTAGAGAACTTCGCTTCATGAGAAAAAAGTTTAAAAAAACTTGCCCTGTAAACTTCATACTCTGTATTCAGCTGCCCAAGCTCTTCACTCTTTGGTGCTGATTGTACAAGTTTTGAATCAACCTGTGTAACCCACTCAACTAGGCCTGTTACTTGGTTTGACTTTTCAAGGAAAGATTTAGTCATGGCAAGTTCATCATCTCTAAAGTTTAATCGGTTTACCAAAGTATCATAGCGATTCTTAACTGATGACAACTCTCTTTGTATTGGACTTTCTTCCTCTGCAAAAATTAAAATATTTAAATTTTGTATAAAAAGTACATCAGAACATAAATCACAAACAAAATCATTGTTTTCCCTCAAATTTAATATGAGGAATGAGCCCAGTATGAATAAAATTGGTGGTACAATATTTCATTGCACTGCTCTGTATGTCCATAGTTCTGATAAATTTTAATTCAATTTAAATTAATACCTTCAACATCAAATTTATTATCCTCTTCTTCTCCTGTTGTTTTACGTGTTGGTGGGGCACTGTCGCCAGCCAAACCAACTTGAAGTGACCGATAGTGTGGTCTAGCATGTACAGGTGATTCTTCTTCATGCATTAATTTGTCAAAAATTTGACCCAACTTGTTTAGGTCGGTGACCTTTTGTTTGTACGCACTGACCTCTGATTTTAGGGGCTGTAAAAATAGGAAAAAACCGCTGCATCAACATACCTAATTATTTTTATTTTATTTATTTTTTTTTTTTTATTTATTCGTCTTCTCACTAACTCAGTTAGTGAAGGATCAACAGGTGGTAAACACCTCTAAAACGGTCCAGTCCCAATTTGCACAGTGGCTGTGTGTGACAGTGGCTGTGTTTGTGTGGACTAGTACACCGGGGTAACCCCCTACTCATCTCGAAAGATGTACTAGGTTCTTTAAAGTGCGCATGAGCTATGTGTACACTGGACCTACGGTTTATAGTCCTTATCCGAGAAGACTCGTTCTACCACCAGAACCATGGAGCGAGTGAGCCTCGAACCCTTGCCGATGTTATGGCTACGTAATTACGGTTCCACTGTCTTAACCACTCGGCCACTCACTCGCTCTGTTTGATTGAACACTAGCTTATTAAAAAATAACATAAACATGATTTAGTTTCTAAAAGATATCTATAAAAGTTTTCCTAACCTTGATTTGGTCCATCTGAGCTTGTACTGCTACAATATCGTCAGCAACTGGTAACAAATTATCAACCTTGTTTTCCATTGTATCCAACCAATAGGTGACATCACGATTGTATTGTTGATACCGCTTGTTTGCTCTTGCCTTTGAATCAAACTGCTTAAATCTGTAACCATAACAATTTGACATTTAAGAAATAGCACTATAGTTAGCAGCAACATGACCCTTAGGAGAGAAGCATGTAGTTGAAAAGACCACAATGTTTGTGGAATGCGCTACATAAATACATTAACACTGATGAATTACCACAAAAACATTGAATCAAATAATATAATTATTTACACATATGTTTTAAAAACTTAAAATCACATACTGGTGTATCAATTGAGATACAAATAAAATATCTTTGATCTTTGATATCTATGATTTCTGGAAAAATTTAATAAATAATAAAGTCACAATCTTCTAACCTTTTAGCAAGAAGCTCTTCCAATAATCTCCAGTTCAGGTCTACATTTCTCATCACAGTTGTCACATATGAAGTGTCCATTGCCTTGGAGTTGCGTACCATATCATCTCCAATAGAGTGGACACGTTTTAAGCGAGGTCTGTTCTCACTCATTTGTTTCTTTATTTCCTGTACAAAACCAAGAAGACAGATTTTTCAAATTTAGAAAATGCTTGTTGATATCAAATTCTTAATATTCAGCAGACATTGTTTATGTATCTGTATGAAGCTGCCTTTACCTTAAAAATCTATTTTTAAAAAAACTTCTCTAAATTGCCACAACGATGGGATTATCTCATCAGTTGATTTTTGAAAGGATTTTAGACACTTAACAAACCAACCTTGAGTTCTTTTTCAAGTGCTGGCAGTTGTAGTTTGTTGATCTCCTTTGACTCAAGTCTGTCCAATACAGGTATCAACCAATCTTCCAAAGTCTCCACTTCCTTCTCAAAGACTTCCAGATTATCACTAATCTCTTGCAAGATGTGTTTGTGTGTGTCGGAGGTAAGAGCAAGTTTACTATAACGTGTATTCAATGCATCAACTTTAGCCTGGATATTACGAGCTACTTTAGGCTCCGACGTTTCAACAAGTTTGGCTGCTTGTGCCTTTACAGACTCAATGCGTGGCAGTTGACTCATGATGGTCTCTTCAACAGCCTAAAAAGAGAGTTTGTTATTTAGTCTGTACTGATACTTCATCAAATCATTCATAAACATGATATAAAAAAGATCTTGCTATTGACAAAACCCGCCATGAGCTGAACCAATTTGGACCAAAAAAGCCCATTTACCATAAATTTCAATTCTAGTCTCTAGTTTCAACAGGGGTTGCTTACCTTATGTTCTTGGATGGTGGCAAAGAGTGGATCACGTTTAGCAACCACAATGGTTCCCTTTTCAATTCTATGCGATTCTTTCTCAGCGCCATCGATCCAATCAAGTAGGTCATCAAGGCCATCCTGCACATTCTGTGACTCTGCTAGCTTAGTGTGGAGAACAGCATCTCGTTCCTTGATTTGACTATCCAACACTTGATATCGAGCAAGTAATTGCTCTGTTGTAATGAATAGAAAAAAGAATATTGTAAATATCAGCCTTCTGAGAGTAAGCTACAAGGTGGTTGGCCAAAGGAGAAGAGATAATTACAATCATATGAACCAACCATCTATAGTTTGTGACAGCTTCACATTGCCTCTATGCCAAAACTAGTAATAGTTCACCTCACACGGCTTTACAGAAATAAACATTCAACCAACAGAAATTAAAGGTCTAACCTGTTGTAGCACTAGCTACCACCTCTAGCTCTGGTTGAATAGCACCTAACTCATTTGCTGTTTCTTTTGTCTTATCAATATCTTTTAATTGACTGCTGACTGCTGTTCGCAATGTCTGTGAAAACAGGAAAAATCCAGTTTATTTATGGTTTATGGTTGATTTGATATTTTGAAAAATCAAAAATCAGAATTGAGCAATAGACATTCATACCTTAAGTTTATCTATCTGTTTCTGTACCACAACAGGATCTGCTCCAACTGGTTCATGCATAATCGCAGTTGCAGTTGATTCTGTATCGTGGAACCATTCTTGTAGCTGTTCGCATTGATCCTCAAACGACTGTTGACGTGACACAACTTCTTCTAGGTCGTCAGTATGTTCCGTACTACTGAGCTTTAATCTGTCATATCGTGCTGTGATGTGATTCAACTTGCCTCGGAGAACGTTGCTTGATGATTTTTCAGCGAAATTGCGTACAATTTGGCGAGGTACTGCTTCACGATATGCTGCTAAGTCTTGTTTGTATCCCTAAAAATAGAAAATATAGTACAGTTAGCATAATGTCTATTCCAATGTCAAAATCTAGATAGTAAAACTCCCAGACATTCAATTTATATTTGTTCAATTGTAAGCAATTTATTGATTTACTCCATCACAAAGTCAGCAGTTACAGTGCTAAAAGACAATATTGTATATACTCCAATCTAGAAATATTATTAAACTAACCTTAGCACCCTCCAGAATCTTCTGACCAGCCTTCACAATATACTTCAAATCCGCTGAATGAGCTATTACATCTTCATTGAATCCCTTTTGGTTGTTAAACTGACATCTGTTACTGGTGAGATCTTTGCCGATGCCTACCATGGAAGCATCCAAAGAGCCTTCAGCAGAGTCCAACCACTTCTCAAAATCTTTTACTTCCTCCTCAAACTTGGAGATGTCCTCTTCAGCAAACTTCAATTTGTTCAGACGGCTGTGAGATTCTGTGTTTGCAGCATCAAATCGATAGCGCAAGTCTGTTTGGTATTCTGATAGCTTTCGACGTTCATCCTCGCTCAGATGTTGAGCATGTTGTCTGAGAAGCTGCTGGGAGTCTTGTGTAGCTTGTACAACAGGAGTCTGATGAGCCTGGATGTCTTCATGTATGGCCTAAGAAAGATCAAATAGGTGAAATGTTACCATAAGAAGTTTAAAAATGTATGAACTATGGTTTATATTTTCTTAATTTAGAGAATCAAGTTATAACAACATTTACCTTGTGTTCTTTAAGTTGCTCAGTAACTTCAGCTGCTGTTTCTGCTACAGGTTGCTCCATTGCTAAGGCACTCTCTCCTGTACAGATCCAATCAAGCATGTTCTGAAGACCTTGACATATTCCTGTGTATCGATCACTTAGTGCAACCTATTAAATAGGAGAAACATTATTAAAATCTTAGTTTTATAAAATATTAGCATCAGAATAGGAACATATTATACCAAAATATAGCCCAGCTACCAAACATTTTGAAAAATAAAACATAAGTAAAGTTCTAAATTCCTACATAAGCTAATACAATTTAAGTTATGAATGAATTAACGTTAATTCTTGACATGCATTACTAGCTATACAGCTGTCCATACCTGTTCTTTTTCTTGTACATCGAGGTGTTCCAACAGTCGCATTGATTCCCTCTGCCATTCATCAGAATTAGTGCATAAGGTTTCAAACTCTGATCTAAGGTCATTTACTTTGTCTTGTAGCTCTTTTTGCAACATCGGTGTAAATGAATCTCGATTGTCCCTTAGGAACTGTTCAGTGCCGTGGATTGCTTCAAGGATTGATGGTTTACTTGCCAGGAAGTCAGTATTTACAGTCTGAAAAAAAAACCAATGGAAGCATGAATGATAAATCAGCATGGATGTTGTTAAAATCTCCACATGATTTGATGATAGCAACAGTAATTAGATAAATAATAATAATAAAATAATAAATAATGTTTGATATGAATATACGTACTGTGAATGCGTCCATCTCTCTTGTTAATGGAATCAGTTCTCTGCTAACTGGCTTCTTATCATACAGGTTTTCATTAATTTCCTTGACATTTTCGGTCACTTTCTCGACAGCATCCTTCTTGTCCAACCACAGGCACATTACTTTCAGTTCATCTAATAATCCAGCTATGACCTTATCAAGGTCGTTGTAACGTCTGTTAATAACAGCTAGTTCTTTCTCAACATCGGTGTCTTCTGCAATATTAAAAACATTTACTTACCATTTAAACACAGATTATTTAAATGATATAACTCAAAACAATAAAACAAATCGGAATATTGAATATTTGCGGGAATCTACAGTAGGATGAAGTAACTACTTGTGTCATATTAATGTGCATACAGGGACACTGAGAGGCAGTGATTTCTCAGTGTTCCAGGTCCAGACAACAACCAATTACACAATATGCATCCTGTAGGTTCTAAACTCCCTATATATATATTTAATACCTTCTAATATTGTCCTCTCTAGACGGCTGACATCACGGTCTTGTGGAGGTGACCACTCAGTTTGCAGAGTTGCACCAATATGCGTGGACCAGTATCGTCGACGGGATGAAACACGTGCTTGTTGCTCACGTTGCAGACTATCGAGATTGCTTCCTAGTTTATTGACCTCTGTGATCTTGAGTTTATAGTCCTTGATCTCTTTCTGCAGAGGCTATTGTATTAAAATATTGGCAATTAACAATTGTATTCCAATTTTTGTTAAAGAAAGCTTAGTTAGATAACTGAAAGAAACATTTAGTGAGACTTAGTCATCACTTTATTTTCAGACAAAAACATCTATGCTGGCACATACAGCACAGAATATATGAATATAAAATTATATGAAAATAACACCTCAATTTCAAATTTTCAATTTATGGTACTGATGTTATAACTAACATTTCTGAGAAGCAATGCGAGAATACAGTTCAATTGGTTAATGTGCAATATTTAGAATACAGTATAATAGTGTAAACAGCTAAATCTTGATAAATTATATCTAAATCTCCTTAAATAGAATAATTTAGAATTAGAAATGATTGCATGAACTTAACTAAATAATCAACACTCACCATTGATGATTAGTTGTGATTCCCGAAGAAGAGGAGAATGATGGTGAAAATTAAGAAAAGAATGTTAGCAAGTGAATCATAAAAAATGAGAATTATTTCAAATTAGAATATATTATCATTTTTTTCAGTTTTTTTATTTTAATTCTGTGGATGAGCATTAAGCCAAAGCTAACCTGAGCGTATTACATTTTTAATATTAATTTACAGAAATAAAACAAAAGGTTAAAATGCATTAATGATAATATATAAATTTAAAGCAATACATGACATGTGCATGATGATAATTATCATATTTCATTACATATACACCAAATTATTCAGCATGTAGTGCTGTGAAGAAGTGTTTAATAGTTGTGCAACACAAAAACACTAAAAAATATCTATTATTTTAAAAGTTCATTATTGGTATAAATCCTATGATATCCTATTGTTACTTTAGGAATATCCTAATATCTCTAATATCCTCATTAAATCCAGTGTCATTTAAATAGAGTTTCATTGATTCCTATTTGAGTGCAAAGTTTGACAAAACTGTTGTTTGTGTATGGTGATTTCGTATATATTGTGCAATGATGATTATTTGTTTTATTAACATGCAGTAGTAATAGCGTATATACAAAATCAAAATATATTTGTTAACAATTGCCAAAAATGTTTTTAAAAATAAAAGAAAATATCAACATAATAACGTGACAGGAAGACAAAATGGTTTCTAAGCATTTGCAGAGTGATTGAAATGAAAAAAAAATGTCACCATTTTAAGAAACAAAGAATTTGTTTAAGCTAACAATTTCAATGACTTTTTCTTTTTTGCAAAATGCATACAAATTTAATTAATTTAAATTCTAATTTATTACCTAAAAGCAATATTGCATTTTTAAGCATGCTTTAAAAATCTATTTGCTATATGATTGAAGAAAGTGAATATTGAAAGAAATGTACTGCATGTGTGTTTACCGTAAGTTTCTGTATTTGCATTTGTATACTTCGAGTTTCTTTAGTACTGGGGTTGATGTCTTCTAAACTCTGCTCTGTGTTATCTAACCAGAAGTCGACTTTCTCCACCATACTGTCGTATCGTTTCTTTGCTAGTTTACGATCATCCATCTGACCATATCTAAAAAAAGGGAGATATGTACTCTGGAAAAATTTCTTTTGTGATTACATACCAAAAATGTCTTTGTTGAAACTAAAATAACTAAAGGACACCGAATTCATTTACAAAATATGATACAAACCTCTTGGTCAAGATGTCCTGCAGACATGTCCAGTTTTGATTGAGATTGGACAGAACAGCTGCAACAAATGAGGAGTCACTAGCTCTTGGATGCTCCATCAGCTCCTGTCCAAGGTTGTGAATGTCCTGGTGTTCTTGAAGATGGTTGTTGACATCATTAGAGATGGCCTGGAAAATAGAATAGAATACATTGGCATTATATGTAAAGACATTTTTGAAAGCAATTGGATGGCAGAAATTTACATGATGCAGCTTTACCTGTAATTCCTCTTCTAGATCTTGAATATCTTTCTTCATAATGTCAGGACCTTCCAGTTCATCTAATACAGGCATCAACCACTCTTCCAATTTGTCTACATCTCTTTCTAGATCGACAAGCTTTCCAGAGAGATTCTGAAGAGTTTCTCCATGCTGTTTCAATTGTGTCTTTGTAGCAGAGAATCTAGAGTTGAAGTTCTCAATCTTTCTCTGGAATAGTTGTCGTTCCTCTGGACTGCAGTTCACCATAAGTTTTGATATCTCTTGCATAACTGAGTCAATGACTGGCTGGTGGCTGTTGATCTCTTTTTCCAAAAGCTTAAAAATTATATTTGAAAATGTTGTTAAAACAGAATGTAGAGCATTTGTGTATGTTTGTTATGTTTGATGGCCATTAATTATTATTGGTTTGGTATATACCAAAGTTGTAATGGTGTAATCATTCAAGTATCTCTTACTCTATATTCTTGCAGTCTTTCCACAAGAGGCATCTTTTTAATCACAATGACTGTTCCTTGACGCATTCTGAAAATGATCTTCTCTTTTTCATCCAGCCAATGGAAGAGTCCATCTAATCTCTCTTGCAGAGACTGCATGTCTGACAGAGATGACTTTAATGCTTTCTGCCTGCCATCAATCTGTCCTTCCAGATCATTGTATCGTTTGACAATATCAACTAAATTAAGAAAAATTGCCATATAAAATTTAGCAATATTCATTTGACAGTATTTGAATGATGTTTGAAAATATGTAAAAAAGGTTGGGTATTGTGTTCTTACATGTGGTTTGATCGACATAATCACTGGTGCTTGTTTGAGCCTCAATAAGTTCATGTCCTGCCTCTTTCACAGCATTGATGTCTTTGCCATGAAGTATAACAGCATCAAGCAAAACCTATAAAATCAAAAGATATTGTAAAATGTACAATTCTGTAGTTTGATACAGTTCATTTGAATGTTCACTTCATTGCATTTTTCTGAGGTTTCATCAGATCAGTGGTACTTGCAGTGGTTGTTTCACCTTATAGTAATAACATAAAATGTTACTATTTATACACAAGCAGCACATATAGTCAAGAACATATGTATGCATTAAGCAGTCATTTGTGTTATTTCTTTAATATAAAATGAACCATACCTTTAGACGATTAATTTGTCTTTGAATCATGTTAGGATCAGAACCAATAGGTTCTTTCAATAATCTCTCCAGATCAGTTCCAACATCTCCTAACCATCGATATGTTGTTTCAACCAGGGTGTTGTAATGGCGGTGTTTGTCTACTAACTCTGAGAGATACTTCATGTAGTCATTGCTGGTTAGTTTCAGCTGGTTATAGCGATCATTAAGATCTGCCACAGTGGCCATGATCAACTCTGGTTCTGGATTTTCTTGGAAGCTACGATTGAATTCCTTTGGCAGAACTGATGTTCTGAATTCACTTAGTTCCTCACGGTAAAGCTTTGCATTTTCAACCACTTTATAACCAGACAAAGTTCTGTATTTGAGATGTGCAGCATATGTGACAATCTCTTCAGCAAAGGCCTTATGGTGTTCTAAGTTCTTTTCAAGATCTTGTAGGCTATTGGCAACGTCACATTGAACCTGATCCATCTTAACTTCAGCAGACGATAGCCAGGTAGTGAAAGCTGCAATGTCTTGTTCACCATGCTCCAGATCACCGACTGCTTGATTGAGTTTGTTCAATCTTGTATGGGACTGCACAACGACAACGTCATATCGAGATTTGAGATTGTCTGCTGTTGATTTCAAACGGTATGCATCTTGCTCTTTCATTTGGCTGCCATACTGTCTCACCAGCTGATTGATATTGTGGATTACCTGGATGATTGGCTGGTGGGAAGCTTCAATATCTTCATGAAGAACCTGTGATGGTAACCAAAAATGAAAGGTAGTATAATTGGACTACTTGGGAAAATTGACATGTTTATTATTAATGTTTATTAGACTTTGCCGATTTTACTACTTCTAGGAATAAAATATAATGGGTTTTCAAAATTGTCCCACAATACTCGGGCATTCATGTAAAGACCTAATAAGCTTTACAATACCTTGTGTAGCTCCAATTGCTGCTTCAATGATTGCAGAACCTCCTCCTGTGGCTGTTCCTGTCCAAGTCTACACTCAAACTCTGTGATGTTATCCAATAAGGTTACAGTTATAGATGTTGTTTCTTCATATTTGTTACGTAGTGATGTCTGGTATAAACAAAATATGGTAAAAATATTGTCATGATTTATTGTTTAAATGCAATGTTTTTTGGTTACACACAAATAGCTATTTGTAGCTAAGTAGTATTGAGAATAGAATCTTAATTTTTAAAATAAAGTGAACTAACCAGACAAAGCAATGTGGAGTAATGGTCTAGCACTTAACAGGCATGGGTTCGAGACCATAAAAGGCCTAATCTGAATTATTCAAGGTAGATCTCTGGTGGTACATTATTGGAACTTGCTTATATGAGTGTGATTTTTTTTTTTACATTTTAAAATTTGATTATTGAACGTACCACTTCTGTTTGGATCTTTTCTAATCTTATGATTTCTGCTTCAGTATCTTTGTAGATCTCATCAGCATTTCCTGTGATGTCTTCAAATGACATTCTTAGGTCACTGATCTTCTCTTCCAACTCTTCACATTCCTCGTCTGTCAGTTTGTTGCGATTGTCATGCAGGAACTGGTCACCAGCTACAATGGTTTCCAGAATCACAGACTTGTTGGAATTAATATCCGTGTGAACATCCTTGAAAATAAAAACGATTGATTGATGTAATTAAACAAACATGATTGAGGTAAAAACTAAGCATTTTTTAGTTAATGTCAATGTGGACATCCTTTAACATGCATTTTTCAGATACAAATTGTTGTATTAACAATGTTTACGTAATAAAAGTGCAATATAGTCTAAAATGATTTTCTAGGCACAATAAACAGATGAGCCTATTATGGACTTTTACTAGAGGGGATGCTTACTCAAAATGAGTATTGTACACTATGTGTAAATGCTTAATACCTTAAACAGAGCGAACTCAGTCTTCAAAGTCTCCAAGTCTTTACTTGTGGGCTTCTTTTTCCGTAAATTGCTCTCTACAGCAGTGCACCAGTCTAGCCTGTGATTTATCAGTGTGAATTTCTCTAGGAATTGACGTGTCAAGTCGATGTCAGTCTCGCGTTCACTTATTCTGAACTTGAGGTTGTTGTATCGACGTCTTGTGTCACGCAACTGATGCTGTACTGGTGAATCTTCTGAATGTTAAAAAGAAAACAAACATTTTTAAGTAGGAATTTGCTGATGAAATTCATCATTCTAACACTAATACTACTACTAATACTTCTAAATAACACAAATTTTTCTTTTAATGAAAGTATACGAAAATCTCAAAATTGTGTACATTTATTTTATGTACAATGAAGAACTACAATGCATTACAAAAGGCAACATACATTCCTTTAAATGAATGAATTCAAAATGCAAAATCATACCTATGCCATCTCTGATATGGAGGATTGATTCACTGAATGTTGATGCTCTTCTTTCACTTGGCATGTACCCCCCTGCTGTGTATGTTGACCTATGATGAGGTTTGGTTGGTACAGGTGTTCTGAACTCAGTCAGTAGGTGATCAAGTGAATGTCCAGCCTTTTCTAGTTCAGCAATGTCTGGTTCATAATCATCAACTTGTGCTTTAAACGGCTGGAAAATAATAAAAAATAGATAGATTTTATTGAGTAGTTTAGCTAAATGTATTACAAATGCTTAAAACTGTTTCAGACTTTGAAGAGAAAAACTGTAAAGAAAAAAGCTGTGGTGGGATGGGTGTAGAGGGGGAGTATTTGGGAGAATTGTTACTATTAGGATAACTGTTAAAGTAAATGTTATGTTTATGCAAAAATGGCATGAGTAAATGCCACCAGGTGTATGGTTTCATTTGACAAAAGAGTTGTTAAATAAAATATTTACAAAAATGCTTATACCTCAAGTTCTTTGTCTTGTCTGTTTAGTGTTCTCAAATCTAAAGAGATAGGTTGCAATTGGCTCAATTTGCGTTCCATAGTTGTAAGCCAGATACCAGTGTCCTGGTTTCCAGTGTGGTACTTATCCTCAGCTTGGTTGAGAAGAGCTAACTGCTTCTTCCTATATGAAAACATTTTTAAATTGATATTGGTGATTATGACAATCTAAAAAAACTTTTTTATTACATGATTTTATTATTGTATATTTGTTTTAGAGTTCAATTTATTTAAATCTTTATTCCAAAACCTATGTTACCCCCAACATATTATACAGGTGCTTATGAGTTGTGAAATTTTATCAGATACAAAAAATGTGTTCAGATGTTTGTTCTATGTAAACAACTATTAACCAACCTAAGATTGAGCATGCTCTCATAGGATTGAAAGTTTTCTTCCACATTATTCAATACACTGGAAACATATGATGCATCATTAGATTTTGGATTCTTGATGAGTTCATTACCGAGTTGTTGGATGGTCTTTAAATCCGCCTCAAAAGCAGTCTGTTGAGATCCCAGATCCTTCAAAATAAGTCAGTTACAAGTTTATAAAACATGTGAATAATATTTAGATGTACAATGTAGCATTGAGATACATCCACACTTTGGGGTGATAGTATAATGTCCTGCTACCAAAAAAAAGTGGACCACTTTAAGGAACTGCAGCCACTGGATTACACCAATGATCTTGTGATAGCTGGGGTTGCAGGCACTAAGTCTTACCTTCAACCTGTTGACAATTTCATTAGTCTCTTGTACCATAAAAGTTTCACTCTCAAGTGTCTCTAGATTTGGCAGGATATTGTCTTCAAGACGATCAACCATCTTCTCCAGATTGACAAGTTCTGTCTTGAGATGTTCAAGATCATCACCATGTTTTCTTGTAGAAACCTGTAAATTGTTGTAACGTTTGTTGACTCGGTTTAGCTTTTCTTGTACAGTTGTTGATTCCTTGTTCGGTGAACTCTGTAAGATCTTTGCAGCTTCTGCATTTACAGTCTCAACTGGAGCTCTGTGACCAGTAATATCATCATCTAAAATCTGTAGTAAATGGAAAAATTGCTGCATTAAAATCTTCTCTATAGAATTTATAAAAATAGGGAGTTTAACATAACAAGTATTTTTCATGTAGGCAAGTCAGTTCATTCTTACATTATTAAGATCAATCTGGTCCATCACTGCTTCTGTCTTCAAAACAACTACAGTTCCTCTTTCCAGTTTATGCTGGTGTTCCTCAGCTTCATCAAGCCATTTCAGAAGCATATCCAAATTGGCCATCAATCCTTGAGACTCTGATAGAGCTTTTTGTAGGCCTTCGTAACGTTCACCACTTGTAACCTCAAGAGCTTGATATCGTCTTAATATTTCATCTAAAGTAGAAAGAATAATTAGGTCATACCTAGTGGCAAGTAGAATATCATAAATAATAGTCGAGAATCACAACAAAAGCAGCACTCAAGAAATCGAGAAGGTTTTCATACCAGTTGTGCCTTCTACTTGTATTCTAGCACCTTCTTGAGCTTCTATCAAGTTCAGCCCAGCAGATTTTGTCATCTCAACATCAGTCCTATGGGTGGCAACTTCTCTCTTGAAGCTATTGATCCTTTCAAGTTGCCTGTGTATTTCCTCTGCCTGTGCTGAAAATGATTCCTTTTTCAATTCTATCAACTCCTTTTCTGCTTCTTCTAACCACCTTTCAGATGACTCCACTCTGTCAACATAGCGCTGGTGATGTTGCATCAGACTATTAAGATATCTACTATGGTTCAGAGTTTCAACCTTCAAAGCTTCATGTCGGTCATTCAAGGTGCTTATTGTTTGTCGCAAATGGTTGGTTTCTGGTGTCTCTTCAAAGGTACGCTGTGCTTGTTTTGGCAGAACATTTGACCTGAATTCACTCAGATATTCCTGGTATGCCTAAAAAACAAATGTAAAAGATTAAAATATGATATATTATAACATTTTTGGTTGAATTTAGAAACAATATCGCTAGTCCTAGAAATCCTACCGCCTCTTTTGAATGAGGACAACAAATTAAGACAATGACGTACAATAAATACTTACATTTGTATTTTCCAAATATCTTTGTGTTGCCTTATTCATATATTTCAAGTGAGCAGAATGAGTCACAACATCATCAGCAAATGGAATGTGTTCTTCGGATTGCTTCTTCAATGTCTCAAGCTCATTACTTACACTCTTTTTGGCAGTTTCAGACTTCACCTCTGCATCTCCAACCCATTCAGAGAACTCTTTAATGTCCTCTTCTAATTTAAAAAGATCATCAAGTCCAAATGATAACCGTGTCTGTCGTTCACTGCCTTGTTTAGCAATGGTGTCATAACGAGAGCGAACCTGCTCAATGTTGGATAGAAGCTGTTGTTTTTGTGTTTCATCTAGTTCCTCCTCAGATTTTAGAAGATGCTGAGCTTCTTGGATAACATGCTGTACAGGTTCATTATGTTCTTGTATGTCTTTTATAAGCACCTATCAAAACAGGAAAAAAATGAAATACTTAGTGTATAGTGGATAACTTACAATAGTAAACAACATTCTATTACCAAATAAATGGTGCCTGATAATTGATCATAAACCTTAAAATTCTTATCAAACACCTGTGCTAGCCACTTCACTACTCTACAACATGACAACAGCATATGGCTTGGAAAACCCCAACATCAAAACCAAACTTATCCACTAGTAAAAACTGTATGCACCTTATGCTCTTCATATTGATGGGTGAAGACGTCGCTTTTCTCTGGCATTGGTTGTTGTGATCCTAGAGTCTCCTCCGTCTGTTGAATCCATTCAAGCATGTCATCCAATGCTTTTACATCACTGCTAAACTCTTGATCTAGTTTTGACTGCAACGAGAAGATTAAAATATCATGCAATATATTGAAAATAACCCTATTTTAGTAGTATTGTTTTAACGATTATTGATTAATCGAAAATCCTTGAAAAACTCCCTCCAGGTATCGACAACATTAATGGAACTGTAAATTATTATTGCATGTAATGCTGAAAACTTTCAGTACATCCTAAAAGAATTTAGTTTCTTCAGAAGAGGGTTAATATTTATTTTGTTGTATTATATGTGGTGCTACTGAAATAAATGTTGTTTACCTTCCTCTCATTTTGGGCATTCAATGACTGAAGTGTATTTTGAGTGGTATAACACACACGTTCTGTTTCCACAAGAATCAGATCTGTTCCACTACGAAGGTCATTGATTAGGCTCTGTAGATTTTGTGTTTTTTCAGGTTCCAGTCTAGTCTTGTTGACTTTCACAAAAGCTTCTCCATCACTAATGGTATCCTGAACCTTAGCTTTTTGCTGTTGGACATCGAACTGTACAGCCTATAAAAAATAAAACGAAAATGTGATTAAAATAAATAATGTATAAGTAGAAATATTCTTGCCCGTCTATTGACTTGTGATGACCAATAGCCTTAGACCGTGTCACTTGACTCATCTCTTGTCTACCATTCTCCAGAAGATGTCAAGACCTTCTCAATCATACATTATTTCCTTTTGAAAACATCTTCATGCATTATTATGTTACATATACTTATTCTCTATTTTTATGTTCAAAAGACACTCAAAACATCCTTTTTCCATAAATGCAACACATTTATAGGCGACATTTATTTCCATTTTTAAATCACTTAACATAAAACATACCTTGAACTCTTCAAGTTCTCTTGCAAGAATCTTTGTATCTGTACTTGAGGGTATCTTCTCCTTCACCTGATTGTCAGCAGCTGCAACAACATCTTTAGTCTCCACCAAGTTGCCAAGAATACCAAAGTAGTCATTTGTAAGATTCAGTTGGTCTGATCGTGATTTCAGATTGTTAAGGACATCGTTGTAACGTTCATTAATATCATCAACCTCACATCGGATTACAGACTCATCCATTGGTGTTTCTAAAATTCAGAAATATATTTTCAGTTGGTTTCAATAAGATCAATATTATTGATTTTTATAAACAGAAGATAAATAACAGTATATACAGAAAGAAAACCCGAGTTGCAACATCCAACAACCCAGACTAAAATTGCAAGTACCCTACCATTAGAACACTGATACTGTACTTTTATACTTATGTTCAGGCTTGATTGGATAGTAATCTCAACCAAAATGATGAAGTAACACTAGGCTTAATGCATTGCCCTGTTAATCTATAATTCTGAGGGCAGGTATGGAAAATCTGTAGTGCTATTTATGGTATTAGTTCAAATTTTACCAGAAACACTATGGAACTTGTAGAGCTATGCTTGATACAATAATGGTTCAGTTCTGTGAATTAAAAAAAAAAAAGTTACCATCAGCAAAGAATGAATCCATGTCTTCTATGCCCATAATACTGTGTCTCTTTAACAATTTTTCAGTGTCAAGTCTGGTAGATCGACTGTGAGTTGTAGCAGGAAGAGGAACTTCTGTCTCCTTGATCACATTGTCAAGATGCGAGCCTAGCCTGGTAACCTCCATCACTTGTGGTTTGTGTTCAGTAACTTCACTAAGCAATGGCTATTAAATAGAAGCAAAACAAATAAATGTATCAACAATGACATGGTGATAATAGTCTATTTTATAGTTACACAGTCTATGTAAATCTGGATTTCTGTGGTTGTATACATACCTCAGTCTGTGTAATCTGCATCTTCAAGGCACTACACTCCTCAGCTACAGGCTGCAGTTGTGAAACCTGTCTTTCAACGTTCTCAAGCCAGAAGTTGACATCATCACGAGTTGCATCGTATTGTTTAGTTGCTGTTTCACGATCTTCAAGCTGCTTACTCCTATTTAATGAAAATATCATTTGTTTATATAGAAAAAGATTATATTACACATGCTTATTATTTCAAGAAACTCCTACACATAGTTTACTCCCTTGGCATTCACCTTTTAAACTTAAAAAAGAACTATTTTCTCTAATGACACAAATGCATACACTACATAAACTATTGACATTAGCCCCACAAAAAGGAATATCATAAATACAAACCTTTTATCAATAGCGGTGTTTAAACTGTTCCAGTTGTCATCAACGTTTTGGAGGGCGCTGCTAATGTAGGATGTATCACATGACTTAGGATGATGCATCATCTCGCTCCCGAGCTGGTGAATTTGACTAATCTTTGGTTTGTTGGCATCTCTTTGTCTCTTTATATCCTGATATATAATATAAACATTTATTTATTTCAAATAGTAAATAAGCTCAATTTAATACTAATTTTATTAACAAAATTTCTCATTTATATTCATAGTAAATTAACAAATTAGTAAAAATAAGTATACTTGAGTACTTGAACATAAAAAATTAAAATGTTTTGATAACTGACCGATAGCTGATCTCGGATATCTGGAAGATTTGAAGCCATAAAAGTCTTCGACTCTAAATTCTGAAGAACAGGCAGTTCCCAGTCTTCTACCTCTTCCACAACACGTTCAAACTCTTTTAGATTTTCTGTGAGGTTAAAGAGATCCATGCCATGTTTCTGTGTTGAATTCTCCACTACATTAAATCTTTCATTTACTTTCTCCAATTTCGACCTGATCAAATCAGCTGAAACTGGATCACTAGATTCTGTTAGTTGAACTGCTGACTTGGTAATAGCTTCAAGGATTGGTCGCTGGCTTTCAATATCAGATTGGAGAACCTGAAAGAGCATGAAAAATGCACCTTAATTTTTAAAAACAAATATAACAGCATTGTTTGCTTATATTATAGGAACTACTATTAGGCATTATAATAATTATCTGACCATTCTTGAGACGAAAACACTTATGTCCCTTAAATTTCTACCTAATACATATAAAATTAATAATTAATGTTAAATTTTAAGCTCTATATTTTTTTTTATACATACCTTGCATTGTTGTTGGTTTTCAATCAATGGATCTTTTTTGAGCTTAATGATTGTTCCTTTGTCCATGTACTGCACTCGTCGATCAGCATCGTCCAGCCACTTCACCAGATTGTCAAGACCGTCTTGTATTGTACCAACCTCTACTGATGCTTTCTGAAGGGTCTTCAAGCGGTCATTCAGGGAAGCTTGTAATTTCTGATAGCGGTCTTCTGCTTCATCTGTTGACATTAGTAAATAATTGTATGATTAAATCTAAATTCAGATATGTTCCAATTTTGGTTTTGTTGAATAATGGAAAATCATATCAAGATTGACTGATTGCCAGCTATCAATACGAAACAAGAAAAATAGAAGAAAATAATCATCTTACCTAATTCTGTGTTTGTATTTGCTCTCAAGTCTAGGTGTGCAGTTATAAGCTCCTGACAAGCATATTTCAATCGCTCCATGTCAACAGCATACAGCACAACAGTATCCAGAAAGTTCTAAGGAGAACAAAGTGGGTTGTAGAGTGAAACTGTACCCTATGTATTGCAGAAGATCCTATAATTTGTTCTAAGTGGGGTTAATTATGACGTTTCATACATACATATGGATAATTTCATTATGAATCTATACCTTTATTTGATCAATCTGTTTATTAACTTGGCTTGGTTCAGCTCCAACTGCTTCATTCAAGATCTTCTGAAGTGTTCCCTCAGATTCTGTCAACCAATGATCAACCGACCTCTTCTTATTTCTGTAGTTTTGCAGCTTATCCAATACATCATTAAGCTTGATGTTGAACTGGATAGCGTTGGACTTCAGTGACTGGTAGCGAGTGTTAAGGTTTTGCATAGTGCTGGTCACCAAGGTACTTTGAGGGTCTTCTTGGAATTTTTGATTGAAGTCATTGGACATTGATTCAGTACGGAAATCTGCCAATTCCTTGCGATATTCCTATGAAAAATTGAATAATTAGAGAAACAAAATAAGCTTATTTTCCACATTCATGTATTGACAAGTAGATGATCAGACTTCAGATCCAGCATATTTTTTTCCAAGATTGCCTCTAAGAACCAACTGGCACCAGTTGGAGGTAAACGTACTATACTGCTCTGAGTAGAGTTAAGGTGCACTGAACATTACACACTTCTGATTTAAGATATCAATTTCATTAATGGCTGAGGGCAAGGTGGGTTATAGCTTGTTTAATTAAATTTTAAAATTACCTTTGATATTGCAACCAGTTTCTGTCCAGTAATGTTAATAAATTTAAGTTCTCCTTTTTGATCTTTAACATCTTCTACAAGTGTCTTCTGCTGATCAATTTGCTTTTTGATTGGCTCAACCTCTTTTTCTATCAATTTCTGAGCTTCAGTTTGTTTTTCTTCTGTTGAGCTCAGCCATGTCTCAAAATCTGCACTCTCTTCATCAAACTTCTTCAAGTCATCATCTGCAAACATGAGCTTATTTTGTCGGTTAAGGGACTCTGTGCTGACACGATGGTATCTATTTCGTAGGTTAGTCTGGATCTCTTGTAACTTTGTCTTCTCCGAGCTTGGAATCTGCTGAGAGTACTGGTCAAGTAGTTGTTCAGTTGTCTGCACTGCATGGATCAATGGTTCATGATGAGCTTGAATGTCGGCATGGATTGCCTACAAAAAATAGATTTATCATTCTATACTAATACTACTGTACCTGAATGGATGACAATATCTATCTATTTATAATTTTAATTCATTCTACAAACAAAACTAATTCCTTTACTTTAGACAAAAAGTGTACACTTACTGCATGTTCCTTTATCTGTTCATCCAATTCTGCAGCCTTTTCTCTTTGTGGTTGCTCATTAGCGAGTGCATTTTCGATCTTAGAAACCCAATCTAGAAGATCCACCATAGAAGCATGGCTTTGTTTGCAACGTTCATCAAGAGACATCTGATGAAAGAAAAGAAGATATTGTTGCAACAGAAATATCTACCTGAATTTATGTTTCCTAAAGTATGCTTAAACTTATTATACTCTACCACCAACACAGATGCAAAGGATTAGACTATCCATAGGCCAAATGCATCACAGAAGAAAATATTTGATTTGTTTATAAAATATGATGAGCTATAATATCCTCTATTTAATTTAATTAAAAATACTAGTTACCATTTCCTTCTGCTCCGTTTCCAGCTGACCGAGTCTTACTTCTTCAGCAGTAAATGTCCGTTTTGATTTGTCAACAACATCTGCATAGCCATTCTTTAAATCTGCTATTAACTGTTGGAGATCTGATCTCAGTTTTGGTGTTAAGCGTTCTCCATAGACCTTTTCTAGATTCTCCAACGAGTGAATTTCTTTAGAAATTGGTCCATTGTGAGCAACAATATCATCACAGATGATCTAAAAATAAAATTTTGTTTAGATACATAAGAAATATAATATAAAAAACTGTTGATAAAGTTAGATACATGAATATATGAATTTTAGTAAAATTAATTTATTTTCCCTCAGATTAACAAATGATGAATACCAAGTATATTGTATTGTTTACAGAAGAATCACTATAAAGGAATAGGGTTGTCCAAAAGAGGGGTTCTAGTGAATATCAGTAGATCAACATTCCAATCACAGTCTTTCTATTCAATAGCTGTACCTTAAATGTGGCAATCTCTGCAACCAATGAGTCAACATCATTGCTAACTGGTATTTCCTCTTCAACTTTGGCATAACTGACATTTATCCAATTTAAGAGGTCTTTGCCAGTAGTAGTTGTCTCCACATATTGTTGAAGCATTTCAAGATCCTCAATACGGAAGGTAAAATTCTTGAGAAGGGCATCATAACGTTCATTTAGATTTTCTGCCTCTATCAACACTTCTGGATCACCTGTTGGGGGAAAAAAATTAAGGACAACATTTATACCATTACCAGTTAATTACCGAAAATACGCAACATGCAAATAAAGATAATTTGGTAAGGGGGAAAGGGCTGTGAAGGCAGATTTAGAAAGATTTATAGATATCTTTATTATACAAAGATCAGAAACTCATAATGGATGATGCTGAAATCCAATTTAATTGAAATGTAATGTAATACCTTCTTCAATGAAACTGTGATCCAATACAGACTGCTTTGCTTTTTCCTCTGATAAATGTCCATGTTCAATGAACACCGACCTCTGACATGGTCTTGATGACAGAGGTTTGTCAAGAGTCTTTAAGAATCGTCCGTAGCTCTGCGCTGTGCTAACAACATTATCCACATTTGGCTTGTAGTCAATAACTTCTTTATTTAGTGGCTATTAATAGTAAGAGCATTTCAGTAAAAGTAGTTAAATTATTATTTATTTCTACTACCCATTAGTTACAGTATGATGGTGCTGTAGTAATTCAATTCTGGCTCCAGACACGAAGCTTATAAAGTTTTCAACATTAATATATACAATGTTTTTAACTGACTTACTTTGATCGTAGATAATTGATGTTGAAGAGCTCTGGAATCATGAGTGATGGCTGGTAACTGATCAAAACGACGTTCAGTTGTGCCTAGCCATTTTGAAACATCTTCGACCTTAGCCTCGTGTTTAGTCTTCATTTTCTCAAGGTCAACATATTGCGCATTTCTGCAACAAAATAAATAACACATCTCGTATACGAAGCATGCAAATCTGGCATATGTATAAGTCTACTTTATGTTCGTATACAGACGTTCTAAGGATGGATACTGGCTTGGAGGGAGCAGAAGTGGAAACAGCTATGACAGACAAGAAACTTTGGAGGGCCATGGTGGTTTGAGGACTCCACTCGCCATAAGTCAAGTCAAGTTATGTTCAATTGCATTACTAGATATAAGCTCACAAATTAAGTTTCATATTCACTTCAGTATGATAATAAGGTATATTTGTGATTTTCTTACAGGACAAAAACATACACACGACACTTTAAAAAAGTAATTAAAAATAAATACTGTTGCAAAAAAAAATTTGAAACTAGGCATTTGAGCAACATTTTTCACAAATAAATGCGTTTATCCACTTTGTTATATAATCTTTCTATTCCTTTATTACTATAGCTTTGACATTTTAATTTTTTAAGAAATTTAAATACTGAACAATGTTTTATGCTGTACGGTACCTTGTGTCTAACACCTCTTCTAAGGTTCTCCAGTTGCTATCCATGTTGTTGGTTACTGCAGTCACATAAGAGAAGTCTTTAGCCACTCCATTCTTGATGATCTCTTCTCCAATCTTATGTATCTTCTCAATTCTGTTTTGGTTCTCTATTTTATTGCGAGTAATTTCCTACAATAAGTGGGAAAAAATGAGATTGATTGGATGAGTTTTAAAAATAGAATACCAAAATTTGCATGCCCCAAGGTGGAAATCTGGTATCTGTCCTTAATGAATTTGGAAATACACACCTGGAGCTGTTGGTGTATATCAGGCACTTCTTTCTTCATAAATTCTTTTGATTCTAAAATATCAACAGTTGGTAGAACCCAGTCTTCTAATTTTTCTACTTCCTTATCGAAGTCTTGAAGCCCATCCAGTAGAGACTGCCATGAATCACCAATAGTCTGTGATGTGTCCTTTAAGTCAGTGTATTTTGTGTTGATGGCATCAAGTTTCTTTGACAGTGTAGCAGCTACTTCTGGCTCACAGCTCTGCATGAACTCTGTTGTGGTTTTGTTGATGGTGTCGATACTTGGAGCATACCCTTCCAGGCTGCCATGGACAACCTTATTTCAAATTAAAGATTATATTAAGAATAACATCACACCACAATTGTCATTGGTTTACAAATTCAATTAATCTTAATTTGAACATTTGGGAATAATACATTTTTAAGGGGAAAAAATGTTATACCCTGGTAATTACATTGTATTGCTGTATTGTCTCTAAAGCCGGTTTCCACTAGAACATAATGTGCAATCGGTCAACCTCCAGGGGTTTTATGTTGTTTTGTATTGCGCTTATGAGAACTAAGCTTTACAAAACAGTTATTTAATCTGATTTGAAACTCAATTCAAATTCAAACCAACCTGTTGCTCATTGACACTCTCCATTAGTGGTTCCTTTCGTGCAACAATCACGGTACCAGTCTCCAATCGTTGCACTTTTTTCTCTGTTGTGTCCAACCAGTTAATAATTCTGTCAAGACCTTCGTTCATGCCAGCAATTTCAATCAGCTGGCGGTTAAGTATGTCAGAACGATCTGCAATCTCACCCAGAAGTCCATTGTATTTTTCCTCAACTGTATCTAATTTAATAAACGTTAATTTAATAGTTATAACTATGTAAAATTATCACTCAAATTCATACATAACACAAAGATTGTCTAAATTCTAGGTCATACTAATATCAAGCCAAACTTTATAATATAGTACCAAACTTTTAAAATACAAAGTATAAAATAAAGCTAACCAATAGTCTTGTCTACATCAGTGCGAAATTCTGGGTGACCATCACAAAGATCCTTCCCGGCATCTTTCACACGCTGAACATCTTTGGCATGACTGACAACATTTTCATGGAAAGACTAAAAATCAAAATAAAATTCATTACAAACACAAGTCGATTTAGCTATTTTTTATTTTAACAAGTGCATTTTAGATAATCATCTATGAACTATGCTTTGTTTTTTCTCATGTTACGCTGTATACAGTTAATAGGCAGATTAGAAATTTAAAATGAATACAGTGTAATGTAGCAATAATTCGTTAAATTTTAAATGAATAAAGATCACTTACAGTCAATCGATCTATCTGCTTCTGAACAAAGAAGGCATCAACTCCTATAGATTCCTTAAGTATTCTTTCAAGAACCTCATAAGCGGACTGCAACCAGGTCATGACATTTTCCACTGCATCTTTGTACTTCTGCAGTAGGTGTAGAAGATCACTAAGGCTGTTGAAGTGACTGCTGCAAGTTCCACTCAACTGATCATATCGAGAGTTCAGTTCATTAAGCTTCTCTAACAGTACACTTGCTTTGAATGGCTCATGATAACTGGACCTTTTACTCAATCGTGGCAGTACTTTAGAGCGGAATTCTGCAAGAGTCATTTTGTAATCTTCACTTGCTTTGTGAAACTTTTGTCCCGATATGTTTAAGATTCTGAGATCACCTTTATGGCCAAAGACATCTTCATTAAATGATTTCAGTTTGCGAACCTTTTTTCGTAGTGTCTCTGTATCAGAGCCAACCTGTTCAAGAAATGTTTGCATGGTATCCTCTGATTCAGTCAGCCACTTTTCAAAAGATTCAAGCTCAGGTTCCAAGTTGGTTAGCTCTTCCAAAGCTGCTATTTTTATTTTCATACGCAGTTCTGATTCAACAGTTAAGGAATTGTAACGGTCACACATAGCAATCCGACCATCCGAGAGTTTTCCCTGAATTTCTTCTGGAAGACGTTCTTTGTTTGTATCTAGGAACTGAGCAGTGTTGTGAGCACAGAGCAAGACAGGCTGCTGATGACTCAAGACATCATCATAATGAACCTAAATAAATAGAGTAGAATAGATATTTCTTTTGAGATTTTCCTTATAATTGTCCTTATACAAATGAAAATTACTGATAATATTGATTGTAGATCAATTGATATCCATCACCAAATATTTAGTTTTAAGAAACCCACCTTGTGTTCTTGAGTCTGTTTTGTAAGGTCATTAACCTGCTCTTCCATCAGTGGTTGACCAACAAACTCCTGTTCCTTTCCACTGATCCAATCCAGCAATGCCATCAGATCATTTGTGGTTGACTGGGTCTCTTTTTCTAATGTCATCTTCGTAAGAGAAAGGTATAAAAACATATTACTCTTTTTAGACAAACAATATAATTTACATTTTAAAATACCAATTATTTATTTTCTAGAATAATATATGTTTATTGTTTTGTGTTGAAAGTTCTTGTGAGCTCTAAATATCACAATATTTTGAAATTTCACCGATTATCTTCGTTTTAAGCTTTTATTAATGAAAATATAAATTAGAAAATTAATGTTAATAAGTAATGAATAAAAACAAAAATATCTAAAAAAGAGATTAATAACAGAAAATAAATAAAATCGTGCAAATTATAAACAAGTCTGGTTAACAAATAAAGCCCTTTTGGATCTGAAAATGATAACACTTCAAATATCTTTTAAAACAAATAATTCTCAACAAATAAAAAACCCTGAATTGTTAAGTTTGATGGATACAACAAATTATTAGATTAAAGAAAGTTAATAAACGTGGGCATAAAGACAAAAATCAAATCAAACTCGTGCAGGTTATTCATTTATTATGTACAGCCAAAAGGGTTATCTATGTATATAACCATTTGATACATCTATTTGATATATATTTCATTTGATACATATTTCATTGTAGCACAACAGTTTGCCTACTACATTATGTATGTCAAAGATTAGGTCACAGTAGGATCAGCCAGCCATTTTTAAATATATAAATTCTCCTAAATTTGTGAGTCACACAGTTGAATCAAGCATCTTATATTGTCAGTTCTACTGATTTTTGTAAACATAAATAAATTATCCTCTCTCCTAGGCTTTTTTCAAATTGTAATATTGAGTGGATACAAAATGTGCGTTGTGTTTTAAACAAATTTAAAAGTTGCCAAAAAGTTAATAAATAACACCCATTGTATTAGTTTTATATACAGACTTACTTGTAGAAACAGCCTCTGTAAAAGGGAAGGTGGACAATGTAACATAAATAAATGATATGAACAGTTATCTTTGATGGCCAGCACATTAATAGTGTATACAATTATAAATAAAAACTAATACAGAGTTAATAGCAAGAAAATGGAACTGTAGTAAAAAAATGTACAGATTAATAACGATGCAATAAAACTATAAAGAAATAAAAGAAAATAAAAACAAATAACATATAAATATAAAAAAACATACAAAAACTCATATTTAGTAATTTTAAACTCTGATCTTGTATTCAATACATATAGAGCACATATGGTGGAGAATTAGGTTGTAGTGAAGCTGTAACGTGCTTGCATTTCAATCCTAAGTTCCATTCCTGACCTAGTTCTTGGGATTGTTATTCACAAATATAAAGCTTAAAAATGCACACCCTGTATTAGTGTACTTAGTACTTAGTACACTAATACAGGGTGTGTATTTTTACTTGCTGTTGAATGTGTATAAAATAACAACATATTATAAACTACAAACCTTGTTTGTTTGTTCCTTGTTCAATTTCTTCAACATTGTCTTCCAACCCTTCAGATGATCCATGGACAACACCAATATATTCTCATAGTATTCCCTCAGTTCATCCAGACATTTTTGCATCTCTGCTTGCTGCTCAGCTGTTAGCTTGTTACGGTTGTCGCGAAGGAATTGGTCGCAGCTTTGAAGAACTTCAAGAATCTCAGATCTTTTGCTCTGAAGTTGATTGTGCAGTGCCTAGAAAATGGAAAGAAGTACATTTAAAAGATGATAATGGAGAGTTTTACTGAACTGTTTAAAAAACAAGATGAAATACAGACAGGGCTGAACTTTTTTTATTATGTATTCAATGTTCAATTGTATGATTAAAAGAAAAATACCTCTTGTTCGGCAATGACATTCTCTAGAGTAACAACATCAGTGATTGGTTGTTTCTCTTCCATAAACTTGGCTTTGATTGGTCGAGACCAGTCAAGGAGTTCTTGGAGATCTCCCAGATAATCTTGGTACAATGTCAAGACCTGAATGAGATCCTGGATGACCTCTTCACGCTCTGTGATTCGATCCAGAAGATCTTGATAAAGTTTTCGTAATACCTTGACATCATTCATCAGTTCAGTATCTGTAAAGACCCAATATCCAGACTATTAAACAAACAAACGCAGTCAAGTACAGTAGAACATCTATAAGGGAAAACTTCAGAATCCAACCAAAGTGTTCAATAGTGTTAAGAAGGGGTTTTACTATAATCAAATGCTATGGACATATGTCTATTAAACCTTGGAAACTATGGGTGTAGCAGCCCAACATTTCCAATTCTTTCTGAAAAACCACAACTCTTGCTTTTATTACAGTAGTGAGTCAGAAATGGATACTATTATTAAATGTCCATACCTTCAGACACTTGGAATGTCTGTTGAATATCAACAACTCGTCTTTGTATTGGTCCATGGTCTCCTGGCCTCAGAGCAACATGAGTTGATTTTCGTCGATTGGTAACAACTGTCTCAGTAGCTTGTATGAGGTTATCTAATGTCTTTGCCATATCATATATCTCATCATACTTTGGCTTGAAGCTTGCTACCTCTTTTCGCATGGGCTTCAAAAAATAAATGAAGTTAAAAATAAAATGTTTGTCCATCTATTACATTCTCGGCAGTAATTTATTTTAATCCTTAAGTCTTCAATTTGCTACACTAAAGCTACTTAAGTCATTACCTTCATTTGTTCTAGTTGTGACTTCAATTGTTCAAGATCTCGGACAACATGAGGCAGCTGGTCAACTTTAGCCAGAGTGCTATCATGCCACATACTAACCAGACGAACAGCGTTCTTGTACTTGTCAGTCAGATTCTTGCGTTTAGTTAGGTAGTCAGTTCTAAAATGAAAATCAAATATTATTAAAAATATTTGATGCTGTAAATGTTAAATAATAATGCACATCAAGTCCAAAAAAGGTAATTTGTATGACTGTCATCTTTAAACACTTGCAAACAATAGGAAGATTTTTTTAAACTTTATTCAAACATTAGGGGATTTTAAAATCTAGACAGGCTTTGTCCTGGTAATGACAATACTATAAAGAGCAGTAGCATTAAATGTGTCTTTTTATTAGATCCTTCACTCACAATCTTGTCAATGCATCCTCCATCGTCTGCCAATTTCGATCAACATTTTTCAGTAGGTCAATAACAAAAGCAGAGTCACGCGCCCTCACATGATTAATGAGTTCATCGGCGAGCTTCTTGATTTGTCGATACTCTGGTGCATGCTCTTTTATTTCCTCATTAACCTCCTACAAAAATAATAAATATTTTGATCATATATGTTCTTCCACTCATAATAATATTAAGCTTTACAATAACAACCAAATATTGGCAGTATATTGCCGATTATACACAGTTTAAAAGCGACTTAAAATTGGAGAATAAACAGACCATAAATCGGATGACTGTAAACCTTAGTTAATCTTTCAAAACCTATTATAAACAAATACCTGTAAAACTGCTTCTATTTCCTGTATATCCTGTTTCTTCAAATTTTGTGATTCCAAAGCATTCATTACCGGGAACATCCACTCTTCCAATTGGTCAATCTTCTCCATCAGGCCAGACAGCATTGACAACATCTTTTGGAGGTCGTCTGCATAATATTCTAAGCTACATATGTACTTCTTGTAGCGGGAAACCACCTCATCAATACGCCCTCGCAGCTTGTGGGCCATGGCTGGTGTGCTTGATTGAAGCATTTGTGAAGTTTTGTTTGTTATTGCCTCAATGACTGGTCCATGTGATTGAAGTTCACCTTGTAACATCTTTACTTGCTGAAGCTGTTCCATGATTGGCTCAAGTTTTACCACAACCTTTGATTGATCCAATGGCATTAATCGTACTTCAAAATCATCCAACCAAACACTGGTAGTGTCTAAAGTATCCTGTGTGTTTGTCAAGTCGGTCATTGCTTTCTGAAGTTTGTGACTTCTGTCATTTACCTTTGACCCAATGTCATTATACTTTTCGCAGAGGTTATCTAAAGAATGTAAAATGAATAAGAAAAAATGAGTTTAGTAATGAATGTAATAACACAAAATGCTTCTTTAACAAAAAGAAATTATTAAAATATAATTTAAAGTGTTTGTTGACTATTTTTCATGTGTGTTACAAACCTCTTTTTTATTTTAAAATATTAACATGTGTTATACTTTTTAAAATTGTCTAAAAATGTAAAATTGTTATACAGTAACATCATTTTCATATTATATGAAATACTTAAACATCATGTATACTCAATTGATAACTTAATCTCACCAATTGATCTTTGAAACTTGGGCTTAAGTCCAGGCTGTGATTCACATAGTTGTACTGTAGTCACTTTGATCTCCTCAATGTCCTTTAGATGAAGATGAATATCATCTTGAACAGCCTACAAAAAATGTTATTTCAATTAGACTATTCACAAAGTTGTTCAGGTAGTTTGAATAAATTATTTACTGTAGTCCTTTTCATGTAAAACTGTGTATTGCACCATAATGTGTCTCATTCATCAGTACAAAGTACAGTAAACTACATCCAGATATCAGGGCTGGGTCCTGGTGCCAAAAGGAAGCCGCAAGACCTTAGTACAAAGTATAGTAAACTACATCCAGATATCAGGGCTGGGTCCTGGTGCCAAAAGGAAGCCGCAAGACCTTAGTACAAAGTACAGTAAACTACATCCAGATATCAGGGCTGGGTCCTGGTGCCAAAAGGAAGCCGCAAGACCTTAGTACAAAGTACAGTAAACTACATCCAGATATCAGGGCTGGGTCCTGGTGCCAAAAGGAAGCCGCAAGACCTTAGTACAAAGTACAGTAAACTACATCCAGATATCAGGGCTGGGTCCTGGTGCCAAAAGGAAGCCGCAAAAGCAGCGCCACTTAACTACCTTTAAAATATATGAGACATGCTTTCTAACCAAATCTTATTCTGAAGATTTGGGAGCATTTACTGGTTTTTGGACTAATAATTAAGGAATGAATAAATAAATAAATAGAGGAATAAAAAAGTACTAATGGTGACATGTGCTCACCCTATTTTTGGCAATTTGTTCCTGTACTGAGGGAACATCACTGCCCATTTCTTCTGCTTCCATCTTCTTAACTGTTTCAGTAGACTCTTCAATCCAGATGGTGAATTCATTTGTAGACGTGTGCAATCGTTCATGAAGGCTAAGAACAAGTGTAAGTTTCTCTGTGTGCCGAAGGCAAATTGCTTTAAGATGTTCATATTTCTTGTTGGTATCATTTATTTTGTCTCTTATTTGGTTTGCTTCTGGTGGTTCAATATAACTACGCAATTCCTCCTTTGTAAGAGTTTTCTGTCGGAAGTCTGCTAGCTGATTCTTGTAATGCTGTAAAAAAAATTATAATACAATAACTTCAATTTTTATGTCCCTCAAATAACTATCTACCTAGGGAACTTTTTTAAAGAATTTGATAATAGCAATAATAATGATAATCATTATAAGGTATCAGTAAATAATTTAATTTGTTGCTATACCATGTTATGAATATTGTATTTGTAGTTTTTTATAGCATACAGTAATACCACACTGGCAATTACATTCTCTGCTATACTATATATAATAAATCAGCTTCATATTATTGTAGCAATATTATTCTGATTGCCTTATTTGAAATCTAATCTGAATTGTAGAAATTGTAGTGATATTTCATTCATAACTGACACCAAAATATTACCTCTGCAGATTTTAAAAATTTGGTTCCAAAGATATTCAAAAATTTGAGTTCCACAGCATGAGAAATGATCTCCTGGTTGAATTCTTGCACCTTGGTCATCTGGTGCCTCAGTGAATCACGATCTTTGGCAATATTGTGAAGCAGTGTTTCTTGTGTTCTTTCTGCTGATGTAAGCCATACATCAAATGAGGAATGTTCCTGATCAAACTTCTGTAGTTCTTCCAAGCCAATGGCGAGCTGATTCATGCGACCATCACTCTCTGAGTAAAGAAGCTCATATTTCTCCTATAAATTTAAAATGTCAATATGAAATGATTATAAATGATAATGATTATTATAAATAAGTTAGTATAATTAATACAAATCATCATTATCCAAGTTTTCAATGACCTATAATAAAGCCTCATGTGACAGTGTTTATACCTTCAAATCTTGAGCAGCAGCTTTGATGTTGCCTTTGTTACTGTCACTCAATTTATCTGGTCTGGTCTCCATTAGGAATTGAGCATTGTGAACTGCTATCATTACTGGTTCCTGTTGATTGCGGATCTCGCTATGAATGGTCTGTATCAACACAAATTAAATAAAATCAAATTGGTATAGAATATAAAGCCTTATTATTAAAGACTACAGTACAACTCTTGACAATTATAGCAAACCCTCTTGTGATTATCAGGTTTTCAAGAAAGTATTGTTACTGCACTACTATATTTAGTTAAATGGTTTAATTTCTTCAGATGATGCATTTCAGCCTTCTCAACTCACCCTATGTTCCTGCTCTTGCTCTCGGAGTGGTTGAAGCTGTTCCTTCATTGGTAATTCCTCCCCAAGTCTACTTTCAACTGATACAATCCAATCCTTTAAGTCTTTCATCTTCAAACCTTTGTCCTTGACATCCGTAAGCAAGTTCAGCTAAAACCCAAATTGAAAATGTATTTTATTAGTATTTGTTTGGTACAATATATTAATATATATTAATAATGTTCATGGAATAGAGTCAGGAATAGAATCAGGAATAGAATCAGGAATAGACTTGATTGAGGTATATATGATTTATGAAGTTTATAATAAAAATGACGTAAGAACGATAAGATGATGGCAGTAAAGATGTGGAAGGAAGAAGATGATGGCAGTAAAGATGTGGAAGGAGGTATAATTGCACTGAAAAGCGGGTTCTTTCTTACCTCGTCTAGCATACTCCTCAACCAATCTTGGTTTTTTAGGTGAGTTTGATCTATATGCGACTTCAGCTCATACACTTCATTTTGCAGTACTTCTTGCTGGTCAGATGTCAAGCTGTCTTTCTTCTGATGAAGGAATGTCTCTGCATCCCTCAGTGTGTTATCAGAGATTGGTTTATTGTTGACCAGGTCTCTTTCAATTTTCTAAATTGATATTTAATTATTTTTATTAGTGTATTATAAGCATCAAAGATTTTCAGAGAATTGATACACCTTTATACTTATACATTGGTATGTAGCAACAATAAGCTGAACATTTAGCTAATTATGTATTTCACTGTATTTCCTCTTTTTATACATCTTTTAATTATTTCAAAAGTCTTATTTTCTAGTTGATAAGATTTGTTTATTTTGTGTTTATTAAAAGAAATTAAGATCTTTACCCTCATATTGTCAAGCTGTAATTTCAATGTTTGGTAGTCCATGCTGATTGGTTCATGGTTGTCAATAGTTGTTTCTACGGCAACAATCCATTCATGCTGATCATGTAATGACTTGAGATGATCTTGGTGTTGTTTAGAGACATTGAGAATTGCATCAAGTTCCTCATATCTGACGCCCAATTGACTACCTAACCTGTTGTACCGGTCTACAATTCCTGTTACAACCTTTTCAGATGCCATTGTATCTAAAAAAAGAAATATAAATTGACACTTACTAATGAGATATCAATGTGTAGTAAGTAAAGAACAGTATATAGAAAGCAATACATCAAACGTTATTTTCCATTCTAATATTACAATCTTGTAACCAAATTTTGTTTTTATTACAATTGTGGAGTTGTCCAAAATTTCTGAAAGCATTTTAAACTAACATTACTCAATGCAACAACACATGTTATTTGTGATTGATAGATTAAATTCTGCAGACAATATTCATACACAACCGTGATATCAGCGTACTTTTGAGTCAATCAGTAAGCATTTGATAAAATATTGAGTGACTTACCTTCATCAAAAGATGAAAAACGTTTTGAAGGAAGAGACAGAAGCTTCTCACTGACACTTTCAAATTCCATTGCATTTACAGACATGCTTGATCGACGTGGAGTGCATCTGAAAGGAGTACACATGTCCTGGGTTAAGTAGTCCAGCTTGATTCCAAGGTCTTTGACTTCTTCTATATCACAGCGTGACTTTTCATATTCCTTCTTCAGAGGCTAAAATAGAAACAAATACCTTGCATTATATAAAGTGTAAATGGTTAATTACAGTATATCAGATGAACCAATTTGAAGATACCACAAATTAAATGACCTGATTATTGTGACTATTAAATTCCTGAACTAGGGAATTCTGTCTACATACTGAACCAATGACTATAAAAAAATCATTGTTTAAAAGTCACTGTTTATTTCTGTTACATAATTGCTAGTTTTTTAACTGCCAATCAAAGCATTGCTTTATATTCTCATTTGCATAATGTATTGTTTTCAATACAATGACTATAAACACAAAAGAAAGTTGTGTCTGTAAACAACAATGTAAATTAACATTGTAAGTGACCCAATAACATTAATTATGAATGCCAAGTTAGAAGATGATTAAATACAATACAATGTAGAAGATACTTTCATATTATGGCTATGTTTTACATAATTCTCCTATAACAAATTGAAAGTATACCTCTAATTGTTGCATCTGTATTTGTATGGTATCTTTATCACGTGATATTGGTTTCAATGTCTGTACTTTGTCAAACATCGTGTTCAACCATAGCGTTACTTTCTTCACTTGATTTTGGAAGGCCTTTGTTGCAATCTCACGCTCTGTATACTGCTTTCGTCTAGAAAAAAATGTTTTATAAGCTATTCAGTCATTCAGTGGAAAATTCACAAATCATTTAAACAAAATATGATATTTTCATTTTTTTGACCTTTTGACATTTTAATAGTAGTGTGGTTATTTTCTTTAATAAACCTCCTAAAATAAATTAAACAATACAGTGCCTGTATTGTTAATTGACAGGATGATTTGGTTATTGTTTATATTATCCTGAAGAACAGGACACTTTTATGGACACTGACCAAATCATAATAATAACTAACTCTTTTACCTCTTCTTCATCAATGTGTCAAGACTTCTCCAATTTGATTGAACATTCTCTTTTATCTCATCAATGTAGGACACATCATTATTGCCAGAATCATTTAGTAAAGTAATACATAACTGCAATATGCCTTCATACTGAGGCCTGTGTATTTCTATCTGTCTTTCAATATCCTGCAAAGAAAATCTCTATTTGTAGTATTTGTATTTGTATTTTGCTAATTTACTTTTTAGAGAAGGAAAAGACCCCTGAATAAAATAGTGACATCAAAAAGACTGGCTCTTCTTGGATCTGGATTGATTTGGACACAGCAACAATGGACAGAAGACTCTGCAAAACACTCGATGACCCCAGGAGGATGTAAAGACTAAAGTAACTGCTGCCAAAATTTATGGTAGGTAGAAATTTTACATTTCTTGCATAAATAATTGTTATGATATTTTATGATATGATATACGTTTTTAAAACTCACCTGAAGTTTTGTATTGCACTCTGGCAAATCCAATTTCATAAGCTCCTTAGTCTCCAGAACTTGAGCAGTTGGCAGAAGCCAATCCTCCAACTCTTTGACCTCATTATGTAGTCGTAAGAGATCCTCCAGTAGTGATGTCAAATAAGTTTCTCTGTTGTTTGATCGAGTGATGATCTTTCCAAAACGCGAGTTAAGATCATCCAGTCTTTTCTGGATACTATGAGCTTGTTTTGGATCACTGACTTTAAGTAGCTCTGTTGCAAGAGTGTTGACAGAATCCACGCTAGACTTGTGACTATCAATATCAATCTGGTGAAGCTGAAAGAGTAAAATGAAAAAACTTAGTAAATAAATAAATATTCTATTACTTTTAAAATAACATTTAATAACAAGATGAATTTTGCATGATTATGGAACCATTTTCAAAACACATACCTTGTGATATTGAACTTGTTCTTGTAGGTTGTCACGCTTAACGAGTACCTTTGCAGAGTCCAGCTTATCAAATGCATCCTCTTTCTCTTCCAACCATATGATGAGGCTGTTAAGGCTGTCCTGAAGGCTACGAGAGTTCATAAGGGTTCGATGCAAAGTACTGCTCCTCTCCGTCAGCAAACGTTCAAGTCTGTTATAACGCTCACTAACATCATCTACAATTATATATTGATCATAAAACAATTTTATCCAAATATTATATAGATATCAATATTCCACATCCAATTGTTTAAACATGAATGGAACAATAAACTTACCAATGGTCCTTTGGACATCAGGTTTAACCTCTGGCTGTGCATCAGTCAGCTCTCTTCCTGTATATTTCAAGTCTTCGACATCTTTGGAGTGTTTGATTACATCATCATTGAATGCCTGTAAAGATTAATGTTAAGATTTATCAAACTAAAGTAACTTACAACATCCTAGCAGACTATTCTAATTACAATTGCTCTTTTGACAGCTAAATGAATGATGAACTACTTTTGTTTCTGCTACAATAAATTAGTAGTACAATCTTTTAAAATAAACAAATCTAGACCTTAAATTTCTCTGCCTGTTCTTGGACAGTTGATGTCTCTGCTGCAATTGGTTCTTGCATGAGTTTTGCCATTGCTTTTTCTGTTGTATCTAACCAGTTTGTCACAGATGCAAGACCTTTGTTGTAATGCAAATGTTTCTTGATAAGAACTTCCAACCTCTTGCCAGCACTATCACACTTCTGTTCCAAGTGTTCAAATTCTTCATTTAGATGAAGCAGACGATCTTGGATTCCAGTTGAATCTGGTGCCTCGCTAAACACTCGGTTGAACTGACTTGGGAGGGCGGTTTGGCGAAATTTGTGTAACATTTGTTTGTAGACCTAAAAATATAGAATGACGAAGTTGAATTAAAAGATAAAACATATAAACATCTCCATCAATAATTCGAACATGACAAAGCCAGACAATTAAACATCTCTGCTAACCTTTGCATCTTCAATATACCGCTGTCCACTATCTTGCACCATTGCCAAATGTGACTTGCGTACATTCATATCGGAAGAAATCCCTTGAAGTTGCATCTGTTGTCGTTTCAAAATGCTTACATCACGACCAGGATCGCTGAGCAATCCATCGATATCGTGCATCGTCTTTCCAAGCCAGTGCTCGAACTTTGCAAGGTCATGCTCAAAGTTGTGGAGGTAGTCTAAAGCAGAAGTGAGGTGATTGACACGTTCATCCGCTTGGTTCTGAAGCAAGTCAAAATGACTGTATAGTTTTTTCTGTATATCCTGTAGTGTGGCATGATTTGGCTGCGTTAGTTTATCACCGCTGGTGTTCACAAACTTTTGGATGTTTTCAACTGTGGTTTTTAGTGGTTGTTCATGAGCATTAATGTCATCTCTCAAAGCCTAGGATTAATACAAAAAGTTAATTATTTTTGGTTCAGAAGGCACATGCAAAAAACCTAACAAGATGATTTTAACTTTACAGGATGATTTGTTTATTACAGTACAGTAGTACTGTATTCCCAAACTATTATTTGTATTTATTACGAGCATGGTGGTTTTAAACGATACATAAAGATTATATAGAGATTATATTCATTTTTTTTGTATTAATGAAAATAATGGTAATACTGAGTGACTCGAAGATAATAATAAAACATCACCTTCATTTTGTTGAGCTGTTCATTTAGGGGCTGAACCTGTTCACTCTGAGGCTGTGATGATCCCATTGCATGTTCCGTGTCTGACAGCCATTTGAGTAGTAGTTGTCCATTAGAATAAACGTCTTGGAAGTTCTTATCAATTAAATTCTACAACAAATATTTTAAAGAATTATTTACCTCCGCCAAGGAGGTATATGTAATCGGTAGCGTGTGTTTGTTTGTTTGTTTGTTTGTTAGCAGGATTACTCAAAAAGTAATTACAAGATCTTTACCAAAATGAATATACGGATAGATATTTGGTCAAGGACCATTCCATTAAATTTTGGGACCATGGTCCCAATTCTGGACCACTTTTTCGGTATACTGTTCAGACCTGCTAGTGTTAAAAGATAGGACAGAATTTTACAAAAGCCGGCGAGCAGTCTTAAAGTAACAAATAAACTAAAATTGCATTTTCTCGAGAACTACTTGTCCAAAAAACTTCATTTTTGTACAAGAGGCAAGAGGTATAATTTGTGATTTGTAAATTTAAAACATAATTTGATTTAATGTGCACGTTTTTTTGATGCGAGTAGTTGAAAAAACCTATTTCTTTTCAAATTCACTCATTTGATTTTCACGTTGCTGTTCTATTGTTAGTCAACTGAAGCTATTGTTAATTGAAAGGCTTGTTACATAACCATTACACCAAACTCGCATACACATGCTTGTAGTGAAATTAGCCTAAATCACAAACAGCATTAAGACACAGACATATATATATATATATATATTTCTTTTTTACCGGAGAAATCTTATGTAGGAGAATTTTACAGTAGGCGAAGGTATGCACTCTCGGAGTGTCTTTCTAGTTAACATTGAATTCAATTCCAATAACCAATATTAATAAAATAACTTGAAAGCGGGATTTTCAAGTCTAATTTTCCATCGGACGTTTTGTCTCATTTTCAAATACCAGTAGATTCCTGGCATTGAGCCATCCAGCTCTTTGATTGGTCAATTGATTCACAACTTACCAATTCCTTCTTTTCAATCATAAGCTGCTGATGGTTTTCATCAATACTCCGCATTCTGTTGTTTGCTATGGTTACGACCTCACGGTATCCAGTCTGTAATTCCTTGACCTTTCCCTTTAGATCTTGTTGTTGCTCAGGCTTCATATGTTTTTCTTTGTTCAATTCAATAAACGTCTCAACCCTTGCAGTCGTCTCTGATATTGGCACTTCATGGTATGAGATATCCTCAATGAAAGACTAAATATATATTATAAAAAGTAAAATTACAAAAAATAGTGAAAATAATAACAGTGAATATATGGGATATTGGAATGTTCCTGGACAATAAGTTGTTAAAAAAGTAATTTAAGTAATTATAACAAAATGGATAAAAATATAAAACTAAAAAGAAAAAAAAACAAATATTTCACCTTTCACAGTTGCTAATATTTTTGTTTGAAGATGGCTAATGAAATTGATCGTTTAGATTAATATAAATTATGTTGATTATAATGAAACATGTTTTTTAAAAACAAATAAAAGATACTTTTGAAAAAACCAACCTTAATTTTATCTTTTTGGAATGTTAGAGTTTGCAAATCATTACTGATTGGTTCAAGATTTTTCAGCTTTTGTAACGTAATTGTCACCCAATAAAACTGGTCACTGACAACCTGACATACAACACGGTATTCACGATCATACTCCGCCTAGAAAATTCAAGCCAATAAAATCGTAAAAATGTTCAAAAAACCATCTACCTGTACCTTAACCAAAACTTTACAAATAGATGATAATGTTCACAAAATGCAACATTCAATAAATGAGAACAAAATACAATTGGTTTCTGGGTGTGTTTTTGTAGAAATCTAAAATTCAGTAAAAGAATAATGTTAATTCATGTTTTTTTTATTTTGTATTGTTTAGAAATAGCTAAAATGTTTTATGTAAAATGTTGTGTAGTATTATTTGTAGTGAAAAGTTTAAAGCAAATAAGAAAAACAACACAAGCATCTCTAACGAGATCAAATAATACAACCGTTAAAACATTTATTAAACAAATTCATATTACATCAACTGTATAAATATTAACAAGCCTAATCCAAGAATTCTGACATTCAACTCTGTGTTGTTTCATACCTAGAATATGCACGAAGCATTGTCTTCTTTAAATGTCAATATCTAAATAAATTCCACTAATGTAGTGGTTGCCTGATATACCAAGGTGTGTGGTAAATAATTACAATACACCATGAAATGGTAATATAACATCAGCATTTCTTTTATGTTTTACTTACTATATTTTTGCTATCAAAGAAAAAGATTATTAACAATTCTCATTGAGAAAATAATTAGCATGTAGAGCCATTTCTGTCTTGACCTGCAACATTAAACTTTTACTGCAGTCAAAATATATCATTAATAGTAATTTTTTCTCAGTAACATTTTAGAAAAAGAGAAGTGTAATAAAATATCTATTTTCCACATAGGTATATAGATACAAAAGAAAAAAAACAAATTGGCTTTCATTCTAGACCACAACTTACCATTTTCCAATATGGATCAACAAATACAGAATCAGCTTGACTAGGTTTGCTGGTGAATACATACTTATCTTCAATTGAGACCGAATGAATCACCTGATCATACATCTGGAGTACAGGTGTTTCAGAAACAGGTTCCACAACTTTAGAATCTACTACAAATTCATCAATAGGACTTCCTTCAATGTTTCCTACAGTTAGTGGAATCTTTTCGCCCAGAGGTTCTTTTCCATCTTCCAGTCTCTCTTCCACATGATTTGGTTCTTTCATAACATGTTCAGATTTCTGGAATACAGGGGCTTCAAAAACTGGTTCCACAACTTTAGGATCTATTACCAATTCATCAATTGGTTTTTCTCTAAAGTTTTCTACACTTAGTAGAGTCTTTTCTTCCAGAGGTTCTTTTTGATGTCTCAGTCCCTCTTCCAGAGGTTGTTCTTCATTTGGTAATCCTTTTCCTATGTTTTGATCATTCCTAAATTCTTTCATAACATGTTCTTGTTCTGCTGGAGGCTCAGTGAATTGGATTCTCTCAACATATGTATGATCTGGTTCCGTTTCTTGTTTGGTATGTTCTTCTTCCCTCATACTAACATGTTTTGCTTCCTCCTTTTTGCCATCTTCCCCTGGTTCCTTTGTAACAAATTGCTTTACACCTTTGAATATTGAAAACAAGTCAATTGCTTTCTGTGGTATATTTAATTCTTTTTCCTTTGGTTCCCTTTCAAACACAACATCTTTTTTCACATTTTGTTTATGTTTAGGTTCTTTTGGAGAAGACAGAATTTGTTCTGGTTGCTCATCTTGTTTTTCATCTTTAAACATAGAAAATACGCCAAGCGCTTTTTGATAAAAGGAAAACTTTTCTTCTACATTTTTTGACTTCTTTTCATAATGTTCACTTTTACTCTGAATATTCTCATGATCACTATCCACCTGGTCATGTTTATGGCCATCTGTCTCAATCTTGTGATCTGGTTGATGTGGCAGTGATGTTGACCGATACAGTTTATCTTTAAGATTAAATTCAGCCGTTGGTGACTTAAGTTTTTCAGTGATACTTTCCTCAGAAATGTGTAACTCTTCTGTTGAAAGATCTTGTGGAGAAGCTGTACCTTCATCTGAAAGACTTGGAAAGTCTTTAAAGAATTTACCAATATTATCCTTCATAAAAGTTCCAATCATGGTTGGTAGACTATTACCACCAGCATCTCTATCTTGGTTGTATACGGTTTCTTTGGGTATGCCTGAAACATTCTTATCAGAATCTATTATGACATATTCAGTGGCATTATCTTCAAAACTGTATTCTTGATTGGTTTCAGTGTCAGGTGCTAGGTTAGGTTCCAGTTTACTGAAACCTTCAAGCAATCGTAAGTTACTTCTACTAGAATTTATTATTTGACTACAAGATTCTTCTTGTACATGTTGTAAAGAATCATGACATTGGTGGACATCAATTTCAGTATCAGAAAGAACAGGTGTTTCATTTCTGGAATTTAAATCTGATCCATCAATTTTTACAGATATCACATATTCTGATTCTTCATAAACTGGCAACTGATCCACATTTTGCTCATTTGTTGTTGGATTAATTGATGGTGAATCAATAAACACTGACAAGTCAATATTTAGTTCAGATGGTAACACTTCTGTCTGATCACATACATCTTCAGTGATACTCTCATCGGTGTTATCAGAAAGGGGAAATTTCAGATCAAAAGAAATAGGTGATACAGCCCTGCTCTGGATTGTTTCGTCAATTATAACATCACCAGTTTCTGGTGTAGGAACATGATCTCCTTCTTCAAGTGTAAGAAGTCTTTGGATGTCATCACAGTATTCACCAGCAATATCCTCTACAGATTTTCTGGGAATTTGGTTTATATCATCTACACTTATTATTAACCTTCTTTGCATGATCATATCTTCATTAACTTTAGTAATTTGTGGCATCTTAAACTCAACTGAATTCTTTGTAGATGGAACTATAGTCTCTTCTTTTATTATCTGGTGGTCACTCTCGGATATTATTGGAGGAATTTGAGATTCCAAAGTAGTGTTCTCTTTTTTATTTTCAATACAAGCATGCACAACAGGTATAACTTCAGGTGAACTTTCACTGGGACCAACAGCTTTGAAAGAAATGTTTTGCGCAAAATCTTGAGGAGATCCATGTACATCATTTGATGGTTTTCCTAACCAAGTAATGGATTCAGTGGATGGATGAAATGGTTCACTGATAATCTCTTTTGTCATGATAGATGAACTCTCTATAACCATTCTATATTTTCCTTTTTTCTTTTTTGTTGTTTCCTCTGGTGCAGATACAGAAACACCAGAAACGTTTAATGCCAACGATGGTTTTTCCACTGTTGTTACTGGTGGCACAAGCGTTCCGCTTTCCAATTCAGAATGTCTTGGATTCAATATTAAACCAGGTGTAAAACTTGACAACATATTTTCTTGTTCATGTTCCTCAATTGGACGAACTGTAGAACTTGTCATCTTGTACGTCGTTGATACAACCTGGTGTTCTATATTATCTGGAATTTCAACAGGTGTATTTGACCCACCAGAGACACTGATTGCTACTGATGTAATACCAAATGTATTGGAATTGTTTAAAGACGAATTTGTTCTTTCTTCTTGAAATACCTGTTGGTCTAGTTTTGTATCTTTTATTTGAATTTCTTGGATATCTGGTTCATTATTTCCATTAATTTCTGTGTGACCATTTTGATTTATTGTTATGTTTTTAGTAGTTATCGAGGAATCACCTTCTCCTTTTTTATTAATACTTTCTTCATCCTCAGATGTATCCACTTTTAAAGAACCATCTTTTGATGGTGCCAATAATCTTGTGAATGAAGCCATTATTGAGCCTTCTTTCTTTTTTATCTTGGGCTTTTTTTCAGGCCGCTTTTCTTTACTTGGTGGTTTCTCTTTCTTTCCTTTTGTAAATAAGGATGACTCTTTTTTAACATGTTTTAAAACTTTCTTTTCTTTTGTGTCATCACCAAATTTCTTTATCTCAGGAAGTTTTTTTCTTGCCTTCTTCAATGATGGCTCATATTCAACTTGAGTGGTCGATTTTACTACTGGTATGTTTTCAATACCTTTACTAGTGGCGTTTATTTTAGTTCCTTGCTTAGTTGGTTTATTTGGTAACACTTTCTTTGTTACTTTTCCAGTATCACTTTTTGAAGCTTTTTTGATGGGTGACTTTTTAGGTTTTTGATCATCTTTCCCTTTAGAAATTAATCCTTTACTATGTTGCTGAAGTTTGCCTTTCAAAGTAACATCTAGTTTCTGTTCATTCTGCTCTGGATTGTTATTTGAAACATTCAATTGTGTTGATACTTTTGGTTTTAAATTGGTTTTTGTTGAATTTTCTATTGCTGAGCTGCTGTCAGTGGAAAAAGATGTCTTATGAACTTCGGAATGTGTCAAATTTGGATTCAGTGCTACTTCATCACCAGATGAAGAAATCTGCTCTTTTCTTAATAGTTCTGTGCTAGTTATATTTAATTCTGAAGAATGAGATACATTTTCATTCGCAGTGTCCAATTGAAATTGAAATGTATCTTCATTAGCAACTGGAATAGTTATAACCACATATTCATCAGAAGGCGCATTCCCAGAATCTAATGACTTCCACCACTTAGATATAGTTGACAACAAAGAACTTTTTTCTGAAGTGGAAGTTTGGTTGTCTTTTGAGATTTTTTTGGGGTTTTTTCTGTTTACAGTCTCCGCGCATTCTATTGCTGGTGATAGATGAACCTCCATACTATCCACATTGCAGTCTTCAGTACCTATCACTAATTCTTCCATTACTGGGATTTCGGGAAAAGAAACGTTTTTTTTAATGACTGATGGTGACTTCTGCTTCTTTAACTGACCAACTGGAGGATGTCTCTCTTTTGGTCTTACTACCCTGGTGTCATGCGATAAAGCTGGCAAGATCATCTCAGGACAACTTGTCCCTGATTGATATTGTGAACCCCTTGGATTCGTTTGATATTCAATGAATTGTTTAATTGATGGTTGATGAAGAATTAATCTTCTATGTATCATCTCAACTTGGATTGGAGGCAAAGAGAAGATTTCCAACGGATTTAAATTTGAAACATCAATCTGTGGAAAATGGAAAAAGGTTTATAAATAAGGATAATTGCATTTTTATCGGATTTTCATTTTATATAATTCTAAAAATATAAATCAAATTAGTTAATTACAACCTAAATTAATCATTTCTATATTAAACTTAATTTTCTACAATCAATTTAAAACATATATTAAAAAACTACCTCAAATCATTATCCATTTCAAAATAAAATAAAATTCTTTGCATTGCAAACCAGATTAAGAACAAGAATTGAATAGACACAAGTTTATTACAGGTTAGAAATTATATCGTTTACCAAACCACAAATAAAGTACAAGTTTTAATGATTATTACGACCACCGTTACACAAAATGTATAAGGAAAACATGAATAGCAAAATGTGCAGAAACAAGATATACCACAGTTTATAGAGTTAAGTGCTAACATTTTGTGCACAGAAAACAAGGTATTTATGTAAAAATCTTACACCTTAATGAAACATACTTGTTTCATGCGAAATATTAGTCAGCCTTTTCCATGCTACAGGATATTTAAGAAGTTATTTACCATGCTACAAGTAATTTATGATGACTAAAACACCCAATACTATAGAATTGTTATGGCATGCAGAGGGAGGGTAAATAGAAAAATGAACAGCAATCCAAGCATACCACTTACCTTATAACATCAGGATAAACAAAACTTTTTTAGCCAATCAGGAAAAAGGTTTGCCAACATCATAAAATGACACTTCTGCACATGCTCTCCATTGGGCAGACAGGAAGCCATTTTGATTTTGGTGGAATTGATATTAAAATATCATACATGCTAATGAGGTATCAGCAAGGCAGACAATATTTAAATTCTAAAGTATATTATTAAACAGATGATAGCAAACCTAACAACTAAAAATGAGGATGGAATCATTCTGTATTGCCATTAGAAAATATGTAAAGCTGTAAAAGAAAAATATCCCAGAGAAAACAGCAAACTTTTCTATACTTCTTGGATGTGTATACTGATAAAATTATTGAGTAAAAGTTAATTTCTACAGATTGTTGTGGTGATATGGTTAAAATGATCAATTATTATTAAGAAACATTTTCTGCAATGATAAATTTAAATCATAAATGAAAAACCAACATATATTGCATTTTAAAATCAAATAAATTACAATAATTTGTGTAGGTTTTTAAAATATCCACGCAGAAAATGTAACTTAAATGGAACGTTAATAATAATAATATGTGATGATATATATTATTTATAACTGTAATAGTATAAAAAAGTATAATTCTGGTGATACATATATTGCATGTGTTATTGTTAAATAATAAAGTACAGTAAAATCAAACAGACAAACTTGGGTTGGCTCATAAATTAATGCATTTTACAAACAGAGAATTATTTGGCTACTGAAGAAGATTTTGTCTTGAGTTCACTGTATTACTCATTATTGTAAAGATACTACTTTGTATATATATACTTCCTCCAACACAAGAATAAGATAATTTTAAGACGCCGGTGGGCACAGTTAACACCAAAAGCATAAGAATATACAAACTATAAAAGCTGTTAATTCTACTAGTATTTTTGGTAAAACATCAATAGCATATTATTATGTAGCTGTTAAACATGAAAGTTCATATCATGTAGTGGCGCTGTTCGCTACCACAGGCAATTGATTTACCCATAGTAGCAGTAAGCAGTAGACACTGAAGTATGTGCGTGTATTGTTATTACTGACAGTGACATTGTCAATTAGTAATTTAAACACTTAGGATAATATACATGATTCTATGTGGTAATAATTACAACATATTGTAGTATATAATATTATATACATCACACTATATACTACAATATGTAATATAATATACATCATTAGAAGGTAGTGTAGTTAAACCGCTACACATGTAATATTTCCCTTTCGGTTTCATGTAAAAACATTTTTATCAAATTGTATCATCCCAAAAACATTTTTTTTTTGTATTACAATCAATCATGTAGGTAAGCATGTATATTATCCAGTATTCAAATTCTTTTAAGCATAGAATATTTAGACAAAGAATTACTTTTCAGATTTATTTTGTTCAGAATTAGGCTCTTTAAAACACTTATGATTGATACCTGTGAAAATAATCAAAACGTCATGATTTAACAAGAATATTCTTGTAAAGATAACGAAAAGAACCAATGTACAACTTACATTGAGTTGTTTTCCAACCGAACCAATGACTTCAATTCTGTCTGTCACATTCATTGACAGTTCCTCGTACCGTGTCTTGAATGTTTCAAGTTCTTTTTGGATTATTTCTGCTCCAGATTCGAGACGAGGGCGTTTTGAGGTAGACCTGTCATGAAATTCATCAACTTGCTTCATGTAGTTCTCCTGTGCTGCATCATAAACCTAGTTGTAGAAACAAAAATAAAAAAAATAAAAAACAATGGGTAACAATTGAAATATTCTGTTATTATTATAATTACATAAACTGTTTTATAAAAATGTGGATAAAATCCCAATCACATAAAATAAAAAAAATTGGTTTTGATTAGTTGACATACATATCAATACATTTGTTATGTCAGTTAATTGGTAAACATCTTGATTAAATAGAATTTTGTGTTTTTCAACAGTCTTTTCTGTTTGAATCTTCCTGAAAAGCTCTTTTATATATTGTTTATACACCAGATATGTTTTAATGTGTTATTGTCAATTAAAAACTCATTTTAATGAATGAATTTAAGTTTAATTTACATCAAGACATAAACATAAACTATAAAATAAAATGTATCTTTTTCAAAAATGATGGAAGTTCAATTACCTTTACTTGTTCAATAAATTCTCTGCCTTTAAGTAGCACGTCCTCAATCTTTGGCCTGCGGTTTTCAACCTCGGAATTAAAGACTCCTGCAGCCTGGTACTGTTGTTGTACGGACATCATATCATGGCCGATGATTTCAAATTTAAGTAGAGTAACGGCTGCTTCTGATATCCAGTTATTTTCTCTTGTTAACAATTCATCCAATTCTTGTAATTTGTCACTTGCTATGTCTAGCCTCATTAGCCTTATTTATTAAATGAAATATTATCTTGTTTTATTTGAATTCATTTTTCAAAATACATAAATACTTCTTCAACAAATTTAAAAAAAAAATGATCCACAAGACAAGGACATGTTATATACAGATTCCACAATTTAATTGAAATATGATAAGCCCTTTTGGAAATATGGAAAAGACATGGTACAAAGATTTAGAAAAAAGGATACTCAAGATAGAAACGAGAAAAGCCTCTCTTTTAATTCTTCTTTGGCATTTGTATAATCCAACACATAACATTTTTAACACATGCCACAAAATCTATGAGAGGAGGCAGCCTGTAAATGTAACTACTCTTTGCCTCCTAGCTGTACTTACCTTTCATGGGTCTGAACACAAACATTGTCCCAACGATTGTTAATCTCATTAACATCCTTCTGTAGGATATGGTCATCCGGCAATGGTGACTTCTGGGATAACTTTTTTACCTTAATGGCACTCTTCACAAGTTTGTCAATGACAGTCTGGAATGGCGGCAGTGTTCTTTGTAGCTCCTTAAAAAGTAAATATTTTGATAAAAAACAATTTAAAAAAACAATGAATGTGGTCTACAAAGCTTAATGGAAAATTTCATTCTGTATACTGTGTGCTTGATTTATGATGTTTTAAATACAGTACCATCCAGCGAAATAAAACAGTATTTGGTCTGTCTATTGATAGATATTTATTTTTTAGCTACACCATTTGTAAATGTAAACATTCCAGAGAGTTTCATCAGTAAATGATTTACTAATGTAAAGGAAAAAGCACAAAATGTTTGATTTAAAAAGGACTTAGAGGCTTTGAGAATTAGGTGCTATATAACAATGACATATTATTACTTGTACGTACCTGTAGTGTGTCATATTGAACTTGTATTTTATCCAGGTCAGCTGACATGCCATCTTGATCCAATAGAGAACGCTCGCTACTTTCAACCACATCTCGTGCACGTTCTAGAGTTGACTGTACCACATTGATCTGACAGATTCTGAAAGAAACAAACCAAAATATCTAATAGTTTCAACCAAAACACCACAGTGTCAACCATATTGGATTTGGTATCAGGTGCATGGATATTTTAAAGTAATTTTTCAGAAACACTCACCTTTCTGCAACAGCACTAGACATATTGTAAAGTTTATCCCAAGTGTCTAGAAGAAGTCCAAGTTCCTTTCTTAATTCTGGTCGGTCTTCCTTTTTAAGAGCATTTTCTAAATTTTGCCGTAATTGGTCGTATCGAGGTTGTAAAGTGGTAAGATGGGTATGGAATGTCTAGAAAATAATAAAATAAAATAAATAAATAAAATAATACATATAAAATAAATCAGTTAAAAGTAAATATATACAAATAGCCGAAGAACGTCAGTAAAGAAGCAAATTAATCAAGTAAAGCGACTTGGCGTGAGTTAATACCTCACATATATAGTATTTGAACTCAGGGCCTTTATATTGGAAAACAACCAATCACATCACCAATCTATTTAACTCCACTTGACCCTACTACTGTATTGTACTAAAATTAGCAAGGAAAAATATTTAACTTTCTGAAATCTGCAATTAAAATGTAAAAGAGTGATAATACTACAACATACCGTTATTGTATCTTGTAAACCTGTAATGGTCTCCTTATCAGCTGGCAACTTCACCATTTGCAGTTGTTGACATAGCTTCTCATGAAGATCTTGTAATATCTTTAAGAATTTACTAATATCTTCACTTAGATTACTAGGCACTGCACTTTTATCACCTACAAAATATACATTTGTAGAAAAACAATTAAGAACACCACATAATTGATTAGAATTAGAAAATAGCTACTAAAATCAAAAGCAACTTTTGAGTCAGTGAGATGTTTGTATATTTAACTATTTCAATTAACAAATTATGAATATCTACAAAGTACATATTCACTTATACATTAATAATATTGTATGTAAGCAAAATTGAATTTTAAAAATACTATTAAATTATTTAGCTACAAATATGTAAGGTAAATGCAATCCAATGAAAGTGATGCAATACACAATGAAGTATAGAACAAACACATGCCCAAAATGCAAATAAGTTTGTCAAATTATGTAAAAATAGTAAAATGAAAAATTAATTAAGAATCTGTAATGTAGGATTCAAAGTTCTCAATCTATATAATAAATGTTGACCTTTGACATGCATCATATACAGCTTTAGTCCGATCATTATGTAGAATTTTGGGACAAAATCAAGTAAATAGTGGGTTGTCTATATAACAATCATACTTTACATTAAATTTGAATCATATACTTCCTGTGACAGTAATTATTGTAATTTATTATTTTAAAATGTATGTAATGTAGCTCTTTTCCAAACTGGTCAAACAACAGAGGAATGCAAACCAAAACATTTTACAGGTATAATTGTGGATATGTTCCCAAATTGGATTATTTCCAAATCAGCAATTTTATGGAAATCAGGCGTTACGAAATGTTATGATGTTGTACCTTCTGAACACATGGAATCGAGCAGGTGACTGAGACTATCAAGCTCACTTTTGAGGTCAATACCAAGTACTTCCAGGTTAAAGGTTATTTTTGAATCATGGTCATCTCCTACAAACATGCAATACAAATGAGCTGATAAACAATACAAAATATTATTTTGGCTAGACCATTTTTATATGTATACTTTTTTTTTAATACTAAAAGTAAAAATAATTCCAAACTGAATGAAACTCTTTTGAATTATATTTCTGTCCTAATTTTGCATTGACTTTATTTTAAAAATCTTTACCAAGAAAGCGATATCAGCCAATTTTTTTTTTTTATATATGAAATGGTCTATCCAAAGCATGCTAATCAGTATTAATTATGCATAAATAATTAGATTAATATAATTAATTAAATAAAATAGTTATAGTTAAATTAGTAGCATACAAAGACAAAAAAGTAAAATTGAAAAGGTCTATAAATAAAAAGACAAATGAAATATAAAGAATACCAAATAAGAAATGATTAACAAGCAATAAATAGTAGTATAATCTTTAACCCAAAGGAACGTTCCGGAGGGAGGGGAGTTACCTTGAATGCGGGCTGTAATAGCTTGCACCTCTTGATCACAAAGATCAAGAGAACCATTGGAAAGCCTGACAGTGTCAGCCATATTACATTTCGTATCGGACGCATGGGTCCGTGTAGCTTGAAACAAAACTGAAGGAAGCGGGGAAAATAAAAGGTTCAGCAAAAAAGCAAAAACTAAAATGATGACTTTTTATAAATAAGAAAACAGCAATGTTCTAAAGAGGTTATTCATTAAAAAACTGAATCAAAAACTTTCAATCATTAAATCAGGAATCTATTTAACTTCTATTTCTTCACTTTTATACAAACATGCGTACATTTGAATTATGTTGTTATATATTGCAGGCATAGTATAGTTATCAAATTATAAGCCACAACAAAGTTACAATATTCAATTATAAAGTTAATATTGTTAGTCAATTCACAAAACTACACAGTCTGGCCTGCTTTCCTGTTGACGTGGAACTGAAAATGTAGATCTTGATGCCAAGACAGTCGATGTCTTTCAGATATACATACTCATAAATTTTATATTTTTTGGTGGCAGTAAGAAAAAATTTGTTCCATACCGTCACCTGTTTCCAACACCTTTTAGTTGGCCAAGTTGTTTTTCAGAAAGTTGCTTTTCATAATACAATTAAAATTAACAAATCTGGTACTCTTTGAAAATTTAGACAATTCTTGTTCTCGTAAAAGTAACAATGTTCATAGAGTTGAGTTTTGAAACAGTTAACTAAGATAGTTAGACTGAGGATTCAGAAATATTTGTTTACAATATAATGACCACAAAAAGGATGGTTGTGTTGCGAAGTAATACAAGTTTGTGTTATCACATTTATTTTATGTTATACAGGATTTAAGACTGTTTATCATTTACCTGTGTCTTTTTGCATAGATGGCACTGAGCTATGCTCAACTGTAACAGTAGACATTGTGATAGTTTGTTCTACAAGAGAATAAAAAAAGTACCAAAACAAATTAGCGTAACAACCTACAGTATTGTAAAAAGTACCATTATTTAATGCCTTCCAACCAGTCTAAAACTATGCTCTTCTGTCCAGTCTAATATTAAAATCACCCCCTCTTTATTTTTAGACTTCTCTAGCACATACATGGACAATATATTTTCAATATACATTGTTTGTATATAGAAAACATATATCAGAATTATCAAAATTTTCTGGATAATCCTGAATGCACGAAATGAATTTGTTTATCAAGAAAGTCAATGGGATGACAGCCAAGTCATGCCATCATCTCTGGGACTGTGTTAGTGTTGAGCTTCTACTTCTTATATCTATGGGGGGGGGGGGGTCAGCCAATCACAACACACATTAGAATACAGATTATAGTACATCTACACCCAAGTAAAAGTGAGTAATTCTATATTCACCATTAACAGTTCTCATAGTCCTCTCTTCAGTCGTTGTGATAGAGCCTTGTGCAGAATCAGTCAGTTCAAGGCGTCGCTGCATCAGCTTGGTGTAAGTAGTACTCCAAAATGTTAAGCATTCTTGAAATTTCACCTCAAGTCTGTCAAGATTTTAAAAAGTACTAACAATTTTGATGGCAGTCACTCAAACGTGTGTATATATATATGCACAGCTCGGACAATTTTATTCACTCGGTCATTTGGATAGAATGTAGTAACAATATGAATTACATTAACAAAACATATTTGGGGGATAAATAGATTAATAGTTTACAAGAGATGACATAAGAATAGTCTAATTAGGCCAGAAGTTTTTTAAGATCTACCAATCAATTCATCCCTTGCATATTGGAATGGAAAACTTACTGTTTTGATAACTGAATGGCTCCATCATATGGAGGCGGAATCATGAACACAATGCCGGGGACTGTACCCTCGCGTCCAACTGTGTTTATTACTTTCCATTTCAGTCTGTCTGAATTGTCTAGAAGAACACATTTCTCACCTCTTGAAACAGATATCTGGCAAAAAGAATTATGTGTTTAAAAGTATTTTAAAAATATTATGGTTTAAGGTTTATGAATATTATTAGTCACAGTTTTTAATTTTACATATTCCGAACGGAATTTGTAATTCACACTTCTCCACCAAAAGTACTCAAGGAGTGGCAACATGGTTGACAGAGTAATATTAAGGGATTATACTTACATCAATACCAGAGTAACTGCAAACCGCATAAACTGCGATACGTCCGTTAAGAGGTTGTCTGCGTTGCTTTAATGGCACTACCTGTTGGCTTATCTTATTTAATTCTAAAAGGACGGGTTGCAGTTTTAAAATATTCTCTTTCATTTTCTAAAAAATAAAAATGTTTTTGTATTTGATTTTGTGATCTAGAAAGTATACTAACTGGACATTAAAAGGATCTTTTGATTTTGGACGACCTTTGACCTAGCACTTATGACATCAAATAAATGTACTATTCGCATACATCATTGAGTTTGGTTTGGAAAGTTGGTTGATTCTAGGACCTTGGTTTCAGATATCAAAGTCATGTAGATGAAACTTTGGTTTGTACGGTCATTGTAAAAAAATCAGAATTGCTTTTATAACTGGACCGTTTTGACAAAAAAAGTAATGCATCATTTGTATCAATGAAATCAAAATTTAAAATAAATAAGAAAAAGATTTGACCTACTTCCATTGCAATGATAAGGTCATCTAATTGCTGTTCTGTTGCGTCTACTGGGTTATATTGGGAATTTAATTCCTCTATATATTGCACCATCCTTTGCTCACAATTTCTTGCATCATTAAAAAACTAGGCGGAGGGAAGGAAACAACACATTAATAAAGAGTAAAACAACATACATAAAAAGTTATTATTCAAAACCAAACATGCATTAACCAAACAACATAACATTATTGAAAAAAAAGAATTTATTAGCATGAGACATGAGAAATTAGTATAGAAATCAAATGCTGAATAATGTTCACTATACATAGCTATGACATTTATGAAAAATAAACAGTAATACAAAAGAAAAAAAAACTTACCTACGAGTTGAAAACCTTGAAGGAACTTAACTTATGTGCAGATGGGAAAAACGCGGATTCAAAAGATGTATCGCGATGGTGAAAGTTCAACGCGGGTCAATAAAATCTTACCTCTGACCTCAAAGAAGGTATTTTCTATCATTGTAAACTGTTTATGCATACACTAATGATTTTTATGCCATTGTATGCATTTGAAATTTCTGTATACAGAAATTTTTAATTTAATTTCTAGCTTTTTCAAGCATGCTGTTCGATACCTTATTTCTACTGTAGCTCTAAAATGCGTCATCATTCGTCATTTAGTGCCTTTCATGTTAATTTGTTTAAAGCATGCCGATAAGACAAACGCCACCAGACATAGCAACAAGAAAACAAAAAAAATAAAAATGATGTAGTGAGACCAGAAATACTGTATGGTGTGATACAACTATGTTGAATACAACCCATTACAAAAAATAAATAAAAATAGCTGGCTAGATTTAGTAAAGCTCAATAGGTATAAACACTATCAAAACACATTTGAATGAGCTGTTTAAAAAATGTATATATATATAGATATTTTGAATGTTTTTAAAAATGTGATTTTAAATATAAAATATAAGTATTTCAGTAATAATCAAAACTAAAACTGTAAACAGTAAATGCACAGTATGGCAAAGTATACGTACAGTATTTCCCAGTATATGTAAAGTATGACAGTATATGTAAAGTATGACACAGTATATGTAAAGTATGACACAGTATATGTAAAGTATGACACAGTATATGTAAAGTATTTCCCAGTATATGTACAGTATTTCCCAGTATATGTACAGTATTTCCCAGTATATGTACAGTATTTCCCAGTATATGTACAGTATTTCCCAGTATATGTACAGTATTTCCCAGTATATGTACAGTATTTCCCAGTATATGTACAGTATTTCCCAGTATATGTACAGTATTTCCCAGTATATGTACAGTATTTCCCAGTATATGTACAGTATTTCCTAGTATATGTACAGTATTGCCAAGTATGTGTACAGTATTGCCAAGTATGTGTATAGTATGACAGTATATATGTACAGTTTGACACAGTATATGTACAGTTGTTGCTCATATGTACATTATTGCCTAGTTTATGTACAGTAAGTCTGTGTTTAGTGATGGTATGTGATGGTTTAAAGATTGTCTTCTCTGTTTAATATATGTAAATAAAAATGATGAACATGCACAATTTTGGCCACATGCAAGTTATTAGCAAAACAAACCAGAAACCAATATAATTCATTCAACGAACATGCAAATTAATTTAAAATCATGAATTACAAAAATTAGCCACATGGCAAAACATAGGACTAAACAGAAACAGTACAATGCAATGACATACATGAACATATGAAATAGAACGAATGCCTAATGTAAATGATATTAGTTGAACATGACATAATAGCAATCAAAATTAAAATTGCAAAACAAAGGTATAAATATGCATGAATCATGATGAAAAACAAAATATGGATAATGATGATTTATTTATAATAATTTGGTTGTATTGTTATTTGATGAAATCACATTCCAGGGGATAAGGAAACAGTATATGAAAATAAACTTATAATGAAAATGTTGTAATTTCTTAGTATTTTGTTTTTTTGTAAATGTGTGTAAATATTTAATTCAAGAAATATAGATATAAATCAATATTAGGTAAAACATTAGGTTATATCAGAATAGTTTAATACCCATGTGACCTCCTCAAAGAAATGTGAGTAATTTTGTGAGTTAAGCCAAGGGTTACCTGATGATATTCAGCAGCATATTTTAATTGAGTTTCCATGGATGCTGAGAGCTGAATCAACCACGCCCACTGGGACTGCATTGTAGTCATATAGGCCTAGAAGATAAAGAGTATAAATGTATATTTTGAAGCCTTTAATTTTGTTGGAGTTGGGGGTGAGGGGAGGGGGTTTGTTGGAGTGTCCAAATATATGAAATTCAATCTTATTCACAATATCAGTGTCTGGTAGAGCAAGAAACATTGTATAGTGTTTAAGAATGGAATAATAGTTCACACATAAAATATGTAACTAATAGTCTGGAGCTTTCTCCAACTACTGCATAGAATCTGGACTTTAAATCTGGTGTTTTCTTTTCAAGAATAAATACAAATTTTTTTAATAATTCATCTAGATCCAAGAGATTCAATATTGCTTGTTAAAATGCATGACATGCAGTCTTACCCTAATGGTTTCAGATCCTGGATGGTGCTGTAGTACATACTGTTGACCTCTTTCAAGAATTGTATTAAATGGCTTCTCTCTCGCTTCTATTTCTTGGAGTAGACTCTGAAATAAACAATTAATAAAATTAATAATGTCTTGGTCTGGGTTTGGCTATAGTATCTCAACAGTCAAAAAAAGGTTTGTTAAAAATTAGGCTGTTTCTTAAATAAAAATGTTCTTGCATATATATTCCTTCTATGTTGAAATTTTTTCCTAGAATATGTTCAATTCATCAAACAATTTTTTAAAATCACCATGTGGTGTCTCTCCAATTCTTCTATATCTAAGTTTTTAGCGCTCCAATCACGTGCAGACTCTTGTTCCTCCTTCTCGTCCAACCACATCAGTTCTTCTGTAGCTTCTTGGACAAACCTCAATAACACATCTGAGTCGCCGATTCGTTTACTGGCCATATCCTTCAGATGATTGAAACCTTCCTCAAGTTTTGCAAGAAGTTTTCCGTAGTGTTCGCGTTCATCTCCCTTTAACTTTTTGTGAGTTTGCCGGCAACGATCAATGTTGTTTTTGTAAGCCTGGATAGATTTCTCATCAAATCGTGCCTTGGATACTGCATTTTGAATACTTGCCAAGTCTGTGCCATACGAGGTGTTTGAAATTTCAACCTGTTTGAAGAAGAGATATCAATTATCGATAACAGATCAGTAACAATTAAACATACATTTGAACATAAAATACTGTATTAAGCATTAATTCAATTTAACATTAATTGTTTTACTGAGCTGCGTTCTATCTCAAGTAAAATTTTTGAATTGGACAGTCTTTAGACGCTCAGAGAAAACTATTTCAAGAACTTCCTTAGTGGAAAGATATCTGTACTACTGTTCATTATCTGTGTTTTCAGGGAACCAAAATGTCCACCTATGCTGTTGTTATGACATGCCTTTTTAAACTCTCAATTTCCCTTTTTATGATAGAAAAAAGACTCACCGATTTATTCTCAACCCAGGTAATGTGTTCATTGATTGATGTTAGTAGCTTAGGGTCAAGTTGCACAGCTGCTGGTTTTGGTGACACCATTGGCTTCACTGTTATTTTGTAGGATTCAATGGAAGACGCACGCTTCTCAAGAGCCTCAACTCTACAGGAACATAAAAAAAATTGTTTTAAATTCACATTAATACACTCTTTTAATTTATATTTCTAATTCATCCCAAATCAAACAGAGAATCGCCATGCTTTCTATTATGGTTCTTAAATACTAATCGAGCTGACGACCTATGACCTACACATTCATGCGTTGTTGGTCATCATCTGGACACAAAAACAGTGTCACGATCAGAATAGAGAGAGAGAATAGGGCGGAACAATGCGCACAATTAATTAACATGACTTGTTCCTATATCGTTGAAAGCTCATCATCTGTCAACCACATCAATATCATGCATGCATACAAATGTAATCATAAGGGAATAAAATTTCAATTTTTACTTTTTTAATAGGTCTTTCCATCCTTCGAATTGCCCTTCCTTTAGTTGCTGTACATTGCTAAACAAAGTCCGTATATTATTTTTACAAGTCTGTATAAAAAGAAAAATGACAGATTAATCACGAATACTTTGCATTTACTTTTGAAAATGATTTCATTATTGATTATTCAGTTTATGTGAAAACAAAATGTGATGTGTCCATATATAGACATGATGATGTCATATCACTACTATATTTGGGCATATCACTACCATATTTAGGCATACTTTTTTGTTTGAATAGTTTAGACAGGGCTTAAAGTTTGAAAATTTCTTGGTTGCCACTTCCTTTCTTTATGTATTATTATTATATGATTAAAGATTGGGAATAATGAATGGAAGAAAATTATTTTAAAAATTTTTAAATATAAGAGAATATTGTTTAGTTACCATAATATTTCCTTCTATCACCTCAATGGTGCGCTTGATGTCAGCCCCAGTCAAACGACCTGAACTACCTTCAACTTCTTTGATCTGACTTTCAACGCTGTCAAGATCCAAGTTCACAGACTCAATCTGGTCCAGTATCTTCTGACCAAGCTCTGATAAATGACGATTCCTTAAAAAACACCCAGAAAAATATAAGTTGCATATTCTACAATGGAGCTAAACAAATGTTTTAGTAGCCAAATCAATGGTTTGATTCAATTGGATAAATAATATATGGACATGATGATGTCATATCTCTACCATATTTGTCACATACACTTTGATAGAGCATAGTTGTACCTGATGAATGTTTGACACAAAACTAAATATTTGTCACTATACCTTGATAAAAGTGCTTGTAATGCATTCTCTCGTTGTTGTTCTGCTGTGATGAGTTTTTCCCATGCTGACTCTAGCTCACGTGCATGCACGACAGATGGGGGACGCATCTGCCCTGTTTTGTGGAGCTCTGTGTTCAGTTTGTGGTACTTGGCAACAGTCTTTCGCAAATCAGCTAGCTTGGTGGGGACATCCTGTGAGCGTAAGTGCGTAAGTTCCGATTGCAGCTTCTAAATGGTTAACAGGTGAGGAAAAAAACAACTTGATAGTGATGCACAAAAGATTACTGAATAAATTGATTGGCTGACATACACAAATGAACACTTTATGAGTTTTTAATGTATTGGGGTTAATACATCTAATACCTAAAATTAAAATATAATTTTCACACTAGAATTTACTATATATTTGTAATTTTATCAAGACATTCAAAACTTTGGCAATGCTATGCAAAAATGAATTTGACTTGAGACTTTCTTTTACCTTTATATCAGCATGTTGATCAAAGTTTCTGTCATCCATTTTAATTGTAGTCTGTTGAATCCAGTCCATTAACGATCTGGCTTCCTGTTGGTAGGCCTCCCATACCGGCTCTGACGACTGAAAATAATAGTAAACAAGGCCAACAGCCATAAGTCGCGTGCTAAAACGCATAGTGATACCGGACAGACGGACAGACCGACATAGTGAACTATAGAGTTGCGTCCACGCGACTAATAAAAAGAAACATTAACAACATATTACCACTTAAAGCGCAGAACTTGTTCCAGAATAAAGCTATAGGAAAATGAGTCTGAAAGCACAAACATATCTGTATCCACACAACATGTTTTACTTTATCCAAGTAAGGTAGGCAGGAAATTGCATTCAGATTAAAAGTTTCTAAACAAAGTTGATCATAAATACTTTTGTTAGAGGTGGATCCCAGGGCTGGTGCTTGCCTCCTAAACGTTGATAATTGCAATGCAAAGAATAGGAAATTAGGTTAAGTCCAGCACTTCATTTTTAGGCCACGCTCCTTAATCCTGAATCAGCCACGGTTCTTGTATGTCTGCTTTAAATTTTAAAATACTTACACTAACTACAACAGATGAATGCTGTACTGAGGATTTGTGCATTGTGACAGTTGCCTGTTGCACTGGAGGTGCTGGCACTTTTGGGAAGACATCGTAGAGGGACGATACATACATCAATATTGATTTCTCATCTGGACTGGCAACATCCACATCTGGAGGAAATGAAATGAAAAGTACTAATGTTATCTCTATTTTGATTATTATATTATGCTATTGCCAATGACTCGGACACCACATGGATTAAAATGAAACTTTATACACGTTAGAGAAGATGTTGGGAAGAGTGGGGATAAGCCATTGTATTTTCTTTATCAATCATATCTAGCACCTAGAGATCATCACCATTATAAATATAAACTTCTGCAATATCAATGTGTTTTATAAGTATGCAGTGGGTCTATTGTAGTCGACAGCAATAATCTCATGATTTATATAAACGATATTATGAATATGGAACAGTCAATTTATTTTAAATGAGAGTCAACACAAGCTAAATGGGATCAGCAAATTACATTTTTCTTTATTCATTCACATTTATTTGAAACAGTCAATTTACAGTTTCAGGGATTGAAATTGGAAGTAAAGGAGCCTTATACCAACCTCTAAACAAACAAGGCCAACAGCCATTAAGTCGCGTGCTACAATGCATAGTGATACCGGACCGACAGACAAACAGACCGACAGACAGACAGACAGACGGACCGACCGACATAGTGAACTATACTGACCGAAATTACTGAACATGTTTAAAAATGTTGAAATGTTTAAAAACATTTATATTTTTTTAATTTACACGTGCGTAGCCTGTCACTTTTGACGTGCTCGTATAACGTAATTTCGAGTTGAAAAGTATGTCAAGAAAACAGAAATCGGGCAAAAAGAGTGCGCAATAACATTTAACGCGCAGTGCGCGCGCAAAAATCTGCGCACTCATGGCAATTTTGTAAACGCTTAAAATTGCCTGAAACGTACTCTTATTTCATCGAAAATAAATTTTGAAAATTTTAAGCGCGCTTACGCATGCGTTACATGCGCTACGCACGTAATTGTATTGCCATATGATGATTTATGCCCTGAAATTTATGAGTACCAAATTTTATTTAATTGTGATTCATGGTTGTTAAGATATGATTACAAACGTGATTTCGTTAAATCGTGCGTAGACCGCGTAATTTTTTATTGCGCGCCGTGAAAACATAACCACATCGATTCCTGGCCATAAGGAATATTCTGTGAAAAATTGACTTAGCTAGATTAAACTGATATCAAGATAAGGTCATAAAGCGATAAAACGCATAGTGATACCGGACCGACAGACAGACAGACAGACCGACAGACAGACCGACAGACAGACAGACAGACCGACCGACAGACCGACAGACAGACAGACAGACCGACCGACCGACCGACATAGTGAACTATAGAGTCGCTTCCACGCGACTAAAAATGAATGAAGAAAAATCGACTACTGAGTACTGTATAATAATTGTTGTTTGAACGAATAATTCTGATCAGAAAAATCTTATGTTACATACCTTCTGGATCAAGCAAGCGAGGTACACCGACTGATTCAGCCACAGCAAAGGCATTTTCCAAGTTACCACGATGATTCCTTGGATTGAGGCTTTTGAAATCTATCAGATCTGGTCTGTAAAGTAAAAGTAACAAATTCTTATGTCACTGCTTCAGTAAACTTTATTTTTTACAATACGGTCCAGGTTTTCGTTTGATTCTGTTTTTTGGTAGTAAATATCTAAAAACGAGATGCCTAAAAATAGGAATTGTGCTACACACTGGACATATTATTCATTATTAGTCAATTTTACCAAATTGTCCTATTCTTTAAAATGGATATTTTCTGAATTTCCTTAAAATTATTCTGGAGTTATGGTGTTATGATATCACATTCAATCCTGTACCATACTGATTGCATCCTTAGCCAAGATGCTTTACTCTCATAGAGCATGTTAAAGAAATTGGTACACTATTCGAAAAGAGATGGGGATCATCTGTAGTGTGCTGATCAGGTAAGCGCTGCACTGCTGGCTGCTGTGTGTCGGTGGAGGGCCAAATCCAAATTTTCTCAGTTTCCAGTTAATCTTGAGGACCAGAATTCCTTTACTTTATACCTTTCTACCTTAGATTTCTGAATCATTAATAGCTGTTTGTATGCGTTTGTTTGTTTGTTCATTTTTATACTGGGTGACCTCTTCAGTCAAAGACTGATCTCCCAGAGGACCCAGTTGGTGATCAGTGGCTGTGATGTACTAATACACCGGGGTAACCCCCTACTCGTCTCGAAAGATGTACTAGGTTCTTTAAAGTGCACACGAGCTAGTTGTGTACACTGGACCTACGGTTTATAGTCCTTATCCGAGAAGACGTGTGTGTGAAGAGTAAGAAGAAAATGTATATTCTACCTGTTTCTGTGAAGGACTGCATTGAATGCTAACCCATCTCGCCAACTTTGTCCAAAGTTATTAATGGTCACTCCAGGGTAGCCCTCTGTTACACATTTGGCCCAAAACATTAAACCATCCTTAGCTTGGACCTGTTCACCCACATGGCTCTCGACAACAATGTCAGAGATCTGTAGCAAGTAAAATAGTAAATAGTAAATATACATTAGTTTGCATTTAAATTCCAATTATTTCAATTAACAAAAACATGGCGGTATTGCAAATATGTACAGAAATTAATACAATAATTCTGCATCATTCCAATTTAATATCTGTATTGTTATTAATAATAATAATATCCTGGATTTATATAGCGCCTAATGTTGTGAAACCTCTAAGCGCTGAACATTATTACCCCAGTTATTTTTTGGATCAAACACGTATGGAAACATACTCCTATAATGCAGCTAATAATCAGTGCAAAGTTGTGTCTTGATCTTATAACCGGGTTCCCATTTATACACCTGGGTGTAAAGAGGCAAACGTAAGTAAAGTATCTTGCCTAAGGATACAACCAATGCGGCGAGAGTTGGATTCGAATCTCGAACGTCCAACAAACTGCGCCACACGCCCTTACATTGTTTTTTACATATTATTATTTTTGTTACCTCACTACATATATTTATGGTAGTTACATGTAATACATAAAAGCGTGCTTGTTGTTTTTCACAATTTTGCTCTAAAATATATATTTGAAAACAAAAGTTCATCAACCACCTAATATTTTGTTTTATAAGAATATCATAAAGATTGTCATATGAAGATCTAGTGAATGTCATGAAGCTAAAGGTTAAGAAAGGAATGAACTTGTGTCATCAAACAATCTGTAAGGAGACTAGCATAATGTCATGACACTCTGCAGGGAGTCTAGCAGGTGTACTGTATCTTAGCAACTGTCATTAAGGAGGCATCATTAGGAGACCCAATGAGTCAGGTATCACTAAAATGGTAATTCTCGTACTGCATGAATGATTGTTATACACTAACGAGAAATATAAATTTAAGTTTTTTTATCAAAAATCAATATTGTATGTCTATTGTATTGTTTTTTATGTTTATAATATTGTATAGCCTTCCAACTACTGTATGCAATTACAAGTTCTTGAATTCAAACAAATAAAATGATGGTTCATAATAATTCCATTCGATGGTATATATGTTAAATTTATTGTGTACTTTGACTTTTTATAAATCCACAATTACGTATTATTCTATTACTAGTAAGAACATTTTACATTATAATGAATTATGTATTAAACACTATATTATATATGAATACATCAATACACGTTTCTAAACAAAGGTAATGCTAAGATTATATCATCCTAAATTTATTATATTGGTAACTTGTCCAATTCTAATTACGCCCTAGAAATCCCATGGCAATCATAAAATAGACAGATACATCAAATACTATAGTAGTAGTGTAGTAATCTAACTGTTTGCTAACCTCAATGAAAAACTATTAATAAGCTAATAAAATCAATGCTCCTTTAAAAAAAAAACAATTAAAAGCACCTTACGTGTTTATATGAATAACTCACAAATGTATAATCCATAAATCCCACTCTTGTTGGTATATCACACAAACTCGCAACTCGCTAGGCCTAACTATAATTCAAAGGCTCTATGCTTTTGCTATGAATTCTAGTACTGTGTTAAGAAAAGTCTGATATATTTTGAGAAGCACAGATTGTTATTTCATTCCTTAATACTATAATTAAAACAGCCGCAAATGATCAATAAAACAGAGAAACCTAGGCAACCCACCTGCAAGCAAAATATTATTTAAATTTTGTGTTGTTATGTCGCATTACACTATTGTTATGCATATTTTAATTCATAATTTAATTTTTCATCAGCTTAACAAATATTGTACTTTTTAAACACAATACCAATGAATATTGTTGATTATTTAATGTACAAATGTTATTAATGCTGGTTTGTATACAAGATGTGTGGCTCTTCCATTGTAATTGCTATGAAAGTCACTGATGAGCATTGTTAGACATATTGTAAACAGTGGCAGTTAACTTAATCGTTTATGGAAACCAGCCTCAAATCTAGGCCTAAGATGTAGTGGTCATAGGTGAATACAACAAAGAGCTTGGACAAGGTTTTGACCAGAACTGATAACCTAAATTTCTAAAATTTAATGCAAAGGATATAGGATATTACTAATTAGTTTAGCACTTAATTTTACAATTTTTAAGACACCTATATCTCTAAATCCAAGAACTGCCAATGGTGTTTATTAAATCAAAAGAAGTATCATAGAAGCCTTATATAAACTACTAGCAACAATGTGCAACAACCCAGAGAAATTCAGTAGCATAGAATTTAGTGCCTCGTCTTTTCTTTATCTACAAACAAGACTGTGGAACCAATACAAACTGTATATCATTGTCGTACTACAACCTTGTCTTACCTGTACGCTACGACGACTCTCACAATCACTTGTGTCTGAATTTTGCTCGCTTATTCCAACCTCATTATGAGGTATTAAGGGCGAGTCCACAATTCTATGTTTTTTACGTCGTTTTAAAGGTCTTGCTTCATCAATGACGTTCAATGATGCAACCGAGACAGGTGCGTAAAGATCTTCTTTGGACCCGGTAGCACCACTACAACATTTAAGTTTACTTCCTCTATTGCCCATACCGATTTATTTATCATAAATATTTCCACAAGAAAATACAATAGGCTTCAGAATCCGCTATTAGTAAATCCATGATTCTATGCAGGCATAGCATTCAATATCTTGATTTAGTTTATTCATTTCATAAAACAAAAAGTGTCTCGATTCAAACAAAATTGAAAATATCAAAAAGATGTCAAAGATTACACATAATCTAAATCTGACATTTTTGCAAAGTTCTGTTCGTGAAATATCTCAACAGTAAACGTGTCATTTCTTCACAGCAATAACATTTATTCTTTAGTGTTGCCTTTTAAATGTCAAAGTGTAGGCATTATAACAGAATTTGGCAAACATGTGAGAAACCAATATGCCAAGAGAGAGACAAAAGTCAACACCAATCAACTCTATCACCTCAAAAAGGAAAAAAGAAAATCGCTGTTTGTTTCTTCACCAGATTGACAAAATACAACACGCTTGCGAGTACTGACTTGAAAGTTATTTGTTTGATTCACGTAGCGAAAAAGCTACCCTGAACTATACACAACAAATAAATAATTGAAACAAGCGCAAACATCTTCATTATGCATTTGCTTTGTTGTAAATATCAAGTGTGCAAACAAAAAATGTAGATATATGAATTCTTCTTTGAAATCTTCCACATGCATCAGCAATAATTCCAATAATAATATTAAAATATCATTCAAAATACCGATGAACGTGATTCCCTGACCTTTCACTCGACAGACTTTAAACTTTAATGAATGAATCAATGGATGTCTGTGACAATTACAGACAAATTAATGCTTTAATTTCATAAAGGTGAACACATCACAGAATATGCCTTTCAATATTCCTCATACAACACTAATGTGATATAGATTCTGTTTAGTTCTTAATAATGTTGATATCATATTATTAAGGCACATACAGATCACAATACCTGTAGTAAGTTTCTAAATGTGAATGAATTAAATTAGCGTACGTAGTATTATTGCTTTTTTACGTAGAAAGCAGGATCTAGCATAATAATACAGACAGCTAGATTCTGCATGTATGCCAAAGCAACATTGCAACCTTCTTAATTAAAAAATTCTTCTGATCTTCTGATAAAAAACAAATGCAACATGCCTTACACCAATGATACCAATCTTGACGTAACCATTTATCACTAAGTCTCCTTTGCATCCACGAATAAGAAAACAATAATTCAGTAAAGTAAACGTATTATCCAAAATTCTGAAGACAATCAGAATCTGTTATCCATTGAAAATTAAAACTGTATTCTAAGAAGAACTGTATGTGAAATTGCACCTGAAGAGACTCATTAAAAACATGAAAGTGTCTTCATTAACATAATTATTTTCTGAATTCACACATAGATTAATAAGACTTTGGTCATTAGGTTTCCTGAGGCAAAATGTGAATCACAGTTTTATTCTACATTAACATAATATTCCAACATTAAAAAACATGGGCAACAAGTATTTCACTGTTCAGATACCGGATACTGTTAATGGGTTAATGGAAAATTGTTTTCAGCAACATCACTTATAGTATAAATTTGAAATGTTTGTTTATACTGTGAAGCCTTTAATTTGATATTTTAAAATGTTTTTGTCAGGTAACCAAGAATATTTCTTAATAAAAACAGTTTCAATGTCTAAACCTTTTTTTTTCCCCCCGTTTCTGTATTTTTTTACTTTCTTATACGTGCCAATATAATGAGGTTGAAATCCACACTGCACCATGAAACATATAACACATTCAGAAGTTGAATAATACCAGCATACACTAAAGCAAATATATGTCATCAGACATGGATGTGATTTGGCAACAAGCAGGCCTAATCATTAAGAAATGATCCACAGCAAGGCTTTCACAATCCGGACATGAATCGAATATTCTTCATATTAATAAAAATACACCAGCTATTTTCCTGAACAAAACTGATGCGGTTCCACAAATCTATTTCAGTGATCCGTATCACAAGATGATTTTGAAACACAGACGTTCAACTGCTTGATGACATCTGACCATCCTAGGCCCCTTGATTAAAGATAATAAATGACAGAAACAGGCCTATACTCAGCATGAGGTTTAGTGAAGATGCTAGGCCTGATTGAAATCAAACTGATGAAAACCTAAGCCCAGACTAATGATGTGATGTACAGTATCCACGTTGTGGATGCACTGCTCACTGTACTGTACTCTGTGCAGCATATTTAGTTAATAGGCCTTGTTGTATCACCACAATCTTTATTGATTTTTTCATTATGACTGTAACAGGGAAAATACAAATTGCAGTCCACTATTCACAAACAATAACACGAGACCAGAATGATTTGTCAACGGCGTGAAATGAAATACAAACTGCATCAAATATTGCAGCTTAATTAAATATGGAATCAGGATGTTGTTAAAAGACGACATGCTTCAAAGCACATGATTAACATAAGACACACTTGCCTTTCAAATATGTAAATATCACAATTTGAATATTACAATTCATTAAAATCTAGCAAAGTTTTTGATATAATAATACTATAGCTAAAAAATAAAACATTTACATAATTGTAGTAACTTTGATCATGTAATCATCATCTCATTTTTATATTTTATATATTTTTATTGTATTTAAGTAATGGCTAATTGAGAAAGAAATTTTTATTCCAAATTCAATATTAAACAATTTTCATTTATTAACTGAGATAGTTAATTTTAATTTTATTAAACAAAATTATTATAATATATTGATAAATATAATTTCAGTGATTTTGGAATATATTGTATTAAATAATACAATCTTGAATAGTTACTACTGTAGTACAAATACAGTATATAGACCCCTGCCCTTAATATTGTGTCACATGTTAGCATGCTTCACTGCACAACATCAATACTGTATCACCAATTTATCGTTCAATAGTAAAGACACTGCAAATTTCCCAGAAGTCTCAATATCAATATACGTCTAAAATAATTGCTGAATGAAATAATAACAAACGACTTCTTGCATTAGGAAGGATTGCCACGTTTTGAGACAATTTGAAATAACAATTCTATAAATTTAGGTTGTGACAATTCATTGCATTAATTAATCAATTAAGTTACAAAAGGTTTGCTGTAATTTAACTTTTGGAAGAATCTTCTAAATCAACTGAATTCCATCTTTTACTCTTTTTAAAAGTTTTACTAACGATTTTTATTTTATTTTTTTTAATTATATTTATGTTTTTGCTTTATGTACACGACAACTAACGATCAAATAACAGTTTTTCACATCGCAACTTATACAACGTAATTTTGAAAACTACAACCATTTTTCTATATACCGTACATACAACATACATTTCTAGTCTAACAAAAACATTTTCCTAAACTTTCTATTATTTAAAAGTCGAAGATAGCCAGGTCTCGGGTCCATTCTATTGTCGCCACAGATTGATATCTTCATCAGTACTTCTATGAATGGATGATTAGGTGGGAACACGAACGCTAGTTGATCATACCCAGTACCGTTTGATCGTACGATTAATCGGGAAACCACCTTACGACGTTAATATTTAAATTAAATAAATTGTTTATTTTCATAGTAAGACGTAGTAATTAACATTATTCAGATTGTATTAATTATATTTATATAGGTGTCAATTTGGAAAAAAAGAAAAATCAGGAGAATTTGTGAAAGGTTGTAAAAAGAAGAAAACTATACCAACTTTATTCACATCATCATACATAAATAGTACAATACAATACAATATGTATGTGTGTGTGAAAAGGAACCAAAAAAAAAAAAAGTTTATTCTGGTAAAAATCTATTTTAGTAAACAATAAGAATGCAGCAAAAAACCTACAAAATGTTTGTTCATCTTTAGTTAATTAGGCATAGAGCCTAGTTTGTAGAGCTTAAATAATACATTTATAATATTATTTATTTCATAAATCAGGATGGTTTTTTCCATCTAAAACAATTGGAAGAAATTGCAATTTTGCAAGAAAGGGAGGAGGATAACTCAAAATATCAGGAAACTCCTGTAATCAGAAGACTTGGAAGTCTGTCTTTATAATCTCCCATTTGATTGGCACCATTACCACTATTTACAACTTCCCATCAACATCATCAAAACATGATTGGCACCATTACCACTATTTACAACTTCCCATATATTAATTCATCAACATCATACTTGATTGGCACCATTATCACTATTTACAACTTCCCATAAAATAATGTCGGCCATCTTTGAGGGAGAATACCATGGCAATACAAACAATTAGAGTGATTAATGAGGGCAAACATTGTTGACCTAACAGTTTTAAACGACCAATCAGTAGTGAGAGCTTTATGTACAGCAAAGTAGATTGACTGGAAGAATCTCTCTGTATAATTATTCAATTTGTAAACATTACGATTCCATTGAGAAAAACATTATTATTATTTATAATAACCAAGTGCATTAAAAATAGATTTGCAATTGTAATGACTAAGATATTGATACCATAAAACAAAATAAAATTATATTCAATTGAATGTGCAGAGGTAAAAATAATTTTTCGCAATAAAATTCTATAAAATGAATTTCATTTTCTTTTTAATTAAATTATTACGAATAAATAATATAAAAATATGTAGCATAAAATATTATCAGAAAGTACTAAAGTACCAAAAACATTTAGGTTTATATGACATATAGACAATGACAAATTTACCGAAAACATGTGAAGCAAGGAGAGACAAACCAAAATAGGTATACAGTGTGGATATACGCAACTAACAATTACCAAATGGCCGTAAGATGACCAGGAGTGTTGATAATGAAGTGAAGAGCTCCGTAGATTGTACAACCCATAGTAGGCTACCCAGATTATAAGTCAATACACATAAAAATGTTCCATCTTTCTAAAAACCAACTTACATCAATCCGCAAATCAATGTTTAAATAATCCATCACGTTTCATTGTATAGAATACACCTTCAAATAATAAATAGTACCAAATTACTGATCATCTTAGGACAGGTTGTGTGACCTCATTGAACCAGTGCAAGCTGTTTTAGCTGGAAACTGCATGGAAAGAACCCCAGCACCTTCTGATAGTTTATATAGGGGTCTAGCAAATGAAGTTTTGACATACCAAGGTTAATCATTATCAAAACAAACCTACTATATACTATAATATATTGACATAACAGACTTGGTAAACTTTTACAAAACGTTATTGGCTGAGCAAATATATTCCTTTCGTAGCAACTCAGATATAAACCCATCATCCTGATGGGCTTATACCTATACAACAACATGAGTGGGCCAGCTATAAATGTATATATGCATTAAATTACTAACAAAATACTGAGTTGAGTATTGTTTATGCAAAATGATCTTTTCATGGAGAATACAACATGGTCATTGGGTAAGTCTATGAATAACACACACTTGACCCAATTTGTGTTCAAGAGAAGTAGAAAAAAAGAATAGGGCCTTATAGCATCAAGAGTATTTGTTTCGAACAATCAAAAAGATTTGTACTTTATGAATGAACTAATTTACAAAATAAAATTTATAAATATGTACACAGTAATACAAAAACACAGGAGACTGTAATCAAATAAAAAATATATGATATAATTTATGGATGTTTTAGGACTGCTTGAACAGTTAATTTGAGTTTGAACCACAAGAAAAATATTAATTGGAATGGCATTTCAAACTTGAAGTATGTGCTAAATTTGTAGAAGTATCACATTTTGTTGTCACATAAAGTTTGATAGTGTAGACAGAGTTTTAGAAAGGTCGTTATTGTGTTATTTTCTTTTTAATCATAAGACTTACTTGGAAGTGTAGAATGATGGTCCAAACTAGGCCTAGAGTAAGCTTTGGGTTGCCGTTGACGATTTCATCACTCCGGATGTTGACCAACATAACCTATGAAAACAATTTTAAAAGATTGAAAACATGCAGAGTAGACACCCCTATTCAAGGGAACCATTATTAGGGGGACACTTTATGTGAAAGAATAAGGGGTAATATACACTATAGACAATCCTTATTCAGGGGCACCTCTATTAAGGGGACACTTATGTGAAAGAATAAGGGGTAATATACACTATAGACAATCCTTATTCAGGGGCACCTCTATTAAGGGGACACTTATGTGAAAGAATAAGGGGTAATATACACTATAGACAATCCTTATTCAGGGACACCTCTATTAAGGGGACATTTATGTGAAAGAATAAGGGGTAATATACACTATAGACAATCCTTATTCAGGGACACCTCTATTAAGGGGACATTTATGTGAAAAAATAAGGGGTAATATACATTATAGACAATCCTTATTCAGGGACACCTCTATTAAGGGGACATTTATGTGAAAGAATAAGGGGTAATATACACTATAGACAATCCTTATTCAGGGACACCTCTATTAAGGGGACACTTATGTGAAAGAATAAGGGGTAATATACACTATAGACAATCCTTATTCAGGGACACCTCTATTAAGGGGACATTTATGTGAAAAAAATAAGGGGTAATATACACTATAGACAATCCTTATTCAGGGACACCTCTATTAAGGGGACATTTATGTGAAAAAATAAGGGGTAATATACACTATAGACAATCCTTATTCAGGGACACCTCTATTAAGGGGACACTTATGTGAAAGAATAAGGGGTAATATACATTATAGACAATCCTTATTCAGGGACACCTCTATTAAGGGGACATTTATGTGAAAAAATAAGGGGTAATATACACTATAGACAATCCTTATTCAGGGACACCTCTATTAAGGGGACACTTTGTTGGGTCTTGAAGGTATTATCCCCTTGATAGTGTTCTATTTTATTATAAACAAATTTGTTTCACACAATATTGAGTGACTAGCTGTTTCTTGTTTCTTGGTATAGTTAACACTGCCTCAAGTTCTAATCCCTGTTCACTCAGTACCATGATTTTTATCATGGCCAAAACACATCATTGTCGAATATAGTAATTATATGCCCAAATATGGTAGTAACATCATCATTTCCATATATGGGCACATCGCATTTTTGTCACATAAAGTTTGATAGTGTAGACAGAGCTTTATACAAGACTTATTAAGCATGGGACCCTGTAACTCAACAATGTTGGAAGAGAACTAAAAATAAAAGTTTCCATAATTATACCTTTTTCTGCTCCAAAAATCTAAGTGCGTTGCCAACATTCTGCAGACGATGGACACGAAGCCTTCCACGTTCTCGAGGCTAAAATGATTTTTAAAAATCTTAGTTATTTGACAGACCATTCAACACAGTAAAATTATAGATGTAATTGGCATATGATGAAGATGTGAAAATTGTTTACCATTTAACCCTTCAACCACCCCACGCCCACCCCCCACACACACAAACTATTAAATGAATATAAATGACATTAAAAGAAGTCTGCAAGAATTAATATTTCTATTGAATTAGTTAAATGAACAACATCTGGGTGATGAGGTCTGGTGGGTTACTATTTCAAGTGCCTAGATTAAGCATAATAATAGAGTAAACTCTACTCTAAATTGTAATCCCTACTCCAATATTGTCACCCTAAAAACACAATCAAAGAATAGTAACCAGGGGATACTATTAGAAGCTTTACGGTATCTTAATCCTGTAGCAATATTGTGACAACAGCTTAAATTTCTATTTGCTGCCCTCTATTCCAAAGTAGAAATAAGACGACTTAATAGGGAGTGGAAATACAAACAGCTTATTTGCATAACATTATGTACAATGATGATGCTGATGTGGGAAATTCCAAAATTCTTGGTATCGATGACATCAAAGGATTACATCAATGTTCTATTTTGCGTACATTCATCATATGAAATTAAACAACATTAACAGATCTGTTTTCTCCGTGTCAAATTCATTCAAGCTTATATTACAATTTGTTGTTAATTGCATATACTCCTGCTGTCCTAGCAATGGACCTCTCACCTCACTAAAATAATTTAGATGTATGCAAAAAGTCCCCTATATACTCACTGAGCATCTTTGACATCGAACCTCCTCCGTATTGGAAGGTTAAACCTTATTAATTTCAGATCAGTTTTAACCCACTCACCCAACTTCAGTTTTATTTATTCCCATATCATAAAATTCATAATTACAATTTTTTCTCCTGATAATGCTTCCAATAACGAGATGAGGTTATGCCCATCGCGGAAATCTTTGTACAGGTCACTGATTTTCTTGTTGACCTGAAAGAAATAATTACAATTTCTATATTAAAAAACGAAATAAAATGTATTCGTATATTTAGTTAATACTTAGTATAAGTATTATCAGATTAGATCAGATAAGTTGCCCGAGGCCCATGGTAACCAAAAATTGACACTGGAGAATCCTAAGTACAAATCTTACAACTAGTTTAAAAGTTTTAAAGTGAAGACATTCGGGGGAAACTAAAATCTCTGGTAGGGTCACAAATCTTTTTTGAATTCTGCAAACACTGAAAGGGTGGTTTGGGGAGAATAATTGTATATCATATATATCATTAATATTGTGCATTATCAAATGTATTAAATGATGATTCATCGTAGAATATTCCATGTTACAAATAGACCTAGCAATCAATAGTCATAATGCATAATATAGTAATGCAATCGGAGAAACTATCTCCGATACGAGAAACCTATCAGTTGATTTTGCTGTTATATTTTGCTTTTATACTGCTTCGGATCTTTTTTTCATGGATCATCTTCATTCCTCTGACAAAATTGTTTGTGTACTAAGAATCATGGTAGATGCATTATCCTCTCTTTGGAGAACATTCACCTAATTTTGTTTTTTAATTAATTGTATTTTATTTTTTTGCATTGGCCCAATACAATATTATAATATGCTTCCATCTATGTAATACATATATGAATTGAGAAGTCAAATGGCAATTAATACACCAAATTTAGTTAAACAGAATCTCCATAATTGTCTAGTCACCCATGTGTGTAAATGGAAATCTACTAGATGTTTGATAAATTTTTATGCATTAAATATTCATAAAAATCGGAAAGGAAGTTGTAAATTATGTAGGTACATTATGTCTGATGTCCCACAAATATTTGAGTATGGTTGTTGAAATCAAGTGTCTGAAAAGGGATAAAGAATGGGATGGTAGGCTTATGATGGGTTGCAATAAGGGTGTAGGAGTTCACGGTCCTACAAAATATTTGGGTATGGTTGTTGAAATGTGTATCTGAAAAGAGGTTGCATGAAGGATATGTAGGGGTTGCAGGTAAGGATGCAAGTAGAAAGATTCAGAAACAGTGAGGATTGATTGCTAGAATAGTAGTAGGAGAAAGATGCAGATATATTGGTTGCAAATAGGTTGCAGAAATATGAAACAGTAATATGTTTTAGTATGGATGCACTTAATTTGAATATTTAAATAAATTGAAATTGTTAATTAACATAAACAGCAATTACGATAATTATACCCTTCCAAATAAGGTCAGTCATCCCATTTATAAAATTATCAATGCAAGTGTTTCACTTTGTACATAATTACACGATGCATCAGTCATGAATGAAACACCTTAAGTCCAAGGCTTTGGTAGTTCATGCGTTATGAATTTTACAGGTAAAGACAGGCGTTTACCGATCACGTTGCAGAAGAGCGTACACATTTATGCAGTAGTGCATATTTGCAAACGTAAGGGTCAATGCCTGTGTACAATGCAGTTTTGACTTTTGTTATTCTATAAATTGTTTCAACCATTTAGATTAAATCATTTTCTTGTACAGTTTTCTTGCACTGTAATTGCATGCTGTGTACATTATTATTTTTTAAACAAAATTGTGGTTGTGTTTACAACATTGCTAAACATTGGGAACCACTATATCCTTTACTTTTTAGCGAACATGATTTGCATTGAATAAAATTGTTTTGAGTTTAAATCTAAAAGATCACCCTACACAATTCCATAGCAAGTCAACACTACCCCCAGCCTCCAAAACACTGTTAAATCGAAGCATTAGAAACTAATTATGGAATGACTATGTGATCTGGGGACATCGTCATAACAATTTTTGTTACTGTACCCTTTTAAGATTATGAGAAACACTGAAATTTAAAAAAACTATATCATAAAATGAAAATACTGTAATAACATATAAGCCAGGGGGTAATTACAATACAAGTTTATTCACCTCTATAAATAACAATATCTTCACTTCCTGGTAAAATTCACTGCTTAAATTTTAAATGACTAGTCTGAGGAGGAATAGACTACTCTATCAACACATTGAATCATGAATTATTGTACAGGTATTTTGGTAAATATTTCTCATACCTATACAAACTAGATCCTTTCTTCAGTTTTAATCAAAATTATAGCCTGGGAATTAAAGAAGTCAAATTGATGGATATGTTTATTGGTAATAACTGTTAAATTTGGCTGTGAGCAATAAACAAATCATCACCACTCTGGTTTTAAGCAACAAAAATTGCAGCTAATGTTTTTAAAGATTTTTTATTTCTATTAAACTGCTTGACATTTATGGGCAGTCCATTCTGACGTTTGTAAGTGGATTGGGAAAAAAGAGATACCTCACAAAGCTGGAAGCAACTTCGATTTACAAAATGATTACCTACTCTACAGTAGGAACCTTTTTTTGTATATAATTGTTTAAATACAAAAAATTAATATTTTTAATTGTCAAGTAATCTAAAACACTACAGAACACTTTTAAGTTTTAGAATGTTTAAAATAAATGAACCATATAAATATTGGTTCAATCCTTCAGCTGCAATTGCCTCACCCTTCGGATGGGACGTAAAGCTTAATTGAAACATTTGAAAAGAGTGTGCTTATCTGGGTAGCAATACACTGAGTCTGGATAAAATAATCATTATTATAATAATAAATTTATTTTATTTTCACCTGCAGTATTATTAATCAGATCCATTATGATACATATTGAATTAGAATTGAGTTTTAAAGTGACAGCTTAGAAATATAGATTGTACTCTGAGGTCATAGGTTAAATCTGCATCACTTTGCTGGCTGTCAGCTGAAGGTGATGATGGATTAGGTAATTAGTGTCAATGAACATATAAACTGTCTGGTACAACATTGTGCTATACATAATGAATCCAACCAATTCCATTATTTCAATTCCATTAGATTTTTAAGAAGAATATACAAAATATATTTTCTGTTCTGCTGTTTACAATGATGTTACACACATAGGAATGCAAGTAATGAGGTGTAATAGGCGGGGCAGATACAATGGGAAGCACACTTTAATTTAGAAACAAAAATGTATTTTCCAGAGTACAAACATTATTGTTAAGTAATTAAATAATATTATTAATAAATAATAATGTTTATTTTTGCATCATTATAGTCTATTTGCTTGTGCTTTTAAACAACTCTACATAATGCCATGTGCAAGTTTAGGGCAACTAGATGTGAATATTCTCACTTCAGACGGAAACTTTCTACCACAAGTTGTGCTGCAAATAATAGTTATTCATGAAAAATGCAGTTGATTATAAAAATTATATTTTAAATGGTTGAATCGGCGTTATGCATCATAAATAAACCCGAAATCATGCACAAGGAACGGTGATCCTGTCTAAACCCTTAATTTTAAAGGCGCAGATAATATAAATCTTTCGACAGATAAGCGAATCTAACGTAATGGTCTGAACACAGCAGTGTCACTTGTGTTTGTCATCTTTGTAACCATGGACACATACAAAAACTATTTATTGCAGACATACGATATCATCGTAACTAACCAAAAACAAGGAAGTTCAAGTACGTTATTAATCCTATATCATTTTTTTTACGAAGTACAGTACAATATCAGTGGTAAACTTTTCACATTGTACTATTTCTAACTCCTTATACTTAAAAATAAAAAAGATAAACTGAAACGTCTGGTTCATTAAGAGTGAAAGTTCAGGAAACAATAAATGAAACAATAGTGTGGTAGAGATATGTAGTACAATCAGAGAAGAGTTTCCCTGGTACAATTGTATTGAACGGGTTACAGTATTGGACATGTTTTGCCAACAAGCTTGCCATGAACAAACAACATATAAGACAGTGCAGTATCATTCAAAAAAAGTTCATGAATTTCTATACATAATAGTTTTAGGTATAGCTTCTTTTTAAAAGTTTTTACAGCCAGCCATTAGTCAAATATACCAATGTAAAACTAATGTTTGAAGTATACCACATCATTGTGATAAAAATAAATAAGGAATAACATAGTATAATAAAGGTATGGCTTTTGAATTTAAACAATGAATATGATGAAAAGACCAGTATAATGCACCCTGGGAAGCTTGCCTCTCTCTGTATTGTCTAGCATAACTTGATATTTACAAATTATTTATGAATGTCACAAGTAGGGCTATACCCACAAGGTAAAGGGTTAATTTTATAAAGTACACTTCCCATGATAAGGGGCTTTTGGAAAGTAGATGTGCACTTTGATTAAGAACAGGTGAAAACACTACAGAAAAGAATTCCCATTGTTTGAAAAAAGTAAGAGTTTAAGGAGGAAAACAAGCTGCAATAGTGGAGTATTGGAATGTGTTTCAAACAGAAATTAAACTAGATTCTAGTAACCTTTACTTCTTCCATGGTCATATACTAATCCATGTCTGACTAGCCCAATATGCTGCCCAGTAAGATTTTATCCTTTAATAATTTGTATTTGTATTTTGTATTTTGTATTAATATTTGTCCTCAGTGAGGAAATTCGGATTAGGCCCTCCACGGACCCACGGCAGCCAGCAGTGCAGCGCCTACCAGATTAGGCAATGAGAGTAAAGCATCTTGCCTAAGGATGCAATTAGTATGGTACAGATAACCTCGAACCCATGCCTATCACATGCTAGTCCGATATTACCATTACACCATCACTCTCCAGTATATACAGCACCCGCCACGATTTCTAGACGGTCTCCCATCCAGAACGCAACCGGGCCCAACGTTGCTAATTAACTTCGGTGATCTGACGAGAACCGGTGTTTCAACATCAAAACAAGAAATACAGTATAAGTATGTGGATTGTCAGAGATGGTTTTTATTTAGATGTAGTGGGAATGTTGTTTGTAGGTAGCTTAAGGGGTTCGCTGTAGATTAAGGGGAGGAGGGCGGGAGTTCACTGTAGATTAAGAGGGGGGGAGGGGTTCGCTGTATGTTAAGGGAGTTCGCTGTAGATTAAAAGGGCTGGGTTCTCTGTAAAAGGGGGAATTTGCCCGAAACATAAAAAACCCCCCTGGCTATCGGCTACTAGGCTAGAGGGTACTGTTACACAGGTCTTTCAATTCAAACACTAGGCCTATTAAAAGTTAATATAACAGTTAATATTACAGTTTGAGTAGAATGCTAGGTACTATTCTTGCTATTCTTGGTAATATATTACCTCATCATTGTACTTAAAATGGTCAACGAGTACTATTCAGTCCTATTATTGTTCTATATTTATTATAACATAACAAAGCATGCGCAATTTTATACTTTTCCCATAATGCTTTATTGTAAAAGAATTTTTTCGATAAAATGTATTTGCCCACAGAACAAAATTTTAGCTTTTTTTATTCTCTGGTTTATTTTATGTTTATTAATTAAATTTATGTATTGTACTCAATTCAATAAATAAAAATACTAAACAACTTTAAATATAATTTCATCTAAATCCTTGTGAACAAGTAAAACAACCTTGTTTCACAACCAATACCAAAATAACTGTTACTTTGTGTTGCAGCGTTTCATTTTCAGGCTGCCATTTAATGGAATATTGAACATTTTTCCTGTTTTTTCTGCCAAGAAACGTATTCATACAGTTATTAATTGGTTATTTTTTCGCAGCAGAAAAAAAGGACTTACTATAAAACAATGCGATTGTACACTTGAATTGAACTAAAGTATTGTACCATGCACCTCAAGGCATTTTTAATTTAACAAATTCTAATTTCCTAGCAGTAAAAAAATGTTTTAATTACTATACTTTTGTTAAAATATTACAAATGCAGTACATTCCAACGAATACTTTAAAATACATTAAATTTCAATCATCATAATAGGTTTAATTTTTTTTTAAATAGTAGGAGATTACTGTATAAGTGCAAATGTTTCTATATTATGGATATCACAATATAAAACTTTATGTAAATATTTCTTCAATTTTTACAAATTATATTTGCTTGACTGGGTCATTCAACTGAATTACCCACTTCAATCGCTTGTATTGTATGTCGTGTGTGGGTGTGGAGCACCCATGTCCAAAAATAATAATGGTGTAAGGTGGTGACTGAAAGGGCATAGCCCCCAATGGCTTAAGCTTTATGTGTACAGATAAGTTCACAAAAATAATGTAATGTTATTATTCTAATCTATGCCCTTTCAATTGGTTTATTTATCTTATTTTATATTAACATTTTTATACTATAAAGAGATGACGATGGTGTTTGACTACAAAGGCATAGCTTCGCTTAAAGATGTATTGTCCCCCAAAATCATGAAAAATAAAGATTTTTAAAATCGGACTTTGAATAGGCCATTTTGCAGTTTTAATGAAGTTGTTCACTTACATAAGAAAAAAAACGGGGGAAAAAAATAATTTTACCTATAAAAAGACAAAATAAACAGTTAAATTACCCAAAAACTCATTGTCTTCCAGACAATTTGACAATTTTTTGCTTTAAATTACATTTTTCTCAGGTAAATAAATTTTTTTCAGACCCAATTTTTTGTGAGAGTGAATAACTATTATGTGACATTAAAATAACATTCAACAAAAAAATTTAAAAAAATACTTTTTTAGGGGGACAATATATCTTTAAGGTTTATGGGTACAGATAAGTTCACAAAAATAATGTAGGTTAAATATTCTAATCTTTAGGTCCTTTCAATTGGTTTAATTTATCTTATTATATATTAACATTTTATAAACTTTATCTTTCTATCAAGAGGATGTTAATGTTTGACTAAAAGGGCATAGCCCCCAATGCCTTAAGCTTTATGGGTACAGAAAAGTCCACAAAATATTGTATTATTCTTATCTTATTATATCATTGGTTTATTTTATCTTAATTATATAACTTTACATAATTTATTTGTTCTGATGTTGACAGTGTACAGTACAACCGAGGGCATAGCTCAATGGTTTAAGCTTTATGCGTAGGCCTACAGATAATAATAAGTTCATAAAAAATGCTAATGTAATGTAATTACATCGATCTAGGTCCTATCAAGGGTTGGTTTTCTTTTTTATATAATGTATATTTTTATTTGATCTTCTTTACTTTACAGTGTTTGACCGATAGGGCATAGCCCCAATTACTTTATGAGTCCATCCACAAAAATACAATGTATTCGAATCTAAACCATACAATTGGTTTTATCTTACTTTATATAATAATATATAATATAATGTTATTGTTCTTTCTATACAATAGTAGATACCTGAATCATGGTTGGGTCAAAGGGCATAGGTCAAAAAATGATGTATATATATACGTAGTAGTTAAAGATGGCATAAAGCTGTATGGATAGGTGTAGATATTTTTTTATATATTTAATAAAGTATGTATATATTGCAGTCATTTATTATTATTAATAATAGTATTATTGTTGTACTGTTTATTAAATATATAATTTAATATACCTTATTATAATATATTTTTTTAAACAAATTGCATGATAGGAAAATGAGTGGTTCATTGATATCTCATTTTCAGTAAATATTTTAATGGACATGCCCAACTACTTATTGTTGCCTAGCAACGTTCATCTAGCCTCATTAAAAAATGTTTTAAAAATCACAACAACCACTATACAACCTATGGGAATCATAAATTTTACTTTACCAGTAAGAAATATAGGCATGACCTCAAACCAATGAACTACATCAGAAAAAAAATATGTACTATAGACATTTTTTGTTTCTTTTTGTTTCTTTAAAAACAGAAATCATGAAGCATGAAAAATAAAGATTAATTAAAATCAGACTTTGAATAGGTTATTTTGTAGTTTAAAAAAAACCTTTAAAAAGACTTTTTTTGCTTTAATTACAGTATTTTCAGGTACATAGGTAAATTTTTTTTTGATCCAATTTTTGGTCTATTATGTTACATTAAAACAAATTATTTTTTCTGTGGGACAATACATTTTTAATTGTATAACTCGAATAACAATGTCTGAAGGACAACCTAGGTTTTGAGTAGTATCCATCCTGCCAAATAACTCCAAAACAACAATTGTTTACCTTTTTCAACCACTTAAACATACAGTACCTTCCTCTAAAAGACTGCCATGGAAAGGATGTCTGAGTAGCAAAAGAATATTATTTTGGCCAGAATGGTTAAAACCCAATTTTTGTACGAATTTTGTTAATTTCAAACACAAATTTTGGTAATTTTTTTTTCTGTAGTTTTTTTCAAATACTTTTTTCTTAAATCTTCTTAAACACATCCTGCAGTGTCATATCTACTGACCGCAACAGGTCCATACCATTAGCATCTAACTCCTAATATTAACTTAACCTAACCTAAATAATCTCTCGAGCTTGCTCTACTACAGAATCACATATGGGATGAAGGCTGCTGTTAGAAGAAGTCCCTATACAGCACGTTGTTTAACGTTTTAATGTAATACAGCTTGCGCACCAGGTAAGCTCAGTCACAGAAATATAATTTTTAAATAATCTAAATTGGATTCAAATAATTAAAAACATGATTTAAATTAAATATTAAATTAAAAACATTTCAATTGTAGCTTATAAGGTGCACATTTTAAGAAACCACAAGATAAATAGGAAAACAATGAGTACCCCCATACAGCCCTGAAACAAGTGAGTTTAAATAGGAAAACAATGGATTTCCACACACTGCATTGAAACAGGTGAGTTATAGTTTTCAGACACCATTGTTAGCTAACACTCAATGAACAATACCAACGATTCCTATGGGAGATTTTCTTAAATGAGATTTCATTACAGCTAATTACTGTCGGCCTTGTTCTATGTATATTAGCAGTTTAAAGAGGGTAATATGCAAGGAAAAGGAGTGTTGTAGTTTTTTTATACTATTACCAGAGCATGGGTGATCAGCTGAACACCTTCTCACAATATCACACTAAGGCGCAGGATTGGTCATAGCAAAAAATATATCAATGAACACAGACTTGCACTTGGAGAAGTCAACACACAGGGGCATCGAAAACGGTGATCATAGATAATGTAAAGTTCAACCCAATATGCGAAAATTGAGCATGTGAAAACATAGTAAATCGGTTTATTTGCACAATCTAAAACTGGCCCGTTTAGCATTTAGCCCTATTTCATGTTTTAGTCCATATTTTGTCATTTTATACCACAGTCTGATAAAGGCTCAATGTATTTACTTTCTGTTTTGTTGAAATGTAAAAAGTTCAATCAAATAATTTTTCTTTATCACAGTACTAAATAGTTCACCTTCCATGAAATGGAAATGTACTTTAACGGTTACAACAAGTTGGCATAAATGCACTGCACCATCCATTAACTCCATTGCCTATTCAACTGCACCTCTTATTTAACTGTACTGCCTATTCAATTGGCACCATTTATTCAATTGTATGGCTTATTTAACTACACCACCTATTCAACTTACACCATCTATTTAAATGTACCGCTTAATTATTTACACCACCTATTTAACTTACACTATCTTTTCAAATGCACCACCGCCCTGCTTATTTAACTGCACCACTTATTCAACTGCCCCGCTCATTTAAACTTTCCAAGAAATTTTGTTTAATAAAAATATATTAATCAATTTCCATTTATTATTTATTTTAAAAAATTTCCAACAAAGACTCTTTATACCAACTGACCACAGAATTTATAAAAATATGTTATAATAATCCCTTGTTAATACTATTAAAATAAGCCTTGCTTTTAATACAATGATAGACACATGATAGGGAGTGTGTATATGATCTTTATCTATTTATTGTATCCTGTATTAGTTTTTGGTTGTCAAAATATTCAAGATGCTGAGTGTGAACATTATGGTTTTATCTTTGGTTTATCCAGGGTTCTTTATTTTTTGTTGGCTATACTGGGGAAAGCCTTAGAGTAGGCAGGTCTAGACACCAAAAAAATATTGTTTTAGACTTATTAGATAAAATGCACATGTTAAGTGGGATTGGTCAAAAATAAAGCAGCTTCATTTACGGTTTAGCTGACTGCTGATAGTTTCTAGTTTGAAAAGTGCACCTCAGGAAAAAGTGGGTTCATTCAAAAACTACATTCATCCACCCCCTCCTCCACCCCAATATTCATTTTTTTAAACTAACCTTTCTCAAGTTTTGGTTTACCCATTTGGTAAATGTCTTTTTCTGAACTTCATCCCGTTCATCTGCAAAAGAAATTGAAAGAAAAACTTATTTTTGCTATATTTTATATAAATATACATGCTGTTTACAAAAACGTTTTGTTAGCTTAATTAGGCAGTGGTTTTTAAGATCTCTCTGTAGCATTTCAACAAGAGTTTTCTTTTAAATTTTACCAAATATGATGTACCTGGAAAGTACTAAATGGTGAAACCAGGTACTGAATTAATATAAGAAAGGTGAGCGGCATCTACTGGATATTTTGTCAGTGACAAAATGAAATGACACTATTTTGACTGCAGACATACAACTTAGCCTTAGTCTTAAGATTACAATTAAACTACATCTTTTAACAGGGCTTTGAATATCGAAATTTTCCAACTTTACAGGAACGTAAATAAAAAAAAACTAAACAAAAATGTCTTAAAGATAAAATGTTGTGTTTTATGAAAATATCTACTTAGTTGACGATAGTACATCCATGTACTAAACACACAAAACAAAAATTATAAAAAATTTCATCAGAAAATTAATAGCATTTTCCACAAAAACACAACCTAAAATATCAATCTGCACCAACGCTGATGCAGGTTGGATTGTGGAAATACTATGGTTTTAATTACAACTTTTACAATTGTTAGTTATGAATTCTGTTCTTAAAAATGAATGGAGACTCTCAAATATTCATGAAATGATTTATGCATGGCGTCGCTAAACAATTTTATAAATCTGTTGGGCCTACATCATCAGAATCTGAATACAGCTCACCGCCAACTCCCAAGCCCCTACCTTTACAAAAAAAAACCTTTTTACAACAAACATTGCACACAGTGAACAATGTCTCTCTTGTATCAGGGTTTCATATCCCTGCTTATTCAGTGCTATATAAACGAATACACTCAAGTAAATTTACAGACCACTAAATTAAATAAATATCTAAGCCATCCTCAATTAAGTGATGAAATCAATCAACTAATATGATGCAAATTTAGCATTATTTATAGGATTACGAAAATAAGTAGCATCCCTTATTATCAAATTTAGGCACCGTACCGTGCACCTAATAGATGTCAATGAACTTTACGTACAGGTACCAATAATGATTCTGTACAGCTACAGTATACAAATCTTCTATAAAAACACACTTTATAATTCACAAAATTAAAATACTACTTGTTACACAAATAATGTATAGTGACTGAACACCTGAATTGTACCATGGAATAAATATTACTCCATGATTGTACAAACAAAATTAAATATTCTGATTAAGCCTAAACAATCATCTGATTTTAGGAAAATTAACCATTCTAATAAAATAAGACTAAACCGTAGGTCCTGTGTACACTAGCTCATGTGCACTTTAAAGAACCTAGTACATCTTTCAAGACAAGTGGGGAATTACCCCAGTGTACTTTAGTACATCAAAGCACAGCTTCTGGGAGACCAGTATTTGACTGAAGAAGTCTCACAGTACAAATAAATAATATAATAAATAGTAATAATTCAAAGCAATACATACAAAAATCTCTTGTTTTAAGTTTCTGCATTTGAAATCACCTTTCTTACTCCCGGAAGAGAGCTAGGTATATCAAACTACACCTCTGACTTGAAGAGTCAAACAAGTGTGTGCCAAGAAACTACACAAGTACTTATAATACCATAGGCCACTCGATAAAGGTGTGTTCATTCATGCATAGCTAATGTTTTACTTTTGAAGCCAGTCACATACTGTCTGTGTCTACTCTATGCATCTTTTATACCAATGTAAACAACGGTTGATTTTGTTGTGTGAACCCTTGATGCTAATCAGATCCTGTGTTTAATACCCAACTAGGGATTCACCCACGCTACTACACGTAATATGATATACACACAAACTTCTATTTACATATTGATTGAGTTCACCTAAATGTTTGATGTTCTTTAAGGCCTATAACTGCAAGGTATCGTCCTTTTTTATCGCATCCAGAAGTACTTTTGGTATGTGTGGTTAATTTAAAAATAATTATCCCTCTGAATAAATGATTTTAAAATATATTTTATTTTTATGACATTTAAATGTCATAAAATAATATTAAACGAAAAGATTGGATGGCGAAAAAATTATTTACCAAATGGTAATTTAGATAAGAAATAGCCTACTGGAAGTCCATTGTCTGTTATATGGAATGGTTATGGAATTATTACAGTGTCTTTTTCAAAAGAAAAATCATAATTTTGTTTGTAATGCATTTCAACCTGGACCATAGAAAAACAAATCTATAAAATAGTGTAATTAAGAACTAGAAAGCAATTGAGAAAAGAACATTAGAAATTTGAGGCAGAAAGAACAAATTGGAAAAGAACTTGGTCCTCAATTAGATGCAAAGTAACAATGCAAGTGTCTAGTTGAAATCCCAGTTTGGACAGTGGTCCATTGCATAATCATTGGTTAGAATATGGCTTGAGAAGCTATGTAGTAGCCAGCAATGGGTAGAAAACAGATAGTAAGGATGTTTAGTTGGAAAGTCAAACATTTTGTCATACTTTCCTGCTACGGGTGGAATTCAATGAGTAAAGCCTGCATTATTTCAGTTATAACAAAAAGTACAAAACCACTATACTATCACAGTGATAAACTAACTGCTAGAAATATTGATTAGGACATAACAATTGCTACCTGTTCAATGGAAGTATTTAAGCAGTACTAACAACACTATTGTAATTAAAGAAACGAGAGTTACATATAAACCAGTGTAAACATGTACTATTAGACAATATACTATAATCCCAATGTTGAGTTACATAAAATGAATGGGAAATTTCCAGACACAAAATTAATGATAGCCCAAAGCAGTGTATATCTACCATATGTGTACAGTACATACACAAATGAAAAGAAAAGATGAAACTAAACAGTATATAGTAAGAGATTAGTTTTAAAATCTACTAATGTGACCTTACTTTAAACCAGTTGAACACAATTATTTTTGTGTTGGCAAAGCAAAAAAAAAAGAGTCCCAGATTAACTTTTGAATAAATATGAATTAATTGAATAAACAATTGTTGAAGAAATCCTCTTTTTGTCTTTGTGGATATTGATTTAGTACTATAGTATAGTTCCTGGTCATGTTTGGCGATATATAGCTTACATGAATTTGACTCTTTCTCATTTTTTGCTTTTCTTTTCTTTAATTGTTCTAAACTTTCTTTTCTTCAAATTTGTTTTTAACATTGCAGTGTTCAAATCATTTAAAGTGAAAAAAATTATACACGCTCAATGTTGTCTGTAACTTTCTTGAACTCTAGAGGGCCACTTGGGAATTGCCAACTTTACACCTACGGTAATGTGAAATGTTCTAACAAACAACAGTATGATAGGCCTAGGTATGGAAGGCAAAAGTATAAAAAAAATTATCAGGAATTAGACTATGGTATTATATTTATGAAACATAATCTTTACATTATTATCAGATCTATAAGATAGAGGCAAAGTAGGATCATGCCCTCATTTTTATTTTGATGATAGCATAGTAAATATTTGTGCAATACTTATTTTGATTTTATCACACATTTGATAGCATTATTATGACTTTGTTTACAACCTGATGAGTGAAACCATATTCAAATAAAGCTTACATTCAACCAAAAAAAGATAACCTACATCACACAGCCAGATCGATTAAAATAGCAACAACATTTATGATGAGCTATTCCATCGCATGGGTTTTGAGTTTTTATCACTTTGTATAAGACATAGAATATACTTCTAGAGAGTCAACTAGTAACGAGTAATGAATACTGTCATTTCTTGGTAAAAGTCTGTGCATATAACTTGAATACTTGATACGGGTCAACATGATACAACGCAGGCGTAATGTGCGACTATGTAGTGGGCTTGACAAACCGGAACATCCAATTGGCTATTAAATTGGGCGATTCCTCTTAATGGTAGAACACTTTTCGAGCTGTGGTTGTGTTGGAGTTGATGAATAATCTCACCAAGTTAGGTTTTGCCCCAAAATAAAACATTGATTCTTTTTTAAATTGAAAATATTATATTTTCAATAAATTATGATGCACCAAATTAAATGAGACAACATCGATGATTGAGAAATATATAAACCAAATTCATTTTCTGGTCCCAATTGTATCCTTATAAAAGATTCCATTTACTGTAACCTCAATGTTCTAGTTCAGAAATAGCTAAGAATTTGCACTATGGAAACTACTCCGTATATTCACAAGGATGTACTATTGAAGTGTGAACAGTTTTATCTGTGAGAGGGAGAATATTTAAAACAGTACTTTCTGGTATCCATAGTCTACACTATCAAACTAGTTTGACAAAATAAGTGTGATGTGCCCAAATATGATAGTGATATGACATTATCATGTCCATATATGGACAAGTTTGATAATGTAGCCACAGCTTTTTGAAAGGAAACTTTTTATTTTAAAAAAAATAATAATTTCCTGATTATTCAATTATCTTTGAAGCATGTAAACCTATAGGTGAATTCATTTTTTAATTTCACTTAATTGTGGGAGAAAAACCCTTTTCCTAATATTAATCATATTACATAATTATTACAGTGTATTTAAAGATTTGTTCCAAACATATATTTCAACAAAACATTGCAATAGATGATAGTTTATTTAGCCTTTTAACATAATGTTATTCACCTTCATTTGACTAAACAGATAGTTTGATTTGACATTCTGTTAAGATAGAGGATGTTAAAGCTCATCAATTACTATCATCATTGCATTTTGTGATATTATAAAATAATAATTCAGCAGAAAATAAAGTCATCGAAGAGAGTTTAGATTTTGTAATGTTTTGATTTTAATCTTTTTTTTAAATATGCGTATCCCTTTTTTTACAAAACTGAAAAAAAATTATTTTATATCTGGAAATATTCTAGTGTGCATAACCTATTTGCAGCCCCTTTTAGTCAACTAAAATATATTGTTGCAGTATCTCTTACTACGGTACGCTAAATTGTAAATTACTGTAATTTGTAAATAAACAGCTCATTAACAACTATCAGACATATAACATATAAACATATATTTCCAAAATTCTCCATTCTCTAATTTTTGTGACGGTGTTTGCGATGACAAAGGCGGCTAGTTTTCATTGATTCAAAGGTAAGATCTCTTTAGCGATGGGCTTAGCATCGAGTAAAGCTTATAGCTAAAATCCCTGCTAAAATTGTTCGATAAATCGTTACCTTTGACACTGGACTGGCCAGGGACTAAAACTACTAATTTCACCCCTTCATTTCACATGCTTATGCTACTATATCCACGAAAATATACCTTGTAAAATACAGCACCTTCCCGTATGGAAAAATTTAAGAGTGCATATCATTTCAACATATACTTCCTATTGATTTCTATAACAATTACATCAATTATTTTTGTATTATAATATAAATTTCCACATATTATTAATGGGTACATAATTCCTTATGTGGAATATCGTTTCAACATAAATTATTTGCGAACTTTTTTTAATGATTTCCATCAAATTTTTAATAAATTATTTTTTTATTACAGTTATACATTATAATTTTCCTCATAAATTATTGATGGGTACAAAATTCCTAGTGGAATATAGTTCATCAAGTTTAAAAGGTTATAAAAAAGGGCATAATCCAAGTGGAATCCATGGACTTAAGGAGAATACAATAGCATATTGTTTATAATGAAAATTGACTATTTATTGTAATTTTATGTTTGTTTTTTTTCAAAAGCATGATTGTTTAAAAAATTGAAATTAAAGATAATTACAGGAAGTATAATAACGTATATTGTTTATTTGATAATTTTTCATCCACAAGTTGAAAAAATTTGGGTTAGGGATCCTCTCATGACCCACAGTGCAGTACCTACGATGAACAACAGGAGCTGAGATGAACCAGTGCATAAGGGCAACACCCTACTTAGCTGTAATTACCATTTTGACCTAATATAATCCCACGCTCGAATGTAATCCCACGCTCGAATATAATCCAATGTTCGAATATATTATCATGTTCGAATATAATCCCACACTTGAATATAATCCCACACTCGAATATAATCCCATACTAGAATATAATCTCACGCTTGGATATAATCTCACGCTCGGATATAATCTCACGCTCAAATATATTCTCACGCTCGCATATAATCTCACGCTCAAATATATTCTCACGCTCAAATATACTCTCACGCTCAAATATATTCCCATGCTCGAATATAATCCCACCCACTAATTGCAATCTGAGTATTTTCCACACCTTAATTTTTAATAGATTTTGTAGCCAGGCCCTATGGGTTTTCATTTATTACTAGGTCAAATTTGTTTTTATAATGCATATCTTTAAATCAACACATTTGCATTGTTTTTAGGGTAAAAGTAAATGTCCTTCAGGTCAAATTAATATTCTATTTATTTCAATTATTGCAGTTAATAAATAACTAATATCAGCATAAAAGTGTTTTAACATATTTATTGTAGAAATTGTAAATGCCAGCTTTTTTAATTATCTTTTACAATTAATCTACAAGCCTGGCACAAGAAAATTAATTATAACATTTATATTATTTGAAAACTGCTTACATTTTGTGAAGGCTTGATTATATATAATATGGCCAATGAATAGATAATTCATCTTGTACTTAATGATGAAAAATGAAGATTATTAATAATAAAATCTGACTTTTACAGGTTTTAGTAAAGTTGTTCATTTCCATTAAAAAAACAAACACATAAAAATAATTATTTCACTTTAACAAAAAGACAAGAAAATTGCCAAAACCCATTGTCAAACAGATAATGGACTCCTGGTTGACTTTTTTCTTTCAATTGCATTTTTGGTATTTATAATTTTTCCAATAAATATTATGTGATATTAAAATGGCCTATTCAAGAATGTACTTATGTATCTTAATAATAATAATAATAATTCTTTCAACAATAAATTCACTCCTGGTTCTTTTATTATATAAATTTATAATTTTGTAATATTTGTTATATTTTTGTCTACTGTGTATATGATGGTTGAAAGAAACATCATTCCAGTCCCATCTACCACATTATTTTATGCTCAGATTCACGTAGAAGTATTGGTATTCTTGAGGATGGCGTCAGTTGTAACGCTATTCTTATTGTGATTGTATGAAACGAACAATCAACAAGGGAACTAAGGTGAAGCAGATGTGTTTTTAGAGGTGTTTATCAAATCAATAGAATGCTGAAGCATGTAAAGAGATTGTTTACATTCATTTCATACAAATGTGTATTGGGCTGTTTTGAAAAGAACTGGTTTATTCTCGAAACCGGTTTTCAGTAACTTGTTATATACGGTAACCAAAATAACTATTTTTTATTATTTACATTTTTTTAAATTAATATTGTATTTACATTTTTTTTATTTAGGGGGCAGATGAAGGTAAAGGCAGACCAAAATACACAAACCAACAGTGGTGTTGGTATTCAATAAGTGCTAGCTTACCTGGATAAACTGACAATAGCCCTTTCTCCCCAAAGAGCGAGATATAACTCAAAATATAGAAATGTTCATTGCAAACCCCTCTCCATAAATGGTATATTACATGAACTATGCCACCATCATCATTTTGAGTTATATCTCGCTCTTCGAGGAGAAAGGGCTATTGTCGGTTTATCCAGGTAAGCTAGGCACGAAATAGACTGGATTCTGGATATTACAGTATCTATACCATATCAAGAAATTGACAAATGAAAACATTACATACAATTGTGCTAAAAGTGGATGTATATATTATATTGATGACATTAAAAACTTGTATTGAGATACTATAGTGATCTCTATGGTTAATATGTAATGAAGCTGTGAATAATGTGTGAACAAATCATTTTGATAAAACCAATTAGCTATCAACCTAATTAGCATTGTCAGTTAATCTCATTAATCTTTAAAATGATAATAGGATGAACCTAATCCTATTTAATCCCTATTTATTGTAAAAATTAGCTATTATGTTAATTATATTAAGCAGGATTGATAAACAGGTCTTCAAAACTGTAGAGCATGGTATAATAAGTTACTCATATTTTGATGAGACACCCATTTATATAATCAGTTGCCATAGCAACCTTCACATAGCACTCAGCGTTACCTTTATAAACCAGACAGAGGAGAATTTAATGAGTATGATTGTAAAAACAGAAACACAACATTCAAAAGCATACAATACAAGCAGTTCAACATTGAAACATTGAGGACATATTTCATACAGCAGAATATAAAGTTATGATGGTTATTTTCTTGTCAGCAGAAATGGGTCAAAAATTATAAACCACAGAAAAAAAATAGTGTCATTCATATACTGGAAAGTTGATCAAAGGGTTATTTCTTAAGTGCAGTTTTTAAAACCATTCTTTTTCTTGCCAGCAGAAATGGGTAAAACAAAAAATACTTCTTGACTGGACAATTGAACAAAAGAATTTTTTCATTAACATGCTCCTTTTATATTTAATACATTAAGAAACACTGATTTAATATCCATCATTTCTGCTTTTATGTTTACCACAAAAAAAAAGAGACAATGCTTTTCATTGCAATGGAAATATCTTCGTTCAGGAGGTTTACGTCAGTATTTTATCTGTTGCGCTATATAAATTTGACATTATAACATCAACATTATAAAATGGTTAATTCAACTGTTTTATTAACATCAACAACAACATTTATTTAGAAAACAGTTCATGAAATAAAAACAGCGTACATTAATTACAATAACTGAAAATGGTAACATAAAAAAGAACTGTTTCAGGGACCAGAAAAAGAAGTAAAAGAACTTGTCAAAAACCAACCCAAAACGAAAACAACAAAAGAGCAACTGCAAGACAAATCATTAGCTAATAATAATTGATCTATAAATTATAATCCTACAAAATTTATGGTTGAGCATGATAGGACATTATAGGGTCTAAAGTTTACAAACTTTGATTGACAAAGTTCATGTGATATGCCAGTTCATACACAGTACATCATGTTAGTATAAATTTATGTAAATATAATAAAGTGCAATGATAAGAACAATTACCTATTTTTTTTTTATCTTTTTATAAATTCACATACGGCATAGATCTATGGCAAAGATACTACTACTAGAACTACACCATGAACCAGGGGTACAGTGGCGTAATAACTATGAGCACTCATTGGCTAAACCCTGGGGCCTGGAGCCTTTGAGGGCCCCTGAGCAGTGCCCAGAGGAAAAATAAGCATTAAAATATGTTGGAAAAGGCTAAGAACGGCTGATGCCTCCAGCCTAAGGCTGTTAGGGTAACTAAACCAGGGGTTTTGCTATAGGTCTCTGGTTGAAAAGGGCTTGATTTGCAAGAATATATTTTAAACAAGTATATTGTTGGGTAAGAACAAGAATTGTGTATGATACTGTCCATTTTTTTAACAAACACAAGCTAAACATCAGTTTTTAAATCCGACATGTTGTGAACATTCACTCTGTGGTACGATAAATCAGATAAAGATGGTAACTTATTAGTTCAAACCGCAAAATGACGTACAGTAACCACAAATGACAAATAACAACTTTATCAACTACCTTTGCTCCATAGAAAAATATAAAAATCTAAATCGAAGATAGCCAATTTAAATGTGTGTACAAGGGACCTACTTTATCTTTATAATGTACAAAAAAAAAAAAATCAAAAATTGATAAGAGGTCACTAGCATAAAAATGTTATTTAGGCCCTGTTTCTGCTGCCAAGAAAATACAGTATTTTATATGGTATTTTTTGAATACCGTATTTATACCGTATTTTTTTGGCAGCAGAAAATACCGTATTTTGTATACCGTATTTTCCCCACAAAATTTGTGGATAAAATACGGTTTACAAATTTATACCGTATTTTTTATACCCTTTTCTTCTGCCAATAAAAAATACCGTATTTTTTTTTCTGTCGCTGTCAGCTGTTTTACACACGTGTATAGATATATTCGGCAAAAATGTGGAGCGAAGACGTCACAGTATTTACTATATAAATATGTGTGGAAAAGGAGGGGGTGGAGAAGCTAAAATGTCCGGCCAACTAAAAAGTAATAAAAGGGACAACCACAACTAACAAAATAAAGGAATACAGACTTGTTTCCAAAGCAAGTAAACTCAAAGAAGCTGAAGAGCCTGCAAAAGCAGTACAATAACTCGGGGAGGGAACGAATTACTTGTCCCCATTCTGTGCTCTAACATCTCTATCACTAGGGCTAGGCTGTTGAAAGTGAGACGTAAAACTTCCTTTATTGCGACTTTTAATTATCGACCAAATAAATGAATGGCAATTTGGGTAAAAAGGATGAAATTTAACACGACCACCCAAGAAGTATTGTTAGCAGAAACGGGGTACTAAAAAATACGGTATAAAAAATACCGTATTTTATACCGTATTTTTATACCGTATTTTGAGCAGTTGCAGCAGAAACAGGCCCTTAGTGGGAATTCCAAATTGTATTCAGAAATATAGTATGGTAATAGATCATTCAACGTAGTGTAAGGGGGAAGAGCATGGACTCTTCGAAACCACTGTTAATAAACTGTGTTTGAAAATTTGTCCTGTTTCCGGTGCCAAGTAATTGGGGCTAATTTATTCACACAGTTATTAACTGAGTATAATAATAATAATATTTGTTTTTTATATAGCGCTTATTGCACAATGCTTCTAAGCGCTTCACATTATTATCCCAGTCATTATTTTGGATCAAACACCCAAAACATACTCCCAAAATGTAATAGTAATCAGGGCAAAGTTGTTTCTTGATCTAAGCGGGTTCCCATTTTATACACCTAGGTGGAGAGAGGCAAACTTAAGTAAAGTATCTTGCCTAAGAATACAAGCAATGCGGCGAGAATTGGATTCGAACCTTGATCTCACGATCAGTAGTCCACCGTCCAACACCCCACGCCACACGCCCTTAAATATAATAAGTACATAGAAATAGTCATAATTTAACCCTGTTGATAATGGAAAGATATTACCATTTTATTCAAATATGAGGAAAACAAAAATAATTTAACCATGGTTATTCATAATGGATTAAGAAATATATTTACATATAAATTGAAAAATGTTAAATATTAAAAGAAAAACTCCCTCGGGACAATAAAAAAAAATAGCTGGGTATGCCAAGAGTTATAGTATTACTACAGAACATTCTCTCAATTCACTGATTGGCACATTATTATAGGCCTACAGTACTATTAAGTTTGATTATCGTATCTCAGGCATGAGCTAAATTATATTATTAATGTATTAATTGAATGTAATGATTTCAAATTAAAATAAATTATTGCCACAAAAGACACCGATAATCAACGGAATGGAGTATACTGGGCAAATGCGCAAATTAACATTTTTCATAAATCACCGTCCCCTTTCATCTACCATCCAAAAGCGAAAGCTTATTAATGACTGGGGGTAACAGAAATGTTAGCTAGACAAGTAAACGATAACATTAACAATTTAAATGTTCGAATGCTTTGCAACTACCAAGATCAGGCCAAGATGCAATCAAAAAAGTGTAAATGGGGTCCAATTTACACAGACGAGTGTTAATGATAATAACAATATAAAATCAATGTTACTGTATTCACTTAACTTATTACACAAAACACTGAGCGGAAGGGTGGTTTCCACTCAGAATAGACAGATACTATCTGGGACAAGCTATGGCCTTTAGTTGGCCAAAACTAGAACCTGGTAGGATTACTACAAAAACCAGTTAAAAGTTTAAAAAGTATACTTTAGTATTTATATCTTTTAATGACATAAAAATATATAAAAGATTGATATTTGAATCCAAATTATGAGATTGATATTTGAATCCAGATTATGAGATTGATATTTGAATCCAGATTATGAGATTGATATTTGAATCCAAATTATGAGATTGATATTTCCAAACAAATTATGAGACTGATATTTTAATCCAAATATAAGATTGATATTTTAATCCAAATAATGAGATTGATATTTCAATCCAAATTATGAGATTGATATTTCAATCCAAATTATGACATTGATACTCAGATTATAAATTAAAAATTGTCATGATTTTTATTAAAATTAAATAACTGATCTATGGCTTAATACACAAACTGAATTACCAAATTAATTTTTTTTATCAAACAGCAAGATTCTTCATGTTGTATTTATTTTTTTTTTTGTCTTTTAAATTTCTTTCCAACAATTCAATAAAAAAACAGAGACTCAAATTAATACTACTAATAATAATATATCAGTTGGCGATATTAGTATGAAGTTGCATAGAATTAACAGGATTACATCAAGTGGTCAGTAGCCAGTTAATAGATTTTCATGTGAAAGTCAGTGAATCATTACAAGCCACTGTCCAGGATTGTCTGCCATTATTGTTCATCATACCCAGGCCTCTGAAACAAGACATTTGTCCATGTTGTTGAATTTGATTTTTTAGGAGAAACATATGATTGATCCCTTCATTGTTTTAAAAATAATTAAATGTATAATCATGAAAGGAAAAAATATCATACATTTAACTTGAAATGAAATAAATATTTTAAACCTTGTCTGGGATTTTATATTTACCTAAATAACAATAACCTAGTTACTTCTGAAAAATATGTGAATATTATTTAAACAAAAATACTTGACACAGCCTACTTATGTTGTTTTTATGTTTATGATATTACAGTAAGTACATACAGAATTTGTCAATGTCACTGTTAATACCCAATATATAAGGTTTGTAACTATGGGCATAATTTTGGACTACTGTGTGGCATGTCAACCCCAAAACAAGCACATTTTAAAACATTTATATAGTATATATAAGTATATTACGCTTAAATAATCTTCCTATGTTTTGATGAAATTGTTGTTATGTTTATTATAAGTACAGACTTTGTCAATGCCACTTTCAATACCCAATATAAGGTTCATACGTGTGGACATATTTTTAACTGTGGCGTGTCAACCCCGAAACAAGAAAAAACAACATGAATCTGTAATAGAAAATATCCAAAGCATGAACAACACACAGGCTATCATATCTGAACAAGGTGCACGCACATCCCGCAAATGACTGCACAAACTGAAAGAGCACTCTGTACTTATTTATTTGCATTTTGGCTACTCGTGCAGAAGTTGGAACTAAAGCATTGAATTTAACAATGACAGAGAATATATAGTTACAAGCTAACTTGAAACTGTATCTATTTTCTAACATAATGGGTATATGTTAAAATCGGTTAGGCTATATAAACTACTGTACAATAACCTTTTGGTACAATGAGAATGAAAGGTTTTTCCCACAGAAATAATAATGGTTTTGAATAAATATTATTCTTTGAGATAACAAGTAGAATATAGAAATAACAGTGAATAAACTTGTAATGTATATTCTTCATTATACTCATTTTATTTGTACTATCTGAAAGGCTATAGTGTTATAAAAACAGGTTAGGAATCTATGTTTAAAATTGACCCTATTGAAAATATGAACAATTATGTTTTGCACCTTTAATAGTAATATTGTCATATTTGTATATTTATCCTTTGTACCACCAGGTACCATAAGATCAATGACATTTTGTAACATATTTTTCCACTCTCAGTTTGGATTTAAAACGAACAAAATAGAAAGGAAAAAAAGAAAATTCTAAAATCTTTAGGCCCAACCATCCAAATGTTTGCATAGGACTTGTATACCCCAAAAGAGAACTATTATATTTTTAATCATTTCTCACTACTATAATGCAAGTCTCTATAAACCAGTAAGAAAAATTGACAAAGAATATTAAGATGAAAGCATGACGCCTCCCCCGAATAAACACTTCCCTCGAATAAACACCTCTTGGTTAAGCGACCAAAAAAAACCCTGAACAATAAATGACCCGGGGTGTTTATTTTAATAAATACGGTATATCCAGGTATATCAATATAATTTAATATATTAAATGAATCTGTTAAATCTACCATGACAGAGGTAGTTTTGTGGAGGGGGTATATATTATGAATATGAATTATATTATATCAATATAATCTAATCTTTTTTATGAATTATTAAAATATTTATTCTTTAATTTAATTGTTTAAATATAAATAATAAGTTAGTATAATCACTTATTTTAAGTTTATCTCTAGAAACAAGTTCTAAAAGTAATTAATCGAATCCAAACTAATTTCACATGTTTGTTAAAGCCATAAAAGTGATGCATGCATTAAATACTGTACTAAAAAATCCTAATAAGGATTGCAAGTGTTTAAAAATGAATTCACATGGTAGATGATATTGCAGTGTGTAGTGAACCTATTTAAATTATATCCAACCATCTGTATCCATCATCATAACACAATCAACATTATGCAGTTTTAAAGCATCGACTAGCTTCGTAATTTATATCATCCGACCTGCCAAGAGTGATTCACGGTATCACAAATGGTACATAATCAGACAATGATATTAATTTTGACGCCGATGCTAAAGATAATTTCTAAAACTACAACACCTTTTACCCTACCTTTCCATTGTTGAAGATTTTTTTCATAGCTTTTTCCATGCTCATTTTCTTGGTTAGTCATTCTAAGTTTAGTTAGTACAATCAATGTGAGGCTGTGAAGCCTTCCCGAAAATAACTCGGCCGCTATTAAAACCTTTCAGTTGAAAACCACTTGGATATGGTTGAACTACAGTGTTACTAAATCAGGTAGATTAGAACGGTTCCACTAAATGTGAAGTGTATTAATGCATCGTCGTGATTAATTTTAGCAGGTGGATACGTGTGAAAACAGGAAGAAACCGAGCCAATAGAAGCGTATATACGATAGGCATCATGCGAAAAAAATGTTACAACATCAAAAATATACCTGGAACCTCGATAGGTGCTAATTAGACATGGTAATAACAGGTTCTAAGGAGGGTAGATTAAGAATGAACAAATTCAGATTGATTTTTACATTTTAACAAGACCCTTTTGTATATTTTCAAAGGCTGGAAAATCTTTCTTTATCATGCTTAGGATATTTCACACAATGACTTGACTAAACAAATCTAGGCTGTAAAACCAGTGGGATCTGATAAATAAATAGCTATAACTGGTTGGGGTCAAACATAAATTGGACCACGTATGTTGAATAGAGATTAATTTTGATATACATAGGCCTAGGCTAAATCTTAATGAATGGACAAAAGTAATTAAGCAAATATACACCTGTAATTAAGTAAATGCTTAATTGATTGAATTTGACCTTGACAAACCATAACAAAACATTCTTAAGAATATATATGTTGCTTATATATTACGCAATAAATATGTATTTTGTAATCTCAAAGCTAGCCTACCAAATGCCGGGTATCAAACACGAACTCACCTGCAATTCGCAGTACGGCTCTGTCGGCGAGATCTGGGGCCGTGTTCGTCCAAGATGTATATCCTTGGCTCTCACGCCGTTCCATCAACTTCACGATCGGAACGCGATTCTTCTCCTCTTCTTCTGTCAAATTGTAGGCCATGGCCAGACAATTACCGCCTTAGCTAATCTCACACAATCTACACTGTTCCCATCTTACGATAATTATAAATATAGGCTACAACAGCGATATCCCAATCCTCCCTTTTCAGCCTGATAAAATAAGACAATCACACCGTGCACACAACTGCAGAACAAGTAATCATGTCACTGTAAAAAATGTAGAAGATGCCATAGAAAAATTAGAATATTAGACTACTCCAGGCCTTATACTACACAGTAAATGACAGAAAATACAAGATAGATAATCACATGTTCAGCATCTACATAAATTATTCATCTCTACCTGTTTCATGCAGTAATTCTCGTTATGGGGAAAATAAGAAGGTGTTTATCATTGATTCTTACTACCGGTGTGTCGTGTGTAGATGGATGGTTATGCGATCACCACGGCATGCGCTGTTTTTTAATTAATTGGGCGCAGACTATTAATTACTGACCTATGACATATCAGAAATAATTCAAGTGGAAATACTAAGCTTTTTGCTATATCTACATCAATATAATATCGATTTGAATATTTAAATTATTACAGACCTTAAATTCAAGTGTAAATAATACCATTGACCATGGAATCATAAAATAGCAGATACGTCGTATTCACGGACATAAGACCAATGCTAAAAAAGGTTCCCCTGGGAATGTGTTCTTAGTTCATTTCTGATTGGCTACTTCTGTTGAGATGACTCATGCATCGAACGTCACCAATCAGGTCCCAGCATTGCAAAACCATTGACAATTTTTTAGCCAATCATCTTTCGTTGTCAGATGTAAACATAGGCTACACGTGCCCTTTATAGTATTTTAATGTGTCTTTATAAAATCTGGATAATGAATAGCGGAAATTGTTGGCATACACTAACGATTTCAGACTCTTTTGTATTTAAGCGTATAATAAATGTAAACTAATTGAAACAGAGAGTAATAGGGAAGAGTAGTAAGGGCTTTTGAAATTAAATCAGGCTTACTCTCGCCTCGTTTAAATAACAAAAAGATAAAACAAATTTGATGTTTATATTATTTGATTTTTATTATTATAATATTTATAACTTGGCTATATACACTATTTACAGACAATACCAGTAGGCATGGGGTTTGTTTTTTATTATCCCTCGACTGGTGGTTAACTCTATATATAACGGATAGACTCCAGAACCTTCCACACTTTACTATTTTCGAGAACAAAGCATTCTATATGTGGATTTAGATGAATGTTAAGGGTGTCATTAAAGACATATGTGAGTGAATCAAAATTAATGAAAACAATACATTAAAATGGGCACATGGTAAAACATCTCTATAAGTTCATCGGTATGAAAATTCTGCTAAATTACATAATAATCACCTCTCACTGATCGTTAGCTAGGTCCACATTAGAGGCCCTCTCACCTCTTCAGTACTAACCGCTGTCTCGTCTGCAGTATCGTATCAGTGAATTACATTTATAACGCAAGTATTACGGTAACTTCTTTTAGTTTGTTACGATAACCGGTTCTGATTAAAAATACTAACGAGAGAGTCGACCACCACCCATAACCATTATTATTTATTTTCTTTATAAATTAACAATTACATTTTAGGCCTACTATGCGCAAGAACATTTTTTAATGAATGACAGTTATCAGTGTTTGAAGACTAACGTAAATCAAACCCTCGTAAAATGATATACTATTCGATTAAATAGTTAACGTTAAATAATATCAACAAATACAAACCAATTAAAGTAACTGTATAGCCACTAAATGCGTAATTTGATACATCATATAATTTAAGTGAGGCTCGTTCATGGTATTTCTTTATATAGTGTACAAGTTTTAAGGCTAAATGTTATAAATGGCGCGTTATTTTACATTATGAAACACGTTTGTGATACGTCAGTTGTTTGGACAAGGAGTTGCAATTCCTGGTTTGGATGCCACGCCTACTGACTATATAGGCCTACGTAAGAGGCGTAGGTTGGATGCTATCTGGAAAAACCTAATAAAAATTTCAACTATACAGACATTTAAATGGTACCTCCGGGGTTAAACCACTTTTTTCTAAAGGGCTACCGTAATAAGGGATTCCCAGTGCTGTATCATGTAAAGTTAGGTTGTTAAGGGTAAAGCTATGTCTACACTATCAAACTAGTTTGACTAAAAAAGTGTGATGTGTCCAAATATGGTGGTGATATATCACAACCATGTTCATATATGGGCACATCACATTTTTTTGTCACATAAAGTTTGATAGTGTAGACATAGCTTTAGATTCTCTAGATACATGTGAAACACATGTGATGTTGTATTACCTAATATTCCTATGATACTTCGGAAATAGATACAGTACCGAGAATCGGCTGTACAGTTATACACAGCCACGCTGAGAGCTATTGCTTTGAAATTTGTTAATGTTTTTTCAATATACTGCAATAAATAAATGTAATGTTCGTTTTATGTTTTAATTAACAATTTACTGTAGGTGTCCGAGGGAAGAGTTAAATTATTAATTTAACTCTTCCCTGGTTTAACTACAATAGAACTCGTATCATGGACGTATATGTTGGTCCATGCTCATATTAAGGACATCTTTGTGACCCTACAAAGTTGGGATGTCACCTGAATAGGGATGTATCCACACGGATAGGGTTACTTTACCACCTGTGTAGTTAGATCAGGAAAGAATGTTACTCTTCCCGTGTTAGATGCATTATGATTGAATTAAATTGAAGACAAAGCAATAAATTTGTTTGAATCAAATTGTCTGTCATAAACTATTTTATTATTCACCTTTAAATTAATTATTAACAAAAAAACTATTATTTTAAACATTTGTTTAAAATATGCATATACAACTAAGTCATGCTTTGGTTCAAATAATACTATGAACTAATACTGTTGCAATTATCAAAATTTAAAATTGATATTTATAAAAAAATACACTTGCACTATAAAAACGTTATCTTTGGTTTTAGGAAATCAAATGTAGTAATGTATTTGTACTATAAACAAACATATGGGCCACAGGGCCTACATAGGATAGATGGGATAAACAAACATATGGGCCACAGGGCCTACATAGGATAGATGGGATAAACAAACATATGGGCCACAGGGCCTACATAGGATAGATGGGATAAACAAACATATGGGCCACAGGGCCTACATAGGATAGATGGGATAAACAAACATATGGGCTACAGGGCCTACATAGGATAGATGGGATAAACAAACATATGGGCCACAGGGCCTACATAGGATAGATGGGATAAACAAACATATGGGCCACAGGGCCTACATAGGATAGATGGGATAAACAAACATATGGGCCACAGGGCCTACATAGGATAGATGGGATAAACAAACATATGGGCCACAGGGCCTACATAGGATAGATGGGATAAACAAACATATGGGCTACAGGGCCTACATAGGATAGATGGGATAAACAAACATATGGGCTACAGGGCCTACATAGGATAGATGGGATAAACAAACATATGGGCCACAGGGCCTACATAGGATAGATGGGATAAACAAACATATGGGCCACAGGGCCTACATAGGATAGATGGGATAAACAAACATATGGGCCACAGGGCCTACATAGGATAGATGGGATAAACAAACATATGGGCCACAGGGCCTACATAGGATAGATGGGATAAACAAACATATGGGCTACAGGGCCTACATAGGATAGATGGGATAAACAAACATATGGGCTACAGGGCCTACATAGGATAGATGGGATAAACAAACATATGGGCCACAGGGCCTACATAGGATAGATGGGATAAACAACAAAGAAATTAGTTATTAGCTTTCATTTACTTAATACTGTGTTTAAGGACACCATCATCCATCCCTTCTCAGAAATTGATATTAATGAAAAAATTGAGTGAACAATGCAAAATGAATTCAGCAATATTTTGTTATCCAATGCTACATCTTTTAAATAAAGACCACTTAAAAAGAAAGATGGTAAGATTATTGATAATAGACTCTTTAACAAATTAAAAAAAAAAACAGAAAAACCCCAAAATTATTAACTAAATATTAACACTTTATAATTAACATTGAAAACATTTTCACTCCTAATAAGAATATATTCCTTACTATTATTGACTGTAGAATTTATCGTTTGATTTATTTTTTTATGAATTGTTTGTATCCTATCCATTATAACTATTGTGTAAACTTGTATATAACAAACCAAATAATAATAATAATAATAATAGGCCAAACCTCTCAGTGTGACAGTTTTTACATTTTAAAGAAAATAACCAATGAAATAAATTGTTTAAAGAAACAAATAAACAGTAGTAAGATTACACTAAAGTAATTAATGTAAAATAAAAAATATGTTATAAAAATACAGTAAATTCCTTAAAATATCTGAACATATATCTGAAAGAAAAGGGTACAGTATTTGTTTACTTTGTTTGCCAGTCGTTGGAAAATTCTTTATTCTTTATTCTTTATTTCAAGCCAACAGTGTAAAACACCAATAACAGGTTGAAAATAAAATAACTAAACTATAAAATATAAGCCAATATAAATATATACAAAAATAAGTAGAGTTATTATAAATATGGTTACATTTGCATTTTAATTTATATTAATAATTATATTTCAAAAGTAAAGGTAATTTCAATTCTCAAAAGAAGACATCCTCCTCAAGTCCAAGGTATATGTGAGAGTTAATCTCTGTCCACACTATCAAACTAGTTTGTGACGTGCCCGTGGTAGTGATATTCTCAAATATGGTACTGATATGACATCGTCATGTCCATATACGGGCACATGACTTTGTCGCATAACATTTTAAGTGAGACAGAGCTTTAAACACATGTCTAATAAATAATGTTTCGAAAAACTAAAAAAGCTGTATACCATTTAAAAACAGTTTAATATAAATGTTTGTATTACTAGTAACATGCACACACATTAAAATATTAATTTTACAGTTGTTTACCAACCATAGTAAAATATAATAGTCAGTACAGTATGTACATTACAAAAGGTTAAAAAATATAGCTGTTATTTTCAAGCTAAGATAGCAACACATGCTGTACATACAGTATATAATTGTATTTGGTTTTGTATCTTAACAAATTCAAGTACCATTGAAAATAATTGGAATTTCTGTATAAAAAAAATATGTTTGTACTGTATATTACAAATACTTAAAGATCTTGGTAGTAGAAAACTTTTTTATTCCTAAAAACCGTTAAATATAAGTTAAAAACCAAATTTCTGAAACTTTGGTCAAAGTACATATTATCTAGCAAAATGTTTTATGACATAGATAAGATAAGCAAAAACAACAGATAAAAAAAAAGTCAATGGGCCGGGTCTAATCTACACTTGAAAGCTTTACCAAATGTTTGTTTGTGAACTGTTTTGTTTGATTTAGCAACAAAACTTAGCCAGTGTAGGCTAGGCTCAATAGATGATTAGTCCAAAGCTCTATCAACACTATCAAACTAGCTTTACAAAAAAAGTGTAATGTGCCCAAATATGGTAGTGATATGACATCATAGTGCCCATATATGGTCAAATCACATAAAGTTTGATAGTGTAGACAGAGCTTAAATCAGAGTCTACATTAGCAAACTAGAGCAAACTCCCACTTTGACAAGAAGTTTTCCAAAGTTTGCCAATTCAGAACAGTTGACAAACTTTAGAAAACTAAGGTTTATGAGCTCAGCAAATAACAGTCTTAAAGTTATGAGATTGAGCATACGGCTTTACAAAGAGTTTCATATTGTAGACAGAAAACTTCTACAAGCAGATTCCTTTTTACTGCGTGGTATTGTTGTGAGATCTACCACCCGACATGTGACAAACTTTGCTTAAAAGTCAATCCAGAATCCAAGGTTTGATTCCTTTTTACTGCGTGGTATTGTTGTGAGATCTACCACCCGACATGTGACAAACTTTGCTTAAAAGTCAATCCAGAATCCAAGGTTTGATTCTTCTTTACTGCATGGCATTGTTGTGAGATCCACTACCTGACATGTTACAAACTTTGCTTAAAAGTCAATCCAGAATCCAAGGTTTGATTCTTCTTTACTGCGTGGCATTGTTGTGAGATCTACTACCCGACATGTCACAAACTTTGCTTAAAAGTCAATCCAGAATCCAAGGTTTGATTCTTCTTTACTGCATGGCATTGTTGTGAGATCCACTACCTGACATATCACAAACTTTGCTTAAAAGTCAATCCAGAATCCAACGTTTGATTCTTCTTTACTGCGTGGCATTGTTGTGAGATCTACCACCCGACATGTCACAAACTTTGCTTAAAAGTCAATCCAGAATCCAAGGTTTGATTCTTCTTTACTGCGTGGCATTGTTGTGAGATCTACTACCTGACATGTCACAAACTTTGCTTAAAAGTCAATCCAGAATCTAAGGTTTGATTCCTCTTTACTGTGTGGCATTGATGTGAGATCCACTACCTGACATGTGACAAACTTTGCTTAAAAGTCAATCCGGAATCCAAGGTTGGATTGTTCTTTACTGCGTGGCATTGTTGTGAGATCTACTACCTGACATGTCACAAACTTTGCTTAAAAGTCAATCCAGAATCTAAGGTTTGATTCCTCTCTACTGCGCGGTATTGTTGTGAGATCTACTACCTGACATGTGACAAACGTTGCTTAAAAGTCAATCCAGAATCCAAGGTTTGATTCTTCTTTACTGCATGGCATTATTGTGAGATCTACCACCCGACATGTCACAAACTTTGCTTAAAAGTCAGTCCAGAATCCAAGGTTGGATTCTTCTTTACTGCATGGCATTGTTGTGAGATCTACTACCTGACATGTCACAAACTTTGCTTAAAAGTCAATCCAGAATCCAAGGTTTGATTCTTCTTTACTGCGTGGCATTGTTGTGAGATCTACTACCTGACATGTCACAAACTTTGCTTAAAAGTCAATCCAGAATCCAAGGTTTGATTCTTCTTTACTGCGTGGCATTGTTGTGAGATCTACTACCTGACATGTCACAAACTTTGCTTAAAAGTCAATCCAGAATCTAAGGTTTGATTCCTCTTTACTGTGTGGCATTGATGTGAGATCCACTACCTGACATGTGACAAACTTCGCTTAAAAGTCAATCCGGAATCCAAGGTTGGATTGTTCTTTACTGCGTGGCATTGTTGTGAGATCTACTACCTGACATGTCACAAACTTTGCTTAAAAGTCAATCCAGAATCTAAGGTTTGATTCCTCTCTACTGCGTGGCATTGTTGTGAGATCTACTACCTGACATGTGACAAACTTTGCTTAAAAGTCAATCCAGAATCCAAGGTTTGATTCTTCTTTACTGCGTGGCATTGTTGTGAGATCTACTACCCGACATGTCACAAACTTTGCTTAAAAGTCAGTCCAGAATCCAAGGTTGGATTCTTCTTTACTGCGTGGCATTGTTGTGAGATCTACTACCTGACATGTGACAAACTTTGCTTAAAAGTCAATCCAGAATCCAAGGTTGGATTCTTCTTTACTGCATGGCATTGTTGTGAGATCCACTACCTGACATGTGACAAACTTTGCTTAAAAGTCAATCCAGAATCCAAGGTTTGATTCCTCTTTACTGCATGGCATTGTTGTGAGATCTACTACCTGACATGTGACAAACTTTGCTTAAAAGTCAATCCAGAATCCAAGGTTGGATTCTTCTTTACTGCGTGGCATTGTTGTGAGATCCACTACCTGACATGTGACAAACTTTGCTTAAAAGTCAATCCAGAATCCAAGGTTTGATTCCTCTTTACTGCGTGGCATTGTTGTGAGATCTACTACTTGACATGTTACAAACTTTGCTTAAAAGTCAATCCAGAATCCAAGGTTTGATTCCTCTTTACTGCGTGGTATTGTTGTGAGATCCACTACCTGACATGTTACAAACTTTGCTTAAAAGTCAATCCAGAATCCAAGGTTTGATTCCTCTTTACTGCATGGTATTGTTGTGAGATCCACTACCTGACATGTCACAAACTTTGCTTAAAAGTCAATCCAGAATCCAAGGTTTGATTCCTCTTTACTGCGTGGTATTGTTGTGAGATCCACTACCTGACATGTTACAAACTTTGCTTAAAAGTCAATCCAGAATCCAAGGTTTGATTCCTCTTTACTGCGTGGCATTGTTGTGAGATCCACTACCTGACATGTTACAAACTTTGCTTAAAAGTCAATCCAGAATCCAAGGTTTGATTCTTCTTTACTGTGTGGCATTGTTGTGAGATCCACTACCTGACAGGTCACAAACTTTGTTTAAAAGTCAATCCAGAATCCAAGGTTTGATTCCTCTTTACTGCGTGGCATTGTTGTGAGATCCACTACCTGACATGTGACAGCTTCACAAGCTTTCTGAAAGTAACCAAGCAATAAATAATGTTTTTTTTCATCTGACCTAAAAATGAAATAACTAATAGAATCGAGAAAACTAATGGAATCAGGGAAAATAACAATAGAAGCAGTAGTCCAGTGTTAATAACTCTCTGACATCTCAAATAATATTATCTTGTTTTAGTTGAAGAATTGTAACTGGAGTCCCTACTTTAGGACACCCCAGAAAAAACCCTTATTAAGAAGAAACTTGGTGAAGTCCCATATATGCATTGGCTCTGTTTTGTACGCCTTGAGAAAAATCTGTGACAGAAGCCAGGATTTGAACAAATGACTCTAGGATTGTTAAACAAGCATGTTAAGCACCAAGCTACAGTACCATTAACACCAAGTTAGAATGGCACCATGTATGGGTTGCATAACCGCCATCTTAATAAACTAACCTCATTAAATGAATGGGTTTTGTGAATATGCCCTAATTGAAGCTTCCTGATATTGGTTCCTTTGGTTGAAGCTCCGATGCTCCTCCTACATAAAACACAAAATAAAAAAATTATTTATAATACAGCTCAACCCTATTCGAATTTGTTTGACACTTAGCAAGATAGATTAATAGAAAGATAAAACTTCCTACTTAGATAAAGCTGTTGGCAGTGAGAAATACAGTAACTAACATTTTTTTTTATTTAAGAAGAAGATATATGTTTGCTTGACATATAACATATCACAGCCCTACTACTCGCTATCATACTGTACTTAGACTTTTCTTTTATATTCCTTTGATTTTGTCCATACATAATATGACAAGCCATATGTGCCAAAATGTTTTTACCATATTAAGCCAAAATACTGTCTAGTAGCTAGACTATATATCATTACACTGTAGTATTCATTTCTTAATTATAAGATACATATTATGACTGGATATCATCTTTATTTTCACCAAGGCCAGAAGGCATGTTCTAAATACCAAACACATCATCACAATAGTTTCATTCAGATACAGTAGTTACAAATATTTACACTGCACAAATCAGAAAGAATCGTAAAACATTGCTCTCCCACGATATTTAGATTATAATTGTTTGAGTAAATGTATTGTATCACCAATGTTGCCTCATCACCTCTAGGGAAATAATAATAGACAGTTGAATGAACCTTATAAGGAACCCAAAACCAGTGCATTTATCTATTTAGTCAGCGCTTCAAAACTCTTGTTTTTGTGCTTCATAAATTCAAAGATACCTGCTTTAGGCCAGGTTTGTATAATGTAGTTTCAAACTTTTTCCGGTTATTTTGATACCTCATTGATACCTCAGATTTGTATGACCAACAGACTCACAAACTATCTCTCTCTTTTAATATAGATAACCATAATAACAATTATTACTGTATTTTTCTGGTATACAAGCCAGGGTGTGACACTGCCGATTATCACCTTTGATACAAAGCACAAAACTGAATATTGAAAACCAGACACTATGAGTTCAAAACCAAATACTCAAAAGACAAAAATAAGAGCCTAATATATTTCCTACTCTTTAAAATGCACCCACATTTTTGAAGAGTTTGATTGTATGTGATTTGTTTATTATATTCTTAAAGCTCTGTCTACACTGATGATAACTATCAAACTTTATGTGACAAATAAATGTGATGTGCCCATATATGGATATTATGATGTCATATCACTACCATATATGGGCACATCACATTTTTGTGGTCAAACTAGTTTGATAGTGTAGACAGAGCTTAAGAGCTGAATTTACATACAAGAAATACGGCTACATTTAATATCAAATAGGATTTTGATTTAAATTCTATATTATTGTTCTGTGATTAATTACCTTTAGCTACACAGCCCTATTGTATGCTATGAATTAAACACTGTTCTTTTCATCCCATAAATTAAACCTTACAAAGCTTGCACTAGGAGAGGATTTTATATTTAATGAATTTTAAAGGCATGATTTTCTATTTTAATATAACAAAAACAACATTAGTGGATTAACCATAATTATTAATACTATATTATAATTGAAAATATCAGTTAAGTTTGTAATAGAAGATATATATTTATATAATAAATGCTTTCCGTATTAGGTTGTTAGTTTTGTAATACATTTCTAGCTTTAGTTTGTGATATTAATAATTATTATTCAATGCATTTATTGTCAAGAAATAATAATATAATGTTATATTAGTCAGATGTTTGCCCTAACATAATTTTACTGAAAAACAAGGTACACAAGAGTTTGGCAAATTTAATGTAATACTAGTCCGCAGAAGTAAACAATTATCATCAATATGATGTTATATACATATTTATATGTTGTATTTATATTGCAACCAAGCAACCAACATTATAATACATATACCATGGAGCTATGCATACATTAAACATTTTACCACATGAAGTAGTTCAGAAAACGAGAAAAACAGTAAAATATTTTGTCTCAAGTCCTGACAACCAGAGCCATATACATAGTCATAAAGATAGCTTCTCAAAGTTTCTTATAGCATCATGCAAGAGCTATTAGGGAGCTTATGAATAATTTGCGAAGACCTAATACGTACGCATACTGTGTCTTGGACCCTAACATCCACCAAAACTGTGTCAAGGAAAATGAAACTAGTTCCTCGGTTGTCACAAATTAAAAGCTCCCTAATTTATGTTAGCAGAGTACACTTTTTGGATATCATAAATAATTCAAGTTTAAGAGTAAAACATTTTTGACAGTGCCATATATACTTGAAATGAAATTGAGTGCAAAAACAGGGATAGGCCAGTTAACATAAAATTTAACTGAGAATGTTATAATTTTGTGTTAAGTTAAATGTAAAATTAATTGTTAAAATTCTATTGGGTAAGTAACGTTGATAAATAAGGTGTCAAAGAGTATATCAAAAATAATATTTGAAAGAAGCAATTTAAATTAATCCTTTTACACTGCCAAGCTGAAAACATGTGTAACTCATTTTTTTTCACGTGTCAGAGAATGGCATGGCAACTTGCATAGATTTTCTTTCAATATTTGAAATACTGCGTCTCATACATTGACAGAGATCTCTAGTGCTGTTACTATAATTTATTTTAATGTTGCTAAACAAGTTTTAATATAATGATAATCTCACCAGGTATTTCAGTTACCTGGGTAATTATAGGCAATTCTGCATTTATACAAAGTGGTACATGACTCGAGTTACTCAATCACTGGCAGTGTAAAAGGGGTATTTAAGTAAGCATGATATATGCATTGTACAATAGATTTTAAATGCCTGTTCAGTTACTTTACTTGCCATACAAGCCATAGTCTGGCTGTTGATGTGACAATCGTAAAACTGGAAGTGTTGGCTCTTCTCTGTTAAAGGGTCTATGTATTAACAAATTTGATTTGTTAACAATTTTCTTTATACCAAAACTTTTGAATGCATATAACCTACCAGTAAGCACTGGGGCGTTCATGTTTGTTTAAGTTCAACTTCAATAAACTATGGTGGATTGAAAATTATTTCTTGATATCAATATCGAACTAATGATCTGTTAATTTATAGTAGTTAAGACTAATGTTTATTCATGCTATGTTAATTATTAAAAATTTAATGATATTCATCCATCCCATCATGCTTTAGCAACAAACAACTACAAAATAGCTGTTTTCATGGTATTTATTTTATACTGTACCAGTGCCGAGGAATTTAGAACTCTCAGATAATTTCTGATCTTATCCAATCTTAAGAAAATGTACAAAGCAAGAAGAAAAACTTGAGAATGAAATAATGAGCAGGAAGTTTGAAGGAAGTGATGATGACGATGACGATATAATGATACGATGATGATATAATGGGAGGATGATGATATAATGGTACGATGATGATATAATGATATGATGATGATATAATGATACGATGATATAATGATATGATGATGATATAATGATACGATGATGATATAATGGTACGATGATATAATGATATGATGATGATATAATGATACGATGATAATATAATGATATGATAATATAATGGTACGATGATATAATGATATGATGATGATATATGATATGATGATATAATGATACGATGATGATATGATGATATAATGGTACGATGATATAATGATATGATATAATGAGAGGATGATGATATAATGATACGATGATATAATGGTACGATGATATAATGATATGATGATATGATATGCTGTTGATATAATGATACAATGATGATGATATGATACGATGATGATATGATGACGATATGATACAATGATATGATACAATGATGACATGATACGATGATGATATAGTGATATGATGATATAGTGATATGATGATATAATGATACGATGATGATGATATAATGATATGATATAATGATACGATGATTATAATAATGATACGATGATGATATAATGATATGACGATGATATAATGAAAATAAGGTAAGAATAATAACAAAGATAATTTGATGGCGATGATGATAATAATGAGGATGATGATGACAATGATAAAAATAATATGAAAATAATTAGATAATGGTGATAATGATGATATGATATTGATGTTGATGACAAGTTATCATGTAGATTATGATGATAACAGGTTTATAATAATTTATAATAAAGAAGTCTAAAATAAAATTAATAATGACTTAATAAGCTTAAATAGTACGTGAAATACACACAAGTAAATTGAGGTAAACAAATAAATTGAGGTAAACAAATAAGATGTAATTCAGTTTTTTAAATATTAAACCTACCTTCTTGGTACTTTCTTGCCAGATTTTGATCCAATCTTTGAATACATTTTGGAACCTGAAAATGGTAGTGGCAAATTAGATTGCATGCATTAATAAAATAACATAATGATAATATTTGATATAAAAATGATATCTATTGAATTAATTCATTATCAATATCAATCAATTCATTCACTAATATATTCATTCAACATTCATTTTTTTAGTTGTTTAATCCGTAGATGCAAGTTTAATACAAGTCAGATTAGGGTTAACAAAGTAGTTGTTCATTCTATGAATTTAATCTTTATGCATAATTTTATTTAATCAGTGATCTTTGGCATGATAAAAATAAAATACTATGTCACTTTAGATGGTACATACACAACAGGCATATTCAATGTATTCAGAAGATCTTGATCTGTTAATGACAATTATTATGTTTAAACATGTACTGTCAACTTTCAACAACAAAAAAGGTTGAAAGAATAAGTTTTGAATATGACTAAGTCACTCTAAAATGTCTTTCCTTTATAAAAATGGAAAATGTAACCATATTTCTTATCTCTAAGGGACAATTTACACAGACAAGCGGTAACGGTAATAGAGATATAGCATTTATGTTATTCCTTTATGATCATTTCCACACAACGCAGTGCGGACGGGCTGTTTCTGTCCAGGATAGATACAGATTCTATGTGGGATTAGTTACACGGTTTTCCGCTTACTGTTATCGCTTGTCTGTGTAAATTGGCCTTAAGTAGTAGTTTGTATTTTTAATTATCCCCTTTTCACATTGCCTAGCAAACTCAATGGTGCACACCACACAAAACACAGGTGTATATGTAAACTTTGCTACGCAATGTAGAAAAGATTAAATACAAAATTGACACTTACTTATGGATGGAGTTGGATCAGAGAAGCTGTCCGTCTGTCCATATGATTTAACTCGTCTTCGTCCAACTTGCTTCTTTTCAGTTTCACTGTCTGTTTCTTCGCTAACGCCTCTTTGTATGTTCAGTTTATGGGTTGGGCTCAATGAAGCTGATCTCTTTTTCAAAATGACTGATTTTTTTGTTCGTCGTTTTGGTGGATCAGTCCTAAGATAATTTGAAAAGAAAGTTATTACTGATTGAACAGGGAAAGTTAATAAAGCTCTGTCTATACTATAAAACTAGTTGTGATTTGTCCAAATATTGTGGTGATATGCCCAAATATGGTAGTGATATGACATCATCATGTCCATATATGGGCACATCACATTTTCTTGTCACATAAATATTTGATAGTGTAGACAGAGCTTAATACATTTATAAAACAATACTCTTTTCTCACTCTATTCTCTTATATATAATGAAAAAAAGCTTTACTCACAGATTAAAAATAATTAATTAAAACACAATTTTTTATCTGCCCTGTATTTTTCAAATACCATTAAATCTTGGTTCCCACTTGCACACAATGCAACGTCGGCACAACGCTAGTGAGTTCACCAATCACAAGTGACATTTGTTATATTGTGATTGTTCAAATTAATTCTGTTGAACTTATATCCTTGGTTTACATCCAAGTGGGAACCACAAGTTAAAGTAAATCAATACATTCTTCATCATTATTGTAAACATTATTCACTAAATATATTTAAATCTTGAAAAGGAACTTAAGCTCTGTTTACACTATCAAACTAGTTTGACAAAAAAAGAGTGATGTTCCCAAATATGGTAGTAATATGCCTAAATATGGTAGTGATTTACTGGTTTGATAGTGTAGACAGAGCTTTAGGAATATCATACATACCTGGGATGATCTAGATTTGTGTAACTCTTACAGTTCGATGGTGTAAACAAAGGCTTCTGAACTTGAGGTATTCGCAAACCAGGAGACTGAAACATTAAGTTTAGATTAATTATTTAAAGCTATTTTGTTATATACAAACAGACACAATAAAAACAAACAGCAAAATGTAGCACAAAACATTGTCAGCTTTAAACACGAATCTAATACAGTAGGTACACCTCTATTAAGATGAAACTTTCCCACAGAACGAGAAGCAATGTATGTTTTAACACTACGGCCAACCCCTATTCTTGGGACACCCCTATTAAAGAATTTCAAGTGTGCCAAATAGTTGATTCAATCCCTATTAAGAGGACAATATTTTTTTTCCATCACAAAAATAATTATTATTACTATAATATCTTAATTAATTAAAAAATTTATATCATAAGAATTGTGATAATTTCTGTGGTTTGACGGTATTCAGGGATTATTCTAGGGGTACACCTATTCAGGGGACACGCTATAAAAGGAAAATTTAATGGATGGCAAAGTTGTCCCTTTAATAGGAGTTCTACTGTAAAATACTAATGAAAATGTTATGTAAAAAAAGAATGTTTACTGTACGATGATGTAATCAACATTGTCAATAAAAAGTAGAGCTATATTAAATGTTATCAGGTATCAATGGAAATGAAAAAGAAAAAATACATTATATCTCACAAAACTATGCACAAGAACAGAGTGATACAGTTTTATTATTCTGAGTATGACAATATAAGCTCAATGCTTTGCTGATTAACTACACAGTGTTTGTGCTGCTAGGCAAGGATTTTTAAAATGTTTATATGCATGCATATTTATATTTCTTCCAAATCCCTTTCTGCGACAAATTCTACTTCCTTTAGGTTTTTTCCTTAAGGGTGTAGCGCCTTATTAGGGAGCTTTAAATTTTCAACGACCGACCTAGGTCAGGTCAAACGATGGGTCATCAGCTGGACCTAGAAACCATCAAACCTGTGTTAAGGTAAGGAGCGAGAAAACATGTTTCAACATTCCTTCATATGCACAATGAACTAATATGAAACACTTTGGTCATCGTAAATTAAAAGCTCCCTCTCTTCGCACAAATATGTTTTCTGAGTGAAAAACAGGTTTTAACACAATGTACATTTAGTCTATGATGACATACTCCATGGCTGAAAATAAATTACCTGGAATTCTATCATCTGAAGAAGGCAGCAGAAAATAATAATTAAAACAGTAAAATTTGAAAGAATAGATTCTATAAAACTTAAATTCTTTCTATAATCTTAAACATAAACATTAATCAACTTTTTTTTCAACACTTTATAGTTAGGAAAACAAACATTTTAACTGCACAGAATAAACAATGAAAAAGTATTTTAAAAATTCTAAAGTGTAAGGTATGTGATTGTGTACATCTAAACTACTTAACTTAAGTAGTTTAAATATTTATTGAAAATAGATAAATTTATATAGAGAACTTCCGTTCTATGGTGTCAATTTTAAATAAAAGAATAAGAATAAGAGCTAGTAAATGTTTATTGGTAAACAGAGTAAATTAGTTTACAGTAGCTAGGTAGGGCTATTACAAACACATACTGTACTGATATAAGACTAGAGAATAATATAAGGGTGTACATTTACTATTGATGAAGTAACCACATAATAGGCGATTTCAGACAATGTGGTCTTTGATAATATAGTAGATTCGAAAATGTATGTTACGCCACCAAAGGCTGTAAGTAAACATGGGATCCATAAAACTAGATATATAATAGCTAAGGCATGTTTTGTTTACCATACTTAGGCATAGGAACATACAGTTTTAAAGAAAAAAAATGCATAGAAAAACATATATGTATTTCAGGTAATAAGGCATGTTTTGTTTACCATACTTAGGCATAGGAACATACAGTTTAAAAGAATGAAAAATGCACAGAAAAAACATATTATGTATTTCAGGTAATAAGGCATGTTTTGTTACCATACTTAGGCATAGAAACATACAGTTTTAAAGAGAAAAAAATGCATAGAAAAAACATATGTATTTCAGGTAATAAGGCATGTTTTGTTTACCATACTTAGGCATAGGAACATACAGTTTTAAAGAATGAAAAATGCACAGAAAAAACATATTATGTATTTCAGGGTACATACATACAATTTAGGTCTTACTGTATAATTAATGTATGTGAAACTAAAATGTAGTATTGTGTTATACACTCCATTGAATTCAATGCCAGGCACTGTGGTCAATAATAGTTTAAAAAGTACTATAGTTAATTTTTTCTTCCAAAAAACCTGACAATCAAAAAAATTATGCAGCATAAAATTATCTTTCAAATGTTCCAATATTTTCCTTTAAAATGCGTTTTGAAACCAGATATTTTTCACCAGCCTAAGGGTGTTCCGTTTTGAAATAATTGACTGCACTTTGTTTATTTAGTAATACACTGTGGGTAAACCAGACAGTACACAAATGATTCTATAAACTTATTATGTACAAACATAATACACAGAGGTGTGTATCGTGTATTTTAAAGTAACCTAGCAGGAGGTCTCAAGGCTCTATTGAATTCAATATATTAGACAGTATGGCCTAAGTTGTTTTAATTTATAAAAAAGTTTATTTGTTTATTTTGTGATGTCGGTAAAAACACAAATGATTTCCCAAATTTACACTGTATTTGCATAAGACCTGTTATAAGAAACCCCATAGGGCACACTTTATATTGAATTAATGTTTAAGTTAAAAAGTAAGTTAACCTTGTCTATGAGTAACAAAGAGTGCAAAGCAAAAGGTCCTCTTTTTCAGATAACATATTGCTATTGTGCAGATGATCTGCCTTTATTGACACAAGAACCAGTTTGCACAAGTATATTTAGAATCGCAGAATACTAACCGTACTATTTGATGGTTGCATTCAATTTAAACCATTACACTATGCACAAACTTAAATGAGCTTTTATTTAATTACATTGATAGACTGTGCAGCTATCGAGTTACAAAGTCATTCTGTGCACTCTCAGAAACATTTCATCATGCACTGGAATGACAGTTGATGACTCTATAGCTGCATTAGTCTAGTGGCGCTTCGTGAGAGGTCTAATACCACTATTATTAACCATATGTGAATCCAAACCTTGTGTGTACAATGATTATATTTGTTTATAATAATATGCGCAGACGTTTGTGCCTCCTCTGTTATTAAGGATTATTTCTTATTTGTCATTGATACAAAAACATATCAAGAACAAATACTATTCCCTTTACTAACCAATTAAAAGAAATTGTTACCGAGAAATATATAAATAAAAATGAATTATTAATGAGGTGCCAAGCTTAACTTACCGTTGTCGAGAGCTGCATAGGCACTCGGCCGACTGGTTCGTTCCTGTCAGCAATTTGTGGCATCGTACTTGTGTTAGGTGGTGAAAAGCACTGATTGAGTGATGTGTAAGGATAAGACACACATGGAATTGATTAGTGAAAAATGAGAAAAAAATGACTAAAGCAAAAACTTAAGCCACAATCGCACCGGGCTTGTTTTAGTAAAAATCGTAACACTCGTGAGAGGGTGTGTGGTGCAGTGTGTTGGACATTGGATTATTGATCGTACTTGATTGTATCCTTAGGCAAGACACTTTACTTACATTGGCCTCTCTCCACCCTGCTGTATAAAATGGGTACCTGGTTAGATCAAGACACAACTTTGCGCGGATTACAAGCTGAATTATGGGAGTATGCTTCCATACGTGTTTGATCCAAAAAATGTAAATGCTACGTAAAGCACCTTTGAGCATGATTATTCATAAAAAGGGCACTACATAAATGTGGTAATTAATATTATTATTAACAAGACCCCACAAAGGGAAGTCATACCATTGTCAATACACACTTTCTTGGCTTGGTGAGATTTTCCAGTCATGGTAAGACTTTCAAACCGTAAAAACAAAAAGCACTCGATAAGTTCCATCGAGTGTTAGCATTGGTACTGGATATTTTGGCCACACAATTTTAAGTAGGCAAGCAGGACTCAGCGAAACTTATTGTGCTGCTCAGTAAATCAGGGAAAGTTACAGGGCTGTTCGCATGGTAATTATCGTAAAACTATGAGGTTGGTAAGTATTACCAAACAAAGTCCAGTGCAGTTATGGCTTTAGGAAGGCAAGGAATGAAAGAATGTCAGACAACAGAAAGGTACTATTGTTAAGGTGTACAAAATTCTCCACATCAATTCTCCATATCTTTCAGAATAGAGAATGTGGTGCCACTGTGCATTGGTCATCAAAGCAATTATCGTATAAACTGATGAGTGTGCTGATGGTATGACCTGCAGTGACCTTTACGAGCATGAGCAACGTTTATGCTCACTAAGCACTGGGATATGGATATTTGATGTACAAAGCTATTATATCATAATACAGATTTCTCTTCATTTCAACTGCATTTTATTAGGCTCTGTTTACACAATCAAACTAGTTTGACAAAAAATGTGTGATGTGTCCAAATATGGTAGTGATATGATAGTAATATGACATCCTCGTGTCCATATATGGGCACATCACATGTTTGTTGCCACATATAGTTTGATAGTGTAGACAGAGCTTTAGAGAGTTATTCAAAGCACCACAGGGTGAATGACATATGCATACATTAGACAAATTGATAGAATTCATATATTTTAATGTGGATGTTTCCAACAAGTAGTGCAGAAGTTTATAATAAAGAAACATAACAGAGATCTGTATTATAATACCTGAAAAGGTTAGTATTTAAAAAAATCTAATAGTAGTTACCAAATTTGGCTGTTTAAACGCTAAACTTCCCAAGTTATCAAGTGGTTTTCCTTCTGCATTCAATATGTTATTAGAATTTAGCGCTCCAACAGCCAGATGATCTGATTGACTACTGTTGCAGTTGTTTAATTGGTTGGAAGTTTCAGTTACGTTGTTGTCAGATAAGCTGCTAGTGGTGATTGTATTTGTCTTCTTTTTTCGATCTAACATCAAACGATAATCTAAATTATATGAAAAATAAATAATATATGATGAAAAATATGAAAACAACTTATAATAATTAATAAACAATGATAAAAAGTATCATGATAATTATGGTAATTGGGAAAGATCTACATTTTTTTTAATATTGAAATAAAAACATGGTACAATTTATTTGTTACTTTAGAATTAAAATTCTGTTTTGTTAATTAAAATAAGTGCAAAAATATACATATATATCATTCTCCAAAACTTATTTCTCTTTGGATCAACAAAAAAGAATATTATTTGTAAATTAATTATTTGAAACTAAATGAAATTATTTTTCAAGATTCTATTTTTTGTTATGTTCTTTTTTATCATAATACCTCTAACTGGAGCTAAAGTTCTCAGGTTGCCAGTTTTCTTCAGATTGTTAGAATTAGAATTGAAGCTGCCGGTTGAATTCCGTGCGAGATTACTAGACGTAAAGCTAAAACCACCAGAGATACTCTTAGATACACTTTTATGCTCCACATTGGAGAGCTTGTGTCGGTCCTGGAAGTTTGTTGTTGCTACTGTTGCCACAATACTATAAAAGTATAAAATGTAATAAAAAAAAAGATTTCAATTTGATCTTTAAAACTTTATGTGACAACAAAATGTGATGTGCTCATATAATGGACATGATGATGTCATTTCACAACCATATTTAAGCATAGCACTACTATATTTGGACACATCACGCTTTTTTGTCAAACTAGTTTGATAGTGTAGACAGAGCATAATACATATTTAGGGGATAAACAGGTTGTACACCTATTCAGTAAAGAAGTAAAAGACAAATTTCTATTTTAATTTTTTTTTTTTTTCAAACTCAAACACACCAATTTAGTTGTATCCAACTGCTATTCATCTTATTTTTAAGTGGTTTGGGACAATCTGCTGATTGTTTGGAAGACAACAAGCAGTTAAATGGAATGGTTTATTTTGGCTTTTTATAAGCGAAATTTTAGTTCATTATAATATAATCTGTTTTGAGTGAACAGCTTTATTAAAACCACAAAATGGCCCATTTAAAGTCTGGTTTTATTCATCTTTATCGTTTATGTTGTGTGATACAATACCTTGTTAATAATACAAGAAAATTTACAAGAGAATTTGAATTTAAGTTGTATTTAAATAAAGCTCAATTTAGCAATTCTGAAATTACACTTCAGGGAATAAGTTCATCGATAAACACTGTAGAATCAACAGCTTATTTGTTTTTATGTAAATCAAGAAAAAAGAAGGTACAATGCAAGTAAAAATTAATACTATTATTGTACCATTCAAATCAAAAGGAGTTGGGTAGTCGAGTGGTTAGGACACTTGACTGTCTGGTCATACAGAGAGACCTGGGTTAAATTTCCGATAACTCCCAGTCTACTCAGCTGCAAGTACCTGGTTCAAAATACTAGGGAGGATAAGGCGGCGTGGAAAGGAATTGGCCACCCTCCACATAATGCCAAGGCTTAAGTGAAATGAGCTCCTAACAGCTCATTACCCTATGTGCAGAATTGATAAACGGGAGATTTACCTATATTATATTCAAATAATTATATTAAAAATACTTTAATTATAATATCAAGTGTTATCTTACCCAGATGTTTTTGATATGACACGGTTCATTTTTTTAGGCAGTGATGGTGCACCTCGTGAGCTGCGTAAATACTTTTGTACCCATGTGCGCATACCATGTACGCTTTGGTATTCTGTAGAAGCTAGTCTTGACCAGGGATTTGTGTCAGTCATATCAAGTGCTGATAATGCCACTGCTTTGCCAACCTGTAGTACATTGTAGTTTATTAAATATTATTCTAATTTCTAGTTTTAACTTTGAGAAATCTTGAGCTTAATGAGGCACAAGGTAAATTTATTTTAATTTATTATTATCCACTAACCAAACACGAACAAAATATGTATTATGTCTTATTTTGTTCTTGCTAAAGTAAAAAAAAAAAAATATTTCTGGCTTTAGTTAAGACAAAGTACCAAGTAGGGTGAAGCCAAACTTATTTATGTGTTTTATACTTTGGGGTATCTTTCAATACGTTTCCTACTCAGTTACTAATTTTACATTTTATTATTCATAAATAAACATAACAATTAGGACAAACGCTATGTATGGTATCATATATTCTTGCACACCGTCTAAACTTTTCCTTTTATGTTGTCTTTTATGAACTGTACATACAAAGAAACAGGTTTGATTTTAATCATGAATTATAGTCAACAAAATTCTCAAAATGTTTACAAAAAGCTGAGCGTGTAATAGTACCTTCAATCATTATATGTGATATGAAATCAACCAATTAAATTGCAAGAATTTTTTTGTTATTTTTTAAGCACTATACAGTACATTTTCCTACCTCTTCAAAATGAGCAATGGTATATTTAGGTGGAAAGCCAGCTACCGGTGGTGGGGTAGCTCGGCCATTGTCGCATGAAGCGGGTGAAATTGAATTCATAAAGCGTCCACAGTTGTAATTGCACTCTAGTGTATAGCTGAAATTTAAAAATGTTAAATTAAGTACTGAAAGAAATACAAAACATTTTTTCAGCCGTAATCTCTTCAGGGTAATTTGTTTCTCAACACACTTAGCATGTTAACACCATAGCTACTAAAAATGTGATCAGTCATATGTAGAATCTACTAATCCCTTTTTGTAAGTGTAAAATTTAGGCCTAGTCGCATCATGAAATTACGTTTCTTGTCCACAGTATATAATCCACTTGTCTTATCATGAAAGCTATAAAAACAGGTACAGCTATGAAACAGGGTGACCAAAATTTGTTTTACCCAGTTTAATTTAAGTACTACTATTCTCTCAGCACTCACTACACTCGTCGATCCTATTTTCATCAACCTGCTGCTAAATCTGGGTACCTACATTTTTAGAAGAGAACCCAATCTGTTTGTAGCTGCAGTACATTTTGTTTACCTGTGTATTATTCCTGTTGCTTTATACATAGCGACTCTTCCGCTACCTTCTTTTGACATTCCATCTCGTTTATCTTTGGTGTACATATTCCTCTCGGAGAAATTACATCCATCAAAATCAAAATGGGCTGTGTTCATGGATACAAGCTTTGGGTATAGTAAATTTTCAACTTGTTTTTCTTCCTCCTCGAAATGATTACCATAAATAAAACAGCCACGTTTCGAGGCGTGGCCGTGTAGGTCAACATAAAATGCAATTCCGCTCTCATTTGGTGGTATAGAAAGTGCGGTATCTTCGTTATTTATATCATTAGTGATACTACTGGATTTGGCTACATCAATTTGTATATCAGTAGAACTGTGTTGGACATCAGATAAAATACTATCTGTGCTTATTGTTGGACTGGATATTGTGTCTAGCACACTTGAGGTTGTTTGGAGCGTTTCTTCTGACTTGACCCCGTTTAGCACCATATTAGTAGTTTCAACGGATTGTGAGATAGGGGTAGAGGTTGATGTTTCAAGATCAACAACCTCAGCAGTGTCTGGTATATTATTATGAGCACCTACAATAACATTTGGTGTGTTCATATCTGGACGGCATAATTCTGTAGCATCTTGTAAAACATTTAGTTTCTCAGTGTCTTTGGAATTGCACTGTTTATCTTTAATTATTGCATGTGGATCTTTTTTACATAAGCGTGAGTTCACATGGTGATGAATGAAAACAGACTTAGCTGCAAAGATTGTGGGATGCGTTTCAAAGTGTGGATCAGTGTAAACCCGGTTTAAGTTGACTCCTCGCTGATCTGTTCGGTAGTGGCCACGCATTACACCATCTGGGTTTAATAACGGGATAAGCTTGAAGACATATTGTTTACGTAGTTGTACGGCTCGTGGATCAGTTGGACGTAGAATGAAGTCTAGAAATCCATTAAATACAAAACTTGCAGGGGTTTCTCCAGGATGGACACGGCTACTTAGAAAGAAGACCTAGATAAAAGCAAACAAAAGTTACTGAACATGAAACAAATATGTCCCAGACATGCTAGGTCAGATGTTTGTTATGTGTTTAGGAGGTTAGGGCAGGTTTGGAGTATTCTACTTGTGCATCATATCTGGACAATTAAATCCTTGATAACATAACAACCCTTCACTCACTCTCTCCAGTCTCAAGCCCTGTCTACACTATCAAACTAGTTTGATAAAAAAAGTCTGATGTGCCTAAATATGGTAGTGATGTGCCCAAATATGGTAGTGATATGACATCATCGTGACCAAATATGAGCACATCAAATTTTTTTGTCACAAAAAGTTTGATAGTGTAGACAGAGATTTAGCTTCCTGATATTTTGTGTGCTCTTCCATTTCTCACTATAATAATAATAATTTATTTGGAGATTACACTTTTACAACAGTGGCACTCGACCAAATGGAAGGTGCATCCAAAAGAAATGTACAAAAAAAATAAACAACAAGATATAGAAAGTAACAATTACAAAAGATCATCACTAAAGATGCTATTTCTCCCAATTGTTTTCGATATGCTACTACCACTGTAGGCCTTTTTTGCAACTCATTTTCCTCAAACTTGAAACTTGGCATATCCACTGTTTACTATACTGTAGATGCTGATGCCTAAGGTTTTTTAAATAGCGTCTATTTTTTAAAGTCTCACAATATTCATTTTCTAGAGTTAGGATCTCTGAAAAGGTATTAAAAGCCATAGGTAGATCCTGCCCTACCCCTTAAACTTGAATGTCACCATGCAAACAATAGGAAATTAAGTTGTTATGGTTAATTTAAAATTGTTATGACCTGGGCTCTCCCTATTTAAAAAATCTTTGATCCGCCACTGAAAGTTGTGTATAAAATATTTACCCGCTTCTTTTCAAATACACAGGCGCGTGGTGTATGTATATCCGGAAACAAATTTGTTAACCTAGGCTCTCTTTTGTTTGTAATACCATGATGTGAAGTTATAGTAATCAGGTCTACTCGTAGCTTGTCCAGGCTGTGGCATAACAGTTCTCGATGGTAGTAGATATCATCTGGTAGGCTAAAAATATAAAACAGATTACTTTAAATAATGCAAAAGTTTCCAATGCCAAATGCTTCAACCTGCACACAGTACAGAGTTTGTAAGTTTGCATAGAAAAATCTTTCCACAGCTTAGTCTACACCTTCAAACTAGTTTGATCAAAAAAAAAGTGTTATGTGCCCAAATATGGTAGCAATATGCTTAAATATGGTAGTGATATGACATTATCATGTCCATATATATGGGCACATCACATTTTTATATTATTATATTATATAAAATGTAATAGCGTTGACAGAGCTTATGACTAAGGAAGAAAATAGATTTGGTGGAGGCATTTAAATGCTACACTCAAATTTTATTTCTCTTCCACAAAGAGAAGGCTTCAGAGGCCATTCAATTAACATTTATAAAAGGTAGGCAAGGATACACTATAATATCAAAATAATGACAAATATTTATAAAAGTGAAATAACTCACTTTTTATTCACTGGTTGTTTACTAAACCGACACTCAATTGCTTCAAACTTCTGCTGGTATTCCGTGTATGAAAATGGATAACAAAACGCAAAGTAAACGCTTGAGAATCGGTGCTCAAAACGATACATAAATGATAAAATAAACTGACCATCAACATTCTATAAAAAAAATGACAATTTAAATATATATGTGTGATGATTCCTTTTTTAAATACCCAATTTTCATCTGTAAAGCCCTGTCTACACTATCAAACTTTATGCGACAAAAAATGTGATGTGACCATAATATGGACATGTCATACCTCATCCATACATCCCAATTTTTTTGTCAAGCTAAATGTCCCTGTTCAATCATTAATAACTTTAAAATTATCTTAGGACTGATCCACCAAAAAAATCAGTAATTTTGAAAAAGAGATCAGCTTCATTAAGTCCAACCCGTAAACTAAACATACAAAGAGGAGTTAGTTAAGAAACGGACAGTGAAACTGAAAAGAAGCAAGTGGGACGAAGACGAGTTAAATCATATTACTACCATATTTGGGAACAACACACTTTTTTTTCAAACTAGTTTGATATTGTAGCCAGATCTTAACAAATTGTTACGATGTCTTCTGGGTTACAATGCTTTCACACGCTTATTTGATACTGTGTATGTTGTGTAATCAACATGTAAAAAACTCATTAAAATAAAAAGACATGCAGGTACTGTAAGCATACTGCTGTTGTGTATTACATTGATGTTTTATCGACATAGCGAGGCCTGTAAAGATGACAAATATGCAATTGTACATTGATTTTATTTCAATTTTATTCGATACTGATGCCATCAAGGACAAATATCTGCATAAACAGACAAAACAATATAAATGCTGTAGATAAAAAAAAATTAAAAAATTACAATTATTTACAATTCAGTGTAATTATCGTCTTATAGAAAAGGGGCTAATATGAATTGCTGTATAGGTGAGAGAGAGGGAATGGTGAAGGATAGAGAGGTGGAATCGGAGATGAGAGGAATGTGATTTTTGTATGTGAATGTGGTATTATTAGTCATTATTTATACAATATTTTACCTCAAATGTTGGTCTTTCCCTGATACGCTCCCATTTTGGTTTCTGCGGAAGTACCTTAACCATGGGTGTCATGCCTTGGTTGTAGAGTTTCCCCTGCCGATTCATATTCATTATGTTTATCTTTATCAGCTTGTTCATTGGTCCTCCTTTCACAGCGAAATGGAACCATGACCTGTAAGAATAACAATTATAAATGTACTTGTATTAAAACAATGACAATCTTTGATTGAAGGCACTGTTTCAAATATTGCTATTCCAAAAGCATTGTGAATATATTAAATGCATACTTTTGAATGAGAACATATTAATGTATATTTCATCATTTAATATCAAATATTATTGCTATTCAAATACATGTATTAGTTAGATTGCATATTCAATGACAAACAACAATGCTTGGACATATTAATGCACTAAAATATTCTCTTGTTAAAGCATAAACAAACTAATTCCCTGATTATTGATCAAGCATTGCCACTGACCTTGCTATGTAAATAACAATACCCTTTTTAAAGTAGTTATATCAGCTGCTGCTTGTAAGGATTTTTTAGAGAGCTTTTATAACTTTCGTAAGTCCTTGATTGACACCGAAGTGTTTAAGGTGATGTCGTGAATAATGATGTCGTGAATAATGTTGCCGTAAAGCAGCAGCTGATATAAGCTACTTAAAAAATTGCAAAACGTTCGAGATTCCAACATGAACAATACAATTCATTGAAACAAAATGTTATTAAATTTGACCTTATGTAATGAATTTGATTAGGGTTTGGAGAATACTACAGATTCCAATTTAATATATTTCTTTGTTTTTTTCTACAAATGAATTATTTAATATTCACCTATTTCCATTTTCAAATTCTGTGCCTTCACAGTCAGGTGATGTCCATACTTTAAATTCGTAATCTGGAACTGGAGTAAGATCACCGATCCTAGAAATGATGGCAGTGTCTTCATCTTCATTTGACACTCGCTCCACACGAGCTAAATTTCCAGAATCAAACTTGGAGGTGAAGAGAAGTCCTCCAGATCGACACTCCATTTTTTCCTCTAATTGATGGTTATTAAAGAATGAATCAAAAACAAGAAGGTGATTGATGCTACATTTCCAGGATCTTTTCTCTCACTTCTCTTTCCTCCAATCTGTAAGATATTGCAAAGATTTCTTCTCAATAATAATAATGCACTGTCAATTGTATGACCCACTAGCTATACGACCCCCGGGAGAGGTGCGTCAATTGTCCAATAAGGTTTTTTGACGCACCCCTGCGTCAGTAATTATTTGTTAATGACGCACCCATAACACACCTCTCCCGGGGCTCGTATAGTATAGTGGGTCATACAATTGACAAGTGCATAAACATAGACTTGGAAGAGAGAGAGTGAAAATAACTTTGTTTTTGCCATATGTTCACCTCACTCAGCTCAGCAGGGATCCTCTCTAAATTAACCAACCATGCACTGTTAAGGTTGCAGAGTTTGACAGATGACCTCACACTTTTGCTCCACTCAATTAAAACATTTTTTATCTTGTGCGTGGATCTGTATTGTGTGCCTAAATACGAACACCCTGAATACTAGCCTAGACTACTACGAACGTAATTTCCTAGAGTCTACAGTATTACTTACGCCTTCACCCTCCTGTTAGAACTGTATGCTAGGCCTAAGCTAGGCCGATGGATGCTACACTAACAAAACAATGGACGGCGTCAAGGCCACGTCGAATGCTAGCAAGTCTTGTCAATAGAAAATGAAAAGAATGCGAATGCGGCCTAACAAAACAATACAAAAAATACGGGTTTAGGCGCTACTGCAATTTATAAATTACGTATGCATATAATCACGGTCAAAATGAGAAATTTTATCTCTACCTCCATAAATATTTCGGTTTTAAACTTGGTATTTTGACGAAAGAAATTTCAAGAGGCAATTTCAAGTTACTTGGTTAAAAAAAAACAGACTGCTATGGTTGCAGTCACTTGACCTAAATACTTGTTTTCAATTGGTCAATTTAGTAATCCACTAATCCATTCAATCATTTCTATTGGTTGATTACAAATAAAGTTGGTGTAGTTTTTTAGGATAGACTTTTTTATGCGTAATTTTAAATTTAATTGATCATTTGAATAAATTATTGAAGGGATATAATTTTTGTCATAGTTATATTATTTTTCTTCATTTCTTTTTTAATTATTATTGCTTCATATGTTCATTTATTAGGGGTATCCCTTAAGGTCGAACTTAAGTACAGTGTTTTGGTACATGAGTAAACTGCTGTTACTTTATTAATGTTATTATTTAATATTATGTCGCTGAATACAGTATTTACAGTATATAAATGCGATTTGAAAATTATATAATTACATAATTACCGTATATTTATTATCAAAACACATGCGCCTTATATTGTATAAGAATCGGAACTCATTGGTGGTCTTAAGTCAGTTCCCACCATTTTTCTGAAAATCGTTGGAAATTGGGTAACCATACCAAATTATTAAAAAGAATGCATTTATTACGGTTAAAACTCATTTTTTAGGCCTATTTCTCCATATATTATATTTGATTTTCTCATTCTTCCTTTACCGCACCCGGTACATCTAGCCTATATGATATCGACTGTCGCAAGATTCGTTAAACATAACCTTATAAGAGTAGACTGCTGGGGATCAATGTTAAACACCTAGTTAGAAGATAACAGCACAAAATATCAACAAAAACATTCAGCATTGTACATTGCCATTTATTTAATCAAATAAACATAATGTCATATTTAATGAATGTTCATATCATTTCTCACATTTATTTTATAACGGATTTGTATAGTACAGAACATTATCAGATGATGTATAAAGTTTGTGGTACCACATGTAGAGCTCGACGTTTCGATCAATATACTTCGATCGTTATTGTGAGAGAGTAGGCTACATGTAGTGATCCAGAAAAATGTATTTTAACGCAATCAAAAAGCACGATTATTGTTATACGCTTTATTTTTTTTTTCTACCTTTTATTTCAGGTGTGATGTGAAACATTTAAAATACGTTACATAGTTAAGTTACAAACTTAAGGTAAACTATGAAATACTATATGTTATAATCAGTGTCATGGTTCGTTTTAGATGAAGTAAGTTCATTACATCACTTGGTCAAACATGTTTACAACCCTTTATGATGCATACAAACTGTAGGCGTAGGTTGAATATGATGTATTTAGTATTATGACGCTCATAGTCGACGAGAATTTCTTTTGCGTCGACGCAACAGCCTTGTGCTAGCTTCGTCAACCCCATGCACCATTATTCCATATTGGAAGAGATTTGTCTAAAGGCTTCTGTTTGATCTTTGTACACTTCGCATGCAAAAAGACATCCCCTTTTCCGTGTAGTCCGACAATCTTCCGATCACACGTTCTCTATGGAGTACCAGGAGAGCTGTCCAGTCGATGACACGGGTGACTCGGGTGGGCCTTAGGGCTGTTGTGTGGGTGGTGGTGATCGTAGTTTGGATAGTGACCGTAATGATGACATAGTTCTTCACCATTTACATTCTTTTTTACCTAAAAAAATATAATATAGATCTATTGTGATATGCTATTAATTAAAGAGGCATTCCTATCCCCAAAATATGAAAGAACAATCGAATCAAACAAATTAATGTCAATTTTAATAACTTATACCGCGTTTACGTTAATAACATTGCAGTAGTTGTTGTTGTTGAATAATTTATGTTGGCAAGGAATTAAGGGTGAATAAGATATAACTTTAAATCTTGGCAAAGTATCACATAAGCGATCCTCCAGGGTAGCACGGAAGTTCTAACTCAGCTGATGGAAATTTACAAACTTCGGTCAGTCTATTTGAAGGGATTTGTACGTCATATGCCTATTATTTACCAGCAGCCATCAAAATAGGAGTTACATGTAATGTAATGTATCGATCAGTGAACATCCTGCAACATGCAAGTTATTGCCCCATTTCACCGCCCCTCTCCCACCATTTCCCATCCTCCCTCTCCCACCATTTCCCATCCTCCCTTTCCCACCATTTCCCATCCTCCCTCTAAATTTCGAAAAATTTCGGTGCAAAAATATGCAGGCACTTTTAAGGGCGTGTGTGGGACGTTGAACTACCGATCGTCAGACCGAGATTCAAATCCAACTCTCGCCGCAATGCTTATATATCCGTAGGCAAGATACTTTACTTATGTTTGCCTCTCTCCACCCAGGTGTATAAATGGGTACCCGGTTAGATCAAGACATAACTTTGCGCTGAATACTAGCTGCATTATGGGAGTATGTTTCCATACGTGTTTGATCCAAAAAAATGACTGGGGTGATAATGTTCAGCGCATTGAGAGCTTGCTTATAATGTGCTATATAAGAATGAACAATTATTACTCCTCCTCCCCTTTCAAAATAATAACGATATCTAGATAGTATACCTTTACATTTTGTATAATAGGCCTATGACAAAAAGTCAATGGCTCTTTTTTGTCATTTTTGTTAGGCGAGTTTCGATTTCTTTAAAAAAAAAACCCACCCGTATCGTAGCGCCTACGTCAGAGCAAGGCAATCTAATCAGAGCCTGGCCTATTTCATTTATCATTTATCTTTTTATTTCGGAATATCATGGTGACATAATATTATATCCATAGTAAAAGAGAGAAAAAAAAATCTTAATCTAACAGCTCATAGAACAAAAACAAAGATATGTAAATATATAAAGTCAATGCAACAAAGCATTCCATTGTATGTGCATTCTTGACACATTAAGAACGTGGCGATTAATGGCCATGATCAAGGAATTACTACTTGCGTTCACACGATATTTAAAACTAAAAAAACAGATTTTCCAATGAACTCATCAAAGGATGGGACGTCATTTAAGACAAACATCATGCTTGCACTACAATGTCTAGGCTGCTTCAGCAGCAAACGTAAGGCATTGTTATAACATAGGCCTACTTTCAGTGATCTCAGAGTGCTCTATTATATCTACCATGACCTCAGTATCTTAACTACAGGTGAAGGGGTACCCCTGTCAATTAGGGTCTTGAAAAGTGTCCAGTGGTTCACTTTATCAAAGGCTTTGCTAGCGTCCAAGAAACAGCAATAAACATGGGCTACCATGATTGTTGTAATGTAATGCTCGATAATCTGTTTAAGAGCAAATATACACAGTTCGGTTGAGTGACCAGATTTGAAGGCAAACTGGTTGTCATGGGAGTCCAGTGAATTACCACTATATGTATATCAAATATATTAATTAATATTATTAGGTTATGCCTATACTACTGAATTGTTGTAAATATAAATGGTAACTTACGTCGGATGGCTTTGTATTTCTTCGCTCGGGTGGTGATCCAGAACCTGCAGAGGAAGAAGATTGATCATGACTAATGTTTGTATATTAATGTTCACAATAATAGCAGCAGACGTTTCGTAAAACTAAACTTAAATTTCAGTATAGTTGAGATCGAATCAAATAATACAAATCAATTAATCTATCACAACAAAGGTCATAACTTACCTTTCTCAATTCTGTCCATAATTGTCGAGTTTGTGATACCGTACTTGTAGAACTAGAACTTCCAATATTGTTTGTAGATATACAAAATCTTATGTGCGGGGTGATGAAATTCAATAATATTTATAAGATTCGTAGTAGCCAAGTCCATTTGTATACGGGGTACGCCACAATTTCAACTCTGCATGAGCTAATCATCCTAAAAAGGTTATTTCCCAATGACATGATCTGAACGTTAGTAGTGCAATAGTATATCATTAACTAATTAACAAATAATTATGTAACTGATTTTACTAACGTTTTATTTGTCAACCTTAACTATAATGATCCCCATATGAAAGTGAAATAATCCGTGTCTACATGATGATACGGGATCAACAGCACGTAGGCAAATGAACAAATATAAATGGTAAATATTATCATAAAATTGTTAGCCTTATGACGAATTTGGATAACTATAATCATATAATAAATACAGTATTATATTGTCAACAATTGTATGAAAATAAAATATAATTTTGCAGCGGATGCAGGTTATTGTGGGGGTTGGTGAGTTCAGTGACTAGCGGGCCAAAAATTGAATCAGAGATACCTCCATATGAGTCAACTATTTAGTGAAATTGAATCTAATGTTTTTATCTTTTTGTAAAGCGTGGTTCCCACTAGCGACGCAACGTAATGCAATCTACGCAACGCAAGCAAAGCCTTCTAATAATTATATTTGCCCCCGCCTGCGTGAAATCAAACCTGCGATGTTTGCAGCACTATTGCGTCGTCGGTTCCCACTTGTGATTACGCAATACAGCACCTTGCGTCAATACCACGCTTTATGGTTTATATTCCCGAAGAATCGGTACACGCACTCATAGTACCGTACCCCGTAAATGCGGCAACCCCCCCCCCCACCCCTCATCATGTATAGGCAATTTAAGAGAGACCCCGGGACTGATCGTGTATGTATTTTTATTTAGAGACGTTCCAATGGTTCCCTTTTACTTTGCTTACACTGATGACAATTCGCACATTGCAAAAAAATATGTTGACCCGACCCAGTTGTCCAAGAAATAACCGAAACGATTATTGGAAAAATAACAAAAATGCAGACCTACTGTAGTCTTCAACATGGTAAAACCGGAACTCTGGATCGTTTTTTGTTTGTTTTTTAATGGGAAGTGAAAGTAATTTAGTTTCAATAGTTTAAAATCTTTGGTATTAATGTTTGTATTCATATTATTTACCAAGCACACATTAAACAGGTTGATATTGTGTATATTGCCCAGTTTATATATTGCATAAATTTTTTTTATAAACTCAGCTTTCATTGTGTCAACACGTATTATCGATACCAGTCGTAAGAAGTTACGTGCCAGTAATCGCGTCAAACAAACACTAGTGACGTCATATAAATTTATGACCTTCAATGAAAAAACAGTGACCCCCCAAAATCTGGTCAACAATCAACGGAGAAAACGAAGCAGGGCCCTAATTTGTTATCAAATCAAATACACGCAATATAGGCCTACTTCTTTCAATTCAAACTAAACTCTACTTTTTTTTTAAAGTTCGTTTAGTTTATATAGTGAATACGGTAAAAAAGACGTCATATGCCGTTTGGGAATTTTTACCATATTCTCTTTTTTGTAATAAAACAATACTTATATTTATTTTGTTTAATGAATACAAATGTGAATTATAGAGGGTTGGAGGAGTCGTATCTGTTTCATAAGTGAGCCCGGTATGTATTTACAATATCACTTAACTCAATGTCACTTCCAAAGTCAATCAGATAAGATATTTGACGGCAGCCCAATTGTGACTGTTGAGGATTTCACAGATATGCCATATTTTATAAACAATATACAATACATATTTATAATAATATAAAAATATTGAAACCTGAATAAATAAATAAAACTAACAAGCTCTATAATAATAGATGTTTCGAAACAAATTCAAAATGTTGCCCTTAAGCTTGGTTCACACTAGCGACGCAACGTAACGCAATCTACGCAACGTAATAGAATGCCCATCCAATCATTGTGATTACGCAATACAGCACTTTGCGTCAATACTGCGTTGCGTCTCTAGTGGGAACGACGCTTTACATAATTTTGCATTGACATAGATTCGAATAGCAAAAACACCTTTCTTTTTTTCGAATTTAGTGAATTGTTTTATTAAGCGTGGTTCCCACTAGCGACGCAACGCAAGGACGTAACGCAACGCAAGTGAATTGACCAATCACAAGCGATGGCTTATTCGCTTGTGATTGTTAACTGTCTATATTTTCGCTTGTCATTGGTTAAAACGCTTGCGTTGCGTTTACGTCCTTGCGTTACGTTCTAGTGGGAACCAAGCTTTAGACCCATAGAGCCTAATTTTCTTGTTCTCTGGCCCAAACCGAAATTGCACAAGTTTCGAGTTTAAACAATTTTAATTAATAGAAATTTTGTAGGATTTCAAAGACAAGTATGCTGTAGGTAAGTGGTTGGATCTCTGAAGATATAAATAAAATTAGTAGAGGCTCTGAATCAAGGTAATATAAAGCGGCTATCAGAAGAGAGAAATACGAAATAGAAAGCAGTCCAAGTATAGCTGCCGGCCATGAGTGGATTAGAAACGAGGAAAGTAGAATTCTGTTTCACCAAATTCAATTTATTGACACAGATTGCTGTAGTCGTCAACAACAAAATGTAGTCACGTAGGCTGGGATAAATATGACCTTAAGTGGAAAATAACTGACCTGAAAACACGAGGGTCACTATCAGTACCATGGTCAATATCATCAACTTATCTGATTAAGTGGGACGTCATAGCTTATCACATCAAAACGAGTAAATACATAGAGTCTGTAAACAGAATATTGGTGATTACCCGATAGATGATCTTGTCTGTTGCAACTCGGGCACTGGTTGCATAATATTTGTCTTCCTCAAAAAGTTTCTTACATATCAACAGTAAGAATATAATGTATTCTAATAATATTACTGAAAAAAATGACAATGCTGTGGGTATCAGTGACTTTATCTCAATGGAGATACAAAATAAAATAAGCAAAAACTGAATCAAAACGATAAAGTAAAACAGCGAGAAAAAGTAGCAGAGCTTTCGGGCAACACTAGTCCTTCATCAGTGCAAGTACTTAGACAAAGTAGCTAGTATTAAGCAGAAAAGCGCTACCCGAGTGGACTGGAATAAAAGAAATAAAAACAAAGGCGGCACAGGCTGGTGAATAGAGAGAGTAAGTGTAGAAAATTGATAGCTTGGTAAATATAAACAATTTTGGAATGGAACTAAAAATACAGCTTTAATATTGTAACTTAAATTAATACTTTTGGTTGGTCAAATGTAGAGAACAGTTACAATAGTTGATATTGCGAGGGAATCCAAGCCACGACTAGCTTGGCGTCCATACACTAACTCTAACCTTTACAACCATACCAAATAACACATCATGGCAAACATTATTTACAAAATTCAGTTTATTTTGATTAATAATAAATATACACATCTGCTGTAATAATACATATTAACAAATTTAGGAATGTAAAAATGATTTTGGTATTGTGTCCAAGTGGTGATTTTGTTTTAGAAAGTGTAGAAAAAACGTAGGATAAAACGTTTTTATGTTATTCTTGGCCTGAGCATATGTGCATAATATAATTATGCTGTTTATAGCCAACAACATGTCAAATGAAATTGAAAATGACTGATGAAGTTGGCAAGTCCTAACCAAAGCATTATACATCAATTATCTAATAATTTAAAGGTTTTTTGGTGGTTAGACATCAATACAGAGCACTATAAATAATCTATCTCAGTGTAACATCAAATATTATTACCGTATTTATTCGAATAGAAGCCCCAGGGCATTTATTGTTCAGGAGGGTTTTTGGGGGGAATTTATTCGAGGGAGGCGTTTAATTGAATAAACTAGAAAATCAACTCTAACAAAAATATATCTCAAAAAGTCATCATATGGAAAGGGACAATAATAAGGCTGGTACTAATTGGTAAATTGGATACAGCAGTTTGAAGTCATGCCTTTACTTTGTCATGCACTATGCCTCTGTTACAACATATTAATGTGAGAACGTATTCTTTTATGATCCTTTTACGCAAACATTTAAGATCTTAGTCTTATGTATATACTGTTCAAAAGATATGTATTTTTTTAACAATGTACCTTATAAATAAGAGAATTATATAAATGTGCATATATACATATATTATTTATATTTATAGAACTATAATAAAAGTGGGACGAACCCACACAAGACAAAAAAAAAAACCATTTAAGATTTTTACCAAGAAATTATTCATGTTATTGCAATTAACCATATATAATTAATATTAATATATATAGAATTCTTAAATACCACACTGTCCTATTTTTGTTTAGATGTTGATTCTGTTTTACTTTTGAAATTTCTTTTATATTTTTTCCTCCTACCAAGTAGCTTGCGTGTTTCCTCAGCTGTTTCCTCTTCCTCCTTGGACGCGTTGTTAATATAACCTGTGACAAAAAAAATAGTTTAACCATAAATGTACACAAACACATAACAAAAATGTATGCACTTTTGTCAACCTAATCATTTTTTAAATAATAATGTATATTTATTTTTGTGTGTTTTCTTGTTGACACAAAATCAATTTAATGTCACTTTTGAAGGAATATGAACAAAAATTCGCTCAATTTCAACAATAGGGTCTATTCAGACCTACAGAATTATGGTTTTGTAATGTATGCAGCATACAACACCATAGGTCCTATTCAGACCTACAGAGTTATGGTTTTGTACTATATGCAGCATACAGTCCAGGTCTTTTTCAGAGTGAGTGGCAAAACACTTAAGACAGTGGAACCGTAATACCTTGCCATATTAACATCGACAAGAGTTCGAGCCTCACTCGCTCCATGGTTCTGGTGGTAGAATAAGTCTTCCCGGATAAGGACTATAAACTGTAGGTCCAGTGTACACATCATGTGCACTTTAAAGAACCTAGTACATCTTTCGAGATGAGTAGGGGGTTACCCCGGTGTACTAGTATACACACAGCCACTGTCCTCATCAAGAGGGCCCCTTGATTGTCAGCATATGCTGTTTAGGGTCACCCTCTATAAATAAGGTGTAATAAAAAAATAAAATAAAAACGACCTACAGGAGAGTTATGGTGTTGTAATGTATGCAGCATACAACTCCATACAGTAGGTCTTTTTCAGACCTACAGAGGTATGGTTTTGTACTGTATGCAGCATACAAGTTCCAGTTCAGACCTTCAGAGTTTTTAAACATAAAAACAGAACAAGAGTAGGATTACTTAAAAGTAATTCTACTCTTGTTCTGTTTTTATGTTGTACATTCTGTAAATTGGCAAAATAAATAATGACAATTTTTGCCCTTTCCTGGAAAAAAGAACCACTTCCCCTATTCATTGATTATTAGATAATTGTCAAGAACCATTACCTTTTTGAAGGCATATCTGTGTATTAGGGAAGTCAACATCCCAATAATGAGGTTGAGTAGCAGGGGGAGAGTAATGACCTCTGTGACGTGAACAAGCCTTCATACGATCAGCCTTTTGTGAATCTGTCAAATCCATCGTACTGAAATACTTTAGGAGAAAAAAATGCAAGTTCAGAAACAATATTGTAAAAGCAAATAAAGAGCAAGTCCTCAACAATGTACAATAAAAAATAGTGAACACCAACACTTTCGATTCACACAACTAAATTTTCCTGTAGAATACTTAGTTTACTACAGTAGAACTCATCCGTGTGGGACACCTACATTATATGTAATGAAAGAGAAGCAAAATATATTTTTATTGCCAAACCTCCACCACCAGAATCATGGAGTGAGTGAGCCTCGAACCCCTGCCGATGTTATGGCAACGTAATTACGGTTCCACTGTCTTAACCGCTCGGCCACTCACTCACTATGTTATTGTTATACTGATAAAGGGGTCACGACTTAAAATTCAATGAACTTACTGCAACCTCCATCCACCCATAATATACACTGTATACTTATATGTTTGTTTAAATTCATTTAAATGCTTTGAAAATAAATGAAATAGAGGAATACACAAACAATACATACCGCTTCACAGTCTTTGCATTCAAAGCCTCTTAGTTTCCTCCTGTCTGCCTGCTTACGTACTACTTCTACGTACTTATAAGTGGGCTTCTCTTCAGCTACTGATGGCACCCTGTAGGAATTGCATACAAAATATGTTAATATCATCAGGTTTAAATTGTTTGCATTTAGTATCTATACAGTAAAGCCTCTAATTTTGCTCTTTCCAATTATGGCGACACCCTTCGAGGGGAACTTTCCTGTGAAACGGACAAGGGCAAATATATCATATATGACCAACACATATTCAGGGGACACTCCCTATAAATGAACGTGTCCTTTTAATAGAGATTCTACTCTAATCTTCACCAACCATGACGCGATAGATTGTCCAAACTGGTTTTTTTTTTCAATATTTAACACAGAGGCACCTTAGCTTCAAGGCGCCTCGGATCAGCAAAGAAAAATCAATCAAATCTTCCAGAATTAACATGAAATTGTCACAAGTCAAAAGAAATCTGAAATGTTGTTTGTGATTGGTCAACTCACTTTAATTGTGCCTACGTCCTTGAATTATATCCAAGTGGGAATCAAACTAATATTACCATGCTAAAGAGGGACAATAATATGATGATCAACCAAGTTGGTCAGACAATAAATAAAAATGTAACACATTAGTACTGTACAAGAAAAAAAATAATTACACATCGTAATCTTTGATGAAAGAATCAACAGGTAGCTTCTTTGGTTTCTCATCTTCAACAACATTGGCCATATCTGTGGAAAAGGTAACATAACATAATGAACAAAATAAAATGTCATGATGACATTTCCAGCAATATACCTCCCTAATCTATTTTTGTGACTTTCCAGACATAGAAAATATTATAGTAAAGTTCCATTAATTTTCATAAAGACCTATACAGTACAAACTCTGTGTGGTATAGAGGATGAGAAAATGTGAGATTGAATTTAGTACAGTAAATTCAATTGTTATAAAAAAAAAAACTACCTCCATCATGTTCCTCATATTCCTCATTGACACCAAACATATCATCTTCGCTTAAATTCTCAACATCCTTATCAACCATCAAAGAATGAACAGCATCACCTTCTTGCATGTTAGTAGCAAAGGTATCATCTAGAATGCATGGCACCTCTTTGACAATGCAAACTGTGCCAGACTTTATTAAAACAGGTTTATGATTGGCAAGATCATTTGTCTGTGGAGTATTCTTGTCAAATTCGCTAAGATCAATGGCAGGATCTATAGTACCATTTAGAAAACTGTGATCAATTTCAATGTCTTCTTTTTTGCGATCAATTTCACGGTCTTCTTTTCTGCGATCAATTTTACTGTCTTCTTTTCTGCGATCAATTTCACTTCCATCTTTTTGGTCATCATATAAAGTTCTTCTTTTAACAGGTACAAAGGGTTTCTTGAATTCTGATGTCTTAAAATCTTTCAGAGACTGTTTAACAGCTTCTTGAAAATAGATGTCTTGCTGAGTGTCATCACAAGTGATACTGCCTTTGTTACTGGTTCTAATGTCAGAGCTACCTTTATTACTGCCATTAAAACATGACAGAGTTTTTTGGACAAGTCTGTGTTTTGCTGGAGAGTTTAAATTCATTTCCTTTTCAGTATTATCTTCTCTGTATCTTCTTTTGCTTTCCACAATATTTTTTGAATCGGTATTTTCATCAATAAGCTTACGTTTCTTACTAGTCGAAGGTGTTTCTTCTTCCATTTCTTGTTTTGAAGTTTTGTCAAACAATCTGATTTTCTGAAAATCAATTTTAGGTTCTCTTAACAACAATGGTGATTCATCAGACATGTAGCTTTCATCCCCTATCAGAGAAGCTGAAGAAGGAGTCTTTAGGGCCATAGATATCGAGGAAGATACAGGGGTCTTTTGAGTAACAACGGAAGGTGTTTTCTGGACAGAAAATTCAAGAACTCTGCTAGCATTCTTAGCTTTTTCTTCATCTTCTTTTGTAAGAACTGCTGAGATGTCTCGTTGGAATGTTGGTGAAGGAATCTGTGTACTATTAAGATCGACCGGATACTGTGATTCTGACCTTGGCAATGAGGTGCAACGGTCAGCAGCCCACTTTGTTTGACCATCTCCATTCTTTTGTTTGTCTTGCTTACTAACCATCTGTCGTGCCTTCTTAATCTTTGGTATGTTTGGTGTACTGCTTAATGGTGGTACCTTCAACACTCTGCTCTGAGATTGAATCATTGTCAGATCATAATCTTCCATTTGCGAAGGATTTTCTTTACGTAAATTAAGAGAATTATCTTCTAGTTGAGGGGCAATCTGTGTGCTGGTGTATTGTGGGCCGTCCACCTTATCTTGTGTATTAAACACTGTTCCTTCATCATCTGGAAACGTGCATGTATCTGGTATTGACACCGACATGATATCTCTTCCCATAATGCCTTTCACATCAGGTGTTTTAATATCAGAATCATCTATTAACGGTATGTTAATCTCATCAGAAATGTCTAACGACATATCAGATGGAAAGGTATCTGGAACAAAAGCCATTTTTAAATTGTCACCTTTTGCACCAATGTAATAGTCACTTTCATTGAATCTTCCTTCTGTTGCTATCTTAGTATTACTTTCTTTTGAACTTTGACCTGTGATTGGTATAACTAGAGGTTTTGTCATCAACACACTCACTGCTACAGAACTTACTCCTTTCTTTCTTCTAAGCTTCCCTTTAGGCTTTTTAACTGGAGATAAATTAGATCCAATTGTGGAAGATACCACTGATGAGGGGAAATCTATAAACAATATAATAGTTTGCAATTTAATTAATAAAGATTCAATATACCAATATACTTTTTAGTAAAACTTCCATGACTTTTGAACAGTGTTACATAAATTGTGCATGAATGGTTTCCAATAAAAATGTAAATTGTTTTCATCTTATGGTGTATACAAATAACTCTCCGATCATATTATATACTCTATCCATGACTTTTTAATGATAGCCATAAATTTTGAGGTGGGGACAATTTTTTAAATTATAATTCCATGATTTAAGTAATACAGTAGTATGATCCTTATATATTACTGATACTAGATGATAGCCTACTCTGAAGTACTGTATTGAATAAAGGGGTATAAATAGCAAAACTTCCTAATAATTCCAAACTAATAGGCTTACTTTCTGTTGAAGCATCTACACATGTTTTATGTTGATCTGTTGTCTCTTTACACTTTTTACATATTCTGTATAAAAAAAATAGCAGGTTTCTGAATGAACATCAAGGTGGTCATATTATTAATATTTGCCGCGTAATAGCTATTCATATTTTGCACAGATCTGAAATTTCTTGTCAGATCTGAACGATTATTATTTGATGGCAACATATGCATGTTTACAGCTTTTACTTTTTATAAATCCAAATCTCACCAACAAATGAGTTTGACATTAAAAGTAAGGGTCAAAGGTTGGGCAGGAGGTATGTACTCTAGTATTATACATGTGTTTTACTTACTTATCTTTCATTAGCTCTTGCATCTTTGTCTTCATCATCTCGCGTTCATTTAGCATTAATTTACATTTTGTGTAATATTTCTTCGCATAATGAGCACTCCTTTATTAAGAAAAATATATTCAATATCAATCTAATTAACAAAAGACAAACAATTTAGACATTTAACTAATCACAAGGATTTATTTAGTCTTTGTTAGGGACAGACCATAAATATATTCTGCAGTTACTACATCTAGAAAAATAAAAGCCATTGAAAAAACAGAAAAGAATGTAGAGATTTTGTGAGGTGTGAGCCAAGGGCAACCTAGGTGGAGGAGAATACATGAATCTCTTCCTTCATCAGCCTTCATCAGTGGAAATTTACTTCCATTTATTGTCATTTGCATATAAAATATACATAGAAATTATGTTTGCTCTGAGATATACAAAAACAGATATATGAAAATTACAAATGACAACAACAACGAGGCTGTATTTAAGTAAAGTACGCAATTAGCAAACTTTTTTATACACGCTTTGCTGTTTATTACAACTAAAACCATATGTTACTTTAGTAAATATATGAACATTGTAGAATTACTTACTGATTTGCATTGGTGTGAACTTTTTGGTATCTTGTTGTTATCATGCATACCTCATCTTTTAATTCTATTTAGAACAAAAAAATTAAATAATAACAATTACTTACATTTATTTATCAAATGGAAGTTATTTAAACTAATTTTGTAACATAAAAGTACAAGTGTCATTTAATATACTGTTAATATTACAGATATTTTGTTCAATAAAGTTAGTTTTATATGTATGTTTTAAGTTCTGTTTGCATGGTAACAGCAAATGCTAAACGCATCACTTAATGATACAGCTTAAATTATCTGTTTTTTGCTAATATCAGGAAACAAACATATTGTATAATATACTATTATAATTATTTAGTAAAAATGTTTTACTTCTTCAAATGTATGCTTGATCTAAAGCTTTGTCTACATTATCAAACTTTATGTGAAAAAAAAAATGTGATGAATTTAACTATATTTTTGATAGTGTAGACCGAGCTTTATATTAAATTTTGAGGCAGCAATTAAAAATAAAATTACTTTTCACAATCTGCAAATGTGCTTCTTGTAGTTTTAACAGACAGCTCATAAATTGATTATCATCATTTGCCATTTTCTTCTGTGTTTCTCTTTTTACTAAACCTTAAAAAATAAAATAATTATTTCTAACTAGGGAGGAGGTAGGGCCCGGGAAGGCGATCGGGACTAACAGACATAAAAAACAACCAGTTTTTATAGGTCTGAGATTTCGTCTTTTTTTAAAACTTGTGCATTATTGGGTCCTCAGTCGCAGTTTGGGGTACGTTCTTGGTGTTGACATGGTTATGACCATCTCAGTCACTTTTTCCATGTGTGTCATGTCAAGCGAAGCTCCTAAACCTAGCCCTATTTATTATAATAATTAATTAAGGTATCTAGCCTAGGCCTACCTATTAGGCTATAGGTATAGGCCTAGCCTCCCAATATGTTATTATATATTATTAATTAATTATTATTAAATAATAATTATTATAAATTAACTACTATTATTAGGCTAGTAATGTAGCTAGGCCTATCACATCTTTCTACTCAATAAAGACGATGAGTAAATTATGACGAATAATAACGAATTTAGGCGCTCTATAACGAGCGGCCGACCTAACTAAATGGCCACCGAAATAATCAAACAACACCAACAGGCTGGCCTAGTCCCGACATACCTTACCTTACCAGGTCCAAGCAAGGCTAGCCGCGCCTATATATAGACTTACTTTTTTGGGCCTACAAAAAGGGTCTTAATAAAATTGTACCTTTATCAAGCAACACAAGTATGCAGTGAACACATTTATAAAGTATTCTAAGATAACTGTTTAGTAAAATACTGCTTTCCCAGCGATGTCTGGAATGTATTTTAGGCCTAGGCCTAGGCTTTGCTAGTTAGCTAGTATCGTGTCGTCTTTTGAAAAACCCGCAGTATTTATCAAGTGTTGCCAGATAATTTATGACATGTAATTACGTTGTTGTCGTCGATATTAATCTATAATTTTCTATATTATAAAACCAGGGAGTTGTAAAATACCCCCTGATAAAACTAAGATGGAAAAAATAATTTTTATTTATAGTTAAAATTCATTTCTAATGTATATGATGTATATGTAAAACGTGTAAATGTAAATACAGTTTTAATTTTAAACACAGTGTAATGCACAGTGCTTTCTGCCAATATTCCATTTTGATCTACCCCATAGGTGGCGCTATTATGAAATAACAAAATGTCAACATCAACATGTGTTGTTGGGTCTTTGATCTGTTTTTTTGGTTTGTGCATTTCTGTATAACAACTCTAATTTAATTCTTTATGGTTTTTTTTCTGTATATTTATAATATAACTAATGAAGTTAATCACTAGGCTGTCTCATCTTTTTTGGAAGCCTTGCCTTCTTATTTTATGATTACTGTATTGTAATAAATAATTAATAATATTAATAAGGCCTAGCTCTATAAAAAGCTAGGCCTAGGCTATGTTATGTTATTTATTGAATGTTTACTTATTAAAAAGGTGCTAGGAATAGGATGTAGTAGTAGTAGTAGTAGTAGTAATCAGGTTTACAGCAACATTCTTTTTTACCACCTGGCAAAATGTTTGATCCTAATCAACAACTTGTTTTTGTATCATATTTTATTTATATTATAGCAATGCAAAATGTGAGCTGAAATTATATAGAAGTATTGAAATTGAATAATGTCAGACAAAACAGCAGTTCAAGATGCGGATGAGGAGGAGGTAGTCAGTTGCACACCAGATGATCAAGCACTTAACATTGATCAAAGCCAACCTGAACATGAAGCAAAGACTACTAACGAAACCAGTGAGGAACCCAGAGAGGTTGTAATGGAGTCATCGGAAGAACCCACTATTGATGTTGATGCAGAAGATACACAGACTATGGATACAAGGTACAAATAAGATACATCAAGGAAATCTTAAAAGAATGCTGATCTCTGGAGATAAAAGGGTTTATCTGTGTCTGTGACACAATCAGTTCCACCTCCCTTAACAGACACCCCACGCCACAGAGAATATGAACACGTAGTACAGTACTGTTCGTATTTGTTGCAGCCAGACATAAGATTAAAGGACTATTATGAGTTCCTATCTTGTTAAGGCGAGTTCAGTGTATTGTTGTTAGATTGCCTTAGATACATTAAACCCTAATATTGTAGTAATCTTTCAGATCGTTGTTGATTTGTTCGTATTTTAAGTCAAAACAGTAACATTTCAGGAAATTTGAGTACAATTTCTAGCTACAGGAAGAATTAAATTCCCTCTTACAAATGTTTTTTTATCGTTTTAGCTTGTACAAGCCTGATTGGACGAAAGAACCATACACACTAATTAACACAAAATCAGAATTTCTAACCAAAAAGGAAAACTTCCTAAAAGGTTGTAAATGGTAAGATTATTATTATTTTATGGCTAGGCTATCTTAAATAAATGTTTGTCAAACAATTTGAGCAATGTTATTGTTATTATTATTTTAGATTTTGACAATAAAGCCTCTCCAAGGCCGATAAAGATGAACTGGCTTCGTTCATGTTAAACTCTGTCTACACTATCAAACAAGTTCGACAAAAAAGTGTGATGTGCCCAAATATGGTAATTAATATAACATCATCATGTTCATGGGCATATCACATTTTGTTGTCACATAAAGTTTGATAGTGTAGAGTACTCTTATGTCATGTTTTCTTCTACAGGGCTCCAGATGGCTCTTGTATCCTAACAAACAGTGATGATAACACGCTCCGTCTCTTCAACCTTCCACCTGAATTATGGGAGGAAAACAGAGATGGTGACTTACCAGAGTGGGAATCTGTCCTAAAGATGCCGGAGGGAGAGTTGATTTACGATTACTGCTGGTATCCAACAATGAGCTCAATGGACCCATCTTCAGCTTGGTATTTAAAATTATTCTAAATATGGTATTGATATGACTATCATCATGCATATAGGCACATCACATTTGTTTGTCACATAAAGTTTGATAGTGTAGACAGAGCTTTATACAGTATATCATATAACAAATCAATTGTGTGCAAACAAGAGGGTTATAGTGTTTATTTTGTATTCTGTGAAATATTTATGTACTTGTTTTTACATAGTCTGGGTTCCAGACGGAGTTTTGTCTTAATATTAGTAAAAAGATATATATTTTGGCACATATGGCGTTTCATACGTATACTACTTGATTTTGTATTTTCAGACAAAAATCGCGGTCGAAATAAAAAAAAAAAAATAAAAAAAAAAAGATAATACAGACTTGGGGAAAGTCTAGTTTTTACATTACAATTTTTTTTTATACGCATTCAACAGCAGGCAACTTGTCTAACCTATTACTTAATATAAAAAAAGTTTTCAGGGTAATATTGTTTAGACTGAGAGAATGAATAAGTGGTTGATCCACCCAGAAAAATGCTATACTTATGACTTGTATGTTTCTGCTTTAGTTTGGTGTCAACATCGCGAGACCATCCAATTCATTTATGGGATGCCTTCACTGGTGAGTTACGGTGCACTTACAGACCGTACAACCACTTGGTAAGTTTTATATTATTTTGTGAAAAGAAATTGCTGGTTATTCACATTTGTGACGCAATAGGGTACTGTATTTCAGTACAACAGCTCCTTTGGGACGCTCCTATTCAGAGGACACAGCTTTTAAATAAGTAATGCAATATAACTATATCCACTCCTTATTCAGAGGGTTTACTTTTTTAATCCTGAAGGTGTCCCCTTAAAAGAGGTTCTATTGTGTTTGGTTTGTGTATGCGTAAGACGGATCGTGGACAGGAAATGAAAATTAATAATGAAAAACAATGTTTTAAATTTTACCTGAAACACTGTTAATACATAACTTGGAATGTTCATTTACTCTAGTAATTACTGTTAATACAGTAATGGATATTTTGAATGTAACAGCTCTTTCAAATCTTTTTCTATAAATTTTGGTTGAAAATATAATGAATATACAGTATATAATTAACCATTCCTTTAGGATGAAGTAACAAGTGCTCTGTCTGTAGCCTTCAGTCCTGATGGTTCAAAACTGTATGCTGGTTTTAAGAAGATGATTCGTGTGTTTTATACAGATAGGCCTGGTAGAGAATGTGAAGAGAGACCAACACTAGGTAACTAGTCAATTCCCTTTTCGTTCTTTCATGTTTGTGACAGCCACTGTAACAAATTCATCATAGTACACCCTAACTGTACACTGGGCCCTCTTGGAGAACAGTTATTGACTGAAGAGGCTACCCAGTATAAAGAATAAAGAATAATATTTTAGTCATATTGACAATACTTAAGTAAATTTAATCACTGTCTGAATAGTGTTGAAATATATTGAAAGATACTCTATATAACAACGTAATAATAATATTTTGGAGTGGAGTTTGTTTATATGTTGAAACATCAAAGCACCATTAATCATAGTTAAAAACAATAAAAAAAAAAACACAATACGTTAAAAAAATATAGTAATATATTCACATCGGCTCATTTCAACTATTTCACCATTTTTTATGCTGACAACCAACAGCTATGATCATGTGAAATTTCGAAATTTAATTTATTATTAACATTTTATGATATAATAAAAAGTACCTTGGACTCGCATGTTAAATGTCAAAAATGGTATTGAGGTGAACCTAAATTTTATTATTATACTACTGCTATATATAAATGTCTTCTATATTCACATATTTTTTTAAATAAAATAAGAAAAATTTATTCCAGTGAATGGAATTGGACAGTCTGGAATTATTTCATGTTTTGCGATGGATGAAATTGGTGGACTGTACGCAGCTGGTTCATATTCAAAATCAAGTAGGTGGTTACCTTAACTGGAATCACATCATTAGAACACTATTCCTATGCCTACAGTATTTTCATTAATTCATTGTGGTCAGTGTCTTATAACATAACATTCAGTATCAAAAGTTATCCCTTATAATTGATATGCTTTTTAGTATCACCTTTCCAGTGATCACCGCACAAGCAACACCTTGCCTTCTTATTTCCCCTTACCACAACTTGGCAACAAAATAATTGCATGCCTTTTTACACTATGACTTGTTTTCATCAGTGCAACTCAAAAGTACTGTACTGAAATAGTAATTATAGATTTACAACAACTAACATTATCAGAATACATTAATGGAAAATACTTGCAAAACTTCTATAAATTTAAATTACAGAATGAAACAACTTTTTTTATATTATAGTTGGTGTTTACTGTGAGGAGACTGGGACTCAATTTTGTGTACTAGAAGGTCACGTTGGTGGAGTTACACAACTTATGTTTTCACCAGATGGAACAAAGCTGTACAGTGGAGCAAGAGTGGTAACATTTTGTTTCATTATTTAATTGTGTAAAAAATAATAACTTTTAACATCAGTAGACTATGATCACACCCTCGAACACCTTGTGTTGTATATATACCTTAATATACCTGATCGTGAGATATTTCAGACTGTGCCAAGAATAAACCATTTAAGGAGAAAACATATTGTGGTCAGACCAGCTTAAACTGGTTGACTTGACAGATGCAGGAAGTGATTATTATTCTTATTATTAATAAGAAATGTTTTTTTTATAGGATCCTGAAATAATTTGTTGGGATGTGCGCAAACCAGGTGTAATTCTGTACAGAATGCAACGAGAGGTTACCACTAATCAACGAATGTATTTTGACCTGGATAGGTGTGCAATCATTTCAAAATTATAATAGTTTGTGAAGTGAAGCTAAAACAGACCCCCTAGTTTATTGAAATACTGTATCAACATTTTATCAACTTTATTATAATAAATCCTACGGAATTCTTAAGCTATTAAATTGAAATAGATAAGCGCATCATCAGTGGTGTAACATAGAGACCTAAGGTCCTTCAATGCTTTCCCTCATCAGTGCAACCAACTATGACGCTCTCCCCTTTGCTACAACAGCACTGTTGCTTACATTATGGTAGATTTCATAAAAAATCTTCAGTATTAATAACAAACATTTGTTTTTTTAAAGCACTGGTCAATATCTTATATCTGGTAATCAGTCTGGTTATGTGACAGTCTATGATACAATTTCAGCACCTAGTACATATGAAGAACCAATGCTTCAACCTCTCACTACTTTCAAGGCACATGATGATGCAGTAAATGGTATCAGGTAAGTTTAAACAAGAAATATTTCTTACAAAAAAACGCCGCTCATCTGGCGATAACTACCGTCTCTAACTACATGCATCTTAATATTTATTTGTTTTCATAGACTCTCTTTTCCCAGACATGCTCTGGGGTGTACCACACCAAGTCTGTGTTTCCAAAAACCCATTTTTTTAGCAGTAGTAACTATAAGCTACTGCATGGTAACTGTTTCCTAATACTTCTGTTCTCTTGAATATAACTGCCTGACGGAGCAGCGCGAAAACCCAACATTTGATTTTAATAAATAAAGTAGAGCCAACTTGTTTTTTAAAGACTCTACTGTAAAGTATATGAATTATATTTTCGGATGAAAAATGCAGTAAATTGATTTATAATAAAAATACATGCTTTTGATGCCTGTACAGTACTATACTTATAATACTATACAATGACTTTCACATCTTTTCAGCTACCATCCAACTATGCCTATGCTAGCCACTGCATCAGGTCAACGCAAGTTCATAACCCCTATGATTGACAACGATGAACAGGATGAAGACCTTATCACTGATAAAACTTTTGAACATACTCTTCGACTGTGGTCTTTATATTAAGAAATGAAAACTGCTTTTGATTTTGTATTTCTCGGTAACCAGAAACCTGGTGATCTTTTGACTTAGGCGGGCTTGATCTGGGTCGGCAATCGATATATATAAACATTCCAAAAAGTTAGGCCGGCCCTGATGCTGGACCACTTCTTGAGGTAGGTTCAGGAGCGGCTTTCATGTTTGGGCCAGCCCAAGCAATTCGATGAGCATGCAGTGAACAATGTTCAATGGATTGAAAAATGAATTCAATGAAACATCAGGACTATCACTTGGAATGAGAGTGTACACATGTAGGATCAGATCCAACAAATGTACTAAGCTGTAGGTAGAAGTTCAAACCTCTTACTTCCAATGGAACTTGGCAGAACACGGTCTGGCAATAACAGCAAATATTGAAATGGAGCAGATATCTTGCAAAATAGCATGAAATGCCTTGGAATGTAATTTGTTTATGATGGAAAAATATTTAGTTGTTCATATTAACGGAGGTACATCAGGATCATCGACAAAATCGTGACTGTTTGGACGTTCAGTTGCTTGTGTACGTTTACCAGTATATGGTCCAAGTCCATTAGTGGACATTGTCTTAGTTTTAGTGACCAGTAGATCAATTTTCTTTGCTGCTGTTGGATCAACTTCCAGGTGTTCTATTTCATTTCTAGAATAAAAAAAAGATTGAAAAATGTATTTATATACAATAATGTTTTCAGTGCGAGGAAATCTGTTGCTTGCCTGCGAAAAATAAAAAATATCATAATAAAGGTGTATACAGAAATGTATGACAAATTCAATATATTAGAGATATAATGAAATAAATCAAAACTTACCTTTTCTTTTTTTCAATGTTTTCCTTATTTTTATCTTCGTTTAGTGATAGTTTCAAAGGTTTCCTTGGATAAAGCTGGCATGAAAACAAACAGACATTATGCAGTTTAAAGGCCAATTTACACAGACGAGTGGTAACAGTCATAAAAATATAGAATCTATGTTATTCCTTATGACCATTTACACACAACGCGGAGCGGACAGGCAGTTTCTGCTCAGGATAGATACAGATTCTACATGGGTCAAGCTATCGTTACATCTGTGTAAATTGGCCTTAAGGTTATTTTAATTGTATATCATTTAATACATGTGTACTGGTTAAGTTGCCCTTGTCCAACATTATCATTTTTTATATGTTACAGTATATTGTACATGAAATGAAGCAATTTTTGTATCACTAATAAAAGTATTTGATTTATTTGTTTTATTTATTGTGTTCTTACTTTTGGCATCTCAATGACAAGGTGACCTGTAGTCTGTGACCTTTTTGCTGTACTTGAATCTGGTTTAACTTCCTCTGATAAAACAACTTGCAATACCTAAAATAAAATTAAAACGAAAACAGTGAAATAATTCATAATTCTAAATTGTATTAACATTTATACTGTAACATTAATCAAGGATTAAATATGGTTTTCCACTTGGTGAATTTTTTCGCTTGAATCAAAAGTGTATTCATATTTCTATCTTCCCTATAGTTCCTTGAGCTTTTAGCTTCGTATTTTTCAACCAATCAGAGCTCTGGAAAAGGTCACACATTCATGAACACATTCAAATGAAACAGGTCAGCAAGCGATGGCCTAGAAATAAAAATTACAGCTATTCGCAGTGGAAAGCAGTATTTTTTTTCTCTGCTAAAACATTGAATTCATGCGACTAAATTACCCTGGTGGAAAACAGACTTCAGTGTAGGATTGTGGTAAACACTCGAAAGGAGAATAGTTGAGGTATGTCTTGACATTTCGTTATTGTACTACAATCATGTTTTGAAAGATTTTACATAACTTTTTAATATAGATAATCCAAATTATGATCAAATATTGGTAGTTTTATTTACCTTCCCTTTAACAGTAACTTTGACATAATGTGGTTGAACATCAGCATCCAATAATGAAGTGTCTAAGTATTTATAGCATCCAACATCTAGAACCACACAACTGCCGTCTTCACTATCTCCTAATGTAAAATCCAATCTAAAAATAAAACGTCAACTTAATTATTAATTTTTTCTACAGTTCTAAGTATGTTAAAAAGTACTTTGTTTATGCCCTGTGTAGATGTGAAACCAGAAAGTAAAATACAGAATATGCAGACCCTAACTAACGTATTACCGGAAGTAAATTATTCACTGTCCTATTCAGATAGGTGGTAATCCCCCTCACAAGACTTGTTCCACCACCAGAACTAGGAGCGAGTTGGCCTCAAACCTTTGCTGAAAGTCTGGGCTCTTTAGGTACGGTAATTTGGCTCTATGAACACTATGTTTTTAAGTTTTTTTTTGTACTGCGGCATATTTAATAAGGAGATATTTATACTTACTTTGCTTCATTTACATTCAATATTCTACCGTCGTCTCCAACTAATCGTACCACACGTTTCTTTGGTTCAGGACCATTTCTAAAATGAAAAACAAAAGCATATCATACATTACTTTGATGTGGCACCAGATATCCACGCTTGCTTTTACCAAACCCAAGAAAAAACAAATTCTGGCCAACCTGTTTCTCGTAATTAGAAGAGCATCACTAACCTCATAAGATATTTAGTTCTGAAATTGTGTGTATAACAGACAAGGGATCATTGAAAATGTTCTGGATTCTACTATATAATATTGTATTCAATGATGTGGGTAGGTATTTAAGGGGGTGCTCAATCTAAACATAGGGTTGGTTCCTAACTACAAGGCCCCAGACTTGTAAGTAGTAGTTCCTGGTTGTCATGTATATAAAAGTCTACAAAAACAAATGACAATTTGATATTCTAAAAGCATATGCATGTGCATTAAGTATTTTACAATCTGCAAATTAAATAGTTAACATACATATAGAAATATAAATATTTAACTAACCTTTTAATATCTTCCTTTTCTCGTTGTTTTTTTACATGCTCATGAACTTCTTTTCTGGACTCTGGAGTAAAGGCTACTTTTTCCTCCCAAAATCTAAATTGTATATAAAGTATATTTTTAAAGGAATCTGAATTCATTCATATACAGTATACATATACAGTATATTTATTTATGTAGTGCCTCTTGTGTGTATGTGTTGCCATTTGGACAGATTATTAAATTCAGCATTATGTTCACTTACTTGCTATTTTCCTGATCATTCTTATCATTCTCTGTTTTATCTTCCTCTTCCACATCTTGTTCTTTACTACATTACAACCAAAATGAAATAAAATACCATATTGAGAATATGAAATAAATCAGGGGCGTGGACGTTAGAGGGATATACCCAAATCCAGCAAGTTTTAAATTCATGGTTTGTCAAAAAATTGCGACCAAAACCATTTTATTTCACGAACTAAGTATTTGTTGAAAGAAACATGCATCAATACCTTTGTGCATCTATATCTGTATACCATCTACCATCAAATCCTGGCTTCTTGTTTGATTTCTTTGTCTGTTTTTCAATTTCTTCTCTTTTTTCTCTTTCCTTTTAATAAAAGATACAACAGTTCCATAAAGACACAGAGCGTAAATATAAAAAACACATTGACCCTGTTAAAAACCAACAAAAGTGCTCAGGTTTTGTCGATTTATTAGAATGTGGATAAAACAAAAGCAGTCTTGAGAGTATAGAAATATAGAGTAGCTTTAGTAATTTTAAAATGCTAATGTAAAAGAATAATCTCTCCATCTACTAAAGCTCTGTCTACACATCAAGCTTTATGTGACAAAAAATATGATGTGCCCATATATGGACATGATGATGTCATATCACTACCATATTTGGCTACACTTTTTGTCACATAAGATAGTGTAGACAGAGCTTGAGAATAGAACAACATGCATTACCCTTTTTTGACAGTATTCTTCTTGTTGCATAAGTATACTAGCTCTGATCACTGGATAATCCTGGACCGCCTTGATTCTTGCTGATTTCTCAATCTCATTACCATCAAGTCGCTAACAAATTCAAAGATTCAGTTACAATGCATATTATTTCAAAGATATATTGTCCCCTAAACAATTTTTGTTGAATATGCCATTTTAATGTCACATAAAACTGGATCAAAAAAATGTTGTTACCTGAAAAAAATGTAATTTAAAGCAAAAAATACTTAAATTGAAATATGAAATATTGTTTAGGGTTGTGGTGGTGGTAGTTGTGAGTAATAAGTAAAGGTAGCTACTAAAAGAAACAGTCAAATTGTTTTAAATTTTGAAAGAAACAGCCAATTAAAGTGAGCATCTCTGGTCTTGATTTAACAAATTATTTTACATAATAAATGTATGCAATTAATCTAATTAATGTTTGGAGTATTAGACCTGATTCCTGATTGGAAATGCTAAGTGATTAGAAAAGTTCATATTCATTTTGATTTGCTGTAACTGTATTTTGTCTTTTATGTGTAAACTGACTTTGGGGTTGGGTTAACCGGCTCAGCTACAGTGATTCAGTTCACTTAGGTTGACCCTGGTCTCCCCAATTTCAGTTTTTTTTGTTATGTATATACTCAAATAGACCAAATAAATAATGAAATGAAAACCTCTACCTTAAATCATACATAATACATTTATTTTGTAATGTATTCATTAATTTTACACAAATACTAGCAAATGCAGATGTATTCATGTTAACAATCAAACAATGTGTAAATATTTAATAATTCACCTTCAGTTGTGATAATGTTGCAGTCACGTATTCACGATAACCATCAAAATCAACACATGGGTTTCCAGTTAAGAACCTACAGTATGATAAATGAATAATAAATGAATAATATAATATTCTAATAATAAAATTATACAGTGTAACAAAACTCAATCATTGTTGATATACAGAAAGGGCCATACTTAACTTAATACACAATAATAATAATAGGATCATGCCTATAAACCAAAAGTCAAGTGTACACATCTGGCTCATGTGAACCTAGTACATCTTTTAAGACGAGTAGTGGTTTTCCCGGTGTACTAGTATAAACACACGGCCACTGTCACACACAGACACTTATCATAACTCATCATGAGGGCCCCTTGATTGTCAGCATATGCTTTATAAGGTCACCCTTTATACGCTGTTTAGGGTCACCCTTTATAAATAAGTTAAATAAATAAAAAGCATAATCAAATGAATACCTAATACCACAAAAGAAATAGCAAATAAATAATAAAATAAGTAAACATAAACATTACTTACAATTCCTCTAAATTATAGTTCTGTTTTAGACAATCTATACTTGTTAACTCCCCTACAAAATTAATGGTCAAATCCAATTTCTTTAACGACTCACAACCTGTTGACATGAAACAAATATAACCTCATTGTCGTTAATGAAACCACTTTTAATAATTTAGTTTCTTCATCATTGTACTGTATAGGTTTACATTCTGTTCACTTCTTTGTATTTATAAATTAGATCACAGAGTTTAATATCAAAATATAGTACTGTAGTTTGTAAAAAAACTTATAACAATGTATTGTCAGTATTTTTCCTTTATCTAATTACCTTCAAGATTCTCTATTCTTTCAATGTTATTTAAAGCAAGATTTAGGTATTCCAATTGCTTTAATCGTTTCACATTCTCTAAAATAAAAAAAAAATAAAAATACCAGTGAGTATTACAATACTATACATGTAACAGTAATTAGCAATATAATTAGAGATACAGAAACTTTTGACATATAAAGACATGTTATAGATATTGAGAATTGATTAAATAAAATGAATGTGAATCTTTTGGGAGTTTTATCCTTATTTGATCATTTTAAGCTCTGTCTACACTATCTAACTTTATGTGATGTGTCCATATATGGACAAGATGATGTCATATCACTACCTTTTTTGGGAATATAACTACCATATTTGGGCACATGCCACTTTTTTTTATCAAACTAGTTTGATAGTGTAGACAGAGATTTAGGTGGAATTTTAAATAACGATGATACTAAAAATTAGTAATAATACAAATTTAGGTTGTAATAACCCAGCTGTTGCAAGTCTTGGAACTAGGATAAAAACATTAAACAAATTATTATTACCTATTTTTGGGATCAGGTTACTTTGTAGGTAAACAATCTTCAGGTTCCTACAAACTTTATCAAGCAATTCAATCCTAAAAAAAAAATAAAAATACCAAAAAATCAACTAGTAATTTTTCTAAAATAAGATAATATGTCAGGATAAATTGAAGCTCTGTCTACACTATCAAACTAGTTTGACAAAAATGTGATGTGCCCAAATATGGTAGTCACTAGTGATATGACATCATCATGTCCATATATGGACATTATATACATTTTTTGTCACATAAAGTTTGATAGTGTAGACAGGGCTTTAAGACGGAAATGTATATCATAAGAAAGGAAGGAGAAAGCTTCATTGGAAGAAATTTAATATTAATTATTAATTGTCCTTAAACACTAGGAAATAAGGAAATTCTGATAGGCCTTTTACGGACCTACCTATGGCAGCAGCAGAGTAGTGCCTACAGATGCCCATCACTTACTCTTATAAATTTGAAATGTTATGCACCCTGTCTTACTTTTCAATGTCTTGTTGATGTAGGGAGATTTCTTCCAAAGTAGACAACTCCATATTATTGTGCTCTGCACGACGCCTCAACAGATCTTCAGTGACTATCATCCAAAAGACAAATAACAATTAATTCAGGTATACAATTTCATTACTTATTATAACATTGTCATCATTCTTCAACCTTCACGTTGAGAGTATAGTAAATGGTATATTATATTGTTACAAAATTGATATGTATAAAAAATATAGCATTACAATATCACATTGCAAGACCGTAGCCACCAGTATAGTTGGTAAGGTTTCAACCTAACCACTTTTTCACAGAGGTCTTTGAAAACCCTGTGGTTGCACAGGGAGGGGATTGTTGTCCTGCATTATAATGGACTGGGAAGAGTTTATATTATAGTAGCTATGTAGATATGTTCACTTACTTTGTACCATAATGAACAATAACTAGTAGTCAGTCTCTGTAAGATTTCTGTTCAGAATAAAAATTAGTATTAATATTGAGTTGAGAATAATATGGTAGATTTATCAATCGTAAAAGACACATTGTATTAGAGGAGCTCAAAACAATAATTTTTACAGTATGATCTTCATGAAAATGTGACTTGTTCAATTATGCAATTTTTTATTAAATTTTTTTTATTGCATGGTTCGTGTGTTCATCTATCTATTATGTAAGGCCTAGGAAACCTCCTCCTTCTTAGCCTACAGTAGCTATGTTATACACTAATTTAGGCCGGGTCAGGAAAGCTGGCTGTTGCCTTATATTTTCCCTGTTTAGTTTAGATGGGTAAGTTTAGGCGTCCCTCCTGGGAATTACTGTCCCTGGCCGGGGCTGGGTAGTAGTAGGCTACTACTAGGCTAGGGGCCTACTTTAAAAGTAGGCCTAGGCCCCTCTAGACTACTAGTAGTAGCCTATAGGTCTTTGTCTTTGAAAGGTTTAGGCCAGTTAGTAACCTCTACCTACCTACCTACCTATCCACTACTACTACTAGGCCTAGTCTCCCTATCTAGACTATACTAGGCCTAAGCTTAATAGTAATATTAAGCCCATATTATAGATCTTAGAGCCTACTAGGAGGCCTAGCCTCCTAGCCTAGTAGCTAGATAGAGAGGCCTAACTAAAAAAGGTTTAGCCTAGCCTAGAGGCCTAGGCCTAGTTAATTGTGCCTCATTTTCCTCAATTGATTAACTAACTAGGCTAATATTCATAATAAAATGCTTCATTAATATGAATTATATTGTATAAAAAACTAACTAATAAGTATAAAAATAGACACGATATGAAGATTCCTTTTTCACAAAACATAAATAGTTTTGGTTACGCTCGAGTTCTATTTGAACGGCAATTGTAGATATCAAAATGCACAACAACATATCCATGAATTTCCAGATCCCCGGATAAATAGATAGCATCACTGTGGAAACCACAAAGCTTATACAAATTTTATTTTCAAATTATTTCAAAACAATACTTTGTAATAATCACCTTTCTGTTTATTTAGTAAATACCCTAGTATGTAATATAATAATTTGTTTAACAAAAGTTTTATTTTTAATATATATTATGATACAATTATCAAACACAAATATAAACTATTGTGCAGATAAGCAGACGGAATTTGACGTCTGCTACCGTCAAAATGGCTGCTCATATGTTTATTATAAAGTTTCCCGTTGAAAACAATGGTAAACAGAAGGATAACAAAGATAAAACACAAAATGGACAAGCAGAAAAAACGGATGAAAAAAGTTTTGTTGCTCATGATAATGTAACACAGGTAGGAAGATATCAGAAAACCCTTTCCCCCAATGTTTTAGTTAGGCCAAGAAAGTAGGCCTGAGTGAGTAGACTAGAGTTGTAGTTGTAGTTAGGCGGCGGCAGGCCCAACCTCTCGGCCTAGCTAATTAGCTAAAGGAAAAGATCACCAACTTGGTTTTGAGTGCATAGGCCTACTCTAGTCAATACACATAATATGAATATTTGCCTAAAATTATGATTAAATAATGTCTACCATTTCAAATTACGTGGGCAAAGTTAAGTATTTTTTCAATAAATATTTATGAAACCTCTTTATTATTAATAATACTAAATAATATTTAAATAATATTTATAATTTAATAGTATTTTTCACAAATTTACACATTTTTAGCTCAGCCAACTCACTGATGGAAAATGTAATGATGTTTATTTGGCATGAGGCTATTGGCACAGCCAACATGTGTGTCGTATTACTAAACCGTGCCGATAGTAAATAGTGAAACTTGACAGGACATTATACGGTTTTTGATGATACCAATAACAAATTATTTTCAATAAATAAAAAATAATACAGAATAGTTTTTCTTTTAGATTTTAAAAACTGTACTGCCCTCTATAGGAATCAAAAAGCAAGTGACAACAATCTCTGAAAACAAACTTTGGGTACAAATGACATTTATCTGTAGCACTGCAGAACTTACGGAGAAAGCTTTGAATTCTCTATCAGAACAGGGTATTGGAAAAAACTTCCAGTCTTCTCTCAGGTACGGTACATTAAATTTATTTACTATTTATTTTCTTTAAAATTTATTTATAATTTATAATACAGCCAACTCTCATCATCCTACATTGATAAAAACTTGCAGGTAAAAACCATGAACAAGTCAAAAGAAACAGTTTATTTTAACCAAAAACCATTGTGTGACAGACAATTTAAGTATTTTTTGCTTTAAATAACATTTTTTTCAGGTAAATATTTTTTGTTCGATCCAGTTTTTGGTTAAAGTGAATAACATAGTCTTTTATAGCGATATTTTTTTGCTTTTTGACAATCCGCCAGGATAGTGTTCTGCGCTTTTTCTCTGCTTGTTGTTGTTCTATGTAATTTATGCTTTTTGTATTGTTTTTGTTTTATTTTTCTGGATAATAAATGAATATGAATATGAACATATCTTTAAAATACTATAATGTAATTTAAGCCTTAATGATGTGTTTTTCTTTGTTTATTTAGTGTTATTCCAGTTCCAATTCATATTGCTGACAACAGTGTAACAGGGTCTCAGGAAGACCTTACACACAAAAAAGATGAAACACAAAAAGATAAGAAAGTTAAAAACTTTGTCAAGTCAATTCGTTCCAGATTGATTGTGGCTCAGGTAAGTTTAAATATACAGTATAACAAATTTGTTAAGAATACTCAAATAGAGAAAAACCCCTAAAAATGACCTAGCAAAGTTTACACTATTCCAGTCTGATGGTTGCATAACAAATGGGGAGTGTGTGTTAACACATGTATGTTCACACTAACGTACGTTCACACTAATGTACGTTCACACTAATAAGTTAGTAGTTACCAGATCTGGAAGTATATTGTTTGAAGGTTTGCATGGCGAAATCAAATGTTAATATAAAATTTGCGGTACACCACATGTATTAGTTCTGAAAAGAACTGTTGAGTTTCTCGACGTTTCGATCAATATACTTTGATCGTCCTCACGAGAAACTCAACAGTTCTTTTCAGAACTAATACACGTGGTGTACCGCAAACTTTATATCAACAGATCTGGAAGATTAACAACAATTCCAGTTAAAACAAATAGACATAAATTTTCATTCTTACCTAGCGCTATTAGACTACACAACAATGAGTTCCAAAGATAGGTCATTAGGTCTTTTTGTATTTTATATTGCGTGATCAGTTGTTAGTTCCATGTTGATCACAAATGTAAATATTGTGTGTATTGTTTTGTTTGTGTTTTTCTGCTAATTATACTATGTATGAATGACTTAATAAATCAAATCTGAATCTGAATCTGAATGTACATGATCAATAGGCGTAACATATAGCCCACCAGACCAAATTCTGGTTGAACATCTTAATACAGTTGGTGTGTCCCCTGAATAAGCATATAGCATAGAATAGCATTAAAACATAAATAGCCTCTTGTTTGTTTCATGGGAATGTGTTTCGTAAATAGGTGTGTCCCCTGAATGACCATAGCATTAAAGCATTGTCTCATGTTCATTTCATAGGACTTTCCATGTGTCTTAATTTTGAATAATATATTTCTTTTGTTTTTAAGGTTGTGGAAGAAGTCAAAAGTTCATCAAATCTAACATTTGATTTTGTACTACTGATTATATTAGCAAGGTAAAATTATTAAAAAGAAATTAAAGTTTTTGTTTGTAACTGTATATATATCATGTATAAACATATAAATTAATTATAGAAACATTTCTCAATTTAGAAATGATTGTAGGAATTGAGTGTTTCAGTCAAACTGCATTTTATTGTACATTACGTTTCCTCTTTGTTAGTTTGATATCTGCGATTGGTTTGTCAGAGAATAGTTCTGTGATTTTGGTTGCAAGTATGTTAATATCTCCATTAATGGTAAGCAATTGTTAATATTACTTTTACTATCTAAAATGTATACAAACATTAGAATTCAGTGTTTGCAAACTGTCTAGTTAAAAAAACAGGTTTATCAAAGCCTTAAATAAAATTATAGGGAGCACATTTATTATACCCATATCAACAAGATTTTCATTATTAAATTTATTACAGTTCAATTGAAAATGAAATAGAGATATTTACCAAATATACTGAGGATGTCCACTACTTTGTGGATAACATGGGCACCGATGCATATGAACAGTCTGAAATGGTTTTACTAAACACCACATGCACATTATACATATTAATAGCACCACATGCACCAATAGGGACTTTATTTATTAAAATGATGTGACCTGAAAATTGGGGTAGAGAATGCATACTCAATCAATCAATCAATCAGATTTATATAGCGCCGGTATCCATACAAATAATGTTCAAAGGCGCTTGACAAAGTTAAGCAGGAAATGCCTCTGTGTAAAAATGGGTTTTTAGTTGTGTTTTGAAAGTGTTTTCAGATGTCTTTATGTCGATATGACTCTCCCAACATTCCTGACACAACACCACACCTTGCAAGCACCCAATAGTTACTTATACCAGGGAGTACAACTCCCTGCTTATACGGGTATTTGTTTTATTACTTTTCTTAGGGGCCTATCATGGGAGGCACATTTGGTATTGTGATCAAACACAATCCATTACGCAATAACGGAATTAAAACTGAAGTTGTTGGTTTACTCATGTGTGTTTTATGCGGTAGGTAAATTAACATAATTTGGTTATATTAACATAATTTGGTTAAATTAACATAATTTAGTTAAATTAACATAATTTGTTTAAATTAACATAATTTGGTTAAATTAACATAATTTGGGTAAATTAACATAATTTGGTTATATTAACATAATTTGGTTAAATTGACATAATTTGGTTAAATTAACATAATTTGGTTAAATTAACATAATTTGGTTAAATTAACATAATTTGGTTAAATTAGCACAATTTTGTTAAATCAACATAATTTGGTTACCTTTTGCAGTCTCATATTTTACAGATATTGGATAAAGGTTTAAAATCATTTGAATTTTATGCAAACAATTTTACAATAAACAGGTTTGAAAATTAATTTTCAAAATCAAAATTGATTATTTTTTTAGGACTGTTATTTGGTTTTGTGGCTTATCCGGTGTTAGGTAAAGACGTATGGCCAACTTTTGAGATGACAAGCAGGTAAAACATTATCAATTTAATTATGCACTGTTGACATTGGGTCCATGGAGGACCTGCACCTATTGCAAATTTCGAATATGCGGATGATTATAAATTACATTTACAGTACATTTACATTTATTTAGATAAAGAGAGATAGAGTCAAATAGTGGAGGGAACGTTATCTTTCAATCAGAGATGACAATTTTAACTGTGGTTTTTTTTTCAGAGGTGAATCAAGGAGTCTTTTAATTGGTCTGTTTATAGCTTTACCATCTGGTGCTGGAGTGGCATTATCAATCTTAAGCAATAACACTGGCTCTCTGATTGGGGTTGCCATATCTGCCTCCTTACTGCCACCTGCTGTAAATGCAGTAAGTTACCCTCACATTGATGTTTTAATAAAATAAACTATAGGGAAGTTTCGCAAGGCTACGAATATGAAAACGAAAATGCATAAATCATACGAACGTATTCCTTTTTGTAAGCAAGTAAATATCTGTTTTGCATGGCAATGAAATATTGAGGACGCTGCCCAAAATATGACTGTGGTAAATTTTAACGAAGTGCAGGTACTTGTTGCTTACCTGCCTAGGCCTAGCTTAACATCACTACTGTAGGTAAAAAGAAACACAAATATTGTGTAGTGTGACTATATTTTTTTATTATTAGGGAATGTTGTGGGCAACATCTATAATCAAAGCATGTCAATCTGCAATGGATGATGCATTGGTCAACACTACGGACGATGTATTTGCAATGAACGATGCATCAGACCTGGCAGTGGCTGGTACACTCAGTTTAACACTTACACTTCTAAATATTGTATGTGTTTTTCTGATGGCCGTTTTAGTTATGAAGGTACTGTACATTTATCTGCAATTCTTTGATACGTTTACATGATAAAATAAGTTCATACCAAGTCCCAGTTTTTTGTTCTCATTTACTTAACCTAATGTAATTGATTCATATTTTAATACCATATATCCTCGGGTATAATCCTTAGAACACTTAATTAGGTGAACTTTGGGATGTGGGGGATTATACCCGGGAAACCTTGGTTCAGAATGATTGGTAAGCATTTCTTGTAAAAACTCATATGAACTGGCTAGAGAGAGGCCCGGAAATATGCCTGTTTGTGAAGTCAGTAGGGAGTGGAATTAAACCCAAAGTGGGATTATACCCAAGGATATACGGTAGTAGATTTTGTTTCATTTAATAATGAATAATTACTCTGCTTAAAACTCAATATGCCTATGACTGCTCTATTTCAAATATATATATATATATATAACGTATAATGCAGTCAATGTTACAACTCCTGAAATATTCTCACCATTCATTATTTGTATAACATTTGTGTTTTTAAATATTTTTTTACAATCAAGATTAAAGAAGTGGCCCCTAAAACCAGTACCGCTGCCACACTTCAGTTTTGGAAGAATGACATTAAGGTAAGCTTATTTTGTTTGTTTTTTTTATTTAAATACTTTGTGTTGCAATGTTATACTGCCTAGTGGAAGAACTCCTTTCTGGTGAACGAGTTTTTTCCATTGCGAAAATAAATATTTTTCACATAATCCTTGTATTTCTGTCTTGCTGCTGGAATTTTGATATTGATTTTACTATATAAGACTTGTTATTATTTAATAAATTTAGAATTAATTCAATTCAATAAAACTTTATTATCCCAAACTCTGGGGAAATTTATTTGTGGTAGTACAAAGATTCATAAAACATTTTAAAAAGTACACAAAGAGGCAAGCAAAAGCACAACAATAGTATAAATCTAAAATAAATAAATGAGTGTTTAATGATCGTTGGAAACTTTAACCTAGAATTTAGCAATGAAATGTAAGAAGAATATATAAATATTTTGTTTATTTTTCCTTAAAGGTTGCCAGGGAGTACTATGATGTCATTGGTGGAAATGCAGAGCGACAAAACATTGGAAAGAAGTTATTCCAAGATTTTCAAGAAGTAAAAAAACTCTTTAAATATTGTTTTCAAGAAAAAAGTATATTAACAAAGTTAACTTGTAATTTTAATCTCCAAAGATGTTTTTGTTTTTATCCCCCAGATTTTATGAAATGTTGTGACTCGCTCCCTCCCCCCCCCCTCCAAAAAAAAACTTGTAACAATTTGTTATTATTTACAAAATACTGACAACTTGTAACAAGTTGATAATTTGTGAAATTTCATTCCATTCATTTCACTATGTATTCGGTCCTTTTCAGTATTAGTACTTAACAAAAAAAAACCAGGGCCAACCTAAAGTAAACTAAATCACTGTAGCTGAGCCGTTTGACCTCAATTCAGTTTATGCCTTAAAACACCACAACATAAAAAAAAAGAAAAATGGGGAACAAAAATAATTGTGATATGTTGTGTGAGACAAGTTAATGTTGAGGTATACTGCATGATACGTTTATATTTTGTATTTATTTTGAACCTTTTTTTATTCACAGACTATGCAAAAAATAGACAAGGCTGAAGGATCCGCAATTGACACCCTAAAAGGTCCAAAAGCAGCCAGTATTGCAAGAGATTTTAAGGTGTTGCTTGGTGAACTAGAGAGGGAGCCACCTTATCAGGATTTTGTACAGAAGCTTCAGGATCCGCAGTTGGTATGTTTCTTTTTCTTAAGCTGTTCAATATATTTATGTTCTACTCCTTTTCTGTTAAAGTAGTTTAAAGTTTAAAATAAAAATAAAGCTGGAAGGTGATCTACTTCCACCTATATCAAGAGCATTTTTTTGCTGGAGTGTAACCAATGGTCCTTGAATGGATGTTCTGCTGTGCGTAATACACAGTATTGTTTTAATTTCTTGATCAATCAGGAAATTGTTAGTAGGATGTAGTTAATTTTTTTGTACATTTTTGGGGAGAAAATTGATCAAGCTTATTTCAGTGTGTTTCTTTTTCATCTCTTTATTCACTTTATCATGTATTTGAAGAATAAAGAATTTGTTTATTTGTTTTGAAACAAATTAATTAATCATCAATGACTGAAAATTCTTTTCTCTTTATCTTAAAGAATGTATCCAGTCAGATTCCAATAGCACCAAGCACACCAGAATGGATAGGAAACATAGACTGGAAGTCAAAGCAAACCCCAGCAGGATCACAACCAGTGCCGAAGCGCAATGGAGCACTTCACCGACTTATTTCACAAGAAACATTTATGTCTCCTTTTAATCAACCAATTAACACAGATGAACCAGTGAATGATGGCTTAAAAGGGTCATATTCAAAAATTGCAATTGACGAACCCAAAGATGAACCAGTGTGAGGTCATAGGTAATTAATGGTTGTCTAGCTATACCACTCTCATAGGAAGACCAGTAAAACTACCACTGCTTTCATAACAGTTAAAACATACTTAGAGGTTGGTAAATGGTGCAATACACAGATTGAACATATATGTTTTAACCTTATATTATTTCAATAGTATGGTAATCCCAGGTTTTAATATTTTCTTTAATGTATTCTCTATGAACAGTACTAACCATGGAGGTTTTTAGATGATTTTGGTAATAAATTTATGTGAATAGTAAGCTAATAAAACTACAATAGAAACTGCATTAATAGAGGTGTTCTACAGTAGAATCTAGCTGTTACCCAAAGGTGTGTATAATTATAAGGGTATATGTAATAAAGTAGGGTGGGTGGGTGGGTGAGTGGCCGAGCAGTTAAGACAGTGGAACCGTAATCATGTAGCCATAACATCGGCAGGGGTTCGAGGCTCACTCACTCCATGGTTCTGGTGGTAGAACGAGTCTTCTCGGATAAGGACTATAAACCGTAGGTCCAGTGTACACATCTAGCTCGTGTGCACTTTAAAGAACCTAGTACATCTTTCGAGACGAGTAGGGGGTTACCCCGGTGTATTAGTACATCACAGCCACTGATCACCAACTGGGCCCTCTGGGAGATCAGTCTTTGACTGAAGAGGTCACCCAGTATAAAGATAAAAAAAACAACAAAAAAAACAAACAATAATAATTTGCTGTACGTTCTGGCAGGACTGCCTGTTTATGGATGTAGTCTGTAATAATGGTGATGGTTTAATAAGATTCTTATGCATCAAGTCTGAATAGCTTATAGTGATGCCCGATTCAATCAATCAATATATAACTTTTGCTTATAACCATGTTCAACTGTAGGCCGCTGCCAATACAGTAATCTTCCTAAACACTGCTACTTTTAATACTTACAATATTATATGTTTTCATCTTTTCCATTGATTGTAAACCTCTAATTAAACTTTTCAGTATTTTATTATTCAACTTCTGTTTCCAATAATAGTCAATATAAACAATTAATTTTTATTATTATCATTACTGTAAATAATCATTGTATATATTTTATAATTAATATTTATATTGGTCTTGTTTTTTGTAAAAATCTACTGTAATATTATACCTTATTGTAGTTACCATTATAACAAATGTACGATTGATTGAATAAAGTTCACATATATATAAAAATCTACATCATGTGGTAAGGTAGTTTTAGGCAGTAACTAGGTAGCGATGAACAAGGTCATATGTCTACTATGAGGCACCTTAAGGGCCTTACAGAATAATATCTATTTTCACAAGAGGTATATATTTACAGTGTTAACCAATCAAATTTGAAAGCCCCAGTGGTCTAATGGTTAGGACATCTGCATATCATCAAGCAGAAGGTTCTGGGTTTGATCTCGGTTTGGGTGGCTTTTCTCATTCTCACAGATCTTTATTGTTTTGAATGAAAAAAAAAATGTCAAGTACTATATCACAAGGTGGTTTAGAATTAATGTTCTGTGCATGTGATGTTTATAATAAGGATAGATATTTACTGTATTTATCATATGTATAAATGGTTGCTACTAATACTATGGTAATCTGCATATCATCAAGCAGAATGTTCTGGGTTCGATCTTGGTTGGAGCAGGTTTTTCTCATTCACAGACCTTTATTGTTTTAAATTAATTTCCAGTACTATATCACCGAACAGTTTATAATTAATGTTCTGTGCATGTTTATAATAAGTGCATATACTGTATAATTACTTTATTCATCATGAAATGGTAACTTGATTTAATTAATTTGTAGTACTAATTATACCTTATAAAATGTATTTTCTCTGTGTGTTGTAGAAATGTACTGTACATATTCCATTCACATTAAATGTACGTTAGTGCCTTAATAATATTTAAAATATTAGTTGCAGATAAGAAACAAATTACATTTCATAAATTGTTCATTTTTTTGTATTGGAGTATATTTAAATAAATGATATTGGCTAAATTTTAAATGATTTTGTCTGATCTTGGATATAATGGATTAAAATTAACAAGTATTAAAGTCCGCCCTCAATTAAAACTTGTCACGCCTCAACGCACTTGCTCAACCATGGCGACATGACGCTCTACTTTCCGCTTAGGCCTAACCTAGTAGACAAACGGGTTTTAAACTACTAGGAGCCTATTATTTCAATAAAATACTGTTTTTGTATTTGGAAGATTATGTAGGTCAGGCATGTAAATTCTACAAAAATGCTAGTTAAATCCTAGGGCGGCCTACCTTAACCTTACGAAAACACTAACACTTATTCTTAATAAATAGCCTAGCCTAGAAAATACTGGCTAGGAAGAGACCTGCTGCTGCCTGGGCCTACTACCAATACAACAATGGAGGTGCACGAAGCTGCATCAAATGGGGATAGTGATCAAATTGAAGCATTAATGAAGACGGCTAGATACGATGTGAATCTACCAGATCTAGAATGGGATAGTCGTACACCTTTACATTGGGCAGCAATAAAAGGCAAGCTAGCTGCTGTAGTGTAGGCTAGGCCTATTTTATTAGTCATCCATGCATGGCCAGCCTATCATTCTAAATGCCTAATCTTATGAGAGAGAGGTGCATGATTTAAAACATTGAACATGACAGGAACTTAACTTACTAGCCCAGAGGCCTAGCACTTTTAACCTAATCCATAAGGGTCCCCATGGTTCTAAGCCTTGTCCATTAAAGATAACAACCCTCCGAAGTAATTTATTATTTTATTTTGCTTACTATTAACACAGGAACAAAGTTCCCACTTTCTTACAGGCAATGTTTAACAAAAATATAATATTAAAAAATATTCAAAATTTAGATAAAATAACCTGCCCACCACCCACATAATTATTAATATAACTAAACATAAAACATAACAAAGATGTTAAAGGAAGGCTTAAGGACAATTGACAACAAAGAAATGATACATGGTAGACAGACAATAAAATAATATTATATTCCTATATAATATGCCTACTAAGAATAACCTATGAGATGTACTGATGATGCATTTGTACACAATATGCCTAATATTTGACTGTTGTGTTTACATGTTAATTGGAATTATTATTTTCAGGCCATGCTGAGTGTACAAGGGTGTTGTTGGACAATGGCGCTGATCCTCGAATGGCAACAGAGAGTGGTTGGACGGCTGCACACTTTGCGGCTGAGATTGGTAAAGTCGGCGTTCTTCGTGTCTTACAAAAGTTCAAAGCTCCGATGAACATGCAAGACAATTCTGGGGATACACCCAGAGACATCGCACAGTTGTACGGCCATTATGAATGTGTTGATTATTTTGATATGTAAGTAATGTATTATAATTAATTTACTGTAATTAACTTACAGTATTTCATTTATATTTGGAGTAAAGCTCTGTCTACATCAAACTTTATGTGACAAAAAAGTGTGATGTGCCCATATATGGAGCATATCACACTTTTCTTGTTAAACTAGTTTGATAGTGTAGACAGAGCTTTAAAACAAATATATCAATTTAAATGTCATGGCTAGCTAATGCACTTGTCAATTGCATGACCCACTATACGACCCCCGGGAGAGGTGCGTCATTTGTCCGATGTGCGTCATACTTTTGAATACCATGACGCACCCGTGCGTCAAAAAAGGTGACTTACCTTTAGGTGACCATGACGCACCCATTTTGACGCACTGTGACCATGTTGTTTATGATATGGTGGGTGGTAAAGTGACGGTCATTGACACACCTTGTTCATTGATGCGACGTACCATCTAGGTTTTTTGACGCACCCCTGCGTCAGTAATTATTTGTAAATGACGCACCCATGACGCACCTCTCCCGGGGGTCGTATAGTGGGTCATACAATTGACAAGTGCATAAGTGATCCAGTATATATATTTCGTTTAACTTTTACGTGTAAAGTTTGTTTTTATTATCTAAAATTTAATTTAAAAATATTTTAAACCTGACAGGACCAATTTGAACGTTATTGAAAATGCAATCCAATAACAACCTAAGAGTAAACCTGAAAAATAAATTGTCAAAATATATTATCGAGTTTGTTTACATTTTATAAAAGTGGATTATAAAATAACAAAACACTTATTGAAGTAATATTAATTATCACTAAGTAAACTTCTCTCATGATTAAATTGTAAATAAGCTGCTGTTTTTATCTTTTGTGTACAATATTAATGCCAATTATAATTGTTGATTGTTTTATTATTATAGATTAGAACATGAAGCGGTCGAGAAAGAGCTGCAAGAATTAGAAGATGAAAGAATTAGCAACTTTGAACAAATGTCAAAAAAGAAAAAAGGAAAGAAACCAAATTCAGCATCAAAAACCAAAATTTCAAATAGTTCGGAAAATGTTTTATAAAAAAAGAATATTTATAGTTTATATTATTATGCATTTTATATTATATTTATAGTGCCTTTTTTAGTATCTTTATATTATATTTATAGTGCCTTTTTTAGTATCTTTATATTATATTTATAGTGCCTTTTTTAGTATCTTTATATTATATTTATAGTGCCTTTTTTAGTATCTTTATATTATATTTATAGTGCCTTTTTTAGTATCTTTATATTATATTTATAGTGCCTTTTTTAGTATCTTTATATTATATTTATAGTGCCTTTTTTAGTATCTTTATATTGTATTTATAGTGCCTTTTTTAGTATCTTTATATTGTATTTATAGTGCCTTTTTTAGTATCTTTATATTATATTTATAGTGCCTTTTTTAGTATCTTTATATTATATTTATAGTGCCTTTTTTAGTATCTTTATATTATATTTATAGTGCCTTTTTTAGTATCTTTATATTATATTTATAGTGCCTTTTTTAGTATCTTTATATTATATTTATAGTGCCTTTTTTAGTATCTTTATATTATATTTATAGTGCCTTTTTTAGTATCTTTATATTATATTTATAGTGCCTTTTTTAGTATCTTTATATTATATTTATAGTGCCTTTTTTAGTATCTTTATATTATATTTATAGTGCCTTTTTTAGTATCTTTATATTATATTTATAGTGCCTTTTTTAGTATCTTTATATTATATTTATAGTGCCTTTTTTAGTATCTTTATATTATATTTATAGTGCCTTTTTTAGTATCTTTATATTATATTTATAGTGCCTTTTTTAGTATCTTTATATTATATTTATAGTGCCTTTTTTAGTATCTTTACATTATATTTATAGTGCCTTTTTTAGTATCTTGTATGTAGTATTCTTCAGAATCAAGTAAATGCAACAATTTTAAACTGTCTGTTCAGATTTTAACGTACTGTAATTCTTAATATTGTAATAAAATATAGAGCAAAAATGGTAGAAATGGGTTGACATATATATTGTAGTTAGTATATACTGTAGTTCTGGATGCAAAGAGATATTTTTTTCAAATATTGTAGTTTTTTTATATCAATTATTTATGCACTAATATTGCTATATAACTTGCCATATCACATCATGGTGTCATAGGACAAAGTTATGTCAAAAAATAAAAGTGTCGTTTGACATTTGATAAAATACGCTAATATTGCGATTGTCATCTTATAGTGTCAAATTACGAAGTTATATCGCAAAATAAAACTGTAACAATTTTCCAATTTCTTGACGAAATCTCAATACTATAGTACAGTATCATGGTAACGGTGTCATAGGACAAAGTTATGTCAAAAAATAAGAGGGTTGCAATTTGACAAATTGCTACATATGCACATACTTGCCTTATTGTCATCTGATACAGTGTCAAATGATGAAGTTATATCAAAAAATAAAACGGTAACAATTTTCCAATTTCTTGACGAAATCTTGGTACTAGAGTACAGTACATGTATTTTTTCAAAAGAACACCCAAAATACAAATGAATGTAATCAAATTACATCTATGCTTGAATCATCAAAATCATGCTTAAGAAAATATTACAGTAGAGAAAACAATTCAATATTTAGAACACTTTTATTGAGGCAAGCAATAATATAGACTGAGTATTGTGTGATTTAAATCAAATGAAATAAATACACAAAAAAAACACGCTATTAAATAGAATAGACTAAAATGATTAAAATAAGTTCACATTTTTGCATCAAATAAAATAGTATTGTATTCAGATATTCAATATGATAATTATTATATTACATTCATTATTAATTCATTTTTTGATGGTAATTGATATATTAATTATGTAATCATTCGAAAACATACAATTTACAATGCTTTTCTGCATCTAAAAGTGAACCTGTATTTAGTACTGTAAATATTTACCTAGGTTATTTACCTGGACTCAATTGCGACTTATTCAATGCTCAAACCAAAAACATTTTCAGATAATTTATTCTCTCTATTTTTAATTTATTCACCCCATTCAAACAATTTTTAAAATAATATAAAACAATATTTATTAATAATATACATATCAAATACAATATTCTCTATTTTAAAAACATGATTTAATGAGATGTTTGTCAAAGGCTGGTAAATGAATGTTCTTACAATTACATAGAATTAAATTAGCAGCTGTATCATTGATTTAATGTGATTAGGAAGCATAACCCTGTGTCTAGATATTAAGTAAAATCAACTGTAATTGTTTTGACAGACCTGCAAAAGAAGCTTTTATTAAAGGTGGTCAACATACAGATAAACCCATGGATAAAACAACGATTTGTAATAGTTGGTAACTCCATGTATAACAAAAAAGAGCTACAATTGTATCCGAAATAAATTGTACCCCCAAATTTATTGAATACAACATGGTGACTTTTTGATTTTACAATCGATCACAGTATCAAGTCTAACAATCATTCTGCACATGTTCATGCGTTTCTGATTGTGGCCAGAATGACTTGGTATAGACTTTGTCAATATACTAAAATGCAGTGAAAAATTATATATTATATTTAAATTAAGGTAAAATTGTTCAATGATGCATGTCAATTACATTTTAACAAATTTATTATCATTCCTCCTCCATTTGCTTCCGTCCTCATTTCTCTCAACATTTTGGTCCGATAATTAATTTTAGAGGGCACACAAATCATTCAATCAATGAATCAAAAATATTTCCACTTCCATTTTTACGTTGTTTATTGCGAAAATGAGCGAATAGCGCCACAAGTAGTGCGTTTTTTTTGTATACGAATAGTAAGAGGAATCTAGACTATTTTGTTACGCATGAAAACACACATAACAAACAGCAGATCTACCAGTAAACGTATGAATTTCAGTTAAATAAGGTAAGTACATAATCCGGATTGATGTCGTTAATAAAAACAAAATGATATATACAAATATTGCCCCGGGTGCAATAGAGACTGGTCAGCTGAAATGTCTGTGTATTAATAAAGGCTGTCATGTGCTAAAGTAGGTAGCAACCGAGTGAAGGTATACACATCTTTAACTCATTTTAAAATCTAGAAAAACAAAGAAAGAGTTTATATAAATACAGCCATACTGTAGTGTCTATTGAAACAATTGTAAGCTCAAATGATGTATACAGACATGTGAAAGCATAGTGCATTGTCAGCTTGTCTTGTGGCAGTTATTGATACTAATTTATAGTTACAGAGGCAACATATATTAACATTAACACTGTACTCATGTTTGAATTACAACTCAAATAGGATTTCCTAGTTCTCAATGGCTTTTGGTATTATTATAAGTTAAGAGGATACGAGATAGTTTTAACCAGGATAAACAGAAAAGCATAAGATCATTGAATTTCCTCATTAGTGAGTCTTCACTTTTTGTTATTGTTGTTGATAAATATGTCAGCTATTCCTTGACATTTTTTTTAAAACCATATTTAATGAGGGTGATCCATCCAGCTATTGTTGATCATTAGGGACCCTCAGAGGTTCACAAGACAAACATTATATACAAGATGCTTTACATAAACAAAGTCTTATTACAAGCCTTTGGGAGAGGAGTTGTAATTTAGTCCTTTGAAAAAATCCTGACATGTGACGGGACTTGAACCCAGGACCCTTGGGGTGGTAGCCAAGCATCATAACCACCAAGCCACAACTCCACATTGATGATTTAAACAAAGCAGATTTCCTAAAGTTCTTTCTATACTATCAAACTAGTTTGACAAAACAAGTGTGATGTGCCCAAATATGGACATGATGATGACATATCACTAGCATATTTGGGCATATAACTGCCATAGTTGGGCACATCACTGCCATATTTGGGCACATCACATTTTTTTGTTCCATAAAGTTTTATAGTGTAGACAGAGCTTAAGGTTGACTTACATCAATTACCACCCCAGCAGCTATCGTTGATCCACTATATCGTAACATAAATCGTCCAAGGTCTTTATAGTCTTTGTACAACTCTAAACTTATTGGTCGTGAAACGTCAATTTCTATTACGGCATTCGTTTGTTTGGTTAGACATCTGCGAATAAATATGCAACAATAAAATGACATCGATATCTTACTGTGAACGACCTTATTAAAGTAATAATGTAGGTTTTTTCCTCAAACCAATCTGGCAGTGCTTTAGTGTTATGCATAACAACATTTCTTTTGCAAAGAAAACACCTGTATTTACCTTGGTCTCTGTTTGAGTACTTCACCGGTGCTTTTATGCAATATACTTATTAGTTTTCGGACTGTAGCGGGTTCACTTAACGTCTGGTAGTGCATTAGCACCTGCACAATTAAACAAATATTCAAAACGTTTAGCAATTAAAGCAAATTTACAGATGAGCAGGAACAGTAAGCAAAAAAAAAAAACACTATGCTTGTCTACGTGTGTAAATGGCCAATATAGATTCAATGTTTTTTCCCCGTTTACAGTTTACCGCTCGTCTGTGTAAATTGGCCTTTAGGCTAATATTTTATCAAAACTATATGACAATCACTTCCTAATGAATACCGGAAACGGAAAAAGTTTGATTTCTGACTTACAATTCTAGAGAATAAAAAGTGATGTTACATAAAACAAACACTGATTGTTTTGTAATTTATAATATTACTGTATCATTCTTGGATTATTAAAAGATTGTACATATAATATAAACATATAATATATATAAAAAAAAACATTTATTAGCTTAAATTTAAATACCTGAAATCCTTTTGTTATTGGTATATCTAAATTAAAAGTAATGACTCTTGCTCTAAAACGAACACAAGACGTAATTGGTTGATCAGCACTACATAGAATGTTACCAACGCTAGAAAGAAAAACAAATTGAAACAAATCAATTTGATATTCCTATAAAGCGTGGTTCCCACTAGCGACGCAACGCAAGGACGTAACGCAACGCAAGTGCATTGACCCATCACAAGCGATGGCTTATTCGTTTGTGATTGCTAACTGTATATAACTTCGCTTGTCATTGGTTAACACGCTTGCGTTGCGTTTACGTCCTTGCGTTACGTTCTAGTGGGAACCAAGCTTCAAGATGCTTTGAATTTAAGTTGGTTAAAATGGTTGTTAATCCTCTGGCCCATAGAGTTATTACACTATCTATTATACCAGCTATGTGGTTGCTGTTGGATGTGTTGCGAGGTAATTTCCTGCATGATAGCAATCAAAAACGGTACTGGGTTTGGTCTACTAGCGTTCCTGCTGCCAACTAGTCATCCATTCACAGAAGCGTTGATGAAGCAAGCCTACCTGGTTGTGACTATAAAGTTATTACACATCTATTATACTAGATATATGGTCGCTGTTGGATGTGTTCTGAAATACAATAAAACCCCTAAAAGGGACACCTTTGGAAACAAGTGTGTAGAGTGTCCCATGAATAGAAGTTGGCATTGTGTAAAACATGTATTTTCACTTCATTTGTTATGGAAGTTTCCCCTTAATAGATAGGAGGAGTAGCTAGGCATGATGATGAATGAGACAACCCTAGGGTAGTAAGCTTAGGGTAGGCCTAGGTTGGTTTGTTTTATTTGATTTCCACAAAAATACATAAAAATAATATTTCTTTATAAAGGTCTCTAGGCAGTAGACCCCAGCTAGCTAGACTAAAAGGTATATTTCCATTAAATAAACGTTCGGGACTTTTGTTCAATTTTGTATAAATCGGTTAAAAAAAATAAAGTATAGAGCCAACTAAATCGTGTCTTATGAATAGAGGTAGGTTATAGTGTCAACAAACTTTAATAGGGGTGTAGGAAAAGAAGGGGTTCAACTGTAATTGATAAATAGAGAATAGAAACTTACGTGACATTCATCTGGTCTATTCCAGTTATTGTTAGTGTGGTGTGGTCCCCTGCACACGCCCACTTCACATCCTCTTCATGGATAAACACAGCTGTACAAACATGTGTAAATAATTAACTAAACTAACTAACTTTACGAATTAATAGACGCTTCTTATATAACTTTACAAAAAAATGTAATGACAAAAAACAAAAAGATCGACGTTTCAGAACCATCATGAAACTATTTTCAAGATCAAGTGATTAAATAATACAAAAACAACAAACACCAATGGGTGACAGGAAATACTAATTAATTGGTTAATTAACTTCAAAGATGGCCTACAATACTAAGAAATTAAGTATCAATTAAACTTGATATTGAAAATGGTATGTATACTAAAATAAACCAAACACTGTATTATTTTTAAGACTTTAATCTAATTTAAGATTATATAATTCAAGTAGAGTAATTCATATTGAAAGTGACACCACCAAATAAAGCACTAATATTTAAAATCATTAGAGTATTAAAATTACCACCATATTCTCTGTACTCTATCTCCACATATGGCATTTATGTCCAGTATCTATAATACAGTTTCACATATGTATCGCATATGGCGCCTGTATTACGTTACTGTTATGTTCCGTTATATAGGCATCACATGTGATAAATATGTGACAATGTATTATTCTCTGTACTGTACCTCCACATGGCATGTATGTGCAGCCTGTATTTTGCTACAGTTATGTTCTATAAGCATCATATGTGATACATGACACTGTATTACAGAATTTTCCTATGATGATCGACAAATTATAAATACAGTATTACTAATTACTGTCTAATATTTGGAATACCTACATTTAACAACTCCAGTATCTCCAGCTGGCATGACCACTACTTTCTGTCCAGCCTGTACACTACCAGAGACTATCTTACCACTTAGACTAAAACCAGATCCCATACCTTGAAGAACAATTTATTATAATTAATTGATACCTCAGAAGATAACCTATGAAATAATAGTTACAATCATACAGCAATCGGCTGATTTGGACCAGCTGTATTGTGAGATGGTTTGGGTTATCAATAATTTGGTATTACAAAATAAAACAATGGCAAAAATACTTGAAATAAGAAGTTGCTCATTTAGACAAATAATAAATATAATCATGTTACCTTTGAATACATCAGAAACACATAGCCTAAATGGTTTGTCTATTGACCGCTTTGGAGGTTTCAAAGAGTCTGGAAAAAAAAGTCACAAAAACCCATTACATACCATCTAAATGTTTTAAACTTTAACAACAATAAGTAGGAGTGGAGGGTTCACTGTTATAAGAATATTATCCATTTCACATTTCCTAACAAAGCACATGGCATACAAAACACTGGTGTTAATTTATGTGGAGCATCTTGTACAGTGGCATAATGCAGAGGTCAAAGGCCTCTGGTTTAGGAACCCTAAGTGGCCATCCAACGCTGGAGGCTACTGGAATTTTTTTAGCCTTTTTCGACATATTTTAATGCCTGTTTTTTTTCTCTTGACACTGCTCAGAGGCCTCCATGAGCTCCGGGGCCTCTAGGTTTAGTCAGTGAGCGCTCATAGCCGATACACCACTGATCTTGTGTGTATGTTTGGGAATGGATTATCAACAATAAGTTTGAACAGACAGTGATAACATTCATTATTGCCAATTCACCTAAATACATAAGTACATGATTTCTTTTTGGTAAAATTGAAAGTGCTCCTTGAAAAGCATACACACAAAACCTCATTAGTTTTCATATAACGTAATCAAATATCCTACCTATATATTCTAGCAAACATTTATTCTTGTACCATTGTCGTAGCAGTTTCTCATGTGTTCTTTTAGCTAGGTTTTCTCCTGTTAAGCCACTGCAAGGCACATATACTAAATCGGATTCCTGAAGTATTAACAACATTTGATAGTAAACAATTTAAAAAGATCAACTTAATAATTTAAAAAGGAATGGGGTACCATACCTATCTCATCATTAATTCATATTAGTGACTTGACTAAAAATAACAGTTTTAATAAGGAAAACATAAAAATAAATATAAACAGCAGGACAAGGATGTAACGCAACGCAAGTGAATTGACCAATCACAAGCGATGGCTTATTCGCTTGTGATTGCTAACTGTCTATAACTTGGCTTGTCATTGGTCAACACGCTTGCGTTGCGTTTACGTCCTTGCGTTATGTTCTAGTGGGAACCAAGCTTAAGGGACTCTTTCCTGTGAAACGAAGGGGAAACATGCGTCTTAACAATACAGTTGACCCTTATTAAGGGGACACATTGCTGGGTCCCAACGTATCTCCTTAATAGAGGCTCAACTGTATATAAAATGTATTAAGAACAATTACCTTAAATCCTGCAACCTGTTTCAGGAACTGACTTAATTTGTTTACAATTTCAGTAAATCTATCTTCAGACCAATCCACTGTGTCTAACTTATTGACAGCCACTACAAGCTGCGTGACCCCTAATGACCTGACAAGCATGGCATGTTCTCGGGTCTGACCTCCAGAATCAAAACCGGTCTCAAACTCTCCTCGAGTTGCATCAACTACTAATACAGCGACATCAGCCTTAAAAAGAGAAATGTGATAAATTATCAGAATATAATCCTATATGATTGTAAATCTGTCTCCACTATCACAATAAATAATGTGCTCAAATATGGTAGTAATATGACATCATTATGGGCACATAACATCTTTTTGTCGCATAAGGTTTGATAGTGTAGACAGAGTATTAGAAAATCAATTTGTTCGTCAATTTTGAGATTTTTATTTTTAATGTAAATAACATTTAAACAAATTTCAAACAATACACACTACAACAAGAACAAGTTAAGTATCCAACTAAACTAAAATTAAACTGATTTTTATAATAGCATTTATTTAAAAAAAAAATAAAATCAAGAAATTAATAAAAGTGAAGCTTACCTGTGCAGCACCTGTGATCATGTTTGGTATAAAATCTTTGTGTCCAGGTGCATCAAGAAGAGTGATTATTCTGTGCTCAGTCTCAAACTTATTAATACCCACATCCATGGTGATTCCTCTACACAACAAAAAACACAATGATTATATGAATGACATTTTGAAGAGTTAAATCGGTCTATACTAGTATAAAAGGATAGCAGGTTTATTAGACAACTGAACTTTACCTATACATAGGGAAACTCTGTAATACAGCATCTTATGTATTTCTCATGTGATGCCTGTATCATGGAAGGTTAGGTTACCAGTTAGGTTATGGTCTAAAATACAGGCTTCACATGTGATGCTGTATCATAGAATTTGCCTATGATACAAGGCAAATTAATACCTCTGTCTTTCTTCACCAGTTTCATCTAAAACCCATGCATATGCAAATGAGGCTTTGCCTTGTTTCTTTGATTCTTGTTCATATTTATGCATTGTTTTTTGGTTAACGTTACCCAGCTGGTGTAGCAAGTGGCCCATCAATGTTGACTTGCCCGCATCTACATGCCCGATGACTACAAGATTTAGGAGTGGCTTGCCAGATTGCCTTTCTTCAAAGGCCTTAGAAATGTCTATGCTCTGCGAAAAAATAAAATATATCTTCTGTATATTTTTTTCGTATTCTTATCTCGATTACTACAATATCTGAAATTGACATAGATCTTAGTATATCCATTTAAAAGCTTGATAGTCCAGTCAAAAAATCACCCTCACCATGGTATAAAGTGCGCCCTCATTTAAAAGCTTGATAGTCCAGTCAAAAATCACCCTCACCATGGTATAAAGTGCGCCCTCATTTAAAAGCTTGATAGTCCAGTCAAAAATCACCCTCACCATGGTATAAAGTGCGCCCCCATTTAAAAGCTTGATAGTCCAGTCAAAAATCACCCTCACCCTGGTATAAAGTGCGCCCTCATTTAAAAGCTTGAGTATTTATACAAAAGTAAATAACCACCATAAGTTAACAATTTTCTTTTATAGAGTGAAAACTATTATTATAAAAATGATTACCAATTTGCCACTTTTGTTTTTTGGAATTGTTGATCCTGCCATAGAGAGCAAATCTGGTGTGCTTCGTACTGTTGGTAGCTTTGGATGTCTGAAAATGTAAAACAGTTAAAACTGTTACAAGTAATAGTAGGTATATGCAAAATAAGGATGTTTGGAAACAGTGCTGTGAGGCTATAAATCAGGGTTCACACATACTTTTGTTTATTAATTTCCATGACCTTTCCTAACCAGAATAAAGGCCAATTTACACAGACGAGCGGTAACGGTATGTGTGTGGTAGGCTACTGCTCTAGGCCTACTGACAGTCAGTCATATTAGGCTAGTATAGGTCAGCAGTGCTTGCAACATGCAGTAGCCTCAAGGCCTACAAGCACCTACTTTCTGCCACACTGCTCGCAAATTCCACGCGCTGTGTAAATGGGACAAGCTACACGGTTTTTGCTTACCATTACCGCTTACCATTCGTCTGTAAATTGGCCTTTATGACGAATTCAGTCCTGGAAATTACTTATAAGAAATAATGTCAGGCTTTTTCCAGCTTTTCAATGACCACACACATGAATCCTGTAAAATGCTACTTACGCCAATAGCTCTGCCTTTCTTCCAGAATCCACAGAGAAGCGCTTACCCATTCCTGAGTCATCAGAGGTGACATTAAAGCCCCTGGTGACACTCCTTGTGGGAGAGGTGACATTCTTCTTGGTGGGAGGGGGCTGCAAAGGTACAGTAAGTGCACTATCTGATGTTGTAACATTCACGCCTTCAGAGAGAATGGTTAAATAGAAACTAATACATATTTAATTTAGATAAAACATGAATGTGATTAAATCATGACTTTTATGAATAACAAATAAATACTGTAATAAATTAAAAAATTTAAATATAACAATTTTCTATTTCATTCTTAAGGGCCACAAGGAAATATGTTTGACCATTGGTTACTTTTTGTGCTACCCTGAATTCATTCCTATACTATTTTTTAATGTTATTATTGTTTTGAATTCGAATAAAAAAATGGAAATTGAAACCCAATTACTAGTCACTAATTCTATTAGCCTAAACGATAGGAACATTTTGTGCTCAACTTAAAATCTGTTAAGTATGTTTTCTAATCAAATGGTAAAACTTGTTTTGAATGATGAAAATGCCAAATTTTTAAAAAGGATAATCCTCTTTTCACCTGTGAAGTGAAAAATGATTTGATATTGTGAAATATGATCTTTACTCTTCTAGGTCCAATAAAGTGAAATATGATCTTTACTCTTCCAGGTCAAATAAAAAGTACTCTTTGTGTGTATTAATTTGATTTATCAAACAGCTACAACAAAATGTCCTAACAATACTTACTATCTCCCTTGGTTCTTTTAAAAGCTTTACTTTGTCTTTCTTTAATGATGTCATCAGGAGAGGGAGTTAAAAAATCAAACGGAACAATTGCTTTATAACTTTGATACAAGTTCTCTGACAACTGCCTTTTATATTGAAATGTGTCAGCGCATGGCAGCTCTGGTGGGCTGAGTGACTGATGGTAAGGTGATGTTGACAGTGACTGCAGATGTCCAGGAAGAACTCTGGTTTGAAGTTCTGCACATACAGCTTTTGAGAAGGCAGACATCCGAGCCATCAGAGCTGGTTCGGATTCCTGTTCGTTAAAAATCTGTGGAATGATTTTTGGTTGGTTTCCTATTTCGACTACCATCTGGTCTTTTTCTTTCTGGTGACCTTTCTGTCGTCTTCTTCTAGCATTTCTTGGTCGGTGAGTCACTGTTTCTTCCGGACTGCTACTGGATTGACAGTCAATGGTTGACTTCTTAAGAGCGATAATACTGGTTTGTGTAGTCTTGGTAATTTTAGGTACAGGAATTGATTGTTCTTTATTAAGGTGAGTAGTCGCTAAAGCATTCAATGACGCACCACCTCCAGGTGAACCAAATTGAACACCTCCAACAATTTTATTTTGAGGACTACCCGACAGATGATTGGAAGCTAGTGCACTTAATGATACTGCTTTAGCAGACGTTTGCCCATTTGAATCTTTTTCTGAACAGCTTTTCCCACTGCTGTGAAAGCGTACATTAGCTAAGGCAGAAAGTGATTGCCCTCTGCCAGGGTTAGCTTTAGGCCCAGAGCCTAGATGCATTTTAGCCAAGTTGCATAACGGTGTTGCACTAACATGCCTAGTCTTTTTACCTAAATTTGCTAATGGTACAATTTGTCCTCCTAGCCCTTCTTTTCCCAATGTAGTGCCATCATAAGAGCCAACTTCCTTATTTCGATTTCCTTCTTTTCCTTTTAATTTACTTTGATTCAAAAGGCTGACAAGGGAAGAAGTAGGCTTAGGTGGGGAATGAAGGTTAACTACCGAGCTAGGTGGAGTCATTAAACCAGAAGGATTTAACAAAGAAAAACCTAGGCCTCCTTACCTTATACCATAGCAAAAGATATCAGCAGATGAGGTATTGTGGGAAGGTCGCAGTGTGGAAGGCAGGCAGGACAAGTAGAGGAAAACATGAAAAGGAAACAAAGATGCTTTCAGTTAGCAAAAACAATAAATTAAAATATTGAAAACATGTTGAATATATATTTCTATATCAACCAAATGGTATATAAAAAGCATGAGTGCCATTCTTTAACCTTGATCATGAGAAAATTATGGGATGCCAAGGATTATTAATAGTCATCACAACCCATAAACATTTTTGTCTTTGTAAAGAAAACTTTTCATTAAAAATTTAATAACTAATTCGTTAGATGTGATTGTACCTTATGCTAAGTACATATTGAGAAAAACTAAATTGCAAGTAATACTTTGGTGGGACTCGTACCAATGACTTCCTGGTGATAAACATCTGAACATTAGTTTGATTAGCTATGTTAATTGGTCAGATGTACTCTTTTACTCCGGCGTATTTGTTCTTTATACAAAATTCTTAGTATAAAGTGCTATTACAATAGAGTAGGATAACCAAATGACCAATTTACCATGGTATTGCTAGGCAAACATCATAAACAACTTACTGTAACTTTACTGACAAGAAATTGGCACCTGTATAAAGCTCAAACTTTATGTGACAAAAAATGTGATGTGCCCATATACGGACATGATGTCATATCACAACCATATTTGGGCACATCAAAACAAAAACAAAAACATTTAGTAAACGTTATGCTATACCAACCTGTTCTTTGTGGGTTCTTAGGCTTAGCACCTGGTCCTAGGAGCAAGACATCTGGTACCGGTTTCTTACTAGGTTCTTTAGCTTGGGTATGCAGAATAGAATCAAGAGCTTTCTCAAGGTTGAAATTGCTTTTGATAATCATATCTGTCATAATATGCTCTGGTACACTATCACCCATTACATTGCGAATGCCATCTATGCAAGAGTTTAAAAGAGCTGAAAAATACAAATGCATTTGAAATTGTCAGGTTTAAAGCTGTCTACACTATCAAACTAGTTTTAACAAAAAAGTGGGATGTGCCCAAATATGGTAGTAATATGCCAAAATATGTTAGTGATATGACATCATCATGTGCATACACTATACGGGCACATCACATTTCAAAGTGTCATAGTGTAGACAGAGCTTTAGTAAGTCAAAGAACTGAAATTAAGACAGAAGAATTTTTGTTTAAAAGAGTCTCACATAGCTTATTTAAAGCAAATATAACACTTCAGTCCTACCCATACTCCAATGTATGTAACAATTTTAGATGATTATTATTTTTTTTTTACTGTAGTTATTATAATAGTAGTCTATTATAGATAAAATAAATGTGCTGGTTATATTACCCTGATCATCATCACTAAGCTTAGGTCTTTTGAAGTCTTTAGAATCTTGCAGTGGTTGTTCCTCTTCACTTTCATTGGCCTTTTCTTCCTCTTCTGCATCTCCTTCTCCTATCTTATCCAAATAATGTGATAAGCTAGTGTCATGATGCCCACGATGGAACATAAACTGACGTTCTGAAAGAAAGACGAGAAATCACTTAAAAACGATCAAAATAAGCCGTCTCTAACTAGCTAGGCCTAGTGCCTTCTTTCATGAGCAGCCTGATTGCACCATCTGATATTCTACTACAGTAATTGAAGTTTCAACACTTACCCGTCGAGGGTGACACACCAACACCATAATCATCTTCTACTGAATGCCCATAAACATCATAGTAACCATCATACTCTGAAAGAAAATAAAATTACTGTAGTTACAAAGGTACGTATAGCCAGGGTCAGTGACCGCCAGACTAATCTAGTTAGTCTAGGCCTATATTATAGCTAGGCCTAGTAGGCTAGTAGTAGTAGAGTAGGCTCTACTTTTTATTTTCATTTACCAATTTGAAATTTTACAAAAAAGGGAAAGACATTGGAGTTGGTTGTATTATAACGTTCATTTAATGTATTTATTATGCCTTTTAGCCCAGCTAGCTGAAGTCTACTGCTTTTTGAGACCTTAGGCCTACCCTCTACTAGGCTTGCCTCGTTCATCATCATGCCTAGCTAGAATGGCTAGGCCTAGGCCCAACCTATCTATCAATCCTAGCTACCTCTAAGATTAAGAAGGCCTCAGACAGAGGCCTACTAGGAGGAGTAGGTAGGAGGCTAGGCTAGCTAGCCTAGCCCACGTCACAAAATGTTACGGTGTTATAACTTATGGTTACCTTCTCCGTAGTCCATGCTACGGACATTTCTATGTCGTGACATTTTGCACTATTTAAACTGTTTATATTGCAATGAAATCCATTTATTTTAACAGCCAATATACTTGTCTGTATTTTGGAGAAATTTCCAGGATGGTACATTTTGTAGTGGCTGCCATTTTAAAAGGAAGTGCGCCCTCTAGAAGAGAATTGAAGTTTGTATATGATGGGCATAGCAGCAGCCTGGATGAATCGCACATTTCAACCCCCTCCCCCCGCCCAATAAAAAAAAACAGCAATTGGATGACATGTAATTTAAGCCAAATCAAAATAATTTTTGCTATCTTCAAATACACATAATTACAATAACAAACATGTACTAAAATAAGGATACGGTACGATTTTTAAAACCAAAATTACCAAAATAAAAAGGAAATATTACACAGATAAAATTCATGGAATAAATATAAATAGGCCTAGGCCTACTGTAATAAGATAATGAAAGTAGGCTATAACCATCATGAGGAAAACCGTTTCTCTATTCAGGGGATACTTTGTTGGGTCGTCCAATCAATCCCCGGTGTTGTTCCCTGTAAGGGTCCTTGTCAACATTTACTCATCTAATTATCAGTAACGTGGTAATTAATAGAATATTTCCGGACACGTGACAGTTATGAGTTATTGACTAGAGTTCATGTCGTCAATTATTTATCAGGAGATGTATCACTTAATTCCGAACCTGCTTAATTGCATGATCGCAGCAGATTCATCTCATGTATGCTTTGTTCAACAACAACAAACTGCAAAACTCCGAATTTAATGTCTTATTTATTTATAAATAGGCCTATGTGGGTGTCTATTTTGATGTCTGATGCCCGGCCTGATGCCCTTATTTTTCCTTTCCTAATGACCATCTCTCTCACCCCAAATTATTTTATCACTAGCCTACGTTATAGGCCTACGCCCCTTGTCAATACACTTTCTTCTATACAATTAATGGAGTAAATACATTAAGCATAATTTATATTGTCTTTCTAATATTTTAAACTTGTTTTAAAATATGATTTTGTGTGTGGCCTACATGTGGAAAATAATTGAAGATGAATATTCAGATGATATCAACACGAGTAACTCTTATTTTACAATTCACACAAAACGAATTATTCCGGAATAATCAAAACAATTGTTTAAAAACTAGATTTTAATTCGTCACTTTTACGAATTAATGTGATCTTTGTGATAGAAGATAATTTTACCGACGTTCTACGAATAAAATTAAGATTTGATAGGCTGTACTCAATCTTCCTCCTATGCGCATGTTTTTTTGTTTTGTTTTTATTTTATTAATGAGCTTTCTTAACACGTTCACTGCCAAGGCATTTTCCGTAATTTCTGTCCCAGTGCCAAGTCCCGTTTACATATTAAATTACAGTTTGAAAGTGTAACATCTGGTCACAGACTATCATGATGTCATTCAAAATACGATGGCGGGAAAAACCGTTGAGACGTATAAATACGTCACTGGCAATGGTCCAACAATTTTATTGACTTTGCCAGGAACGTAAATATACGTCGGGGATTTTCCGCGCTAAAATCGGTCAAACCTATCATCGAGAGATAAAAACAGTAAACCACACTGAATCATTTCATCCTTTATTATTTTTATTTACTATTAGCGCAATTTATGACATGTTTGAGATGATTATATTGAGTGTGAGGGCGCCATCGTATCAACCATATTCAATGCATGAGGGAATAAACACAAACAAACATATGACATTTATTTTTAGATTATCGTTTACGTACATCATTCATAAACTGCCATGCGATAATTCCTGTTCCAATCACCACTGCCAGCGATTCTACATACAATACAAAAGTGCTACGATTTTGACGTAGTATTACGTCTTGGCAAGTAGCGACACGCAATTTTTGACGTATAAATACGCCGTGGCAGTGAACGTGTTAATCACATTACAACCGGATACAAACAGGAGATAATAGGAGATTTTAACATTTAGAAGTTCTCTTTGTATTTTTTGTTTAATTTGACTTCAAACGGGTACCGCAACCAACCAGGTACGGATTGCTCATCACCAACAATAATATAACAGATAACAAAGATGTAACGCGAGGGTTAAAGACTCAACGGAACCACAACATTAGCAAGTCATTGTATTCAGAATTTGCTAACTTCATTGACCAATCAACACTCATTGTCTAATGTACGTCATGCTGTGTTATAAAACTTGTTGTTTTTAAAATAGTAAAGGCCACATTATTATATACCAAAGTAGGTTTAAAATAAATTCTCTATTGTAAAACTCTCAATTTGAAAAATTCGAAAGACACACACAGCATAGGCCTAAATTTGATTTTTTTTAAATTAAATTTCAGGGAAATTATGAAAATGATCACCTATAATTCGTCAAAGTGACGAATTAAATGCTAGTTCTTCGTATTATTTCTCTCTGTGTAACAATTATCTCAAAATTTCACAACACAAATACCGAATTGATACAATCTTTAGTCGAAATATCGATGGTAAAACAGGTAAGAATAATTAATGTATACATAATTTCAGTTATTCGCGTGATTCCATGGCCTGAAGCTCTGCCTACACTATCAAACTTTACATCTCCCTGTATGGACATGATGATGTCATATCACTACCATTTTGGGCATATCACTAACACACTTTTTTTTGTCAAACTAGTTTGATAGTGTAGACAGAGCTTAACGTTGTCTTACAGATAACAGTATGGGCAGGAATGGTCGTTGCATGTGGCGATTGATAGCGGTACTTGTGGCAATAAATAAACTGTTAACGATTCGACGGGATCATATCGAATTATCAAAAAGACCCGAAAATAAGCTTTCGGATTAATAACACTTTTAATCGTTTAATTTTAATCTTTTAATTAATCTCTTAATTCGTAATTTCCGCATACAATCAAAAGGTGTAAAATAGGTCTATACTATAAAATTTAGTGTAATGAAATATTTTGTTTAACGCCCTCTATTAAATCTAACTTTGTAACATTCTAAAGCTCGTATCTACTGTCAAACTTTATGTGACAAAAAATGTAATGTGCCCAAATATGGACATGATAATGCCATGTCACTACCATATTTGGGTATATCACTACCATATTTAGGCACATCACACTTTTTTGTCACATAAAGTTTGATAGTGTACTGTAGACTGTCTTGGAATTATTGTATTGTTGTTAGGCCATATATCTTCTGTTACCAAAATTAACTTGTTGATTATCAGATGATTTTGTCACTGAACTTTAAGACACGTGTTATACACACTTCGATTGTATCGATGTTTTCAAACAATTTGTAATTAAATGTGTTTTCCGACCTTAATCAAAGTTGCGATGTAACACACGATCAGGTAACTGCATTGTGATGGTATCAGGTCACGTGTTGGTTACAAAGATAATTATAGAACAGTAATAATAGATATGATAAGATCTAAAAAAAATAATGCCTGATAAACCTGGGACCTATACATTTATAGGTCCATGGATGAACTATAGCCTCTTTCGATCTTAATACTACCGTAATAGCTATTCTAAACAATATGCTACCGGCGTTGTATTATTTAATACTGTATTATCAAATTATAGCGTTATCTGTTCTGCATAGGCCTTGTTGGGCCGCTTAACATGATATAACTCTAGGCCATATGAAACAAGTAGTAGGGGGCCTAATTGCAGTGAAGAACAACAGAAAGAGGGGATCATTTCCTTTTCCCTTTGGACACCCGCTCGCTCCGTCCATTGTCTGATTACATCCTTGAATGAGGGTTACGGAACTTCACATGTTACGTTACCAAGTTCGGCTCTATATTGTTCTATTGAATAATCCACAATGACAATTGTATTCAGTAATAAGGCGACGTTCTTATTCAGTATTTTCGTTAAGTGTCCCGACCAAGGACCAACGTATTACCGGCATTTAGCAAATTTACCTTTGAGGTTACCGATGATGAGTTACTCAATTGTGACGATGTGCTTAACAATTAGGTGAACATACATCGATAAGAAAAGTAATTATACCTAATTGGAGGGCAGGATTGTATCGATTGATTTGTGAAGAATTTAATTTATGTACAATTATCGAAACATTGCATACTGCGGGTGCTTACGATTCCCTTAGAAGTAGGACTAAGTCAGACCGCAGAACAGGGCCAAGAAGATATACTTATAATTATATTCCTGAAGAAGAAATAAAACGAAACAAACTAATTCTTAATCTTAACAATGCATGCATGAAGGTATGTGACCATCGTATACTGAGGCTCAGTCTCAACCTCTCACGACATACTCAGAAGCAATAAACGGTAAAGTAACATTCCGTAAAACTAACAAACAAAAAACACCAAATGTTCATGTTATGCCATTGCATGCACCCTATTCTATTTCCCACTTTACAGACCGTAAAAGCAGGGGGATTTCATAGAGAACTATACTTAGCAGCTCTATTTTTCTTAGCTTTTACCTTAGCTCCACCAAACCATGTTGGGGCTAAGAAAATGGAGACTCTTATATATTTGATTTCATATTTCAAAATTATAGGTGTCATTTTCGGGGGCCTAATAGCAGCTCTATATTTTCTAAATGTATATAATTTGTGCACCCTCCCAGACAGCAACCAATCTACACCTCTGAATGAGATACTAGAAGAAGGTTTAAAGAGTTAATGCCTGTAAAACTGATCTGATTGAGATATTTATTGGTTGAATAATTCTACGTTATTTGTTTGTAACGGTAGGCCTATTCACTTTATAAACGTATTATGTTAAACAAATTGAAACGGAGACACAAACAGTGCGAACAACTTTATAAAGAAGGCGTCTCCACATGTCCTTGGGACTAATATATTAACGTGAAATCTACTAATAATAACGAATTCAGTGTAATTTAGGTGACGACAATTTGTAGCTATTATTTATGAAAAAAATTAAAATCAGATATCCGGTGTTCCGGTAACGGGCTGTATCAGATACATTGTTAAATGAATTTGTCCAACTGAAAGACCAGAAGATAAAAGACCCGATGGAGACAAAGTCTTTACAAAGCAAATCTGATTTAAAATCCGATGAACTGTTTTTACAATAGTATGTTGTACAGTTTAGTTTAAACCCATTATACAGCGACAACTCCTATCAAATGGAACAATACCGAAGTTTGTGTAAAGTATACCGCAATTGATCCCTGCTATTTTGAGCGAGTGTTGCTTGAACTAATCCCTTTTGGAACACATCACCGTACAAATTACGGCTGATCAGACAAGTGCTTAACGTAATAGTGAGGTACCTTCCCCATAGGGAGGTAATCCACTTCAAAATTAACAAATACATCATTACTGCTAAAGCGATATAAGCAGATAACATTTCATAACTGGCTTAACTATTTTGCGTTATCAAATTATATCGAAGGATATATTTACTCATGAATTGGCAATTCGTCCGAATGAAGCTTTCGTGAGACCAGTTTGGAGCCAATAAGTAGTAAATGGCCAATAAATTATAATCAGTCATTAAATTACTATGGACAACTGAGCATTTAGTCATTCTTTACCGTACCCGTAAATTGTTTTACTTGGGATTACTTTTTTTATTTTTTTTTAGTCAAATTATTTTACGGACGTGTTTCGGTTTTATTACAGAAGAAAGGTTCGAAAACTTTAAACCATGGAGGTAATAAACCATTCTCAAAAACCAATCTTTGGAATGAAAAACTTGAATCTACTAAATAAGAAACCCATTATTCTGCCGTACCTCCATTCAGTCATAAAATGCAGGTGTTACGATGATCTTAAGTACTTTACTATATAGTGTTGTGTATATCTGCGGTGTGTCTATTTACAGACAGACGAATACTGGTACGTTTTAGTTTATAAAATAATAATGTAAGCCTATAACATAGGCCTACCGTAGTGTTATATATTATACATTTCAGGAAACATTTTATGTAATATTTCCGTCATCTTTTTCTTTAAGCTTTGGTTCCCACTAGAACGCAACGCAGCGATGTATCGACGCAAAGTGCTGTATTGCGTAATCACAAGTGGGAACCGACGACGCAATAGTGCTGAAAACATCGCAGGTTTGATTTCACGCAGGCGGGGGCAAACGCAATGAGTGTAAAGCTTGGTTCCCACTAGAACGTAACGCAAGGACGTAAACGCAAGGCAAAGCTTGGTTCCCACTAGAACGTAACGCAAGGACGTAAACGCAACGCAAGCGTTTTAACCAATGACAAGCGAAGTTATAGACAGTTAGCAATCACAAGCAAATAAGCCATCGCTTGTGATTGGTCAATTCACTTGCGTTGCGTTTAACGTCCTTGCGTAGCGTCGCTAGTGGGAACCACGCTTTAGGGCATTTTCTTACGTTGCGTAGATTGCGTTACGTTGCGTCGCTAGTGTGAACCATGCTTTAGTAATCGTTTGTCAGTTTTTACACACTTCACACTTTCAACGTTAATCTAGAACGATAATAAATGCATCCAGTGTTGTCCATCAACAATTTTGTCACGTAAAGTTTGATCAAGTCTTAAAGGCATTTGGCCATCATTTTAATCAATGTCCATACTTGAAATCCGTCCATTCATTAAATGTCCATACCTGTAATATACACTAAATAATTTAATCCATTCAAATTCAGTTGTATTAGAGAGACGCGGTCATAATAATAGTTGAAACACAATTGAAATGAAAATTGTAACTTATCAACGAAAACAAAATTATGGATGGTCAGAATTTGGAAACATTAAGGCCTAGGTCTTCTAAGATATGGAAATACAAAAAAACGTTTAATTTAATTAATTGAACAGTATTATTCATTTGAGCGTGTTGGTTCCCAATAAGACCAACGGAAGGAGGACGTATTAGGCCCACAACAAGGAAGATTCGGATGATTTTCACTAAAAAATAGCGGCCAGAAACTCTAACAAGTAGAAATAAAATGTTATTGTCCGATCTGTCTTTTGTTTTCGTTAAAAAGTATAATTTTTTTGTCTTGCGAGATTCACACATTTATTTCTTCATTAGATAACTGAATTAGGCCTATAAATCTTCCTTATGATTATAGATCTTTTTTTTTTCAATATTATATAATAATAAATATCTTTTTTTAACAAATATAAGGCTTTTTAATGGTTTAATTTCACATTCATTGTAGATATCGCCTCTTAAATAAATTACAAATATCTTCGTTATGATTATATATCATTTATTCATTTTAATAAATATCTTTTTTTTAAACAAAAATTAGGCTTACTAAGTTGCTTCAATGTTGGAAATTAATGTTGTTTTTTAATTGTTCAATTTTACATTGTAGATCTCCTATTAATTTTAAAATATAAAACGGCACTTTTTTCATAAGACAATAAGTACTAGTTTCTCAAGATGTCCATGCACCTTTAAGTCTGTTTAACACCTGGACGGACAATAAATAATTAATTTAAATTCCTTATGCATATATTACAGAAAAATAAGATAAAGCACACACATTTCTACCGTTTCAACTCACCTACTTTCAGGAGGACAATGACCAGAAGCATATACATCTTTTAATAAAAATAATAAAAGCGATTGTTTTTCTGTGAGTCATACATCTAGATCAGCTTGGGTGTGTTTCCCTGTGGACAATCAGAGACACTGTTGTTCATCATTTTAATAAGTGGCCTACGTTCACAATAACAAAACACAACTCTAGACTAATCAATAATTCAGTAATTTGCAATTTTATTCTCTGTATCGTTCATTAATAAAATAGTCAAAGTAAGTAAAAAAAACTGTTGTTCACCAGTTCATTAACTGGCCTACGTTCACAATAACACAAAACAACTAGACCAATCAATAATTTAGTAATTTACAATTTTATTCCGAGCATCGTTTATTAATTAAATAGTCAAAGTAGGCTAAGTATAAATACGTATTGTTAAATAATAATAATAATCATGTTTACGTATATATTCTTAACTATAAACCACCTGCACACACGCCGCCAAACTCTAAACGAAAACAAAAACCATTAGATTTATACAAAATATTTTCACATTCATTTTAGATCGAAATACAGATACACATCACAGCATATATCAATATTATTAACTTTCCAGGCATTAAAATTATGGGACAGTAATGCCGTCTTTCAGAGTTTTCTCAACCTACACCCCGGAGAGCAACGTACTAAAATGCTGTTGGGTTTTCCCAACCTACACCCCGGAGAGCAACGTACTAAAATGCTGTTGGGTTTTCCCAACCTACACCCCGGAGAGCAACGTACTAAATGTACGTATGTTCTATACCGTAATGTGCATATATTGTTAAAAAAGTTCTGTGGCCTATTTTAATTGAACCTTCTTTCAGTTTATTTGTTTAATTATCATCAATTCTGTACATTTCAGTCATATAAAATAATATTGACATAATTGTAATATCGGATTTCTTTGATAAACTAGGAGGAGGGGAATGCGCTACTCCACCTTATGTCTGACCTTATGACTCCCACAAGCGCAAGACAATGGCAATTTAATTAATTTTATACGAAAATTACTAGGAATCTAAAAAACACAATGTGTAATTTTGCGCGCCGATCTTATAAAAGTAATACTGCTTTTCTGAGGGCACTTTTAATTAAAATTTTCATTCCGACAGTTTATTCGTTTAATTATGGCACCACTGTATACATTTCAGTCGTCGAAATATTGGACACAGAGAGCGGCGGATCCCTTTGATTCATTCAATTAATTACTGTCCAACTTGACAAAGCAATGTGGCTTCACCATCAATTAAAATTAGTTTCGCGTGTAAACGGACGGTGTCTAAACGGTTTCTCATTATTTTTTAGTTATCGTATTAATTAGGAACGTAACATTGGCAGTAGAAGTAGGCTCATAGAGGTATTCCCACCAATTCACATTTTAAATCATGAAATAGGCCTACATTGATACTCTGTCACTAGCTGAGAATTCTCAACTATTACCACAGTACGACTGTACGACGAAGTATACTTGGTATACTTGAGCACATTGATAAAGAATAGGATAAACTTAACAATATACAACAAATAAAATTAATGTAGGATCCCGTTTAACACTGTTCTCAACTATAGTCATTTTGGTATACTTGAGCACAGTGATAAAGAATAGGATAAACTTAACAATATACAACAAAAATGTACGATCCCGTTTAACACTGTTCTCAACTATAGTCATTTTGGTCTACTTGAGCACAGTGATAAAGAATAGGATAAACTTAATAAAATACAACAAATAACATTAATGTACGATCCAGTTTAACACTGTTCTCAACTATAGTCATTTTGGTATACTTGTCCAAGTAATATTCATCAAAAAGATAAATGCTGAGTAAACGGGACTAGTGGTCCTACTCTAACATCTGGACGACTAAGGAGGTACCCCAGTATAATCCCACTAAGTGACTACCAGGAGCAATCCGCCGTTTTCTCACAAATACAGTATCGAATTTCACTATAATATTAATAAATCGTAATTGAGTTACACTCAGATTTAAAAGATGAGGGCTGAGTAAACGGGACCAGTGGTCATACGCTAACTTTTACTGGACGACTAAGGAGGTACCTTAGTATAATCCCATCAAGTGACAACCAGGAGCAATCCGCCGTTTTATCACAAATTCAGTATAAAATTCCACTATATATAAAAAATCGTAATTGAGTTACACTAAGATTTTAAAGATAAATGCTGAGTAAACGGGACCAGCAGTTCCACTCTAACTTATACTGGACTAAGGAGGTACCCTAGTATAATCCCACCAAGCATGGATTAAGGAATATTATTCTATTCTTTAATCCATGCACCAAGTAACTCCCAGGAGCAATCCGCCGTTTTCTCACAAATACAGTATCAAATTTCACTATAATATAATATTAAAAATCGTAATTTAGTTACACTCAGATTTAAAAGATGAGGGCTGAGTAAACGGGACCAGTGGTCATACTCTAACTTTCACTGGACGACTAAAGAGGTACCCTAGTATAATCCCACCAAGTGACTCCCAGGAGCAATCCGCCGTTTTCTCACAAATACAGTATCAAATTTCACTATACATATATAAAAAACGCGGGAAAAAAACGTAATTGAGTTACACTCAGATTTAAAAGATAAATGCCGGGTAAAAACGGGACCAGCGGTCCTACTCTAACTTATACTGGACGACTAAGGAGGTACCCTAGTATAATCCCACCAAAGTGACTCCCAGGAGCAATCCGCCGTTTTCTCACAAATATTTATTTTCTAATACCATAAAAACCATAAGTAAGACATGGCTTGACAACAGGCCTTCAATGATCGATTATGTTTTTAATCCCCAGCAGGACTGGACACAGAGTGGTTTCAGTCACGTGGTTTTAAAATACTATGCTGCCCTTAACGTTTATATTTAGTTAGACTGTACGCCAATTTTTGTCCTTACGGCAATTTTTGTCCTTACGGCAATTTTGTCCTTACGCCAATTTTTGTCCTTACGCCAATTTTTGTCCTTACGCCAATTTTTGTCCTAACGCCAATTTAACCATACGGCAATTTGTTCATATGGCAATGTGTGTGTGATGGCCGCCCATATTATATAATGCTTGAATCATGGATTAAAGAATAGATAATTCTTTTATCCATGCTTGAATAAAGACACAATCGACCAAGTAATGTGTAGCCATTCCTGAACAAATTATATTTACATAAAACTAGAGGTGATTACAAACTAGTATACGTTGCAGTGTTAACTTGATTTACCTATGACTCACTAGTAGACACAATAAACTATGCAATTTTAAATGTATTATGTTAACAGCTGATTTATTGATTGTATTATTTTTCAAGTTTCATATTGTTTTCGATCACGAACGAAAAAAAGACATCTTGCCATTTTTGTGGTTGTGTTCGTGGAGTTGTGTTCGTGGAGTTGTGTTCGTGGAGTTGTGTTCGTGGAGTTGTGTTCGTGGAGTTGTGTTCGTGGAGTTGTGTTCTTGCAGTTGTGTTCGTGGAGTTGTGTTCGTGGAGTTGTGTTCGTGGAGTTGTGTTCGTGGAGTTGTGTTCGTGGAGTTGTGTTCTTGCAGTTGTGTTCGTGGAGTTGTGTTCACGGAGTTGTGTTCGTGGGGTTATGGTCTTGAAGTTGTGCTGTTTCAGTTGTGTTCGTGCAGTTGTGTTCTTGCAGTTGTGTTCTTGCAATTGTGTTCTTGCAGTTGTGTTCTTGCAGTTGTGATCTTGCAGTTGTGTTCACGGAGTTGTGTTCACGGAGTTGTGTTCACGGAGTTGTGTTCGTGGGGTTATGGTCTTGAAGTTGTGCTGTTTCAGTTCTGTTCTTGCAGTTGTGTTCGTGCAGTTGTGTTCTTTTTTTTCAGTTGTGTTCGTGGAGTTGTGTTCTTGCAGCTGTGCTGTTTCAGTTGTGTTCGTGCAGTTGTGTTCTTGCAGTTGTGGTCTTGCACTTGTGTTCGTGGAGTTGTGGTCTTGCAGTTGTGTTCGGTTCTGCTTCATTTAGGCCCTAAGTGAAAACAAATAAAATTTTAAGAGACTAAAAAATTAAAGCGAGTGTTTACCGCTGTAGTATACTACGACAAATTATCTGGTAATATTATGTAAATTTTGCCACATGATGTAAAAGTCACTTACCAATAAGTTGAACAAAGTTTCAAGTCATACAAAAGATATCAATAAAAATTAACTAATTTGTTATTTTTCCATAGACTTTTTTTTCAATTCAATATCAGGAGTGATTGCAACACGATGGTAACGCCTAAATATTAATACGGTACTTAACTGAGATATCAAAGATCATTGACCCAAATAAACAACTAACACACTAATGAAAATGATCCACTAATAATATTTTATTTCATGTCAATTAATAGCGGTAAATATCAATACTATTAATGTAATTGATACATATAAATTATCTATGTGTAATACTGTAATGGCACTTAATAACCACTCAGTGTAAGGCACTTAACCCATAAACAACCACCAGCACAAAAATGGGTGGAAAAACACACAACTAGGCATCCAATAATAATACTATACACTGAATGCTTTGTTCTAAAAGTTAATAAATCTCTTGCAACGGAAGGCATAAAACCACCCTCTATGAAGGCATTTAAATTACATTTTATCACAGAATTAATATTTTCTTGTTCAATTTTTATTCACTGAAATTCAAGAGATGAGATAAAGCCAACACAGTATATAGTGTTATGTGATATTCCTGTATGCAAATGTTGAATTAACCTAAAACCTGTTGATTTGCTTGATTAGTCCTAATTATATATGCAAATATTTTAGAGTCATTGACCTATACTGAGATAATCAAATAATTAAATTTAATTTGACCGATCATGAAGCAGGTAGGTATTACCAGGGAGTTGTAAACTCTATGGTATTACCATGGCGGTATAAATGGTATTAAAGATTCAATGAAGATGTTTCATAATGAACCTGGTAGGTAATGATAATTAGTGAAACTTCTACAGATTGGTCCACAGTGATGGCATTGCTTTATTTTGTAACAAAAAAACCTTCAGTTCTAATTTAATTTATCATTACAATAGTTGTTACATTATAATAAACTAATATACTAGGACACTTCAAGTATTGATAACTTCTCATTTAGAAATTTCTTTCAGACCAAGGGGTTGGGAAGGTCAACTATGCCTGAAAACAGTGCTTTCATAAAAAGCCTACAAATACATAATGATGCAATATCAATGTATATAATACACAAAAGAACAACACAAAAATAATCAACAAATAATTGAAAACGCACCAAAATTACTAAAAACCAACTCAACCAGGGTGTGGCCAGAGTCAAATTTCACTCAAAACACCCCAAAACCACTGCATGCATGTTAAATAAATAAAATAAAATACTGCAACATGACAAAACATTTATTAGCTGTTTTAAAGTTTTAGGATCATTTCATTTCTACGGCTCTACAGGCAGTCCAAACACTAGACCTTCAAACAGTAAATTTAGAGTCCTTGATTTTTATGATGATAACTAAAAAGTTTTCATTTAATACGATTTACAGATCTTTTATTGTTTCTAATTTGTTTATTTGTCAGAAACAATTAAGCAAATTGGTGATTAATTACTTTACTACTGTTTTATTCTTTAAGTTGTAAATTAAAAGTTTTTTATATCAAAAGGAATTTCCATTTATTTAATACCTTTTACAGATTTGTTGGGTGTTTCTAATTTGTTTATTTCTTGAAAGCAATCAAATAAAATGATTGAAATGGCAAAATCAGCACTGTGGTCATGTTACAAGAGTTGTCAAAACAATATAGAAAGTAGGTAGGAAGACCTTTTCCATTTCCCCTAACTGTTATACTGTTTTATGGGAGTAAAGTTGAGTTTAAATAATATATTTTAACATTTAACTACTACTGTAGCGTATCCACATCCTGCTTGGTAAATTCCAAATAGCGACACAGTAGTGGCAATGATTAATTTTAATTCAAAATCACAGGATTTTGTGATGAATGAATATTCATTACACAGGAATTAAAACACCTAACGTGGAACTTAGTGCTGACTGAATGACCAATGTGTACGGCCATAGGCAAGGTTTACCAACTGGCACGTGGCTAAGCCTCAAGCCTCATATGGCCTCTTTCTTTTCGCAGGGTTTCCATAGTTAATTAATTACTACAGAAATTATTGGTAATTTAACAATAGTTTTGTTTGATCTTTGTGTATGACCTGAATTTAAAAAATAACCAGATATGTCCGTAGACAATGTGAGGATGGTAAATCAATGGTAAATTAAAAAATATTTAATTAAAGAGATCAACAAGTGAAAGCTAATAGGTAATTTATTCTGATTGAACTTAATCATTATGAACATATATTTACTTGTGTTAAGCTCTGTCTACACTATCAAACTTTATGTGACAAACAAATGTGATGTGCCAATATATGGACATGATGATAGGCATATTACTACCATATTTGGGCACATCAGACTTGTTTTATCAAAATAGTTTGATAGTGTGGACAGAGCTTTATGTAGTAACACAACTGTAATCCAGCTTGATAGTTGACATTTCTTCTTAATGTAAGTTTTTTTTATTCTGTACTTTTTTATTTCTTCAATCATTGGCACTATCTTTCATCCATTTTTATCTGAAATTTATAAGAAATTATTAAATGTAATTGCTTATATGCAACGTTGGGCCTGGTTGCATTCTGGATGGGAGACCGTCTAGAAATCGCGGCGGGTGCTGTATATACTGGAGAGTGATGGTGTAATGGTAATATCGGACTATCATGTGATAGGCATCTGTACCATACTAATTGCATCCTTAGGCAAGGTGCTTTACTCTCATTGCCTCGTCCTTCGGATGGGATGTAAAGCCGTTGGTCCCGTGTACTTAACAGTGCACGTTAAAGAACTTGGTACACTATTCGAAAAGAGTAGGGGATCGTCTCCCGGTGTGCTGATCTGGTAGGCGCTGCACTGCTGGCTGCTGTGGGTCCGTGAAGGGCCTAATCCGAATTTCCTCAGTTTCCAGTTAAGCTTGAGGACAAATATGAATATGAATACCTTTTGTAGGTTCTTGATAAAAGCTGAAAATATGTAACATAAACAATTTATAATTTGTGAAAACATGCATGTTTACTTCATATAAAAACTACTCTAAAAAATTGTTAGAGAAAACAAAGAAAAACAGTACAGTATACAGTACAAAAAAGTTAATTTTAGGATTAGTGCCCTAGCCCCAGAATGATTGCCCTGATTCTTAAATGAAGAATAAAACAGAAAGCAACAATACATGAATGGACATTCATTTTTAATCTTAAAAATCGCTTTTAACCTTTAAAATTTGGCCATATTTAAGGTCATTTAATATTTTCAACAATTGATAAAAATTCTGAAAGTACGTTCAAGTAGTGTACTTAAAACACCTTGTGATAATATCCACTTAAACAGGCTTAACTCAGTACCTTTTAATTGTGTTGTCGGTTAAACTTATAAAGACGAGTTGTTAGATGCACCGCTATTTAATAGCTTAAATAGAGATTACAATTGGATTGTAATAATAGGGTCCTACAGACATCAACACCCTGATCTTAATGGGTCTTCTTGATCAGTCTATACACACTTTAGGGCCTAGAGTAATCCAGTCTATAATAGTTGAATTATTAGCAGTGAATAGAGGAATTAAACTGGAGTAGATTTTGCAGGAAGTAACAGTGGCTATATAAGAGGAGATTAGGAGATTTTAAGCACTTGGGTTTGTTTACCCATCTGGGCGGTTACATGTATTTACAATACATTTTAATTATTGTCAATATTATTGTACCACTGGCTTTAACTGTAAGTGGTTTAAACATGGGAGTAATTCCTCAAAAAAAGTTACAATTCTCTTATGAAATTGAACAAAAACTTGTGTTTGGGTTACAGGTAGTTACCTTAATTGTACTCAGGTCTTCATAAAAAAAGTAAAAAGAATATTTCAATAGTTTTAGCAAGTCATTCTATACAAATTTATTTAATTTAATTTTCAGGCACTAACAACCACATAAATACATGACAACGGTGCAGCACTCTGAGGATTGCCGTGAGTGCTAAGCACTATGAAATTGGCTCTCCATACTGCATTTCAAACATATACAAGTAATATATAAGTTTCTGAACTAGCTCAGAAACATATAAACTTGTAGAATGACTTTTTGACTCAATAGCTGCATAGTCTAGTGCCGCATCGTTACCAAAGAAAGGTCGCTAAAAGGGTATATTCTGCATAGGTGCGTTTGTGGAAACATGGAGAGATGAGTATTGTTATGGGTTGTTGCTTGATCAAAATCATAATGTTTGATCAATGTTTTTTCCAAAAACATTCTTTCTTGTTTGAATTTAGGTCTGTGGTATTTATCTCTTTTTCTGTACATCTGTAATTGGACCAAATTCTGTAATATTTATAGATGTTTGTATATTACTGTACTTGAGAACTCTGTTTCTTTCATTAAGTTTCAAATGCAGCCTTCAAAAAATCAATGTAATGCTCCTAAAACAGAACAAAGCCGATTACTACAAAAAAATAAAATTGTAACACGTTTATAAAATTGTCTAAACTAGCAGTCCGAATTAGGTGTGTATCTAGAAAATATAATCAAACACATTTGGTGATTAATTATTCACTTCTCATATGAAAGTTGTTGATAATATTTAAAAAACAAAGAACTCCATTGGGTGTTAACATTTTATATGCATATATCATTTTAAATAAGCGCTAGACTTTGTTTAATAATAATCATGCAAGAAAACAAAGATGAACTTAATATTAACAAAGATGAAGATAAAGAAGACAAATTTGGGTGTTAACATTTTAAATACATATATCTCGATTAGGATAAACGTCTTCATTCAATAATGTATAAAAATCATGAAGCAAGATGTGAAGGTCTACATGAGATTGAAACTAAGCTGAAATTTGTGATTTGCATTAAAATTCATGATTAACACAAAATGAAGATAATCTATGAAGAGTTAATATTCTAAAAACACATATATCTCTTTATAAATAGGCTAATATATGATAATCTTGATGGTTTTCAAAAGATAATGTATTAGAAAGAAGGATACACAGTGGGCCTTTGTAAGACGTTGAAGGTTGTTTATTGTGATATGGCGCATTGATCAACACATTCATCATAAAACTATAAGGTCATTTGTTATATAAGGTTATTAAAACATGTCTAGCCTGAAAAATGTATTTTTCTACATCAATCAAACATTTGATGGATTACTCTACTTAAATATGATCATGGGGAATATACATTTATCCCAGACTCAATATTTCATTTTATTAATTTCAGCCATACAATTTATTTGGGTATTAGATGTATCTTTAATCAAACAAGCAACAACTGTAATATTTGGTAGAACTGGAAAGAGTAATGTTTACTCTTCCTTGGTAGACAAGATATTGTGAGAGTGTCGGTATTAAAAACTAATAGTAGTAAACAGTACATATATTGTTAGTTTACTGGCGCAAATAGGATAGCTATCTGGAACGATATGTAATGTTATCAACAACAATATCAAAACTTGTATCATTTGTATTTATTTATATAGTTATCACATCGTATTATTTATTCTACTCAGGTACAAAACATATCTCGAAATTGTTAACAATTTTGACAATAAAGTTATCTTGTATCTTGTATCTTGTATTGTATCTTGTATCTAAGTGGTGTAGAGAAAAAAATATATATATTTGACTAATCTTGATATATATCGCAGTTAAACAATTACAATTATCGTTTAAAATCTTGACAATTATTAGGAGATGAGTAAAAGTCATGGATGATTTGTACAAAATAATGATACATTGATCACATTTCTTTTGAGTGACAATCATTAGCCTTTGCTTTAGCTGCGCTATGTCTTTGATTTGTGCCCAAGTGGAAACCTAGTGGGAACCAAGCTTAAAATTAAAAAATTAAGCTCTGTCTACAAACTTTATGTGACAACTAAATGTGATGTGCCCATATATGGACATATCACTAGTATATTTGAGCACAACACAATTTTTGTTGTTGTCAAACTTTGATAATGTAGACAGAGCTTTAGATATATATATATATTTAGTAACATTTTTTCTTCATACTTCCAGAAACTAGGTCAGAATTCAGAAAATTTATATTTTGCTGTTCTAAAAGCATTTGTTTATCGCAAAATTATAACCTTTTATAACTATATGGCTTTTCCAAATAGCTTGACTACATATATAACAACTGAAATCTATAAATTACAGTTGTTATTACATGTTCCTTTTAAATTTTCATTACTGCAATATGTATATTATGACATATTCCCAGGCTATAATAACCTTAAGTTCATAATAAGTAAGTAAATTGTTCAAAAATTTGTTTCTTAAAAGCATTTTAAATAGGTTTAATCACGAAGGAAATAAATAAGATTGCCTTTATGGTATAATAAATCAAGATTAGAAGTTAGAACATGGAGGAAATATATATATATACAACAATCAAATAATATAAATATAAATATTTCCTCCGTGATTAGAAACAGTTCATAATACAGTAAGTTCCCACTATTGACCAACCAGCCTGGCACAAGTATTGGTTTTTCAGAAATTCTGATAAAAAAGAAAGATAAAAGAATTTGGGTCTCAGAGAAATTTCAATTTAGAAGAGTTTCCAGTTTTTCCCAGAGTCTGGTATTTTTCATTCTTTCTTTTGACTGGATTGTATTGTCAGTAATGTGGTACTACTGGTCCAGTTACAAGGTTTAAAAGAAAAGAAACGTTAAAACATGCATAACACATATACAGAAAAATAAATGCATACCAAATTCCAGATATATAAAGTAATTTATAAAAGACATACATGCATAGAGTTGACTGATATTTTCATAGGGTAATTTCCCAATAGTTGACGTTCCCAAGCCTGTAGGGGGGGGGGGGGGGGGTTCGTGAGATTAAAAAAAAAACCCTTTTTCTGAAGAAGACGTGCCCTATACAAACAAGTAACCTGAAAGTGCTGGTAAAAGTCCTAATTCGTTTCAATTTTATGTTCAATATTGAGTCACCCCAACCAAGATTCAACAACACTTTTAGCATACAATGCATCTATCACCTATTATTCTATCATATTATTCAAACTGTTAAATGCTATGTGTGAACATACACCTTAAAGCAGCCTTAAACTTACAGGGTCATGGTCAAAAAAGCAAAACAAAAAACGTAAGCAATTATTTACATGTTAACCAATATTTACACCTGCCTAACACGATACAAGTTTTCATCACCAAATTCCAGGTGAGATGTTCTTCATAACATTCGCCTTGGAGTTGTTTGCATACAAGTGTGCTGTCTGCGTCAGACATCGTACAACCTCTCAACCTATTGTGTCTTGGGTATGTGATATTTGCTACCTTGCGCTAATGTCAATTTGTCTATCAGATTAACCCTCTCTCAGAAGGCTATTGTGAAACTGATGCTAGCTTCAAACTATTTACGTTTATTGATTCTTCTGGGCCTATAAGGTGAATGGCCTTGTTATCATTGTTTTTCTGATACCACAACGAGTAAACAATAATTGAGAATGATCATAAAAATTCCTGCATGATGAGATAACAATAGCATATGAGAAAATAGAAGTAGAGGAATTAAATGATTAAGTAACGATCTTTTTGTTTCTGTTCATTTTCTCGTAAACATATAATTTATTATTATTAAATTAAAAATTATACAAAGATATATACAATACAACATATAAAAAAAAAATACATAGCTGTAACTGAAATAAGCCAGATCTAATATAAATATTAAACAAAATTAAACCTAGCAGTTTTGGAAACATCAAGTTGGTAATGGTATGATATAAATAAAACAATGTTAGAACAGACCTCCCAACTCTCAATCGATAATGGTGAGTCTCCTATTTTGAGTCATCTCACACTCTAAGTTTCCCAGTACAATACATACTTTATGATAAACCCAACAAAGGCATTTTATTTTTATAACACTGGGTTCATCAGAGTTTAAATGCATTATTTCTATTAACATTATTTCATGTCAATCAACTGTATTTTTATATTGCAATTCAGTTTTTAATGTAATAGTATTGATTGATTGATCTATATGCATGAATTGAATTCTATGTTTATATAGCAGTATCACAATGCACTTAAAACACAATGATAGTAATAATGGACAGAAACCATTTTCTATGTATTGTTATAGTTGTGATTACATATACTAAGTTATATAAGAAGAAGCACATAAAGAAAATTATTTTTTCTATGCTACTTATATCTTCTACCTTCCTTGTAATGCAAGCGTTACTTTGTGAATTGGTAGTGTAAATTAAATTTTAGAATACAGTCAGTTATAAATGTATTGAAATGCATGGTATAGTGTAGGGAACTCAAGAGAAAAGATGAGACAGTATGGAATGATAATAGGCTCTAAGACCCCACTCAATCCCTCAATCTCAAAGTCTCTCTGGTTATGGGGTTACTTTATAGCAATCTAAATGCTTTACAATGCTTTTATTTCTACTTAAAAGTCACTTACTGATATACTGTACTACTTATACTGTAGGCCTATAGAGCATCACGGTGTGACATCACAACAATAGAGGGCGCTGCATGGTTGCTAGCCAACCAAAAAATGCGTTCAACGCTACTATGTTGATAAACTGTAGGCCTAAAGATTTGTATTTCTATCAAATTATGTATCTTAGCTTGATTTTGTTTAACTTAAACTGTAGTTGAAGAGTAAATAGATTATTAAAAACAAATATTTAGTGATCTTTTTTAGTTTGTTTTTATTGAAAATTATTAAATTTTAAAATGACTACTTCAATAACCCTATTCCAAACCATTGGAGTCACTCAGACGAGGCAGGTTGAACGCATTTTTGGTTGCGCTAGCAACCACGCAGCGCCACCTACTGTCGTGACGTCAGCACCGTGATACTCTATATGCTTTTGTTCTAAGTCTGATTTTTTCAATTCAATTCATCGACATTTTTATTCCATAATCAAAATAAAAACATATACAAATACAATACAAATAATAAGATAATGGAATGGGATACAAAATAAGCACAAGTGCTTTAAGCATGTAACCCTAACAAAAAGATCAAACAATTAGTACAAACAAAAAGAACAAACCAAAATAACATAATGTGATTTACTTAACTTAAATATTTCTATTGTTATAATATTGCTTTAATCTCTGTTTAAACAAACTTAAAGTGGGGGATTGTTTTATATAGTCTGTTAAATTGTTCCAAATATGTGTTCCTTGGTAGGAAATACATTGCTGTCCGACTTTGGTGCGTTTTAGTTGTGGACAGTAGTTTGACCTGTTTCTAGTTGAGTAATTATGGAATGAGGCAGATGTACTAAATAAGTTATTAAATGATTCAGGTAATAGATTATGTTTATATTGATACATAAATATAGCAGTGTGTTTCGTATAAAGGTCAAAAATATTTAATGTTTGGGTTGAAATAAAAAGTGGATGAGAAGGATGCATAAAATGAACATGACAAATATTTCTAAGTGCTTTTTTCTGGAGAATATGTATACGGTTTAAGTTTGTAGCAGAAGTAGCACCCCATACTGTGATAGCATACGTTATTCTAGGTAATATAAGTGCATTGTATACCGTTAACAAGATTTTACTTGATAACATAGACTTCACTTTGTTTAAGACACCAATTATTCTAGAAATACTGTTTGCTACCTCATTTACATGATAATTAAACGATAAAGTTTCATCCAGAAATAAGCCTAGAAATTTAACTTCAGTAGCTTTTACTATACATTCATTTCCCATCCTCAATTCTAGTGAGGTAGTGTCAGCTGACTTATTTCTAGCCTTAAATATAACATATTTTGATTTGTTTACATTTAGCGTTAATTTGTTAGCAATAAACCAGTCCGAAAGTATAGATAACTCCTGGTTCATTGTATCAAAAGCTTGAGTAATATCATTGTGACTATAAAACACATTTGTGTCATCTGCATACATAATCATGTCTACATGGTTACATGCTAGACTAATATCATTAATGAATATAAGAAATAATAATGGACCCAATATGGATCCCTGAGGAACTCCAGTGTTTACTGTCATTTTACTAGATGCAGTATTAACAATAAATGTGTATTGTAGTCTTTTTTTAAGATAGTTTGAGAACCAGTTTAGCGGAACTCCTCTTATACCATAAAATCTTAACTTATCTAATAATATATCATGATCGATTGTATCAAACGCTTTTGATAAATCAAGGAAAACTCCTAGTGTGAACTCTTTATTCTCAATAGCGTTTGTGATTTTTTCAATCGATTGTATTAAAGCATGACTAGTTGAATGGTGTTGTCTAAATCCATACTGTGTTTTACTCAGTACGTTATATTTTGAGAGGTAACAAATCGTTTGATCATACACAATCCTCTCAAATATTTTGGAAAAAAAGGGTAAAATGGAAATAGGCCGATAATTATTTATATCGGAGATGTCACCATTCTTAAATACCGGGATAACTTTAGCAATTTTTATATCAGCCGGGACACAGCCCGATGATAATGACGTATTAATAATATGCAATAAAGGTTTTAAAATAAACGGGGAAGCAGATTTTATGAGTTGGGCACTTATACCATCATGGCCAGGAGAAGTATTCTTTGTGTTTTTAATATAGTGGTTAAGTTCATGTTCAGTAACAGGCTTAAAAAACATTGAAGAGGTAAAATTTCCCTTTAAGAAAGTTCTGTGGGTGATTTCTTCATTTTGAGATTCATGCCTAAATTTATTATTTAGTTTTTCTCCAATATTAATAAAAAAAGAGTTGAATGCATCAGCTTTCTCATCATTATCAGAGAAAGTCTCAGTACCCAATTTTATTTTTGTAGGCAAATTGGTAGTCTTTTTCCTACACATTATATCATTTAGGATTGTCCACGTTTTTTTAATATCTTGTTTATTTCGTTCAAACTGGACCATATAATATTCTTTTTTCCGATTTCTAATAGTAGTGGTTAACTTGTTTCTAAAATGTATGTACGTACTTTTATTAGTAGTGGTGTTATTTTGTTTGTACTTTTTATATAATTTATGTTTTTGAGAGATAGCTCTGGCAATTTCAGCTGTGATCCAAGGAGATTTTAACTTGTTCGCCTTATTTCTAATTCGTTTTAAAGGGAAACAATTATCAATTGTTTTATTTAAAGTGTTTGTAAAATTTTGATAAGCAACATTCGCATTATTTGAGAATAGCACATCATTCCACTGATTACTTTGTAATTCTTGCAAAAAATACTCCGTTTGTTGAGGAGAGTATTGTCGTTTATATACAAATCGAGGATATTGCTTATTATGTTTTTCCAAAGTATCTACACAGAATATTGGGAAGTGATCAGAAATATCAGTAATAAGTATTCCACTTTTAAGGGACGTAGTAAAACAATCGATGTTGCAATAAATGTTATCAATTATTGAAGCACAATTATCGGATATTCTAGTAGGACTTTTTATGATTGGCTGAAATGACTGAGAAAATATTGTGTCTAAGTGTGATTGGATAGTGTTGTCGGTAGATTGTTGGAGTAAGTTTATGTTATAGTCTCCCACAAGGTAAGCTTTCTTTTTTTCTAGATTAATCATTTGCATTACACATGTTAATTCATCATCAAACTTTTGCAAGGAACGTGAGGGTGGTCTATAAACTATACCACAAATAACATTATTTCCTGATTCTAACTCAATCTCAATAAAAATAGTCTCTGCTTCAGTCATACAAGATGACAGATCATTTCTAATAATATATGTTAGTTTGTTGGTAACATAGAACGCTACCCCACCACCTCTCTTATCTTTCCTATCATTGTGAATCAAACTGTAGCCTGGTAACTGGTATAGATTAATATTATCTTTTTCGGTTAACCAGGTTTCACTGAAGGCAATGACGGAGAAGGCATGTACGAGTGAGTCTAAATAGTTTGAGATTAAGTCAAACTTATTAACAACACTACGACAGTTTAGTCCAAATATAGAAAAGTTTGATGATAAATAAATTTTGTTTACTTTGGTTGGACAAATACTAAACCTTAGTGCCTGGTTGGTGTGTGAATAAAAGGATCTTAAACACTCACTGACTCACTTTTCTACTGAATAAATTTTATAATGTTTCCTATTGGTAAGACGTTACGGGTATTGCCATCATTTGTCAACATCCCCCACCAGGGCCATGCCTTCACTTTTTAGAAGCCTCTCATAAGATGTTTGAACAATTTTTATACTTACCTCCTTCCTCCATAATTAATTAATATATTTATTTATCTGTCTACTTATTTCTGTCTTTTACATAATAACACATTCATTGTCAGAGTAGGATTCTAAAAATGGATCAGATATACAACATAAATAATACAGCAATAATATAAACAAGGTAAAACAACATTCTAATTTACGATCAATATTAATTCTGTAAATAAAAAATATTATAAAAAAAAAACAAAAAAAAACAATATTCATGTAATAGTCATTTAAATATTTAAATAATAATATATATTTATTTATCTGGAGGACCAAACTTAAAGCCTTGGCCCTGGCATTCTCACAATTATATTTATTAGTTTATGTTCTGTTATATTGTATTGTGTGAAACAATACAAATTTAAAACTTAAGTACAATATACCAATACAACAAGCTTTGTTATTGGTACATTAAGTAATGAGAATTGAGAGAACTGCACAACCTTAGGTTATTAAGGGCGTGACTATGATACATCATACTTAACGGCTCAAGTTGGCTTATCATTTTAATGTGTTGAAGACCATTTTTTTTTCCAATGTGAAGGTTTTCTATACCCGTCATCACATTATTTCGTATATCACTTTTAAGAAAAGCAATTAATTGGACATAGATTTTATATTATAAGTGTATAAGTTTGTAAATAATGAAAACGAAATGGAAAATGGAGAAAAAAATCATAGCAACAAATATTTTAGGTTTATCTTTTGAGGAAGTTACCATCTAAAATGTTTTTCAATCTGTTTTTGGTGACTCATACTAAATGTTAAAAGAAAATAAATATTAATATTTTCTTATTTTATTAGGATGAATGACCTCGTCCGTTTTAGTATCAAAGTATCATTCAGACAATGCCTTTTCTATCAACAATTTATCATCTTCGTTATAAATAAATCCAAGCATTTAATATAATCTTATTTTCATTACATCTGCATAGTCTGGGTATAAGCTATTAGGGTGTGATACTTCATTCCAATACTTTGACTGTTTATTGAACTCCATGCTCTTACTTAACTGTTTAAATCGGTTATACAGTAAGATTTTCTCTTTTCATTTGCAACATTAGGATCGGTTTCTATTTTCCATTTTTATAGGAAACAATTGATTTCACACTTTCTTCTGTTACAACTGTAATCCAATAGAAACAGAAATAACATAAGAGATTATCTTCCAGTGTTTGTATATTTTAAAGGTTTAAATTTCCCCCGGTTCATTTCTTTTATTGTGTATTTTTTATTCTATAAGTCGCAAGTGTAAATAAAGATTAACAAATTCAAAGACTTTTGAATGGCACACGTCTCTTGTTTCCCTACTCTTTTGTATGGGAACAATCCTTTTGCAGATAAACCCCTTTTTAATAAAAAACAATAACACTATATTTCTTTATTCTTTTAAGTATTGCTAAACCTTAGTCAATAAACTTTTGGGTTAAAATAACAGATGCCCTGGCCTATAGGAGTGTTGAGCTTTACCCCTCAGTCACGGATCACGTTCTGTAGGCTAAGATTTTCCGGTTTGAACTTGTCAATTTAGCCATAAGGTGAAAAACATTGCCTGCTGATTAACACTTCTTTTGTGAAATTTTTTCCATGACTGAATTTATTTCCATTTTATTTGTTAAACATTTGTGAAACAATTAATTGTTTTTAAGCATGTAATCACCTTTCTAGATGAGCGGTTTATTAGACGTGCAGGGTGAAATTAGGTATAGTTTCAGTTGAACTCACTTTTTATTCAACATTTGTCGTAAAAATATATAAAACCAGCTGGTAGAACAACACACACTGTGTTATAATTTCCAACATATTGTCATGTTTAGCTACCGAATTATGTTCTTTCCCCTGCAAAGTTTTAACTGGGCCAGATTAGATATTTAGCCAAACAATAATGACTTTTGATTAGGCAATGTTAGAAGGACACAATCAGCAGTAAACACATTTACTTTGCAATCGGCAGTTGAAATGAACATGAAAGAGCCTTCTTCAGTTGAAGTGGTAGAATTTTTAAAAAGGAACCGAAACCTTGGCGGGGATTAAGAGTAATATACAGAAACAGAAACTAAATAAATCATAGGTTTTCTTATTGAGCTTCTTTTGAACAATAGTTATTTTTCTTGAGGTTAATGAGTGTTTACTTAGTGATAAATAACACCGACTAATATGTAATTAACTATCTTATTAATGCTAATCATGCTTAATAAATAAACTTAGGTACTTCAGAGAAAGACTTAAATACATCAATGAGCCCGGCTCTTTCAATATGTAACAAACGTACCCAGCAGACATCAATATTCAATGGTACTAATTAGAGGATTTATCATTTAGGGAGTTTATGACTTGTTGGTCATGTACCATGCTTCTTATTGCAGGGGCCTAAACATTGTAAAATGAAGTGCTGAACTTAACCTAAAGTCCTATCTTTTGCTTTGCAATTTTCAAACTTAAGGGGGGGGGGGGGGTTAAGAGGAAGGGAGTGTGGTGCCTTTTCTTAGATTATGTAAAGTAATGCTAATTAATAGAAGAATGTTTAAAAAAAATAAAACAGCTAAAATAGAAAAATTATAAAGTAATATGTTTTGAGATTTGCCTAAAATGTGTACAAAATATTGATTTATGATATATTTTTATTTAATTAACATCACTTTCCTAAACGTTCATTTCCCTTAAACTCACTCATTAATTTTGATGATTTAAGTCGTTTAAAACAGGTGGCATAATGCAAATCTGCTTTGACTCCTCGTTAACAAATTTGTTCTCCTTAGCACGCGTCACATCGACCGTTGTTGAGATACCCTAAGAAAGTAAACAAACGCTTGACATAAAGTAGAGAGTTACGATCATAAGCACGTTCATAAATAGATAACGATGGTTGAAACCTTACTCACACGGCAGTCCTTTGCTAACACGTGCGTATCAGTAACATAAGAATTCCATTATATTGTTTACTTTATACAGCGGCTTGACTGGTATGAACAAATTCTAATAGGCCTGTTTTAGTGTATTTATGTTTGAAGAATCAAATAACACCCCCTGAGTTAATAAAAATAACGAGTATACCGATCACAGTTGCATATGAATAATATGAGTAGATTAATTTAACTTAAGAATGATTAAATGAACTTAATTGACCAAACACCTGTATAGACGCACTTCATGATCGGAACAAAAATGAGTAAAAGAATTTAAGAATTTCCTTATCAACACAAATGTAAACATTTTACAGTTCTCTAAACTGTATATAACAATATTGTTATAACATTGAATTATTAAAAATGAAATTTTTAAATAAACAAAATTTATGATAACTGCATTCCAACATCATAGTATCATAAATACTAAATTATAGATTAAAACCAAACATTTTCGATAAAGTTTGTAAAAAGCGGCAGATAAGTAAAAAATAATAAAATAGATATATTATTAATGGTTTATTATTAATTATTATTATTATTATTATTATTAATCGTTTATTATTTGGAAAAAAATATTGTACTTTTAATGAAACAAATAAATAATAATTGTTATGGTTGCATGGCGTTAACATTCTTTGTGATAGTCGGCACAGAAATGAAAAATAATACAATGTGAAAAATAATACATAACAAATATTGTTTATGGTTATGTTATGTAAAATGTCACATGAAATTAGAATGTAAAAGGTTTATTACTTTGGATAACAAACATATAAAAAACTTTAAAATAAATATTAAACAAAATGTAAAATAACAACAAAATCAGTTCAATTTTCATTTAAAAAACTGTAAATATTAAACAGATTAAACCATAACACAAATATTTGTTCTAACAACTATGAAAATAAAACAAATGTTTAAAGAAACTAAAACTATTTATTCAATTTGCATTAAAAAACTATAAAACACTTTATAAACAATACATATCAAACATATTATAACTAAACTATTTGTTCAATTTGTCATTTAAAGTATTTGTATGAATGGAATTTGTAATTACCAGCATGGGTCTGTAAAAATAAATTAAATAGTATGATGTTTTTTATGTGACAGGACACAGTACATGATTTTGCATCAAGTGTTCCTTCTAAAATGTGGAACTTGATCCAAAAGTGGCCACCACAGGGGTTCTACAAATAGAAAACCACAGATCATCAACCCGTAAATTAATTCATAGAAATGCCGGTAACGCAGCTTAATTTAACTCGTGAGAAGTATACCAAAGGACTGTCGTACATGCTAGGACAAAGCTGCACCTAATATTATCATTATGTGTAAAACATAATTCTGATTAAAATCAATTATCTTGTAAATGGAACAAAAAAACACCTAAGGCTGTAGTTTGTGTAGTAAGCCAATGGCAATTTTAATTCGTAGAACCTCATAGTAAATGATGACTAAAGATGTCTGTATTAGCAAGATGTGGGTGATGAATTCTTCTCCCTGTCACCCTTCCTCCAAAACAACAAATTTAATTTATCAATTCCATGGAAACGATTGCAATTTATCTTAATAAATGATATGATTATTTCCATTAAGTTATACAAAATTGATTTATACTCCAAAAACAATAAAATAATATCTCAAGAGTCGGGCATCTTCACTTCAAAATAACAGCAGCAGAATCAGAGCAGGATCTTTATTATAAAGCTCTGTTTACACTATCAAACTTTATGTGACAAAAAAAAAGTGATGTGCCCATATATGAACATGATGACAATATTGCTACCTTATTTAAGTATATCACTACCATATTTGTGCACTTTTTTTTGTCAAACTAGTGTAGACAGAGCTTAAGAAATGTTTTTAATCAAATCAATGTTCAGTTAATTTTTTACCAGGAGTTATCAGTATTAAAACAATGAAACACCATTTTTTGTTTATTAATTAATAATTTAATTGTTCAGTAGTTGTTTTTTTTTCCTGTGAAGTTTCCTTATTATATAATAAACCTTTCTTGTTATTACACAAACCTATTAATATTGTTATATAATTTATTGAGTTTCCGTCCTGAGCAAATAGGTTGCTCTCAATTATCTCATTATTGTTCTCTCCAGGATCCTCTCCATTGGCCTGTTCTTGCAATAAATGTGGCAGGCAATCAGACATTATGTATAGGTGGCCCATAGTGGAACCTTGATTTAAACACTGTGCTCTGGCAATTCTTAAGCTCTGTTTACACTATCAAACTTAATGTAACAAAAAAAGTGGTGCACCCATATATGGACACGATGAGATAGAGTTTTAGATATGATCCTGATATAAACTCTATCCAATGTATTTTCTAATAATTCCATTATTAGTGCCAAGCCTACAGTCCTTACAAAATTTTTAAGTTTTGTTGGTAGAGACTCTAATTTAAGTGGGCAATTTGAATAAGGTGCTTTAATATGGATAACTGTTTATGATAGTTACTTTTTGATTGACAACTGAAGGAGGATAAGATATGGGTAAAGTGAGTGAACTACTTAATGTAATTGCAATCTGATAAATATTACTCTATTAATGGATATGTAACATGAGAATGCTAATACGGAAAGTGATTTACATAATGTACAGGTGAATGAAATAACATCTACTCTTTGAACATGTTATCCTATAATCCGTAAGCTTTAAAATAAATTGTAACCTTATCCATAGCAAGGTGGATCAAGCTATTACATAAATGTATATGCCTAATGGCCAATCACTCAAGCCCAGTATAAAATAAACCACAATAAAATATTATCTACTGAATAATATTTTTAACATGCAAACATTAAATATGATTATGTAAAAAAAAAAATCATCATAGCTTCACTGTAGGGTCATACATTTTGGGTCTTACCCCCACTTGTATACAAACCAAACAGGGGTGCAGCAGCCACTTCGAGACATAAGGCACTTGTGGTACCTGTTTTACTGAAAAATACTATGGACTTGAACTACCAAGACGACAGGAAAAATTTATACTAGGAACTGTTCATGACAGGGTTTGCAATAACATAGGTGGCCAGTTTTCATCGATTCAAAGGTAGGATCTCTTTAGTGATGGACTTAGCATCCAGTATAGCTTATAGCTAAATTTGTGCGATAAATCGTAACATTTTGACCCTGGACGGGCCAGGGACTTAAACTACTAATTTCACCCCTTTATTTCCCACGCTTGTCCTACCAAATCCTCGGAAATATATCCCATAAATGCTGCACCTCCTCATATATGAGTAGAGGGATAAGCCCATCTCATTGAACACTGAAAAACAAGGTAAAATGTTACGGGGTGGGTTTACATGACAGAATATAAATGTAGAGGTACACATATATAGGGATGCTATTATGTAGTATTTGTTATCAGTAAAAATCAATTTAGTTAATGATACACCTGATTTTCCATATCCAGCACACCATCCTAACCCCCAAGGGGAAATAGTGCTTCTATCTGCATATCACAAATTATATTTTAATATGATCACCTCACTTCCGAAACCGACATCAGTACAGAGCATTTCAACACATCAGGGAATATGGCCCAACAAAGAAAATGTGTGTAAGAATGCAGGAGTATTCATTAGTTATTCTGTGTAAGAGACACCGACAGATACACCGAAACGTGACCCAAACATGAATTGATTGATAACGACCTACATTACCGTTGTCTAAAGTATGCTCACTTACGGCTAATCCGTCGGTAATAACTGGACTGGACAAACTAGAAATGTTGTTATGTTTAGTTAAAAAAAAAAAGTAACAATGAGAATGCTACGATAACATAAAAAATAATTTTGAATAATTACAAAACCTTTCAAACTCTTATCTCCTAATTAAAACTTTTTTTAAACATTTAATATAAAAAACTAAAAGGTGTCATTTTATTTTCTATGGACTTAAATAAGATGTGTTAATTTATTATTCATATGTGTGTTTATACAACAGTCACCTATGTTGTTTTTTACTGGTGTAAATTGTGGATAATCATAATTTTTTTTTTTTATTAATTTTTTTTCCAATTTTTTTGTTGTTTTTTGATATATCGTTTCAAATTAATTAATTAAATTTCAGTATATCACCGGGCGGTTTCGAATTAATGTTCATTGCCTAATGTGTTTATATATATATATTATTATATTGGATATATATATATATATAAATCCAAAGGCAAATTACTGAAAAAATGACAATGCTGTGGGTATCAGTGGCTGGATCTCAATGGAGATACAAAATAAAAGCGAAAAGCTAAATCAAAACGAGAAGTAAAACTGGCAGAAAAGTTAGCAGAGCTTTCGGGCAACACTAGCCCTTCATCATATATATATATATATATATATATATTGAAATGCTATATTTTATCTTTATGTGCTACTTGGTAACAGGCTCTTGTCAAAGGGATTTATTCCCTTTTGTATTTCCCCATGGAGAAATAAGTTAGTTTCCCACTTACTTTGTAGTTGTTTGTTTGTTTGTTGTTGTTAATTGGCAATAAAGAATAAGAATTGACATTGTCACATTGCGATTGATATCAAATTCAGAATTTTTTTTACAAAAAAGGTAATAAATAAACAAAAATGTGTGAACCACCTGTTAAAGGAAGCAATGATACCCACATCCTGATATAATTCCGTAAATTTACAAACAGACGAAAGTTTCTTTGTTAACGAGAGCAGGATTAATTATTAGTGGACATCCAGGAAATATTAATAAAATAACCAGATTCATCATAATGAAAGACTTATTGTTTTTTCTCTTTTATAAAATGATATGATAAGACTAAGAGACATTTTTTTCTGGCATGTTTGTCATATAAAATATTTTACTTTTCAGGAAATATCAATAAAATAACCAGATTCATCATAATGAAAGACTTATTATTTTTTTCTCTTTTAAAAAAATGATATGATAAGAGACATTTTTTTTCTGCCATGTTTGTCATAAAAATATGTTACTATTCATTATGATGAATCTTGTTATAAAATAGTACAAAACTGACTCCAATACGAGAGGCAAGCCTTGATTCAACGTTTCAATCTTTATTTGATCATCATTTATTTATTTATTCAAGCATGTTTCAAGAGGGTGACCCAGCCAGCGGAAGCTGATTTTAAGGGGCCCTCAACAATACGACATAAAACATAACAAGTAAAAATATAAAACATCATCATCATCAGGAATAAACAATAATTCTAAAGGCAGACAATTATAACTAAAGTCTATTGTCTTAAGTATGGGTAAATGAGATATAAATAAGCCATACAGGGTGTTACAAAGAAAATCAAAATAAAAGACTGCAGCCACACAAGTAAAAATCAGACAACAATTTTAGCTCTTTGATTTTATTGAAGTTTATATAAATAAATACCAGCTCTGCTAACTTTTCTGGCTGTTTACTTTATATCGTTTTGATTTAGCTTTTCGGTTTTTTTTTTGTATCTCCATTGAGATCCAGCCACTGATACCCACAGCATTGTCATTTTCAGTGCTTATTTTATTTTGTATCTCCATTGAGATCCAGCCACTGATACCCACATCATTGTTATTTTTTCAGTGCTTAGTTTATTTTGTATCTCCATTGAGATCCAGCCACTGATACCCACAGCATTGTCATTTTTTTTCAGTAATTTGCCTTTGGATTTATAAATAAATACCAGTATATAAATAAATAAATAAATAAATACCAGTATATAAATTCAAATATAGAAAATACATGTGAATATATTAAATAGCAAGCTCATTTAAAGGTTTTTAAAATTTTATTACAATTTTAGGCTACAAGAAATAAAACTTGTTTATTATTGTGTTATTGCCAGTTTCTTGGCAGCAGAGACAGGGCATACATTCAACTAGTTAAATTGTAACCTGAAAAAGTGGTTAAAACACTTGAATGATTGTAGGTTAGAATACCAACACAAAATAACGGTTATTTGATTGACCGCCGTTGTCCTTGAGCCAACTATTGAAGCATCTTGAACGTTTGAACGCCAAGCATATTGCATTTTGGGTAATGTGAATACTTTTTGCCGACAACCACTGACTGATTAAAACAGTTATTTTTGGGAGCATAAATTAAGTTGAAATGCAGTAAATATAAATTCAATTGTTTAAATAAATTGTTTGTTCAGCACTATGCAGCAGCAACCAACCCTACAGTAAGTAACAAAAATCTAACCGAAGGTTACCATCTAGTAATGGAATTTACATTTTAATAGATACGGTACTAGCATATATGCATTTTCCCATCTGTTGATACATATTCTATAAAGCGATGCATCTTGAAATATATTATTTCTAGGTTAATGTATTCAGAGACAAAGACTTGATAAGTTAATAACCTCCAAATTTGTACTTTTGATTGTAGCATTGTAAGGACACCTACTGCATGATTATAACAAATTACCTAACATTATCGCCATCAAAACTCAATGAAGGGTGTACAATGCGCATCTCTTAATGATTTTCCTGTTAGTTTGATCACTTTTAGATAGGCGCGGTGAAAGATGGTGTAGGCGTACCAATATCAAGCACGTACTAGTGAGAATAATGCTCTAATCAAATGGATTTCATAACTCAATTAGGAGATAATCAGGCAGATTTTTCTCCATGGAGAGACCTACTAAGAAACACACACTTTTTCTTGGCTTGGTGTTTTAATCGGAGGCCTTGTAATTTTGGCCTAAATAATAGATCAAGTGGAAAGTTTAACAAGGCATAAATGTTCTTGTAATTACATTAATCTAATCAATTTGCTTAAATAAAGTGTTGAAAGATAAAGATAGTAAAATATATTTATGGTATGTATTTATGGGATTTGCTGACAACCAAATTTCTTTGTTTTTTTTACGAAGATAAATAAAGTTTCTTGTATCTTATTGTTAAAGTTAAATACAGTATACAGTACTTTTATACAGTTTTTGTCAAGTGCTTAATTGTATCATTTGATTGCATACACTTTTGTGAACTTACTGAAAAAATTGAAATATTGTATTACTATTTATTTATATAAAGATCAAAGTTAGGGCATAGCCACATTTAATAAATTTGTCTACAGTAGCAAATGTGCCTTGATTCTCATAATTTACTTCAGTCCTACCAGCTGATGATGGTTCAAAATGTAATAAATAATATGTTACTCTAAAATTATTTTTTTTCCTTCTATTTTGCACATTTTTCCTTAATATAATTATCAAGAATAGTACATGGTTGGTCTTCTAATATATGTATGCTAAATACACTACAAATGTTTCATTTTTTACTCTATAACTACAGTATGTTAATTATTATAGGCCAACAAATGAATAAAATTTCAAACTCCCAAGTAAACAATTACTAATAAATCAATTTGTTCACACATGGTGGAACTAAAGTACACTACAGTATATTAATCAAATCAAATCAAATCAATTTTATTTCCACAATATTATAACATACATACAGTATAATAAATGCAATTAAGTATTCATGTGGGGGGAGAGTCATATAAGTCAGAAAGACTTTAAGTTTGACCCACCCCAAGATATAACATTATTAAATACGAATATGAAAAAGAAAAAAAAATATATATATATATATATATAATACATAAACTAATAATAAATAATAAAAAACAAAGCTACAATAATGTCGAAAAAAACATATAGAGCAGAAAAAAAAAAGTACAATTACATGTTGTGCAAAATTACTCATTCAAATCATGACTCGGACTCTATTATAGTATTAGGATGTTCTCTCATGCTTAACAGTGCCACTATACCTTATTTAGAAATAATTGATATTACTTAATACCTGTCGGATGTTGTGGAGGAATAAAACTAATGAATCAAATTTGTTTACAATAGAAAAACAAATCCAATAAATAATTAAAATGCTAAAAGTACAATTACTTATGTAAATACTGTAACACACCCAAATTTGATAATGAAAAGTACAAACAACCCGTAAGCCTACCAGTACTCATTACCCTTACCAGCAAATTAAAACTGTAAATCTAAATGTATATATTAATTAAAACGAATGGATATGGAAAAACTAATGAAAACATATTGAAAGGCCAACCCTATAAAACAGTAAAAAATAAATTAAAGAGTGGTTAATATTCAGGAAAAGTAAGATTTTATAAATTAAATGAGTTATCTATTGTGATAAAGGATAATCTGTATAAAATGTAGGTCGCAAGATGTTTGAGAAAAAGTGCATTATACTGTATTACAAATAAGACTACATTGTTAATTGACAGAAGAAAAACAACATTTTTTGGATAATGGAAGAAGACAATAAAGGTCAATACTATTATTCATTCTGAATTCATTTAAAACGAATTCTTATCTGGTTCTTTAAAAAAAAAGTGGGTAGCCTACACCAACAAGGTAATACAGTAACAAACAGGGTGATTCTAAATCCCTCTTCTGAAATTAATTTATTCCTGTCTGGTTCTGATATAAAAAAAGGGGTAGCCTATACACCAAGGTACTGGTAATACATTAAAAAAACCCAGGCTGATGCTAAATCCCTCTTCGGGAATTTATTTAATCTTGTCTGGTTCTGATATAAAAAAAGGGGTAGCCTACATCAAGGTAATACAGTAAAAAAACCCAGGCTGATGCTAAATCCCTCTTCTAAAATTCATTTATTTCTGTCTGGTTTTGATATAAAAACAGGGGTAGCCTACATCAAACACTGTAAAAAATACTCCAGGGTGATGTGGTAGACTTATAAGCAATTTATCATAACTATAAATACTATATAATGCATGCTAGACTTTTATTACCAAGGCAGACACCTATTCATAGCTCATGAATCATATAGTACACTGACAGTACAGAGTGTGCCTAGAGTTTAAGGCCAACGTTAACAACAGAACCCCACAATTAACTTTATTATTGCACACGTTCGTTCGAAGATGATTTTTTTTTAAAGAATGTAATAATAGTTAAATCAATGTTTTAATAACCTGTTTTGGCAGCTGTTCTCAAGTTGACATTGGGTTGTGTATAGCAAGCTAAACTGATGATATTATTCGTGTGTACCTCCTTGCTCTCACCTTGCAATGGATAAAGGAATCTAGATCAATAAATGTTTGTAGTTAGGGATAGGATTCTTAGCGAGGTAATTTAAAATTGTGTATGGTTTGGGTGGTGAGAGAATAATGTTGAGTTGCACGTCAAAATACCTGTAAATTGCATATTTTAAAATAACTCCTCTCGGCTGCTAAATGTTTGTAGTTAGGGATAGGATTCTTAGCAAGGTAATTTAAAATTGTGTATGGTTTGGGTGGTGAGAGAATAATGTTGAGTTGCACGTCAAAATACCTGTAAATTGCATATTTTAAAATAACTCCTCTCGGCTGCTAAATTCTCCAAAAACCGGACTTTTCATGAGGTCCAAAACATCAACAAATTTTGTTTTACCATTAAAAACACTTTCCAAATACCATACTTTCCAGAAGAAATAATTAGGCTAGCCCAATGGTACCCAGTATTGGGAGAGTTGACTGTAGTAATTTTACTTAAATGTTTTCTTAAGCTCTGTCTACACTATCAAACTTTATGTGACAAAAATGTGCACATATATGGACATGATCACTACCATATTTGGGCATATCACTACTATATTTGGGCACATCACACTTAACTCATCATTAAAATAACATTATAAAAAAGCCTAATGGGCACAAAAGAAACTGAAGGACAATCTCATTTCCAAGCCAAGGATTTCCATATTATGTCCATTTATAAAATTCTTTTGATATGATTTTTAACAATTGATATTCAATTGAAGGACGTTATCATTTCATTTTACCAACTCTATGATATTTATTTAAACTAAGTAAAATTATTGCTCAGGTCATTGAATGGTAAATCCCTGCCTCTCACTATATATATGAAATTATTTACATATCATTATTATTGATTTTTGTGATAAGCATTTTAACAATGATCTTTTAAAACCAAGAGATCATGAAATCAAATCATTTATACATTAGCACAAAGGGATATAGCTTGCAATCGTTTTGTTGCAACAATCATGTCACTCATCCAACATTAATGATCTTTGTTATGACTTCATTCCAAAGCCAACAGATGTAAATTTATTGTTAGGGTACCCACCCAATTTATAAACTGCAAACTTGGGTTCAATCATAAACATTTATAGTGGAATCACCATTTGGAAACTTTTTTTAAAACATTATCTGGTTTTGGGAAAGTTTCCAGTTTTCAGAAAGTCCAGTTCAATTTACTCCCAGCCTGTTTTTAAAATCTATATTTAAAATGTAATACACATCCTATCCAACTCGCCAATTACAGGGTGGCTAAACTATTTGACTTGGGGAATAGAGTTGAAAGAGTCATGAGTTACAACTCTAGCACTAGGTAGGGCTTGAACCCTGAACCTCGGGTTTAGAAGGCAAGCACATTAGCCAACAAGTGACAGCTACACTAAACTTTTTTTTTTATACCTGTCTAAAGATATACTATTTCATTCATTTCAAATGTAAATTAACTGAAGAGGAATTGCTAGTATTGAACACTGTAAATGGTCTGTCTATACTATCAAATTTTATGTGACAAAAAAATAAGATGTGTCCATATGGACATGTCACATCACTGCCATATTTGGGCATATCACTACCACATTTGGGAACATCACAATTTTTTTTTTCAAACTATAGTGTACAGTGTAGATAGAGCTTAAGTCTAACATGTTTTTATGTGCATGTTAAGGCAAAGAGGTGAACAAGTTTTAATGCTCTTTCAACATTAGGAAATTCTTTTATTGAATACAGGTCGAAGAACATTAAAGGAGAGTAGCATTACAGTAATAGTATTAAGGAGAACTGAGGGGAAAAAACAATGCTGTAAAATTGTCACAATTCAACAATTTTAATTTATTAGTACATAAGCTAAAGCCTTCAATTTTGATAGTTGAATAACTATAGGTATTTAATCTCATTAGTGGCAAAACCAGCATGATGTTTATGAAATGTGACAGCGGACTCGTTCTCTATGCCCTATCTGCAATCAGGAACATGCTGTCGGACGATGTTAGCTTAGGCAACCGGGGAGAGCTAAAACATCAAGGGGCCCATTCCACAGGGTAATAATTTTTTATGGGCCTGTGCTGGAGGCTTATTGAGCATTCCAGCTTAATTTGGAAAAGCAAGCCTGGATGATGAAATGAATTGAAAATTGATGGCTTTTCAATTTGGTATGTACTGGTATCATTAAGCTGGGTTCACATTTTTTTAAATAACAGCACTTTTATCATTACACTAGTGGTAAAAGTTATAAAATTAACACCAAAATGAATCTCTAAAGTAACAAATTCTAAAAGAAAGATTTGAATTATAGGCCTACTGTATAATTTTTTTTAAAAAAGAGGAGAGAGGAGGATACATCATATGACAAGAACCCTAACCTAGGAAGTAGGAATATTGGAGGATTGTCACTAAATATTGATTTTTATCGTGGGTATTAAAATATTTAATACTTAGTCAGAACATATGCAAACATATAAATGTATTACTATTAACTAAATAGACATGAAGGTAAATAATGTACAGCATTTATATGAAAAAAAGCAGATTTTTTTTAAAGCAAAAACACTTTTTGTTGATGGGCAGGATACACAAGGCAGGCAGACCTGGGGCTTGGTGACTGACAAACCAGATACAGCTACATAATCATAATAAGCTTTGATAAACAATTCAACTAATCTATTATTTAAAAAAAAATTATGATAAAGCACAACTCTAAAAAGGCTTTTGGAATCAGCAGATTACAAAGTCAATCGAGAAAAAGAAAAAGTTATTATAAGATACTCCTTTTTACAAATTGCAACACATCTTAAAATATTCCGTCATTTTGCAATGTAAAATGAGGAAATATAATACTGCTCTAGGCAAGTTCACTGAACAAAAATTATAAGTTCAATGTAATAATGAAATTAAAATAAATCAAATTCAGCAAAATCAAACAATGAAATTTAAGTAAAATAGGAAATAATAAGGATCAAGAGACACAACAGGAAATTTATAATAAAACAAAAGATCATTTTTGGTTCAATGTCTCAATAATCCAGGAAGTCCATACAGCGTTAATGCTTTTAATGATCTAGAGCCCTGTTCACACAGCTGTAAATTACCGACTTATGTGAAAATGGTCAAGTGATGATTCCATTCTTTCATTTTTGTAATGAATATTTATGTATGTTAATGTTTTTTTTTTTTTGTGAATGGAAATAAAGAAACAAACAAACAAATGATTTAGAGCTCCGTTCACACAGCTGTAAATTACCGACTTATGTGATGCTTACGTGATGATCTAGAGCCCCATTTACAAATCTGTAAATTACCGACTTATGTGAAAATGCTCAAGTGATGATCTAGAGCCTCGTTCACACAGCTGTAAATTACCAACTTATGTGAAAATGCTCAAGTGCCTCTGTAGCCTACCTATTCAAATTCTGGTCCAATTTTGCACTTTTACTTAGACTCTATTCACACAGAAATGGGTAAACTACCATAACATTATCTGGGTAAAAGGTTATAGACTGGAAATAATGGTAAAATGCTTACTGCAATATTGCATATATGTGAAAAGGGCTTATAATTGTACAATGCAAACTTATTGTATACCTCAATGTTCTCTCTACACTAAACAGTTTAGTCATAAATCTATTCATATTATCACTCTATAGATAAATAGTTTGTCCACATAAGGTTTGTGGTACACCATACAATTCCCCAAAAAGGAAGATGTCTCGACATTACGTGCAGATACACAACTATCTTCTAGAGTAAAGTCCACAATCAGACAACTTCAGAAACCCAAGTTTAGGCAGGAATGGACTATAGAAGTCTGGTAAATCCCATGACAAGAAAAAAAGAAGAAAATTTCATTTTTTTTCTCCTTTTGAATGTCCAAACTATCTGCAGTTAACAGTTTACATTTGGATAAGATTCTTACTTTATAATGTTTAAAATAAATGTGATTTAAATTTATTTTAAATTTCATTTTTTATATGACAAATATGCTTTGAAAATATTATTGTACAGTATAAAGCGTATAAGCTTTTAATTCACCTTAACCTGTTTAAAATAAATGTGATTTAGATTTATTTTAAATATCATTTTTTATATGACAAATATGCTTTGAATCTACTACTGTATAAAGAAGAAGCGTTTAATCTGTAACTCTGACAACTGCTCAAAATTCAGTAAATTCCTATTTTCAATGATAATTGATCATCCGGAACTAACTGTCCATATTTGGAAAGATTCTCACGTACTGAAGACAATTCAGCGTAATAAAAAGCGCAAGCCATCCATCAATTTCAATACCCTAACAATTTTTTACTACTTGTTAAAACAGAGTAAGCTTACAAGATGTTCAGAGGCTAAAGTTTATGAGCAGAAGTCAGCTCCTAATGGACACTTTAACTAATACCTATTAACATTCTACGAGACATAGATGCTATTATTACTTCTCTTCCAACAAGAACGTGGAAAACAGATACTGTACATCAATGTACATCTTAATTTTTGGAATATATTAAAAATCATATTATTTTTGTGTGTGCATGGTTTGTACGTTGTATGTTGTTTTCAGCATATTATATAGAGGTACCTCACAAGGTATACTTTAGCTTCTAAAGCTCTGTTTACACTATCAATCTTTATGTGACAAAAAAATGTGATGTGGCCATATATGGACATGATGATGTCATACCACTACCATATTTTGGCATATCACTACCATATTTTGGCATATCACTACCATATTTGGGCACATCACACTTTTTTGTAAAACTAGTTTGATCGTGTAGACAGGCCTTAACGTTTTCTTATTTACAGATGACAGTATGGACAGACAGACTAAGCCTCAGAAAACAACTACAAGCAATATTTTAATATTAATTATATATACAGTATGGAATAAGAACTTTACTGAACAAAAATAAACTGTTTACCAAATTATCTTGAATACTGAAATATTGCAAAGCATACATGCTAAAATTGTAAGTTTATTTATGAGTTTATTAATAATTCTTAATCATAATGAATCCTTTAGTAGTCTCTTTTACTGCCATAAATATATTATTAAATGATTGACTACATAACCAATGTCATGTGTTTGTCAGTAGATCAGGTGCACATAAGAGGTACAAAACATACCAATGTGTTCTGAAATAATTACAGCCTTTATAGAAGTTCACGTAGGCACACATAACTGTCTAAAAATAAGCGAACTGGTCTGCTTTTACTAAATAACTTCCTGTCAAAGCTTTCACTGCTAAATCACATTTCCAGAGACAAAACTTGTTTACAAGTATTCCTTAAAAAGCAAGACAAAAGCATCAAACAAAAAATTCATTAAAAATAAAATCCGATCCAACCAAAGACAAGGGGAAAACACCCTGCGAAGAATTTAATTTCCTTTTTTTAGATTCTAATTAATTCAATTCCTTGTCTAAATATAGGTTTCGTACCAAGTTGTACCTGTAAATAGATTGTGTTTATGTGAATCGATCCCCATCTTAGCCCAAGCCAACCTCCCAGGGCCTGTACAGACCCATGCTTGTGCATAGTATTTCACCTAGAAGAGTACAAAAGTTAATTAGCCATACTGTTATTTAAAGTATGGAGGAATTAGTTTCTAAGTGATGTATCCTTACAAACAGATTTTTGTTGTATGTTTGACTCGTTCGTTTTAATCCAATTAAATAACTTCTGTTTTCACGGCTTCTACAGTCACTACTTACTTTCCCATGAAGATGTGTGGGTTCGGTATTGTTCAGCAGCGTGGGAGTCCGGGGTTCATTGCATTTTCCAGAGTAGAAAAGTTGTGTAAATATGAGGGAAATTAAGCATAAATGGTAACTTTGTTCAAAGGCATCTTAAAACAAATGGAAACATTGTTATAGTCTTTAAATTAAGGAATTTCGATGAAAAGATTTTGTGTTGGGTCAATTAAACAGCTCACATCAAGCAAAAGTAATGAAATTAAGCCTTGAGGTTTCTTATCAGTATACTTGGGAGAAATTAACTCAAGTACAAAGAACATAATAGTTGGCTCAACCATTTAAAAACAGAAATGAATCACTCATTTTAATTATAAAATCTACATAAAACTCAATTAAACAAGTAGTGACTCAGGTAAAAATCAATAAAACCTATTTGAATGAAACCAGTAGGGGATTATCTAAACGTTTATCACCTTATACAATACAAGGCTAAATAGATTAGTCAAACTGACTTCCCTATTTAAAAAATGGAACAGTCTGTAAGTTGTATGGTTGACTGGTTTAGCAAGATTAGATCATTCTTATAGCTGACAGCATTCACAGTGGAAGTACATTTTTACAATACTCCAGACTAAAGAATCCCCAAGACATCAGCAAGAGATGCTGTGAATACCAGTATTATAACTGTAGCAATGTTTGGATAAATATTTTTTTCTGAAACTAAAACAAGGATACTTAGTAGAGGAATTATTGTTCACTCAAAAAGTTTTAATCATGGTGAGTTTATAACTTTATATTTAGTATAAAATTCTGCAATTTCTTTTTGGTTGTGTTACTTTTAGCTTTTGCTTAATTTATTTGTATCCATTGAGAACTACTGTAGCCACTGATACCAACAGCATTGTCATTTTTGTTTCAATAATTGCATTAGATTTATTGATATATAGCAAAGGAATACAGTAGCAGTAGTTAGTTTGTGTTTTTCCAAAAGCTTGATATTTTTTTTCTGAATTTAATTTCTTTAATCAAAAAATATTTTTTTGTTTATTTTTGTTTTAAATTGTGATACAGTGTACTGGTACCCAACAGGGCACCGTCCCCAACAGCATTTCAGTATGTTGTATATTTCATATTGCTTATTTAAAAAAATGATAAATTTAATTTCAAGTTGATTGATTAATTAAGCATATGTACTGGTTGTATTGGCAGCTGTTAGGTAATGCTTTGCAATTGATGGGCGTGCAGTCTCAGAAATATATTTCCAATAATTGGTTTTGCAATTTTAAATTAGTTTATGGTGTGTATATACTGTAATGTAACTTTGTATGTTGGTGTAATAGCATGGCTGTTGAAATGTTTCATCAGAATCAGATGTTCTTACTTTGAAACTTTGTTGATACTAAATTTGATAAATGTAATTTATATATTTAAGTATTTAAACATAAAATGAATGTCAACTGATTACAAAGTACAACGTCCTCCGACAAAACAGGTCGGAACGAAACACAAAAGTATAATCACCACCAAACTATGAACTAATATTTATATAAGGTCTCAAATTGAAGTGTTTGTAAACTAACTTTAGCTAGGCTGTTATATCCACTGATTAGCACGTACTGTTTTGATAGGACTTATTAGCTTTAAAGCACCTAACGATTTTAGAGTCATTAATCACACATGTTTTATCATTAAAAATACCATTTTTCTATATTGTACCAAGGAAGTCACAACTCCCTGATTGTACTAGTGGAATTAAAGTTTTAGCTCAGGTTTTTTGAAGTGAAATAATTGTATTGTTTTGTTAAGGGCATTTTTTTTTATGTGATACTACTGAAAAAAAGATACAGTAGTCTGAAAATAAAAATTGCTTGAGGAATTTTTGACTTAGGTCACATGATTTGTTAATTCCTACTTCCACATGATATTAAAATAAAACATTGTAAGAATACACTTTAATTACTGGCATCCTCAATTCAAGATGGTGCCCATTAAATATTGTTATCTTTATGTAAATGAGAAAAGCTCTATATTAGATACCATTAAAACTTATTATGATAAAACCAGCATTTAAACATAGTAGTGTTCATTTAACTATCCAAAATCCAGCCAGCATTTTAAAGAACAAAGATCTGTACACAATACACACTGTACTGTAGCTATGGATGAAAATGTATGAATTCCAGTTTTCTGTCTGATTTTGAGTGTGAATTACTATACGGTACATGTACAGCTATTGGCAGTGGCATTCACTAAAGCATGGTTCCCACTAGCGACGTAACGCAACGCAAGTGAATTGACCAATCAAAAGCGATGGCTTATTTGCTTGTGATTGCTAACTGTCTATAACTTTGTTTGTCATTGGTTAAAACGCTTGCGTTGCGTTTACGTCCTTGCGTTACGTTCTAGTGGGAACCAAGCTTTAAAAACTCTTAATTACTGTACATCAGTGAATTGTTAGTGTCTTGCTCTTAAACACTTTATCTTTTTCCACAAATGTGGTTCAGTGTTAACAGGGAGTTGTAAATACAACTCCCTGGTGTTGACTTTACTGAAAGAATGTGTCAGTGCTGTATGCCAACACAGCATGTTCTTCATCAGTGTGAACAGAACATAATATACTGTACCAACATACTGTACAGTACTTAATTATATTGATACTGCTAATCCTACAATTAAATGCAATCACAAATTTTCAGCAAGTCTTCAATAGGATTTAGCGACTTAAAAAAGTTTAGCCATGTGCCTTGCTTGAAAGCTATGTAAACATTGTTTTTACCTGTGAATTGGCCCAGGTGGTAGCCACTTCCAGATACTTGAAAACACAATTGTTTACATACAGCTATTAAGTAGCATGTTAAATAAAGATACAATTAAGTGCTTTTAGAACATGATATCCTTGAGCACTGTTGATATGGCAATGCTATCGAATATTAAATAATGCTTGAGAGTTTTTATCTAAATACAACATTTTTTTCAATTCAAACAAGATATACACACTGTATTAAAAGTGACCCAATCATTAAAAAATCATTGATCTTGAACCAATTTTTAACATAAATTAATGGAGGACAGTTTCTAAGTGTAATTCTAGAAAAAACATCAATTGGTTAGTGGCAACTTCTTAAAAATTTCATCAACTAGTCTTGTTTTCAGAATAATTATATATACATTTTAACAATTTACATAATTTAAGGAATTTAGGTTTAAAGTTGGCTCTGTTAATTTTGACTAGAATTATAATTTATCAACATAATGTGAAAGATTTACAGGTAATAGTAGACAATAGTGGATTACTACCATTATTTTAAACATCAGGTAGAAATACTTTTGTTTTAAAAACAAAGAAAATAGAACACACAAAAGGTTAAAATATTTCATCAAAGAATTACTTAAATTTAGAAAGTATTAGAATTATATAGTTTTGCTGGTATGAATAAAAGTTAACAATGTGTGGATAGAATACTAAATCACCCTTTTTATTATTAGTAAAATTTAATTTTGGCAAAGAATTACAAAATAAGGGTATACATGTACACATTTTACATATTTATTAAACATAAATGAAATTATTTAAAGATTTTCCTCTGTAATAAAAAAAAAGTATTTTAATTGCTTGAACAATTAGTTGATGCAAACAATTGTCAATGTTATTCGTTTTAGAAGGGATTTATTTTTGCTAACCACATTTTTGCTGTAATATAACTTGTAATATATTAAGCATAAGTAGTTACTGTTGCTAGGTTAGTTTTAAAAGGTAGATTATCTTTTTCCTTTTATTTTATTCTCTTAAAAAAGTATAGGTTTTTAAATTCTTTATCAGCTTCAATGTATTATTTTATTTAGTTGTTTTTTAGTTTATACTTGAAAAACAAAAGTTAGAGCTTAAATGACCATTGGCCTAGGGTCAGCTGGTCATCAGTGGACAAGTCCAGACCTTCAACTTAAAGAGTAACAGGTTCACCCCCTAAAATTGTTAATCTACAGTAATACTTTAAAAGACTTCTATTCATTATCAATTACAAATACACTACAGACTTTACAATGCAATAGTTTACCTCTATCCTGTTTAGTCACTATCTGGGTATTAGAACAAAAGCCAAGAAGAAAAGAACTGGACACTTAATAGAACAATTGCCTGTTAATAGACAAAAGACCCTGGCTCTACCTTGGCATGATCTTAATAAACCGTTCAATTGTTAGTGTATTAAAAAGGACTCCTCTTTCTGACCTATAAATAAGTGCTGGGTGTAAGGATTGTCATTATTGGGTAGATGCCAAATGCACAAGAAGTGTGGTGGCATGTAGCAAGACGTGTGCCATATTTTTGTAATTACTGCACTACAGGTAAACATGGTAGTTGTTTGATCTGAGTGGGCAGTAATTGAATAAAAAAAAAGCATATGCATATGTTAGCAAGCAGCTGGAGTTCAATGGTAAGTTTGTCTTACAATACATATGTTAACCTCCTAACCAATCTTTACAAATAATAATGTACAGTATTGTTAAAGTATATAAAGTAGGCCTACAGTATTAATTGCTGTTTTTGGATTCTTAGCTGTTTTAGTAGTTACTGTATAGTACAGTACATATCATCATGTAAATCCATTTAAAGTTATATTGGCAATTTGTTTGATAATATCTTGATAGATGTTCAATCATTTATTTTGTTTGTAACATCAATCATTTTCTACATAACTTGCAAGTAGTTAAAACTTGTAAATTTAAATTAAAAAGAACATTTTCGTGTGGTGCCTGATAAGGATAAACAAAAGCTATGGTAAAAAAATATCATTCAAGTTTAAAGGTTTACGGTACATCATCATGTGTTCCCAAAATAAAATGAGAGAAATACCATACTTTCTTTTCTTCTCTCTACTGTAGCTTTACTAGTATTTATTTGCAAGGTAAACACTTCAACAGTATTAAAAAAATACTTCATTTTCCATACCAAAATTTATCTAGGCCTAAACTGGTTTTAAAGTCTTTTCAAAACATCCACAGTGAATGGGCATATGTAAAATCACTTTTATAAGTCCTTATAAAAACATCTTCAAGCGTTAGTGTCAGGCCTCTGATTAAAAAGGCTTGGCTTTGCAGTACAGACCACTTACAGAGAGTGAAACACTCTATTGTATACAGATCCACAGGGGTAATCACATTGCTGTTTGAATCTTTTACCAATCTCCGCGGCAATGTCCACAAAAGAACGTTTTCTAGTGCTTATTCTCACTTCCTGAGCTTTCTTTATTGTGCATTATTCCACATGGGCGCTCCTCGATACATATTTGGTTGTTTGAGTGTTTGATGAATGAGAAATTACTTTATGAATGAGAATTTATTGAACGCCACCTCCATAAATATGACACTGTTCTGTGTCTCTAATTTCACAGACAATGCTGATACTTTCTCTAAATTGACAATGGACCGTTGATTATAACACGGGTGTAGTAAAAAACTAATCAGGCAGAAACAGCACAGAGTTTCCGTGTGTGGAAATGGGTTAATAAACACAAATATGTGATTGAGAAAATTAACAATAACGCACTACTGTATGTTTGTGAATTTCTACAGAAATAAGTCAGAATTATGTTTTTTTAATATGTCATTGTCATATTTAAAAGATAGGATCTCAATGTTTAATATTGTACCTGAAGTGTGCTATTAAAAACTTGTGTTACATGCTCAATGACAATTATCCTGTATTGTCTTGAAATAAGAACAATAGTGTGCGTGAAGGTCGTGTGCTCTTATGTTACTTGACTAATCGATAAATAAGTTCCTAAACTTGGAAGAGTAAATTTAAAAACGGATTGATCTAAAATTACTATTATTTTCAGATTGGACCACTTTAGCTGAATATTCATATTGTATACAATACTTGCTGTGAAAACAAGATATTAAATGTATGGTTAATGGTTATTCAAGCTTTTCTAATATAATTCTATCAGACAGAATGATTGACAGACTTCTACATTCTGCAAATTAAACAACTGTGAAAATATTACATTTTCAAATCACAAGCAATGAACAAGAACTGATATATAACCTCACTGCTATACAAAACAATAATTGCTTTGTAGTTTTCAATGCCTATTTGATGAACTTTTAATGAAGTCAATAAAATGGTAAAAGCAACACCATAACTAGCCCTGAAGTGATGGACATCTGTGAAATTGCAGGGTGTTGATCGATGCGATGGAATTGCTTCCCCGTCTGCAAATCAATTCCGATAATTTACCGATCGTTTATTTTGCGCTTTCTCGTTAACGCCTCACTTCACAATGTAATCGTTCATCGTATGAATTATTGTTATTGATTATATAAATATTATTTTAGCAGTTGTAAGTTATCACAAAAGGCATAAAGATGCCGAACTAATTCATGCACCTTTAAATTAAAATTCAATTGTTGATCGTTAAATAATAATTTTGAAATAAGCATTTATTAAGTTGTAGACGTACCATTTTAATTATTATTTAACTCCTGTACTGTACTGTATATCATAACATGACAAGACAATAAGGTTAAAAATTTAAATTAGGATACCGTAGAACTTATACTGTATCAGCAGTTAAGGATTTAGGCTGGATTTAATATCATGTGGCCCACCACAATCTGTACATAAAGGTATTGTACTATAATACCTATCATAAGTTTATAATGGGAATAACATTACCTGGTCTAAACAATTCATCTTCTGTAGCATTCATACCCCCAGGAGGTAGGCAACATAACCTGCACTTTGTTTTCCAGGGGGCAGGAGTTGACATTCATCACAGAGTCAACATCAATCATGAGTGTAGCATACACAGGTCCAGTAAACAATACCACCTTGGGCTAACTAAAACCATCACTTGTATGTAATTAATTTCCTCCAAGTTCAGTTAATAAAATGTGTTTTTTAGATGTTCCACCATGTGTTAGCAGTAGGCTTTCAGTACCTATCTGTTTTGCCAGATCCAAGCACTTTTTAGTTTGACCCAGAAAATGTTTAGAGTTTAAAATAGTTAAAAGAAATTTAATTATTTGGACATTATACTATAGTATGAAAATTAAGTAAAATGAACAGGCAAGAGACTTTGTGGCTAGAAATAAATCAAAAGTAATACAAGTTTATAAATTATAATAAAACATATTAATGTGATTTGAAATTTTATATTTAAGAGAAGCAAAAGAATGTTAAAATGTTTTTAGTTTAAAAAAAAAATAGCTCCGAAACATTCATTTTTATACAATATCTGAAAAAAAAAAAAAAATGAATGCGAATACTGTGGCCAAAATTATTTGTACAGTATTACTGTTACTGTATTCTTAAAACTGAATTCTAAAAAAAAAAGGAGAAAAACTGGACATTTGAAAAACTGGACATTGTGCAATAGATTGTGGGCCATGGTACTGTACTACTGTATACAATTGTCTGGACAGTACCTGTAGCTTTTCTAAACTCTGATCATGTCATTTGGAACAAAATCCAAAAATAGATTATGGTAAATCTTTACTCGGACAGCCTTTACTAGTTTGAACAATGGTATTATAGATTATCTATCATTAGCTAACGTCAATACAAAACAAGTTAAGGGGCATTTTTTAATCCAATGTTTGAAGTCTTAAAAGATTTTAACTGCATACTGATTCTATAATAGTTAGGATTGAATGTTTAGAATATATATTACGATTTTTATAGAAGACTTTATCTATCTGGTAATACTGTTCATGTACACGTTTCCCAAACAAAGTATTTTGTTAATTATTTGCCACCCTTGGTCATTATACGCTGTATCAACTGCTTTGTGCTGATGTTTAATCCTATACCCTAGATTATTTAAATCAAACTTGACAATTATCGTTAGAATTTTAGTTCCCATCAGAAAACCTTGGGTGTTGTGAGTAGTGAACCAGCAGAAATATTTAACTCAAACAAACCTGTGAGATTTTTAATTAAACACTTTTGGATTAATTGATCTTGTGGTGAAAAGAGGAGAGTAAACATCAACAGAGGTTTATTCAATGTTGACGTTGCCAATCATTATGAGCATATGTTTGTTGAATGTGCATGTATCCTTGAGAAATTTATTTTCCAGATTAAAAAAGAAACTGTACATAAATAAACAGTACAAATTTCAAATGGCAGTCCAATAGCAATTTAACATTAATTAAATATGTATTGTGCCCCCAAAACATGAAAAATTAAGATTAATTAAACCAGACTTTGAATAGGTTATTTTGTAGGTTTAATACAGTTAATAATATTTTTTTCAGGACTTGTTACTTGTTTGCATAGCTATCCCCATTATTAGGGACATTTCGCCGTCATTGACATTATGTTGACATAGCACAACAATAAGAGACGTTAATTTTGATGAGAAGGTCATGGAACACTAATTAATTTTAAAAACAACTAAAAACCTGGGACCTGTAACCCTTGGTAGGGACCCTTATGGGTACTCTCCCTCAGGGTCAAAGGGATCCCGAAACTCATCGGTGGGCAGGGGCGCTCATCTCCCTGTTCAGGACTATTCCTGACGCTACATCTATAATGCCTAAATGTTTAGTAATTTCACTTTGTCATCCATTATTTTTCTTTTAAATGGTATGGAATTTGATGTTTATTAGAGTAAACAGTAAATTTAATGTTACATACAATAATAAACTTTGCTATCTTGCACACAATCAATTTAGGACAGTAAGAATATTTATTGCAATTTCATGAGTCAGTTGATGCAAAAAATGTTTATATATTTTTTGTTTGTTACTTTCAGATGATGGAAAACCGAGAAAACAGTCTAGATCGAGAACTAATAGGGCACCTACAACATGTGCAGTTTGGTGGACAACATGAATTTAATAAGATACATCAATGGGAAGATTTCGGCAATGAAAGAAAGGATTGTGTAAATGGAACGGACATGAGGAACAAAGGCCCTTCTCCTTGTAACAGTCAAGCAAGTTTAGGATACCATAGCTTACCTAGTTCACAGTGTGGAAGCCGGCCTAGCTCAAATCCTGACTACATTGTTGATTATGGTACCTCTACTTCCTCTTATGAACAATCAACTACTTATCTGGACTCGCCGTTGGCCAATTCGAGTGACATTTGCTGGAGGCATAACACTTCTAGCCAATCAATGGACACGTCTGTGAGAGAAATAAATAAAGGACATAATAATAAAGAGTCTATCAGAAAATCCATTGACATGGAGTGGAGACAATGGTGCCATCAACAACAACAACATTTAAAACAAAATGCATTTACCAGTGGTCAAAGCAATGGTCACCAAAGCAATGGTCATCATAGAAGTGGTCACCATAGCAATGGTATACAAATACAAGTTGGTATGCATCCTAAAAGGACTACCAAGCAACATAACCAATTTTTACATTTTAATGGCATCCGGCAAAATGATGAACGCTGGATACCAAATGGACATCATAAGCCAACTCATTGCGAGTTACATCACCAACGTTACGAGGAGCCTATGAGGGCAGTAGACATGCTTTCTAAATCGTTCAACAATCAATTTAGAACATGTCTACCCACAGAAGATCCAATATACGAAGAGATTACTGAGCATAACATCATTCGCTGTAACGAAGTGGACTTTGAAGAGATTGAAGGTCCAAATTTACCACCACGGCCAAAGAGTTGGACAAGCATGGTCAACCTACACCAAAAAAGTAAAGCACCGGTTTATTACCAAATAGAACCTAATGTGACCAATCAACACAATGGTAGTTGTTGTAAAATGCAACAAGACCATGGTAATCGTAGGAAACCAAGTCGTGGTGTCTGCACAAATACACCCTCTTCTGATCTTTACAATCAGAACGATGTTAGCTCAATAAATCTTCCTTATTTTCCATACATAAACAGACTTTTCCAAGAAGATTCGGACATTTCTGAGAGTAACAACATTTCTAAAGGAAATGAAAAAGACATTAAAATGAATGAGAAAAAATCTGGAAAAATTGAAAAGTTTTTTGGTTCACTCTTGAGTTTGAACAAAAGTAAAGGAGTGAAGAATATGGGTACAAGTACAGATGAAAAAACAAAGGAAGAAAGTAATGTGGAGAAACATAGAAAGCTACGGAGGACTGTATCCGAATCTTGTAACATTTACTCAAGAGGAAAAGGAAATACTCCTACTTATGAAGATGATATGTGCAATTTATTAAAAGAAATTCAATTTAATATGAAAGAAATTGATCATAATTCAAAGAAATTAAATCAAAACCCTAAAGACAAAAAAATAAAAAACTCTGAAATAAAAAATGACAGACACAGAGAAAGGAGAAACTCCAGACGTGATAGTAAAACTAGTCATAAAACATGTGAGGACAAATCGGAAAGAACGCAAAACAACAAAAAACTTAAATCTGGAACAGCTCCATCACCACATCATTATCCGAGGAATTCATCATCAGACTTAAGGCAATCAGGTAGTGCCCACAGCGTTAATCAACAAGCTATAAAGACTGTTTTAACTGACAGCCGGTCAAAAGTTTGCAATTCAACCCCTGAAAACAGCCATAATAAATCACAGTGCAGTAACAGTCATCGTAAAAGCACTTCCAGCAGACCAGCCATGGGCGTGCAGGCTCTGTTAACAAGATCCAGTAATTACAGTAGTCCGGAAACAACTCTTAATAGATCTACCGATACTGTCGAAGAAAACAACTCTGTTGAAGTTGATGACTCGTTTCAACGAAGACTATCGCACGAAAGAGTCGGCAGTCGATTGAGCTTTGTGTATGATTACAGCGAAGGATCGGATTCGGAAGATGTTAATGCTGACATGATCGCTTTGTCTGGTTACGTGAGTGAATCGTATGCGCAGGGTCTAGCTAGTGGAGAGGACAATGAGAATTGGATAGATGGAGATCAAGTTTATGGTGTAACACTTGCTAAACCACTATTTAGAAATAATGTAGTAGCAATGGCGAAACGAAGAAAACTCATTGAAAAAGTCACAGAATTGTAAAAATGTATTTAAGCTATTTAAAAACATTGTACTGTACATTAAAAAAATAAATGGCTATGGTCATACTACAGCCTCAAGCCTGGCGTGACTCACCATGATCGAGATTTCAAGCCAGGTGCGAGTCAATCCACATTTGATGACACTACCAAAATCTTGATCGCGGTGAGTCGTGGCAGGCTTGAGGCTGTGCGCCTATAACATTATACTGTAGTAAACTGAATCTTGGCTAAGTGAATAATTTTCTATTTAAAAAATACATCAAATTGCAAACTAAATTTATCGGGTCAATTGTGATAACTTTCTTTCTATAAACTATGGCATTATGAATATCATAAGAATCTGTTTTGACATTTTAACTGACAGACCATAGATCATGAGGGCATTACTTTGTCTTATCATGGATTAATTGAGGGGATTAAAATATTAATAATACTATATTTGATTGAATTCTTTGGTACAAAAAATTACATTAAATGCAGGACTACTAGCACTACTACTAGTATTACTGGTATATCAATTTATCATAAAATGTATCACAGGTATTTTTTGGGGAATAAAACTGAAATATCCATTTAAAAAAAAAAAAACATCAAATATTATTACAAATTGCCAATGTTTTCATTATAATTTCAGTTATAATACATCATTTTCTCTTGGAATTAGAGTATGCTATAACAACAAATATTAAATTTGTTTTTTAGTGATAAAAGCAAGAGTTGTATCACAATGATATAGTTGTTTCTAACAATAAAGACATTTATGATATAATCACCTTAAGCTTTTATGGATTATCTAGGATTAGGATTAGCATTAATAAGGATAATACTGCAACAATTGTTGGATTACCATACATTTCATAATCATTTTTTTTATATAGGATATTTATATACTGTAGGTCGGCTATGGAATTGAATCCAATTCCTCTACTGATAAATTCATTGCACTCCTGTAACCTGGATGTTTTTTTAGAGGTTCAGGTGAACATTTTCCCTTCCCATTTCAGCGACAAAATCCTCTACTATACCCCACCTCACTCTCACCCACCTACCACTGCATTTAGAACCTCGATTTACCTAGTTACAGGCTTTGAATTAACTTTAAAATTTGTGGAAACATTTTAATATTTAGTTATATAACGTTTAATCAATGTTATTTGTAAAAATGTAAATTTAATATCTAAATTCTTATTGTTGTCTATTGAATTTATAATTAGGAAATTAGAACTACTACATTAAGTAATGAGGTTGATGCTTTTGATAATTTTCTGAGAATAAATTATCTGAAACTAAATTGACATGTTTTATGAATTTTGTTTTGTAAGTACTGTCTCACACACATAAGCCCACTCTGGAGTATAAATGCACTTGAAATTGAAGAGGGACACATTTACTGACTATCAAACATGATAAAGAGGTGATGATTATGACAATAATGATAGTGAATGATGATGACAATTTAATGACAATCATTTGATAATGGTATGGTAATTATTATGATGGTGCTGGTGACAATAATGACGATGACAAGATGGTAACGATGATACAGTAGACCAACTTCCTCTTTGGGACACTATCTTATGACTTACATGATTGCAAATACATATTTTAACACCGCGCCTAACCCTTACTCAGGGTACAGCACTTATTAGGGTCCCGAAGGGGTCCCCTTAGTAGAGGTTCTACTGTAAGTGTAAATGTAAGGAAAAAGAATGTATTCTACTGTGCTGAATTGCACACAGATGTGGATGAGCCTTACAAGGGCTCCTTTGTGTAGCTGATGGCCAGTGCTCATTTGTCTGTCAACAATGACAGGGGATGCAATTTAACTAAAATGAACTATTGCACCAGGATAACCATTTTTATTATTCAGAAAGATGCAGTGGAAAGCAGATAAGTATATATATAATAAGGAAGGCTTAATTTATATAGGATGCAGTGCTTCTTTAACTAAGTACTATACTACTTGATGACAAGGTTTCAAATATAAAGCTCTGTCTACACTATCAAACTAGTTTGACAAAAAAATATGTGTCCATATATGGGCACATCACATTTTGTCACATAAAGTGTGATAGTGTAGACAGAGCTTAAGCATAAAGGAATACCTATGCACTGAAATGTAAGATTTGCAGAATCCTCTTTTCTGGCCGAAAATTAGTATATAATTAAATGGCACATTTACAAAACCTGACGATTTGGGGACATGAAAAAAAAGTTTTTTTATGGCTATATCCGTCTGGATATTGTGGGGCTTCGGAGAGGTTTAAGTGTAATCAATTTTTTAATTCTCTGGTACCAGCGCTTAAAACATAGAAATAACATTTTCATGTTTATGTAACTGATTATACAACAGTATAGATGTCATAAATTTCAATAACCGATTCAAAAATAAAGAATTTTGATGAATGCCAAATAACTTTTTATCACTGTGCAGTTTTTTTCAAAAACGTACCTTTATCGTAAAATGTTAGTTTATTATTATTATGTTGTCATAATTTACAATTACAGGTACCTTTCTCTTCACTGCTGTTGAAAATTAATAATGATTGATATCTAGAATATTACTTGCTAGACTAGATCTGAGACTCCACCAAGACCAGACCAGTGACTCCAGTTAGAAGCTACACCGACATTGATTAATGTTTATAGTGTTATTACGACATCAACATAGTCGTTAATATATTTCATGTGTTCATTAAATGAATCATAAAATATACTTCCACTCGAATTAAAGACAATATTTGGGCATTTATGGTTTGAATTGTTTTCTTTGTATGCAAATGAGATGGTAATTTTTGTACGTAAGCCTAATAATATTCATATATTATTAAAGTCTAGATAAATACTAACTGTATACAAAAGATTTCCCAAACTATTATGGTCCAGCCCAAGAGTATCCAGTTGACTACGCAACTCTACATCTCACTATGTCGGTCAGTTGGTCGGTAAACACTAACTCATATTTGAGCACGCAACTGCAGCAATGTATATGGCCTTGTTCACTACCTCTCCTCTCCCCCTCCCCACCCCACAGGTTTGTGCACCTCAGTGAAAAATCCTCTTTTTGTTTGATAATTTTGGTTATGGACCTGCAAGATGAAAAAGGATCCCTTTTGTAATATCAAGAGTAATGGGATATGCATCTGTATGTACGCAAAAAGCTTGGTTCCCACAAGGACGTAAGTGCAACGCAAGTAATTTGACCAATCACAAGTGATGGACTATTCACACTGTCGCTTGTCAATGGTGGAATCGCTTATATTAATGGTAAAAAATAAGTTAAGACCTATTGGACGAAAAAAGTTTTGTGACAGTGTAGTATTGGGATAGTTGAGTGTAATAAGGTTTCATGATTTGTACAAAGAACATTGTCAGGCTGAAAAAACAACACAATCTGAGCGTCATGAAACATGTACTTGCTCTGTGTTTATCTTTGCAAATGACGTAAATGAAGGTACATATGATCAATGATAATAACATGAACTTAGGGAGACTTACCTTGAAAATCTAAATGAAGAACCTTGGAACCTAATGTCTTCAATGCTCATATTCATATTCTACACATTCAATGTTAATAAACATTCATTAGACGGAGGACAACATAAAGAAGAAACATCAATACCATTTGACCTAGAATTTAATCAAGGTGGACATTAAGTTTCTCTTTTAAGAGGTCAAACAAAATTAATTAGCCGTATGTGCCTCTTCCTTCATTACATGAACAAACTGATGATGAATAAATAGTTAACTGAATGCAACAGCAGAGGTAACGTTGATGCTAAATCCTGTAATTGGCGGGTATCCACCCTGTAATTGGCGGGTTACTCGCTGTTGGATGAAATAAAATAAAATAAAATAAAATAAAATAAAACAACAAAAGAGAACATACAAAAATTCGATCAGAATATTATACCAGGGAGACCAACAACCAATGACCGAGTACTGAATACTGAATACTGAAATCCCTTATTTGTCCATCATCATCATAAAATAACAACATAAATTCTTCTTGAAGATTGACAATTATTAGTACAATAATAAATAGATATACAATAAAATATATTATGTACACACACATAATTGCACCAAAAATATAAGTTATGACTACACGGAATACAAATGACTAGGTATTAAAATTGAGAAGGATTCAGGAGATTAAAATAGTTTAAAACAGCTTTAAAAGGATTAAAAACAGCTTTAAATGGATTCAAACCATTAGAATGTTCCTAAAACCTTTACAATTTATAAATTGCTAAAATTTCAAATAGGCTAAAATGTTTAAAACGAACGTTGAAAAAAAAAAAAAAAAAATAGTCCTATATTCACAATCCCACCAAGGACAAGGTTATGAAATTTGGTGAACATTAGGGGTGTTGGAGGAATAATACTAAGTATAACATCATCAAACATTATGTGACAAAAAAATGATGACATCATACAAACTAGTAAGACAGAGCTGTAGATTATATCATACAGTATACACAGTACTACCAAACATGAAACAAATAGGCCGAGTACATTATATTCTCATATTTTATTTTTCAGTCGCCATGAAATTTATTTAGTCATATTGAAAGACAATGGTGAAAATGATGAACTGACAATTAATGCAAGTTTTATATTTGGAGTGAAAATTCTGCAAAAAAGCTGCCAACATTAGTTAAACCACACTAAATATTAGGTAAAGCAACTTTATAATTTTTTTTATATATGTAATATAATCCCACAAAAATTTAGCACTAATTTCTATAAATTATTTATAAAATACTAAAAGATGATATGATACATTCATAACAGAAGAGTAATGTTAATGTATTCCTTTAGATTTACCGAAGCCTATATCCAGCTGTCTAAAAAGATGTACTACTCTGTCTACACTATCAAACTCTTTTGACTAAAAAAATGTGATGTGCCCAAATATGGTAGTGATATGCCCAAATATGGTAGTGGTATGACATCATCATGTCCATATATGGGCACATCACATTTTTTGTCACATAAAGTTTGATAGTGTAGTCAGAGCTTTAGCAGCATAAAGAAATTTACTAAATATGTAGACCTATTCAATAGACAAAATGTTTAATTTGCTTTCTTCCATTAATTAATGATACTGGGATGTATCATCAAATTCTTATTAACAATGAATTCACATGTGACATTCAAAGCAGATCACTACCATGGTTACGAAGATTTCAGAGTGGATAGATGGTAATTAACTCAACCAATCAAGTTGTCAATGTCACGTAACATGATTGTTTGCTGGGATAATGAGGCAACACGAACTGAGAACAACGGCAGAATCAAAGAACAACGACTGGAAACCATGAAATACAACAATAGACGAATCTACTATTATTATAAATGAGACTTAATCAAGAGGAAAATATGAGTGAATAGTGAAAATTAATAATTCATGTTCTTATATTTGTTATTTGCATTGCAGGTTGTATAATGGAGTATTATTAAAATCTTTTGTTGTCCGAGTTATTAATTTTTAATAGGAATTTAAACAATATATTGCCTTAGGGTCTGATGATGTTTATATCATTGCATTATAATTATTATAATAGAAATGAATAACAAATTGCATTGTAATTTTATGTGGTGCCAAAAATATTCCATTAAAAAAGTTTTTTGTTAGGATACAATTTTAAATTATGATAATAATAATTATGCGACTAGCAGTGTTGATGATTGTGATTATAATGAATGTTATTTGCAATGTTTAAGTGATGACATTTTCTTTAAACAAATTGAGTATGAAATGCAAACTATTATCTTCTCAGGGTCGTAGCGAGAGGTTATAAACAGACGAGGCAAAGATGCTTAAAATGCTTTATTAATATAAAATATGACGATCTGCCCTGAGGAATTGGGGTGGATGGTGAAAATTGAAAATTTCATATGAGACAAGCACCTCGTCTGCCTCATGCTCGCTACGGCCCTGCTTCTCTACATTCTGAATGTGTGACATAACTAACGATGACTGAACATGTGATCTGCTATTTCAACGACATTTGTTTATCTGCCATTTCAAAGAAATTGGTCTAAAAAAAACATGGTAATCCTATAAAAATTATTATTGAAGATTACTCCATGCCATGTTGAAAATATTTAACACTTATTTAAAAATTTTGTAAACAAAATAATTATCCACTGAAAAAGAAAACCAGACAAAATGGTTACCGATTGTAGGCCAGGTCATGTACATACACACCGACATGAATGATTGGCAGTTCGTTAATAACAAGCGATTAGCATTTTACATATAATACCATTATCCACACAGATAATGTTTTTTATCATTACCTTTATTTGTTTCATTTTTAGAAGAATATCGGTTAATGAGATTTATAAATGGGTTAAATTTTGTTCAATATCTGTAATGACTTTAGTAGTAGTCATATGAATATATACAAAATATTCACATGTCTACTACTACTAGTTGTTAAATATCATTACTGAATATGGTAATTGATTAAAAAAAATATATCTAACATTTTTGAAAAACATTCTACAATTTTGCAGAAAATTTAAGTTTGACTATAGAAATTAAAATTTTCTGCAAAATATCTAAACTTGTTTTATGTACACATACAGTATATAAAATAAACTGTGTAAGCAGCCCGTAAGCAGTATAAAGATAAGGAAATTATGACTTTAAAAATATGCAAAGCATCGGCGTAAGCTCAACACAGATAATTTGACCAATCATGACACAACGTTTATCCAAACTGTTAGTTGTACCTTCTTCTTTGTGTCCTAGTGGGAACCAAGCTACACCATGACAATGTCCTCCCCAGTGCAAAACACATTCAAGACCTATAAGCTTTGTCTACACTATCAAACTAGTTTGACAAAAAAAAAGTGTGATGCGTCCAATTATGGTAGTGATATACCCAAATATGGTAGTGAAGTGACATCATCATGTCCATATATGGGCACATCACATTAGAGTTTGGTAGTGTACACAGAGCTTTAACTGCATTATGTAGGACACCACAGAATTTCTCAGCCTACATTCAGTCCACTTTTCAACCTATAAAAAGCATCGTGTTTATAATCAGTTCGGCAATATCCATTGTTGCTCTCTTTACCGAAGCCTTTTCAAAACATAATTACATCACATTGTACAACAACCTTTTAACGACCCTCGTCATTAAAGAATATGTTACTGTTGCGCTCATCATGCAAAAAGCTCATCAATTGTGTGTTAATAACTCTGGATGATATGGAGTAAACTCTTCAAGTTGAGCTAATGACCTGATTTGAGTGCTCCTGAGCCCCTTTCTCACAGATGTGCCTGCAATATACCGGTACAGTGCTGGCGTCGTGCCGGTATCGTTACCGGCATATACCCATTCTCATCGGACTATCGTGCCGGAAATATAACCGGTATATACCGGCTTTCTGTGAGAAAGGAGTCGGGCATATTCGGCCAATAAAAAGTCTCTGACAAAATAATTATTGAGGGCGTCCTTTATTGTTATTATTTTTGTCTAGCGATGATATGGCGGCGAATGTTAAGTTACAGATTATTATCTTCCTTTATAGCATATTTATGCAATACATGCTATGTACAGTATATTGTGCATATATTATACAGGTATAGCAATTAATTTGCCGTCATCGGCAATCTGTAAAACACCTTAGAAGGCTGTAGGCCTACAATTTACAAGGCGACGAAAGGTCAGGCACCAACAAACAAAGAGCTAATAATGGCCTAGCCTAGCGGCCTATATAGATTATGCTACAAATTTCTTCTTGTCCCCTTATTTTAAGCAGCTCTCTTATCTCATTATCCCTCCAGTTCCACATTATTATTGTTAATTGAATTGAATAGGCGCCAAAGTGATACACTTGACTGCGCAAGGTGTCAAAGCCTCGACGGGGAACCCCGGAATATAACGGTGTAAGATTTAAATGTGTCCGGTGTTTGAAAGTGTCCACTGGACAATTTTCAGCATTGAATAGTGTAATACCAGCTGTTGAAAATGGCTGCAACCACCCGGGCAGCTTTCATCGATAAAAAAGTAGGACCATCGACATCATATTAACCCCGTAAAAACTAGGGCACTGGACGGTCACCAACTCCCGTTAGGGTAATTATAATTCCTTAGAATACCAACTTGAATCGCAAAATATCAAGTCGATTGAAATAAATATTACTATTATTATATCTGGAGACATATAGTCTAATCAAATTAAATTGTTTGTTTTTGATTGAGTATATACAACCTGTTGTCAATTTGAAGTAAATCTGACAACTTGAAAAAATATATAGCCTACCGGTACTGTATTATTATTTCTAGGGAATGAATATCACTAAATCATATAGGCATAGGGCCTACCTATTTTCGTTCTCTCGAAATATTATTTCATTGGAATTCGAATTACTAATTCGCGAGAGAACGAAATAATTTCCCTCGAAATTATTTCGTTCTCTCGATCATTCCTTGTCTCGAAGTAGTAATTCATTTTTTATATTGTTCAGTTCTTGAAATCTTATTTTGTTCTCCCTAAATATATTTGTTCCCTCAAAATATTTTTCAGTTCTCAAAATATTATTTTGTAATATTCATAATACTGTTACTAATTTAATAATATTAACTGATAACAAAAGTGCTTTAAACAAGTAAGTTCGTCATTGTTAAAGTGAGTTCTTTTTCATTATATTTTTTTTCACAGATGCCTGATTTTTGGTTTTATTTAATAAAACATTGAATTGATTAGTCACAATATTTTATTTGTTTCTAGAGATTTTACATTATTTATTTATTTATCTAAAATACATTTGAAAAATATTGTTGATGCATATTACCAAAAAATATTTATTTTTTTATATTTTATATGGCAAAATAAACACCTTAATTGCGCATCAAAATTATTCGTTCACTCAAGGGTATTTCGTTTTTTTGTATTTTTCGAATAATCTCTAAAAAAAAAACGTCCACCTCTCCTAAGGGACCACTTCTCATAATTCCGTAACGACCACCTTTCGCAAATTACCACCTCTATTGAGGTGGTCACTTACGGGAGGTGTAGTCGGTAAAAGAAGTGGTCGTCTACGAGCGGTGGTAGTTTATGAAAGCAGTCCGTTATGAGAGGTGGTTACCCCTTCAGGAGGTTGTCCATTGTGAGAAGCGGTCCATTAACAGAGGTAGTCCCTTTTAAATATTAAAGGTGGTCGCTAACAAAGGTGGTTGCTTACGATCAGAGTGCTAAGTTTTGAAAGCCGATCACTTACGAGAGGTGGATAGACTGACGACAAGTAGAGAAATACATTTGCACATGATTTAGACATTTTTAATTCAACATTTATTAGTTTCTATCAATGGTATAACAATACAATAAAAAGAATGATAATTTATAATGAGAAAATACAAAAAATACCATTAATAGAGGATCTTGCAAGAAGAGAATACTTGTCACGCAAGACCCATAAACAAAAGAAAAAAATACATTTGTATATAATTATTAAATAAAATAAAAAAAAGTCATGACAAAAACATTTTGAAGGTCTAGTTTGAGTACAATGATAACAAATTACTTTTAAGTTTTTTACGAAAAGTTGGGAGAGAGGAAGAGTTAACAATACTAGTATCTAATTGATTCCAAATTAAAGGGCCAGAAACATAAATAAAGTGAGAAGAACTAGTTAATCTTACAAAAGGAATAGTTAACTGAAACTTATGAACAGTACTTCTTAAATTATGACCATGGTTGAAATCAGCAGTGTTAAATAAATTCATCATGGGAGAAGGAAGATTGTTAGAAAAATATTGAAAGACAAAAGAGGCACTTTAGGTTTGTAAAATATATAATATTTTATTAGCTGGCGATATTAACTACATTAGCTGTGAGGCAATTTTCGTTACTACATTACCTGTTGAGTTGTATATGAGTATAATGTTGATTTTTATTTGATAAATAAGCTGTTGGTGTTTCTACATCATTAGCTAGTTCTAGGTTTTATTATATGGGTGGATTTGACTTTTCTACACTAGCAGTTTTGAACAGGGCCTACTGTGTTTAAATGGAATGCTACAAGTTGTATTATTTTTTTTTATTTATCGTTTTGTGTACTAAAGTGGCAGCATAATCAGTATTTATTTTTACCAGATGTCCAACAAGGGTAATGTCCCAATTGGTAATTGCCACAATTGTCAGGTCAACCTCAAAACAGCGGCTCTCGGGACCGGGAGAGTTGTATGATTTGTTTTTATTATTATTTTTTTTTTAATGCGCCTTGAGCACTCTGTGGTATGTGTGCTATAAAAATCCTGTTATTATTATTTGTTATTATTATTTCACCTTTTAGTCGTGTCTGTCTTAAAGTAAAGTGATCTTTAATTGGAAGAGGACCAGTACAATTACTTGTTTTTAATCACATGATTATAAACTATTTATTCCTCTTGTCTGTGCTCGTACAAAATAATAAAACGGTCGCTAATTGGAAGTGTATTAAAGTAAAGTGATCTTTAATTGGAAGAGGACCAGTACAATTACTTGTTTTTTATCACATGATTATAAACTATTTATTCCTCTTGTCTGTACTCATACAAAATAATAAAACGGTCGCTAAATGGAAGTGTTTAAATTGAAGTGATCTTTAATTTGAAGAGGACCAGTACAATTACTTGTTTTTTATCACATGATTATAAACTATTTCTTCTTCTTGTCTTTATTCATACAAAATAATATAACGGTCGCTAATTAGAGGTGTCTTAAAGTAAAGTGATCTTTAATTGGAAGCGGACCAGTACATTTACTTAATTTTGTCACATAATTAAACTATTAATTATTCTTACCTTTACTCATACCAATTAATAAAAATGGTCGCTAATTAGAGGTGTCTTAAAGTAAAGTGATCTTTATTTGGAAGCGGACCAGTACAGTTACTTAATTTTGTCACATAATTAAAACTATTAATTATTATTGTCTTTACTCATACCAATTAATATAATGGTCGCTAATTGGAGGTGTTTTAGGTAAAGTGATTTTTAATGGAAGAGGACCACTTCATTTACTTGTTTTTGTCATATACTTAACAATTATTTATTCTTTTTGTCTTTATTAATACTAAATAATATAATGGTCGCTAATTGGAGGTTTCTTTAAGTAAAGTGATCTATAACTGGAAGAGGACTAGTACAGTTACTTAATTTTGTCACTATCATAATTAAAACTATGTATTCTTCTTGTATTTAGTCCTACCAATTAATAAAATGGTCGCTAATTAGAGGTGTCTTAAAGTAAAGTGACCTTTAATTGGAAGCGGACCAGTACATTTACTTAATTTTGTCACATAATTAAACTATTAATTATTCTTGCCTTTACTCATACCAATTAATAAAAATGGTCACTAATTAGAGGTGTCTTAAAGTAAAGTGATCTTTAATTGGAAGCGGACCAGTCAGTACAGTTACTTAATTTTGTCACATAATTAAAACTATTAATTATTATTGTCTTTACTCATACCAATTAATAAAATGGTCGCTAATTGGAGGTGTTTTAAGTAAAGTGGTCCTTTATTGAAAGAGGGCCAGTACAATTACTTGTTTTTTGTCACATAATTAATAACTATATATTCTTCTTGCTTTATTAATACTAAATAATATAATGGTCGCTAATTGGAGGTTTCTTTAAGTAACGTGATCTATAACTGGAAGAGGACTAGTACAGTTATTTAATTTTGTCACTATCATAATTAAAACTATGTATTCTTCTTGTATTTACTTCTACCAATTAATAAAAATGGTCGCTAATTAGAGGTGTCTTAAAGTAAAGTGACCTTTAATTGGAAGCGGACCAGTACATTTACTTAATTTTGTCACATAATTAAACTATTAATTATTCTTGCCTTTACTCATACCAATTAATAAAAATGGTCATTAATTTGAGGTGTCTTAAAGTAAAGTGATCTTTAATTGGAAGCGGACCAGTCAGTACAGTTACTTAATTTTGTCACATAATTAAAACTATTAATTATTATTGTCTTTACTCATACCAATTAATAAAATGGTCGCTAATTGGAGGTGTTTTAAGTAAAGTGGTCCTTTATTGAAAGAGGGCCAGTACAATTACTTGTTTTTTGTCACATAATTAATAACTATATATTCTTCTTGCTTTATTAATACTAAATAATATAATGGTCGCTAATTGGAGGTTTCTTTAAGTAACGTGATCTATAACTGGAAGAGGACTAGTACAGTTATTTAATTTTGTCACTATCATAATTAAAACTATGTATTCTTCTTGTATTTACTTCTACCAATTAATAAAAATGGTCGCTAATTAGAGGTGTCTTAAAGTAAAGTGACCTTTAATTGGAAGCGGACCAGTACATTTACTTAATTTTGTCACATAATTAAACTATCAATTATTCTTGCCTTTACTCATACCAATTAATAAAAATGGTCATTAATTTGAGGTGTCTTAAAGTAAAGTGATCTTTAATTGGAAGCGGACCAGTCAGTACAGTTACTTAATTTTGTCACATAATTAAAACTATTAATTATTATTGTCTTTACTCATACCAATTAATAAAATGGTCGCTAATTGGAGGTGTTTTAAGTAAAGTGGTCCTTTATTGAAAGAGGTCCAGTACAATTACTTGTTTTTTGTCACATAATTAAAAACTATATATTCTTCTTGCTTTATTAATACTAAATAATATAATGGTCGCTAATTGGAGGTGTTTTAGGTAAAGTGATTTTTAATTGGAAGAGGAACACTTCATTTACTTGTTTTTGTCACATACTTAACAATTATTTATTCTTCTTGTCTTTTCACATACCATATAATATAATGGTCCCTAATTGGAGGTGTTTAGGCAAAGCGATCTTTAATTAGAAAAAAAAAATTTGTTTGGCATCATTAAGTATTATTGGTTATTAAAAGAAGACAAGACAAGTGCAGGCGTGATAAAAACAACCACCTATCATAAAACGTATGATACAGTATTTAATAGTGGACGCATTTCAATCCATGGGTCAGACATTATTAAACGGGCCGGACAGCATTAAATTGTTGAAAAACGCCCACGAACCCGTTGAAACATGCAACTGGACACTATCCAATGCTGAAAAGTGTCCACCCGGACACTTTTGAATGCTGGACACAATTCAATCTTACACCGGCAATACGTTCTCACAGAATGCCCGTCTGGCATTGCGGGGAATATCCCTAGAATATTACTAGGTCTAAAGCAGGTCATGTCGATGCCGGCATGGTGCCGGCATGATGCCAAGACGACCCGTTCTCACAGAAAACCATACCGGCATGGTAATGGTATATTCCCGCAATATTCCTGGCACACAACTCTGTGAGAAAGGGGCTCTGGTGGGGTAATGAAGTGCGTTACGACAGGTGCAAATAGCCTTGTAAAACTACCAATGCAAACTTTTATAAAACTGTCACTAATTTAGTATAAATTCAAATGCCTTGAACTTGCCTAATAAAACCATGTTTGTATTCATGTAGCCCGATTGAACTTCTTCAGGATAAACTTCCTCCTTAATACTGATTAATAATATAGAAAAACAAAAAATTCAAAACCAGATATAATATAATTGACTTGAAGTTACTAAAAGATATCATCAATTATTTTAGCATCAGATATATTATTGTTATTGTTTTCTTTCTTAATTTTTTTTCATTAATGGAATGTGTTTTCATTTAAGACACAAACCATACGAAGAGAGGTTGAAGGCTTTGGACCTACCTACGTTAGTATTTAGAAAGAAAAGGGCTGATGTATTACAAACATTTAAAATAATAAGTATGAGAAAATAAATGATGAGAAGCTCTTTGCAAAATCTAATTATAAACAAACTAGAGGACACAGTTTCAAAGTCTCTAAACCCAAGATAAAATTAAACGTTAGAAAGAGTGCATATTCGGTAAGAGTGGTAGATGATTGCAACTCATTACCCAGTCATGTAGTAGAGGCACAATCGGTCAATGAGTTCAAATCGGGCATTGCTAAATATTGGTCTGACCACCACATCAAGTTTCGCCCGTACGTTAATGAAGAGTTATGACGATGGAGGGACAAATGAGCTAGTTCTCAATGTCCGAAGTTCAAGGTAAATTCAAGGTAAATTTCATTCACAAAACGCCTGAGACACATTTTTGAAAGAAAATGATACATAAAGTTTATTTCAGATAGTTTGAAATCGTGAGGAGCATTGTTGCACAATGCATGATAGGAAGGAAATTGGAGGAAACAACAAATCTTGTGATCTCCCCGTTAATATTCTCAATTGATCACACTTTGTATTATAAATAAACCAAATACAGCAAGAATGCACTACCTTTTAATAAACCTTAAAAAAATAGATTCATTTTTTAGTACAGTTATAGGCCGACATTTGAAATGCTAGAAACCACAACAGAGATTTGCCTAGGACCCCACTCCAAGCTCAAGGGTATGCATCTCAATTTATAGCACTATCCCCTTTATAAAAATATGATAAAAGCACAAGGCACACACCGTCAATAATTTATATGTAAACTTTTTAATAGGTGAAATTTTACCAATCAGTCATATAAAGTAAAGATTTATTGCAAAGTTTCAGAGTGGAATGAATTAAGATTTAACTGTTTGCAGTACTTGGTAATTGAAACCATAAACTTGCAGTTAAAACGAACCTTGATTTTATTTTAAGTTTAGTTTCGATTTTGTAGAACCTTTAGGTTCCAAGGGTGAAAAAGTTATAAATGAATAGAAGGCCAATTTCAGATACTGAAAGGGCTTCAGAGAAAAAAAAAACATTTTGTACCCACTTTATATTCAATCAATTAAAGCCTATGATAATGATTTTAATATAACAATATAATAATTCATTCTTATATATATATTATGTATAAGCAAGCTCTCAATGCACTGCACATTATCACCCCGGTCATTTTTAGGATCAAACACGTATGGAAACATACTTCCATAATAATGCAGCTAGTAATCAGCGCAAAGTTGTGTCTTGATCTAACCGGGTACCCATTTTATAAACCTGGGTAGACAGAGGAAAATGTAAGTAAAGTGTCTAAGGATACAAGCAATGCGGCAAGAGTTGGATTTGAACTACGATCTCACGATCAGTAATCCAACGTCCAAAACACTGTGGCACACGTCCTCACATTTTGTATACTATTGTACAGGGATGTACAGGGATTAGGGAAGTCTGGATGGCTGCTGACGGGATGGGAAAACAGTATTTTCCAGCGGTTCCTTGGATGGGTGATGATGGGTTCAATGAGGCTGAGATTCCAAATAGGCTTTAGCCTATATATGGAAATTGGACCTAATTACCTAAATTTAGGAAATAGCTGAGGATTTATTTATGTTTGTAAATAAAATACTGCATTGAGTACATCAAAACATTGAATTCTCAACATGTGTTTCATCTTTTTCTTTAGTTATCCTTGTTTTTAATTTAGTGGATTTCCGGATTTAAAGTAATTCTTTTTCTGAATCAACAACAGAATGCTGATGTCAAGATGAATAGAAATAAAATGACCGATGACCATCATCATGCATTCTTAAAAATTTTTACCAGCAAGAGGCAAGAATGATAATTAGAATCGGTCACTATGGTGGTCTACACTAATCATCTCTAATTGTCTTATATTGGTGTTAATTTGGAAATTGATTATAATAAAACAAAATGTGATATAGATGGGTTTTAAAGAAAACAGTATGAACAAGCATAGATATTTTATCCAGCATTATGTTAATCATTATATCACAATCTTATTTAAATACTTTTGAGAAATTACTATAACTATTATGAAGTACAATAACAACAATTACAATGAAAGGTTAACATTTACAGCTGCCAAGTCTTGCTGGGGTTATTGACGTGAACACTGATAAATCAGTCAGTATAGTTACGCTCACTGTATTTAAATAATCAGGAATTCAAACGACATAAATAGCAACATTGCTTTCCACTGGGAGATGACTAAAATATTTATCATAGAATTTAAAGCATCTAAAAGTAATGTTGTTTCTATGAAGTTATAAAAATAGTAAAGGGTAGACAGAGTTGAGTTTGATGTGTGTATTTTATTTACTACTAATTTCTGCGGTCTTGGTGAAAACATACCGCGGTAAATATAAAAATAAGACTTTTACGCATGACGTCAAACCTCATTTTGCGCATATGCATGTTACTCTTCCTATAAGCAATTTCAATAGTTTTAATGAAACCTTTTTGTAGTACTTTTTATGCATTATGTCAAACAGTCATTCCTTGGATAAATTGACAGTGGCTTTTTGTATAACTGTGGACAAATTAATGAGCACCATTTGGTGGCAGCACTCCACACAAAGGGACCCTGTGTGCAATTCTGCCCAGTACTGTAGGCTGCAAGTCACAGGATATTCGTCCACAATTACAGAGCTGTTCATACTTGCCTGGTTGGTTTGACCAAATCAAGTCCAGTGCGAATGGGGCTTATTTTATTACAAGTACAAGACTCTTGATCAAGGTAACGGATACTTTTTCTGGACCACCTGGCTGCTATTTATACTAGATTACTGACTAACTTATACCGCATTTAATCTTTGTATTGAGTCACCTATTATAATTGTAGTAATAACAACCTTGACTTTATCGAATGATTCGGTAAAAAACTTTTCATTTTCTTCTCAATCAATGAATATTTTTAGATCAAAGAGAACATGAATAATGCCATAATAGCCGACTGGTAGATTTTCCCACCACCGTTGTTCAGCAAATCTGATGACAACCTTATTACTTTAGAATACCTGTAACGTGAAAACAATACATTTCATAGAGAAAGAGGCGGGTATAATTAAAAAAGCTTTTTGATCATTAGAACATTGAAGGTCTAGGACTATCTCATTATAATAGATTATCGCATTATTGTATAAGTTAAGACCTAACCAGTGCCTTTGTGTTCTACACTAGACCTTGAGTGGTAATATATGTTCTATTAAAACTGTAATTAAATTTTACAACAAATTTAAAACAGAAACAGTATCACAGGTAACTCACTGAAATTAATCCATACAATTGGCGGATTTCAGGATGGTGTACTCTTGAAACCATCCACAAAAAAACACTTGCGCCGTGAAAATTGGAAGCAGTTACAGTTTCGACACCTTTTGATTAGGTCGATTATAATATTAGGTTCACAGACATCTTTTTGAATTTGTTGTTTTTGTTTCACCCACCATGAGGACAATGGCATCGGCCTTATAGGGCACCTAGCCGAAGACTTCAGCTAGCCTCACTACTCTATCTAGGCTAAGTGTAATTGAGACAGAGTTAGTCTGTCTCAGCATGGACCTGGTCTCGGGCTAAGCTACAGTAGATACGCCAGGTAAGCTCAGGCCCTAGCCTAGCAGCAGCTGGATGGTGTGGTGATGAAATATATAGCCTGAGAGAGTATTTAAGATACGTATTTTATAATATAATAACATCTTTTCATCGAGATGTTCTGATTTAGGGCTAACTAGTAAAATGAACCAACCTACCACCTGCATTCCACCTCTAATTTTGTACAGAAGTTTAAATCTGGTTGAGGGCGCTAAACAGATATTTTTTCAATTCTTAAAAAGTAGTCTGATGCTGATAATTAACAGGTTGATTAGAATTATTTGTTTATATGCCACTTTTCTTATGATAAAAGCACTTTACCACCATGATATTTTTTTCTTCATTTTTTATAATACAGTAAATTATTGTATTAAACTTAAATTTGTATTATAATTTGCAATTTAAAGAGTGTTCATATTTTGTATATATTTTTCTCTCTATCAAATTTGTCTTGTTTTAATTACTTTGATTATATAGACATGTTGGAATGTGTATCGGTTCCCTTTTCTCAATTGACGATTAACAATCTTGTTTTGTTCTTGCATCAGTCTGATCTAGCGCCCTTTGGGGAAGGCCCGGCAATCGAGCAGGTACATATTATGGTTGCTGTGTTGTTATGTTCTGCTAGTAGGTACTGATGAATAAAGATCATTATACCATAGTCTAATGTGTCTATGGTTTTGTTTCTCTTTTCTGACGTTTCTTTTAGCACATAATTTTAACTAATTAATTTTCTTACAGCATTACACCTTCACATTGTTTCAAACCAGGCACCATTTAATGTACAATTATAATATTTACAGCAGTTGCATATAAGTTACACATTGTTCGTTTATCAATACATTTTGAAAAAAATAGTTCTCTTCTCTTTGGATTAAAGCAACCAGAAATAATTCATTACTTATAGCATTCAGGAAGATCAAAGAAAGCACCTATTTTAGCAATGGAATTATTTTTCTTATTAGTTATTTTATTGTTTTTAAAATATTAATTTAAGGGAAAACCCATTTCTTCTGAGCGTTGTACAGAAATGACTGGCGGTTTGCTTGCTGACCAGGCCTGTATGTTGCTGAAAAGAAAATGTGAAACAAAAAATGAAAAACTGAAAGTAGCTAATAAAGTATTCATTGAAGTATAGATTACATTAAAAAGAGGTGAACAAACTCTATTAATGTCCTTGTTTTTATGTAGAATGAAAACTCTAGCATTCTCATCAACGAAGACCAAATGTTTGTTACTGCACTAATATTATATATGCCATAAATGCATGCAACTTTTTTAATGTAGTAATACATATAATAGTATAATCATGGACCTATAAAATTATAGGTATGGTATATGTAAATAACTTTTAAGATAAATGCCATTTTGTAACTGTAGCGGCGCTATACAGTATTTGGTTTGGCGCGTCAGTAGCAGAAGAGGTACGAATGAGATGCATCCTTCGTCGCTGCTACTCAATCTTATGCATCAAAAAGCTTGTTTTTGGGTATGTTTTATCTTTAATTTGTTAGTATTAGTTTAAGTAATTGTTTGAGATCATTAATTGCCAGACTACAGCATGTTTGATGGTAAATTAACGTAGTTGTCTTAGTTGGAAAGTTAGACATTCATCTAACACGATGTGTGTGTTCTCATGCTTCGAGCATGTTCGAGCATCTTAAGGTCAAGTGACGAAGATAGATCACTTTACGGTCACGTGTCAAAACAGTAGATTCCAAGATGGCTGCGCCCATCGGAACTAATACATTTTTTATATTATTGCTTGTGATATTGATAATTGATTATAAACCTTCATTATTTCGATTTAATAACTATTGATTTATTGAAAGAAAGTCATTAATTGATTGTTATATGTTATTGATATTTGTTTTACAGTCAACTTGTAACTTAACGATTACTGAATTGAAGGCTTGTGGTTTATGAGTTTGCGCCATAATTCATGTAAGGTTTGAACATTATTGGATTAACTCATATGTAGTATTTAATTAAAACCATCTATTTGATCATTTGTTAGACATACTGTATAACATTGTTCATAGAACCACGTTCTGCTTAGTTATTCAAATTGTTTGTTTATTTGAGACTTGTTAAACGATATTAAGTGATTATTATTTGTATTTTTCTAGTCACCAGACTATTTTCAGAGTCAGAGAATAAAAGTACTGAAATTTACATAGTTTGCGTTGTTGTGTTGGTGCCCTCATTGTTCGTAAACTACATCAAGCCCAGATATTCTACAGTATATTATATTGAGCCTCACATAGGCATATAATAAAGAGATGAAAAACAATAGTTATGATCTCAATTCGCTTTATCAAAAGGCAAAAAATTAAACTGTTGGTACATGCTTTGCCTCACATAGGCATAATAAAGAAATGAAAAACTATAGTTATTCATTTCACACACATGGTTTGCAAAACAGGAGATACATACCTGGGCCTGGGTCAGCTGAGTTCTTAACAGTGTCACCTGTCCATCGACTGGTGTTAGATACAAACATTGAGCTGGACATGTAGTGCTTCTCTTCGCCATTGTAGTTAACAAGCTGGTAGCTACCAGGGCCTGGGTCTGGAAGTGGGGGTGGTAGGGGCATGGCTGGAGCTGAGATACATAGGTAGTGTTTCCGCCTATGAAAAGAAAAATGCAATTTACTGATCTAGTATATGGGGCTTATTACAGAACTTTCGGTTGATCGACGGTATACCACACATTGTATTAAGCTCTGTCTACACTGTCAAGCTAGTTCGACCAAAAAAGTGTGATGTACCCAAATACGGTAGTGATATGCCCAAATATGGTAGTGATATGACATCATCATGTCCATATATGGGCACATCACATTCTTTTGTCACATACACTTTGATAGTGTAGACAGAGCTGTAGGCTTGGAGCATTTAAGTATTGATCTGGGGTTAAGAATGGAGAATAGTATAATGGTCAAATATTAAAATATGGTTTTGAGGAATAAACACAATAGTGTTTCATTTAAAACAAAGCCAAGAATAAAACAAAAAGAGGCTAAAACAAGTTAGCCTTTGTTAATTATGTTGTTAGATTCTTTTGTATATCAAATCATATTCTTGTAACTTACGGCAGCAGTGTTTTATTGGCTGGTTCCGGTTCTTCATGAGGTTTGTAATGGCCTGGACCTGGGTTCTAACAGAGAAAAGAAGTGTATTTATATGTACATATTATTTGAAGGTGATTATAGTAAAATGTCTCCCCTAGTAGGAAGGAAATAAGATTGGGAAAAACTTCCTTTTCATTCATTCATACACATTTATTCAGTTTTTTGACAATAATAACTGCAGGGCCTGTCCTAGAAGCAATACACTGTCTCACGAGAGCTCCTACAATACAAATATGCAAAATACATAAAAAGAAATACTGTATAAAACAATAAAATAAGTCAAAAAAGAAAGATAAAATATTGAGCATAACAAAAGTTTAAGTTGTTGAAATGGCTAATAGGTAATGTTTTACAGATTTTTTTAAAGTAATTATACAGATTTTATTTTAACAGGGAGATCGTTCCATAATTTACTACTGTAGATTGGTTGTATAGAGAAAGTCTTCATTTCTCTTCTGGTAGTAGGCAAAGGAAATTGTGAAAACGTCATAAAATCACTTACCAGATTCGTTGTATTGTTCATTGTTCGTTCAGTCGTTGATTTGAAGCAGCTATTAGGAACACGCACTGAATCGTGCAGTAAACTATCACTTACATTATACTGATCTGTATAAAGAATACGGTAATATATTAATATGCATTGTATAGTGAATTTCATTCTTTTTGTTAACACGCCTTGAGCACTCTTGAGTGGGATGTGTGCTATATAAATCTATATTATTATTATTATGTCATATGATATAAATATGGAATAAATTTTTAAAAAATGCTCACTATGTGCTTTTCTGAAAGAATACTAATAATATATAAAGTAATGGGTCAGTGGCTGAGGTATTAGATTCCTGAGAGCAGACTGGCCTGGAGTAGGCATAAAGCCTCAGTGAGGTGCAGATGACGACCCTACAAAAAGGATCCTATTAATATACCTTTCTCAACTTGTTTATGTTAATGTTTTATACCAAGTAAAATATTTCATCACTGATTTAATTGTAAAACATACTTGGGCCTGGGTAGTTCCCAGGTGGTCTGTGATAATCAACTCTTTTTGATGTCGACCTAAATGATGCCTGCACTTGGCTTCCATAGTGTTTTTTGGTGCTATGACCCGAGATCTGAAAAATATGAAAATAACAATCATTTCAGGTACTTAATGGATATCTGGACTTCAAATGTACAGTAGGCCTATTCAGTACAATATTAGGTCACAGTTGAGCTAATACCCGACTAATTAAAAATGATATTGAATATTCTTATGTGTAAATGTCAGTAACCAATGACCTGTATTTTGTTTTACCACTGACCAATGAATGTCAATCTTTTACTGTAATTTAAACCCATCTCCAAACAATTATTAGTTATTAGGAAGCTTTTGATTTGCGACGACTAAAGCTCTATCTACACTATCAACCTTTATGTGACAACAAAAATGTGATGTGCCCATATATAGACTATTATATCTGGTCATATCACTACAATATTTGGGCACATCAAACTAGTTAATGTAGAGAGAGCTTTAGAATTCACCAAAAATATGTTAGTAGTGCATTGAAATTAACGTCAACTCACATCATATTTATTAGGTGCAGGACCGCTAGATGCTTTATTTTCTGCAATGACTGCAATTGGTTTCTGGAAGCTGCTTGTGTTTGTAGTTTTGTTAAAATCGTTCCTGGTGGAGAGGAGACTAGGCAAGTGGTAGGCAGCCGATCCCGGCCCTGGTGTGCCTTTATTCCGAACATTACGGCGTGTCTGAAAAAAGGCAAAAAAAAAAAAAGATTTAGTTAAAAAGGATAATTGGGTAAATATTTCCAGAAGACACTCTTTTTAATTATCTGATAATCTAAAATTAAAAGGAACATTAAAAATGATATGATGGGTGGAGTTGTAGCTTGGTGGTTAAGATGCTCGGCTATTGATTCATTGTTTCAAATCCTGTCAGATGTCAGTACTTTTTTCTCAAAACAAAACAAGTCATCCACTCTCTCAAAGATTTGTTTACGTGGAGAATCTTGTATGTATATTTGTCTTTTTAACAGATTGTCACTTATATCCAGACAGTGAAAAAATTGATGAATAAAATTTTAAAACGCACATGCTGGAAATTATGTATTATATTACATGTTTTACTTAATATTACCTTTGACACAAATCCAACTCCATAACCTTTTTTAGAATATGAGGATTTGTCAGATGTGGCACGACCATGGCTGACATAAGAACCTGGACCAGGGTTTTCATTCTAAGAAAGAGAATGCAAAAAGAATTAAAAGCAATTCAGATAATTTATTGTCCAATGGGAATTACATACTCATTTCCTAAAGCTCTGTCTACACTATCAAACTAGTTTGACAAAAAAAGTGTGCCCAAATATGGTAATGATATGCTCAAATATGGTAGTGATATGACATCATCATTCCCATATATGGGCACATCACATTTTTTTGTCACATAAAGTTTGATAGTGTAGACAGAGCTGAATTTCATGTCATGCAGTTTCTCTTTGAACCTTGTTATTGGCTATCTGGAAGATACTTACTACATCTTTTTCATGGCTGAACCTCTTAGACTGTGACCCAAAGCCTTTTTTGTCGTTGTTTGGTACGACAATCGTCTGATATTTACTTGGAATTGAAGAAGTAGCAGCACTGATTCCTGAACCTAAATAATAGATTTATAGTTGGTATAATTATTAATAATAAAGGCCTAGGCCCTAAGCAATATAATTTAATTGTGAAGTAATATAATACATTCTCAAAGCATAGTGTACAAAAAATATATTAATATTTATAATATATTTAGGCCTAGGCCTATTAGTTTTCAAATCTCCTTGATGATGATGTTGTGTACAGCATGGTATGCCAGCCTTAGTTAGCCTACTAATAATATAGTAGTACTAGGCCTAGCCTAGAGTAGGCTAGGGCTAGTAAGTAGTAGTATAATTATATAGGCGGCCTAGGCCTACTATACTTGCTTAATGTTATTGATTGGGTCGGTTGACAAGCTAAATATATTACATAAAATTTCTTTTTGAACAACCAAAAATAGTATAAGCGAACTGGCGTTTCCAATAATTATAAATATAGCTTATATGACCCTTCCTGTCTTCTTGTAACCAAAACTATCATAATATAGATGCTATACTCTAGGCCTAGAGGACTTAATAATAAATAAGGCCCTGCCTTGATTTGCATAGGCCTACTAGGCCTAGCCTAGTACTACTACGCCTAGGCCTAGGTAGGGCCTACTAGGCTAGGACGCCCTAGTCTAGGTAGGGCCTATAATATTCAAATCAGATGGATGGATGGGCACTTGCTTACCTTTATGAATCCTCCCAGATTGTATATGACCTGAAAGTCTTCGATAGTTTGGATCCAAAACTTGGACACTGTCTGCCATCACAAAAACTGTTAAGTCTATATGCTTAGGCCTACCACTCTTCCTGCTCAGTGCTGGACCGTCACGACCTTCAACAAAGTCTCTTGCCTCACACAACAAGCTGGCCTTTTTCGTAAGGCTAGCCTAGACTAGGCCTAGGCCTGGGTAGGCCGGATAGATGGAGCTTTATTTATACGCTTTCTCTAAAGTAAAGGAATCGTACCATAACTTGAGGGAATAAACAATTGGGTTAATCAATTATCTGATTTACAACCTTTTAACCACATTATTAATTCTCAAAACAACCCATTTACCACGCTACAATCAATCAGGAAATTCTTCTCGCGATCGAAAACCACATCAAAATAATAATACACGTTTCCATAGGCAACATAATTATGTTGATATTATACAGCGCCCTCATCGATGTAAATTGTTAACATTTTCCAAAACTTTAAAAATTAATTTGTCTGTGAATAGCAAAGAGCATGTCTGGTTCTTCTGTGGATAGTAATGTCCTCTCTCTTATCATCGGCGCAACAGGTCCTCACTTCGGTGCGTTAACAAACATTTAAAAGAATTTAAAAACAACAATTCACACATTTTTAAACATTTAAATGGTTCGCCTATGGGCTCTATTTTTATTGACCAAACAGAAAAAGGGTTTTAAACCCGTATTTTTGGAAGAACGGTATATTTTTAAACCGGTTTCCGAGAAATTCTACTCTGTGGAGTCCAACCACGAACTATCACTAAATGGGCCGATTTTAGTTTGAGTCAAAATTAGGCTGCAACATGATTGTTGTTATAACAAATCACTTGGGTCAACCGGCTCAGCTACAGTGATTAAGTTCACTTAGGTTGACCCTGGTCTCCCCAATTTCAGCTGTTTTTGTCATGTATATATTGAAATAGACCGAATAAATAATGAAATGAAGTGAAAATCGCAATAAACTGTTTAATTTTCTTTCAATAAAAATCGAAAATAGAATTGTTCAAAATTCTGATTTTCTAAAAACAATTTCCAATATAGAGGCACTCTGTATAACAAAGATTATCACACCAATCTAACTTTACAATTGATTGTAACCTTATTTTTGTTTACTCAGTTTTATCACATTATTTTTTTTCGGATTAAAATTCATTGTTTATAAACTACCAAATAAATATTTTATGTTAGCATAAAAATCTTCTTTTTTTTTTTTCTTAAATCGCCCTTTTTATAAACCATTCTTTTAATAATATAATGCATGCATGCATTTAAAATGTAATATTCTATTTAAAATGGATAGCACACTATTTAAAATATGTAGTACATTGTACACTACATGTTTACATTTACATCACTAACTACGGTATCTTAAGATCAACATTATTCAAATCCACATAGGTCTATACTCAATGTACCTGCAACAAATAGCGATTGCTTTGGCATAAGCTTAAGTCTGAGTGTAGGCCCTCCAACTTGCTTTGCTCTGTCGATATTTAGAAGCGCTGCTAAGAATGATTAAATAATAATCAATTTAATCTACACGTGCTATATAATATACATAAAATATTATTTCTTAGTTCAGTTTATTAAAACTAAATGAAAAACTTAGGCCTAACTGCATTCGCTTGTGGTCTGACTGAACGTTAAATACCAGTACCGATACGATAACGAAAGAAACAGAGTATTCTTGGCTTATATACAGTACGCTTGACAGTTTAATAGTGTTGATACTGTCTATAACTTTCGTGTTGGTTTGCCAACCCACCTATGTACCCGATTAAAATACGCAACAGCAGTATAAATAATAGTATAAACAATACAAATCTAACAATTCTCAGCTGCATGAAAGCATGCCAACTTATTTTACTTTCGACTACACCCTTTTGATGTACGTCATACTCTTGTTGGATTTTGTGAATGACTTTACACAAATCGAGGTGTTTTTTCAAATCCAAATCATCATCAGTTGGACCTTCACCCTCAACGTCAATCAGATAGTTTTCTACAAATAGTGCCAATGACGCACCTTTTAAATAAAAAATAAATATGACCCGGTTTAATAGGCTCAATGATAAACAGGTTGTTTAATATAAAATCTGTTTAAAAAATTTTAAGTCTCATCATTATTATAATAATTGAGGTAGATGCTATTGAGGATACTCACCGAAACCAGTGAGTATTGAGTGCATTTCTATCTCTTGCCCTTGTGGTATCTCTTGTTTTGACGTCACGACAATGATAGGGCTACATCCTGAATTAAGGTATTATGACAAAGAAAAATATTTTATTAACATAAGGCATAGGTTTTATAACTAAAACAATATTATCTGGAGATGATAGAATGGTAGACAATATTTTACCTGATGCAGCCTTTATATAGCCTACTACTCTCTCCAAAACTGTGTAATCTGGGTCTTTTGAATTGTGAAAATGTAAAATTTGATCATGATCAGTTATGCTTACTTTTCTCAAATCATTTTTTGTTTTGCTGAAAATTTATATTGTTATTAATCATGTATCAATATATAATTAGGCCTACCTAACAAGAAGTACAGGAAAGTCCATTGGTTTAACAGGCACTTCGAAGAAGTTAAACCATTTTTTTCTCGGCTTCCAAGATACATCAGTAACATAATTGCGGTATCCATCTAAATACAAAATGTATCTTTAATATGTCTTTATAAAAACCAAAATTAATAATGTGTTTATAAAAGAAAAAGCAGTAAAGAAGAGTAGTCGAAAATCTCAATAGCCTTTAATCCAACATGTTGAAAAATATGATATTAATGTTAGCCCTTTAAGAATCGGACCAAAGACATGATGATATTATTTTTAGTATTTCTACTTTTCGAAAATTCTAACTTACTACAAATACGGTAGATTTCATCATAGGCATCCCCTGCTCCAGCAGGATATCCTCTTGTATCAACAAACTCCAAATTTCCAATTTTAACTATTCTAAGTTGATTTGTATTTCCACCTCCATGGTGTCCTCCCTTGCGAGAAGAAGGCACCTCTTGAACAAACTCATCAGGTAACTCTTTACTTTGAAATTTTGAAACCCAAAGTAAGCTATTCAGAAATGAACTTTTACCACATCCGGACTGTCCAAAAACAACAATTCTGGGGGGCACAGAAGAAGAGTGGATTTCACCTGGAACAGTGGGTCTCCACATCCTGATGTCAACTGCCATATTCTTTAATTTTGGCTCAAGTGAAAGTTGCGATACAGTGACTTTCTGAAATCTGTCCATGGCTACCTAATAGCTTTTATTGAAAAGAGCTCTGAAAAATATACATTACAGTCATAATATTAGAAAAGTAGCACAGACACAAACAAACAACATGTTATGGTATGAAAAGTTCATTGGCGCGATTGTGATTTTCCTAATCAAAATTAAATATCATCAAAATCTACCTTATTTAGAGTAAGGATTGGAAAGGAATAGGCGACCCAGATAAAGACAACAATTCACAGATTTGTTAAACATTCAAATTGTTTCCCAGAGGTAGTGACCCAACCCAATGGCATATTTCTATTGACCAACAGAATACGGTTTTTACCGTATTTTGGAAGAATGGTATTTTCTTGCCAACAGATTGTGATTACGCAATACAACACTTTGCGTCAATACGTCTCTGCGTTGCGTTCTAGTGAGAACCACGCTTATAGGCCTAAAAATGTCATTACCTTCAGGTCTGTAAAATAAAAAAGCAAGTGTTAACAGCCGAATACGAAGTATTTAATCAGTAATTCCAGTTAAGTATACGCCCTATAGGCGATTGTTCGCTGTAGCCGATTTCATGGAATTTCCAGAATGACTAAAACGGAACAAGTTACACGACGCAAACTCTCAGTTGTTCCTTATGACCTTAAATGACCATGATTATTCATGTTTGTCGGGAAGTATGATATTTCCCGATGAAAATAAAAATGTTTTAAAGCGACTATAAAACTATAATATGATGTTTATGTGTAGCTAAAGTTTCAAAACAACGTCGCAAGTCGTATCAGCGTCAGCGGTAACAAAATTTTCACAGTTCAACTCGTCAGAATAAAATATAGGCTAAGGGTCAGAGCGATGGCTTCCGAAATTTGTAAAATCGAAATATCATCAAACTCGTAGTTATATTATATCATTAAACGTCAGGTCGCTTAGGTCCTATTTTTGGCCATTTTGTGCACTTAGAAACCTTCTTTAAAACCTAACTAACAATTTTAGAAGGGGTGCCCAGAAATTCGAACAATTTAATGACGTCATTTTGACCACGCCCATTAAGCTATGTAAAAAATATAAAATACATAAATAAGTCAAGTTTGGTATCAAATTATAGCTTATGACATGTACAATACCACTAACATGAGAAAAATATAATTTACAATATAATGACGTCATCAAAGCCACACCCATTATATATTACATAACTTCATGGGAAAATTTAATAAATCAAATCGGGAAATTACCTATGAATGGATGTACTGGTTGGGAGCAGGAACGCTAGTAGACCAAACCCAGTATCGTTTTGATTACGATCAATCGGGAAATTACCTCACGATGATTTTGACTTTGAATTGAAATTGATTGTAACTTTATTGTTGTTTACAATAAACAAGGTTTATCACAATAGTTTTTATTGTCATTATTAAAATTCCTAGTCTATGAGCTACGCTACCAAATAATAATTTATAATGTTAACATTAGGCCTTATGGTTAGCATCAAAATCGTTCGTCGATATATTTTGATACTCTTGTCAAATCGCCCTTTTTATAAACTATTCTTCTAATAATACATTCATGCATTTAAAATATAATATTCTATTTAAAATGGATAGCAAACTATTTAAAATATGTAGTACATTACATATGATAGTTACATGTGTACATTTACACCACTATTATAAGATCAACATTAATAAAACTGCCAGTAGGACCAATGCACCGGCCAATACTGACTGCCATGGCATAAGCTTAATAGTCTGCTCAAATGTCAAATGTCTAAATTGTTCTGGCTGAATCGTTTAAAATTTCTTCTAAAACTCTGTCTATCAAACTTTATGCGACAAACAAATGTGATGTGCCCACATATGAACATAATTATGTCAATAATTCGACATAATGAACGTGATAATTAATAATATTATTATTAATTATCACTTTCTGACCAGTGGTTGATGAGATATTCATATGGCCAATTTCCTGACCAGTGGTCAGAAAAGGGGTTTCCGTCCACTTTGGCAAAAGTTGAATTAGAGTGAATAGAAATACGGGTCCTCTGAGATTATTGGGTGTATTCGGGGGTGTATTCCAATACACCCAGTAGTTACCAAATTACGCACAGTCCAAAATTTCACCATATTGACCTGTTGGCCCCTGTACTGACCAAGCAAATTCTTTACTCCATGATATGAACCTACGAAAAGTCAATGTGGAGACCACCACTGATATGATAGGCATTTCCAAACAAATCTTGTACAAAAATAACATAAAATTATGCCGGGAAATGTATAGATTATATATAATTGGAAAGCTAGAACAATTATATAGACATTGTTTGCTGGCACCAGTCTACAGTATATAGGGCAGATTAGTGCACATAGACTCAGCTGATACAAATATGCCTACAGTAAGATATTAATACATTATTATTTACAAAAAAATATAGTATAGGCCTACTTGTGCCCGGTCTAAACTATCATTAACATGCTCGTCTATTGTTAAAACTGTGGAATATTTTCTATAGGCCTACACTATTACCTTTAGTTGTCTGTATAAATAAAAATTCAAGCCGCATACGGAGGTATTTAGTCAGTGATAATTTCAGTTAAGTATTATACACGATCTTTTGCTGTCAACGATTTATGGGAATTTCCAGATATGACTAATAATTATTATAAACGACGCAAACTCAGTCGATTGATGTTCCGCCCTCTTCGGTGGATCGAGTGTTTAGAAGGAGCCAGAATAATAATTTATAAGAAGAATAAGAATAATGTATTTCGGATAGTACATCCATTATACAAAACATACACAACACTGCGTTTGTCTGTTTGTTTGTCTTTTGTGATAAACAGTTTGTCTGTTTTTGATTGTTTGTCTGTACTATTACTACTACCACTTACCGAAAACAACCGAAAACAAAATAAAACAAGAAATATTTTTTATAAAAAACGCCGCTCGACATTTTAAAATTAATCATTGTTCTTTCTTCAGATATATTAAATGATTAATTATTAAAAAGATGTCCTTTAATCGCAAAAATACATACAGATCAAACATAGTTCTTTAATTATGAATCACTTTATGCCCATACTATGGAAACGTGTAACAACATAAAAATATGTTGGTTAATAGCAAAAATACACAAAATCTAACATAGCTATTTAATTCCCGATTTAATTATAAATCACATCATGCCCATTTTGTCACCAGTTAATTTAATATAAATACACAATTTTCAATCAAAATGTTTATTAAAAATATGTTTTTGTTACCATAGAAATATGTAATAAATAAAAATATGCTGAATCGTAAAACCTATTTGCACGATCAATTTTCTTTTTCAAGCTGTCGAAATTACATCATGTGTTCATTGAAGAATTTGATTCTGATAATTTACTTTCATATTTTCTTCCATGACAGTAGAGATTAAATACCTGTTGATAAATAATAATTTAATTAAATAAATTCACTTTAAAAAATAATCTGTATTAATTTTTATAATAAATATTAACTGAAGTTAACCATTAATCGCAAAAATAGCGAAAACAAATTTGTACAATATTTTTTTTTAATGTCTCCCTCTAGACTGATGGTCTAAAGCTGAGACTTCAGAAGGAGACCGCTACGAAATGGTAGTGTGCACAAAATAAAACTCTAAATCGTACAAATTCAATAATAACACCGTACATTTACTTACAAAATATGTAAACACATTTCGTTTTTAGTCTTCCCCTTCTCCTTTGTACACACCACGTGACACCGACACATTGCCGTATCATTCAAAAGTTAATAGATAAAGTTACATAAAAAAAATCAACTTATTTCTACAACGTAGAGAAAAGCTGGAAGTCGTATGGTTACATATTTGTTGCGTATTTTGGGGGGATTACATTCCTTCATTTGAGTTTGTGACCTTAAAGGAAAACCACCGTGATTGAACACGTTTGTCGGAAAAGTATGATATTTCCTGATAAAAATCAATGACTTTCATTTTAAGTAAGGGTGTGTGGCGCAGTGTGTTGGACTACTGATCGTGAGATCGCGGTTCGAATCCAACTCTAGCCGCAATGCTTGTATTCTTAGGCAAGATACTTTACTTACGTTTGCCTCTCTCCACCCAGGTGTATAAACACACAACTTTGCCCTGATTACTAGCTGCATTATGGGAGTATGTTCCCATACGTGTTTGATGCAAAAAACGACCGGGGTAATGATGTTCAGCGCTTAGTTAGAGTTTTCACAACATTAGGCGCTATATAAATCCAGGATATTTTTTAAGCGACAATAAAACTACAGTATAATGTATATTTCGTCTTCCCCGGGGCTCTGCGTTATAGCGTAATTCGAGGTCGTTTTAATCAGATTTAGGGGAGGCAACTTTTGTCATTTTTATTGGTACATCTAAATAAAATACTATGTGCAAAACATATTTCACGAGGTCTGATGGTATGCGTTACCGTGTTTAAAATACATTGTTTTAATTTAAAAAATGAAGTGACCTTTAAAGTTCAGTATATGCCTATATAGAATATTTATCGAGTAAATTTTACCATAGAAAATTTTACGCGAACGTAAAACATACCCACGAGCCAAGACACTATTATATACTTTAAATGACAGTTCCGAATCAACTACTCTGTAATAACTATACTGTTTTCCGGATTACGGACCGGAGAATACGGGTTTTATCGTATTTTGGAAGAACGATATTTTCTTGCCAACACGAAAAGGTACCTATTGATCTAACTGTTCGGTTTTTATGCTTGGGGTAAGCAATCTCTGTTCAAGACAGTAATGCTTGTTGTTTGTCAGATTTAACCTATTATCTAACCAATCAAATAATTAGAATATCTGATAACTTTCAACCAATCAAATGCAAGCATTAAAAGTACATGGTCAAAATTGACTACGACATAAAGTAGGCCTACAATGATATTATTAAGCATATATTTTTTTCTCCATAGCCCACTAATTTAGCCACCAGCGGAAAGCTTTGGGCCCTATTTACCATGCGAAATATTATTATATGAATTATTATTGTTATTTTAAACATAATACAATTATAGAAAGATATGGTTTAGCATTGAGTTATTTTTATGGTGCTTTGTGAAAATTATCAAAAACAAATACTATTTTAAACAATTATTTTGTTTTTATTTTCATTGTATTATTGATGTTTTTTATGTTCTTGTGAATAGTACAATTTATTAAAAGAATGCAAAACAAAAAAGTCAGTTTAATTGTTTTGTGTATTTAAATTTACGGCTTACGTCAATTGAGCTCTCTGATGAACATTAAAACAAGTCTAGCGCCCTCTATTTTGTGGTTAGTCCATTGCCGGAGCATGGATGACTTTTATTTAATTTATTCAGACATAATTCCTACATGGCCGGAGTAACAATACATTTTATCAGTGGTATATCATGTTTGTGTAGGCTTGTATGACAATGTTCGGCAATTCCAGAGAAGAATGAATCATTTTTTTGACTATACTGACTTATCAAAAACGTTTTTCTTCATTATTATTTATTCTTCTATTTTATTTTTTTGTATAAATTATTCACGCATACAAAATCGTCATATTTTACATGGGGCTACCTAGTGTATAGCCGTAATATACAATTTATAGGTGTATTATCATATTTTCTAAATCGTAGACTACATACAAAAAAATAACAGTATCACTATTAATCTTCTCTAATCTTCGTATGACCACATACTTCAGCATTATCACATTTACACCATTAAGGATCTATGAAGTTTATACAATTATCAATGTTTTTTACATTGCTTTTTGCAACAAATCGAATATATGTATACAATATTATTATTAAACATCACCTATAGGCCTTAAAAAAAAAAATGTGTAGTAAATTACGATGTTCTAACAAATGGACACATCCCTCTATGCCCATCCAAAAAATAATAAAATAAACATTGAAATAAGCATTCAGTGTGAATTTCTATGATGGTAGTTACATGGAGCCGGTGCTGTTACTACTTATCTTGAACGCAATTGCATTCAGTGTAAGTAAATAACAATAATACAAATGGACTAACAGGCTCTGTCACGGAACGTTGAGGGGTGAAGTTAGTTAGATCCAACAGCAAACTTTTCAAGCTATGTATGCAAAGAATATTCTTTGGTATAACACCAGTTAGATCCGGTTTAGAATACGCGCGTACTGTTGCAGACAACTAAATTAGCCAATCAGCACAAACTATTTGCTAATTAACATACTTAGTTGCCCAGCTTTGGGCCATTTTGGAAGAAGAAGGCGAAGAGGAGACTGCAAAGAGAAGCCTGACGAAAAAGAGACAGCAATAGGTAGGTGATATTTGTTCGAAAATATACACTACTTAGGCGTAATTGGCTTCCTTTGGCAACTTTAATACAAAAATAGTATTTTATACTAATTTTGTAACATAATTTAGTTTTTAAAACACTCGAATTCGACAGATTTCTTCAGTTTAGACTGAGCTCAAGTGTTTCCTCAAACCCCACCCACTCAGCATAGGCCTACATACATACTTCTTGTCCATCTCACATCGAATAGAATTATTGTTAAATACCTAGTGCTAATAATTTCATTTTTATTTATTGAGTCTTAATTATGGATGTATAAAAGACATGATTGTAATAATTAATGGATAGCTTTGCGTCTTATTGGTTAGTTTTATCGAGCACTTCTAGATTTGTCCACACTGAACTTGTTTTTGGATGTAATTGGTTTATTTAATGTCCTTTGAGTTAACAGATATTTGCTGCTACTGTGTTTTAATTTGAATACAGTACCTGATATACATAGTTACAATAGTCCTGATATTTGTTTTTTTATGGTGCGCCCTCCTTGGTACCATCATGGGCTTGCTGTTGGCTGTTTCTAGGTATTTTATTTATCCAAACAAAAAAAACCACCAAATTCTGCTTTAATTAGTGATTGAATTTATTATATATATTGCCTTTATTATTTTTATTGTGTAGGCCTACATTTTAAGAACGTTTACACTAGGATAGGGAAGTTGAATTAAATTTCCCTAGATTGATGATTGATGTTCTTTTTGCAGGTCCAACTTCAAATTTAAACAACGGTATTGCGTTATAAAAATAAAAGCTTTTGGTAATTCTTGTTGGCCTACTGTAGTCTCTTTGTTCTCCGACCATGTGAAGACATTGCAGCACTGCACGGCTTCTAAAGTTTTTACGCTATTCACGAAAAAAGTTTTTCAGTCTCAATGTTTTGCACGTTCCAGCCTAGATGTTTAATTGTGTGATGTTCCGGCCTAGATGTTTATTTTATCTGTTCCGGCCTAGATGTTTTATTTTTGTGTGTTCCGACCTAGATGTTTTATTTTGTGTGTTCCGGCCTAGATGTTTTTTTTTGTGTGTTCCGGCCTAGATGTTGTTATTTGTTTGTGTTCCGGCCTAGATGTTTGTATGAAGACATCAAAGTAAGACCTAACCAATAACACCTCATAACTAACATATAGATATTGCAAATATTCATATCTATGTGTTAATTTGTGGTTATTCCTTTACAGATTACTAACACCATATTAGAGTAAGTTTATTCACAGGTTGATGCTATCCTGCTTTACCCCTCCTCCCTTCCACACACAAATATTATATATTATATTATATATAATCTATTATAATATAAAAATATATATTTGTATGTGTAGCCTAATGTTGTATCATGCATTGATAGGTTTAGAAATGTTAGTTATTTTTAAAAAATGTTACAGATGTAATTTCTTTGTGTTATTCAGTTAGAATAATATATTATTTTAAAGTTTAATTTTGCAATATGCATCTATAGTATTTATTTGATTATATATTTTAAGTGTTTATATACATAATTTACTTATTTATTTAAGTTTGTATTCAGTACATGTTAATATAGTATTGTATAATAATATTCACATTATGTTATAATATATAACATTTTTTATATTATTCATACAATATTTATCATATTTTATATTATACAACTATATATGCTTGTATTATAGTGCATTTGTTTTCAGTAACTAACAGACCAAAAGATTGAGCTGAGGATACCACCTGTGTCACCTGTATTAGTCTTTGATGTTTATTTTAATTCTATTTTCATGCATAATTTTATGATTAAACTGATTATTATTTATGATATTTTTTATATAACATCAGCTTTACTCATTATACACAATTGTAAGTCAGTAAACATTAAGTTAAAAACATCACATCATGTTCAGCAAAGTTATTAAACAATTGTAAGAGTATGTTTATTGGAACACCATCATATACACATTATTTTTACAATTGTAAGTACTATACTTAAGACATACTAAAATATTAAATGTATACAATTGTAAGATGATTATAACTAACACTTAGATAATGCATGATACAACCCCAGTTGTGCTCCCCACCCCCTATTCCCTCGCACACTGGTTTTTACCCTATGGAAATTGAATCACAAAGGTAGGTTATTAACACAGCAAGACATCGCTTCAAGCATCCAAGCATCAAATCAAGTAAGATTTTGTAACTAGCTGTTAGGGACTGTCTGTAGATAAAAATAACTCATGATTTTCGCGGATTCAAATGTAGCCCCAGCTACTAATGGTTAAAATTTCCATGATGCCCCCTGGCATCTTGCGGGCAATATATTGCTAGTCTGTTGAAACTCGACAATTTTTGCGGTTTCAAATGTAGCCACAGCCACTAATTGGTTTTCGCGTTGTCTTTAATTTTATCAAACTCTAACCAATTTCTTTCACAGTGATCGCATATTTATTTTGAAATAAATTATATTAAATGGTTGTCTGTGTCTTTTATTTTATCAAACTCTAACCAATTTCTTTCACAGGATCACAAATTTATTTTGAAATAAATTATTTTAAATGGTTGTCTGTCTTTTATTTGATCAAACTCTAACCAATTTCTTTCACATAATCTCAGGTTTATTTTGAAATAAACATTTTTAAATGGTTGTCTGTGTCTTTTATTTGTAGAAACTTCACCTAATTTCTTTCACAGGATCACAAATTTATTTTGAAATAAATTATTTTAAATGGTTGTCGTGTCTTTTATTTTATCAAACTCTAACCAATTTCTTTCACGGGATCACAAATTTATTTTGAAATAAATTATATTAAATGGTTGTCTGTGTCTTTTATTTTATCAAACTCTAACCAATTTCTTTCACATAATCACAGGTTTATTCAGGTTTGTTTTGAAATAAACATTTTTAAATGGTTGTCTGTGTCTTTTATTTGTTCAAACTTCACCTAATTTCTTTCACAGGATCACATATTTATTTTGAAATAAATTATATTAAATGGTTGTCTGTGTCTTTTATTTTATCAAACTCTAACCAATTTCTTTCATAGGATCATAAATTTATTTTGAAATAAATTATTTTAAATGGTTGTCTGTGTCTTTTATTTGTTCAAACTTCACCTAATTTCTTTCACAGGATCACAGGTTTATTTTGAAATAAACATTTTTAAATTGTTGTCTGTGTCTTTATTTGTTCAAATTTCACAATTTCTTTCACAGGATCGCGGGTTTATTTTGAAATAAACATTTTTAAATTGTTGTCCGTGTCATTCATTTTATCAAAGAGTTGTCTGTGTGGTTGTCTGTGTCTTTTATTTGATTAAACTCAGCTATTTTCTTTCACAGGATCACAAATTTATTTTGAAATAAACATTTTTAAATGGTTGTCTGTCTTTTATTTGGTTAAACTGAAGCTAATTTCTTTCACAGCGCACGGTTTATTTTAAAATAAAAATTTTTAAATGGTTGTCAGTGTCTTTTATTTGATCAAACTCTTAACATTTTCGTTCACAGGATCGCAAATTTATTTTAAAATAAATGTTTCTAAATGTGTCTTACTTGATCAAACTCTACTTAATTTCTTTCACAAAATTACATGGTTTAATTACACCTTATTTATTATTTATTAGGCCCTTATTTTCATTATTTTGCTATTTTATTTAGAATTTCTATGTCCATTTCCAAATACTCCCCACTGTTGTTGCTATGTAATTAACACTCTGTGGCAAGATCTTTATTTTTTCAGGTTGTCTAAGATGCATTTAACACATCCAGATGTTCACCCTATGACAAGACAATTGATGTATTCAACATTCAACTCATCAAGTCAAGATGTACACCCCATAACAAGACAACTGATGTATTCAACATTCAACTCATCCAGTCAAGATACACATCCCATAACAAGACAATTGATGCATTCAACATTCAACTCATCCAGTTAAGATGTACATCCCATAACAAGACAACTGATGTATTCAACATTCAACTCATCCAGTCGAAATGTACATTCCATAACAAGACAACTGATGTATTCAACATTCAACTCATTCAGTCAAGATGTACATCTTATAACGAGACAAGTGATGTATTCAACATTCAACTCATCCAGTCAAGATGTAGACCCCATAACAAGACAAGTGATGTATTCAACATGCAACTCATCCAGTCAAGATGTACACCCAATAACAAGACAACTGATGTATTCAACATTCAACTCGTCCAGTCAAGATGTACACCCATAACAAGACAACTAATGTATTCAACATTCAACTCATCCAGTCAAGATGTACATCCCATAACAAGACAACTGATGTCTTCAAAATTCAACTCATCCAGTCAAGATGTACACCCAATAACAAGACAATTGATGTATTCAACATTCAACTCATCCAGTCAAGATGTACACCCCATAACAACACAATTGATGTATTCAACATTCCACTCTACCAGTCAACATGTACATTCCACAACAAGACAATTGATGTATTCAACATTCAACTCATCCTGTCAACATTTACATCCCATAACAAGACAACTGATGTATTCAACATTCAACTCATCCACTCAACATTTACATCCCATAACAAGACAACTAATGTATTCAACATTCAACTCATCCAGTAAAGATGTACACCCCATAACAAGACAATTGATGCATTCAACATTCAACTCATCCAGTCAAGATGTACACCCAATAACAAGACAATTGATGCATTCAACATTCAACTCATCCAGTCAAGATGTACACCCCATAACAAGACAACTGATGCATTCAACATTCAAATCATCAAGTCAAGATGTACACCCCATAACAAGACAATTGATGTATTCAACATTCAACTCATCAAGTCAACATTTACATCCCATAACAAGACAATTGATGTATTCAACATTCAACTCATCCAGTAAAGATGTACACCCCATAACAAGCCAAGTGATGCATTCAACATTCAACTCATCCAGTCAAGATGTACACTCAATAACAAGCCAAGTGATGTATTCAACATTCAACTCATCCAGTCAAGATGTACACCCCATAACAAGACAATTGATGCATTCAACATTCAACTCATCCAGTCAAGATGTACACCCCATAACAAGACAATTGATGTATTCAACATTCAACTCATACCGTCAAGATGTACACCCTATGACAAGACAATTGATGCATTCAACATGCAACTCATCCAGTTAAGATGTACATCCCATAACAAGACAATTGATGCATTCAACATTCAACTCATCCAGTCAAGATGTACACCCAATAACAAGACAATTGATGCATTCAACATTCAACTCATCCAGTCAAGATGTACACCCCATAACAAGACAACTGATGCATTCAACATTCAAATCATCAAGTCAAGATGTACACCCAATAACAAGAAAAGTGATGTATTCAACATTCAACTCATTCAGTCACGATGTACACCCCATAACAAGACAATTGATGTATTCAACATTCAACTCATCAAGTCAACATTTATATCCCATAACAAGACAATTGATGTATTCAACATTCAACTCATCCAGTAAAGATGTACACCCCATAACAAGCCAAGTGATGCATTCAACATTCAACTCATCCAGTCAAGATGTACATCCCATAACAAGAAAATTGATGCATTCAACTCATACCGTCAAGATGTACACCATATGACAAGACAATTGATGCATTCAACATGCAACTCATCCAGTTAAGATGTACATCCCATAACAAGACAATTGATGCATTCAACATTCAACTCATCCAGTTGAAATGTACATTCTATAACAAGACAACTGTTGTATTCAACATTCAACTAAACCAGTTAAAAGAGGTACATCCCATAACAAGACAATTAATCTATTCAACATTCAACTCGTCCAGTCAAAATGTACATTCCATAACAAGACAACTGATGTATTCAACATTCAACTCATCCAGTCAAGATGTACACCCTATGACCACACAATTGATGCATTCAACATGCAACTCATCCATTCACGATGTACATCCCATAACAAGACAAGTGATGCATTCAACATTCAACTCATCCAGTCAAGATTTACACCCCATAACAAGACAACTGGTGTTTAACATTCAAATCATCCAGTCAAGATATACACCCCATAACAAGACAAGTGATGCATTCAACATTCAACTCATCCAGTCAAGATGTACACCCCATAACAAGACAATTGATGTATTCAACATTCAACTCATCCAGTCAAGATGTACACCCCATAACAAGACAATTGATGTATTCAACATTCAACTCTATCAGTAACATGTACATCCCATAACAAGACAATTGATGCATTCAACATGCAACTCATACTGTCAAGATGTACACCCTATGACAAGACAATTGATGCATTCAACATTCAACTCATCCAGTTAAGATGTACATCCCATAACAAGACAATTGATGCATTCAACATTCAACTCATACTGTCAAGATGTACACCCCATAACAAGACAATTGATGCATTCAACATTCAACTCATCCAGTTAAGATGTACGTCCCATAACAAGATAATTGATGCATTCAACATTCAACTCATACTGTCAAGATGTACACCCCATAACAAGACAATTAATGTATTCAACATTCAACTCATCCAGTGAAGATGTACATCTTATAACAAGACAATTGATGTATTCAACATTCAACTCATCCAGTCAAGATGTACACCCAATAACAAGACAATTGATGCATTCAACATTCAACTCATCCAGTCAAGATGTACATCTTATAACAAGACAACTGATGTATTCAACATTCAACTCATCCAGTCGAAATGTACATTCCATAACAAGACAACTGATGTACTCAACATTCAACTCATTCAGTCAAGATGTACATCTTATAACGAGACAAGTGATGTATTCAACATTCAACTCATCCAGTCAAGATGTAGACCCCATAACAAGACAAGTGATGTATTCAACATGCAACTCATCCAGTCAAGATGTACACCCATAACAAGACAACTGATGTATTCAACATTCAACTCAACCAGTAAAGATGTACATCCCATAACAAGACAACTAATGTATTCAACATTCAACTCATCCAGTCAAGATGTACATCCCATAACAAGACAACTGATGTCTTCAAAATTCAACTCATCCAGTCAAGATGTACACCCAATAACAAGACAATTGATGTATTCAACATTCAACTCATCCAGTCAAGATGTACACCCCATAACAACACAATTGATGTATTCAACATTCCACTCTACCAGTCAACATGTACATCCCACAACAAGACAATTGATGTATTCAACATTCAACTCATCCTGTCAACATTTACATCCCATAACAAGACAACTGATGTATTCAACATTCAACTCATCCACTCAACATTTACATCCCATAACAAGACAACTAATGTATTCAACATTCAACTCATCCAGTAAAGATGTACACCCCATAACAAGACAATTGATGCATTCAACATTCAACTCATCCAGTCAAGATGTACACCCCATAACAAGACAACTGATGCATTCAACATTCAAATCATCAAGTCAAGATGTACACCCCATAACAAGACAATTGATGTATTCAACATTCAACTCATCAAGTCAACATTTACATCCCATAACAAGACAATTGATGTATTCAACATTCAACTCATCCAGTAAAGATGTACACCCCATAACAAGCCAAGTGATGCATTCAACATTCAACTCATCCAGTCAAGATGTACACTCAATAACAAGCCAAGTGATGTATTCAACATTCAACTCATCAAGTCAACATTTACATCCCATAACAAGACAATTGATGTATTCAACATTCAACTCATCCAGTCAAGATGTACACCCCATAACAAGACAATTGATGTATTCACCATTCAACTCATACCGTCAAGATGTACACCCTATGACAAGACAATTGATGCATTCAACATGCAACTCATCCAGTTAAGATGTACATCCCATAACAAGACAATTGATGCATTCAACATTCAACTCATCCAGTCAAGATGTACACCCCATAACAAGACAACTGATGCATTCAACATTCAAATCATCAAGTCAAGATGTACACCCAATAACAAGACAAGTGATGTATTCAACATTCAACTCATTCAGTCACGATGTACACCCCATAACAAGACAATTGATGTATTCAACATTCAACTCATCAAGTCAACATTTATATCCCATAACAAGACAATTGATGTATTCAACATTCAACTCATCCAGTAAAGATGTACACCCCATAACAAGCCAAGTGATGCATTCAACATTCAACTCATCCAGTCAAGATGTACATCCCATAACAAGACAATTGATGCATTCAACTCATACCGTCAAGATGTACACCATATGACAAGACAATTGATGCATTCAATATGCAACTCATCCAGTTAAGATGTACATCCCATAACAAGACAATTGATGCATTCAACATTCAACTCATCCAGTTGAAATGTACATTCCATAACAAGACAACTGTTGTATTCAACATTCAACTAAACCAGTTAAAAGAGGTACATCCCATAACAAGACAATGTATTCAACATTCAACTCGTCCAGTCAAAATGTACATTCCATAACAAGACAACTGATGTATTCAACATTCAACTCATCCAGTCAAGATGTACACCCTATGACCACACAATTGATGCATTCAACATGCAACTCATCCACTCACGATGTACATCCCATAACAAGACAAGTGATGCATTCAACATTCAACTCATCCAGTCAAGATTTACACCCCATAACAAGACAACTGGTGTTTAACATTCAAATCATCCAGTCAAGATATACACCCCATAACAAGACAAGTGATGCATTCAACATTCAACTCATCCAGTCAAGATGTACACCCCATAACAAGACAATTGATGTATTCAACATTCAACTCTACCAGTAACATGTACATCCCATAACAAGACAATTGATGCATTCAATGCAACTAATACTGTCAAGATGTACACCCTATGACAAGACAATTGATGCATTCAACATTCAACTCATCCAGTTAAGATGTACATCCCATAACAAGACAATTGATGCATTCAACATTCAACTCATACTGTCAAGATGTACACCCCATAACAAGACAATTGATGCATTCAACATTCAACTCATCCAGTTAAGATGTACATCCCATAACAAGACAATTGATGCATTCAACATTCAACTCATACTGTCAAGATGTACACCCCATAACAAGACAATTGATGCATTCAACATTCAACTCATCCAGTGAAGATGTACATCCCATAACAAGACAACTGATGTATTCAACATTCAACTCATCCAGTCAAGATGTACACCCCATAACAAGACAACTGATGTATTCAACATTCAACTCATCCAGTCAAGATGTACACCCCATAACAAGACAACTGATGTATTCAACATTCAACTCATCCAGTCAAGATGTACACCCCATAACAAGACAAGTGATGCATTCAACATTCAACTCACCCAGTCAAGATGTACACCCAATAACAAGACAATTGATGCATTCAACATTCAACTCATCCAGTCAAGATGTACACCCAATAACAAGACAATTGATGCATTCAACATTCAACTCATCCAGTCAAGATGTACACCCCATAACAAGACAATTGATGTATTCAACATTCAACTCATCCAGTGAAGATGTACATCTTATAACAAGACAATTGATGTATTCAACATTCAACTCATCCAGTCAAGATGTACACCCAATAACAAGACAATTGATGCATTCAACATTCAACTCATCCAGTCAAGATGTACATCTTATAACAAGACAACTGATGTATTCAACATTCAACTCATCCAGTGAAGATGTACATCCCATAACAAGACAACTGATGCATTCAACATTCAACTCATCCAGTTAAGATGTACATCCCATAACAAGACAATTGATGCATTCAACATTCAACTCATACTGTCAAGATGTACACCCCATAACAAGACAATTGATGCATTCAACATTCAACTCATCCAGTCAAGATGTACATCTTATAACAAGACAACTGATATATTCAACATTCAACTCATCCAGTCAAGATGTACACCCCATCACAAGACAACTGATGTATTCAACATTCAACTCATCCAGTCAAGATGTACACACCATAACAAGACAACTGATGCATTCAACATTCAACTCATCCAGTCAAGATGTACACACCAAGAGGTACATCCCATAACAAGACAATTAATGTATTCAACATTCAACTCGTCCAGTCAAAATGTACATTCCATAACAAGACAACTGATGTATTCAACATTCAACTCATCCAGTCAAGATGTACACCCTATGACCACACAATTGATGCATTCAACATGCAACTCATCCATTCACGATGTACATCCCATAACAAGACAAGTGATGCATTCAACATTCAACTCATCCAGTCAAGATTTACACCCCATAACAAGACAACTGGTGTTTAACATTCAAATCATCCAGTCAAGATATACACCCCATAACAAGACAAGTGATGCATTCAACATTCAACTCATCCAGTCAAGATGTACACCCCATAACAAGACAATTGATGTATTCAACATTCAACTCATCCAGTCAAGATGTACACCCCATAACAAGACAATTGATGTATTCAACATTCAACTCTACCAGTAACATGTACATCCCATAACAAGACAATTGATGCATTCAACATGCAACTCATACTGTCAAGATGTACACCCTATGACAAGACAATTGATGCATTCAACATTCAACTCATCCAGTTAAGATGTACATCCCATAACAAGACAATTGATGCATTCAACATTCAACTCATCCAGTCAAGATGTACACCCCATAACAAGACAATTGATGTATTCAACATTCAACTCTACCAGTAACATGTACATCCCATAACAAGACAATTGATGCATTCAACATGCAACTCATACTGTCAAGATGTACACCCTATGACAAGACAATTGATGTATTCAACATTCAACTCATCCAGTGAAGATGTACATCCCATAACAAGACAACTGATGCATTCAACATTCAACTCATCCAGTTAAGATGTACATCCCATAACAAGACAATTGATACATTCAACTCATACTGTCAAGATGTACACCCCATAACAAGACAATTGATGCATTCAACATTCAACTCATCCAGTCAAGATGTACATCTTATAACAAGACAACTGATGTATTCAACATTCAACTCATCCAGTCAAGATGTACACCTCATCACAAGACAACTGATGTATTCAACATTCAACTCATCCAGTCAAGATGTACACACCATAACAAGACAACTGATGCATTCAACATTCAACTCATCCAGTCAAGATGTACACACCATAACAAGACAACTGATGCATTCAACATTCAACTCATCCAGTCAAGATGTAGACCCTATGACCAGACAATTGATGTATTCAACATTCAACTCATCCAGTCAAGATGTAGACCCCATAACAAGACAAGTGATGTATTCAACATGCAACTCATCCAGTCAAGATGTACACCCATTACCATACAACTGATGTATTCAACATTCAACTCAACCAGTAAAGATGTACATCCCATAACAAGACAACTGATGTATTCAACATTCAACTCGTCCAGTCAAAATGTCCATTCCATAACAAGACAACTGATGTCTTCAAAATTCAACTCATCCAGTCAAGATGTACACCCTATGACAAGACAATTGATGCATTCAACATGCAACTCATCCAGTTAAGATGTACATCCCATAACAAGACAATTGATGCATTCAACATTCAACTCATCCAGTCAAGATGTACACCCCATAACAAGACAATTGATGTATTCAACATTCAACTAAACCAGTAAAGAGGTACATCCCATAACAAGACAACTAATGTATTCAACATTCAACTCGTCCAGTCAAAATGTACATTCCATAACAAGACAACTGATGTATTCAACATTCAACTCATCCAGTCAAGATGTACACCCTATGACCAGACAATTGATGCATTCAACATACAACTCATCCATTCACGATGTACATCCCATAACAAGACAAGTGATGCATTCAACATTCAACTCATCCAGTCAAGATTTACACCCCATAACAAGACAACTGGTGTTTAACATTCAAATCATCCAGTCAAGATATACACCCCATAACAAGACAAGTGATGCATTCAACATTCAACTCATCCAGTCAAGATGTACACTCAATAACAAGACAATTGATGTATTCAACATTCAACTAATCCAGTCAAGATGTACACCCCATAACAAGACAATTGATGTATTCAACATTCAACTCTACCAGTCAACATGTACATCCCATAACAAGACAATTGATGCATTCAACATGCAACTCATACTGTCAAGATGTACACCCTATGACAAGACAATTGATGCATTCAACATTCAACTCATCCAGTTAAGATGTACATCCCATAACAAGACAACTGATGCATTCAACATTCAACTCATCCAGTCAACATGTACATCCCATAACAAGACAATTGATGCATTCAACATGCAACTCATACTGTCAAGATGTACACCCTATGACAAGACAACTGATGTATTCAACATTCAACTCATCCAGTCAAGATGTACATCCCATAACAAGAAAACTGATGTATTCAACATTCAACTCGTCCAGTCAAAATGTCCATTCCACAACAAGACAACTGATGTCTTCAAAATTCAACTCATCCAGTCAAGATGTACACCCTATGACCAGACAATTGATGCATTCAACATTCAACTCATCCAGTCAAGATGTACATCCCATAACAAGACAAGTGATGCATTCAACATTCAACTCATCCAGTCAAGATGTACACCCCATAACAAGACAACTGATGCATTTAACATTCAAATCATCCAGTCAAGATATATACCCCATAACAAGACAAGTGATGTATTCAACATTCAACTCATCCAGTCAAGATGTACACCCCATAACAAGACAATTGATGTATTCAACATTCAACTCATCCAGTCAACATGTACATCCCATAACAAGCCAAGTGATGCATTCAACATTCAACTCATCCAGTCAAGATGTACACCCAATAACAAGACAATTGATGTATTCAACATTCAACTCATCCAGTCAACATTTAATAACAAGACAACTGATGTATTCAACATTCAACTCGTCCAGTCAAAATGTCCATTCCATAACAAGACAACTGATGTCTTCAAAATTCAACTCATCCAGTCAAGATGTACACCCTATGACAAGACAATTGATGCATTCAACATGCAACTCATCCAGTTAAGATGTACATCCCATAACAAGACAATTGATGCATTCAACATTCAACTCATCCAGTCAAGATGTACACCCCATAACAAGACAATTGATGTATTCAACATTCAACTAAACCAGTAAAGAGGTACATCCCATAACAAGACAACTAATATATTCAACATTCAACTCGTCCAGTCAAAATGTACATTCCATAACAAGACAACTGATGTATTCAACATTCAACTCATCCAGTCAAGATGTACACCCTATGACCAGACAATTGATGCATTCAACATACAACTCATCCATTCACGATGTACATCCCATAACAAGACAAGTGATGCATTCAACATTCAACTCATCCAGTCAAGATTTACACCCCATAACAAGACAACTGGTGTTTAACATTCAAATCATCCAGTCAAGATATACACCCCATAACAAGACAAGTGATGCATTCAACATTCAACTCATCCAGTCAAGATGTACACTCAATAACAAGACAATTGATGTATTCAACATTCAACTCATCCAGTCAAGATGTACACCCCATAACAACACAATTGATGTATTCAACATTCAACTCTACCAGTCAACATGTACATCCCATAACAAGACAATTGATGCATTCAACATGCAACTCATACTGTCAAGATGTACACCCTATGACAAGACAATTGATGCATTCAACATTCAACTCATCCAGTTAAGATGTACATCCCATAACAAGACAACTGATGCATTCAACATTCAACTCATCCAGTCAACATGTACATCTCATAACAAGACAATTGATGCATTCAACATGCAACTCATACTGTCAAGATGTACACCCTATGACAAGACAATTGATGCATTCAACATTCAACTCATCCAGTCAAGATGTACACCCAATAACAAGACAATTGATGTATTCAACATTCAACTCATCCAGTCAAGATGTACACCCCATAACAAGACAACTGATGTATTCAACATGCAACTCATCCAGTCAAGATGTACACCCATAACAAGACAACTGATGTATTCAACATTCAACTCATCCAGTCAAGATGTACATCCCATAACAAGACAACTGATGTATTCAACATTCAACTCGTCCAGTCAAAATGTCCATTCCACAACAAGACAACTGATGTCTTCAAAATTCAACTCATCCAGTCAAGATGTACACCCTATGACCAGACAATTGATGCATTCAACATTCAACTCATCCAGTCAAGATGTACATCCCATAACAAGACAAGTGATGCATTCAACATTCAACTCATCCAGTCAAGATGTACACCCCATAACAAGACAACTGATGCATTTAACATTCAAATCATCCAGTCAAGATATATACCCCATAACAAGACAAGTGATGTATTCAACATTCAACTCATCCAGTCAAGATGTACACCCCATAACAAGACAATTGATGTATTCAACATTCAACTCATCCAGTCAACATGTACATCCCATAACAAGCCAAGTGATGCATTCAACATTCAACTCATCCAGTCAAGATGTACACCCAATAACAAGACAATTGATGTATTCAACATTCAACTCATCCAGTCAACATTTAATAACAAGACAACTGATGTATTCAACATTCAACTCGTCCAGTCATGATGTACACCCCACAAAAAGACAATGGGTGTATTCAACATTAAACTCATCCAGTCAACATGTACATCCCATAACAAGACAATTGATGCATTCAACATTCAACTCATCCAGTCAAGATGTACAACCTATAACAAAACAACTGATGTATTCAACATTCAACTCATCCAGTCAAGATGTACAACCTATAACAAGACAACTGATGTATTCAACATTCAACTCATCCAGTCAACATGTACATCCCATAACAAGACAATTGATGTATTCAACATTCAACTCATCCAGTCAAGATGTACACCCCATAACAAGACAATTGATGTATTCAACATTCAACTCATCCAGTCACGATGTACACCCCATAACAAGACAATTGATGCATTCAACATTCAACTCATTCAGTCAAGATGTACATCCCATAACAAGACAATTGATGTATTCAACATTCAACTCATTCAGTCAAGATGTACATCCCATAACAAGACAATTGATGCATTCAACATTCAACTCATTCAGTCAAGATGTACATCCCATAAGAAGACAATTGATGCATTGAACATTCAACTCATTCAGTCAAGATGTACATCCCATAAGAAGACAATTGATGCATTGAACATTCAACTCATCCAGTCAAGATGTAGACCCCACAACAAGACAACTGATGTATTCAACATTCAACTCATCCAGTCAAGATGTACACCCCATAACAAGACAATTGATGTATTCAACATGCAACTCATCCAGTCAACATGTACACCCCATAACAAGACAATTGATGCATTGAACATTCAACTCATCCAGTCAAGATGTAGACCCCACAACAAGACAACTGATGTATTCAACATTCAACTCATCCAGTCAAGATGTACACCCCATAACAAGACAATTGATGCATTGAACATTCAACTCATCCAGTCAAGATGTAGACCCCACAACAAGACAACTGATGTATTCAACATTCAACTCATCCAGTCAAGATGTACACCCCAGAAAAAGACAATGGGTGTATTCAACATTAAACTCATCCAGTCAAGATGTATATCCCATAACAAGACAAGTGATGTATTCAACTCATCTAGTAAAGATGTACACCCCACAACAAGACAACTGATGTATTCAACATTCAACTCATCCAGTCAAGATGTACACCCCACAAAAAGACAATGGGTGTATTCAACATTAAACTCTTCCAGTAAAGATGTACATCCCATAACAAGACAAGTGATGTATTCAACTCATCTAGTAAAGATGTACACCCCACAACAAGACAACTGATGTATTCAACATTCAACTCATCCAGTCAAGATGTACACCCCACAAAAAGACAATTGATGCATTCAACATTAAACTCTTCCAGTAAAGATGTTCACCCCATAACAAGACCAGTGATGTATTCAACATTCAAATCATCCAGTAGACATATGGTTTCTTTCTGTTTTTGCTGGATAGTTATGGTTTGTTTTGTAAGTATTTATGTTGGGTAAGTATGTTCCATCATTGGTAATAAAGAATATTATTTATATTTATTTATTATTTATATTTTTATTTTTTTTTATTGAATACCCTAAAAATAATCTCCCATTAAATAATTCAACACAATAAATGTGTTCCAACAATTTTCTAAAAATACTAAACTATAATGAAATCCTTGGCTCCCTATTGACATGTTTTTATGATATATTCTCTCTCAGTGAGTGAGCACATGGTTTCTATTCTTGAGAGATGTCAAAGTTGTCTTAGGTACTCATTCATAGGCTGTCCATATAATAGGATGTCCATGATGTATGCGTTAACATTGCCGTTAAGGTAAGTTTGATTAAGGTAAGCACGATGTAATATTTTTCTTCTCCAGTGTTCTTTTTAGATCTTGATGGTTCCTTGTTGGTCCACTTGGATAAATCAAGAGAATGTGACTCGGCATAGATATCATAGACTTATCTACCACATTTAGAGCAGATTTTAGGATTGTAACAGCTGGCTGTAAGTAAATGGTGAACTGTAAATGGTAAACATGTTGATTTTGTTTAGATATGTATTTGCATTAAAAAGTATAAACTAATGATTCATTTTTTCTATGTATTTTAAAAATAAAATATACTAATAATGTTAATGATTTACATGTTTCTTTCCCTTATTAGCATAATATTGATTGTTTTTTATGTATTTTATTAATTAATATGCTAATGATTTACAGGTTTCTTTCCTCTATTAGCATAATATTGATTGTTTTTCTATGTATTTTATTAATTATTATGCTAATGATTTAAATGTTTCTTTCCCTTATTAGCATAATATTGATTGTTTGTCTATGTATTTTATTAATTAAAATGCTAATGATTTACAGGTATCTTTCTCCTAGCATTAATGTTGATTGTTTTATTAATTATTAATATTTTCTTTCATTAGCATAATATTTGATTGTTTTTCATTATATCTTGGTATTAAATCAGGTTATTTTTTGGTAAATGCATTTCATATAATGTGTAAGGTAACATTATATCTTGGTATTAAATCAGGTTATTTTTTGGCAAATGCATTTCATATAATGTGTAAGGTAACATTATATCTTGGTATTAAATCAGGTTATTTTTTGGTAAATGCATTTTATATAATGTGTAAGGTAACATTATATCTTGGTATTAAATCAGGTTATTTTTTGGTAAATGCATTTTATATAATGTGTAAGGTAACATTATATCTTGGTATTAAATCAGGTTATTTTTTGGTAAATGCATTTTATATAATGTGTAAGGTAACATTATATCTTGGTACTAAATCAGGTTATTTTTGGTAAATGCATTTCATATAATGTGTAAGGTAACATTATATCTTGGTATTAAATCCGGTTATTTTTTGGTAAATACATTTCATATAATGTGTAAGGTAACATTATATCTTGGCATAAAAGGTTATTTTTTGGTAAATGCATTTTATATAATGTGTAAGGTAACATTATATATTGGTATTAAATCCGGTTATTTTTTGATAAATGCATTTTATATAATGTGTAAGGTAACATTATATCTTGGTATTAAATCAGGTTATTTTTTGGTAAATGCATTTCATATAATGTGTAAGGTAACATTATATCTTGGTATTAAATCAGGTTATTTTTTGGTAAATGTATTTAATATAATGTGTAAGGTAACATTATATCTTGGTATTAAATCCGGTTATTTTTTGGTAAATGCATTTTATATAATGTGTAAGGTAACATTATATATTGGTATTAAATCAGGTTATTTTTTGATAAATGAATTTTATATAATGTGTAAGTTAACATTATATCTTGGTATTAAATCAGGTTATTTTTTGGTAAATGCATTTCATATAATGTGTAAGGTAACATTATATCTTGGTATTAAATCAGGTTATTTTTTGGTAAATGCATTTCATATAATGTGTAAGGTAACATTATATCTTGGTACTAAATCAGGTTATTTTTTGGTAAATGCATTTCATATAATGTGTAAGGTAACATTATATCTTGGTACTAAATCAGGTTATTTTTTGAAAAATGCATTTTATATAATGTGTAAGGTAACATTATATATTGGTATTAAATCAGGGTATTTTTTGGTAAATGTATTTCATATAATGTGTAAGGTAACATTATATATATCTTGGTACTAAATCAGGTTATTTTTGGTAAATGCATTTCATATAATGTGTAAGGTAACATTATATCTTGGTATTAAATTAGGTTATTTTTTGATAAATGCATTTCATATAATGTGTAAGGTAACATTATATCTTGGTATTAAATCAGGTTATTTTTGGTAAATGCATTTCATATAATGTGTAAGGTAACATTATATCTTGGTACTAAATCAGGTTATTTTTGGTAAATGCATTTCATATAATGTGTAAGGTAACATTATATATTGGTATTAAATCAGGTTATTTTTTGGTAAATGCATTTGATATACTGTGTAAGCTAACATTATATCTTGGTACTAAATCAGGTTATTTTTTGGTAAATGCATTTCATATAATGTGTAAGGTAACATTATATCTTGGTATTAAATCAGGTTATTTTTTGGTAAATGCATTTCATATAATGTGTAAGGTAACATTATATCTTAATACTAAATCAGGTTATTTTTGGTAAATGCATTTCATATAATGTGTAAGGTAACATTATATATTGGTATTAAATCAGGTTATTTTTTGGTAAATTCATTTAATATAATGTGTAAGGTAACATTATATCTTGGTATTAAATCAGGTTATTTTTGGTAAATGCATTTCATATGTGTAAGGTAACATTATATATTGGTATTAAATTAGGTTATTTTTGGTAAATGCATTTTATATAATGTGTAAGGTAACATTATATTGGTACTAAATCAGGTTATTTTTGGTAAATGCATTTTATATAATGTGTAAGGTAACATTATATCTTGGTACTAAATCAGGTTATTTTTGGTAAATGCATTTTATATAATGTGTAAGGTAACATTATATATTGGTATTAAATCAGGTTATTTTTTTTGGTAAATGCATTTAATATAATGTGTAAGGTAACATTATATCTTGGTATTAAATCAGGTTATTTTTGGTAAATGCATTTTATATAATGTGTAAGGTAACATTATATCTTGGTACTAAATCAGGTTATTTTTGGTAAATGCATTTGATATAATGTGTAAGGTAACATTATATCTTGGTATTAAATCAGGTTATTTTTGGTAAATGCATTTTATATAATGTGTAAGGTAACATTATATCTTGGTATTGAATCAGGTTATTTTTGGTAAATGCATTTCATATAATGTGTAAGGTAACATTATATCTTGGTATTAAATCAGGTTATTTTTGGTAAATGCATTTCATATAATGTGTAAGGTAACATTATATCTTGGTATTAAATCCGGTTATTTTTTGGTAAATACATTTCATATAATGTGTAAGGTAACATTATATCTTGGCATAAAAGGTTATTTTTTGGTAAATGCATTTTATATAATGTGTAAGGTAACATTATTATCTTGGTATCAAAGGTTAATTTTTTGGTAAATGCATTGTAAGGTAAGAATATAGAGGTTCAAGTTTCCATGCATTTTGAATCATGTATCCTAAGCATTTACAGGAGGCTGTCAGCACTTGGACACTGGGTATAGCAGATTATATCTGGACCAGCCTGTCTGGATGAAGACCATCTCAGATACATGTGCAGCACTTGAACATGGGTATAGCAGATTATATCTGGATCAGCCTGCCTGTCTGGATCAGCACTATCCGGATACATGACATATGCAGCACTTGGATACTGGACATTCAGAGTAGAATATTGGGAAAAACAGGATACATTGGAAGATTCAGTTTTTGGAAGGACAATCAAAGTAAGTTTTCTATTAACTTAAAAGCACTAAAATTGTGGTCACTACATCCTAAAAGCATTCATTTAAAAAAATTGATGTTTTTTAATTTTTAATCAATAATTTAGCACCCTTCATTTTCATTACAGTACAGTACTTTCTTTTTGTTATCTTTCCTGATATGAACTAATTGCATTATATTACCTTTTCTATTAAAAATAAAATTCATGTTGGACATACATCAAAATTATTATTTTAGTGCATTCAATATTAAATTATTATTATTATCACATTATTAAAAGTGACTTATATCTCGTGCTACTTAGTAAGATAAGAAATACAGGTACAGCCTACCTAGCCAAGTACCTGCTGCCTAAGTTACTAAAAAACACTATCATAAAAATTCAATTAACATAGCGCCCTCATTTGTCCTTAAGCACAACGTCATAGATCAAAACAATGTCTGACGAAAGGTGAGTAATTTGTTTTTATTGTCATTTTTTTAACAAAATCGTACTTTTAAAAATATTTATTGGAATATTCTGGGTAACAATGTGTGTTTATTTTTCAGTGAAGGTAAAGATGGTGGTAGCTGGTGGGGTGGTTGGCTACAAACTGCTAAAGAACAGGTACGTATTTTGTTGATCCTTTTCTAGGCCTAGGCTAGGCTAGGCCTATATTTTTATAGGCTAGCCTATACTTGGCTAATTAATAGCCTGCTGGCAGGATCTAGGCTAGGCCTAACTAGAAGACCTCTAGGCTAGTAGGGCTAGGCTAGTAGGGCTAGCCTAGTACTTGGCTAGGCCTAGGCCCATACACACACGATGAAAGTAGAGTCAGTTAGGACAATTGACTACATTATTATGCAGTTGTCAATTGTATGGAGAGGAAGTCATTTACAAATAATTACGGTCTGATGCAGGGGTGCGTAAAAAAACCTAGATGGTACATCACATCAATAAACAATGGTGTGTCAATGTCCATCAATTTACCACCCACCATAAACAACATAGTCATAATGCGTCAAAATGGGTGCATCATTGTCACCTATTTAAGGCAAGTCACATTTATAATGTGTGATGCACATCAGACAAATGACGCACCTCTCCCGGGGGTCATGTAGTGTGTCATACAATTGACAAGTGCATTATTAAATAAATTGAATTTAATATATTTTTTTAAAAGGCAATTAAGCTAGGTCTATATAATGTAAAATAAAATAATCCAATAATATTATACAATAAATAATTTATATATATAAATTATAATAGAGACCTAAACTGTTTTTTTTTCTTTATATATTAATTTAGTCATCATCAGCATGGGACATGATGAAAAAAGATCTTGTTGAATTTGGCGTAACTGTTAAACGAGATACTCAAGCAACCGTAGCTAGCGGAGCTGCTAACATCAAAGACCAGATTAAGGTAAAACAATACATGTTTCTTGTTTAAGCGGTTAAGACAGTGGAACCGTAATTACGTAGCCATAACATCGGCAAGGGTTCGAGGCTCACTCGCTCCATGGTTCTGGTGGTAGAACGAGTCTTCTCGGATAAGGACTATAAACCGTAGGTCCAGTGTACACATAGCTCATGCGCACTTTAAAGAACCTAGTACATCTTTCGAGACGAGTAGGGGGTTACCCCGGTGTACTAATCCACACAGACACTGTCACACACAGCCACTGTGCAAATTACTCACTCGCACCATATCCCACCAAAAGTGCTATAGTCTTCAAGTCTGAAGTTTGCACTAAATTGGAAGAAGAAGTTAATAATATGTTTTACCATCCAAGTCATTTGATGATAATCTTAATAATCTCATCTATTTTTCTAAAATTAGACGGATGACGCATCTTCAAGCGGAAGTAGAGTGACAGAGGGATTTTCCCGGTTGTTATCAGGAATATCAGAAACTCTATCCCCAAGGGATTATGGGCTTGAAGAGGATGACAAACAAAGTGTTCTAATAACAAAAGATGGCGCTCACATATTTGATAGAAAAAAGGTAAATTTGATAGGGCAAGTGTTGGTAGGGCACATGTTTATACACCACATTATTATTCTTTTTAGACACATTGCCAAGGACTGTTAATTTGGTTTCACTGTCCTGATATTAGTGACAATCCAATAATACACACAAGATGCTCTACATAAACAAAGTTGGAATGGAGTTGTGTTGTCATGAGAAAAACAACTGGGAGGAGTTGAACGCAGGGTCGCCTAGCATCCTAACCAACAAACTACAGCTCACATCATGGCGAATGTGTGGAAAACATTACCCAGTTATATTTCATTGTAAAATATTTGTTTTGCTTTTCAGGCTAAGTTACATGCAATTCAGACAGAGCCTGGAACTTACTGCAATGAGCCTGATGGTCCACTGGATCATTATGAGAAGTGGTGCCAAGCCTTTAGCCTAGAAGATAACAAAGGAGAAATATCAGAATTACTTGTAGTCAACACCAACGTACGATCCTTATACACCAAAATGGTAAGTTTTAATATGAGCCTATTTTTCAAATTTACAAACATTACTAATTAACTTAGTTTTTGTAAGGTATTACTGTTTCTGGTTTATTATTCTTGTATTATTTGTCTTATTATTGAAACATAATTTAAGATAAATTTAAAATGTGAAAATAGAATTTAATCTTTCACCTCATAAAATTATGTGTACCATCGCACTTATAATAAACATTCATAATTTGTATAATATATTTCATTTCTTCCATAGAAATTTTAGTAAATTTATGAAATATAATATTTTTAAGGTACCTGCAGTTGTGTCTCATGATGATTTCTGGAACCGTTACTTCTATAAAATTTATCAACTCGACCAAGATGAGGCAAGGAAGGCGGCGCTAATGGAAAGGGCTGACATGACATCATCAACGAAAGAAGATGATGATCTTGGATGGGGTGACGAAGAAGGCGAGTTTTGTTGCAAAATTCAGTGGCGTAACGGTTATGAATGCTCACTGTCTAAACCCAGGGACCCTGGAGCTTATGAGGCCCCTGAGCAGTGCCTAAAGGGAAAAAGAGGACTTAAAATATGCCAGAGGCATCCAGCGTTGGAGAGCCACTTAGGGTTCCTAAACCAGAGGCCTGATATCTCTACATTACGCCATTGGGTAAATTTTGGCAATAAAAAATACATAATTCCTTTTTAATTCATTGTGTTTCATATGATTTTTAGATGATTCATGGGATACAGTGCCCGATGCAAAAACTTGCAAGGAACAAACGGACAAACAGAGAGATGATGATAATGCTGAAACATCGGTAACATCTTCAGGAGCAACAAAACCTGAAGAACCAGTTGTGATCGCATTTATGGAAAGATTAACAGTTGAAGATGATGAACAAAAGGGAGATGAAAATGAGCCAGAACAGCCATCTGGACGATTGACACCAGAGGAATATATATTAAGTACTGAATGCGATGGTAAATTGTGTATATCAAATGAAGAGAGTATTGTAGGCAATGAAAAAACATTGGATTGTACCGCAAACAATGAACCACATAGAGAAATAAAACAAACAATAGACAATAAACTGGACAATGAACTGGAAAGTAACGATGTAGAAATTGACAATGGAAAAACCTCACCTGTATCTTCAGATCCAAAAGGTTTGTAATATGGCATTATGGTTATTAAATATTCACGTTATTAAATCTGAAGGCTCCGTGCAAATAATTCAACAATCATGAATCGCCACTCAACTATACAGATATCGAGTACTTTTTTACACAGGCAAACAAAATTAACCAAGGTTTTAAGGCGTTAAAACTAAACCACGTTTAATGAACTGTTGGATGTATCTATACTGTATATCCTTTACACATAGAAACACCTGTTTAAAGGGACAACACTTTATTGGCCCTTAATAGGTGTATCCATGTACTAACATATAATATATCCGTTTTTAAAACATGTACGCTAGAAAGTTTAGAACTATTAAAGTGGAAAGTCATTTTATTTAAAGTCTAATGATCTCTTTCCTCAGATTCAAGTAGCCTGGGTGACGATTGGGATGATTTTGATGACATAGAAGTTACGGAGGAGGATGTAAAAGCTGCCGCAAGCATGACAGCAGATGATGATTTAGATGACTGGGAAAACTGGGAATAAAACTTTAAAAAACATTTCTTATTCATTGTTAAAGCATGTATCTACCCACCTTTTCTTAGACCTCAAATATTCTAGTTCTAGCTAAACTACTGGATTAATAATATACTAATATCAGAGGTTTAATATATAGCGGAAGTAAAGCATTATTTATTATTTTCAATTGTAAAAAGTTAAAAGAATATTTTAGTTGTATCTTTGATGATATATACATAAAAGACTTGTCATTGGTAGTTTTCTTGACCAAGGTTTTGAACCCTATGATGTCCACTTCGAGTTGCTATTTCCCAAAAAAAAAAAAAATCTCTCTTAAATATTTCTTTAAAAATCGGGTCTGTGTACGGAGATTACTTATTACATGTATAATTAAATTAATACATTTTGGATATATTGATTGAGCACTTTAATTATGGCACTAACAATTTCATATTGCATTCAAATAAAGTTTATTTGCTTCTTTTCTCAAAGTTGCATTAAGTCACCAACTGCCACGGCGGTAGTCTGTCTCATCTGTCCATGTTATGGCTGAGCTACCTTACATAGGATACTCCTATTAAGGGGACACTTTACGAATAACAATATATTGTGTAACACTACGGGCAACTTTTATTCAGAGGATACTACTACTTTGTTGAGTCCTAAAGGATCCTGCTGTAATCCTTGTAATGTAAATGGCTTAAAACCAGCAAAAGAGCAAACAAATTTGATTGTGTTGTCATTACTACTTGAATCAATGCACAGTATTATAGGTTTATAGGTAATGGCCACACTACTAGTAAATTATTATACTTATTTATAAATAAAACAAAATATCAACATTATTTTAGTATTATAAAAGCCATAGTATTTTTACAGTTCCAAAAAGTAACAATTTTGTTATATTATAATATTATATACATTTTTATGAGGTTTTTAATGAAAATTCTTCATTGCATGAACCAATTATGTTAATGTGATATTTTTTGTAATGAAAACATTTATATTTCACTATAACATTAGTTTGTCTTGTTTGTATGGGCCATTACACAATTAAAACGTTGCAAAATAGATTATTTAACTCCACAATATTTTTCAATTGTTCTTCCTATGTTTACTTTGATGCATGTATGGTTAAATGTTAAAAATAAATGCATTGTAAATAGTATATCAAATTACAATATAATACAAATATCATTAATAAAGATTGCAAACTGTTTATTTCTTTTTCATTTTACCAACATATCACCACTGTGATATGTTATTTCAGTAAGTATGTCGACTCCAATGACAATTGAGAGCTTTTGATTTGCAACAACCCGACTACTTTGTAATGTAAATGGATTAAAACCAGCAAAAGAGCAAACAAATTTGATTGTGTAGTCATTATGTAATAATGATTGCGTACGTATTTGAGTCATGTTATTAGACATGTGTATTGTGTCCTCAATCAAACAAAGATTTCATGGTCCAGACAACGTCGCAAATCGAAAGCTCCCTCATAACTTATCCTACAGTATTTTTCATCTTTATTTGTCTATTTGTAAACAATTTCAACCTACATTACTGCCAAATAATAATAATCTGAGAGGAAATGACCTACATTGTTTGTTGTTTTTTCCTTTATGAGCGCCACCAATAGGCGTATGGCACTCCAAATTGTATTGCCATGTATTCATAGGCAGTGAAGGGGTGTGCAGAACTATTTTTTTTCTCTTAAATTTTAGTGGAAAAATATATGAATACTGTAGTTTAATTACACAGCTCCTGCTTCCATCTTATCTAAATCGTCCATTGAGATACCAGTCTCATCATTAAAGTCATCACCATCTCCGATAGGCTGGTTGTCTTTTGAGGCTTGAACTGGATTACTGATCTGTGACGATGGTGAACGATATGCTAAAGAAAATAGAATAAATTATGTGTAAATAATGAAGGAACATGGGTTAAAATTAGCAAGCACTAGGATTCATTTCATGAATGGTTAGGTGTGGCAGGTTCAAGATCACACCTTACCACACAATGATTTCTGAGGTCTGAAGATTTTTAATTGTTCAGAAATTAAGAATGGGGAGAAGCCACATTAATTCATCATTAATATTCTTAAGTCTACATTTTGAGTTATTAACTGTATTTCATCAACACTTTTTGTTTGTGTACCATTTTTTTTCTTATAATGTAGTGATGCATATTTTATGTTTTTGTATTCATAAGCCAAGTTCTATGATAAAACAAATAAAAATCCTTAATACGAATTATTGATAAGGATGAATGTCATGGGCCAACTGAAGGACTCTTGACACAAATACAGTACACTCAATAATTTACAAATTAACTAAATAAAATAAATTAATTGAAATCATAATTAAACAAATAATAGTAATAATAAATAAAATAAATAAATATAACACCATAAATGAGTAGTGTAGCTACAATGAAAAGAAACATAATAATGAATATTCATTCATGGCCTCCAAAAACAATTTCAATCTATTCAAAATCACTGAAGCATGGAATGTTCAAAAAGCATACAGATTATATTGTGTTATGAATCACCACCAACCGTTAAATACCAAGTGGCTAGTAAGTGGGCCTACGCACTGTACCAGGCTAAACAACTTGAACTGAAAAGAGCATGTACACAAGGATCTAACACAATATTTGGATTTATAGGTTTTTAGGTAAGTTAAAGTATTAATATTAGGCAGTAACAAAGTACTATGAAATCTAATCATGAGAATTTTACAGTTATTATTATGTCATTCTGAGTGACATGTATGTAGGAAGGGAGTACAGTAACTGAGTAAGTACCACATTTGTTAGCCTGACCAGACCCATACTAAGTATTCTATATGCTGTCAGTCTACGAATGATCTGCAGTATTGGCATAATTTAAGGTAAAATTAAGCACATTATGTATCAACATGTTAAAGTAAAGGACTGTCATGTCATAAATAAAGGAAATCAATTCAACATATTTGTCCATTGTAAAGGAAGTATTTATACAAAACAAGTAACAATATAACTGATGACCAACCGAGTGGGTTCCCCTCCATTTCCATACAAAATATGGCAGAAAGTATAGGGTGGGATAACACCATAGAGTACTACTGTATACTTAAGTCATATAGTATATACAGTGCACATAAAATGATAAGCTTTACTAATGTACAAACAGACCTTGTTGTAGTATGATAAAGAAATGCAGTGGGACACCCCTAATCAGGGGACAACACCCCTATTAAGGGAGTTTCCCATGAAATGAACAAGGGGAAATATAATATGTTTGAACACTACACATTCAACAACCCCTATTTAAATAGATCATCCTTATTAAGGTACACCCCCCGGGTCCTGAAGGTGTTCCCTTAATAGGGGTGGTTCTACTATTAGTATTAGGTAAATAAAAAACTAATTTTTTTATGGTAAACACATCAAAGTACCAGTATGTATTTGAGAACAACAATAGACCCTTTAAGAAAGATGCTTGCTGATTACACCCAACTCTTAAAGCCTAAATTATGGTGATTATTATTCAATCAGTTATTGTATTAATCAATAAATGATTTTGAGTTTAGGAAAGTTTGTAGAAAATAATAATAATAATATTAATGGTTTCCTTATAATACATAATTAATAAGGAAAAATAAATTTTTCATAATAAATTAATTTAAGAAATATCATTCTTGATGTGGTATTGGCAGGTAAAATAAAAATGTCGGTTAATTTTACAATGGTATTTATACCAAATACAGTAATTTAGTAGTTAGTAGAATTAAGAACCTATAGATCATAGGAAATCGAAAGACAATTTATGATGAAATAAAGTCACTGTTCCCCTTGGTTACCTTATCATTGACCTAGGTCACAGAAGGAAGTGCATGACTTCCTGTTTCCTTGAGAGGGGAAAATCTAAAAATCAGTTGTGAATGTGATTTATAAATCAATAACATGATTGTTAGATATTATTTCACAAGACAGTTGTAGAATATAAGAACTATAATGTCACATTCTCAACCTTACTGATTTCCTTCTTAGAAACACATGGTGTATCGCTAACCTTACTACCGGTAATTATTTTAGCCTACTACTTACTTTGTCAGTAGAAACTACAGTAGCAGCCTACCTGTATGAAGTAAATGTCAGAGTTTACAGTATTCATCTGTTTCACTTTCAGCTCTCTATAATTAGCATAAATATAAAGTACATCCTACATACTAATAACATGAAGGCATTACTTTAATAAATTATTTTTAAACATCTTACTGTATTTCCTTTGACAAGACACAATGAAGAATTACATTAAAAAACAAAAATAAAGACTTGGTTTTTACGAAATAAGCTTGTAGAGAGGTATCAACCGTTTGAAAACTCCATGCCTTTTTAAAGCGTTTATGCTTTTTATCGTATTTTAACTTTTTACTTCCAAAAATCTACTGTACTTATTAAATTTAAGTTTTTGTGTAATATTGTGTGTGTATTCTATTTTGTTATGTTTGTTTATATTTTATATACGTATATATCTGTTTTTAATTGTACTAATACTTGCCAATCTTTAAAAAGAATTTCTATTATTATTTAATATGATAATGAACAAATAAAGCTATTCGGTATTCAGGCCGGCTATAGATAAAAGTAAATAAAATAAATTCAAAAACAATATTATTTGGATAATGAATTACCAAGTGTACAATCACTAAACTCATCAACTGCACATGGGAGTCATCCACATACAGTATTATGTGAATTTTACAGTAGATTATAATTTACTTTTTTATATTTTTAGATATCTGGAAAGATGGCAGATGACATACTTCATATCCTGGAATGTCCGATGTGTCTTGAAATATTTGACTCAACCCGACATCGACCAAAACTTCTACCATGCCAACACACATTCTGTGTGCCATGCTTGGACATGATAATGAAGAACAACGCCATTGAATGTCCAAACTGTCGTGTACAGGTCCCTCTTCCTGTAGCTGGAAAAGGTGTTGAGGGGTTTCCTAACAACTTGACTATGTTTGCTCTGATTGATTTGCAAGGAAAGAGTGAACAGAGCAGTAATGTGCAACAAGTGCCCGAATCACCATTAACGGCACAACAGTCTGTGAATCTTCAGACAAGACAGACTATTTCTGCGTTGATCAGTCAGTTGAAAGGAAAAGTAAACACATTAAGCCAAACAAATGTTCAAGAGAACAAACTAGAACAAAGTTATCAGTACGCAAAAGGGCAGATTGATTCTTCACTTGAAAAAGTTGTAAATGAGGTACGAGCGCGGAAGAACATTCTTGTATCACAGTTAGAAGCGCAAAGACAGGATGGTAAGCGCCACCTTCAGGTACAAAGACAACAAGCACAGGAATTACTGAAGAGTTTCCAGAATGAGATTCAAGCGGTCATGTCTGCCAATCAGCAGCCTTCAAAGGAAGACTTGGACAATATTGTTGCAAAATGCAAGAATTATCTACAGCAGTTACACAATCTGGAGATGAGGGGTCAAGGGTCATGGTCATGGAGTTACATCGAGGATTCAAAAGAGCAACTTGATCAGGAAATTGCAAACTTTGGACAAATTTACAGCAACAGGAGTGCAACAGTAACATCAAATCAGTCACAGACTAACACAGATGGCAGATTGTCTGGTCAAACAATGCACATACAAACAGAACAGTTGGCTAATCACCTTCAGACTAGTTTAAACACTGAGCAATCAATATCACCTCTGTCTGCAGGAAATCCTTTTAACAGCCCTACAATTGTTGGAATACCTCGCAGGGATTCTGGCAATTCTTTAAGCAGTATTGGTGCTAGTCAATCCTTTGACTCTGGTATTGATTCTAGAAGGCGATCGGAATCTTTCTCAAGTGAACACTTGCAGAGTTCTCCATCATTTAATCAAAGTAATCTTCAGGTTTCAAGACAGATGCCACAGATAAAACCTAATCCTCAAACACAAGCAACTAATCCATTTTCACGACGCACATCAGCTGGTCCAGTTTTGAATCCACCACCTCCAGTTACAAACAGAAGAAGTTCTAGTCCATTACAAAGGCATCAGTCAACTGGAGCAGTTAGTGTTGTTGCAAAAAGTTTGCCAGCTCAGCAAACTTTTGTCAGAAACAATCCTCAAAATGTACAACTTTCACAGGTTAGCTCTACAACAAATGCATCTGCAATTTCGCCATCAGCTGCTCCTAATTACCGACTGAGAGGCAATCCTTGCAAAGTGTTAGGTGAGGGTCCTTCAAGAGGTATCAAATTTTCAAAACCGGTTGCTTTACTTTCCCTTCCAAACACAAATCTTGCTGTTCTTGACGAGAATTATAATTCCATTGCCATTTTGACTGCAGAAGGACAAATATTAAAATCTTATGGCACAATGGGAAATAAACCTGGCCAGTTTTCGGCACCAAAGTCATTCTTCTTAAATAAACGGAATCAATTTGTAGTTTCAGACTCTGGGAATAATCGGGTGCAAATATGGGATACAGGACGTGATTTTGTTAATGAATTTGGTTGTGCTGGACATCCATCAATACAACTTAGCAGCCCCATTGGTATTGTAAGTGACCGTCTTGAGAATATTTACATTTGCGATGCTAATAATCAATGTGTAAAGGTATATAAATCAGATGGAACTTTCTTACGCCAGATTGGTCAAGGTGGAGACAGTGATGGTCAGTTTAAAAAACCATCTCACATTGCATTCACTCCTGGTAACCAGTTAATGGTAACAGACTCTCTCAAACATTTAGTGCAGGTATTTACGCCGGATGGTAAATTTCTCTATAAATTTGGCGGTTGGGGTACTGAACCTGGAAAGTTGAACAGTCCTACAGGCATTGCGGTGGATCCGCAAGGATATGTGATTGTTGCAGACACCGGTAACCATCGTATACAAATATTCTATGCATCAGGAACAATGGAGACTTGCTTTGGTACTCATGGTAGCGAGGAGGGTCAATTTGATGAACCCACTGGTATCGGGTTTGTACACAATGGAAGATTTGCAGTATGTGATACAGGAAATAAAAGAATTCAGATTATTTAGAATTATATGCATAAAAATCAGAAATAAGTCAACACTTAAAATATTGAAAGTGACTGCTACTGTACAAAAACTGATAACCATTATGCACCAAAAACCCTGAAGGCATTTTATGAACCAACAACTGGTATCGGTAACGGGTCCCAATATTTCCGCATGTACAATGAACTGACAGTTTAAAATCGAGAGGTCCCCATTTACCAACCTTGGCCACTAAATATATCTTTCCCATTGAATGGAATGACAATACCATGTGTTACAAAATCGACCAATGGAATTGCAAAGATATACTTTTAAGTATGTATTTAAAGTGTGTTATAATATTATTTTATGACAAATGTGTTTATAATTTGTTTTGACACATGAGGAGAATATCAATTTCTTGCCATGTTTACTTTCATTTTCTTTGAATTTCATGTTAATGTGTTTATATCAGTTCAGGATGGTTTTAGCAACTAGATGTACCAAAGTCATAATAGTTTAAAAAAAACACTACTATTGAATATACAGTAAACTGTTATTATTATAATATAAAATGTTTGGTATGTCAAACAATTTATTTTTGTTGTAAATGAGTGCTTATTTTTTTAGAAATAAAAAACATCAGTTAATAGCAACTATATAATACAGTAATAAGCAATAACAAGAGGTTGAGCTATTTTTATTCATTTATATATTTCTGTTGTGTTATTACTTGATTTTATTTCTTATAGAATAGTATGGACATATGTGTGAATGAAAGTTACTCTTGCGCAATTTTTATTTGTTTGGACTCAATGTCAACAATTTTAATTTTCATTTGTTTGGACTTCATCTCAACAATTTTCATTATAGTAGTGAGACACAAAACTGTGAACTCATATTATTGTCACAAATAAAAATCCGCTCCAGTTTTATTAGATATGCTTGACCTTTTGGCAAAATCAATTCACGCTATTATACTGTAAATAACAATGGATTGGATGGGCTAGAGAAATGGCTAAGTAGCTACCAGAGTATAATGAACATTATTTGTGGTATATTTTGTGATAGCATGTTTCTATTTCAATTTAAATGTCATTGTGTGGCTGGTAGTAGGGTAGTACTAGTATTAGTACCAGAATGTTTTACAAATTGAATGCAAGAATAATTAATTTTTGGTACATGGACACATCAAACTGGTCACAATGGTCTCATGGCAAATGTAATTTGAATTGTGTGTGTCAACTGGTAACATGTCTATTAAATAGGAAAACATAAAAACAAATAACAAATTCCTAAGTTAAATATGTGCTGTACCTTTCAATCAACAATCAGTATCTATGTAATGTATTATATTTATGATGGAAAAAGATTAGCTGGTATAAAGTTTATTCTGAAGACCATTTCAGCAATTGTAATCGCTCAACAATGGTAGCATTGCCCTCCCCCACTCCCCTCCCCTCCCCAAGAAGCATCTTGTAGCATACTCTGGATTGGGTGTCCTTAAACATCTTAAGCTCTGCCTACACTATCAAACATTATGTGACAAAAAAATGTGATATGGACTTGATGATGTCATATCACTACCATATTTAAGCATATCACTACCATATTTAGGCATTTTTTGTCATCAAACTAGTTTGATAGAGTATACATACCTTAATAATAAGTAAATAACATGTTTTTATCCTAAAAGGGCACCAGCCAGCTTTATTCAATATTGGATGACGGGACATACATTACATTGTAAACACTTTTCATCTATTCTGTTGCTATAGATATAAAGCATAACAAAATTCTACTCATATTAAAATGATAATTATTTATTTATTTATTTAATTTATTTTCGGTATATAAAATATATTACAAATGCCTAAAAATTTGTTCAAATTGCTATAAAAATAGAAACATCTTATTAAAATTAGATATCGTACCATAAAATTAAAAACATAGATGAATAAAAAACCTTAAAACATTCACTTAATACATATCTAAAAAAGAGCTAGTGGTGCCTATTTTAATGAGAACTACACTGCTGATGAATATCGAGTATTACGTAAATATGTCACAAAAATAAAACCATGTCATTGTCTACCAATGTGTAAAGAGTTTAACTACTAACATAACACAATTTAAGGAAGAAGAACTGTTAGTTTTTTTTCATACGCATGCAACAGCAAGCACACGCCAATTACAGGATGGTTAAACTATTTTATAATTTATCGTGCTTATAAACTAAGTCTCATTTGAGCCTGTAGGGAGTGGAGTTGAAGGCAAGCATGTTAACCACCAATTACAGCTCCACTATACTACTATTGATTGAAAAATGAGTACCGTATATGGAATAAAAAGTGAATGAAAATTAGAGTGAGTTTATTAGACACTATAGTGTTAGTACACACTGTAAACTCTATAAACATATACTAAGTTAAAGAGAAAAATAAATAGGTCTTCATTTTCTTTCTATTAAGTATTATATTTAAATCTATTTTTGTAAAATGGGTTGCTATCATATTTCTAAGTTTTGTTTTGCTTTCATTTCAATTGACAATCTATGTTTCGCCTGTTGTCGTTATCACATGCAATATATCAAATAATATTACTTATTTATTAGTGAAGATCTTTTTCACTTTATATTGAATAAAATAGGATATGCTTAGATTTGCCTAGAGTTGTCAGTAATTGTTTGATAGAATACAGTAAACCTTCAGTCCTATACCCCCTTAGTGTATAAAAAAATGTGAAATATTTATAAAGTGGAAGAATTAACAATGTGCTTGCAGTTTGTACACAGAGAAATTAGATATTAATTCTTATATCAGACTGTATGAAACAAGCAAAGAAAACAGGATTTGGTTTTAAACTTTAATTTGTTTTTTTTTTCATTTTGTAAAAACAAATATCAGTAGGAAACACACAGGGTAAAAATCTCTATGTAAAACGAGATCTTAAATTGTTCCTCTCGTAGATCATTTAGCTAAAGGCTGCAGTAATGATTTGTTAGGCCTAGATATGTACTAAAATGAATGGAAAATGCACAGAAACCAACATACTATTATTTATTAGATTAGAAAAGATGAAATCATTTTATGTGTATGTAAAATTCAGGGAACGTAAAATCAGGGTACATCCAATGTAGGTCCTACTTATGGCAAATCCAACTATTATGTCAGATTGTTTTTTTTTCTTACCTCCGTTTGTTGGTTTTACTCCTGTTAAAACTTTTCTACTTTCTTCAAAATAATGATTTGGATGCTGGATAGATGTTGTTCCTTCAGGTAGCTATGTATAAAAACAATACAACAAAGACTACATTATTGCATACATTATATTCCAATATCCTAATGCACTTGTCAATTGTATGACCCACTATACAACCCCCGGGAGAGGTGCGTCATTTGTCCGATGTGCGTCATACATTATTAATACCATGACACACTCGTGCATCAAAAATGTGACTTACCTTTAGGTGAACATGATGCACCCATTTTGACGGACTGTGACCATGTTGTTTATGATATGTTTAGTGGTAAAGTGACAGACATTGACACACAATCGTTCATTGATGTGACGTACCTTCTAGGTTTTTTGACGCACCCCTGCGTCAGTAATTATTTGTAGATGACACACCTCTCCCGGGGGTCATATAATTGACAAGTACCTAACTATATAGTTTTTCTATTTCTAATATACTATTGGTACAAAAGCATTAAGTTATAATCTACTATAAGGGCGAGAGTATGTATGGTTGTTCATTTAGCACATTTTTGCTATTGCAGTGCATCCATACACATGGGGTATCAATCATATATTATGTACCTTTATGAAATTATCAAGTGCTGAGTATAGGAAATTCCTGTATGGGAAATTCCAGTGTTATTATAGACAAGAAACAGATATACAATCAATAACTCTAACCTGATGGGTGACGTCAAAATATCTGGAGCATGCCAGCTGGCAATGGCCACCATTCATATACGTCATGATCTGGAATAAACATAGAAATCAATGCACTTATTCATATATAAGGGAGGAGCGGTCAGTGCGAGTGTAGGAATGAGGTGTTGAAACAGAAATTAAGCATTGAATAAGGAAAAATATTGTTTCATTCCCAATCATTACATTGTATGTATTCTTTAATTCATAATATTTTTGATTTGAAAAGCTACCATGATCATAGCGCCTCTATGTTATGACTATTTAAGAGAAAAAATAGAGTTGCTTCAACACCAATGCCACATTGATTTACAATCATTCAGGAAATCATCTTAAAGCAGCTACTGTATAAGAAATTGATGACTAAAAAAACTAAAATGGTTAAAGGTTTCCTCCATTAAGAAATGGTTCCAGAACTTCAAATGCTTTATTAGTAGGAAACGATGCCAATGTAGGCTAAATAATCTTTTTCTCAAAGATGGCAAATATAAACACTTCTCTGGGTCCAATTGTTGCACTCTACTGTACATCCATAATAAATAATGTTATATTGTGTAATGCTAGGTACAGTAGCCACACTCTGTGGTTAACCTGGTCATGAAATACGTAAATGAACATAAAGAATAAAGAAAGATTGTTATTCTAAATACTTACAGAATCAATACTGGTTTGTGAGACACCATAAGATGACATTTGCTGTTTCAGGATTGTGGCATCAGAATGTCGAAAAGGACAGCCTAAACAAATTTAAATATCTAATGGGTTACGATGGAGTTAGTTTTATAAATTTCAGTTGTTTGTTGGATATACAGTGTTTACCATGGGCTGTGAAAAGCATAATTCATAAATATATAAGTGTAAAGTATCGACCAATCGGTTAAGAAATTTGAATAGCAAAAGATTACAAACATTCACCTATGGTAGATTATATCCACTTTAATTAAAAAAATACATACATTACAGAAAGTATAAGCAATCTGGTATAGTGTACAAAAAAAAACTACTAAGTAATGTGAAGTAAGTTGCCTTTCTTACCATGATGGTCACCAGCTCCAGGAGCATTTGACGTAATAATCTTCATACAACTGTACGGTGTGTAGTCAACACGCTTACCCTCTTTGCCATAGTTGTGCCGAATGTTGTATGCATATTGTTTGTCAAACTAAATAAAAAGAAAAACTTAGTTTATAAGTATCGCTGTGAAACATTTAGAAATGATAAAGAACATGAACAGGAATGTAGAATGCACTTATCTACATCCAACAACATAAGTTAGCAGGCAATTATGGTAAATTTATTGTTTCAGTGTTGTAATGAATGTATTTTTAACAACAATCTCTGATCATTCAGGGATTTTGTGTTTCCACCAAGCATTGTAAGAAGGGTGGTAGGAAAGTAAACTAATGGCTATAATAGTATAATAGTGGTGAATTTTAACTATTGTTATATATTTTTTATTTGTAATGTTTTTATGTCGCTTGTATTGTTTGCCCCTCAAAATCAGCTTCCGCTGGCTGGGTCACCCTCTTGAAATATTGTTGAATAAATAAAAAACAACCTATTACAACCTTGGTGACAGCTAGGGTGGAACTGGTAGGTTCTCCCAAAACAAATTGTCAATTTAGATAATTTTTTATTATTAAAATTACTGATTGCTGGGTCTGTAAATAATTTTTTTTTTACTGCGGACCTGTATCTAATCTAATGGGGTTAAGTATATTCTGATAAGAGCCTCATCAAAGAAAAAGCTGTTTTTTTTAAATCACATACCTTATCTACATCCATCGTCTTACTAAATTCTGATCTCCAAAATATGAGTGCTTGTTCCAGAGTGATTCCAATAGCTTTGAGAAAGAGACCATACTGCATACGTCCCCAGTATTTAAGATGATGGTCATGTTTGAGGGCAGAATGTAGGTGCCTCATGCAAAGAGGGAACGACTTGCGTGACAGCTGGAAATCAGAAAAGAAATTTAAGCAAAATTAGTTTGGGAAATAAGTACTTTATCAATCATGGTATAACAAAGGTTAAGTTAAAAATTCATTTTTAACACGTTCACTGCCACGGCGTATTTATACGTCAAAAATTGCGTGTCGCTACTTGCCAAGACGTAATACTACGTCAAAATCGTAGCACTTTTGTATTGTATGTAGAATCGCTGGCAGTGGTGATTGGAACAGGAATTATCGCATGGCAGTTTATGAATGATGTACGTAAACGATAATCTAAAAATAAATGTCATATGTTTGTTTGTGTTTATTCCCTCATGCATTGAATATGGTTGATACGATGGCGCCCTCACACTCAATATAATCATCTCAAACATGTCATAAATTGCGCTAATAGTAAATAAAAATAATAAAGGATGAAATGATTCAGTGTGGTTTACTGTTTTTATCTCTCGATGATAGGGTGGGTCAGAGGATGGGGGTCAGATATTGACCCCATCATGATAGTCTGTGACCAGATGTTACACTTTCAAACTGTAATTTAATATGTAAACGGGACTTGGCACTGGGACAGAAATTACGGAAAATGCCTTGGCAGTCAATGTGTTAAAACAACAAACTACTAAAAAACGTCTATTGTGAAATTATCTCAGGGATGTAGTAGATAGTCTAGTCTACGGGGCATCAAGAATTGACGGGTGATTTTAAATCCAAACAATAGACTTTTAGACAAATAATTATTGAGTTTTTCATTGATATGCATCGAGATTTTGAAATAGAAAAACATTTTAACAAAATAATACCGTTTCAAACTTGTTTACAATTTGGAACTTTGTTCCTCTCGTAGCCACAAAGCTGGAACGTGGGGAACTTAGAACACCTACATTACATTAGCCTAAACAACTTACACCATCTAGCTCTCCTATTGAAACCTTGCCAGCATTTGTCTGCTTTCCTCCATAATCCTGTCCAAGATACTGCTTGCTCAGGTTGTTAAGCAGAGGAAGGAGTCGGTTGTCTTCCTCAAGCTGCGGTACTGCACGTGCCGTCAGAGCTAGTGCGTGGGACAGGTGAGCACGGTATGCACTAATTACGATTGATACAAGGTCATTACTGGGTACATATGCATATCCCTGTAGAAAAAAAAACAAAACTCGTAAATTGATTGCTAATGTTATCAGACAGCGTATAATTCATTTTGCAACATTTATTCCAGTTGAAGTTTTTCTTAATTGTCATAATAAAAAGTTTTAAAAAACTTTATAAATCAACTAGAATATACTTCATTTCAACCAAGTATGATGCATTTAAATTCTATATAATAATTACCTTGTGAACATATATTTTTCTACTTCTCACCAGATCAAGGGCTTCAGTAAAAGGAACCTTTAAAGACAGAACAAGCAATATAATTAAATAATAATAAAACAAAATGAAACTGAACTAAAAATGATTAACAAAAGCTTTAAAGTTATATATACAATAATGGCAGTGATAAATTTAAAATTATCTATAATTCATTTTATTATTAGTCAACTCTTTTGTATTGGGTGAGCCTATTTCACCCTGGCAACCTTTTGTACGGGACAATCCAAATTGTACTTGTGGCTTTAATGTTGAGAATCCGCTTCATTTCTTATGTTACTGCCCTAATTATAATACACAAAGAGATATTCTACTTGTAAGCGCTAACTCAATTATTGAGGATATCTTAGCCAAGGATTTTTCTTTAACATTTAATTTTACATTTTTAAGTGAAATTTTTATTTTTGGTTCCGATCTTCTTTCGAATTGTGAAAAAAATGCTTTATTATTTTATTATGTACAACAATTTCCTGTTAATTCTGGAAGATTTAATTGATGTTTCTGTTAGTTGTTTTAAAATGTTGTATTTGTTAATCTGAGGCGCCTTGAAGCTAAGGTGGTTCCATCTTGTAAGGCGCCTCTGTGTAATATACTGAATAAAAAAAAAAACAAAAAAAAAAAAAACCTTGTACGATACAGTAATGCAAACTATTGGACAAAAATTAGTAAATCAATTCATTAACAAACATGTATATGAGTGACATATAACTATGATTGATCCATATTCAATAATCTTTGATGACCTTACAATAATATTGTCTGGCCTATGAGTAAACATTCATCATCTCAACATAAAATAAAAGAAACCTAATAATAATAACTCACTAATAACACCTGTTGTTAATTAGGACAATGGCTAGAAACTGACCAATTAATATTTAATGTAATAAAAACAAATTATAAAGACCTTATAGAATTCAATTCCTTCAATGCTCATCTCTGTCAAGTTGTAACTTGAGTCAACCAACTGTTTCTTAAGTGCTTCCTTCTCTTTCGCGTCAATCTTAAAAAAAAATAAAATATTATTCAAGGACAGAATCTTAAGTGTAATAATACTGTTTAATAATAGAATAATGAATAATATAATATTTTGTGGCGAGTGGCTTTTTCAATATTTTTATGGATTGTTTGAATCTGGGAGTTTGTTTTATTTTACACTGATGAAAATGTGAAAATGGCAAACACTCTGAAAAGCTTGGTGTTAAAAACGTTTCACCTGAGCAATGTACTTTAGTCCACTCTACCAATACTGTACACTAGGTCTGGTGTTCCTTAAATCCTATTTTCCAAATGTACTTTAGTGATATAAAATAATTTGGGACCTCAAGGACAGTCTGATATTCGGAGTGGTTCCAGTTTTCAGAGAGTCCAGTTGGGAGAGTCCAATGAACAGTAAATAATAGTAAGTTTACATCCACAATTTTCATGCATTTAAAGAATTATATTAAAAAAAAAGAATAATTTAGTGAACTACTTGTTTGCTAACCAAACAAAATAAACTAGTATAATATAAATTTAGCATTTTCTATTAGAAATATAAGACAACATTTCGGAGGGCACAATAGAATTTATTGAGAAAGAAATTGACTCCTTAGAGGCAAAACTAAAATAGGCTTTCTACTTACAGGTTCATAGTGAAGATCATTGTCAATTAAAAACTGTGTTCTAAAAGATGTCCTTTCATCAAGAAATCGAAAACGAAACAACTCAAGTTCCTGAGTTATGAACCATCGACGCAACTCTTCTCTACAAAAAAAACCCATTTTAAATAAGTTTTGCCATTCTGCATATTTGGAATCTTTATAAACCATAATAAAACAATAGGTTATAGATTCATATAGCCTTACGATTTGCAATATGCTAATCGGAGAATAAAATGAGAAATGTGGTCTGATCTTCTTTTCTGAATCTCAGCAGTTGCAGCTCCTCCCATGGACTAAAAAATAGAAAAAACATCAATAATAATAACAATTTAGAAGATAAAATACATAGATTTTTACTTTCTCCTTTGGCTTTATTCTGGCAAATCAATTAGCAACAAGGACACTATTCGATATATTATTACAGTACAATAAGGTGGATTGCAAATAGCTTGATTTAGCAAGGAACGTCATTGCACAATGCATGATGGAAGGGTTTGAGAGCAAATGTCGCAGCGCATACGTACAAACAACAGATCACGTACGTACACGTTGTGACGTTTTCTCCCAAACCCTTCCCACTATGCGTTGCGCACGCTATTTGCGATAAACCTTATGAATGCATCTGAATCTAAAAACACCAAACTTAACTGATATATCTGTCGACCATCTACTAGTACTAGGCTACTATAGTTTTCTAGAGCTAGGCCTAGTGCGTTAATTTTAAAACTTTACCTCAGATTTTGGCAAAAATTTATCTTTATTAAATTCGGTTTCTAAAGCTTTCTGAAACTGTTTGGAACCTTTCTTTTCTTTAAATGACATCGACTCAATCACCTTTAGAACTGAAACAAGAAATGAACCTAGTATGAGTATTAATTATAGTGCTGTTTGCATATTCATTGGCTAGGTGAGTACTGACAGTAGGCCTAGACCTTAGTTAGGCCCAGGGTAATGAAGTATAGACAGGCAGCTTTACTCACCTTTCAGCCGCTGGATAGCAAGGTCTTCAAATTCCTGGAGAGAGATATTATCTGTCGGAGGTTCTTTATAAAATTGGATGGTATGTGCGTATTTTTTTTCTGAAGGATCACCATCTTCAACCTTTATCTTCTTCTGTCGTTTAGTTCTTTTTGCAAAATTCATATTATAAAGTTAAATGATATGGTATTAGACTCTCTCTCTAGTAGGCTAGGCCTCTCTATTATGTAGGACTTGTTTCGCGCGGAATTTTGTGTGCTTGCTCATGCGCAAAAGGCAATTTTACTGGCGAAAATAACAAAAACAAACACATTTTTAAAATGTCAGCAGCCGTAGCGCACATGATGTTTAGAAAGTTAACACTCGTTCACAAAGCGTTTTGTAATGGAACCATAGCTATTGAAAAGAGATTTGCTTCAGGAATTAATTCCCTTATATATAGTGAATATGGAGACCCGAACAATGTTATTCAGTGCGTACTTAATTCTATCTAGTCCTAGTAGGCTTTTAGGCTAGTTAGGCCTAGAAGTCAGTTCGAACGATCGTCGATGGTAAACCTGCCCACCAACCTGCCTGGCTGGCTGACACAGCGCTGGCTGACACAGCGAGCGAGATACTTTATGTAGGCTAGGTAGGCCTGTGATAGGGGTCTGGTGTAGGAGGAGGACGACGAAAACTTTAGGCGGCCAGCAGGTCCTCGTGCCCTGCCTACCAGCAAGGCTCTCGTACAGACTAGGCATATTTATTAAAGCTAGGTAGGCTATATAGACTAAGTAATTATATGCAACCAGTCATAGTTTAGTTAGCAAAAATAAGATAATTAATATCTAGCTATTTTTATTAACAATAACTGTAATAACATTATTTTTGCAATTTGTTGTTGTGGCCCGTGGGTATATGCACACAAGGCCTATCGAAATGACTACAACAATGTACAACCTTATATTATTTATATTTTACTTTTTAGGCCTATTTACAGTTTATGATCATTGATGAATAGTAGTACAGTAGTTGCCTCTCACTGACACTGTTAGTGTCATTCAATTTATCTAATTCTTTTTGCAAGCATATACAGTAGCTTACTGTATATTAAGTAATTGATAGATGTTTCTTATTTCCTTCAACATTTAACAAGATTAAAAAAGAGATTAAAACTATCATTTTTCATATACATGATGTTTTAGGTTGCAAACAGACAATAAGATCCCAACATTGGATGAAAATTGCCTGCGGATTGAAATGCTTGCTTCTCCAGTCAACCCCGCTGATATCAACACAATTCAAGGTTTGTTCTTGCATCATTATTAACATGGACAGCAATAAAGAAAGCATACATTACAAGGTTTAATATGTTTATTGTGTTTTAATAAAAGGAAGATATTATGTTCATCTGCTTCAAGATTTTTTTCTTTACTTTTTCAATTCAATTACAGGAATTTATCCAGTTAAACCGCCTCTACCTGCTGTGGGTGGTTTTGAAGGTGTTGGAAAGGTCATAGAAATGGGGAAAAGAACATCAAATATAAAGATAGGAGATCTTGTAATACCAGCTATAAATTCATTAGGTAAGGTTTATATGTCTCCTATTTTGCAATCTGCAGTATATGCTGCCAACGTTCATACCAATTGACCAAGATGCATAATAATTGTACTATTATTTAATAATATGGCAATAGGTTGGTTAAAAACTCTTCTCTTAGAAAGTTATTATCTTCTGTCAGAGGTCACAAAATTGAAAAATAAAAGGATAATTGAACTTTTAGCAAGAGACAGACTTGAAATGTCCTTCGATTCAAGAGACTTGGTTTTCTCTGCTTACAGTCTTCGTTCTAGAGCTCCTTGGAACTAATTAATCTATGATTTTAGTGTTTTTCAATATACAAGTTTATTAGTCAGTCACTGCAATAAGGAGTGCAGTGTACGATCATTCCAAAAACAATCTTGCTAGATTATTTTATAAGCAGGTTTTTAAATAGTAAAACAAATGGGTATTTATTGCAGTAACTACAGCAGAATAATTTTAACATTGTCCCTTAAGCTCTGTCTTCACTATGAAATTTATTTGACAATGTGATATGCCCATATATCGACATGATGATGTCATATCACTATTATATTTGGGCATATCACCACCATATTTGGGCATATCACCACCATATTTGGGCATATCACCACCATATTTGGGCATATCACCACCATATTTGGGCATATCACCACCATATTTGGGCATATCACCACCATATTTGGGCATATCACCACCATATTTGGGCATATCACCACCATATTTGGGCACATCATACTAGTTTGATAGTGTATACAAAGCTTTACAATTTCTAGGAACATGGAGAAGCCAGGTTGTCTGCCCAGCTGAACACGTTTCAGTCATTCCAGAAGGAACGCCCTTGTTGTTTGCTGCCACTTTACGTGTTAACACATGCACGTCATACAGGATGTTGGCAGATTTCCAAGATCTTGAAGCAGGTAAATTTTTGTTTCCTAGTCCAGTAAATTCTGGTCTTTTTAGTAATAATCTTTAGCTGAAAAACAATTGTATAAACAATAGGTCTTGTGTGTAACAGTACATGCAAAAACAATAAATACAAAAAAAAAACAAAATTAAGAAATCAAACTTATTAAATAAACAAACTAAAATGATAAATTGAACAAATCGTCAGTCGTGTTTTAATAGCTCAATTTCCTTGCTTTACAGCTTTCTACCCTTTTTATAACTAATTACTGGAAACACTGTTTTTAAAATGGTTTACATGATGGAATATTATGGCTTAAATCCTAGGGCAAAAATATATCAATATCATATCAATGTCTTTTATCTATTGTAGGTGATACTGTGATCCAAAATGCTGCAAATAGTGGTGCTGGTCAGATGGCTATCCAAATTGCAGCAGCTAGGGGGTTAAAAACTATTAATGTTGTACGAGACAGGTAAGACTTTAAATAGCCATTAGTCAAGTCGGTTGGCCAAGCCAGGCAGGGACAGATTTGCTTAATAATTTTGTTTTCTTATGCAGACCTAACATTGATGAATTGAAAGATCATATGTACAGTCTTGGTGCTAATATTGTTGTCACAGATTCTGAATTGAGAATGTCATCACCAGAAAAACTTCTACCGGTAAGAAACAAACCTATATATATGTAAATGTATTTAATGGTCTTCAACTTAAACTGTGTGAACCTCTATGGACAGCACAGTGCAGTACCTACCATAAGAGATGATTCCCTACTCATCATTATTATGCACATGTGCATTTTATGTATTCAAGACCAACTATTTCATGTCCCATCCAAAGGATGAGTGCAATGAGATTAAAGCATCTAGCTTATGGATACAATCAGTATGGCACAGATAGGTCTTGAACCCATGTTTCTCAAATGCTAGGTGGAGTTCTTACCATTATGCCATACCACTCACTCTGTTCCCAGCACTACACTCATTACATGGTCTACATATGACAGCGAGTCTGGATGTCTAGTTCAAGAAAATGACACCTAAAGTGTCTTGCCTAATCAAGACATAGGCCTACTCCTATAAATAGTTATTGATTTTAAATCATTTTGTTTCAGGGGCTACCAAGGCCTAAGCTAGGTTTAAATGCTGTTGGAGGAAAGAGTGCAATAAGTCTCATGAAATATCTCCAGTAAGTACAATGTATGCATTTAAAAATATCATTGAATGTTTAGTCTAAAAGGGCTTTAACTTAGACAATACAAGTAAACACTTATGTGTTCAACATTCAAATTGTATAGTAATTACAAAAAGATAAATTATTTTGCTGTAGACATGGTGGAACCATGGTTACGTATGGTGGAATGTCAAAGCAGCCGGTTACCGTACCAACAGGAATGCTGATATTTAACAACATCAAAGTAGTAGGATACTGGATGACAAGATGGCATGACCGCAACCCAAATAGTAGGGGAATATTTACTTTATATTCTAACATATAAAATATTGTAGTGGATTTCCCCTACTAAAAATAATGGTTTAGGCCACACCCTCATATTGGCTGTGAATGGCTGATTTATTGGGCCTATGTGTGGCTAATAGATTTTGTTGATGAATGAAAAGAAAACAAACAGTTCTGTTTAGGTTGTCAGAGGGAAAGACCGGCATGGTTTGCTAGCCAGTTGATCATAGTAACGCACAGTAACATCTTTTTTGATTTAAAATTAATGGTTGGTTGGTGTCTAGAGTGCTCTCTGTGTATTCTCACAGTTTACCTCATAAGAGTGAATTTTTAACTTAGTTGTTTAGATTCTTGCCTACTGATTCAAAGATCTTGGTTTCAAATGCTTTTTTCTTCTCAGAAATACTGTATTCGAAATAAAATACCACACTGACTCTGCAATTATTTCTGCTTAAATGTTTATAATACAAAACTCTGAATAGAAATATTGAAACATTTTCTTTAGAAAAGTATCATCAGTTACCATCTCGTCTTGCGACGATGGTTGGTTTAAACAAAAAATAATTAAACTAAATTTGTTTTTAAGGTGTAGAAGCTGAACGAATGTTTGATGAATTATGTCAGTGGGCAAAAGAAGGACGACTACAAATTCCTCGACATCGTCTTGTCAACATATTAGATTACAAGACTGCTATTGAGGGCGCTATGGCAGATTTTACAACTGAAAAACAAATCCTTGTTTTTGATCAATGAATAAAAACTATTTATATTTATACAAAATATAGAGTTTATCCAGGTAAGCAGAACTTATAGACTGGTGTAAAAAAAATTGATCATAACTTACAAAGAGGTGTTCTGTCATAAACAAATATTTATAAAAGTGTATTTTAACTTGCTAACCCTTGGGCTCTAACCAAGGTTGCTAGCTTGACCCCGCTTCCAAAAATCCTGGCGACGCCCGTTGTATAATTGAATTCTGGCTGTAGAAACCATCATAAACAGGTGTTAGCCACACAAGTCATCATATCATCATTTCAGTAATTCATTATTAATGTGCTTAATATGAAATACAACCATCGTATGAATGTATTAGTCACTGTCGTGTCTGATGTATATTTATCCACAATAGACATACAAAACCGTGCGCAAATATTATAAACTATCATGTAAAAAGGTGCCTCTTACATTTGGATTATTCCATTCTTTTATTTGAGTATATTGTGTTTATTTTACCTTGGATTGTTATACTGGAGAACAAAAATCAACAGTGAGTCTCCATTCCTCCATTAAAAAAATATTACACCTAATCCAAAAAAACAAACAAACCTGGCACTAAAAAAACGTCTATTTTAATGATTATTCTGAAAAATTTGATGGAAAGCAAATAATGAAGGTTGATATTAATTCATATTTCTGAAGAAAATCATAATCATAATGATTATACTGTTTACATACAATATATAATAAATGGTATTTATAACAATAGTAATAATTATTATTATTATATTGTGTATACATATTGTATATATCCAATCTGCAGAGTACTGTTTCGATCTTATTAGATCTCGTCAGTGCAACTCAGATTTTGAAATAAGTACCGCAGCACAATATATAGGCTGAGCCAGTTATGTAGAACATGGCACACTGATTATGAACATAAAGAGTGCACGAGCGTGCTTTGCAAAATGCTAATAGTATTCACAACAAAAATGTACTGTTTCGAAAAAAGAATTTTGTATAAAACATCATAATATAGTAGAATGTAGAGGAGGGTAATATCCAATCTTTAGACACATAAGAAAATTATTAGTGTGCTTGTCATGGTCAGGTAAAGGCGTTGCGTTTTCAGCTCATCTATTCTTACCTCACAAGATCTATAAATAAACTTTTAAATTTTACATTTAATGCATCTATAAATAATAACTGTAGAACTGTAGAATTTTCCCATAAAAACGAATTATTTAATTTTAAAAGTGTATACTGTATTATAATTAATATAAAAAATAAAATTGTTTAGTGTAAATAACTGTAATTTGATAATACCAAAAGTATGATTGTCCTGACCATAGAACAAGCTATCCATTTATTTTAACGTATGAAAAAGGCAAATTCATTTTTGAAAATAAAATTCGAGTTTATCCTTTTGGGAAATCTGGAATTTATATTCATAGGCAATTCTGTCATAACAGTAAAATCTAAAGGTTACAACATAAAACAAAATGAATTTTCAATACAGTATATATATTTTTGTTTAGAAATAGAAATTTGGACACTATTCAGTGGACACCGTTATTAGGGATACCTTAGGAGTTAGGAGGATGCACCCTCTGGATCCCTCTCTGATGATATTTGGTTATCAAATTTATTGCTCTGACCTTCACAAAAAAAGACATATTTATTCAGACTCATGGTGTTAAGGTAGTGTTATGTGCAAGAGTACATATTTTTGTGTCTGAACTGAAAAACCGATACAAATGCTTGTGTCAACTCTGTTTCAAAGGTCCTCTAAACATTCTGTATGACAAGCGATAGAAAATTCCAGGGTTCAATCCTGATGTAGTGCCAGGGTTTTAACTCAGGATTCTAAGCCTCAAATGAGACTTAGTTTATAAAGCATAATCAATTATAAAATAGTTAAAATCCTGCTGTAATTGGCGAGGTACTCTCTATTTGATATAAAATAATAAAAAAATATCACATTATAAACTCAAAACAAGTAAAATTGCAATTTAACTCATAACTCAGAAATTTAACTCCAATAAAGTAGATCATGTAAAAACATATCTATAAACAATTAAAAAAACACACCATAAAAAAAATCCATTCTTTATATTTTCTGTCTAAAGACAAGACAAATTTATTCCAGTGTGAAAACCATCAAAGGACAGTTTAAATAAATAATCAAACAGTGTCTTAACATGTATTCCACTGAAACAAAATCTGTTAACAATTTTTGTATAATTTTTTAATCAATAATATTACTCTCAAGTATTTATCCACACATTACAATTTGTTTATAGAAATTATCTTAGCATATTACATTATCCAGTTATGATTTTTATAATTAAATATTGATTGAACATTATATTTATAAGTAGATAGGTTCAAACACATGATGAAAATTTAAATAAATATGAAGTTTTATGTATGCTTATCAACATTATGACAGTCACATTAGTTTTCACATGCCTCTGTGAATTAAATATATTTTTTATGATTTATTACCATGAAATTTATTGTGAACATGTGGATAAATTCTTGAGCTAAAACGTATCGCTTTACAATTATATTTACAAAACGTGTTTTATTAAAATAATGCATCAAAAAAATTCCCTAGATTTTTAAAATCTATTTTCAACATTAATATTGCTAAATGTGTGTGATCATTAATATTCTCTAATGAATATGCATTACCCATCAATGTTTATTCATATTTTCATCTTCATTAATGCACTTTATTATTTCATTCATAGCCAAACAATTGATATAAATGAATATTTATGTATTCATCATTTTAATGAATTATCATTTTAATGGTTATTCATCATTTTAATGAATACTCATTAAATATTTTAATTCATACTATTAAGTATTATATTCATAACCATTCATGAATATTCATTATGAGTAATAAATATATCTTTAATTGTGAAAGTGGCAAGTAGCGTTGGAAATTCAACGTCTCATTTATCAATGTTATTTTTAAATGTTTTCTTAAAATTAGACAATATATTCAACAAAATGAAGCATAAATATTTGATTAATTAAAAGATATAAATATTTTTTCATGTGCAAGAGATTGTCCTGAAAAAAGACTACAAAACTAACAATAAATACTACAGTCTTAGACAGCTTATGGCCAACTATTTAAAAACACCAAAATATACTCATTTTACATATATCACAATGAGTAATAAATATTCGGTAAATAAAATGATTTTCTTTTTGGTACGAAACTAAAATTATTTCTAAATAGCACAACGCATACAAATAAATAAGCAGACAATAAGTGACATTAAATACATATTTTTGCACTTAAAATATTGGGTCATAGGTCACTGTATCTATGTACATTTTAATCAGTTACTGTTGGATAAGATTATCACTGAGAAACAAAACAAAAATTATAAATTACTAATAAAAAAATGACTGAGTTGATAAATAAGATATGTATGAAATATAATTCTTGTGAAATCAACATGTATTTATTTAATTTAACTAAAATGCTTAATTTATTGAAATATGAATTGCCAATTAGCAGCACACATAATCGTAACAATGCCCAGCAACAAAACACTGTGTGAAGTGAACGCGGTTAAACAGTACATTTATTGCACAAAGTTAAATCAAAGACCAAGACCTAAAACCTAAAGCCACATAGATCTACACAATCATGTATCTCTGAGTTTAAATCAAAATTTAATCTTTTCAATCACAATTTTGAAAAAAAAAGTACAAAAATACCTCCTTAAAACTGCTTTAAAAACTGCGGTTAAAAAGGTTAAAATAAAATATTCATTGATTTTTAAATTTTCTCATTTAAATTTCATAAAGTATTTGAAAGTAAATTTTATTTCTAATGAGGTTTTTACCAATGCTCTACAATTTTAGTAGAATTACTAAATAAACCTCATCTATATAAAAACTGAAAGAGTGTGACTGTACAGGTAAATGTGTTCAGTGATGATAGCTTTGTGCTAGCTTGTGTACACACTACAATTAGCACATCTAATTAGTTCTGTTTTAATTGCACAAGCTTAGAGAGTTGAAATGAAGTTATTTAATATCCTAAATAAAAATATTTATAAGTTTAAATAATAATGAAAGATTTTTGCACAAGACAAAATATGTACCGATATTGATACACTTGAGTTGTCACTGATGACTTCCAGTCACATGGTCGCAAGTGTCATGATGTAACCAAGGCTGCCATCAATGATGAAATGAACAAAAAAAATATCTGAAAGGTGGTATGAAAAAGTTAATCACAAAGCATTCACAATTTTGAATGGTTCAACCCAAGCAACACCAAAAACACTTAATATGAAATGTTATTTTGTGAAAATTGCTATCCTTAAAAAATCACAATGAAAGGTTGTTGATTGGTTAGTTTTGCTGCAGAAGTAAATTCTCGAGTTCTTCGGCAGATCGGTAAAGGAATGCAGCTGATTCACGGTAGCTTGTAATCAAGTTGCGTATTTTGGTGATTTCTGACGGACTTAATTGTGTCTTCGCTTTCTTAATGCTAAGATCTGTTGGCCCTGAAAGTAAAAAATTAACAATTTTTATTAAACTTTTTGCAATGCTAAATTGTAGTTTGTTTCCTCCCAAAATTAATTAGTTTTACTAGCTGTATATAAAGTAGTCAAATTTAGATGCGGCAGATGAAGTAGTTTTAGTTTTATCTTTTTTTCTATGGTCAAGTGGGTGGTTAAGACAGGAGCACTGTAAATCATATCTATAAAGTTAGCATAGGTTCAAAGTTCTCCTTGACAATTGTTCTGGTGGTAGACTAGTGGTTACCCCAGGTCACTGATTCAGCCCCTATCATTCATGGTAGGCGCTGCACAAATCATGTCCAATTCTTTTCTTCACAGTAGTAATTTTAGAGAGCAGATTTCAGTTGTAAGAAATAACTACTGCATTCGTTTTATTTATTGTTTTATTTTTATTGTTGCTGTATAACAACAGATATTGCTAACAATCTCGTAACTAGAATTTTCTTGCATCAGCGTGCCAATGCCACTTTAATATATCATTTATAATCTCCTTATTAAACTTCAAAGGTAATAATGTTTAAATCCCCTAGTGTGTATATATAAATATACATTGTATTGCAAATAAATGATAATATATTGACACTAGTTCATGAATGAAGGATTGAATACAATTTATTTTGTGCTACAGTATGCATGCCAAATTATCATTTTAATATTTTTTATATCTTAGCTCCCCTTTCAGTGTGTTCACTGCAGTATGCGTGCCAAATTATTTTATTTTAATAATTTTAATTTAGCTCTCCTTCTGTCGCATTTCAATATGTTTTAATGGTGTTTAAGGATTGTATGGAGGTGTTTTTCAACATTACTCAAATTTAATTCAATTCAACATACAAATAATACAGAGCTGCATAAAAATCTATGAAAGGCCAAATGAAAAAAAAATGAACACATACTGTAATATTTTATACAATTTAAATTGCATTTTTGAAACACCATATTCAAATTATTATTAAAGATTGTCTTACCATTGGCAAGAGATGGATGCTGAGTGTGCTGACTGATAATGGGTGATTGACGAGAGACTGGTACCATCGTGGGATAATATGCTTCGTGGGATACGCCATTTGAGTACCTGTAATCCATCGGTGGGGGTCTAGGTGACGGTTTCATTGGCTCCTCGTATATACGCGTTGTCGGTGCAGGTGGCTGAGGTTCAACTTGTACTTCCGGCTGTTATTTAACAAAGTCAAACAATTATGAATTGTCTATGAACTTACAGAACATATAAGAAAAGGAAATAAGCTAAGCCTAGCTAACAGTTGTTTTGGGCCAGATGTAGGGTTTATTTAAATCATGAGGCAGCAAGCAGTCTGGGTTTAAATAAGTTGTATGAAAGCTAGATATACCTAGGATAATGATACATTAATAATTATTTTTTAATAATGGGAAAAGATTACAAATTACATTATACAGTGTCAAAAATATAAGATTCATAAAAGTGGAAATGAATGAATAAAATGACTAAAAAAGTCAGGATAATTTGCAAGACCTGGGAAAGTAAATAAATTTAAATATAATTTGAACTTTGTGACTTACATGTCCTTGTTGTTGCAGTAATTCCATCCTAATTCTTTTGGCGTTATCGCTCTCGCTCTCGCAAGCTGCGGCCAGAATGTGCTCGGCTCTGGCTGATGTAAGATGAGGTGGGGTCGGTCTCAAAGTCTGCAAGAAAATAAATAAATATAAACATTAGGATTATTTTAATATTAACCAATATAGAGATTACTTATTTATTATCATTTTTAAATTGGGAATAACAAACGGATATCAAATAGAATATTTCAATATTTATTTTATTTTAAGTGTGGTCTTCAATAGAATAACAATTTGAGTTTAACCACAATTTCAGGATCTACAGATATTGACCACTCATTATATTTAAAAAAACACTTCATACAACAACAAATCCAGATCTAATTACAAGGAAAATAAAAACGAGCTACAAAGCTAGTTAATGCTATTGACTTGAAATCGCTACCTCTCAGTTGCATACCGATACCAAACAGAAAATTATATAATTTTGTTCAATCTTTTTACTATTATTCAAATAAAAATTACAAAAATAGACTCCCTTTGAACTATATGAGTTTTCGGACTACAAAATAAAGACACCAATCTGGCTTAACAATCCATAAAATACAAGCACACAAACTTAAAGTTCATTAATCAATTTGTTCACGTGGGAAAATGTTACAATAGACAATATGGTTATATTTTAAATTTTAAAAACAACTAAACAACAACAGATATTAATACAACATTTTATAAAGAAATCGCTAACCTTTGAATGTATGAAATGAATACAGAAACATAATGAAATAAAACATTATCCAATACAACCCTAAAATATTTTATTACACAATGAAATCTAGTCAGCTTCTTTTTCAAAGTTTCAAATAACATGATGTTTTATAAATTTAATACAGAATCAAATAGTATTGATATTACTGTACACACCGAATAATATATATACGTTTTTGAATAATCAAAAAAATAAATAAATGACTATAATCAAATTATAAAACCACACAAATTAATTGACAAAAATTGTTTTAAAAATATAAATATAGTAGGCTTATGAAGTAATTCAGATTATGTCTAATATTTAGAAAGTGTTAGGTATGCCTCTGTATACTAAGAATAAGAATACTAATAACAGATAAGAATTGTTTTAGATTAACGCTGGAATTATCAAATTATCCTGAAAAAATTATTTGTTTTAAACTGTAAACATATTCTTTGATGATTATAATACTCACTGTTTATTATTCATGAGTAATCCTAGTAATTGTTCAGTAAACAGGGAGGCAACAAAATCACTTTAAAGCATGCAGTTCTTAAAGAACATAAACCGCTGCAATAATTTCCAATTTTCTCTTGCTTGCTAGCATAATGAACTAACATTGTCAAGAATGAGACTATGCAATAGGGAGGTCAAGCCACGCACTGCTTTGTTACAGCTCAGCCAAATGCAAGACAAAGGACCTCGACATAATCACCCAACAAGCGAAAAAACAATAAAAACAAGCGAGTTATAAATAATAAAATATTTAAAAACTACCTGATTTCTTGTGGCAATTTATCTGATTCTCCGTCCAACACGTGGAACAATAGGATTTTTTGTTAGCTAAGCTTCAACGACCGGCCGTTGAATTGGATTTATGAATATGAAATATAATTTGAGGTGAAAAACATGATGCTAGTAAATAATCATCTGACCTTGAGGAATCAATTAGAAGCCCTCTAGATAGTTGTAGCCATCTAGACAGGAAGTGATCATAAGGCTTATAGTACGGAAAAAAAATCCTGCTGTGATCGTCACAAGATGACTGACAGTTTGACACTTTTTGACTTTTTTATGAATTGGCAATTTTTTAAGGATTTCTTTTAATTTTTATTATGATTGACATTACATTAATGTTGACATTTGTATTTTAAACATAATTCGTATTATAGATTTAACATTAATATTCTTGTTATTTTTTTAATAATTAATATTTTTACTTAGGATTTTATGGTAGTACATTTTGTTTTATTTTAACCTTCTATTAAAAAAAATCATGAATTGAATTTTAGGATCATCTTAAACTGTATATTATTGAAATTTTTCTATAAAAAAAATCATGAATTGAATTTTAGGATCATCTTAAACTGTATACTATTCAAATGTTTCTATAAAAAAAATCATGAATTTAATTTTAGGATCATCTTAAACTGTATACTATTCAAATTTTTCTATAAAAAAAATCATAAATTCAATTTTAGGATCATCTTAAACTGTATACTATTCAAATGTTTCTATAAAAAAAAACATGAATTCAATTTTAGGATCATCTTAAACTGTATATTATTGAAATATTTCTATAAACAAATTTTTATTAAAATTCTTCAATCGCAATATTTTAACCGTATATCAGGATTTAAAATAAACATTTTGTTTAAGATAAAAATATGGATTTTTTGTCACTGAAGAGACTAGATTGATTTAAATTGATTGAATCTATTTATAAAATATAATTTATTCAGCAGAATAGCATGTTCAATCAATTATACATATTGTAGTTGAATTTTACGTTGAAACAAACATGATTTTGTAGTTCATCATAAGGGTAAATGCTGCCCTCGTTGTTCAATTTTTCACGAGATACAATTATCAATCGAGCCTAAGAATTTTAGCCGTTCGTCTTATCTTAATAGCACAGAAGGGTTGAATGTTATTTTTCATAATATTAAATACGTTTTTTTTGTAATGTGGTGAAACAGCAAGCCTTGTCTGGGATATTAAATAACCAAGGGAGTTGACTGCACCCGATCCCTATGGAAAAGCTAACCAGTGACGACATCCACGGCCTAGTAATATAATATGATTAAAAAACATTATTGTCTCTTGTCAAAGTTTTTACTGTACAATCCATACAAATTTAAAATTTTTGATTAAATTGAATTTAATTATGTATACTGTGAACCCTAAAAAAATACTACAGTATACTTAATTCTAATTTGACCACCTTAAATAATATGTATATTCGACCGGGCTGTTACTTAGATAATCAGATTATCTATCTGCTCAAACTCCTCACTGATTTTATGGTAGCAGCAGGAGATCACTGCGAGGTACTGTATTGTGAGTGACCAGTTGAGTATGCCTTATGTGCATAAGCAACTTCAGAATATACAGTACTGTGCTTAGATTTGTAAAGTTAAAGGTATCTTTACGCCACTGAATGACATGCAATACTATTAATGAATTATTTCACATGGTACCATGTATAACATTTTGTAAGGGAATAATTTACAAAATGGTGGGTTGTCTGTTTGGTACCAAAGAACACTTTCAACATAAAAAAAAATATGCCCGTCATTCATCCTCAAATGCGTACTGCACCAGGCCTCATGCAGGGTATGAACCTGGCCAGGTCAGATGACACAGACCCTGTATGCTTAGCCCAGCTTAAGTGTTTTGAGTACCTACCAAGATTTCAAAAAAATATTGGGGAGAAACACACAAATGAGTCAGCAGCGAAGGAAATGATTTAAGAGATGTTAAGCCTGTAGGTCCCAAAGAAAGATAAAAGGCTGTCTAATTTGAGTGATGTAAACTACATGTCAAAAGAAAACATCTCTTATAAATGGCAGTCAATGGTGGGTCTATCATAACCTAAATCATACTTGTTTGTTAATGATAAAAGGGAGGTTTCGCAATCTTACGAATACGATAACGAAAACGGATACGTCACGCACACGTATTCGGTTTTCGTAAGCCAGTAAAAATCTGTTTCGCATGGCAACGAAATATTGAGAGCGCCGTCCAAAATATGACTGCGGTAAATTTAAGCGAAGCGCAGGTACGTGTTGCTTGGTGCTTGGCTGCCTAGGCCTAGCGTAACATCAAAGCGAGTGAGGACTTTAAAAACTGCTATTTATCAAAATTGACCAGGCATTTTAGTAAATTACTTTAGTAAATTACTTTCAATAAATCTATAATTATATTATAATCATGAATAATTCCTGATTCAAATGCAAAATGTGTAAAATAGATTAAAAACTATACTCGTTTTGTAGTTACGAATATGACTGATGATATTCGTAAACACGAAAACGCTTTACAAATATGAAATGGAGATCAGCTCAAAAGTTTCACAAATGTGTGACGTATCCGTTTTCGTAAGGTTGCGAAACCTCCCTAATAAGAGTACAAACACAGCCTATAATTGTCAGAACGGCGCTACGCAATGGAGCGCCCTTTGATATACAGTATGGGAGGCATTGTGACAGCCAGTCTATTATTCACCCTCTCCATTTCAGAAATCATGGATCAGCCCTGAAGTCAGTACCATAAAATATTTTCAGCCTATAATCTTCACACTCTTTTAAAACATTGCTGGAAAATCATCTTTAATGTATCTTAAAACACACTCGACTACTACTACTTCATAGAAAGAAGAACTCTCTGTAGGCCTAAAGTGTAAATTCTGTACTATCAAAATCAAATCAACGTTTTAAATTTTAGAAATTAAAACTGACAATGAATTGTCAAATATGGTTGAAAAGCTTTTCTAGAAAATACTTGGAATCTAAAGGAAGTTATTTAAAAGACAAACTAAAGTATGAACATGTTAAAAAGAGTATCCGTGTTTAAAATAATTACATTTCCGAAGTCCCACCCTATTAAAAAGAGGTGTCTTACAGTTTACCATCAATAAATTGAACACGGCTAATTCGCCTAATGCATTTTTAGCTTGTCCATAATTAAATTTTCTCGTTAAAAGCATAGAATGATGGATGGAGATCAGTATACCGTTACCAGGCAAGTGGCTTCATTTTACTTAGCATAAATTGCTTAAAACGGCGAGTTTAAAATTTTGACCATTTTGAATAATATAAGATTGGAAAGTCTGAGAGTGCTACCAATGTGTCAGTTCACATAAAATTATTCCAAATTTTTCCTGGTTTTAAATAAAAGGTTGGGTAATTCTAGTTTTTAAATTGCTATTGAGAATTATCTTAACTACAACCATTTTGGTAGCAAATTTCAAAATTTTAAATCGAGATTTCCTGTTTTTTTTATAGCTTATTTCACGTTTAACGTATGCATTCAGAGTTAAAATTAACAATTGCCACTATGGAACTGTATCTTTGTGAATTTACAATACACACCAAGATAAATATTGATTTTCCGTCTAGTTTCGTAATCTTGTACCGCTTAAACTAGCAAATCCAGGTGGGGGAATGAAATATATTCTTATTAAGAAATAGTCAATTCCAAAATCGGAAGATATATAAACTGACTTTCAGGTAGACACAATTAAGGAGAGTTGACTGTACAATTTTCAGAAAAAATATAATTATAAATAAATATGGTACACTTGAGTACCACTACCATAATTTATAGTACATTTAAAGTTCAGACACTGTACTGTATTTTTGTTTGCATTGTAAATATGGTATCATATATCTCCAGTTGTGGTATGCATTTTTTTGCATGGTAAATATAGTATCATAACTCCGGTTGTGGTATGCATTTTTTTGCATGGTAAATATGGTATCATAACTCCGGTTGTGTTATGTATTTTTGTTTGCATTGTAAATATGGTATCATAACTCTGGTTGTGGTATTTATTTTTTTTTCATGGTAAATATGGTATCATAACTCTGTTGTGGTATGCATTTTTTTTGCATGGTAAATATGGTATAAATCCGGTTGTGGTATGCATTTTTTTTGCATGGTAAATATGGTATCATAACTCCGGTTGTGGTATTCTTTTTTTTTGCATGGTAAATATGGTATCATAACTCCCGTTGTGGTATGCATTTTTTTTGCATGGTAAATATGGTATGGTATCATAACTCCTGTTGTGGTATGCATTTTTTTAGCATGGTAAATATGGTATCATAACTCCTGTTATGGTATGCATTTTTTTTGCATGGTAAATATGGTATATCTCCGGTTGTGGTATGCATTTTTTTTGCATGGTAAATATGGTATCATAACTCCCGTTGTGGTATTCATTTTTTTTTGCATGGTAAATATGGTATCATAACTCCTGTTGTGGTATGCATTTTTTTTGCATGGTAAATATGGTATGGTATCATAACTCCGGTTGTGGTAAATATGGTATGGTATCATAACTCCGGTTGTGGTATTCTTTTTTTTTTGCATGGTAAATATGGTATCATAACTCCTGTTGTGGTATGCATTTTTTTTGCATGGTAAATATGGTATCATAACTCCTGTTGTGGTATGCATTTTCTTTGGATGGTAAATATGGTATCATAACTCCAGTTGTGGTATTCATTTTTTTTGCATGGTAAATATGGTACTGTATCATAACACCCGTTGTGGTATGCATTTTTGTAATGATAACTATGGAACTCTCATTGTGCAGCCCTCCTATAATTTACTTACTGAATCTAATCCATTAGCGTCTCTCTGTCTTTTCATCCTTCTACAAGACTTGAGGTATGTTCTTATTCTTTTTCTAGCTCTTTCGTGGAACTCTGGAAACTGTCTGTAGCATGCCTCCAGTATTGCCTGTACTTTGTCTTTAGGTTGTTTTGAGATCGGTACCATTCTGTCCAGATTTTCATCAACAAAAAGCCGTACAAACATCTATAAGATATGAAACATAATAATGTTATTAATAATAAGAATAAAAAGAAACAAAAGAAATCATTTGTTATTGTTTTAATCACTAATTCAGGAAGTCAAATAATTTATTTACAAAAGGGAAAGAACCTTTCAAACAGGTAACAGAGTGTATGTCTGAATACTGTGGTTAAGTTTTGTCCTCTCAGGTGTACCTCTTATTATAATAATTCATAAACAAATCCAAAACCACAATTTTTCATTTCCTTCTAAAAAATTATTTACAAAGTTTTTAATATATTACATTTTTAGCCTGAAATATATAACTACAGTAACCCAAAATAACTGGGAAACAAACTCTCCTCTTCTCTAAATATATTCGGTTAAATAAAAACAAATAATGTTGCTGAATTACACACTGCCAATTATTGAGCTTCAACACTGTCTAGCCTCATTAAAAATGATTCACTTAATGCAATAAACATGAACTGTTATTAGTGCATTTAAAATTTGATGGTGTAATAGGTTAAATTTCAGACTTGCTTCAACTTGTGCTGTATTCTTATCAGTGAGATTAATGTATGGAAGGCAATCACTGCCAAAAATACAATTACAAACATACAATGAACACAACACAAAAGCACACAACATAGTCGGGAAAATTAATGTGTACAATATGACCATTGATATTTTTCGTAAATGCATTTGTAATTGTATTTTCGGTGGTGATTGCCTTCCATAGCTATGAATGTAAGGGTATATTAATGTAAATGATAGTATTTTGAACATTTAAATACAGTATTATTATTCTAATAAAGTAGTGATAACTGAGTAATACCTAAATTAAACTCTTTCATAGGTAGAATCTATGGGTGTTTATAAAGGATGGGAGGGAGGAACATAGCTAGTGGATATCAACATCATATTTTATGTATTTGTTGTAGGCTTACTGGTAGAACGGTCAAGCTTATTTACGGACTACGAATGATCCACCATTCTATATTGACTGACTAGCAGGCAGACTGACCAACTGATTGACCAAACCAATTAACATATGGTGGACAAAATTACCATCAACTGAATCAACAACCAACCAATTGACCAACTGATGGAACAACCTTTTGATTGGCTGACCAAGTACAGTAGACAAGCATTTTGTTACTGAAAAGCTGACTGAAAGATGTTGACTTAAAGAAGAGCTTTACTGTTTATCACTACTGATTGGTAGGTAAAAACATTAATATGTCTTTGTTGGACTGAAGTCATCATTAATGAATGGGATGCCCTTTCAAGTTTCAACAATTTGTTTTTGACCTATCACATAGATATATTGTGGTGCTCGTCGTCCAGACAGAATCCAATGAAGCAATGTTGAGTACTCAAGTCATGAAGCACATCCCTACATGCGCAAAATTAATTAACATTGCATAACTAGGTCATAGGTCATCACAAATTGTTCCCTAATGCTGAATGATTAACGTACATTAAAGGCTTTAAGTCTCTCAGGATCTACTCCTGGTGTTGATTCATTCAGCTTGTCGCTATCATCATCCCCGTCATCATCTTCGTCCTCTTCTTTTGTTACGGTCAGATCTTCCGGTGCCTCGTGCGCTCTTTCTTGCTGTGGTTGAGTTAATCCGTAAGGAAAGTGACCATTTGACGGTGCTTGCTGAAAGAATGAATAAAAAACATTGATAAATTCAATATTGATGAAAGTATTATCACTAACCAGGTTACACCATATTTTAACACCCTAATTTACCCTCCTATGAAAATTCTGACCGTACCCTCAGGGTGGATCCAGTTTAGCACTTATAATTTTACATTCTGTCAAAAATAGGTATTAAAGAGTAGTTCATAATTTAATTTTGCCTGTCAAAAGAGGAAGCGGGCTTCCCACCTGGATCCGCCCTCTGACCCTACAAGAATGAAGTTTATCTATTTACAGTAAATGTTCATAAATATAAAGTCTTGAATGTGATGTGTACTAAGTATATAACCTGCGACTTGCAGCCTACTGGACTACAGGTGCGGACGACACATACCACAACTTTCTTCTTCCCTAAGGGTCGAGTGCAGCTACCAAACGGCATCCATTCGTCTGTCCATAACGACAGGGGCTGCATAGATAACCCCCTACTTTTTGGAAAGATATATGTACTGGGTTCTTTAAAGTGTACACTGGACATCCAGTTTTAAGTCCTTATCAGAGTTACCATCAGCTACAAATACTTACCCCAAATCGTATTGATGGTGCATAGCTGTCCACATATCCTTTGTATTCCATGTTCTGAGCTGTGAATCTCTCAACACCTTGTGGTGATGAAGCCCTCTTCATATCTCTACGGGCTTCAATCAAGGCAACTTGGGGATCGGTAGGCATTGGAGAACGGCTTTCTTCAAGTGTGGGTGTAGCTTGACCACTGCTTGGTTTTGATGACTTTAAATCTTCTGTAATGAAAAAAATTTTTTTTATAGCTAGACACACTAAAACACACAGAAATAAATAAAAGTTTTAATTTAAATAATTGGCAGATGTTATTCAATGATAAGTTGGAATTGTTTTATTATTGTTTTTAGTTTATCCATGTTGGATGAATGAAAAAAAAAATGTTATCCATTCATAGTATACACACTATCCATAGTGGAAGTGGGGTATAGTTATTATATGACCCTCAATTTTCTCCCAAATCATTTCTTGTTATGTAGGAGGGGAAAGGTACCCATTGAAACGCTATCCAAATTCTAGTTTGTACTTTTTTTTAAATGCGACCATAAGTTGTCTGTCTCTTTTTTGGCTTTAGCCTACTGAATTTATTATTACTCTAGGCCCTATGGGGCAACAGTGGACCTAAATAGCCACCAACCACCACACGCACCGCCAAGACGTCACAACACCACGTGTATCAGTAAACACGTTAACAAAGTTTTCCCAGAGTACAACACAATAAATTAAGTTTTAGAATGAAATATCGGATAAGCTATATACCCCACTCAGTACTTGGCCTACTTAAGTATTAAGTAGTACTAGTAGTATTTAAGATATCCTTGCAACCGGACCTAGGCCCAAGATGTTCCTAGTGACTGATGGAACTGGTTCTCCTAGTCTTTTTTCTTCCAAAGGGTGGTAGGGGGGAGAGAGAAAGGAGGACCCCACCATACCGGGCGCGGGCGCGCGCCCTCAAAGTAAAAACAAATGCCTAGAAAGTAAAGTTCCATAGAAACATGTCACACCTCATTGCACAACAGGGACGGGTTTCTTTAACTTGAAAACAGGTATTGAAACACTTTTTAGAGACCCACAAGCTAGTAATACAAACATTTCCCGACAAACAACAACATACCTTTTTTGATATGGTGATCCAGTGCGAGGGGCTGATGAGGACTCAGACTTCGTACCTCTGCTGGCGTCAAGCTAGCCTCGCCTGCTGGGGTAAGTGTTGGGTCAGAGGTTAAGCTAGGATCGCTAATTTCTGTATCAACACTTGACAATGAGGTATCGTCCTATAAATGAAGATAAAAATATTTCAAACTTAAAACATTTAGAAAATAATTTGGAAAAACACGAATTATTTAAACACTAAAACCAGCTTCATAAAGTGTCTTTACTGTATAAAGAAAAATGTCAGAAATGTTGAAGTAATGCTCGAATATTCAGAGAAGTATCGCGTTGTGAGTGAAAGGTCGTGACGCGAAACAGCGTACAACACACGACACAAAAATCTGATGAATCTTGAACAAAATAATGCATAATGAGCTACGGTAGCGTGCAGAACCATCCTATTACCTACCAGCATCAACACACATAAGGCTGCTTTGTCACACTACTCAGATGAATAATTGATAGCGTAAGTGAAGTTGCCTAGCAAGCTGACCCTTCACAGCACACGTATGCCTCTGTTTAGTTCGCGTGAGTGTGTCTCTGTTCTCAAAAGATCATTAGCCTATGAATCCCTCGAGAGAGATTTTTAACCGGAGGCTGTAAAACTCACCCAAGTGACGTTTACGTAAAGCACAAGTAATTTATAGAATCAGTACCAATATTTATGCAAAGTCTTCAGCGTTTATTACAAAACCCCATTGGCGCACTTTTTGGCCATTTACAATTCACAGTATTTTGATAGAATCTAATTTCCCACGGCCGCAATACAATTTACGGATGCATCCGATAGTGCTAAAATCTGCTCCTTTGCGCCTGTAGGCGTTGATTTAAAAACTGATGACTTATAGTTCCCTTTCTTCGGGCTGGTCATTGCGCCCATTCTTGCTAAATCATTAATCGTCGACCGTGCCTATAAACAAGATTGTCTAATCCGTTTGTTAGCTTGGCCATCCATCACGCTACCTAATCCCCTTATCTTCACTGAACCCAAGAGAAGTAACATTTCGATTTATATTTACAATGATCAGTGCCAGTATGGTTTTAGATTTAGGCTTTGCACACTTTCTCATATTCCCTTTTAACTACTTACGTTTTATACGTGTTGGTCTTTTATCTAATGTCAACAGATAACACAATTTACAAAAATTAATGAAGCAATGTTGAACTTCAGTACTATACTAAGTCACAAGTGTTTACGTTAGTTTACCGATTTTGTAAGCCGTGTATCACATGCTATATCGAATGTTGTGTTCATCACACCACGTTACATTAGCATAACTAATTTTACAGTCAACATAGATAAATGATGCACTACTGTAGGCCTATTTGTTAGGAACATCAAGTATTGAATGTTAAATTATTTATCACAACAACAGGAGTTCGGATGTCAATGCTGTCATTTCTGACGTGGGAATAACTTAAACGAATCCGCGTTTTTCCAATTAATATTCACAAGATTGATGAACGCAAGAGATAAGTGGACCATGAACCAGACGGGACTGCAGGATACACCTAAATTGACTACAGAGTAGAATAGTAATTTAATAGTGCACGTAGGATTATGTTAAACACGTAAAGCAGTTTAACTTTTTCCGCTACAACGGTACAAAGTACGATAGTAAACAGCATTTCGACAACCGCACAATCGCGCTTTGAAAGTCTAACGCCAACTTTGATTAATAATAGAGGGCGCACGCTTGATTATAACAGAGGGGAGGGCGTGTCAACTTAAATTTACAGTGTATGTCTACCCATTTTTTAAAGGGTTACCTCTTTTTTGAGAGAAGGGTGTTGCCAAGTAAGTGTTATGAATCATATATCCGACGAGTAGTTACTCAAACGTGTCAAGTGAGTGAATTAAGAACAGGAAATTATTGTTTTATTGAATGTAAACTGCTGAAGAACAAAGTACGAACCGCGAACACCAAGACGAGACACTATGTACACAGGGGGCCTATCATGTCCCTCGGTAAATGAATGACATCGTTAAGTAGGCCTGTTAACAATGTGGCCATCCACGAAGCATGTGCGTGCACGCGCTCCTGCATCCCATCATGATATGATAGTAGTTTACTGAAGAAGCAGAGATCCGATGATGAGAAATGATGATGGGTCACATCAACATACGGTACCTCCATTAATATGATGAGAAATGATGATGGGTATGAAGATATCAACATACGGTACCTCCATTAATAAAACCGTATTTGGCAACGCCCATTAAATTGTGATACCGAAGATTAGTGAAGATCATAGTTACAATATGTATGGCTTGCAATCATAGAGAATGATTATACAAATAATTTTGATTAATTAAACACAATTAAACAAAGAAAACCACGAATTGCAGACGCATTCTAGATCAGTAGGCTATATAATACGTACGTTATACACGGATGTCCATTTCTAGGTCAATCAGATTATTCCAACAGTTATAGACCTAAAAAGATTAACACTTAAGGATACCAACTCTGACAATAATTAGAAACAGTTCCTTCTTGGTTAAGGTTCTAATTACTTGCACGTCTTGGATTAGTTTTAGTAGCAAGGCCTACAATTTTAAAATAAAGAAACAGTTTTTCGTAGATCATTTTAAGACGTACCGGTACATATTCATAACAATACCATGACATGTGATTTAGTCATGTGTTGTATCGCGAAATACAGCAGCATACAATGACGTGTATCATCATAGTACATTGCATACCATTTTTTCCGGGTATAGAACCGACTCAAATTATAGTTACTATATTTATTATTCATCACATTAATATGCAACTTCGAATGTTTAATGTAAACTCAGTTACCAGCATATTAACTCTTATGTACCCTCCGAGTCTATTAAATATTATTATCAAGGTAAGAGGCATATTGCAATATTATACATAAGTAGTCCAAAATCACATAACACATTTAAGATTGTTTTATCGTAATTGCGCCCCATCGTACTTATATTCAATATAGGTAAACCAATAATTTAATAAATCGAACACAGTATTTCTATATTATTATTTGTAAAAATAACAAAGCACGACTTACGCATTTCCAGGCTAGAAGGCTATATGGTCCACTAAGATATTATGGTCTATAGGTTTGCCAGTAATAAATCCAGGATATTTCCACGACTGAGCTAAGCAAATTACTGTGGGTTACTATGGTGTTCTCAAGTGCGCTGTATACCGTTAAGTGATGTGGGATACAATCACATTTTAAGCACTCCTTTTGTACGCGAACCGGAAAACACGGCGCTATTTGAGCAATTATGATGTCAGGCCTAATTTAAGCGGGTGTACTCGAACTAAAAGAGGACAGACAATAGTGGTTTTACTTTCTAGTTTTTTTTGTTGTTGCACATAACATCTTACTTCATGCGTTAAATAAGTTGAAATCGTAATAATTTAGCACACTTTATTGCATTGGATTTCACAATGTGTTTCCCCTAGTTTTTCCCCAGTGCTGAATGTTTAGGTTGCTAACAAAGAAATGTTAACTCGCTTTTAAATAGGCCCAATAAAACAGAGGAATATCATTAAATGACAAAACACAATTACCGGTATGCCTACACATGAATTTCTTCCCAATATCACTTTCTTTTTATATGTTTCTTTTTGTTATCTTAATTACTGAATACAATAATGGCATACATTATTACAGTAATCATGAACTGTTTATCATGACCCCTAACCTCTACACTCCTCCCCTGTTTCTTTGTCTTGCACGCCCCTTTCGACAAACGAGCAATCGAAATAGTTTTTACACCAAGTATGATAAAGAAGCGGCAAATGCAATAATAGCGTAAATAATAGCCGGCCTTTCGTACGAACGAATGCATGATAATTAGTTCATGACCACATCCGAATTTAATGTTGTTGATTTGACTATACTACTATTAGAGAAGCCATTTGGCACGGGTCAACAGTGATAATTCCAATCATAGATGCTGGAATTCCATCGGTGTCTAGTACCGTTGGTTTTAGCTTAGACCTCTATCTCATCTTTAAGGCGGTACGAGAACGCAAAGAACGCACCCTGGACATCCCTGGCATTCCAACTCTCCAACCATATATGGTCAGACGGTAGCTGAGTGGGGTATGATCGTGGACTCTCTGTTTACACCAAGGCGCAACCCGTCGCGCGCACGATTTCATTGATAATGTTCAACATGCGTCAGTTGTCTACGATATCCGATTGGTCTTTTGGTTAATTATTTGATTAAATCATAACCCTACAATCCATGATATATCAACTTTTTTTTATATCGTTGTGAAGAATAATGACGTAACAGAACACATGCTGTATACACAGACACATTTACACAGGGCATGACTTACGTACGTTCTATCACGTCAACACAAAACAACTATTTACGAAAGTGAATAATGCGTAATATATTTAAATAACACCACAACTTAATGAGTATTGTTTTATAGGTCGTCAATACAATACAAAGTTCATACAACTAGGTTACAGTGGTATACTTGTAACGAAACGATATTGAACGCTTGTTGTTTTGTCTCATATATTAATAAAAAAAGAAAAATAATGACAAAAATATTGTTGATAAGAAAGTATTATAAATGTACACGATTATTCGTACTGTATCTTAATTTTTCGGAGATACAGTGTCACGTGTTTGTTGCAATATTGACATATAGGAATTATTATTTTAAAGTTAGGTAAAGCAGTCACATGTGATGCAGTATTTAGCAATTTGCATAGATAATGGTACTACATTTAGAAAGAAACCTCATACACTTCAAATCTAAATTTATTCTGCATTCCACAAAAAAGTCGAAATACGAATACTACCGGTATTTCATACATACAATCGAAACATTTATAACACCAATATTCGAGACCTTCACTGCCCTTTTCGATCACGATCTGTGTCAACAAAACTTTTCCTCTGAGATTAAATATGAACGAAATAAATGGCGCAATTGTTATTAAACTTAGTAGCATCATCGTCTGACCATTCTAGTTACGAAAGGTATTAAAAACTGCGGTTGAATGTATTGTGTTATTTCTCCAAAGGCCCGTAACTAAACGTGAGTAGGAACATACGGGAAAGACAACACACCACTCAAGTACCATCGAATATCCAGCAATACTAAGCATTTATTGTATTGTATTTCCCGGGAGATTACAAACGGGTGCTCATCGAATATTGCAGGACAATAAGTTACAGTGTAACAGCCTAATACAACTTATATTTTGATGATGCCTTGTCTTTTGTATTATTGGATCTTGGGGGATTTATTCACTGCGTTCTTCTAGCGAGTATATCGTTTCCTAGGCATAATAGGGAGGCATATGATCCTCGATGTGTTTGATGTGGTGGGCCTAAACCATAGTAGGATTACTACCGAATATGGACAACATGGTACAGTGGAAGGTCGACAGTAGCGATGGGAAACAGATAAAAGGTGTCTTTGCCTAATTAGAAAGACTTGACCCGAATTAATGAGAAATACAGTCATTAAATACTAATAAACATCTATGACCGAGTTAAACAGCACGTGAGAAAAACTAACACTTGGGGTATTAATTTCTAAACGACGAACCGACAAAATAATTAAATTTAAACCCAGCGAGGACTAAGCTATTATATTTGATACCGGTGTTGCTCGGCGAAAGGAGTCAGTCCAGTCCAGTCCAAAATAATATTCCTCGAAACTCGTTCACCCTTCCTGAAATTCTTTAATTTAAACCTACATTATCCTGCTGGGGATATCCTAAAACTAAGAATACAATTCAGGCCGGAATAAAGATGTGTGGATAAAGTATAGCCCTCCGATTCATTGGATACGCCTAAACTTTTCCGTGAAACGAAGACGGGGGGAGTGATTTAGATTATGAAAATGTATGCTTTAGAACACCCTATTAAAGAGACACATTCCTGGGTCCAAGGGTTTTCGTAGTGTTACCACATACATAGTTGCATGCCTTGTTTTAACAAAAAGAAAGAATCATAAACAAAATAAAAAGCAAACAATATTCTTTGAGGATGCACAGGTGTAAAAATATACTTATTAATAGGGTATACACATCTAAAGAAAATAAATATATTCAATATTTACTGCATTTAGGGAACTGGTAAATAAGGGGAAATATGTTAATACCGTTATTTAATAGTATTTTATAAAGTAGGTTTAGATATTTAGACTCATCGTACCCTAGTGATTCATTGTCGAACATTGAACCCCGGATAATATTATAAGCAACATTAAGATAGGCCTATTATATTAATAAAGTAGTCACAACAACTACTTAGGCCTATATGCTCGGTAACTAAAAAGCTTGCTTATTGGCCATACCATGGACAGTAGTACACAAGTAATTGCAAAAATTCGTCTTTAAACTCCACACCCGCTGTCTACAAAATCTCATTATTATTAGAATTATTCAGTTTTGAGAAAACAATAACATGACTGTCAAACACAGTTTGAGTTACCGCGGTAATAATTAATGTTTTACGCTGCGCGTCAACAAGATGATAACAGAATATTTATAACATGTGAAAAACACATCCTTCTATGAAAAAACTACAAAGCAGAGCCTATGATGTCATTTTGTGTGCGTGTCTTCAAGAAAATGTCAATTTGAAAATAAGGATTCATGAGGAGTGATGAACTTAGGCCTACCTTAATTGCGGGAGGATAATTATCAATGGGGGTTGTGACTATTGGTAATGCCGCTTGTAATTGTGGTATTTCCCGAAGGAAGTTGTGAAGTGCAAGTATCAACACCATAAACAGATGAGCCTAAGCTGGCTTGTAATTGACGCACTTTATATGAAGTCATAAGTAAAGGATTAAAAGCACAGCATTTATCCGAACTCCGATAGAGTAGGCTGTATATTAACGTTGCTGCTTAATTATTTCATCTTCTCTGTCAGGCTTATTTACTCGGGAGTTGGTGACCTCCCACCAAAGTTAGCCGGACCTATGCCAACTTACTTACTATAGGCTCGATTTTATCAATGTATATCCATCTTTTTCATTGTTTTTAACGTAATCACAGTGACGTCATGATAACGTCATCTAAACCAAAGTCCACATAACCACCACCTCCCACGGATTGTTTAGATTGACACAAATTTGAAACTAATCAAAGAAAAATCATTTCTATTTCAACTTCTAGGCCTAAAGGAAATTATGCATTATATTTTAGTTATATGAATATATCAGTCAGACCTATTATCTTTAGGCCTATATTATCAGTTAGATATATTTATTATTGATTAAAGTGCACGGTATTAGGCGTAGATGTTCTCGGTTGATTTTGATTTGTGTGGGGTCGAGACGCAGTGATGACGTGTGATACGAGGCGTATGTTTTGTAATGTCGCGTTAGCCCGCGGTGCGACGAAAGGACAATTTGAAAAATTTTGCATCGTCTCCTTGTACCTCCATGATCGGATCACTTCGGTTTCGGATCACTTCGGGTTCGGATCATGGTCCACGAAACATTTATAACGAGTTTCATGCATAAAGTTTAACCAATCAGATAATACTTGCAGTGTACACACACAGTGTCTCCCAATTGGTTTCGATGTCGCTTGATTTATCGCACGAGTAGCGCGTTTAGTGTTCTTAAAATAAGAATCTTTTGTCATAATATGTAAATGAATCGGTATCAGTATCGATGTATGAGGCTGGCTAACATGCAGTGGGAATAACATACATTGCCACACCTGTATTGAAGAATGTGTATGAGTGGAGTACCGTAGCGACGTGCTGACGATGTAAAACTAAATTTAACAAATTTAGATAAGAAATTAAACAAAATGTGTTTCCGTGTTTTGTGTTGCAATATGGTATCGGTACAGAATTGTATGATCCATAAGTACTATATTCGTTTATTTCTTGTTTGGGGGTTCGGGACAAGATTAGTTTACTGTTAACTGACAGATCTTGTCTGAAAGCCCCCCCCCCCGCTCCCCCGCAACCAAAAAAGTAAAAATGGAAACTCCGTGCCATCATGGAGTTTCCATTCCCTAAGTCAATTAGTCCTACTAATAACACATTTAAAATTTCCATCGTGTCTAATTTGATTTTTTTTTCACAAGAAAGTATAATAATTATAAAGAAATTGTGCACATTAGGCCTATATAATTGTTCACGATGCCTAATGGTACAAAATATGTATTGCTCGGTGGCCTTTATTCACAGAAGGCACGAGAATATCTGAGGGTAATGACTAAAACCGAACCGAATCCCATTAAGCAGTCTGACTTCCCAACGATACAAATTATTGCACAAGTTAACAGTTAATATTAATAGTTATTAACTACTTATTATTTTGAAGGTACATTCGAGTGTTTCCAAGATGGCCCAGCCTGCTGCCTCGTGGCAGCGCATTCGAACCATACCATGCATTTAACCACGGGCATAAATCAAATATTACACATGCTGTCCGATGAAGCAGTGTATTCGCCAATATAGCTGCATATTATACAGACGATTTATAATTTTGAAGCTTATTTGGATGATAATTAACCTCCATGAACTCGAAACTAACCTGGCTAGATCCTATGCTAAGTATCTGCCACGCGTGTACTCGTGGAGAGTTGAGCCCACAAAACACCTTATGCGCACACGCCTTGGGTTGATGGCCTCGTTCGACAGAAATATGATGAAAACAATATATCACTAGCTATTTAAAATGATATTATGAATATAGATATTCAAATTTACACCATACATATGTCAATGTAGGATTTCATATAGAATTTCCGATTTCTTCGGTGCATCGTAAACTTAAGCAAATACAGCTATACAAAGTAAAGCCTCTAGTGAATTAAAACCTTTAAAATTATACATGTGTAACAATATTGCATGAAAAAGACGATTACATACTGTAGTATGATTTAAAGATGCTACTTTAACTACATAGATCGTATATGCATAATGCATGTGGTGTAGATAGGCCTACTACATGTCATCATTAAATAATAAAGGTTTAATCAACCTATATTGCTACGAATCTTTGATGACGAGAATCCAATTATACCGGCTCATTCTTTCCTTTTTTCTAAAATGGTTTCTAGTCAGAATTGGCCTTTGTTGTGATAATTGGTTATGCTGCACTGTGTGGTTACTAATTAGGCTTATAAAAAAAACGAAAACCGAACACGTCACCCGTGCGAACAGGAACGATATTCTTATTATAATAATATGGAGGCACTAACTCAAATGTCCGGCTTTTACGGCTTAACTTGGTTTTTAAATCACAAGATAAAATACGATAACCTCTAAATTCCCGTGTTTGAATGAATCATCGTCATCAATACGACGACACCATTACATCCTCTGATGAACCTTACCTTAAATGTAAACAGCTTATCGATTTATTAGGCCTACAAAGTGAAAACAGCCTGGGAAGGAAACTCCTTGTATCAGTCGATGTAGCAGTGCGAGATAAGGGTGTAACAAGCTCCGCACCCAAGGCCTAGCTTTACTTCTTAATGCGACAAATTCACGAATGCGACAAGAATTAAAATTCACACAGTATTCTTTTACTTTCCCGAAGACGCGTGCCTGACAGCGGGTGTCCTTATACTACCAAGTACATTTAAATTAACTATGCTCGCGTGCCTTCAAGATAGAGTGGGTAATTTGTTTCGATTGGTGCTTTATGCGCCAGTAGCAAACAAAGAGGAGACCATTTAGCACCTGTCTTTATCGCATCAGGGGTACGGAGTAGTAACACTGGTCTTTGTTATCGTGAATCCTTTGTTACCAAAAAAGGGGTACGGATTTCCACCCAATCAAAATTGTTTTTACGACATAAACCAAATGAAAATAAGCACTTTCTAAAACAGTTGTATCCCCTTGTAGGCACGGGCAAGCTGTTCTTTCCGATGGACATCTTTTGTTCGATATCGTATAGGTGAACATTCTTATAATACAATGCAAATTTAGAAATCATTGCAGACAAGAAGTAGAAACAAAAACAATGAACAATGGGCAATAGAGGTACGTGTAAACAATTCAACGTGGAACATTTGATTTAATGTATAGCTTTTGCCATAATATCAACGATTGTGTAAATTAGAATACATTTTCTAAAAAAAATATAACTTTGTTATTTTACCTAAATACACAAATGAATTTACTTTTAATATCCTTATAACAATGACAAATAAATATAGATTTGATATAAAAATAATACTAATAAGTATATTAAACTTATTATGGTGACATTTTAACGAAGAGTATCTTTCTAAATGCACCAATGAGTTTTTAATCTAAGCAATAAAAACAGAAATTAAGACAGAATTCGGCAAAAAGTTTATCTTAAATCGATTAACTGTAGTCCAAATGGTGATTTCAATTTAAGAACAGTGATATGTTCATTGTGAGCATAGGTTATAAATCTATTCATATTGTTTGGTGTATTTATTTTAAAATAGTATGGGGTAGCTAGCCTATATGTTATATCAGTGTATACATAAGTGTATGCACCCATTAGGCCTACCCACATAAACACAAGCTGATTTCTACCTATGAATGTAATCGATCTGGTTCGCTCGTAACATGGATATCAAGATGACACTGGATTTTATTTGAATGATTATGCATGCGTTGTTGGGTTGTAAAATTCAAATTCATAAACAGCGGTTTGCAAGGCCATCGGTCCATTAGCGAAAGGAACGATGAGTGTTCGCTATTCTCCTATTTCCCCCAATAGACGAGTTGAGTGACTATAGGTACTGATTACATTAAACTCTGTATTGTGTATGGAAACAATGCAAAGCTAATTGCATACAATGCACATTTACTATTAGTTGGTTTCTATAGACACAGGACAACTGGTTCATCAGATACATTTCCATCGAATACAACAAATGTTATATATTATAAATATATTTTTATTACATTATTAGCTACCATACATATACGAAAACACTATAATTAGGCTGAGTGTCATCCTCATGCTGTATGTTACCGTGTTTTTATGTAAACTCTTATACAGTATTTTACGAAAAAGTGTATATTAATCTTAAAGTTTTGCGTTTGATATATCGTAACCGTTGAAAGGTCATGACATATCACCTTATTGCGTATAATGAAAATTTAAATAACTTTAAAAAGATAGGTTGCCATAAGTCAAACATACTGAATTGAGGTTTTTTTCTATTGATTACAGACAAAGCTAAACATATAGGTATCTCCCAGCGTATTCCATTTGCGATAATTCTGTCATCGTTTTTAGGACCAATTGTGTTTACGAGACAAAGCTGAATCAAAACTGTAATGAAATGATTTACCTTCTATCGCAAACAATAACATTTGTTGGTTTCACATATGAAAAGAAACATATAGGCCTACTCAACGTAAACCGATAAGAACAACAAACGTGATTAAAAATGAATACCGTGTCTTTCCCATATGTTTTTAATATTATTGCCTAAATATCATGTTATAGGAGTATACGGTACCTTTGTTTTGGCCTACAAAGTATAATGAGTGACAAACAAAACGTTTTCTCTCCGCTGCCATTTAATATCACCATGTCAAGGGGAGGAATCAAACAAGGGGGAAGTTCACAAAGAAATGAACAATGGAACTTATTCTTTCTCATTGTATTAGGAGGTCTTATCAATTTAGAACAATGTCACACAGGAATAAGTTTTGTCCGTAACACAAGCATGGATAAGCGCAACAGATGGGCCTAGAGTAAATGTATGCAGCCTGCGTACTCTAATCGTACTAATTTGAGAAGTTATGTTTCCACATTCGACATTTATTGTATGTAATAGGCCTACACTACCGGTGTAGCGTTGCCTTACTGTGTCTATACCGGTAACCTTTCTGTGATATCTAAATCATTGATATACATTCGTTGCAACATATTTTAATTAGGGTATGATATTCAAGGTTTTCGTGAAAACAATAATTAAAACGGTTAAAACTTCTATGGTGTTAGAAATGCGAGCATGACGATATCAGTGTAAGCCTACACGCCGCGTGAATATTCATTAAATACATTAACGAAGGGCCAAATGCACTAAACTTTTAAATTATGATCAATAATTTAATTAATCAATCAGGTAGCGGATCAAAAGTCGGTAACCATGGTAATAAACGCTCGCGCATGCTCTTACTCCATTTGTCATGGCAACACATGACCTAATTACAATGAACGTCCCGGATGTCAGCAATGTTTACTAATCTCACGAGAACCTGTATTCAGAAATGTAATGATGATTTAAGTGTCTATCACGAATTTAAAATCGACATGGTTGGCATAAACATAAAACATTATTATCGCGGGGACACGATGCGTGTGCGTTTTAATTAGGCCTATATAACACGATGTAAACCCCTGTCAATACAATCAGTTAAAAAGAAATATCGATTTAAAATCCAAGTGTATATACCAAGACCAAGTTTAGCTCGAGCTAATACCGTATATAGGTTTACATACACACTAACATAGGCCTATATTTTCCATGGATCATGGGTTGTAGTTTAAACTACAATAGGGGTTGTATGACCCAATGGGATTAAAAGGAACTAAACTAATTTAAAAAACTATGCAAAGAAAATACAAAATAATGATTATTAATATTTACTTCCCTGTCTATATAATGGTGCTATAGATGCGATATCAGGGAAGTAACATTTTAAACCTTCAAAAAATGGTCGTTATAGGTTGCTCAAAGGGCGTCTATATACTCCGATATTATCAAAACTTGTTCCGCTTTTGTTTCTATAACACCATTGTTACGTTACGATTAGCATTTTTTAAACAAATAGGCCTACAAATCAAAATTTTGAATTTAGGCCTATTTATTAGGTGAATCAAATATACGGTTGTTATTTTCAGTCAGTGACACAAGGTTAAGAAAAATAAACATTGAAAAGCAAATACAAAACTGGATTTTTATAAACACGCTGACATACAAAATGAATTATACTCCCCACTCCCATTTGGCTCTACTACCGTACAATCTATAAACTGCCTGTCTCTTTGCACTCAGCTCAGTTATAATTACGAATTTCCACACACACTATACATAGTTTAGGTCATATATATCTGCACATATTTTAACGTATACGTGCACGATGCGTAATTGCGCGAATCACCTTACTCGCCCTCGTATAACGAGTTCAAATGTAGTTCAATTACGAATGTTCACATGCTAAATGTAGTTTTGTTTTCACTTAAATCGTCGAATATCCTTAAACTATCCCTCTCTACAACGGTTCTTGTTCTAACCCGCACGCCATCTTGTTTGTCTGTTAATCATCTTGCATGGTCCCGTACTATCAATATTTATTTTGTTTAATATGCATAATGGTAATGAGGAATCAAATAGTACCGTTACAAATGGAGACATGGTTCGCAAACAATCATGGTAGCGCAACATTTTTTCTGTATAAAATTCTGTTAAATCGATGTTCGTAACAAGGTTCACTTTTAGACCCATGGGTCATAATTACTAGGCCTACTATACTAATTTGATTATGAATGATATATCATAATTGTATCATAATAAAAACAGAAATGAAACTAACTTATATCGCTGTGTTATAATGGACACGTATTCGTAGATAGGCTTAAAAAATGTACGGAATTTTATGAGTACGTATACAAATTATAAATCTATAAAAGCGTATACATTTGTGCCAATTGTAGTTTCTAACAGATCATGGTATTTTCAATACACTTCAATACAATCCATTTGTGGATATTCATTAGGCCTAATGGAATAATTATTTTTAGGCCTACGTGTGTAATGTTCAGGCAGTTACTACCCGGGTAAGTTTGGTTTATACCAACCAAAGTTAAACGATCTGTGCTCATGAACAACTTATCCGGGTAGATAACGAAGGCCTGAACGGGTCTATATACAGTACTTCTTTTACTTAGGCTACACCGTAAGCGGACGTCGTATCGTACCGGACCTGTACAAATTCGGGTTTTTATATACCACACACCATTATTGGATGAGTCTGTAGTAAATGAGGTCAGGTCATAATATTTGTTATGACGCTTTCAATTTAAATTTCCCAAATCCATTTATCTTCTGCTAATCATACTCCCATTGTTTACCAAATGGTTTTTCTGCCGTTTTATTGACATAAAAATGGGGATTAGTTGAGAACCACGACAGTCAACAAGGATGAGTTTTTGTTGACCAAAAAGCTTAAATAAATATAGTTGTAGGTCTAATAACGAATACAATGATACCAAAATATAATGTCAATAGGCAATGGTTCTATATAGGCCCGGTAATTCTTTCCAAAATTATTACCCGATGTTTTAGTCAGATCAGAATTAAAAAGAATTTATGACGATGTAGGCCTAGACATGACTTCCGAAATTAACATGGTAACAAGTTATGATATAACTCGAAGGAAATCCAAATCTTAAAATCACAGAACAAAATTACCTATAAATAATTAAATGACTCATTTAACAAAATACCAAATAAAATTAGTCATTCCATACAAAAAAAATGTAATTTATCGAAAATTGTTAAGAGTTAATTTGACCAATAACCAAAGTTGTACTGCAGTACCTGACATGCGCAGAAGTATAAATAACGTTATGTTTTCATTTTATATTTAAGAATGTGCTCGCTGGAGAAAAATACAACAATTAACACGATAAAAATAATACCATATCTTTTTGTAACATGGTTATATATAGGCCTAATATATAAATGCATGAAATATATTTTAGCTTTTTCATACGTTGCAAATTTAAAGCGTAATGCGGTAGTAATATTGTACTAACATTTAAAAAAAAAAATGGTGTATGTTAAGTGCTGAAACGAAACATTGAGATCAGGGGATTACAAACGGTGAGAGTTGTAATATTAACACAGTGGATGGCCTCAATCGTTGTGTTTTGCATTTCAACGGTAATCGGGAGAAAGTAACACCAGCCGAGCGTTTATTATAAGTAGACAGGCAGAACCGGGCCTAAGCGCTGGTTGTTCGATGCGATTATTAACATATGAAAAGCGTTGGAGCGTAATGGGGACTTATTCCATATTCGTATTGTAATGAATGAAGAGTACATGCATAAAAACCCGACGACCAGCCGTTGTACAACCTTGGAATAACAACTCCAAACGACCATTTTCGAGTGGTGTTTATGCTTTGATCAATCTTTGGAGTGGGTAGAATTTGAGAACAAGAGTACGTAAACAAAAGCGCGGAACACCCCTCGCCGAAACCAGCCTGTGTAAACAATGCCACGCGACCATTGTGTGTCGCTTTTGGTGAAATAAATTTATCACGATTATAATTTGCGGTTTAGAAAACCTACAGATAACACAGCGATCGGAGTATGATATTAAAAACATAAATAACCATATGTCTAAACCTACTAAAATTCTCACTGAAATTAAATTCAGTGTGTTTAAACGAAAATGTACTAATAATAATGATCTGTTCGTAAAACGAACAGTGTACATTTTTCTATAATAATTTAAAATACAGAATTCAATATTTCACTCGACCCATATTCACTGTTTAGCGAACGAACGTCATCGAGCATAATTAAGGCATGAGATGATAACAGATTTACCGTACCTCTAGTTTGCTTAATTTTCGTCTTACTCCTCTCTTCCACATAACTGGTACCGATATGCTCTCCTCTTTTAGTAGTAGCTTCCCACTGAACTTCCAGTGGTATCGAGCGATAGGCTAGAAAAAATCTAGAACGAGTAGTATATTTTCGGCGATACAGCGGCGTTTGTTTTCCGGGAAGAAATCGAAGGGTTTGCACTAGATTGGTTATTCGTGTAGCGGTGGGAGGACGCCTGAGCGGTGTATGGCAACGACCAATCCACGAACCAGAGGTGCGCACAAAGGCTTTGTTTTTTGTGAAGGGTACTCCAAAGCGCCTCTATGAGCATGCGTCGGGTTGGAGATGTGCCGTTTGTGACGTCAAAAGAGGTACCTTATGGGGACTGGAGTGACTGGCTGAAAACATAAGCGGGTAGGAATATTATTCAGCGTTGTCTCGATATCTCTATGCCTCTTCCTTGTTCAGTTTTCTGGTAGTTGAAAAGTCGATTTGTTTTAGACGACCTTTCGATCTCGACGGAACGAGTCCTAATAATAACATCGATACTTCTATTAGAAAAAGCATTACCCGAACAAATTGACCAATGGTGTCGAATTGTCTTCATTATGATTATTGTATGGCAGCTAGGCTCCAACTGTTTAAGTCTATCGATATTTATGCATTATTGGCATATACACAACCGAGATTGCGCATATACATTCGTAGAAACAGGAGGCGTTTATTTTTTATTATAGCCTACTACTACGAACCCTGTCGTATTTTGTGACTGGCAATATACATCGCATTATAGTACATGGATAATTAATTATTCATCGTCAACTGTAATGTAAATAGCTATCCGAATAATTTCCCTTCAACGATGATCTGTTTCCTTTAAGAAGTGATTAATTAACTCAAAGAGCCATAGCACTTTTTAAACACGTTATGTAATGACTAACCTTAGCATACCTTTCGGCACAAACTAATGCATCGTTTTACAATTCCCCATTCATAGAGGCCTATAGTCCTGCTGACAAAACTGATGTTTTCCCCTTTGGTAGAGTGACAAAACTAATCTTGATAATTTACATGGCCTATAATAGGCCATGTAAATATATATTAACCTTTTTTATTAGGCCTACTAGTACTAAAATCATAAGTAACAGTCGTATACAAAAAAGGAGATGAAATCTTCTGGTGTAAGGGATATTTTATTTATAAAACATTTTATATAAACAATATTTAGTATATAGACCTAGTCAAATACATGTACCCCACCCATGTAAACGCATACATCACCTGGGTGTATATCACGTGGTTATTATTATATCTGTATCATAGGCAACTTCTGTAATACAGTGTAATATGTGACACTGTGTTACATAATTTGCCTGGACACTGGACAAGTTAACGACAATTAAACATCAGATAAAACTTAACGTACCAAAAAAAAATACATTTGGTGTGGAAAAGCACAGGTTAAAAAAATACAAATAAAAAGGTTTTTTTGGTAAGATAAGTACTAAGTTGTTTTCATGTCAATGTAGGTGTGTGTATTATCGATTCTTTTTTTGTATAATATCTGCCGATTTAAAGAAGGATGGTTTCCCAACCCTTCCTCTTGACCACATACTTGGGAAATTATTATAAAATTTAATATTTTTTTCCTGTTATTTCGTTAGATTCAATGAAGATGACGTTGGTTATAATGACCTCGTGGTTTTGTAACACGATGTATTTTAATCCTCTTTTGAATAGACTACATAAATGATAATGTGCAGGTGAGGCCTATTTGAATTTTAGCATATGGTTAGGCCTTTGTGGTGTGTTATAATAATCCCAAGTCAACAAATAAATAAGTATAAATATATATAATATAATATGGAGGCTATTATGGTCAGTTTTAACGATTGTAGGCCTATATTAATTGGATTCGACATAGGCATAGTTTAAATGCATAATTATATTAACCTATCACTGATAAATCATAAATTTTATTTAATTTTAGATATTACAGCTAATGTATAGATGTAAATATCATATACTATATAGATCATGGAAAATGTTACATATTACAGTATTTATGATATGATTCCTATTGATATTATTTTATTAGAAATCATTTTATTTGTGGTAAAATCACAAATTTGAATTATAAAATAATAACTCCAACACGTTTTGCGATAACCCGCATTGGTAAACAGGCCTTAAAATGAAAATAATAGCCATGGCAGGCGTACTACAACAGTGTATGATTAAATAGTAAAATGCTGTACGACGACGCGGCCATATTATACCCCAGTACCATTAAAGCTTATTAATTTATTCTTCTTTGTGCATAAATTCTGATCCGCGATGCGAGTTGAGGAGACAAAGCGTTTGACCCTCATCTCATGATGTATGCCTTGATCGCTGAGCAATGGGCAATCGCAACACAGTCAACACTCTGCGCCATATTGATTACTACTCATAATACCACACAGTCGCATGCTATCCCACTAAAAAGAAATATTCCTCTTTTGTAGAGAAAACGACGCTGCTTGTCGTTATGACCTGTATAACACATACAGTAATTTCTTCGTTGACACGAATTCGTTAGCATGTTATACATTTTGCAATTACTCTATGTTAAAGTTTAATTCGAACATTTATTCCTTTAAATGTTACGATATACAGTCTGTGTCGACCTAAATCATGACATGTAGTACACCAATGCACTCACACAGTTACAAATTTGCATACGTATAATTCTATGTATGCACTCTATATCATTTGAGAAGAAAGGAGTTTTTACTATCAATATTAAATATAAAATTCCATGATTTGGATTAATTAAAAACATGAATATTTAATACATAATGAAGTTTGCAGTCTGTAAATATACACAATAATAAGTGTTTAAACTGTTGTTAATAATAACAATATATTTGTCCAATTATATAACGCGATATACTCACAAAAAAATTAAATATAATCGAGTCCGTATCTAATTGGATGAACTAGACCTAGCAGGTCATTCGAGTGCCGGATGCCTATCTCTGATCTATGTATATTTATTTTATTCATAAGCTATTATGGAATATTTTGCTAAATATAAAGGTGAAACAATAGAAAGAATGCCTTTGAGGCCTACAGTCAATACGCAAGTATTACTTACCTAAAATTAAATTGAATGCAATCACATAAATTTAAAAACCATTTTCAATATTTTTTTCAATTTGTTATAGTGGCTAATGTTTTTTTCATCAATAGGAGTATTCTTTTTTAATTTTTTTTTTCAATTAATTTTAAATTATTTTAAATACATTTTTTGCTACATGGCGGTCTGTCGGATACAATTTTAAGCCACGAACTGATACATTAGGTAACATATCATATAAACACACTGGTCAATAATGTAAGAAAGTATTTTTATAAATCATATACTTATTGGATCCAATGTGCATCGCGTTCTCAAATACACATTACGTTCCCAAGAGCCGGTCATAAGTGGCCCGAAACACGGTAAACGAGACAAGTATTGCGTTCATTCATAATTTAGGCATTTTGATATTCGAAATGATGGGGATGATTGCGATTATGACGATGACGCAGATGATGACGACGATGATTATGATGAAAATGACAAATAACAACAAATGATGATGGTAAAGTAATAATGTTAAAGATAATGTTGAAAGACACGATGGTAAAAATTTAGGCCTATTGTTAAAATAATATGGTCACAAAATATTATGTTTAAACAAACATGGCACAGAGTACCCATTACTTATATTGGTAAACATAATTTATTAAAATGTTTCACAATAAAAACAAATAGTAATACAAGTGTGTGGGTAATGATAACCCGTATGTAGGCCTAATCATGATAATGATACGATGAATCAGATGAAGATATTAATTAAGGAGGGAAAAACATAAAGTGATTTATTGTGACCTTTATGCCTTATTCAAACTTAAAACGATCTTTTTGACTGACCTAGAACCACATCCATGAACTACACATCAGTCTTAAGCCTTGTCTACCCCATCATAATTTATGTGACAAAAAAAATTGATGTGCCCATATATGGACATGATTATGTCATATCACCACCATATTTGGGCATATTACCACCTTATTTGGGCATATCACACTTTTTCACAAAAAAAGTGTGATATGCTTTTATAGTGTAGACAGAGCTTTATTAATGGAAACATTAAATTGTTTGTTGATTTGGATAAGAATCTCTATTTTGCGAAGTTTAATTCCTTGAAATATTTGTTACACAGTGTCGACCTAAATAACATGCACTCGTAAACAGTACCGGTACTACTGTAAAGTATAATACGTGACGGTTATACTAACTTAATCGTATATATTTGAATGGAAGACGTTCAGATATGCTGACAATGCTTTAATAAAAAGTTTGGAGAATGGCATCGCTAACAAAAGAACACAAGGCCTTCGTGTAAATGCAAATAAAAGGTTGCATTTCCTATTCAACAAACAATGCAAATTAACGAAATTAGATGGAATGAACTAATCATCGACATATGCTTTTGGTATATAATTCATTTACAAGTGTCATGCTATATACATATATAATTCAGAGGAGAAACAAGATAATACAAAAACTGTGTTTACAGTCAATCAATAATATCACCAAAAACCATGTAATTTGTAGAGTAATTATTTAGGCCTATCATGTAATGCAGTGTCACATATTTATCACATGTCATGCCTGTATCATAGACTAACTATAACCTTAACCATCACATGTGACACTCATACATAATGTGCCTGGCACAAATGATACTTTTACGTACGATTACTGATTCGTGAGCTCGATTTGTTGTGCGTTTTGCATTGTAGCCTTTAAGCTACACTATCGAACTTTATGGGACAAAAAAATGTGATGTGTCCATATAATGGACCCATATTTGGGCATATCACTACAATATTTGGGCATATCACTACCATATTTGGGCACATCACACTTGTTTGATAGTGTAGACAGAGCTTTTGACGGGGATATGAATAAACATGAGCATCAACCTCTAGATTCATTTTTGTGAATAAATCACTGTAAACGTGTTTATACACAAAAATTATTTTTAATAATGATTAAAAATAATATACTTAATATAAAAAGAATTGTTTTTAACATCAGAATAATCAATAGTATAGTGCACGATGGATGTTCACCCTGTAACTCGAAATCCAACAGGGATTAAAGCTGCTCGTATGAGGATTGTTAGTAACAACATATGCTTAGGGCTAGCGCATCAAGCAAATAAATAAAACGTATAATGTAGGTATGCCTGGTTTATTCACCTTTACTAGCTGAAACCTATATTGATTGCATGTATAAATTGATACAGTCTTATTTTGTGAATGATATTTTATGTTTGAGCAACGGTTGGAAACCGATGGTGTGCAGACATTTATCATACTTATTTTATAACCAGAACTTCTAGACTTTAGGGTATTCCCTGTATTGCTTGTTTCCTGTACAATGGAAGTGTCGATTATTTTCTTTGCAAGATTCGGCAAACTGGTATTCGGGAAACCGGGATTCGGCAAGCTGGGATTCCGCCAGCAGGGATTCGGCAAGCTGGGATGCGGCAAGGCAAGCTGGGATTCGACAAACTGGGATTCGACAAGCTGCGATTCGGTACTAAATATGTACAGGGCTACTGTGTGCCTGCATCACCAAATATATAATCTGTTATTTTTTATTTCCCATGTTTAGGCATGTACAATTATAAATGGGATAATTAAAAAATGACTTAAGTTAAACAATTTCAACATTTTATTGCACACTATCAGACTGTTTCATGAGGGAGATATAAATCTCTCTTCAATCATCAGGTGCTAGGCTCATGCAATAAATGTAAAAAATAAATTTTAACTTGAGTCATTTGTATATTTATCTATTTAACTTTGCTTTTGCATGGAACACTTTTGTTCACGCCTTGCAACAACGTCAACACGCAGAATATTAATTATAAATTTCAACGCATTCTGAATTTATTTTTTCTGCGTATAACCATGGACCTACAGAACAGAAATGGACAACAGTGTTCGCCATGTTCACCTTCCAAATATAAGCAGATCAGCTATTCATCTCTAAATTCGCGTGATGAAACAATTGATATCCAAAATGTATTGGCATATAAAGATTGGCGAGATAAGTAAAGCAAATCTGTGAAATTAACATATAGTTTCCGACATTTTTATTTGTGATCTCAAAGTTCCAAATGATGCAGGTCTAAATCTCTGTCTACACTATCAAACTGTTTGATATAAAAGTGTGATGTGCCCAAATATGGTAGTGATATGACATCATCATGTTCATATATGGGCACAAAAAGTTTGATAGTGTAAACAGAGCTTAATATTTTATCAAAATCCAATCGGAAACAACGAATGTTTTTCCTTTGTTAATAAAGTAGTTGTAAATTCAACGAAAGATTTACTGCCCTAGTACGTCGGTTAGTCATGCGTTATCCTCGAAAATATGGGCACAATCTTAAGGCGTGGCTCTTCAGTGATACAGGGCCTGGGGCCGGCGCAGGATTGTTGTAACAATTATGTTAAGACAAAGAGTTTCTCAGGACAATATCTTCCTGATGTATTTTGGAAGACTTCCTTAGTGGTTTAATTCGATCATCATGAATCTATCTTTTATTCAAAAAACGCAACTAAATAAAAAAAAAAAAAAATAAGGTATATGCATCAAATACATATAGTTTGACCCATGGAGAGATATTTATAATAGTAATAATAATAAGTCAACAACTCAACTTATGTGTCCGTGTTTGACCGAGGTCGACTTGAATTTAATTAACGAAATACGGTTAAAACATTGGACCAGCGCAATCTAAAACAGGATGCTGAGCTCCTGAGATCAAAGGGTTTATCTGTGGCTGCGACACGATCAGTCCCAGAAAACAATCGTCGCGGAGAATAGTACAGTAGCCTACAGTACTGCTGGTATTTGCCGCTGCCAGACATAAGTTCAAAGGACTGTTACGCATTTCTATCTTGGCAAGGCGCTCTCAGTGTCCTGTTTTTAGATTACCGTTATACAGCACCACCGTCACTACGTGACACTACAATGCAACAAGCGAAAACAAATTATCAGTTTAATCACCAAGTCTATTTTATATTTATCGGAAGGTTGTCGCAATTGTGTTGTTACTTCAGGGATCCTTTGTTGAGACCATTTCCATCGATACATAACTCATACTCCGAACAATAGAATAAGTTGAATAAATGAAAGGATTACACATTTTTTATTAAGTTACAGAAATAAAATAAAGATGGAATTATCTATCGGAACAATTAAACCTATCATAGTAATCGTAAAAGTGTTCATAATACAAAATACGGTGCGCATGTACTTTATTGATTCGACTTAAAGGGTAGCTCAGTGCTGTTGAAAATTATGATACTTTAAAAATAGGCCTTATATTATATAAATTTGTGATCCCAATGGAATTAGTGCCATGTCATGCGGGACGGGCGTCATTGGGGTCATTTTTCAGAAGAAAGGCAATATACTACTAGCAGTGTACAACAAAAATGATTGGTTGGTTCGTTTTTTTTTAAACAATATTTAAGAATACAACTTGCGATCTAGACAACTCTACGGAAAATGAAGATCTTCAATTATTCAATATATTCCAACACAAAATATGGTAACCTTATTGAGTGGGACGACACACATCTTGTTCAACATATGTTTAATAAGAATAATCTACTTCGTGAATGAATATTAATATTACAATCGCATGTTTAATACGAGGTTTGTAATAAGTCGGACCTCACTCATCATCCCTTCACCCTTCAAAATCTGCGTGTAAAACCCATGTATTTGATAATTCCTTTTTAAAAATTATCCTATAAGTATAACTTTAATATACAATTTATCACAAGTTCAAATATTGATAACAGTCGTTTGGGAAAAAAAACCCCAAAGGTTAATCAATAGTAAGGTAGAGAGGTCAAATAATTATGAGTACGAATGCTAGTTGTTATTGTGTTCTTTTTAGTCGCGTGGACGCGACTCTATAGTTCACTATGTCGGTCTGTCTGTCGGTCCGGTATCACTATGCGTTTTAGCACGCGACTTGGCTGTTGGCCTTGTTTTTATTTGGTTTACTACCTACATTCTCTCAAGTGAAAACCGCTGGCATTTTTCAGATGAAATTTTACACATGATGCGCGTTCAAACGCTGATGATGATAAGCCAGTTATTGTACGCGCGTGAAAAACATTGTGCCACTATAGGTTAAAGCTCTGTCAACACTATCAAACTAGTTTGAAAATAAAGTGTGATGTGCCCAAATATGGTAGTGATATACCCAAATATGGTAGTGATATGACATCATCATGTCCATATATGGGCACATCACATTTGTTACATAAAGTTTGATAGTGTGAACAGAGCTTTAGAACAAACACAAAATAGACCTTAGGATTATATTATATTATGCTGTCAGAATAAAATTGTCACAAGCGAACTTGTATATATAGAAGCAACACTAAGTCAATGCGATTGCCGTCGGCCTCATAACAAATCAATTCAGAAACCCTACAACAAATCAAGTACCAAATTAAATCAAATTTGAAACACAATGTTGATGAGTGGCCTAAAACAAGAGAGTGGCTAAAGAACAGCATCTTTTACTTTCATCAAATATATATATAGGCCTACGTATGAAATCTAATGTAGAACTACTGTATAAATAACTACATTGAAATGCGGGCGCTCTCTAAATCAAAACTATATTACTGGAAAACAAAACATTCTTAAAATGTAAAGCATTTTAGAAAATTAAAACATTAATTTTTTCAACAAACGGTTAAATATCTGATTTGAAAGGAGGAATGGTTATCCACATATTATATGGTTTATAAAAAGTGATATGGAAACGTTTATACTTTCATTGGAGCCCGGTTAAGGGATGGCGAAGTCATTGGGGATTGACCGCAACACTACCTCCGCGATCCGTCCCTATTTACATACTATTATAACACCATGTTCATGAATAAATAGTAGATTTTGTTATTTTCATTGGGGATTGAGTACAACACTACCTCCAAGATCCGTCCCTATACCATTTAATTATCATAACACCATGTTCATTTCAATAACTTGTTTAGAAAAATGTTAAAGTTTCATTTTCGAACTCGTCACAACTTAATATTGAAAACAAAGGGGATCTTAAAAGAGAAAGAGAATTCATTGTACAAATAGTTTCGTTCAAATGTTTCAGTGACAATTACAATATTTAGGCCTTTATTTATATATTCGTTTAAAACCGCGGCTTAATAAATGGAAATAAAAATCGATGTTATTATTATTTTCATTCTAGAAATAAATTATAAACTTATATAAATTATATGATTCGATAAAAAAAACATTAGGGCTGGCAGAATTTTAGTAATTTGATGAGAGTGATAATATGTATATGAACCCGAGACATGAATTGTTTGATAGAAGATTGAAATGTTTTGTTATAGATGTATAGTATGTAATGTGGTAGTGTATTGTTTGTAATGACATTAATATTTTCGATTTGACAACTTAAAATATTAACGATTATCAATATCAATACCAAACAAAAATCAGCCAACATTTTATAATACAATTGTCATATCCACTAAGAAAATGAAACGAACGAATTAGGCTCTTAATGAAAATCACAGGGTATTAAATTATCTCCAAAGTAAAATAATAAGAACGTAAAGAAACCTAACTAATGAACTAAAATGATACACGATGATTTGAAAACTGTATTAGATGTCACAGGCTCACTTTAAACACACCCGGCCGCCACGACAGGAATAAATGGATTTTTATCTAGCTTACGGCTCCATTTTTCAGGTGTAAGGACCATTTACACTATGACGTTAACGATCGACGATAAATACATTAACATACATTTTTCTTACATAAAATAAATTGGAAACGTTTTCGTTTTAGAACTATAAAAAAATAATTTATGCTTTCATTGATAAAAATAATATTTAAAAAAAATCTTGACGTCGTGATCAATAAAAACAATAACATCGTTGTATTGTCACAATGTTATTGCTGTTCCTAATCATGACGTCATTTGATTGGACATGTGAAAAGGTAATTTTCATCAAAGGCAGCATATATGGCTCTCCTATAGTTCTAGGATGAAAGTTGTTTAGATTTATTTTGTTTTATGTATGGAAAATGCATATTTATCTATTATCGTCGATCGTTATCGTCCTAGTGTAAATGGGCCTTTACCATTATAAATGTCTTCATTCGTTATTTTTTGGAAGCAAAACCCACGGCTGGTGAATGATAGAAGTCATATACAGATACGGCATAATGGTCATTGAAACCATTTGCATTTGTCATTTTTCATTCACTTATCCAAAGTCATATTAATATATTATTGCATTATTTGATCATGATGTTTGGTGACCAGTGACATACATTTCAGTTTGGTATACTGTTTTCTATTAAAATCACTCTAATAGATTTCTGTAAACACGTTTTGTTAAGGGAAGTAAGGCGAGCCGTTAGCCAAAACATGTTGATGTATTTATAAAATAATAACAAATTAATTTGATAAATTAAAAAAACAATGTATAATAAACTTAATTGTTTTATTTTAATTTCGCCAAATGTGTTTAAGACAGTTAGGCCTAAGTAAAACATTTAGTCTAAATCCGCCCTTTTTTGTACGTACCAGATTTGTTTAAAAACGTTTATGGTTTTAAAATACGTAGTATAGTATATATGTTCAATAACAATTTATTTTAATGTTGTTTAGTTTATTTCGTTTTAACAAAGTTAGAGTTGAACGAAAACGAGGCTCCTTAATTTGTGAGGGACGACACGATTACTGTAACTAAACAACATTATCAAAGTTGTTGTTTTCCTTTTATCAATGCGCAACAGTTAGTGTCTTCCTTTGTGGTCTGTTCAATTCGCTTTCCATCTTCGTTTATCTATCAAATGCAAATATCAAAAGTAAAATTAAAAGTAGGCCTAAACAAGAAGATAACGAACTCCCGGAGAGTTAAGTATTTTTTCGGTGCAAACAATTTATCTTCGTTAAGAAGCCGGACTCCATTATTGTCTGTCCTCATTAATCTTTACATTATGAGGTTCAGTTCAATGGTAAATTTCATAAAAGTGAATTACGCAACCAAAGGCATAATTCCCAATAAAGGTCATCCCTAGAATGTTGCAATGAACCTAACATAACATATATACACATTGTTTAGGTCATTTGAGATGCTGTGCTCGGTACAGTTTTGTTAACAATACCATAAATTTATAAAAAAAAAAATATATATTCATAATGCGAAGAAACCTAGACCTACATTTTGTATGATTATGCTATGCTTATCTCATCAAACTTGACATCATAGGTTCTACATAATAATATATATTTCTAACAATGAACCAAATAGAAAGCATTGATAATCAGTAAGGACAACTTCCTGCGGTTGCTTACATGTGAATAACGTAATATGCTTCTGTCTGAATAGCCAATGTAAACGATCTCAGTGAGTGGCTTTCATGACAGCTATTTTATATTATTGCTACATAATTTCATTAATATAGACAAGACAAGCTTGATCCGGGAAAAGCTGCGGGTTGAGAATACCATTGTGGAACAAATTAGTAAGATGCAAGTCAAAGCAGAACCGGTAACGCGTTTTGACTGTGCATCGTTGTTGTAATTGCAGATTGAACGCGATTTTAAAAGCCTGACGCGTGTGCAACACACGCAATCCGTTGAAAGATCTCGACAAATGTAGGTCACGTGGAACCCAGCGCGTAATTCTCCCCTGGTGATTGAGTTCGTTTTGTTACCAGCGCGATCATTACAAGAGGGACTCGGTTGTTGCGCTCTGTCATAGCAAATGTCATATCATCAACGACAAGCGTAATTCATGCAATTCGAAGCAGCACTGCTTTCGTAGTGAGTCAGACAGCGATGTGGACACACCCAAATTAAACCTTTAATTGAGTAGGCAAATTCGGCAGCGAGAACAAACCGTAAGCCCTCGAGAGAGTCGTGCAGATTGCATATCGGCGCCAAAACATTCTCGCACGAGTGCAAGCCCACACTAATAACGTTGTTCCCTCAGATTCAGTACTATCGCCAGTTAAAGATGCTAGCAAATGCAGTCTCAAATAAAACCCCAGTTTGTCTCAGGAGGGTTGGGTTGTACAATAAGTGAATCATCAAATCTATGGTCCGTCGTCGCTTTATGATACCGCTCTCGTACCCGAAGCCTCCTATCACAGCTCTTCATAAGAAAATGTTATCTATGGTTTACAGATACTGCCTTGAAATTAATAAATAATCTATCTAAATATAGTAACTTACTAATAATAAAATTCATTAACACTATTTTATTTGCATATAATACAACATTTGGCGTTTCAATCAATTTTTAGAAATAACAAGTATTTGATTCAAGTACGAAGAAAACGATTTCCGTCGCAAATTGCGTGATATATTCATTATATTACGGATAGAAAGAAAAAATGAAATTGCGCGAACGTGATTGGCTGAAAGTTTTAGCAACGTAAATGTGTATACCGCGATTGGTGCTCATGAGGGGGCTATACAGGGTCAGAAACTCTCGACAGGAACAAACTTATTGTCTGCGTACGCCAACATTTCACGAGGCAGAAACTTGCATTGTGCGACACCTTATGTGTTTGGGAAGTAGTATATGCTGTACTTTGTGTAAACAAATGTCTTCCCGTCAACAATATAAAATAATTTCGTGAATATTGACAGCTAAACTAGTTTAGGCCTGTATATGTATTGTATAACATTTTCGCAAAACCTTCTAATAACAATATACTCTCCCTTAAATCTCACCAAAATAATAAACACACAAACACGCACAGAATTTTTGTTGATGAGATTGTCGATAAGATTATTTATGTTATAGTGTGAGTTTTTTAATAATTCTCATCACAACAGCGTGCTACGGGAGCAAACCTAAATTAAACATTGGTGGTATAGGCTAAGCTACCAAAGCATTGAAAACACGGGCAAAAACAACGTTTCGTCACCTGAAAACGATTAGATAGTGATGCTACACATCCATCTCGACCTGCTTATTTTATCTTTCATTTATAACTATCGCTGTACTATGAAATGAAAAAAACTGAGCAGCTGCGAATTGGTTCGACTCCAGGATAAAACGCTGAGTAGTCAAAGGCGGAGGCTGAAGCTTTATGTGCCCTTTTTTAGGGTTCTTATGGAATATCGAAACGTATAGTTAGGCCGATGTTAGGCCGCAGTGCCCCATTCCTTATACCGAGAATAGAACATCTAGAATGTATATTGATTTCATTGTATAAGATATTGGAAAAATGGGTCTCGGAAATTTAATACTAATATACACACATTCATTTTTTTAACCCAAATTATGACGTCACTTGGCTTGCAATTTGCAGGAAGTGCTCGGGAAGGAATTAATGGAGATTTAATTTCCCATCGCTAAAACCTATGTGAAAAGTGTTGGTCAGCGCAAAGCACAGCTCGCGATTCATGACAAAGTTTTCCATATCCCATTTTGCTTAAACCAACGAGATCCAAACAGGCCTTACTCAGACGGGTTAACGCCTTTCCTGACTGGTGAATAAGCGAACGTTGGCGAGAGAGCGTCACCACTAGGCTGACAGCTGGCTAGGCCCCCGAGGTTTCCTCGCGTAAACCCTTATTCTTGTTTTATGCTCGGGCAAGATATCTAAATCCATTAGTATTAATTAGATGACGAATTCTATCGTGCACGAAGCAACACAATGATCCGGTAGCAAGGTGCGAAAAAGGTGGCTAGTTAATGAGCAGTTCCGAGTATGATCTCAATTTGGTTTACAGATACAGACGAGTTTTTGAGAGATAACAACAACGGGGTCAAAGCAAAAAATATTTGGCAAACGCAGAAATAAAGCATCCCATTAATACAAATCCCGTTTATTATCTAATGAGTTTCACTTTAAAGCCTGCCTTTTCCAGGTAAAGACACACTATAGACCGTTAGGATAGGAATCCTTATAATGAGTCATGCCTAAATGTAATATTTTGTTTACATTTTTATTGGTCTATAGTAGAGTGTTAGAAAATCGCAACAACCGTTTAATTTGACCTTTCAACTATTTAGTTAGATAATTTGTTATCATTATCTCATTACAGACAATAAATGATGGCAATGGTAAAATTAGGCCCCTTTATGTTTTTCTCTTTTTTTGGAAATCGCCGCTTTTTTCAATTTAGCATCGATTGTTAGGCTGAGACGACACTCTCGGGGCTAGGCATAACATATTATTTTATATTTGAAAATGACGTCACACAGAGTTTACATTCGCGTATAGTATACGCGTTCGTATCAACTACCGTTGCTACCGGTAATGAAGCGGATGAGACACTGCGCAAGCGCTGATGATTTGTTACCGAGGTAGAACTGGATTAAAAGTAATTCGTTTACATATTACATTCCTTTAACTTATTTTCCCATGTTAATTCTATTATGAAGAAGACATATTCGCGACGTAAATGTATAATCCATAGGAAACTAAATCATATGAGAAAGGGCATTTAAGGATGAAGTATACGATGACCATGCACGATATATACAACACGCTTAATTGTATACAAACTGAATGAAAATAAAGATCCCAAAAACAACGATGACTAAACAACGTATATTGAATATTTACGAAAATAGTATGGTACTCAAAATAGCCTGTTAGTTTTGTATATACTTCAGACGATGACCAAAAAAGGAGTGAACCTATTGAATTATGTTGACCTACTAAATATCAAAGTCAACGGCGATAATTTGCGCGTGCACGTTGAAGATCATGAGGCCTATTTACGATTTATAATAATACATTTCAATGTATACATTCATGTTATATGATACAAAATAATGGATCACGTAAGCAACAAGTTTAGACTGATTATTTGTTTACGTTTAGTAGTCAAATGTCATGTATTATTAATATTTTAGTCGATAGGAATTATAAACAAGAGACACCTTTAAAATAATTAGCATGCACTAAACTGGAAAAATTTCAACAACAATTTCAATTATTATAATTTACAATTTTACAACAACAACACCCAACAGAGTGCTTGCCAGTTTGGTGACTATTATTTAAATGCATTCATATTTGGGTATATCACAACCATATTTGGGTATATCACAACCATATTTGGGCATATCACAACCATTTTTGGGTATATCACAACCATATTTGGGCACACCACACTTATTTTGTTATTTTATTTTTTTAGTTTGATAGTGTAGATAGAGCTTACCGCTAAAACCATGGTTATTGTATAGGGATGTCCCATTAATCTTAGTGTTTATTCTTGTAAGCAATGCTTTACACACAAAACAAATTAATAATACTGATTATTATTGTGTTTTTTTTGGCCTCAGATGAAGTTAAATCCTACTGATGAAGTAAACGAGCATAGAAGTGACGTAAAGGTAAGGAAAATCCCTGTTTGATGTCAGATATATTCACTCAACCATATAAGAATTGACGTAAGAAGAGGTTTCCTAAAGCGTGACTTATCACCAATGTCTTTGTAAAAACGTAAGACCGATAGATACATAAAATCTACACTATCGAATTTCGTGTTATAATACACAATCCAATATGTAAAAGTCTCTGGTTATAAATTTATTTTGGTAATATAATAAACTACAAAATGCATAGGCTCTGAAAAAACCCGATGAAAGTTGACAGAAAAAAACCCCAATATAGTAACGGTACATTGCAAACTACGTCTATTCGCTTCTGATATACCTTCATGAATGAATTTGTTTGTGACCTTAAACAAACGCTTATTAATACATTATGTGGAGACAAATAATAATATGCAATAGGACCATTTGTGGCGGATAGGGAAAGATATCTCACATAGCCAAACCACTCCCGTAGCCCTGTTAATATACAACATCAGCAGATGTGCTAGACAGCATAAAACAGGATATGAGCTTACTTTTTAATGTTTAGACGTTGACTTAGTGCCTTGTACTATTCTATCTTTCATCATCTGATGAACAGCCTAGATAAGTTGTTACGAAGACTGTACGCGGATAGTGAACGATGAATATGACTTCATTCCCTGTGGGCTTGTGCCTCGCACACGACTATCCCCTGGCCTACTCGTATCTGTCAACTAAGGCCCCATCATCGGTAGTTTTACGGGCTACGCCCTAATAAATGAACCCCTACGACAGGTGACGGGAACGCAAGACCGAGGTCTTTGAAGACATTTTAATACAGCTGTATTAGACAAACAGGTTAGTTAGGGTTTTAGTTTCGATTTTAGGGATAAGAGAACATGGAATATAGCCTAACCTTTCACTATTATTTTATGCATTCTAATCGAGGGATATGAAAATGATTACAGGAATATGTGTACATTATTCATTCAGAGACAGATAATAATAAGTTGAATGAAAACTACTTTTGTTATTTTTAAGCACCCCGCCCCTCTCCATCCCAACATAATTTTCAAAATTATTGATCCTTCCCTGATCCTGTTAGAAGAATGAACAGGTTCAAACTATTGACTTGTATTAGTTAGAAATGGAAGCATTATTGGACAGTTTTTTATAAAATTATTTCAGTTTATTCAACTATAAAACAACGTGTTTAGGACGGGGAGGTTTCATCAGGGTAGCGTACGTGCATGCAGTCTTCCCTCTCCTCCTTTTATCAGCCAAAACAAAATTAACTTATTCATCATTTGATTAAGACAGGACTAACAGATGATACGAAGAACGAGTGTTTACCCAATCTAATTTATCTTTTACTAATGAACATCCTAGACAAGACAAATATTAATGCAAAGTCACGAAATATTATTATTATTATTATTGACACGTGTGGGCCTACATTTTTTAAATTATTATTCCAAAGCAGATATATCTTGCTTGCTTCGCGTGATTTCACAAAAAAGTTTGAGAGTTAAGCGTATGTTTTGTTTGCGTAAGCCAGTGGACGAGTTGACAATGACTATTATGCTATTAGCGTACAATGTATTGTCACAATTAGGCATATAGATAATATTATTATTATATAAACACAGACTTTATGAGAAGACGGTCCTTCTAAACAAGTACTTGGTGTATTAAAATAATGCTTCTATGATTCACATTATATTGGTTGATTAGACACTCGAAACCAAACGGGTTCTGAGAATTTTAACAACGAACAAAACCATTTAATATTTCCATTTGGTTGATGATATTTCTAAGAACAACATAAGCACATATAGTTCAATACATTTCATCGTTAAAAAACAATGCAACATTTTTAACATTGTAAATGTTTATATTACGTTCACATTTGTACAGTCACGTACACATTGTTATTTTAATAATTGTATATATGAATCATTCAATAATAACACTATTACAACGAAGTACATAAAGACATTGCAAGGAAAACAAAAATATAAATAATGCGAGAATGCGCTCTTACAACTAAAATATTGCTTTTAACATCGAATATTAAAATCGTTATCAAAATCAACAACTCGCAAATAAATGAAAAACCTGATTAAAGGGAAGATTCTCACTAAATCATAAGCAATAGGCCTACAAATTTAATTTCAAAAATTGTTTTCTATATATTTTGTTTGCATTTTAATAAGATGCGTTACTTTATAGACCTAAATGTGGAGAGCCAACTAGACCTACGCAGAGGTACACACTAGCACTATATTTCGGCAGTAACCCCACGAAAGACACAAAAATGACGCGCGCGTATTACAAATACATACTATTTACTATTATCAACATTTGTACGCACGCGTAAGTTTAGTGCCTTTAGTGACGAATTATTAACACCAAATATAATATTCCCTACCTTACGACCATATCCGTACCCGCGGGATAACCGCCTCCGTTTATGCTGCAAAATCATGTTGATATCTGGCCTAGAAATGAGCTAAAATATGCCACGCCAAACTACTAAGTAACACCTGATAAACTGGAACTTGTACAGTGAAAGATCTTGTATATAGATACTACTGCGTCAAACCAACTGAGTTCATTTTAGGGGAAGGGATACAGCAAGACCTCTCCTCCCAGGGAACGAGAGCGTCTTTCGTCAGCTGTTTGATGTTGTCAACGATAATTAAGACAGTGCTAACGATCTAGAGAACCGCGAAGTAAACACACCTAGGACCCTTAATAATCGCATACGATATTTCGATGATTCAACTATGGATACTCAAAAAGCTTGACAGCTTTGGGCTGCAAAAACATTATGTACGAGATGCCTTTTGTCATTTCCGCGTGATTATTAAAAGAGAATTCATATTTCCATATTAAATTTATATACCAACATACGTTTGATGTTAGTGATTATTTTTTTGTTTATTATATTGTTTTGATAGGGCCTACATTAGGAATTAAACGAAAGCAATTTATGTGAAAAGGGTGACAAACGCGGTATATTAGATATAAAAAAGATTTTTAAGAAATTTAATAATTCTTATATTATTTCGTTTTGTTTGGTGCTACTGTATAAATCTATTAGGCTTTTAATTATATAGAAACCTTTCGAGTATTATCTAAAAATCAGGCTGCTTTAAATTATGTAATATATAATATAGTCAACAATGTTCCTTCGAAGGGAAAGATGTAACTACAAACATGTACATATGTTTTGTATATTGATTTGTTGAATTACGTAACACGTTAACTTTAAACATTGGCAGACAAATGTTAGGATCTTTCCTAGAATGTTAGCACTGAGGATACTAAACTTTGGATTAATATACGGCTCAATCTAGATCAACACTTTGGTAGTTGAGCCATTTTGATTTGAAGTGATGAAACAAACAAGCAAACTCGTTTTAATCTTTATAGGCCTACTACTGTTTGTTTTTAACACATGGTACACTGCACTGATATCGCATATTTATTCATTATATTGCAATCAATGTATTGAGTTATTATTGTTTTATTACTATTATGAAAATGAAATTAATACAGTAAAGAAATAGAAAACTTTAGGAACCCAGAAAAGTGTCAACTTAATACGGGTATCATTTGAATATAACATAAGAATTGGCCGTATTGGTAACATTGTTCCTCCTCGTCCTCATTTCCTAAGAAAGTGTCCCATTAGATGTGTTCCAGAAGAGCTAAAGGGACTGGTTCTTTAGTGTATGTTCACACGATCGTTTGTTGCTGTACAGATATCCACACCCCTTGCACTCTTCGCGCGTTTCTCCTTATCGTCTGCTGACGCAGGTCCCACGAGACCCGGATTGTATCCGCTTTATTGTATTACAAATGTCGATATTTAATGGAAAGTATGAACCCGCCCAAGGTTTAGAATGGAAAATGACAATTAATCATCAAGTAACATATATGTTACTATTAGATAAGGGAGCAAATAGAGAATTGTTACAGAATGTATCTGTAAAGGGTGGTATGGTTACTGCCAGGCCCTTGATATGTAACAGGCGAATGAAAGTGAACGGTACCAAACATATCGTGTCAGGATTTATTGCTTAAGTAACAGTATTCACACAACCATAACAATGTATTAATTGTGAAGGTAATGATTATGTCAAATACACTACATTGAAATATAAAGCTGGGTTTATCACAGAACCGAACCGAAACTCGACGGAGAAAAAGTCTATACTATTTCTTTAATTACACCGAGTCGGACGATAGCGCGAATAAAATAAAGAGCTCGAGGACTTACTTCCAGTCTATAAAGTAAACACCTTTGACCAATCACGAAATCCTGCTTTGTAGATATCTTTATTCTTTTTCATTGTACATTTTAAACGAATTCAGATTTGGTGTCAATCCCTCTTAAGCCCACTGACTGATCATGAGTAATTGAATACTAAATTTGTTAAATAAAAAGGACAAACTTTCAAACTAAGATAAATAATAGAAAATCTCTATACGGTATTATGACCCAGTTCACAAACCGATGACGTCACTACATTAATTGTAGTAAATATTAGTAATTGTCAATAAATATATTGAATCTTATATTCACAGAAATGGGAATCTAGTAATCTAACCTCTTGATACATGTTAAGTTACTCATCCTATACAAGAGATACAATGCTTCCTCAAAAAATGCCGGATAATAGGAACTAAAATACCTCTAACCGATAGATTTAATTTTGCATTAGTTTTATTTTTAGCCTAGCCTAAAGCGACGTGAGAATACAGTGTTGAAGATAACACAGGGTTATTTTTAACTTCGTAATTATATAATAAATGATTGCAAAAATTTCAATTTTAAAAATATTGACTAAAAGCCAAATATATAGGCTATAGTTTTAAAATGATGAAATATCTAAAGTCTTAAAAATTTAGCAGCTAAAATGTACTGGTATATCAGGAATTTGTATTGTCGCTGATGATCACGGATGATGAGAGTATGAATAATATAACATCGTTAAAACAACTTTTATGTACCGAAATAATAATAAACCAGGCACAGACAATTGTAAAGTAAAAATGTTACGGTACCCTATGTGTTTCTTTATTTTATTTTCCTAACAAATTTGTATTTTTCAAAACTTGAAATTAAAAAAATATTACGTTTTATCTTTAATGTAGATGCCGATCCATCAAATGATTTTACTTTGAATGTATATGCAATATAGTTTTTTTTTTACCTCTGGTACGGAATAGTCGATATTTTTTATATATTTATTATTTATATGTATATTTTGTGTTAGATGGAGTGCTAACATATAATATTAACATCAACAAGTATTCCATAATTCCACAAAGATTCGTAAGCGCAACCTTAGCGAGTTGACCAATGAAAATCACTTACGTTGCGCTTACGTCCTTCGTTGCCTCCTAGTGGACCAAGCTTCAAGGCGAGGTGAGGATGACGTCAGACAGACTCGGACTACGTTATATAAATCAACACCCTTTAACATCTTTACCTTTGCACTAATACTAACATTGCTTACATTAAACAAAAGTGAGATTGACGTCAAATATTTATTTTTAAAATTAGTAATAATGATGAATATTACTATTGTACATGGGTTAAATACATTTAATTCATAAAACCTTTTTATTAAACAATTATAACTGTTTTATGTGAAATGTTATGTGCCCAACTAGTTTGATAGTGTAGTCAGAGCTTTAATTGTGTTGGCATAAACGGTAACTGCAATATATTTTTGATAATCACAATTAATCTTCACTATAGTTAAAGATTGAAATATATTAACGCGAGCATTCAAACGCTGATAAAATAGTACGAGTTTTGTACGCGCGCGTCCTCTTCGTTATAACCACGGTGAGTTAACAACAATAGTTTAAGATTGTTTAAGCGTGGTTCTCAGAAACGCAACGCACGGACGTACGCAACAACACAACCAAGCTTTATGACCATGGATTCGTCTCTCGCAACTTAAAATCACCTCGAATGTACTTTGAATGTTGTCGGATAGTCACATCATCCGGACATCTTACGTGTATTGTTAGCCACTTAGTCTGAACAAATCTCTTTATTGGCGGGAAATACGGAGATCAAACGATTCGAACACACACACACACTTATGTCATCTATTGGCTAGGGTTGAACTTCCTCTTGCTAAGACTGTACGCCGGCGGAACATCTTATTTCCCGTGTCGGCTTCTTCATTGTACCTCGTACGTCTTCGTGCGTTTTTGGCCGAGGAGCATACAAGGGAGGGGCAAAAAAAGTGCTAGTTTCCTAACAGGTGTCTTTTCTTATTTATCACGCGACACATAATTGCATTTCTCATACACATCAGAAGATTAAATTCTTGTTTATAGCATAGCATCTTTTGAGAATTAGCACTTAAATTACGGAAATTCAAATTCAAGTTCAAGTTCGAACAATCAAAATAAAGGATGTGACCCAAGAAGACTTACAAGGAGTTCACATACAAAAACAGTAGGCCTAGTCAGACAATACGCCCTCTCCACGAATACTTATAATATAACGAACTTTAAACCAGTACGAACAATGCATAGGCATTTATTATTTAAATGTATATGAATGCATTAAGTGCATGTTGGGTAATTATGTTCATGGTTTGTCATAAAAAACAGTGGCGGACGGAAGGTAATAACCAGGTCATTCATGTAGTTTAGGTATTTACATTTTGATTAAAGCTTGGTTCCCACTAGCGACGCAACGCAAGTGATTTGTCATTGGTTAACTCGCTTGCGTTGCGCGTACTTCCTTGCGTAGCGTCTCTAGTGGGAACCACACTTAAGATACAGTATAATGAACTACCCACCTCACCAACGGTGTCATATCTCATCCTGTTGATCTTGTTGAGGTACGTTGTAGTAATTGGCATGTTATAATCGATGGGGGCGTCCTCTGTTGCGATGGGTCCACTGATGGTTGGGCTAGGTTCGTTGGCGTTATTTGGTGATAAGTGCATCCGTTTAAGACAGTCACTACAGTTCATTAAAAAACGCGTTACGGCCTCACGCGGAAGAAACGCATACGTTTCAGCAATCTGTTTTGTGGAAGAAGTTACTATTAATACTAAATAACACATGGTTAATATTACGAAGGGGTTGGAATCCTTGTTAAGCACCTCTCAAAAGCTTGGTTCCCACTAGGACTGAACGCAAGGACGTAAACGAATGACAAGCGACAGTTCGATTAATTCATCGCTTGGTAAACGCACTTACGTTGCGTTACGTCCTTGTGTTGCGTCTCTGGTGGAAACCAATCATTATGAAAAATCAGTTAAATACTGTTCTTCCTATCTAATCACTGTATTTGGTAACTATTAGGTCCATAATATTAACTTCCAATAAACATTATATCAGGATTAGTTATTAATTACCTTCTGCGTTAAACAATATATTTAAGTATGAGGTGTATGTAACTTACAGCTTTGTATGTGCGCTTCTGTCCAGCGTGTTTACCCCCTCTACAATCTGATTCTACGTGAACTGCATAGATGATGTCAAAAAAGTCTTCGACTACAGCTACACGCTTATAACCCCGATCAATTATCATTCCACTCGATTCCTGAAGAATAGAATATATGTTAATACAATAAAATATAGGTCTTTTATGAGGAAATGATGAGATGAGATATGATAGTGGCGTCAGGATTTTTGCGACAGGAGGAGGGGGGGGGGGTGGGAGGGGCGCATGTCCTCATACGTTCCCCGGAGGATAAAAAAGGGGGTGGTGGTGGGGGGGGGGGGGCATATGGGTGTCAAGATGTGGGGGAAACATTGAACTGGCGCCACCCTTGAATGATGGGGATTACTATGACAACAATAACGTGTAAACTGATGTTGATGATGACGATTATTTTATGATTTTCATTATTAAACAAAATACATCGCCATTGTGTGAATGCAGATTCAATGATGAGAATGAAGAAAATAAAGACAAAAATAAAATAATTTTTAAAATTAGAATATTTGAAAATTATTGTAAGTCTAATACACAATATATGAATACTTATTGTATAGTATTAATAACGTCAAATAACGAAACAAAAACGTGTATGTTCAGATTTTAATGGTGTAATTTAAAAAGTATAATTTATATTATATTCATTTGAATGATGATTTTTTTTTAGTAATGTCGTCAATCAAAAACCTTATCACTTCCAACGCTTATGATAAAACAATTTTCCTTTAATGTCCAATTCAATGACAATTACCAAGACTGATTCCATTTGCGTTAAAATGATTCAAATTGCCGTAGAGAAAACAAAACAATTACTGTCGCTTACAATTTTGATTTCTAGCTAAGAATTCTAAAATTACAGAACGCCCTCATCTATATAACAATTATTTTGAGCTAATAATTGTGGGTAATGTCACGAACTTTTGCCTTAATTCGTTGATGGCGCTGTAGCTATATTTTGGATCATCAGGCTGCAATAATGTGTTTATTTGTTTCGGTAAGCCAATTTATACAATCATGAATAAAATAGTTAACTATTTCTATCAGTGATACACTATCGACTTTTAAGGGCCAGAAATAATGATGTAATAGTAATTAGTCACCTGTGACGCGCAATGTGCGTAGATAAAAGAACAGTTACACCACCCCGACCAAATAAAAGCAACCAAAAACCAACAATATGTATAAATAACTCCATGAACCAACCAAACGCAACCGATAAACCAAGATTAGTAACAAACGACACATAATGAAGTGCATGCCCTATAACCAACCAGCCGATACCCTTCACACTATTATTATTCAGTTGGACAAGTTGGGAAATGCATCAACAAATAAATTTCAATTGTAAATTATAGGGCATGCACTTCATTTTACAATTGTTATTCCCCCTCCCCCAACCAATTTCAAAATCCTTTATCTGCAACTTATTTGACCACCAGTAAACGATGAACCACCATAACTTAAACACAAAACAACCAGCCGATACCCTTCACACTATTATTATGTATTACTTTTTCAGTATTGATTACCACGCAAAGAGAATGAACGATGTAATGTTCGTTCCCCTTATTGTGACGCCTCATTTCACCCTTTTGTCCGCTTTATTACGCGTCAATACACGCAAACAAAACACGGTCGCGTGCCAAACTATATCCTCTTGGGATGATCGTCTATTTGCTACGATTAAGTTACGTACGCGAATGACTGGCTTAGGTTAGGTTAGAAAACGTTATTGTACCACAAAATAAACTATACAGTACATTCATTTTGGTTTATAATATAATATGTATAAATAACAAAGCTTAGGACTTTGGCTGCGGAGACTCTGGCCTCATCAGTCAAGTATTATTAAACTCGTTAGATGGGACGCGCTAATCGAACGACGGCCGGTTTCAACAATAATATTTTCCGGTGTACGAACAATGACAGGATAGTTATTTTAAGAATAAATGCATTAGAGTATATTAATATTGATTTGGTAGTTATATTGGAATTTGACCTATGCAACGCTATACTGATACTTTTATTTATGGGATACTGGTGTATTTTTCGTTTGAAATTTACTGTACTGTAAAACATCGAACAGTTAATTTCATTTTATATCGCGCAGCGGACAATAAATATTAAAAATCCATATAAAAAACGACAAACTCCACAGGTGGATGATGGCTTAATCTCTAAATTGTCTACACTGTAAAAAAAAACTAAATTAAGGCGTGTCTGAAAACAGGTTAACGTTCATTATAATTTTCAATTCCTATACAATAGGTTTGCATAATAGCTATTTGTATCACTCTGGGACAATAAACCGGGAAAGGGAATATAGACAAAGTGTAATGCAATATTGTAGTCGGATATAACGACCCATCGCTAGCCCATTAGTTATGTCTTGAAGCAGTGAGGCAGTATTGGATCGATATCACCCTGCATAATGAAGGTACGGGTCGGGTCAGTCGGCCTCGTGCTGAGCACAACACACTTTATGTGCAAATGCATCAAATGCTTTCAACAAGACAAATCTCAATTGTCAAAGTACATTTTGTCACGTGCCGTGCGCCTATTGTTTTGCATGGTTAATAATTAGAATTCGGTAGGAAAGCGGAGATGATTTTTCTCTCCATCCATTCATTAGTACACGGCGTTCTATCGGACGCTGGAGCTGATTATGCATGCTGTAGGATGATATTCCGTATTAATGTATGTGGTACGATCGGTAGATAGAAAACCCCATTAGCGGTATCAAACGCTTTAGTTTCAATGAAAGCGTGTGTTACGAGTATATCATTATGTGGCTGATTACTACTGCGTTTTTCAGATCTAGCAATATCTTTATTTTTACATCATTAAACTGTAGCATTGATCATATTTTGTTTAATACACTGAATGTTAAATATCGTATAATCCAATAAGACATGAAAAGCCGATGTTATCTTTCAAATTACGTCTCTCATGTATCGCGAGAGAATGAATGTCGTATTTAAAATTCGCATTTGCAAACTCGTGTCGTGACGCCAAGTTGTAACGTCAGTGACACGTAGAATGAATGTCGTACTTAAGATTCGCGTTTGCAAACTCGTGTCGTGACGCCAAGGTGTTGTAACGTCAATGACACGTAGAATGAATGTCGTACTTAAGATTCGCGTTTGCAAACTCGTGTCGTGACGCCAAGGTGTTGTAACGTGTGATACACGTAGAGTGAATACCGTGCATATGTGCGTTTGCTAACTCGTGTCGTGACGCCAAGGTGTTGTAATGTGTACACGTGAGACATGTAGAATGGATACCGTGCATATGTGCGTTTGCTAACGCGTGTCGTAACGTCGAAGGACCTGCCGCAACGTCAGTGAGACGTAAATCAGACTGTTAGACAGACTATAGAAAATGGATATTTTGAGATGCGTTGTGTCCTGCTAGTGGCAACCAAGGTTTACTAACGGTATTCACGACGCGTCACAGTTCACACATTCGAATAATGTTCACACTAATTTATCTCCGTAAGTCTGATAAAAATGATAGTTGATGAATATCACAATTTGCGAAACACAAGAATCTAATATATACCATGTGACGTCATTACTAAACGAGAATCACCCTTGTGGCATGGAGTAGGATGATTTTTTTTGTAATTAAATATCATCGTCTTCCGTCACGTCACAAAAAAACCCACTAGTTATTTTTTTAACACCAAATTATCAATCAAAAATGAGGCCTAAAATTACTTTTATAATAATTGATGGCAGGGTGGCGTGTTTGCCGCCGATGCCCAGACTGCTTCGAAGAACAGAGAATATTATCTGGACAGGCAAAACACCTGGTGGATGAACGAAAACCATATTGAGAGACTCTGAATTAACATCATTTTCACCCATGTATTTGAATATGAATTGATTGAACAAATAATGTATAATAATAAAAGTCAATAATAGTAATAATAATTATATAGGCCTAATGGCAATTGTGAAAGGTACTTGACTGTCGCTAATTATAGCTCTCAGTTCCATATACCCCTATAATGGTATCGTGTCCATTTTTAAAGTATCAGCGTGTCCACGTGTGTAATGTATATAAATGTCCGGGATTATTGATTGAAATTGATTGAAATATATATTTATACTGGGTAACCAAAGACTGGTCTCCCAGAGGGCCCAGTTGGTGATCAGTGGCTGTGATGTACTAATACACCGGGGTAACCCCCTACTCGTCTCGAAAGATGTACTAGGTTCTTTAAAGTGCACACGAGCTAGATGTGTACACTGGACCTACGGTTTATAGTCCTTATCCGAGAAGACTCGTTCTACCACCAGAACCATGGAGTGAGTGAGCCTCGAACCCCTGCCGATGTTATGGCTACGTAATTACGGTTCCACTGTCTTAACCGCTCGGCAACTCACTCACCCGTATTGGTATTATTTACCATAGACGTTGGTTTCGCTAACTTTAGTTGCGGTATTTTACGGTATTAATGTTATGAACTAATTCACTCATACACACTTCTGTATGGCCACAGTACGTTATTTATAACAATGAATGCAAATTCATTGGCTTTCGCGAATTATGTTCAAATGGTCCAATAATTCAATTTTACGCATTTTAAACATTTTTTACGAATTTAGTTCTGTAGTATTGATTTTTCCCAGATATTTATTCGATATGGTGTACTCATGAAGCCTAGGTCAACCCTTGAGTAAGTTTTGCCCTTCTAAAGCCTGTAGGCTCAAGATTGTCAATAAAGCTTTTCACAAGATTTTCCTGATGAAAATGTATTGCAAAATTAATCCTTTCTTGTGACCAGTCGGTGAACACAGGGTCAGCGCAAGGGCACGTCAACGGAGACGAAATTCTGAGAGGATCGCACAAGTTCTCGTGTGACGTTAGCATCGATGTCGTCTAATGACGTAGGATAATCTTAAGAGAACTACATCACCAAGACAAAATAGAATCCAATTATAACGATGTAGTTTATGAATTCGTGTCACTTGCAAAAAATGAAGCCAGAAGGCTGGAATCAGCATAAGGCGAAAAAGTCGAGTTCTGTCAAAATATATTCGGGATTTGGCGCACGACCCATGGTTACAGATATCTCAATTCTCTGACGTAGAAATATTGATATAGACATTTCGGTTGATTAATATGACAGTAACAACAGGATAGCTAAGTAGTATAACTTACGCATAATGTAACACATTTTCCGGAGGCGTAATATTCTTTCTGCTTTGGGTTGAACGAGAGATACGAAATAAAGGGACTGGGACAAAAAACAATTACGATGGCTCTTCCCGGCCTGTCATCATCATACGCATTGAGATTGAGAACACAAAAAAAAAACCTTAAATAAAACCCTTAAATGAATAATATATATTCTATCCCTGAACCCTTAGATATTAAACTTCGAATAATTTTACAATATTAGTTTTATTATTAGACTAACTATAAATTAGGCCTATATCTCGTATTATTAATATAAAATTAGGCTTTATGATTTAAAAAAAAATCGTTTTAATGAACCACCACCATTTCGTAGTATAGATATGAATAACAACAATAATAACGCTGATTAATCATGTTTACCATGTTCATTGATTTATATACGGCAGCTAATCCACTATACCTCCAATAAGTCGCAAGATTCCAATTCTTGCCTCGGATTGGCATTTACACCGACTCCATACCTCTTCTACTTCAATAATTATAATTGATTTTCCCTCTTTGTTTTTATAGTTCTTATTCCGTATCCACGCTTCAATGCCGCAATGAAGACATTGTGGTTCTTCGTCGATCTTACTAGTGACGTCATCATTATTTCAACTACTGTGAAAATTGATCAAGGCTGATGATTGCGTCCCGTGTTGCTTGGTAACCGTTTCACAACAACACACGAGAATACAATCGGTAAAAAGTATTAAAATGAGGAATTAAAAGAAAATCCTATGACGATAATACTAATAATAATAGATATAATATGGGAGGTCCCTGCACCATCATGGAATATAGTTAGGCCTATAGTAATATCAATCGGAACCTACCCGGTAGCGTAGATATTCAATAAATATTGAACTTTCGACTTTATAATAATGGGCTCTCCCCCTGAACGAAAATAGATCGTCCGGTTGATGAATATATTGACAGTAAAAAAAACCGTATACGTGCGCCAACATGTGTATTTTTACGTGCGCCAACATGTGTATTTTTACGTACGCCAACATGTGTATATTTACGTACGCCAACATGTGTATTTTTACGTACCCCAATAAGTGTATTTTTACGTACGCCAACATGTGTACTTTTACGTACGCCAACATGTGTATTTTCACGTACGCCAACATGTGTATCTTTACGTACGCCAACATGTGTATTTATACGTACGTCAACATGTTTATTTTGACGTACGTCAACATGTTTATTTTTTACGTACGCCAAATGTGTATTTTTACGTACGCCAACATGTGTATTTTTACGTACGCCAACATGTGTATTTTTGGTGTTGTTTGCGATGGGACTTTGAGGGTGAATAAAGACGAAAAACGACAAATATTTTTATGATCTAAAATCTTTTTTAAGTACACAGGCTGCTCTTACTAAATTCAATGAACTTTACATTTTGAATGTTGCAATTAATATTAATTACACATTAACGTTCCACTCGTAAAATAGTAAAATGTCAACAAGGCAAACAATTGGAGTCAATAATTAATACAAGCATTCATGTGTAGGCCTACTATGGGTAAGAACGGTACAAACGCTACAGGCCTAATACTGTCAAACTATGTTAAATGCCAAATAGGCCTACTTGTATTGGTTCCCCAAGTAGTAGCGATTTATTTAAAATTGGCGCGCGTTAACATTTTGTCGATTTATGTATGTATATTGATTCGTTGTGTTGTGTCTTCAAAGATAATAAGCCCCATTCAGACTTAATTATTTGCCCGGGTATATTCGCTAATTAGCGATAATGTAGTCTGAACCGACCAAGTATCCCAAATGTACACAATCATAAACAATGTAATACTGTTTAATTTCATGACTTATTCTAAACAGCCACACGCTCGGTCCTCATGTTTTTTTTTTTTGGCCATAAACAACAATCTGATAAAAGAATAATTTTCCTGGTAGGAGGCTTTCATATACAAATAATACCGTCAACATGTCGTAATTAGCGAAGCGTGGCACGCGAAAAAAAAACACATTGCTTTCGAATAAAGGAATAGGTAGGAAAAAGAGGCATTATTCATTGATGTAAATGCAATAAAACTGTGATATACCGTGAAAGTGTAATACACAGTTTATACATTGCAAACAAACAAAAACTAACCATTTGAAGAAACACTGGAAGATGCATTAACACGACACAAACATCAACAAGTGACTCAATTGTCTTAGCGCGTACAACGCGTAAATGATAAAGCTATACCATCCCATAAGTGCGTCAATATGCGTCTTTGCGCGTACATTAAACGAGTCACCTTATGGGCTAAAATAATATTTCCATGATTCTTTTCTTGAAAATTGATTGCCTATTGTCGGAAGAGGAGTTTAACTTAGGAAACAGGTATTTGGAATATTAATATTATTAAATTATTTTTTATCAGTAAGAGTATTACATATTTCTATTTCCTAATTAAACTAATAATAATAAAGTCATGGTTTGATTTGAAAACAGTCAATGACTTAACCGCGTCTGTAAAAAAAAAAAATAGGCCTAAATCCAAAAGAGTAACCACTGATAGTAGGCCTATCTATTCATTTATTTATTTATTTATTGACTGTATACAAACCACATACAGTACATATATTAAATAATTTATATTGAACGTTATAATTTGTTGTATATAATGTTTATTAATTAATGAATCAAGTCTCAAATTAAAAAAAACTAATTACTCATTAATGTAAAGCCTTTCCCCAAAATTAATGAACTAACAAACATACAGGATAAAAGAGAAACTATTTATTAATTTATATAATTATTAATATTATTATTATTAATAATAAATAATTTTAGGTTTTCTTACTGTTGACTTGACAGGAACATAAATGACGTCATCGGTCACTTCGGAGGTATCACTCTTTTCCGGTCCCAACTTAAATCCTTTTGCTTTTAACCAAAAACGAAATTTCGCATTTTCTGTTGTCGGAGGCTCGTCTCCTCTTAGAAATCCGGCAATCCGGTTATATTTTTTCTGCGTTACCGTCTTTGTTTTAGCTCCTTCTCCATAATTTAATTCAGCCCAAGCTTGGTACGTTATTTTTATCTCCTCCTTCGTTAAAACTGGATCCATCGCCGACATCTTTAATGCTCTCTATAAAATCAGACACAATAAGATAATTCCACACGGGTCGGTCCAGTGATGAATATATATTTTTTATTAGACTTGCCGTCAATAAACGAACGTTGGGATGGGAGAAGATTGCTGTAAAGTCGTGTGTTGATTCGTTTCACCTGCTAATAGTTTTCGTTACACTGTGGCTAGCACGGTGAAAACACTATAGCAGACATCAAATATTCAGGTTTCGGACAAAATGACTTGAATACATAATGAGCACGTTACGAGGGGCCTTGTACATTCACTATCGGCCAGGATGGTAACGCGTGCGCTGATTGGCTAGCGTAGACAAAAGTATCTATGTGACGTCACGATGATGCCAGCTGTCCCATTTTGGAATATTTCATATTCATATCATTATAGTAATATACGCGGGGAATTTATCGCTTGGTGGATTTCAGGTGGAATTGTGTCGTGTGGCTTGTAAAGGCTTATCGATCGACGTAATTACAACGAACGTCCCGGGCTAAGCCATCGCAGGCAAACGACTTCACGCCGTTTCTCCATTTTAGAATACACAATATTGTAATAAGCATGATACGCAATTAAAGAAGCTTAGCTAGGCTATAGCATATTGGCGGTTATGATGATATAGCCTGCGCGACGGTTGATTGCGATCGCATATCGCCTTACATACCAGCGACTTTTTACAGGACTATATTTCCACGTTTGCGCCAAGAAAGGTTTCTTTTGTAGGACAATTATGTTCTCACTTGGCCAAGCAGATCAATAAACGAACTAATGTGACTTTCTAAGATGCGTCGGTAAGACGACGTGATATTGCTGCCTTCGTGAACATGCAACCGATTAATAATATTATTCTAGGCCTAGAGTCATAAATTCACTCTCTTCTTGACGACACAATAATGTCTGGCATAATAATTAAACCTAGAAGAAAATGTAACCAATATATTATTCTTTTCATACTGCAATATTAACGTATAATAACAAAGTGAGCTTATTAAAGATTGTGAGAGTCATCTATAAAATCTCCCATTTGAGCTACCACAGATTCATAATGTTTTGTGTTAAATCATGGAGTAATACTTAGTTATTACTCCATGGTTAAATTATTGTTATAAGATGGATTGTGTCAATCAAAATTGTGCTTAAAGATTAAATCGACCTAAACGATCTCTGACCAACCCTAATTTCTCTATAAGAATGGCATGTCTATCTTGTCAGAATAAAATGTGTTTGAGATTTAAACTACCGGTGATACTTAGAATTGTAAGAGAGAAAAAATTGTCTTACTGCTATTTTGGGCATATTTTTACACGTTTTGTACATATGAAATTTAAATCACCGCACAAAAAACGAAGGAAAAAAAGATCAATTGCAGTGGTGACTGGTTTACCATTTTCCCTTTTACACTCTTTAATAAGTAGGCCTAACTTGTCCATGTTAACTGAAATAGACTTTGACGAGTTAGTTATCCGCACGACAAACGCACGTGCACGTGCGCTAGAAAATTCGAACAGAAACATATGAGATAGTTATAATTTATTTTAACATAATAATTACAGTAACTGAACTCACCCTTTAAGCATCGTTCAGCGGTTATAATTATTGTAATGAAACCTATTGGAGAAAACAAATATATGACGTCATACAGTCCAGATAGCTATGGATTGACCAAAGATTGGCACTTTACTTTACAAAAGTGTATTAATATCGTATCCCGCACGGCCAGGGATTGTGCATCAACACCAGGGATAGTGTAATTACGTAACTATTCCCGTCATTCATTCTGTTTATTGTTATCATATGAAAAATTATGGAATGATTAATTTCATTGTTTTTAAATTAAATTTTGTGAATTTTAAAGTAAACGTGGGTTTACTGTTTGAATTTAGATATAAAGCATGATTTCACACGACTCTTATTCGATGTGTAAACAAAACTATTATTGTGATGATGGACGATGCTATACGATGCATACTGTTCCAATGCCTCTTCCACTCTCAAAGAGGGTAAAGGCAGGAAGAGTGAAATACCCTGGTAAAGGTTATTTTGCTTGCCAAAGGCCGATCTCTTCTCCCTTCGTGGACCCAGTGTGTCCACCTAGATCCCCCCATCCCCACATTGATAGGCTTGATATTGCTGAATTGGTTGCTTTGTAAAGTTGAAATTATGAGTAATAAAGAGGGCGCCATCACATATAAATTGCGTAATATTGCTGCATTACATTTTTTGTTATTTCACATTGATTTAGTCATCGTTTATAACTTTACAATTTCAGTATATAATTGATGGAAAAGAAGTTTACAATTCTGTTTTCGCAGGACCTTTTTACATAAAAACATAATGTGAGATTTTAACTGTAAAAACAATATGGATAGAAACCATTATTTTTTGTCGACACGTCCCTTCTGTGTGGGTGGGATTGAACCTATGGGCCCAGGTTATTTGTCTGCGAGGCTCGCCACAAGTTTCAGTCGCTAATGAAAGATGATAATGATGCTATAGCTAGATGCTATAGATGGTAAGAAAGTATAGACGGTAAAATAAGAGGGGGTCCCCTAAACTTTATCATCACTCTTACACCATTTACACATTATTTTCAGATTATCACTGACCGGCTTAGATGTTCTCGTTTTTTGTATAAATTCATTATTAACTGTATATAAAGAGTGCAGTATGGAGTATTAGTGCCTAAGCTGTTCTACGACTCGACAAGTACTTTCACCGATCTTTGTAGGCGAGTCTCTAGAGAGTAGGCTATTTAGGGGAAGTTCAGCAATATAATTAACCACTCGTCAGGGGGTATAGGCTCAGCACACCAACGGCTTTACATAATGTTGATTACTGCTATGTTTTAATTAGTCAGTTTCTGCCAGGGAGATATGATTTGATACCGTCTTTAGGGATAGGGTAAAACCTGACTGGCGACACGGCGGGTGACCTCTCCGGGAGCTTATTATACTATTTCTAGCGTAAAGGCCAATTTACACAGACGAGTGGTAGCTTGTCCCACGTAGAATTTAGGGCCTGCGGCGCACGGAAGCCACCCATCCGCTCCGCGTTTTGTGTAAATAGTCATAAGGAATAACAAATTCTATATTGTAGTCTAGCAAGTTTAGTCTCGTAATTACTGTTTCTAGGTATTTAATTGATGAAAATTTCCTTTTTTTAATTGACGTCATTACTAAAGAATTTAAAAAGTTTAAAATATTGATTTTAAAGTTTTGATTTTTGCCAGATATGTTTAATTTGCGTAGCGCCCTCAACAGTTGTAATATCTCCTGCGCGTTCTCATTCTGACATGTTAAATATTATGCCCAGCGCCCTCTTTTTCGAAACTTGTATTATGTAATTTTCAGTGAACCCCTGTGTCTTCGCGTTGTTCCATACAGTATTTAAAACAGATATATTATTTGAACACATCAAGTGCAATTATCCAGTGTTTCAATTTGCAAAAAAATGTTGTTAAACTTCTGTCAAACGTTCTGATGATTTACGACAACCATCTTGTGGTTTGCTTCTCTGGACCTTTTTCCAGATGGCAAAGTCGTCAGAGTGGCTGTGTCCACGGCTCGTCTGATTAATTTGTTTTTCCAAAGCGCTCTAATTTGTCACTCGAACAAGTTAACGCCGGTTTAAAGAGGAGATGTGGGATTTACTGTAGAGATCTATATACAAATGTATTTTGTATTTTATTTAAAATTGTATGTTTTCTTTCTTTCCCTGTATTGTACTATTTCACACTTCTGTCTCAGATAACATTATTTATTAAAATCTTTAGAATAAAAACTCTCCCTTTAAAGCTCAGATACAGGCATGAATTTTAAATATAATATTTGGTTAATTGTAGATAAATCAAATATTTGTAACAGAAATCAAGACGAAAAAAAATTAATTTCCCTTAATTTGGTCAAATACAAAATTTGGCAAAATTCTTCCATAAAAACCAGGAAGACTTTTTTTCAGTAGTTAGGTAGTTAACCAAATGTAATAACATGTCTGGTGACTCCCTAGACGGTGAAAAAAGATGGTGGATATACGGTGGATAATTTTTGCTATAGCATGAAAATAAAAATCTGAAGTTAAATAAAAATATCAGAAATGTAATATTCAAGTTATATTATCTATATTTAGTCATCTGATAACATTTTTTACCACACCGTTTATTTTTCATAGCTATTTACAAAATATGTGTACAAAAGAATAGAGATTTTACTGTGTAATTTGAACTATTACTACTACTAACTGATAAGAAAGTGCTTATTTTCAACAAGCTTGTGTAACATAAATAAAATCCCAAAAATTATGAAACATAGGGGAAACTATAGATCGATAATTATTGGATTGTATGATCAATAAAAATGTTTTGCCCGTACCTGGCCTTTAAATGGAAAATACTCTGTTGTAGTTCCATGTAGTTTATGGTGTTCATTTAAATTATTATATATATTATTATATTTGTATTATAACTTCAGCTGTATTTTCTTTGAGACTTTGAAATTAAATAAGTGGCTCATTCGAACTCCTTATATCTCTCCCATCTTATTGCTTTTTATTTATTTATTTATTCTTTATAGTAATTAATTTATGCTGAGTAGCCTCTTCAGAGGGCCCAACGATGAGTTTGTGACAGTGACTGTATGTGAACTAATACACCGGGGTAACCCCTTACTCGTCTCGAAAGATTTTCTTAACCGCTCGGCCACTCACTCACCAAAATACAAATTTAAAATTAAATAATCTTAAGCCCTAATTATCGACAAAATTTTACAGATATTTTACAAATATGATTTATTAAAATAATATTGCTGTTTCCTATGAGTTTGTATAAGGTCATGCTTGGTACCAGTATATGTCTTTACAAATGTTTCATTTATGTTAAGTCAATATTGGTGAAGAGAGAATTAAGATATTTGTATTTATATTTACGATTATCATGCTAATTATGTTATTATAAAAAGAGAACAAAAGTTTGACTGATAATGTCTTTTAGGCCACCTGTATTCGATCTCGTATATTTTTTTATGTTTACCACCCTAAATTTGAACACCCGCGTTATAACGTAAACAAATTATATACACTACCTAGATGTCTAGACCAACTTCGAAGTTGAAATAATTCGCCCCCAGGCTAGGCCCTAGGCATATGAAGCTGAGTTTTTTAGTAGAGAAAACCCCACCTAAAAACCATAATGTAATTCCGAGGACCTAGCAGCTCTATTTTTCAAAATTGTCTTATCTCAGTAGGCCTACCATGGTGGGCCGAAGTCCTATAATATATAGTTACGAATTTACAATTTTCACGCCCTCCCAGAAAACAACTAGCCTACGCCTCTGTCATTTTGCCCTGTGTGTCAATAAATTTGAATAAATACAGTTAAATAAACGTTATGATTATTCCAGATGTCTTGATATCGGTCTCATTACAATCGACATGTTTGTATTTTGAAACTTCCCTTATCATACCACAGTCGAGAAAAGTCGCCAATACACAACTCCATATTATCCACCACCAAAGTCGACAAAAGTCGACACTCTGACCCTATCCAAGCCAACCACTGACTGGAAAAGAAAAGACTTTAAGGTCAAAGGGTAAATTTGCTTTAAAATAAGGAACACCTGCCATATTTGTATTGCGTTACAACATCTGAAAGTATTTCATTAATTTCCTTTGAAAATAGATGATTTTGTTTTTAATTTGTCGTAATGATCTCACAAAAAGTACATAGAACTAATTTAATTAATTGATGCTCAAAGGATTTTAGAGAAAATCTGACCATTCGGTATGAAGCTAGGCCAAGGCATGTGAATGATGTAGCGATAGAAATAATTCGCCTGCAAGAAACGTTCTTAGCCTTGCTTGAATGAAGAATGGATTGACATTGCTATCAGGATAATTATATATAGGCATAGGAAAACCGGACGGCAGGGCAAGTAGTTTATAACATTTTTGTTTTAGAAATATTTTTCCCTAAAACATGAACAAAAGAAACAGTGGTCTCATGGTGATTACTATTAAAACATATTGGTATAAAAGGGAACTTAATTTGCATAGTATTACAAGTGAAAATGAGTTTGTGTATGCTCGCTGTAGCCAGACCCTGCACGCGATCTGTCTGCACGCTTATGGTGGTCATAAGCCACTAGCGCCTGGTTGTTTCAATTAATGTTCGATCGATTCAATTTGTATCGATAGCGTTAAGTAATACTACTATAATATATTAAGGCGCGGTCTTAATCCTGACTGACATATATTAAGAGTCAATAGCGAGACAGCAGTACAATAATTAGGCTAAATATTTAGTTATTAAATCGCACGTGAGTTTGCTTAATCAATGTAATGTATCGAATTGAATTCGTTGTCTCCGAGTGCAACAGCAGGGTGACAACAATTGTATAATTTTAAAGATTGCCAATTTCTCCTAGGGTAACTGATTCTATTCATTCTGTCCCAGTTTAAACTAAAATTATCCAGGGGTGTTTATTGCAGGTCACTATTTGTAAACACTTTTGTCTACCCAAGTTATACCTGGATTCTTTTGCATATTTATCCAGGGACGTTTAATAGGCTTTATTTATAAACACGTTGTTATGGGTTAAGTAGAATAATGTATAAATAGGCATGTCACTAATTTATAGGAACTAAAACGAAAGAACAACATGTGCACACATTCAACAAGATAGATTAGACAGCAGTACGGCCTTAAAGTATAAGACAAACCAATTGTCTATAGAAATAATCCTCCTTTGATTGGGACACCCCTATTCATTGACAACATCCAATGGGACACCCCCATGAAAAATCGATGATTATGTTTTCAGATGTAATTAAATCTATGCGGCTTGATTGGTTTGTTTAATCATATTTTTTAAATTATGTCACTGTGTATGTTAATTCCAGGGATTCACTCTTCCCAGTTGATACGGTAGAACACCTCATTTGGGACACCCTTACTGTTCACGCGAAGGCTTTCTTTTAAAACGAAACGAGAGGCAATGCGATAACATTTTCACGGACATCCCATATTTAGGGAACATCCATGGGGACACTTGATTGGGACCCAAATGTGTCCCCTTTGGGTGTTTCCACAAGTATGATGGTGAAGGTTCGTATGATTGTTTGCTTCATTTGTGCTGACGATGACGTCAACGTTATTTTTTTTAAATAAATAACCGCATGGGGTTGAAACCAGATATATACCTCTGGATGTAGAGTGTTTTTCGTTACGCCATATTTACTTATGCATACAATAAACAAGTACACATATTGCTTATTATTGTAATTGATATGTATTATTATTCACTTATTGTTATTAAACCATGAAGGAAATAATATTAGTTTAACTAAACCGTTAGTCATTATGACGTATAATAGTTATTTCCATTTGGTAGGTGTTGCGTTATATGTACACTTTGATTGGCATAAAGCGTTTGCAACATCTGTGGTGATTTGTTCGCGTGCCAACCGAGCGGCCAAAATCAATCACGCCGATAATCGAACACGGGATTTAATCGCATTAATACAAACAAATCGAAATTTATAAAACAAAAGTTATTTGTCTGCGATGGGCGAGGTTTGCATTCGACGGGTGTAAAATGTCGCCTAAAGCATGCGCAATTCATTGTTTTTATCCTCATTACCGATTTAGGCCTAATTCTATTTTCACAAAAAGGTTAAAAGTAGAAATCGACCGATCGATATCTGACCTGGATGGACTACCAATCAATATTATGAAACTCATCAATACAGTCTTTACACTTTCATTTACAACGAGTAATGAGTCCACAATTTTTTTACGACAAAATAATCTTCACTTGTAATAGTATTGTAAATGCAAATAGGCATGACATACCAGTCCGTAGTATGGTAAGGAACACGATACAAATCACCACCACAAACCGTACTTAAAATGGTTAAAGTCATAACATGGATGGATTGGTAGAAAGTCTAATTCGTCTATGTCGTAACACACATCCCAACAAGCACCATGCGATGATAGTATACCGCTAATTATGACGTTGTCCTTGTAATGGTTAATGATAAAATATGATAGATAGCCATAGGCCTAATTAATGTAAATAAGAAAAAGTTCATTGTTAGACGTACGGTATACAGTTTGGAACAGAGAGAGGTCACCTTGTGAATCTGATCTGCAATACTTTACACAGGGAGTTGTATTTTACTCCCTGCTTTACCAATACAATAGGCATAACGACCTCAGTCAATACCTTCCATTTTCTTTTGAGCTTTGTCAATTATTATAATTAATATTTGATTTATCAGCAACTTGTGTAAGTGCTAACACCAAATTGCCACATAATCAAGTGCCATAAGAAGTTTTTTATTAAAATGCCGTATGCCATATATTTAATTATATGCATTGTTATACTAAATAGCACTATTAGCATTATCAGCATTACTATATTATTTTTCCTAATTATGATTCATATTATTTACAATAATGGGTAGACGCGCGCGTGGGCATCGGTTTAATCTATTTAACCCGTTAAATGCGGCGTATAATCGATACCCCAAATAATTGATATCATAACAATATCATAAAACAATCTTGTTTGTTATATAATTTTGTATATTATTTTTAAAAACAATTAAGTAATTACAACAGCTGTGCGGAGAATGCATGTCGACAATCATTGCGGATGGCTTAAGAGTTGTACGACAAAGTACAATATATACGAATCGTTTATAATTAGTCATTATTTATAGGCTGTTTCTCTGGCACGAGCACTGCTCACACCTAAACGACGGCAATGTACTTTATCCGTGACGTGTTTAGGCGGCTTTAGCTTGAGTCGCGGTGTCGCCGGCGTGAGCACGCCACTGTTTGTTCTTGGTTATCGGAGAATTATTAATAAATATTAGACTGTTTGATGAGATGTCAAAATACAAATTGCTGCAAAGACTATATGTTTTAAAATTGCACGGTACGATTTTGCAAATTGCAGATGATGTTTGCATCTCACAATGTTTATGATATACTACAGTAAACCCCCCCCCCCACACCAGCCCCTTACCCGATTTGTTGTACTGTGTCAGTGTCACATTGTCACATGTGATACCTGTCTAATGGTATGGTTAGGGGATCCGTGTATGACACAAGCGTCACATGGTATACATGTGACACTGTGTCATATAATTCGCCTAGATACGGTATTAAGATAGACCTAGTACCGTGACTCGTCTGAATCCCCAGGTCCGGTCGTTTTGTCACCATGTCATTACATCATGCACTCTCTTCTCCCATATCAATCCACTTTATTAGTATCCAATTTCATTTTGTTATAAGGCAAGGCGTCAGCAAGATTTCTTTATATCCCACAAGGAGTTCACTTTCCCCAAATGCTTAACAATACGTTTTTGCCACAACATTATTTAGAGGGCGCTGAATACCTCAATAATGTTCAAGAGAAATAATGGTTTTCATAAACAATTGTATTACATGTTCTACTTGGTGATAGTCGTCGGGGTCACGATATGAAGAATATACTGCACAGAACAAATTTCCGTTTGTCCCCATCAGTTTTCAGAGCATACGCACATTTGAAGTGTCCAAATCCACCGTCTCGTGTCAGCTACGCCCCCGCCTCTTTTCCCTTGCTTCCCCACCCCCATTATGTCGTTTCCCGAAATATATTATATATCGAAGCAATGTATCTGACATACATTTTACATCACAGTCAAGGTTTTTTAATGATAAAATATGTATTACAAGGCCAATAACATTTTAGGTTTACGGTAATGACATGAAATGCGGTACTGTACTATTTTAATTTCGGCAAAGCTGAAAGGTTTTAATGGATAGTTCGTGGCTGAAGACAATTTTCAAGGAGCCAATCATCACATTAATAATTGAAATAATTATGATGGGCCTCTGTGACAAACCTGGCGACCCGCGAATTAAAACGAACATCATCATAAACAGAATAGAAAAGGTCTCAAAGAACATTAAAGTGTACTGTACTATTGCATTATGACAACATTGGAATTAAATTATTTACACTTATTATTATAGGTTGATATAGTTTAAATATTCTAACATTTTATGCTGGCTGTAGTTAAAATAAATACCGTGCAATTAGGTCGTTCGAACTTAATTACAATGTTCAGATCCAGAGTATCAATATTGTTTTGATCAAGTCGAACTGATTGTAACATTATTACCTTTCTTCTTGCCAATTTCAAATAGAAAATGCATGAAAATCGAAAAAAGTTCAATCAAATCAAACCCAGTTCCACAAAAAGGCCACTTTAAAGTTTTTATTTAAAATTCTTCCTTCGAAAACGATGTTATGAAAGTGCCTATATATACGAAGAGATTTTAAGGTTTAAAAAAGCATATGAATAAAAAAAAACACTATAGGCCTATTATGGATGTAGGCCTAACAAGAAATGGAGTATCATGAACTAAAATAAATATATTTTTATCTAGAAACTTTTATTAAAATAATCATCTAAACAACATAATGTACGAACTGATGATGTAATTACGTAATATATTTAAAGTTTAACTAAGAATGTAAAAAGGGCACTGTACTTTAATATCGACTATACAATTACCGTAGGTAAACTGTCGCTTATTACGTAAGCTTCAGTAGCCATGAAGTCACCCAGTACCAATCATGACGGGGAAATCCCTCTTCATTTCTGCCTCAATTTATCATTACTTATTGACGCATCAGTAATGGTTAGTACTTGACGCCACGCGGACAGAACATTTTCATTTAGGTGATATAGGTTATCGATTGGTTTGTGTTTGGGTTTTTTCCTAGTAATACTAATAGAAACGATTCGTTTCGTAAGAGACTCAAAGTACAAGCGACCTTACACACATGAGAGATACGCCTACAAGAAAAATACTGTTTCTATATTATCATTTATCAATATTAAAAAGATCAAAGTTAACGATAACAACGTTATGCAATGGCGGTCGTTACGCAGAACTGACATTGTATGAAACGCTATATAAGTGTGTCCGAATAATCTACCTGGTCATTTCAGAGGTTTGATTTCTAGGTAATGCTGCTAAATTGCATTAAGAATATTGCAAATATTATTAATTTTAATTAACTTAACAATGGACGACTTGACAACAAATAGAATAAGACATTTGATAAAAATTACATTTTATCTTAGAATACAGTAAGTTCATTGGAAAAAGCTGAACACATAATGTTGCGATAGGCTTCCCTCATCAGTGATAATCTGATTGACATGACAATCACGAATTTCCTTTCTTTACATTAAATTTTAATTAATTTATAGTATATCACTGGGTTGTTTATATAATTGTGCTTGTCAATTTAGTTTTTCCATATCTGTAAGTTTAAATATGTATATAGTAGGCCCCACACCAGATTACCTTATTGGCTTATTGGAATGTATTGTAAACATTGTAAGCTTGACAAAATCATTAATTAGGTAATTTTGAAAGACTTTTTCCAATCCAAATCTCTTTTAACCATGTTAGTGCCACTAGACCTATATTTAACATGGTTTTGGCGTCTTTGCACACATCTGGATAGCCACTGTATTCCATATAGGTTTAGTTTCTAGTAGGCCTAAGGCCTCAAGTTGACGTTTTAACAACAAATTCCACAAATTATGCTATCTTAAATATTTTCGGCCCAATTTCCCGAGCTGTTGCCTCAAACAGTTTCACATGTTGACCAGTAATCGCTAATTTGTTCTCTAATGATTATGTTTAGGAATGTTGTGGTTTTCTTCACAGAGTTTTATGGGATCACTTTAAAGTTCGACATGGCTATTGGCTGGTTCCGTTTTCGAAACCAGCGCAATAAATCATAATCCGCACAGTGCTATACAAAAACATATTCCTATAGAACAATAAAATACAGTTAACTTGAGAGGTGCCAAATCCCCTTACTCCAAACCACATTGGAATAGACCTATACATTTTTTTTTTAAATCAAAAGAAAATCTAGAGTGTTATTTTTAACTGTTGAATTAGTATATATATTTAATCGATGATCCCTATTATAATGAGCCCGTGGATTAAGGTTCTCTCAACATTGTTGTGAATTTAAAATTATCATAGATAAATTTTACTTGAAATTAAGTGACAATAGTACCGTATATTTTTAGTTAAATCAGTTTTTAACAATCAATAAATTCAATTCATCTTTTATTAAAACTAATTACATTTAAAAAAATCAAAACAAACAACGAGACACTTCGTTAAATTAAGTTATATCGTGAAAAGAACCAAATGAATATAAAAGCCAAATATTTAAAATTAATTAATAAAGCAATTGAAATTGTTAATTAAATTATGTTAATTAACACTTTTTCGAATTTATAGATCGAAGATAAAGCAAAAGCCGATTAGAATCTTGTAGCCTTAATGGGACACGAAGAGGATAGTTAGTAAGGTAAGGTATATTTCTATGTGTTTTTTTTTCTTTTCGTTAACGTCATGTTGCAATGATAACCGCTGTTGGATTTTAAATGAAGAAGATAGAAAATACTGTACTTTGACCACACACACGAAATAAATAATAATATACCGTTTATAGTAACCTCTTCAGCATCATTGTAGTTTATGGCGCGAACTCAACGGCAGACGATAGCTAACTGCACTCATCACCACCGCATTTGTGCCAATATTTCAGTTTGCTTTTGTGTACCACTTAGGATAATTGACAGGACATTTAACAAGTACTCAAAAGTGCTAAAGTGATCATTTACCTCTTTCAACGGTCAGGTAATCTTGCGAATTGAAGTTGCGGTCACTCGATCACTCATCTACAACCTTGTAATTATAAATCAGTGCCACAGTCCCGGGGACCCCCAGGGGAATGATTACTTATTTCTCGAGTTTCCGTTATCCCATGGTAATTCTAGATCTACTTTCTGTCGTTATTTCGACAAGTGACTCTACAATTTGGAATATCTGGAATTAATAAAAATAATTATAGTCGTGGAGACCATTGACCGCAAATAGAATCTCGAGTCTGACGGATATTGGGGGAATTAGTATCCATTTAGTGGATGTTTACAATAAGGGAATCGTAATCATAAACACGAATAGTTATTCCGAATTATAGTTGAAATCCACTGGATTAGCACGGCGTCTTTTTAATTATCTGAATCTGAATAACAAAAAATAAATTAATATGTTTGAACACCTTCGTCGAATTCTATACGCAACTATTATACGTGCTGATGTTACCGTACTTTTTTTCCAAAGTGAAATAAATAATAGGTGATTAATTTACCACTTATATTCTCAAAATCTACCATATCTTTTTTAGGATGACGTAACACCATTCAACATAAGCGCAATACAAGCATAAGAAATATTACGTTTTTAATGAAGAAAATGTGCGCGTTCAAACAATGATGAAAATTGAGCAGTTCTTAGGCGCGCGCGTCGAGTTTTTGTCATCAAAGCCATGTGATCAAATTATATTCATACATATCGCCCTCTGTTGGTTGCAGTTTAGTTGTTTTGTATCAGCTGAGAAAAGGTGAGTAACCGCTAGTCATCCATGATAACAGATTCAACATTTTTGCAATATGATGTCACACACAGCGAGTGAGTCACCATTGCCTGTCATTCTGTCACTTGTATAGCCACTTTGACCATCGATCTGCACATCTATTCTTGGTATTAGTAAATAAACACTGCCTCATAAATAACCTGAGCACAGCCGTTTAGCGGCCAAGTAACTGCCAAGAAAGAGAGTGGAGAAGGGAAGAAAACATAATTGATTTATCAATAACAATATTTCTTTCCTCTGTGATAAATCAAAACAAAATTTAATATGCCAAGTTACACAGCAATTATTTTTTGTTTTGAATTATATGGCATATCGTATTATATCTACAGTATAAATCAATACCTGTAACTTATCGCGGCACACGAAAACAATTTTTTTAAATACTTACAAGTACAATTTTATGTTTTGTTCAATAATAACACGGAGCTACTGCAGAAAACGTTGTTAAATTTGAATTGTATGAGCTAGCCAGTCTTTTAAACGTTGTAACGCCATGTGTGGTACAATTTCTGTAGGCTTTAGCTCGGTTACAAATAGAAAAAAAAATCATATGCCACAACGCAGTGTATCGACGCACTTCCTTGCGTTGCGTCCTAGTGGGAACCAAGGTTTAACTTTCTAAAATTACAAGTCTTCGTACATTTAAGCATAGCATATTTACATACGCTCCGGGCGTTGTAAACTTGTAGTAGTACCAGGGAAGGGTGACATTTCCCTGGTAGTATTATTCTTTATAGCAATCAAAGGTAGCATAGAAGAAGCATCGTCATCATAGGTCTATAATGTACTGTACGATCAAAACTAGCTAGAAACATCGTCAGTAGGCCTCTACTCAGTGGTATGGGGCGCCATATACGGTATAGAGTAGGCCTACTACTCAGTGGTATTGGGCGCCATATACGGTATAGAGTAGCACGAATCAGTTCCGTACCGTAACGGCTAACATGAGCACTTATTGATTAAACCCAGGGCCCCTCCCCAATGCAGAAACTACCCACCGTTATAGGGCCCCTTAAGTGCTAAACCAGGGGCACTGAGCTACTGCTTTGAAGAACTAAGTAGGCCTACCGTACCGTACTTTAGCATTAGAAACACTAACTACTTTATAATATTAATTTATGATGGAGGCCTGGCTTACTGATAACATTCATGGAGTTACCGTGTATATAGGCGCTGCAAGACCTACGTGCGCCACAGCACATTGACAAACGATGAAAGAGCAAAAGTTGAAGACGTATTAAATATATCAGGCGATCGACCACGAAGAGACTGTGGCACAGGTTAACATAACCATTAGCCCTTATTTTGATTTGATGTTTTAGTTAACAGGAAGTGACAAGTATAAACACATACGTCTAATTAATTATGTGAAGACATAATATTGTTGAAGAATTAAGTATATTTTTCAATGCAATACGCACGTGTCAAGCAGTAAACAACGCGTTGCCGACTGAGTTGAAATACGACTTGAGATCGTGTGAACGTGCAGTCACGATCTTTCGCAGAACGTTCTCATGATTTATTAGGTCATGCGCAGAAAGTGCATAATCAAAACACCAAAAGCAATGTCTCTGTCCATTGCTGTACGTAAAACGTGTACGTCGCGCGAGATGTTGTTGCTAAATTTGGTTCCCACATTGACCCAACGCAACGACGTAGACGCACAACACAAGAAAGTGAGTTGACCAATCACAAACGATTGTTCTTTTTATCCATCGGTTTTGGAACCAACTCTGTTTTTTTTTCTCTTCAGCGTATAGCATTAACTATCTTGGCCTTAATGTTACAGTATCATTTAGCTGCAGCTGTGTCCATGACAAGATACTGTCTCAAAGGTTATTCTCTCGGCTACCTCATTAACATAGTCAAGAGTGGTGTATGGTGCGCCAAGCTGCCATTTATTCGGAACATTAGTTTTTAAAAAATCATCATAAAAAATGAAGATTTGCCATTAAAATGGCATATTCAACAACAAAAAACAAAACAATATTTTCAGGGAGATAATCTTTACATAATGAGGACTAATGAATTCTAAATGATTGAAACAGTTGTAATAATTGTTTATACAGTGTTTGTTTACGTAAGCTCTTCAAAAACATGATACATGTCTGGCGGATATCTTGACAGGCCTTCTTGTATTTAAATTATGATTAATTGTGCCTTAACAGGATTATGTAAGTGCAGTATAATGTAGGATAAATTGGTTGTGGTTGTATCTATGTCAAACGGTATTTCCTCATTTTAACATTAACACATCTGTGTATACAGACTTATTTGTAAATGGCTTCACAAATCATAGGCCTACATGTCCTATCTATAGTATGATGATAATAAAATCAAAAAATTGATTTATTGTCTGTTTATCATATTTTAAATTGCAATAGCAATAATACAAATCAATTTGGTTAAGACTTTATTTTCCTGTCAATTATACACATTTTTTAGATAATTGGAAAGCATGAATTCCGTCAGTTAGACAGGAGCTAGGTAGAACATGTTTTAATCGAACAATCGGTGTGTCCACTGCAGTGTTATCTAAATGTACTGGTTGTATAATCAATTGCAATCGATGAGCTCTTTCTGCTGGTATAATCATTAGTGTGTAGAATTCGGGACACACCATTTAAAGATTTTACCATTCAATGAAAAAGGCTCTGGCCTACACGTTGTCTCACGTTATATACAAAATACGCGTTTATGACCACGCTTATATTAGGCCAGTAATATAAAGACTATCTAAATCGATAACACTAACCTCATACAGGGATCTGTATAGTCCCCCACTGTGTAACATTTCGATTATAAATAAAGAAAACAAAGTTTAAGATAATTTAAACAAATTGACATATGCTAGTAATTGCCGTTTATCGATCTTAAATTGGTATTGGAAGTTAATCTGCAAAAAAGTGCAAGAATATTACGTTTTTGGAACCTGGGCATTGATTAGTGTTAATTGCAGCGAGTCGCTTTATTTAATTACCTGTTGATTAATCATCTGCAGCAATTATTGACACGCTCGATTTAGCTTCTTGTTGGGTTAAAGCTACGTTCACACTGAGCCAGGATTCCGGTTCGTGGCAGGATATAAAATCGTACAAAAACGAGTGTAGTGTATTAGGCTTGATGCATTACCGGTATTTCATTTCGAATTCAGCACAAAATGTGTGTTAACGGAGGTTTGAATCCGGGCTAAGTGTGAATGTAGCTTGGAAGTGGTGCGTGTAAAATACAACGACGTCATCATGTAGTTTTCTTTTGACCAGCTTATCTCGAGCGCCCATTAATAATATTCGTATTTAGAGGAGATATAAATTATACTAATAATAATATAGACAGCGGTGCAATGGGCTATTAATAATTTATTTGTGATGAGACACCGTCTCTATAAACATTGATCAATGATGAAAAGTACAAGGATTTAAATACGACCCATGACCTTACAACAATTAAAACAGATAATGTCACTGTACTAATAAGCTTATTGACAACAGGCAATGTAATTTTGTCTGTGTCTCATATGTCTGTTAAGTGGTTGTGAGTAGTGGCATTTATGAATTTAATAATGTTTAATTATGTTTACATTAGGCCTATATGATTTGTTTTCGTGTTTTGTGGTGTATGGAATTTTATGTAAATGCATGAATCACAGAATTTTTTTCCGGTTTCACTGTTTATCCTCAGCATAATAATAATAATAATATTCAGTTTTGTATAGATTCACTTTTCCATGCCTGTGTGTTGAGCCGGAAAATGTGCAAAAGTCACATTTGTACAAACAACCACACATTTGTGCAAACATTCCGCCCTCAATGTGCAAACAACCACATTTATACAAACATGGCACCCTCGAATGTGACTTTTTAAACATTTCACGGCTCAGCACGGTGAAACAGTATACAATCCTTAGCGATCGTATTTTATCACCTGTAGAGCTCACTCCTCCAAACAATATGACGAAGCTGAAATTAAATAGCATTAATATACTGTAATGTTAAAAGATAGGTCTAATTATTTGTCATATAAGAAATGACATCATCTCTGTTCATACGCACGCCTATTATGACGACATATCAATCGGGTGTCTACAAACATAGAACTTAGGACTATTACAATTAGTCATGTAGTCTAAAAAAACTTATATACCGTGGATATACATTATTTTCACAAATTTTCATGAAATCTGTTTTATTATTTGTTGCCGGGTGTTAAGCGTCAATAAGAAAATTGTAGAAACATGCCCCATCCCCATCATTGAATTTATGTTGTATGTGTTTTAGATGGAGAGAGTCTCCAGCTACTCTCGAGTTTGGTATATGTAGTTCTTTTCACCCGATTGTGCAGCTGTCGCTAGGTAGATATTAACTGACTATTGACAGTCATTTAGATATGAGACTAGGTACAATAAGTTGCGTTATACTTGCTTGATGAAATTAGAAATTGAAAAAGGAAGATTTAATCGTATTAATAGAAATGAAAGATTATGCAAATTATGTTCTCTTCAATCAATTGAAGATGGATATCATTTAATTTGTCCCTTCTATTCAGATATTAGAACTAAATATATGTTTTCATTTTATACAAATAACCCCTCTAAATTAAAATATATTTATCTTATGTCTACTACAAAATACTGATCTCATTACTAAGCCTGAAAAATATTAATTTTTTTTATTAAACGTAGAACAGAATTCATAAACGAACTCTAATGTTATTTATTTAATTGTTACATATATTATTTGGGCCAAAGGCCATTATATAAGAAATTTTCTTGGATCATACCATGAAAGAAATAAAGATGATGTTGGGTTGTTTAAAATCTTATTAGGCCTAAAAAGGCGAAGAAATGGAAGAAGGGGTAACAGTCCGACCGGCCGATACCGGTACGGTTTAAATTGTCCGTCTTGAGAAACAAAAGCATTGTTTATAGATTTAAAGCGTACACAGCAACCACCGATGCTATATATCCGTTTAATGGATTAGTATGAAAAATGAAAATAAGTCAATGATGCCATACGTAATGATCGTTTCATTAATCATTAATTTCCAGATGAAAATACTCCTAAATTTCCACTTGGCCATTCCACTACGTTTTAATCAACATTAAAACTATAATCAAAACGATATTGGTTGCTCTTTTGATGGTTAGGAGGCCGATGCACTTATTAATTATTAAAATCACTCACTGATAGCGATTTGTGAATGACCAATTAATGAGAATTAATAAAACATTTTATTTTTCAATCGCCGTTATCACAGCCAGCCGGCTTCTGTTACTGATAACCATCTGTACTTTATTAATTTATGGCAATTTATGACTATCACTTGAAAAATGGACATCGACAAATATCAGGAAATGATATGATTTATTATTTAACGCGTTATATTTAATACATTTGCCGTTTTTAGTTTGTGCTTAATTCTCAGGGAATTTCTGATTTTTTTTGTGTATAAAGCCGCGTGTTTTAAGGTGTTGCTTAAATATTCGTAAGTTAATGATTTTATATTGTATTTTAGATAGGCCTATACTGTAGTATGTCTATTTGTACGTTATGGCATCGCTGAAGACCAGTCGTTCATGACTGATTTCGCCATCCTGTTAAATCAGTGAATACAATTAAATAAACCTTACCGTACCGTCTGCTAATTATTGTAAAAGACCTACATAATTTATTTATTTATTTAACATCTTTATCCAGGATTACACAATCAGAAAACCTGTTTTGCATTGTGGTCCTGTCTTAAATACAAAATAAATCAGGAACAAAAATGATTAGTTTTGTGAGGGAAAAAATGAGATCGAATGAAAGAAGCAATTGTGGGAGAATATTTAATTTTAGTTGGTAGGTTACGGTATTCCATATTTTATAATAGGCCTACAAGCATGAATACATTTCTCGAAATACTGCTGCCATATTCACGTGATGTTGCTACACTGAATAGCAACAAATGGAATCTTCATTTCAACATCTGGAGAATTGTCAATTTAATTGCTCTCATTTGGTCAACGTACTTTAGTTCGAAATTACCGTTATCATCATCTTGGCCGTATTAAGCTCTACAAATTAATATTTTATTTTAATAATTAACCTTTTAAATGACCTACGATTTAATAGGCATAAATTCGGCACTTGTTAGATCTACACTGTATTGAGCGTATCGGTGATACTACTCATTATATTTTAAAAATTAATTGTATGATGGCTACAATAAAACATTTGAGATAAAGGGGATTCCGTCATAAGTTGAAGAGAGATTGTTCAAGTGTACATATACCAAACATCATAAACCTGTTTTAACCAACATTAAAAGGGTGCTTTGTCACGATATTAGGCACGGAAATTACGCGTTTTGTTTTATTGAAAGAATTATTATTATTTTATTGTTCTTTGTTATTACACCTTATTTATAGAGGGTGACCCTTAACAGCGTATGCTGACAATCAAGGGGCCCTCTTGATGATGAGTGACAGTGGCTGTGTTTGTGATATACTAGTACACCGGGGTAACCCCCTACTTGTCTCTAAAGATGTACTAGGTTCTTTAAAGTGCACATGAGCCAGATGTACACTGGACCTACGGTTTATAGTCCTTATCCGAGAAGACTCGTTCTACCACCAGAAATGAGGCTCGAACCCCTGCCGATGTTAATATGGCAAGGTATTACGGTTCCACTGTCTTAATTGCTTGGCCACTCACGCTTGGCCACTTAAGTTGTAGATACATATAGAACGAATAGAAAGTGTTTTCTATCTAGGCCTATTAGAAAAGACTTCAATTTATGTTTATTCCCAGGGTTTCGTGATTCCCAGTGTTTCGTGATTCCCAGCGTTTCGTGATTCCTAGGGTTTCGTGATTCCCAGGGTTTCGTGATTCCCAGGGTTTCGTGATTCCCAGGGTTTCGTGATTCCCAGGGTTTCGTGATTCCCAGGGTTTCGTTATTCCCAGGGTTTCGTGATTCCCAGGGTTTTGTGATTCCCAGGGTTTCGTGATTCCCAGGGTTTCGTGATCTGGAAAACTAAAACCCAAGTCAAGCATTTTAACTGAATCTCACTTCCGTACTCAAAGATGCTGGTTCCAAATCGTACTTTGTTTTACTGTATTGTTTCTATGTTTGTTTTGCTTAAATAGGAACACTTGTTATTTTTAGCATCAGTTAGAATTATGGAAGTCATACAAGGCCAATGGCAGGTCAATTGTACATATAAAACAAGAAGTACAAAGGTAAACCGCCAACACATTGTATTTCGGAACTACAGAAGTATCGCATGTTGGAGGCTTCACAAATTTCTCCGGAAAACGACCTTTTCCAAATCGATAAACTATTGGTAGCCAGTGAGTAGTTTATACAGGAAGAGACGCGATGAGTAATGCTTGGGTTTTGGAAGGGCCTAGGCACTTCCTATCTCCATATTAAGCTTCGACGATGCAGTGGTCTTGGGAAGATGTGAGTCAGCAAACGCACGTGATAAATGATTATTCCAGGCAAAAATTGCAGTGAGCCAAACACACAATTTGCATATTATACCTATGACAGAGATCATTTTACATACCGTACGTTGTAAAATTGACAAAAATAATGCTGATATACGAGCGCGTGAACTTTGTGCTACTTTGTATCATCACTGACACGCGCGCCGTACTCATGGTTTTAATGGGAACTGAAAACTACCATGGTTGCGCTTACGCTAACTACCCTGCAGAAATGGGATCAGGTGACATGTCTGTGTGTCATACCTCTTCCCTAACTTGAAGCGGTGGTGTCCGGGAACGATTTGGTGCGCCCATTATACCCTCCCAATTTTGTATTAGTGTGAATTTTGTTGTTGTTACAGCTTTCTTCTCGTATGACTCTACTAAACGCGGAACGCATTTTCGTAAAGTTAAAGTTTGATTCCAGGACACAACAAGGCGCAACACAATTTTGACAAATCACAAGCGATGTTTATCCAAACTGTCGCTTGTGATTGGTCCACTCGCTTACATTACATTGCATCCTAGTTGGAACGATGCTTAAGATCCTTCTATCATGCTAACTGTACTTTTAGCGAGGGTTGTTGGAAGCTATGGTAAAGGTATCTGCAAACTCAATCAGCTATTTCAAAACCATGACTTTGGCATTGACCCTTGAACGAACTTATGATTTTACAAACTTCAAAACCTCCCCCTCAAAATCGAATCAATGCGTATACGACTCAGAATTGTAGTTCTTCTAGTCTAAACACAATGGAGCTAAAAAACCTCCATTCTACCTCAGCTTTGCCTAATGCTTGACTTTTTGATAATAATCACAAAATATTATGTACAATCATGGAATATATTATAGTTCCATGGTATTCCTCCAAGGAAACATAAACTAAAATGTTATAAACTATGATAGCGCCATCTATCTTTTTACAGAAGCTATATTTTTGTGTGATTAGTTTATTTATGTTTATTTTTACCATGGACGTATTAACTAGGTTAATTCCTTTATACCATAGCAGGTCCTACCTCATGGAGAACCAGCAGCACTTCTCTCCAAATAAACCATTTTAAGAATATACTTATGTTATAGGCCTAACTCGACCCTATGTTAGTTCACACTTGTTACGTTTCACGGACACCGCCGTTTTGATGGGGGTTGGGGTGGTGCAGGGACGACGTTAGAAATTTCTCCATGAAAACGTCAAAAACAAATATCGGGTTTTTTTTTTAAATTTCAATGGAACGTGAGAACATGCCATTTAAAAAAAATATGCGCAATTAAATAATATATATATATGGCCTCAAGATTGCGATCCATATTAATATAATCTAAAGTAACTTTAGGTTTATATTTCAATCTTCAACAAATGTATAAGTATATGTTCAGACTGTTCAGTCAGATCCATTAGAAGGAAAGTTAACAAAATATGTTAATTTCTTCGAATCCGTTAATAACCTTGTTAAATGTTGATATTTATACACGGTAGTGATCTGCAGCATAATGTAAATCAATATAGATAGAAAAAAAAATAGCCATGCTTTAGTTGTTTACTTAATCTGTCAGAAACGGATTACCTTTCAAGGTCAGAAGCTACGGTCTAAAGAAGTACAATGACATTATCTCGGCGGGTGAACACGTTAGTTTACTGTACTACAGCAGGCCTATAGCTAGAGTTTTATTTTTAAATGACGAATTAAATATGATTTATTACATAAACATTCAAATGTCTTCATAACTTCTTGTGTTGTTCGATTTTGAAGGAGAATTTCTAAGAATCATTACACCGATTCCAATGAAACGGCACAGGTACCACAACACAACACGCGCCTGGGGGACCTCAGAAATTGGAATCACAATAATAGCAATAAATATTGATTTACTGCGAGTGAAACTATACTTTTTGTGGAAATCAGGAGATTAAAAAACACAAAGAAAAGACAAAAATATCGGAAGAATTGCTAGGAAGAGAATTTGAACGTACTTCAGTAAAGTAGGCCTTATACGCTTTTAACATGGGTCAGATAAGATTGAGATGATTAGAGGGTCTCAGTATGTCTGTTGCAAATACACCGTATTTTCTATATCTCTCTTAAAAAACGCTAATCGTTGTTTGACATTGCGCGTCTCACTTGTGTTGGCCACTCAGTACGTTTTTGAGCTAGCATGTGTATAGGTCCGCGTGTGAAAAGTTCTGTTTCCTTTTTTATGTTTGCCATCCATGTTGTTTTTGGTCCTCCTTTTGGTCTTTTGGTCTTTCTCTGAGCCTCTCCGAGTGCGATCTTAGCTGGTGTGTTTTCATTTAAACGGAGCAGGTGACCATACCATGTCAGCCTTCTTTTCTTTACGTTCTTACTCCACTCAATTTCTCCTGTTCTTTTGTACAAATCTTCATTTATTATTTTCTCCGGCCACCTTATACCTATTATTCTCTTTATTTTCTATATAGCATTTTGTATATATATATAGCAGCAGTAAAGCGCATGTTAAGAAACCCAAAAGACTATACAGCTTGTTTATCTGGCAAACTCCGAATTTGTCATGAAAAGTTTGCAACCTTTGCTTGACTAGTTGACAAACTTTGGCAAGCTACAGGAAACCAGTAGGCCTAATACATTAGCAAACTTTAGTTTTTGAAACTCGAGCAAAATGGGTAAAGTTTGCTAGGCTTAACTTGACCTGTTAGTCCAACTTGACGTGCGTGTCAGGTGAATACCCACGCGTCGTGGGCGTGTCCATCTCTGGCTACCAGCGTGCTGGTTCCTAATGCGTTCATATGAGAAAGGTAATGAAACGAAGCTTTGATTTCACGACCTGCTTACTCCATATCATCAATGATTGCCGCTGAATTTGTTCAGAATAAATATAAACGTTGATCTAGGCCAATCCAGCGGGGGTCCGACGACGATGTGCGTTGCCGTTTGAATGCGCCTTTCATCCAGGCTCGAGTGGTCACCCACCACCTGTCTTCCGCTCATTAGCCCTCATTCAATACCGTTGTCGATTCTATTTTACTCATCATATCGCGTTTCTTTTGAGGCACAGTGTAACGATTTGTTTTTATAGCTCATGGTATCATTTGTCGAATTAGCGGAACTGGTTCAGATAAATACACATTCAATCGGCTTACTTCCTGGATTACTGCAAAATGTAGGCAGTTGAACCAAAATTAGATTAGATGGTTATTGTATTTTTTTTGTTCGTGTTCTTTATGAATATAATAAATCTGAAAAGTAAGTTTACTTTTATCGACTTTGATTAGAACGCGCTTGAATTACTATGGACGGAAGCTATGTACACAGTGGGATGCATCACGCCTAATTTGACGTTCCATATAATCAGTAAAGCCAAATGGAACCATTAATTGTCGCTTATATATCATATGAGCCATTATAGTATTAGGAAAATAGATTGTTTGGTTATTTTATTCTTTCTGAAAACCTTGATCCGGGGTCTACTCTCTGAGAGGGTACAAAGCGTCACACACAACTATATAAAGTGGGGTTACATGACGCCTTAACGACCCACACTTACACGTCTGCTGTACATCTACCTCCTTTGGGCAATGGTCATTATGAAGTCACACACGTTTGACTCGCTTTTAGTATAGAAGACCCGCTTAAATGTGTCCACGTGATAACTTACTGTATGGTATTTGACATCCGTTATTACAGAGTATGCATTTCATTACTGTATTTCTAGCATGTTATCTGTCCGATTGCTATATCTCCACTACAAGCTGGAGCTATCTTTAGTTATACGGTACGGCGGATAATCGGGTGGTAAATCTCCCTCAAATTATTATTATTATACATCCTTTGCATGGGGCCTATAGAATGGACGCCATTTAAATAGCGTAATTCGTTTAATAATCCTTCAGCAGCACACAAAGGGCACATTAGGATAATCTGTGATTAATTTACACAAAAAAAACCGCACGCAACGCATTAGGACGTAAGCGCAACGCAAGTAATTGAACAATCACAATTGATTATATTTTCGAACTGTCTCTTATCATTGGTCCAAGCTTAAGTAAATTTGGTGTCTGAAATCTGCTTTATCTATTGTAATTTTTGTCCTCATGCTTATGAATTACAGCTCTTTTTGGCAAAACTGTCTGTCCGTTATATTAATATAAATAGACCGAGATATATCGTTTTGCTCCACGTTGATAACGATTTTTATGTAACAATATCAATTCTATATACAACAGCGTAACAATAGGCCAACCATTTTGTTTATTTTTATCATAAGTATGACAACTAAAGCTAGTTCAGTTGAAGGTTATTAATGGTAATAAAATGTGTTGTTATTAGTTTGCAATTCATACTACAGTAATATGAATAAATAGACCTACGTTATACTGTACTAGGCTACATAGTCTACACTTGAGCTTGTTCCGTTTTCAATCAATCAATTCAATCAATTCAACTTTATTTCTTTCAGACAAACTGTCTATATGAAACATATAAATACAATAAAAAAAAAATACAAAGCATTATGTGACAACCGTCATGGAAAGAGGACTAATAATTATTTGTTGACATATAGTGCCTCTTAAAATACATGTGGATTATGTTTTGGGATTTATTGGATGTAGACTGTAGACATTATTATATTATTGATTAGTATAGTTTACAAAACAACACATTATTATGGCTGTACTGATACTAGTTAACTAGTTAGTTAACTAGTTATACTGATACTAGTTAACTAGTTAGTTAACTAGTTATACTGATACTAGTTAACTAGTTAGTTTTACTTTCTATGATGATAGGCCTATTCAAGAAAACGGAAGCATTAGGAAACAGTTACCATGCGGTAGCTTATAGTTTACTAAGGCTGAAAAAATGGGTATTTGGAAACTCGGACTGGGCATGCGCACACACCAAAGAACGTCTGGGAAAAGAGAGTCTGTGAACAAATTTGCTGATAAATATTGAGATGCATGTAGACGGTAGTTATATGAGCGGCGTTTTTTGTTAAAAAAATGTCTTGTCTATATAAAAAGGCCCCTTCTTCCGTTCAGAGTTATTGCAGGTAATCAACCAATAAATGGCAAGGATAACTGTTATAAAATAACATATTTCACGGATCCACTACTGATACGAATCTAAATTATACATCTATATAGGCCTACATACATTATAATAAATTATCTATAAGCATACGGTAGATTTAATTATTGAATATCATGATAGATTGTGGGCCCGATGGAGTAATACTTTTTATCAATTTCGATTATAGCTAGATTATACACGTATTTACTGGTTACACCTGAAACGTATAGGCCTAGTTTCTCCCGTAAAAGTGCATGTGGAACTATTATGTAACGGCGCTTACATTTGCGTGACACGGGGCACAGGCTATAACCACCGGGGCATCGAAGATGACGCTACGCACCTGCTGAACTCTGCTCACCTGAGATACCTATTAACGAGCAGTCACGCTACAACATTCACAGTTACTTCAGTAACAAACAAAACATCTCTCATTGGAGAGAACTCATATTCTGTTCGCTGACTACATAACTGATTGATTAGGTTTAAATGTTTATTTTAATAATTTATCGCCATTACAATATTGATTGAAGTTCATTTTCGTAATTATGACAATTTATTTTACTCTCAGGCCAATATATTAGTTAGGCCTAATATACCGTAATTGGCCTACCACCATTTGATATACCGTATGACCCACCTATTTTAAAATATGTACACGTGGTGATGTCTAGGCCTATACGTCACTTGTGAAAGAGAATTGTCTGAGAAATAACATATTTATTTATTTATTACAAATTTGATACCAACTTGACCAGGGCGTGGTTAGATAATAACGCAGAAGTATATTATTATTATTATAAATATAATTTGATATATAAATATATAAAGTATATAAAAAATATGAAAATGTTAAAATAAAAGAGAAATGCACATAACACGTTAGGCCTACAGATAAAAAAAGTTAGAAGAACATTGGAAACAGATAAGTGAGATGCGCTCTGACGAACTATGACGAAAGAGACTTTTCCCGATCGTCCTCATCATTCCTCGATTTAAGTAGGCCTATAAACTGCAGTGCATACGAACAAAACAAATGATATACTTAATAGATGGTCTTTGCTTATAATGCAATAAAGTTGCGACTAAAAAAAGTACATTGACCCTATGCTCTATGCTTATCATAAACTTCGTGGCGACAAAATTACGTTTCCGAGAAAGTTACGGAATGACATATCGTGTTTCAATTGCGTTCTTCCTAAAGCGTCTACTAATAGAGCACCCGAAGCGCGCGACGCTATACTTAGCCTTGTTGACATTTAATAACATTTCGCTGAAATATTACTAGGACAAGGACTACAAAAGTGACATCGACTAATGACCTAACGGTTATCGACAGTAAACGTGATATTTAATTACATCATTTATTAAAATCGATTCCATCAGGTCGAAAGCCTTAAAAGGAGCAATTAACGCCCATGGCTCCAAAGACAACAACAGTGCAGACACAAGTTTTTATGATATGTTTGTGATTTACATTATGACAACTTATAACAAAAACAATAATATTAATCATTCGATACTGTTGTTATGTGAACTAGATCCATCTGTTTGTGTTTGTTATTTGTAGTTTTTCGGATGTTTATTTCCTCCGTTATTGACAACACAACAAGACCTTATAAATAAACATATTTGGGTCACTATGGGGTATTGACCTATGAGACCACGCCCATAATGTTGCTAGGCGTGGAAATATAGCTCCTTTCAGCTCATATTCAGGCATGTTTTTAAGCCTAAAAATGGTGAATACATATGAATGATGAATACAAACTTCAATAAAAGGGGACCTTCGGGGTTCCCCTTAATAGGAGCCCATTGAATAAGAGGAGTTTACCCTGAACAGCGGGTTGCTGTTATTGTGTTAAAAACATTATTTCCATTTGTTCTATTTAGGTGGTGTTCACAGAATCTGTGTGTCCCGAGAGGGTTTTACTACTGAAACTATCAATCTTAATGAGTTTTGTATACGATGTTCTGATTTTTGTACAGGCTTTTACACATTTCAAGTGTGTAACTATGCTATTATGATATTCAAGCGATTAAGTTTTAAATATATCCGATACGAAAATTGTTGTTTTCCAAAATATAAATTCAACATTGAGAGTAGGCTTACTGTATCTACGTACCTTGTTATATGAAAAACAGTTTTGTCGAAAGTGGCTTCTTAGGCTTATACTAAAATCAGTAAAAGATAGACATATCTTTTTTTTATTTATTTTTTATTAAAACTTGTATCGCACACAGGGTATGATATCGGTGGCATTTTTCTAAAATGATGATAGACAGATTGTTCAATTATTAATTCTACAAAGATAATAATTTATTTTGTAAATTGTTTATTTTACTCTCCAATTCAGCTTACTGAAATGGACTGTTTCTGTAATATATGATCAATACAAGTATACAATACCCACATAGTTACCTTTCAATTTCATCATATTAGCAATTCCGCCAGGCACTCGCAAGCCTTATCTTAACACTAAACTAAAAATTCGATGTGTTTTTTTTCTCGTAATTTTGATAGATTGATAGCATATTATTTGCCATAAAAATCGTCTGCGTATATGAACGTATTTATTATAAAAGTTAATGATACTGTCTACAGCATTTAAATATAGTAAAATAAGTAGGTTGGATAGACACAAAAGAAGAAAAATAAAATATAAAAGGAATTACCGCTACATTAGTGATATTTGAAAAGTTATCATTTTTCATTTCTATTTTGACAACATGCAGTCAGGCTGGGAGTTCGTTGGCCTGGTAATCGGTTTATCCAGTTCGCACGTTATTCCTATAATGGCAACGATTCGCTTCAATTGCTTTTATAGAGCACAGTTTCGTCATTCCGTCGTAAAAAATTATCGGAAAATATTCCCTCGCACATATTTACTTTTCTGTATGAAATTTTTTTCTGTCGTTTATTGTGAAATGACGAATGCATGCCGTTCAGAGCAGTAATAATAAAGTAATTACCGTACTTCTGAGCTCTGCGAAATGTAATCTGTTAGGCCTACACATGCAATGGCTGTTTAATTATTAGTTTGCGTTTTAAAAGGGTACCGTTGTGTTAGGGTGTAACACCAATCCCTGTTTCGGTTCAATACAACTATATTAACGTCAAAAACATACTCATTTATTAATAAGTGAATAAGTTACCAATTTTATAAATAAAGCGTTAGCCTAATCGATATAATACATTATTTTATACAGTTTATACCGACGTGTGACGTATCGATATGTATCTATGTGATCTAACAAGTGACACACAGTCATTGATTGAAATTGGCATGACGTCACGTCTTTATGTAATGGAACGTTCCACGTTTATTTAAGATTCAAATTAAGTTTATAATCTGCTAACGCAACTACCCAATATTCCACAGGCTCACACGATACTCGTCAATTCATTTCATAAGTAAAAATGATGTTGTAATATACCGGCTCACGTGACTAAATTGAGGTTAACGACTTCCTATAGCCAACGGCGACCAAGAGTTCAATTAATGCGTTCGAAAGTGTCATTGGCTTAGTTGACGCGTCAGAATATGCGCAGGAGGATCAGAGACTGGATTGAGCGAACAGCAGTCGCTTGGTGATACATCCGGGAAACCTGTCGTGGCACTATCTACTACCAGCGTCGGGGCCCAGCTGTTAACATCTTCAAACTGATTTACAATATCTCATTTTTTGATTTATCGCTATATATAAATTAGTTACGAATACGATTTATTATCAATTTGAGCATACATGTCAATTAGTAATGTTGAACAGTCTTTTTAATCTATTTTAGACCACTAAACATTGAAAATCAATTACGTAACATCTATGTAACTAGTAACGCTGTATTCATATCACCTACCGTATTCTCACTTGTTTTATGAGATTAATTGATACAGTAGGCCTACCAATGATTTTATGGTGAACACAAAGGTAGAATCCACCACTGCCAATGCCTAATGTAGTGGTGGTCTAGACCTAATCTGTTGTTAATCGTTTTATCGAAGGATAGACTATACTTTAGCATTCATATCCGTTATATAACTTTTTCCCATGGTTACATCGTGGTTACATCATGTAATTTCGCCAGAATAATTGTCGGTACGTGGTGTTGCAAGGCCCCGAATGCCAGGAAATTTGAGACATGTTGGACGTTAATGCACTCTTGTAAAATTAATAGTTATATTTATTAAAATTCAATAAGAAACGTCGATTTTCTTGTTTTTTTGTCATTAAATGTTATTGTAAAGTTATATAGTAAGCGTCTATTAATTCGTAATAAGAAATATATATTACAAAATGTAAAAATAGTTTAAAGATTATGCTCGTCATTTTATGAATTGGAAATTACTATAATGTGTCAATGTTGATTCAGAAATGCGGTGGAGGTACGGTACCGTACTTATAGTGTAGTAAGTTTCTTGTTTAGATTGAATTTCAATCAGTAGGCCTACTTAATTAATTAGCGGTATATACTGTAGTTAAAAAGATAGTGAGTGAGTCTCAACGGTTTAATTATCATTATTGCAAGAAAAAAAACCCATATAAACAAATGTCGACTGGTAAGTTGGCTGAAGGGAAACTGAATCCCTCTAGAGCCCATGTTCTCCTCTTAGTAGTACATGAAGATACAAAATATAAGTAATACATTTATCATAAAATATCAACAATTAACAAAAACTGGCAGCAGTTACCAGATTTATCTCAAAAGTGCAACGTTTCGTTTTTCAAATTGGCACATAAATTACGGACACTCAGCAATTGCTTGTTTTGAAGGAATTGGATTTCAAAACTTAATTTTTGTGAAGTTTATCGAAATGACATCGTATACTTGTTTCGGAAATTTTCAATTACGTCATGAAATTGTTCAGATGGTGAAGACATCTGGAATCGTTTTTCGTGCTTGAAAAAAAAAAGCATGTTTTGTTTCAGATTTACACAATTTTTCTGGGCAGTGTCCGCTAATAGGTCAACGGCATTAAAGTTCAAACAGTGATCAGTCTACAGTAGGCTTACCGTACATGAAAATAGTAGGCCTACCAGTGTACATAGAAGCATGATTAAGGCAGATATAAAGACTATTAAGGCCCATTGAAATAAATAATTTGGGAAGATTTGTATTGAATATCGACACGACGACGTGGGGCTATCGTTAATCCTATTAATTAATTTCACGAACATGTCCACGAATTACGAAAACAAATTTGATTGCGTCTGCAAATCGATTGGAACAAGCTTCGAGAGAATCGGTCTAAAACACTATGAATGATTCATTTGTTAATTTAGGTGTAATGTAGGCCTAAATTTTGTTTCAATATGTTCACTTTATATATCGTTAACTCCAGTCTTAGTTAGTTTAGACTTTATTTACCATACGTTCATGCTGATATCACTTCAGGAACAAAGTGGGTTTGTTCGAACCCTCGAATTACCCCCTACCCTCTGGCTGGCTACGGGCTTGAAATGTTTCATATTTTTAGTTTTCAAAACAGATTTAAGAATAGATTACTATAATTCTCCCATGTGGGATTAAATCGTTTGAGAATCCGTTTGCATGAATCGTGGGAGGCGAACACACAGCATTAGGCTACTAGTCAGGCTTAACATAAGTCATGCAGTTAAGTTTTTCCAGGTTCATTTATTTGATAATTTGTCGGAGAAACACGCACTGTTGCACGCTATGTTTATTGGTTATTTTAATCGTCCAAAGGTTGTTTGACCAGGGTACAGAAGTTTCTATAGATATTTCATTGCCATATGTTGGTGTTGGTTCGCTATCTCGGTTTTAAGCTCTGTCTACACTTTCAAACTTTATGTGAAAAAAAGTGTGATGTGCCAATATATGGTAGTGATATACCTAAATATGGTAGAGTGATATATGACATCATCATGTCCATATGGGCACATCACACTTTTTGTCTCACATACAGTTTGATCGTATAGACAGAGCTTAAGGTTGAAAACAAATTATTCTTTGATTTTTCTTCTGCTCTGATAAACTTCAAGGTCGCCAATGCAGCATGGTTCATCAAAGCATATTTGTTATAAATATAATGATGACGAACTTCTGCAGCTGCGGTGGAGTGCTAAGATTGTTTCCACACGTGCGTTATCACGGCGCGTTGAATGTACTATCTCATGATAATGCGCCCGAGAGGTCGCCTACACACGTGCGTTATCACGGCGCGTTGAATGTACTATCTCATGATAATGCGCCTGAGAGGTCGCCTACATCAGTCACTTTAACTTATATATAACAAATCCAGGTTAATATACATTACATTTGTTAAAATAGCCGATTTACCTATCGAGCATTTACCGTTTTGACGCTACAATTATGTGATTAACGTTCGATGATTCTGCTCGCACAATCCAAGTATTTGCTGGGGCGTTGCCCCAGTCCATTTATTTTTAAATCGTAGTCGTTAGTATTACTGCACTTCATTCTCAATATCAGCTTCAAGGCCACTTGCTCATAACTAATACCGACACACTTTTGAAATCATGACCTTATAAAGCTGCATAAGACTTATTAATACAAATATGAATAGCATATGATTGATAAAGTAACGTGTAAAATGTGTAAGTGTTGCAGACCAAATCGAAAACGCAATAAAGAGTGCAGTTATTGCAGTGGGTTTGGTTTTCGAGGTCCATCTTTTCGATAGTTTTTTTTATACGATATGAAACGTCTATAGACACATAAATGAAGATATATGCGATGCAAGTAAAGCATTTAACATTACATAGGCCTATATTATATTTTGACGACTTTGCCGTATGCTATATAGGCCTATGTTAAAAAAAAATGATGTTCCTATTGAATACAATTTTTGATTCAACATAATGTTAACATGTTATATTCTTATCACTAGCAATTTCTCATATAGTTTTAAATGATCTACTTCTTCAGTATGTTTTATAGTACATATTTTGAACATTTTATTTTAACATATATAATATTATATAAATATTAATGGAAATGAGAATATTAAAGGTGGATTGGATACCCACAAAGAAAAAAAAGGAAATCATATAATTTAAATACTCGTACTGTGAAAAGAAGAGGCAGGCAGGATGGAGAATCAAAATTAGTTACAGAAGACACGATTAAAGAACGATATAAAAACCGAATGCTTTATAAATCAGGAGACGCGTGGACCTGCCATGAGTTACATCAAACAATCATTGTCAGCATTCAAATAATAGTGCACGGCAAAAAATAACCTAAATAGAACAAGTATTTCCATTAGGGACCAGTAATTCTTAGGCTGAAATCTGAGTCGGGCATCTACCTTCACATTAAGTCACATTTAGTGTTCAATGCGGGCAATGACTTGTTTTTCATTAACAGAACGTAATCTACAAACGGCCTAGCCAGTAGCTATAGCGGAACATAATATCGATATTTCTAGGAATATTGAATGTCATGAGATTCATATAAGAAAACCTGTCCCTAATGATGGTTGAATTGATGACTCGATCTTTTTCATCTCTTTTCAAGGTCATGCGCGATACTGTAATGTTTGACGTCATCAATCCAGGGTCGTGATTTTCAATGTGTTCGTTTTCGCACACCACGTCTCTCCAGAGAAAACACAATATTATCTTTACAGCAACTGTTTAGGGTGTTATTTACGGCCAGGTTATTTTCCCTGTTGTTTAAAGTATTAAAAATTATGAGAATATTAAACATATTTAGGTTGCTCAATGTTTTATTACCACGAATAGGACTATAATCACGAATATAAAGAGCTTGTGATGTGATAATAGGAACACGATGGATGATGAAAAATGTTTCGGGTTCTGAACGTTGTACAAGTGCCTATTTATCCCCTCAAAAGGAGGTCAGGTCAAATCCGTAATATTATATAATGTGATATTTGACAATCGAGTTACAATCAAATGTAGGTTAAACGGATAGAGAGTGTGATGGGAAAGTCGGCAGTGACATACAAGTTTGGAACATACATACGTTTGTACCGATTATTGTATTTGGTGATACTTATGCAACAGATTACCTCACGTGATCAATAATGTTTCCTTAAGAAATGGAAGTTTAGAACATGCTTACGACAGGGCTAACCACAATTATTTCAACATCGAATGCATTATACCTTACAAATTCACATTTTATAGACATTCATAAATAGGCCTATACATTCATTGTTGATAAATTGTCCATGTAAATTCATTATGCATATTCATAATGTGCTCCTCAAGATGATGACACCCCCTCTCGGGTAATTAGAGATAATTTTGGGGTGAAAAAACCACATGAGACAATGAGAGGGTTGGGAAACTTGTATGTAAATCTTGGCAAACCAAAACATGGCGAGTATTTTTTTAAATAATATTTGTATTCTGAACTATAGAAATATTTTGTTTGTTTGCTGCAATTGTAAGCGACCGGCTGGCCACATTTTGTGCAAAACATGATGGTAGGCCGCGCCTAATAATACCATAGTTCAATGTTCGCTTTTTAAATGAGGGTTGCGAAATCTCGATTTTTTTTAGTTATTGATGAGAGCGCGCATAACTTTGCTGTTATTTTATTTTTATAACTATTAGCACATGTGTTGTTTATTTTTCTAGGATACTCGGCAGTAAAAAGAAAATCACCGGTAATCGGCGTGATGCTATTTACATGCCGGTTAACATCTCTCGAGTTTATGTTTCCTGAAGTTAGTATGACGCGCTGCGGAATAGTATGGAGCGCCGAATAGATTAAGATAAAGAGGCGTTACGTAAAACAAGTAGGCTTATTCGTAAATATTATGACACTAATTTACATAGTATTATGTAAAATAATATGCTTACAATAAATTAAAATTACATTATATTGTTATTCAGCGCACCATACGTTCTAACGTGTAGTATATCGAGAGGTTAGGAAGAGGTTATCTTTTGTCCAGGGTTGTCGCTCAAGTAGATATAGATTTCAATATTGATGTAATTTGTTGACAACTATTATGTTGCGTGTGTTATAATGTTATGTGATGTGCCCATATGATGATATCATACCAATACCATATTTGGGTATATCACTACCATATTTGGACACATTACACTTTTTTTATCAAACTAGTTTGATAATGTATATACAAAGCTTTAGGCCTATTGTTTTCCGTGAGTGGATTTGATGGGGGTGATTGTCTTGTAGAGGGTTGTCCGGATACGGTATACTTCTTCCGTCGATTTCTAAAATGATATCTTTTGCTTCTGTTTATACACGGGGTGTTTATAACATCGGAACTATTCAGAAATAACGAACATTGCCACTTGCACGATAATGGTCAAAAAGCATACTGGAACTAACTCAATTTGTAGTCTGTTCCGACGGGTAAAATAACAATGTGCTTTTATATGTTGTGTTTGTATGTTCTGATAATAAACAAGAAATATTTCTTACAAAATACGCTGCTCGCTTATTGACGTAACAGTTTTAAATATATATTGTCCCTCTGAAAAATATTTTTTATTTCAAATTTGTGTTTGAATGTGTCATTTTATTGTCACATCATAGTTATTTTACCTGAAAAAATGTAATTTAATGCAAAAAATACTTAAATTGTCTGTCAGACAATGGTTTTTGAGTTATAATTAAACGTTTCTTTTCTTTTTTTATATGTGAACAAATATTATTTTTTTTGTTACAGAGTCTGTGTTTCATATCAGTCACTTTAGTTTATTTTATTGCTAAGGTCAAGTCTGGGGGTCACTTCATCATGCCTAGATACTTCATTCAATTGTGAAGTATCATCTGACAGCGAATTATATAATATGGGACTCATAAATACCACAAACTAATGCTTTGGGATTTGTCATTCAACCGTTAGACTCTTTCCCAGACGTTTTTTGGTGGTACCTATAAATTACAGTCGAGTATGCATTTTAGCAAAACTGTCAACCTTAGATATATAACTGCTGCTTTACTTCATCCTCCTGTGACGTAGCGGGCTAAAGCAGCAGCGTGAAAACTAACTTTTCTACACTTGAACCATGATTGAACTTAGTTATGATCTATGAGTGTGGTTTCTGTACTTCGCCATTATCTTATCCAGGGTTGTGACATCATGATATCAGTGTATTATGCGGAAGATAGGGCAATTGGATGACGTCATGAAATGTCCTTATGTTCGTTTGATTAGAAATTCATTTTAGCCTTTTGACAATTTTTTAATGGTTCTGCTTTCATTTTCTAGAGTAGCCTACAGTTAGGTCCTACCAGTTTAGGTTGATTCACCTCTTTATGTAATGGTGATGGATGATGGAGATGTAAATATGTGTGAGTTGTAATAAAGTATTATTTTGAACATAGATTGATCAACGTTGAAGAAATACTATTGCGCCCTCTTTTTCTGTACTCATCATCCCAGAGACGCGTGTGGGTTCTGGAGATTGTGGGCGGCGGAAAGAACGTCTTGACCACCGGATTTGTAAGTTTCTCACGCCCAAAAGGCAAATTCTTAATAACAAATCTTTTCCTTGATTACATAATTAAGATATCATAATTTTACACCACCTTTTACATGAATTTAAGTAGGCGTAAGTATCTACCGTGTGTCTTAAAGAGGTGGGACCTTACCAATATGTTATACAATTAACACATGGAAGTTCAAAGTAGCCTACAGTACAAAGTTTCCAGAATTGTATAAGTAAAGGAATAAAGGGATCGTGTAATTATTTATTTAATATTTTACCTGGCACTGTTTTGCATTACTAAAGTACAGTGAATTGAGTACTGTAATACAGGTACAAAAGAGAGACTTTTTTTATTTAAGCCTGGACAACGCGGATACAATGATAAATAATGACGTTTTATAAAACATCGTGCGAATACGATTTGTATAAGATTATGTATTATCATCATTTGAGTATACTGTTGTACTGTAATATTGATACATTGATGCGTATCTCAGCCCTCTCCCCAAGACATACATTGCGTCCGTAAAAATAATCGATTAAATCCGCTTAAATTACTAATGTAAACATACAGTGTATCTTCATGTTTGATCGGTGCAAACATGCCTGTTTATGATATTGACACTGCGCATAATGTAGAGAGAGAATGGCATTCGAATGCTTCAATACTGTAAAGTATGTTTGTTGTAGCACTTAAATACAACGTGGATTTGTCACGCTATCATAGTAGTACAGTACCTGTATATCGAAGCTGCATGATTGATGGATAAAGTGCTGTGACTTATAGTGATGACATTGCAGGCCAGAGAAAGCGAGAATGCCTATGCCCAACTAAAATTGCTCGCTTTGAGGGTACGACGCCAGCGCCGTGCCGCACTCGGGCGAGGCTCAACAACAGGCCCACCAATATTTTAGTGATTTGCCGTACCATCGTGTGCGGAGTTAAAACATTTTGTTTTATTTGCTTGGTCCACCACCCCACCGCCCTTCCCCCACACGCAAAAAGCTGAGCAACGCGTTGCAAGTAAACCAATGACGCGATGGATCATCCAAACTGTCACTTGATTGGTCAACTTTTTGTTTGTTTACGTCGTCCTTGCGTTGCGTCCAAGTGTGAATCAGGCCTAATGGTTTAGTCCAGCAGACGGTAGTTACCCGGGTCCGGGCGTAGTTTTAATTGAACCCGTGATGATTGTAGGTGATGATTGTCTGATCATCTGAGGCCTTTTCTGCTGATACATTATTGAATTTAGGTAATCGAATAACACATGGACTCATCGATTATTCGATTGTTTTATTTGCTATCGTAGGAGGGGATTTATTCAGAGGTCGGGTCCGATCGGGAATAGTTTTAGTGGTGATGATTCGCTGCTGATAGGCCTACATACGATTTGATTCTCTCTAGGCGAATTAAATAACATCCATGCTCGAATAATAACTACTCATGATTGTACTTTATATTAAGAAAATCTGGTGCCATTAACTTACATGTTGTTATTCAGGAATAATGCCCTCATTACATCACGCAACTGATTCCCCGGCCGATTTTAGTTAATTTACCAATTTAGAATGTTGTTTATGACCTGTGCTATCGGCATTACCAATACCATTATTATGTTATGATTCGAAAACTGTTGCAACTCTTACAATAAAAAGTACACGTATTGAACTTTGTCTTTCACTTCATTTATACTACAATAAACGCGTGTATGCTATGCTTACTCATCGGAGAAAAAGCGGAGATGGTGCAAATGGGGCGTGATGAAGTCCAATGTCCGATGACCATTTTACTAATCATCCGTAATATTTCAACGAATTAAATTGCTATTTATTATTATTATTATTATTGACTAACAGAATATGGCAAGTGACCCTTCCGTGCAGAGATTAGTCGTATACAGGTCACTAGGTTTTTTCTCGTCTCTATGTAATTTCACGGATGGATAGCACAGTGGTAAGCATCACGCATATCGCTATATATTATCGCTATCAAGTTTTTGCGTTCACAGCCAGAATTTGTGGACGTGCCAATATGAAAAACTTATATAGTTGAAATGTGTGCAGTTGATAGCCAAGTGTCACGCAGATCTGGCTAACGAGGGTGATTAGGCGTGGAGTGATGACACCGCGTGATAACCCAGCGCTTTGGTTCGCAACGGGTAGGAACGGTGTTATTATTATTATGTATTACGAATACCCTGATATGAAATGTAATATTACCATTTAATGTGCTGGACACGAACCAGTGAAAGTGCGTGTGCCCTTTAATTATATAACGTTGGATAATGGTCATTTGACTGTATTGACGGGCATATCTTATTCTATAACACTATACAACACCCCTCCATGCGTATATATAACACTACGCAAGCGTGAACACTCCTCCGTACGTAACTCCATGAAAGCGTCCGACACTCCTCCCGTGTATATATAACACTATGCAAGCGTCCAACACATATCCATGTATATAACACTATGCAAGTGTCCAACACACCTCCATGTGTATATTTAACACTTTATGCAAGCGTCCAACACTCCTCCGTGATTGCGTATATATAACACTATGCAAGCGTCCAACACATCTCCATGTGTATAACACTATGCAAGTGTCCTACACTCCTCCATGCGTATATATAACACTATGTAAGCGTCCAACACTCCTCCATGCGTATATAACACTGTGCAAGCGTCTAACACACCTCCATGTGTATAGATAACACTTTATGCAAGCGTCCAACATTCCTCTATGCGTATATATACTATGCAAGCGTCCAACACATCTCCATGTGTATAACACTATGCAAACGTCATTAAACACTCCTCAATGCGTACGGCATAATGCAAGCGCTCAACGCTTAGTTTATTATCACTAAAACAGATAAAGTTAATTTATGATGAAAGTAAAGCCAGTCATATCATAAGTCAGTCAGTCACTATTATTATTACTCATGGCCAAGACCTATATTTATTTAATTGCTCTTCAAAATAGACGAAGCTATCGGTAAATGACCTTAATGATCTTCACGGCTAAATACTGTAGTACACTTGACCTTGACATTCAAGCCAAACAATATACCGTACCTTACCTAGCTTACGGCACCGGTATAACATAAGGAGGTATACGTCTTCAGAACTCTGTCTCCAGGTGGCGACCGGGAACGTATTAGCTTGGTTCCCACTTTCTATAAGAGTAAAACGGTTAGGACGCTACATCGCGCCGTGATTGGTCAAATTGTTTGCGTACTATTATCCATGCGTTGCGACCAAGTGGGAACCAACATTTAGTGTAAAATACCATATGAAATATTTTTGTTAATCTGTCGTCGTGATTGGTCAAATTGTTTGCGTACGTTTATCCTTGCGTTGCGACCAAGTGGGAACCAACCCTTAGTGTGTAATGCCATATGAAATATTTTTGTTATTCTGTTATGCTAAAATGAAGATGAGCAGAATGGTTGTCAAAATGCACTGTTATAAATTCAAACAGTCAAACTATACTATACGTTTGACGTCAGATCATGAGAATTTGGACTTAATCCATTTTGAGCATACTATTTCTGTTTAATCTTAGCGAGCACTTTCTAGAGTGAACGTGATCTGCCAAGGTCTAAATCAGATGCTTCCCGGAAAAAAGTCGGAAACAAAGTGGCGATTTTCGTCTTGTGTTCTTTACGCTATTATGATATAATAATTAGGTCGCTTACGGCGTGTCGATTTATCGTATTTTATTTCGCATTTAGCAATCAAACACTGTTGATGATTATTTGTGAGTATCCGGACATCTTTATGATTTATGTATATATATAACAACTTCAAATAGAATCAATATCAAATAACGATCCTTAACATATACTCAATAAAACTTAATGGAGATTATCAGACTAAATAACTGAAGTACTATAATATATCAATATTTTTATACAGCTCAGAGTTTTGATAAAGCTCAGCATTATAATATTGTGAGCAACCTTTTCATAATTATAACCCCATGGTTATGCAAATAACATACATTTACTAACTCTGGCGACCGATGTAACATAAACCATTCAAACGGTGACAAGAAAAATCTATCCTTGCTAGCTACATTGGTATAGGCCCTACTTTTCTTCAGGTCGGAGATCCACTAATCCTTTCCAACCAGACATATACATAAATACACATAAATTAAATCTAGCGTTTATTTTTTACTCCTGTAACATTTTTCTCCATGTTTAACTGTGTGTTGTGATGTTTTAAGGAGTGTACTGAATTGGGGTTCGGTCAACTGGCTCAGCTACAGTGATTTAGTTCACTCTGTATGTCCCTCAAGCTCTCCACAAATATCAGGGTTTATTTAATCTTTTAAATGCTGAAAAAGACCAAATAATATCACAAACTCGGAATTTTTATATTACATTTTTTTTAAACGGCAATCCATTCGTGTATTTCAGTTGAAATCCCACGAACCGTTTGTACTTTTTATCGCTCTATTAGAAGATATTGAGATTACACTCTTGGGTCTGTAGAAAATGATGGAAACCTTATTTTTATGAGAGTTGTTTCTGTCTTAATAATTCCCCCGAGATTAAAGATTCGTTATAACATACATTTGTCAAAAAATCTGTCATTTTAACTGACATAAGACAGCTGCTACGAATTGTGAACTACATATCGCCATTCAAGGTTTTCATATCAGGTTGTTCTCATAGCTTTGACACCCCGTTTAAACAACTCAAACCCCTAATCTGTTCTGCACTGGCTGCCTGTTATGTGTTAACAATTTACAATCTTTATTAGCGTACATATTGTCTGTCGCATTTTAATGTTTTAAAACTGGCAAACTTAAAAATGAATTCCTTTTTAAAATTTATTCTTATAAATTCCTATATATATTTTGATTCAGTCTTTAAAATCTGAGGCGTTTGATTGGTTGAAAGTATAACATTACGAACAGGTTGAAAGTTATAAATTGAGTTCTATACGGCGATCTGAAGCTTCTGATTGGTTGAAAGTATAGCATCACAAACTGTTTGAATTACAGAAATAATTATATCAATAGCGTTATATGCGGAAGTCAATCAGTATTTAGATCTGAAGCTTCTGATTGGTTGAAAGTATAGCATCACAAACTGTTTGAATTACAGAAATATATCAACAGCGTTATATGCGGAAGTAGGCCCTAAATCAGTATTTAGATCTGAAGCTTCTGATTGGTTGAAAGTATAGCATCACAAACTTGTTGAAGTACATACATAAATCAACAGCGTTACTATGCGGAAGTAAACCAGTCTTTAAATATGAAGCTTCTGATTGGTTGAAAGTATGGCCTTACGAACAAGTTGAATTACATAAATAATTCAATAGCGTTCTAAGTGGGCTGAGAATAAGTATTTAGGATATGAAGCTTTGATTGGTTAAAAGTTAAATTGAGTGCTAACTCATTTCATATGAACAAAATGTTTGGTTACGGCAAATAGTGCCAGGCAGCTATTATTGTATTGGTTTACAGAGAATTTAAATGATTTCGATGATGATGAAAGATGATGAGATTATCAATGATCATAATAATAAACGTTTGATTACGTAAATTGTATGTTATATGGCCTATTTATTGCGATGATCCGTTACATGAATCGATTTGAGTTTATAACGTACAAGGCCAATGCAAATTGATATTCAAACATTACCTTCCTATTTAATCAAGAATGTCATCACGTTTTTAGCCGTGAACGTGACTTGGCCTAGTAAAGCTAATATCTCAGGCGGTATCAGCATTATCGATCGTGTTTACAATGATAGATTCTAATGAATATGTTTTATAATATATGTGCGTATTTTAAATTGTCACCAAGGTTAGTGCTTCTCTCTGTATAGTAATCACAATTTAATTATTATCACGTGATATATTCAAATTCACATAACACGCATCTGAAGGAACAGTATTTTATACAATGGCGTTAATGGTGATCGGCTCAGCGTGTTCTTCATCTAAATCAAGCAAGTAGAAGAAAACATGCATAAATCATTTGCGCATAATCTTACGCACGTACAGGTTCACGAGGGAAATGCGGACAATTAAGGCTCTGTGAACTGACACTTTGCGTAAAGCAACCAATCAATTCATAGTATTATAACTGTCATTGTTCATAATCGACGTTATACTGTAAATCTTCTATCTCTCTCTTTCTGATAACACACTAATTAAATTCCAGTCGTCGTACGCGCGCGTCTCCAATATTTTTGACGCCAAATAGATACTGTGATTTATTATCAAATCGACCGATGCCTATGCTCCTGTGTTTAAACTATTTAGGCCTAATGGAACTCCACAATGAAAACTTTACTTCTGAGTCGCTTAAGATTCAAGGAATTAAATGACATCTGACATGCTGATTGCTTTTGCTTTTCTAAATAGTATCCCTGTATCCTTGAGGCAATACTATATCGGTCGTAATATTACTGAAAATAATTTGTTGTTTTTATCTGGAAAGCTTTTAGTAGCGCATGGTATTTGTCAAATTTGCTAAAATATGAGATGTATCTTTTTCAAACTCACGTTTTACTTTAGTTAGCATTCTATTAGTTACGTGTACGCGCACGATAGCAGATTATTGCGCACACGTTAAAACGAATTCATTCAAATGGGTGTGTTTTAGCGCATAATACAGTTGAAAGCTTGGTTCCCGCAAGTGACTTGACCAATCACAAGCGATAGTTCGGGTGATCACTCGCGTCATGGTTGGTCAAATTACTTGCGATTCATGCGTCCTCTACGTCCATCATGTATTGCGTAAATACTAAAAAAAAGTAAATACTTCGCGTTACTAGTGGGAACCAAGCTTTCTCCGTATTTTGTTTCATCACGAAACGAAAGAAAGTGCCGTTCAATTATTGAACAAAATCGTGAAAGTGAACATTTGTGAATGTAGCCTCATTCGGCACAAAATAGTAGAATTACTTAATAGAAAATATGAAAAAATCTTACGATTTATTTGATGATACATATTACTTGTACGTTATCCTTTAAAAATTAAAAAGTAAATACAATCGAATTACAATAAATAATACATTGCTGTAAAGATTTTGGGAGTGCCGGTTTGCTAAAGATCAGAGTGAGTAGCCTCTAATACGAAAATCCCACGGCTTATTTTGATAATCATGCATTTAAAATATGTCTGGAAAGTAGTCCAAATAAGCCTTATATTAGTCAAACATACATCCATGGTGTGTATAGGGATAAAACTAAGTATCGGTTCGTAATTTGGTATCCTTCCGCGACCTTCATTCAGTATAGAAAGTACGTCGTACTTTTAAACTTTCCTACAATGTGTACAGATTTTATCAATAGTTGGGATACACAAGGCACAATTGATTTTCTGCCAATATGCTATGTTAATATATATAAACACATGTGTTAGTAGTATGTACTTGTTTCGTATCACGTGCCGTGCATTATTTCTTCCATTTCAACGATTGAAGTTTGTTTTGCATGCTCAGTTATTTGGAAGTGGATACATTTTATTGAACGTTGTAGGCTGATGATGGTCGATAGAACTGCTTTAGACATTCCGTGGCTCCTCCTTTTTACATTCGATTATTCAAGATGGATGCGGTGGCTTACTGAATAAAAGTTTAACTTGAGAGCAGGTGTGTTATGATATAATGTGTGGCATTCGTTAAATAGAGAGAGTATTTAAATTCGTAAACTGTCTTTAACATGATGAACGCTTTGTTATTTTTATATATAATAAATATTAGCTTACGTGTTTAACACAAGTAGTGACAAATAGTAATAGAATTGTTGTAGTACAGTTTTTTGTGAGCAGCTGCAGCAGTTGTAGGTGCAAGATCATGTGATCTGTGATTTCCTTTAAGCCAACGCACCGTGGGAATTAAATAGGGTGCACTTAAGGATGAGTCGACTCCGGTTAGATTTTCCCAGGTCTTATACAAACTCCCAGGCTTACATCTCATGTCAAGAGCAGAGCGTCGTATCTGGCTTCCATGGACATCTTTATAGCATTACGTCATTTTCACTCGGGAAGCGAATAACAAGCTATTAATGTTTCCGCTATACCAACTCTCGTAAGTCAAATGAAGAACATACTACACTGTATACACACTACACAGTTTATACGGTAATATGGTTATTATCTAGTCTGTTTTATGCTAGGTCAATCAAGCGAAGCCTTCAAATGTGTACTACAGGGATTACCTGTTAAATCCTTCATGTGTTTGGGTCATATGTAAAGTCAGAACGTGACAAAACACAAGATAAAAACACATTTTAAAAACTGAGACTGAAATAGGATCTTCAACCTGTAATGGGCCTATTAAGTTTTAACAAAAAGAAAAAAAAAAGGAAGATTTTAACAAAAATTACATTGTTGTTTCTGCTTTATCATCGCGTTAGAAAAATAGTGTAAAACAGTAACTGGTACGCTCGTATGAAATGTATTTAAACCACTACAGCTTAAAAATCGAATTCAACTTTCAGCAGACGATCACACAAATGGTGAAGATCATCTTTCTCTCAAACTGGTTCCACTAACCAATTAGAGACAGATTTAGGTATTGGCAAATCAAGAAACTAATAGACATTTTGAGACTAGACGAAAAACAAAAACGTTTAATGTAAAATTTAGTTTCGATAAGATCAATTCGGAGATTTTCCCACTTAACTGGCGGCTGCTTGTACTAAATATGAATGACCTTTGCTAAATAACGAACGGTCACACATACTCACTTGATTAGTGTCAAACGCATACTGTATTGTATTTGAATTTGTAGAAAGTTAAGATTTTCTCACCACCTGTATATTAAAAATGATTAAAAAGCGTTTCTATAGATTTTTTTTTCATTCCCATTTAGTTTTCAATCTTACGATGTTTTATAAAATACCGTAAACTATAGAAATAATATAAACACATTAATCAAACATGTCATGAGTCTCTGTTTACAATTGACACATCATAAACCACAACCAACGTATTGCGAAATTGAGTTCACAATGATGTTCGCACATTATTGCTGATACACAGTACTATACATAATGATACAGTTTAAAGAAAGAGCAATATCGCCCTCATCAGTCTGTTAGTTAGTTTTACATACATTTAAATGAAACATTCAGTTGATTTGATTACAGTTTTTTTTAATTAAACATTTGCCTATTAATGCAAGGTCTTTGAAAATTCTGAATAGTCAACATATAATTGGTTTAATTTAAATTACGTGGCGTTTTATGAAAACAGAATTAGACTTGATCAGTTTTATGTTGCATAGAAAGCCTAATCGCTAGCCTAGCAGCCAGACAACAGCCAACTAATAAATAATGGTGTTTTATATTCGGCACAAATAATTTCATTGGATGAAAGATGAAAATGTGCTATGTGTCTATTGCTCAACTCTGCGACCAAAAATTGCCTTGACATCCTGGTTTTGCATGTTTTAATTACATACGAATTTACAATAGGGAGTAGGCGTGTACAACAAATAATGTACAAATAATCGCCTACGTACTAGGCCTATTACAAATAAGAATGTTTTTGAATCTGAGAAATTGACAAAATTGGAACTCCCTACACCGGCCCTAAACAACTTAATTACCGAATGACAAAACACTTTAACGATCAGAAAAACACAAATCGCTTTGGATGACCCAGTGTAAGAACTTTGGTGCCTTATCATTGAGGCTTCCAAAGTCACGATTATTTCCCAATAAAGGATTCAGGCGCAGGTGGCGATGAACCCCGAAATAAAGTATAAAACCATGGACTACAACCAAAATGAAAGTGATTTTCGCTTGGGAGGTTACTCGATAATGCGACGAATTGAAATCACGGGTCATAAGGTCCATTGTCAGTTACTTCATTTCTAGTCAGATGCAGATAAAGAAATATTATTCGCACCTGTTGGTTGCGCAATTCAAGAAATAAACTCATACCAATTCGTGTAAATGCCGTCGCATGAACAGGGTGGTTACGGTTACATTTCACAACGGGATTGCTAGATTTAACTACCCATGTGAAGCACTTTGAATAATAAGACGAATAATTATGACATATTTTTTATTGCATAAAAACGGTAAATCTTCTTTCACGCTCAGCTGACGATAAACCCACCCGTCTAACCCCGGTCTATTCTATAGGTATTCTAGGCAGATTGGAACCGACTATTGACAGTTATCATCGGGGGACGGTCAATAGCGTACGTAAAGGCTTTAGGCCCTGGCCAGGATGCCTCTCCAACGCAGGAGGCATCGGGTGTTTTTAGCCTTTTCCGACATTATTTTAATGCCTGTTTCCTCTGGACACTGCTCAGACCAGCCAGTAAGCACATAACCGTTACGGCACTGGGGGCGGTGTCGTCACATTATAGTATTCTACCACCGAACCCACATGTGAATAATGTAATGTATAAAGAATATACTGACAGAATCTAACTTTAATTAATCTAATTATTAGTGCATTGAATATGCTAAAACGGATCATTTTTTTTTGCATATTTTAACCGAATTAGCGCTTAACATTACGCTATTACAGGCCCTGATGTCTCAGGGCCTGTTTTCCAAGGCTGGGCCCTTTTCGAAGATAAGATTTTCTTGTAGGCCTATCCATTGCTAATATGTAATTAGGTTTATTAATAAAATCCCACGAGACTGCGCGTTCTAATGTAAGCTAACATAATTAGTCAGTATCACGTCAACGACAAGAGATTTCATTTTCCCAACAATCAAAACAGACGACTATACACTTTCCCGGTTTTGTCTTATCATTTTCACTTCTATAATGTCCAGGGGCGATGCCATAGTTCAAACATATCCCATATTTGAGTAGTAGCCATCTCTTAAAGTAGCAACACCAAAATCCCTTTGTCGAGCCCATCGGTACGTTAGGTTCGGAAGAATCCGATAAAAGAAGCTGGAGGCAATTGGAATTCCATAATAAGACCAGGGAATTATTTTTTCACCTCTCTGATAAGACCTTAATTAAATAAATACCCGTAACATCGGTTAAATCTCGGCACAAGTCCACTAAACACACACACATAATAATTGCCATTCAAATCACACTTGTTAAAAATGTATTATTAGTAATGACATCTTGTTCGACGTCAATTATATAAATTTGATCCTGCTATTATTAATAATCAGCAATTTAACCTAACTAAACAATGATAAATTAGAACAAATAAACAAGCCGTACTCATTACAGGTTTTAGTATCCTCTTTGTATTAAAGTAGAACGCATAGCTGACCCTTGGTGTTATTTGTGAATGATTACGGATCGATAGTCTGTCGGTTCTATATCCCCTATGATGACGGGCAAGGTACGTGTAATTAACTCCAGTGCCATTAAAATAGTATGAATATTGACTGATGGATGTCGCTGCGTCACCGAAGCGCACTAATTTATTTGATCAAAACCAGGCCACTTGATCAACTGTTTTTATTTTTTGCTGTCTTTAACCTTAAAGAAAATGCAGCCTGTCTAAATATAAAGCTATAGGCCTAGATGAAATATACAATGCTCACACGCAGACCTTTCTTTCTAAACATAGAAAGAGGGGATACTGCAAAACATAATATTATTGTTATTATTATATAGTTACGTAAACGTACCTGTAATAAAGAACAAGAAGGAGAACAATTCAACATAAACACAATTATTATTTATAACCGATTTTGAATGAAAAGTAGGTCACACGAAACGGAAACAACACGGTAAACCCCGGCAGATACACAACAAACACACCCAATCGATCATAATAATTTATCCACGGAAGAATGATCGTCGTTGAACCAATCTCCATTTTTGTATTGAATTACTCGATTTAATCCCTTTCATAGGCGGATCCCGGGGTTACAATTCCTCGCCCTTACCCTTTCGGAAATTAGAACGCAAAATAGGCTTGTTTTGGTATTTACTGAGCATGCACACTTTATTGGTTAAACAATTAACCGATACTTTTGTTTTGGGCTGCGGAAACACGGCCCAAGTGAGAGAACCAGGGAAGTTGAACTCTTCCCTGAGAACCAAGTTGTTTCCACTTTATACGCCGATGCAACAGCCGCAGCGGAAAGAGTGACGTAGTGCGAACTTGACCAATTACAGGCGATGAATTCTTCTGTGGCTTTGCATTGGTCGACTTGCTTCCTTGCGTCCTCTTGGATCCAAGCTTATAAAAGACCATTGAACGATCGAAGCATTCCATGCGCTGTTGTAGTAATAATTAATTACAATAGAAAGTGAGAATTACGTATGTCCTATTTAATTAGCATAATAATAAGGTAATATTCCTTCAAATTTTGTTATTATTAATTTTTGAATCAAATCATTACCGGTATTTTCAAGCGACTCCGATGAACTGGGCCTACATTTTCTTACAATGACAATTTAGGTTAATATTCTACATAAAAAGATAAAATGATAATATTGTAAATAATAATGTACCGTACGTATTCCACAGGTGTGTGATCGGATAGATCAGTGTATAGCTTAGTGTTAATCAATATTAGTACAATACAATATTATAGTAATACAATCCGATGGTTAAATTAACTATACTAATCGACTGAAGGGCGCCTAAATACTCAGACAAACATACATATTTCAATATTAACTAGGTCACGTCACACTATTCAGAATTCTTGCAGTCTTTATTGGTATTTAATGTATATTTGTATGATAAGTTGTCGCTTTGATGATTGCGAGACGAATACATAACGGTACCACTGGTATACATTGTGATGTTTGGAGTTAGTTTATTTGTTATATTGTCACAAGTTCGGTCAAAAAGAACCGTGTGTTACAAGAGAGAAACCCCTATCATCGGACATCTCCGCCTTTTGTTCAAACTGTATTTCTTAAGTACATTTTGTAAATTGCAAAAAGAAAAAAAAACCAGCAAATTGTAATTATTGCAAGAAGGCGAATACAACAAATGGTGATGTCTCCTGAATTTTGAAACACCCCGTTGTATAGTTTTAAAGGTTTCCTTGGGTGAGTGGCCGAGCGGTTAAGACAGTGGAACCGTAATTACGTAGCCATTGGCAAGGGTACGAAGCTCACTCGTGCCATGGTTCTGGTGATAGAACGAGTCTTCTCGGATAATAACTATAAACTGTAGGTCCAGTGTACACATTTACCTCATGTGAACCTAGTATCGTAAATCTGTCGAGACGAGTAGGGGTTAACCCGGTGTACTAGTACATCACAGCCACTGATCATAACTGGGCCCTCTGGGAGACCAGTCTTTGGCTGAAGAGGTCGCCTAGTATAAATAAAATATTTCAATCAATTCCTGCTGAATAGAATTGTCCTCTCCAGTATATAGGTGTCTCAAATGAAGATGATTTTACTTTATCTAAATTTAGTATAGGGCCTAACAGTAGTAATAAACATTTTTTTTAAATGGAGATACTAAGTTCAAATACATGAGGTGTTATATCGATTCCGCCGCTTTTCTATAACGACATAAAATATGAAATCGTCCAATTATCGTCTTTTAATATTGATTCCTGAAACGGAAATGACTTCCTTACTGACTCATAGTTCACTTTAAGATATTGAGACCGGAATGTGTCGGATTATATAGTAGACAGTTGTTGTCTATAGACAGTCCAATGTCAATAAAGGTGATGTGATTGCTAAAGTAGTTCGTTCATACCATCATCATTTATAAAATAATTACGTCCACATTGCTAACATTATCCATTCACATTTTGAAATCTAAGTATAATCTGAATACCTAAGGCCGATGGAACTTCATATGTTCCTCAACGTGCGCCTAATCGTCCGTGACGTATACACGTCCGCGGCAGACACGAACATGTGACAGGCGCGTGCAAATGTTGATGGAAATGTATACGACGTTCGTACGCGCATGTAAACTTCAAATAAATCAATGTATACCGTGCCGTAGGCCTACTTTAGCTAATTAAATGCTTTTGGCCAATTGTTGTTTTTACCGGTATAAAATGATTCAAAATACCTAGTATCATTCCTGTAGATTCTCCTATATGTTGTAACCGTATCTCTGATATTAAAATACATTGCATTTGACGTTAACTTTAACCTTAAAAACAATTCCTATATATACAGAACTAAAACTGCAACACTGATGATAATTACGTCACTTTTAAGAATGTAGGGCTAGTGCAAAGCAACCGATTCCTTCACTAAAAAAAAAGAAATTCGTCGTTGTTGGTAAACAATTATATTGACACTAAACATGTACTTTATACGATAGAAAAGTTCATAGCCAACCGTTATTGCATTAAATTTGCAATAGGCAGATATTATATGATAAAATATCTCTTTGTATCGTTGTGCCGACATGTGAAATCGAATCAAATTAACAGATGCAATGCTATAATGTAGCTGTTAAAATATATTCGACAAAGAGCCACCAGTTTTAATCAAAATTCTAAATTTTAATTTAAAAAGGTTGGTAGCTAACAAACATGATTAAATTAAAGTAAATAGTATGATAACCTTCATTCGTCATCAAATAAGTTATTATTATTTATTCCCACTCAATTATTATTTTATGAGTTTGATGGGGGTTAAAATTGTGTGCCACGGAAGGATGTTGACTGATGCGCGTTCGAAAACCAACCTGCTGTATGCGCCGTATAGACTAGGCCGCCGCCGACTTCGCGGCCAATAGAAGCGCTGTATTGTGTAAATTTACCTCCCGTCCTCACGTTTCTACTTCTACGTTGAAGATGGAAGCAGCGGATTAATTGAATAAAAGTTTCCGTGACGTGTTATAAAACTAACGAATGTTTTGTATCCGTTACATGGGACTAATATGTTCATTGCTTACTGCCTGTCTTATTACTCGGATCAACTCGGCTCCACTCGGCTCCTCCGTTTCGGATCTGATTTCTTCGTTTTTTTGGATTGGAAAGAGTGGGGTGGTGGTTAGGTTTTATTAAAATGACGGGAAATCATAATAGTTAACAGTTTATTAATCGTAACTTTTCAAATCTACGGCATTATAGGAATTTAATTACGAAATATAAGCCGTTGACAATTCTGTACATGTGTTGAAAATACCTGCAGCCGGCGATCTACCTACACTTTTGCTACCATCCATCTGACGTTTCAAATTTGGAAACTGACGCAATCCGTCTTTTCAGAGATCATCTATATAGTACCGGAAGGGTAGGGTTGAAGAAAGCACTGGTTCACACTGTTGAACCAGTGATAATTGATTGAGGAAGTATTTAATGATCAAGACAATTAAGGGGTTTGAACTAATACCCCTTACATTTATTTGTTGACGTTATACATTTTACCAAGCCTGTTTCTTTCCCCTCAAATGTTACCCCTCATAAAACATCTGGCACCTGTTGGTGCAATGCTATCTCCACAAGCAGGCCTACACAGTTATAACACCAAGGAGCCATGCGAGTATCACCGACCCGCTTGAGATAGGAGGATCCTGTTTATTTGCATTATGGATGTGCCCTTTGCATTTAGTAAACTTTCTTAACAATATCGATCAATCATACTTACAATATAATATTGATAACAAAAATGGTGGTTTTATATTAATGTTCTACACTCTCTACCATTGCCCTCTTTATCGTTTCCTATCGTTCAAAGGAGAAATTAAGAAGCAAGCGATATCCGGTGAAAGCTGGTAGTGTAATATTCACCGAAGTTCACACACAGTCTCGGAAACACGTGCCTCTGATAAATAAATGTGTACTGCAACGTATACGGGAGATGAGTCACCATTCGCCTTGCTTCTTCCTTTTTAAAACCTTGATCAGACATCTGTCATTGTCCAGGGGGACTTCAAATGAGATCTGAAACAAGTTAATATTGGTGTGTATAAAATTAATATACAGTCAGACCATTGATAGAGTTTGGTGTGGCGTACTGTGATAATGGTACTACCACCATTATACTCTGACAGAGTTTGGTGTGGTGTACTGTGATGATGGTACTACCATTACTGAACCCATACGAGAGGAAACATACAACATCAAATTGTCATTTTAGTAAAAATACTAAAAGTAAGCAATAATCTGAGCTAAGAATTGGTATTTGAATTTTCTATAGGCCTACACGATAATTACATTTTATTTTTACTACTAATGTTTTTGTTCTCATTTACCGTAAGTACCTTGTTCAAGTCGCCGTTCTTCCCCGGGTTCTCCCCCCCCCCCATCCCAAACAAAAACAAACACACTGATTAATAATACAAAAATAATTAAAAATAGAATAGGTCATTTGCCGTTTTAAAGTTTTTTTTACTTGTTAAAAAACGAACAAAAAAACAATGATTTTACTTTGGCATATACACAAACATACGGTTAAATTGAACCAAAAACCCATTTTGACTATTTTTTGGGGTTTAAATTACAGTTTTTTTATGTAAATTACTTTTTTTTCAATTTTTTTGATCAAATTCAATAATTATTATGTGACATTAAATAGAATTATTCACAATCTTTAAGATATCAGCTTGGATTTTTTAGAGAAAATCTTTTAGGAAATGTACACAGGCCTGGACGTGACACATATTGTTGGTGGGATCGGATATATACAAATACTTTACTGTATGAACACGTCTTTATAATATGATTTCTCATAAATCACCAATAACTGTCATTTTATTTATCTAATCTGTTTATAAATACACCATAAATCACTACAATACAAGTGTTTATCCTACAGTATCTTTTCTTTACACTTGGACAGCACAAATGACCGGAAGTTGACTTCACCAGTTTAATCCGACCGATACTTGACCTTTGTTTTGCTGAAGATGAACTTTACATTCAAAAACACCTTGCGATAAAATTATGAAAGAGATTGTTTTGGGAAGGATGCTGAATGTCCTGCTGGTCATTGGTCAGTGACCTTATTAAAGTTAAGGAAGTTCTCGCACCTTCTTGCAAGTCATAACACGCTGACCACAATGACAATGTTGATTGTGATTTTAAGTATTTATGACAATTATGCACCTGCATTTTTCCAGTAAATTTTGGATAAAACAAAAGAATGGATCATCACTCTAATGGGCCTTTCACACCTGCTCCGGCACGGTTCCGTTCCGGCGACGGCAAATACGCGCATATCGATTGGTGCTTGGCCACGTGGAGCGTCGTGAAAACGAAACATTGGCGTTCGATTCGCCGGACCGGAACCGTGCCGGAACAGGTGTGAAAGACCCTTAATGCGTAAAACGTTATCCAGATAATAGGCCTACGTGGAAACAAATGTTCGTTTCGATTTCTCTTATGTGGCGTATTCTTGGTACTGTATTCTTTTAATTACCTGTACGTGAACCATAACATGAAAGAAACCATTCGATGCGAAATTCCTAAAGTGTTTTTGTTTTCAATATATAGGACTTACGCAAGGCCAGAACGTAACGCAAGGCCAGGACGTACGCGTAACGCAAATACTTGACCAATCGTCGATATCATTCGTTGCGCATGCTTACAAAGCTGTACCGTCGTTGTGATACGTTTTGTGCAATTATATATACTCGACTTTCGAAATCATGAGGGTGTTAAATTCATAGAGACCTTCATGTATGTTGTGTACCTTATTTGTTCGCAATTACAAAAGCCCAGTGATATAATTACTGTATGGACAATAAAAACGATTAATTATCGACGCGCGCTTCTTCCTGGCGACAGACTTTTAATCAAAATTGCAAATCTTACGTATAACAATATGCATATATTACTACCCACCTTCGAGATCAAAGGGATCGGTCTTGAATAAAAAGTGTTGATGATTATAAACATATCGCCTTGCCTTCAATCTACCCATTGTCAATACACGATTTGATCAATATTTTAAATCTGTAACACTCTTTTTGAATAATTATTTTTTATGAGATTGGAAATGTGACCTATATATATTTTTTGTCTGAATGATGCCGTATGTTTACAACATACCAAAATTAATAATAATATAGTTGATTGCTGCACTGATATTTTGCGGTTTGTTTTTCATGTCATATTCTTTGTAGTATTTAGGAACATAAACATGTTATAAAATTCGGTGAGCAAGTTCTGTGGCCGGATTCGTTACTTCTGCTTGACCGAGAATTACCCTTTAGGGTTTACAAAAGTGATTGACTTAAGTAAGGCCTATTGATTCGTTCTTTTGTTTTAACCAGTATATATTGGCTACTTTTTTGTATACGTTTTAATAGCCTTAAGTAGGGCCTATTGATACGTTCTTTTGTTTTAACTAGTATATATTCATGGCTACTTTTATAACTGTTTATACGTTTCAATAGCCTTGCCGGTAGATATTAATTTAAAGTCGAGACCTGCTTTTATTAACATGTTACATACGGAAGAAATCACATAATCTGTTTGCAATTCATTTGTAACTCAATATGGATGGGGTGGTCGTATCCGTCAGGTTCATGGCAAGTTTGTACCGTATATCTCCCTAGCGGTCTACTCGACGGTCAAGGGAGGTCCTTTCACAGTTTACCAAACACGCCGTTGTTTTCTATCGTTTATTTTTCATGTCTACTTCAATGAAACAAAAAGAAAGAAAATAAATATTCCGTCTGATTAAATATTAATTTCATTTCTAAATGTTTGCATTCACATTCATAAACAAAATTGGTATAAATACTATACGCACTTACTGTACTGTCGCTTTTCATTGGTTAGCTCGCTAAAGCTTGGTTCCCACTAGAACGTAACGCAAGGACGTCAACGCAACGTAAGCGTTTTAACCAATGACAAGCGAAGTTATAGACAGTTAGCAATCACAAGCGAATAAGCCATCGCTTGTGATTGGTCAATTCACTTGCGTTGCGTTACGTCCTTGTGTTGCGTCGCTAGTGGGAACCACGCTTTACGTTGCGTCTACGTCCTTGCGTTGCGTCTGAACCAAACTTAAATGCACTTCTTATTACAAACCGAAAATGAAAAGTTTTATTTTTCCTGGCCCCACATTTTCTACTGCAGTTCCTCGTGTGTAGGCCATCAGGTGAAAATCCTATCGTTCAATCCCGTTCCGATGCAACATGTGATTAGTTAATTTAAACCAGTAAGTCATAAAATCTAGGCCACCTTCATATAAACCAATTTAACTGGTTAGAAAATGTTGATCAATAATCTAACACGTAAACTACCATAATCATTTTGTAAAGTTAATTTATTTCAGTATAGCATACGTTAATTACGTACGTTGTAGCAACAAGTAATATACTGTACGATAGCATAGTAATATAGAAGATAATAACTTATCGGTCAATAACCCAAATATCTAATCAGGAAAAAGTTGTTAGTTCACAAACCTAGATGCATAGCGCTTTATTCAACCATTATATCTATGATCACTTCTCGTATAGGAAATAATAAAAGTATACAAAAGGAGAATTATAGTCCACAGAGGTAAGCTTAACGGTTTACCATTAAGTAGGTCATAAGTGCTGTTCAGTTCATAGCAGAAAAATTTGCTGTTTCTTTATTAATAACACTGAAACGCGTTTTATAGAATGTAAACGCATTCATTTGCTTGCAATGAAATAGAAATTCCTGTCTGTATTTTTGTTTCTAGTTTACTCAGACAGACAGTCATTTGATAATTATAGGAAATAGATTGTTATTTCGTAATACCATAGAGTAAATAATAATTATTTCATGGTAAAACTAACATAGGATGTTAATAAACTAAATTGATTAAGTTGTAAAACCACACATTACAATAAAAACAACAGTCTATGACATGTCGCTATGAACTTAGTCAAACCAAAATAATATATAGACAGTTGTCTTTTAGAAAAAGTTCAGAAATTGTTTCTGACGTTAATTTTGGAAAATCTATTTTTAAGGCTTTAGGCCTACGGTTATTTATACGAAGTTTCATTATTGTTGTATTTTATTAGTGTGTCTTGGTGGTTACGATGCTTTGTCCCGGGGTTCAAGACCCGTCACATGTCATGATTTTTTCTACGGACAAAATTAAAAACTTCCTTCACAAGGACTTGTAATAAGAATTTGTTTATGTAGAGGATCTTATGTATATGTTTGTCTTGTGAACCTCTGAGAGTCCCTAATGATCAGCAATTGCTGGATGGATCACCCATTAAATATGGTGTAAAAAAAAAGAAAAAAAGTTTTAGAACGAGAAGGAGAACCATCGTCTATGTTATACGGTCGTTTGCAACATTATATTTACATACTTTATCTTCTACGACACTGTTTTCAAACTAAAAGGGCTAAAGCAGTTGATGTTTGCTGAGTTTTCCTGCCATACTGGTCTCATTACTCAAATGACCGTGTCTAAATCAACTTTGACTTCCTTCGTTGATTGTCTTTTAAATCAGATGTCAACATTTTGTGGATTAACTCACAGGTTGCTTTTGAAGTACAGTATTTAGATTTACAACGCACCATAACATATCCGTTGTTTTTCTCTCTTAATTAATATTGACAAAGAGACAATAATTATGGTAAAAACTTTTTTTCTGAAATAAAGAATCGTCGATTAAAACGATTGTATTTCTAATATGTAACGTTGAGATTATCATAATGAATTATATCAGACAGAGTGATGTTCAAATATTGTTTTTAGTAAGATTTCCTCATCTTTTACATCTGTTATCAGTCTTTCTTTATTATTTCCATTTATCATACACAATCATAAACATACATAAATAATCATAGTACAAAGACAAAGATAAAAAAATAAAGAATGGAAAGGGAGAATCTCTGAAGCATATCTTATAGAAACAATATATATAAATAGAAATATGAAACAACAAAGCCACAATGGCATAGGCGAATAATTTAGTAAAAATGCAAACATTATTTTTTTAAGCAAAAAGGTTTCACAGAGATTGAAATGTTTTTTTTAAATTTCCGTCATTACAAGGCACTAAATGACGAACTAATACAAGCAGCAATTTTAAGTATTCATTCGTAATCCTCATGTTATATCATTCACATATTTCATTTGCCGGGTCTGTTTTCCTAATAATTTTGTATAGGCCGCCATGCAGTATATAATGTGTTGTGTTTTCCATTCATATTAGCCTATACATTCCTATATAATGTCATGATCTTATTTGAATGTTATAGAAAAGTATGCCTCAGCATCCGGCTTTATGCATTCTGAAATAACATATTAAATCAGTAACAATAATTATGAACATGCATATTTATCGATCAGTAAACGAACAGTTAAATAGATGATATTTTTTTAATGTATGACTGCAGCCGACAATTTGATAAAATTTTATTATAAAATACATGATGCCAAGTAACATCCACATTACATTACCCTTTATAGGTCTTTCTACTTTCTACTAAATTTGATTAAAACATGTTTGTAGGCCTTTTATAATCATCACCAGGTTCATGAACATTATTCGATAAATCAAAATGTTGGTAACAAAAATTCAAAAGTACATTAAGGATGTGACTGAATGAATCCTGGTGATGAATATGCATGTAGACCGACATTAAGGAATGTTTTAATCAAACGCAGCTTTGTCTACACTATCAAACTAGTTTAAAAAAGTGTGATGTGTCCAAATTATGGTAGTGATATGCTCAAATATGTCAGTGATAATGCCCAAATATGGTAGTGATATGCCAAAATATGGTAGTGATATGCCAAAATATGGCAGTGATATGCCAAAATTAATATGGTAGTGAAATGACATCATCATGTCTATATATGGGCACATCACACTTTTTTGTAACATAAAGTTTGATAGTGTAGACAGAGCTTAGTTAAATCAACTTTGTTCGAAGTTGTTCAGTCATATAACTTTACAGATATTTTACGTCTTAAACTATATGGCAATGATTTCATCAATTCACTTTTTTTTTGTGGTTAAATGGTTAGTTTTATTTCTTTCTTTGTGTTGTTGTTCCACTTTGTGTTGTTGTTCCACTCCTGTGAGACATTCATTGACCTTTACAAACTACACGAGACATTTCGACCTGACCCGCTAATAAGGTTCGAGGGCCAGTCATGGCTTGAGCAGACTATCAACATTCCATAAATTAAAATCATTTGTTGAAATCCAAGAGAACAAATTGCTTGCTATTTGGGAATTGATTTCATTATTGATCAAACAATGTTGGAAATTGAAGGAATTATCTTGGCTGTAACTCTTCATTTACCAACGACCTTAGGGAGGTCGCTGACACTAACTCTTTCCAGTCATACAACTCGGATGGACTGGACAAGCATCCGGACAAGTGCCCGTTGCAAACTGGAAAATGTTTCTCCTTCAACTTTTCCCCTGTTGATAAATGAACGAGGCCAACTATTTGATTATAGTTTTTTTTTTTTATAAAATTCTTTATTGACTTTTTAACACTCATTGGCAAAGACAGTGTTAATTAATTGGCACTTAATGTAAGCTATATGTAATACATTGGCTTTGGTAAATCAAAGTTCATGGCGTGGGTATGAACTTCGTGGTTCTCAGGTCTTAAGTGTCGAATGGATTTATGGTTATTAGTTTGATAGTACTTTTTATATTACAGAGGGCACATGGGTGTAATATATTAATTATTGAATACGTGTTATTTTTATATCTTACATTCATTTTAATTTCTCCTAACATATCCCCATATTAAAATTTTGCATCGGAAATTACTTACTTTCTTAATACGAAACTGTACCTTTTAAAAAATCGAAAAATGTATGAATTCTGTAAGATAAAAATCGGTACATTTTCCTATTTTAAGAAACATTATTGCTGAATTCTATAAAGTAAAAATCGACAAATTATTTGTTATTTTTTTTAAGAAAGTTTGTGCATGAAAAAAAAAATTCTTATTAAAAAAAATTGTGAATTCCTTAATTTTTGTTGGGACAAATTTTGCTTGAAACAATTCTATCAAGTAAAAATTCTCATTTTAGGAACGTGATTGCATAAAGAAAGAGCATAATACAAATTGTTTAATTCCTTTTGCCTACCTGTACTTTAAGAAACATAATTACTTGAAACAAGAATTCTATAATAAAAATGGTTAACATTCCTATGTATTCAAAATATTGTTTGAAGAAGTACAGTACTATAGAATGTCTGGTATTCTTGATACGAATTTATATTGAGTTAAGTAATACGGTATTTTCATGATAAGAATGTATGCGATTCGTGTAAGAAATGTTTCGATTCTTGGTAAGCAAAAAAGTATTGAAATACTGTACGGTTAGAATTGATTGATTTCAAGAAATATTTGGCTTGAAAAAAAAGTTTTTTCCCTCTTAAAATGAGAATTGGAATTTTGCTGTGTCTAGGTTTAGGTATAGCTAATAAATAGACCGCGAATTTCATAGACGTTATCTATTAGAAAAGAGTTAACATTGGAAGAAAATCGGTGGTATAGATAATTTTTAACTTCGGTAGAAACCATTTTACAGAAATAAATTATAAAATATTAAATGCAATTTATTACCGATATAAAGTATAGGCTATGCCTGTCTATCACTAAATTTCTTGGTTAAATAAAGGACCTATAAATGTATAGGGCCATGGTTAAATTAAATGTAAGCTTTTGTTTTATTGTCATTCCGCCACCCACCCCCTTCAAAATCGTACTTTTAAAAACATTTTATTCGAATATTCTGGTTAACGATATGTGTTAATTTATTTTTCAGTGAATGCAAAGATGGTGGTATAGCTGGTGGGGTGGTTGGCTACAAACTGCTAAAAAGGTACGTATTTTTTTATTACCTAACTAGCTAGGCCTACTAAGGACAAGGTAGTTTGGCCCTAGATAAACATTATTTAACAAGTTTGCTAATAATTTACCTCAAATAAACGCGTAAACATCTTTTTAATTTAAATGTTTAATATTATTTCCATGGTTTATAAAATACAGTACAGTAGTACGGCATTATGTTTATTGTTACGACTTTATTAAGTTTCAAATAAAAGTTTGTGGAGGCGCTGTGTAGGAAAGTATCGCACATCAAAAAGAAAATAATAATATGCAATACAACTGCAGTGTATACCGTAACATTTTGTTACTACACGTGACTGTACGTCGTCGTCATCGTTTATCATCAGCGTTAATACACGTGATCAAATGAGACAGACTGAAGTAAATAAGCTCGTCTCACACAATTTATGTGTACAGGTATTCTTTTGAGAGATTTATTGCTACGTGTACTTACGTCATTAATTGTTAACTAAAAGCCCAGATACCATGTCGATATAGGAACTTTGTATATTTTTTCACATACAATCTTCTAAATCAAACCAATTTTAATTATGTCTAATTACAAATAAACATTAACGTTAATTATAATTTATTTCATACATGTTTGTGTATCAAACATTGTGTTTCTATGAATAGAAGATATGGAATGGAATACCTCAAGGTAATGTTGGCACATATGACATCGGATTTTGCACTTTGTAAATTTTCAAGCTTTCAAACAAAAAATAAACCTTTTTTTTCACAGGGTTTCGCGAGTTCAAAGTTTTAACACCAAAATGTTTTAAGACAAAAAAAAGCCTAAACACAGAAAAATAATAAGCTTTACTAACATTGTTTATATTGACAACCTAAATTATCAACATTCTGTAGCTATCACTAGATTGATCCTGACTGACTATCGCAAGTCAGTCAGATACAAGTCTAGGTGGTATACATTGAATATCAGCAGGGTAGTAAATATTCATCTAGCCTAAGTCACGTTATTTTAGTTTTAGTTTTTAGACATTACAATTGCATTTCAAAATATATTGTTTTTGCTTTCTTTTATAATCTATATTTTTATAAAAACAAACATCTAGACCTAAATGTATTTTTTTTAAATAAGTTAGGCCCATTTTGAGCACGTAGGCCTATACTTGAATGAAAAGGAAAAAACAACTTCAGGCAACTCGTAACTTAATTCTTTTATACTGAAATAACAAAGAGTTGAGCTTAACAAACGTATAACCAAAGATTTTATTTATTTTGACAGGTTTTAAATTGTGTTAATTATCGAATCAAATACACAGACCAGTACGCTAATGCCTTTTCCTTATGGGAATAAGCAAGATAATATCCGTCTCAAAATAAGATTTGTTTACCTTCAGGGTTTATATGATTTCCTTTTCAAAATATGTCTTAACTCTTATTATAAGAACGTTCGTTATGACAAACACGAACTCAAATCAAGTAGAAGTTCAAATTGAAGCACTCTAGTTGAACTTAACACCGAAATGCCTATTGGGATATGGTGTTGCAACACGTGACAATTGCATGAGTCGTCTTTAGACCTTGCATATTAGTTTTAAAAACTAAAATTAAATCATGAATATGTTTTATAATTTATATTAAAAAATACTGTTTTAGGCAAATAAAAAAAACATAAACAAATTTATGTTAGGGATTAAGCATTTTCTTTGTACTGAGTCTGTATCTTATATATCTTTATAGTACCGTATATCATAGTATAGGCAAATGCTGTAATAAAGTATCACATAGTATCACATGTGAAATGCTTAAACATTTCGATCATAATGCTATTTCGATGGAAAAAACAATGATTATATCCTTTCAATTCAATTCTTTTCCTGAATTATAGGCCTACCTGCATTTCTAACTAATAAATATTTTCCCCTCTAAATCATATATTACGGTATCGTTCTAAAAACGATACAATGCCATCTCTCCCTTTAACCTAAAAAAAACAAAAAACAAGTCGAGGGGGCGATACCGTTAGTTCAGTCAGTAGGCCTACGTTTCCTCACCAAAAATAATACTGCAGAACGGATATCGCTACTATCCTTCCATGCATGATGATTGACGTATAACAGTTGCTTAGCAAAATTGCCCAGGTCAGTCCTTAATCGACGTTATTGGTTACGCCCTTCTATCATCTATCACATAGATTACATCAGATAAGTACAGTGTATTAGGTTTTGTATCACAGCATAGGCCTATAACATGTATAACATGTATGTATATGGAGTGAGTTGAGTGGCCGTGCGGTTAAGACAGTGGAAGCGTAATTACGTAGCCATAACATCGGCAGGGGTTCGAGGCTCACTCACTCCATGGTTCTGGTGATAGGACAAGTCTTCTCGGACAAGGACTATAAACCGTAGGTCCAGTGTACACAACTTAGCTCGTGTGTACTTTAAAGAACCTAGTACATCTTTCGAGACGAGTAGGGGGTTACCCCGGTGTATAGTACATCACAGCCACTGATCACCAACTGGGCCCTCTGAGAGACCATGACTGAAGAGGTCGCCCATAGTATAAATATAAAACAATACAAATATATATTAGGTTATTAGTTACTGCAACACATAAATAACATAACTTATTTTTATATAAATAAAAATAACGCATCCATGACAACTCCATACATGAATTTGAAAACGAAAATATTTTATTTCTGTATCAAATTAATCCCCATCATATATATACTCCCCACCCGTACCAATCACCCGCAAATATGCCTACCCGTCAACCGTCTCATCCCATAATTCTCCCCAGCCACACCAATCTAACACCCCACGCCCACCAATCTAACACCCCCTCCCCCAATGGTCCTTTTGGCATAATGGACCACCTATTATACACGAGCACTCATCGTTTTAGGCCACTGGGAACAGCTCACAGGATCCATCACCACTCGCTAAAAATTGTACATGTTTTGTAATGTAGGCCTATCATGCCAAGAGTGTCCTCACCTGTTTGAATCATCAACAATTCCCTGATGATAAAAGCCTCACATTCAGGTGTGGTGTTGAAAGGATCCGCTTTGAATAGTGGTGGTACAAATCATTTATTATATTGAATGTAATGAGTTACTGAGAGATTAATTGATCCGCTTTGGTCCTCGCATTGCCCATTATGGTGAATACTCATTGGCCTAAAGCTATCGATGAATTATTAAAACATCGCTTAACTTTTATAGACGAAGATTTATTACAGGTAAGGCACAACAACAGCTGAATTCGACATATTATTCTGATAAACTTTTCTAGGCCTTATTCACTATCCTCAGACAACCACTGGGACAACCGCCCTGAACTATTTCCATGGGACAAAACTCAATTGGACGACTAAGGCCTAGGGCTAAAAGTAGCTCCGCGTTTCTTTGCAACAACATTGATAATAACTTAAGCTTGGTTCCCACTAGAACGTAACGCAAGGACGTAAACGCAACGCAAGCGTTTTAACCAATGACAAGCGAAGTTATAGACAGTTGGCAATCAAAACCGAATAAGCCATCGCTTGTGATTGGTAAATTCACTTGCGTTGCGTTACGTCCTTGCGTTGCGTCGCTAGTGGGAACCACGCTTTAACGTACTTTTCGACACTGAGTGAACTGAAAACCGTGACATTTTAATGTAATTGAAAATTTATATTTTACCATTAGGAATAGGCCTATCAATATTAAATCTTGGTAGCTACTATTTAAGCTGTATAAAGAGTTTAGTTTAGCTTGCATAATGCTAAATTTGTTTCCTATAAATAGCACAATTATATAAACAGATTTTCGTGAAAATAAAAATAATTCGTCTAAAAACCAAAAATAATGTTTAGGCATACGATTATAAAATTATATTATATGTTGATATATGTTAGTTATATATACAGCCATATATATAATATATAATATATACAGCCATGTCATGGCAAAACATTTTTTTTATAGAATAAACGTGGATATTTAAAATCATATAAAAGAAAGGTTATTACGTTGTTTGTTTACGCTAATATTACAACACAGGAAACAATACACAACAGAAACTAGAATTATCTATTGAAAATTTCCGATTTCTGTCACGCAATAGCGTTCGACATTGAAGAGGTTATATTTATATAAAAATTATGAGCTTCTTAGCGGATACAGGTAAAGTATATCGGTTCCTCTGTAATCCCGTCTGTTTATATACTACGCATTTTCATATTTTATTTTTTAATTCTTACTAAAGATGTTGGTCAAATCCGTTAGGGATTTTTTTTTCAAAATACTATTTACCTTGGTAGTGATTAAACGTCACAGCCAACCATATTCAATTCCGAGAATTTTAATGTTTGTTACGACCTTCGGCGTTGTACATGATTCAATTTAATTTATTTTGTAAAACACATAAATATGTCATAACTATATCTTTGAATACGGCTTTACCACGTTGAAACACCGGTTCTCGTCAGATCACCGAAGTTAAGCGACGTTGGGCCTGGTTAGATGGGAGACCATCTGGGAATAACGGGTGCTGTATACGGAGCTGGGGTCCCGTTAGGCATTCTTATGGCATCCCCTGCATCTAGTATCTGCCTCAGACCTCTGGTCAAGGTGGGCACTGGACGAGAGAAGCCCTTGATCATTGTTAGGACCAATCAAGGTGCTTTAAACAGTCCTGGCTTTGTTTGTATCAAACCTGTTAGTGGCGGTAATTATCGCTGTTGGTTTCGATTAAAAATAAAATTAAAATAAAATAAAATAAAAAAAATATATATATATAATAGCAATACAATAAACACACAAAATAGAGTAGCATTTTCATCAAATTGGTAAAATACGGTACAGATATTTACTTTTCTACATTTATAAATCTTAAAAAAAGAGACAAAAGACATAATGACAAAAAACGATGAAGATAAAGATTGAAGCATTTATATGTTTTATTTAGTACCTTTCCTAGCAGTCTTATGAGTCAAGATTGTATATTATATAGTCGTGGTTGTCCTAAAATTCACCGAGAGATAAAGTAAAAGCCAAACGGTAATGGACAAGAGGAGAACAGATGGTTCAAAAGATTAGGAAAAAAGAAACGCAGATGGTGGACGATTTCACAATATCACATACAGGAACAGCATGAGCTGGACAGCACAGAACAGAAATTAATGTCAGAGGCTTGAGAAGTGGACAGGTGGCGCCAGGATTTGCCCGACGGAGGGACCAAAAGGCTCGACAAACATGGTCAATCCTCTCCGAACGGGGTTGGGACCGGATGACGCCACCACTGCTGGGTTTAAGCAGGGCTATGACGCGGTGGATAGAGGCGAGGTAAGGTTATAAGGTGTTTGCGGCTGTTTGTTGTTGGTTATATCAGATAGTCCTCGCAATTGTCCATCAGGTCATTTTTATAGTGAACCTGTAACTCTCTGCTGTAACTACTATGACCGTTACAGTACATCAAATATGCCTATATAAACAAGACAGATTTTTCTATTCACAATTTCATAACAACCAGGCAGAAATGCAAAACAGATACGGTAAATTTATGTTTCGTTTTGGCTTATTAGTTATAAATTACCTAATGTAGAATATAGCATTATGTAATGCGGTTGAAGAAGCAGGTTATAGAAAGCTGTGTATTGGAATCACTCTAACTTGTCAACAAAATTGTTGACAGACGAAAGTACTATGACACTACTGTAACCGCAAGGACATCGTTTCAGTTTTCTAGTTGCTATATTATACCATGATTATACTGTATATTTCAAATCAAAGCTTGTGTATTGGAAAACTGTTCAGTATGTAAATACAGTACAAATATAGACAATTGGCGCCAATGCTAGAGAAGCGAACAGGTTATTGCATTTATATCGCCTGCATTTGTTTATAAATTGTAGTCTTCTCTAGATGCAAGTGGCAAGGGGAAAACACGTCGGAGAACTCTTGCAGAGCCTTCACTCGATGATGGGTCGATATTTTTTGTTGACAGTAAGTTTTGCAAGAATGTTGCTTTCGACTGTAATACACTGGTAAATTCCAATTGCACTATTTTACCATACTGTTTTTTCCTTTCTACTATTTATGAAGCATAGCCTACAGGTTCCGACGTATTTATTAGTTAAAAAATATGTGTCCTAAAATCACGAGATCGAAATTCATGTACGTTTATGGGGTTAAAAAAAACACCTTTTTCTGAAGTAGGCCTATCAAATTAGACTAGCAGATAAAGCTCATAACAACTTGGCAAATCCTTACCAGTATAAGTTAGTCCTGAAAAAAATCTTTTTTATCAACTTAGTCCCATGTATTTATGTTGCTTACCTCGGGACCAAAACAAAAATATATAAAAAAAATAAAAAATATATAGGTCTATACTATAGAATAATTGCTATTTATAAATGTTGTTTTTATATTAGGAGAAAATTATTTTTAAGCAGGCAAGAAAAGATTCCACCGATTGAAATAAAATGCGCGATGAAAAGTACAGATACCGGCAAGCCTACACTCATTGATTGGACAGTACCGTACATTCAGTTTTGTGAATTTGTGAACTTAAATAGGTTGATTGACGGTTCTATTGACAAGATACAATTACGGGCCATTACGGTATAACAGATGATGTATGCGCCAAGAGGCAATACCACAACACAACACATTATATACCTGTATGCTCCAATTAAGGCCTACATTGTGTATCGGGCGGAGGTACTGTCAATCAAAATGAAATATTCATTTAGTAACAAATTAGCAACATTTCGATGTATATAGTAAAAACAGTGTTTAATGAATAAAATAATGTTTATATCGGATCCTTTACGCATGCGTGTTTAATGAACAAATGTTTATATCAGATCCTTTACGCATGCGTTTTAATCAACAACCCTTCGATTATAATGCGTCAAATCAAGGTGTCCTCACGCGACCTTAATTTGATTGACAGCTGTCACTACCTGTTTCGGGTTTCTTATAATAACTACCACATGGTTATGCTTGGTTCTGTTGCCGTAGAGATGGTTATGTTATGAGATCGTGAAAACACAGAAAAGTCGTGGTTGCAGTTTGGTTTTTGTTTTTAATATTTGGTGTTTTGCCTGTGTTACCATATTCGGCTAGTTCATTCATTGGAAACATCATTTACATTTGCATAACCACAGTAGTAAGGGATGTAGGCCTAATGTGTAATACATTAATTTAAAAACAAATACTGCGTAAAATCATGGAGTAATCTTTACTCCATGGTAAAATCTCTACAAAATCAACCCGACGTAATTCTGTATTGTGACAACGTTCAGTTCACTGAGATGAAAACCTGGTCTGACCGCCTACGAAAACTTCAAAGGGGATGATGTGTTGCAAACCTGAAGAACAGGTCAAAGAACATTATGCAAGTTCCAACAATAAAGCATATTAGTGATTATGAAGAATACTTTACTGGTTTCTCCCTTGAATTGAGGTTGGGGAAGGTGTATATATCGTATTCAATAAATACAAAATGAACAATATAGTTATAATAATGTTCCGATGCCTCCTTACATTACATTATTTTGCAGTAGCCTAAAAAATACTGTAGTTTTCAAAACACCGGTCTGCCAATTTATTTTCCGCTTTTACTTTCGATCACAAACACGTGTTATTCATTATAATGATAAGTGCATTATCTGTTTCGTGGACTTGAAGTTCTGATTGGTGGAAATTTACTCAGCAACAGAATATCGCCGATGGTTGCTGGAAATAATCGAGGCACTTGTTGGTCTTAAATTCCTTATGCAAGCTCTCATGCACTTTCAAGATCGTCCTTTTGTTTCGCTTGAAGAGGCTGTGGCGTAAAACAGCGGGCAAAGGGCCGATGGTTTATCGCTCATTAGGGGCCCTCCAATGCTGGAGAGTTGCATTGGACTTCTCATGCTCTGGTGGGGCCACTTAAGCCAGTGAGCGCTTATAGTCGTTACGTCACTAAGAAGAGGCCTATGCCTACTGATCATGTACTGCTATTTTCCATAAAAGTTGGGGTTAGGCATGTACATTGAATAAAAAGACGGTAATGACAGACCCATCGATTAACGGATGTATCTTTTAACACATAATTAATTACAAGTTAAACACATTCTGATTAATATACTTGATTCAGTTCGAATCTTGTGTCTGGCTTGTCTGTTTGTTTTTAATTCGTGTTATTGAAGCATGTTAATGTATAGTGATCAACATGCTACCAGATTAAATAAATAAAGAGGTCTTTCACTCAATTTGGTTCTGTCTGTTTCGATTCAGAACACGATTATCATGCCATCTTGCCAATGACGTCATCTTTCAGCGGCAATTTGCTTTGATGGTGTTATTTTGATTCATTTTGTTGTTGTTATTCGTTTATCTTTCACAGATACCTAGTCTCAAACCTTTACTGTATTGGTACCAATATTTTTTGAGAAAAAAATTCATTCATTATTTCTGAAATTTGAAAAACAAAAAATAAATAAATAAGAATAATGTTATTTTTTAAGAGGGTTTTCGTTATAAAAATTAAATTAACATTTTTCCACGATCGTTAATTTCAACAAGAAAAATGTTACGTAATGTTTTGTTCATTATCCAATGAATGCCCAGAGTAACTCAGTGTGCGTACGAATGAATGACAGTTTATATCTTCATGGTTATCATAATTAATAGTTTTTAAATACCATTACATAATCTACCACTGTTACTGACACCTTATGACAATGACTACCAGGGTTAACAGTAAGACTTGTCTCATCTTGACCTACGCCGTACTATAGGTTATTTTTCACGAAAAAAGAGATTTTCTTGCTTTACAGTAGGCCTGCTGTAACAGTTACCATAGAATGACATGTTTCGTCTTGACCAACTACACAGGACAATAGTTAGTCACGAACACTTTTTAAATTAATTTTTTTATAAAAAAATAGTGGTAAACTCATCTTGACCCAGAGCTTTCAGGAAACACTAGCCCTTCATCAGTGAAAGAAAATGAATGTGTAAATATGTATTTATCTTTAGTTTGCTTAATATTAATAAAATCTCATTAAATGTGGCCTAAATAAATTCCATCGGATCTGAGCATGGTATATCAACACGAAGCATTAACGTGACCATGGGAAATTCCACGACGAAAGAACTGTCAGTGTGAGTGTCTTTACGTGTGATTCGTGGAAATTAGTCGCGTGTCATGATGCGATAATTTAATGTTATTATACAGTACCCGCCCGTTAACTATGACGTCATAACTGGCGTGACACCACACCATTGAGAGACTGAAAGCTGCGGGTATTTTGAAGGTAGAACTGTTGTGCCTGGTCAGATCATGTATCATGTTGGTCAGTATTTAGGCTGCGGCATGATATTAGCTTCACTTACAACTATAAGGTTTTATGAGTTGTTTTTGAACTTCCAATTAACTGGTTACATTTCAATGTACATAGTTTTCAATTAATTTTTGGATTGTAGACCTAAGTTCTTTCTTATCATTACTAATTGAATGGTTAAGTTCGTATCCCGCTCAGTATTATATGTATTGCACCCATGAAAGTTCAATGGTTTTATTACACAGCAGTTTTTATTTATTTATTATTTTGTTTATAGAATGTTACGCAACGCGTCCTAATAAATAAAACACGAACAATGTCACTGAGGCTGGACCAAGAAAGAATAAAAATATGTATCATGCATAAACCAAAATCTTGTAACCCTAAACAATGTACCGTCCTAATATATACAGATATTATATTAGATATATTACGGTACCTGCCCTATAAGCCATGCAATTTAGGCCTGCATTTCACTTTTTTCCTTTCGTGTTATTGAATCGACTTAGTTTCATTAGAAAACTGCTTATAAATTATTTTACTATAGGCCAATGACTGACAGGCCCATAGTATATACCTCATATCATACCACAGTCGGGAAACCGACAATACATAACATATCCACCAAGGTCGACAAAAGTCGACACTCCCGACATAAGCCACATACGGTACCGACTGGAAAATAAGAATATGAGTTCAAGGGGTAAATTTGAATATGTATAGAAACCACGCGGTTTGTGTTATCTAAAAATATTTCATAAATGTCGTTTGAAAATAGATGATTTCTTTTAAGTTGTTGTAATTACGATCTCACAGAAAGTACATAGAACTAATTAATCGATGTTCGAGTGATTTTAGAGAAATATGACCACTTGGTGTGAAGCTAGGCCAAGGCATGTGGTGACTTGAAATCATTCGCCTGCAAGAAACGTTCTTCGCCCTGAAGAATGAATGGATTGATTGCTATCAGGATAACTTATATGTATGCAGTATAGGCCTAGACAGACCGGACAGCAAGGTAAGAGTAATAACAAGTATATAATTTAAAATTTGAAGGAATATGGTGGCTACAATCTTATTAGTTTTCTTAGATAAATGCACGGATCAAGTGCCGTTTTCGGCTATCTCGACGCTCTATATACAGTGTATGATGTTCCATTCATATGATAGGGTGTGGTGTATTATGTATTTATAAATAAATATATATCAAAGTATATTTTATGTTATATATTAGTGATTTTTTGTTAGTTTTTGGAATACATTTGCTGGATTAAGTATGGTCAGGTCGGTCACATACCACACATCGGCCACAAACAATATCTAAACCACTGTATGCATGTTGTTATTTGCTGCCTAAAATCAATAATTTTAGTACTTTTTATCATAATTTACTAATTTTCTCATAATGTTCTCATAAATAATATTTTAAAAGACGTATTAAAAGATACCAAATTTAATAAGGAACATTTGTTTTTAGAAACATCTTAAAGTAAAGTTTTTAAAAAAAGAGGCAAACAAAAAAAACGTGAAGAAACAGCAATTAAAAATGTGGTCTCATGGTTTGTGATTGCTCATTAAAAACATATTTTAATATGATTGCAGACAGTAATAGGCCTACAAATAATTCGTTATTTTATGTATGTTATAGGGCCAAAGTTCAATTTTGAAATGTATCATCACATCCTCGATTTCTGTTTTACAGTATTATAAATTGAGATCGTTCGTAATTATGTAGGCCTACGTCTATAAACAGAAATGCAGTTAAACTATCGTACTCTATGTTATTATTGTTATTTCATGTAATTTGTATCGACTGTTATGTCAATTAACGATGTTACCATAAACTTCAGCTATGTCTATAAATATTAATCTCATCTTGACCACGGGGCACCTGGGTAATATTATCTATGAGTGATTGCCTCTATGCAGCCCAGTGCAATTAGATCACGTGACAGATGTCAAAGTACTTCTTGGTTACCAAATACAGTACAGTGGTCTAAAGTTATTTTTAAAATATCCGGTAGTAAGTAAAGCCATTCTGCGAAGAACTAGTTAGGAAATGTGGTAATTCGTACTTACTGACCTTGGTGTTTTAATATAAGTGTTGTAATTTTAAGATATTATGTTTACCTAATTAATTTCTGGATGCGATCCTTGGAATGAACGGAGTGCATGTTGTCTCCGCAACAGAGGAATTAGTGTGTAATAGTCGCCTGTTATTATTACGCCTAGTTGCGCATAAAGGGGAAACATCAGCAATTCGCTCGACCTTCACGATGTGAATGCACTTTTTTTTTACAACAACAAAGCCTTAAAACTTTAGTCTCTACGTAGATTATTTTATACAACCAAACTATAATATGAATAATGGTACTGTAATTACAATATTCCAAAAAGCAAAATCTATATTTATTAGAAAATTCATCCGATCACCAAAAAGAAAAAAAACGAAAAAAAAAAAATATAAATAAACACACAAACAAAAACCACTTTATATTCACCGCACACGAACATATCAGTTTACGGTAAACATGGACTGGATAAAAATGGAATGGAAGATTATGATTATTCCGTCAGTCCGGAATCATTTGTTTTTATTGTCATTTTATAATATTAACAATGTAGGCCCAACTTGGACGTAAGCTTCGTTCTTCGGTGCGTTCTTAGGCGTGGTTCCCACTAGCGACGCAACACAAGGACGTAAACGCAACGCAAGCGTTTTAACTAATGACAAGCGATTGTGATTGGTCAATTCACTTGCGCTGCGTTACGTCCTTAAATTGCCTTGCTAGTAATGCTTGGTTCCCACTAGCGACGCAACACAAGGACGTAACGCAACGCAAGTGAATTGACCAATCACAAGCGATGGCTTATTCGCTTGTGATTGCTAACTGTCTATAACTTCGCTTGTCATTGGTTAACACGCTTGCGTTGCGTTTACGTCCTTGCGTTGCGTTCTAGTGGGAACCAAGCTTGAGAACCAAGCTTTAAGCGACGTATTGACGCAAAGTGCTGTATTGCGTAATCACAAGTGGAAAAACGACGACGCAATAGTGCTGCAAACATCGCAGGTTTGATTTCACGCAGGCGGGAGAAAACACAATTATTAGAAGGGCATTTGTTTACGTTTCGTAGATCGCGTTACGTTGCGTCGCTTGTCGGAACCAAGTTTAAATGGGATCCTCCAATCTTTAGACCCCAACGTACTGTACACATAGCTGGCACTCAATATACGACAAGCGCCCGCTAGATTATTGTATTGGTCCATGGATGGATGAACGAAATGTAGTTTCCTAGTTTAGTTGTGTCCGCCTTAATATTTGTAAAAAGATAAATATTTTGGCCAGATTGAAATTTTTTGAAAAATCTTCTCAGTTAATCGTTTGAGGAACAACGAAACCATCAAGAAGGTAGTTAGCATCTAATTTCGTATTTTTACCATTGGTTTGATAAAAAGAATTTTATACATTCATCATTTGTGATTACAAACCCAAACCATGAGATGGATATTTATTATTAAGTTCTCCCTAGGATGAAACATGTTTGTTTTATATAGAAAAATTCATATTTATCGTTATCGTCGTAGTATAAATGGGCATGTAGGGGTACACAGGGTGCCCTATTTAACAACCAAAATACAACTATGAACTTTTTATTATCAGTTTATTTTTTAACAAACTACCGTACTTAAAAATGTATTTGTTAAAAAAATATAAACGCAGCTTAAGCTTAACATTTAATTCGCCGCTCTGCGCGAGGCAACACGATAGAGATTCGCCCTTGTCACGTGTCATTTAAGTTACGTCATGTTGCTATGAAAGACAGCGATGATTGACAGGCAGTGACGTATAATATTATACGATGGTGCCTTCATAAAATGCTTTGTATTTACAAAATCGGATTTTCTTTTCTTTGCGTCTACGTTATTTGTTTATTTTGTTGCTATTTTCTCAATTGTAAATTGACAGAAATCATGCATGTGAATAATAATAATAATTAATCTTTTTCTTTCTAAATAAAAAAGCATTGTTCTTCACCAATAATCAGAAATTTTTTTGAAGAGGCCAAGCGACGACATTTTCATTTCCACAACCTTTAAAATTACTGTTCTTTAAATAAATAATTAGAAAAGTCGGTAAGGTGGAATTATGGACTTGGACATGGTTCGGTATTGCGACAACCTTGGCTCATAGTGCTAAAACCCCGATCATCACGTTTCAATGCTTCTAAACATGCGGCTGGTGATTTTTGATTTAGCATTTTCACGGTATTTTACTCTCCCCACGTGCAACAACATCCGTCTGGTCTTTTTGACGTCGCTTTATAACAAGCCAATTTTACCGGTTGTAGATTCAGTCTCTTTCATTTATGTTTTCCTTACCTTTGCTTCAGTAAGCAAGGCACCTACGTAAACAATATCGCAACACGTGGCCATTGCAACTTTATTTACCTGTGTTTTATTTGCCAATATTATAATTTTATCACGGTCTGTTAAACTTCCGGGACGTTAGTAATAGCACTATAATATAAACACTGCCTATTGAAGAACTTACCATGGAAATACAGTTAAAGTTCCTACTTTATGCCATTACTAGTACCCTATTACTGTTTAAAGTTCGATCGGACAAATGTTATTTGTGTTTGCTTAGGCCTACCATAATTATATACAGCCATGAGCGTGTGTGTGCGGTACAGCGTGGTCGCAAAAGCCGACCGTTCTCGTGGGCCAAACTGAAAGCCCAAACAACTGATACACAGATCATTAATTCATTTTAATGACATCTTTTTAGAAAATATAAATGATACATATTTGGAAGTACTTTTTATTAGTATTTTAAAATGGACATTGGGTGAGCATGCCAAAAAGAACAGTTTAATGAAGGATAAATGGTATACTTACTAACATTTAAAAGTGTTTAATTTGACCCAACGCAACGACATAGAGTAGTTGTCGAATCAGTCGCGACAGCTACCGTCGTTGTTATGGTCAATTGTGCGTTGCGTCCATTAGGATCAAAAGCTTGACCATGTTTTTTTTCCTTAAGCACCAGTAATCCAACTGGATTACATGTAACTATTGAATGGACAGACAACATTTACAGTGTCCTTAATCAAGAGATTATTATCACTTTTATATGATTAGGCCTACCAATCATTTACTAAGTCGTCATGATTATCATTACCAATCTATCAAATATCATCATCATAAATCTCTCACACCATATGAATGATGTAGATTATGAATATAGTTTCAAAATAGTAGGCCTATAATATTATAATCTCTATAATACAATAACTGTAGCAGTACAGTATATTGTACAAACTGTATTGCATTCATTGTCATCAAATCAATATATTATTTGAATTCCTGGAAAGGTGTAATTTATTTTAATGTCACGGCGTCTATCAACAGCACACGGTACTATTAATGATTGAAGTTTATGTAATTACCTGGTGCGCAGAAGACCTTACCTGTAACTATATTTAAATAATTATGAATAAAATAATAGGTTATACTGTTCCATTCAGTTTTCTCTGTCGGTATCATTTATATCAATATGGTAGGCCTATAACCTTTAACTTTTCACTCTTTCCGTTTAAATTTAGGATTTTATACTGTCCTATCATGTTTAATGTATTTTTCAGTCAGTATGCTAAACGTGCCAGTACAAATTGTATTGCATTAATTTTTCTCTAAAAATCAATATGTCATTTGAATTCCTGGAAAGGTGTAATTTATTTTAATGCCACGGCGTCTTTCAAAAGCACACGGTACTCTATTAATGACTATGAATAAAATAAAATAGTAATACTTTCCCATTCAGTTTTATTTATGAATCATTTATATCAATATGGTAGGCCTATAACCTTTAACGTTTCACTTGAGGATTTCACATCATGTTTAATGTATTTTGCAGTCAGTATGCTAAATGGGACTTTAATTTTTTAAGCAAGTGATACGTTTTTAAACAGATTGGACCTGTACTGTATAATCATGGTTTAAAAAAGTGAATAGGCCTACACTTCAATCATTAACTTCACTCGTCACTGGGATGGATAAACTATTACGGGGTTTGTGGAATGGAGTTTTAGAATCCTGGTACTAGGAGAGGATTGAACCCTGACACTAGGTCACGATTGAACTCGTGACACTACGTCACGATTGAACCCTGACACTAGGTCTGGATTGAACCCTGACACTAGATCAGGATTGAACCCTGACACTATGTCAGGATTGAACTCTGACACTGTCACGATTGATCCCTGACACTACTGTAGGTCACGATTGATTGAAGTCAAGAACGTTAACAACCAAGTTACAGTTCCACACACAAGACTTATAAATAAATCAACCACAAATACGGTAATCTTTGTTTAATTATTATTTATTTCTTAGCAAATGTGTTGAAACAAAAATAACAGCTGCTAAGTGGTTATGCCAGCACATACCTTATTCAGCAGAAAAATAAACCCAAACAAGTACAAATTGATTATATTCGAGAAAAGATGGTTACAAAATTATGAAGAAAACTCATTATTAACAAAAAATATATATAAAAATCCTTCTGAGCTTCGGTAGAATGTTCTGTTTATAATAATTTACGAGACTTCGTAAGCCTAAACTTCCGACCCCCTTTCTTTCGGAATGTTCTCCAAACAACACAGTTTTTGTTAAAATGTCCGCACTGTAATATTCCTCCCCATTGTGGAATGGAACATGCGGATTTTCTTAACTAAAATATGTTTGTTGATTTACTATATTTCAGTATAATATAGTTATTAGTAAACCAGATTATAATATATGAATATCAAAATGATAGTGTACTGTTGCAGTACAGTACGTTGCGAGTTTATTATTATTAATGAAGAACAGGTCTATATTTATTATCGTATATACATAGAGGAAAAAAACCCTTCCCAAATCAAATGTTCGAATACAGCACCATATACATCTGGTGACGTATACAGACATGAATATCCATCCCGAACTAAAACACACATTATTGTTCTTGGAATTCGGTCATTAAACCCCGTTCAAACTACTATGAATATGAAATGAATCTTATGTTATAACAAAAGAAACTGTTTAGCACACAGTTTGAACAGGGCTTAAATTAAACTAAAATGGTATCAATACGTCATGTATTCCCATTGTAAGGGTCATTGCACATTCAGTTACATTAGTCAGAACATATACTCAATACACCGTCCTCTACAGTGTTAGTACTCTTTTTGTTTGCATGCTTCAGTCAAGTATGCAGCAGGGACATAACTTATTAAACCTTTTGTATTCATTTGCAGCATGTTCTAAGGTGTGAAATACTAGTTTCAATTTTCAACCAGAGCCATATATAATAATGGCTCTGTTTTCAACTACAAAGTAGCGCCCCCAATTTCCAAATTATTAATGAGCCTCGATTTCACTTCGCAGCTAGCTGTAAAGGTGTACGTTTAATTGGTACCAGTAAATTAACAAGAGATAGACCGACATTGTTTTGAATTTAAAATTGCACAGAAATTCTGTGAAATCTCTCACAATTCCAGTGAGTATTGCACTTAGATAAACTTTGAATATTGGTCTGCAACGAACGGGCAATGAATTATAATCCAAGTGGAATGGTGCTGTAATGTATTAACAGTGCAGAGAGTGAAATCGAGGCTTACGTACTTGTTTTGTTATGAATAAAACATTAGAATACATACATATTATTATAATGCTTTACAGTTAAAATCAAATACCTGTATTATCTACATGAGATATCCGTGAATCACATCTAGCATTTATTATATACAACTTTAAAATCACATTCAAGAATCAACTAACTTTAGCCTAAATGCTACGGGCTTGCATAGTATGCCAAAAAATGCATTTTAGTCTTAAACTGCGAACAATATTAAATATAATATCTGGTCCAAAAATTCTGTCTCATTATAAAAATTGATTTTAGTAGAAAAATATTCACAATCCTTTCACCATGGGAAGAGAGGTATTTCATATAGTCGTAATTATTTGTTATGGAAGATGTATTATTTTATCACGAGATAACGGAACATGTTCCAGTTAGTCTTGTGATTACCCACAATTCACTGACTCCAGTCCGCCAGGTTGCGCGCGCGCGTTTACTCGTAAACGGACGCTGACGCATCTGCTAAAACAGACGATAGAAGCTCCACATCCGAGGATGACATGGCCGGTGTGGTATCAGGAATGAGCATAGGGGTATTCAAGTACATGTCAAATTCATCTCTGTTCAAATCATTTAATTGTTCTGTTGCGGTGAACTGTTCTAATGACATGGTTGCCACATCCTCGGCAGAAAATACGTTCATGTTCGAATCAGAGTTCAAATTGAACATTTGATGATGTACATCTGGCTGCGACAGCTCGCAGAACTGTTGCTGAGGAACGTTACCATTTAACGTGGTTGAGAGTATAGTATTCATGCCGTGTTGGCACTGTTGTGTCTGGTTGCTAACAAGTTCGTGCAGGTGTGTCAGTGTTTCACACGCAGGGAACGCGGACGTCGTTGCAGTGTGAGATACGAAGCGATTGTCCGTAACCTCCTGTTTCATATTGAAATTTATATTTAGATTTCCAAGCTTGTTTGAGATACGACTCGAACTGTCGTTGCAGGACGTTTGCGTATTGAATGTAAAAACATCGTCCATCGACTCAATCGGAGACATCTCTGGGGTTGGCAAACCCATTGCATTGATGAAGCCCCTGTTATGTATAGGGGTTTGGCGAAGACCTGACGCGTTCGTTCCAGTGAAAGAGCTCAGAGGTGGAAGAGGATATCGAATTGATGTGAGCTCTTCCGAAGTGGAATTACCGTCGGTGTTGTCCAATGGGGTTGGTGATGTTCTTGGGGAAACATCAGGCGTCTGAATATTGTTATTAAAGTTTGTAGATGCCGGACTGTTGACGTCGCTTCCAACAGGCGATGGTGAAGATGACGACGATTGGGCGTTGGTACCGGAAGTCTCAGAAGAGGCTGATGACGTTGATACGGATCGCTTGTTTCGCTTTGGGCCTTTACGTCTCCTAGGCCTGTATTTATATTCAGGGTAATCCGACATATGTTTCACTCTTAATCGTTCAGCTTCCTCTACAAATGGCCGTTTATCTGGAAGGGAAAGGCTCTTCCAAGTTTTTCCTGCAAAATAAAAAAAAAGTGAACTTAAATTCACCTATACGGAAACGAATGTTGATCAAATGATCATGTAGGTCTAACTCGATTTTTATCAGAGTGAATGAGGATCAATAGACAAGTTACGTGAGGTAATCAATACCACGACAATGTATCGCGTACGTTTCTATAGGCTATGTAATCTTCAGATTCAATGCCAAAGCCAGTCCGGACTTGACATGTATAAACGACGGAATAATGGAATTTAACCACCAACATGCGCTTGGCTTTTTCCATTTATAAAAACAAATATAAATTAAATATCTTCCGTTTAATTTTTACAGGTGAAATAATAACTTTAATAATAGTAGTAACATAATGTGGATCAGTTTATATTGTAAAACTGTTTTAAAATACTGTATCAGCAAAAATATAAAACAGCCCAAAGCTATATTTAGCTATTATGTTTGCCTGCAAACAGTTAACGCATGCGCGTTGCTACGGCGAAGGTACTTAACATCAAACGGTTAAATGATGTCACTTGTCACTTGAGAGTGTATTATAAATAAACCCTTGTTTTCAAGGGCTCCGCTCAGCTGGGTCTGTTAAAAACAAGATTTCGATCCCGAGGCACTTGATACTGCGCATGCGTTGTGTTGGATTTCCCATTTTATGACACAAACAAGTCGCGATGACTCAGAGGTGATGCTATCAGCACTGCGCTTCGAGTTGAGGAAATTAAATGAGCTGCTACCGTTAAGAATATTGTAATGATAATGTTATATAATTATTTAGACGTGAAATTAAAACATACATACTATCTCTAACAAACACGGTTTTTAAATAACTAATTACATAAAACCTAAATAGTTGTTTACCATCTAGAACCTACTGATACAGATGCCTTAGAAAACAACACATTAGATTGGGTACATTTAGACAGATACTATAGCAATAAATGTAAAATGGGTCTCCCTGGCTTTACAGTTTATTGGAGGTCGACCGACCGGGTGTCACGATGACACAGAAGTGTTTATGATTGGTTGGCATAGATAGAAAAGTGACAAAACGACGATACTTGTGCATTGCAAGTTATCGGGTTTCAGAAATATAATATTTATTTTGAACAAAAGATAATGTAATATATAATATACTGTGCTTTTACAATCGTATCGCTGGTATTTTGTGTTGTGATCGTATCCGAATCATTTATATACTCAAGAACAATTTTACTCAAATAAAACCGAATATAATATTACTAACAGTACTAATATTGGAAAATACTGTATTTAGGCTAATTTATTTTAACAAATTAATATAAATACATCATAACAAATAATGAGCATCATAACAGAGCGTGTACACAAACATCATATTAAACATCCTATCTATAGTAACACGAAAATACGAAATGTGCCAACATTATTCCACTTGTTAAATAAAACATGTGTGATTGAAAACTTCCGACAGAAACACACAATCATATAAACCAGATCAAAATGGTGTGCGAACAATACTTTCGTAAATAGATATGGAGATTTGTAGAAAACATACCCGTCCATGTTTTAATTTAATAATTAAATTTCAGATTATACATCACTACTGTTTATACCAAAAACAGAGTGTTTCATGTAGTCCTTTGTTAGCTCAGTTAAGTCTATAATATTAATACATTTATTTATGCCCTAATCACGATATTATCATTGAAAACATATCACAACCAGCATTAAGCAAGATACTGTACATGTAGCATAGTTGATACAAAATGTTAGTAAGTTTAAAACTCATTAGATTAGATATTGAAATAAATGCGAATATACTGTAAAACAGGGCACAATGTGAGTTATTATAATTAATATCATTCATGTTGTACTGTATTATTATATTATTTGTTAAACCTCTCTATACTTATTCAAGAAATACTTCTTTAAATAGCGTGTACGTAACTAATATTATAAAAACTGTGTTTTGAATAAAATATTTTCTTATTAATGCATCGAGACGATTGTATACGTTTCGTGATTTTGCCTGCAAATAATAGTAATCTACATCAACAGTGAGTTCTGTGTTTACAAGCGTTGCATAAAAAGCATGGCAGCTTTCCATCATTAAAAATCTATCAATGCGCTAGCAAAGCTGACCTGGATTCCAGCCAGGTATAGCCGTTACCAGGGAGATATTTCCACAGCAAAGCATGAACTTCGGTTTAACCAGCTGATCGGTACTCGCTGCGGGAGGCGGGCTGCGGACTCAGGCTAAAATAAAACCACGGCCGAATCAAACAACGTAAGGTATTGATTTTTATAAATGGGAATCTGCTGTCATTGTTACACACGTCAATTGTCGATATTATGTAGATATATATCTTTTGTAAATTATTATAATAGGATACGGACGGTATCACGTGTGTTATTAAAGCAGAGAAACTAATAATAACACTGTAGTATTATTAAACACGCGTGAAAATTAAATTTTGGGAGATTTCAAAGTTTACACAAGTTACAGCAAAAAATACTTTTTGATTACCCAAGTAAACATCATTGACTATCCGTGTTACAGTTTCAACAAAAAGACATGACATTTTGTTAACAGATACATCTACAAAAATAACTTACCGAGAATTTTGCTGAGATCCGCGTTATGAAGGTCCGGATTCTGATCGGCAAGTCTTTTTCGTTCATCCTTAGCCCATACCATAAATGCATTCATTGGTCGACGAATCCTTTGCTCTTTCTTTCCCCTTCCTCCAGTCGCAACTTCTGTGTTTTTCTGATCATTCCAAGCAACAACTCCATGGTTAATAGCGGCACTTTGTGTTTGCAGGGCCGATGCCTGGAACAATGTATTGTTCAACACAAGTTGTCCAACATTAGCATTAACGCGGTTATTATTGCGATTAAAATCGGCACGGATCAACATCTCCGAAACCGTCTTCATTTTTAATCCGACAGATATAATATAAGTCCAAGAAAATAATAATAAGTCCTTGTACTGTTTCGTTAATGAACACAGCCGAAGACTATCTTGAAATCAGCTGTTCTGTAACGAATCGCGGTTTTTATACACAGATAAGCTCCGCCCATACGTCAATCGTATTCAATGAAGCGACGTTGCTATCGCGTGGACGAATCCAGTGTAACCACCCCCATATTGTTTAAACCCTGCAGAGTAAAGCAGTCAGAAACAGTGGAGCCTGTCATTTAAAATAGTTGGCAGATATCATACGCATGCTTTTGACAGTGTATTAATAATATTAGGGGTAGTGTACTGTTATAACCACGTGATATTTTGACACGGCACATGGAAAAAATTTGTTTTCATTGACTTTCTTTTATTTTTTTGTTTATTTTAACGGTCAAAATGTATATATCTTGTCTTTTAAGCATCCACTCTTAAACTAAAAACTCTTCAATCAACCAAGATATTTATATATTTATGGCCTAGTAAAATAGTAAAGACTTACATAGTATTGATTATTCAAACACTTGAACATAGCGTTGGTAGGATGATTACATATTTATAAATAATATTTAATAATCTCCAAACAGTGAAAAATATCATAATGTATGATAATTGGTACCGTATATTAGATAACACTATCAAGACGAGGTTTCTAGTAGCTACTACTGTTATGAAACATAACATTAAAGTAAGCCTCTGAAATCTGCATTTTGTTTGATAAACACCATTATAATTTATGAATTAAATATGTATACGCAGAGGTTGAAAACACAACAAAAAGCATGTTTTACAAAATTCTATCATTATTATTATTATTAATAATTTGGTTAAACAAAATCTATTATATAATATATATTATATGTATAATTATACTGTACGTTCATTATCTAATGTCACGGTTAGCTTACAGACTCTAGAGGGCGCATGTACACTTTTCATTGCAACGATGTTGTAATGAACAACGTTGAAAAAATCTTACCAAATATAATAAAAATATTATACACATTGACATTAACATTTTCCTCAGGGCCGGTATTATTATTTTGTGCGAGTTGATTTAGGACTTTATTCCGATATTTCTACTGTTTATGCACTGGGGCTGCAATGTCGCCTCGGACAAATCAAACGATAGCCTACCCTCACCATTAATAAATAATACCATTACCAGGGAGTTGTATTTAACAATACAACTGATTATACCACCATTTGATCATGTCATGTCAGCAACATCATTTAATTAATCATTATCATCATCACCGTCATTATCATAATAATCATCATCGTCATTATCATCATAATCATCATCGTCCTTGTCATCATAATCATCATCATCATCTTTATCATCATCATTTAATATCGTCAGCAAGATTTTCGATCAGTCGTATAATATCATAATTGTCACCACTATCTCTATCATCATGATTGTCGCTGTAGTTGTATACGAGTCATTATTGAACATAATATTGTTAAATTATGATTATTTCCCCGTTAAGTATCCTATCATGATTTACTTATAGGCAGTGGTGTAACGGCAATGAGCGCTCACTGGCTAAACACAGGGGCCCCGTAGCTTATGGGGGGACCCATGAGCAATGCCCAGAGAGGAGAAAACACAGGCATTAAAATTTCGAGGCTAGTCAAAACGCCCGAGGCCTACAGTATTGGTGGGCCACTTAGAGTTCCTAAACCAGGAATCTCGGGTCTCTACGTTACGCCACTGTACTTAAACACAGTTGTATTGCAGCGATGTTGGCACAGCTATGGTTTTTGAAAAGATAAAACATAATATCGTGTTCATCCATCATTATGGAATGCACAGAAAATAAACAGACAACAAGCTTTCATTTTCATCCTTACGAGGATAACCCCTTCCCATCCCCGCCGCCGTCGACATCATTGAATCCAAGGCCGCAGTGCTTGTAATTTGTCACGTGCTGACACGAGACCTTGGAGTATTATAATAATGATCCTGATGTTATGGACAGTTTGTCAACATCACTAATTGATGCGTACTTGATACTATTTGAGAACTTGGGTCGTGTTCGTACGGTGGTTAAAATAAGCGCTTAATTTCACCCATGCCTCGGGTTATAAATTGAGCGTTGTTCGTACTTGAAATATTTAACCGCTTATGCTTAATCGACGAATCACAAACCGGAAATTACGTTTTAAGGTCAGTTGTCTTTACAACCTACGACCCCATTTTCGCACGCTAGTTTCGTGTTGTATATTTTTTACTCGCGATCTTTCTTTACAATAACAATTACTTGCTACCTTTTACACTGCTTATCCTTGCGACAAACCTTATGCCTCTTAACGCCGATAATCCTGCCGAAATATGCCTTCTCCTGACGACCATTATTTTACTCATTGACGAAGAATTTGAGCCCAATGTTACACGACGGAAACACCACCGACCAGCGGCTCCCCGACCAGCTAGGCCTACTAAGCGGTCTACACCAACAAGGACAGCACCAGCTGACGATCGCTCTCGAAGCGTGTATGGAAGAGCTTCGTAGGAGAAATGACGGGCCTAGGCAGCGAACGTTTGTCAAAATTTGACACATTGCCTCTATCGGAGATTTATTATCCTCGAAGGCCGAGTATAATTGGATTATCGCTGAAATAACCTGCAAATTTGGTGAACATTTTACCTCGAATTTTTTGTAGCCTGAGGCAAAAGTTAATTGGATCACGCGAACGGAAATCGGGAATAAGCTGGTATTTTCAACCCCTACGAACAGGCCCTTGTATTTACTTTTTCTCTGTCTGTTATGTTTCGATTTAGAGGCCATGTATTTGTAGTGAATTCGTTCAAATGGGTACAATTTTGAAGGTCAAAAAGTCCCAAAGTCTGCCTGCTTTATTTCGCCGGATGAAATAAACTAATTAGGCCTACTACTCTAACACGAATGGACCTAGAAAATGTACCGTATACTTCACCCTTGCCGTTGAGGCCTAATAAAGGCCTACATCGTAAACCGTTTGTCCCTTGCCGTTGAGGCCTATAAAAGGCCTACATCGCAAACCGCTTCACCCTTGCCGTTGAGGCCTATAAAAGGCCTACATCGCAAACCGCTTCACCCTTGCCGTTGAGGCCTGTAAAAGGCCTACATCGCAAACCGTTTGTCCCTTGCCGTTGAGGCCTACATCGCAAACCGCTTCACCCTTGCCGTTGAGGCCTACATCGCAAACCGTTTGTCCCTTGCCGTTGAGGCCTATAAAAGGCCTACATCGCAAACCGCTTCACCCTTGCCGTTGAGGCCTATAAAAGGCCTACATCGCAAACCGCTTCACCTTTGCCGTTGAGGCCTATAAAAGTCCTACATCGCAAACCGTTTGTCCCTTGCCGTTGAGGCCTATAACAGGCCTACATCGTAAACCGTTTGTCCCTTGGCGTTGAGGCCTACATCGTAAACCGTTTGTCCCTTGCCGTTGAGGCCTATAACAGGCCTACATCGTAAACCGTTTGTCCCTTGCCGTTGAGGCCTACATCGTAAACCGTTTGTCCCTTGCCGTTGAGGCCTACATCGCAAACCGCTTGTCCCAGTTTTCTCAATAATAAACAGTAGATCACCCACTCCTTCCAGAAGACACCTTCGGGACCCAACAAAAAGCCCCTCTTTGGTGTGTTCTCTGAATTGGGATTAGCTTGTTAAAATATATATTGCCTGCACTCATTCGAGAAGTGTCCTCTTTATGTCATCGGTCGAAATCCATTTTTTATCTTACGCATGTAAAAAGGAGGGAATTGCCACATTTCTGGTGGGTTGCTTAATAATCGATGCAGGTTGTTTTGACAAGTTTAATCACGAGGTACGCCTGGGATACCGATAAAGATAACGTCACTATTCGAATCGGTTATATCAAATTTCGCACGGTTACCAACTTGCCCCAGGCAAGGATGTGGGCGTTCAAACTGTTAGTTTTGATCATTAAATGACAAAGTATAATACCATGACTTAACAGTGAAAGTTAACCCTGGAAACTTGTGCAATTGCTAATGGTTACAGGTCATAAGCTGCAGCTAAGACCTCTATTCAATATACTCAGTTGCTAGTTCTTACAACAACAATTAATAAGAAACTGACCTCGTGACTATACTGATTTTCGTAGTTCTTCGTAGGCCATATAAAACATTTATTTTGAATTACACCAGCCTGAAGTTGGTTCTAGATTTAGTGGCAATTTAGCCTGAACCGCAATCTTATAAAGTAATGTTCTTAAAAAAAACTTGGTTGATATACATGTTCATCAACTATTAAAAACTATTTAAAAATTAACTTTAGGAGAAATAGAATATGATCATGACCATGGCATTGGCATTCATAGTCCTTGTAAATGTGAAGATGACTGGATTTAATTGAGTCAATCGAACGATCATTAGTATAATCCGCAAGGGAGCCGAGTTTCTTGTCATCTGGAATGTTTCCTCTGTGAGCATGAGTCACATGCTAAAAACTCAAGGGCTTCCCTCTCCGTAACATAGCGCTGACTCACTGTCACATGATTGGCTTTCACCTCGATTTGTTTTTCAGTTGTCAGCCATATAAGCCGCGGCGACGGATCGATCGGAAGTTCGACTCCGGTTGTGACCGAACATTATTCTCCAGTATTCACTGGTTTCCTGTGACAGTTTAGTTAAAAATTATCTAGGCCTAAATTATATTACCTTACCGATATAATGACACGGAGACAACATGGTAGATACCTTGAAAAATGTGAACGCACTTCAGTATGAACTGACTCAGATAAACCATACCAACGGGGAAACTCATTTCTCCATGGTCAGACCGAGAAACTATTCCCCCATGGTCACACTGGAACTATACAAACATATGTTTCATTTCCGAATACAGTTGGATTGTTCCTCCCAATGAATTTACAATAAAAATGTCAGAATTATACTTTTTTTAGTCACAAGAATGCATATTCGCAGGAAAACATAATAGTCATAGCTGGCCTAAGAACAATTATTGAACATTTGCGATAAATATAATATTTATTGTAAATTCTGATCGTGAGAAACCGTATTATTGTCGGGACTGTTCGTAATGTGTAGTATACGAATACGAATAGAACTTTATTGCAATCGAAAGATTGAAGTTTAACAAAAGCGTTTCACTCAGAAAAATAACATGCAATATAAAAATATAAAAAACATTAAAAAAGGTAGTACAAACAATCAAAAAATTAAAACAAAATTTCAGTTAAATATTAATTATTATAAAAACTATATATATACATTCATAATGTTAAAAACAAGTTTAACTGAAAACATCAGAAAATTGATATAGGCCTGCAGTATAAAAATTTAAAAATTTGAATGAGTTTATCACAAATATAAGAAAATGTTGACTGAATCGACCAAATACGAATGACACATTAAGAGGCTTCAATATGGCGAGTTCCGCAATTTGTAGGACCTGAAGGAGTATACAATCATCGCCGCAGTGGCGTAACGTAGAGACCCGAGGCCCATGGTTTAGAAACCCTAAGTGGCCCTCCAACGCTGGCCTTTTCGACATATTTTAATGCCTGTTTTTATTTCCTCTGGGCACTGCTCGGGATCCCCATAAGCTCCGGGGCCCCTTGGTTTAGCCGCCAGTGAGCGCTCATAGCCGTTACGGTCACTGCAAGAATCGAGATAACTATTTCTATAAATTGGACTCTTCTCATAAACTTTAATGAGGATATTTGTTGTTGCCATCTGTTTTATTGTAATATTTCTCTAATATTGTTTTACTAACCCGTCCGCTAGACCTATTTATAAAGGCACATTTACACAGGAAGATAACGATCGACAAATATGCATTTTTTTTTACATAAAACCAAAGAAATATAAAATCTTTTCATTCTAGAACTATAGAATAACCTTCTATGCTTCATTTGATGAAAATGATATTTTACACGTCCAATCAAATGACGTCATGATTAGTAAGAGCAATAATATCGTGACAATACAACGAATTTATTGTTTTTATTGATCGTCATTTGATTGGATTTTGTAAAAATATTTTTTTTATCAAATATGGCATAAATGATTATCCTATAGTTCTAGAACGAAAACTGTTCTAATTTCTTTTGTTTTATCCAAGAAAAATGTATGTTTATCTATTTATCGTCGATCGTTATCGCCCTAGTGTGAATGGGACTTCAGCCTTTTTTAATACACTAAACGTTTATACCGGCCGAGTAACTGATGCAGTAGTATTCAATCCTATCCTAAATTTAATGAAAACTATTTTTTGCAGTGTATATAGGACGGTCATTTTTACCCTTTGGTATAAAGCGTTTACAGTAAATAAAAGCCCTACAATTCCGCATTTCAGCTTGACACGTCCAAAGCCTCCGTTGTTTCATGGAAACATCTGATTGTGTAATCCTTTCACATCAACAGCCTGCAAATTCATTGTCAGATCCTCTGCCTTTTAACATCGCGTGAAATCGTTTAATCAGAATTACAACTTGGCATTATAATGTTGTTTTAATTAATATCGTGTCACCTAACATGATAATCACATTCGCGCCATTAGTTTCCTATTTTTTGTATTAATAAACATATAAAAAGTGATGAACAAGATAAACGCGCCTATTTATTATGCAGTTTGGTTTCAGAAATGTATGAATAAATATTTTTCATTTTGTTTATTCGAACACGTTTCGATTAAGTTGGAAATCGAGCATTTTAATAGCTACCGTAAGATAAGTGATATATAAAACGTGACACGGATTTGTTTATTACGTTATACTTTTATAACTTTTTAAGCAGAAATGTGATATCACAACAAAAATCCCCAAAAAAAAGTACCTGATTCACCTTAAGGACCACGCATTGTTTAAACATTGGAAGACCAGACATTATTATTATTGTGTAAAGTGCAGTAAAAAGGTAGTTGGTGTGAGTTTTGTTTGAATAAGATCATAATGGTTTATTATTCTTATTTGTTCGCCCAAGATCCTGTATGGTTCAAAATGACAGGACACGAAAAGGTGATTAGGATTTAGAGTAAATACTATCATGGCCTATAGGACTACGGTACCTTATCAGTTTTATAGTCCTGGTTTTACACCATCAGTTATGGAACACGTTTTTTTGACATTCGATTTTATACTTGGTGGGACGAATTGTTAGTCTAAAAAAATCCACCAGCAGTAGACAAGCATTGATTTAGAAGGCTTAATGTGATCAATCATCACATACTTGAACTCTTTAATCACACATAATGGCATAATATCAAATAATGTTCAATGATATACTTTATTTGGAAAACTGCCGCGTACACTTTTGAAACAGTGGTGGTTATAAAGAAGATGCGTTTGAAATAATTAAAACAGAGTCAAGAGTACAATAATAGAATGTATCAAATAAATATGTAATTAGTATTAACAATTATTACAATTTAATGTAGTTGCTTTGGTTCTAGTAATTTAGACATTTTTCGGAGCTTCTCTATTTTTTTATCCATGTTTTTTCTTCATTTTTTTGTTGGTTTGTTTTTTGTCCTTTAGTTCATTTTGTATTTACAAGGGAAACCTCTCTCCTTCCCCAGTCCTGTACTGGAAACGTTTGCATTTTAAAATGTATTTTATTGAATTTTAGACAGATGTTTAAATTTGTTGGAATTTGCACGCACATGTTTGCACGTATTCTCTCATTTAACCAGAATCACCTCGTGTATCTGTTTGCCAACCTGCGTCACTATCAAACATAATGATATTGTTTATTTACCAATACTATTTGCATTAAACATGAGTGTAATCTTTAGAACAGGTCATCATGAGTATACATTGCGAAAGTTTGTCTTATCTTTCAATAAAATGATTGTGTGAACGTGCTGGCCTGAACTTGAACCCTGAATGTTTTCAATATTATAATTTTAATATCATATGGAATAACAACCAGTAAATTTGTTTCAATTTGAGGCCAATACTTAAATCGAATTGACTAAATTAAAATTTATTATACGCAATCAGCATTCAGTTATGATATTCATGGTCATATGCTGTAGATATGCAGCATGTATAACAAACTGGTATACCACATTATTTTATATAACGAGAAATATTGAATGCTACCAACATTATTGTATATAAATGTATTATTTACTGACAATTAATTAACAGTAAAATTCTGTGTTGTTAAACTGAGTTGAAAAGTAATGAATATACTGTAAAAACATATTCGTTGTTATATACAGTATGTTTTTTAATTAATTCGTTATATTTTTTTTAAAGCAAGTGCTTAAAAATAATTTACTTGAAGGAAAATTGTTTTTAAAATAGCCTTGGCCTATACCTATAAGCTATCTAAACTAGGCGTATTATCAAAGTAATATATTATAGATATATTAATAGGCCTATTATTTATATAATTTTTTTTATTAAACAAAATAAAGAATCATATGACTTATTTATGATATACGGTCGGTATATATATTATTATTATTAATCATTATGAGCTGAAACCTGACCAAAGTAATAAAATGGACAAAATGATGCAAGTGAAATGATATGATAGTGCTAAGTTACGCAATGGTTATTCCGAGGACTTTACACTTGACACACCACGCACACTTACATCATGCTCCTATAAATTAGGTCCATGCTTACTTACATAAATGCCAGGTGTTTAAAAAATGAAAACTCCCCTAAAACAAAGATAAGCTACATAATATCGTAGCCTAATGCACTTTCAAAGACTTTCCAGAAGTTAGGGTTATTTGACAATGTTTCCAAGTACATATTTATAACTTAAGTGGTCAACCCATCTTTACCCAAGTACTTGCATTATTCTATTTATAACTTTGTTTACCACGAAAAGGTTGTTATTCAAACTGCCATTCACCAAAATTGTGTACTTTCTTCATTCTCGCGAAGTTTGGTATGGAGCCGATCCTACGCGCCTTTTACTGTACACCACACCCACGTGACTAATGTCAGAATAAGTCATTAATAGATTGTCTTTGTCTGTTGTATAGTGTCATTAAGGATCATTTAGTTTGTTATGAATTCCTATAACAAGCATAAAACATGAAAACTATACACCTTATTTTAGGATTGCATAAAACTATATATACACCTATATTTCAATGTGTACGAAAACAACTTCGTACAATTGTCACCTACAGCAGCTATGAAAACATAATAATGAACATTATATGCTAAAGATAATATTTTCTAAACTTTTCTAAAAAGTTCACTGGGAACGGGACACAATAGTGATAAATTAGTGTTTTGACGACTCTCCGTTTTACAAAACATCGGCCTGCGTGTAAGAAACCTATTTTACGGATGGTTGCTTGCGGATTGATAAATAGTAAATTCTAAGCCCCAAGCTATACAGATTTTTTGAACCAATATTTGAACAAGCAACGACGTAATCCAGGTGAAAAGGCTATTTTCGTCTTCGTAAATAACAATAAGTGCGTGCTTTTGTTGATTGAAACCCCAGTCTGTTGTCGCACTTCGTAACATGTTCGTTCTTGCCTGACCTAGACCCACAACAAAAGCAAATCTTCCCCTATTGTATTTGCTTCGTTGTTCCCAAAATAACATTTCTTAGTGAGTCACTGATGTTTGTTTTATAGCTTTAACGTTCTCGTTTTTAATTGATTTGGGATGAACATAACAAGACTCGGTGACGGTCTTTTTCACGTGTTTGTCTGAATCGGTCACAAACATGTTTTCGTTAACGTTATTTCGACACTGTGACTATTGTCACCATAAACAAACTAAATACTGTCACTACAAACATTGATAATCAATAGTTGACATTTCGTCAGCGAACAAAGTTAACGGGGGTAGCCGTATCGATTTAAACTAAAAATTGCCAAAATGTCATCAGCTTTTAAAATTGCGCTTACAATTATCAGCATTTGAACGTGCGCATGTTACGCCACTTCAAATACGTATAAGTTTAATACTCAAACAATTTATATTCCTCTGAAATAATGATACCACATAATATGAAAGTAAAAATAATACCGGCAACAATTAGAAAACAATATAATTATATCTAATAGTTGCGTACTGTATTCTTCGAAATTTTTACTAATAATAAAACTTAAGCGTTTGTAAAGTATGTTTTATTGTTTTGCTAAACTACATCTACAAACTAATAAACACGCAACATTATGTGATTGGCATTATGTATTATTCTTCTTTATTACATCCGCTTTATTATTGATTATTGATTATTGTTTTTGGGGGTTTGTAAACAGGATAACGTCTAAGATGAATCTTATTACATTTTGTAGACAATCCGGATCAGGATCCCAATTTTAGACCGCTTTTAATTTATCTTTTAAAAAAAGGTATAGGCCTATAACGTTATATTTTTTTTTGTATGAATGGGCCTAAGGCTAGTTTGTGTCTTTTTATGTGAAATGTAAGGCAGTTCATTATTGGTCCCTTTAAAACTAGCCTACCTTTGACTGAATTAAAATGCTTTATAAGATTTAAAGTGTTACTGATAAAGTTGATCAAATTGTAATGACATTAGAAATTATCCAATGTGAAAATAATGAAACTAATATGATGATTTTATGGTGATGACATGAGAGATGATAATAATATGAATAAAAGTGGTGTTTACGCCACAAGGGGTAAAAATGCTTGTAGGAATTTCACCAGATTAGAACGTTCTGCTTTGACCCACATTTTTTGGGGTATGTAACCCAAAGATTTACAAATGATGTAACACAAGTAATCCTGGTCAAATCATAACACAGGATTATGTAAGATGTGTAGTACTAACGAAAAAGAAACAGTAAATCATTTTTTATTTAAATGTCCTTCTTTAAACTCTGTTAGAAATGATGTATACTTGGATCTTAAGAACAACCTCATAGACAATAATTTAAGTATGTACTGGGATAATTTTAATTGTGGATCTCAAGAATTAAAACACCACTTTATGGTAGACAATTTATTCACTGAAAATGAAACATTAGGAGAAATCTTTGATTTTTATTATACAAAATATTTAATGAAATACAATTTTATCAGCATTACCTCTCTCAACTAATTGATTAATATAGTAAACAAGCTACAGACATCTCTATGAGGATGTATCTGTAAGATTTTTTTATTTATTTTTATTCATTATCCTGTATTTTTTTTTTTCGGTTTTTATTTTTGTAGTTATATATATATTTTACAGTTTACGTATATATGTATTTTCATATATATCTAATTAATTAGTTTACATTTTGTTTTGATGTTATGTGTTAGTATTTAGAACTTTGTAGCTTATGTTATTTGTATTTTGTCTGTAAAATGGAAGCACCATTAACTGATATGAGTGCCACCGATATAAAGGTGATTCCTATGAATAAAAAAAAAAGTAGGCCTACCGTCGATTCAGTACAATCGTATTACATAAGTTTAGAAAATGAATAAAAACACAATACGTTTGAATTTAAACGCCCTAATTTCTAACCACACTACAGGTGTATAAAAACCTCATAATTAATATAATTGTAAATAAACAGTTATTTAGAATACACAGGCAGTGATTGCTTATCGATCCACAAAATTAACAATATTATTCGATTTCATCATTAATTTGCAGCTGTCATAACACAAGTCTTGATTCCGGTAAGACGGTGTCACGTGTGCAAAGGTGTGTTACTCATATGTTTTGGTAACATCTATATTTCTAAATATCAATAGAAAACGAAAGTAATCATTTACATAACTTATTTATTTAGTTTAAAGTCGCCACTAATCGGGTTGCTGTGTGTAATCGATTAGGCTGAATTATGAGGGTGTTGTTGTATGTGTATTGTCTTGTCGTCGCATAACACAATACAAATACTCTTGTTTTAATTATAGCCTGCTTAGTATTTTATTTGTGTTATACCATTGAGAAATAACTTAGTTAGAAATAACTTATTTCACCATGGTTATACATAATTATAATTGTTAAATTTCAAATATTGCGTCATAGTTCATGATTTGAATTTCTAACACCAGGCATAAAAAAAGGCCTACAAAATAAATATTATTTCACGCAACATATTATTTTAACATTATTCCATTCGTTTTTCTTTGTAACAAAATGGTACTGTAGTAAAGTATAAGTTTGAAGAGTTACCGACATATGAATTTAACATTTAACATAACATAAGTTTATTTTACTCATATTTGTTGGGTCTCTAAAGCTCTGTTTACACTATCAAACTTTATGTGACACAAAATGTGATATGCCCATATATGGACACGATGATATCATATCACTACCAACATTTTGTTGAATAGGTCTATGCCATTTTAATGTCACATAATATTTATATCTTTGACCAAAAATTGGATCTAAAAAAATTATTTACCTGAAAAAACTGTTATTTAAATCAAAAAAATTGTCAAATTTGCTGCCAGCCAATGGATTTTGTGTCAAATTTAACCATTTATTATGTTATTTTATAAGTGAAAACATTATTTTTTTTTTTTCGAATTTATTTCTATGGAAGTGATTAACTTTATTAAAACTACAAAATAACCTATTCAAAGTCTGATTTAATTAATCTTTATTTTGTTATGTTTTTGGGGGACAATACCTCTTTAAGCATGTCACTACCATATTTGGGCATCTTTTTTTGTCAAACTAGTGTGATAGTGTAGACAGAGCTAAGGTGGAGGTTTTACGGTACGTGTCGGCAATGTATAATGCAGTATTTATAAAAACGATACTTTCTCCTTTTTATGTTATACAAAATATTGGTACATCCACTTACAAAATGAGATTGTAATCAAATTATTAATCAATGTGCAAAATGACAAACTACTTTGAAATTTCCGTGGTATATTATTATTAGGCCTATTGTTATTGCAAAATGAGATCACATTCACTAGCAATTTGTTTCTGAATTGCATCAGTTGAATTCATCTCAGGAGTGTTTTAAAATTATAGGGTTCAAATTCGTTTTATCTATAGGGAAATATTAACATTCGTTTCTGATACAAACAGCTATGCTATGTTTAATTTACTGTTACTGGCAACCAATAAAACGATATAAATATTATAGGAAAGATGATAAAATAAATTGCTGATCTGAACCTTTGCGAGTTGTGGCTTGGTGGTTATGATGCTTGGCTACCACTCCAAGGGTCCTGGGTTCAAGTCCCGTCACATGTCAGGGTTTTTTTCTAAGGACAAAATTACAACTCCACTCCCAAAGACTTTGTTTATGTAGAGCATCTTGTGTATATGTTTGTCTTGTGAACCTTTGAGGGTCCCTAATGATCAGCAATTGCTGGATGGATCACCCTCAATAAATATCGTAAAAAAAAAACCTATCTGTTGCATTATAGATGTCGAATCAAATTTTGGGATATAATGTGTAAAGAAAGGGTTTGTTTATGCCACTGAAAATTTACGCTTGGTCTAGAACTTGTTGAGGCTACCGTACTGAGTGCACCTGAGTGAATACTTTTAATGTCAATGGTAGTGTTGCCATAGATTTTGTTACTGCAGGCCTATACCCTCTTCTATACTTAATATCGTTTGTTGTTTTGGGTCTATTTCGCAATGATGGATTTCTATTTCATTTCCACAGGAAATTGTTGGTTATATAAAGGTAATAAAGGTGTTTTCAATTTATATAACGCATATAAACTGCGTTTCCTTATGTCTTGTTGACTTTGTGAAAAGACTAAACATTTTTCCAACCACAAGTCGTGTTTGTTGTGCGTGTCATGTCTCTGTATAACCACCACTATTCTGTATTGCTTAAGTATAAAGACTGATTTCAATGCTTATTTTTTCTCACAAAAGGTCCGTTAAGCTTTCCCACTTGGACGCAACGCAAGGACCACGTCGTCGTTGCGTCGGCGTCCAAAAATTTGAACAAAACTATTAGGCGTAGTTATTTACGGGTGTCACGAAACCTAAGACCACGAAAGCTAAGATCTCCTAAGACCTAAGATCACGAAAGCTAAGACCCAAGAACTAAGATTACAAATTCTAAGATATACTACAGCTTAAAAACAATACTTGTTTATCCATACATAATTTTAAACATAGTAGGTTTCATTTATTACCACAAATAAAATTAAATACTACCGCAAAACATAGATAAACTCACGTTATTTTCGCCCGTTGAGTAAATGTATATTTTTTCTTTACAACAAACAAACTTGACGGGTTGTTTGTTGGTATATATTTACTCCATTGTGTTGGTTCAGAGGATGTTTTTCTTTCGCACAATTTTAATTTTACATTGTTCCATCCACACTGTAGATGGTCTCCACAGAGTTTTCAGCTCTTTTGACGTTCCATAGAAACAAAAACATTGAACATGGGGTAGGCCTACTGTACTGTTAGGCTAGTCATGCAAAATTCGCAAACAGTATGTGTGCGAGAAAAACGTCTGTAAAATCATCAATTTAAAAATGTATTTGTTACTTTTTATGTGATTCTTTTTCATAAAAGTGCTAATTCTAAGGTGTGGTATTCAGATTCATGTTGGGAGTTAAAATACAAGGCAGGTGCGAAAGATAAATATTTGTAATCTTAGTTCTTGGGTCTTATCTTTCGTGATCTTAGGTCTTAGGGGGTCTTAGCTTTCGTGGTCTTAGGTTTCGTGACACCCAGTTATTTACCGGGTAAAGTTGGTTTCATGGCACTGCACGCTACTTTGGTGGAAGATGAACCAACTTAGTAAATATAGCCTAAACATGCTCTGTGATGATAATTTTCCGATTAGACTGTGAAGAGTTGATAGCTTGGTTGGTTAATGATAGTCCTAATATTCGGCTGCCCGATTTTTGAATCCTTATAGACTATAGGTTTAAATCCTTTACTCATGACAAAAACAACTTTACCGTCAAAGCCTAAATCTATGTTTATATAAAGGGCATATAACATGTGTGTGGATCGTGTGGGTTGTCAAAAAAACGCTATTTATAGTCATTAGAAATAGGTATAAACGAATAAATTGATTTGGAATTTGAAAATTTTATTTTAAGAGAACAGATACAAACGTGTTAATGGTATAATTTGTAGACTCAAAGAGAAAGGTATCTCTTTAAAAATAGGCTAGCAATCAATCCTGAAATACGTAGACATATTATATGTTTCCTTCTTCTTGAATATTATTAAAATTCAAATATTAAGACCCTTTATATGAGGATCAAAGGCGGTTGATTCCTTTGAACATTGTCGACAGTGCAATCAGTTGATAATTAGTCACGATTCTTCAATTACAGATCAGTAGAAGGCCGAGGAATGCGTTATACTGATCATCTGGGAGCCAACGTGTAATAGTAATCAGTCTTACAGATTCAACAAACTGACAGCGCAGAAGAAGGAATTGAAATGACGTAAGTTTACAGTAATAATGAACTTTTTGTATCATAGCAAAGATACCCCGCCCTGATCTCCATCCCGTCCTTCCTCACCTCAGGGCGGTTTTTGCGCCGCTCCTTTACCAGTTATATTGAAGAGAATGAAAGCATATAGGAAACAATTACCATACGGAAGCTTTCAGTTATACTAAAGGCTAACAAAAATGGGAATTTGTACACTAGAACTGGACATGCGCACATCCCAAAGCATGTCTGGGAAAAGTCTAAATTGGAATTTGTAAACTCGGACTGGGCATGCGCTCTGGAAATTGATCAAATAGAATATCAATAAAAGCATTTTTAGCGGCGGTTTTTTGTAATTTCCAAATTGTTTTTCCAAATAATGCCCAATTCCGGTACAATAATCATGATACAACTAAAGGGCGTTAATTCATTATTTAGTCACAATTATTTCGGTTCAATTTAAATTACATTGATCCAATGTATGTGGTGTCGTTTTATTTTTTCTAGTATTAATTTATTGAACAAATTTGTAGCTAGAGAATTTGAAGAATTTTGTTTATGTAATTCATGGTTTTATAATAGTTGTCATTAATATCCTATCTTAGAACAAAGCCTCGGCACATGCTCTGGCATAAAATGGTTATGATTGGTTAAATGAATTGTGTTGCGTGCGTCCTAGTATGAATCAAGCCGAGGAAAACTATACCGAGGCATGCATCGTGTTGTATTATAGACAGTATGCCACTCACTTCTCAGTTTATGTTGTAAGGTATCGTGTGGCAGACGAAACGTGCCCACGACTAGGTATACGAAACAGAAATAGCAACATCATAACAGCTGAAAATCAGATATGAATACGATACATGTTTCTAATTTCAAAATCGAATAATGATCTAAAATAAATCAAACAGTTGCTCTTAAATTCGAAATTTCACAAATTCTGGTTTGGTCTAGTCTGGCTGCCTGGTCGTTTGCAACCCGGCTCTTTACCATTATCATGGTACAGTGTGCATGCGACACGCATGATTGACCAGCACGCTATACGTCTCTGCGTTTCAAATATGTATATCTAAGCATTCATTATGCATTGCTCAATACCATGACGACGATGTTGACGATAATGCCAATATCTTAATTTTGTAGACAAACACATGTTGTTTCCCTACAATATAACAAATATTTCATTCGTCATTCATTCGATGACCTAAATATGTGCCGGTATATTTAAATTCAAATATTGAAAAAATGTTTCATTCTTCATAATTCACAATATGGTATAGAGCACTAGGTACCGGTACATTTCATAGTAATGATTCATTACCTAAAAATCTGACAATTTGCCAGATACCGTACTCATTAAAAAATCTATGTTAATATATGTTTGGCAAATTGCCAATAGTTTTGAATTGTCGTGTTCTTGCTATCTTGTTAATCATCGAGTATTTTTACTAAATCATTAACCTTGATGTTGCAAAGATAATCAATGACATTTCCAACAAAATTGTTTTGTTTAGATAGGCCTAATTACCAATAATATGAAAAAGATTTAAAAAAAAACCAATATATTGCTGCCAACATATACACGATAGTTCTAATTATAATCTACTAATAATCTCCAGAAGGTTTTTAGAATCAGTGCCTCAATCTTTCTTGGAACTTTCGACAAATGCTCACCAGGAACTGGGTGACGTAACCAATCGTTTTCGGTTTTAGACCGCGATCCCAGGTCAGGAAAATGCTTTATTTTTAGACCTACTGGTCCTTTAAATAACTAGTTCCAGGAATACCGGTGGGAAAGCCAATGGCATTGTGCAGAAAAATGGGATTTCCAAACCGTACCCTTACACAATATGTTCTCTCGCTTGTGATTGGTCAACTTACTACGTTGCGCTTATGTCATTGCGTTGCGTCTCTAGAGGGAACCAGTCACATACTCTCATAACGTGTAAATACAGCATGAGACTTGCTGGTAAGTCTACCCTAAACTCATTACGATGACACGGATACTATAATTATGGCTCTAAACTAAAATTGTAATTTATATTTCAATTTTACCTATAAAAAGTGCCGAATTAAATAGTTTTCGTTTAAATTCATTTTTTGACATGCCTTACCCACAATGTTGATGTTGCCAGACAAAATTTTATTTAATAAACGAACTTCACATTAGTATGGTTCAAAGTTCTGTATAATAAAACAGTAATTATTCTGTCTTGTGTTGAAGAATTATAAATACATGCGGTACACATTGGGGGGAAATACCAGGTAATCTAAATGATTCACTTGGCGGCATTGCTTTGATCATGACACACCTGGTAAGGTTGACAGCGTATGTTTATATTGAACGCTTACAATTAAAATTTAATGTATTTGTTCTTAATAATATGGCAAACATTCATATCTTTATAACGTGTTTTGTTCGTGTGCCAAAGAACAGACTAAGTCTGCAGTACTAGGAAAATCCAAAGCCGGCCGCTGCAAAATGAATGTAAATATACTCAGGCTGACCACCAAAGCTCTGTCTACACAATCAAACTTTATGTGACAAAAAAAATGTGATGTGCCTATATATTGACATGATGATGTCACATCACTACCATATTTGGCCACATCACAAACTCTTATGGGTTAACCATGCATTTTCCTAATTTTATATTTTATATTACTATTTTACACCTCCTTGGGGTAACCAACTGTTTTTCAAAGTACTGTAGTAGTATTGTACTGTAAAACCGGTATGGTACCGTACCGTAAAACCGGTATGGTACCGTAAAACCGATATGGTACCGTAAAACCGGTATGGTACCGTAAAACCGGTATGTTATTGTAAAACCGGTATTCTACCGTAAAATCGGTATGGTACGGTAAAACCGGTATTGTACCGTAAAACCGGTATGGTACCGTAAAACCGGTATGGTACCGTAAAACCGGTATGTTATTGTAAAACCGGTATGGTACGGTAAAACCGGTATTGTACCGTAAAACCGGTATGGTTGTATTTAGTCATTTAATCAATCAATCATGAGTTGTACTGTACTGCTTTATTGGTTTTGGCATATTTTACGCAATTTAAAGGAATCAGGGATAGGCCAAGTACCGATGCTTGGCAGCAATATATCAATGCATGCCTTGTTAATGCTATCAGTTGTTTTAAAAACAAGGGCGATAAGCTGTAACTTAACACGATTGTTTTTTTTAAATAATATTCTCAAATGTCTTGGTGTTGACGTATCATGTAGTATTTTACGAATAACAAGACACTAACCCGCACGCGTTGGTAAAACAGTTGATAAGAATATTATGATAAATGAAATATATTATTCTTCCAAGAGCACGTGGCTGTACTGACCTGGGTTTTGATTGAATTGAATTTAATACCCGATTCTTGACTGTATCTGCATCCTGAATTCAATCCTCCATGCAAAATTATCCTCTATATCGTACCGTACCAAAGCCCGATCAAAATGTAACAACTAAGTAAACTTAGGCATTTAATGTTTCTTCGTAAGTTTATCGGTTGACATGGAACTAATAGAACGGTATGATGACATAACGATTCCTGAAAACGTTTTTTCCCGGTTATGTCCACTTGTATTGTTATCATAATATTGTTATCATTATAATTAATACTGGTAAGTTACTAAAGATTAAATAATATTGGTGTTGATGACTTCCACTGACGTGCTATTTCATGATGCACCATTATACCAACGATTAACGGATACTTAATTAGGATCGTGATGGACAGTTAATTTGATTGATTGATTGATCCATCCAGTTGATTGACAGCTATTAATCAACAGTTTTTAACGGAAATCCAGGCTTAAAATAACTGCTAATGCTATATAAATAAAATCATTGTCGACGGCATTGGGAACGTTTCCCTGTGACGATTATTACACGTACGTTTCGCCCTTCGAAATCGGAAATGACTCATGGGAACGATTTTTTTACAGTATATTGTATGCATTTTATTACTTTTATTATCAATAATTGTGATTGTATTTCTGCTTTCATTTTAACGCACTTTACATACCTGTATTTAATATTGACTGTTTACTGGTTGCTTGTTCATAGTTCATAATTCATAGTTGTTGTACTGAGAGATAAATTGTATCATACCGTACTAAACCCTACTATACCATTAGTAAGATGAACTCATCGTTCAACGTTGCAGGCGCAAAAAATGGAATAACCTACCAACTGAAATTAAGTATTCCCCAACAAGAAATCTCATTTCTTTTCACAAAAATAAACTTTTTTTCCCGGATTTTTGTTGCATTCAAGACAGGACCACAATGCAAAACAGGGTTTCTTTTACCTGATTGTGTAATCATGTATAAAGATGTTGTTAAGTAGATAAATAAATCCTCTAGTTAAAGATATAGTAAAACATACGGTAGTTAAACATATCGACTATTTTGGTTAATAGTGTATGCGCCAGTGTGGCAGCTAATGTAACGTTATTATATATAGTCTTATTATAATAAGTACGAATAGGCCTACACTGAAATTGAAAAGCATTAAACTATAGCTTTAAAAACGGAAAATTATAAGAGTTATACAGCTGGCCAAACAGCTGATTACCAGCTGATTTGTAAAGAAATTAAATTTGGCAGTAACCCAAGCAAGGTTCATTTGGGATTCAGATGTCTTTCTTGCGAAACAACAAACCTTGTTATGAATATAACTGAGTCGGTAAACTATTGCTTGGTCCAGGCACGCTATGGGTGAATAGGCATAATGAAGGTAGATAGAACATCAACTAGGTCAGTAACCGTTGATTTATGGCCAAGCGTTTCAGATGACAGGAAAATTATTATTTCAGCTATAGTGTCAAAGAGGAATGAACTCATTTTGCAGGTGGTATGAACTATAGGTGGCGCTGTTATATATTTTTTCTGCGCTAAAAGACCCACCACTAAAAGACGGAAGACCGAAGACAAAACACTGATACAGGATGACTTAAATTGCACTGGAACATACACACCCGGCCCACGACAGGAATAAATGGCACAAAATAGTAGAACACGCTAGGCCTTTTTAAACACATAGTTACACGTTTAGTGTGTTTAAAACCTAAACGTGTTGATAGCTACATGTTGTGTTCCTCCACATGTTTAGCAGTCGATATGTTTAGGTACGTGTTTAGCGTTAATTGCATACAAACTCCACACAACTACATGTTTAAGATCTAAAAACTATTTTTACAGTGTACTGAGACTGCAGTAGGCCTATTTGTTGTCGAGTGAGTACTAGGACAATTTACGATGACGAGAATAATAACAAAAGAAGCCGCTTGTCATTTTTAAATATTTTGCCATCCAGAATGTTTAGTTATGAATAATATTTCTCCTAAGAATAATTTCTGAAAAATTTAAAATGAACTACAGTACCAGTAAAACAACGCCCTCAAATCCGGAACAACCCATATCCTAAAAAGTGTATTCGCAATGACCTATGGTGTAGCCTATTTCCGTTTTATTCATTTTCCTTTGAAACAGTTTTAGCAATTAAAATGGTAATCTTATAACCACACCAGTACCGTAATTATAATTATAATTATACAATTTATTACATTTCCATGCCTTCAATCACGATAGTAATCGGAACGGTAGCTTGCGTTTAAACGTTTGAACGGTAGCTTGCAATTGGGCAAATGACTTTTCGATTAGTAGGTCATGTAATGCTCGTCAAATTGTTGGTCGCGGGGTGTGGGTAGGGCTTGTTTGAAACGACACGCGATCGCAAATCTAAAAATCTAAAATTATGCTATATTATACTAGGCATAAATCAATGTATCAGAGGGCGATGTATGTATATGTTTTATGTACCATAAAAGTGAGAAAAAAAAAGGTTGCCATGTTTTCGGCCAAATTATTCTAGATTGAGGAGAAATTATGCCAGATTTTTTATTAAATATGCTAGACAGTGGTATTTATACTGCAGAATTGGGGTTTTCAAATTATGCTAGATGGTTTAAAATTATGCTAGATAGCATGCCAGATTTGACCACTATGTTGTCAACTGACGAGAGTTGAGTCGAGTGAGTCATGCAGTCACGAAAATGATGCACACTATTCACCCGAAAAAATCTTTTGATGATTTGGGGTAAAAACCAAAAACACTAGGCCTAGAGGGTCAAGGTTGTATAAATATAGATACTGCACTTTTAGAAAGTATTTTGAGGATTATCTATTGAAATACCTTGCCATACTTGATATTATCTGATGTAAATAAACACAAAATAATAATAGCCTTGATACTTTGTTTATTGAAATTTAATTTAATCAATTTCATCTAGAAAGGAATGAGAACTTAAATTTATTCCCATTTAAATCAGATGTGGATACCCATATAGGTCATGTTGACAAGGTAAAACATTGTATCCATTGGCCTATCTATCTGAACTGATGCACAGTATACAAGCTGCCATTTATTCGGAATTTGTTCAAACTCAGTTTTAACCAAGATATCTTTATAGAGATATTGTAATTTAAACTAAGTATCTATATTCAAACTGAGATGATGATGTGCGTCACATGTGAGTTCTGTTACCTGTATAGAAATAGTTTTTGTTTGGATACTGATAGATAACTTTCTATAGCAAACAGAACAGCATTTGCTACGATACTGTGGACAAAATGTAGGGAACCCTAATATTCAATCAATCTAGCTTGGTTCAATTCCCACTAGTAGGCAACGCAAGGACTTGAGCTTGGTTCCCACTAGGACGTAACGGAAGGACGTAAGCGGAATTGTTGACCAATGACAAGCGACAGTTAATAATTTATTGCTTGTCATTGGTCAACTAACTTACGTTGCGTTACGTCATTGTGTTGCGTCTCTAATGGGAACCAAGCATTTAGCGCAACGCAAGTAATTTGACTAATCACAAGTGATGGATTATTCGAACTTGTCGCTTGTTGTCATTGGTCAACTAGCTTGCGTTGCGCTTACGTACTTTGCGTCCTATGGTAACCAAGCTGGCTACGTCTATAATCAATTCCAAATTTTACTGTGCCAATACGGTACAAACTGACAAAAATAATAGCCTAAATTGTTCAATTTTCATGATTCATACTATCATTAATTGAATCAATCGCTGATGTAATTTCCGAAACTGCTTTATTTTGCTTGTCTCATTATCGGTATAAAGTTCACTTACAAAATGCAAACTTACAAAAAGCAGGAATCGTGTTTAATTTATTCAATATCCGTATGAATTGGATTCTGACTAGAATCGGAACTATACAGTTGGCATCCCCTTGAAATTGTGTCCGTTAAAAATAGTCAACTCAATGAAACGAGTAGCAGCACTAGACCCAGATACAAACAGATTTATAAATGGTCAGATGTTTTGCCATACACTGACGTAATTTGTACTTTATATAAAATAAGTAGGCCTACATTGAGAATAAGTAATTCTTGGGTGGGACTCGAACCCGCGACCTCCAGATCACCGTAGCCTGATTTATAATAATGATATTGACAATGGCTTCATAATTGTAAACATATTTCATTACAACTAATATTGGTGATTATGAGCATTTTGATACCAACATTTTTTATCGTATTTATTTTTATTACAATGATGATAGGTAGCCCAGAGATCACAACCCCGGATCGTACGCAGGGTGTATGAGCTGAGGTCTTCATTCCTCGCCTGGAGGTATGATATATAAATGGTCCATTATGCACACCCCTAACAAAACTTCGTCCATCCAGCGACCACTGCACAACCACACGAGTAAGAATCGATTTTTATTGAAAGAACCAGCATTGAACTCTATATTAAGCCTCTAAATGCATTTTACAGAGCCACTATTTTTTATACCATACAAGCATGCTACTCATAATATTATTATTGTTATTATAAACCGCTCGTTTGGCACAATTCCAGTACAAGGTTAATTGACCGTTGCCAGTAAATTTATATCGGAACTGTTTAATATTTTCATATTTTTTTGTACTATGCGTGCAACGATTAATATTCTCTTTCCGTTTATTTATTTTGGCATGACTTCTACAACCATACATTGTGCATGGTACCTTTGTGTTGATACTGAGGTATTGCAAGGTACTTGTATGATATATCGACACATATTATTAATGTTGATAGTAGTTATGTTACGATACGATGAAAGTGTATTACGATCTTAAATAAATAGATCTTAAATAATAAGTTTAACCAAAATAATTATGAAAATGATTGAAACATTGTACGTGTAAAAATATAGGTAAAAAATATATCTCTTATAGAGTTATTGTCATTGTGCAGAAAGTACGCTTCAAATTCAAACCAAGTAATACCAGGGAGTTGTAAAATATTTTACAACTCCCTGGTAATATTAAAGTATACAGTTTCAGGCTTTGAAAAAAAACGCCCGCTGGTGGCCCTACGTAAAACAATAACCATTATGACTACACTAACCATGGAGGTACAAACATTTTTTTTAAAATGTTTTACCTCCATGTATTAACTATTTTAAAATACATATCTAATCATGTCATTTGTTTGGAAGATTGTGGGTCACATGATAAGTAAAAAAATAAGTGCGATCAATACGCTCCACGCATAGCGCGGTGTATTCCTACTACTGAAGCCGCGCCGCCGGACAGGGCAATCGAACCCTTGACAGCATAATAACAATGTTTGCGCATGCTCGGGCGGCTTTGCGCATGCTTCAGCAAGTTACGGGAAAGACTACCAAAGAGTTATATATAAGATCCTTGAAGACTACACGTCACACAAGGGTGGTGGGACACGTCATTGTGATAAGAATGTCGCCGCCTACTCCCTCTTTACCTTTCCATTAACATGCTTGCTAGTTTTTCTATATTCTATATCTCAAGTATAATAACACTCTTAATAAGGCTGTAACCTTGAATATTACCACGCAGAAAATGTACTAATATTTTCCTCATGGCTCGATTGACCTTGGTTCAATCATGTGTATTTTTAAACCCCTCTTTACACTACAAAATATTTGGCCAGCCATATTGACTATATTTTAAATCAAATATTAATCGACCTTCTGGGATAGAATGTCCCATCGCCAAAATATTGACATATTATAGATAGATATGTAGTGATTGAACTGAAAGGTGGGAGGATGCTTAACTACATTATATATATTTTTTTTGTATAATAATGTTTCTTGTGAATCAGATTTTGATTTCGTCAGTTTCAAACCTTTATTTATTTTTTTTTCGTTATGAATGTTTCGAAGATTGTCCAATTTAGGAAGTTGGGTACAGTATTTCAATAATCTACCAATACGTTGTTTCAACTCAGCCCTATTCATCAATTCATGTTAATAAAGGATGTTTTCTTTCCTAAATGCGAATGGGGAATACGGCTACTGGTCTGGCCAACAAAATAGGATAAAAAATTATCGTATCGTTTATTATTTCTTCTTCTCGGTACTGTATCTAGATTTCTCCAGTATCATGCATTTTTTCGAATACAACATCACATGTTCCACATGTACTCCTAAGCACCATACCACAACCTAACTTATAACCTAACCTTACATGATACAGCCACCACATGTGATACACATAAGATGCTGTATTACATAATAGTACACTGATACTGGACAATATTATAGTATGTGGAGATACAGTACTGGGAATCTGGTATTGTGGTAAGAAATACCTGTACAAATATTTATCTTCAATAGACAAATTTCATATTGGTTGTACGTACATAATAATTCAATACCCACAAAACAAACAAAAGATTGAAACCAATACAAGGCAACATATGATACTGGTACCGAAGTCATTTTCTGCTCAAAAACATAGAGCGGAATGACTTTTTAACTCGACAGCTGTGTAACTTCGACAAACTTCCATAGGTTATAAGCATGGTATGACGGTATCGTGAGCAAAATGATGACAAAGCGGAAATTGAGTGTATATTATTAATATCGTGGAATGTCGTTATGATTATGAAGGTTTTATCCTTCAACATTGATTTCTAGTTTGTCATAATAATCTTCAAAGAAAAATAAATATAGTTTGAGGTCGTCAGTGATATTAAACATGAAATATGGTAATTAACATCCTAAAGCCTATATATATGTGGGTGTTTATGACCCAGATTCACGTTACAAAGGACTAAAATACATTCTGTCCCTAGGCTACTTCTCCCCTAGGCCTAACTATCCAAATTCATGATTTGAAAAATGATTTTAAGGAATTCCTAGGTCCCACAAACGTTGGTCATGGCAATGTTAACAAAAGATGATAAGGTAATATCTCAGTCTTGGATCATGATGTTAATGAATGGTCAACGAGTATTCTTTACAGTAAGAGTACCTTAAATATAAGCATGTATATGAACATTAAAAGTAATCGATGTGTCCACGCTGAACCAACCTTCTTACCACCTCCTCCCCGCTATGCTTATAGTACATTATATTAATGTATGATATAAATACTATATTAAAATATAGTGAATCATCTAAGATAAAGCTCTGTCTACACTATCAAACTTTATGTGATGTGCCCATATATGGACATGATGATGTCATATCACTACCATATTTGGACATACTGTATCACCGCCTTGTGTAGTACATATTAATGCATGATAATATAGAATTTAAATACTATCTATATAAAAATAGTGATCATCTAAGATCTGTTTACACTATCAAACTTTATGTGACGTGCCCATGGACAGGATGATGTTTTATCACTACCATATTTGGGCATATCACTACCATATTTGGGCACATCACATTTTTTTTGTCAAACTACTTTGATAGTGTAGATAAGACAAACGATGACAAATTACGACAAGGTTTTGGTCAAGGTTAACTTTCATGGGAAATGGATGGGCTATTTACAAAGATACCAGTAAACAGAGTGATATCATTACAAGGCCATTATAAATAGATCAATATCATTTTTATTATGCTAAGATTCTTAGAAGGTGCCTTTAACATTCGTATCTGCGTATATAATATAATAATATTGTTTCATCATTACTCATACTACTGACAGTTCGTGAAGACTCCCCGCCCCCTCAACCTGCATCTCCCCTTCCCCCTTCCCTAAACTAAACTAAAATCATGGATCCGAATGCATGGCGTTCTTCAACTAACGCAATTTTGCCTGAATAGAAACGCTCCCAGAATACCACCTGTTAAATGAAAACTGTAAAATAATACCGTAATTAGATTAGAATTGATGTCACTAATAGCAACAATGAAACTGATAATAACAATTATTTGTGAACTGTGTACACCGTATAAATGACTGAGAGGTTTGAACTTTTATTGACCGGATATTAAAATAGTATTTTAACCTCGTGAACTATTGCACTAATAACTTTGTATTCTAAATAGAAGCTATTCCGTTAACAGTCTTCATGTTATTTAACCAATACCGGATACAAGCTGAGAGTTATCCGTGGATTTTGAACTATAGAACGCAATTGATACCCTACAATCGACCTTTTATTTATAAAAGTAAACACTTTCATAGAATGAGATACATTACTCCATGTTTAATTAAAGGATATGCCATGATTGTTAACCCCGAATGTTTGGCCGACGCTTCTTTTTTTATATCCCTTGTTGCTACGTAAATGTTTTGCTGCAATTTTTATTGTAACAATGTAACTATAATTGTAAATAGTAAACATTTTTATATTTGCATTTTTAATTGTATTGTTATCATTGCTTTTTATGATATATTTTGAAATCCTGGATCCCAAGAAAATCAAAAGGTTTACTACAATACCGGTATTATCTCGTTACCATTTCCGTAAAAAAAAAAGAGTTAGGCTAAGTTTTCATTTTCTGATCCTATCTAAATGTCTTTATAGTGATGTATTAAAGCTCCTTTATGTGATACGAAAGAGTGACATTTCACAATGTATTTGTATACAGTGCCACAGTATATAATTGTCATTACAAAATAGGCATGACAGTGACAATTGCATTTGATATTAATAGTAGGCCTTATGTCAATTTTTCTGTAATTAGGCTCTATATTATGCAATGATATCGGTTGACCTAAAAACCCTCAGCGTTCACTGAATTTGTTCTTCCTGTCCAACAACACGGTAGGATGCCCACTAACTTGTGATTGTTGTTGGTTTTTGTTGTTTGCAATCGGTTTTTCCAATATATGGAACACAGCCAAGTGCATCCACTGCCGAAAACTTCTCGAAATCGCAAATAAAGGTAATCAACTCATAGCTGGAATGTAATAATTTAATTCTATAACAACAAAATGCAAATCGAAACAAATTTGAAATGGGCCCATAACCCTATCTATCCATCCGAATTTCTACTAATTATAATTTAAGAGAATTGGATGAAGCGTCAAATCATCCGAAAATAAGTATAAACTTGGGATATTGAACAAGTTAGACCAGTACTTGTCGTGTTGTGATAAAAACAACTACCTTCTTTTCTGTATTCTAATAATAATTGACCCAATTTTTGTTGCGGGTATGGTTAATTAACCTGAATAATATTGCTTTCCTTTGTTTTGAATGTTTTTGAAGATTGTGTGAGGAGAATCATACCACTATTTAAAAACAAAGAGCATAATTCGGTTAAATTGGATGGATCTGTTGATATTTTTTTTTATTCCATTGCTTGTTTCCGTCTAATTTTGTCTAATGTCAGTAATATCTAAATGTTGTCTTGTTATCTTTTGATTTTTGCTTGTATATAATATGTTATATTTTACGACTTTCAACCCTGTTAATGGTGACGTTTGGTCACTGTAGGGTGATGATGAAATAAAATAAAATAAAATAAACAAATTAATTACAATTTAATTCGAGTTCTAAAAGTAAATGTAAAACACTAAAATACTCTGAAGATCTAGAGTTGTGGAGGTCCAAGTTAACTTACAACTTCAATAGTTGAATGTCTTCCTCACAAATAACATGCACCGTGTGTGTAGTATGGTATGTTGGCTTTAGGAGTCAAAATCCAGGCCAAAAATCATGTGACCTGATGATCAACATTCCCTCATGATATTCATGCAGTTTTATGAGATAGATTCTAACTGACCATTGTGTCTAGCTATACTGAGTACAGTATTTGTAAAAATGTAATCCATGTCAATATATATATATATATATTACATCTAGTTTTGTTAATGTCTTTCAATGGTCAATAAGAATCTATTTCATGATAGCTGACGAATCGGGTGTGAATTTCCCTCGACCAACTTAAATATAGTACTACCAACACCTTCCTTTTTATTTACGTGTGCTTAATTTTGGTTATGTAAGTTAACTATTCATATAGGCTTGAGCCATTATAAGCTAAACTGAATCAATGTTATTGTTTTTTATCCTACTGAACTTGGAAGACGAATAGGTCAAATGTAATGATCTAGTTTCATAAAATATGCTGTTTAGTTTAAAACACATGTTAGGAACTATAGGCCTACAATTTGCGTGTAAACGACGTCCTTGTCTAATTCCAATACGTGATATTTACAAGGCTTTGCGTACTCGGATATAATCTATCGAATTTAAATTAATGACCAGCTGATTCTATATGGCTGTGAATACAAAAACAACTTGCATTTTAACAATCAGATTTTGGCGAAGACTGTCCACTACTCATGTCAACTAATATTTAAAAGTTTGTGGACTTATATGCAAGAAAAAAACACATAGATATTAAAGTTTGAAATAGTGTGGGTATATCGTTTAGACTAACATTTTAAAAGCATGAGGCCTAATATTATTATTCTTTTTAGCAATACATAGTTTATGAATCAAATTAATACTGAATTAATAAAAATGTATGTCGTACAATATTGAATTGCTGTAGCGTGTTAATAATAGAGGGCTCACTTGTGAATTATAAAGGTCTCAGTCGGCCACATGATGCTGATGTGCGTAAACATTCCTCGATTTGTTTATTGAGTGGACGATGTATTTTTTTTTCTTCAAATAATAAGATAGATAGTTGTTAACATTATTCCGCAGTTTGTTGAAAATGTAAATATAAAATAATATTAATCTCTTATTTTTAGTATTCTTTCATAATTAATGAATTATCATAGTTCAATATTCTATTTATAATATTAAGAATTGTAGTTAAGTTTACTAAAGGCTGAAAATGAGAATTCTGACTCGACATGCGCAAACCCAAAAGTTTTTGAGAACAGAGGGCGCGTTTATACAACACGCTATTACACGCATATTCCGTGTAATGAGATTTTACAACAAGAGCTAATTGGCTGAATCCTAAAATTTTGTGGATTCCCGGTTGCTGTTGGCGTGTTGGAAGTGTCCTCAGGGTATTGTTTTGACTTCTCGTAAAATAAAAGTATGTGCTGTGAAAATGTTGACCAAATCTAGTAGATAATTGAGCCTTTTTTTTGTGCATATTTTAACCGATTTAGCACTTAACATTGACGCTAATCAAAATGTTGGCATAATTTGACAAAATGGAGCATAGTTTTATCCTAATTCTAAAACATTTTTTTTTTCTAATTTCAAAAGCGGAACTGCAAGGTTTTTATGGAGTTGACCTCGGCCCGTGCAACACGCTAACAATCAAAGACGTGTTTAAATTTAGGGTGTTGTATAAACACAGCTAGAGTCTGAAATGTATGCAGAAATATATACATTTGTTCTGTACAGTACGGACAGGCCACGGACGTTATTCATTTCAGACTATATTTACGTTACACAAAATGTTTACTACTGCAGATTGTTAAACAAAAATAATTGATAATAAATCATTAATTCTTACATTATTGAATAAAAAATGTGAAAGAACAATAATTAAAAAAGTCGAGCTGCGTTTTTAGTCGTGTGGACGCGACTCTATAGTTCACTATGTCGGTCGGTCTGTCTGTCGGTCCGGTATCACTATGCGTTTTAGCACGCGACTTATGGCTGTTGGCCTTCTTTCTCTTAAGTAGGGTAGGTTATTTTAAATTCATCAAAGAATCGGTGTCAGAGGGTTATTTTGCTCTTTCGTTCTCATGTGAAGGAAAAATGTGCCGGGCTTCTGGCCACAACTTGTAACTCATTGCAAAAGAACAAAATCAGGCTTTTACTTAATTGCAACAACAAAGCATTTTATTAAACTGTGACAACAAAATGTTTTGCTCGGAATGCCTACCTGACAGTACTCCTAATACACGCATGTCTGCGCCATTATTTTCAGTCAGAAACTTGCAATTTTCAGGATGTCCTTCTGGTAGTTGAAAGTTTCTGTATCTATTATCAATGGTCTCATTATACTCGGCTTCAGAGCACGGCACAAGTACCACCAACGTAGCAGCTAAAACCAGCACGTTCGAGAACATACCGCTTGTAGTATTAAAGCATCACTTGGTCTACTCGTCTTATTTCTATAATAGTTTACAAATGGATAGGTACAAACTTAACGCTAACGTTTTATAGATACCCAAAGGAGTTTCGGAATTCCAAATTTGGTTTGAAAATATTATTATTAATATTTGTTATTTCTTCAAACTTTATAGTCATAAAAGTGCTGTTTGACTTTTTATTTTACTTTTCATTTTCACTTTTGCGTACACACCTTCACTGACCTGGATATAAAAGCCTGTTTCCATTGCAACAAATTGGTAATTCATTAATTATTATTTATTTATTATTATTGTTTTTATTGCACATTAGGAGAGCGCATCATTGTTAAGTTACATATCCAATTAGAGTGAGAGTTCCCACATTGCATCTCATCTTTGTGATGCATATCACTAAAATATAACTTCACATAATAATAATATATTTATTTATATTTAAAACGAATTCAAATTACATACATACGTTGATGGAGGGGTTTGCTAAGCCGGCTTGGGCCTCCTAAATTTTGGAAATGATCATGCACAAGATATGACAAGATTATAAATTTAGTGCTTAATGTTTACAAGTTTTGAGACCTGGATCTAAAATCTGCAACTGGACTAATAATCATGATTTTCCTTGATTATTTTCTAATGCTATATATGGTGATAAAAATTGTAGCTGTTTTGTGTTTTATTTTTCACTTCTTCCCCTTTATTTTTGAAACCAAAAGTAATTTTAATCAAATTTGAGGATGTATTGGGTATACTGAATACTTTTCAGGGCCACCACCAATGACAGACTAAAAATGGGAGTTACTAGGTTAGTTGTGCTTTGGAAGGCCGGCCTTGATGATGTTCACATCACTTTCGCTTTAAGTCAGGTTGGCAAAATGTGGATCATAAATTCGGAATGGAAAATTACTATAGGTGGACAATCTGAAATGAGATGACAAATTTACACTAAAATAGAATAAGGCATAAACACAGACCAATTTGATTATTGTTTACAATAACAAGAAAGCCCACATTTAAAATAAAACTACCAGTGTCTAAAATAACAGGTGTCAATATTAAAAATTGGCTATTTTTAGAACTTAATTTTGTGTTATCTGTTGCTGCAGTTTTGCCAATGACTATGTAAACACACCATTCAATCTATTTTCTTGAGCTGTGCTAGAAGCATATAGAAAAAAAACATTAGGACAGTAGGAAACATGAGTACAGTGTTGGAAGATGGAGTGCAACATTGTTTTCGTCACAAGAATAATATATTCGATTCGATCCAATTTTGGTTGTAAACTTAATGCTCAGGTACAGGCATGAATTTTAAATATAATATTTGGTTAATTGTACATAAATCAAATATTTGTAACAGAAATCGAGACGAAAAAACATGAATTTCCCTTAATATGGTCAAATACAAAATTTGGCAAAATTCTTCCATAAAAACCAGGAAGAATTTTTTTCAGTAGTTAGGTAGTTAACCTAATGTACGGTGAAAAAAGATGGTGGATATACGGTGGATAATTTTTGCTTTTGCATGAAAATAAAAATCTGAAGTTGAATAAAAATATCAGAAATGTAATATTCAAGTTATATTACCTATATTTAGTCATCTGATAACATTTTTGACCACACCGTTTATTTTACATAGCTTTTAAAAAATGCCTCTCTATTTACAAAATGTGTGTACAAAAGAATAGAGATTTTACTGTGTAATTTGAACTATCCCCCCACTGATAAGAAAGTGCTTATTTTCAACAAGCTCGTGTAACACAAATAAAATCCCAAAAATTATGAAACATAGGGGAAACTATAGATCGATAATTATTGGAATGTATGATATAGAAATGTTTTGCCCGCACCTGGCCTTTAAGGGTATCAGTTTTTTTTTCTCTAAAATGTTACTTGGCCAAACATCCGACGGTCTGTTTCTTTGTGACACCTCTCTTCAAACCCAGAGTATGAATGACCGGAATTGTACAATCACAATTAGGAGGAAAAGAAAGTGATTCTCTTGTAGTACGATGTCTTTTTATATCGATCTCCTTAGGTCTTCGAAGTTTCTTCTTTGTGTGTGTTTTGGATGTTTTTTCTCGCCTTGTAAAAATAACGTGCGATTTGTGATATGCGACATTATTGTTTTTATGAAATAAAAAGACTAATATTAATATTTTGCAGGGCACTTTATGGTTTTGTCATTGATCACGGTTATAAAATAAATAGATAGGCCTGACTACACACTTTAATGTTAGTCTTAGTATATTATACGTTTTATTCATGAGCCTAATGCATTATACTGTATAGCTTATTTTGATAAATAAACACAAACACGCTAATAAATCACACAAATGTTGGCTAATATGGATAATATTTCTTTTTAGTGTTTGCCAAACTCAAATTAAACAATATGTATATATTGAATATTTAACACAAAAAAGTTACAAAACAGCTGTTAATGCAGGTCAGAGAATTAAGTGTTATTTCAAGGCTCACAACCAATGTAAGTTTTACTGAATGATTTTGGGTAACCATCCTCGACTCGTTTTTCGTTGACATTGTACTTGAAAACGTCATATTCTTGAACAAAATAATAATATCCTGAAATAAAAGAAATCTATTGTTAATAACAGTGTTGTTGATACACGATAGAGGGCGGACTGCATAAATAAAAACGATTTTGTCATAGATGGCGTGTCATCTATACGTCCGAGAGAGAGAGTCCGCTGGTGGCGCTCCATAAAAAGAAAAAATATTGTGGCAAATCTACCGATATTTATCAGAAGAACCATTGATGGTTTAGATTGATACTCATCATACTACATACATTCATACGGGAACATTGTTGAATTGACATTGTAATAACCATGGATTAAAGAAATAACATAATAATACATACCATCGTTTCCGTTGAAAGCGCCACTGATATTATCGGGAATACCTGGGAAAACATCGGTTATATGTTTCGGTTTTTCAATGGATTTTGTGTTTTCGTCAAATAAGAACACCCTGTCCCATTTAAAGAAGTATGTTAAGCCACTGTCGGATGTCAGTGCGGCATCGATACTAGACGGTAAGCTGGTACTGATGGTCCGGAGCCCCTTCTGTGTGTATGTGTTTGTGTTTATATTGTACTCGTACAACGTTCGGCCTAAGGGATAGATTGAGAACATAATTGTGTTTATTGGTTACTAATGAGTAGTCGGTCACTTTTAGTAGGATGATTTAAGTCATGTAATCAGTCGTCAATCATCCTTGTTATGTCAGTTACACTGTATAATTCTAAATTAATTCACCCAATAAAGGAGGCCCATTTACACTAGCACGATAAAGTCATTCTGCCATTCAGGTGTAAATTTAATGGGGGTATAACCTGCGAATTTCAGTCTGAACTGCGCACAGGTGTGTGGACGACAAATACCACAACTTTCTACTCGGTCCCTTCATGTCGAGTGTGCTGCCACAAACCGGCGTCATGGTTCGTCTGTCCACAAAGATAGGGACTGAATGGACCAGTACACTGGGGTAACCCCCTACTCTTCCGAAAGATATACTGGGTTCTTTAAAGTGCACACGAGTCAGTTGTGTACACTGGACCTCCAGTTAATAAGTCCTTATCCGCGAGAAGACTTGTTCTATCACCAGGACTTAAAACCTGTGCCGATTGTATAGCTATGGTTTACGGCGTAGGGTACGGTGTCGATCGGTCAGTTGGGAAAAATAAGGCTAACGTATACCTTTAAGTAATATAACCATTTCATCCGATTTTCTTTGGTAGCTGGCATCAAACGGCCCAGTTATAGGCAAATGGTTTGTAATTAGATCTCCCTCTAATTTGTCTGTTGTTATTACCGTATTCCTATCCCCTGTTCTACGAATAAGCCAAAGTTTATCTTCCTATTTAGGAAAAAAGCAAAATAATATAATAAACATGCACCTTCTATTCAGATTACTCTTAAAAGGTGAAATAACTAGTTAAAACAATCAGATTAGAGACAATTATGTAATTTCATAAAAATATAAAAATTGGAACGCTTCACGATTTTGCGTGTCATCCTTGCGCCAGGGGCCATGCTAATCTTCTCTGTATCGTTCCAATTATATCATGTGTAACACTGCCGTAGCAGGTACACCTAGTAACAATTAGGATCACCTTACTTATATACTAGGTATTTCTATTTTGTAGAAAATAAGTGTTGTAATGGATTTTTATTTAGTTTATGATAATTTAGGTCTAATGTAACTTATAACAAACAGCATATTATTTTCGTTATTTGGTAATATTGATTTGTAGGTTTTGGTTACAGAGTAATCTAATAAATAAAAAAAAAGAGCTCTCATCAAAGTCACATGAATATTCATTAAAATGTTTGCGTATACAAGTTGTGCGCGCCTTAGAATGATACGGCTTACGCGCTCATTTTTTCAACTAATAAGTATTGTAAAGCCTTTGATTTTCCTACTAATATCCACATTTTTAGTATTATAAATTATTAATATACGTTAATTTACTATAATTATTTTTAGTAATTTCAAAAGGTCGGTGTTATACTGCCTACTCAAAAGAAATATATTTGCATAGAATGCATGTACTGATGCAGTATGGATGCAGTAAACGTTCCGAAATCGTTTTAGATGTGCGCCCTCATGTAATCTCAAAGGTAAGGGATATGGCACTATGGAACGCAGCCGCCGCATTATAAACAAATAAAGGCAATAAACTGAACAAAAACATGTTCTTTATGATGAATTCGTAATAGAGTTATAGCCACGTAAAGACCAAAATGAAGATGTTTTTATTTTTACTACTCTTTTACTATTTATTTATCTAAGAAGCCAATTTAACTCATTTTCCACACGAGTGACTCCTTGCTGATTGGCTAGTTAGTAAAACTCACAGGTGGCATTATTATGCAAATCACTTTGTTCTGTGGACAATTGTGGGTAATGGCCACAACAGTGAGATGTACTACGGTATTTCTTTGGTTGCATAGGCCTACTTTCGGTAAGCATATACTTATATTTGTAGTATCTATTGTGTCGTCTTTACTTTTTTATAGAATATTCTGTTAAATTGTCGGTTAATCGCGATGGTTTACGTGAACTTAGGCGTGACGGCGATATATTTATGGAAGGAAATATAAATATCGCCACCGTTAGCTTATCATCACGCATTAGCAAGCCTATGTCAATAAAGTACTCATGTGAATGCAACAATTGGCAGAACGTTTATTTTGTTCCGAATAAGACATACTGTCGATTGAATCATGGATTAATGAATAGATCCATGATTGAATTGAACTTTAAATTTAAAATTGAATTGAATATCTAATCATCATCTATTTACTTAAATTGTATCATTATCATCCATATTTAGGAATCTAATAATATTAGTTAATCAAAGAGTTAAGGTTAGGGTAAGGAAGAAATACGTTTACAAACCCTGAATGCACACAGCAAATCGCCCATGTTTAGCAAGGCATCGAATTCCTTACTACACGCATCTGGTTCCTTAACTGTATATGTTGGTTTGGGATTCGGTGGATTCGAATTTTTGCCTAAAATTAAAATGCATAATATATTTGTTATTACTTAATTTGCATACTTTATATATGCACACAATACTTCTTCTTTTTTTTTAAATGGCCAGATTTTAGGAAAAGCGGATAATACGGTAATTTATGGTGACACTTATACTTATAGATACAAGAATAGACTTAAGACTTATGGAACGCAACCGCCGCATTATAAACAAATAAAGGCAATAAACTGAAACAAAAACATGATGAATCAGATATAGGTGCACAGATTGTATTCATTTCATATGTATTCATCTTTGAACTGAGTCGTTGGGTCACCGTCACTTTTAATCCATATACCGCCTCGGTATCACGAACCTATAACTATATCCACGGCCGGCCCAGCTAAAGTAATTATCCTCTATTATCTAATTCGTAAACATGGTAATATACGATATCAAATTCTCATTATTGTTTTATAATTTGTCCAGAATGCGAACATTAACTTCATTTTAATCATCAAACTATCAAAATAAAATCATAATTTAGAAAAATTACCATAAAGTGATTGTATCCCCATTACGTCATCAATCGGAAGTCGATATGCTGCGATGTATCCCTTGTAGTAGGGCGCCATCAACGCCGATGAATCTTTAGAATGCGAAAGGCCAAGAGCATGTCCAATTTCATGCGCAGCTACTTGAAACAAGTTTGTGCCTTGTGACAAAAAAATGGTTAGTTTGAAAGGTAGCTTATGTGAATAATTTCAAGAGCCAAAAAGCGCCAAATCCTTCTATTTCACTGATGAATAAATGAAACCAAGAGCTCGTGAACTTTTAAGATGATGTTGCACTTTTTAACTAGATTCTTCTAGATTTTAACCAATAACGGCCCTCTGTTCACGACAGTAGGGACTTTACGAAACACGACGGTTAGGGGAGGACGACGCATATCCTGTGTTTGTTAGAGCTTAAAATCGTATACAGCCAACATAGCCGTTTTATTAGTTGCGAACCCTTCGCTAAGACTTCACTCTCCTTCCCCTGTCTCGCGGCGTAGGGCCCTTCTGAATCGCTTGGCTCTGGTGGAAAGGCATATGCCTAGCCTTTGTAGCTAGTAGCCTCGCATTTAAACGCCGCGCAGAATGTATTGCTTTTAACACAGCCATTTTAACCCAATAGAAATGTAATATCGTTAAACAATTAAATTAGAAGTTCAAATATTAAGTTTTAAAATTTCCACGTTTTAGTGTAATTTGAACTGTTTATTTAAGGTTATATGTACATTATTTCTAAGGGAAAATGGCAACTTTATCGTCCTCAAAATGTTAGGAAGACGGAATTTCACGCTAAGCTCCGCCCACTTTGTTAAAGCTCTTGTGTTTCATAAAGTCCCTACTGTGACTAGAACAACGGGATAACCCCTAACTACCCGTCTTGACATGTAGGCCTACAGGTTTGTAAGTGAACACGAATCGTGAGCCGTGGGAGCGGTGAGCCGTGTGGATGATGATGTCTTTTTGAGTTTCCTCCTGATATCATTCATTTTCAATTATAATGAATATTAAGCATTAACTGACTTTTCAATTCATACCTTTCTTTGATTCAACAGTGTATGTTTCAGAATCATCAAAATGAACGTCTCCGTCTAAGTCTCCCCAGCCCGTCGGTTGGAATGCATGTGCCAATGTTCCACCTTTACCGTCAAAATAGAAACGATCTGTATGGCGTAGACCTGTGAACGAGACTTCTATATCTACTTTCCCACTGTCCTCCTTAATAAAAACAAGTGGAGTAACGTCTGACCATACCTGGAACGCTCGACGGAGAGCATCATCTACTACCTCTGGTGGAAGATCTTTTGTGTATGCAGAAATCCTGAGGTCAAAATAAGTAATTCAATTAATTCTATATAACGTAAATAGAATTCTTTTTGTAACGTTTCGTGATGTCATGAAGAATAGTATTTTGGAAAAACTATTTCCTAATTGTTTTTCTGGGAAGGCATGACGTCGTGATCGAACCCTCTATCGAATTAAGAATTTAGTATAAACTGAATTATAGTCTGGTCAGAGAATATAGTTTAGATGCCTATTCATCATTGATCAGAGTTTGTCATTAGCCTATCGTTCTCTTGAATATCCACTACCGTACACGTTTTTAAAAGAACATATACAACTAGTATGTTTTAATACAATATTAATGTTAAGGGAGCTTTTAATTAGGACCTTATGCGTCATTTTTCCAAATTGATTGTTGTCCCCACTAAAATTTATTTCGATTTTTCGCGACAACGGTACACAAAGGTTGAAATTAGCATGTTATAATGCAGAATCCAAAGTCGTTACCAGAATAGACGAAATTGGGCCGGAGGAATCATACAAAAATGCCAAAGCCGCGCATGCGGACAATAACCTAACATGACAACAACTGCAGACAATCATTATAGTTCACTATTCTGAATAATCATGTATCTAACCTGTATGTCAATACGGTCTTCTTCCATTTTCGACCAGTTTTAAATTCTTCTGGTGCTATACCCTCGTCACCAGATCCTTCACCACCATCGTCTTCCAAGCGAATGACGTCAGGGAAGCCACATCTTGCTGATCTCATCAACTCGTACGTTTCATCATTTACTTCACCGGTTTGTTTTAGCCCTGAGAACTCCTGCATTCGCTTTACTGCTATCTGGAAGGTTGGCGAATCTCCTGCGGTGAGATCATTGGTGTTTCCTCCGTCACCCATGTATCCATATTTAACAAGAAACCCCTTAGATTAGAAAAACAAAAATCAGAATGCGGAGTATGTTTTGAGAGATGAAAGATGATAATCTATGATACCAGAACTTTTGGATATTTTGTTTTCGCCTGGAGTAATCTGATGTTTCCAATTTAATTTACTGTCCATGTAAACACCAAGAAATTTAGTTTTCTCAACAATAGGTAGTAATTGATCTTTAATTTTTAATTTGAAAGTACTGGTATTTAGTGGTATTTGTGAATTTTTGAACACCATACAACAGCACAGAAAGTTTGTTTGCAGAAAAGTAGGTTAACATTTTGGGTAGATTTTCAATTGATATTTTAAAAAGGGAATCTACATTTTTATCAGTGTAAATTAGGGTTGTGTCATCAGCATACAACAGAAACGAAAACATATTCGAGGCACTATGGATATCATTTATATATAATAAAAATAATAGAGGCCCAAGGATGTGTTTAAATTTAGTGCATTGTTTGCGGTTTGAGAGGTAGCTTTTGAATAAATTATATACATGGGACACGGATTCCATATACCAATGGCAAATTCACCCCTCTCGAAAGCCCCAACAATTTCAATTTCATTTGTTAATGTAGATTTATTATAGTTCTTACGAAAGGCAAATTGTTTATTGTAAAGTATATTATTTTTTGAAGATAACTGTATGTTTGATCATAAATAAGGCGTTCAAGTATTTTGGAAAAGATCGGTAGCACTGATATAGGATGGTAATTACTGGAATCAGATTTGTCACCAGTTTTAAAAATAGTAGTTACTTTAGCTAGTTTAAGGGTGTCAGGAAAGGTGCCATTAACAAAACAAAGATTGAAAATGTACCAGAGGGGTTCAGAAATGAAAGGTATAAGTTGTTTAATAATAGACGGATTAATATCATCAACAATGCCAGGTGCTTTACCATTTTTTAGGCGCATAACAATATCCATAATCTCAAAAACAGTCACAGGATTGAGAAATAAAGAATTTTATGGATGGCGGAGGGAGGTAATTTTTAAAATTTGCATTAGATGTGTCTATATTTTTGGCGAGTGTAGGTCCAATATTAACAAAAAAGTATTAAAATGATTTGAAATTATGTTGGGATCATCGAGTTCATCCGTCATCCAGGTCTTTAATTTGTTTTTACCTGCAGACTGCTCTTGAATTGGAAAATGTTTATCATACAGTCGTTTAAATTCAGTTTCAAATGAAACTAAAGCAATACTGATCATCCGTACCATAAACACCAGTCCAATTAATGTTTGACAAATCGTTTTTTATGTTTGAAATATTTGTTTCGTTAAATTTTATGTAGGTATGATTAGGGCTTACATAGTTTTTGGGACGGTTTGGTATATTTGATAAGGGTGTAACGTTAAAAATGGGCAAATGATCATTAATGTCACTATAGAAAAGTCCTGAGAGACTTGATGATTCAATTTGATTAGATAATATGTTGTCAATTAATGTTGCTGACGTTCGGGTAATAGTTGGTCTATTGATTATGAGTAAAAAGAAATTACGGTACTAAAGACAGAATTAACAAAATTGTTGGATTGATTATCGGACTGATGTTTAAATAGGTCAATGTTAAAATCACCTAATAATTAAATTTTTTTTGTTGGTTTTTGCTAAATTATTTAACAGATCAAAAGCGTCAATAAAAGCATTCGTATCAAGAGATAGTGCCATATAGATTACACCAACAATAATGTTTTGATTGGATTCAATTTTAAGTTCTATAAACAGGAAGTCGCACAGGGAGGGGTCTAGGAAAATATAAGTTCTCTCTTTGAACACATTGTTATTTCGAACATACAACCCCACACCTCCACCAGCCCTCCCTAGTCTGTTTTGTGAAATGAAAGAATAAGTTAAGACATTGGTTAATGGATTATCATCTTTCAGCCAGGTTTCCGAGACTGCAATTACATCGAAATCATAATTTACATTGGTTAAAAAATAATTTGAAAGAATCAATATTATGAAGAAAACTTCTAGAATTAATATGCAAGGGAAGGAAGAAAAGTTTTTCACGTGACTGAGCTCTCCAATTAAGTGGGTTAGTTGGTAGTACATACAATTGGGCTTGGTAGAGGAAGAGAAAAAGTGACATATATATATATATATACATATACAAAACACACAAACAGATAAGCTGGAGACAGGTAAATGTACAAAGTGGAATACCAGAGATCAGTCTCCATATATACACTAGATGTATCGTTGTTTATGTCTAATAACTTACCCTACTTTCTTCAGCCCGTTTATCAACCGTAATGGGACCGCCACTGGAAACATGAAGCAGTGACAGAAAAGCAGATATTATGAATGCTATTCTCAGCCTCAGCGGACACTCTTTCTCTCGTTTCATTTTGAAGAGAACGGATCGTGCGCACGTATGATAAATACCAACCTAAAATATTCCATACACGCACTAGGTTTTGTACTATTTCATTTCATTAATTATTCATAAAACGGTGAACGATAATTATTGTCGTATAAAATAGTTCTATGTCTCCCGCGTCACAAATCGGTGACACCTCATTTTCGAGTTGATTGCTAAAATATTTACGACGGTATTTGCATTTCTCATAGGCCTAAGTCCTTTTTAATGATACATCATAACCTGGGATCTAATAGTTCTAAAAAAATCAGTTTATATACATTTTGCACTTTTACGTACAAACGTACGTTTATAGACATGTTGCCGCCGGATTTGTGTGAAACTTATATCAAAAATCGTTTTTCGTATATCGCCCTCTACCAGAATGATACTTGTGCCCATTGACAAGGCTTCTCTGCCTGTCCGTCGACCACATGTTAGGTTCCAATCAATTTTAATTCATACTTTTCATAATTGTATTCATTACTTGGCAAACATGACTTGTACATATTTTGCCACGTATATTCCTATAATAAGTTTGTTGACGGGTAAAACGTCCACGATCGATTTTAAAGTTCACTGCTGCATTCTGCCAAGTAGTGCGCTCAGTACGAGCCCTTAATTTATGTCATTATTATTACCTCCGCCAAGGAGGTTATATCTCCACCCCTGTATGTTGGTGTGTTTGTGTGTCTGTGAACAGCCTGGAGGCCACAGTTTTCATACGATTCTCACCAAATTTGGACACAATGATCTATGCCCCAAAAGCTTGGACAAGTTCGATTGTGAGGGGAAAAGGTCATAGGTCAAGGTCACAACTAACAAAAAAACTATTTTACTGCCTAGAGACCACAGTTTTTATCCGATTCTCACCAAACTTAGCCACAATGATCAATGACTCATCATATAATTGTGTTTACATTTTGAAGGGTCAGGGTAAAAAAAACAAAAACTCAACGGGACTTGAACCAGCGATCTCAACTGCGAGAGGCTGGATACATAACAATTACACCAAACTCTCATTCACAACTTTGTATTATGCAGTTAGCCTATATTTACACTTAGAACTAATTAAAAAAAATATGTATATAATTATAAATTTTCCGGGGACATTTTATGTAGGGGAATTTTACAGTAGGCGGAGGTTTGTACTCTCGGAGTACCCTCTAGTTATGTATATTTTTGTAGTATGTGTAACAAAAGTAGAATTGTTTAAAGTGTCTACAGACAATACAATAATCACATGCTACTACAGCGAAAACGCCTAACTTTCTATGGAAAGTCAATCAGGATTGTTATCATAGGGAACAAGAAAGAAAAAAGGTGGTTACAAGTACAGTGTTTCTGAGGAAGAACAGTCGTACCTGCACGCGATATTTCTTTTTTTGTTCGAATAATCGCCGCGGCGGATAAACTAAACTTTGGCTAAGTTTCGAAACGGTGGGCCTAGCACAGTCACCATTTCATTCATGTCAGGAATATATGTTCGAATTAAATTTACATGTTATACACATTGATCTGCGCATGTATATATATTCCCTCGTGTGCCGTACAGAAACGTTCTAAACAGTTTAATGCTACTGTAGTTCAATTTAAACTTTAATATTTAGAATATTATAAGTCGCTCAGATACATTTCAGTCGGAAAGCCATCCCAATAAATAATTACTGTGGTCCAATCCGCACTACAATGATGTAATCCCCGCAATGTTGAGACCTCATAGTGACGAGGCGTTTATTTAGTCATTAGCGTTTGCCCGAGAAAAATTACCAGCTTTACAATAACGCTCTTTGTTAATTTGGTTGTTGCAATGATTCATTCATTTCGTAATGAAACTTTAATTGTATAAACTAATATAAATCACCTTTTTATTACGCCAAAACTAGGAAATGATTGCGGAAAACACGATATGTGTATAGATACGTTATTAGTATTCCTTTTTTCTAGTAATAAGATGTTATTGTCATCTTCACTTGTATTGGTGCGTCCAAATTATTATCAGCAAAAAAAAAACTAATAAATGAAATAAGTACTTTTTTTATGTTGTATGTTATCCTACACCACATACCGTACATACATCATTGCAAGCCCCTCCAGGAAAATTTTCTCTCACAAAGCCAAACAATTTCTTTTGTCAAGATATGATTTATAAAATGTTGTTTATACCATCCTCAGCTTTTATATCACATGATCGTTTGTTCCTTTTTCTCTTTTTTCTTGCCCTGTCCTGTCTGTGTGTTTGTGTACGCTAATTAATTTGTAATTTTAGGGCTAACTCGCCACAAGGCCTTTTGATTAGTAGTTTTCTGTTTTTCAACTGGCGTTACTTTTTGAGTTTTGCCCTCTTCCTTCATTTTACAATTTATATTGGATATTTGTTGTTTTTTTACTGCGGAAGAAAATAAATGTTAATTTGACTGATTGATTGACTTCATAACTTATCCTGTTTGGTGAATAGTAAAAAAAATTGAAACTTTGTTTATGTTTAAATGGTATTGTTTATATTCTGAATACAATTTATTGATATGATTTATGTTATATTGATATATCATTGGTAATATTCCAGTTATGGATACACACATAATTGAACGTTGCGAGAATGTACTATATAAAGTAGATTGACCTTATGCAGTGTGATGACAGATTAACCACAGTCATATAACATATTTATGATGTATAATTAAGTGATGACGTCATCTATTTTGTTTTTATAGCGTGCCACTTGCACGACAGAGAAAATACTTTACATGTTTATAAACCAAGATATGTATTGATTCCAAATACTAATAACGCAATATGGTCCACAAAATACAAAAACACTTTATTTGTCTTCGTTAAAAACAAAGAAATGTCGATTGTCAGCAAATCCGATTAAAAGATACATTTAAAAGCAATATTTCCATTAATATTTTTATTTTATAAATGTTATTTCAAACAGTTTTATGTTAGTAATCCATCACCTTTATGTCAATGTCCGTCATCTTTAGATTTGCTGGAACAATGCTGTTGTTAATTTTTGATAAATTCTGACTCAGAAGTCCATGTTCTGAATACAAGGCATTCCTGTCGGGATTTTTCTGATCCAAAAGTCATGATTTTGTTTTTCTTTATTCAGAAAAGTCGGGATTTTTCTGATCTAGAAGTCGGGATTTTTCTCATCTAGAAGTCTGGTTCTGATCTAGAAGTCGGGATTTTTCTGATTTAGAAGTCGGGATTTTTCTAATCTAGAAATCGGGTTTTGATCTAGAAGTCAGGATTTTCTGATCTAGAAGTCAGGATTTTCTGATCTAGAAGTCGGGGTTTTTCTGATCTTGAAGTCGGGATTTTTCTGATCTAGATGTCTGGTTCTGATCTAGTAGTCGGGATTTTTTTGATATAGATGTTGGGTTCTGACCTAATAGTAATAGTCGGGAATTTTCTGATCTTGAAGTCGGGATTTTCTTATCTAGAAACCAGGGTTTTTTTTCCTGATCTAAAATTTTTCTCACGGCAATCCGCTGCCAATATTCTATAAAATAAATGGCCAAAATTTGTAATTTATGTTTGCAACGATATTATTCAAAGTTCATCAGTTAGCCAATAAAACGAAATTTAATACTTAAATTGAGCTACTTATCTTGGAAATGTAATAATTTTGTGTGTCATTATGCTGATTTATGCAGTGTCTCGAATCTATCATTATGAATTTAAAATGACCGTTAACAATGTGTTATATAATGAAACAGTCCTTACTTAATATCACACCAAATTTATTCTTCATAAGAACATTATCTTATTGGGCCTATCTAGCATTTTTTTTCTTAATTTTAAAACTGATTCCAAAATATCAAAAAAGACGAAATGCATCTATGTGTTTTGCTGATATGTGTTTTAGGAAGCTCGGTTACCGTAGCAGAGTCGCCTGACAATGAAGCTGCATATGCATTGGTGAGTTGAAATGATGTTTGCATGTAAACATTTCCATTCGTTAAGTTTGCACTTGTATTTTGAATATACAGTTAAGTGTAAATACCAAACGATTTAGCATGCTTTTTAAACTGACGCTTAGGAGGATTTAAAGGGGAAAACTCCGCCGCCCTGTTTAATGGCAAAAGGGTGAGAAAAGTATTTTCTTCCAGCATCTTGGATTTATGCAAAGCATTCATGTCGGACTAAACCTACCGTACATGCTTCATAAAGTGTATACTGATACTGTAGATAAATGAAGAATACAGGACTAGTGTAGGCCTAATGTGCACTCTATACCAACTGCTATGTATTATGTTAAAGTATGTAACACACACACACATACGAATAACAAGTCAGTTGAAGGTAATCACCTTTTGTTTACATCCGGCTCATAAACCGTAGGCCTAGATGGTTTGTTTCGAGTTTGATGGTACAGCTTATTCCATATTATAGTGGGGAACATAATGTTCCAAATATCAATTCCGTGAGATTGTAATGCTCAAGTTGAGTTCTTGGCAGTTTTGGAATCCTTAGGACAAGCAAAATTCATTGCAACTGGGGCCAATTTTTCCCGACCCTATTGTGGCCGCCATCTTGGATTTAAAAATGGCCCCACATTTTTTACTCAAAACTGATAGTAGCTCCTATCTTAAACCACGTACGAACGAAAATAATTGTTTTTCTTCTTTCCTTACTATTATATATAAAAATACAATGATAGGAGTGAGATATAGATGTATTGAATGTTATTCAATGGCAGTTGTATTATAATATTACATTAATCAAGTGCAATGCATTGTGAACAAACATTTTATTGATGAAGAAATAAAAGTGGGTCGAACCTACATAAGACAAAAAAAAAATATTATGATAAATCAGTCCAATGGTACAATTTATAATAATAGCATATGGCAGCCATAATTTGATTATACATAAATGCATACATTATATACGTTTTTAATGGCGGCCATCTTGGAATCCAATATGGTTGACATATGCTATTATTATAAATTGTACTATTGGACTATATAAATATTGTACTAAATAAATATAATATTATAAAATTATATGTATTATACAAACATTGTGATGGTATTGACACCGATATCAGACCTTCTGTTCTTTTAGACCATCAAGCTATTTTGTTGAAAATTATAAATAGTCATGAAAAAAATGACTTGGAAATTCAACAATATTTTTTTTGGAGAATAAAGATTTTGTTATTTGTTCGCAATACTCTTTTGTTTGAACTTGATACTAATGTGTACAGCCCTGATAACCATTGTTCTTATGCTAATGTATGGAACACTCATTGTAAGAAACCCTATAATGATTCGTATGTATTTACGTAACCGTAACTGTATTCTGAACGATCTCCTAATTTAAATAACTATTCATAAATATATATAAATTGAAAGCAAACTTGAAAATGATGTTTCTGCGTAATTCATAATCCTTGTTTTTAACCCAAAGGAGTGTAGTCTCCTGTCCTAATAAACGTAGCGTTGGCTCCGTAATTCACAATCCTTGTTTTTAACCCAAAAGAGTGTGGTTTCCTGTCCTATTAACGTAGCGTTGGCTCCGTAATTCACAATCCTTGTTTTTAAACCAAAAGAGTGTGGTCTCCTGTCCTATTAACGTAGCGTTGGCTCCGTAATTCATAATCCTTGTTTTAAACCCAAAAGAGTGTAGTCTCCTGTCCTATTAACGTAGCGTTGGCTCCGTAATTCATCCTTGTTTTTAACCCAAAAGAGTGTGGTCTCCTGTCCTGTTTGTCCTATTAACTTAGCGTTGGCTCCGTTACACTCATGGTGTAGAGGACTTTACACAAACCTACAACATGGTTTTGCTAATTGGAATGTTAATGCATTTAATAATGTTAAAACGCTATGGGATTCCTGGAAATGTATTGTAATTTCTGCAGCTAAGCATGGTATCGGTATACAGAAACAAAGTGAGAAACACAAAAATTGGTTTGATAATGATATTAAACAAGCAATTACAGAACGAGAGAAGCTGTCAGAATTCATAGGAAATTTGTTACATTAAACCCTAATGATGCTCACACACGTATCTTATGGTATGTTCATGTAAAAAACCTGATTTAAAAAAAATCACTGAAGCTAAAAAAGGTGAACCCTCTTCTAAAGATATTTGGGAAATCCTTAAAGGCTCAAATGACAAAAAAAGTAAATCTGGTATTAATTGTATTAGACTCCCACAAGATTGTAATGAAACTACATGTGATAAAGAAGAATTTCTTAATATACTGTTAACAATTATTGGGATAATGGGTAGAGAATCAACAAGGTCACGATTGTTTTTTTGTACTTGACAAAGCGGGCAGTTAGTGAAATGCACTCTATAGATGACACAGACATTGATGATAATATACTATCTAATAATAATTTTAACCTCGAAATAATTAGAGAAGCACTATCAAATGCCAAAAATAACAAAGCCCCGGGATAGATGGTATAATAAATGAACTCCTTAAAAATGGGGATGTCGCTTTAGAAACATCCCTCCTTGTCCTATTCAACAAAATTGTTGAAAAGAAAAGAAATGATACCAAGTGAGTGGAACTTAAGTATCATTATATAAAATAGAAGAAAATAATTGTTTTTCTTCTTTCCTTACTATTATATATAAAATACAATGATAGGAGTGAGATATAAGATGTATTGAAAGTTATTCAATGGCAGTTGTATTATAATATTACATTAATCAAGTGCAATGCATTGTGAACGAACATTTTATTGATGAAGAAATAAAAGTGGGTCGAACCTACATAAGACAAAAAAAAATATTATGATAAATCAGTCCAATGGTACAATTTATAATAATAGCATATGGCAGCCATAATTTGATGATTAAATACATAAATGCATACATTATATACATTTTAAATGTCAACCATATTGGAATCCAATATGGTTGTCATATGCTATTATAAATTGTACCATTGGACTGATTTATCATAATATTGTAAGATTTGTCACACAAATTATGTTCGTACGTGCTTTTAAATAGGAGCTACTGTCAAGTTTTGAGTAAAAAATGGGGGCCATTTTAAATCCAAGATGGCGGCCAAAATAGGGTCGGGAAAAATTGGCCCCCAGTTGCAATGAATTCTACTAGTCCTAAGGATTCCAAAACTGCTAAGAACTCAACTTGAGCATTAAAATCTCATTAGGTTTCCCACTATTAGCGGTGTGTGTGGAATTTTGTTCGTCTCAATGTGAGTGTTTGTAGTAATGTATGCAACAATAATTAGATTTAAACTTAAAGATTCAATGATTAAAAGCACAAAAAAAAAAGATAAAGTTGAAAATGAATGACGATTAAATTGTAGCGGTGATTTCGTTTCAACCTGATGCCCAAGCTTATCTTACATTATATTGTTAACAATATACGCCTATCGTATAATAAATAAACAAAAATCATATAGAACGTGTAAAAAAGAGATACACAAAATACAGTACATTAGTGTATAAATTATCAGTAAACTAATCAAGAAGGCCTGTTTTAATAAAGCTTGGTTCCCACTAGAACGTAACGCAAGGACGTAAACGCAACGTAAAGCTTGGTTCCCACTAGAACGTAACGCAAGGACGTAAACGCAACGCAAACGTTTTAACCAATGACAAGCGAAGTTATAGACAGTTAGCAATCACAAGCGAATAAGCCATCGCTTGTGATTGGTCAATTCACTTGCGTTGCGTTACGTCAAATTCAAATTCAAATTCAAATATTCTTTATTCATCCTCTATCATGAAAATATACAACAACAATATATGAGAACATAAAAAAGATGAAAAGGAAACACATAAAAACTCAAAAGAGCTTGATTAGTTGTGTCCCCCTATGTCCCTAACTAGCCTAAAAAAACTAAAACATAAATAATAAAAAAGCTAAATCCTGCAACAAGTATGATTTTTAAAATCATTTGTAAAATGATAATAAATGTTCTTTAAACAATGATTTAAATATATATATATGTCCTTGCGTTGCGTCGCTAGTGGGAACCACGCTTTAAGCCTCTAGCATTCTCCTGTGACCGACAGTAAACTTTCAGGTGAACATTAAAACATCTGATAATTTAATACTAATATATTCAATTCAACCTGATCAACTTTGTACTTTGTAAATAAGTTATCATGAGTACGGTAGAAAGCATTGACATTGATGACTAATAATGTGAATATAATGTTAACCATGAGAACACTATAATATGATTTCACAGTGTATTAAAGATGTATTGTCCCTCTACAAAAATAATATTTTAACATTTTGTTTTTAATATGCCATTTTAATGTCACATAATAGTTATCCACTTTGAGCAAAAATTAAATAAAAAAAAAAAGATTTACCTAAAAAAATTGTAATTTAAAGTGAAAATAGTCAAATAGGGTGGCAGACAATGGGTTTTTGGTTCAATTTAACCGTTTATTTTGTAATTTTATAACTGAAAACATTATTTTTTCGGGGTTTTTTTTTCTACGGAAGTGATTAACTACAAAACGGCCAATTCAAAGTCTGATTTCATAGTCATTACATTGTGTGCAGAATTTGTCAGCCTTTGGCTGAATTCTGTTTGTACAGTTTTATATATTATAAATATTATTATTTCTTTAAAGATTAAAATGTTTAACTCCCTTTAAGTAATACTAAAATACAAAATATTTCTCCACACACAATGTAGTCTGTATAATATATTATACAGTATGAACAATAATTAATATTTAAACCATTATTCCATAATTCGGACTCCCGTCTATAAGGAAACGTTTTTTTAAAATAAGAAAATAATGAAGATTGTAATAGTTTGTTTTTTGTGTGAATGACATAAACCAATTGGTTGCTTTATCGCGTGCATTCTATAATTTGTATTTTACTAAAACCAGTCAGGAGGGAAATGGCAAAAGGATTTCTACTTTCTTGAAGTTTTATGTGGTTAAGTTATCAAATAGTCTGTATTTTGACAACTCTTAACTCACTTTGTAACATGGGCACATCCATTTCCCCCCTAACTGATACCATTCACTCCACAATATGACCGTCAACAATGTTTTTCTTAAAGAAATACCTTAACACCTATGGCTATGGTAACACTTTAAGTAAACGTAATGGAGAGAAACCGAGCATTGGCGACTTGTCTGGTTCCATATCACAACTTCAGAAGTTTGCCGGTCTTGATGACACCAATGGACAGTTGACTCCTGAGACGTTGAAGTTAATGAGAGCTCCTCGTTGCGGTGTACCCGATCCTGTCGGCGACTCGAATGGAGCACTTTTAGAAACACGAGTGAAACGGTTTGCAAAAATGGGTTCACGATGGAAACACAATGATATAACTTACACGTGAGTATTACTATAACCACTGTATATTAATGTTTAATGAAAAATTTTATTCAACGGTAAACGATTCACGGCGCAGGAAAACAAATGAATGTGTCCATAAAAAATGCCTTGACCTGAACCTGTAGGCCTATGGTCAAAATAACTTCGGCCTAATTGTATACCTACTTTAAATATTATAATATGATTTTAATATAGAGAAAAGTGTTCTATCACTTGCTTAGTTGTGTTCGGAATAGGCAAACTTATTAAATTTAGGGATACAGGTTGTATGGCCTATAAAATATATAATCAAAAACACCTCTTTAGGGGATAGTTGAACAGCAGTACTCTGGTTCAAGTTCTGTCTTAAATCCATGTATAGACTTGTCAGAAACTTCATACTTCCAATTGTCATCTTCTGAAAAAATAATAATACCAGTTTTGTTTATGATATCTCGTAGAATGATTAGCTACACATCCGATTTGAGCAAAAAAACTGTGGACAAAATTATCAAAAAAGCTTTTAATATGTGGTCAGCCGTGACACCATTGACGTTTACGCTCGTGGATAACACTGATGCAGACATCAGGATAAGTTTTGCAAAGTATAAGCATCAAGACCAATGGGAGTTTGACGGGAAAGGTGGAACGCTTGCGCATGCATTTGGACCAGGTAGTAATACCCATGGTATAAATGGGGACCTAGATTTTGATGATTCTGAAACATTTACGGACAAAGGTTATTCGGGTAAGACATTCTTCTTTTATTTAAAATGTTGGTGGAATTTGTTTTTTTTTCTTCAAATTTTCTCTGTGTCGAAATCTTGATGAATCTTAAACTTGCCAAAATTCCACGTAAAAATGTATTTATATCAATACAAACACTACAATATTTTGGGAAGGTTTCAGTTTACATTTTATAACTATCCGCCATTTTGTTTGTTCGTTATAAAAATGGTTGTTATTGCACCCCAGAATTACTGAGAAGAAACAGAAAAGTACACTATCATACTAGTTTGACAAAAAAGTGTGATGTGCCCAATTATGGTAGTGATATGCTTAAGTATGGTAGTGATATGACAGCATCATGTCCATATATGGGCACATCACATATTTTTTGGTCACATAAAGTTTGATAGTGTAGATAGAGCATTAATTTCTCAATTTGCCTGTCATTCTTTATTTTTCAGGAACCGATCTTTTATTCACTGCTGTTCATGAATTAGGACATTCTCTGGGTTTATCTCATTCTGAGGTTGTAGGTGCCATCATGTATCCCTGGTACCCTGGTTACATTAAAAACCTTCAACTACATCCAGACGATATTGCTGGTATTCAGGCCATATATGGTAATTCTCATCATTTTATGTATGTTTGCGTTTATATTATAATTGTGAAAAATACTTTTTTGTTTATGGTTTAATTATTTTATGTCTTTAGGGAATAGTAAAAAATCACTGTCCTATTCGATCGGTGGTAACTCCCTACTCGTCTCGATGATAAACTGTTTTTTTTTAAATGCACACTGGTTATTTTAACTCACCGGACCTACGGTTTATAGTCCTTATCCGAGAAGACTTGTTCCACCACAAGAACTGGAAGTGAGTCGGCCTCGAACACTATGCCATATTGTTGGCTCTGTAGGTACGGTAAACGGCGCCCCTCCCTTAACCACCCAGCCATTTGACTCAATAAATTATACAGAATACCAATTATAAGCACTATATTTAAATGAAGTAAACTAATATCTATACATTACGCATTTATTCATTACTGTAAATACATCATCATAAACCTTCTTGTCTCGTGATTTGCCTAGCAAAAAGTAGGACGTTAATTACGTTATGTAAAGCATAAACTGAGAATCGAACGTTGTCAAAATGTAATAATATTGTCCAAGAAATTATTAAAATTTTTCCAATAAGACTATAATAATAATGTATATTATATGTGTTGTGTATGACAATGAAAATCTAATAAAAAGGTAAAATTATGTTGAACCGTTAGCTTATAGAATTAATTAATGAAGAAACAAAAATAGATAATTTCACCGAGAACCATATTTTGACAATGTATTAGGCATAGTACATATGATTTCAGAACAATTGCGAGATTTAAAATATCGCCGCGCGCCCTTTCCGTACAGCCGTCGTCGTAAATTGCTATGGCGTTAAGTGTTTGCACTCTATGGACCGCAGTATTAAGAACATCGATAGATATCGATCTATACTTGCTTTTTATATCAGGTACACCAGAAAACCCCAAAACTGTACCGCCACCCACTATGGCTGCTCCTGACTGGACGCCTGCACCAACATGGAGTAGTGAAGACGAGGCGAATTTTCCATGGCCCAATGATCCGCAGTGTAATGTTCCATTCGGCGCCGCAGCCAATATAAACAATGAAATTTACGGATTTGAGGTAATTTCTAGATTAAAATATTATTAATCTTTTAATCTAATGTGATGTAACTGTTTTAATTTTTTACACACCTATGTGCAATTTGATTGTTTACCTTACGGAAATGTGATATTTAAATGGTGATATTTAATGATACTATTGCACGTTTTTAACAATTCATAGGCGGGTCTGTATGCTGGCCGTTCGGAACCCAACCTACAACGTATCGGCGGGTACTCCGTCTAAATTGTGTTTCCCACTATCCACTATTGAAATTACCACTGTTATTATTATTGTTATTGTGTGAATAGATGTGTTATTTTATGATTTGAATCTATCTATCAACTAATATTGATAAAATTATGTTAAACTGGTTTTTTTTAAGAGGAATAACTTTTGGCGATACTTTTTGGAAGATGATAAATTCGATTTTATGATGTCTGCTGCTACCAAAGCCATGTATAGAGTCGCTCCAGCTGACATAGATGCTGCATATTATTACGACAAAACAAACACTATGCGTTTATTCAAAGGTATTTTTGTCCACATGATTAAACCATGAATGTGATGGTTGGCTAGAATGTCGGAAGATGGTGTGGGTCTTCTAGTGAAATTATTAAAATGTATTTTTGTAGAACGATTAATATTTTATATGGTATACACAATGTTATATATGACCGTGGATTCATCACTGTGTTTTCTTGATTGTTATAAATGTTATAGATGGTTCGTTTTGGGATTTACAAAGAGGTACGAAAATAAACAATCCACAGCTGATCTCCAACTTGGGAAAGAGAATGCCGCCTAAAGTAGATGCAGCTTTCTATTCCAGTACCGAGAACAAGGCGTACTTATTCCTCGATGACAGTGTATGGCGATATGACGAAATGATTAGAAAGGTAGACAACGGATATCCGAAGCCCATATCGGTAGAATTCCCGGGTATAGGTTCCAAGGTCGATATGGCCTTTCGTGGTGAACAAGGTAAGTTTTACATTTCCGCACGTTCGTTCATACTTTTATTTATTTTATTTATGTCCTGGACCACGAATAATAGCATGCCGTTGTTGCCTTAATTAATAACAAAACACAGCATTTGTGTCAATTTCTTATTTATTTTTACGATTACATGATGAAGAATGTTAAAAACACGTACCAATACAATGTCAGCATTACAATTACGTCATATTGCCATTTGATTATTTTTATACATATATTTTTTTCTAGATTCAGTTTACTTTGTGACAAATCGGGTTTTAAGACAGGTTGATTTGGTCCACCGTAGAGTAACGAAAGAGCCTATATTCTTGGCTGAAGCTTTTCTTCCTTGCACACGATCCTAACAGTGTTGCTAAAGGTTTTTGCACCTTAGCTTGGCTTCCCACTGTAATTCTGCCAGAGAGCCTGGTTTCATAACGTAGCTGTAATTCGTAGAGTTCCTACACGGCTGATGTGTTCTATTGCTGTGACGATGTTGTCAAAACTGAGCCAATATTTTCTTTTCGGCAATTCATTTTATTGTGCTGTATTTAGCACTACAAGCTTGTTTGATCTAAAAGTTCATTGTTTGTCTACAAAACATTGGCTTAAGGCGCAAAGTTTACGGCTCACTCTCTGCGGGTGATGATTGTACACTGAAAGAAGAAGCGTTCTAATATAGGCCTAGACATTCGGTTTGTGTGTTTATGAGGAACCTGCGTCATCAAAACTACGTTATACCTACTCACAGGCTGCACACACTCACACTTTTTGTGCACAATTTCTAGTGTTTATAATAATAGTAAATGCTTCAGCATTTTTTTTATTTTCAAATTTTAGATTTTTAGGCGTAAGTGTATGTCTTGTTAACAAGTTAATAAATTCTGAATATAATTATAGGATATTGCCTCAACATAATGTTCCTTCCAAACGTTAGGCTATATGCATTATTCCATAACTATCAATGCATTACCATAGCTATAATAACAAAATTAAATCAGGAAAGTTTAGGTTTGGTATTAATAGAAAATTACAACAATTCAATTCCAAAAAAGGTATGACGTATGATGAACATATGAACAACCGGTATTGCCATTTTTAAAAGTAGAGAAGTGGTTCTATTTTAAAGAAGTGATTTCACATCACATGATAAAAAACGCTAGATCGACTTTTATTACTTAAACCTAACTGTCACAACGAATAATGTCTCCGGAATATTCACTTGAGCTCAGGAGCCAGGAGTTTCACAGAGCGATCCCAATAGTCTCCATCGGTTTCCTATTGATTAAACCACATGACGTTACTTTTCGCAGATCCTTTTGACTTTTTTTTTGTATTGCATTTATTATTACTGATTGGCATGCAAGTACACCATCTGCAATGTTGAAGCAAGCAATCGCTGTTAATTCAATCTTTAGTATCGCCATTTATTTTATTTATTATTATTTTCCAATATTTAAAGATATAAATTGCCTTCCTGAAAAAAATAATTGTTTAAGTTTTGTTATGACCAAAAATTGGATCGAAAAAAAAATCATTTACCTGAAAGTACCTTTATTTAAAGCATAAACATAGTAAAATTGGCTGCCAGTCAATATTTTTTGTTGAATTTTTAACCATTTACTTTGTCATTTTATAAGTGAAAACATTATTTTTTTAGGTTTTTGGTGAAGTGAATAACTTTATTAAAACTTCAAAATGGCCTATTCAAAGTCTGATTTAATTGATGTCCTTAATTTTTCATGTTTTTGAGGGACAATAATAGATCTTTAACGAGGGTGATCCATCCAGTCGACGCCTTGATCATTAGTAACCTTAACATCACCAGCCACTCATAAATCATAATTTATACAATAATATTGTATTATTTCAATTCAGTATAAAATATAATATAGATTGCGCATCATTGTATTATTGTTATAATTACCTTGCTCCAATTATTATTTAATTATCAAGATGAACATTACGAATATTTTAATACCTTTCTTTCGGCTGAAAGAACTGTATATTGTATCGCATACAGAAAATGAAATACAAAAGCACAAATAGTTATGCCATGATAACCAGTAAATTATCACATAATGATAAAAATGTATTAATTAATTTCTAAAAATATACAATTTTAACGAATAATTTAAAAAAGTTAGCTGAAATAGGAAGAAAACTGTGGAATTTCATGTTTATGAGAAATATTAATCTCTTATTATTAGAATTTCCAAGAAATTTGTTTACGTGTTGAGGCGTTCACCAGATCTAGTTTCACGATAATTGACCAAAACACTCTTACCGTCTGTCAATGCCATGCACGTGACGAGTGTTTCTACTTGTCATTCTGCTTCGGATGTTATTGTGGTTCGAAAACTAATTTTTCTTTTCAAAGAAATGTTGTCATCAATAACAACATTGACAGTTGCTAGGCGATGGCATCTAGGGAGACAGGATGACCTAAAAAAAGTTTATAAACGTTCAGTCGCGGAGGGCGGTATGCAATGACGTAATCATATTTTGTAAATATCCTTTATTGTGGTCGAAGTGTGGTTTTAAACTTTGTTTTCTTTAATATAGCTAGATGCAATTTTGTCTTGAGGTAAATCCGGGTCCTGTCGATTGTATTCTATGAAAAACATAGCGTAACAAGTTAACGAACTTAAATGACCTTCAAGCCTTACTATATAAAAGAGCACATTCTGAAAAGGCAAATCAATGAAGAAATACTTTCAAACGAGTCGATATTAAATTTTACTAGCACGACTTATTTTTCGAAAAGTAAAAAGTAACGTTAAAGAAAATGTTCATTGTGATAGCGTTTGCGGTGCTTTGCTGTTCATTGGGCCTACAGATTCACGCGGCACCTGTAATAGATGGAACGGTATGTGAAGTTTTTACTTTCTTCATTGTATTTAATTTGAGAGTGATACATTTAAACTCAGTGTAATACTTACTTTTAATTAACTATATCAATGAGCAAGAGTAGACCTAAATGTATTAGACCATGTATTTCTGTCGGGAACTTTCATGGGGAAATTTCCAAGGTGTAATAGTTATAATATTTTAGGATGTATTTATTAGGGAGCTCTTACTTATTATTATTATTATTTTAGTTTTTACATCTCAATCATTTATCAGAAGTAGTTTTACAAAAAGTAGGATAGTCACAAACGCTGTTGTAATGCCCTATGCACTATTTAAGAAATGTGTAACACCCATAACTGTTATACAACAACAAAGTGTTTTTACAATTATTCATATTGCGCTTTATAGTAGTATCACAGCCGGCTGTGATCGAATTAGGCCTAACTGTTATGATTAATCATTATAATCATTTACTATATTATATGGGTGCATTTGGCAAGGGAACTTGTCTAGAGAATAGTCCGAGTGTTGTAATATATTTTGAAGGGGAGGGACGCGAGTGCTAAAGATTGTTTAATTAAGTTCTGTCCTCCATTGGAATGTAGTGGCGGCCCGGGCTAACAATGCTTATTGTTTTCACCAGTTAGTAGGCCTACGTCATTAGTGTAGGTTTAAATTAACTCTATACATCTAGGCCTATAAGTTTAACCTTTGAAAACGGTTATTTGTTCTGCCCTTTCCGTTTGATGTCATCAATCGTTTTAATTGATATACAGAGGAGGTTGTACAAATTGACTCTCTTCCTTTTAAGACCGAGAAAACTGTTCACAGACACGGAAATTCAGTTGATCATTACCGTAAATGTTCTTGGCAAAACACACGCCTTGTCGGACCTTTTGAACTTTGATTAAAAGATCATGAAAACATTACATTGGATCTTAACATACGAAACATAACAAAACAATGGTACGTTGACAGCTAATGGAAAATGGTAAACCGCACCAAAATCCATGCGTTTAAAAAAATGACACCGTGTCATTAGCATGACAATGACAATACATGACTCAAAATCACTAAAAGGAATGTGTAAACATATTTGTACGATAATTCACTAAACTTGTTTATACATCCATTAATCATGATTAGATCTGAATCCGTATTTGTTTTATTTCTCCTAAACTCGGCTGAATGAACTAACTGGGTGAGACGGTGAATCTGAATGAACTAAGTCGGCTCGAGGGAGAATTTGTTTGAGTGGAGTTATGGCTTGAAAAAAAAAATCTCCAATTTTAATTGCAGCATTTTACGTAGTAATTAAACTATATATTAACACATGTACATTGTTGTCTAAATAAACAATTATTTACAATACATTGTATTGCAGGAATTTTTGCAAAAGTACAAATATCTTGAAAGCGGTGAAGATCGCTCGTCGTTGACAGAAGAAACAGTAAGAGAAGCTGTCAGGTCATTTCAACTGTTTAACGACCTGACTGTATCAGGAACCATGGATCAACAGACCCTTGAACTTATGGCTAAGCCCAGATGTGGATTGCCAGACCCAAACGTTACGAAGATTGTACAGGCGGGTGCACCTGTATCTATCGTGAGGGGTTATAGCGCTGGAGGAAAGTGGACCAAGACAGACCTAACTTACAGGTAACCTATTTTTCCTATATTTAATTATGATATAAAAGAATAAAAGTGGTGGTTCACGCAATAAACGTACAAGTAACTCACAAAAGAGAAAAGTAAAATCTTAAATTCAGGTTGTATAACGTAACACAGGGCCAATGTTTACATTGAGCGTTTCGAATTTAATCCTAATTTTCTATCAATTGTTTTGTTATTTCACATTTTATATAAAAAATAATATACACACAATAATCATATTTACACTTTGTGAAAAATTTAATTTGCCTTTAATTTGCGTTTCCAATTATAAATACACTATTTATAGATATTGAGAATACTTCATGATAAACATTAGCAAACTAGCTCCTCCCTCGACTATTATTATACCCAATATTTCAATTATAGGCCTACATGTCTGTTCGCTATTTCCCTATCTGTGTTGCTAAAATAGTAAGATACCATAAGAAGTGCCCATGTGAATATTATTCCACGCAAGATATAGCTGAATATGTTTAGGTATTTTTATCTTCTTGTTTTATTGTATAGGAAGTTATGCAGTATAGTTTTAACATTTCGCATTATGATGATACGCTGATTTTGTATTTGCTTTACAGAATTGAAAATTATTCAACCGATTTAAAAACGACGGTTATTGATAAATTAATCAAAAAAGCATTTAAAGTGTGGAGTAGAGTGACTCCACTGGTGTTCACCAAAATCGACCATGGTACTGCAGATCTTATGATAAGCTTCGCTTCTTACAAACACGATGCTGACAGGTGGGACTTTGACGGTCCAGGTGGTACTCTAGCCCATGCGTTTATACCGTACAGCGGCGGAAGGTGGCCGTTAGATGGCGATGTACACTTTGATGATTCCGAATATTTCAGAAGTAATGGGAAGAATGGTAAGTTTAGACACATTTGTACTGAAACTAGAGAGACAAATTTTAGTGCGTCCTATAAATAAAACTAAAATAAACTAAATATTGATAAAGCAAGAATATAATTTTGAAGAGAAACATATAATACATTATTTCTTCCCTCGCTTTATTCATGCTCTGTCTACACTATCAAACTAGTTTGACAAAAAAAAGTGTGATGTGCCCAAATATGGTAGTGATATGCCCAAATATTGTAGTGATATGACATCATCGTGTGTATATAGGCACATCACATTTGTGTTACATAACGTTTGATACTGTAGACAGTGCTTTACAAATGTTTAATTCCTTGTATATTTGTTTTCTATCATTGTTAGGCATCAGTCTGTTCATTGTGGCCGCGCATGACATTGGTCATGCCCTGGGCTTAGAACATTCATCTCGCCTTTTTCTGTTTAATTCCTTGTATATTTAGTCTGTTCATTGTGGCTGCGCATGACATTGGTCATGCCCTAGACTTAGAACATTCATCTCGCTTTATTCTGTTTAATTCATTGTATATTTGTTTTCTATCATTGTTAGGCATCAGTCTGTTCATTGTGGCTGCGCATGAGATTGGTCATGCCCTAGGCTTAGAACATTCATCTGATCCTACGGCTTTAATGGCACCCTTCTACAGATATGTTGAAGACTTTTCTCTTCCCGATGATGACGTCAATGGTATTCAGTCAATCTACGGTAATTCTATAATTATTAATATTAATTAATTATAATAATGCTTTTATTTGGCGTAATTCAAATGAGGTACATCCATATACTTATTTAGAATCTTTGCTTAACTAAACCCTTTACCAGCTATATAACAAGCATTGACTTATCAGTGGTATGTAACGTGTGTTATAATACTGTTCCATGAAAACCATTATTGTTGATAACGACTAAATTATTTCCACAATAATGAGAGTCAAATTTCCCCAATAATTTTCCTGACAAAATGAAGTCACTCAGTACAGAAAACATTTTATATATTATAAATAATTATTAACTTGATTTATGTTTAACTCAATTTTAGGAGAGAAGGTGGACGAAATTCCTGATTCTTGCAAAACATCGTTTGATGCCGTAACAACGATCCGTAATCAACTGTTTGCATTTCAGGTATACCATAACAATCTGAACTTTAAAAATACAACATTAAGCCAATAGTCTGAACTGAACTCAGCAATTGTTTCTAAGAATTGATCATTAGCTTGATTGATTTACTGTGCATGTAGTTAGTCTATTACGTGACTAGCTTACCTGGATAAAACCGATATGGACCCTTACCCCTTCGAGGGAGAACAACCGAAAAGTAAAAATATTCTTAGTATTCCCCTTCAAGCTAGTGGTATCGTCCGTGTCCTCAGGTGGGTAGCAACTCCCATACATACCTCACCATTTCTTTTCAAGACGCAAACAAAACAGGGAAGAGTGATTTAAACGCACATCTCACTGTTAGCCCTACATACCAAACTCCTTCTAAATCCAAGAATTGAGATATGAAGTGTACCAATGAAGGAACTGTTGTATTTAATCATACTTAGGCCTACTTAGTCCAAATTGGAAAAAGTACAATAAATGCACAACTGATCTTCCTTCCTGTAAATAAAAAAAAATGTTTGTCTATTTTCAGGGCGACCGTGTCTGGAGATGGGGAAATGGAATAGGCCACAAAAGAACAATGATCACATTAGACGCTGAAAATGGCGAAAAATCAAGTAACCTCTTTGAAAATTTACCAGGAAGTGTAGATGCTGTTTTCGAAAGCACATTCGGAGGCGATGTATTTTTCTTTTCGGGTAAGTCTAACTTAAAGGAAATGTTTATGTCCAGATAAATACAACTTTTAACTATATGACTACCTACGTCTTGTAGCCCAACTGGAACTCGATGGGAGGCCCTGCTACAGAAAACCTATTACTAGTTAATTTTAAAACATAATACAGTACAGTAATATGTTTGTGTTTTTTTCCATTTTGATTTTCATGAATTATTTTTTACCATGCTATTTCAATACTTGCTTGATATTAATAATACTACGTGTCTGTGACGATATTTATAATTTTCCTAACTTTTTATCCATTTCTAATAGGTGATAAATATTACAAATATACCAACAGTTACAACTACTCTGAATCTGGAAATATTGCCGATCTGATTCCAAGCCTGCCATCCGACCTCGACGCAGCTACTGTCGTTGGAGATGAGGGCGACATCTACTTCTTCAAAGGCTCTAATTTCATGATCTACAATCATTTATCAAAGGAATTGAGCGAAAGTTTTGCAATTTCTGAAACATTTGAAAGTGTTCCTTCTGATCTGTCAGCTGTGTTTTATGAAGACCGTGCAAAAGGTAAATCGTTATATAGGCCTGACTGTATGTATCTCAATGTTTATTAGTTAACTCATGTATGTCTAAAGCTCTGTCTATACTATACTATCAAACATTATATGATAGCAAAATTTGATGTGCCTATAATATAGACATAAAGATGTCATATCACTACCATATTTAGGTATATCACTACCATATTTAAGCATATTACTACCATATTTTGGCACACCACACTTTTTTAAATAGTGTACTTAAGTAATAACCAACCGTCGGTCTGTTGCATACAGATTTTTGTCATCAGCGTTTCATCTTCTTGTTTTACCAAAAATTAACGCAACTTTTAAAACTTCATTACGATGTATGAAAATAGATGAGTTGAATTTTGTTCTTAATAATATTTTCTACGTGTTTCAGGTTTTCTCTATTTTTTGAAAGAAGACCTAAAGTTCGTCAGATACTCGACAACTAAAGACCGTGTCACTAATACCAGTCTCTTCAACGTCAAATTTTTGAAGTGCAAAAAGGCCAAGAAAATGACATAAAGTATAAGCCTATAATCATAGAAGATTGAATCATAGAAGATTGAATTATAGAAGATTGAATCAAAGAAAATGACGGCATGATTTGATTAGGATGAACAAAATGACGACGTGTTTTACGACACACAATTTTGCTAACTTTTTATAACTGGATTTTGTAATTTTTTATTTATTTATTCTGAAGTATTTTAATTTATGTTTTGCCTTCATTAGTGCTGACACGACACTTTTACTTTACTTTTAATAAATTACTACTTTAAGACAATTCTGTACATAATTTAAATGCAACGACGTTTGTGCTACGTCAAATTTTATTGTGGTTTAAAATTAATTTATATTTCCGTGTCTTGTTTAAAGTAGTGTTAGTATACTCATGGAGATAATAATAAGTCTTATTTCTCCATGGTATACTATGCTGTAGTTGCATTTCTACTTCTAACGATATTTGTAAAAAGTAATTAAATTATTTCTATAAAGACTTTCTAAAGACGAGAAAAAAAGTACTGTAATCTAATATATTACGGTATAGTTTTCAGAGTAAAATTATTACCAAAAAGATGCATTTTCTAAATTGTTTCCAGTTCTGGAAATTTGTATTGTGTAATACAGTAATGACAACATTTTAATAAATCGATTTTATATCATAAAAATGTGTTTTAAGTTGTTATAAGGTTTTGATTTTCTAAGGTCAATACTTAATTTTTACGTCAATACAAGTGACATTTCGATTTGAAAAAAAAAACAAGGCCATATACATGGCTGCAGTCGCGTGCCTAAATTTGAGTTAGTGTTTACCGACCGACCGACTTATAGTGAGCTGTAGAGTCGACAAAAAGTATAACTTAACAAATTTAATCATGCTGAGACGTTCTGCAATTACGTAACCACACACAAGCAATTGACCAATCGCTAACGGAATGGACCATCCGAAGTGCCGCTTGATATGTCAACACACTGGTGGCGTTGAGCCTACGTCGTTGCGTTACATTACGTCCAACGTAACACAACGTACGTGAGTTTACCAATCACAAGCGATGGATTATTCGAACCGTTGCTTGTCATTGGTCAACTCGCTTGCGTTGCTTCCTAGACGTCATTACGTTGCGTCTCTAGTGGGAACCAATCTTTAAGCATGATGCTCGACGATCAGGATAATGAGTTGGAATATCAGTCTGAAATGAAATCTAAGAAGTGTGTAATAATATTATATATTGCAATTATCAGTAACAAATTTAGGTAAAATCAAATATAATGCTTAATACCCAATGTGCCCCTTTCTATGATCACGTAAACACCTCCTTAAAGCGTGGTTCCCACTAGCGTCGCAACACAAGGACGTAACGCAACGCAAGTGAATTGACCAATCACAAGCGATGGCTTATTCGCTTGTGATTGCTAACTGCCTATAACTTCGCTTGTCATTGGTTAAAACGCTTGCGTTGCGTTTACGTCCTTGCGTTACGTTCTAGTGGGAACAACGCTTTATGTGTATATATTTACATTGATGTTTGATTTAAAGGTAAAACAAACATGATACTTGTATTCTATAATCAAAGAAATAAAAGGGAGTTTGTGTATGTAGAGATATCATATTGGCTTAGTTCAGTAGCAAGGTACTTTTGACTATAGAATCGGTCATTCGCACCGAAACTAGTGACTGTATCTCTGATTTGTTTATAGACCACTTAGCAAAGTGCTGACAACAGTAATAATTTAAACCAATCTTGAAGAATAATTGATTAATCAACTCGAAGCTATTCATCAAAACGTCTAAAATTGTTACAAAATCACCAGTTTGTAATGCTGTTCGTCGGTTGCTAAAGGGTGTGGAGATAACCTTTTTAACATGTTTGTATTTTGCTACAGGCAGCCAAAAGTACCACTCAACGAAAGATAGGAGTGATATACCGCAATTTCATAGTTATCAGTTATACATGTTTAGTTGCTAATATTACGATAAATTATAATGCCAGTAATCTTGCATTTTATTACGTCACATACAGGCCTCTTGTTACGCATTGGTAATAAGGTACGGTAGGCCCGAGGCCTACATTCTTAATTTTCGCTGTACCTGCCGATTATATCGGTACCAACGTAATTGGTACTATGTATAGTGTCAATAATATATACCGGGAAATGGGCGACTCTCTTCCCCTTCTCACTCTCTTCCCTGTCCCCCACTACAGGTGCTACCACTGATCTGATCTATTTTCTTAATTGTAAAGTATCTGTTAATAAGGTATACTGTACTGGTTTTACATCTGGCTATTTTCAACGGTTGTTGTATTTATCCAAATCCGGAACAGGTCCCAATTTATTTAAAGTGGCACTTAAATAAATATTTGTTTTTCTGGATATCAGTTACGTCAAACCACTGTATCGAGTTTGAACCCATCTAGATACCATTTATATACCATCATCAATTCTCCCATGCGTTGTTTTTCACGTATCAGGGTCAGTTTATTCAACACAGATCTAGGCCACAGTGTCGATTACTTCTGTTAACATTTTATTTACAATAAGAAAAAATTATAATAAAACTGAAAAACAACAAATTATGAATATTTTTTCTCGTACAAAAGTAATCAAATCAGACACATTTCATCCGATTCATGAATTGTCATACAAATATTTCGTGTTTTTGTGTGTAGTATCGTAACAAACCATTATAGCAGCACATCTGCGTAACATGTAAATTAGGTATAATTGAATAATAACGTTACGGGTATTCACAGGACCACATGACAAGTAACATGTGATATTACTGCATATAAGGAAGGAAGGCTCCAAATTAGGTACGTGTTTGGTGTTATGCTTTCTAGGTCTATTAAATACTGAATACTTTTAATAATAATTAACACTGTTCGTTACAAATTAAAGTTTCGCAGCGTAAAAGTGTATAATTAATGCTGTTTAACAATATAACAAATGTGTAACAGTCTTGGTGTAAAATGCCGCCAGATGCGATGGTACATAATTTTAATGTCGTATGTTAATCAAATTTGTGACATGAATTTGTAGTATTATCAGTTCGTTAATTTATATTAAATGATGTCAATGAAATACTCATTCCGTGTATTAAGTACGGTAATTGAGTGCTGGCATTTTGTAGTTAGCTCACTCACGTATAAACATAGTTTCTACAGCAGGAGTTCTCGCGAATTCTGCAGGTTTTAACTATACCTTCTGTTTGCCCGATTGGTGCCCATCGCGCTGAGCCTACTATCCCCTGGCCTAACTTCCGTGGCCTAACTTATATTCCGAACAATCAAATACCCATTCTCTCTTTATTTTACTCAGAGGCTCCTCATAATCCATGGTCTATTTAATAAGCTTCCAGCATACATAAACCGAATGAAACGAGTAAACTGAATATTTAAAAAAAAGTTAGTTGACAGTTAGCCTAAATATCACATACTAATTGATTGTTGTAATTATGGATATTAATGTAATCTTCTTTATTTCAAAATGTAGTCTACCTAACCACCACGTCATCCATTTTAGTAATTATTAATAATAATTATTATAATTGTAATCATGGTCATTTTCAAAACTGTTGTTTCATTATATTTTTGTGATTTATATTTAGCATCTAGGCCTATTCGCTGATCTATACTGTTTTTGTGTAGATATGTTCATACTTTCAGACCTTCATCATTAGCAGTCGCATGATTTCACAGCAGTAATTCGCCTAATAGATTCCCTTTCGGCCGCTTGAAACTTGATCGGCTAAAGTAGCCTACTTTTTATACACCCTTTACGTGTGTTTAAAAGCGCAAATTAGATTTCAATTTGTATGACAGTTGCTTTTCCTTCACTGATACAAAAGCAAGTAGCAATGTTTCCGCCCAGTGGCGTGAATTTAAGACACTGTTTATGTAACTTGTTCATTTCTGGTTTTAGTTTGAAATTCATTACTTGACCTTCCTAACGTACTATAATCCAGGTATATCGACTGTGCATAAAAAAATAATAATTTTGCCAAGTATAGTACTGGCTTTCAAGTGTACTACTTTGTTTTGCTTTTTTTTTTTGCTTTTTTTTTTCCTTTTATTATTTTAGTTTATTACTTGTTTCATAATTTTTAACGTTTCGTCCTAATTTTGGACGTTACAGAACATTCTATCGCTTTAAAAAAAATCGATATATTGGTGATGTTACTATTGCTTCAATATAGGGTGAAATAACAAGAGCACGTCCTCTGTTGTTCTCGATTGGCAAGTATTTCGCTCAGTTTCTGAGTGTATAATTTATTTAACATATTTTTTTTTATTCAGTTCATCAGAAAAACCATAGGCCTACAGAATTAAAACATTGATGCGTAGCGCTCGCACAACATAAATAGACCAGTTGTTATTTCTATTTTCGTGGTACAGTATTTGACTAAATTTGACCATTTAACCTACATTCTGAATATAGTATTTTCTTACACTTGGCAAATTTTCATTACAGTTTAACGTGAAAACAATACAAAACTTAAGATGTCAGTTGATGACCTACATTTATACGGCGGTCCTACACTAGTAATGGATTTCGTTCAAAAAAAGTCTTGATTTGAGTCACAATGTAGATCACTGATAACTTCAATTGCGCATGCGCGAAAAATATGTTGATATGCATGCTGCACTGAGACCGAAGATGTGGGCCTAACAATTCATCTTCGGAATTGGAAGTGTATTTGAGATAAAGATGTATGACCCTCCAATACTTTAAATGGTGCCATCTTCTCAATAAAAGTTCAATAGTCATAGAAAAAGTATTCGTCAAGGATTTTTAGCACGGACAAAATTAACTTGGCTTCAGTTCATCAAGTGTAATGTTAGCGTACACCAGAGTTTCACCAGCGTAGTTCCTAGTAAATCATCTTTAGTAAATCGTTCTTGGTATTCGTTGATTTGACGTGATAGAACTGTCATTCGTAATATCTTTTTATTGGTATTCGACGGGGGACAGATAGCCTGTCATCTGCTTAAAATAAAAAGGGAAGTTTTTATAGACAGTAAATTATGCATTTAAAAGCTTTTTAGAATACTTGGATGAATTTTTAAGGTGGAAGGTAATTTTTATTATGTTATATTCAGGAAAGATGCCGTCAAAACTTGTTAAATCACATATTCGAGAATGTAAATAGGCAGCAGCGGGGTAACGGAAACCAACAACTAACTAAAAATACACAATAAAATACATTTTAAAAGGAAAGGATAAAATTAACACGAATTGAGTAAGTTGAAATTGCTTGTGCTGTTAAAAGTACAGATCGCTTTATAGGGACATGCTACCTCGGACATCCCAAGCTACGGAACCAACGCACGACTTGCCTTCAATATCGTCGACTAATTACGATGATATTGATAGAGATCGACAGAACAACAATGTTTTAGATGCGGGAATTAAACAGAAGAAAGGTGCTAAACGTATGGGCCCCAGACCTCCGATCAAACCAGTACAGCGCATGGCAGCCAACGCACGTGAGAGGGCAAGGATGCGAGTGCTCAGTCAGGCATTTTCTATGTTAAAAACCACCTTGCCCTGGGTACCAGCCGATACAAAACTTTCAAAGTTAGATACACTTCGCTTAGCATCTAGTTACATTGCACATTTACAAAGTGTGCTAGATGACGAGGACCAACCGGATTCAATGGGAACTCATCCGATAAATCTTGTAAGTATATTTGATTTGTTTTATCGTATGATACGTGTATATATCCATTGTTTGGTTACTCGTTTTTTAAAAGAATATTTTTAGGTACAGTATTGTTTAAAATGTAGTTGTGCACGTATGTTATGTATTGGTTAGGTATCGTTCCTGATTCATACCGGTACGCTGTATCAATATCGTTATCAGTATCGTTATCGGTGTCATTCGAATTGCTTATAGTGTCTATTGTTTTTTTTATTTCCATCGTCCGCGTTTTTTTTATCTAACTTCTTTTCATCCCATATTCAGCAAAAAAAATACAATAAATGGTTTTATTCTATATTTTAAAACGTTGTTTCTTATCATAAGATAAGATAAAGAAATGTTATTGCAATCTATACAATAAAAATATATGAATGAAGTTGAACAAAATTCACATTGAAATTAGTACGAAATCATTCTATGATACATAAACAACATGAACCTTCAATTTGTTATGTTTTTCTTAGGAGATAATTTGAAAGAAGTAAAATAAACTCAGTTAAGAATAGTCTGTACACAGGAGTGCATGCACCGGTTTGGATACTAATTTCAGAATTTACAACCGAATCAAACATGACCGTCGAATGCTGTTTATTTAGACAGGCTTCATAAAATGATAGTCTTCGTGTAGGCTGCCGCGTAACTTACACTAAAAGATAAAATGTAAAACTTACAGCGCAGGCGCAAAGACGTAATGTGACCAATCACAAGCGTCCATCGGCTCAGCATTTTGAATACGTCATTAAATTAATTATGTGCGCGCTGTGTCCGTACGTCACTTTTTGTGTGTCCTAGTAACTTAACCAAGGTGAAGTTTCGATATTATTTTTGTGAGATTGTCTGTTTTAAAAACTTGTTTAAAACATTATAGACAATGATTTATACAAAATAAAATGTCATTTCTATTAACATAAAATATCAATCAAACCAAAAAATCAACTATTGATTTATTAAACCGTACACAATCAAAACAACGTGTTTTATTCTTGGTAGTTTGTAGTACAAATCTATACCGTAAGTCGCTAATTATAACAAGCCTAAATAATAATTTGGGTGTAATTTCTTTTCGTTTTTATAAAGGATAGGCCCTATACTACGATTTTCTGGTGATTTCAATATTCATAGCTAACTGTAACCAAACTTCTGTGTGGCCTACATTTGAGAGTAGTTGTTACTCACAGTTATTAACGTGTTCAAATCCCCGTTTACGACTGTTACATAAACGTCCATTACGCGATGTCTATAATTTAACGACTTCTTTTCATGCTAACAAAAAACTAGGGAGAAAAACAAATCAAAGGTCATTGTAAGTGTCGTCCGATAATATTGACATTACAACGAATAATTTCCTTTTTAAAATTAGCAAAATGGATATATGTTGTACCGGATACAACCAAGCTGCAATATCAACAGTTTACTAAGCATATTGAATCATGGTTAAAGAATAAAACACTGTTGTGTATAAACACTGCTCTGAATTTATCCGGCACCCAGATTTATGCCTATTGTCTGTTAAAAGCTATGCGTTCTCCTAGCTACCGGATTCCGGTCCGACGTGAAAAATACGTTTAAACAGGGAAAATGTAATTTCACTCTACCCTGATTCAAGTAGCAACAGGACCTGCCAATGTACTTTTTTATCCGCAATACTCATCGGTACAACCTTTGACTACAGTCACCAACTTTCTTGTTTATTATTGGTTAATGGCTTAGCCGGTGGCGAACAATTAACAAATCTACCGTAAATAATTTGCAAGATTATGCCGCTCTAAATCCGGGTCACTTGACTTCTCATCTCAACTATTTATAATAAAAACTATCAATGCAATATCAATGTTCTTGCTAGTTGTGAAGTTAATTCTATTTGAATTGAGCAAGCCTCATTATTTGAAATATTGCACGTCAGAGCATGTTAAATAAAACATGACATTTATAATGTTGTAACGACATAGTGTTTGTATACGGGCCTTTTTCTGTAGCGAAAAATGTTGACACAGTAGTACTTACCGTATTTAATCTACAATGTTTAGAACTTTTAAATCAGAGCTCACAGAATAAAAAAATGTGTTAATTAAAATAAAATGTTTAAATGTCAATTGACTCCAACCTTCTCATTTATACTATTAATTCTCTCTATCAATTAGGAAATTAATTTCTACCAGCTAATACTTTTGTTTCGACATCACCAATTCGGACACAGATAAACTTTGATTTCGTTCTTTTCAGGAAAGTTACATGATCGCAGTTGAAAACTTAACTAACTTTTCTTGTACGGAATAAATGTTCTCGCGTACGGAAAAATTAATCTCAGAGGCCGACTGTGTTCCCTCAGTTTTAATCCTATAGCTATATAATCCTTTACTCTGTATTTGTTTAAATAATAACATTCAAAATGATGGAACTCGATATCGGAAAATATTACGTTTTTGCAGAAAAGCACATCTTCAATCATTTGTATGATTTTGATTTAGTCATGGAAACAGCGATACAAGAATCCCAGGCCTAGTTAACTCATAATTTTTTTGTTTTTGATATAATTCACAGTATGCAAATGAATGTTTTGAATTCATTGAATAAAGATAATAATAATAATAATTTCAAAAACTATTCAACTCATAAACATTCATTATTTGTATAAAACTGCGGTTGTTATTCTTCAGTTCAGTCATTTGAATTTTTTGTTTCTTTATAGACCTGGCCATTCGCATCGACGTCTCGCTCACCTATTTCAAACGAAGACGAGAGTCCCGATGAAGATGGAATTGATCTCAGCAGCAACACAACAACCTCAGACACAGAATGATATTATTGCAATGCTGCCCTTTATGTATTATTGCAATGCTGCCCTCTATGTTAAACATAAAACTCTGAACACTAATGAAATTAACTGGCACAACTCTAATTAATTTACTTGACTTACTTGATTTATTTCTTTTGGATGTGATATTGATATTATTATATAACGTAAAACAAAATTAGGATTTGACAGTGGCATTAAATGGTATATTTTTACACTGAATAACCAATTAATATACTTATTAAACGTTTGTTTTCTTTTTAATATTGTTGTTACCTGGTTTCTATTTTGTGTGTTGTAAATTTTAAACAAGCATTCATAGTCCTAACACTAAGAAAGTGAAAAATGACTATAACACTGTTTCACAACTGTAACAAAAGTTAATCTTCAATCCAAGCAGTTCCCATCATTTAATAGCATCAAATCGAATTTGTTAAACCATTCACACAACGTATATTGTATTAATAAAAGTAAAATCAATGGATAACGAAAAAATAATTGTCCTAGCGCACAGTAAGTTCTCGTCTCAAACTAAAACTACGAAACTCTGTCCGAGAACAAAACAATCGGTTACTAACCCCTCTAGTTCTTGTTAGATAAAATGTAGCATCCTATTTAAAAAAAAAATAAATATATAATATTCAAATAAAAAAATTGTATAAATTTGTATTCTTAGATTTTAAGATTTATATATATTTTTATATGGTATAGTTTATTCCATTCTGTAAGGGGTGGGTTTCCCGCTGTTGAATGAGTTTGAATAAAATAAAATAAAATAAATAAAATAAAAAGACACTAATTGATAGTACAAAACCAGGAAAACAATGTCCGCGTTGCCGTATAGGCTATGATCAGCACAATAGAGAGCTTTCGATATGTATATATTGTGTCGTTGGTCATACCTAGAAACCACCAAAATAGTATCACGAGGAATAGCGAGGAAGCACTTCCCGCATGCGCACAATTAAATTACCACATGACTTGTCCCATGTCGTTGCAAATAGAATGCTCCCTGGTATTAGTACCGAACATTTTTCATCAAACATTTTCCATGCAGTAATAAGTTCCTGTATGATAATGGTAAGCTATTGTCTTTGGTTGTATTCTCACTAAACAATACTTATACAAAATGACGATATATTATAGATAGTGGAGAAATGTAATGAGGTTTTAAAACACTATACACCCCGGAATACTGTATTGGTAAATTTTGCTGGCGGAATTTTAACTCGCAAACCGTACTTCAAGTCGGTGAATTAGTCCATACTTTAAATGTAAGTATTTAATTATTAGAACCGTACATAAGATGGATGTGATCTGGTCATAATAAGTATTTGCTCAGTAAAAGCAAACACTTAACTTATTTGTTTTTTCATTGATATCATAAAGTAAATTAAATAGCCTATTTCTACCTTTATGACGCATAGTAGTGAGGCACAATATAGCCCTTTTACTACTATCGGGTAGGTGGGATATCTTCCTCGAATTCTATCCGTCTTTCCAGCCATGACGCGTTGCTTAACCCACTGTTTAGAATATTGTTGCATCACACAGAGAAAAGATAGAAATCGAAACCATATCCTGTGGGTATAAGCAGGGAAGAGTTTAAAATAAGCCTATCATATTCTGTGAATGTTATTGTTTTCTATTGTTTCCGTTTATTGAAATAATAGTGAAACATATTGATTTTTCAGCATTGAAATCACAAGCATGCTTGTACAAAACTAAAGGAATATGGGTCATGAATAAAGGTTTCGTTTTTTTCCTTGTAGACATTAAACTCAACAACACTTCCTATAGTGTTAGTTGATGAATATTTGCAAAATGAATAAAAATGTCAGCAAATATCTACGCGGCTTTTACTCGTCGTTTGAACGCAGCTTTAATAAACGTGTTTTATCAGACGATAGTGAGATAGAGGAAGCATATAAAACTGCTCAACAACAAGGAATGCTTCCGTTTAACAGAACTAAAATTCTTATCCTGGGAGATCATGCTGCGGGCAAAACTTCAACTTGTAGGCGTTTACAAGGAAAGGAATTTCGACAGAATGAGCCGAGTACAATAGGAATCGAAACTGACTCCGTCAAAGCTAAAGTCACTGATGTTAACAGTAAATGGTGTGCTGTAACTAATACACCTCTAGAAGACTACGAATGCTCTGCGGCATGGTGGGCAGTATCACATGTGTCCAAGCGAAGTAAAAATGAATCGAGGTCATCTACCATTACGAAACCGAATGAAAAAACGAAATCTTTAATAAGACAGACAGTCGACGACTTTACTTACCTAGTTATTCACAATTTTCCTATAATGATCACCTTCCTTGTTGGTGGATTTACATTCGGATTTGGGTTTATTTCGTGGATATGTATACTATGCTTAATGTATATTTTTGATGCTCACAGTGCGTATCGATTTGGGTCAGCATATACGATTGCAATGGTGCTCGTTGATAGCGCCATGAACACAGGCCTAACTGAAGTCAATAGTGAAGCACACGGGATATATTGGACAGACACCATACACGACACGATGACAGTGTGTGCATATGGAGTGATTGGATTAATAACTGGCGCACTTATGGGAGCCGGAGGAAGAACTGGCATCTGCATAGCATTCAGTATAATGGTACATCCTAGACAGCAAATGTTTACTATTGCGAACGTTACTAAAACGTTCATTATTATTTATAGTAGAGCATATTTTAAATTGTCAATTTACATATTTGCTATTACCACCATCATAATCAACAAAAATGTTCACTTCAGGCTGTATACTTTGAGTCGAAAAAACTGTATCATGTTATTGGCGATTATTGTGATGTTTCTCAACGTGCTCTTTTTTATTGGAAGACAATATTTTACAAGTATATTCGTTTCTTCGTGTGTTGCAGTAACTGTTTTTTGTACAGCTAATGGTATTATAGTCGGTCGAAACTTTGTTGCTTATGGATATATACCTCAGAATTATATATTCAAAAAATCAGTTGGCTTTATAGCCGGGTTATTCATAGCATATTTTTGCGATTGGCAACTTGTGTGTTTTCAATCTGAAAATACAGATAGATCGATATCTCTGTATTTTATTAATTTACTTTTTATTATTTTACCGATTATTTCATTTATTATCTACGAATGGTTTGCATACATGAAAGTTAAACACACAACGTCTATTCCAATAACACATGTCAGACAGTCACTAAAAGCAGTCATTCGTAATGAATGTTATTTAGATGCTAGGCTTAGTTTATGGGACTTTGCCGGACAAGAAATGTATTATAACACACACAATCTGTTTATGCCTAAGCAAGGCGTATATTTGATAGTTTTCAATGCAGTTAAAGCTGTTCTAAATCCAGGAAAACAAATTAAACGTCTCGAGTATTGGCTCCAATCTGTAGCCATGCATGCAGAAATAAAAAATGTTGTAGTCCTGCTGGTAGGAACCAGAAGAGATGATACTAAGGACAATAACGCCCTTGAAACATTTCTAACACTAGCTACTATTCATCTTTACAAACGATTCTCCAAACTACTTGCATTCCATCCTTCGGGAAAGTTATTCTTTTTTCTTGAAAATGCATTGAACATTGACAAAGAACGGAATGTATTACGTGACGTAATCTACAGTGAGATTAGAAAGTTAGATTTTTTTCAACAAAAGTTCTCTATCAAACATCTGCTGTTTAATCAAACGCTTTCCAAGCTTCGTCAAAAGAAAAGGTTGATTGTTAGCTTAGAAGAAATGTCAGAAAATGAAAAGTCCATATGGACAACAAATGAGTTGCGTCAACTTTTGATTTTTTTCGACAGATCTGGAGAGATTATTTACAAGGATCATGATGAGTTACTTCGTAAGTACGTAATCTGTGATCCTCAACTATTGGTAGACTTTCTTAAGTTCTTAGTGAACATTCCAGAACCTCACAAGAGAAATCGAGAAGTAGCCGATTGCTGGCAAAAACTACAAGAGGAAGGAATCGTCGATAGTCGATTACTGCAACATATCTGTCAACTTCAAGGAATTTGGGCAATGTATCCTTACGTCATTTCTTTTTTAGTTGGCACACATTTGTTGTTTCCCCTTAATGTTTCCAATGAGGTGGAACCAACCGGTAGCTATTTTCTTGGATGTCGATTGCCTAAGATTGCGTGTACTTCCACAATCTGGAACAACGAAGATGAGTCACAGACCGTATTCTATTTTGACTTTAGAGAAATTTTAACAGAAATTTTATTTCTGCGTATCGTCGCTAAATGTTGTGAAGAATTTACGTGGGATAAGGTTTATTACAATGCAGCAAGAATTAGAGCCAGTAAGTCATGTCTTTTTATGATTATGACCGATACCATTTCTGGAAAGATTGAACCGTGTCAGAGAAACCTGATAAAACTTGCCATACATAACGATGACCAATCACAGACTATGCACGTCCTACAAACAATAATTAATATTACTGAAGAGATAGTCAATATTGCTTTTGATCCAGACCACTTTCGAGAAAATTACATCTATGGACCTCGGTGTAACACATGTAGTTCCTTAGGTGATAATTTGTCTTTGGTAAATCTCGTATCACCTGGTTATTACGTGTCTTCGTTGGACGGCTACAGACCAGACCATTACCACAAGATTTCACTTAATCCTAAGGTACGCTATTATTCACTAGATTGACTAAAATAATTATTTCAAATATATAGGTTGAATTGAAAACAAATTTATTCAGTATTCGAACTGTATTTTAGTCTATTTTCAATTCAATACAGAGCAACTTAAATTGTCTACTGTAATTAAATGCCAGGCAACCGGTTTCAAGAAACGTTATAGATGTGTTGTTTTAATGCTCAATGGTTAATTAAAAATATACTTAAAGACCCATTTATACTAGTACGATAACGATCGACGATTAATTTTATTGTTCTTCTACTGATCATGACGTCATTTGATTTGATTTTAATGTATATTATCAAAGACAGCATACATGTTTATCTTAGTCATAGTTGAATGAAATGAATGAAAACTTTATAATGTTTTTTTGTTTTATGTAAGAAAGATGTTATCGATTTATCGTCGATCGTTATTAAATTTTAGATACTACAAAGAATTTTTATTTGTTTTCAGTTCAGCTTTACCTGTAGTAGAATTGACCAGAAATTGTGATTATCAGCAAAGAAAAAAGAAGATATTAATATATATAAAGATTAAAGACTATCTCTTTAATAACTGGAACCCAATCATATGAAAATATTGGATTTGGTGATTTTATTACAGTACAGTTCTTGTTTACGTTTTGTAAGTTGTTCTTTTACTAGGTCTATTAAATCAAATCAAATCAAAAAACTTTATCAAATTCCATTATAAAGTGTATTCTTAATTGATGTACGGATAGTAAAGGGAATTTGTCATGGGAGTATTTTAAAAATTATAAATTTTCCCTACTAATATTTCTCAAAACTCTATAATTTGTTTTCTCTGTTTCGATTGTATATTCATCAAAATAAACCAAACGCAATATTAGTTTAAGACGGCACGTTTGATTGGTTCATATGTGACAACTTTTTGAAGAAGATTTTCTGTACAGTTAAGTGTGTAGTACGAGTGTGGACCTCTTTTAAAATTGCTTTTTGGTTTGGTGGCGCTATTCATGGTATAACAAAAAAAAACCTAACAATAGCAAATTGCCCTCTATGTTAAATATAAAACTCTGTAATATATTAATTGACTTTATATTTTTAACATTTATTTCTTTGGACACAAGGATGTGATATTGATGATTTTATGACGTAAAACACAAAACAAGATAAAGATTTTTCATTGGCGTTAAATGGTCTATTTTTTTGCACTGAATAACCATGAATTAACATACTAATAAAACGTTTGTTTTATATAATTGTTGTGTTATTAATGGTTTCTATTTTGTGTGTTGTATATTTTAAACAAGCATTAATAGTCGTAAAACCAAGAAAGTGAAAAATGATAATGAAAAGTTCATCTTCAATAGGGTTTATCGCAAATTGCGTGAGCGATGCATGATGGGAAGGGTTTGGGAGCAATAGCGCCACCACCAGTATATAAAGTTTATATTATACGGTGGCGCTATTGCTCCGAAACCCTTCCCATCATGCATTGTGCAATGACGTTTCTCGCGAAATTTGCGATAAACCTTATCCAATCAGATCCCAGCATTTAATAGCAAATCGAACCTGTTTTACCATTACGTACATCGCGCACTGTAGGCCTATTTATAAAAATCAGACAAAGTAACATCAAGTTCAAGTTCAAGTTAAAATTTATTCACATAATGCAAACATATACAAAATATAAGAGATACAAGTGGTTGGAAATTAAGTAAATAATAGTTGCATTATGCCTGGAGAATACCATTTAAACCCCAAGGGGCTTTAAGCCTGGATCCACCAGAAAGAATAAAAAAGTTAAAAATAATAATAATAAGCATTAAGGTGAAGGTTAGCGACTGACAGACAGGGACGGACATGTACGACGATACAAACACGACAAGGACGACAGGATCAATGGTATTTAGATATAAATGAAGGAATTTGAAAATCTATTCATACACAGAGTAACAATCAGTTAGTGACCCCTCTTGTTCGATAAAATGTAGCTATCATACCATAATATTAGAAAGAGATAATTGTGAAAACCAGGAAATAGTTAAAATAGTGTACCGGTACCGCAATACTGTAACAACACTTAGAGCAATTATCGTTGCGGTTTTATGATCAGCACAATAAAGTCGAGCTTAAAAGATTTCGTCGATTTAGTTAGCGCATAATGACTGTTTTTGGAACGGTATACTGGTAGATAGTACCACATGTGCAGTAAATGAATTAACAGTGAAGCTCATGCAAAATGGTGCATCCCTTAAAATAGATGTTTACAATTGCAAATATTACTGAAAAATTATTAATAATTGTAGCTATTGTGAATTGTCAATTTATATATTTGCTATTACCACTACGAATCTACAGAAACGTTCACTTCAGGTTGTATACATTATTCGAAGGAAAGGTATCTTTTCTTATTGATTTATCTCAATTATGCTGTGTTTTTGGAAAACAGTATATTTCAAATGTTTTCACCATTTCTTGTGTTGCAATAACATTATTTTTTCCACAGCTAATCAGTCGAGCAAAATTTCGGAGCTACTCGATGTTTGCCTCAAAATTATATATTCAAAAAATCAGTTGATTTTATAGCAGGCTTATTATAGCATAATTTTGCGATTGGAAACTTGTCTGTTGGCCATCTGAAAATACAGTAAACGTATATCACAGTACTGTACTGTATTTACTCTTTAAGGTCAATTTACACGAGCGGTAACGGTAGCGGAAAACCACTAGCGTGTCCCTAATAAATTAGAATAGGGGTACGTTCACTAACTGTAAGTGTCGATAATGGCTTTTCAATATCAATGAATAGTAATATAGCATTTTGCCTCCGTAACAATGTAAAAGTAACAGACGGTGAAGAATTATAACGTGTGCTGCTACGGTACATTGCTCTTAAGGGAGTAAGTTTTGCTAATGGAATTCCAACTTGCAAACTAAACGTTAAAATGTTTTAGGTTGATGTTGAAGTTGGTGTGTAACCTAGAACGTGACAGGTAAGTGTTGTAGGCCTATTTACACCTCCTAAACCGTGACTTATCAAATTGTATTAATTTATTCAGTTCTTATAATAGGCATTTTGTAGGTAAAACAATATTAGATCTGCCACATTATCGATACTATCGCTATTCAAATTATTATTGATATCAGATATTAATCATTAGCTGTCTAGCAAATTTCCGGGTCAGCAAAATGGTAGACCTATTTCCGAGTACTAGGCGTGGTCACGGTGGGTAAGTCCTAAAATTCAAAAAACTCAAGTCCTCGGGGTGGCTGTACTGAGAGAGAGTTCAATGCCGATGAGGAGTCCCGTGGGCTATTATCAGGGCCCAGCACATTTCCATGCCAAACGAACCCAATATCCCTATACCGTCGTAATTAAGAGTAATTGTTTTATTTTGCTCTGGGGTACCAGTATTAAATTATTATCAGTAGCCCAATGAACATAGAAAACAACATTTTGTTTAATAAACTTTTATTTCAGTATTCAAATGCCACTGTGCCTATTTACTGAAGCAAAGCACAAACTGTATACAAAATAATTGCAATGAATAAAAGGGCAAATAAATATCTAACTGGCTTCGACGGATATGGACGTAGTTTGAATAAGCGCGTTTTAGCAGATGATATTGAAATGGAGGAAGCATATAAAACTGCGCAACAAAGCGGAAGTGTTCCGTTTAATAGAACCAAAATTCTTATCCTAGGAGATCATGCTGCAGGAAAAACTTCAACTTGTAGGCGTTTACAAGGAAAGGAATTTCGACAGAATGAGCCGAGTACAATAGGAATAGAAACTGACTCCGTCAAAGCTAAAGTCACTGATGTTAACAGTAAATGGTGTCCTGTAACTAATACACCTTTAGAAGACTACGAATGCTCTGCTGCTTGGTGGGCAGTATCACATGTGGTCAAACCCAATGACACAAGAACAAGATCATCCACCCGTAGGAAGCGGAATGAAAAACCACTGGTAGGACAGAGAGTCAAAGACATAGCTTACCAGGTGTTTAGTAATATTCCCGTTCTGATCACTTTCCTTTTTGGTGGATTTACATTTGGGTTTGGGCTTGTTGCATGGGCATCCATAATATGTTGGATATCGGTTGTGGATGCCCACAGTGCATATCGGTTTGGTTCTGCATATGTGATTGTATTGGTACTCGTAGATAGTGCCATTAATATAAATGAAGATAATACAATACATGAAGCTGAGGTAGAATGGACAGACACCGTGCATGCCACAATGACAGTGTGTGCATATGGGGTGATTGGATTAGTAACTGGCACACTTATGGGAGCCGGAGGAAGAGCTGGTATTTGTATAGCATTCAGTATAATGGTGCATCCTAGACAGGAACTGTTTACTATTGCAAACGTTGCTGACAAAGTCACCATTTATAGTAGATCATATTTTGAAAATTCAATTTTAATATTATTTGCTACTATAATGCAAAGAAATGCTCATTCCACGCTATACACATTCAGTCGAAATAACCGTATTCTTCTATTGATGGTGGTTGTGGCGCTTCTCAATCTGTTATTTTTTATTGGAAAACACTATTTCCAAAATATACTTATTTCTTCTTGTATTGTAGTAGCTGTTTTTTGTACGGGTAATGGTGTTATCATCGGACGATACTGTCGTACTTATGGATATATACCTCAGAATTATATACTAAAAAAATCTGTTGGGTTTATTGCCGGGTTGTTTATTGCATATTTCTGCGATTGGCAGCTTGTGTATTTTCAATTTGAAAATACGGTAAACACCTTTGTATCTCTGTTGATTAATATACTTGCTATTGCTTTACCGATTTTTGCATTTCTTCTTTACGAATGGTTTACATACATGAAAGTTAAACACACAACGTCTATTCCAATAACTCATGTTTACAAGTCAATACAAGCAGTCCTTCGTAATGAATCTGTTTTGGATGCTAGGCTTAGTTTATGGGACTTTGCTGGACAAGAAATGTATTATAACACACACCATCTGTTTATGCCTAAACAAGGCGTATATATGGTAGTGTTCAATACAGTCAAAGCTGTTCTAAATCCAGAAAAAGAAGTTAAACGACTCGGGTATTGGCTTCAATCTGTAGCCATGCATGCAGAAATAAAAAATGTTGTAGTCCTGCTTGTTGGAACTAGAAGAGATGATATTAAGGACAAGGCAGATCTTCAAGCATTTATAAGACTAGCTACTGATCATCTTTACAACCGATTTTCAAAACTACTTGTATTTCATCCTTTGGGAGAGTTATTCTTTTTTCTTGAAAATACATTGGACATTGACAAAGAACAAAATGTATTACGTAAAGTTATCTTTAGTGAGATTAATAAGCTACCATTTTTTCAAAAGAGATTCTCAATCAAGAATCTCTTATTTAATAAAACGTTGTATGAGCATCGTCAAAGAAAAAGCCTAATTGTTAGCTTAAAAGAAATATCAGAAAGTGAAATATCAACATGGACATTTAATGAGTTGCGTCAATTGTTAACTTCTTTCGACAGATTTGGGGAAGTTATTTACAAGGATCATGATGAGTTACTTCGTAAGTATGTAATCTGTGATCCTCAACTATTGGTAGACTTTCTTAAGTTCTTGGTGAACATTCCAGAACCTCACAAAAGAAATCGAGAAGTAGCCGATTGCTGGCAGAAACTAAAAGAAGAAGGTATTGTTGATAGTCGATTACTGCAACATATCTGTCGACTTCAAGGAATTTGGGCAATGTATCCTTACGTTATTTCTTTTTTAGTTGGCACACATTTGTTGTTTCCTCTTAATTTGTCCAATGAGGTTGAACCATCAGGTAGCTATTTTCTTGGATGTCGATTGCCCAAGATTGCGTGTACTTCAACAATCTGGAACAACGAGGATGAGTCACAAACTATATTCTATTTTGACTTTAAACATATTTTAACAGAATTCATATTTCTGCGGCTTGTTGCTAAATGTTGTGAAGAATTTACGTGGGATAAGGTTTATTACAATGCAGCAAGAATTAGAGCCAGTAAGTCATGTCTTTTTATGATTATGACCGATACCATTTCTGGAAAGATTGAACCGTGTCAGAGAAACCTGATAAAACTTGCCATACACAATGATGATCAATCACAGGTTATACACGTCTTGCAAACAATAATAACTTTTACTCAGGAGATAATCAACAGTGCATTTAATTCTGATCATTTTGAAAAGAATTACACCTATGGACCTCGGTGTAACACATGCAGTTCCGTAGATGACACTTTGGCTTTGGTGAATCTCGTATCACCTGGTAATGACGTGTCTTCGTACGTTGGACGGCTACAGACCAGACCATTACCACAAGATTTCATTTGATCCCAAGGTATGTAATGTTATTACTACATTATATTATCTATTATATTAATCAATTAGAATTAACTACTCTAATGTTTTGGTTACTGTGTATTATGAAAAATGCTCTTAATGGCTCAGCAATGGATGCAACCAAAGAATATAAATAGGTAAAGAATCAACAGTACGCGCTGTTATACATAGAAGGATAGGAAACGCGGACGCTTATTCATGGACGCGTAAGAATCCAGCAGCCGAACGACGGCGGGCTCTAGATATGGTTCCCGTCTAATCCCACGTTTCGATGTATCGTGATGATCTGATGTGTTCTCGCGTCTGTGCTCTACTAATTTTGATATTATTAATATTTTGATAATTATTTTGATAAATAATCATCGTTTGCATTTTTATAGATATTTACAATAAAAGTTTTACCTTACCCACGCCTGAAGGTGGCGCACCTCTTCTAGAGAAAAAGAAATGCGCCACCTTCAGGCGTAGGCAAATAGTAACCCGGATGTGGTTTACACCGCCAACGGAACTGTTGTATCTTCTCCTTTTATTATCTTTGATGCAACCTAGATATTTTTACAGTCCTATAATACTTATTACTATTCTTTTGTTTCAGTTCAGATTTACGTGCACTCGAAGTGAGCAACAATGTTGACAAGACAATCTTAAAATTAAAGAAGTGCTAACAACTCAAAAGATAAACACAAACTATTTATCCATTTGAATTACTTTTATTTTAATTAAAACACGTGAAGTGAATTAATAGGTTTGTAAGATACGGTTGTAAATACAGTGCCTTGTATATTATTCGAAATATTACCCTATTGCCAAAACACAGTAATATGCAAATAACTAATATGCATGTACTCTGGTTTACAATCCTGGTTTAAACTATTGGGTATTTTGTATCTTGATCAGAGGAAAATATACAGAATTACATGCATATTTATAAGAATACAAATAAAGAGTAAATTCCTACTCTTAAGTAAAACGCTGTTATTCAATCACTATCATCAATCAATACAAACAAACAAATCTGCAACAATTCTTTATCAAATGATTTTGTTAATGCAATGTATACAATGATAAAGCTACAACAAATATGCTGAAATTCCAGTTTGTTAATAAGTACATGAATGAGGGCTACAAAGCAATATGTAATGTAAGTTACATTAATCAATAATGATAATAATAATAATTATAGAGATAATAATAATATAGAGAAAAACATAGAATAGATATTGATAAGTTCACCAAAAAAAAAAAATTTGCACGCGTATATTTTACCGTAATTGTTTGGCAAGAATTGAGCTTTAAGATGTGTCTTTACGGTGGTGGATAGGCCTACCAAATGTTCCGGAATTTTCTTAACTGACTTTATTGCCTGAACGGTATTCTTCAGCGAGCTCTTTATACCTTTAACGCTGTAACTCTTTACAACATTCTTGACAGAATTCTTTGCAAGTGATCCTGCAGCTGCCTTACTGAACTGATAGCATTGACACCTGATTTCACTCCCTGCTTGACGGCAGTCTTATCTGCATTCACACAACTCTTGTCTCTTGGCTACAACACTTCTCCCACATTCACCTTTGTTTTTCCTCAAGTCTCCTTTAAATTGCCTATTTTGCCTTTTTGATTGAATCCCAGTAAGCCATAGCTTCGTTATGAGCGGCAAAAATATCAATGAACCACCACATCATTTAGTACCACTATACGCTATACATTGCCTGAAGCTTGGTTCCCACTAGAACGTAACGCAAGGACGTAAACGCAACGCAAGCGTTTTAACCAATGACAAGCGAAGTTATAGACAGTTAGCAATCACAAGCGAATAAGCCATAGCTTGTGATTGGTCAATTCACTTGCGTTGCGTTACGTCCTTGCGTTTGCGTCGCTAGTGGGAACCAAGCTTTAGAATACTATCTATTCAAATAATACAGGTATCCTATTTATAGTTCTTATTATTGTATTGTAATAATATGCATAATTATTATAGTTATGTATGACAAAGATAAAATAAGACCTTATAAACATTAGGCCTACATTAAGTAATAGGCCTATATAAAAATTATAACACTTATAATGATGTATATCTATTAGATCAAGAATGTCTATATTTTTATTCAAACCTCGTATCTCCTTTTTGCTGAAATTGAATTAATAATTAATTATACTAATTGTCGAGGAGTTTTAGTTGAACAGCCGAATCAGAAAGTCAAAAAATGTAGAGTTTTTTCAAAACAAGTTTAGGCTACATGCTACATGATCTTTGATGCTACATTTGGGAATTTGAATGGTACAAACCGAAATCATAAATCTTAGAAAAAGTAACCAAACCCCGTCCCATATATGTGATTTTTAAATGTGAAAGGGTGAAATAATTAAAAACTTATTTAAAAACAAAATGTTATTCAATAGACCTCCTAATGAATTTTGCCATGCTCTAAAGTTATTTTACTTTATACTACGTAGATGAAAATACTTGCTTCACAAGTAATTTTCGGGTGGAATTCGAACGAACGTATGCTTATATGAGCGCCATGCACATTTCAGTGTATTCTCTCTAATACAAAGTTTTTTTTTTACAATTTGTGCCGTTTTTCGGCGTTTCGACGAGTTGATTTCCATGGTTGGTGGCGCTATTCACGCATAACAAAAAAGCACACACATCGGATTCTGGAGAAAGCGTTTGAAATAGCAAAATTTAATTATACAATAAAGGTATGTATCTCTATATAAATCAATATATTTGAGTATTTAGAGGATTTAGGACAAGCTAAGGTAACTTATAATATACCGTTTACACTTTGTTTCATATTATGTAGGCTAGTTAGGCTCTATTAAATAGAACCAGCTAGGCTAGGCTGTTTTGGTAGGAAGGCGATTAGTTAGGCCAACAAAGGAACGTTTCGGACCGAGACGATTCGGCCCTAGCCTAGCCGTTTCAGCCCATTTAGGAGGTCAGCTTTGCGATGATATGCATTTCTTAATGCTGATTTAATGGCTTATACGCTATACATACAGTCTAGTCTTATCGATAGGCCTAACCACCTTACTACAGTACTACTACTAGGCTAGACTTGAATTGAAGGTTTGCATTGTGAACTGAAAACTGAAATAGTCTACTAGGCCTCTAGTAGGCATATTAAAATATAATTGATGTTTTTCACATGTTTCACATGTTTTATGAATTGTCTTCTTTTACTAGTTCAAGTAGATGTTAAAGTGATTTGAAGGAGGTTTGAAAAATAAATTGATTGTAACTAGGCCTAGGCCTACACCTTTGCAATGGTGGCACACGATCATAAATCATGTGTTCTTAAAAATAAAGATATAAAAAAAAAACAGCTACAAAATCAATGGGGTGAACCTAGAAACAAATATATACTTTACTTATTTTAACCCACCTACTGTATTCGATCTTGTTAGTCACACATCACTGAGATATTCCACAATTAGGTAGTTTAATAACTAATAATAGATAAATTAATAAAAAATAGTAGTAAAATAAATGATAATAACTTACAGTATGAAAATTAATGATAACTGAAATGATCAACTGCAAATGAGGTTTTGTAGTTTAGCAATACCTGACAAGATCAAATGTCACTATTTAATAATAGTTATTTTTTTCAATAGAGAATTTTAGGTCAAAGGGGTATCCAGGAATTGCTATTGAAATAAAAGCCAAGCATTCATGCAAAGAAAAGTGCAAAACAATACTTTTCCTTTCTGTAACAACAAAATGCACATATTGATGGACAACATTAAGCTCTGACAAAAAAAATATGAAGACTAAGTTTGGTGGCATGTACTGTACAAAATAAAAGAAATAGTGAATTATACTGTAGAACTCAACACAAAAACTTGATTTATACATAAAAATAAAATATAATAGATAATTATATCTCAACCGTAAATTGTAATAGTAAATAATTATTATGATTTACCTGACGTTTCGCCAACTATCACTTGGCTTTCTCAAAGTGTAGTGACACGTATGTCACTGTTGACCTCTAGATGATGGTGTCAACACATTGGTCCACACTTGACTGAGTTTGTAACCGAATTCATACATTTTTTTTTGGTTACATTTAACTATGTTCACTGTATTTGAAGGTAAACTTAAAATATTACTGATACTGTATTTAAGTATTGATTTTCTTCCTCATTTTTGTTGGTTGTTTTTCCTCATGCAAGATTTGTGTCAGAAATCCATCAGAAACATTCTCAGAAAAGAACTAAGCATAACTTATTTCTTTATTATCTATTTTTAGTTAGTGAAACACCAGAGCATATTAAAATTTACAATAAAATATTAGTTTTCTATGGAAATTAATTACTTCAAAATAACTGCAAAATCTCCTATTCAAAGTCCGATTTTATTAATTATTTTTCATGTTTCTTTAATATTGTGTACAGTAATATACTATTATTATGTTATTGTTGTTAATTATATTAAATATGCTGTATTTCTGTATATTTTATTTAGATCTGACGGGTGCAGTATGGTGACAGTATAAGAATGGTTCAAAAAATTGCTTCTGGTAAGGAGTTTTCTAACTTATGTAATGACTATGTGACAATAATATTTGTGTTTTATATTCAAAACAGTAATAAAAATGAAGAGATTTGAAAGCTGAAATTCACATCTTTTTTTTTATGTTGGATTGTACGTAGTATTTTTAGCATATTCAATTTCTTGCAAAAAGTTAAAATATTTTCACAAGAAATACTCTGCTTGTTTTATCAGCTGTACAACATATCAAGGATAGGAACTTTGTTAAAGGTATTTACAACCGTGCCCGTCGTACCCTCCCACATGGTTTAACAATTGAGCCCACTGACACTCATGTCACAAGAACAGGTGTCTGGGCCCAAAATATCTTCTCGAAAGGCTGTGTGTTCGGTCCTTATGAAGGCCCAGATGGTATCGCAATAGAAGAATGGAAGGTAAGAATCTTAGTGATAATGCACTGTTTTTAAAAATTAGTCCATGCTTAAAAGTATTAATTAAACATTTTCTGGGAATGAAATGCACTTATTTCTCTTCTATATAAATATACAGTAAGGTTCTAGCTCTACTAAGTTTAAAAACATGTTGTAGGGTACATAAAACATCATATAAACATACTTTATAAAGTTTCGACCTTGTATAATGTTGTATGTTTGTTTAAAGTATAGGTTAATAATAATAAAGAAAAAAATAATATTAATACATTATTTAATACTATTTGCTTACAGGATTTCCAGGAATCAAAAACTTCAGAAGATCTTGAAAACCAGTTTAATGAGCGTATGTGTAACTGGATGATATTTGTTAATAGTGGTAGAAATCGAAAAGAAACCAATCTCGAAGCTGTCTTTTACGACGGCAGCATTTTCTTTCGCACACTGAGAACGATAAAAAAATCTGAACAGCTTCTTGTGTCCCGCTCTGATGTTGAAATCGTCAACTCTGATTGCACTAATGAAGAAGAAGCTCTATCACAGCCGGTTCATGTTACTACACAGAATAATGACAAACGTCAGCTGGTGAACCTAAGTACTGCTACTGAATTGAAAGATAGTTCAGAAATTCTTGGTAATGGTAAGAAATAATGATTTTAATTATCATAATCATCTTTTTTTCTTTCATGAAACCCAATCAAGATTAAACAACCAGATACACAAATTTCCTGGGAATGAACTGCTCTTCCTGTTCCATTTAATTCTATACATGTATAGTATCACCACAGAGTAGGTGGCCTATTCAGATTACCCAGAACACAAATATATATGCTGTAAATATGAATTTTCATGTAAATGATCATTTTGTATATTTTAAATCACTATTGATTTGTTTTATTTCTTTCTTTTAGATGAAGAGCTTAGTTTTGATCTTACTGAGTATCTCCAACAAAACCAAATAGAATTGATTGAGAAATCTATGAACTATGAACCACGTAATCGTACAGAACCAGTGCATTACAAAGGAACCTGTCCACCAGGAAAAACCGTCCGTGGAAATGAGCCTTACATGTGTGTACAGTGTGGTGCACAGTTTGCTCAAAGAAGTGCCTTGATGAAACACGAAAACACACATATGGAAGATTTAGGCCGGTATAGGTGTACCTACTGCGGGCGCGTTTTTATTCAGAAAGGATCCTTACAAAAACATGAAGAAATGCACACTAACAATCAGAAACTAGCTATTTGTAAAGTCTGTTCTGTTTGTTTCGAAGGCCAGTCTGATTTGGCTGAACATTTCAAAATGTTTCATAGCTCAGAAGTAGGTAGAGCATTTCCTTGTTTTATTTGTGGAACTGGCTTTACTAAACTGGGTAGCTTACGGGCACATCATAGGTTAAAGCATGGCGGAAAGTATTTGCAAAACTGTCGCTTCTGTATGAAAGAATTCAGAAGTAAATCATATTTGGATACGCATGAATACCAGCATCTTTCTGATAAACCCTTTGCCTGCCAGTTTTGTAGTTTTAAATTTCAATCCCGATCAAAGCTTATGAAACACATAAAAGGCAGGCATAAAGAAATAATCGAGTCAACTGCTGCATCTGAAAGAGAGTCTCTTGTCTGCTACTACTGTGGCTACACATTTTCAGTACACAGCCAGTTCATCAAACATGTAAAGTTATGCAAAATCGGCCTACCGAAAGATTATGAATCATCAATTTGTCCTGCTTCTACAGAGAAGTACAAATGCCTGGAATGCTTTCTGCCACTCCAATCAAGTAATGCACTTCAAAGGCACATGGAACAAGAACATACAGATAGACCGCATAAATGCAGTGAGTGTTTTCAATCTTTCAGATTAAGATGCCATCTTAAGAATCACATGATGTCTCACAAGCGGTATCCACATTCTTGCTCCACATGCAAGAAATCATTTAGAGATTCTTCTGTGCTAAAACATCATAAGTGTATGCTAAATAGTTACAAAGAAAAACCAACTCTTATCTGCCCCGTATGTCATCGAGGATTCTATGGTCGATCACAACACACAAGACATGTAACATTATGCAAGATGGGTACATATAATAAATCAATGATTTATAGAATGAAGAAGCAACCAGTCTACTGTCAATTCTGCAAGGTATGTTTTTCTAGCCACAAAGAGTTGTTTGCACATGAACAATCTTGTGACGGCACTAAGAATTCAAATGATGAACGCAAGTCTTCATATTATGGATGTGGTCTTTGTGGAAAAGATTTTGTTAGCTGTAGTCTTTTGAAGGGCCACTTAAATAGTTCGCATCCTGTGGAAAATGAAGAAAGTAAGCTGAGGAAACTAAAGTTGAATGTTTGCCTTGCCTGTAAACGATCATTTGTATGTTTAAAGGGTCTATCGCGACATGTCAACCATTGTCCAGCCTTGGGTAGAGCAGTTGTATTTACTGTTACTTCAAACACAAAGATGTATGGTTGCAGCATTTGCTCTCAGAAATTCAAAACATACACATTGTTTAGAAGTCATCGAATCAAGTGTAAAGGAAGAAAGAATTCTGGAAATCCAATTGATGTAAATGTCATGCAGAATTTTAACAAAAATCCAGGCTCCTCTGAGAATACTAAATTAAGTAGTGAAAACAAAACAAATGAAAATATTGATGAGTCCAAGGAAGAAACCATTGCCCAGCCAGCATTAAAGTTTAAGTGTAATAAGTGTGGGAAGAGATTCCATACATTACGGGGATTAGGCAACCACAAGGTGTATTGTCGTAAAAGATCTGTCTTCCACAAGCTTAAAAATAATACTCCTGGTCCTCTCAAATGTGCCGAGTGCTTTAGAGTCTTTGCAAAACGCAGTACTCTTATTGCGCATAAGATGGTTTGCACTGTGCAAAGAAGAAAAGCTCTATCAGAAGATGGGATAAAGCCTACAGCCAGAAAAGGCAAAATTTTCAATTGTTCAGGTTGCCGCCGGTCTTTTACACGTCTCAAAGGTATTAGGATGCACCAGCGTTTTTGTATGCCAGATATTACAAGTGAACCTGAAAGTTCAGAATTTTCTAATCCTCAGAGTGATGGTTCAGGGTATTCTTGTAAAATCTGTGGAAAGACTTTTAAGAAGATGAAAGGACTCCATGCACATGGATTAACATGTATGCCAAACATTGCCGGTGACAGATATCCTCCTATAGGTTCTGGGCCATCAACAAGTAAGAAAAAATATGGATGTAAATATTGTTCGATGCGATTTGACAAACATTATTATTTAGGAAGTCATGTCAGAAACTGTGCTGGCAGGGCTCGTAAAAAAAAGCAAGCCATCGCTAAAGTTGACACAAGTAAAACTGAATCAGACAAAATGGATGTTCATAAATCTGAGATGACCGATGATCTGTTCATATGTCGTAAGTGTGGCACATCTTTTGATAACGAAGAAAAGCTGGTTGAACATGATTATGTTTGTTGCCCAGAGTTTCAATTGAAGGTTTTCTCTGGTGAAAAAAGTGGCACAACGTTTGCTGAAGAATCTGATGTGGTTAAACATAAAGAGGAGGATCACGATAGAAAGAAACACTTCCAGTGTGGTGTATGTGGGAAAACATTCTTAAGGAACTCTGGTTTAGGTAAACATCGAATTACGTGTGTTAAAAAACCAAAAACATTTCATAAGGACGTAATTCGGAAAATGCAATCAACCAGTAACAAAATCAAGAAACGACTGATTTGTCAAACATGTGGTAATAGTTTCAGCAGTCTGGCTACTTTAAAGAAACACTCAAGGCTAAATCGATGTAAGATTGTTCACAACTGTACACTTTGTGGATTTAACTTTCAATCAATCAGTGAATTTGATGAACACACTCAGAGGTGCCAACAAATTCGGCAGCACATATGCAATATCTGCGGCCGGGGCTTTAGAGTGGCTGGTTTTCTCAAACGTCATACCCTCAGTGCGCATGCTTCTAAACCCACCGGAAAGGATCGTAAGAGCAGTGATAAAATAACTGTTACGGAGGAACCAGATGTGCAAAATGTTAAATCTGATATAGCAACATCACCGAGTAATCTAAAAGTTGAATCTAGTGCAGACCAAGTTCTAGACAATAGCAGTTACTCATGTGGCCGTTGCTATAAGGAATTTTCAACGTTGGAGGAGTTTGCAGAGCATGAAGAGATTGAACACTTGAAACCGAATGAATGTTCACACTGCTCTCTCAGGTTCAAGACGCAACGAGAACTGTTACTGCATCGGAAGCAACACCCAGACAAGTATCCACATAAATGTAAAATATGTCCCATGAGATACTTGTTCTCTGCACATCTAAGACGCCATTTTGTTCGGAAGCACACTCGTAAGGGAAACCCTCAGTAAAATAAGTGGTTTTGAAATGTTTTTGTGGATTTAATAATGCTGGTATTGATTGATTGATTATAAATTATGATGGCCTTACCATGAATTGTCGGTGATTTTGCCAAATGTAGTTATTATACTGTGTTTATTGTCAACTAACATGTTAACAATCAATTGTGTAATATTTTGAAGATACCAAGTTGATATTTTAAAAAATAGTAATTGCTAAAATGTTATGCCGTGTCAAAACATTGTACAGAATAAAACTACATTAATTGTTTCAAACGGTTTTATATGTATTGTTAAATAATTAAGGGTTAATTTTAAAGAAGTTTGTATTTATTGCAATAGTCAATAATTAGTTACCGTTAGAAAATGATTTTGACAATTAGTTAATAAAGGTCATTGAATCAATTGGTGTCTGCAGTTTGGGGTGTGTGACAAAACTTAATTCTCACTGCTGTATCCCCACATAATACAACAATATAAACTTACATGTTTTCTTATTAATTTGAAACGTATAACGTTTATTAAATACATGATTTGTGAATGTGTTATAATGACAACACTGTGGTCACTAAAATTTAATTCACCTAAAGAAGTGAGCGGTGTACTTCCATTTGTTATTTTTACGGGTACTGTGTGTTTTATTGTTTTTTAAATAGTAGGCTAAGGCCTATTGTATTATGCGTGGTAAACTATTGTATTTACTGTATATGTATTTTATATTAATGGTGATGATGTGCTGTTTATGTTCTTGCATTCATAATATTTTCGTTTTTCTGAATTTATATCAATTAAATGCTATGATACGTCATCGCACTATTTGTTAAATTCAATTATCTATACAGGTAATGCGCCGTATACAGATATGGGAGAAAATTTAACGTATTATTTAAGTCTGACTATTTGTATCGGTATAGGCCTACTGGGTGTTTTTCTATATTTATTTTATGTGATTTGGTTTTGTTTATAGCAATGTATTGTATACACTACGCTGTGACCAGACCGTTAAGGGTCCATGTCAAAGTTGTCCCACTGCAGTTGCTGCAGTAACTACATTTTCGTTATTTCTTAACCTGTTTATGTAAGGAAGCTTTTCTTCAAGCAACTGTTTCTTTAGTGACTGCTTCTTCACATATAAACAAACAAACCTCTTGCATTACTTCAGTAAACATTGTAGTAACTGCAGTCGAACAAGTATGTTTAGTTTTTCTGTCCGTTACCGTGGTATTTCGTTAAAAAAAACTGCATGCGATTGATATGACAACATTTCAAAAATGTATTTGTTTTCCATAATGGTATATACCTGTCTGACAGATTATGGATGATTGTATTGTTATGGACAGTTTTAATAAATATGTAAACGGTGATGGCACTGTACAACTGTGTGTACTTAATATCATTTTTATTATATAATTAATCATACATCAACTTTAATTGTTTACACTAAACATGTATCATTTATAGTGAAGTGTTGTTGCATATACTGTACTGTTTTCTCGCATTCCCATAGTTCAGAGTTGTTTAATACCAGCTCCTTTTCACTCGCTCATTCATTTGATATTCAAAACATGATAGGAAACTGTTTAGGGCTTTTATTTAGGTTGATTTGTCAGTGTTACATTTCGTTTGATCCAGTTTTCCTGTCTTTTAATAATGCCAGGATTCATATCTATTTAATCATATTTGGAGTTACAATTTTCGTTACAATGCCAGAATACACAGCAACTTTGAAAAATTCGTCAAATTGAGGGCGCTATGCTTCGACAAATTAGGTGACTAATGGCAAAATACGTCATTTTAGTGCGCTATTATAGCGTCCTAAAGTAGGCCTAATAATAAAATTGTTTTCCTCTCTGATCAGAAATGTTTAAAACTATACTCAGTATGGCCTATAAGTCGTATTATTCGTCTGAAAACTGTACGTATCCCGATCACGTTATTATTACGTAAAAAATGTTGCCGTAAAGTGAATTGGTCTCGTCACCATTTCTTATGTAGACTTGAAACAAACTCATTCCATTCCATTATCAGTATTTCGCAAGTATGTTCATCTCAAAGTTTGTCGCCATCACCGTCGTCGCAAACTTCCCTATCCATATTTGTATAAGTCGAATTATATGAGGACCGTGTTTTTGCTAGGCATTCAGCTATCACAAGATCACATGTGCAGATAGCTTCTGCGCATGATGGAAACAGTTGAAACCAGCTTGAAGATTCTATAATAAAAAGAAGAAATATTTCTTACAAAAAACGCCGCTCAGCTGCCTACATGCATCTCAATATTTATTAGAAAATGTTTTCATAGACTCCCTTTTCCCAGGCGTGCTTTGGGGTGTGCGCAGTCCGAGTTTCCAAATACCCATTTTTTCAGCCTTAGTAAACTATAAGCTACCGCATGGTAACTGTTTCCTAATGATTGCGTTCTCTTGAAAATAACTGCCTAATGGAGCGGCGCGATAATACATTATGTATGATAATGTCAAATAGACGAATAAAGATGTCTTAAAAATAATCGCAATTGCTATTGTCAAGAATAATCGATTCGTAACTATTAAAGTTAAAGCCTATGATACAGTTATAATTGAACCGGAATATAATTACGCGTATTGCGTATTCATTTGATGGACGGGTGCGGGGACGGGTGTAAATAATTATTTACTATTTATCTTTCTAGTTTGGGTTGACCAACTGCATTGATCTTTCATCACTTTATATATGTTTTTTTTTAATAAATACATTATTCAATAAGGTATTGTTAGAAGGAAATTATCTTAATTAAAGTATAGTGCCTTTTACAAAAAAATGAATGTATTTTGGTTAAAATATTTTTTCCAAAGACTACTACTATTTCAATGATAATTATGCGCAATTATTCATTTTATTGATTTTCTAATTTCCTATTTCGTGGTGCTATGTGCTGACAGCTGGACAGGAAATGTTCAACCGATTTATTCTGAAGAAGAAATATCTAAAATGATGGTAATTAATATAAGATGCGTCTGTACTATACTTACTGCATGTTATAAGAGATGTGTTTGAACTTGTACTTTCGCATAGAAGTTTATAATTGTAACTAAGTATGTATCTGGTGACGTCAAGAGGGCAGGATGCATTCGAATAACAGTCATCATGTTGGTAACAGCACCTATAGACAACACACAATTAATGTAAGACTTTTTTTAATATTATTTAACACGCGCTATCTATCCGTTATCATGTCCAGCGACAATATACATTTTTCAGTATCGTGTCTGCTAATAGTACTTCGTCCCACATGGGCTACCTGTGTAACAACGATTATTTTTTGTTAGGTGTAAGTTAATATCTAACTTTTGTGGATTGGAATGTCAGCAGAATGTTTTGTCGCATAACTTGCATATGCACATACATAATTATACTCTGAATGAACAGATAATAATTATTGAGTATTTTCTGCATTCAGCATTTTGATTGTGCACGCCATATGTAAACTGTCCATATTACGTCATGGACACACATTTTGTTAAACAATGTTATTATTTGAATAGGTAGGGACCTTCACATCAACGCATAGAGGCCTAGTGGTTTAAGCAAATATTTATTAATAATTATATGTACCGTAGTCATTTGAACATCTGAACAATGGAACTAGTTATTAGCAGTGTAAACTCGGATAGCCTGTTTCAATGTATTACTACTTTTATTTAAGGTAGGTTTCACGTCATCGGTCACAAAAACAATGACGGCTGGAAATGTTTACTATCAATCACCACCGCCCCATTTTCACCAAAGCATGTTTGTCGTCTGCCACCGCCTCGACAGACGCTGATTGTTGGCAAGCTACTCAATTTCTCCACAAAGGTGCCTTTGCTGTCAACAGCGACAATTGTCATTAATTGTACATTTGTTTTGTTTGCTGCCAACCTTACACAAATGTTATCAAATTAAGGGTGGTGTTAATCCTTGTAAACAATAAAATCTCCTAATACTTTAACAATATTTGATATAAATAAACTCCGAACAGCTTTATTCATGTTCCGACTAAATCATAATAATTTTTACTAATTCTTACAACACCAGATCTTCAACTGCAAAAACCCTAATATACGAAAAGCATACCATTTTACTTAGAAGAACATCTTTTATTTACCATGGACCTTATATATTTAATAACTTACCGCTCAAACTAAAAGCAATACCCATCATAAATGCATTTAAAACAAAATACAAACAAATACTTATTTCAAACTATTTAGAACATTAGTAATTATTGCTTTAAGATTGTTCTTTTTTTTCATTTTTGTGCCTTTTTGTTTAATTTTATTTGTCAATTTGACGAAAGAAAAAAAGGGTTTATTTTTCTCTCACTTAAATTAAATAATTGAATATATATTTATTTATCTGGAGGACCAAACTTAAAGCCTTGGCTTAATGCGTCCTCCTCACATATATACTTATATTGATTGATTTCTGTTCTGTATTATATTGTATTTTGTATTGTTTCATTTCATTTCATTATTTATTTGGTCTATTGTGTGAAACAATAAACTTGTAACTTGAAATGAAACTACACAAATTCTCCAGGCAGAACATTTCTGGTCATGGATCAACTTATGATAGTTTTACAACAAAACACATTGTTTCTATTGTTTAAATTAACATGTGTTTACTATTAATATACAACTATAATATGGTTTTTATACTACATTAAAAATGTTTATATATTTTATTGATGTATGTAACTTTTGACTGATTTTTTTCCAGTTGCAAGTAGTTTAGGCCTATGCAACTAACTTTATATTAAAACAAAAGTAAGACACACATTTTATTTATGACAGAGATACTAAAAGAGGATCTCCTAAATTCCGTGTGCTCTAGGCTATGAATGAATCGAATAAAGATTAAAATAAAAAAAATGTATTGAATGTAGGCCTATAGTAACAATAAGCATACAGTACATAACTTAGATGACATTTGAATTGACGCAATGGAATTTTTACAGTTGCATTATTTTAAATGTCAGTTGATAAAATATTGCATTCTTTAATTAGTCATTATTTACTCTTTGACCATGCAGGACATATTCCTTTATGCTTTGACGTAGTTCTACATTTGAATAGGTTTAGAATAAACCACAATTGGAATGATTAACAATTTTCATTCTTATAAAACATTGCGCAAGTGCAGCAGCTCTTGCCTTTCACCTAAATACGCCTTAGTATTATTTCAAAAGGCAAAGTCAACACAACTTCTGCTTTCCATGACGTAGAGTTCACATTGAATAATGGAACCTAACAACCGAAGAAAGAAGAAAGGTATGGAGAGAGCTTACATGTCTGAATCATCAACTATTCTTCCACCGCCGCCAAGACCACACCAGCAACCGTAGTCATGATAGTCATCAAACACAGCATAACTGCTGAGGTTGGTCGTGCATGATATCATCTTAGCTAGATTGTAGAAGGATCGTGTGTGTACAAGTCGCAAATACTCTTCTAGATAAATAGAGATACAGAACGTTATTGTTATACGATGAATATTTGACGTATAAAGAACTTTTGTTCCCAGATGATGTTCTAAAAATTATTCACAATAGACCTTAGCGTACCGGCTATTTCAAAATATTCGGCCGCCATGACGTTTATTAAAAGAATCATGATCCAGCTCCTAATTTATACACTATATTATAATTTTCTATTTAAGTCTTAGTGCCTTTAAACAACCCCGTTTAAAACATTCACGCAATTTTTAATCATCAGTAGTCATTTGCTAGTTGCTAAATACTGGGCGTTCGTTTACCTTTAATTTTAAACATTTCAACCGTTTTTTAACGTAACCATTTTTACCTTTCTGTCTGTTTTTTTTTTCGTCTTTCGTTTTCTGTGTTTTTTAAATATATATTTATATTGTGTCTTTTAAGACATCCTCTTATTTTACTTTGGCTGTTGGATGTATATTAAAATTAAATTTAAATTAATGTATGTTTTTAAAAGTGTAATAAAAAGAACGTTAAAATAAGAAAAAAAATCAAGAGAGCGGTGGAGAAGGCTATATTTTTTAACTTTAAGAATACATGCCCTAAGTATTAAAATAAATGTGTATATGATATGTGATAAAACACTGTTCCCTGTCTTCCATTCTGGTGTAAATTCTGAAATTGTTTGCATTCGTATAATTTGTAAGATATCATAATAATAAACTTTTTCTTGAATGATATTTATGTATATTGATTTATCCTCAACAGAAATGTATTTTTTGAACATCCACAATATTAATCATAGAGATTCTTTTTAAAATAAAATTATAAATAAGCACAATTATATCATTACGTGTTTATTATGGAAGCTATAACATAGTTATCTTCTTACTTTCGCTGCTGAAACTGTAAACCATAAGTGTCAATGTTACAGTTGCTGTTAGACAAATAACTGCCAAAGAAAAGTTTTGAGTGTGGTGTTGGGCCATATGTAGGTCTTTTTAGTCCCAGCATACCTTCGCTTCATTCATCCCTGTTGAAATAACAAGATCATCTATGTTCTTGTGGCAGATATTGTACTTCCAATTCCACCTCTCATGGAAGATTGGTTTCATTGTCTAGGGTTAATTATCTATAGTAACACCGATTCATATAAATCAACCAGGTATAAGATTGAAATTAATAGTCATGTTGAAATGTGTAGGCCTAATTTTTTTTATATATCTCCATTTAATTAATTGTGTATTAGGCCTACATGGATCTTCCTCAATAACAATATTGTGTTTAGCAGTGTGTTCAATAGTAGGCCCTAAATACGTTCTAATCAATGAACTTCTCCAGTCTCGACATAGGAATTTGGTTATTACAAATATAATTTTCTTTTTATTCTTCCTTTCAAAAATATAAGACAACATTTAGGCCTAGAGAAAATGAAACAATTGTATGACAAAAAAAAATACAAGAAGAAAATAACTCGCCTGAAATTAGTAAATTCCTAGTTGATCAGTGGCTTCTGGTCGGAGACTGATAATAATCAATGAAAACAATTTGCAACACGTTATCATACAGGCAGATATTGTTTAAAAGTGACAGATTTGTCACATTTTTTGCCAATAAATAAATCTATTATTGTGCGTTTAGTTAGTTTACATAATAGTTATTGATTACATAAATAAAATATATTCTAATTCTACATATTGGTTGATGTTAATTTATTCATTTTAAATGTTCATGTTTTGTTAATTTTCCATATTTATTATGACACATATACAACGTTATGCATGATTGTTCTTGCTGGGAGTAGGCATAATAACTAATTTCAGCGTTAGTGAATCAAGTATATATCTTATATGAAATGGAAAAAAAATATGTTATTAAATAATCTACAACTCTACATTTTGAGAAACGTATGAGTTAAAGAATCGAACCTATGACCTTCAGATCATAGTTAGTGCCCAGCATCCATACCTATAAAATTATAATCAACATCAAAAATAAAAATCACCTTTGGTAAAAAATGATACATTTTGCTTGATGATGACCATGTTAAACAGATTCATACTCTCCGAATTGAAGTACAAAACCGTTAAAAGAAAAGAGAGAAACTATAATTATCTCTTCCGTAGAATCGTTGGTCCTGTTCCATTCATGCAAACGGATATAAAAGTATATATCTATTGCGGTTTTAAAATTCCAAGACAAAAAAGCTTAGTTTTAGAAGGATCGAAACATGGTAGGCCTACAGATTTCATTGAAGTTATATACAATATCATACGATAATCAGTATCTTTTGTTACTTCTTGTATATGACATTGAATTACATGTTATCAATAATTATAAAGTTACTTTAGCCATTAAAGCACTTTGTTTACGAAACAGTGCTATAAATGTAGCCTTCTTAATATTATTTTCTATTTATATCATGTTAGTTGTGTAGTGTTAATTTTAGTTTGTTTATCTTTCCACGGATCAATTGAAGCGTAACCATTTTAATAAAGCGTTCGGCTTTCACATGGAATTCAAAGGAATACCCTGCACCGCGTGGAACGTACTTATCACAAGCTTACGGAACGTTTCATTACAAACTAGCAGGTAGGGATATTTATATTTTTCAGTAATATGAATAGTATATTATCAGTTTGTATTTTTAAGCCTAAATGTATCTAGCAAGTCAGGCTTGCGCGCGTCGGTACACCGTGTTTCCAAATGAAATACATTAAAATAGAACATGACGTGTGTCGATCATTTGGATTTTGTCTTCTGGTGGTATTATACGATAGTATAGATATTATATTATAAACCTATTAATAATTGTGGTGAAATGTTTCCTACACCGGCAGATATATGTTTTCTACTCGTCTCTCCACCCTCAAAGAGGACGAAATGAGTCCTTTATACTTTAACATACCATAACAGCCAGAATTAAGATCAACATATTAGTATCTTAGGATTTCATACTTTATTAGTTGCCATTCCCTTCTGACAATGGTTTTAGGTTCAGCTTGTTTAACCTCATTGACATATAGACCTGTTATTAAGAAGTACGACCAGAATTATATGAGGTCGTCTTAATTCCTTGTAAACCCGTCAGCCCAACAAAAGCTGTATTGTGGCTTCTTGCGTATCGGTTGCAAATCTCTGTAGGCCTACTGCTTTGATAAAAGTATTAGGCCTATATCTTGTTGTACTAAATAAAGGATATATAAAGTAAGTTACCAGTTAACAATATATGGTAATTGATATTTTGTGCATATCTTCTGATATGTTGATGATTATAACTGCAAATTGTAATTACGGTAACTGCAATGCGTAGGCCTACGTACGAAATATATGGATAGTGTGAAACAATATGATGCTAGTGTTTTTTTTTTACTGCATCACACATTTAATTTCTGTTATCTGATGTCAAAGAACCACGTGTGTTGTTGTTGGTGGTATGGGGTGGTATTTATTGCTTTTGTTCCTGGGTTCACCGTACCCATACTGGCTTTTTCTTTTTCATTTTGTTGTTTATATCTGTATAAGATCGTACGGTTGAGTGTGTGCATGCCACCCTTGTAAAAGTGTAGGCCTAGTTCCAATAAATTATTATTATTTGTATTCGAATGATATGCAATGTGACAACACGGTGACTGGATGCATCCCAATCGATAAAGTGTAAGTCTTTTGTTAAATAAATTTACGTAGTTATCTGCATATCATTGCTAATCGATATGTCAAACATGTTTAGCTGTTTGGAACGAAATAAGCTAATTGGAGGGTGTATTTGATTACTTACCTGGGTTTTTTAAAGTTTCAAGTATGTATTTCTGTTATGTATTAGTTTGATATTATTATGGACGCAACAAGTAGGCTGGTGTGAGGAATGGAATAGAAGCTTATAACAACAGAACAGATCTTCCCTGTGGATCTTTAGAAAGCAATATACCCCATATTTTAGTCTATTATAATTATATTTTGTTGGCGTTTTATCGATACTCATGACGTATTCATTTTTCTATATTTTCTTACCACATCACAAACCAACCCTTTCCTGGACAATTAAATTGGATATACAGTTGTAGATAGTATTCAAAAACTTTCAAATCATACTCAGGCATAATGTGCCTAGCCATGTGTGTCGAAAATGGATTGTGTTCTACCCATCTGCTTCATACAGTTCTGTTTTTTTTTATAGCCGTTATATTATTGGGGTGGGAAAAGTATAAATTGGGCCTAACTTCTGACCCGGTATAGGCCTAGTCACGGCATGCAGTTTGGGAATGAGTAGGCCTACATTTCTGACTGTGCAATTTGCTTTATAATAGTGCATATCGGTAAACAAAGTTAGCTGCTTTGTACTTTACATTTTGTTATTGATTTCATATCATATTTCACTCTGCAATGCTGTTCTATAAATATAAAGAAGAAAGGTTAGCAAACATAAAAAAGGTTTCACCCATTTTTGTATTCAATAACACTTAACTGCTGGTGACGTGAATAAACCTGTATACTAGTGTAAGCCACGTCCCACAAAAGTTGAATATGTCACGTATTATATGGATGATGCACCATTATTCTTTTAAAAGTACATTTCATTATTATAAACCTTAAACTTTTTACTACCAACAGTATTAATACGGTGCTATTTTCACATAAAGCTATTTACGACACTATATCAAACTTTATGTGACAACAAAATGTGATATGTACATATATGTACATGATGATGTCATATCACTACCATATTTGGGCATATCACTACCATATTTGGGCACACTTATTTGATAGTACAGGCAGAGTTAAATATAGTATAATACAATATCAAACATTTAAATTCACACAGTGAATACAACTGATGATCTTCTTTTAAAATAGGATTATTATATTGCATTGCAACTATTGAAAAAAAAATTAATTCATTTACTTCCGACAGTTATGTTATAATGTTATAGAAAAAAATATAATAGAAAATAAGCATCATGCGATATTGGCTCTATTTGATCGTCGAACGTGGGACGGGCATGTATTATTCACTCTGTCTGAGACGTTGAGTAATAGAAATTTTGTGGATGTTAAAAAACGTTTTCGAAATGTGGGCATTAGTGTTATGGGAGAAGATATTCTCACAAATACGATACTGATAATATCTCATGACAATAATTACTTCCTGCCAGTAAATCTGACGTATTGTACTAATAATGATGATTGAATATTATTATTATTATTATGCCATTAGTCGACATACTGTACCATACTGTTTATTCGCCATTTGTCATCATTGCGTATAAATATTAATGCACTGATTTTATTATTTTGCTTTCATTACCAGACCTACCTAATTAATTGTCTTTAATGAAAGAGTACGTTTCCACTAATCAAAATAACATATCCAGGTATACAAATCCCCATGTTAAATAAATCATATCAGCTTATACAAATTGTGTTATGACCCGAATCAAATGCAGTGTTTTAATAGTTGTATAAATTTACTAAATCAATAGTAAATTAATATAAAAGTATTTTACACCCGCCCCCCCCCCCCCATACTAAGTTTTTGACATTTTATGCTATATTCAGAAGAAAATAACATTGCTTACGGCTAATTACAAGAAGCATTATTTACTGTGATTAAGTAAATACAGAGTGGTGTTGGTCATAAGTAACCCACAATAGCCAACCATTTGTCAATAACTACCGTAACAATTCATTATCTTTCATCACTGACGCAAAAGAATTACAGCTTAGTTGTTTGTTAATTCATAACTGGATATAATATTTTTCTAGGTTGGAGTTCGAAGTTAACTGCTAGTGGGTTTTGAGTGCAGATCCTCCAGGCGAGGCAGTAAACCAGCAGCATGGGTGCTCTACAACAATTAAGCCTGCTGATTTGGAAAGATATTAGGCTACGAATCCGGGCACCTGTAAGTCACACTTATTTATTTTTTCATATGAATTATAATTACACTATTTGTTTTATTATTATCTCATCTCATCAATTGTTTATCACATAATTTTTCATAGTCTCAGAACCAGGACATTTGTTTCCAGCGGCCAGAAGTAAAAACACATTTCAATAATAGGCCACAATAGTTGATATATATATATAGTTTTTCACTTGTGTGGGCTAACTGTTATTTCTACTGTTTATACCATCAAGCCTTTGCCCTCTAAAAAGTTGTTTTCATGGGCCAAGTATCGATAACTTTTGTGGGTAGTAGGTCAACAATTAATAAGCCTGGTTGGACCCTTAATGTAGGCCTACTACTTAATTTCTCTTGTACTGTACTGACAATTAAATGATCGTTAACTTTTATTTAACATCAACAAACTGTGTACATATCTACAAAGTGGCTTACATGCGTACAGTATCAATCAACAAAATGCTGCTTGATTTATTTTCATAATTTGTGTTTGTGATTTCACAGTGCATCTCTTTACATCACATGTTATCTTATTTTAAAAGAATTAAATTATCATTTCGCTTAATTAATATTTGTATCATTGTAGGTCCTTACGGTTATTTCTGTAATATGGCCAATCGCAGTGTTTGCAGCAGTTGCCATCATACGTAGTGATTTTCCGCCTGAACAGCATACAAATTGTAAGTATAATGTCGCCTAACTTGTAACTCTAGTCCGTTACCACCCAGATCCTTGATACATAACTATTTGCCGCATTTTCCATAGCTTTTCCGATTAAAGTGCGATAACTTTTATTACAAAGTGCGACAACACATCATAAGTGTATGGCTATTGTATTACAAAGTGTGACAACACGAAAGTGTGACACTTTTATTACAAAGTGCGACAACACGAGAGTATAACACTTTTATTACAAAGTGCGACAACATAAGAGTGTGACATTTTTATTACAAAGTGCGACAACATGAGAGTGTGACACTTTTATTACAAAGTGCGACAACACGAGAGTATAACACTTTTATTACAAAGTGCGACAACATAAGAGTGTGACATTTTTATTACAAAGTGCGACAACATGAGAGTGTGACACTTTTATTACAAAGTGCGACAACACGAAAGTATAACACTTTTATTACAAGGTGTGACAACATAAGAGTGTGACATTTGTATTACAAAGTGCGACAACATAAGAGTGTGACATTTTTATTACAAAATGCGACAACATGAGAGTATGACACTTTTATTACAAAGTGCGACAACATAAGTGTGACACTTTTATTACAAAGTGCGACAACATAAGTGTGACACTTTTAATACAAAGTGCGACAACATAAGTGTGACACTTTTATTACAAAGTGCGACAACATAAGTGCGACACTTTTATTACAAAGTGCGACAACATAAGTGCGACACTTTTATCACAAAGTGCGACAACATGAGAGTGTGACACTTTTATTACAAAGTGCGACAACATGAGAGTGTGACATTTTTATTACAAAGTGCGACAACATGAGAGTGTGACATTTTTATTACAAAGTGCGACAACATGAGAGTGTGACACTTGTATTACAAAGTGCGACAACACGAGAGTATAACACTTTTATTACAAGGTGTGACAACATAAGAGTGTGACACTTGTATTACAAAGTGCGACAACATGAGAGTATGACACTTTTATTACAAAGTGCGACAACATAAGTGTGACACTTTTATTACAAAGTGCGACAACATGAGAGTATAACACTTTTATTACAAAGTGCGACAACATAAGAGTGTGACATTTTTATTACAAAGTGCGACAACATAAGTGTGACACTTTTATTACAAAGTGCGACAACATAAGTGTGACACTTTTATTACAAAGTGCGACAACATAAGTGCGACACTTTTATCACAAAGTGCGACAACATGAGAGTGTGACACTTTTATTACAAAGTGCGACAACATGAGAGTGTGACATTTGTATTACAAAGTGCGACAACATGAGAGTGTGACACTTTTATTACAAAGTGCGACAACACGAGAGTATAACACTTTTATTACAAGGTGTGACAACATAAGAGTGTGACACTTGTATTACAAAGTGCGACAACATGAGAGTATGACACTTTTATTACAAAGTGCGACAACACGAGAGTGTGACACTTGTATTACAAAGTGCGACAACATGAGAGTGTGACACTTTTATTACAAAGTGCGACAACATGAGAGGGTGACACTTTTATTACAAAGTGCGACAACATGAGAGTGTGACACTTTTTTTACAAAGTGCGACAACATGAGAGTGACACTTTTATTACAGAGTGCGACAACATGAGAGTAGTGACACTTTTAATAAAAAAGTGCAACAACATGAGAGTGTGAGAGTTTTATTACAAAGTGCGATATAGCTGTTATAATGACGAACATGTATTTTTAATTCATACATTTAAAAAAAAAGTGCACTAGTATATATTTTTTTCGATTCGAGACCTCCTATTTTTATCGATGTTTCCACACAATGTGTACGCGCTATGACGTCAAACGTATTGTTTTGGCATAGAGGAATTGTGTGAGTGCAAGAACGGTATTGAAAAAAAATCATCTTTTTTATAGTTTACTCACAAATAGTAGAACATAATTCATTTTAAATTTCAAATATGTTCAAATATAAGGCTACAACTTAACTAAGAGTTTCCAACTTCTGTGTTGGGCCGCGGCGGCCCCGCTCCGTGGTTCTCTTTCCTTTAATTTTTAATAAGTTGATTAAAAGGCCTAATTAAAGATGGGCTTAAAATACTTATATTAAAATAGCTAAATAATGAATGTTATACATAGGAATAGTCATTCGCATCACGTGCATTATCTAACTCAGCGTGATAGAGCAGACTAGCACAACACCCGCATAATAGTCACTTGAAACATTACCCGTCTGAATGCAAACTTTAACAAAGGCTATCCTGTTGTTACCAGTAAGTCTTATTCAAACGGGACAGTGGTTCTGGTGACTTTGCACAATTTTCACATACTTATAATGTTGACCTTGTGGAAGATAGGTCAGGTAAATATTAAAGAAACGAATATATTTTGACAGCTATTCAGAGATGACCGACTTGGCAGCATTTGCCAAATATCGTCATAATAATAATAATAATAATATATGAATACAAGCAAAACAAAATAGATTCCTTATTAGTGGTACATAAATGTGTTAAACTAGCGTAAAGTATTTGTATTAATTAATTCATACTTAGAAAGAGGTACTAATAATAACAGCGGAGAAATAGTAGTTTAACGTCCTGTACAGTATGGCGACCCTCAATTTAACAAAAAGTCCCTTTTCTATTATGATACAGGGATATTTTTTTCTTCAAATAATAAATAATGTTAATAGGCCTACTAATTTTCAATTTAACGAATTTAACATAGAGACGTCCATTTGAAAACTATTATTATTGAATTATTACTACATAATGAGCAGCGACCTATGTTAGACCATTGCTTTGAAGGCATGGGTAATGGTTAGCCCCACTATTTAAAATCCACGATGATAAACGTTCTGAATCCTACAAAAAAGCGGCACTTCTAATTCATCGTTTTATGTTGATTGCTGTGGGCTTTCCGAGGTGATCGTGCTAGTTCATTAAGATTAATTAATCCATACCACAACAACATCAAGACCTCGTCTTAAAGCACAGCAAAACACAGACGTTGTTTACTACTAAAAGCTGAAGATTTTAATTAATTAAAATTATCCGGCGGAATACAACTAAAACCGTATTTAATATCCACAGTATTAAAATATGTAAGAAAATTATCTTAAGCCTGATGATGAAAACAATTGACGTATGGTGTTTGGCTTTAAGATTAATTGATAATTATAAGTGGCCAGTCATAAGTCTACTAATACTGGTAATTAAAGTATTTAGCATTTATTATAGGCCTAAATAATAAACAATACAGTATGTAGTATTATTGCCGATAGTATCTTTAGTTAACGCCCAATTTGTTATTAAGACCTATTGTTATTAATTAATTAATTTATTTATTTTTTGTTTGTTTATTTTTTATATATTTTTTTGCAACCTTTATTTTTGACACAATTTAATTATTTATTTGTTTAAAAATATTTTTATTTAACAGTGGTGTTTTTTTTTTGGGCTGCGCTACGAATCGGAAAATAGAAAGAGACACTGCGCGCGCGGCGGCGCAGAAGACGATAAAAAAAGTTTGTTGTAGAGGCCGTCAACATAATTGAGTAAAATCAAGAGCGGTTAAATCAAAACTTTTTTAACAATAATATTTATAAAGTTAATTTTGATTATTCTTTGGCCATATTAATATAGTTTCTTCAGGTATGTTTTTATCAGTATTAGGCTCAACAATAAAAACGATATAATGCTACCAGAGGCCCTAAAAGACTGGACCTAGGCCTAGCCTAGGCAGAGGCTAGGGCCTACTAGCCTAGGCCTAGGCCTAGCTAGGCTAGGCTAGGCCTCTGGTATATCGCGAGCTAGGCCTAGGCTAGCCTAAGTAAGGCCTTCTGCACTCTATTTATAAACTATACTACTAGCCTATACTCTAGGCCTCTACTACTCTAGCTAGCTAGGCCCTACCTAATACGTAGGAGGCATAGACTAGAGGCTGAGACGCAGGGTCCGAATGGAGGCACCACAAGATAACGGCACGATGGCCAGGCCAGGCCTACCCCTAGTAGGCCTAAATAAAATCTAAAAAAACATTGATTTTGAAAAATAAAAATTCATTTTGAAACACGCAATAAATTTCTTATAGTTATACACAGTGTTCTTTTCATGAATTTTATTACTAATAATAATTTGATATAGGCCTAGGTAGTATAAACACTATTTATTATGTATATACTGTACATTTGTTTCTACAATTTTCTTATAGGTTACTACAATGCAAAAGCAATGCCAAGCAGTGGGGCAGTTGACTTCATGCAGTCTTACATGTGTGATCTCGAGACGGCTTGCATACCGGGTAACAGCAGTACTATAGAAAGTAATGAGGTACCAAGCTACACTGGAGCCAGGTAATAGGAGTCCAGATCAATATATGTGTGTGCACATACACTCTGTCCTTTCATACAATAAAGCCCACAAAAATAAGCATGGTAGACTGTGACATAAATATCTTGGGGTGCTAAGGACTACGCAATTTTTTTGGAATTTTAAATGTAATACAATAATCAATTTTTCCCAGACTCAGTAAGGTGAAATATTTTTAAACAAGTATTAACATGAGTTATCATTTCCAAAAAGTGTAATTGCTTTGTTATTAGTTATTTCATTTTGATAAATTGTTTGAATTATTTTATAGTATATCTGCAGTATTCGATTCGCTAGAACCTCTTATCAGTAATGAGAATGTAACAGAGTCTTTGAACGGGATCTCTGGGAGCATTGAACCATTGATGGAGTTAGCAGATGGTCTCCAAGCTGGCATTAATATCACAAGTATGTATTGTTACTCTATTGTTCATGTAGTTTTGGCATCTTTTATACTTTATTTCAGCAGTAGAACCCCTCCTTTGAGACACATGTTAGGGAAATACAACATACTGTACTAGGGGGACACACTCCTATAAAACAAATGAGGGGTAACACTACTGTAACAGCTAGCCCTTATTCAAGGGACACTTACAGGATTAATCTTAAAGCCATTATATACAAAAACACAAGAACATTATAGTGGAACATCAAGACATAGGTATAAAGTTCAGGAAACCATTACAATTTAAACCATATAGAAGAATCATACAATTTACGTGTAGCTTAAACACTGTATGGTGGTTTTAACTAGTGAAACTTCTTCTTTGGAATACCCCCTATTCAGGAGATACCCACTATTCATGAGATACCCCCTATTCATGAGATACCCCTATTCAGGGGACACCCCTATTCAGGAGATACCCCTATCCAGGGGACATCCCTATTAAGAAGGGTAGAAACAAGCACAGGATAATATATCTTTTAACACCAGCCAATCCTATTCAGTGGACACCCATTATTAATACTTTGTTAGATCCCAAATAGGAGTTCTACTGTAGATATACTATACTATCTTTCAAACTATATACAAGTATATCATATTTTGCTCTGATATTCATAGAATTAGGGAACAATGGAAACATCTCTGGTATCTATTTTAACTTTACTGTGCTGTGTGACAAAGAAAATTGAAATGGCATTCAGCTATTCAAAGGGCAAAGTTTATACTGTATAGTGGTGATTGTTTGTTGAACGTTCTTTCTTTTGTTGTACATTTAGTTTTGTTCTGCATTATGCAGAATTCATAATGGAACGAATAATATAAATTGAATTCATTCCAACATGAGGTGGCCATATTTTGGAATTACTGTAGTGTTGAAATCCTGGAGGAGACTCTGTCTACGTTATCAAACTTAATGTGACAAAAAAAAGGGATGTGGCCATTATATGGACATGATGATGTCATATCACTACCATATTTGGGCACATCACACTTTTTTGGTCAAACTAGTTTGATAGTGCAGACAGAGTTTAACATTTGTGTGATGCCCGGTGGTCAAACTATATCTTTCAATCAATTGATGAAATTGATATGACCACATCCTTCAAGGTCTGATGAGCAGGAAAATTAAATGTGATTTTGTTTATGCTTCAATATTTGAATATACACTATGTATTGTTTTCAGATGTTGATTATAGGGTTGGAGACTTATTCAAAAATGAATCTCACGTAGCTTGGTTTTTGGAAAGTAAAATACAACTTGAACCAGATGTAGTAGATGCATTTTTGAATTCATTTATCAACGTTAACGAGGTAAATAATGTTATTCTTATTTTTAAAGATGTTATAAATTAAGCTAATAAAGTGAATTATGATATATTTTGTTTAGTTTTTCTTTGACTTGAGCGAGTGAGTGGCTGAGCAGTTAAAACAGTGGAACCGTAATCCATTGCCATAACATCGGCAAGGCTCACTCGCTCCATGGTTCTGGTGGTAGAACAAGTCTTCTCGGATAAGGACTATAAACCGTAGGTCCAGAGTATGCACATTGCTTGTGTGCACTTTAAAGAACCTAGTACATCTTTCGAGACGAGTTACTCTGGTGTACCAGTTTACACACTGAGCCACTGTCATGGACAGAAGTAATGGCGCTGTAGTTGGCTGTTGGTGACACGATGTGAAAGGCGTAACATCTAAGTCCACAGAGGACTGATCTTCATTACATTACATTTTTTTTCTTTCACATTTTAGTTGTTGGATATAACCGGGTATGTTGATTTTTATCGAATTACCTGCAACGAAACAGAGTTACAAAAATATCTGGATTTTCCCAGAGGATCTGATGTTAGAAAAATATCACAAGAACTTTGTCGAATAAACATCACCTCGATCCCGGAAATAATTGGAGAGTTTCAGGAACAGTTAAACATTGAATACTTAGTTTTACAGGTACAGCACTATGTAATATTTTATATGAAATAACCTATTATTAATTAAAATATGTTAATTATATTAGTTTTTCCCTTGTGTTGGCCGAATAGTCCTGCTACCAACAGCTTACAGTAGTAGGCTAGCAGGTCCTATTTAATAGAGCATATAACTAGCCTACACGTTGAGAAACAACGTGTAAACGGTATATAATAAGTTAACTTAGTTTGTCCTAAATCATCTAAATATTCAAATATATTGATTTATATATATGACATATTCTGGTCCAATTAGAGTATCCATGTATTAAATCACTGGGATGAATATAAGGGGTTGTAATTAAGGCATGCACTCCCTCCTTTTGACAAATAAAATCAAATCATGACCTGTTTGTTTATAGATTGCCAGATTTACGTCAGCAATTTCTGGAAACGAGTGGTATGATTGGGTAGCTGCCATCGAAGACGCCCTCAATGTTTTAGTGAAATTGGACGCCTTTCCCGAACTACAAGAATTGATCAGAGGGTTAGGAAACTCATACGATATGCTAATTGCTGTACGAGATGGTTTGAAGTTGTTTCAGGATATGCAGAGCGGTGACATAGAAGATGACACGTAGGTCGCATATTAATACAGTTGACCTCTATTTTTATATCTCCCAATACCAGACTCTCTGAAAACCAGATCTCTCAAAACCAATCTTGAGGCCCAAAAGGTCCCAAATTCTTCATTACCTCTAAAATATTTAATTTATTATTTAAACCAGATTTAGGACAACCAAAGAGTTTTCGATATTGGGAGAGTACAATTTTTAACTTGAACTATTTTTTTCATTTTATTACTACCACCGACATACTATAGAATTAAGCGTTTATTTGAGATGATGGATAGCCTGTTTGGGGATGAAGAATGGTGGATGAATATGAAATCTAATATCGAACCTTTTCTAGACTTTCTTTATGAAACAGAAGAAAAACGTAAGTTACTGTACATAAATCTTTAAAAAATGTGAAACAGATCAAATGTGAATTTATATATAGATTCATATAGATGTATGTATACTAATATGTCAGTTTAGAAGTCATGTTCTGTGCCTGTTGTGTTTATATATACTAATATGTGTATACACTATGTTGAACTTGTTTATTAAAAATAATCATTTTCTGGGCTTGTTTGTTTTCATAATATTTTAACCATTATGTTAATATTGTAGTTGTAAGAGTAATTTGATCTCGCTAACACTCTATGCTCGGAACTTTTAGTACTAAACATTTTTCAACAAAGGCAAATAATAAAATTTTTTAGGAAATGGTACAAGATTGGAAGATCTGTATAGAGACGGGGTATTGGAGATGATTTTAGACAATCATTTTGGCGATGTAATCGATGTGAAAGAGGGATTTAAAAATGCATCTATAAATTTTGGAAAGGTAATAAAACATACTTTTCAAAACAAATGTAAAAAAAAGTGACAATTTGTCCATTTGATAATGATAATTATTTGTTTTTCTATTTTCATAGTTATTGTCATTGTTTGAAGATGAAACGGGATGGGACGACTTATTGAACGTTTGTAACGATACTTCAAGTTTTACAGAACTCCTAGAGTTTGATGAAATGGTGGATGTGCAGAGCATTCAAGAGGCCCTTTGCATGAATAATGTCACTCAATTTTGGGTTGATCTCATATCCGGAATGGATGCAATACTTATTGCAAAAAAGGTAACCTTTGACCCCCATTTACACTTTTGATAGGGTCCTGGGATCGCTCCAGGATTTAGTTAAGACTTGAAATTAGGCAACTTTTATTTTTGTTTTCTGTCGGCTTTACCATTTCTTATCGTTTTTCAAATTTGTTTATTTATAAATAGCAAATATATAGGACGGCACTTATTACCATAAAATGATTTATTTTAAATTTTAATCCAATCATCAATCCGTTCATATGTTTCAAATGTGTCTTAAAAAGATGGATTGTTTTGTTGATTTTTATATATTTAGGCAAATTGCCAAGGATAACCATAAGCGAATTCATTCACTATCCTTCTTAAAGCTGGCAATCCTGTTCAAAAGACAAACATATATACACAAGCATCATAACCATCAAGCCACAGCTCCACTCCATAAAAATCACTCTAAAAATTGCATTTTTTTAATTTTGCATAACAGACTAAAGAACACCTATCTACTCTGAAAGAAGGGGAACTTGATTGGCAGTTAATATTGCACAGTTTATTTAATCTGACTGGAATGGATGACCTGCCAAGTTTTCTGAATGTAGATCTTGAAGCACTTAAATACATTCTTGATGATGATATGACGCAAGCATTTATGGAAATATTTGAGATTCTGTCAAACACACCAGTAGAGGAGTGGTTCTCTGCCGAAACGTATGTATTAAATTGTTATTGAAAGGTTAAATACATTAATGAACTACTTTTACTGTATATATAATTGCCAATATCAATATTATCTTGTCAAATTGGACATGATGATGTCATATCTTGATATAAAGTTTGCGGTACATCACGGATATTAGTTCTGAAAAGAACTGTGAAGCTTCTCCATGTTTCGATCAATATGCGTTGATCGTCCTCAGGAGTGATGTCATATCACTACCATATTTTGGCACATCACACTTTTTGAGAGTGTATTTTCCTACCAACATTTTTTCTACTATCCTTTTTTTATTGGTCAACAGAATTGGATACTGCCTAAGTATTCTTGATGGCGCCTTCTCTAATCAAACATGGTGGAATGAAATAAAGTATGGTCTTGGAGGTAAGCTATATTTTGAAATTGAGTCATAAATTTGTACTGATAATTCTAAAGTTATTATCAAATTTCATTTCGCACATTTCTCCCCCAACAACAGAGTCAGATTTACAATCAAGTTTTGTATATACTGTAACATTGTCGTTGTTTTTATTTTGTAGATGGCATACGTCTTGGTGACACCCCTATAGACAGACTGCTTGGCAATAACTCTACATTCAAGTTACTTGATATGTATTTGAATCATACTCATTTTGTTATTGATGCATTGAGAGATTCAACACTGCACCTGCAAAAGGTAAAACTTATAGAAAGTTTTGTACTTCCTGTTTCCCTATGAAATCTAATCTGCATAGGCGGATCCATTAGATCAGTGGCGGATCCAGCATTTTGAAATAGGGGGGAGAGGCTAAAAATAGTGAAATGAAGGGCGGTCTTATCTTTTGCATTACAATTTGCAAAATTTGGAGGGGGCGGATGTACCCCCTTGGATATGCCGTGAGGGTTGGGCTACTGTACAACTCCCCAACTTTAGGCCCAAAGCCAATCCCCATACCCCATATTACATTCTGGATCCTACACTGATTTGTACCTAAATGGTGTTGAGTACTTAACTTAACTTATTAAGTGTACTACTACACATACTTTTTTTTTTCTTGTTAAACAGATAATGGCTCTGTTCAGTGATACCGCCAATCATACAGATATTTGGATGGTCGCACATATGATTTGCCAAAATGAAATAGACATTTCAGATTTCATAACGTTTGAACCGAGCGTTGATGAACACGAATTCCTCATGGAGATTTGTTCTATTAATTTTACAATGATCTTTGATGAACCAAATAAACATGAAGATATTATGAAACTCATAGAGCAGGTAACATTATAAAGTTTCCCATTCCCATCTTTCATTGTTTATTTCTACTATTCTGCTTTAATAGAAACATTTATTGTAGCTAATTGGTTACTGTAGGCTATACCTAAATTTGTTTTTACTCGTATCATAGACCTTCATTACAGCTTGGTTCTCACTAGAGATACCGCCCAAGGTTCAAATTGACCAATGACAAGCGATATGTCCTTGTGTTGCTCCCCCGACTAAAGTTAAATTTCTTCCTATTATCTTGGATATACAAAATCCAATAATGTATAAATGATCCTAAAGTCATTTTTCCAAGTGGGACCTTACTAATTTTAACACTAAATTTTCAATCGTTTTCAGATCATAGAATTATCAAATTATTCAAAGGATGATTTAGGTTTGCGATTGATATTTGAAGATGTTCTAAGTAAAATAGATGAACTTCCGCAAGAAGTCTTTGCACTCTTTTATGTCATACAGGCTTATCAAAGTGGAGATATTGAGATGTTGTTTGATATGCTTATACCAAAAGATGGTCTTTCATCGGGTAACATGTAAGTGTATTATAGTCAATAGTTTGCTACCTAGATCAGGGAGGTTTCGCAACGCTGTGAATACGATAACGAAAACGGATATGTCACACACACCTATTCGTTTTAGTAAACCAGTAAAAATAAAATATTGAGGGTGCCATCAAATATATGATTGCGCTAAATTTGAACAAAGTGCAGGTACGTGTTGCTTGGCTGCCTAGGCCTAGCGTAACATCAAAGTGAGTGAGGACTTGAATTCACTGGTGATATTTGTCAACAAGAACACACTTTACGAATATGAAATGAGGATCAGCTCAAAGCTTCACAAATGTGTGAATCTTCATTATCATATTTATAGCTTTGCGAAACCTTCCTAGTGTTAATTTCTTTTTAGTTGGTATTGACCTTAATTTGCTCTATCATCTATACATTAGATTAGGTATGTAAATTGCTCTTAAGTTTACGTTATTATACGTACAATACTGTATATACTTAAGTTTACGTTATTATACGTACAGAACTGTATATGCTTAAGTTTACGTTATTATACGTACAGAACTGTATATGCTTAAGTTTACGTTATTATACGTACAGAACTGTATATACTTTTTTCTATGTAGATTAAACGGAACCATGACAAGTTGGCTCAACAGTACTTTTTACCAGGTGGATCAGGAATTGATTCATCTTATTAATGCAGTAATAGTCAGCTTAAACGACATCCATGATGCTTTTAAAGGTAGATATTTATTAATATTTATAGATATATTAATGTTTATTTCATTTATTACTTCTGTTAAAGACAGCATGCACCACTGGACATGATGACAGATCTTCGAAATACTTAAATATTCTAATCCAAAGATTAAACAGAATGATGTCTCCATCCTCAATGATCCCAAATCTCCTAAGAGATTATCATCACTGGAAACATGACTGTAGAACAGACCCCCTCTTAAAGGCTTTAATATTCTAATCAAAAATATAATCTAATGATGTCTACATCCTCTAAGAATCCCTCATTCAAAAGAATGTTCAATCTGTACATCCCCCACCCCCTCTAAGAAGACACAGGGATAGGAAAGAAAACCATTAAACGAATATATAAACTACCTAACATTTGAAAAAACAAATATTATCTTTATAGAAAATGTGTTAAATGTTTGTCCTGAATTTGATGCTGAAACAGTAACATCTTGTGATTACCTTTGTGAGAGCCATGTCGAATGTGGTACTGATCAGATTTGCTGTATACATGGCTGTGGTACCACCTGTATTGATGAAGGTAAATATGTTTGTATTTTATGAGAAAATGCTCGCCCCAAAGTGGGCACCTTTTGCCCTCTCCAGTAACAAATCCCCATGGCAATTTAAAAATGTAGTTTAAAACCTTCCCAGTACAACTATAGTCACTAGAAAAAATACCCGCTCCAGAGCCGGCTCTACTCCCCCAATATACTCCAGTAGTTTAAAACCTTCCCAGTACAACTATAGTCACTAGAAAAAATACCCGCTCCAGAGCCGGCTCTACTCCCCCAATATACTCCAGTAGTTTAAAACCTTCCAAGTACATATTCCAGTCATGTTGCTATTACTTTACTCCAAACCCACATCCATTCCATGACAGTTTTCAAATGGATAGCTTAAAACCTCCCCAGCACAATTCCTATCATTCGGTACTCCATTACTCCCCAATCTGATCATGTTATTACAAAACCCTCATCCCTCTTTCTGGATCTTTTCAACCAAAATTACAACCAAGAATTTAAATATTAATCAGTTTCATCATATTTATATGCAACAGATTCACCAGAACTTCGGAAATTTATCGACGGGAGTTTTGGACTTCTTGAAGAACTATCAAGATTTCACAGCAACGGTAGTTTGTCACAAAGCCAACTGAGTATGGTAAGAATTATAAATCAATATTTTTCAATATTCTCACGAATACAAAACATTTATTTGTTTTGTAAACCTACTTTTATTCAATTCACTTATAGACAGTGCGCACAACAAGTTGATTTCGGTAACGTTGCATGGCAAACATTCTCAAAAATGTTTACAGAAAGCTGAACTTGCATTAGAGTTTGTTAATTATCACTATTAGATATCACCTTTCTATTAGGTAGGGCTAATTCCAAAAGACATGTGATGCATACAATCATATTGCAAGAATACAAAGATGTGTTATAACATCTTAGCATTAACAGGCCTTCGTTATACGTGTTTAAGAATGATGAATTACTAACTTTATGTCTTGTTTGAAGGTTTGCATGGCGAAATCAAATGTTGATATAAGTTTGTGGTACACCACGTATATTAGTTCTGAAAAGAACTGTTGAGTTTCTCTTCTCTCTCTTGAGAAACTCAACAGTTCTTTTCAGAACTTATATACGTGGCGTACCACAAACTTATATTAACTTTATGTCATTGCTTACACAAAATTTCTTATTTTTTTTCTTAAAGATTATAATGGAGCTTGTTAGTCTACAGTACGATTCTTTCCTGTGCAACACCACTGCTATTGGAACCGTGGTCGGCCCTCTAGCGGCTGCTGATCTAAGTTCGCATCTTGACACAATTTGTAGCGTGAACATAACAGCTTTGTTTTTAGAAATTCAAAAAGAAATCAATATGGAACAAATCGAATCATTGGTATGTAAGACATTTAAGTACCCTTTTTCAGAAAATGGTTGTAGAATAATAACCAAATTTCGAGAAATTCTCAACCATATTTTAGTTCCTTTTAGAAACATGGTGTTCAGCAAACCTAACTTTACTAGTGTTTATTTCGCCATGCAAACCTTTGAACAATAAAGATATACTGTTTGTAAATTTGTATGACATTTTATCTGTAAAAATTACTTCTTAAGCTCTGTCTACACTATCAAACTAGTTTTGACAAAAAAAGTGTGATGTGCCCAAATATGGTAGTGGTATGCCCAAATAAGGTAGTGATATGATATCATCATGTCCATATATGGGCACATCACATTTTTTTTTTTCAAATAAAGTTTGATAGTGTAGACAAGTCTTTATGTTGAAAATAAATATTCTTGCTGTTACTTTTTTTTATAATTCATTTGGTTCATTTTCTTACCAGATTGGAATCATATTCTTTGGAATGCCACCACCGTATGAAGAAGAGCGAGTTTCATTTGAAGAATTTGTTCAGAACATTGAAAAACTGGCTGGAAATGTCCTCAACGCTCCAGAAATATTTCAAGAACTTGATGGACGGTATAACATTACAGTTGAAGATCTTTTGAATTTGCTTTCAGTATTTTCCATGCAAATGGATTTTGATCCGATGGATATGATGGAGTGAGTTTAAAATTACAGAGTGTACTTTTGTATCTCAATATCATTAGTTATTCCTCTACAGGTGTCTGTAACAAACTGATTGGTAAGGTCATTAGTGATTAGCAGTAGTGCTAAAATAGATTGGACATTGGGGTAAATACCTATTCTTTCTAAGTGTACACAAGCCTGATGTAATTAGATCTCCAATTTAAAGTCCTTATCCAAGAAAACTTGTTCTACCACCATAATGAATGGGTAGTGCCTTTAACATGCACTATGGCTTTGTTTTTGATACACTTGTCCTAATCACCATTAAACTCAACCAATCACATTAAACATATAAAAACACATGAATGATGTTCAAAACATGCTAGAGCTATTATGTTTATTGATGATGCATACATTTTTATTTCAGTATGTCCGACATTGGAGAATTGATAATGGCATACATGGGCAACAATACCACATTTCAGGAATGGTATTATGAATTTCTAAGAAATGTACAAATTAAAGACTATATATCGTCACTGAGCATTAAATACATTCCTCATTTATATGGTAAGTTGAAAAGCTCTGTCTACACTATCAAACTAGTTTGACAAAAAAATGCCCAAATATGTTAGTTATAATGACATCATCTTGTCCATATATGGTTACATCAAGTTTGATAGTGTAGACAAAGCTTTAGGCCTGTTTAATCCATCAATTCATTATTTGTTTCTGTGGGTCTCTATCCAGACAACCAAATGGAATTGTAAATGCTATTGGCCTATACGTTTTTTTTTTATTTATCCTGTGGTTATGAATAATACCTCATTCTCTCAAACATATAAAACACAATGAACGAAAATAAAATTTTAAAAACCCACCAAAAAGCGTCCTAAATGTAAGGGCGTGTGGCACAGTTTGTTGGACATTGGACTACTGATCATAAGATCGGGAGTCCTACTCTCTTTGCATTACTTGTGTCATTCTTCAGTTTTCTATTGATATCCAACATTACAGGTTTAGAAATCAGTATACCCACATTTGAAGGAATTCTGGTGAATGCAACGGAAACACGAAAGTTGATACAAGTCAGTTTTATTCTACCAGAGGTAGTCGATCTTATACTAAGTCTTACAAATGATCAAGAAAAGGTATTATTATATATATATTATATACTTCTTTTTAAAAAAAATTTCCAATTTTTTGTTTTATAAATCTTATTTTTGTATTGTCTAATGTGAATTAATGATAAAGCTCTGTCTACACTATCAAACTTTATGTGACCAAAATATGTGATGTGCCCATATGGACATGATGATGTCATATCACTACCATATTTGAGCATATCACTACCATATTTGGGCATATTAAACTTTTTTGTTCAAACTAGTTTGATAGTTTAGAGAGAGCTTAAAATAATAAAATAGCAAACACTATCTGGAAAACTAGAGGACATTACAGTATCACTAACCAAAATGTATTTCATCGCATTTTCTTTATTAGATGATGGAGTTTTTCTCGGTTCCATTTCCATTTATGTATCTTTGTGAGACTGGTACATTTAATGATTACTTTACGCTGTCTAATATGTCCAAGACCGACGTTGAATTGGTTCAAGATACTTTGTGCTCAATAAACGCTTCCCTAATTAAAGCTGAATTAGCAGAACTAATTGATCTTGATGAGATAATGCACGAGGTAGGTTAATTGAACGTTTTTATTTTGCGACAACCTAGGTTTAACAAGTTAAGCTTTTTCAATTCATTGTGAACACTTTCTCACAGACATACTTCTGGTGTAATCCGGTTTTGTCTACCAAGTAAAATGCCACCAAATTACCTCTCGGTAAAGCTCTGTCTACACTAACAAATATGTGATGTAACCATATATGGACAGGATGATGTCATATCACTACCATATTTGGATATATCACTACCATATTTGGGTACATCACACTAGTTTGATAGTGTAGACAGAGGAATGTGACTTTAAGCCATAGGGATTTAATTTCCTTTTGTCTATCCTGCCACTTAAAGTACTTTGTTGTTGTGTTTTAGATGTTAAGGCAATAAAGAATAACAATAAGAAACAAATTGTTCATAATAAAAAGAAATATTCAATTGATAAAGGCATGAGCTTCTGAATTGATACTCAGTAATGGAGATAATTCTATTATGCCCATGATTGTACACTGTACCAACACATTTTCATGTGACGATGCAATGAAAGCAAATAAGATACGCAGAATTCAAATTAATTGTTCTTGTTTACCAATCAAATCAAATCATTCTCTCATTTTGACTTATATTTTTCCTTTTAATTTTACTTTTAGTTATCAGTTCTGTCAAACAAAAGTATTGAACCACAACCGTTCAACTTGACGGAACAGATAATACTACAGGAGCATGTGAATGCTGTGTACGCTACATTAGCCATGTATCCTCCTCAGATAAGGGTGGATGAGAAATGGCTCGAAACAACGTTGGCAAATTTGACAGCTGTCACCGATCTCTGGCTTGCAGAAATGGAGGGAAATACTATGAAGTAAGTTGATATGTTTATTCTTCCTATTAAAAAGGATAAAAACTAGATGTTTTAAATGGAAATTATATTAGTTAGATTAATTTAAAATTTTAATTAACATCATATCTAAAATTGTAAATGAAAAAATATGGTTAATATGAATATGAATTTGATATGAAAACCACTTCAGTTATGGAAATTCTATTAGCCAATCCAAATTATTTATGGATTATAAAACGTTACTACTAATACTATTTGTATCCATATTGTCGCCATTCATGATCAAAAGTTGTATAAACTTTTATTCTATGAAATATATAAACTCTATTAATTTCTCAAGAATTCTTATTATATATTTTAGCTATGAAATGACACTGGAACAATTAAGCATGATGTTTGCTAACGAATCGTGGTATAAGGATCTCCAAAAACAAATTGGTCTTGCTGTCTCTATTAATAGTGCACTAAATGATCAGCTGCTTAAATTAGTCAATGGTAACGTAATTGTTTTGTATTTGAGCTCAACAAGTAATGTGTTAAACAATTATTAATTATAATTAATTGGATCTTGGAATTAATCTTCATTGACTTTTATTTGATCAGAGTTACACATACTGTACATATAAAAAAAGTAGCACAATATTGATCTTTTTTAATGTTTTTTATATTATATTTCATATGCATATTGCTTGTGTGCACTTTAAAGACCCTAGTACATCTTTCGAGATGAGTAGGGGGTTACCCCGGTGTACTAGTTCACACACTCGTGGACAGACGTAATGGCGCCGTAGTTGGCTGCCAATGACACGATGTGACCCTTAGGGGAGAAGAATGTTGTTGAAAAGTTGTAACATCTAAGTCCACAGCGCTCTGATCTTCATGAAATAACGCTATATAAATGTCGCATTATATTATATATTATAGGTTTTAAAAAAAGTATTTTTAGTATAAGTTTTTTTTTTCTTGAAAAATAAATGACAAAACGTAGAATGAATTCATCACAGTTTAAGGTTTACCGCAGTTTTTTTAAAAAAGATTTTATTGATAACATTAAATTATTTGTAAATTCTAGGAACAATTGATCTTCCAAAGTTGGAGTCACTTTTTAAGGACGAATCCGAGATCAGAGATTTCCTTGAACTGTCCGATGTTCTTCCAGAAATTGTTGATGTTTTCCTTAGCTTGACAATTTCACCATCTAAGGTATGTACAACAGTGACCAGAAATACAAATTACAATTAAATGTTGTTTATTATTAAAAGACAAAATTATGCTCACCTGTGGTTAGACAGGGGTGCAAGATGCTTTCACGGAGGTACAAAGTTACAAAATTGTCTAAAAATAATACTAGAAATACAACGGACTGGAGTTGTTGGTTGGAATAGAGTTGTGGCTTGGTGGTTATGATGCTTGGCTACCAATCCAAGGCTCCTGGATTCAAGTCCTGTTGTATGTCAGGATTTTTTCTAAAATCAAAATATATATAAAAACAAAACAAACAATGGTGTAGGTAACAGTTGTTGGACCTTAGTTGAGGTATCATTGGCATCTACAGCTGATATTGTAAACCTGTACCTTAGAGTTGTATTAATATTAAATTTACAGTTCATTGAGCTCCTCGCAATGGAAGATCCGTTTACTGTTCTCTGTGAAGAAGGAAGCTTTGACGAAACCTTTATGTTGCCGCCAGATAGTACCACTGATCTTGGTGAAGTTGAAGAGGCTATTTGTAAAATCAATATGACAGTGCTCCAGTATCAATTACTCGATGTATTTGGAATAACTGATGCGCTTATGCAGGTAATGTTTGTATTGTGTAATGGAGTGTGGTGCAGTGTGTTGGACTTGAACACGAAGTCGGGAGTTCAAGTCCAATGGCATTGCTTGGGTCCTTGCAAGACACTTTTTTTTTCCTACGATCTTTTTTTAATATCATGCATGTATTTTTTTGCCAGTCAAGTCTCCCAATACTGGACCCTCTGAGAACCGGACACTCTCCCAAAACCAGACTTTTCTTGAGTTCCAAAATGTCCAAAATTCATTTTTACCATTTGAAACACATTCCAAATACAAACTTTCCAGAAAACAAGACATACTTTGGTCAGCCCAAAGGTGTCCGGTATTGGGAGAGTTGACTTTACAATAATCAATTAATTAATTACCAAAAAGTATTTTTCTTTAAAGGATAAAGAAGCTGATTTTCAAACACATCTTGCTACAGCCATGGAACTATCAGAAACAATTCAAACGCTTATTGCAAATCCTCCTAAAGTTGAAGTTGATTTTGAGTGGCTAGAAAAGACCCTTGAGGAACTGGAGACTGTATACGATGGTTGGATTGAATCGCTGTTCAACCAGATAGATACTGTTGAGGATCTGGAAAAGTAAGTAATATAGTTGGTGCACTTAATATTTGACAGCGGCGTAACATGTTATTTACTGCACTTTATTATAATTATTATATTCTTTTAACCACTTTTCATTATGAAGAATTGTTGAAATTATCCTACTACAGTAACAGGTTATTATATTTGGATTATTTCTTATATTGTCCCCTGAAAGAATAATAAAAGCTATTTTTTTTTAATAAGCCATTTTAATGTCACATATTAGTTATTCACAAAATTGAATTGGAAAAAAAATTGTTTACCTGAAAAAAACTGTAATTTAAAGCAAAAAATAGTCAAATTTGCTGCCAGCCAATGGGTTTTTGGTTGAATTTGTCCTTTTATTTTTTCATTTTATAAGTAATAACATCATTTATTCTGGGTTTTTTCTACGGAAGTGAACTGGCCTATTCAAAGTCTGATTTTATTAATCTTTATTTTTAATTTTTGGGGACACATCTTGAACCATGAACCTATTCATGCTTCAATTGTTTATACAATTGCAATTTTTTTGTTAAGAAATTCCTAATGTAGATTCTTCAAATATTAAAACAAATTAATATTAGTAAACATGTTAGTAATAATTACTTGATTTTTACAACAATTTAAATTTAAAAAGTTCAATAACATACTTTTAAATCTGTTTCTCAGTTTGCAAGCTTTATTGGAATCGCTAATTGAATCAGAGGATGTGGAATCTATTAGGAATATTTCAGTTGTCATAACTCAGATACTTGCACACCTGAATGGTGAAATATATGATTTACCAGGTATGTTTATTCTTATTGTATAGAGATGTCATTAGCTGAAAGAAAACTTGTCTATATATAAACAAATACTTGATGGGAATGTTTAAAAGCATTTTGTAATATAACGTGTTGGTATTATTGATTTTTTAGGTCAAAACTTGACGTTTGCTGATATATTTCCACCCGCAACACCAGAATATCTTGAAGTTGTTTTAGACCAAACCTCAAATATCATTGGTCTGCAGTTAGGCTCTGAAATCGATACTCAGGCAGTACGTTAATAGTTTTTTCCTTGTCTACTATGTGTGTGAAGACGAAGGGTAGAAATAGTTGTAAAATATCATGGAAGATAATACTTATTGCAATTCAAAAAAAGCTGTGTGTATTGTAAATGATATTCGAAAATTATGAAAATTATATGGTTGTTTTCTTATGTAAAGAGTATACCTCTACAAGTTACTGCTATCGCTTTAGATTTATCACTGTCAGACAGGTCTCTATGAAAGTTTGTGAGGTGAATGTCAGGTACCGAATCAGATCTAGACTGGTCCACATGAAGTATGATATTACATGTATATATTTATATTTATAGTTTATGGAGTTCCTCATGAATGAAACTGATCCGTTGATTGCCTTCTGCTCTGATGTAACTGTTTTGGAAAGTTTTGTGACCGTAGTGGAAGGTGTTAATGTGACTGAACTACATACTGCTCTGTGCTCTCTTGATCTCCCTACATTGGAAGCTGAATGGGGGAATATATTTGCAACATACAGCCAACTACTTGAGGTACCCATTTGTTTGAGTCAATGTTCAACAATGAACAAGTTATGCGCATGAATATCTATATCAGGCTTGCAAAAAGCACCATAAATATATAAAAATAAATGTAATTATAATTTGGATTACTACCCATGGTAGCCAGCTGTGCGGCACCTTCCAGATCATCACACCTGGAGGTAGCATACATATGACATGATATAATATCACAAATGCTTGTCAACATGATTAATTTTTTTTTGTTACTCAAAATTAGTATTATACCATTGCACTATTAGAGCCATGTGTACAACTGTACCAATTTGTTTAAATCACTGTTTTCTAACATAGTAAAGTTTTAAAAACACATGAATATCTATATAAATAGGCATGCAAAAATGCAAGCCATGGGAGCATAGTAAATGTAACACGAATGTAAATGTCATTATAATCTTCCTTAAGCTTAACTGGAAACTTAGGACAATTTGGGTTTTGCCCTGTATGCACCCACGACAGCCAACAGTGCGTTTATCTACCCATATCAGTACACCGCAAGACGATTCTCTACTCTTGTTGAATAGGGTGCCAATTGTTCTTTAACATGCACAATAGACCAATAACTTTACGTCACATCAGTTATAGGTCTTGCAGACATTCACAGAATATTCAGGCCTACTGCATTGTACAAAAATTTTACATTCTTGCAAAAAGCTGACGGAACATGCAATAGAATCTTCCATGATTGAAGTGGGAAAAATTAATGCCCGGCACCAAAAAAAATTAAGTCAATTAAATGGCAAGAGAATACACTTGCAGTACATTTGTTATTATTGTTTATAGTATTAATTATTTTATTTCATCAGCCTCAATCATCTTTCAACTTAACCGCGAGTTCCATTGTAGTGAGTCAGTTTATCACCTCTGTTGCGGCTCTTATTGAAAATCCGCCAAATCTTGAAATGTTGAATGAAGAATGGATAGACAGCCAATTGAATGACATCTTGGAAATTTTAAATGACCTAGAAGATGAATGGACAGGGGAGCTTAATATATCGTAGGTTTATTGATCTTTGATATAAATTACAATATGAATTTAAAAATATTAATTCTATAATACTGTAGATATTATTTTTGTTGAACATTGATTGAAAAATCAATTATCTTTTCTATGGTGAGTGAGTGGCCAAGGTTAAGACAGTGGAATCATAATACCTTGCCATATTAACATTGGCAAGGGTTCGAGGCTCACTCGCTCCATGGTTCTGGTGGTAGAACGAGTCTTCTCGGATAAGGACTATAAACCGTAGGTCCAGTGTACAATTCTGGCTCATGTGTACTTTAAAGAACCTAGTACATCTTTCGAGACAAGTAGGGGGTTACCCCGGTGTACACAGCCACAGTCACTCATCAAGAGGGCTCTTTGATTATCAGCATATGCTGTTTAGGGTCATAAATAATGTGTAATAAAATAAAAAAATTAATTAATCATGGCATTGATTTATCATTTAGTACCAATCTTCTGAAATTATTACGAAATCAGCGCGGTATGCATCTAGGTGATGAATTATCTCTCATATTTCACACAACCAATGCGTATATTGAATTTATCAACCAAGAACTGGAGGAACTGATAGGTAAGACCAGTGCTATAACTACTAAAGCTCTGACTATACTATCAAACATTATGGACATGATGATGTCATATCACTACCATATTTTGGCAAATCACACTTTTGTCAAACTAGTTTGATAGTGTAGACAGAGCTTTATTACTTGATTTGATCATTGTTTAAAGCACATCAAGCATAATCTAAACTAATTCCTTTATTATTTGACTATAAAATACTCTCTATTTATTTTCAATTTTCATTTATTTATTTTTTATATCTAAATGAGACTGGTCTCTATTGTGCCTTTTGTACAAAAGTAAAATTTCTAAATTAACATGGAATTATTATCAGATTATTAAATGCATACGTAAGTTACAGATGCAATACAGGTAGATCATTAATTTACATTTATAGACGTTGATTATATTTTATGTGGACCTTGAATGAAAGTCTATAAGGCTAGTGTTATTGTTTTGATTTAGCTTATTGCTTATTGTATTTGTATCTTCATTGAGATTCAGACAGCATTGTCATTTTGTTTTACATAAAAAAAAAACTCATTAGAAGGTGCATGGGAAATTACGGTTTCAATATCTTTATAGGTACAAACAAAACATTTGTTGAATTACTGATAACAAGTTTAACTGATTATTTGGAAGCCGAAGGTGTTGAAGAAGATGTCATAAAAGCCATTGAAAATGCTACTTATATCCCAGGAATGGTATGTTTAATGTTTATCTATGTAAAGACATATTAAAGCCCCATTCCCTACGTTTTTTAGATCTAATTTAAGATCACAAACTATATTTAATGTAAAAATAATACTATATGGTCCTATTGCGATAACTTTTTTCGTCTTTAAACGGTTAAAAATGTGAAAAATAAATCGATTTTAATAATTATAGCGGCCCGCTATAAATCTCAAAATGCATTGCGCGCGGATTGATATTGTTGTTTTTCACCTGTAATTCGCCCACTTTTCGATCGATCGTGAAGCCAAAACAAATGGAAGACTCCTAACTTTTCAGCGAAAATACCGGGTTTTCCCCAATTTGTATCAACGGAGTCTGGCAAAAATAGAAAGACAATTAATGCAGCAACTATACAACGTCAGGCTAGGTATATAGCTAGCGTACGATGTTCGTACGTTACCGATGTTTACCAGCTAGGCCTACAAAACTAAGCCTAGCTATGCTAGGCCTGAGACCGTCCACGAGAGGTCGATCGCCGCGAGCTACTTAGGTAGTGCATTGTTTCTCACTTTTTATCATAATTTACCATAAAACGTACATTTAAGACAAGGAATGACATGGTTTAATGTTTTTAAAGTGATATATATGTATTATTTTCCAAAAAACGTCCAAAATTGCAGGGAAGGGGTCTTTAATGTCTTTTAATAATTAAATGTTTATTTCACAATACCAACTTAAATAACAGGAGTTGCAGATTAGAGTAGAGATACTGACTACCAAATCCATATTCTGGGTTCGAACTATATGTGAGCACCTATTTGTGTATTATATTGAATGAATATAATCCATGTAGGCCTTACAAGTCTTTGTTATTATATGTTTAGATGAAATGTATCAGTAAAAAAAATATTATCTAGATTAGAAGATGTTCTTAATGCTTCACATGCATTTTATTTTAATTTAAAAATTTTTTTTTACTTTGTTTTTAATAGAATGTAAAAATTTTTTTTTTTAAATTAGATCATCAAAGCTTATATTGAAGATAATCTCATCACTAGTTTATGTGGAGATCAGGAAATTTTGTTTACGTTACTCCAGTTTGAAGAAAATGTAGATGTGGATAGAGTACAAGAAATGCTATGTAGCGTGGATTTACAAGCATGGCTCAATTCAACAAATTCTTTACTTGACTTGTGGTCAATGGAGGTACTGTAGGAAATGCTAGTTCGATTTTTTTATTTAGTACTGTAGTTGGGAATGAGAATTATAGCTATATATTCACTTTGACCAAAAATTGGATCGGGAAAATAAAAATATTTAACTGGAAAAACAAGCCTATTGTTATTTAACTATGTATTTTGTCTTAAATGTTTTTTAAGCAAACTGACAAGAATTTTATATTTTTTACCAGCATGTATAAACTTTCATTCAAATATTATTTTGTCTTAATAAGTTTCATTACCTGCGGAAGTAAATCATTTTATTAAAAATACAATATGTCCTTTTCAAATTTTGATTTTATTTACATTTATTTTTCATGTTTTGGGGCACAATCTATAATTTATCATTTGGTTATATTCATCATTTCTCACCTGCTAATTTTATTTTTATTTTCAGTTCTCCAAAAATATAGATGTAAACGCAACGTTTGATTTGGTAGAGTTCCATGCAAATGTTGAGAAGTTACTTGGTAACATTAAAGCTATACTAGAAAATCCACCAATGTTCCATGTTGGAATAGATCCAGAAGATATAAATTTTCAATCAATCTTTGAACTTCTTGGAAATTACTCAATGGAAATTAAACATCTTAAGTAAGTATATTTATCAATATGATTTAATTTATAACTAATAATTTATAACGTTCATTCATATGGAGGAAGAAAGTTTAAAAAATAAATCGGGAAGTATTCTTACAATGAAAAAGTAGTAAATTTGTTACTGAAAGTAGTGTTCTGGTGAGCATATAGCAGGTGCAGATCCCCCCTAAATTTCGTAAATTGTAATGCAAAAGATAGGACATCCAATTAAGCTCAGCCCTTCATTTCCCCAATTCTCCCCTATTTCAAAATCCTGGATCCGCCACTGTATAGTATAAATAGGATTTCAATGCAATATGTGGTATTGTCCATATATTGTCCTCTGATGGTCACAGAGGCTGGTGTTTAATTACAGTGTTCAACAGAAATGGTTTCAGTTTTTGCATAATTTTTCAATTAGAATTGTTTTCTTTTTTAGCTTGACTGATGTTTTGGAACTTCTTGGAGAGTTTTCAGATGAAGATTTCCTTGAAGGAATGTCACCAATGCTTAAACATGTCACAGAGATCTTAATGCTTGCCATAACAGACCCTGATGAACTAGGTACAAATACAAATACATTTATTCATCAAATCACAATAAAATAATAGTATGTACAATGATTCAAGAAAATGATGAAATGAGGTCTCAGTTTATATCATCCTTTAACATACAAGAGTGGGTGTTTAAAAAATATTTCCAATATATTTTCAATTTTCAACTCTAAACTAAAGCATTACTGAAAATGCAGACTATCGCTAAAAATCAAAGATGATGTGTTTACACTAATAGGCCTAAACCAATCTAATATTCAAAACACGGCTTTCTCATCAATTAACAAACAAATCATCATTAATTTATTACATTCATTGCAAAACTATAAAAAACATTTTAAAAAAAGTGTTTGGAATCGTCTAAATTTGTTTTCTTTACTTTATTAATTATAGAGCAACTAGTGAAAGAAACATTGATGGAAATGATAGAAAGCAACGAATGGACAGAACAAAACATAACTCATGCCATCATAGACAATTTACTGTTGATATATAAGGTACATACAGGGTGTAAAACTAAATTGCATTTTTTATTCTTTTAATGTACTAACTGAGTTTTAGCAAAACAAATATCTAATCTAAAGCTCTTGTTGGTCAAACAGATTAAACTTCTTTTACGTTCAAGATATATTAAGCTATGTCTACACTATCAAGCTACAAACTAGTTTGACAAAAAAAGTGAGATGTGCCTGAATATGGTAGTGATATGATATGATGTGATATATGTTTTTGTCACATAAAGTTTGATAGTGTAGACATTGCTTGATATATCTTGAACGTAAAAGAAGTTATCTGTTTGACCAACAGCATATCGTATATTTATCTAGTTTTGTTTACAAAAATTAATTGAACAAATTTAAATTTTTCATTATGAAATTAGTGCTGGACATAAAATGATGTATATAAAAGTTGTGTGTATAAAACCGTAGGTTAAATTAGTAGCAAAATACCTTCTTACTTTGTTTTATACACATTTTTGTTTTAAATAAATGCGTTTCTAATTTTCAATTTTAAGTTACTAATCATTTGAATGTTTATAGTTTGCACAGATAGAGAACTCAGATAAATGGAAACATATCATGTGTAACCAGTCAACCTTCATTGAAATGTTTGATTTAACTGATTCAGTTGATGTATCAGTTCTGCAAATGGCTCTCTGTAATCTGAGTACTGAAGTACTATTTAGGAATGCAAGTGCTTACTATGGATTTGATGTTCTGGAATCGATTCATAAGGTTAGCATCTTCTTAAAGATGTATTGTCCCCAAAAACATGAAAAATGAAGATTAATAAAATCAAACTTTGAATAGGCCATTTTACAGTTTTAATCAAGTTATTCACTTCTGTTAAAAAAAAAATAATATTTCACTTACAAAAGACAAAGACGGTTAATTTTAACCAAAAACCATATTCTGACAGACAATTTCAGTATTTTTGCTATAATAAATTACATTTTTTCAGGTACATAATTGTTTTGTCCGATCCAGTTTTTGTTCAAAGTTAATAACTATCTATTACTATCACAGTATAATCAGCCAAGCCCAACTTTTCAACCTAATAGTATTTATACAATATATGAGACTTACCAAGTAATTTGAGTTGTGTGACCAGGCGGTTAAAGCAGATATACTGCAACCCACCTACAGTTATGAAATGGCCACTGGTTCTAGGCACTATAGTTCTTGATTGAACAAGTCTTTCTGATGTCTTCAAAACGGAAGTCCTTGTATGCACTTTTAAAAACTCCAGTCACCTTTCATGACAGAGGTTTGCCTCGCTGCGCTAGTTCAAATTCAGCTATGCCAATGTTAAAGCAATTATGGGTGCCTGCTCTTTCTATCAGTATTCACTTGCACCCAATCCCATAGCTTTGTATAATCTACCAACAGGTTATCAGACCAAGTGTTGTTTTTTTTTTCAGATTGATGGTTTTCTGTCGGTTCTATTTAATGAGTCAGCAATCGATTTTGATGCAATTCAAGAACTACTGGCTATTGTTGAACTGATAAAACCAATTGTTTCTGACGGAAATTTAGCAGATCTTGAAGAAACTTTACATGAGATAATTGCATTATTAAATACTCCAGTTAATGAATTGTAAGTATATCCGTATTCACACAAATTTTATTTGTTTACAAATTTTTTATTTTTTTTAAATACTTAATGTAGATTTGTGTCATTTGATTGGAGGATTGTGTGTCATACAAGATACAAGATAACTTTATTGTCAAATAGTTCAACGAAAGATTTTAAATTGTTTTTTCTCATGGCAACTTAATATATAAAATAGAATAAAATCAGTAAAATGTTAAAACACAAAGTAAAATGCACAGTACAGTAAAATATGTACAGATTAAAATGCATATGGTATTCAATAACTACTAACTTTTTCATGATATTTGTTTATAGAAATGTAACCAGGCTTCATGATCTACTAAGTTCCTTGTCCAATAGTAACGTGTCAGAACTTATCAACGGATATATACATACAGCCATGGAACTACAAGAAATGTATTCATCTGGTAATATTAGGTATGATATGTATAAAAGCAATACCATATGTTTTAATTGTTATTTATATACTATTAATAATAATGTAATGTAATGTAATGTAATGTTATCTTGGATATGGTTTTATCTTAACTGTTTGTATTGTATGGAGTGAGTGCAGAATCTGTTTGGGCTTTAGCCTATTTCTCATTCCTGGTTATTTTTTTACATTGATGACTGAATAAATATTATTATTATTATTATTATTATTATTAATAAATGCTGTAATTTAATGAGGTTGTCAATTTTATATTTAATCCTTAAAATTCATTATGTCTAATTGGTTTGGAAATTGTTGTTATAACCAAATATTGGATATGTATTACTTGTCTCTGTCATAAAAAAAAATGGCTATCATATATAATGTTTAAAGTACACAGTAACAGTTATTCTATTACTTTATTTGTTGTCTTATTTAGCTTTTCATATGTTTTTTCTTTTTATTTCTTCTTTTTGTTAGTCTAACAAACATCGTAGATGATGTTGAACAATATTTTGAAGACGCTGGTCTACAAGAACAGGTACAACCATACATAGAGATTTATAACCTGATTCTGGAATCGATTATAAAACAGACAGAAGACAGGGGTAGGTTTTATTGTTTCATGTTATTTCTATAAACCTAGTACTGAGAATTGGATGTGAGTGTTTCGTGAAAATTGAATTTCAGTGTTTTGTTATAGAGTGTGTAATATGTCAAGAAATATCCATTCATATAGGCCAACATAAATACCAATGAGACTATTTCTGGTTAATTAAAATGTCATGTATATTCTTTGTATGTAGGAAAGACTTTAATTGGATTGTTTAACACCAGTGTACCTATTGAAACTTTAAATGAACAGATGAATGTCCCCATTGAGGAACTCAAAACTTCTATTCTTTCTCAGTTCATCTCAGTGTACCAGGTATGTCCAATCTCTCCTTTTCTTGTTTTCCTTTAGATTAACTCACACTAAAGCTCTGCTCACACTATCAAAGTAGCCCAAATGTGGCAGTGATATGACCAAATATGGTAGTGATATGACATAAAGTTTGATAGTGTAGACACAGAGCTTTAAACTCAAATGTACCGATTCTGGTTCAGTGCTAACTACAGTACTGTCTATAAGTTAAAATAGTTTGAAATAAAACACAATGTATTAAAATTAAAGACACAAATCAAAAGAAAATAAAATTTATAATAAAGTTATATTTCTTTTAATTGTGTACACTAGGGGGTACACTAAAATGAAAATTCTTATCTTATTGGTAAATACGCAACATATGACTAACTCTCTACATAACATATGATTAGATTCATTATATGAAAAAAACTATTGCCTTATGGATGTTACTCCAGTTTGTGAAATAATTAAATAGACCTTACTGTATGTAATAATGCCATTATCGTTAAGCTTATTTTTGTTACCCTCGAAATCTTAATAGCTGTATTGTTATAATAATCATAAAACTCTTGTTTCAGCTTGCAAGCATCTATAACCATGGGGCATGGGATGACGTATTCTGCAACGCCACAACATTTGACGAGACATTTAATATTCTTGACGTATTTGATTCAACTGCTATTCAACAGATAATGTGCAGAATGAACACAACGGCTTTCTTCATCCATGCCAGTAATGCACATAACATAGATATTCTCCAATTTACAGCACAGGTACTAATTCATATTCATTGAAGACAAGTACTTGCAATAATATGTCCTTATCTTTGGGTGAGTGAGTGGCCAGGCGGTTAAGATAGTGGAACCGTAATTTACGTAGCCATAACATCGCCAAGGGTTTGAGGCTTACTTACCCCATGGTTCTGGTGGTTGAATGAGTCTTCTCGGATAAGGTCTATAAACCATAGGTCCAGTGTACACATCTAGCTCATGTGCACTTTAAAGAACCAGTACATCTTTCGAGACGAGTAAGGGATTACTCCGGTGAACTAGTATATCGCAGCCACTGATCATAACTGGGCCCTCTGGGAGACCAGTCTTTGACGGAAGAGGTCGTCCAGTATAAATACAATATTTCAACTGGTACCAAAAGTTTTCAGTGAAGTTTTTGACTGAAAGCTACAACCAGCTTCTAATTTTTTTGGAAATACATAGTGTTCCACCAATCTCACTTTACTTGTGTTATTCGCCATGCAAACCTTTAAATAATATTAGCTTAGTTACTTATTTGAATACCAACTAAACTTACACTAATATCAAATCATGATTATAATATGAGGTGCTGTATGATATCAATTATGGAATAAACACTTTCACTATCTTTCTCAGATTGATAGAATTATATATCAGACATCTCCAATGACTCTACTAGAAGATACGGAGTGGTCAGAAGTGGTTGAAAGAACACAAGAAGCTGTGGAACTCCTCTCGTGGCTCAGCATGTTATACGGCTCTCCAGATATGGGTGACTATTATGAGATAATGGCACGTCTAGAGGCACTACAGCAACAGCAGACTGCTCAACATATTGAAGAGTGAGTAGTTCTTTTAAAGATAATTTACCTCTAGAGGAATTTCAACAAGAAAATGGAACAGATAATGATTTATAAAATAGCCCTTGTTGTATAGAGAGTTAATGCTGTGTGTGTGCTGTGTGGCTGAGCGGTTAAGACAGTGGAACCATAATAATAATAATAAACAGTATTTATATAGCGCCTAATGGATCACTGACCCCTCTAGGTGCTTTACATTAGACCTTAACTAATGGTAATAAACTATCCCCCGCCGGACACCATTCCGGTATTTCTTAGTCGAGGTTTATAATTACGTAGCCATAACATTTGCAAGGGTTCAAGGCTCACTCTCTACATGGTTCTAGTGGTAACAAGTCTTCTCGGATAAGGACTATAAACCATAGGTCCAGTATACACATCTAGCTCTTGTATACTTTAAAGAACCTAGTACATCTTTTTCGAGATGAGTATGGGTTACCCCGGTATACTAGTCCAAACACAATCACTGATCACAACTGGACACTGACTGAAAAGGTTACGCGGTATAAACAAATTCCAGTTTACTACATAAAGTTATATATTTAGTAGTAAATAAATATATGGAAACTCTAAATCACATAAGGGGAGTAAACATATCTGATATAAATAATATAATCTGTGACTCACTCTGAGACCCGAAGTTAGGTCCTTATACAATACAACTCCTCCTTTGGGACACCCCTATTAAGGATGTAAAATGCAAAAGGACTATATGTTACAACACATAATATCCAACCCTAGTTCGGAGGATTCTAGGAGATATTTTGGCGGGGTCTTGAAGGTGTCTCTTCTATAAGAATGCTACTGTACATATGCTACTACCATTAGACAAATTGTTCTTTCATTCTTTCCACACAACAGTTTAATGCAAATCATTGAAGACTTTCTTCCATACCTGAATGACTTCCCATGGATGATGGATATGATGAATTCTAGTGGAAATGTAATGGATATGATAGGCCTACCAAACTTCCAGAATATCAGGTAAAGTTTGATACCTTAAGAATATCTCATGACACTTTTATTTCTTTTGTAATCATTGTGTGTACCGTTGCTTTTTTTTTTAGATGTCAACCAACATTTCTTTGTATTTTTACGACGACAATAAATTTTTTTTTAATCCCAGCCTCCCCAGATCTCCCCCCCCCCCCCACCACCCAAATGTTGCAATTTGTAATGCAAAAGATAAGACATCAAATTAAGCTCACCGTTTTTAGGCCCTATATCCCCCCCCCTCCCCCCTGCCATTTTAAAATCCAGGATATGCCACTGTATCTTGTAATTCAATAATCTAAGGAAATATTGTTTAAATCTTTGAATTTTTACTGAATTGAGATGTGTTACCAATAGTTAATGCTAACCCAATAACTTGCTTTTGTTAAGTTCATCTATGATTTGTGATATGGTTGAGATGTTACCAATGAATAATACATTGTACGAGATGATTCATGGAATGATTGTTCAGATGGATGTTGTTATGGTCGTGGCAAGGCACAGCATTTTACAGCTGCCTGGTATGTATTTCAACCCTAAAATTGATTGGCTAAAATAGTTATTTATAACTACAAAATCCTTATTATCTTGTGATGTCTCTATATATCAATTTAGTCAGTTATACTGTATACTGTACCCAACAAGCAATCATTGGATAGTTTATTGATAACATGATTATTCTTGATTATTAACGTACATCTTAAATGTTTGTGATCAACAGAAAAGATGGAGGAAATGGAAGCCCTATTGGCCAATACAGATGCAACCTTAGAACTTGGAACAGTATTGATTGATACCTGGCCTGGTCTAATGAACTCTCTTCCAGTTGTATTGATGGATACTGATCAGTTTAATCTAGTAAGTTATATTTCAAAATGACAAATCCTTAGGCCTACAAAAATGCTTATGTAGCCCGTCTAGGCCTAGACCTTTCAGTTATCTTTATAGATTATATTTATTTTAATTTGATTTTTATTGTTACATGTTGTATGTGCACATAAAAATGATTTGCAAAATTATTTAACACCTGATCACATCTAGTCTATTACAACCAATATTAGCATGTACTGCTGGGACTCAGTTATGATGCTTCTTTGCTGATAGGCCTATAATTTATTTATCTAAAGATAACAAATTTTTATACTGTTTTTTTTTACAGATGTCGTACATCTACAGCAATTATGATCAATTTGAAAGTGTTCTTTGTGAAGAAGGACTTCTCAAATTTGTTTTTGGAATCGACGAATCAGTTGATCTTGGATATTTAGTAACCACAATGTGTAGTTTACATAAGATCAGAGAAACTGAATTTGTTCAAGAGATGTATAAAATGATTGATGCAACTACTTTAATAAAGGATGTGAGTAGATCAAAGTTATATCATAGATTAGAATTCTACATGTATATAATGACATGTCAATGAAACATAAATATTTTGTGTGACCTCATGCACCATGATTTGTGTATTATGGTGGTTATTGGTGAGAAAGACCCCAACACTGAAAACCTCATTGTACTATGCTGTTTCCTGTTTGTGAGTGAGTGAGTGGCCGAGCGGTTAAGACAGTGGAACCGTAATTACGTAGCCATAACATCGGCTCCATGGTTCTGGTGGTAGAACGAGTCTTCTCGGGTAAGGACTATAAACCGTAGGTCCAGTGTACACAACTAGCTTGTGTGCACTTTAAAGAAGTACATTTTTCGAGACGAGTAGGGGGTTACCCCAGTGTATTAGTACATCACAGCCACTGATCACCAACTGGGCCCTCTGGGAGACCAGTCTTTGACTGAAGAGGTTACCCAGTATAAATATATATTTCATTTCAATTTCATCCTAAACCTAATTATAGGGAGTAATAATGTGCAGCGCATTGAGAGCTTGCTTACAGTACAGTATATGCGCTATATAAGAATGAAATATTATTATTATAGGTTAAAGAAAAATAAACCAAAACTTTTCTTGAAATGAAATCATTCATTGGTCTGATAAGAAATCATCACACAAACTTATCTTTTGTGTTTAAATTTAAGAATTTTCTTTTATTACACGTAAATGTGACAAAATGTTGGAATTTTACTAACAACACTTTTTATTTTGTTTGCATTTTTATGATTATATACTTTGTACTATTGAACAACCCATTATAACTAATAATCGCTCACCTAACACACCTAAAATGCCCTGAGGTGTGCTATTTAAATTTGGTACATGCTACAATACAAACAGCACACCATATACCCTTGTATGTGTTCAGAAGCGCAAAGTTTAACACACCTACAATTTTCAAAAATGAGACATATAGAATCATTTTTATTCCAAAATAGATTGAAGAGGTGTCAACACGGCCATTTAACTGTTCTGTGTTCTCCAGTGATATAGAAAGATTCCTCTATGACGCCATCACGGTATCTGGCAATCTTACCAGCCTGTTAACAGATGGAGAATGGATTCTAGAAGAGTACTTAGGAGATATATTTGAATTCATGGCTTATTTAAGTCAACTGAGTAATGATGAAGTAGATGGGTATGCTTTGTTGTTGAATTGATATGTACCGTATCTCACATTTATATCCCATATATTTCTGGTTTTCATATTTAAAAGATATGCTCAAACAATGTACAGCATAAGCTGTACTGGGATTTTAGTATAATTTGAATCATTTTTATTCAAAATATAACTGAAATCCTTCTTCTATAATAACACAAATTGGAATTTATAAATATATTATGATTTGTTTAATACAGGAGTACCATGTAAAGTGTATGTATTTCCATTTTGTCCTTGATAAAATTGTATTCATTGAAAACTTGTAAAGCCCTGTCTACACCATCAAACTTTATGTGATAAAAATGTGATGTGCCCATATGGACATGATGTCATATCACTACCATTATTTGGGCATACAGGTATCACTACCATATTAGGATACAATTTTTGTAGTTTGATAGTGTGGACAGCTTCAAATCTATATCAAAATAGAATCAACAATTGTTATTGTGTTTTTTTAGATTGACGTCAATAATTTCTCTCATTGAGCAGTTTTCAGGTAGTAGTACTGATCTTCTTAAAATCATCATCGAATTGTTTGAAGATTATGAAATGCCACAGGACAATTCAAGTGAGTGTTCTACCAAAACCATACCTGTATTAGTGCTTTGACTAATTATAAGTATATTAATAATGAGATTGGTCTTACTCTTATGATATAATGTCTGTCTTGTGGTTTTCTAGGGTTTGTAGTGAAGCAGTGCCATGCATATTTAGTTTTATATTCAATTATCAAAAACTTTAAATTATACTGTAATGTCAAATATGTTTTAATGTTCTGTTATTAACTATTCTACAGCTGAAATACTAGTAAAACTTGCTGACATTTTGAAGAATTCCACCGAGTTTGCAGAATGGCTTAATGAAACATTGAACGTATCGCCAGAGTTTATTGAGCAGATCTTGGAAGTGTTCGTAGATGCTGATGTGGTAAGAAATTGAAGTTATTTACACTTTAGTAACATATTTTATTAATTATCCTGTGTAGAAAATTCCATATCCTTATTTGGAATACGTTTTATTTACCTTAGAACCACAAAATGCCCTCTTAATTGTGTTTCTTAGTTAGGAGTTGGTTATAGTATATAACAATTATATTATATTGTCACTCGTTTTATTCACTGTAAGGCTCTGTCTACACTACCAAACTAATTTGACAAAAAAGTGTGATGTGCCCAAATATGGTGGTGATATGCCCAAATATGGTAGTGCTATGACATCACCATATATGGGCACATGTGCCACATAAAGTTTGATAGTGTAGACAAGTTAGTTCTATTGTATTTTAAAACGTGTTTCTTGATAAAAATCATTCTTTTTCAGTTGTCTGATTTGGACGAGTATGATGGCGACATATATGATCTTCTGTGCAACGAATCAATGTTTGGAGACATTTTCACGTTTACCGATTCGTCTTCCGATCTCATGTACAGTGAATTATGTTCTGAAGAAAACCATGAAATAATCGAGCAAATTTACAAATCTATTGACATTTTGAAATTGATTCGAGAGGTACCCATTATAATAATTATTTTAACAGCTCTATCACTGAGAACTATCAAAGGACTACATACTGTACAGTACGTGGTGGACCACAAACTGTATACATATCATTGATTTACGCCATACAAACCTTAAAACAATATTATATAGATAATATTTAGTACATTCTTAAATAGTTATAGTATAGTAAATTTATAGTATTATAAATGGCACACACTATTTTATATTATTCTTTTAGATGAAGAACGAGACAGAGCATTCGTCCCTGCTAGAAGACTTGGCAAACTTGTTTCGTCTTTCTTTGAACATAAGTGACGAAAATCTTGAAGAACTATTTAAAATCCCAACAGAAGTACAGAATGGTATCTCCAGTGTATATGAATTGGTTGAGATAATTTCCACCGGAAGTGAATTCTCGGACATATTTAAAAGGTAATTTATAACTTGAGTGCATGTTTCAAATGTGGTTTAAGATCCTCAAGTGTGTTGATGCGACAATAGCAAAAGTTTGTACAAACAAACATACAAACACAGCCCAAAGAGAAATTAGGAATCTGACACCATTTTGGCCTCCATACCAGTACAACTCCCTATGGCGTGTGGCGTAGTGTGTTGGACACATTGAATTACTGATCGTGAGTTTGATTCCAACTCTCTATCCTTAGGCAAGATACTTTACTGATGTGTGCCTCTCGCGACCCAGATGTATAAATGGGTACCTGGTTAGATCAAGACATACATTTGTGCTGATTACTAGCTGCATTATGGGAATATGTTTCCATACATGTTTGATCAACAAACAATTACCCTGGTAATATGTGAAGTGCTTATAAGAACGAATATAATTATTTTGATACTCCATGTGTATGGATGTGCAGTGATGTATGTGACTTATCTCAAAGTCCCTATTTTTGATAAAGAAATAGAGAACATATTATTAAACTGTTTTAACATTTCTATATATTGAAGAGAGAGTTTTATTTTTGTTTCTTCTACATTCACAGTGTTGATAAAGTCCTTGATGACCTTTCACCTATCTTTGGCGAAAATGAGTTGTATCAACAGGTTGCAGCATTTATAGATGCACTGGAAAACCTTGGATTTATTCGCAATCTGCTTGGGGAATTGCCTAGTAAGTTACCATAATTATTACACAGATAAGGTTGTTATATTATGAGCCAAATAAGAAAGTACAAATACTTTGTAGTTGTTTATTGAAGCAATTTATTTATTGCAATTGAATTTGAAAATTTTATCTTATTCCGTAATCATTTTGAAAACTCAGAATATTTGAATTTTTTAACTGAAATATTTGTCATGGATTTCTGCATCTGATAAATTAAATTCAGCCTTAGCAATGAGGTGTCAACAATACACAATAAAAATGCTGTACAACACAGATAAGATAAAAAAAAACTAGAGAAACAATCTACATTTATACTCATCAATTAGGTTATACATACAAACGCCAAGTGCGAATAACCAAGAAAATGATTTCTTGCAATTGTAGTATAATAGTTATTCTTATTTCTACTAGCCTTCAAATTTGGCAACATGTTCCATGATGTTGATAAGGTGGAAGAGTACTTGATTAATGAACTAGGCTTGTCAGAACAATCGGCTGAAGATCTCCTTCAATCATTTGTTATTCTTGAAAACGTAAGTAATAAATAAGCATAAAAATTAACATATTTTTTCCAGCATACAATGTGATTCAATGTTGACTGTGATTATATAACCAGCGTAGATAGTCGCAAATCAATCATAAACGTATACAATAACCTTTATTTGCTTCTCCATATACATGTTGGGCTCCACCGAGGCAGATTGCCCACAGCAAATCGTACATAATAGTTAATACACCTTTGAACACAAAAATAAAACGAAGCCTTGCATAACGTAAACCATGAACCTATCATTGTGCTTACTACAGTGTCTGTATATTGCTCTACATATTTGATTGTTACATACATGATATACAATACATTCAGTACATTCATTTACATATAGTTCATAGTCTATATATAAATTTACGTAAGGGCAAAATTCGGTAAATCGCGCCTTACTTTTAGAATTTTTACTCGATGGTATATAAAGTTGGTTCGTACTTTCGGTACTGATTTTAACCACCTGATGTAACCCTGTTTACTAATTAAATTAAGTTAGATAATTAGTTATTGACGATTAAAACGAATTTAGGTTCAACGATTTGCCCCAAATAGGGGTGTTTTCCGATCGTGGTATACACTGTCTAATGGATGTCCATCTTGAAAAATACCCGCCACAAAAATGCGAGGAGGCTTCGCATTTTCCTATCTCCTCCTACGATAATTGTTTTTAATAGCTGAAAACCGGTTGAACAGCTCGAGTACAGTATCATAATGTTGAAGACAGGCCGATTTTCTTAAAAAAATACTATTTTGATAGATTTAATATACGTTTATGCAAATGTATTGATTTGAAATGAATGGAACATTCCAATCTCTCAGTCTGCCTTGGTCACAAGTAGGTAAATTTATGAGCCCTTGGAGAATAAACTTGCAATACTTTGACAATACAGTACTGCAAATACCTATTAACCATTTTTGGTCGTCATTTGAATCGAACATTTCTTACTGTGAATACTGTTATAAGATGTAAAAAAATATATACAAACATTTCTTACTGTGAATACTGTTAGATGTAAAAAAAATATATACAAATAAACTTTATTACTGTGATTATGGGTAGGCTCTACTGTTAGATATATAAACACGTAATATACAAATAAACTTTATACTGACAGTTGCTTCTCAACGTTTGCATTAATTAATAATTACAAAAAATATAAACGTCGTAGTGGTGTATCGTTACATGTACTTTACTATTTCAATCGACTATGACAGTGACAGTTTTAACAAAGTATTAAATCGCAAATGTTTTACTATATTTAGTCACCGTTAGTGGTATATTATTTATAGGCCTATAAAAAATGAAAACAATATTTCGTTAGAGACGTGGATAAAGAATATATTTAAAAATTGTTCCTCTTTGTACCTATCCTCTTTCCCATCCCTCAACCCTAATTGGGTTTCTTTAAATGAATAAACAATTTGGACTCATTTTGTGGTAAGTTTCTCTTTCGGAAGTAATTCCCAGGGTGCTAATTTTGGTTGACTACATAAATCATTGTGTCTACTTATTCGTTTCTGTAAACGACAATCCTGCGGTACGTGCATTTAAAATCGCCAGATTTTTTACCCTGAAATTACTGTGTATTCGAGAACCATCTGTGGGCACGACCTAGATGGTACGCGAGCGAAGCGAGCGTACCATCTAGTTATTCAGCAATGGAAGCAATTGAATAGAGACAATGTAGACTGTATCGATAAAGGGAATATTGAATACTCCCAATAAGCAGTTGCTCCAAAAAGCGCAATCAGCATGTTCAGAGAGATGTCATCAGAATGGTCACAAGTACTCAGATATGAGTATAACAACAAAGAGAGAGACTGTATCGATAAGAAGATCTTTAGGATAAGATAATAAATTTGAACAATCTGTCTATTGTTAAGCTCTGTCTACAGTATCAAATTTTATGTGATGTGCCCATATATGGACATGATGATGTCATAGCACTACCATATTTAGGCATATCACTACCATATTTGAACACATTTTTGATAGTGTAGACATGCTTTAAAAGCACTGTATAAATATAACACTAACATTACTTTTTCACCTTTAAAAAAAGTGTTTTTTCTTATCATTAGATTCTTGATCTTGAATACATTGACTCATTGTCCAGTGCCTTCTGTGATGAAGACCAGATTGATATGCTGCTGACATTCCCACCAAATACAAGTATGTCAGACATCTCAGAAATCTCAGAGACGCTGTGTGGTTTGGATCCTGAAGTATTCCTTGAATTCGGAGAATTCCTGTATAAAGAATTAGATGTTGCTGAGATTGTAATAGACGTGAGTTACTTAATATGATAATGATGATTAAGTCAGCAATGGTGAAGTGGGAATAAAAGGGAAATCTTTATTATAATGTTGGCTAAATAGGAAAATCGGATAAACAGCTTATTTTACAGTATACAGTCGTGGACAGACAAATAGTGCTGTCTTTGGTTGCATGGACATGACGTGACTCTTTGTGGAGAAGGATGAAGTTGAACATCCAAGTCCGCAGGGCATTGAAACAACAGTGTTTGTAGAATGCGCTATATATTAATTAACCCTTAACCCCTCCTTATCAGGTGTCATAGTGTGTTATGATATACTAACCCAATTTTTTTTATTATAGATTGTTACATTCTCTATCAACGACCAAATTGCAAATGCGACAGAAAGCGTTCAAAAAGTTAACGAACTTGTAAACCAGCTCCAAGATGCCCTTCCAGCTCTCTCTTCAACAATGAATATCAGTATGTTAATACCTGATGACATTTTAGAAGACCTGATGGGAACAGTTTCTGCACAAATGGCTAATGAAGTGTTGCAAGTGTTTGTTTGTGGTGCAACTGTCGAAGACGTAGAAAATTCACCGAGTAGACGAAGGCGCGAGGCACAACATGAAACGCACATGAAACGCCGTGATGCAGGGAGCAGTGCTGAGATGAGTGGAATGAAAAAAAGTAATTTAATTTTCTGATATTATTTTGAATCTACTACAAATAGCTGCTATATAGAAGTATACAAATAATGAATGTTTATGAGTGTAATGGTACAAATAATGGCATGAGGTTAATCATGAAAGTTTATATTTCAACGAGGCAAAAAAAAGTAGTGCGTACTATGGCACGCCATGTGACACACAATCGTCCAATCAAATGACAAGAATTTATTTAGGTGTTAAATAATAATTTCTAGTTTTATTTGCAAACCTATTAGGTATATTTGAACTTTAATTTGCTAAGGGCATTGAGCAGGTAGTGGTGTTTATCACAAGAACAAATCTCGTGTTGAACCAGCAAAATTTCTTTTCTTCTCCACTTTTCATGTCTGAAATGTTGTGTATATTGGTCTCATCTTATTTCTAAATGATTGAGGGTTGGTGAACTGCACCCCATTGGTCATTTCAATCCATTGTTTGAAAGCCTTTGTGACATAAAGTTATATTTCATTGCATTAGAGTATGATAATGTTTTCTTTTTCCTACAGTTGCAAATGTAATTAAAAAAACTGTGAATAATGGTAGACACAAACGAGCAACACAAGGAGATTATATATCAGGTGCAAAAAGTATGTACTATCTTTTAGATTTATTACGAGACCATGACATCAGTATTGTACTGCAGATACTGAATGTTTATTATATATTTTTTTAAATAATCTTTGCTGTAAATAAAGACAATGGTAAAATATTTTATAGAAAAAAACATTTTAAGTTGATAGTGTAAATTATAGTACAAGAAAACACTATAATTCCCTGAGAAAACGGATTACGAATAGGAAAGTTATATTTGCACTTAAACAGTGAATTACAATGAAACAAACATGATGCTAATGATATTTTGGGTGAGTGCTTTATAATTACAAGTAATTAAAAAAAAAAGATTCAATGTTGTTATTTAATGTTCTGATTATTTTATCCTAGCGAAATATTGTGATGATCTCTATCGCTACATCAACAATAACGGAAATAACGGTGTCATAGCTTGGACGTACTTAAAGCCTATATTATTAGGAAAAATACCATACTCACCTAACAGCCCAGCGGCTCAGAAAATAGTTAAAGAAGTAAGTATACTTAGCTTAAAGATATTGATGTTATAAGAGCATTTACTAGCATTTAATGTTAAAAATACAATACAAAAAATTGTATTTGTCTTTCTACAAAGAAATGTTTAAATGATCAAAAAGATACATATACATGAAAACAATTGTGATAAAGCTTTGTCTAGACTATCAAACTTTATGTGACAAAAAGATATGTGTGTGACGTAACGATATGTGTGTGACGTAACTGTGCAAGGCTAAAGACATGTCAATTTAGTGGAATCCCGATTTATAAAAGGAGGTGAAGCTATTAAATCTGGACTTGGTTTTTATAGGCAAGTTATTTGTTTGATGAGATTAAGGGGATTCGTGATTTCAGTGCAGCCTGGCTTGTTGGTTCTAAAGAACTAAGTACCTTCAACTCAGACGATTATGAAGACCTATTGGTATGTATATTCAAGGCATAATTGTGATATATGCTAATAAAATACACAATAAATAGTATTAGATACCAATTCAAGTTTTATTATTATTGTTCACATAAGCATCGCTCTGTTCGTTGACTGTATATTGTAACTACACTTAAAACCAAAATCATTTATTATATACCAACTAACCTAAGCAAATTAACTAAGCTTATAGCTCAGTACGTCAATATACAAATGCATTCATACTGTAGTTTGAAGTACACAAGTATCTTTCATAAACACTTAAATAATATATGAGAATTTATTCAATTCAACAATAATAGAACTAACTTATATAAGGCAGTGTATCAACTACTTTGTGCTAGATTTAGCTGTAAAAACTAAAATCAAAATAAAAAATGATGAAAAATCACAGTCCAGCTTTGTCGATGGCATCCATGTTCCAATAATCATGCGTTTTTTAAAGTTGCATAAAAATCAAATTTAAGCTAATTTGGCTATCTGTTGAGTATCACAACAATATGTTAATATCTTATAATTTTTAAGGAATTGTTAGACAATACATTTGTCCAGGATCTGCTGGTTCAACAAGCAAACATCGATGCTGAAAGTTTAACTTCCATCCTTGAAAATGGTGTTGGACTCACAACCGAGGAGATCGAAGAAATCAATCTCTTAGCAGAGTTTATCGTGAATATTACAGACTGCATAGAATTGGATCGTTTTGTTGGATATGACACGGAAGATGACATGGTTGCAGCTGCGGAAAGTCTCTATGACAGCAATGACCTCTTTGCTGGTTTGTAATCAAATTATGATTCTTCTTATATTTTTCCAATTTACTCCAGTTTCTGCTGTATAGGCCTTTAATTGAGCAATATGGCATAATAGGGATATCGGACTTGCATATGAGAGAAACTGGTTTTGAGACACTGTCTGTAGTATCCTTGGAAAAATACTTTATTGTAATTGCCTCATCTTTCAGATGGGACATAACGCTGTTAGTCCTGTGTACATTGCCCCTGTTCTCGGTACACTATTTAAAAAGAGTAAAGGATTGGTTTACTGATCATTGTCCTGTCCACTCTCCTGGGTATACAGGCTTATAAAGATGAAATAAAAAAAATTACTGTATATTGTTTTTAAACAATTATGAATTTTGATTTCTAGCTGTAAGATTCCTGGGTATTGATGATGCAACTGAAGTTCCACACCATGTTGCCTATAAGATTCGAGTTGAAATTGATAATACACCAAGTACTGAAATCGTCAAAGATTAGTGAGTGCAAAGTTAAAATTACAATATTACACCTTTCACAAGGCATAGCAAAACACTGAAGGTTGCACAGCCCGAGTCATACACCATACAAAATACAGCTGCTGACTGATTGCAATCTCTATTTGCTTCCTGTGCTAGGCAATATGAAAGCGATATAGCTAGAAAAACACTAGTGAATGGAGTAATTTAATTTATCGTGGCACATTCCACTTTTCACATTCTGTTATGGTGTTGTCTACCGTCCCAAAAATGAAAGGTTGCAAATATGGATAGGCATACAGGGAAACACACAGTACTATCTGAAAACACATATAACATTATCTACTGAAAAAGAGTCATGGAAACAAAGCATAGGCCTTGTCTGCCCAAGACGAATAGTGTAACAGATAACCTTAACAAGTAACCTTATACCCTATGTCAGTGTAAACACTAATATTTTGTGTTTTTATACAGTTTGTGGCGACCAGGTCCAAACAATAACTTCCATACTGATCAACAGTATCAACGCGTTTTTATAATAGTTCAGGACATGTTAGACCGAGGTATTATAAACCTACATGCAGGGGATACGGCGGTACAACCAACGACTTATGTTCAGCAGATGCCATACCCATGCTACCAAGAAGATGAGTTAGTATTTATTTTATCTTATCGACTTATAATGGTTTCTAATTCGAATGATGTTAGTACATTCATTTTGGTATTCAAATAAAAAGTATTAAAAAACTGACTTAATCTTTTTATAATAAAGAAACAGCTTTCGATTTGCAAGAACCTAAGAAATCAGCATATTGTGTCATATTATCATTTTGATTATTTTCAGTCATTTCATTATTATTATTTTTCATTATGAAAAAAATGTAGTACCATTTGAATTTACAGAATACACCATCACAAAGATGATTATGATAGATATAAAATAGTTTTGTCTTTATTATAGCAATTGGAGATGATCGAAAATAACCAAAATTGAGTTTTATTAATATTTTTTCGAACCTTTTATAACTCTTACTCTATTTTTCAGGTTTGCTTACTACATAACTTACGCAATACCAATTTTCTTGACAATCGCATTTATTGTCATTATTGCTGTGATGTCATACAGTCAAGTTTATGAAAAGGAGAATGGGTTAGAAGAGGTAAAATAGAAGTCTTAACAACATTATCAAGCAATATTCTTTTCTTGTTTTTGTGTGTGTGTGTGTGTGTGAGAGGGGGAGGGGGGCGGCGGTGTAGGTGGTGCTGTTTATGGAAAATGAAACTAGATAACATTGCTACTTTAATATATCTGAAGTAAGAAAAGTATGAGTTTTTGAAGATGCCCTAAAATAAGAAGTTTAAGCTGCCTGACGTATGGAAATAGCCAAGCAATTCCAAGGGAAAACAGGGTAAAATAACCATAAAGCTTTGTTGACAGATGGATACAATGAGCGAGCCTCTAAACAATTTTTCGTCAGAGAATGAAGTAAGATAGTGATCTGGATGTCATATCTCATCGTCATTCTTGGGAGGAATTCAGAAGTATTCTGAAATATTCCTACTAGAGACCCAAGTGCGCAGTGGCGTAACGGCTATGAGCTCCAGGGGCCCCAGAGCATAAGCAATTCAATGCAACTACCCAGTGTTGGAGGGCCCTTAGGAGTGCTAAACCAGAGGCCTTAGCCCTGTGTGTTACACCACTGCATGTGCGTTGACAGAGCACAAGCAAGTTGATCAATTAAAAGCGACAGTTTGAATAATCCATCGCTTATAACTGTTTAAATCACTTATGTTGTTCTTTCGTTGGGACTCCAGTGAGATCCAAGCATTTGTTATATGTGATTTCTTAACCATGTTTTATTTCTGTCAATAGGCTATGATGATAATGGGTTTGAAGAGCAAGATAAACACCATTTCTTGGTTTATTGTCAACTTCTTCTTGCTTACTCTACTGGCAATATCAATTGCAGTCATTTTGAGATATGGAGAGATACTGTCAAGGAGTGATGTACTGGTTATCTTTGTTTTTCTTGAATGCTTTCTGTTTTCTGTCATAATGTTAAGGTAATTTATGTTTTATGAATATTAGTATTAACTATTATGTTCCTTTTTATGTTTTTGATTTCAGCTTCACTTTGAAGACTTGCTTTTTTTCATAGATTTCTAAATATATCTTTAAATTAAGAACATATAATTACTATATTCATTATTAAACAGTATAATAAATCTAAAAAATGTTAAACAGGAATAAACCTTTATAAATAAAAATGAAGGCGTGAAGATATGTCATAAGTTGTAAGCATTATGTCACTGGTCTAAAATGTAATTTACAGTTCCCTGTGTCACCAATCTCATTTAATTATCATTCATAAATGTATTATTATTATTATTATTATTATTATTATTATTATTATTATGCCACTTTTACTTAATTTGTATACATTTTTATTTTGTTTTATGTTTTGTTGGGTCTTTCTGAGACAGGCCTTGGCCTCTAAGTCTGATCCAAATTAATGAAATCTTTATTTGTTTATATTGTTTACATTGTTGAATTGAATAATTTAGATATTTCAATAAATAGTATTTCAGTATTTAACTTAAAGAGTATAAAGTCATATAAAAGTTTCGGCGCTAGTTCCGTTTCGCACCTGTCGTTTATTTCGACTCAAAATTGGTTAAGTAACTTTATCGTGAGTACCACACCTTAGAATTAGGCCTCAAAATATTTTTACAATGGAGATCACACAAAAAGTAAAAAATAAATCCTTTAAATTGATGAATTTACAGACGTGTTTCTCGCACATCGGTTCGTGAATTTTGCATACTCCATGTTCAATGTTGTTGTTCCTATGGAGCGCCAAAAGAGCAATCATAATAGAGGGCTAAAAACTCAATAAATTGCGTATATTTAATGCATTTATTGGTGAAAATTACGTTCAATTTTATCATATTTTGTCAATGTCAATGCAACAAAAATATTACTGTTGATACTGTACATGGTTTTTGCAGGAACTTTTAGGAATGAAAATCGACAAATTCATCATCATATTACATGTACTGTAGGGGTATACCTGATCTAAATAATATTCCTCTTAGTCTTAGTCTTACTCTTAGGTCTAGGGTTGGTTGCCATTTGAAAACAGCAAATTATTAGCAGTAAAAAGTTACAGCATTTTTATTGACAAAATATATTAAAATTAAACGTGTATTTCAATAATAAATGCATTAAAAGAAGACGCATTCCACTGAGTTTTTAACCATCTATTGACATTGTTGTTGCTCTTTTGGCGCTCCATAGAAACGAAAATATTGAACTTCGAGTATGCTAAATTCGCGAATGGTATGCGAGAAAGATGTCTGTAAAATCATCAATTTAAGGATTTATTAGTTACTTTTTATGTGATTCTTCTTCATAAAAGTACTTATGAGGCCCAATTTTAAGGTGTGGTATTCACAATAAGTTGCTTAACAATTTGGAGTCAAAAGGAAGTCGAAATAAAAACAGGTGCAAAACGGAACTAGCGCCAAAGTTTCTACTAAGTGGTATTCATATAGGTATGAGAATGTTATAAGTTTAAGTGAATAGTGTATGGCAACCTGTCTGTAGGATTTTTTTTTTCTTACCTTACCTCATAAATGCGCTAAAATCCACTCTTCTGATATCAACAGTGACTGACTCAATCACATTTTATTAACTCATTTTATTGTTTTCTTTTCTTAGCTACATGGTCGGCTCAATGTGTCAGCGTCCAAACATCGCATCTCTCGTTGGCGCTTTAGTTTACAGTATATCATTCCTGCCAGTATTCATATTGTACCTATTAGAATCAGAATTGGAATTATGGATGGAAATTGCACTAGTAAGCATATCATACTATATTCATGCAAGTTGCTGTAAGCTCTGTCTGCACTATCAAACTAGTTTGACAAAAAAAAGTGTGATGTGCCCAACCATAATGTCTCTTTTTTTCTGATACATAACCATGCTGTGTTAATTATACAATATTCAATGATTGATATTTATGCTTGATACTATAATGATATTTAATGTTGATATTACAGTGTTTGTTATCACCTTCTGCATTTTGCTATGGATGTGAAATGTTATCAAGATTCGAAGAGCAGGTCGTGGGAGCATCATGGAGTAATTTTGACACCAATCCACTTGAAGGAGCCCAATTAACCTTTGGTGTTATCTGTGCCATTATGGTTGCAGATGGTCTTATTTATTTCATCATTGGTTGGTACATAAAGAACGTATTTCCTGGTAGGTATTTTTATTTTGATTATAATTTATTCTTTTCTAATTGTATACAGTAGAACCATTTTCGGGGACACTTTTGGGGCCTAATAAAGTCCCCTTAATAGAGGTGTTCCCTGAATAGAGGTTGTCTGTATTGTTGCCCGTAGTTTGTTTCACAGGAGAGTGTCCCATAATAGGAGGGTCCTCTGAATTGGAGTGGAGTTGTGGCTTGGTGGTTATGATGCTTGGCACTCCAAGGGTCCTGGGTTGAAGTCCCTTTACATGTCAGTCAGGACAAAAGTACAACTCCACTCCCAAAGACTTGTAATAAGACTTTGTTTATGTAGAGCATCTTGTGTATATGTTTGTCTTGTGAACCTCTGAGGGTCCCTAATGGTTTTTTTTTACTGCAAATACGTATGATTTTTTTTGGTCACTTTGATAAACAGAATGATTTCCCACAAGGCTTGCTAAAAATTATTGCAAAAAATATTCTTTGCAGGAACTTACGGTATCGGTAAGCCATGGTACTTCCCACTCACGTTGTCGTATTGGTGCGGATGCTCCTGCGAAGATGATTCAACAACCAGAACAAAGAAATATAAAAAAAAGAAGCCTATAGAATCAGGTAAAACTAAATGGATATATCTGAAATCTAAAGAAGTAGACTTTCTGTTTTCTTTTAGAAAACAAAGGAGATAGTAAATATCAGTTTTGTTGATTTGTTTGATAGGGTTAGTTTGATTTGATAAATATACAGAAACTCTTGGAGCATTTATTTTAAACAGGACATACAACATCAATAGACAAAATTCACAATCACAACAAGTATATAATGCTTTATTTATAATTGTTCCCACTGACTTGTTAAATTAAACTGTTTAAAGACTAAGTCTTTATTGTTAACTTACATACATTACAAGCATATGGTTGATATTTTGATCTTCCAAAATTCTTTAGAATAAATCTATTTCGTGTATTATTGTGTTAATATAGAAGCAGATATGGAACCGGAACCAACACATTTACCACTCGGAGTATCTTGTGTTAATCTTACTAAGAAGTACATGCGTAAAAAAACATTAGCAGTCGATAATTTCAGTTTTAACTTCTACGAGGGACAAGTTTCCGTACTTTTGGGACATAATGGTGCAGGAAAAACAACTTTAATGTAAGTTTAAAGTAATTAAGACATGTGTGAATGTTTTAATGGTAATCCCACTTTGCTTCTCTCTTTTTCTCTCTATTATGTATGTGTTACTTAATCTAATTTAAGTGAGATCTAGATTTAAATGGTATTTCTCTTAGCCTTTCTGCCTGTTGTATTCGTCTTGTTATTGTTTTTTCTGTGTTTTTGAAATATATATTTATATTGTATCTTTTAAGAAATCCTGTTATTGGGCTTTGGCTGTTGTTGCTTTTTAGTTCTAGACGGTAATGCACAGCTAGCAGCCATGTAATTGTCATTCTATTAATTGTTGCTGTTTATATATATTTTCTTAAACATCAGGTCAATGTTGACAGGATTTTATTCATCCACTTCTGGAGATGCTTATGTTGGCGAATACAATATAAAAAAGGATGCCAAGATTATTCGAGGAGATCTCGGATTCTGTCCACAGCACGATGCTCTTTATGATAAGTATGTAATCTGAAAACTATGAAAAAATATACATCTAATACGGCCATACTGCGTTGAAACACCGGTTCTCGTCAGATCACCGAAGTTAAGCAACGTTGGGCCCGGTTGCGTTCTGGATGGGAGACCGTCTAGAAATCGTGGCGGGTGCTGTATATACTGGAGAGTGATAGTGTAATGGTAATATCGGACTAGCATGTGATCGGCATGGGTTCGAGGTTATCTGTACCATACTAATTGCATCCTTAGGCAAGATGCTTTACTCTCATTGCCTAATCTGGTAGGCGCTGCACTGCTGGCTGCCGTGGGTCCGTGGAGGGCCTAATCCTAATTTCCTCACTGAGGACAAATATTAATACAAAATACAAAATACAAAATACAAAAATTTAAGAATATTTACAAATAATAGATTAGACACTTGGTATACATTACATGTTTTACAGTAGAAACTGTCCTTTAGAACACAGTATGCAGAGGACACCCACCCCTATTAAGGGGACATTTGAAACGGTACTGCCAACCCCTATTCAGAATAAAATTATATACTTGCATTCCATATATATATCTTACTTTAATGACAATAACTAAAGCTCTGTCTACACTATCAAACTTTATGTGACAACAAAATGTGCCCATATATAGACATGATGATGTCATATCACTACTATATTTGGGCACATCACACTTTTTTGACAGTGTAGACAGAGCTTAAGAATGGCACTTCATTTAATATGGAATGTTCTATTTCACAGTTTAACGGTAAAGGAGCATCTTCGTATGTATGGAATACTTAAGGGTGTGTCAGAATCTAGAATCGAAGAAGAAACCAAACTGTAAGCAATTATAATTTATACATAATCTTTCCATTGAATAAATCTGTCATAATTCCAATAAAGATAAATATAATTATATATACCTTTTATTTAAGTGCTTTCAGTATTTCATCTCGTTTATGCATTATTGTATTTATTTCAATTGACAATAAAGTTTCAAACTTTGTTTCTTAATATTACAGTACAAACTACTGTAGGCCAGCTACTAATACTCTGTAAATAAAATAATTGTAATTTCAAATTAAATTTATTATTAACAAAATAATCAAAAATCCAGCTACTGTATTTGTGAACAATTTCAGCAGTTCATCGCGTTCCTTAAAATTAAGCAATAAGAGGGTCAGCATTTATTATTATATATATATATACTTGCACTGATGAAGGGCTAGTGTTGCCCGAAAGCTCTGCTAACTTTTCTGGCTGTTTACTTTTTCGTTTTGATTTAGCTTTTCGCTCTTTTTGTTGTATCTCCATTGAGATCCAGCCACTGATACCCACAGCATTGTAATTTTTTTCAGTAATTTGCCTTTGGATTTTTATTTATTACTTATATATAAGTTTTATTTGTTTTACAATTTACAATTAGTATGTTAGAAACACTGGAGATGACAGATATGCTGAATCAACTTGCAAAGAATTTGTCGGGTGGTATGAAACGCAAACTGTGCGTTGCTATTGCATTTTTCGCTGGCTCAAAGGTTGTCATTCTAGATGAACCTACAAGTGGAGTTGATCCCAATGCGAGGAGAGCTATATGGGATCTTATTTCCCAGTACAAAGAAGGTATTTTGTGTTGTTATTTGTATTTCATCATTGCTACCATCCAGCATGTTAGTCTAAAATTGTTAATTAATTACATTCGGGATCCAGCAAAGTTTTCCCCCTAAATAGGGGTTCAACATAGTGTTAAAACATAGATTTTCTCTTGTTCATTTCTGACCTGGATCCTTTTTGGTTCTCCCTATAAATAACAACTCCTCACATACCCTAATGTACACTTCAACTAAAGAACAATGAAACACCACATGATAAACCACCACCGGTGCTTCTAAAATCTAACCTAGTAACAATCCATTAAACAGAGAATTATTTTTACAGTGATGCTCCTGAATAGGACAAAAGAGGTATTTACTGTATGTGCAACAATTGAAAAAAAAACTTTTGTAATTGAAATTCAAATTGGCTGTTAGTAGATGGATATAAGTTTGTATTGATATTAATAATTAGAATGTTTACAAATATTATTTGATCAATATTTTCCTAGGACGTACAATTATACTGTGCACCCATTTTATGGATGAAGCTGATGTTTTGGGAGATCGAATTGCCTTCATGGATCATGGCCGTCTGAAGTGCTGTGGATCACCGATGTTCTTAAAATACAAATACGGAAGTGGCTACAAACTCACCCTTGTGAAAGAAACGCCAAGCTACGCGTCAACACCAAGCACAACCCGTGCAAGTAGTGCAGTAACGCCTACAAATCTTTCGACTTTTAACAACGAGCCGACTAGTGCAGAAGATTCTCAACCTAAAGTTGAAAATGAGTATATTATTGAGCCTGCATTAGAAGACCAACAGTCAACTTCGGCTAGTAACCGTTCATCTGCTGCTCTACAAAGCTCTGGCTCTAACAGAGGTATTAGTATATTTTCTCCATTTCAGTAAAACAATTGTATTTTTGTTGTTTTTTTATATATATATTTAGGAAAATTGGATTGGATAACCATAAGCGAATTCATTCACTATCCTTCTTAAATGTTGCAATCCTGTTTACAAGACAAACATACACAAGATGCTATACATAAATAAACATAACAAAGTCTTATTACAAGTCTTAGGAAGTGGAGTTGTAATATGTCATTAGAAAAAGCCAAGCGTCATAACCACCATGCCACAATTCCACTTTTTCTATTCTTACTGTCTTCTGATTTTAGGCAAATTGGCAAGGATAGCCATAGTGTGTTCACAAATCAAACCAAGATACCTTTACATAAGCATAGCTGTATAATAAAAGTATTTCAAAGTGAAAAATCCTTGCATCTGACAGGAATTGAACCAAAGACTAAGGATCTTAATCTCATTCTTCCAATTCTACTGTAATTAATAAAAATAAATTCTTACAATACAAATGTTGTTATCATTAGATGTATGTGATACAGATGCAGTCACGCAGTTTATTGGATCTTACATTGAGGGCGCAAAGCTAAGTGAGGACATTTCATCGGAACTTTCTTATAATTTGCCAATTGAAAATGGTCAAGCCGAAAAGTTTGAGACATTTTTCAACGTGCTTGATGCAGAGTTGGAGAACCTACATGTAACTAGTTATGGTATTTCAAATGCAACACTTGATGAGGTTAGAACATATTTTCTATTTCTTAATTTTACCATTTCAATCTTTACTAACTAAAAAAAAAAAGTGTGTGATGTGCCCATATATGGTAGTGATATGCTTAAATATGGTAATGATATGACATCATTATGTCCATATACGGAAACATCACATTTTTTTGTCACATAAAATGTGTTGGTGTAGAGAGAACTTTAGCTTAAACTTTGATAACGTTGAATTTAAATAACAATACACAGTTAATAATATACTGTAAAAATACATATAAATTCTGAAAATCAGTATTGTGACTATATGTTTTCTTACAGGTCTTTTTTAAGATATGTGGAACCAGAGATGAAGAAAAGATAAAATCTCCAAAACTGAAAAAGAAAAAACCTGCTCATGAGGAAGAGAAACCAAAGGACAACTGGGCATTTAATCATGAGTACAGTGACAATAGTGACATATCATTTAGAGGTAAGAAATCCATTTATTTTATTTAAACTAAAGCTTGAAAAGTAAGGCTTTTTTAACCTGCCTTCACACTGAGAACAGTTCAGTCTGTTGGTAGAAGAATAACTTCGGGATACTTTGTTTCCCAAATCTTACACAGTGTCATACGGATTCAAGAATGAGATAGTGAGAACAATTCTATAAAAACTACACCCATTTTCATGATTTTTTATTGAGCCACCGGACTGAAATTAAGCTCAGTGTGAACGTATCTTTTAAGTTTATGATAAAATCTTAATTTTCGAAATGTTTAACAAACTTTCAAATGCTACTTTTGGATGATTAACCTTTGCTACGTATGCTCCAATGACAAAGAAGTGTATGAATAAAATCGCTTAAATCAATAATACTGTACATAGCTTTTATAACTATTGAAATGTTTTGTTTGTTTCTTATGGGTCCTACAAAAAAACGAAGCTACAGCTTTTTTTATGCAGGATCCTTGTTTTCAGTTGTACTGTAATTATGATGTACTGTAATTGATGATTAAATAAATGTGGAATTAATAATTGTAAATATCATAACTAAATGATTTGATATAGTATTATGTAATCCTTATTGTCATGTTGGATAAATTATTGATTTTTAATTTTGAAATGTAAGATGTTACTTTTTGTTTATTATTATAAAATACCTGATTATTATATCATGTTTACAACAACAGTCATAAAACATATTGAACTACAATATACCATATTTGTGTTGGCACATATTCACACCCGCACATATCCATATGTTTTAATACACTAACATATTATTATTATTATACTTTTTATAACTGCATACAATACACACATTGGTGTTTGTTGACTAACTGGTTAGTTCCAATGTTTTTGTCTGTTTTGTATTTTAATATGCATGAACATGTCTGCATGTATTGTACATTTATTGTAAACTGTACTATATGTGTAATCTAGTGAGAATGCTCTGCTTTTATTTGGAAACACTTTTACTTTAGTAGCGACTGCATGTTTCAAGGAATGATGCATTGTGGGATTAATGTAGCAAAATCATCAAGTGTAGGGGTTTCCATCAAAATAGTTTTTCTCTCAAACATTCATGCCTCTTACGTTTCTAAAACCCTTTTCACGTCTGCAAAAGCAACAACTTGTATTAACAAGTTGTAACCAGGTTTGCATAGTATGTAGACAATTTTGTGGGACCAATGTGAAATCTCAGTAATAAAACACACCAGTGTGAGGCCTTTTTTTTGTTTTGAGATGCTACCTACCATGTATACCTGCCCTGGTAATTAACTGACCAATTACAGATCATGCATAATAATGAAATAGCTCGCCAACTATAAATTATCCCGAGACTTTGCAAGGTTCAGAAATGCTTTTATGAAAACATTTAATAAATCTGGAGATCAAAGGTTAAATTTGGTATAAGCTCACAGTGCATCAGGACAATGATTGAATACATAATGCTACATAAATATGTTTCCACAAGACCAGTAAAGTTAGCTTTGCGGTAGCACTATGTGTTTCCAAATTTGAAATAAGATCAAGTTGAGTGTCTAGATTGGTTGTTAATGTACTTCTGGGGTAATGTATGTAACCTAACAAACAATTTAAGATATCTCAACATTAATATATTTTCTTCTGACTTTGCTATTGCAAACCTTTTAAGCAATATTTTCATTATGGAAAGTATACATATGGCCCGTACAAAATCTTATTCCCAATTAAACATTTTCTAACAGTTAACGCTACTTAATTATGCATTGAATAGAAAATATACAGCCCTTAACAATTTAACAGGGTTCCCACTAGCTATGCGTCTATGCTAATGCAAGAGATTCGATGTACAAATGTTGTCACTTGTGATAATTCAAAATGGGTTTGTTAGCATAGGCGCATAGAGAGTGGAACTAGCCTTTAGTACGCAGCACTGATTATTTTTTATTTTTAAGTTTATCCTTCCTTATTTTTATAATTTATGTCACTAAATCACTTCTGAATGTATGTTTTGTCACTGGTATCTTTATGTTTGACACACTAACACTTTAGCTTCAAACACGACATTGACCACACCAACAAAATCAACATTCGTTGACGTTGATGACGCTATTCGCATTACGGGAATACTCTTAGTTCTTCACCAGTTCCAAGCTGTCCTCTACAAGCGATTTAATAGCGCCAGGCGTGACATTAAAGCATTCTTCTGGAGTATCATCTTCCCGGCTCTGTTGATCGCAGTTGCTCTGCTCATCAAGGATATCCGACCAACAAGAACTTTTCCGTCATTGAGGCTTGACCCAGCTATGTTTGAATCACCCAGTTACCTCTTCTTTAGGTGAGATTTTTAAATCAAGTTCCTTGTATTATAACATGTGACATTTCAGTTTACGTAACAATGATACAGTATATAAGAAAACATATTAACTGTGTGATTATATATCAATATTATTATAAATGTTATATGTAAATAATATATTAACACTTTTCGTTGTGAAATTCTAAACTAAAACCTTTACTTTTGCAGATTAAGATTGTCACTAATTCTTTTTTGTAAACAAATAACCATTATATTATAGGTTTACATCATTTTCTTTAATAATCAATTATTGTTATTATTTCACAGTAACGGTGACCTTGATGATCCATTTGTAAACAGTATGACTGATAGTCTTGTTTACAAGCCAGGCATCGGAACTAGCTGCATGACTGACGATATCGACACGTAATACATTTTTTTCATTTGTGCCGTATCATACCTAAAGCCTTGTCTACACTATCAAACTTTATGTGTAAAAAAAATTTGATGTGCCCATATATGGATATGATGTCATATCATATATACTACCATATTTAAGCATGGCATATATGGGCATATCACACTTTTTTGACACATAAAGTTTGATAGTGAAGTAAAAATAACTTTCAGGCAAGGTATAGTAGGCTAATTTTAGTTTATTTTAGTTCATGAGTTGTACTCATTATATGTTATTATGTTATTTTCATTTTATATTTTAACTTTTAAGCTTTGTAATTAAACAAATTATTTTACCATTAGTTCAACATCACATTAATTCGTAGTTCTTCTATAGAAATGTCTGTCACTTTTTCAACATTAGAAATAATACTATAATAAGAATAATATTTTATTGTAAATATGATGTATCTTTTAGGAGCGAGTACCCATGTATCATTGGCCAACCACCTGAATTAGCAAGTGAAACAGAAAATAAATTCACCGCCCAGGAACAAGACCGAGATGCACCGCCGTGTTCGTGCAGTGATGGTCATTCCATATGTCCTAACGGAGCAGGTGGAGCAACGCCCCCATCGTGGCAAACAAACACGACAACTTATTTACAAGATTTGAGTTTTAAGCAGGATATTAATGAGTATCTGTTACGTACGTCTGGGGATTTTGTTGAAAGGAGGTACAGTAGTTTCAACAATGATTACCCTTAATACTGTTAAATAATTCAGTAAACTAACGCTGTTGGTTCAAACAGTAATTGGATTGGTATTGTGGACAAGATGTTTGTCCCCAAAAACCTGAAAAATAAGAATTAATAAAATCAGACTTTGAATAGGCCATTTTGTAGTTTTAATAAAGTTATTCACTTTTGAAAAAAGAAATAAAAAATAATTATTATTTCACTTATAAAAAGACAAAAGAAACAGTTAATTTAATTTAGGTATTTTTTGCTTTAAATTACATTTTTTTCAGGAAAATAATTTTTTTTTCCATCCGGTTTTTTTAATTATTATTTTATGAAAATATATGTATAATAAATATATATATCTGAATAAAAAATGATGTTGTAATTTGTTTTTTTATAGGTATATTGGTGTTACCTTTGATGACATCAAAAAGACCACAAATGGAATGGAGAATGTAGCCAGGGTATGAGCAATAGTTGGTTTGAAATATTAGGGAACTTTCGGGTTGGGATGACCGACGACCAAACTATGTCATGTCAAATCATTGTGCGCATCCAGGAATATTGGGACATTTGTCCTCGCTCCTCACCTCGACACAGGTTTGATGGTCATTATGTCTAGACAATGACCAATGACATATCGATTGTCCAGACCTAGGTTGGTCGTCAATTCTCAGTTGTCACAACTAGAAAGCTTTCAAGTATTAATGTTATCTATTATTTTTTATGTAGTAATTGAATGTTGTTTTCTGTCTACTACTACTACTACTACTACTGCTACTACTACTTGAAATTAATATAATACTATGTGGACATTCTACTCAATTATTCTCATTACGTTGTCTAGATGATTTGATTTGTTCCTACTCTACCAACTAAAGCTATGTCTACACTATCAAACATAAAAATGTGATGTGCTCATATATGGACATGATGTAATATCACTACCATATTTAAGCTTATAACTACCATATTTGGGCACATCACATGTTTTTCAAACTAGTTTGATAGTGTAGACAGAGCTTTATACATAATATCTTGATTTCAGGCTTGGTATGACAACAATGGGTTGCATGCGTTACCAACATCTTTAAATGTGCTCAACAATGTCATATTGAGAGCCAGCTTTCCAAGAAGTACTGCTCCTACATACGGTAAATTAATATTCCTATTTAATGATACCAAAAATGTAATTTAAATTTCTTTGGACCAAAATATACAAAAAAAAGACCTTATTCTGAACAACATTCATCCATATCAACTATTATTATGTATAGGTAGCACGAAAATTGTTATATTTTTTGCTAACTTGGTTTAAATCATGCAAATTCAAGTCGCATGTAAAAACCACAAAAGAAGTTGAAAATATAAAAGAAAACCTTAATAAAGTATCATATGTGACATTTATATATTGTATGTAGTACCTAAAGCTCTGTATACACTATAAAACTAGTTTGGCAAAAAAAGTGTGATGAAGCCAAATATGGTGGTCATATGTCTAAATATGGAAGTGATATGACATCATCATGTCCATATATGGGCACATCACATTTTTTTGTCACATAACATTTGATAGTGTAGACAGAGCTTAACTACAAATGAATTTCTTTCTGTAATCATTGCATTTAATGTACTGTGTATAAAATTGTTTTGATTTCTTTCTAGGTATAACTGCATACAACCACCCACTCAAGTTTACCAAATCGTATGTTACAGTTGATGCTCTGTGAGTAGAAAATTTATTCAGGTTTTTATTTTTGTTGAATTTTAATTGAAGTGCAGTTTTATCAGAAACATGGATTTACTGTATGTCGTTTACAACAAACTCTATAGCTCTGTCTACACTATCAAACTTATAGTTTGACAAAGAAAGTGTGATGTGCCCAAATATGGTAATGATATGCCCAAATATGGTAGTAATCTGCCCAAATATGGTAGTAATATGACATCATCATGTCCATATATGGGCACATCACAGTTTTTGTCACATAAATTTGATAGTACAGAGCTTTATAGTTTGGTACCACAATATTGATAATCTGGAGCTTGTTTTACTTCGTGAATAAAGATGTATTCACACATACAGAATGGAAGATCATCTTAAAATGGAACAAGTGTGAATTCAGTCTTACAGAGTTTCTGACTAGTAATTTGGTACACAACACACACTGTAAAAATACAATTTTGTCAACAAATAGTTAAAATAATTAATGTAATATTGATATTTTAGGCTGGAGGCAGGCATTAATTATGGCATATCTATGTTGATCCTTTGTGCCTTTTCAATGATCCCAGCGACCTTCATTATGTACCTTGTAAGTGAAAACCTTAGCGGAACCAAGAGACTTCATTATGTCAGTGGAATGCCTAGGATTGTGTATATCCTCAGCAATATCTTCTGGGATCTTGTGAGTATAATTTCATAATATCTTTCAAATAAGCCTTTAGTTTTGATTGGACTTAGACAAAGGAAGCATAAATTGTTATCCTAGTTAAAGCTCTGTCTACACACTATCAAATTAGGGCTAGTTTGACAAAAAAAAAGTGTGATGTGCCTTAATATGGTAGTGATATGTCCAAATATGGTAGTGGTATGACATCATCATATCCATATAGGGGCACATCAACTGTTTTTGTCACATAAAGTTTGGTAGTGTAGACAGAGCTTTAGATGAAGACTTTTTCGATTTATTAGTTTTATGTATCATCCTAGTGTAAATGGGCCTTTAGTGTAAGGTAAATTTAGAAAGCATAGCAGTCATTTAAGCTTATAAGGAATCTTTATTGGTGCATTATCATTAAGTGAATTAATATATGAATGATGCTTTATTAATGATTTTTATGTTTTTCTTTAGTTGTATTACCTGGTACCAGTTGGAATAACACTATTGATTGTGTACCTGTTTGACACCAAATCATTTGCATCTACTGACAACTTGCCAGCATTTGCTACGTTGTTGGTGCTTTATGGGTAGGTTTTCTAAATATTCTCTGATAAGGAAAGGTGTTTCCCAAAAGCTTGATAGGTTTTTGCCTATGTTACTGTAATTCAAATGGAAATAACCTACTAAGCTCTTTAGGCTAGCCTGAAAAATCTTCTATAAGTATATGATTTAATTATCTATTTGTAACCAACAGATGGGCTGTGATTCCAGTGATGTACATAACTGTACGATTATTCAAAGATTCTGGTACAGCATTTATTACACTGTTTTGTGCCAATATCTTCATTGCTCTTCTCACCAATCTTCCGCTGATCATCAAAGAATTGTTTCCAGTAGGTTATTGTATTATTTTCTTTAACCACGTTCTTTCAGCACATTTTATCACAAATTGGTGATAGGCAATACAGTAAACAGACCTGTAACCACGTGGTGAAGTTGTCACCTTCATTAACATACTGATAAGAAATATTTTACATCTCTAAAAGACCAGCCTAATTTCTTATTTACTTACTAATTATTATTTCCTAAAAAGAACTATAAAATAAATAAATAAAAAATGAATAAAGCTATTCTTAAATCTATTTTGTTAAGCACCCAAGTATGATGGAATGTCTGGAATATTTGGTCTGCCTAATTTCAAATTCTTACTCATTTCAAACTCTGTAGTTTGATTTTGAATTGTGCCCTGTAATCTCTGAGGAAATACAAATTGTTTTAGATACCATCTTTGAAATAGCACATATTTTATGATTTTTCAGAATTCTGATCATGAAAACATTTACGAGGAGATCAATCGCTACAGTCTGATTTTCCCCCAATACTGTTTGGCTGGTGGTTTGACAACCCTCATTTACAATCAAATGGAGGCAGACATGTACACACGATTTGGAATCGACACTTTCCTTGATCCATTCAGTAAAGATATGCTTTTTTGGAACTATGTATCTTTGGCTGCCCAGGGCATGTTTTTCTTGATTATCGCTATCCTGGTAGAATATCTATTTATTTGCAACTGTAACTGTGGGTAAGTTATTAGTTAATTTTAGTGTAAAATTTGAAATATGATATTCATAATTGATCATTGCCTTTATAAAAATTGTTTCTAAAGGTCTGTTTACACTATCAAACTAGTTTGACAATAAAAGTGTGATGTGCCCAAATAATATGGTAGTGATATATCGAAATATGGTAGTGATATGCCCAAATATAGTAGTGATATGACATCATATGGTAGTGATATTCCCAAGTATGGTAGTGATATGACATCATCATGTCCATATAGGGGCACATCAAATGTTTTTTTGACATAAAGTTTGATAGTTTAGACAGAGCTTTAGATGAAGACTTTTTCGATTCATATAGTTATATGGTCATATGGTAGTAATATTCCCAAGTATGGTAGTATATGGTAATGTCCATATATGGGCACATCACATTTTTTTGTTACACATAGAGAGCTATTGCTTCATAACAACCGTTTTTTTTTTCTTACATTTTACTTTTAGTAAAAGATGCATGACAGATACTTCATTAACTGGTGAGGACGAAGATGTGAGGCTTGAAAGGGAGCGAGTTATGAGTGGTGCCGCCAACGATGCTATGGTTAAGGTTAAAAATCTCAAAAAGGTACTTAATTAAAATAATAATAGTGTACATATCACTGTGCACCCATATATATCATTAAAAACGAATATGAAATTTTAATCAAAATAGCTGAAAAATGTCAAATCTGGCCGACAGTATAAGTATATTTTAAGCAGTTATTAATTAAATGCAATCAGATATGTAAATAATTATATAATATGTTTACATTTCTTTGGTATGTTTGTTTCTTAGGTTTATCGAACTGGTGGAAACAAAATTGTTGCAGTTGATAGCTTATGTGTAGGAATACAAAAGGGAGAGGTAATTTGCTTGTGCAATAATTTTTGTGGCTATAAAATCAAGGCCATATACAGTACATTGTTGCAGCAGGGTATTTTATTTTACAACTCCCTGGTTGCAGTCACTTGCTCAAATTTGAGTTAGTGTTAACCGACCAACATAATGAACTGTAGAGTTGTATCTGCACGCTACTAAAAATACAATATGAAACAAATGCAATATAATAGTTAGTCTTTTACATAAATTTGACCAGATTTTAAAAATCAAATAAACTATAATATGAGAAAGTAATACATTAATCTACTATCTGCATATCTGTGTTGAATAATGATAGTGTATACAGTTTCAATGAAGAATGTCACATTATACCTATATATAACATTCTTCTTGTTGTAGTGTTTCGGACTATTGGGTGTAAATGGAGCTGGTAAGACTACTACATTTAAGATATTGACAGGCGATATAGAACCAACGGCTGGTAAAGTCAGCATCAACAAAAAAAGCAGGTATGATTATATGAAAACTCCAGTGAACATCTGTTTATGTTACCGTAGTACAGTCATTTAAGTTGACACTTTCCCTTGAAATGAACGAGGTAGCTGAGTAGTATTAGGATGCCTGACTATCATACAGAAAGACCCAGGTTCAATTCCTGATAAGAACTCTCAGTACACTCTGTAAATGAGTACCTGGTTTGAAAAAGGATGAAGGCAGCTTGGAAAAGAACTGGCCACCCTACCACATAATGCTGATATTTAGTACAATGAGCTCCTAACAGCTCATTCTTCTACGTTCAGAATAAATATGGGACACACTTTTATCATCATTGTAGTTTTGTTGATAACTTTCTAGGGAATGTCATAGGTTGTCTTACAGCAGTAGATTACATATTTTATCTTATGTCTTTAGGCACATGTGGCCAAGGATTACCAATAGTAAATTAATCACTGTCCTATCAGATAGGTGGTAATCCCCCTGATGCAGGGGCTATTTTGCAAACCAGTTCACCGGGGTAACCCCCAATTGGTCTCGAATGATGAACTGGGTTCTTTAAAGTGCACACGGGTTATAACTGTATACACTGGAACTACAGTTTATAGTCCGGGAAAACTTGTTCCAGCACCAGAACTAGGAGCGAGTCGGCCTCGAACCCTTGCCAATATTGTTGGCTCTTTAGGTGCGGGAAAGGACGCCCCTGCCTTAACCGCTCAGCCATTTGACTTGCTCGTAACATTCTTGACACAGATTTTATTTATATTTGAAAATATGTATTTAGAATTGGATATTGTCCTCAAAAAGATGCTGTTTGTGATTTGACAACTGGAAAAGAGATGCTGGTGTGTTATGGGTTGATCAAAGGAATGTCATCAAAAGAAATCAAAAAGGTAAATGTTCTCTCTTAAGCTCTGTAAATTAGTCTTGGAATATCAGAACCATAATGCCCAAGAGAAAATGAAATTAGAAACATTTTAATGCATTTTTTAATAATAATTTAGGCATAATTAGCACAATAATTTATTGTTTTCATATTCCGTTATGGTAATTACTTTATTCCTATATACCATTTATTATTATTTACTAATTTGATTTTAGTTCTCGTCATGAATTTTGTATTATATTATTTATTTTGTATATTATGAAGGAAATAAATGTTACTATGAAATGAAATAAAAAATGAAATAATACTAGTCTAAAAATATCGATAACCATAATGCTTTGTTAAAGATTGAATAAATAGACTCTGCATTAAATCGCAAAGACCTTTATGCCCAAATATACAGATACAGATCTTTTATTGTCATACAAACCAAACCAGAAATAAACCAAAACGAAAGGAAATCTATTTTCCCTGAGTAAAAATTTGCTCTGTTGAAATGTTTCTGGATTTTTTTGGATACAGATCTTTTATTGTCATACAAACCAACATAGTACAGTATGAAATTTTTCTTGTGGGGAAAAAGAATACACTTAATTACAACGTTACAACGCATGCAAAATACAATAACATTATCAACAATGTATATATTAATAATCTTATCTAAGTTATATGGACATGATGATATCATATTACTAGCATATTTGGCCACATCACACTTTTTTTGTCACATAAAGTTAGACAGAGCTTTAAAGGGTAAACATACTATGTGTGCATAGGGCCTATTCTCAAACCCATGATGATGTCATATTACTACCATATTTGGGCACATCACACTTTTTTTGTCACATAAAGTTAGACATAGCTTTAAGGGGTAAACATACTATGTGTGCATGGTAGGGCCTATTCTCAAACCCATGATGATGTCATATTACTACCATATTTGGGCACAGCACACTTTTTTTGTCACATAAAGTTAGACATAGCTTTAAGGGGTAAACATACTGTAATGTGTGCATAGTATGCTCATGATGATGTCAAATTACTACCATATTTGGGTACACATCACATTTTTTTGTCAAATAAGTTTGATAGTGTAGACAGAGCTTTAGGAGTTGAATTAAACAATTCTTGTATTTTTAGGTTGTTCCAGTCATCACAAGAAGACTGGGAATGGATAATTACATCAATAGACAAGTCAATACATACAGTGGGGGTATGAAGAGATCACTGTCAACTGCTATATCTCTTATTGGAAACCCAAATATTGTATTTTTGGTAAGTGATGTTTAATGTTTAATTAGACCCATTCTACCATCACATTTACAGTAGGCTTATTTTCACTCTTACTAGGCTAGCCTACTCACTGCAATATTATGCATGATGCTAGAAGCTGTTTCTTCCAATTTCCAAACCTCTCCAAATGCAGTTGTAGTTTTCCTACAGTATACCAATTGTACAATATAAATGTAGGATCTTAAGAACCCATATGTTTAACTTCATAGTTGAATGGCTTATCTCTGTTCTCTTAGGATGAACCTACAACTGGTATGGACCCAGGCAGTCGACGCAAGGTTTGGAAGATGATCAGTAGTGAATTGAAAGCAGGAAAATCTGTCGTACTTACCTCACATAGGTTAGTGTCTTATCTCACTATTGAATGAAATAAAGAAAACTAAAATCCAAATGATATACAGAAAAAGTATATTATGTGCTTCTGTGAAAAAGTACTTAGGTATTTGTCATTGTTTTTGTTTTCATATGCAGTACTCACATATAACACCTAAGTATAGATTCTTGTCTCATTTGATGGGAGGATTGTGGGTCATGTGATATTCAATAAACAATCCATTTATTCATTCAATCTTTTATTTCCTAATCTCTGGTCCATTGAAAGTAACATTACGTAAATATAAAAAAAAAATAAACTGTACTACTTTCTATAAGATTCACTCTCATCTCAGAATGGTATGTAATACCTACTAAAGATCATCTTTTACTTATATAAGACTTTATCTATTATATGTTGACTTTTCATGCCATATATTGATTTTCATAATAATTCATAAAAGACATTCAACATTAAACTCATGCCACATCAACAGTGCATTTTTCGTTAAATTCGACTGCAAATTTGTTGCAATGCGTTTGCCTATGAAAATAGAGCATTTCCTCTTTCACCTCATGGAAATATTGGTACCATTGCACTCATCAAACATTCATTGTTTGTCACTAGCATGGAAGAATGTGAAGCTCTTTGTACCCGTTTAGCAATCATGGTTAACGGTAAATTCAAGTGTATCGGAAGTCCACAACACGTGAAGAGTCGGTTTGGTGATAATTTTACAATAATCATTCGTGGAACTGATGAACAGGCTGTTCGACAAATAACAGCATACTTCATTCAACATTACCCAACTGCTGTCCTGAAGGTACGCTATTTTAGAAAGCATTTTTTATTTTTTTGAGTAATATCGGAAAATATGAATTGTTATAAAATTTTACCCAATTTGAAGAAATTACCGGAAATAAATCTGAAATATTTCAGTTTTGTTTTTCAGGAATGTCATTTGAATTTAGTTCAGTACGAACTTCCAATGAAGAGCGCCACACTTGCAGATATCTTTGGAAAACTTGAACACAATAAAAGAGCGCTTATGATTGAAGATTACTCGGTGACACAAACCAGTCTTGAACAAGTAAGTGCCCAGTTTTTAATGTTTTATTTTCTCAATTCTACTGACATTTTTTATTCAAAGATCAAAAGACAAAATAATACATTATAAAATAAAATATTACAAAACAGGCAAATGAAACGGGATACAAAATAAACACGAATACTTTAAAAAATAAAATGTAGATTTATACAAAAAAATAAAAGCTTAAAAGCAACAAAAGAAAATAAAATGATTTTTAAGTAATGTTAACTGTTTCTAATCTTAATAAGTTTCAAAAATAAAATTTTGTACAAAATATCTTGTTTTAACAAAGGGTATCATCTAATTAGGTAAATTACCTACTTAGCCGCAAAATTTCTCTGCATTTTATCAAATTTTGGTGAACCATACTTTATTCTTTATATTTGAAATGCATTGAATGTTTCAATATCATTTAATTTCTTCAGTCTATCTATCTATATATTTCATGTTGACATATCTTCGTTTATCTCTTTCTCCCACAAAAATTTCTTTCGTTGTACCTCCTTTTCATCTTCACTTATTACTTATGATCTATCCATTTAATTTTTCTACCTTACATTTTATTTATCAATATTATTTTCCTATTTACTTTTCTTATTACTTGTAAAATTGGTACTATAAATATATATAAATAAATTGTATTTGCAGGTCTTCCTTAACTTTGCTAGCAAACAGACTGATGGTATTGAAGAACCTAGTGCCAACGTGTACGATAACTTTGCAGTTGAAGCTGAAAATGTTTAGAAACATGAAATACTATAGTAAAAAATACATACATACATTCTTTATTCGTCAAAAAACATAACAAAACAAATTCCAACAAAAGTACCAAAGAAAAAAAAAACCCACATGAAGTCCAAAATGGTTTTTTATAAAAAGTGCAGATGGGCCAATACTTAATCATGTTAAAATACTTAATCATGTTAAAATCACAAAAAAACACACCAAAAAAACAGTAGTAATAATCAGAAGTAGTAATTAATCATTATTATAAAAATTAATCATAAAAGAAAAATATTGATATTTAAAGAAATTGATTGATTTTGAATGTTTAATAACCAGGTGAATATTGTGGAGAACATAAAAATCTTATTTTTATATTTAGAAGAACCACACGATGTAAAGTTACAGTAATTGTTTTACCATTTCGTTTTCGATACATATTGTTATTTTGACTAGAAAATTACCAAATCATATGAAATACTAAAATAACTATAGATTATTAGCATAGTATATAACTTACTCATACTATCCCTTTATTTGGAGTAAGTTTTATACTATTTTATTTAAACATAATCATTGGTTGTATAGATTCTTTGTTAAAATAATACAAATTTGTTAAATGCGAAATTAATATTATAATGAATAGATTAGAATTTTAAGATAAAGTGAATTAATCATGATAAATTGATAAACAAATAAACATTTTGAATCAATTAATACAATACTTTTATTTTAAGGCGGTTGTTGTAAATCAAAAGCAAGCTAATATTAGAGGTAATATTTGATAAATATCTAAATAATATATAAACAAAAGTAATATTAGTTAGCTTTGCCTGTTTTATCAATGCTTTTGATTTTATTTATTCTTAAAAAATGGCATATACCAATGCAAATGATATAAATATGATTGTTGATATTTGATCAATTAATACACTGGTTTTAATTGAGTGTTTTTTTCTAATGTATTAGGAATATATTCAGATTTCTATATTTTCTAATGGCTGTTGATTAGGGTTGTTTCTCTTTTATATTGACATTCAACAAACTTAATTAACATTACATAATAAATGTTGGCATCAGCATTTTAATTTATCCCAACGTCAACAAATTCGTATTGTAAGTATTGCTCAGTTTGTTGTGTGAATGTTAGTTTTCTTATACTGTATTGATTTTAGTTAGTTTTATCAAATAAATAATTTTGATACAAATTACATAAATTCGTTCTCCAATAATATTTCGTTTTTTCCCCTTTTTCCACCTAACTTCGTCATGACACATAACATTTGCTAAATTTCGATTTTTATTTTTAGACATAACTGGTTACTATATCATAATTTACATATGCAGAGTTGATTAATCCATTCTGCGCATGTCTATTATATCGAAAAATAAAAAGCAATTTTTCAAAAAATGGCCAATTTTCGACCCTTTTATTTTTTTATATAATTGCTTACTAAAGCATAATTACAATACGCAGAGTCAAATAAGGCGTTCTGCGCATCTCTATTGTGCTATAATAACCATTTATATCGAAAAATAAAAAGGTCGAATTTTGGCAATTTTTCGAAAAAATCCCTGTTTTATAGTACAGGGAAATTTTCAAAAAATGGCCAATTTTCGACCCTTTTATTTTTTGATATAATTGCTTACTATAGCATAATATACATGCGCAGACTCAAATAAGGCGTTCTGCGCATGTCTATTGTGCTATAGTAACCATTTATATCGAAAAATAAAAGGGTCGAATTTTGGTCATTTTTGGTCGCGTGGACCCGACTCTATATAATAATCTTTATTGTCTTTCTTTCTTGTTTGTTCTTTTGCACATACATAAATCAAAACTAAAGACTAAATTCCCTATAGTTCACTATGTCGGTCGGTCGGTCTGTCTGTCGGTCCGGTATCACTATGCGTTTTATCGCTTTTCTGTACTTTTTGAACTGTTTTGATGTCAACATGTAGGCATTTACGTGAAATTGTGCATTGTGAATGACGTTAGAGTTGCGCAACGTGATTTACGCGCGATTTAATGATTTTCTTGTATTTAACATAGGTCAAAAACCAAACAATATTTTAAATTGAAACTTTGCATAAGTTTAATTTATATCAGACGCTAACTTTCTGTTGAAAAAAAAATGTGTGTTTTACACAAAGTTACGCGCGCACGCGCATTTAAAATTTTAAAATGCGCAAAATAAATTTTTAATCAACTTTCTACGCGTTTTTTGTCATTTTGAGCATGTCAAAAATTCCCATACGCGCGCGGTGCGCACGTAGCGTTAAATACATACTTTTTTCGCGTGATTTATGTTTTTGCAGCCTTTTCTAATAATTTTACCAACTTTTAAAAAATTTCGACTTAAAATTACGTCATACGAGCACGTCGAATTGGATAATTTGAGCACGTTTTTGATCAAAAAGTTGAAAAATTCGTCAAAATTATGCCTTTTTAGTCGCGTGGACGCGACTCTATAGTTCACTATGTCGGTCGGTCTGTCTGTCGGTCTGCCTGTCGATCCGGTATCACTATGCATTGTAGCACGCGACTTAATGGCTGTTGGCCTTGTTAAGCATTCAGTTCACCTAAACTGAGAGAGAACACTACCCGTTCCTTCTTCTTGTATACGATATGTTCGTAATCTTCTAGATGATACTTCTTACTCTATTGGTATTACAATTTCTAAGCATACTTTTGGAATGTTTCTGATTGTTCTTATAATAATAATACATGGTTTCTTAAAATCTAAACACATTCTAGAATGTTCATGTAGATGTTACTGTATATTATGTTAGGAAATGGTAATTTATGACGATGTCAAACATCTTCAATACCGAGTGGCAAAGGCGCGCATATAGGCGCGGTATAATATCTAACTTGCCGTTTAACAAAATTGCATTCGTTCGATGTATGAAATGACCGTAAACTTTTTATGACAAACCTATTCTTCAAGACCCCCACACCAAGGACAGTGCGTGTCTTATTGTAAAATCATTCAACATGGTCATCTAGCATTCGTTCGATAATCTTTAGAAAATAAACCCAAAATCTTTACTTCGACGCCTAATGACAGCGTGCGTCAATGTTTTCAGTTTACAACCAAAGAGAGAACAGCGTCGTCTAACAATCACAATGCGTGTTCAAAATACTGGGATCATACAAAATGCAAGACAGAGAAATTAAAAAAATACATATTTAAACTGCACATATTATTTATTTTCAAATACCATATTCATTCAATCCAATGATATAACAGCGCGAATCATTGTCAGGCATGCTATAATACAAACGTTTAAACAATAATCATTATTTGGACGCCAAATGAAAGCGTCAATGTTTTTAAGACTATATTTTTTGTGTTTCTGCCTAAGTCAGCTGTGTGACTTAGGCAATTAAGGAGAGCTGACTTATGATCTGCCTAACTCACTTCTTATATCATTATACTGTCTTCTGTACATTATCTGAGTGCTTTTATATACATTTGCACATGCTCATATCGTTTTTTGTGTTTCTGCCTAAGTCAGCTGTGTGACTTAGGCAATTAAGGAGAGGAGACTCATGATTTTTTAAATAAAATAAGAAATACATTTTTATAGTATATTTTTTAATCCATTTGTTACAAATTCTTTCTCTTTTATTGCTACTTTCTTTTTCTAAAACCATCAGTGTTAATTTTAATCTGAAGAGCTGATGCTATTAAATTTTGATACTTAAAGGTAGCATTTTTTGTATATAGATGATATCGACAGCCTCATAACAAAAGTGTCTGAGTCATAATTTTTTTTTTTCTGCCTAACTCACTGCTTATATCAATATACTATATTTTTTGTGTTTCTGCCCAAGTCAGCTGTGTGACTTAGGCAATTAAGGAGAGCTGACTTATGATCTGCCTATCTCACTGCTTATATCATTATACTGCCCTCTGTACATTATCTGAGTGCTTTTATATACATTTGCACATGCTCAAATCGTTTTTTGTGTTTCTGCCTAAGTCAGCTATGTGACTTAGGCAATTAAGGAGAGGAGACTCATGATTTTTTAAATAAAATAAGAAATACATTTTTATAGTATATTTTTTAACCAATTTGTTACAAATTTTTTCTCTTTTATTGCTACTTTCCTTTTCTAAATTCATCAGTGTTAATTTTAATCTGAAGAGCTGATGCTATTAAATTTTGTTACTTAAAGGAAGCATTTTTTGTATATAGATGATATCGACAGCCTTATAACAAAAGTGTCTAAGACATAATTTTTTTTCTACCTAACTCACTGCTTATATCAATATACTATATTTTTTGTGTTTCTGCCCAAGTCAGCTGTGTGACTTAGGCAATTAAGGAGAGCTGACTTATGGTCTGCCTAACTCACTGCTTATATCAATATACTATATTTTTGGGGTTTTTTGCCCAAGTCAGCTGTGTGACTTAGGCAATTAAGGAGAGCTGACTTATGATCTGCCTAACTCACTGCTTATATCAATATACTATATTTTTTGGGTTTCTGCCCAAGTCAGCTGTGTGACTTAGGCAATTAAGGAGAGCTGACTTATGATCTGCCTAACTCACTGCTTATATCAATATACTATATTTTTTGTGTTTCTGGCCAAGTCAGCTGTGTGACTTAGGCAATTAAGGAGAGCTGACTTATGATCTGCCTAACTCACTGCTTATATCAATATACTATATTTTTTGTGTTTCTGCCTAAGTCAGCTGTGTGACTTAGGTTATTAAGGAGAGCTGACTTATGATCTGCCTAACTCACTGATTATATCATTATACTGCCCTCTGTACATTATCTGCCTGAGTGCTTTTATATACATTTGCACATGCTCAGATCGTTTTTTGTGTTTCTGCCTTAGTCAGCTGTGTGACTTAGGCAATTAAGTAGAGGAGATTCATGATTTTTTAAATAAAATAAATACATTTTTATAGTATATTTTTTAACCCATTTGTTACAAATTCTTTCTCTTTTATTGCTACTTTCCTTTTCTAAAATCATCAGTGTTAATTTTAATCTGAAGAGCTGATGCTATTAAATTTTGTTACTTAAAGGTAGCATTTTTTGTATATAGATGATATCGACAGCCTCATAACAAAAGTGTCTAAGTCATAATTTGTTTTTTGTTTTTCTGCCTAACTCACTGCTTATATCAATATACTATATTTTGTGTGTTTCTGCCTAAGTCAGCTGTGTGACTTAGGCAATTAAGGAGAGCTGACTTATGAACAGTAGTAGCTTCAAGATCAACCAATCAATTTAAGTCCGGTCTTGAACGGGCATGGTCCAACCACCCTCTTAAATTTGCGCCATATTCAAGAGTTGATGTAATTATCAAGAGGGGCTTATAGGCATAGCCTAGCCTCGACTCCGGACCCAGCATTGCTGAGCTCCGGAAACAAGTAAACAAGTAAACAAGTAAACAGCCTAACTCACTGCTTATATCATTATACTGCCCTCTGTACATTATCTGAGTGCTTTTGTATACATTTGCACATGCTCAGATCGTTTTTTTGTATTTCTGCCTAAGTCAGCTGTGTGACTTAGGCAATTAAGGAGAGGAGACTCATGATTTTTTAAATAAAATTAGAAATACACTTTTATAGTATATTTTTTAACCCATTTGTTACAAATTCTTTCTCTTTTATTGCTACTTTCCTTTTCTAAAATCATCAGTGTTAATTTTAATCTGAAGAGCTAATGCTATTAAATTTTGTTACTTAAAGGTAGCATTTTTTGTATATAGATGATATCGACAGCTTCATAACAAAAGTATCTAAGTCATATTTTTTTTCTTGCCTAACTCACTGCTTACATCAATATACTATATTTGTTGTGTTTCTGGCCAAGTCAGCTGTGTGACTTAGGCAATTAATGAGAGCTGACTTATGATCTGCCTAACTCACTGCTTATATCAATATACTATATTTTTTGTGTTTCTGCCTAAGTCAGCTGTGTGACTTAGGCAATTAAGGAGAGCTGACTTATGATCTGCCTAACTCACTGCTTATATCATTATATCTGCCCTCTGTACATTATCTGAGTGCTTTTATATACATTTGCACATGCTCAGATCGTTTTTTGGTGTTTCTTCCTAAGTCAGCTGTGTGACTTAGGCAATTAAGGAGAGGAGACTCATGATTTTTTAAATAAAATAAGAAATACATTTTTATAGTATATTTTTAACCCATTTGTTACAAATTCTTTCTCTTTTATTGCTACTTTCTTTTTCTAAAACCATCAGTGTTAATTTTAATCTGAAGAGCTGATGCTATTAAATTTTGTTACTTAAAGGTAGCATTTTTTGTATATAGATGATATCGACAGCCTCATAACAAAAGTGTCTAAGTCATAATTTGTTTTTTTTTTTTCTGCCTAACTCACTGCTTATATCAATATACTATATTTTTTGTGTTTCTGCCCAAGTCAGCTGTGTGACTTAGGCAATTAAGGAGAGCTGACTTATGATCTGCCTAACTCACTGCTTATATCATTATACTGCCCTCTGTACATTATCTGAGTGCTTTTATATACATTTGCACATGCTCAGATCGTTTTGTGTTTGCAATTAAGGAGAGGAGACTCATGATTTTTTAAATAAAACAAGAAATACATTTTTATAGTATATTTTTAGTCGCGTGGACGCGACTCTATAGTTCACTATGTCGGTCGGTCGGTCGGTCTGTCGGTCCGGTATCACTATGCGTTTTATCGCTTTTCTGTACTTTTTGAACTGTTTTGATGTACAGAAAAGTTTTAAAGTACATTACTTTTTGAAAGTTCATTTTTTTCTGAGAGCACGCGACTTATGGCTGTTGGCCTTATTGGAAAAAATCCCTGTACTATAGTACAGGAAAATTTTCGAAAAATTGCCAATTTTCCACCCTTTTATTTTTGATATAATTGCTTACTATAGCATAATTAACATGCGCAGACTCAAATAATGCTCTCTGCGCATGTCTATTGTGATATAGTAACCATTTATGTCGAGAATTAAAAGGTTCGAATTTTGGTCAATTTTTGAAAAAATCCCTGTACTATAGTACAGGAAAATTGTCAAAAAATTGCCAATTTTCGACCCTTTTTTTTTTTATAAAATTGCTTACTATAGCATAATTAATATGCGCAGACTCAAATAAGGCATTCTGCGCATTGTAATTGTGATATAGTAACCATTTATATCGAAAAATAAAAGGGTCGAATTTTGGTCATTTTTTAAAAAAATCCCTGTACTATAGTACAGGGAAAATTGTCGAAGAATTGCCAATTTTCGACCCTTTTTTTTTTATATAATTGCTTACTATGGCATAATTAACATGCGCAGACTCAAATAAGGCGTTCTGCGCATGTCTATTGTGCTATAGTAACCATTTATATCGAAAAATAAAAGGGTCGAATTTTGATCTTTTTTTTGAAAAAAATCCCTGTACTATAGTACAGGAAAATTTTCGAAAAGTTGCCAATTTTCGACCCTTTTATTTTTTGATATAATTGCTTACAAAAGCATAATTAACATGCGCAGACTCAAATAATGCGTTCTGCGCATGTCTATTGTGCTATAGTAACCATTTATATCGAAAAATAAAAGGGTCGAATTTTGGTCATTTTTTGAAAATTGCCAATTTTTGACCCTTTTATTTGTTGATATAATTGCTTACAAAAGCATAATTAACATGCGCAGACTCAAATAAGGCGTTCTGCGCATGTCTATTTTGCTATAGTAACCATTTATATCGAAAAATAAAAGGGTCGAATTTTGGTTATCTTTTGAAAAATTCCCTGTACTATAGTACAGGAAAATTTTCGAAAATTACAAATTTTCGACCCTTTTATTTTTTGATATAATTGCTTACTATAGCATAATTACAATGCGCAGAGTCAAATAAGGCGTTTTGCGCATGTCTATTGTGCTATAGTAACCATTTATATCGAAAAATAAAAAGGTCGAATTTTGGCAATTTTTTTACCCTTTTATTTTTTACTATAGCATAATTAAAAAAAATCCCTGTACAGGGAAAATTGTCGAAGAATTGCCAATTTTCGACCCTTTTTTTGTGGATATAATTGCTTACTATGGCATAATTAACATATGCAGAGTCAAATAAGGCGTTCTACGCATGTCTATTGTGCTATAGTAACCATTTATATCGAAAAATAAAAAGGTCGAATTTTGGCAATTTTTCGAAAAAATCCCTGTACTAGTACAGGGAAATTTTCGAAAAATTGCAAATTTTCGACCCTTTTATTTTTTTATATAATTGCTTACTATAGCATAATTACAATGCGCAGAGTCAAATAAGGCATTTTGCGCATCTCTATTGTGCTATACAGTAGTAACCGTTTATATCGGAAAATAAAAGGGTCGAATTTTGAATATTTTTGTAACCTTTTATTTTTTGATATAATTGCTTACTATAGCATAATTACAATGCGCAGACTCAAATAATGCGTTCTACGCATGTCTATTGTGCTATAGTAACCATTTATATCGAAAAATAAAAAGGTCGAATTTTTGTCATTTTTTTACCCTTTCATTTTTTGATATAATTGCTTACTATATCATAATATAGCTATTTTATTATGCTATAGTAACCATTTATATGAAAAAATCAATATTTTGGAAACTAGCAAACATATACAAGAACCACTATTTTAAATTATTTTAGTTGGCATGTGCGAAGAAGATTTTATTTTTCAACTTGTAATTCTGGTATTTCATTAATTTTTCAATAATATAAGTCAATATTACTTTTCATTGGTTATTGGTTGTACTTAATAATAATTATAAAATGTAGTACAGTGATTATTTTCAATAAAAATAATAAATATACAATATTGATTATTTATAAGTACAATTTCAAAAAATCAATGTACTATATGTTTATTATGGTTATCACTATTATTAAAAATTATTATTATTTTTGAATAAAGTTCACAAGAAAAATTAAGATAAAATCCCTTCTCTACTTGGAAATAATTCGTGCAGAATATCCAACAGTCAACTTTTGGAATAAATGTCTGTTGGCATAATTACACACATAAAGTAGGCCCTACTGTGAATATTCTGATGCTATAACTGCAGAAATCCACATTTAATTAAGTAAAGAGGGCTGCAAATTCCATTTGGTAAAGTTTGTCTATTGTACAAAAAATAGTTTTTGGAAAAAAAATGAAGAAATTTCGGCCCTTTTATTTTTCGACATACAGTATTTTTTTCCGATGATGACAAATTAGCGCATTTGGAAAATTGCTTATTATCCAAAAGGGTCATAATGGGTATCATTTCGGTAAGTAAAGTATATTCTTGCTTTTTACAATTTTCTGGTATTAACCCTACCATCTAAATACATAATCTCTCCTATTAAACTAAAGAAACACACAAGAGAATTGGCCACAAAAGTGTACTGTACACTGTACTACAGTAAGAAATAATGGAAAACGGCGGGAAAATTAAATATTTTAACTAAAAAATTGATGCAGCTAACCCTTGTGGAAGTTGTTGCAAGGCTGCTATCCCTGGTGTTTTAGTTCCTGACGGACCACATTTCAGGGTATAACAGCTTTTTCAACATCATAGCCTCTGCTTCGGATGAGTCGAGTGTCTGATCCCGGAAGAAAACAATTCCCGTCAGCTGTTCAATATCACTGATTGTTGCTCGGTGATCGGCAAGGTTTTCATCAAAATTCTAAAGAAATGAGAAAAAGCACTTTACGTATTTATTCTATTAAACGCCTCCTCGAAAAAACGCCCTATGGCTCTAATAAACTCCTAAAATCCTTCTAAACGTTTATTCGAATAAATAAGCTAATTTTAATTTTCTTTACACAAGAAATGTGGAGAAACAGCAGTTACAAAGAACTGCCATCTTTTATTTGGTGGGTTTATAGCTTATGAAATCACATCTTCGCCATTGTATCATTTACCTTGCAATTAGGAGGTGATTCGTTTGAGTGAGGCAGGATGAAGGATAGAATATCAATATCTTCCGGTCTTTTTCCACATGACGAAAATACTCTGTTACTAACACGACATCGGGTCACGATGTAATAGTAGGCTGTGGGTACAGGAGTTTCTCCGATCCAATTAGAACTGTAATTTGAATGATAATAATAATAACAATGGTTGTTATAAAATGTCATCATGTGAACCAAAAACAGTATAAGCAGATTGGAAATGCATATCCGAGAATAATCTTCCACTAAGTCAGATATGACGCAATTTGTGCGGAAATGTTTACGAATTGACGTCTAGAATCGAGTCTGCCCGAGAATTGAGACCTGATTCTAAAATCACAGGACTTTAAAATACTACACATGCGCGCAACGGAAAAAAAAGAAATTAATGCTATATTTACCTTCCAGCAAGTTCATAATATGTATCTACTCTTGAATCGTGGTTCGTGTCGAAAATTGGTCCAACTACGACATTGACACCTTTGTGCGTGTCTGCCCATCTTAGTGTTTGGCTAACAAGTCTGCTCCAATAACCTAAGATAAGAAAAACAGATCTATATGTGGTGAAAAATGCTATTTTCAAACAGACTATAACTTCCCCTTAATACGTACTATAACAAGTGTTTGGGAAGTGGGGGTAGGAGTAATTATACATAGTAACAGAAGCTTCAGTTCAGATGGGAAATGGAATTGCGGTGATTACACCACGAACTAATCGATTTATTCATGTACACATTTAACTATTTGTTTAATGGATACCTTCTAGGATAATCTTAAGCTCTGTCTAGACTATCAAACTAGTTCGTGTGTTGTGCCCAAATATGGTAGTGATATGCTTAAATATGGTAGTGATATGACACCATCGTGTCCATATATGGGCATGTCACATTTTGTTTTGTCACATAAAAGTTTGATAGTTTGACAGAGCTTTACTGAGCGCGATAGTAAAAAAATAGTATTAGGCCTACCGGTGTAGAAATAAGTGTACATCGGGACAATGTTTGATGAAACAAGGCAATTGATCTGGTCAGTCTGGTCGTTTGTAGTTCCTGTTCCACCAGTATTTCCTGTATATTCTACAATAACAATAACATATTGTAAGTTACATTTAATAAGTTTAAAATTTAAAATGATAATTGTTTTAACTAGCTTTCCGTCAGAAAGCTAAAAGTAATTGGCCAAATTAGTTTAAACTCCTTCATGTTCTGACGTAATTTGACCTGATGCTAAGTATATAATTAAGAAAACTTGTACTAATATGCAGATGTTGACAAAGGGCCGAGATATTTAGGAAGGCACCCTTAGTCGTCCATTAGCCGGGGGGGGGGGGGGGGGGTGTATCAAAGGCTTTGGGGTATCAAAGATCTTTGGTGGGTATCAAAGATCTTTGGGGTATCAAATGTATCTGGGGTGTATCAAAGTTCTTTGGGGAGGGGGAGTATCAAAGGTCTTGAGGGAGGTACCAAATGCTTTGGGGGTAGCAAAGGCCTTTGGGGGTATCAAAGGCCCTTGGGGGTAGGACGTATCAAAGTATTATCTTGAGTGTTTGCACCCAGTATAGTAGGTCATTTTAGTCGCAGTCGTACGGTACATAATAAAAATATAAACTTAGTGATGTGTGAAAAATAATAACTTACTACTGCAGCTATAGAGAAAACGCTTGCTAAGTCCATTTTGGTATTGTGGTCCAATGTACGCGTTACATTTAACACTATTCTCGGTTTGAATACGAATATCATCTTTTGTACAAGTATCAATTGGTGATATATAGTTTGTCTGAAATTACAAAGCATATATTGTAACTGAATACAAAACAGTATATAAAAAGAAACAAATTTTAAAATGTTCACAACTCAAATTCAAACTAGTTTGGCAACAAATGTGATATTTCCAAAAATGGTAGTGATATGAAATCATCATGTCCATATATGGGCATATCACTTTTATTTTGTCCTATAACGTTTGATAGTGAAGACGGATCTTAATACAATTGAAAGAAATAAAACATTTTCTTTGGGGCTAAAATGTGACGTCTTTCCCTAAGCTAACTCTTAACCTAATCACATGAGATGCTGTATTACGGATTTGCCTGTGAAACTGGATGGATAAATATTGTCACGAGGAGATACAGAAAGAGGATTAAACCACTTTATTTTAGGTAAAAGGAGTTTTATAAGTATTCGTTGGTTTTAAGTGGCAGTATACAAATTATTCCTACACTTATACAACAGCTGCTGCTTTTATGGATTTTTTTCGAGAGCTTCTCCAACTTTCGTAAATCCTTGATTTACACCGAAGTGGTTATGATGGTGTCGTGAATAATGTTGCTGAACTTTCGACAGCATAGTAAAATTAAGATAAACTTGAGTTTTATGACAACATGTATCGTTGTTACGCCGAACAACATCATCAGTGTAACAAGTGATTAAAGGTACTTAAACAATTGCCAAACGTTCGGCGATTTCGAAATGTATAAACTTATTTAACACATATTATAATATTATGGAAGCGTAACAGTACAATTGAGGCTATAACAGCTGTATATAAAGCCATGTTGGAAATACTTACATTTTCAGGTAGAGTGTAAGTAAGCATTCGTTGAATTTTGATATAATTGTCGTATGCACTAATAAACCGTGTTTGATAGAGCAAACCAAAGTCTACACCTAGTGGGTTAGTTTCGTTTACCAGGATAGGAAAGCCATACGGTGCATTTGTTGCCCTACTGGAAGATTCTACAAGATAAAATTTGCATAAGTTGCAGGTGTAAGTAGAACCATATAGTTCACTTTTACTTAATGAGATGGAATATCGGAATTAAACAAAACAAAAGCATGGGTTGTTACTAGTGAAATATGATTAATAATTACGGTCTATCTATGACGTAAGGTATTGCAAGGGTAAACCAAAGACCCCTACTGAATGGGGTTTAGCTTGTTCTCTATAACGGGTTAGTATATACCTATAACTAATTTGGATGATGTTTATAATAATTGTAAAATACAAAATTGTCAGTATGATGCTACATTAATTTAATACAGTTTTAAAGAACTTACTTTCATTTTGATCTAAATCCAAATCCGAGTCAAAAAACCTACCGTCACGGTTAGAAAATTGCGTATTTGCAAGAAAAGACTGAAATTTACAACAAATTAAATTAATATCATTAAATGCTTTTTTAATTTTTTTGTTTAATTCATGTTGAGCGTAATAGAGATGACCACTGTCAATTTTCCATAATTTCATGATCAAATTCCGGGAAAGAAATCACATTTGAAACACACGTGTATGATAGACCATAATCTTACATGATACAGCCATCATATGTGAGCCACATGAGTTGCTGTACAAAGAATTTGCCTATGATACGGGACATTATTATGTAATAAGAGGATTGATTTGCTTACTATTAAATCTTGTGCTGTGCACGAGCATCCTGAATTATACGCATTGTAACGTCTGTCTCGTTCAATGTTGTCACGTGGGTATGTAACTGATGTAGTGTTCTCGTTGTTGCTTCTGTAAGATGGCGTTCCAAATGAACCAGGACGTTGTAATGTAGACCTCATACTACCAGCTGTTCCGTTGTTTGGTTCAGGCGTTACATCAATCAGTTCTATCAATTTAAAACGGTATTATGTTTGTTTGTATTTTCTCGAGAGATAAATAAACAGGTAATGAGAAACTTCCTATACTAAAATTTAAGTAATTTATAAACAATGTCACTACTTCTTGGGGGCCAGTCGGCTATTTTTCATTCACTATACACATTGACAATACATGAAATTAAATAAATATATATAGGTAAATAATCAGAGACACAGAATATTTTCTATATTTGTTTTATAGTATAATATACGTTCATGCCATCTCCCCTACCCCTGTAAAAGACATAACCAACCTGCCATGTGTTTTATAGTATAATATACGTTCATGCCCTCTCCCCTAGCCCTGTAAAAGACATAACCAACCTGCCATGAGATTGTACAGTTCTACATTTGCCACAGACTCTCTCAATACCAAACCATTTCTGAAACTCGGTCCAAATCCGACAAATAAACCCTTTTTACAAATAAAAAAAACGTAATTAATTTGTATGATATTTATCATAGACCTAGGTGTTTTTATAATGGAAAAATAGGAAGATTATGCAATGCAATTAAGAAGTAGGATTGTAGGATCGATTTCTGTATTTAAGTGGTAACATTACAGGTACACGATCTTAAAATAATACGTATAAAATATGTTAATGCTTTGGCCTATATCTAGTCCTGAAACTAATGTTCTCTAAACAAACGACCAATTATTATTGCCACAAAATATGAGACGTATTCGACTGCCAATTTCCTACTTCATGTTTGAACGGTTACAAAAAGATAGTAAAATCACTAGAAATATATATCCATGAGCAATATACGTGTGAATGTTCAAAGCACATTATGGTTACAATTAACCACATACTTACATGCATCGACATGTTGAATGGATCAAATCCGGTATTAGCACCTCTGCAGTAATCCCGATTGTAGGATGATTTACGACTAAAATCAACAAACATTTACAATTCAATTTATTTATTTAATTGTCTCTTATCACAGAAAGACAAGCTAAGTGATGATGAAAATGTCAAGATTTGGTACTGTACCCTTCCAACTATCACAAACAATTATCTTTAGCTTTTTAGGATGAGCTGATATTAGTTGATTATCCATGTAAGATGTCACTTCCTACATTAATCGCTTCATAAATTACTAAGGATAACAGGCTTTTTTTTAAATATAATTTTATGTTCATATCTATAGATACTAGATCTACAATAAAAATCTATTTAAAATTCACTTGGTCCGATTTGAACCTTTGAAATCTCACGTACAGGGTGGGCGAGTGTCTTACATAAAAGAATCTTAATGGTAAAAACCATGAAGTATTCTCAAAGCTACATACCTGCCGGAAAATACGGTTTCATTATCCATGACTACGACAAGAGGTGTAATTCTTTCGTTGCTGCCAAAGTGATAACGTGATGGAATTGTTAAGTTTCTCATGTAGATGGAAGCAAAATCCTCTTTACACTGAAATAAATGACAAAAACAGTTACAGATTTATTGAAAGTTCAAACCTTCTGATAATTTTGGTTTTCTTTTATTAATATTATGGAGGAGTATTTATATCTTGTTGACACTGTAGATCGTGAGTAGAGTATGGGGTCTATCCTTTGTATGTATTGGAGGTTGTCCATGTACCAAGATACATCGAGATAGGGAAAACGACTTATCACTCCAATATACTATTTACATTTAGTTTCTCCGAATTTATTTGAAATTAAATGGTCTTTAATCATAATGTGAAAAATCATAGATACTTACAACCAATCGTTCCGCTAAATCTTCTGTCGTATTATACTTAGCACCTATATTGAAAAAAGTTTAAAATATTTTCTTACAATAAGACGGAGACATCAAAACCCTTTTAGTTATCAATAAATATTTACATTTTTAAAACGGGTATTAAGACGTTTTTCCCTTTGTTTTATACTCACGATCGTTTGGCAAAATCTCTGCAAATGATCCAATATAATCTGGTGTTACGTCATAATCCCTCACATCATCAACATACTGAAATTAAATTATATATCCGATTTGTATTATTGTTTAAAAATAATTAGAGTAAAACAGTATAAAGCTCTGTCTACACTATCAAACTTTATGTGACAAAAAAATGTGATGTGCCCATATATGGACATGATAATGTCATATCACTACCATATTTGAACTTATCACTACTATATTTGGGACACACCACACTTTTTTGTCAAACTAGTTGGAGGTTTGCTTGCACGTAGAAGCATACCTAAACCCCGTTCTCAAAGAGTGTCTGATAATTATTCTTACGTCATCAAGATAAAGCACGTCATCACAAGTGACATCGATCATGCCAGTAGTCCCAACAATCATGACGTCAATACAGTCCAGCATTTGTTCATCCATCAGATCTTCCATAACCAAACCAATTGCTTCATCTGTTTCACGCAGACTCTCATTAAACTGAAATAACATATGAACAAAACGTGGTGAATAATTCATTATTGCTTTGATATCAAATTACAAGTTTGTCCTTTTCGTTCAATTATTAAAAAGACTTATTATAGTATTGTACTGTTATGTTTACTATACGTTTATTAAATTAGACTTCTTTGTGACATAATTCAGCGTTTTTCATTTACAATGAGGAAATGCTTTGTTATTTATCCCTATGTTGTCAAATGTCTCCCTAACATCACGACTTTTGCCCCGAGCTTAACCCGTTCTCACGAGTAGATAAGATATGAAATTGCAGTGTCTGCCTAGCTTACTTGTTTTGAGTAGATACCATACTTCCTTGCTGTTTTACCAGGGTCTTCCATAAACATGGTGATAAATCTCGGTCTAAACAATTAAATAAAAATTGTTCGAAATTTAAAAAACAGAATTAAAAAATAGGCTTGTATGAAGAAAAAATGGCAAAATTAAAACATGGTTCAATATTGATGTGAACTTTGAAGAAATATAGGTGGACAATGTTAACAGTTCATTTCGTTCAATTAAAACCACCTCGATGATTATGAGATCATTAATATCTAAAGGGTCTTACGACTACAGACAATTACTCTCTGTAAAATACCTATATATAATAAATAAATGTGAATTGAATTGAATTATTATTATATGAATGGAATCAGTTCACACAATTTTATTTAGGCCTATTGTATCTCCACATATGGAACGTTCAGTATCACGGACACATTATGTTATACAGTTTCACATGTTTGCCTCCCGTACTTCCCTTTTGAGCTGTCTACGACTCCCTATGTACCATACGGTATGTCATCATGTGTGAAATTGTATAACATAATTGTCCTATTACACTTGGCAAATTATAGATATAGTATCGAGAATCGGTTACGTGGTTTGAAAAAAATTGAGTATGATACAAATCGTATTCATTGGTGGTAGTATCGCATCGCTGACGAAATATGTGTCTGTTTCAAACGAATCTAATTGGAAATCTTTACACACCTCGTTTTAGATGGCGCTTTAATCCATGCTTTAATCGTATTCATTCTGTCCTCGTATTTGACATCTCTGCAATAAATAAACATAATAAATCCACTAAGATGACAAAATTATACGCAAACAATAGGTGGCTTATGACATAATACTATTACTATAGTAAAAATAAAATACAGGTATATTATTATCTAAAGCTGTGTAAATATTGTCTAAGTACACCTACAAAACGGATAGGTCAACCAATAGACTCGAACCTAATTTTTCATCTATGATTCATGGTTAATGGTGATAGATACAAAATAAGCACTTTATAAAGTTGAACTTTATGAAATCGTGATATGATAATGTGTTATGTATAAGTAATGCAAGAGTACAAATATTGGCAAAGATTGCAGAGATGTTAGTGCAAAAATAACTGATTTTTTTTATTTATTTATACTGGGTGATTGGGGCATGAATGTAGTTGTTAAAAAAAGTATATAGAAATGATGTAAAGCAACGTGAGTGTGTGATAGACCTGTTGGGCTTATATATGAATGGATGACGATCTGAGCTTGGACAAATATTGACACACATTTTGCTTACTCACTACTGCGACTTAGTGAAGATGTGGACAGATTCAGAAAACTTAAATATGGTATACTGATCTAAAATAAGGTAAACAGTTTGTGTAGTCGGACGATTTTCTACTGATTTTAAAACGTCAAACAGTAGAAAGTTTACTCGAGAATAATTTAATACGCGGGTATTTCTCGAGTCATGGTAAAAGAAAACCGTTATGTAGGCCTAAATGCCTTTAGAAGCAAAATCTTAAAATCCATACTCGTCATATTCTGCATAGTAAGTTGGGTGACGTTCTGTCTTTATACCGTCTTCGTATCTATCCTCTTTAACATTACTTCCAATCCACGAATGACTGGCACTAATGTAACCTTCTTCGTTTGCAGACTCCCACAACTAAAATATAAATAAACAGAATGATAAGGAAATAACGCATTTGGCATGAACAGAAGACCAAACAAACTTAACCGAAACTGTCACTTATGATTGGTCTTTTACTTGCGTTGTGCATATACATCCGTGCGTTGCGCATACATCCGTGCGTTTCACATCATCCGTGCGTCGCACACCATCCGTGCGTCGCACATCATCCGTGCGTTGCACACACCATCCGTGCGTCGCACACATTCCATGCGTCGCACACCATCCGTACGTCGCACACCATCCGTGCGTTGCACACACCATGCGTCCTGTAGGAACCGAAGCTCAGACAGATTTAACGCAGTATATGTTAAACTCTGTCTACACTATCAAACTACATTGACAAAAGAAGTGTGATGTGCTCAAATACTGCACCGTAGTGATATGCTTAAATATGGTAGTTCTATGACATCCATATATGGGCACATCACATTTTTTTGTCACATAAAGTTTGATAGTGTAGACAGGGCTTTACACCAGTAAGAAACTATAAATACCGCTTTGGCCTGGTACCAATAAGCATCGTCAAGTTGTGGATCTTCTGGTTTTACAATAGGCTGAAAGGTACGACGATCTTCCTCCGAATATATATAATCAGACGTCACTCCATGATAATCAGGATAAAGGCCCTGGTGGAAAATAAAACGTTACTATTTTAACACATCTATTATAATTGTGAAAGTGTTCCAAGGAGGCCAAGGAGTTTTGTTGAAAAACCTAAAACGGATATAATCGTATTATCGGAAAAATAAAAACAAGATTTAACCTTAAATTTATTTAAAGATTTAGTATTTAATATTTTCGCTTCTTGTGCTTTTACCAGAGCCTCTGTTTGAAAACTTTGTCTTGAACATGTATTTTGTACACATTTTTTCCACACATTTAGCCTTACACATGTTTAGATATGAAAAATGTTTAGGTTACAAACCCAACTCAACACATTAGTGACGTGTTGATTGTTAAACATGTGGAGCAATTTAAAGACACGTTTAGGTTTTAAACGTGTTTAAATTGCCATGTGTGGAGCTCAAGTGTGGAGCTTTTTAGGCCACAGTAAAATCGTATGCACGCAACGCTAAACACGTACCTAAAAATGTTGACTGCTAAACATGTGGAAAAGTTGAAAACATAATAGTGTCATGGAGGAAAACAACATGTAGCTATAAACACATTTAGGTTTTACACACGATAAACATGTAACTGTGTTTAAAAGCTCAACAGTTTTTACAGTGTAAAGGGCAAAAGGGGTATTGTCGAACGGGTCTCACTCGAGAACGTTTTCAAGTATATACCTACAGTATTTAGTAAACTCACGTCAGTTAAGCATAATTGATAATCATATTTCAGAATTAGAACACTAATCTTTATTTTACAGTAGGCTTTATTGTCCATGGTAACATCCTTAACGTCTGTTTTCATAACAATATGTTTGAATATCAAACACATTAGCAGTAATCAAATAGGCTTACCGTAATTATTGAATATAGGTTAGGATATGTAAGAGCTGGAAACGACGGCCTCAGCTTAGCCTGCACTCCACATTGAGCTGAGTATAAAAAAGATCGAAAATATAACTAGAATAAATATAATAAATTTACGATTCAAGTTCTATTTAATACTGCAAGGCACTTACCAAGCCGTTTGATATTCTTGGCGTAGTTAGTGTTGTTCACATAGTCGTAGCGAAATCCGTCCAATGCTATTACAAGTAAAGGCTTTCTTGTATAACTACACAAAAAAAATGAACGTAAAAATGAAATACGTAAAAATAAAGAACTATTGACAATCTCAATATGTTATGATTATCTGATAATATAAAAACTATAAACTAAAAAAGTTGAGGAAAGTCATAATCATCACTGTTCATAATCTACTATACAGTATTGTTTCAGAGCGGTTTCTGGTGAGTTCAGTAGGCCTACTGAATATGGTCATTGTCATCTGGATGGCAGAAGATACCACCATTAAGGCCTATAGCTGTCTGAAGAAAAAAGGCCACGAAATCAAATTAGACAATTAGCTTTTTCAACGTGTAGACTCCTCACTACTATTATACGAAACTTTTTAGTGAAACGAAAATGGGCTCTCGGCCAACCCTGATCAGGGAGAAATACGACGGCCAATATTATTACTATATTGAGGGGACACGTTGTTGGGGACACGTTGTTGGGTCCTAAATATGTCCCCTTAACAAGCGTTCTAACTGTATATAATTACAGCTTTTGTTCTACTTACTCTGTTGGTTGGCATTTAAACGAACATGAACTGCCGTATGTTTTTGCAAAATTTCCTTGGTAACCAGAGCCTGCAAAAAATAGTTAAAAATTATCAATCATAATATCGGGGAAATGCAGCAAAATATAAAAATAGTTGGATAATTATTTATTTTCTTTCAATTTTATTGTCTACGCCGTCGTTACTAATTGTTATGAATAATTTTCCAGAGTTTACGAAAACGACGAAAAGTTGAAAGACTATTTCTTATTTCACATGAAACGAATGAAATTTGGTTTTAAAAAGTAAGGAAATACTACCTCTCTTTCCTAGACCAACTCCAAGACCGATAGCGAATACGAAAATAAGGATTACAACAATGACCTGAAAAATTAGAAACAATATTGAACAAATGTTAATATTAATTCAATTTCACTATAGTAATAGTATTTCCCAGATATACTGTATATGGTTCTGGGATCTCCTCATGTTTATCATTTCAATTAATGAATAATGACCACCGGGCCATTTAGATTAATATATATCTAATCGAACCACGGAAGCCCAGTGGTCTAATGGTTCAACAATCTTGCATATCAAGCAGAAGGTCCGAGTTCGAATCTCGGTTGGGGCAGCATTTCCTCATCTTTATCGTTTCAAATTAATTAACATTAATCGCCATGGAGTAAATATATCACCGATCGGTTTAGAATTTCTTGAAATGAATGAAAAAAGTAAAGGAGCATGCAAAGAAGAAAGTAAAACTAATCATAAAGTTTTCAGATGATTTTATGTATTTAGTTATGTATTAGGCCTATTATTTAAGAAAACCCATTACTAGTCATAGTCGCAAGAGACTACTACTAAGTTGCACATGCACATAGGCCTATTTAAGCTCAGCCAATGAGTTGAATTAGTTGAAACAATAGTACATGCATTTGAGATTTTTAAATAATATTGTAATAAATAACATTCTTATTTTCATCTTATATTACCATGCTTGCTTAGCAAAACTTTTGGTCTATAATGAATAATATTAGTTGGAAGAAAATAGAGATTAATTTGTGCTATTGATCATGCGCATCATAAAGTATGTTTACTTTACTTACACAAATCTGTGAATGAGAAGACAAACACGTGACGAGTTGGTAATATAGTGACGTCAGAATTAACATCATGAAATCATAGAAGAGTTTAATAAAAACGAAATTAAAATAATAGTAATTTAAAAATGAAAGATTTATATGTTAATAGTTAACAGAGAATGATGGAAATACGTCGCTGAATGGAATATAAAATAACACAGTGCATTAACTAATTTCAAAATTATTTTTTATATCATAATAAAATATTTTATTGAAGTGGTGTAACAGAATTACTATTTACTCTCCTTTTGTTTTTGTTTAATTGTTTTTAAAGTATTTTGCTTCTTTTTTGTTTTTGTTTATTATAACCAGTAGAGAGACAAAGTCAAACGTAGCACAGAGTACGAACCAAAAATCTATCCTAGTAGGCTACAGTAGTTGATATACAGTAGGCCTACACTTATTCTGAAATATGTCAGGCCTAACTACACTTACCACTATAGCACGTTTTCCTGTGCAGCATTCACCCACTTCACAACCACCTCCAGACGAGGAGGACTGCAAGGCAAAAGAAACAAACAAACATGGTTTTTTTTTATTTCATATAGTTCGGTTACATCATATGATTATGTGACAGCATAATTTATACAAGAGAACCCTTTAAGCATTTCAAAACGCCGCCATGACCAACATATACCAATATGGTGTCTTCTTTACGTAATAACAGGAATATCCGGTAATGCTTGGTTCCCACTCTAAAGCGTGGTTCCCACTAGCGACGCAACGCAAGGACCAATCTTTAGGACGCAACACAAGGACGTAACGCAACGTAAGTGAATTGACCAATCACAAACGATAGATTATTCGAACTGTCGCTTGTCATTGGTTAACACGCTTGCGTTTCGTGTACGTCATTGCGTTACATTCTAGTGGGAACCAAGCTTATGTAAATGATTAAGCCATGCATTACATTGCGTACACAATGAAAAGTCTAGGCCTATCGAAATTGAATTTAGATTCATCATGTCAGTTCGTATTGACACAGTGGGTTCTCGTACCAATACGTGCATCTTATACGATTCAGCTTGTTTAAATATTTGAGTCACTCGTTTTACCTTTAGCTTACAATACCATTGTTCTCGTTCACATTATAAAACTGGAATCTTCATATTGCGTGTTAACGCAACCTATTTTGTAGTTGGTTTTGTTGAAGTTTCTATTGTTAATTTCCTGGTGAAATTGTTTTCTCTTTTTGTATATAAATGTTTTGTATACAATTTGTATATGGATGTAGGTCTACTATCCGAAATAAAATAAGTGAATATTTAATTCAATTTCCAAAAAATGGTTGATATTTCCAGCTATTATAGAAATTATCTCATATAGACTATGATTTATATTTGTTTTTTTAGATTAGACACGTGACCAATGTATTTATGACTTAGTTCATGTACGGTACTGTTATATTCTAATTTAATAAACACTTAAGTCATCAATGAGCCACTTAAGTCATGGATTGATAATTCCATCATAAAAATATAATAAATATTCATTTATATTAAAATCTTAAATTCTGCAAAGAAATACCTTATACCTTAAAAATAATACAACATTGCAACGGTAGCACGGTGAAATAATATTATTTTAAAGGTATAGCACAGAGAAAACATAAATCAAGAAGTTAACATTTTGTGAAAACAAAACAATAACACTGTAATAGCCCTAATCATACCTTACGTGAGTACCTCGTAAATAACAGTGCCTACAAGGTGCTGCGTAAGATTTCTATTTGACCCACATAAAATAACCTAAGTTTATTTACAAATTAAAAAATATACTTTTAGTACACTGAACCGTGTTGTGTTCTGTTTTATTGATAACTGTGTAGCTACTCGATTACAAGAGGTTGACTTTACTTTGTAATGTAGGGGAATAACCTGCGGCTTGCAGCTTACAGTGACACTTTACTCCCTCATTGGTCCCTTCGAGGCTCATTTGCCTGTCCACACGACACGAGGCACTGGGGTGACCCCTCTTCCGCGAGATGCACTAGAGTACACACGAATCAGATGTGGAAATTGGCCTTTAATTAAGCTCATCCGATGAGACTTGAACCCGTGTCGTTTGTAAAGTATGACTGATGTGCGTTACCCCTACCTTAAACCACTCGACCACTCAAATGTATCGAGGATTACGTTGCCGAAATTGCATTTATTTCGGAAATAGTTTTGATGGCACAAAGGCTACTTGCGCATCCCCAATCAAAATGGCACCGTGATGATGAAATATTTGATATTGGCATCCATAGAAATGGCAATAACCCAAAATATCTTTATATCATGCAATGTAGTGATTCAAACGATCTACTGCGATGGTGTGTGCATACTATAAATCCATAAAAGAAAATAGGCCCTAGTGGAAGCAAATTGCCAAGAGGATATGATGGTAATAATAGGCATACGTGCCTGGAATATGACATAACAAAAAACAAAATTGTCCTGTAAACAAGGAATTGTTGTTGTCCCTTGGAAGATATTTTTAATTGTCAGCATGTGTAATACACATAGGAATTCGTTATTTGGATGATTTACGATCAAATTTATGAACATTATTAATAAAAAAAACAAAACAGTGATATCTGTTTTCCTTATTAAATCCATATGTTGATCTCGAAAGGTCAATTGTCACCTTACATAGGTCTACTATGCATTACATTCAACATTGATGTCACTGATTGAAATATTCACTTACGTCTTTTCCATAATATTTTTCACTCCCCTTGGTGGAATAGGCAGGCGCAGCATCAATGGCGTCCAGATCAATTCCCTGTTGATATAAACACAATTACATTTTTGTAAATATTTTGATAAAATAGATAGCCAGTGCAGCAGAAACATAAAACGACATTAGTAACCACCAGGTGCGTAACGGCGAAAAATAAAATAAGGAGATTAAAGAAAGAATGAGCGTAAAATATAAATGAATACAGTTGAACCTGGGCACCTTTTAGGCCTACATGGGTACACTTTACCATGAAACGAAAGATGCACTAATAAGTTTGTTTTAAAGAATGTTTTTTAAAATGAAGATTAATTAAATCAGATTTGAATAGGTTATTTTGTAGTTTCAACAAAGTTAATCACTTCCGTAGGAAATAAAAAACGAAATAAACAATGTTTTTACTTATAACATATCATTATACATGGTGAATTCAACCAAAATCCCATTTGACCATTTTTTGCTTTAAATTACAGCTTTTTCAGGTAAATAAATCTTGTTTAAATCCAATTTTTGGTCAAAGTGGATAACTGTTATGTGAAAATAAAATGGCATATTCAATACCAACAATTTAAAAAAAATATGTTTCAGCGGGACAATACATCTTTAACATTACAGCCTATCAATATTCAGGAAACAAGGGGACAATCTTAATATAGTTACGGGACCTATAAATATTAAAATAAATGGCAACTTTAGAAACAATTTTAAGAATAAAAATTTACGTTGAGGAATTACTTTTCTGTTTATTTATGTTTATGATGCTTTTATGATGTCTTTAACAGCAATAATTAAAACGGCGATTGATCGGTGTTGTTGACAGCGACGATTATGATCCAATCATGGACCTATAATTTACATAGGTCCATGATACAATGTACAATAGTATTTTAAACTATTTATTATTCGATGTTATAAATAAACCAAGCTTATTCCAATCACCATCCGATTATCAGGTTATATTATACAATGTGGTATACTTTGATATTAATTTGTATATAGATCTGCATAGGTATGACTCATACAATACAATAGACAACGCCTCTAAACTAGAAACCACTATTGTGCAGCATACACATATAATTGTTTTATTACTACACATTATAGATACAGCGTATGGTAATTTGTACAGTATTAAGGCCCTGTTCAGACCCATGGCGTTAGACCGTTTTAGCGTACGACGCTAAAAGAATGTGTGTCTGAACAGTTGGGGATTAGCGTACAACGCGTTGTACAACGGTTGTAGCGTTGTAGTGGAAAACGGTTGATAGTACCGTTTTAGCGTACGACGCTACTGTAAGTCAACGTTGTATCCAATCAGAACGTTTCCTGTTATGACGCGAAACAAGGTTTGACCTAGGCTGACATCTTGTATCGTCAATGTGTGAGATGGATTTCAATAACAAAAAGGCCAGAATAAATAAGGCCTAACTACACTACAAATATAACTGTTACAAAGGCTACAAACTATTATCAACTGATTACCATTATATTTTCTAACAAATGACATAAATACATGCACCTTGTATTTAAACATAGGGACTACGATCCCATCCGCTTTTAGGCCTAGCTAGGCCTAGAGCCATTCACGCATTTCATTCAAGCTAAAAACTAGCCTGGGACATCAAGTCACTCATTCATACAAGGCAGACTAGACTGGACAAGTTTAATGCTGAAAACCCCCTAACTCCTAAAAAAATCAGTAAACAAACAAGGGGAGCTGTTTCCCTTTTATTAGCAAGTTAAGGGTTATTTTCAACCGACTGGACCAAAGAATATATAATCTTTGACTGGACTGGATAGACTAATCACAATCATTTTTTTCTTCATCATTACGAGGCCTGCTTTATTTTCGTAACACAAGAGCCTGGGGAAAATGTTTTTTACTACAAAATAAAAACAATAGAAACAGAAATTTGGCTTTACTATATTTTTCTTAAATAAATGCTGAGGTATGTTTTATTTACGGCAAATTTTGTCATAATTGTAGGGCTGAGATCTAGGCCTGTATACAGTGGAAATAATGATGAAAACACGTGGGTAAGAGCACATGAATATGCAACTAGAAACAACTTGGATGACGTACTTCCGTTGTAACGATAATCGTACGCTATGGGTCTGAACACCTCGTTTTTTTCTCTGCGGTTTGTAACGTGACCTTGATAGTAACGTTGTACGCTAAAACGGTCTAACGCCATGGGTCTGAACAGGGCCTTAAAATGTATTGATATCATAATTGAAAATCCAGCAGAGTCTCATAAATATACGAATCTAATACGTGCAAAGTGTATGCTAAAGGTGTTCAACGATTGTATTCCTTAAGGAAGTTGAAACAATATAATAATAGGCCGTGATTGTTTTTTATCAAAGTGTTATTCAATCTGTATTAAGCTTTTGTTGTGTTACTTAGGTAAATAGTCTAACAAAGAAAAATTTGAGTAAGTTAAAACAGAATAGGAATGCAAACACAATTACTGGTATCGAGATTATAAGATATCACACAAATGTGTAATAATAAAATTATATCTAAATTAAATAATATTTTAGTTAATGAATCTCATATTCTCAACAATAAGTTAGTAGTTACCAGATCTGAAAGATTAACAGCAATTCCAGTTAAAACAAATAGACATAAATTGTCATTCTTACCTAGCGCTATTAGACTACACAACAATGAGTTCCAAAGATAGGTCATTAGGTCTTTTTGTATTTTATATTGCGTGATCAGTTGTTAGTTCCATGTTGATCACAAATGAAAAAAAGTATGTGTGTATTGTTTTGTTTGTGTTTTTCTGTCAAGAAAACAATTATCATTGTACTATATGAATGAATAAATCGTATCTGATAATGACAAAAATTTGCTTGACTTTACACGATATAAATCAATACTGGTTACTCATGGGCGTGATTCAGTGGAGGAGGAGGAGTGGGTTACTCATGGGCGTGATTCAGTGGAGGAGGAGGAGTGGTATATATTCCCTCCCTCTCATCTAACTAATATTATAATTGTACTGGTGATGACTAGAAACAATTTTGAGGAATTTAGAATTCTTCATTTACATGTGAAACTGCACGGTTGCCAATAACATAACTATCAAACTAGTTTGATGTGCCCAAATATGGTGGTGATGTGCCCAAATATGGTGATGATATGCCCAAATATAGTAGTGAAATGACATCATCATGCCCATATATGGGCACATCGCATTTGTTGTCACATCAAGTTTGGTAGTGTAGACAGAGCTTTAGACCACTTTAAAATAATATTATAATGATCTATCAGAATTTAATCTAGGGCTCTTTTTGGTCATGAAATGTTCTTAAGCGTGGTTCCCACTAGCGACGCAACGCAAGGACGTAACGCAACGCAAGCGAATTGACCAATCACAAGCGATGGCTTATTCGCTTGTGATTGCTAACTGTCTTTAACTTCGCTTGTCATTGGTTAAAACGCTTGCGTTGCGTTTACGTCATTGCGTTACGTTCTAGTGGAAACCAAGCTTTACATTGCATACTCGTAAAAAACTATTGTTTGCATTGGTTTTCACTTCAATAAGTTGAGTGTATTCATTGTTCTGTACTTATAAAAACCCAGAGAGAAAAATTCCACTTTAGGTTAACAATAAGAATGAGTCAACAACGTAATAAAAGCGCACATGTACAAATAATAAAAGGTTCAAAACAACCAATCGCCAGCCCATGAGAATGAACAGAGATGCTAGTATGAAGGAATACGAATTCCATTCTATCATTCAATGAAGATTTTCTTTCTTTTTTATCTATTCTTGATTTTGTTTTTAAATGATGGTATACGCATGGAGTTAAAAACTCCATGGTATACGTATGGCACTTGATGCCTTAAAAAAAAACAGATTCTATCGGTTTTACAGATCTTGTAATGCAAGTTTAGTTTTAATCAGTATGGATTTTGCGATACAAAACGATAATAAGGAAAGGATTGGCTATTCCATATTGGCAATCAGCTAACACTATTCGCCAGATTTAATATTATCTACACAACAATAACAATAATTTGAAAGAAACTTTTTTTTTTATGAAAGAAAAATGTTGTTTTGACAGTTTTATTTTTTTTTAATACCCCTGTACATGTATTATATATATTTATTTTTTTATCGTTCTTGGTTTTAATGTTAAATTTATGTGACAAACAAATGTGATGTGCCCATGACGTCATATTACTACCATATTTGGACATATCACTACCATATTTTGGCATATCACTACCATATTTGAGCACATCACACCTTTTTTTGTCAAATTAGTTTGATAGTGTAGACAGAGCGTTTAGACTTATCTGTAGTTTTCGTAACCTTGTACAGTATATTATGTATAATTATGCTGTACAAAATAGGCTACTCGCGTGTATGTGTGACATGCCCTAATAATAAAAATGTACCATATATTATAATATTTATGTAGGACTAATACGGTTAAACACCGACGAGTAATAAGATTTACAACTAAACATTTGTAAAAAATAGAATCTTCTTATCTATACAATTTAAAACACAAAATCAAGGCTTGGATACCTGTGTGCTGTCTTAATATTATTAATATGAACCGATTTCATATGAACATGCTTATGGATAATGAACTATCAAATGACCTTTTAAGCCGACCGGACCGGGTGGCGCTCTACGAACCGTTCGTTTACACCAATTAGATCACTCGACGAACGTGAAAACGTTCCAATTTGGCAAAACAAAATATAAAGTAAAATTATAACTAATTTATAATTTTAAATTTACCAACTTACCCCTGACGGAACGAGAGAATAGTTTGAAGTTTTATAAGCAACTGGTGGTAGTTGATCAGCCATCTTGTCTTTATTGTGATTCATAGTGAGCCAACGAACGATTGTTAAATCGACTGCATTGGTTGAATAGTACCTATTGTATCGGTTTACTGGAGCGATAGCCAACCACGGTCAGAGCGAATGAGATCATGGGAGGTATTTTTGAATAACAAAACGGTTGCCATTTATAGGAAAAAATGCGAGATGGTTGATCTCAAGTCGAAGATATATTTTCCCCCTGGTCAAATTATTTTTTTTGAAATTTTGTTGTTGAATATGCCATTTTAATGTCACATTTTATTCCCTTGGAATCGGCAACACAATTAGGCCTATTTATATAATTTATTTAACTGTAATCGGAATTTAAAGATAAATAATAATAAATTGTCTGTTAGCACTGTTTTTCTTGTTAAATTTAACCGGTTATTTTGTCTTTTTATAAGTATATAAAATCATAATGTGTGTGTGTGTGCAAAATGGCCTATTCAAGTCTAATTCTAGTAATGTTTTATGAGGAGGGGGGGGGGGCAATACATATTTAAGTTTTCATTTTTTTTAAATCTTCCGATAATGTAAAGTATTTGAAATTTATGACCACCAACAACATTACCTTAACTATTAATTTGCCACATCATATCCAGGTACTGTACACCGGGGATTTTGAGTATTCCGTGAACTTATGTTACTTCTTATATTAGGCCTAAACGCCTAAACGCCTAAAGTGTCGGAAAATGTTTTTTTATGTAGGCCTAAACATTTTAAAACTGAAGTAATACCGTAAAATGGTTAAGATTCTATCAATCAAGTTTCATTGTTTGTTTCGGGTGTTCGGTAGGCCTAATAATGGCAATTTTGTATACGTACCTTTTTTAGACTGTACATTTATTTATTACGTTTATTAGATTCAAGTTAGGCCTAATTTGATATTGAAATACATACTAGAAATCGTTTCATCGCGGACCGAAGGAAACAGTCCATATTAAAAACGAACCTAACAATATTGAGCCGGCCAGTTAGAAATCATGAAGGGGGTGTGGGAAGCTGTTAAAGGAAAAGCGGTTAAGTTACATCACTTTTTGACGATTTCAACCTCTCAAGTGATCTTATAAGCTCTGCCTATACGTTATGTAACAAAAAAAATGTGATGTGACCATAAATGTACATGATGATGTCATATCACTACAATATTTAGACATATCACACTTTTTGTCAAACTAGTTTGATGGTGTAAGACAGAGCTTTACGCTACTTCAGAATATGTTGTGATTATTGACTGGGTATTAACAAGTACAAATGTGTTTTTCTCATAACGTAATCAATGTTCGTATATGGGCCTGGGCCTAATATTAATACTTAATCATTTTGTATTTAAGAACCTAAAAAAAATCGGCGTGTTAATATTGAGTATACCGGCGTAAATGCTTACTCTTACCACCATGGGATATATTCATTTCCAACATTCCTGTGACATTAAATGACATTTTCAACAGATTAATTTACTACATATCGAACATCCAGGGAATCGGGTGACACATTGCCATGGCAACTGAGAAGCGTCTGGAGTGTTCCGTTTTAATAGGGCAAACAACGTTCATCGACCAATCACAATCAAGCAAAATATTGAGATATTGTAGAACCGATGACAAATCAGCGGGAGATGACTCGATTATGAATTTCAGATGTATCACGTGACGCGTTACTAAAAAATATGGCCACCTTGAATAGGTCTACAATACACGGGAATAAAAAAAATACAGAAAAATAACGTGAATTAGGCCTAATACTATTAATGTTTCGTTTAGGCCTATACAAAATCGATAAATAGGCCTACATAACGAAGATGATATCAAATCACTATCAAAACACTACAGACTGATACATTATACCAGGTCTACAGAAGAAACCATCTATACGATTAGATCCTAGTGATGATTAGATCTTCATTTGTCTGCTTTATACTACTGTATCTACTTTGTCCAAGTAGGCTATGCTCACTTGCACTGATAAAGGGAGTCGTGTTGCCCGAAAGCTCTGCTAATTTTCTAGCTTTTATCGTTTTGATTTAGCTTTTTGCTTTTATTTTGTATCTCCATTGAGATCCAGCCACTGATAGCCACAGCATTGTCATTTTGTCAGTGTTGCGTTTTGGAATTAGATCATCGTTATGAAATCGATTTAACACCTTAATGTAAACAAAAAAGATTATTTATACTGTACTCTTTTTAGTTGTCAAAAATCCATTAAGATTACATAAACAGTTAACTCTTGGGGATAACTATTATCTACCACCGGCATTATAAGCCTAGACGAGATTCATAATGTATCAAAATGAGAGAGTCCATTCGGAACGGTAATCGTGCAAGGAAAGCAATTATAGTATTGTTCATTATCATCTTTCTTTACTCTTTAAATACTTGTTACGTCCAATATTTTTGCAGGAGCATTGGTCGTATGAGTATTTGTGCATGGCATAAGGCATCTCTATCTTTTGTTATAAAATGTTAGGTTGCTTTCGTGTAGGCCTACTCCCTCTGCGGTACATTCAAATTATCTGTTTCATTCAAACACACGACTAACTGTTTGCGCTTTGTAATTTCAATAACCATTTTCTGCAGCATTGATTTTGCTTTTATAAAGAATTCACAAATAAAACAGAGTTTGTTGACTATACATTATAGAACAAGAGTAAATAATAAACAATAGCGTATTCACAGGCTGGTACAAAGCGAAAGAACCAGTTTGCTCTTTGCAGTACCTATTGACATATTTCAATACTAATAGTAGGCCTAATGTATAATGAATTGTATTAGGCCTAAGTCGTTTAACTAGTACGGTACAGTACTAAAAGTATATGTGAATGAATGATCAACTGGTTTTGACCGATGAGAATAGTTCGATGTAAAACCTGCATTACATTTCATTTATTTAATTGTTCGAATTCAGCTTCAAAATGTTCTACTATCGTGGCCATGTAATTCCTCTCAATCGAACCATGGAGGATACACCTTAGTCTCCTGTGTGAATGATTATGATTATTATATCTTTTATAAAAAAAATAAAATTCGTTGTTGAGTTGTGATAGACCCGATATTATGTATTGTCCCCCAAAACATGAAGAAAAAAAAATGAAGATTGAATAAAATCAGATTTTGAATAGGCCATTTTGTAGTTTTGATAAAGTTAATCACTTCCGCATAAAAAAACGAGAAAGATGAAAGATGTTTTTACTTATAACATTTAACAAGACAACACAAACGGTTATATTCAACTAAAAACCCATTGGCTGGGAGAGCCAACATGACTATTTATTTTGCTGTGGTACAGTTTTTTTCAGTTAAAAAATTGTTTAATTTTTGAAACTATTATTAATATGGAACATCAAAATGGCATTCAACAAAAACAAAATTGGCAAAAAAAATGTCAACAAATTGACAATATTTGTGTAATACTGTAGATCAGGAAATGAGAATGATGTAAGTACTGTACCAATCGGGGTACCAATATAGGCCATGGCGCGTGCCAACGATTTTGATTCAATTTAATTCTATCATGTCCTTGGCCTACTCTAAATATAAATATATAAATATATAAAATGAAAGACATTCTATAAAATACCACATACCTGGCGAATGCGTAGTTTTAATCAACAATAACCCACTGGTTCTTTAACCAGTAGAAGAAAAGTTCCTCAACGGTGTCTATTATTAAGCATACCTACTATCCTCTGTACTAATCGATTTTTAAGACTGCTTCGTTCGTTAGGATCCATAATTAGGTGCATGATAGACCTATAATTTGAAATTCTCTTACCTGCCCAGCAAAATCAGGATATCCCTTTTTCATTTCTGAACTCATGTTTTAAATAATAACCCAAATTCAATATTAATCACCGAAATATTCCCGATAAAAGCTTGTTTTGGTGAAAGCGGCTTCTTTTAAGTTTGTCATTCAAGCTCTCATCATCCGCCACTCGTACGTCCAATTGTGTTGGTCATGGCTCAGTAATCACAAGAACAACGCCGGCCACAGGTCAAAGGTAAGTGAATTCAATAGAGCGTATTATGAAAATAAACAACTATCCATGGCCCGGCCCGGCTTAATTCCTTCTAATAGTAGAGCAGTTAACGCCATAAAAATAGCCAAGTTGTGCACTTTATTACCAAAGCATGAAACTTTCCACAAACTTTCCGGTATGGCGGCCATCTTGATTTCAAAATGGCCACCATAAAAACAAAAAGTGTTCATATCATGGCAACTATAAACAGTAGAGACTTGATTCTGGTGTTAAATTGTTCACAAACCACATATTTCTATTTGCTCTAATGAAAGGTTTCGTCCAAAAATGACCGGAAATGACGTTTCTTCCAGTTTGACCTTTGACCTCTTATCTGTATATCTCGGTAACTACTGATCATTTTCAATCGATTTTGGTGTCATTTTGTTCAGAATAAATACATTTATATTTGTAGTAATGAAACATTTTCACATAAAATGATCGGAAATGCAATTTATGACCTTTGACATTAATGTATTGATTTGTTATTATGTGAATATACTGTATGTGGTTTTTGTTGGTCTTAAATGCATCTAATTTTGAACTTTGACTGGAAATACAATTTATAACCTTTGGCATATATAATTATGTGAACAGACTGTATGTGGTTTACATTGGTTTAAATGCACCTAATTTTTTAACCGAAATAATTGACACGGAATTATTATTCTGAATTTTTAACTTTTGATGTGATAGGATAGGCATAAAGTATGACAGATCACTGAGCTCATCTATGCCGACTTGTTTGCTAAACTGTGATTTGTCAATCGTTAGATAAAAGTCTTGGTCTTCTCTCCTTCATCTTTTTTTTTAATGTATTATACCATATGGACAATTGTCTGAAATAAAAGTTGAATTAAATTGTTAGATGCCATTTGGAAATATTTTTGATGTAAAGTAGCATTCTTTCGTTGCCCTCTTTAATGTTGCATATGAGACAAGTTCGGAAAGTTCTCATTTTCATGAGTTAAGAGAAGAGAACACCGTCTTTCAAAGTACTTACTACAAACTTTATGCATTTGGGCAGTAGACCTACTTTCATTAGTCAGAAACTCAGATAATTCTTGTTCATTTTCATTGCATCTAGAAAAATGTACTTCATTTTTATGGGCCTTTGCTGTAAACCTTTCATCTGAATCCTTTTCCTCGATTTTCTCTAGTCATTGATTTTTTAGCAAAATCCGAACCAAATCAATTCGTAAAAGACATCTCAATATAATTATACAAGTAATCCTCAAATTAGTGACATGGACCTACAATATACTGGACCTTTTTAGGCATCCACCTGTGGACTTTCACTAAAGGTCTTGGTCTCCTAATCATACAAGAAACAATGTCTGATTTAATCAATCAATGTAGTGGGTCCAGACAAAGAAGGGGGTGTGAGACCATCCACAGACAAAGAAGGGGTTGTAAGACCATCCACATACAAATAAGAGGGTATAAGACCATCCACATACAAATAAGAGGGTATAAGACCATCCACAGACAAAGAAGGGGGTATAAGACCATCCACAGACAAAGAAGGGGTGTAAGACTATCCACAGACAAAGAAGGAGTGTAAGACCATCCACACACAAAGAAAGGGGTGTAAGACCATCCACATACAAAAATGGGGTGTAATACCATCAACGAACAATTCAAAGAAAGGGATGTAATACCATCAACAGACAAAGAAGGGGTATAAGACCGTCCACAGAAAAAGAAAGGGGTGTAACACCATCCACAGACAAAGAAGGGGTGTAGGACCGTCCACAGACAAAGAAGGGGGTGCAAGACAATCCACTGGCAAAGAAAGGGGTATAGGACCACTTACAGACAAAGAAGGGGTATAAGACCATCCACAGACAAAAAAGGAGGTGTAGGAACGTTAACGTCCACAGACAAAGAAGGGGATGTAAGACCACCCACAGACAACGAAGGGGTGTAAGACCATCCACATACAAAGAAGGGATTATAAGACCACCAACAGACAAAGAAGTGGGTGTAGGACCATCCACAGACAAAGAAGGGGGTGTAGGACCATCCACAGACAAAGAAGTGGGTGTAGGACCATCCACAGACAAAGAAGGGGGTGTAGGACCATCCACAGACAAAGAAGGGGGTGTAGGACCATCCACAGACAAAGAAGTGGGTGTAGGACCATCCACAGACAAAGAAGGGGGTGTAGGACCATCCACAGACAAAAAAGTTGGTGTAGGACCATCCACAGACAAAGAAGGGGGTGTAAGACCATCTACAGACAAAGAAAGGGGCGGTTTAATACCATCAACAGACAAAGAAGGGGTATAAGACCATCCACAGAAGGGGGTATAAGACCGTCCACAGACAAAGAAATGGGTGTAAGACCATCCACAGACAAAGAAGGGTGCATAAGACCATCCACAGACAAAGAAGGGGGTGTAGGACAATCCCCAGAAAAAGAAGGGGGTGTACGGTGGGGGGGGGGGGGTGTAGGACCATCCACATACAAAGAAGGGGTGTAAGACCATCAACAGACACAGAAATATAAAAAGTTCTTTGTATGGTCATTAATAATTAATGGCAGGTTTCCCGTGGGAATTCCAGAATATTTTTCACATGCCAGCATCGTCACTCAACGAGATTTCAAGCAAGGGGAAATCTTGCCATTCCAAAATACAAAAGTAATGTTGGTCAATTTTCTGTCCGATATTCTGGTGCTAATTCATGGAACGAGATACCAGAAAATATTTTAAACATGACTCTAAAATTATATTTAAACGGAAATTAAAGCAATTCTTACTTTAGTTATATAATTATTTATTTTATTTATCTTATTTATGAAAAAGTGTAGTAATATTTAAATTTTAAAATATATAAATGGGATTGTTTTAACTTATTAAGTTTTTATTTTTAGTTTGTGTAAAAGGGGCTGGACTTGATTAGTGTTTACACTATTTTCTAGCCCCTTCCTTATGTTTTAAAATTTAATATTATTTATCATTGTAAAACAAAATATTATTTGGAAAATAAAGTTGAAGTTGAAGTTAATATATTGATATAAACACGATCATCATACTATTCATTTGACATTCAAATACAGTCTCAAAAAGAAGCTCATACTATCACCTTTTCGAGGTTTTACGGTATTCAATAACATGTATGTTATTTCCTCTGTCAAATAACTTTTAGCGAATCAGAAGGTGCCAACATCATTGAACTAATGGTACCACCAAGCACAATGTTTACCAATTTTATGTACTATATACAATTTAAGTCCATTAATCATTTAATATAATTACGCCTATCAGGTCAAAGTTCAAAATTAGATGCATTTAAGACCAACAAAAACCACATACAGTATATTCACATAATTAAAAATCAATAAATTAATGTCAAAGGTCATAAATTGCATTTCCAATCATTTTATGTGAAAATGTTTCATTACTACAAATATAAATGTATTTATTCTGAACAAAATGACACCAAAATCGATTGAAAATGACCAGTAGTTAGAACAGAGATATACAAATACGAGGTCAAAGGTCAAACTGTAAGAATCGTCATTTCCGGTCATTTTTGGACGAAACTTTTCATTAGAGCAAATAGAAATATATAGTTTGTGAACAATTTGAGACCAGAAAGTCTAATGTGTATAGTTGCCAAGATATGACATTTTTTGTTTTTATGGTGGCCATTTTGAAATCAAGATTGCCGCCATACCGGACGTTGGACACTTGGCACCCCTCGATATTTTGAATCTATATACATCAAAGAAACTTTGTGGAAAGTTTCATGCTTTGGTAATAAAGTGCACAACTTGGCTATTTTTATGGCGTTAACTGCTCTACTATAATAAGGAAGACTAGCTACGTCTGTGTTTTACGTTAGTATACTTTATATGTAGATAATTTATTGTTTAATTAGGGAGTGGTTTTTAATCTACTACAGTCGCTGACTCTCTAGGCCTACTACTACTAAGTACTACTAGCATGGTCCGGAGTAAATTACTTATGCTACAGTACCAGCCTAGTCATCAAGGCTAGGCCTAAGTTACTGTATTTCTAATGTTGACCTTGTTCCTGCACTATAACAATGTCCTTATGGCAGGTAGTGCCAGGATCAATAACATCCTTTACAAATTGCCATCATTCAAGCATAAAAATAGGTTAACTTCTTGCTAATTGCTTTGTTCATTTATTTTGTAGGCCCTAGCTTAGCCCTACATTTTTTAGAATGCTTCAAATCAGTTTGAACATTTGAAGGAGTAGACTCTGATTCAATTGTGTCTGTGTTTAACTTTTAGTGTTTTAATTTTGAAGCAGAAAACAGGAACATCTTTAAATCTATTCATCGTTTGATTTGACAGGTAAACTCCGGTCTAGACCTACAACCATTGAAATCTTGAAAAGGAATGATGGCTAATAACTTTTGTAAAGACACCTTAAGATATAATGTTTTATTTCTTTTATTCTAATATCTAGAGTATGGCCTGCATTCCACCACCAAATTTTAGCTGGGTGGTAGCAAGCCGATTAGCTGCCCATGCCTTACCAGAATCTAAGCAACATCTCCAGTACCTGTTCAACATCGGTATCTATCATTTAGTTACTTTAATGAGCGAAGGCATTCCTCCGATGGAGACCGTACCAGAATTGAAATGGACAAGGATACCTATAGAAGATTTTACACCACCGTCTATTTCTCAGATTGAAACATTTGTGGACATTGTTGATTCTGCAGTTGCAGTAGGTAAAGTGAGTACTAAAGTCATGATTTACATCACAGAGGCAGAGAATGGCTAAGCTGGCCACCATATTTTTTAGACGAAAGTGTCTGAGAGATTCCTATCTAGGAAAACAACTTTATGTAATTAACATTGTATAAAACTTACACCAAGTAAAAAGAGGAAAATCATGATTCATTGTTTCAATCTTTATTGGATCATCATCACTGATTGGAATCATCAGTACATCTGTTGGTTTTTAAAGTATATATGTATATTATTTCAATTTGTTATAGGCAGTATCAGTACATTGTTTACGTGGAAGAGGTAGAACTGGCACCATGCTGGCTAGCTATCTGGTCAAGTCAAAAGGTATCTCACCAGAAGAAGCTATTAGAGAAGTGAGGACAATGAGACCAGGCTCAATAGAAACATCAAGTCAGGAGGATGTCATCAAGGAATACTCAGTATTTCTTAAGGCTCATTCTAGGTATTATGTTTGTCATAATGATATGAACTTTTACACAAATCAGACCGATCCATTATGTGGTTTGGTCATCACCTGGACCCAGAATCCCCCAATACTGTTCAAGGAATCTTGCAGTAGAGGAAAGGGAAGCAAGTCTCTATGTCCATATATGTGCACAATGAATAAACTTTGTATTCAATGTGTGTGTGGTAAATAAATAAAATACTGGTTCCTAGGTTGTCAGAAATCGAACACCCTCTCAATTGTTTGACTGTGAAAAATTAACCAAAGCTTTCTTTTTATCCTGATATAGGTATTTAGATTCAAGGGAGAAGCCCCCTCCTTACTTCTCATGGGTTGTGCCAAATCTTCTAGCAGCACATGGCTTCCCAACAGAACCTTGCCATTTTGAATACCTCAGTTCAATTGGTATACGACACATGGTATCGGTAGCAACAGAGAACCGGCCTGATATAGACCAGTGTGTAGGTATGAAGTGGACATCTATTGGAGTAGATGATTTCAAAGCACCAAACCTAAACCAAGTTACACAATTTATACAACTTGTTGAAGATACTCAAGAAAAAAATGAGGTTTGTCCAACACCAAAGTTTATATTTCAAACTCAAAACTCCAAATATAATTTTTAAAATTTTTATATATGATATAGGCCTACTTAGTAATATGATTTTTTGTATATAACATTTTAAATATTATTTATCATCTCGTCTAAGGAAATCAAATTATGTCAATAAATAAATTATTAGAATTTTTTTTATTTAGGATTTTAACACATTCCATATAATATCAAAATAATCAAATAAGAAAATGCAACATGTATATGTAATCTTACAATGTTTCTTTATCACTGATAATCTCATAATAGTGTATTCGATTCTTATGAATCACACTGTTGATTTTTGTATTCTTTTTGTTTGTGCATCTTGGACAGCTCCCATAATTGTGCAGCTGATGTCGGTGATATTTTGATAAAAATCCATGCAATTGCTAAATAAAATGTGAACTTTCTTTACCATTTTAATAGGCCTTGTCGGTGCATTGTCAACGTGGTTGCGGAAGAACAGGCTCTTTACTAGCCTGTTATTTTATCAAAGCGTTTGACATGAACGCAGAAGAGGCGGTTGAAAAGATCCGAGAACTGCGATATGGGTCAATTGAAACTACTGAACAACAAACAATAGTTCATGAATATTTTGATAGCTTGCAAGTTTAATTGTTTCGTTTTAAAGGATTTCATTAATCGGTGCTGTAATTTTTTTTAAATATTGCAGATAGAGTCAGTTATTATTATTCTTACTACAGTATATACCCTCCTCTTTTGGGACACCCATATTCACAGGCCCACCCAGCCAAAGTTTCCCCCCCCCCCCCCACCACCACATTATTGACTCCCAAAAGGTGTCCCTTAATAGAGGTCCTTTTGTATTTTTTTTAAATCTTATATACAGTATTTATTTGTTTACTCATTTGTCAATGAAAAAACATAAAAAAAAAAATATTGATTCACAAACTGTGAAGTGTTTTCCTCGCACAATGTTTTATTTATATGTTGTATCATACATATCTGTAGTTTTACAATAATGGACTTGAAACCATGATTGCGTATTTTACAACAACAGAAATTATTATTAGTATTTTTTTTAAATTTGAAATATAAGGCAGCCTATGTATGAATTTTAATTCCTAATTACACAGTATTTTAAAGGTTACTAAACTTTATAATAAATTTATAAATAACATATCTTTTTAAGTAGTTTTTTGTTTATTATTTTGAATTTCAAAAATGAATTGGTTGTTTTAAACAACTGGAGTGTATCATAAAACAGGCTGTGTTTTCCACAAAAAAATATGTACAACCATTTTAGAAAATAAAGATTTTCATATATTCATCTAATTATCTTACTGTGTTTATGTTAAATCTGTGGGAAAGTCCAACAATAATAATTATAAATAATTATAATAATTATTTTCATTAAAACACATTTTTAGATTTTTTAAACTTTTCTTAAATATTTTTCTGAAAAGCGCCCTCTTTTTAAATTATTAGAAGAATGCGGGGAGGCTGTTCTTATTTCCATTGAAATAATGATAAAAATTAATAAAATAAAACGAAGTTTAAAACAAATTATTTCCTTAGAAAAAAGACCAAATAAACAATTAAATTTAACCAAAAACATGTTGACTTCCAGACAATTTTTTTCTGATTCAATCACATCGGTTTTATTTGATAGCCTTGGTTTTAAAAGTTAATTTATTTTATCTAATTTTTGAAAACTGAATTTGATTTTTGTTTGCGGGACAATATATCTTTAACAATCAATTTGAATTTAAGTTAAAATATTTGTTGCAATTTAATGATAATTGTGCCATCATTGCAATGATTAAACCCCTGTATTGTTTCTCAATAATACTTGTTATTTTACTGATGAGTTTACTTGCATTGTACGGCATTTTTTCTGGTCAGATTCCATTCCTTCTTCTTCTACCTTGGTGTTGATATTATCTGAAAGCTGTGAGGTACTCGTGTTGCTGCTATTTTTCCACGTAAATTAGGAGTTGGAGCATTTTCTGGCCTGGTAATATTGAAATTCATCATGATATTTGTAAAGAATAAATACAGCTCCATTTTAGCCAATTGCTGCCCGAGACACTCACGACGACCTACATGAGAGTATAAATCATTTTATTTGTATTAATTAATTAATTAATAATAATTAATGAAGGCGCATTTCCCACAACCCACTCTTCTATATCAAATAGGCTATAATCTGATTTTTTGTTTTGCCATAATAGGCTACAATCAAAATATGAATGTTTGAATTTTGATCTTCAATGGACTCCATTGGAAACTTCAAGCGCCATTTATCGTAATGATTAATAACAAACACACTAACAAACTTTAGTTTGTAATAATTCTACTTTGTAGTAGAGTTTGGAATGAGTTTGTTAGTAGATCAGCTGACAAACACCGTCTGTGTTGGCCTAAAGGTTTCTGAGCAGAAAAAATCCAACAGCGGGTAAACTCGAAGTTTCCAAACAAAAGTTTGCTAGTGTATTGTACTTCTTGTTTGGAGACTATTTTGAGAAGTGATTCATATCTTATCTAGCCCAATTACTGGAGCCCCTCATTGTTTCTATATGGAGGAAGACTGTAAAGCACCCACGACTGAGTTCTCAAACCTCAGCAAACTATAGTTTGTCAAGAAGTTACACGGCCTAACTTCTGCAAACTACAGTTGGCAAACAAAACAGTAGACTAGGTCAGCATATACTGATGTTACGTACGGTATATTGCTAATCATCTTTTAGACTAATAATATAAACTATGGTCTTACCAATACAAAACGGTATTAATTCTTCTCGACGAATTACTTGATTGTTTTCATCAAGGAATCGTTCCGGATGAAATGCTTCTGGATTTTCCCAAATTTTTGGATCTCGCAGAACAGCAAATATGTTTGGAATGAAGATTGTACCCTTTTCGACATCATAACCTCGGAAGGTGGTGTTAAAAGAGGCGGCATGAGGCACTCCTAGAGGAACAATCGCTCCCATTCTCTGAATCTCCAAGAGCACAGCTTCAGTGTAAGGAAGCTTTTGAATATGAGCTTTTGTTGGATGGTTGCCTGCTCCCACCACCTGATCAAGTTCATCCTGAACCTTCTGTTGAACCTCTGGATATAGACACATGTACAGCATTGCCCAGAGGAGTGTTGTTGCTGTGGTTTCCGTACCAGCGACGAATAAATCTGCAGTAACAAATGCCATGTTATCCTCATCGAAGGAACTTGTAATGTCGTCTTTGTTCTTGGTAATTTCATTTCGAAAAATATCAACAAAATCACGTGGGTTTTCTGGGTCGTATTCTCGCAAATGTTCATTGAAAATATCCAACTGGAAAGCCTTGAACGTTAGATAATTTTTCCACAACTCAGCAAAAGCAGTACGCGGAAAATATTTTAAAACGGGAAAGAAATTCATTGCGCTAGCATTGGTGGAAAGTTCAATACTGCGGTGCATTACTCTAAGCATTTCCAAAAACACTGCGTCATTGTAATCAAATCGACGACCAAAGAGAATTGAACACGTGACATTTGATACGGATGTACTGGTGAGATGTGCAGGATCAAATGGAACATTGGTGAAGTTGTTTTTGATGTGATCAACGAATACATCTATTTCTTCTGTAATTTTGTCCTCAAAAGTCTGTTTTCCCATGCCGAAAGTACGAAGCACAGAAAGAGCAAAACGCCTCTGATCCTTTTGTCCGTTCTCGTGATAAGCTCCGATGAGACCTTCGTTTAAAGAAATTATGCGTGTTTTAGATGTTATTCTCATCATGGAGGAAATTTCCTCCACGTTCTCATGTATGTGGTTTTAATAAAAGGCTTTCAATACTATACTTATAATTTTACAACAATTTTGTGTAATCATACACGCTCAAGATTCAACATAATAGGTTCTTTTTTAGTTTAAATCTTCTATTTTAATGATACTGGACATTTATAAGAGAGGTAACAAATAGCCTATTCAGACTCTGTTCCAACTGTTTAGGATTGTGAATAGTATTTCCAATTGGACAATTAAAAACATTCATAGATAGGCCTATAAGTACACTTCAACTGAATGAGACTAAAAACTTTAAAAATGCTCTCATTTAAGCACCTTCTTTTTTAGTTAGAGTTTTATACCATGACTTTCTACATCCAATAGGCATAAAAAGCCTGCATCTTCTTTTCAAATAACCTACCTCGTCCTTTACTGATACCATCAAACATTACCATCCTTGGCCTGTCGTTGAAGGTGTCTCCAGATTTCACAAAAGCCTCCTTGATGCTGTCATAGTCACTCAATACCACTACTGGAAATACACCAAGTTTCAATCTCATAACATTGCCATACTTTTTAGCCAATGTCGTCATGGTCTCGTGGGGGACCTCGCCCACCAGTGACAAAATATTCCCAATGTACGGCCATCCCCATGGTCCAGGTGGCAATTTTGTTTTTCTGCGAGTCCCATACAAAAAATATACGAACAGAACGAACGTAACTATTGGTAGAAAGACAGACTTCCACTCAAAATGTGCAGTCGCCATTATCTTATATCAAACGTATGCTGTTGTGCAAGAGTTTACAACGGTAGATATATATATATATATATATATGACACCTCTTTCAATGTAAATATGAATATTCAATCGAGATTACTGATTTGTGCACATAGCCTAATATTGGTATGTTTACTTTACTTGTGTACTTTACCGTACATACCACACGATAAGCATCAATATTTCAATATGAAATTAGGCCTATACATAAATTAAAGTTCAAGAATCAAAATGCAGCCCTTCACAAATCGTATGACCTTGACATCAGTTGTGTAGGTCCAGTGTGGCCAGCGATCGAAAGTAAATTATGCTAGATGGCAGCACAACATTATTCCAGATTATGCCAGACACAATTACGACGAAAATGTCACAAAAACAATGAATTATAGGGCGGTGTAAAAAAAAGGTCTTCTAAAAAGATGACTTTTACAAAATATGCACGTACATCATATTTGTACAAAGTTAGCAATTGGTCAATGTCTGAACTATCAACCAGGCGAGATTTCTATTACTAAATGTTCTTTCATGAGTATTGTTATATGTTTACAAGGTCAAATTGTATATTACATATTGTATTCTGGAACTATCATATGCAAGATGAGTTTATGACAGATGAGTTTATGACAGATGAGTTTATGACAGATGTCTTTTATGACATTTTTATGAACTTGAACTTCATATTTATCTAGTAGTACGTTAGTCGTGTGATAACAAAAGATATGTTCTATTTATTATTATTCTAATGTATTCTGATGTATTGTCCCTTGAAACACAAAAAATGAAGGTCGAAATATTCTAAATTTAAATTGGCCATATCAAAGTAGTAATATTAAAGTTATTCACTTTAAGTCGAAAATTCGAGCCAAGAACAACAAGTTTACGTAATTAACAAGTAAATTAATTTGATTGCATTTCGTCTGGAAAATCGTCGTAAACAAAGCTTTCAAACCACGAGTAGGTATGCATAATAGCCTATGCATGATGCTAATTAGGATTGTTTACAACTCGTCACGGTTGAGAAGGTGTTTTCACACAGATCGCGAGGAAGTTTTATATGAGTATGCATACAGAGTAGCTATTGTCAAACAAGCGCGTTGCATTATGAGATGTTTTTGATCGAAAACTTTGACTGGAAGTCAAAGTTATTTTTTGAACAAAAAAATGTCTGTATTTCAGTTAAATTATTTTTTTTCGACTACTATTATGATACTTCAAAATGACCCACTTTTTTCGAAATCTATTTAATATTTTTTTTGGAATTAGTCAAAGGGACAAATTTTGAAGAAACCTTGAACTTTTACATAATTTAAACAAAATGAATCAGCCATACCACGAGGAATGTACTTCTATTCAATCCTGTTTTATAATAATCCTATTATTTATTAAATATTAACAATACTTACTATATAGGCCTATGTATTAAATATTAATATAGGCCTACTTAAATAGTAGCTATTATTTAAAGCTAAGCATCGAGTATTCCAATTGAGCCGTTCAGCTTTAGCTATATCATTTTGAATCATATTGATTATTTCTACTCAATTTTAATCCTGTAGTGTTTTTTTTTTTTTGGTGTGGAGGTGGAGAGGGTCTTGTAGCTCTATTACTACTATCGTCTGACCTTATGCAATAAGCACATAATAAACAACAATACTGATATCTGGCCTACTGGGCCTAATATTAAATATTTAAACATCGGGTTTGCCAATATTGAGAATGATATAGCCATGGTTTCAGGAGAAATTTATTTTGAATGGCGAAATTTCTATTCTCTTTTATTTCCTTTCTAAGTATACATTACGCCTGCTCCTTTATAAACCTAGGTCATGCAGTGCCAGCACCATGTTGAGCTATGGAGAATTACTTTTTTTTCCGAAATAAAAGATGAATGAATGAATGATCCAGTACTATCGTGCGTCGTTCTTGTTTTAATATAAAAGGCATCAATAAAGGTTAATTGTAGTTCGCAATGATGACGTAATCTTGTTTGTTTAGTGTCTTGTACATTTAAATTACTGCGTTATATACTATAGTATGTGTGCTTTCATTCATTTTAGTTCTTTTAACTCACGAAAAAAATGAAGAGGATCTTTCTGACCTATTACATTATACAGAACGTAATTGTTGTTATTGAAATAAATATTGAAAAATATGTCAGGTGTCTCGTATAGGCCTACTTAGAAACAAACTTTACAAAATCCTGATACGATTACAAAATGACGTCAAACTGTTATTACCTCTATCAATTCTCTGGGTATTAAACAATTGCTGATACTTGTTACCGTACCTAGTTCATTGTTTGATTGTAAGTACAGGGTTACGGACGGGCCAGATCTACTTTTTTGGTAAAAATGGTATCAGATTGGTGATTCTACCATACATTTTTAGAAAGCTCATTATGTCCTATATTTCAGAAATTTATGATATAAATATAAAATAGCCATTATTAATGTTTATTTAACAGCTTTAACATAAAGTTTGCGGTACACCACGGTATATTTCTGTTCTGAAAAGAAGAAAATGCAGAAAGTCCAGGAAAGGGACTGACATGAAAGCTTCTCACTCTTGAAGATGTATATTTCATCGAAACGTCGACAAAACTTAACAATTCTTTTCAAACTAAATATGGGTTGTGTACCGCAAACAATTTATTTAAACATATCAATTTCGCCATGCAAACCTTTAAAAACATATTTAACACCGCCTACGGAAAATATGCAACACGATATTTGGGATACATTTTTGCGTCTCGTTTTAACGGCATCATGGACCATAAATAACACGCGACTGCAGCCATGTAATGGCCTTTGTATAACATGATGATGTTACAAAAAAGTAATAATTACCTTGGTAATTGTTGCACTTGGCCTACATTTTTGTCAAGTACCAAAGTACCCTATACTCATTTGCTAACAATTAACAGATATATTCTATTCATTCGACAAACTAGTTTAGATTTAACAAGCGAAGTGTGACATTTTTAAAAACTTCACTTTGCCTGGATTTAAAAATATACCATGAATATGAATATCTCGATTCAGGTGTTTTTATGAACTTTCGAGGGTGTTGTTGTATATAATCTGCCCATACAACAGCAACTTCCGTGTTAACAATGAGCAGAAATTATATTATTTATATATAACTTAAAATTGTATTTGTTTTGGTCAAAATCGACATTTCCCATGCTTGTCACATGTTACAGTACAAACTATAATAAAAAATACTGTACAGTGTTGAAAATCATTAATATTATTACTAAATATGGGCACAATAAGAGAGTATATTTGAACATGTTCTAACATTTGGCACGAGTTGACGTGTCAGTCGACTTGCGCATGCATATTATATCATAACAATGACGTCATAAGGCATCGGTCGACATACTGGACGTTCAAATCGAAAGGTCCATGTCCTTCGTTCCCATTGACATATCCGGGTAGACGCTCCGCCGGAATGGACAATTACAAATACTGCGATCTGCTTTTATAAACAACCTGTGCACCGTTGAATTCTTGTAAACAGTAGATTCTACGTAAATTTTATATTGACGTAGTTCAACTGTCATTGAGAATAATACCCGTGATCCAATTTGTATGTATAACAATAATAATAAGATCCCGTTAATATGAGAATTATCTGTTCAAAGATGAGGCGTTTGCTAAACAATGCGCTCAAGCGTCAAAATAAATCTCTATTCATAGGTTTGATCTCTAGGTTTAAATTAGTTTACGTCACTAACATAACAGATTATGATTGGTCAGAGGTTTACAGTTAAATTATGATTGGTTAGAAATTTCGGTATTGGTTATATATAAACTTGAATATTGTGGAAAAATATTGTTTAAAGATATACATTTCTTTTCACAATGGCGTTTATTTCGTTACTTGGAATATATTCTGAAGTTACTCAACTGACAAACTTAGATCAATGGAAGACTCTACTTTCAATAATTGTTTGCATTTTATTATCAATCAATTATTGGAAACGTAACAAATCAAGCGTACCACCTGGTCCGCGGGGATGGCCGTATATTGGAAACCTTCTGACATTATCAGGCGAAAGTCCTCATGAAACATTAACGGAGATGGCAAAAAGATATGGTAACGTGATGGCATTGAAACTTGGTGTATTTCCTGTTGTCGTATTGAGTGACTATGAGAGCATCAAGGAGGCTTTTGTGAAATCTGGAGATAAGTTCAGCGACAGACCAAAAATTTTGATTTTTGAAGGTTTCAACAAAGGACGAGGTGAGTCAAATTGACTGTCTTATGTGAATGAGTGATAGTGAAACCTATTTAAGCTACTAAATAATTCTGATTGATTTGGTTTGTGAGTATAAATGTGGTCTTGTTTTCAGGAGAATCAATTAATCTTCCTCCTCACCCACCTACCGTAAAATACATTGTTAAAGTTCAATAATTCATAACTATTTACTGATAATATCATCTAATCTTAGAGCATGTATCGTGGATACTGTTAGTATTAAAGTTATAATCTGTTTAACGCGCTGTTTTTTTTTTATACAATTTATGATAGGTGTTATAGGCGCTTGTCACGAAAATGGACAAAAGGAACAACGGCGGTTTGCAATGTCAGTGCTTCGTGGTTTTGGTATGGGCAAAACAAGTTTCGAGGAAAAAATTAACAAAGAAATTGATATTTACATGGACCACATTAAGAAAACATACCGAAATAATGCCTTTGATCCAGCACACATTACCAATACTTCTGTTTCAAATGTGTTGACTTCAGTCCTCTATGGTCGTAGATTTAGTTATGATGACCCGTTACTACAAGAAATGTTGCGTATTGTTAATCGATGCGTAGAACTTGCGACCAATGCCAGTTCAATGAACTTTTTGCCCATTTTAAAATATTTTCCAAACACGACTTTTGCTGAATTCTGGAAGCTACATGTTAACTTAAAAGAAATTCAAGTAAACATTCTCAAAGAACATTTAGAAGATTATGATCCAGACAATCTTCGAGATTTCGTCGATATATATATTAATGAAATTGCAAAGAATAAAGATAAAATGACTTCTTTTGACGAGTATAATCTGACATGTGTGACAACGGATTTATTCATTGCTGGATCTGAAACCACAGCAACAACACTTCTCTGGGCAATTTTGTATATGTCTCTATATCCAGAGGTTCAACAGAAGGTTCAGAATGAACTTGATAAGGTGGTAGGAGCAGGCAATCATCCGACAAAAGCTCATATTCCACAGCTTCCTTACACTGATGCTGTGCTCTTGGAGATTCAGAGAATGGGAGCAATTACCCCTCTAGGTGTACCACATGCAGCTACAATCGACACCACCTTCCGAGGTTATGACATTAAGAAAGGAACAATCTTTATCCCCAATATGTTTGCAGTTCTGCGAGATCCCAAAGTTTGGAAAAATCCAGATGTGTTCTGTCCAGAAAGATTCCTTGATGCAAATAATCAAGTAACTCGTCCAGAAGAATTCATTCCCTTTTGCATCGGTGAGTAATAAATAGGCCTATACATTTAATTTACTTTCAACAGTGCCTAAGAAACATTTTTACATGTAATTTCAAGGTTAATAAAAACATCTCCAAAACCAAATCTTTTATACCATTTGAATTTTATTAAATAAAAGATATTTATTAAATAAGAGATACAGATTATTTACAAACGTACCATAGTCAATGCCGATTGCTTGGGGTTATTATGTTGAAAGATACGGTAGAAGTTACAGAATAGAAAATAAATAATAACATACTTCAATTTTCCATTCAGGTCGTCGTGAGTGTCTAGGACAGCAATTGGCTAAAATGGAGTTGTATTTATTCTTTACAAATATCATGATGAATTTCAATATTACCAGGCCAGAAAACGCACCGGCTCCTAATTTAGGTGGAAAGTTGGCAGCAACACGAATACCTCACAGCTTTCAGATAATAGCAACACAAAGGTAGCCTATTGGAAAGAAAACGCGAGTAAGCTTCCAAAAGGAATCTCCGCAACATCGAAACAATATAAATTTCTTTTCAAAAGCGAAAAAGAAATTTTGCTTCATATGTTTGAAGACATGTTCTTGAATTAACCAATTAGATTTTGCGATATCAGTTTGCAAAATTTTACAACTTCCATTATTTATTTTTTTTTTTGCAAAATACAAAAAAAGGTTACAGCATAACGAATCTTCCATTATTATTGGAAAGAATGTTAATTTGATCTGAAGGTGGTTGTGGTGGGATGTCGCGCTTTTTTCTTTTTGTGTTGGCAGGTGTATTGTTTCAAGCTTTTTTTCCCTTCTGTCTTGTTGTATTTTGTATATGAAATATGAAAGTGGAAAAAACAAAGCCATATACATGGCTGCAGTCGCGTGCTCAAATTTAAGTTGGTGTTTATCGACCGACCAACGGGAAGGTGGAGGAGTTGCTGTGTACTTAAACAACGAGATGACTACTAATAAGTTGAGACCAGATCTTAAGAATGAAAATTTGGAAATGTCTATTATTGAAATTAAACAACTAAATTCAAAACTATTCCTCCTTTTATCATGGTATAAACCCCCAAATTCTGATATGCAGATCTTTGATAAAATAGAAGAGGTACTAGAGAATGTTGAAAGTACAAATTTAGAATATATCATAATGGGGATGTAAATTGTCACCCTCATTCTAAAAACCTATCTTGTTATACTAAAAAAATTAATTGATATTGCTAAAAATGTTCATATTTACACAACAGTTCTTAATAGGATCTCCAAATCAGGTGTATTACATACAGGTATTAGTGACCATTCTGCTATCTATGTAATTGTTAGTAAACAAGAAAAGTGTAAAGCTCATAATCATAAATACAAAACAGGTAGAAACTACAAACATTTTAATGAAAATTAATTTAAAAAGGATACTGAAAAAATAAACTGGCAAAAAATTTATAATGATATTGATGACGCTATATATTTTTTTGAAACTAACTTTCTTTAAATTGCTAATGATTATGCCCCGCTAAAAAAGAAGGTGCGAAACAAAACTATTCCTTGTCTAACAGATGATCTAGTTAGGTCAGTGCGTAAGCGTGACGTACTAAGAAAGAAAGCATTTAAAACTAACACACCTGAACTGTGGGCTCAATAAAAACAAGGTAAAATTAAGGTAAATGTAAAAAGAATGTAAAACAGAATATTTTTCTAAACAATTAGATACAAAGGATTCAAAGAAAATATGGGAAACTTTAAGATATATTGTTCCAACAAAGAGTATAAATACAGAAATATCCAACATAAAAAACAAGTGATAATAAATTAACAGCAGATTCTTCTAAAATAGCCAACAATTTAAACAAATATTTTTTTAAAATAGGACCTGACCTGTATTCCGCCAGAAATTCCTAGATTACTTATTGAAGATAATACTAATCAAAGCAGGGATCCACTTAAATTTAGTTTTGTAAACCAATAATACATTTATGAACAATTAAACGCACTCTCTGTAAGTGAAGCAACAGGCTTCCAGCTAAAATGCTCAAGTTGGTAATTGATCAAATCGTTGGACCTCTCACTTATTTGGTAAATCTTTTACTCTCAACTAGTACTTTTCCGAAAAGATGGAAAGGTGCCCAATTTTTAAAGAGGGAGAAGGGGACAGAAGCTATAGCAATTATAGACCCATATCAATTTTATTTATTCTTTCTAAAATTATCGAGAGGGTTGTATTTGATCAGGCCTATCAATTTATTAACTAAAAAAATATGATTTATGCTTACCAATCCGGATTTCGTCCTAATTTCTCAACTGTATCTTCATTATTAAATATTACAGAAGAGTGGATAAATGATATTGATTGTGGGAAGTATATATATTGGTTTAGTCATGCTTGATTAAAAAAAATCTTTGGATACGGTAGACCATACCATACTTATAGACAAGCTTAAATCATTTAACTCATGTCTCTATTATGGTTTAAAAACTACCTTTGTGATCAAATAATACACCACGAAAAACACCCAAAATATAATAGTTTGGTATTTTATAGCAGCTGTAGTTGTATTTATATATAATTATTCTAATACTTCACGTCTTACTTCTATTAGTTACCAATTCATATTTTATCATTGAAATGTTTTAAACTGCCGATTGAATGACAGACTTCAACGTGCATGTCCCTCTCATGCACGTTGTCACTTTCTGATGCGCACCGTAGATTAATATTTACACAGCACAAATCCCATATCCAGTCATGCTTCAATTTTTTAGCTTACAGATATTTCAAAGTGAAGAAATACTTATATCAATGGCCAAAAAAATGGCCGAATTTTATTATACTTACTTATCCATGCAAATTAGTATATAACCACATATAAATGCAGAAAAAGACCCATGCGGAGGACGGGTAATAGCTAGTAGTTTTAATGTTTTTTTAAATTTCTGCCAAAAAGGGTAAAGACTGTAGATATTTGTTTATATGCATTATATATATAGGTCTGGTGAAAAAGAATTGTTAGAAATTGTTTTTGTCCCGTTAATATGAGAGTAAACCCGTTCAAAGATGAGGTGTTTGCTAAACAATGCGCTCAAAGTGTCAACATAAATCTCTATTCATAGGTTTGATCTCTAGGTTTAAATTAGTTTACGTCACTAATATAACAGATTATGATTGGTCAGTGGTTTACAATTAAATTATGATTGGTTAGAAATCTCAGTATTGTGGAAAAATTATTGATGACGATGAGAAAACTTCTCGAAAAAGACATACATTTCTTTTCACAATGGCGTTTATTTCGTTACTTGGAATATATTCTGAAGTTACTCAACTGAAAAACTTAAATCAATGGATGCTAGATCTCTAGCTAGAAATTAGTTTACGTCATTAGGTTATGATTGATCAGTGGGTTGCAATATTAAATTGTGATTGGTTAGAAATTTCGTTATTGGTTATATAAACTTGAATAGCGTGGACATAGTTCATTGATGATTATGATTTTATACTATCTCTTTTCACAATGGCGTTTATTTCGTTGCTTGGAATATCTTCTGATATTACTCAACTGGAACTGTTACAACTGCAATTGAAGTCTCTTTTGCTTCCAATAATTATTTGCATATTATTATCAATTAATTATTGGAAACGTAACACATTAAGCGTACCACCTGGTCCGCGAGGATGGCCGTATATTGGAAACCTTCTGACATTATCAGGCGAAAGTCCTCATGAAACATTAATGGAGATGGCAAAAAGATATGGAAGCGTGATGGCATTGAAACTTGGTGTATTTCCAGTTTTCGTATTGAGTGACTATGAGAGCATCAGAGAAGCTTTTGTAAAATCAGGAGATACGTTCAGTGACAGACCAAAGATTGCGGTTTTTGAAGGTTTCAACAAAGGACGAGGTGAGTAAAATTTTTCAGTCTCAGGTGAATGAGTGATGGTGAAACCTATTTACGCTACTAAATAATTCCGATTGATTTGGTTTGCGAGGATAAATGTGGTATTCCGGTTATTATGGGAATCAATTATTTATCCTTATCCACCTTCATTACCGTACATCATTCAATAAATTCACCATTCACTGATAATACAATATCGTCTAATCTAAGAGCAAATATTGTGATTAACCTGGTCAACTTTAGTTGATTAATTTTAACGAGCTGATTTTTTTAAAACTTATGATAAGGTGTTCTTGGCGCTTTTCACAAAAATGGACAAAAGGAACAACGGCGGTTTGCAATGGCTGTCCTTCGTGGTTTTGGTATGGGCAAAACAAGTTTCGAGGGGAAAATTAACGAAGAAATTTATATGTACATTGACCATATCAAGAAAACATATCGAAATAATGCCTTTGATCCAGCACATATTACCAATACTTCTGTTTCAAATGTGTTGACTTCAGTCCTCTATGGTCGTAGATTTAGTTATGATGACCCGTTACTACAAGAAATGTTGCGTATTACAAATCGATGCGTAGAACTAGCAACCAATGCAAGTTCAATGAACTTTTTGCCCATTCTAAAATATTTTCCAAATACAAGTTTTGCTGAATTCTGGAAGTTACATGTAAATTTAAAAGAAATTCAAGTAAACATTCTCAAAGAACATTTAGAGGATTATGATCCAGACAATCTCCGTGACTTCATCGACATATATATAAATGAAATTGAAAAGAATAAGGATAAAAGGACATCTTTTGACGAGGGTAATCTGACATGTGTGGCAACGGATTTATTCGTTGCTGGATCTGAAACAACAGCAACAACACTCCTCTGGGCGATGCTGTACATGTCTCTATATCCAGAGATTCAGCAGAAGGTTCACGATGAACTTGATCAGGTGGTAGGAGCAGGCAACCATCCAACAAAAGCTCATATTCCACAGCTTCCTTACACCGATGCTGTTCTCTTGGAGATTCAGAGAATGGGAGCAATTACCCCTCTAGGTATACCACATGCAGCTACAACCGACACCACCTTTCGAGGTTATGACATTAAGAAAGGAACAATCTTTATCTCCAATATATTTGCAGTTCTGCGAGATCCCAAAGTTTGGAAAAATCCAGATGTTTTCTGTCCAGAAAGATTCCTTGATGAAAATAACCAAGTAACTCGTCGAGAAGAATTCATTCCATTTTGCATCGGTGAGTAAAACATAAATGTTATTTAATTAATGCTTTCAAAGTGCTTAAGAAAATGTTTTACAGATAATTTAAAGGTTAATACAAAACATCTTCAAGATCAAGTCTTAACTGTTATTAAAAAAAAGATGTTTATTAAAATAATAAGAGAAAATGGATATATTTACAAATTTAAAATGCGTTAAAGCCGATTCCTTAATGTTGGAATGTTGAAAGATAAAAGTTACAGAATAGAAAATAAATAATAACACACTTTATCTCTTTTTCAACAGGTCGTCGCGAGTGTCTCGGGCAGCAATTGGCTAAAATGGAGCTGTATTTATTCTTTACAAATATCATGATGAATTTCAATATTACCAGGCCAGAAAACGCTCCAACTCCTAATTTACGTGGAAAAATAGCAGCAACACGAGTGCCTCACAGCTTTCAGATAATAGCAACACCAAGGTACACGCATGGTTGACTAATGGAAAGGAAACGCGAGTAAGCTTCCACAAGGAATCTGTTGATATTAGTAAAATAGAAAGAATAAAAACATTTAATTAATGAGATGCATGGTGAAAGCAAAACACGTTTTAAAAACATGCTATCTTTTTACTAATATATACAAGTAACTTATATCATGAACAAAACCATTATTATTACTAAGGTACATAACCATTCCTGTTACTAACGATTACCTTTACACATTCAGTGTTTTTAGTTGCGTGGACGCGACTCTATAGTTCACTATGTCGGTCGGTCGGTCTGTCTGTCGGTCCGGTATCACTATGCGTTTTAGCACGCGACTTATGGCTGTTGGCCTTGTTTTTAATGAAGTAAATGGTTGGACATAGGCACTTCTAATTTTCCACACGCCTCGTTACTCCATTTTTCAATTTCAATATTTACATAAAATTACTTTTACAAATTATATATTACATTATATCCGATTTAATGTTCTCTTTGCAAAAACGAAAAAGAAACTTTGCCTCATGTTACATTGCAATTGTGCTTGAAGTAACATGAATAATGTTATTAAATTAACCAACACATTTAGCTTTAGCTTTTTGTCAAATGTCATAAATTCCATTATTTTGTAATGTAGGAGCTTGTAAATTTAAATGTTTAGATTAGTTTAAGTTGTATAAAAGAATTTGTTCGGATGATAATAAAAAATAGATACATTATCTAGAATTGGCCAATAAATGGTAAGGCTTATTAAAAATATATATTATTTAATACTGACCTTAACTGCTTATACTGTAGAATCCAATATATGTATTCAAACTTTGAAAAGGAGTGGTAAGGTAGACTTAACTATAATAATAACGCTATAAAATCGCGTTAAATTTATTCTTTGTACATAGACATTTGATAGAATTTAAATGATAATGGGTGTTGTGGCGCAAGTCTGGCTCTTGTTATCTTAAAAACGTGGGCCTCATCGGGAGGCGCGACAGGGGTGGAGGTTGGAATAGAATGACAAACTATGGTAGTATAAATTATCATTGCTATTTTAAAATTGTACTTTGTTTTGTTTTAAAATTAAAATTACACATACTCTAACAATCTAAACATCTGAGGAGTGAAGTATAGTCCCTAATACTGTATTAGGCCTATATACTTTGCTACACCATGAACAGCCTATAACAAAATCATTATACTGTACTACTGTACATCACAGTTACACTAACTTATTATTATTATTATTATTATTATTATTACTTGTATAGCGCACATTTATACAACATTTAATTATAATCAGCGGCGCTTCACATTAATTAGTATCGTAACATTGTTTGAAATATAGTGCTTTTAAATGTTTTTTAAACTTATGACCACAAACAATTAAAAAAGAGCAAAACTTACCTTAAATGCCATCTATACTGGCCCTTGACTTCTTTGATTTAAGTTTTTTTCTATCACAAATATTAAGCCTAACGTACCGTGCATCAATCTTAGTACCCCAGCTACTCTACGGGTGAAATACGACCAAGAGGTATGACACGTTCACATATCTCGATACACCTGACATAGTATGCAAATTAGGGTTATGCAATCCGTGTCATTCATTTATTTTTTAGAAGTTAGACTAAACTTAATGGGTCGTTTACACTAAGACGATAAAAATAAACAATAATATATAGATTTTGTCCTCAGAAAACAAAAAAGAAATTAGAAAGGTTTTCATCCTTGAAATATAAAATAAATACAGTCTTTAATGAAAATATATATTTTTTAAATTGACGTCATGATGAATAAGATTGTAATTGTTTGTAACTACTGTGACGTGGAATAGCTTTGCTACGTCAGGGTGTTGAGTAATTGCTCAAAATTATTATTGATGTACAAATTACGTCGGAGTAGGGCAAAACATCTGACCAATGATGAATTAGAAATTGATAAAATGGTACGATTTCAATCTGATCGGAGTTGTCAATATGGAATGTCCATCGAAGTTAATAATATATGAATAGTTACTCTAGTTCAAGGATGACAAATTTTCTATCTTTTGTTTTTAGCAGCGAACAATAAAATCGTAACGATACAACGATTTTATTGTTCCTATTGTATCATTTGATCGTACTTAAATATTTTCATCAAAGACTGTTTCTGCTGCATAAAAAAATAACCGGTTAAAATCGGTGTGAATAAAATAACTTAATTTTCTTGGGAGCAGAAACAGGACAAATTTGTTGTAACAGGTTAAAAGGCAGCGCAAAATAACCGGTTAAAAACACCCAGTGTGTTAGAACGTCATTTAACCGGTTATCACTGGGCAATTTTTTGCTGCAACACGAAATAACGGTTATTTTATTGACAGCTGCTGACCCCGAGTCAACTACACGGCCGGCAATAACGTTTGAATTAACCGCCAGTACCAATTGCATTCTGGGTAATTCTAACGATTTTTGTCAACGACCACCCATTGATTTAACCTGTTATTTTGGAGCAGAAACGCGGTCTTGTTATTTTAATCCATTTTAAAATAAACGGTTAATTTGCGTTATGCAGCAGAAACAGAAGTGTTACTCTCCAGTTCAAGGATGACAACTTTTCTGATATCTTTTGTTTTCAACAGGAAAAATGTTCATTTATCTATTTATCGTTTTTGTGTATTATGCGTAGTAAAAACGAAGGATTTCTATATTAAGTTCATTAAACTATACTACAGCGCCATCAATTTTTTTTATTGGTTGACAATTTAAAAAAACAAGAATACATACTAATGTAATTTTGTATAACGTTATTTACTTTCACTAAATGGGAGGCCTTTTTAATTATACAAGCCGTTAATATTTTTATTCTATCTATTTCTATTTTGGACCAACAAATAATAGTGTAACACAATAAAAAGTATTATATCAAATGTTGTTATATTAAATAGGCCTAATGTAAAGTTTTGTTTTTGCTTCCTTTTTCCTTTTCCTTTACTGGGGCCTCAGACAGACATCATATTCTACTGATGGCGCTGTATTAGTATTACTTCAAAATTGTCCGGAATTCTTGTTGCTCCAATTTTACTGCGTTTGTCAGGCCCTGGTTGAGTATCTGACCAGTTGATCTTGAAATTCATCATTATATTGGTGAAAAATAACAATAGCTCTGTGTTAGCTAGCTGTTCACCTATGCAAGAACGACGACCTGTAAACAAGTACGTTATACTGTAATTATTATACATGATTTCAAAATATAAATGGAAATTTGTATCAGCATTTTGCTTCCTTAATGATGTATTGTCCTCCTGGAAAAACAATTTTATTTAATCTACAGTTTTTCTGAGACAATAGATCTTAAATTATTTTTTTTATAAAAGATAATTGTACATTGATATCTGTATCTCTACTTGTTATTTATGAAATATATCAAATTGTAACCCAATTTCCATTAAGTAATAAAATGAACATTGCTCTCTTACCAATACCAAACGGGATCAATTCTTCTCGTCGAATTACTTGATTGTTGTCGTCCAAGAAGCGTTCTGGATAAAATGTGTAAGGTTCTTTCCAAACATTGGCATCACGTAGTACAGCGAATAGATTCGGCATGATAATCGTTCCTTTCTTGATATCATAACCTCTGAAAGTTGTGTCGGCCGTAGCGGCATGTGGTACTGCCATAGGACCAATCGCTCCCATTCTTTGGATCTCCATAAGAACAGCATCGGTGTAAGGAAGCTGTGGAACATGAGCTTTTGTTGGATGGTTTCCTGCTCCTACCACCTGATCAAGTTCATCCTGAACCTTCTGTTGAACCTCTGGATGCTTAGACATGTACATCATTGCCCAGAGGAGTGTGGTTGATGTGGTTTCAGATCCAGCCAAGAATAAATCTCCAATAACGTGAGTCATGTTATCTTCATCGAAACAAAATCGTCCTTTCGATCTCTCGATTTCAGCTCTGTAAACATCTATGAAGTCACGAGGATTGTCTGGGTCGTAATCTTTCCAATGGTCTTCGAAGATTTCTCTCGTGAACTCGTTAAAATTTGTTGTACAACTTACAACATCATCGAATTCTTTATGTGGAAAGTACTGCAGAAAAGGAACAAAATTCAAAGGTGTAACAGCGGTAGCAATTTGTATACGTTTTTCAATGAAGTGGAGCATTCTCAAAAACTTTTCATCGTTGTAGTTATATCGACGACCGAATACGATTGAGCATGTGATATTTGAGACAGCTACACCGAGAATATTTGCCGGATTCAATGAGACATTGGATAGCTCTTTCTTGATGTGATCAACGAATATATCAATTTCATCGTTAATCTTTTCTTCGAAACTTGTTTTGCCCATACCAAAACCACGAAGCACAGACATTGCAAACCGCCGTTGTTCCTTTTGTGCATTTTCGTGATAAGCGCCAATCAAACCTTTTGAAACAAAAGTGAATTTATTAGAAACTGGTGTTTAATTCTGTTCATTAGCTGACTTCTCCAAATTATTAGCCATGGACAATCAAGATAATAATGATGGCTAACTTAAAGAGGACGACTTGCTGTTTCGCTGATATACTGGGTTACTATTGTTATAGCTTTCATGGTGAGAGACTATCTAACAATAAATATTTGCTATTAAACGACAGTCGATTTCTTTTGCTGTTACTGTATCTTTAAGTAAATAGAATTACGTGGTGTCACTTAAAGTACGGTATACTTAGGACTACACTCATTATCACTAGAATACATTTAAAAAGAATAAAACGATCACATACCTCGTCCATGATTTAAATAATCAAGGATAACCATTCTTGGTCTGTCGCTGAACTTGTCTCCAGATTTGACTAAAGCTTCTCTGATACTCTCGTAGTCACTCAATACGACGACTGGAAATACACCAAGTTGTAGTCCCATTACATTGCCATATTTTCTTGCCAGTTTTGTTATTGTTTCGTGTGGAGGATAACTTCCTAAAGACAGCAGATGGCCTACTAATGGCCATCCTGGTGGCCCTGGCGGAAAATTGGATCGTACGCGTCTACGATACAAAATTGACACAAAAAAGAACACTATTATTCCAAGCAAGGCTGATTTCAAGTCAAAGTAGGAGAACAACATGTCAGTACGTTTGTAATAACTTCACATTCACAAGAAAATAAGAGAGCGACAGTCAACATCGGAAGGAAATAAGCATAATTGCTTCATAGTGAAGTAACCTTTGTTCTTTTATTATCAACATTATAATAAAGGTAAATAGAACTACAGGCTAGTGCTGCTATCAAGTATGTCATTACATGTAACCTCGGAAACCTCAAGATATTCTCAACCCTATTTTCTTTTGGGAAGCACGTGACATGGTGTAAACGTAACTTTACTAGTGTCTATTCACCATGCAAACCTTAAAACAAATGTTATTTTATTTTTGCAGTACAGTAATGCAGCACTTCATTTTTACAATTAGTCCAGTTCCGTATGTCAAAAAAGTGCATTCAAGTGCAAATCAAGGGGAAAGTGTAAACATTGTGTTTTATATATTTGAAGCATGCTGATTATAAAAATCCATGTTGCCAAATTTCTAAAATTCATCTTCGACTCCTGACCTTAATTTGAAAATGTTGACCCATTGCAAAGAAAATGGTAATATATTCGTAACGCTTTATAAGGCATATATTATACAAGCCATTAATATATTTATTTTGTATAGTCTTATTTTTGACCAACAATAATGTAACACAATAAAAAGAGAGTAATATATTAAATGTTGCTATATAAAATTATGTAAAGTTATGTTTTTGCTTCCTTTCTTCTTATCCTTTGCTGGGGTATCATAAAAATGAAGGCTTACACAGACATTATAATATTCTACTGATGGCGCTGTTTTAGTATTACTTCAAAATTGTCCGGAATTCTTGTTGCTCCAATTTTACTGCGTTTGTCAGGCCCTGGTTGAGTATCTGACCAGTTGATCTTGAAATTCATCATTATATTGGTGAAAAATAACAATAGCTCTGTGTTAGCTAGCTGTTCACCTATGCAAGAACGACGACCTGTAAACAAGTACGTGATACTGTAATTATTATACATGATTTCAAAATACAAATGGAAATTTATATCAATATTTTAGTTTAAAAACAAGATAATTGTACATTGATTTCTGTATCTCTATCTGCTATTATGAAATATATCAAGCTGTAAACTAATTTCCATTACGTAATAAAGTACATTGCTCTCTTACCAATACCAAACGGGATCAATTCTTCCCGTCGAATAACTTGATTGTTGTCATCCAAGAACCGTTCTGGATAAAATGTGTAAGGTTCTTTCCAAACATTGGCATCACGTAGTACAGCGAATAGATTCGGCATGATAATCGTTCCTTTCTTGATATCATAACCTCTGAAAGTTGTGTCGGCCGTAGCGGCATGTGGCACTGCCATAGGACCGATCGCTCCCATTCTTTGGATCTCCATTAGAACAGCATCGGTGTAAGGAAGCTGTCGAACATGAGCTTTTGTTGGGTGGTTCCCTGCTCCTACCACTTGATCAAGTTCATCCTGAACCTTCTGCTGAACCTCTGGATGCTTAGACATGTACATCATTGCCCAGAGGAGTGCCGTTGATGTGGTTTCAGATCCAGCCAAGAATAAATCTCCAATAACACGAGTCATGTTATCTTCATCGAAACAAAATTGTCCTTTCGATCTCTCGATTTCTGCTCTGTAAACATCTATGAAGTCACGAGGATTGTCTGGGTCGTAATCTTTCCAATGGTCTTCGAAGATTTCTCTCGTGAACTCGTTAAAATCCGTTGTACAACTTACAGCATCATCGAATTCTTTATGTGGAAAGTACTGCAGAAAAGGAACAAAATTTAAAGGTGTAACAGCGGTAGCAATTTGTATACGTTTTTCAATAAAGTGGAGCATTCTCAAAAACCTTTCGTCGTTGTAGTTATATCGACGACCGAATACGATTGAGCATGTGATATTCGAGACAGCTACACCGAGAATATTTGCCGGATTCAATGAGACATTGGATAGCTCTTTCTTGATGTGATCAACGAATACATCAATTTCTTCGTTAATCTTTTGCTCGAAACTTGTTTTGCCCATACCAAAACCACGAAGCACAGACATTGCAAACCGCCGTTGTTCCTTTTGTGCATTTTCGTGATAAGCTCCAACCAAACCTTTTGAAACAAAAATTAGTCATTAGAACCGGTGTTTTTTCTGCTTATTAGCCGACTTCTCCAAATTTGCCTTGGACGATCATCAGAAGTAACAAGTTATTAGATCTTAAGATGATATGATGGCTAAAGAGGAGGAAGACTTGATAAAATTCACTCGGTGCTTTATATACTGTACTTTTGAGTTACTATTGTTATGTTTTCATGGTGAGAGACTATCTAAAAATAAATGTTTGCTACTCAGAAAACGAGTCAATTTCATTTCATGTTATCTTAAAATAAATACAAGAGTTACGTGGTGTTACTTAAAGGTGTATTGTCCCCCAAAAACATGACAAATGAAGATTAATAACATCATACTTTGAAGAGGTTATTTTGTAGTTTTAATCAAGTTAATCACTTTCGTAGAAAAAAAAAACTTAATAAATGACAAATAAATGTAACCAAAACTCACTGGCTGGCAGCCAAGTTGACTATTTTTTGCTTTAAATTACAGCTTTTCGGGTAAATTGTTCTTCGATCCAATTTTTTATTTTTTCCCCTATTATATGACATAAAGTGACATATTAAACAAAAAATATTTCTTCTTTAAAGATGTATTGTCCCTTTGACTAATTTCAAAAAAATACAAATTCGAAAAAAGGTGGGTCATTTTGAAGTATCATAATAGTTATTAACTTTCACCAAAAATTAGTCGAAAAAAAATCATTTAACAGACTGACGTTTTTTTGTTCAAAAAATAACTTTGACTTCCAGTCAAAGTTTTCGATCAAAATCAAACTTGTAGTTTTTGGCTCGAATTTTCGACTTAAAGTGAATAACTTTAATATTACTTTGATATGGTTAATTTAAATTTAGAATATTTTGACCTTCATTTTTGTTTTTGTTTCAAGGGACAGTACATCTTTATAGGTTTACTTATAGGATTAGACTACATTATCACTAGAATAGCCTACATTAAAAATAATCACCTCGTCCATGATATAAATAATGAAGGATAACCATTCCTGGTCTGTCGCTGAACTTGTCTCCAGATTTGACTAAAGCTTCTCTGATACTCTCGTAGTCACTCAATACGACGACTGGAAATACACCAAGTTGTAGTCCCATTACATTGTCATATTTTCTTGCCAGTTTTGTTATTGTTTCGTGTGGAGGATCACTTCCTAAAGACAGCAGATGGCCTACGAATGGCCATCCTGGTGGCCCTGGTGGAAAATTGGATCGTACACGTCTACGATACAAAATTGACACCAAAAAGAACACTATTATTCCAAGCAAGGCTGATTGCCAGTCAAAGTAGGAGAACAACATGTCAGTATATGTTTGTAATAACTTCACATTCACAAGAAAATAAGAGAGCGACAGTCAACATCGGAAGGAAATAAGCATAATTGCTTCATAGTGAAGTTATGAACTTTGTTCTTTTATTTATCAACATTATAATAAAAGTAAATAGAACTACAGGATAGTGCTATGTATGTCATTACATGTAACCTCGAAAACGACATTCTCAACCATATTTCCTTTGGAAAGCATGTGACATGGTGTAAACCTAATTTTAATAGTTTTTATTCACCATGCAAACATTTAAACAATGTTATTTATCTTTACTGTACAGTTTTTTTTTTCTTTTGTCAACGTCAGTCTTAATAGACTATGTATACAACGTCCGTCGCGAACGACAGTGTCATCTTAGTCTTACAATCTGAATGATGACTAAGCCAGGACTGTTTAAAGCACCTTGATTGGTCCTAACATTGATCAAGGGATTCTCTCGCCTCCAGTGCCCGCATTCAGAGGAAAGGCTGTACATGTAATATAGATCCAAATAAGATCATAAAACACATGGACAGTATTTATGTTTTATTATAAATACACAAAACAAGAAAGAAACAGTGTTCCAATTTGTCTTTATTGAGTAAAAATCATTGAAAAAAAAAAGATTTGACAGATTTGATGGGTAGCATCTATAAACGGGCGTTCCCTTAATTTACAAAAAGTTTTAAAATATGTTCGTAATTTGTAATTGCTGTATATACCGTTACGTATGCATTGGCTTTCAAATAATAATATGCACAGTAGTAATACGTTTGTATTCGGTGATGGCCACATCAATCCTGTATGATAAAAGTATAGAACAATTATCCCGGTTAAGCTAAATTACTAAATTAGCGATAATTTGTCAATTTACCGGGTAATAAGTAAGCCTGAACAGGATTATTATGAATCATAAAAAAAAGCAGTAACGAAAAATGTATACAAATTAAGTGCAGTCTTAGTACAGCCGTTTCTTCAATTTGTGATTTTATATTACACAATACAATCATATTATTCAACAATTACAAATTTGAGAGAGCATTGATATCTACAATTCACTAATTAAATACAATTATAACCCATCTTTAGCAACAATTAAATGCATTATACCACTCAAACCCTATGCTAATTGAAGATCTTTCATTTTCGACGGCCTAGAACCTAGAATCCGCCATCACATCCCATCTGAAGGGTGGGGGAGTGAGTATTGAGGGGACAGCACTTCATTTTTACCATGTTTAGGCCCTCGGTCTTTCTCACTTCCTTATTTCAAAATGCTGGTACGGACAAATCCCAATGTCCCCACATACGCGAAATGAATTTAAATGACGTAACTAGTTCCCAGGTCGTCGAAAAGTTGAAAGCTTCATGAGGTACGGTAAGGTTACCTGAACGGGAAGCCTTATGAAAATAGAGGTATTATGATGGACTGGTAACTGAAACCAAACAAAAGCAAATAGGATAGATTAATACAGTGGGCTCAGTGTCGTAGCATAAAAATTGCTAAATATATAAATTGTTAAAATCCAGTCAAGAAATTGTAGGCAAGTACAAAAATTCTAAATACTATTCTAAAAAGAAATAATTCGCAATATATATATGTATTTATACAATGAACTCCAATTGTATTCGAATTATACAATGTTGACAGATTCCCACCCCGTCTCGCCCCCACCCCGTCTCGCCCCCATCTCGTCCCACAACGTATTTGCAGTTTTGAAAACAAAATTATATTATACATTACAGAATTGTTTATTTTATCAGAATTTATAAATAGAATTTTATTCTGATTTTGTACAATTATACCAGTAAATTTAATACCATTGTATGGTATTTTTCATAATTAACAGCATAGCCTATATGTCTAAATCATTTTATAATATAATTTATTTATTATTTATAATCAGTTGCAATTAATCACATTCATTAAGATTTTTTTTTTCTTAACAAAAATAAATTTGGAAATCCAAACTACAGAAATACATCCAAACTAAAAACTAATGAACAACTTTAATAATAGACTAATAATGTACATAATTTGAACAAGTATGAACGGGACATAAGTATCTAGTAATAGAGTCCCTGTATTGATTTGTCGTGTCATCTAAAGCTTCGTTCCCACTAGGATGCAATGTCACGACAAAGTGCAACGCAAGCGAGTTGACCAACGACAAGGAACAGTTTGGATAATCCATCGTTGTGATCTTAAGTACGGTACTAGTGGGAACGAAACTTTATAACCAATTAATTTAATAATTAATTATTTTAATTAATTAATAATTAATTATAACCAACTAATTTTATAACAGAAACAGAAATTACAATCATTATCAACCTTTAAGTACACATATACAACCATATAATTACAATATAGATATATTTAGATACAAAACCAATCATAATTTCAGTGAACAATTACTTAAAATGTTTGCATTTTTACACTATTTTGCATTGATTAGGCAATCAACATCAGAATCACAATACAACTAGCAATAGGACAAGCCTCACCTAGCAGACCTGCAGAATTTACACACACCAGGGCGCATACCCTACCATACACCATACCATACGCCACTGATTAATGCCCCGGTGTGTGTAAACAGCAGAGTTTTACTAGAAAACATGAACGGGGTATATGATGCACATCTTACTGTTTATCTAAGATTTTAATTTCATGGTATCATTATTTAAGATTTAAACTCTTATATATTTTAGATTAAGATTATTTTTTTACTTTATATATTTTAAGATTTCAAATCTATCTAGTATAATATTTGCGAAATTTCAATATATCTTGCATTGTGTCAGTGCTGTGAGAAGTAAAATGATTATGCCTTAAATCAAGAAAAATCATAATTGCAAATCTTTTTGTAATACCATAAAGTGGAATACATTGAATGCTATAGGAATGAACCGATAATCACACTGTTAATACGAAAGTAATAAATTGCATTGATAATATATTGACAGAATAAAGATATACAGGATATATTAAGTGAAACAGTCCAGTCTAAAGGAGGTAACACGAAATTGTGAAGACATTCTTCCCAACTACTAACTATATTGTGTACTCAACATATAATAGGAATTGGGGAATGAATTTAATTGCATTGTCTAGCTTAATACTCTGACTGTATGTGCTACTGATGAGCAAAAAATGTCAATATGAAGTACAAGTTCTTAAAATACAAGTAAGTCCACACACATGACATACACCACACTTTCACTCCAACATCAAGCTCATACTTAATGCCAATTTACAGAGACGAGCGGTAACGGTAAGCGGAAAATCGCATAGCTTGTGTCCCACGTAGAATCTGTATCCATCTTGGGCAGAAACTGCCCGTCCGCTCCGCGTTGTGCGTAAACAGTCATAACGAATAACATAGATTCTATATTTGTATTACTGTTACCACTCGTCTGTGTAAATTGGCCTTTATTAGGGGGCGCGGGTGACGGTTGAGGGTTTGTTCAATTCAATAACCCTCTAAAGCTTGGTTCCCACTAGAACGTAACGCAAGGACGTAAACGCAACGCAAGCGTTTTAACCAATGACAAGCGAAGTTATAGACAGTTAGCAATCACAAGCGAATAAGCCATCGCTTGTGATTGGTCAATTCACTTGCGTTGCGTTACGTCCTTGTGTTGCGTCGCTAGTGGGAACCACGCTTAAATCTATGCACCCATAACACACAGTACACGTTCATACAACAAACACAAACATCTATTCCACTGTTCACTCCGACAATTAATCAATCTCTCAAAATCGAAGGGACCACGTCAAAATTGTTTTACTGCAGTTACAGCAGCAACTACATATTGTATATTCAACTGTATATACACTTATTTTCTTATTTTTGTGTATTTGTTATTGGACTAACAAATGTATTGTTTTGGTTCTAGGCATGCACTCATAACTTTCATGTTTGCCGTTGTGTCAATTATCCCTTAACAATTCTCAACATTTATTATTCTCTCCTTCACTTCCCCTCCCAAAAAGCCCTTTTCACATACTAACATGTTCAACATTTATCTACTTAATTCAACACTAATAAAAAGCATTGGAACTGTGAAAAAATATATGTTGCTTTTTAAAAATTCTACTATGCTTGTACAACTTAAATAGTGCATCGTGAATCATCAAATATAAATATTGCTTTAATATTTACGATAAAATTCATCAATAATATATAAGTATTATATCATAATTTTAGTAAATTTTAACTTCTTTTATATGAAAAATAAGCTGCACATATTTGAAGAAAAAAAATATGATTATTGCAATTGTTGTTTTATCGTTTGATTGCTAAGCAAATCATATTTGATATATAGAAATATTATAGATAATAGTAATAAATTTAGACTTATTTAGCGAATTTTTGTATAAAGCTTCAATTAGCTTTCACATATAAAGGTATGCGCATAGTTTCAATACATATATATATATAATCATTATAGGTAACTTTTTAGTACTTTGTTTAAACAATGTTGGATTAAAAACACACACTTAGCATAGGATTATTACTGTACTACAGCAACACAGTACTCTGTAGGTCTATATAAGACTTTTAATTAACAGTATTTCATTAAATCACAACAAGGACATCCAGACCGGGTCAATTGATCATACCCTTCTTACCACCCCTGTAATTGAATCAATATTACAAAATTCAAAGCCAGAACAAATTTATTTATTTGTTTAAAATCAGTTTTTAAACCCATAATAGGCCAACTTATTTTCATCAATAACTGTAAAAGGTATGGATACGTCATAGAGACATCAGCTATACAACCATAACCCTTATTTTTAACCTGTGAATATGTTTCAGGGGAAAAAAGCAAAGCTATGCAAAATTGGATAGGTCAAGGGTCACTATCAATAATATATGGTACTGTACTTATAAAATATTGTTTTACGGCTTTTGTTTTCTACCTTGCGATGATTTTTAATTACATTATGAGTCAAGCTCAGTCAAGGTGCAAATATTTTTTGCGTAATAATTCTATATTGAAGATTTCAACTCCTTGATATCACTATTATAAGAGTTCAACTCCTTGGTGATAACACTACAGTTCAACACTTTCATATTGTATTTAAGAGTTCAACTCTCTGATGTTATATTTAAGAGTTCAACTCTCTGATGTTATATTTAAGAGTTCAACTCTCTGATGTTATATTTAAGAGTTCAACTCTCTGATGTTATATTTAAGAGTTCAACTCTCTGATGTTATATTTAAGAGTTCAATTCTCTGATGTTATATTTAAGAGTTCAACTCTCTGATGTTATATTTAAGAGTTCAACTCTCTGATGTTATATTTAAGAGTTCAATTCTCTGATGTTATATTTAAGAATTCAACTCTCTGATGTTATATTTAAGAGTTCAACTCCCTGATGTTATATTTAAGAGTTCAACTCTCTGATGACTATTAAATAGTTCTTCCAATATCATATAATTATGGGTTTTTTGGTAATATATTGGTTATTCAGAAAAAACTAAGTTAAACACATTTTCTGCTTCTTATTAAAGTTTAGTTCATAGATTATAATCTATGAACTATACTTTATTCTACATTGAAACCAGAGTTGACACATTTCTGCTTCTTATTAAAGTTTAGTTCATAGATTATAATCTATGAACTATACTTTATTCCACATTGAAACCAGAGTTGACACATTTCTGCTTCTTGTTTGGTTTGCATTGCTAAGATATTGTAAGATAAAATGCTTTTTAAAAAAGATAAAAATTGATCATACTTCATCAAACAACACTAATGTATGAATCAACTACGTGCTTTCTGTTATCATCATCTTCAAAAACAGGTAACATTGCTACATATGTATTCTTCTTCTCCATATCTGATGATGAGTGTGCAGCAGTTTCTGGCTGTGGATCTTCGGTTGCGTGTGGCATGCACGGCCCAAGAACGGTTAGAAAGACCGGTAAAAACACAAGTCCGTGAAGCGCGCCAAACACCATAACTAAGAAGAGAGTCTTAAAAAAAGTCGTGAAAACATACATTGGAGCTGTACATAAAGCGGACACACCAATTATAGTTGACAGCGCGCCTTGTAGGATTGGCATACCCAACGAATGAAGAGCGTCTATTGCGCGCTTATTAGGCGTACTCTCGGGTGATGTAACGTACGCGTACGTTATATGAGCTGTAAAATCTACACTGAATCCAATACAGAGAATAATGTTCATCATTGAGATACCATCTAAACTCACACCCCATAGGGTCATATATCCTATAACAGCTATGTCAATAGATATAATACAGAAAGTAACCCAGATTGTACATACTGGGTGTGGTATCATAAGCAACGCTACGATAAACATACTAGCTGTAGCAATTCCAAGTGTCTGTATTGTTGTGGGTAGAACTCCCACATACTGATCATAATGAATGAACGATGAGTGAAAAGCGGTGATGTTATATGGCGTGTCTTCTGCCATTTCGCGCATTTGTAACATCATTTTACGCTCTTCAATAGCATCAGTTAAATCACTTGTCAGTACCAAGAAGCGTGATCCTATGATTTCTGTGCGATTTTTGGAAAATGTAATATCTAAATTAAAACGCTTAGCGTGAGGACTCGCTAGAAATCCTTCAAGCATGATAAAAAACTTCTCTTTACCAACGTCAGTTGTATTTGCTTTCATCTTTAGGAAGTGAAGAAATGGCCGAATCCAGGACTCTGTAAAACCTTTACACGCGTAGCTTGACGTTTCAAACTTTTGGGTGATTTTTTCAATATGAAATTGGGTTTCAGGTTCCCAATACGGTAGAGGATCTGTGAATATGATGCTTACAGATGGGCCATAATGCAAAAAGTACTGATCTTTCTTATCATAATATTTGTATGGATATGAATCTTCTGCGGCTATGTACTTTAAACGTAAGCCCTCTTGAACCCTAGCGCATCCATAAATGGCAATAAGAAAATACATAATAAATGACGCGAAAACAAACAATTTTACATACGGCTTCATCAGAAATGGTCCGTAGTATGCACGAAAAAACTTCATAACACGATGTTCAAGATCCACATTAAAATTTCTTGTGCGCGAGGAAAAACCTCCAGCGCAGAAGATGCGATATAGTCTAGATGGCGCTTCCTCGCGTGGGAGTACTTTTTTACACGAGCAACAGTGTTGATTATTCAACTCGCGTGCGCCTGTGTAAACCATGCATGCGCCAAAAAACGTAATTTGATAAATGTACATAAAAAGAACGGAAAGGCCTGCGTAGGCACAGAACATTCGGACACTTGGAATTTTAGTGCTAGCTCCAATTGCAAACACCAATAGATCGGTCAAAGTTGTGATAGTGATTGATACAGCAGCCTCAGAAAATGTTCTTCCCATTCGATCCTCCAGTGAAAGGTTTTGCTTACATTGTCTCCATGACGCAATCATCAAGAACATATTATCAACACCAATACCTGCCAAGTAGATAATGATTTATTTTTTATTATAGATTAAGACAATAGTATTACTAAAAGTGTTTCTATATAATGGTGACACAATCAGTAATGAGGTCAGGATAAGTCATATACAAAAGAAAACCTTCTCTGGGACACCTCTATTTAGGGTACACAGCTTACCTTATCTCTATTCAAGACAATTTTTAGTTAGCTTATCAATTTTTGTACACATTACGCATCACTGAACAATATATTTCAATCATGGTGCCACTACTGCTAAAAAATGTCTACTGCCCTCTATACTGAGAAATAATAATAATAATTTCTACTCACCTAGAATAAGAAAAGGCATTGATGCCACAACCATGTTGAACTTAATTCCTCCAAAGCTAAGCATGCCAATAGAACTAAGAATAGCCAAACCAGCATTTACAACCCCAAGAAGACCTAGCCAAGGCCTGCTCAAAACCCAATCACGTTGGATACAAGACAGAATAGCAAACACGATAAGCATTCCAAACGTCGCTGCAAACCGTGGTATAACCCTTACACTAGCATTCAGCATTTCATCAGCCAGTGATACTGATGTCGCCATGCTGATATCAAGTGTTTTTGATGTTTTGGCTTTTTCTGCGACGGAGTCCATAAACCGTCGCTCCCATTCCTTTCCAAAGTCCTTATCACTACCCGACAGCAAGTAGTACATTGACATTGCCCGAGCATTCTTGACCGTAACTCCGTCACTATAGAATGTAACACCACCCAAATTTTTACCAATAAACCTTGAAACATTATTAACTGTTGTTATTGGATAAGTTAAGTTTAAAGATTTTGATGTTTCTTTTTCATACAATTTAAATATTGGATTTGTTAGACACGCCCCTTGCCATTTCATACACAGATCAGCGTACGTCTTTTCAGTGCCATTTATAGATATCGGCAATTTGCGAATCGCCTCATCTAAATCTTGTAGTTCTCCGAACGTAGCTTCGGATAGAATGTTATTTCCAAATTTTGGCGTCGCTATTAACTCTCCCCGTTGTATGAATGTTTCTAATGCACGGTTTGGAAGAAATTCCATTCCCTCGTCGCCATTTCGGAATAACCTTCTAGCAATCACTCTGTCGTTTTTACCGGGACTACCCTCCGGTGTAAACAGATATTCAACATCGTCTTCCACATTGAACTGCAAGAATCCAATGAGTAACAAAAAAACTAAAAATAACGGTAGAAGAAGAAAAGGTAATGGCTGTCTGGCAAGGAGTCTACCATAGCGACCGAACCATCCACTGATTATTTTGTCAATGCAATCAAACCTCATAGTGCTGGTAGTCTGGTCACAATAGCTGCCACTTTCAGGATAATCATAAGAGTCTGAGTGTTGTCATAATTAATTCTGAAAGATATAATTAATTAGATAAATTTAACAATAAATTAACTTAATGTTTTAATTATTTGGCATAGTATGTATTTTTATGAATGTTTATGTCTTTATGTCTATTGTCAACAATCTTCTTTTCTTTGTATTTTCTCCCATTTCCTTTTAATTAATAGAACTTTCTTCAAACTCTACTACCTTATTTATGATTTATACATTTTTTAGTATTAAAGTATGTTCTGTTAATACTAGGCAGCCCTTTCATTCCTCTTAATTTGCTGCAATCAAAAACCTGTTTATATGATTAATGAATGGAGATATAAAAGAAAATGTTAATATGACAGGGACAGTTCTACTGTAGAAAAAAAAATTTTGGGCCTGCTTAAGAAAAGTATTAAGACACAGCACAATTGGTTTGTGTAAATTAAGGCTTTCCACAATCCACAATTAATAAATACAAATGCTCTGATTTGCAAGAGCAAAACAAATTTGCTTGTGGTCAGAGGTCAGTTCATTTGGCCAGTTTACATAGTACTGTGTAAAGATTAAATCAACTGATTGACATATTTTATTATAGGCTAAAAAAAACAAACGATAGAGACAAATTGTAATATTAATAATAATGTTCAGGTTACGTTAAAATTAATACAATTATTTTTAAATAGGTATACTATTATGTAAACTGTGGTCAGACTATACAATATAAACAATTCTTTTTGAAAATTAAATGTCAACCGGATAAGTGGAGAATAACTAACTAATCAATTTTACGTCATATCACACATAAAATAATAGAAAACAATCAATAAACTAGAAATCTATGGCAATAATAATGGCATTAGCTACAGTACAACATATGTCAGTCTGGTATTACATCACAGTGCTTACGTCACATGGCTTTACACAGATGTTCTCTTAACTATATATTCTAATTACCACGAGATGAGTAAAAAGGTTGGAGTAAGTAATTGCATGGATGGTAGAAGTGCTACCCTCTAGGGCAATGTAATCTCTCAGAAGAACTCGCTTATTATTACCATGAATTATCAAAGAATGCGATTTTGAATGTTCATATACTCTATAGTTCCGCTACCGATAACAAATTACAACAAGGTGATGACGTGGGCAGAAAACCGACGATGAATATTAGAATAGATAATTTTTTATTCAAATCAGAATCAAGGCAGTAGATTGGTCAGGTGGTTAAGCAGGGAGCCGCAAATAATGCCATAAAAACTGGTTCAAGAATCTTCTCGGTCTTTGTTAAGGCTTATATAATATGCTTATTTCAAAGAGAATGATTTATTTATTTATTTATTTTTAAAATATCCACAAATCACAGAAAAGAATCTGAATTGCTTGGGATTTACATAACACAATAACAATTGCACAGATCAATAATATACACATAAAAGGATTTATATGTTGGGGGACAAAATGAAGTGTCAATTAAGATGTCCCCTGAATAGGGGTTTGAAGTAGAGTTAGCATCCTCAGGGGTATCTCCTGTCACTACATTAACTCCTTGACTCAAACCACTATGAATATCAGGTGGGAAAATCTTAGTGTCCTTATTGGTAGATATCAAGATATTTAAAGAAAAAATTGCAAAAGTATTATTTGAAAATCATTTAATTTTAAAGAAAATAATACTGTACAATAGTGTCTCGTTTGGTAAGAAGCTTTATTATCACAAGAACTAAATTCTAATTTGTTTATGGTGTACATTCAAATGTAAACATTATACGTGTAGTTCTATTTTCCATTTACACTTCAGAACGCTTAAACCACGTCAATCAAATCAAAACATAAATCTAGCTATAAACTAACACTTTAAGGAAAAACGATTATAAAATGATGCAATACTGTAAATAACAAAGTCAACCAAATTATGATAAATGTGATAATGGGCCTATTTCTGCTGCATTAAAAATTTATAAAATAATAAATAAATTAACTACATTTTCTTGAGAGTAGAAACAGGACAAATCTGTGGTAACCGGTTAAAAGGCAACGGAAAATAACCGGTTGAAAATACCAATTCAATTCTGTGTTAGAACGCCATTTAACCGGTTATCGCTGGGAAATTTTTAGCTGCAACACGAAATAACGGTTATTTGATTGACAGCTGCTGACGTTTGAATTACCGCCAGGACCAATTGCATTTTGGGTAATGATTTTTGTCAACGACCACTCATTGATTTAACCGGTTATTTCGGAGCACAAATTGAGCAGAAACTTGTTATTATTAATCCATTTAAAAATAAACGGTTAATTTTCATTACGCAGCAAAACAGACCTATAGAAATGAGGTTTTACTCACACTCAAGCTTTTTAACCCAATCATAAGCTGTTGCGCCCTGCACCTGTAAGCTATATGATTTCAATATTTATTGTACAAAACCAATACTTATATTGCAATTCATACTGATATAAAGTACAGTACCTTCACACTTGCATCAATAACACCTCTTCAAAATAACAAATGCATTTACAATAGCTCTTAACAAGGACTATAAAATCATAGTGATTTAATACCGTAGTATAAATTAATATTTATCCAAAAGCAAGAATTTGGTTTTCAGTTATTAAATCAATGCTTGATCAAGGTAAACAAATACAATTTAGCTCTCAAATTCATATTTAAATACATATTTCAATTACATAAATTTATCAGGCCTTGACTTTTCAAAATTGTATGTGTGCTACAAATTGCACTCCTGAATACATTCAGGGGTGCTGTAGGTGTGCTGTTTGTACTTTGGTGTGTAGAAGTTTACCAAATTTAGGCGTGTTGTAAATTGCACTCCTCAGGGGCAGTTTAGGAGTGTGTTAGGTGAGTGATCACTCTCGCACCTTAAAAGACAAGGCCTGATTCATCATGAATTGTTTCACTCAATAAGGAAATAAAGATATTTTTTATTCTATTCTTCATTTAACAGTTTAGAAAGCAGTATCTGTATAAACTATAAAATAAAGAATACTTTGAACCAAATTATCTGAATCTTGTTTTTAATTATCAGAAATAACAAGAATGGTATGTCATATTGAAAAAGGGTTTTACAGTACATATTTTAGGTTTTAATAACACAATTAATTTGTATTCATTATATCAAATCGGTTGTTTAAAACTCCACCACATCTTAGTAAAAATGTTTTTTTTGTTTCAAAATATTTCAAAATTATTCTCTATGAGATTGAGATCTAAAAATAAACTGAATAAATTGAATACTGTATGTAGGAGTGGGCAATTATGATTATTAAATATTTAACAACTAATTGTTATGGTTATAATAAACTCCTGCATGTTTTGCTTTTCACCAATATTTAATACAGATGTTTATTATTATAGCATGCAATTTATAAAGAATGTATTGATCTGGCAAAAGCATATTGATCTATATTTATGAATGAATTTGCTATATCATATCCTGTCTGTCGAGGCAGTAAACTATGCTGGAACAGAAAAATTAAAATAATATACACAGTTTTACAATTAAATGTTCAATATTCTGGAAACATTGGCTGCATTTCATTAAAGTTGTCTATAATAATAGCTGCAAGTCTACCGGTAACTGTTTATACAATAAAATAATAAGCACAAAAAATAGGTTACTCACACTAAAAAAATTAACCCAACCTCTCAAGCTTTCGTGCTACGCCTAGATATGCTCTTTTTTCCCCGATTTCAATCTTTTATAAGTATTGTACGTAGAAACTTTTAAATTCTGAACCACATATCCTAATACGTTAAAATCCATAAATCTCTCTTTTTTCTAGAAAATCAGATAAATTCTACTTTGCAAGGGTGAGAAAGAGATGGCTTACCAATTAGGCGTGTTGCAAAGTGGATCATTCATAGATATTTGATCAAATAAGTTTATTTGCATAATATAACTGGTATCTTCGCAAAACATAAAGCTAAAAGCATTTCCCTACACTAATGGACAAATTAAAATGAAAAGAGAAACTTGTCCCGACACATATCAATGGTTCTCATAAAACTAGAGTGCCGGTCATAAATTTTATTTGATACTGTATCTTTAAGCATGTCATTTGAAACTTTAAAAACATTTTCATCGCATCGCAGAACATATCATTTTGCTTTTTGTATACAGATAACAACTTGGTTTAATTTATATATTGATTATAACATGTAAATCATATTTTTAATATGTACGATGGACCTTTCAAATAGCATTATTTGAATAAACAACCTGTTTGGAATAAACGTCCCTCGAGTAAATTCCTCTCTCGAATAAAGGCTCTCATGGAATATCGTGTGGAATTAACTGTTAAATGCCATTTCTGCAGCTTCGTCTCTCCATTTTCTTAATTGCTTAAAAGAACTTGGATCCGTATCATCAAAAATTTCCAACCATTGTATGACAGTTCCAATTGCTTGAAAAGCTTTCTTTGGCGTGACCTTACTTTCTCTATCATCCTCCTCCACTGAAGATGACCATTCTGTGTTTCTTGCCTTAATCAACCATTGGTGATAGGCAGAATCTTCATCCAGCCATTCATTCACACTCATGCTATCTTTAAAAGCAAGTTTTTCAAACATATTTTCAAATATCCTTCTATCAACTGAGAGATTTTCATCAACATCTTCCTCAGTAACTTCTTCACGCATTAATTTTCTCCATGATTTTTCCAATCTATTCGGTGTAATATCATCCCATGCATCAGCACTCCAACAAACTGCATCCTTTATCTCCAATTCCTTAATAACTTCAGATTTTGGAATATCCTCATCCTGACAAAAAATGTGTGATAGAAGCTTCATTTTATAAAACATTTTCAGAGATTCTGCAATTCCTTGAGACATTGGCTGAAGTTTACTTTCATGCACTGAAAGATACATAACACGAATACTACCATCCACAGTTGACAGTTCATCTTCTGGTGGATGGGCAAGTCCATTATCTAATATAAGAATAGCTTTTGAAGGGATTCCTTTATCTCTACAAAATGTTTCTACAAATGGTACAAAGTGCTCAAAGAACCATCTCTTGAATAAATTGTTATCCATTCTAGAATTTCTTTGAGTAAAGTAGTTCACAGGTAGAGCATCTATTTGTTTGGAACATTGTTCTAAAGGGGCTTGATGTGTAAATGCCAAAGGTAATTTGCAAGTTCCATTAGCATTTGCAGAAGCTAATAAGGTCACGCAATATTCAGCAGCTTTTCTCTTGACCTTAGCATTCATTGAATTACTGGGCATCAACTTCCAATACAGACTTATTTCATCTGCAGTAAAAATTTGATCTTTAGTGAGTCCTTCATCAGCAATGACTTTCATTAACTTAGTCTGAATTGGTCCTTTTGTAATCTCCAGATCACTTGTAATCTCCAGTCCACTTGTAATCTCGAGTCCACCTGTAATCTCTAGTCCACTTGTAATCTCCAGTCCACTTGTAATCTCCGGTCCACTTGTAATCTCCAGTCCACTTCTGGATGCCTTGTCAATGGACTGGATACCATGTCTTCTCTTAAATCCAGCCAACCAGCCAGAACTAGCTGTGAATTTCTTGTAACTATCAGGATAGAGTTCTTCCGCTAACAATAAAGCCTTGGTTTGAATTAAGGGACCAGACACAACAATTCCTTCTCTACGTTGCTCTTTCACCCATTCATAACAAGCTTCATCAACCTTTTCATAAATAGCTGAAGATAAGTATGACTTCATTAAAACTTGATCAGGAACTTCAGATTTTGAAATGCTACTTTCAATGTTATCTCGCTTACCCCATATTGTGGAAATTGTTGATTTGGACAAATTGAACATATTTGCAACAACAGAATTAGATTTGCCCTTTTTCCTTTCAGCAATTATTTTCATTTTAGTAGCAAGAGACAAAGTTTGACGTGTCTTTGTAGGAGCCATACCGGCGAGTTAAATAAAAGTTTTCAAAGTTTCCACTTAACTTCTATCTTGAAATTGGACCATGGATTGGTTACTGCATAATATCTTGGCTTTTTTCGGTCTTTAATTCAATTCTGGAAAGAAACGTCAGGATTTTCTCACAACTAAAACTTATTTCTTCTCATGAACTCATTGTTAAAAGAAATCTGTCAAGGCACAAGTAATATTTATATTTGCAAAAAAATTATTAAAATTATCATGTTATAATCTGCTTACGGTATGTTTTTAAATGGGTCAATATTTCAGTCAATACTACAGTATTAAACTACATTTTGTTTATCCTTTAAGCTGTTTAATCCTTTTATAATGTTATTTTAGTAAAAAGTGTAGTTCTGGAGTAATTGCAGTAAAATAATATCTGACAAGTCTCCAATTCAATACATAGTATGTAATTATTAGAAATGTATTCTATTTTATTTGAAATTAAATATTTACAATGTGAAAAATATAGTTAGTACAATACCTAAACAAGTATAATTTAACACTAAATAATATTCATTAGAATACAAATTGATATTGATATTAATATCATTACATAATTATTGTTATATTAAGATGATAAATAATTGTATCTACTGTACAGTGATATATTTCTACATTTTTTTAAATGTAAACAAATAAAGGATTTCCTGACATGATATAATCAACCAAAAAGTTGTATATATCCTGCAATTTAAACAATAAAATATGGATATACTGTAGTACAGTATCCACAACCTCCATGTTTACTATTATACAAATAATGAATGTTTATGAGTGTAATGGTACAAATAATGGCATGAGGTGAATGATGAAAGGTTATATTTCAATGAGGCACAAGTCAAGTCGAAATATAACCTTTCATCATTCATCAAATGCCATTATTTGTACCATTACATGAATATAAAAAATTCATTATTTGTTTTATATAACATCTAAATAGATTCCTGTTATTTGAATCATTGAAAATTAAGGTAGGCCTAGCCAAGACCTACATTTCATTCACATTGATTAAAACAGTAACATTGGTTTTTAATAATTATATTAAATATTATTATTTATATGGATTTTATACAGTAAACGCACCCACTGTTAGTGTAATAATTACAGTATGTCAACAAACTAACAAACAATCCTAGGCCTCGCAAGGCTAAAACGGCTAAGCCTACTATAATACTGACAGGCCTACTAGGCCTACTGTAGGACTACTACTAGGCCTACTGTAGGCCTACTACTAGGCCTATCTAGTGTTTTTTTCAACCGCGAAACGTTTTTTTCCCCGTACACAATGTTAAAACGATCGTTTAATAGTGCGTACTATTGCACACCATGTGACCCACAATCGTCCAATCAAATGACAGGAATTAATTTAGGTGTTATACTGTAGTATATATTTATTTTATATCATTTTAGGTTTTTATAAAACATACTGTATTATTTATAATTTTTAAAAATAAAATGGCTTTTAAAAACAATTTCAAATTTAAAGATATTTTATATAGTTCAAAGACTTACAATACAAATTGATTCAATTATTTATAATTAATTTATTGTAATTATTGATTAATAATATTAATGTCAGTAAATATGTTAATACATTTTATAAGTAACTGAATAATTGCTCTTGTAATAAAAAATAATATATTTCACCATTTTACACATTTATATAAGCTGCAAAACTCATAAATTAAATGTGAACAGAAATATTAATATATGTAACACTCAGTCTTTGAAGGAGACATTATAAAGAAGGCTGTCGACAACCAATATCGTTTAAGATTAGAGGGGTAACCCCAGGGTAAAGGTCAACCAATCATATCATGGTGCTAGCATCGATTTAATAAAGTAGTTATCAGAAACAAGGTGATGTAATCTACATTAATTTACATCTAAAATCCTAATCATGTCCGTTTATACTAAGATGATAACAACGAACAGAAAACAACAGAAAACTACAGAAAAAGAGAACAGACATTGTGTTTATCCTAGAACTATAGGATTAACCATACTGTGTGTGATATTATAGCTTTTTGTCAAACTAGTTTTATAGTGTAGACCGAGCTTAAGAAAATAATATTCTCACAATTCTAATCGAAAGATTAATTGAACAATAAAATCATATCGTATGAATTTTATCGGTTTCATTTGATTGGATTTGTGAAAATATTATTTTCATCGATGACACAGTATAAAAGGTTTGTAGGTTTGTATTTTAGTTCTAGGATGATTTTGTTATTTTTTCGCAGCAGAAACAGGACAAGAGAAAAGTATCAGTTGGTGTAAAAATGGAAATAATTCCTCAATGGTCAGAAACAAATTTGAAGACTATCTTTCTGTTGTATAGAAAGGACATTAAACAGCTGTTTATGTTAAAATGTAATGTAATCTGTTATGCAAGTCTAAATAGTCAAAGAATATATAGTACAGACAATAGAACTTGTTGTCCCATAAGGACAAATTATAGACTGCCTATTGGGTAATACTGGACCGCCTATTGAGAAAGACTGCCAGGCACATGGGACACTGTCTACAGCAATCCATAACACACAAATAAATCTAGGTACATAATCAAATCATGAAGTAATTCCTTCATGATCCAATACAGTGTCATTGCATAATATTTGATAATTCGATAATATAGCAGTTACCTTTGGAATTTCAAAAACAGATTTACATTGATCACTGATAATGATGTTGCTATTATATAAAGACAGTGTTTGTAATATCATTCATGATTCGACATGTTCAGAATTTAAAAGTTTAAAGAGTTTAAAAGGTTATTCAATTATATAGTTAAATGTTGCAATACAGTTTAAATTAAATAAATTTGCAAAGGATTGAAACAAGAAAAAAATAGCAGAGCTACAGTATGGTAGCTGGCAAAAGAATATAATTTTATAAAACTACACACTAGCTGATACTAAGCATCAATATCCACATGAAATGGATTTTGTGTTTTTACAAACAGACACTAATGTTTAACATATTACTGTAGTTTATTCATTAACAAGATTACAATTGAATTAAACTGTTTATTTTTATAGCTAAATTGTTTTAATTTTTCAGATGTAAATGAAAATTTCTTTGAGCTAAAATAAAGTGTTTTGTGTAGCTCTCTAAACCACATTTTTGAGCGAAACGCATGTTTATATCGGACCAATGCGCGGGTTAGTGTACAAACGATATAGCCTAAACACTTCAGAAGGTGGAATAGATAGAGTAAGTTTCTTATTATTCTATACTAAAGGTAGTATCTAAGTGTGTTACGTGGTTTTATTAGATTGTTACCAACGATAGTACTTGTCAGTAACATCGTCGAAAAGAGGCTAGTAAGCAAAAAGATACCACTCATATTGGCTACATGAAAATCCTGACATTCTGAATATAATTACTGTATAATACATTGTAGAATGCCATTACAAATTGCATCTCAAAGTACAATGTTGTGAGCACATTTGTTTACCTACAGTACAGTATTTCTAATTTAGGGTATAATATGTTGAAATGTAAAATTCATGTCTTAGGCTCAGTCTACACTATCAAACTTTATGCGAAAAAAAAATGTGATGTGCCCATATGAACATGATAATGTCATATCACTACCATATTTACTGTAGGCATATCACTACCATATTTGGGCACATCACACTTTCTTTGATGAACTAGTGATAGTGTAGATAGAGATTTAACTGCATAAAATATATTTGTGTATAGATTATTCCCATTTCACTGGATAATATTAAGGATCCACACGCGGTATACAGGGAAATCTATCAAAACACGTCCTAAATATACTGTAGTTAACAGCTGAAGCTCTCTGAATACTGAAAACTTTCTTGGATAAATTCATACAGTACTGTATTATGTTATTCATGCATTCTAAAACCATACATTCTTAATCAAATACAGTACTTTAGGGTTTCTGTTGTTACGACAGAATTGTATGGAAAAATGGGAATAATCTGTACATACAGGATAATATTTAAATTGTAAGCACGGTGTTGTTAGTATTACAAGCTGTATTTTTGGGATGGTAGACAAAACATGAATCCCAACCACTGCCACAGTCTGTTAAATTACCATCTTTAGCCTATTGAAACAAAAACTCACTACTGTTGCAGTACATTAGGCAATATGGTAATTTATATTTAGTGAAAATGCTAATATATTGCAATTGTATAGTTAAATAAATAATGCACATGTGTTGAACGCATTCAGAATGACAATTGACATATGTTAACAGTGAAATTTATACAATTGAATCTCCTTGTTATTCACTGCAGACATTTAAAAATAATCTGCGTAAAACATTTCTGCTGTGAAAAAAACCGGAAGTACTAACAAAATACAAAAACATTTTATTCATCAAATCACAAATTACAATAAAATAATAGTATGTACAATGTTTCAAGAAAATGATGAAATGGGATCTCAGGATAAAACAGTGTGTACACAATCATAATATCATCTTCAATATCAGAATGAAAAATTGTTTGTGTTTTTTTATACTATAGAAAAAAAAAATAATACACCAATGATTTATAAAATATTCCCAATCTCAATTGCATTACAGTATCAGAAAGATTAGGGAACTTACATTTTCACAATATGCTATATAGAGAAATAATTTTAGAATGACTATTGGACTCAATAGCTGCATTGTTGAATGTGGAGCATAATTAGGAAAGGTCATTAAAGATAACAAAATATACCATTAGTAAAAATGTGCACTGACTGACTTGCTAATTTTGACATCTTTTCACAACTGAACAGAAAATCAACATTTTCCTTTAAATCACACAATCTAAATACTGTATACTGTATATGAAAAATATGAATGTATTTCATTGAAAATTCACTTTTCTTATCTTTTTCTTTCATAATGTTTGAAGAGAATTTTAAAGAGTACTGACAGGCGGTCCCTTAAAAGTCATGTATTGTAACATATTAATGATAATTTATGCAGCAAATGAAACACAAGCAAAACGATTGGTTTCCTGCTTAAGTTACATATGATCTCTGTCTGAACACATGTTATAATATTTGTGATTAAAAATAAATATATTAAAAGAGACTGCATAAATCTTTCATGGTGAATTAACACATCCTGGAGTGAAGTTCATTGATAAGAACAGTTTAAATTTAACTATCAGCTCGGCCTTCAAAACTGTTTTACCTTGAGCTTAAGTTTGCTATTGATCACTGAAACAACATATGAACACTTTGAAAGCAATAAAATAAATATTGAAATAATTGTAATTAATTAGGCACAAAATGCCTTATTTGCTACATACTAGAGGAGCATGCTTGCTCTGGTATAGCATGGAGAAATAAGTTGAGATTTCTTCATGAGTATAGTACTGTATTAAGGTATTATTGAATAATTGTAGAAAAAGCTACTTAAAACATTGTACTTGTTTCACCTATATTCTCAGTACATATTAATTAGCACGGGTAATCTATTCTAAATTTAAAATTGTGATAAAAAAAACTGTTTTTGGTTTTCCAAACTTGATTTTTCATTCAAAATAATTATGAGAGCTTTATTAATACAGGTACACTAGTAGTACTATATATCTTGAAATTATAGTATATATATATAATTATAGTATATATAGACAAAACCATATAAGCCGCATACTGATCACAGTGTGTTAGCAAAAACCTTGCTTGTGGAGAATGTAAATCACGTACCTACATAAATATAGTGAGAAAATTAAAATATAGAAAAATGATATGAGAAAATTATATTCTTACCATATAAATATAACTGCTGAAATATTGTATAAGTCCATTGGATTGCATAAGAATTAGATCACATTGAGCATGCTGTGTAGTACATGCCTTCTATAATACCAGACACACCACATAATATGAATGAAACGATTTTCACTGCATAAAGCAATGAGGATTATACAGTACGTCACAGATCTACTACGTCAATGGCTGATCTGCTCAAGCGGAACTAATGATATGCAGGATAATAATCACTACAGTATTATGTATATTCATATATGATTGCTATAATTCCCTATTTTTAATACCTTTTTACAACAATTTAGAGGGAAATAATTTGGTGAAAACTCATAATCTCTATTAAGAGAACGAAAAACATATTTCGATGGTTTAGAATTATAATGTATCTATATATAACCTACAGTATGTATTATTGAATTGGAAATTCAGTGGGGTTCTAAACCCACAGCGGCATTTTAACCATCATTTATCTATTTGATGCTATTTAAACAAAATTTGTTTAAAATCTACTGAAAGAATTATTAAACATACATTGCTATTTTTATATTCCATTATTTAATAACTATTAATGTCAAAGGTCAGACTGTATTGCATAACTGTATTATTACATAATTTATTGTGGGTCGTACTGTCAAATTCTACTGCAGTGTCATTCGCTTGTCTTTTTTTTTAGATCAAATCTATGTTCTATTTAAAAGTCAGACGTTCTAAAAAGGGGACTGAGCTAGATGGTCATCCTGAGACAGAAGTAAACTGGAACTAGACATGAAACTCGTCACTTTGACGAGTTAGTTATCCGCACGACAAACGCCACGTGCACGTCATACGTTGGAATATTGGACACAGAAAAAGATTATGGCATTATGACCTGAACTGAAGAATATGATATGTTGTTATTGCTGAATTCTGTTATTTTGTGTCATATAGTATACACAGTACAATATGTATACATATCACATACAGTGTAGAATAGATGAAATTGCGGGACCTGCTATTTATTCCAATTTTTAAAATGTTGACGGTTTCAAAATGAAACGTGAATGTAGCAATTTCGGAAGGAAATTATCTCAGCAGAAACATATTAACGTGTAGAAGAAATTTTAATACGTGAAATATTAATGCGCGCTCTTTTAAATGTAATGAACTATGACGCAAAAGATGAAAATATGACTTTGTTTATTTAACTGGCCATATGATGACGTCACAACATCTGATTGGCGAAAAGTTCACATGATTTCGTATCTACAATCCAATAGCTTTCTGAAAACGTTTTAATCGTGATTATCACATTTTATTCTTACGAGCTATAACAGATTAAAATTTACTGTAAAGATGAAATTAATGACGCTGTTAATTAAAATTTTTAGGCATGATGACGTCATAAAAATTAAAATATTTTGAACTCATGCGTAAGATAGTTGATTGACCTACATAATATTAAAATCTCGGAGAAAAAGGAATACAGATAGGCGTGATGCCCTCCATTTAATATGATGAGCAATAACAAAAGAGACAAAAATCCTATATTTTACATTCGTGTGGCCATACGATGATGTCACAATGTCCGGTTAGCCATATTGATTCATGATCCGATTTCTACAACTCATCAACTTCCAGAATATGTAATTAAAAAAAAGTTTACCTCGTTGTTTAGAATCTATGACTGTTTAAAAAAAAAAAAAAATTTTTTAACTTTTTCATCAAAAACGCACGTAAAGTATCCAATTCAACGTGCCCGTATGACGTAATTGTAAGTCGAAATTGTTTTAAAATTGGTAAAATTACTATAAAAGGCTGGAAAAACATAATTCAATAAAAAAAAAATACTTTTAGCGCTACGTGCGCACCACGCGCATAAAATTGTTCGCGCGCGTGGGAAATTTTGACATGCTCAAAATGTCATGATCAGCGTAGAAAGTTGATTAAAAATTAATTTTGCGCATTTTGAATTTTAAATGCGCGTGCGCGCGTAACTTTGTGTAAAACACGCACTTTTTTTCCACAGAAAGTTAGCGCATGATATAAATTAAACTTTTGCTAAGTTTCAATTTAAATTGTTATATGGTTTTAAATCTATGTTAAATACGCGAAATTCATAAAATCGTGCGTAAGTCACGTTGCGCATTTCTGACGTCATTCACAATAGGAGGTGCACAACTTCACGTGAATGCCCATATGTTGACAAAGTTATGAAATTTTATGTTTACACATTTTTTATATAAGCGAGACACAAAAATAGAGGAGAAATGCGCGTGCGCGCGTAACGTCTTGTAAAACATGGCATTTTTAATCCACAAAAAGGTTGCCCTTGATATGACATAAATTTTCAGAAAGTGTCAAAATAAAATTATGCTTGGTTTTTAGCCTATGATCAATCATAAAAAATCATAAAATCGCACGTAAGTCACGTTGCGCAACTCTGACGTCATTCAAAATAGGAGGTGCACAACTTCACGTAAATGCCCATATGTTGACAAAGTTATAAAATGTTATGTTTACAAGTTTTTGAGATACGCGAGACACAAAAATGGAGGAGAAAGAAAGAAGAATAATACTAGACATGAAACTCGTCACATTGACGAGTTAGTTATCCGCACCACGACAAACACGTCATACGTTGGAATATTGCACACAGATAAAGATTATGGCATTATCACAAGAACTGAAGAATATGATATGCTGTTAGTGCTGAATTCTGTCAATTTTGTGTCATATAGTATATACATGCAAACAGTATAATCTGTATACATATTACATACAGTGTAGAATAGGTGAAATTACGGGACCCGCCATTTATTCCAATTTTTAACATGGCGACGGTATCAAAATGAAACACTTAGATAGCAATTTCAGAAGGAAATTATCTCAGGAACAACATATTAACGTGTAGAAGAAATTTGAATACGTAAAATATAGATGCGCACCCTTTTAAATGTGATGAACTATTACGCAAAAGATGAAAATACGACCTTTTTTATTTAACTGGCCATATGATGACGTCACAACATCCGATTGGCAACATTTTAACATAATTTCCTATCTACTATCCAATAGCTTCCAGAAAAAGTTTTAATCGTGATTATCACATTTTATTCTTACGAGCTATAACAGATTAAAATTTACTGTAAAGATGAAATTGATGCCACACGTGATTTAAATTTTTAGGCATGATGACGTCAAAAAAATTAAAATATTTTTTACTCATGCGAAAGATAGTTGATTGACCCAGACAATATCAAAATCGGAGTGAAAATGGAAAACGGATAAGTGGAGATGCGCTCTATTCAATGTGATGAGCTATGACGAAAGATACAAAAATCCTAAATTTTATATTCGCGTGGCCATACGATGACGTCACAATGTCCGGTTAGCCATATTAATACCTGATCCGATATCTACAACTCATCTACTTCCAGAATATATAATTAAAAAAAAGTTCACCTCGTAGTTTAGAATCTATGAATGTTTTAAAAAAGGCATAATTTTGACGAATTTTGACAAATTTTTGAACTTTTTCATCAAAAACGCACGTAAATTATCCAATTGGATGTGCCCGTATGACGTAATTTTAGATCAAAATTGTTCAAAAGTTGGTAAAATTACTAGAAAAGGCTGGAAAAACATGAATCACGCGAAAAAATTTATTTTCAACGCTACGTGCGCACCGTGCGAGTAAAAATATGCGCGCGCGTGGGAATTTTTGACATGCTCAAAATAACATGAAACGCGTAGAAAATTGATTAGAAATTGATTTTTCGCATTTTGAAATTTTAAACGCCCGTGCGCGCGTAACTTCTTGTGAAACATGCCATTTTTTTTCTACAGTCAGTTAGCGCAAGATATAAATTAAACTTTTGTTAAGTTTCAATTTAAATCGCTATATGGTTTTCGATCTATGTTAAATACGCGAAATTCATTAAAACGCGCGTAAATCACGTTGCGCAATTCTGACGTCATTCACAATAGGAGGTGCACAATTTCACGTGAATGCCCACATGTTGACAAAGTTATAAAATGTTTTGTTTACAAGTTTTTGAGATACGCGAGACACAAAATTGACAGAAAGAAAGAATAATACAGAAAAAAAAAAAAAAAAAAAAGATGATTTCATACAGTTACAAGGAGTTATCCGCTACTAAGCGGATAACTAATAAAACTTGTTGTTGCCATAAACAGTTTTTCCCAGACAGTAGAAACAGGCCCTAAGACTAAAAGTAGTGGAGCTGCCGATTGGTGGTTAACATGACTTCCTTATAATCCAAATGTCCAGGGTTCAATCCTGACCTAGTGCATGGGTTGTAACTCACGACTCTTTCAACTCCACTACCTAAGCCTCAAATGAGACTTAGTTTATAAGCACGATCAATTATAAAATAGTTTATCCATCCTGTAATTGGTGAGTTTGTGGTCGCTATTGGATGCTTATGACATTTTTTTAAATAAGAGTTTTAAGCACATGGGAATAGGTTTACCAAAGTATTTTCACAATAAAAATACTGTTATAACGCCCAGTATAAGTTTTTGAATACACTGACAAATTATTATAGCATCTTTTATCATAACTGTATCTCTTTCTTCGATATTGGTCATGCTTTGTTGTTTCACTCTTGATATAACAACAATTGCTTTTATCAAACTTGTTGAGTGTTTACTGTTTAAAGCCAACTTAGAGAGGTTAAAAAAGGGTTAAAGATTATAGTTAAAAAAATAAGGGCTGCCTTGTTAACCAGGGATCATTTTATTCTAGTTTGACAAAGCTCTTTGGAATTGCAAATGCATTCTTCACCTCACTTCTGCTGAATATGACTTATATAACTTTTTTATGCTTCACATAATATGTATTGTACAACTGGAACATTTTCATAAAGTATTGTTGCTACAGTTTTTTAAACTAAACAGTACAATAAAAGGCAATTACTATGAAATACCTCCAAAGAATTTCTATTAAAACTGATCCATAAGAATTCTGCTAGCCCTAAAGGTAGGCTTATGTCGACCTGGAACTGAAAACGACTCAACTAAAAGGTAATTGTGTAGAGCACAAGAACACTAATAAATGTCAACTTTCAGTTGGAATTAAAAGGAACTGAAAATCTGTTTGCAAGTGCTTATGTAGAAATGAGTCGTAGTTACCCATATCATTATTTGTGCACAGGATGCAATTTGCATTAAAAGAGGCACCATTGTGAGCAAACATTTATATCAAATTGCCCATTCCACGGGTGACACAACTCAAAGTTTCAGTTTCATAAAATTAGATTATGTTCAACATAACGTAACTCAACTGCAGTTAGGTTAAAATTTAGCACAACTTTGAGGTGGGGTAGATTGTGTTGAGTTGCTCAGAGGGCTTATTAATATGTTCAATTGAGAAACAAACCAACTCAAAAAATAAAACAGATCTTAACTATTGCATCATCCTACTACACAAAAAACTGCCATCTCATGATTTTGAAGAAACAAGAGATTAGCTGCTTGATATTTAAAGTTCTGTCTTCACCATCAAACTAGTTTAACAAAGAAAGTGTGATGCCAAAATATGGTAGTGATATGACATCGTCATGTCCATATGTGTGCACATCACATTTTTTTGTCATAAACAGTTTGATAGTGTAGACAGAGCTTTATACAGAACGTATTATCAGATGGAGTTATACTTCCATATCGTAAGAAAGGTTACATTTAATAAAGATCATAGCAGCCTAGTATTCAGACTAGATTTAACGAACGCTTTCGTTAGAAAAAGTGTCACAGATTGAGGCGAACATTTGGCATGCAAGAATAAATTGTATTGGTTCGAGGTCAAAATCGTTAATGCATAACTTTCGTATAGTAGGCTACTGTAAATGTACATAACCTACTACTTTTAAGTTTTCGTAACGAACGGGAGGTCAGTGTCATATAGAGGTGGCTTGTGCTTAATCTTTTCCTAATCCTGACCTATTAGGTTGTACGCCGCTTCGTAGGTGTGAACAGGCCCTAAGAGTTTGTTTCTGAACAGGTTTAATACTGTATTTTAAAAGAACATTACAAATTCAATATGTTAACACATTAATTTAATATTTAATTACTAATAACACAAAAACATAACGTCCCTCAGAGCACATGTTAGTAGATTGGAATGTTACAAACAGTGAATATGTAATTATTAAATCGAAACTCATTTAATCTGTCAATAAATTATTTATGAATAATCCATCATATATTGTAACTACTGTAATTTAATTTATTGTTTATCTTATCCACAATAACAGGAATTATTGTGTCGATCCTACAATACAGGCAATTAAAGATAATTGTTTTTTTTACCAAAGAAACTGGTCTATTTAAAGAATACATTTCAAAATAAAAATAAAATAAACATAAATTGAAGCTTTGAATCGAACATCGACGTAAACAAAATACAATTAGAATGTTTGAAAGCATGCCAAAGGTTTCATTCATAAAAATTAAGAGTAAACTGTAGGGTTCCCTAAAAAACAGCACTGGCTTATAGCCAATTAATCTTTTACTAATAATTGGCTCAAACAAGAAATTGTTTTCACTTTAACCTTCCAAGACTAGGCAGTTTGTCCAATGACTATACTGTATACTGCACTTTCCCTGGTAATTTTATATATTTAATAGTGTGTATGATGTCAACACGTTTGAGCTATTGTAACAACAATAACATAAATATATTATTAAGTGTAATCTGGCCATTTGATTGGTTGATGTTGTATCATGTGACATACATTAGTTTCTCCTATTTCAATGATTGCAGCAACTATTGCACTTTCAGCTTTGATGAAATGATTGTGGAACATGGTTGGTCAGACTATTTAATATTCAATTCTTCACCTCATTATTTGAAAACAATTTAACATTCTTTCCAACCACTTATTTTAGGGGTTTTTTTTCTAACCTGGTGGTATTGATTTTATAATACAATTTTCACATTAGTTTTACCAACAAAATATTTTTACGCTCGATTTGAGGCAGTATTATAAACTTATTTGAATTACAATGGACAGTTTACAATCACTAAAAACTTAACAAATTTTGGCGCCATACGATACAAAACATAGGTATCACCTTACAGTGCATTAAATGGAAATAGAGATGAAAAAATCTTTCAGCACAACACATGCAACAAAGAAAGGTACACACAGAAGTTTTTGTTTAATAAATTACAAACAATTGGAATATTTTTATAGTTTATTTTTTGGTTAATTTATGATACCTGATAGTATAGATTGTTTTACTAACAATGTATTATGGACCACTTTTAGGTTGTGGGATGATGACCAAAAAGGGGATTTTTTTAAATTTTATTTCATTTCAACAACATTTTAGTCCATCCAGCCGAAGCTGATCATTAAGGACCCTTAACAGAAATACTTCATGACAAGACATAAACATGTAACAATAACAATTTAAAATAAATATAATTTGTATATATAATAAACATTACATTTGTTAGTGCAAGGAATTTGTTTGTGGAAAACAATATTCCATCATTTTATGAATATTTGAGGATTTCGACTTACCGATTTCTTACAAGAATAATGAAAAGCGAAATCAGAATGTTAATTTGTATATATAAATATTTGTTGATGGATTCAAACATGTACTACAAATGGAGAGAGGCATTATATACCAAATAGATACAAGTTTTGGTCCTCTCTCCTTCATCTTTTTTTTTGTGTAATGTATTATACCATATGGACTATATGAAATAAAAGTTGAATTGAAATTGAAAATTACATATTCTCCCTGTGGCCTTCAATATCTTAATAACAATTTAAAAACGGGACATAATCATTTTTAATCTTGGAGGTTAGCATTTGGTGGAGGTAATATATATAATTTTTGATTGCTCGTTTTTCTTCCGTTCATTGAATGTCTTTTGTACTACAGTATATTCAAATAATACTCAGGAATTTTATTGCGATTAAGGTGGAGAATTACCCAGCATTAACTAAACTTCAACTAAAGGTATTTATTTAATACACCCATAAGTCACCCTCCTAAAAACATTAGAAAACAAGTATTTGTATAGATTCTGCATGAATGAATTCATTATAATAATAGAAATAGTAGAATCAATGTATATTTTAGTAAACAAGTAGAAGTTGAGAAAAAATAAAATAACAAGAATATAGGATTTAGAATCGAGAGTCTAACTGTCTAAATTATCTTATTTCAATGAAAATACTGAGTTATTTCAATGAAAATACTGAGTTACTTCAAATTATGGAAAGTTAAACATTTTTTTAATAGGAAACTATACTTACAGTACAGAATATAAGATTTAGAATCGAGAGTCTAACTGTCTAAATTATTTTATTTCAATGAAAATACTGAGTTACTTCAAATTATGAAAAGGTAAACATTTTTTTTTTAATAGGAAACTATACTTACACAGTACAGTGCAAACACTTCAACCACAAAATTTAATTTCCCTGTTTTCCTTTGATGACCCAAAAAGTGTAATCAAAAACATGCCTTATCAGCAGACAAATACATCATATCTTTTGTTAATCTGTAACAAAATAAAACAATGCAGAAAAATGAAATGAAAAAATTTCCATATTTCGGACTTCATAACCATAGAATAGTTCAGTAGCTCAATAAATAATAAAAGCCACTCATTTTATGTATGTTTTACATTTTGTAGGGGTTTTTTTTGCATTGAAAGAAATAAAAAACAATGCAATTAAGAGAGAACATTTCTAGAAATAAATGATGTTATCAAAGCAGCAGTCTAAACATCTTTAATGTACAAAAGTAAACTTTGCATTGAATTGTCAGTTGAATGACAGTTGACATTTAGGCAATTATATTACAAACAGTTTCAAATACATGTGTTATTACAAGTTCAAATGTACTTAGAATTGAAACTCCAGCTGCAATATATTGACAATAACATATGAATCATTCATATTTTTGAAAAAAGAAATTACTTAGACTTGCTACGACCTATGACCTTGTTATGAATTCATTGTGTGCATACATTTCTGCTGCTTTCTCGATTTGACAAGTTTTTGAGTATTCTAGGACAAGACGACAAGGAATGATAAAATAAGAATGTCATTTGCCAAGTCACCAACGTTGATTAGAGTTAAAATTGGTGAAAAAATATGTTTTCTTTAAATTTGCAAATGTAGTTCGTCACCATTAGATGTAAAAAAAACACCTAAAACAATAATTTGGCTAGCACATGGTTAATACATGATTACAGAATATGCATTGGTCAATTTAGGGATGTAACCAAATTTTTCATGCAAAAAATCTTTTACATATTATGATAATTAGAACTGGAAAAATGCACTAAATATCAGAAATGGTCCACCTAAATTATTTTGTCTAACTTTTTTAGTAAATTTATTTCATATATGATCATAAAACAGAAAACAAACGTTACAGAGTATAATCACCAATATACTGTAGCTACATATTGAATATTAAAACTTAATACATATGGTTTGATAATTCAACTTGTTTTCAATTATATTCCATGGAGATTATTGTATTGATAACATATTCATGACTTAAGCTTATTTACAGTATAACTTATTAATCAGGATATCTACCATATCACATTACCTACCCCAACTGCCACTTACCTAAATTGGATAATTTCTCATATTCAATTATAATTAATGTCATACGTATTAATGTCATTTAAACTAGTTTATTTATTTTCCTTTATAGTTTGGAAACTAATTATAAATAAACAATTCTTATCTACACTACCAAACATTATGTGACACAAAAAATGTGATGTGTCCATATATGGACATGATGATGCCATCACTACCATATTTCGGCATATCAGATTTGTGATAGTATATAGGCAGAGCTTTAAATAGACTTTGGAGCTCAAAATTGATCTGAAATTGACCAAATTAGTATGTGTGCTGTCAATCATACAATCTACTTCACCGCCAAGTTTTGAATACCAGATTTTGTAATATTGAAAAAATCATGCACTTGCTATAAAAGAAAATGAAGCAAAAAAAAGAAAAGAACTCTTCCTACAATAAAAAAACAAAATAGGAAATACCAGATAATATTATAATCACATACACATGCTCCAAATTCTTATAATACAACACCGGTAATATGTATTATGCTTTAACTTTATCCAATAATCCATTCAAATTAGAAAAAAAAAACCTTTCTATACAGACATAGGATAGTTCAAAGAAAAGCTTATAAACTTAGAAGTGAAATAGTTTGGTCGGATACTTTCATTCAGGATATACTGTAACAGTAGTGTGCGGATATGTTTCTTCAAGAGCAGAAAAGGATAATAATCTATTGTACCTACAAGATTTTGAAAGTCATGGAACACATTCTTAGATCTCTTTATGACCTAGATTTTCTATGGTAATACAAAAAGCGTTTTGTATTCTCGGATACAGTAAGAACTATATAAAATTTATGTGTAAATACAGATATCCGAGACGAGTAGGGGGTACCCTGTTGTTAGGGTATATAACAGTACAGATAAAAATGACTGCAACGTACAGCCTATGTTCCAGCTTTGTGGCTACGAGGTATTGTGTTTTGATTGCAATTCCACGAGATGCATTGTTTGATCGTGATCCTACGAACTGCATCGTTTTTTTTATCTTTTTTTTATACGAGAAGCATTGTTTTATAATAATAATAATACCACATTTATATAGCGCCCTTTTCATGAGTAATCATGCTCAAAGGCGCTTTACAAGCATTATTACCCCAGTATTTTTTTGGGATCAAACACGTATTGAAACATACTCCCATAATGCAGCCGGTAACCAGCGCAAAGTTGTGTCTAGATCTAACTGGGTACCCATTTATACACCTGGGTGGAGAGAGGCAACGTAAGTAAAGTATCTTGCCTATGGATACAAGCAATGCGGCGAGAGTTGGATTCGAACCTAGGTCTGACGATCGGTAGTCCAACACACTGCGCCACACGCCCGTAATGTATAATAAACACCAGTGTTATCAATGAAGCATTTTTTATTCTCGGATTAAGGACTATATAAAATTTATGTGTAACAGTATACAGTATCTTTCGAGACGATTAGGGGGTACCCGGGTATATGGTAGAAGGAATATCTGTGTCACTCACAGTCATCAGGTGCCACATGAACGTCCAATCACAGTCATCAGGTGCCACATGAACGTCCAATCACAGTCATCAGGTGCCATTATGAACGTCCAATCAGATATGGACGACTTTGACCTGGCATTGTAACTCAACATGTTCCCACAATTGTATTGCCCAACCAACAAAAAAGTTGAAATATGGTATGACACTGATGACAATTGAAGTTGATCAACGAATGAAGATTTTATCTGAATATGTAGATAAACTATCTTTAACACAACCATTATACTGATAACCAAGACAATACTCAAACCTCATTAAACTGATTTCTGTTATGTGAAATTTGAATACTGTATATATTTTGACAGAAAGAGAAACCTGGCCTGCAGCAACAATTACACAAAACAACAGTTTATTATTGGTGTTGGCAGTCTATGAGTGCTGCTTACCTGGATAAACCAATAATATCCTTCTCCTCCAAAGGGAGTATATTTACGAAAATAAATTCCATTAACCATCCCTATCAGATAATGGTGCTATCCACGAACAGTAAAATCTAACCATCCCAGATACCACTGTCATTATTTCGTTTCATTGTGCTGTCGTCTATGTACGTGTATAGAGCAACAATTTGAAAGTATTCTACGAATTCCTGAAGCTTTAATTGTTAGTGTGAAACCAAGCCAAAGAGAACTCTGTTACCATTGTTAACATGACACATTGCAAACTGTGTAATAGAAAAATAAATAATAAAGAAGAATACAGTATGGGAAAGAAATTCAAAACTCGGATTCTTCTGCTTAATAAATAATATGAACTGTTAGATCATAATACCAAGTTATAATTAAAAAATAATTAATTTTGAGGTAAATCTAATTGAAAACCTAATTTTCATTATACCGTAGTCAAATCTAATTGGAAAACATCTTTGTTCACTTTAACATACCAAGACACTTATTATTTCTCAGTTTCATAATATTGTATGCATTTTTTATGAAAAATTAACTACTGTATAAATAAAGTTTTCATTAATCAACTCTAAACTATGCTACACTACCTCCCACATAAATTGAATGAAATATTGGTACTTTATTTAAATGTATTATTTTTTATTTTCAAGAAATTACTATAGTATCAGTTCAAATAATCTTCATTCTTCTAACTAAAACAAAATCTTTACCTTACAGTATAATTAATTTTCTAAGAAGCATACCATTTATTATGAAGATGATACAGTACTTATTAAAATGCCAATACTGTAAGTTAAACATCGGTGGATAATAAAAGATTTTATTTATGTTCTGAGAGTAAACACAATTTCCTTTCACCCTCAACTGTACTATCTAGTCTTAATTTTATACGAATCCGAATAAAACAGTCTATGATTTCCCAAAAAAAGCAGAAAATTGCAGAAACAGATGAAGAGCAAAAAAAATGTAGGTTTTCACAAAACAAACCCATCCAACATTGTCTTTCCATAGAGAAAGTTTTCCACGGTCCTTTCCACTGGTTCCCTTTTCCATATGGGTGGTTACGGTATGGTTAACTTTATACTTCCATATTTTTTCTCTATTATGTAATTTTAATTATACTGTAAGAAAGAATCTGTGTACAGAAATGGATGGTGTTGTCGGAATTCACAGTCCCTATTATAGAAAAATTCTGAATGCAAGTGTATCTAAATTGTAGTGGGCTCAGCCACAAACCCTAATTTCAATATACCTGTATCATATGCTAAAGCTTCCTGATGATATCTTGTCTCACAGTATGGTGAACTAGGATTGTGTAGCTAGATTTCTTATTGTGCAAACTGCCAGCCAGCCAGGATATAGCGGTGCTTGGTAGTAATAATACCTCTAACACCACAAGAAACAATAGATACAGAATGTATGAAAATGTTACATCCTACATCCAAAGATAAGGACAATAGATTTAATTGGATATTATAAAATAATCCTTATAATAACGACACACCTTGGCAACATATTACCCGGGTCATCGAAACAAAAATAATTTTTCAAAAAGTGTTCACGATTTTTTCAAGGTTAGACAAATTACTTCCAAGCCAACAAGTAACAAATACAATATTTCGACAGCAAAGAGAAAGTTAGTTCCACATGCATTGATAATGACAATGAAGAGAAATTTATCAGTTTCGAAAAACAAACTGCGTACGTAACCATTTCTCGAATATTCTTTTAAACACTGATTATCATAATACAGTATAGGGCCTTCATTTTATGTGGTGTATTTCTATTCCCAGATTTTTATTTACATACACCATTCCAGGGGCGGATCCAGCATTATAGATTAGGGGAGGCTAAATATTTCATAAATGATTAAAAAGTTCCTTCGGGTTGCAGAAAATTAAAAAATAGTGAATAATTTATTTTAAAAAGACATGGCTGTTGCATTGAAGATGAAATGTACAATATATTGCCTATATATTTTATAAAACAACATCGATGCACGCTTACAATTTAAAAACAATTTGAAACAATTTATTTTGGACTAAATTACAGCATGTTTTAGACCATTTTAATTTTAAGAAATCAGAAATTCCCATGTGTGTACAAAATTGTCATGTCTCCTCCTCCATCAATAATTCTACATTCCACGAGACTTTTAAAATTATTTGCTATTTTTATCTCATTCTTCTTTTTATCAAATTAATTAATCTCCAGTATACACAGTTATATGGTTTCTTGGAGTATCTCTATGCCTGTCACATTTATATTAATTTTAAGTTTACACAATATAGTCTTTTCAACAGGAAGTTGTACAATCTATAATAGTCTTTTATGTAGAAACGCCTAGCCTTGGGCGTCTGACCTGGATTATTATTACCTTTAGTACAATTTAATTATTATAATTGTATCATTTTTTATAATATTAATAATATTGTAAAATATTAATCCTTGTTCAATTTTAAAATACAATATCAACGAGGAAAGGACAATTTAAAACATGACTTGATTATTCAAAAGGGACACTTAGGCCTACACTTTTTGCAAGAGGGCAAAATCAAATGTTAGCTTGATTATAGAAGTTCATAATAAACTATGTACTGTAGGTTTGTGTTAAAAATCAGACACCTGAATTTAAGTTACACAAAATTTGGAGCTCCCAGTGCATACTATTAACTATTTTTTCTACAGGTAGCTTTTTTCATATTTAATATTTAATTAACTAACATTATATTGTACTGAACACAACAACTATATTCTTTATTCATTTTCTTTAAAATCTGATTTTCCTTCATTTATAATATCATAAAAATAATATAAAATAGGAATACACATAGACAATTATACTATGAAATAAATATTATAATTATTATACATCAGTGCAAAATTACTTCCATTTATTGTCATACATAGAAATTATGTTTGCTCTGAGATTTATTTTATTTTATTACAGACCCACAGTTAATCATCGCCAATAACAGATACAAATACTTAAATGAAAACCGAACCAAACCAACATGAACATGAAACAATAACAACAACAAACCATTAACCCTGCATTAAATAGCCAACTTATTAATTACCTCCCTATATTAATACAAACATGACCTTAAAAGGTACATTACAGTGCGAAAGATAGATACTGTAGATAGGTCAGTGAACATAATCATAGCATCCATTGATATCTCCAAATCTTTTATACTTCAATTAGTCTATCTATTATTTCCAATGAGGTCATGTCACAGACAATTTAAAAAGAAAGTACTGAGCAGGTAGATAGTACATGCACTTGATGGTGAAAATAAACAATGAAAAGACCATTCAAACTTTGTTCCTGTGCTCTGTCTACACTATCTATCAAACTAGTTTGAAAAAAAAAACAGTTATGTTCCAAAATATAGTAGTAATATACCTAAATATGGTAGTGATATGACATCATAATGTCAATACTTGATTACAATTTTACATAAAGTTTGATGGTGTAGACAAGGCTTTAAACTCAATTCACATGTAGAAAATCTTATAATTTTTTATTTTATTTATTTTATTCAAACTCATTCAACAGCGGGTAACCCGCCCCTTACAGAATGGAATAAACTATACCATATAAAAATATATATAAATCTTAAAATCTAGCAATACAAATTTATACAATTTTACTAATTTTATTACAAAAACAATTATAACGGTCAAACTAGACATGTAACTCGTCACTTTGACGAGTTAGTTATCCGCACGACAAACGCCACGTGCACGTCATACGTTAGAATATTGCACACAGAAAAAAATTATGGCATTATGACCTGATCTGAAGAATATGATATGTTGTTAGTGCTGAATTCTGTCAATTTTGTGTCATATAGTATATACATGCAAACAGTATAATCTGTATACATGTTACATACAGTGTAGAATAGGTGAAATTACGGGACCCGCCATTTATTCAAATTTGTAACATGGCGACGGTATCAAGATGAAACACTAAGATATAGCAATTTCGGAAGCAAATTATCTCAGCAACAACATATTAACGTGTAGAAGAAATTTGAATACGTTTAATATTGATGCGCGCTCTTTTAAATATAATGAACTATGATGCAAAAGATGAAAATACGACTTTTTTTATTTAACTTGCAATATGATGACGTCACAGCATCTGATTGGCAAAATGTTCACATGATTTAATATCTACAATCCAAGAGCTTCCAGAAAATGTTTTAATCATGATTATCACATTTTATTTTGACGGGCTATTACAGATTAAAATTTACTGTAAAGATGAAATTAATGACCCACGTAATTAAAATTTTTAGGCATGATGACGTCATAAAAATTAAAATATTTTTATCTCATGCGAAAGATAGTTGATTGACCTAGACAATATTAAAATCTCGGAGAAAAAGAAATACATATAAGCGTGATGCGCTCCATTGAATGTGATGAGCAATAACGAAAGACAAAAAAATCCTATATTTTACATTCGTGTGGCCATATGATGACGTCACAACATCCGTGAGGTAAAAATTCTGCATGAATTCATATCTACAACATATCTGCTTACATATTAAGTTAAAAAAATTAGGGGTAATCGTTGATCCTGAGAAGCTATAAAACATTCAAAATAGGCATAATTTTGACAACATTTTGTAACTTTTTCAACTAAAACGCGCGCAAATGGGCTAAATCAACGTGTTCGTATGACGTAATTTTAATTTGAAATGATGTCAATCTTTTTGAAAATGACTAGGAAAGGCTGGAAAATCACAATTCAAGAGAAAAAAACATGATTTTCATGCTCTATGCGCACCGTGCGCGTAATATTTTTCGCGCGCGCGGTAATTTTGTACATGCTTAAAATGACATGAAACGCGTAGAAAGTTGATTAGAAATTATTTTTGCGCATTTTGAAATTTTAAATGCGCGTGCGCGCGTAACTTTGTGTAAAACACGCAATTTTTTTCCAACAGAAAGTTAGCGCATGATATAAATTAAACTTTCACAAAGTGTCAATTAAAAATCACTTTTAGTTTTTAATCTATGATCAATCATAAAAAATCATAAAATCGCGCGTAAGTCACGTTGCGCAACTCTGACGTAATTCAAAAATAGGAGGTGCACAACTTCACGTAAATGCCCACAGGTTGTCAAAGTTATAAAATGTTATGTTTACACATTTTAGAGAAACGCTCTACACAAAAATAGCGAGAAAGAAAGAAGAATAATACAGAAAACTAGACATGTAACTCGTCACTTTGACGAGTTTGGTTATCCGCCGCGCAAGTGGTGAAACATTAACATTAAGGAGATAGGTTGAGGACAAAAGGAAGTGTTCACGTTGGCATTATGACCTGAACTGAAGAATATGATATGTTGTTATTGCTGAATTTTATTATTTAAATCCATATATAGTATAGACAGTATAATCTGTATCCATATCACATACAGTGTAGAATAGGTGAAATTACGGGACCCGCTATTTATTGCAATTTTTAACATGTTGACGGTTTTAAAATGAAACGCGAAGGTAGTAATTCCGAAAGCAAATTATCTCAGCAACAACGTATTAACGTGTAGAAGAAATTTGAATACGTGAAATATTGATGCGCGCTCTTTTAAATGTAATGAATTATGACGCAAAAGATGAAAATACGACCTTTTTTATTTAACTGGCCATATGATGACGTCACAACATCCGATTGGCAACATTTTTACATAATTTCGTATCTACAATCCAATAGCTTCCAGAAAAAGTTTTAATCGTGATTATCACATTTTATTCTTACGAGCTATAACAGATTAAAATTTACTGTAAAGATGAAATTACTGCCACACGTGATATTAATTTTTAGGCATGATGACGTCAAAAAAATTAAAATATTTTTAACTCATGCGAAAGATAGTTGATTGACCTAGACAATGTCAAAATCGGGGTGAAAATGGAAAACGGATAAGTGGAGATGCGCTCTATTCAATGTGATGAGCTATGACGAAAGATACAAAAATCCTAAATTTTCTATTCGCGTGGCCATACGATGACGTCAAAATGTCCGGTTAGCCATATTAATACCTGATCCGATATCTACAACTCATCTACTTCCAGAATATCCCATCCACAAAAAGTTGACCTTCTAGTTTAGAAATTACGACTGTTTAAAAAAAGGCATATTTTAAACGAATTTTTTAACATTTTCATAAAAAACGCGCGCAAATTGTCCAATTCGACGTGCTCGTATGACGTATCTTTAAGTCGAAATTGTTTAAAATTTGGTAAAATTACTAGAAAAAGCTGGAAAAACATAAATCACGCGAAAAAAAATCGTTTTCCATGCTACGTGCGCACCGCACACGTAAAAATGTGCGCACGCGTGGGAATTTTTGACATGCTTAAAACGACATGAAACGCGTAGAAAGTTGATTATAAATTAATTTTGCGCATTTTGAAATTTTAAATGCGCGTGCGCGCGTAACTTTGTGTAAAACACGCAATTTTTTTTCAACAGAAAGTTAGCGCATGATATAAATTAAACTTTTGCAAAGTTTCACTTTAAAATGTTATTTGGTTTTCGATATATGTTAAATACGAGAAAATCGTTAAATCGCGCGTACGTCACGTTGCGCAATTGTAAACATCATGAAAAGCTTCGCTTGACGACGTTACATAAATTTCAAAATGTTAACATAGGTAACAAAATGTTATGTTTGCAAGTTTTAGAGAAAAGCGTTACACAAAAATCATACAGAAAGAAAGAAGAAAAATAAAAAGTTGATGTTGATGATTTCGTACAATCACAAGAGGTTATCCTGCAACTTCGTTGCGGATAACCAAAAATATTGATCCCATACAATAACAAGGAGTTATCCGCCAAGTGCGGATAACTAAAAAGAGATCAATAGAATTATCTTTAACAACACAATTATTAAAAAGAAGACAAATACGTGAAATAAATCCATTCTTGGTAACATTAACACGACAATACGGCACATAAAGAAGATTACATTTGGAATTACGAGTACGACAACCAACAGCTTTAACATGAAAGGAAAACAAGGATAAATTAAAACAAATTGTTACCAGGAAATAATTTCGCCAAAACCTATACAAAACTACCTTTAAACTGCTAATCTACACATTTATAAAATTAAATAACAATAAAAATATAATACAACACTATGTTTGTAGACTTAAAATTCAGTTTGATTTAGCAATATTATTAAACTAAATTTTTAAAATAAAATTATTCCCTGGTTGAATTGAAATATTTTATTTATACTGGGCAACCTCTTGAGTCAAAGACTGGTTCCCAGAGGGCCCAGTTATAATCAGTGGCTGTGATGTACTAGTACACCGGGATAACCCCCTACTCGTCTTGAAACATTTACTAGTGCACATGAGCTAGATGTGTACACTGGACCTACAGTTTATAGCCCTTATCCGAGAAGACTAGTCTTCCACCAGAACTATGGACCTTGCCAATGTTATGGTTACGTAATTACAGTCCCACTGTCTTAACCGCTCGGCCACTCACTTGGTATGAACATATTTTCTTGACGTAAAATTCTGGACCTTTTCACTGATATAACAAATATATTTTGTACACAGCAGCTAATGTACGGTACATTACATTTACATAATAACTACCTACTAAACTTACTTTTGATTCTTTTATCTGCAACAAGAAAGTAAGAAAGTGAGAGGTTTGTAGGTCATCAGCCCTAGCACTAATTGCTACAAGTACAAATCACATCATCCTACAAGACAAAAATAACACATAATCTATTCTGTTACTTAAAAATGCCATATTGAAAATCATAAATATTGTGAGAAAATCCATTTTAAAATCTATTTGTACTTTTAATAAAAAATGTACAATTTTATGTACAATTAATTCAAATGAAATCTTACACAGTTAACAAATTAACTTACATACACCTTTTATTAAGGCCATTTTACACAGACAAGCAGCTAACGATAAAGCGGTAAACAAAAATATAGAATCTATGTTGTTTCTTATGACCATTACACACAATGCGATAGATACAGACTGTACTATATTTATTTTATATGTTCTGAATGTTTAGTTTTTCGCGCCGCGGCTTAAGCCAGCAATGTCCGAAGAGGAAATACTCATTAAGAAGCTTTATCATCGCGTTAGCTATAGTTTTAAGACCGACAGTTTTGGAAATTTTTAAATTTGACTATAATTTATAGGTCCCTAAAAAAATGTCTGGGAAAAGGGAGTCTATGAAGGCCAACGGTTGAACGATTTTGGATTCTCGCCCTTTGATTGGTTGAAGCCAATCAACAGACTGCGCAAAGAATGTTCTCACTTGTACCACTGTGAAGTCACGTTGTCTCTAGAGGGTATTCAGTTGCATGCCTACAGTACAGGTTGAGGTCAAACACACACACAGAACATTAAAGTTCAAAATTGCCATTTTTTAATTAGTAGATTAATATTTGTTGGCAAATAATACATTGTTGGAAAGGTACACATGTCTTCTTTCAAATGCTGTTAAAAATTAGCAGAAATATCAATTATTTAATGAAATACAACCAGATTACTAACACCCACCAAAATGAACATGATGTGATTTATAATTAAATAGATGTTAGATTTTGTGTATTTTTGCGATTAACGAACATATTTGTATTTTGTTACACGTTTCCATGGTAACAAAAACATATTTTCTATAAATTACTAATAATATATCTGAAGAAAGAACAATGAATAATTTTAAAATGTCAAGCGGCGTTTTTTGTAAGAAATATTTCTTGTACAACAGCCATTTTATCACTTGGCTGCCGCCTAGTTTGATACTATCTCAATGTACAGTATGTTACTTTTGCAGTGCATACAAATCATTATTTATACATTATTTTTAACCATCTTATTATTGGTTTTACTGGACTGCACAGTTGGATATTATAATAATATTCTAACATATATTTTAAGCAGCTTCAATTAGACAAACTACATTACAAAAACCACCAACCAAAATATATTGGATAGTTATAAATTTACCAACTGTTTTGAACATCATTTCTGTACAGTACTGTATCTTTATAGTGGCATGCTTTGGTATTGGTAACGTTGGAAAGCTACGTTGTTGCATACGAGCAAAAGGCAAAATCTAGCTTAATTTTTATTAATCAGAAAACTGTTTTATGCCAAATGATCATGTGATAATACACTCAGTACACCTTTGTATTGTAATCAAACTTCAACTTTCCCCTAATTCAAAGCCATTGTTGGATTCCCTTTTCTAGGTTAAGTTAAACCAGGGAGTTGTTAATAACAACTCCCTGGTTAAACCATAGCTTTAATTTCACAATGATCATTGTGAAATTAAAGCTATGGTTTAACCAGGTCAAAGATGGACCTACATTGTTATTCACTCAATAAATAACAATTATACAGTATTATAAATTAAAAGATTTTTTTAAATAAACTGTTTATTTAAAAAAATCTGAATGCATTTGTTGGTCAGCTTTCCAAACTATTTAATTTTAAGGATCATTTACAGTAAAAAATATTCTATATAACTGCAGTTACAACTAAGGATTCTTAAGTTATTCTACTACAATTACTGCAGTAACTACAAATAAGAGGTTTGTTCGTTTATATGTAGGGGATTACGACGCAGTCACTGCAATAAACAGTGTGATGATTGCCCCAACAAACACCAAGAATATACTGTACACCAGTAGCGTCACTGCTAGTGCTACAATATGAGCACTCACTGGTAAAATCCAGGGGCCCCGAGGCTTATGGGGGCCTCGGAGTTTATGGGGGCCCTGGAGCTTATGGGAGCCCCTGAGCAGTGCCCAGAGGAAGAAAACATGCATTATGTTGAAAAAGGCTAAAAACGCCAAGGGCTCCAGCATTCTTCCTATTTTATGCCACTGCTGTACACTATTGTCTGTACATTCAGCTTTACATTTCTTTGGCAAACTTCCCTAAAATAATACAATTATGATAAATTGGTTTAGCACTTGGAAGATTAAATATTAATTGATTCAGTTTAAAGTCCACATCAAGTTTGTCTGATGTTATCAACATACATTGCTCTAATGAACACGGTGACCGCAGTCAAAATGTCTCCATACTGTAGCATTATTAAGATGACCCCATCAGCCGACTCAAGGAGGGTTCAAGAATTGAAACTATTTTATCAAGAAATGTACTATATACTTTTTTTTACTTTTTTGTTTTATATTTTGAAATATTATTTCATCAAATTGACAACAAAAAAGATAAATATACCCTTTTGTTACATAATTGAAAAAGCTGTATTGTTGTACTGTAATGTAATAAATATTATCAATAAAACACACAAACACAATGAATATTATGCATATATAATAATTCTAGGACCCTGCCTTGCTATCTGACTGCATGATATTGGAGTTATATTTTGCAGTTCGCTCATGAGTCTTAAGCTCTGGCGGGTATTGCTAAACACCGCAAACCTCCAAAAAACCATAGCAAACCCCACCGAACCAACATAAAAGTGATTGAATAATGTAGTGTACGACCCACTGGGTATATAAATTATTACATTTCTACTGTTAACTACTTTTTTGGGGATAAAACATCATCTTTTGGCTAAAAATTAGCAATAATTTTTGACCAAAAAATGATGTTTTACCCCAAAAATAAGTAGTTAACAGTAGAAATTTAATATTTTTTTTACATGGATATACCCAGTGGGTTGTAAACTACATGATTCAATCACTTTTAAGTTGGTTCAATGGGGTTTGCTATATTTTGTTGGAGGTTTGCGGGGGTTTGCGGGGTTTAGCAATACCCACTCTGGCTACACTATCAAACTTTATGTGACAACAAAATGCGATGCCCATATATAGACATGATGATGTCATATCACTACCATATTTAATCATATTACTACCATATTTGGGCACATCACACTTTTTTTGTCATACTAGTTTGATAGTGTAGACAAAGCTTTACAGTCATACACTCGAACACAACTCTGTAAGTATCACATAAAAAATTACAACTTACAAGCAGGGAATTCAAAATTAATTCTTTTTATGCATTACAAAATTATTGATTTCTACAATGTACATGTACAGTAACTGAGTGGTTTGAATATTTTGATATTAAATGAAATATGCTATACTTTATAGATTGCGCTAATTATTGTATTCATTGCTCTAATTTCTTTCATAATGCAATCAAGTGGATACAATAATAATTAAATGTTTCTGTTTATTATGAATTAGTAGTAGTAATAATATGTACCAATATTTTTATGCACATTGAGTATAGTATTCTCAGGTGGGACAAATTATGTCGTAAACATCTTTCTACTTTAATTCCTGACGCAAACAAAATAATTTGTTACGTCAGGAATAACTTAAATTATTTGTTCCATGAATGTGTTCATAACGTTGGATTTGGGTTTAACAAACACTCAAAAATAGGAAAGAAATATATTCGGTTTATGGTCTGACATTTTTTCTACAGGAAGCCAAAGCTAGGCTGGACTGATAGTTACAGTAGTACAGGCTGTAGCTTGGTGGTTATTAACATGCTTGCCTTCCAATGCCATAGTCCAGGGTTCAATCCTGACCTAATGCAATGGTCAAGCAAATAAAAATTCCACTCCTTAAGCCTCAAATAAAACTTAGTAAAAGGACGATAAATTATAAATTAGTTTATCCATCCAGTGATTCGTTCGTTATTCGTTTTCAGATGCAAATGAATTTTATTTTTTAAAATTCCAATTCCATGCAAGTGTTTTTAATTATATTTTTCCTTCTGTATTTGAACAGATGGCTGAAAAGAAAATGATTATGGTGGTAGGCTAAAATTTAATCATACAGCAGGCCTTTTGCCAAGTGATTGCGTTGGTATTGGAAACTGCAGTAAACACACTACTACTAGATAAGTCAAGACCCAAAAGATTTATTTGTATTTGAATAAAAAAAAATCACCAAACTTCGTGAAATACAGCCTGAAATGTTGTTGATGAAAATGAGTCCATTTCTTTCATTAATTTTTATTATATTTAAAATCTACAATAGTTGAAGATTCTGGAAGATCACATTTACCTTTATTCGTAAGCAATTAATCGGATTGTCTGTATTTAACTCTTGATGCAATCCGGTTACGTCACAGACCGGTCATTATAAAGAAATAAATTTACTATAGTGAATTACAACGTTTTGGATCATGTGATGCCATCTCAACCAAGCACGTTAATAGGCTATGTAATATTTCATAATACAGTACTTACAGTATCATGGTCTTTTTTTGTTATTGAAATTCATTTAAAAGAAAATAAAAATGAAAATGTCCTTTAGTTTTGTTATAACATACAAATGTCTATTTATATTATTAAAACATACAATGTATATTTATATCATTAAAAAGTCAAGGTTAAAATTATAAATAAAAAAAAAACAGAATATCGTCTTTCTCAATTGTTACGCAGGTCTTACGACAGAGACACAGACCATGCAATAACTTGTAATTACAATAATTAATAATTTATTTGGAAGCTACATTTTTTAATGAAGATGCGTCCAGAGTAAGCAAAATAAAACTTTAACAATATAGGCCTCTAGTCAAATTTATAACAAAATATACAGAACTGAATATTAAATGAAACAATATTAAACAACCTATTTGAAATAAAGATTATTTACATCTCCATACAGTACTTACTCAACAAAGCCTATGCAGTGACTATGCATTTTTTAATGCTTGACCTATTTGTTGAAATGAAAGAAAGGACAATGAACAGAAAATATGAATAGAAAATATGAATAGAAGAACCTTGTGGTTTGGCAGCATGCAGGGATTGGATATTTGCTCCTTGTGAATGTACTACACAATTGGACTCAAATACCATCCTGTTTATTCCTGTTTTGCAACAATGAATACAGACAGTATAGTGGAAAAGAATGAGTGTTTCTAGCCTGACATTCAATACCCTACTGAAAGAAAACGAAATAAATAAATAAATAAACAATTGTATATGCCTTGTTCCATATTGATATAAATATCTCATGCTTGTTCATAATGCTCTATTTATAAGTATTTTAAACAGAAAAAAACAAGCAGTTATATGTACCTATACTGTACCCAACTGTGAAGGTGTCTGAGTATGTGTTTACAAAATAAAGCACCCTGAGAATTTGTGCTGGCATAGTCTGGGCTCCAGACGGAGTTTTGTCTTAATATTGGTAAAAATATAAATATTTTTGCACATATGGCGTTTCATACGTGTATTACTTGAGTTTCTATTTGTATTTTCAGACAAAAATCAAAACGACGATGTGTGGAATGACATAAAAAAGACAATAAATACAGACTTGGAGCAACTCTTGTGCTGGCACAAGAGTGCCATAAACGAAACCTAGTTATAGGTACATGTATGCGAATGTGAAGGTGTCTAAAGTATTATAACAGCTGGGTAAGCGTAACATGACACCAGATAACAATATTAATTTTGCAGGGGTAAAGTAGCATGATTGTATAGAATTCTCATAAATTCTTTCTGGCAAAGGTGACTGTGCAGTCTTACAGGACCAGTCCCCTGTACATTTTCTGGGTCAACTCCGGCCTCCAAAGTCTCACTATATTCAGATAAACAGCCATTAAAAAAATATGGGGAAACTTAAGATTCGTAACAGTAACACCCTTATAAAAAAGGTCTCTGTGGTCTAAAAAAGCTATTTTTGTTTTCTCAAATTTGCCATTGGTGAATAAAGAATTTAATAATAATAATACACTACAGTACCTATAATAAGTTGATCAAGACTAACTTCCAAGAAGGATTATATTATTATGCATCATAATGTACAATTCATATGCAAACTACAGTAACATTTTAATATTATTCAATACATAATATAATAATTTCCATTAAAAGTTGTCAGAATTAATCTATCTAGCCTACTGTAGGTATCACTATGAAAGGAGCTTCTATGTGCACTGATTATTGTGTGTGGGTTTAAAATCTGTGATAACCGTAATGGGTTCAGTGTTGGTCAATGTTAACAGATACCCTGGTAAAAACCAAGAATTAGAAATAAAGGAAATCCCATAATTATCATTATAAACAAATTCTTGCGCATTTCCTTCTAGGTCTGAAACGTATGAGTAACCAACCTGGTAAAATAAATGACTCATTTAAATATCATTTATAGTTATACTACAGGCTGTACTATCATCAGTAACTAGATACAAATTCAGTTTAAAAACAACCCTGTTTGCTGAATAAAAACTTGTCCTAGTGTCCACAATTCTTTCGACAACCAATGATATTCTTATTCAAATTTACTCTTTCAGATACAGAAAAAGTATCCATTAATATCACTGGATACAATCATTTTTACTTTAGTGTATTCAGAATTGTATTATTTCTGGGGCCCTGCTCTGAGGCTGCTTAGTCCGGGGTCCTGCTCTGGGGCCCCCTTAGTCCGGGGCCCTGCCCTGAGGCTGCTTAGTCCGGGGCCCTGCTCTGAGGCCTCTTAGTTCAGGGAACTGCTCCGAGGCCCCCATAGTCCGGACCCTGCTCTGAGGCCTCTTACAGTAGTTCAGGGCCCCTGGGTTTAGCCAGTAAGCAGTCATAATGCTGAATATTGTGCTTTTATGTCTGAACTGTGCAAACATTTAATAAAAATTTATCAGAAAGTGAAACCAAATAGTATACTATTAATAATGAAACCAAACATCAACAAGGAAGATGTTGAATATTTTATTGTCATAGATTGTATCATAGATACTGTAGTGTAAGCCTCACATCACCAAATATCGTCTTATTTTAAAGACAACAAAAGTTATCGCAATAGGACAATAATAGTAATTATTTTTACATTAAATATAGTTTGTGACCTTAAATTAGATCTAAAAAAATTTATGGCATGGGGCTTTAATCTATACCATAAACAAAACATGTAGTCATTAAAAATATGCCATGGTTAGAGTTCCATGCAACTGCCTATTGTTACACAATTAAACATACACTAACTCTGAGACGATCTTAAAAAAAAAAATTTCTTTTATTTTAGGATGAGTAAAGATGATGGTGAGTATTAAAAGACAAAAGCGAATTTTATTTTTAAATTGTGTTTAATTGATCGACAATCGAACCTACAAAACCACTAGATCCCTAGCCGCAGTTCGCAGAAAAAAAGAAGTGTTAAACTTTATACATAGTTTATAAAAATGTGCATGTATGAGAGATTTTCAATTGACCAATCAATTGCATCCATTCTGCCAGATAAACAATTAACAACAATAATTACAAATGTAGTGCCTATCTAAATAGAAAATGTATTTAGCCATTATAGTCTTTGCCTTTTTTACGAAACGAAAGACATCTTCGATCGATGCTGTGCAGGAAAGCGTAACAAACAGAAAAAACATAGCTCGACTACAGTAGCATATTTTCGCAGATTACAGTACATGTGCTTGATTTAAGTTGATTACATTTTTAAAGAATTTACTGAGGGCCTGTTCGAATGCGGTTTTTTGAGACCGGGTGGCAGTTCCAATTATTCAATGTCCTGGGCCAAAAACTGTACTTGTGACATTGTGTGCGACAGAAAATCGGGGTGTATTTATGCAAGTTTGTGTTCCGTTATTGACGTAATGGTTTTTTGACATATGAATGATGGAATCTCAATGGCTATCTCATTATTATTTTCTTTTTTCTATGTTGCTGGAGAGTTTCCTGGTAATCAGATGTTGTAAATCTTCTTACAACTCCCTGCTTCAACTGTGTCTTTTTGACTGTTGGATTTTATTTTAGGCAATCAGCAAAATTGTAGGACAACTGTTAAGCTAGTATTTAGGCCTAGCTATAGAAGGTTAGAGAGGTGACATCTTACTCCCTTAAAAGAGGGACTAGCCTAGGCCTACTTATTAGAATAGGGGTTACTATTACTAACCGTAGTCTAGGCTCTAGGCATACTACTAGGCCTAATCTTCAATCTTCAGAATGATGACTGGACATCGCTGATTTCAGCACTATAATCCAGTGTGTTTGCAGCTTACACGGTACGCTACGTGTGCTCGGTTTTATTTATTTATCTATCTAGCCTAGGCGGCCCAGCTGGGTAGAGTTAGTTTAGGCCTGGCCTAGTTAGGCCTAGTAGAGTAGGCCTAGCCTAGCTAGGCCTACTAGGCCTAGAGGCCTATTAGCTAGGCCCTAGGCTTATTAGCCTAGCTAGGCCTTGGCTATTTAGCCTAATAGGCCCTAGCCTAATAGGCCCTAGTCTAGCCAGGCTAGTAAAAAGGCGCTAGGGCCTAGGCTAGCAGGGCCTAGGCTAGCAGTCTGGGCGCGCCTCTAGAGGAGGCATAGGCTAGGCCTAGTAGGCCCTAGCCCTAGCCTAATAGGCCTAGCCTAGGCCTAATAGGCCTACTAGCCTAGCTAGTACTAGTAGGCCTAGCCTAGGCCTAGGCCCTAGTTAGCTATAGATTATAAAAGCTAGCAGGCCTAGGAGGAATTATGATATTCTAGGCATACTTTTATCCCGTAATTAAAATTAACAACAATGTAGTTTACCTTATACATCCGATCCGATGTCACCATCCGATGAACCTCTTCTTCTTTTCTTTTTATCTCTCCTCTCTCATTGTTATGTGTTGCATGATGTGTGATGTTGCTGCTTGCTGTCGAGTTGTTGTATAGCGCCGCCTAGTGGTTAAGGTACTCAAAACTAAAAAAGAGCTGCAAATTCATAAAACAGTTTCAAAAATAAAATTACAATAGAAACAATTAATTAAATTTAATAAAATTAAACGATAAGTAAGTAAAGTTTAAAAATAAACAATTTAATTATTAGGCCTACAGCCACCAATATACTTAGATATAATGTAATTTTAATGTTCACAAACACAGTTATGTTGTAATGAACAAACGTCTATCGCCTCCACCAAATTCTTCTGCTGAAAACACTATTTCTAAAATCTGTGGAATCAGTTAATTCTTACAGGTGACTTAAATTTCACTGGAAGAATCACTGTGTTCTGGGTGGTGCAAATAGTGAAACAATGGTTCAATACTAATAGTGCATCAACCGATTCCTTGGTAGTATAGGCCCCTATAGTGGTGAGTATTTCCGCCTGTCTTTTCAGAAGACCGGGGTTCACTTCCCGCCAGGGAGAGTTTACTCTTATATTTTTTGCTACCGTATTTGAGATATAAGAACATTAACAAGAACATTTAAAAATTCTAGATGCGCATCATCCGATTCCTTGGTAGTATAGTGGTGAGTATCTCCGCCTGTCACGCGGAAGACCGGGGTTCAATTCCCCGCCAGGGAGAGTTTACTTTATGTTTTTTGCATATTCGAGAAATCGGCCGAAGAATATTTGCAAGAAAATGTTAAAATACTAAAAGTGCATCAACCGATTCCTTGGTAGTATAGTGGTGAGTATCCCCCCGCCTGTCACGCGGAAGACCAGGGATCAATTCCCCGCCAGGGAGAGTTTACTTTTGTTGCTACCATATTTAAGATATAAAAACATTAACAAGAATATATTCAACAATTCTAGAACTGCATCAACAACCGATTCCTTGGTAGTATAGTGGTGAGTATCTCCGCCTGTCATGCGGAAGACCGGGGTTCAATTCCCCGCCAGGGAGAGTTTACTATTTTATTTTTTGCTACCATATTCGAGATTATAAGAATATTTACAAGAAAATTAAAAAATTCTAAAAGTGCATCAACTGATTCTTTGGTAGTATAGTGGTGAGTATCTCCGCTTGTCACGCGGAAGACCGGGGTTCAATTCCCCGCCAGGGAGAGATTACTTTTACGTTTTTTGCATATTCGACATCTAATTAATTATAAGAATATTTACAAGAAAATGTTAAAATACTAAAAGTTGATTAACCGATTCCTTGGTAGTATAGTGGTGAGTATCACCGCCTGTCACGCGGAAGAGCGGGGTTCAATTCCCCCCAGGGAGAGTTTACTTTTATATTTGTTGCTACCATATTTGAGATATAAGAACATTAACAAGAACATTCAACAATTCTAGAACTGCATCAACAACCGATTCCTTGGTAGTATAGTGGTGAGTATCTCCGCCTGTCACGCGGAAGACCGGGGTTCAATTCCCCGCCAGGGAGTGTTTACTTTTAAGTTTTTTGCATATTCGAGATATAATTATAAGAATATTTGCAAGAAAATGTTAAAATAATAAAAGTGCATCAACCGATTCCTTGCCAGGAAGAGTTTAATTTTATATTTGTTTTGCTACAGATATGCCTATAAGAATATCAACAAGAAAATGTTAAAATAATATACAGGGAGATGTTTTTTTTTAATGTTTGTCGTACCATTAGTGAAGAAGCAACAACAGATTTTAAAAATACCAAAATATTCACAATAAACAAACGCAATTTATCCAAAACAATATCTGAAATGTAATATTAATTATTTTAATGTACTTAAATGAATTCACATAACATATTTTGGTCACTGTCTACCCCAAATCTTAACATATTATTAAATTAATACATTTTTCATCATCAAAGAAACTATCTTACCAGTAACGACACAATGCCTTATTTTTACTTTACATTATTCGGACTAGCACCAATGCTACAGCTGCTTATAAACAGTAACTAACAGACAATATAATACTTTTTGTATATGAATTAGGAATCGTGTCAAAACTATTCTACTGCAGTTACTGCAGAAATACATTGTTTACTGAAAAAATATGCAATCATATGCATTTTGTTTGCAGACGAAGCTCGCTGGGTCTTGCTAATGCTAATTGCATACTAAAGTTAAACCATGGACCTATGGTTAAACCGATAAAGAGTAAACAAAGTTACTGGAGTAGTATAATTTTGACATGTTTTAATAGAAATACTGCATTTGCGGGAAACACGCACATTTACAAAGCTGCTTTGATTAACAAAACAAAAAATATATAAAAATTTAAACTTCATAAATATGTAGTGTATAATACTGTTTGTTTTAATTTTTTAATTTGGAATATTACAAAAAAAAAATTAATATAAGTAAAACAATAAAGTTATCTTATAAAACGTCTTTAACAGTTATGAGTATGACACCTTTGAATTCAAGGCGAAAGGAAAAACAACCCCATGGTACTTTCTACAGTAAAGCAGATTGCTAATGATGTTGCAGCGAGCGCCATTAATTCACACTCAATATACATTCTACCTATTATAATAGGAACACCTATTCTCAGAAAGCTCCCTTTGAAATGGTTGGGAGGAGTTTTCCTTTGTTTGGTGATCCCATTCATGCAGGTGCTTTAGTTTTTATTCACTTCCAATTCCAATATAAAGTATTTCATTGAATACCGCTGATATCAGATAACACTTGCTATTCAAATTTAAGTGTTTGCTTATCATTTTCTACAAAACTAGGTACAAAACAGTGAAAATGAATTTTTTAACTGATTAAAACAAAAACGAAAGAATTCTTAGGAAAGCACTACATTAACTGTTCATTGAGAAAATATATAACAAATTCAATGTACTACTAGTAACTACTTTTCTTTTGATCATTTTTACCCGTATTAGAAAAATATATTACAGTGTAAATAAATGGATATTTCTTCTTTTTTTTATTGAGACCCGTCCACTATTAATTCAATGTAAACAAAAACAGTTATGTTATTGCCAGATAGTATGCAACTCATACTAGCAGATTGTCAACAATACTTTTTTCAACTTTCCAAAAAATCAAACATCTTAGAAGGTGTCTGAGTTTCAAAGAAATACAATTGATTGAAACAGTATCGTATATTAAACACTTATCAACCAATTACATTCCAAAAATGTAATTGGTACAGGAGGTGTCATAAAATCCACTTGTTCAAATATGAGTACCTTTGTAACAGATTAAATCAGTAGTTTTTTTAAGATTAACCCAAAAGCACATCATCAATTCAATCAAAGTTATTACATTTTCATAATTTGAAATAAAACACAGCTCAATATTAATTTAAGATTAACCATGATATTAAATGTTAACGATTTACAGGAAAAGGTACTTGCTATCGTTATCATTTCAACTTGATCGTTTTCAAACGATCGTTGCCGAACTGTTAACGATCAACGAGGATAGCGTCGAATAACATCGACAGGAAAACAGGCTTTAGATTGTAGTAGATCTCTTGCATGAAATATTCTGTAATGAAACATTCAAATGTTGCAATTAATTTATGTACCTTTTTTGCTTTGTCAAGTCAAACACGCAGATTATTTATATTATCCCATATCCATACATTCTTACACCAGATTGTGAACGCCTTTGATCGAAATACCTTACTTTATATGCAAATTACAAACTTAAATCTTTTAATACAACTTGCCTTTTTTTTTGCCTTTAGCAACCATTAAAACTACAACACTATTTCATAATCTTCGCACCAATTCCTGTACTCATAAATTTAGTTTATACAAAGCCAGATTACAAATAATCGCTCTTTAAATATTTTGCCAACAGCAACAATCAAAATATGAATAACATTAAATGTATTATTACTTATAAAATATATTTACAATTCCATATTCTAGGCTCCAAGATCCTTGTACTCAAATATTGTGCTTTATACAACATTTTGCATATTAACAATATGCCTAAGGAGTATCTTTAATACATAACCCTTTTTCATATGTGTAGAATTTACAGATTCTGGAATAAGCCCACAAAATTGAAAAAAAGAGCCCACCAGCATATTTTGTATAGTATTCATATAGAAAAGTTATTATTAAATTTACTTGCATGTTTGGGGTGGGTTATATATTTGGGTGTTGCCCGTTCCAGACTTATATAAAAATGTATTGCAAAGAGATATACTGTATTCCCCACTACAATAGCAACATATATAAGAGAGATAGTATAGTGAACATATACAGTATATGTTATAACTGAGCACAATTGAAGGATGCCAGCTTTTTATTTTGACCAGTACAGTACTGTATTTTCATTATTGGGTATTATCTTCTTTCTGCTCGAACATTCCAAAAGTATGGTCATCATAATATTATTATGATAAAGTGAAATATTTGAAATAAAATTAACACTATATAAAAATTATTCATACAAGTTAATGTTGATATATATAATAAATTGGAATTAGTTAAGAAATACAATTTTTTTTCAAGTTGCACACAGTGACAATGTACACTTTATACAGTGTTATTACATGTTAGTATGTTCCTTTTAATGTGTACCTTTTGATCGATTACAACTATACATTGGACAGCAGGCTATGAGCAAAAACAATAAATGTTTTTTTCTCCAAAATGTTATACTTTGTTGGGAATTTCTTTTACTGAATTTCATACAAAAATAGCTCATCTAAAATCTTCCCAAAAAAAGTAGTGCTTGCAAAGTCTGTAGGGCCTACCAACAAGGATTTAAACTGCCCACCAATCAGTGGTGTTTGATTATCGTCCTATACGTAACCCAGGATTCCATTCAAATATCGTTGTACAGACCGGAATTCGATTTGCCGACCAATCAGTGGAGTTTGATTATCGTCCTATACGTAACTCAGAATGCCATTCAAATATCATTGATAGAGTGCAAGACACTTTAAGAAGACCGTATGGACACATGCCAAATCACATATATAGTAACCCCATTGTTGGCTAAATATTATCGTCATTTTAAAGAGGATGGAACAGGTATACATCAAAACTATTAGATCACTATAAAAAAATTAATAATTTTTCCCGCATCTGCCAATATATTCTATTAATCAAATTACTTTTTAAGGCTAGCATAAGTTTTACAGCACCAATTAAAGATATAAAATAGACACCTATAATCTGTTAATGAGGGTGGGTATATCGCATCTATTTACAATTATTTTCAGCATAGAAAACTTAAAAACAGTTATGTATTTACAATCGGTTCGTTGTTCGTTGAAAGTTTTGAAGAAAAAAAATTGAATGAATGTGTGGAAATAAACATTTATGAAAGCATAAATAGTAATGTACATTGGGAAAACAAAAACACAAATAAAGTAAATCTTAAATTTGTTTAAGATCCCTTTTCTACAAATTCAAGGTTTTTGGTATTTAAAATCAATAAAAAGAAATAAAATAAAAAAATAGAATTTAAGGCTATGATTCAGTAATTGTAATATGAAACAAGAAACATACATTAATTAGCTGCTTTTAATGGATTAAACTAATTATAAATTGAACACAGGAAAACAAAATAATAGCATCTATGTAGCATCTATATATAGCTGTTTAACCCTGCAATGTAAACAGAGGAGAATATGTTGTTTTAATCTACTTCATTATTAATTATACATATGCTAGTAAGATATGCTTCACAAAAATAGTACAAAAGTTAGTGTAAAATACTCTATACCCTGTATCAATGTCATTACACACACAGGTGGTCAATCTCCACTGAATAAATTAGCAATGGTTGACTGGTCAGCTGCGTTGAACACTCTGCATGACACCTGGTACAAATATACAATTATGAAAGCAAGTGGATCAGCTGCCTTTAACAAACGGAGAACATTTAGTGCGAACATTGGTTTTAAAATTTATAATATTGTGCGTTTTCCTCACTGCACAGCAAGGTGAAATTTGCAAAAGAAATTTGTTCACGGTTGAAAACTTTCTTGCGTTACTTTGATAATGTAACTAAAATTATGAAGCTCATCGAAACAGCTCCAGGAAAATCTACAGCACCAATAAACTGGAACAGACATGAAATAAAGAAACGAAAGACGCCAAATCGGTTCTTGCTTTGTTGCGAGGTAACTGCATTACGCGGTTGTGTACACTTGTTGATAATGATATAAATCTGTTATTTTACTTTAAAACAAGATGTTACGCGTTGGATACACACGCAAATCAGGATCGAGATGAGCACAATTGTGAGGAAAAAAATCTATGAGTCACCGACTCAATTGTCTTGATAGAAACATTGTACAGGGTATTTTAAAACAATGTTACATTTGTGTTATTTACATAACACATAGTATACATGTTAAGTGTTTATACCTTATATCAATACTACTATGTCTTGTTGATAGAAAACATTGTACATAATATCCTTATTTAGCTTCCACGATAACAAAAACCTTTAGTTTGGATGAACGCCAGTAAGTAGAAATATAGGCCTATCTTCACGCGCATTTGCTGTCTGGAATTCATCTCGTAATCGGAACTGCCATTGATCCTCAAGGTCAAGTCTGACCACCAATCGACGCAGCGTGTTACGGTCAGGGCTTATCAAACATAGCTTAGCACCTATTAGATTTTTGAGAAATAAAAGGTAAAGGTAAAGACAGTAACTAATAAGTTTATTTAATTCACAAATTATTATAGACTCTTTTATGGAAAACAATATTTTAGTAGGATTTGTGTAATAATTTCATTGCTTGAAAACAAATTTATTAGAAACTATTAAATAGAAAGTGTCAAGTGAAACACAAAGTGAAATAATTTTAATAATTTTAATTAAAATGTGTTTTCACAAAGTGAACATGAAACTAATGCTTAATAAGAGTAAACAAGATTACAATTAAATTATTATAAAGAATCCCTGAATTAAGTTTAAATTTATCTTAAAAGATATGAACACACTAGGTATGTTACCTAAGTGGCATCCATATTTGAAATGTATTTATGAATGACATGACAAACATTTTCAAAATATACTGTATTTTAAAATGTATTATCCATGTACAAAATGAAGTGTAGATTTTTTATGGTTATTTGTATGCATATTATAAATCAAAACACTATGTTTAAATGTTAAGTGTAAAAATCAGAAATAAAAAAAAAAGTTGAAAACAGAAACTTAATGTACGAAAATGAAATGTGAACGAAATATGTATGAAATATTGAATGAATAAAGGTGGTGGTTAACCACAAAAGAGAAACAATCATTATAAAGTATTTTCTAGCTTTACAGATGTGTAAATGCACTTTTTTTAAGCTAAAATAATGTGTATTGCAAAGCTGTATACGTTTTTACTAAAGATATTGTAGTTTTTTATCCTACCATTTATAAACTTGAACTGTTTTAGGAACTCTGGTGTAACGTATGAACTACACATGTACAGGAGAAGTCCACTGTATTCAATGCCTGCCGACATCTCAACTGAAGCAGCATTCCGAGAGCTCACATAGTGTACTGTGAGTTAGAAAATATCAAATTAGCATTGTACAAATCCACATGGTTTTATCAGGGAGGAGCGAGATTCACTCTTCCCTGACATATCAGTAAGTAAAATCAGGAATTAATCTATATATATATATTATTCAAGGCTCACTCAATCCATGGTTCTGGTGGTAGAATGAGTAATCTCAAGGCTCACTCAATCCATGGTTCTGGTGGTAGAATGAGTAATCTCAAGGCTCACTCAATCCATGGTTCTGGTGGTAGAATGAGTAATCTCAAGGCTCACTCAATCCACGGTTCTGGTGGTAGAATGAGTAATCTCAAGGCTCACTCAATCCATGGTTCTGGTGGTAGAATGAGTAATCTCAAGGCTCACTCAATCCATGGTTCTGGTGGTAGAATGAGTAATCTCAAGGCTCACTCAATCCATGGTTCTGGTGGTAGAATGAGTAATCTCAAGGCTCACTCAATCCATGGTTCTGGTGGTAGAATGAGTAATCTCAAGGCTCACTCAATCCATGGTTCTGGTGGTAGAATGAGTAATCTCAAGGCTCACTCAATCCATGGTTCTGGTGGTAGAATGAGTAATCTCAAGGCTCACTCAATCCATGGTTCTGGTGGTAGAATGAGTAATCTCAAGGCTCACTCAATCCATGGTTCTGGTGGTAGAATGAGTAATCTCAAGGCTCACTCAATCCATGGTTCTGGTGGTAGAATGAGTAATCTCAAGGCTCACTCAATCCATGGTTCTGGTGGTAGAATGAGTAATCTCAAGGCTCACTCAATCCATGGTTCTGGTGGTAGAATGAGTAATCTCGGCTAAACATTATAAACCATATTCCAGTGTACACATCTGGTTCATGGACACTTTAAAGAACCTACAGTAGTTGTCTTGGGGCCTCAGAAGAACTTAACTACATAAAATTAAGTACATTAATAGTACCAAACTAAGATCATAATGTACCTGCAATTGATGATCCTAGATTATGGTAGCAATCAACACAGAGCACAGGATTGTCAGGATTCCTGACAGACAGTGAGAATAACCTCTCAGCACTAGCATCCTTAAGGAACCTCTCCAGCAGAAGCTGCGGATGCATGGTCAGAGGAATCAACTCCTCACTATCTGGCGTGCATACAAAGTTCTTGACAGATATGAGACGGTTTAACTTGTAGTTGTGAGGGAGAGCCGAGACCTTTGGAGTTGGAATGGCATTCTTTATCTTGGAAGTTGGCAGATGTTTAATAAGGACACTGATGTGATTGAAGCAACATGAGGCAAGCCCAGAGCTGCCAATCTGCATGTTGAAATCAATGTCATGATCAAAATACCTGTTGATTTATAAAAAAAAAGGTAGCTCTATAAATTCTATTAAAAATGTATTGTCCTCTAAAAACATGAAAAATTAAGATAAATAAAATCAGACCATTTTGAACTTTTGACTACTGTAAAAAAAAATTACTTCACTTATAAAAAGACAAAAGAAACAGTTAATTTTAACAAAAACCATTGTCTGAGAGACAAAATTTAAGTATTTTTTGCTTTAATTTACATTTTTTCAGGTAAATAATTTTTTTTTTCGACCCAATTTTTGGTCAAAGTGAATAACTATTTAGGTGACATTAAAATGGCATATTAAAAAAAAAAAAATGTGAAAAAAAAATTTTAGGGGGACAATATTTTTAAATTGGAGTAGGTTTGTCACCAATCTGCAATATCTGATGAAAATAGTTGTTTTTTTCAGGCAATTAGTTGATAATGAACTATGGCAGTTAAGATGTTTTTTTAAGCACCATGCAATCGTATTTTATCTACCTGTTCTGGTCATACTGCAAACCATGTGTTAGGTCAACATTGATAAACACCATGTTATCTAGATGTCTGTTTGAAAATGGTTCTTGCAGAGGCTCTTGTAACCAGCGGGTGTTCCACTCTCGTACACCTAACATCCCAAATCTGTGGATCTTGGGCGTGGATTCAATATGCTGTAGCACACTACGTAAAGACGACAACGTTCTGTAGATAAAAGTTAAATAGAAAGTTTCAATACAATATAGTGTATTATAGAACACCTAACAATATTCCTGTCATTTGATTAGACGATTGTGGGCCATACAGCGTGCAATAGTACGCACTATTAATTGTGTACCATTACACATTAATTATTTGTATTGTTAGCTCAGGTTAAAAAAATGGCATGAGTAACACAAGAATGTTTGAAGCACTGTCTACACTATCAAACTAGTGTGATATACCCAAATATGGTAGTGATATGACATCATCATGTCCATATATGGGCACATCACATTTTTTGTCGCATAACGTTTGATAGTGTAGACAGAGCTTAATACGCGTGTAAAGCATAGAATAGGAGATAGACAGAGCTTAATACACACTCACTCTTCTTGTGAATCAAATAACTTATGAGCATGCCATGTGACACATGTATCCTCCATGATGGATATGAAAGGCCACACGTCCTGTCTCCGTACACCGACTGACTCCTGTCGTGACATTTCCAACTGTAAATTGTAGTATGCTAACTCTTTAATGAAAAACTTGGCGGCACCTAAAATGAGTAATTAATTTGTTATTCCTTTTTTTTTTGGTCTTGTGTGGATTAGTCCCACTTTCAGAGGAGAAATATAAAATACCCTCCCTTTTCACCAAGCAGGTTTTTATTCCTTTATCTTAATTTTATAAAAAAATAATACTGTATTTGATAGAATATGAATGTGTGTTACCATAATTAATTTTATATCATACAAATCAAGAACAAACAAAAAACAGGGATAGCCCTCAAAATCCCTGGAAATTTACATATTGAGGGTGTCTACTAAAGTAAATTTCATATAAACATTATGTAGTGGTAACCAAAATAACTTTGAGAAATCCTCTTTTATCATATTTTCTCATTTGGCCAATAATTTATTTTTAAAAGCTTTTAAACTTATTTCCTCAAAGATTCTATGAAATTCTATGTCTAGTGCATGATCAATGAAATATTTGAAGAGGGGAGGCAGACAGAATATTCATGCTGTATTCTAAAAACATATTTTAAAAGAAAAATGTGTAGAATTGAAAATGTGGTACACACCTGGTCCTGCCTCATTTGCAAATGCAGGTAGCACAAGTATAATGTTGTTTGGCCAATGCTTTTCGTATGACAATACATCTTTTTGTTTGCACACCAGTACTTGTAGATAGGAGGCACCGTCCATAGCATGAACCAGGTTCACCATTGCTTGCTCTGGCCTTGCAAATGACGGTGTGAATATTGGAGTCTTTATCATATTACCACTCTGAAAAATAAATGAAGTTCTGTCTTGACACTGTATTATTACAAAACAGTTTCAAATAAGGATATATTTGTTAACATAGATGAATAAATTCCAACTAAGTAAGTGTCGAACAAAAAAACAACCGTTGACAGTTTTTATGTCGTTGCTTAATATTGCAAATGGTCTTGTTTGTTTGTATAATTAATAAATAAATAATTAAAAAATGAATACCTTATCATTGATGGTTGGTAGTCTCATACTCTGAAGTCGTCTTGTTTGTTCATTGAACACAAAGTGTTTCACTTGCTGTGGTGGGATGATAAACTGCATTTCAAAATCGTCTGTAAAAGCACTTGATTTGAAATTAAACACATGTGACTTTGTGTCCCTCACCTACAGAAACAATATCAACATTTAAATGTTTGTGTGAACTGAATGGCTATATCATATCTGTAACGCCTTTCATTGGATAACCACTAATGAAATTCAGTTGTATTTTTTTGTATTTTACACAAAAAAAAGGTATGAATTAGGGTTTAAATCAATTGAAATCTTTATATGTAATGTAGAGAAGGAAGTTGACAAAAAGTTACAATTTTGATTTGCAAGACAATGTGGTCTCCAAGAACCATCATGGAGGAAAAGTATATAGCTTCAGTTAAATTAATTGATTTAAAAGCAACATAAACATAGCCTAGGATTGTCTTAGGCCCATGTTTTTTGACAAACAATGACCTGTCGGTTTTTTCTGACAATGACTTCAGGTGGTCAAATATCTGTCAAGAATATGATTAGCTGCTTTCTAGCAATAAATATGTAATGACACTTTACCTCAGTTGACGAAGCATCTACGTGTTGCTGGCATTTCTCACATCGGTGAAATGCATTGTGGGCACTGTATTTTGTCAGCATGGTGCATGAGGTTTTGATTTCCTTGCTAACTGACTCATCATCTGAAATAAAGCAAATTAAAATAAAACATCTCATCTATGTTACCCATGTTTCTATACAGTCAATGAAAAACATTAGTTGTTATAGGTGATGTGTAAATAAAAAACGATGTAATCTTCTGATGGCAATTTGTTATTTATTTATACTGGGTAACCTCTTCAGTGGAAGTGGTGGTAGTTCTGCACCAAGATATCTTATTATAGTAATAGAATGAATCAGTACATAACACTTTGTTTAACATATTATTATTAATTACTGTAAAGAATTGAATCTTTTGAATAAACAGCGTACCAACAAACTGAACATGTTTACTCCACACTGGACTATGTCCCTTTAATTGTCCAGCATGTAGTCGTCGGTCAAATGGCATCTGAAAGAGTTTCTCAAACTCTGGCCATCTTTCTGGTATTGTGTCTACATTGGTGGTCTGTCCTGCAGACTCTTCATTTATCTCTTCTTGATCTACAACCTCTACTTCTTGTAACCTTACTAGCATTCGAGACAGAACCCTTGCAAAATGTATGTAAACTCCAGTTTTGCCAACCTGAAAAGACAACCACAAAAGTTATTCAAAATTAATTATTTTACTTAAAACTTATGAAAGATCCTGGTAGAGTAAATTCAATTTATTCTGGATTTTCCGAAAACAGACAATAACACATACACATGCTAGACCCCAAAGGGTCCAACAGCGAACTCAATTGCTTTCGATGCAAATGCAAATCCATTAAATACAGGGAATAAGATTATATTTAGTTACCGCACTAAATCCACAATCGAGTGTTTTGATCATTGACAAGTCGGCAATGTATTAAATACACTTGATCAAATCAAACTTGACAACTGTATTAGCAATATGATAGAAAGCAAACCAATATTAAATCAAAATGTACTCATACCTGTGGTGCACCATAAAGTAATAGGTGTCTAGGGCGAAATTTACTTTTCGGTTCTGATTCATAATAGTGGGGGTTAGGCTCCGTCCACAGCCTGCAGTAGGCACTCTTTGCTTCTGGTGTGTCAGAGCCTAAAAATGGCCTAACATTATTTATCCATGTTGTGTCAGCAGAGGGCAGTATTGTTGATATTAAAGGCATAGTCTAGAACAAATTTAGGGAAATAAAAAATGATGAGATATATTATTTTCACACTGCTGCTCTAGCCATGAGGACTACTCATTCATAAGCTAAAGCAAGCAGCAGTTATAGTATCTTTGTAAACTCGACTATAATTTATAGATCTCAGCTGCTGGACCCAAAAAACACCTGGGAAAAATAGTCTGAGGGCTCACAGTTGAATGATTTTGGATTCTTCAACTGACTGGAAAGAATTTTACAGAAGTCATGTTGTCTCTAGAGGGTATTCAGTTGCATGCCAACAGGTTGAGGTCACACACACACACACACAGCACATTAAAGTTGAACATTGACCATTTTTAAATGGGCATGTGAATCATAATTAAAGAACTAACTTTGGTTTGTATGTATTTTTGCAATTAAAGGACATTTTTTAAATAATTAATCATAAATATATCTGAAGAAAGAACAATGATTAATTTTAAAATGTTGAGCAGCGTTTTTTGTACAAAATATTTCTTGTTTAAAACTATATTGCTATGTGGAAATAATGAGATGAAATGTTTTTAACACTGTAGCCAACCCCTACTAAGGGGACTTATGTATTAAGGAGATACTTTGTCCCAAGAAGGTCTCCTTAATAAGATTGTACTGTAATTAAAACTTACCGTTCTCTTTATAAGTTTTTTATACACTGTCTTAGAAACAACTACAATTGGTAGCTTATGAGAGTTCTTATTTTCTGCTTCTTCATGACTACAATCTCTTCCTACTTCTCTAGATTCCTCAGACTCTGGTTTTCTACTGAAACTAGGTACAGGGCTGGTGGCAGACGACACACAGTTTGTCGGTGCAGCGTCCGAGCTTTCTATTTCCTGACTGAAACTGTGAGGACTCTTACTTCTGCTGGGAGATGGCATTTGGTTTATTGTAGTGGAATGTGGAATATCATTATGTGGAACTTTTCCCGGTGTGCGTACGGTCGTGTCAGCCGGTTTAATTTGATTGCTGCCCTCAACGCTGGAATCTTCCTGGATGGACTCGATAGGAATTGAAGGAGGTGTTGCAATATCATAATCGATAGTGCCTTCATCATCGTCCTCTTCATCTTCTTCATCACTGTCTTCAGGTGTGGTTACGACCTCTTTCAAAAGGTCAGCGCTAACATAGCGACTGGCCAATCCAATTTCTTCTTCTAGGCTAGCCTGATTTAATTGGCCATGATTGACCAGCCTAAGGTCAATATAGCGAACAGATCTGCAACAAGAAATATGTATAGAAAATAATGGATTGCTTTTTCCAAAATAGTAAGGATTTTACAAACTTTGTTGAAAACCAGTATTGGAATTTTTGTTTGTAGTGCAAGACAACAGTCTAAAGGCTTATTTAAATTACTAATTACTATTTTAGCTACAATTTTGAAACAGTGGCACGCTCCTAATAGAAAAATTATTACATTTGTCTTCTGAGAGCCTAGAGTGAATTAACTAAGTATATTGAAGGTACAATCAACCATTTCAGAAAATCTCCCAAAATTATGAATTACCATCAAACACACCTTCAGACTTTTCAGAACACTAGATCAGCACAAAGATGTCTGGTAATAAAGTTGACTGTACATTAATTTCAATTGCAAACACTTTCGAAACATCATTTTCTTACCGTGGGTATTTTTCTCCACATGTATGTTTACCACTGACAACCATTATACAAGGTAGTCCCTCCAGGTCACTGTAGGTTTGTGGTTTCCAGCTACTTCCTGCACCCTTTCTGGCCTAACAAAATAAATAGTAGAATTCAGTAACATGCAAGCACACTCTAAGGTAACTTGGGGGGCTCAATAACTAGGAATCTTTGGTTGCAACAAGATCAGTTCCACGCCTCCTAAACGCTTGAATGAATTTTGAATGGCCTCTTGGCTTCTTCAAACAGACACAGCGCTGGAAAATATGCACATAGTACAGTCCTGTAACCAATATGAATTTGTCACAGCCAATCATAAGATCAAAGGACTGTTAAGAGTTCCTATCTTGTCAAAGCAAGCTAAGCATCCTGTTCTTAAACAATATTTCAAAAATCTAAAACATAGACAAACCTGCAGACGTTTCAGAAAGTAGTTATCTAGAATGATCTCCTGGTCACCGCTGCACAACAGAATATCCAGACGATACTGAAGACCCATCTTATCACGAACTGTCCGTAATTTATCATGCGCTAAAATGGCCAATTGCGGTGATTGAATACGAAGAATAATAGAAGGACCTGTCCCACACGTGCTGTGCATTGGCTCAGTTACGACGTCTTGCACCATTTTTAACGTTGTCGCAGTAGATGAGGTGCTCACACTTGGAATACCCGATAACGCCATGAAAGCAGCAGAATATTGCCGAATTAGGAGGTATGTACGGACCACACAACTGTGCAACTTTGGATATCTGACGATAAAATATAATTTTTTGTTTATTCAAATTGCAGTTTTTAATAATGCCACACTAAAGTAAAAAATAAAGTTAGATAAATCAAGATAACTATTATAAGTAAAAGTAAGTATTAATAAGCTCTCTGGATTCTAGGTCATAGGTCGTTTCAAGTTGAAAGAAAAGTAGGATCCTTTACTCTATATTGACTTCAGTCGCTTCTAATTAATGACATGAGGTTAAAATGAAGCTAGAAAATATTTTAAATTACTACAATCCGCCTAGCCGACATTAAGCTATCAAAATGGTTAATTTTTTATCCTGTTACCTTCTAAGAAGTTCATCTGATACAGTTTCGAAGCATTCGTCTGTTTGTATATGAGGAGTAACATTACTCCACTCTAGCGTTGATTTCAATTGTTCCAAGCCAAAGTATGTCAATTCACTATCAACACCAGCCTGTCATAAAAGATGAAAAATGAATGAAGATTTGTAGGATTTATTCAAATTTTAATTCTCTTATTATTATTATTTTGGATATAAAATATAAATTGAAAAATAAACCTAAAAAAAGAAAATCTAGTCAGAATCTACATCAAAGCCTTTAATAAATAAAGTTGTTTATTTTTTTATTTATTTATTACCATCTTTAATGAGGGTGACCTGAACTGATTATTAAGGCCCTCGAAAAAACATACAAGTACAAACATATCCAATATAGATATTCAAAACAAATACATAACAAGTATATAACATTAGGAAATACCATTAATTAATGCTACTACATAGCTACTCTTACCTGTACTGTAGACGTTGGCATACAGATTTCATTTTGTGGACTTATCATAGACCTTACTGTCTGCAGGTTGTATGGTGTATGGCTGACCAGTAACATTAACACATTCTGTGCGTCTCTGATTTCATTGCAATGTAAAAAGTTATTTGAGGATGCGGTGTTAGGTCCATGTTGAACCCTGTTATAAAACAAAATAATATATGCTGCTGATGATTTAACCGCTACAAAGTAGCTTTGAGTTTGGGACCAAAGTTGTTTGTTGACTTTAATGTATTTGGACTTGGTTAATACATTGAGATATTAGGGAGTATTTGATTTACGACAACCAACAACCTAACTAGGTCAGTTCAATTGATGTGTTGTCTGTTGTGTCTGAAACTAGAAACTATCAAAACTGTGTAGAGGCCAGGAAACATGTCCCAATATCCCCACACGCACACAATGAATTAACATGACATGTTAGTCATTGGTCATCGCAAATCAAAAGGTCCCTATTCTTCCTATTACAGAGTAGAAACAGGATCTGATCAATTAACAAAACAAAGTATCTATAAATTATTATGAATGCACTTTGTGTATGTAGATTGGTAGGCATAGATGCAACACTATGGATGATGAATGCCCAGAGCGGCCACGAGCCCTAAAATGCACAGTGCATTGGTGTTTAAGCACTCTATGTTGCTCAGTTTCTGAATGCTTACTTTATTTAATAATAATAATAGTTAGTTCTTATAATATCACATATAAGCAAGCTCTCAATGGGCTGCACATTATTAACCCGGTCATTTTTTGGATCATAATCATAATGCAACTGGTAATCAGAGCAAAGTTGGGCCTTGATCTAACAGCTACCCATTTTATACACCTGGGTGAGAGAGAGAGGCAAATGCAAGTAAAGTGTCTTGCCTAAGGATACAAGCAATGCGGCGAGAGTTGGATTCGAACCACGATCAGTAATCCAACACACTGCGCCACACGCCCTTACCCTTATTCAATGTTTACCTGTGTGCGTACTGGTGTGCCTGGTCATGTACAATCACAAACAAAGTGTACGGAGATTCTTTAACGCGTTTTACTAATGCTTCAAATCGTTCTTTCATAGCTGCTGTAGCATCACACTTTATTACAAACTTTTCTGCTAATTTATTCGTAACATTACTTCCAAGGTCAAGATCTGATAACAAATCTATGTAAAAGAAACACAAAATGATAATAATATAATTGAATAAAATCATGCCATCATTTCTTTTAAAAGATATAATTGTTAATTAATGATTTATACAGTCGCAATATAGCAAATTTGCATATTTCAAACCATTCAAATTTATTAACCATAAATTCATCTCTACTGGTATTATATGTATATACGCAGGTAACGGTTGTGGATTTTGAATTAAATTGTATTTACTTAGATAGGAGATTTATTTTAATTTTAAGGGTAAGTGTTTCTCTTAGCCTAAGTGTGAATGGTGAATACTGCCACTGTTATGTTTTCGTATATGTTGGTAGGCAATAATATTTTTAATCTTTAGGAAGATAAATAACTAATCTTTATAAACTCACTTGATTGAACCAAACTCCTTGTGACTTGATGGTAAAGTACATTTGAGGCTGGTAAGATAACATGTAGCTCAACCTGAGTGAAGCGACCGAGGTCCAGGGCCATCTGGTCCGAATCGGCTATTGCACATACTTGGGACAGGATTCTCATGGCCACTGCAATCTGCACTGGTGTTAGGGGCTCAGACTGTGTTCCACAATCTGTCAACAAATGACAAATGAGATATTTATTATTTTTATTATTTATTCAGGCAAAAGATACATTTGATTTCATGATACATCATACTGTACTAAATCGTGTAAAATAGAGAATGTATCAATCAATCACAGAACTAAAAGTAATACAGAGAAACCAGACTCTGAATACCAGAAATTTGCTGAAACTGTAAACTTTAAGGTTTCATTGTTCATTAATTACTAGGATTAGCCCTGGTATAGAGTTTAGACAGTTGATTGTACCTCTGTATGAGCAAATCGCCAGTAGGAATTCTTCAGACAGTTTGTAGCATAAAGCTCTGTGTACTAGTTTGACATAAAAGTGTTATGTGCTCAAATATGGTAGTGATATGACTAAATATGGTAGTGATTGACTAAATATGGTAGTGTTATATATGGGCACATCACATTTTTTATTTGCATAAAGTTCATACAATGCTGAACAACCAAATTTTATTTCCTTTTGGAAAAACATGGTGTACCGCATATCTAACTTTACTAGTGTTTATTTGCCATAACATGACATCATGTCCATACATTTTTTGTCGCATAAAGTTTGATAGTAAAGACAAAACCAAACTGTATTTCCTTTTGGAAACACATAGTGTACCACAAACCTATCTTTACTAGTGTGTATTCGCCATGCAAACATTTAAACAATATCAATTCACCTTTATTATTTGAACTAATCATGTTAGAGGCTAATGAGGTATCCACTCTACAAAGCTTGTCACCATTATATGGTAGCAATACTTTGTCTTGTCTTGCTGCAAACTTCCCCAACAGAACATCCAAATCTTCGGAAGCTAAAAACAAATAAGTACAGTAATAATTACCTCAGCCAGAATGATGATGAAGATGTGGTCGATCGTGTATTTTTTTGTATTTTTTTTTTTGTATTTTGTATTAATATTTGTCCTCAGTGAGGAAATTCGGATTAGGCCCTCCACGGACCCACGGCAGCCAGCAGTGCAGCGCCTACCAGATTAGGCAATGAGAGTAAAGCATCTTGCCTAAGGATGCAATTAGTATGGTACAGATAACCTCGAACCCATGCCTATCACATGCTAGTCCGATATTACCATTACACCATCACTCTCCAGTATATACAGCACCCTGCCACGATTTCTAGACGGTCTCCCATCCAGAACGCAACCGGGCCCAACGTTGCTTAACTTCGGTGATCTGACGAGAACCGGTGTTTCAACGCAGTATGGCCGTATATATGTGTGCATATGTCTGTTTGCTTCTTTCTATGTCTAGGATTACTCAAAAAGTTGTTGCTCGATTTTCAAAGATTTTAAAGGATAGTTTCAGATTTGTATGGGAAAATATCATTACATTTTCAAATGAGGTTTATGCAACATATAAATACATTTAGTAGGAACCAGTTTACTTACCTATATTGTTCTTTTTAAAGTGATTAGTGAGCAGTTGTATTTTTCCTGTAATAATTTCATAACTTATCTCTTTAAATGTTTCATTAACTGTTAAGCGTGCCTCAACCAAAGCCCGCGTTTGCCTTGTACCTAAAACAAAAACATAATTCTATTATAAGCTTACATTGCATTTTTCAGAGTACTTAATACAGTATCCAGATTCTTTTCTTTTGAGGCGAGCGAGTGCCATCACTAAATACAAATGGCACACCTACAACATCCCTGAATGTATTGAGGAGCACAATTTGTAGCACACCTATAATTTTAAAAAGATAAGGCCTGCAGTTTTTAACCAATGGTAGAACATCTTTAGTTATTTTTTTGTTTTAAATTTGTTGATGTTTTTTTTTTTACTGTACATTTTGTCTTAACTTTTTATCTTTAATGTTTTAATTTTTTTTTATTTTTCTGCATTTCATATATTGTTATATCCAATCACAATTAATTGATTGCAATAGAAGAATATGAATTTTTAATTGATTCAGATAGTCGAGAAATATTGTGATGGTATCATATGTATACTGTATATTTTAAATCAATATTTTTGATCTTCACAAAATACCACTATACAAATATGCCATTACTATTCAACGTTAAGGTAGTAGGCTCTACTGTGCTCTTGTCATATTTGTTTAACTGTGCATTACACTGCATTGTGCACTTATTTTGACAATATTTTCTTTCACTAACCTGATACAACAATACAAAACTCTGTTCCTCTCATTCGAGAAACGTGAATTATTAATGTGAATAGAGGGCGCTGTCTTGATAATGAAGGCTTCTGTAACAACTTAAGAATATCCGCTATTCCGTCTGCTATGCCAGTCTACAATATTACACAAGTAAACTTTGTTATTAATCAATACAATACAAGCACATTAACAAGTACTGTTATGAAGATATGTCAATCTCTATGTAGCTAACTAACACTTAGGCATGTTCAGACCTTACAGAGTTATCTTTTTTATATTGTGCGCATCGTAAAACTCCCTAGGTATGTACCACAATAAATTAGCAGAAGCCACTTCTTACGACACTGACCATTTGTTCGTTCATGGAATTATATTCGTTACGACAACTCAATGTACAAGATTAGTGTACTCACTAAACGCTTAATCAAAAGTATTAACACTTTTCTATTACAAAGCTAAATATGAGTGGAAGGGCCTCTGTGTGGAAGGCGTTTGGGTGGAAGGTCTCCTGGTGGAAGGCGTCTGGGTGTGGAAGGGCCTCTGGGTGGAAGGGCGTTTGGGTGGAAGGGCCTCTGGGTGGAAGGGCCTCTGGGTAGAAGGACCTCTGGGTAGAAGGACCTCTGGTTGGAAGGACCTCTGGTCTGAACATACGCTTAGTTAATCATGGTTAGAAATGTGCATATGGAGGAATCTTATACTTAAGTGGTTAAGATGCCAGAGCCAGAATATGGTAGAAATAAAATAATCATTTTTTATAGAATTTCTTCATATTAAACGATTCTTGGTTCAAATCTCATTCTCTCAGATTTCCTTACCTTTACCGTTTATATAAATATAATACATTTTTCATTATATCAATGGGCAGTTTTCATGCCTGTCAAATTATAGGCCGTATTGGTTATATATTGAAATGCAAAGACAAGACTTACTTGAGCGACATGTACAGCAACTCGTCCACTAGATCCGGTAACTGCAAGTTTTGCAAGAAGTGGTAATTGCAACGGCGCCACTGTGGTGAATTGTGGGATATTATGTTGGTTGTTGAGATCCTTAATGACTGTTTCCTGTCTTGCCTTCAACAACGCAAGTTCAAACTCTTCACAGCTTAGAGGTTCATCTCCTAATAATAAAAAACATAGGGCTGTTAACCAGTGATGTAGCTATGTACTTGGGTAGAATGCCTCTGGGTAGAAGGGCCTCTGGGTGGAAGGGCGTTTGGGTGGAAGGGCCTCTGGGTAAAAGGGCCTCTGGGTGGAAGGGCCTCTGGGTGGAAGGGCCTCTGGGTGGAATACCTCTGGGTGGAAGGGCCTCTTGCTGGAATGCTTCTGGGTGGAATGCTTCTGGGAGAAAAGGCTTCTGGGTAGAAGGGCCTCTGGGTAGAAGGGCCTCTGGGTGGAAAGGGCTCTGGGTGGAAGGGCCTCTAGGTGGAATACCTCTGGGTGGAATACCTCTGGGTGGAAGGGCCTCTTGGTGGAATGCCTCTGGGTGGAAGGGCCTCTGGGAGAAAGGCCCTCTGGGTGAAAAAAATTACAAAATAAATGGTCAAATTCAACCAAACCAGCCAATGTGCATAACTATTATGCAACTTTAAAATGGCATATTAGAAAAAAAATGTTTCAAGAATTATTTTATTACATAGTAGATGTTTTTAATGATTAAATTATTACAGCTACAGCTATCCTTGGCAAACCAATCTAATTATGTATTTTTATATACATTTTATTCATTGAAATGCTACTAAGAAATTAGACTACATCAAAGTCAATAATTAACAATAATTCTACAAAGTTCTTTTACGGCAAATAAGTTTTTGAAAATTGAATGAAATGATTATCTTTTTTGGGCAACATCTGACATTTGGAGAAAAAAAAGTATAATACTATTTGTCAATTCAGTAAATGAATGTTTTTTAAAATGTTTTATTTTTCATCATCTAAATGTCAAACATTTAATTTGTTATAAATGTCAAAACATAAAAAGAATTCTTTGAGAATAATTCAAATGCAAGTAGAATTACATTAAGACCTGCGACAATATGCGGTGCATCAAGAGGTGACATTAACTACTACGCATTTATTTACAGGACACATTTTTAAAGTTCAAAATGATTTAATTCCAAGATATTATGTTGCTTCAAATGTTAAAGGGGAAACTCAGGGTTCACAATGACTATTAAGTATAAAATATAATCATTTTTGGCCATACTGATGACAACATTTTTTTGTGTAAAATGTTTGTGTTTTTAGAAACTACAATAGTGTTAATATTAAAGGAGAAGAAATTTATCAAAATGGATTGTTTTTCTATACATTTTTTCTAGAAATAATGACATGTACTAAAGAAATTTCTGTATGAATTTAAAACGGTTATTGGGTAAAAAGGCAATATTCAATAATAATTTTGAACAATTTTAAAATTACTATTAATTTATTCATTAATTGAATAATTAAAAAAAATTTGTTTAGCATACTTAAAATTAAACCGTGACTTGTATTAACAAAAAAAAAAGTAAATTAGTTTCAAATAAATTTAAAATTAGATATATCACAATATGAAAATATACGTATAATTAATTCATTAAATGACAAAAAAATTAAATTAAAAAGCAATTTAATATTAAACAATAACAATTTTGAACATTTTAATTTATTCATTAATTTAAAAATGTTTGCAATTTCATTTTTTAATTATATAACTTTTTTTTATATATTTGTTTAAATTTAATTTTAGCATGTACTTAAAATTATTGAGCAAGTTAAATATTAAATAATTTTAAATGTTTTAAAAAGTCAAAATAAGGCATATTATATTATCTCGCTGATAAACTTAAAAATTTGTATTTTCCTTTAAATTTCCTATTAAGATATAATATAATTCTAAAGTAGACAAGTAGTAGAAGTAGTAATGCAGTCAACATATAAATAATGTACAACATGTGTGCTCAGAATCTTTCCTTAATCAAAGCAATTTTTCTTAACATAAATAATAAATGATATTATGAAACTTATCTGTGGTAACATAATTATAAAAAAATGTATTTATAATGTAATTCATACAAATTTAATGCTGGTAATTAATGTATAAATTATACATGGTATGGAGTTTAAGAAGTATCTAGTAGAACATATTTATTTTTAAAATATACATTTCATAATTATTAGTAGAAGCAGTCAGCGGCTTGATCTTAAAATTTAGTTCCGGGTTTAAAATTTCTATAGATAATTGGAAAATATAATCCATTGCAACAACATTTATTCTTTATTTAGTATCAGCGACTTATATAAGTCAAAGATGCACTCTTACCATCCTGAGATTAGAGCATGTCTTATTTTAATTAGTAATACAGATTATTTTGTTAATTTATACGTAATGTTACTTTCTATGGACCAGAAGATCTCGACATAAAAGAATGAAAGAACAATCCTAGTTCATTTTCACATCTCAGTTTTCTTTTTGCAATGGACCCCATTGGAAAAAAATTGACTTATCATTTTATGGGTCATCCTTGCATCCATTCACTGTGGTTTTATACATTTTTAAATCACATTTTTTTGCATTTCTTCTTTGTTTATGTATTTTAAATGTATTGTTGAATGGATGCTAAATGAATAAATAAAAAATTAATATATTCTGATAGCGGTGATTTTGAATTTAAGAATTGCTATATATTTTAGTTTGAATATTAAATTACATTTTATTGCTGAAAGCAACACAATATAAAATGTATTATACATTCTTTGTGTTTTCTTCAAAGAATTATTAGTGGAAAAAAAAAATTCAATATCAAAAAATCAACAGCGGTTTTAGACAGATTGTCAAGCGTGACTAATATCGACAAGAAATGATGAGAATTGTAAATAGGATTTTTTATAACGATGACATTAAAGAGTTTGGTAAGCATTTGCATAATATGAAAACAAGACATTTGTGCTTTTTTATATTTTAAATAAAAGCCCTGGCAATATTATGTATATTATTTATTTGCAGAAGGGTTCAATTTGTTCCTATAGCATTGTGTAATTGTATTTATTTTATTATTTATTTTATTTTGGTTTTTTTTTTTTTAAATAAAAAATTGCCAAATAATTTGTTACAAATAAACATTTGGTATACAGTAGTTAGTTATGTCAAAAACATTTATACTGCAGTTACTGCAGAACTTTTTTTTTACTTTTACTAGTTTATGAGGTAGTCACTGTAATAACCAGTGTTATTTAGCTAAATAACTGGCAAAATATAGTTACTGCAGTAAAAAAATAAATGTTTAAAAAAATTTGTGTTTACATTGTAAACAAAAATGTTCATATAGAACCAGGACAATTGTAAACTTTATAATATTGCCTTAAAACAATAACAGTGTTTGTATTTATCTTTAATTCTTAGGCCATATAAACGAGGCCAAATACAATTAATATACGATGTGCTATTACAAATTAATTAATTTACCAAACGGTCAATCCCTCACTACAAATCAACAGGGTACAGTTTACATACAATAAAATAATTAATGTATTAATTTAATTCTTAGGCCATAAAAACGAGGCCAAATACAATTAATATACGATGTGCTATTACAAATTAATTAATTTACCAAACGGTCAATCCCTCACTACAAATCAACAGGGTACAGTTTACATACAATAAAATAATGAATGTATTAATTTAATTCTTAGACCATATAAACGAGGCCAAATACAATTAATATACGATGTGCTATTACAAATTAATTAATTTACCTAACGGTCAATCCCTCACTACAAATCAACAGGGTACAGTTTACATACAATAAAATAATTAATGTATTAATTTAATCAAAATATTAATCATCCATTAAGTATACTCACTATACTATATTGTGTTTTGTCTTATAATGAAATAATAATAGTTCCTTACAGTTGTTATGGAATATCTATTACTTTTATAAATATTAATTAATTGATGGTTTTTTCCCGAGAAATGAATAAGTGATTTAATGTTTTCACGTTAATTCAATTTTTGAGATTATTTTTATATGGGTCACGATAACTAACATGTGGTTGCAATGTTTACTACTTATGAATTTAATGTTTCATTTACTTTCATTATAATTTCATAAAACTGAGAAAAAGAAAATTAAAAATTTGTTAGTTTCATTTAATAGATTTACAATTCTCTATGATATAGATGATGAGGTTTGAAAATATAAAGTACTATATGAGTGAAAGCAATGCCTATAAAAAATAGACGGGCATTCACCACAAAGGATATAAACAAACATCAAATGAAATACAGCAATTCCAATTTAAAGAATAAAATATTTATACTCATGGATAAGCGTAGGTAAATAAGAAACTAAATGACACTGTCTCTTTAAAGATAATACAAATGAACTGACCTAGTTGTACGAGGTACTGAACCATGACTAGGACCATAGTTTCTAGATTCATGTTTTGCATGCCGATTAATCCTAGACTCTCAGCCACACTCTGCGGGATCTGCTGTGATGTCTTCAGACTGTGTCTGAATATGGGGCTTAACATGACGTCCATTACGTTGCCGTGGAAAAGCGGCGTTGGTCCACTGCACGTGAGGATTATCACACGGCCGCCACACGCTTCCGCTAATCCGGGTGGAACAAAGCAAGTATCTTGCATACTGCTGGTGACAGGGGGTGGAACAAAGTTTGGTGGATGTACACTGTGTGATGATGCCAGATGTTTGGGTGAAATTGGTTCTGAATATCAACAAAAAAATATATTAATAACTAAACATTATTTAATATCAATTTAACTTTAATATAATATTCTGTACGTAATTTTGTGAAAATGAAAAAAAAAAATTATTTTATCAACTAAATATTTATTTAATATCAATTTAACTTATAATATAAAATTGTGTAAGAAAATTTGTGAAAATGAAAAGAAAAAAATACTTATTAATTATTAATAACTGTATATTTGTAGGTGTTTTTGTAGAATTGGCTCTGAAAACTAACACTTATTATATATTTATTAATATTAATGTTGATTTGAGAACTTGATTTAGCTAAAATTTCTTGCTTTGACAAACATTATTATTTATTAAAATTTATTCAGAAACAACCAATATTTTCAGGTGCAAAAATATATCAAATATTAATTATTAAAGATTAAATATTTAAAATAAAAATCTAGAATTATATTATTTACATTTATGAATATCATAAGGATAACAAATCAAAATCATTATCTATTTAATATTTTATATAATACTTTTATATAATTTAATTTTTTTTATATTTATATAATTTTGTACGACAGTTGTTATAGTTTGTTAAAGCGATCAGGATCCTTCACAATATTTCCTAACATTTTTACTTTAATAATCTATTTTTGTTTTATTTACGAGCAAATTATGTGATAAAAGATAAACATTAGGATCATGTAAAAATCATCCTACTGCAGTTACTGCAGTATCTATGTTTTGTTTACTCTTTAACCTGTTTATGCAATTATTTCTTAACAAGATTTTTTAATATAATCCAGTTACAGTAATTTATTGCTGTAACTGCATCATAAACTTGTATTGAAACAAACTAAAATCATACATTACTGCAGTAAAAAAATTAGTTGCTGCAGTGACTGCAGTACAATAATTTTAACATGATCCCTTAATATATTTACGTTCAACTGTTGGAGACTGGCAATTTCTATTACAGTATTTTTTCCTGAGAAATTTGATACCTTTTAAAATGCCACAGTTAAATTTACATATTATTACATGATAACAGTCAGAATATAGGTTAAGTATGATTATAAAAAAGTACTTGGTTTGTGGGTGGCCTAGCTACATTAATTACTGCATCGTGTTAAGGACATTTATAACTGTCTATAATTTACGCACTTAACACCCAGTATCATTTAAATCTAGGTGTTATCTAGGTGTTACTTTTATTGGTCAAATTAGAATTATAGTATATGGAATTTTTAATATTGTTTAAGTTAGGTTTGCAGTATGGTACTAAAGTATGGTTGAGAAAGTTGCAAAAATAAGGGGCATGAGAACATTTTGGGCTTTACATTAATAAAATAGAATCCTATATAAAATATCCTAAATTGTTTATTTCAATAATCAATTTTTTTGTTATTTACGAGTACTACAGTATTGTAAAAAAAATTAAATTTCTAATATAAAATAGAAACAGTTTTGCGCAACTCATATAAGTTTATTGATCATAAATAGGCTAAGCAGCAGTGTGAAATAATTAATATTTCAAACATGTTTCTTTGCATATTAAACATTTTAGGAGATGCGTTGTTTATCTTGTCCAATTGATGCAATGAAATTAAAAATGAATCGTATTGTAATTGTAGATGACAAAAAGTATTAACTTAAATAAAAATCAGACAAAGAAAAATGTATCAATTTTATTAAATGGTTGGCAAGATAGATCAATAGTTGATCAATCAACCATTGATCCACCATTTTATGGGGGAAATTTTTTTTTTTATTTTTAAAAATAAATATAACTGAAAGCTCTATATCATTCAAAGGAGTTACTAAAATAGATGCAAAAAGATGTTAGTAATTTACGATTTAAAAATTCAAATGATCACCTGGACGAATAACATGAGGACGCTCTCCATCCATACTATATCGATGTCTTTTTTTCAAAGGCGGCTGCGCCGCACTTCCGTCACTTGGTGATGCGCCTCGTTTATCCTGACACGCTTGGCCCATTGGGGAGTTACTCTCTCGTTTCAGTCCTACCGCATAATGGTTAATCGTTGCCGAAGGGGATGATCTGTGGTAGTGACTACTACGGTAATTTATGGCCGTTGATTGACTAGCTAACGATCTAGAAACTATTACTAGATAAAAATGTAGATTTATGCAAATTAGTAAACGAGTATGCATTGTGTTTGAAAGATTCTCCTACCATTAATGTTGAAAACTAATGTTGCATGACGTCTAGGATAAATCATGTACAATTTAACAGAATTATCTACAGAATACACCATCAATACTAATGCAGTGTACAGTCTATGAAATAAGATATAAATTTCTATTGTTGTGTTGCATAATGTATCTGATCTTTCTGCTGATCAGATTGAATTGTTACGTGGATTTTCAAAAGTATGATTAATTATTGATAATAGCTTTGTTTTTCAAATGACAATGACCTAGTTTAATACATCTTGATTCACAGTAATAACAAAAAGAATTTCAATAAACAACTTTGAACTGTGTAACTAAAATGTGAATAGCTTTCCAATTTATTACTTGGTACACAAGCTCCTTCAAAATATATTATGGAATAAATTTTCTTCCAATATTGTATTGTATTGTATTGAAATGTCTAAAGCTCTGTCTACACTATCAAACTTTTTGTGACAAAAAAAACGACATGATGTTGTCATATCAGTACCATATTTAGGCATACCACACTACCATATTTGGTCACATCACACTTTTTTTGTCAAATTAGTTTGATAGTGTAGACAGAGCTTTACAATGTTTATGATAGAAACTTTCAAAACAACACCATAATCAACAGTTTTGTAATTATATTATTTAGCTTTAAAAACATACAACTGATTAAATATTTTTTCCTGCACACATTTGCTAGATTATTGTATTCAGTGTTGTGATGTACAGTCAAAACAGACACAACCGATTATGTTTAATTGTTGTTAGTAGCAACACAGACAGTACTACATACTTCAGAATAGTTTGTTATATTGCGTGTCCATAGAAACAGACCATACATCATAAAAAGGGTTATTAGTATGTGCAATATCAATATAGGAGAGAATTTTCGTACAAAATTGCTCCTACCATCTATACAAATTGTGTACCAAACTGACCACAATTTTACTTGGAATGTTATTGTTATATGAATTTTCAACAATATCCGCCATCTATTTTACCAGCCAAAACGGGGTCAAAATTCCCCGATTGTAAGTCTGTTACAGTGACTATACTCAGTGTTGTTACAGACAAAATATTGTTCTAGCCATTTTGAATGTCTCTATAATATTCACATCAGATATTCTGTGAATTCAACAGAGCTGTGTTATCAAAACTCACCTGACGCCTGGTTACCAATGGTAATGTTAGGAGAGCTGCTGATATATCCCATGCCTGATGATGAATAACTACGTTTGCGACATTCTATAAGATAAGCAATGTTATCGTCAATACCTTGCCATACCATAATTGGATATATAACTAAAGGCCTAGCAGATACAGAATTGTCACGTCTATGTTCATATTGTATAGTGTTGATCACACGTTTTACAGGATACAAATATTATATCTATGGTTATTGAGAGTCGCGACATGCCACAAAGCCGGCATCTTGTGACCCTTGCAGAAATTACCTGTGGAAAAATCATGACTATAAATAGAAATATCACCACATTTATTAACATGATAATTTTAATAGGTTGTAGGTAGCTAAAATCATGACAAAACAGATTCTACCATCATGTTGATTAACTAACAGGTTTATAGGTAAAACCAAGCTAAAACAGATTTCACCACACATTAACTGATAGTGTAGGTGGATAAAACTCAGTCAAAACAGATTTCACCACACATTAACTGATAGTGTAGGTGGATAAAACTCGGTCAAAACAGATTTCACCACACATTAACTGATAGTGTAGGTGGATAAAACTCAGTCAAAACAGATTTCACCACACATTAACTGATAGTGTAGGTGGATAAAACTCGGTCAAAACAGATTTCACCACACATTAACTGATAGTGTAGGTGGATAAAACTCGGTCAAAACAGATTTCACCACACATTAACTGATAGTGTAGGTGGATAAAACTCGGTCAAAACAGATTTCACCACACATTAACTGATAGTGTAGGTGGATAAAACTCGGTCAAAACAGATTTCACCACACATTAACTGATAGTGTAGGTGGATAAAACTCAGTCAAAACAGATTTCACCACACATTAACTGATAGCTTAACAGGTTAAAGGTGGATAAAACCAAGTCAAAACCGATTCTACCATAGATTAACTGATAGTTTTAACCTGTATGTAGTTAAAACCCAGTAAAAACAGATTTTACCACACATTAACTGATAGTTTTAATAGGTTAAAGGTGGATAAAACCCAGTCAAACTTAATTTCACCACACAATAAACTGATATCTTTAACAGGTTAAAGGTGGGTAACACCCAGTCAAATAACATTTCACCAAAGATTAACTGATACAGTATTTGTAACAGGTTTGTAGCTAGGACACCCAGTAAAAACTGATTCTACAACACATTAACTGACAGATTTCAATAACTTGCATTCTGATTCTCCAGGCTCAAGATTAAGTAAATCAAAATTCTAAGTATTATCAATAGTGACTTTTACGTTATGAGGTAGTACTTAGGAAATGGACTGGAAATTACCTTGCATGCATGTTTAAGCAGAAAGATTTTTTCCCATGAAGAACTGGAAATATCACATGACAAGCTTTGACCAATAATTACAAGTGGGATGTAACCTTGTTTATGTTCAATGTAGGACAGTCAGAAATAATTTACTGGAAATTCATAAATATTCCACAAGTTTGCTGACAGTGACACAATAGTATTGTACATACATCAGTTAGTACATACTAATTAATCATTAACAGTTGAATACGTTTTCCATATTGATTTTAAAAACAACTAAAAAGCTGATATAGAAAACATGTTTAGCCTTATCTACACATTCACTTAAATGTTTGATGGAATATGTTCAGGCTAGTGTCACATATCCAATCCTACATAGTTGTAAAGTCTTGACTTAAGATTTTTTTATATGGCTTAATTAATAAAGCATTAAAAAAATTATTTATTGGAAGTCATATTTCATATTGTTATTCCAAGAATTAACAAATAAAGAACAAAATATGGCTTTTCTATTATGATTTTATTTAAACAAAAGATATTGCATTTAACTAACCTTTCCATGGGATATTTGGGCCTCGTACCAATTGACCCTGTTTGTTCCTCACAATGTAATACTTCAGGTGTTTTTGTTTCTTAGCCTGTGTCGTTAACTTGAGGTTAATGTGATGTGAAAACTCTGTGAAATAACGAAATCCCTTCTCACCACAGCCAACACAGTTACCACTGAACCCTATCATGCAAAATAAATACATTAAGTAAGGCATGAGTTTTAATAGTTAGGGAAGTATTGTGAAATTTACTTAAATACTTAAAGCCCCATTCCCTACGTTTTTTAGATCTATTTTAAGATCACAAACTATATTTAATGTAAAAATAATACTATATGGTCCTATTGCGATAACTTTTTTCGTCTTTAAACGGTTAAAAATGTGAAAAATAAATCGATTCTAATAATTATAGAGGCCCGCTATAAATCCCAAAATGCATTGCGCGCGGATTGATATTTTTGTTTTTCACCTGTAATTCGCCCACTTTTCGATCGATCGTGAAGCCAAAACAAATGGAAGACTCCTAACTTTTCAGCGAAAATACCGGGTTTTCCCCAATTTGTATCAACGGAGTCTGGCAAAAATAGAAAGACAATTAATGCAGCAACTATACAACGTCAGGCTAGGTATATAGCTAGCGTACGATGTTCGTACGTTATCGATGTTTACCAGCTAGGCCTACAAAACTAAGCCTAGCTAGGCTAGGCCTAAGACCGTCCATGAGAGGTCGATCGCCGCGAGCTACTTAGGTAGTGCATTGTTTCTCACTTTTTATCATAATTTACCATAAAACGTACATTTAAGACAAGGAATGACATGGTTTAATGTTTTTAAAGTGATATATATGTATTATTTTCCAAAAAACGTCCAAAATTGCAGGGAAGGGGTCTTTAATAATAAATAAAAGGTTTTTGGACTCTTTTTAGTCTTAAATGTTTTGTTCTAATTTATTTGATACAATTTAGATACTTTTACGCACACTTTACAGATTGGTATTTATATCACAATGATTTTCTTTCTGCATTAAATTGTTTCAATGACTTATTTGTTTTTACTTTAAAAATACAATTTACTAGGTAAATTTGTTTGTTTTCTTCTAATCATCTTAGGGTAAAGTAGATAATAATTTTCTTTCATTAAAACAACTAGCTATTCAACACACCCTTTGTTCCATTTCAATAACTACTCTTTTGAGTCGCGCAGTATAAAGCTCTGTCTACACTATCAAACTATTTGACAAAAAAAGGGTTATGTGCCCAAATATGGTAGTGATATGCCCAAAAATGGTAATGATATGACATCATGTCCATTTAAGTTTGATAGTGTAGAAAGAAGAAGAAGAAGTTCCCATGGCCATATGGGTGCCACTACATACCCTCCTCATACAAAACTTTAGGTCAGAAAAATGGGTTGAATTTTCATAATTAAGAGTTATAAACTTTGTAACAAACCGACTATAAACTCTTAAACAGGTATAATAAACTGCATGTTATTTCTAATAAATTGTTTATAAACAATCCTTACTTAAATGTTATAACAAATAATAATATTTATTTGTCTTTTTAAGTTAATTATCTTATTATAATTGGCAGTATGCTATCACCAGCTATTAAGCAACCTTGATAATATGGAAAAAACTCATTAAATATGATGTAACACTCATTAAAAATAATATATACGATTAAATCTGTAGGAAGAAAGGAAATTTAATTGCAAATCTTTATCAATTCAGTTGGAATATTTATGACTTATGATTACAAAAAAAAGTTGTATAGTAAAGCAATTTAAAGCTCTGTCTACACTATCAAACTATGGTAGTGATATGACATCATCATGTCCATATATGGGCACAGCACATTTGTTTGTCACATAAAGTTTGATAGTGTAGAGAGAACTTTAGGTATATAGCCCAAAAAATGAAACATTGACGAGACTTGTTTGAGGAATAGTGATAGTTGACCGAGTCCTGATAGGCACGCTAGGTTGGTGTGGGATTGAGTTACAATGTTTGGTAGCTGAAAAGGTTTGTTTCGTTTCGTTAGATTTGTGATGGGTTCAGGGAAATGTTAGGAATGGAAAATAACCTTTAACCTTTGGCTTCAAGCATCTGCTTCTTAAGTTCACCTAAAACATGATACCTACCAAGCAAGGCAAGATTTGTGTTAGGATCCGGTAAGAACCTTGCGTCAACCGCTGCTACCACGATATTCTCGGGCAAGTATGGTGACTTAGTCCCGACAAGAATGAAGCCTTTTGGAAGGTCGATAGTCTTTTCTGTAAGTTCTGTTAGTCGAATATCGGCACCAGCTTGACAGAAACCTGAAACAGTGATTTAAAAAAAATGTTAAATAATTTATAAATATATATTTGTCCAATTAGACAGATAAATACACCAGGTGGGACCCAACCAAATATCTTCACCTGATTTGGGGTTGACTGTAAGTGTTAAAACATTTATTTTCCATCGTTTATGGCATGTGAAAGTATTAATCATTTTTAATAGAAGTATCTCAAAGCAGGGGAAGATTCGGGATTTTCATCGGCAGAGAGCAAACATAACATTAATAAAAAGCAGTAAATCATTTTGTTTAACTGTCGAAGGGGGAGGGGGGGGGGGGTGTCACACCTGCAATGGAGGAATTCTACTGTGTAGCGAACATTCTGTGCATATGACAACACTGGCATTAAGTATAGCAGAAAGCACTTAAAAATTATTATTTGTTTATATTGAAATGTTGAATTGAATAAAATATTCAAGATGTCAACTGCTGTTTTTTTTTTACAAAATTTGATGGTACTTTTTTTTTCAGGATAAAACCCTAGATTTTTAACCATAAAATATACAATATAAAAATATATATTTTTTTAAATATAGGGCAGGTTCATCACTGGGACATGACAGTAAATAAAAATCAACTAGACTTTAGTAGTTGGCATTTAAAGCCAGCTTTTTTTCGATAAAAAGTAATGATATTAATAAATTAATAGATAAAATAAGGAAGAGGAGGTTCACCAGTAGGGCAAAGGTAGAGAAAAGTCAATCAAAATGGCCTACTTTACTTCATAAAAATCTATAACTTTCTTTTATATGTACACTTTTTTATGTATAAAGCCCTGTGGGTAGCTGTTGACATACAAGGTAGCGAATGCCATTATGTGCAAGCTAAACTTATGTAATACAATTTAATGGTTGTTATCATTGAAACAAATAGAATATTTAAATTCATAATGATAAAACCTGGCATGTAATGTGTTAATGCTAATATATTTGTTGTATAGAGCGCATTCCACAAACAATGTTGTCTCAATGTGCTTTTAGTGAAGTGGGGGAAAAATAAATATTGTAATAAAATGCTACTTAAAATACAAATGAAGATCGAAAGGTTGAACTATGACATTTGGAGAAATTAGTTTTATATTATAATAAATAGAGAAAAGTCTCCAGTTGTATCATTGACCAAAGGGATCTACAATATCATGTCATATAATATATATTTCACAGGAAGTTTTGGTATAGTTTGGTATGTAATACAGTACACTGAATAATTTGTTTTCTTCACAATTTACTTCCCCTAGTCTGCTTTTGCTTAAAGACTGGCTGTTTTGACAAATCAGTTTATTTGAATGCATGTTTTAAATAGCTTAGTGTGTCACATCAAATTATCTTTTTTTCTTGCATAAATTCTAAGCCCAGTACTCACCTACTTCTTGACAACCTTGCACTGTAAGACTATTGTAAAGCATACCCGATCCATCCATATATTCCCTTCTATACTGAACCAGCTCATCTGCTGGGGGCCTGGGGGACAATTGTTTGGGCATCATACCAGTCATCGATGATGGTATATGATCAGGTGGATTGTGCCTTGGAATGATCTGTGGAGGAGCTGTCCGGCTAACGACAAGTGGAGCTGGTGGAAGAGGTTGATGGGTAATGGACGGGTGTGGAGGAATGCGGTGGGATGGGATGACAACGGGTGCATGTACTTTTGATGGAACCGGATGCCGTATCTGTGCCTGGTGTGAATGTCTTGGCGAGGTGGATGCGGGAGTATGTGGTTCGGATGATCTTGATCGATGTTCTGGATGTACGTCGTGTAAAGCTCGTGGACTGATCGACGAACTGTCTCTTTCACGGCGGCCATCACTAATTCGTCTTACATTTAGATCGCGGACTTTAGGCTTTACATCTAAAAGGAAAAATTATATCAAATATTGAAAGGATTCTGAAACGTATCATTAATCAAATTGAAGAAACTTGGACTCTTGACTTAGCTTACAGAAATGATAAACCTTTCTCCATTAGCCAGTAGTTGATACCAGGTATCAGATTAGCATAGCACTCCATTAGGACATGCATCATAAGTTAAGAAGAACATTGGTTTGTAATATAATTGTAGTTTTTATACATGTTTGAATTTCTTTATTGTGAAAATTTTGTTTAGCAATTATTGCTAATCAAACTGATTTTTTAGTCGAGAAACATAGTTTTGTATTGACTTTTTTTGCTACACAATTATAGAAATGTGTAGCAATAAGGTTGTTTTGTATAGCTTTTTGCTATGCTACACTGGCGAAATTATTCCCTGCAGTGATACCAATTTTTTTGCTGTGTACTATTGTTTTGTGCTTTTTTATACCATATTCAATAAATAAATATGGTCTCCAAAATGAAAAAAATACAAATGTATAAAATTCAACTTTGAATAGGCCTTTTTATAACTTGGATGAAGTTACTCACTTTTGCAAAAACTAAGACGAAATAAACAGTTAACCAAAAACCAGAGACTTCCAGTCAATGGACTTCCAATTGACCATTTCTTTTTCAAGAAAATTGTTTTTTTATCAAAGAATGAGTAATCCGCGATTTTCCCTGCAACAGTAATATTGTCCATGTGGTGGGCGCCGCCATAAGTGAGGATGTATCTGGGATGTATACAACTTATTGTGACGGTTACACTAATCAAAGGCTGGACCACCGGTAGTATTTTCATGATAAAAAATGTTATCAACTACATGCCAACATCATGTTAAATGCTGTTTGGATATTTAATTGTTCGTTTCATGCAATTTATTTAGTAAAAACTGCCGTATAAACAGTTAGCTTCATCAACCGGGCGCTACGATAGCGTGACCGGGCGTGTTGGTGTTTACGCGTTTTCACGGAGGATAGTTTAATAATATTCCTATATTTAACTTGTTTCTGGTAAAACAAATAAATGTTAATGAAATTTAACATTGTATCCTATTAATAACATGTATTTTATACTAATTTATATCATAAAAACAATACTTAATTTACCGGGCGTAGAGTAGTACGCGGTAATGGTAAAGAATATGCCGTGCTGAGTAACGATTCGTTGATTTTTGGTATTGCTGCGTTAGGCCTTTTTTGTGAACTAATTTAGCATGTTAGTAAATAATTGTCTGTAAAAGTGAATGTACACTAGTTTGTTAATAAATATGTATTATAAAATGGTTTGCAAATGCAAAATATATTCTCATAATTCTATTTACGGTAATGTGACATGTATAATATCTATTAAATCAAGTCTTATTTAGTATGTATACATCCGCCCTTATGAGGGCGGGCATCACTCTCTGGAGCTCTGTGTTACAAATTTCTCATGCAAAAATCGCGGAATACTCATTCTTGTGATATATATTCTTTGTTTTTATTTAAATTTTGATTTATTTTTTTTATACAGAGCTCTACAAATGTCAAGATTATCAAAATATTGTTTATAGTGTAATCAATTATGAAAAATGTTTACCCTTTGAACGTTTATTGACATTTCACCCCGGTATCGCTATCATAAACATAGCACCTAATACTTAATGATGCAAAAAAAACTACAATAAGAATATGAATAAATGATTACCACGGCAACACGCACTATCAAATAACACAATGTTGAAACAAGACAAGCGAAACGATCCGTTAAAGGCCTCCTCGTGGCCATACGTTTACGAGAAGGACGAAGGTATAATCACCATTATTTGTTACACTATATATACATCAATAATATATCTTTAATCTGTAAACATCAATCACTCAGATAGCTTAGTTTTTGTCAGCTGTTTGCACATAAATATGTATGTGTGCAATATTCACGCATTTAATAACCCTGCGTGTGCATTTGGGAAAATAATGTATCCATTTACAAGAAAACATGGCTACAGTTAAATTCTTTATTTATCATCATATTTATTTTCGTAAGGAACGGTAAATTTCTATTAAAATAATATGTTTTTATTTATTTGAATAATATAAACATATTACAAATATATATTTTATGTATATTTTATGGCGATCCTGTTTTGGTGTTTTACACTGTTGGATCTTGAATAAATAAATAAAATTTACTTTATTAAACAAAAAGGTTGATGATTTTGCGATTTGTTAAAATTCGGATTTGAAAAATTACTTTAAGCTAACATTGATTATTTTGTCAAATAATTTGTTTGCAAAAGTAAATTTGGTATGAGAGTGTCTGACAAATTACTGTAAGCATGTAACAAATGAGGCTTAACATTTGGCCTCTTGTCATCTTCATCATAACAAATACTCTTATATTAACATACTGGTATGGTAATATGTTAAACATGAGGCTATCATAACAACATTTAATTCGAAATATTCAGTACAATCAATTTAATGTTCTTTTGCATTTTGTTAATTAATGGTATTATAAAGTAATATATATTTTTATTAAATCTATAAAGTACCTGAACAAAAATATAGCTACCATTTGTCATATATTTTATATTATAAAATATATAAAATCTAAAAGTAAAAAAAGTCACATTTGTTTGTTAAAAAAGTAAAGATTGATATTAATATTGCTAAACCCCTGCAAACCTCCATAAAACATAGCAAACCCAACCAAACCAATCTTTTTTTACCAAATATTAAATTTCTACTGTTAACTACTTATTTTTGTGCTAAACCCTGCAAACACCGCAAACCTAAAAAAAGCAAACACCACCGAACCAACATAAAAGTGATTGACTCATGTAGTACCCACTGGGTATATCCATGTAAAAAAAATATTAAATTTCTACTGTTAACTACTTATTTTTGTGGTAAAACATCATTTTTTGGTCAAAAAAGATTGGTTCAGTTGGGTTTGCTATGTTTTATGGAGGTTTGCAGGGGTTTAGCAATATTAATATCAATCTTTACTTTTTTAACAAACAAAAGTACACATATTTTGTTTCTGGTAACATGCTACTGTATTTTGTCTCATAAATACAAGTATAGAAGGGATAAAATTCATGAAAGAAAATCGATAAGGTATAAATTGTGTTTATAACCTAAGGTACAGTAATAATGCATTATAGCCTAGTAAACCATTAGCTACGGTACTAACATTTTAATTGAATATAGTTAAATTCTCCTTATTAAATATAGACTGTATCTATTACATTTTGAGATAATTAAAAACCAAAGTAAAATTATAAATAGTGCTGTTTTTTTCTTTATTATTGCTGTAAAATGCAGCAAATTAAAGGGTACAGTAACATCCAATTTACCTCTGATGCAATGTTATTGTTAATGTAACATTCTGAAACTTAATGGAACTGTACTGTACAGTACAGTACCTCAGAAACCTAAACTATATAATTTGTTATTTATTTTTTATACTGGGTAGCCTCTTCAGTCAAAGGCTGTTCTCCCAGAGCCCCCTGTGTATAGAACTATGATGAGTTTGTGACAGTGGCTGTGTGTGTAACTAGTAAACCGGGGTAACCCCCTACTCGTCTCAAACTATGTACTACTAGGTTCTTTAAAGTGCACATGAGCCAGATGTGTACAGTACACTGGACCTACGGTTTATAGTCCTTATCCGAGAAGACTCGTTCTACCACCAGAACCATGGAGTGAGTGAGCCTCAAACCCTTAGCAATACCCTTACGGTTCCACTGTTTTAGCCACTCGTCAACTCACTTTCTCAGTGGTAAATCAAAAGTATGATGGAGTAACAACTAACATCAGGGTTAACAACACATCTTGCTTGCGTAATTGGGTACTTTACCTCGGCTGTGTGCTGGTCATGATTTTCGCTAACTCGCTGGGCTACCATGGACCAAGAGATAATACTGGAGCACCAAACACATTATGGTATCATTTTTGTGTAAATACATTTTTTTATCCTAGTTTAAAAAACTAAATAAAATATAAATATCTTCCATAGTCTAATTCCATAAAAAAAGGATAATGAACATTTTTAGATTCAACCTGGGCTAAAATCAACTGCAAATGTAAATTTTGTCTTTTATATATACTAATAGTTTATATTTTTCAGAAAAATCTATATATTTGTTTGTCATAAAATCTTTCGATATGGGCCTAATAATAAATAGCAAGCCCTCTGTTGTGCTCCACATGTAAGTGTGATTTGTTTCTTTTTATTCTTTTTATTTTAGTTTGTTGTTTAAACTCATAAATCATTATTTGAATAATGTTTTATATTATTTACAGCTGATAAAGTAAATACTATACACTAAATGTTCTTTATCATACAGATGTTGAACTTATGACCCTGCCGGTTGATCGGTTCAATGAGCCATGCAGGGTAGACAAACTATACACATTTGAACATACAGTATCTTGTATGGGAAAATAAAATTACAGTAAATGTATAATAACAGACTCGGTTTATCTTGTTCTTGTGACTAGCCCACTGAACTACTATGCAGTGCACTAGCCCAAGATAGTTTACTGTGTAGTAAGGAGTTACTGTGTAGTATCATATCTTCACTCAGCTGTCCACTTGTGAAAATATAACCTTTCATCTTTCACCTCTTGAAATTATTTGTACCATTGCACTCATAAACATTCATTAGTACTAGCATACTGAGCTACAGTAGATACTTGCATGTTGTATAGTGATACTAGCGCACTACAGGTACATATTAGCTAGCTCTGTTGTGCAACAATTATTACTCTAGTTAAAACTGAATCATAACAAAAATACCAACCCTTTTCTAAGTATAACTGTGAGAACACTGGTTGTGGAGTGGCATTGTTTGACCGCAGTGACTGCTCAATGGACATGTGCAGGGCAGCCTCAAATCTTGAAGACTTCAACTGGCCCTGGTTGTTACCCATGATCTAAAAGAAAGAAAAAAAATACACAATAAGATGAGTTTAAATATTCATTCCTTGTAACTTCTTTTATCTTTTTAATCAATAAGTTTGTATAAATTCTACTCATATACGACCGCCTTCACATGTCAACCACAAGTGGATGAGTATATTGATGTGAACAACTGCTCACCAGCAGCTACCTCTGGTGATTGTATACAAGGCCACTCCTGATCCATAACAATACTCCTGAGCAAACTTTTTTTGTGATATTTAGCAATATGTTCCACACCCAAGTATGTTGTTTACTGTACGCGCAAACTAAGGCTTGTGCGTACTGTACCAGATTTAGCATGAAACAAACAAGACATCAATAAGAATCAAAGAGTGAAGACGTGTTAATTTTGTGAAAATATAGGCTTGTTGTTTATTTAATAGACTGGACATAAATAGAAAATGAAAAAGGAAAAAATTACAACTAAAGCTTGTCTACTATAGTTTTTTTGTAAACAATGATGACATGAAAAGAAGTTGACAAACATTTTAATCTTAATTTGTACTCATTTATCTGAAAATTTTAGATTGGCTGTTCATTTTTAAAAGGTACAATATAAAGGCTGTAAACATGGATAGCCTACAGTATCTTCACAGCTTGTGTTCTTCCAACACCCAAGCATTTAATAGGCCTATGGGTTTTAAACCTAATTTGGGAAGATTATTTTATGGCAACCAAATATCTGGAGAATTGAGGTATCTTTACACTGTACCAGTTATTCCTTTCAACTATCATTTAGAACCAAGGCCGACAAAGCACTGCCCCAGGCTAACATGACAGTGCATTCCAACACAAATATAACTTACTCTTTCTTCATGTCTTCTTACCAAGGTGTGTGCTATATTTAGTATGCAGAAAGTTTAATTTTAAGCAGAGTAAAGTTGAAAGGAAACTAGGACAGCAAAGGAAAGAATGATATTATATGAGATTATGAAATATTGCTGGGTGAAAGACCTCAACCTACTGCACTACAATGAACCATTAGACCGTGCTGGTAACCTTCAACTAACACTAACCTTCAACCTTCTGGCCAGCCTCTACAAGATCAGATAACAGACCAATAAAACAGGAAGTACAGTACCATTAAATACACCATACTTCCATTTACCAGAGCGACTATGCATTTTAAAAATATATTTATCAGTTTATTTATTTGTTTTTTTCAACTTGTTTAATTTATATAAAACATAGTTTATATGCTCTACAATTTGCTCATTGTAAAAAACAATGTTCTCAAAGGAAATCCCCAAAATAAATAATTTAATTAAATAAATTCATCTCTGCACTGTCCTCCAGTTTACTCATTTCATTATTGCCAATGTAATTATTTTGGTTTTTTGTGAGCTGTTTTTATATTGTTTTGTGGAAAAACAATATATAATATCATATGTTGGACCAAACACAATTAAAATGGACTTTTGGATATTGTTGAAGTGAAGTAGTACAGTGAAGATTACTATACAGCTGAGTACATTTAAAAAAAAAACATTTTTATTTCAATACTTTTAACAGCAAACACATGACTTGCCAATTACAGGATGGGAAACAAACCACATATTGTTTGTCTTGAACTAAAGTCTTGGTTGGAGTTCTGGTACTATCTTGGTCTTTAGACAAATCTAGACACTGCCAGGAGAGTCTAAGAATGGTGTTAAAAACTAAACATGATTGAGAGAAAAATACAACTCTTGCATATACCCAGAGGTGATGGGTTGGTAGGCAAGAAGGAAGCCACACAGCATGATTACATCCATACAGAGCAAGGGGTTGAAACTGCCTCTGACGCTTGCGTTTAAGGGTACAGTACTGTAGTTTTAATCGCTTTTTCCGTTTTGGGGAATAAAACAAACTCAAATTTTGTCTATGGACCTTAGGATTGGTTTATTTCCAAGTAACAACAACTTTTAAGAAAACCGTGTGTTAATGAATAATATAGTAGCATGTCGTCCCGCTGCCTGTCAGGAGAGGCATCTTGAAAACTGACATGTAACATAAAACTATAGCAGAAGCAAATAAAACTAAATAGATCAGGCATTAAATAATATATGGTATTAACAGTTGCTGAATCTCAAAGATGATTAAATAGTAAAGTAACTCTCTGGAAAATAACGCCAAGTTTAACAGAACTATCTCGTTTCAAAGATATTTGAATGACAGGATAATCATATTTAACGATCAGAAAATAACCTTGTAATGTTTTTTTTTTAGAAATAAATCGTTAAAATGTAGGATTTTAATTGCAGTAAATGAAACCCCATACCAGCAAAATGCTACAGTAACAAATTATGCCTCATCAAATTCAGTAACTATAACACAAACTTTATTTAGATTGCACCCAAATTGGCAAAAAAATCTGTGGAGAAAAAACGCCTCAAACAGATTGACAGACAAGCTCGAACAAAATCTATTTTCTGCAAAGTTACAATTATTTGGTAATATAATTGAATAATTTAAAATTTTAAAAAGAGGTGATAATGATGGACAGAAGTATTAAAAGTATATAGCATAATAAAACTTACAGAATTGTGTGAATCTGTCAATTTATATGATTGATTGACAGCAAACCAATGATATTGCATTTAGAAATGATATGGCTGCTTAATTGGCTTCGGTTTCTGAAACATTGAAATCAATCTGTTTTCATAGAACCACTTTAGGATGGTTAAAACAGTGGGTATCACATTTTTATTTGGTTGTTCAAAATCTTTCTGGTCTGGTCTTACAGATGGATGAACATACTGCGACTACTATTTATTAGTAATATAACAGCATTTTTACCAAACCTGATCTGGTAAAGTCCATTGCCTGTTGTTGGCCTGTCCGAGGAAATTTGGTATATGATATAACCTTTATTGTCAAACAATAACTTAAAGATATTTTGTATTATAAAGTTATTTTTTCAATTTCGAAAAATAAAACTGTAAGCCCATTGTGTGGAATTCAATATTTTTTAGTTACATTTATTTTTTTATAAGTAGAATATTTTTTACAAAACAACAAAAAGTGAGAACAAAGACAAAATTGTATACAACAAAACTGAAGAATATAATCTATATTTCCTTCATACTAAATACTAATGCAAATTGTTCCTTAAATACGAAGAATAATTTAATATCCAATTTATTTTGTTCATTTTTTTAACTTTAAATTACAATAAAATATTTGTTTTTAATTAAACAAATATCATTGTTAATAACTAAACAAATGAATTAAACGAGGTGTTTTAAATCTAATTTTTATTGCATTACAATTATAAAAACAAAATCTGGTGAATTGATTTTTATTATCATACTACAGTACTACTACAGTAGGTCTTAACTACAGGTAATGGTGAAATGGCACATTCAAAACATTATAGCATAAAAATAATCATTAAAAAATCAAATATAAAGTGATACAAATTGTAATACATTACCCATAAAAAGTCCAGTTAATTCTTCAAATGAATAATCAAATTAAACAATTGAGTAAAGTATTTATTTACTGTATTATTACTACTACTACTGCTGTACTACTCTCTGTAGCTATAAAAAAAAGTAGATTTATGCTAGGCCTTCACAAAGAACCCAGTGTAGATGTAGTGTGACCATGCTCTGACAATGAACTGGCTTACTGATCACTTTTATCCTTTAATCTCCTCTATTACATAACAGGTCTAGCCCAGATTAAAAGTACAAGGCCAATGGACACTTTGCAAGCTAATCAAATCACCTGTTAATAATCAGCCTAGCTTACACCATTCATTATGTGGGGTGATCAATGTGATTCTCAAAAACGAATTAAAAACATTTTATAAATTTAGGCATAGAATAAATTCCATTGCCTGGTGATCTGAAAATTAATTTTAAAATCATTTAAAACAAAAATTTAATTTATAATTATATATTTGATACAATTTTACTAACGATTTTTCTGAATCATTCACTTTAATAAAAATACGGCCTTGTGGAAGAACACCTTCCATGTGAACTGGTTAAAGATGTATGAAATATTATTAATTATTAAATAGGATTAAATTCTTAATTATACAATTCCTTTTATTTGTCAAGATCACTTTAATTTAATAATTAAAATAAAATAATAGTTTTTGTTTATCTTTATTATTTTGTTATTAAGTAAAAATGATATAGAAGGTAATTAAAGATACCAAATAAATTATTTTATTATTATTATGTTGTATCTGCTAATTTAACTACATTTAAATATATTTGTTTAGGAACAGAAAACATCCTTTGTAATTGAGAAAGATTTTAATTCAAAATGAAAGTATATTTTACTTACTACTAACTATACTACAAAGCAATTTTGTGCATAAAAGAATTATTTAAAAGCTGTACAATATTTTTAATTTAACAAATCATAGAGGATACCTCCATGAACAAATCTTACTTGACCCATGGAGAAATAATTTCCTAAATCTTGGAATGTTCCATTAATTAATGGTCAGCTTTGATTGCTTACAATAATGGATTATCCAAGGTCGTTCTTTATACTTCCTTTACAGAACATTTACCAGCATGAGAAAAAGCACATACTTTACTTTTCAATTACTTTTGGTTTTTGTGAAATTACTCTAACTATTACTGAAATTCAACATTTTATTTCATTTCCACTATTCATTTGTAGAATATTTTATAAAAAGTCTAAACACTTAAATCAATGAAAATAACTACAAATTTAGTTTTTACAAATTACTTAAGCATGGAAGACGAAATAATAAATAAATACAAAAACTATAATAAACAAATTTACAAAAAAAGACTTGGTAAAACTGTAGGCTTTGGATTTAACGCCAGCAGCAACGAACAAATTTTATTCAGACATTTTTAAACGTTTTAATTAACAAACACACAGATCGCCTAACTTGTTCTGGCGGTGATGCAGTGTTCATGTCTAGCTTATTGTCATATTATTATTGCCAGCACCAAATATTATAAACAATGAGATAGTATTCAGTGAAATTATAAATATAAATCCATTTTGTAATTGCATAAAATTCACATGTGTTTTATCAATGCAATAGAATACGTAAATATTACACGACGACGCAAAAAGGCTGACAGAGCAGAACAGAACATTAGAGTGTTCTCAGTTACAATAATTATTCATATCGACCTTTTACGACTAACTGCTACTGGCGAACCTTGAAATCCAGCAATCGCAAAGGACCCAAAAATCATACAATGACTATTAACTGTCCAAAATTCAACACATTAACATTCAAATGCACTGACATTAATTTCAGAATGAATGTCATGGAAAAAATTAGCACACCTTGGAGGGCCATTCAGAAAGACAATAACAAATAAAATAACTTCTACTCTAGCATTGTAACGATTAGATACAGTATGGTTTAGTTTTGTTATTTTCATAAAGGTTGAAAACTACTACTAATTACTATACTAATGTACTGTAATACTGTACCTGTTAAAAATTATGTTTAAATTTTCTTGTGAATATTCTTATATCTCGAATATGGTAGCAAAAAATATAAAAGTAAACTCTCCCTGGCGGGAATTGAACCCCGGTCTTCTGCGTGACAGGCGGAGATACCAACCACTATACTACCAAGGAATCGGTTGATGAACCTTTGGAATTTTTAATTTTTTTTTTTAATATTCTTATATCTCAAATATTGTAGCTAAAAAATAATTGAATTCTCCCTGGCGGGGAATTGAACCCCGGTCTTCCGCGTGACAGGCGGAGATACTAACCACTATACTACCAAGGAATCGGTTGATGAACCTTTGGAATTATTAATTTTTTTTGTTAATATTCTTATATCTCAAATATTGTAGCTAAAAAGTATATAATTGAATTCTCCCTGGCGGGGAATTGAACCCCGATCTTCTGCGTGACGGGCGGAGATACTAACCACTATACTACCAAGGAATCGGTTGATGAACCTTTGAAATTTTTAAATTTTTTTGTTAATATTCTTATATCTCAAATATGGTAGCTAAAAAATATATAATTAAAGACTCCTTTCCTGCAATTTTGGACGTTTTTTGGAAAATAATACATATATATCACTTTAAAAACATTAAACCATGTCATTCCTTGTCTTAGTTAAATGTACGTTTTATGGTAAATTATGATAAAAAGTGAGAAACAATGCACTACCTAAGTAGCTCGCGGCGATCGACCTCTCGTGAACGGTCTTAGACCTAGCCTAGCTAGGCTTAGTTTTGTAGGCCTAGCTGGTAAACATCGGTAACGTACAAACATCATACGCTAGCTATATACCTGACGTTGTATAGTTGCTGCATTAATTGTCTTTCTATTTTTGCCAGACTCCGTTGATACAAATTAGGGAAAACCCAGTATTTTCGCTGAAAAGTTAGGAGTCTTCCATTTGTTTTGGCCTCACGATCGATCGAAAAGGGGGCGAATTACAGGTGTAAAACAAAAATATCAATCTGCGCGCAATGCATTTTGGGATTTATAGCGGGCCGGTCTTCTGCGTGACGGGTTGATTGGAATAAAATAAAAAATTGAAAATTACGATACTAAAACAGGTTTCAATTTTGTATATTCATTTTTCTTGTAATGTTTTTAAAAATATTATGCTTAATATAATAATGTTCTTCTCGTTTTTAGATACAAATAAATTGACAATTCTTTAAAACAAAAGTGAAATAAACGGGTCTGCAGTTACTGAATAAAAAAAATTAAAGAAAAAACAAACATTATAACTTATAAGTAGTTTAATATATATTTGAGGGGATGTTTATTCCAAACGCTGTATCATGGGAGGCGGGGCAGGGAATTTATTCTAGGAGGATGCTTTTTTAGGGGGACAGTTATTCCACAAGATTTATTTGGTTTGAGGGGAATGTTTATTCAAAGCAGAGTGTTTAATTGATAAAATATGGTAGCCTTCACAGTGAGAAGAAAAAGAATTGATTGATAATGATGCAAAGAAACTAATGTAATGTACAATATCAGAGTACATAACTTCAAAGTAATGGTTCCCAGATCAACTAGAATTGATCAATATTTGAGACGACTTTCAGAAAGGACAGCATGTAAATGATCTATGTGTTCAAAAGTCTGACATATTACAAGTTGCCTCAAATTTTATATTTGAGGTGCTTAATTACAACATATTGTAAATAACAACTGAAATCAAGTATATCAATCAGATATAATCTCAGCAAAAAATAAAAGATGTGATATTTAAAAATTCTGATAAGATTTCCATCTAATACAATACAAGCCTACGTTTTCAGTCACAACCACTTATGTTACTCAACCGAACATAAAAAACGATCTGTTAATAGTTATCGAGTAACTTAGCAACGGCCTTTTCAACCAATTTTTCTGGAGCAATCGGCAATTTCATAGTTAACCTTCAGGGTATCGTAGTTTTTATGTTTCTTTGTAACACGCGACCTTCAGCAATTCAACCCAGCGATTAATTCTCATTTTTCATTATTTTTAGTATCAATCTTTGTCATTTTTTTACGGGTGCTATCGTATTGAAGCCCAATATCTTTTTTCCAAATGGCCTTCATAAACCGAAGATCCATCAATACTATCATTTTGTTTATAAATACTCATCTTTCCAATTACAGTATTATTTACCTCATGGCTTTTTATTCAGAAATCAGAGATTTATTCATTATCACCTTTCAGGTTTTTGTTTAACAGTTACACAATACATTTTTTTGTAAGTATATTAGAAAATATCCCGGAAGATCACTTTATAGTTATAAATTTGAAGTGAAACAAACTATAATCTATTATCATCTTTCAGCAATTTCTGACAAATATATTTGGAAAGTTTGTTGAAAAATATCAATGTACAGTAGACCTAGATGATTCTATAAATTTAATCTATCATCCATTTGTTATCATCTTTCAACTTTGTATTAAATTTGTGATAAATGGCAATTGGGAACCATTTTTTAAGAAAAGAAATGCTTTGCTAGAGCAACACAATTTTTTCAGTGGTGTATAAAACTAGGCCTGAGGCTGTTTTTTCCTCAGGGCCCCTGGTATTGCCAGTGAGCGCTCATAGCCGTTACACCATTGAATGTTTGTAAACCAAATGTATGATTAAAAAGAAACATCCCGAGGATACGTCATGGTAACCCTCTTGCTATCCAAGGCAACAGATTTGTTTTTAACTCAATATTTATAGCTTTCAACTATAATGGTTTCATTCAGTTTCATAATAATGAGATATTTAGTTTGAAGTAACAATCATCATTTATCAAATGTCAAAATAAAAAATATTGTTATACATCATTTTCAGATCTTAATGTTTGCAAAACTGGATGTTTTTTTAGTAACATATTTCTATCCAATACAATAGGCCTATTGTAGGTTTGTGTGTAAAGTTATGCGTGCACGCTCTAAGTTTTGAATTATGATCTATCGTAGTTACATTGCACAATTTTTCGTGCAGCTCCTTTAGGCAGTTATATTCAGAGAACGGAATCATTAGGAAACAGTTACCATGTGGAAGCTTATTGTTTACTATGGCTCAAAAAATGGGTATTTGGAAACTGGTGTGCTCAAACCCCAAAGCACGTCTGGGAGAAGAGAATCAATAGCCCCTTTCACACAGAGCTGTAAGACGGTAATATTGCGGTAATTCGCGAACGCCGGCTTACAGTATGTGTGAAAGGGTAAAAACCCCTTAATGCCGGCTTCCGTTAGACCGCCTCTGGACCTAGTAAAATTGCGGTAATATTAACGTCACGGTCGTAAGCCTGATCTGTGTGAAAGACTCCACGATATAACGCCTGCTTACGCACTGAAGCAAGGATAAATTCGGGACACTTTCCTTGATTGAGAAAGACTGTGGCAATTATTTTAGGCCAAATTATTAGATTATATCCATATATATATATTTTTAGGTTAGTTTGTAAATAATAGAATGGAAGAATACGGCCAATAATAATAAAAATAACAGATGTTGGCCCAAAGATTATTTAACTTGCTGTAACGTACGTAAGCCTAGGCCCCAGTTAGCATACTTCTAGCAGGAACATCCTCCGGTGCGCGCTTCTGGTGCTAGCTCATAACAGCTTCTGATAATTAAATTCGCGTCTACTATTTGTAGGCCTAATAGATTTTGTTTCTGTAGAATGGCCTTCACGATCGGGCAGTTATTAGCACGGAGTATATAAAATATAGGTTTTATGCATCGTAAATAAAAACCAAACGACGGACACACAAAACAACAAACATGTGCGCGCATGGCATGTTTTGTCGGCGGTGCCCGCCATTCTTTTTTTAAAAAGTGCGACCTCTATTTTATGAAGACAGTAATCTTTATTAAATATTGCGCCTTTCCACTGTGGCCTTTCACACAGAAAACGGTAAAATTACCGTAATATTACCTTCTGTGTGAATGGGTCTAGACCGGCAATAACGCCGGCTTGCTTACCGCAATATTGCCGAAGTTCTGTGTGAAAAGGCCTAATGAGACATGTAGTCTAGTCTGTAAGACCTGTTCAAGAAACATTGAGTAATGGTCAAATCCTTCTTCTATGGTAAGTTAAAGCCCCATTCCCTACGTTTTTTAGATCTAATTTAAGATCACAAACTATATTTAATGTAAAAATAATACTATATGGTCCTATTGCGATAACTTTTTTCGTCTTTAAACGGTTAAAAATGTGAAAAATAAGTCGATTCTAATAATTATAGCGGCCCGCTATAAATCCCAAAATGCATTGCGCGCGGATTGATATTTTTGTTTTTCACCTGTAATTCGCCCACTTTTCGATCGATCGTGAGGCCAAAACAAATGGAAGACTCCTAACTTTTCAGCGAAAATACCGGGTTTTCCCCAATTTGTATCAACGAAGTCTGGCAAAAATAGAAATACAATTAATGCAGCAACTATACAACGTCAGGCTAGGTATATAGGTAGCGTACGATGTTCGTACGTTACCGATGTTTACCAGCTAGGCCTACAAAACTAAGCCTAGCTAGGCTAGGCCTAAGACCGTCCACGAGAGGTCGATCGCCGCGAGCTACTTAGGAAGTGCATTGTTTCTCACTTTTTATCATAATTTACCATAAAACGTACATTTAAGACAAGAAATGATATGGTTTAATGTTTTTAAAGTGATATATATGTATTATTTTCCAAAAAACGTCCAAAATTGCAGGGAAGGGGTCTTTAAGTAGTTTTGGCGAATGGTGTGTGTATACAACAAAAAGTCATTTGGCGTTTTGTGTAAATATTTCTTGTTTCAGTTTTCAACGATACCTTTCTTTTCAGTATTACAACAACTGTTTCTATTCTACCTTCTTTAATTTTTTGCTTCCAAATATTACCAATGGCATTTAAATTGTCTGAAGATTGATTTCTATATTTTTTACATAGCAATCAATATAAAATAGATGACAAACATTAAACACTGTTATAAGATACATTCCCAAGTTTCAGTTTGATAGCATATACCTTAATACTAATTCTACCTTGCCTTCATTTTTCTTTTCCAAGCTTTTTCCATGGTATTTAAATTCCTAATTTCTATTTATTATATTGTTTTGTAACAGGGGTTTCTACTTATATAAGCTATGCTTCAGAGATTCTCCCTTTCCATTCTTTTTTTGTCTAAATTTGTAGTACTGTACTATGATTATTTATGTATGTTTATGATTATGTAATGGAAATAAAGAAAGAATTGTCTCATTTCTATTATTATATTCTTAATTTCTATATTTCATCAAACTTAAAGTAAAGTAATCAAGACAGATGACAAACAAACAAACACCATTGTTATAAAGTATTGCCATATTATCAGTATACAACATTCATATCAACCCTATCTACAAGACAAAAACACTAAGTGCATTAAGATAATTTATATCATTTTTATTATTCGTCGTCGGTTGTAAGTGGTAAGATTGCGTTGAGACCAAAGCATCAGTCGCAATTTTATCTTTTCACGATAACATCCAGTCAAGGTTGAGCACATACCATTAAATTAACAGGGATATGTTTCAATCTTCACGCTGATGAAACGCTATGAATATTCTCATGTCATTTTTCATCAAAACTTACGTTATTTAATGATTATTACAATAATATGACTGGATTACTGTACACAGTATTATTATAAAATAAGAGACTGGATTAAATAATAATAATAATAATAATAATTAATAAAAGACTACAGAAATAAAATATACTTTTCATCATGGCACGATTCTTCAGTTCAAATGACAAAAATAAAAATTTGGGAGGTATTATAAACTTTGTCAGAAGCATTATTTTATTTTCAGTAATTTGGATTTATAAATAATTTAACAGGCATAGATAAACTCACTGTTAGTTATAATATTTAATCTATATAGACTAGGCTATGAATGAGGTAGGTGCCACCCGGAGAGGTAGAAATTCTCATATAACTTTTCTAGACCAGTTTTTTCTGGGGAATCCAAATATATTGGGTAAACGGGCTGTAACCTGAGAACTTTTGCGTGAGGGCGCTTTTTTCAAAATGGCTGCCAGTTACAGTAGACTATGATATCTTGGCAACCACTGGTCATAGAGAGTTGATTTTGGTGTCAAATTGTTTGGAATGTACATGTTCCTATTTGATGTAATAGAACATTTTGTCAGAAAATGGCCGGAAATACCTCTATTGACCTTTGACCCAATATCTAACAGATATCATATCTCCGTAACTACTCGACACAGAAAGTTGTAATTGGTGTCAAACTCTCCAGAATATAGATGTTTATATTCAAACTAATAGAACATTATCTGTAAAAATGACCGGAAATAACGTTACTGACCTTTGACCCAAAATGCAAGACATTTCTCCTATCTGATCACGTTAATCCTGTCAATTAATTCATTTTGTGCCAATTGGAGGTGGACATTCTCATATTATTTTCTGGACCAGTTTTTCATGTGCAATCCGAATATATGAGATAAATAAGCCATAACAAGGGCAAGAATTTAATTCTTTTACTACATACATGCTTCCCTTTAGTGTTTCAGACTGTATGTCGTGTATTAATCTTCAAGATCGCTCACATCACTGCAATCTGAAAAGTCTTCATATTCATTATGTGTAAACAGTTCCTGGACATCAGTGGGAATCACTGTCTCAATCCATTTAGGCTCCATTTGTTCGTTCCATCCATTGTGTGTACTGTTGTTGAAAAAATCATTGACGTCTGCTGATTGCCATTCTTTAGTAATGAAGTTTGCTCTAAGTATATGAAACTCAAGGGTCTGCTGACATAGTGGCAGTAATGATATATCTGTAATCTTGTAGTGTCTGGAAAACTTTCTGTTGAAGATATCATATCTTGCTTGATTTACACTTTTCCCCTTCACTCCATACAATGGTGAAACATACTCTTCAAGTTCCTCATACAACTCTTTTGATGGAACATCTGACACTCCAAGGTTGCAGAATGTGTCAACAAATGTTGCTTTTGATTCCAGAAGCTTCCAGCAGGTACGTTTTCCTTTCCGAACGGAAGCGGAGTTATACTCGTTACCTGTGAAAGCATGGAATCCAATAAGGGATGATTTCTGCGCTTTTGTTAAATCAATGTCACTCAATTTCAGTACATTTCGGTATTTCCCAGTGTTTGTATCAATAATTACCCTCTGCCCATCATCTATGAAATGAGATAGTGAAATGACTGGAATGTCAATGTCTCCAGAATGGGAACGAATTATTGCTACGCCTTGATTGTTATTTGTTAAAGCATGCTTTGCATGCAGGATGACTTTCGTGTCGGCTTCTTCTTGGCTACTATTAAGCTCCGGAACCAATACAACATCTCAGTTTAGTAACGTAGATGCATTCTTTGTACGATAAAAAGTAAATAACATCACTCCTCATATCTGTTAGAATGCTTTCTTTCTTTGACACTAGTACACAGCGAATAAGCTCAATTAATCTGGTCTTGTTCTCGCCGTTGGCAAGGAAATTGTTGAAATCACGGGGCAACTTTGATATTTTTGAGCTTACAATTACTTTTGGTGCAATACCGCGTCTGTTTCTCGCAGTGCTCGAGCAGGATCCATAACATCATCTCACTTTATTTTCGAATAGTGGGAAGAAACTAGAAATCAAGGCAAATGGGAAAGTAAAAGTAATAAAAGCTAATCGGGATGTTTTAAGAAAGCTTCTTGCCACCTCAACAAAGCATGGTAGAATAATTGACTTTAAGAAAGCCTTTGAGTATCCACTTACCCCTGTCCCGCTAAGCCTTGCTAATGAATATGGGACAAGACGAACAACTCAGAAAAGTGTCCTAATGGAAATTCTCATCGAAAGTTCAACAGATGTTATAGATCCTGGTCGGGCACTGCCAGCAAAGGCTACTGTCATTGCCTATGTTGTTGACTTGATGGCATTAATCAGAACATTTACATCTTACCCTGATACGTACGAGGATCTGGTAGCAAAGGTTTTCAACAGCATCCCTAAAGGATACAAGCGTGTTGATATTGTTACCGATGCATACCTGCCAAAAAGCATTAAGTCTGTTGAGAGAAACATACGCGGTATTGCACCAAAAGTAATTGTAAGCTCAACAATATCAAAGTTGGCCGTGATTTCAACAATTTCCTTGCCAACGGCGAGAACAAGACCAGATTGATTGAGCTTATTCGCTGTGTACTAGTGTCAAAGAAAGAAAGCATTCTAACAGATATGAGGATTGATGTTACCTACTTTTCATCGTACAAAGAATGCATCTATGTTACTAACTGAGATGTTGTATTATAATAAATAATAAATAATATATTTATACAGGATAAAACAATCAGATAACAGTGTATCTGTTTTACATTGTGGTCCTGTCTTAATCAAAATATACAAAAGAGAAACTTAATTAAATATAATACATAGTATTGTATATTAAAGAGAATATATAATATAGTATAGTATTGGTTCCGGAGCTTAATAGTAGCCGGAAGAAGAAGCCTACACGAAAGTCATCCTGCATGCAAAGCATGCTTTAACAAATAACAATCAAGGCGTAGCAATAATTCGTTCCCATTCTGGAGACATTGATATTCCAGTCATTGCACTATCTCATTTCATAGATGATGGGCAGAGGGTAATTATTGATACAAACACTGGGAAATACCGAAAGGTACTGAAATTGAGTGACATTGATTTAACAAAAGCGCAGAAATCATCCCTTATTGGATTCCATGCTTTCACAGGTAACGATTATAACTCCGCTTTCTTTCGGAAAGGAAAACGTACCTGCTGGAAGCTTCTGGAATCAAAAGCAAAATTTGTTGACGCATTCTGCAACCTTGGAGTGTCAGATGTTCCATCAAAAGAGTTGTATGAGGAATTTGAAGAGTATGTTTCACTATTGTATGGAGTGAAGGGGAAAAGTGTAAATCAAGCAAGATATGAATGATACCTTCAACAGAAAGTTTTCCAGACACAACAAGATTACAGATATATCATTACTGCCACTATGTCAGCAGACCTTTGAGTTTCATATACTTAGAGCAAACTTCATTACTAAAGAATGGCAATCAGCAGACATCAATGATTTTGTCAACAACAGTACACACAATGGATGGAACGAACAAATGGAGCCTAAATGGATTGAGACAGTGATTCCCACTGATGTCCAGAAACTGTTTACACATAATGAATATGAAGACTTTTCAGATTGCAGTGATGTGAGCGATCTTGAAGATTAATACACGACATACAGTCTGAAACACTAAAGGGAAGCATGTATGTAGTAAAAGAGAATTAAATTCTTGGCCTTGTTATGGCTTATTTATCTCATATATTCGGATTGCACATAAAAAACTGGTCCAGAAAATAATATGAGAATGTCAACCTCCAATTGGCACAAAATGAATTAATTGACAAGATTAACGTGATCAGATGGGAGAAATGTCTTGCATTTTGGGTCAAAGGTCAGTAACGTTATTTCCGGTCATTTTTACAGATAATGTTCTATTAGTTTGAATATAAACATCTATTTTCTGGAGAGTTTGACACCAATTACAACTTTCTGTGTCGAGTAGTTACGAAGATATGATATCTGTTAGATATTGGGTCAAAGGTCAATAGAGGTATTTCCGGCCATTTTCTGACAAAATGTTCTATTACATCAAATAGGAACATGTACATTCCAAACAATTTGACACCAAAATCAACTCTCTATGACCAGTGGTTGCCAAGATATCATAGTCTACTGTAACTGGCAGCCATTTTGAAAAAAGCGCCCTCACGCGAAAGTTCTCAGGTTACAGCCCGTTTACCCAATATATTTGGATTCCCCAGAAAAAACTGGTGTAGAAAAGTCATATGAGAATTTCTACCTCTCCGGGTGGCACCTACCTCATTCATAGCCTAGTCTAATAATGCTGGATCTTTTGGAATTCTTTAAACATTTTTGTCTCTTTTTTCTTTGTTTCACCATCAGTTGTTGGTTACCCTGAAGTCATAACATTGGACAATCCATTATACGCATTGGGACCATGATGATGTCATCAGTTTTGGTTCAAAGAAGAATATAATTTTTTAATCACTGTAGTAAGGTGTATTAGGGTAATAAATTCACATAAACAGTATAATAAAGTATTTGTACATAATTTTCAAAAATATTTGTACAAAAAAATATTACTATGATGATACAGTAAGTATAGATTAAATGAATGATTATATCAAGATTCAATTATGTCGTTCCTTAGAATTAGATGTTAATGTTATACTTTAATTTTTAATTAAAACTCCCAATGGATGAACTCTCTGAACCTCAATCCATGGCATTGATTCATTTGATACAGTGATTTCTCTAGTTAAAACCATTACATTAGTTTTTCTTACTGCTCAATTACCACAGATTTTATCCTTTTCAGCTACTTAAAGCTCTGTCTACACTACCAAACTTTATGAGCAAACAAGTGTGATGTGCCCAAATATGGTAGTGATACTGTATGCCCAAACATGGTAGTGATATGACATCATCATGTCCATATATGGGCACATCACATTTTTTTCACATAAAGTTTGATAGTGCAGACAGAGCTTAAGGCCATATAAGAATTTTGTTTATGCCTCATTTTTTAATTGCATCCATTTATGAATATTACTGAACACAAACAATACAGTTTGATAATTTTATCATCATCTTAAGAAACTGAAGAACGATACATAAATGAAATCATGTATCGAGGGAGGTAGTTTTATGTCATCGCTATGTGTGAGTCATCAATGACAATATTAATGTGTCCACAATTAACGATGCAAAATTGTTACATAAAAATTATGGATGACCAATTGGTTGTCTGGTGATTGTAATGAGCCCCTCAAGATTATCTACAGTACTGTAGTAAATACAGATTTAGTATCACACTGTTTTTTTTATCCAGATCTAGGAGTTTTTCTCTTATAAAAGGGATATGGGATGACCTTGAATTTATCAGGAAATGCCTGTTGCTATTGACCCAGAGAATACGGTTTTTAAAGCCGTATTTTCTTCCAATAAAAATGGGCTCTTTAAAAAAAAACACAAAAAAGAACCAATCTTGAATGAATTTGATTCCTTCCAGTCTCGATTGTCGAAAGGATCAACACAGTAGCAGTCTCAATTTGACCTCACCTCAAAAGGTCACTAAAGGGTATAGGAGCACTTAACTGGTGATAATGATATCATTACACAACCAACCACCAATGATCACCAAATGAGAAACCTTAACCAGGTTTAGATTGAGTACAAATTATGATGCATCATGATATCACTAAAATAGCATTTTTGTTTACATTTACCTGTATATAAACACACAAAACACAGTATTTCACTACACTAGAATATAGAATTATTGTTACTGTACAGTACTGTAGTTATCAACAATCCTTAAATTAAATTTTTAGAATTCAATTTTTCCAAAAAATTAAGTATTATTACTTTGTTGTTAGACAAGAGAAACAATTTGTATTTAATATAAAACTAATATATTTTATTCAACTTTCACCCAGCCTGAAGTTTATTTAAGTTTTACAAACTGGTTAAAAAAGTAAAATATTTGCATCGCACCACATCATCCTTGTATTATAATTGAAGCAAACAGCATGTCAATTAAATTTCCCTTCTTTCTACCTCAATCCCTTCCCTGATCATATCAATCCAAAGGTTACCATATCTTGTACAGATATCTCCTTAAGTATAGTCTAGGGATTTTTCTTATATCAGCCGATCAACATTTTTTATATCATATGAGATTTACATGTTGATATAAAGCTGTAAGAAATCCCACCAAAAACAGTTATTCCTAATAATATTATTATAATCATGTGACATGGAAATTCATGGAAATATATTACTTTTTATAAAATCAATAATAAAGTTATGATCTTTCAATTTATGAGTGTTACTAAGTATGTTTTTCCATTTGCGTATTAAATCTGGTAAAGACTTGCGCGCAAAAAAAGTAGATTTATTATATTTAAACACGAACTGTCATTCCATAGCTATCAAAACGTGAATCTATAAAATAACATTTGTAAGTCATAGTAAGTTATGAATTTAGCGTAACATTCAGTTGTTTATTTACAGTTTACAAAAATTAGTTTGATATTGGAATGTTTTTTTATAGTGAAAGTGGATTACTTATTAATTTACAGATATATATTGTTTCAAGCTTTGCCTGAAGATCGAAGCATATTGATCGAAACTTTGAGAAGAAGAAGAACATTGCCAAAATACCAAACCTTATGCCAGACATAATCTCACACTTTTTCACAAGCAACCAATCCTAGGCCATAACAAGCAAAGCAATGTAAAAACCAACTTGGGATTATAATGAACCTAGGATGTCTATCCCTTAAGAAGAAACTTCGACCCAGTTGGTTAGAAGAAGGGGTTTAGGGCAGAGTCACAACTGGTAGATCCTAAGCCAGCAGCCATCTAAAACTTGCCTTATGCATGTGCAAACTTTATGTTATATTTTTATGAACAATTAAATTTAGGCCATGTCCTATACAAATAATGTTTCTGGAATAATACTGTAGCTTCTGTGCATCAAACTTCTTCCAACATATCTGGCACATCAAGGCTACTATACAGTAGTCTGGATAGTAAAGTCTATGTGAAACTGATAACAGACATTGTCACTGAACTTTTTCTCTGCAGTTTGTGACATGACACATAGTGACTTGAGGGGACACTACTACAATACAACTCTTACCTGATATGAGTTGATTCTGGCAAAGTGCCAGACTTGAACCTGTAACTCAGTGACTCAGGCAGAGTACACAAACTTCTCTTCCTCTATATAACCACAAACCGCAATCAGCAAGAAAATATGAAAGATAAACAAAAACAAATATCAACATTGCAATATTCTTCACAGAAAAAATTTACACACGAAAAGAATTTTTCTTTAAATGAATGTAATATATTTACACTCATTGTTCTGGTCTGTAGTTTGTTGATTTTTTTTTTTGAAGAAAGAAGTTTTTCAAAACTTGGTACATATGCTTCAAAACAAGTACGATCTAAAATAACGCACATTAAATCAAACAATTGAATAGTTTTACTTTTGTTTGTTCCTGATTTTGAGACAATAGAATGTTTACAATAGTTGTATTGTCTAATGATAAGATCTAAACCACACCCTAGTATGTCACTTCTGCCTAAAGATGTTTTTCAAGACCCTTAGACTTGTCTACACTACACTACCATATTTGGGTACATCACACTTATTTGTCACATAAATTTTGAATAGTGTAGACAGTGCTTTACTTCAAAGCAGGTACTCAATCAATTTCAATTCAATTAACAATTGAATAATGACTTTAAACTGCTGTTTGTTCCAGATATCAAGACAATAGGATGTTTACTGTAGTTGTATTGTGATTTGAATCCTACACTCACACCTCCACAATGATACTTCACTACCATTGAATGCCTCTAATCCTGGTTCATACAGTACGTACTAAACTTTAAAATGGTAAATTTAACCAAGGTATTCTTTTCCATAAAGCCATTGGTAAATTTGACCATTATTCACACTAGTTTCAACAGTTAGATCATGTAGAAATTCTTTACCATGGTTTTACCAAAATGTAACCATGACGTTAAAAAATATAATTGAATCGCATGGTTAAGATGTGTTTACCAAAACATTCGAATGGTTATATTTACCGAGACCATAAGTTCTGCATGGGCAGGCAGTGGTAATTGTTAAATTAACACTAATATAGCCATTGTTCAGATTGACAGAAATGACCATCTCTAGATCAATTTACAAAGTTACAAACAGTAAACATACAAATCAGTTTGTAGACAATGAACAGATGCTAATATGCAAACAGCCTAAAGATACAATTCCATTTTGCATGTGAATGAAAATCATCATTTACTGGATTGTTGAACATAATACAATATGAATGTTGCAGTTCCATCCACAACCTACAGTGGAGTTTGATAATACCAATAGAGAACTTTCACTTGAGTCTTATTCAGTATTACCACTATAAGCGCTAGTAAATGTCTGGGTGGTAAGGTGGCCAGGGATGGCAGTAAGGTGGCAAGGGATGGTAATAAGCCAACCAAAGATGGTGGTAAGGCGGCCATAAAAACGGTACACGTTGCAACTACCTGTTTAGAATACGATTTAAACAGTGAACCATTAGGATGGTTTGAAAATAAAATGATGTGGATGAATCTATCCTGGATATAAAGGCTTTAGAATAAACTGGGTAAACATTAGTGGTACAGTACTGAACCTCAACCAGTCTTCATCAATGATTCAGCCCTGGATACCACCTAATTAAAAAAAAATGCAATGCAAATGACACTATCCAGGCCATGATTAAACCATTAAATGTGCATTTGACTGAGTAAAATGACTGTAATGAGATTCATTAATGGTTTCACAGCATGTGTGCCATGTACAGTACAGTATTGTATGTGTAATTTATTGTATGAAGAATAACATTACATTTATAGTAGTAGTACACATCAGATAAAAAATGCATTTCTACAATGTACTTTCAACGATAATTTCCAATCTTGAGAATTTCAACAATAAATGTCTGTTTGTTATTTAAGATTTTGGGCATTTGTGTACCACTGTGTATTGGACCATGGAGGTACCATGATTGGACATACAGAACAGGTCAAATGCACCAGTACTACGAGTACTGTAGTAGTAGAGTACATGACCTATCAACACTCTGGAGTTTACCTACACTCACTGTGTAGATGAAACTGTGGATAAATTTACTACAACGAATACAGTGAACTGTCATAAATCCACATAGCCGCAATATTGGACTCTCTGAAAACTAGAAACTCTCCCAATACAGTACCAGACTTTTTCTGGGGACCAAAAGGTTCCAAATTTCTTTTTACCGTTACAACATACAAAAACATACAGAATACCAGACTTTCTGGAAAACCAGACATAATTGGCCATCCCAAAGGTGTCTGTTACTGGGAGAGTTGACTGTAGTACTCTAGGATTAAACAATATTCAAAGCAGACTATAGTAGCTATCACCTGCATGTTGGTTCTTTTAGTTCAAGATAATCTCCTACGCATCTTTCAATACAATAAGGGACTTTGAATTTTTAAACCCACAGCTGTTCATTTCATTGTATTGTTTTATGTTTTATAAATGATCTGTAACTTAAAAGGCAGCTGTAAAAAAACACAATCTCAAACTTAAGATACTGTATCATCGGTAAAGCAGAACGAACATCATGAAATAAAGAATATAAATTCCTGATCCTGTAGATAGTTTTACTAATTTTCAATGAGTCGTTAAAGATGTATTGTCCCTTTGACTAATTCCCCAAAAAAATTTTTTTTTAATTTCGAAAAAAAGTGGGTCATTTTGAAGTATCATAATAGTTATTAACTTTCACCAAAAATTAGTCCAAAAAAAAATAATTTAACCGAAATACAGATGTTTTTTTGTTAAAAAAATAACTTTGACTTCCAGTCAAATTTTTCAATCAAAACATATCCCATAATGCAATGCGCTTGTTTGGCTACTCTGTATGCATAATCATAAAACTTCCTCGCGATCTGTGTGAAAACACCTTCTCAACCGTGATGAGTTGTAAACAATCCTAATTAGCATCATTCATAATGCATACTCATGGTTTGAAATCTTTGTTTACTTTCGCTTGCGACGATTTCTCAGACGAAATGTAATCTAATTAATTTACCTGTTAATTACGTAAACTGTTGTTTTTGGCTCGAATTTTCGACTTAAAGTTAATAACTTTAATATTACTTTGATATGGCCAATTTAAATTTAGAATATTTTTTTTTCCATTTTTTGTGTTTCAAGGGACAATACATCTTTAAATATTTGGAAATAAAATAGTATTTTCCTGTGAAAAAAAAAACAATTTATAGAGAAAAAAAATGCCTGAAATTCAGATTTCCACTTTCATCAAATTCTATTTTAATTTATAAATCATGTGCTTTATTTTCTAATTCTTTCAAACATCATTTTAAATATCTTGAAATTAAGAATTTGTGTTTAATAAAAATTTCAACAACTTTTTAAATAAAAGTAATTCAAATTGGACAATATTAATGTGTTATTCTTTCCTTTTTTAATATCAGAGAACTTCGACTGAAAAATCACTAAGCATTAAAGCAAAAAAGTACTTATATAGGTAACTTTATTCCAAAAAATGTAACAAAACCACGCACTGTGGATTTACAAAATCTGATACGTTCTTATATGCATGCATCCTACAACAACAAAAAATATAAAATAATGTAAAAATAAAGATTCAAAATAACAAAAAGCCACTTATTTCTGTTGCTGGCAAAAAAAGTACTTAATAAAACCAAAATTTAAGTTTATTTTATTTATTTTATCAGATTTATAAGGAGTGGCAGGTATCTTACTGTACAGAGTACGCAATCATTAATTATTAATAATAATAGTCCACACATGAACCTGAGTTCTGTGATCTATACACACTTAAACTTTCAATGCTCTTAGGGGAGGTTAGTTCAGGTTATAAGGTAACAATAGTGATCTATTATAACAAAATGTCATAGTTCTAAATCCCAATAAAACATTTATTAATATTATGCTAAAATCTAACCTTTGATATTTGTCAAGGAGTCTTTAGAAGGTACTTTTTGGCCAAATAGTAAGTTACAACAACATGAACATTAATCATTTGTTTTGAATGGAATCATATTCTTTATAAATTATAATTATGCTTGTAGACAGTCATTTAAATTTCACGATAGGAATAATAAATGAAGGTAGATAATGGAAGGAAAACATTTATGAGTTGTAAAGAGATTGATTGAGTATCATGGCAGCAATACAGATTACAATAACAAGTATAATTTGGTAATGCACAACAATGTCATTGCCATTCCACTCAGAATTGGTCACTCCGCCAGCCATCACCACTCCACCAAGCTATTGCGATTCCAGCCATCGACACTCCACCTAGCCATTGCAATTCTAGCCATTGCAATTCCAGCCATTGGCACTCCATCCATGCATCGCTCCTCTACTTACCCCACCTATTGTTGCTCCACACAGACATCACTACTCCACCCAGCAATTGCAATTTCAGCCATCGTTTCTCCATCCAGCCACCACCACTCCACCTAGCCATCGCCACTCCAATCAATCATGGCCATTCCACCTAGCCATTGCCACTCTACCTAGCCATCGCCCCTCCACCCATCCATCGCCACTCTAATCAATCATGGCCATTCCACTTAGCCATCACCATCTCACCCGTCATTGCCGGTCCACCGAGCCATCTCCACTTCACCTATCTCACCCTTTGCTACTCCACTCAGCCATCACCACTACACCCACTTATCACCACCCCACCTACCCCATCCTTTGTCACTCCACCTACTGTACCCCACTCTTTGCCATTCTACCTACTCCACCCTTCGCTACTCCACCTTTCGCTACTCCACCCATCCTTCACCATTCCACCCTCCAGCCATCACCACTACAGCCATTACCACTACACCGTCCTACTGTACCCCACTCTTTGCCATTCCACCTACTCCACCTTTCACTACTCCACCCATCTTTCACCATTCCACCCTCCAGCCATCACCACTCCACCTACTGTACCCAACTTTTCGCCACTCCACCTACCCCACCCTTCGCCACTCCACCTACTGTACCCCACTCTTAGCCATTCCACCTACCCCACCCTTTGATACTCCACCATCCTTCACCACTCCACCCAGCTATCACCACTACACCCACCTATGGCCACTCCACCTACCCCCCCCAGCCATCGCCATTTATGCATGTAATATGGCATGTTTCTGACCAATGAAAACCTTGTACCATCTTCAGATACTTTAAAAACTATCCTATTTTTATTAAACACAAAACATTGAATGTTTTAAAATTCTGAACATGAATTCTACTACAAAGAAATCGGGTAAATATCATGACATTACTGGATTCAGAGAAAGTTAATGATTGAAATTTTATTTATTCTGTGACTTAAAGTGCCTTCAGGCTTCCAATAAACTCAGTTTTTTCATTCTTCTTTTATGTTTCAAATATCATTACAATCTTGCCCAGGGCATCAAATTACAAAATTAATTCTATTCAGTCTACAAAACCATCAACAAAGTAGGACAATAGAATAAATTTTCAATAAAATCCAGGTTGAATCCCACGGGTTGAAATCTATATTGAATAAAGTTGGTATTGTTTTTCTACATTTTACATCCAGGGTAACCATACTGTATTATTGATATACCTAGTAAAATGTTATCATTTGTCGCTGTTTTTTTTTTTAAAACATCAAAGTGTTCATAGCTTTTAAAAAAATAATTTTTAATATAATTTGGCCCTATTTCATCAACCTTGATAGATTGATGTATTGTTTGCTACATAAAGAACATTGGCCCTCTTTCCACAAGCTGCGTGGATAGATGCGTTGTGATCTTTACATAAGGAAGGACTCCTTGCTATGGTTAAACATTGGCCCTCTTTACACAAGCTGCGTGGATAGATGCGTTGTGGTCTTTACATAAGGAAGGACTCCTTGCTATGGTTAAACATTGGCCCTCTTTCCACAAGCTGCGTGGATAGATGCGTTGTGGTCTTTACATAAGGAAGGACTCCTTGCTATGGTTAAACATTGGCCCTCTTTACACAAGCTGCGTGGATAGATGCGTTGTGGTCTTTACATAAGGAAGGACTCCTTGCTATGGTTAAACATTGGCCCTCTTTCCACAAGCTGCGTGGATAGATGCGTTGTGGTCTTTACATAAGGAAGGACTCCTTGCTATGGTTAAACATTGGCCCTCTTTACACAAGCTGCGTGGATAGATGCGTTGTGGTCTTTACATAAGGAAGGACTCCTTGCTATGGTTAAACATTGGCCCTCTTTCCACAAGCTGCGTGGATAGATGCGTTGTGGTCTTTACTTAAGGAAGGACTCCTTGCTATGGTTAAACATTGGCCCTCTTTACACAAGCTGGATGGATGCGTTGTGGTCCTTACATAAGGAAGGACTCCTTGCTATGGTTAAACATTGGCCCTCTCTTCCCAAAAGCTGGATGCATGCATTGTGGTCTTTACATAGGACTTTAAATGGTTAATGACCCTCTTTCCACAAGCTGGATGGATTCATGTGGGCTTTACATAAAGTGTGGTTCCCACTAGCAACGCAACGACGTATTGAAGCAATAATATGTAATATTTATCTCCATTTCTGTATGTCCGTAATTGAGCCGAATTTCCGTAGTAATTATGGACGCTCCATACTTGAGAGCCATGCTGAATCAGCATGTCAGTCATCCTAAGGGGCAGGGGTGATGGCATTTCATCCAGGTGTTGCTGATTATTTGCAAGTTGTTTACAACTTGAGTTATGAAAAACCTTAAACATACATTTTTCAACAAGGTGTTTATTTAGTCTTTCTAGACATGTCCATATATTTTTAAAAAAAATAATAAACAGTATTTTTGTAGCCTACCATTTTTAGAAATGTACTGAATTAACATAGGCCCTCATAAAGCAGATAAAAGGTCTGGATAGTAAATCAACTGAACACAATTTACTATCAACTAGAATTAATTTACTGTAAAAGTGTAAGTAATATCATAAAATAACTAGATTTGAACTCTCGGAGTGGCTTTCTAGTTTATTATTTATTCACAACTATTAATTATGTTTTATGTTAGTAGTACCTTTAATATATTCTTTCAAAGTTACAATCGTTTATTTTATAATTCCCTAAGCTATTTCATCTCTAGCCATCAAAACAATGAATGACCTCTTGACCCCATGTGGAAAATTTCACGTCTTTAGCACGAACTGAAGAAAGGGGGTACCCTCCACTTACATGTAGGTAAGTCACATGGTGACGTGATATACCTACAAACTGCATTTCACAATACCTTAATAAATAAAATACCTCATGGACTACAGGGCTCGCAGAATCCTAAAATATTTGGGAAAAAACGTCGGTGAAAAACGCCTATGCTTAATACACTGTGGTGTTTTTTTCGATGGATTTTAAAGTAGTGAAAACAATTTTTCAATTTTTTTCAATTACACACTGATGACAGTAATTTATTTTCTCATACGATCCTCCGTACAAGAGTTGCGATTGTTTTAATTAACATGGTGTCCTGAAATCCCTTGAAAACGCTATGTTATTTCTGTTGGTTACGCTTCGTTGCACGGCATTGTTTGTCATCGATCGAAGATGTGTTCCGTTTCGTGAATGAATTCACGTGGGTTTACTTTGGGAGCAAAAACGTTTTGCTTCTATTGTGCAATGAAATTCCGAAATCAAGCTATTTTGCGATATTTAAAATGTAGTGGCCTAGACATGGCACTAATTATCTTACAATTATTTAATAGATATATCTAAAATATTGCCTATAGAAATGTAGGCCTCCTAGGCCTAAAAAGTTTAAACAAAGTACTTATGAAGGTGATGAGCTTGTAACGCGTTGAAATCATAGAGAAGAAAAAAAAACAAACATCAACTGACGTCCGTCTACGTGACGTGAAACAATACGCATGCGTATAGCAAAAAACCTCACAGCAGCTGCCGTACGTAGTAGGAGCACATGGGGTATGGTGTGCGGAGAGTGCGGGCTTGTGGAAGTTTACTTGTTGTTTCAGTAGAAGCTCGCACAGGTTGGATAAAAACAACCATCTGCTCGCACAAGTTGGTGATTGAAAACAACACAAGGGAACTGTGCCGAATTGTGGTGAAAACCACGTGCTCCGCCAAGTTGGAGTTTTTGAAAGTTCAACTCTCGGCGGCGATACCCGAAGAAGTGTATTATTTTCAATGTTGATAATAAAAAATATACTGTAACTATTTAAGTATTCAATGTATTTATTAAATAAATTATTAGGCCTATTAAATTTATATTCTGTAATATTTATAAAAAAAATGGTAGGCCTACTTGCCTGTGTTAAAAACATCGGCCGCCGCCTATTTGGCACAGACAATTAAAATTACGTATCTATTATAATTTAATAATATACTGTATTTTCAATACAACTGTACATTTGAACAATAATTACAGTAATTCAGCAAATTATTTATTACACACAAAATACATAACATGAATGTAATTAAACATAGGCCTAATCTACTATCAGGCTGTAGGCCACATAATTAATACTACCGTATTTTCCGGAGTATAGGTCGACCCCAAGTATAAATCGACCCCCAACTTTGACCTAGAATATCGTTGATTTTGGTATGACCTGAATATAAGTCGACCCCCAAAATCGGCTAATAACACAACTTACTTTAAAGTTCAAAGAAGGCTAGAAATGTATGAAATGTGGTTGTTTGTTTATTACAATTATTAAAGTGTAGGCCTAATCAATATCGGACGGACGTAATAAATCACAACGGCTTCGCCGCCGTCTTCGCCAGCCTATAATAAATGACAGCGATGTAGCGTTACAGTACTTGCCATCAGCGATGTTTTTTCGCGTCACTCGAATAAATTAAAACGAGTTTTTCGTTAGGAGGCTTATTAAATTGTACAGGCGAGTAGTTGTAAATCGCGTTATCTGTAAATGTACACGCGCCGGACTGAGGAGAATTTATTTTATGAATAGACATGCGCAGTAATTGTAATTACGAACAAACAAACAAACTGCGCATGTGTATAGATGAAAATATCGCGCAATAACAAACATGCTGCATGGACATTCCAACATCGTGTAGTTCGTTTGTGGTGTGTTACGATGTTTTCGCGAGTGAATACGAAGAAGCATATGAAACACAAACGAAAACTATTTATTCTTAATTATTTTAATAAAAGCGTATTAAATATAAACATCAAAATTAATCTGTGTTATATAATAATAGTACTTGTACCAGTACTTGTTGGAGTTGTATTATTTTGTACAATGTAGGTATTATTAAATTGAAAACTCCTGTGAGTGATTGATGATAGGCCACTGACCTTGCTAGGCCTTGACAGCTGACGGCTTTTGAACGAATTTTTTCGGCTTGATTTTTTTCAAAAATCGCATGGTCGGAGTATAAGTCGACACCCCGATTTTGCAATTAAAATTTTCCCACAAAGTCTCGACCTATACTCCGGAAAATACGGTAAGTAGTAGATTCAGATTTTATTACCACCGTAAAATGATGTCGATAATTGAGAAAAACAAAAACATACTAGCCCCTATTTTATTTGGTTTATAGTATAACTAGGGAGTTGTTAATTAGGGCCTGTTCGTAGGGGTTGAAAATACCAGCTTATTCCCGATTTCCGTTCGCGTGGCCCAATTAACTTTTGCCTCAGGCTACAAAAAATTCGAGGTAAAATGTTCACCAAATTTGCAGGTTATTTCAGCGATAATCCAATTATACTCGGCCTTCGAGGATAATAAATCTCCAATAGAGGCAATGTGTCAAATTTTGACAAACGTTCGCTGCCTAGGCCCGTCATTTCTCCTACGAAGCTCTTCCATACACGCTTCGAGAGCGATCGTCAGCTGGTGCTGTCCTTGTTGGTGTAGACCGCTTAGTAGGCCTAGCTGGTCGGGGAGCCGCTGGTCGGTGGTGTTTCCGTCGTGTAACATTGGGCTCAAATTCTTCGTCAATGAGTAAAATAATGGTCGTCAGGAGAAGGCATATTTCGGCAGGATTATCGGCGTTAAGAGGCATAAGGTTTGTCGCAAGGATAAGCAGTGTAAAAGGTAGCAAGTAATTGTTATTGTAAAGAAAGATCGCGAGTAAAAAATATACAACACGAAACTAGCGTGCGAAAATGGGGTCGTTAGGTTGTAAAGACAACTGACCTTAAAACGTAATTTCCGGTTTGTGATTCGTCGATTAAGCATTTAAGCGGTTAAATATTTCAAGTACGAACAACGCTCAATTTATAACCCGAGGCATGGGTGAAATTAAGCGCTTATTTTAACCACCGTACGAACACGACCTTAGAAACTCCCTGGTATAATAACTTCAAATAAGTTAAAAGCCGAGAGTTCAACGCTTCCTATTTCGCGATCAATGGATGCCGCAAGAGACCGCTTGCTATATGACAGACCTGGAAACTCTATACGCAACGACTTGATACGCCCGACTGCATAGAAACACATGTTTTGGCTCCTGGAGATAACGTTCCATACCACCGAATTCCGATCCATACATTTACTTAACAAACACTACACTGGTCTCGACGTCAAGAGAATTTGTTCGTGCGCGACTATTATTTTCATTGTTACAGTTTTTCACAACCCCTGTAAAACATCGTGGACATTTTCGGTGATTTTAAGAGGTTGCCCGTCGGGACATGACATGTTAGATTTTAGTTGCCCGACGTATTTATTTGGTTGCCGCGGGACGTCGGGCAAGCGATTCTGCGAGCCCTGGACTAGTCCATTGTACGATTTTCTTACTATTATGGGATGTAGAAGAAAAACCCGGTAGGTTGGTTTTTAATTAATATTTTTTCAGTATTATCACATTAAATATGTAAATGTAAACATATAACAGTCACGTGACCAGACTCAAGCGGCGTATCAATTAAAGGCATTACCGCAAATTGGGTACCGCAAACTGGTGCACAGTTACCGCCGTTTGGTACATCGGCTGTCCTTAGTATTTAACGAATTATTATTAATTAAGTGGCCATTGTTTATTTGTGTATGTATTTTAATAAAGGATACATTATTAATAATTGACAATTGTTGTATTCACTTGCAACTATAACACATTTAATGTAATAATGATTTGACCGTTACCTAACCGCAAATTGGTACATTTACCCTATACTGTATAATACACACTGTCACTACACTAGGCATAGGCATATATAGATAGGCTAGACTAGTTCTTGTCCATGCTTTTGCTCTTCATCATATCATACAGAAACAAAACTAGGCCTAGCCCAAGTATTTTGAGGTCATCGGGCCTTCCTACCCTAGCTCATCGACTGTATCCGCTGATTGCTAGCTAGGCCTAGGCTAGGCTACAATACAGGTAGGCCTAGCTTGTAGGCCAGACTAGCTAGGCCTCCGACAAGCTAGGCATAGCAACGTCTGAGGGCACCATTGCAGATTAGGTGAAAGTTATATCTACAATTTCGATCTGCACGACGTTTATTCATGTACAAAATAGATAGAAATTAGCTTGCTGCTACTGAGAGCAACAAACCCAAAAATGCAATGGCCGCATGGTCATGTACTTGTCATCCACACTCCCTCTTCTTGCGCATGCAGCTAGTGTGTAGTAGCAGCACAGCATGCATGACAAGGATGAACGCCCTGGCCTGGACGGTATGTTCAAGGCCACAAACGGCGAGAGACGACACGGGTGAAGAGGTAGTACACACCACAGAGAGCAGAGAAGGGTTGGTTCCAGAACAATTAACTACCTAAATGGGAATAGCATTAATGTCACATGCAGCTACTTTTTAATTTAAATAATAATGAAAGTATGCAAACTTACCAAAAGAAAGCTAATATATAAGTGTCTTCCGCTCACCGCTGAGGTTAGCAAGCGGACACGGAACGGAGATGAACTAAAAGTAAGACTACTCTCTGTCTAGACTAAGGTCGTGACGTCATGGTACGCGACGGACCATCCTTGTGCATGGAAAAATTATGGACTGGTCCATTTCTACAAAAGAAAATATAATATAGAAATTAAATTTTACACATTTTCAAAACGACAATGATACAAAACATGGAGAATGAAATACAGTAGTTAAAGATCTAATACCTCGGAAAACATACTGCCGTATATCATTGTAAAGTTCTTTGGTTTAGAATATGATATTCAAAAAAAATAGATACTGTATTTATTATTATTGAAATAAAAGAATGGATTATTCCAAAGATGAACTTTAATTTATGTTTTTAATTAAGCGCAGCTCTTCGACTTCTTTTGGTTCAATACCGTATGACTTTCCAAGCAGATGAATGTATGGTTATGTACATACAGGTACGACTAATTGTTTTTGCAAATTCCATATATATAACTACAATCAACCGAGAAGTAGGCCTACGGTACAACTGTTTATATTTATGGATGTTTTGTTCATGTTTAAACTACATAGTTATAGGGCGTATATTGATTGATTATCGAGAATGTAATGAATTTATAAATAAACCGATTTTCCCTTACTATTTAATGTCATATGATATTGAATAGGCCTACACCCTAGAGGAGCCCGTAATTCATATTTGTACAATTCATAAAACAATTACAATAATCACCTACGATAATTATGATAATGTTAACAGTTCAACTAACCAGATTCGACTTTAAAGTTTTATGTGCGGTTTTCTCTACTTTAAAAAAGCGGCTTCATGCCTAGGCCTAGCCCGATGGCAGATTAATCCAATTTCGAAGTTGGTCCTACTAGCCTACTGGTAATATCGTTTTGTATGTTAATACACTGTGCTCAAGTGGACCCAATATATATAAAATATAAATAAAGTCACTTTAATTTCAATATCTTTTCGTATGTCAATACACTGTGCTCAAGTGGACCTAACTTGGCGCCAGAGTGGAGAACAGTGATAGGCCTATAAAATAGAAATAATGTCACTGAAGTTTCAATATCTTTTTGTATGTTAATACACTGTGCTCACGTGGACCTAATTTGGAGTCATTTAAGTGTCAATATCGTTTCGTATGTTAATAACACTGTGCTCCAGTGGATCCAATGTGGCGCCAGTGGTGGAGCACAGCGAAATAGTCACATACAAAAACATCGAGAAAAAATACTTATGGAATTCAAAAATATTTGATACTGGATATGTTCAATATAGGTTAATCCATCCGTAATGCAAAAGAAAAATTAGTTCCAAGCCATATAAGTGATTTTAATAAGATAAATACTTATTTAATGTCCCCGGAAAGTGCACATATTCATTGAAATATGAAATTAAATATTAAGTCTCCAGTACTAGCCCACCATGGTTGGAGCAGAGCTAATAATGAAAATAGAGCTCAGAATTGCACTTATACTTACACTTATTACTAAAATCACCTATGATAATTATGATAATGTTAAAATTCCAGACGTGACACGACTGCAAAATGTTAGGTGGGGTTTTCTACATCGTAGGCCTATATGGCTATAAGGCCTATCCCGGCGGCGGAATTAGTCTAAGAAGCTTCGAAATTGGTCTAGAAATCGGCATCTTTGCAAAGTTTCTAGGAATATATTTGATCTTATTTCACTCTCCATTAACCCCATATAAAAAACCATCGGAGACAAACTATCTGTTTAAAACACGTTTATTCTGGGACGTACGGTGCGGCCATACACACCAACTACAGTACCATAAACGTTTATTTTTCATAACATATTACAATACAATATCTTGCATGAATCGGACATTTCGCTACCAATGTAGCAACCTGCACAATTCCATCTTTCCCACTACACCTGCAAAACCATTGTATAACAACGCACCAAACGTTTCGTACACCTGCGATGAAAAAATAAATTCAATTTATTTTAAAATTGAGGGCGGCAAACATAAAATTTACGAGATCAAATACGGGTTTAAAAAAAATTAAATAAAAAGATGTTATTTAACATTAATTTTGTAAGAAAATTTTAAAATTCTAAAAGTGCATCAACCAAATGGATCAACCGATTCCTGTGTAGTATAGTGGTGAGTGTCTCCGCCTGTCACGCGAAAGACCGGGGTTCAATTCCCCGCCAGGGAGAGTTTATTTATATATTTTTTGCTACCACATTCGAAATAAAAGAAAATGAATTTTGCAAGAAAATTAAAAAATTCTTAAAGTGCATCAACCGATTCCTTGGTAGTATAGTGGTGAGTATCTCCGCCTGTCACGCGGAAGACCGGGGTTCAATTCCCCGCCAGGGAGAGTTTACTTTTATATTTTTTTGCTACCACATTCGAAATAAAAGAAAATGAATTTTCCAAGAACATTTAAAAAGTGTATCAACTACTGATTCCTTGGTAGTATAGTGGTGAGTATCTCCGCCTGTCACGCGGAAGACCGGGGTTCAATTCCCCGCCAGGGAGAGTATATTTATATATTTTTTGCTACCATATTCGAGATATAAGAAAATTTACAATAAAATTTAAAAATTCTAAAAGTGTATCAACTGATTCCTTGGTAGTATAGTGGTGAGTATCTCCGCCTGTCACGCGGAAGACCAGGGTTCAATTCCCCGCCAGGGAGAGTTTACTTTTATATTTTTTGCTACCACATTCGAAATAAAAGAAAATGAATTTTACAATAAAATTTAAAAATTCTAAAAGTGTATCAACTGATTCCTTGGTAGTATAGTGGTGAGTATCTCCGCCTGTCACGCGGAAGACCGGGGTTCAATTCCCCGCCAGGGAGAGTTTACTTATATATTTTTTGCTACCATATTCGAGATATAAGAATATTTCCAATAAAATTTAAAAATTCTAAAAGTGTATCAACCGATTCCTTGGTAGTATAGTGGTGAGTCTCTCCGCCTGTCACGCGGAAGACCGGGGTTCAATTCCCCGCCAGGGAGAGTTTACTTTTATATTTTTTGCTACCACATTCGAAATAAAAGAAAATGAATTTTCCAAGAAAATTTAAAAATTCTAAAAGTGTATCAACTGATTCCTTGGTAGTATAGTGGTGAGTATCTCCGCCTGTCACGCGGAAGACCGGTGTTCAATTCACCGCCAGGGAGAGTTTACTTTTATATGTTTTGCTACCATATTCGAAATAAAAGAAAATGAATTTTACAAAAAAATTTAAAAATTCTAAAAGTGTATCAACTGATTCCTTGGTACAGTAGTATAGTGGTGAGTATCTCCGCCTGTCACGCGGAAGACCGGGGTTCAATTCCCCGCCAAGGAGAGTTTACTTTTATATGTTTTGCTACCATATTCGAAATAAAAGAAAATGAATTTTGCAAGAAAATTTAAAAATTCTTAAAGTGTATCAACTGATTCCTTGGTAGTATAGTGGTGAGTATCTCCGCCTGTCACGCGGAAGACCGGGGTTCAATTCCCCGCCAGGGAGAGTTTTCTTTTAAATATTTTGCTACCACATTCGAAATAAAAGAAAATGAATTTTACAAGAAAATTTAAAAATTCTAAAAGTGTATGAACTGATTCCTTGGTAGTATAGTGGTGAGTATCTCCGCCTGTCACGCGGAAGACCGGGGTTCAATTCCCCGCCAAGGAGAGTTTACTTTTATATGTTTTGCTACCATATTCGAAATAAAAGAAAATGAATTTTGCAAGAAAATTTAAAAATTCTAAAAGTGTATCAACTGATTCCTTGGTAGTATAGTGGTGAGTATCTCCGCCTGTCACGCGGAAGACCGGGGTTCAATTCCCCGCCAGGGAGAGTTTTCTTTTAAATATTTTGCTACCACATTCGAAATAAAAGAAAATGAATTTTACAAGAAAATTTAAAAATTCTAAAAGTGTATCAACTGATTCCTTGGTACAGTAGTATAGTGGTGAGTATCTCCGCCTGTCACGCGGAAGACCGGGGTTCAATTCCCCGCCAAGGAGAGTTTACTTTTATATGTTTTGCTACCATATTCGAAATAAAAGAAAATGAATTTTGCAAGAAAATTTAAAAATTCTAAAAGTGTATCATCCGATTCCTTGGTAGTATAGTGGTGAGTATCTCCGCCTGTCACGCGGAAGACCGGGGTTCAATTCCCCGCCAGGGAGAGTTTTCTTTTAAATATTTTGCTACCACATTCGAAATAAAAGAAAATGAATTTTACAAGAAAATTTAAAAATTCTAAAAGTGTATCAACTGATTCCTTGGTAGTATAGTGGTGAGTATCTCCGCCTGTCACGCGGAAGACCGGTGTTCAATTCCCCTCCAGGGAGAGTTTACTTTTATATTTTTTGCTACCACATTCGAAATAAAAGAAAATGAATTTTACAATAAAATTTAAAAATTCTAAAAGTGTATCATCCGATTCCTTGGTAGTATAGTGGTGAGTATCTCCGCCTGTCACGCGGAAGACCGGGGTTCAATTCCCCGCCAGGGAGAGTTTTCTTTTAAATATTTTGCTACCACATTCGAAATAAAAGAAAATGAATTTTACAAGAAAATTTAAAAATTCTAAAAGTGTATGAACTGATTCCTTGGTAGTATAGTGGTGAGTATCTCCGCCTGTCACGCGGAAGACCAGGGTTCAATTCCCCGCCAGGGAGAGTTTACTTTTATATTTTTTGCTACCACATTCGAAATAAAAGAAAATGAATTTTACAATAAAATTTAAAAATTCTAAAAGTGTATCAACTGATTCCTTGGTAGTATAGTGGTGAGTATCTCCGCCTGTCACGCGGAAGACCGGGGTTCAATTCCCAGCCAGGGAGAGTTTACTTATATATTTTTTGCTACCATATTCGAGATATAAGAATATTTCCAATAAAATTTAAAAATTCTAAAAGTGTATCAACCGATTCCTTGGTAGTATAGTGGTGAGTATCTCCGCCTGTCACGCGGAAGACCGGGGTTCAATTCCCCGCCAGGGAGAGTTTACTTATATATTTTTTGCTACCATATTCGAGATATAAGAATATTTCCAATAAAATTTAAAAATTTAAAAATTTAAAAATTCCTTGGTAGTATAGTGGTGAGTATCTCCGCCTGTCACGTGAAAGACCGGGGTTCAATTCCCCGCCAGGGAGAGTTTACTTTTATATTTTTTGCTACCACATTCGAAATAAAAGAAAATGAATTTTCCAAGAAAATTTAAAAATTCTAAAAGTGTACCAACTGATTCCTTGGTAGTATAGTGGTGAGTATCTCCGCCTGTCACGCGGAAGACCGGTGTTCAATTCACCGCCAGGGAGAGTTTACTTTTATATGTTTTGCTACCATATTCGAAATAAAAGAAAATGAATTTTACAAGAAAATTTAAAAATTATAAAAGTGTATCAACTGATTCCTTGGTACAGTAGTATAGTGGTGAGTATCTCCGCCTGTCACGCGGAAGACCGGGGTTCAATTCCCCGCCAAGGAGAGTTTACTTTTATATGTTTTGCTACCATATTCGAAATAAAAGAAAATGAATTTTGCAAGAAAATTTAAAAATTCTAAAAGTGTATCAACTGATTCCTTGGTAGTATAGTGGTGAGTATCTCCGCCTGTCACGCGGAAGACCGGGCTTCAATTCCCCGCCAGGGAGAGTTTTCTTTTAAATATTTTGCTACCACATTCGAAATAAAAGAAAATGAATTTTACAAGAAAATTTAAAAATTCTAAAAGTGTATGAACTGATTCCTTGGTAGTATAGTGGTGAGTATCTCCGCCTGTCACGCGGAAGACCGGTGTTCAATGCCCCGCCAGGGAGAGTTTACTTTTATATTTTTTGCTACCACATTCGAAATAAAAGAAAATGAATTTTACAATAAAATTTAAAAATTCTAAAAGTGTATCATCCGATTCCTTGGTAGTATAGTGGTGAGTATCTCCGCCTGTCACGCGGAAGACCGGGGTTCAATTCCCCGCCAGGGAGAGTTTTCTTTTAAATATTTTGCTACCACATTCGAAATAAAAGAAAATGAATTTTACAAGAAAATTTAAAAATTCTAAAAGTGTATGAACTGATTCCTTGGTAGTATAGTGGTGAGTATCTCCGCCTGTCACGCGGAAGACCAGGGTTCAATTCCCCGCCAGGGAGAGTTTACTTTTATATTTTTTGCTACCACATTCGAAATAAAAGAAAATGAATTTTACAATAAAATTTAAAAATTCTAAAAGTGTATCATCCGATTCCTTGGTAGTATAGTGGTGAGTATCTCCGCCTGTCACGCGGAAGACCGGCGTTCAATTCCCCGCCAGGGAGAGTTTACTTATATATTTTTTGCTACCATATTCGAGATATAAGAATATTTCCAATAAAATCTAAAAATTCTAAAAGTGTATCAACCGATTCCTTGGTAGTATAGTGGTGAGTATCTCCGCCTGTCACGCGGAAGACCGGGGTTCAATTCCCCGCCAGGGAGAGTTTACTTTTATATTTTTTGCTACCACATTCGAAATAAAAGAAAATGAATTTTCCAAGAAAATTTAAAAATTCTAAAAGTGTATCAACTGATTCCTTGGTAGTATAGTGGTGAGTATCTCCGCCTGTCACGCGGAAGACCGGTGTTCAATTCACCGCCAGGGAGAGTTTACTTTTATATTTTTTGCTACCACATTCGAAATAAAAGAAAATGAAATTTACAATAAAATTTAAAAATTCTAAAAGTGTATCATCCGATTCCTTGGTAGTATAGTGGTGAGTATCTCCGCCTGTCACGCGGAAGACCGGGGTTCAATTCCCCGCCAGGGAGAGTTTACTTATATATTTTTTGCTACCATATTCGAGATATAAGAATATTTCCAATAAAATTTAAAAATTCTAAAAGTGTATCATCCGATTCCTTGGTAGTATAGTGGTGAGTATCTCCGCCTGTCACGCGGAAGACCGGGGTTCAATTCCCCGCCAGGGAGAGATTTCTTTTAAATATTTTGCTACCACATTCGAAATAAAAGAAAATGAATTTTACAAGAAAATTTAAAAATTCTAAAAGTGTATCAACTGATTCCTTGGTAGTATAGTGGTGAGTATCTCCGCCTGTCACGCGGAAGACCGCGGTTCAATTCCCCGCCAGGGAGAGTTTACTTTTATATGTTTTGCTACCACATTCGAAATAAAAGAAAATGAATTTTACAAGAAAATTTAAAAATTCTAAAAGGGTATCAACTGATTCCTTGGTAGTATAGTGGTGAGTATCTCCGCCTGTCACGCGGAAGACCGGGGTTCAATTCATCGCCAGGGAGAATTTACTTTTATATTTTTTGCTACCACATTCGAAATAAAAGAAAATGAATTTTTCAATAAAATTTTAAAATTCTAAAAGTGTATCAACCGATTCCTTGGTAGTATAGTGGTGAGTGTCTCCGCCTGTCACGCGGAAGACCGGGGTTCAATTCCCCGCCAGGGAGTGTTGACTTTTATATTTTTTGCTACCACATTCATTCGAAATATAAGAAAATGAATTTTGCAAGAAAATTTTAAAATTCTAAAAGTGCATCAACCGATTCCTTGGTAGTATAGTGGTGAGTATCTCCGCCTGTCACGCGGAAGACCGGGGTTCAATTCCCTGCCAGGGAGTGTTTACTTTTATATTTTTTGCTACCATATTCGAGATATAACAAAATTTAAAAGAAAATTAAAAAATTCTAAAAGTGTATCAACCGATTCCTTGGTAGTATAGTGGTGAGTATCTCCGCCTGTCACGCGGAAGACCGGGGTTCAATTCCTCGCCAGGGAGAGTTTACTTTTATATTTTTTGCTACCACATTCGAAATAAAAGAAAATGAATTTTCCAAGAAAATTTAAAAATTCTAAAAGTGTATCAACTGATTCCTTGGTAGTATAGTGGTAAGTATCTCCGCCTGTCACGCGGAAGACCGGGGTTCAATTCCCCGCTAGGGAGAGTTTACTTTTATATTTTTTTGCTACCACATTCGAAATAAAAGAAAATGAATTTTGCAAGAAAATTTAAAAATTCTAAAAGTGTATCAACTGATTCCTTGGTAGTATAGTGGTGAGTATCTCCGCCTGTCACGCGGAAGACCGGGGTTCAATTCCCCGCCAGGGAGAGTTTATTTATATATTTTTTGCTACCATATTCGAGATATAAGAATCTTTACAAGAAGATTACAAAATTCTAAAGATGTATCAACCGATTCCTTGGTAGTATAGTGGTGAGTATCTCCGCCTGTCACGCGGAAGACCGGGGTTCAATTCCCCGCCAGGGAGAGTTTACTTTTATATTTTTTTTGCTACCACATTCGAAATAAAAGAAAATGAATTTTGCAAGAAAATTTAAAAATTCTAAAAGTGTATCAACTGATTCCTTGGTAGTATAGTGGTGAGTATCTCCGCCTGTCACGCGGAAGACCGGGGTTCAATTCCCCGCCAGGGAGAGTTTACTTATATATTTTTTGCTACCATATTCGAGATATAAGAATATTTCCAATAAAATTTAAAAATTCTAAAAGTGTATCAACCGATTCCTTGGTAGTATAGTGGTTAGTATCTCCGCCTGTCACGCGGAAGACCGGGGTTCAATTCCCCGCCAGGGAGTGTTTACTTTTATATTTTTTGCTACCATATTCGAAATAAAAGAAAATGAATTTTGCAAGAAAATTTAAAAATTCTAAAAGTGTATCAACTGATTCCTTGGTAGTATAGTGGTGAGTATCTCCGCCTGTCACGCGGAAGACCGGGGTTCAATTCCCCGCCAGGGAGAGTTTACTTTTATATTTTTTTTGCTACCACATTCGAAATAAAAGAAAATGAATTTTGCAAGAAAATTTAAAAATTCTAAAAGTGTATCAACTGATTCCTTGGTAGTATAGTGGTGAGTATCTCCGCCTGTCACGCGGAAGACCGGGGTTCAATTCCCCGCCAGCGAGTGTTTACTTTTATATTTTTTTTGCTACCACATTCGAAATAAAAGAAAATGAATTTTGCAAGAAAATTTAAAAATTCTAATGGTGTATCAACCGATTCCTTGGTAGTATAGTGGTGAGTATCTCCGCCTATCACGCGGAAGACCGGTTTTCAATTCCCCGCCAGGGAGAGTTTACTTTTATATTTTTTGCTACCACATTCGAAATAAAAGAAAATGAATTTTTCAATAAAATTTAAAAATTCTAAAAGTGTATCAACTGATTCCTTGGTAATATAGTGGTGAGTATCTCCGCCTGTCACGCGGAAGACCGGGGTTCAATTCCCCGCCAGGGAGAGTTTACTTATATATTTTTTGCTACCATATTCGAGATATAAGAATATTTCCAATAAAATTTAAAAATTCTAAAAGTGTATCATCCGATTCCTTGGTAGTATAGTGGTGAGTATCTCCGCCTGTCACGCGGAAGACCGGGGTTCAATTCCCCGCCAGGGAGAGTTTACTTATATATTTTTTGCTACCATATTCGAGATATAAAAATATTTCCAATAAAATTTAAAAATTCTAAAAGTGTATCATCCGATTCCTTGGTAGTATAGTGGTGAGTATCTCCGCCTGTCACGCGAAAGACCGGGGTTCAATTCCCCGCCAGGGAGAGATTTCTTTTAAATATTTTGCTACCACATTCGAAATAAAAGAAAATGAATTTTACAAGAAAATTTAAAAATTCTAAAAGTGTATCAACTGATTCCTTGGTAGTATAGTGGTGAGTATCTCCGCCTGTCACGCGGAAGACCGCGGTTCAATTCCCCGCCAGGGAGAGTTTACTTTTATATGTTTTGCTACCACATTCGAAATAAAAGAAAATGAATTTTACAAGAAAATTTAAACATTCTAAAAGGGTATCAACTTATTCCTTGGTAGTATAGTGGTGAGTATCTCCGCCTGTCACGCGGAAGACCGGGGTTCAATTCCCCGCCAGGGAGAATTTACTTTTATATTTTTTGCTACCACATTCGAAATAAAAGAAAATGAATTTTTCAATAAAATTTTAAAATTCTAAAAGTGTATCAACCGATTTCTTGGTAGTATAGTGGTGAGTGTCTCCGCCTGTCACGCGGAAGACCGGGGTTCAATTCCCCGCCAGGGAGTGTTGACTTTTATATTTTTTGCTACCACATTCATTCGAAATATAAGAAAATGAATTTTGCAAGAAAATTTTAAAATTCTAAAAGTGCATCAACCGATTCCTTGGTAGTATAGTGGTGAGTATCTCCGCCTGTCACGCGGAAGACCGGGGTTCAATTCCCTGCCAGGGAGTGTTTACTTTTATATTTTTTGCTACCATATTCGAGATATAACAAAATTTAAAAGAAAATTAAAACATTCTAAAAGTGTATCAACCGATTCCTTGGTAGTATAGTGGTGAGTATCTCCGCCTGTCACGCGGAAGACCGGGGTTCAATTCCCCGCCAGGGAGAGTTTACTTTTATATTTTTTGCTACCACATATTCGAAATAAAAGAAAATGAATTTTGCAAGAAAATTTTAAAATTCTAAAAGTGTATCAACCGATTCCTTGGTAGTATAGTGGTGAGTATCTCCGCCTGTCACGCGGAAGACCGGGGTTCAATTCCCCGCCAGGGAGAGTTTACTTTTATATTTTTTGCTACCACATTCGAAATAAAAGAAAATGAATTTTCCAAGAAAATTTAAAAATTCTAAAAGTGTATCAACTGATTCCTTGGTAGTATAGTGGTGAGTATCTCCGCCTGTCACGCGGAAGACCGGGGTTCAATTCCCCGCCAGGGAGAGTTTACTTTTACATTTTTTTGCTACCACATTCGAAATAAAAGAAAATGAATTTTGCAAGAAAATTTAAAAATTCTAAAAGTGTATCAACTGATTCCTTGGTAGTATAGTGGTGAGTATCTCCGCCTGTCACGCGAAAGACCGGGGTTCAATTCCCCGCCAGGGAGAGTTTATTTATATATTTTTTGCTACCATATTCGAGATATAAGAATCTTTACAAGAAGATTACAAAATTCTAAAGATGTATCAACCGATTCCTTGGTAGTATAGTGGTGAGTATCTCCGCCTATCACGCGGAAGACCGGTTTTCAATTCCCCGCCAGGGAGAGTTTACTTTTATATTTTTTGCTACCACATTCGAAATAAAAGAAAATGAATTTTGCAAGAAAATTTAAAACATTCTAAAAGTGTATCAACTTATTCCTTGGTAGTATAGTGGTGAGTATCTCCGCCTGTCACGCGGAAGACCGGGGTTCAATTCCCCGCCAGGGAGAGTTTACTTTTATATTTTTTTTGCTACCACATTCGAAATAAAAGAAAATTAATTTTGCAAGAAAATTTAAAAATTCTAATGGTGTATCAACTAATTCCTTGGTAGTATAGTGGTGAGTATCTCCGCCTGTCACGCGGAAGACCGGGGTTCAATTCCCCGCCAGGGAGAGTTTACTTTTATATTTTTTGCTACCACATTCGAAATAAAAGAAAATGAATTTTGCAAGAAAATTTAAAAATTCTAAAAATGTATCAACTGATTCCTTGATAGTAGGCTTATAGTGGTGAGTATCTCCGCCTGTCACGCGGAAGACCGGGGTTCAATTCCCCGCCAGGGAGAGTTTACTTATATATTTTTTGCTACCATATTCGAAATAAAAGAAAATGAATTTTACAAGAAAATTTAAAAATTCTAAAAGTTCATCAACTGATTCCTTGGTAGTATAGTGGTGAGTATCTCCGCCTGTCACGCGGAAGACCGGGGTTCAATTCCCCGCCAGGGAGAGTTTACTTATATATTTTTTGCTACCATATTCGAAATAAAAGAAAATGAATTTTACAAAAAAATTTAAAAATTCTAAAAGTTCATCAACTGATTCCTTGGTAGTATAGTGGTGAGTATCTCCGCCTGTCACGCGGAAGACCGGGGTTCAATTCCCCGCCAGGGAGAGTTTACTTATATATTTCTTGCTACCATATTCGAAATAAAAGAAAATGAATTTTGCAAGAAAATTTAAAAATTCTAAAAGTGTATCAACTGATTCCTTGGTAGTATAGTGGTGAGTATCTCCGCCTGTCACACGGAAGACCGGGGTTCAATTCCCCGCCAGAGAGAGTTTACTTTCATGTTTTTTTGCTACCACATTCGAGATATATAACAATATTATCAAGAAAATTTTAAAATACCGATTCATTGGTAGGATATAGTAATTGCTCCTAGTAATTCTCCCCGCCACCATGGACACGTTGACGTCTTACGTACTTTTATATTTTTTTGCTGTCATATTTATTTTAAAATAGTTGTGCGCCGCCTGTTGTTGAGCCAGTGAGAATACATTATTATTACTTTATTTGGTTAAAGATGATACACCGGCTAGGGGCCTAGGTAGGCTTAACAACTTATTTTAAGGATGCAATAATTGGTGAGTGTTACATTATCAGTTAAATTTGTAACGTTGATTTTTTGTTGATATCATGTAAGCTAGGCCTAGTCTCAACTCAGCTTAAACTGCACCACTTACCTCCTACTGTGTATGTACCGGATCCTATGTACCTAGGCCTAGGCCTAGCATGATAATTAAGTAAGTCCACGTACGTACCTGCCAGACACGGGAGGAGGAGGAGGAGGTCTGGCTGGGAGCGGATGTACGTCTTTTTATTTATCCTTCATTTGGAGGAAATCCTTTTTTTCTGGGGCCTAACTAACTCAAATTGTAGTAAGCTGTTTGTTGTATCATGGAACATGGCATTTTAATTTTTATCATAAATTGTTATCATAAAAAACAGCTATCAAGCAAGTAGTAAATATAATTTAAAAAAAGGCTAATTAAAATACCTGTCTGTACTAGGCTACTACTACTACTAGGCTAGGCTAGTACTACTGCTGACTGTAGTTAGGCCTATGTTTATTAATTTCATATTGAGATTGTATAATAATGTATGTACACTAGGCCTAGGCTAGTTTTGTACTACTAAGCCTAGGCTAGTTTTGTACTAGGCTAGACCTAATTTATTAAATTTAATAATTTATGGTAGGCCTAGCCTCTATATAGGCTAAAGAAAGAGGGCATAGGCAATACATAAGTTACTATAGCAGACATTCCAACCTTCCTGATTTTTCCTAATCCCAATCTCCCGAAAAGTAATTAACAAAGTCTAACAAAATTTGGGTTTAAGGTAAAAACATTTTTCAAACCGACATTGACTGCCTGATGTTTGTTTTTTAGGTGGTCATTTCAGTATTTGTACATAATTATATCTGATTTGTCAGGGCATGTGGCGCAGTGGGTTGGACGTTAGATTACTGATCGTGAGATCGTGATTCAAATCCAATTTATGTTGCATTGCTTGTATCCTTAGGCAAGACACTTTACTTATATATTTATACACTCAAGTGTATAAATGAGTAACGGTTAGATCAAGACCCAACTTTGCGCTGATTACTACAGTAGCTACATTATGGGAGTATGTTTCCATTCGTGTTTGATCAAAAAAATGACCGGGGTAATAATGTGCAGCGCATTGGGAGCTTATGTGCTATATAAGAATGAACTATTTGTTAAGAGCCTTTGAGCATGTTTATTCATAAAAAGGGGGCTATATAAATGTGGTATATTATTAGTATTATTAGTTGCTAGGATGCATGATGCACCTTTCGTAAACATTAAAATGCTGATTGGTTATTGTGATGTATTTAATATTAATATTTATTCGTTAAAACATGTCACATCTGCTACAAACACATTTAAAAACGCATCAAATCCGAAATGTAAATCTCCCGAATTTGTTAATCATTTTAAGTTGGAACGTCTGCCAATGTTATCATGCCTAAAATAATCCTACCTAGTGTAGTCCAAAACAAGCAAAGCAATATTTAACATCAACTTGGAGAATGTTTAATGAAGCAGGGACCTTTTGGCCCATGGACGTTTTTCCTTGAGCCAAAGCATCGCACTTTTTAAACAATATAATAACTTTATCAATAAATATTTAATGACAAACAAACACTATAATACAGTAATGATAGTGATAAGTATGTACATTATATAAATTTATTTAATCTCCTAAATAATATTTATATAGTTATCGTCATTAAATAAATGTTATAGTATTTGATTTAAGGTGTGATAAGGGTTGTAAAACATTTACATAAGATTATACTTTGTAAGTTCTATTATAATAACTCTAGAAAGTTTAATGCACTTAATAGTATGGTCACTTTTACCCCACATTTTTACCTGACAGTAGTCTACTAAACTGTAGGCCTGGCCTTTCAGTAAACTAATTACTGATGATAATAATGCTTTGTAGTACAGTAGTATGATTACCAATTTGATACATAGAATATTGGTCCCTTATATTTAGGAATATCCATCATAAAACTATTTTTAATTATTGTTTGACAACTTTATAATGGCTAGCACTATAGATAGAACAATCCTAGGCCTAACAAGTAAAGCAATGTACACATCAGTTTGGGGTGTATTGTAATGATCAATGACGTTTTGGCCCAAAGATGTATCGACACAGCGGGATTCAAAGCCTAAACAAAATTATGTTTTATTGTTTTAGCCTTACATCCTACAGTAATTGACATGACACAATACATCAGATTGATGAGTCTGTAAGTGTGTCAATGTCATCTACTACTTGTGTAAAATTAAAAACTCAGCTTTCACAGCCTGTCAAATTAAGAATTGATTTACTGTAGTGTACTGTAACTAAAATTAATATAGGCACGTTAGATTAACATTAACATTTTAATATTAATTTTAATTAAAGTGCCAAGCTCTGTCAAAAAGAACTACTGTATGCATCAAAAGAATCACCTGAATCAAATATGGTCGTTTGATTGGAAGAAGATTGGGGCTCACATGATATTCAATAGACATACTGTACTATTGAACTGCAATTAGACTTTTTCAGCTTTTTTTGTACAAAAAAAGAATGTTTTTTCGTGCGTAAAATTGTGGTTTATTTTTATAGTAAATGTGCTTTTATAGACTGTATAAAAAAATTGATAGTAACTTTAGAAATGGCAAAAAAATTAATTGTGTCAGAAGTACAGAAATTTGGTGAGATTTACAGAGAGTCTTAATTGTGTCTGGCTGTAATATACAAAGTGCACTTGCATCCTACAGTATCTCCTTCCACTCACACCCTATCTCCTTCCACTCACACATTTACAGTACTTCTTCGTTTTCCTTTCAGGCATGTGTTGTCATTTTTTGCATAGACTGCAATTTATCAACATACTGACTATGAATGTTCCAGGCTAGTTATCAAAATATAAGAATGTATTCTTTTGAATTTGATGCTCCATTCTTAATAACTATCTGGATCTATCTAGCGTGCAAAAGCTTGGTTACGAAAATAGTTGGTTAGCTTTAAATGGATAAACAAGCTACCGGTATACAAATTATATCCATTCCAAGGTTGTTAATATTCATTTTACATTTTTATAGTTCCAACGTTTTAAAATTTTAATTAATTAGAATTCAGACATCGTTGACCTAAAATACTAAGTATTTCAAGATTATCAAGGAAAAGAATGAATTATCTTCTTTGAAATATACAGTAATACATGTGTATATAGTGTGTGTGTATTAGATTAGACACATCCTGAATGGAACAATATATTGTTAAAGATGTATTATCTCCCTGAAAAAAATAATTCTTAAAATTTTTAAAAGTATATTTATCTAAAATCAAATTGGCTGGCAGCCAAGGGGTATTTTTGGTCGAATTTAACCATTTATTTTGTCATTTTATCTACAAAATAATCTATTCAAAGTCTGATTTTATTAATCTTTATTTTTCATGTTTTTGGGGGAAAATACATCTTTAAGTTTGTTTTCTGGATTACAAATCTTTATTGTTATAAAGAGAGATTTATATATTTAAAAAATATTCCATTAAATCATTGTTACTTTGGTGGCCCACCTGGCAGTAGTGCATCATTCATGATTTGGAGCAACTACTTTACTTTAATAATAAAGCCTGAATTCTATTCCCTATTTTTTTGTCTATAACATTGATAACATCTTGTGCGAACTGTGATAATAATTTTCATCATTTTGGTTATGAATGAATGGTAAGTACTATCACAGTAGTAGGTACTGTAGGGTACATACAGTATTTGAGACTACTTTTAAGATTTTAGACAGAGAATTGCATTGTATCGGCCTGTATCTAAATAATCTTAATTTATAGTGTATACATTAATAATGTATGATTTTCTTTATCAAATAATTTATAATCATAAAAGTTTTATCAAATTATCATTAGCAATTCTAATAATATTTTAATGACCTTTTAATTATTATTACCATGAATACTGATTTAATCTAAATTCTGTTTTCGTAATCAAATTTCTAATAATTAAATATTTTATGCTGGTGGGATTATTGATATATTGTTCTTTTTTACTGGTGGCATTATTAGTTGTATGTTTACTGGTGGTAGGAACAATACATAGATTTTCGATTGTGTACATTACTGGTATTATTATATGATTATGTCTTCTTATCTATAGCAATTTAATATTCAATTTCATAATTAATTCATCTTTTGTACTGCCATGTTTTTGTTGAAGAGATTTTAGAAAAGTATATTAAAATATACTTTTTCTGGTGTTTCCCGCATTTGTTGCATTAGTTATAGCGGTACAACAGGCAAACTTTCAAGGTCTCCTAATAAGCACAGAAGTTTGCAAGTGAGCGCCCATCATTTTTACACGAACACCACAAATTATTTTACTACTGTATGTGTACATATTCCTGCTTTATCTGGAAAGCTTCTGTTTTCTGTCAAGACTTATAGAAATGGATCAGATTTTAATAAGAGATTTATACATTTGAAAGAGTATTGTATTGTTGGTAGAATGATGGCTATGATTTTCTTATGGCTATGATTTTTCACTGGATAATTTTCAACATACAGTATGTAATGTTGTTTACAAAATTGTATTCTGGATAAAAATGTGAACATAAATCCTGTATGTGCAAATAATTTTTTTTGCAAAATGATTTTTCCATTGTATTTTGCAGGAAAGAAATACAGAAACCATCAACTAGCAATGGTGAAGATAACCCACCAAGACCGGTTGAACAGATTATGAAGAGGAGAAGCACTCTTGCTTTTTTTTTTCCTTCAGTACTCTATTAATAGACACTTTTAAATTACTGGACCGTGTTGAAGAACCATTCAGATGAAGTTTTTTGGATGTGTAGATCGTGCTTTGTCCACTGCCTTTTACCACTATGGCAAGTTTATAGCTAGGCATGCATACCTGTTTCTTTTTATTCCCCTTATTTTATCTGGTCTTTTATGTTTTGGGATCTTCTTTCTTGAAATGGAAAAAAATGCAGAAGATCTATTCACACCGTATGAGAGTATCGCACGAGACGACAAAGCAGTCATTAATAACCTGTTTCCAATCAATTATACTCATTTTAAAGGAGGCCGCTTTTTAAGTACGACTGAGCGTGTTGGTACAGTGATGGTCACACCAAAAAAGGGCTTGGATTTACTATCGAGAGAAGCTGTGGAAGAAATATTACATCTGGATGAAGTTATCAGAAACATTGTCATAAAAGATATGAAGGGTCTTCGGTATGTAGATTTGTGTGCAAAGTGGATGGGTAGATGTATGCCTGATAATTTTCTATCCGCACTTGATTACGATGCAAAGAATATCGTCAGCATGCCCATTACTTATCCTGTCATACAGAAAGGAAATCAGAGTTTTTTCATTGGTGCTAGCCTAACTGATATCAATTATTTCAACATGACTAACATTGTACAGTCAGCCAGTATTTACAAGGCTAACTATCTCTTGAGTTCATCTCCAGAGCTAGAAGATCTGTCAATTGAATGGGAGTATGCATTTATTGATACTCTGCATGAATTTGAATCACCGTATATTAACATTATCTACTTCACGTCAAACACGATTTCCGATGAGCTTTTGAGTCTCAGCGAACGAGTAATGCCTCGATTTTCCGTTACGTTTGGTGTGCTATTTATGTTTGCAGTTGGTTCGTGCATGATGAGTGATTGGGTTTTGAGTAAGCCATGGTTCGGTCAGTTAGGTATCATATCCGCCGGCCTAGCTATTATGTCTACTGCTGGACTCATGGGCATTGCTCAAGTACCATTTAACCAGATAGTGTCAGTCACACCTTTTCTTGCGATAGGTAACTACAGTATATAAGTACACTGTATAAATGATAAAATAGGTGTTACCATCAATTGAGTGCACAGGAGGATGTGATGTGTAATCAACAGAGAACCATTGCAAATCAGAATCATTAATTAATGGCACTTGTATAAAATCTAACTTTTTTTATTCAATAATAACATTGAAATAGAGTAAATTACAAGCTGAAAAAATAACATTGCAAAAAACATTGAAAAAGAAAAATTTACAATAAACAGAAAAAAAAAATTTTATTGCACAATCACGTTGTTATAAAGTTATATTATCTGGAAACTAATTTTGTATTTAAATTTGGATGATTTACCTAAATAATCACTTTACACACTGATGACACATCATGCATTTACCGTGTGTGGCTTATTTTATCATTTAGGTTCAACATTTTATTACACAATATAAAATAAAAATATGCATCACTGAGAAAAAACCATCTGTTAATGAATATAATTGATGGCTTTCCGTCCAATCACAGTTCATGGTGAAATCATGTTTCAGTTACGATTCCTAAGAATCATACATTTGAGACAAAATTACCGTTTTGGTTTCTAGGAGTCCTTATTTGGTATACATTACCGAGTATAATCCCATGCACTCAAGAATAATCCCAACCTCAAATTTAGACTAAGTTAGGATACAAAACTATAACCCACCCCCTGTGCCCCTAGGGCTATACTCGACCATATGCTATACAGTATAGTGAATACCGTTAATATACAGGGTGATCAACATCATTAAATCTTATATGCAGACGACTAGCCTAATGCTGTTACTTAAACATACAGTACATATACATACATCATTAATAATAAATAAAATAATAATCCATTTTAATTAATCATAACTAATATTTTGTTTTAGGTATTGGATTAGATGATATGTTCATAATGCTTGCAGCTTGGAGACAGACAGATGCGAAGCTTTCAGTAGAGGAAAGAATGGGGAAAGCTTACTCAGAGGCTGCCGTATCAATAACTATTACAAGTTTAACGGATGTCCTTGCATTTTGTATAGGATCCTATAATCCCCTCCGAGCCATTAAAATCTTCTGTCTGTATACAGGGTTGGCCATCACATTTGACTACATATATCAAATCACATTTTTTGGGGCCTGCATGGTACTAATTGGCAGACGCGAGGCTGCGAATAAACATTGCTACACGTGTAAAAAAGTTCTACCGAAATCTGAAGCTAAAACGACATGGTACAGGATCTTCTGTGCCGGTGGTGGATTCAAAGAACAAGACAGTGTATCAAAAAAAGATATTGAGCCTTGGCTTATGCAGTTCTTTAAAAATCACTATGGACCATTCATTATGAAGCCAGTAGTGAAGTTTGTTGTACTGATATCATTTGCCGTCTACATCGGTTTAGCAGTATGGGGCTGTACGCAGGTACGTGAAGGCCTTGAGTTGAAAAAGCTCGCTGCTGATGATTCTTATGCGTACAAAGCGTTTGAACTCGATGATGAGCACTTCAACGAATTCGGTCCACCCGTGCAAATGGTGTTACCAAACAAGCTTAGTTATTGGGAACCAGAAACGCAAAACCAACTTGAGATGATCACAGAAAACTTGGAGAAATCTGAGTTTGTACATCCTTCGATGTTCACTACCTCATGGCTTCGTACATACAACCGATTTTTATCACAAATTGGCGTTAACATTACTACTTTAAATCAGACAATGTTTATGATGATTCTGCGTGAACAATTCTTAAAAGTTCCAGAGTTTTCAGAATTTGCTCTTGATATTAATTTCAATTTTTCCAACATGAATAAACCATGTATTACATCATCACGTTTTATTCTTGCTACAACTGGGTTGTTTACGTCTGTAGAAGAAGCTAAGTTTTTAAAGGAAATGCGAAATGAAGTAGAAGAATCGCCGATTGATATCCATGTGTTTGGGCCATCCTTTGTGTACACTGAGCAGTTTCTAATTGTTGCACCAACGACAATGCAAAACCTAATCATTGCAACTATATGTATGTTTTTCGTTGCGTTGGTTTTGATACCGCACCCTATATGTGCCGTGTGGGTCACAATATGCGTTGCCTCGATCGAAGTGGGGGTTATAGGATTCATGACATTTTGGGGTGTCAACTTAGATGGCACGTCTATGATTAACGTTATTCTTTGTATTGGATTCAGTGTAGACTTCACCGCTCATATCACGTATGCATATGTCAGCGCAACAGACGAAAATCCAAACAAACGTGCAATATCAGCTCTTCATTCCTTAGGTATGCCGATTTTTCAGGGTGGTTTTTCCACGATTCTGGGAATGTTCGCTCTCTGTTCGTCTCCTGCTTACATTTTCCGGAGTTTTTTCAAAGTCATGTTACTAGTGATGGTGTTTGGGTTGTTTCACGGACTTCTTCTCCTTCCGATAATATTGAGTTTGTTTGGACGGTTTATGAGACCAAATCGTGAGAAGCAAGGTCAGCAGCATGAGGCAGTCAAGACGGAAGAGACAGGTGATGAAGGTAATGAAAAAAGCTTGTATAATAATTTGTTGGAAGGTGAAACGTTGGATCAGATAATTACAACGATATGAGTGAGTTTTGTTCAATGTGAAAATATTGAGAAAAAAAATCTATTTCTGGGTGGGAATGAACCTATGAATGAACCTATACAGTATAGTCTAATCTGGGACAGATGTTTTTAAAGACGACCTACATGGGAAAAGAATTTTTTAATGAGCTAGCAGAAAAAAAACAGGGTTACAGATAGTGAAATAAACAATGTTTAAATTTTACCTGCCTAACTATTTTGTCAGAAAAGGTAATTTATTCCGTCAGATGAACCACCTTAATTTATAAATGTTGCTGTATAAAATACACTGTCATTTCCATTTACTACACAATACAATTGTGAAAATTAATTGTTTATTTCTCTGTGTTCTTTTTTTCCTTTATGTTACTCTTATTGTGTAAGTTCACACATTTTAAATTATTATACTTAGCCAACCATAAATAAATGTCTGAAATATATTTAAAGTCTTTAAAAGACAGTTTAAACAATTTTTTTTTAAAAGACATTCAGCATAAATTTATATCAATCCATGGTACAATTTATGCCCATCATCAGTATAACATGTTTTTCTACTTTTTTGGGGTTTAAAAAACATATAGTGGCTTATTTGGAGGTGTGAGCTCCTTTTGAGACCTAAAATTAATTTATTAACTACTTTTGATATCAATTTTTGACAGATTACTAATATTAAATGTTGGCACTCCTGATGGACACATTGCAACCTAGCTTTTTAATTTCTTTGTTGACTAGATTTAAATTTCTCAATTACTTTATACTGAAATAAATTAAATTATATATTTATAAATATATATTTATAATGTATGTAAATAATTATACCTGTACAATTAATTAATAATTAAGTCGTAGCAATGTAATTTAACATTTTTGTGCAAGGAACACATTGTGGAAAAATGTTACATGCGATATGAGCTGGTCCAAATGTATTGCAATAACCTAATTGGTATTGGTTATAACATCATTAAACTTGTACCAACTCTCGGATTGAATAGTAGGCCTCAATGAATGTTTATGAGTTGGATACTGAGAATTTCAGGATTTATATAATGAATGAGGCAGAGCCAAGTTAGATAGAGCAGTCAATCTTTCAACTCATGAAATCTCAATTCAATGAATAAAAACCATTCATTAACACTACTATGAATTATTTCAACAATATGGGCCTAGGCCTAGACTTTTTTGTGTAGAAAGAAGGTGCTGCCTGCCTTCATTTAATTAATCTATCTTGAATCAAATATAAAACCTTGAAAACATCATCTTCAGTACATATATTTGTTTAGTGTTTCAGAAATTCTTATAAAGTGCCACAATAGCACATTTGGGACTTTAAAAACGGATTAAAATGTACATTACATAGAGGCTGCATTATTCCCTGTCATAAAATCTTTCTAACAGTATATGTTTCTAACTTTAAAATTATTTTTTTCTTTTATATTCCACCTGCAGCTGATGTCACTGAGAGTGATTTAAACGGTGTGGTATAAAGTACTGTAATATTTAATGTTGTTTACTAGTATTTCAGCTATTTTGTTTGTTTATTCCATGCATGCTTTCAAAGTTATAGTTTTGGTAGTTCTACAGTAGGGTAGAAGAATACAGGGGTATGAAAGTATAGTACTGTAGTATGTACACCAGCGTGTAGTGGGTGTGGCTTCAAATTGGTGTGTCTGATTGGCTATTGTTATGCAGCTATATTTGGTATTCCTTCCTCTTTTGAGCTGTGATTACATTGTTTGAAGTAACACTCTACTACAGTCAACTCTCCCAATACCGGACTCTCGGAAAACCAGAAACTCTCCCAATACCAGACTTTTCTAGAGGTTCAAAATGTCCCATATTTATTTTTACCATTAAAAACACATTCTGAATACCGGCATTTGGTCAAGAGTTTTTTAAGCATCATCTGACTAATACCAACTGTACAGAATTAAAATCCATATTGCTAAAGTATAACTATATTAATCAAAAATGTTTGCACTGATGAAGGGCTAGTGTTTTTTCATGAAAGCTCTGCTATTTTTTCTTAAATAAACTGCAAATATATTATCTTATCAAAATTGCTTATTGCTTGTTGATATCAATATATTAAAAGTTTGCAATGAAATTATTTAGTTTACCCTTAAACTGACACACTTTTTTTTCAAATGAATCCTTGACTTATTATGTTAAATTGCTATAAAATGTCTGTATGAAAATGTTTCTTTTTAAGGTAATACTGTGAAGTAAAATGTTTTGTTTAATTTAGTTTAAATGCAAATAAAATGTGGTGCTCTGCATGATACTGCCTTATTTGTTTAATCATACAGTAAGCTTTGATTTGAATCATGTGAGTTTTGTTTTATTGGTAGATAGCACATAATTCCTGGTAGCACTAGAACAATAGCAGTGGCAGATCCAGAGAGTAACCCCTTCCAACACACTGCCCAACCCATTCCCTACATCCCAACACATGATACTTTTATGTTTTTATCTTGTGATATTATCAAATAATCAACCTTTAAGCTCTGTCTACACTATCAAATTTATGTGACAAAAAATGTGATGCCCATATGGACATGATGAAGTCATATCAGTACTATATTTAGGCATATCACTATCATATTTGGTCATATCACTACCATATTTGGGCACATACTATTTTTGTCAAACTAGTTTGATAGTGTAGACAGAGCTTGGCATATGATTTATTCAGTTATAAAGATGTGTTTAATAGTTCTATTACAGTAACACTCACCTTCGGGATATTTCCTGTAAAACCAACAAAGGGCAATACAGTACATGTTTTAGCACTACACTAAACCCTTATTAAGGGGACACACCTCTATTAAAGGGACACTCTGTTCATTCCCGGAGGTGTCCTTACCCACTGTATTAATATTATGGTGAAGTTATACACAATTATTTTGGATGTGAAATTCCTGAATCTGCCAACTGCATGAATCCATACTGCACAGCAAACCCAGAATCATAAACCACCAATATTTTTTTTTTCAATTTTTGTGGTTAAAAATTGTTTTTTATTGTTTCTTTCCTTGAAATGTTATTCATCGAAAATACATTTTCTTGGCTGTAATTCAAACTTTATGTAATATAAATAATAATTTTTAATTTATACAACAATGTATGTGTCCAGAATAATAAGCTTGTTTTTGTCCTTAATTAGGGTACAGTGTTGGAATGTTATATCTTCTAAGAAAGATTTAGTTTAGATCTGAGCTGAATTGTTCCGCCACCAGTTCTTTTTAATGCAATAATGTTTCATTTAGCACTTAATATATTTACACAGTACTGTAGATCCATAGTTATTAGTAGCACTTAAGTACATGCCTAATTTTTAGTTGTACTTGGACCTGTTATATTAGTTTATGTAAAACGTAACAATGTGTCTTGAATGGTACATCACCACGCTTTATACATAGCCTAAGTACATGCCTTTATTTTAGTTGTACTTGGACTGTTATATTAGTATATGTAAAACGTAACAATGTGTCTTGAATGGTACATCACCACGCTTTATACATAGCCTAAGTATGCCTTTATTTTAGTTGTAAAACTTTGATTTGACTTTGGTTGAATCTGTTAAAGTAGGGTAGACCTTGTATTACAAGATAAACGTTTTTATAAATAAGTACACTTGCCAAAAAGTTAACCTATATCCTACAGTAGTTCATTATTAAGCCAATGTCTGCTAACGTAATAATTGCTTTACAGTTTAATTCCGTTTCAATCTCACCATACAATAAATACATATTATTCTTAGGGTCTTTGACCAGATTGTGGATCCACCGAAAATATATTTGCTATTGGCATGTGACTTGTTAATATGTGACTATGAACCTGTTTGTTAAAACTTGATGTTATATAATTATTTTCTGTTAATAAGTTACTATGGACCTGTTATATAAGTTGATGTTATTATAAGTACTTTACTTATTCTCCATGATGTTAATATATAATTATTTGTTTTCAATTAATTGTTAACCAGTGCGGACTATGAGCCTGTTTTATACATTTATTATGGAGAATAAGTAAAGTAACATAAATAATGTAACGTTTTTTTTTCAACCGTTGTTAATCACTGGCTATGCTGTTTGTACTATAAGTTGATGTTATATAATTATTTTTTTGTCAACATTTGTTAGTTCATGAACTGATAAAACATAATTATCACCCATAGTTCAAGGATTTACTCATCAATATAAAAGTTATTTTAAGAAACATTACATAAAACAAATTCTAACCATTTATGAAAAGATTATATTTATCCAAAAAACATAAATAAATTGCAATCTAACTGAAAATATAAGAAATGATATATAATGTGATTTATAGTAAAACAATATTAACAAATGGGTTATTTATATTAAATGAAAATACAGGGTGGTAATAACAAATTATAAATGATTATATTTATTTTAATCAGTAATAATAAGTATGTACTAGTAAATATTAAAGTGACTAGCTTGATTGTCTTTTAACTGTGATATATATAAAAGGTGGCCTGACTGATTTTGTGATGTTAGCAATAATAGTTTTGTGACAGGGTGTGACAATTAGTTCTTATCAAATATTCTTATATGACATTTAACATCTGGGTGTCGTCACTCTTTGAAAAAGTACTTGCAAGGTGAAAATGCAAATTTTAAACCTGGATACTTCACAAAACTCAGGACATTTGTAATTAATAATCTAATTTAACCTCAGTAAATAAATGTAATGAAATCCTGTGCTATAAATGCAGCATCAAGAGGGGAAAAAAGATTATTATAAATCTCATTTTCAGGTTATTCTAACCCTTTGTGTGTTTAGTATCTGTTATATATGTTATATATTTAGCAGGAATATGTTCTTGGGTATAAAGTACTTGATTCTAAAATCTATCTATTTTTCTGACCGATGTTGATGTGTTGTTTTAAACCAAGAAGAGTGTCCTCTCATTGGTTCCAAAGTTGACAATGTTATTCGTAGTGTAATTTGCTGAGAGTTTATTGAAATAAATTTATTGAACAAAGTCTAGTATATTTTTGTCAATTTGTTTATGTAATGACTTTGCTCTCTACCTTGCCTGTAATTAGAAAGCATGTGGTTTTAAAAAAGTCTGTAGAGCAGTTTGTTTTAACAACTACACATATTGCCTAATTTACTGGATCTTTTTATACACACAATACTATTTGTCAAATTCAATTAAGCCTATATATGTTTAATGTATTTTCTTTCTTATTTATTGTATGTATTTGATTACTGTTTTTGTTTGTTGAATACCCGGCAATACAACAGAACATCTACATAACATATTTTATTAGAAATAAAGATAAGAATAGTGTTGATTAACTTCAAAATAGATGCATTGGGTTTGCCTGTTCAACTAATTTGTGATTCAATTCAAGAAACATTTATTGACCAAAAATATTATATCATAACAATTGGCATATAATATATATAGTCAAGAGACTACAAAAGGCCCAATGGGCATGTCGCTGTAGTCCCTCTTTACATTATACAAATAATAATAATACAACACTAAATCTTAATTAGCCGTTACGTACATTAATATTATATATAAAAGAACACAGTATCTTAATTAATTAATTAGGTTACCATCTGAGGTATACATTATCATCATCATCATCATCTATAAATACACCCAATTATTTGTGTTGTGTTCATTACTAATACAATTTTTTGTCTTATGCGACAGCATTGGAATTTCATTCAACAAATATATTTGTATTAAAAACGATTGACCGCAATATAAAGGTTAATTGTAAATATTGATTAATGCTAATTTGCATAAGTAACAATTTTACGTGGCTTATGCACAATATGTTTCAAACAGTTTAATGTAACCTGCACGTCGTACACGCTGCTGTATTGATTATGTTAATAAGTGGCCAATATTTTTTATTTAGACGACAGGAGAATCAGGGTGATGTAAAATTCTCCCTGAATATATTTTATTTTTGTCTATCGCCCTCTATTTTAACCATATGACTCTCATGACATGCGTTTCAGAATTTAATAGTAACTTTTATATATTTGAAATTTTAACATGTAAATAAAAATCATAGGCCGACTATACGCTGTAAAATTAATTAATAATATATTGGAGTTTGACCTCGGACACGATGGCCAGCTATACAGCTCCGCCTACAAATCAATCTGTTTCGACTGCGCTTGCTGGTGAAGTTAAGATTGCAACCAAGTTAATTTATCTTCATGTACCGGTATGTTTACTAGTCTTCTCTTTTGTTAACATACCAATGGCGATACTGAAATTTAAAAAAAAAACAAGCGTAAGTTAAGCGTTAGCAATAGGATTTTTAAAATACAGACTAGACTAAATAGACTTACAAGCTATACTTTTACTATAACATCAAGTAGGCTACTTTATGAGTTTACCTTCTTCCATTGTTGTGGATTTGTTCACAAATACTTGCTTATCTCGTTGCAGCTCCACTATTTTGTTAGTTCCTGGTCCAAAAATCGTCAATAGAACCGGTAATGCGAACAATGCGTGAAATAAACCAAACAACATTAGCAAAATGATTGTTCTAAATGCATTAATTATTATTGAAGATGAAGAAAGCAGAAGAAAAACTGCAGAACCGGAAATGACGAGAGTTGTCTGCACAACAGGCATTCCGATTGTGTTTAGTGCGGACAGAGCTCTCAGATTGGACGATTCTGCGTCTGACGTAGCATACGCGTATGTCACGTGCGTCGAAAAGTTTACACTGAAACCAATGCTTAAAATCACTGCCATCATTGTAAAAATATCAAGCTCAACACCCCAAAATAATAAATAACCTTCGACCCCAGCCTCTATAGAGAAAACACCTAACGTGATCCAAACTGAACAGACTGGATTTGGGACCAAGAGAAGAGTGAGTACGAACATGCATACTGCTGCGATTAAGAACAGCTCAAGGGTTTGGGAAACAATATCTTCATGTTGCTCTGTAACGATGAAAAATGAACTAAAAACAACTACTTCTGAATTAGCCGTTTTAGCTATATCTCTCATGTCCTGTAAGATCTTAACTTTATCTGAATGTGTGTACGCATTACATGTCGCCAAAATAAGAACTCGCGAATTAATGATCCTGACATCTCCAGATTTACTGAATGCCAAATCAAGTTTAAACTGTTTTCCCGCCGATGATTTCAAAAAGTCATTTTGTAACTTTTCTATATAAATGTCTTTTGTAACATTTGTACAACTTCCATATGAATTCGTAAGAAATGTACAATATTCTTTATACCACGATAGCGTAAATTCAGGTCCACAAATGTACTCGTTTGACTCGAACGACTGTGTCATCTTCTCCACTGTACTCTGAGTGTCTTTCTCCCAATATTCCAGGTCTTCCATCATTACGTACACCGATGGACCATACTCTACTAAATTGTTCGATTGGAATAATTTTGATGTGGTGATCTCGGCGTTGATGTCTTCTTGAACGCTAGAGATGGTCGTACAACCGTAAATCGCAAAACCTTCATACAAGACAAGAACCACTATGATAAGAAATTTACTGAAGCGGTGCATTACAAACGGTCCTAGGTACGTTTTAATAAACCACGAAATTAATGGCTTCAGTTGATATATTGTAAGTTCCTCATTATTATAATTTACTCCACCTGCACAAAGACATTTGTAGATAACATTAGAAGATTCGCTTTCTGGGTCAACCTTTACACAAGTGAAACAGTGACGATTTTCCATTTCTCGTCTGCCAATATAGAAGAGACACGCGCCAAAAAAAGTTAGTTGATAAGCATACGTGAAGACAAGGGACAACCCTGCACATAAGCATGGTACTCGGATGCACATAAAAGGGCTAATTGCTCCAATCATGTAAATTATGATGTTGGCCAAGTGTGTGATTGAAATAGACATAATTGCGTCACTGTAACACTGTATCAGACGATTTTCTATCGACATCATCATAGGATTCGCTTCGCGCCAAGAATACAGCAAAACAAATGTGTTGTCGAGTCCAATACCTACAAAATTAAACAATGAAATAGAAAAACTTGTTAGTCTATAATACATCAACTAAGTCCTTCAAATATTTCAACCGATTTACTTCAAGAGATTATAAAAATTAAATTTAAAAAAGAAGAAAACTTTTAAACAGATCGAAACGTGTTTCGTCTCTTTATTTCGAATTTATTTTATCTAGAAGTCAGTGAATCGTCTGATATATGAACGATGTTAAGATTAGGCTACCTAAAGATTGGTTTCCACTAAGACGTAGACGCAACGCAAGTTGGTTGATCCGCGCGTCGTGATTGGTCAACGATAACGTCCAAGTGACAACCAATCACTCAGGGAATACTTCTTCTATTCCAAACAAATTTTGTTAGAATTGACGAATTAACCTTCTTTCTTATCATGATTTGTACTAAGTCTTGTGACTTTGTTTCTGTACCAAGTTTCTTAACACGCATCTCATTTATTGATACCTACCTAATGTTAAAAACACGACTCCAATAACACCAACGTTTAAATCAACTTGGAAGAAGCAGACCAGACCACATGCCGATATAAATGCCAAGACTGCCGATATTGTTCCGGAAAGAGCTACCATCGGTTTGCTGAGAACGCAGTCTGCCATCATGCAGCTCATCGAAGCCAGAACAACCATCGCAATAAAACTTACAATAATGACGGGTAAATTATCTTCTAATGCAGACGACATTTGTTCAGACGGTGTCTGAGAGGTGTAGTAAGCAACGCTAATAATTTCAGATTCGTAGTTATGCAAGAGGGTAGTTATTTCTTTTTCCCACTTTGAAGAAAACATACCGTATGTGTCTGGTTTGAGAACATACGTTAAGATTATCAAACTAGCCGACTGTATATTACGCGTCTGGTTACGGGTAATGACGTCACCCAGCGAATCCCCAAGAAAAAACGTTACGCCGTCAGAACGCACAGTGGATGGGTACGTAAGATCATTTAATGAAATACAAGTACTGTTCCCGTAAAAGACATCTACAATCGGGTTTAACACACATGTATCGTTCCACTTTGCACACAAGTTTGTAAATCCAAAAGGTTCTCCTTCCAGAACATATCTTCTTATTGAGTTGTCTAACTGTAGAATTTCTGTCAAAACGTCATCACTGATCACATTACCTCCTGATGATGACGTAATTCGAATGGTGCATCCTTTCTCGGCCACTTTCGTTCTGCGATTATTCGAGTAGCTTGAGTAGTCGGTTGGAAAGTACATCTCGGTGTGATATTGTTCATACACTGCTTTGGAATACAATGGCGTAAACAGATCACTAACATCTTTGTCAATAGTTACGAAGCAGAAACCAAAACTTAAACAACATGTGACAACAACGGGTATTAATAAATACGATAGCGGCCTACGAGATATTGAAATACTCAAATTATGTGAACATTTGTTGAGTTCTCGGCGAATATGTGTTGCAACGTCCATGTTTGTTGATTAAAGCTTGTTGGCTCTATGATAATTATGACTACCAGCATATTATTATGTGACATTGTGTCTTTGTTTCATATTGTAGACTTCCATAATTGTGTGAACAAATGGGTGGGCTCGTTAGCAATGAAACAAGGCGTTAAATATCGCATATATACTTATTCTTCTTCGTGAAGAGACAGGGTAAAGAATTGTCATAGTTGTTTGTTTACCAAAGAGATTGCTGTACAATAAACGAAAGTAGAGTTTGAGAAAAACGAATTGCTTTATTACTCAATATTCCTCCTCCGAAAATATAACATGGGCATCTATATTTCCTTTCAAATATCGTATAGGCCCGCCGCTACGAAAATTTATCAAAACATAATTTTCAATGGTTATTAAATGAGACTAATACGACCTTAATCAATATAAGCCTCGTAGTTTTGGTGGTATGTGGAAAATGAACAGTTCTTACAAAATATGAAAAAATAAATAATATATGGGCAAGGCTATGGAAATACACGCCTATATATTTCCCTTTGCCAATTAAAAAAAGCTTGGTTTAGTGGAATAAATAAAAGATTATTTCTGATTAAAAACAAGAGTTATAAAATTATTACTGAGAGGGGGATAGATATAGGAAGAGTAAAAAATTAATTTGACTCTTCCCTCTGGTTAAATAATAGAGGGCGCTACTTTGTTTGTATTAGGCCCGAATGCGATGAAAGATCGAATCGATCATCAAGAGAAGATCAGAATAAACAACATACTGCCTGATGAAAAGTATGAAAACAATGTTTTTTAAAAATCATTCTTTAATATTAAGAGCATTTGTTTTTTGAAAACAATCTGATTTAACGGTAAGCATTATCCTGTCCGTTTTATTACACTTCATAAAGAAGAGATGTAGCCTATAAAAATAGCTAGGCCTAGGCCCTAGGTAGGTATGCTAAAAATATAATGAATGGCAATTGAATAGCCTAGTAGTAGTAGAGTATTGAGGACGGCTAGGCTGGGCTTAACTAGGCCTAGGCTAGGTAGGGGCTAGGCCTAGTTAGTAGGTCCCCTAGCTAGGCGCGCCTAGGCTAGGCCTAGGCTATCATATGATTATTCACATCTAGCCTATGCTATGCCTAGGCTTGTTAGATAGGACTGGTCCTAGCCTAGTACAACATTTCAGTTGTTTTCCGTTACAAACGTTAAACTGTGTGTGGTCAATTAGGCCTGCTTTAAAATTAATTGTTTTTAATATTAATTAAGAGTGTTTATGTCGACACAGTTGAGTTAAATACAAGCACCCTGTGTCATTCCCTGGGTACTAAATTAGATGTAAAAGGATTTATCCAGACCACAACACAAATAAATTTTGTACTCTGCAATGTAAAAGTGGTACATTAAATATTTATTAGCAAGATGAATGTAATCTAAATAAGAAAATAGGCTCTAACCCTAAATCCTTCAACGCCTTCTCCCTCCTCCATAAAAAAATCAACAAAACAACGGCCCTAGATCTTCATGTATTCTAGGGTTATAAAAGAACAATAAAACCATTTTTAGGCAACAATCAGCTAAAAACAATTTTTTTGACTCTTTGAAATGCTTTCCCTTACACTACAGGTTTATATTGAAGATGGCAGTTAGCGTTGTCAGCTCTGATCTTGCCCTCGATCCACTGATCAGCTGTAAGTTATGTATGCAAGAACACCCTGTAAAAGCTATGCATACTATGCACCAGTGTAGCTGTATATATTGTAAAAAGGTACGTATTATGCACTTGTCAATTGTATGACCCACTATACGACCCCCGGGAGAGGTGCGTCATTTGTCCGATGTGCGTCATACTTTTGAATACCATGACGCACCCGTGCGTCAAAAAGATAACTTACCTTTAGGTGACCATGACGCACCCATTTTGACGCACTGTGACCATGTTGTTTATGATATGGTGGGTGGTAAAGTGACGGACATTGACACACCTTGTTCATTGATGTGATGTACCATCTAGGTTTTTTGACGCACCTCTGCGTCAGTAATTATTTGTGAATGACGCACCCATGACGCACCTCTCCTGGGGGTCGTATAGTGGGTCATACAATTGACAAGTGCATTAGTTTATCCCTTCTATCGATCTAAAGATTAGGAAATCTGTGAGTTTGACAGAAAGCCACCCAAACCAAGATTCAAACTCTAAACCTTCTGCTTGATTGGGCTTATTGGTTATATAATACAGATACGGATACCAATACATTGATTGTTAATTTCCTGTTAAATTCATCAGGAACACTTTGAAGATGATCAGACAATTTATGAATAACAAACCATTGTATTAGATCCTTCTTAAATATATTATGAAAACTTGCTATGGATAGAAGCAAAGGATTACTTTCAGTTCAGTTCCAAATCCACGACATAACCACATGCACGCTGTTTTCTTTCAGTTTTTAATTATTCATTGTTAATGCAAATCTATCATTATAACCTGAGTTAAATATCACCCCTAATTTTCACAAAATTGTATTTATTAACTAGGCTCAGTGTCTTGAACTATACATGCCCACCATACATTATTTTTTTTAAACGTGTCAACTGTTTTTTTTTTAAATTGGGGTGTGTTTTTTTTTTTTTTGCAGTGTTTAAAACAATATCTGAGTCTTTTGATAAGTGAAGGGTCTGTGAGCATAATAACATGTCCAGATGGAGAATGTCCAGAGAAAGGAAAGATAAACGGGACAGAGGTCAGTTTGTATGATGATACATAATTTTAATATTGAAATAGAACATGACGAGACTACTACTAGTGTAATAAATATTTTATTTTGGAGATTACTAAAAACTTCGTATTAGAACTTGATTTAAATTATACCAGAGCAATGGTTCTTAATCTTACAATTTTGAATTTTTATATAGATACGTTTACTCGTTAACATGAAGGACTTTGAGCGATACAGACGTCTAAAGTTTGAAATAGGTAAGTTTAATGAAATTGTGTATGATTACAATATAAGTTGTTTAAATATTCAAATACCATATTTCTCAATGTGCTTTATATTAATCTTCACCTATATATAGTAGACCCACCCTTCTTTGGGACACACCTATTAAGGGGAACATTCCTGTCAATCAAATGAGGAGCAAGGTATGTTTCAACTATACAGCCAAACCTATTTGTGGGACACTCTTATTAAGGGGAACATTCCTGTCAATCAAATGAGGAGCAAGGTATGTTTCAACTATACAGCCAAACCTATTTGTGGGACAGTCTTATTAAGGGGAACATTCCTGTCAATCAAATGAGGAGCAAGGTATGTTTCAACTATACAGCCAAACCTATTTGTGGGACACTCTTATTAAGGGGAACATTCCTGTCAATCAAATGAGGAGCAAGGTATGTTTCAACTCTACAGCCAAACCTATTTGTGGGACACTCCTATTAAGGGGACATTTATGGGTCCTTAACTACATACATACAATCTTGAATGAAGTGAATTTTTTTTCATAAGCCTAAACATTTTGTTGAGGAAATTAAATTATTTTTAACTGATTTTGAAATATTTGAAATAATAATCTGTTAGAAGTATATTTCTTCTTTGTGTAATATGAATAAATTATATACAGTAATCCAAAAAAAAAAAAAAAAAAAAAAACCTATTTGTGGGACACTCTTAATAAGGGAACATTCCTGTCAATCAAATGAGGAGCAAGGTATGTTTCAACTATACAGCCAAACCTATTTGTGGGACAGTCTTATTAAGGGGAACATTCCTGTCAATCAAATGAGGAGCAAGGTATGTTTCAACTATACAGCCAAACCTATTTGTGGGACACTCTTATTAAGGGGAACATTCCTGTCAATCAAATGAGGAGCAAGGTATGTTTCAACTCTCCAGCCAAACCTATTTGTGGGACACTCCTATTAAGGGGACATTTATGGGTCCTTAACTACATACATACAATCTTGAATGAAGTGAATTTTTTTTCATAAGCCTAAACATTTTGTTGTGGAAATTAAATTATTTTTAACTGATTTTGAAATATTTAAAATAATAATCTGTTAGAAGTATTCTGCCTTTGTCTGATATTCGTTGGTTTCCGTAGTTAGGGTTAAGGATTAAAATTATTTACAAACATAGTTCATGTTTCTTCTGTAGTTTAATCCCATTTTGAATAGCAAATTTGACCTTTCTCATGGCTGTTATTTCAGATGCATTGCCAGCCATACAAAACAAACCGCTATAGAAATTTACCTGTAGCCATTACACTGTAAAAAAATGTATACATAAATAATCAACAATTCAATTTCTCAGTTACGTGATTATGGAATAAATTACATTAATATATGTGTCATGATTTTATTTTATTCATTGATTATAGAGTGGAATGTGCAACCCAAGTAACAGTCGTTAGTAAATGTATAATTTAAAATGAGCATCCATTTATTTCAATTGCTAAGCTAGATTACCATTTACAGAATTCAGTAATCTTATAAGTATGCATCTGTACAATACAAAATTCCATGCTGTAAACTAAGACTAGTTTTAGTGTATAGTAATGGAACTGATAGAATTAAGTGAAAGTCTTATATAACAAGTCTACAGGGTACACATTCAAAGGTTATAGTCATAATACTAATAGAAAATAAAAAGCTTTCAATGAATGGTATGTTAACATTATCCTCCTTCTCAATGCACATTACATAAGCCATGTAAAGAAAATTAAATGTTTAATTTAATGTTTTTCAATGTAACTTTTGACCCAACAGGTGTTAATTGTTTTTGTTACAAATTTTATTTGTTTGTAGTGGTTTTTTTATGTAAATTTAAGGAAATCTTTAAATTATGTTGTGCTGTAAGTTGATGATTAAGATGATTGGCCATATTTACACACAGTGAGATATTTCTCTTAAACACAGTTATAATAATATAGTCAATAAATCTACAGTACTGTATTCACCTAAATTTTTAAGATGTATTTCCTTATACCCATTTCACACTTTTTTAACAAGTTGTTAAAAGGCTTCATGTCTGTGGACATGTCAATCTTGGGGGAGGGGGTGTTTTAGGGGTAAAAGTCTTTTCCTTGATTGGTTGATGTGGTCAAAGGAAAAATGACAACTCCGCCCTTTTCAAAAACATGTTAGGCTTTGTTTATTATTAACCATTAACTGAATTTAACCTATTATTAAAGCACTGGTTAAATTCAAAATCCTAGGAAATGTGTCTAAAAATACTAAATATTGTGTTTGTAACAGAGGTTGATTTGGATCCTCATCGTACTTGGTGCCCTGAAGTTGATTGTGAGACCATTTGTCACGTGTGTAGTGGTGACCTTCTCAAAGCAAGATCAGTAAGCTGCCCAACGGTCAGTATATACCGAATCTATATATAGAATAGGACACCTCCTATTCAGGTGACACCCTATTATGAGCACATTTTCTAGTGGAGCAATATGTTTCTTAACATTATGAACAACTCCTATTAAGGGGACACTCCTATTAAGGGGACACTCCTATTAAGGGGACACTCCTATTAAGGGGACACTCCTATTAAGGGGACACTCCTATTAAGGGGACACTTTGTTGGGTCCTGAAGGAGTCCCCATATACAGTATTAAGAAAACGCTTTGTTTCCCATGAAACGATTGAGGGGCATTATATGTTTTAACACTACGCCCAACCCCTATTCAGGAAACACACTATTAAGGGAAACAATGTGTTTATGTGCTATATATTCAATAAGAAGACATGTTATTTTGAATCATCGTTGAAATTGCTATGTCCTCTGTATCTAATTCTAATTGGTTCACATAGCTTATGATATTAAATTGAAGAGAGAAAATATAAAATTTGGGTTATTTAAATAAACAATGGAGTCAAAAATTATTGATTTTTATTTAAAATATATATTTATTATATTATATGTTCTTTAGTGTCAATTAGAATTTTGTTCAGTTTGCAAGTCAACATGGCATCAAGACCAAACTTGTTCAGAGTATGTAAATTATTTGAAGTCACAACCAGAATCCAGTTGCAAAGGTCGCGATACATTCAGGTAAGAACATTTCATCTATGGACATACTTTGTACAAAATAAAGAAATAATATAAAACTGCTTTAGATATATGTCTTTATAAAGGAACTTTGTATCACTAATATAATACGCTAGGAAATTGTTCAATTTTTAAAAAGATGGCAAATTAATTAATTATAGAACCGTTTTCTATGCCAATGAGTAATAGATTCTGTTAATTATTTAAAATGTATTGTTTAAAAACCCTCAAAGATACATAAGCTTTATCGTTTTGGGACAGTCAACTGATCAACGAAATGGTGTATAATCTTTTGTATAAAATTAATACCATCTTGAAATAACTACTATTTAGTACTGTTACAATTATGATATATATATTGTGTAAATCTAACCTGGATATACTGTAAACCTACCCCAAAGTTTGAGCAGTACACTGTAATTGAATACAAAATATAGACCTACTATATGTTGGTAACTTTGTTAAAGGCCTGCCTACTAAAAAAAAGAGACCATGCCTTAATTTTGAAAGTTTTATTTTTTTAGCATTCCATTTGAAAGTGAAGTAGAATCGAACATCAAGCGCTGTCCAATGTGTCACATCGCAATAGAACGTGATGAGGGGTGTGCGCAAATGATGTGCAAACGCTGTAAGCACGTTTTTTGTTGGTACTGTCTCACTAACCTGGACGATGACTTTCTGTTGAGGCATTATGATAAGGGACCTTGTAAAGATAAACTGGGTCATTCCAGGGCTTCTATCCTGTGGCATCGCACTCAGGTAAGAGTTTTTGTATATTTTGCATAGAAAACAATCTGAGTAAACTAATTTGATAGAAATTAGCCATAAGCCACATAATGAAATGTCCCTATTCAGGTCTGTACGCTGTCACGGTAATAGCCAGAGAATTGTCCAATTTCTTCAACAACCAAGCACAGGTCTGGTATGAAAGTTCAGAACACACAAACTGAAATAAATTTCAGTACTGGTTGTACAAAATGTAACTAAATAAAAACTGATACAAATTTAAGCAAAGTAGAAATTGTAGATGCATTTATCATGCTTTTTTTATATTTGGTGTTTAAGTGATTTTTAGAAGGATCTTTCGTTAATATAATTATGTTAATACGATAAAAAGTGATTAAAATTGGACTATTGATATTGATGTTTTTACAGGTAATTGGCGTGTTTGCTGGTTTTGGACTTCTACTTCTACTCATGTCACCATTCCTAGTTCTTGCAGCCCCTTGTATACTTTGCTGTAAATGTAAAATATGTAAATGCTTCCAGGATGACCCAGATATTTCCTAGAAGATGACCTTTGGGATAATGTACATTTGAGATGACCTCTCAGCAGTACAAACTACTGCTTTCTTTATTTTAGCAATGCATTTTTTTATTATATTTTAATATGTTGTCAAATTATTTATGAGATAATTTATAATTCCAGGTATGTTATACCAGGCTGTAGTTTGTTGTTATTTTTAGTTTAGTTTTAAATATTTGTTCAGTCTATTCCAAGAAGTGCACCCTCTATGGTTATAGTATATGTTATAAGTGGCCTTGCTATAAAATTAACACTATAAAATAGGTTAAGTTAAAGAAGATTTACTAACATGAAGGGAGTATACTGTTTTTATTAGATAAGTACCTGTATATATTCAATATTTACTTTAGTAATATAGTATAACATTCCTATAAATTATATTTTACAAGAAAATAGATATACTGTACTTGTATAATGTTAACCATAACAAAAAATACCATTATAGTTAAGTTTTAATGTAGTAAATTTAAGTAATTAGGTCCGAGATTTCCTTATACTTTTCATGTGATTTTCTATGGTTTTTTGTCAGTTACTGTCATTTAAATATCATAACATGATGTACACAATCAGTTTGTTAAATAAAAGGTGGATTTGTGTCTAGATGGAACTGAAAACAAACTCAACTGTCGCTATTATGCTTCGCAAAACTGAACGCAAAATAACAAACTATGTTTAAATAAGCACAGATGAACATGTTAAAATCTTGTGCATGCAATATGGGCAATTGTGACCAGTTGCAATCACACACACTTGATGTGACCAGTTGCAATCACACACACTTGATGTGTTCAGTTCCGTTGTTGTTGTTGTTGAGTTACTCAAGTTCTTTGAGTTTTCAGTTTCAGGTAGACATAAAACCAAATCCCTGAAATAGTTCATTTAAATTATAAAAATTATAGACTTGTAAATCAATAATTTTAGTAAATAGTGTTCTATAACATAAAATCAGTTTCACAAAGATATGTTTTTACTTAGGGTTGTTGCTTAACTTATGCTTTTGCTATACAGTATGTTTAATTTTGGATTTTTGCTTTTGGTTAAATGTTATCCCCTACTGTAGAATAATATGTGCAATGTACCAGTAATAAAGTTAAGATTGGCAGTGCAAATGAGACAAGCATAGAAATGTTAAATATATAAGTTTATAATTTCTTGGTAAACAAAGAAGCTATGACCTAGAACATGTCATCTAAATGAAGTTAAAAGATGAACTGCCGTTAATTCAGGATGAAAGTGCGAGAGTGTCAATTATGGGAATGGCATTGCAGGTCATCTGATGACATTGCTCCTGTATTTTCATTCAATACTTTTTAAAAATATACTACTACAATAATAATTTCACTGTTCTACATGATATGCGAGACTGAAAATATTCTTCCCATTGATCGACGGATACAAAACATTCATTATTTGTTTAAAATATCATCACACACCTACTGTTTTTAAATTAATCTATTTAACACAATCAGTCACAAACCTTGCTTTGTGGAAAAAAACCTTATACAGTATAGAAATTTTACTTTGCAATAGGCATGTGATACAAATTAACCAATCACATGGCAAGGATTCACAGGTTATACTGTATTATAAAAAATAGTTTGTAATTTTTAGTAATAAACATCTGTAACAAAAGGATTGTACAAAGCACGGTTTTGGTTTATAGATGCTAAATAAAAGTATTGTGTTGAAATGCATATTCCAGATGATTTATACTTGTGTTATTAAGCTGTCATTTTAGCAATCTGTAAGACTGACTGGTCTATACTGGCAAGACTTTAAAAACTTTTCTTTCGATACGCAAAAGATATGAATGAACCTCGTATTGTACATCTTTCCAGAGATCAAGGATCTGAACATGCAGGATAATCCAGAATGCAACCGGGCCCAACGTTAACTTCGGTGATCTGACGAGAACCAATGTTTCAATGAAGTATTAGGGGATAGTGGGAATTTTGCTTTGACATGGTGCAGTAGGCTATCAAATTGAACAGAATTGTGGTAGGAAAAAGTATTTTAATTATCCATGGGAAGGGGATGAGTGTTTAGGGTGGGGATGTAGGCCTATCACCATGACCGAAACTGTATTGGGAACAATACTGCCACCGAGGGATTATGGGTTGGGAGTGATAATTTGTACTGGAAGCGTCTTATCTGGAGTGTGTTGGGAGGGAGGAACGAAAATACGGATGTACAGTATAATGAAGTAGTATATTGGAATTGTACTAGGAAAAGTTACTACAGTACTGTATATTTGAATTGATTGTGGCTGGGCTGGCGAGAGGAGAAAGAAGGCTGGGGACCGCAGTATCAAAATTCATATTTTAATTATCAGCCAATATGACACCTATTCATTTACACAGTACTGTACTTAAATCATAGCTATTGAAGCTAAAGTTGTGGGGTGTTATTGAAGAGGGGTGGAGTTTGGGGATTATAGAGATCTGGTGTTATGTACTGAGAAGGCTTTAAACTAATTTTGAAACCCGCCCTGGGGCGGGTATAATTCCTAGTACTGGATTATATATACAAAAACACAATTTAATAATATCTCTTTTATTTTTCCTATGTATTGTAAGACTACAGCCTGGTTTTTAATTACAAAACAAGTTAAATACATAATATTTACAGTATAAATTTGATGGTATAGATTTGTACTTGTCTGCTGTCCGTCCACCAGCTGCTAAAAGTTACTATAAAATAAATAGTGTTGAAACATATAAAATGGAAGGATAAATCACTTACTGTACTACTATTTAAAGCACAAACACCCAGAAATACAAGCAAATGTCATCGAGTAATTGAATTAAAATATAAAATTTAGTACCAATTAAAACTTTTAATACAAAAATTACGATTACAATATACAGAAGTAGTAGACTAAATGTAGACAAAAACTACAATCAAATGTTGTCCGAGAAATTGAATTAAAATATAAAATGTAGTACTAACTAAAAGTATTCACAATTTCTAAATGAAGTACTGTCCAGTCCAATGCCTTGCATAGGTATCTTTTGGCAACATTTTACGATTCAATAAACTCCAAATGGAATTGATTATTTTTGTGCTACTATTATCAAAGTGCAAGTAATAAAATGGCCAATAACACTGCAGCCTTGTGTGTGCACTTTGGCTGCCGTGAAAGACCTATAAACCCGTTTATTGTATTGCATTTTTCATCGTGTAGTTTAAAAATCTTCATCTATGCTAAACCGATGCGATTCTTTAGTGTTCATTACACCCATCTTAGCATACTCTCCTACTCGCTTCTCAAAGAAATTCGTTTTGCCTTCCAAAGAAATGTTCTCCATAAAATCAAATGGGTTCTCTACCTGCCAAATCTGAAAATACAAAACAATTATTTTTATGTTAATGTGGTACGTGGAATTCATTTAATCAATGCTGGTAGAACTGTACATGCTCAAGGGAACACTCGTATCACAAATTTATTTTTAATGACAGATAACCGTAATTAAATTTTAAGCCATATTTACAGTACGTCAATTAATTTACCTTATTGCACCCAAGTTCTAACAGCAGCCTGTTGGCGACAAATTCAATGTATCTCTTCATTAGCTCAGAGTTCATTCCAATGAGAGAGACTGGGAGTGCATCCGTGAGGAATTCCTGCTCTATTTCGACGGCATCCTTGATGATTGCAACTATACGTTCATTTGCTGGTTTGTTTTTGAGGTGTTTAAACAGTAAACATGCAAAATCACAATGAAGTCCCTGATAAATAATAAAGAAATAATATAAAAATAAAATTTATAACAGTAGGTGACAATACAAGGCACTATTAAGTTTCTGTGGGTTCGACTATTAATCCGGCCCAAAAGGACCTACGAAATAATCAAATTTGCTGTTACGTATATCTTATAGATTGTACACAGCATACTAAAAAAATAGAAACGCCATTATTTATCATATCAGGAGATTTTATTAATTACCTCATCTCTGCTAATTAATTCGTTTGAAAAGGTTAGACCTGGCATGAGTCCTCTCTTCTTTAGCCAAAAGATGGCAGCAAAAGAACCGGAGAAAAAAATGCCCTCAACAGCTGCAAATGCAATGATACGCTCTGCGAAAGTGGCATTTTCATGGTTGATCCAAGACAACGCCCAGTCTGCCTTCTTCTTGACACAGGGTAAGGTTTCAATTGCATTGAATAGTCGATCCCTGCAAAAGAAATGTATAATTATGAATTGCCACAGAATATCAGCATTATTTTGTTCGTGTATAATTAGGCAAAAAAGGTTCATAAGAGAGCCAGATGTGGAAATAGTGCCAGAAACAGTTGGTTTTGCAATGGATATTTTGTCTTTCTACTAAATTGTTTGTCATTTACAATTAGAGGGTACCATTATTGGCTTCCTAAGATGAGGTTGTGAAATACATGGGCCAGTGATTATAAAATTAAATCCGGATTTTGTGTATCATATGGATTTGGAAAAAACGTGCATTAAAAAACTATGCGTACCTTTCTCCTAAATCTTTGATATAAGTGTCTATTAGCAAGCTGTACATTTCGGAGTGAATATTTTCAATGGCGATCTGGAAACCATAGAAACATCTTGCTTCGGTGACCTGAACTTCCTGCATAAAACGCTCCACCTGAATTTGACAAAAAGGTGAAAAATTTTGTAATATAACCATTATATAGAACTTTCACTGTGCAATAGGCATGTGATACAAATTCACATGGTAAGGATACATAGGCATGCCCATCTACAAATTGTTTGTAAATAATCTTTTAAAAAAACATGATCTAGAACAAATAAATGTATGTTGATAATTGTGTAAACTTACCAAATTTTCATTGACGATTCCATCACTGGCAGCAAAGAAAGCAAGAACGTGAGAGATGAAGTGTCTTTCACCGTCCTTTAGTGAATTCCAATGTGCTATATCTTTTGATAAGTCAACTTCTTCTACGGTCCAGAACGAGGCCTCTGCCTTCTTGTACATCTTCCAGATATCTGGGTATTGGATGGGAAGGATAACGAATCGTCTTGGGTTGTCTCGCAGAAGTGGCTCATCCTAAAAGGTAAATAAAAAACATTTAGTTAATTGTTCAGTTATATCAATTATTATTGCAATATTAAATCAATCTCCTCGATACAAACTAAGAACTGGAATTGTGTTCAGGTTCAGATATTTTGGGCTGGCCTTATAATCATAATTGTTTTAACAACCATTTACATGATTATACATGGTCTTAAAACACTTACCTGAATATCAATCTTTTCAGTTTCAACGAGCTCTAATTTCTATAAAATAAAAAACATGTATTTTTGTTATAAAATAATGAATTAATAATAGCATTGTATGTTGTCCTATACTGTAGTTGGTAGACCAACTTACAGGAATTTATAATGAAAACAGATTTAATAATTTTAACAAATTCAGCCTGAGTGGATCCCTAAAAGGTCAATTTAGAAATTATAATATCAAAAATGATCAAAGCCTATTATACACATTAAAAAAACATCTTTTTTTAAAATATGAAATATTACAAGAACGCTTACTTTCTTTATAGCCTTTTTTTCATCAGATTTCTGTATATTCTGCAAAAAAAAAATTGAATAACTAAAATGAAGAAATAAGCTAGATTTACCTAGGCCTATTTAATCATTAACTGGAGGCCATTTGATTCCCGCACTTTTCGTAAAGCTTTTATGTTAAATCATTCAAGTGGATTAAATAAATGTCCTTCAAACAAAGGACACACACAGCAGCTGACAAAACAGATTAAGAGAATTGATCTTTTCTTACTATTTTATGACTATCACCAAGAACTTTCTTGACTTGCTTTGATGACTTTAGAACAATCTGAAAATAAATTATATTTCACTATTATTAATATAGGGTCAAAGCATATAGATAGGCCTAGCTAGGCCTATATATAGGCTATTATGGTATGGACTATGGCCGGCCAGGTTTTATTTTATAATCTTAATTAAACTGACCTATTTATTAGGCCTAGCCTAGATTCTTAAGTTCCAACCATGCATGATGGTTTGGTAGCGAAATGGCCTGGGCTAGTGATACGTACCTACACAAGTATAGGCCTAGACACACCCCCAATTGTAAAATGGAATAACCCTCTGCTGGCTTTTTAGTTATTATGTCTAGCCTAGGCCTAGTAGGTAGGCCTAGCCTAAGCCTAGGCCTAGTAGGTAGGCCTAGCCTAGCTAGGCTAATAAAAATACAACCACCACACACAGACAGAGGGAGGAAGCCGGGCATGGTTAATAACTAGGGCCTAGGCCTAGGCCTAGGCTAGCTAGATAGTTAGGCTAGCTAGGCCCGGGCCTAGGTAGGCTAATTAATAATACACCTAGGCCTAGGGGCCTAGCTATACACAACAGGCCTAGCTAGGCTAGCCTAGGCCATAGAATCTCTATAAATAGAATAGGAATGTGATTGTGAGATAAAAAATGTTCTTACCTTGTCCACATTTTCTTTGTTTTCATCCTTAATTTTTACAGACTCCATTGAATTGATCAGGTTCTTAGTTTTTCGTGGTGACATCATATTGACAGGATAGTGTTAAATAAGGCAGTTAGAAAAAGGAGAAGGATATGGCCTAGGTAGGTGAAGATTTAGATATGTGGCGAGGACTGGTGGTAGCACAAACACGTCTGATCCGCTGCGAAGAAAGAGCCCAGATGATTATTTCTTCGCGCAAATTTTAAACAGAAATCGAAATCTGGCGCCTTTATTGTGTTGATTATCATTATTATCATCCGCCAATCTGAACCAATCAGGCACCGGGATTAAGTATGTGGACTCTTCGATATTAACTACGGACACTTTCAAACATTAATCAAAATTATCAGTTATATCATTTCAAAACTAATATACATATTACACTGAATTCTTGAATGTAGTATGATTGAAGCGATTATTTATATTAGAATAACCATTGTATTTTGTACAAAATAGTGTAATATTCAAATACATAATGGAATGTTCCTGACCGGCCAGCTGGGTGACGCCCAGCCGATCATCCAAGGTCGTCGTGACGTGAGCTGTCCTTTTTGTATGTGGTTTTTAGAAATTTAGCGCGAAACTTCATTTGTTTGTCTACTTTGTTTGAGCATGGATTAAAGAATAGAAGGATATGCATCGACGTGAGATCAAGGGTTCCTTGACTCTCGCCGACAGACTGCGGACCGCCCACAATGTTACAGTTTAATTAACCGCAGGGTAACAACGAAACGGTCGCGTGCCTAATATATTGTTTACTGCACATGTGCAACGACATTTAACCTAGTTGGCTACGCTTCTTTCGCGCGTTCTTTGGTTGCATGATGTTTATGGTCAACTATTGACTATGTTGGTTTCTGCCGCGATTGATCTACGCTAATGATTTTTTTATGATGATTAAAGTAGCATTTTATGACCTGTAGTAGCCCTACATCTGAGACAATAACTATTAGTTGTCTCATTTGTTGTAAAATTACAAAATCAGCAAGAATGCTAGCCTAGCTAGGCCTTGTACTAACTAGGCTAAACTGGGCTAGTAAACCCTATGATTTGCCGACATTGATACTGCCTAGGTAGGCCTAGGCTAATCTTAAATACTCACCGTTGTCTTACTTCTTGTGTGAATAATAATAGGTAGGCCTACTTCGTTTGTTCGTGATCAAGTTTGCCCTGCGTGTACTTTTCAAAACGACCGCTAGGTAACGAATCGCAACTATACATAGCCAGCCAATCCCGGATCAGGGATCGCTGTTTTCATTCAATTAGGCCCGGTGATTGGATGTGATGTGGATGACATAACCACTAGCCAATCACCAGGCACTACAGTTTAAATATAATCACATCGATAATTAAGGAGATTTATGAAGAAACCACTGCTTAGCCATATATTAAAAAACACGATTGTTGTATGTCTGAACACCGGCCACGCTAACAACATACATGGTCAAATGCAAAATTTAATATTCTATAGATTAACGCAATTTTTAATGACAGAAGATGACAGGCAAATAAAGATAATTCAAATATAAAAATTGCATATTTTATTAATATTACCAACTACTTAAAATTACCAGTCGTAAGAAAGTGAACTTTTCGTAGTCCGATTGTGATGAAACTAAAACAGAATTATTCAGCAATATATGTTTGTTATCAATTAATCATCGACGCAGACATGTCAATAGAACATTCAGACTGCGCATACGATTTCTACATGGTTACGTTTTGGTCTCAAAAAAATGTAACAGTTGATTCGCAGCGTTTTACAGAGGGCCGCGGTTAGAGACATGGAGTTCAATGAACGTGTTTGTTTGATTGGCAGCAGTGCTTTAGTATAGGCAAGCGCGTTGTAAAATCGTTTGATGTCACCGTCGATGCATATCCTTCTATTCTTTAATCCATGGTTTGAGGGTGACGTTCCATTGTTACGTTAATTATGATGTAACATTACATCATTGCATTGAGGTCCATCATACAGGATCCATGGTAGTCCGGTTCTAAGACTAAGTTCGAATCATTATCAGTAAAATATTATTTTGGCATGTATTTTCCAACTGACACAAATTGAAACAGTGACTGACGACATGATGGACTAGTAATTGTAATAATAATGTAGTAGGCCTATCCATTCATATATAAAGTGGCCGATAAATGGTCGGGGCAGAGGATTCCCAGAGATTGTATTTTTTTTATAAATCAGCGTTGGTGCAAGGCACCAGGACCTTCCCGGCCCGATGTGTCCCGTTCTAGCGTAATTTGAGGCCGTTTTAATCAGATTTAGGGGAGGAAATTGTTGTCATTTTTTATGTGTAGGCCTACATACGATTATTTAATGATAATTATGTTTTATCTATTTATTTTAATACTGTGTAAAAATGATGAACTAAACACATCAATATAGAACGAATAGATTTTAAAGGCCAGGTACGGGCCGCTCAATTTCTATTGATCATACATTCCAATCATTATTGATCTAGTTTCCCCTATGTTTCATAATTTTTAGGATTTTATTTGTGTTTCACCAGCTTGTTGAATATTTAGCACTTATCAGTGGGGAATTGAAATTAGGCCTACACAGTAAAATCTCTATTCGTTTGTACACAAATGTTGTAAATAGAGAGGCATTTTTATGAAAAATAAACGGTGTGGTAGAAAATGTTATCAGATGGCTTTTTTGGCCGTGAGCATGCGCGAGTAGAGACAACACCTAACTTTTACACGCAGGGAAAAAGATCTTAAATTCAGACTAAAGGTAATATATAGCCAACAAACTCTACTATTTTTAAAAGTTGTATACACTAACTAAAAGAAGACTGCATGATGGCGACTAATAGGCCTACTAGGGCAAATACTAAATCAATTGACTTAACAAGAAAAGCTAGACCCTCCGAAAGTCTAGAAGCAGATGATCCAATCGAAGCCTCCGGCGACCGACAGGGGGAAACTCAAACGCTCGCCGATCAACTAGGTAGGCTATCAGAACAACTTAATGGTAAACTAGATAAAGTCCTAGAAAATCAAAAAAACTACAACAAAAGGCTTACCAAACTGGAAACAACTGTCAAAGATCTAGAAAAAAGTGTGGAATATGCGCATGATTCAACTAACAAAACGAAGGAAGAAATAAAAAAAATTGGAAATGAAATCAAGAAAATGGAGGAGTATGAAAACAAAATGGCGGCTTATCAGGATAAAATGGCGGACATGGAAAATTCAATCCTAAAACAAGAAAGATACAGTAGGAGTTTTAATCTAAGGTTTGGAGGAGTTATAGAAAATGCTACAGAAAACACCCAGGACTTATTGCAAAAAGTACTACGCGAAGAACTCGGACTCGAGGACATCGAAATTGAAAATTGCCATCGCACCGGGAAACGCCGTTTAGATAACAAACCGAGGCATATAATAGCTAAATTTCTGTACCGTCCACAAAGAAACCAAGTCCTAAAACTAGGAAAAGTAAAATTAAAAAGTAAATCACAAAACGTATTTATTACTGAAGATTTACCTGACGCGGACATGAAGAAAAAGAGAGAATTATCTACAATTATGGCGCAGGCATATGCCGAAAAACGTAAGCCCGTATTCAGAAATGGACAACTGTTTATCGACGGTAAGCCATACAAGCCACTAAAATAACTATAATTAAGTCATTAAGCCAAATTAATTAATGTTCAATTGAACACAATTAATTAATGTTTATGAATTATATTTCATACCTACATTACCGCAGAGTCTATCATTGTCTTGTAGAACGTAGACTAATTATGTGATTGTAGTAGTATTTCTACCGTTATAAATTGTAAATAAACGAAGTTTGTTTGTTTATGTCGCGCACCTGGCTGTTAGTGTTATGTTCTGGATATCTCTGTCCATTCAAACTTTAATTCATGTGACCCACGGCAGGTGTGCGACGATAGTGTTACATAATGAGAAATACCAACAACAATTAAGTGGCTGTTGACGATGTAAGTTTCAACGTAGTTGTTTACCGGTTATTCATCGATGAGTTACTGGGTTGATCAAACTCGTAAACGTTAAACACATCGTTTTAATGAAACACAACACAACTAAATGTATTTAAGTTATACTATCCGTACTTTACTAGTGATATATAATGACAAATTATAACAACATTAAGTGGCTGATGTGATTAATAAGTGAGCGCCGTTATTGAGACATCATGTTCTAGACCGTTTCAACGTAGCTGTTTACCGGCGATGTTTGACTTACCAGTGAGTAACGATAACTTGCCATAATAATACATTCTGGACATCGGTGAGTTAGATTGATCAAAATCTTTTAAGTTAACCAAATACTTAATTGGCGTCCATGATCATCATTATTGTTTCACTGCCTGTCGTTTAGTTGTTGTTGGTATGTCATGATAAAACAATTCATATTACATTGTATATATTGTAATTTATTGTACATACTTGTTAACTTAGGCTATTATGTGTTAACTATTCTCTGCTGTAAGCAGCTTGCTCAATTTTATTCATTTGTCATTTCCTTTTCTGTCTAATTTAAATGTTTGAATGTGACCTTTTTGATAATGTAAATGTGAGCACAGAATATTTTAACGAAGATAACTTAATTTCTTCACTTGAACATTCTAATTTATCATCAAACTTTTCTATATTTGGACTAAACTGTCGTAGTGTTGTTAATAAGTTTGACTTAATCTCAAACTATTTAGACTCACTCGTACATGCCTTCTCCGTTATTGCCTTCAGTGAAACCTGGTTAACCGAAAAAGATAATATTAATCTATACCAGTTACCAGGCTACAGTTTGATTCACAATGATAGGAAAGATAAGAGAGGTGGTGGGGTAGCGTTCTATGTTACCAACAAACTAACATATATTATTAGAAATGATCTGTCATCTTGTATGACTGAAGCAGAGACTATTTTTATTGAGATTGAGTTAGAATCAGGAAATAATGTTATTTGTGGTATAGTTTATAGACCACCCTCACGTTCCTTGCAAAAGTTTGATGATGAATTAACATGTGTAATGCAAATGATTAATCTAGAAAAAAAGAAAGCTTACCTTGTGGGAGACTATAACATAAACTTACTCCAACAATCTACCGACAACACTATCCAATCACACTTAGACACAATATTTTCTCAGTCATTTCAGCCAATCATAAAAAGTCCTACTAGAATATCCGATAATTGTGCTTCAATAATTGATAACATTTATTGCAACATCGATTCTTTTACTACGTCCCTTAAAAGTGGAATACTTATTACTGATATTTCTGATCACTTCCCAATATTCTGTGTAGATACTTTGGAAAAACATAATAAGCAATATCCTCGATTTGTATATAAACGACAATACTCTCCTCAACAAACGGAGTATTTTTTGCAAGAATTACAAAGTAATCAGTGGAATGATGTGCTATTCTCAAATAATGCGAATGTTGCTTATCAAAATTTTACAAACACTTTAAATAAAACAATTGATAATTGTTTCCCTTTAAAACGAATTAGAAATAAGGCGAACAAGTTAAAATCTCCTTGGATCACAGCTGAAATTGCCAGAGCTATCTCTCAAAAACATAAATTATATAAAAAGTACAAACAAAATAACACCACTACTAATAAAAGTACGTACATACATTTTAGAAACAAGTTAACCACTACTATTAGAAATCGGAAAAAAGAATATTATAATATGGTCCAGTTTGAACGAAATAAACAAGATATTAAAAAAACGTGGACAATCCTAAATGATATAATGGGTAGGAAAAAGACTACCAATTTGCCTACAAAAATAAAATTGGGTACTGAGACTTTCTCTGATAATGATGAGAAAGCTGATGCATTCAACTCTTTTTTTATTAATATTGGAGAAAAACTAAATAATAAATTTAGGCATGAATCTCAAAATGAAGAAATCACCCACAGAACTTTCTTAAAGGGAAATTTTACCTCTTCAATGTTTTTTAAGCCTGTTACTGAACATGAACTTAACCACTATATTAAAAACACAAAGAATACTTCTCCTGGCCATGATGGTATAAGTGCCCAACTCATAAAATCTGCTTCCCCGTTTATTTTAAAACCTTTATTGCATATTATTAATACGTCATTATCATCGGGCTGTGTCCCGGCTGATATAAAAATTGCTAAAGTTATCCCGGTATTTAAGAATGGTGACATCTCCGATATAAATAATTATCGGCCTATTTCCATTTTACCCTTTTTTTCCAAAATATTTGAGAGGATTGTGTATGATCAAACGATTTGTTACCTCTCAAAATATAACGTACTGAGTAAAACACAGTATGGATTTAGACAACACCATTCAACTAGTCATGCTTTAATACAATCGATTGAAAAAATCACAAACGCTATTGAGAATAAAGAGTTCACACTAGGAGTTTTCCTTGATTTATCAAAAGCGTTTGATACAATCGATCATGATATATTATTAGATAAGTTAAGATTTTATGGTATAAGAGGAGTTCCGCTAAACTGGTTCTCAAACTATCTTAAAAAAAGACTACAATACACATTTATTGTTAATACTGCATCTAGTAAAATGAGAGTAAACACTGGAGTTCCTCAGGGATCCATATTGGGTCCATTATTATTTCTTATATTCATTAATGATATTAGTCTAGCATGTAACCATGTAGACATGATTATGTATGCAGATGACACAAATGTGTTTTATAGTCACAATGATATTACTCAAGCTTTTGATACAATGAACCAGGAGTTATCTATACTTTCGGACTGGTTTATTGCTAACAAATTAACGCTAAATGTAAACAAATCAAAATATGTTATATTTAAGGCTAGAAATAAGTCAGCTGACACTACCTCACTAGAATTGAGGATGGGAAATGAATGTATAGTAAAAGCTACTGAAGTTAAATTTCTAGGCTTATTTCTGGATGAAACTTTATCGTTTAATTTTCATGTAAATGAGGTAGCAAACAGTATTTCTAGAATAATTGGTGTCTTAAACAAAGTGAAGTCTATGTTATCAAGTAAAATCTTGTTAACGGTATACAATGCACTTATATTACCTAGAATAACGTATGCTATCACAGTATGGGGTGCTACTTCTGCTACAAACTTAAACCGTATACATATTCTCCAGAAAAAAGCACTTAGAAATATTTGTCATGTTCATTTTATGCATCCTTCTCATCCACTTTTTATTTCAACCCAAACATTAAATATTTTTGACCTTTATACGAAACACACTGCTATATTTATGTATCAATATAAACATAATCTATTACCTGAATCATTTAATAACTTATTTAGTACATCTGCCTCATTCCATAATTACTCAACTAGAAACAGGTCAAACTACTGTCCACAACTAAAACGCACCAAAGTCGGACAGCAATGTATTTCCTACCAAGGAACACATATTTGGAACAATTTAACAGACTATATAAAACAATCCCCCACTTTAAGTTTGTTTAAACAGAGATTAAAGCAATATTATAACAATAGAAATATTTAAGTTAAGTAAATCACATTATGTTATTTTGGTTTGTTCTTTTTGTGTGTACTAATTGTTTGATCTTTTTGTTAGGGTTACATGCTTAAAGCACTTGTGCTTATTTTGTATCCCATTCCATTATCTTATTATTTGTATTGTATTTGTATATGTTTTTATTTTGATTATGGAATAAAAATGTCGATGAATTGAAATATAGGTAATATAACTTGAATTTTACATTTCTAGTATTTTTATTTAACTTCAGAGTTTTATTTTCATGCTATAGCAAAAATTATCCACCGTATATCCACCATTTTGTTTCACCTTCTAAGGAGTCACCAGACATATTATTAATATTACATTAGGTTAAAATACATATAGGCCTAACTGAAAAAAAGGCTTCCTTGTTTTTATAGCAGAATTTTGCCAAATGTTGTATTTCACCATTTTAAGGGAAATTCATGCTTTTTCGATCGTTGTCTTGATTTCTATTACAAATATTTGATTTATGTACAATTAACCAGATATTATATTTAAAAGCCATGCGTGTACCTTAAAGATACCTTGATATAGTAGCTCACCAGTATGCAAGCATGAAAACAGTCTAAATACGGGGCGCATTTTTTTTCAGTAATTCAGTAATTAATGCGCAATCTTCTTGTATTTTACAACATAACAATTACAATATAAATACACAGACAATAAAACCTACACCGTACTATCCAAATTACCGTAAACAAAAATGTAAATTCAACTAAAAAAACTGACATCCCAAATAACTTATAACATGCACTCGATTGTATAATGTATTTTCAATTAATTAAAAGGTCTTAGACTATTATCTAAATTAAACAAAAAAACTAACCGTGACTAATTCCATAAGTGAAGCTATATAGGCCTAAAGAAAATGTCTTAAATATAATGATTAGAGTAGTCAACAGAACTCTTGCTCTTATTTTAGCATTATGTTCAAAATACAAAAAATGCTTCCAGAAGGCCTAAGTAGAACACGTTACTACTCATGGAGAATATTTAATTTGAAAATTTGATTATAAAATGCCTTCAAATCAACTAAAACATTGTGTAAGCTCTGAGATATTACGACACGAGTAAAGTATTCTGATGGGCATGCACACTTAATGTAATAGGTCTGGATTACCGGAACCTAAGAATTCACAACAGCAGCATAAATAATACAAATCTAACAATTCTCAGCTGCATGAAAGCACACCAACTTATTTTACTTTCGACTATACAGCCTGTCGATGTACGTCATACTCTTTTTTGATTTTTTTTCTGGCTTCCAAGTTATATAAAGTACCCGAACAAAATACGCAACAGCAGTAGAAATAATAGCATAAATAAAACAAATTTAACAATTCTCTTCACGAAAGCACACAAACTTATTTTACTTTCGACTACAGCCTGTCGATGTACGTCATACTCTTGTTGGATTTTGTGAATGACTTTACACAAATCGAGGTGTTTTTTCAAATCCAAATCATCTTCAGTTGGACCTTCACCCTCATCGTCAATTAGATAATTTTCTACAAATAGTGCCAATGACGCACCTTTAAAAAAAAAAATAAATATGACCCGGTTTAATAGGCTTAATGATAAATAGGTTTATTTGCTATCAATGATGGGGGGGGGGGGGGAATAGCAATAATATGATGATAAATATCAGCTACGTGAATTGCAATAGGCCTAATAATAATAAAATCTGTACTACTGTTAATACTTCGATGTCTCTACATTACAGTAGTATAATGTTAAAAAGTAAAAATAAAAATGAAGGGCACGACACGTGATATTGTGATAGACAATTGTTTCAGCAAGACCATATTTAAATTTATAAATGTGATTTGGATTAATGGAAACAGAGGTGTAAATTATGCATAAATGGTCTTAAGCATGACTGGTCACACTGAAAACATGAATTATTAATGATAATAAAAAATCAGATTGATTGATATACGGTTCAATAATGTTGAACAAAGAAAGTATTGATGAAATATTACAGTAGTTTACAATCTCAGTGTACTAACAATCAGATTTAGCACTCTTTAAAATCTTTAGGCTGTTCTCATTCTCTTCATTTCTGTACCTGGTTTTCCAAGAACATTGTTAAAACTTATAGTTACTTACCAAACTAGTTTGGTTAGTTTTCTTTTTTTCTTTAGATTGCACTTCTTACACCATGGGTAGGGATATAATAATTATTATTATGATCCATGCTTACACAATAAGCTGCTCGGAAATTAATTTTGCATCAAAACAAAAAGGTAAGTTTAAAGGGGGAAAAAGAGCCAATGTATTGAGGATACTCACCGATACCAGTCAGTCTTGAGTGTATTTCAGTCTCTTGCCCTTGTGGTATCTCTTGTTTTGACGTCACGACAATGATAGGAATACACCCTGAATTAAGGTATTGTGACAAAGAAGAATATTTTATTAAAATTGACAATAAAGCAATAACAATAAGACAATAGATTAAAACAATGTTACCTGAAGATGATAGAATGGTAGATAAAATGGAATAATATTTTACCTGATGCAGCCTTTATATAGCTTATTACTTTCTCCAAAACTGAGTGTTCTGGGTCTTTTGAACTGTGAAAGTGTAAAATCTCAAATCACTTATATTGTTATTAATATAGGTATCAATATCGTATTACTAGTTACGGTACAGTATAGTAACAAAATATAATTACCTAACAAGAAGTAAAGGAAAGTCCATTGGTTTACCAGGTACTTTCAAGAAGTTAAACCAATTTTTTTCCGGCTTCCAAGATACATCAGTAACATAATTTCGGCCCCCGTCTAAATTAAAAATGTTTCTTTAATGATGCCTTTATGAAAACATAAATTAATAATAATGGGTTTACAAAAGAAGAAACTGTGAGTAGTTAAAAATATCAATATCATTTAATCCAAGTTGACAAATATGATATTAATTTTTAGCCCTTTAAGAATAATATATTATAGCGGAACAAAGACATGATAATATTATTTTTATTATTTGTAATTTTCGACATTTCTAACTTACTACAAATACGGCAGATTTCATCGTAGGTATACAGTGCTCCAGCAGGATACCCTCTTGTATCAACAAACTCCAAATTTCCAATTTTAACTATTCTAAGTTGATTTGTATTTCCACCTCCATGGTGTCCTCCCTTACGAGAAGAAGGCAACTCTTGAACAAACTCACCAGGTGACTCTTTACTTCTGAATTTTGAAACCCAAAGTAAGCTATTTAGAAATGAACTTTTTCCACATCCGGATTGTCCAAAAACAACAATTCTGGGAGGCACATATGAAGAACGGTTTTCACTTGAAAAAGTGGGTCTCCACCTCCTGATGTCAATTGCCATTTTCTTTAATTTTGGCTCAAGTGAAGGTTGCGATACAGTGACTTTCTGAAATCTTTCCATGGCTATTTTTTTAAAAATATTGAAATCAGAGCTCTGATTTAAAATATACATCGTCAACAGTAATAGTAAATACATTTATAGAAGTACAATACAGACACAAAAAACATGACTGAAAATGTATGTTATTGTATGAAAGGTTCATTGGCGCAATTTTGATGTGGTTAATCAAGAACTCAAAAGAAAAATGAAAATACTGTCCAAATATTGTCCCGAATTACATAATGTAGTCAGAAAAGGGGGGAAAGAGTGCAGAAATACAAGTAGGCTATAATATATATTGTAATAGTATAGTAAGCCTAGAACTATAATTTCAAGTTGTTAAACTGAGAATTTTAAAATATTCATTTCGTACCTTAGATAAAGTAAAACGTCACATAGACCGAGTATTTCTAGACTGATTAATTATGACGACCAAAATAAACGTTATGCCACGTTAAACTCAGTAAATGTAATACCATCACCATCACACATGCTATTCCAAAAATAATAACAGAATGTTTATGATGAGGGAGACAAATATCTATCAACAACCCGTACCCGTATAGGTTCAAAATATCACTCTCCTTGGTGCAGTTTCGTCCAACCAAAATTACACAAAATGTTTGGCTCCTTGCCTTTCCTCATTTATAAAACAATCATCCAAACGTTGGTCAATAAGTCAGTATGACGAATGAAACGACTGTTAAGCATCAGAACGAAATAATAAAAAATATCTTGATGATTACTGTACTCTTTGGTGCAATCTGCTATTTGTTCTTGTTTGTAATGTGTTTGCCGAAATGAATAAAAATGTATTTTATTCACATAGTGTTGTATGCGTATTGACAATATAAGCAAAACACATTTCAAATAAAAACATCACTCTTAAAAGTATTGAATTACCGTACCTGGTTATCAGTTCTGTCATCACCATACTATATAAGTGCTCAGTTCATAGAATAATACATAGTACCGAGAATCAGGGTAAATCTATTGGGTTCATTCTTATTATTTGCATAGTAATACAATCAAGATATTGTACAGCTGTTAATACAAATGTGTAGGTCTCAATATACCGAGTGAAAGTGCTTAATATGATGGAGCAGATTACTCGTGAACAATACTTAACTTAAAATTGTAATTGAATATTAAAATAACTGTAATAAAAATACTTTTACGCAAGGGCGTGTGGCGCAGTGTGTTGGATTCAAAACTGCCTCTTGTAAGTATCAGAGAGGTGGTCGCTTACGAGAAGTAGTGGTCGCTGAGATAATTGGTTTACTTACGAGAGGTGTATGGTCGATTATGAGAAGCGGTCCCTTATAAGAAGAGGTGGTCGTGTTTCATAATTTTTATTCAGTTTTTACACGATTTAGTTCAGGACAATGGGGATAATTAAAATATTTTAAAATCCCCATTCTTTTGTATACAATTAAAATGTTTAACATTGTAAACAAGGGAAAACTATTCTCTGTACATGAATACCGTAATTCTTCTAATTGTAACCCTGGGTATTCTTTGATTGTTTTTTAGTGTGGGTCAGCAAATCATAGCAAAATAATAAAACAGTACGAATAAAATAAATTTGTTTGAACTTTATTTTATAAACTCAAAAACATTCAATCCTCCCCACTCCCGAGATCAACATGCATTATCTCCTCTTTTTCAAAATACGGCTGCATCATAAACGACCAGTCTTCATAAATTTTGTCAATAGTTTTTGTGACTCTAATATTAGATAGTGGGTTATTATTATAGATTGACTTATGGGTGGGTGGGTTACTATGAATAAAAGGAGGGTTACTATTATGAGGGTTACGGTATACAGAATGCAAAATATAGTAACATTCATTCTTCTCAAAACTAAAAATGTACGATTTCTGTCATGTGATGATCTACTATCTTTTATTTTAAGCAATAAATACAAAACAATATTTGGTATCATTCACTTTTATTCGACTGTATAAACTCTAAAAACTTTTTTTTTTACGGTCTTGTTTAACATATCCACGTGTGGAAAATAAGATAATTAAGTCATTGTGTCACAAATGACCATGTCACAACATACAATTTCGATTAAATATATGATACAGATCTAGCATATATTAAATACAAGTCTGTTTTTAATCTTTATTTTTTATATCATTGTAACATTTTCTTGTTTTTTTAGACATCAACCACAACAATTATCACAATTGATCCATGGAGGTATTATACCTCCATGATTGATTACTACTGTATCTAAATAATTAACATATTTGGTATAAAAATATGTTAGAGACATAGGAATGCGAATGAAAAAATAAAACCTAAATTAGCTCGCAAAACAACAATTACATCACATATATGGTGGAAGGTAGGCCTACAATTAAAATTAAATCTTTTGTTTTTACACAAACAAATATTTTAGTAACAACATCTGATACTACTGTATATATCATGTATGTAATGTAGGAGGGACGAGTACATTTGGTTCACTAGATTAATAACAATAGCTACAGGCATAGAACCACTGATTCACATAAATATTAATAGTATTTAATAGCAAAAAGCATTTTTTTCTATTTATATAAACCAATAAGCAACATTTCATCAGACTATGCAGAACCATATAACTAATCATTCCAAGCTATATTGACTGAAATATAATAACACTTTAAAACCTAAATTGTCACTTTCATTTGTTCCCAACTAAATGCATAAATGATGGATACTACTGGAAAAGAAAAACTTCCAAACAATCAGTATAGTATGTAATTGACTGGTTACAATTATAAATGATTTGCACTCAATAATAAATTACATTTAAATTGAATTAATTGAACAATGGACAGAATCTTTCTGAATTTGAAGAACCAAGATCAATTGTCTGCTGGCAGCCTCACACATTGTCACCTGAAACAAAAATAAACAGAAAGTGTATTAAAACCTCATACAATTACACATAAACTCTGGGTAAGGCATTTAATAAAGAGAATTCAGTATCATTGTTATTCATATTCAATATTAGGTACAATGTTAAAAGTAGAAAAAGCCAATAACAGTTGTATTTATTATACGTACGGCACACACAGTAGTAATAGCAGTATATACAATGAGACATGGTTACTAAAAGAACTGTAAATTCATATGTAAGTGATTGTTTCATTTTATGTTTATAATAATTGTTTGTTGCTATATACACAAACATAGTGGTATCAGTGTACAAGACATAGTTACTTGTGAGGGAAACAATTCATTTTAAATCATTGATCACTAGCATGAATACTTTGCATAAATCAAATGTACTTACTTGATCATTTAGCAGCTTTATAGTTCTGATAACTTGGCTTCAGTTGCTTTTCTCCCCATTCAACTTTAACTGATAAAAAAAAAAAGAAGTACAGTGTCAAAGGTTACTATATGTAATTCTAGAACAATATCTTGTCGTTTGAATAAACACCACCCCTATGAAACTTCTTTTAGAATAAATGCCTCTTGAAACAACATACCTAGGCATTTATTTTTCACTCAAATAAACACCCTACTTATTCATTTATACAACTACAGAGTGCTGTTAAAAATAGCGTATCTGGACAACGTCCATCTTGACAAATACCCGCTAGGACAACTGCCCTAAGATAGTAGGCCCACTGTTTCAGACACCTTTATATCCATAGTTATAACCAGAAATTCTCAAACAAAGTATATTTGTATACTGTACAAGAAACGTTTACCAACAACTACATACCTTATAACTCTTCAAACTTGTTCAGCAGTGAATCATTTTCTTTAAGATTTTCATTTTTATATTCTTTCTAAAGATTCATTTTGTGCCTTTAATTTTGATATTTCTTCTAAATAATTGCACTTCACCTATAGTAATATAAACCAGGGATATTAACAGTTATTTGTTTTTATTATTTGCATACATGTTGTACAATAAAAAAAAAGCGAGGGAAGGTAGCACTTTTTAATGATGCTCCTTGGTAAGAAAAGACATAAAAATACAATACATTTTATCAAGAAATATACATAAGAAACATAATATATTATATAAATAGGAGTGCATGGACAAGGAAAGAGTAATTGGAAATTTAGGAACAAAGCTAAAAGACAAGGGGATCTGGAATCCAATGCAAAATGATGTGTCACATGGTTCAAAAGGATATCCACTAATTTAAATATTATATTATACCATAAAATTATTACTTTTACTTACTTACTTGCAGTTTAACTGTAAGTATGCAATCTGCCCTGTAAGCAGCAAGGTACAGGCAACTCTGAAATTGTGGAATTATAGTTAGTAAACTTACTTCAGATTGTCTTTATTCCATGTAATAAAGATGTATCTTCCAACGGGTTGGTCCTTTTTTCCCTGCTGTTCCATCCTGTATGTCCATAGTATTCAATTGTCGTACATGTATCTCTGCTGTTTCTGATACTGACAGGCTGGTCCAGATATAGTCTGTCAACTCTGAAATTGTAGAATCATGGTTAGTAAGCTTACCTTTGATTTTTCCTTCAATGTAAAAAAAAACAACTGAATCTTCCAATGAATCCTGTTTACTGCTATTCCACTCTGAATGTCAAAGTGCTGCACATGTATCTCGAATAGTCCTGATCCAGACAGGCTGGTCCGGATATAATCTACTATACCCAGTGTCCAAGTGATACACATGTATCTCTGGTAGACTGGCTTGTCTGGATATATTAAATCCATCAACTCTGAAATTGTGGAATCAAGGTTAGTAAACTTACTTTTGATTGTAAAAGACTGAATTTCCAATGTATCCTCTTTTCTGCTATTCCACCCTGTCCATTGTCCAAGTGCTGCATATGTATCTCAGATGGTCCTGATCCAGGTGGGCTGGTCCTGATCCAGGTGGGCTTGTCCTGATCCAGACAGGCTGGTCCCGATGTAATCTGCTATACCCGTGTCCAAGTGTTGCACATGTATCTGAGATGGTCTTCATCCAGACAGGCTGGTCCATATATTTTCTGCTATACCCAGTATCCAAGTGCTGCACATGTATATCTGATGATCCTGATCCGGACGGACTGGTCCGGAAATAATCTGCTATACGAGCAATTCTATAAATGCTTAGGAAAAACTGTGGTTACTTGTAGGAATACCTTACCTTAATATCAATGCCATCTACACATTTACAAAAAATAACATGATTTGAAATGCACTAAAACTTAAACTTCTAGATTCTTAGCTACACTTTATTAGTTAGTGAATATTTACTATAAGATGCCACCTTACACATAAAATACATTTACACAAAATTAACCTGATTTAATACCAAGATATAATGTTACCTTACACATTATATAAAATAGATTTACCAAAAAATAACCTGATTTAATACTAATATATAATGTTACCTTACACATTATATAAAATACATTTACCAAAAAATAACCTCATTTAATACCAATATATAATGTTACCTTACACATTATATAAAATACATTTACCAAAAAATAACATTTAATACCAATATATAATGTTACCTTACACATTATATAAAATACATTTACCAAAAAATAACCTTTAATACCAAGAAATGTTACCTTACACATTATATAAAATGCATTTACCAAAAAATAACCTGATTTAATACCAAGATATAATGTTACCTTACACATTATATAAAATACATTTACCAAAAAATAACCTGATTTAATACCAATATATAATGTTACCTTACACATATAAAATACATTTACCAAAAAATAACCTTTAATACCAAGAAATGTTACCTTACACATTATATAAAATGCATTTACCAAAAAATAACCTGATTTAATACCAATATATAATGTTACCTTACAAATTATATGAAATGCATTGACCAAAAAATAACCTGATTTAGTACCAAGATATAATGTTACCTTACACATTATATAAAATAGATTTACCAAAAAATAACCCGATTTCAATGCCAAGATATAATGTTACCTTACACATTATATAAAATGCATTTACCAAAAAATAACCTGATTTCAATACCAAGATATATTGTTACCTTACACATAAAATACATTTACACAAAATTAACCTGATTTAATACCAAGATATAATGTTACCTTACACATTATATAAAATAGATTTACCAAAAAATAACCCGATTTCAATGCCAAGATATAATGTTACCTTACACATTATATAAAATGCATTTACCAAAAAATAACCTGATTTCAATACCAAGATATATTGTTACCTTACACATAAAATACATTTACACAAAATTAACCTGATTTAATACCAAGATATAATGTTACCTTACACATTATATAAAATGCATTTACCAAAAAATAACCTGATTTAATACCAATATATAATGTTACCTTACACATTATATAAAATACATTTACCAAAAAATAACCTGATTTAATACCAATATATAATGTTACCTTACACATTATATAAAATACATTTACCAAAAAATAACCTTTAATACCAAGAAATGTTACCTTACACATATAAAATGCATTTACCAAAAAATAACCTGATTTAATACCAAGATATAATGTTACCTTACACATTATATAAAATACATTTACCAAAAAATAACCCGATTTAATACCAATATATAATGTTACCTTACACATTATATGAAATGCATTTACCAAAAAATAACCTGATTTAGTACCAAGATATAATGTTACCTTACACATTATATAAAATAGATTTACCAAAAAATAACCCGATTTCAATGCCAAGATATAATGTTACCTTACACATTATATAAAATGCATTTACCAAAAAATAACCTGATTTCAATACCAAGATATAATGTTACCTTACACATTATATAAAATACATTTACCAAAAAATAACCTGATTTAATACCAAGATATAATGTTAGCTTACACATTATATAAAATGCATTTATCAAAAAATAACCTGATTTCAATACCAAGATATAATGTTAGCTTACACATTATATAAAATGCATTTACCAAAAAATAACCTGATTTAGTACCAAGATATAATGTTACCTTACACATTATATAAAATACATTTACCAAAAAATAACCTGATTTCAATACCAAGATATAATGTTACCTTACACATTATATAAAATGCATTTATCAAAAAATAACCTGATTTAATACCAAGATAAAATGTTACCTTACACATTATATAAAATACATTTACCAAAAAATAACCTTTAATAAATTTTTTTCTTATTCAAATTGTAATAATAAAATTCATGAAAAACAATAAATATTAAGCTAAGGGAAAGAAACCTGTAAATCATTAGCATATTAATAAAATACATAAGAAAAACAATCAATATTATGCTAATGAGGGACAAAAAACTGTAAATAATTAGCATATTAATTAATAAATACATAGAAAAACAATCAATATTATGCTAATGAGGGAAAGAACCCTGCAAATCATTAGCATATTAATTAATAAAATACATAAAAAACCATCAATATTATGCTAATAAGGGAAAGAAACCTGTAAATCATTAGCATATTAATTAATAAAATACATAGAAAAACAATCAATATTATGCTAATAAGGGGGAAAAAACCTGTAAATCATTAGCATATTAATTAATAAAATACACATGAAAAACAATCAATATTATGCTAATAAGGGAAAGAAACCTGTAAATCATTAGCATATTAATTAATAAAATACACATGAAAAACAATCATTATGCTAATAAAGAAAAGAAACCTGTAAATCATTAGCATATTAATTAATAAAATACATATGAAAAACAATCAATATTATGCTAATAAAGAAAAAAAACTTGTAAATCATTAGCATATTAATTAATAAAATACATAGAAAAACAATAAATATTATTCTAATAAAGAAAAAAAATCTGCAAATCATTAGCATATTAAATAATAAAATACATATAAAAACAATAAATATTATGCTAATAAGGGAAAGAAACCTGTAAATCATTAGCATATTATTTAATAAAAATACATAAAAAAACAATAAATATTACAATTACATGCTAATAAGAGAAAAAAACCTGTAAATCATTAGCATATTAATTAATAAAATACATAAAAAAAGAATCAATATTATGCTAATAAGGGAAAGAAACCTATAAATCATTAGCATAATAAATAATAAAATACCTAGACAAACAATCAATATTATGCTAATAGAAGAAACCTGTAAATCATTAGCATATTAATTAATGAAATACCTACAAAAACAATCAATATTATGCTAATAAGGAAAAGAAATCTGTAAATCATTAGCATATTAATTAATAAAATACATAGAAAAACAATCAATATTATGCTAATAAAGGAAAAACCTGTAAATCATTAGCATATTAAATAATAAAATACATAGAAAAACAATCAATATTATGCTAATAAAGAAAAGAAACCTGTAAATCATTAGCATATTAAATAATAAAATACATAGAAAAACAATCAATATTATTCTAATAAGGAAAAGAAACCTGTAAATCATTAGCATATTAATTAATAAAATACATAGAAAAACAATCAATATTATTCTAATAAAGAAAAGAAACCTGTAAATCATTAGCATAATAATTAATAAAATACATAGAAAAACAATCAATATTATGCTAATAAGGGAAAGAAACCTGTAAATCATTAGCATAATAATTAATAAAATACATAGAAAAACAATCAATATTATTCTAATAAGGAAAAGAAACCTGTAAATCATTAGCATATTAATTAATAAAATACATAGAAAAACAATCAATATTATGTTATATTAAGGAAAAGAAACATGTAAATCATTAGCATATTTTATTAATGAAATATATATAAACACAATCAATATTATGCCAATGAGTGGGAAAAACCTGTAAATCATTAGCATATTAAAATATTAATGTTTACCATTTACAGCATCCCATACTTACAGCGAGCTGTTACAATCCTAAAATCTGCTCTAAATGTGGTAGATGATAAAAGAGTCCATGATATCTATGGCTTGTCACATTCTCTTGATTTATTTAAGTGGACCAACAAGGAACCATCAAGATCTAAAAAGAACACTGGAGAAGAAAAATAGTACATCATGCTTACCTTAATCAAACTTACCCCAACTGCAATGGCAACGCATAGATCATGGACATCCCATAATACAGACAGCCTATAAGAACTTTGCCATCTGTGGTCCATTTGGTCGTCTCTCCTACAAAGTATAGAAACCATGTGCTCGCTCGGGGAGAGAGAATGTATCATAAAAACATGTACATGTCAATAAGGGTAGCCATGGATTTCATTTTAGTTTACTATTTTGGAAAATTGTTATTCATCTGGTGACACATTTATTGTGTTAAATTATTGGATGGAGATTATTTTTAGGGTATTCAATTAAAAAAAAAATAAACATTTCTTTTATGTATATAAAATATCCTTTACCAATGACATCATACTTACACAACATAAATACTTAAGAAATAGTGTCCATTATGAATTGTTTACAAAACAAACCATAGATATTCAGTACAGAAAGAAATCATATGTCTACTGGATGAGTAAAATGTTGAATGCATCACTTGTCTTGTTATGGTGTGTACATCTTTACTGGATGAGTTGAATGTTGAATACATCAATTGTCTTGTCATAGGGTGTATATCTTGACTGGATGAGTTGAATGTTGAATACATCAATTGTCTTGTCATAGGGTGTATATCTTTACTGGATGAGTTGAATGTTGAATACATCAATTGTCTTGTTATGGTGTGTACATCTTGACTGGATGAGTTGAATGTTGAATACATCAATTGTCTTGTCATAGGGTGTATATCTTGACTGGATGAGTTGAATGTTGAATACATCAATTGTCTTGTTATGGTGTGTACATCTTGACTGGATGAGTTGAATGTTGAATACATCAATTGTCTTGTCATAGGGTGTATATCTTGACTGGATGAGTTGAATGTTGAATACATCAATTGTCTTGTTATGGTGTGTACATCTTGACTGGATGAGTTGAATGTTGAATACATCAATTGTCTTGTTATGGGATGTACATCTTGACTGAATGAGTTGAATGTTGAATGCATCAATTGTCTTGTTTATGGTGTGTACATCTTGACTGGATGAGTTGAATGTTGAATACATCAATTGTCTTGTTATGGGTGTACATCTTGACTGGATGAGTTGAATGTTGAATACATCAATTGTCTTGTTATGAGGCGTACATCTTGACTGGATGAGTTGAATGTTGAATACATCAATTGTCTTGTTATTGAGTGTACATCTTGACTGGATGAGTTGAATGTTGAATACATCAATTGTCTTGTTATTGAGTGTACATCTTGACTGGATGAGTTAAATGTTGAATACATCAGTTGTCTTGTTATGGTGTGTACATCTTGACTGGATGAGTTGAATGTTGAATACATCAATTGTCTTGTTATGAGGTGTACATCTTGACTGGATGAGTTGAATGTTGAATACATCAATTGTCTTGTTATGGGGTGTACATCTTGACTGGATGAGTTGAATGTTGAATACATCAATTGTCTTGTCATGGGACATACATCTTTACTGGATGAATTGAATGTTGAATACATAATTGTCTTGTTATTGGGTGTACATCTTGACTGGATGAGTTGAATGTTGAATACATCAATTGTCTTGTTATGGGATGTACATCTTTACTGGATGAGTTGAATGTTGAATGCATCACTTGTCTTGTTATGGTGTGTACATCTTGACTGGATGAGTTGAATGTTGAATACATCAATTGTCTTGTTATGAGGTGTACATCTTGACTGGATGAGTTGAATGTTGAATACATCAATTGTCTTGTTATGGGGTGTACATCTTGACTGGATGAGTTGAATGTTGAATACATCAATTGTCTTGTCATGGGACATACATCTTTACTGGATGAATTGAATGTTGAATACATAATTGTCTTGTTATTGGGTGTACATCTTGACTGGATGAGATGAATGTAGAATACATCAATTGTCTTGTTATGGGGTGTACATCTTGACTGGATGAGTTGAATGTTCAATACATCAGTTGTCTTGTTATGGGGTGTACATCTTGACTGGATGAGTTAAATGTTGAATACATCAGTTGTCTTGTTATGGGGTGTACATCTTGACTGGATGAGTTGAATGTTCAATACATCAGTTGTCTTGTTATTGGGTGTACATCTTTACTGGATGAGTTGAATGTTGAATACATCAATTGTCTTTTTATTGGGTGTACATCTTTACTGGATGAGTTGATTGTTGAATGCATCAATTGTCTTGTTATGGGGTGTACATCTTGACTGCATGAGTTGAATGTTGAATACATCACTTGTCTTGTAATGGGTTGTACATCTTTACTGGATAAGTTGAATGTTGAATACATCAGTTGTCTTGTTATGGGGTGTACATCTTGACTGGATGAGTTGAATGTTGAATACATCAATTGTCTTGTTATGGGGTGTACATCTTGACTGGATGAGTTGAATGTTGAATACATCAATTGTCTTGTTATGGGGTGTACATCTTGACTGGATGAGTTGAATGTTGAATGCATCACTTGTCTTGTTATGGGATGTACATCTTGACTGGATGAGTTGCATGTTGAATGCATCAATTGTCTGGTCATAGGGTGTACATCTTGACTGGATGAGTTGAATGTTGAATACATCAGTTGTCTTGTTATGAGTGTACATCTTGACTGGATGAGTTGAATGTTGAATACATCACTTGTCTTGTCATGGGTGTACATCTTGACTGGATGAGTTGAATGTTGAATACATCTATTGTCTTGTTATGGGGTGTACATCTTGATTGGATGAGTTGAATGTTGAATACATCAATTGTCTTGTTATGGTGTGTACATCTTGACTGGATGAGTTGAATGTTGAATACATCAATTGTCTTGTCATAGGATGTACATCTTGACTGGATGAGTTGAATGTTGAATACATCAGTTGTCTTGTTATGGGGTGTACATATTGACTGGATGAGTTGAAGGTTGAATACATCAGGTTGTCTTGTTATGGGGTGTACATCTTGACTGGATGAGTTGAATGTTGAATACATCTATTGTCTTGTTATGGTGTGTACATCTTGACTGGATGAGTTGAATGTTGAATACATCTATTGTCTTGTTATAGGGTGTACATCTTGACTGGATGAGTTGAATGTTGAATACATCAATTGTCTTGTTATGGGGTGTACATCTTGACTGGATGAGTTGAATGTTGAATACATCAATTGTCTTGTTATGGTGTGTACATCTTGACTGGATGAGTTGAATGTTGAATACATCAGTTGTCTTGTTATGGGCAGGGTGTACATCGTGACTGGATGAGTTGAATGTTGAATACATCAGTTGTCTTGTTGTGGTGTGTACATCTTGACTGGATGAGTTGAATGTTGAATACATCATTTGTCTTGTCATTGGGTGTACATCTTTACTGGATAAGTTGAATGTTGAATACATCAATTGTCTTGTTATTGGGTGTACATCTTTACTGGATGAGTTGAATGTTGAATACATCAGTTGGCTTGTTATGGGGTTTACATCTTTACTGGATAAGTTGAATGTTGAATACATCAATTGTCTTGTTATTGGGTGTACATCTTTACTGGATGAGTTGAATGTTGAATACATAAATTGTCTTGTTATGGGGTGTACATCTTGACTGGATGAGTTGAATGTTGAATACATCAATTGTCTTGTTATGGTGTGTACATCTTGACTGGATGAGTTGAATGTTGAATACATCAATTGTCTTGTTATGGGGTGTACATCTTGACTGGATGAGTTGAATGTTGAATACATCAATTGTCTTGTTATGGGCAGGGTGTACATCGTGACTGGATGAGTTGAATGTTGAATACATCAGTTGTCTTGTTATGGGCAGGGTGTACATCTTGACTGGATGAGTTGAATGTTGAATACATCACTTGTCTTGTTATTGGGTGTACATCTTTACTGGATGAGTTGAATGTTGAATACATCAATTGTCTTGTTATGGGGTGTACATCTTGACTGGACGAGTTGAATGTTGAATACATCAATTGTCTTGTTATGGGGTGTACATCTTGACTGGATGAGTTGAATGTTGAATACATCAGTTGTCTTGTTATGGGGTGTACATATTGACTGGATGAGTTGAAGGTTGAATACATCAGGTTGTCTTGTTATGGTGTGTACATCTTGACTGGATGAGTTGAATGTTGAATACATCTATTGTCTTGTTATGGTGTGTACATCTTGACTGGATGAGTTGAATGTTGAATACATCTATTGTCTTGTTATAGGGTGTACATCTTGACTGGATGAGTTGAATGTTGAATACATCAATTGTCTTGTTATGGGGTGTACATCTTGACTGGATGAGTTGAATGTTGAATACATCAATTGTCTTGTTATGGTGTGTACATCTTGACTGGATGAGTTGAATGTTGAATACATCAGTTGTCTTGTTATGGGCAGGGTGTACATCGTGACTGGATGAGTTGAATGTTGAATACATCAGTTGTCTTGTTGTGGTGTGTACATCTTGACTGGATGAGTTGAATGTTGAATACATCATTTGTCTTGTCATTGGGTGTACATCTTTACTGGATAAGTTGAATGTTGAATACATCAATTGTCTTGTTATTGGGTGTACATCTTTACTGGATGAGTTGAATGTTGAATACATCAGTTGGCTTGTTATGGGGTTTACATCTTTACTGGATAAGTTGAATGTTGAATACATCAATTGTCTTGTTATTGGGTGTACATCTTTACTGGATGAGTTGAATGTTGAATACATAAATTGTCTTGTTATGGGGTGTACATCTTGACTGGATGAGTTGAATGTTGAATACATCAATTGTCTTGTTATGGTGTGTACATCTTGACTGGATGAGTTGAATGTTGAATACATCAATTGTCTTGTTATGGGGTGTACATCTTGACTGGATGAGTTGAATGTTGAATACATCAATTGTCTTGTTATGGGCAGGGTGTACATCGTGACTGGATGAGTTGAATGTTGAATACATCAGTTGTCTTGTTATGGGCAGGGTGTACATCTTGACTGGATGAGTTGAATGTTGAATACATCACTTGTCTTGTTATTGGGTGTACATCTTTACTGGATGAGTTGAATGTTGAATACATCAATTGTCTTGTTATGGGGTGTACATCTTGACTGGACGAGTTGAATGTTGAATACATCAATTGTCTTGTTATGGGGTGTACATCTTGATTGGATGAGTTGAATGTTGAATACATCAATTGTCTTGTTATGGTGTGTACATCTTGACTGGATGAGTTGAATGTTGAATACATCAATTGTCTTGTTATGGGGTGTACATCTTGACTGAATAAGTTGAATGTTGAATGCATCAATTGTCTTGTTATGGGGTGTGCATCTTGACTGGATGAGTTGAATGTTGAATACATCAATTGTCTTGTTATGGGGGGTACATCTTGACTGGATGAGTTGAATGTTGAATACATCAGTTGTCTTGTTATGGGGTGTACATCTTGACTAGATGAGTTGAATGTTGAATACATCATTTGTCTTGTCATTGGGTGTAAATCTTTACTGGATAAGTTGAATGTTGAATACATAAATTGTCTTGTTATTGGGTGTACATCTTTACTGGATGAGTTGAATGTTGAATACATCAGTTGTCTTGTTATGGGGTTTACATCTTTACTGGATGAGTTGAATGTTGAATACATCAATTGTCTTGTTATTGGGTTTACATCTTTACTAGATGAGTTGAATGTTGAATACATCAGTTGTCTTGTTATGGGGTTTACATCTTTACTGGATGAGTTGAATGTTGAATACATCAATTGTCTTGTTATAGGTTGTACATCTTGACTGGATAAGTTGAATGTTGAATACATCAATTGTCTTGTTATTGGGTGTACATCTTTACTGGATGAGTTGAATGTTGAATACATCAATTGTCTTGTTATGGGGTGTACATCTTGACTGGATGAGTTGAATGTTGAATACATCAATTGTCTTGTTATGGTGTGTACATCTTGACTGGATGAGTTGAATGTTGAATACATCAATTGTCTTGTTATGGGGTGTACATCTTGACTGGATGAGTTGAATGTTGAATACATCAATTGTCTTGTTATGGGCAGGGTGTACATCGTGACTGGATGAGTTGAATGTTGAATACATCAGTTGTCTTGTTATGGTGTGTACATCTTTACTGGATGAGTTGAATGTTGAATACATCAATTGTCTTGTTATGGGCAGGGTGTACATCGTGACTGGATGAGTTGAATGTTGAATACATCAGTTTTCTTGTTATGGGCAGGGTGTACATCGTGACTGGATGAGTTGAATGTTGAATACATCAGTTGTCTTGTTATGGTGTGTACATCTTTACTGGATGAGTTGAATGTTGAATACATCAGTTGTCTTGTTATGGGGTTTACATCTTGACTGGATGAGTTGAATGTTGAATACATCAATTGTCTTGTTATGGGGTGTACATCTTGACTGGATGAGTTGAATGTTGAATACATCAATTGTCTTGTTATGGGGTGTACATCTTGATTGGATGAGTTGAATGTTGAATACATCAATTGTCTTGTTATGGTGTGTACATCTTGACTGTATGAGTTGAATGTTGAATACATCAATTGTTTTGTTATGGGGTGTACATCTTGACTGAATAAGTTGAATGTTGAATGCATTAATTGTCTTGTTATGGGGTGTGCATCTTGACTGGATGAGTTGAATGTTGAATACATCAATTGTCTTGTTATGGGGTGTACATCTTGACTGGATGAGTTGAATGTTGAATACATCAGTTGTCTTGTTATGGGGTGTACATCTTGACTGGATGAGTTGAATGTTGAATACATCATTTGTCTTGTCATTGGGTGTACATCTTTACTGGATAAGTTGAATGTTGAATACATCAATTGTCTTGTTATTGGGTGTACATCTTTACTGGATGAGTTGAATGTTGAATACATCAGTTGTCTTGTTATGGGGTTTACATCTTTACTGGATGAGTTGAATGTTGAATACATCAATTGTCTTGTTATTGGGTTTACATCTTTACTGGATGAGTTGAATGTTGAATACATCAGTTGTCTTGTTATGGGGTGTACATCTTTACTGGATGAGTTGAATGTTGGATACATCAGGTTGTCTTGTTATTGGGTGTACATCTTGACTGGATGAGTTGAATGTTGAATACATCAATTGTCTTGTCATGGGGTGTACATCTTGACTGGATGAGTTGAATGTTGAATACATCAGGTTGTCTTGTTATTGGGTGTACATCTTGACTATGAGTTCAATGTTGAATACATCAATTGTCTTGTCATAGGGTGTACATGTTGACTGGATGAGTTGAATGTTGAATACATCAGTTGTCTTGTGATGGGGTGTACATCTTTACTGGATGAGTTGAATGTTGAATACATCAGGTTGTCTTGTTATTGGGTGTACATCTTGACTGGATGAGTTGAATGTTGAATACATCAGTTGTCTTGTTATGGGGTGTACATCTTGACTGGATGAGTTGAATGTTGAATACATCAGGTTGTCTTGTTATGGGGTTTACATCTTTACTGGATGAGTTGAATGTTGAATACATCAGGTTGTCTTGTTATGGTGTGTACATCTTTACTGGATGAGTTGAATGTTGAATACATCAGGTTGTCTTGTTATGGTGTGTACATCTTGACTGGATGAGTTGAATGTTGAATACATCAATTGTCTTGTCATGGGTATACATCTTGACTGGATGAGTTGAATGTTGAATACATCAATTGTCTTGTCATGGGTGGTACATCTTGACTGGATGAGTTGAATGTTGAATACGTCAATTGTCTTGTTATGGTGTGTACATCTTGACTGGATGAGTTGAATGTTGAATACATCAATTGTCTTGTCATGGTGTGTACATCTTTACTGGATGAGTTGAATGTTGAATACATCAATTGTCTTGTCATGGGGTGTACATCTTTACTGGATGAGTTGAATGTTGAATACATCAGGTTGTCTTGTTATTGGGTGTACATCTTGACTGGATGAGTTGAATGTTGAATACATCAGGTTGTCTTGTTATGGTGTGTACATCTTGACTGGATGAGTTGAATGTTGAATACATCAATTGTCTTGTTATGGTGTGTACATCTTGACTGGATGAGTTGAATGTTGAATACATCAATTGTCTTTTTATGGGGTGTACATCTTGACTGGATGAGTTGAATGTTGAATACATCAATTGTCTTGTTATAGGGTGTACATCTTTACTGGATGAGTTGAATGTTGGATGCATCAGTTGTCTTGTTATAGGTTGTACATCTTGACTGGATAAGTTGAATGTTGAATTCATCAATTGTCTTGTTATTGGGTGTACATCTTTACTGGATGAGTTGAATGTTGAATACATCAGTTGTCTTGTGATTGGGTTTACATCTTGACTGGATGAGTTGAATGTTGAATACATCAGTTGTCTTGTTATGGGGTGTACATCTTGACTAGATGAGTTGAATGTTGAATACATCAGTTGTCTTGTTATGGGGTGTACATCTTGACTGGATGAGTTGAATGTTGAATACATCAATTGTCTTGTTATGGGTGTACAGCTTGACTGGATGAGTTGAATGTTGGATACATCAATTGTCTTGTCATGGGGTGTACATCTTTACTGGATGAGTTGAATGTTGAATACATCAGGTTGTCTTGTTATTGGGTGTACATCTTGACTGGATGAGTTGAATGTTGAATACATCACTTGTTTTATTATGGGGTTTACATCTTTACTGGATGAGTTGAATGTTGAATACATCAATTGTCTTGTCATGGGGTGTACATCTTTACTGGATGAGTTGAATGTTGAATACATCAGGTTGTGTTGTTATGGGGTGTACATCTTGACTGGATGAGTTGAATGTTGAATACATCAGGTTGTCTTGTTATGGGGTGTACATCTTGACTGGATGAGTTGAATGTTGAATACATCTATTGTCTTGTTATGGGGTGTACATCTTTACTGGATGAGTTGAATGTTGAATACATCAATTGTCTTGTTATGGTGTGTACATCTTGACTGGATGAGTTGAATGTTGAATACATCTATTGTCTTGTTATAGGGTGTACATCTTGACTGGATGAGTTGAATGTTGAATACATCAATTGTCTTGTTATGGTGTGTACATCTTGACTGGATGAGTTGAATGTTGAATACATCTTGTTATAGGGTGTACATCTTTACTGGATGAGTTGAATGTTGAATACATCAATTTTCTTGTTATGGGGTGTACATCTTTACTGGATGAGTTGAATGTTGAATACATCAATTGTCTTGTTATGGGGTGTACATCTTGACTGGATGAGTTGAATGTTGAATACATCAATTGTCTTGTTATGGGGTGTACAGCTTGACTGGATGAGTTGAATGTTGGATACATCAATTGTCTTGTCATGGGGTGTACATCTTGACTGGATGAGTTGAATGTTGAATGCATCAATTGTCTTGTTATGGGGTGTACATCTTGACTGGATGAGTTGAATGTTGAATACATCAGTTGTCTTGTTATGGGATGTACATCTTAACTGGATGAGTTGCATGTTGAATACATCAGTTGTCTTGTTATGGGGTGTACATCTTGACTGGATGAGTTGAATGCTGAATACATCAATTGTCTTGTTATGGGTGTACATCTTGACTGGATGAGTTGAATGTTGAATACATCAGTTGTCTTGTTATGGTGTGTACATCTTGACTGGATGAGTTGAATGTTGAATACATCTATGGTCTTGTTATGGGGTGTACATCTTGACTGGATGAGTTGAATGTTGAATACATATATTGTCTTGTTATGGTGTGTACATCTTGACTGGATGAGTTGAATGTTAAATACATCTATTGTCTTGTTATGGGGTGTACATCTTTACTGGATGAGTTGAATGTTGAATACATCAATTGTCTTGTTATGGGATGTACATCTTAACTGGATGAGTTGCATGTTGAATACATCAGTTGTCTTGTTATGGGGTGTACATCTTGACTGGATGAGTTGAATGCTGAATACATCAATTGTCTTGTTATGGGTGTACATCTTGACTGGATGAGTTGAATGTTGAATACATCAGTTGTCTTGTTATGGTGTGTACATCTTGACTGGATGAGTTGAATGTTGAATACATCTATGGTCTTGTTATGGGGTGTACATCTTGACTGGATGAGTTGAATGTTGAATACATATATTGTCTTGTTATGGTGTGTACATCTTGATTGGATGAGTTGAATGTTAAATACATCTATTGTCTTGTTATGGGGTGTACATCTTTACTGGATGAGTTGAATGTTGAATACATCAATTGTCTTGTTATGGGGTGTACATCTTGACTGGATGAGTTGAATGTTGAATACATCAATTGTCTTGTTTATGGGGTGTACATCTTGACTGGATTAGTTGAACGTTGAATACATCAATTGTCTTGTTATTAGGTGTACATCGTGACTGGATGAGTTGAATGTTGAATACATCAATTGTCTTGTTATGGGGTGTACATCTTGACTGGATGAGTTGAATGTTGAATACATCAATTGTCTTGTTATTGGGTGTACATCGTGACTGGATGAGTTGAATGTTGAATACATCAGTAGTCTTGTTATGGTGTGTACATCTTGACTGGATGAGTTGAATGTTGAATACATCAGGTTGTCTTGTTATGGGGTGTACATCTTGACTGGATGGGTTGAATGTTGAATAATCAATTGTCTTGTTATGGTGTGTACATCTTGACTGGATGAGTTAAATGTTGAATACATCAGTTGTCTTGTTATGGGCAGGGTGTACATCGTGACTGGATGAGTTGAATGTTGAATACATCAGTTGTCTTGTTATGGTGTGTACATCTTTACTGGATGAGTTGAATGTTGAATACATCAATTGTCTTGTTATGGGTGTACATCTTGACTGGATGAGTTGAATGTTGAATACATCAATTGTCTTGTTATGGGGTGTACATCTTGACTGGATGAGTTGAATGTTGAATACATCAATTGTCTTGTTATGGGGTGTACATCTTGACTGGATGAGTTGAATGTTGAATACATCAATTGTCTTGTTATGGGATGTAAATGTTGACTGGATGAGTTGAATGTTGAATACATCAATTGCCTTGTTATGGGGTGTACATTTTGACTGGATGAGTTGAATGTTGAATACATCAATTGTCTTGTTATGGTGTGTACATCTTGACTGGATGAGTTGAATGTTGAATACATCAATTGTCTTGTTATGGGATGTAAATGTTGACTGGATGAGTTGAATGTTGAATACATCAATTGCCTTGTTATGGGGTGTACATTTTGACTGGATGAGTTGAATGTTGAATACATCAATTGCCTTGTTATGGGGTGTACATTTTGACTGGATGAGTTGAATGTTGAATACATCAATTGTCTTGTTATGGGGTGTACATCTTGACTGGATGAGTTGAATGTTGAATACATCAATTGCCTTGTTATGGGGTGTACATCTTGACTGGATGAGTTGAATGTTGAATACATCAGGTTGTCTTGTTATGGGGTGTACATCTTGACTGGATGAGTTGAATGTTGAATACATCAATTGTCTTGTTATGGGATGTACATCTTGACTGGATGAGTTGAATGTTGAATACATCAATTGTCTTGTTATGGGATGTACATCTTGACTGGATGAGTTGAATGTTGAATACATCAGTTGTCTTGTGATGGGGTGTACATCTTTACTGGATGAGTTGAATGTTGAATACATCAGTTGTCTTGTGATGGGGTGTACATCTTGACTGGATGAGTTGAATGTTGAATACATCAGGTTGTCTTGTTATGGGATGTACATCTTGACTGGATGAGTTGAATGTTGAATACATCAGGTTGTCTTGTTATGGGATGTACATCTTGACTGGATGAGTTGAATGTTGAATGCATCAATTGTCTTGTTATGGGGTGTACATCTTGACTGGATGAGTTGAATGTTGAATACATCAATTGTCTTGTTATGGGGTGTACATCTTGACTGGATGAGTTGAATGTTGAATACATCAATTGTCTTGTTATGGGGTGTACATCTTGACTGGATGAGTTGAATGTTGAATACATCAATTGTCTTGTTATGGGGTGTACATCTTGACTGGATGAGTTGAATGTTGAATACATCAATTGTCTTGTTATGGGATGTACATCTTGACTGGATGAGTTGAATGTTGAATACATCAGTTGTCTTGTTATGGGATGTACATCTTGACTGGATGAGTTGAATGTTGAATGCATCAGTTGTCTTGTTATGGGGTGTACATCTTGACTGGATGAGTTGAATGTTGAATGCATCAGTTGTCTTGTTATGGGGTGTACATCTTGACTGGATGAGTTGAATGTTGAATACATCAGTTGTCTTGTTATGGGATGTACATCTTGACTGGATGAGTTGAATGTTGAATGCATCAGTTGTCTTGTTATGGGGTGTACATCTTGACTGGATGAGTTGAATGTTGAATACATCAATTGTCTTGTTATGGGATGTACATCTTGACTGGATGAGTTGAATGTTGAATACATCACTTGTCTTGTTATGGGGTGTATATCTTGACTGGATGAGTTGAATGTTGAATACATCAATTGTCTTGTTATGGTGTATACATCTTGACTGGATGAGTTGAATGTTGAATACATCAATTGCCTTGTTATGGGGTGTACATCTTTACTGGATGAGTTGAATGTTGAATGCATCAATTGTCTTGTTATGGGATGTACATCTTGACTGGATGAGTTGAATGTTGAATACATCAATTGTCTTGTTATGGTGTATACATCTTGACTGGATGAGTTGAATGTTGAATACATCAATTGCCTTGTTATGGGGTGTACATCTTTACTGGATGAGTTGAATGTTGAATGCATCACTTGTCTTGTTATGGGATGTACATCTTGACTGGATGAGTTGAATGTTGAATACATCAGTTGTCTTGTTATGGTGTGTACATCTTGACTGGATGAGTTGAATGTTGAAAACATCAATTGTCTTGTTATGGGATGTACATCTTGACTGGATGAGTTGAATGTTGAATACATCAGTTGTCTTGTTATGGGGTGTACATCTTGACTGGATGAGTTGAATGTTGAATACATCAATTGTCTTGTTATTGGGTGTACATCGTGACTGGATGAGTTGAATGTTGAATACATCAGTAGTCTTGTTATGGTGTGTACATCTTGACTGGATGAGTTGAATGTTGAATACATCAGGTTGTCTTGTTATGGGGTGTACATCTTGACTGGATGGGTTGAATGTTGAATAATCAATTGTCTTGTTATGGTGTGTACATCTTGACTGGATGAGTTAAATGTTGAATACATCAGTTGTCTTGTTATGGGCAGGGTGTACATCGTGACTGGATGAGTTGAATGTTGAATACATCAGTTGTCTTGTTATGGTGTGTACATCTTTACTGGATGAGTTGAATGTTGAATACATCAATTGTCTTGTTATGGGTGTACATCTTGACTGGATGAGTTGAATGTTGAATACATCAATTGTCTTGTTATGGGGTGTACATCTTGACTGGATGAGTTGAATGTTGAATACATCAATTGTCTTGTTATGGGGTGTACATCTTGACTGGATGAGTTGAATGTTGAATACATCAATTGTCTTGTTATGGGATGTAAATGTTGACTGGATGAGTTGAATGTTGAATACATCAATTGCCTTGTTATGGGGTGTACATTTTGACTGGATGAGTTGAATGTTGAATACATCAATTGTCTTGTTATGGTGTGTACATCTTGACTGGATGAGTTGAATGTTGAATACATCAATTGTCTTGTTATGGGATGTAAATGTTGACTGGATGAGTTGAATGTTGAATACATCAATTGCCTTGTTATGGGGTGTACATTTTGACTGGATGAGTTGAATGTTGAATACATCAATTGCCTTGTTATGGGGTGTACATTTTGACTGGATGAGTTGAATGTTGAATACATCAATTGTCTTGTTATGGGGTGTACATCTTGACTGGATGAGTTGAATGTTGAATACATCAATTGCCTTGTTATGGGGTGTACATCTTGACTGGATGAGTTGAATGTTGAATACATCAGGTTGTCTTGTTATGGGGTGTACATCTTGACTGGATGAGTTGAATGTTGAATACATCAATTGTCTTGTTATGGGATGTACATCTTGACTGGATGAGTTGAATGTTGAATACATCAATTGTCTTGTTATGGGATGTACATCTTGACTGGATGAGTTGAATGTTGAATACATCAGTTGTCTTGTGATGGGGTGTACATCTTTACTGGATGAGTTGAATGTTGAATACATCAGTTGTCTTGTGATGGGGTGTACATCTTGACTGGATGAGTTGAATGTTGAATACATCAGGTTGTCTTGTTATGGGATGTACATCTTGACTGGATGAGTTGAATGTTGAATACATCACTTGTCTTGTTATGGGGTGTACATCTTGACTGGATGAGTTGAATGTTGAATGCATCAATTGTCTTGTTATGGGGTGTACATCTTGACTGGATGAGTTGAATGTTGAATACATCAATTGTCTTGTTATGGGGTGTACATCTTTACTGGATGAGTTGAATGTTGAATACATCAATTGCCTTGTTATGGGGTGTACATCTTGACTGGATGAGTTGAATGTTGAATACATCAATTGTCTTGTTATGGGGTGTACATCTTTACTGGATGAGTTGAATGTTGAATACATCAGTTGTCTTGTTATGGGATGTACATCTTGACTGGATGAGTTGAATGTTGAATGCATCAGTTGTCTTGTTATGGGATGTACATCTTGACTGGATGAGTTGAATGTTGAATGCATCAGTTGTCTTGTTATGGGGTGTACATCTTGACTGGATGAGTTGAATGTTGAATACATCAATTGTCTTGTCATGGGGTGTACATCTTTACTGGATGAGTTGAATGTTGAATACATCAGTTGTCTTGTTATGGGATGTACATCTTGACTGGATGAGTTGAATGTTGAATGCATCAGTTGTCTTGTTATGGGGTGTACATCTTGACTGGATGAGTTGAATGTTGAATACATCAATTGTCTTGTTATGGGATGTACATCTTGACTGGATGAGTTGAATGTTGAATACATCACTTGTCTTGTTATGGGGTGTATATCTTGACTGGATGAGTTGAATGTTGAATACATCAATTGTCTTGTTATGGTGTATACATCTTGACTGGATGAGTTGAATGTTGAATACATCAATTGCCTTGTTATGGGGTGTACATCTTTACTGGATGAGTTGAATGTTGAATGCATCACTTGTCTTGTTATGGGATGTACATCTTGACTGGATGAGTTGAATGTTGAATACATCAATTGTCTTGTTATGGTGTATACATCTTGACTGGATGAGTTGAATGTTGAATACATCAATTGCCTTGTTATGGGGTGTACATCTTTACTGGATGAGTTGAATGTTGAATGCATCACTTGTCTTGTTATGGGATGTACATCTTGACTGGATGAGTTGAATGTTGAATACATCAGTTGTCTTGTTATGGTGTGTACATCTTGACTGGATGAGTTGAATGTTGAAAACATCAATTGTCTTGTTATGGGATGTACATCTTGACTGGATGAGTTGAATGTTGAATACATCAGTTGTCTTGTTATGGGGTGTACATCTTGACTGGATGAGTTGAATGTTGAATACATCAGTTGTCTTGTTATGGGGTGTACATCTTGACTGGATGAGTTGAATGTTGAATACATCAGTTGTCTTGTTATGGGGTGTACATCTTGACTGGATGAGTTGAATGTTGAATGCATCAATTGTCTTGTTATGGGGTGAACATCTTGACTGGATGAGTTGAATGTTGAATACATCAATTGTCTTGTTATGGGGTGTACATCTTGACTGGATGAGTTGCATGTTGAATACATCAGTTGTCTTGTTATGGGGTGTACATCTTGACTGGATGAGTTGAATGTTGAATACATCAATTGTCTTGTTATGGGGTGTACATCTTGACTGGATGAGTTGAATGTTGAATACATCAGGTTGTCTTGTTATGGTGTATACATCTTTACTGAATGAGTTGAATGTTGAATACATCAATTGTCTTGTTATGGTGTGTACATCTTGACTGGATGAGTTGAATGTTGAATGCATCACTTGTCTTGTTATGGGATGACATCTTTACTGGATGAGTTGAATGTTGAATACATCAGGTTGTCTTGTTATGGGGTGTACATCTTGACTGGATGAGTTGAATGTTGAATACATCAATTGTCTTGTTATAGGGTGTACATCTTGACTGGATGAGTTGAATGTTGAATACATCAATTGTCTTGTTATGGGGTGTACATCTTGACTGGATGAGTTGAATGTTGAATACATCAATTGTCTTGTTATGGTGTATACATCTTGACTGGATGAGTTGAATGTTGAATACATCAATTGTCTTGTTATGGGATGTACATCTTGACTGGATGAGTTGAATGTTGAATACATCAGTTGTCTTGTTATGGGATGTACATCTTAACTGGATGAGTTGAATGTTGAATACATCACTTGTCTTGTCATGGGGTGTACATCTTTACTGGATGAGTTGAATGTTGAATACATCAATTGTCTTGTTATGGGGTGTACATCTTGACTGGATGAGTTGAATGTTGAATACATCACTTGTCTTGTCATGGGGTGTACATCTTTACTGGATGAGTTGAATGTTGAATACATCAATTGTCTTGTTATGGGGTGTACATCTTGACTGGATGAGTTGAATGTTGAATACATCACTTGTCTTGTTATGGGGTGTATATCTTGACTGGATGATTTGAATGTTGAATGCATCAGTTGTCTTGTTATGGGGTGTACATCTTGACTGGATGAGTTGAATGTTGAATGCATCAATTGTCTTGTTATGGGGTGTACATCTTGACTGGATGAGTTGAATGTTGAATACATCAGTTGTCTTGTTATGGGATGTACATCTTGACTGGATGAGTTGAATGCATCAATTGTCTTGTTATGGGTGTACATCTTGACTGGATGAGTTGAATGTTGAATACATCAATTGTCTTGTTATGGGATGTACATCTTAACTGGATGAGTTGCATGTTGAATACATCAGTTGTCTTGTTATGGGGTGTACATCTTGACTGGATGAGTTGAATGTTGAATACATCAATTGTCTTGTTATGGGTGTACATCTTGACTGGATGAGTTGAATGTTGAATACATCAGTTGTCTTGTTATGGTGTGTACATCTTGACTGGATGAGTTGAATGTTGAATACATCAATTGTCTTGTTATGGGGTGTACATCTTGACTGGATGAGTTGAATGTTGAATACATCAGGTTGTCTTGTTATGGGGTGTACATCTTGACTGGATGAGTTGAATGTTGAATACATCAATTGTCTTGTTATGGTGTGTACATCTTGACTGGATGGGTTGAATGTTGAATACATCAGTTGTCTTGTTATGGTGTGTACATCTTGACTGGATGAGTTAAATGTTGAATACATCAGTTGTCTTGTTATGGTGTGTACATCTTGACTGGATGAGTTGAATGTTGAATACATCAATTGTCTTGTTATGGGGTGTACATCTTTACTGGATGAGTTGAATGTTGAATACATCAATTGTCTTGTTATGGGGTGTACATCTTTACTGGATGAGTTGAATGTTGGATACATCAGTTGTCTTGTTATAGGTTGTACATCTTGACTGGATAAGTTGAATGTTGAATACATCAATTGTCTTGTTATTGGGTGTACATCTTTACTGGATGAGTTGAATGTTGAATACATCAGTTGTCTTGTGATGGGGTGTACATCTTTACTGGATGAGTTGAATGTTGAATACATCAGTTGTCTTGTGATGGGGTGTACATCTTGACTGGATGAGTTGAATGTTGAATACATCAGTTGTCTTGTTATGGGGTGTACATCTTGAATGGATGAGTTGAATGTTGAATACATCAATTGTCTTGTTATGGGGTGTACATCTTGACTGGATGAGTTGAATGTTGAATACATCAATTGTTTTGTTATGGGGTGTACAGCTTGACTGGATGAGTTGAATGTTGGATACATCAATTGTCTTGTCATGGGGTGTACATCTTTACTGGATGAGTTGAATGTTGAATACATCAGGTTGTCTTGTTATTGGGTGTACATCTTGACTGGATGAGTTGAATGTTGAATACATCACTTGTCTTGTTATGGGGTTTACATCGTTACTGGATGAGTTGAATGTTGAATACATCATTTGTCTTGTTATGGGGTGTACATCTTGACTTGATGAGTTGAGTGTTGAATACATCAATTGTCTTGTTATAGGGTGTACATCTTGACTGGATGAGTTGAATGTTGAATACATCAATTGTCTTGTTATGGTGTGTACATCTTGACTGGATGAGTTGAATGTTGAATACATCTATTGTCTTGTTATAGGGTGTACATCGTGACTGGATGAGTTGAATGTTGAATACATCAATTGTCTTGTTATGGTGTGTACATCTTGACTGGATGAGTTGAATGTTGAATACATCAATTGTCTTGTTATAGTGTGTACATCTTGACTGGATGAGTTAAATGTTGAATACATCAGTTGTCTTGTTATGGGGTATACATCTTGACTGGATGAGTTAAATGTTGAATACATCAGTTGTATTGTTATGGGGTGTACATCTTGACTGGATGAGTTGAATGTTGAATACATCAATTGTCTTGTTATGGTTTGTATACATCTTGACTGGATGAGTTGAATGTTGAATACATCAATTGTCTTGTTATATGGTGTACATCTTGACTGGATGAGTTGAATGTTGAATACATCAATTGTCTTGTTATGGTGTGTACATCTTGACTGGATGAGTTGAATGTTGAATACATCAGTTGTCTTGTTATGGGCAGGGTGTACTTCGTGACTGGATGAGTTGAATGTTGAATACATCAGTTGTCTTGTTATGGTGTATACATCTTTACTGGATGAGTTGAATGTTGAATACATCAATTGTCTTGTTATGGAGTGTACATCTTGACTGGATGAGTTGAATGTTGAATACATCAATTGTCTTGTTATGGGGTGTACATCTTTACTGGATGAGTTGAATGTTGAATACATCAATTGTTTTTTTATTGGGTGTACATCTTGACTGGATGAGTTGAAGGTTGAATGCATCAGTTGTCTTGTTATGGGGTGTACATCTGACTGGATGAGTTGAATGCATCATAGACTATCTGAAATAATAAAGATCTTGCCCAAAGGGTGTTAGTTACATAGATACATACTTGTTGGGGTGGGAGTGGGGAGTTTTTGGTAATGTACATGGACATTCTAAATAAATAGTAAAATAATTAAAATAGAGACCTTACAAATAAGAAAAAATGGTAGAATTTAACTGCGTGCATATTAAAACATTTATTTTAAAATATATTTGCACTTTGTTCAATAAAATAGACACAGACAACAATTTAGATTAATTTATTTCAAAATAAATTTGTGATCTTGTGAAAGAAATTGGGAAGAGTTTGATAAAATAAAGACACAGAAAACCATTTAAAATAATTTATTTCAAAATAAATTTGCGATCCTGTGAAAGAAATTCAGAGTTTGATAAAAAAAAAGACACAGACAACCATTTAAAATAATTTATTTCAAAATTAATTTGCGATCCTGTGAAAGAAATTAGGTGAAGTTTGACTAAATAAAAGACACAGACAACCATATTAAAACATTTTATTCAAAAATAAACCCACGATCCCGTGAAAGAAATTAGGAAGTGTTTTATCAAATAAAAGACAGACAACCATTTAAAATAATTTATTTCAAAATAAACCCGCGGTCCTGTGAAAGAAATTAGGTGGAGTTTAATGAAATAAAGACACAGACAACCATTTAAAAAATATTTATTTAAAAAAAAAATGTTCGCGATCCTGTAAAAGAAATTGTTAAGAGTTTGATCAAATAAAATACACAGACAACCATTTATATATTTTTATTGCAAAATAAACCTGCGATCCTGTGAAAGAAATTATGAGTGTTTGAACAAATAAAAGACACAGACAACCATTTAAAATAATTTATTTCAAATAAACCCGTGATCCTGTGAAAGAAATTAGGAAGTGGTTGATCAAATAAAAAACACAAGACAACCATTTAAAAATGTTTATTTCAAATAACTCCATGCTCCTGTGAAAAAAATTAGGTGGAGTTTAATAAAATAAAGACACAGACAACCATTTAAAAATTTTTTTTTTTTTAAACCTGTTTGCGATCCTGTAAAAGAAATTGTTTAGAGTTTGATCAAATAAAAGACACAGACAACCATTTAAATATTTTTATTGCAAAATAAACCTGAGATTCTGTGAAAGAAATTAGGAGTGTTTGAACAAATAAAAGACACAGACAACCATTTAAAATAATTTATTTCAAATAAACCCGCGATCCTGTGAAAGAAATTAGGAAGTGTTTGATAAAATAAAAGACACAGACAACCATTTAAAATAATTTATTTCAAATAAAGAAATTGTGAAGAGTTTGATCAAATAAAAACACAGACAACCATTTAAATATTTTTATTTCAAAATAAACCCGCGATCCTGTGAAAGAAATTAGGAAGTGTTTGAACAAATAGACACAGACAACCATTTAGAATAATTTATTTCAAAATAAACATGCGATTCTGTGAAAGAAATTGGTTAGAGTTTGATAAAATAAAAGACACAGACAACCATTTAAAAAATATTTATTTAACAAAAAATGTTCTCAATCCTGTGAAAGAAATTAGGTGAAGTTTGAAGTTTCAATTTTAACCAATTTAGCTAGGGCTACATTTGAAACCGCGAAAATTATCGAATTTCAACAGACAATCCCTAACAGCTAGTTACAAAATCTTACTTGATTCGATGCTTGGATGCTCGAAGCGATGTCTTGCTGTGTTAATAACCTACCTTTGTGATTCCATTTCCATAGGGTAAAAACCAGTGTGCAAGGGAATAAGGGGCAGGGGGTGGGGATGCACAACTGGGGTTGTATCATGCATTATCTAAGTGTTAGTTATAATCATCTTACAATTGTATAAATATACTATTTTAGTATGTCTTAAGTATAGTACTTACAATTGTAAAAACAAGGTGTTCATGATGGTGTTCCAATAAACATACACTTACAATTGTTCTATACTATGTTGAAAATGATGAATGTTTGTAACTTATTGTTTACTGACTTACAATTGTGTATAATGAGTGAAGCTGATGTTATATAAAAAATATCATAAATAATAATAAGTTTAATCATAAAATTATGCATGAAAATAGAATTAAAATAAACATCAAAGACTAATACAGGTGACACAGGTGGTATCCTCAGCTCAATCTTTTGGTCTGTTAGTTACTGAAAACAAATGCACTATAATACAAGAATATATAAACAAATGCACTATAATGCATATAATTATATTGTATAATATAAAATATGATAAATATTGTATGAATAATATAAAAAATGTTATATATTATAACATAATGTGAATATTATTATACAATACTATATTAACATGTACTGAATACAAACTTAAATAAATAAGTAAATTATGTATCAACACTTAAAATATATAATCAAATAAATACTATAGATGCATATATTGCAAAATGAAACTTTAAAATAATATATTATTCTAACTGAATAACAAAGAAATTACATCTGTAACGTTTTTAAAAAATAAGTAACATTTCTAAACCTATCAATGCATGATACAACATTAGGCTACACATACAAATATATATGTTTATATTATAATAGATTATATATAATATAATATATAATATTTGTGTGTGGAAGGGAGGAGGGATAAAGCAGGATAGCATCAACCTGTGAATAAACTTACTCTAATAGAGTTAGTAATCTGTAAAGGAATAACCACAAATTAACACATAGATATGAATATTTACAATATCTATATGTTAGTTTTAAGGTGTTATTGGTTAGGTCTTACTTTGATGTCTTCATACAAACATCTAGGCCGGAACACAAACAAATAACAACATCTAGGCCGGGAACAAACAAAAATAAAACATCTAGGCCGGAACACATAAAATAAACATCTAGGCCGGAACATCACACAATTAAACATCTAGGCCGGAACGTGCAAAACGTCTTGACCGAAAAACATTTTTTCGTGAATAGTGTAAAAACTTTAGAAGCCGTGCAGTGCTGCAATGTCTTCACATGGTCGGAGAACAAAGAGACCACTGTAGGCCAACAAGAATTACCAAAAGCTTTTATTTTCATAACGCAATACCGTTGTTTAAATTTGAAGTTGGACCTGCAAAAAGAACATCAAAGAGTCATCAATCTAGGGCAAATAAATTTAACTTCCCAATCCTAGTGTAAACATTCTTAAAATGTACACAATAAAAATAATAAAGGCAATATATAAAATAATAAAAGGCATGTGTTTAAAACATTCAATCACCGATTAAAGCAGAATTTTTGGGTTTTTTTTTTATAAATAAAATACCTAGGAACATCCTACAGCAAGCCCATGATGGTACCAAGGAGGGCGCACCATAAAAAAACAAATATTAGGACTACTGTAACTATGTATATCAGATATTCCAATAAAAACACAGTAGCAGCAAATATCTGTTAACTCAAAGAATTAGAACATTAAATAAACGCTAAACCCATTAATTTCAGAAACAAGTTCAATGGGGACAAATCTAGAAGTGTCCGATAAAACTAACCAGTAAGATGCTAAACTATCCACTAATAATTACAATCATGTCTTTTATACATCCATAATTAAGACTCAATAAATAAAATTTGAATTATTAGCACTAGGTATTTAACAATAATTCAATACGACGTTAGATGGACAAGTATGTTTGTATGCTGAGCAGGGTCTGCGCATAGTTGAGGAAACACTTGAGCTCAGTTTACACTGAAGAAATCTGTCGAATTCGAGTGTTTTAATAACTAAATTATGTTACAAAATGTGTATAAAATACTATTTTTGTATTAAAGTTGCCAAAGGAAGCCAATTATGCTTAAATAGTGTATATTTTCGAACAAATATAACACCTACCTATTGCTGTCTCTTTTTCGTCGGGCATTTTCTTCCAACCACCTCTTCGCCTTCTTCTTCCAAAATGGCCCAAGCTGGGCAACTAAGTATGTTAATTAGCAAATAGTGTGTGCTGATTGGCTAATTTAGTCGTCTGCAACACGCGCGTATTCTAAACCGGATCTAACCGGTGTTATACCAAAGAATATTCTTTGCATAAAGTTTGCTGTTGGATCTAACTAACTTCACCCCTCACCGCTTCCCCACCCCGACCCCAATCTCTGTGATAGGGCCTGTTAGTCCATTTTTATTTTATTTTTTTATTTGCTTACACCGTATGCAATTGAATTCAAGATAAGTAAAACAGCACCGACTCCATGTAACCAACCGTAGAAATACACACTGAATGCTTATTTCAATGTTTATTTTATTATTTTTCGGATGGGCATAGAGGGATGTGTCCATTTGTTAGAATATCGTAATTTACTACACCTACTAAGCCTATAGGTGATGTTTAATAATAATATTCTGTATACATATATTCGGCTTGTTGCAAAAAGCAATGTAAAAAATATTGATAATTGTATGAACTTTATAGATCCTTAATGGTGTAAATGTGATAATACTCAAGTATGTGGTCATACGAAGATTAGAGAAGATTAATAGTAATACTTGGTGATGATTTCATTTGTATCAGTCTAGTATTTAGAACATATGATAATACAGTAATACATTGTATATTACGGCTATAAACATAGGCTGTACGTCCCATGTGAACTATGGCGGTTTTGTATGCGTGATGAATTTAATAATAATATATTATTGGTGATTACAAAATAATGAAGAAAAACGTTTTTTATATTGTCAGTAGTAAAAGAGTGTCTTCTCTAGTATTGCCCAACATTTTCATACAGGCCTACACAAACATTAATTATATACCACTGATAAAATGTATTGTTACTCCGGCCATGTAGGAATTATTTCTAAATAAATAAAAGTCATCCATGCTCCGTCTAATCCATGGAGGTATAAATCCTCCATGAGCTAATCTATGGACTAAGCAAAAACTTGCCAAAATAGAGGGCGCTAGACTTGTTTTAATGTTCATCAGAGGCAGCTCTATTGATATGTAAGTCGTAAATTTAAATACACAAAGCAATTAAACTGATTTTTTTGTTCTGCATTCTTTTAATAAATTGCACTATTACACCTTGGAATAATATCATTGTACTTTATTTCGTAGTCAATATTGAACGTGTAGGCCTACTTCTAATGCTGGCATTTAATTGGTTGAAAGTTGTCATGTTTTCTGATATTTTATTGGTTAGAGAGTGTAAGGTTCAAATCTGGCAAATAACTTCCCTTAAGGGCCTTAACATTAAATTGTGCTCATTTCGTAACATGCTTTTGACTTTTTTTTATACCATTTTTTTCCCATCAAGATTTACACTTCTAAAAATGTGTTTCCCATTTCGCTTTTTTATTTTCAAATTGCCAAAGGGGGACATTTAATCATTCTGATCTTGCGTGAAAATAATGTTCTTATGTACGTACTATAGACTCCGCTTATATTACCGCAAAGAATAAGTGTTTGGTTTACAGCCTACAAGCTTCTAATTAACACTAATAAAACACTTTTCACACTCACAATATAATAGATGAAATGAAAATAAACAAATCACAAGGACATTTTCACATTTATTTGAATAATGAAATTGAACGCAAGACTGAAAGTAGGCCTACATTTCTAGGCGTTATCATTCATGAAAACTTAACCTGGACAAGTCATCAAACAATTATCTTAATTAGTTTATATAATTAATTTTTTGTTATTCCTCACTTGCGTTACTGTAATATCTTGGCGGCCGATTATGTTAACATTGACAAAATACTTTAAGTTACAAAAACGTGTAGTCAGAATTAATTGCTTTTCACATTATTTGTCTCATTCAGAACCTCTATTTAAGAAGCTTGACCATTTAAACATTCAAGATCTTCATGCTATACAAATAAATATCTTTTATTTTAAAGTGTGTTAATAATATAGGCCTATATTGCCGACCCAAATTATGAACATTTTTTGTTGGTGACGACGTGATTAAATAGCCCATAACTCAAGAAAGAAAACGCAATAGGCCTACTCCTTTTGTCAGACTTGACAGAATTATGGATAAGACTGATCTTGTTTTAATGTATCAGTTTTTATCTTTTAAATGTTATTGCCATTCATTAATGATCAATACAAGAAAGGACTATTATATGGAAAATTAAAAGTTGTTTAGTATAGGTCAACCGTATGATGTTGTTTGCTTTTGATTATTATGTTTATTTAGGGATCTTATGAAACAGGTATGTTTAGTTCTTATTTGATTTCTAAAAAAAGGAGTCACATGAAAACGTTATGTTATTTTTGTTTTTTACGCTCGGCTGGTCACGACTGTCTCTCTCTGTGCTGCAATATGGCTTCCGTAGCACGAAAATCGTCTATTGATTAAAAATAGGCTAGATATAAAACAAATTGTTTTTATAATTCTATGCTTGAAAACCCGTGAGTATATTTGATGAAGTATTGAAACAATTTTGCGTAATGTTAAGGGGTGGGGTTATAAGTACGAAACTCGCCTAACTAAGCTAGGCCCTAGCTAGCTAGACCTCACTAGCCTATCATCTATTTATTTAGCCGCCCAAGCAGCAGCAGGTGTCACAGTTGACATCATGATATCAAAACACGGAAGTAAGCGTATGCGTAAGCTGGAACAAGCCAGAGGCTATTGAATGTCATTAAATTAGGTGTTTGATCTCCTACTAGCCTACCTTTTAAAGGTTCTTTACTCATCTGGTATACATATATGCCTAAATTATTATTTAGTAAATAATATATTTAGAAAATAACAATAATGTATTGCTATTGTTTGTTATATCTTTTTAATTAAAAATATCTTTCTTGCAATGATTTTTTTTAGTTGGGCCTTAAATAAAATTAAAATTATTTTAATAATTAGGCCGGCCATGGAGTATTACTCCAAGGGCCGCCTAGGCTTAATTTATAATAATGAATCAAGGCCCCTCTCTGGATCCTAGGCCTATTTATGTCTTTATTTATGTCTTTATTTTACTGTTAACATAGGCCTTTCTAATATGCACTTGTCAATATTATGGCCCACTGTACGACCCCAGGAGAGGTGGTGCGTCATTTGTCCAATGTGACTCATACCTTATGAATACCATGATGCACCCGTGCATCAAAAAAGTGACTTACTTAAAATTACTATTAGGTGACCATGTTTTTATGTATGGTGGGCAGTAAAGTGACGGACATTGACACACCATTGTTCATTGATTGGATCATGTATATCTAGGTTGGTTTTGTCAATTAAACAAATGATTTTCTTTTGAACTATTAACCAATTAGAACGTGTCTAACCTAATCAATTTCTCTTGGTTGTCTGTCTATTGATTTCTTACAGTTCAACAGTTATTTTCTAGGCTACCAGTACAGCATTCCGCATTGTGTTAAAACAAAGGATCAGAAATGACAGAGTCAAGAGTGAATATGATGGCCAAGGCATACATTTTAGACAGACGGAGTGAATCTGTACCCAATGGTGGCTTCCATGATATGCAGTGCTATAATCATCAACCAGTTTTAATGCAGTCCAAAAGTGTCAAAGTATGTACTTTTGTACTGATGAAATTGGTGCGTGGGGCAGTGTGTTAAGACATAAAGGTCTGTCTACACTATCAAACTTTATGTGACAAAATATGTGATGTGCCCATACATGGACATGATAATGTCATATCACTACCATATTTGGGTATATCATTACCATATTTAGGCACATCACACTTTTTTTGTCCAACTAGTTTGATAGTGTAGACAGAGATTTAGACCAGAGGAGAGAGGAGAGAAATAGTAATGTTGATGTATTATTTATTTATATTTATTCAACTTCTCAATAAGATCTTCATTAGTGAAGGATGGGACCAACAGGTGTTGAAAATAGTCCAGTCCCACAAAATGCCCAGTTATGAAAAATGGCTGTGTGTGTGTACTAGTACACCGGTGTAACCCCCTACTCCTCTCAAGAGATGTACTAGGTTCTTTAAAATGCACACAAGCTAGATGTGTACACTGGACCTACAGTTTATAGTCCTTATCTGAGAAGACATGTTGTACCACCAGGACAGTAATTATAATTCAACTGTCTTAACCGCTTTTGGCCACTCACTCAATAAAATAATCATTTGTATTTACTTGTATTATTCAGCAAAAATCTACTCGTTCTAAGAAATCTGTATTTAAGTGGGATAACTGTGATGTTTTGAGATGGCTAAGAAAACATCATCTGCAGTATTATCAACTGTATGGAGCAAATTTTAAAGAACATGATATTTCAGGTAATATAACCTAATATCTGCGTCAGACGTATTGGCCACATGTCTGGACACTGACGAGAGAAGCCCTTGATCAATGATAGGACCAATGAAGGTGCTTTAAACAGTCCTGACTTAGTTTCATCCATCATTCAGATGAATGTAAAACTAATTGGCATTGTCGTTTGCGGACTTCACGGTTCGCGATCCAGGACTAAAGCTAGTCCAAAAATAGTCTGACTATATCTCAGGTTTAGTCCAGGACTAAAGTTAGTCCAATACTGTTACTAGATAGTCCGACTATATCTCAGGTTTAGTCCAGGACTAAAGCTAGTCCAATACCATTACAAGATTGTCCGACTATATCTCGGGTTTAGTCCAGGATTAAATTAAATTCAAGTTCAAGTTAGTATATTATGTGTTGTTTAATTCACCACTGCAATTGCCTTTCATTGTTTTTCAGGACGAGCATTGATTAAACTAAACCTGATCAAATTAGAAAAGATGGAAATAGATGACCAAATGCACAGGTTAGTGACGTGTAATTTTTTTTAATAGATTATCTTTTATTAATATTTAATTTAAATAATGAAGTTATACAGTAGGCATCCGGAAAGATTTTTAGAAAGTTCATAAACAAAAAACACCATGATTTACAGTATGAAGCTCTGTCCACATTATCAAACTAATTTGACAAAAGTGTGATGTGCCCAAATAAGGTAGTGAGATGCCCACATATGGCAGTGATATGACATCATCATGTCTATATATGGGCACATCACATTTTTGTTACACTTGTAGTTTAATAGTGTAGGTAAGGCTTAAGGATATTTCAATTATATATTTATATAACTATACTTTAATTTGTTATACAGAAACGACCTATTGGAATACATTTTGCGTCTTCGTCTGAAACATGAACAGACTGAACTGCGGCTACTTTTCAACACTAATAATGCTGTGTGAACTAGAGCTGCCGATTACTTATGATGACAATAATAGCAACATGTGAACTTTAAAAGTCATTAATTTTAATATCTTTTTGTATACACTATGCTCACGTGGAACCAACCCGGCGCCAGGGGAGCACAGTAATATAAAATGGAAACAAGTCACTGAATTTTAATATCGTTTTGTACGCCAATACACCACGCTCAAGCGGAGCTAAAAAATAACCATATTTATCCAAAAATGTCCAAATTAAAGACCAGAAATGAAAGTAAACATGATTTAGTTCATACAATTTCTTGCTTACGATTGCATGACCCGCTTTAGTGGAAAGAGTAAGACAATCCTGGCTGCAGGCTTGTTTGTAAATATATTATTAATATATCATTATTATATTACATAATTTTGAATAATGGTTAAATTCATTATTGACGATCCTTGTATGTCTAAATAGAGATCGTGGGTTCAAATCTAACGCTTGGTACATACTTTACTTATGTTTGCCTCTGGTTAACTGACAAGGTCAAGACACAACTTTTTCGCTGATTCCTAGCTGCATTATGAGAGGATGTTTCCATTCGTGTTTGATCAAAAAAATGACCGGGGTAATAATATGTACAACGCTTAGAGGTTGCACAACATTAGGCGCTTTATAAATCCAGGATATTATTATTATTATAAATACTATTAGATATAAAACATAATCACCGAGTATATGAAAAACCAGATAGGATTTCTATTAAGGGTACACGTTAATTTATAGTGGTCACCACTTGATAAGGGTCATCCTTTTATTTCATTTCATGAGAAAGTTCCCCTGAATAGGAGTGTCCAAAAGGAGTTCTACTTTTCCCGAAGAATAACAATCAAACCATTCATGGAGATAGAAACATGTAATTTAATAAATTGTTAGCTAGAATTATGTAATTACTAATAACTATATTATAGTATGTTTTATGCATGCAGTAATTACTTCATATGACTAGTCAGTTAAGAATCCAGGATTTTAAAATAGGGACCCTGCAGAACCTAAAAAGGGTTCTGAAAACTTAACCTAAACTGACAGTACATTCCCCCCCCCCCCCCACCCTTTTGGATCAACCTATGCGCAGTGTATACACTCAATTAAGAGCCTTGTAAATTTTTCTCCTGATTATTCCATGAACCTATGAACAAGAAGTTACTAGTTTAAATCCAGAGGATCAATGTGCTTTGCAGACTTATAATGTGACTTTATTTCCATTTATTTGATAATTTATATATTTTTTAACTTTACTTTAATTTTTTGTTATAAAAAGCCTCTTTTTACAATATAATCAGGTTCAACAGAGACTAAATATATTTTATATGTATTGTTATTTGTACCCCGTTTGTACCTGCATGTACTCTAAATATAAGTGTCTTTGTGAGATTATTTTCTACAATGCAACAACTATAAAACCGTATAAAAAAAGCCTTTAATCATAAACTGTGTTTGATGGTGCTGATGACGTTTCCAGTGACGTGTAAAACGCCCGCGTTTTATTGGATATTTCTGTCACGTGCGTGCGTAACCTCACAACAGGATTCTGTTTACTTACACCCTGGTTACCAACCAAAAAACTTTCACATCATCCGCACACGAGTTGATCAAAGTTTTTCTTTAAACTTTATAATAGCAAGTTATTTCAGTTTATTCAAACTACGTACGTATTTATATAAGATTTTTTGTTTTGTATATTGTTTTAAAAGGAATATTTTATAGCTTTTAAACACACATTTTGAGTATTTGTTTCAATAGGCTAGGCCTACTTTACATCAAGCCCGGGGCAAGCGTCACGCGCAGCCACTGATGACTGAGAACGCCATGCGCGCAGAGGGGCCCGCACACACGACGTACTTAGTGCTAACGATTAAACACAATTAAATAGGGGTGCTAGATTTGACATGGCCTACATGAATAGTAATATAGACTGGCTTATTTATTTTTTATTTAGATTTATTATTTAAAACATTGTGTTTTTAAGTGCATGTTTTTTTATTATTATTAATTAAAGTGTTCCGAAATAAATATTATTTGAACTTTGTTAATGTTTGTGACTTTTTGTGTATTCATCATCCGCGGCGGATCATCGATCGCGTCGTTGTTCGCACGTCGCGTTCATAAAAGAAAACTGACGTCACACAAACGCCTTCGATTTGATTGGTCAGATTAAAGCGAATTTTACACGCCGCGCAGGGGGGGGGGGGGGGGAGAAGGTGGAACACGCGGCCCCGATGCGAATTCATTTGAATCGCGACAATGGTGTGATGTATATCGGATTTCAACAATTCCAACTTGCGCGGTGAATTCATAGATCGCGAAGGCTCTGTGCGCGGTGCGTGACGATCGACTTAGGCCTACCATCCATACGTCACAATGTACGAATGGCACAATATAATGTTGAAAATCGAAATAATGTTGGCAACATTTATTTTAAGATCTACTATTAGTCCTGTTGATTTATTCCTCTCCATTGCCTGGCTATAATTATTTGTGCTGTATATGCTTTCTAAGTCTGAACTCAGCAATTTGTTGTTTGGACTATTTATAACAATTATAGAACAGAGATACATACATAGTAAAACTAATAGTATATCATTGACCAATAATAGTTTATTTACAATTTTACAAGTGAGATGCATAATGAATTAATAATGTATTTCGCTACAGCCTTGAAAGTTACTGGTTCAAATGCAGCGCGGATGTGCTTTGATTGCTTTGCAGACTTTTTAATGCAAACTTTCCATTAATTTATTGGTAATTGAGATATTGTTTAACTTTAAAGTTATACAGTCTCTTTTTACAATATAACCAAGTTTAACAGAAACTAATTATATTTTATATGTATTGTTATTTGTACCTACATATACTCTAAATATAAGTGTCTTACAACAACGTGTCGTGCAACAACTAACACCGTCAAAAAGTCTTTATATATTAGCTAGACCATAATAAACTGGAAAGCTTTTGACAGTGTTGATGACGTGTAAAACACCCGCGTTTTATTGGAAGTTTCTGTCACGTGCATGCGCCGTGCGTAACCTCACAACAGCATTCTGTTTACTTTACACCCTGGTTACCAACTAAAAAACTTTCACATCATCCGCAATCGATTTGATCAAAGTTTTTCTTTAAACTTTATAATATCAATAGCAAGTTATTTCAGTTTATTCAAACTACGTACGTATTTATATAAGATTTAATTTTTTTGTATATATTGTCTAAAGGGAATGTTTTATAGCTTTTAAACACACTTTTTGAGTATTTGTTTCAATAGGCTAGGCCTACTTTACATCAAGTCCGGGGGCAAGCGTCACGCGCAGCCACTGACTGGGGAACGTCATGCGCGCAAAGCGGGCCGGGCCTCCTGCGCACAAACGTACTTAGTGCCGACGATAACACAATTAAATAGGCGCGCTAGATTTGACATGGCCTACATACATAATATAGACTGGCTTAATTATTTTTTATCTAGATTTGTGTTTTTAAGTGCATGTTTTTTATTATTATTAATTAAAGTGTTCCGAAATAAATATTATTTGAACTTTGTTAATGTTTGTGACTTTTTTTTTATATCATCGCGTCGATCGCGCGTTGTTGTTTTTGCATTCGTAAAAAGAAATGTATCTGACGTCACACAAACACCTTCGATCTAGTGATTTGATTGGTCAGATTAAAGCGAATTTTGCACGCCGCGCGGGGGGCGCCAGGGAACGAATTCACCGCGTTGAAGTTGGAAACAAAAAATAAGCATGGAGATAAGCTCTTTGAATCTACCGCGACGGTGGGACACGCGGCCCCGATGCGAATTCACGATATTGAATCGCGGCGGTGGTGTGATATATCGATTTCAACAATGTGAAATTCAGCGCGGTGAATTTATAGATCGCGAAGGCGCTCTGCGCGCGGTGCATACGTCACAAGGTATACAGTGTAATATAAAACAACACACGAATGGCACAATATAATGTTGAAAATCAAAATAATGTTGGCAACATTTATTTTAAGATCTACTATTAGTCCTGTTGAAATATTCCTCTTCATTGCCTGGCTATATTTGTGCTGTATATGCTTTCTAAAGCGTGGTTCCCACTAGCGACGCAACACAAGGACGTAACGCAACGCAAGTGAATTAACCAATCACAAGCGATGGCTTATTCGCTTGTGATTGCTAACTATCACAACTTCGCTTGTCATTGGTTAAAACGCTTGCGTTGCGTTTACGTCCTTGCGTTACGTTCTAGTGGGAACCAAGCTTTAGTCTGAACTCAGCAATATATGCTTGGGACTATTAATAACAATTATCGAGCAGATACGACTGGTCTGTTGATTTATTCCTCTCTATTACTGTCTATGCTGTATATGCCTTTTTCAACTCAGCAATTTGTATATGCTTTCACTAGTATTAATCAAATTAATTAATATACAATATAAAAATAATAACAAATATTAAAATAATTAAAACATAGTATATCATTGACCAATAATAGTTTATTCAAAATTTGTGAAGTGAAATGCATAATAAATTAATATATTTTAAAAGTTATTATATACACCTTCTTTATATCAAATCATTTTATTAATGACAATATTATTATATTGCACACTAAAATGTATTGATATTAATAATCACATGCATTTGAAATAATTATTTCAGAATGCCTGGAGAACGAAGAAGCCTTCGTAATCTATTCAATCGGAGAACTCACAGGAGGAATCAAACGCTGTAAGACATTATCATTACTACAGTATAATCACATAACAGCATGCTTACTGTACATATACATTATTATTTGGATAATGTAAATCGTTTTTAATACAATACAATTCCAAAATGACAATCTGGTACAGTAATCCTATTAAGAGGACACCTTCTGGACCCAATAAAGTGCCAAGTGCCCCCCCCCCCCCCATACATTCCCCATTATTCATTTTATGGTAAATGGATGCCTCATGCCAAATGATGGATTGTACTGTATTCTGAATTCGTTTTTTTTTTTGGTAATTGCCTTTACATTTAAATCATATTATTGAGCATCAGTAAGCATAACTTATTTTTCAAATCACATTTAATTTGAAACTATTTCTTATGGAGTTATTATCTTTTAGGGATCTTGTTCCTGCACCTCCTCCAAGCCAGCAGGAGATTAAAGATGAACAGTCCTTCTTCAGAAGGATCTTTGGGTGTTGCTTCCCATTTGTTTTAAGAAGGCAGGCTCCTGCAGCACGAGCTCCTCCTCCGGTGCCTCCACCAACGCCAGCACCATCAGCAGAGAGTGGGGCATCATTGGCAACTGCAGCTTCACCAGTAGAGGAACCTGTTGACCATCAATTTCTGAAGACAAGGAAGCCAAAAGTTAGACCGGTGGTGGCAACTCTGAACTTAAGTCTTCCAAAATCACCAATTAATATGCTGAAGGAAAGTGTACCAGCCATGACCTTGGTGAAGAAAGAGGAGGAAGAAGTTGTAACACCAACACTTCAGAAGGTTCCTACATCTGATATTCCACTTCTTACTATGGATAGTTCAACTCCATCAGTGGATGTACAACTTCCTGTAATGGAATTATCAGAAATCACTGGTGAGGCTATGCCATCATTTGGGTTGTCTTGCAACGCCAGCAATGAATTTGAAGATGAAGAGACTAGACTCCAAGCCGACATCGACGAGATCTTTAGAATTGTTCCTTCAGCTCCTGGTGCAAAACCACTCTGCTACAGGTTTAGCCCTAAGAAGGTATGCAGTTCTCCATCAGAGAAGAGTGAAAATGAAAAAGACCTGTTCTGGAAGAGATCTCCAAGTGTTGATAGTCTTGATTCAGTTTGCAATGGCATCTTTGAATTGATAGCAAGTGGAAGCAAGACAGACCAGACTGTTGAATACAATAGGGTGAACGATATGACGCCATTGGAACGCCTAGAAGATATGCTTCCACCATTTAGAGTTTGTTTAAGTGGCAGAGTCAATCCATTCCCAGCATCATGCAACAATGAGCCAAACTTCTACCGCAAGACCTTTCTCAGCACAATATTTGCAGGAAGCTTTGCTGGAAACAATGGACTTGACCTTCAACCTGTCATCTTCAAGGGAAGTCAATCCACCCGGAGTGATAGGAAACTAAGGATAGAAGCACGAGTGATGCAACTATTTGTCAACAATGACAAATTCCTTAAAATCCACGGATCAATTAATGACGTCACTAACCGTCATCATCGACTTGGGGATTTTGCTCTTATCACTGAATTCGTCGGAAATGAGGAAAGTCATTTATCCTACACTCTGGATGAGGTATGTGTCAGCATGAAGATCGAGATGGGATTCTCTCGAATAACTGCCATCAAGATGGGAATTGACATCGCTCATGCTCTTCGAAGCATGCATATGGCTGGCTTACTTCACTGCAACCTGACCTGCAAGTCTGTGCTCATCAAGCCAAATGAGCCTCGCTATACAGTGAAGATCATTAAGCTTGGAAACACATGCCTCATTGATGCACCAATTGGTCTTGATATCAAGCACAGTGGAATCAAGACTAACCCATTTACTATAGTCAATGAAAGTAAGTACTCTATTTTTAAATAAACAGCAGCTCACACAAAATAGATTTCTTTATGTGGTTTTACAGTATTTATTCCTTAATAGGGGTTAGCTGTAGTGTTAAAACAAACATTGTTCATTTATTTCACAGGAATGTATTTTCTTAATAGGATGTCCTAAAGAAAGGGTTCTATTGTAAAACCATATTTTATTTATTTTCACTAGTTGAGGACGACTTCGCCCCAGAGTTGTACCAACAGGGTGCACTACCATCCATCAAAACCGATGTCTACAGTCTTGGCACCATCCTTTATGAACTTGGATCATTTGGCTATGTAGCATCGATGAAGAGACTTGGAAAGGAATGCATGAGCCAGAAACCAGAAGACAGACCAAGCTTGGAGACAGTCATTGCAACAATGAAGAACACCCTAAGACCTGGTGCAGCAAGAGGCCCGCGGACTCGTCCAAACGGCCCCAAGACACTAGGTTAAATCTTTAGCCACCATCGTCCATCACCAATAAAGCAATGTTGTCAATTTTTCATCGGTACTTCACTTGAAACGAATAATAAATAGCAGTGCCATCGGATACTCTGAGTTTGCAGGTTCAGGGAAGATTAGAATATAATGTACTTGTATATCGCCACCAAATAAAATACTATACTAAATGATGGATAAGTCTGCTATACAATGAGTTACAGAGTTGGTTCTTCTACAACACATCTTCAGCATTTTAAAGGAATTGTTTAAAATAATATGGCTAAATAGCTTTATTATCTAAGGTATTTTGATGCTATGTTTAACTTGGATTTCAGAGGTACAGACTCTTCAACTTAACTGGAATTCTGTGGGTTTGACAACCTACAAAAAAAAAAAAAAAAAAAAAAAGTTAAGTTTAATAAAGTACTATTAAAAGAAAGTATGACAACATAAATTATGAAACCCCGGCAATAAGTGTCACCTTGGATGTGACAAACCTGAATATGACAATTGTGACAAATGTAGCTTTATTTAATTGGTGATGGTAACGATGGTGGCAGACTTCAAACCCAACCAATGGCTGGTGGCAGTACATCTAATTTCAACCGACCCAGAGAATTCAATTATACAGTGACACCAACTGGGTTGATAAGTTTATGGATTCTATACAAGTATACAACAGGTAAATAAATATGTTAATCTTCCAAACATTTAAAAATAAATTTAAACTATTATGCATAGTTATAATTTTAAATGTAACAAAAAACATAACAGTAACTTATAACTTTAACTTTCAGATTCATGATGCAAATAGTCAACAGTATTGAATTAAGTGAAGGAAAACCCCCAAGAAAGGAAAACCCAAAAAATGGGAAAACCCAAGAAAGGAAAAAAACCCAAGAAAGGAAAAATCCACAAGAATGGAAATCCCAAGATGAGAAAAATAATGCACAGTAACACACAGTGTAGAAAAGTATCAGTAACATAAAAAAGTAAAGTATGGTGAAATTGGTAGTGTACTAATATCAACTAACCAGAATTTCAAAGACTTTATGCAACATCTTACGTTTTTGTTTATTTTTCTTTTTTTAGTACCTGGGCAGACACTAGTGGAAATTTGATTAGCGTTAAAATTGAATTCTTTTATACATTTCTATTACAATATATTGTACATGACAACATAATTGCTATAGCTCAATCAAAGGAAGTGTGTTAACCATTATACCCCAATTACACACTATGGAAACTAACTCTATTTTATAATACACTGTATCACATGAGTTATACAGTAGTCAGAAAATTAAAACAAAATGTTATTATACTGTAGCACTACTACTATTAAATTGCCTACCTTTGTTTTAACTCTTTAGATAAACAAAACCATTCCAACTGAGATAATGAATTGGACAGTTGTAAAAGATACGATTCAAGACGGGGACAGGATGCAAAATAGGATGCAGGGAACATCCGTGTCGCCACACCACACCTTGACAAATCAAACAGAATCCTGACAAGACTGGGACAAGATGCAAAATAGGATGCAGGGAACATCCGTGTCACCACACCGCACCACGACAAATCCAACAGAATCCTGACATCAAGTGACAGAGGAATCACCAGCTTCAGATTCAGATCTAAAAGGTGTGTAAAATGTAAAAGAAATTAATTTTCTTTTAGAAAATGGATGCTATTTTAAAATTCACAATGATTTAATAGTGAATTAAAGAGTAGAGAGCAATGAAGTTAAAATGTGTTTGTACTACTATTAGTTACTTACCTATATTTGCTTTAATTCTTTAGATAAACAAAGGCTAGATGCCAATTGAGACAATTTGATCAGTTGTGAAACTTCAAAGAGATGATAATGATAATACGATTATCTGTGAAAACTAACAAAACAATGTAAAGCCAAGACTTGCGCAGAATGTGAGGAACAAATCGACAGAATCCAACAGAATCCAGATAGCAATTAACAGTGGAAACTTGAACCGATCTAAAAGGTGTGTAAAATGTAAATAAATTAGTTTCGCTTTTAAAAATATACTATATTTCAAAATTCACAATGATTTAATTGAATTAATACATTTAAACAGAAAGTTAACACATAATTTGTATGTAATATTAATAATGAAATTATCTACCTTTGTTTTAGATAAAGAAAGGCTAGGCGCCAATTGAGAGAATTTGTTTTGAAACTTCAAAGAGATAATAATGATAATACGATACTGGGAAAACCGGAAAAACAATGTAATGCTAAGACTGGACTGGATGTAAGGAACATCAGCACTGTTTAAAAATCGATAGAATCCAACAGAATACAGATTGTAATTGACAGAGGAAACAACAAACTTGAACAGATCTAAAAGGTGTGTAAAATGTAAAGAAATTAGTTTTGTTTTTAAAAATATACTATATTTTAAAAATTCACAATGATTTAATTATTTAATACATTATAGTCAGAAGGTTAAATAATTTGTATATACTAATATTAAATGTCCTACCTTTGTTTTTAATCCTTTAGATAAACAAAGTCTAGGCAACAATTGAGAGAATTTCAGTTAGTTGTGAAAATGATAATAATACAACAAAAAAACTGGCAAAATACTGTTATGCCAAGAAATACACAGGATATGAGGAACATCACCACTGTAAAAAAAAAACTGAAAAAATCGACAGAATCCAACAGAATACAGATATAGACCGGGCACCCAGAGAATTTATTCATGTGAAAAGCCACAAGAGGTTTGATTGACTGATTATGTAGGTATTGGCTAAGATGCAATAATCAATGTTGCTGCCGGGTCATATATCCTGTAACTTTTCCCTGGCGACACCAAATAGGAGGGGTAAAAGCGAATTTAATCATGTGAAATACCACACGGTTAAAGTTGTTGGACATCATCCCCATATTATGTGTGTACAATGTTAAAACAGCAATGACAGCCACTTTATCCTGTAAGTTGCCTGAGTCAGTAGCTCCAAGTGACTCACTCACCCACTCAAAAATGGTGTTATTCATGTCAAAAGCCACACGGCTAATTCCTTTTGCATTGTAACTGTCACACATTGGGTGCATAAAAATACCATTGACTGCAACTTTATTCTGTAAGTTGCCCTAGACAGTATCCCAAAAATGCCTGTTGGGCCATACAAGATTTAATTATGCAAAGAGCCACACGGCAAATTCCTTTTACATTGTAACTACAGTATTATCCTTTGGGATAAACGAAAATACCATTGACAGTAACTTTATCTTGTAAGTTGCCCCAGATAGTAGGCCACAATTTCCAATTCCGACAAGATTGAATAACTCGAAAAGCCACATGGCATTACCCTACATTTACCATAACACTAAGATTTCGAGGCACTTAGTGACCATCCCATCGTTAAAAATCCCAAATTCAGCAGATGCGGATTCTGGGGTGTGTACTCGCAGAAGGCAGTGAAATATATATTATGCGGTATTAAAGCTATGTATAGATATAGTAATAGAGGAATAACTAAAGCAAGTCCGTTTAGTAAAAGCTAAGTTCGTAATGCATGTTAAACCTGGACACTGACTAAACTTAAGTTTCAAAAAGATCAATGCTTTTGAGTTATGATGTCATAATTGACGTATGCTACGTCGATGAAACTGAGTTGTTGGTGGGACAATGAACTTTTATGAATTCTAATACCTTGTTTGGAAATACTGTACAGAAATTAACAATCCTAGTTAGACTAATCACTATCAAGAAACAATGACATTTTAACATAGGTTTAGAAGAGAGGTTTTTAAAAGACAGGTGTTTTACAGATATAATGGAGAAAGTAAGACTGTCAAAATGGAGATGGGCTGGGCATGTGGCAAGATTTCAAGATAATAGATGGACATACAGATTAACAGAATGGCAACCAAGGGTAGGAAAGAGAAAATGAGGAAGACAGAAAAAAGGTGGAGAGATGATCTAACAACATACATTGGAACGGCTGCATGGACTAGGACACCAAGAATAAGACAGAAATGGAAATTTTATGAGGAGGGCTTCATTCAACAATGGATGAACTAATGCCTAGATAGATAGAACATAGGTTTTTAAAATACACCAGTTTACAACTGTAATAACATAGACATGTTTTAGAAGGAGAATCCGTATTGTTGAAATCATGAATATTGTAAGGTTAATATAATATAAAGTGTAGCTAATTAGATTATCAAAGTAGCATTGATATCATTAAGACAAGGTTTCGGAGACATTGGCTTTTAGAAGAAACAAGGCCATATACATGGCTGCAGTCGCGTGCGCAAATTTGAGGTAGTGTTTACAGACCGACTGACATAGTGAACTGTAGTCGCGGTTCTACGCGACTAAAAATTGAGAACCAACTAAATACAACCACACACACTTAAATGTTATGATAAATGTTTGGGTTACTGTCTAGGGGAAAATTGATGCTGGCTCACATGTTATGATAAATGTTTGGGTTACTGTCTAGGGGAAAATTGCTGCTGGCTCACATGTTATGATAGATGTTTGGGTTACTGTCTAGGGGAAAATTGCTGCTGGCTCACATGTTTTTTTTATATCTCAACGGTATTTTTCGTATCTCAGGGGTAATAATTACAATGCAAAAAAAAAATTAGCCGTGTTGTTAAATCTTGTAGTAGCTGGGGATTTTGTAGGCTACTGTTTTGGGTAACGTACAGACTAAAGTTGCTGTCAATGATATTTTCGTATAAGTCCCTCTGCAATTGAAAGTTATAACAATATGCCATGTACTGGTTCTTCAAATTATTCAATCTTGTAGGGATCGGAATTGGAAATTGTGGCCTACTATCTGGGGCAACTTATAGGATAAAGTTACTGTCAATGGTATTTTCGTATATCCCAAAGGATAATACTGTAGTTACAATGTAAAAGGAATTTGCCGTGTGGCTCTTCACATGATTTAATCTTGTATGGCTTAACGGGAATTTTTGGGCTACTATCTGGGGCAACTTACAGGATAAAGTTGCAGTCAATGGTTTTTCTGTGCACCCAAATGTGTGACAGTTACAATGCAAAAGGAATTAGCCGTGTGGCTCTTGACATGAATAACACCATTTTTTAGTGGTCACTTAGGGCTACTGTTTCGGGCAACTTACAGGATAAAGTTGCTGTCATTGCTGTTTTAACATTGTATACACATATGGGAATGATGTCAAACAACTTTTATCCATGTGGCTTTTCATATGATTAAATCTAATTTTTTACCCCTCCTATTTGGGGTCTCCAGGGTAAATTTACAGGATATGACCCAGCAGCAATATTGATTATTGCATCTTAGCCATATATCTACATAATCAGCCAATCAAACCTCTTGTGGCTTTTCACATAAATACATTTTATGGGCACATGGTCTAATAGTAATCAACAGTGGACAGATCTAAAAGGTGTGTAGAATGTAAAAGAAATTAGTTTTGCTTTTAAAAATATACATTATTTAAAAACTCACAATGATTTGACTGTGAATTAATACATTATAGTCAGAAAGTTGAACAATTTGTATGCAATACTAATATTAAATTACCTACCTTTGCTTGAATTCTTTAGATATACAAAGGCTAGGTGCCAATTGAGAGAATTTCAGTTAGAAAAACCAAGGAGATGATAATAATATGAGACTGGGAAAACTTGCAAAATATTGTAATACCAAGACTTGCACATGATGTGAGGAACATCAACACTCTTTCAAACTTAACAGAATTCAACAGAAGTCAGATATTAATTGACAGTGGAAACTTGAACAGATCTAAAAGGTTTGTAAAATGTAAAGAAATTAGTTTTGCTTTTAAAAATATACTATATTTCAAAATTCACAATTATTTAATTAATACATTATAGTGAGAAAGGTAAACAATTTGTATGTAATACTAATATGATATTTCCTACCTGTTTTAATTCTTTAGGTGAAAAAAATTGAGGTTCCAATTGGAAACAATGTGACAACTTGGAGAGTTATGAAACTTGAAAGTGATGATCTAACGACGGAAAAACTTGAAAAATAATGGCAACACTTTTTAGGCACAGTGTGGGGAACATCTGCTTCACCATTCAACTTCCAAATGTTATATCCTGCATAGAATTGAATAATATTGTAATATCAGTATTCATACTCAGAATGAAGTATTAAAAATACACAACTGATCATAATTTGATGTTTTTACTGTGTCCTTTGTATTACAGCTCTAAGTGTTATAGGTCCATGGTGTAACATTGCCCGCCACAATACTGTAACACCATCGACATTAATGTATAGGTCCATGGTGTAACATTGCCCACCACAATACTGTAACACCATCGACATTAATGTATAGGTCCATGGTGTTACATTGCCCACCACAATACTGTAACACCATGGACAATGTATAGGTCCATTGTGTAACATTGCCCACCACAATACTGTTACACCATGGACAATGTATAGGTCCATGGTGTAACATTGTCCACCACAATACTGTAATATCATAGACATTAATTTATAGGTCGATGGTTAACATTGCCAACCACAGCACTGTAATACGAATACTTTTTCCAAAGTCAGATTTCAATAAAGTTGACTGTACCAGGCCTTTTCGTTTGAGGTGAGTGAGTGTCATCACTCGCCTAACATACTCCTAAACTGTCCTTGAGGAGTGTGATTTACAACACACTTAATTTTTAAAAAGACAAGGCCTGTTGTACATAATATAAATCAAAAAGTGGATACAAATTAAACCAGCAACTGATACAAACAAATACTCTATAGAACTTATCAGTTTCTCTATATTTTGATATTTATTCACCAACCAAAACATATTAACATCTCCTCTTTCTTCGCATCCGTCATTTAATTGAACTAAATAATGCAACTAAACTAGTTTATCATCCCTTTCATTAACAGCACTGGATCATACATACATCTCTTTATATAGCACCATACCAAAAAACACAGCGACTTCTGTTTTTCATACTTTTTTAAGTACCAAAAATTACAAAAACTGGGCCCAAAATTACAATACTTACGATCTAAACCCTCATACGGGGTATATTTTAATACACTAAAATATTACTATTTAAACTTTTTGTTTTAACAATTTGTTTCTCTCGCACTCTCACACAGAAGGCATCAGTTTTTTTGACATGGTTTACACTGTATATACAATCTACATATTATTTGCATATTAATTTTGCTTATTTGCATGCTCAGACAAATAGCACATCTCACGTTTTCACTTCCCACCAATACTAAATTGGCTCAAATATTCTATATAGTAACATAAAAATAAACTTTTTATACAATTCATTTCCTAACATTTCTTTCCCTAAAAGATTTCTATTCGTTTTGTATTTTTGCTCGAAATTGGTTTATATATAACGCCGTCTCAAGGTGGGATGGTTGAAATATGAGATGTACTGTCTCTCTCTCTTACTTTTTTACAGACTTATTAGCTATTTACAATGAAACATAAAAATAGTAAACAAATAAGATACAGTGTCCAATGCTTTATATACAACAGCATATTCCACATCCAGTTAAATTCTAGTTCCCTAACAACTACCTTTATCAACAAAAGTATTGCATTTTTTAAGTAATTCATTTAATTTGTATGTTAAAGAGTGTATGTTCTCCATTCATTTACATGGGAATATCATTTGGAAGCCAACTATAAAACATACATATCGAGAAAACACAGTAAAAATTATTACATTAAAAAAACTACACTAACTTTAAAACATTTGGTTCAATTGTTATTTTAAATGTATTTGGAGTGATTGATACTGGCATTATTAAAATAATTGACTGCTATGAAATAAATACACTATTGTATTCATGAATATGGGGTATTTCAGTTCACGAGTATTACAGTATTGTGCTTAATGTACAAGTATGCACAAAGCAAAACTACACAAGTCTCTTATGTAGCAAACTTGCAAAATAGCGGCTTATGGATTGTCTATGCTAAGTTTGAACTTTAACCATTACAACAAACACTATTTGTACGAAAAAAAATATCTAAAAACGGACAAATGTTTGCAAAAATATATATTGTTACAATAAAAAAAATTTGTGATTTTTTAATATTTGAAAAACAGAGAGGTTAAAATTCCAACAAATACCTGAACTACTCAAGCAAAAAAAAAAAAAATATTAATTCACCCAACCGATTAAAATATAACAAGCAGTAGAATATTTTTCTTTGGTTCCTAAACTACTATACATTATACAATATGACCCAACATTACTGAAATACACACCCCACCCAATGTTAAAACTGGTCAAATATCGTATATGATTCCTACATTGAATAATTGGTAGTAGCACTAGTTGTTATTATAGTGAGGAATATTCAGAAATAGTTGCACCAACAAGCCTAAACAATGTACAATTATAATTATGCAGAATTCCATCTGATATTATGACATTATTGAATGCTACAAATAAAAGGTACTGTCCTGGTATTATCACAAACAATGTGCATATAGATTATCTGTAATAGTTGATTATTATTAATGAGAAATATTAATTATGGATCACAAACAAGAATCGTAAACAGTTTATAGTACAAAGGTATGAATTGCCGATGCAGTGACCTGCGCAATGTGATAATATTGTGGTACGTCAAAATCAGATAAGCAGCTAAACCTGCACTTAGTATCTCAACATCAATCTAAAAGACAATGGCGTTAATTTTAACCAGATTACATTAGTATGAGCACCCATGGACTTGCTTATCAGTTGAAATTAGCAAGCATAAACACATATTTTGGTGTAAATAATTATATTCTGTGATTATTTTTTAGTTGTTTCAAATGCCAAAAAGTATGCTAGAAAAGGACATTTCACATTCATGTCAAGTGTTTGAAATTATTATTTAGATAATTTATAATTAATATAAATTTTAATTAATTAAAATGAACTAAAAGAAATTTGATTGAAATGTGTTCTACCATCTGTACAAATTAATTTTAAATTTGATGGATTAACAATATCGAGTGGTTAATAAAAATGTAAAAAAATATCACATTAGTTTTTGGTGTTAGACTATAAGTACAGTACAGTGGTAGAGATACATGCAAACATAATGTTAAAGGATTACCATATAGACTCCAGCATAGAAAACCAAAATATTTAACAAATCAATCTCATTTGCTTTGATAATTGGAAAAAGAGGGCCATGGATATCAGCTGGCTTGTTGGGTCAGCTGGAAGTGGCATACCTTCTATAAAGTTGAAATAAATACAATTGTGTGGTTTCCATTGTAAATCATTATCGGTGTAATGTCACATGCAATTGTTCAACTTGAGACATATACTAGAGTCTGTATGGTAAACATCATAAAAACATAACATTTAATTCAACACAAACAATACTAATAAAACAAAAGGTAACATGGTCAAATCTATTGCATTGCCTACCAGAATAAAATTGTGCAATTGTGATCTTATCCTCAAATAATTAGCAGGAATGTGGACACTATAGGCTATTTAAACACATTAACCAGGTTTCTGATTTCAATAATGGTTTTAGATTGGCCATTTGTATTGTTTGCCTAACAAACTAATGAATAAGACCAGGTGTATTGTAACCAATAGATAAGTCATAGTGAAGCTCTATTTATATATAGATTCAGCACATTGTATTCTAGGAGTACGAGTTATTGTTAAGTTACTAAGAGCTGGCCTGCCAGGAACTGGGTGGTTGAGTTTCTAGGTGCTAATCTGTGAAGGGATGGCCCTGCTTAGATCTGGCCTTGTTACTAATAAAATGGCTGTTTAGATAGTAGTCTGCTAGTCCTTTTATACACCCTGTGATGGCATTATCAACTTCTGCTACGTTTTCTTGATTCTCCTCTGGGCTTTCTTTATCTTCCTCCCTTGCACATTTCCACTGGACACGGCATTAAATGGATTATCATTGGTAGCATTGGCCCTTAATAAAAAACAAGATTGATATTAATAACAACTAATGAATTAAACTAAAGTAATGTTAAACAGGATTCATGTAGGTGAAAATAACGAACAGACAATTCGCTGAAACAAATCAATTTTTTTCTCCCATTTATGATATTTGCAAGGAATTCTAAAGCTCTGTTTACACTATCAAATTATTTTGGCAAAAAAAAAGTTTGATGTGCCCATTTATGGTTTGTTTGTTTGTTTGTTTTATTAGTTTCTCCACACATTTTAAAATAAAAGATAAAAATTACAAATTGCAAAAAGAAAATTACAATAAACAAGAAAAACATAAAAAATGTGCGGATGGAGGTCAAAATAAGTTGCGGACAACTTTAAGTCATGACCACCAGTTAAAAAAAAAAATAATGAAGGTATACAAAATAGCAGTCCGGCTTACATTAAAAATACAGAAGTTTAAATTGCTAAGACAATAGTACAATTACAAGATGAACAATATGATAAGGTATTCATGGTAGTGATATGACATCATCATGTTCATATATTGGCACATCACATTTTTTGTCACAAAGTTTGATAGTGCAGTAGACAGAGTTTTAGCACTGGACAGAAACTTGTGTAGTCTTTAAATTCAGTTCCTAAACCTACTTGAATTGAAATGCCATTGAGTCGTTTCCACGGTTTGAAAATGCACTAAAGTTGGGTGGTTGTACTGCTGGTGTAGATCCAAAATTAAAACCACCACTAGGGGCTGGTGTGGTTGATGACAGCTCCGAACTCTTTCCTCCAAACTGGAAAAGAGAGGAAGAATTGGTTTGCTGCCCAAACTGGAATGAGTTGTTAGGTTTTGAATTTGAATCACTGTTGAACTGAAAACCTATAAAGAAAACAATTGAATTAAATTTTCCATTTTGATCATAACTCAGCATTGTATAGTATGTTCAGGGAATTACACTAATTAAACAGGGAATAATTTCGCCAGTGTAGCATAGAAAAAAGCTATACATAACCTTTTTGCTGCAGATTTTTAAAATTGTGTAGCAAAAAATACAATACGAAACTATGTTTCACGACTTAAAAATCAGTTTGATTAGCAATATTGCTAAACAAAATTTTAAAATGAAATTTTCCCCTGTGTATTTAAAATGATAAAACAGAAGATAAATAGGGAAAATCATTTAAAGTTATACACTTAAGAATATACTAAGACATTTCGAAGACATTTGTGTTGGTCTCCAGGATATTCAGATTCACTACTAAAGAGAGATCTAATCTATTAAGAATTTGTTAAATGAACTATTTTCTTACCACCACCACCTGGTCCATTGGTTTGCGGTGCCATACTACCGAATGCTGGAGCAGGGGTATTGTTAGCACCAGCACCACCAAAAGTAACAGAGTTACTATTCCCCATACCAAAGCCGCTCGAACCTATCGTTGAATTACTCTGACCGCCAAAGGTTGGCGTGGATGACGTGGCACCAAACTTGGGAGCAGCATTGCTAGGGGTAAAATTGAAACCACCACCACCACCATTGTTACTGGAGTCATTGAAGGTAACACCGCCTGTGGTAGAATTTACGCTGTTACCAAGTGTTGGTGCTGTTGAATTATTTACTGTGGCTCCAAAATCTGAAAGAACATTTTTATGTTGTATTATCAATGTACTACTACTACTACTATATTTATATAATATCTTGAATTTAAAAATTGCATAAAATGATGGGGGTGGGGAGGGGCTTATACAAATAGTTGAATTAACCCACCCTCAATATGGGACACACCCACCACCCTCAGTATAGGACACACCCACCCTCAGTATGGGCACACACACCCCCCTTCAGTATGGGACACACCAACCCTCAGTATGGGACACACCCAAGCTCAGTATAGGACACATCCACCCTCAGTATGGGACAAACCCACCCTCAGTATAGGAAGCAGCTGCGGTTTTTACTTTGCAAACCAAGGCAAACAAAAAATTACTAAAGTTAGCTAGTGTAGACAGCTAGCAGGCCTAAGACATTACTGTATATACTGTTAACTCACCAACAAATGATGGCGCTGTTGGATTTGGATTCTGGCCAAACTTGAAGGTGGGTGGTTCTGCTGTGGAAGCTGCAGGAGCAGACATGGTGTTGCCACCAAAACCAAAGGTAGACAGTGAACCAGTGTTAGTGGTTGATGCTGGTTCTTGAGGCTTCTCATTTCCAAATGAAAATCCTCCCATTTTTGCAGGTGGGCCTCGGATACCTGTTGAATATTTAAATTTGTATATGTTAATAAAAGGTTTCATATGTTAAGAAAAAAACAATCATTATATTGTATAAAAAAAACAAATAATTGTTAATTACCTGCATCATCAGTTCCTGAAGTGGATTTTCCAAATGAAAACGTGGTACTTGGTTTTTCAACTAAAATCAATACATAATATTGTAAACTAAATTTTCATCAAAACATGGTTCTAGCAGAATTTCTGTTCACTTATATTTTAAAAGAATACTGTTTAAAAGATTTAAACTGTAATAAAGTTGAAGAACAGAAATATAAGGAATTACATTACATCTCCTTAATAACTTGGAAAATTAAAGTGTAAACCTATTCATCAAGGTTAATCATATTATTGGAGAGATTAGACAATGAATGTTTGGTGATACAATCATTTAAGTTTATTGTAAAGCTCTGTATACACTATCAAACTTTATGTGACAAAACAATGTGCCCATATATGGACATGTGTGTCTACACTATCTAACCAATTTGACATCAAAAAGATGTGATGTGCCCAAATATGGTAGTGATATTCCCAAATACGGTAGTGATATGACATCATCATGTCCATATATGGGCACATCACATTATTTTTGTCACATAAAGTTTGATAGTGTAGACAAGGCTTTACAGCTGAATATGAATCTACAAAATCAGTTAATAAAGAACAGTTCCTTACCTGAGGGTTCCTTAGATTGTCCTGAGAAAACAAATGGAGCTGGAGCACTTGACGTTTGTGCTGCTGCCCCAAATTGAAAAGCAACACCGGCGTTAGGTTTACTTAAATCATTGTTGTTGACAGTAACATTTCCAGTTAGTTTATTGCCACCAAATACTGATCCCGTATCCTTAGCATCTACATGGTTCTTTGAACCGAATGAAAATCCTGTACTTGCAGGTTTTGCAGCGAGTTGGAATGCCGATGAAGAAGCCTCTTTTGCAGCGCTCTTTTCTGAATTACTTCCGAATTGAAAGCCATCCGTTTTAGCAAGACTATTTGTATCATTACTTTTAGCACCAAAAACAAATGTACTAACGTTGCTACTGTCCGATTTTGTAGTAGTGCTGGAAGCAATTCCACTAGATATTCCTACGCCAAGTATGTTATTACTAGTTGGTTTCTGTGTCAAGTTCGTTGCTGAACTTTGTCCGAAATTAAAACCGCCACTGACCACTGAAGCCTTTTCAGATTTTTGTCCAAATGTAAATCCTCCTGCAGACGATTCTGGTTTTTCTGAAGTATTAGACATTCCAAATTGAAAAGTTTCCATTGTGTTTTTTTCTGAAGAATCTGTGGTGGAAGAAGTCTCGCTAATTGCACTATTTGTCTTTGAATCGCTCTCACCTTTTTTACCAAATGTAAAACCACCTGTGACTGGCTTAGATTGTTCACTTTTACTTCCAAAGATAAACCCGCTAGTTGACTGTGGTGCTGTATCACCAGCGACTGGCTTAGATTGTTCACTTTTACTTCCAAAGGTAAACCCACTAGTGGACTGTGGTGCTGTACCACCAGCGACTGGTTTAGATTGTTCATTTTTACTACCAAAAGTAAAACCGCTAGTTGACTGTGGTGCTGTATCACCAGCGACTGGCTTAGATTGTTCATTTTTACTGCCAAAAGTAAAACCGCTAGTTGACTGTGGTGCTGTATCACCAGCGACTGGCTTAGATTGTTCATTTTTACTGCCAAAAGTAAATCCACCGGTGGACCCTGGTGCAGTACCACCAGTCACTGGCTTAGATTGTTCACTTTTACTGCCAAAGGTAAACCCACCAGCGACAGGCTTCGATTGTTCATTATTACTGCCACCAAAACTAAAACCGCTAGTGGCCTGTGGTGCTGTACTACCTGTTACAGCCTTAGATTGTTCATTATTACTGCCACCAAAACTAAAACCGCTAGTGGCCTGTGTTGATGTGCCACCAAATTTAAAAGTTGACGATGGTTTGTCTTCAGAAGATTGTGCTGAACTTCCTCCAAACTTAAAAACTGATGCTGTTGAACAATAAAAAGGATAATTAGAAATGAAAAACAAGAGTGAAGTCAACTCTACAATACTGGACACACCTTGGGTTGAGTTGGTCTGGCTTTGGAGAAAGTGGTCTCTAGTGCAATGGGAGGGAATATCGTAAGAAAGTATTCAATACAATTTAATGGAAAAACTTGAAGGTATGTATGTGAAACGAGTCTCAGTTGTAAATAAGTTTGTAATATGACGACATATTGCAAGCTAGTTTTCTTACCAGGTGGTGCTTTAAGAACAGGCTCACAACCAGGTTGGCTAGCTCCACAAGCTACACACTTGTTTGAAGATTTGTTATTCTGTATAAGGCATGTATCACACGTCCAGGAACCAGCTGGAGCCTTGAACTTGTCACCAAAACCAAGCACCGATTTGCTCTCCGTCTAAAAAGAAGGAAACCATTTTGGATGAAGAAAGATTTTGTAAAATGATGGAATATATGATTATAATTTAAAGCTCTGTCTACACTACCAAAGTTTATGTGACATGATGTGACCATATTTGGGCACATCACACTTTTGTTAGACTTTGCTTTAGTCAAGGTTACTACCTTTGTGTAGACGGAGCTTAAGTTAAGGTTACTACCACTTTACAATAAAAAAAAAAGTGATGTGCTCATATATGGACATGTCATATTACCAGTTTGATAGTGTAGACAGAGCTTAAATCAGACTTACTACAGTACAGAAAGAAATTACTGCTTCGTATCTACGCATAGCCTTTCGTCGCCTACGCGTAGGTAGATCATAGGTCATTGTTTGTAGCTTACGATGTATTGTTCGTAGCTTACGATGTATTGTTTGTAGCCTACGATGTATTGTTCGTAGCCTACGATGTATTGTTCTCTCCTACGATGTATTGTTCTTAGCCTACGATGTATTGTTCGTAGCCTAGGATGTATTGTTATGAAATCTAGGCTACGCCTCGATCTTAGGGTGGTTCGTGGGAAGCATGGACAATGCAAACAAACAATGTATTGTTTGCTAATTAAAATCCTACCTAAAGATAGTAGACATCAATTTTTGTAGCCGCCCTATGCATCGGTTAATCCTAATTTTGACGGAAATCCGCCAACGAAACGACATCGGGCCGGTGGACATCAGCTCACGTAGAGAGTTGAGGCTAGCCTGTTCCGGTGGCCTACACTATAAATTATTTAATCTTACCTTGTTGGGTTAGCGAATTATAAAAACGACACCTGGGCTAGGACAACAACAAAAAATATGCAGAATATATATTCCATATTAAGATTTAACATAAATAGGCCTTTTAAAATGATTACGACATGTAAAAGAAAAAGGGCCGACCAGAATTTGAAGGGGAAAAAGCATGTGAGCTGAGCAGTTTAGAGAGTATTATGTTTCATGTCATGTGACACAGAATCCAGGTACACGTACTCTCGTACTGAGTAAAAAAAAAACAGGTAAGAGATTGCGGTAAGCAGAGAGTATCGCGTTTCATGCCATGTGACCAAAAAAACTAGGTCTGTATTAATTACGGTCTTCTGTCGGCATCTTTTTGAGCGACAGATTGAACGTCCTGATGCTATATTTAGAATTAATTGTTTTTACATTCTTTTTTTCTCTGGATCGTTTCTGGATGGACTGGACGTTCGCTATATTATGTTTATTAGTTGGCCTGTTCGTTGCTGCGGTTCACCTGTGTTGGATCGTGTCTTTCTCTACGTTATACATCGTGGGAAATTTATATTCGCCGTTGAGTAGGTAAACACGCATGAAGGAAAAGATTACGATTCAAAAATATTATTTGTTTTTTAGTAATTTACAACTTGGTCCTCCGCCAGTTAAATTTACCACATTAATTTCACACCTTACTTCACCAAGAACATTGTAGGGTTGTTTATTTAGGTTACGAACTCCCTACGAAGTTCAGAACGTAGGTCATTGAAAGTTGTTTATTGAGGTTACGAAGCCAAACAACTGAACTTACGAAGCCAACAACGTAGCCTACGTTCTATCTACGAAGCTACTTCGTAGATAAAGTTGCAGTATTTTCTTTCTGTACTGTATCAACATTTATATAAATTAGATTCACATTTAATTTAACAATGACCATTTACCTTGCTTCCAGGTTTAGCTGTACCACAAGCTACACACTTAGAATCTGATGATTTATTTTGTATAAGGCAGGTATCACATGACCAAGATCCAGGAACAGGCGCAAACTTTTCTGCTAACGATATTTCGTTTTTTTGCACTTCCTAGAAAAAGAAAAGGTTTTACAATAAACTTCTTTATCAATTAAATACATGCATTTTGTGCCTTCATGGTTATACTGAAGAACTATCAACAGGTACTGAACAGAACCAAAGGGTAGTTCCATCACACACCCGGAGCTCAGCTTTGACTGCTCAGTCTCGAACTCCGTAATTCCACATAATTTCTGTGTGGATAGGTTATAAAATCAACTAACTGGTTGTATTTAAGTTTTCTATATCCCAAATAAAGGTTCACAAAGTACCTTTTAAAATAAATTTTCTAATATTCTACTGTTGCTAGTTATACTACTGTACAAACACATACTTAAAGACTATAGTAATCCCATTTCAGACGTGTATCCCCATTGAAATTGCTACAATAGGGTAACAGCTATACCAACTAATAATCCTTTCTTGTATATATATTTATTATCTTATCTTATTCGAAAAACAACTTGTTGTACTGATCAACTTGTTTGACATGTCTAATCTACAGATAGGAAAACGGACATATTTACTTACGCCTATACTAGACGACTGGCTGGTTGCACCCGGTTTAGCTGTTGTACATGCAACACATTTTAACGATTCCTTTTTATTGTCTACAAGACAAGTATCGCAAGTCCATGACCCTTGTTGGGGTTTAAATTTCTCTGCTAAGCTAATTGGTGGTTGAGTAATGTCTGATTTTTGTGGCTTTTTACTGGCACATGCTACACAAGTGTCCCTGTTTGGTTTATTGTCCAGTAAACAAGAATTACAATTCCAGGAGCCTGGCTCTGGCTTAAACTTATTCCCAAATCCAATTTGAGATGTACTAGTTCTATGTGGACTTTGTAAATGTGTTGAACTGGTTTTACTTGCAACTATAGTTCCTGAATTTGATACACTAATTAATTTGCCAGAGTCTACAACACTGTCTTGTTTCTTTCCAACAGTATTGGATTCATTTCTTGCCTGAGATTTGCTTGTCGTGCATGCAATACATTTGTTAGCACTTGGTTTATTATCAAGTAAACAAGTTGAACAAGTCCACGTTCCTGGTGCCTTTTTGAATCTATCTCCAAATCCAATTATTTTTTTATGGTTATCTGTAACATCGGTACTTGATTTAATCGGAACTGAAAAATCAGAAAATTATATTTACACTATGATTACACTGCAACAATTTTACAACTGTGTTTTTTACATTGATTAGAATATAAGAATGCATCTTCTACAATTTCTATTTGTCAGACAGCTAAAAGGTATACAGACTATGTGGATTTTTATAGTCTAAAATAATATGTAAAAAGATGAACACAAACACAAAAATGAATACAGCGTTATTGTGCTAATAAGAATACTTAATATGTTCAAAGGAAGTCGTAACAAATAAAAATGTTCTATCAATTAACTTACCAATCCCTAAAACCTCTAAACAACTACCCTTCTTTAATTCCTTTGCTGGTTTTAAGCCACCGAAACTAGCCTCATCTTCATCATTGTTTGTCTCCTTTCGCTTAAGCGCCGAGGAGGTGGACGGTGAGGAGAATTGCTTAGGTGATGCTGATGGTGCTAGCTTTGGTGAGCTAAATGTAAATGTCTACAACAAAAAGAAAAAAGTGTGAGATATAACGAAAGACCACCAAAATACTAGAGATATAGTTTAACCCCTTGTATAGATGTAATAGAAGCTGCAAATGTTAATCAATTTAAAAACCGACTAGAAAGTTTTGGAAACACCACCCACTAAAGTTTTCCCCATATGATAGAACATGTAATAGAATATACCGGAGGGACACACAAGCATTGCTTTAGATGTCCAAGATCAAGGTAAAATCAAGGTATTTAGGCAACACTCTCTTTCCTTTGAATTGAACCAGGGAAAGTACACTATTATCAACCCCTATTCAGGAGACCATGATCAAAGGGACACTTTCTGAATTATACAAATATAGTGCTACAATACTAGTACAGTACAGTAGTCTATATAAAATCACTTAGTGTAGAACATCATAATCAAATAATTGTGAGAACATTTGTGTCCAAATTATTTCAAAAATATGTTACTTTCCGAAAGATTAAAACTTGGCAAAATTCAGCCGTTTTAAAGGAGTATTGAAAGTTAACAAATACAGCCACTTGCATGTGGCACAAAGTATCAACAAAAAGTTAAATCATAAACAAACCTTTGCAACCCCTGTTTCTGCTGCCACAGTAAGACCTTCTTTGAATATAGGTGATGAGAACTGGAATTGTAGACCTGAAGTGGTCTTTGTTGTAGAAGGTGTGTGCTTAGAAACTTGGGTGCTTGGTAGGGGCGTAGAAGACTTTAATGGTTTGGAAGAAGGTTTTAAGAAGTTGAATGAAGGCATCTTTCCCTCTCCAAGAGGTAATGCGATGTTAGGTAGATCAACTTCTTCCAACTTTAAAAATAAATTTAAAAACGTCTTTAATGATTTACTCAAAACACCAACAAATCAAAGAGGTTGTCACTTCTATCGTTGGCCATTAGCTCAAGGTGTGGTTTACTCTTTGGCTTTTTGCGCATTTTAAAAATAAATTTAAATGTAAACATAGTTGAATAGGTCATTTATAAAACATTAGAAAAGACTATTAGATAACAAAGTTGTATTTGGCTACAAACAAAAGTTATATTTGGCTACAACCTCTATCTTCATACAGTCACAAAAGTAAGAAAAACAAAAAATTTAGATATGATTGACCTAATTGTTTAATATGTGGTGTTACCACATGCATTTGCTATATCCAAAACAATATAACATCTGTATTTTATAAGCATGTTTTTGTGAATTTGTTAGCAAAAAGTAATATGAAAGTTGGTAAAATCTACTGGTATCAGTGGATGAAAAAATTATATAACTTATTTTATAAGTTGAAAAAGTATTAAAACATAAAAAACTAACCATCTCGGTTTCTTCATCTTCTTTGTTGGATACATGTACAGCAGACTTCTTTTTTGTTTTCATCTTACCGCCACTTGACTTGCTAATGGGGGGACTGGCTATAATTTCAGGAACACCAAATCTGAAAAATTATATATGCAATTTAGAATATCTAGAAATCTCAGTTTTGAGGATAACATTAGACGTAAAAAACTTTGTTTTCAGGATTTCAATGATTGAATCTTTCTACTTGTAAAGCTATGTGTACACTATTAAACTTTATGTGACAAAAAATGTGATGTGCCCATATATGGACATATTACTACCATATATGGACATATCACTACCATATATGGGCATATCACTACCATATATGGGCATATCAAACTAGTTTGATAGTGTAGACAGATCTTAAGTAATAAACATACACAATACTTCATACACCGATATATTGCACATGTCCTTACTTGGTATTCTGATTTAATTGAAGAAAATAGTGATTGAAAAAAGATTTAAAATGCTATGGTCTTACTTAAACGTTGATTGTACACTAAACTTGGCAGTGGATGGTGTTGCGCCTTCTGGTTCTTTATTACCAGTTGACACCTTCCTTAGTCTTTCAGGTTCTTCTGGAACTAAGGATGTCTGCCTGGTGTTTGCAATGCTTACTCGAGTCGGTACTGGCCGTGGAGCTACTGGTGGACCAGGTCTTAGACTTGTTCTAGAGCGTTTTGTTGGCTGCAATAAAAAGAAGTTGTCACGTTTAATATCAATATCTTTTATCATGATATCATCGGTATAATTCTAAAAATGTTTGTACTGTAATCGTTAAAGCTCTGTCTGCACTATTAAACTAGTTTGACAGAAAAAGTGTGATGTGCCCAAATATGGTAGTAAAATGATTTCATCATGTCCATATATGGGCAAATCAACATTTTTTTTGTCACATAAAGTTTGATAGTGTAGACAAGGCTTTACAGTAAGAGCAGATGAAATGAAGATTGAAGATGTAGGATTAGGGCAAAATTAAAATTTATTGCCATGTACATGTAAACCATTTATAAATATACCAACCATGTATTTATTCAAGAAAAATGAACAAAACAAAAGTGACTATTTCCACTCACATTGAACACAAGTGGAGAGGCTGTAGGTGAAAGAGGGATCTTCTTTGCATCCGACAATGGTGTGGACATCTTCTCCAATGTCTCCAGGATCTGTTTGGCAGCTGCGCTTGTGACACCAAAGCCAGAGTTTATAGAACTACTAGCCTGTCTCGGTTTTAATCTTCTCTTGATTGGATGATACACCTATAAAATAACATGATTACATTGAAGTATGTACAGCAACAATCATTGTGTGTTATATTATTATTCTGTAAATATTGACACTGCTTGTTCTTGTTTGTTTTATTGCAATACATTACAGATAAAACTAGTCTGATAATACAAATAATTTGTTATAGTACTGTACAGTTGGCCTGGACATAAAATTTGGGGATTATGTAATACTCGGACTGCAACAATAGATTTAAGTCTTGGGTCAAAATAGCAAGGGGGTGGGATTATACCTCGAGCATGGGATTATCCTTGAATATGGTATTCATTTTATGTGTTTAATTTCAATTACTTCATATCCTTTTATTATGATGTTTATAAAATGTATTTGGCAATGAATAATAAAGATGATAAATTAAAATATGATTGCAAGGAAAAAAATTGGTTTGAACTAAAATTTATATTTAATTAAAACAAAAATATTCTGATGTGAACCAACTAAGGTAATAGTTTATTGCATTTGCACTTTAATTCCATCTAATATTAAAATAACAATACCTGGTATGGCGAATTACTACTTGGTTTAATGGACGGCGTTGATCTTTGTGCCGATGCTCCACCATAGGTAGTCCTGCCCGGGTAAAAAGGTGAAGCAAACGGTCCAACAGGACTCTCACGACCCTGGAAGAAAAGTAGGTCGGGTTAAATTATAATAAAATAATGCATAGAATCGAATGTCTGTAATCAGAGAGGGTTTAATATTCACAGTCAGTTAATGCTAACTAAAATGTTATCAAATTAGCAGAACTTATATTAAACTTTTACATTTCAGATTTTAACAACTGGATACTACTATTATACTAATTATGCGTATAAAACCATGTTTAATAATATCCCAACAATAATTGTGATTAGAAGCCAGAAAGCAATTTTATTGTAAATATTCCAATAACGTTATGCTATTATTATTACCCATTACATCTGTATTGTTTATGTAAATGCGATTGCAAATGAAAAAACAAAATTAATAACATTCCAATACCCTGACAAAATAAATTAATCATAGTGAATTATATTATATCATAATTTTACACTAATATATAAAGAAACAAAATAGAGTTTATAAATAATTACAGTGCATAATTTACATTAATTTAATTATTTGCACTTACAGTTATAGGAGACCCAAAATAACTAGCATTAAATGAGGGCCTTTGCATGTTCTTGCTGGGTTGCTGAGGTCTTGAAGCTGTTCGAGGTGTAACAGTTTCAGCTGTGCGTGTCCACGTTCTTGCAGATGTTCTCTCTACATAAAATTAAATTACAAAAATACAGTACAATATAAGAGGCTATAGACAAGGATGGGTACCAAATCTACAAGGACTGTATGTTTTAATTAAGAATTACAATGGAAAAAAAGCTAAGGGCAAGTGCCTAATGACAATGAACAGCATATTAGGGTATGGTGAAAAGAACAATTGTCATTAAAAAAAAGTTCCATTGTCTACAAAATTAAGCTCACTAATATAAAACAATAAAATGAATGAGGGAGGGGATGGAAAGGAGGAAAAGACGAGAAAACATATCACAAAACATTTTTAATATGCCGAGTCATAGGTCTATATCAGTATGTAATACAACATTATCATCACATATTAATGTACCACATACATATCATGCTTGAACGAGCATATGATCACCACTCCTTATATCCATAAGGGTCGAAGGTGGTGATATGATATTCATGACATTAACCTGAATGTAAACTACATGTTAATATATCAATTTCACTGTCACTTAATGTAAATATTTAATTAAACATTTCAAATACAAAATGTATGTCATAGACTACCATATACATTTAATAATCTAAATAGCAATATGATATTTTTAATGACAGGCTTGGTTATTTTAAAAGGAAGATTATGTGTTCAGTTCTTGAACAGCCTGCATAACCTGTTTGATTATATACATTTTAAATTGAAATTTTTTATGGCATGCTTATCTATGTTTATATTTGTATTTTTATAAAAAAAAAGTATAAAAAGGTAATTTAAACACATTAAAATATCCTGAAATCTCATCTGCCCAGATTAAAAAAAAAACCACTCAAAAATAATGAATAAATTATTGCAAAATTGCCATGTTTATATTTTTTTTTAGTAAAGTTACACGTCTTGCAGATTCTCACAAATTAACAATGAAGCAATTAATGAAAACATTTTCATTTCGTTGAAGAAAAAAAAATTGTGAAAAATAAAAATCAACATACCGTCTGTTTTATTCAAATTGCTTGCGGACACCTTAATTTGATAATCAGTGTTATCCACTTGAGGTATCATGGACACACTGCTTGTAGTCATGGATACATCAGATACATCATCTGCACATAATAAAACAAGAGATACAAACATTTACGTCAGCAACGATAAAACGTTACTACTGTATCAAAACAAGCATTATAAAATATTATCATTTTTATGGCCTGTTTCCAGCATGAAATAAGCGACTAATAATTTTTTTTTATACAAATTACTGATTATTTTTGCCGAGTAGTAATGGGCCAAGATTAAAACATGTTCTAAAATAAAAAGCATTTAAAATTGAGTGTTTGAATGCCATTAACATTGTTGTGCAGTGTTTTTATTAAATTTGTTTTATGTAGTAGCCTTAAAAGATCATGAACACAACAGGTTTGTTCTGACAAAAGGTCAATTGACTTTTGCCATTCACATCCCTGAGTTTAATTATGTCCATTTTTGTATGGCTAATTACACAGGATTTGTCTTTATGGATACTGCACAGTAAAAAGGAAGATATTTTCTTTTAACATCTGTCTTTCCCTGAAGAAATTTCATTTTTAAAAGTCCCAATTTATATTTTATTTCCGACATTAAAAATATATTACAGTTTTCATTTAATTTATTATTATACCCATCAACACACACTGCATGGTTTGAAATTGTAGGCGTTAAAATACAATACAGATAAGATACAGAAATAGGAAAAAAAATTAAAATTCAAAGTTAAATGTTATTATTTTTTTACATCCACGCCTTAAACTTCCTCAACCCAAATGGATAGCGGTTTTGTATCGTTTCTAAGTAACAGTACTGTAAATGGTCACTTTTTAAAAATAACAATGTCTGAATATTTGTGACTTTAAGATGAATGTAAAGTTTTGAGTTCGTCTTGTACATACTGTAGTCATGGGATACTAAGTTCAAATATTAATTATACACTATACCTTTAAATTTATTTAAATCATTAACTGGTGTTGAAGTTCCAAGTGGTTGTTGGGATGAAAATGGTGTCACCTTCCTTTCCTGCCTCTGTGTCGTTACAGCAACAGCATCCACATCAGAATCAACCTCAATTTGTTCTTCGTCAATTTCATCGGTCACTCTCTGTGCGGATGTCACTACATTTCTTGCCGAAGCTGCTTTCTTTTCTGGCTTTGATGACGTCCAGTAACCAGTCAGCCATGAAGGTGTCACAAAACCAAGTAGGGAATTAGACACTCGTTTTAATAGCGACTGCCAGAAAAAAAAATAAAGAAACTATTCTGCAATCATCTATGCTGCTATACAAACAGATATTGTAATGTTAGGATAGAGAAACGCTAAATCTAATAGGCCTACAGTAGGCTACTTCCCTAAATAAAATAATTTAATAAAATATTATTTATAATAAATATTAATTACATACATTTCATTTACAGTTAGCAAGCAGACAATTATTTACCTTTCATATGTTGAATAGTAATAGTAAAAATGTAATGGAAGGTTGGAACCTTTTGTAATATTTTATACATATACACATAATAGTTTAAAAATTGTCTATAAGTTCAAAAACTACATATTTTAATTGATAGTTTTATATGTTACATAAAAAAAATCTAATTTGATTAGTGATCCTGGGTTCTTTCTGCCGAAAGATCTACAACATAATATAATATTAACAAGGCATGCTGTCGGGATATGACCGGTTGGGCCGCCGGCAAGTTGAGCCGCCGGTGATTTCTATGAAACGCCCAGTGCATGTCTTTTACGACATTTCGTGTAGTGATTATATATGGTGTCCTAGTACATAAGTTCATGGTCTTGGTTTATTGTGTCATGAAAATAAATAATATATAATTACATATTACAATTAACAACACAGCAAAGGAAAGTAGTAATATTTATTAGTAATTGGTTTTAATCTTTCCAGGAAAAAATTCAGTGCACAGCCACTCATAATTTTTCTCGCGTGTAGGCCTACCACGTAAAGTCACGTTGTCTCTCAGGACTAATTAATAGAGTTTTAACATTCTTCGAATGAGGTTAAATAAATATTATTTTTTATTTACTTATCTTTTAATATCATATTTTATTGAATTTTACAATGTTAATACACAAAATATTTTACTAAAAAACGTGATTTTATGTAATTATTTTACCGAAAAATGGAGTAAGCCTAGTTCATACAACTGCCGACTGAGGGGCAACATGTTTACGTCATTTTTGGCTAAAAACGATCACTTTCGGTGATGTTTTATATTTTGGAATCTACAAGCCAGATTTTTATAATTATTTCTTTAATTATAATATTTAATAATATATATACTAAAAACCAAGATATATAAACTTTTGAATGTACATCCTTATCCCTAATATAAATAGAACAAGCACTGGCGAAAGTTAGCATTTGGCGTTCCATAAAAAATAACGTTTTTCTGGTGGCGGCTCAACTTGTCGGCGGCTCAACTTGGCCTAATCCATGCTGTCGACTTTACTGAAAGAAAACAATACACTAGCCTATATGCATGGTTGACTACAAACTATGAAGATAGGAAACACTGAATTTAATGCAGCACTATCATTAAATCGTGCACATAGAAGATACTCTTTACATGCACGGTCGACTGTCAATAGAAAACTTTAAATTACATTCACGGTTAAATAATAGGAAGTGCCTAATATTTCATCCAAACCATGCCATTTGATTACAATACAAGCCTAGGCTAGACGTTTCGTTAAAAAACATCATACCATGTGCGCGGATTGACGAACAAAATTACACAAACACAAAACAAACAAAAAATATTTGTTTTTTTTAAAAACAATCTGTTGTTTTATTAATTAACAATTTTTTATTTGTCTGTTTTAAATCTTAAACATTAAAAACAAATTAAACTGCAATAATCATTTACATAATTCAACTTCATTATTCATCTAATTCTAGGCACATCAACCCATTCTACACGCCTTACCTGATTCGTATCAGCGCCACTGCGGTGACCTGATGATGAACCTGCTTCCCGCGTGCTCGATGCATTCGCCCTCGAGTACGGCTTAGCTGTTAATCGAGTGCGTTTTCGTTGAATTTTTCCACCACCTTTACTATCCATAGTAGCAGAAATATTCACTCCACGTCACAATTATATCGACGTGGAATGAAATGTTTATAAAAACTAATATTTTATGATCAGAACCAACCCAGTAGTTTGTGAATTTCTGTCAATATGGCGGCCTTTCTAAGCTGAAGTTGATTGGTCAAAAATCACGTGTTTCCTTCCGATATACAGGCTTTGAACATACATCTATATTTTGGTGCATTCTTTTCTTGATTATGTCTCTAAAAATACATTTTTGTAAAACAAATATTTTACAATCATTACATTTTATTATTTTAAAGAAAACATACTATTAAATTTATTAAAATGTTCTATATTTTATTTTAGAAAATACGAATAAATTAAAGGTCAAGCTGTAATCTAGTTCGTGAAAAATTGTACGGCGCCATTTCGAAAATAATGAATCAAGTTCCACGGGGTGGTTTATTACACATTTCCTGAGTTTTTGCTAGCCTTCTCTAGCCTAGGGTAGGCCTAGAACAAAAATATTAGCATTACAGATTGCAGATCAGTGAATAATCAGGTTGTGAGTTATGTATACTGTATAAATCATAAAGAAAATAATATTTTATAATAATAAAATATAATAAATATTTAGGTAATAATATTCAAAACTTGAAAAGAAATGGTTTTTTTTTATACTTAGCCTAGTCTCCTAGCCTAGGAGGCTAGTCTAAGTAGTTAGGCATAGGGCCTATCTAGGCTAGGCCTATTACTTATACTTATTAATAAATAAGCTATTAACTTACTTACCTTTTGGTTTGTAGGCCAGGCCTATAAACTCTTCTTTGGTTGTTGGTACCACTCCAGGGAGAACATCTCCCTGTTGGTACCCCGTCAACAAGTGCGGAAAATGTTGATAGTCTTTCGGTTTGTGTAAAGCAAGGCCTATTATATTTAAATATATTATTTAGTCCTAGACCTAGACTAGGCCCCTCTAGATAGGGGCTATTTATTCATTTAAGCGAAGACCCACAGAGAGATAGTTTCGCCATGCATGGCCCATGCATGGTCAACTGTGTAATTAATAATAATATTTTCCTTTTATTTTCAGTTAGTGAATAGTAGGCCTAGGCTAGACCCTATTATATCTAATGTAAAGTTTGTTATTTTGCATCGATGCACATTCAAGCAAGGTGTTCCGACAACAGAATTAAGGCGCATGTTGACCCCTTCCTGCCAATATAGAAAACAAATCACGTTTAACTAAGCTAGCTACTGTATCTAGGGTGTCAGGGGCTATATATTTTACAGAATAGAAATCGGTGACCGAATATTCAGTTCGAATTTTTTTCTTGAAAAAGCAGAGCTTGTGAATGAAACACTGCGCTTATATGACTACTGTCTGTATGACACATGTCGTCGTGGATGCACATCGTACAGCTTAACGGCGAGTGCGCCACTAAAAGGCCTCTTGTTATTTTGTAACTATGTTGGCAAAGAGACACGCAAGCTTTTTTCTCAAACTGATGCATGTGCATGCAACTATGTCTATTCATTAATCCATATTGTCAGCAGTCATGATATTGTTGGTATAATGGAATATGTTATTAACTGTTACATGATAAGTAGTAATCAAAATTAAAATTAATTGTTTGGAAAATACTTTTAATGAACATTCTCATTGCAGCTTACAATGGAAGTAAATCAAGAGACTCTGGCAGCCATAGCTGGTGTCTTGCAGAAGACACTCTGTGATGATTTGCAGGAACGCAAAACAGGTACAAAACAAAATTTAAAATATTGATAACTATTCCATATCTGCAGGTGTAGGATGTGGACAGTCACACAATTTAAATTCTCAATAGATATTACGCATACAGAAGAAGACTTCTCCATCTATGCATTTTATTTAGAATCTAACTAAAAGCTCTATCCACACTATCAAACTTTATGTGACAAAAATATGTTGTAGTGATATATCACATTGTTTTGTCACATAAAGTTTGATAGTGTAGACAGAACTTAAGAGCATATATTTATTGATGTAAGAAATAATTTTTTTTTTTTCCAGCTGAAAAAAGTCTAGAGTCGGTTGAACGAAACCAGAATTATGCAGTGATTCTGCTGACACTAGTTGACATGGACAGTCTTGATATGATTATTAGGGTATCTGCCTCAATAACATTTAAGAACTTTATCAAAAGAAACTGGAGAATTGTAAGTCTATAGATCATAACAGTTTGTTTAAATTAATTTTTCCTTTCCATTTTTGGGTCATTAGTGGTGATTAAGTGAGTGGAACCGTAATTGCGTAGCCATAACATCGGCAAGGGTTCGAGGCTCACTCGCTCCATGGTTCTGGAACACGCTTAAGTAGTAACAATTGACATGAGGTCAAATTACAGTCCGTGCTTGTACACCTTTATGCAAATGAGTTTGGGAATTTCCCTGCATGCGTGTGCGGATACAACTGCTGCAAGTCTTCTAGGACAAAAACTGTGTTCAGTTTAAAAACCCAGTGCATATTTTCTGGTCGAATAAGAGGTGATTGTTATGTTCAGGTTTATCAAATCCTCTGTTGTGGTGGAAAAACTAGTCTGTGCCATTTTGGTGGCAGGTTAAATACACAAAGGTCAGAAGGGTAATGGTAGTCCACACATGTGCAGAATGAAGGAGGTTATTTTGCTATACAGTATTAACATTTTGAATTTTATAAAGCACACAATCTCTATTAAAAAATCATCTGCAATACAATGAAATGTTATATTCAGATAGATGATGAACCAAATAGAATAAGTGACAGTGATCGCAGCACAGTCAAATCCAAGATTGTTGATCTTATGTTAAAGATGCCAGAACAAATTCAGAGACAGGTAAAGGAGATAAGTTTAATGGTGTTTAAACATTGTCCCCTGAAAATGTATTTAATAATGATATTTAGTCCTCTTTTGTTAAGCTCTGTCTACACTATCAAACTTTATGTGATGTGCCCATATAATGATGATATATCACTACCATATTTGGGCATATCAACACCATATTTGGGCATATCAACACCATATTTTTTTCAAACTAGTTTAATAGTGTAGACATAGGTCTCATGTGCCTGAATTATTCTGTAAGTTAGTATTGATGTTGTTGGTACATGCAAATTTGAAAAAGAATCTTGGCTGTGTTTACAAGGAAACCGTACAACTTCCCCTATTTCAAGGCTATAAATAGTTACTATATCAGACATAGACTACGTTTATACGTGATACAGACACTGAAATAAATTTCTTGTGTGCCCTATGTGGACATGATGACATCACTACCATATTTGGGCACATCATACTTTTTTTGTCAAACTAGTTTGATAGTGTAGACAGAGCTTAAGGTAATCATGAAATACAAACATAACTTAATGTGATATGTATTTTTTATTATGCATTCTATCTAATGTCTTTCAACAAAAACGGCAAAGTACTGTATATTTTAGATATCCGGACATTATACTATAAATAAATCCAATGGTAAATTACTAGGAAAATGATCAAAAACTGTAGGTTTGCAAATATATTTCTTTTTCTATCAGCTTAGTGATGCTATCAGCATAATAGGAAGAGAAGATTTTCCAGACAAATGGCATGATCTACTCCCGCAGATGGTGTCAAAGTTCAGCAGTGGGGATTTTCATGTTATTAACGGTGTCCTAAGAACAGCTCATTCTCTATTTAAAAGGTAACTAAATGTTGGTTTGTCCTTGTATCTTCACCCACATGCTGCAAAATGCTGCCTATATTATGAATAATGTACACCATAAGGTTTATCACAAAAGCGTGGGAAGGATTTGGGAGCAAACGTCATGATGCGTACACACATGATGTCTAGTTTTTACATTGCGCATCGTGGCGTTTGCTCCCAAACACTTCCCATTGTGCAAAGACGTTCCTCGTGAAATTTGCGATAAACCTTATTTACATTAGTGGCATGTTTGGCATGATCCCTCCTTAACCTCTAAAACTACCTTTTCTTTACCTTTAAAATCCCATACTCCGGTAATAGTCCTACCAACTATTAGACTTAGTAAATCCCTTAACCGATTCACCACGATAAGCGCTCATAAGGTTAAAAGTCAAGGTCATTGTAAACAAATTGTCAACAAAACAAAAAAGGAAATCGAATTTAAATGAAAATATAATTCGAAAATATAACCGTTTTTCGAAGCACGCCGTTCGAAACGCGACAGCTGCGTTGAATGAATCTAGGCCTAAACATACAACGTAAAATTGTCTAAAATCCATCTTTATTTGTAATAATCACTATTCTGAAGCTTGTATACAATAAATGTATAATAAATAAAGATTATGTATCAGTTACAGTGTCTAAATCGTCATATTTCCATGTAAAAATGTGATTTTTCTACTGGAGAAAAGTCGTGAAGATGTCCTCACGAGGGCCGTGCCATATTGCTTACCTTTGATTGTATTATGAACCCTGACATGTCAGATGCATTATGGGCATTAAATATTTGTTCAAACTCTGCGCAAAGGTCAGTTTGTTGAAGCATAACTTTTGACAAACATTTTGATACCAAACTTGTTTTGGTTTCATTAATTTAAAACAAACTTTGAATCAATATCAAATCAAATTCTCATGCTATGTAATTGTTTCTATTGATTGTAGGTACAGGCATGAATTCAAATCACAAACATTGTGGACAGAAATCAAGTTAGTTTTGGACAATTTTGCAGCACCAATTACAGAACTGATGAAGGTAACTTGCTTGCTACTCCCATCATTATATTTGCCTCATGAATTATTTTTGAATCAAGAGAAACTGTCTCCTTAATAGGAGTTTTTACTGTATTTCAATAGAATGCTATTTAGAAAGGTATTAAATGTGTTCATGCTGTGTAATTGAGTAACTTTGGATTTGTGAATGTATCAGTGAATCATAATGATTGGTTCCCACTAGAGACACAACACAAGGACATAACGCAATGTAAGTGAGTTGACCAATCACAAGCGATGGATTATTCAAATTGTCGCTTTTCACTGGTCAACAAGCTTGCGTTGTGTTTATGTCCTTGTGTGGCATCCTAGTGGAAACCAAGCTTTAAGGATATTCAGATTTGCAATGACCGTAAATGTTAGTTCATTAGTGTATTTTTATGTGAATTTTGAACTTTTTAACTTTGAAAAAACGGAAATAATTTCAAAACATGTACTATATTTTACTGTGTTTGACCATTCATCACTCCTCACATTGACACAGGTTTGATGGTTTCTAGGTCCAGATGACCAAGAACGACACATCAATTGTCCTAACTTGAGCCTTGTCTACACTATCAAACTTTATGTGACAAAAAAAATGTGATGTGCCCATATGGACATAATGATGTCATATCACTACCATATTTGGGCATATCACTACCATATTTGGGCACATCACACTTTTTTGACAATGTAGACAGAGCTTTAGGTTGGTCTTCGCAAATCGATGCTCCCTTATAAAATGACAACCTCTCTTTCCACAGGCAATGACCGATTTTGCAGAACAGCATGAAAACAATGCAGATGGAATTAAAGTGATCTATAGCTCTATAACACTCATTGCCAAGTTGTTCTACAGTCTTAATTTCCAGGTTTGTTAATGCAATTGTGTTGTATAGGTCGTGAGGTAATTTCCCGAATGATTATATTAAAAAAGGTACGGGGTTTGGTCTGCTAGCGTTCCTGTTCCCAACTAGTCATCCATTTATAGAAGCGTTGATGAAGCAAGCCTACCTGGTTGTGACTACTGTATGGAATGATCCTGAGATATTTTGAGTGTAGTTGATAGAAGCCAGTTTGTTCTTCATATCTAATTAGTGCCTTTGGTACCTCCTGTAAGCGGCCACTTTTTTTACAACAAATTAGTATGGTAAATTACTTCCCGTAAAAATTGTATTGACTTTTGACAACAAAAATACAATATTCATACATTTCTGTGAAGAACATTCCTGTGTTTTCCCGGTCCCGAGGGTGGCCGCTTACGGAAGGTTTAACTGTAGGCTTGAGACAATAATTATCTTGAAAAGGAGTAGGGACATGAAAATCCTAATTTAAAGGACAAGTACATCCATTTAAATAGTTATGTTGATAATTAACCTAAAATAGTAATGACCAATACTTGATCTACTTAAACCTCTTTCTGACAGACTACAGTTCCGGTAATATAGGCCTACCAAGCAACAGTTCCGGTAATATAGGCCTACCAAGCCACAGTTCTGGTAATATAGGCCTACCAAGCCACAGTTCCCATAATATAGGCCTACCAAGCCACAGTTCCGGTATTATATGCCTACCAAGCCACAGTTCCCATATTATATGCCTAACATATGCCGGTATGGTTTGAGAAAAGGGCTTTAGTAACTTTAGAATTTGGTTGATATTATTTAAATGCAGTTACATAATAGTGCTTTTTATTTAAATAGGATTTACCAGAATACTTTGAAGACCACATCAAGCAATGGATGGATCATTTTCACAAGCTCCTTACAAAGGATATTCCACTTCTACACACAACAGTATGTGTTTGTTTTACATTGTTTTTTTATGGTTCCTGATTAATGATCTGGCTGTAGTTCTATATTTGGTTTTTCTCTTGTGTGGTAAACCACATTTTTTCCACAAAATAATTCTTGTAGCACCACAAAAAAATGTCATGAGGTTTTTTCCGCTTGACCGCTGTTGGAAAATAAACAATATGAATTTTAAACCTGCGCTACCGTTTAATTATCGTATATAGGATGTTTTATGCATCACAATGTTAAATAAAAAATGTCTAAAGCTCTGTCGGTACTATCAAACTTAATGTGGGGAGGATGACTTGTCAAACTCAAATGAAATAAAATAAAATTGGAAAAAAAGATAAATAAATTAGCATGCATGAAACACCCTAATATTACCTACATCATGTGTAAACTAATTTCAATTTTAATTTGGGAAACTGGTTTTATTGCATCATACTATTACTATTGCCTATCTAATACAATTTTTTCATTTTGTTTGTATGTTTATTTGTTGTTGAAAACATTTTAATAATTCCATGAAATTTAATATTAAAGAGTAAATGATGGTTTTTTTTTATATATATATATTTCAAATTCAATACTACCTACCTTATTTAAGTACCTTGTTAATTTATATTTTGTAATTGTTTATAAAAGAAAGATAACAGATGTTTACTTATCCAATTACGACTACTTGCAGGATGAAGATGAGGTTGGTCCATTGGAATTGTTACGCTCACAGATCTGCGACAATGTCGCCCTCTATGCTCAGAAGTATGATGAAGAATTTCAACCATTTCTTCCAGACTTTGTAACAGCCATTTGGAATCTATTGGTCACCACCAATGAACAAGTTAAATATGATTTGGTGAGAACTTGTGGTAGCACTAGTACTAGTTACATATTATAACCAAACAGCTTTTACATAAGCATGGGTTAGAGCTGCAGGCTGCATTGTTTTGGCCAGGGATGTAGGCCCATTTGTTGTGTAATATAATTAGCTAAACCATGCCAATGAAGAGTACAATATTTATTTTTGCATACAAGATGGTGGTATTCTGTGTCTATAATTTAAAACCCCACCCCCTCTCCAATCAGCAGCACTGACCTTAGGGAATAGAATGTCTATGAGAGGGTTTCTGATTGTGTGTTACATTAACCAGTGACCATGCCGTATACAGCAGTTAATTGTTAAGCTCTGTCTACACTATCAAACTTTAAAATTATATTTTACGTTTTACATACATTTACAGATCAGTATTTGTTTTTTTAATAGTTGGTTAGTAAAGCGATTCAATTCTTGGCGTCAGTAGCAGAGCGGCCACATTACAAGAACTTGTTTGAATCCCAAGATGTATTAACAGGAATTTGTGAAAAAGTCATCATCTCTAACATGAACTTTAGACGTGAGCTATTTAGGTTTATATTTAAAACGAGTGCTTAAGCTCTGTCTGCACTATCAATCTAGTTTGACAAAAAAAGTGTGATGTGCCAAAATACAGTAGTGATATGCCCAAATATGGTAATGATATGACATCATTATGCCCATATATGGGCACATACCATTTTTTGTCACACAAAATTTGATAGTGTAGACAGAGCTTTAGGGAGGTTGGTGGGATAACTAATTCTTCCATCCAATTTACCCATGTACACCACTGCTCACCCAAGTTGTATGCTTTTTGTATCGTCACCCATCTTTCCCGCTCCTGAAGCCACTAACATGTCGATATTTTTGTGTTTAATATTCAATAATTTTTTGTTCGTTTTTAACTAGACACATGCTTGTGATAACATTGCTTAAATTTTGAAAACTGAACTGATAAAAATTGTTAATTATTTTTTAGCTGCCGACGAGGAACTGTTTGAAGACAACCCTGATGAATATATTAGAAGAGACATAGAAGGTTCAGGTGAGATTTGTTTCTGGCCATATATAGACATGATGATGCCATATATAGACATGATGATGCCATATATAGACATGATGATGCCATATATAGACATGAAGATGCCATAATAGACATGATGATGCCATATCACTACCATATTTGAGCATATCACTACCATATTTGGGCACATCACACTTTTTTTGTCAAACTAGCTTGATAGTGTAGACAGATCTTTAATAAGCTTTCGATTTTCGATGACCAACGACCAAAGTATGTCACTATGCTCATTAGAGGATTGGTATGTATTTTTTCAGTCCCCACCTCGACACAATATTGATGGTTTCTAGGTCAAGGTGATGACCGGCAACATATTTATTGACCTGACTGGGTATGTCAAGTGTCGTCGCAATTCGAATGCTCCCTATTAATAGACATTTAATTAAAAAGAGAAATAAATATATTTACATTTTTAACCTTTTATATTTGATAATTATTTTTACTTTAGATATTGACACTCGTAGACGTTCAGCGTGTGATCTGGTTGGCTCTCTATGTAAATTCTTTGAGGAAGCCGTCATTACAATCTTTTCTGGATATGTTCAACTTATGTTGCAGGTCAGTGGGCATTAAAGTTTCTGAATAAGCTGAATAAAACAGAAAAACTAAATAATTGGGCAATCACTGATGTGAAACTGCCAAAATTTGTTTTTGATGGAATATGCGTAGAGCAATGTGCATCTAAAACTGGAAAAATATGAACAATATGAACGTGCAATCATGGATGCAATGGTTAACTCACTAATTAATTAAACCCAGGCTTTCAGTTAGTAAAAATAAGAAGTTTAAGCAACTAGAAAAGAGCCTTGAGTGAGTGCCCATCAGAGCAGTGCCACCACAACATTACTAATAAACAATGCCACCACACTACAATTTAATTTGTCTCTTGTTTACTTAAAGGAGTATGCTAAGAACCCAGCTGCCAACTGGAAGAGCAAGGACATGGCAATCTACCTTGTAACATCACTGGCTTCAAAGTCAAAGACTGCCAAACATGGCACAACAGAGACCAGACAGCTGGTCAATATAGCAGACTTCTTCAATGTCAATATTGCTCCAGACCTCGTCTCTCCCAATAGTATGTTGTTACTTTTACTATTGTATTTCACATCAGCTGATATTCACTATTTAAACCATGGACACTCTTTGTATGTATTTAGAATGCGCATAAGAACACTTTCACAGCTGTGTAGTTTACTGGTGTAAAAAAAAAAAGATCGCTAATAAGTGTTGCTTGGCGCAAGAATGGCACAACTTTACAAACCATAACTTTGAGTAACTTTCTTATTCTCTATTGATATTTATGTTTGTACATAATCAGTTGTTTATTAATATTTTAATTTTTAGTCGATGATGTTCCTGTTCTGAAGGCTGATGCTATAAAGTACCTAATGACGTTCAGGAGTGTGTTACCCCCAGAAATCATGAAGACTTACGTACCACGTCTTATAACTTTCCTGACAGCTCAGAGCCCGGTAGTTAATACATATGCTGCACATGCATTAGAAAGAACATTCACTGTCAAAACACCCGAGGGAAAACCAGTGTGAGTATTTGCTTATAGATAACTAAAGAAGAGTATTTCTTTCAGGAATCGAGCGTTAGATTAGAATTTAGTGGCGTAACGGCTATGAGCTCTCACTTGCTAAACCCAGGGGCCACGGAGCTTATGGAGCCCCTGAGCAAATCCCATATGAAAACGCCAGAGGGAGGGCCACGCCGCTTAGGGTCCCTAATCAAGGGGCCTCATTCCTCTGCGTTACACCACTGTAATTATTACCATATTGGCATATGCATCATTTTTTTATTTATATTTAAAACTCTAACTATTGCATTTCAAATTCAGATTACATGCAGATGACATAAAGCCCCACTGTCAGCAGCTTATGGATAATCTATTTCTGGCTATGAACAAAGCAGGGTCAGAAGAAAATGAATATGCAATGAAAGGTGAGGACATTCATTCTTTCAATTGTTATTTTATTCATAGACATCCAACAGCAAGTAGCATGCCAATTAAATAATAAATAAACATGTTTAGAAACTAAGAATCATTGATCTAGAGAGTGGAATAACAGTTACAACCAGGATTGAAACTTTGGGATCGGAAGACGTCCCTGTCGCATCGATTTACAGCTACATTCGCCCTTGTTACGTTTCACTGAATGGAAGATGGTCCTGTTCAATCCTGTATATCGTTTTCCATTATTTAACTACGCCGTCTTCTGTTCAGTTTACATTTCAATTAATTTTAACTGCGGACCATAATTGAGCTGTTTTTGTGTGTGCATTCTATTCTAGCTTTGATGCGGAGCTTTTCTTTACTACAAGAGAACATTATTCCATACCAAAATTTCATTTTAAAGAATTTGACTCTCAAGCTGAAGGCTGTAAGCAAGGTAAGAATACCATTTTTACACTGTAAATACTTTGCAAATGTACACTCCCTTTGCGACACTCCTATTCAGGGGACAAGAAATAAATGACAACAAATATTTACTTTGGTTATTTTGAAATATGACTCAAAATCATAGTTTGTAGTGGAGCTTTAGCTTGTTGGTTAACGTGCTTGCCTTCCAAATCCAGGGTCCAGGATTCAATCCTGACCAGTGCCAGGGTTGTAACTCACAGCTCTTTCAACTCCACTCCCTAAGCCTAAAATGAGACTAAGTTAATAAGCACGCTAAATTATAAAATAGTTTATCCATCCTGTAATTGGCGAGTCTGTGCTGTTGGATGTGTTTGAAATAAAAAAAAACAAAGTTAAGGTGAATTTTTTTCCTAAGAATGTTAGCTAAATCTGCTCCTAGATAAATTCTGGAAAACCAAACTGAGAGAGTTTTGACTGTATTTTGTATACTTTTTTTAGAATCCAAGCAAGCCTCATTTCAACCACTACCTGTTTGAATCACTGTGCCTTTCTATTCGGATATGTTGTAAGACAAACTCAGCTCATGTTAATTTATTTGAACAAGAGCTCTTCCCACCATTTCAAGAGATTCTCCTAGCAGACGTTCAGGGTAAGTAGTTTTCTACCATGTAAATATTTCTCTACACTATCTACTATAACTAATTTGACAAAAAAGTGTGATGTTCCCAAATATGGTAGTGATATGCTCAAATATGGTAGTGATATGACATCATCTTGTCCATATATGGGCATGTCACATTTTTTTTGTCACATAAAGTTTGATAGTGTAGACAGAGCTTAAGACAAAATGTAATGTTAATCTGAAGATATAGTTGTCTTATGGCATATCTAAGATTACATTACAAATTAACCCTTCCTCTCCTTCAGAGGACACCCGTATTAAGGGGACAATCGGGTACCCCCTCCCTGTTCCCACTTAATAAGGCTTCTACTGTATGTCAGAATTTCTATCCATGAATGTTAAGCTCTGTCTGCACTATCAAACTAGTTTGACAGACCAAATATGGTAGAGATATACCCAAATATGGTAGTGATATGACATCATCATGTCCATATATGGGCACATCACATTTTTTTGTCACATCGTTTGATAGTGTAGACCGAGCTTTATTCTATTTTCAATTCGTCCATCCTGTTTAATTAATCCATACAGTACTTAGCAGATTTATAACATTCAAATATTTTTATTCAATACAAACTTACTACTGTCAAATATAATACATTAGATTGGCACCCACTCCTAACCTTTCTGTTTTAATTGACATTTGAACTTATAGATTTATTGTACAGACTTAACCTCATTTGTACTTTCTCAGAGTTTGTTCCATATGTGTTCCAAATTATGTCTATACTATTGGAGAAGCATGACACTTGCCCGCAGGCATACATGGAGTTATTCCCACACCTTCTGCTTCCGGTGCTATGGGAGAGAACTGGAAATATCCCACCACTTGTCAGACTTCTCATGGCATTGATTCAGAAAGGTCCTCAACAAGTTGTTGCATCTCAAAAACTGGTAAATATATAGTTATTATTCTCAAACTAATAATACTATAAGTATATATTTTGGATTCAAATCTCAGTTGAGGCGACTTTTTCTCATTCTCACAGATTTCCTCATCTTATTGTTTCAAATTAATTAATTAAATTTCAGTATATCACCGGGCGGTTTAGAATTAATGTTCTTGGCCTGTTCTGTTTATATATATATATACACATACATATATTACATACATATATATGGCATGTCCACAGGATACTCATAGAATTTGATCCTTGAGAGCCTACACAATTCGTTCTTTTGTGCATCTTCTTCACACACACAGTCTAAACACTATATATAAACAATACAGGCACAGAACAAATTCTAAACCGCACAGTGATACACAGAAAATGTATTAATTAATTTAAAATGATAAGATTAGGAAATCTGTGAGAATGAGAAAAACTCCCCCAAATATTTATTTTGTTTTTTCACCTAGGGAGCCTTACTGGGAGTTTTCCAGAAATTGATTGCTTCCAAGAACCATGATCATGAAGGTTTCTATATTTTAGAGTCAATGATTGAACATATAAATCCGTAAGTGTAATTGGATGATAATATTAATTTGCATAAAGGTGTAAAGCTCTGTCTACACTATCAATCAAATTTGACAAAAAAATGTGATGTGCCCAAATATAGTAGTAATATAACATCATGCCCATATATGGGCATATTACATTTTTTGTCACATAAAGTTTGATAGTGTATACAAGGCCTAATGGTATATTTAGAGGAGTTCACTGTTTTTTTCCCATTTCTGATTAGAACTGCTCTTCAAGACTTTCTAGGAGACATATTTATGCTATTATTCCAAAGACTTACCAGTTCAAAGACTACAAAATATGTAAAAAGTAAGAAAAGAATTTCATTTATATATTTTATTTATATTTATTATATATACTTTTTATAATCACAACTGGCCTATTTGACATTATGTCATTATAAGATACTTTTGTTTTAATTCTAGATTTACTGGTCTTTTTCTCACTGTATGCTGTCAAGTATGGTAGCTCAAACCTAATTACCATTGTTGATGGTATTCAACCAAAGTAAGAGATATTTTATAGCCAAACTACTTAAAAACAAAATGAACACCCTTGATATCACAAAGAATTTTTTTTATTTTCGGTGAAGACTAGCATTTAGAATAATTTTCAAAGAACAGAGAACTGGTTTAGAATAATGGAGATGACATTGAAATCTTAAATTGCTTTTTTTAAAACAAAACAGGATGTTTGGAATGGTAATCGAGAAACTGTTTTTACTTGATATGCAAAAGATATCTGGTCACATGGAGAAGAAAATATGTGCAGTGGGCGTATCAAAGATCTTGACAGAGGCTCCTGCTATGCTAGAGGGAGACTATTTAAAACAATGGTGTGTTTAGTAAAACCCATACAGGTAGAACTTGACCTAGTCTAGTTTAATCAATATAGAAGTTGACCAGGTCTAGTTTAATAAATATAGAAGTTGACCAGGTCTATTTAAACTTATACAGCTATAACTTAACCTATTCTAGTTAAATTAATATAGCCTTTAACTTAACCCAGCCTAGTTAAACTAATACAGCTATAACTTAACTTAGCCTAGTTAAACTAATACAGCTTTAACTTAACCAGGTCTAATTTACTACAACTAGAACTTGACTAGGTTTAGTTATAAACCAATACAGCTGGAATTCCACAATATCTAGATATATACTTATACAGCTATAATTTAACTAGTCTAGTTAAAGCCCCCTTCCGTACGTTTTTTAGATCTAATTTAAGATCACAAACTATATTTAATGTAAAAATAATACTATATGGTCCTATTGCGATAACTTTTTTCGTCTTTAAACGGTTAAAATGTGAAAAATAAGTCGATTCTAATAATTATAGCGGCCCGCTATAAATCCCAAAATGCATTGCGCGCGGATTGATATTTTTGTTTTTCACCTGTAATTCGCCCACTTTTCGATCGATCGTGAGGCCAAAACAAATGGAAGACTCCTAACTTTTCAGCGAAAATACCGGGTTTTCCCCAATTTGTATCAACTGAGTCTGGCAAAAATAGAAAGACAATTAATGCAGCAACTATACAACGTCAGGCTAGATATATAGCTAGCGTATGATGTTCGTACGTTACCGATGTTTACCAGCTAGGCCTACAAAACTAAGCCTAGCTAGGCTAGGCCTAAAGACCGTCCACGAGAGATCGATCGCCGCAAGCTACTTAGGTAGTGCATTGTTTCTCACTTTTTATCATAATTTACCATAAAACGTACATTTAAGACAAGGAATGACATGGTTTAATGTTTTTAAAGTGATATATATGTATTATTTTCCAAAAAACGTCCAAAATTGCAGGGAAGGGGTCTTTAAACTAATATAGCTATAACTTAACCTAGTCTAGTTAAACTAATACAGCTATAACTTAACCAGGTCTTTAATACAACTAGAACTTGACCAGGTCTAGAAATTTATACAGCTATAACTTACAGCAGCCTAAATTAAAGACACTGTCTTTTAGAATTTAGGATGGGAAATTTGAATTGTTTTGTAGAATTTCAGAAACTTTGGAAGCATTGGCCAAAGTTGATAAAAGGGCACATTGTTTAGTTGTTATATATCTACATGATTATCTAACTCTTTTTTCTCAGGACTCCCCTCTTACAAGCACTTGTTGGTCTTTTTGAACTGCCAGAGGACGAATCAATACCAGATGATGAACACTTCATAGAGATAGAGGAAACGCCAGGCTACCAAGCAGCCTACTCACAGCTAGCATTTGCTGGTAAGAAAGTACATGATCCATTTGCTGGTACTGTTGACAATCCAAAGCTTTTTCTCGCACAAAGCCTCAGCAAGTTGTCATCTGCTCATCCTGGCAAGGTATGTATGTTATTGGATTTATTTTTTATTCTTTATACTGAGTAGCAAAGACTGTTCTCCCAGAGTGCCCAGTGTATGGTACTATGATGAGTTTGTGACCGTGACTGTGCGAAAACTAGTACAATGGGGTAACCCCCTTACTTGTTTCAAAAGATGTACTAGGTTCTTTAAAGTGCACACATGTTATAACTGTGTACACGGGACCTGCGGTTTATAGTCCTTATCCGAGAAGACTCGTTCTACCACCAGAACCAAGGAGCGAGCAAGGCTCGAGCTCTTGCCGATGTTAGGACTACGTATTACAGTTCCACTGTCTTACCCGCTCGGCCACTCACTCGCCATTGTGTGTTGCTCGGTAGAATTCTGTTAAATAAGCTGTATGCCGGGTTGAAGGCTTTCCAGTGGGTTTCCCCACTCAATAAACCCTCCAAAAATTAAAAACCCATCGACAACACCAACGTATCTGAAATTCATTCACTGTCCTCTGTCAAATCACACACAAGATGCTCTACATAAACAGTCTTAAAACAAATCTTCGGAAGTGGAGTTTTTACTACCAATACTAATAATCTACCTAATTTTTTTTACAGCTACCACCCCTGGTTTCGACCCTTGATCCTGCTGCTTTACAGTACCTTCAAGTTTATATTCAACAAGCCAATGTATCCATCTGAATTAATTAGCTGAAATTGAATTGCTAAAGAAAAAAATAACAGAGACTGTATAAAAAGAGTGTAACAATTTCTGCAAAAAGTGTTTTACGGTAACAGTGTTGTTAACTCACAGACTAGCATCAGCTTAGCAGTGTAAATAAGCTGTTTCATATGAAACCACTGATAGAAACTTGAAAAATATTGCTCATTATCTTCTTAACTGTTCCACTTTTACCTAATTAACATAACTATCATCTTTATGCAAATGATGCTAAAATACACTGCCATTTTTTTTTAAATGTTGTAAACATTGCTGTTTTCAAACGAAATTGCTAAAAATGTCACTCCATGCTGGTAAGCTAATGGCATCAGAGATGTTTGTAGATTGTTCACTAATAATATACACACTGTATTTTTTAGTAACTATAGTTGTGAACAGTAACACTATTGCTCAAGTGTTCTCAACTCTTCCCTTCAACATCTCTATAAATAGTATAAAATATAATGAACTGTCTGTTTGCATAATACCCTGCTAAGTAGAATTTTAAAAAAAAGTTAATTTTCATTTCTTTTTACCTTGTGAGAATCAGAAATTGTAAAAATATGTGCTACATACTATGGTAGTGTAAAACTGTTTTCACACAATCAGAATGTATTGTATTTCTAAATCACAAACATTTTATATTAATTTTATGATAAATAATCATCAGTGGCCATGATAAAATATATAAATGGTGCTAAACATACTGCCTATAAACTGTGGAACTCATATTCTGAATTGAAAAGTGCAGACATCAAAGCTGTTTATAGGCCTATAAAAATCACAAAAATTGTATTAAAACTGTTATCAGCAGCAACGATAAAATAAAATGGTGCTGAGACCTGTTTGCTAGCAAAATATACTGCCAAAAAACTTGTGATATCATTTCTGATTTTTTTAAACGTCTTACTACATAGAAGACATCAAAGCTGTTTGTACAGTAGAGCTTCCAACCAATCAGAATGTTCTGTAAAAAGAGATTTTTTTCTGATTTAAAAAAAAACTGATAATAAAAGCTAAATCTTATTAATTTCTTGTAAAAAAGGTATTGTTATTATTTTTATTATCCAGGTGCTTGAGCTAATAATTACACTATCAGAACAAGTACCTCTCACTATACTATGATTGGCTTTGAGTGATGTTCCAGTAAATATTATATATTATTATTAATATGCAGATGTGTTTAAAAAAAATATGCTATACATTATATAAAATGACTGTTTAAAACAACTGAAATTGAGCAGAGATTCTATTGTAAATTGTATATGTAGTTACGTTTCTTCTGGTTAAAAATCATAAATATCTATTTCTAGAGAATGTTTTTCTAGGTCTTTGTGTCATATTTGCAAATGCAAACATGTGATTTATTAATTTTTTTTCAAATTTCCTAAAATATTACCAAGTAAACTATTATTATATAAAGCATAAAATGCTGTAAGATTTTCAGTTGTGCCATGTATAGCAGTTGAAAAACCTTTTGAAAATGTATATTAATTGCATAAATTGTCATGTTATTTTGTTTCTTATTGTTAATTATATATTTTTTTTACCTTTTTCATTAGTGTTTAATACTACCATGATATGAATCAAATAATCTGTCAGTTGCTGTAGCTTGCTAGGCCTACCCTACTGTAACAAACAAAGATAACGTTTTCTGCTGTGAATGGGATAAATAAAATTCAGAATTTTTGTCGTAGTTCATTAATTTGCAATAGCCCTCTCTATAGAAAGACATTTTTTTTTATGCGGTCAAGTCATGTTTTTCTTGTATTTTCTCATCAAATCTGAAACAAGTCATAAATTAAAAATATAAAAAATTTGAGATTATTTTTGTAATATTGAATTTTTAATGAAACATAATCTGACCGAAGAACAGAGAGATAATAATAATATAAGCCGACTTTTTAGAGGACTAATACAATGATTCAGTCTGATGTACTTTTAACATTAATTAAGGGGTAAAAAAATGATGTTACATAGAGATCCAATGAGATAATCATAAATACAAAACTACTATGGTACAATGTTGTATAATAAAGGAAAAAACGTAGAATCAATTGTGGTCAATTATTATTTATAGAGTTCTATTTCTTTAAAAAAAATCTATTATATATATGTTACTCTATGGTTAGTGAAGTCATTATATCTATTTCAAAAAGGTGAATTCTAAAGTGTTTTAAACATAAAATAACTTACAATCAATACCAAGCTAATAATTATGGTCTAACCCAAACCTCTACTTTCTCCTATATACAATATTTATAACAACTCGAAAAATATCACCATGGGTATACCCTCAATTTGAACCCTCTCTTTTGATTACGTAGGCCTCTATGTCCAAATGTTCTGCACAGAAGCATATACAATATTATAGTGTATGAGAAAATATCCCCACTCTTTAAACAGTGAACCTGAGGAGGTTCTCTGGAAATTATTAAAATCAGAACCAAACAAGTCAACCACTTGACTTGATAACCATACTGCCTTTATTGAACTATACTGTAAGTTGGGTAATTCATCGTATCAATGATCTTCAGTCATCTTATTCTCTTTCAAATGTCTGATAAAATCAACCAATTGATACTTTGCTGCATAATTTTGGCAATACTTCAAATTGAGTTTTCTAAATTTTCTGCAGCAACATCCAACTTATTCTCTTTCAAATGTTCAATAAATGACAGCAACCTATCTTCTCTTAGGATGCCCCTTTCTTCAAGATATAGTATCACAGTCCACTGGTTGTCACGTTGTTTCCTAGAAACATCGTTTAGATGGATGAGCTTTCTTACATTGTCTTGGGAAAGTATTTTGCCGAAATCTATCAGCTTCTGTCGGTACGTTGTAACAGTTGTTACATGATGGTCGGATTCTTCAAACGTGTTCTTCAGATATTTGTTAGCCTCAAGAGCACCTTTGGTACTGGTGACATTGATGATATCGATAAGAACTTTAAAGTTGTTTACGGTAAGATTACCAGCACGTCTCAATGAAATAAACAACTTCATGGTGGTGTCAGCCGTCTGTAGATCACTGTAAGGTGTTACAAGATCTTTGCAAAACACCTTCAGCATATCAAGTGAACAATGCTCATCATACCAATTAGATACTTGTACCAACATTGTCTGAAATTTCTTCTTAGGTAATTCTGTACAAAAACAATACTTAGATAGATAGAGATATTAACATGAGTATAAATTGGTATATACAAACGAAAGAATAAGTAACATATCTATATAGTTATAAAAATCGTTACCTCCAAATACCCTCGACGACACCGACTCCAACTCTGGCTTTGGTGCTGGTACTGGCTCAAGTAGCTCTGACTCTCGATTTGGCACTGACTCCGACTCTGGATTTGGCTTTGGCGCTGGCACCGGTTTTATCCCTGACTCTCGCTTTGGCACTGGCTTTAGCGCTGGCACCGGCTTTAGTCTTGACTCTCGCTTTGGCACTGGCTTTGGCGCTGGCACCGGTTTTAGCTCTGGCTTTGGCACTGACTTTGGCTTTAGCTTTAGTTCTGGTTTTGGCGCTGGCACCGGCTTTAGCTCCGGCTTTGGCACTGACTTTGGCTTTAGCCTTAGTTCTGGTTTTGGCGCTGGCACCGATTTTAGCTCTGATTCTAGCTTTGGCACTGGCTTTGGCTTCAGTTCTGGTTTTGGCGCTGGAACTGGCTTTAGCTCCGACTCTCGCGTTGGCACTGACTCTGGCTTTGGCTTTAGTTCTGACTTTGGCGCTGGCACCGGTTTTAGCTCTGACTCTAGCTTTGACTCTGGCTTTGGCGCTGGAACTGGCTTTAGCTCTGACTCTGGCTTTGGCACTGACTCTGGCTTTGGCTTTAGTTCTGGTTTTGGCGCTGGCACTGGCTTTAACTCCGACTCTCGCTTTTGCAATGACCCTGGATCCGGCTTTGGCAATGACTTTGGCTTTAGCCTTAGTTCTGGTTTTGGCGCTGGCACCGGTTTTAGCTCTGACTCTAGCTTTGGCACTGGCTTTGGCTTCAGTTCTGGTTTTGGCGCTGGAACTGGCTTTAGCTCCGACTCTTGCGTTGGCACTGACTCTGGCTTTGGCTTTAGTTCTGACTTTGGCGCTGGCACCAGTTTTAGCTCTGACTCTAGCTTTGGCACTGACTCTGGCCTTGGCTTTAGTTCTGGTTTTGGCGCTGGAACTGGCTTTAGCTCTGACTCTAGCTTTGGCACTGACTCTGGCTTTGGCTTTAGTTCTGGTTTTGGCGCTGGCACTGGCTTTAACTCCGACTCTCGCTTTTGCAATGACCCTGGCTCTGGCTTTGCCGCTGGCACTGGCTTTAGCTCTGACTCTAGCTTTGGCACTGACTCTGGCTTTATTTCTGCTTTTGGCGCTGGAACTGGCTTTAGCTCTGACTCTAGCTTTGACACTGACTCTGGCTTTGGCCTTAGTTCTGTTTTTGCCGCTGACACTGGCTTTAGTTCTGACTCTAGATCTGACGCTGGCAATGACTCTGGCTTTGGTACTGGTTCTTTATTAGTGCCTATACCTTGTAATAACACAATACTAGGATTAGTACAGTTTTTTTATACTTTGTTTGGTAAGGATGAATAGTGATTACAACGATTGAGATATAATTATAATTAAGTAATGACGACGATAAAATATACAATTTCAAATTTACCTTTCGAAAAAAATCACTTGTAGAATTTTTATTCGTTTCAAATTAATTAATATTTAGTATAACACCGACCGGTTTAGACTTTCTTCTATGCCTGTTTATGTATAAAAATATTAAATATAGTTACCTCCAAATACCATTGACATTGACTCTGCCTCTGGCACTGTCTCCAATTTTGACTCTGATTCTGCTTCTGACTCTACTGGCTCTGCAACTGACACTGTCTCTGATTCTGACTCGGATACTGGCTCTAAATAATATAATATAATTTCAGAAATAAAAGATCTAATAATTATTGAATCATGGAAAAAGAAAAGAAAAATCAATCTCCTACAATTGTTTAAATCTGAAAAAAAGATAAGTAATCTGTAAATATGCAGGTATACATGTGTATGTTCAATCAGATTACATGTAAGAGAAAATGTTAATGAGCTACAATGAATGATCTATTATGTTTTTTTGTTTGTTTTTTGTTTTGTTTTTTGGCGCTAATATATTGTATGTTTTGTAAATATGTTTAATAACTGGATGATTTGAAAAGAAAGAAAACAAAGACAAAATGTGAAAAGTGTTTTATAGATTGATGATAACAAACAATGATGAAGGATAAGAAGGTTTATGTATAAGTTGTGAAATGTGTATTGATCAAAGCTTTTATGTATGTACAGTATATATGTAAATATGCACATTCTTAATGCATGCGAAATTTAAAATGACAAAATTGTGAAAAAGAAACAAATATATCTAAGTTTATAAATAGATTATTAAACATAAATTTTGTTAAATAATAATGTATGTATAAACAAAGGAATATATGGAAATATATTAAAAGAAAAAAGTTAAAAAAAAAGTGGAATGAACCCACATAAGAAAAAAAAAGAAGACAAGGTAGATGAAAATTTGATGGGTTATAAAGGGTAATATGTGGAAATATATTTTGTAAATATTATTAAACAAAAAAATCAATGTTAAAGGATGAGAAAATATTATGTTTACAGTAAATAGTTAGTAAGGTATAAGAGAGAATATGTATTGTTAAATGAAAATATGTTTGCATAGATAAATCCAAGGAAAGATAAAATGGGATCAACCCATAGGAGATATTATCAATCAATCAAAGTAACATTTATTTCTCTTCTCTTTCATAGAATATAAAATTAACAGTAAATATGATTAAAATAAGAGGGCAACATTCCTAAAAAGCGAAGCTTGTATATAAGGCAGCCCATAAAAATTGAAAAAGAAAATAGAACAACACTGGAACCGGAAACAGGACAAAAACATTAATGAAGACTTTTAGTTTCAGGGTACCGAAAAATGCTAAATATAAAAACTACAATGAGTGAAAGGATTGATTGAAATATATATTTATACTGGGTAACCTCTTCAGTCAAAGACTGGTCTCCCAGAGGGCCCAGTTGGTGATCAGTGGCTGTGATGTCCTAGTACACCGAGGCAACCCCCTACTCGTCTGGAAAGATGTACTAGGTTCTTTAAAGTGCACACGAGCTAGATGTGTACACTGGACCTACGGTTTATAGTCCTTATCCCAGAAAACTCGTTCTTCCAACAGAACCATGGAGTAAGTGAGCCTCGAACCCCTGCCGATGTTATGGCTACGTAATTACGGTTCCACTGTCTTAACCGCTTGGCCACTCACTCACTCCAAATAATTACACATAACTGGATAAGAGGTGTCGTTTCAATTTAAAAGAAAAACTCTTCTTAGACAAAGCACTTTTTATAGGAACTGGTACACTATCCCAGAGTTTAGGACCAGTGAACTTAATGCTATGTTTAAAAGAAGTAGTTTAAAAAAAACGAATACGTATTTGATTTGCGCTCCGAGTTTTGTGGTTATGAAAATTAAGATTGAAACTATATAAATCATCAAAGTATGATGGCAGGATCGAGTTTAGCAATGAATAAAGAAAAACACTTTGTTGAAGATGGTTAATATCCTGAATTTTAAGAAGACCAAAAGAAGAAAATAAAGGATTGGAATGGTATAAGGGATAAGGGAGGAGCATTAAATTAGATGGATTTATTAAATATAGAATATATTATAATTGTATGAATTAAATATGCCATGTAAGAAAAGATAAGCTTTGTTAATGAAAATGTATTGTAGATAATATGTATAAAAAGAGGAAACTATGAAGAGAAAAGATAAAACAAAAATCAATGTGATAATATGTAAACAAATGAAATATAATAATATGTATAGTTTATTGAAATGAAAATTTTTAGATAAAAATATATGTAAAGAGAACATTATATATGGAAATAAAAGTGGGATGAACCCAAAATTTATTGAATCATGAATACTGAACTGGTAGCAATGAATAATATTGTAAACTCGTAAAGATAAGAATATGTAAAAATAAGTGAAAAAAAAAATTAAATATAGGCCTTACCAAGACTTGACTCTTCTGCTTGATAAACATTAGACTAGTAATACGTATGTCCGATTAAAGAAAGATAATTGTATTTTATAGATGAGGTTGTTGATTTTGCCATTAGAATTGTGAATAGTGAGGATGACAATTACGGTAATTATTATCGTTGATGTCAAATGAGTAAGCATAACAGACTCACCAATAAAAAAAAATCGTTTGATATGAGCAGTATTCATAGCCTTCTTTCTTCCACATGAAACCAAATCATTTTTCAAACACTTGTCAAGATCGATTAAGTGATGATTACTTGGGTTACAAAAAGTGCATAACACACGTAGGTTGTAGCCAATGCCCTCGTATATGGTGCAGGTAGTTTCTAGTTGCTTCTTCAAGTAAGTAAGTACCTATAATATATGTATTTAAATATGTTATATAGTATTTATACATCTATTACGTGATAATTTTATTTAAAATGTTGATCTTATACCTCCATGCAGACACTCGGTTCTGGTTTAAATTTAAACTCTGTTTCTTTGTCACCGCCTTCTGCAGTAGGCTGCAATATGTCGGTCCATCGTGATATTTCCAGCTGTGAAGGAAAATATTACTCATTAAAAAAAATTGTCATTTAGCCAACTTATCTGATTTTATTCCCTAATATACAAATTGAACTAAGTGTATGGTGTCAGATCGGATTTAAAAAAAATTAAATTGCAGAATGTATACACTACTCTATAATTAAAAGTAAATTTGTTTATGGCAAAAATGGAAAAAAAAAAAAATACCTTTAGAGCATATGGTTTTTCTTTTTTATTGCTGATTTTGACAGAGCCTAAACTGACAGTGTGATTACTAAATTTAAAGTCACTACGATTCCGGAACACTTCTGAATCATCACTACCCTTTTCGGTCATAAATTCAAGGAATGCAACAACCAAAGTGTGGTACACAGCGTCCGGAAGAAAATCTGTCGGAGTCAGGTAAACTGACACTGTTTGCTCGTCATCTTTTGAAACTTCTAGATTCTTCTCCTCTTTGTCAACTTTCATTCGACAAGGAACTAGGAATATCCGGTTACCTTTTTCGATTCCCTGTTAATATAAACTAACATTACTTAATTACAATAGTTAATAAATATTAGTATATATATATTAGTGTCTAGTATAATCATTAAAGTATACGCTACGTGCCTACCTTAGTCTTCTCAAAAAGCAAACGAAACATTTTCATCAGTTCTACAAAGACATCAAAGAGACCTTCATCTTCGTTTCTCCACAAATAACGTAGTAACTTCTCCTCAAGAACTCCCTCATTATCAAGCTTTCCCCATAGCATCCGCATTTGCTTCTGAGTACAAATAAAAAATGGTTTTATTTTAAATAGGACAAACACATTGTAAAATTCATCGTAAACTATGATGATATTGCCTTGACTGATGATTATTGTATTATATAGTTCTTTACATTATTATATTATATCAATCTAGGATTATAAAATGCATTTACTTACCGCCGTAATAGTTGGTTTAACTACTGTAATAACTTTTGTAAGAATTTGAATCATCCAGTGAAGATTTGTTATCACAATGTGTCTTAATTTCTTATTAGTGCCGGAATACATAATTATTCCAGTGTCATTCAGATACATTATGGCATGGGTAAGCGGATCTTCGGAAATTCCGCATTCAGTACCAATCTTAGAAATCTAATATAAAATTGAAATTGTAACGGTATTATATTCAATTAACTGGCAAATCTATAAACAAAACAGTACTTATAGTATAGTAATATATATATAACATTTTTTGTACCACCTCAGCTACGAACCACATAAGGCCTACGTTTACTATAGAGCCTGCTCAGGTCAAGCTACCGATAATGTTGGATTACTGTACAATTATTAAAAACAAGAAAACTTCTTTCTAAAACTTATGAAACCTATATAATGTGATGTTTCAATGATAGAATTCTATACATTTCACGAGAAAAGTTGTTGTTTTAGCTTAGCAACGATCAAATTAAATTTGTATATATATATTATTGCTGTACTGTATACACTGTATATGGCCTATAGCATTTGTGTTTTAAGAACAATGCTACAGTATGATACAGGTTTACCAAATTTACCCCTTACCTCTTTTAAGGTAATAGTCAATCTTGTTTTCCCAATTATTTGCAACCTTTCCTGCAAATCAACCCACTTTACTGGAACTTTCCTGGCCATTTCCTTCATGTATTTACCAACGTTTCGCTTAAGTTTTTCAATACCTTCATGTGACCTTACAGTGTTATCCACCATGTACATTTCACGATCTACATGCTCAGAATATTGCATTCCTTTCATTGCATCAAACATCTGCATGAACATCTTCTCTGCCTGTATTAGTAAATTTATATAAATACACTACTTTACAAACTATTGTAATTTTGTTTATCTCACGTGTAGTGTACATTTCTCTCCGTTTTTATATATTGCTCAGGATGTTCAAGACTCAGTGACTTAAATATCAACTTCATTACCTTTATCCGTTTGTTTGATTTAGACCCTGACAATTTGTCCATATGGGTGGCAACCAAGCTGATAGGAGGTGACTCTATGTTCTGTCCATCAATAAAAATGGGGTTTCCTGGACCATGACGTGATACGGTATGTTCATAAATGGACCTTATCCAGAACAAATTCATGTCCAAATTAGTCATTCCTAGTGAATCCTAAAATAAAGAAATTTAATTGCAGATATAAAGTATAGGAATTAAAATCTATATAATCCATCCATGTTCTAGTGAAAACTTCTACTTACTGTTGACGGATCTCGTGGATTTGCTGGTTCATCCAAATTGTCCATCACATTAAATGCAACACAGTAAGATACTGTATTTGTAAGAAAAAACTAAAAAATACACAAAACGTTACAATAAAAGGAGAAAATTATTAAAATCCATTTAATGTAATTAACCATAATAGATTATGCATGTACAGTAATGTTAAATAACAATCTTGAATCGAGTCTGGCACTTTCTCTTCTCAAACCTAATTCTTATTGTTTATCCTCAGCACCACACGATCAAATTAACAGACTTATTCTAGTACTAGAGTGTTGATATATGTTTCAAAACTTAGCTAAAATTCAATAGGTAATGATCATAGTCATAATGATAATGAAGATGCAAAATAGTAAAAGTGTACCCTGTGTGTTATGTAGTAGTCTAGTTGACCGGCGTAGTCCCATATACTAGTTATGTCACTCACATCTACCTTCCCGATTGTTAAACTTTTATATAAAAACTTCACAGCTTTAGCCACCAAAGTGTTATCATTGTTTTCTAAACAAAAATTACAAAATATTAATGCTGATCAATAAATCGTTTTTAAATCAACAGTATAAACCCAATATTTAGATGTTGGAAAAGTGTCTTAGTTATAGTATACCTTTCCCTAATTTCTTATCAACATTTTTTGCTAACGCATGTTCACGAGTTTCCTTGGATAGCTTTGCTTCTGTACAAAAGGGTGAGAAAAGTACATAATTACTTGTTTAATTTTACATTAATTTTAAATTTAATATTTAATAGATATTAATAAGTTAGGTATGAAGCAGTGTAGGCCTATTGGTCGAAACTTCGAAAAACCAACAGTTCTTTTCATAACTAATATATTACAAATTGATAGGTAATTACATTGTTTGATTCATTGATGCGGTGAAAACTTCTGGCATCAGTACAAAATTTCTAAAGAAATATATATATAAAAACTTTCCTCTCGAATAATCTCCCTGCGAGATTCTTATGAAATATACCCTTATCGTGTATCGTTTACCGTTGTTAGAAAACTGCGTGTTTACAAAAAAAAATAAAAGTTGTCTCCTCCTGAACAATTGTCCGGGGCGATACAATTAACATTGAAAACAACAATCTTTATGTCATTTTATAATCTAAATATTATAGTTAATGTTAAAATTATGGAACAATAATGAATGTGACAAATGATGTTTTATACTGTATGTTTTAGTTCAAATTGTTTTTAGCTGCCTTATCTTACCATCTACATCTTTCATCATCCTCCACTTCCCACTATCATTCCCTCTTGCTTGAAACAATGTCGTGGTAACAATACCATTAGTAGATGGTTCTTTGGAATCAAATCTATTATAACAATGTATGGTAAAGTTGAACACTAAACAGAAGAAAAATGTCAAGACCGAAACTTATTATTTAGATCAATTTAGATCTTCAATCGAATTTTAAAAATATAAAGGGTTATCATTGAGATTATGGTTAGTTTATATTGAAGTAAATAAAAATTGATGTTCTACGAAATTCTTTATTTTTATCCTTTAAAATTTTCAAAAACACAAAAAAATGATTTATTTAGTATAAAATGCCATTAAAATGATACGTTTGTTTATTACTTTTTTCCAACCATAGCCTTTACACAGCTAGTCTTGCCAGCACCTTCTTTCCCAAGAAACATACATCTTGAATTTACAAGTGAGATTTTACCATTTTTAAGTTCATCTTTGTATAGCTTGATAGCATTTTTACCCTTAAAATATATTTCTGCTGGAACTAACAATTCTAATAAACAAATAGGAATTTAAAATACATTAATAAATCTGTCTTATTTTTTAATTGTTTGACAAAATTGAATGTAGCAATGAAAACTATTTTGACATTGGTGTTAAGTAAAATAATTATTAAAACCTCACTTACTGTCAAAGAGGTTTAAAATATCAGTTTGTATTTTTGGGTTTTTTATCTCTGTACTATTTTCTAAAACAGACACGGGTGTAACTCCTTCCTATAAACAAACATGTTTGGTTAGTATTAACAAAGATTCCTAACTCTAACTGCATATAAACACTGTAAAAAATATTGAAAAAGCACTAAAATGCTTTAAAATCAGAATACATAATAAAATGAATGTTTCAAATAGTTTTAAAAGTCTTGAATTGATTAGAAAACAGGTAATTAAAAAACAAACGTTTTGCAAATATTTTAAAAGATAGTCTAAAAATCTATACACAGCGAAGTGCATTATATTTTAAGAGACAAGTCACTATATCTAAGGTAGGTTCATGTTCAAATAGCAGATATATAATGAGAAATTGTTTTTTTTCTGTCAAAAAACAGATTTGCCAGAAAAGATCGATAGATTGTAAACCTATTCCTGACAACTATATAGATTACCTTATTTTGCAATGTTGCTGCAGATGCATTATGCTTTAAGAGACAAGTCACTATATCTAAGGTAGGTTCATGGTAACTATTACTCAGATATAAATGTAGTGGAGTGTTTCCATCCTTGAAAAAATGAAATTCATTGAGGTAATTAATACTGCCGCTATAATCGCTATAATATAATGCAAAATTGGTTTTCCGTTATTTTATTATTATTTTTGATAAGCCAGTGCCAATTTCACAATTCATGACAACAACTATCGAAAATTACTTCTAAATCTAGTAGCAAATAATCCCAATTGATTTAGAATGATGAACATTAAAAAAAAGATTTGCCAAAGAAGGTCCATAGATTATAAGCCTATTCCATGACACGTATATAGATTACCTTATCTTGCAATGTTGCCGCAGATGCACTATGCTTCAAGAGACAAGTCACTATATCTAAGGTATGTTTATTCCTATGACGCAGATATAAATGTAGTAGAGTGTTTCCATTCTTGAAAAAAATTAAATCATTAAGTTAATTAATACTGATAATTAAAAAATTAGTTTTTCTTTGTCATATTTGATAAGACAATGACAATTTCGAAATTCATGACAACAAATATCAACAATTACTGCTAAATCTAGTAGCAAATAATCCTATATCGTACGCCTATTCCTGACAAGTATTTAAAGCTATTACCTTATTTTGCAATGTTGCTACAGATGTATTATGCCTTAAGAGACGAGTCAATATATCTGAGGTAGGTTCATGTCTAAATAGCAGATATAAATGTAGTGGAGTGTCTCCATTCTTTAAAACAAATCAAAATCATTGAGTTAATTAATACCGATAACCTGTGTCTAATAATCCAATGACAATTTCACAATTCATGACAACAACTATCAACACTTCTAAATCTGGTAGAAAATAATCTTAATTGATGAATGATTAACAAGAAAAGTAGATTTGCCACAGAAGATCCATAGATTGTAAGCCTATTCCTAACAAGTATATATGATTACCTTATTTTGTAATGTTGCTGCAGATGCATTATGCTTTAAGAGACAATTCACTATATCTAAGGTAGGTTTATTCCTATGATGCAGATATAAATGTAGTGGAGTGTTTCCATCCTTAAAAAAATTAAAATTCATTACAAAAATAGATTTACCAGAGACGATATATAGATTGTAAGCCTATTCTTGACAAGTATATAGCTATTACCTTATTTTGCAATGTTACTGCGGATACATTATGCTTTAAGAGACAAGTCACTATATCTAAGGTAGGTTTATATCCATAACTCAGATATATGTGTAGTAGAGTGTTTCCATCCTTGAAAAAATCAAAATCATTCAGTTAAGTAATACTGATAACAGCTTTAATGCAAAATTGGTTTTTTTTTGTTGTTGATATAAAGTTTACGGTACCCCACGTATATTAGTTCTGAAAGAACTGTTGAGTTTCTCGACCTTTCGATCAATATGCTTTGATCGTCCTCAGGAGTGAGAATGCAGAAAGTCCAGGAAACTTGGAATATAAGTAAAAAGGGGTGGGACTGGTGTGGAAGCCAGAAACAATGGCAAGTTCACAAAGTGGAAGGGATTGAAACTAGCTATAGAAGAGCGTTGTTTCTGATAGGTGTGAAAAGCAAAGTGAGATAAGCTAAAAACAATAGCATTGTCTCGAAGCTGGGTGTAGACTGGCCAAACAAAGACCATGTGTCTAGACAGGATTCTATGGCATGGTTTACTGTCGATGAAGATTCTTGTTGAATAAAGATAGCCAAATGTCACTGATAACAAATCCAATATATTGATAAACAGTGTTGTGTTTGTAGATTTCAATAACTTCCCTGGTTCGTCTGGAAGAAACGGTAACAATTAGTTCAGCATCTTTCCAATTAACTCGGTGTTGTTGTTTGTGAGAATGCATAAGTATTGATGATTTGTCTTGCTCTCCTCTTCTGGCATGGCCTTGATGTTCTTCGAGCCTGTTTGAGCACCTTCAATTATACCGAAGGAAGAGATCATCCAACAAATAGAACCTACTTTGACAGGTCAAGAACATTCGTATGCATTCAACTGTTACGTCAGGGCACTAAACCGAAATCCAACATCACCAAGGAAGAACGAGATGCTCTTAGAACTTTTATCATCTGGCAGCACAACAAGGTGGACTTAGATAATTTTCTAACACACCTAAACTCTCAACATTGAATTATTGCATTCACCAGGGAAGAGGAAAACGACCACAGTTTACCATTCCTTGACGTATTTGTCACAAAAATCTTTTTTTCAGAATTAATATACGTGGTGTACCGCAAACTTTATAGCAACATTTTATTTCGCCATGCAAACCTTCAAACAATATATGGGGTTTCTTTGTCATATTTGATATGCCAATGACAATTTCATTCATGACAACAACTATCAACAATTACTGATAAATATAGTAGCAAATAATCATTGATTGTCAATGATGAACAAGAAAAAGTAGATTTGCCAGAGAAGATTTATATATTGAATGCCTATGTAAAATAGCTATTACCTTATTTTGCAATGTTACTGCAGATTCATTATGGTTTAAGAGACAAGTCACTATATCTAAGGTAGGTTCATGGTAACTATTATTCAGATATATATGTAGTGGAGTTTTTCCATCCTTGAAAAAAATAAAATCATCATTGAGTTAATTAATACTGATAACTGCTATAATGCAAAGTTTGTTTTTCTGTAATATTTAATAAGCCAAGTTCATTCAGAATACCAACAATTACTGCTAGATCTAATAGCAAATAATCCTAATTGATTGTCAAGGAGGAACATAGAAAATACATTTGCCGGAGATAATATATGATTGTAAGCCTATTCCATGACACGTATAGATTACCTTATTTTGCAATGTTGCTGCAGAAGCACCATGCTTCAAGAGACAAGTCACTATATCTAAGGTATGTTGATTCCTATGACGCAGATATAAATGTAGTGGGGTGTTTCCATACTTAAAAAATCAAAATAATTGAGTTAATTAATACTGATAACTGCTATAATGCAAAATTGGTTTTTCTTTAATATTTGATAAGCCAATTTCATTCAGAATACCAAAAATTACTGCTAAATCTAATAGAAATAATCCTAATTGATTTTCAAGGAGGAAAAAAGAAAATACATTTGCCAGAGATATCTATGATTGTAAGCCTATTCCATAACACGTATATAGATTACCTTATCTTGCAATGTTGCCGCAGATGCACTATGCTTCAAGAGACAAGTCACTATATCTAAGGTATGTTGATTCCTATGACGCAGATATAAATGTAGTGGGGTGTTTCCATACTTAAAAAAATCAAAATAATTGAGTTAAGTAATACTGATAACCGCTATAATGCAAAATTGTATTTTCTGTAATATTTGATAAGCCAGTGCCAATTTTACAATTCATGACAACTATCAACAATTACTGCTAAATCTAGTAGAAAATAATCCTAATTGATTGTTAAGGAGGAACAGGTAAAAATAATCATTAACTCTATTATCTAAATATGAAATTGTGTATATTGACTGACATGGGCCAATCCCGCACTGTTCACTTGTTAAACAAAATACATATATATTTATTAGTTACATTATATTTACTAACTACATGTCGCTTTTAGACCGTACCTTATCGATAGCTTCCACCAATGGATACGTAATACAAATTTGTTCAATTCTTTCCAAGTCATTACGTAGAAAAGCCTGTTTCCACTGTACTGTAAGAATTTTAATTAATTAAATTTTTGAAAAAAATAATTCATTATTACTTGTATATATTCATTATTAATCAATTTATTATCAAAATAATAAAATTTAATATAATTTTTTTTAAGATTTTGTATCAAAATGTTATTCTCTACCTAATTTTATGAAAATTAGTCATTTTTGTATCAACATGTTCAGCTCTACCTTAATTGTTGTTTTATTTAAAATTAACCTTAAAATCTTATTCAAATATGTAGCTTTCTGCCTATTATCTTTAATTTATTAGTGTCAAAAAATGGACTTTTATCTGTTGGTAGTGGCACGAATTGCTATTACGTGTTTCGGGGCGATTAAAGATGGAGAAACTTCCTTGTGACATAAAATACAAACACATAACAAACAGGAATCCAATTATAAACTTTACAATAACTCTTAAGAGATCATTCTCACTTTACAACCATTCTCCATCCCTTTTTGTTCCTCAATTCTTTTAACATATTTTGTTCCAGAACGTTGTATTAGTTATGTTAACTTAGGTTAAGGAATGGTGCAGTTATTACAGTTGGATTTGAAATGTTTAAAATACTTACCTCTCCTTTTAAAAACGTCTTTATTCATGTTGGCTTATGGTAACGAAAATTAGGTCTAAGCGTTCTCTTTTGGAAAATATAAAAGTAAATAATAATGTAATCCTATGTCTCTGTAAACTGATAATTTGTATACATTTCTTTTTCTATTATTAAGTTGTATGTAGAAGTCTAGGATAGGCCTATACTGAATACCAACGATATGGATCACTCAGATTTTCAGAACAAGAAAAAGAGACTCATAAATAATTCTAAAATGCTTTATATATCAAACCGAAAACAAATCAATGCAAAACAACTGTTTGCCTCACAGTAACTTAATGGTACAAAAGGAATGCTATATTCTTTCACCTACTAGAGAAATAAAATGGAGTGACATTATTTACTTCCGTTAAAAGAGTGTACATAGAGTAAAACCATTTTATAGGTCTAATGAACTACAGTATTTTGTTTCATCAAAACCACTTGCACATACAGAATTTTAACAGCATTTATGGTGTGTTACTATTAAAAACTATTATTTCATACTTACATAAATCTGTTCATAATCGTTTCCAAAACGGTCACGACATATCAATAGCACTTGTCTTCTGGCGTTGCTGTATCAATATATATCAATGAGTAAGTAAGTAATGACTTCGGACTTTCCTCATACTCTATTTAACTGTAATCTTTGTTGTACTAAATAACAGAAAAAAGGTCTAAGATTTTCGACCATCAGAAAGTGTTTTTATTTTCTTCAAAATGTCTATATATACTTAATTTTATTTGTTTTTGGTAATTAAGTGGAGACTGCCAGATAAATAGATAAAATAATTAACCTAGTGACCCATACAAAATCATCATTCTAAATGTATAACCTGTACGAATGTTCTATTGAACGTCAACAGCTACTGTGTGGGACATGAACAAGCAACAATGAAGTTCAATTATAAAAATGAAGTGCGTTTTTAGGTTTAAGACGGTTGAATGAATATGTAATAACACCCAGTATTGAAGATATTTTAGCCGGAGGTATTTTAAAGAATGTATACATGGTGTAACACCATTTCTACTGGACTATTATAAAAAAAACATCAGAACCCATGAATTTATTTTAAATCTGTTAAGACAGGCCTTTTTTAGAAGGTATCATTAGCAATACGTGACAACTGTTCACACCTCAGCAGTTGACAGTCTGTATATAACTGTCTATGATCGGATGTGAATTATTGCTGAAAGTGAATTTCTGTTTCTTGTGACCACAAAATGTGTGTTTGAAGACAATAGTCTTTAAGAGACCGAATAAAAAACTTGTCAATAAGTTAAGTTTATTAAACATGACATGAATATCATATTACTTGCTGTTGTGCTAACCTCATGTTTGCCTAATACAACATTTCCTTACATATTTAATCAACTAAGTTGATGTTGTTTATCATGGTAATATTGTAGCTCTGTTATATTTTTCAAATATTTTTGTCTTTTTCTATATTACTAACCTTCAACTAATTTTGAGCAATTGTATGTACTACAATTGTATAACTATGAACTATTTAAGTTAATACATATTTTTTGTAAAGTTAACTTCCTGTACTAAACGTCATAACAACGAAAACAAATTCATGCTTTTTTAATATAGTGGGAAATGAAGCAATAATTAAGCCTACATATATACTAATCTATATATAGATGTTTGTTGAATAAAAGACAAATTCTGATTCAAACGTTAGGGCTATTGTTGTTTTAGGAACGCTAGTACACCAAAACCAGTACAGTTTCATGATCATTCAAAAAATGTCATGATATTTTACTCACAAATTGTCAAGACCAAACAAAGTAACGTTTTCTGCTAAAAACACAGTAAATAATCTTAATCAATTATCATTAATGATGAAAGAGACAACAAAGTGAGTGAGATGGGTTATTTGTTTCAGATCCAGTCTTAATCAGTGCCACTGTTTTAATACCGTACCTTATATATATACATATATGTTCACAACACATGGATACTATATACAAATTATTTGGTCAATTGTTTTCAATATGTAGAAAGCTTGTTCAAAATAATTGTACAATTTTTGTTTAAATAAAAGAAATAATGCAACATTACATGTAGGCTCAATCATTAATTCATAACATTTATTCATTCACTAGTCGACCACTTTTGAAAATATAAAAGCTAATCTTTAAATTAATATACAATCTTTCCTAATAAAATATGTTTGTCTCTGTGAACTACAGTAATTCTTTTTCTATTGTTTTTAAAATTTCTCATCGCCAAAAAACTGCAAATTGTAACAGGGAGGGATAGATTTTATTAGCAAATTGACGGCTTACCCCAATGGGGCGAATTCGTATATATATATATATACTGTACATTCTAGTAACACCTAATTTCCCCAATACCATCATTCTAAAATGAAAAAAAAAATCGAAAATCCATTTTAGGTCCTTTTAGTCGTGTGCAACGCCACTATGTCGGTCGGTTGGTCGGTCGGTAAACACTAACTTGAGCACGCGACTACAGCCATGTAGCCTATATGGCCTTGTTAAGTTATAATTGTATCATTTGCAAACTTACAATAGTGAAACGTTTAATCTGGTAGCTGAAAAACTATATCATTACAAAAAACAAACAAGTTTCACTCCTTCTACCTTCATCAGTTATAGACTAGATCAGGAAGTATGTATAACTATAAGTATCACCTGTGAGAATGTCCTATTGAACGTCAACAGTGAACTTCAATTATAAAAATGGAATGCCATTATTTGTGTCGTACCGTTGAATAAATAACTTGTAATAACACCAAGTATTGAAGGTATTTTAGCAGAGGTATTTCAAAGGTTGTATACATGGTGTAACTGTTCTGTTTCAACAAAAATATTGCCCTACAATATGTACTTTTATTGTATCAATTATTCTTAAGACAATTATTTTAAACAAATATCAGAATCCATGAATTTAATTTAGATTTAGATTTCTTGTGACCCCAAGTGTACAGTATTTGAATACAATAGCTTTTAAGAAACCGAATAAAAATGAAGCACGAATAAAAATGGTCAATAAGTTAAGATTTTTAACCATGAAATGAATCATATTTCTTGCTGTTGTCCTAACTTCATGTTTTGCCTAATACATCATTTCCATGGATATTTAAGTTAGGCCTAATACATATTTTTGTAAAGTTAACTTTCTGTACTAAACGTACGAAAACAAATTAGTAACTAGATTTAATTTGTCACTATGACGAATTATAGGTTATATGCAACGATTTAAATAAAGATAATTTTTTTTAAGATTGATTTTGTCTTGATCTTTAATTATTTATAATATGTGAAAGATAGGATCTTGGTAGCGCAAATACAAATATCCGATATCACTGTGGCACATCGAGCCACTTGAATAAAACAATCCGATCAAAGATCCCTCCGCGTATATGTCATACCACCCTTGTTACATAATAGTAAAGACATAAGTTACTCTAGATTTTATTATACATCAGGCGTACAATTTATACACTAAGAAATAAAATTGAATAAACAATACGGATATATTTAGTATTATTTCGTTTCGATTCCGAAGGTGAGATTCGATCTCAGTACCTCGACTGCTACAGGAGACGCGATCACAGACCACCGAGCCATATACACACCTGAATAAAAAATGAAGAAAGATTCCTCCGTGTATTTACTATGCAGTAACCACTTTGGTTACATATCGCAATGAATCATATTTTTTTTATACTATGATGACATCTTTAAAAATTTTAAAGAATGATGCACTGTCAACGTATATATACTTTTAACTTTAATATATGAACTTTTTAAAGAAGAAGGTTAAGTTTGCTATTTCGGTCCAAGAAAATGTCATAGTTTGTTTGATTATCGAAATAATTTTTTTTTTATTTAATATGATAACGTAACGAATAAATCATAAATATGATACATACACTTACAGATGTATGAAAAATGAAGATTACTTAAATCAGACTTTATTTTGTAGTTTTAACAAAGTTAACCACTTCCGTAGAAAAAAACGAAAAAAATGTTTTCACTTATAAAATGAAAAAATAAATGGTTCAATTCAACCAAAAACCCACTGGCTGGCAGCCAATATGACCATTTGTTTTGCTTTAAATTACATTTTTTCATGTAAATACATTTTTCCGATCCAATTTTTGGTCAAAGTGGATAACTATTATGTTACATTAAATATTATATTCAACAAACATTTTTTTATGAATCATTTTTTCAGGGGGAGAATACATGAATGAAAAATAAAACACGAAACACTTAATTTTAGTATATCTTTGAAATTATAAAGTTGTAAAAAGTATCATTTTGAGTGATGACGTACGCTCATACAGCAAGGCGGTACGATTAGTGGGCATTTGTGGAGGGGGGAGTGGGGTCGAATCATAAAAAAAACCCTGACTACGGGCCTGGTCTATAATCATTTTTTAAATAAACATATATTTTCATCATTGTTTTAGCCTACACATATGCTTATTCTGTTATGTGCTCGTACAACACAATTTCAAGTTAAAAAGTGAATAAAATATAATGACATTGCTAAAGAAAGGTTGGGGCGAATTCGTATATTGTAAAAATATACCTCTACCACTTAATTGCTCTAAAATGAAAAAAATCGAAAATCTATTTCAGGTCCTTTTTAAATTATAATTGTATAGAAGTTGGGAGTACCAATACAACTATTTGAAAACTTACCGCGTGAAACATTTAATCTGGTAGCTGAAAACACTATTAACAAACTTCATCCGTGATAGACTAGATCAGGAAGTATGTAATAATACTAAAGTAATACCTTTAATAACTACTGTGTGGGACACGCATGAACAAGCAACAATGAAGTTAAATTATAAAAATGGAGTTCTTTTTAGCTTTAGGACGGTTGAATAAATTCTAAACATGTAACAATACCCAGTATTGAAGGTATTTTAGCCGGAGGTATTTTAAAGAATGTATACATGGTGTACCACCATTTTAGGTCTAATGGACCGTTGTTTTAACAAAAATATAGGCCTACAATGTTTACTTTTATTGTATCAATCGTTCTTAAGAAAATTATTATAACCAAATATCAGAATCCATGAATTTATTTTGATGGATTTTTTCAGACAAGCCTTCTTTAAAATGTTCCATGGATAAGGGAGAGGGGGACTCTAGCTACCTCCTGTCTTTCCTTCTTCAAGTGACAACTTTTCACATCTCCATAGTTGACATCCTGTACATGCCTTGCAATGACGCGAATCATTGCTGAAAGTCAATTCAGTTTCTTTGACCCCAAGATGTGTATTTGAAGGCAATAGTCTTTAAGAGAAACCGAATAAAAATGTTCAATAAGTTACGTTTATTAACCACCGAAATGAATAATGCATCATTTCCATATGGTTTTTATATACTGTATTTAAAAAATATTTTAAACAAAGTTTTAAATATTTTAAAATATGTTTTATATGTTGTTTTTTAATATTGTTTTATTCATGAACATTTTACTTTTGTGATTTTGATCAAATAAAATAAATGAATAAATGAACTAATCAGTAATTATAAGCATTGCTTTTTTTATATAGCAGAGAAAGCACTAAGTAGGCATATTGAATGAAAGACCAATGTTGATTCATAAGTTAGGACTATTGTTGTTTTATTCAGGCAAGCTAGACTTAGAATGGAGTTTGTATTGTTCAAAAGCCATCATGATTGTAAAAGAGCTACAATTTAAACGTTTCTAAAGAATCGAATTGTGCTATACAATGATTATATCTTCCTTTACAAATATTCAAATTTTTGGTTTAATTTAAAATCATAAGAACATAGGAGAACAGTTTTTATTTTAAACAATGGTAAAAAAAAATGCTGAAATTACGAATAGTGTAAATTTATTTAAAATTACAGTTACTAAATTACTATTAATGCTACAATAACATTAATTGAATATTTATACAAATATTTAAATTATTGTATAATGTAATTAATGTCTCAGGTGCAATCAGTTAAACTTTTCACAGATAAATATGTATATCATTGGCTGTAGAAGTACACTGGTTGCTTCTTTGCATTGTGGCTTTGTTAATTATTTATTATTTATTTATTTATTCACTTTATTCCTTTCAGTAAAGACAATACTGAGAGACAAAAGCTGTCAAAGACTACTATCGCCAAAGAGCGTGCCTCTCCAACTCCAACATTCATACAGATATGCACTAAAAACTAATTAAGCAAAATTACTAGCAATAAACGCAATTGCGAGGCCAATCATGATTCTGTTTATAAAAAACGAATACAAGGAAAATTACTACACGAGTTCCTCTTGCTATGCATAGCATAGATACCAACAACTACTACTATTTATTCAGAAAATTTTCTACAGAACTAATTTTAAAGATATTTAATTTCAGACATTCTCTATCTAGCTTGATTTAATCTGTTTCACTAATATTAAATATTTGTTTAAAGCTACTGAAATTACAAATGGTATATTGATTTCATATAATGTAGATCCTCTTTGTACAGGTACTGTTATCCCAGGATCCAGAGTTTTATTATGAATTGTCCAGTAAGTTTGTTTGAATAGGCAAGAGTGACAGAAAGTTATATATTCTTACATATTTCATTATTTAATATAGGCATAATTATTAAAATTGAAAAAAAATAAAATAAAAATGTATACTTGATAACAGCTATCATAGTACTATTATTGTGGTTAAAAAAATTAATATATATGTCTATTTATGCTTGTTCTATTCTACTACCATTTCTACTGCACTAAAATTGCAATATTTTAAAATTCTATTGAAAAATTCTTCAGATTATAAAAAATTGAAAATTAAAAATGCAAAAAAGGCAACGTATGTTCTTTAGTAGCAATTCAAAGACTTTTATTTTACAAATACTTTTTTATGCGAGATATTCTATGATTTTGGTTTCATTTAATAATGTTTAAATAATGGAATTATGATGGGCGCATTTGGAAAATGAAAAGTCACTTCCCACCTACCATTAGACCATTAGACTATGCTGTGTTAAACACACATTTTGTTTGTCTGTTTTTTGTTTGTTTTTTCAACTCTCTAGCAACACCTCATTTTCGGTATGAATTTAGCAACTTTATAATTAATACTTGAAAAATATAATTTAATAGGTATTATAAATATTGAAAACTTACTCAATAAATAATTTTATTGGATTTTTTGTAACACCTAATAATTTAAATTATTGGACACCAATATAAATTTGCATAATGAATTTACACACAAGGTTTGCTTTTATAGTAACTGTTGCCGCAGATGAAAGTTGGGTTAATAGTACAAGTAGGTAGGCCTACTCACTGCCAATAATATCAGCTGGGTTGAACTGTGTTAGGGTTGTTTACCATGCTTGGCAGTAAACAAGTTAACAACCATATTGACATGACAGACGCTTCTCATAAGGTTCTGTATTCTGATTATCAGTGCAAATACACGAGAGCTTAATCTGACTCAAACAATTGATTTATCACTTATTACTGAACATCTGAGCTTCAAACTTCATTTTCTCGTAGCCACGTTGTTTGAAGACTGTGCAGATGGTCGACTGCTCGCTGTGAGATATTGAGGGCAGCATGCACAGGTCGTACACCAGACTCGGACATTAACGATAACCCGCACACCCCAAAGTAAGCATGTAAAGCATCTGTAACATTGAATGCAAAAATATTATTAATGTTGATTTGGATTTTGCTTTATTTAGCTATTACTTCATAGTTGCAGTACAAACTGAGAGATTTGAAATGTGTGACAAAACTCACTTATTTATTACAGAGACAATGTATATTATTTTTATTTTTACTCAAGTAACCCTATGACCATTTTTATAGTTTTAATAAACAAATCAATTTGAATACATTTCCTATCAAATTGTGATGAAAATTAAGAATTCATAGACAACATTGTCGATCATTTATGTAAGCAAAACATAGGTTTTATAAAAAAAAAAAGCATCTTACCTGGGTGGTATTGCGGCCATTTTGAGAAGCCTCCCATTGATTCATCTTGCGTTGATAATATGTATGTCCTGTTGCAATTAGCATCAATTAAATGAAACATATCTAGAAGCTGTAAACACAAGACATTATTTTATAAACCTGATCGATGTGGTTTCCATATTGTTTTCATTATCAATTTGAATAACTTTAGTTTTAACCTGCACAAGATATTAGGAACTTTTTTATCATGTTCATGTGAGTGGCAGTCGATGTTAGTGGACTTGCGAATGAGCAAATATCAAAATGACGTCATAAGGTCAGTCGACATAGTGAATATGCAAATTAAAAAGTTTTTGCATTGACTGAACATTTCAACATTCCGTTTTACTTTACCTTGAGTGTGGCTCCTACCCAGAATGAATAACAAGTATCTACTGGTTTATTTGGCCTTCCTTGGAAACCAGATTGTTGTCGTTGGATACACCATCTTTTTAACTTCTCAAGTTGTTTGTTTGTTAATGTACTCTCTAGTTTACCCATGAGTACTAACGATGCTATTGCACAAAATGTCGTTCCACCTGCAAACATAAATTAAATAATAAATTAGTATTATTATATTATGGCAGATGTCTGAATGATGGATGAAACTAGGACTATCATTGACCAAGGGCTTCTCTTGACCAGTGCCCACCTTAACCAGAGGCATAAGCCAATACGTCTGAGGCAGATACTATTCAATTCAATTAAACTTTATTATCCCCATTGGGAAACTCTGTTGGCCTTTTCAAAAATACAGTACATATAAATATAAAATGGATACAGTACATAAAATATAAAATACGATAAAAAAAGTCATACAAAATATAAATATAAAATCCTAAAATGTCGATTAAAATACTACTAATAAATAAAACTAGCGCATGTCATTCATTATAAAACTGTATTGCACAGGAACGAATGAATTGCCATATCTATTTGTTTTAATTTTTCTTTGAAGGAGTCTGTCACTATGTTGACTTTTGTTAAATTTATAGTGCAGAGGGTGAGCGTTTTTATTACTAATTCATTATATACATAATATTACATAGCCTATGTAAATACGCGAACGTGATTGGTTGAAACTGCATCACATGACTACCGCTGCGAGGATCGTAAATCGTATATATCCTCGAGAACGATGATATTGACTGTGTAATTTTCGCGTAATAATCGTGTCCCCTGTCATTAATCATATAAATTCTCGAGTACGATGATATTGACTGTGTAATTTTCGTGTGCAACACTCGAGTTTGCCGATAAATAAACAAAAGTCATCTACTCGATCTTGAACTCGGGTGGAATTGTCACTCCATCGCAAGACGACGTTTCATCCGCTGGGCCACGGAATTTGCTTGAAGAAATTAATCTTCTAAACTATTTAAGCTATGCATACATAGCGCCCTCATTTGTTATAAGTCCACCCTAAATGTGATGAAACACCGTTTATGATTGGTCAAAACTCACGGTAGTAACCTAGTAACTAGTACGCGCTGAACATCCGGTGATTCGGCTCCTCGAAGATCGAGAAGACGACGAATTGTTTATTCGGCCTACCTGATTATAATATTATTATTAATAGGCTTATTGATGGAAATTCTTCTGTTAATTTAAACGACCTAGGCCTAAGTGAATATTTTATTGCCAAGGAATCATTAATTAGTAATTATCTGTATATTATTCTTCGCAAGGTAAGGTGTCTAGGCAGGCTTGTTTTAAATACAATACAAATACTATAAGGAGGCCTAGCTAGCCTAGCTTCACCCAACCCAGCAGACTTGTTCTTGGCTATATAATATAACAGATATTGCCTTTTATATCGGTTAAATATAAGATTTGACATCCCCTCGGGAATGATATTAAGTTCTCGGGGAATATATATTTCCCTCAGCTGCCGCTTCGGGAAATATATATTCCCTCGAACTTAATATCATTCCCTTGGGGATGTCAAATCTTATATTTAACCTCTAAGCAGTCAATATCTGTATAATATAATACGCTGGGCAAATTCAGGAATTCTAACAAGAATACCTGTATGAAGAAGGGGATCTTTAAAGCATAAATTTGTTTTTCTTCAGTTTTTTGGTTGCATATTTTTAATTTGAACATTTAATAAACATATATTTTCACAGTGCCAGTATTGGTTTGAGAGAATACAATGTAAAAATATTAGTTAAAAATTATATTAATAAACCCACATACCATGTCCTTCATCTCCTGGGCCTTGACCAATTGAAAATTCATACGTCTACAAATAAATAAATAAAAAGAATAGATCTTTACAATAAATGTTATTAAAGAAAATACTAACCAATTGCTACACTACAGTATTAGTAGTATTAAATGTATTTGTAACAAACATAGGTATTTATCTATTATATTATAAGCTCTGTCTACAATATCAAACTTGACATGACAAAAAAAATGTGATGTGCCCATATATGGACATAATGATATCACTACCATATTTGGGCAGATCACTAACATATTTGGGCAGATCACTACCATATTTGGGCATATCACTACTACCATATCATTATATCTACTGTATAGACAGAGCTTTAGACAGTTGTTATTCATGTTGTCAAATAAATGATTTAATGTTTTAGATGAAATCGTGTGTACTTTAATTGCATCATTCAAACATACTATAAAAATAAAGAAATACTTTTGTAGGAATCTGAATATATTGATACTTTGGATATACATACCAAACTTTGTTTGATATATTCAGTTGCTTTATTTTGGTCCATTCCACTCCAATCATTTAAAATATAACTAATACAGCTTGCACAATAAATAAACCTCATGTCACTCTCACTACCTTGATATGTTGCAGTGTAACTAAAAAAAAACACACATTTCATTACTGTAATTGTTTGTAAAGAACAGCAGTCCAAAATATTACATGGTGTGAGAACATAAATATACAAATATTGAAACTAACTTTATAGGCTAGGCAATCTAGATTAAAAAAAGCCCAATTGAAACATGTTGCAAACAAAGATTTATCTTTTTTAAATGGTCCCATATACTGATGAATTCCAAAATTTGAGCATCATTCATCTCTTTCATCTATATGGTATGCAAATTAGCTTAAATATGCAAATTAGAGTGAAATTACAGGTACAATATCTAAAAAAAACCACTAGTGTTAGAGAGTTGATTTTTGACCCAAGTATATTCCTATGGAGGTTGGGCACGAAATTTTAAGATATCTACGGGGTGGGGTTATACTCAAGCATGGGATTATATTCGGACATATACGATAATAAACAATGATAAATAATAATAAACCTTTACCATACTTTGTGAACTTTATTAATAATAATAGTTGGTTGGTAACGAAAGTTATATTATAATTAAAAAAACTTCTGCCAAACACTATCAAACAGACATTTACTTATAGAAAGACATTGTCGATAAGTAAAGAATGTCTGAATTGTTTCCTTCACTCCAGAGTGCCGCCAGATTCCCTGGAGATACAGACTCTTTGGGCCTGTTCGTAGGGGTTGAAAATACCAGCTTATTCCCGATTTCCGTTTGCGTGATCCAATTAACTTTTGCCTCAGGCTACAAAAAATTCGAGGTAAAATGTTCACCAAATTTGCAGGTTATTTCAGCGATAATCCAATTATACTCGGCCTTCGAGGATAATAAATCTCCGATAGAGGCAATGTGTCAAATTTTGACAAACGTTCGCTGCCTAGGCCCGTCATTTCTCCTAACTACGAAGCTCTTCCATACACGCTTCGAGAGCGATCGTCAGCTGGTGCTGTCCTTGTTGGTGTAGACCGCTTAGTAGGCCTAGCTGGTCGGGGAGCCGCTGGTCGGTGGTGTTTCCGTCGTGTAACATTGGGCTCAAATTCTTCGTCAATGAGTAAAATAATGGTCGTCAGGAGAAGGCATATTTCGGCAGGATTATCGGCGTTAAGAGGCATAAGGTTTGTCGCAAGGATAAGCAGTGTAAAAGGTAGCAAGTAATTGTTTATTGTAAAGAAAGATCGCGAGTAAAAAATATACAACACGAAACTAGCGTGCGAAAATGGGGTCGTAGGTTGTAAAGACAACTGACCTTAAAACGTAATTTCCGGTTTGTGATTCGTCGATTAAGCATTTAAGCGGTTAAATATTTCAAGTACGAACAACGCTCAATTTATAACCCGAGGCATGGGTGAAATTAAGCGCTTATTTTAACCACCGTACGAACACGACCTTTGTGTCAGACTAATGAGTTCCACAGTTTGCTAAAGGAGCTTACCATCCATTAGTTTTCTGCAAAGCACGTAACCCTGTAATGATTGCACCTTTGTTTATTCTTGATAGGTCATCACCAAGAACAATTAAGGAACTAAGAGCAGTGTATGTCATTGCAATGTGTCCATAGTCAAATGAAAACCCTGGTCTTGGCTCAGAACCCTACAGAGAAATGCATGATTATTTCACACTTCGCCTACAGATAAATAGGTTTGTGTTTTATGAAAAAGTAATATAAAGCTCTGTCTACACTATCAAACTTTATGTGACAACAAAATGTGATGTGCCCATATATGGACATGATGATGTCATCAGCCGTTATCAATCCACTGCTGGACGAAGGCCTCAGCATGCAGTCTCCAATACTGTCTGCCTTTTGCCTTGCTGTACCAGTTGGTACTGCTCCAATATTGTTGGAGTTCATCTCTCTAATGCTTTCTTTGTCAGCCTCTGCTTCCATGATGTCATAGCACTACTATATTTGTGCATATCACTTCCATATTTGGGCACATCACACTTTTTTTGTCAAACCAGTTTGGTAGTATAGACAGAGCTTTAATGTAATGAACATTTGACAAGTTTAAGGAAACTAGTGAAAAGAATGAATATTTATTGTCTTATTTAAATATTTAATCAATTAATGTAATTTTTAATATTTAATTTCTTTATTAAACAGGAAACTGTTTTAAATATTTTGTACCTGAGATGAGTTGTATGGAATTCCTAGTGTGGACGATCCTCTAAAACCACAGCGCTTTCCAGATTCTTCTGTGAAGGAAAAAAAAAAAAAAAACAAATTATTATTCGTATTAATGTCTTTTATGTTTTTATATCACTTTTACTATTCCTTATTCTCTGATGATATATTATTGCTTGGCCCCACAATAATAATACAGTGGGTAATGGTAATTCTTGAAAATGAAATTTATGTTGAACTAAAATTGTTGCATATTCGGTAATAGCAAACATTACATAAAGCTCTGTCTACACTATTAAACTTGTTTGACAAAAAAAGTGTGATGTAAATGGTAGTGATATGCCCAAATGTGGTAGTGATATCATCATGTCCATATATGGGCATAATTTTGATAGTGTAGACAGGGCTTTAGATGAAGATCCAATTTTTGTATTCACTGGCAAAATATTATTACTACTGCTGTATTATTATTAGTTACCTAAATCATTTGGGTCAGGTAGTACTTGCATTGAATATATCCAATCTATATATTCATCCGTTTCTTTTATTGTTTCTTCTAAAGCACAAAGCATATCAAGGCCAGAAATTGCAAAAAATGCGATAGTCATCCTGCAAAAAAAAAAACTGTTGTGTTTCTAAATAAATATAACACTTTCTTTCTACCACTAACATTTTATTTATTTTTTACAGTAAAAGGCCTATGAATAAATACAAGGCCTATTCATTACCTATCCTGCTTTATCAATATTCTAGGAGCATAGACCTACATAATAATATACTATAGAGGCCTATCCCTTTCCATCTAGGCTAGGCCTACTACTAATAGGCAATACCGTTAACCGGGTGTACGCGTCGCTCGGCTAGCCTAGCCTTTATTCGTTTGACTGCCTACAGAGGCGAGGCCTAGTTTGTGGTAGAACATTTGTGTTTACGCATACCTGCTCGTGTCTAAAGAAGAATATCCTGATGGCAGAACTTGAGTACATCTTTTAAAGAATTTTATATGTTTTTCAATGAGGAATTCCATTGAAAATGACTTGATTTTCCCTAAAAAAACATTAACCGACGGATGATGTGCGAGAGTAAATAGAAATATACCAAATTGGTAGATCGAGCAGGGCTGCCTTAACATTCAACCACAATACGTCTGTATGATAGTCTACTCGGACTAGGGAGTGGAGGCAATTTTCGGAGGAGGTATTGGGAGTTCACCAAATAAAAAATAAATGAAACAAAATTAAAAAGAAAATACTTTTCGTAGTAGCGGCCGGAAATTGCATTGACATATGAAGTGAAATAAGTCTTCAGGTAGTAGTACTGTATAGAGTATCCTACGATAACTATAGTAATGTTAACATTTTAACTATCCAGACCCGACTTAAAAGTTTTGGGTAGGTGTTTCTCTAGTTCAAAAATCTGTTTCAGAGATCAAATACATGTGTAAAAAAAGCCAAAAAAGAGAAGGGATGTTATGGTGTGCTCTCCGTGCCTTAGCACTAAGGCCCTGCCACACCCTTGGGGTCGTTTTCACCACCACATCATCATAAGATGCATTGTTGGTGCTGTCCTGATGTGTTGTGGAAAGGAGGACGTATAATTCTGTGAACCCCAAACACAGTAGCTCGCATAGCTTTAACTCTATTCCACCAGCGTGGGGTTCGAACCCCATGACAATCATGTTGGTAACACGACGCTCAGTCGACTGAGCTAACCGGTCATCTTGTTTATAAGTAGGTTAATACAAGCTTTAATTGTTCCCTCAAGATGACGGTTATGTATGCATTTATGACGTAACGATGAATTATGAAATATAAGCACGTATAAATAGACTATTGTCAGCTGTTCAGTCATGTACTTTGTGGAAGGGGTAAGCTCTGTGTTGAGTACTCTCACCTTTCGCTTGGGTTCGAATCTCTCGAGATTTGTTTTATTTTAACCATGGAAAATAGAAAGAAGACTAATATGAGGGTTAACTATCTAATTTACAGTAATCGCTATCTATTTTATAGAAAATGCCTCACTCCACCGTAGGCACTTTGCCACCCTCGGCCAGCCGTTGCCATCCGCCTTCTGTCAGATAAAAAAAAATAGCCTAAAAAAATCGGTTTTCATTTTGACCAATTTTAACTTCGAAAGTTCAAAAACATAAAATTGCACAAATTTAGCCTCAAATCGTAGAAAACAAATTGAATTAAATATGTTTACAAAAGTAGATTCGCAGGCATCGGAGATATGAACGATTGATGATGAGAAAATAAGTGAGGGGCCAAAGATTAAGAAAGAAAGAAAGAAAAAGTGTATTTTTTTTATAAAAACAAAACATTGATCAAGAGTAAATAATATACTATACTACTAGATGTGTTAATATACCGTATGAATTTATAATACATTCAGGAGGTTATGCCAACACTATGTATGTTCTGTATAATAATTTCAAATTTTAGAAATTAACCTTTTGGTAGTAGTCTACCGTAAATCATTTTGTTCTTTGATCGTCTATTTATAGACTAAAATACAAATAAATGTGAACAATAAAAAGAAATTGGTCGTGGTGCTCCTTTGGAAAAATATAATACCGCCCTCTCTGTCCACATGGCACACTCTGTATTATAAAATGTAAATTACTACTTTTTTCAAGTATCCGTATTCTAAAATAAATTGACTCATATGTTTGTTATTTACTAATGACATGTTTCAGAATCAGTTTGTTATGTCATTATGAGACAATATTACATTTTTTTGTGAGTATAATAAACACTGCTGCTGCTCTGAAACTTCTTTTCATTGTTTACAAAATGCAAACATATGATTGTAAATAATTACCACTACGACTACCCCACACACGGCACACACAGGCAGGAGAAAGACAGCGATTAAAAATAGGTATTTTCCTACACTTCCGCCTTTAAAAACGGCAGACAGAAGTCGTTTGAAAGTGTACTTTTCCTTTAAAAATCAAAGTAACACTTCTGTACGATCTTAGATCTTGCTAGTATTCACGAATCTCCTATATAGTGAATACAGCGTTTATATTTTATTTTCCAAACTAAGGCCTAAGGCCCTAGGCCTCTTGTTGTTCAGGTCCAGCAGTATCAACAAGCCAGAAGAAGGTTGTGAAAACTGCTTCAGATCTCACATACAGTAGGCCTACGCACGAGCAGTAGAAGAGGCTTATCATTGAATAAACACGTCAAGAACATACTCTACTACTACGGTAAGTAACACTGATAATAGTATTAATATAGGCTAGTATAAAAATTTACATTGTGTTATTTATTGCAAACTTATGTAGCTTTTCCCCTTCTTTACTTTACTATGTGCTACTAGCCTAGCCTAGTACTAGGCCTAGAACCTTGCATATATTTTTCAATTTATCTTTCAGTATTTGAATAGTGCTGAGTTTGAAAAAGTATATAATTCTAAAGCATTTTAAACTTAAAGCAACAAAATTGATTGAGTATTTCGAAAGTTAAGAATAAAATAAGGTATAAAATTTGACACCCTCACTAGCTAGTAGTATTGCTATTGCCTTTTTTGCTATTAATAATATTAATTTATTTATTTGTTCTTTCTTTGAACTGAAATTCAAATGCACTTTCAATACAAATGTACTGATTTCCAAAGTGGTTCAGTATACAACATCATATAACAAAATATTAAAATTCAAAAGAAAAACAAAAAACGATTGTAAAGGTAAATTTAATATTTACGTTCTTTTTATACCTTTTTATTTCATAACAGAATAAATAAATCGTTATTACTTTGAGGGCGAGTGCATTTATTATGGTTATTTACAGTAAATTGAAATAATATTGTTAAATATGTTGGAGCGATTCCTTTTAAACATTTAAATAGCATATTTTAAGAATGTAAAATCAAACTTTACTACAGTGGATAGTAATTGTATGCAGCACATAGTATTCTACTAACTATTAATATCATTGACCTTTAATACCCTTAGATAAAGAATAGGAAGTTGAAGTTGTATTTTGTTTTATAATTGTAATAACTGTACCTGTTGAACCATTGATTTTGACCTTAAAGTAACTTGAGATATTCTTAGAAGAGGTGCAGAGCTTCATTAAATATTATTTAAGGGTCTGTTTCTGCTGTATTGCGCGAATAAACTGATTATTATTTTATAGTGACTGCTCAATTTTTGCTCCAAAATCAGTGGGTGGTCGGTCGTTGACCAAAATTGTTAGAATTACCCAAAATGCAACAATTGGTCCTGGTGGTTAATTCAAACGTTACTGCAGTGTAGTTTGACTCAAAGTCAGCAGCTGTCAATCTAATAACCGTTATTTCGTGTTCCAGCTAAAAATTGCTCAGCGATAACCGGTTCTAACACCGAATTGAATGGGTGTTTTTAATAACATTGCAATTGATTAATTAACAATTTCACAAGTTTAGTAAACAACAGGCCTTGTTGTCCTTTTACTGTATGTGTGCTACAAATTGCACTCCTCAATACATTCAGGGGTGCTGTAGGTGTGCTGTTTGTACAGTACTTTGGTGCGTAGAAGTTTACCAAATTTAGGCGTGTTGTAAATCGCACTTCTCAAGAGCAGTTTTGGAGTGTGTTAGGTGAGTGATCACACTCGCTCGCCTTAAAAAAGACAAGACCTGAAACAATCTTATTTTCATGATTAAGTACAGTACAGGAAAACCTGCTTATTTTTGTAGAATAGAAGGGCATGCTCTAGTATTACAAGAAGGAAAAACGTTTATTCTAAGAAAATTTAAATACAGCTTCTCATTAAATTATAGGATCATATTTTTTGTTCCTGTTATATATTATATTGCATTGCTATTATTTGCTAGTATTTTTCACCATGCATAATTATTGATTATTAATATAATAATTTATTTTACCAAGCTATCTTCTTTGTTTTCTACACAATACTATCTACACCCTCTATTCACCAGCCTTAATATGCCTCTATTGTTTTATTTCTTTTTTTCCTGTCCACTCAGGCAGCGCTTGCCTGATATATCTATCTATCTTGTCCCAAGTACCTTCACTTGCACTGATGACGGGCTAGTGTTGCCCGAAAGCTCTGCTAACTTTTCTGTGAGCTTTACTTTATCGCTTTGATTTAGCTTTTCGCTTTTTTTTTGTATCTCCATTGAGATCCAGCCACTGATTTTTCTGTATTTTGCCTTTGGATTTATTAATAATGATTAATAAATATGTCAATATGTGTATATATTGAATACACTATCAGTATCTGTATTTTCTATCTGCTATGCATAATTTTTATTTCACAAAAAAATGACTGGTTAATACCTGTAGTAGTACAGTAGTTAAAAGTAATAATGCATTATAAAATGACAAGTCCTTTTACCTACACAATACAACCATTTCCCTTGGGATTATTAATCTACTAATACACAGCACTTCTGTACTACTATTTAAGTACTAACAGTACTACAGTATTTGAATACTAACTACAAACAATACTAAAAACAATACTATTCTATTCTACACGTACAGTAGTACAGATTTTGTTTTTAATTCTAATGCATTTCATACAATGTGTTGTATAAAATATTGTTAGCTGTCTGAGTCGAAATTCATAATGTTGTCGAATTCAAGATCAATTTTTAAATTTTGCCAATGTACCTTGAATTGAATGGCAAATATCATTAAAATAATCAGCTTATCCTTATGTGAGGTTCGGTTAATTATTAATTCTATCTATAGAATCTACTGTATCTATGTAAGTTCAGGGAATAATTTCGCCAGTGTAGCATAGCAAAAAGCTATACAAAACAACCTTCTTGCTACACATTTCTACAATTGTGTAGCAAAATATACTACAGAAAACTATGTATCTATTTATTAGCAATATTGCTAAACAAAATTTTAAGATGAAATTTTTCCTTGAAGTTCACCTACAAAGAACAGAGCGCTTAACAATGCAAGCATTATTCTTTTTTTTTTTTTACAGTTTTAAGTTTCAATTGTTGATTAAGAGATTGTGTTATTATGTAGTGAAATTATAATAATGTTAAAATAGATCTACAGTATTAACTAATATCATTGTTAAGTTTTATCATAGAGCTATCAAAACAGAAAGAAGGCACAGTATACTGTGCACATATCTCAACATTTTATAGAATTTTAACAACTCACGCAGTTATGCAGAAGAGGTCTCTAATAGATAAGACGCCATTGAAAACAATTTTTTTCATAGAGATGCAAGCTGCTAATTTTATTTTGAAGGAGCTTGTGAATGTGAAGCAACTTTGTTTCGTTGTTCTAAATGGTTTTATCAAATAAAATGATCTATGAATGAGGAAGTGAATTTCGAAACGTAAAAGAACCTTTTATGAAAATGTGTTCATATTTCATTTTGTTGCCATAGACTGGAACTCATCCAGATTTTTTTGGGGAAGGTCTACAGGAAGAAGGTGCTGTGGTTACCACATCTATAGCGATTAGCCAAAAAAACACTAAAGTAATCTACTGTATGTACAATACAAGGTTCGAAAATACGCTTCTACAATAACAAATAGTACAGTAGGTTTTGTTACCTCCAAAAAGGACATCATTTTTTGGATCTGCCTATTGTATTCATAGGAATATTCTCCACCATGGCTAAACTACACCTACTAATCACAGTTTAATATTTATCTGTTATTGACAATAATGTTAAAGGTATGTGAGAGAATGTAAACAGTAATCTAGTACTTGATATCAAATCTTCATATCTTAAGGAGCCTTCAATTTGTTGTGACCTGGAAACTAGTTACTTTATTGTGCACATACATGGATATTTTTGGACATGCTTCCTCATTTCTTGGCTTTCTCAGTTTTGGCAGCTTCTTTCTAGGTCCAGATTACCGACACAATATGCATCGATGCGTAATATAAGTCATTGGTTATCGAAGATCGAAAGCCTCTGTACTATTTTCAAGCCCAGACCCCCCTCCCCCATTTCAAGTTCTATATCTGCCCTGTAGGCCTACTTTAATTTACAGACTTATTCAAGCAGACACAACTTGTTGTTGTGCTGACCCTTCTCTGTAGTGCCATGTGACAAGAAAGATGACCCAAGGAAATCATTTTGAAAGTACAGTGTAAAGTGAATCATAACCTAACTGAATAAATATTCAATGAATTCAGTATTGCATCAAGTTGTACAGTAAAAAAAACGTTAAACTGTACAAGAATTATTGTTATCATTTTCCTGCCTGTAAACTAATTATAAAGATATATTGACCTCCTGAAAAAATATTTTTTTTAAATGTTTTTTCATATATACTGTAGTTATTCACTTATGACCAAAAATTTGATTGAAAATAAAATAATAGTAAAATTTACTGGATGGAAGTCAATTGTGTTTTTGGTTGAATTTAATTCTTAATATTTATCTTGAATTGAAGGAGATGTTTTTTTAAAAGGGGAAACAACAAAGTGTCCCATGATATAGAGGTTGTCCCATGAATGAAGGAGATGTCCCATGAATGAAGGAGATGTTTCATGAATGAAGGAGACGTCCCATGAATGAAGGAAACGTCCCATGAATGAAGGAAACGTCCCATGAATGAAGGAGATGTCCCATGAATGAAGGAGATGTCCCATGAATGAAGGAGATGTCCCATGAATGAAGGAGACATCCCATGAATGAAGGAGACGTCCCATGAATGAAGGAGACGTCCCATGAATGAACGAGACGTCCCACGAATGAAGGAGACGTCCCACGAATGAAGGAGACGTCTCATGAATGAAGGAGACGTCCCATGAATGAAGGAGACGTCCCATGAATGAAGGAAACGTCCCATGAATGAAGGAAACGTCCCATGAATGAAGGAGACGTCCCATGAATGAAGGAGACGTCCCATGAATGAAGGAGACGTCCCATGAATGAAGGAAATGTCCCATGAATGAAGGAGACGTCCCATGAATGAAGGAGACGTCCCATGAATGAAGGAGATGTCCCACAAATAGGTGTTATCCTGAAAGGGTTGATCCCTGAAAAGGGTGTCCAAAAAGAGTACAGCATACAGTATATTTATTTATTTGTTTTTTATTGTTTGTATTTTATTATTATTTTTCATTATTGATGAAATAAAATTAAAGATTTATGCACAGACATTTACGTAAAGTATTACAATTTACTTGACAGACAAGATTTGTCTTACAACATAAATGTCTTGCTGCTTTAATTGAAAGTAAAGCTACATAGTGTAGGTGGACTAATTAATACAGATTAGATTTCTTGGTAAATTGAATTATAGATTTTATGGGAGTCATTCAAAGGTTATATGTGCCATAAAAAAAGATAATGTATGCATAAAGTATTGCTGTTATTGTCATCCTCAGAATTGCTTTAAATGCTGTGTGTAAAATCATTCCTATGGTGTATGGTGGACCATTATGTCAAGAGTTGGTATCCTAGCAACCCTCTACCAACAACTACCTGAGAAATATGACTAACACAACATGAGTTGCCATTACTAAAGGATATGAATTGAAAAAACTAAAAATAATACTGGCATAAATCATTTAATATTCTTTTTTTTGAACAAATAGAAGGACTGATGTTTTCTATTAAACAAATGCACAACAACAAATTGTTTATAGAGGTATAACATCTGTATTTTTTTGTCATACTATAAAGCATTATAAATAGAGTTACTGTACCGCAATACAGTACAGTATCTGGTTTTTTAGAAAGTCTGGTATTCTTAATGAATTTTCAACCTTTTGTGCCTAAAGGAAAGTCTGGTATTAGAAGTTTTCCGAGAGTCTGGTATTAAAGGAGTATACTGTAAGTGTAATAGCACTGTGACATGCTTGCTTACAATTCCCAGAGTTCTTGGTTTAAATCCTGTCAAAGTTCCGTTAGTATATGGCCAGTTTGCAGAAACCCAGTTTTCGGACTCGTTTGCCGAGTCCCAGTCGGCACACAAAGACCAGAATTTCAGAGAAAAAAATAAAACTATGGAAATTTTTACTTTAATCAATGGTTTCTTTTAACTAAGATACCTGGTGTTTTGTAATGTCTTTTTCATACGCAACAACGGAAAAAAAAACCACAAGCCTACAGGTAGCTAAGCCATAAACTGGGAATCGGCAAACTGGCCTAGATAAACCACCTCATGTGAGACTTGGTTTAGAAGCATGGGTTTCCCATGGCATCCTGTAATTGGCGAGTCATGCATTTTCTGCTGGATGGATGCTAAGATAATAAAAAGATAAATTTTATTTAAAATTAATAATTTCTGTATTTTACTGTGTGTAATTGCTATTGTTTTGTTTTAACTTTATATCTTGTGCTATTACAGTAGTAGTACTAGGGCAACATTTTATAATCACAGTCATTTAAAGGGTACAAACAGAAGCATCCTGCAGAGACGCGAATTGAAGACAGCATGCAACGTGTCATTCTTACCCAAATGCCTAGATTCTACAAACTTCCAATCTGTTGGACTAGAATTTCCTTCTTAGAAAAGATTAAAACACACTTGAATTCTGCTAAAAACCTTGGATTATCTTCAGAAAAATCATTTTGATGAGGGCTTATAATATTATATTCTAACAAGTGTTATAGGCCTACTACATACTACTTAGGCCTAGGCCTAATGAACAATATCATTTACATCCTATTTAATAGAAAAGAAATTATATTTGTTTGATAGATTAAGCGAAGTGTTGACATTTTTCATCACTGTCTAAAAAAAAACCATATATGCATGATACAGTAGGATGGTAAAATTGTTAGATCAGATCCAGATGCATCTTATATAACTTATATTTTAATTGGTTGACATACCTAACTGTAAACTAGAAATTCAAAATACGTTATTCTTCTTTCGTTAGTAATTGTATTTTCTAGCAAAATCATTGTACTGTAGCAAACATAGTAAATAATAATCATGGTTGGCAGCTTTTATTAAATAATATTGCCTGGATTTGCAACAAATCATTGTAGTGAAATTCTTTGATTCAAAGTATAACACTAATTTTACCTCTTTTCATACAGGCCTACCTGAAATTTTTAAAAGCTCTGTTATTTTGATTGCCCTAAAACTTTTATAACAATTGTGTAAAATAAATTTCATTTATTGTCACGAAGTAGAACCATTTCAAAAAAAATGAGGCCATTCAGAAATTTGATAAAAATAGTATATAATTTTGTATAAAGCTCTGTCTAAACTCAAACTAGTTTGACAACAAAAGTGTGAATTGCCTAAATATGGTAGTGATATGGCATCATCATGTCGTCTAATGGGCACATCACATTTTTTTGTCACATAATGTTTTATAGTGTAGATTGAAACAGTATCCAGTAGAAGCTAACCAAGAAATCTAGATGATGATGTCTCTTTTTGACAGTAATGTTTCTGTTTTGATGTCTAGACCAAAATCTCAATCGTTTGCTTCTCAAATCATCCCCTTGTTAGTCATTTAACATTTCTGCTGGTACAGTATGTTGTAATGGAGGAGACTGACACAAATCCGCTGCAATGTGACATTTTCAAAATGTATTTATTTTTAAATATTTTGATTTGTATTTCTTGAATTGTACTGGTACAAATTTCAAACAAATTTTTCAGCAGACGACAAATATTGTTCTAATCAATAATTTTACAAAAGTTAATTAAATGTTTGCGTTTATTAATTAGCATAGCATGTTTCAAAATCAATCCCTTATTAGCCATTTAATTAAGATTGTTTTTACGAATGTGATGCATGAATTTGTTTATACATTTTCCGATGTACATTGTCATGTACTTATAAAAGTGGCTAAAATAAATCCGGTCTCTGATTTGTGGTTCATGAGAAAATTAAGTTTATGTTTGCCATGTTTGATTCCCATGATGCATCTGACTAGTTGATACATTACGGTAGGGCAGATCCAGACAGCTGAAATGAAATTATGAATTTGTGACAGCTATTAAAATTATTATAATTATATGTTAGATTTTAGGGCTAACCCATTAAACAAATCCTGGATCCGCCAAGTGTACAGTATTGTATCTTCAGTTTTACTTTTGCTTTACATCATATTCTTGGAGCATTTACAACCATACTAAAAGTAAAATCATCATGTTTTTTTGTTTTGTTGTGTGCAACTTGACAAAATTTACCAATATCTGAATTATCCAACAATTGAAATGTACTTGTTTAACTTTACATGATCAACATTTCTGATAGAGTGCCCTCTATTTACGTAAACCACATCATGTATCATGTAGTCGCACATTCTACTCTAGGCTTGGCACCTGTTCGTCAATGAACGGGATAGTGTTTAAGTGGTGTGATTGGACGTCGTCCAAGTCCACTTTAAATCATTGTCTGATGATTGGTTAATGTAACTGTAGTAGGTTTTCATTCTATTTTGTATAAGTGCTTGAGTGCAAAACGGGAAATGGCAGATTATGAAGATTTTAATATTATTTCATACTTACAGTATTTAAATTTACTGCAGTAATTTTTGGAATATTTAGTACTGTAGCTATTTTATTTAGTTTTTAGCTTTTTTATTTTTTCTGTACAATGAATAAAATACATACATATTACAATGCACATTATGTATCATCACACACATTTTTTAAACATTCTGAACATCAAATTAGGAGTAAGCCTTTCCTCTTCGTTATCTGTCTATGGTTAATCATTTTGTTATATGATTATTCATTCCTCAAGCTTTGTTTTTCATTATAATTTAGCATAGGAAGGAAGTCCCCAGTTTTATTTATAAGATGCATGGTTTATCAAGAACAGTTTAACTCGCTCGCCGGGTGACTGACGGAACAACTGACATTGTTGCAACTTTGCATATATTTTTTTTATACTACGCTTCGTGACTTGATTGCAAAAATAACTGTACTGTAATTATAACAAAAGCCCTGGAGTTGCTAATAGTTTGTGGTGACATTTGTAATTGGGATAATGATCATCTACAGCTTGTCGAAAAAACTGAGAGCAATTAAAACGGAATAATAAACAAACGATTTCATGCGTCATGACAAATCAGTTTTAGCAAAAAGTAGATAATTTCAACAGTGACATAAAACTTTGAGTGCGGTTTTTTTCGGAGCTTTATTCTGGTTATTCTCGTTATTGACATTTCAGTTTGTTTCAGGAAGTTTGTTACTCAGTACTTCAACCTAGTACCATAAAATATAGGATTTGTTATTATAAAACTATAGTTGTTAAATAAGAAGTTTACTTAAGAAGGCTAATCAATATGACCTGTGAACCTTTACTCTGTTCTAGGGTATTCCAGAGGAGGTCACGACTTAAAATGGCGGTTTTTAAAAAGAATAAAGGTCCAGGGATGATTGGCCGCAAGAACGATGACCTTTGGACAAAGACAGGCACGTTCATCAACAAGCCAAACAGAGGTTGGATTCACCCTGATGACAGAATTAAAGTTGGAGGAATCTGCTATGGTGTTCGGGTAAGACTTAATCTCTATCTACACTTTCAAACTTTATGTGACAAAAAATGTGATGTGCCCATATATGGACATGATGATGTCATATCACTACCATATTTGGGCGTATCACTACCATATTTGGGCACATCATACTTTTTTTTTCAAGTTTGATAGTGTAGACAGAAATTTAATCTTCTTTATTTTTAACAAATTTATTTGTTTGAGTTAATGTTTATACAGTAGCTGGTTTATCTTTTTTTAATTACTCATTCTTCAATACAGATATATTCAAAGCAAAGAAAAATTTGATTTGTGAAATTATATAAAAACCGTCTACTGAAAAAGATTTGATATTTTTAATTATTAATTTGATTTGATAGAAATTGTTAGATATTGCTGACAACAGGGCACCTAAACTTTTCCATGGGATAATTTATAAAAAAATATTTATAAGCACAACTTGGCACACACTATACACTAAGTGAATTATAGCAGGAAACGCACTACAATTTATATAGTCATGAATACACTTTACACATTTCCCGTACTTGCATGTTGTTCTATTCATCACACATATCTAAACAACTGATGATATCATATGAACTTAAAGAGAGTGTGAAGGAATCATTTCTGACTACCACCAATTATTTCTGACTACCACCAATCATTTCTGACTACCACCAATCATTTCTGACTACCGCCAATCATTTCTGACTACCGCCAATCATTTCTGACTACCACCAATCATTTCTGACTACCACCAATCATTTCTTACTACCACCAATCATTTCTGACTACCACCAATAATTTTTGACTACCACTAATCATTTCTGACTACCACCAATCATTTCTGACTACCAGTCACCAATCATTTCTGACTACCACCAATCATTTCTGACTACCACCAATCATTTCTGACAGTATTAGAAAATTAGATCTGTTTAAAGATAAAAAAAACCCCCAGAATTTAGAATTCAAGATGACTTAATTCAAATTGACTGTATGGATAATCTAGGGAGTTTACGAGGCATGTTGTGCTATCGTTCAGCGAGGGCAATGTCAGTATTTAGTGTTACTGTCACCAGTATTGCCATCTTTGCATACATTATATAAATAACATAATATTTCATAATACCATTGTCAATGTCATCATTGTGAAACAGCATTATAGTGATAATTCTGTGTCAAATCAACAAAATTTAGAAAAAGATCATATTTGTGTAGCTTTGTCCAAATCTGAGATGGTTGCTCGGGGGACTCTGGTTTATTTGACACAGATTGACTCTATAAAATCTAGTGTTACAGTAATTTCTGTGATACAGGGACAAAATAATTAATTCTATAATTAAAGTATGAATTATGATTATGATAATCTGATAGATAGATGAAGATGTTTTGGCCAAAGTTCTATAGTACAGAATACTCATTAATTATATTTAAAAAATACATTGTGAGAAAATGGAGAATCGAACACATGACCTCCAGATATTAGCATTCATTACCTCTAGACCACCAAGCTTGCACATGACAAGTAAGCAACCGGTACAATACTGCACACCACCAAGTTTACATTTTTTTTATTTGGTCTTAGTAGCCTAAATGAGACAACCAAATTTTCATTTTAAGTGAGATAATAATAATAATAATATCCTGGATTTATATAGCGCCTAATGTTGTGAAACCTCTAAGCGCTGAACATTATTACCCCAGTCATTTTTTGCATCAAACACATATGGAAACATACTTCCATAAAGCAGCTAGTAAATAATGTCTTGATCTAACTGGGTACTCACTTATACACCTGGGTGAAGAGAGGTAAACGTAAATAAAGTATCTTGCCTAAGGATACAAGCAATGCGGCGAGAGTTGGATTCAAACGATGATCTCACGATCAGTAATCCAACGTTCAACACATTGCGCCACACACCCTTAGATGGGAAAGTGCACAACTTCCGAATAAGTATAGTAAAAGAACTATAACAAGTGAATGTAGAATTAATAGTATGTATAATCTGTCTGTATTTTTTATAATTTTTTAATAGTATGTTGGTTGTCTGGAGGTGAAGCAGTCAATGAGAACGTTGCCATTTGATATGAGGGGTCAAGTAACAAAGTAAGTTAACTAACGTTGTTTTTGCACAAGCTTTAAAGATTAATTAGCATGAATTCTATAAATCAGTTACTGATGCAAAAGGATATAATTTAGAACTTTCCAACAATATACAGTAAACCTTTGTTGTTAACCTAAAGCTCTGTCTACACTACCAAAACAAGTATGATGTGCCCAAATATGGTAGTGATATGCTTAAATATGGTAGTGATATGACATCATCACGTCCATATATGGGCACATCACATTTGTTGTCGCATAAAGTTTGATAGTGTAGACAAATCTTAAGATGCATAGCTGACAAGGACATTTCTCAATTACAGAAATATTAATAAATATAGTTAATAATAAACCTCATAGACAATGATAATAAATACAGTCAACTCTCAATAATGGACACCCTTGGGCCAGGCTATAATGTTTTCTGGAGAAGTCTGGTAATCAAAATGTGTTTTTAGTGGTAAATAAGAATTTGGGACCTTTTTGTTCTCAAGAAAAATCTGGTTTTGTGAGATTTTCTGGTTTTACGATATTGGGAGAGTTAACTTTTTTGACCTTCTTAACATTTTGACACTGATACATTGAATGTTACCACCAGGTGTACAGAAGTTTTATTTATCCTATAGTCAACTTACTAACAAACAAAATTAATTCTTTGTTTATTTTAGAGAAGCAATTTTTCGAGTTTGTGATGCTGCAGGTTTTAGGTATAATCGTAAAAAGAAGGTAATTTACATAGTTTATTGGTTACATGTCTGATCGGCAGTAAAATACTAAATCTTGGATTGTTATTTAAATATTTTAGTTTGTCCACATTGATAAATTACTGGACCTTGTTTAGTTTGAACCTAAAAATTTACAATACACAGTATTAAATGAATTAATGTATTCACAAAATAAAATTCTTTTTCTTACTGTCTGTACAAAAAGTAAATTATATTATTAAAATATAAATGCCCCCCCCCCCCCACTCACTTTTCCCATATTAAAAATTATGAATTGTTTTGCTCTTATTTAAGTTTGTGTGTTATATCCTTGTAGGCTGGTAAGCAAGTCAATAAAGTTCTTGGTGAATTACCCAATATTCAATTTGGTGGTGCCCATGTAAACTTGACGATATCAACAGTGAGCATTAACCTGATGATAATGGAGACAGGAAAGGTGACACAATCTCATTACAAGTTATATTTTTTATTTTTGTTATTAAAGAATATTTTCCCCCTAAAAAAATGTTGTTTTTTTTTGGAATATGCCATTTTAATGTCACATAATAGAGTTATTCACTTTTACCAAAATTGGATGGGGACAAAATTATTTTCCGGAAGAAACTGTAATTTAAAGCAAAAATAACCAGTAAAATTGACTGATTTTTGGTTGAATTTAACTGTTTAAAAGTAAAAAACATTGTTTTTTCGTGTTTTTCTTTTAAGGAAGCGAATATTTATTACTTTGTTACATCTACAAAATTAACATTCATCTTGATTTTTCATATTTTTGGAGACAATACATCTTTAAATATTTTTTATTACAAAACAATGACTAAAAATGTTTTTAAAAAAAATATATAAAATCATAACATTTGATCATCAGAAGCATATATAGCAAGAGTGTAAAGTATATGAACTGTAGTGATTCAGTCTGTATTGTTAAAAATGGTAGAATATTTCATTAATCAAAGTGCTTAAGAAAAAAAAAATAAATAAACATCTTTCCTCCCCCAAAATATTTATTTAGAGGTTATGCTTAATTAACAAATTTGGATATAATTGTAACATTTGATCATCAAAAGTGACATAGCAACAATTTTTAAATGGTTTTCTTGAAGTTGAAAGTATACTGTTAACCAAGTTAAAATATATTGGTTTAAAAAAAAAATAAGTTTCAACCGTACTCACTCCCCTGAATTTTTCTTAGAGATGAAGCTTATTTAAAAATTATACTGTATAATTATATTTTGCCCAAACTTTTGTAGCAATTAAAGCTTTAAAATCATGCCATTTTTTGGTGATTTATACAGATTCTATACAAATTATAATATGTACTTGTATTCCCAGACCACATCTAGTATCCTCTTGTTGATTTCCATATCCTAGTAGAAGTACATCCTACACTTTTACTTTTACCTGGTACGAATATGCACTGAGATCAATCAGTATGAGATCAATAATTGTACACCCGTAATCCTCCGTTCTGGTTGCCTTGAACAATCCATGCAATGGTATAATGCCAATCCAGGTTACTCATAATTGAATCCCGCAATCTATAAATAGATCAGCTAGCAGGATGCTGGTTTCAAGGATATTTTTTTTTTATTTTGATACTCAAAACCCAAAGTCTATTTCAAGTTTTAGCCAGGCAAATTAATAATACTGTATGATAATTTATTTAATAACAAAATGCTTTTCAACTGGAAACTATATTTGGGTTTTTTTTTTTATTATAATTTTTTATTTTGACACTGAAAACCCAAATTGATAATATTGAATGATATTGATAATAATTTATTTTAACTTATGCTTTTCAACAGGAAATTTTTTTTTTTAAATTATTATGAATTTTTTTAATACTGAAAACCCAAAGACTGTGTACCCTATTTCAACTTTTAGCCAGGCAAATTGATAATATCATATGATAATAATAATATATTTTAACTTATGCTTTTCAACAAGAATCTAAATTGTTTTATTTTGTTTAACCAGAGGGTCCGCTAATAAGTCTGAATATTATAATATAAAACAAACTCTGAAAAAAGTGAGCAAGCCATTATGATTCAATATTCAAAACTTAATTTGTTTATATCTTCAGAAACAAAGAATATTTATAATGTAAAATATATAAGATACCTATAAATAACGATAAAATACATTTGATAATTGTAATTATTAAAATAAGCTGTAAATTGAACATCTTGAACATTGAAAATCTTGATACTAAATACCTAAATACCTATGAATAATAACACAAAATATATAAAAATTAATTTGTGTGTATTCAATTTGGTAATATTATGTTATATTTTCTTATATACAGACAATAGCAAACCATCAAATGCAAGGAATTTCATTTGCATCAGGAGGTGATTTGGTAAGAGAACTATTGTTTTCTTTGAAGTCTTTAATGGTATACTTAGACTATTATTTTATTCTTAAAACCACAAATGAGCCTGTTCCACAGAAATGATGTCTACATAGGCTAATGAGGTCTTCATGTGAACAGGATTTATAATTTATAAAACATGTCTACATATATAGAATGAGGTCTTCATGTGAACAGGATGTATTCCTAAAACATGTCTACATATATAGAATGAGGTCTTCATGTGAACAGGATGTATTCCTAAAACATGTCTACATATATAGAATGAGGTCTTCATGTGAACAGGATGTATTCCTAAAACATGTCTACATAGAATGAGGTCTTTTGAACAGAACATATTTCCTAAAAAATGTCTACATAGATAGAATGAAACCTTCATGTGAACAGGATGTATTCCATCATGTCTACGTAGATATGAGGCCTTCATGTGAACAGGATGTATTCCATCATGTCTACATAGATATAATGAAACCTTCATGTGAACAGAATGTATTCCATCATGTCTACATAGATATAATGAGGCCTTCATGTGAATAGGATATATTCCATCATGTCTACGTAGATATGAGGCCTTCATGTGAACAAGATGTATTTTTTTTAAATGTCAACATTTGAGGAATGTGTTTGCATTTTAGATGGTTGATAACATGCTTGTTGTCTGATATCACAGGGCTATGGTATATAACATAGTTTCTGGGTGCAGGATGATTTTACTTTCTGTAAGGCTACTCTATTCAGAATACATAGTATGCAGTCAATTCATGTATCATGTCTAGTGACAATGAACATCCTACAGTGTCGTGTCTGCTGACTGCAACAGCTCATACCATAGCACATTATTCCTAAATACCTAACCTAAATAATCCCTAACTATACTACAGTATCTCACATGGGATGGAGGTTTTGTTAGAAGAGGCAATACTGTAGGATGTTTAACGTCGCTAGACATAATACTGCTTGTGTATTGGATATAGCGTGGAATAAATGTAAAATAAATCAGTCCAGATGTAACAATTATTTTTTTGTCAATTATTATTTCTTCAAAGCCGTGGAAAGATTAATTTTAAACTTCAGCTAATTATTCATAAAATGATAAATTAAAACATGATTTATATTTATTTATTTTTTTTTTAGGAAACTCCGGATTATGTAGCTTACATAGCCAAAGATCCAGTGAATGCGCGAGGTACGTATGTTAAATAAGTTGTTGAAATATTTTAAAGTATTTATTTCTTTCTTTTTGATAGTGTAGACAGAGCTTAACTTGACTTAACGATGTTCCGCCGAATAGTCTTCAGACTTTTCAGCCTCGGCCGCTCTGTGTATTTCTGTTTCTGTAAAGTTTCTCCAAAATGTTCAGTCAAATGCTATGTTCTTTGTTTTTTGTTTGGAAAATGTATAGTTTAAAAATACGTATCTTAAATTAAAATGAGTTTACGGTCACCATTAGGTCTTACAGTATCTATAATTCAAGGGAGTTCAAGAGTGTTTAACATAATTGCACTCTCAATTGTGCATTAAGTAGCTGTACAAATCCTGTGCATTACTATTTAAAAAAAGTCAAGAAACATCAGCTTTAGAAAGTCCTTCACCTTTACCATCTGTTTAAAAATGAAGTACACTTATTAGGATTAACAATATTTTAATTATACACATTCGGATTATACACATTTTTTGCATATTTGTTTATCTCAGCATTTGTGTATTTAACACATTTTAAAATAACAGTAAAAGGAGTACTTAATAAAGTTAGTACTAAAGAAATAAGAAATCATTTACTACAAAATACATTCTACTGTACTACACACTGCAAATATAAACATCCCTTGAATAGACAGCACAAACTGAATATATTTGTCAAATTTATGTAACACAATACACATATATAATTTGAATTCATTGAACTTTTGACCCATCATGTTTTTAATATTTATCCATTTATGCATTCTTTATTTTCTTTATGTCCTTTCATTGTGCCCACTAAACTCATAGTGTTCATAAAAGGCCGCTGAAACGAGGCTTATAGCTAGTAATTAAAGATGAAACTAATCGCCGTAGCTTGTATTCATCTCAAATATTGATGATACATTAGTAATATATTTGTGTATTACGTGATCAGAAAATGTTATTTTATCTATTCAGCTTGCCATGTAATTGAGTGTAGTGATGGTCTAGCCCAAGATGTTATCACAACGATTGGACAGGCATTTGAAATCAGGTTTAAAGATTATTTAAAGAACCCCCCACAGGCTGTTAATGTTCCTGACAGGTACAATTTTTCATTACATAATATTTTGCCATAAATTGTTTAGTTTGTTGTATTAAAATATTTGGTATATTTCCAAATATAATATAGTATAGTTATTAAACAATTTAAAGAGACGATGACCTTGCTATCTGTTGTGAGGCAGTCATTATAGTATTTATAAACGTTTCATATCGCATTTATCATATATAGTCTACTCTCGCAAAACCAATAACCTTTGGGCTGGCCTAAGTCTGAATTTCCGGAAAGTCTAATATTTTGAATGTGTTTAATGGTAAATATGAGTCTAGGAGTTTCCAGTTTTTAAAGAGAGAGTATTTGGAGAGTTGGTATCTTGAATTAATTTGTTTTCAAATTCTATATTTTTAGGTTTGTTTCAGAGGAAAGTGCATGGGGTGATGATCCCGAATATTACAATGATTTATCAGAATTTGGACCAAAACCAGTACAAAGAGAGCCTCTACCAGAAATACCTACAGCCAATGGTGTAGATCTAGTAAGTTATCTCAGTTGACAGTTGATGAATTACCGCAGTAACAATACAATTACCGCAGTAACAATACAATTACTGCAGTAACAATACAATTCTTGGTTATCAATCTTGATATTTCTTTTATTAAAGACTTTTTATAAATATTCTTGCTTTCTTTCTTAGCAAACAAACACACATATTTATCAATCTGCAAAAAATGACAGGCCGTTGAGTGGCGGAAATGTGGAAAGAAATGACATTTATGATAACCGAGCAGAAGGGACAAATCACAATTCAACAGATCCAAAAGTTTACGACAACAAAACAATGTACGATAATAATAAACAGCCTATGATTGGTCAATTGATTGATTTAGTTGAGGCAACTCCGGCTCCAGTTTTTGATAATCCGTTAAATCAACAGTGTAAGTTTTGATTCTAAGTTTATTGCAAATAATTTATTATTTATATTAGGGGCTTTTTGGGTAGACTGTGAGGCACCTATCCTTAAAATGTAACAACATCTGCACATGCTCAGAAAAATTTCTTCTAATGCAATTGTAATGCTTCTGGAGCTGTAACACTTATTTGAAACCGAAAGCCCAAAATGTTCACAGCCCTAAATTTTTGCGATTTAAATTTTAACTATTTCACGACCTTATTTTCGTGATTTGAGTTTCTTTTATAATTTGTTGAACCAAATTGGTGAATGTATTTCGCCTCCGCGATGAACGTCAAACAACAATTGAGTAGCGTAAAAAAATTACCGAATATTTGATTGTAAATTTAGAGATGTAAATAAATAAACGTTTTGGCTACACAGTGGGTGAGGCACATGTTTAATTACTAAGTAATTACTATAGACGCCCTTTTTTAGGACACCGCTATACAGAGGAAATTTTCCTGGAAAACAAACAAGTGATTTAGATGTTTTAACACTAAGGCCAACTCCATTAAAGAGATATCCCTATTAAAGGGACACAACAAAATGTCCCTTTAATCTCTTGAATGGGGGTGAATTTTTATAGGAGTTTTACTGAGAATACACAGATGTTGGTACATTCCATTTAAATTATTGGTCTTTCTATTGTCACTGACAATCCAATGATGATGACATAAAATGAAGGTGCCTAAAGGCCAATTTACACAGGCAAGCAGTATTAACAGTAATAAAAAAAACACTGTAGACTGTTATTTCTTATGACAATTTACACACAAAACCGCTCAGGATAGATACAGATTTTTACTGTACATGGAACAAGCTTCCCTGGTTTTCCGCTTACCATTACTGCTCATCTGTGTGAATTGGCCTTTACAGTACAATCTCTATTTCAGATACAGTTTCATTGAAGAGTAATCCCTGTGTACAGTTTAATTTAGTTTAAATTTTATTTTTAATATCATTATGTTTATTAAATATATTTTGTTTTTCTCTTTTTTTTTATCATCACTTGGAATGTTTTTAGTTTTATTACAATCATTGTTTTTATTCATTAGTTCAATTTAATCATATTTGACTTTAGCTGTCATTGTCACTTGCAGCATCATTAACCTTTCACCTTTGTAACAATTGTACTTTCACCCTGTTTTAGCCAAAGAAGAGATTACAACCCCTACACCTGTTTCCAATGGTAAGGTTCACCCAATTTTAAATAATGACGCTAAACACTCCGAGTCAAGTAGGCAAGCTGGTATCAATATGCAAACAGATTTTAACAAAATTCGTGCATCATTGAACAAAACACCAAGAACATCTCTGACAAAAATCGAAAAAGACCCTGAATTAAGTCCAGCTGTCAAATTACAAGAAATGAAATGTAACTTAAAACCTTCTATGTCGGAAAGACGGACGTCAGCAAATAGGCCGAAGCTTGACCGCAAAACACCGTCTCTATATGATAATTCATCAAAGGATAGCGAAAATGAAGTTACGTCACCGAAGTCACGTTTTGTCTTGCCTAGCTACGAAAACATAAAACATCCAGATTTGAAACAAATGATCGATGCCGGCTACGATAACTTTCGATCGGCAGGGAAGCTGAATAATCAAAGACCTCCGAGCTCCAAAATGAAAGGTTCACATCTAGTTACTTTGGCATGAGCACAACAGCAATGCATGAGGCTAATCGCAACACGCAGACCATCACAATATCTGCATGAAGTGCTAGCTAATAAGCTAGTGTACAGTATCAAGCAGAATTCTTCTAAAAAGCCCAATATTTCTACTGAATAAACACCACACACTTTTAACAGCATGGTTAATGGTTAATTTTCACTCTCCTTTTACTGCTGTACACTTTATAACCGCATGGAATGAATATTTATATTCAGCAATTAAAAATTTGAATTAATGATTCCATCCGTATAGAAATTAACACTATTTAGAAAATATTGTTTAGCATTGATTTACTGGAGTTTGTATATTTTATTTATAGTATTGATATAGGTATGATATCACCTGACTGCTTCATAGCTTGAATATATCATCTTTACTATTTAATACACAGTTTCCAGGTCATAATTTTTTAGTAGGTCCTATATCCAATATCCCGTTGTGCTATCTGAAAACTGAATAACTGACTGTAGGCCCTATTAATCCAAATAGTAGAAGTAAGACAACAACAAAAACGTTGCTGTCAGCAACAATCACAATAACAGCGTCATCATCTTTGTCATTATCAATTTCACTCTCACCTTCATATCAAAATCACGACCAGTTTGTCTTAATGTAGCCATAATCATACCATCCCATGTCCAACAATATCATCATCACCTCCCTTTCCACTTTTTCCAGCCTTGACCTTATTGAGGACAACATTCAACACTAATCATTTTATAATAACTGCACCTCACATTGCAAACTCATTTTGTATTTTTTTTTTACTTATAATTTTTTTTTTATTTGGGTTAAATATTTATTTGGTTTTTTATGCTTTACAATTATATAATCTTAAATACACAGTAAATTATTAATTAGAAGTGTAGGTACATTTATTTAATATATTGATATATATATATATATATATATATATTGTTTTTTTCTTTTTAGACGCAAATAGTAACTTTGATTCAAATGCTGTGAACAGTTGGCAGAACCCTAACCCTATGCCACACAACGACCACTACCAACATCCATCATCAGTTCGCTCAAGCCTTTCTGGAGGTAGTCCGTTATCACATAGTTTCGACGACAGTGTGTACACGGGTGTGCCAGACAGGCCACAGTCCTCTCCAGTTGCCATGGATACTGGGGTTACAGGTCAGAATGGCATGCTGGGTCAGACAAGCCCACAAAATGATGCTTTTGATATGGGTAAGAGACATTATAGACGGAGATCCATTAATAGTTGATTATCATAGTGTAGACTTAAAGTGTGTCAGTGTCCATCAGAAAAAGACCCACATGGCACATTGACATACCAATGCAAACAGTTTTTACAAAAACAAGCAAAAACTGTTATTTAAAACAAAGTTATTATGAAATAGTTAAAATCTGAGCGGATTTAAAGCAGTCCTATGAGACAGCCGATTTAGCAGTCTGGAAGTCGTGGCGGTTCATGCCATGAAAACTGATAGAGAAAGCATACAATTTCAATTAAGCGATAGATATAATGCAGTCATGAGATTTAAATGCTTACCAAAAAACTAAGTATTTAATAAACCAAAGTTATTATTATTAACTACCGATATCCATTTCATTTTGCAAAATTATGAAACTTCATTTCTAAATGATATATGCGATATACTGGATATTAATGGATCTTTGATCTTGTTTATTGTCGTCTTTGTCTTACCTTGTGAATTGTGTTTCTTTGTGCCATTTTCATAGCTTTTGCCAGCAGTAGGCCGATGTCTACATGCAAGTATAGATTAGAGCAATGTTTCAACTTCGAATGAATAAGCATTAAATAACTACAATTTATACATAACAAAAGCTCTGTCTGCACTATCAAACTAGTTTGTGTGATGTGTCCAAATATGGTAGTGATCCCCACATATGGTAGTGATATAACATCACATATCCATATATGGGCACATCACATTTTTTGTCACATAACGTAGACAGAGCTTAACAGCTAACAATCATAAGTTACACACACGGATTGTTTACAATTTAGCACAAGATTTGCACTATTTAAATTAAAATCATAAAGAATTTTGCATGTATTAAGAATAACAATAATTGCATGGCATTGTATAAAGTATAAAATTCATATAAAACATTTTAATCTGACGAAGAAAATCAAATTTTATTTCTTTGCATTATTAATTAATTTTATGTTCGACCAGTTTTTTAAGACTAATTTTTTCTTTGTGTTATCAAGCATGTTCAGTTTTGAATTTAATAACAAATAATTTGCAACTAGAAAACAATGAAAGGCTTCAATTTACTTATTTTTCCCAAAACTATTTTTCCCACAAAATAAATCGTAGTTTTAATACTGTATAAAATATTATGTTATTTTATAAACAATTATATACAAAATTAGTAAAATTTAACAACAGTTAAAACATTAAAAATTATCTTGGCAAGCAATAAGACTGTTTTGTGCTGGTAACCACAATTAGGTCCATTCAATCAACTCTCCCATCGAACACCTTTGGACTAGCTCAAATGTCTGATTTCCCAGAATCCTTCAGAATGAATTTGGAATAATAAGGCAGAATTTTGAACCTTGTCAAACTGTAAAAAAAAATGCTTATATTGGGAGAGTTTCCAGGGATTCGGTGTTGAGAGTTGACTGTATATGCTATCAGTATTTAAATACAGTTTTAAAATTACATAACAAAATGATATCAAATTGAAAAATATTGTTTATAAATATAATACTGTACTGATCATTTCCAGAAATACAAGAAATTGATATTGGATTGTCATCATGATCTTCATTATCATTCAAATCATTATCATCGTTATCATCTTTAACTTTGCCTGTCTATTATACCAATGAGTTAATGACTCTGTGTAGAATGAAAGAATTCAATGCATGTTTTCATAAATTGTAAAATCATTATCTGAAACTTATCTTTTATTAATATTTATTTTCCTTAAAAGAACCTTTTAATCCATCTCCAACTGGTACTGGGGATTTAGGAGTACAGCCATCAATTCCTCTAAAAGAAGAAATCTGGTTTCACGGTCCAATGACTCGTAAACAAGCAGAGGGTAAATTAGAAGCTGACGGTGATTTCTTGGTGCGTGAGAGTACGACGACACCTGGCCAGTATGTACTGAGTGGTATGCAGAGTGGAACGCCTAAACACCTCCTGTTAGTGGATCCGGAAGGAAAGGTTGGTGGCACACATTCTTGATTTTATAAAGCTCTGTCTACACTATCAAACTAGTTTGACAAAAAAAGTGATGTGCACAAATATGATAGTGATATCCTTATTAAATATGGTAGTGATATGACATCATCATTTCCATATATGAGCACATCACATTTTTTTGTCACATAAAGTTTGATAGTGCAGCAGACAGAGCTTTAAACTAGTCCCTCATTTCATATTAGTACACCAAGTTGAAAACTGAACTAAAGTTGAAACTGAACTGAACCAGAATTGAACCAGAGTCTCTAAAAGCACAAAGCTAGAGGGCAGCTTTCTTTCCATCTTTTTATAAATGTTTTTTTGGAGTTCTTTCGTAAAATTGATAAATTGAATTTTGTGCGTGTCTATTTTACTATCCAAATAATGTATATTGTTGTAACATAGGTGCGAACGAAGGATAAAGAATTTGATAGTGTTAGTCACCTGATTGACTACCATCGTTCCAACAAATTACCAATCATATCAGCGGGAAGCGCGGTACACCTAAAACAGCCAGTCATCAGCTTGCAAGCAGGCGGCAGGTAACTAGGTGGACGAGCAAGTATTTAAAATTGTACTGTATGCAAACATTCACATGGGATATTGGTGCTACACTGGTGCCACCTAAAATCCAGCCTTCTAGTGTACAGCCACCTGGTTTTTAGCCACCTGTCATTTAGCCACCTGGTATTTAGCCACCTGGACTTTTTAGCATTGGTTCAATAGTTACTTTGTAATTAAATATTTACAATTTATTACATGCGATTCAAGATAAAGGGAAGGTGTTGCTGCTTCTTTACGAGGTGAAGTGTTCAGTGGGACTGAACAGACAATTAATTGTTCAATAGATGACCTGGGTCAATATCATTTTGTTCTAAATTGATTTAAAACAACTTTTATGTGACAAATAATGTGCTAAATAAAATGAATTATCTTAAATTGGCACTAAATTCAATATAAAGAATTTTGCATTGTTTGAGGCTGTGTTCCTTAAGCTCTGTCTACACTATCAAACTGTATGTGACAAAAAATGTGATGTGCCCATATATGGACATGATGATATCATATCACTACCATATTTAGGCACATCACACTTTTTTTGTCAAACTAGTTTGATAGTTTAGACAAAGCTTTAGAACTTGAGTTTATGAACAGACGTATTTATTATAATTTATTTAGATCCAAATATGTTGAAATTCCATGTTAAAGTGCTTTTTTAGACGTTCAGCCTAATAGACCAATATTTCATATTAATATGAAATCATGGCAACATATTGGAGTGCGTCATTTCGACCTGTTTGCCACATGAATGCGCTCTTCTTGTGTTCTCTTATTTGTGTGAAATCAGTTTTTACAAGTTCTAATAAATACAGCATGAGACATAACATGAGGTTAACAAAAACTTTTCTTTTTTTTTGTTGACAAGAATGATACTGCAATGGTAAATCTTTATTTCTGTTGCATATATTTTTAAAGAACAAGTTTAGAAGTTTAGAATTGAAATATTCCATTTTTATTTTTATTCAATGGAGAATGTCATTCTTTTGTAAACTATAGTGTTTGTTGTTTCATAATCTGTATTCACCAACAATTGTGTATTTTAAATTTCTTAATTATGTCATAATCTGTACATTTAGCGCCATCAGCAATTGTAAATATTATGGTCCTGTGTAACTGTAAAACTGATTGCATTAGGCCCTCTATGAACATACAGAAGCAATAGTGCAGCAATACAGTGTGGGAGATATGGTTTTGAAGTTCCTTATCTCAAGCACATGGAAGCCTATAGTCTGAGTGGGGAGATTTGTATGGTCTATGTTTTTCTAAACTACAATACTTTTGTGAGCAAATGTAGTGGAGCTGTAGCAGGGTTCAATCATGACCTGGTCTCTTTGATTGTAACTCGCTTCATTCTCTTCTCCACTCCTCAAGTTTCTATGAGCCTTGATTTATAAGCACAACAAATTTCATAACTTGATTGATATGCAAAGTTGTAAAAGTTTGCTGTTTGTATTTTGAATGAGGTTAAACCATGATATTAATTTGCGACCAAATTAATTGTTGAAGTTAAATTTATTAAATTTATTTCTAATTGAATATGCGATATGGTTAATATGCTCTGCATATTATTTAAAATAATGTTATGGTGCCCTGTTTATATATTTTATGTAAACATTAATTATTTATGCATCTTTGTTTGCGTGTAATTATTTACTCCTTTGTATATGCTAAGCTTAGTTCCTGTTTTGTATTAAATCCTATATTTAGTTACTGTTACCTGCCTTTACATCTCAATTCTGAAATATTGTACATAAGAATTTAACAAATATAATTTAGGTAAAGGTTGTCTAGATTGTTTCTATAAAATGTGTTTAAAAGTATTGATTGTTCACGTAAGGATATCATTTATTCAGAGAGGTAGTCTAAGTGTATTATATAAATGTGTATACTTTTTGTAGGTAAGACAAAAAAAACATTGTGAATCATGTGTACATAGATTTAAAAAAAATCATGTTTATTAAACTTCAACAATATTTCCATCTTTGTTTTTTATTGATATTTTTAGATCCTTTGTTCTTTATCTTGTAATTAATAATAATGCTGTATCTTCACATGTGACAATATGTGTCCAGCATCATAGTTAAATTATTTAATACAGCCTTACATATGGTGTCATTATCACGATACAGATGTCACATGTGATGCTGTATTACAGAGGTTGTGTAAAATACTGCACACATTTATACACAGTACCAAGAATCAGCTATAATTAAAGACACCTTCCCTTCAATTTTTGACGTTTTGTAAAAATAATACATATTATATATTACTTTAAAAACATTAAACCAGGTCATTCCTTGTCTTAAATGTACATTTTATGGTAAATTATGATAAAAAGTGAGAAACTAATTAATAATGCATTAATTGTCTTTCTATTTTTGCCAGACTCCGTTGATACAAATTGGGGAAAACCCGGTATTTTCGCTGAAAAGTTAGGAGTCTTCCATTTGTTTTGGCCTCTCGATCGAAAAGTGGGTTAATTACAGAAGAAAAGCAGAAATATCAATCCGCGTGCAATGCATTTTGGGATTTATAGCGGGCTGCTATAATTATTAGAATCGACTTATTTTTCACATTTTTAACCATTTAAAGACGAAAAAAGTTATCGCAATAGGACCATATAGTATTATTTTTACATTAAATATAGTTTGTGATCTTAAAATAGATCTAAAAAACGTAGGGAAGGGGTCTTTAAGCACAGCTGTTTTCAATGAAGTTCTCAAAAAGTAACAACTCTTGGTCCTGTTTTCTTCCTTTTTTTAGGCTTTATTATTTCTAATCCTTCTACGGCATCAGCACTCATTAGGGGATTGATGGTTGACACACTTCCAGGCTTCTCACGGTCACAACCTAATAAGATTAAGGGTAATTCAATATAATCAGAAACATTATTTCTTTGTAAAACATAGTACAGTAGAATGTTCGTTTTACATACCTTGTACGAAAAGTAGAAGAGGCAAACACGGCAGCCTTTTTAGCTAGGGGATCTACGTATTTGGGGGTCAACAATTTAAGGTCAACCTGGATTTTACGAATCCAATGTTTTACGTACGTCTTCTGGTCCCGTACCGTACGTAAAATGTTGGTTCTACTGTCCTGTAACTTGGTAATCCTCATAGGAGGCTCCATGCTATAAAATAACTAAAGACTGGTACTTCCGTGAACACTTCACATACCAACATGACACCAGTATGACAGGTCAAAGGTCACGGTCAAGACTTTACTTTGCGCCAAGACCTATACTGAGGAGACTTTACCTGTTTCTTCTTTCATTTTATTGCAGTTCCACCATCTATGTTCCACTGACCCACAAGTCTTACATCCGCCACCCATGGGGTACAGCCCTTTAGGATTGTCAGGGCATGACCTTGACAAATGACCCATCTCCTCGCATATAAAACATTTGGCAAAAGGGAATTCACCTGTAATGAAAGCAGTTTGTTATAAACATTGTTTTTAAAGAAAACAGATCAACTAAACCAAAAGAAAAAGACTTGGAAAAAAGTTTGTTTGTTACAGTGGATACTTATGGCTCCTTTTAGGCCAATTTACACAGACGAGCGGTAAAAGTGAGCGGAAAAACTGCGTAGCTTGTCCCACATAGAATCTAATTTCTAGTGAATGGTAACCGCTTGTCCTCTCCGCATTGTGTGTAAGTGGTCAGAAAGAATAACATAGATGCTATATTTCTATTACCATTACCGCGTGTCTGTGTAAATTGGTCTATAGTGAGTAATGGGTTACAAACTGCACATTTCGATTATCTGCACAGTACAGTGGTGTACACTTAAAATGACATTAAAAAAAATAAAAATGTATCAATCCATACAATAAATCAACTAACATGGTAATAAGACTCACTGTGTGTACCTTTTAGTGGATTAACTTTAGCTTTGCATCTGCCAATGTCATGCTCTGTCGAACCACATCGAAAGCACACTCCTATATTCTCATCATCGTGTTCGTCATTAACTTGAGGGCAGTCTGCAACTCCATGCCCAGTTTCACGACAATGAAAACAAACCTGATGATTAAAAAATAGTAAATAATAATGAAAAACATTGGCAAGTTTTTAAACTTTGAAAATGTCACTAATTTCCTTCAAGATTTATTTTACCCTCCAGCTTCTTACCATTTTACTTGTTTTGGCTTTTTTCCTTTTTAATCGCCTGACTTCTCTCCTTCTATCTTTCTTTTCTTCTTCATCTCCAATTTTTCTGGCTTCATTTAATTGTCTTTGTTCTTCCTTCAATTTGTCATCCAATTCTTTTATGCTGTCTATAAGTGTTGGTTCCTTCTTATCAAAGCTTCCACTTATTTTTTCAAATCCTTCTGGAATGGCCATTTTCTGCTTGAATGATCGCATCTGACCATGACCTTGCTGGAATGACCTCACTTTTGACTTGTAATCTCTTGATTTTAATTGATTTAGTTGTCCATGGTCTCTTGTCCTACGCTGGTTTGTCGCGACCACCTTTACTCCTTTTTTAAGATCTTTCCAGGATGCAGCTTCTTCTGGTTTCTTTTTGTTGGCTGTTCCACCTCTTGCAAATCGAGTCATCTTTTAGTTTTCCTTCACTGCTTTTTATTTTAAAAAAAAGTGAATGTTAAAATAATCAGATAGAAAATTGTGTTAAAGTTATTTCATTGGAAATTCATTCCATTATTGAAGGCTATTCTACTCTATGAACATTTGCAGCTAATTATGTTCATAGAATTAAATATTCCTATGTAATGTAGGCTAGGCTAGTTGTTACCTTTAGTTTACATATTTTTAGGCCTGCCTACTGCTACTCTTACTAGGGTAGGGGCCTGGTAGGCTCGCTGAGGCTATAGGCCTCACCACCCCAACGAACTAGGCCTAGGTAGGGCCAAGCCGAGTTTACCTTGATCTTGGACATCTAAAGCAATGCTTGTGTGTCCCTCCGGTATATTCTATTTATTAGTATTACATGTTCTATCATATCAATCATATGGGGAAAACTTTTAGTGGGTGGTGTTTCCAAAACTTCTCTAGTCGGTTTTTAAATTGATTAACATTTATTACTAGAGTCTAGGCCCTAGAGTAGACGGATTACGGTCGAAGCGGCCGCCAACTAAAGCGGCCGCTAGTTCAATAACGGTAATCTGTATGGAACGCCGTGTGCGCTTTGATTGTCGTTGTTTTGTAATCTTTGATCGTCATTGTTTCGACAGGTTTTCTTTACCTCGGACGTAAATAACAATCTACATTATTATGTAATTTATTCTCTTTTTTTTTACAGATTGAATGTGATACGCGTACGTTCTTTTAAACGAAATGGCGAATCGATGATTACTTATTTTAACTGTTCTAAATGATATACATATGTTTAATAAAGTCTATAAAATACATTGTGGTGTTTATAATAATAAGCCAATTATTAAGAATTATATATAAATAAACCAATCAATAAAGTATATCAAAATATATAAATATATTAATAATTAAAAATATTTGTTATTGTATATTAATTAATTAATAAAGTAACTATTGTAGTGTTCGCAATCATAATTTAATTACAATAACATGATGACAGCAATTTATTTAATATCCTACACTATTTTATTACTTCAGATATTTAAATATTGATCAATTGAAAATGAGTTTTAAATACTTAAATAAGATGAAAGTGTCTGTTTGATACGGTAATTAATTACGCGAATTTCTGCTAATAACTCGACTGACGGCCAGCAATAGTGCTGCTGCACATTAGGTGCGCGTCCCATGTTGCTTTATTGAAAACACAAACAATGTATTACAATTGAATAACACTTAAATGTATAACACACCCTATTACTAATAATAAAAACCAAGATTCGATAGTACAGTATGTAAATGAGATATAAATATTCGGCAATACCGTACGTAAATTATTATTGCAATACTGTATAAAGATTCGATAGTATGTAAACAAGATATAAATATTCGGCAATACCGTACGTAAATTATTATTTAATGCAATACTGTATAAAGATTCGATTAAGTCTGTAAATGAGATATCAAGATTCGGCAATACCGTACTGTAGGTAAATTATTAATGCAATACTGTATAAAATTCGATAGTTAAATGTAAATGAGATATAAATATTCGGCAATACCGTACGTAAATTATTATTGCAATACTGTATAAAATTCGATAGTTAAATGTGAATGAGATATAAATATTCGGCAATACCGTACGTAAATTATTATTGCAATACTGTATAAAATTCGATAGTATGTAAATGAGATATAAAGATTCGGCAATACCGTACGTAAATTATTATTATTGCAATACTGTATAAGGATTCAATAGTATATAAACGAGATATAAAGATTCGGCAATACCGTATACGTAAATTGCAATACTGTATAAGGATTCAATAGTATGTAAACGAGATATAAAGGTTCGGCAAAATATATTTCGATATATGTATTAGTTAATAGTAAATACAAATAAAATATACATTTATTTATCGGCAGGCAAACTTAATTATTATAGAAATATAAAGATTTGATAGTACATGAGTTGGCTTATATTTATTTAGCTGTAACTCAACTCGCCATAGGCCATGGCGTTGACAACGACAATCAAAGATTAAAGCGCACATGGCGTTCCATACAAATGACGATATTAAACTGGCGGCCGCTTTGGTCGGCGGCCGCTTCGACCATACTCCGAGTAGACTATCTAGGGTATGCCTAGTAGGTAGGCTAGGCTAGCCAGGTCTAGCTAGCACTAGCTAAGACTAGCCTAGGCGGCCTATAGGCTGGCTAGGCTAGGACTAGGTAGGCCTAGCTAGGCTAGCCCTCTAGTAGGCGGCTAGGTAACCCGGCCCTAGCCTAGATTATCTCTAAATATGTATGCACTTTATCACCTAATTTATATTTAATCATATTTTTACCTTATTTTTCTGGTGATACAGATATTACAAACAAGTTTAGGGGGAAAACCAATGGTTATACTGTACTGAACTTTTCTGCAACAATTCTACACAACATGCTTCTTCGTTAAAAATCCATAATAAACCCAAAGTTGTACCCGCCGTTTGGAGGGGCCTGAGATGCAAGGTATGACGTACATCCGGTATTATTCTTCCGATGCAAATATTTTGGAGTGATCCACACATCTTTGGTTGAGTAGTAACAGTGACAGACATTTTAATGTGCATACTGCAACTACCAAGAATGACTGCTCAGCTCTAGAGGGCCTAGATATCAGTCAGACGATGAGCCCTCTTGTCTTGTGCGTACGTGTAAACAGAGATTGTATCTTTAAAAAACTTGAATAAATTGTTATATTTATAATTTAAAAAAATAAAATGTATAGGCCTAGGCCCTACTACTAGGCCTAGTAGTAAGTAGGCCTAGATAGCTAACCAGTTGATAGTAGTTAGGCCGGGTAATAGGCTAGGCCTACTACTACTAAGTTAGCTATGGTTAGCCCTAAACTAAGTACTAGGGCTAGGCCTAGGCTAGCTAGCTAGCCTAGGCTAGGCCCTCTTTGACCGGGGCTGAGCTGATATAGCCTAACCTACTGTTTTCAAAGTTTGAGTTTTTTTAACCTAGAGAGTATTTTAATTATAGATAATGTTCTAATAATAAAGTCAAACAATATTGGTTATTGTTTGTGATTGACATTTTTATTAGCATTTGTGATAACTAAGCCAAAGGATGGAGAAGATAGATACAAGTACACTTTTTGAGCAGTACACAGTTGAAGAGATTCGGCAGGTGGAACGGAACACTAGGTAAAGTATAAAAAATGTGAATTACTTTTATAGTATTTGATGAGGAGTTTAAATATAATACATCATGTCACAGCTTCTGAATGCTTCACTTTATTACCCTGGACATTTTATGAACAAGCAATGAAACAAGCATTAGAATCGAACTCCCGATTCTGCAATCTAACATCTGGTGCCCAACGCTTACGCCACACATCCTGTAACAATTTAAATATTAAATTTTGTTTGCGCTTTTATAGGGCTGACATTGAGAAAAAGAAAGAAGATCTAAGACAAATGGTTGGTGAACGATATCGTGAACTTATTGAAGCTGCTGATACAATTACAGATATGAAGCTATGCTCAGATCAAGTATGTTATTTTGTGTTATAATCCGGTGGGGGCAGGGATGGGGTCATATGGAGAGGTGCCGCATTTATGGGGTATATTTTCTCTCTTGGCCCTTTTTCTGTTCGTCTTGGTAGTTCAAGTCCATAGTACCTTTCAGTAAAACAGGTACAGGTACAGGTACCACAAGTGACTCCTGTCTCAAAGTGGCTGGTGCACCTCCCTGTTTGGTTTGTATACAACTGGCCACCCCCAGGAAAAGTACTGTATAATTTTTAGACTAACATTGAAAAATGTATTGCTAATTTTTAGATTGTAAAGTCAGTAAAAGATATGCAGAACTATTGTGCTACACTGCAAAGAACACATTTATCTAAGGGGATTGGGAACTCAATTAGGCCACAGGTTAAGGACAGGTGAGATTCTAGTTCAATTTATTCAAATTTATTCAGATATGTGTTTTGATAACAATAACTGTGGCCCTCAATAGAAGCTAAATCTTGTCTCACGACGGCCCCAACAATACATAATACACACCCCAGGCTAGTGATCTGGAGATTGTGGGTTCGAGTCCCACCCGAGAATTACTTTCAAATTTTTAGTAAGTATTCTCAAATGTACTTGGTATGAAGTAGAAATTACATCAGAGTAGGGCAAAACATCTGACCACACACAAAAATGCTAAACAACAAAAAATAAAACCATAAGATACAATATTTAACATAGTGAGTTTTTACTTGGGGTACCCGAGTCTAGGACTTTCTCATCTTCTCTTCTTCTTCCATCTGGACACTATTGAGTTAAAAGTGCGATTTATAAAGTACTACTCCTCCCTTATTCGTTGTAGTATTGAGCTGAGATTTAGCATGAATATACTACAGAGACATGTCCTCAAAGCTATAGATGCAGCCATATCACGTCTCAAAGATGGTACCGTATAGCCGTATTTGGTAGCGAGGTTATTGATGTGTATGTGATGTTACATCCGGTCTTATGACGTCATTACAGCTTCTTTTGCTGTACCCCGAGTTTTGCACATCGTGCTTGTTGAGTGTTTAAATTGTAGTAATCAACTTTTTACAGATTTTTTTTAAGTACCTAAAGATACAGAAACATTATTTATTTTTACAGGGAGATCATTCCATAGTTTAGGTCCTATTGAGACAAAGAAAATATTTATAGTTGATTTTGTAAAAGGAACATATAAACATATTGTTATAAAATTATATTCAATACAAATAAAAGAAAATATTTAAGCTGAATTTTGAGTAAAATCTTTATTAGTTTGATAAAATAAGAAGATAAGACTAATATTACTTGACAAAACACATGGCACATAGAAAATTTATAAATGTCATTAAACAAGAAATATCCCTGTAGAATTAAACAAATGCAGGTTATATCTTTATATATATTTACAGGCGCATATATCATTTTATTAAACTAATAGTGCAGCATAATATTTTAACTTTTATTAAGTTTAAATTTTATAACTATAATTTGACAATAAAGCTTTCTTGTTTGTATCTTTTTTTTTTGTAGGATGTCTAAGAGTTCCTTTTATTCCGTTGCATCACAGATTAAACTTCTTCTTGATATGCCAGAAAAGGTATGTTTCAACTTACAAACAGAATAATGATATTTTGACATGTAACTGTAAAAGCTCATTTTTCCTGACTTTCTTGATTGAAAAATTATCAACAATATTATATTTTAGAATAGTAAACTTCGGCATAGGTAGAATGATAGACGTACACCTATTTACAGTCAATAGTCAGGCTTAGCTAGGGTGTAAAGTAATAACTGTATTTTATACATTGTATTGTAATAACTGCAAAAATATACCGCAACCTCGTGTGTGGCATTCCTTGGTACATCATTGTATAATTTGGTTTGTTGGATGTTCACTAAGAACCTTACATACGTTCCTCACGCACTGTAAAAACTGTAATTTAGTTACATCCCTAAATTTACAATCCGGTATTGCACGCTATTCCAAGTTCCTTGTTTTGACGTCCAGAACAGAGGCGAAATATATTTGCGAATTTAGGCAAGAGGAAACAATTTTTGTTGATGAGGAAACAATTTTTGTTTGTTAACAAGGAAATTAAATCATGCAAATGAAAGTTCGCAAAATAGTTGTAATTTTTAAATAGTGACAATTTATCTGAATATTAATGAACTAGCAGTACATTATTTGATACGTATGGTATGGTTGTTAACTCGGTGTAAATATTTTTTTTCCAGATTTGGAGTGCAATAGAGAACAGGCAGCACTTGAGAGGAACCCAGCTATATTTATTAGCATGTCATATCATGAATAGTTTACAGCTAGATGCTGCCAGTCAGCAATCCACCCAACTGTTAACCTGGTTCCCAATACTATCACGTCAGTGGGCAGCTATTAGCCATTTTAAAGCTAGTATTTTGCAGGTTAGTACACAAATAATACGAGTATGAAACGTATTATGTGCCTAGAGGCAAACAAACTAGGGAGCCACATGTTCTTCTGGTGACAGTGTGTTTCCTGCTTTTGTGACTCCCGAGCCTGCATGCCAAATGAATAAAATAAAAATAAACACACTATAAACAAGTGCCATGTTACCTGTAAAAAACGTTAACACATTGTATAATTTGGAGACATTTCAATTTGCAATATAATCGTGGTATTAAAGAATAACACATTTTTCGAGGCCTAAACCATTTCAAATTTAGGTGCAGAGTATTTACAGTTTTACATCCCAAACTAAAGCTTAATTTTCAGTCCACAGCGTCTGATAATTCTGAAAATGTTTACAAAAAAGCTGGACGTCCATTAGTACTGTTCTTTATCACTATTGCAGTATTTCCGTTCTGTAGTACTTAAACTGAATGACATATGATTCTTAATTAACCAATCAAGGAACACTAACCATTCAGCCTAACAGCTTGTTTGTAGAAAAGAAGCAGTATACAGTATATTGTAAAGAGTAACACATTTTGGGAGAAAGGTTTTTGTACTGTAATACAGACACAACACTGTGGGAATGTTTATTGTCACTAGACATGATACCATGCAGGAATCAGGTGATGATTTTGTAGCATTATAGGTATAGATTTTTCACTGGCTGCATGGTGTGTGATTTAGATTTTTCATCTTTCCGTTAAAATACACCTACATCATTTCATTGATGATCTTCAAAAGTCCTTGCTGAAATTCACTGAAAGTCATGGCATAAATAAATGGATTTATTGTTAAATTCAAAGCAAGTAAAAATAACCATATGTCATAAAAAATAAGATCAATACAGGAACAAAAATGATCAATAACACAAATTATATAGCCTGGTGTCATTGTTATATAAAACACACATGTAACCAGCAATAGAGTTGATAACAGATTTGTTTTTCGACTAGCATTGTTTTTCTGCTGTGGTTGTGATAATGAAGTACCAGCGACAGATCTTCTAAATATTGTCCATAAAATACGTCCGTAACAAAAAGTCATAGATGTAGTAGGTAAGAACCACTTAATAAATGATCCAATCAGCAGATAAAATGTGTCCTTTTCCCGACAGTTTTCAGTTTTGATAATATTGATAACAACAAAGATTAATCCTGGTAGGTATTGAATTATAAAGCATGCGTAGTACAAGATATTTCTTCTTGATTTGTTCTGGTGATAGATGTAGGGATGCACAACAGCGATGTATCGCTCAATTGTTATCACAACCAGATTGTATGAAGATGTAACTGTTATATACCAGAATGTAAGTTTTAATGTATATAATGTTTTAGAACCATAATTGGTATTACAGGCAACAAAAACAATGAACACTATAGAACCTAGCAGATCAATGACAGACTGATGAAGTAACAACTTGATTGAAAAAGACTTCTTAAAACTTCTGTTGTAAATAAACACAAAAATGACTAACAAGTTTGCTGCGATACCAATGCTACTTACAACAGCGCCGGTGACAAAAATAGATTTTTCAAGTGTATCAGAACTATTCATACTTAGATGATACTAGAAAATATAAGTTTATCCTTTTTGTATAGAAAGTTATTCGGTTCAAATTTCCTTTCTTCTGATTTGAATGATTAATACTTTGCTGGTTCTAATAGTTCACTTCTCAAATGGTAAAAGAACATGATGCCTGTTGAAGTCACTGTTACAGCACTGGTCTGATGTTTGTAATCGTTTACAACAATATACAGCTTCTAGTCTACTTATGCATTGTATCAAATGTAATAAATAAATTATATTTCAATTTAATCTATTTTCATGTTATAATAAATTATTTAGTACTAGATAGCAGGTCCAATGGACGGGCACCATGGTAAATTATGCATGTTCAACGATGATGGCGCTCTTTAACTGCATGCTTGATTGATTTTGCTAGCCGAGAAACAGCAGCGATTGTTCTAAAAAAACATAGTTTTTGTACAAATTTACCGTTCTAATTAAGACTAAGGAATGAAAAGGTGCCTCAGCACGGCGCTAGAATTGGATGCGGTATAGGAGGAGATAGATTTTGGCTTAGTGTTATTATAAATAGAAGATATAGAAATAGAAGATATTAATTGAATACATTTTATTCATTATACAATAATGACCTATGACCTCTATAGTCTCTATAAGTGTTACACAAAGGTCAATAATTATTTTTCACTAAAATAAAGTTGAAATGAACAAATACTTAAGTAACATAAAACTTGATGAATTATGCGATTTATTATGATACAATAAAATAAATGGTAAACAAATATAGCAGAATATTAGGCCTATTGAAAATTAAACATTTGTATATTTCAAACTAACCTGCCCAAATATAATAGTAAATTGTCAAAGTATAATAAATGGTAAAAACATAAATTTAAAAGTGACAATATGTTACGTTACATCTTATGTAAAACTAGTAAGATCATAGTTATTATACACCTAAGTATCAACAATTAGTGTTTTTCAATTTCAATATTTGCTTATGTTATGTCATGGAGTAAAGAATATTCCTTACTCCATGGTTATGTGAGACATCTTTATGCTTCAGATTATTGTTTTTGGTTGTTATCACCGGTTAGTTTCTTTCCTTCAAATTAATTTGCAATACAGTGAATGATCTTCAAAAATCCCTGCTGAAATTCAGTGAAAGCCATGGCGTAAATAAATGGATTTATTGTTAAATTCAAAGCAAGTAATAGATCAAATGTTTCATGAATGATGGGATCAATACAGGAACAAAAATGATTAACAACACAACTTATGTAGCCTGGTGTCATTGTTATATAAAACACACATGTAACCAGCAATAGAGTTGATAACAGATTTGTATTTCGACTAGAATTGTTTTTCTGCTGTGGTTGTGATGAAGCACCAATTTCTGGTTTACTAAATATTGTCCATAGAATACGTCCGTAACAGTATGTCATAGTTGTCGTAGGTAGGAACCAGCCAATAAAGGATCCAACCAGTAAAGAAAATGTGTTAACTTCACGACAGTTTTTAGGAACTTTTTCCATCATAATAATATCGATAATAACAGCAATCAATCCTGGTAGGTATGGAATTATAAAGCATGTGTAGTACAAGATTTTTCTTCTTGATTTGTTTTGGTGATAGATGTAGGGATGCACAACAGCGATATATCGCTCAATTGTTATCACAACCAGATTGCATGAAGATGTAACTGTTATATACCAGAATGTAAGTTTTAATATATAGAATGTTTTAGAACCATAATTAGGATTACAGGCAACAAAAACAATGAATGCAATAGAACCTACCAGATCAATGAAAGACTGATGAAGTAACAACTTGATTGAAAAAGACTTCTTAAAACTTCCGTTGTAAAGAAACACAAAAATGACTAACAAGTTAGCAACGATACCAATACTACTTACAACAGCGCCAGTGACAATAATAGATATATCAAATCCTACTGATGAGTTGGTATCAGAACGATTCATACTTAGATGATACTAGAAAATTTAAGTTTATCTTTTTTGTATTGAAAAGTATTCGGTTCAAATTTCCTTTCTTCTGATGTGAATGATTAATACTTTGCTGGTTCTAATAGTTCACTTCTCAAATAGTAAAAGAACATGATGCTTGTTGAAATCATTGTTACAGCACTGGTCTGTTGTTTGTAATTGTTTGACAACAATATACAGTTTCTTGTCTATTTGTGCCTTGTATCAAATGTAATAAATAAATTATATTTCAATTTAATCTATTTTCATTAAATACTAAATAATTTAGTATATTAATTGAATACATTTTAATTATTTAATGTTACAAAGGTTATTTTAATACACTATCTATATGGTGTGCAAATTATACAACTTTATGATGTTTCCATGGTTACGAAAATAGATCATTACCACTAGGTAGCCTGCACATGAGTATGAATTATAGCATTTATGAATAGGGTAGTACTTATTTTTAGGTCGTTTTTCAATTTAGTTTGTTCCTATTGCTCTTGATGCATTCAGGACATGTCAGGTTTGAGTTAGCTGCTGGCTTGAGGTTTAAATTTATTTTGGTTTTGAGAAATTTGTGATTGATTTCAGTTGCAATGTACCATATATATTTCAGCTGTAATGTACCATATTTCATTCAACGAGTATTAAATTAAAGAAGATTATTTTTTTTGTCAAAAATCTTGATCTCATTTAAAATAATCAAACTCTGTTACTGGGGGATTTATAGATTGTTTTATTTTGATTAAAATGCACATAGACCTATTTCATAAAGTGATTAATATCAACATTCAAACGACTTTAACATATTGTTAACATTTAATGACCTGTGACCTCTATAGTCTTTATCAATTTTACGCAAAGTTCAATAATTATTTTTCACTGAAAGTTGAAACGAACAAATAATTGATGTAACATAAAACTTGATGAATTATGCGATTTATTATGATACAATAAAATAAATGATAAACAAATATAGCAGAATATTAGGCCTACATTGAAAATTGGACATTTGTATCAAACAAACCTGCCCAAATATGTTAGTAAATTGTCAGAGTATAATAAATGGTAAAAACATAACTTTAAAAGTGACAATATGTTACGTTACATCTTATGTAAAACTAGTAAGATCATAGTTATTATACACCTAAGTATCAACAATTAGTGTTTTTCAATCTCAATAGTTGTTTATGTGAAACATGACATATTTAATGTTATTGTTTTTGGTTGTTATCACTGGTTGATTCCTCTTCTTCAAATTAATTTGCAATACAGTGAATGATCTTAAAAAATCCTTGCTGAAATTCAGTGAAAGCCATGGCATAAATAAATGGATTTATTGTTAAATTCAAAGCAAGTAATAGATCAAATGTTTCATGAATGATGGGATCAATACATAAACAGAAATGATTAACAACACAACTTATGTAGCCTGGTGTCATTGTTATATAAAACACACATGTAACCAGCAGTAGAGTTGATAACAGATTTGTTTTTCGACTAGCATTGTTTTTCTGCTGTGGTTGTGATGATGAAGTAATGGTATGATTACTATACATATCAATCAATGAACGTGTTGGAATGTTTTACGATCTTGTTGATGCGGCTGTCAGGGACCTTGTCCCCACCATTAAAATTCGCAAAAAAAGTCCTAAATGGTTTGATGCCGAGCTTGTGAAAGCCTTAAAATCTAAAGAACATTACCATCGTATATGGAAACAATTTCCATCCATCATTTCACGTCAAAACTTCTGTGTTGCCAGAACTAATTTCAAAAAATTATCAAATTGTAAATATAAGGCTTACCTGAAATGCATCTCCTCTGACCTTGTTGCAAGTCCTAAGCGATTTTGGACTTGGATCAAGTGTAAACGAAAAACTACATCTAATGCCATTAGTATCTCTGATGGGGTTAAGGTTGCTGACAGCCCGCAAGCAAAAGCCACACTTTTTAACAACTTTTTTGTTTCAGCTTTCTCGGACTCCAGGGATACCCCTATTGCCGAGCATTTAGATCTGCCTGAACTCAACGTCGATGTCCTCAATAACATCAGTATTTATCAAGATAATGTCGAATACCTCCTAAGGTCAGTCAGTGTGGATAAGGCAGTTGGCAATGATCCTATCAGTAATCATACTCTTAAACTTTGCTCTTCTACCTTATCTTTACCCATTACCAATATTTTTAAACATTCAATTTCATCTGGCACTTTCCCTGACCAGTGGAAGACTGCAAACGTTGTCCCCATACATAAAAATGGTTCAAAAGCTAAAGTCCAAAATTATAGACCCATCTCCCTCCTTCCCACTATCTCCAAAATTCTTGAAAGGGTTATCAACACTCAACTTTTATGTCATGTTTCGCCCATTATTTCCCAAGATCAACATGGCTTCATGCCCGGTAGATCTTGTGAAACAAACCTTGCTACTCTTCTGTCTACCGTGTATGAAGCCATCGAAACTAAAAAGCAATGTGACATAATCTACACCGACTTTAGTAAAGCTTTTGATAAATTGTCCCACAACCTATTATTATTAAAACTTCATCAGTTTGGCATCAATGGTACTTTATTTTCATGGTTTAAAAGTTATCTTGGCGGTAGGATGCAGAGAGTTGTAATTGATGGTGCCACTTCCAATTCTCTCCCAGTCATCTCAGGCGTGCCTCAAGGTTCCATTCTTGCCCCCCTGCTGTTCAATATATTTGTTAATGAAATACCAAATCTCTTTCAAAATTCCAACTGTCTTATGTTCGCTGACGACCTCAAGATTTACAAAATTATTACCACTACTGAGGACTCCGTTGCACTTCAGGCAGATCTGGAAAGACTCGGTACGTGGGTTTCCGACTGGAAAATGTCCCTGAAGTCCGAGAAATGCAAAGTCCTGTCTTGCTCTCTTAAGAAAAAACCTATTATTTTCGCTTACTCAGTTCAAGAAGAAGTCCTTGAAAGTGTAAACTCTTACCGGGACCTCGGCATTTTCATCGACCGTAAACTGACATTTATTTCACACGTTGATCATGTTGTCAGAAAGGCCAATAGGCTGCTTGGGCTGATGTGGCGCAATTGCAAACATTTTTCTCCATACACCAAACGTGCGCTTTATCTTTCCCTCGTCCAACCATCTTTTAATTTCTGTTCAATTATTTACAATTCACTCTCTGCTTCTCAAGCCTCCAGAATTGATCGGACCCATAACAAGTTCTTGCGCTTTGTCGGCCCAGCAGCCAACCTGCCTCCTATTGTTTCCCCGACATCTAGGAGAGCAAGACAGGACTTGCACTTCCTGTATAAATGTCTTACTTCTAAGTTTGATTGTGATCTTGTTTCGTTGTTTTATTTTAATGTTCCTGTTCGTAATCTTCGTAGTAAACCCTTTCTTCATGTTAAATTTTCTCGTGTCAATGTTTGTAAAAATGGTATTTTCTGTAGACTCTCGTCATTGTACAATTCTTGTATTTTAAAAAATAATTCTTTAGATATTTTTAACTGTAATTTTTCTCAATTTAAATGTATTATTAATGAAATTATTTAAATTTTCTTTTTCATTTGTATATATTTATATTGGTTCATATTTTATAGTTTAGCTTTTATTTTCAACCTGTTATTGGTGTTTTACACTGTTGGTTTGATATAAAGAAATAAAGTACCAGCGACAGATCTTCTAAATATCATCCATAATATACGTCCATAACAGTATGTCATAGTTGTGATGGGTAGGAACCAGCCAAGAAATGATCCAATCAGTAGAGAAAATGTGTCCTTTTCCCGACAGTTCTTAGGAATATTTTCAGTCTTAATAACATTGATAACAACCGCGATCAATCCTGGTAGGTATTGAATTATAAAGCATGCGTAGTACAAGATATTTCTTCTTGATTTGTTTTGGTGATAGATGTAGGGATGCACAACAGCGATGTATCGCTCAATTGTTATCACAACCAGATTGTATGAAGATGTAACTGATATATACCAGAATGTAAGTTTTAATATATAGAATGTTTTAGAACCATAATTAGGATTACAGGCAACATAAACAATGAATGTTATAGAACCTACCAGATCAATGAAAGACTGATGAAGTAACAACTTGATTGAAAAAGACTTCTTAAAACTTCTGTTGTAAACAAACACAAAAATGACTAACAAGTTTGCTGCGATACCAATACTACTTACAACAGCGCCGGTGAAAATAATAGATTTATCAAGTCCTATAAATAAGTTGGTATCAGAACGATTCATACTTAGATGATACTAGAAAATTTAAGTTTATCTTTTTTGTATTGAAAAGTATTCGGTTCAAATTTCCTTTCTTCTGATTTGATTGATTAATACTTTGCTGGTTCTAATAGTTCACTTCTCAAATAGTAAAAGAACATGATGCTTGTTGAAATCACTGTTACAGCACTGGTCTGTTGGTTGTAATTGTTTGACAAAAATATACAGCTTCTTGTCTATTTGTGCCTTGTATCAAATGTAATAAATAAATTATATTTCAATTTAATCTATTTTCATTAAATAATAAATAATTTAGTATATTAATTGAATACATTGTAATTATTTAATGTTACAAAGGTTATTTTAATACATAATATCTATATGGTGTGCAAATTATACAACTTTATGATGTTTCCATGGTTACAAAAATAGATCATTACCACTAGGTAGCCTGCATACGAGTATGAATTATAGCATTTATGAATAGAGTAGTACTTATTTTTAGGTCGTTTTTCAATTTAGTTTGTTCCTATTGCTCTTGATGCATTCAGGACATGTCAGGTTTGAGTTAGCTGCTGGCTTGAGGTTTAAATTTATTTTGGTTTTGAGAAATTTGTGATTGATTTCAGTTGCAATGTACCATATATATTTCAGCTGTAATGTACCATATTTCATTCAACGAGCATTAAATTAAAGAAGATCTCATTTAAAATAATCAAACTCTGTTACTGGGGGATTTATAGATTGTTTTATTTTGATTAAAATGCACATAGACCTATTTCATAAAGTGATTAATATCAACATTCAAACGACTTTAACATATTGTTAACATTTAATGACCTGTGACCTCTATAGTCTTTATCAATTTTACGCAAAGTTCAATAATTATTTTTCACTGAAAGTTGAAACGAACAAATAATTGATGTAACATAAAACTTGATGAATTATGCGATTTATTATGATACAATAAAATAAAGGATAAACAAATATAGCAGAATATTAGGCCTACATTGAAAATTGGACATTTGTATCAAACAAATATAGTAGTAAATTGTCAGAGTATAATAAATGGGAAAAACATAACTTTAAAAGTGACAATATGTTACGTTACATGTTATGTAAAACTAGTAAGATCATAGTTATTATACACCTAAGTATCAACAATTAGTGTTTTTCAATCTCAATAGTTGTTTATGTGAAACATGACATCTTTAATGTTATTGTTTTTGGTTGTTATCACTGGTTGGTTCCTCTTCTTCAAATTAATTTGCAATACAGTGAATGATCTTCAAAAATCCTTGCTGAAATTCACTGAAAACCATGGCGTAAATAAATGGATTGATTGTTAAATTCAAACAAAGCAATATATTAAAAATGTTAAGAATAATAGGATCAATACAGGAACACAAGTGTTGAACAACACAATTTAAGTAGCCTGGTGTTATTGTTACATAAAACACAGTGGTAACCATCAATAGAGTTGATAAAAGATTTGTATTTCGACCAGCTTTGTTTCTCTGCTGCTGTTGTAATGATGAAGTACCAGCTACAGACCTTCTAAATATTGTCCATAGAATACGTCCGTAACAGTATGTCATAGCTGTGATAGGTAGGAACCAGCCAATAAATGAAGCGATCAGTATAGAAATTATGTCGTTTTTATGACAGTTAATAATGCTTTCAGTCTTAATATAGACAACAATATGGATCAATCCTGGTAGGTATGGAATTATAAAGCATGCATAGTACAAGATATTTCTTCTTGATTTGTTCTGGTGATAGATGTAGGGATGCACAACAGCAATGTATCGCTCAATTGTTATCACAACCAGATTGTATGAAGATGTAATGATAATATACCAGCATATAATTTCTACTATAAAGGACGTTTCTGAACCATAATTAGGATTAAAAGCAGCAAAAACAATGAACACTATAGAACCTACCAGATCAATGAAAGACTGATGAAGTAACAACTTGATTGAAAAAGACTTCTTAAAACTTCTGTTGTAAACAAACACAAAAATGACTAACAAGTTTGACAAGATACCAATACTCCTTAAAACAGCGCCAATGACAATAATAGATTTATCAAGTTCTATAAATGATGAATTGGTATCAGAACTATTCATACTTAGATGATACTAGAAAATATAAGTTTATCCTTTTTGTATAGAAAGTTATTCGGTTCAAATTTCCTTTCTTCTGATTTGAATGATTAATACTTTGCTGGTTCTAATAGTTTACTTCTCAAATAGTAAAAGAACATGATACCTGTTGAAATCACTGTTACAGCACTGGTCTGATGTTTGTAATCGTTTACAACAATATACAGCTTCTAGTCTACTTATGCATTGTATCAAATGTAATAAATAAATTATATTTCAATTTAATCTATTTTCATGTTATAATAAATTATTTAGTACTAGAAAGCAGGTCCAATGGACGGGCACCATGGTAAATTATGCATGTTCAACGATGATGGCGCTCTTTAACTGCATGCTTGATTGATTTTGCTAGCCGAGAAACAGCAGGGATTGTTCTAAAAAAACATAGTTTTTGTACAAATTTACCGTTCTAATTAAGACTAAAGGGGAATGAAAAGGTGCCTCAGCACGGTGCTAGAATTGGATGCGGTTTAGGAGGAGATAGATTTTGGCTTAGTGCTATTATAAATAGAAGATATAGAAATAGAAGATATTAATTGAATACATTTTATTCATTATACAATAATGACCTATGACCTCTATAGTCTCTATAAGTGTTACACAAAGGTCAATCATTATTTTTCACTAAAATAAAGTTGAAATGAACAAATACTTAAGTAACATAAAACTTGATGAATTATGCGATTTATTATGATACAATAAAATAAATGGTAAACAAATATAGCAGAATATTAGGCCTATTGAAAATTAAACATTTGTATATTTCAAACTAACCTGCCCAAATATGTTAGTAAATTTTCAAAGTATAATAAATGGTAAAAACATAAATTTAAAAGTGACAATATGTTACGTTACATGTTATGTAAAACTAGTAAGATCATAGTTATTATACACCTAAGTATCAACAATTAGTGTTTTTCAATTTCAATATTTGCTTATGTTATGTGAGACATCTTTATGCTTCAGATTATTGTTTTTGGTTGTTATCACCGGTTAGTTTCTTTCCTTCAAATTAATTTGCAATACAGTGAATGATCTTCAAAAATCCTTGCTGAAATTCAGTGAAAGCCATGGCGTAAATAAATGGATTTATTGTTAAATTCAAAGCAAGTAACAGATCAAATGTTTCATGAATGATGGGATCAATACAGGAACAAAAATGATCAACAACCCAACTTGAGTAACCTGGTGTTATTGTTATATAAAACACACATGTAACCAGCAGTAGAGTTGATAACAGATTTGCTTTTCGACTAGCATTGTTTTTCTGCTGTGGTTGTGATGAAGCACCAATTTCTGGTTTTCTAAATATTGTCCATAGAATACGTCCGTAACAATATGTCATAGATGTAGTAGGTAGGAACCAGCCAATAAAGGATCCAACCAGTAAAGAAAATGTGTTAACTTCATGACAGTTTTTAGGAACTTTTTCCATCATAATAATATCGATAATAACAGCAATCAATCCTGGTAGGTATGGAATTATAAAGCATGCGTAGTACAAGATATTTCTTCTTGATTTGTTCTGGTGATAGATGTAGGGATGCACAACAGCGATGTATCGCTCAATTGTTATCACAACCAGATTGTATGAAGATGTAACTAATATATACCAGAATATAATGTCTAATATAAAGGACGCTTCTGAACAATAATATGGATTACAGGCAACAAAAACAATTAACGTTATAGAACCTAGCAGATCAATGACAGACTGATGAAGTAACAACTTGATTGAAAAAGACTTCTTAAAACTTCTGTTATAAACAAACACAAAAATGACTAACAAGTTTGCGGCGATACCAATACTACTTACAACAGCGCCGGTGACAATGATAGATTTATCAAGTGTATCAGAACTATTCATACTTAGATGATACTAGAAAATATAAGTTTATCCTTTTTGTATAGAAAGTTATTCGGTTCAAATTTCCTTTCTTCTGATTTGAATGATTAATACTTTGCTGGTTCTAATAGTTCACTTCTCAAATAGTAAAAGAACATGATACCTGTTGAAATCACTGTTACAGCACTGGTCTGATGTTTGTAATCGTTTACAACAATATACAGCTTCTAGTCTACTTATGCATTGTATCAAATGTAATAAATAAATTATATTTCAATTTAATCTATTTTCATTAAATGATAAATAATTTAGTATATTAAGTGAATAAATTGTAATTATTTAATGTTACAAAGGTTATTTTAATACACAATATCTATATGGTGTGCAAATTATACAACTTTCTGATGTTTCCATGGTTACGAAAATAGATCATTACCACTAGGTAGCCTGCATACGAGTATGAATTATAGCATTTATGAATAGGGTAGTACTTATTTTTAGGTCGTTTTTCAATTTAGTTTGTTCCTATTGCTCTTGATGCATTCAGGACATGTCAGGTTTGAGTTAGCTGCTGGCTTGAGGTTTAAATTTATTTTGGTTTTGAGAAATTTGTGATTGATTTCAGTTGCAATGTACCATATATATTTCAGCTGTAATGTACCATATTTCATTCAACGAGCATTAAATTAAAGAAGATTATTTTTTTTGTCAAAAATCTTGATCTCATTTAAAATAATCAAACTCTGTTACTGGGGGATTTATAGATTGTTTTATTTTGATTAAAATGCACATAGACCTATTTCATAAAGTGATTAATATCAACATTCAAACGACTTTAACATATTGTTAACATTTAATGACCTGTGACCTCTATAGTCTTTATCAATTTTACGCAAAGTTCAATAATTATTTTTCACTGAAAGTTGAAACGAACAAATAATTGATGTAACATAAAACTTGATGAATTATGCGATTTATTATGATACAATAAAATAAATGATAAACAAATATAGCAGAATATTAGGCCTACATTGAAAATTGGACATTTGTATCAAACAAACCTGCCCAAATATGTTAGTAAATTGTCAGAGTATAATAAATGGTAAAAACATAATTTTAAAAGTCACAATATGTTACGTTACATGTTATGTAAAACTAGTAAGATCATAGTTATTATACACCTAAGTATCAACAATTAGTGTTTTTTAATTTCAATATTTGCTTATGTTATGTGAGACATCTTTATGCTTCAGATTATTGTTTTTGGTTGTTATCACCGGTTAGTTTCTTTCCTTCAAATTAATTTGCAATACAGTGAATGATCTTCAAAAATCCTTGCTGAAATTCACTGAAAGCCATGGCGTAAATAAATGGATTTATTGTTAAATTTAAAGCAAATAACAGATCAAATATTTCATGAATAATAAGATCAATACAGGAACACACATGATCAATAACACAACTTATGTAGGCTGGTGTCATTGTTATATAAAACACAATTGTAACCAGCAATAGAGTTGATAAAAGATTTGTTTTTCTACCATCATTGTTTCTTTGCTGTGGTTGCGATGATGGATTACCAATTGTTGATCTTCTAAATAGCTTCCATATTATGCGTCCGTAACAGTATGTCATAGTTGTGATAGGTAGGAACCAGCCAATAAATGATGCAATCAGTATAGAAATTGTGTCATTTTCACGACATTCAACAACGTCTTCATTCTTATTATAGATAATAACAGGAATCAATCCTGGTAGGTATGGAATTATAAAGCATGCGTAGTACCAGATATTTCTTCTTGATTTGTTTTGGTGATAGATGTAGGGATGCACAACAGCAATGTATCGCTCAATTGTTATCACAACCAGATTGTATGAAGATGTAACTAATATATACCAGCATATAATGTCTAATATAAAGGACGTTTCTGAACCATAATATGGATAACATGTAGAAAAAACAATGAACACTATAGAACCTATCAGATCAATGACAGACTGATGAAGTAACAACTTGATTGAAAAAGACTTCTTAAAACTTCTGTTGTAAACAAACACAAAAATGACTAACAAGTTAGCAACGATACCAATACTACTTACAACAGCGCCGGTGACAATAATAGATTTATCAAGTCCTGCTGATGAGTTATCATTCTTCATATTTATACTCCAAATACTTGTTTCTACTTTTTTGTATCGTTTGTATTAACAACTTCAACCTGTATAACTGCAGATTATTAATACAGTAATATAGTATTGCTGACACGAATCGTTTAAAATCCAAAACTAAAACTGATTGAAGAACTTCAAAATTGGCCGCACTCTTTGCTTTATCAAAATATAACTGTCTTCTATTGCTGAATTGATTAACGAAAGCATCATATTAAAAATGTCGCTTGTTTATTTTAACATCACCTTTGCTGTACTGTACAGCTGAGTATGCGATTGTAATTTAATGAATAAATTATATTTCATTTTAATCCATTATTTGATACTGAATTATTTAGTACATTAAATGTATAAAATTAATGATCGATGTTATAAAATGTTATTGGTCAGGTGTTTGCCCTACTCTGACATGATTTTGTACTTTATACTAAGTACATTGAGAACATTTGCGAAAAAATTGGCAAGTAATTCTCGGGTCGGACCATGACCTCCAGATCACTAGACTGGCATTCATACCTCTGGACCACTGAGCTAGCACATGGCTAGGGGTTAGATTTGAGCCCAAGCAAGGGTACTGCACCAACAGGGTGGTAATTGTATGATAATATAATTATTATCATGAATGTTATACATGATTTGATTTTCATTTTATAACATTAATTATGTTTATCCAAGAAACAGTACGTGAATGGCAATTGTACTTTTTGGAAGGAATGGCCTCTGTAAGCTCTGTCTACACTATCAAACTACTAGTTTGACAAAAAAGTATAATGTGTCTAAATACAGTATGGTAGTGATAAGACATCATTATGTCCATATATGGGCACATCACCCTTTTTTGTCGCACAAAGTTTGATAGTGTAGACAGAGCTTTTTGTAACTTGATTTGATTAATCATTTTCAATAAGAAGAAGATGTTAGATGATATGAATTCCTTCTTTTTTTTTTTCAGAGTTGCAGAAATATGTTGAAGAATTCTGTTATGTCAGATGAGGTAACATAGAAAACAATTTCTTGGTAGTTAGTTGGTGGAAAGTAAAGCAATTCCCAACAAGCTTGTTGAACCACATACTGTATGTATCATATGTGATAAAATATGAACATTGTTCATGATGTGTTGGCTAGCAAGTATTGGGCAAGCTAAATGTAAAGATAACTATCCCATTACAGTTTCTAATTCAAAGTAATATTTTGTTGAAATCAATAGATTTTTTTTGCGAATAGTTTATTATTTATTTATTCTTAGAACAATTAGTAGACCATGATTTATTACTTCTGTACAACGTAACTTCTTCAGTTAGCACAGCAGGAAACTCTTTTCAAATTATGTACCCAGTCCTTATCATGTACACAGGACCAATGACCTTACATCCGAAGGATGGGTAATGGCAGTATCTTGCCTAAGGATATAAGCATTATGCCACAGATATATGATTATTACAAATTTTAAACCAGCAGTTTTATTTGCATCCTACAGGACATATCAGAAGCACTGTGCTCAATAATTCTTCTAGAAGACAGTTCACCAAGACAAGTCTTCAAGGAATTTCTGTTAGCTAGAAAGGTAGAATACAGATGTATTGTTTTACTAGGAGCTTTCGATTCGTAACAACCTAGGAACTAGTTATGTTATTTTATGCAATTGTAGGGACATTGAGACATGTTTCTCTAGGTTCAGATGAAGATCAGCGACACAATATGCTTAGGTTCATCGCAGCAGCTCCCTAAATATGAAATTTAGTAATTTTCTATCAACATTTCATTAACATTACTTTGAATGTTTGCCATTTCAAAATAAAAGTTTTAAAGTACTGGTGAGAATGGCACATTAGCAAGAGGTGTATTATATTGAAGCATAGCAATAATATATTTCAATAGAATTTGAAAATAATTGTAATTATTTGTTACTTTTACTATTTTATTATTGTTTTGTTTTCAGACAGCAGTACAACAATGCTTTCAAACAGCACAACATGGTATGTGGTAAATTGGTTATGAATTTTTATTGTATATTGCTACTTCACAAATAATCATGATCATTATTATGATGATGATATACCCGCATGAGGGACGATATTTTACGCCTTACGCATACGTGACTATTTCTCACGCATCCATAAAAATATTCAGAAAAACTATTATTTTGAAATTAGCTTGCCTATTTTGAAGGGAAATGGTCTAAGACTGCACATTATTTAATTAATTTGAGCATAATTAGGCTAGGCCTATGTTTGTTTGTATGTTTTAGTTAATGTAGTACAGGAAAGCCAACTCAATTTGGTGAAAGATCAAACATAGAGGGCGTATTTTGCGATTATTTTGAGTTCAAATAACACAGAATGCGCTATATACAATTTTAATTTAATGTCTCACGCATTGGCTACTGAAAAAGTTGGCAGGTATATGATAATACTATCACCATGTTGGTGCAGCACCTGCTGTTTCTTTGGCCTAGAATATGAAAAAAGCTCAGATGATGAAACTTTATGATTTGCATATTCCAGGTGCAAGTATCAAGCAGCAGGTGTGTAATGTGGTGCAACTGATCTCAACCACCATACAGCAAATTTATACAATATTCTACAGTGATCAAGATGACAAATCAGAGAAGCCAACAGATTTAAAGAACCACAATGATTCTTCTAAATCAGATCTTCTTCTGAAAACTCTCAACTCTGTAACTACACTACCACAAAATGGTAAAGGAATGATAGATAGATTTATCCAGAATATTAAGTGTAATTTGTTTACTTGATGTAACCGTTTCCTTAGTGTCGGGAGGGGCTACGCCACTCCTCTCACAAACGAGTCTAGTACCAGTTTCTGTCACCTGGGTGGGAAGGAACAAGGTGGATAAAGAATCTTGCTCAAGGACTCAACACTGCAGGAACCGGACCGCAACCTCTGAACTGTGAACCCAATGCTCTAACCTACTTCCCTTAAGTGCTCCTTCACACTATACATCAGAAATTAGATTCAATAATATGCAGCATAATTGCTAGTACTACACTCAGTAATTATTTATAATAAATATTTATAATTGTGTTATTTATAGTTTGCTTCAAAATTATCTGTATGTTGGTGCTAGTGGTGACAAAGCATGTTTACTGAATTCATAAGATGGTTCTGCTGTTATTTTATTCTTTGTTTTTTGTTTTTTTTTGTTTACTTTGATTTACTTATTTAGACGCAGAGCACTTGTTAGCTAAAGAGCTGAGTGGATCATTTGTTAAACACCTACCAACATCAATAACAGGTAAAACATATTTCTTTAGTTATGTCTTTATTACAAATTTAAAAATGAGACTAGTTGACTCTATTCGCAGTAAATCGTCTACTAGCTTCTAATGCTGAAGAGTATTTTTCTGTAAAAATTCTTGAAAATTTCAAATGTAAATGTCTACAAATGGCTCGAACCATGCTAGTCCGATTATCGATTATACCTTCACTCTCCGGTACATACTGCACCTTACGCAATACCCAGATGATCTCCCAAAATTCAACTCAAGGTTGCTTAACTTTTGACATCTGACAAGATGGTTGGAGACTGAATTTATGTCAAAATGTACAGCAGTAAAATATGATGTAGTTATAAGAATAATAATAAGAATATGTAATAATATATGAATAATATTTTCAAGTTGGGAACTGAAGATTTTGGGTTAAAAATGTCGAGGTATTTTAGTACATTAATACTTTTATTCTTGTGATCAGGGTTTTGTCCAAGTCTGCGTACAGCTGCTGTAGCAATATCAGCCAAGCATTTACATCAGAGTGTTGACGAATGGATTGAAACGTGTGTACAAGATGTCCACACTGGAGTTGGTAGACTGTTCAACTACATCAACACCATCAAAGGCTTGACGGCCATCCGTGATGCATTGTGGGAATTACTCACACAGGTATGATTTGAATTAAATTGATTACTTTAGGAACATTTTTCAGATGATCGTATTGAGTCGGGAAGCTTGACATAATTTTGTTTCAATTTTTTTTTATCTCAAAATCCAATAGCTGTTCATGCCGTTTATACCTCCCTGATTTGTTATTAGGGACATTACGAAACAGGATGGGAAGCCACAGGATGGTGCTCATGAATAATTTATGCATGAGCTTTAACAAAGTGGGCGGAGCTTAGCATGAAATTCTGTCTTAAATTTTTTAGGACGATTAAGTTTCCAGCAAACACAGGATGTCCGTAGTCCTCCCTATTACTATAAATTATACAGCTTAGTCTGTGTATGTGATAATAAGTCTTTGTGAGCTTGTATTTATTATTAAATAAAGTTGTTTGTTATTTTAGGATGAAGATGTGGTCGACTGGAAGGTAGCATGTAAACATATTATGAGCCAACCATTGTCTCTATGGGGAGAATTCATTAGGCCACTATTCCTAAACAGAGCTCAGGTAACCGCCTTTTCAAGTATCGTATTATATCCAGATCACAATTTGTCGTATTTTGTGTTCTATTTTTTCTACTACTCAATGGCTTGGTATTACAGTGTCTATTCAATTCAATTTATTCCAGATTTTACAAAACAAACAATAATACATACATCACACACACACACACACCCTACAGCGAACTCAATAGGAATACATATATGCTATACTGTATCTCTGCTGCTAGAATATTGTTGAAATAGGATTTTTTGGTAAACCTGTTATACCACCCTCTAGGTATATTTGCCATAGAAAGTTGCAAGGCAAGGCAGTGAATGTGTTAATTAAACATTGTGGTTGTGTTCAAATTAAAAAATTGTTTTTCCTGTCAGGCTATTTTACAAGATGACCTGGATAAAACTACCAGCACTATACAAACTGCCACCAATCAGGTAATACAGGAGATCAACTCGAATCCAGATGAAAGAGACATCGCAGCCTTTGTGTGGACAGAGTCTGTTAATGATATGCCAAATACAGCAGTCTGGACCGGAGCAACACAGAAGGCTGATGCCGGTGGTCTGTACATGAAGACTAGAGCGTTTACAAATCAAGTACAAAAGTAAGAGGATCAATATTTTTAGTAATCAGATGTACTAGGTTCTTTAAAGGCCACACAAGTATTTTGTATACAATGACTTATATTATATTCTTTATCCAGGATTGATTTTTTAGCTACTGTGAGTGAGTGGCCGAGCAGTTAAGACAGTGGAACCGTAATTAGCACAGGTTTGAGGCTCACTCGCTTCATGGTTCTGGTGGTAGAACGAGTCTTCTCGGATAAGGAATATAAACTGTAGGTCCAGTGTACACATCTAGCTCATGGTGCACTTTAAAGAACCTAGTACATCTTTTGAGACGAGTAGGGGGTTACTCCGGTGTACTAGCAGATCACAGCCACTGATCATAACTGGGCCCACTGGGAGACCAGTCTTTGACTGAAGAGGTCACCCAGTATAAATAAAATATTTTAATTCAATCATTACAATTTTATTTTGTATGTAGTCTGTGCTCAGTATTTAACACACAACTACAAAAACTCCTTGAAGACTTGTCCAGTTATACACAGCAGCAAGTAGACAAGAAAGATACCAAACACCAAGTCACTAGCTCTACAGGGGTGCCATTTGACCGTTATGCTGACACAGAAACACTTCATAGCTTCCTCCAAATAGCATGTATCAAATGTGTTCATAGGTTTGTTTCTGTTCCTCATTTTTACCTTGCATAATTATAATAATATATAATTATTATTGCATATTTGTGTGCATTAATAATCTTTCATTGTCAATGTATTTGCGGGCGCATGTGTGTGTGCGCTGTAATGTTTTGGATGAGTTTAATTGAGGCCTTCCATTTATTTGTGAGAAGGCTATGACATGAATCGGACCTCATATACTGTACCATCCTTTGATAGAGACATAGTTGCATTGATGCCACAAGTGCATTGACTATGTATTTATGTTCAAACAAAGTACATACAACATCTTAACAAATAAATTTAATCTTGTTAGAATTATAGAACATATGAGTTTACATCTAGAGACTTGTCAAAAACACCTGGCTGAGAAAAAGCAACTTCCAGAAGACTGTACCATTATTGTTGACAGGTAAGTTAAAATGAACTGGTCAGAAATGTTATATTTAATATATGTACTTAGTAATTTATAGGAAATTTACATTGATTAGCGAAGTCACAATTTACTGCTGATAATACAATATAATAACAAAGTAAAAGGACAGCAAAACTGCAAACCATTTTTGAGTTTCAATCTGTAGGTCTTAGACAGGTAGAATTGAATGCAAGCAAAAATAATAATATCCTTTATGCAGGTGCTTGGCCCTTGGAAGAATATGTCAAGCAGTGACTGAGTTGGCTCCAAATCTACAAGTATGTGTTACCATTGCAGAACAAAAGAACAAAAAACAAAGACAATCAAGGTATACATTTTCATCACTTCTCTCTGGCAGTTTATAACTCTTCGAATGGTCACAAACCCCTGGGGTTTTTTCTGGAGATCACTGCGGAGTTTTGATGTGAAAGGGTTTATTTTTTAATATAAATAATATTTGGAAAAATATACATTACTTTTTGTATAGTGCTTACATTTCCATGTATTATATTATTTTGTATTATTGTTCTATAATATTTAGGACCCCAGCTAAGTCCTCATGGTTCTCAAGAAGCAAGCCAGCCCCGGTAAGCACACCTCATTTACTACAATAACACTAGTAGCATAAGGATAGTAAAGGCCAATTTACAGAAACAAAAATATAGAATCTATTTTATTCTTGTGACAATTTACACATAACGCTGTGCGGTGAGCGGAAACTCATACCCAGTACCGTTTTGATTTCACGATCATTCGGGAAACCACCTCACGACATAGATACAGATTCTACGTGGTATACATGGTTTTCCGCTTACCATTACAACTTGTGTAAATTGGCCTTAAACAGTAAAAAAAAAAACACAGAATATATTGGTAGGAATGTTACCTTAAAAAAAAGATGATAATGTTTGTAAATTGTAGAAATGCCAAAGTGCAACCAAGGTATGTTATATTTAAATATATATTTTATAGACTGTAGAAGTGACAGAGTGGAACCAAGTTAAGAAATTACTGCAAGACAAAAGTCAAGAAGCTTTTAGGTAGGTTGTGTAGAGTGCAGTGTCTATGTCATCACTATATAAATTAAACAAACTTATTATCATTACAGGCTTGTAACAAAGTTGGCAATTCCCAAAAATGTATGAAAACCATTAATGCAAGAAAAATTGATGTTACTTCAACCACAATCTCGTTAAAATGTATTGCACAAAAAGTTGCTTTTTAATGATGTCATTAATACAAATATTAGAAATACTGATATTATTTTATTGTCCATAGTAATTTAAAATGGAAATACATTTGAAACTGGCATGAAATATAACAAAAATAGATATACTTATCAAATTCAGAAGATTACAACAAAATACACAAAAATACTTACAAAAAAAATAAATAAATAAAAATACTTAATGTGTATCTGTTTTCTATGCTTAATTGTGTTTTAAAATGTTTTTCTTTGCACAGTATATGGGGTGATTATACAGCGCAGGCATTCTTGGATGATTATCAGACTGCTGTGTTAAAGTGTACACCAGCTACTCTTCTAGCAGCATGTACAGTAAGTCATGCATCACACATGGGGGGGGGGGAGGGTTCATGTATCATGCATGGAAGAGTCATGCATCATGCATGGCAGAGTCATGCATCATACATGGAGGGGTCATGCATCATGCATGGAAGAGTCATGCATCATGCATGGAGGGGTCATGCATCATGCATGGAAGAGTCATGCATCATGCATGGAAGAGTCATGCATCATCCATAGAAGAGTCATGCATCATACATGCAGGGTCATGTATGGAGGGTTCATGCATCATGCATGGAAGAGTCATGCATCATGCATGGAAGAGTCATGCATCATGCATGGAGGGGTCATGCATCATGCATGGAAGAGTCATGCATCATACATGCAGGTTCATGTATGGAGGGTTCATGTATCATGCATGGAAGAGTCATGCATCATGCATGGAGGTGTCATGCATCATGCATGGAAGAGTCATGCATCATACATGCAGGGTCATGTATGGAGGGGTCATGTATCATGCATGGAGGGGTCATGTATCACACAAGGAGGGTTCATGCATCACACTTGGAGGGTTCATGCATCACACTTGGAGGGTTCATGCATCACACTTGGAGGGTTCATGCATCACACTTGGAGGGGTCATGCATCACACTTGGAGGGTTCATGCATCACACAAGGAGGGTTCATGCATCACACTTGGAGGGTTCATGCATCACACTTGGAGGGTTCATGCATTACACTTGGAGGGTTCATGCATTACACTTGGAGGGTTCATGCATTACACTTGGAGGGGTCATGCATTACACTTGGAGGGTTCATGCATTACACTTGGAGGGTTCATGCATTACACATGGAGGGTTCATGCATTACACTTGGAGGGTTCATGCATCACACTTGGAGGGTTCATGCATCACACTTGGAGGGGTCATGCATCACACTTGGAGGGTTCATGCATCACACAAGGAGGGTTCATGCATCACACTTGGAGGGTTCATGCATCACACTTGGAGGGTTCATGCATCACACTTGGAGGGTTCATGCATTACACTTGGAGGGTTCATGCATTACACTTGGAGGGGTCATGCATCACACTTGGAGGGTTCATGCATCACACTTGGAGGGTTCATGCATTACACTTGGAGGGTTCATGCATCACACATGGAGGGTTCATGCATCACACTTGGAGGGTTCATGCATTACACTTGGAGGGTTCATGCATCACACTTGGAGGGTTCATGCATTACACTTGGAGGGTTCATGCATCACACATGGAGGGTTCATGCATCACACTTGGAGGGTTCATGCATCACACTTGGAGGGTTCATGCATTACACTTGGAGGGTTCATGCATCACACTTGGAGGGTTCATGCATTACACTTGGAGGGTTCATGCATCACACATGGAGGGTTCATGCATCACACTTGGAGGGTTCATGCATTACACTTGGAGGGTTCATGCATCACACTTGGAGGGTTCATGCATTACACTTGGAGGGTTCATGCATTACACTTGGAGGGTTCATGCATCACACATGGAGGGTTCATGCATCACACTTGGAGGGTTCATGCATCACACTTGGAGGGTTCATGCATCACACTTGGAGGGTTCATGCATCACACTTGGAGGGTTCATGCATTACACTTGGAGGGTTCATGCATTACACTTGGAGGGTTCATGCATCACACTTGGAGGGGTCATGCATCACACTTGGAGGGTTCATGCATCACACTTGGAGGGTTCATGCATTACACTTGGAGGGTTCATGCATCACACTTGGAGGGTTCATGCATCACACTTGGAGGGTTCATGCATCACACATGGAGGGTTCATCCATCACACAAGGAGGGTTCATGCATCACACTTGGAGGGTTCATGCATCACACTTGGAGGGTTCATGCATCACACTTGGAGGGTTCATGCATCACACTTGGAGGGTTCATGCATCACACATGGAGGGGTCATGCATCACACTTGGAGGGGTCATGCATCACACATGGAGGGTTCATGCATCACACTTGGAGGGTTCATGCATCACACTTGGAGGGTTCATGCATCACACATGGAGGGGTCATGCATCACACTTGGAGGGTTCATGCATCACACTTGGAGGGTTCATGCATCACACATGGAGTGGTCATGCATCACACTTGGAGGGTTCATGCATCACACATGGAGGGTTCATGCATCACACATGGAGGGTTCATGCATCACACATGGAGGGTTCATGCATCACACATGGAGGGTTCATGCATCACACTTGGAGGGTTCATGCATCACACTTGGAGGGTTCATGCATCACACTTGGAGGGTTCATGCATCACACTTGGAGGGTTCATGCATCACACATGGAGGGTTCATGCATCACACATGGAGGGTTCATGCATCACGCATGGAGGGTTCATGCATCACGCATGGAGGGTTCATGCATCACGCATGGAGGGTTCATGCATCACGCATGGAGGGTTCATGCATCACGCATGGAAGGTTCATGCATCACGCATGGAGGGTTCATGCATCACGCATGGAGGGTTCATGCATCACGCATGGAGGGTTCATGCATCACACATGGAGGGTTCATGCATCACACATGGAGGGTTCATGCATCACACATGGAGGGGTCATGCATCACACATGGAGGGTTCATGCATCACACATGGAGGGTTCATGCATCACACATGGAGGGTTCATGCATCATACTTGGAGGGTTCATGCATCACACTTGGAGGGTTCATGCATCACACTTGGAGGGTTCATGCATCACACTTGGAGGGGTCATGCATCACACATGGAGGGTTCATGCATCACACATGGAGGGTTCATGCATCACACATGGAGGGTTCATGCATCACACTTGGAGGGTTCATGCATCACACTTGGAGGTGTCATGCATCACACTTGGAGGTGTCATGCATCACACATGGAGGTGTCATGCATCACACTTGGAGGGTTCATGCATCACACTTGGAGGTGTCATGCATCACACTTGGAGGTGTCATGCATCACACATGGAGGGTTCATGCATCACACTTGGAGGGTTCATGCATCATGCATGGAGAGCCTTATGTATGGGGAATATACATCAAATATAGAGGTTATTCATGACATGAATTTTTGTAGAGATTCAAGTAAGTATGTCACAATTAGCTGATACCAAATATTATAAATTTAATTTAGCAATGGGCAGCGGTTGACATAGAAGAAGAAACTGAAGAAGGCAAGAAGATTAGCTCCAAGATAAGGCTTCCTGTCCAGGTTAGTGAGAATGTTCATAATGATATCAATGACAAGTCACATCTAATGTCCTTTAGTGCACATATATTAGCTCCAAGTGTGAATGTATTTACTACATGAAACAATATTGTAGGGAGCTTTTGATTTGTACGACCTATGACCTATGACTTACACATATTGTGTAGTGGGTCATCACTTGGATGTAGAATCCACAATTGTATTGATTGAGGAAACATATACCCAATGTCCCCGTATGCGCACATTGAATTAACACGACATAAATAGTACATATCAAGGTTGTCTAGTAAGTTGTCGCAAATTAAAAAGTCCTTATCATAAACAATGCTTTTACTAGAGCAGACTATGTTTATTATATGTAAATAATTGAATCATATTACTGACATATTTTAATAATTAATGCTATAAACTTTTCTTTCTTACTTTATCTGAAGGCTGTTTACAAAATTGAGCATTTAAGCTGTTGAATTATTTCATATATACACAGTATATATCGTATTGTTCTTACTTTCAGTGTTCTTGGTATGTGCAATCACTCTTGTTTGAGTTGTGCTCAGAAATCAACCGAGTTGGTGGACACGCCCTTTCCAGGTTTGTATTATTCCATACAGGTCTACAGTTATTTATTATTTTGATATGAGTGTGTGATTGTGAGAACCTTAAGGAGTAACTATTCATTCGTTTATTTTAGATTTTATATCATAATCCAGAGCTATGCTCGACGCGATTATGAGGTCATGTGAGTGAGTGAGTGAGTGGCCGAGCGGTTAAGACAGTGGAACCGTAATTACGTAGCCATAACATCGGCAGGGGTTCGAGGCTCACTCACTCCATGGTTCTGGTGGTAGAACGAGTCTTCTCGGATAAGGACTATAAACCATAGGTCCAGTGTACACAACCTGCTCGTGTGCACTTTAAAGAACCTAGTACATCTTTCGAGACGAGTAGAGGGTTACCCCGGTGTATTAGTACATCACAGCCACTGATCACCAACTGGGCCCTCTGGGAGATCAGTCTTTGACTGAAGAGGCCACCCAGTATAAAGATAAAACAAACAAACAAACAAAGTTCCGAATATGAGCACTGTTTCAATCATTTGATAGTATTATTATATAATTTACACAGTGGTACACTACATTATCATAAAGAAAAGTAAATGTACATTTCCACTTTAATAAGTGTCTCCCCAAAAAGGGGTGTCCTAAAGCGAGTCATATGGCCGAGCGGTTAAGGCAGGGGCGCCGTTTACCGTACCTAAAGAGCCAACAACATCGGCAAGGGTTCGAGGCCGACTCGCTCCTAGTTCTGGTGGTGGAACAAGTCTTCTCGGATAAGGACTATAAACCGTAGGTCCAGTGTACACAGTTATAACCTGTGTGTACTTTAAAGAACTCGGTTCATTATTCGAAAAGAGTAGGGGGTTACCCCGGTGAACTGGTTCACATAATAGCCCCTGTACCTGGGGGATTAGCCCCTGTATCTGGGGGATTACCACCTATCTGATAGGACAGTGATTAATTCACTATTGGTAATCCTTGGCCACATTGCCAAAAGACATATATAATAAAAAAAATTAAATAAGTAGGTGTTCTATTACACCAAATCAAATGTGAAAAATTCAAAATCTCTGCCAAGCGATATGCGTGTAGAAAACGAAACATTGATTTGCCGGTACGGAACCGGAACCGTGCTGGAACAGGTGTGAAAGACCCTTAAATCCAAAGATAAGAAGCACTGTGTTTCCTCAATGCTCAAAAAAAGGGGTATTGAAATTGCATTAAAGCAATTAGCGAATTCACTTTACAAACACAAATACATAATTTAACTTTGTGTTTTCAGAATTACTATTTGTAAACTGGTACAGAGCGTTACTGGCGGTATTATGAATACCTACAAAGAATTGCTAACGTCAAAAGAATTAGGAGTTCAGTTGTCACAGCCTAGAGTGATACAGCTGCTATTTGATCTAAGATTTGTATATGAAATTATGTCCGGAAGAGGAGATGATAAAAAGGTAATCATTACTTTATATATATATAATAATAATAATAATTTATTGGCACTGCACTTTTTTTTTTATCAGTGGCACACTTCAACTTGTGAAGGTGCGTCTAAGAAAACGAAACAAAAAGAAGAGAAAAATACAACTATAGGAATATACATTCCTGCTAAAATAACAAAAGAACTAATTAAACCAACTTCATGACAAGTTACAACTTATAGAATATAGTACAAACAAATAAATAAATAAATAAAAAAGTTACAAAATGAAATTCAAAAAATATACAGTAACGTAAAACACACAGCAATGGGGAACAAATACTCAGATATTTTAAGGAGAAATCTCCTATTCTATGCTTTACACACGTATTAAGCTCTGTCTACACTATCAAACTTTATGTGACAAAATGTGGTGTGCCCATATATGGACATGATGATGTCATATCAGTACCATATTTGAGCATATCACTACCATATCTGGGCACATACATTTGTTGTCACATAAATTTTATAATGTAGACAGAGCTTTACAATATTTATCAAAGAAGCGGTTCATTGCTCTTCATAACATAGAGCAATATTTCCAATAATCGAGGAAGAGAGGGATTGTCCAACATTTCGGTCATTCTCAGTTCTTTATTATTCCCCCAATCACTGAGCCTCAATACTCTTAATAGCATTTCAACGTTCAGCATTGAGAATCATGTCACAAATAATCTAGATAGGTTGTATAAATCTGTTATAAAGATCTTTAATTATTTTGAATAGTCTAAATGTGTTATTCAATTTGATAAATTCCCGGCATATAAATGTAATTCACACATTTTCATTAGTTGAACTCTACAAATGTATACAAACACATTTTATTTTTTTCCTCACCGTTCTGGTCCCATGGAACTAATTTGTTCTCGTCCACATCCTATCGAACCTAACACTCATTGTGGATGTTATGTCTTTAGTATTAATTATTCAGTTGATTTAAATTGGTTTTCTACAGTGTGATAAAGGGAGGGATTTCTGATTCACCTAGCTTTATTTGTACATGTCCCTACGGAATGACAAACGACTCTAATGTTAGGAATCCTAACACATTAAAATAAACATTAAAACATAAACCTCAAGCTGTTATGAAAGAGTATCATAACCTATGACTGACTATTCAGTATAAATAAATCTTTTGTCTGATGAAATCTTAAGAGTTTAAAATGTTCAATAATATACAAATAATTAATGTTTATGAGTGTAATGATACAAATAATGGCATGAGGTGAATGATGAAAGGTTATATTTCACCGAGGCGACAGGTAATGGTTGTAAATTTATTTTTCTACGCGAAAAACATTTTTTTCCCTACGCAAAAAATAGAGAAAAAAGTACTATTAAACATTCAATAGTGCATACTATTGCATGCTATGCAACCCATACATGTCAAATCAAATGACAAGAATTTATTTAGGGTGTTATATGATATATATATATATATATAAATCCCAAATATTTTGATTGTGGAAAATAAACAGATTACAAAGATTACTATAAATCATAGACAGATACTTGGTAATCACCTGTCTTGTTTTAGTAACAACACAAAATAACTTTAGTGTAATAATGCCTCACTTTTTTAGATTAGATTGTAATGTTTAATGAGGGATAGAATAAACTATATGATATGATTGTATGTATTGTATTAGATTTTTCATAAATAAAATGTTGATTTATTTGATATAAGACGTCATTAATGTAGTGTATGCTTTGTTTAAGAGAGAAAAACAACTTTGGTGACATGGGGCGTGGGGAATATTGTTGTGCCACAATTCAACTTTTATTGGCAGAGAACAACAAGAGTAACAAAAGTAGCATTAGGAGTATTGATTGAAAAGGAAAAAACATAGAGTACATAAAAATAAAACAGAATTACGGCTGATTCATTTGAAATATTAGGAACCACAATTTTGAAAATTACTTGACAACTTTATTCTGATCTTTATTCTATTTCAAATATGTATATTATACAACAAAGGGTCAACGATCTTTTAGCATAAGCTTTTCATATTGCATACATAAGTAAATTATAATCCTCTCTAAAACCAGATTTAACATTTTATGACACTTTTAAAAATGCTTCATATTGCATAATGAATTGTATTAATATAATAATTGCTGAAATGCTAAAATTTCAGCACTTTTTGCACTACTTAACATCTCAACATGCAATAACTATAATTGACTGAGCTATCTCTGTAAAACTGATACCTTAAAGTCATTTTACTTAGTGTATTGAATGCTCTATCTTCAAGGTTAATGTCACTTACACGACTGAAGTGGAAAAGTTGATTGACCGTTTCGAATCAAAGATTGACCCCTTTGACCTGGATGTTTTCACCGTCCACATTAACTCTAACCTTTCAAGACACATTCATCGCAGTTCGGTAAGTGCCGTTTTACGCTCTTAATTAGTCTTACCATAATTATACCATCATAGATATCTGTCAATAATGGAAATCTTTCACAAACATAATGGTTGACCTATTAAGGCCTCAGGTAAAATCTTGATTATATTTCATTGATCTTGTTGCACTTGTTGTATTCACAATGACCTACTCCGACCACTTAAGACAACAACCAAACAGTTAACTCTACAAAATTGCTCTGAATGAATCCTTACAATTGGATGTACTGTTAAAACTACGCTTGAGTATGATGCCACATCTTCCACCACTACTATATTTGACCATTTTCATGCAAATTGCATTAATTTAAATATCTGAGTGCAAAAATATAGGATTTTTTTGTTATTGCTACAAATGATGTAAACAATTTATGCGCTCTGTTGAGATTTGTACAAACGAAACCAACCCTTTCCACTAAATTTGACACGGTTTTATGTTTAGAGTGTATTTGGTACAATATACCTGTACCAGTTATTTTTAACTCAGTATTGTAAATGCTGCAATATTTTACATTTTTTAATTTAAATATTACAGTTGATGTAATGAATTTGATTTAATGTTTTATCTTGCCAAGGAAGAAACATTTTATAAATTGCATTTTTATTGTATTCATTAATTTATTCATAGATCTTACTAGGAGCCTTGGCTAGCCCCGAAAAGCATGTGTACTCCAGCCATAAAGCAGTCCAAGCTGGCCACCAAGAACAGCATAACATACTGCCACTGTCAACAAGCCAGGCTAGGTTTAACCTGCTTCCACTAAGCTCACAATCCACACAAATCCTACCAACAAGTTTGCCAAGAGCACCACAAACTGTAAGATAATTGATAATTATTATACCGTAGTAAAGTTTTTTTTAGAATAGAAGTATAAACGTAGTTTTAAATTTTGTGTGAAAAAAAATGTGATGTGCCCATATATGGACAGGATGATGTCATATCACTACCATATTTGGACATATCACTATTATATTTGGGCACATAAAACTTTTTTGTTAAACTAGTTTGATAGTGTAGACAGAGCTTTACACAAACTGGAGAGCAATTTTGAATATAATTTGCAGCTTCTTTTTTTTCTCTGAATTTCAAAGTATTGCATTTCTGAGTTGCATTTCAGCCCAGTTCAAGAATGATTTAATCACACAGACAAGAAAAGAAGTATTGTTCCTGTATAAAAGAAGGAATCAGAAAAAAAATTAACATTACTAATACTCGGCTAGCAGAGTTCTTGTAATTCACTGTCCTCTTTCCACCACTCCTGACAATAACTGCATGTACAATAATTTCAAAGTGGCGCGGATTGTCTGTGTCCTCCAAAATGTTTTGAAATGCCTTTGTAATCCGTTCATATTCACTCATGGTCTTTGTCATCAGTTACTCGTTGTTGTGTCCGAAATGATTGATTATACTTTGCTTATAATAGTTCACAGAGTTGATGATGTTACCGTTTCAACATCCATTTAACTTGTCCGCATACGCAGCTAAAGATTCCACAAGGTCACCATGCCCTCTAGATAACAAATCACTATATATGTTATTGCGTTTAAAAAAAAGAAAATTCTAGATAAAATAAATTTAATGTTTTCAATCATTTTTTGAATAATTTTTAAAATACAAAAAGGAGCAAGCATTAGCTAGACATAGGCCTGAACAGGTTTAACTGCTCTTTTTCAAACATTTACAAAACAATAATTAATAATAAACAAAAAGTTAGAAAGTTATTTAAAATGACATAATGTAATCAATTATACAATTCAATTAATACAAAATAATATAAATGAGTTACATTACAATTTAAATGAATTTAAACAGGAATAATTATCAGAATAAATGTATCATATTCGTAAAAGCACTGTTCTATTTTTCTTGTTAGTAAATTAATTAAATTTGACAATCTGCAGTTAGTTGCACAAACAAGGGGATTTTCATCTTGTTTTGAAAAATATTCTCGCTATTCTTTGATATGATTTATTTTTATACTTTTGTGTAGGGACAATGCAATCTATAATCCCTTGTAATCAATTTCATCTGACATGAAATGTTGTTTGTTATAATACTAGATTAATTTGTTCCAAGTAATAGCAATTGCACTCATTCATTTTTCTTTGTGTTTCGTATTTCCATTGTTTTCTTCCTCAAGGCTATAGTATTTAAACTAAAGATGATGGCTTACTTGATTTATATTCATTCATTTTTTTATGGCGTTTAACAGAAAACGGAGCACATTTGATGCTTGTGAAAGTGACAAAGTGATTTTAGTTTTCTAGTAATTACTCCGCTTGTGTGAAAACTCGCTGCCTAGTTTGCGTATCGTATGAACAATGCCCTGAATTTGGTTACCTTTAGGCTATCAGAAGCTGAAAATTACAATTTCAATTGCCACACATTTTAAGATAATTCTCATTGTAATATGCATTATTTTATCAATTCTGCGGCTGTAGGATTATCGTACAGTACTGTATACACTTTCAAAATGAAGAGGACACTTTTGATGTTGGGGAAGTTATATGTATTGTTTTGCTAATATTTATACCAATCATCAGAAGAAGTAGTCTAATTTCAACTTAACCTAGAAATGAAATGAAATATCTTTTGTTTGTGATGCTAACTGAAAATTGGATTTATTGAAAAAAATTTTTAAAAAATACCATTAAAATAGCTGTAACTTCTTTGGCTGTATAAACTAATTATTTTGTTGATAGTTAGTAGTTAAATGCAAATTATTAAATGGTTTAATTTATCAAGCAAGATTACAAATGATACCGTTGAACAACAGAAATGGGTTAATGCTTAATGTTAATTGTACAGTACATTATTCAGTTTTATCGATTTTTAGGAGTTTCTTTGTTCTGCCAAAATGCATAACTCATTCACTACCATAAGTACACATTCAACAACAGACAACAACATTCTTGTTCGTTCATTTCAAATCAATTGTAGTCAAATTGATTTTTTTTTAAAGCCTACACAAAAATAAAACATATATAATTGTTTTTCTGACCTGTTTTTATTGTATTTTTTTTGGTCAAATAAATAAATTTAATTAAATTTTATTTTGAACAATGCTCTTGGTTTTGTTAACAAATTTAACTTCCCTAGACTCATGGTCTAGGATATTCATTTTAAATGCATAGGCAGTTACAGTATTATAATATATTTTTACATTTTAAGTATATAGTATATTTTAAAAATGTCAAGATTTTCTATAAAATAATACCAGTATCTCATTAATGTTTTTCTTTAATGTATATTTGTCACAGTAATTTAGAGTCTTTAATGATGCATTCACTAATCTTACATGCATGTTGTCTTGTAATTCAAACCAGTCGATGTTGTTGAAATTTTAGTTCATTAAAATTATTCATAAACCTGAGAAATATTTTATAAATAAATAAATCTAAAGCAAGATATGAAAATTTTTTATTTGCCGAGTGAGTACATCTAGTGAAAATGTAAATTTGATTCATAGTTTATTAAAAACATAATTTTATCTTTGTGAATTTAGCCTCTTAGCCCATCTGCTTACAAGAGTCCACCCGCAGCGAAACTGGCGTTAGAGAAGGTGACATCAAAATCTGGATTCTTTTACTCAAGACTTGGCTCGCTGAAAACAGGATGGTTAGCAAACATTGGAAAGGAGTAGAGATGATGGACATGCAGTACCAGTAAGACATATGTCTTAATTAAGTTCATATTTAATTAAATTATTATAGACTATCCTGGATTAATTATGTGCACCTTGATGTGCCTAAAGAAATTTGTTTTCCTTATTTCAACTATTTGACTTTTGAAACAGTGAATCTCTTGAACCATGGATGAATTATTTTTAAATTTATTTAAATATTTCCCCTATGCTTGAATCATAAATGAACTAGTTAAGATTGCTCCACAGTAATAACATTACGGTTGGGATAAATATCAGGGAAAGGGTTGTATTTGGAGGCTAACTTGAACACTTTGGCCATACAATAACAGAGTTCGTATGTACAGTACTATTGAATGTCCATAATTACTACAGAAATGTGTACGAAATTAGAGATAAATACACTGTACTATTGAAGAGCAAACTGCACAAAATTATAATTGACTTAAATTATGGTAAGCCTGGTAAAAAAAGGCACAATAATTATGGACAAACGACCCATGCCACAAGAAGGCCTGCTGTACAAGCGTACGACACAGTGTGGTGGCCTTTTAATTCTATGATGCACCAAGCAACAGTGTTAAGCAGAAGGATTGTTTGACCTGATGTGTACAAAACTACTATGGACAAATTTGTATCAAGACTACTGAAATTAAACAAGTTGATAACTCTGCAGCAGCTTATCCTCACCAATTTGCTTCCTGCCCAGGTTTGGAAAACACTACAGTATTTTAATGCAGCGTTGTTGTATCAATTGTACTGTCTTACTGTCGGGCTTCATCGAATTATGTGCAACAAAACAGAAAAAAAAACAAGAATAGAGGCCACAATATACTGTATATTTCTACACATCATATTATATGAATGAGTTAACCACATTGGTGGCGCTGTTTACAATAGTTGTAATTTCAGCTGGTTAGTCACAACACTCATTTGATATTGAATGATCCCGTAAGTCTTTGGAGACCTGATCGAGGGAAGGTAATTTCACGGCCTATTGGTTATCAGTTCATAATATTATTGGACAACCATGACCTGAGTTATATTCTGGGTCTTGCCTTCTGTAACGTTGTATATTTCATGTGTCTTAATGTACTCTGCTTCTCAACCGTATTTATCAATGGAATTATGGAATTACCGTTATAGATATTCATCATCTTTTACCGACAATTACAAAGAAAAGGAAAACATGGACATTATTTTAGAAGTTGTGACCTAACGGCAAGGATACAATTCATAAAACTACTATAAATTTAGAATTCAGTACTTTTTTTATACCAATGACATTAAAAGACTAAATACAGAATGCTTCACTTATTTGTGATCAAAGTATTTCCATTCATTATTTTTATTAACGTTTTTTTTTATTGAATTCTTTACTGATTATTGTAGCATATAAAAAATAAATGGAATTTCTAAAGTAGTTTGAAGGTGGTAGATATTAAAATATTTATTTCTATTTATTAAGTGACGATGCCAGTAACATGCTAAATGTTTTTTGGTAGGCCTATAGTTAAGAATTATTTAATGATATTTTGGGTGTATGTTGATTAAATAACACCTCGTTAGAGTTGAAAACAAATTCTGTTGGATTTAATTCTTTTTCTGGGCATGTTCTCAAAATATTTAATTATGTAGAATAATTAAATGGAAAATTAAATACACACTTGTCACGCACTGTCTACACTATCAAACTTTATGTGACAAAACAATGTGATGTGCCCATATATGGACATGATGATGTCATATCACTACCATATATGGTATATCACTACTACTCACTATACCATATTTTGATAGTGTAGGCAGAGCTTTACATAACCAATAATATTGAACATAAACATTAAATTACATTAATGAAATGATAATGTATTAAATGTTATTAAAGAACTAATTTTTTCAGTTGTATAATTTTTTTTTATGGGATAAAATTACTTGGACCATTAACTACAGTAATTAAATTATATTAAAAATCATTGATAGAATTGTGTACATATAAACCTATCTAGTAAAATAAATTTAAAAAAAATAATATTTCATGTGAGTTCTTTTTTTCAAGCCTAAGTTTTTTTTCTTTGAATTTGAATACGGTAATGTTTTTGATTGATGTTTGAAGTTTTGTTGAATTGTCTGGAATATTAGAGAAATTGATTGACAGCCATGTGACCCCAATTTATCAACATGCATCTCCTTGCTACTTTTATAGTTCGAAACGTTGATCTTTCTTTGTCATTACATTTTATTTTGAAGTTATAAAGTAAACATCTTCTTATTCGTAAATAATTTTGTTAAAAAAAAAAGAATCTTCATGGAATTAATAATTGATTTTATTTATTGTAATATCATATCTTATTTATATCTATCAAAGTAATTAATAATATTGTTTTGGTCCAAACTGTCTATTTTAACTGGAGCATGTCTAATTATATTGTTTACGTTACGAGTCTCAATTACATAGTGTAAAAAAATAGTCGTATATAATTTACCTGGACTGATAACAGTAAAATGTGTAAATTTTGTAACTGTAGACGAAATGGTGATTATCGTTCTGTTGTGAATTAGACATTGGATAAATACTATAATTCCCGTAAGGGAATGTACTACCCTAACTGCTCCTCAGTAACTTGTATCGGATATCATGCGTAATTAGCTACAGTAAAAATACACAATTGTCGTTTCTACACCACGTTTGTGTCTGTTATTGCAGATATAGCTAATGAACTTGAACGAATGTTGTTAGTATGAATTGCATCGACCAATCACATTTCAGATTGAAGTCGTAGAATGAGGTAGATACAAATTAACTGTTAAGTGTCGGATATGTTAGTACATTTTGTACATTAATATTCAAGAATATTTCCGAATTTGTAAATGTAAAGTTGTTTGGTTGTATACCTACCAATTCCAGAATCTTTAATTCTAGTCTTAAATTGTGATCATTTCTATCTCAAAACTAAATACGAAGCCAACATGATGATTTTTTCCTCTTCTCTGGAAATAAAGGTTAGATGATGACAACATCTTTAGTAATAATAATAATAATAAATTTGGTCTTTTTTAAAGTGCATAATGCATAAAGCCTCTATGCGCTTCACCTAACATTTGCATGAAAACATGAATTTAATTAAATCCTTTATATAGAATGTATTTGTATTTAGGTTTTACCATAGATTTTCCAAGAGGTGATTTTCTCATTCTTGTTGTAAATATTGCAGTCTAATTGCTTGTTTCATTATTCAAAGAAAGCGAACTCTCGTTACCGCTACCCATCTTTATACTGTCGTTAGTTTTAGATTTGTTTCATGTAACAATAATTACCCACTAAGCCAAATTCTAAATATAGAAATTACTTTCAAGATATTCTATCCTATACAATTTGTTTTAATCAGAACCAAACATTAAACTAGATTTGAACTCGTCACTTTGACGAGTTCGGGTTATCCGCGCAAACGCAACATGCACATACGTTTTAAATATATGAACGGCAACAATTATTATGCCATCCTATGACATGAAATAAATATGTTTACAGTGCTGAATTGTACCTATTTTGTATCATACAGCATATTACAGTATTTACAGAATACACTGTATATGTTATATACAGTGTAGCGTAGACGAAATTACGAGACCCATCTTTTAAATCCAATTATTAACACGATGACGTTATCAAATTGACATATAAAGATAACTATTTTAGAAGATAATTATCTAAATAATTACATTAATACAAATTTGAAGAATTTTGGGCACGTACAAGTGAGATGCGCTCTCGTTTGCAAGAGATAAAAATATGACTTTTTGGATTCAACTGGCCATATGATGACGTCATGACATCAGAAAGACAATATTTGTATATGAATTCATATCTACAATTCAACAACTTTTATAATAAGTTTTAATCATGCACGTCACTTTTTATTCTGACGAGCTATAACAGATTAAAATTTACTGTAAAAATGAAAATAGGTGACCCAAGTTATTTACATTTTTTGACATGATGAAGTCATAAAAATTAAAATATTTTTAACTCATGCGAGAGATAGTTGATTGACGTAGACAATATTAAAATCTCAGGGGAAATGGAATAGGTATAAGCGAGATGCGCTCTATTTAATGTGATGAGCAATAACGAAAAGTAAAAAATCCTATATTTTACATTTGTGTGGCCATACGATGACGTCATAACATCCGAGAGGTAAAAATTCTGCATGAATTCATATCTACAACTTATCGTCTTGCATAATAAGTTAAAAAAATTGGGGGTCACCTTTGATGCGAGGAGCTATAATAGATTCAAAATTGGTATTATTTTGACAATATTTTATAAATTTTTCAACTAAAACATGCGCAAACGGTCTAAATCAACATGTTCGTATGACGTCATTTTAATTTTAAATGATATCAATCTTTTTTAAAATGAAAATAATAAAATCTGCAATCATCTTTACTTGCCTAGCGTTCTCTATAAGATAGTTGTAGTATAATAACTAAAACGTCAAGACATTCTCAACCATACTTTATTTTCTTTTGGAACCACATAGTGTACTGCAAACCTAACTGTACTACTACTAACTAGCCCAATCAAAAGCTCCCCAATATTGCAGGACACATATGTCTGGTTTTAGGAAGGTTGAGTAATTTATTTAAAATTTAGGACCTGTCCCTCTTTTCAAATTCTGCATCTGCCATTGATTTAATTAGTGACCATCAATATGGAACCTTTTTTCTAACAATGAAGTTATAAGCACTTCCATTTACTACAAATGGTAAATTGACTTAGCCAGGACAAGGAAGACTAGCAAAACATACCCCATCTATCGCTACCAGATTTTCTGCTTTGTGTTTTTACATGGTCATTATAATTAATCTGCTATCCATATTTATTTTGGGCTACAGCAGATCAGTGAAGGCCCCAATCCCTTGACCTTTCGAGACAGGCTTGCTATGATTGGTGCATGTTGTATGATCTTAATTAGTATACAGTAAACAAACTATAAATCAGTTTGATAGAGGTGTTATGTGACATGGGTAAACAGATTAATTAGCAAGGTGCTGACCTCAATCTTGTTATGATTGACAGCTAGACATCTTGGAATCCAGGTCAAAGATTTTGTTACCAACAAAAATAACTATTTTTCACATCAACCTTACTGTAAAGGTAAAATGATATGGACTATTACATTTATCTAGATATGCTTGCATGGAAATGTAGCTGGAGACACAGTGATCAGTTTTAACAGTATAATTTTTTTTTGTAAATAAATTAATTATTCAACTTAATTAACCCAATCAATTGCCCTTTGGAACCAAATTTCTTTATTTCTTAATTTATATCGTTATTTAGCAAGGAGTGGAGTTGTGGCTTGGTGGTTATGATGCTTGGCTACCACTCCAAGGGTTCAAGTCCCGTCACATGTCAGGATTTTTTCAAAGGACCAAATTACAACTCTACTCCCAAAAACTTGTAATAAGACTTTGTTTATGTAGAGCATCTTGTATATATGTTGTCTCTTGTGAACCTCTGAGGGTTCCTAATAGCTGGATGGATCACCCTCAATAAGTAAATAAATAAATAGTATGTTTGCATTCCATCCAGTGGCGGATCTATGATTTTAAAATGGAATCAAATGTCATATCTTTTGCATTATAATGTTCAAAATTATGTTGGAGGTGTGGGAGGTGCCCCAGAGCAGTTGAGCACCATTTTGATCCACTTATGACTATGTGCCAACAACAAGACACAGTGTACTAGTCTTTGCAATACACCTATTTAAATTAAAAACATAAAAACCTATTACCAAAACAGGAAAAATGACGATTAATGAAATCAGACTTTAAATAGGCCATTTTGCAGTTGTAATAAAGCTATTCACTTCTGTAAAAAAAATAAATACAAACAAATTATTTCACTTATAAAAAGACAATTAAATTACATTTTTTCAGGTAAATATTGTTTTTTTCAATCCAGTTTTTGATGTAAGTGAATAACTATTACCTGACATTGAAATGGCATATCCAACAACAAATTAAAAAAAAAACATTTGGGGGACAATATATCTTTAATAACTTGTTAAAGATTGGTCAGTTGAAAGCAGTCTGGACATTCCATTTATATCATCATGATTGATTTAATGTCTACATATAGCACTTGACAAATTGATCATATTACCTGTTGTAAGATTTAGGTTGGTTGATAGGTTAAGAGTTTGTATAGACAACCAGGTCAGCTTGTTACTTCTTGCTGGATTTAAGGGTCTGTACCTCCATAGATTTTGACTATTCATTTAAGGACTTGTTCAGATGGTTTTAATATGATGTGTACAGGCGTGGATTTAAACAGGCTTTAGCCCCTCCCCTCCCCCTAAAAATTGTTCAGCCATGTCTAATAAAACAATGACTATTTATGTTTTTCTGCAACCAGACGGATCGTTTTTATTGGGATCTGTTTAAATTAGCGGAGAACAAATGCGAGGATGTGGTGGTTGGTGTAAAAAGAATCAGCCTTACTAAAATTTACAAATGCACATGCTATGAGCAGATATTTGTTTGACAAATGTCTCATACAATCCCACATGACATGAAAGAAAATGAAAAGCTCATCTTTATTTTCCACATTATTATAAGTCTTGTTTGATAATAGAAATATAGAATTTCAAATTAATTATATGGTTTGAATTGAATAACATTGAGATGATAGCCTTTCTTATTAGTTGCTCTAGTTGTATGCTGAATGAATGATAACAGACACTATCTTCATAGACAGTTAAATAACACTATGGATAATCCTCCTTATTTGTTAATTGATAGATTTATGAAATTGTGCATTCAAATTTAGGTCACATTTAAATCACAGTCTCCTTAATATGTTATTTCCATTAAGGTTGTTAACAGTGTATTTGTATTATATGTTCTCTGGCCAACCACCATTTGTTATTGCTCTGATGTCATCAAACTTTAGACCAATCAGTATTAAGTATGTGTTCAATACCTTTTATAATTGAAAACATTTTTCTAGTAAGCACAGAAATGTTCTTGATCGTTCATGCATGAACTTTTGCTAATTTGTTGAAGATAAAATTCTGTCTGGATGATGTAATTGCTAAAAAAAACTGGTCTCTGATTTCCCTGATTGATGACATGTTTGCTGCCCTCAATAGTACTGTAGGTTTGTAATCATTTCATCAACATGCTGTACACATGTTATTTGTGTTGATGAATTTACAGAAAATATGTCTTTCAATTAATCTTGTGTGAAAGTAGGTATACCTACATATATTTGATGAAGGGCTAGTCTTGCCTGAAAGCTCTGCTAATATTTCTGGCTGTTTTACATTTTTATTTAGCTGTTTGCTTATTTTATCTTGTATCTCCATTGAGATCCAGCCACTGATACCCACAGCATTTTCATTTTCAGTGCTTATTTTATTTTGTATCTCCATTGAGATCCAGCCACTGATACCCACAGCATTGTCATTTTTTCAGTGCTTATTTTATTTTGTATCTCCAGTGAGATCCAGCCACTGATACCCACAGCATTGTCATTTTCAGTGCTTATTTTATTTTGTATCTCCATTGAGATCCAGCCACTGATACCCACAGCATTGTCATTTTCAGTGCTTATTTTATTTTGTATCTCCATTGAGATCCAGCCACTGATACCCACAGCATTGTCATTTTCAGTGCTTATTTTATTTTGTATCTCCATTGAGATCCAGTCACTGATGCCCACAGCATTGTCATATTTTTCCGTAATTTGCCTTTTGGACCTACATATTTGTTGATATTTTATATTTCTTGTCGCTGGTGGTAAATGATAACAAGTTTTTGGACTGTATTGTCCCCCAAGCCCATTGAAACATTTAACCAGTCATTATTTCAACGATTAACATTATAAATCCCCTGGACATTTTTTTGACAATTTTCCATCTTATACCTGCTCAAGCCTGTCCTTTTTAAGATAAATGTAATAGCCTAAAGATATAGCTAGCAGGGTTAACAAAGGTTCAACATTCGTAATATTCAATGCATATGCAATTAATAGTGTGTATATTAAGAGTTCAATAACATGTGCCTACCTGTCAAGATTAATATATGTGGATCTGGTGATAGTCTAAAGCTCTGTCTACACTATCAAACTAGTGTGATGTGCTCAAATATGGTAGTGATATGCTCAAATATGGTAGTGATATGCTCAAATATGGTAGTGATATGCTCGAATATGGTAGTGATAAATGCTCAAATATGGTATGGTAGTGAAATGATATCATCATATATGGGCACTTCACATTGTTTTTCTCAAAGTTTGATAGTGGACAGAGCTTAAGAGGCATAGGGTGGTTTCAGACTATGCACTTGTTTCTGCTGCATTGTTAACCCGTTAATTTAAAAATAGACTAAAAATAAAATAATAATTATAAAAACTGCATTTCTGCTAAATATGTGCTTCCAAATAACCATTTAAATTAGTGTTGGTCATTGAGAAAAAATGTTAGCATTATCCAAAATGTATGTATGCAGGCGGTCAAACATCCAAGATGCTACAGTTGTTGGTCAACAGCGGTCAATCGAATAACCTACACTTATTTAATAAAGTCAATGTGACAAGTATCTGACCTACACGTTAAATATCGGGCCGGTCTATCCATGCTATCAACGGCTCAATATGACAACAACATGACTTAGACGTTTAAATATCGGGCCGGTCCAGCTACGCTATATCACATTATCATCGGCTAAATAAAGCGATTGGGACAAGCACCTGACGAATACGCTCAAATAAAGGCCCCCTACGCCATCAATGATAGCGTCAGTAATTTCTACTCATGTCTGTTGTTAATTTGGTTTTTCATAGAACATACCTACTCCGCAGGAGTTAAACATTGATGATTAAAATAACATTATACATGAGTAACATTCCTGTCTTTCACATTCATCATTTTGAGTAATAAAACCTTGTTTCATAACAAGAACTACTGTATACCATATTGAATCAATAATACTAATCGATAAAGACATTCAAATATTCATGTTTCTAATGAATAATATAAATACTGTTTGAGAATATTTTATAAATTTTTTTTTGACAAAAAAAGTGTGATGTGCCTAAATATGGTAGTGATATGCTTAAATATGGTAGTGATATGACATCATCATGTCCATATATGGGCACATCACATGAAGTTTGATAGTGTAGACAGAGCTTAAGTTTGAAGTGATCTCTTCTAATTACTAATTAAAACGAGGGAAGAGTGAGCACTACTAAAACATTACAAAGTGCATTTTCAATTAGAAACCTTAATGTTGTTGGCCTATAATAATAATATCCTGGATTAATATAGCACCTAAAGTTGTGCAACCTCTAAGCGCTGAACATTATTACTCCAGTCATTTTTTTTTATTAAACACACTCCCATAATACAGCCACTAATCAGCATAAAGGTGTGTCTTGATCTTTCATTTCATTTTTCATTTCATTTCTTTATTCGACAACAAGCGGTCCAGGGGTTGCGACAGCAACAGAGCGCCATAACACATTTGTGTCCGCAACCCCTGTAACATACAACTTAATACAAGTTAAAAATGAATATAAAATATACAGAATATATAAAAAATTTAATTAATTTGTATTACTGTGTTACACAATTTAAAATACACCTATACAATTAAAATAAATTTAGCGTTGATCAAGCAGATATTTTTTCAATTTCGACAGGAAATTTTTAAAAGGAAGAGTAACTGCTTGATCTTTGATTATGGAGGGTAGTGATGACCATATAACAGGAAAATTGTTGATAGACGAATATTTTAAAGTATCGGTACGTGCAAAAGGGTTTCATTTATACACCTGGGTGGAGAGAGGCAAATATAGCTAAAGAATCTTTCCTAAGGATACAAGCAATGCGTCGAGAGTTGGATTCGAAACTCGATCTCTCTCACGATGCGTAGTCGAACGTCCAACATACACTGCGCCACATGCCCTATGCTCTATTCTGATCAGTCTTTTGGTTTAATACATTATTATCTTATACTGTATCTTATTTTAAAATGTATTATAAATGTTTTCTTAATTTGTAATGTATATTCTTGATTACATTTTACAATTTCCTCTTGTTTTTCCTTTAAATTTTCAAGAATATCCCCTGCTGGATGTGGCGTTTGATTGGTTTACTTGCGTAGGTTAATGTTACATGAGCTGTTCACATAATCATTCCATGATAAACTAATGAGGATTACTATCAAGGTTGCATTTCAGCTTATGTTTGAAACCTACAAAAACATCCAAACAAAATTGAGATTATACCGTAAATCTTCTAATAGTAACCCTCCTAATAGTAACCCCCCCCCCTCCCCTTCTAATAGTAACCCACCTTATAAGTCAATCTATAATAATAACCCACTACTCTAATAGTAACCCATGGGGGTTACTATTAGAGTCACAAAAACTTGAAAATGAGGAGATAATGCATGTTGATCTCGAGAGTCGGGGAGGATTGAGTGTTTTTGAGTTTATAAAATAAAGTTAGAGTTCAACCAAATTTGTTTATTCGTACTGTTTTATTATTTTGCTATGAGTTGCTGACCGGGAAAGTTAGGAGGTGGGTTACTATTTTCAGGTGCCTAATTTAAGATTAGTAATAGTAACCCACTACTCTAATAGTAAACCCACTTTAATTGTAACCCACCCTAAAAAACAATCAAAGAATAATAACCCAGGGTTACAATTAGAAGATTTACGGTAATCATTTATTTTAATGATTTATAAGGGCCTGTTTCTATTGAGCAAGATAATACAGTTTTAAAAATCATATTTTTGAAATAACATTATCTTAAATATATGGTTTTAAAAATTTATTTCGGTTTCGACCATCAAAACTGGTTTTAGAAACAGTTGGTCCAGTAGAGAAAATCCTGCTGAACCCCAAGTTATTATGAATACTAGCTCTACACATGGACATAATGATGGAAATAAGTTAATACTGTATTACCAAAAAGATAAATATTTTGCCACATATATGGCATTTCATACTTATAATACTTGAGCTCACTTTCTAGAAAAAATCAAAATGCTGACTGGTGGACTACCCACCATAAGAAAAGACAATAAATACAGACTTGGTCCAGTGGTATCCTTAAGCTTGTCCATTCAAATCATTGTTTTTCAGTACAAATTACTTATTTTTTTTATTCATAACTGTATATTTTTGTTATATGTAGACAGTAGTGCACAAACGCAACCTACATTTAACATTTTCTTACCACATAAAAATAGAAAATTAATAATAGCTTTATTTGATCGTGGGAGCAAAAATTTTGATATAAACAATCTTGGTTGAGTGAAATAAAGTACACTATGCTCTCCATGTTGTTAGATGCTATCGTTGTTTGTTCATTACATTTCCATGGTAACTCCATGAATGACAGAGGGTGTATATTATGCCCTACAGAAATAAGTTTTTAATAGTTTGATTTAATTAGTATATCTGATGTTGTGGTGTTGTGTTACACCTTTCTAGACAGCTGATTATATCATGAATTTAATTATTTGATCCAATTACCATTTTTCTGCATAACTTTTTTTAGAATTGGTGTAGTCTGAATTTGGGAGTTTCTTTATGAAAGAGAAAATAATTAATATTAATGTAATAAATCATTATGGAAAAGTTCATGTTCATCCTATCCAATCTTATATTTTTTTATATATTGATTTCAATAAAGATTAATATATATATATATACATATCCTATAACATAGAGATCCACATTACAAATAAACAAAACAAGGGTAGGCCTAAAGATGGAAACACACATTGAGAATTCATCATTTCAATTTATTTGAGTATTTTTAAAAACCTGATGTATATTAGGTTAGTTTACATATTATAATTGTTGGTTTGGAAAAAAGAACATTTCTAAAAACTGATGTATATACGTCATTATAATTTATATACAAAAGCGTCAATAAAAAATAACATTGACAAATGGGTGGTACTTACTGTTAAAGGAGAACAATTTTTAAAATAGTTAACACAACAAGGGTATCATAGGAGAACATTCTAAATCATGACATCAGTCCTACTGATACAGTCAATTATTTCAAATTTTGTCTAAGTGCAATCTAAATGTGATTGTTTAATTAATGAAATGTTATGGATAAAATAGTTGAAACCGTCACTTAACAAAACCAAAATGACTCAATCAAAGCCAAATTATTTAACAATTAACGAGAGCAGGAGCTTATCTTTTTAGTCTTTGTTATTAATTGTTTATAGTATTTTCTGTCACCCTTTGGTGCTTTGTTAATTTTACTCATTTGTTCTTGTGAATTGTTCTGAAACGACAATCTTTTTTGTCATTAAATTTTATTTTAAAGTTTTATAGTAAGCGTCTATTAATTCGTTAGTTATAATAGAAAAAGGAAAAGTTCAAATTATTATTCCTGCCAAACAAAAATTCATGAGGAAGAAAAAGACAGTACCTGCAGTACATCTAAAAATGAAATCAGGCTTTGGTTCACATTAATTAACATTCGGATCACATGAATTAGTATAGGTTATCTTGCACATTGTGGCTTTGGTATGATGAGTATTGTGGTTGTTGTGGGCTTTGGTTTACCTTAATGCACTTTTGTCTAGACTGTATTCATCACTGACATGTGCATCATTTATATAACAGGGGCGTATCCAGGATTTTTCAACATAATATTTTAAATACAGTCAACTCTATCAATACCTTGGGGCTGGCATAATATGTCTGGTGTACAGAATATGTTTTACTTTTAGTGGTGGAGTAAATACAAATTTGGGACTTTTTGGCCCTCAAGAAATGTCTGGTTTTTAAAGAGTTTCTTGTTTTCGTATTCAGAGAATAGTCTCTCTACATGGTATTACCAACATCTTATATCATCCTAGCTATCAATTTGATTTTAAAAGATTGCATGCATTGTAAATTTTCAAATGTAGGGGCCTACTTTTTTTTGGAATATATGATGCTGGTGTGTGATGATTTTTTTTTAAAGGAAAGTTACTTTTTACAATAATCCTTAGCATTTTGTTTACCTCATATTTTTTTGTATTCGTCTGTAATTTTTTTTTTCTTTGCTGAAATTTAATAAATAAAATCCAATTCATTTCCAGCAATGGTTCCTTCCAACAGTAACAGGCCAACACTACAGGGGAGTAAACAACAGCCACTTTATCATCTGTTATTTGAGTTTGTCAGTAACACATATAAACATAGCTTCCTGTGCTAATTAGATGATAAACAACTTGCTAATTTAAAATGAAGGTTATGCTGATCAGGTGTGAATGGGTACCAGATTCACTGGCTTGCCTCACCTTTGTCAGAGTTTCTTATTATTATTATTGGACCCTTTGTTGCCTGTTTTATACAGCAGTATATGATGTGGATAAATTATCTTTATGGTTGAAAAATATATTATACATTGCCTGCTTATAATTCAATTCAATTCAACTTTTATTTCAGACAATTGTTCATATGGTATAATACATTACAGAGAAAACAAAAAAGATGAAGGAGAGAGGACCAAAACTGTTATCTATTGGTATATAATGCCTCTCTCCATTTGTAGTACATGTTTGAATCCATTAACAAATATTTATATATACAAATTAACATTCTGTTTTCGCTTTTCATTATTCTTGTAACAAATCGGTAAGTCGAAATCCTCAAATATTCATAAAATTATGGAATATTGTTTTCCACAAACAAATTCCTATTTTAAAGGCCCAACCCCTATTTTATAGGCCCTACCCCCTATTTTATAGGCCCAACCCCTATTTTATAGGCCCTACCCCCTATTATAAGATATTAGGATACATAACACTGCAGTAAATTCTGCTTGCAATTTTCCTACTACCTACCTTCCTACCTACCTAAAACTAGGAGTAGTAGATCAGTCAAATTATGACTGGATGCTTTGAGTGGTGTCATAAATATCAGGTGTAGCTTTAAATGAATCACTCTATACATCATTTAGTTTTTAGTAGGCTTTTAATAAATTGCTTTTAATGTTGTCTTGTCTGATACACTACTCATATCATACACACTAATAGTGCACAATAAATAAAATGTTCATTTCTAATGTCACCAATATTATACAGCCGGATATTACATTAGTTGCTGAGTGCTGTATATAACTCTTATTATTTTTTGTGTAGTCTTCCGGGAATTGTCATGGACATGTGTCTGGAAAAACTGAAAAGTACTGAACATAAAAGAAAACTATACGACTGCTCGACCACCATCCCCCTCCCCCTCTTCATAGGGAGACATTAAGTTCAACATATGCAACAATGCATGGTACACTAATTCACCCCAAACCATACCTCAGCGCCCCCCCCCCCCCCCACAATAAATGATTGAAAGAATACGTACAAGTACATGTTTTTGTCTGCTTCCTTCTGTATCAACTCTAAATGGCAGATCTAAATAATGATTTGAAGTGTATTTTTATATTAAATTTGTTAAAAAAATAACCATGTTTTAGCCAAGTAACCCGCATGGTTTACCGATTTGTATACACAAACAAAATATCTAAAGAGCAAATAGATACGTTCACTTTTAAACTACAATAAACAAATTAAAACTATACAATATTCGACCCAAACAGCCTATAATAAAGTAAAATGTAAACTATACAAAAGAGTTGCTTCAATTAAAAATAAAGTATTAGCACAAAGTAGATCATGGAGTGTAATTAGTCAATGCCCCACTCAAGGTGGTAATTTGTAATTAGATATTAATTATTATGTAATGATACAGACCAAACCATCTATTTTCTTAACCTCCATGATACCAGGAAGGTGTAAATAACCTAATTTACAACTCCATAATAAATACAACTTCCTGATAATACATCCATACAGGATTGATTGATGAGTAGTATAGTGTCAATATAGTTGTAAGAAGAGTATGTATTTAGCCTAAAGCTATTCTTTGTAAACTCTTACTGGTCAAAGATTTAATTGTTTGTTCTGACTAATACTTTTGTAGTTTGCTTTTGTTACTGTAGGTGTTAAAACTGAAGAATACTCCAGTTCTCAGAAAATACTACCAAAACAGGTGTTAATATTAAATAGACTTACATGTTTTAACTTTAACTTTTAACTTCTTTTTTAAAACTTTAACTTCAACAAGGTTTCTTTGCTGTTTATTTATTTATTTTTATTTATTTATTTTATTTATTTTTAGTTTATTTTTAATGTAAATTTTTACCGGTAGCTATTGCAGTAATTGTATGAGCAAGAAAAGCCTAAAATGAATACTGTATGTATGATAGAATTGACAATCCTAAAATGTCAACAATATTTTATTTGATTTGATTTGTTCATAACAATAACAACAGAATACATAAAAATACAAAAAGAAACAAAAAGCCAGGATTGTCAAAAGCGAACCCAATCACTGTTTAAAGACTTTCCTTTTAACAGAAATAAAATATGATATAAATATAATATAGGCTAAATGACGGTAAAAAAAAATTTAAAAAGCGAAATAAAGAAAAAAATATTATTAAAAAAATTAAAATCTAAGACTCAACAATCAATGAATTTCTGTTTAATTTTGTATTGCAGCACGGAGGAAAAGTTGCAAACTGCAGATTGATAAAAACAACCATTTGATTTCGTATTTTTTTCTTTAAATCTTGGGCCATCATACTACATCTTCCAGTCCATATTATTCTAAAAACCTGTGCTGAGGCAGATCGGATGTGGGCATGGTTGTACAGAAATTGAGGGCTGTAGTTTCCACAAGCACATTTAGTAATAAGTAAACAAAACATGTTAACGATCAAAACAATTTAGGTCTGCTTTAACAGTTGTCACATGCCTAAAGCTTTGATCACACTGGAGGCTTTAAATTGGTCAAATTAATCGTTGGCTAAATTGACCAAGAAAAGTGCAGTCTGAATACTGGCTACAGTTCCCTCATGGTTAAATTAAACAAGTCCAATGGTACTTTGCCGACTTGGACTTAATCATAATAAAACTGGGATTCAGCAAACTAGCATAGAACTAAACCAAAACAGCAGTAGTCATAGGCCTACAATGTCTATCATAATTAGTTTTATTTGATAGAATACAGTGTATGGTATTAGTAAAAGCAATACATTTGTAGGCCTACTTTATTCAAAATGTAATCTTTTATATACCTTTTTCGTCAATAATATTCATTATTACTCATTCTGCCCATTAAACACCTGATATATTGCGGAATTAAATGTTAATTTATCATCACATTTGTTACTAATCTTGCTTCCAAGCCGGCTTCCAAGTAACCAATTGTCAATGCTTGGATCAATTCACACTGGTTCAAGTCTTTAATTGCTTTTGCTAATTTTCACTTCTCTACTTCATGACTACTGAGTAAAGCTTAGAGCTTGTATTGGCTCTGTGCCAACTCCAACCATTACCATATTTGGGTATAAGTTATTTCTTTGTTCCTTATAGTGTGATGATGAGGAGTACAGTTTAATGAAATGTTGCTCTCTTACTCATCATATTTTGTGTAGTTTGAAAGGATTCTATAAATAGAATAATTGAATATTGTAATAGGGTTTTGATGAATATTTTGTTATATTATTAATGTGTATACAACTTCAAGTATGACTCACTATAGTGATTCAATAACAACATTTTAGTAGAATTGAATGCAATAATACCAATAGCTGTGTTTATGGGCTAATTTCTTTATTGGATGTGATAGATTAGACATAAATTTTAAAAAACAACATAACCAATATTACTATATACCGTATATTATAATATTAAACTCCAAAGGCAAATTACAAAAAAAAAATACAATTCTATGAGTATCAGTGACTGGATCTCAAAATTAAATTATAAATAAACAAAAAGCTAAATCAAAACGATAACAGTCAAAAAGAAAAAAATACATGCCAAGCTTTCAGAAAACACTAATCCTTTGTCACGGCTAATTCGAATACTTATTCGAGAATTTAGGGGTTATTTTCTGCTTTTTTCAGTCTGTGTAAACAAATTTACCATAATTACTAATAATAATAATTTATAATAATAGTAATTTATTTCGGAACTTCACTTTTGTAACAGTGGCACACTTCAAATTTTGAAGGTGCGTCCAACAAAAAATTATAAGAAGAAAACACAAAATAGACAAAAAATTAGGTAATCTTACTTAAACTACATACGGTAACATGTAATAAAACCCATTCATTCCCCTCCCTCCCCTTCTCCAAAAATAACAAGTACAACATATAAATTAAATACAGTACATGATTACTCTTAATCTACAAAACCAATCACCACCACCCCCACCCCCCACCCACCTTACGTACAACGGAAATATATATACAACAACATTGACTTCCCCAAGTCTGTATTTATTGTATGTTACCACAGTCAATGTTTCGATTTTTGTCTGAAAATACAAGCTTACAAATAGTATACGTATGAACTGCCATATGTGCAAAAATTATCTATTTACTAATATTAAGTCGAAACTCTGTCTGGAACCCAGACTAGGGATATATATATACTATATAGTAAACTTGTTTATGCCGAAATGTATTATACTTATACTTACTGTATAATTGTTTACAATGTATAAAAATACAATTGTATAAATACAATCGTAAGTTTGATTCTCAGTAATTAACGATGTTTAACTACTTCTATTTGATAATATAATTTGTTTCAAAAAAACTACATTAACGAAGACATATGTCACATTAATGTGATGTTGGTTTTCATGGATTTAACCTTGAGATTTGATGACTAATTATGAGTCAATTCTCTCAACAAAAAGCTATGCTGGCTTATACTTCTAACTATATATGTTTTATTTAATCTATTAAACAAACCATTTTGACCATGAAAACTGCGATTCTATTTCAGAATCGAAGTCATCCAATTATACTGGCTGTTTACATTAAAATACATATCACTCTAAAACAGTTATTATAAAAGTACTAAACATTGTTAATTGTATATTTAATGTCTTGTTTAGTAATATGTTCTTTGCATGTGGCCTTGATAGAACACACCCTGAGGGAATAATGTGTATATGTGAATAAATAAAGTATTATTATAAAATCCAATAGATTCTCTAAGTACATACCTCCGCCTACTGTAAAATTCTCCTACATAAGATTTCTCCGGTAAAAAAAAAAAAAAAAATATTTGTGTGTGTCTTAATGCTATTTGTGATTTAGGCTAATTTCACTACAATCATGTGTATTGATGTAATGGTGTAATGGTTATGTAATAAGCCTTTCAATTAACAATAGCTTCAGTTGACTAACAATAGAACAGCAACGCAAAAATCAAACGAGTGAATTTGAAAAGAAATAGGTTTTTAAACTACTCGCATAAAAAAACGTGCACATTAAATCAAATTATGTTTTAAAATTACAAATCACAATTTATAACTCTTGCCTCTTGTACAAAAATGAAGTTTTTTGGACAAGTAGTTCTCGAGAAAATGCAATTTCAGTTTACTTGTTACTTTAAGACTGCTGTTTAAAATTATTAATTTTCAGACTTGCTAGTGTTAAAAGATAGGACAGAAATTTCAAAAGCCGGTGAGGAGTTTTAAAGTAAGAAGTAAACTGAAATTGCATTTTCTCGAGAACTACTTGTCCAAAAAACATTTTTGTACAAGAGGCAAGAATTATATTTGTGATCTTTTTAGGGCACTTTTTTGGTTGTTTTGTGGTTGTTCCTGTTTCATTTCTTTGTTTTACAACTTTATTGTGTTGTGCTCGAAATAAAATAAAATAAATATATCAATTATTAGTTCTATAAATATATTTCAAAATGAACAATAAAAATAATTAATTGTATTTATAAATTTTGATCAAATGTTATATTCGAGTTGCTCTCATCATTACATAATGCTCTCATTATCTCTCACATGGACCTACAATTTCAAACATTACAAAATTGTTAGATAATGTAAAATCAAAATTCTCCATCCAGCTGGGTCTTAAATAACGCTTTCTTTCTGAGGGCTGTTTGTGGCAGAGTTAGATTTGAACCAGACATCCGAGGATTGGTAAGCAAGCATTAACCAAGTTACCATATCGCTACCAGGCATCGATGTCCTATTCTTACTTCCAGGTTTCTGCATCTCCTGTTACAATCTACGTCTGTAAATTTGCATTTCCTTTGAACTGTCAATACATTACTGCACTGAAAGCTGAAGCAAAATCAATATCTTGTAAAGAACATCCAACTCATCATCAAATTAATTCTGTTGATTCATACAAAACAGAAGATAATTCAAAAGTCATAGTGGCTTGATATTCTGTTTTTATTGGAAATAAATGAGTTTATAATAGTGGAATGTAAACTAGAAAAACATATATGAAAATAATGAAAGAAAATGGCAATTATTTTTAAATAAAGAAATAATAAAGTAAGCATGTACTTCATTTCATTATTCAGTCCTTTTCAGTATTTAAGCTTGGTTCCCACTAGGACGCAAGCATGTTGACCAATCACAAGCGACAGTTTGAATAATCCATCGCTTGTGATTGGTCAACTCACTTACGTTGCGTCTACGTCCTTGCGTTGCGTCCTAGTGGAAACCAAGCTTTAGAAAATTGAAGAAAAAAAATTAAAATTGTGGAGACCAGAGTCAACCCAAGTGAACTATCATTGTAGCTGAGTCAGTTTGCCAAAATATCTTATTTTGGTAGGTACAAGCAATATTGAGAATTTATTTTATATTTACTTTAAAATCAATAAATTGGTGTACAAAAAAAGTGGATTTTTTTTAGTGATTAATAATTAATAATCTATCTGTTGGAGTGACAAATGAAATTTTAATCTTGATAAAATCTACTAACTATATTTAATTGTATGAAGAATGCCACAAGATATTCTTTTTATCATTATCGTCTCTCCATTGAAATAGAGTTGATGTTATTGCAACAAAAATAAAACATGGCCGATTTCAAACGTGACTGATTTCAAACATGACCGAGATCATCATAGAAGAATCTCTATCTTAGATTTAATATTTTAACATTTACAAAATTTACTTCAAACATAGTTAATTTTATCAGGGCTTCATTTTATTGTTGTTTTGTTTCACGGTATAATACCCATAACAATTTATGACTATCTAATTAATATCAATTTATTGTAACTGCATTAGTATTAATTAGACTAAACCTTGAAATAGTGTGAATTGATTTTGATTACTACTAATTTAAAATAACTATTTTACAAGGACAGATCTGTATCATTGGTGTTTAAATTAATTGGTCTGTCAGGAAATCGGCCTACTAGTTTTTGTTGTTCTGAAAAGGTATGCACCCCTACTGCTAGGAAGGTTCCAACCACCAGTAGCAATGCCAACAACATTGGGCCTACCAAGTGGCAGTGGCAACCACCAGTAAGAAAAAATAAATCAAAATGTTAACAACTATACATCCATAAGTTAACCAATAATGGCACATGTCTTCATAATGGTAATCTAGCATAGATATCTAGAACCATTATGAGAGTGGCAACCATCAACCACAATGTCTACAACCAGTCATCTAAATTGCAATAGAAGTTAAACCCCTGCCACCCACCCATTCCAAAGAGGTCTTGGGTGGTGATGCGATGAACAATATTTTTTACACTGGCAATTACTATGGCCCGTGCTCATACTAGAAAAAATTGTAGATAGCAATAATTAACTAAGCGGTAGGACAAGTAGGTGGAGAAGGGTTCAGTTTTCTGTACTATTGAAGACAAATAAGTTTCATTTCTCTTGCGGAAATAATCAGTAGTCGTAAATTTACTTTACAAGAGTAGTGCTTGGGACATGCACTTTCCCCTTTTGACAGATACAATTTTTTTTTTTTTTAATTAAAAAAATAGACTTTTTTATATCTATTTTTAACAGACTTCTGGCCATTGATTTAAAGATTAATAGTGGATGTGTTTATCTTTTTATGAGAGAGGTTTAACAAATAATTTTTCCTCTATCCTACGATTTTAAAGTATTCACTTCCTAATAGTTTCCATTAATAGGCAGTATTTAAAAATAGTATTAACATAAAAATAATGTTTTTAATCAAAAAGTATTATAGCGCCCTCTGTTGTTTATCAACTTTTTGTTCGTCTCGCGTTCAAAGGAATTGTTTGCTATTTGTGCACGGTGTATAAAACAATGTCCGTTGTTGTCCAATAATAACAGAAAAACTTCAAATATATAACAAAAACCACCAATAAATCAAATGTTCACGATAAAGGATAACTAGAACTATATGTGTGCCGCTGTTCAAAAAGCGTTTTCCGAATAAATTATTATTATTTACCTCGCGACAGTGATAATTGATCATATTTTCATATAGCATATCGCGAGTTGCAAAAATACTGAAATTAGTTTTTAGCATGGTTTTTAGGTTACTCGCTTTTTAACAACGCATGTTTTATACAAATTTTTTGGTAAAGTTAATGTTGATAGGAGAGTTTCTGTGCGCGAGGTGGGGGTCATGCGAGAGGGGTTAATTTACGGCTTGCTTGTGAGGGGAGGGAGAAGAAGATAGATACCATGCCATGATTGGAGAATTGTATACGCCAGCAGCGTCGTGGATGTTTTATGAATGATAAACAACTTATGAAAAAACAGACTTTTCGCGAACAATAGATAGTTTCGTTCTTTGTGTCGTGTGTAGACACCTGCTTGGTAGCAGCCAATCGTTTCTCAGAACGCACCCGAGCGTGACGATCTAAAAAAAAGAAAGGAAGGGCTGTAAAAATATATATGTACATAATCTTTCCCGCCAAATTTGCATAAAAATACTTGACACTTTTCAATATTTTGATGACATACAGGGCAACCCAATTTAAGTATTTTAATTGATTTTTTACGTTAATAAAATCACCCGTTGCTGTATCTGGTTGCTCTGATATGAATCTATCTGTCAATTTAATGCAATAGGGCAGCACATTGAAATAAAACACCTGGCAGGTCAAGGAAGGAGAGGGAGAAGAAATGTTGGCATGGGGTGGTTGGAGAAGGGTGGTTATTTAATGATGTCTCCCCCCCCCCCCCCCCCCCCCCGTGGTTATTCTGTATTGTTCGTTGGCAGGTCACCGTCGCCGTTTTTGTAATACAGTAATACATTAATTAATATAATCAATGATTACCGACGCCGTGACAAAAACACTTTGACCTAAAATTGAACCTATAGGTCTGCCTCTATGTATAGAATATATATAATTCGACCTTGGCTAAACATTAACCATGTCGTCACTACTGTAAACTGGTTCAATGTTGATTCCAAAAACGCTCTGAAATTTAAACAAAAATGAAATTGGTTAGAGAAATAATGAAGTACTTGATGGAAAAAAACGATGTTTTTATTTCGAATGTATGTAAAGACAGATAAAAGGTATAGAATCCATTTTTATTATAGTTATATTATAATGGTAGGGCATAAAGAAACATTTCATATTTATTACGTCACACAAGCTTTGTATCGTGGACTCGACGATAAAAAATTATACTGTTATATACATAATAACACTACTGGTTCAGGACAAAGAACCAACAAAATAACTAAAATACTACACTGGCAGAAAATGATGCAAATTTTAAGCATCTACACAGCGTGTCTTTTCATTTGGCGCTTTACACGGCAGGTGGTGCATATGTTTAGTAAAACCACACCTTTTATATTATCAAGAGCCAATGAAAGCTTGTTCAGCAACCACGTGTTGTTTTGAGCGATTGGTTTTTGTTGCATCTAGTAAAGATGACGTCACCCCGCGCCTATTTTATTGAACTACGAAATACCATTCAAAGTGTAGTGCAGTTGTAGTTAGCGACAAGGCGTAGTGCTTGGTCGTGATTGTACTCCGAGAACACAAGAAAACAAGGCAGAATAGATATATTTTTATACTCGAATAATTTTTACAAACCTTTCCTGAGATGCCTAGCACTATAATAACTGAAATGGATCGGAATTCTACCAACAGCTTAGACGAGCATCAGCGAAACCTAGGAATGCAAAGTCTAGCTTTAGATTTTTCTATGTTGAACATGGCACAGCAAAATGGAAATCTAAGTGGAGGAGAAGACGACGTTTCTTTCGATGGAATAAATAGGAAAAGTTGTAATATGACTGAATGTGTTCCAGTCCCTAGTTCAGAACATGTTGCTGAAATCGTTGGAAGGCAAGGTAAATAAAATCAGAAATTATTTTTTGTTTTATTGCAGGTCGATGTCGGAACACCACAAAACCGCGTGGTGTGTAGGCTAGCATGCAGTAGATGAAATGTTGGTTTTGTGTGTGCGCCATGATGATGATGCTTTGTTCTGGAATGTCGTATGGCTAAACGCGCTGACTGTACTCGTTATCCGAACACACCCTTTGAATTTTAACACTTTCTATCTTTTTAGGATGCAAAATAAAAGCTCTGCGTGCAAAAACAAATACATATATCAAAACGCCAGTACGTGGTGAAGAACCAGTGTTTGTTGTGACTGGCAGGAAGGAAGACGTTGCGGCTGCAAAAAGGGAAATTCTATCAGCTGCAGAGCATTTCAGCCAAATACGTGCAAGTAGGAGAAATCAACAGGGTACAGCACCAACAAATGGTCATTCAACGACAGGTCTTAGTCAGGGTCAACCTCCACCAAACATCCCAGGTCAAATTACAATTCAAGTGAGAGTTCCATACCGTGTAGTTGGATTAGTCGTAGGCCCAAAAGGTGCTACTATCAAACGCATACAACAACAAACGCATACCTACATTGTAACGCCTAGCCGTGATAATGAGCCAGTTTTTGAAGTAACCGGAATGCCAGAAAATACCGAAAGAGCAAGAGAGGAAATCGAAGCACACATTGCTATGCGCACCGGAGGGCTCGTTGATTCAATTATTCCAGAGGACAATGATTTTGCTACTAATGGAAAAGACAGTGGTATTTTATTGTCCGAGCTTGGTTCTGTAGGACTATTTAAAGGCACTGGAAATTCGGCTTTTACTCCATTAATTGGCAATGCAAAGGCTGGACTTTCTAGAAACAGCAGTTCCAGTAGTGATTCCGGTATGTTTTTTCCAACATCGACCAGCTCAACAACGACCCTTACAGATTTCCCAGCTACAAAAACCATAGAATTTTCCAGCACAAAAGAATTCAATAACAGTTATCCTTTTGGATTATTTGATTGTCAATCTCCTGATCTTGGAATAGATTCTCCAGGATTTGATCCGCTCGTTGGAAACCCTTGGCATGATTTAAATCGTTGTAGTAATGCATTGTTCGGTGGATTGATAAGCAACTCGAACCCAAACGGTATGCGTCGAAAAAGCAGCGGAAGTTTGGGAATCACAAATCTGCAGGTGAATGAAGGCAACGACCATCCCCCTGCCAGGCGTATCCACAGTGATCCGCTCGACGGGGGTTTAACGTCTCTTCCAGCCTTCAATGCGATTCCCATGCCACCGTCGTTCTCCACCTCCAATTCAACCGGTTCCAACAGTGCTTCGACGAGTCCAACCAACTCCACTGGATCTAGTAACAGCCAGCGAAAGCCCAAGGAATGTTACGTATGCTCGGAAAATGAGGTTGTTGCTGCGCTTGTTCCGTGCGGCCATAATTTATTCTGTATGGACTGCGCTAAACAAGTCCTAGATAAATTACCCGCGGAATGCCCGGTTTGTTTCCAGCAAGTTAACCAAGCCATTCGCATAATTTCCTAACTAGTTATATAGTAGTATTACAGTTTGTATTTTAGCTGCATTTATAGTACTTTGATCAAATAAAAATAATTAAAACGAGATTTATAATTATTCTTGATCAGGTTCATAGATATGATATTGAAATAATAATAATTATAATAATAGATTAAGAATTTCTCGCCGTGTTTAAAGCAAAAGATGTTGTCATTGTATTTGAGAACTTTTGAAAGATATTTTATTCTTGGAGACTATTTCATACTAAGACATTTTACAAAGTAAAATGATTTAATTTTTCTTCATTATGCTCTTGGTCTATTGTACATGTATGTTGCCGTTATTATTGTATAGGCCTCAAATTTGTATGTGTAATTAGTGTATTTTTTGTATTGTGAAAAAGTGTGTACATTTACGATGCTTTGTGTTGGGACTAACAGTTAAAGATTTACTTTTCAGAGATATATTTTACCCAGCAAATATTTTATAGTCCAAATATAAAACTTATTTTATTGTATTGTATTAAAACAACTTTAAAAAATAGAAAAAAAAATATGGCCTATAGCGGTCACAAAGTAGAGAATGGTATGCATAATTCACTATAAAGTTTGGACAAGCAGAGCTTGTACGTATCTATGAATTATTTTTATCAATATTATTTACAAAACAGTTCTGTATATGTAGGTATAAAAAAAAATTTTTGACCAAATATTCCATGTTTTAAATATAAACTTAGGTATTGAGAAAGTAAATGCAAATATTTTATTTTTGTTTGGTCATGTTATAAAATGACCTATGTTATGCCTGATATAGTATTTGCCTAAACATTTTTAAGAATTTTAAATTGTTCAGAGTTTATTTTTTAAGTGATAAAAAGTTGAAGTATGGTAATTAAGGTGTTGCGATTAACGATTGTGTGCTGTTTTCTATACTGTCCCCTAAACACGGATAAACTAAGCAAATTTACAAGAGAAATGAGGGTCCCATGAATGCAATTTTTCTCTCAAGAAAAAGATGTTATTTTTATAGTTGTGATAACAAATATGAGTGTTTAACTTCGTTGTCATTTTTCATGTTTAGTACTAAAACATTTTTATGTGCAACCAGTGTAAAAAATTATATGTAATTTTTCTAATTAACATAGTGTTTGGCTCATACGTTCCTGTCCATTTATCCATACAATTTTTCTATAGTTAAATTAAATCATATATATTATATATATAGCATATGACTTTTGAAAAGATGCTCATTATGTCCAGTAGACGATAGCAAATACAGTAATACATATATCTATGTTTAATAAATCTTGGGTTAATGTGACGTTATAAGTTTGAAATATTATGCTCTAATCAGTCTTCCATTTATGGATATGCTTGGCTGGCTCAGTATTGCATGTCTAGCCCTTAACTGGCAAACTGCAATTATCACACTACATAATGTATACAATAAAAATGCTCTATTGCACCCGGTTTCTTTCACAACAACATATAAACCTCAGATTTATTATTCGTATAGTATATTATATTTAAATACATGTTTTATTTTTGGAAGAAAAAGTTAATTTACAAAAAAATACACCTTGTGTTAAACTATTTTATTAAAAAAAAATATTGGATGGGAACATTTTTTATAATTTTTTTACTATTTAATTTTAGATATTTGTATTTAATAGCTTAATTTTAAAAATTGTTACTTAAGGAAATTTATTTATGGGACAGAACTCTGCGGTTTCTCTGAAACTAGATAACGTACTAAAACTCAAAGTAATAGTATTGTGCATATTTTTTTATGATAATTTTTGTAGTTGAATAAAGAGTGCCAAGGGTAAAAGATTAACTGCTGTCTGTATAGGACTACGTACTGTACGCTTGTACAATGTAAAGAATAATATTTACTTCAATGATGTGTATAGGTGATTAGTAATTTATAAGGTACCTTTATCATCATGGGGCAAACAAACCTTTGGACTAATCATTTCCGCAGGATAATTATCAATTAGCAGTATGGTATTTATTACTGTAGTCTATACAACAGCATTTTTTCTATTGCCTAGTATAGTTTATCTTTTTAAATGTAATATGAAAAACTGGTGGTATATTGGACATTGGTCTTAATTGCCCAGACAATTTAGTTTAAATAATTCTATATATATCTACCTATTCATATTTAAATACAGAGTTTTTATGAAATATACCTATATAAAACTAGTTTGTATTATATAAATTTCTGGTGTTTTAAAATGCGTTAAATTTTTGTTACGAGGTAATATTGGTGATTATCCGCACTAGAGCAACCACGAAAGAACAAAATGCCAAACGCTAGTTTATAGTCTTTCTTCGGCTGCACAAGTGAACGCAGCCATGTCGTAGCCTTTGGCTGCACAAGTGAACGCAGCCATGTCGTAGCCTTTGGCTATATATTCCTAGCCTAACTTAAGCCATTCCTAGTCCGATTTAGATTTCAAAATAACTATATATTAACTCATTTACCGAGGGTGGTGAGCGTATGAAATACTATTTTAAAATACATATTTTACTTGTACTGTAGTAGCTTTGGTCGGGTGCTTTGTTTCCTCTAGGCTAGGACTACAAAAAAGTCTTGCCACAATAATTCTGAACACAAAAAATAATAAGAAAAGTATAATGATTTGTGAAGCAATTAAGAAATTTCATCTGATTTTTACAGTATTATTTTTATTATTTATTTAGCATTTTATACATACAGATACAAATGTTTATTATTCAAATTCATTGTTATTGATATATGTTGATATAAAATAAAATGTGAAACTCAAATATTTTGTTATTTTGTTCAATCATTTTAGTGTTTTGAAGTGTACAGTATTTCAATTCAGCGGAATAATTGCAATTATGAAACTGAAAACAAAACCAATGTACAATACTTTATATTTGTAGTGAATTTAATTACATAAAGAAAGGTATTTTTTGTTGGTTTTAGCGAGTACGATCACTGCCGAAGAAGACTATTGTAGTTTTCGCTTTACCGTTGGATTCAGCCTGAAGAAATTGGACAGAAGGTGTTGCTAAATACTGCAGAAGTTGATTATTATACGTATAAAGATGACCACCATTTTAATCGAGTAAAAGTACTGGTAACTTTAATGCAGCCCTGCTTTAATGCCTGGTTTTCAATGGCAATTGTCATTGATAGAAAAACTGTCCTATAAAAGAATAAAAATTGTTTAAATACTGTATTAATAAATGTTCAGTATTTTTTCTCGTCCTTGTCCAATGATGCTATTCTATATACAGTATTTCAAATACTGTACATTACTCCCTGAATAACATGCATATTAATATTGTTATCTACTATCTATAAAAAATATAGCGCAACTAATCTGGCCACATGAATGGTTGATTCGCGCAAATATATTCTCTAATGGAAAACAGCCTGGATTCTTCCCGATTTTTATTACAATTCGTGGCCGTTAGTTCCTGTGGGGTTATGCTATAGTAGGTAAAATTATTCATTATTTTGGTGGGGCTGTCGGCCTGAATTTGGCATATCAATGAAATATCCGGCAATCAGTTTTCCAAAAATAACCATTCCTTGAAGAGTTTAATTGTCCGATACTGGAGTAAAATTCTATACAATTCTATATTGTATTGTGTACATTCTATGCATAGTGTACATAGCTGTTTATTTACTCTATATATTTAATATACCTCTAGTACTTGATAAGATCCCTATCAGAAAGCCAGCCAGCCAACCGTCTTTCCTTTACATTGAATCTGTGGTAATAAAACTTTACAACAAAGGTCGAATTATAATATCATACACAAATGGAAAAAAGCACTGATTTTCACATTATGGTTTTAATTTTAATGGAAAATATTGTTTGCATTAAAGGGATAATGTTTCGTTATTGGATATTGAAATTAAACAATATTAATGTTGTCTTTAAAATATTAATATTTAATAGTGAAACCACATGTTTCAAAATATGCATCTTTTGTATCCAATATAATCCTAAATTATACTGAACATATTCAATAATTTTATAAAAATTTGTCTGCCTAGAAATTCCATACAGGTGTTTCTTAAATTTGATAAATCATTGATTTGATTGAAGGTATGGCTATGTTTGTGCATTTTGTTGAGGTCAAAAGAAGTCAAATAGGCTAGTGAAATAGTAATGTAATTTACATTTTTACCGTCTTAAATAATTACAGAGCATTGTGTATGCCAATATAAGAAGGAAAAAGAAGGGTGGGGGTGGGGGCGGAATTTATCAAAGTGATATCCCTCCCCCCCCCCCCCCATCATCCCAAACCTAGACGTATGTAGAGTAGAAAGTTCTGTACATCGTTTATTTTTAGGATACATGTCTACGGTATTTCAGAAGAAGGTAATGATGATAGATTCATTAGGCAATGTTATTACGTTTTTTTTAAACAATCTGACTGATTTAACAAAATAGTTAATTAATTTTACTTCACTACGTAAGTGTATTATTCATTCTCCCAGGCACGTTTCACTCAGACGCAACATTGAGTTTATTAATTAAACCGCAGATTTATATGATCTGTTATTAACCACTGGATTTATTCCTCTTATGCATTGTGAATAAAGAGTATAGGTAATTTGCATAATAACCTCATGCATACAAAATACATATTATTTTTTTATATCTTCCCCGTTCCAAAAACAATCTAACCAGTCATAATGAATCATGAATTGTAATAGCCAGTGAAAATGGTTGATTTAATTACACGTAAGATTTTTGTCGATAGATTGCCTAGCGGCATCGGAGATGGTGAGGCTGTGCCGGAGAATCCCATATATTGAAGCCAACAGATCAATAACACTTCGCATGGATTCGACCAGAACAATGGCATGATGTTCCACATTTACATATTTTTCATTTGTGCGTGCAAGTTGCTTATAACTTGCCTGCGGACGTGATGAAGGGATCAGAAATTGTTATGGCTCCCATAGGTTGTTTTCTCATCCATAAATGACATAATATTCAGTAATATAAAACAGAAATGCGAGAATTTGTAAAGAAGACAATATCAAATTATTATTTTACATATTACTATAGCATCTGCCTAGAGTAGAATAGTACAGTATAAACATCAGATTTTTAAAACCTAATATTGGTATTTTGACTTTGATGTCAATAAAAGATTACAAAGGACTTTTATGTTCAGTTCTCAACCATCTGCTCAAATTTCAAGGCCAATAAATTCACTTTTTTGGTTTGTGTTTTGAAGGTTCATTTTATTTTTATTTCCACATAAAATGGGGGAAATTTTGTTAAGACACAAGTTCATAGTTTTGATTGCAATAACTATTAGTAATAATAATAATATTAGTGAAATTATTGGAAATATCACATTTTGTTATAATATGCCATAGTTTAGGTTTGTATTAGATCATACGACTTTCTCAATGTAAAACATAAAAAACATTAACTCCCCCCTAAAATTAAAACAGCAAAACAACAAAAACCTCAACCAAAACAGAAAAAAAAGCCCCTGTGAATAACCCTATATTTCAATGTAATTATGGTAGTATGTATTGCAATACCCAACAACAATTGAAATGTAATTATACTACAGCTGTGTCTTAATACATGGTGTTTAGACCTATTATTAGTAAGGTTTTGCTAATTCGTCTATGGTTTTACAGTGTAGGCCTATTATCATTGACAATGAATCTTCTTTTGTTGGCTTTCTTCCAACTTTAGTACTGTACCTGGTAAATGAATAGCAGAGAACATGCAAACAAAGAAAAATCAACAAACAATAGGTGATGATGTCACAAAAACAAGTGTAGGATGATAGTGGAAACACACTGGAATTATACTGTATGAATACAGTGGTTTAGTGATGTAATTGTTTTTGTTAATGACTCATCGTTCTGTGTGTATACTGGTGGAATCATAAGTAGTTCACTTATGATGTAATGATTTGTCACTAGTTAAGTCAATACTAATGAAATGTACAGTATTTAATTGTGAATAATTAATTCATCAGGGTCTAGTATGAGACTTGGGCCTGGTTAATAGAAACACAATTTAGTTAATCATTAACTAAAAGAAAAAATGAATTTTCTTGCTTTAAAAACAACCAAATTATTTTTTTTTGTATTGTATAGTGTAATGTGTTTCACAACCTTAATAGCCTGGGTGCAGAACAATTATTATACACATTTGCGGGAAAAAAGTATAGGAAAATTTTTTTTTTGTTTTTCTAATAGAGTATACCATATAGAATGTCAGAAAAAAAATCCCCATTCCAGGGTCTTGGGGAAAATTTTTTATGGCACTTTTAAATTTTGGCCTATATAACACACACAAATTCCTATTAACATACACAAATACCTATATATAGGGGATAGGGAAAATCAATTAACAGTTTTTGTTACTTGCAGTTGTGTTTTAATGATTAAAATTAGTAGAGGCTTACTTTAATAACTACTTCTCATAGTAGTTGATGAATCAAGTCGATACGATGACATCATCATGCCAGAATCCAATATGGCGTCCGATTTGGCGGGAAAAACAGGGTATTGCTAAACCCCCGCAAACCCCTGGAAACCTCCAAAAAAACATAGAAAACCCCACCGAACCGACATAAAAGTGATTGAATCATGGAGTGTACACCACACTGGGTATGTCCATGTAAAAAAAAATTAAAATTTCTACTGTTAACTACTTATTTTTGGGATAAAACGTCATTTTTTGGTTAAAAATTAGCAATCATTTTTTACCAGAAAATGATGTTTTACCCCAAAAATAAGTAGTTAACAGTAGAAATTTTATTTTTTTAAAACATGGATATACCCAGTGGGTCGTACACTACATGATTCAATCACTTTTATTATGTTGGTTCGGTGGGGTTTGCTATGTTTTTTTGGAGGTTTGCAGGGTTTAGCAATCATTTTTGACCAAAAAAGGATGTTTTGCCCCAAAAATAAGTAGTTAACAGTAGAAATTTAATTTTTTTTTTTTCATGGATATACCCAGTGGGTCGTACACTACATGATTCAATCACTTTTATGTTGGTTCGGTGGGGGTTTGCTATGTTATTTTGGAGGTTTCCAGGGGTTTGCGGGGGTTCAGCAATACCCTGTTTTTTCCGCCAAATTGGACGCCATATTGGATTCTGGCATGATGATGTCATTGTTATGGACTCGATTTATCAACTACTATGAGAAGTAGTTATTAAAGTAAGCCTCAGCTAATTTTAATAATCGTAACACAACTCCAAGTTAAAAAAAACGTGAATTGGTTTTCCCTATCCCCTATATATAGGTATTTGTGTGTGTTACCGTAATAGGCATTTGTGTGTGTTATATAGGCCAAAATTTAAAAGTGCCGTAAAAAATTTTCCCCAAGACCCTGGGATGGGGATTTTTTTTCTGACATTCTATATGGTATACTCTATCAGAAAAAAAAGAAAAAAATTTTCCTATACTTTTTTCCCGCAAAATTTGTACTGCACCCAGGCTATAACTGTAAGTGGCTTAACTGTATCATATGTTCTATTCAGTATGATGTTCTTCTTAGTATAACATTCTGCATGACACTGTTGAGACAACCATTCTATTGAAAACATGTTGCGAATTACAATTCTCATTTTTATCCGAAATATGAATTAAACAGCAGTTTTGAAGAATACAAAAAAATGCTTAGCTACTGTTTTTAAATTTCTCTTCACTTATTTCAATATTTTATTTCTTTGTTAAAAATAAAAATGCTTTTATAGGCCTATTATTATTATTATTATTGTTATTCTGTATAAAAAAAAATCTAAGAAAAATTTTGCTTTTGCCCAAGAGAGGCCTCAATTCCAGATTGAACCATGAAGTAACATTTGAAAATTGTGTTTTATGAAATCATATTTTTGTAATACTGTAGTGCGTTTGAAGGACCACACTATATAATAAGTTTTCCCATAAATATATCTATGGTTGACTTTCGCTTTACCTTTTTGTGTTTTTAAATCCTTAGAATTTAAATAATATTAATTTTGAATAAAATAAAAATGAAATGGGCCTGGACCACCTAAATTGAGAAAAGAAAATAAATCCCTCGCGACAAACCATATCTATTTAGATCAAGTTGTTTTTTTCTATAGAATTTTCAACTATTGAGAAGTACACAAAGGAGTGTAAAGAACCCTGTTGTGCTGACTACTGGCACTGAGTTCTTTGTGGTTGATTTTAGCCCCAAGGGTTTAATGCAATCCTGCTTTTCAATCCAATCTTTTGTGAGGTAGATGAACAATTCAAGCAGACTCCACAAATATAAAGGTCTTGTAAATACACAGACACACTGTAATAGGCTGTGTAAATGCATTAAATTAATTGGAGTTCGGATTTGTTTATATAATTATTTCGAATCGCACACAAAAGCAGCATAAGAGATTATTTTTCAACAAGGTTTTTAAGTGTTATTCTTTTTTTCAGAAAATGTTACAATTAATAATGCTTATTAATAAAGATATATTGTTCCCCTAAACTTTTTTTCCTTTTTATTTTTTTTCCATTTGAATTTCACATAATAGTTATTCACTTTGATAAAATACTGGATCATAAAAAAATGTATTTACCTGAAAAAAATGTAATTCAAAGCAAAAAATACTTAAATTATCTGTCAGACAATGGTTTTTGGTTAAAATTAAACGTTTCTCTTGTCTTGCTATAAGTGAAATAATTTTGTGTTTGTTTTTTTACAGAAGTGAATAACTTTATTAAAACATCATCATCTCTATACAACTCTTTGGGACACCCCTAATAACACTTTTCTATGAAACAAACAAGGGCCAGCAGTATATGTTTTTGCATTACGTTCAACCCATATTCCCCTATTTGGTCCCAAATTCTGCTACAAACTTATGCACATAGCTCTATTGCTAATCAATAGTTCATCAATTCATAATGTTCAAGCCGGAAAAATTTAAATTATAAATATTCAGGATTGATGGCTCATTAAACAGAACAAAACTGTCTTTACAGAGAAGGGTGTTTTATACAGCCAACCCTTATGATAAAACCTATAAAAAGCTATTCATTTTACACATTAATCAAAATGTCAATAGCAACCATTTCAGGGAATATTTTCAATGCAAAAATTGGAATTTCACGAATTATTCAGGAATTTGTTTGTAAATCTATTATTAATAACCTGATTCAAATCATTAAATGCTTTTTTTACCAATATATAATTTAAATTATTAAACTATAATGTCAAAAGTATGATATTTTTTATTTGCATTAAATATAACTTGCTTGTATCTATAGATAGTAATTGTGTATACTAAAAACCATATAAAAATATCTCATATTATTGTACTTTTATACCGATACGATCCTGTATTGGAATTTTTAACACACTGTTGGGTCTTGAATAAATAAATAAAATAATGCTTCAACCATGGAGCTATACATTTAAAGGTCCCTGCTACAACCATGTGTTTTTAGTAAGTTGGCCCTCACGTTGTGTGTATGCCTGTAAGCTGCTGGCTGGTGGAGGAAATTGTCCAAGGAAGACATTTGAAGTAATATAAAGTCGAGGATTTCCTGAGAGATTTATAACAGCCTCATGTGTTTTTGTTAGTCCTCTGTGTTTTCGAAAAGCTTTGTCCCCAGATATTGAATAGTGATTGGCGTTTGAACAAAGCCAATATTTGTAGGAAAGACACGCGTAGTTAACATTACAACTGATGTATCCATGTAATGCAATGGATTAGTATTAAAGTGATGTTGTACAGGTACGTGTTTTTGTCTATGGATCTCGCAATACTGATCGATTGACCTTTTATAAATGTACAGTACACATTTAATTTTACTCATCTTGAGGAAAATAACCTCATTATATCAATAAGAAAATCCTCCATAAGATGTAGCTATAGTATTACATTTTAGTGAACTTATTATGTATTTAAATCTATAAATAGACTCAGTTTGACCTTTGATGTAGTAATGTATTTAAATCTATAAATAGAATCATTACTGTATGACCAAGTACTACTTTTCTGTTTACTTTGTTTTAGGCCAAATATATATATATATATTTCCTCGTCTTTATCGTTTCAAATTAATTAATTCAACTTCAGTATATCCCCGGTCGGTTTAGAATTCATATTCTGTGCCTGATGTTTTTATATACACAGTACTTGTTAAGCGTCATCCCCCTCCTAATTTTGTAGTGACTCTCCAAAAAAATTTGGTTTATATCGCAACATGAATTACTAATATTCGAGTAGTACAGTATTTATATAAATCTATGAAATATTTGCTCAAAATAATGTGAGGATACTCCTTCCCCTTTTTTTGTATGAGACCCCTTCCATTACCCTACACCCCCGGCCCCTGCCCCTCCCTAACCTGGAATCAAAAAGACAGTATTAGTTTTGTGGTTGTTTGTTTGCAAAGCAATGCCCTATTTAATATTTATTAATAGGCATATTTTGATTTTAAGCATCTTAAATTTATAAGATAACATGATAACCTGTCATTATTTTTCATAATATTAGTTGGATTTATTATATAAGGTATATTATGTCATGTTTCGTCAACACCATGAGAATCTTCAACTTGGGCTTTACACATATCAAATAACACGTTTCTTCAAAGGTCATCATGATGCAAAAGCAATATTATTGCAAATGAAGCTAACCTTCCCAGGAGACAATCCTCACAGCAAAAAACAACTCAAACTTGTCAAGTTATTAACCTATATATTTATACATTGGATGAATAATAAGGATGATTTGAAATTGCTCCTCATCAAATAGCAACAATCAGATCAATTAACTAGGTTCCACATTGTTGTTTTGTATAAAACCTGAAGATTTGATTGGAAAAGAAGACTTATAAGCTTATTACTTGGTATAGAAAGATACAATTTTGGCACACATGGTGCAGGGAGCAACTCCCTGCATGGTGTATCATATATTTTTAGATTGGATGAATAAGGAAGACTTGAAATTGATCCTCATCAAATAGCAACAATCAGATCAATTAACTAGGTTCCACATTGTTGTTTTGTATAAAACCGGAAGATTTTATTAGAAAAGAAGTGTAGTCTATCTTCTAGACAGCTTTATTTATTGGTATAAAAAGATACAATTTTGGCACACATGGCGTATCATATATTCTTAGATTGAATGAATAAAAGGATGATTTGAAATTGCTCTTTATGAAAAAGCAACAATCAGATCAATTAACTAGGTTTCACATTGTTGTTTATATAAAACCGAAAGATTTTATTAGAAAAGAAGTTTATTTATTGGTATAAAAAGATAACATTTTAGCACACATGGCATATCATATATTTTGATGAATAAATAAGGATGACTTGAAATTGCTCCTCATCAAATAACAACAATCCGATCAATTAACTAGGTTCCACATTGTTGTTTTGTATAAAACCTGAAGATTTGATTAGAAAAGAAGACTTATAAGAGGAATATCTAGCCTAGTTCAACATTAAAAAAAAGCTAATTTCGACCCTCTAGGTGACCTACTTTCAGAAATACTTACTAATGATATGAAGTAAGTACCGTACTATAGATAAATCGTTTGTACATCAATTCATTATTTATTTCTAGAAATAGAAGTGACATAATATGTCACTACTTGTATAGATGAACATGTGGATATAAATAGAAATTGGATTCAAGAATTGAGACAATATCAAGCAACCAATACCAATGTCTATTTATATCTTTTTTCTCCAAGGATGTATGTTGTAAACAGATAAAAATATTTTATAAAACATTTTTTATAAATATTATGAAAATAGTGTTATTGCAAGCAAAATTTGTTTGTTATGTTCTTCCATGGAAGATTCATTAGGCATGGTGTAAAAAACAGAGATTGCAACTGTTTCTTACTTGTTTTTTAAATATCAATATAAATAAATAACATAAATTAATAATTGATGCAATGGTGTGTGAATAATTTACTTCTTGCCAAAAAAAAATAAAGGAAACAAGTTACATAAAGCTATGGCCTTTCATACAGTAATGGTTGTTGACATATCTAAATAATAGCTATATAAACAGTATAGATGGAGAAAATAAAATTTATGCCAAGTTCCTATCACATATCAGAATAGAAATCAATGAAATAAACCGTAAAAATACTTTTATCAGTGAAGAATAGTAAATAAAAAATAAAAAATTTTGGTTTTAGGAATAATGTAATTAGTGTTATAATAATTATATTTTCCATGCAAATTAAATGGAAATAATATTCAATGTTCCTAAATTAAAACCATCTTATAAGATAAACTTTCATGTTGAAATGGTGATCATCATTTTGTGGTGTTTTTAAACACACATCAATGAAATGTATTTACTGAACATTCATTGAATTGAAAATATTAAATTTAAAATATACTACTGTGTTTACTATACTGCTAACTGTAATTCCATTCTGTCAACCTAAAGAGTGCCTCATTACATGCACTTAATCAATGAATTAAATATCTGACAAATTCCCTTTAATAACATATATTTTCACAACAATTCTAATCTGTTATACTGTACATCTTATTACATTACACTACATAGATTATCTATGATTTATACAGGTATATATCAAAACCAGCTGTTGGAGCTTACACATTAACAGCTCATTAATTTCACTACTGAGGAATGGTCTAGGGTTGGTCTGCAAGTCTTGTATAGGTCTGTTGACAAAAAAAACCCAAATATGGTAGTGATATACCCAAATATGGTAGTGATATAGCCAAATATGGTATTGATATGTCTTGTATAGGTCTCTCTTTCTGCTGCGAGAAAATAATAATTAACCAAATTTCTTGGCTGCAGAATAGGATAGAACATTAAGCTACACTTTCAATCTATCAAAAGAATAATAATTTGTGCCCAAATATGGTAGTGATAGGCCTAATATGGTAGTGATATGACATCATCATGTCCAAATATGGGCACATCAAATTTTGTTGTCACATAAAGTTTAATAGTGTAGACAGAGCTTTTGGCTAAGTTCAGGATTTTTACGCACTGAGACTGGCCTCTACTTCAAAATTCTGGATCTGCAATTGTAGCATAAATAAGCTCTATCACATTAATACTAAATCAACATTATACACATGTAACAAACTGCAAAAAATAAATCGTTTCAATTGTAAAAATAATACAGTAATATCAGTATAGAAAGTATAATATATTATGAGAAATCAGATCGATAGTTTTGGACTTTCTCTTTCAATAAACATTTCATTCACACATGGTTATACATATATGTATTATTACTAGGTGCATCCATTCCCACTTTTGACAGCTCCCCTGTTAAGAAAAATCCTGTCTTAAATAAGAACTTTCTACAAAATGCAAAATATAGAATCAAAAGTATAATAAAATAAAAATTAGAAATATCCATGAAAAAAAAAATGGAATTGAAAGGGTAATTCTTAAACATTTAAATAAAATTACACTATTAATAATAAATATAATAAATAAACAAAGATTAGAAATATCCATGCCAAAAAAAGAACTGAAATCATAGCTAAATGTACTCCATAATTATTAGCTAGCACCTACTAATAAGTAAATCCTACTTTGGTTTGGCAGGATTTCAGCTTAATCAGGTAAACGGTATTAACTGGAATACTTCCTATTGCTCCCAATTATTTCTGTCATTGTAAAATTGCAATTCAGTTCTAATTTTAGAATGTTATTGTTTTGTGTCAACTGTATAGTTGGGTCTCCCTTGTCATATAGTAGAGTCTGCCTTTTCGTATAGTTGGGTCTCCCTTGTCATATAGTAGAGTCTCCCTTTTTGTATAGTTGGGTCTCCCTTGTCATATAGTAGAGTCTGCCTTTTCGTACAAAGAGTCTCCCTTTTCATATAGTGGGATTTCCCTTTTTGTGTAGTTTTTGGTCTCCCTTTATGTATAGTGGGGTCTCCCTTTTCGTATTTTGGGTCTCGGGTCTCTGGTCTTGGGTGTCTAGTTTCGAAACACTCCACTGGCATGTGTATACTCTAACCTCTGTCCCTGCCATCTATCTGACGTATTGTTACAACAGTGGACTAATACCTCAGCCCCAGTCATCAACCAGATGTATTGACATACCTCAGTTTCTGTCATCTACTTCATATTCCTCTATCTGCCTAAAAAATATTGCTTGATACCAATGGAAAGAAAAGTTGACAGTTGAAGGGACTGTTTATAACTATATATATAACTTCATAGCATACTGTCTTTCTATACCACTGTTTGTACCCCATGAAATTTAACTCTCAAATTTACTGTACAGAGTCATAATTGTCAAAATCTGCAATTTTTTACTTCAGTTCTTAAAGACCTGTTCCATTTACGACATGCCCAAATTAATTTGTTTTTTCTCAGTCTAATAATTCGTTTTATCATTTATCTGTAAAACATGCTTATTTCTTATTTTGTCTTTCTGAAAAATGTTTTATTTAAGAAATAAATACAATTTTGGCAGTGACTCTGGATTGTGTTATTAGTATTACCGTTTAAGACATTAGTTATAGGCGGATAAATCCAATACTAGACGCACATTTGTTACCTGTTGCCTGCCTCTGCACTGAACATACAGCACAGTAGATGAAAAAATGTAAGGCTGTTGGAATACCTTTTAGCTATGCAATATATATGGTATCATATACATGTAGTTTGACAGATAGCTGCCATAAAAAATGTTTAAATTTGGCCATGCATATCAACATTTGACAGAATGCAATAATAACTGTTTCAAGTGTTGAATGCATTCACGGATTTAACATTCCTGAATAAAACAAAAAGATAAAAATAACTACATTTGCCTTTTTGTTGATGGATGATTTATTAAATGAAATGGTTGAATTACTGTTGTTGTTAAAAGCACAGTGAGCAATTCTTTTGGTAAAAATGTAACATTTACATTGAGAGAAACCTCTTTTTCAGAATAATTTAATTTATTTATGATATTATTATATTTATTTTCATTTAGTTGTTTTGATATTTATTTATTAATTATACAATTTTCAAATGTTATTGAATTTGAGGAACTTTATTTATTTACTAGTGCACTGATTTTCAGTAATGGAAATATCAACACAAACATAATAAAGTAAAGACAAAGAGTAATCAAAATAATAAATAAAGAAAATATACATTAAAAATAGAAATCAATTTTTTAAATGTTGCATATCAATTGTATTTTGGAATTAAGTTATTTTTAAAGTTAATTTTTAATTCATCAGTTCCAGAACATTTAACCGCACGCAATAATATGACCGTAATCATGTTGTATAAAGTGGCCTATGTTACAATACAAAGAAGCTACTGCCAGATTAATTAAATAAATAACTGCTTTTCCATCACAATATTGTTTTCCAATGAAACCTACAGTATTTGTGTATCCTGTTTTTCTTTCCAGAGTGAATTATACCATCATATACCTAAAGATATAATTACGGCCTATAAAAAACATTTTATTAAAAGCTAATTTAATGATATATAATAGATATTCTGAGAAATCTATTGAATTTATTGATGAAATAGCCAACCAGAAGGTGACAATTAATTTTTAATTTGTACCCACAATACTTGAACTATTTTTATTCAATTTTGCAACATAACAACATTTATAACAGCAAGTACCTTGACTTTTTAAAGACATTTTATATTTCAATAAAAGTCAACAAATCAATTACAGTCACAGTAATAGGAAATGCAACGTAAAGAGATTTTGCTAAATCAATATTTTTGTCATGTAAACATCAAATTAATTCCGTTTCAGATCCGTTTAATTCAACAAAACATTGTTTAATGCCCTAATATTGATTAATATACCATTATAAAATGTATTGTGTAAAACAGGGGTGGAGGGGAGGAGGGGGTATGGGGGATAATGGATTGCTTGAATAGTTGAAGGTGACATTTTCAAAATATTCAGAAAGCTTGATAAATAAAAGTTGACTTGCTATATCATGATCTTAGAAAAAAAAATTATATACACTTTTTATATTTCCTTTGTTAATAGATATTGTGTTGTGTTACAGCTATTGAATTACATTTTATAAATAAAACACATGACAACTATTATTAGGATGGATTAATTCATAATGATGTTTATAATAGAATAGAGACAAAACAAGTCAGACAAAAGGGAAGACGACTTCTTTTAATAAAAATATGACATACAATTTTTCCTTTCCATTAAAATTTTTTCTTTGACAAATTGCAGATAATGTATTTATATATTGAGGTGAAATATCCGAAATGCTGTCGTCTTCCATATTTAATATTTATATGAATAATAATAACCATTGAAGCATATCTTATAAACGTCATAAATAATTGGATGTCTGCCAATATTATAATATATTTTTTCTTATACAAATATATTGCAATGATAGGTATACACAGTAGAAATAATATTAAAATTAATGTTTTTATATTATTAGTTTATAATAAGATATTTGTTTTCTGTGATTTCATCTTAAATTTTATTTGGTCCTTGCTGTTGCAGCCATTGCAACCTGGGGCATGTTTCTGATGCGAGCAAATATCCAGATACAATTGCCTCCATTTCCTTGGCAGCAGAAATGGTATAAATTTCAAAAACAGACCGATTAAAGAGAGTTCTCTAATGGCCCAATTTTATTAGGTGTTGGAATATAATTTAACCGGCTATTGCTGTGCAACTTTTAGGTGCAACAAAATATATCGTTATGACCACACTTTTATTTTCAAATAAACAATTATTTGATGTTATTATACAACAGAAAATGGAATCTAGAACAGAAACAGCAAAGAAGAAGACCAAGTGCCCTTGACTGTTAACAATAATAGGTGTTTTCTTTTAAAACTCTTGCGAGATGGAGGTCTTTGAAAATGAACAGCCCTTTGTAGTGTGGGTTCCAGTGAGTTTTGACTTAATTAATAAATAGATTTTGGCACATATGGCGTTTCATATGTTTGATATTTGAGCTTGATGGGTCAGAAAAACATCGAAAATGAACATGAAAATTTAGCTTCAGTTGACATGGTCAACCTTATTACAGGGACAATTTGTTACATCTCAAAATTCTCCCCTGGGTGTTCTGTTGTATTGTCCTATCTAAATGACTGAAAACCTTACTACATTAAATATGAAGAGCTTTGCCGCTAATGTGCTTTGGGAACAGAAGATACACCTATTATAAAGTCAATAGTGTTATCATCATATTCAAGATAACAAATGATACAGGCTATAGAATAAATATGTTTTATATAGGGCCTAACTATTTATTATATACGGTACATTTCTGATAAATAGGAGAAAACAAAAGTTACCACACATTCAAAACTAGCCTATATGCTAAAATATCAACTTTTAAAATTCAATAATTTGCGTATATATGGTGTTATCATCATCTTATAGAGCCATAGTAACTAGTTATTTGAAAAAATAAAAAGGTCGAAATTTGGTAATTTTTCGAAAATTGGCGAAAATATCCACTTTTTTAAATTCAATAATTATGCGATAATATTCCCATATAGGCCTATGGTGTTATCATCATCTTATAGAGCCATAGTTACTAGTTATTTGAACAAAAATAAAAAGGTCAAAATTAGGTAATTTTTCGAAAATTTCCTTGTACAGGGATTTTTTCGAAAAACGACTAAAATATCCACTTTTTTAAATTCAATAATTATGCGATAATATTGCCATATATGAGCATATATGGTGTTATCATCATCTTATAGAGTCATAGTAACTAGTTATTTGAAAAAATAAAAAGGTCGAAATTTGGTAATTTTTCGAAAATTGGCCAAAATATCCACTTTTTAAAATTAAATTCAATAATTATGCGATAATATTCATATATATGAGTATATATGGTGTTATCATCATCTTATAGAGCCATAGTAATTAGTTATTTGAAAAATAAAGGTGGAAATTTGGAAATTTTTCGAAAAATGGCTAAAATATAAACTTTTTAAAATTCAATAATTATGCGTTTATAAGTTTTCCTGTACTACAGTATAGTACAGGGATTTTTTCGAAAAATTGCCAAAATATCAGCTTTTTAAAATTCAATAATTATGAGATAATATTGCCATATATGGTGTTATCATCATCTTATAGAGCCATAGTAACTAGTTATTTGAAAAAATAAAGGTGGAAATGTGGAAATTTTTCGAAAAATGGCTAAAATATAAACTTTTTAAAATTCAATAATTATGCGTTTATAAGTTTTCCTGTACTACAGTATAGTACAGGGATTTTTTCGAAAAATTGCCAAAATATCAGCATTTTAAATTCAGTAATTATGCAAAAATATTGCCTATATGAGCAAATATGGTGTTATCATCATCTTATAGAGCCATAGTAACTAGTTATTGGAAAAATTAATAAGGTGGAAATTGAACCATTTTTCGAAACTTTTCCTGTACTATATAGTACAGGGATTTTTTCGAAAAATTGCCAAAATATCAGCTTTTTAAAATTCAATAATTATGCGATAATATTGCCATATATGAGCATATATGGTGTTATCATCATCTTATAGAACCATAGTAACTAGTTATAGGACCATTTTTCGAAACTGCAAAAAGCAAAGTTTTGAGATAATCAACAAAACGTGTTCTTGTTTTAGCTCTTCACGTGTGTAGATAATATTATTTTTGATTAGCATAATAAACATGCGCAGAGTCGAAATTTTCGAAAAATGGCCGGTTTTCGACCCTTTTATTTTTTGACATAAATGGTTACTATAGCATAATAAACATGCGCAGATGGTTACTATAGCATAATAAACATGCGCAGAGTCGACTAATGGGTTCTGCGCCGTTAATTGTGCTATAGTATCCAGTTTTATGGAAAAATAGAAAGGTCGAAAATTGGCCATTTCTTGAAAAAATCCCTGTACTATATACAGGGAAATTTTAGAAAAATGGCCGATTTTCGACAATTTTATTTTTTGACATAAATGGTTACTATAGCATAATAAACATGCGCAGAGTCAACTAATGGGTTCTGCGCATGTCAATTGTGCTACAGTAACCAGTTTTGACATAAATGGTTACTATAGCATAATAAACATGCGCAGAGTCGACTAATGGGTTCTGCGCATGTTAATTGTGCTATAGTAACCAGTTTTATCGAAAAATAAAAAGGTCGAAAATTGGCCATTTCTTGAAAAAAATCCCTGTACTATAGTACAGGAAAATTTTAGAAAAATGGCCGATTTTCGACCTTTTTATTTTTTTACATAAATGGTTACTATAGCATAATAAACATGCGCAGAGTCGACTAATGGGTTCTGCGCATGTTAATTGTGCTATAGTAACCAGTTTTATCGAAAAATAAAAAAGTCGAAAATTGGCCATTTCTTGAAAAAATCCCTGTACTATAGTACAGGGAAATTTTCGAAAAATGGCCGATTTTCGACCCTTTTATTTTTTGACATAAATGGTTACTATAGCATAATAAACATACGCAGAGTCGACTAATGGGTTCTGCGCATGTTAATTGTGCTATAGTAACCAGTTTTGACATAAATGGTTACTATAGCATAATAAACATGCGCAGAGTCGACTAATGGGTTCTGCGCATGTTAATTGTGCTATAATAACCAGTTTTATCAAAAAATAAAAAGGTCGAAAATTGGCCATTTTTTGGAAAAAATCCCTCTACTATAGTACAGGGATTTTTTCAAGAAATGGCCAATTTTCGACCTTTTTATTTTTTTACAAAAATGGTTACTATAGCATAATAAACATGCGCAGATGGTTACTATAGCATAATAAATATGCGCAGAGTCGACTAATGGGTTCTGCGCATGTTAATTGTGCTATAGTATCCAGTTTTATCGAAAAATAAAAAGATCGAAAATTGGCCATTTCTTGAAAAAATCCCTGTACTGTACAGGGAAATTTTAGAAAAATGGCCGATTTTCGACCTTTTTATTTTTTGACATAAATGGTTACTATAGCATAATAAACATGCGCAGAGTCGACTAATGGGTTCTGCGCATGTCAATTGTGCTACAGTAACCAGTTTTGACATAAATGGTTACTATAGCATAATAAACATGCGCAGAGTCGACTAATGGGTTCTGCGCATGTTAATTGTGCTATAGTAACCAGTTTTATCGAAAAATAAAAAAGTCGAAAATTGGCCATTTCTTGAAAAAATCCCTGTACTATAGTACAGGGAAATTTTCGAAAAATGGCCGATTTTTGACCTTTTTATTTTTTTACATAAATGGTTACTATAGCATAATAAACATGCGCAGAGTCGACTAATGGGTTCTGCGCATGTCAATTGTGCTACAGTAACCAGTTTTGACATAAATGGTTACTATAGCATAATAAACATGCGCAGAGTCGACTAATGGGTTCTGCGCGTGTTAATTGTGCTATAGTAACCAGTTTTATCGAAAAATAAAAAGGTCGAAAATTGGCAATTTTTTGGAAAAAATCCCTGTACTATAGTACAGGGATTTTTTCAAGAAATGGCCAATTTTCGACCTTTTTATTTTTTGACATAAATGGTTACTATAGCATAATAAACATGCGCAGATGGTTACTATAGCATAATAAACATGCGCAGAGTCGACTAATGGGTTCTGCGCATGTTAATTGTGCTATAGTATCCAGTTTTATCGAAAAATAAAAAGATCGAAAATTGGTCATTTCTTGAAAAAATCCCTGTACTATAGTACAGGGAAATTTTAGAAAAATGGCCGATTTTCGACCTTTTTATTTTTTGACATAAATGGTTACTATAGCATAATAAACATGCGCAGAGTCGACTAATGGGTTCTGCGCATGTCAATTGTGCTACAGTAACCAGTTTTGACATAAATGGTTACTATAGCATAATAAACATGCGCAGAGTCGACTAATGGGTTCTGCGCATGTTAATTATGCTATAGTAACCAGTTTTATCGAAAAATAAAAAAGTCGAAAATTGGCCATTTCTTGAAAAAATCCCTGTACTATAGTACAGGAAAATTTTCGAAAAATGGCCGATTTTCGACCTTTTTATTTTTTTACATAAATGGTTACTATAGCATAATAAACATGCGCAGAGTCGACTAATGGGTTCTGCGCATGTCAATTGTGCTACAGTAACCAGTTTTGACATAAATGGTTACTATAGCATAATAAATATGCGCAGAGTCGACTAATGGGTTCTGCGCATGTTAATTGTGCTATAGTATCCAATTTTATCGAAAAATAATAAGGTCGAAAATTGGCCATTTCTTGAAAAAATCCCTGTACTATATAGTACAGGGAAATTTTTGAAAAATGGCCGATTTTCGACCCTTTTATTTTTTGACATAAATGGTTACTATAGCATAATAAACATACGCAGAGTCGACTAATGGGTTCTGCGCATGTTAATTGTGCTATAGTAACCAGTTTTGACATAAATGGTTACTATAGCATAATAAACATGCGCAGAGTTGACTAATGGGTTCTGCGCATGTTAATTGTGCTATAGTATCCAGTTTTATCGAAAAATAAAAAGGTCGAAAATTTGCCATTTTTGGAAAAAAACCCTGTACTATAGTACAGGGAAATTTTCGAAAAATGGCCGATTTTCGACCCTTTTATTACTTGACATAAATGGTTACTATAGCATAATAAACATGCGCAGAGTCGACTAATGGGTTCTGCGCATGTTAATTGTGCTATAGTATCCAATTTTATCGAAAAATAATAAGGTCGAAAATTGGCCATTTCTTGAAAAAATCCCTGTACTATAGTACAGGGAAATTTTTGAAAAATGGCCGATTTTCGACCTTTTTATTTTTTGACATAAATGGTTACTATAGCATAATAAACATGCGCAGAGTCGACTAATGGGTTCTGCGCATGTAAATTGTGCTACAGTAACCAGTTTTGACATAAATGGTTACTATAGCATAATAAATATGCGCAGAGTCGACTAATGGGTTCTGCGCATGTTAATTGTGCTATAGTAACCAGTTTTATCGAAAAATAAAAAGGTCGAAAATTGGCCATTTCTTGAAAAAATCCCTGTACTATAGTACAGGGAAATTTTCGTAAAATGGCCGATTTTCGACCTTTTTATTTTTTGACATAAATGGTTACTATAGCATAATAAACATGCGCAGAGTCGACTAATGGGTTCTGCGCATGTTAATTGTGCTATAGTAACCAGTTTTATCGAAAAATAAAAAGGTCGAAAATTGGCCATTTTTTGGAAAAAATCCCTGTACTATAGTACAGGGAAATTTTCGAAAAATGGCCGATTTTCGACCCTTTTATTTTTTGACATAAATGGTTACTATAGCATAATAAACATACGCAGAGTCGACTAATGGGTTCTGCGCATGTTAATTGTGCTATAGTAACCAGTTTTATCGAAAAATAAAAAGGTCGAAAATTGGCCAGGAAAATTTTCGAAAAATGGCCGATTTTCGACCTTTTTATTTTTTTACATAAATGGTTACTATAGCATAATAAACATGCGCAGAGTCGACTAATGGGTTCTGCGCATGTCAATTGTGCTATAGTAACCAGTTTTGACATAAATGGTTACTATAGCATAATAAATATGCGCAGAGTCGACTAATGGGTTCTGCGCATGTTAATTGTGCTATAGTAACCAGTTTTATCGAAAAATAAAAAGGTCGAAAATTGGCCATTTCTTGAAAAAATCCCTGTACTATAGTACAGGGAAATTTTCGTAAAATGGCCGATTTTCGACCTTTTTATTTTTTGACATAAATGGTTACTATAGCATAATAAACATGCGCAGAGTCGACTAATGGGTTCTGCGCATGTTAATTGTGCTATAGTAACCAGTTTTATCGAAAAATAAAAAGGTCGAAAATTGGCCATTTTTTGGAAAAAATCCCTGTACTATAGTACAGGGAAATTTTCGAAAAATGGCCGATTTTCGACCCTTTTATTTTTTGACATAAATGGTTACTATAGCATAATAAACATACGCAGAGTCGACTAATGGGTTCTGCGCATGTTAATTGTGCTATAGTAACCAGTTTTATCGAAAAATAAAAAGGTCGAAAATTGGCCAGGAAAATTTTCGAAAAATGGCCGATTTTCGACCTTTTTATTTTTTTACATAAATGGTTACTATAGCATAATAAACATGCGCAGAGTCGACTAATGGGTTCTGCGCATGTCAATTGTGCTATAGTAACCAGTTTTGACATAATTGGTTACTATAGCATAATAAACATGCGCAGAGTCGACTAATGGGTTCTGCGCATGTTAATTGTGCTATAGTAACCAGTTTTATCGAAAAATAAAAAGGTCGAAAATTGGCCATTTTTTGGAAAAAATCCCTGTACTATAGTACAGGAAAATTTTCGAAAAATGGCCGATTTTCGACCCTTTGCTTTTTTGACATAAATGGTTACTATAGCATAATAAACATACGCAGAGTCGACTAATGGGTTCTGCGCATGTTAATTGTGCTATAGTAACCAGTTTTGACATAAGTGGTTACTATAGCATAATAAACATGCGCAGAGTTGACTAATGGGTTCTGCGCATGTTAATTGTGCTATAGTATCCAATTTTATCGAAAAATAATAAGGTCGAAAATTGGCCATTTCTTGAAAAAATCCCTGTACTATAGTACAGGAAAATTTTCGAAAAATGGCCGATTTTCGACCTTTTTATTTTTTTTACATAAATGGTTACTATAGCAAATAAACATGCGCAGAGTCGACTAATGGGTTCTGCGCATGTTAATTGTGCTATAGTAACCAGTTTTGACATAAATGGTTACTATAGCATAATAAACATGCGCAGAGTCGACTAATGGGTTCTGCGCATGTTAATTGTGCTATAGTATCCAGTTTTATCGAAAAATAAAAAGGTCGAAAATTGGCCATTTTTGGAAAAAATCCCTGTACTATAGTACAGGGAAATTTTCGAAAAATTGCCGATTTTCGACCCTTTTATTTTCTTACATAAATGGTTACTATAGCATAATAAACATGCGCAGAGTCGACTAATGGGTTCTGCGCATGTCAATTGTGCTACAGTAACCAGTTTTGACATAAATGGTTACTATAGAATAATAAACATGCGCAAGAGTCGACTAATGGGTTCTGCGCATGTTAATTGTGCTATAGTAACCAGTTTTATCGAAAAATAAAAAGGTCGAAAATTGGCCATCTCTTGAAAAAATCCCTGTACTATAGTACAGGGAAATTTTCGTAAAATGGCCGATTTTCGACCTTTTTATTTTTTTACATAAATGGTTACTATAGCATAATAAACATGCGCAGAGTCGACTAATGGGTTCTGCGCATGTCAATTGTGCTACAGTAACCAGTTTTGACATAAATGGTTACTATAGAATAATAAACATGCGCAAGAGTCGACTAATGGGTTCTGCGCATGTTAATTGTGCTATAGTAACCAGTTTTATCGAAAAATAAAAAGGTCGAAAATTGGCCATCTCTTGAAAAAATCCCTGTACTATAGTACAGGGAAATTTTCGTAAAATGGCCGATTTTCGACCTTTTTATTTTTTTACATAAATGGTTACTATAGCATAATAAACATGCGCAGAGTCGACTAATGGGTTCTGCGCATGTCAATTGTGCTACAGTAACCAGTTTTGACATAATTGGTTACTATAGCATAATAAACATGCGCAGAGTCGACTAATGGGTTCTGCGCATGTTAATTGTGCTATAGTAACCAGTTTTATCGAAAAATAAAAAGGTCGAAAATTGGCCATTTTTTGGAAAAAAATCCCTGTACTATAGTACAGAAAAATTTTCGAAAAATGGCCGATTTTCGACCCTTTTATTTTTTGACATAAATGGTTACTATAGCATAATAAACATTCGCAGAGTCGACTAATTGGTTCTGCGCATGTTAATTGTGCTATAGTATCCAGTTTTATCGCAAAATTAAAAGGTCGAAAACTGGCCATTTTTTGAAAAATTAGAGTTAGTCTTTGGTGACAATAGTAACACACACTTGTAATTGAGTGTTATTTTGATTTTTAAATTTCATATTTCTAGTTAAAATTTTAAAGTGTATCATTCCCTAAATAGCCCAAAAAGCTAAAAAAGTGATTTTTGAAAAAATTTGTCAGTTGAGTCTTTCTTTCATGTATAACTAAAGGGATTTTTTTTTAAATGGCCAATATCAACTTTTTAAAATTCAATAATTAACTGAATTATCACCACTGAAACTGAGTCAGTTACAAATTATTTAGTTTCCATGGCAATAATTCTGCAACTAATAGCTGTGGAATTTACAGAGGAATTTTGTTGGTTTGAACTTTGTTTGGTTTTATGTTTCATGTCTGAATCCAGATGTTGTTGGCAAGCCTGAAATAGCATTTTCATTATGAATACATATTCTATGTATTAATTATAAATACAATTAAGTGACCAGACATGAAATGATATAATATTTCCCATGACATGATAATGATTATTCTAGAAAACAATTACACTAAGAAAAACCAACAATAATAAAATTATTATTGATTTTCCACTTTTTCATCTATAAATTATTAAATGTATGGAACAAAACAAATTTGTTAGAATTGAGCAGAACAGATGTATTTACTCCATAAATATACTGATAACTTATTAGTTCAAACTTCAACACATTTTTTTGTTTCATTCAACTCTATTAATTTTTAGCTGAAAAAACACAAATTAAAAATAATACACCTACTATATTTTAAATAATAATATTTATAAATGTTGTCATTATAATTGAAACAACTGTAACCATTGGGTTAAAATATCATTAAATATTAACTTTATTAATTTAAATATAACAAGATTTAAAATGCAATAAAAAATTACTGATTCTGTATTTTATTGATTAAGTTAAAATCTTTCTCAATATGCTTTCCATACTTTGTATGAATACGATTACTTTTGTTGAGATATAATTCAGATAGGAAATATTGAATTGATGTAAAGCAAGTTATATTTCCTAATCTTTAAATTTGCATTCAAACTGCGTTTGAAATACATATGAAATAAGACAAGGATGAATTATGTAAATTCTGATATTAATGTTATTGCAAATGAATACAGAAAGAGAGAATTGACTTATTAATCATTAATATGCAATAAATATTTAATTACAAGTTCAGGGAGTGTGCATAATATTTCATTTAATATTATTTTTAAGCTAGATAACAATAAATTTTGTTCATAAATTATATAAATATACTAATTTATCATTTATGGTTAATTAAAAACAGGGTTTTAAGACTATGAATATACATGTGTACCAACGATATTAAGAATTTTAGTTTTATAGTAATATTTATTACGTTTTACTTATTTTTAAATTTCATATAATTTGTATATTTTTATATCATTCCCACATGGTTTGGTCACATTTATGCAGCTAAGTTTTGCAATTTCTTTCTTTGTTTTATTCTACTCATGTTTCATTTATTTATTTTTTTTGCTTATTGGGGTTTGTGACATGTGTATACGACGTACCTGCAATTTGTGCATAAAAAAGAGCGACTTTGTACACCAATATATGGTATGTCAACATATTAATTCTTTATTTCAATCCTTGAATCACTAGTGTTAACACCATGGCCACAATCGAGGTCTTCTGTGGGCTAACAAACACAAACTACAGTTACTAACATTTATCTTTAAAATTTAAAAATTCTTTTGAGATGATGCATTTATAAATTTGTTCTAAAGTGTTAGCATCAATGGTTCAGCTGTAAAACATTAACAATAGTGTTTACTTGTGATTTATGAGTGGTTAAAAATACTCACTTCTTGTGAAACTTTGTTTATTTGACTGAGGTTGTGGCAGAGAAGACAATCAGCCAGTCAGTTTGTGAGGTTGAATTAGCTTTCATAAGGTCAGAGGTCAATCTGTCATTACTTTAACAATTTGAACCAAAACAAGGAAACCTTTCATTCAGATTGGTTGACAAGAAGTATCTCTTGGGAACCAAGTCTGATGGAGAAATAATGGGAGGGCTGGATATATACAAGCACAGCAATGATTATGATAATTTTAGCTTATGGAATCCTTTAATAAATGTGTCAGGTAACCTAGAAATGTCTCCCTTGATGGTGAATGGTATAACTTTATACATTAATGTACTGAAATAACATTAGGTAGGAGCTTTGCATTGTTTTGTCATAGTTATGTCATGTTAATTAATTGTGCACATGCGCGGATATCACGCTTCTTAATTCCATAACACAGTTTTGGTCGATTCTAAGTGCAGGAGATGACCAATGGCACAATATGCGTAGGTTGATTGATAGAGGCCTTTTGCACATGATGCCACTGAAACCTACAGAACTGTATCTCCCATTCAGTTCCTGGATATAGAACCTTGCATTTTTATATTAGCCGGTCACCTTTCGTAGTACTAGTAATAATACTGATCTTTCCATAGTAGAAATATGACCTACACACTTTATTCTAAGTTTTTTTTCCAACTGAACTTATTTAAAAATAGTATGCACTAAAATTGTGTGGTAACTAATAATATAGTAATATTGACAGTACCTCCTTGACAGTCCACTGTGCTCAACTGTGACAGGAATGCAGAGAGTGTATGTATCTAGTTAGCAGGCCAGCATGGGTTGTTTCTACGTCATACTTCCACCAATTAGTGTGCAGTTCATATTCATATCAAAATAGGATCAGAGCCAAGGTCAGAAAAACATCACATCATGGAGAGAATTAATTTATTTCACCATAGTCACATATAATTGGTTTCTGCTGCATAATTCTAAATAACCGTTTATTTTCTTTATAGATAGACTGACAGAATTTTTGCTATTACTGTATATACAATATGCTGGAAAACAAAATATCTAAATTTAAAATGTCATTATTACTCAAAATATGATGCGCTTAGAAGGTCAGACATTTTGGTAATCGACTCGTGGTCAAGTTGGTCAATCAAATGACCATTTTTCTGCTTTGCAGCTATTTAAAAAAAAATAATAATAATATCCTGGATTTATATAGTGCCAGTGTTGTGAAACCTCTAAGCGGTGAACATAATTACCCCAGTCATTTTTTTTTGGATCAAACAAGTATGGAAACATATACTCCTATAATGCATCTAGTAATCAGCGCAAAGTTGTGTCTTGATCTAACCGGGTTCCCATTTATACACCTGGATGTAGAGAGACAAACGTAAGTAAAGGACTTGCCTAAGGATACAAGCAATGCGACGAGAGTAGGATTCGAACCTCGATCTCAGGATCAGTAGTTGAACGTCCAACACAATGCGCCACACGCCCTTACAAATAAGAAGATAACTGTTAAAATGGTATTCCAATCAATTGAATGTTTTTTTTAACCATTCTTTTGAAAATTCTATTTAAAACCAGTTATTTTGAAATTTGTCTCGTTTCTGCTGCCGAGAAAGTCAGCAGTAGAAAAGAAGGTATAGGTTAAATCGCCCATGGTAAACATACTTTAACAAGAACATAGTGCAGTTCTTGGAAACATAATTTGTGGAATGCAGTCAAATCAATATAGATCACATGACCTAATTTTCAAATATCCAATGGGAATTAAGAGATAAATTACAGGGTTAAGTACAGCTGCCAGGAGGATTCACATAAACATTAATTCGTTGTTTGAATTATTTCAAAAGTAAAAGATAAATTTCAAAGATTATACAATAATTTTCTCTCACAATTGTTAATAAGCATAGTGCATTGCTTCATATGAAATAACATGTGAACACACCCTTACGGCCATTTGAAATCAGCACTACTGACACTTATGGCAGCCCCTGCATCTAGTATCTGCCTCAGACGTATTGACTTATGCCTTTCTTCTGGTCAAGAGAAGCCCTTGATCAATGTTAGGACCGATCAAGGTGCTTTAAACAGTCCTGGCTTTGTTTGTATCAAACCTGTTAGTGGTGGTAATTATCACTGTTGGTTTTGATTGAATAAAATAAGAAAAAAAAATTAATACCTTCAGAAGCCTCTAATTAAATAACAACTGCATTCAGTAGTGCACAACATTGCTTCAGATTAGATACCATGTGAACACACCCTTAATACCGTCAAGAGCCTTCTATAATTATGTTATTTAATAACAACTGCATTCAGTAGTGCACAACATTGCTTCAGATTAAATACCATGTGAACACACCCTTAATACCGTCAAGAGCCTTCTATAATTATGTTATTTAATAACAACTGTATTCAGTAGTGCAGGCAACATTACTTCAGATTAGATACCATGTGAACACACTCTTAATACCGTCATGAGTAGTGCAGGCAACATTGCTTCAGATTAGATACCATGTGAACACACCCTTATAACCTTCAGATGACTTCTAACACAACTGTATTCAGTAGTGCAGGCAACATTGCTTCAGATTAGGCACCATGTGAACACAGTTTTAATACCTTCAGATGACTTCTTCTATATTATAGTATATACTGTAATATAACTAAATTCAGTAGTGTACAACATTGCTTCAGATTAGGTACCATGTGAACACAGCCTTAATGCCTTCCTTAGAAAATAATAATCCAGTAGGAATTAGAACACCACAATGAAACAATAATCGCCCATAGGGAACTAGTTAGTAATAATAAACAAGTAAAACTGGCAAAGTAAAAACAAGTAGAGTAGGTCAAGGCAGCTAGAATTAATCATTAGACAATTAAACACACTTTTTAAATATATTTTTTGTCCCAATTAAATGAAATTTAACTACTATTACTGATAGATACATAAATTAACTTCTAGTATATCACTGAGCGATTTAGAATTTCTTTTGCCTGTCAAATTTATATATATTGATCATGATTTGGATAAAATATAATACACAGATTTATGTTATATATATATATACAGCACGATAAAACCTTGTATTGCAACAGAAAAAAAAAACCAGTATTGAGACATGGTTTTTTTATGTACTTGAGTTACCATAATATACAATTATATCAGGTAATGTAAACATTGTATTTGATCCAATGTTTAAAATATCTAGCAAAAATAATTTTTCCCAAAGTGGGTTAACCAGAGTTATACTAATCCCGTCCCCTCCTGCAGTAGGAGAAAATGTGAATAACAATGGAGGAATTAATCTGTATCACTATCAAACTTTATGTAACAAAAAATGTGATGTGCCAATATGGACATGATTATCATATCACTACCATATATGGGCATATCACTGCTATATTTGGGCACATCACATTTTTGTTGTCAAACTAATTTGATAGTGTAGACAGAGCTTAAATATGAATCTGTTTGAACCCTGTTTGAACATGGGAAAGATTAAACTACCTGATACACAAAGGTGTCAAAAGAGCATCAGTCATAATCAAATTAAGTTAAGACATCATTTCATTATATAATATCTAATATCCGGAAACACTACTCTGATACATAGAATTAAAAATTATACTTTTGATATCAAGAATTATAGGGTCAAAGGAAGTAAATAGTGCAAAGCTATTTTGCCATTTTTATTTAAAATTCTTAATCCATTACCCTTTTATATTTTTTTGTCACCTATATTTCAACCTGTTCTACCAAAAAAACCTTTTATTATGGAACAAAGCTCAACCCACAGATGTTTAATAAGAAAAAAAACTTTCTGCTCTGATTCCTGCATTAACGTTTTAAGTTAAATTTAGCATATACTAAGATGCCTATTATATTTCCAAGGTTTTTCATAAACTATTTGTTTATATACAGTATTTTCAAATTTGAATTGACAAAGGATCATATTTATTTATTAATTGAGGGAGACCATGTCCTAATACAACATAGATAGACGTGTGAACTTGTGATGTGTGAACAATACATACAAAAAACAATACATCACATTAGTGGGTGGGGAGTAGGTGATACAGCCCTTATCTGTTAAAGGAAAAAGGTTTCATTTCTACTGGTGGTGCTCATAAATGAATTATATACCCAGGAATGTAAAAACAATAACTAAAGTCTATTACTATTAGGTATAGGGCTGGAAATTAAGGGGTATTTGTGACAAAAACCATTGCCACTAACCACGATATATGTTACAAAAACTATCTGTTCGCAAGCAAATTTGTGATATAGATAAACCAAAATTAGAAGTCAAATCGCTAACTTTTGGTATAACTGATCCCGGTCGGTTAAGCACAATCGCGGATCCACATCGCAATGGTTAATCTAGCTCTGAAACTGGATTACAATCCGCTAGTGTTCCCCAGACCAATGTTCATAAGAAATAAGATTGTTGAAGCATGATTGTCATTGGATTAGAACTTGAATTTTCAAAATGTATGGAATTTAATTATTATGAAATGTCAAGTAGACAGTAAAAAGAGGTAAAATAGTATATGCCTATTGCAGTATTCGTTGCATGCTTGCAGTACTTTATCTTGCAACTGTAGTTAAATGCAACTTGGTTGATTGACTGAAAATGTATAAATTCAAAAGACCTATAATAGTTTGGGATTTCCCTGAGGCAGGAAGGGTCATGCATTATTTACACTCAGTGCAAGGTCACCTCTAAACTAATCAAACAATGAACTTTAAATTAGTTGTGTTTTTTAGTTTTACAATAATTTGTTTGATTAATATATTAACACAGGAACAATTATATGAATGGGTAATCCAACCTGTGAACTAGCCCTGTGGCAAAAAAAATAAAATTCTCACAAGTGTGATCAAGATATTATAATATCTTTTATTCGTTAATTAGTATTAGCTCCACTTGATAACAACAGTGAAAGACTATGATTAAATATAAATGCTTTTAAGTTTATAATTTCCAAAGTTTAACAATCTCAGATTAAAACTGTGAAAAACAATAAAATACCCAGACTGGGACTAAATTTGAGACTATAGGCCTATACAATTGAGCTTATTTAAAAGAAAATAGCCAATGGTAATACTAAATGTTATTTATTTTGTGTAACTGAGTGTTTAATTGAATATCAATTTAGATTTAGGATTTAATAATTAATTGGAAAGGGGGCGGTGTATGGTATTTAAGGACTTTACATTGTATTTTGGGCAATTCAGGCTGTTTAAATCCATCAATTCAATAAATATGGCAAATTTCCAATTCAGCGTTGTCATATTCCAAGCGCATATTCTGATGCATAATTGTTTATTTGTTGATATTAAAAATATAATCATACACTGACCATATTCCTGCTAAGTTTGAGCTCCCCATAAAATCTTTAAATCAGTGAGTGGTCATTATGGTTACCTAAATTCAATGCGCTAAAGTGATCAAAACATTACGGTAGTTACCTCAAGGTCGGCTTCTTAATATTATTTTTTTCGTATATCGAGTGAGGGTTTTTGAGTATATGGACTATTCTATACCCCTCCCCCCCCCAAAAAAAACTTCCCTGTAAAATTTTCAACCACCCTCTCCCTTCTCCAATAAATCCTCCTGAACAATAAACGCCTCAGGGAAATTATTCAAATAAATGCGGAAACCACGGTCGTTTGCTTTTAGCAGAAATCCAACTAAAAGAAACAGGTTAAAATTATTATTCAGTATTCAATTCTAAATATTATTTTGTTAAGATGCACAAAAGTCATCGACAAACCATAGAGATATAAGTTAAGTTCAAGACATGGTTGAAGGATGGGCATTGCCATTAATTAAGTTCAGTTCTTTATATCGTCCATTCAGGTTGAAATATAATATTATATCTAGTGAAATGAGATGGAGTTAGTATCACAATACTATTTAATTACATTTGGGTACTAGATATTTTCCCTCTGTTCTTTATTCAATATGTTACATAGTTGAAAGAAAGTCCTGCTATCTATAAATAGCATTATAGTACCAGTAGAATCATTGGCATAGTGGGGCCAGTCAAAAGGCACTTGACAGTGGAATCTTAATTTATAACAAACATGGTTGCCAACATCAACAGTGATATAGTACTTTGTTTGTTTGTTATTTAGCATGATAGTGAGTACAATTTTCAAGTTATTATTCTGAATTTTTCGGTGTAAATAGGTACAAAACATATCTATTGAAATTCATGAAAATCGTTTCATTAATAAAACTTTACAAATAAAAAAAATAAAAATTTGTATTCTTTTAACATGGGCTGACACCACCCTCTGTGGCAATATTTCACGAAGTACTTCACTCAGTTTCTGAGTGCTTTCATATTGTGATCTCACAGTATGTTGACTATGGTTTTGTTTACATTTACAACACTTTTAAGAACCTGGAACATGCTGCTGGCACCAAAGAACTAGAACCATACCTCCCAACTCGGAAAAATGGAACATCGGGAAGATTTTCAAAGCATTACTAAACTATAGAGGGTGCTATAATATTATAAAAATTACCTCAAACTACAGGTAGGTCGCTATTACGCAATAGAAAAATATTGCCATTTATAATAATAAACATGGGTATTTCATGGCGTACTGAAACGGAAAATGTTGAGAATATTGTATTTTAGCCACGCATTGGTCTCGGGTATAGAAAAATAGTATTGGGTATGGAAATATGCATATAATCATAAAACAATGATGTAATTATGAGAATCAAAGAAACTGTCAACTGAAAGTTAATAAAATATTGAAAAGTACTAAATAAATATCTAATGACAATTAAAAAATTAATACAATACATTCTTTTGTACTAGTGTGTGAAAAAAAGTATATTCTATACCACGTATATATTTTCAAACAACGCATTATTATGAGAAAAATCTGCAAACAGTGTTTGTGATGATTGTTTTGTGTCAATAGAAATACAAACACAGGGGAGTACATGTTAGTTCACTAACCTAGCTAACAATATAGGCTTAAAAAATTACCTGCCCCTACACACACAGACAAAGCAAGTTATTGTATTGTTAGTGGTTAATGAGGGAGTACAGCCGTAAAAAAACTTAGTCGGTTTTCATCGAAGCAAAAGCATTCTTTGTTGTCGATTTCACGACCATTGAAAGCGTTAGCTGTTGCAAGCGACAATTTTGATACAGAAATCGAGAAAAAACATTTAGGTTGGGCTTCTCTGATCGATATTATGGTTGATATTTGTTTGGAATATAAACAAATTGCCTATTTTTGTGTTCACACAATTTTGCAGGCTTCTTGACATAAGTGATAACCAAAAAATAATTACTATGAGTAACAATGCATGCTGGTCTATTAACCCAATCCCCAATTTTAACTAATTTAACAATAATTCATATGGGTATAATTGTTAATCCTGGGCTATTAATACTCTTCCTCCAAACTGTCTCAATTTCATTTTCAAAGCAAGCGACATGGTTCGCTACATCAATAACAAAGAATGGAAAGTAGCTCATTCAATATATACAGTAGTAACTTTTTTAAGCTATTAAAACAATTTTTATAATTCAACAAAAATTTAACTACAACATAAAACTCTTTTTTCTCTCACTACTTATTATATCAATTTGTATAACTATTATCTCCAACACCTGGTAAAATATCACAATAAAATTTGTTTTATGTCATTTGTTTTTTTAAAGAAAATGTTATGAAAGGAACGAACATTCGTTTATTGAGATTTTAACCTTGAAAGAATTATTAGTAATCACCTAATCAATACTGAGTAAAAATATGGCATAATAAAATCAAAGTATACACTATCTTTTCTTTATTAATTCACTTTAAACCTATTTTTAAAAATTGAGCAGATGTGTTAAAGATTGAATAAACTCTACAATTTTATTTCCATTGACAAAAAAATAATCTGGAAAAACCCTGATTCTCCTTTTATATTTATTTTAATATTTATTCAGTCTATTTCAGTATATACAAAACAAAAAAAAAATGAAATTGGGGGGACCAGGGTCAACTTAAGTGAACTTAATCACTGTAGCTGAGCCAGTTGATATTTGTATTTTTGTACTTCAGTCTTAGGCCTACTACTATGCTTTTATCTTTCTGTATTTTTCTTTACTTTTAAACTTGTTGTAAATGGACCATTTTGGAAAGCATGTATTGCGTTACTGAAAATGCATTTAAAAGAAAGAATAAATAAATAAATAAAGTATGGAGAATAGCAAAATGATATTTACAGTGGGTATGTAACTAGATGGGATTGGTGTCAACAAGCTAAAGATAATTTCTGGTACTCAGAAGTGGGTACTATGTTGGCCTGGCTGGAAAGCTTAAAAGTAGGCTTTTTATAGGCTGAGTTTGAATGTGGATTTCTCCCATTTACCTCCACACAAGGTGAAACGTGTAATAACAAAAAATTCTATTAATACAAAACTTATCTTCAGTAAAATCCTGAAATCTATCCAAAGAATATAGAGGGCGACAAAGTTTTATTTTTAGGGATTTTTGTGAATATTTCTAGTTGCATATTAGCTCTCATTGATCAACGCTGGAAATTGTTTAAAGGTAAATCGTGACAAATCCTTATTCATCGTTTTGCATCCACGTCAAACACACTTCTTCGTTTCCGAAGCTTATAGATCAATTTACAGCAAAGTATCTTGTTTTCTTCAGTGAATGAGTAGTTAGTTTACTCATGCAAACACAATCATTCTGCTCTAGTCTATGAAGAAGTGTGAATGAGTAGTTTATGTTTTACTCACTGCTTTAGTCTTGGAAGGAGTGTCAACAATAATTACACCAAAATAAACCTTTGATATTATTATACTACTATTGAAATGATAATAAATAATAATAATAATAATGATAATAAATGATAATAAATAATAATAATAATATTAATAATAAATGATAATAAATAGAAGAATGAACAAATTATATAAATTATTCACAATCAATGCAAAAATCAAAGAAATTGAATATTAAAATATGGAATTTAAACTGTCACATAACCTACTGTAAGCAATAATCTAAACAATAATATTTAAATACAACAGTGTAATTAAAAAAAAAAGAAGTGTCCTAGTGTTATTGTTTGTCTAATTTTGCTAACTTTATATTCATTTTCTACTTTGATTTTAATATTTAATACTATACTATGTTTGACTGTAAAATGTTATTGTTATAATATGGCCTTGCGGAGAACACCAATAAGTTTTTTCTGTTGCAAAAATAAAGACTTTATTATTAATATTATATTACTTAATATTGCATTCTAATTTAAAGGTAAAGAGTGAAGTATTTATTACACCATACAGTATGATGAAACCATGGCTATCACCAGGAATAATACTAATAATGTTATTATCATATTACTACAGTTTAATATCTAACTTATTTTGTATAAGTTAACAATAATCAAACAAGAATAACAAATGATTTTTAAATGCAGCTTAAGCGGACAGAATATGAATTGGGCAGTGAAAAACAAAACTGTAGAACTGTGTAAAAACCTGTATAAAATGAAGATAGCACTTGATAATGCTTATAAGTTCATTTACACCAATAACCTTGATATAGTAATCAGTAACAGATCAGAAAAATTCCTCAAGATTATGACAATATCATAGCTTATTGCCTTTTACCATGAAGAAATGTATGTAATGATTAAGTTGCATAAAGCTCTGTCTACACTATCAAATCAAACTTCATGTGACAAAAAATGTGATGTGCCCATATATGGACCTGATATTAATGTCATAACACTACCATATGGGCATATCTCACTTTTTTTTCACATAAAGTTTGACAGTGTAGACATTACTTATGAGTTTAACAGGCTACCTGAAAGAATACATGCTAACCAATGTCACATTAAACTTGATATCATGTTATCTATAGAAATATCAGAAAAATATGATGAATTTTCAGATGTATTTATGGTAATTCCTTAATTTTATGAACAAGAAAGAAACAAGGTAGCTTGTAATTTATTGATGTGGGTATGATGACTTGTTATGACGTCAAGTAGGCATAAATATGAATAATTTATTTTACAAAAATTAATTACTATGCTAAACATTATAATTTTTTTCCAATTTCTCTAACCACGATCACAGCCCTTCAAAATTGTTTAGCAACCAAATTTTATCCTGTGGCCCATAGTTTGCGAGAACGCTGTACTATATAATATCCTTATACACTTTCAGAACATTCAGTTAGTAACAAAAGGCTGTTGGTTACCATGTAAAAAACACAATTTTTTTTAAATGAGAAAGACACCTGTTTTCATAAACGAGAGTAAAAGTTTAATATCATGGTTAAATAAAAGGTAAGTATAAGAATAACAAGACCCAAATAAGTCCCTATACTGTAAAAGTTCAATAAACAGCTTTTTCAACTGTTCTGTACGCAAACAAATAGTGTGGTTATGGTTTCCTCAGAAGTAGACAAATGAATCAACCTGCATCGATAATAAAAACCACTTTACACCTGAAAGAAATTTTATGTAGCAACCTTTTAAATTAATAAATTGCTTCTTTTAAACAACATTTTTTCAGGTTTTTTTCTTAATGTCATATATTAAATATCATAAATTCATTATCAGAACAATTGCATAATATAATTGGTAGACAAACCAAAAATTAAATGTTTAAAATGAATTACTTCATCGAACCATTAGCCTTGGTCTCCTATTGTTACAAAAGCTTAAACTGTAGCACATAAAACAAAGGTGAAAATCATAAAACACAAACTAACGTGTGGATCTGCACAGAGTACTGTATTGCAGTAAAATTGTTCTTTGATAACCACAAAAAGGTCTCTGCCAAATAATAGGGACCCTGTCTACACTATCAAACAAGTTTGACAAAAAAAGTGCGATGTGCTTAAATATGGTAGTGATATGCTCAAATATGGTAGTGATATGACATCATCATATCCATATATGGGCACCGTATCACATTTTTTTGCCACATAAAGTTAGTGTAGAAAGAGCGTAAAACAACAAAGTAACCTAAAAATCAACTTTGAGGTATAATGAATCAGAGACGTTTCAACTCATTTTCTACCCTGGCTGGGTCATTTTTCGGGGGTTGGGGACAGGGTTTAGAGCGGCGATTGGGTTGAAAGGGTCACAATTTGTAAATCTCAAGCCAAAAGCAACTTCAAACTTGACATGTACAACATTTTACAAACTGTTTTGATTGGCAATAATCAATTTAGTAGATAGGTACTTATTTATAACATTACATTCTTTGCTCTAGCAAGTGTAATGTACCACAGGTGATATAAGGATATGAACACCTTCTTCTTATTAATATTAATCACTGGGATACAAGTTGCCAATAGAAGGAAACTTTATTGTTCTTTTGTCAACCACTCTGATGGAAAACACATGATGATGATGTTAATCTCTATAGAGAGGTCAGAAGGGGACCTCCAATAATGTCTGTGATACTTTTAAAATATTAACAAAGGTTAAAATAATATAAAAAACGATGCCAGTCAATTTAAGTGTGCTTTTAGTTATACACATTGTTGAATTCTTGAAAATATGTGGATAATATGTGGATAATATGTGGATAATATGTAATAATAATAAATGAAAACTTATATAGCGCCGGTATCCTCCACCCATGTGGCGCTCATGGCGCTTTGTGCATTAACAACGTGCGAGAACATCAGCGAATAGCGACGTCTTTAGGTTGGTCTTGAAACTGTTTAGACTAGTTGAGCATTTAACTGTTGCTGGTAAGCTGTTCCATACACTTGCGGCCGCAACGTAAAAAGATCTCTGACCCCACTGATTTTTCGCTCTACGCTCTTGAAGAAGGTTTTGTGACAATGATCGTAGGCCTCTGCGGGATGATTCGTAACGATCCACAAGGTCAGATAAATAAGCAGGAGCACTGTTATTTAGGATCTTGAATACAAACAACGCAAGTTTGTACTTAATACGTTGTTGAACAGGCAACCAATGCAAATCCATCAGGACAGGAGTTATGTGAGCGTTTGATTTTGTATAAGTTACAATTCTAGCTGCCATATTTTGCAAGCGCTGCAAACGTTGTATTTGAGATTTTGGTATGCCAAACAACAAGGCATTACCAATGTCAATTTTAGAAGTGACAAATGAGTGTACAATCAATTCAGCTGTTTTCTTGTTAAGATTACCGCGAATACGACCAAGGTTCCTAATCGATATGCATGCTGCTTTGGATACAGTTGTTATTTGTGCTTCCATAGTGAGATTACTATCCAGCATGATTCCCAGATTCCGGACCACCGATGAGGGAGCGATGTTAGAGTTTCCGATTCTGATATGTGTGATGTTGATTTTGGAGATGTTACATTTAGACCCGACGATAATAAACTCTGTCTTTCCATCATTCAACTTTAGGTAATTTGTTGTCATCCAATTGCGAACATCTTCTATACAGGCTTCCATCTTACTGATTGCTGCAGCAACATCCCTTTGCACTGGATTTACTGACACATAAATCTGTGTATCATCTGCATAGAAATGGAAATGTAGACTGTGTTTGCGAATAATGTCACCAAGGGGAAGCGTATAAATGGAAAACTGGCCAGGCCCAATTACTGACCCCTGTGGTACACCATATTCCAGGCAAGCTTCATCTGAGAATGCATCATTGATACAGACTAGCTGACGTCTTCCTGTAAGATATGACTGGAACCAGTTAAGAGCAACACCATTTATGCCAATGCGATTTCTCAGACGGGTTATCAGTCTTTGGTGATCAACTGTATCAAACGCTGCTGACAAATCCAACAACACCAATAGCGTTATTTTCCCATCATTCATTCCTTGTAACAAATCATTCTGTACCTTTAAAAGGGAACTCTCCGTGCTATGACATGCACGATATGCCGACTGGTAATTCTCATTTAAATTATGCTTTTGAAGATATGGAGTAATGCGTGATGTCACTACACGCTCCAGAGTCTTTCCAAGAAAAGAAAGATTCGACACCGGGCGGTAATTTTTCAGCGTGTTATGATCCAAGTTTTGCTTTTTTATTAAAGGACGAACGTGAGCAATTTTCAGTTCATCTGGCACTATGCCGGTATTAAGAGAATGGTTAATGATTTCCGTTATTATTGGAACGACTGCGTCTATACACTTCTTCAGTATAGAAGTAGGAACTGGATCTAACCTGCATGATTTTGTTGGTGATTTCATCAGAATGTTGCGGATCTCATCTTGAGATGCTGGTGTAAATGTTGTGAGATGCTGATGAACAGCTGTCACAGGCTCATTAAATGACATGTCATCAATCTTGAAGTCGTCTCTGATGATCTTGATCTTGTCTGTGAAAAACTGACAGAACCTGTTCGCAAGATCTAAGTCAGAAAGACTATCTGGGAGAGGTGATACCTGGCGATGATGAAGGAGTTGGTTAACAATTTTAAAAAGTCCTTTCTGATCTGCTGCATGTTCTTCACACAAGCCAATGTAGTAGTTGGCCTTTGCCTTTCTTACCATGGAATTTACATTCCTCTTCTGTGCAATGTAAGCTTGACGATCTATTTCCAGATGAGAGATTCTCCATTTCTTTTCAAGCTTACGCTTTGTTCTTTTCTCAGCATAGATGTCACTGTTATACCAACTAGTGTTTGGTCGGACCTTTACTGTTCTCTTTTTCGGTGGTGCGTGTTTGTCAAGAAGTTCACTCAAAGTGGTGACATATAGTCGTACTTTACTTGATAAATCAAGATTTGAGAGCGAAGTTCCGAGATCAGACTGTGTGATATCTTTACATAATGTCTCAAAATTTATAGCATTCCAATGACGAGTTTCGATGGATTTAGTGATTACGGGTGGCTTCTTGATAAGGAGATTACATGTGATTGCATAGTGATCTGATATACCATCAATGACATTAAGGTTTGAGAAAACAGGAGGATCAGATGAACGAGTGATCAGCAAGTCTAATGTATGACCATGTCGGTGTGTAGGTGTAGACACATGCTGTTGAAGACTGCTTGCTACAAGTAGATTCCGAAAATGAATTGCATCTGCATCATTTGGCATATCCACATGGATGTTAAAGTCTCCAACGAATAGTATGGGAGCCGGCTTCAATACATAGTGATCAACCAAAGTTGAGAATTCTTCAGTGAAAGCATTTAGACTGCAACCCGTTGATTTGCTTTGAGGACGATATACTGCTACGAGGAAAACTGAGGATGCATTGCTGACTATTTCCACATTTAGCAGTTCAAATGATTTTGGTAATAATCCCGTGTCATAACATTTAACCGCTATGCTTTCCTTGTAAAGAAGTGCAACTCCACCACCTCTTTTAGTACCAGCACGGGGAGCATGTTTGAGAGAGTATCCGTTGGGTGTAATATTTCCTATAACTGATGTGTCTTCTGGTTTAAGCCACGTTTCCGAAAGGGCAACAACATCCAGATTATGTTCGATAACGAAATCCACAAATTCTGTTGTTTTGTTCCGAACGGATCTTGTATTAATACTGCAAAATTTAATATTGTTTTTAGATAAGAGAGAGTTTGATGATAAGTCCGGAAATGATAGATTGTTTTTAGTGTGTTTGTCACGCCCAGCTCTTGTACCACGCCTGGTTTTTCTTTTTGGCCTCCTTGGTAATAGGTGGATACTACAGCTACTGGAGTTCAACTTAAAAGATTGTATAATTAAGCACGATTCTTCAGGAAGTTCACAACTGTTATTGTTATTATGTAGATAATATGTGGATAATATGTGGATAATATGTGGATAATATGTGGATAATATGTGGATAATATGTGGATAATAAAGCTCTGTCTACACTATCAAACCAGTTCGACATAAAAAAGTGTAATGTGCCCAAATATGGCAGTGATATGCTTAAACATGATGATGATATGACATCATCATATCCATATATGGGTGCATCACATTTTTTTTGTAGACAGAGTTTTGGGCCAATGTTCTTGCATCTTTCATAAAGTGCTGCTAACTGATTTTTTATATCTTGACTGGTTACTTATATTCTTTGCTCAAATTTCATCCAAAACTAACTATGCTAATAATCTTGCATTCAGCGCATTGCATTTAAGTTTTTCATAACAACGCTTATTTGAGAGCACAAATTTATCAGTTTAATAAATTGTTTATTTGGCGCTATGCAGCAAAAACAGACCCCAAGATATTGGGATAAACAACACGACATAACAACATTAGAAAAAATCTTTCCGACAAATAATAGTTTTGTTTTCCTCAAAACTAATTACAATTTTCATTAGCAAACTGCAACGCTGTCTAAAATAAACAGGTGATCTAATAAATCAATGGCGCGATATTTTAGTACACAAAATCAAATGTGAACGGTTAAAATACAGGTTATGTAATAAATCCACTCAACAAATTTGGCGGTTAGGTCACACCAAGTTTATCATTAATACTGAATTCACTCGGTGCTCATGCATTTCAGACTATAAATAGACAGGTAGACGTGACTCGCTTTTGCATGTACCAAAAAAACGTTACAATTTATACTTATGGAAATCAATGGAGAAACGGTGTGAATAATTTATCATATCATTTTTGTATTAAGATATGATGTGAATTTCGCATGCTTTAAATATTTTTAAAAGGTTATGCCAAGAAATTATAATATTCCATAGACATGTCTATAATAATATGGTTCTCTAAAACTAACATTTTTAACCTCAGTTTTTTTGATAAAAAATCATGTTTTTCCACCCTTTTCAGAGACTTTATTCAGTAATATTTTCTATTAATATATATTTGAAATTTAATGCTTACATTACACATGATCCATTAAAAAAATATATCATATTTTAAACTTTGGGTTGGTTTCTACAACTTATCTCATTAAATACAGTATTAGGACCAATCTGTATAATTTTTGTTCATTTTAGGATCAGTAGGGTCCCTACCAAGGGTTACAGGTCTCGGGTTTTTAGTTGTTTTAAAATTAATTAGTGTTCCATGACCTTCTCATCAAAATTAATGTCTCTCATTGTTGTGCTATGTCAACATAATGTCAATGACGGCGAAATGTCCCCAATAATGGGGTTAGCTATGCAAACAAGTAACAAGTAAGCTATAAATTACATAATTTGCGTTCAGTTAGGACAATTTACTGTATAAATTTTCTCATTACGATCGCTAGATTATAATAATTGTGTTCATTTTCCAATTACTGTAGGACCATCAGTAATACAATGTGTTCAGCCTTGCTAACTGTTAAATCTATAATTATTGTTTCTTACCAATACCAAGAGTTTGTTAATATAATTTAAGGCCAAATAATAAATTTACATAGAGTGTATGTATTACCATTATTTATTTCCTTTTCCTATATTGCTGTAATTTGAATTTTTGTAGTTGTTTTTTTAAGGCCATTCCGTATGCGAGAACCTATTTCAACGTTTTTAAGTTTTAGTATCCTTTTAAAAGCTATTTATTCTAGACACAGCTACCATGCTGTTCACAAAAACTAGGTCACCTATTTATATCACGTGACCTTGAACAGGAATGATCTTCTTCAATTATTTTACCTCATACATTCATTTCCGCTGTCTGTTACAGTAAACCATTTCTCACTTTCAATATGTTTACTTTTATGAAACACACAAATTGAAGCAAGACTAAGAGGATGCAGGTTGACAGTTTTTAATGTTTCTACTACAAATATGAACTAAAAAAAAACAACTGTAATTTTGCTTGCATGCAAGATGGATCTGATGATAAGAAACTTTGGAAATAAGTTTTAAAAAGACTGTGGTATACTTGTTAGTAGCGAGCTTTGTACGGTAGACGAAAGGGAGAGGTAGATATAGAAGGATATACAAAATATTAATACGCGTTGAGTATATGAGCCCAGTATACCCTGTTGCGCCCGGACTATAATCAGTATAATGTTGGGTCCGATAGACCGAGCAAAATTTAAGGTTTTTGAACTTCGCTAACCTAAGACCTATCTACCTGGCTAGCGCAGAAACTTTTCAAACACCAACCCTGTGTGTGCTATCTGTTGTTTCTCGAAATAACCGTCCCGCTAGGTTATTCCGTCTTAAAGCAAAAACTCTCTATTAATTAAACATACTTTACATCATGGTCTTTCCATGTTCTTCAATGATGTAAAGTATTCTAGTAAAAGAACTCAGGCAAGGATTTGGTGTTAACGCTGTAGTAATTGTTACAATAATCGCATGCCTTTTATTTTGGTTAATAAAAAACATTTGTCAACTTTTATTAAGCTAAAAATAGGAAGGAGTATAGCTGCACACTGGTCTAAAAAAATGTATTTAGTGGACAACAAATTGACGTATAATTTACATAAGTCATAGGTCATTGCAATAGAAAGTTACCTATTAATACAAACACTGAACACTCAGGTTTACAAAATGATATGAAGCTTTTAATAGAGAACTAAGTCATGCATAATATTCAAGCATGCATTTACAGTCTTCATGACATGCATGCAGTCACCTAATTGATCTTTATATTTAATTCATTTAACTCCAAGAATATTTATATCTAAAACTAGATAAATTGGCTACTTAATTTTTGGAATGCTTTTTTAGAATAAAGAATAAAATTAAATAAGTGTATTACTGTATTATATTGAAAACAATTGTTATCACCACCACCACCATCATTTTTGGTGACATTTACTTTACTCAACATATTTGCAATGGTTAAAAAAACAAACAAGAAATCAACAAATAATTGGTACTCATCAGAATGGAAATTTCATTTCACAGGGTTATCAATTTTATTAAAATATCTAATTCTTGTTTAATTAACTGATAATGAGGGAACTTATAAATATTTAAATAATATTTGTGAATATTAAATTGTTTAATTAACTGATAATGAGGGAACAGTTTTGTCCGTATACTGATAGCAAAAAGCTATACAAACCTATTTTCTGTTTTCTGCAAAAAACACAATACAAAACTATGTTTTTGGACTCAAAATTCAGTTTGAAAAGCAATATTGCTAAACAATTTTTTATACGAAATTAACAAATATTAATATTATTAATGAAACAGGTATAAAATTACTATAGTATGGTTATTCAATAATTGTATTATTTTATTTTTAACTTATGAATATGTTAATTATTAATATCAACATATTCATGGTAGGAAGGCTGCCACCAAGAGTTGTGGTTACCTGAGTGGAGTGATGAATATGTAGCTACCTAAACACTATGCTTTGAGCTGTTGATCAAATTTGTTATTCTCCCTCAGAATTTGGTTCCTCCTCCTCCTCGTCATCATCATCCTCATCTAGTTCCGCTGAAAAGAAAAACATTTTAAATATTATGGATACCAAAAAACGTGTTTCTTTACATAGTGGTTGGTGCAAAATAAATAAATTTAAGAGTGTACAGCAGTACTACTGTAGTTTTTAAGTAAGAAAGTTAATGGACAAATAAGAAAGAGAATAATTTAAACAGTAGGATGATGTACTTGATGACACACTTTCGACAATGTATGTCATATTTAAAGCGCCTGATACCCATTCAAGTTCACTAGTTTCTTTAAATATGCTCGTGCTTGAGATTTGTTTAATAACCGACCTCATATTCGGATGTAATTTGTAAATTATACGGTAGCACCCCCTAAGTTTTGGCAACGTTTTTTATTCTTAATCTCAGCCTCATATTCGATTTTTCCAAATATGGTTGTGTGCAAACCAGTTTACATAACAACAAAATGTATAGTAGTAGTACTGTACTATGGTTACCCACACACACAATAAATTAGAAATTTTAATTAGTATAAGATTTTTTTGGATTAAAATTTACATTAAAAGGATTATATTAATGTGTATTTTATATAGAAAAATTAGTTTTAACATACTTTAATTTTAATTCGGCAAGCAATCATATTAATACTTTTTGTCTGAAAAAAATGAAACCAAACGATGTACAAAAAGTGGCATAAAATATAATAAAATTGTACTACAAATGGAAAAAAACAAAAAACTATTGTAAAATAATATTCTACACACACATGCTTCAATTAAGTAATATAAATTAACTGTGATGGTAATACTCTCATCTAACAACATGTCTGTTACCACCACGTGAATAGAATCTATCGTAACAAAGAAATCAATATTAATTTTACATACTATGAACTGTATGTAAATATGTATTGTGTTCATTATAAGAGAAGAGAAGACATGTGTGGTGAGTCAGAGTTCTCGTACACTGGCCTGGATTAGCAAAGTTTACATCATAACAAACTGTCGATCAGTGCAATTAAAAATCATCATCAGAGTGTACAACAAAGATGTACAGAATGATCATAAGCAAACAGAGCTTAAATTGCATGGAACAAAAGAACAATACCATCTGTAGTAGCAATAACTACTACACAAATTATTTTCCAGTGTACTAGTCGCAGATGATGAGACAACCTACACTTAAATGATACTAAATGCTCGCTGATTACACGTAAACCCCGGGGCTTTTAAATTGATTGCTTTTGTTCTTGTATAACCAAAGAAATACGATGAGGACCAATTAATTGCGCCAATTAGTATAGGCTGATAAAAGATCATACAGCGCAATGTAGGATATTAATTGCTCTGATAGTAGATATCTGTAATTGTTATTCTAATTCTGCTAGAAAGATAAACAATTACATATTAATCAATTTAAAATCGTTTTATAGATTTATTAATTACGTACACTTCTTTAAGGATCAAAATGACAATTAAAACAAATCTTTAACCAAATAAAGCCTTTTAAAGGCTTTTACAAATGATACTGACGCAATAAGAAATATTAATTTGGTCTTCGGATGGGACGTAAAGTTGTTGGTCAAGTGTAATTGCACATTAGTGATCATTGGCCACCCAGTGTACTGTAAATTAAATCATTTAATTAATTAAAAACATTAGTTAGAAATGTTAATTTCATATTATTTAATAATAATAATAACAACAAAAGTTTGAAAAAAAAACAAACAAAGGAGTATTTTCAAGTATCAAATATTTCATAGTAAAGAGAATATACATTTAAAAAAATAAAACAAATGAAAGCACTCAGAAACTGAGTGAAGTACTATTGCCAGAGAGGGTGCATGTTGATATTTCGGCCTATGTTAAAAGAATACAAATTTGTCTTTTTTTTATTGTGAAGTTATTATGATTAAAAAAAAATTCAATAAGCATGTTCTGTAAATATACAGTACTTATTTACACCGAAAAATTCAGAATAATAACTTCAAAATTGTAGGTGCTATTGTGCTAACAAACATACAAAAGCAAGTACTATACTGGGCAAAAGTTTGCCAAGTAAAAATAGATAGGCCGTAATTCAGTTTTGCACCAAATGCTTGATTTAGAAAAACAGTATATCATTAAAATTACATTGTTTATAAATACACTAGGAGAGACTTCTGACTGGGCTGGTTTGGCATCAATAATGAGAAGAATAATTATTGGATCCATTAGAATGACAATTTATCATGAAACAGCTTCTATACAACATGTTATAATAATTAACTATATAGCTAGATTGGATCTCTCAAAATGCTTGGGAAGCCATCGGATGTATTCTGTACACCAGATCATGCTATCAATATGTAGATGTAGGTTGCATTCATTTGCATTCACAGTACAACACTGTTCTAGAATAAATCTCTTTAATTATTCACATAAACTTTTAATTCTAACCTAGATAAAGGTTGAAAATAATTTTCTAAAATCTTTTGGATTTTCGTTGGATACTCACCACTTTGTTAAATTTATTTTATTTTATTTATATTTAAATGTTGTTTTGTAAAACATTGCAAAATAAACAAACGCAAAAAATTACTAGTAATAAACATACTTTTTAAATAAATCTTAAAAATAGAAATGTTGAATATTTGTTGTTGTTTCTTTTGCCTATCTGGATTTAAGTTTTTATTGAAATAACACTAAACTAACAGACTATACATTTTGGCAATTTAAGCCTACATACAGGTCAAATTAGCAATTTAAGCCTGGTTTCCATAAAATCGCTACACGACAGAGCGTAGCGATTCTATGGAAACGCTAGAATTTATCGGGGATCTAGTACGCGAGCGCTAAATATTCTTTGGTACACATATACGATTCATCACCGACACAATCGGCAAAGTTGAACATGGTTGAACTTTGCCGATTTGACTGCGATGAATCGGGGAGCCTTCCCGATTGCGTCGGCGACATCTGCGCGTGTAGCGATTTTAATGGAAACCAGGCTTTAAATGATGGGTACCTATCTCTTGTATGTTAACAGTAGTGAAAACTCATGAGGTAGATTTTGCTGCATGACGTCACAGCACATTTATGGTGATGGCTGTATCTTTGCTACTGTAAATCAAGTTAGGTATACTATTACTGTGGTAAATGCTATACACTCTTTTACTAGGTCCTTATACAGTAGAACTCTAGGGACAACCTCAGGAGTGTGTGTCGCCACAAAAAATGTGTAGTGACTGGACTGAAGATTAAACGATTTTGAGTATGAAACAAGAAATATTTCTTACTAAAAACGTTGCTCAACCTTTTAACGTAACATTTGCCAATGTCGGCAAAACAAGTTTATCCTCAGTATTTTCAACAGGGTGTAATCTGATAGTGTTTCTCAAATATCGAATTTAAATAACTACCCGCGCAAATGAGCAACTTTGTAAACTCGACAAATTTGTAAGTACATGCTCGATGACCCAAAGCACGTCTGAGAAAAAAGAGTCTATGAGATTTATGCACCTCTGACAGAAATGAGAATTTGTAAACTCTTATATCGAAAAATGGCGTAGTTCATAAATTGCTGACTGAGGGCGCAATTTGTTTACTTTGTTCGTAGCTAAAAACGATTTTTTCGGTTATGTTTTAGACCCTATATTTCAAAAACTACAAGTCAGATTTTCATATTTCTTTTTTTATTGTAATATAGATACAAAATACAAAAATTAGTTTGAAAAATATTTCTGAAGATCACTAATTAAAACTGTTACAGTATGTCAACAAGTCGAGCAGCATTTTTTTGTAAGGACTATTTCTTGTCTTAAAACTGTTATATCAGCATTTTCTGGGTTTTATTGCTTTCAATTTCATTACCTTGTCTACATAATGTCTTGTTCTTTTGATGAACGGGCAACCGACTGTGATGTTATATTTTTTGTAGCATCTTTCGAGCTAACGACGTGTGTATTTTTCAGTGCTTTAGCTTGCTGCTTCCATTTTGTAAGTGTAGATTTATGGATTTTCAAATCAGGAAACTGTTGACAGGTATTTTGAAAGGAAGCATCATCTTTGTTTTGTTGTAGCCATTGTAATACATTTTGTTTAAGCGTGCAAACATCAAGTTCTTTTTTCACCAGTGCCTTCCAGCGACAAAAGGAACTTACCGTTAGACCAATATAATGTTTTAATGTCTCTTTATACGTGACATCAGCGTTATGTGATCTTATGAATTTCATAACCTGTTGGCGAAAGAACTTCTTAGTAACCACACTTTGTGTAAACGTCTGTTCTTGTATTTTCGCATCTGTATTTAATTGGGTTTCTAAGTTCGTTGTCTGGTGGTTATCCACTGGTATATTAGTGGCAGAAACCGATTTTCTTAAAACTGTTATATCAGCATTTTCCGGATCTTTAGATATTGATTTAGTAGGCCTACTTTGTCCTTTTGATGTCAATTGATCGCTTTCATTACCTTGTCTACATGTCTTGTTAGTGTCTGGTGCTGTGTCTTGTTCTTCTGATGAACGGACAACCGATTGTGATGTTATATTATTTGTATTTGCAACAGTAGAATCCATTGTCAGTAAATCAGATAGTGTTTCATTATTTGTTCGTTTGTTATAAGCTACATTATCAGATGTTTTTGGCAGGTTACTTATTATATCCATTTCAGATGATGGTGAATTTGAAACAATTGAATGTTGTGTTACAACTGATTTCATTTTTCTTCTTTTTAGCAGTTTTTCTTTATTTTGTTCAACTGGTTCAATTGGCTGATGTGCTTGATCTTGCACAGGTTTATGGGTATCAAGTGTATACACAGCTATATAGGCAGGTTGTCCTGACATGGTTGGTACAGACACCAATTTGTCATCATCTGATTCTATACAAGCACCTGTCTTATTATTCCTTATACAGGAGGTATAATGTCTAGATGATGTCGTCATTCCAAGAGGTGCAAGAGTTGACTGTAACAAATACTGTACATCTGAACCAGTGACAGTTGGTAAAGACAGTGTGTTTGATGTCAGACCAGAGACATCACTTTTTAGTCCAGGACTATGATCTATTTGTAAAAGAATTATCAGCACAGACGGTGCTGTGTGAATAACTTTTGTTTGTAATGCCTTGTTGAATGTACAGGCAGTACATAAAAAGTAAATACTATGAGGTTTTGTTAAGGAATTTAGTAGTGCTGTGTGCATGGTTTGTGTATCGTTTAGTCTCAAAACATAATGATTTGATTGATCTATTGTTGTAGATACATTACCACATGAATTGCAGGTAATGGTTTGTTCCAATGTGATTTTACATGGATCAGTTGGCATATGTTGTAATAATGTTAACATGTACTCATAAGCATCAGACTGTTGGCCCAAATTGAACAATTTGCTATTGTCTGTAATTTCCTTCAAAAGTTGTGCAGAAAAATTAGTGAACTGCTTGTAGTCATTACATAGCAGAGTCTTTTGTAGCAATGACGATTGTTTTTTGCATTTGGTGCTGTAGAAATAACTTGCAACAGAACGCAGAATTTGGATGACTGCATTATGGCAGCAATTGTCAAAGTCATTGTGTAGTGGAATAGGTCTTGCCGTATCTAAAGTTAAAACAGAATGAACAAATGTTTTCACTCTCAGTCATTAAGACATGCAATGTTGATCAAAATGTGATTGAAAGACCTGACAAGGATCATTAATAATATCATGTCACCAATTCAATGGCCCTAAGGGTTGCAAGATCAATTCTCTGCTTCATTATTTTTTTTTTAGTTTCCGTTTTTATAACACTTTTATTGAATTATTACTGTACTGTATATTAAAAATTATATTTTTTATATACAATGTACCTACAGTATGTCAAACTGTAAAATGGCGAGTACAATCAAGAACATTGTTCAAGGTACAATATAATAACAACTAACCTTTACGGTTTGTGATGTTATCACTACTGCATATCGCGTCTAACTATTACAGTATGTTAATAACATAGTTCTTTATGCTCTGATCAATACTATAACGTGTATCTGTTTTTATAATAGTTGTCAATGATGTATTATAATTATATTAACAGCTACAACTTTAAAACATTCCCAATTCAATTAATCGGTCCGACTCTGAATACAATATTCACACATCAAGTTGTCTAGGGTCAGAACCTATACAGATTGTCGTACATTATGCATGCATGCCAATATTGGTTTCAAAATTGTTGTTACATTTTGAACAAAAGTATGTTTTATTTATTAATCAGTCCAACTTTTCAGTCTTAACAATGACCCTTTCCACAATACATAAATACCGTATTAAAAACTGAACTAAACAGTAAATGAAGAGAAGTATTATTTAATATGAATATTATTTCCAACTAACTATTAGGTCTATGAACTTGCGTTCAGACACAGATCTGTGTCATTCCTATCAGAAATAAAACCACAATACAAAACCTATTTTGTTATATATAATTATATTAGGAGAGGGGCAACAAACAAATACTGCACAAATCCTTTTCTGGATAATTATTGGAGCAGGTGTTCCTCTGATACTCTGCTGCTAGACTGAATGTTCATCTGATCTGATCATAAATGGTTGGACACCCACCCCCATCCCCATCCACGGCCTATAGGTTGACAGCCACAATAAGGTTTTGACCATTATTCAATGATTATTGACAGTGAATCATTATAATACCTGCCTAGGTTGACATCCATTTATTGAACAAGATATTACAGACTCTGAATATTATCAGCAAATGTTTTCATAGACTCTCTTTTCCCAGACGTGCTTCGGGTTTGAGCATGACCCGTTTAAATTTACAAATTCTCAAATCTTTCAGCCTGTAGTACTGAAGCTTCCACTTGATATAGCTTCTTAATGCTTCTGTCCTCTCGAACATACAGTAACTGCCTATAAAGGCACGGCGCGAAAAATGTAATTAATAAAAATCAGATCAGTTAATTTAATTTAAAAAAAAAATACCTTCGATGGCTTCTACATCCCCTTCAAGTACCTTCTGTAATCGTTCCCGTACATCTCGTACCCGGTCCTCTTGGTTTTTTATATCGGTTTCATTAACGACAAATTTGATACACAAAGGTTGATCAGAGTTGATGTAAACGTCTGGATTCTTTTCCAATTGAGACTAAACATTCAATAAAAAAAGAAATTCCAAATTACAAAATGAATGCTATGTTCGTCATGGCAGTTAATGATGTTATATGCAGTATGACAATCATCATCAAATGAAATACGTAAAGAAATTGTAAAAAATATTACAACAATTTATTGTACACAAATAATTTTTATTGTGGTAATCGGAGATAATTTTCATTTCAAAAATTTTATTAGCAATAAATGATAATCGATGAAGTCTCTGTAAGAAACACACTGTAGTTTTATGTTGTATTATTTGCTAAATCGTTTTATGAATGTTTAGAAATAAAAGGTAGTTTGAATACTGAAGCATTTTGCTATACGGCTGAAAATGTTCACTTTTGCAGTGGCGTAAAGGCTATGAGCGCTCACTGGCTAAACCCAGAGGCCCCGCAGCTAATAGGGAGCCCTCAGGAGGGCCCGGAGGAAAAATAAAGGCATTAACTTATGATACTGTATATCGTACTGTATTACTGTACAGTAATATAGTACCACAATAGCAATACAATATGCAGAATTATATACTGGACGTATTATATAAATACTGTAGCTTGAAAATATTCTTTCACATTTTATTCATAAAACTCATAATGTTAAAAGCATGCTGTCTGAAAACTGTTAATAGTACTCTGGACACATCAGATACATTAACATTATTATAGGAATTGGCAATGATGTGTATTCCATGGGGAGTTACTATATTCATGTTGAGCAATAACAACGCAGCAGGAATCGATATCTTTAACATTGGTCACATTCATTTCATACAATGTTGTACTGACAATGACATGGTTGAAAGATATACCATGATCAGTTAACTTAAAGATTGTCCTGAAAATGTTTTTTTTTATTTTTTTTATTTTTTTGTTGAATATGCCATTTTGATGTTCCATAATAGTTATCCAGTTTGACCAAAAATTGGAGTGAAAAATAATATTTATTTACCTAAAAAAAAAGCAAAAAATAGTCATATTGGCTGCCAGCCAATGAATGGGTTTTTGGTTGAATTTGAATAATTTGTCGCAGAAAAAATTGGAAGATGTACACATGATGCACAAATAAATTAAAAAACTGAGGTTTTTGATTCACGTCTAGTAAAACATTTGCCTAGTAAAAAATAGGCACAAGAAATGGTCTCTTTCATGGCACAAAATTTAGATATTTTTTATCATTTTCTTTGAGAAAAGAAAACTGATGAATTAATCTGTAAAGCATTTTTAATAATTTATTTGTTGACTTTTTGAATGGGTGAATCGCACAAAAAAGTGGTGCAGAATAAAAAATAAACAAAAACAAATGTTGGAAAACAATAAAGAAAAATAGACTATTAAAAAAATAACGAAACATATTTACAGTACAATGTTTTACAATTTTACTTTCATGTAATATAGCATTTTAATTTGCAGGAAAAAATATAATAATGTAGAATATGATATTAATAAAATTGTAATTGTACTTTTAGTTTTACAATGAAAAAAACCACTGTACTTTACTAGCCAATTGTAATTCAAGTTATTAAAAGTAGAAAAAAAAGAAATATATAGGGATATTAAAAGACTATTATGTTTTTAACGACTGTGCTTTAAAACATTAAACATATTTATTTTTTCCAAATAGTAGATGACTCTCTGAACTGTGTCTATAATTTACAGGCAAATTTTCTAATAGTCACATTATGCATCATAAGGTTATATAAACCCTAATAACTGTGCCACATATGATACATATGTGACACAGTATCTCAGAATTTGACTATGCTACTGTGAAGATAATGAGAATTGGATGGAAATAGTATAATCAATAGTATATTTTACATGCATTTAGTAATAAATTATTTTATGATTTTGAAAACAAATTCATACTCATAAATATTTATGTCTGAATGTTAACTGAGCTCACACTAACAAACTATTTTTGACTTTGAACTTTGAAAAGTGTGATGTGCCCAAATATAGTAGTCATAGTGATATGACATCATCATGTCCATATATGGGCACATCACATTGTTTTGTCACACAAAGTTTGATACTGTAATGTAGACAGATTAAAATTAATGCTGATGAAACATGAGAGATGAATGAACGAACTGATCAATACCATTTCCAAGCAGTGATCACCGACTTTAATATTCTTGTAGTGTATCTATAAATGAATAGGCCTATAATTAAAACCATCCAATATTTATGACTTCCTTTTTAATGATTTTTTTTTTGCATCTACAATCTTCGCATGATTTAAATCTTCTTGCCATGATAACTGACAATCACCGTTACTTCAACCTTGATTCCGCATCAATAACAAATTAAAGATACAGATTGCGCATGCAGAACAGTTATTTACAGTACATCTAAGAATAAGATACGCATTAGAATGCAAGTTATTCAAAGCTTACATATTATTGAATAGATAAGGTATAACGAGGTATTTACGGCTAACTTAGTAGAATGAGCAATTACTTATTATGGAACGCTTTACAATTAATCAATATTTTCTAATTACATATCATCAGCGGACTTAATGGATTCATAGTTCAGTGTATTTAAATTATTTCTATTGTGATAATTAAGTATTAGTTTTTCAAATCGTAAGTTGTGAGGCATTTCTAGAGAAAAATTTAGCCGAACAATTGATATAAAAATGACTTAACGTCACAGCCCCTCCCCCGATTTTCAAGCCGCCTCGGTTTTTGTAAAAAAAAAATTTTTTCTACACCCGGAACCATTTTATTGCATTAAAATTGATCCTGCGTTGGGTAAGCGTTTAAAAAAAGAAATGACAATGAATTGAAAGGAATAAATAAGTACAGTTTTATTATGTTGATATTTCTATATGCTACAGTAGCATTGATCCAAATGATTATGATTGGTGTACAGTACGAAACCATAACTCGCAAGCAGCAATTAAACCTAATAACAATATTTTTGGTTTCTTTTTAAAACAAAAACTAATCTATATATTTTAACACAAACATCAAACTGAATGTTTAAAAGTAAATCAATAATATTATAATAAATGCAAATGTATTTGCAGATAATTAATAAAGTACTGGCTATTATTTGCAAACACAAAGCAACTAGAGTAGGTGTGCGCAAGACAACTGTGACACAAATTTGTGAATTTCTTTGTTATCAATAGTATATATGAAGCATTGTATTTTGCGAGGTATTTTCTTTCCTGCTTAGGGAGTACTGTACTAACATTCTTCATACCAAGAAACTTATAAGATATTGTCCGAGATCATAGCAGTAGTTAGGTGCTAACAATATCTTCTCACAATCGCACTTTCTTTTCATAACAATAACTCTGCTCTAGTTTTATATAATTTATCTTTGTTTTGGAATTTGGATGATTTGTTATTTTTATTTTTTATTTTTCTGTTTGTATAGTAGGTTTGTTGATATGGATGAAATATTTCCAAAATAAAAGAAATTGAATTATTTGATCATTTATTTTCTCAATTCATAGAGCAGTTGCACTGTAATTCTACCGGGCGGATGCAGTATGACTATTACAAGGCGCTGAAGGAAAAGAAGTATGCACATTTAATTTAAAATATATAAAGCAAAAGATGTAAGGACGTGTGGCGCAGTGTGTTGGACGCTGGATTAATGATCGTGATATCGTGGTTCTAATCTCTCGCCGCATATGTATCCTTAGGAAAAACACTTTTATGGGTACACGGTAATATCAAGATACAACTTCACACTGATACTAGCTGCATTATGGGAGTATGTTTCCATACATGTTTGATCCAAAATGACTGGTGTAATAATGTGCAGCGCATTAAGACCTTATTTAAGAATGAACTATTATTATTTTTAAAAGGTAAAGTTTCTACAAATGCTGTCTAAAAAAGACTTTAAATTGTCACAAATTCCATGATTAATAGCAACATTAAATATGGTACCACTTTATTCTGCCTGTGAGAAGCTCAAGGTACAGTACCACCTACAGTAGCTGCAATGCAATTGTTATGGATAATACATTTTATTTAATCATATTTTAAAATTCTGTGAATCCATTTTTAAATAACATGTAGTTCATTTTCCATGCGTTAATAATGTTCATACCTTACACTGCATATTACTGTTTTATAATATACTTGAAGCAACGCTTTATCCCCATTAAACATTGTTTTCTATACATGTTTACTGAACCATGACCTGGCTGTATAATATCCAATTTCCATAACATGCTAGGCAATATTTATGTTATTATATTCCAAGATTAGCAGACAAATGTCAGAGTTAAAGGCAAAAAATTATAACAAAGAGATAAAGGCAAGCATTGCAACTATAATAATGCAGTATGATAGTTTATTCAAATGTTTTTAATTAAAGACTAAATATAAAAAACCATATGTTCAAATAATGTTTATACTAGTAAGTAAACTACAGCGTACAATAATGTATGTTTATAGTATTCTAATAATGGTGTTAATGATGGATTATGAGCAATTTGGGCTCCCGTCTATTTCATTCTCATGGTAACTATTTTTGTTGTGGAATAAATAATATTATTTTATTATTTTAAATTAATACTATTTCTATTTTACAGAATACTAATTTCAAGAATTAAAGAACACTGTAGATCTGTATACAATAGAATATCTTACATACAATTTCATAATTTAAGACAAGAATTCTTTGTTAAATGTTATTGATGTACAGTAAAGATGGTAATGGTATATGTTAGTACGTGAAAGTATTGTTATGATGATGGTTGTAATAATTGAAAAATCTATAAATTACAACACCTTAAACTTGGAAGTTTAGATGGAGAATTATTCATGTTTTATTAAAGGAGCTGGGAGAAAATAATATTATAGCAAAAAGAAATACTAAATATGGTTAATTTATAAAACTGCTAGAAGTTAGTGAATTTATAAATAGATGAAGTTGTTTTCTGACCTTCGAAAATTTTAAAATGGTTAAAAGGTTTATGAATAAGCAAATTACATGACCTTTGCCCTCAAAGAATACCTAAACATTGTTGATAAATTTAGAACTAAGTGTATGAACCAATAAATAACATAATTAAAGTATTGATTTTATTGAGAAAAAAAGTTCAAATGAACTTGTTTTTCTAACACTTTGTTTATATTTGTATATTAAAAGAATAGTGCATTGATACTGAACATTGTTACAGTACATCTTACTACAGCCATAACGATAATGATGTTAAACAGTAATATAATACTAATTAATGAGTATTAAAAATATGAAATTACAGCAAACAGATACTAATGAAAGCAACAAGAAAAAAGTGGTTTAAAATATATACCGTACTGACGCAGGTATAATCCCACCCCCCTTGAACATGAAATCACGTCAAGTTTGGGGGGTGGGCTTATACCCGAGGATCCAAAAATGCAGATCGTCAAAAACAGCACATGTACACTGTGTATTCCACCATGCGAGCGAGCTGTAGATCTTCGAATTAATAGGTGGGCTTATACCCGAGTGCCTCATTTTTCATGAAAATTAGTCAAAAGTCGGGGGTGGGCTTATACCCGAGTATGGGGTTATACCCGCGTCAATACGGTAATATTCTTTCAGGGAGCATGCATATTTTCCCCTTTACTAAAACTAGGCTTCTTTCTAGACTTTTTTACCTTGATATTTTGAAACATTTCAATTTATGATGTGTGGAGAATTTTCAATAAACTAAACAAAAATAAAGACATTCTTTTGTTTTACAATGGATGTATAAATTTAATTTATTTTAACAATTTATGTTTTAAACACCAATTTCAGGATTATCAGTATATTTATCTGACATTTTTTTAATGTGAAATATATCTTTATATCACAGTTCGATTCCATTTACCATATATTATGAATTATTACTTTGTCCTTTAGATACTAATAACAGCGTTTGTTTTTGGAAACAAAAGGGCAAACCAATGCTACAGACTTTCATACAGTGTCATTGTCATGTTTTTATAAGCTGTATTCGTGTTTGCTTATTTCTAAATTGACAAGCTGTTCATATAATAATATTGTGTCTATATGAACAAGTAGTGAGCAAAAAAAGTACAAATTAAAAATACGAATTTGAAGAACCACCACCAATCATTTAAAAACCATAAAATATTAACATGCTTTTTATACCATCTGTAAAAACATCAAGAGGGCCAGTGATGGGTCAGGGCTAAGTCATAATAATTATCTAGGCCTGTGGCAATGACTGTAAGACCATGGGGGTCAAACAAAAGAACTGAGCTACAGTTATTATACCTAACAAAATTGAGGGAGATATTGCCAGAAAATGATATTCAAATTTATCAGAAACATTGCAATTAAATGTCTATTATACTTAAACTGATACTTGAGATTAGGTTGTTACGGTAACGAATAATAAATCAATAATGTATACAGTACATACATTACTGGATTTTTTTTTGTTTTGTTTTATAAGAATAAGTGATTACTAATGCATTTTGTAATGAGTATCTTATTGTTCTATTACATGTTGTAATACATTACATTAATTCCAAGTAGGTGACTTATGGCATATAACAATGATCTTGAATGATTTAGGTCTTTATATGAAGTAGGCAATGAAAGTATGATAAATATAGATAATATAGTAGATAATATTTTAGATAGCTATTTCAACATCGAATTACTGGGCTTCTGCCTTTATCAAGTTTCTTTGTCTGTCTGCTGTTATTGATTGCTAGATTAATCAAACTTCAATTTTTTTGATGAGATTTTCAGGTGTACAAAGCCTATTCCACACACACCATGCATTTGTGAAGGGCGCTCATCACCAGCCAATCACACTCCACTGCTCTGCATTGACGTGCGTGAATGAACACCCTCATGATTATATGCACTGGGATAACATCAAATGAAAGGCTGTGTTTAGTGCATTCACCACTGATCAAGCATGAATATATACTCTACACAAAGAAAGGTCACTCAAGTCCATGTGCCTGATCCCTTGTGTGCGAATTACAAATAACAAGTTTCGGCCAACAGAGGGCGGTATTAATGTTTTTAAAATACAGAGAATACATTGTTTTTTTGAAAGGCCTCTGGTTTAACATTCTCAAGTACCCTCCAAATCTGGGTAGTTGACTTGTGGCTACTTATGCTCTGGGGCCCCTTAAGCCTTGGGGCACATGGGTTTAATAACCAGTTAGCGCTCATAGCCATTATTGCCACTGTGTATCAATAAGAAATAAGGTACATTACCTGTGATGCATTCTGGCCTGTGATTGGTTGTGTGCTCAGGTGTAAACTGGATGCAATGCTTTGTATTAGACTTTCATCTGACATACCCGGTCCTACACCTGAATTGTTAGAAAAAAGATTGATTTTGTGAAAAAAGAGAATAAAAAAAATTAACCAAGAACATGCATCATTTCAAAAGTAATGCATGCACGCGGTTGTTAAGATGGTATACTTATTATTTATTTATCTCACTAATATGTACACAAAGAAATATAACAAAGTGAAGGATGGGACCAACAGGTGGTAAACACCTCTAAAACAGACCAGTCCCAATTTCACAATAAGCCCAGTCATGATCAGTGGATATGTGTGTGTAGGCAACCCCTTACCCGTCTCAAAAGATGTACTAGGTTCTTTAAAGTGCAAATGAGCTAGATGTGTACACTGGACCTATGGTTTTAGTCCTTATCCGAGAAGACTCGTTCTACCACCAGAACCATGGAGCGAGTGAGCCTCGAACCCCTGCCGATGTTATGGCTACATAATTATGGTTCCACTATCTTAACCGCTTGCCCCCTCACTCACTATAGACTAGTGCTATGTTTAACTAGTCCAACAGACAACATCAAACTGGGCTAATATGGAATTTAAATCATGACTCATTTGTTTAAATAGTAGGGACAAAAGTTCAACATTAATGGCTTGCGATGAGGATGATACCAAATGACAAGACCTACTCACTTGTGATTCCTTCAGGTAGTTCCATCTGTATTAATAATTCTTCTGCTATGTCTGTTGCGTTTAAACCTTGTAATCGTTTTTCCCAGAACAACTAAAAAATAGGAATTATTATCAATATTATTTAGAAAACTAATACAAAATAAGTGTATGTCGTCATGCATTTTCAAAAGCACTATTTAAGGTTTTGAAAACGTCTTCTACCACAGATACTCACACTGTGTGTGTAATTCTAAAAATAATAAATTAAGTTTCATTCCAAGTGAAAAATAAACAGTTAAATATAATTAGAAACAATTAATTTCCAGAAAATGGTCTTCGGGTTGTTTACATTTTTTTTATAGTTTTATTAGGTACATAATAAATTTTTCCCGATCCAATTATTGCTTAAGTTATGGCATTATAATTGCCTATCAAAAAAAACAATGTTTAATTTATATTTATGTATATTTTTAATATAGAATGAAAGAATAGTGTAAAAATGTGAGGGTACAGTAAATAAATAGTTTAAAAACAAAAAAAAATAAAAATTTAATTCTTTCATTTCAAATTTCAAGAATACATACTTGTTTAGGTGATTCTTTCGTGTCCGGTTTGACATCGGTTTTGATCTTGTTGGCTGGATGCCTTCTTACAGTCGTAACTGGCTGTTTGAAGATGGAAGCTGTCTGCCTTATCGGAAGCACCAATGATGAATCGTGACGCGTACCTTTGTTGTAGTCATAAGAAATGTTGCGTAACCGCTTGCTCTTACGTATTCCTGCCGATAGTAGTTTACCTGTGCGGAAGTCAAATGAACTTAGGTCCACTGCATCGCCAAGAAATCTTGCAAGCTGTGGTTTGCTTCGGAATTTCTTTCCACAAGGACTTTACAAAAAGAAACAAATATATATTTTAATATGTTTTAATCAAAAATAAGCAGGAACCATTATTTATATTGTCCAGAAAGTATCTAGAGACTAGGTCCCTAGGCTTAGGCCTAGGTATTTATTATAAATATTATAAATATAAAACAAAACAAATTTGTTAAACTCAAGAGCCTACTATGTAGTTTACGTTCACGCCACCCTTGCTGGATTCTAAAAATATTCTCTAGACCCGATACAACTAGGCCACCACTAGGCTAGGCGCCGCCTACTAGGCTAGCTAACCTAGCCTCTATACTATATATAGAGGCTAGCCTAGCAACTTAATTTAAAAGGGGAAAAATCATTTGAACCTGTAGTAATAAACATCTGATTTCCCGGCTGATAAGCCTGACTTTCGAATAACTTCTTCTCTACTCCATCCTTTTGGCAACGCACCGCATTCCTCAAGTCGTTTTTTGTCAACTTTATCCATGTTTTCCTCGTTTTTTCCTTTTTCTGGGGGGTATCCGCGGGAGAGAGACAGACACACATACAGCTCAGTGTACAAAAAAAATAATAAACTCGGTAAATGACCTTTATAAGTGTTTAAATCAAAATTATCAAAACTAACAAATGCTCACTACATGATTATATTTTAAATTTTTTAATAATATTTTAATTATAAAAAAAATACTGTATTAAAGTATTAATTTATTTTTTGGTTAAATTTGTTTTCTTAATAAATTCAACAAAACAATGCACAGAAAGAGGATTCATAATATACTTTTTTTTTTTGTTGCCGATTGGTGGCGCACTGTGAGCGAGGTAATTTGAGGAGTGTAATTTTGCACAAATCCTGGTTCGGTTATAAGAATTATAATTTTAACAGCTTAGGGAATTCTAATTCCTATTCTAAATCCCAAGATCTCAGATTAGCACGATTTAAATATTCCAATCTAAACATAGATAACTTTATTCGTCAACAATGTAACATTGTTGACAATTGTCTTCCTTCGCAAGATAGGATAAAATTTAACTTTTATGAGGAGGTTTTGATTTTCTTTCAATAATTTCGTTTAGTTCTATCATAGAGATATTCTATGGTTCTATAGTGAGTTCTTTATCTTGGAAAAAATATAGAAAAAAATAAAGTAGTAGTAGTAGTCTCCAAGAGTTTGGTATCATTTTTTTATTGTCTTAAATATTTTCCTTCCAAAATTTCGTTTAGGCCTAGTGATATTTGTTTATCTTGAACAAAAATATAACAAAAATAAAAGTGTCCAATCTCCTAGAGTCTTGGTATAATTTTAAAAATTGACCTTAAATATTTTCCTCTTTTGATTTGTCTATAGTAATTTCCTTCTAATAATACTTACGCTTGGTTAATGCTTTGAATTCTAACGTGAGACTACGTTTATGGATACCACCATTCCAGAAGTTATTTTAAGCACTGCCCTCCACCACAAATAAATCAGTCGACTGAGCTAAAACGGTCATCTTGTTTAGGCCTATGGCTAACTAGTTAATACTAGTTCGTTGCCTCAAAATAAATATGCATATTTTCATTCATTTTCATTTTAATCTACGTTGAATTCTTTTCTACGATTTGAGACTAATATGTGCATTTTTATGATGTGTTAAAAAGCTAACATTTCTAAAAAATGCTTAATTGGCTTAAAAATGAACCCAAAAATACAGAAGGTGGATGGCAACATTTTCCATTATTTTTAAAAGAAAAACACTATTTAGTGATTGGAGAGCTGAAAGTAGTCAAAATAGATCAATTATACCCCCGCTACGGCGGCCACACGCGACATGACTGAATAGCTGATAATTGTCTATTGACGAGCTTATTACTGTACTATTATTAATTCATCGTGTCGTCGTAATGCATATTCATGACCGTCATCTAGAAGAAAAAAAGCTTGTATTAACTAATTTGTAATCAAAATTACTGGTTAGCTTAATCGACTGAGCAGCGTCGTGTTGATAACATGAATGTCGTGGGTTTGAACCCCACGCTGGTGGAATAGAGTTAAAGCTATGCGGGCTATTGGGTTTGTCCTCACAGCATTATACGTCCTCCTTTCCACCACACATCATGAGACAGCACTAGCAATGCATCTGATGATAATGTGGTGGAAACGACCGTACCCAAAAGGCTATGGCAGGGCCTTAGTGCTGAGGCAGGGAGAGCACACTTTTTTTTTGTGCCAACATAGAATTCGATCTGATAAATGTTATCTTTAGCGCCCTCAATTTATAGGAACGCCCGCCCGCGACCCTATGTCAGAAAATTAAGTTCAAATCAAAATATTTGAAATTTTTAACATTATCATAATTATCGTATTGTTTTATGGATTGTAAACATATTCAAATTCCGATTAAAAATATAAGCTATTTCTCAAAAGGCGCGTTTGTTTCACTGTGTTGGTGGTTGATACCATTATAATTAGGACTACTCAAGCTGTTAAAATAAATGATTATTACGCTATGGTTCTGCTACATTTACGCACGCCAAATATACCTCCTCACCGCGGTATCTTTAAAATCAAGTACTGTGCAATGTGACTAGGCAGGGCAATCTCATGTACCTAGGCCTAGCTAGAACCTAGAATATAAATTTATATATTTATTTATTTTATATTTACAGTTCTAAGCATACGAAACCGGTATCATTTAGGTCATCGTAGGCATGTGCTAGGCTGGCATAGGTCCACTAGCCTGCCTCTCAACAAGTGTAGTTATGTTAGGCCTAAACTAACTAAGGCCTAGGCCTAGGCCTAGCCTACCTAGGCCTAGGCCCATAGCCTAGGCCTAGGATTATTAACTAGGATAGGCCTAGTACTGTCCATAATCTAGCTAGGCCTAGTTAGTAGTAGCTAGTAGTTTAATAATTAGGCCATAGGCCTATATAATAGGCCTAGGCTAGAGCATCTATGAACCTATGAGTAAGCCAGCACTATTTTAGTACATTTTAATAATACCTTTTCCGTATTTATTAGGCCTAGCCTATATATAGGCCTAGGGCCTATTACTTTTTCAACAAAACAAATTATGGGTTTTCTTATAATAAAAAAAAAACGTAATGATAAATAAATGCGTTGACATTTTTTGTTAGCAATTTTACCGTTCGCATAGACCTACATTACTTTATACTATTTCAGAACCTCAGATGTCTGGGATATTTGATACTATTCCTGCCTGGTTCTCAAGCAGTTGTGATGCACAATATAAACAACTTTGGGGTATAATAATACAACATTTTTACTGTGACCAGGCCTATGTAACAAAGTGTTGATTAGCCAATATTCATAAACAATATAGTTTGTAACAATTATTGGATGATTTTGCGACAACTCTGCACTCTTCTAAAATCAAATCTGATTTACATTCAAGGCAAATTAAAATGTATGATATTAATATCCAATGCTGTGAATATGTTATAATTATTACAATTATGCAGCTCCCTGTTTAATAGGCCTACTCACTGATTTTGTAACTATGAAGGTTCGTTTCCGAAATAAAATTAAAATGAAATGAATGAATACTAAATAGCGTACCATTTTTTTTACAGTTGAACATGGCGGAACTGTAGTTGTTGATTTATCCACTGCATTGTTCATATTCAGTAATGATCCAAAGGCGAAGGATACCATACGGTAACTAATAACATACAGAGTATCCAGTCATTTCGCCCCTTTCTTTTTATATACAATAGGCTACAGTACCCAGGGTTTTATCATTTGATCGCAGATGTACAAATAAAGTTCAAATATAGACTTGCCTCACTTTTGTCGGAGTTTGTTTTATGTTATTGTTATTAAATTAAAGTGGCCAGATAAAGGGATTCTTAAATTGGAGTGGGTAAGGGGTTTGGGGGTGGGAAGGTGTTCGGGCATAAAGGCGTGAATAAATGATGTTAAAGACTAGACACAGGTACAGTACCACCGTAGTTTAACATACTGAATAGCAATACTAAAATTATTTTTTAACAGTATTTAAAATGTGTGTTTCTTAAAGTATCTTTAAATCACGTGCTTATGGTGACGGACTTACAGTCGTGATGGCAGGATATATTGATGCTTGTTTACAAGTTGGCGATGCTCATAAGATTGCACTTAGCTTATATATCTTGCATCCACCAGAAGGTTAGCCAATGATAATTTTTGTTTTCGTCCTTTTAAGTAGAAAGCCATACACGTTTTTTGTGCAATTTTTGTAAATAATTAGTTAGCTATGCCTTAGTGGTCTTTCCCCCGCTCATTATATTTTCTATTATATTTTATATAGCTTACTGTAAAAGAAAATAATATAATCTCCCTAGACTCCATTTTCACATTTTCTTCGTAATAAATAAGTTTTTTTTGTTATTTAATCATAGCTTTGAATGAAATGAGAAACCCCGTCGAGTCATACACTTTCAGGGAAAGGTGAGTCGGTCAAGTTATAGAGGTCCATGGTTCAAGTAATGTCCCCAACATTTGACGTCTTATTCTTCTACAAAAGTAGGCCTAATAGTTTGAAATACAGGGTGGTTATTATTGTGTGGTAAACTTGTCCAATAGTATATTGTATTGTATATTCTTATTGGAAACGGGATGGGCGAACTGAACCCATGATAATGGCCAAAATAATTTTAATTTGATAATATGTTTTTAGAAATTTTTCCTGGAGCAAAATTGTCAGGATTACTGGTACGTATTTGTGTGTTTTTTTTAACTTTTATCTGATCAAATTAGGCCTAAAGCTGGTAAACGGATTATTGAAAACTTTACTTTTCAATCTTCGTAGGCCATGGCACATAAGACAGTGCAAAAGTAAAAATACTGTAAAATGCAATTTGTAATGGTAGGCCTATTTATGTTAATTACTGCATTTTGTAATAGTTAAAATGGTCTAATTAACTCCCTTATCATGTTTTATATTTATTTTCAGACAGCGATATCTGTCGGGAGGATGTAGAGTTTGTTCCACATATTAAAGATATCCCAACATTCACTGGTATTCTTGAAGATGTGATGATGTGAATTTTAACATTTTAAATTTTAATATTACTGGATTTGAGTTTCGAAAATGCATAAATCACTTTAAATTTGTATTTAATGCAAATTCATTTAAAATCTGAACTTCAACAAGATTAAAATTAGTAATTAATTTATTGAATTAGGCCTATTATATTAATAATAATACTAATATAATAATATATTATATAATAATATACAGTTTTGGTGTTACTACAACGTTATGTATACAGTAAGTCTTACTGTAAAATATAGAAAAACAATTTCAAGAAAAAAAATGTTAATAAAAACAAATTGGTGTTTGCAATGTTAAAGTGTCGATGCTTTATTGAAGCTGATACAATAATCCATTCATAGAAACAAAGAAAAGTAACAAAAAGGAACGAGAAAAAAAATTAAAGGGACAAATTTTAAAGTAAAAAAGGGAAAACAGAAGAAAAAAGAATAGTTTCGAATGTTATTATTATTATGCACATTTCATACGAATCCAACATTGAGCACAAACTCGCCAATTACAGGATGGATAAACTATTAACTATGAAATGAAGAAATGACAATCAAATAGTTTGCAAGAAATTAGCCTGCCTTTATTGTTCACTTGAATTTAATGATTACAACAACAAAATCACATGCATCTTGGTATTATTATTATTATTATTCGCTAAGCTATACACAAGTCTATTTAATATACCAAAAGTGTGCACTCTCCGTAACTAGAGTAATTTCCAATCAATTACACTTATTTTGCATATTTCTTTCAAAGTGATTGTACGAAACTACAAAAAAACCTATTTGCACTATCTAATACGACTAGAATTAAAAATTATTTTTGTAGTATATTTATAGTTTACTTATTTAAATTAAGACTATATATTTTAGCACTTATTTCCGAGGAAACGATGAATTTCTACAGCACAATTCTGTGAGAGTACTTTGTATAGGTACCTAATTTAGCAATCAAATTGTAAGGATAATAAAAACAAAGAACTTGAATAGGCCTATATAAAAATCAGGAAAAACGCGTTTTGAAATAGGTTTTGATTAACTTATAAAGATTAAATTAAAAAATCTATAAAATAAAGAAAAAAAAGAGAATTATTCCACTGCTATTATTTTTAGATATTCAAGATTGATAAAAATGTTTTTCTATAGCTAAATTTGTTTTGTTGTTGTTATGCTTTACTCTAGTGTATCTCATATCTAGTTGTTATTTTATATTAAGAAAACAAATGAAATATAGTGTACTGTAATTTCAGAAGACAGCATGGATGATTTTATTGATGATGACGAGGAAGATGAAGAAGAATTATCAAGTAGTGAGGAAATTGAAACTGATGAGTCCAAAAATGATAAGTCAAAAAATGATGAGGAGGAATCCGTCTCAAGCGAAGAAGAAAGTGAAGAAGAAGAAAAAGAAGAAAAAAGTGAAGAAGAAGAAGTAAGTGAAGATAAAGAATTTGACCCTATGTAATTGGTCAAAGTGGGCAGAAATCAAGAAAAGGCGGGTAAAAGCAGTAGAGCCTTGGAATGTTATTTAAAAGCATTAGATATAGACGACCAAGATAAGGCTCTGCAGAAACACGTCTTAAAACTAAAAGATGAATCTCAATGTAGTCTTGTATAATATTTATTATATTTTATAAATTATCATGGTTTTTGTAGTGGAGTGCTATTAGTAGTATTAGATACTGTAGTTCAACTCAAAGTTACATTAATTAGGCTATGCTGTTATAATTATTGTATATTACATCATCAATATTGATTTTCTTTCAGACACTTTTATTCAGAGTTTATTAAAGAATTCTAGTTTTCTAAAAAAAAAATATATAGAGGAAAAAGAGAAAAAATGGATGAAACTGAATTTGAAGGAAAGCAAACGGCCGATGAATCAGATTTAGAAGATGAAGTAGAAAACAGCATGGATGATTTTATTGATAGGAAGATGAAGAAGAATTATCAAGTAGTGAGGAAATTGAAACTGATGAATCCAAAAATGATAAGTCAAAAAATTATGAGGAGGAATCCGTCTCAAGCGAAAAAGAAAGTGAAGAAGAAGTAAAAGAAGAATTGAAAAAGTGAAGAAGAAGAAGTAAGTGAAGATAAAGAATATTAACTAATAACTATATAGCGCTACATTACCTTTTACTTTGCGTACTCAACAGAACACGAAGAACTTTTTCTTTTACATAATGTATGTACATAAAAGCTCCAGAGACTTTCTAAAATGTTACCACTTGCCAAACAAACGCGTCCGAACACCAAACAACCGCGTCCGAACACCAAAATAGCGTCGTTATAAATGCCACGAAGCATGTACCAGAAAGACATTAGCGCCGCTACACTAGATCGCTAACCAAGAAGTAAATAGTTTAAGATAAGGAACACCGTGTTAAATAGAATAAACAAGACGCCATAATGGTCGTGACGTTTGTGCTCTAATACTTCATCTACGTCACAGCATGCTTGGTTACTGAAATAGCTTATGCTTATCTGAACATTTTATAGACTACTATGAAGTAAGACTCAAGAATTCCAATAAAAAAAAAAAGAAATTTTGTCCAATTTGACGCACAAACGGCAAATGTTGACCCAAAGGATCCGAAAGTGGAGTTGAAAAAAGTCACTGCATCCACGTAACATTCTTTCCTAAAATTCTACGTAAAAGTATCAACTCAGTGAAATTTATTTATTTACTATTTTCTGACGAACTTAGAAAGGTTAAGACCGTCTCGGTAAATAAATCAATTTCACTAAGATGTCGAAAAATAGTTTTTGTAACTTTTCTACAAAAACTGTTTCATCCTCAAAGGGCAATTCTTCGTTTTCGATGACGAACACTAAAGAATGCTTATGCGCTCATCCCGAGTACATCTTTTCTGAAATTAGGGGCTGTGTTAAGAATGACTATGGTCGCAATAATCAAGTAGATACTAAAGAACACCAGTCCAAAACGATCTAATACCATCGCAGCATACTTCCAATCTCCCACTACCTCTTCATCTTCGTCAATTTTCTTAAATCGCTCTGTCATAAAGTGGAGTTCATCTAGCACATTGTCCATTTTTTCTCTACTTTGAGGTATTCCATGATTGTCGCGACCAATAATCGTCTTATCCATAAGCCCATCTTGATTCTCGTGGTAGCTTGCATATCTGACTCCAATCACACCCGCAGAGCCTTGTTGGTGTAGCGTCAGTGGTGTGCGTCCATTATTCTGATAACCAGCGGTAGCGGCCATCTTCCTCCTGTAACCAGGTGACTGGTCGAGCATCTCGATTTCCATTTCCTGATTACTAAGGTTACCTTTCTTGAAGGGTCCTTTAAAAATATGGCCAGGTCTGCTCATGCGCAGAAACCATGGAAGCCAATCAAGACATATTTTTTTCGTCTGAAAAAGAAAACAAGAATAAATCATTATAAGCATATCTTGGAAATACATTTTTGAAATCTAAATCTTATATACGGTTTGCTCTTAATTCAAAAACAAAAATTAACTATAATTGAAGAGGAAAGCCAAAACATATCTCGAAAGATTGCCCACGGAAATATTTTATAGGAAATATTTATAAATAGAAATAAATGTTGTGTTTTGGTGTATTAATCCGGAAAACACATTTAAATAGTATGTAATTGTTGTTGTAGTAAGCTGATTTTGTATATAAACTTGTTCTTATTAAGCGTACCGTTGGCCCCATTGTGTGTGTATCTGGGTTACGATGATGGAAGTTCAGTATCGTCATTGTCAGTAGTACTGCCATAGCAACCATTAACAACATGGCGCTGAAATAATTTGCTGAAATATGAAATAAATTTGAAATTATTATTTTAGTAAAATTACCAAATACTTTGCAACCCAGCAATAATTGCAAATTATCTTGGTGAAGATTGACAAAATGCTTGACCTTAATTAATTGGCGTATTTTAAGGTATAATTTCGATATTAATGATCATTCTAAAAATTGTAAAATTATTTAATAAACAACGGTATAGTAGCTTGATAATTTTTATAATATTATCAATACAAGACGTAACGCCAGGGAGTTAAGTTACTTGATCAGTTATTTTTCTCTGCTCTGACGTAATTTCATTATTAAACTTTAAAAATAATTAGGCTAACTAATACAATTACTTATACGTACATAGCATAGGTGATGCGTCCGATGTTGGCGGTAGACTTTCCGTAAATATCATCATAAAAACGGTTAATGACAGCAGAATTGTGACAGCTAAGATAAATAATCGATTTAAAAAAGGTATTAGTAATGCGTCATATTAATAATAATAAAAGAATATTAATCAAGTTTAAAATAAAAGGAAGATGCAATCAAATGTTTTCTTGAGTAAATGTAAGTAGTAAGTAAGTAAATGCAAAATATGTCCTTGTGTCTACATAGTTTAGTTTGAAAATATAGACTATGCTGAGAAATTTAAGAAAACTCAGCTGCAATTAACGAATCTAATAAGTCTTTGTTGTTGCCATATAATTCTGAAGATAGACACAATTAAAGTTTTATAGTCTATACATGAAGGAAAAAATAATTTTATAATAATTTTTTCCTCATGGTCTATACTATAATAGTAAACCAATATTTTTGAGTTTGCAAAATCGGAGTTTGCAATTTAGTTTACTCTGCAAACTTAATGTCTGTATTTTGTCAACCGGTTTACACTAGCAAACTTCTCTTGACAAACTTGCAAACAAAAGTAGCCAGTGTAGACTGGACTTTAAAGAACCTCTATACTGTGGAAAACTCGAAGTTTAGGCCTACAAACTTTTGGTAAAATAATTGCTAGTGTAGTGTACCTATAGGCTTAGTTAATGTAAATTAAAGTGTCCCAGCGACTATTTCTTCAGCGAGATATATCGATGAGCTTATTGGAAAACTCACCAAATGATAATTTTTCTCCAGTGTCTGGTGGGAGGGTGAATACAAGCAACATCAAACTTGAGATGAGTATGCAAGGCATCACTAGATTCATGGCATAATACAGTGTCTTACGCTTGAGTTTTATTACGAACGTTATATCGATAAATGGGTCATCACAACATGGGTAGTAAACCACATTTCTCAACACGTCAACACCTAAAAAATTAGTAATAGTTGTTATCATTTCATGGTCGTCATATCCTTTATAATTATGATCACGTGGTCATCATGACAATGCTTATTATGCCGTTATAAATATCGTCCATGATAATGATATATTACGGTAGGCCTACTAACTTATCGTTATTATTATAGTAGGCCTACGTCATGTCATGTTTCCAATTGTGTCAGCAGTGATCGGCGTGTGGATCTAGAATTTACTCAAACTTTGAGGAATCGAAAAAGTAGTCATCACGATCTATCATGATGACGTAACTACTTCCGAGGTCATAGGTTGTCGCAAATTGAAAACTCTGTAATACATTTATCACGGCAATTGTCCCCATCCTCGTGAACTTTTATTTCTTTACTGATGAGCTGCAATATTGATAAATGTATACTGTGTATTACCCTTGAGATGCCACTCTCCGTTTGGTTTGAATGTACTTATATCGCCCTCTTCCGTCAGTTTTGTGAGATTGATACGCCCTCCATCATAGGTCCAGGATCCGAACTTTAGCGTGCACACCTGGTCGTCCCAAGGGAAGTTTGTAACATCAATTGAACAAGCACTCTTAAAGATACCTGGTGGGATCCACTCGCAACTACCCGATGACCCCACGACCACATTAGAATGATAAGTGGAATCAAAGTTTTCGTTTGCACTAAAAGAATAATAATATTAGTTTTTTATATAAAATATATTTCAATCAAACAAATAAACAAACGATAAGCAAATGTAAATTAAAGTTTATAATTATCAACATGGGAGATATACTTCCATTCACATAAATCAGAGTAGGCCTATATAACACAAATATCGAATCCAACTCTCGCCGCATTGCTTGTATACTTTACAAGATATTTTACTTTGCCTTTAACCACCCAGGTGTATTGCGGTATTATGAGTACCCGGTTTGATCAAGACAACTTTGCGTTGATTGCTAGCTGCTTTATATGAGTATGTTTCCATACATGTTTGATCCAAAAAAATGACCGGGGTAATAATGTGAAGCGCTTAGAAGCATTGTGCAATAAGCTATAATATTAACGAATATTATTATATAATTTTCGAACTGATGGGTAGAGTTTGATATCTCGTATATCTCGTAATCAGAGTACAGTATTATAATCATAATTTTCGGACTTGTGGTAGAGTTTTTATATCCTCATTTTTATCAAAGTATTATTATAATAATCTTCGGACTGGTGGTAGAGTTTTGATATCTTTGTCATCAAAGTATTACTATAATAACTTTTGGACTGGTGGTAAAGTTTGATATCCTCGTCATCAAAGTATTATTAGGCCTATAATAATTTTCTCACTTGTGGTAGAGTTTTGATATACTCATTCTCATCAAAGTATTTTTATGATAATTTTCGGACAGTGGTAGAGTTTGGATATCCTCATTCTCAAAGTATTTTAAAAATATTTTTCGGACTGGTGGTAGAGTTTTGATAAGACATTCACACCAATCAAAGTATTATTATTATAATTTGTGGACTGTATGGTAGCAATAAGCATATGAAAAGGCATCATCATTATCATTACATGCATTATTTTTATGACCTCTTAATGGGGTAAAATAAGTGATTATCTTTAGTCTATACATTCGGTTACATCAGAATAGATTAAGTGGTAACAACATAAATATTATAAACATACATTTGGTACTAGGGTAAATGGAAATTGCTCGCGTAATTTGAGCAATAATGTGTACCATGGCGACCACGTGGCTTTCTTCTAGAGCGATTTCAGCGGTTATTGAAGGATTTGTAGAATCTCGTTAAGGAAGCCGTGTATGAAATAACATTGCAAGCGAAATTTAGGCTACAATAACACATTACAATACAGAATCGAACGACAATATAATTACGATATATTGTACTATACAAATTATCTGTCAAATGCCAGTTTTCTTTCAAACAAGTTTAATGTTATAGTTAAGTAAATTACAAGTAAACAGAATAATATGGGAATATTGCACATTATGCTACAAACCATATTATACGTTCCATGTCGTCTTATGTTTTTCAAGTGTGAATTCACTTTCGTAATTATAGACTTATCAACAATTTGAATTCTAAGATGGCATGTTACCACTTTTCTTGTTAACAGATTATAGTTTGGGGTTACAATCTTAAAATTTGTGTTTTTTCTCAAAAACGCGACTCAATAGTTCACTATGTCGGTCGGTCGGTCGGTCTGTAGGTCTGTCTGTCGGTCCGGTATCACTATGCGTTTTATCGCTTTTCTGTACTTTTTGAACTGTTTTGATGTACATTACTTTTTGAAAGTTCATTTTTTTCTGAGAGCACGCGACTTATGGCTGTTGGCCTTGTTTCTCATCAGGCTCATATTTTATTATTTTGTGTATTAACAGAAGACTATTCAAAGATTCTTACTACATTTTATCTTTTTGTTAATATCATTTCAAGTGTTTACACATTTCTCAATTAATTTACCAAATTATGGAACAAACTGACAAATTATAAATCTTTTAACTTTTAAAAACTCAATCTAAAATATTACTGATTAAGTATAAGTATCTTTTACATTGAATTCCTTCAATTTTTTTTTTATAAACTGTATGTTTTGTAAATAGTTATTGTTTTGTAAATGTTTGTGTACTAATGTAAATTACTTTGTTAGTTTTTAATTATTATTATATTGTAAATGTTTCTCTACTGAACCACTTTGGAAATTAATGCTTTAGCACTGACAGTGTCATATCGGAACAAATAAGCACATTTTTCATATACCGGTAGATAATATCCAGTAATTCATGTCTACAAATGATGGAATAGATAATGATTAATATGCACTGTAATTGCCTTGTACGTTTAGGTTCTTGATCACATGCTTGGCATTTTATAGTGATAGGAAGATTTTGTAACCTTGCTTCATATAATATTCCATTTCTTATGATTGTCATATCAGTTTATAAGATAAGCAATGATGTATGCTTTCTACATCACACTGTAGTTTAAGAAACCTATCTTCAATAACACTAAATGTCGGCTCACATCAACGCTACATCACGTGACATGTTGTGATAAGCGACGCAAAAAAACATTGGATGAAATGATATTGTAGCGCGACAAAACGATAAGATATGCGACTTTTTTGAAGTTGATAGAACGCTTCAACTTTTGTCGCGTCGCGCTTCTGTCTAACATCGTCAGCCCTAAAACAAGATAGACACTCCGTTTTGTCTTGCAAGTTCTGTATACTTACCAGTTATATAGTAGAATATCTGGTGTCCAAATCATAGAGGGTGGTAGTCGAATAGAACTGATACCCCCATAGTCAGACTCGTTCCACGCTAAAGTAGCGTCTGTCCATGCCTTAAGAAAACGTAACAATACTAATATTAATTATATTATCATTAGGGCGCTTTCGGTGAAACGACGACATCATCCGTTAAAGTTAAGGTTTGTGTGTTCCACCGAGACCTTCCTTAATTAATTAATTATTGCATAATACCATTGTCATTAATTTTTGTGACTGTTCCTATTCCTATCGACATTGATCATACGTCGGTGTATTTTTATGTTATCTATTTTTTATATTTATTTCAATTCACAATCAACAGCGGGAAGCCCGCCATTTACAGACTGGAATACATAAAAACAAGACAAAAGAACATCGAAAAGGTCCACAAGAACCAATTACAAACAATTCTTAATTTTGTATTTAAATAGTGATCATAATAAAACGCCAATATAGATCTCTATGTATTAGATGTAATGTTTTATGTAGGAAATGATCATACTGCTCTAAATCAATCAAATGTTTTTTGTTTAGATCATATTGTATTAACATGTACTGTTCTCCTTTATGGTCTAATCATTTTAAAAAAGATATCAAACGACTTAAAGTTTGTTTGTTATATGATGCTTTCCGGATGTTGTTATGACAACCCAGATTTGTTAGTGCGAGGAATTTGTTTGTGGAAAATAATATTCCATCATTTTATGAATATTTGAGGATTTCGACTTACCGATTTCTTACAAGAATAATGAAAAGCGAAAACAGAATGTTAATTTGTATATATAAAATATTTGTTAATGGATTCAAACATGTACTACAAATTTTGGAGAGAGGCATTATATACCAAATAGATACAAGTTTTGGTCCTCTTTCCTTCATCTTTTTTTTTTGTAATGTATTATACCATATGAACAATTGTCTGAAATAAAAGTTGAATTGAATTGTAGTATACTTTATACCGTCTTAAACAATGTAGGCATACTATGTATATATATCTTTAATATATCAATATCCGACATGCTGTGAGTAGGCAACCTAATGACCGACTGCACTTACCCACCAAAGTTATCAATTCAATCAGATGTTAAGGGAGCAACAAATATTTGTAGCAGTAACCAAAATCAATTAAAAAATAGTAAAAATTGTCCGTGCTTCCAAATTGATTGAATCTTGGTTTAATTTTCTAGAACAATATTTGAACTTTTTCTAGCTCCTTCCTATGTTAATACCATTAATACTATTATTGTTATAATTTTATCAGAAACAAAAAGAATTACATTTGAATAGAATTGAAATTACAACATCAAAAATGGCGTCATTGCTTTTAAAAAAACACCCATTATCGAATATTCCATTTCAATACAAAAACCTTGTATTTTTCCCCATTGTTGAAAATTAAAAAGTAGTTTTTACTCTTAATATGATCCTAAACGAATTACCTGTTTCCATGACATATGATTATGTTTATGTGATTGTGTGTTTGTGAGGGAATCGTGTTAAATTCTCAGCTAGCTCAGTGATAATACAAGGGGGCAACATAGAATAAATTTCACCAGCTACCTTACATTTTTGTTGTTATACTCAATGTACAGGGCGGGCCTAGGCCTAGTAATTGAATTACTACAAATGCCAATACAATCTTACTTCCATGATTCTTCTCCATCTGCCTAAATACTAACTGCGTGTCTTTTATGTTGTTACAACGTATTTGTACAGTTACATCTCCGTGCCTTAGGATAAGGGGTGACTTTTTCCCCCTAACATACCTAAGGGCTATACAAGTTATACGTCACAAGGGCTATGTCTTTAGGGTGTTCAGCTGCTAGTTGGACCGTAGTACTAGGCCATCGTTGTATGTTATTGTGTCTAACTGATTTGATCTCAACATAGTGCGAATGATGTGGCAATTATTCTGGTCATGGTACTTTTAAAGGCCAATACACTCTGGTTCTAATCTTAAAGATATTCTGTTTCAGTAGAGTAGCTACAAAATGAACATTTGTTGCTTTGTTGATATTATTTTGGTGAAACGGTAAGCAAAACAAATAAACAAATGACGTAACATTGTATGTTTTATTGGTATTGTTGTAGTTGATTGAATAAAATAAAAAATAAAAAAATAAAAATAAAAATACATATTATGTGTATCTATTATCTAGGCCTATAGCCTAATATAATATATACTCTCTTGTATTATACTATCTCTTCATTGAGCATCCAAGACAACACTCACGATATTAAAATATGTCATTTAATTCATTAAATTGTATTTTTGTAAAGTTTTTAGGATCTTAGTAGTTTTTTCAATCGCTCGCCAAAATGACACTTTTTTTGGTTTATTATTTGTAAAGGGCCTACATACTATGTTGATGTTTATAAATGTTGAATTTAAAAAATCTATATTATTCAATGTATTATAGTCAATACGTATAGGCCCTAGTAAATCATTTAAAAAAAATGGGATAAAATGGATCAATTATTATTATGTTTAATTTATTGTATTAATTTACGTACCATCGTCGAAATAGAACTGGTGCTCCACCTCGTTTTATGTATGTCAATCGTTTTTTTTGCATTAGAATGTACAATCCTTCACATATTTCAAGTATAAAAGACCTACTTTTGTTACTTTAGCCTCTCTATACATTTCAATATTTTTAACAGTTGCCAGCGAATTAGGCAATTATTTAATAAATCATTCAATTAACGATTATGTGATTTATATATAATAAATGACGTCATCACTATGGCAATGGTATTTTCCAGTTGATAGTAGCGATCAAGGTATAATGGTATTCGTATCGATTAATGAAACAAAATTGTAAATGTCAAAAGTCGTGCTTAAAGCTTGGTTCCCACTAGAACACAACACAAGGACGTATTAAGCGCAACGTAAGTAATTTGATTTGATCATCGCACGAGATGGCCGGATCTCATTCGAATTATTTTGTGATTTGTTAACTTAGTTGCGTTGCGTGTGCGTACTTACAATGAGTCCTAATGAAAAACAAGCTTTAAGAGCAAAAAACAAGGTTTTATATTTTTATTTCTAATATAGATGATGAAGCAAAAATATTAACATTAACTAACATCATGTAATGACCATTACAAGGAGACTAATTAGCTTTATTACTCTAGTTGTCATTATATATGTTCTCAAATAAGTGAGTGTCAACGTAACGTTGTCGATAAATCGACGTTAGTAGACATGCTTAAGTTGTGCTTTATGCTGTCTAAAGCTCTGTCTTCACTATCAAACTGAACGGTATATGACAAAAAAAAAATGATGTGCTTATATACAGTGTGGACACGATGATCACATATCACTACCTTATTTTGGCATATCACTACCATATTTGGGCACATCACACTTCTTTGTCAAACCAGTGTAGACAGAGCTTGAGTCTCTTATTAGCGACCTCTCGTTTTCACTCCTTCTGCGAATGTTTTTTTTTTCAGCGTACGCACTTTTTACTCGAAGCTGTTCATGTGAATATTATGAATTTATTAGATATGATTATTTTAATAAAGTATATTTTCGTTACAAACAGCATTGTAAAAAGTGTGTTTTTAACATAGCGTTGTTATTATATTACAATATAATCACTTCAATCATGCTTTAATTCGCAAACGTATGGAAAGCAACCCGCGCCAAAATTACAAAGAAATTATACATACACACAACCTTTGATATGGAAGCACTGTATGTTATTATTTGATAGTGATTAGAAATTATAATACATACTTAAAAATGAAATAAACGTCATCATATGATATGATTCAATGTTTCTACATTTACGCTATTATGCTAATGTGATGACGACGATGATGACCTAATTAAAGTGAAAAGTCCTAACACGATATCGTCCATTACTTGGAATATCAAGACATGAACTCAGTAAACATTATAAAACAAAACAAAACAGACTCAGGCACTTAGAATAATTACAGAAAGATGCAGAAAGATTAGGAAGTGATCTTTTTAGCACTGCTATGCTGTAATAATGCACTATGGTTGACCTGTTTTTAGAATGATCATAATAATGACATGTATTTTTCATAATGTATTTTTTTCAAAACTCCATGCGCGCATATTACCAAAGAAATTTACCAAAATTAAGTTAGAAAACGTGGAAATAACAAATAGTATGAAATTGTAATTAACTAATTTTCAAATAAATGTATCATTAGAAATAGTCTGAGACATAAAATTTGGTCACAAATGAACACATTTTAAAATGTGTTTTTTATAATTGGTTTGTGTTAAGTAATGTAATGTCTCTATAATAAGAAAATAGTAAAAAGGATAACATGCACTAGAAGTACGTAATACCGTAAGATTCATATCTAGATGAATTTCGATATAGCCAGTGAGTGACTGCTGCAGAATCGAGTGTTTTGGTTGATTTACTTAATATCCTTCAGACTTCGTTTTTTTCTGTTAAAAATCAAGTTATTTCGTATAAACCAATAAAATATGATTCAACTGTATAACCACGATTTTGTTGCGAGTCGCAATTTTATCGACATGTTTTGATGACTTTTTTTTACATATACAGAAATGCTAATTCATAACAGTTTATTTTAAAACAAAAATTAATTTGTTTACTTTCTATAACATATAACATTTTGCTTGCTTCTTCAGTTCGATTCAAAAATATTAAAAGTAAATTTCATAAACTTTTTAAGAAAAATTGCTGTTTCATTTTTATAAACAGTTCATTTATATATACAGTAGTGTAAATATGTTAATTTTAATATTTTGTATACACTCGAATGATAAAATAATTTCAATTTTTTAATAAATGTTTTCAAATTCACTTAAACTGATACAATGGTTCTATTTTAACACTGTTTATGAATCTTGCCTGTTAAATAGATAAATGTTAACAAATATACAATCATACTAATGTAGACTTACTGTAGAGAATAATAAAGAGCAAAGAGTATCCTCTCCAAAAAATCAATACTGGAATTTATAAGGAATCGAGGGAATTGAAATTCAATTTATGTATGCTTTTCCGTGGTTTGAAGAAATAAGTCTGTCTACATCTGTACACAGCGTTTAATGTTATTGGGAATTAATTTTAGAACATTGAGAGTGTACACAGGTAACTAACCGTGCACTGGAAACACATTGTGATATTCCTTTATTAAATTAGTTAAAGGGTAGCTTCGGGAATATCATTACTATTATTGATAATAAATATAAATCTTTGTAATAAAATTGATAACAATCCCACTCATTTGTTGATTGCCATGAAACAGAACAAGCGTCATGTAATAAGCAACCCCTCCCTTTGATAAGTTATTTTCAGTTTTATTTTGTTGACACCATTAATACAATTGCAAGGTGTCTTTAATATTAAGTTTAACACTTCCAGTGTTAGCAAACATAATATTATTGCCAGCCATGGTATATATACCAGGGTACCTAAATTGTATAACATAGTGTGAAACCCATATGTCCATTTCAGTTGAGTATTGGTTACACGAAATTAGCATTACCCGGATCCACACCTATTACAATAGTATCTATTTGTTTATTTTTAACGCTGATCGATATTAATCGATTTTGTTATTTTTCGCATGATCTGCTCTCAGTGTTTTGAACCTTTTTTTTTCAGTTGATGTCATCACCAACGTGTTTATATGGGTAGGACTGGTGCATTTTCTGGGTAAATAAAGCCGAACTGTGATAGACTTTTGGCATAACCAGGTTATTGAATTTAACCTTGTGATACAGGTGTAACAATATATGTATATGATTGACAGTTAGATATGTAAACGTTGAAATTATACATGAATTGCACCTGTAACATAAGCATGTCACCTGAGGTTTACATAACATGAATTAAGATTAATGTAATTAAACGTCCTATGTTTTTTTAGTACCGGTAATAACAAATACATGTAATCTAGTAAAGATGTTCATTTGTCAACACCCTTTAAATGTAAATGTTCTTAGTGTATGGAAGACATTTTTAAATTTAGGTAATAAAACAAATAATGTTGTTAAATAGTTTGCATATTATTATATTAGTTATTCATTCAATTCCAAAAATAATAATACACTTATCAATGGATTTTCTGAATAGAATTTAACATTGTTTTCTAATATAATATAATTTTGTAGAGATGTACTATGAATTGTATTCTAAATTAAAAGTATTGTCGCTAAAATCTGTATTAAAACGAAGAGGAATTTGCAAAACAAACGAAATTTAAAAACTGAATAACAACGTGGATAAAATGGAGTGAAAGAAAAAATACTGTGTTCTTAATTCTTTCTTTTATCTTCAGAGACATGATTTATGAAATAACCTATCTTGGTGTGACTTGCATCATAATTTAGTATTTGTTTTAAATACATTTATTTGATCTGACATTTGAATTTGAATAATATTGTCATAGAATCACCATTATATTTATTCCATTTATCCTAATGCATTTGGGTATAGTTATTATTAGCATTGATTGACATGAACATTATATAAGTCAAAGATGCTCTGCACGTGGAATGCCATTATGAGATGTGCGAGAGCGCGTCGTAGTAGGCCTAATTAGTCAGTACAGTTTATTTTTGTATTAATTTATACGTAATTTTTACTTTCTATGAACCAGAGATTCAAAAATAAAAGATTGAATGAACAAATTAATTAATTAATTATCTTAATTTATAACTTAAATTCGGGGAATGTTCTTTGAATTTATTTCTTGTAATAAAAAGTCATTCTCTTTATCATTTATTTTATTTTTGATGATGTATAATAAAGTAATTTTGATTTGTATATTGTTAAATGTGTTAATAGCTATCTAATAGGCCTTATAGCAAAATATTAAAATATATACAAAACGACTCACCAGCGTCAGCCAAATATTCGTTGTAATAATCTGATTAACTTCGTCCTAATAAAAACAAAAATTGTTAAAATGTAACTCATTTTTACAATTCATATTTGGATAAAGCAAGGTGACAAAAAATACATCTTTCATAAAGGCTTTGAAATAATATGAATTGGTCATTGAAAATTCTTATTATAACTGCGGCCTCACTGGCCACTTTTTTGAGTTGAGATAACACGTAAGAAAGAACACGGAAAGCTTGTATTCATGCAACAATCAACATATTTTATTGCGTAAATTCTCCATGTAGTAGTGTAACTTCTTTAATACTTACTTAAGCTTGGTTCCCACTAGAACGTAACGCAAGGACGTAAACGCAACGCAAGCGTTTTAACCAATGACAAGCGAAGTTATAGACAGTTAGCAATCACAAGCGAATAAGCCATCGCTTGTGATTGGTCAATTCACTTGCGTTGCGTTACGTCCTTGTGTTGCGTCGCTAGTGGGAACCACGCTTAAGTCTACACGCTGGCATCATCTCAACTAGCCACACTAGCAGTGAGATTTCTCTTATACGTCGCCTGGTCTGGAATTTATGTAAATGAGCCCAGATAGGCATGCGTTCTACAACAACTACGTAATCATTTAGCTTGTTTACGCATACTGCCGTTGCACTATTATTATTGTTATAAAACTAACGCGTCACAATTAGAGTCAAATAAATGATGATGGATCCGCCTTGATCAGTCAAAAATAACAATCAACCACGCAATAATAGAACGGAGGAAAAATAAAATAATATTCAATAATTAATAGACAACTCTCGATTAAGATTGTTATTATTATTACATGAACATTAGGAAGGCGATTACGTCAATTTTTAGCGCGGGTGTGGTTAAATTTTGTGTCGAAACGAAAGGAGAACCATCGTGATAAGTAGTTGGCCTTTCTGCCTGGGCAATATACTTTCAACGTTCCCAATCATCAGTACTCCCCTCTTTAGTAGTAAGCGAGTGTAAAGGGAGACCAATATATGGTGCTAGTATCTAACTGCAGACGTTGCCAACAATAAAAAATATCCACTAAATTTCCTACGGATCAATATTATAGCCGTGTTTGAGATTATTTTACAGTCACGCTTATTTTAGTAACATATGTTATATTATATTGAAACTATTCAAAATAAACAATTATATTTTTCTTAATTGTTGCTTTTTTTCTTGGTTTTGTGGGCAAATAAGTTCAAAGAACTTTAAGGCTTACCAACCAGAATATATATATATAAAAAATACATAAACATAATCTATAATATAAAAAATAATAATAATTATTAAATATAATCACATTAATTAAAAGTTGTATGGTTGTATGATGAGAGTTTAATTATATGACTGTTAATGATAAATTAATAATTGACATTGAAACAAATTATTGTGGCATAATAACAAGTAAAAGAGGCAGAAATTACTGTTGAATTATGTTCAGGAGTATCTATAATATTATATTCCAGTTTAATACTCTACTATCTGTCTATAAAATGGTTTTAAAGACGTCTGGTTGATTGGATCAGAGTTGCCATGACTAGGTCAAATGTCACAGGGCTCATCATCGGCGCTAAATGAATTTGACAGAAGAAATCGTTATCTTGTAGAACATCTTCCCAATTAGTGTTGACTGCTTATGAACCACGTGAATGTTACTAATTACATTATTTTATATTATATATTAACAATCACGCAATGTTTTTACTTTTAAACTGAATTGTCAAGCACAAAAGATAGTTTTACGATTCTACCTCATCAAATTTTGTGTTTTTTACTATTAGCTTTTTTGTGTGTGTTCATGGTCGGTATAAAATAAAATTGAAAATGAAATCGTGTAGGCCTAGGCCTATTATGTGTGTAAACAGCGACTGGACTTTCCTCATATTCGGTAGGCCTACGTAATGTGATGTTGTTGTTCGATTCATATGCGCTTATACAATCAAAAGATTGTCCCAACGCGCTGAGAGAAAAAACAGAAAGAAATTAAAAAGATAAAAGATGGTTTTTTTAAGAGTGTTTTGAAAACTATAATAGAGGATGCATTTTTAATAAGATTAGGAAGATTGTTCCACGGTTTAGGGGCTTTTCACAAAAAGAAATGTTCAAATTAAATTTTTTGATCTGGCATTGATATGCAATTTATTAATTAAATTAAAATATATAAATTCATTCTCGAAACATCATTTTTGCTATAAAAACATCGCTATTAATTATTGGACGTTGATTTTTTTTTTAAATATCAACAAACAATATTGTCAGTGTGAACACGTGTTGGAATAATTTCACATTCACGACCTTGTATGCCTGGCCATGTCTGACTCAATCTTTGTTTTCCGAAATGATTTTCACACATTTGGTGAGTTTGGGAAATCAGATTCAATCGATTTGGAATCGATCGAATCACAAGGACATTGAAAAGCAATAATTATTTCACAATATTCATACTCATATGGTAGTGGATGTGGGTATGATTCATAATTATTTGAAATGAACAAGGCATTCGTTATTATAACTTTTCGTATATAAATTTTATTTATTTATTTGACCAAAAAAGAACAATAAAAACAGGTTAGCAAAAACAAAAGCGACATGACATGACTCAATGAGTTAGTAGTTTTTTTAAATTTTATTTTTTTTGTGTGGGGTTGTAGATTGGTGGTTATGATGCTTGACTATCACTCCAAGGGTCCTGGGTTCAAGTCCCGTTACATGTCAGGATTTTTTCTAAGGACAAAATTACAACTCCACTCCCAAAGACTTGTAATAATTAATACATAATTATAAATTAATAATAATATTAAATATGGTTTAAAAAAAAATAATAAATTTAGAAATACAGCTGTTTATACTGTCAAAATTACATTAATATCAACATCAAAATGGTATCAATCATAATTAAAATATAACATTAATATCCCAGATGTATCATTTATGGGTCTAGGCCCACCTGGCTCTTTATCACTCGGCCCCATTTATGTCTGTCTTCATTGTAGCTAAAGTCTCATACTGCAGTCGTTTGTAACCTGTTTCAGAGTTAAGTAGCCTACATCAATTAATATAATTATAGTTAGTTTAGATTTTATTTTTTGTTTTTTATATTCTGTATGCACCAGGTTTACTTGTATTATATAAATGATTGATTATCCAGCTGTACATTTATTTATTAGTATTATTTTATATGTCTTGTTTTATATTATAAATGTATCAGCGGGATTGTAAAAAAGCTCTATAACACTAAAGAGAATGCTGGAATCTCGTTCGACTTTCCGAACCTAGTTTTGGAATGTGGTAATTATAAGCTTAATATTTTATGGGCGCAGCTTTAAAATAGTTATTACAGTACATAAATTAAAGCTCAAGTTCACGTGTTCGTTTAAAAGAACTGCCCTAAAGCCTGTAATTAAGTTTTACGTATGATTCATAAGTTACAGGCCCTGCTCTATGATTGCAATCTATTCGCAGCTGAGAAAATATCAACTGTCCAATCAGAGAGCCTACATTCTGTGTTCTATTCCTATGTGAACAGTTCAAAACGATTTACAATTTTCAGTTTGAACGTTTCAATCACGCTTACCGGCGCTTGCCAAGGTACGCGATCGATCAGTTAACGAAGTCCGTTGGACCTATAATTTTGAGATTCCTAAAAAATTGAAAATATCTTGATTGGTTATATAAGGTCACGTGGTCTAGCCTACAAAATCAATGATTGTTGTAACATAAACATTTTTGAACTTTTTCTTAAAAACGTGAGAACAATATTATAAGTACAACATTGGTTGTTACGAGCGTACATCCGATTTTAAAAATGGTTTCAACTACACATTCGGTATAACGGAATATTTTGAATTAAAAAAAAATTTAATTTAATTTAATTACTTTATAAACTATGTGTAGTTAACGTATTGTAATGGTTGAATACAGAACAGGGGAGGGGGAGGGGGAGCTTAGTTTGAATATAAAGAATACTTTCATGGAATAATTATAAATAAAACTTCGTAATTATTCTTCGAAAAAGCCAACATGAACTAGGAACAAGCTACAGCATAAGATCACATGACTCTAATAGAGAAATATCTTTGAAAACAACATACTTGGAAAATGTGTTATGTTTTAATCGCTTTGGTATTTGACACGTGACTTGTAAAAACGACTTCCGAAAGCTTTTATTTTTCTATTACTAATGAGAAGGTAAAATTGTTAAAAAAGCACTAAAAGATTTGCTGACGTCATGATGACACTGTTTTCTCATAATTCAGTTGTTATTCAATTTCAACCAAAGACTGTTTTAAGTTTGGTATATTTCTAATAATTGTTCCGGTTTTCCTATGTATTTTGTTTTTAATTCTATTGTTCCATTGAGATTCAGTTCGTTTTTTTTAATTCACCGTTGAAGCCATAAATAACTTTTTTTTATACGACGTTGTTTAAAGAAATATTGAGCTGGGTTACTGAATTAATACATTGATCCTCGTCTTATGCACTAAGTGCTACAGCATCTTTCCACGTTTTCTCAGGGCTTTACTCACTGCAGACAAAGGTCAAGGCAAATCTTAGGTGGAATAATGTTTTTGAAATAAATGAATGTCTTTGTGAATATAATGTTTAAAATCACTTAGTTGAAGACAAATGGAAAATAAAAAAATAAACACACAACTATGAGAGCCATGCAGAGAGAAAGAAAACATATTATCATTCAAAAGTCTGACTGTAGAAATATTTAGAAGAATAAGGGCAACATGAGATAGATTAATATAGTGTGAACAGAGGTTAACGATTGGGATTCTCATCTTTCATGCACAATGTATCTCGATAACATGGTTTACTTCAACTATTTTCTAAAACGAAACATGCAGAACTTGTGTGGTTGTTTCTACAGACGTAGGCCGCATGCCTTGTATTTTTGCAACACACTAGTTACTTAAAAAACAATATTCTAAAACTTACAACGTCCATGATTTGTTGTAACGTCATGCCCATCGCAACCGTTAACGCATCGCTTTCGTTTATTGCAGGTCTAGCAAATTCCCGATAAGGAAACTTACTTAGCAAATCATTCATCAACCGACGTTCGTGCTCTCCCGGCTCAACTATTAAGGCAAAACACAAAAGTTAAGACAATCATAGGAATTAAGACTAGGTTACTTACAATAAGCAATACTACTAAACAACACAAGCAGTACAAAAAGCATAAATTAAACGAGTATTTATTATACGCCATCACCAGTTCCTCAAAAGTTTCGCTGAAGAAGTGTTTTGAAGCTCCAATGATGTTATGCCTAAACATGTATGCTTTCAAAATCAACTAAGAATCTGAAGCTCAAATGTGATCTATTTATTAGGAGAAGATATACCCACATTATTCTCATTAGCACCCTACATTGAAGTTTCCGTTCGCTTAATAACCCAACTCAACCAATTAACGAAGATTAAGGGAAGACGAAGGAGTCTAAATGAAGCCATGCAAAGGGGAAATAACAGCAAGAGGTGCTGCAAGAATTTAAATATAAGCGTTACAGTGAGCCCAATGTATGCTTACAAAAATAACAAAAGCTTGTTTTTTCTAGCGAATGTAAGCTATAAAATAGATAAAAACATAGAAAAATATACATAAAAAGGTAATAAAAAGGAGGAAGAGCAATTGGAAACAAGACTGAAAATATTGAGCTAAAGATTATGCACTAAAGATGAAAACATGCACTTAAAGTTTTTTGAAAGAGATTGAATCTTGTTTTTAAGATTAAGACAAACAAAATGTTTGGATGCAGATTTCCAAAGTTAAAACCCTAAATCAGTAATAACTATAAGTTAACAAGCGTGCACTACAAATTAAGACATGAATTCATGAAGAAAAATGTTCGGGAGTTGTTTTTACAATACTTGCCATTTCTATCCTGTTTCTGTTTCTTAGCCGCCTCTGTATGCATACATTATACATAGGATAAATTAGGGACAGTTTCATTAATATAGTAGTATCTTTAATCTATAGTTTTTACAAAATAATGAATAGCCCGGAAATATTTTGATCAATTACATCTTTTTAATAGAATGGAACCGCGATTGGAGTAAAGGTATGAGAGTCTGTTTATTTTCTTTTATTATTGTTATTTTGGTATTAACAAATCATAATGGAATGGAACGTGCAAAATCAATATCTAGAAGTCGAAATCTAATGTCTATTTTCTACTGCGTTGCTAACGACAGAGGGATGATAAGTTGATGGGATCAACATTCATTCTCAAAAGAAAGGAAACATAAAATAAAAATAAAATCGGATCAAATGACATAACAAACAACAGGATTACTATACAAAACATACACGTTTCTTGATTTATATAATACGTCATCAATTATTTGAAAAAAAGAAGATTTTTTTATTATTTAGCCAATTCATCTTTGAAATTTACAGTAAGTTACGGTATATATAGAATAATAAATAATAATTTATTTAGTAATGCTTTTCTGAATAAAGTTGATGATAGAAGAAGTTATATAAGAAGAACAATACAACAATGTTAATTAAAAATGCACATTTTAAAAATAATTATTGAAATTAACTTGTCATCAACCTTTAATCTTATAATATTTCTTATTTATCAGTATATCTAAAATCACGATCGCCGTTATCAACCTTTAGCGCAAGGATGGTAATTATATAATTAATTTAACATAAAAATAGTTTCTCTTTGTATCTACGTGAGTAACTATGTAATTGGATATACAAATGACCATTTCCTAGCAGTAATTATTGGTGAGTGCTTAAAGATTGTAGTAAATTGTTCTCCCGTGATTGGAGGCCTAACCGTCATACAGCTATTGATTGCAAGTTTTTGGCCACTCTGCTGAATCTGTCTATTACCTAGCTATTTAGTGTATCTAACTAATTAGCATTTAGATTGATACACTTGTAATGCCAACAGTGAACAAAACTTAAATTAACCGTAAATCTGTTTGGAAAATGAGACAGTTGTCTTTTTATTTATTAAAAGGAAGAGTGGTTCATAGTCTACTACAGTCATTAAGAAGACGATCAATTTAATTTGTGACTTTAATTAATACAATAGTAAGATATTAATAAAACGACCCTATACTTTTATGGCTAGGAATTGGCTAGTTTGTCAAAATATAAAAGCAGTAATGTTCTAATTCCAGTGTAATATAGTAGCCTTTCAATTACAGGGTCGGGTATTATACTATATCATAAAATACTAATTTTAAGTTTAATCAGGTAAGAGATAAGAGATACTCTAACAGCTGCAAATAAACCATATATTGGGCTAACAGATTTAAGAACTAAACAAGAATTTTCAATTAATTTTCAAAACTCGAACATAAACAATTTCTAAAAATTGTCTGTCACTGCTTACTAAATAATTGTGAAAGTTGGCATTCCGTTAATTGTAGATAGAAAGAATGGTGGATGATAAGAGTAGCTATATGCGGAAAGATGATAACAAGCAGCAAACTACAGAGATGCTGAAGTAAATGATAACATTCCACATAACTTGATAATTATCATCTTTTTAGATTGTTTTAATCCATATGATTCATTATAGATTAATGATTAATAATGTCTATAGACCCAATAACAATAAATATATAATTAATCTATAATTTCTGTTTTGGGTCGAGAGGCCTATGGTGAAAATATTTTTTAATTTGCGTTGTTCTCCATTCCATATCTTTATTGAATTGTATTGTTTTTGATGTATAAAGTTCCGAATAAAGTCAATTTAATATATTAATGTCTGTAACAAATAGCACTAGATTGAATAGTATTATAGCATTAAACAATGATACAAAATCTGTAACATACATCTACTTAGGAAAGAATGAATACACTCTTCTCTGATCTACTGTACATAAAATCAATATAGAGAAAGGGTAAATTACATTGCTTTTAAATCACTTTTGAAATCTTATATTTAAAATTATTTTTAATGGTATTTATTTATTTAACATTAATTAGATATTATTTTGATAAAGTTATTATTTCTTAGTTGTTAAAATAAATGGTTGATTATCATGATTGGTCCATCTATATTTATTACAATACTAGGTTCATATATCAATAATAATGCTAACAATATAATTAGATTATAAAACATGATACATACCCACTGGAACCACGATGAGGATGCAAACTAAAACGATGGTTGCTGCCAGACGAATAGCCATTATCCCTGCAGTTGACGACGCAATATGAAAAACGAGAAATCAGATGGCAAACGCAAAATAACTACATACACATCAACTCCGTAAACTCTGGGAGAGGAAAAAGATTATCGCAAAACATTCAGACATTGGATTGTCAAATCTGATGTATGAACCAGCACCTCTTTACCTCACGGATGCTTGTTAGCAGACTGACTTAGTGTGTCCTCGGTTGGATATGCGACGCAACACGTATCTACCGTATCCGATGTATCACGTCATAATGTGTCAAAGCTCCGTGTCAAGCTTTTATGTTTAGGTGAAACTGGATAAAAAAGACCATAGACTGGGCATACAATAACGACAACAATCACACAGCTTGATATTTCACGAGATTGGCTTAAGCTTGAAACGTATTTCTATTTTAGCGCATGCTCATAACGAAGAGATCCGAAAATCCGAGAGGTTTTAAGACTGCTGCGACCAATGTTCTCTGCTTGAGCATAATTAATAGTGATTAGTATAATACAGATAGGAATAAAACATTATGATGTGATATACTGTCATATATAACTCAAAAGTGGAAGACCACACTCGTGGTATTACCAGTGCCTAGCTTTAAAGCACACAATTCCGATTTTGAAGATGTTTGCCTGCGTAAAATGATCGATAACATATCGCAACATAATTTCAAAATAGCCTTAAGCTTCGTTTACACGAAGCAATAAGAAGTTAGTAACGTGAGACCGAGTAGTATAGCGTTAATCAAACTTCGAAAGAGCAAACGTTTTAGAAAGTGTGTACACACTACGTCATCGGTTTGCGTTTCATTTTTCTTTATGACTATTTAAAATAGTATTATGAAGATATGTACTAACAATTTAAGATGTATCGTTTGTTACCACAACTAAATCATTTCAAACGAACGAATCATATTTCGGCCTAGTTATGAACCACCACTAACATTAGATACATTGCTTCTGACATTAGTAATTATTGCTAAGTCGTTACCCGTATTTTCTTGTTATGTCTCAATCGACTAGCTTGTAATTTGTTGCCATAACTTATGTAATTAATTTCCGCAAAAGAAGTTCTTAAGCGCGTAGTAAAGTGGATCTATCTAATGTGTTTATTTTGGTGTGTGTCGTTCAGTGTATCGGAATACAAAATGATACATAACTGGTATTTACAATATGATTTTGATTGAATTGATTTTAATACTGTAGTATGGTGGTTACAATTTAAATATAATGTCAGTTTCAAATAGTACTAGCTCGCTTTGGCTTTCAGTACCAGTTCATAGGAAAACAACAACGGTATTCTGTCATGAGATTAATTCTTAGAGAATATGAGTTTTTAGTTCTCATAGTGGACATTACGTAACACGCTGTTCAATATGCTCTAATTAAAAATAATTAAGACATTACAACGAACAGATTTTAATTAATTATCAGTAATTAATATTCAATATTAACAGAAAATGTTTGAGTTTGCTAGTTGAATTACAGTAACGAACCAATAAACATTTCCGATTGCCACCCGATCCATGTGCTGTACCATAAGCATATGGAAGTATTTTCAACTGTATGTACTGTACATATTATAGCCCAAAAATGTGTATTTGCTCACTGGAAAGAATGACGAAATTCAAAGGTATTTATAGCTATTAATAACAACCAATCAAATTCTTATATTATAGTGAAATAATTAAATGTTTAACGAGAGTACAGTGTGAAACCAACTCACAAACAAACCGTCATAAAACACGCCACCTATAGTACTTGGCAAAGGTAATTAAAACGAACAAAGAAAATTAAAAACATTTTTAATTTTATTCATAAAACAAACTATTTTTTAAAGTTCTAAAAACTGTATTGTATAGTTTAGAAAAATCAGATTTCGATTTTACGACGTACATGGAATTTTTGAAAGTGGACCGTTAGCTGAGCGTTAGTAGTACAAAATCGATGGATTAAATCAATAACATTAAATACGAAGGCATACAGCGTTATTGAAACCGACATGAATATTTCAAATATCATAATCCTGTATGTTGTCATACATTAGTCATTTACATCATCATCGAATTATTATCTTCAACTGAATCCTTCCACTTCTATCATCTCAACATTATCATTTTCCTCATTCCATCAATGCCAATTATTCTCAGCATTCCTCATCATAGTATCATCTACATCCTTTTCATTTCATTTTTTCATTCATTTATTTATTCGACCAATTAACATTAAATTAATACAGGACCGAAACAAAGCACAATGGTTAGGGGCAACTAAAGCAAAAACATTACTATAACTCAAAGAGTCAGTTGCCCCTTAAAAACATCGAAATACAAGAAATATTGCACCAAGTAAAACAATCGTAGGCCTACAAGCTTATTAAAAGTCTCTTTATACTCAAAATTAGTATAAGGGATCGGTACATAAATATACAAAATTAACAGATTAATAATCGGAAACAGCATCTCATCCTCTTCCTCTTGGTCCCATTCTATCAATATCCAATATCTTGCCATTCTCATCCTCCTCATCTTCATAGGCCTTGTAATCATCCTCATTATTATGTTGTTATCATTTACATTCTCATCATTCTTGTCTCATCTTCATCATCTCAATCTTCCTAACCTCCTCCTCATGATTTTGAACAACCTCATTATCATAATCATCATTCTCCTCATCCCAACCTCCTCATTATTATTCTTCCCATACTTTCTCATTTTCATCATCATCGTCGCCATCGTCATCATCATATCATCATCATCCTTATCACTAGACCCTCTTATTCTCATTATTACCCTCATCATACTCTTTTCATCATCGCATTATCATCTTTCTCATCTCATAAGTCATCAATATCAACCTCCTTTCATTATAGAATTATCACGCTCCTCTCCGTACCATCTCGTTCTCATGTCATTCGTCCCTATTATCACCCTATCCTTGATTACACCTGTAACTCCTTTTATGTTCCTCTCCTAAATAAAAATGTATTTTTATAATAGATATAACGGTTTTTTGTGTGTGTTTATTAACAAATGGATTGTCTGTTTAAAAGTGTAATTATAATAATAAGTGATGTACATGGGTGAATATACCATTATCATGTCAGACTAAGTAATTGTCAGAATACAGAATTCTACGCATTTATATTTATGTCACTTAACAGATACGCGATCGGGTTCTAACCTTTATCTAAAACACAAAACAATGGATTTTCTCTCATCATTAATTGAGTTAACATATCTACAAGAAGCATTGAGATTTCTTGACAAGATAGTACCTAAATGTACACTATGTAAGTACTTTATGTATCCTTCTCAGTTTACTGTGGTCGTTGGAAATTTTATTCTAAATGAAAAATTGTAATTACCATCATTCAATCCAGACTAAAAAAGTGTTAATCAGGCATAAATGTAATTATTAAACGTAATTTACTTTTTAATTCATAATAAAAGAGTGGATAGGATGTGATTTAATTAAGTTTCTCATATTTTTAAGCTAAGTAGTAAGAAAACAAAAAGTAGAACAGTTTAGATAAACAAATACGACTTAAGTGAGCACTTGGAAAATTGATAAAATACCCCAGAGCTGGTAGGACCCGTAATACTAACATGAAATCAATTGCTATTATTATTTCATCTGCTAAGGGATCATGAACCAGGTTAGATGCGTCAAAGAGATACGCGAGTAGGTTAGAGTGCCAATATTGCATAGGCCTATTCAAGCAATTAGAAACATGTACTAATACTACCCTGCGTGTAAACAGTACTGTTTTTACCAAAGGCTCTAAATTAGTTTATAACACTCAAGATATTTTATTTACGATGACAGTTTAATGAAATAGATGAGCCTACTATTAGATTCAGTTCAATTAAACAACCAATGGTTCTAATTTTGTTTAACACTAGAAATAATATTCTTTATTTATGATGACAGATTAATGAAATAGTGTGGGCCAACTACTAATTTCAGTACTAACTTGTGTGTATAATACTTATTTCACTTGTTTCCACAACAATTTTGTAGGCTATACATGTAATATTGACTTCGAATAATTATAAAAAATAAAGGTACACTATCGTCACTTCCTATACCAATACAAATCTTTACACACAATCGTCATATTTGTTTTAAAAAGTAATTCCTTTTTAATGTATTGATTCCGCCCCCCCCCCCACCCAACTACTATTTTCTTTTAAGATAATGACCTTTTGATCTGGGAACACAACATAGTACAATAGTATAGTACAATATATTAATAAAAACAAACGTGTATACTCAGATTTAACAGCAGATCTGGATTTTGAACTAATGAACTAAAGACAAATTGAGCCTATTGCCTCTTTCCTCCATGTCTGAAATCCTAACCATTAATTTATTTTATTGAAATATATCTCAGATATCAGTGCAATTTCAAGAGAAATTGTTAGTTTTATTTCTTGTGACTACGAACAAATGAGAAAATGCCAAATTTAACTTAATATGTTCTAAACTGAATAAACAAAAATCCAAAAATGAATAGCGGATGAAGCTACATTTTACCATTATGTTTATTTAGTTCGGAAATCACCATCAAAACGGCGCATTCTTAGCATATTTACTGCAATTTAAGAATTCACATTTATCATAATTTGATGTGTCGCAAGTTATATTACTATGGCTCTACCAAAAGCAAATGTACGCACTATCGGTTACATTGCTCAGAGTCGGTTGATGAAACCATCGAACGCTTGGCTAACGCATACATCTTTAAGTAAAAAAGATAATTTAATTTCTGGGAACATCCCAATAAATCGATAGTATTTTGTAACTAAAGAAGACCATTGTGGTATACGCGTTACAATTAATTTGTTCAAATTGCTTTGTTTTAAGGACATTTAGGTAACAATACATACGCCACCAATAGTTTCATTTATCTCATTATTGACTGAGCTTGCAGCGTCTAAGAGATTTGAAGTGCCGTGAAAGATCCAAAGGGGTGTTTACTTACACATTTCTTATCAAAAGGCAAATAATTAACTATGAATCTAACCATATTCTACTCAGGCTGTCTCATTTTCTGGAATCAGAAAAGCTCAGACACAAATTGGAAATACATTATTTATCAAAACCTTCAGATAGCATGACCTGGTACAATATTAAAATCCAGAACTGAAACTATGCCAAATGTAGGATATTTATGAAGAGAATTTAAATTATCGATAAATAATAGTGTAAAGCAAATATAATTTCTTTTTATGATCAATTAGACATTATTAGCACAATGAATAATTCATAATTAAACTATGCCTTGAAGGTGGGGCCTGTAATTTTCCAAATAGTTTTTTTTTTGCAGTGTAATTTCAACTATTTCTTGACACACTCTAAAGAAATATGTATCATAGTCTGATAAAGTATTTTTATAAAATGTTTTTAATGTGTTATGCTCATGTGAGGATTTAAGAATGTTACAACTGCAAATATCTTTAAAGTTAAGCAACTAAGCTTCAAAGAGATAGTGTATACAACATCAAGAATTGAATAACCGACAATGACGTCAAATTTTTTAGTTAATTTGACTGGAACAGAACTGTGTCTCAACCGGCACTTCTATTCTATAAATACATCCAAAGGTATATGTTTATAGAAAATGATTTTAGACTTACCTTTAACAGGCCTCCTACCAAATGATGTTTTAAAGTAAAACAAAATCAATAGAATTAGTCGGAAGAAATATTTGTATGAAATAATTTTTTTAAAGTGTTATTAATCTAAAACTATTTAACAGTAAAGTGTTTCAGAATGTGTTTCAAGGGGTTTTCACAGAAAATGTTCAGAAATATGTTCACTTTAAATATCTTCTCTAGTAGGCCTATGTTTAATGCTACGATAAAATCATTTTAAAGAAAAAGCACCGTGTTGAAACAACGCATTTAAAAATAAAATTAATAGTAAATACCAAAAAAAATTGTATATACCTCTATACCAACTGTCACTAATTGCATGATCGCACTAAAATCAATTTGTTGTTACTTAAATTACCCCCATGCTACCTTTAAGAAGAACATATGTCGTTTTAGCAATCGTTTTTTTCAATAATACCCAATTTGCTGTACGTATCCAATCATATCATAAGAATTGTCGAGTTAGGTTACAATATGAAAATGAGAAAATAGAAGAAAAGTCGTTTTTAGTCGCGTGGACGCGACTCTATAATTCACTATGTCGGTCGGTCGGTCTGTCGGTCCGGTATCACTATGCGTTTTAGCACGCGACTTATGGCTGTTGGCCTTGTTAATTAACAAATCGGTATGTTAGCTTTTTGAAATGATTACACGAATTAATTTTATTAATTTAAAAAACAGTTCCTTACATCTGTTATAGTTATTAACAGAAGTAAGGAACTGTTTTTTCTTTTTACATTGATCATCAAATCAAATATGAATTTGATCATTTAATACCGTATTAAATGATCAGATTCATATTTTTAATAACCAAATCCAGTGCATTTACATATTTGCTGGTATAAAACAATGTTTACTAAGTTAGCTATGTATCATATCATATTTTGCCAGTGCGTGTTTTAACGAAAGATAGTATGCATCTGTTAACAATTAGGCCTAATTGCCTGATGGAATTGATAGATTGAATATTTACATTGGTTGGGATTTTGTAAAGATTCTAGTGTAGGTTTTTCCAAAATTAAAGATAAAATAAAAACTGTGTAAAACAAAAAAAGAATAAGGCCGTAACTTTTCTTCAATAAGTTATATCTAATCAATCAATACACATTCAAATTATCGACACAAATTGTTGATAAAATGATTAACCTAATGCATAAAGATAAAGGTAAAATAAATACCTGCCAATGCTTTACCTGGTGTAAAACGCGCATGTGTGCGTGTTTGCACGTAAAAGTACGCTACAAAATCAGTCTCTCTACGAGTGTGACATTAAACCTCTCGGATTCGAACAACTCTGATAATAGGCGACAAGTTTACAAGAAGTGTGAAGATAACGCTCTGCGTTTTATACTTAACAGGGAATCACAACATCTAAGATCTGTCGATGCAGTATATCGTTTTTATATAAGAATATCCATTTTGGATCACGGTTATCTCTAGCCTCCGGATGAAGATCTAACAAATATGCCCCAAAACAGTCATTAACATGACACAATTGAACATACAATTAACAGGCTTCTAAATGACCTTACCTTTTGAATGTCTTGATGGTAGTCGGTGATACTAGAAATTAGTGGGTACAAAAAAAAATATTAGAATTTAGAAATGACCAATCCGATAGAAACAGAACATACTTTTATCTATTCTTGGATGCGGTTCTCTCGACGAGATCTCGGAAATGCCTTGCGCAGAATTGAGTGTTTGTGCTAGAGTAGTGTATTCGTGTTGGTGTTATTAGCGAAGGGATGAGGTAATCGATATAATTCTATTTTCTGCATGTACCTAGTGAGATCCCAGAGGATTTCCTTGTCATTGATCCTAGTTGATATTGTAATCGTTTATTTAGGCTGCTACATAAACGTGTTGATAGAATTTGTCTTCATTAGAAGTGTTAAAATCAATTATGGATAAATCGTACCACTAATGTTTGTCCAGTGTTTGTCAAATCTAGGTACGCAACATATCTTATCGAAATGCTCACACTGACCGCAATTTCTTAGTACGTTATGAGATTAATAAAGAAGGAAACATAGACATAAAGTTTTCCGATCATCAACAATCACAGAAGTGGTTTAAAAATATATTTCATCTCGCAAACGCGAACAAAATAAAGACTAAAAAGGCTGTAATTGATTCTTAAATAAAAGTGTAGAGAAACTTTTATTGATTGAAACAACATGTGTATTTACTATAATTATTGATTCTGATCTGTATCATGGCATAAAAACATTCGCTGTTAACTCCTCAACTACTTGAAAAAAAAGTTAACATGTTTTCCCGGAAATGATTATTTTGTTTGGGTTTGCATAGTTATATCCTCTGCTGGACAATTCATATCACAATACTGTATTAAATAAAAAAAAACCTTATCCAAAAGCATTCACTTTTTTTCTTTTACACAAACATTCGCGGTAATGTGCATATGGGAGCTTATGTTTGCTGGTATTAAGTAGGTAACGTTTGTAGCCACACTCAACAACATTTATAGGCATAACTTAAGTACATTGAGGTGTTAACTGCTGCAATTTCCTCGGCGAAATTCTTGAAGTAGGGTAAATCTTAAAAGCATATTACAAAAATAAATCACATTAAGTTTGTACTGTATCGTATAGTCTTCAAGGAATTGTATTAGTTCAACTGAAGTAACAAACTATGTAAACAAACATAATTATAGCATACACATGTATCATTAAACACTTATATAAAGCATATTGTCGATGTTATAGTAGGGCTACCTAAAGTTCAAAGTTCACATGTCTGCTAACTAAAAAAAATGTCTAGACAAGGTAACCATTTTTTTTATACAAACACAAACAAAGCGCTATATTTGGTAGGTATATCCTAAAATATTATTATAAGATAGTCAAAATGTAGAGGCCCACAATGTTTTTCGGTAAAATAATTATTTTAGAGTCATTATTAGTCGCGTGGACGCGACTCAATAGTTCACTATGTCGGTCGGTCGGTCTGTCGGTCGGTCCGGTATCACTATGCGTTTTAGCACGCGACTTATGGCTGTTGGCCTTGTTCTCTATTCACAGCTACGAATAAGAATGCACTATTTGTTTTGTACATTCTTATACTCCATCAGAAGAATAAAAAAATGATAAGTATATAACAATATCTGCAAAAGACATTTTGTTTGGCATCATGCCAACTATAATAAACTAATCTTTTTTAAATTGTGGACATTTACATTATGATTTGTACAACATAAGAAAGGCATCTATTTTGAAAAAAATACTGTGAACCTTAACTAGGATATTGCAATCGATATATTTAAATTTCATGACCTTGAAAACATGCACAACGTTTGAAATTGAATATGGCGACTGGATACAGAATATTGCATATGAAACATTTGGATTTGTCTACCTTAAAATCTACACTTTGCTACTTGAACGATTGAATTAATTATCAACAAATCTGGTAGACTCCTTGCTTTGAAATGTAAAACATTCGATGTAGAAAAAATTGGTAACTCAATATATGTATCAAACTCTCTATTTCGAAGATGTTTATTTGTGTGAATTCATAGATGTTTTATCTGTAAATGCTTACCGAACATTGTACATTATCAGTGTCAGGAAATTCACCCAGATTTGTGTTAATTACAAGAATTAACTTATAAAATTGTAAAATCTATTTTTAGAAGTTAAAATTCAGAGCGTCCAAATTTTTTGGTTGAATACAGACCCAATGTTACAAACAAGCATGAGTTAGATTATTACAAATGTTTTCACAGTTTTTGGAATTAAAAAGTGGTTACTAAAATGGGAAAACGAGATTTTAAAGATATTTTTGACATATTGAATGATGAACAATGTTGTGGAATACTTCGATTGATTTTGTGAAGAAAATGCTACCAAACAAACTCCTTTCAATAAGGTAACTTGGATTTTACTGAAACTTTTTAAATAGTTAGAAAACAGATACTTTGCATATTGTCATAAAATATCATATAAAGTAACTATATAAATAAATGGGAAAACAACAACAAAAACTACGTTTCACAATCAACTAAATTTTAATTATTATTATTGAGGAGTGATTGGAAGAAAAATACGGTACTTAATTTTGTTCACTTATTTAGCATATAATGCTCTACATACTTGATATTCATAAATTATAGTCACTGAATATAGATTTTACTCATCTCATCCCAGGGGAAGTGTTCCTAAGTATTCAACTAATTCATTACTAGCAGATCAATTTGATTTCATTTCCAAATAATTATCAATTTATTCACGTAAAGCAAATGAATGAATCTTCACAGAAGCATTAATACTACACATTCGTAATCTCTCTGTTAATGTTACTGCACGAATTGGAGTGGGTAGTGTTTTAAATTAACGAGGGTACACTCGCGACCTATTGTGATCAGATCTATCTTTACTGTATTTCTCCACTCGAAGGTATCGTGCACATTTGAAGCTTAAGATTCTACTGTACAAAAATACGCAATCGTCACGCATGAATGCATAGAGAAGAGGGATAGTTTATGGCCACACATTGCTGAAACATAATAAAATGAACTATAAACAAGTGAAATATAACAATAAGCCCCGTCTCTCGGTCATGAAGTTATAATGTCTCCATAATTAGACCTACATTTCCGAAGATTTTCTCATCTTTGCCTTTTCACATTAGTATCTGCTTCAAGTTTATTGCTTGGTATAGACATACATTTAGGCTGATAAAGATAAATATTGATCACAGAATCCCAAAAATAAATTTAGATAGTAAATTTAATAAATTCCGGGTCTCAAATTCTTACATAATCATCTCCTGAACTTTCCACTGCTAGAAACATTACAAGTGTGAACAATTTAGGCGCGAAAACGTTAATGAAGCGGACGGAATGAAATTAACAGAAAATAATTGGTGTTAAACGCGGAGTGTACAGCTGTTAGCACGAATCGTCTTGCATCAAGCATTTCAAGATTCTTGCAAAACAAACAACACAGTATTTCTGTACCGAATGAAATTAATATCACTGATGATAACAGGATCGAAGCTAAAAGAACTCATTAGACTTTTACCAGTACCGAAAAAACGGAAAAATCTCCCAGCTGGGAACAAACATTGCTGCTAAACCGAACCTAACCTACTGAAGTATTAGACAATAGTTTCAATTTCTTTTATTTCAGAAATTTCATCCACATCAAACAAACGTACAAACAGAAAAAGCAAATTTGCAAACTTTATCACCTGCAACCTTTGGTCAAACTTTCTAATATTCAAGTAAGGGACCAATTACTCGGCTGTGTCAGCGACTCTGTTCAATTCAATTCATTGTGAACGCCGTTACACTGCATCCAGGTTGCGAAATAGTTATCATTAGCGTACTATTTAAACTAATTTTAACTAATTAGATATAAGTCATTATCTCAGTTGAAACTATGCTTTTATAGCTTCACACCTAACATTTGAAAACACCGACCTAGTTAACAACATTATGGCACATTTACGCAATATTGTTTTTCCATTTATAGTGAAAAATAATATGTGTTTATACGTTTTGTCCTAATTGAAATATAGAATTTTAGATTTGGCTAAAATAATTACAAAAGGGTAATTGCTAGAAAGATATTGTATTTGCTAAATCTCATGAGAAACGGGCTCCAAACCACAAGAGAAAACATGTTCTAATTTTGAACTGATATATAATATCAAACTGGTAAACCATATTGGAACACATAATTATATTATAATAATATGTAGTTGACCGAAGACGAGAAATAAATGTAGTTCCTAAATACAATTATTAGTACCGGATACACGATGACCAAGCTATAATCTCTAAAACTTAAGAACGCAACTGCTTTGTAGAGAACTATCATCAAAACTAAATACATTTTTTGCAGACATTGTGGTACATGTAAGCCTACCAGTGTTAGCAAAACAGCCATTTAAACTTGAAATCATTTGTATTATTATGCTTCAGTAGGCCTAATGGGAACGACACAAGAAGTACACCAGGAGGATTGAAACCCACTTTCGGGACCCAATTTACAGAGGGGAGGGTATTGTTGATTGGTTTCCAGTACCTTCAAGTTCATATTTATTAAAGTTCTTACATCTTGTGTACAAAATTGTTTCAAGTACTGGACATAAATACATCACTTTACTAGGCCTATTGTTAAGGTCTTAAAATTATACTATTCATGGTACGGCTGCAATGATGCTATTGTTTTACGTTATGGCTAAAGATACGGAGGAATAGGAACGAGTTTTATATTTAGGAACGAGTTTTATATTTTGGTACGAGTTTTAGGAATGCAATTTTAACGTACCTTTAGCAAACGGAAGTGCCCTCTATAATTACCGTACCGTTAGTTTTTAGAAATATGGATACGGTACCGTATCTTTAGCCACGGCGATTGCTTTATCCATATACAGTAAGATCAATAAAACACAGTTCGTATTACGAAGTGCCGCCGTGGTTAGGACTATTTCTTACAGATCCTCTTTATCGAGGATTAACGCCTGATATGTAATCAAGGTAATAATATTGAAGTATTATTATGAAATCAGTACACTATGTTACAATACCTGCCTAGCGCCCTCATCATATCCTGACTCAAGACGATGTCATCCAGCCGTGGTCCGGTATCTTATTTGTTTCGTTGACCCTATAGATATAAAATAATCAACATTGTAATCACAAATAAAAAATAAACGCAACATAATTTCACTGAGAATGAAATGGTTAAAGATACTACGTTGATACATGAAAAGTATTAGCCGCCATCCAAGCACGGCCATCCAAAAGCATACGGTAAGCCTACCGTACCACACAAGGCCGGCCGAAAGTGGCCTTTGCCAGGCTTGAATACAGTTAGATGGCAACAAGCTGCTACACTACAAATTGGGGCTAAAATTGATACTGTAGTTAAGTTTTCAAACAGAGTTTAAACATATAATATCCAATTTCTGGCTAGAATTAGTTATATAATTCATTAATGTCTTCATTTAATGAACTATCTAGCTATAAATATTACATTCTGAAATACGATTAAGGAACGAAAAACTAACTTTAGAGAGGAGTACCGTACAGTATAATAGTTATCATAATTCACCGAGACAGACTAGAAGTTATACGCATCACTTCACATGGCTACGTTGAGACGTGACACAGGTGAAAGTTTCCTGTTAGCCATGACGGTATGTTACAACAAGTTTGGAATTTGTGTAAACTTTTATTTGTGTTGGACTACGTTTCTTTTTAAGGATTCTACAATTTTAAATAAAATGTGCTTGGTTTTATGATTGCTAAGTTTTAAGCAATAACATTTTTTTAAACATTTTTGAAATTATACACATTTATTAATATACAATAATGTGAAACATTTCTACGTAATTTGCAATATTGATTTACTTACTGCAATGGTAGGACAATTTCCGTGTCACGCCATGTCACGTGAGTGGCATAGAGTTTGTTATATTGGCTCACGTGTTTGTTATTTACAGTTGCAGCATTGAATTAATCAATCGATACAATTTAATTCGTTCAACTAGCCTAAATATTTGTTTTCTATTAAAATCCACAATACTGTTCCATAAATTAACGGGACATAGCTAAAGCATGATTATTGCTATGAATTTGGTAAACTTAAAAAAATGTTTCCGACCTTGTTTTCTGTGTGTAATGTGTCGCTATGTGAGAAATAAAGCTAGATGTTATATTAAAGATGTATTGTCCCTTTGACTAATTCCAAAAAAATTAAAAATAATAGATTTCGAAAAAAGGTGGGTCATTTTGAAGTATCATAATAGTTATTAACTATCACCAAAAATTTTTCGAAAAAAAAAAAATTTAACTGAAATACAGACGTTTTTTTGGTAAAAAAATAACTTTGACTTCCAGTCAAAGTTTTCAATCAAAACATATCCCATAATGAAACGCGCTTGTTTGGCTACTCTGTATGCATAATCATAAAACTTCCTCATGATCTGTGTGAAAATACCTTCTTAACCGTGACGAGTTGTAAACAATCCTAATTTAGCATATGCATAATGCGTACTCATGGTTTGAAATCTTTGTTTACTTTCGCTCGTGACGATTTTCCAGATGAAATGTAATCAAACTAATTTACCTGTTAATTATGTAAACTTGTTGTTTTTGGCTCAAATTTTCGACTTAAAGTGAATAACTTTAATATTACTTTGATATGGCCACTTTAAATTTAGAATATTTTGACCTTCATTTTTTTGTGTTTCAAGGGACAATACATCTTTAAGTTGTATCGAACGAAATATTATAATCCTATGTATTCTATTATTTACATTATTATAGACCTAGTCTTGTAAAATCAAATTCATACCGATAATGATGCAAAAATAAAACTTCTGATTGACATTGGCATGACCAATATTTAAAGACTTTATATTTACAATTTATCAAATATTCATATTTTGTATTATGTGTAGGCAAGAAATAAATCCTGCTCGCTCAATGCTATGAATCTTAATACAGTATATTGTTTGTAAAAAGTTGTAAGTTTATATCCTTTTTTCGGAGTTAGAATAATAGGTCTACTTAGGCCTAATGTGACACGGTATTGTACAATTTTTTGATTACATAAATTGAATTGATTTTTTGCTGTGTGGAACGAACAAGATACACATAAACTAGGTTCATTTAAAATTAATATACGATCAACATTTGCCCAATTTTGGGCATGCAACTATTTTATTTAGGTAAACATGGAAAACTGTCTGTTTATAAACAACGCATATTTGTTTTCACCTTAAAAACTATAAACATAACGAAATAATTAAAAACACAGTAATCCAGTACTTAAATATACAGTATTTTACAATATAACAAGAAAATACATTATAATCGTTATTCTTGTATCTATATACCACTATGAAAAACAAAAATGAATTGCGTATAGCTGATTCTCGGTAAATTTATTTTATCAAAGAAAAATACAGTAGGGCCTACAGCATCACATGTGTTCCACATGTATTATAGACTATGATATTATCATTAACATATAACCTTTCATGATACAGGCATCACATGAGATGTATTTTCCTATGATCTGTCATAGGCCTATGTGGAGATACAACACTAATAATTGGGCGTAGGCCTAATTATATTAAATATTGTGAAACCACATTTAACACTTTTTCTAGTAAATAATTAAAGTCGTGTGTTTTTTTTTTCATTTCAATTCATTCTCGTCTAATGCAATAATTATTAAATCATATTTAACACAATATTTGATAGCAGTCTTTTTGTATAAGTAATAATTAGCAAATAAATAACTAAATGAGCTATTGACTTGGTTATAACAAAGATCATCAACTTTCGAAAACTAGTTAAATAAACAAAAAACATTTATTCGTTGTTTTTTACATTCAAAATTCTAAAATGTGTTGTCAACCGAATTCCAAGTCTATTTATAAGGTATGTTTGGACACTTTCTATTGATTATCAATTTAATTTTGCATTCAACGTCTTTCAATACGATTAATTTAAAGTTCGTTTATTCAATCAAATTTTACAGTTAATCAGTAATTACGTATTAGTTGAGAATATATTTAAAATGGGATTTACGATTGGTCAATTTACATTTATAAATGAAACCGTATTGAGTTTGTAATATAAACGCGTCATATGTTCCAAAATTTGATTTTATAATTATAATGGTCACAATTTTTAACAATACAGAAAAAGATCAAGGTATTACTATACCTATTTGCGTCTGCGACACGATCAAATATATTATATAACTAAATAAAAATAAATGGTAAATGTTTCGATCACTTAGCGCCACCAATGTCGATATGAGTGGTACATTCTTCTTCTTTTTCAGTACAAATTGTATTCACGCTAAATCTCCCTTTACCACAAATATTACGAAAACACCTCGACCTGTCAATTCAACGTATTCAGTGCTCTGTCGGATATGTATCCACACAACAAGATGCATATATGATCTAATGTCAAATGTATTTGATCTTAGGCATTCTACTATACTATTGTCTTATTTGCAACACCATGGCGACTTTTATATATTATCGAATTATAGATTACAGATGATATCACTGGAAGCCAATGGAATACCTACTTAAACTATTTATAAACTTATACACGTTTTTCAAGTATCATTATAAATGAATAAACATTCTTAATTCTAAGAAGAAAACAATTTATTTACACAATAAAATACATGTTAAGAACAATAGATAATAAGTATAAAGCGATTAATTCACTTCTTTAGTCATATTATTGTTTCTAAAAACTGTAATATGACCCGCATATTGTAACTTTAATAACTATAATCTGTTAAATCGTTCTGCTTATACACCAATTGTAGATACAATTACTTTGTATATTTACAACTTTTAATCTAACCAGCTATTGTTAAAAAATTATGATATTAAAAGCTTATTATGTACACAAGATACAAATTTTTTTTCGGAACTGAAATGATGAATGTTCCAACATTGAAACTTCTTCTGTGGAAAAAAAAAATCTCCAAACTTATTGTTTTATTCACAGAGGCGACAGAAATTGTACTGAAAAAATTCCAGAGTTTTTAAATTATCTAGACTTATTCAACAATTTGATTATACCTTTTAATAAAATCTAGATTTGAAACATTAGAGCAAAATATCATTGCCTATTTTTAATATTTAAACGTTATTATAATTTTTTTAAATAAAGGTATTGGACGCGAAGTATGGGAACTTTTTTGTGTCGATTAAACATATCTCTTTATGTAAAATAATAATAATTACATTGGTCAACTTATTTGACAAAAAGACCAAACAAAAAGCTTTTGCTTGTCTGGATTTGGCCTTGTAAATTTAATACAAAGTAATTATTTAACAGACGCAGTTGTTTTGTACAACAAAGATAATGTTACAAAATTAATATCTATGCTATAATAAATGATAGATGTGAGAATTAAATACATTATTATACAAATAATGAATGGGAGATTAGCTGTTCTATTTAACTCTGCTCTAATTTAAATCGCAGCTCGAGAAGGTCATGAAGACCACTTAAAACGGTACAATCCCTTTTAAGAATTCTATAAACGGGATTCATAGTCTTTGTTTGAATATATACAAATAAACAAGTAAATAAGAAATAAATAAACAAGGATACTAAACACTCATCAGAGTTATATTACATGTGGTTGTATCTATTATAGTAAACGGCGAGGTTTGAATTTGAACTGTTCTGTGGATTGCAGACTCAATCATTACAACCTTCATGATACAGAAACAAATCCGATTGGATTGAACTTTTCTTCATTCATATTGATTAACTTTAGGGTGGCTCAATTTATATTAGTCCAATAACAATTCAATTTAGATTAAAAGTTGATCTGAGATTGATAAAATGAATTAATACTGAAATTGGAAGATAAGCCAATGATCCGTTCATTTGAGAATACTCTCATATGTTTTTTTATAGATGTATATTCCAGAAATATAAATGACGTAATAAAAATGACATAAGCCTAGAAGCACGAAGACACAATTCGTTAATCTGAATAAGAAAGAACGCTACTGTAATGAATATGCGCAGGCGTTATTGTAATTATATTAGTACTGATTGCTAGCTTATTAATATCCAGGCTATTGAACATACTAATGGGTAAATACAGAAATAGTTTTTTTTACAAGGATATACTTGTTTTTATTATTATGTACATTATGCATCAGTGATAATTCTAATATAATGTTTAAAGAATTTAATATACATATGTACTTATATACAAATATCGTATTATAAATATATAATGAACGATATAAAGTACATTTTTAAGCTAGTGTCGTGTGTGCCAAAAGAGGTACTGTTTAGACTATCTTTCTACCTCTTTATGTAAATCTCTCTCTATAAGTTGTTCTTGGTTGTAGCTTTACTATAAACAAGGTGGTTAAAGTAGAGGAAAATTTCATATAACTAATTGTAGCGCAGGACAATCAAATTAAGAATAAAAGAAGTGACTATCCAATCGGACTGGTACCATGTGGTCATAATGGCAAATGTGAGTTACGCCTATAACGCTAACTTATTGTATACATAATACAAGTCTTACTTAATGCAAAAGAATACAATCTATTCTTTAGAGTAAATTTTCACCCATTGAGGAATGTTTTTAAAGTCACTCTGTAGCGAATTTTATTTCACTCATTCCAGAATAAACTACTTAAGTGATTACAATATTTACGATAATTCAAACCACTACTATAGAGTGAAAACTCGCTCTAGTCAGGGAAGAGTGAAATTACACTCTTCCCTGCTCTTGTAGGGCGAAAACAATTCACAAACGAGTGGAATTTCACTCGTACAATAAGAGAGTAAAATATACATTAATTAAAACTATATAATTAGTAGAACTGTTCTATTTTCTTTTTCATCACGAATCATCTAATTATTGTTCACTCTTATTCGTTATTGTTATATCGATTGAATAGCTTTATGTTCATGACGTACGTTGTTGGAAAGAGGTCGGAAGTATAAAGATAAGAGGTGATATAATATGATGCTAATAACCTGAACCTAATGTTTGCTACAACTGTATAACACAAAAGGCAATTCAGTATCCTTCTCTAACTTTCACATGTAGTTTTGATTAACAATTCGCTTACTATCATCTTTGTTTTATTTCAAAAATACAAAGTTATTGCAAGAAAGTGACGTCACATGTAGCCTAGTCTCAAATTCCTCGTTTATACTAAGAAATACCGTCTTTATATTATTATTACACAGTACAATGTGCTGAGTGACTTTATTCAACTTTTTGCTTGAGGTTCGTACGATTGAAACAATAATGGCGCAGATAGGATTATTCCACTTGTTCCGCAAATAACAGAAATCAGAAAAACCCACAGGAATATTCTGTCGATTACCATAGCAACGTATTTCCAATCTTCACTCACCTAAAAGTAGATATAAGAAACAAAATAATCAGATATTTCAATAAATTACTACAGAGAAAAGAGACTATAATCTGTAACGAAATTGTATATTGTATTACTGTACAAAACACAAAACAGCTACTAAACAACATATTAAATCAGATCGTGAAATTAGGGGAAAGTGTAACGTGGAGGGAGGAAAAAGAGGTGGAAAGAGAGAGGAGGAAAAAGAGGTGGAAAGAGAGAGGAGGAAAAAGAGGTGGAAAGAGAGGTAGAGCGGAGGAAAAAGAGCTGGAAAGAGAGGTAGAGAGGAGGAAAGAGAGGTGGAGAGGACGAAAGGGAGGTAGAGAGGTGAAAAAAGAGGTGGAGAGGAGGAAAAGGAGGTGGAGAGGTGAAAAGAGAGGTGGAGAGGAGGAAAGGGAGGTGGAGAGGACGAAAGGGAAGTAAACAGGTGGAAAGAGAGCGGGAAAGGAGGAAAGAGAGGAGGACAGATAGGTGGAGAGGAGGAAAGAGAGGTAGAGAGGTAAAAAGAGAGGTGGAGAGGAGGAAAGGGAGGTGGAGAGGACGAAAGGGAAGTAAACAGGTGGAAAGAGAGCGGGAAAGGAGGAAAGAGAGGAGGACAGATAGGTGGAGAGGAGAAAAGAGAGGTGGAAAGAGATGTGGAGAGGAGGAAAGGGAGGTGGAAAGGACGAAAGGGAAGTAAACAGGTGGAAAGAGAGGGGGAAAGGAAGAAAGAGAGGAGGACAGATAGGTGGAGAGGAGGAAAGAGAGGTGGAAAGAGATGTGGAGAGGAGGAAAGATTGGTGGCGAGAAGAACATAGAAGTAGAGAAGAGGAAAGAAACGGTGGAGAGGAGGAAAGAGAGCTGGAGATGAGGAAAGAGAGGGGTAGAGGAGGAAGAAAGTTAAACATGCTAAAATTGTGAGGCTATAGATCAATGTAGTAGTTTAGCAAGAAAATCTTACATTTTCATATATTTCTTCGTTCTTCAAGTGATTAGCAATGAACTTAACGCCCTCTACAGCTTGTAGAAATTCATGTGAGCATTGACGCGGCCCTTGTGTGCCTGGGACATCTTTTCCACCAGACAACAAATCTTCCATCCTCATACGACTGAACCCGCCAGAGTGATGATTTTCAAATAAATCTCTTCCATTTGATTTCTTAATATCATTGTCTTTATGTATTACTTCATTCATTTCAAATTGTTTGAAATTTATTTTTTCTAGCTTCTCTCTCCTGCTAAGATATTTTTTGGGTCTTGACATACAAAGCAATGGAGGTAAAGTTTCTAAAAATAGTTTTTTTACCCACGGTTTCATTGTGTGTGTGCTTGGCGCTCTGTAGTGAATATTTAAAACAACCACTGTAATCACAATTGATAATGTTACAAGAACCATCGTAAAAAGAAGATAACGACCGATTAAGGGGATCAGAAGTGACGTTGGCGGGATGATATCCGCTATAAGTAAAAGAAACACAGTAAGCGCCAAGAGAATAGATATACATAAAGTGATTTTTTCACCTGAATCCGATGGCAAGTAAAACACTAATACGGTCAGGAATGAAATCAACACGCATGGGATGATTAGGTTTACTGTATAAAATAACGGTTTTCTTCGTATTCTTAAGTCAAACGTAATGTCGACGTAAACCTGATCGCAACAAGGATAACGTATGACTTGACGTGTGGCTGGTGAGCTGATAATGTCCCATTCACCACTTTCCCAGTAGTCCTCTAGATCGACTTGATCTTTCCCTGGGTTAAGATCGATTAGAGATCCATCGTAAGTCCACGATCCGAATTTCATAATACATCTCTGTTCATCAAACGGGAAGTAGCGAACATTTATTTGGCATGAACTCTTATAGATTGCAGGTGGTAGCCAGTATATCAATCCATTGCTATATACTAAGCATTTTGTCATCAGTGTCACTTCATACTGGCCGTCTGCACTAAAAATAAAAATAAGTTCAATGTTTAGTTCTGAGAGGAAATCATAATGATATTGATATGATGCTTGTTACATTGAGGCATGATAATTTAACAGCTTAAGCAGCTTTGCTTCAGGTAGATGCTAAGTTAATTGTTCAGACGTTTGCTGTACGCACAGTACATAAGTACAATTAACGTTATGGATATGATAACGAATAAAATGTGATCAACATAATCATTATCAGTCATTATCAACCTTCATCATCAATACCAATAATAATAATTCACTTCTCTGAATTTCAAACAAACCTGATGAATCTTTTCTATGATCTCTAATAATGTTATTGTTGTCGAATTTATAATAGCGCTTTTATATAAGCAGATTTTCCCAACAACATAATGGTATATATTTCAGTATGAAAGGAGTTAATTATCCTGCTTCTCCATGTATTCATTATTATTATTAATTTTGATTGCATATTATTCAATAAACTGTGTCGGTGTAAATTTTAAAAATGTTTACAAAAGCCTGAACGTTTATTAGTACCCTTTACCGTGCAATAGAACTAGATGTTTCCCGAAATTAACCAATCAAGGCAGAGATACATAGGCATATAGGCGCTATCAAACATCATAATTAATATTCATCATGATAATACAGTGGAGTATTTACTTATTATACAAAACTAGATCTGGAAGCCATAACATTTCAGAAGGAACTCGAAGAATGGAGATTCCATTATAATCTGCAGGGTCCCATGCTAACTTGTAGTCATACCATTGCTGAAAAAAGGAGAGAACATACTTGTAAGCACCCTCTAATCATTATTTTGTCATCAATGGGGCGCCTAAATATAAGTTAACCCACTGGGCTAGACTGAAAGGTTTCCCCTCTTCAAAAATGGTTATAATTAAATAAATAAAAAAAAAAAATGACGAATAATAGTCTGCTATAATCAGCTTTCAATATGCTTATTATAAATGGTAATGTTCTTGCATGGTAATATGGAATATATTTACATATTGTGTTTGTTTTCTGTAAGTTATTCACCAATATATGATATTTAAAAACAATACTTTACCTGTTTAAGCCAAACGTTTGTTGTCATGATTTGGTTCTTTTCATCCTTGAATTAATAAAAATTTATTAGAAATTAGCCACAAATATGTATTTTTATCTTGAAAAAGTATAAGTAGCTCCATCAGTTTTCTGGTCAAGAAAAGTTAGATGACAATTTGTCGGTTAAAGTTCTGATGCCGGACACTTTTTAAATGTTTACTGATGCGCGCCCTCATGATTACCAAAGTGTCACCTACCTTGCAAATATCGTTTTAAATGCATGAATTACACATTATGGTTAAGTTGGTTTATGATTTTTAACTTACCACATCAATTAACTGTGACATAGTGAGACTGAACTCCACTTCGAGTTTTTCGGAATTATTCCGGACTGGACGAATTAGCCGATTGTAACCTGTGAACAATTTATTGAACAGCCGCTCCTCAGATTCTGCTCCCGTAGAACCTAAAAAACATATATCAAAGGATCAATGTTGTGATTCAAATGCATTGTTTTGTGCTTTAACAAACCATAAACCATGATAATATCATAAATACCTCCCTCTATGTTTTAATAAAGACCCATTTAGTACCGTTATCTCCTGTCCGCCTGGATTACCAGGATACGCAGCTGCAGCACGTGATTCGTATTTGATGTTCACTCTCAAACAATGAAAATGTTATAACAAATCAATATGTACAAGCAGAATATGTACTTATAATTAATGAGACGATAGTGATTAGAATGTAGAGTCGATCTAATTGAGTTGTCATCCCCGTGGAACGCAAGCTTCATGCATCGGTCAGTCCCAACGGTGAGCAATTCAAAGTAATTGATTGTAATAATTTGAATCTTTCTACGCCCATCATGCAAACCAGGCTGGCATGAGACGAAGTTGTCTGGTTCGAATAATGCGTTTTTTAAATGATAAATTATGTAGGCGTATTATACTAATATTTTCTCGCTGTCTTTCAAATTGTTACTAATGATAATACCAAGAAAAAAAATGAGATTAGGCCTACACTCTTCCTGATTATACTCTATAATTTCAATATGCAATACTGAGGTATTCACTTGCCATAACTGAATTGTTTAGAAAGGATTTACCCATAAGATATTTTATTACAAATTGTTTCTGTGTGCAGGCAAATTACTAGTATTGTCAACAAGATATCATAGACAAGGACAAATATCAGTATCTCTACATTAAATAATGACAATCTTAGGCACCATTCAACATACGAATGTCATAAAGAATTACCATAGGCCTACTACCAACATTGTATTAAGAGAAGGAACAGAACACATTTGTCTGTATCAACATTACGCAGTAACAGATGAATTATTAAACTATCATATTTCGTGTCTGTCAATATATCAGGTTTAATAATGTGACTGCTTCCACGTTTTGCATTGTAACACAGTTTATATAGAAATACAAACAAATATTATATGTAATGATACAGGGTTGGTCAAACCACGTCAGAGTAAGCTTATTTCTGTTTCAATTATGTTTATTCGTGTGTTTTAAATTTATACACGTAGTTGGATATGTAGGCCTACCTTTTTCCACCAATAATTTATGAAATGTAAAATGCCCGACGTATAGTTGAATCTACGTATTATGAACTACCACATAAAAATTCAATAGTTTTGTCTGAATCTGACCTTTAAACACGATTTGTGATGTACAGTATGTACCAAAGTTTTAAAGAAATTATTAGCGCCCTCTATGTTGACATTGTTACTAATGTTCATTAGAAAACATTGCGTGGTTGTTATTTAGCAAATTAATGTGAAGTAAATGGTTTTAATTTAAATTAAGTAAAATTAGAAATAGAAAGACAAAAAGTAACTTACCTTTTCCGAAAGACAGAAGGCAGACAAGTAGAATTAGCGAATCCATTGTGTAGAAAAACGTAGGCCTAACTAGGTAATTAATATAAAAGGACCACGTCTTCTCAGTTAACAGCACAACGGGTTATCATCTGTAAGATAAATACAAAATGAATTGATCACCGAATAATCATCATCGCCATGTTTCAAAATGAACTCCTATTTTTTTTTTCTCGTTCTTTTCACACTCTCGTCTTTTTATATTTTCTGTAGGCTTATACAGTAGGCCTAAAACAAGTTAATGTTCAAAGCCTCTCAACATTGCCCTTTTTCTACTAAAACATGAATAAAAAAGACAAACATCTCTAACGTGAAAATGCACATTAATTATGTTTATGATTTCAATAGGTCTATATAATAGTTATTTATCATTGAAACACGAGTGCCCATGAAATACGTAGATTATGAGTCTCAGTAACCAGCAACATTGTATTCCTTACACAGTCTGATATAAATCTCATCTATACTGTAACACACACTAATGCTAGACTATTATACGTCAGATACATTACAAACATTAACGATACATTGTTTACAAGGAAATCAGTCTATGGTGCCAAACTAGATATTATAACTTACCGTGATATGATGAGACAAACATATCTTATGCCTACATGTTATTTTCCGTTATTATTTCCCTACCGTTCATTAGATACAATAATAAAGTGTGTTTAATTAGGCTAAGATTAGTCTCAAAGGATCATGGACAATTCACCATTATCATTCAAATTTAGCTCAGGCCTTGTTATGTGTACATAGAAAAGCGTTCGATACGTTGACAACAGCATACCTTGTATAAAACATAAAAGGAGCTATTCAATTTATCGGGTGATTTTTAATGGACGTAAAAAGCATAACCTTATTATGTCAAGGTCATGATGGTATTGTGAAGATAACATTATTGCCACCGTTAAATAATAATAATAACACGCCTTGTTATCAAATCAAATAGATTGGTTTGCATCTTTTCTTTAGGGAGACAATTATTAGCAATAAAGTCACAAAAGGCCTTAAAAACGGGGTAATAGGCCTATAGGCCGGCCGGTGCCTAATGTTTTTACTCTCTTGAAAATATGTAGGCCTATCCGTGCATTTTTAGGTAGGATACATCATGTATATTCACCCTATTATTCACATTGTAATACGGCCTTATTCACGAGCTTATATCTTTATATTATACTGCATAGGTCCAAGATTTCAATTAAAATATTCTAAGCATTTAAACATCCAGGGCAATGTTAAATTTTATTACTTTACGAATTGTTTCGCTTCCCATAAATCCTCAACTTTAAATGCTATTTGGTGATAATGTGTTGTAACATTTAATAGTGAAAAACTTCAAAATGTCACTCATCACCCTCATAAAAAAAAAATCTTCTAGTAATAGGCTACTGTTTTAGTCTGAATTTGTATACATACAGTCTCAAGTTTAAAGGTTAAGTTTTGTTTTAAAGACAAAACAGGATTTAATATCAATGATACAACTTGAACGAACAATAACGTTACACAACAATATCAAAGAACACAGTGTTATACAGTGTATTATTAGCTGTAAGATAATATGATAATAATGATGAGTTATAAGGCAAATGTTGATGTTAAATGATGAGTGTGTTAATGACATAAGAACTGATGATATGACAGGCCGTTAATGATCTCATACGATAAAGACAGTCAAGATAAGATTTAAAACAAATTACTGTATAAATAAAACTGTAACAATAGGCCTATGTGAGTGGGCTTCATAATAAACCAACCATTATTTGGACTGACGCGAGAAAACTTGAAAGAATTGGTTAGTAATTAAATGTTTCGCGATTCGCGATTGGTAAATCTATAACTTCATATTTTTCTCCAACTACTATTTTTTTTTAGAGAAATATGATATTAGTAATTTAAATTTTGTAATTTTAGATTTCCGATTGGTAAATCTATAACTTTCCTGCAACTATTATTTTTAAATGTTGACATTTCTACTCATTCCAACAGTTGTACCATTGAAGTTTGTTCTTCAAGAATGATAGTGTGGTTATGGTGCTGTAATATGACCTGACGACACCTAGATGGATTATTTCTGTTATTTGAAATCCATTAAAGTAATCATTCAGAACATGCTGAAGATTCAACGTTGATGGTTAATGTCTAACCACTTAAGATTCTCCGTTCCCCCTGTCTTGTTGAGTATTCACTTTCCATATTCGTTAACATTATTTAATAGCAGAAAAGTGTTCAACTTGAATACTCGGTCTAGTAATATTAACAAATGCCACAAAAAGGTTAAAATGTCAGAGTTATCAGACCAAATGTAAAAAAACAATGAACAAAGCGGAAATGAAAATCTTGAGAAAATCAGTTTAAGAAGGTTATTAAAAAAAAATTACCATAAGACATGCAAATAACACATCTTCTCTGACGTCATTGATCATTGAGTACGACATTACGATTGTATTGGCAAATAACATCATGAAAGACATTACTGTTGATTAGTTTTCTGTCTAAGTTCCAAATTAATAATTGTAATAAATACTTTATGACTGAAGCATACTTTGAGAAATAGCAAACTATTCCGAATTCACATCAAGCTCATAGCCAGGGGTAAGGGTCAACGAACGAACCTTATCCTTTTTGCTGAAGTGGCCCTTTTCAATGAGACCAGCAGCAAAAGTGATGATAGTTCTCTCCTTTATGACACTTTTTGCCTTTTATGGAAAACATCCTGTACATACACATGATGAAAAAAATAAATAAAAAAACGAGTGATATTTTTCAACTAATTACAATTCTTCACTCTATGAATTCAGCAGACTGAGTACAGATACCTGAATGAATTCGAGATACGGTATCTCTACAGGATACTTAGACAATGTCTTGATTAATGACACACAGCCAAAGAAACAACGTTAATAAACATCTCAGGAATACGTGTATATATGCACATGTTGAAGAATACTAACATCCTAGACTATAAACAATCCGTACTGCTTTAAATGATATCTTTATTGCAGTATGGTAGGCCTAGGTATGTGCAGATCCAAATAATCCACGGATCATTACAAGGTATTTGAAATTGATTCGAAGTTGAAAGAGCGTGATTAAAGGTAAATATCATAGGCAGATTCATGGGGGATTCCATGTTGGTTGCCCCGTTGAGTTTGTTTAATTTAAGAACATGTTTAGAGCCTAACTTTCTATTTCTGAAAAAAACCTCAAAACACGAATATATAGAACCGATATACTTGGTGCACGTGTCATAACAAGAGCATCTCTATTCTATTTAAAAAATGGCAACTTGGGGTTAAAGAATAAATACTTAAAAGCGTTATGCGAAAAAAGCTCATGTTTTATCTAAATTAATAATACGAGGTTAAATACAGCTAAATCTGGGCTTGTGGCTTACAACTTGTTGTATTTTTAAAGAATTTTACAATTATCCAAAGATATTGGGACGATAAAAAAATGCTTTAAATATATTGTAATAACCTTCAACGTATGTCTCTTTAAAATACGATCTGGACGTCAATCCGGCTTTAATTTAAACTAGGCAAATAACATACGCCACTACTAAAAATAATGTCCAACCTTTCCATTCAGACAAGGAAATTAGTGAGAATAATACGACAGAATGCATATTACGCAACGAGTCATATACCCTAAATGATATGCTTCAAATAAAGGCAGCAAGTATCGTCGTCTGCTGTTTATGCTATGCCGTATCAATGACAAGAGCAATTTCATGATTTACTGGGTACTTGTTTTAGAGTGTTATATAAAACTACTTGAAACTACTATTGAAAGATTAATTTAGTACCGGAGTAGCATGAAGAACATATGCCATTATACAATATGTTTTGTTTCTGCCCGACGAATCTTAGACTGTCTCGCACTTGCGAATAAGAAATACATCTATAAACATTATTTTAACTTTCGTCATTATGTTTTAGACGCCTCGCTATATCTATAAATATCCAATACATTTTATTTCTTTACATTTTAAAAACAAAATGTTAAATTTGTAAGTAATAAATATGAATACATATTTATAAAAAGAAACCGTGAGGGTTTTTTGACGAAACTTTTGATTTATAATACTGTATTTCAATTTAGGCCTATTATTGATTTTTCTATGACTCAGTTTGCCCTTGTGGCGTTTCATAGTGACTCTTTTCGGAGAATGTTCAGACATCAATATGTTCAATTGATTGATGAATTAGTTTTAAAAAGTTGAAGACCTACTTAATTTAAAGTTGTCTTAAAACATTGCATTCACTAATGTCGATAAAATTCATCAAGGTACGTCTAAATATTATGTTCTCGTGCATTACAGGCATGTAAGCCCAACCGTTATATTCAGCTAACAACAATACATTGCCTTACAATTTTGGCTTTGCTAAACACATGTTAAATTTGAGGGCGACTATTTCAGATAACCTCAACTCTTGTAGTCCTTCTGGTACAACGTTTATCAATAAAACTTTTATAACTCGTCCATATGTCATAGCTGATTGAATTTAGAAGTAGTTAAGAAATGTCCAACAACGTGTGTCTTTACAGGCACCATCGATTTGGAAATTCCCCAAGTGGAAGATAAAATACTTCGTTTGAAACTTCAACATACCCTTTATTTTAAATACTAATATATCTTAAATCACAGAGAATGCGTTTGTTTATTTAAAAGATTTGTAATAAAGTACATGCGTTCCTATATGAAAATATCAACGATTGGTTTTTAACCACTGTTGTCATTCTCGCATCATTATAATGGGCTGTGTGTTGTAATCGATAAATATGAATCAATTTAGATGCGTACAGTAATGAACACGCACACCGTGAATTATTCTAATTAACTGAAATAGTCAAATTAATCAATTATGTTTGTAACTGATATTGGAAGGGTGATGTTGGTGTTTTGGAGGCGAATCGTAACGAACTTGTTTTGCGCAGATAGAGAAAGGTTAGGCCTATAATTTGTGCTTCAAAAGAGAGTGTAGAAGGATTATTATTGCTTGGTTGAGCTTAGCTAGAATGAGGTTGAACTTTACAGTTAAAAAATGTGTGAAGAAAATATCTGTAGGCCTATTTATTTGAGAGTGGGCTTGGTTGTGACATTAGGATAATAGCAAAAATTAACCGTTTTTATTGTTCATCTAAATCTAAAATAACAATTTCAGACAGGCTACTTTGTTTGACACACTGAGCTGAGTAGATGGCCATTATTATCGCGATGTAAACCAATACAAACAATACACCAAAATGCATTATGTTTAGAGTTCATTATCGATCCATTTCAATAATAATATCTTGTACAATAAATCTGACATTTATACATGTTGTGTCACTGTACTAGGTGACGTCATCTATTACTCGTGCATTGTATTACTGATTATTACTTTTACAAGCACATCAATCTTGGTGAAGTAGTTGTACTGCGTAATAATATAGGCCTACTGAACATTGGTGTTAAAATATTAAATTCACTCCATCCGCAAATAATACAAATTTAATAATAGGGCCTAACATACAATTTTTATTACATTGATTTCTTTTTAAAATGTATGTTTATTTTTCTTTAGCTTCATTATTCATTGATTGAAAAACGTTTAATATTAAAATAAGGTGAAACATAATTTAAACTTCTACATTATTCTCCTTCTCTCAATTATGATTATAAACCAACCGTTAATAAGTAATCTGTAAGAGACAACAGAATACCCAGAGAGAGGTACCGTAGCAAAGGACCAGATAGACACGTGTCTACGAGTTCTATTTGCTTATACAACATTTTACAGTACCAAGAAATCAATGGCAGAGCTATAACTTATAATAAGGAATATAAACATTTATAATATAATTGATGTATGCTCTACTTCTGTCTTGGAGAGCATAATTACCAAACTCAGCGATATACATGAGATTATAGCATCTCAATTACCTAGTTTACTTTGTGTTATTGAGACCCGACTAAATGCTTCAATAATTAACTCGGAAATCATCCATAACTCCAACAGTATTATCACACAAAAATTAAAGACATTTTGAAAAAAAAGCTGATGGCATTGCTTAAAAGATCTTAAACTACTGTGGTTGGTAAGAGGACCAAGTGAGGTCAAACGGCGAAGTATAGAAAGATAGGTTTGGTAATATCCATGATATTCTGCAATCATTATAACTTTTTCTTGTTTTTAAATTTTTAATGATTTTTGAACTGTGTATTGTTTTTTAATTTATTGTAGATAATTTCTTCTTCTTATGTTCTTCTTTGGCCCCAGACATTTTCATTTTATGGTGACTCTGTTGCTTTTGGGGTCCCAGGACATGATGTCGAATAAATAAATGAAATGAAATGAAGCTAAATCATAACTAAAAGTAGGCCTACAAAATGTATTATTATATATTATTAATTTGTGTAAATTGGTTTAATCAAAATTGTTATGTTTATTTTCCATCAGGAGTGTAGAGGAAAAGCAAAAGCAATGTATTGCCATCTTAAAGTGCTTAACAAGCGATACAAACAAAACAGTAACTGATGTAACAATATAAATAGAAAAAAATATAAGCCTCTTTCACTATTTTGTTTCATCATTATTATTATTATAATTGCTGATTCTGTTTCTTTTTTTTTCTCTTTTGTGGCGCAAACACCACTTTTATTCACATTCATATTATCTCATATTGCATAAAATCGTATTATTTAACTTGTAAATGTCGTTACAGTTCATAAGTAACATTTTTACATAATGAATTCTGTATTACTCCTTTTTTCATTAATTTTCTTATATTTTGTTATACACTTGACAGGATCATCATTATCATCTATCCCGTTTTAAAATAGTTCACACATTTTCATTTGTTTGTTTTCATTTTACAACCCGGATTATACAATATATTTATATACATGATAAAAAAAACAATAATAGCTCAGTACCACCAGTAACCCGTATCACTGTAATTCTTTTTCAGTTAATCGTATCAAATTAGAAATTATATTATCATAATCTTATTTCTTAAAGCTACCCATTTTTCTATACTTGTTTCTTTATTGTTATATGTTTCACATTCAATGTTATATAACATATTGCTTTTAAATGAATTCCATAAAGATTTACCCACTGGCTTATTTAGTGCAGATAACATTTTTATTCTATAAATAGTAAATGCTGCAAAAGTGTAAATATAATCTATTAGCTTATCTCCCGTTCCTAGTATTAATTGTTTAAATGATATATTATTGTGATTTAAACTTACAAAGATACTAAGCATTTTCCTCCAATATTTCTGAATAAATCTACAACTAAAAAACAAATGATTTTCATTTTCAATTTCTCCACATTTGTCACACGTTTGTGTTTCCTTAACTTTCCACTGATACAGCCGTTTGTTGGTAGGCAGTATTCTATGTAACATCTTATAATTGAATTGTGCTAGTTTCTTATCTTTCATTTTACATACTTTCCGTAACCAAGAAGTTTTCCAATCAATGTTGTTATCATTGAAGTACTCTTCCCATTTTAGTTGTGACATTGGAATAATGAAATATTCTTTCACAAACCATGAGTATATTAGTTTGGTAGTATTATTCTCATACTTGGTCCCAACTAATTCATCATTATCATCACAATTGAAAATATCTACCTCCTTAATAATACGTTTCCATTGAATTGGTATTGCCTTAATAATGCATAAATACTCATTTAACCAGTTTGTTTTACATTGTAGTTTCACCAGTATTTCGTTTGATGTTAAAAAAGTGTTCTTATTAACAATGTCTTTAATACTGATAATGCCACTGTCAATCCAATGCTTGTAGAAAAGCGATTTTTTTTTATAGTTTAACGTAGTGGTTTCCCCACAGTTGCTCATTCATTATATCGTTATAAGTTTCAGGTTTTTTTTTAGAGATTCTGTTATAATTTAGGTAGGCTTTTATCATATTTTTGTAAAACAGTGGAATTTTATCAGAATTAACATCAATAATGTTATAACATGACATATTAAGTAAAACATTAACATCACATATTTTTTTAATATAATACATTGGAATATTTTTCCATTTAGCACCATCATCATTCATAATTCTTTTTAACCAGCCACACATGAGTGCGTTAACATGAAGAGTAAAATCAGGCATTTTAATGCTGATTCTGTTTCTAAAAAAAGTTAGAAATTTATTTTTAAAACTATTAGTAATTTAATAAGTAATATGAATATATTATTAAATATTTATTTTTATTTTTAACCCATTCAAAAATTGGCAACTGGGCTAAAAATGTTTGGAATAGCAATTTATCGTATTTGCTGCTCCTTCACGAGGGAAAACAACTCTAAGTAGTCTCTAAATTTGAAGGCGCCTTTAATCTTAAGCCTAGGCTAATACAACGGGCTGTGGACAAATGGGAAAACGCAATTACAAGCACTTTATTTTCGATTTAAGAAAACACATTTCAGCATCATATTAACCAAATGTCTATAGCATAAATCTAGAAAAACACGATTCTCTCGCCCTATATCCCTATTTTCTTAATACACTATACTATTCCAAAGGCCTATACTTGCGTCTGTGTACATTTGTTATACGAGACATATTTATTAAGACGATATGAATATCTTAAGAAACATTATATTTGTTGAAGGTCGATAAAAATGTTGATATCATACTTAGAATTCAAATATTATAATTTATTACCATTATTATCAAAAGTGTCTTTATAATTTACTTCGGTTGGTAACCCCCATCCCCATGGCGATTATTGTGTTGTTTAATTTATCTAGATCCATACATTGCACATTTATTATTGTGTTTTATTACCTATTCTCCAGAAAATTCATTTCTTTATTATGAGTATTTCTTTATTACAAGCATTTGTTTTTGATTAAATATTATACGATGTTATATATTGTTACTCATTATTAATATTATATCCAAAGCACTAACAAAATGTGAAAATAAATATGAAAATATTGTATTATTTTTTAATAGAGGTGACTCACAAGATAAACCAGAACAACAGACACTCAGAGAGCAACCAACTACAATATGCTTACTAAAAAAAAGGAATAAATAAATAACATAAATATTTAGCTGTGTTATAAGAAATAAATTGGTAGCAAGGCACATGTGACGCCTGTATCATAGGCCATAGCTTGACACAACCTTCGAATCGAATTATGGCGGCTAACCGTAACAAACATAGGAAGTAAAAAACACGAAGCAGTCAGTTCCTTTTATCGTTACAAAAATGCATAGTTAATTTTCAACAATTAGACGGTCAGTAAAGAGTAGATGAGTAGTACATACTGGAGAATCGTAAAATTAATGAGTACACATAAAGCTACATATATTAAAAGTATATGTATGGCGACTAGATTTATCATAATGAAAACTGCCCACTAGAAATCGGATACACACTTTCATGTATACATGATAATATATAAAAAAAATATGTGATATGTTTTTCTTTGACCTTTTCTATAAATCACAAAAATTTTCGGAAATTTAAATTATCTTTATAAATTAGGGCAATATATATGAACACAGTTAAAAAAAATATTAAGACAAAATGTATTCGTATTTACTTAGTGTTTAGCTCAACTATTATTTATACTGGTCATAGAAATAATATAATAAACATTTATATCACCAGTGCTTAAAGCTTGGTTCCCACTAGAACGTAACGCAAGGACGTAAACGCAACGCAAGCGTTTTAACCAATGACAAGCGAAGTTATAGACAGTTAGCAATCACAAGCGAATAAGCCATCGCTTGTGATTGGTCAATTCACTTGCGTTGCGTTACGTCCTTGTGTTGCGTCGCTAGTGGGAACCACTCTTTAGGGCTATAACACTAAGAGTCTTAAAATGCATGTTTTAATTGTTATTTTACCTTTTAAACTAACGTCCAGTTTTCGCGGTTCTTTTAAACTGAAATTGGACCACGTGTAAAAGAAACTGTACTGCCAACAATCGAAACATAGATCAAAACGCGATGAGATACGTACAGTAGTTAACGTTTTATTTTTTACGACGCGTCGCGCGATTACGCAGCTATGCTATTGATTTCAACAATCATTATACGCATGCTCAAATGTTTCTGAGCGTGCGCAGAAGTAAATAGAAGCATGGTCTAGTGGTCCGCCATGAAAATGATTGATCCATAGTTATTAGCAACCTATTTGATTACTTTGGCTTTAAATTATTACAGTTTTTTCAGGTAAATATTTTTTTTTCGATCAAATTTTGGTCAAAGTGGATAACTATTATGTGGCATTAAAATGGCATATTCAACGTTTTAAGAATTATTTTTTCAGGGGAACAATACATCTTTAAGGGTAGAATAAGGACATTATGTTTCTATATCATTTTGTATCATACTATCATACCTTGTTGTTGTACTGTTTCGGATGACATGTTGTCTATGATTTAACAGTACTGTAGTAAAATGACACTAGTATTTATATATATTTTATTGAATAAGTTCTGACTGACTGAAGGAATGATTTACGACAGTTAGTTTTATGTACGGGCGTATAACAAAATCATTGACATTCGGTAGCTGATGGACACCCATGATTGAAATGACAACGTTTGTAATATTGATTTAATGAACTAACATGTTTGACAAGTTATTGTTTATCATATTTGTTCATCAATTGCACTATAGGGTGGTACCCGCAATACAAATCAATGGTACATTGCACAGCCGGCTCTGACAGCAGCTCATATGAACGTGACCTGATTTTCATTCGAACAACCACAAAAAAAAACCACACTGCTTATTGATTAAGGATCATTAGAAAGAGCAAGTATTTCTACCGATTGCTTGTTAACTGCAAACGTGCCGGAAACTAGACAAATTTACATCTAACGTTCAAACAAAATGTTAACATACTTTAGTGTACGATAAAAATGCTAGGCGGTAATGAATGCGAGTTGCAAATTACATTCATATAACTTATAAAAGTTGGTTGGTCTTTCTTACTACTTCACTTGGATTAAATTAGTTAAATGAATGACGGATGCCAAGATACACAAGTTGAATTATTTTCATTACATTCTCGTTATTTATTATATTACAGCAATTTTAAGTATCAAAGAACACGTATTTTCTAAGTGCAGTAAATAAAGAATAATATATGATCCTTTTTGGACTAGCGTTTCATTAATGAGTGAGTGAGAAAAAAAAAGACAAAACATGACAGAGACCAAACACGTTATGTCATATCAAAAGATATCAAGATAGATAATGAACCCTCAGTAGGCTTAACAATGTACGCATTGTAAACACCATCGTAGACAGCAAATACTAAATTAAGATTAAAATTTCAAATCTCTGGACGTGAATCTATCCTAAGACCTATTTAACAGAGTGTGACTTTCTACAGCTGGGCGCTTAAGCAAGGCAGAATAATGGAAAGTAAAAGGAAAATTTCGTTCATAAAGCTGAACAGACGTGTGGAATGAAAATGAAACAAATCTATAAAGTACTATAGAGAGATTTTATTTAATTGTTAAGGTTTGGAGAAAAAAAGAATCTTTAAGTCCCATATTTCAGAAAGCTTAATTGCAGAAACAACTACGCACTAACTGTGTGATGTTTAATTGATGTTTCCCTATAAATAAAACGTTGCTGCAACCACATTAATACAATCTCATGTAGGCCTACCCATTGTAGGGTGTAAACTGTAAGCCTACCCATTGTAGGGTGTAAACTGTATGTAAATCATGGGAAGGGGCTTGAAATCTGTAGTTTAATTAAAGTAGTTTAATTAAAACGCATTATTAAGCTGACTGAAGTAATTAATTAAAATTTTTTCGATTGAGATGGCAATCTTGTTACAAGCTATCAAAACACTCATTCTGAAGACAACCCATTACAACGTTGTGATTTCAGTAAATGAAGCATTGGCACATAACATAATGTTAAATACTACATCGATGTACGACTCATTTTCATATTGATTGTGACTATAAAATAAGCCGTTGAGGCCTAACATACGTCAGTTTGTGATAATGGTAACACCTTAATGGAGACTGTAATCTGTAAAAATGGTCATCTTTAACCTGATCGCATTCAACCATAAATCGCATGGATATGTATTTTTACTACAGTACATCAATAATATATTATTTCGAAGAATTAGTCATTAAAAAAATACTGCAGTATTTGATTCCTTGGCACAGTGTGACACTGCCAAACATTAGTTCGGATATCGTTACAGTTTCAGTATATCGATACACTGTAATGCGTTGATTAACGCCTCTGATCTGAACCTCACTCTCATAATACACTCTCTCCAAGAACATATTACTAACATAAATAAATCGTAAAAAAAAGGTAAAATCATCGAATCAGATAAAGCGTGATAATATCTCGCTGTAGTCTGTATAAATCATCTGGACTAGCTTGTTGGAATAACGCTGTTAGTTTAAGTAAAGCTAGATGAAGCCCGCTCCCTAACGTCAACATTAGCCCTATGTTTAGTACTAGTTATACTATTGCTAACAATTTATATAACCTACATTCGTTTTTTCTGATTTTACACAGACAACCTGTATATTAATGTTCTACATTTTCGTTGAACCCTAAGATCGGTGCGCACAAGGCAACGGCTAGCCGTTGGTCAACTCTCACTTACATTGTGCTTAAGCCGCGTAAGTAGCAGCTGGGATGATCCATCGCGTACTTATCGCGGCGCGCTTACGTTGCGTTGTGTCCAAATGGGAATCAAGATTTAATACTATTTATAGGTCTATCTATCATATAATAAGCGTTATTTTATGACTGTCAATTAAAACATTTATTGATTTCCTGAACTAGATTTCGGAATTAATTTGGCCATTTTAAGTGACAAAATGGTTGTAAATACGAGAAACTATCCAGTCTATTCTGAAACAATCGTGTTGTTTAGTACTATTTACAGTGAATTGTTTCAGCCATATATAATTAGGCAAACAGTTTATTGACTTAATTAAAAGTGACTATAGTATTACTTTTTGGGATCGTCTCTTGTCGTCTAAATACCATTATAGAATGTTTCAAATGTTTGGTTTATAGAGACTATGCTACAAGATGTATGTAAACTGTATAGTATAATTTTTTAAGTGAAATATGTGACCGAATATATAGTACACTCCATTTGTTTAACAAATAGTCTGTTATTAAATTATTCTTAATACCCTGTCTCTGTCACAAAAAAGTCCGTTATTAAATTATCCCTAACACCCTGTCTCTTTCGGGTTCTGATTGATCATACATTAGCGCATTTTAGTTGTCAGTACTCATCCAATTTGTGGTATAGAGTTACTTTTTATTCTCATAATTTGTCTACAGGATAACTTATTATTAGAGAGTCCCATTTAAATTATGGTGAAATGAATCGCAGGCAGTTTGACTCCAAGATACATTCATTACAAATAGCATGTGACCACTTTGATATCACTGGAAAGCGCCACCAACGGTTAACAAAGCACGCCCTCTATAACATGAAATCATTGCAACTTCACGCCATGCCATTAAAAAAAAAATTAAACATATTTATATAGGATAAAAACATACCAGGTATAGATATTGCACAATTTAAGTTTAAGATTAAATTAAATGCACATTTTTGGATATAAAAGAATGTGTTTCATAACCAATAAAGAATATTCAAATTTGAATCAAATTGGCCTACTCATTATGCTGCACAGTATGGTATTCCAACTGTTGTTCAAAAAAGTTTCAAAATAACTGCCGTGGATATGTTGCCGATCAATAATTACCTATTATGATAGCCATTCATTTTTCAGAACTAATACATTTATCAGGTTGAAGAGTCCAAGCAATTTATAAGCGTTACTTATTAAATCGTAATTTGCGTTTGAGTGATTCACACAAGTAGGGATACAAGCCGTACAAACTTAATTACGACTGACTGATTATTGAACATGACATCGGGTCACAATATTGTATGACAGTTATAAACTGATGTTAATACGTCATATTGTTACAGACATTGTGCATTACATATACAATAGTAATATTAAGTAGGCCTATTTTATTATATTTCATGTCAGGGCGTCTAAACTTTATCATGGTCATAACATACAGAGGTCATATGGAGTGTTAGAAATGTCAAATATCATAGTAACAAATATTGTATTATTTAGTTACTTCAGATATTTCATGCCTTCACCAGATTATAATATTGATCATCTATGATGATAAGATAGATCGAAACATCGAATTCTTATTATAAATTGTGTTAATCTGTATCTATTTACCCTTGCTTGTCATACTGAATATTTTGCAGATAAAATAATTTTATATATTTCTTATATGTCTTGAATAATGTGTTAAACAATATTTCAGCTTGAAATTATTATACCAAAAGGAAACATATTTGTGACATAATATATGCATATACTCCACAGCCATGCTTAACATATTATTTTGTTGTTGCTATCCATAACAAAAAATTAACCTTGGAACATGTTTGTTCATATTGATTGTCAGGCTGGAACGCACAAATTATATTGGTCATTTAGATAAACAGAATCAAGAGTTGCATTGTTTTCAGACCTGGTTTTTCTTTCACACTGTACGAGTTTTGATTAAAAATTAGTATTCTATTGTGGTTATGTATTAAATGTGAAGTACCGTAGACGAAGGAGACTTTATACAATATATAAACTATTTTTTCTCTTCCTCTGGAACTCAGCTTGCTAATAAACTGTGGCACAATCAATTGTTATACAATAAAAATCATTCAGAGAAAACGTAATTTAGCATAGGCCTACGACTCTCACAAAATGAGCATTAGATATAACCAAATAATTAATGATTTCACATTTGTTATGTACTACCATTGTATGACCATGTGCATTACCATCATCAGCATAATTGAGACAGACCATTCAATACATGTTATAATAACTAATAGAAATACTAGACATATTTACTGAAATAATAACTGCAAGGGTGGCATAATCATAATTAAAATACAACCATTTTAAAGCCTCAGATTCCTCAGCGATGAAGGTTATGCTCTATAAAATATTATGAAGAGACACCTGGTGAAAATGGACAGTTAGGTAAAACAGCCATCAAGGTAAAGTAAAACACCTGTCTAAAGTACACATAGGTATAGGAATACACTTGTAATACTGAGTGAGTTTGAAAGAAGATAAAACCCCCCAGTGTGCCGTTACTGATAATGGTAAACGCAAACGTAGGATATTGCCCCGTCTTTTTCATTTGCATGTACAACATTCCACAAAAACATATGTTTCAAACAACCAGGTAAGCTTAAGATTAAAAAAAAAATTTCCTTCAAAACATGTAATGACGTGTCCAGACAGAAATGTCAACTTCAACCCAAATGCTTTATAATTTGTAGAAAACATCAAACAAATAAAAGAAATGCTATGGAAAAGATACTTAATAATAAGTATCTTGAAGATTTGTTTTTGTTAGGAGTAGGTTCTGAGATCCAAATACCACACTCCAATACCAATTTAAAACTTAAATAAGAGAAAATACAAAATTATTATCTAACAGACTTTGGAGAAAATTCGAAAGAAAGTACTACAGAATGTGAGTGTCTGAAGCTAGTTTAGAAACTCTAAAATCTACTCTGATGAAAATATGGAAGTACACGAATACACGAATACACGAATACACGAATACACGAATACACGACAATAATAAACAACAATACAATGCCGGGACTACGAAGCAATGTATATGTAAAACTAAACGGACTGAGTGTATTGAATATATATTGTTAAAAGGGATACTTTTCAATGTAGAATATTAGCATCTACCATCAAACGACGCCGCTAATTCAATTTCAACTATTTCACAAGAACATTCTAAACATAAGTGACAACCGTTGACTGATTTGGAATTTCTAATTCTGTTCACATACATTTAAGATATATTTTGTGTTTTTCGATGACGTTCTTTGAAAATTGTTATTTAGTTTTCATCAAATTAACAGTATTAAAGACGTTGAGGTGTTTGAAGAATTCACGAAAATATTGAATTCTGTCTTTAAAGTTTATAGTTGATAACGAGGCTACACTTGATGACAAATCAAATGATAAAAACTCACGTAGGCCTCTACATAATTTTAAAAATTAATATGGACTTAAATTCTAATTTGGGATCATTTTTCACATTCTAAACCCCTTTCCATCACGGATAGGAAGAAAGTATTTCTGTATATCTTCTCATGTATGTATTATGTATATTGCAACCCTGTCAACAAATGTTCACATCGTAAATAATAACCCAACCGATGTTTTACATATATTTAGGAAAAGAAAATTTAACCGATTCAAACCTCGTAGATCAGTGATGACCACAAGATTGTTTAAATAAAGGCACAGAGAAGACAGCCCGGGTTACAGCTTGAGAAAGAATCGATTTTTTGGGGACCACTAATGTAAAGAAAAGTTGCCTGAACTGATTTATTTTTGGACCACAAATGTGAAGAAATGTTGCCCAAATGTAGGTCTACACGGAATACCTCTTAACATAACGAAAAGTGAGAAAAAAATACTTGAACTCATATTCGTAGATGCCATTGATTACCTTATTAATTATCTTATTATTGGTTACTTGATTGTATATTACTTTATTATTGGTTATTATTTGTTATTTTAGTCAAGGATTATAATTCCAAACGATTGATAGAATCTTAATCTTTTGTTTTGGGCACTTGCTAAGGAAAGCTTTGTAACCTAGAAACAAATCACATCGGGATGTTATTATAATGGAAACATTGATAGCGAAAATTAGATGATACAAAATAGGAATTAACTACATGTTTTATAACCTTTTACTAAAATAACACTGAAACGTTACAATACGAAGATTGCAGTTAATTCCGCGCCTTGAAAGGGCAAATTCAGCGTGCAATGATCCGTAAACTACTAAAAGAAAACCACCACTATGGGAACTATTTAGAATCAAGCGTAACAAAAAGTAGTGGTTAAAGGGTTTAAGTATGATTAACCAACGATAAAATATGTGTACACAGAGAGGGAACACTCGGGTTGTCTTGGATGGAATGCCTCTCAAGGGTGACATGTAGATGCAGGATTTCAATGATCTTATGTCGCTTTAATGTAAAAATATGCAAATAATCTCTAGCCAACCGTTAATGTGCGGAGAATGGATAAAATATAAAACGTATACATAGATGTACAGTGGGGTGTCTTCAACCTGAATATACAATGTCATCTGGTCTATTTATTCAGCTTCAAATTCAGCTTATATACGTGTAAATACTAAATGAATTGGCTTACAAAACCAACAATTGATAAGCTTTCATACATAATGTGAAACAAATAATAATTTGGTAGTAATAATATAAATGTCAAAATTTAGTACGGTACCGTAAACATTAAAACAAGTAAACATTTATTTCGTCTGTTCATCAGAACAGACATTTTTACATAACACATAGGTTTACATAAAAAAATATAATTATTAACATAACATATGTTTTTACATACCACATACTATTTTTACATAACAAAATGTAACAGTTTTAAGGAATACAGAATACAACTATATTTTACAACATGATTATAATCAAATACAAACCAAACAAACCGTTAAATTAAAAAAATTATTTATGTATTTATTTTTTATTAATATGGATTTGTAATGTTAACTAACATAAAAATTTGTTGTTGTTAAGATGATAGTTTTTGTTATTGTTAGACGAAGATGCTACATTATTATGTAGCATTTTCGAATAAATAAGGAAAACATTTCGTTTTAAAAGTATGTTTGAAATGCTTGAGAACGTAGACAATTTCCGTAAAATCTAAAATTACAATCTAAATCAGTAGAGAAATTATCCTCTTCCTATTCAGTAAGAAAATGAGTTTGCTAGGCTTAATTATATTACATTATACAATAACATTGTTACATTACTGGTGATTATATTAATGTCATAGATCGACGATTATACAAGAAAAGACCAGGTCAGAAATTAATAGACCTATTCCCATAATCAAAATCTTTTCTAACTATATTACTGAAACTACAACCTTTCTATTTCTCTATATTTCTCTCCTTTTAATTTGCGTTTAAAATTGGCTCATTCTTTATATTTTTATTATTTAATTTCTTTTTGTTTCTTAAATTAATTTATTATACAAGTTATCTTGTGTTAGAAATGATCATTAGCATAATTAAGTAACTGAAGTGTATTGTTTAACTAAGACAATGTTGGTCTTTCTCCTAATAGCATTTATACCCTCATTAGAAAAATGCGTTCTATCACTCCATGAACTAAAATCACGACGTCACTATAAGTAAACTCATCGTGTTCAATAATTTGCAATATTATATCATACGACGTACTAACAATGTGTGCTCACCAATCTCGACATAAATAGATATTGATCCACTATTATTTATTTTGGGGCATACGAGTAAGCCAGCTGTATCTTGAACGCGTTACGTTTGTGTTGCATAAATCTACAAAGTATAACACAATTATTAAGCGTATAATAACTGACGTGGATGTTTTTTTTACATATGAAACTAATTTGTATGAACAAATCTTCTGAACATTGTTCAGAAATGTATATTTATTAAGTATCTACTTAATTATATTGTTACTATAATTAAGTTTTAATTTATTGCTCCAACAACCGTTTTAAATTTCTTGTATTTTGGCAAAATGCTCAAAACATTTTCAAAGAATATTTCCTGCTCTGTATATATTGTATATTTGTTTGCACGATGACATCCTAGATATATACCAAAAGACAATGCCTATAGATTTTAAAATATTTTTTTTTATCACAAAATCTTTTTTAAATCTCGAGTTATCTGTATCTTTAACACAGGCCAAAATATTAGATAGCACGCCCTCTGTAGCTTTATGAATTTTGAAAGATATTTTGTTCAGTCTCTTTGAGCGCTTAGTTTATTTATTTGGGTATAAAACAAAATACAGCTAAAGGCTAACCGTAATGCATTACAAAAATATAAATGCGTGTAATTCATACGTCATAATATCGATTCGGCCTATGTACGTCGACACGGCTATGGTTTTACTGTTTTATTAACGTTAAATTTGAAACAGAAAAAAAAATGTTCATGGTTGGTCTATCAGAATGTTAAAAACGTAACGTGTAAAATATTTCATATTGAATCGAATTTGAGCAGACAAATAGATCGCGAAGTAAACGGGAGGAAAATGTCTTTTTCGTAATTTGATTCAAACTGACCAAGTTAAAAAAAATATCAATCAACCAAAGACACAAGAAAATGATTGATACGTTTGTTCTTTTTATTGTGGCTCCTATTAAGAACTCACGTACATTGATTCTGGACAATATTTTAGTATAATAATGTTTGTAAAAAGCATAATAAATCATTTTGAAACAGGCTGGAATGTGGCTTGTACATTTTATGTGCTACTTTTCTCCCCAAAACATTGTGATTTATTTATAAACTGCATACTATAGCAGTGATTACATTAAGATCGGTTGAGGAATGGTGTAGCCGACTTCTATAACAGTCCACCTTTTCACGGGGAAGACTATTGGCTCTTCAGTCAAAAGTGTGTTCTAGTTATGAGCAAAAATGAAACAAAAATAATTAACAGAGTCAAAGAAGCAGATAAATGATGGGGTGTATGTATCCACAAAAAGTACAGCTTATAATGGACAAACAATCCAGACAATTGGAGTGTAAAAAAATGGGCAAATTGTTGACACAGTAAACACCCTGAGCGCGCACCGGTCAAGATTATTTGTCGCATCTTAATAAAAAATGGAGCATATCAATGGTTTTACTTTGTAGTTCATTAGATAATATGCCGTTGCTAATGACAGGTATCGTCACCCGACATCAAACTTTTTTGTAATCACAAAATCATCATTTAATAAATGGTATGAAACAATATTTTTAAACAGATTTATTGGAAAAAATTTAGAAAGATTAAGTAAGTAATTCTGTGTTTTTTTAAACTAAATAAAATATACATATATTAACATTTAAAAAAAGTTAGAATTTTGTTCCAAATAGATCTCGAAAAATAATTAATCTACTAAAATATCCTGCTGTTTATGTATGCTTTATTTAAAAAATAAATAATGCCATATTTTTTATAATTCTGACCGAAATTGGTTTTCTCCTCAGAAAAAAATATAATTATGATTTGATTTATTATTAAAGCAAAAAGGAAAAATGATAATTTGCCAGGATAAAACATGTATTGCTGCAGTTGATTGGAAGATGAATTGTGGTGTCCCTTAGGAATCACTCAATTGATGAAGAAAACCGATCCATCACAAAAAAAAAAGAAATGTAAATATTATAAATTGGAAATAAAGGTAGCCGATCTCAGTAATGTATAAAAATGTGCATCAATAAGACCATTGCCTAACATTTCTTAACCCAATATTTCATGATACAGGCATCACATGTGATACACATTAGATACTGTATTATGGAATGTGCCTATGATACTGGACGAATAGTGTTTATATGTGAATATATAGAACTAAGAATCGGGTGGATAAAATCGTTCAACCGTTTTCGCCCAATGTGTATCACTGGGTATGCTATGTGTCCCTTAACTCAGAATTCAATTCAATCAAAACAATACAGATTAGCATACGCGTGCGTTGTCTTGGCTGTGACGTTTTTATCACTAGCTATTAAATCTGTCATCTTCACATCAGGTGCTTATCTATTTTATAATTACATGACCCGTATTGGCAAAATAATAATCGAAATTACCCAAATCAGCAATTTTAATATTTAAGTCTAATATTACAATATCAGTAATAATTATAATATTATGATAAAATAATAATAGTATATGAATGACAGTGTAACGCCGTGATTATTATTGTATTAATGCAATAATACGGTATGGCTGTAAATATTAATAATACCAAAAAAGTGTAACAAAGTCAAAACAATTCAAAAGCTATTTTTTTATTAATTTTGATAAAAATCGTAAAATGTTAATTTATATAAGTATCATAAGAATGATAATAGTATATTATTCATATTCATTAACATTATTATCATGATTAAATAATGTTTGATTATACACAAAGCATATTGATGAACACTGATTATTCAAGAAAATTACATTCGCACTGGTGGGTTGTTATGATTGCGATATTCGGACACATGGGCTTTATGTTATGTTCACTAATTTGATAACGATATTATTATGAGATACATTTAGCAGGTGTCATGAGATGGATCTAAATTCGCTTAACTAATTATGGAAATTTAATAAAGCATGAAAATTAAAATAATGAAAGTATATATGGGGTAAATAAATTGCACAGCTGTGAGGACCAAAGCTAAGATTTGTCAATGTTGGTAGGCCTATAATAATAGAGTTCTGACGATTTACAGAAAACGTTATATAAAGGCTGGTGACAGACGGATTCTTTGCTCAAAGGCATTGCAATTGATTAAATCACAGAATATTCAATTAATTTACAGCTTAATGAATTAGGCCCAGTCGGCCATGATTGATCGACTTGTATTCACGTTGTGTTAAACAATCATACACCACAAAGTGTCAATTAGATTGTACAAACACAAATTCCTTTTATATATTTTTAAAATTCAAATTAATTAACGTTAATTATTTGTAAAATGTTGACGGAACGAAGATTATTAAAATACGAATGTTCGATGACTTACCTGTATGAAATAGAACGAATTTACGAATACATTCCTTAGAGATGGGTACACTTGTATGTAAATCAATGTATTTATCACAATTGAGAAATTAAAAATGAGAAGGAAAATCTCTAAAATACGTCACAATAAATCACCTCTACAGATTTACTTCCAAGTTAAATTTTCTTCTGTTATAAAACAATTTTTTTCGTCTTCAATTGATCGAAAAAGTTTAATAACCTTCAGAAAAATGTCCTGTGACTAGATATCCAGTGAGAACTACTTAACTAGCCCCTTCAAGCATGTCTATACAGCAGCTGGGTCGGGCCGACAATAGTGAACGTGCGTAGCCTACACAGCATGAACGGGTTTACGCCACAATCGCATTGGACTTGTAATCGGGTCTCAGACCGATGGCGCATGCCGAGAGCGAGAGAGCTGCAAACGATTGGACGAGACTATTTCTTTTGCAGGTTGGTTCATTTCTACAATAATCAAAATGGAGCAAATGCTCCCCTCCCCTCCCCCCACACCCCAAGAAACAAAACAACAACAAACAAAATGTGTTAATAACTAGGTATATTTATCGCACAAATGAGTGTCCCGGAAAAAATAATGTAAATGTGCATTCATTATAGAGAATATTATTAACGCACTTAACATGTACTATTTCTAACCTTCATATAATAGAAGTTTCTTTTACTTTCAGAACGTGTCCAATGCGAAAAAAATGTTGTATCGAAGTATGAGCATTCACTTGTTCCGTTTCAGAGAACGGAAGCCGACATTTGGTAATGGAAATTCATAGAATGCCGTTTTCTGTTCCGTGAAACGGAGGAAGGGTGAATGTGGTCACCAGATACAGGATTGTGAGGTTATTAATAAATTAATATCATTCTAAACGATATATTTTGGACATCTTGATTTGATTTATTCAATTTCGGCATAACAATTTTGGACAAACCCACAAAAAATATAAAACAGAATGTTATGGATTGCCAAAAGTGAGCATATTGCTATACAATTCACAAGACTTTCTTTTAACAAAAATACATAATTTTAAATATATTAAAGACAATTTAAAATTAAAATTATAGAAAGATCAAAAAGTATCAGAAATGTAAACATTCCTTCTGCATGGTTTGTTTACTTAGTGATATTCTAGGGTTGTACACGAAACAATGATGAGAAATGTATGGTATTATTTACTTATTGATTACCTAATCATCTTTTTTAAATCTCACGGAAGGAGTGGGGATTTATTGATGAGGAGAAGCAAATAGCTAGAAGGATTTATAGCGGAGCAGAGAAAGCAATGGACGATGATAATTCAACATTGTGGTAGAGGGAAGATATGATGGGAAAACAAGAAGAAGGAAAATGATTGCTTATTTGGCAGAAAGATTAAAATAAATAAAATACATTTTCCCAACTAATTATGGAGGAATGGAGACTGTTATAAACCTGCCAAATGGCAGATGACAAAAGATTTATTTATTTGGAATGTTGGTCTGTTTTTGCTAGGAATACTCAATTAATGATGATTAAACTTCATTCACAATCTAAAACATACCTACGAAGCCTAATTATTAAAATATTATTAGGATAAACAATATATCAATAGAATTATACCACGTATATATTAGAATGAACACAGCCGTGTATAACTCAATTTCGATTGATACATTAAGCTCTGTCTACACTATCAATCTAGTTTGACAAAAAAATATGTGATGTGCCCAAATATGATAGATATACCCAAATATGGTAGTGATATTACATCATCATGGTCATATATCGGCACATCACACATAGAGTTTGATAGTGTAGACAGATGTTAACTCCTTTTAATGGTTAATTGTAAATTCCGACGACAATTGTTTTTCCACGGTGTTGTATTGATATTTAAAAAAACCTAGACTCAAACTTAATAATAGAGAGACGAGGAGACGAAAACAGAGAGAAAAAAAAAAGATTTATTTTAAAATGTCACAAAAGACAAAAAATAGAAGTGACAATGACAAATTTGCCGGGAAAATGATTTCATTTTTCCTGGAAGCTAGTTGACTCATTTTCTTAGTTCCCATTTTCCATTAAGTTATTATCCTACTTTGGTACTAAAGTTGTCATTATACGAACGATAATTATTATCTACACATATCAAGAATAAGGAACTGATCGCTATCGTATCTAGCGAATCACCGATCCATTGTTGACGAATCCAGTTCTTTATAGTAGATATCTTATGCTAATAATTATAAACACATTAAATCGAATTGAACACACCGTCGTCCGCACACGGTGTTAATGGAATTTGAAAACGCCATAACAATCACATCGTATTGTATTTAATTGTATGTAATTGTATTTAATTTTTTCTTGATTTTATTTTTGTAATACTTGTAATTTGATATGTTACAATACATATCTCTGTTAGAACTTCGTTACCCATCTCGCCAGGAAAATTTACGAAAGCGTAGATTCAGGATATCGAAATAATTTGACATTATATGATGATTGATTGTTCAAATTGTATACGAATAATGAAGTGCCATGTAGAATGTATCCGATGACAGTTAAAATTGTTTATTAGAAAACCTCAGTGTCAGACGCATTTATACAGTTCGATTGTCAAATTAATATACAAAATAAAAATGATTAATTATCGCTAATGGTTTAAATTATTGGTGGCGCTGTATCAATTGTTTTTAGAGTTCTACTCTACATAATTTTATCTGACTGCATTTTCAAAAATAAAAATGGCATAACCACATCATAAAAAAAATCATAATTGACATGATAAGTTTTTGCTTGAACTTTGTGTCAACTTTCGTACCAATATTTGGTGATAATCATCGGTATTAAACCAATATTATTGTATTCCAATGTAACTTACATTACAGGCTTATAAATAAATAATAATTGTATATAATATGGTTTGTTTTGGTTATTTTACATTACGGTGCATCGCTCGCGCTTTTGTATCATGTGGAGTACATAATAATGTGATTTATGATATAAAAATCATTTTATTGCTTTTGCATTATGACATATTTCAGTAGCGCTAAAGTTGATTAAAATCATATTTCGCCCTGGTGAGATGATTTTCTTTATCGAGATATAGGTCGTATCAATCAAACACTGTCAAATATTGCGTATCGCGTGTTCGTCACACATCGATACTTTTCTCGGCTTATACCAACCGACAGCTGGCCAATAATACGCTCAGTTTAATGGTGTTGGGACATTAGGTATAGAATCGAATTAAGTCCTACCCGTTTCCAAGGCAGCTTACGAGATTAAATCACCTAATTTAGACCTTAATGATGTGCTTCAGCATATTATGTTCATTTGCGAATAGGATACAGGAGAGACGGTATCAAAATACTATTATCATTTTGATAAATGCAGATAAAATTCATCACAAATTGGAAGCTATGGTAAATTATAATACAATACTTAGATTGCCGCGTCAGGGGTAACTTACTATATTAAAGTTATACATTATAAAAACCCACGAAGAACATATTATTATTATTATTATTACGTATTAATCGTTGTTTCGATAGCTGAAACATTTATAGGCTATGAAATACGGTATGTTTGATTTCCAATTAAATATTTTAATTACTAAAAAAGTTGTTGAATAATTATGCTATTTTATTCATTCATTTTGACCAAACAAATGGATCTAAAAAATTATTTGCCTAAAAAATTTAAAGCAAAATGGTTGTTGAATTTAACCGTTTATTTTGTCTTTTTTTTTAACGGAAGTGATTAACTGATTTAACTTAAATTAAAATACAAAATGGCATATTTAAATTAAGTTTTATTTTCCAGGTTTTTTTAGGAGGGGGGGGGGGTGGTGGGGCTGGTAATACATCTTTAAACTACGTTATTCTGCTTAAAATGTCTTTGACGTTGTTTTCATGTTTTCATTAACTGCATCGTTTTGCATTGAAACATATGTACTTATACATGCTTAACCTTTTTGAGATCTCTCTAAAATTATGTTTAGCATAACTGGTACTTAAACGCCTTGGTTACTTAGAATGTTTCAACCAAGGGTTTGCATATACTCTTGTTGATAGGCCTATACCATTTGATAAAGGTACCAGAGACAAAACATAATCAATCTATAACCATATATCATACACACTATCATCCACGGTCTTCTACGCGTGAAATATTTCATCCATGGACCGACACGCGCAGCTGTCGTGACAAGAACTACGAGTTCCGATTACCTTCCTCCCCGTGACGAGTATTTCAATGATGTGATATATTTGATTTAATTGAAGCCGTGCTTGAATCTAACCATAGACATTTCGCTTCTATTATCATCTAATTGGGCCTGCAGCTCTCTCTCATAGATAAAGTTTTACTGCCAATGTAAGGTATGCTGAACATTTTATATAATGTGTATTCTAGTTCACTACCAACAATAAAAGGCTGGTTTCAAATTTACGAACCGAACAAATATGAATACTTGCTTAAAACTTATCAGATTTTGCACCATTGAATAAAAAAATAAATAAATAGGCCTAATAATGTAAGTTAAAACAACAGAAACAATTAGTATATATGCCGTCTGGTCTTAAAAGTTCGAGGGAGTTTCAAACACAAACACAGAAATGTTCTCATAGTGTCAACACCTCTAACACACTAAAGCAATAGTAATTAACATTCAAATATTTCGTTAAAAATGTTCAAACATTATAGGCACGTCTCGTATTTACCTCGACAGGCCTACGGTGCATGTGGGTCTTAATCGTCCTCATGTCCCCTCGATATTTATTTATGTATTTATTTTTATTATTATTATTATATTATATACTATTTTTATTTATGGGCTGAAAAACAAGATAATATACAAAAATATAAAAAAGGTACTTAGTAAGAAGCAAATGATAAAATATTAAAATGTTCAATCATATTAGGTAATAAATTATAAGCACGCGCAGCAAGACTTTTAGACTCAACAGCTTCGTATTCGCATAACGCGTTGTTGCAACGAACTATCGCTTAAAATGTCAGCATGCACAGAAAGCTGTTTAGACTCAATAGCTTGTAGTCGCGTTAGGCGTCGTGGAAACGAAAGTTCACTAAAACATAATGATCATGCCCAGGAAGACTTTTAGACTCAATAGTATTTTAGTCGCGTGGGGCGTCGTGGAAACGAAAGGTCGCTAAAAAATATGATTTTACAGAAAGACTTTTAGAATCAATAGCTTTGTAGTCGCGTGGCGCGTCAGGGAAACGAAAGGTCGTTATTATTGTTAGAGAGAAGGTAGACTTTTATAGATACAACCATTACTGGGTGTTATATTATCAATAATCTGCCAAAGTTAACTCTGAAATTCGCATTTGGACTGTTTTACGAGTGACAGTGACATATTTATTTGACATCTTATTGCTTGCTATTTCTAATGGCACTAGGAACGAACAAGCATTATCTTGTAAAATATGTTTGGTATTGGAAGTTAAGTACATACATTCTTCTGTAAGCAGACCCAAAGGAACTGATAATATCATGTAATAGTGTGAATGAATTACATTCTAATGTCTTGGGCAACAAAGTGCAGCGTTCATGCCTGGGGTCGGTTACATACATTTCTATAGATAGAGATGTGTTGTAGACTACATAAACTGTGGAGTACCGTCCTGTCAAAATCGTCAATTCATAAAACATTTCTGCTGCAAAATTTCTGTTAAAAATAATAATTTGGTTAATCAAAGAGACGGATCATCAAAACTGTGACTTGTGATTGGGTGAAATTACTTGCGTTGCGTACTGCGTCCGAATAGACCACGTAAAGCTTTATGTGACAAAAAAATGTGATATACACAAATATGGACACGATGATGTCGTATCGCTAACATATTTGGGCATATCACTACCATTATTTGGGCACATTACTACCATATTTGGTAAACTAGTTTGATAGTGTAGATAGAGCTTAATATCAGTGTACCAAGGTAAAATTATGAGACGTTCCTAAAATCAACTCAAGACAGGTATGAGGTGCTGACAAAATTTGGCTGTGCAAATTGCAAATTGTTACCGAAATATGTGAATGTTATTTACTGTTGGTTTAGAATATCATAGGCTTAATTGACACCATGTAGCATTAATTAGCAAGAAAGGTCAACGGACTGTTGGCTTGTTTGTTATTACCTATCATTCTGCCTCTTAATTAGTTGTCTAATTTCACAATTAGCCAGACAAGATAAAGTGCTGGTCATTTTTCAACGGTTATGTTTAAATCAGTCGATTGAAGAGATTTTGATGGGCAAGGGAAAAAAGTAGAATATATTTTAATGTTGATATTATCTTATATTTTATATGATACCCAAATCATTTAGAAGACAAATATTGCAAGAAAATAATATATTACTGTACACTATTTCTTATTTTACATATTTTTAATTTACACCCTGAACACATAAAAATCACTAATGGGAACATAAAAAAAAGGAAATGTTTAAAAATATTGTTATGAATATGTTAAAATGGAATATTGCAATAGAAGTAGGACAAACCCACAAAAGATTCAAGATTCTTTTATTTGTCAACAATTAACAATTGACTTTCTTTTGGCAATTATAGGCCTACATATAAAATGCAACAAAAGCAGCAAACAAATAATAAAAAATAAATGAAATAAATAAATAAAACATAAATGAAGGGATTAGAATAGTGTGCTTAAATTACAATTAATGTTAAAAATGTTAAAAAATGTTCTTAAAACTTTACAATATTTGTAAAATACTACGTATTGTACTATGGAATAAAAAAAAGACTCGGTTAGAAATGAATTATATATTTTGCGAGAAAGATTCGGGGTACATACTATCTAAAACCTGAAAAAGTAGTTGAAAATTAAGACATAGTTATGAACATAGTTGTCCTAAGGAAGTGATTGTGAATAACGGGAATGTTGATAGCACATATTGCTGCAGTGGATTGCAGACAAGATCAGGGATTAGATACTGCTTGACACATTGTCAACAACAACAACATTTTTGGAACAAAAACTAACCACTGCACAAAGAGCTATGGAAAGGCAGATGCTTGGAGTGACAATTAGGGATAAAATCAAAAACACAGTAATAAGGAAATTGACTAAAGTCAAAGATATAATGAACAAAATAAAAGAAGCAAAATGGCGTTGGGCGGGACACCTGGCAAGAAGGGATGACAACAGGTGGACAAAACGTATGACAGAATGGCAACCAAGAACCGGCACAAGAAAAAGGGGAAGGCAGAAACGGCGATGGAGGGACGACATTACAAAGTATGCAGCATCACGTGGGCGAGGACAGCACAGAACAGACGGGATTGGCAGAAGCATGAGGATGGCTACATCCGACAGAGGATGATACAGCTAAACTGACTGATGACACGTTGTCATACTCTTGAAGTACGATGATTTAGTTATAAGTGAAATCAGGACGATAATAGAAATATATTCGGCACTTAAGAAACAAATAACCGTTCAAAATGTATGGTATATAGTAAACTCATATTTGTTAATAGCATTCAAGAAAGACAGAAATTATTCATTTTGTGTATAACTACTGTACACCATTTATTTATAAAGAAAATGCACTGATGAAGGGCTATAGTGATGTCCGAAAGCTCTGACAATTTTTCTGGCGGTTTTTTACTTTATCGTTTTAATTTAGCTTTTTGCTTATTTTATTTTGTATCTTCATTGAGCCACTTATCATTGTCTTTTTTTCAGTAATATGCCTTTGGATTTCAATAAATATATATGTATATGTGTAATTAACATCGTTACTGATTAACAGAAACTAACTGTTATATAAAGAAGATCATCAAATCGACTGAAAAATACCATTCGACATAAGCCTAATTATGTAGACATTATAACTGACTACTTTGGGATTGTATGTATTTATGGGTGCAGTAGTAACGATTTCATTTGTTCTATTATATCATGGGAGGTTTATATCATTTAGAATAAATAATGCCTCCATAATTATGTTTGTGAGATCTGTTAACTGTAATTCTATTGATGACGATATGGTTCTAACCTATTGTATAGTATAAACACAGTAAGCTACCAAATAGTTGGTTTCAACCGTCAATCACTTAAGCTTGGTTCCCACTAGAACGTAACGCAAGGACGTAAACGCAACGCAAGCGTTTTAACCAATGACAAGCGAAGTTATAGACAATTAGCAATCACAAGCGAATAAGCCATCGCTTGTGATTGGTCAATTCACTTGCGTTGCGTTACGTCTTTGCGTTGCGTCGCTAGTGGAAACCACGCTTAAGAAAGTAAAAAATACACAATAGTATGGTTTTTGACAAATATTCTAAACTAAATCCAGTATGATATGATTGACACGTTGACTAATTCCAAACTGTAAATATCTACATCACTCTGTATAATTGGCGACATTACAAAGTTGTTTACGTCAGTTTAAGTCGTAAAAATACTAAACTACATTATGTTAATTACTGTACAGTATTCTCAGTTAGTCTGCAATGTTATTGGCAATGACAAAGGTCGGCTATATCGGTTATTCTTTTGAAGATGGTAAACATTTGGCACCAAAATACAAGCATTATTGCTTTAAGCATCAATAATAAAATATTATTAAACGCATCAAACTTTGTACGCGGTGAAATCATATATTTAGGAGTACTCATTCATTAGCATTTTTATTTGGCTATGATTTACCGAAACTAATCAATAATCGAAATTATAATAAATGTAAATTTTAATCAAAATATATATTCTACTAGTTGATCAATTTTATTATATATTATATTTTTTAGTATAAAGGTTTAGGATTGTTGATTGATTGATATTTGTTATCAGTTTATATGGATTCTACCAATACAATAAAGCTTTGTTCCCACTAGCGACGCAACGTACCGTAACGCAACCTACGCAAGGTAAGTGCGCTTCTAATAATTGTTTTTCCTCGCCTGCGTGAAATCAAACTGGTTTTTTTTTCAAATTGCACTGTTGCGTCGTCGGTTCCCACTAAAGCGTGGTTCCCACTAGCGACGCAACGCAAGGACGTAACGCAACGCAAATGAATTGACCAATCACAAGCGATGGCTTATTCGCTTGTGATTGCTAACTGTTTATAACTTCGCTTGTCACTGGTTAAAACGCTTGCGTTGCGTTTACGTCCTTGCGTTACGTTCTAGTGGGAACCAAGCTTTATGATTACGCAATACATCACTTTGCGTCAATACGTCGCTGCGTTGCGTTCTAGTGGGAACCACGCTTAAGCACGGAATGTTCGATCCGTATAAATTAAATGGTAAAATATATATATTGGAATCATACTGGTACATGCATCAGTTGTACACTATTTCGCAAATGTTATAAGGACCTTCACATTTCACGCCATCTATAGGACCATCGGGGTTTTTCTTCGTCACATAATTCTATATTCTTTGGACTCTGCACATTGCGTGCTATTTTCTTTACGTGAATTATCCTACACATTCCGCTTCGACCTTTAATCAAGCGGTTGAAACATTTCAATTAATTAAGATATTCTTCCAGATATAATGACAGTACGATTTCTAGTTTTCATCTATGTGTGGTATTCTAACTGATGTCAGTGCGCCGATTCAATTTGTCCATCGACCAATTTCATCAAGTGCTTTTAATGAAAATTGTAGGTCTGCCGGCGAATAAGGCAGTGCTATGTCGTTTCTATTTAATCTAATTATCTTTAAGAGAAGTAAGTACATTATTTGGAATAACTAATTTGAGGTAAAACTATGAACGTCGTAATCTAACCATCCCTAGACGCTCAATATTGTTACCATTAGTAATTTGTGTACTAATGATATTTTGCTATATGACTGAAGGTCAAATAACATCTAAGAAAAAAAAAACACACACAAAAAACAGCTTTATATTAATGTTAACCCTTTGGTATTTTCATTTTAAAATCTGTTTTTGTGCTAAAAATAGCCATGCCAACCACCATTTGTTTTAAATAAGAGACCTTTATAAGAAATTGGCAAAAAATATTGTGTAATATACCTCCAGCTCAAAGTTCTTATCCAAAATAACTTGTTCTACCATCATCTATAGCCAGATATCATCATCAGATATCATCAGATATCATCATCATCTATAGCCAGATTCTCAGTGCTGTATCTCGCGACAATGGCAATATTATCATCTGTATCTGTATGTGATGCCTGTATCATGTAAAGTAGGTTATGGTCTATCATATTAGGTGATTCATGTGAAACACATATGATGCTGTATTAAGGATTTTTCTATAATACTAGAGCAATTTAGTAAATGGAACTCGATGGTCAGTATTAATAATTTTCACGAATGGTGTAAAGATAATTGTTTTAGATCTAAATATTAATAAAACTAAAGAGATGGTTTTTGATTTTCGGAAAAAGATAAACTACGAAATTATTTTAATCGACATTTCAGGATTTTATATTTTGTGTAGCTTTTATATCGTAATTTATATATTTTATGAACTGTATCCTTTTTATATTTGTATGTACTGTATATTGAAAAGGCCAACAGAGTTTCCCCATGGGGATAATAAAGTTTAATTGAATTGAATGATGGGTGGAGTGCGATAGTCAAAAATTAGCATTACATAGGCGGTTGTGTAAACACGGTTTATTATTATTAGCAGTCCTGGATAATAGTGAAACAAATAATATGCCTAAGCCTTACAAAAATAATTTTTACCACATTTAATGAGGGTAATCCATCCAGCAATTGCTGATCATTAGGGACCCTCAGAGGTTCACAAGACAAAAATATACACAAAATGCTCTACATAAACAAAGTCTTATTACAAGTCTTTGTTGTCTAGTATGTTTCCTAAGAGGATTGAGTGTTATTACGAGATACAATAAATATGAGTTAAAGAATTTAAGTTGTAATTAAAAGTAGTAGGCCTACAGTACTCGTACTGAATTAGAAACGTTTAAAAATTCCGCGGCATGTTCTGCCAGTTGTACGATCCACTTGTTGCTACGCCAACGATGTGTTATGAGTACCGGCAAACAATGACGTAATTTATAGCAATTCCTTATTTGGATAGGCCTACCATCGTTATGAGTGACGTCACAAGTAACAAAATCATATTTTTTAATGGGGCGAAAAAAAATAATTAAGAAACACAATTTCGGCGTAAATTTATTATTAAATGACCAGTGATAGGACCTTTCACCTCCCTGAAATTTGTAGCTCCGGGTGACGTGTCAGACAAGAGATAAAGGGGAATTTTAATTAATTCTTTGATTTTTCTTTACATAATTTAGTATTCTCGTCTTTGCATTTGATTGCCGCGCATGCCTTGCCGGGAACATCGTGTACATACAGTACCGAGAATCGGTTGCATAACCGGCCATCAAATATACCAAATTTAGTGCTCATAGTCTTAATACGGATCACTAGGAATTATGACTGGAAGTTCTATCTTTTTTTTACACAATCTCTCTTTTTTAATAATTATGTTTTACCATAGTCTATTTATTTTTTCCGAATCTTGAGCTGTTATAAAAACAGTGTGGATCAAGTGTACATATGCGAAGTGTTCAATGGAGATTCAAAATAATTTTGTGAGTTCTAAAATCTCGTTAATGAAAATTAACAAATATCTTCTTTTTTTTTCAAGACACTTTGAGTTTAGTAAAGCACATCGTTGTTATGCACATTAACACAACAACACACGATGCATTGTTAACATGTCAGCGTACCCGTTGTCTAATCACCGTACACTCTTAATTGTTCATATTATAATATTCATATCAGTAGATATTATATTATTATAATAAATAATATTTTTGATATTATAATGGAAATTAAATGATTATATTGTAAAGCTAATTTAGGCTTATATATTAAATGCATAACCGAAGTCATGTAGAGAACGTTTTGGCTAGTAAAACTAAAGCTCTGTCTACACTATCAAACTTGTGACACAAAGATATGATGTGCCCATTACGATAAGATCATACCACTATCATATTATTAGGGCACACCAAACTTGTTTTAAACTAGTTTGATAGTGTGGACAAAGCTTTAAAGAACAATGATACCAGTCACCACCCTGTTTAATGTGAACGTGCCCCTCCGGTAAAAACTCAAAACTCTATATGGCTTGACACGAATTTACGTTACGTGTTTTTGGCTTAGGCCTACAGTACATTATATACCTGAATTGTATTAATACATCGTCACAATTTAGTATTAGTCTTCATTTAAACAATTCATAATATTAACTCTAATATCTTAATTTAATGGAACCTAATCAAAGGAGCTATCATATGAAACAACACACGTTTAGCGAGTATTACATGTAACAAACATTTACATTATAATATATAGGTATTTTGTATTTTATAACGATGGCAATTGTTACCAAACAATACAGGTGTATACATTCACGGTGCATACCTTGTACCTGTAATATAATAATGTAATACGGTTTTGGTTGAATTGAATTAATGTCTTGCATGCTAATTGCACCTTCAAACGCTAAACACATAACAATGCTAAACGTGAGGAAAAAGTATTAAAAAAAATATTTAAAAAAAATTAAAACATACATGTGTTTATTTAAAGTACATACATACCTCTCTCGAATTTATGATATTTCCAAATTGTACGTCATTTTATATGTTTTTGTTGATTTTTTGATACACATTATCCTCTATATTGCCATCAGCAGACAATATTCGCGTCATTAAATTCATCATCTTTAACATTTACCACCAAATTCGTATCATCTTGTACTTAAATTGCCACATAAAGAAAGTAGAGCGTATGGTATAAGCATGTATACAATGGGAATAGAACGATTATCTTTACGTAAGTTGACTACGAGGAATATTACACAGGTTACGATATGTTATCTATCTACAATGTCATATTATTATTGTATATTGTTAGTTCATTTCCAAGGATATGTCATCTATTGATTTACTTTCAGATGGTTAACGATGTAAACAATAACGCCATAGAGAGCAGACGGTGTAAAATACCCCGCTTCCTTCTATTGTTTATAACTGTGGATTTATTGAACGATATTTACAGTTCACAAAAAGTGACTCCTCCATTTCGTTGACTTCATATGATTATTGAACCATTTTTATGTCAAAAAAGGTTAGCATTCGGAGTGCTTAATGTATATTGTTTATAATTAGTCATTAATGGTGGTGAATCTTTAAGAAAAGCCTCAAGGCAAATATGATTATGTCCTTAATGCGTTCGTTATTCAATCCTCGGTTCGAATCTGCGATTATTTTAGTGTTTAATGTATACGTACATATATATGTACACAGACTTGAAATGAATGGAATACAGCAAGTACATCGAACACACTATCAAACTCTATGTGACAAAAAATGTGATGTGCCCATATATAGATGATGATGTCATATCACCGGCATATCACTACCATATTTTTAGCATATCACTACCATATTTGGGCACATCACACTGTTTTTGACAGTGTTGACAGAGCTTAATGAGTATCAGTAGGCCTACTATTAATATTTAACAACGCTTAAAAATATAGAAGTTAGTTATCTATATGAAAATATGACGACTTGTCTTGAGGTAGTTAAAACAAGCACGAATGTGCAATACTCGGGGTACAGCGAAAGAAGCTGTATACAGACGTATACAGTTAGAAAGTTAAAGAAAAATAGGTTTCGCCAGGGCTCGAACCGGGACCTTCTGCGTGTTAAGCAGACTTGACAACCACTACACTACGAAACCTCTTACATTGAAATTGTGGGTTACAGAAAGTTTTTTAATCCATTTAAATTACAAATAAATGGTAATAAGCACAAAGCAAAATAAACATGTGTAAAAGTGATAATTACCGATTACACAAAATAAGTATTTCAAAAAATAATAATAAGATATACTGTGTATAATTATCATATTGCGTATACAGTACTTTTCACCATAAAGTTTAAAAAAAAAGGTTTAGCCCGGGCTCGAACCAGGTACCTTCTGCGTATTGAGCAAACGTGATAACCACTACGCCAAGAAGCCGCATATAACCATATAACTACATAACGCTGTGGTGTGTGTCACACATTGTGGATTCTTAATTAAACAAATTAATTAACAAAAAATTAAAAATCCGGCTCTATAGCTTTGAGGACATGTCCCTGTAGTATGTTCATGCCAAATCCCAGCTCAATACTACAACTAATAAGGGAGGAGTAGTACTTTAAAAATCGTACTTTTTACTCAATAGTGTCCAGATGGTGGAGGAGAAAATGAGTAAGTACTAGACTCGGGTAGCCCGAGTAAAAACAAGACATCTCATACTATTCTCGTTCTTGAAGCCCCAGTCTGACAAAATATAGGTGGCGCAATTTAAGATATGCTAACCATTCTTAGCTTTAAACAATCGGAAATTATTTCATCAACCAACATTATTTTCAATAAATCAATATTTTTCAATTAATCAATATGCCTATCAATCTATCGGTTTTCTTTTCAATAAATGCATATGTTTTCAATCAATCGAATTTTTTGTTCTCAATAAATTGTATCCTTTTCAATCAATCTATATTTTATTCAATCAATGAATAAACTCAATATCATATTTATAGGCCCTACTTTTTCTTGTGATGTTTATTATCATCATAAATCACATAGTTGATACTTTATTCAATTCCTCTTCCATAAAAATATAGATATTATGTAACGAAGAAACTTAAAACGCAAAACGTTGCGTTTAATGTATCAAATTCAGCTACTATGGCAGTCATATATATATAGGCTTAAAGTTTAATGACATGAGGCATGGAAACACATCCTTTATTACCAATTATATTTATCCCAGATTCCTCAAACATCTGCTGGCTGTTAACTGCCGCACTCGGAAGACATGCCACGCGACAATGATGTCGTCGGCTCGCGAAAGCACGCGATCTTCTTCCTCGGGCGACATATCCGAACTATATCAAGCCACATGCCTCGTTTCATCTGCCTAGGGCAGACAGGGCTCGATCGATCGCACGGGCCTAACCTCTATAAAGGATACACGACTCTATAATATTATAACATCTTTTATAGCTCACAGATTTCCAAATGTAGAATGGTGTTAATATAAAGGTATTCGACTTATGTGAATTGTACTTACATGATTCGATTTGTATTTGTTCTTAAATGTGTTACGAATACCGACATCAAACTAGAAAGTGTAAAATATAAAACTATTTATATTAGACTAAATTTGAATAGGCTACGTGTTTAAACTCAATTCACAAAACGCCCAATTACACGACAAACGCCCTAATAATTAATAGGCCTATAATACATATTACTATTTGCATATTGGTCCATGTGTGATTCACTCTTCTTCTTACACATACGGTTTAGTAACATACAATAACTGTTTAAATGCTTTTCGTGGGTATCTTACCTTTAGACTTACGTCGAGTCATTTTGTCGAATCAGTTTGATATAAAAGTGTATTTACTTTTACACTTCGTGATTTCTTTTCTTGCTTAAATGTTTGTTTACACTCTTGTTAACAACATCTGCAAAATTTGCATTTTAGTTCATAGCACGCCCTCTCTATACTTATTTTTAAAACTAAAATTAGCCAATCAATATGCATTATAGCGAAATACACAAATTTCGATGTGTCTGTGTTTTAACCCGTGTTCTCAGTTTTGTAGAGTGTTTAGGAGAGTTCTCCTCAAATGGAAACTCAAACATTTGGACGTGTTTTGGTCTCATTGCAGCTGTTATCTCCGCCAACGATCCTTCCCGCCCCAAATTATTGATGACATCATCATCACGGTCACAGGTTAAGCAGATACAGTAGGCCTAACTGATGGAAAATTAAGTGTTTCTATGAATCTAATTTTAAACAATTAACAAATTATGGTCAACAGATAATCTTACAGTCGACAATTTTACCTCTCACTATTTGACCACCTGCCAAATACTGGACATCACTGGTCAAAGTACCATCGATCAGTTATTTCAAGCTGGTATCATTCTCATGTGTCAACAAAAACTATTTAGTAAAGTCTTAAGTGGACATCGATGGTGGGACACACTGTCAGATATGATTAGAATATCTAGATCAGGTGGTAAGAAAACTATAGTCAGTCTTTAATGTACACCATGATACATTTTTGTTTAAGCTTGGTTCCCACTAGAACGTAACGCAAGGACGTAAACGCAACGCAAGCGTTTTAACCAATGACAAGCGAAGTTATAGACAGTTAGAAATCACAAGCGAATAAGCCATCGCTTGTGATTGGTCAATTCACTTGCGTTGCGTTTACGTCCTTGCGTTACGTTCTAGTGGGAACCAAGCTTTAGAGAAAAATTCTCTTATTAAAGAAAAAAGAATTCGTTCAAGCAAAGAAAGCACCCACTCGGTAGTAGTAGTTGTTCTGTTCATATGTATAACTATTACTATGCATTCATCAAAAAATCTCGTCATTTTCCTAAAAGCATTTATTACACTGGAAAGGTTAAATTTGCATCGGGTCGAAGTTCACTTTCAATTTAACGCGACGGAATGGCACGCGACATAAAATCAACCATCTTGATTGTAAATACCAATATAATGTGGTCATTTAGCAGTTTCATAAATTGTGTTGGCGATAATTGATTTGTTGCACTGTTTGAGAAAGTGAATTTTCTTTTAAATACAAATGTCAAAAGATTATTTCAGCACATAATTAGCAGTTGTAAATTTAATGACGAATGTTTTGCGCATTAATACAACTCGTGAAAACATCTACTGTAAACTTTACACATGTATCATAATTTATGCAACATAGTGTAATCACCATAAACTAGGCCTATAATATGTATAACTTAGTTTGTTCTGTAGGTATTACTATTACACTCGATTAGCATAGCTTAAAGGACGGACTACACTAGGACGAAACCAGAGACGATAAATCTATATATACCGGTATACATTTTTCTACAGAAAAAAAAGAAATTTGAAAAGTTTCATCCTAATACAGTACTATAGAGTAACTATTTATACTATTTTCAATGAAATTTAATATCTTCACAAAACCAATCAAATGACGTCATAATCAGTAAGAACAATAGGACAATAGGATGAACAATTATCTAACTTCGCTTGCTTTCTGTAGGAAAAATGGTTGGTTATCGTCTGTCGTATAAACGGACCTTAGTTTGTACATTTCTATGTGACAGTGAGCTTAATGGTATTCTATAGTACAGCTAGGATGAATAAGTTTTCTAACTTCGCTTGCTTTCTGTAGGAAAAATGGCTGGTAATCGTCTGTCGTATACATGTACAGTACCTAATTAATTTGTACATTTCTATGTGACATGAGATGATATCATTCTATTCTCATATCATCAAGTCATCGTAAGTTCAATGTCACTTTTATCACAACTTATATCTTTCATTTATGAATTTAAAGTAATAAGGTCTTTCACCTCCCTTTCTGAGAATCTGTTTTTTGTCAATTTACAATCTACCTTTCATCTAACCAATGCACCTTTCAGAAGTCCCAACTAAAGAAGACACGCACCCCTTATATTTACATTGTGTTTACGAGAGATTAAGATCATGATACGTTGATCAGTGTACACAGTATGTGATATTTTGGTACCGTATCAATTTTCAAGGTTTTTCTTTAAACTGCCTCGTTTTATTTTCATTCTGAAATTAGCAACATGTCTATCGCCACATGATGTTATTCATGCAACTAACTAGAATATAATATTTACTTAAACTATTGAATGTGTATTACTATCAACGTTTAGGTGTAGGCCTATATTTTCTATTAATAAAAGATACATTACGAATACCCTATATTATTAAAACATCTTAAATTAGGACTACAGTCACAAACATACACTTTTCATAACTCAACCTTGATTGTCTTTATACATCCTCTATAAATAAGGTGAAACAAAAAAAAAATAAAAAAAAATAAATACAAAAATTAAAAAAAAAAGTTCGTATCGTTACTACCGATGATGAATGAATAATTTACATATACTAAAATATACATTATGACATAAGCCACGTTACTTAATATGACTTGTATTTATTGCTCGTCAGTTGTGTTACACATCACTCGTGTATAACGAAAGATGCTAACTAATCTCTTGTTTAATATTACAACGAGTCATCTTTAATTGAGCAACCCCAGTCTCATTTTGAAATAGACACCAGGTACATCCTGTTTCCAAAGATTATTTTCATATAAATATCACACACACCTGCAGGCAATAGATCAATAACCCATCTTTTAAAAACAAGTGGAAATGTACTCTAACAAATATTAACTACACCATAATTAACAGAGAATTAATGCTTAACAATAAAGAAGTAAGCAGCTCAATATAGTAACAAGTAGTAGTAGTGATGCTTTATTAAGAAGCGAATTCTATGAATTATATTTTCAGAAAATGAGATAACTGTACAGCTAACACACAGAAAGTAAAAACAATAACAAAAAATGAGGATTGAGACACTGTATAGAGATTAGAAAATGTATACCTTGATGGAAAAAATAAGTTAATAATTCGGAAAAATTACGCATTTCACCAATATATGCACTGAAATAGCATACTTTTTAAGGGTTTCTAAAAATACATTCATACAAGGTTAAATTAATTTACTAACTAAATGTTAATTTTTGTCATCCACGCATTACATAAGTTAATAGTTAATGTTAATATATAGCGCGTTCGACAAACAATGTCGTCTCAATGCGCTTTGGTGAAGTGAGGAAATAAATAAATAAATATCCAGAAAAGTTTTTAAACAATGAAGAATAATGTAATAATAAGTCACCAATAATACGTCACCATGTCAGTAATAATCAGGGTCAACTGTCGAAAACAGACTGGAAATAATAAAGATATTAATTATAACTCAAATATTTAGTACATCAGGAAAAGAATACGACAAATAACTCGTCATGACGACCATTTCCAATATGTTTTAGAAACGATAGAGGGAAGCATTCACATGTTCTTAAAGAACATTTGAACTTTAATTATACATATTTAAACGTTTAAAAATCTTCTAATTAGCATTAAGAAAGTTTGCACATAAAGTTGCATGGTATTTGAGGTGCTGACTGATGCATGGTGAAAGTGTGCAGTATGCTACTAGGCATACGGTCTTTATCAACGGTGAATTGTGAAGTTCAAATTGCAATTGGTAGTCCAGAATTGGTTATAAAATATCTATCTTATCAATAAATGCTCTCAATATTATATACAAATAAAATTTAATTAAAATAGTTTAATTCATTGTAAAGACGTTTCCATTTACTTTTCTTGTCGGTCCGACTGGGGTCTTTGCCAAGTTACTTTTGGATTTCAGTATGGTTTTGTAGAAGAAAAATCGCGATAAGTTTAAACACAGCTCAACTGCTTCGAAAACGGTGAGAATTGATAGCCCAAGCCAGAGTCCGACAAGGCCACCTACTGCCCCAACCAAGTCAATTGACTGAAAAAAATCAAACATCGTTGTTAATTATCAAAGTTAATATTAGGGACAACATGTAAATATTCTTTGAAACAAAGGTCAGTTCAAACGAGAGGAATAGAAGAAATACAGAAAAAAAGAGAAGAACATGGTGATAAGCATGGAAAAGTAAAGAAGTAAAAAAAGCATGATAAATTAGAAAAAAGGAAAAGTAATAAAAGGGTAGAAGAAGGAAGAGGAAACAATAATGAAGAAGTGAAGAGAAGAATCGGAAAAGGACATAAAATAATGGCAGAATAAAGAGGAAAAGGATTAGCAGGAAGTAGACGAAGTAGCAAAAGATAAAGAACTAGAAAACGAATAGTAACAACTGAACTTCAAAATAATGATAATTACCGTATATGTATAACTCTGTTTTATTATTTCAAAGTTGAGATCTTGGTAATATATGTCCAACGCAAGTAGATTTTGCCTAAGTGTAAAAAAAAAAATTGAATTGTAGAATGGCAACATTAGCAAACTATATAATTACGTACACCTCTGCCGATCATTGAAAGCACACCCGTCGAATGAATGTTGATAACAAATTAAATGTATATACATTGTACAAGACGAATAATTGTGTTTGTAAGATAAATAAATAATTTCCTTTAGGAAAAGAGAAGATTCCCAACGGACGAAACAAGTTCAGTTAATATAGACCTAGGTTAATACCGTGAGTATGGCCTATGGAATAAGTAGAAAGAACAATAATTAGGACATTTTGATGAGGATGGTGATAATAATCATGTTGATGGGACATTTTGCATAGACGTATCGATGATGTCACCTGCTGTAACATCATCAGCGTAAAAGAAACAAAATTATATACTAGAGCTGCAAATCAAAACACCCGTTGGTGGCGCTACGTAAAAAGAAACCACAACTTCATACTTGAGTCACAACAATCTCAGTGATGAATACGATACAATTATTTGTGAAGTGATGTAATGGCAATTATAACGATTAAACAATTCTAACCTGATAGATTCACTGTCTTTGCAATCGTCCTCCAAAACACGTCTTAAAGGTTTAGAGAAATTGAACAAACTTTGTTTTAGATTTTCCTTGTGAATAAAAAAAAGAGTATTTTTCATAAAACAAATACCAATAATTCATATTCAAATATCATATAATTATTATTCTTATAAAACAAGGAGTATTTATTGCTAAGAAACTATTTTTAAACGGAAGTGGATCATTAGAGAGTTTCAATTTGCGATGACCTACGACTTATGACTTATGAACCATTACCAGTAACTGGTAGTCATAGTTTTGGCAAATTTAGTCTTTAGATCCAATTCCGTCGATTCTAGGTAACTTTCTTAGAATATGTATCACTGTGAATTTTAACTTTTCAACCCTTGTTTTTTGGGGTAAATTAGATTGGAGACAAACGCACAAGTATATGGTAAGAGAATTACAATGAAAGTACAACGCAAGTTATTTGACCAATGGCAAGGAACACAGTTCGAATAATCCATCGCTTTTGGTCAAATTACTTGCGATGCTTTCCCTCGTAGCCAATAACCAACACCATTCAAATACTTACTTTGTAGTTTTTTGAAGGCCAGTAAGACATCGAAATGTCACTATTGTAGCTGATAGTTCTAATTAAAAAAAAGAAGATTATCTTTACTCACTTGAAAGTGAATTTCGAAGATAATGTGCTTATCTTCCAGTCGAAACGCCTGAATATTATGTTTGTAGGTTACTGTATCGAAGGTCTGTAGCGAGTGAGTGGCCGAGCGGGTAAGCCAGTGGAATCGTAATACATAGCCATAACATCGGCAAGGCTAGCTCGCTCCATGGTTCTGGTAGAACAAGTCTTCTCAGATAAGGACTATACACCGTAGGTTCAGTGTACACATCTGGTTCATGTGTACTTTAAAGAACCTAGTACATCGTTCGAGACGAGTAGGTGTATTAGTTCACACACGGCCACTGTCACAAACTCATATATATATATATATACACTGGGCCCTCTGAAAGAACAGTCTTAGACTGTATATTTAGACTTGGTGACGTACCTGCATGGCTGTTCGCAGGGACACCCGTCACTTAGATAAGTGAAATTCTTGGCGAAATCTTCAACACATTCATCTTTCAATAAAAACAATAAATACAATATCATTGATTTAATTCACATCAATGAAAAATATATCGTGCTCTTATCTATGTTTGTATCTCGATAATAGGTAATATATATTGTGATTGGCTGTTTTGTATCACGTGCTCTAGGCTATTTAATCGCATTCAACAGTTAGAATTAATCAATGGTACTAATTAACGATCAGCCTTTTTGCAAACAAATTGCGAATTTTGTTCCATTCTGTAATAGGCCTACCATTATAATGTTGCTGTTTAAATATGTGTGATGATGTGATATTTGTTTTTGTTTACCCTCTGTATGATTAGAAAGGTCACATGCCCTTACTGTCTTTTCTTCTATACTCAAATGCGTCTCGTTGTTAGGATAGTATACGTCATAACATTTACATGTTTCGATTAGTTTTTGTTGGTAGCAAGTCTTAGTACAGGTCTGAAACAGAAACAAATAAATATAAACTTTCTAAAAAACATGTTCTTACAGCAAAATAATTGTTATGTTTTACTTTATCAAACCATCACTTCTACTACTGTCCTGCTACTTCACTGTATCAATGTCTATAATATAGGCCTACCGCCTGTGTATAATACAGAAATACATCTTTACAAAATTCAAACATTTGGAAAGCCGCAAGTTCCATCATACCGTATAACTAATATTGTAAATTGTGATTGTTTTTATTAAGCATACTGCCCTCAATGAAGTGCAATAATGTTAAAGTCTCAAGCAATCGACTGCTGACTAAATTGTTTTTTTTTTCTGCACTGGTCATCCTCCGTATCATCAAATCATGCCATCACAATCATTTTAATCATCGTCATCTTATCATAACATCAGCATCTTCATTTAGCTACTAACCTGTTGACTGTATCTCACTCCATACATTGAATAGTGATCAACATAGTCTTCAGTATCTTCTAAGGACATACAAGGTCTTAATGATCTTGATATTCGGTCAATTTTCACCTGTAATGTGTAATTTGATTAATGAAGCTACTTCATTTTCTTGTGCTACTTTATTCGCTGTTTAAAATATTTTCCTAAAAAACTACTGACATTAGAATGTTTCAGTACATACATTCAAACATTTTCTGCTTTAAGTTTGTTAAAAACAAATTTTATAACAAGAAGAATGTTACAAATGATGTCGGTCACCAATAGATAATAGACGAGAGAATAGGCTGCACTAACTTTATATACAAAAACACACACACAAAAGGTAAGTTAATGTAAATTCAATTTCTTTATATAATTGTTCGTATATTTCTGTTTATGAATGTTAATGAATTTCATTGGAGATTTCATCCCTTTTTGTGGACAGACACGAAAGTGTAATATTCCACAAGAAATCGATTGATTGACTCGGTATTATAGTTCGTTCTTACAATGTAAATCTAATTTACATTGAAACTATAGGCTATAATTGACAGGTCTCTTTTGATAATGCCATCAGACAATAATGACAAACACTAACTTTCACATTATAATGATGATAAACAATCATACAGTTATTTTCAAGAGAATATCAGTGTGTATTGTAGTGTGTATTATAGAAGAGGAATGAATATCCAATATTCAGTATTTAAAATTTTCTTTTTCAAATAATAAACAAAACATATAATTAAAAAAATCATTAGTCTCTCCATGAAAGGCATCTTTAATTCATTACGAATAAAGTCAATATAAATATAGTGACAGGAGACAGTTTAGACTAGGGAAAAGAACAGGAATGAATATTCAATTCAAAATTTAATTTTCGTTTTAAAATAATAAACAATATATAAATGAATGAATGAAAAAGGAAGCACAAAAAGCCTCTTGAATTAATTACGATTAAAAACAAAATATATTATTGCTGCATTTATAAAAACAGTTTAGGTATTAAGAGATAGACAATACATATGGAACGATTAATTGAAAGTTCAACATCATCTAACTATACTTATCTCCTTAATCACCAACCCCCTTCCCCTCCACACACTCTATTCACTAGAGACGGACGGACGGAAATGTAAATAAATAAGCACAAAATATGTTCAACTTCAAACAATATTCCTAGGCTTCTTTGTGTTTATAAAGATAGCATATGATCTTACTTTTCTTAATGCGATTGATGTGTGGTAGCCAGGTGGAACAAAGTAACCCTCGTCCTCTGGAAAGGGCATTCTGTTTTGGTCGTGAACCACAACCCGTACCCCTGCGCTAGACGAAACATCATACAGATATTCATCTTGCTCAATAAACAACACCAAACGCAAACCTGCAATAACAATACATCATCATTATTTTTTTATATTCCTTCCAGCAGACAAATAAACAGAATACAAAAACAAACATGATACAAAAACAAAAGAAGTGGAGAGCTGAGGAGAGCAAGTACAATAACCCCTCCACGCTAACTTCCAGTATATTAAATAATTATTACAAATAACATTAAAATAATAGAAATATGTTTATATACAACAAAAATATTATTGCATTATTAGTTAGTATACGAGTGCTTGCAAAAATGTGAACGCATTTTGACTTTAAACTATTATCTGAAAGGAAAGTAAATGTTTTAATTGAGAATACAGTACTTTAGTATTGCAAAGTAAATGGAACGAGTTGAGTTGTGGCTTGGTGGTTATGATGCTTGGCTACCACTCCAAGGGTCCTGGGTTCGAATCCCGTCAGGATTTCTAAGGACAAAATTACAACTCTACCCCAAAAGACTTGTAATAAGACTTTATTTATGTAGAGCATCTTGTGTATATGTTTGTCTTGTGAACCTCTGAGGGTCCCTAATGATCAGCAATTGCTGGATGGATCACCCTTATTAAAATATGGTAAAAAAACACACAAAAAAACTAACAGTTTTTGACATGATGTTAGTCTGAACATTTCTATATCAAGGTGGTATAGATACAGATTTTGAGTGCCATCATTTCACTAACATTCAAGATCAATCAGGCTAATCAACGCAAATCGCTCATTCTCCTTATACACTTATTTACGGTATATATGTTTTAATAAAACACATTTAACAAATTTACTAATAAAATAAAACGAAAAGATACGAATGCATTTACTCCTTGTGAGTGTCGCATACACCACGCTCTTATGAGTTAATCAAACATAACATATTCTCCTTATTCTAATAAAATGATATTATAATATGTTCAGATGTTTTCGATATAATATCAAAACAATTTTTGAAACGAAAACAATCCTATACTAATGAACCTTAATATACTTTACCTGAACTTGGTCCAGACGATTTAGTCCGTTTTGTCGTAAAATCTGATATTTTGTCCTTTTTTCTATTGAAGGTATAGCAGTTACCATGAAATGAGTTGAAATATTCAAAGGTAAAATTTCTAAAAAAAAAATGTTACATAGCATTATTATAATAATAAATAACAAGTATTAGGAGATGTGATAATCAGTTTTATTATTATACGGTATTTTAACGGATATAATGTTTTTGTACGTTGGTCCACCTGTCCATATGTAACTTCCCTTAACACAAACCATAATTATGAATTATAAGTGAATTACCAGTTAATAAAATATTTTAGTGTTTTTATTGATTGATATATAATAATTATATTATGTACAGTAATTCCATTTGTTACGCAACCGTAGCTCGTTCCGCGATGTTGTAAAAATACTTCAAAGTGTCGTGAAAACTGTTTGTTCAATGCTAATATACAAAGGTGTTCAACCACTTAAGCAAAATAATTAATATCATATGTATTGAAATTTACGTTTGCGTTTTTGAAGATCAAGAATATCAGATTAAAAATCACCATAAAAATGTTATTGTTTAATCTTCATGGTGTTTAGAAAATAATAATTATCATATTGTTTGAAGGTTTGTATGATGAAATCAAATGCTGATATGAAGTGTACCGCAACTTTATATCAACAATAATTATCATAATATTGCGTGGGATAAATAAACAAAAAGTCTTACTCATGAGAACAGGCAAATCCTGCCCATGAGCAGCTGACCAGCAAATCTTTTATCTGGTGTCCGAGTTTCTTTCTTTCTTCAAGGTTTTGGTCAGAAAGTAAGGTTGCAAGTGTTTCCATTTCCTCACGAGCCATTGTCTCAGTCTCATATGCATCAGGCTTCGAGATAAAGTAGTCCCAACCTTGGTATTCCACTTCTTCCACCGGCCCTACATCATTGGGTCCATTTTCTTCTTCTGGTGGTAATCCATCACACTACAACACATTAAAAAAATAAATAAAACAAGTTGAGTACAAGTTTTAAAGGCCAGGTGCGGGCCAAAAATTTCTATTGATCATACATTCCAATAATTATCGATCTATAGATTCCCCTATGTTTCATAGTTTTGGAATTTTATTTGTGTTACACGAGCTTGTTGAAAATAAGCACTTTCTTATATTACACAGTAACATCTCTATTCTTTTGTACACAAATTTTGTAAATAGAGAAGCATTTTAAAAAGCTATGAAAAATAAACGGTGTGGTACAAAATGTTATCAGATGACTAAATATAGGTAATATAACTTGAATTTTACATTTCTGGTATTTTAATTCAACTTCAGATTTTTATTTTTATGCCATAGCAACAATTATCCACCGTATATTCACCATTTTTTTCACCTTCTAGGGAGTCACCAGACATGTTATTACATTAGGTTAAACTACCTTACTACTGAAAAAAAGTCTTCCTGCTTTTTATGGCAGAATTTTGTAAAATGTTGAATTTGACCATATTAAGGGATTCATGTTTTTTCGTCTTGATTTCTGTTACAAATATTTGATTTATGTACAATTAACCAGATATTATATTTAAAATTCTTGTCTGTACCTGAGCTTAAAGTTAAAACATGAAATCCTATTAAATCTAAAAAGCGTGATTGCAATTAATTTTATATGATAAATTAAAAAAAATTATAATAAGAAAACATTACAACGATTGATTTGTTTATCGACCAAATGGCCCCTATGGCAAGGTGATCAAGTAATCGATTATAGACAAAGCCAGCCGTTTACTTTTTAAAATGTTTTCTTTCAGACATCTATCAAGTATCGATTTAGATGTACTATAATTAATTGACTGGTATATCTTTATTCAAAAATGAAAACAACAAATTTACAAAAAAATTCATAAAATATAGCAGCATTTAGGGACGCATGCGTCCCAAGCTGAATTGCATTTCATGATAACATTAAAACAAGTGAAAACAATTTAAAAAAAAAAAAAAGGATCGAAGGGCGCAACTCACAAATTAAATTCGTTGATTAAGTTAATCAAATAAGGTAGAGGACTGTTACTATGGTTCAGAATATCAGATATGCGTACACAGAGTTTATATTGATTATAACTTTAAGTATGGAACACAATTTAAAAACGGTATTCTAATATAAATAATACATAGAAATGTTTGTTTGTCGATAATATTGCCTGAGAAATTTATTTAGAAAAATTGAACTTCTATATTATGATAATATTGATTGATGAGCAAAGTAAATTATTATATTTGATTCGAATGCTGATTTTTTTTTTGTATTTGGTATAAACCGTTTTCTTTTCAGATTTGAAACATTTGAACATTGATATTGTGTATCAGTTGAGGCAACAAATAGATAATGTGACATGCCTCGAGATAATTTAATTTATCATACTATTATTGTAGTAATGATTGCAAAAACAAACCAATTAAACATAATATAATATGGAAATCAAGAATAACAGTTATTAAAGGGTTTATCAAGATTTAAAAAAAAATCTTTTCAGATTTGAAACATTTGAACATTGATATTGTGTATCAGTTGAGGCAACAAAGAGATAATGTGAAATTCCCTGAGATAATTTAATTTATCACACTATTATTGTATTAATGATTGCAAAAACAAACCAATTAAACATAATATAATATGGAAATCAAGAATAAAAGTTATTAAACGGTTTATCAAGTTTTAAAAAAAATTGAAATTAAGGGAACATGAAGTTTATTCTTGGAAATGAATATTTCGTTTGAAGATTTTAATGAACTGACTGATACATTTTGAAAAAAGACTCTCGTAGTTTTAGAGAGAATGTATTTTTGGGAAGAAATAAATATTGTTAATATAATAATACTGTATTAATTCGTTTCAGTAGAAGAGAGAAGTTTTTCACTCTATTCTTTCCACTCTGGCTATATCATTTCTTAAGTTCTTTTAGTTCAAATCATGCACTTCTTATTTTTGTGGATATTATTTTAATTGTGAATTTAAATATAAATAAACTTACCTGATCGCTTTCTTTTTTCTTATTAGAATCTTGTAATTCTGGATCGCTTACGTTTTCCAGTTTCGACACTCGAATCGGATTGATATTACAAATGGTAACAGCAGGGAATTCTAGCTCACTATTATATTCAATATCAAGCTGAACATCAACCGGGTACGTTAAAAACTTTTCCACAAGTTCTTTACTCTGATAAATTAAAAATCCAACTGCAATTGAGAACAGAAGGCTCCAGATAATCTTTCCTATCGTTGTTTCCGATCGAAGAATATTTGGTATTCCATGAGCAGTTGTGTTTTCAAATACGGTACACATCATATTTTTGAACGTTTTTTCTTCTTTTGTTCCACTACTCGTTGGAGAATCTTGTTTGTCAACAAATGCGTTTCTGTATTGGGTTCCTCCGTACGGAGGTTCCAGTTGGTTCGCCATTTCCAATGATGTTTTAAAGTCAGGGTAGGCTACGATAAACCTTCTTTTTCTGATGTCATCGAATACGTACGACTCGTTGACGTTGTCATGTCGAAATGCAGGGCCAATTATAGAATCTTTAAAATAAGTACACACATAAATTGATTTTTAAATTATTCACCGGGACAACCTATAATTCTATAATTACATGTGAATACAAATATGGATAGATATATTCTGTATAATTATTATGAATGACACGCTACCTGCACAATTTTATCACACTGAGTTGGAGCTTTCTTTTTTATAGCCAATCAAAATATTCATAGTATTAGTCCCCACAATATAACAAAATTCACTTAGAAGAAATTAGGATTTTGTTTAAGTAAAAAATTATATTTTATCAAACAATAAGGAATGTTTGAGTCTAAACATTAACTTTAAAAAAATGTATACGACTCAAAAAAGTTTAATCATTGTAAATCCAAAGATCTATGCATACTCATGGTGACACGCTCCTATTGACACCTACGTCATGACAGACAACTTCCATTATCACTTGTTAATACAAAATAATAGCCTAAAGAGCCTTGTGTAAATGAAGAAAGTAATAATTGTATTCGACACGGAAAAATGTGCGTGTTGTTGCATTGAGCAGATTGATAATTGCTCAAAAAGATAGAATAGACCTATCAAACTGTCTACGAAAGAATACCTCTCCACAGAATGAAAGTTAACAGTATGTGTCTTTGTGTAATCTATGCGTAAAAGTCTTCCAAAAATTGACATAACCAAAATGCTTGATTGAAGAAACACGGCCAACTTTATTAACCTTATACTAAACTACAAATAACAATGGTTTACGTAGATATATTGGCATTTCCTAAACTGTCAGTATAATTATTATTACCTTTTTCAAATATTTGAACAAGGGTTAAGCTGCCACTCTAGTGTCAAGATTGGAACTAAAGCATCAGTAAACGTCCCCCAGTTTCCTGTATTGATGCCGTCCGCAAATGAACTAAAGCATTTGAAATGACATTAGGTGGGCCTACATGCTATATATCTCTTAATTCAATGGCAAGTTTCAACAAACCAAGAACATTAAAGCAGAAGTCGTCGTTACTTACTCCAAATATAATTGTTCTCGGTTTGAGTATACCTAATAATGGATAAACAACCCAATACATTCAAAAGATGTTCTTAAATTCGGGATATTTATCTGAAATCAGTTCAAGGGAAAAGCTATTGTTTACCACAAAAATACATTACGCCATTTACTAGGCATGCGGCCACCACATCCATTAACATTGTTTTTCTATTCATGAAAGTGCACTATTGAATTAATACAAAACATTAATATGAAAGTTAAATGATGTAATGAATTAATATATTTCTTAGATAATTGATCTATTAACCTACACTTGAAACCTTTTAGCTAAACTAACATAATTTTAAAACCAAACAACAATAAAATCAAATCAATAACTTTCTTTCAATAAATCAATCTTCGATTGCGTACCGTATGCAATTGATAATTAACAATCGATAGAAATTTAAATACATACACATATTAAACACCATAGAAGAGTGAAATTCACTCTTCCTTAAGTGGCGATAAAATTGAACTTATTTGTACACTGACGCTGTTTGGATGCAATTTCTGAATTTAATTCCGATCTTTATCTAAATGATGGAAAAGGTACCTTAATAATTAAAGACTTGTTAGCCATGTACGTCTTTCTTCCAATGGTCAGCAAATGCCGTAGGACAAATTTCAGTTATATAGAATAGGTTTATACATGAATACATTTCTTACGATACGAAACACAATATAAATTATTACAATAATTACACAGCGATGGGATTAAGTGTCTAATATTAACTTTCGAAATATAATTACTTAAACAATGTTTTAATGTAAATATGTATATGTTTGTATGATGTAGTATGTTTAAGGGATATTAGCCATTGACGGCATTTGCAGCAATAAAGAAATTGAATTGAATTTTGTTCCATGTTATAATAGACAAAGGTACACAACAACCCTGAAATTATATTTCTTAAAACCTTGATTTTCAAATAAAAAAGACCCTTTTTAACAATGCGATCGGAACGATACGGTCTCATTAAGGGTCGTTGATAGTAAAATAAGCTTGGACTGATACTTATTATAATTATCGACCTTTAATTAGTTTACAAACAAAGTGCAAGCACATGAGGGTTACATTGATCTTCTGAAATTGTGTTTACAATTGTTGGTTAAATATCCAATATTAATGTCACATGTTAGATATTCACTTTGACCAAAAAATAGGGGAAGCTGTCAGCCAATATGTTTTAGATTGAATTTAATAATAATAATATACTGTTTAACTGGTAATTTTGCACTTTTAAAAGTAACTTCCTTTTTATATTTTTTGGAGACACTACGTCTTTAAATACATGTTTACATATGGGATTAATATTCAAATAGGCCTACATAGATAAAACAATAAAATGAGGTTGGCAATAGATAATTATATATTACATATTTAACAATGGAAATAAAGTAAAGTTTTAATAGTAAATAATAATTATATATATATATATATATATATATATATATATATAAGTTAAGTTGCAGATAATGATGTAGAAGATTAAGCTTAACCATTCTATGTATCAGATAGAGTTACTACGTAAAGAAATAATAAAAATGACAAATATGTTGGTCACCAAGGCCAAATAACAAAACATTGTAGGTCTCATCAACAACAAACTTACTTTTGGCGATTTCTGTCACGAAAGCCTACGAAAACAAAAACTCGCGTTCGACTCGTCAACAAGACAACCTCCGTTAAACGAGTTCGTTCACCAAGACCAAAAAAGAGAATTTCGTACGACTCTTCGACAAGAAAACTTATCGTTAGGCGATTACGTTCGACCAAAACAACGAAAAAACTCGCGACAAAAAAACTTAGCTTCATACGATTCCAGACACCAAGTACAAAGAACAAAGTGGCGTACGATTCATCAACAAGGAATCTTAATATTAGGCGATCCGGCCAAGCATGACCAACGAAATAATTCGATCAAACACACATACAACCTTAATTCTTCATTATCCTAATATGAACAAGTGACTCCACTGCCGTCGCACCTTTTAGATATTCCGACGCCACTCGTCAAGTCGATTGTATTGTTGCATGATTAATTTCGACATTATAGATAATTATGCTGTTATCTTAAGAATAATTTGACAAACAAATCTGTATCAGTGATTTGTAAGGATTTTAATAGGTTGAATATCATCAAGACAATTAATAAGTAGGCAAAAATAAAGGAATACAGAACACTAAAGATAAATCTAGATTAAGCTGACATTATGGTTGTTAAAAGCCTAACGAATAATTTATTTGACCTCCGTTAATAAAGCAAGCGACAAAAGATAATTCCGCAGAGGGCCTAATCAGTTTCCAGTTAAGCTCGAGGACCAGTATGAATACCTTTATTGAAAAGTTCGTAGTTTGTTTCAAACGAACCATTCATGAAATGTCTCCTTTTCAAATTAGGAGCAGCACTGTTTATATATAAATTGAATTTTACCTGTTCACGGTTGTGTTGTAAATACTGTACGACGCAACAAGTACTTTTCACGTTGTCCGAAAACTCTTTGATAATGTCCGTTGATAATGTCCAACAGTAATGTCGACCATCATCAGAATATTACAATTTTTAATTAACACAGACATTATATTATGTCGATCACCTACTGAATACCAAGTACGAAGTGACACCTGACGAGTACTTTATTTATATTACTTCGCACCATTGTTATGCAGATCTGATTTCCTGGAGTACATTTTATGTGCGCTAGACAAGTAGTATTATAGAATACATTTTACAATTTACCAGTTTAAACCCAGTACCACGGGTTTCTTTTAAATGTAAATATTGCTCATTTAGTGTACAGTATGTGATTATTTTGGATCAGGAAAATAACAATTACCACAGAGAATGAAATCAGTATTATGGCCCTCGGTCGGCATGATCGTCGCATATGATCTAATTTGGTCAAGATTAATAATCAATGGTTTAGGCACCTTTGTACATAATTTCAGCGTCTAAATTAAGTCAATGCTAGGCTATCATTTTAAATATAGCATAAAACCTTCATCTTCGTGTCGTTTGATTCGATAGTACCATTTCACTCTTGTCCGATCGTACGTCATTAAATTACACCAAGGAACGCCCATCAATGATTGATGATCAATCCGCAAAAATCGCATGGATTATGAATTTGACTTGAAAGTCAGTGTGCATGCGCAAAACCGAGCTGTAGTTATTTTTAAAGACTGGTGGCGCTATAATTCAATCCCTTGTTTACTCAATATTATTATACAGTAGCAATTGAAAAATATTAAATAACTAAGCTGTTTATAACTTTAGTTTTGTATTACGGTCAAATGCTTATACAAATTGTTGAATAAATTCCCTGAATGGGGAAAGTAGAATTTTAATTAATTTAAATTGTTAAAACAACCTGGTATGTGAAATTCTTAAAAACAATGAATGCACAACTCGATACACCAGAATGGATAAATATTGTCTACTTAATAAAATACCAAATATATTTATACTGCATGGCCTATAGGCCTATTCTAATCTGCAAATTATGCTAATATCATTTCATGATACGTTATGAACAAAAATGTGCTTGGATAGTTGGTTGCAGGTTATCTTTCAACATTAAAAAAGTTGCTTACGTGTTTATCTTTCAACATTTAAAGAAATAAGCATAGTAAAGAAAAAGTATGCACAACAATTTTAGTCATCGTGAAAATGACACATACTATTAGTATACAATAAGAGTACATGCACAACAATAATAATAATAATGTAATATATACTTCATTAAAATATATACCGGTAGAGCTGTAGTTTGGTGGTTAACGTGCTTGCCTTCCAATCCTAAAGTTCAATCTTGACCTAGTGCCAGGGTTGTAACTCACGACTCTTTTAACTCCACTCCCTAAGCCTCAAATGAGACTTAATTTATAAGCATGATAAATTATAAAATAGTATATCTTGCTTATAAACTTACAACCTGTAATTGGCGAACTGTGCTCACTTTTGTATGAAAAAAAAAACAACTATAGAGTTATAACCATAATGATAATAATATTTACCTGTAGCAAATATCTCCATCGTTATGTCATCAACAAACCGTCAAAATAAAGAGACGGTGACGAGGCAAAACTCTAAAATACAGTGAGTTGTGATTTCACAGCATTCAATGTTCTAATGACAAATAACAATAAAAACGGGCGATTGATTGACAAATGCAGTATTGTCTAATTATATTTATATTAGAAATATAGTTTAGTTTGAGGTCGTCAATAATGAGATGGTATAACAGCTTGGAGGTAACAATTGACTTTAATAATTATTCAATTATCGTTTCAAATAATTAAATGATTGCATTTAAATCTGATTGGTAACCTGCACACAAGTGTAATTGCTAAAATTAAGAACAAGAAAAACAAGAAAACAGAGAACATGATGATTTTAAAATAGAAAAAAGTAAGTAAAAGTAAAAGGCGAATTTAAGTGTTGTTCTTTTATAATAAGCAATAGGTACTCACATTCCTCTTCATTATTGTCAATTTGCTGTTTTGAATAGTAATGGTCTTCACATGATAATAATTCACGCCCTCTAGCATGATGTTGTGACTCTTTAGTTGTTTCGCAATTTAAATAGCGCCCACCTTTTCAACAAAAGTCATTTAGAAATGCATGTATATACCTGTTTGTTTGTATACAGATACGTTTGTTTATCTTTTCGAGTTTTTCCAAACATTTACACACCCACAGCCCATACCTATTCGTTTCCAACTAAAATCGATGACGTCACAAAATCTAATAAAAATCTCGATATAATGTGCAATATCAGCCGACTTATTCAATAGCATGCCCTCTTTTTCTGAGCGCTGGTTTATTGTGTTCGTTACCATATTATCCTCATTATCGATATCATCAAAACAAAAACTTTCATTAAATGTTTCTCACCTCTTTAAATCATCATGATTAATATTGTATGCATATTGTATATGAACTATTATAGGGTCACTATTCCCATCATCAGTATTATTATTATGCCAGTCAACAAGACCATAAACATCAGCATCTACTAGGCCTAGATCACCACTTGTTATGCCTACTTCATTCAGCATTGTCACCTTGGAAACATGTAAGTTTCATCTGTTGTTTATCCCACCATTCTTCGTCAACCTCTTCCTCTCTTACGTCATATTAAAACTTATAAAAGACAACCTATATATGTATTAATTTATTTTCATTTGGATGTAAATAAAAACAGCAAAAATTAAAATGAGTAAAAAACATTAAAAAAAACAAACAATGGATTTAAAACAACGCTAGCAATACATTATAGTGGTCTTGTATAATATATAGTTACTATAAATATCATCATATACTTTACATTGCAATCGAAGCAGTGAAGCAAATGTACAGAGTTTGTGAACGTAGTGCGCATGTCTCAAACAAAGCAATAGACAAGCAAGAAGACGTCATATAGATTAATACACACACGCTTGTTTAGCACATAATATCGCATATTATCAGGCACACTGGAGTGTATACATAGTTTACTCTGGGATAAATAAAAGCGATTGAAGCGAAATAAAACACAAGAATATATCTTAGACGAAGGTGAAATTAAATCAAAATATTTATCTACAGACTTAATAAAATATTAGGAGATTTTGTAATAACTAACTATAGATACATATCGCAACTAAAGACAATATTTGCGTGCGCTTCATCAATATGCGTTGTGTATGCGATGCGCTTAAAATTGATGTGTTCTTTCAAGCAAGTGTTTTCGTAATGTGGAAACGCATGCGCAGCTTAAATGTCAACCGCTTCTACCGGTCGTGCACGAGTAACATACATGATGCGTAATTAGTATCTAATTAACAAGGTATTATATATAAACGTTAATATCTTTGTATAATTTGTTATCTATGTTTCTATAATCCTATATTTGTATTTACAATAATGACGCATTTATTTATGTAATATACAATAATGTACATACACGTTTTATATACGTGTCACACACGATTTAGCATAATGCCTATATCAACAGAAGTATCGAAACGTGACGCATAATTAAAGAAAATGAAAGCATTATGGCGACTACTTACCATACGCCCTTTGTAATTATATATAAATAGGTATAAAGGCAAATTTGCTATAATAACGGAGATATTTTGTCATTAGGTATAAACTACCTTATTCTAAATGCTACAGTATGTCACTATGTAATGTTTTAAAGTGTACAGCCTTCTTGGTTATATCTTAACGATCCTCATCAGCATACATTCAATATTTATAGCTTTTATATATAATTTATTATATTATTTATAATTCATATCATTTTATATTATATGTTTACATATTCCATTTACAATGCGATCCTTTTGGTATTTGTAGCTTAAATCAGCCTGAACGGAAGCAGTATATTTGGCCTAAATAAAGTCAGTGGGCCGCCGCGCTCGATCACTAATAAGCTGACACTAATTGCTGTTTTCAACAGGCTGCTGTGTATTTCTGGAGGTGGGCATGTCCCAATCCTCCGATGCGCAGTGAAACCAAATTGCATTCTTATTCTCATTGTTTTCCTGGCCATGTAAAGTGGATTCATCCAGAGATCTAGACTTCATTTGCGAACAAGCACCGTTGATAATTTTGCTCATTCCACGGTAGCGATGCATCGAAAGATCAGGTGACATTCCCAGCCTGATACCAGCTGCTTTTGTTACATCATCAGTACATGGATCTGACACTGTCCTGTTCACTTCTACTTTGGTGGATCGTTCGGACGGAGGGGTTATAATCTGACCATCAGAAGGACAGCTGTCACTCGTTGGCTTAGGTTCCGGAGACGATGGCTCTCTTTGTAATGGTTTGTGATTACACAATCTCAACCCAGTCGTAATTCCACTAAGCAAACCAGGTCGAATTTTATTTTTTCGTGACTTGCCTTTTCCTATTGATTTTTTAGCAAGTCTTGGTTGAGGACTGTTTGTTAGGCTACCCCCTGAATCCGTTGACGAAGCATTTTCTTTGTCGTCATCAATGGTTACGCGCTTAGGTTTAGGTCCTTTCAAGCTTTGGATGTCAGGACTTGCTGGAGATTTCGGTCTATCGTCCCCTGAACTGATGGCTGTTCTTAAGGCTGGCTTTAGTGACTTAGGTGAGCAAACGTGTCCATTCCCTTCTTGATCAGCTTTGATCCACGTTGTAGTATATCCATTGTCCAACTTCTGTACTACAACAATTCCTTCATCTGCGCCTTCATTTTCGACGGTACTGCTACCATGTTTCATAGGCGAGTGTTTGCGAAGTAGTGGTTCCGTTTCATCGGTTTCCCTCGCGTCATCCGTGGTAGGAGTGACGTCGTATTGATTTTGAGTAGTTAAGTAACGTTCACTTTTTGGAATTAGTTTTTCACTACAATCAGAGACAACTTCTGACGAGATCATGTCCATTCCTCTTTGTCGATTCAGTTGTCCTAAACTTGGTATACGTTGTCGATCAATAAATGCATGTAAATCATTTGTATCGTAATGGTCATGCACGCCACACGTGTGATGTCGATGTGGAGACATTTGGATGTCCGGATAGTCAACAGATGTATACGGATCAGAAGCCAAACTACTTGAGCTCTGACGGTTTGCGTGATCCGTGTAAGTAGTAGAACTAAGACTTCGATTCCTTGGATATCTGGGTGGTGGTAGTCGATCAGCAGAATGGGACAACTTTACTTCTGGAACAACTGGTACCATTTGGAATTCAAGACCAGCAGTTTGACAGCAGCTCTGTGCGCTATCGAGTTTACTGTTACAACCCTGTGGAGGCATTCTATTTTCGCATGCACTGTTTTCGGCTTTGTTTCGCTCAGCTTCAATGACAACATCAATAGTAGCAAAGTCCACATCGTTATCATTGCTAACCAAACTGAGTAAGCTGCCGTTTTTCTTAGCTTTATCATAAGCATCGCGTCGCTTCAATGCCTTCTCTTGCTTACTTTGTTCTTTGTAGAATTCAGAAAAATTATTTACGATAATTGGAATGGGAAGCGCAATGAACAGTACACCAGAGACACAGCACACTGCGCCGATAAGCTTTCCAAGTTCCGTCGTTGGATAAATATCTCCATAACCGACCGTTGTCATTGTGATAGCTGCCCACCAAAAGGCCGCCGGTATGCTCTTAAAACCTGTATTCTCTTCATCTTTTTCTGCAAAATATTCTAAACTGGAAAACAACATTATTCCGAGTGCTAAGAACAAAATGAGCAAGCCAAGTTCCTTGTAACTCCTCTTCAAAGTGAATCCCAATGATTGTAGCCCGGTTGAGTGTCTGGCTAACTTCAGGATTCGAAGAATTCTCATGATACGGAAGATCTGAATAATCCGCCGTACATTCTGGAATTTTAGAACCTGTTCGTTGGATACAAAGAGGGTAATATAGAAAGGCAAGATTGCCATTAAATCGATCATGTTTAGCGCACCTTTAAAGAACTTCCATTTATCCGGTGCTGATACCAGTCTTAACACGTATTCTAGTGTGAACCAGGCTATACACACTTTCTCTATCATAATTAGATGTTCATTCTCATGTTCATGTCCATCTTCATCAACTACTGTAAAATTGTCTATTGTGTTTAAAGATAGTGCGATGGTCGATAACACAATAAACAATATTGATATTACAGCCACGACCTGAAAGATACAAACCATGAGTTATTTATTATTTGAATGTACCAATTATTGAAGTAAAGCATCTTGTCTACAAGTTAAGCTTTAACGTTGGAAACTTAGCTTTAGAGTGTAAACTAAAACGCTTGTTTATTCACAGGCCTAATAAAAATGCGCACCTAAAGCCGATTTTCCACTAGGCGAATTTGTTCGCGCGAATCGAAGGCGTCAGCTAATACGCATGCGTAGAGAAGGATTTGGAAGACGTAAACATATTTATTTGACATTCTATATTTTGTATTATTATTTGTCCTCAGTGAGGAAATTCGGATTAGGCCCTCCACGGACCCACGGCAGCCAGCAGTGCAGCGCCTACCATATTAGGCAATGAGAGTAAAGCATCTTGCCTAAGGATGCAATTAGTATGGTACAGATAACCTCGAACCCATGCCTATCACATGCTAGTCCGATATTACCATTACACCATCACTCTCCAGTATATACAGCACCCGCCACGATTTCTAGACGGTCTCCCATCCAGAACGCAACCGGGCCCAACGTTGCTTAACTTCGGTGATCTGACGAGAACCGGTGTTTCAACGCAGTATGGCCGTATATATATGAATACACATGCGTACAAGCTGGCGCGTTCGATTCGCGCGAACAAATTCGCCCAGTGGAAAATCGGCTTAACTAATCACGAATGTTAGATGTGTGCGAACAGATACTTTGCATAGTATGTATATTGTATGTACATTTATTGAGACATACTCAGACAGGCAATTAGAATTTGAGAAACATCTGCCCGAACAAATCTCCTTCTAGCTTTTGTAAAACTAAAACAAACTTTGGATAATTAGAAAGTTATCAGTGATGAAGGAATTTCGAGATGTGGACTATCATATTGCCATTCTTTGCATCAGTGTTATCAGTTCATAGAATAAATTAAGGAAAACATTTTAGTTTTAGTTTTAGGCCTAACCAAGAAATAATTTACACCTGGTTCTGTACATGTATAGCTGCGAATGCTTTAAGCACTAGAACGCAATTCAAGAACGTAGACGCAACGAAAACGTGTAAACCAATGACAAACGACAGTTCTAATAATCAATCGCTTGTGATTGGTCAAATCACCTATTAAAGAAAATCTTACATACTGTCTACTACTACGTCTCAGGTTGAGATTTTTAAACTTTATATTGAGTGAAATACCAAAAATAATAATGGCTATGAACGTTAAGTATCCACTTCTTCTTACATTCATGTATTTTGTTATTAAGAAACGAGAAAAAGAAAACTATTTCGTCAAGTCAATTGATCTATGTTAACTGTGACATCATTAATGGCAGTATATAGTACTTAATACTAGTTAGACCAAATCTAACATTCTTAAACGCCTCTAGAATATTCATGTCTCGTCTAAAACTACTTATTCTTTATAACTCTAAAATCAAGAGGATTTTTTTTCCTGGCAGTATTGAGATGACAATATTACAAAATCTATGCTGCAGAATGTTTTCAAATAAGTACATTCATTTTATATATTTTTTTATTTATAAAAATGTATAACGTATATTCTCACAGTTTATTTTGATATATATAATTAAAAATGAAAAGGAACCTGCATGGTAAAATTAAAAATATTATTATTATGATAATTATACATTTACAGAAACGTGTAATCACCGATTTATCACGGAATTTTAATTTGTAGCAATCATAATGGGATTTCAATAGTCAAGTCCATTAAACTAAATGCTAATCATTTGAATAAAAATCTCAACCAACAACATACAAAAAAGGAGAGATTATTACATTCTTGTGTTTTAGTTGGGAGAAACTGACATGAAGAGATATTGGGCATTTGAAATTGTAAAAGAAAATGATGAAAACTGCAAAGACGCGGTTTCTGACCGGAGATAATTATTGATAACGCGGTCAAGGAATAATACAGTACAAGTTCAGTGTTAATACAAAAACATTGCCAAAATGAATCGATGTGACTGATGACGTCAACATAAAACATAACATTTACCGATATCATGTTGTTCAGAAAAATAAAAGTCAGTCTGTAACCAACAACATACAAAAAACCCACGATATACCGTTGTATCAATAGTTACTGTATGCGTACGTGTTTAATTTTCAATATAAGATTTCAACATTTATCGTGACGTCAGAGAATCCGGAATTGTCGTACATGGTGCTATTCTTATCTAATTACCAGTTTGTGGATTGTGGATTTTGAAAATTAAAAAAACAAAACAAATTGAAGTATAGTATGGAAACCATTAAAAAGCACTGTATTCTATTTGATAGACGATATGATAAATGATGCTATTTCCAAGGGAGGTACCGACAATTAATTTAAAATATCGAATGTTAAATTGACTACGAGCGACAGGTATTACGTCATTGCCATGGCGAACACGAGCGGCGAAATGTCAACTATTCTCTTTGTAAATTTAAATGATTATGATTTAGTTTCTAGTGGGATTTGTAGACTCGATGTCGAATTCTGAATAGTTAGTATTTTTCTTTCGGTTTATTCCAGGTTATGTACACTGGAAATAAAGAAAATACAATTTTAAGACACTTCATGTTAAAATACAAGTGATTTCAACATAGACTTTATGGTTCTACGTGCATTTTATGATGCAATTATTAACGCCCGATTCTAAATATATATTGCTATATATACATATGAAGTAGTTACGGCAAACCACTGTTTATTAAAGAGTGTCACTCTTCCCTGATTGAACTAAAGTGAGTTGGGTAGTATTAGATTGAGTATTGGTCAGTTTATTGAACCAGGGAAGAAGAGTGTGACTCTTCCCTGATTGAACTAAAGTGAGTTGGGTAGTATTAGATTGAGTATTGGTCAGTTTATTGAACGAGGGAAGAAGAGTGTCACTCTTCCCTGATTGAACTAAAGTGAGTTGGGTATAGAATGCCTATTATATTGAGTATTGGTTGACAAAGTATACCCTACGTCATAAAGCCTAAGAAAAATATAATAAATCAAGGTCAATTTTAAGTACGGTTTGTAGTTCTAGGTAGCATGCACATTCGTATCAAAGCCTTAAAGCTCAGGTACAGGCATGAATTTTAAATATAATATTTGGTTAATTGTACATATATCAAATATTTGTAACAGAAATCGAGACGAAAAAACATGAATTTCCCTTAATATGGTCAAATACAAAATTTGGCAAAATTCTTCCATAAAAACCAGGAAGACTTTTTTTCAGTAGTTAGGTAGTTAACCTAATTTAATAACATGTCTGGTGACTCCATAGACGGTGAAAAAAGATGGTGGATATACGGTGGATAATTTTTTCTATAGCATGACAATAAAAATCTGAAGTTGAATAAAAATATCAGAAATGTAATATTCAAGTTACATTACCTATATTTAGTCATCTGATAACATTTTTTACCACACCGTTTATTTTTCATAGCTTTTTAAATTGCCTCTCTATTTACAAAATTTGTGTACAAAAGAATAGAGATTTTACTGTGTAATACAAAAGAATAGAGATTTTACTGTGTAATTGTGCTTATTTTCAACAAGCTCGTGTAACACAAATAAAATCCCAAAAATTATGAAACATAAGGGAAACTATAGATCGATAATTATTGGAATGTATGATCAACAGAAATTTTTTGCCCGCACCTGGCCTTTAAGCTCTGTCAACACTATCAAACTCTATGTGACAAACAAATGTGATGTGCTCAATGGACATGATGATGTCGTATCCCACCATATTTTGGCACATCACACTTTCAAACTCAGACAGCGTAGACAGAGCTTTAGACCTAGTATTTGAGCATGTACACTTACAATACAAATACAAAACAAAACAATATTTACATAATATTTAGAAAAGACGTTAGAAAATATATGAATGTTTGGATTAATTTAAAAGCATAATCGATTTATTAAAACGTATTCATTTGTGATATTAAAAGATATAATATCTGACAAGAGCTTGATTGAACTATCGATACAGACGATACTAATCGAATTTAATATGGTCATTAATTTCCCTAGGCGCAATATGCGTGATCGTTGAAGGTATCAATTAGAATAGGCTCGCGCAGCTAATCAAGCAAAGAACGTGACTTATCACAAACTAATATTCTACTATATTTTTACATGGTAGGCCTATAACGGTGATTGTTTTGTCTACATGTACAAATTACAAATCACAAATTATAACTCTTGCCTCTTATACAAAAATGAAGTTCTCGGGAAAATGCATTTTCAGTTCACTTGTTACTTTAAGACTGCTCGCTGGCTATTGGAAAATTCTGTCCTATCTTTTAACACTAGCAGGTTTGAAAAGTATACTCAAAAAGTGGTCCACAATTGGGACCATGGTCCCAAATGATCCCAAAATTTATTGGTAAAGATTTGGTAAAGATTTGGTAAAGATCTTGTAATTACATTTTGAGTAATCCTGCTCCTTGGCGGAGGTAAATTATGGAACTGTGTTATAATGCGCATGCGTTAAATGCATCAGCAAATTCAATGGACCTACTGTAATGAGGGTAGGTAAAGGCTATACCTACTATAAGGAAGCTATTCTTGCAAAAGATATAATTACAGGCTTACTATAATAAAAGTAGCCTCTCAAATACTACCTATATTGGTAGTCTTCTAAAAACTAGGCCGAGTGTAATAAAAGCAGCTTTTACAAAGATACACTAGTGTAGCCTAATAAAGCCCTGTAACAAAGGTATTTCTTCTAAAAGCTAGGCCTAATATAATTACCCATCTGAGAAATATTAGGAATATAAAAATCGGTTGTCTAATATTCAAAATAAATGTTCTTTCAAAAAAAAATTCAATACCGGTATATTTAATATTTTTGGTATTGTGGTTGTCTACACATTTTTAGAATGTTTAGATCTATATTACATAGATACATTATAGTGATATCTCTATGATTAAGAGTAACTGTACTTATATCTTTATTTCTTTTTTTCATGTTATCGTTCAGTCGTCCATGATTGACAAACGTGGAGAAAGTAATCTCATGATAAACTTAGAAAGTGAAATCAAATGAAAACATGTAACTGGCGATGTGTATGCCCGGCACGTATCTATTAAGTGCGTTTAGAGTATTAAATATGTTTGCTGGCTGTGAAAGCATTCAACTAATTCACTGGATAGGCCTTTATACTGTGACAACTTTATCGCATGAGATTCCAAGATAACTTCTAGAATTTCTTTATGTTTATTGAAATATATAAACAAGTGTGACCTATATTATCCTGTTTTTTTTAAAATGACTATTTTTAGTAAGTAATTTAGGTAATATCATTGTTGGTATTTATATAGCGAATGACGTAATTGGTCGATAATATTTAAATACAATAATATCATTGATATTAAACTTTGGGGAAAGATGAAAGGCTGGTAATTACAATCTATTTGATGGATATTTTTGTCAATATTTATAAATCATGTTTTTAGTACTACTAATAGGTCATGTGAATAAGTTTTTTCAGTTATTTTATTTTCGTTATTTCAGAAGAAGAAGTACAAGAAGTATGAACCGCTTGATGTTAGTTTAACAGATTGGGGTTGTCATAAACTATATAGAGGGCCTACTATTTAAAGAAAAATAAAAAAACTCTACCAGAAATATTGTTCAAAGTGACCTATTACTGTTAATATTATTATGATAGATAATTATATACATTAATATAGGCATAAACTTCCGACGGAACAGCCTTAGCCACTTTGACAGTACAGGTTTGATGAAATACCGGCATCGGCTTGCAAAATGTATTTCTGCAACAATAACAATCGGCGGAAGACCGAAATATAATTAAAAACAATAAATAAAGGACAAAACAGAAACATCACATCACCTATATCCCGCAGTGGTCAAAACAGAACAAACTGGTAAACGAAAAATAGAGGAAAGCGTAATTTCACAAGATGGAACATGTTGAAGAAGAATTTCATTGGCTATTTTTATAATTGTAAATAATCTAATGATGGGACTTTTGTTGTATAACCGTATATTGGAAAAAGTAATTGGGTTCACCAGACAGGATCATCTTCGTATGTAGTGAAACGGATAGTAATTAAAATCGGACAACCCTACCAAAGTAAACAAACTTGCTGACAAGACAAATATGTGGTGTGTAACCATCATGGAAGAACATCTGTGAAACGCTGTGTATGAAATGAACAGGAATTCAGATGATAACACCTCTATGATAATTATGTGTGGAACTTTACTTGAAAGGCAGGAAGCGAAATCTAGGCCTATTGAACAGTGCTTGAAGTTGAATTATTAGAATAAAACGAATAATTGAAAAAAAAAAGTAAGGTAACAGTGGCTGGATCTCTAAAAGATACAAATTGAAAAAGAGATTAAATTCGAAACAAAAATGAATGCAATTTTAAACACTTCCTTCGTCCGGACCAATAATGTTTTTCGTCCGTGCCAATAAAAGTTGGAATGCATACATAATGTATGCGTCATATTTATTTGAGGTAGAAAGTCTAACGTCATTCTTTCCTGTTTTGAAGTGAATGATTAAAGAACACAAAGAAACATACAATAAAAACTTGGTCTACTACGGTATTACATATAATAGTGTTGACAATGAAAAGGAAAACCTTTTAAGTTAGAACAAACTTCTAAACAACACTACTAATACATTCACATTATACTAACATTATTTAAACAGAAAAATTGATATTGTTTTCAAGATTTTACTAACAGCTTAAAAATGGCACCACTAATTAGATAAAAAATGCATGTAGAGCTAATGAAAGTTTGAATTAAAAATGGTAAAGTATACATGCTGGATAACAAACATAAATACAACTTAAACAAGTTGAAAATTAATAAAAAGAATACGTTAAAATGAATTAAAAGAATCTACGCCAACATAGGCTTACAATTAAATTGAATTCTTGGATATTACATTCTTTTAAAGCTAAACAATTAACAATGTGTAGACAATTTGTCTAGAGAATGGAATGTTAGTACTATAAACATCATTTGAGTTAAAATTAAAGTGACCGAAAACAATGTAAGAAACATACGACAAGTTATAATAATGTGAATCAATGTATTCATTTAACTTACGTGATTCATGTCTGCAATTTTAATGAAGAATTTATGATCAGAAATGTAAAAGCTTGAAATAAATCATTTACTTTATAAATCGACATGTTCAACACGAGTATAGATAATAATTTGCTGAGTTGTATATGTATAAGTTTCTACATTAACTTAAAGATGTATTGTCCCTCAAAATCATGAAAATGAAGATTAATAAAATCAGACTTTGAATAGTCCATTTAGCAGCTTTAATAAAGTTAATCACTTTCGTAGAAAAAATTCAAAATAAAAGAAGGTTTTCACCTATAAAAAGACAAAACGGTTAAATTTAACAAAAAAACAATTGGCTAGCAGCCAATTTGACTATTTTTTTCTTGCAATTTAGCCTTTTAAGGTAATTTTTTTTTTCGATCCAATTTTTTGGTAAAAGTAAATAACTATTATGTAACATAAAATTGCATATTCAACAACAAACATTTACAAAATAATTTTTTTCAGGGGGACAATACATCTTTAATAATTGGAATGGTATTAATATATGGCGGTAGAACATGATCATGAGGAGGATGGTGATGATGGTGATGATGAAGACGAGTAAATGATAATTATCATCCCAATAATTATAGCCTATATTTATAGGAGATGATCATTAAAGTAATTAACTCCAAGAATAGGTTTATCCTCTAGAATTCAACTTAGATTAAATTTTATACATATTGATACATCATTCTTAAATAGAGCCATACGGTAAATCCAATAAGCTATCATGAAAAGAAATTTACCTCAAAGTAACAAGCCAAATACTATTAGGAATCTATTTTGTTCAAAAACATTTTATTAAATTAATAAATGTGTATCTTTTATTTTCTTTATGAATAGAGACGTTATTATTTGAAACCATTATGAATAATAATCAAGGTTACAAAACAATGCAATGAAAGCCAACTTTCTGAGTTGTAACAACCGAGTTGTATAAGATATTTCCATGACGAGGTAATAGACTAAGCAGCATCTCAAGTCTAACGGCATTTTGCGCATGCTCAGAAGTACAACATTTACATAACCTGACTTTAGCAGCTTAATTGCTACGGGCGCACACAAATTATGGATATGCGCAATTTGTTTGTTGGTTGGACTCAATAGTGATTTACCGAGTTGTACTTAATATAGTCTAAAAGGCAATGATCAAGAAAAACACGTTGTTTGTGTGGTATGAGATATAGAATAACAATGTTGTAAATGCTTGGCGCATTTTTGTTAATATTACCTAATGTGCAGATGACATTAAATATACCTTAATCCACTTTAAACTAAAATTATAAATAAATAATCTCAAGATCCTATCTCGCAGAGTTTAATACAAATAAAAATTACGTGTTTGAAGAGCTAACATTTTTTAATAATGTACCATGTATAATAATAATAAGACTGCTTTTGTGACCGATTAATGTTAATTTGAAAGATTGAGTTCATTAACACAATTCGATGATAAGAAATGTTGAGTAATACTATTAAACATTGCTATAGAGAGTTACTATAGTAACACAGCCAACCTAATAATCCGTATTGTTAATTTTGAAAACATTATCGAGGTTGGCAGATGAAGAATGTTTGCGCATGCGTGATATACTTTGAAACGTAAAGTGAAACATCTTGATCAAAGAGAGCAATTCTTATGAGTGATAGTAATTAGATTCACAATTTCTAGTCTTTAGAAAGCGCTAAAATAGCATAGATAAGCCTAAGAAACGTTAATCAACTCATAAATATAAACATTCAATTGAGAAACAGGAACACTGCTAACGGTTTTTGAAATGTTTTGTATGTGTGTATTGAAACATGGAGTTAGTTTGGATACTCCAAAAAACACATTTAGTATAATATTATGCCTAGTAATTGCCAAACTGTCTGTGATATCTCTGAAAGTAAACATGGTGTCAAGATATTTTTGTTCAGCATTTTAAATCTTGTATTATGTAGGTTCAGTATTTGTGAACATCTGAAATTCCAACTAATGCCTAATTTCGCCTCATATTTAAATAAAACAAAAATGCATAGTCCAAATAATGCTAATTGTTAATGTTACGTAAATACCAATGCCATAGTAGGCCTGATCCAAGTGTTCTGATAAGACATTAATAAGAACGAAAGTATAAGTAAATAAGTGACATAAACTACCACTTAAATACCATTATCTCTCCTTTATTACACTCATAAAACTACACAATCACAAGTTACATAGTTGTAGGTAGGTAAAGTCGTGACACAGGCAACAAATCCAGAGGATTTACGGTGTGTACCAATAATACTAAAATCCAGAAAACTTAATCAATAACAATAATCTATATAAATTAATAGGAAATTTGATATTTATATTCTAAATTTAATAATTGTACAGGTATGCGGTTATAATAAAGAAATTAAACTATGTGGTTGAAACAAGGCAATTTAACAACAGGATGCTGAGCTCCGCAGATCAAAGAGTTTATCTGTGGCTGCGACACTATCAGTTCCACGCCCATTCAGACCCCGCGGAGAATATGTGTACACAGTACAGTACTGTTTGAATTTGTCGCAACCAGAAATAGGATCAAATGACTGTTAAGAGTTTTTGCCAAGGCGAGCTCAGTGTCTTGTTGTTAGATTGCCTTGGTTGAAGGTACAGCAGACCTATGCCCAAGTTTAATGATGCAGTTTCTCAGTACTATATTCTAAATGTGTATATTTGATAAATCTCATGTGTTTCACATGTGACGACTGTATCTTGCCCTTACCTAACATTTCATAATAATAATATATGCACCACACATGTAATACACATGCGATACAGTATTACTGAATTTGCCGTGATACTGTATTACTGTATTGGAGAAACAGATGTAGTACGTTGACACACAGAACCTGGGCATGATCCGTTCTATGTTTTTCTTTCTGTACATCCACTTAAATTCAGTGGTACGTGGTTATTAGTATGAACATCTTCGAATGTTAAATGGATTAATACGGTAATTCTCATCTTCATTATTAGAAAGTAAAATGAAAACAACAATATATGACGTACGTCATTCTTGCAGCTGATTCTATAAAAAGGATAGACTGTTTGCAAAGCAAGGTTAATATATTTGAAAATGCTAACATCGTGTATTTTCATTCATAACACAGACACACGCTAAATATACGTACCACTGTCACGAAAATACACACGTTATGTGATTATATACCATACTGCGCATGCGTGACTATTAAAATGTCAAATATACAATTTATGTTTATTGTTACTATTAGAAACAAGCGCCAAATATCTATTCAACATTTAATAAGTAATGCGACCGACATCGTTTGCAGTGGCTATTGTGTCTACGAGTATAATATGCTTTATTATTAATATTTCACGTTTTTGACAACTAAAAATAGATCTATTTTCGGCTCATTTAAACGGTCTCTATCAGTAACGTACGTCAGTGCCTAATAAATTAATAAAAGTAATAACTTTATTTATCCATGATTTTTTAGATATTTATACAGTATAACACTAACACACTTTTAGTTAGAAGTGAATATATTATAATAACGGCTTTTAAAGCTCTCAGCATATACCGGTACATTATATTAAATTATTTGAACATCTTGTCTATAAATCTATCAATGGTTATCAAAAAAATAAGTATAAAACCCAGTAGAATGATAATCGATATTTTTAGCAGATCTCCAATTCAAGAGTTATTAGAAAATTACTAATCACGAATCCCTAATTATTATTAAGTCAGTATTATGTACCGTTTGACCGCACACAAGAGCCGCTAATGACACTCAGTAGACTACACCGACATGCTTTGCTTACAAACGACTAATACTTTCGATAATGATGCTATAGTTACATTGCACCCGATTCCTAGTACTGTATCTCCACATACTATATATCTCCGAAGTATCCAAGGAATTGATAATACAGCATCTCTTTTATTTCACATGTGATGCCTGCTGTATCATGTCAGGTTAAGTTAATGGTTAGGTTAGTATAGATATGTGAAACACATGTGATGTTGTACTGCCAATTTGAAAATAGATACAGTACCGAGAATCGCATGTAGAGTGCGTATACTTTCAGTTAGCAGTATTTTTAAAGCTATTCTTGATGCGTATAATATTGATTAAACATTAATTAAATGGTAGCTTTGGGTTTATCATTTCTGTTCTTCGTTATAACATATAAACGTTTGGAATAGCATTGATAATAACCCACTTACTTTCCGAGAGCGGCAAAGCGGTCATCAAAAACTGTATGCCAGTTTGATTATAAAAACAGACAATTTTTGAAACGTTGACGTTTCCTTAGGCCATATACGTAAATACGAAAATTGTAATAGAAGACTAAGACTGGCTTTCAAATGCATCTAAATGGTGCATCGAGGTATGCCGGTAACTTATTATATTTCATGGAATACAAATGACAGTCTTAAAGCAAACATACACTTTACTGTCATAGATTGTATGACTAAGATGATGTCTAATCAGGCAAATGACCGAACATACATGCCTTCAATTTGTGAAAAACCGCGAGTAAAACAACCGACAACATACACCACAAGAAGAATATCAATTTAAATCAAGTGTATTATTCATAATGAAATGCTAACTCTTAAAGTCATTGAATATCAGTTGACACCCACGCAGATGAACTCGAATATTAGCAAGTAATGGACAGAACCGACATCAGGGATAACACAAGTCGACACGCATATCTAGAATTGAATTGTATTTTGGTAATTTTTTTGGCCATATTTCTGTGTTTTAAAAAGGAGCAAACAATACATGAGAAAGAATATAGAATTGTAAAAACGGTGACGAAATATGTGCCTCTACTAAGAAAATGTTTTCATATACTCTGTACATTGAATAATAGACCTACATTTTATTAACCCCTGTCTACATTATCAAACTAGTGTGATGTGCCCAACAAAACGGTGGTGCTATGCCCAAATACGGTGATGATATGACATCATTCCATGTAATAGGATAATCAAATTTTTTTTACATAACGTTTGATAGTGTACACTTGAGATTATACGGAATCATTTTAGCCTTAACCTAATAAATATTTAATTCTATCTTCTAAGAAACATGTTTATTTTCTAATATATTAAACTTTATAAGTACTGTACATGGTTAAACTGAAATCATTAAACCAACAATACTATTAGGTTTAGTAAGGATGACAGCCAGATTACCGATTTTTATATTTTCTCATCTAATGTCGATTTGATATTGTTGATCTTGTCTGACAAATTACTTTATTAGGTTTTGACTGAAAGCAGTGCTTTTAAAATCGGACAGAATCCGCTTCGATGACCACACGGTAACACTAACACTCATCAGGCGAACTAATCAGCATTAATTATCCATCGTTATAGCCTGAATATTATGAATTTTGAGTTGTTTACTTATACATATTGTATTACAAATTTTAAAATCGACACGCATCGGTAAATAGATACTATGAAGTTTATTATTCATATTCTTTTCATACAAAGATAGATCTTATACTTCATGATAACATAAAGTACAACGCTATTCCAAGTCCGATATCTAACCGGTTTAGGTATACGTTCTATATAAATATGCATTATAGAATAGAACTCATATAGTGTCGATATTTATGGAGGTTCAATCTCATTTGATAGCTCACTTTATTACGAGTCCCGTAGTCTTTAGATAAATATTCGATAATTGCACAGCAAACATAAATCGTCTAATGTAATTAGACCCACAGTATACTTGGGTGAAAGGAAATTCAGATGTTTTTTTTAATATCAGGATTTCTAATAATTGAACTGAATACGTAAATGTAGCGTGTACATTGTAATCACACACGTCACACAGTGTACATTTGTTTATTTCTACTCGTTAAGCTTGTATAACAAAATTGCTAGTTTATATACGATGTGAGAAACATCCATAATAACTAGAAAAGACACTACCGTAACATTGATGTACAGTCTAGTATAATATCCTGGCCTATCCAGTGGCGGGTCCAGGGAGAAATGATGTGGAAGGGATCGGTGGGAGGCATCGGTGGGAGGCATCGGTGGGAGGGATCGGTGGGAGGGATCGGTAGGGAGGGATCGGTAGGGAGGGATCGGTAGGGCTTAAAAATGGTGACATTAACCGTTGAACTTAATCTAATGTGCTATCGTTGAATTTGTTATTTGTGAAATCGAAGGGCGGACCGCAAGTTTCTTAGTTATTTTACAGCGGGAATAACTCTCAATAAAGTGACATGACATATATACATTTTTCATTTTGCATCTTCGTATAACCCAACCAAAAAGAAAGAATTGATGAGCCTGTACATTTTGTACATTAAGGAGTGTCATCTCTGAAAATGTTGGTTGATGGGCTAATTTTTAGTTGGGTTAACCATTTATACTGTATCATCAATCTATACTCAATTGATTTTACTTTTAAAACGTACGTGTTTTAAGCTAAAAACAAATCAAAGAAACAGATGTTTAAATATTGAATAATCAATAATGTCCTGTAATTGCTATTACATGTAATTCGTTCAAATTAACTTGTAAGTAAATGAATAGTAAATGTATGCTGATATACCTATATCAACGTGCTATAAATAATTCAAACTATAAGAAATGTTAACGATCGAACTAATCATAATGTTCCCCATAAATAATCAAGAAGCCAACATTTCTTCTGGAAATGTTGACATTTCTTATCAAGTTAAAGGTGAAGATTTGTATGTGGAAATTTGATTTATTTCTCAACACGATTGATGCCTAAATCGGCAATTTATGAAGATTCTTTTTCATAGCGTGCCGTGAGTAAAATACGAGTTTCCAAGACACACGTGAACCTAATAACACAGGTTCTATAATTAATGAATACATGCCCGGCCGGCATTGATACCTTGAATTGATATCGTTTTTGATAGTAATATTAACATATTTCATATTTACAGTTACAAGAACTGAGAAATAGCGGAGAGATGCTGGATAGACAAAGGTGGAGAAAGAGGCTAGCACCACTGACAAGCGAAAGCCTACCTGGGAGCTGAAGGAAGGAAATTGCAGTTTACACTTATTTACTGTTTAAATAATAATAATAATAATAATAATAATACAAACAAATTAAAACCATTAATGGTAAATCTTTCAATTAGACTGCAATACTTCTGGAAGTCTCCTCTACAATAGAAATCATAAACCTCAGATAAAAAATTGTATATCGTAAAACATAAAAGCTAAAATAAGCCAAAGAAATGTCAAATACATAAAAAAGGAAAAGAAATTCGTAGATGTTTAACTGCTGTAAAAAATATGCTTGATGGACGAACTCTAGCTTGCCATACGTTTTTTAAAATGGATTTAACATCGTAAAGATTGATGATCTAGGCTAAATCGTCGACACTGTTATACTATTTTTGTCATATTAAAAAAAAAAATAATAATCCAAAAAAGTTACAATTCAACTGTCGGTATTATCTACATCTCCCGTCTTTATTCATGTTTTATACATTTGAACACATGCAAGTCCCTCACGTTCAATTAAATCGAACAACGATGTTTACAACCACTTGAAATCACATAAGAGTTATAATTAAAATATGTCATCTTGTACTGACTTGATTAAATTAGGCCCAATTGAATGTGTTATCCGAATCGTTATCTTGTCTATAATATTGATTGATGATTAAAGCTAATTATTAATGGTATGTAATAAAGTCAAGTTGGTGTCATAATCAGGCAAACGTGCTTTGAAAGTAATGAATTAATTAAAAATACATGCTCAACAATCAACCCTTTTTCTATTTTTAGATTACAGGTATCTGAGATTGGTTAAATATAGTAAGAAGTGGTTTGATTTTAAAAATAACAGAAAGCATTTTTTACTAATAAATTGAGCATAGGTACATGGACCTATACGTTCATGGGTACAGTAATTATAATAGGGAGACATGGTTTAGTTGAGTTAAAAACTAGTAAAACACAAAATAGACCACAATGACGATGCCAATATCGCCGTGATAGTAACAAGAGTTGATAATAAAAGCAGTGAAGACAAAGAGTCGAATTAGGCGATTATCAAATTAGTAACAAAGGTGACGATGACAATGTCGACGAAAAGATGATGATGTTGATGACTCACCAAGATGACGATGACGATAATAACAATGTTGCATTATGGGTTCGAAGAAATAGATAAACAAACAAATTATCATTTATTCTGACTTATATAATACAAAACTAGCTATTTCATTAATTATTATTATTCATTACATATTTACGCTTCGGTATTATATCCAAGGCAAGCAATTCCATTAATATTGTAATAAATAACTAATAATTACTTTTCGTATATGTTGCTGTGACATGACATTGGATTATAACTCAACGATTAAGAACGAAAACGATTGTACTATAACTTGATAAATGTATACAGCTGGACCATTGTTTGTGAGTGTATCACATGAATAATCTATTTTATGCTAAATATTTGATCTGTTATGATTATTCTTGAATCAATAAATATATTACCGATTACAAAATTGAAAGGATACATATCAAAGAACATTTTTACATATGTTTTCACAGTCATAACAGATGTTACATTTTTGTAAAATCATACAAAGTGTGTGTGATACATACCCTGGCATACGATGACGAATTCGGTTTCTCCATTAAGTCCCAAATTCTTCTCCTCTTTTTGGCAAAACATCCAGTACCGAAGTTCTCACGATTTCTCTCCATTAAACTATCATTCATCCTCTTTCTTTCATTCAATATCTGTTCTTTCTTTTGAAAATACTTGTGTTGACAACAGTCTTCTAAGTACAACTCATCTATACCCCAATATTCTAAGTCATCACCAAAAGAAATCGGGCAAATATCCTCTATCATATGCAGTTTTCCGGTACGATAGAAATTAATAATAGCACTAAATGTTATCGGATGACGATCGAAATAGTATTCATTTGACGACAGTATATAATCGTCGCATAAAGCCATTATAGTTTCGTGGTTTTCGCATTCTTTAAGCCGGCCTAGCCGTGATCGTGGCAGGCGTCGAAGCGTATGCCACAACACCTCATGCTTTACCCCACCGACATTTATTATCACGCGTTTTGCACGAGTCCGTTGCTGAACAATAGTTCCACCGGCCGTGTTAAGATGGCAGTGAGAGGAATGTGCCTCCCCCTGGTGCATAGTGAAGATGTGGTTACTAGTAGTCACACTGTAGATAAATGTATTTATCAACACACCAATGTACAAAGACAACACCTATCAGCAAAACAATTTAACTGAAATGTAGAAAGTACAAAATTTCGTGTAACACAATTATAATTACAATTCTAGAAATTATTTGTTTATTAGTTTTAAATCCTATTTTTTAAAGTATGTAAATTTATATAATAATTGAGTACCATCACTTGCTGGAACATGGTTACAGTTTCTTGAAGATAATGTCATGAACGAACATCTTTTGTTATGTCACTTTATTTAAGTTAATTTAGATAACTTCAGAAAATAATATATAACCGCACTGTAATACCTTTTGCTTTGCACCTATATCACAGCACTACCGTATCATATGACTATTATTTATAAATCTTATTGTACTAACAGCCCTAATGACTTCGCATGGTAATATTAACAGTTATTCTGCATCAACACAGTTAATATGCTAATGCAATCATGTATGCAACCAGGCAAATTATTATGAAATAATTGCATTATATATCTCACCTGGAATGTGTTTAAGAAAATTTAGCAAATCTTGAGGTTAAACAATATCCACATAAGAAGTTGATACCTGATGATGTGCCAGGGAATGATCAGCAAATGTAGGTATAAAATAATAAGAATCGAAGCAAGTTAACGTGTATAAAATATATTCAGGTAAACATGCATCACCCGCGGCCGTATACTTTCGTAACCAGACTATTCACACAAGATTTTATGGACAATTCATATAGACCAGTGTTCAGATGGACAGTATGAATCAGAAATGTAAATATAATCGTTACCAATCGATACACGTTGCAAAGTTGTTCCCATCTTTATCATAAGTATAAACTGTTGCAGAAGACGAAAACAAATCAATTCCCACACACAACTAACGCGTTTTTCTTCAGACGTAAATAAGAATACTGGTATTTGCAGGTGACACAAAGATAATGGCTTTCCTGTGTAGTAGTGATAACATTCACCGCTGAAATGTACTCTTCTTTACCTCTAAACGAATTCACGTTTAATTGCCATTTCACATTAACAGCCGTCGGTTTCTCTCCATATCCACTGATACGACTGTCAATGGCAACCGTAGGCTAGCTGTTGCTTTATTACCAGCTTGTATAATCATAATGTTATGTTGAGCAGATATAGGCAGTTGCGCGTTGGAGCGTCGCTTAACGTGAATACCTAATGATCACCTTTTGTTGAATCTGAAGTCTGGCTTAATTCGCCAAAACACTTGTAATTTGGCTTGTTACAACATAGCTAATGGAAATAATATAGATAAAAGGCTCGATTTTATATAAATGGACAAGCTATCATCTCATTTTCGACAAAAGTGATGAGTATTGATAGATGTATTAACGATATCTCCAACAGCGCTGTTATTATCAATCCTTTGACAATACCAATCGGCGGTATAAGAACTATCAAATCGCAGAAACAAGAGAATTACTATAATCATATCAAAATCAATGTTATCTTTACTTTTCCCGACATAAAATGTGATGACTGTATTGATTCAGAATTTCGGCTCAGAATCACATTAGGCCTAAATAACAATTTCTCAAAGTAAACCATATTTATAATTCATATTTTTAATTATTTAAATTTACTTCTTCATTGGAATAGGTCTTGCTTTCAGTCTACGCGGACGGTACTCACAATAAAATATTATATAAACTAAATGAAAGAATGATATTTTTTAAATATTTCTTAACTTAGAAACATTTTACATAATCTTAACGTATAATTAAACTGAACAAAGTGAGGTTGCCATCCACTTTGGATCCTATCTGTTCAGAGCACTTCTTACAACCAACCGAATCTACCTAAACATTTTAACTGATAAATACATCAATATTAAGGCAGGTCATCCGTTAAACTTAAAAAAAGTAAAAACAAAACAATATCGATTAACAGCAAAGTTACTATAATAACACATATTTTATCAGTGTTTTAGTAAATAATCGAATTATCATTAATGCTGTGTTCTCACAACTTAAGAATCATAAACACTATATTTTCATTATCGACTAATAGCTTATATTCCTCATCTGAATGCGTTAGCCAGATCAATTCTCCATATCGCCCTGTTTTCAGAAGATTTAATTTCATAGTCATGAACAGTGTCATGGTAGAACTGAGCATTAATAGATGAAACCTAATATTATACTGAATAATGTCAATCACCGTCTACCGGCATTTAATGGAGCTATGACTGCGCAAGGTAATATTTTAAAAGTCGTTAGTTTACTTTACTGCGCATACTCGATCGTTTTAATGAGATGAGACTTTAAATTTAAAAAACTATGGAATTATATCACATAATAATCTTTAATTCCTTATAGCATAAGAGAAGTTAAGATTTGATCATTTAAAATACAATTATTTTCATTGATTATTATTATTGTTGTTGTATATGTTATCACCGTTTCTATTCCTTGTGTGGATATGACTGCGAATTACAGAAATAAAGGCCATGGAGAGGTTTCGTTCCCAGCTGTAGAAACAAATGTTTAACTCGGCTGACGAGTGAAAAGTCATTCTGCGCATGTTCAGTCAAAAAGGGTATTTTTTGCTGACAAATCAGAAGATTTCAAGTACTACAACTTAATGTTTCTGTTACAACTAAATGAGCTGATTATATAATTTCTATCATTTCAGATAATTTCTAAAAAACATGTTAAATATTCTTTAAAATCATTTAAAACGATATGGTTAAAACTACAAATACAAAATATAAAAATTATGATTTTACCAAATGTAGATTTTATAAATGTTCATCATTACCTCATCAAGTTGGGCACAAAAGATTCCTCTACAATATATTTTTACATACCTCTGCTAATTATTTTTTCTCATAGTGCACAGAGTTTGTTCATTTAGATTGCGTTTTTAATGATGGAATTTGTAACCGTTTTAGCTGTATGTATTTGGTCACAAAAGAACAATACCAAGGAGTCATAAGAACAGACTAAAATCCAAAAAAAGATTCTGCAATAACTTCCAAAAACCAGTAGAATGATACTTGCTAAACCCCAATAAAACAATACATAAAATCAATCATGCATGTCGTCTTTGTCAAAGCAAGCTCAAATATTAAAATTTATATATTTGGAATTGGTATTTGTACACATAGTCTAAAGCTCTGTCTACAATATCAAACTTTATGTGACCAAAATGTGATGTGCCCATTATATGGCCATGGTGATGTCATATCACTGCCATATTTGGGCACATCACACTTTTTTTTCAAAGTAGTTTGATAGTGTACACATAGTCTAAGGTAGGGAACATTAATATAATTATGGACATCATTTCCTTTAGAATCCCAACGTAAAACATCTATACCCTGACATCTGTCACTAACTATATACAAATGGAATATTTTACTGCCTTTAATGATTGTTCAATTACATTATTGATCAAATACTTAGAACAGTTTTGTAGTTAATTTAATTTTAAATATTAATTCATCAATGGTTATGAATTTCAAATCGTAACTCAAAATTGGCATCATCGATATTATTATTATTTATATTATAGAAATAAAATTATAAAGACATATAATACTAAAACAAAACTACGAGATAAATTGTTTAAATTAGTTTATTTTGGTATTGAAAGCATGTTGGTAACAACATATTCTGACCAACATAAATAGAGATTTGTTCACGAGGCAAACTATCAGGACATGTGTGATAACTTGAATGTTTAATTTAGTTCATTCATAGAGATATTATAGTGAACTATAATATCTCTATGGTTCATTCTGCTATTCAGAGCATGATGGTAACAAAATGTATATCTTAGCCAATAACAGATTATAGTTTACCTGTGATATATCTAAGAATGTATAATTTAGAGTTCAGACTCATACAGGTTTTCAGCAGCGTATACTTTATGAACACATGTTAATTAAAATAAGTGTTTTATCCTAATAATGCACTACTCCATTTTGTTGGCAGAGTTTGATGGAGTTAAACAAATATATATCTATTATTAGAATTGTTATCGAATGTACCAACAACAGATTTCCTTTCCTTTGTTACAGACAGCACAAGACACCCATGCATTAATCAATTTATCATTACAATACAAGTACTTGCTAATATTCCGTAATCATATGACGTCATGATGACGTCATTGATTCTTTGATAAGCCGATCTTAGAAAATCTTTACAGGATCGGATAAAAATGATATTTTTCAGAAAATCTGAAAAAATTAAAAATATTGTTGGTCATTTTATCCATTACATTATTAGGCCTATTCGATTACCATGTTATTTATTTGTTATTGTCGTTATATTACTGTTGGTTAAACATATAAAGAAGATGAGTAAAAGGTGAATTTGCCATTATATGCCTAACTCTGAGGTTGAGCGTTATTTCATGTCATTTTGATGAAATGACATAAACAGGTCATAGTTATTATTATTAATAAGCAACTAGGTTGTAAGGCAATACAGACAGTATTATTAGAAAAGCTATATTTCCACTGAGATTAGCTATGAATGAATGTTTTCTCAATAATGGTATCAAGGGGTTTTCATTCACACTTCAAAAAGGATTCACTTTAAAGTCTTTGAAATTAAAATGTACGATTTACTATTATCATCCAACTTTTCCTGATTCACCAATAGTTTTCAGTGATAAATAAAAAAAAAGGTCATTGAAAAAACAACGGGGAAAAAAAATAAAGACACAAACACATTCATTCACCACTCTCCCAGTTAGTGACAAAGAAGAAAAAATATCAGATACGACAAGAACATAAACTAACTTACTCCGTTTTCTCTCGAATTGCCATTGTATTATTTTAGCTGAATTGTAATTGGATAATTTATCAAATATTTGTCAATTACCAAAATGAACTCTGTATCAGTAATTTACCAACGTCAACTTATTGGCGCTTGCTGACGCAATCTACTCCGAGTTGCCGAGTGTAGAATACGTTAAAAGGTCACACAAATGCACTATTAAAATAGTTAATCGCTGTATTGAGATTTGCTTTTAATATTAAAAAGTCTCATATTGGTAACCAATCGTCGAAAAAGTTTATTTTTGTTAAAGGAAGGCTTATTGCGTTGTAATTATTTCAATAAAAATGAATAAGATTTCATAACAAATTGTCTATTGCCTGATCGTGCTAAAATTGCATTCAGTTAAAAGGTTAGGGAAATAAAAATGTAAACCATTTTTTCCCGAAATCTAAAAAAAAAAGGGCACTAAATATTATGTACTATACTATAATAATTATACATATAACAGTGTCCCTGCTTATGCTACTTATATGAAAATCAATAGAGCATAAAGCAAGACATTTGACCTACTCTAACTTGAGAGTAATTTTACTAACTTTAGTTGTATATACATAGCATTGCGTCCTAATAAGTGAGTGCCAAGTAAGTCTAATAAACAAGGCCTCATGACGATTTCATCTTCTAAGCTTTTAATGAAATTCATTTTCTGGAAACCGTTTAAAAGGGTAGATATGAGATATGTGATGGGAGTATATATCCATGGGTGGATTACAGGTTGCCTGTGTTTGATTCGTCAGCGCGTTAGCATATTATACGATTTGCATTGTAGCAAATTGACCTATTTGGCCAGGTCAGTCTCCGCAACAACTTTAAAGGTCATATCTTTTCTAGATGTACGCCAACTGCATTTTGTATTTCATATATGCACGCGATGATTGGACAGGATTAAAGGGATTAAACTCTAATATACATAATGTTGACCGATGTAGAGATGATGGATTAGGAAAAAAGAAAAACTAATTTTCATCATTCTACCCCGCTGTCAAAGCAGACGCCATGCTAATTATTTACCGCAAAAGTAGTCTTCATTTTTTTTATTAAGTAGATTTTTTTAATTAAAAAAAATATTTAATGCACATTATTACCTTACTGGAATATATTATTTATTTTATATTATAAAAATGTTACACAATTTAACGTCATAACTACCTTGATTTCATGGTATGCTCAGAAACTTTAACATCAAATTAATGTTTATCTACTCACACCCCAACAACCGTGATATAAGACACAAGGCCATATACAAGGCTAAAGTTGCGTGCTTAAATTTGAGTTTACCGACCGACCGACCGACCGACATAATGAGCTGTAGACTCGCGTTTGCACGCGACTAAAAAAAGGCCATTTTTAACTTATGCTAATTAAAGCACTTCCTGGTAAACATTGGATAATATGATGTTCACTTGGATTACTTAGCAGATAATTGCAATTCCATTTCTAGGTTCCGTTATACTTTTACTAAACTTAGCGATCAAATTGTGAATACAGCATAAATGGAAGGTGGCATGCACCAGCCATACTTTCCAAATTTGAAGATACCAGAATTTTCATTTGTAGAATGTTTAAAAAGGTCTAAAAAAAGAAAAATTGAAAGAAAGATAGAAAGAAAAATCTATATCATTGCCTTAATCATAATATGTTGTTTTTTTTAATTATCAGTTTTAATGGGAGATTAGATGTTAGGCTATTTCTTTGGATAAGATCTAGATTCGTATATATTCATACTAAATAGAATGAATCGGACATTGTTCATTGTTAAGTAGTTTATGGTTCTGACGCTGCTGTGATAATTAACACGAGTGTAATAACCAGAGAATATCTAATGATAATTATGCGTGAACACATCCTTACACCTAGCCTACTACTATAACAGTGTATACCTAATACATAGAGTGTATGCAATAACACAGTGCGTCAAACATACAAAGACGTGCGCAACAATTGTTTTGTTGAATTTTTAAACCTGAAGCGTCTGCAGTTCATCTATTGTTTGAAATTACAAGTCCGATAGTTTGCAGTAAAATTTACTTAGATTCAATTTTTAAATCAATTCAATTCAATTCAAAAAACATTTATTTACGTCCAAAAGTAACAAAAACAATAATGACAAGAGATAATTTAGAAAAAGGACGAATGCAGGATCTAAAAAAAAAATTAGAATCTTGTGGCGGGATTGCCTTTACAAATTAACTAAAAAGAGATATGAAAAAAATAAAATATTAATTAATATATTAATTAAAAATACTGTATATAATACCAGAATAAAAGTTGAAAAAATAAAGTAAACATTATCATAACATTCTTTCTATTGCTATGAAGAAGCTATCAATTTCATTGTAAAAATAGACAAATCGTTTTCATTGGGTGTATGTAGTGACATTTCTTCACTATCAATATAAACTAGAAAAATTGCCATATTACATGTCTTAATATATTGGATAGACTAAAAATACCATCGAATATTCGGTTAAACCTAATAATATATATACCATTAAATTAATTTCCTTCGGCCAGACCTAATTAAAATGCAATGAATGACCGTTAGACTCAATAGCTGCGTAGTGCGTTGTGAACACAAATGTCGATAGATTGTTTTTCATTTCGGTAATGACAATCCTCTTTTTCTTCCTTCTTTGCTTCTTCTTTCTTCTCTTCTCCTTCTCCGCCTGCAGCAGCTGGAGCAGCAGCCACAACAAAGGCAGACGGATCTGCCAAATATGCTTTTGCAGATTCAGCTTCCTTGAACTCGATCTCAGTTGCACAAGCAATGGCAAGGAAATCCAAGCTTAGATGTTTGCTAACATACAGACCTATTCCAAGTGACACAATGGTAAATAAATATAATATACAGGTACATAGGATTTGATTTTGATGACACACTTACACATGACCTTTGACACTGCTACATGACGGCTGTAACATGGTAAACAAATACAGAGTCGATAATACAGAGTAATATTTTATTTAATTACAATCAATTTCTTATTTTACATAATATAAACAGAATTGATGGCATACAAATAAATTAGTAAAAAATAAAATAAAATCATTGTTAAGTAACAACATGAAACGTTTACACAAAAGGTAAACATAACGCGTATTATAGTATTTCATCTAATATTTATTGTTGAACTAAAAAATACAAATGTTTGTATCAACTCTCCATTTGCAACAATCATTATATAAAAATATAACAGAATAATTCAAATTGTATAATATTGTTTATGTATTATTTGATTTCCTTGGTTTTGTCTACAGTATTTATAAATCTATCTTTAAATTCAAATTTTCTCCCGAAAAACTACACTCTAATTATTAATTGATTAAAATAAGTGAGTATCTTGAATCTCAATTGAGTGGCTTGTTTTTGGTGTGTTAGCGATGTTACATATTCTGGGTTCCTATATAATTAATTTTTAAAAAATTTTTGTTTTCCTATGTATATTTTTTCAAATTTCAAGCGCCGTCCATACTGGCGATTGACTACCACCTCGTTACCGTTTTCCTCCAAGCAGGTGTGTTTTGAGCAAGACGCTTGACTTGCCCTAAATTCAACCCTGTCCATTTTTTGATGCTATTAACCATCATAGATATGCCTGTATAGCACTGCTATCAATGAAAAATCACTTTATACATTTATTTTAGTAATTCAAACGTGGCCTTGCGCTATAAAAAACTTGTTTATTAGCGTCATACTATGAAAAATAGTATAGTACCGTAAAATCTCGAAAAGAAGCCCTTGTTTTCCAACGAATAAATATACAATCAATTTGAAATAAACGAGGGAGTGGTTAACCAAGTAAATCACAAAATACATTGTATGTGAATCGAATAAAAGGTACGTAGAAATGAATTTAAAGCAAAATAAATGTGCGTAGAATTTAAAGCAAATGTTATTAAATGCGAGAGGCAAAAGAAATAAAACATCATTATCATTTGACAATATTTAAATCATTTCTCTCAATTTAAAAAAATATATTTACGATCAAAGACAACTCGTTTCTTTATAAGTGTAGTTAATTATGATTTGTATTACTCACATCTTTCAATACTATAATCAATTATTATTATTATTATGATATCATTTATATTACGGGCAATAAGATGACGGTAAAAAGAAAAACTATTTTCATAAATTTAATCACATAACGTCATGATCAGTACTACGAACAATAACATTGATTAACACTTTTCTAATTTCTTCTGCTTTCTGTAGACAAATTGTATATATTAATCTATCAATTGTTCATATCGTATGAACGGGCCTTTAGTTCTGGCATTAAAAAAAGCAGACTACCATACTGAGTTGCAGTGGCACAAGACACGCCCATAAGATCAAACAATTACTTTAAATAAGTAATGCAAATTGTCCAACTTAATAAAATATTCTGCTAAAATATGAATTTTAAACTTTGATAAAATGTCACCCCCAGTGATCCATCTCTTTTGCTTTTTTCTAGCAGACATTCCCGCATATAAATATCTTTAAATTCATATCTGTAAATGTTTGTAGATTCCAGCTCAATCACACTTGATCATCTGTAAAGGAAAAAACACAATTATATTTCTTTTTCTTGGGGCTTTATATCTTTCGTTGAAATACTAATATTTTGAATTACTTGAAAACATTTTATAGACTAGATATGATTTAAACCTACTTAACGAATAGTTAGAAAATACAATATTTTCAATATAAACATGAAATATGAGCTCAATCTGAAAAAAATTTTGGAATATAAATTTTTATTATGAAATGTATTGACTATATAGAAATTAAAAATTGCGTCGGAGCAAGATAAAATGTCCTGCAGTTGAATCTCTATTAAGGGGCACCTTTATAAACTGTGTCCCCATAACAGTACAAAAAGGGGGGGGGGGGGGGTGTTATGCACTCGATGCATAATGAAACCATAACACCAGACTACCTAAAAAGCACATTAACATTAAAAATAAAACAAATCATTAATCTTAGAACGCAACTAATATTAAGTCACAAATTAATATCTTAAGTATGCTGTAAGCCCATATAATCCTGATAATCTTAAAAAACATTTTAACAAGAAAATGTTACGTTTATCTTTAAAAGCAGTTTTTTTTGTCAAAACTGCTCAAAGCTATTGTGAATTGAAAAATGGATTGAATGAATGACTTTTAAAGCTGAAATGTGTACTATAAAAGGGAGTATATATATATAATTGTTTTCGGAAATATATTTCTAATTTGACACAAAATATTAATATTATTATATTATTACAGTATGTTTTAAACTTAGTTCACACCTAAAAAACAACGCAACAACGTAGACGTAACGCAAGTGAGTTGATCAATTACAAGCGATAGTTCGGATGGTCCACACGTTGTGATTTGGTCAAATCGCTTGCGATGCGGTTACGTTCTTGCGTTTCGTCCAATAATAGTGGACCAAGCTTTAGGAAATGTCTGTTGCTGTGTGCCATAGGTTCTTTAGTTGGTGTTTGATAAAGAATAATTATAATTTTAGAAAACGTTTTAAATACGTTAGTTTCTTCTTTTGAAACAATGCCACTAGAGTCAATGTGTCACACCAAATGGGTAAGAAGACCCATAATGACAGATGAGTTTACGATTTAGACAGATCCTACATTGTTGATATGACGAACTCTATGATGCAGATATGTAATATGAAATGGATTAAAACGCATCAATTTATGTGTATACTAACTACTCAAGGGAAATAAAATATCATCTTAAGATTCATTTCTATTAAGAGCTAATCGTAACTCGCTTGTAGAATACGAACTCAATATTTAAATTGTATAAGGTGTAATAGTCAAGGCAATCTTCTTAAAAGACAACGCACAATATACAAAACACTGTTGTATTGGCATGAACCTTATGCTGGCTGAGCTATACCAAGGATATACAGTAGAAGAAGCATGTAAATGTATAATTCCGTCACATCATCATAATTCGCCACATCGTCATCTTCCACTATATTCTCATCTTCCGCCATATCCTCATGTTCCACCACATTTTTATCTTTAACCACACCCTTATCTTCATTTTCCGCCACATCCGCAGGCACATCCTTATTTTCCCACCAAATCCTCATCTTCCATATTTTCTTCTTTTGCCGCATCTTCATCTTCTGCCCCATCCTCATTTTCCACCACATCTTTATCTTCCACCATATTTTCATCTTCCGCCACATCTGCAGGCACATCCTCATTTTCCATTATATTTTCTTCTTCTGCCGCATCTTCATCTTCTGCCCATCCTCATTTCCCACAACATCCTCATCTTTCATTATATTTTCTTTTTCTGCCACATCTTCATCTTCTGCCCCATCCCCATTTTCCACCAAATCCTCATCTTCCATTATATTTTCTTCTTCTGTCACATCTTCATCTTCTGCTCCATCCTCATTTCCCACCACATCCTCATCTTTCATTATATTTTCTTTTTCTGCCACATCTTCATCTTCTTCCACATCCCCATTTTCCACCACATCTTCATCTTCCGTTTTCTTCTTCCGCCACGTTCTCATCTTTCGCCACACTTATCCTCTGCAACACTAATATTGCATCATGATAGAGCATAAACCATTAAGTTGTCGCTGTCTTTGTTACCATAATTCACATGTTCATTTCCACTAACATTGCGGATCATAATAGATTTTTTATGACGGTTATAAACATCTCCCTCCTCCAATATTTATATTACCGGAAAAAGGACATCAACCAGAACAAGTTTTATTTTAGTGTACTGTATATAAAAAAAATCATCTTAATTCCTGACATTTAAAAAGTTTAGTCTTGTTTTTTCCCCTTGATGATGCATTTTGTTTTTTTCATTTCATTTTCATTTTTTTTACTGCACTTTCATATATTTTTAATTAAATGCGACTCAAAAAAATAAAACTTTATTACTGTTGACTTTCTGTTGCTACAAAAAATACAAACAAAATCCTGTGAAACTCTTTCCATAAAAAAAAAATTCTAGATCTTCATTACGATTCTATAAAGGATTAAAGAAATCGATTTCAATTCTCTTGCGAAAATAAAAAATGAAACTGAATGCCAAGTTTATTAAAAATGTTTATGAGAATCTAGTATAAAATGACCTTAAAGAATACAGAATGAAATATTAAACTAGAAATGATTAAAAACATGTCATTTGTCATCATTTGTATTAACTATGGTTTCATCACCAAGATAATTTTTATCTTCAATCACATGGAGTGGAGCTGTGGCTTGGTGGTTATGATGCTTGGCTACCAATCTAAGGGTCCTGGGTTCAAGTCCTGTCATATGTCAGGGTTTTTTTCTCATGACAATTTACAACTCCACTCCCAAAGACTTAATAATAAGTCTTTGTCTATGTAGAGCATCTTGTGTATATGTTTGTCTTATATGTTCTAGTGCAGTATATGGAGAGCCATCTCGATAGTGCTTTGCACTCATGGCAATCCTCAGGGTGCTGCACCGCTGTGTTGTCATGTATGTTTGCCTGAAAATTAAATAAAATAAAATAAAATAAATAAAATATCTTTTTTAAAAAATAAAAAGGCCAAACGAAAAAAGGGTTTTCTTGCAGTCGAGTTTAACATTTCCATCTGATCAGCAAAAAATCAAGAAATTAAATGGAAATCATCATTATAATCTATTTGAAATGATCTTTTTTGTCCTTTGTTTTTTTCTTAATGCTGTCTCCATATAACAATACAATGTGATGGACATGATGAGGTCATATCACTATCATATTTGAGAATATCGCTACCATATCTGGGCCTATCACTACCATATGTGTGCAAATCACACTTTTTTTGTCAAAGTAGTTTGATAATGTAGACAGAGCTTTACAAATAAAATATCTTGCATTGATGTTATCACTGTGATATAAAATTAAATATTGATAATTTTATTATCTATTTATATTATTGATATTAATACATTCTTCTGTATATTACAGCGAGAGAACACTAGAGAAAAATAATAAAGTAATAATACTACACTTTATTAATACTACATTAAAAAATCTTCAATTTAAATGCCAGACTTTTTCTTGTTTAGAGAGAAAGAGAAAAGTGGAAATTGCCCTGCTTAAGAAATTAGAGTGTTGCTAGTTGAAAGTGTCAATGTTTATTTACGGCCGACTTTTCTTTTAGCAAAATTTAATCCACTACAGGGATATATAGTTACATGATATGAGTGATGCGTAAGTAAATATTTAATAATTTTACCATTTTTATCTTAATTTTGAATAATAACATAAATATTTCATTACTGTCAGGGGTAGTAGTTTATTTGGCTTTTTGTGATGATTAACTTCCAGTTTTTAGAAAAATATTTACCGGAAAAAGGACGTCAACCAGAACAAGTTTTATTTTAGTGTATATAAAAAATCATCTTAATTCCTGACATTTAAAAAGTTTAGTCTTGTTTTTTTTCCCTTGATGATGCATTTTGTTTTTTACATTACAATACAATGAAATAAAATTTAATAAAAGAAGAAATAAATAAACAATTCTTTATGGTAACAATTTTACACTCGATTTTAAAAACTGCCCTCGATTTCCGGACAGCAGTTTGACAGCTTTGATTGATCATCATATAATGGAATTATTTAAAGGACATTAATCATAATGTCAAAATAAATTGTAACTGAATAAAGTAATTTTATTCTTCCAATTGCAGCTGTTTTTCACACAACTAGAAAATATTTAAATACATTAGTACTAACAAGAAGGTAAGACTGTCTGTGTCTATGTTAATTTTTTAATTGTGTTCATTTACCAAGTATAGCATTTATGTAATTCAATAGTGTTTTATGACTTTCACAATTGAATGTTTTATAATAGAGTTGTTCCTCAGTGAGTTGTTCTGTAGAACTAGAAGTAGAAGATATAGAAATTCATGTTTTCCGGTACTATATCGTCTGATAAATAAAATAAATAAGTAACCATCCCTCTATCGAAGCTATTATAATAATAAAAAACTTTCCATGAACACTTTTAATCCACCCATTTGTTTTATGAATTTTTTTTTATTGTGAATGTGATTTATGTAATTTTTCTGCTGTCTGTAAATAATTGTAAATCTCATTATGTATCAATTTTATATAATTTTGTAATCAACTCGCATTTTTTTTTGCCAAAGAGTATGAAAATAAAAGCCATAATAATAGAGGTATATACACTAATAAACACATATATACTCTGAAATAACGAGAACAAATAATTACATGACTTTCTAACTGGGTCCAAGAAAAACAAATTCTGTTGTCACATGAATCATAGTACTAGATTTGCATATTTCTAATGATGTAGACATATTGAAACATGATAGCACAAAAAATGATTACAACTTAAATGATCTGATCAACAGCAAAGTTCAACTGTACTTGAAAATTAAGTCTTACTAATCTAAATAACTATAGATAATGGATAGATCATGAAAAGATGTCTCTATACCAGAATCGTTTTAATTGAAACAAATGATTGATGAAACACTAAGCCTTATGCTTTCACAGCATTTTTACGGTCCTGTATATTTGGACTTTTTTTAAATCACAGTAAGTGTCTTTTATTTTTATGATGAATATTGTGTCTATTATTATTATAATTTTTGCATGCTATCACTCAGTCTAATTTAATCTTCACTGAAATTAAAAGCGCACAAAATAGATGGTTTTTGTAATGCTTGCCACACTGATCAGCGTATATTGCAATCAAGAGATGGATGGAATTACAAATACTGACAATGTTTATAATTCAGATGTCTAAACTTGAGTTCATCAATGACATCATCATTATAGAACATGAATTGATGAGGCTTTATAATCATAAGCAACATGTCAGATACAAACTGAGGATAGCATTTCAGTTTACATGCTGATACAGTATATTTTTGCAGTTAACAAAAAATGGCTTAATAAGGTAAAATAACGTATCACCAAAACATGATAGAAATTATGAGGTACATGTAAATTAAAATTGTATCGTTTGACGGCTTACAGTTACACATACAGTACTGTATAATTTGCATTTTTGTATTATTTCACAACAAAGAAATAAGAATATGTAAACTCTATGAAATGAAAGAAATAAACATTTATTTTATTTAATTAACATTTAAAAGTTAATTGGCAATATAACATCTGTTCCCAAAAATATAACAGACTTGTTATGCTACAACTTTTCTTCTGAAGTATTCTTTTTGGAAACCTCAATACTTCATATGTAAATAAGTAAAAATATTATACATTTTGCACTAACGAATGTTTGCACTCTTTGGTGTCAATTAAGGACTTATAAAAGGTGGAAACGCTTTTAAAAAATCCGTAAAAAAAGTAAAAATATAGATTCTTCAAAAAATGATTAAATAGTCAAAACCAAGTCCAATTGAGAATTCCATTTAAAGTAAATTAATATTAACATAACACACTGTTAGTGATATCAACTTACTTTCTTTTTTTCAATATTAAAATTTGAGATCCTGCAAATCAATTGTGAATCTTAAATATACAAATGTATGATTCTACCTACTTCTTGGACAATGAGGGGGTAGTTCTCCGGATATCAAAATAAAAATGTATTAAAACTTACCATGATACCACCATCTTGTCTTTTTTGGATTTTTATTGCACGTTTTTACATAAAAGCTGTTGTCTGGAGGTCGTTTCTGAAACATAAAAAAGTTTATATAGAAGGCTGACAAATATATATACTTGTTGTGTGTTTACAAAAATAAACATTGTCAAAAGTTACGCTTTTCAAATTTTGAAAATAAAGGGAACACAGCCTTTAAGAACTTCTTAAAAATCTGTAAAAGAAAATATCCATATATCCTCTGGTATAATGGCATCCCATCCCTTCCCCCACCCCCCGCTAGAATACAAAATTAGGCCAACTTTGGGGTGTGGGACTATACCTGGGGAAACCCTGGTTCAGGAACAAAATTAAAGTTAAAACACTTCTTGTAAAAACCCATCTGAACTGACTGGAGTGAGGCCTACATCCAGAAAAAAATTCATTACTGGGACTAAACCAAGGGATATGCCAGTTTCTGAAATCCGACACAAAGTAGGGGGTTGGATTAAACCCCAAATGGGATTATACCAGAGGATATACGGTAAACAAAATGTCAAAACCTGAAATGTATTCGGTAACTAACCTTTTCTTTACAACTACTGAGCATGCTCTGGATGCTAAGGCACACAGTCTCAACAGAGAGGGCAGGAGACCAATCATCAGTTAGTATAGATAAACATATATGACCATTGCTGTAAATGTGTGGATGAACAGGAATATTGCTACCAATGAAGATTACCTGTAAAACAACACATTTATTTTATTTATTTAAAAGAGATAAACGTTTAAATGTTAGATTTATTAATTCTTGGTCATTCACTTCTGTAAAAAGTGTTTCACTTATAAAAAGACAAAAGAAACAAATTTTAACCAAAAACCATTGTCTGACAGACAATTTAAGTATTTTTTGGCTTCAAAATACATTTTTTTAAATGTTTTTATCGATCCAGTTTTTGACCAAAGTGAATAACTAATTATGTGACATTAAAATGGCATGCTCAAAAATAAAATGGAAAAAAAATTTTTTTAGGGGGACAATATAATTATCTTGAACTGGAAATTGAGGAAATTTGGATTAGGCCTTCCACAGCGCCTACCAGATCAGCACACCGGGAGATGATCCCTATTCTTTTCGAATAGAGTTACCAAGTTTTTTAACGTGCACGTGCACTTTACATCCCATCCGAAGGATGAAACAATGAGAGTAAATCATCTTGCCTAAGGATAGTGGAAGAGTCTCAATTGTTCCCACTACATGCACTCTGGGGCATGAAAAGGACCAGAATTTATAGGTTTTAACAAAACTGTCTTGCATGTAGAGATAGGGATATCTATGTATACTGTAGTAAAAAGGTAAGATTGTACTTTTACACCGAAATTCCAAAAGCCTGGGACTGACTGTGATTTTTGAATGGGAATTAATTTTCATTTTTAATAGTACAGGAAGACAGTCTGTATTCTATTCAAAGTAATGAATTGACTTTCCCTGTTATAGGCCTTTTGGCCCATATTCTTTGACCAAGGTAAACGAAGTGAAGGACCAGTAAAAATGTAACTTTTACTTTGGGCCTCTTGTCTAGTTAAAAAATATGTAATGGAGATTGCTGGTTACTAATAAAAAAAGGGTTTTCATGCTATTCACTTGCTTCAAATTAGTTTTAATTAATTCTAAAACTTGTTAATCATAACTTTTTTACTGTTTGATGACCTCATGTTTAATCCAAGCTGTTTTATACCAAACATCACTCAACACAATTTAATTACTCATTATGACCGACATACTTACTTCAGGGGCATCAAATGGATATCGAGTGGTAAATTTAAATTGTAACTGAAACTGCTCGCCTTCATATAATGACGATTCCGCACCTTGTACATCCACATTCCATCTGAAAAAAAAAATGGGTTTATTATCTGTCAGAAAAAAAATGTGTTTACACACAACATAAAACAGGTCACAGTTTATTTAAGACCATATATAGGACCATTGATATGACACAGGGAGACAATGTCATACTCTTTTTCTGATACCACTACAGTAATAATGCTAATCTTGGTGCATTTTAGTAATATTATGATACAAGTTCTGTTTATACATTTATGTTACAATACTGGTCTCGAACCCATGCCTGTTACATGATGCTAGTAGTACAATATACCTTACCATATTATGCCAACCATACCAATAGTTTTAATAGTCTCTTTATTATAAATATTTATTTATTAAATCTTACGTTTGTAGAGATTTTGAAGCAGATTCGTTGTCAACTTTGATACCAGCAGGAGGGTTGGACACTAAATGAAGTAACTCCTTTTGTAGGCGTCTCTGAAATCATAGAAACAAACAAAAAACAAATGAATTGTGTGTCTAGTATGTATTGTATACAATACAGTACTGTTGAGATATTAATTTAATATTCTAAAAATTGCATACGTACCTAGGCCTACACATTAATATTAAACCAACTTTGCAATTATACAGTATAAAACATAAAAACATTTTACTATTTTAACGACTGCCTAGGCTAGTTTCATTGGGCATTATCATACCTACCAGCTAGGCCTAATCATTATCTAGGCCCTCTCTAGGCCTACGTCGTCCTCCTCCAATGCTGTTCTCATTAGTCATTGCAGTGGCTGACTAGCCTCCACCTAACTAGCTAGGGCCTAGATAAGATGAATAATGAAATATAAAATACATATTTGTAATATTACCTCCATTGTGGCCATTTCACTTTGTTTCCATGAAATAAACGAAGATTATTCTGATTATTCGTTCGTGTTTAATTGGGAATTTACTAAAGTAAAAAAAAAAACGTATCACCGCGATAACTCTCTGGGAATTTTGCATGGAAAAATTGTCGCGGAAGTTACGTCACGAAAAGAAGACGGATACGATCCTACGAAGTATGGAACGCTAGTTGGCCTGGAATGTGAAAAAAACTAAATGAAAGCACTCAGAAACTGAGTGAAGTACTTGGCAAACTAGAAGGGCACTCCGAGAATGCATACCTCCTACTGTAAAATTCCCTACATTTCCCCGGAAATTTTTTATATTTGTGTCTTTTAATGCTGTTTGTGATTTAGGCTAATTTCACTAATGGCTATGTAAATATTTTATTTACGGTATTCCTTTTAATTATAATATATACTGTAATATAATATTTTATATATATTTTTTGTTACTATAATCCTAATTTCAACAGTCTGATGGAAACTTACCTGTAGACAAGTAACGAGTAAAAAAGTAAATAGTTTTTATCTGACGGTAGCAGTTTATGACATAATTAAAACTATAATTTGAAATGTGGAAACAAATATATAAGAATGATCAGTCCTGTATACTCTTGAAATGTTTATTTATATATACATATTTGACTTAAATACTTTTCTGGTGGAACTAGTCTGAAAGCCCTCTAAGCTTATTTAAGTTTCTCCAGCATTCTACTCTTTTTTTACACTCTCATTTTTTGTTGTTATTACATATTATGATGTATCTTATGACAATAAATACAATTGAATAAATCTTATTATTATACATAATATACACATACACATATGCTATTATTATAACGGAAGTGGAAACTTAGTAAATAAGTCCAGACACTTTACAGAACAGCAAAGCCCTAAAAATGTAATAGAATTAGATTGCCGATAAGTAGCTATTGGGTGCTTCATGAGATGAGGATAGCCAGCTGTAAACAAAGGCCTATTGCAACCATGGAATTCACAGTGAGCAGTTGCAAACGTAGCCAGATCTTTTAGACTTCGTGGTAATCTTGACATCTGTAAAATATCTGTAATTAGAAAATATGATGAGTACATTTTAGTAGGAATGTATAGCTTCTAGGAGCCTGTGTATGAAATTTGCCAAAACTTAGGCGATGGGATTACACACTCCAATTACATTAATGGAGTTTACCAAAGTTTTGTGTTTAACATTTACATAAATTAAGGGGGAAGGGTTATATTCGAACATGGGATTATACTTGGTTATACATGGTTTTGACTATTTATTGATTTTATCTAAACTAAATAAAATAGCAATAGCGGACAAACCTTTGTATTTATTAACAACTCTAAAGGACAGTTCGAGCAACGAGGTTACTAGTAACCCAGGACGTGACCAAATATTTTGAATTTCATCTGGTATGTGAGCAGACATATTGTTTTCTTTGAATTCTATGCGACGTGAATTGGATTCAGTTCCACACCTACAATAAAAAAACAATTTATGTCGATGTTTGTTTAAGAAAGGAACCACTATTCTATATGGTGTTTAGATATTGTATACTGTATATAAAAAACTTGGGTTGGTCTGAGCCTGACATTACTTTTTTCAACAGTAGTGACTATAAACATTGTATTAATGTGAACATTAAACATACCGGTATGTTCCAACTTCTTTTGACCACAAACTAAAAGGCACAGACTTAAACAATCCATTGTTATCAGCATATACTCTTTTTAAATTTGCGCAGTACCCAAGATCTTAAAGTAAAAGAGAAAACTTTCCTACATCTTTCTCTTACTATTACTATAAACAAAATTACTTCTCTTTTATATACATGAGTAAAATAGATTTTTTATTTTGATTCAATTTTTATTTTTATTTATACAATTTACAAAATCAAAATTACAAATATTTTCCAGCTAAATGAATGTATAAATATGAATGAAAAAATAACAATATTAATATAGGTTCAAAAACAAAAATCAAAGCAAAAATGTGGATAAAAAAAATAAAGCACATAAAAGGGAAGAGTGAAAACTCTTCCCAGCACATACCCATTGGCAAGTAGAGGAGATTATTTCCAGTAATTGATAATTCTTCTAAACAATGGAGAACAGTGATTTGACGAGGAACTACACTCAAAAAGTTTTTGTCAAGATTTAATGTCTGTAGTGAAGAGCAATTCTGAATATCACTAGGTAGCGATGTTAATTTGTTATGGTTTAATATAAGTGTCACTAATCCAGTCATTTTGCCAATATCTATGGATGTAAAACATTACTAAAGAAATGGATGGTAGCTTATTGAAAATACTGTACATACAAAATGCATACTTATGCTTTACTTGAAAACAATACAAATCCCATGCTTATAGCAATGTAAAAAAGATACATTATAAGCGGTTTTTCAGAAACCCCTTCTGTAATAATGTATAAAATTGTATTAGCTACCTAAGCAAATTAGAGGTAAAATCCCCTTGAATTACAGTGCCGTAGCCATGAGTATTAAGGTGGTGAAGTTGTCGCAACAAGAGGGAACAATCCACTGTTTGGGCCATGGGGTTTTTAAAGGCTTCTGCTAAAAATTGGTCAGGTTGAAACCTTACCAAACCTCACCAATAAGACTGTAACATTTTAACATGAATAGCTACCTGGTGGGAGATGAACAATAGAATTCTGTGACAAGACAAGTGTCTTCAATGATTTAATATCAAACACACAGCAAGGTATATGCGTAAGGTTGTTCATACTGAGATCTAGCGATTCTAACTTTGACAATTCACTCATATCTATAAAGAGAAAAATAACATAATGCAAATATTATTTATATTCAATTATTCATTAATATTAAACTTTATATGTAACTACTTACAGGATGAAATCAACCGAACAGAAGTGGTTTAGATTATCAATTTCTAGGGCATTTGCAATTAAATAAAACGTCTTAAAAACCATGAAAACACATTACCTTCAGGAAGGTCAGCTATCTTATTAGAAGGTACATACCTAAAAACAATATATTATTAAACAATTAATCTATTATTATTTACAGTAATTGTTGTTACATTGCTAAATGTCAGTGGAAAAAACCCCTTATATTTGTAATGTGCACAAGTTTGTGTGTGAAAAGTTGTGGCTAGATTGTTCTAATTCATTTATCACAAGCTGTAACTACACAACATTGTTATTACTGAAATAATATTTTCATAGGTAAACTTACAGTTCTTTCAGGTTTGATAAGAACTTTAAATCTTGAGGCTATGGAGAGAAATGTTGTTTAACAGTATATAGCAACACATACTAATATTGAAGTGGTTACAAAATCATTATTGTTTGAAGGTTTGCATGGCGAAATCAAATGTTGATATAAGTTTGAGGTACACCACGTATGTTAGTTCTCACTCCTGAGGATGATCAAAGCATATTGATCGAAACGTCGAGAAAATCACTATTAAAATTTAATTAGATTTTATCAGGTCAAAATTGATGAATCTCTTGCATTATATTAATGCTAACACTTACAAGTGTCTGTAATAGATTCCGTTTAAGGTAGATACCTTCAACATGTAGAAAGGCATTATCTTTAAAAAGTTGTGTTGGCAATTTTGTCAATCCTTTATAATTAAGGTATATAAGTTTGTGGCCAAGAATTCTGCATTCTTCTAATATATCAGTAATATTGTTAGCCTCACTGTCTTCTACTTGTACAGTTTGAGGTCTGGTGCTACTGCATTGTGTACTACTACTAGTCATACTGCATTTTATCTATCTGAAATAATAACAACAATTTTATTTTAATCAATTTATTGAAGTTGCAATGGTATTTTGTACAGAATGTCACCATACACAGAGTAGGCCTACATACATGATCTTATGATTATTATTAGAAGAGGCGCCGGTGCCTTAGTATTACCAGGGAGATGTCTCCCTGGTATTACTGCACTCCAACCACTCTTCTGAGAGTGACTCTCCACGTGTTTGTGGTTAATTGCCACAGCATGCCTTTTACATACTGTAGCATATTATTATTATTATTAGTTAGGCCTAACCCTAAAGCTTATATTATTATCATCAGGCCTAGTTAGGCCTACTTAGTTAGTCTACTAACTAGGCTAAATAATTCCTTCTTAAAGATATTTAGGCCGCTAGGAGGCCCAGGCTAAAAAGTTCCTTACTCCCGCCGATGCCTCTCGGATCCTTGCCAATGCCTCTCGGATCCTCACCCATCCCCCAGGTACGTATTTTTGCTGGCCCCTCGTTTAGAGGTATATTAAGAGGTCATTCTGACACGACTGGAGTGTTCTCTACTTCTCTACGGAGCGCCATTTATGCCTTTATTAACTCAATAATAGAAATAGTACTACGGTAACTGCTCAAGTGGACCCAATTTAGCACCAGGGTAACACAGTGATATAAAATAGAAATAAGTCACTGAATGTCAATATATTTTCGTATGTTAATACACTGTGCTCCAGTGGACCCAATTAAGTTTCAATATATTTTCGTATGTTAATACACTGTGCTCCAGTGGATCCAATTTGGCACAGCGAAATAGTCACATACAAAAACATTGAGAAAAAAATACTTCTGGAATTCAAAAATATTTCAATATAGTTCAATATCGGTTACTCCATCCGTAATGGAAAAGAAAAATTAGTTTCAAGCCATATCAGTGATTTTAATAACTTGCGTTTGTCTAAGATAAATACTTATTTAGTGTCCCCGGAAAGTGCACCTATTCATTGAAGTATGAAATTAAATATTAAGTGTCTAGTACAGCCCACCATGGTTGGGGCAGAGCTAATAATGAAAATAGAGCCCATAATTGCACTTATACTTATACTTACTATACATTATGATAATGTTATTTCAACTATCCAGACGCGACTTCAACATTTTAGGTGGGGTTTTCTACTTTAAAAACTCGACTTATATGCCTAAGGCCTAGCCCGGGGGCGGAATTAGTAAGCTTCGAAATTGGTCTAGAAATCGGCATCTTTGCAAATGTTCTATATTTGATCTTATTTCACTCTCCATTAAACCCCATACAAAAACCATCGGAGACAAACTATCTGTTTAAAACATGTTTATTCTGGGACGGTGTGGCCATACACACTGACTACCATAAACGTTTATTCATAACATTACAATACAATATCTTGCATAAATCGGACATTTCGCTACGAATGTATGTATTTTGTCTTTTTCTAAGTGAAAACATTATTTTTTCGGGTTTTTTCTACGGAAGTGATTCACTTTATTACTAAACTACAAAATAACCTAAGTCAAAGTCTGATTTAATGAACCTTCATTTTTAATGTTTTTGGCGGACAATACATCTTTAATTTTGTTAAAATTTTCATAATAAATCATAAATATGATATATTCCGGTTATATTTCCGGCACGATAGTCCGATGAGAAGGGTATATGCCGGTAACGATACCGGCACGACGCCAGCCAGTATATTGCAGGCACATCTGTGAGAAAGGGGCTTTAGTGACTTATTTCTATTCTATATCACTGTGCTCCACCGGTGCCAAATTTGATCCACTGGACCAGTTACCGTAGTACTACAGTATTTCTATTTCTGAAGTAAATAAAGGCATAAATGGCGCTCCATAGAGAAGTAGAGAACGCTCTATCGTCAGAATGACGCTCTGAATAGTTTCAGTTCAACCAAGTAGACTTTTCTACAGACGTTACGTAGTACAATATGAATAGCAAACCTTGCTTCATCGACCAAATTGGTATCTTTTTAGAACCTGGAAGAATAGATGTTGGTTTATTTTTTTTCGATCTTTTTGATCTATGATTTTATTCAAAACAAAATTGCTGCTTAAAAATTATTCAAAAGCAACACCTGTAAGAAATTTACTTATTTATAAATTATGTAAATAAAGTTGATTCAATTAAAAAGGTTGTCAACTTGTTAAGCAAGCTAAATTCAATAAGCTAGGCTAGGCTAGCCTCCGAATCCTAGCTTCTGTGTTGTGTGTAGGGCGCTAGTTCGCCGCTGTTAAGAGTTGGTAGGCCTAGTCAACTAGCTAGGCCTAGGTATGTAGTAGTAGGTCTAGGACCTACTTTCTCGGTCAGGTAGAGTAGTAGTAAAGCCCAAGCCATCCATGTCTACACATTCAATATGTTAATTATTATTTTTATTATATTGGCAGACTTTTTTTTACCTTCAAAAAAGCAAATAAAGGAAGAAAATGAATACATATTAATAAATAATACTAAACCTATAATGCCTTGGCCTATATTGATTTTAAATGGATAGCCTAGCTAGGCATAAACGATAATATAAAACATTTTTTTTAACCAAAAATATTGATGAAACAGAATTTTTAAAAGCTGATGAGACTTAGATTGTTTTTCCCATTCATGTGACGTAAAATGAGTTTATTTGTGTTTCACTCGTCTCTGGTTAAACGATGTGACCTACTACTATATTTGTGTTGAATAAACAATGATTTTAATATTATTTAGAACCATTCTGACAATAATAGATTTGATGTTGCTGCTGGTAGTAGGACTACATACTGTAAAATGTTAACTATATCTACTATATGTTTTATCTTGTTGATAGATAACACTCTTATTCCTACCATCACTTGTACGGTGTATGTGTGGCAATTCATACTCAATTATGGCCGGCTCAGCAACAGTCAAGCCAACAGCCAAACATACAGCCTCGGTTTGTATCAACCTTTTAATTTACTTTTTCAAATGTTAATTAATTCACAATTTTTACTTTCAATTTGTCCAATTGACACATCCTTTGTATGCCCTTTATTATTATTATTATTATATATTTTTCCTATTCATAGTAATCAATTTGTGCCTAGAATAGATATTAATTTAACTTTTTTTTCAGGTTATCTTTCTACATGGCTTGGGTGATACTGGGTAAGTGACAATATAGTGAAAATATTTGTTTTTAAATAATTATAATTAAACAATAATTTATATACATCATTCATTTTTGTGGTGTTCTCTTATTTTTCATTTGTGTTAGACATTCATGGGCTGCAGGACTAGATTCGTTTAAAGAACCTCATATCAAGTACATTTGTCCAACAGCGTAAGTATTAATTAACAATTATTATACTGAATAAATGAAATTGTACAAATAAGACACAAAGAATAAGTAACACAATAGACTATACGGTAGCAATTATAAACAGTCTAAAACATTATTTTTCTTTACATAGGCCCACAATACCTGTGACTCTAAACAGTGGATTTCAAATGCCTGCCTGGTTTGATATTGTTTCGTTATCATTTACTGGTAGTGAAGATTCTGCTGGTATTATCAATTCATCTAAACTTAGTAAGTCTTCAATTGTGTTAAGGTGGAAAAATGAGTTCACATCCATTACATAATTGTTTACTCTTTTTAAATTCATTATTATTACAATAATTTAACAGTTTATTTACTAATTCAAATTAAACCATCTATTAAGTACAAAGTATTATTGAAGAAGAAGTGAAAGCTGGCATTGATCGTTCAAGAATCATAATTGGTGGTTTCTCACAAGGGGGCGCTGTAGCTTTGTACTCAGCACTGTCAAATCCGCAACCCGTTGGTGGTGTAGTTTGTCTAAGTTGTTGGCTTCCTTTGCATGCATCTTTTCCAGAGGTTAGTGGTGTAAACATATTTATTAAAAACAAACTTGCACCACAAATGTCAATATTGTGCCATCTATTAGAAATATAAAAATAATCATGAAATGTTTTTGTTTATATGTTGTAGGCTTCAAAAGGTGACAATTCATTCCCAATTCTTCAATGTCATGGTGACCGTGACCCTATGGTGAATTATAAATTCGGACAGATGACTGCGAGTGTAGTGTCCAAAATGTGTACAAATCACACATTTACAACTTATCCAGGGCTAGAACACAGTTCATCAGCAAAAGTATGTAAAATATGATAAATATAAAAGAGTGACTCTTTCTTGTAGAATAAAACAGATCATTTTATTGTATTAAATGATAATATACAGGGACGATGACAATAACTGACCATGACAATTAAATTAATGATGACAATGTCAAAGAATTGTGATGACTGCCAATTAAGATGATCAATGAATTTGACAACAATGCATGGTATCAGTTATGACTGAATGGTTCTGATGTCAGTCAAGGATGATGAAGATAATGTTGTGAATAATGAGATGATGATGCATCTTAGACTCAACAATGATGACATGAGGATAAAGCACTGTAATAATGATAATAGGAGGTTTAGTTGTGTATTGTATGCTTATAACACTTAAAGATGTCCCCCAAAAACATGATGAATGAAGATTAATTAAATCAGACTTTGAATCAGTTACATTGTAGTTTTAGTTTTATTGAAGTTAATCACTTCTGTAGAAAAAAAAACCGGAAACAAAATTTCACTTATAAAATGACAAAATAAATCATTAAATTCAACCAAAAACTCATTTGGCTGGCTGCCAATTTGACTATTTTTTGCTTTAAATTACAGTTTTTTCAGGTAAATAATTTTTTTTCTATCCAATTTTTGGTTAAAGTGAATAATGTGACATTACTATGGCATTAACAATTTTTAAAGAATTATTTTTTTCTGGGGGACAATATATTTTTAAGAATAATAGGTGGTTTAGTTGTGTGTTAGATTAAATTATTTAACTTTTATTTTTACAGGAAATGTTAGATGTGAAGAATTTTATCTTAAAGGTGTTACCACCAATTTAGTAATTCTGCAATATCATCAGAAATTAATATATTTCAACGATATGGGTGACTGCTACAACTTGCTGGTTCTTCTGACTTACTATGACTCATTCATAACATTTCATACAAAAACGTATTGTTTATAAAATTATTCCGTATCCATTTTTTAGACAATGTCTTTCAAAATATAGAATTGTAACAATGTATAATTGTAATAATGTATTAGCACATTTTGTAGTAAACATTTGTATTTGTGTATAGCATAATCACAACTGTGAATTACTTAGACGTCTGGTATAACCTTTCAAAAGTGGTTGCATCGAATGCTGTACCGTGAATTCTACAATATATTGATCGCTGTTAAGTTATTTCAGGAGCTTTTAACTGTAGTAAATGCATTATATAATGCAAAATTTAAAATCACTTATTTTATTAAGTTTTATACCCCTCATTTGTTAATTTGGCAACAGCATGGAACTAATGGTGGAAGTTTGCTGTTCCTAACTCCTTAATCACAAGGCATGTATTATAAATCTGGAATTGGCCAGATATCTTTCTTTATTTATCTTTATATATCTTCTTTATCTTTAACGCTAAAGTTTTAACTTTCTATTTTTCCTTTTCTCGTTTTCCAAATTTAGTATTAGTTTAGTTTCAATAAAAGTTCTGATCTTAACGCAACTTTTTGGATGTATTCTTTGCTAGATTAATAGTAAGTGTTACCATTAATGTAAATTAGAGCCAGAATCCCCATATTATCGAAAATAAAATCTTTTGAGATGTGGGTACAATTGATACAACTCTAGTACTTTCTATATTTGCATAGTATAGTAAACAAGTTTGATTCTTATAAGATACATTTATTAAACGTCAGTGTTGTTTAATACTTATTCTTTACGGAGGAAATATTAAATGTACAGTAATACTAAGTACAAAGTATTTTTGTCAATGTCAATTTTTATACATAATTTGTTGTTGGGGCCGGCGCAGGTTAGCTCAAAGCCTAACAAATCTGACCTATTGTTTCCTAATCTATCCATTTCAGGCTGCCCGGCGAAATGAAAACCGTAAGAGGGAAACACCTAGTTCATCTCAGTCCACCGTTTTCATGAGTTTTTTCTTTTTCCAAATTGGTCGTCTCCAGATTCCATTTGACCCAATAAAATAGATTTTAAATAAATAAGAACTACGTTGGTTGATTGAGCGTGTGAGTTTTCACAACAAATCGAGCCGGTTATATTTCGATGATGGTATCGCCTCTTCGATTTGTTTGATTTTGTTTTAAAGATTTAGACTACCACGACATTTTGAATGCCTTCACTGCGGGGAACCAATTATTTAACCTTCGGTAGTGTCTAACATTATTTCAACACACAATTATAGGACCGAGTGACATCATATTTTTATATTGTGTCTCAAGGCAATTAAGTGTATAAACTGTATTTCATAATTCTACACTGATAAACTTTACTTTGCAAACTTCGCAATACAAACAATGTTTTCTAATTTACCATTCTTTGAGAAAATTTTGGGGTAAACATATAATATTTGTGTATAGCATAAATCACATCTACAAACTACTCGTTTGGTATGTCCTTTCAAAACTATTGCATCAAATGCCGTACTGTGAATTCTGCAATTTACTGATCGTATTTCAGAAGCTTTCAACTGTAGAAAAAAATATATAATGCAAAATTGAAAATCACTTTGTTGTACCCCCTCATTTTGTAATTGACAAAGTTGTTATTCAACAGCATTGGTTCTAATTGTGAACGTTTGTTGTTCCTCACAAGGCATGTGGGTTTAAATCTGGCACTTGCCGAATACCTAGTTTCAAAGAAAGGTCTTTTTTTGGATGTATTCTTTGCTAGATTTATTTAAGCCAACATTCTCACATTTGCGTGTCGAAAATAAATCTTCTTAGATGTGGGCACAATTGTTTCTAACAACTCTACTTTCTAAATCAAACTATTTATAATATTTTCAACAGATACAAGGAAACTGGATATTGTTGGATATTCAATAACACTTACGTCATCAACCGTGCAATTATTTTAGTATAATATTATATTATTGAGATTGACCACAAGAGCAGCCACGCGCGAGGGTCATTGCGCGTTCGAAAACCAACTTGCAGTGTATTTCGTACAATGTTAAAAATAATTTCATTCGGTGGAAGATGAAATGTTCTATTTTCCTAACCAATTTTTACCATTGCACTCATGAATTATTCATTATTTGTACAATATGCCAAGTCTCTAAAATGTCTCTAAACATGTTTCTAAAGGCTAAATACGTTTGATTCTAGTAAGATATTTTAATTATACTTTTTGTGTTTTTTTAAATACTAATTTTTTCCGGAGGAAATATCATTAAAAGTAATACCAAAATATTTGTTGTTTTATTTTTCAATGTTGAAAATGTTAGCAGTTAGTAGAAAGCAAAGCAGCGTGACAACTGTAGATATTCAACAAAGTGAAATTTTATTGCTATTATTTATCGACAATTTAAAAAAGAACGAGATGACATTGATATTTCAAATGTATTTTATTAATAACATTAGAACGAAATCTTTACAATATTTTTCTTTCAACAAATAAATAAAATGCCTCCTTAATGCATTTGTTTGTATTAAACATATCAATTTGTTATTTTAAGTTATTCTTTTATTGTGTTTAATGTTAATCTTAGAGTTTCCTTATAAAATGTGTTTCTAACAAAGTGTAAAATGATTCTAAATTTAGATAATCATTTTATTATTGAACTCGTCGTATGGTTTAGGACAACCTTTATCTCCCTGACTTAATCCAGGATTTAAAGTGCTTACCTACTACCAGTGAACTTTGGTAAAATCTTATTGTTTGGTGGGCGAATTCTAAATAATGCCCCATAGAGATTTTAAATCCGAGTAATTATTTTACTAAGGCGTGGTGGAATGTGTTTCGGTTCACTTATTTTCTACTCCATTCATTTTAATTTTTAATAGGCCTATTGATATGAAATACAACTAAATCTTGAACTGTATTATATAGTTATATAGTCGGTATTTTTGATAATTCATTTTAATTAATTTAATTTTCATTTGATAGTCACTATTGATTGTACTGTATAATATAGGTATAGATAATTAAATTAACCTTGATTTCACTGTTTGTTGCATTTTTAGACAATCGATGTGTAAAAGACAGTCATTACAGATTACTAACCGTTTCTTACTCATTTGGTTTTCATTTTTCGTCATATAATTTTCTATTTCTAAATTCCTATATATTTTCTTTCAAACGACAGTTTTAAGACACACACATGAGTGTTTAAGTTTTGCAACCCGCTCGCAATTTTCTTTCTGTAGGTAATTGATGCAGAAATAATGAATAGCAACCCACTCGTCCCGAACAGCACGCACCTGAGATTAGTTGTTATGAAAAAAAATAACAAAAAGTTCGATTAGTTATGCACCACTCCTTGGTTTACAATTGTGTTAAATTCCATCAAGCTAATTTTTACGATAAATAACGTATCAGACAATATAAGTCAGTTTGCCACCGGGCTTGCCAAGAACACTAACAATGAAGCGCTTACTTTATAAGCACATTAAATTTAAATAAATTATGTAGATTGACATCTGGTTTTTACCGACACATTGGAAACAAATAATGGAGCGTTTTGATAGTAGTGAGTAAGTATGCATGATTTTTTTTCATTTCAATATAAACGATAACAAAATTAATACAGTTAATATTTACTATAAAAAAAAAACCAACTTAAATAATACTGGTGAATCAATTTTAAATTCCTTATGTTGAATGTTATTGGTGAACTTTATTATTTTATCTTCCTTTATTTTCGTTGTGGAAGAATATGACATAATGATAACACGGCCAAAAATACTTGTAATGAATTATACAATGAGCCCACAGAACCAAGTTATTAACAAATTGTGTAATTTATTTAACAGTAACTTGTTGTATCAAGCTATCACGGCAAGAGATTGGACGGAAGTGGAACGCCTGTGTGCTTCCGAACCACAACTTGTAAATACTATTTTAGACAAGGTATGTATTAAGCTCTATCTAAACTATCAAACTAGTTGTGTGATGTGCCCAAATATGGTAGTGATATGCCCAAATACGGTAGTGATATGACATCATCATGTCCATATATGGGCACATCACATTTGTTTGTCACAGAGCTTAAGTTAATGATTAGTCTAATTAAAATTGTTGACAAAAATATAAAAGTGATTTTAAAGTAACCAGTCTGCAATTGTTAATAATATGTATGGTAGTTAGTTAGCTTTCATATAAATGTTTATATTTTGAAATTTTTATATGTAAAAAATGAGTAACACTGAATCAAATTGCAAACTAAATCGCTATTTATTTGAAAAAATCATATTATGCATAAACATTCATAGAATTATAAAACAACTTAATAAAAAGAGCCGTAAAGATACATTATTAGGCCTTAAGAAGTGAGATATTGACAATTACAATTTAGATTTATAACAGTATTGAATAAAACATGTAAAATAAGAAAATAAAGATACGTTTAAAATTAAAAGACAAATGGCTGTCCATAGAACGCAAAAGCTTGTTATGTGAGAATATCAATGAGACGAAATATACCGTATAGCAGTGATGCGATACGGTAATTGTTTGATAGTCTTCAAAATGTTAATGATACCAGTGGATATATCATACAACAATTGGAGATTATGATTATTGTGTAGTGTCTGTGTTCTTGATTTAGGAAAATGAGACATTATTAATACGAGCTGTGTGGTTGTATCATGTGCCAGAAGAGACAGTAATCCAGCTCATAGCTCAAGCATCAAGTGCTTGTCTTCAATACCAAAAGCCATTTGTGAGTACCGTGTGAATTCGTGTGTAAAGTTATTATTTGAAGTTATGTACATTATGTTGAAATTATATACTAATTTTGATACCTTATTCTTTATTACCAAAAACATTAAAACAATAACAAACTACTACAAAGTAAGTGGCAGGAACACAAAACTCAATCCCTATGACAAGAGCCAGTGTTACCAGCTTACCAAGTAGCACATAAAGATAAAATATAGCATTTCAATAAAAATATATCAACAAATATGTTGTTCCCCAGAGTTTGTCCACTGTTGTTCATTACTTATCTGGAAAGGGATATTCTACCGCATTGAAACGCATCTTGGAAAGAGAAAACCAACTGGTGAATACTTTGGGACAGGTTAGTAGATTACAAATGATTCATTCGTCATCTTGACGAATTATTTATTTGAGAATGTACTCTTTGTGATCGTAATCTTAAAAAGTAATCGTAAAAAGAAAGATAATTGATACACACAAATCTTAAATTATCCGGGAAAACACGCAACACGCAGAACGTAATGTATAAGCATTTTATTCCTACAGATACAGATTTCTTTTGTTATCCAATATAATAAAAATTACAATTCTCATATACGGTATTGGCTTGCCTTAGATGAACTATCTTACAAATCTATGGTTTTGATGATTATTTTTCCAAAACCATAGTGTAACATTTTTCTTACAATATGGACCTATGTCTATGTAAAGTGGTTTAATTTATGAATCAATAATTTATACGTTATAATATTAAATCGAAAATTTAATTTCAAAATCAGGAATTATATAGCAATTAGGAAATATGATTATTTATTATGCTTAAACTGGTTATGTAAGCAAATGCATTTTTCAATTTGTATAATGTTCTACTTTCAGTATTTTGGGAAGACACCGTTGCATGTATGCCTCGAGTCTTCATCATTAACTTACAAGCAACATCACGAGACTGCCATCTGCCTGATGACGTATGGAGCATCTTGTTCAATTAAAAATGAGGTAAAAATTGTCATGGAAATATATTTTTTTTGCGCAGATTATTTATCTGAAAAAAAAAAATTAAAACAAGACAAAATGTGGGTTCAACAGCACTTAATTTACTTTGTAGTTTTTAACATGTATTTAATGTTCTATTACCTGGCTAACTGATTTATGCCGAGATAATTCATAAAGACAGGTTTATCATAATGGATAAGTACAACATATTCTTAGTTTCGTAATTGGTGAGAGTATTAGACACTATACGTGGATTCTACTGATGTGCCTACAACTAAACAATAACTAATGTTAATTAGGTTAATAGGGGGTTAATATGCATTATTAATTGTGTACTGTATATTGAATGTATGTAAAAGAGGGTTTTAATTTACCACTTAACGCAATTAAAATTCTGCAAACATTGAATTAATCTATTGAATTGTGTAGGACGAGAAAACACCAATTGATCTGTACAATGCCAACAAGTGTACGAGTTATGATAGGAAAACTAGAAAGATGAAGAAACGAGAGCTCATACAACTGATAGAAGGCAAGTAAAGTTTGCTTTACTACTTCCGATTTCTACTTTATTATTTTCTTATTAAAAAATAAACCGGGTGTGTATATAAATAGTATACAATACACCATAACTCTATTGTATTTGACGAGTGCTAATTTATATATTTTTCAAACTTTGAATGGCAAGTTTTAAGACTTTTATAAAGGTATGTGGATAAAATATCAGATGTTTTGTTCAAACCCGATTAAACAAGAGATCTTCGTTGGTTCAAAAGCTTGTAGCCTAATTGTAAGTGTTCGGTGAATCATGAAAAACCACAGTAATTTGGTTGATTTGTGTTAATTCAAAAGCCATTCAAAAACTATCCAAAATTCTTTGAAATTGCTAAACAAATAAGAAAGGGTTTAATTTAGTTCATGAACAAAATATAAACCTGCAACTAAATCACTGAATCATGAAAATCTCAGAATAAATTGTGATGATTTAAATCTATTTTTTAACGATTATCATTTCAATTTAAAATTTATTTTACAAAAAATATAATATAACTCAATACAATGGTAACTTTTTTACATGGTTAAATATAATTTGTTATTGTGCTGAAAACCAAATAAACTTTTTTTAAGAACAACAACGTTTTTCATTTAAAATAGATTAAAACAAATATAGAACTGTTTTATTTTATTTTTTTTAAATATTTATTTTAAACGAAGTCATAGAGTTATTTTCGGGCTAACAACAACTATTTGTATTATTCCAATCTTCTCAATTATCTAATTCTCTTATTATCTATTCTGATCATTCATCAACAAATTATCGTAATATGTAAACATTTTCCAAAATAATTCTTAATTTATTTATTTAACCTCGAATATTGTTGTATAGATCCTACGTGTACTTTAAAAAAAAGTGTGCTGCAACCATGTCCAGCATTGTTGCAACCATGTCCAGCATTGTTGCAACCATGTCCAGCATTGTTGCAACCATGTCCAGCATTGTTGCAACCATGTCCAGCATTGTTGCAACCATGTCCAGCATTGCTGCAACCATGTCCAGCATTGTTGCAACCATGTCCAGCATTGTTGCAACCATGTCCAGCATTGTTGCAACCATGTCCAGCATTGTTGCAACCATGTCCAGCATTGTTGCAACCATGTCCAGCATTGTTGCAACCATGTCCAGCATTGTTGCAACCATGTCCAGCATTGTTACAACCATGTCCAGCATTGTTGCAACCATGTCCAGCATTGTCTAACAACCATATTATATCCATATTTTGTGTCCTAGAATTTTCAATTCCGGCGGAAATTTTAGCTAGAGGTGACGAAGCTGTTAAAGTTTACAGGGAAGCTCTACAAAATGCTACAGTTACAATAGTAAATCCAAGAAGTATGTTCCTTGGGAAAGAAGGAGCTGGCAAAACAAGTTGCATAAAGGCTATTCTTGGAAAAGCGTATGTTCATGTTAAGATTGGTATATTCTGTCAATAAATGAGTGTAAAAGTATGCAAATTAACTCATACCGTGTTATACAGGGGTCCCATAATTGATATTAAGCAGTGTATTCATTCCATCAGTCATGTCATGTTGCTGCAGTAGCAGGACCGCATGTTATTAATGTATCAATATTTCATTCAATAGTGTAGATCAAAGATACTATAGCGCCACGAAGTGGCGCAAGATAGGGAACTCCTATCTCTTATACACTGCGCATGAGTGAAATTCCATGGGCAGCCATTCCGGCAAGCAAGTTACGCGATCACATACCCCGGAAGTGTATAATAAACCATTGAACCACATCCACGTGTGACGTGTTATTGTTTGTTCGGGAAGTTTTCTCGTGTTGTATTGGGTAAATTGTAGTGGTAAGTTTTTAGAATATATATTTTTTTGTTAGTAAACATTAACAAAATTATTAAATTGTTGTTTAAATTTAGTTCAGGCAGGCGTTTCTGCGCAATCCGATCTAGGGCCTAGTACTAGTAGTAGTAGGCTTGGCATATTTAATGCCGAATACTAGGCCTAGTTTAGTTAGTATGATTAATAAAAAAAAGTCTGGGAGGATGAATGATATTGATTGGCGTCTTGATGATAGATGGATCAAACAAGGCTTGGATGGATGGAAGATTAAGAAAAAAACTGAAGCTGTTCGGGAATTAGGAATTTTTAATAAAAATGTACAAGACAATATAGCGTTTTATTAATAATAACATTAACAGAAATAATTAAATGTAATGAAATCAAAAATCGTGAGGATGTTGTTATTGTTGTTAATTTGTCGTTGTCTTGCTTTACATGTTTGTTTGTCTTGTTTTGTTTCTGTTTGTTTAAACTCCAATATGATTACAATTTCTTAACTGGCTACCCGTCACAAGTTTTTTTGGAGGGAAACCTCCAAATGTTATTACTTTCTGGGTGTTGCCTCTTAATTATTTATATTTAAATTGTTATTTTGTTTACTTTGAAATGATAAGAAATAAATGTTATTATGAATGAATGAATTGTTTGTTTTTTTTATTTAATAAATTTAAATTATAAATTTGATCCTCATATTTATTTTGTTCTTCATCTTTATTTGAAAAATATTTAGTTAATTAATGTAAACATTTTTGAATACTTACAATTATTAATAAATAGTATATTGACTTTTGTTTTGAATTTAAAAATGTATAGTATTTTAAAATACTATAATAAGTAATCAAATGATTATGTAACAGTTCGAAAAGTGACCTAATAATTTAATGATATATTTTTCCCTATTTCAGAAAGATATAAGTCTGTCATCATACTGTAAAATTGAGAAGATAGATGATTGAGTGCAAAGTGGTATTTTACACAAGAATTAAATACAAAGGCCAGAACTGATGGACAATTATATTTCAATAGTAATAATAGTTTATATTTTTGATTCTTGAAAAGGAGCAGTATCCTATGGGATTACAAATAAAATCACTATTTTCACACACCTCATACTTTTAAGTGAAAGGAAATAACCAGAATTCAGTTATTATCAGTACTGTTGTTTAGGCCTATTGGCTTCTTTTGTAATACAAGAAATCAAAATAATAGAATTTTCCTTGTATTTAAGAAGGCTAAAACCATACATTCGTAATTTATTTATTGAGTGTATTTAATTATTCCATCATTATTTATTAATATTGTATAAAGTGAGATTTTTCAGTATTTTTATTGCATTTTAATCCTGTCTGTAATATTGAAAGTTGAGCTAATAAAAGTGGGTTGAAAAGAACAAATTATGATTATGAATTTTTAAAATTAATATTTAATACTTTTACTTTTTTGAAATTAAAAAAATGTAACAATTGTTTTTGTATCTAGTAATGTTTGTACAGTATACTACAGTTGTGGCAGATCGTAGTAAAATTCCCCTTGCAATGAAATAACTTTGTAGGCCTGAAGCACACAAAATAGAAAGAGAGGGTCCGAACAGGGAAAAGAACATCCCCCTGCCCATTAATTTTTTTTTTTTTTAAATTAAAAAGACAGTTTTGGACAATATATTTGGCAATTATTACAATTCATCTCCAAAAAAATGCTTCTCTCGCACATAAACTAAGCCATCATCCCAGCCTAGGCCAAACGCGGCCGACCTTGGGCGTGAAGTGCGTAGCATCGCGCTGCGCCCCGCGACACTATTTATAACTATGCCTCAACCGACTGCCTACAAAATTCGTCCTCCATACAGTCAGTGTTTATTCTGTAGCCGTTTGAGGTTGGACAGTGATATACGCATATGTAAGTGTAATATCAAATGGAGTAAATTTATATAATCGAATTTTATATAGATGTTCTTTCATTTTGACGCGAAAGATAAAATAAAGTCGTACTGTTTATCGCGTAGATGTAAATCCTATTTGTTTTCATTGATTTGGTGGCGTGCCGCATTGCCTACTGGGTAATCCGCTTGCCGGAATGGCTGCCCATGGAATTATCATTTTTCGAGCGTCAGTTCCATATCTTGCGCCACTACGTGGCGCTATACGATCTTTGGTGTAGATCAACAAAAACTTCTGAAATTCACACCTGTTCTGACGCGATTCCGGTCCGGCGCCGGCAAATCCAATCGAACGTCAATGTTTCGTTTTTACGCGGTTACGCGCATATCGATTGGCGCATAGCCGCGTAGAGCGTCGTGAAAACGAAACATTGGCGTTCGATTCGCTGGACCGGAACCGGGCCGGAACAGGTGTGAAAGACCATAGACATGTAATTAACCCGGATTACTATAATAACTACATTTTATCTTAAACAGTTATATAATTTGAATGATGTAGTTAATAATAACACATTATGACTTTTCTGTAACGTTTTATTTATTATCAGGTTCGATCCGAAAGAACAGTCTTCCGATGGAATAACTGTTGCAAACACACTCTTTGAAGCGTCTGGGGACGATTACCAAAAGTGGCAGGAACACACTATTGACGGTATTTGAGTTCTATAAAAATGTAAAATAAATAAAATATTTTTTAAAACTGTAAACAGGTAATGAAAAAGGTTTCTACAATACGTGTAAACATTCATGTCCTAAAAAATATTGTAAGATTATATAATTGTTAATTACTCTTATTTGTATTTATAGAAATTGAATTATCTAATAAGATACGAGAAGAAGCAGTAACAGACTATGTGGCAAAAACGCTATTACAGAGACAAAACAGCACTAAATCAACTTCGTCGACTGAATCTGATCTAGACAAATCTGAAATGATGGTATTTAAGAACTTGTTTTTACTTCAATTCACTATTATATGGAATATTATTCGAAGTATTAACATAATTATTGTCTTTCTGTTGATTATATAACAGGATACTTTAGATGAAGATACAGAGGAATTGAATCTAGAGGGAAAAGGTATTATTAAAGGATATCTTGACCGAGAACCATATTGTAACAACGTATTAGGGATGTACATATGGTTTCAGAACAATCGCAAGATTTACGATACCGACTCGCGCGCGTTCACCGTACAGCTTTCGCCGTAAATTGCTGTGACGTCACAAGTGCGTGGCAAAATCTACCTCATGAGTTTTCACCGAAATTCATAAACTTGTATAATTTACTCCCCATCGTCTTTGTATACAAGTGTTAGGCCGATGGATTACTATAAACATCATCGTCTTTATTCATCAAAATTCACCGCTATCATCGTATTAAAACAGTTTTTAGTTCGATATGGTTGAATGATTCCAGAGCATCATACGTAATTCATTCGTTTCTAGCTACCCTTTCGGGTCAATAGACAAGTCTTGCAAATCGCAAACATTTCTAGTATTAAACACTCTAAAATAAATCGTAACAATTTAAATGTTGATTATTTGTTATTGTTTCTTTGCTTATCTGGATATTAAAGTGAAAAACACCAGACTAAACACTTTGGCAAATTTAAGCCTAATACAGGTCAAATTAGCAATTGAAATGACGGTACCTATCCCTTGTATGTTAACAACAGTGAAAACTCATGAGGTACGGTAGATTTTGTCATGTACTTGTCACAGCAATTTACAGCGACGGTTGTACGGCGAGCGCGTGCGGCGATATTGTAAATCTTACGATTGTTCTGAAATCATAATGTACATCCTTAAAACGTTGTTGAAACATGGTTCTCGGTCAAGTTGTCCTTTAACTATCTCTGTATTATAATAAGCCTACATGTACCATTCGGTATAATATTATTGTTTCTTCTTTCCATGTTGAATTGGTATTCCTATTTTGTTACGGATATGCCTAAAAATAAATACAGTTTTGTATTTACCTTAGATAAAAGAGGAAGTAACGTGAGTACTCTGGAGAAGAAATTTCCTGAAGAATTCCACAAATTGCTAGTTGATAAAATTAGTGATGAACTCGATGATACTACGACACACACCGGTGGGACACAGCCAGTAGGCATGCTTGGCAAACTAAAGCAATGGACATCTGGAGACAAGCAACCATTGAGCCGAAAAATTTCCATGAAACCACAAAATATCAGTAGCATTTGGGATTATGCAGGCCAGCTGACATATTACATAACACATCGAGTGAGTATAACATAGTAAATCGCAAAACGTCAACCTTTTGTTTATTTGATGTTATAGGCTTAAGATCCAGAGTTACCTGTATATCTTAAAAGGGGGGGGGGGGGGGGGGGGTAGGGGGGGGGGGATAGGGGGTGGGGTGTTGTTGAATAAAGAAATAGAACAGTTTACGTATTGCACTTGACAGCAACTAAACTGTTTTACTAAATGTTAATAATTTCTGATAAAACTGATTGAGCCGTGTACATTTTGCCAAATTCGCTTCGGTTCAAACGGCTTTTGTTTCGTTTAGTTGTTCCTGACAGGAGGCGTTACGTACATTGTTGCGTTTAGTGCAGTAGACGGATTACATGAGATGGTAAAAAAAAGAGATGTGAATCAAAGTACTGACGTAAAATCCCCGAAAACTTGTGTAAGTTCCAAAACTTCATTAACTACTTGTTATATCTAATAATTCATTCATAAATTATATGAAGATGTTTATAAGTGAGTCTTTCCAAAAGAGCCACATTATTACTTGTGTATATATAGTTATAGTATAATTGTTTTCAGGGCGTTTTGGGAATGACAAATTTGGGAATGATTGTTTTCTGGATAAGGTCCATTTACGAACATGGCGTACTACAATATGGTAGGCCTAAGCCTAGCAATAGAGAAGAGAAAACAAAAGACGGCGTAGTTTTACCGCCAATCTTGTTAGTCGCGACTCACAAAGACCTACTAAATGGAAGTGAATCTGAAAAAAATGCCAAGGTAAGTGACATGATTCATTAATGAGGAAATAATGTTGATTAATCGACTGTAAATATTGGGTTTATTAGGTAATTAACTATATAAATATTATAATTAAATCTTGTAACATCTGGAATACATCTTAAATGGTCTTTCAAACCTGTTCCGGCACGGTTCCAGTACGGCGCCCGCATATCAAATCAAACGTCATCGTTTCGTTTTCACGCTGCTACGCCGTGCCGGAAAATACCATTAACGTAAGTAGTTAATGAACTTTTTATATTACAGATTGATGCTATGAAACAAGAAATACTTGATGCTATCAAAGACACGCCATACGAAAAACACGTAGATCATGAGATACACATTGTTGATAACAAATCTGGTAGAGGAGTTGAGAAACTCAAAAGAAAGATTGGAATTTTTACGAATGCTATGAAGAGAAAAATTCCAATCAAATGGGTCGATTTCCAAACCAAGATACAAGAACTTGGTAAAACAAGAATACTGATATCTTTGAAAGAGGTAAATTGGTTGTTAATCTAAAATATATTACAACTTTTTTTCAAACAATAACACTGTAGTATGGTGATGATCATCATTATTTTTATTCTGTCGGTAATATACAGTAACAATCTAACAATCTGACAGGTAGGTAACATCTAGCTATTAGAGAGAACCTGGGAGAGGATATCAAGTGCAGTTCTTTCTGAGTTGAAGAATGTTTTCTATCATTGTTCTTTTTAGATAACACTCATAGCGAATGGATGTGACATTGTTGATAGAGAAGAACTGGCTTTAGTTCTGAACTACCTTACTGACACAGGGATTATTCTCTACTCAAGGAAGAAAGAGAAATTAAAGGATGTAGTGGTAACAAACGTAAAAATGATGATTGCAGTGGTTTCAGATATCTTCACTGATAAACTACCAGACAACATTGAGAGAGTAAGCTACCATGTAGTGAAAAAATGTAATTTAAAATTATATGAAAATAATTCGAATAACATAAAGAGCTATTTTAAATTTTTCTTGGTTACTTCTTAAGTTCAGAAATTACATCTTTAGTTTAACGTCTGTAAAAAACAGATGTCAATTTATTGTCTGGTGTGACGTCATCATGACCATTCAACGCTAACTAGAAATCCACCACAATGTAGCAGATTTGAACATAAAACTAGACAAGACACTAAGATAACTATTTTACTAATAATTTTTTAGTGGTCAACATTAAATGAATTATGGAATACATTTAGTGTTGAGGGAATCCTGGATGAGGCGTTACTACGACATTTATGGCGGAAATTGATAGAGGAAGATGAAAGCTACTTCGATATCTTCTTAGATGTATTGAAGATCTTCGACCTTGTATTTGAAACGCAACCAGTAACGGTGAGATGCTATTGGTATATTTATATTAGTGAAAAGGTTAATCTGGATCTCTTTATTGTATTAGTATCATCTTCTTTTGGATAAGCCAATATAATAAGGATTTATGTAACTTCAACGTCAACGTTTTCATGAAACTTCGTAGTTGGTGTATGTATACTTCTAGTAGGCCCTATATCAAAATTAAATTTCAATTACATAAAATAGGCACACTTTTAATTCTCAAAAAACTATAACGACAAAATTTTGTTTTACAGAACCATCAAAAAGAAAATCGAGTGTTCCTGGTACCTTCCCAAATACAAATTAAAGGAGATGTATTGGAAACAAGGAAAGATCCGAGTAACATGGTGTCGATCTATTTGACTGCCCCCAATCCTACGGACTTCCTTCCGGACGCCGTCTACCACATGTTGATTGTTGAATTCTTACACCTCTCGAAGATTAAAGAAAGGAAAAGTGATGATATTCAATTATTCCAAAATCGTAGTGATTTTGGATTTGATAATCACGTTGTCAGCTTTGGTGCCGTTGAACATGAAGATCGTAACGGAGAGAGAGAAACACAGGTGAACGCATTGAAGGTAGGCAATCATGTTTTACCTAATCGTTATATTTTGAGCTAGGTATATGCCTACATTTTGTTATCCTTACAAAGACAAAATATATACGCATACTAGTTTCACTAAAATATACTATTCAACAACAACAAGAACAATTATTTACTTCCTTCAATCAGTAAACTATACCCATTTATTATAAGAATGTATGTCTCCCCTAGCCCCCACGCTCCCAACCCTACCAACCTATTCCAAACATCCCTGATCATCGATAACAATAATTATGTAATAACAGAATATTGGTCGTGTCTTTTATAGTCAATGACCTCTCAATCGCATTATTTTATTATGTTTTTCAACAGTTTCAAATAGCACGCAGAGTTGAAATTGACAACGATGACATAGGTACGGTCAGGATGGTCGATAGCCCACGATCGGCTTTTTGCAAAGAGGTGAGATACATAACATTTTGATGTACACGGTGTTGACGTATTGAGATTTAAAACGAAAAATATGTTGGCTATATATTTTTATTTGTAGGTTATGATAAATAGTAATCTTAAAACGGTATATATATTATATATATATTATTGGTATGATTATTTGTTATTATGCAGATTTTAGATTATCTACAGGATCATTTAGCAACTAAGTGTAAAGTCGGCTACAAACTGTCCGTACTTTGCATAGCGTGTAAACCTTCAAAGCCTCATTTCCATGATCTTCAACGATGCTTAGACAACCCGACTGTTCCATGTGAAAGAAACTCAATGATTACACAAGGTTTCCAAAGACTGTTTCTAACAGGTGATTATCAATAACAATGTGCAATTACTTGGTTTTCACGATAAGCATATAGATCACAAATAAATGAATGTTCTTTTTTAATAGTTTCTGAAAACTATACAAAAATATATGCATTCAAATACAGTAATATGTAGAACTGTTGTTACAATTAGTATTTTATGAGGTAAGGCTAGCAGATGCAGTCAATAAAAAAGTTACAATAAATGGAATCGATATTTTATTTTCAGATCCAAAACGGCCAACAATACCGAAAAAACCGACATTGATAAAGTCAGGTAACTAACTTACACTAATCTATATTATAATAATTTTTCCACGTAATTAAACAAAGTTAGTATTTGATAATTTCAGATTAGAACTGAAATTTAGGCGCATAAACAATAATTCGTTGGCGATGTACTTTTACTTTTTGATATTATGCTTATATTGAATTAAAACATATTTTTTTAGCCACAGGACAGCAAGTAGGTACATTAAGGCGAGGTAACTATACAATGACTTTTTTTATAATAGAAATTAGCCCTCCTCCTCAATATTAAAAGACGATGCACCAAATTATTCGCGTATGATTCATTGGCGATAAAAACAATATAGGCCTAATAGTGATAATTCAAAGGAGATCATGCCTACATCTCCAAAACTGCTGCTAATAATAACAATTGTATTATCAATAATATAATAATACCAGTATTTATAAAAAATAAAACTTATTTAAAATAGTTTTCTTTAAACAAAATCGTATCGTTTAATAATGATAACATTTGTAACGAATTATTAAACCTAAATAATATAAAGTTGCTATTTACATATGCATTAAGAAATAATAAAATAATTGAAATAACTGTATGATGTTACAGAATAACTATATATTTCTATAATTTAGGTATATAATCAAATAACAGCAATCATTATAACAGTTGATATTGTCTTTATAGAATCTCGGGAAAAGAAATTTCAGCAAATGTTGATGCAGGTGTCGAAATGGTTTGAGGAACATATTTCACTCGATATGCTGAAGACGCTATGCAAAGACAAAATAAAGTGTCTAAGCGACTTACAGAAGGCTGAAACACCCAAAGAATTGTTCGAGTTTATGAAAAACGATGGCCATCTTACGGCTATCAACTTTAAAATTATCATCGAAATAATCGATGTTACTGGTAAAACGGGAGTTCTGGAGGTCAACAAACTGTTAAAGGACACTTACGAAAAAGCCGACCATCAGATAAAATCTTTCACACGGTATCGCCAAAAGCTGATCGATTTCGGTACCAGACTGGGAGATGACAACATAGCAACACTGATCCAACTAGAGAATGTCTCTAAGAAACACAGAAACAACCAATGGACTGTGATATTGGATCTTGAACAAAGGGGTATCCTAAACGAACATTACTTGCAACCATTTATCGATAATTTAAAAGATAATGAATTAACATCAATGGCTAAAATATTAGAAGAAGCTACTCAGTGTTGACAAAATATGTGCTTTGGATGTTGTATGGAGAGACAAAATCGCCTAAGTACATTGGATAATCAACATGTAGACTATAATTGTAAGCTACGGATTATTTCGCGCCACTCTGTACATTAGCATCAATTAAAAAAATCAGGTTTATTTGAAAATAATAAAATTGTATTGTAGATTAAATTGAAATGCACCAAATTTACTTATCAAAACATTTACGTCTTTATCAAATTTCCTCTATGAACAAATTGTCTCCATAACGGTCTGCCAGTGGCCGTTCTATAAGTTTCCTGGAAAAGTAAAAATTGGAAGACGAGGCTTTCCTTCTTTATTCTCTCCACCAATTTTCAAAATCAAGCTCTCTTCCCATTCTGACAATATACATACTACTGTATGTTAATCTTGTTATAATAAACTATTGATTGTCTTTTGTTTGATATAGGGGCCACATTTAACTATCGTACGACCATAATCATGTACCATCATGTCACCGGCATTTGACCTTGTTTAGCATACTTTTTTGTTTTGATCGATTGATCGATTTACCAATTGATCGATATTAGTGTTCTCTATCTATAGTTTCAGTTATTAGTAAGTAGCAGTAGCTGACTAATCAGATTATTAATACCAACATTGGTAAAAGTGGTTTTATTCCTTTCCTTCTTGCCAATAATGTGGCCCGATTTTACGTCAAGGAAATAATATGTTGAATTAACCATAGCAAAAGCTACAAATTCAAAATGTATACGTTTAGAATATTTCAAACCATTGCTTATAGATTTATTGCCATTAGTGGATAGGCTATCTTCATGTAGCTTTTGTAACTGGTAATAAGGTACCATGCATATAGTTACTTACTAAAATTTTGATAATGAATATCCAAAAGCCAAATTTAATTTAATCTAAAATAAACGATAACTTATACTTGGTTTGATTCAGCATTTTTGTTGATCGGGCATCAAAGTTTTATCGTTAAAATGACTTTTATACACCTCAATTAAAATTAGTAACTTAAATACATTTCTTTGTTACAAATGGCATATAATATTATTTAATCATTTTCTTGACTACTTTTAGTTTTATTTAGTTATTTTACCATGTTCATTTATAAACATTGTAATAATATAGCCCTACAATCATTTGAAGATATCTCATTTTAAAAACACTCTTATAATGCAATACTATTAACTATTTTTTCAACCACATCTATATACTTTTTGGAAAAGAATCATAATCGACTTAAACATAATGTAGAGGATATACAATAATAACAATCGTTATCATTGAGGTATAACAATGATTATTTTGATTTAAATACTATTTTCTATAAAGCGTGGTTCCCACTAGCGACGCAACACACAAGGACGTAACGCAACGCAAGTGAAATGACCAATCACAAGCGATGGCTTATTCGCTTGTGATTGCTAACTGTCTATAAGTTCGCTTGTCATTGGTTAAAACTCTTGCGTTGCGTTTACGTCCTTGCGTTACGTTCTAGTGGGAACCAAGCTTAACTGTCTATAACTTCGCTTGTCATTGGTTAAAACTCTTGCGTTGCCTTTACGTCCTTGCGTTACGTTCTAGTGGGAACCAAGCTTTGCGTTGCCTTTACGTCCTTGCGTTACGTTCTAGTGGGAACCAAGCTTTGCGTTGCCTTTACGTCCTTGCGTTACGTTCTAGTGGGAACCAAGCTTTGCGTTGCCTTTACGTCCTTGCGTTACGTTCTAGTGGGAACCAAGCTTTAGGTAATAATTCCTCCATTCTTTTTTAATTATCGGATACTGATTATATTTTTACATAGAAATTAAAGTTTATTGTTTTTGAATGATATAATAATATGTAAATATTGGTAAATATAAGTAATTAAAAGTGAAAAACAAAACATTTCAGCCGGTTTTCATCTCTGTTTCAGTTGCGTACATTCTAAAACTTATGCGTTTCAATAAAGTGGTATATAATAGTAGGGAGGCTACATATCAAGTAGCAGCCACTTTTGGTTACTTTCTTCAATGCTTTATTTGTTGAACACTTTACAATATTTAAAAAAGGGGGTGGGGTGGGATAGAGAATTGGGTTGCGAAGTAATTGGGAGTGTGTCCAGGAAATTTTTCCCTAGTAAACACTAGATGTGATTTCATTTTGTTTTGTTCTACCACATGCATGAAGGTGAGGACCAAGTGAGTGGGCTGGGTATAATCCACCATGATTGATTTTGAAAACAAAAAAATCAGATGACATAAAGAAACGATAGTTGCTGAATTGTAAAGAAAATCAAGAAATATAGCTAATTTTAAGAAGCTTACTGTTTGCCATCGTCGCTCGATGGACAAGGTTTTACAGAAACTTCTGTAACATTAAAATTGTTGGCATGAAAGAAATTTTACAAAACTTTCAGTGAAATTGTTAATTATCTTTACAATTTTTGTTTTGGATCTCAAGATTGCCGTGAAGACAATATTTATGTCAAGTTCTTCAGGTATAAATATATTCTTCCACCTTCATCGAGTGTTTCGTATTACCAATGATTCACTTATAATTTCACTCTTCCCTGGTTGCATCATAAACATTTCCAAATGACTTGGGTGTTACTTTTTTTTGTTAGAGGCCCCCAACATACATAGTAGGTCTAGAACCTTTATATCAAACACGAACACTTGTCATTGTTTGTTAAACTTTTCCTCGTTGGTGCTTTCAACGGATGGGCATCACGGAAAGCTTCTCAACTTCACAAACAATTTATTTAATTCTGAATGTAATAATAAGTCGTGTTATTTATACATATTTCTATGGTTAATTTCAGAGTTCTCTTTAAAACATAATACTGAATGAAGTGATCATTTTTATTAGGGTTGGCTGTTGTATATTTACCTTAAACTGTACGACTATGAGAACTACCTTTTTCCTGAAAGTGTTTACCTGCTACCAGTTAACCTTGGTAAAATCTGTCTGAAGAGCGAATAATTATTTTTATTTATTTATTCGGTATATAAAAATATATTACAAAACGACAGTCAAGGACTGAAATGAATTGTATTACACAATAATTAAAAATTAGTTAAAATTGCCATAAAAATAGAAACATCTAATTAAAATTAGATATCGTACCATAAAATTATAAAACATACATGAATAAAAAACCTTAAAACATTCACTTATTACATATCTAAAAAAGAGCTAGTGGTGCCTATTAATTATATCCACCATGGTGGGAACTGGAGATGACCTAAGTCTGCTGGTTTTACAATGAGGTACTTCTAGAAAGCGGTTGAATCTGAGAGACCGAGCAGGCTTATGAAGAGGGGGAAGTATTTCTCTAAACAGCTCGGATTTTAATAAGCCTTCCCCGAAAGACAACACCAGTTTGTTTCTTCTCTCAACAAGAGTGGGTAAGCCAGTAACAGACAATGCATAATAATAGCACAAATAGTTGTTACCTAGCATGATTCGCAATGCTCTCTTTTGTACCTTTTCAATAGACTTGGACATATCCTTAGTGATAGCGCCATGCCAAACAGGGGCAGCGTATTCTAAATCTAATAGGTCTTATATAAGCCATATAAACAGTCAACAGATCATTAATTAAGATTCCAGCTTTCTTCAAAATGCACAAGGAAAATAAACGTCTAGAAGCTCTAGACACAATATTATTAGTGTTAAGTTCCCATTTCAGGTCATTTTGAATGATTACACCAAGAAGCGTCATGTGATCAACTACTTGTAAAATGGAACCACTCAGACTAAAAGAAGGCGATATAATATCGTCCGACTTGTCCTTAAGAAAATTGACAACCAAGATATGGCATTTGGAGGGTTTGGGTATCATGTTATTGGATGAACACCAAACACTCAGATCATATAACAGGGATTGTATGGAAGGCAAATCACCTTTGCGAACGAACTCCCCAAGGGTGAGGTCATCCACATATTTCCATTGTCTGCAGCAATCAACACAAGCATAAGTACTAGGAAAAGTACAGGGCCAAGCAATTATAAATGCTATGAATACAATAACTGTTTATCCAGCAATTCAATCTGAACCAAGGTGCGTGTTGGAATGTGTCACTGTTCACTGGTCTTTTTGTACGCAGTTGACAAATACCACTAACGTATTATACTGTATAATAGAATTTGTCATAAATATTCCCAGTTAACTATTTATTTTATAAATTCTATTTATTCTTGTTTGATAAATTAAAGATTGTTTGGAATCACAGGAAAATACTAACAAAATACCAATGAATTTTTAGACCTAGGCCCATTGTTGACAAATGAGAAATATACTAAATAAAAGTTAAACCTACTGTATTAACCATAACCATGAATTTACCAGCATAATATCAATACACTACAGTATTCAATAACATACAAAACAAGAAATGCAAAATGCTTGGCAGGAGCAGCTTAAAAAAATACATCGCTGTAACTCAAATAACCCAGGTATCCATAACATTGTATGATGTTCTGTTCAAACAAACATGGCACTTTCATTCTTTACTCAACAACTACAAGTAAACTGAGTGCTTAAGTTATTGTATATTATAATAAATAATAATTTATTAAGAAATGACACCTTTGCATCGGTGGCACACACAGAAATGGTGCATCCAATTTAACATAATACATCAAAACAATACATTATATGACGGATACAGGTTCTTAAAATATTTGCAAAAATATAAAAGAAAAATCATTATCAACATGGTAATATAGGTACTGTATTAAATTGTCCTACAGTATCATAGGTTTGAGTTGATAATTTAAAAAGGTATATAAAAATAAACATAAAATATAGTAAAGAGTTTACATTACAAACCATTGTGTTTCAACATCAGGTACTGAGGACCTATAGTTGTTATCACAGGTGTATAATATTTACAAATCATATATAAAAGCAACAATACAAAAAAAACCAATCTATATATTGGGAGATTTAAGTTCTGACCGTTTCTCCCATGCAGCTCTTGTGTATTGTTTACTACTTACTACTAAGAAATATATATTTTAAACGATCAAAGTCACATTTCAATTTTAGCATAGAATTAAGTACAATATTAGGCCACCTGTGGTCATCTATAGTTATAAAACAATTAAATAGTTTAACTCTGGACAGTTTAATGGAACCCACCCAAGGTCACCATAAAGTGCCTCTTTTGGAGTATACCGTGGAGCTTTGAGAAGAAAGCGGGTCATTTGCAATTGCACTTTCTCTAGGTCTTCGTTATCCTTCTTTGATTTATTATACCAAATGCTACAAGCATAATTTATTGGAGGAATTGCAATGGTTTTCCACAGTATGTTTCCATAGTACACCCGGTTAAAGTCATCAAGGTTAGCTAAGATACCTTTGATATAAGCTATAAGCCGGTTGCCCTTTTGGATAACATGTTCATAATGTGAATGTTCACTCATGTTTGAGAAAATATAGATCCCTAAATATTTATAACTATTTACTTCTTTTATCGATTTTTCACCTAATTTCCACTCTTTATTTTTATTTATGCGTTTTCCAACAGCCATGACATTTGATTTTTCATGATTAAAACCAAGTTTTCATTCTTTGGCGAATATATTGGCAATTTCTAACATTTCAGTCATTTCCCTTTCATTATTAGCAATCAATATAACATCATCAACGCAAAAGAGCCCTCCCATCCAGACACCATTCATTCTTACCCCGAAATTGCTTTCACGAAGAAGTTTAACAAATTCATTAATAAATATAGAAAATAAAATTGGTGAGAGTACACACCCTTGTTTTACTCATTTGTGGATATTAAACTCATCAGTCATGCTTTCCCCCACTTTTACTTTTGCTTTAAAATTGTCATATAGTGAGCTTATTATTTTCCAAATTTTCCCTCTAAATCCCGTACCCCAGGCACATTTTAGGAGACCACCACGCCATACACTATCAAATGCTTTTCGGAAGTCCAGGAAAGCTAGATGTGTATAGTTTTACCTTCAATTGAACGACAAGATAAAATGCTTTTCAATGTAAAGATGTGATCTTCACAACGGTGATAGGCTCTAAAGCCTCCCTGGACTTCCGAAAGTACATTTTCTTTTTCAACAAAACAAGATATACATTGAGATTACTCTGTTAAATATTTTGGAAACACAAGATGTTAATGAGATGCCTCTATAATTATTTAGGTCTTTACGATCTCTCTTATTAAATATTGGTACAACGATACTCATATTCCACTCACGTGTACTGGTATTGTTTCTAATTTGATAATTCTATTAAATAAACAAACTAGTGATGCCGCTAAAGCGTCTCCACCATTTTTTAAAAGCTCATTGGCTATTCCATCAACTCCGATCCCGGAGCTTTATTATTTTTAGCGATTGCAAGTGCCTCAATGATTATATCAAGGTCTATATTAATGTCACATAGTAAATTTTCGTCATCGTTATCATTACCTAATGTTTTAGAACGCATCTCATAAACCGCCCGCTTTGTTAAATATGTAAAACAATCATAACCGTTATTAGCCTTACCTAAGTTCTCCCAATACTCTTTAACAAAATAAAGTATTTTTCCTTTATCACAAGTAGTTTCATCTGATTCTGGGATTTTTACACAATTAATGCCTGATTTACTACGTTTGTCATTAGACCCTTTTAATATGTTCCAAAAGTCCCTACAGGATGGTAGAGATTGATAATAAAGGAGGATGGTCCTCCTTTATTATCAATCTCTACCGATTTATTTATCCTAGTTTCAGTAATTTTCTTAGATATAAGTTTTTTGTATCCTTTTTTCTTGATAAGATTGCCACAGATTATCTGTGTGAGCACAATTGGGATCTAATTTCTGAGCGTCTATGAGCACGAGCAGCCTCTCTTCGTTCTGCTATTGCTTTTTAACTTCATTATCAAACCAATGTTTACGTTTTTTACTTAATTTCTTAATACAACACCATCCTTAGCTGAAGAAACAACAATAGATTTCCAGGATTCCCACAAGTTATCAAATTATTAAAGCCACCAGCATCCCAGTTGGAAAAGTTGTTTTCAATATTTTCTTGATACTTAATAAAATCCTGAATACCTGCAGTATTCCATACATGATTAGCATAAGAATGATGATTGACAAGAGTGATTAGGGTAGTATCTAATTCTAACAAAAGGCTATTGTGATCACTTCCTGTGCCTAGCTTTCTGTCTTCATCAACAATGAACTTTACTACATTATTCAACATATTTTTAGAACAAAGTATGTAATCAATGGTGCTTTTCTGATTACCCTTGCACCAAGTAACCACCCCTTCACATAAAGGACTACAGTTTAAAATAAACATATTTGAATCATCCTTAAATTGTAGTAAGCGCTTACCATTACTATTAACCTGTGGATCACCATTAGCAATTTCATGACCAATTTCATGACCAATTCTACCATTAAAGTCCCCCATTATCAGAATGAGAGGCTCATGATTTTCTGCATTATTTTCTAATTGGATAACTTCTGATAATAATTGATTAGTCAATTCATCTGATTTCTAACTGTCAACTCCATTAACATGGATAATATACTACCGATATATACACTTGTGTGTTTGAATCAAAACACACTTTTACCCAAATTCTTTCGTAGTCATCGGATTTACAATTAAAAACATGTCATCTAAAATAGTGATATCTTTCGCAACAAAGGCACCTACACCCCCTCCTCGCTTGTGTTTTCTACATTTACCAAACCAATTACAGTATAACCATCTATATCAATATTATTATCATTAGTTAAAAAGGTTTCTGCAACGCCAAAAACCTGAATATTATTCTCTTTGATTAAATGAGCAATCTCATTGAGTCTAACAGACGTTAACCTATTGATATTATTAAATACTATTTTAATATTACTACACTTGCTTGTTTTTGATCTACCATATTTCTTTCCATGTTGTCTGTATTTTCTTCTTTTTGAATCACTTGCATTATTTGAGCTATAATCAGAGTTTATTGTATCAGTTTCTATCTGTAAGTCATTTATTGAATTATTAAGTTCATCTCTGTAAGTCCCCCAAAACTTTTTTTTTATAGTTATTCCCGCTGTATTGTTGCTTGCGCGTCCCTATGCTTGACGATCCTAATAATATTGTTATTAAAATAACTCACTCCCTATACAGGAAGCACCTAAGATTAGATCTGAAAAGAATAACAAGTTGATTAGTTATACACCACTACTTGTTAGGGTCACAATTGTGTTGCATTCCGTCGAGCTCATTTGTTCGTAAATAATTTACCAGAATAGAATCTGAATTTCGATTTTCCATGGACCTTACCAACAACGCTAACGATGGAGCGGGTTCTTTATAAGCACATTAAATTAAAATAATGCAGATTTGTTGACACATTTTATGAAACCAACAACAAAAATGGAGAGTATTCCTGCTAGTGAGTAAGTACACGATTCGTTGTTCATAATCTTTCATTTTGATCATCATTCATTATGATCACTTTTCATTATGGTCACCTTTCATTATGATCTCCTTCACTATGGCCACCTTTCATTATGACCACTTTTCATCATAATCACAGTTCATTATGGTTAACTTTCTTTATGATCACCTTTCACTATAGCCACCTTTCATTATGATCACCTTTCATTTTGATCACCTTTCATTATGGCCACCTTTCATTATGATCACCTTTCATTATGATCACTTTTAATTATGAACACCTTTCATTATGAACACCTTTCATTAGGATCACCTTTCATTATGATCACCTTTCATTATGATCACCTTTCATATAATTATGTATGATCTTTATTTATTTATTCTTTATATTGAGTTGCCTCTTCAGTCTAAGACTGTTCTCCCAGAGGGCCCAGTGCATTTTATGATGAGTTTGTGACAGTGGCTGTGTGTGAACTAGTACACCGGGTAACCCCCTACTCGTCTCGAAAGATGTACTAGGTTATTTAAGTGCACATGAGCTAGATGTGTACATTGGACATATAGTTTAATAGTCCTTATCCGAGGAGACTTGTTCAAAACCCTGGAGCGAGTGAGCCTCGAACCCTTGCCGATGTTATGGCTACGTATTACGGTTCCACTGTCTCAATAACCACTCGACCACTCACTCACTCGAGCTATGTCATCCTTTCATTGATAAAAACTATAATAATACAACCAACAGGTGCTTAATGATCACCTTTATATTCATCCTTTTCTGACAAGCTTTATGTTTTGTTTACACTTTATTTAACAGCAACAAATTGTGGCAAGCTATTGTTTCAGGGAAATGGCCAGAAGTTGAACGACTGTGTGCATCCGAACCACAACTTGTAAATACTATGTCAGACCGTGTAGGTTGTTGTTTTATATCAAATGATTAGCCTAAAATAATGTTTTGATTTATACAAATGAAAACATGTACGTTATTTGGAACAAGGCAATCAAGATTGCCTTGTTGTTGTTGACCGTACATATAATTATTATAACGTTAAATAATGACAATTTTTGTTATAAATTCCGTGAATTAAAATTTAACTCTAATGAAATTTGATTTATTTTGGTGTATCAGTACAGCTAAAAATTAATGTAACCCACATTCCAGCTTCGTGCCTACTTCGTGGCCACGCGTGCTACGAGGTATTGTTGTTGATCGCGATCCTACGAACTGCATTGTTTTTTTGATCGCGATCCTACGATAGGCATTGTTTTACCACGCGTCTATTGTTATGTGTTGTTACAATGATTGAAAATACAGCAGTTACGCCCGATATTTTTTATTTAGCTTAGCTAGCTAGGCCCAGAGTCTAGCCATTAATGTTTAAAAAAATCAACGAAGTACCACACATCCTATACGCTATTAAATTCGTACAGAGTAGGCCTACCAATCTAGCATACCATGCAGTATAACTACTTGGCCTATCCTGTAGGCCTACCGTAAATGAAACCTATGAAATACGTCAGAATGTTGCCTTAGGCCTAAATGCAATAAAAATATTATACGGCCAAACTGTGACTTAATAAAATTAAATATCGTATCGCTATGTTTTAAATTCGACGACATATTATAATTAACAAAATATAAATTTTCCCACTACTAGGCCTAACGGCACTCGTGCGACCGGTGAACCTCAGTGAAGTGGGCCACGGCCAACTTTTTGTATCAACATGTTTGATTTGCGTGATAATGAAATTCGCTCGACCACCGATGTTTCGCGTGTTTTTTTTTTCGCTACCAGTTGGTGCACTCTTTAATGTGGGTCATAGGCTATTTGATTTTATTTAAAGAATATATTATTATTTTAGCGGTGTTATGCATACAATATCATAATATCAAATATAGGCCTAAAACAATTTTTATTCACAACTGTACGCTTTTTTCTGAATAAAATATTTAAGAATAAGGAAAAAGAAAATTATAATTCAAAGGATATTCATAATTTAATAATGATGATTATGGTATATAATTTATGCATAAATATTTTTGTTAATGTCTCTCTTGAAAACAAATTAAAACCTGTACATAATCCATATACGCATGGAGTCACTTTAATGTAATACTATATGTATGTTTTTTCTTGTTAGGAGGGTCAAACGTTATTAATGGTTGGTGTGTGGTTGTATAGTATTCCAGAAAACTTAGTAATTCAGCTGATTGCTCAAGCATCAGATGTTTGCTTAGATTTCAACTTATCACGGGTAAGGACAATCAGATAGAAAACACAACTATTGCGTACACCTTGATTTACCTTGATCTTGGACATCCTACCGTGATCTTGCAAATCATATTTATGTTTAGTTCCTTTCGTTGTTGGGTCTTTTTTTAATGGAAAGATTTAACATACTCTTTAGTTGAACTTCAGAAACAGTAATAATTCTGTCCTTCCTATCTACAGTGCACAGACATGAAGGCAGTTAATTAAAACGAATATGTTGCGTATCGTTACGTTATGTTATTTTATATGAGACGATTTTTGTGGTAATTTTATGTTCATAGTATCCTGGTACTATTGTTCATTGCTTATCACTCAGAGGGTACTCGACCGCATTGAAACTTGTCTTACAACGAAACAGACAACACGTGAATACAGGAGAGGTGAGTAGAGTACAAATTAATAAAACAACTTGCTTTAAAATACGTAGGTAGACGATCCACGTTAAATGCTATATGGTTATATAAGATAAGATAATGTGTTAATGTCATGGTAACAAACATTTCTATGTAAATGCATTTATATAAGCAAACAAACATAATAATGTAAATCAGATTGCCTATTGTATATATATTGTGATTATGTAGTTTAAATGCTGACTACACACACTAGGACTAGGACAAAATAGCCTTTTTACATAAAATTTAAAAAATGACGTCATGATCAATAAGAACAATAACATCGTTGTATTATAGGTACGTTATTATTGCTATTACCGATTATGACGTCATTTGATTGGACATGAGAAATATTATTTTCATCAAATACAGCATAAACGGTTATTCTGGGCCTACAGACTAGGACTAGGACAAAATAGCCTTTTTTTACATAAAATAAAAAAAAAATGACGTCATGATCAATACCACTACCTAGCCTAGACCTAGGACATCCTATTAAGGATATTATGATGAATTTTTTAGGCTATTTAGGCTATCGCTCTCTGTAGAGCGGTAGCTTTGCGCACTTATTATTTGTCATACGTCAGGGCAGGTATACGGCTGTACAGTGGTATCATAGAATATCTGCCCTGAAGGATGACAGATAATAAATATATTATTTGTCATCCGTCAGGGCAGGTTTTGTATGATTCCACTGTACATAGCCCTATACCTGCCCTGACGTATGCCAAATAAGACATTTATTATTTGTCATCCTTCAGAGCAGGTTTTGTATGATTCCACTGTACATAGCCCTATACCTGCCCTGACGTATGACAATGGCCTACAGAATGAAAAATCTTCTAATTTATTTTGTTTTATGTTTTTATCGTCTATCGTTATCGTCCTAGTGTAAATGGATCTTAGAGTAATTTAAAATTCAATCGTTTTCATTTAGGCCTTTCTCTCTTCCATCTACTCTCAACCATTCTTATAAGAGTTATTGATCTCTAACTGTTCCTCAATCCACTGTACGACACCGATGTATCAGATTAATCTCTGCCCGTACGTACAATAGAGACTTTATACCGAAAAGATTAAAATTATAAGGCTATGTTTTCTTTAAAATAGTTAGAGAACACGTTATTGACATTGATTTACTTACTATTTTGCTATTTAATTACAGTATGCCGGTACACCATTGCATAGGTGTCTCGGATCACCGACTTTAACTTACAAGCAACATCATGATACTTCCATCTGCCTGATGACGTATGGAGCATCGTGTTCAATTATAAATAAACTGGTAATCATCAATATTATATAATGATAATAATTAATGATTAGTTTGATTTAATTTAATGATTACAGTAGATTGCACAATTCAAATGTTGTTGTAAAACAGTAGCTAGACTTCAAATTGGGTACAAACGGTACAGTATGATGAGGGTGAAAGTCATTAACATGAGATTTACAGATAGAAACATTTCAAATAAAATCACACAGTGATGTAATATAACATGTTTCTCCGTTAACATTAACATCCGATTATTAAAAATAATGGTTTCTGTCAAACTTTATTCGAACATTACGCTTTTGGATCAGAGGCATACGCTTATGAAACATTAACAATACAGTTATTTAATAGATAAAGTTAGTATTGCAGCCAAAAATACTTAAATCAAAGTGGGGAATTGTTAAAGACTATCAAATATTAAAACTATTAGAAAAAGTATTTATTATAATGTAGATAAAATAAATAAACAATATACTTAAAGTTGTTAATTTACGTGATGGGCGGTCACTCTTAGTACAGTAGTTAAGTATTGTTTACAAGGAAATAATATAAAAGGTCATCAAGTAGTACATGAACGTTGATTTTCAATATTACCATTAGAAAAATGTTCCCAAAAAGTATCGTACCAAAAATACATTTACCTGAATTAAAAAGTCTTTTATAGTAGTACGTTTTGCACATTCATATAAAAAGTGGTCTCTATTTTCTACTTTATGATTTTTACATAATTTGCAAACTGTGTATTCTTCGACCATGTATTCATTGAATTGGAATCGGCCTTATAATTATAAGTATTAGCCTACTGTATGCTATTAGTTAACACTATTTGGTGTTTAACTATTATCAGTAGACTAGCCCTACAATGAATAATTCATTTTATATGATTGATTACTTTGATTGATTACGAAATATTTGTGTAAACATGTTTGCATTTATTATTTGTTTAGTATAACAAAACACCGATTGATCTGTATAATGAAAATAAGTGTTCAGGGTATGATAAAAAAAATAAAAAGGAAAAGAAACGAGAGCTCATACAACTGATAGAAGGCAAGTAGATTTTTTAAACCTGACATTGTTATGTATTGTTAATTTATTGTTAGAAAATATAAAGTAGGTGTGTGAATAAATGAGGTTCAATGAAACGTAAAAATCGTAACTGTCCATGATAGGTTTGTTATTATCTATTAAACCGATGGTAACTCAAATCTTGTTGGATAAAAATAAACAGAAATTCTTCTAAGCTTCTGAACAGACAAAAGGGCAACTTATTTTATTGACCATGTGACTATAAAGATTCACTGAATCATGAAAAACTAAAAGATTAGGTGGTTTATCAATGTAGTATTGTGACATTTTGCTGGAAACAGTTTACTAAACTGATATGAAAAGTATAACGACGTGCTTGAGGCATTTACTTATTAGTGAATATTCTTTCTATGTTTTAGCTTGATTAGCTTTAGCATGAATAAAAAACGCATCCTAATAAAATAAACATTTGCTATAAAATTGCGTCTTACATGGTAATCATACCACTGGTCTAAATACTTACAGTCTGAAAAATTCATTTAAAATAACAGTTTGTTATTTCCAGAAAAAAAAACTTTCACTTTGATAATATAAAGGCATGGTACCAATAATTTATTATCCATATTTGTGTCTTAGAGTTTTCAATTCCAGCTGAAATAATAGCTAGAGGTAAGGAAGCAACTGCAGTTTTCAAAGAGGCTCTAGAAAATGGTACAGTTACAATAGTCAATTCAAGAAGTATGTTCCTTGGGAAAGAAGGAGCTGGCAAAACAAGTTGCGTGAAAGCTATTCTTGGAAAAAGGTATGTTTGTTTATGATAATATGTAGATTATTCTACTGAATAGGTAAAATTTTAATTCAGAATTTATTGCGTAGAGAATTGAATTGAATTTTAATCCAAGGTCTAACATAAGATTAACACAATATTTCCAATGTTGTATCATTATAATGTACACATTGTCGGTGGTCGTTAGATCTCAAGTCAGTAATTTTAGTGAATTGAGTGTAAGAAAATTCGAGGAATCCTATACTTAAAGTTCATGTTTCATAGTGTAGAGATGTACCAAAAACGTCTCCAAATAGCAGTTTGATGAAGCTTTGCCTAGTAAAGCACACAGTCAACATGCTTCGACACAGTTAATTTCAATAATATTTACGTAACCATTATGACTGTTTATTACTGTCTATTAACGTTTAGATTCGATCCGAAAGAACAGTTTACCAACGGAATAGTTGTCGCAAACACACTGGTTGAAGCGTCAGGGGACGATTACCAAAAGTGGCAGGAACACAATATTGACGGTATTGAAAAAGTATAGTGTTATTGTAAAACAAAGCTTCTTGGTTGGTTATTTTCAAAATTAGTTATTTATTGGGAACTAGAACTAATGAACAGATTTATACAAAATGATTCATTACTACTATAGTATGACCTATTGCATCGATGGAAGATCGCAACAATGTTTATGCCGACCATTATCAGAATGTTGGTAGCTTTAAAATACTATATACAGAAAAAACACATACATGTTTCGGTATAAAGTAGTCATATCTCCTTCAGTGTGTGGAATTAATGGTACAAAAACAAATATTTACCGATTAGCACCTAATTAGCATATAAACCTGTTTGTTGGAAGAAGGGTTATCTATAATGCCTCCTTGATATTACGTTGTTGTAATGTAACGTTATTATGTATTTTATAGTAATTAAATTATCGAATGAGATTCGAGAAGAAGCAGTGACAGACTATGTAGCAAAACAATTACTACAGAGACAAACTAGCACGACTTCGACATCATCCATCGAATCTGATCAGATCGAGATACCGGCTGAAGTTATGGTACTTTTTTTCTTCTACTACAAAGTATTAGAGTATTAATAATAATTAGACGAAATTTTAACTTATTTTTCTGATTATTCATAGGATGATTTAAAAGAAGAGAAGGAATTGAATCTAGAGGAAAAGGGTATAATTATTATTGTCCGTTTTATATTTTTATTACGATCACATTTATCATCATTATCGTTTGTATTTTTAATGATGAAATAGAAATAAACAAATAATGTTGTATTTTTGTCTTAGATGACAGAGGAAATACACTGGCAAAGAAGTTTCCTGAACAAATTCACAAATTAGTTGTTAATAAAATCAGTGATAAACTTGACACTACAGCAAACACCGGTGGGACAGTTGGTGTGCTTGGTAAAGTAAAATTGTGGGCATCCGGAGACAAGCAGCAGACATCGAGCCGAACTACTAAACCTCAGAATATTAGTAGCATTTGGGATTATGCAGGGCAGATGACATATTATATAACACACCGAGTGAGTAGCATACAATACATGGTCAAAGTTTTAACAATATTTAATCTTTTGTATGATTTATCTTTTAGGCATATAGATAACAAGTTTAGGTCGAAGGTAGAAGCGGGAGGTATCAGTGTTATTTGTGTGGTTTTCCGTTCAATTACTTTATTACAGTACACTTTACTCCGTTTAGTTGTTCCTGACAGGAGGCGTTACGTACATCGTAGTGTTCAGTGCAGTAGATGGACTCCATGAGATGGTAAAAATAAGGGATGTAAATGAAAGTACAAACAAGAAGAAAGCTCCAAAAGATTGTGTAAATTTATATATTATGAATTGTTTTCTTTTGAATTATAAGGGAAAGTTGTTACTCCAAGCCATTGTGCCCCAGTTAGTCGGTTGACATTACCTTATCAAGCCGAAGTTTCCTCTTCTTACCGTTTCAAAAGTAATTAAAAATTAATTTGCGGTAATATATGACTGGATGTTTAGAATGTCTTGTGCCTGTAAATGATAGTTATTGTACAGTTATTTATTGTTTTCAGGGCTTTTTGAGAATGACGAATTTGGGAATGACTGTTTTCTGGATAAGGTCCATTTATGAATACGCCGTGGTGCGATATAGGCCTAGCATGGAGAGAAGATTAAACGGTGTAGTTTTACCGCCCATTATACTAGTCGGTACTCACAAAGACAAAGTTAAAGGAAGAAACGAAGCTGAGAAAATTGCCAAGGTAAGTGACGTAAGTGACGTAAGCTTGATAACATTTATTTAAAAGATAAGTTATGTATATTTAGATTTGATAGGATTAGCTTTTTTACCTTCACTTTCTCTACCCTAAAAGAGAGATGAATGAAAACAATAAGAATACGAGAATACTATTAAAAAATCACCAAAATATAATGCCGGTTTGAAATACATTTTAAGATTAGAAATACATTTTACACCAATGGATGCAATATATTTTAAGAATCAACGCTGTAATGAATTTTAATTCACAACATATTAATATTTCTATCAATAACATATTTAATAATGGTGCCATCAATATGAAGAAACTGTATTCTCTCATCGACTATATTGGACTTATAGTATAATAATACATTGTACTCTCTATGTGAATACATGTTTAATTATGTTTGATATTACAGATTGAGGCTATGGGTCAAGAAATACTTGAAGCTATCAAAGACACACCATACGAAAAACACGTAGATCCTGAGATATACATGGTAGATAGCAAATCTCGTAGAGGAATTGAGAAACTCAAAAAAAGAATTGGAGTTTTCATGAATGGGATGAGAAGAAAGATTCCAATCAAGTGGGTTGATTTACAGACCAAGATACAAGAACTTGCTAAAACAAAGCTGTTGTTGTCCTTAAATGAGGTAAATTGTAATTTAAAGTTAAATAATTGCAATGTTTTTCTTTCAATCAAAGATTTTAGTAATTTAATATCGGGAAAAATGTAGGCGTAATTACTGCTGATAAAAATAACCACTTTGAAGGAAAATATTATTGTGACACTGAAAACAGATTCAAATTGTTTATATTTATGACCCGGAAGTGTGACAAATTATCTCCTTCACTTCTAAAAAAACGCGAATACAATTTAGGCCTACACAGTATATGCCGTTCATTCCTGTTACACAGTGGTCAACGCGCAACACGAGACGTATAGGCTGTTTAGTTGACTGCGCGTTCGAAAATCAATATGTAGGCCCTAGTTTATGTATCAAAAATCATTTATTGAAAGTGTTCTATTACCTCCTTCTTCTAGATAACCAAAATCGCAAATGAATCTGAAATTGCTGATGCAGAACTGACTATGGCTTTGGACTACCTGAATGACACAGGGAATATTCTGTACTCTAAGAATGAAGAGAAATTAAAGCATGTAGTGCTAATCAATTTACAAACGATGGTTGAAATGGTGACAGAAATCTTCACTGACAAAATACCAGAAGGCATCGGCGAAAAGGTAAGTTGACATCTTGCCCACCTTGATTAGAATGAGATGTGATACATAAACTAATGGAATTATCATAATTCGAACATTAAAAAGCATTTTTTATTATTTTGACATCTCTGTTACTGCCTAACTTCTTCTGAAAAAGTATGTTATAAATAAAGTGATTGTTTGGCATAAACACGAATCCAAAAAATAGTAGCTGTGATCAAAATAAAATGAATTAATGCTAGTATGTACTGTATGTATATTACAGGCAATTGATACATGTGTTTTTATGATTCATAGTTGTCTATTAATTTGTGTAGTGTATGTCGTTTTTTATAGTGGTCTAGATTAAATCAATTATGGGAAAGATTTAATGTCGAGGGAATTCTGGAAGAGGAATTAGTACGTCATTTATGGCGGAAACTGATTGAATTAGATGAAAGCTACTTGGATATCTTCTTAGATATATTGAAGATGTTTCAACTTGTATTTGAAACGCAAACTGTGACGGTGAGCCTTTGTTGCTTCTTAACTATTTATGAATTTACACTGGGAGGTTATAAATAAAACATGAACAAAGTAAATAGCCAGTTTAAATTGCTTTCAATATGGACATATATGACATTCTGCCATTTATACAACATTTTGGTCATATAAATTATCTTGCAATAGGCCTCAATGGCGGGAAGCAACCGGAGGCAAATTGTTTTATTCAATAATAAGTAGTATAACAAAATCTCTTTTATAGGAAGAGGAACGAGAAAATGACAGTGACCGAGTGTTCCTGGTTCCTTCTCGGATACAAATTAAAGACGATGCATTGGAAGTAAAGGAAGATTCGAGTAACATGGTGTCGATCTATTTGACTACCCCCACACCTATGGACTTTCTTCCTGACGCCGTCTACCACATGTTGATTGTTGAGTTCTTACACCTCTCAAAGACTAAAGGACGGAGAAGTGATGATTTCCAATTATACCAAAATCGTAGTGATTTTGGATTTGATAATCACGTTGTCAGTTTTGGTGCCGTTGAACATAAAGAGGATAACAAGCAAAGAAAACGAGAAGTTAACGCGTTGAAGGTGCGTATTTATTTTAGTTAGTAGGCCTAAAGTCAGTAGGCCTAAAGTCATTCGTTACAAGTATAATATATACTTAGGCCTACTGTATATTATCAGGAAATAGTGAGATCATGTGTAATGTCATACTTTTCTGGTATCATATAGCCTGATATGTATCGTCCTAATGGATTTAATCACTAGGTTTTAAGATATAACAACACACACTGATACAATGTTTATCTGATTCTTAATGTAAAACATTCCCACTCACACCAACGTTCTAAGTCAAAATCTGAGCACATCGTTCACATTAGTCCTATACGTACAGAAAATGTTTCTATTATCCTACCTTGTACGCTAGGCCTCAGTTTAACATTATTGCCTTGTTAATGTTACAATAGTAGGCCTCCCTTTGAGAGTACTGGAGTTGTGTACCAACATAAACGTTGTTTTTAATGCACACAAACAGCAATCATTTGCAAATTATGTGATGTAGTGTAGCTAGTGGTTAACGTACTTGCCTTCCACTCCCAATGTCCACACATACAAACTACTGTAAATCGTGTAAGATGTTAGCAGTCAGAATTTGAACCTATTTGATCCTATTGGCAAGCATGTTAGCAATCAAGTGACAGTGCCAATTGTTAACACTATACCTCGTTAGTTTGCACTCCTCGAATGTACCGCAGTTTAACATATTGCCTTGTTACTGTTACAAAAGTAGGCCTACCTATGAGAGAGTAATGGAGTCCAGTATTATTTATCTCTTCTGACCATTTGTTTATGTTAGTAAATCACATTTATAATAAAGAAAATTCCATAATTTATTCATTTAAAACAAACTATTTATGTATAATTTCTTTCGTATAACTACGAACATTTAGGAACTTTCTAATTTATAAATATAGCAAATTTTAAACGTCAATAATAACAACAATAATTCATGATGATTGACTATTGTGTTTTTCAACAGTTTCAAATAACACGCAGAGATGAAATTAGCAAAGATGAGAGAGGTATTACCAGGCTGATAGATAGCCCACAACCAGCTTTTTGCAAAGAGGTAAGGCAAGCCAAACCTACATCGTTCAATGTATGATGATGTACATGATGTTGACCTAATTAAGATTGAAATCTATATATAAATTTACGTAAGGGCAAAATTCGGTAAATCGCGCCTTACTTTTAGAATTTTTACTCGATGGTATATAAAGTTGGTTCGTACTTTCCGTACTGATTTTAACCACCTGATGTAACCCTGTTTACTAATTAAATTAAGTTAGATAATTAGTTATTGACGATTAAAACAAATTTAGGTTCAACGATTTGCCCCAAATAGGGGTGTTTTCCGATCGTGGTATACACTGTCTAATGGATGTCCATCTTGAAAAATACCCGCCACAAAAATGCGAGGAGGCTTCGCATTTTCCTATCTCCTCCTACGATAATTGTTTTTAATAGCTGAAAACCGGTTGAACAGCTCGAGTACAGTATCATAATGTTGAAGACAGGCCGATTTTCTTAAAAAAATACTATTTTGATAGATTTAATATACGTTTATGCAAATGTATTGATTTGAAATGAATGGAACATTCCAATCTCTCAGTCTGCCTTGGTCACAAGTAGGTAAATTTATGAGCCCTTGGAGAATAAACTTGCAATACTTTGACAATACAGTACTGCAAATACCTATTAACCATTTTTGGTCGTCATTTGAATCGAACATTTCTTACTGTGAATACTGTTATAAGATGTAAAAAAATATATACAAACATTTCTTACTGTGAATACTGTTAGATGTAAAAAAAATATATACAAATAAACTTTATTACTGTGATTATGGGTAGGCTCTACTGTTAGATATATAAACACGTAATATACAAATAAACTTTATACTGACAGTTGCTTCTCAACGTTTGCATTAATTAATAATTACAAAAAATATAAACGTCGTAGTGGTGTATCGTTACATGTACTTTACTATTTCAATCGACTATGACAGTGACAGTTTTAACAAAGTATTAAATCGCAAATGTTTTACTATATTTAGTCACCGTTAGTGGTATATTATTTATAGGCCTATAAAAAATGAAAACAATATTTCGTTAGAGACGTGGATAAAGAATATATTTAAAAATTGTTCCTCTTTGTACCTATCCTCTTTCCCATCCCTCAACCCTAATTGGGTTTCTTTAAATAAATAAACAATTTGGACTCATTTTGTGGTAAGTTTCTCTTTCGGAAGTAATTCCCAGGGTGCTAATTTTGGTTGACTACATAAATCATTGTGTCTACTTATTCGTTTCTGTAAACGACAATCCTGCGGTACGTGCATTTAAAATCGCCAGATTTTTTACCCTGAAATTACTGTGTATTCGAAAACCATCTGTGGGCACGACCTAGATGGTACGCGAGCGAAGCGAGCGTATCATCTAGTTGAAATAATTTGTCATATTTCACACTATGAGAAATAGAAATTCTTAAATGATACACAACATCGGTAAAACAAATAAACATTCATATTATCACGTAGGTTTTAGACTTTCTACTGAAGCATTTGGAGTCCAAGTGTACAGTCGGCTACAAACTGTCCGTACTCTGCATAGCGTGTGAATCTTCCAAGCTACATTTCCATGATCTACAACGATGCTTAGACAACCCAACTGTTCCATGTGGAAAAATCGCAATGGTTACTGAAGGCTTCAGAAAACTGTTTTTAACAGGTGAATATAAAAAAAATGTACAATTATTTTGGCTTTTTATGTAACGAATTTTACTGTACGTCTACCTTATGTAATATTAATGCCTATATTGAATGGAACATTATTTTTTAGGTACAAAACGGCCCCGCGCAGAACCAATTAAACAATCGAGTCAAAGCCCAGGTAACTTACAATGACTTTTTTAATAATAAAAAATTAGCCATTCGGCTTATAAACAACTTAATAAATGTATGTATTTATACAATACAGGATCATTCGAAACAGAATTTCAGCAAATGCTGGTAAATACGTCAGACTGGTATGATGAATACGGTTCACTTGACCAGCTGAAGATGTTGTGCAAAGACCTGATAAGACCTTTCAATGATCTACAGAAGGCTAAATGCACAATGGAGGTGTTTAAGTTAATGCAATCCGCCGGTTATCTTACTGCTACTAACTTTGAAGTTCTCATCGACGTAATCAATGTCACTGGTAAACAGGGTGTTCTGGAGGAAAACAAACTGCTGAAGGACACTTACGAAAAAGCCGACGATCAGGTAAAATCGTTCACATCGTATCGACAAAAACTGATTAAGTTCGGTAACAAACTTTCAGAAGGCAATGTAACAACACTGGTTAACCTAGAGAAGATTTCTAAGAAATACAGCGGCAATCAGTGGACTGTGATATTGGATCTTGAACAAAGGGGTATTCTAAATATACACAAATTGGAACCATTTATCGAAATGTTGAAAGAGAAAGAGTTAACATTAGCCGCTGAAGAATTAGAAGATAGTGACGAGTGTTGCGGGAATACAACATGGTTTACCGGTACCTAAATATAGGAAAGAGAAGAGTCGGTCTTACCAGATATGTTAGTACCAGGCTAGTTAAGGAATAATGTGTAGAATATACATCTAGCCTTATGACTTGGTTGCTGAATTACTGGCTTTAGTTTTCTGACTGCTCCGCTGGGCTGCTTTGTTTCACGAAGTCTCAATCCAATAATCAAAGGCAGATTTCACAAGGAATATTGGTACATCCCAGAGAGACAGCTTAAGCCCATTGTTATTTGCCACTTACCTCGAACATGCCAAAACCTATCAACTCAGTATATCCTGATGACATTGATTTCATCTCTCGACATCAACTACCGCAGCATCTATGACATAGAACGGCTTTTCACTAAATTGAATCTTGTTGTCAACAAAGATAAAAACCAAATTCACCTGTATCAGGAAACAGACTGCAGAGTCCGAACAAGAATGGAGGCAGGAAAAGAAAGTTGGCTCGTTGATTGGGAACAAAGAGGATAAGAAGCTTTCTCCAGCAGCCTTCAGAAAACTAAACAAAGTAATGGTCAAGTAATAAAAAGGTTAAGAAAAAATAAAATCTGTATCTCTACAACTTTCTCTCGTGAAACCGATCTTACTCTATAACTGGGAAGTGAGGTCTAACTAAGATTGATGTAACAAAGAACACTTTCCACAGTCAATTTATTCTATAATTTAATCATGTTCATTTTGCATATAATTATGTACTGTACTATTCATTGATATTAGTAGTAACTTTGATTAAGAAATATAATTATTACAATGTAAATTACTAATGTTTGATACAACATTTAGTGGTGAGTAAGGTTTATCGTTAAAGGTAATACGGTGGTATGTTAGTTTATATATTAATTTTTTTATTTCAATTAATTGATTTACAATGTTTCCTTTGCATAAATAGTATAATCATCGATACATTGGCTTGCTCAGCATGTTGGTAATTGGTCATTTAAATTGTGTTGTTAATGGTAGTGGGATACTATGTGCATAGTATATTAGCTTATTTTCTTGACTATACATTTTTCCATGTTCATTTTGCATAAATATATAATATTCAGTAATATTAGTAGTAAGTTTGATTAAAAAATGTATGACAATGTAATTACTATGCTTTGATACAAAATGTTGATAATGGATAATTTAAGGTTTGTCGTTAAAGGTAATGTGGTGGTATATTGTTGTTTTACTATATTTTTCATTTACCATGTTTCTTTGCATATATTCATTGAAATTATATGTTGGTTTGATTTAGAAATGTAATTACTATGCTTTGATACAAAATGTTGGTAATGGATAATTTAAGTGGGTTTGATTTAGAAATGTATGACAATGTAATAATTGCTTGGTTTGATTCAGCATGTCGGTGTTGGGCCATTTAAGGTAAAGCGTACTATATATCTGGTGAATTAGTTTATTTTCGTGACTATATTTTTCATTTTAATTAGTTATTTTACCATGTTCATTTGCATAAATTGACATTATGTTAGTTTGATTTAGAAATTAGTTGTGATTTATTTAGTGATTGATCAGCTTTGTGTTTAAGGTAACGTATGTAGACCTCCGTAATTGTATATATTGTCTTTATTATACTTGTTATTTTAACATATTCATTTTGAATAAAATATATATTGGAATGTATACACACTTGTTATCCATATTTTTGTTTCTTTTTAAAAAACTATTATAATGTATTAACATTACAGTTTGCATACTTTTGGAAAAGTGTGTATGTATTCTCTGTTACAATTAAGGTACAATGATATTGATTACCTTACAGTACTTAATATAACAATGAATAAACTAGTAGTTTGTGTTTCTCTGTATACAGCAATTCATCTGCTATTCTTTCTTAACCCATATAACGGAATTTATAAGTAAAAATGGTTCTATGCCATGACGTTAAATTCAGCACTATTTACCGAAATACTAAAACATGAAAAGCATACGTTTTAAACAGAGCAGGTTAATCTTCTGTTAAGGTAAATAGCAACAGTCCTACATTTGAATAATAAAATTAACCGGATATAGTATACATTTGCGTGAAGCTATTATGCTAAAACCAAGTAATATAATACAAAACGCATAATTCATTACAATGGATACATAATAATAAAAAATTATATAATAATACTATATTTCAAATACTTCAGACAGCTGAGGCTTGCTATATATTTCCTATGTTTGTTGATTTATTATTGCTAAAGCTTATCATTGTGTATTATAACTTTATAAATCAGCTATCTACAGTTTTACACTTCCCAAGTAAATAAAATCAAATATAATATATGTTTTATCTGATTCGTACATTCGAGACTCATGATTCTGTCACATCGTACAACGTTCAGGGTTAAGATAATTCATGATAAAGTGACCTCTACAGTGAATATTCTATTGGTGGGTCAACTAAATTTAAGGTAGTCGTCTCGGTCACAATGTTTTATTGTTCTTTTTGTTGTGTAGTTTCTTTGTAAACGGTAAAACAAACCAAAACCCCTAAAACCGACTAAACGATGTGATATATAATGCGAGGGTAAGAGTGTACATAACCAAAGTGTAGATTTGTATTATTCTTGTTTCTATTGTAAGCATCAAGGTGGTACGTGAGAAAGGGAATGGGCTGGACTTTTTTACTTCTTTCTTTTTCGAACAATAACAGAATGATGTGTATGCCCAGCGTTTACAATGCCTACACGTTGTTTTAAGTTCAGGCCTCGCGTGAACATACTGGGTATTGATTCGCCAAGGCAATCATTTGGAATCCATCCTTCTTTGTTGTCTTTAAGATTTACAGCTCGTACCCAACCTTTTGAAATGATATAAGATAAAAATGTAGAATTAAGTAAAAAACTTATAATGTTACTTTATTTTATGTCAATTATATTACAATCGATTGAATATATTTATGCTTTCAATTATATGCCACCGTTGACTACGCTGTCGTACTTACTCTACCTATTTTTAAAAAAAAAACCGACATACTCAATAACAATGCCTGTAAGCTAATACGCTATGCTGATGACACTGTCATCACAGGACTTTATTGTTCAGAGGATAAGAATAACTACTGAAACTCTCTAGTTAATTTTATATCTTGGTGTGACGATAATTATTTAATATTAAATGCCTCAAATGGAGATGGTGTTTAATTTTAGGAAGAAATATTCACCCATTGAGGCAGTTATAATTAAGAATAATGAAATAGATGTTGTCAATGAATTTAAGTATCTTGGTACCCTTATAGATAAGGACCTTTGTTGGACGCCTAATACAATATACCTTACACAGAAACTCCTTCCTAGTACCATGAGTTCAACTGTAGATTTTTAAGATAATGTTTCAGTTTAGTATTTATTTTATGTTGTAGTGTGGTGAGTTCTTGCAGCAAGCAAGAAGAATTTCAACTGCCACATGTTTGGCCTTTGACAATAAAGTTTTCTTGTATCTTGTATCTTGTACTGAGAATTCAACGTTAACAGCAAGTAATACATTCTAGGCCAATATCCAATTCGTGTGATTATGAGAAATAATTAGGTTACCCTACTGTAGGCTATATTATAGCTGTTATGATATGATGATAAATGAAGCATCATTATATACGTACCAGATGTTTTATCAGTCAATTCTACCTCGTCACCAGCATCCACTTTCAATTCACCTCTGTCACTTCCAAGAAAATGTTTAGCAATCTTGTACTTGGGTCTACCTGCAACATAAGTTTAGGAGGCTTTAGTACGCTGAACTATGGGCGTCAACATAACCATTACCATCCTTTACCTTACTATCCTCAATATACTGCAAACTTAAACGAGATTATTATGTTGAGAATGGTTCTTTAAGAAGAATGCTTACTCCATGAGGCATATTGTTCCCCGACGTCACCAGAGAGTCCGGATAAGGTTTTCCACCAGAATTCGAAACTTCTGCAATATTAAAATAGTTGAAAAGTCTATCAGTGACAAATACTTTAATGACATCTAAAGCAGATTGGCATGACGTTATCATAAATTCATCAGCATATTCTCCCGGTACTTTTAGAGACGGTGACCTTCGGGGAAGCTTGGTGTCAAGCGACAGCTGGCTTGCCATGAAGTTGAAAGCTAGAGGCTAAGAAACTATAGGCTATGTTTACTGTCTATAGACATGGAAATCGGGCCCGTTCCATCATGTAGCATTTACACATTTATCTATTCACTTTTAATAACATGTTTTAACAGCAAACACGTTTACAGATGACTTCAATGTTGCTAGTATTAGTATTTAAACGTACATGAACAAAAACAACAAACCTGTCTTGCGAAGATTCCCAACAAATATAATACTTCATTCTCTCACATGTATCCTTGTGCATAACAATCAAGAACACATTCATTGGCAAACCTTTCTTCTTTGGTACTTTAAACGGATATGTTTCGCTGGATGGCTTCTCAACTTCAACAAAATTCTTGTTGGCACAGTCGATGAGCTTATACTTAACACTAAATATAGGAAATGGTTTCTATGTAGAATTTTTTATTCTTTTTATTCATAAAATGTAAAACAGTGTTGGTTATATAGTCGTTCGTAAATCAAATAAAAACATAAATTTATTTCGTTCCAATGGCAAAATTAAAACACGAATAACTAAATGTAGTCAACCCCTTCAACCCAACAGTGGAAGACCCAGCTGATAAAATGGCTCTTCTTATAATAATTTTGCCACTTTAGCTATATTTGAATTGCATTTAACCACCGCACATAACCGTACAGCAGACCTGACCTACCTTAAAACTGTTAAACGATTGTGTACAATTTAATTCTGTGTGCTTACCAAATTTTTCTGTCTTTCTTGTATTGTTTTTCGTTGATAAGCATCACCACTCGTTCGAATGTTACCAACTTTACATTCGATTCTAACTTCTTCCAGTCTTTGCCACCTTTTTTCTTGCATGAATGCACTATGACGTCATTCCAACTTTCAACCCAGCTCTCATTACTAATAAGTTTCTCTGCCTATAGATAACATCATTTATAATTTTAATAATGAATTTGGAAGCACAATAACTTCATAAAGTATATTGCTCAAATAAAACGACAAGATGTTTCTACAACTTTACCTCAGATAAAGTTACACCTTCAGTTGCTTCAAACTCCATTTGATGAAGAATATTTGAGACGTGTTTATGTTCTTTCTCTTGCAATTTACTATCTTGTTCTTCACATTCATTGATAATGACTGTCATATGTTGAACAAGATCACGAGCCCATCTTACCACTTTTTCATCTGGGTTGCAATATTTCTCAATTGCTTCTTGAAGACTCTTAACACAAACGTTACAATAAAAGCAATACAATGAAGTGAGCATAAGGTGGATTGTGCTGAAACACTCCTCGTTAAATAGAAATCAGTGGGCAAAAAGTGAAAAACATGTTTATACCATATAAATAGTAGGCCTATTTAATTTTAGGTTTAGTTTTTATGTGATAAATTTAGTCAACGAGTATAATTCTCATTTTAAAATAACTAGAGCACTGTTCAAACTTCCTAATCTTATCTTATGGATAATTCGTTCTAAGATTTAAAATATTCGTTCACATTTAATGACGTAATGTAACGTACGGAATAGATATATTATAGTGTTAATTATCTTCGCTAAAAATGAAGTTTACCTTACTTTAATATGTAGGTTGAACTCTTCGAGGAAGTAACACGGTTTCATCAGCAATCGTTGTAAGTTATCTTTCGGTGTTTCTTGGCTTTTTACAATTTCAAAAAATGATCTCCTTCTTTGTCTAAAATAGATTTATGTAATAAATTAAAGAATCTATGGCGATAAAATAACTAATATACATTATACATATCATTATTGATTAAATGGTGTTCAGAAATCATCAATATATCCTTTTTAGCTTATTTCACTATTGTTTTACTGTGAACATTATTTTGACAATGTAATTATATAGTTAATAACAATAATATGTTATTTTTGTATTTTATTCAGGAAAAAACGTGTAAACAACGCTAAATTCTAACCTCAGATATGACAATGTAGATTCTTGAAATCTCGAATTAACCGTATAATCTTTAAAATCCTTAAGATAATTATTGGCTACAACGTCAAGTAGGAGCTGGCAAATATCATAACAATTGTGCCGGTTGCATTTGTTTAAATCGTTTAAAAGACTGCAAACATAACGGTAATAATTAGCACAAAAAGTAATCACAAATATGCCCATTTTATAGCAAAGATTCCTGCGATTAAATTTGCTAACTGCACTTACTAATAACATAGAAACGAGGAGATTTAACAACTAATTATTGAACGAAATGAATTTAAATTAAACTGAATTACGAAACGGAATGTTCAGTAACTTTAAAATTATAAAAATGTTAAAATTTCAGCCAGAAAAGATTGATGTCAGACTAAATTCTTACTCTTCAATAACACGTACTGTAGTTTATCGGTTTCCTTAACTTTTTGACCAATGAGGCTTCGTATTTTAAGCATACGTTTGAATAATAGTTAAAGCCAAAAATGCATTTATAGGTGGCTTACTCATTGAAAAACTTGATGAGTTTTGGAATTCTCGTAAACAGTCTTCTATATTCCCCTTCTTGTAAAATACCATTCTGTGGGTCCAGTGCTGCGTTCGTGACGTAACGACTATTGAGTTCGTTCAAGTCTTCTAAACATGTTCTCACATAAATGACAATTTCATTGAAAACCTTTGTAAAAAATAACACGTTCAATTTTGTTTTTTAGTACTCAAGATTATTTATTATGGTACTCAAGATTATTTAATTATATAAGATATGTGTGTCTTCTCAATTGTTTTACTAAAACTAAGATACATACTTACTCTGGCTATCTTCTGAATGCCCCTGAATCATAAAATAAAACAATTATATTAGTTACTTAAAAGAGGCCTACGAAAAAAAAAAGTTGTACATGGTTATGTAAATAAAAATGCAAAAACGTTCGATTTTATTTATTTATTTATTTATTTATTTATAAGGTTTCGTTTAGCGTGATTAAGCCTTTAGACTCACTGTCACCCAGATGAGCATTTTAGACTCTTCTTTTTTAAACGAGAGGTATTATTATGGGTGTCTGGCAGTCATGGAACGCATTCTACAGTATGCCTACAATGTCAAACAATTTTCAAAAGTTTCATCAGTATTTTCTAGCTGATTTCGATCAGTTTTGTGACTTGTAAGACCTTCTATAAATCCCACCCGCTGAGTTTGTGAAGCATAGTTTGTATAAGTTTGCCTGTACTCACCCATAACGTGTATCAACATAAGTCTCATCTAAGAAAAATATTAACATACAGTCAGGATAATAAAAATGTAAGAAAAATTATCGAAATTCCCTTTTAAAAGATAAAGACAAAATAATGATTTTACCTGACAATAGGATAACAAAGGAATAATATTTTAATTTAATTTTTAATTTTGTTGGTACTCATTCCAACATTGAGACATTTTGGTTTTTCACGGTACACCACTGCATAACAAAAAAATTGCATTTACCTGCTTCGGTTTCCAAATTGTTTCGTGAAGGTAGGTCAGGTTTTTTTTCTTTCTCGAATGACGATGGTCTTATTTTGGCCTCAGCATCCAATGGTGGAGCAATATCAACATAAGCATATGGAGCATCATAATATATACCTTCTTCTACACTGTATATACACATTAATAATCATAATAGACTTAATGTACTTCAGGGAACAGATACGAACAATATGTATTATCTGCCTCATACAGAATAACTTTATACATCCCTTACCTAATGTGAACGTCTCAAGATTTTTAAAATTTACATTATAAATTGTGAAAACAATTTTCCCCTGGTTTTAGTAGGCTTATTAATAAGAGGCGTAAGTTTAAATTGGTGTATATTTTGTATCATTTTTCAAATTACCAGTTTTGTCTACTTACTTGTTGGCTTGATACTGACTGTCTGATATTTGTTGCACCTCTTCCGTCTGCCTATTACCATCATAACTGTCCCTTTGATCAAACGTAGCGCCAATACTTTGGCGCTTGTTTTTATGTGTCGCTAATTCAGAAGATTCTTTTTCCTTCAATAATTTAAGAAAGCTTATTATATTCAATCAATACTTGCAATAACAATGTATCTCTACAATTGGCAACACTATTACAAAATTCATGATTAACACAAATTATAGGACAAACTGACAATGCTTATGAGATAAAGCTGCAACGGATAATAGATAAAAGAAAAGGTATAAGTACTAGAACACCAGTTTAGTCTATCTTACTTTATTCAGGTTAACTTCTGTATCTTCTCTGTTAAGCAAACGTCGTTTGAAAGCAATCACACCTCCAAACCTTTGACCAAGAATTGTCTTTCGCTTTGAAAATTCCTCAACACCGATTCCAACCGAAACCCTGAACAACAGAAATAATAAATATATTATAGAATGAAAGATGCAGGTTGATAATTATATCCGTTTTTATTTAATTCGTAGATTAAAATGATTTACACTTTAATTACTTTCATTTACATTCGCTGAGAAGATACATTTTTACTGGACTTAAATCTAGATTTTGTGGGCATCTAAAATGCATAGATTTTACCTTTTCTTTTTATTCGAGGTTCGCTCTCTTACGTTGATTCGTTCGAGTCTTTCTTTAGACCTGATATTGACCATTATCTGGTATTCGTTTTCTAACTGTTGTCCTATTTCTCTTGGTATCCAACCAACTTTGTTGTCGTGTAATCTTTGTACGCGAAACATTACTGAAACATAAAACTAATTTTCAATCGAGAATATCAACATTTACTCAATATGGTTTACTCTCTATATTGTTTATAGGAACATTACTTGAACTCATGACTAGGTGCTGCTTTGTAGGCCTACGCATTGCATAGTATTCCATATCAATTACTAATACTAGTAACTCAGAAGTTCATAAAACGTGAGTTGCAATGAATAAATCAAGAAACGGATGTAGAATGAGGATCGCAATCAAACGCATTATTTTGTAGGTTCGCGATCAAGAAACAGTGACCCACGCGTAGGCTACAAAGGGTTAAGCAATAATTAATAGCTGTAATACTGAGTAATCGTTACCTTCATCTTCAGTTTCTTCAATCACCTCAACTTCATCTTCAAAAGTAAACGTAACATTAGTTAATCGGTCAGTATACTGTTGACGTATTGAGTACATCGGTCTACCTGTATAATATAATATATTTGTTTATTTGTTTAATTACAATTTGTTTATGTAGTGTATTATCATGCAAAAGGTTGTTTAATTTAAGTTTTTTCACTTTATTTTTACTTTTTAATTTTACATAAATGTGCTTAGGCCTATACATTAAAAAGTCAAATGATATATTCTCTCTAAAGACTCAATTGAAAGTTAATTCCAATGGTTAATGCAGGTTACAAATTTTCTTGAGCTAATCGGTATCAAAATATTATTACAAAATTGTTATTTGATATACGAACTTACTCCATGTTGCATAGATACCATTTTCTGGAATTACTATGGCTCTTTCCCATTCTTTCACCTCTGAACTATTAAGAAAAATCATGATGGAGTTAAACATTGGTTTGGTGGACATAATTTAGTTTTTCTCTCCTCAAATAATAAAATACAGTGTAGCAAACGTTCATTTCACATGGGCTAGTTTCCTTTTGCTAGAATATTTATTACTGCATTTAAACTAAAAAATACTATAAAAACATAACTAAGAGAAATTATTAATTTAAAGGAGTCATCAGTTCATCAGTCGCCAAATGTAGACAAAATAATATAGTTTATATGCTTATACTGGTAGCCGCTTCAATGCATATATGGCTGATAATTGATATTCACAAAACAATTTAAAACATTAACAAAACCAGTGTTACTTACTCAGTTGCGACTTTGTCACCCGTAAAAGCTAATACGTATTTGGTAGTTAAACAGAGAGTCTTAGTTTGTCCAACGAGCTTGTAAAAATACAGTACAAACGTATGTGGATGTGGAGACGCTTTCTTTGGTAGTTGTTCGAAATCAACGTAGTTTCTGTTACAGCATTCCAGTAACTGGTATGATGTGCTTTTACTTTAGGTTTAGAATGAGTAAAATATTGGTTACATATAATAATGTTATAATTTTCAACTTGTTAGGCCTAAATCAACTACATGATTATCCATTAATCAGAAGTAAAATAGCAATATTGATATTTGATTTTTACCGTTTGTCTTGTCTTGCTACTTTCCTCAACTCAACAAGAATCAAAATGAGAAGAGATATCTTATAGAAATATTATCCTAGAGACAGGAGATGTAATTATATGATAATCATAGGCAATTAAAAGGAATAATTCAGCTGGATTAAAATAATACGTTTAGTCACCTTCTTTTAGTTTCTTCTGCTGTGGTCAAAAGAACAAACTTTTCGAATACCACCAAGTAAACTTTGTTACCAGGATAAGCACTTTTGCCGTATTTAGATTTCTTTGGCATGTTTACGTTTAAAAAAATCCCATGCACCTTTGCGTAATCCTCGGCCAGTATTAAGGAAGCCTACAATTAAGAATATAATCTAGTCATAATTATTTTGATGATAATGAGATTATAACTTGTAGTACAATAATAATGATTTACTATTACTAGCTCACAGTATACTTAAAATAATGAATACTTATAAACATATTTCACAAGTTATCGAAAGAAGTGAATATCCATTAATATTTAGAAGTAGAAAAGCCAATGCAATTTCTAATAAAACTAGTTTGGCCAAGAAAGTACAATACGGTAAATGCACAATTAAAAACATAATCTATTAAATTTAGTTAATATTGATTTATAAAGCTATTAATTTTAATAATAATATGAATAAATAAGATTCAACTTTACTTCTTCACCAATGAGTCCAAACTCGTTTTTTGGAAATTGTATCTGTTCAACGATTTTAGATGAATGGTTTACATCTCTCTCAGCTCTATCTTTACATTCCTCTTGTAATCTGTGTTGCGTATTCACCAAAAGCTGTTGCGTTTCGTGTGCTAATTGGCTCACAGCATTGCCATGGCAATTTATTTTGGCCTCCTTCAAATCCTTTATAAACAGTTAGACAATTCATTAAATGTGGGGTATAGTAGTAACACTAATAAGCCTTGGTTAATTTTTTTTTTCTGTTTATACGTTTATTAATATGGATGATATTTCCGAAATAAAAAGAAATTGAAATTGAAATTAATTGAATTGAATTGAATATTAATTGCTTAGTTAATGGGTACTTTTTGTTGAAATACACCACAATAATGTATAATTTCCAGGCATACAAAAACAAATATTAGCATTAGGCATAATATTCTTATTGGTATTCTCTAACTAATATGAATATATTTTGATTGATGTGATTGAAGATTAAACCACAGAATCGATGAACTGTAAAAGAAACAGGATGATTATTCTTTGTATGAGTTGAAATATTTATATAATTTGTTCCAACATTTTATACATATATATTTGTAAATAATGTACCAAATACTGTATAATTTATGAGTTTTAAAGCATGTATTTTATGACCGTCTTAAATATGATTGAGTTAGAAATAGAATATTGGGTACCACGTCACACAGAAACGCCAGGCAATTCAAAGGGCCTTGGACTATGGTACGGGATAAATGTACATAGGCCTACAATAATACAATAAGTATGCCTAAAAAATGGCTCAACGAAAAGTGGACCTTTTAGAAATGCTTTTGCATAAAACCGAGACATTTTAATTCTAAACCACAATACGAACCTGTAAATGATATGCTAGTGTATCAAACCAGTTATTTGGTTCTTTAAAACGTTCTTCCAGATCTGTAAATGAATACTCTTGTCGAGTTGATTGTGACAACCTTTGAAATAGCATGTGGCAGTCAGGCCGGGATTTCCTAAACAAAGGTAATATAAAAAAGATTATAACTCAAACGGCTAATTATCGATACCTAGATTTACAGATTCTTAAATGTCCGATGAAAAAAAAAAGATTCTTACTTGACGAATGAAAGTAGATTCTGTCTGATGTCCTGATTCAGGTAGTACCATTCAAAGCATTCAAAGTAACGCTCAGCTAGCCAAGTTTTCAACAACTTATATAGTTCGACAATGTCTTTGCGTGTATATTCCAAATGCGTTTTTAGCCTACAAACAAAGAAGTATTACAAATTAACACCAATTCTAACATTTCCAATAATGGTTGAAATAATATTAAAACTATTGTAATAATGATTTGAATATTGATAACGATAAGAGCAACAACAAAATTCATAACATTTGAATTATGTTTTGTAATTTCTGTTCTAAGGTTGGATAAGATTCGTGTGATGTTTGTGTTATACACAGGGCAGTTTGGAAATCATAAAACGTAGTCTTTAAAAGAACATTTGAATATTAAATATTTGAAAATGATCGTACGTATGTAAAACTTCCACAATTTCATCCAAATGATTGAACATCTTGTGTTCTCCAACTGAGAAAAATGCATGGTTTAGTTTGTTTTGTTCGTACATCTCCCGTGTTTCTTTCACATAATCATGTAACCATTTCACTCGAATGAATAAATCCTCACATTCCTAAAAACAAATTGTATAGAGTTTAAACTTATTAATAAAGAAGTTGATATTTGTTCAGAACTTACATGTGTAACTGAAATATCAAATTTATATTTTTAAAACGTAATTTTCAAAATGTTTTAATGCAAATCTGTATTGCTGTTGTAAGGACAATATTGAAACGTAACTATTGGGTCATTTTTTCACTACCCCGATTAACATTAACATTTGGCCCCTGACCTACTAATTAGACCTAATGAATAAATGTCAAGGAAAATAACAAATTAATAGGCAAGCTAACTTACTTTTATGCAGGTAGGATCTCTTTCTTCTGTAGGTACCTGATCGTATCTATTGGATATGTTACAGGTAATTGTGAAAGGGTAGTGCTCGGGAGTTTCTTCACACGGTGATATGTCCTGCTGGTTCGTCCCTATTGTCTTTTGCAGGCTATCCCCGATGTTTGCTACCTGATATGTCTCTTGTTGCATGATTGTTTGTCTGGTGCTTCCATGTTCAGTTGGTTCAGGACTTGGAGATTGATCCGGATTAAGTAACCGCTCCAGTTCTTGCCGTTTCCGCCAGTTCGTTGGTTTGCGGATTAGTGACGGAGTCGAAAGGAGTAACTGTTCCGGCTCTCTCTGGTGCAAGTGTATGGGTGTTGTGACGTTTGCTGATTGAGTCGGACTATATAACTGCTCCTGTTCTTGTTGCTGCTGCCAGTTTGTTGTTGTTCCAGGGTTTGGTGATTGAGTCGGACTATGTAACTGGCCAATATTTAGCTGCCGCAAGTTCGTTGGTTCATGGCTTGCTTGTTGATTTAAACGAAGTAACTGCTCCGGGTCTTGCTGCTTCCGCCAGTACGTTGGTTTGCGGATTGGTGACGGAGTCAGAGGCAGTAACTGTTCCGACTCTCTCTGGTGCAAGTTTTTGGGTGCTATGGCGTCTGCTGATTGAGTCGGACTATATAACTGCTCCTGTTCTTGTTGCTGCTGCCAGTTTGTTGTTGTTCCAGGGTTTGGTGATTCGGTCGGACTATGTAACTGCCGCAAGTTCGTTGATTCATGGCTTGGTTGTTGATTTAAACTAAATAACCGCTCCGGTTCTTGCTGCTTCGGCCAGTTCGTCGTTGGTGTGCGGATTGGTGACGGAGTCAGAGGCAGTAACTGTTCCGATTCTCTCTGGTGCAAGTTTTTGGGTGCTCTGGCGTTTGCTGATTGAGTCGGACTATGTAACTGCTCTAGCTTTTGCTGGTGCAGGTTCGGCCTCGGCGGCAGAATCGGATAACTTAACTGCCTCTGATCTTGTTGCTGCTGCCAATTTGTTGTTGCTCTGGGATTTGGTGATTTAGTCTGACTATGTAACTGACTAACATCTAGGTGCCGCAAGTCCGTTGGTTGATGGTTTAGTGATGTAGTCGAACTAAGTAAACGTTCCGGTTCTTGCTGTTTCAAGTTCGTCGGTTCAGGGCTTAGTGACGGAGTCGGACTGAGTAATTGATCAGGTTCCTTCTGTTGTAAGTTTGTTGATCCATGGCTTGGTAACGTAGTCGATCTAAGTAACTGCTCCGGCTCGTTCAGTTGCAAGTTCGTTGACCAAAAACTTGCTGATGGAGTCGAACCAAGAAACTGTTCCGGCTCTTGCTGTTGCAAGTTCGTTGGTCCAGGACTTACTGATGGAGTCGAACTAAGTACATTATCCGGCTCTTGCTGTTTCAAGTTCGTTGACATAGGACTTAGTGACGAAGTCGAACTAAGTAAATATTCCGGGTCTTGCTGTTTCAAGTTCGTTGGTCCATGACTTGGTGGTTTAGTCGGACCACGTAACTGTTCCGACTGTTTCGTTGGTACATTGGGGAATGGTGATTTAGTCGCACTATTGAACTGATCTTGCTCTTGTTGCTGTGTGTATGTTGGTCCCGAGGTTGTTAATTGACTTTCACCGAATATCCATCCTGCCTTCTTTTCTAGCTTATATTGAATCTGCATAATTAAATGTATCTATTAATATGTATTGGTACCAACGGTTTATACAATTATACACTGAACATTTATTACAAGTAATATAAAAACTATTGTGTTCTTACTCATTATTAAGAGAACACTTTGTATTTCTCTCATATTCACTTGTCATCATAACTGTTAACGGAAGCATTGCCTTATTTGTTGTAAGAATTTGTAATAAGAACAAAATGTATAGGATTCACAGTGAATTCAATATTTTTGAAATACACGCTTATCGTAGCCTAGAAAATGTTTAAAGATGCTTTTAAATTACCTGTTTAATCTTATTCGGCTGCTTCGGTACATCGGGTGGTCTAGTGTAATACATATATAACATTGTAGTTGGTTTGAAGTAGTATCAGTATATGTCATCGTTATTGTAGTAAAAACACAACATAAAAAATTGTTTACATTTATAATTGTGTCAATAAATGTAGACAACTTTACCTACCATGCTAATCAATATCACTATACAGCCTAAGTGTACATTATCAAACTTTAGTTTGCAAACATGAGTCTGTACAACAGTTTTTCCAAGTTTGCTGGTGTAGTAGACCAGGTTTAAATTTCCAAGCCTCTTATTATCAATCTAGAGTTTGCTAGACTTTATTTAGATATATGATTTCCATTTGAAATACAGCTACATTTAAAGTAATAAAATAACATTTAAATTGTATATTCAATATACTATACAATCTAATGCAAAATAAAATGGTTTTCCTATTGACTACCCCATCATTATAATCTCATGAGCCTTTATCCCTTACAAACACAGCATGGTATATTTCTGTGTCTTTAATATGCACAGATGCTGTGGCCTTCTTTTTGCATATAGGTTTACTTACCATTACATCACATTGTTTTTCACAGCTTTAAAATTGTAACAAAAAAACATACCTTTTTGTATATGGTCTTGGAGAAATGTCTGGGGAGTAAAAAATTGTCAAAAGATAGTTTTAAATTACATCAGGATCAGGATACACGTCTTTTTCATATTGCGTTTAGTATACAAAAAGCACATTTCTGATATTTTATACTGGACAAATAAACGCAGTGGAAGCACATTCAAGTTCAAGTTCTTTACTTTGGCTTACGAGTTTTATTTATTATTGAATACTGTGTTCAAATAGAAGAGGAAATTGAGAAATATAAAAATAAAATCCAGCTTGATAGAATAGAAAATAATCGAACAAAAGTAGCTGTGACGTTTGAGGAAGTGTCTTTTCACAGGCGACTGTTATTGCGAAATGAGCTCTTTGTATTCAATCCTCTATATTTAATAGCAAATCATCCACTTAAATGATCAAAATGTTGATATAATTTTCACTCTCAATGACTACCCTTTTACCATGGTTATCTACAGGTACATGCACATAATGCTACATAGAGGATACGTCATGTATAGGCATATTATAGCTATACCAATTATCCTAATTTAGAGGCTTGGTTACAAACAGTTATTTTCAGACTGTCATGTGTTTGGTGTTGTGGCTTCACCGGCTTCAACATAGTACATGAGTACGCTTAGCAGATGATATGCAAATGAGCAAGCTCACAGTAGTCTGAGATTATTGTTTAAAGACTTGTTATCTAAAACACTGATATTGCAAATGTGTTATCATGTGTAACTGCGATGCACATATTATAAGACAGTGTTGCAAATGGTGATCTTGTACATTCCTATGGCATGATCGTATACGGTACTAAACAAATATACAATACTACAAACAAAAAGTGAATCTTACCTATTAGTGGCTGATTCTCATAATTGTATTCAAACGTTGCGATTTTTCCATATTTATCATCCACGTTCAGATTACTTTCAGACTGTCTTCTTAGTTGTTCAAATTTAGCCTTTGCCGGAGCATTTTGGCTTACGTTAAAACTTTCGGATTTTGGGCGACGAGGTTTTGGTTTAACGGTGGGTGGCACTTTACTTGCCTTCATGATGTTTATCCAACGACTGAGTTATTTTGTAAATATACTAGGTATAGTATCTACACCGTGTAATCTATTTCTGAATCTTTAGAAATTTTTATGACAAAGGGTTTCTATAATTGACTGGTACATACTGTAAGTTTACTCGAAATGCTTCATTAAGTTTCCATTTCGTAAACACAAAATAAACAATTTCGTACATATTTATTTCCTCCATGGTAAAATAGTTACGTCCATATGTAGTATCGTTCCGCCACCGCGTAGAATTAAGCTGAACATCATTATTTAAAGATGTATTGTCCCCAAAAACATGAAAAATAAAAATTAATAAAATCAGACTTTGAATAGATTATTTTGTTGCTTTAATAAATTTAATCATTTCTGTAGAAAAAAAATTACAAAATAAATGGTTAAATTCAACCAAAAATCCATTGGCTGGCAGCCAATTTGACTATTTTTTGCTTTAAATTACATTTTTTTAGGTAAATACTTTTCAAAGTGGATAACTATTTGTTGACATTAAAATGGCACATTCAACAGAGAAATGTTTAAGAATTAATTTTTCAGGGGGACAATACATCTTTAACTGTATATAATTATATTAACTTGACTTTTACATTCGGAAACAAAACAATACAATAATCAAATATAAAAATACATGTATATATATATATATATTCCTTCACTTGCACTGATGAAGGGCTAGTTGCCCGAAAGCTCTGCTAACTTTTCTGGCTGTTTACTTTATCGTTTTGATTTAGCTTTTCGCTTTTTATTTTTGTATCTCCATTGAGATCCAGCAACTGATACCCACAGCATTGTCATTTTTTTTCAGTAATTTGCCTTTGGATTTATATATATATATATATAAATATACATGGGGCTTACATGGTATTGTTCAAAATATATATATATATATATATATATATATATATATATATTCTCACAGATTTCCTCATCTTTATCGTTTCAAATTAATTAATTAAATTTCAGTATATCACCGGGCGGTTTAGAATTAATGTTCTTTGCCTGATTTATTTATATATATATATGTTTGCAACATTTAAACTATTAATTTAAATACACTTTGCACACATTCATAACGTATAGTAGGCCTATGGTCCTTTGGGTTATATATTAGCTTATTTAGTTGCATCGTATAAATGTGTTTTAATACTCCATTGGTGTATAAAATAAATTTATGGGACTAAATAGATCAAACATGTTGAGGTTTCTTAATTTACGACCTGCTTGTTTAGTTTGTAAGTTTGAGAAAACTTTATTTGTCAATAAGATGTTTATAAAGTATCTCATTCATTATTAAAATTCACTCTTCCTTAAGTTTACATTATACAGTGCATTGTATATAGAGCGCATTTAATTTTGCTACGTTTTTTTAAACAAACAATAAATGGAAGTCAGTATAATTTCAACTAGTACCCTATCTATTTAACTTCATAAAAGCATTTACAGAAAGCCCACCTTGTCATTTAAGTACAAATGTAATCCACACCATATTTACATTAAAAACAAAATAAAGGTCGTGGATACCCAGTCACGTACAGTGGAATAGCCAGCATTGTACCCATCAGTTTTATTATTTTTTTTTTATTTTGCGTTTGTTTTATTTTAATTAAGACGATAGTGGCGAATTGGATATATAGAGTGGTGGTAAGTATCAATTATTCAACTTTTGAATATTAACGTATTGATATTTAGGTTCTTCATTGTAATGTCTACATGATTATTTCTTCAAACGTTTAGTGGAACAGTATTGATTCGCCAAGACATTTATCAGGAATCCATCCTTTTCTGTTGTCTGTAAGGTTTATGGCTTTCACCCAACCTATTGAAATATTAATAATAATGAGATGAAATAACACTTACGTGAATATTATGTTAACAGTATTAAAAATTTATTCAAAAAATGATTAACGACATTGTGTTCCGTCGTTTTACTTTCAAAATAACAATGTAATATTTATGTAAAAATAATGTTGGTACGGGAATACGTTCAGTACATAATGTAGAAAGTGTGTTTTCCCTAAAAAACACCATTTACTGACTTGAAAATTTCAACTTGAGGTATTGTTTTAAAAAACCGTTAACTAGGTTCACATTGATCAGTACCTCAACATGTTTGAAAATGTTATACTAGCATACATACCGTTTAATCTATCAGTTATTTCTACCTTGTCACCAACATTGGCTTCTAGATTACCACTGTTACTCTCATGAAATTCTGTAGCAATCTTGTATTTTGGTCTACCTGGTTTGATAAGCCATAACATAATTATGTAGAGGAATAAGAATGTCTCAAAACATTAACATTTGTGTATTTTACAATACAATTAAATAAAACAATACATTTTCCAGGTTTAAAGTGTGTGAAACTATATAAATATCATATTAAACATTTGATCATAAAAATGCAAAACACAGCAAAAGAAAAGTAAATTGGTTCAAACAAAATCATCATTCTTATTATCATCTATGAACTATAAGCCACATAATTTCTATCAATCACATGGTTTTTCAAAAAATACCGTATAAATCACTTACTCCAGGAAGCATACAGTTCCCCATCATCATCATCATCATCATCATCCATTAAAAAGGATTTCCTCCAAAACTCGAAACTTCTATAAAATAATTAAAGTTAGCAATAAACATGTCTTTCAGTCTTTTAGTTTACATGAACTGGTTCGTTTAGATATATTTTTGAATATTGAATTGTTATTTGCATTTAAGGTTAATAGTTAACTTCATAACAATGTTTACCGATTTATGAAATGGAATTGTGTTTAACAATGTCCATGTATCGCTAGAGAACACGAAAGCTCAACTAACCTGTCATGCGAAGGTTCCCAACAGACATAATAATCCATTGATTTCCTTGATTGATTTCCTTCCTTATCCGTGTGCATAACAATAAAAAACACATCCATTGACACACCTTTTTTCTTTGGTACTTTAAACGGATAGGTGTCACTTGATGGGTTCTGAAGCTTAACACAATTCTTGTTGGCACAGTCGATCAGATTATAGCAAACCCTAAAATAATCGAAACTCAAAATTAGTACTATAATTAATCAAGCATCGATACAGTGTATATTTGAGATATAAATGATTTGTTTGTAAACATAATTTTAATGCATTATTAGTCTTTGTATTACTTGCTGTGCCATGTTTAAACATAATAATGTTATGATCTGAACATAATAATAGGCGCCATCTCATGCAATAATAATAATATAATATTTTTCTAGATTGTTTTCAGTAATATGTTTGGATAAAATGTAAAGTAATATATTTGTGCTGTTGTTTATCAAAGAAGTAATTCTTTTAATTTGTTCAATAATTTAATGATAAAGACGTTGACGTACTATGCAATGGATGTACTGTATAATATTATGGTAAAGATACAATTAGTACCATACAATGCATTTATTGAATTTATTAATTTTATTATCAGTGAACGGTTTAATTTAGTGAAATGCTTACTCATTTTGTATTTTGTGGTGCTTTTCGTCGATAAGCATCACCACTCGTTCAAATGTGACCAACTTTACATTGGATCCTATTTTTTCCCAGTCTTTGCTACCCCTTTTCTTTCTGGAATACACTATGACGTCATTCCAAGTTTTAGCCCAACTCTCATTACTAATTTGTTTCTCCTTCTACGCATGAAAATATATGAATTGAATAATTACAATGCCGAGTGTTATTTGCATGTATACATTAAACAACTGGTTTGCTTGATGCCTAACTAAAAGAAAAACAACTAAAAAGACGTAAGAATTCAACGCACCATCCGGTAAATTACCCAGACACGACACATGATTATTTCAATCTATTATTAACAACAAACCAATTAGCAGCAAAACTGCTGAATTACATGGAATTTGTAGGAAATATATATAAAACAAATATACAAATATTCACCGAAAAATACAAAAAAGCATTCATAACATAACACCTTTTGGTGTTTGGTGGAATGTACACCGCACTGACAACAATTGCGGCCACAGCAGTAGGTCACAGTGGTAGACGATGAAGACGTACACTCGTAGCTAGCAATACACATTACAATTTGTTGGGAACATTATTGTTAGGAAGGTATCTACAAGTAGATTGTCTTTAACTTAAATGGCCACTCCTCTGTGTAAAACACTAAACTCGTTTACTGCAATACAATCATTATTTACTTTCCATGTTTTTCACCAATATGTTAACATGTTTATATATTCAGCTACATACCACCTGTTAATTGCGAGTGCTACCACAGCAATTTCCAGTTATTTGGCCTGGGCAATTTTATTAAAATTATCGTCAAATATTGTCCTAAATGTGTGCAAATCCTTATTCACAGTGCAACAATAATGATTTAATTTCGTAATACACAGTCACAAGAGAACAGTAATAGGAATTAAGCAAAAATTAATCCACGAGAGAAACAAATTATTGTTTTAGGTTTGTGCTTTTTATCATCTAATTGGTCGACCTTACAAACAAACCCAAAACTAATAATTCCATAAAACTTCCTTAACAAATTTATATAGAATTGCTGCATAATTATTTGCTTTACCTCGGATAAAAGTACACCTTCACTTTCTTCAAATTTAAGCAGAATCTTTGATACATGTTTTTCTTCTCTCTCTTGTAATGTATTGTCTTGTTCTTTACACTCTCTTAAGATGTGTTTCATATATTGAGTGAGGTCATGAGCCAGTCTCACTACGTTTGCTTCCGGGTTGGAAGATACTGCTTCTTGAAATCTCTTAAAACAAAAATTACAATTATCAACAATTATATTAATTATCAAATCTCACAACCGCAGCCTATGTCATACTTAAAAACACATTGCACACCACAACATACATCAATATTATATTATTATTTAATAATCCGTGGTAGGCCTACAAAAAACAACTTTCATATTTTAATACTAATAAAAAATAAAAAACAATCATAAACCTTGTTCATAATGTATACCGGACAAACGATATGAAAAAAATAATAGTGTAATCGATTGCATGTAGGCCTACATTTCTTTCTAATTAAGATCGGTAAACATAATGGTATGAAGATCATTTAATTGTAGACAAAGAGAGTAGCATTCGACCCATTACAGCATACCGGCATTATCTTAATACATTAATGATTTCAGATTTATTTCAACTGCCATTCGGGCACTGAATGCTTGTCAGTACGAAAGTGATGAATGAATGATTCAATTTATCTTAAATATTTTGTCCTGGTGGTATTAGGCCTATATTTATACCTTACGAATGAAAATGTATGTATCTTACTTTGATGTGGTAGTTGAATTTGTCGATGAAAAAACACGGTGCAACCAACAGAAGATCCAAGGTGTCTTTCTTTGTGTCTTGCTTTTTTACTAATTTAACAAATAAATCATTTTTTCTCCTAAAAATATAAAATAAGTAGATGAGAGCATAACGCAAATAAGTATATTATCACGACGACTGGATGACATGGTATGATAATCATAAAATATTAATAACTAATGATAACTTAAAAAGAAAAAAAAACAACACCGACAACAACAGTAATGTTATAAACATAAAGCACTGTTTACTGCGCTAAAAGACCAACAATCATTATTGAAACAGGTGAGATTTTAATCACTTGAATTACTTTAGAAGATTATTTTACTATTTATCATATTTATTTTGTTTTGTTGTTACTGTTATTGATATTAATACTTCTTATTACCTGATTGTTTTTAAGGGTCTCGGCTTAAAAAGCTTTGCTTATTTTGGGTTCCCTTTTCCATGACATTTTTTTATGACATAAATTATTTGTACATATACTTAGCTTTATAGAATAAATACATTTTGATAGATTATCATTAATGTATTTACTTGTGCAAAAAAAAAGCCTTGGGATAGGTATTATGGTTTGTTCTTTTAATAGATAAGACTTAAATCATTCTAACCTTAGATATGACAGTGTAAATTTTTGAAATCTAAAATTAACCGTATAATCCTTGAAACTTTCCAGATAATCAGTGGTTACAGCGTCAAGTAGAAGCTGACAAATCTGATCACCATCTGGCGAGTTGCATTTTTTCAAATTGCTCATTAGGCTGCAAATAAATGAAACCAAAGAATAAAAATGTTATAACCAAAATGTTTTTTTTTTTAAATGTGAAATTGTTCAAAATACATATTTTAAAAACAATTTATTCATTTATTTTTATATTTTATCGGAAGCCATGATATTTTTTATTCATAATATATTTACACACACGGAAAAAAAACTTGTTGTGCGTCATCCTGTGACGTCATGTCTTTTTTTGGATACGAAGTTTGAGTGAAATCTTACTATAGTTACTGATTACACATACTTTTACCTCTGATATTTGACAATTTATAATTTGAATGCGAAAACTAAACTAAACTATGCATATAATATAACATACTTATTAAGAAACTGAATAAGCTTTGGAATTCTCGCAAACAGTCTTCTATATTCTCCATCTTGTAAAATACCATTCTGCGGATTCAGTGCTGCGTTCGTGACGTAACGACTATTGAGGGTATTCAGGTCTTCTAAAGTTTTGCTCACAAAATTCACAAATTCACTAAAAATCTTTGTAAAAACATCTTAGACAATTACACGATTAATATTTTATTTTCATGATCGTTTTATAATATTCATTCACTTTGTGTATTTTTTTTCTTTCTAATTTTATTTATTTTGTTCAAATTATATTCGTAACTAACATACTGTAAAAACTTACTTGGTCTATCTTCTGCACGCTCCTGAATCATAAGATATAAAAAAATATATATAATTTTGATCCGTAAACAAAGAAAAAAAGATGTATGTGGTGTGTATCGGGCCTAGTTTATGAGTTACAACCTCTGTATACATTGGTACAAACGTTTAACCCGAGTTTGTTATTGGTTCTGATATTGTTTGATTACATTCAGTGGTGTAAATAAATTAAAATATTCACGCGTGGTTGAAGTCTGAAGTTGAACATTTTATTTGATTTAGTATCACTAATGGACTTCGATGTAATATATTACGGTTTTGACTTTGACATTATTTGTTTACTTTTAGTTACTCTACACATTGTCGCTAGAAGTCAGTATAAAATTCAGCTACCCATTAGAATAATTAAACACTGCACAGATACAAACACATATTTATAATGTGGAGCACAATATATATATAATTTATAATGTAAATCTATACTCACGGTTTACTTGAAGGAAACTTTTTGACTAATAAAAATATAATATGATACATTTAGTTTAATTGAAATACAATTATACTGTACGTCCATTGCTTCAAATTTAAATCAAATACAAAGAAAAAGAGAAGAGAAAATGCAAGTTACCTTCTTCGGTTTCCAAGCTGGGTGTAGGTGCGTCAACAGGCACATAAAATATAGTGCCAGGTACACTGTACATAAAAAGGAGGTAGTTTAGCCTTATTGATTGGACGGATAGAACATCATTCAGACACAAAAGTAATAGAGATTATCATGTATTTCATATGATTTTGTATAAATAAGGCATCAAAATTTTTGCAAAAAATATACCCTTTCTCTCTTTTTTCAAGTCTTTCTTTTCTTCGTTCCGACTTGAAGTTTACCATTATCTGGTATTCATTTTCTAACTGTTGTCCTATTTTCTTTGGTATCCAACCAACTTTCTTGTCGTGTATCCTCTCTACACGAAACATTGCTACAAGATAAAAACATCCACAAGAGTTTAAAAAAACATAAAAGCAGACGTAACTTCACATTGCACAGGTACCGTATACTACCAAGATCAGCTAGAATATCAGCCTCCGAAATTATTCACAGATCACATTATTATTCACATTTATTTACAAAATTAGAATTACGAAAAATATTGGCCACAGAATCAACACGGAAAGACAGAAAAATCAAAGAATCCATAACATTAATAAAACACGATAATGAAGACAATACATTTGTCGTATTGCACGTCAATCTAATCTTAATCTTAAAATTTAGAATCAATAATATATCAATATATATATAACCAAAAATGAATTACATTTACTACTAGCTAGCACTACGATTATGTTATATAACTATGATGAAAATTAAAAGAATACACAAGTAAATTGAATTTTTTTTATCGATTAACCTAACAATTATTTGATAAATCTTGTTGAATTGTTTTTTACCTTTACCATCAATTTCTTCAACCACTTCTACTTCATGTCCACCCTCAAATGTGATACCAGTTAATTGGTCAGTATAGCGTTTACGTATCTTATACTTTGGTCTACCTGAATATGTAATGTTTTTTATACTGATAAAAGCTGTAAGATGGTACATCACAGTAACACACATTTATTTAATTATAAATTCGAACGGTAACATTATGTTTTTGTAATAATTAGTAAAAACCCCCAAGCTCTAATTTCAATATCATATTATGCTTATAAAAAGCAGTAGGACTATCAAAACACAATGTGAAAGGAGTAGCCGAAAATAATACCACAATTTTTGACAAATGCCTTAATTATTTTTTTTCTACAGAATGAAACATTAATAATTAATTAAATTCTAGTTTTAAATATTGTAAGATATTGCTACTTACTCCAATTTGTATAGATACCACGTTCCGGAATTTTAATGGCATTTTCTCATGCATCCATTACACTATAAAAACAAAATTAATTTGCAGTTGAACATTTAATTTTCTAAAGCAATTTTTAGTTTAAATGTAAAACAATATGTTTGCCAAATAAAAAGCATTGCGCAATTTTAAAAATAAGTTATAGGCTTACTATCACTGTATTATAGATAAATAGAGGTAAATGCTAAAGTTACTTACTCATGTGTGACTTCATTTCCAGTAGGAGCTAATACGTATTTGTGTGTTGAATAGCTTGTCTTTGATTGTCTCTCGAGTTTGTAGAAGTACAAGATAAAGGCATGTGGATGTGGAGACGCTTTCTTTGGGAGTCTTTCAAAATCAACGTAGTTTCTGTTACAGCATTCCAGTAACTTGTAGGGTTTACTTTTACTTTAAGATTAGATTAATAAAATAAAGTTTAAACACTGGTATACTTTTATTTAGTATAAAACGGGTCATCGACAGGGACCCTACCTAAGAAACTTGAAAACACTCTAAACGGAACATATACTAGGATGCTAAGAGCCGTTCTTAACGTTTCATGGCAAGAGCACCTCCCGAACGCTCAGCTATATGGGAATATACGCAAGATCACCGATGTCATCAAAGAAAGAAGAGTCCGCTTTGTTGGACACTCTTTCCGCAACAAAAGTGAACTGATAAGCGACCTTATGCTCTGGATGCCATCACATGGGGTAGTAGTAGTAGTAGTAGTAGTAGTAGTAGTAGTAGTAGTAGTAGTAGTAGTTGAAAGAGAAGGAGAAAGAGAAGGAGAAGGAGAAGAAGAGGAAGTGGTAGTGGTAGTAGTATTCCGGTAGTCTGGTGGAGGAACTGATCATTAAACAAGGGCTATTAGTAAGACATACGTTACATACAAACATTAATATTAAATAATCAAAAGAATTTCAAGAATGTGTCCTAGACTACTCAAGTGCTACATCTTTTAAACAGCTTTTTATAGATGCGAGACCCAGACTTTCTTGCAATCTGTCTCAGACAGAATTAAAGCATTTGAGATGCGTGCTATGGAAGATTGTTTAAACATACCATGGTGAAAGATGGTATCGAATAGAAATGTATTGTTACAAGTTAAATAAGAAAGAGAGTTGTTAGTTGTTATTATAAAAAGAAAATGTATATTCATAATAATAAACGACAAGTAGTGTTGCAACGATCCTTATTGAGGGACGAATAGAAGGTAAAAGAGAAAGAGGCAGACCTCGTAGGAAATAGATTGATGACATCAAAGAATGGATCAACACCAACAGTTGTGTAAGACAAGCATTTGATAGAGACGGTTGTCAAAGCATGACCTCCAACCTTCAACGTGAAAATGGAAGAAATTGGACCTGCCATAACCAGTGTTAGCTTTTCTGTAATTTCTGTAATTGTAAGTAAAATCGCAGGCGTCTGTGTTTTACTTGTACATTACCCCATAGATAAATAAGTGTAGTTACCTTTTCTTCTTTTCCTCCATTGTTGTCAGAAGAACGTTTTTTTCGAATACCACCAAGTAAACTCTGCTGTCAGAATAATCACTTCTACCGTATTTGGATTTCTTTGGCATACGTACGTTCAATACAATCCCTTGTATTTCTGGGTAATCTTCAGCCAGTACTGAATAAACCTTGGACGATAGACGATTTAGGGTGATAATACAGGGACTTTACGAAACAGGACTGGAATAATATATACATGAGCTTTAATAAAGAGGGCGGAGCTAACCGTTAAATTCTGTCCTCTTAACTGTTTAAGGACGATAAAGAAGGTGGTCGTTATGTTGTATATCGTCAAAAGCTTATTTATACCGATATCATAGTAACAACTGTTAATGTACAATACTACAACGCTTGTGTAGTAAAACTTCCAGTTAATGTAGAAACAGCTTATGTAGTAAAAAAAACAGCACTAGTTAAAAAAGGTAGCATGTCAACAGCTAATGTAGTTACTGTTACTAAAATTGTACAAAACCTATCTATAAATTTGATTAGACGCATCTCTTTACTTATTATTGGCCCTATCCCTTCTCAAAATCGACCACCTCCTAAAAGCGACCATTTCGTAAAATACTACATTCGTCAGCGATTACATAACGCAGCTAGGGACTCGATCATATACCGTATAGCCGACCAACAATACAAATGCTATAATAATAATCCATTACTCCCTAGACAGAACATTATACCCAACAACTACAATATGAACTTTACTTCCTGAGAAATGATTCCACGTTCGTTCTTTGGTAACTCTATCTGTCCGATGATTCCTGACGAATGATTGGCATTCTTCTTTTTCTCATTCAATCTTGCTTTTGTGTTCTTCAACAGCTGTTGCGTTTCATGTGCCAAACGGCTCACAGTGTTAGTCTGGGAATTAACGTCTGCTTCTTGTAATTTCTTTTACAAAATAGAAAGATTTATAAATATAGTGTGTAGCTATAAACAACATTAATCGTATTGCTTTTTGTTAAGAGCATTAAAACGGCCCTAGATGTTTTTATATATAAGCCTAAATATATTGTACCACATGTGTCTCAAATGAGCGAGTCACACGACGAATCTATACTACCACACCTACAAAACATAGTTAAGCTAGTTTACACACCTGTAGATGATCTGCTAGTACATCAAACCAGTTATTAAGTTCTTTAAATCGTTCTTCCAGATCCGTAAATGAATACTCTTTATTTGATTCAAACGTCAATTTTTGAAACAACATGTGACAGTCTGTCCGGTATTCCCTGAACAACAAAAAATTGTCAACAGTACTCTATAACTTATTGTTATTAAATTACGTATTCCCATTATAAAAGTAGTATTCTATTAAAAACCTTAATGATGAAGATAGATAATCTGGTGATTATAGTACAGGGCGGAATTTAACTCTCACAAACAACAATGCCACAAGTAATAAATAAACAAAGATAGTTTTATCATTAAAAAAAACATGAACTGATTTGAAAGAATATAACCATTGCATGTTACAAAGCCTATTGTTTTTATTTTTACCTTTAAAAAAAATATGTATGTAGGCTTTAGAATACAAATACAATGTTTTATATCTAAAAATCAATGAAATGAAAAAAAAAGCAAATCTTACTTTACAAATGAAAGCAGATTCTGTCGAATATCCTGATTCAGATAGTAAAACTCAAAACATTTGAAGAAACGCTCCTGAAGCCAGTATTTCAACAACTTATACACTTCAACAACATCTTGAAATGCATACTTTAAATTCTCTATGAAGCTACAGAAGTAGGTTAGTTTTATTAATAATGATAACAATTAAGTTACAAATTAACACTTATGTTAGTAAAAAGAAATTTAAATATAAATAAAAATATCCTGATTCAGGGAAACGACTCAAAATCAGAAAGATTTTTAAATACTGCAACTACATCTTTAAATGCGCTGTCATCCTAATCGCATATGAAGTTCAAACTGAATATCATGTCTACATCCAGAAACACTATTATTAATTATTGTAATAATAGCACTAACAATTGTATGAATGATATAATTCTTACTATAATTAAAATATTTTAACATCATGCTTTAGCCTTTTCAATTAAATACGTGTTTGAAAGTAGAATCATAGATATGAGACATCAAACACATTTTAACAAAACGAACAGAAGATGCAAGGTTTCGTACCTGGTAAGATCAGAATCAATGTCATACAAATGAGAAAACATTTTTTGTTCACCGTCAGAGAAAAGTGTTTGGAATTCGTACATTTCCCGTGTTTCTCTCAAACGTACGTGTATCGACTTCATTTTATTAAATAAAGGTTCACATTCCTAAAACAAATAATATAATTATTGTAGTGAAAAGCTTGTTTGTGATTTTTGAAACACTTTGATGGAAAATGATCCTTCTATATAAAGTGGGCCAACGTTAAGCCTTGTATACACTATAAAATTGTATGTGTCAAAAAACTGTGATGTTCCCATGTTAGTGCTATGTTTAAATATGGAAGTGATATGACATCATCGTGTCCATATATGGGCATATCACATAACGTTTGATAGTGTAGACAAGGCTTTAGATGCGGTAGAAAATATGTTTTTTAAATTTCTCCTTGGGGTGATTTCATGATGAAATGTGAAAAGATTATCAGGCATTAAATAATTGAATTGATTATAGTACTATTAAGCAGAGTTGTAACCTACTTTTATACACGTAGGTTCTTTTAACTCATCATATATCGCATTATGGTACGTTTCTGTAGTATTTTGCTCGTCATCCCATGTGTCTTGTTCCGATTCTGTCGGAGTCGGACTATCCGGCTCTTGCTGCTGTCGGTCTGTTGGTCCTGAGCATGGTAATTGAGTCGTTCCAGGAAATATAGCTGATTGTCGTAACTTGTCCTGAAGCTGCATAATAAGGTTTAACCATTTTAAAATTGTGTTGATATAATTAGGTTGCTCCGTTGCTAAAATAATATTGTATGCATAATAATATTATAGCAATGTATTGGCAGTATCAAGATTCGTTTTTACAATTAGGGTATCATCGTTGAACTGTGCATTAAAATTAGGACCTTAGCAAATATTATGGTAATACATATTCTTTAAAGATGTATTGTCCCCCTGAAAAAAATAATTATTAAAAAAATTGTTTTTGAATATTCCATTTTAATATAACATGATAGTTATCCACTTTGACAAAAAATTGGATCGAAAAAAATGTATTTACTGAAAAGAAAATGTAGTTTAAAGCAAAAAATGGTCAAATTGGCTGCCAGCCCATTGATTTTTGGTTGAATTTTATCATTTATTTTGTCATTTTATAAGTAAAAACATGATTTTTTTTCGTTTTTTTCCAATTCAATCAATCAATCAATCAATCAAAGTAACATTTATTTCTCTTCTTCTCTTTCATAGAATATAAAAATTAACAGTAAATATGATTTAAATAAGAGGGGCAACATCCCTAAAAAAGCGAAGCTTGTGATTAACTTGATTAAAACTACAAAATAACATATTCAATGTCTGATTTAATTAATTTTCATTTTTCATGTTTTTGGGGGACAATACATCTTTAAAAACACTGCTTTATTCTTACACGTAGAGCAAAAATTAAATTTTAAGCGAAAAAGTTACAATAAACTCAATATTTTTTACAAACACGCTACAACTTATTGTATAAAAATGTTTAAAACATTACCTCTTTTTGCAATGGTTGCTTTGGGACATCGGTGGTTAGTCTGTATGTATAATGAATAAATGGATAGATGATCATTACATCATAAAACTAAAATTAATTGTTATTTTTTAAGTGTATCAATAAATAAATAACCAAGATTGTCATTATTATAGAAATCCAAATCCACCAAGAATAATATATTCCATCGACCAGCATTCATACAAAATTCGTCTATTCATATTTCATGCAGTCCTATAAAAACTGACACATTATACCAAATACAATGTACCACCATCTACCAATATATGCCAAATCACAATCAATCTGGAACACAAACCATCTAATGAATACTAACACAGACAGTGAATTCATCTAACGTTATACTAATAATATAACCAACTTATTCGTCGACATTTTAGGTAGTTCTAAAATATTTCAAACCAATTTAAATCCGAGTTCATCAAATTCAATTATGACACAGTATAACTGTTTGCCTCTGGTCGGGGTCCATAGGCAAATGATAATAAATAATTTGTTATTGAAACGGTTTGATAATTAATACATAAAACAACGTCGTAAACTAAAGGAGAAGGCTTCTCTAAATGGTAAATTATAATTTCAAATTTCAACTCGGCATTACTAGGCAAACATGCTGAAATTTCACCGAAGTTGATTCGTCCCAAGATGGCTTTAGGGCTAGAATACATTTTCTTTATTTTCTGTAGGTCCTTTTGCAGTTTTGAACGTTGTTAGTAGTTTGGTGGTTGGATCTGATAATATTAGGGCTTTAATGTTATTACACAATGGTCTCCCTCTGAATTTTATAGTGTGATTTAATACTATTTATTGTACAGATGACAAGCAGTAGTAAACATTTTATATTTAAATTATATAAACTCCAGATTGGTCTCTTATGTATGACACTAATTTACTACACTCATTTAAGGATTATTGTTCTTTCTTACAATATGATTTTAGTATAAGGCAAAAAAACTTAGTTTTACATAACATTTGAACAAACAGGTAACTTCTATTTTGTATGCAGGGCATTTTTTAAAAATTAGTTACCCTATCAATTAAGAATAACTAGATCTTTGTTTATGACTACTGCTTTGTTTAATTTTCCAAGCACCATAATTTCTATAATAGATTTGACATTAACAAAAAACAAACAAAAAACATACCTTTTTGGAAAGTGTTCTGAAGAAGTTTCAGCTGATTGAAAATGAGAGAAGAAAGAAAATGCGATGTCATTACTTCAAAATGCATGCAATGGGCTTATTGTGGACTATTATGGGACTATTGCACAATAAAATCATTACATCATAAAACTAAAATTAATTGTTATTTTTTAAGTGTATCAATAAATAAATAACCAAGATTGTCATTATTATAGAAATCCAAATCCACCAAGAATAATATATTCCATCGACCAGCATTCATACAAAATTCGTCTATTCATATTTCATGCAGTCCTATAAAAACTGACACATTATACCAAATACAATGTACCACCATCTACCAATATATGCCAAATCACAATCAATCTGGAACACAAACCATCTAATGAATACTAACACAGACAGTGAATTCATCTAACGTTATACTAATAATATAACCAACTTATTCGTCGACATTTTAGGTAGTTCTAAAATATTTCAAACCAATTTAAATCCGAGTTCATCAAATTCAATTATGACACAGTATAACTGTTTGCCTCTGGTCGGGGTCCATAGGCAAATGATAATAAATAATTTGTTATTGAAACGGTTTGATAATTAATACATAAAACAACGTCGTAAACTAAAGGAGAAGGCTTCTCTAAATGGTAAATTATAATTTCAAATTTCAACTCGGCATTACTAGGCAAACATGCTGAAATTTCACCGAAGTTGATTCGTCCCAAGATGGCTTTAGGGCTAGAATACATTTTCTTTATTTTCTGTAGGTCCTTTTGCAGTTTTGAACGTTGTTAGTAGTTTGGTGGTTGGATCTGATAATATTAGGGCTTTAATGTTATTACACAATGGTCTCCCTCTGAATTTTATAGTGTGATTTAATACTATTTATTGTACAGATGACAAGCAGTAGTAAACATTTTATATTTAAATTATATAAACTCCAGATTGGTCTCTTATGTATGACACTAATTTACTACACTCATTTAAGGATTATTGTTCTTTCTTACAATATGATTTTAGTATAAGGCAAAAAAACTTAGTTTTACATAACATTTGAACAAACAGGTAACTTCTATTTTGTATGCAGGGCATTTTTTAAAAATTAGTTACCCTATCAATTAAGAATAACTAGATCTTTGTTTATGACTACTGCTTTGTTTAATTTTCCAAGCACCATAATTTCTATAATAGATTTGACATTAACAAAAAACAAACAAAAAACATACCTTTTTGGAAAGTGTTCTGAAGAAGTTTCAGCTGATTGAAAATGAGAGAAGAAAGAAAATGCGATGTCATTACTTCAAAATGCATGCAATGGGCTTATTGTGGACTATTATGGGACTATTGCACAATAAAAATCTGCCTAAATTTCCATCAGAATGGAATGTGTAATAGTCATATGTTTTGTTAATTACTGGTAACATATGTATTCATAGAAATAATAAAAAATAAAAATATAAAATGGGTTTTACACTTTACAAAACTGTTAACACAAAGAGTTAGCATATGTGACGTTTGAGGAAGTGTGTTTTCAGTATAAATGAGAAATACGTTCTATTGTATGGAGCGAGCTCTCATAATTATATTCATCCGCTTAACTTGTCACTCTCAATTACGCTTTCAGTACAGTGTACTACGTAACGTTTTATTGCAATTGAGATTTTAGAATAATAGTATACTGATCAATCAGTCAGTTAATATTAACTAACAACCAAAACAGAACATATTGTAAATTGAACCATATCTTTTACCATTCAAAATAAATTAAGAATTAGTGCCCACACACTTGAAAAGGACAGATATGCCTCTCCACGGATCCCACCGGAATTACGACTCGCTTCGCTCGCGTACCATCTTGGTCGTGCCCACAGATGGTTCTCGAATACACAGTAATTTCAGCGTAACAAAACTGGCGATTTCAAATGTGTACGTACCGCAGGACTACGATACATTGTCGTTTACAGAAACGAATAAATAGACACGATGATTTATGTAGTCAAATAAAATTAGCACCCTGGGAATTACTTCCGAAGGAGAAACTTATCACAAAATGAGGCCAAATTACTCATTTAAAGAAAATTTGTGTTTTGTATGTAACATTAGGGTTGAGGGATGGGAAAGCGGATAGGTACAAAGAGGAACAATTTTTAAATATATTCTTTATCCACTCAGTAACGAAATATTTTGTTCATGTTTTTCATAAATAATATACCTCTAAATACAGTAAAACATTTGCGATTTAATACTTTGTTAAAACTGTCACTGTCATAATCGATTGACATATTAAAGTACATGTCACGATATACCACTACGACGTTTATATTATTGGTAATTAATGTGTTTATATATCTAACAGTAGAGCCTAACCACAATCTCAGTAATAAAGTTTATTTGTATATATTTTTATATTACATCTAACAGTACGAACATTCACAGTAAGAAATGTTCGATTTAAATGAGGACCAAAAATAGTTAATAGGTATTTACAGTATTGTCAAAGTATTGCAAGTTTATTCTCAAAGGGCCCATATATTTACCTACCGTATGTGTTAAACCAAGGGCTCATAAATTTACCTACTTGTGTTAAACCAAACTCTGGCAGACTGAGAGATTGGGATGTTCCATTCATCGCAAATCAATACATTTGTATAATCGTATATTAAATCTATCAAAATAGTATTTTTTAAAGAAAATCGGCCTGTCTTCAACATTATGATGCTGTACTCTAGCTGTTCAACCGGTTTTCAGCTATTAAAAACAATTATCGTAGGAGGAGATAGGAAAATGCGAAGCCTCCTCGCATTTTTGTGGCGGGTATTTTTCAAGACGGACATCCATTAGACAGTGTATACCACGATCGGAAAACACCCCTATTTGGGGCAAATCGTTGAACCTAAATTCGTTTTAATCGTCAATAACTAATTATCTAACTCAATTTAATTAGTAAACAGGGTTACATCAGGCGGTTAAAATCAGTACCGAAAGTACGAACCAACTTTACATACCATCGAGTAAAAATGCTAGAAGTAAGGCGCGATTTACCGAATTTTGCCCTTACGTAAATTTATATATAGATGACGAAATACGTTCTAAAATGTGTAATCCTTTGCCATAACTCTAACGGCTGATGATAATCTGAACTTTTTAAACATTGAAAATAGATATATACATGGACCTATGGTTTATAGTTATTAAAATAAATAAGCAAAATCTTTTTTTGTAAATCCATAGCTAGAAAGTAAGAAGAATTATTCAACGGTTGTGAAAGAGAGGTAAAGTAAAGTTAATAATTAAACTGATCATAATATAAAATGTGACGGTAAAAGTTTAGTAACATTTTTACCCGAATTTTAACATGTTTCTTTTTTATAATTATAACAGAAACATTACAATACAATATAAAGTTACATCAATATTTTTTTTTCTAATTCAATGTGTGGTATTTTGCATTGAATGCCCGATTATAGTCCGTTTTGAGTTTATCAAATTTTCTGGGGTGTATTTTCGTGTACTGCTACTGTTTTAATTTCCAAAAACAAAAAAACAAAAACTTACGGATTGGTTGGTTCTCATATCTAGGCTCATTAATTTGAGTATATTGATCTTCATCTTCATCTACGGTCGAAAAATCTACGTAAGATTTAGATTCGTTACCATCCCCCGACGCCGAATTTGGGCGAGATTTTGGCGCATCTATGTGCGGCACTCTGCTTGCCATGGCGTTTCCCAAATGACTGATGAATCATTTACGGTACTAACAATTATATCTATATCTAAATTATCTCTTAATTTGGTACATATACGTTTCCTCAATATGCTCCATTGATTTTTCATTTAGAAAAACCAATAACTAAGTATTTCTAATAGATGTTTATTGTTCATCTAACACAAATAAAACTACAATATGTAAGGGGCGCGCTTGTTTCGATTGGTTTTTACACGCCAATTGGGGAGTCAGAAAGGATTTAACTGCTTCCTTATATCTATAATATTATAAATAAATGTTTAGTCAGCCGTATACAAAAATCTAGCATAAAGAGTACATAATAAGTTCAAATAACTTAAGGTTTATCAACCAGAAAACGATACATAATCATAAAAATGGTTTTTTTTTCTACACTTTATTGAATCATGTAAATGTACTTTTTATATATTTATATATATATATATATATATTAGAACATTCAACAGAAATATTTAAAGACATGATGAGAAAAGTGTGGTTAAAGAAGTACAATAATGTCAATAAGAGTTTTAAATAATGATAAAAAATAAGAATTATCATTATACATAAATATATATAATTATATCACTCGCACTGGTGAAGGGCTTTTTTCTGACTGGAATTACATTGTATCTCCATTAGATTCAGCCTCTGATACCCACAGCATTGTCATTTGTAGTAATTTGCCTTTGGATTGATATTTATTATACATTCAAGGCTTAGATGGAAGCTCTATACCGCCCGCGATTTTTTTTTTCGTACATAAGTTGGGGACCCCCCTCATGAAACGTCACAAAATAAACATGAATAATTCATCAGTTACATTTTCTTGTTCCGTGTGCACCCAAGCGTATAGCAACAAGAAGTGATTACACAACTGCGATACGATACTTTTACAGTAGGCCTAGGATTCTAAGTCAATTCACGTGATTGCCTTCGCGCACTCTTCTTCACACACACACACACCACTATGCAAAATGTGTCGAGTCGAGGCTAATCGTACTAGGCAAAACATTACACTAAATAGTAATTCATTGGACATAGCCCAAAGAAAGCTTAGACCCACAAGAATAAAGAATGTGTATAATTTGTGTACTGTATTTTTTTAATTCTGCTATTTTATTATCAAACAATATGCATGTAATCAAAGGAACTTTAAAAATGCGCGTATATGAACACATGAGATGGGAAGATTAGACCCACGAGAATAAAAAATGTATTTTTGTGTAATGTTTATTTAATTTTGCTGACTCTAACACACACGTCACACACACCAACACAGCTACTACTAGAATAGACATGGGTTTAGAGAATAGTAATTAGGCCTAATAGTATCAATAGAAACTATAATTTTAACACGTAATTCTTTAGTAATAAATTATATTAAACACACCATAAACTAAAGGCTGATTATTTCGACAATCCACACAAAACGCCGCTATTCTATTATGAAATCGCACGCGGCAACCACAGCGGAGATAGGCCTAGAATCGTACCGCACTTGTGTAAACTACTGTAATCACTTCTTGTTGCTATACGCTTGGGTGCACACGGAACAAGAAAATTTAACTGATGAATTATTCATGTTTATTTTGTGACGTTTCATGAGGGGTCCCCAACTTATGTACGAAAAAAAAAATCGCATACCGCCCGGTGAGCATGGGTATATGATAACTTTAACAAAACGTCGTGAATAGCCTACATTAGCCATTTACAGTATATTGATATTGATTCGCCAAGACATTCATTTGGAATCCATCCTTGTTTGTTGTCTGTAAGATTTATAGCTCGTACCCACCTATTATTATAATTGATAATAAACAATAAATTGTACAATGAGATAGAATTACACGATACATTATATATTAGTATTATTTATCATATCATAAACTACTTTGTTACGTTGTTTCACTTCACAAATTTATACTTTATTATACAATGAATTTTACGTTGTATCTCCATTAGATTCAGCCACTGATACCCACAGCATTGTCATTAGTCATTTGCCTTTGGATTGATATTATATACATTCAAGGCTTCGATGGAAGGGTATATGATAATTGTTATTGACGTCGTGAATAGCCTACATTAGCCATTTACAGTATAATCGGTACTTGGTATTGATTCGCCAAGACATTCATTTGGAATCCATCCTTGTTTGCTGTCTGTAAGATTTATAGCTCGTACCCAACCTATTATTATATAATTGATAATAAACAATGAATTGTACAATGAGATAGAATTACACGATACATATATAAATATTATTTATCATTATCAAAAACTACTTTGTTACGTCGTTTCACTTCACAAATTCAACAATGTAATATCTGTTTATTGTATATAGGTTTGATTCTAGAGACGTTATTTCCAAATACAAACGGGAATACAATATTAAGTTCGGTACATTTATAGAAGGTATGAAAAATAATTTTACACCTTTCAATTTTAGATATTGTTTTAAAAATCATTGATCTGCATGTTTGTGTTATTAGATATGAACATGTTATACTAGCATACTTACCATTTAATCTATCAGTTATTTCTACCTCATCACCAACATTGACTTCCAGATTACCACTGTTACTCTTATGAAATTCTTTAGCAATCTTGTATTTTGGTCTACCTGGTTCGATAAGCCATATAAATCAATCAATCAATCAAGTAAATATTAATAAAACTTAAACATAATGTTATACAGCACGCTATCAAATGTTAGGGAAATGAGATGTGTAGAGATTAATATACATTCTCAACACAATAACCAATGATATTGGCAGATCAAAAACCAAAATATATAAAACAAAATTTATCTAAGCTTGTAGGTATTTTTTTTACAAATAAATGTTAATTTATGCATTTATCCATTATTATTCTTATCAAACAATACACAAAATACTTGGTTTCATATAAAATATATTTCGAAAGAAACACCTATCTATAATCCCCTCTTTCAGACTAAAAGTGAATATTAAAAATTCAACTAAAACACCAAAAAGTGAAAGTAAATTGGCTCAAACTTAAAAATATTGTAAATATCACTTACTCCAGGGGGCATATTGTTCCCCGTCGTCGCTTGATGAAACGGACAACGTTTTTTGCCAGAATTCGAAACTTCTGTAATTTTAAAGTTAACATAGTAAATAGTGTATTTTACAAAAGTTCGTTTATATTATACATATTCGTTCTGTTGATCTAAATTTTGGAGTTTGGATTTGAAGGTAAATTCATATAAAGGAAGCAGTATGGAATGTTGTTAATTTTATATTTCTATTTATGAATTCATACCGTAACATAATTTTAGTCAAAAACAACAATTGAATTTGTCGGGAATCAATAACGTTTGCTTTTAAACATTTTCACACTATAACGTTTCCTAATGTTAAGAACAAACTCAACCCACCTGTCTTGCGAAGGCTCCCAACACACATAGTACAGCCTTCTCTCAGGACACGTGTCATTGTGCATAACAATCAAGAATACATTAATTGACACACCTTTTTTCTTTGGTACTTTAAACGGATAGGTGTCACTTGATGGGTTCTCAACTTTAACAAAGTTCTTGTTGGCACAGTCGATGAGATTATAGCAAACCCTGAATATTGGAACATATTAAAACATTCAAAATTAGATATTCATCTGATCATCAAAAAAGCAAACAATTTCGTATTAAAAAATAGTACTGGTAAATTAAAATATTAAAAATTAAAAAAAAATAAAGTATTATTGTTGGTGTTTGGCTAGTTTATTAATGTTATTGTGATCTGAGCAGGTACTTGCCAGTGGTACAACTGTATATTTTTTTTCTAGATTGTTATTTGTTTACATAAAATATTGTATTTGTTTTGTGGTGGATTAAAATTGTCATTATTTTTCATTATTTCATAATTAAACTTTAATGCATGTGCTAAAGAAAACATCAGTAGGCCTCCGTATGTAACATTGACTAAATTATATTTAAAGATAAAAATGCCTCACTTCTTTTTAAACAATGTTTTTAAACTGCTAATGATAGTGGATGTTTTAATTTACTGTTATATGCTTACTCATTGTGTTTTTTGTTATGCTTTTCGTTGATAAGCATTACCACTCGTTCGAATGTGACCAACTTTACATTTGATCCTGATTTCTTCCAGTCTTTGCTACCCTTTTTCTTGCTGGAATACACTATGACGTCATTCCAACTTTCAACCCAACTCTCATTACTAATTTGTTTCTCCTTCTACACATGAAAATATACACACATTTAAAATAAACAAATTAAAATACTTTGTACTAGGTTTGCAACTCTTCTTTAAACTGTAGAAATATCGGGACCTCTAAATATGTCATCCATGTCAACCACAAAACAAATACAAAGGCAAAAATATACGTATCGGAATTTATCGTATTGTCTATCAGTACTCATCCAGGCACGCCACACGATTGTTGGATTTTTATTGTTGAGATTTTTATAATTTTGCTTTTATAATACAGTTATATTAATACATTCAAAGTATCACTCTAATAAAGTGCAATTGTCCTTCAAATTGCTACAGAGTGTTTTTTACAATTTTACCTCTGATAACAGCACACCCTCAACGGTTTCAAACTCCATACTGTGTAGAATCTTTGATACATGTCGTTCTTCTTTCATTTGCAATTCATGATTATGTTTTTGACACTCGTTTATGATGCGATTCATGTTTTGAGTAAGGTCATAAGCAAGTCTCACTACATTTGCTTCCGGGTTGTAAGATATCTGAATCGCTTCTTGAAATCTCTTAAAAAACAAAATTACAATCAATTATTAATCTAACGGTGTAGGTAGAACTAATTCATTCATTTATTCAATCTTTTATTTCAGAATCTCTGGTCTGGTAAAATTAATTACATATAAATTAATTAAGAGTAAACAAGACTGTACTAATTACTACTAATGGATGGCATTCCACCTGATTTTAATTAAATATAATTGTAGTTCATTAAAGTTTGGTACAACAGTTTATACCGTACTCATTTAATGTAACTTTGACTTTTAGACCAGGTATATATGTATTTTTTTCTTTACTAAAAAGACAATCAATGTATCTTACTTTAATGTAAAAGTGACATTTTTCGAGGAAATAACACGGCTGAACCAGCATATGATCTAAGGTATCTTTCGTTGTTTCTTGGCTTCTTACGACTTCAACAAATGAACTTCTTTTTCTTCTAAAAATAAAGAACAAACGTATGGTAGCATGGTGGAAACGTTAAGAAAAATAATGATGACAATTCCTATGATATGGTATGACAATTATAAAAAGATATTTTGATTTTTGTTAGTCCAAAAATGTTGTCTTTTCATCTTTTCAAATGATTACTTTTGCTAGAGTTTCTAGAATTCTTCCCATTTCATTAAATTTTATCATTCTAACCTTAGATATGACAGGGTAAATTCTTGAAATCTTGAATAAACCGTATAATCTTTGAAACGTTTTAGACAATCAGGGGTTACAACGTCAAGTAGGAGCTGACAAATCTGATCACCATCTAGCGGGTTGCATTTTTGCAAATCCTCCAGTAGGCTGCACAAATAGATAACAGAAATTGTTTTTGTGAAATTTGTTCTTACTGATTGCACACCGCTCTATGCTTTTGGCCATCTACAAGAGTTATAATAGACAATAGACATCTTATAAACACATAAAAACTATTGCAGATAATAAATATTATCATACTCATTGAGAAACTGTATGAGCTTTGGAATTCTCGCAAACAGTCTTCTATATTCTCCTTCTTGTAAAATACCATTCTGTGGGTCCAGCGCTGCATTCGTGACGTAACGACTATTGAGTGTGTTCAAGTCTTCTAAAGTTTTGCTCACGAAATCCACAAATTCACTAAAAACCTAAAAATGTTGATGATGTTATTATACTGAATAGTAGAGACTTGTAAATATCACGCAAGAACAGCAAACGTTGTCATACTCTCATTGTCATCAGCTTTATAAAGTATAGCATTAACTGTGCAGAAAATAAATTAATAGAGTTTATCGATTACTTGAGAATACAAACTTACTTGATCTGTCTTCTGTATGCTTCTGGATCTTAAATTGTAAAAAGTTAATACTATTAGTTTCAAGAAAAATTTATAAAAACAATGCTGAATACGTATAGACTTTATAAACCTTCGAATATGCTTCAAACACACAAATTATTTAATCTGGGCGCTTTTATATTTATCGATCAAAGTAGAACTGAGTTTAGGCCTGGATACACTAAATATGAAGTATGCATTTATTACCGAAACAAACATCACTGTAAGCATGCCAAAACGAGGTAAGACGACACAAATATTATATTTTTAAAACTGTGCATAATATAAATATCTTAGTTTCTTACGTAAGTAAGTAAATTTATTGTCATTTTGTAAATATATAAAACACATTTACATTAAAATGAATTAACAGTACATTCTATAACTATAAAGAACAAAACAAATGTACCATTTATTTTGCTTTTTAAATGACTACTTACCTATCAGGTGGACTACAATCTGTCTTATTTCCAGAATCTAATAAAATAACATAAATAGAGTAATTTTAAAATTAAATTTCTTTGGATGTTAAAAACGGATTAAGAATGTCAAGTAGTTTAAAAATACAGAAGAGAAGTCCAAAGCAAATGCATTGTTAAGCACTTTCTAATTAATCAACTAACTTCCAGTTACCTGCTTTGGTTGCACAGTCGACTCTTGAAGTTACATTAGGTTTCTTTTTATCTTTTCGAAATGGTACTTTAGTACGTTTTTCAGGATTTTTTAATGTCTTCTGTTCTGGTAGAGTTTTGACATCAAAGGTAGCAGATTTCATAAAAACATAGGGATCCTCATATAAACCCTCATCTGCGGTAACACTATAATAAAAGAAATATGTTTTTAAACTTGGCTTTTAAACTTTTAACTCTTTGATTGGGACAACATTTTGTAATAAATAAATATGTATGCCTACCAAAGTACAATTAAACTAGACATCAACTTGATCAATTTAAGATTAGCAGCTCAAACGTGGTTCTGGCAATTTTAATTTCTAATTAATTTACCATTTCAGTTTTTGCTGTTATAAAACCGGTACTGCAATATACATGCAAGTGTTAAAAGCAGATCTTTGTTCTTAAATGACAAATAAATTTTAAAAAACGTGACGTGGTGACACTGATGAATTTAAGACACACACACACACACACATCTTCCAATGATGTTGTATCTAGCATTTGTAAAATAGTGCTAAATTTGCGTACAAATCTTTGGGAAAACTTGTTGACATAATATCAGTTTCTTGTTTCATGAAATAGTTTTCACATACCATTTTGCCTGATCCTGGATCTCTGAATTTGATTTTTCAATCATAGTCATTCCATACAGAATTTTCTCTGAATAATTGGAACGTTGTAGGTCTGTCTTATTATGTGTTGGTAATTCAAAATTTACTCCCTGAAACAAATATGAAAAATCTTATAATATTTTTTTTTGGTTGCTGAAATCATGCACACATGCATAGTAGCAATATAGTTTATATTTACTTACCTTACTCTGATTGACTTCTGTACTTCGGCTTCTAAGTAAACGCCGTCTGTAAGAAATTACACCTCCAAACCTTTGACCTAGAACAGTCTTTCGTTTTGAAAATTCTTCATCTCCGATTCCACCCGAAGTCCTGCAAAACCGGAAAATTAGTTTTAAGAAGATTATAATAAGTTACGCATGCGTATTTTTATTTGCTATAATAATATTGTGAATACGATTTTTGTTTGTGTTTGATATGGTAAGTTATTCTTCCTCGGTCACCTTTGCCTCATTTGAATACACGGTCACACTAGACTGCACAACCATGCCATCATAGTCAATTGACGTGACTATCCCAACCAAAATGTTTGGTCGAGTGGTAAAGGGTTTACTCTATGACACTGGAACCCTGGGTTCGAGGTCTATCAATAGCGTGTTTTTTTTTTATAGTTGAGAGAGATTATTTAGAGGGTTAGGTTAAGTACATTTAGGAAGGTAAACTCTTCTTCTGTCTAGGCAAATGTGATCGAGGAAGAAGAGATTACCGTTTGATATGACCAAGTGGCTTTGTATATATCTTCTTTGGTATCACGTCCTTTGCCTCTTTAAAATCTTTCAATATTTTTTGGTTTAGCATTTAAATTACAGTTAAATAATTCAAGATTGTTCAAACTATGTTCTAGTTAAAGCCATACATTTACAATAACAATATAATAATTGATCGAGCCAATGTACATATATATTATTTTATATATTATTTTATATTTTTTACAATTTTCAACATGCAAATAATGGCACGGCGGAATCGCTGTCTAATTCAAAGACTTGAATAAATAATACCTCAACCTTTTTTTCTTTTGTGAGTTAAGTTCTCGTTCCTTCTTTATTTCTTCTCTTCTATCTCGCTTCAAACGTACTGATTTTGTGTAATCATTTTCCAATTGTTCCCCCTTTTCTCTTGGAAACCAACCGAATTTATTGTCGTGTAATCTGACCACATGACACATAGCTGTATAAGAAAGAATACCAAAATGTACTATATATTCTTTTCATTTTGCATAAAAAAGAATAGATTAAATTAAAAATCATCATCTATCTTTTTATTTATTATAGTATTTAATTTAACCATGCTTTCATCAATTAAATAATAACGACGGTTGAATTAGACTAAATATTAAGTAATTTTTGTCACCTCTGTCATCAGTTTCTTCAATCACATCAACTTCATCTTCAGGAGTAAACGTGACGCCAGTTAATTTGTCAGTATACTGCTGACGTATCACATATTTGGGTCTACCTGTATAATTATAATGTATGCATGTATTTATGTTTCTGAATAAAAAGGTAAAGATGATACATACACATGTACATACACATAACAATCACCTTGACATTGATTAATTAACACACTCTTTTCTTATACCTATGTCGATATTATAGAAACGATGAATTGCGAAATTGAAATTAATTTTTGTTAAAAAAAAAAATAAAATAAATATTTGCTACTTACTCCATGTTTCATAGATACCATGTTCTGGAATTAGTATAGCCTTTTTCCATTCTGCCAACAATGAACTAGACAAATTAAATTGTATTGCGATTAATAAAGCTACTGTAGTTTAATTGGGCAGTTAACCAAGCACAGTCAATTTCAAGGCTCTCCGATCCGAGACAAGTTAGTTTTGTTCTATTTAAGGCCCTATACAACTTTTAAAGATGCTTCTTTGCACGTATGACAGAAGTGGAATGTACGATAGAGTAGGCACCTCTTAACAGGCGCTTACTGAGATCGTTTATTCAGAAAATGCATCTTGTAAAACTGTTTTTGCTTACGTGTGTGTTACTTCATTTCCAATAAGAGCTAATATGTATCTGTTAGTTGAATAGTGATTCTTAGATTGTCCAGCAAGTTGGTAGAAGTACAGTACAAACGTATGAGGATGTGGAGACGCTTTCTTTGGTAGTTGTTCGAAATCAACGTAGTTTCTGTTACAGCATTCCAGTAACTGGTATGATGTGCTTTTACTTTAATTTTGAATAAACAAGATATTAATTAAACATTGGATGGATTAGATATTACAAGTAGTTTCATGTTGTACAATTAATTTTTTCAAAAATAATAATGCATCATAAAAATCATTCTGTTTTCTGGATATTGAACTATAACATACATAATTGAATCTACATATTTTGTTTTAATAAATTTTTCAATAATTTAAAATAATAGATTTCAATAGTTACTCTTTCTTGTTTTCTTCCATTGTTGTCAAAAGAACGAGTTTTTCGAATACCACCAAGTAAACTTTGCTGCCAGAATAATCACTTCTTCCATATTCGGATTTTTTCGGCATATTTACGTTCAAAAGAATCCCTTGCATCTTTGCATATTCTTCAGTCAGTATGTGGAAAGCCTACACACGACAATACAATAACACTTATAATCTAGTAAATATTCTATTACTCTAAAGAGGTGTTTGAGGAATGTGAATATGGCTTCAAAATACCACATTTGTATAAATGAAGATGTGGGTCTACAAAGACTTTGTAGATATGTAATTCAGAGAGCAACTTAATATTAATAGTAAATATATGTAAAATTAAAATAACAACTTTACGTTATTTCCATTTGAATACACATACAGAAACCTAACTATACTAGATGTAATACTTATGACATATGGTAATAGTAAAATAATTAAGTATAATTATCAATTCTTATCTAGTTCAAGTATATTAGCTAAGGCTGCCTATTAAATAATAATATGATTTAACATTACTTCTTGACAAATGAGTCCATGTTCGTTCTTTGGAAATTCTATCCGTCTAACGATTGTTGATGAATGATTGGCAATACTCTTAGCTTTCTTCTTGTAATCGGCAATCAATCTTGCTTGTGTGTTCTCCAACAGCTTGTGCGTTTCGTGTGCTATCTGGCTCACAGTGTTACCCCGGTAATTGACTGTTGCGTCTTTTAATTTCTTTTATAAAATAGAAATGTTTTATATTTTTTGGATGGAAAGAAACAATAATAAATGTCTCAAATAGTTACAAAAGTCTACTGATAGATTGGTGTTCGTATCAAAGACTAGTATTCCAAAGTTTTTATTTGTTATTATGTATAGGCTATGTATATGTCTAGTAATTAAATCAATTCAATTAAAACTTTATTATCCACATGGGGAAACTCTGTTGGCCTTTTATTGATATACAGTACATACAACTGATACATTTGTTTATGGATACCGCTTTGATCTTAAAGAACAACGCTTAAATCCATATTGAACTACATAATTATTACCAACCTGAAGATGACGCGCTAGTATGGCGCACCAATTATTTGGTTCTTTACATCGTTCTTCCAGATCCCTAAATGAATATTCCTGAGTTGACTGTGACAACCTTTGAAATAGCATATGGCAGTCAGGATGGTGTTGCCTTTAAGAAAAGTAAAAGGCAATGACTTATAAGTACGCAAGAAAATACTAAGCAATTAGTTTGCCCTCTAACAATATCAATATTTTTGCATCACACTAAACAAATGTTCAAAGAATTACTGTACTGGACTGTGGATATCGATTATTAGAATTACTGTACTGGACTGTGGATATCGATTATTAGAATTACGTACTGGACTGTGGATATCGATTATTAGAATTACATATTACTCTATTTAAAAAGTCGTTCATTTTAAAACCATTTCCAATTATAGAAAACTATACTGAATTTTGTTCTGTTCTGTCTTGTTCATCATAATTATAAAAGGCAACATGATTTTACTTCAAAATAGATTATTACTCCATCATGGGTATTTAGTTTCGAAGTTATTGAGGATAACAATTTAATGTAAAAATATGTATGAAATAACATAAACTGGTATGCGAGATATAATTGTGAAAACCAAAATAGTCTTACTTTACGAATGTAAGCAGATTCTTTCGAATATCTTGATGCAGATAGTAAGACTCAAAACATTCAAAAAAACGCTCCTGAAGCCAGTATTTCAACAACTTATATACTTCAACAACATCTTGAACCGCATACTTTAAATTCTCTATGAAGCTACAAACGAAATATATCATTAACAATAGAAAAAAAAGTTACAAATTGATATTATTAATAACACTATTGCTAGCAAATGTACATTTAACAAATCAGTATTTAGTACTCAACCATAAAAATGGTTGAAATGCAATAGTCTTTCATGAATAATGGACTTTTAAAAATCTTATTTATAGAGAGAAATCAAGTAAAGAAAATCAAGCTCAATCTGTTTTGTATAGCAATACAAATATAATATTCTGTTAAAGATAATAATTATAGTTGATGTATTATTAAAAATAATAATAATAATAATACCATTATCGTACCTATGTAGAGTTTCTTCAATTTCATCCAAGTGATAAAACAATTTTAACTCCCCGGCTGAGAATATGCTATGCTTCAATATATTCTTTTCGTACATATCTCGTGTTTCTTTAACATGTTTGTGAATCCACGTCACTTGACTAAATAAATCTGCACATTCCTTTAAAAAAAATGCAAATGTCAAATTTGGTTTAACGAGTTGTTGAAAACATAATATAGATTAATTGAACTGCCTTTAAGGGGTTTTTTTCAGAACATTGTAACCAATATTTAAATGATTTGTGCAGGATTTGTGTAAGATTTGTGTGTAAAATCATTAAAACAATATTCAACAAACTTTATAAATCGAATCAAGTATTATATAATGATACAATGAGTCATGCGAAGATTTGAATATTCAATAGGCCAGTTTGGGCTACTAAGGTCAGCAGTGCCATTTGATATTCTATTCTACAGATGCTGAAAAAAATGAAAGAAACGACTACAAATACATTTCTACCTAATCACAATAGGTTATAGCTTACTTGTATGCAGCTAGGGTCTCTATCTATAGGTCTACATGTTACTGAAAAATCCTCTTCTGTGTTTGTTTCAATTGTATAATGCACGGAAGTGGTGCCCGTTTCTTCAGACGCCGATATGTCATCACTATCTAACTCTTCCTCCTCCTCCACTTCTGTATTATATTGCACCATATCCGACGCTTCTTTATATGTATTCTGCAATGACCAATCCGGCTCCTGTTTCCGCCAGTTTGTTGGTTCGGGATTTGACATTTCAGTCAGTCTAAGGAGGCCTGCATCTTCTAACTTATTTTGAAGTTGCAAGTTTAAAGATGTACTCTAGACAGAAATTCATATTATTTTGTATTATTGTTAAATATCTCTCAACTATTAAAAATCACCATCCATTAGTCTTTGTGAAAATATGTTCGCTATAATGAAATATCTTGGAATGCAGTGAAAAGGTAGACTAAACAATAATTGCAATTTTTGAAATTTTACTTAAAAAAAAATTATTATTTCTATCTTTCTACTTAACGTTATTCAATATTGAGCGAATATTAAATTGAAATTGATGGAATTGATTAGCCAAACAAAATCGTAAGATCACCGTACTAAATGTTAACGGAATGATCAAATAATTTTAGGTTAACTTTTAGGTTAACTTTTACGAGCACGCTACACGGGGATTCACTGCAGCTTTTAGAATAGTATTTTAACATTGAAGAAACAAATTATTTACCTTTCTTAACAAATGCAGCGGTTTCGTTTGGATGTCGATTGGTCTGAAATCATATTATAAGGTAAAATTAAAATAATATAATAAATTGTTGAACTTTGTAATATTATTTATGAAGTAAACTTTGTTAAAAACATATTCATACCTTTTTATAGAGGGCCTTGTGGGAGCTGCTGGGGATTATGAAAAATGAAATTAAAATATTATTAAAGATTATGTACCATAGATATTTACAAATATTACAAATAAATATCTTATTTTGCAATCAGAAATTTTAGTTAATTGAGGATATATATAATATATTCAAATAAAAGAATAAATAGAGGAAGTTAGAGTTAGAACCAAAGTAGCCCATTGTGCCGAAATTCTGAACAAATAGAGCTGAGTATTTTGACAATTGAGAATATACAGTACGTGCTATAAGCTCTAGCCCTCTGGCGCTATTAGCAAACAATGTACTGAATTACCCACAGCATTGAATAGGTATAGAAACTTAGAACTAGGCTAAATTCTATTTTGCCATTTAAAAACTCTGGACAATAACATACTGTTTAAATTGAGGAAGTATCTTTCAAAAATTGAGAGAAACGTGTTCTTGTCTATTGAGCTCTTTGTACTCTAGCCTCGTACATCCGGGTAACAAACCATCCCTTTGATCACCCCCAACCATCTACAGGTTTGACGTTCTGGCTTCTATATAAATTAACTTAAATTAGCAACAGAGCCCACCTATTTATTGGAACAATATTATGTCAATGTCACCCGTCCATACTGTTTAAATATAAGGCATTATAGAGTTAAGCATAAAGCTTCTATGATTTTATTTAATCACCTTGATACAAAATTAGAAATAAACTGAAATCAAACATTTCTTTTGTTTACTGCGATGTACTGTACATACGACTTATTTCATAAGACATCATTTTAGTTCAATTAAGGCACTAACGCAACGTAACGCAGCGACGTATTGACGAAAAGTGTTTTAGGCCTATTGCGTAATCACAAGTGGGAACCTACGATCGACGCAACATTGCTGCTGCAAAAACACATCAACGCAAAAGAACACTGGAAAACATAGTACAGCGCGTACTCAAAGTACGCGGGGTGAACTAGGTCATCAAAGTCTACGGCATGCTAACGTTGATGCGCAACAATCATGTTTGATTTCACGCAGGCGGGGGAAAACACAATTATTGAAAGGGCATTTTGCTTATGTTGCGCGTAGGTTGCGTTGCGTCGCTAGTGGAAACCACGCTTCAACGGTAAGTTGTTCTAGTGTACTACAATATTTACTTTAAAAAGAGTAAAACTTACTTATTGTTTGGTTTTCATAATCCGGCCTTTTTGATTTTATCTGAGTATATTGCTGACATTCATCTATCGGCGAAAAACCTAGGCCTGTATCAAAATTACTATCAGAACTTCTTCTATAAAGTGGCGTGATTTTACCATATTGTTTGTTTATTTTCAAAATGTCTCGGCCTACGTTTATGTTACTTCCAGAATTTCGTCTAGGCTGTTCACCATAATGACCACCTTCGAACGGCAAAACATTTGGTAGACCTGCAACTTGGAAATGACTTTCAGATCTTGCACGAGCCCGTGGTTTTGGTGGAACAGCGGGTGGTAGCCCGCTTGCCATGGCGTGTACTCAGAGAACTACTGATTTTTGTATAGAAAAATACATATTTAAATCGTTTAAACTATTTCCCTTCCTTTTGGAAATTTCAATGACAACATTTTCTATATTTGACTATGGTATGAGAGTTTAAGTGTGATTTTTTCTGCAACGCTTCATTGAGTTTCTATGCAGTACTAACAAACGAAAGATCAAATGGTCTTTTATATTATAGGTAACACTACTCGTTTCAATTGTAATTTTATATAACAAACTTCTGTTATATTGAAACCCACATGTACAAATAGTCAAACGTTTATTATCTTTATTGATCTCTCAATCCACAACCCCACTTATTGTTAACAATTACAATAACAGTGTTTAAATTATGATAATGAACAATGAATGAACAAGCTTGCTAAGGAAACGAATGAATCAAAATAAAAATTTAACATTTGTTGTACAATTTTACCATTTTTATATTCTTTAAATTAAAGTGAAGTGACTAAATCGAGGCTGGACTAAATGATATCAGAGGTCTATCTGTAAATATTGGATACATTCTATCATTTCTAAATAAAAAAATTAAGTAAATCATTTTTACATGATCTTGTTATTCTCACACAATTTCAAAATTATTTTGTAAAATTCGCCTAGCCTGTCTTATATAAAATTCTATTCAACTTTTTTAATTGATCTTATTTGTGTCTAAATACTTTAGACTACTTTTAGTTTTACTTCCTCAAATATACAATAAACATGTTAGTTCGTTTGATGGATACACATCCTGCATTAAAAACACAAAGAAGAAATATGTGTGTGGGATAGCTAAACAGCTCTTTTATTTGTAGGTTAGTACTAATAGGAGAAACGAAAAATTCCCAAATAAACGATCAAACCCCAACATATAACTACACACAATAATGTGTCTGAATGGAAATAATTGTCAATACTATACCAGAAATCAAAAACACTTATTGTTGAGTACACAACCTTAATGAATCAAGAAGTGATACTTATACTCTGAAATATTTCAGACTATGAGAAGACAATACGTCGACACAGTAACAGACCAAGTTAATTATACAACTAATAAATATTCCATATCAAAAATAATTATTCATAAAGTAAAATTAGTATAATTTATATGTAAACTCAAGATCATGATAGTTAACAATTAACGATTATCAATCCAATCTCGATTGAAGAAATGTTGAGCATAAGTATTTGGGATCAGACAATAAAAGTGTAGTTGAATTCTCTGCAATTACATGAGTTTTGTTGTGACTTGCCGCCTCACAGCTCGTTAGTTTATGATAATTTATTTTTATTTTGTTGGTAGTTTTACTTCTTTCGATCATGTTTGTTTCCTTTTTTATCTTTTCGAATAATAACCGAATGGTGTGTATGCCCATCGTTCCTGATGCGTCGCTGCTGTCTGATGTTCATGCCTCGAGTGAACATACTCGGTATCAAATCACCGAGGCAAGATTTTGGAATCCACCCTTGATTATTGTTACCAAGATGTACAGCTCTTACCCAACCTATCAACATAATGTTATGAATATGTAAATGTGTGTTGTATGAATACGGACACCGATATTATCAAATGTTGTTCCTCTCTTCAGTAAATCTCGAAAAAAAACTTTCATAATAACGTTTAAATTACTACTACTTCGTAGTAATGACATTTTTAACGAGACAATTCTACATACCATCTGCCTTTTCAGTTATTTCTACCTCATCGCCAAGATTCACTCTCAATTCACCTCTCTCGGTTCCAAGGAAATGTTCCACAATCTTATACTTTGGTCGGCCTATTGGGGATTATAATGAAATGAGCTGTTATTGGCATAAACTATTGCTGTGTAGATATGCCTTTGTCGTGTTGCAATTAAATATCTCTGGACGAGTCGTTTCTGGTATTGAATTGGATCTTATTTATCTACTAAAATTATTTGCGGTAAGGCATAGAGAAACTAACGTATTTCTCAATAGGTGAAGCTACATCAATTAAAAGCTAATTATATCGTTATCAGCTATTATACAATATGAAGCATTTAAAATCATAGGATTTGACAAGTCTTAATTAGGTATTACTTACTCCAAGAGGCATACTGTTCTCCACTGTCGCCCGATGGTACCGTTAAATGTTTTCGCCAGATTTCGAAACTTCTAAATTAAAATAATAAGTTGTAAACATCAACTTCATAGGCCTACTATTTGCCTGTACTTTAAACTAGCTCAGCACACACGGTAAGTCATCAACAGGACAAAGAATATCGGCACAACTTCACATCTTAGAGAAAAAAAACGATAACATCTCCGACAACTACTAACATTTCTCTGTCGAAACAACGCTGGGACGTTCCATCGAGCAGGCTGGGACATCGAAAGCGATTGAGTTCGCTGTAGGAGTCCCCGGGCCTAGCATGTATGTGGTATGTGTTATTGTTTGTATTGACGTAGCCTATTCAATATAATGCTTCACCTGATATGTTAATTCGCACGAATACCAGTGAACAATAGTGCAATTCAATGCAGCGTCACGGATTTTATAAACTCACGTGGTACATTACATAATGCGCCACCAATAATGCTTTGATAAAAGTTACTTCGGTAAACTTTGCGTGCTTTTGTTTAAGAAAACTTTCAAGAAAATGAGCCTCTAATCACCGCGTTTTACGAAAGACGCTTTGATCATGATTATTCAACTTTACCATTAAACCTTTTGAAAATTCAGATTTGTTTTACTAATGATTCTGACCTCTGAATTTAACTAGAGGATTTGGGTAATTAAAACAAATGCAACTGAATAAAGTTAGAAAAAAAATAAAATAATGATCTAAATTAAACGGAATTGTAGAAATATATTTACATAAGTTATATCACAACTCAAACAAACCTTTTTTGCGAAGGCTCCCAACACACATAGTACAACCTTCTCTCAGGACACGTGTCATTGTGCATAACAATCAAAAACACATTCATTGTCAAACCTTTTCTCGTTGGTATTTTAAACGGATAGGTATCGCTGGATGGCTTCTCAACTTCAACAAAATTCTTGTTGGCACAGTCGATCAGCTTATAATAAACACTGAAAAATAATATAATGTTACATTATTGAACGTGTTTTACTACCATGGTTATATAATCTTTAAAATAATATAATTATATGATTTACTAACATAACCATAGATTGCCAAACGACCAACAAATTTTATTAACTGATTTAGTGCAATGTGCTCACCCATTTTGCCCGTCTGATTTGTGTTGCTTTTCGTTTATCACCATCACCACTCGTTCGAATATTACCAACTTCACATTTGATCCTGCTTTCTTCCAGTCCTTACCATCTGATTTTTTGCATGAAAAGACTATGACGTCATTCCAACTTTCAACCCAACTCTCATTGCTAATTTGTATCTCCTTTGGATTAAATTATTATTGAATTGAATTTAAACACAGTGCATATTAGGAACGTGTTTATAACTGATTTGATTCATTTCAGCAGCAGCACTACAACAGAGAGACGATGTTTATTTGTATAACGCTAGTATGGTAGTATGACTAAACTATGAAGCTGTGACAAGGATATTAGTAAAAAATCTACATGGGGATGCAAGAAAGAGACTAGAGTTTTACATTTTTTTTAAAAGCTGGAAAACAATTAAATAGCCTTTAGATTTTGATAAAATATATGTTATTTTAACACCTAACCCCCACTGTATACTTCCATATTTATCTACTCTACCTCTGATGAGATCACACTGTCACTGTGTCGAAAATGCATTCGAAGCAGAATCTTTGAAACATGTCTTTCTTCTCTCTCTTGTAATTTATTATCTTGTTCTTCGCATTCATTTACAATGGCATTCATGTTTTGAGTGAGGTCATGAGCAAGTCGTACTACATTTGCTTCCGGGTTATTTGTTTTCTTAATTATTCCTTGTAGTCTCTGAAACATAATCATTATTTTAAAACTATGAATGCACAAGTATTGTGAATTAACATCAGTCTCTGCTTGTTAGGAAAGTTCACGTGGTTAGAAATAAATTTGAATCGGAAACCCGTCTTACTTTAATGTACAGGTTTAATTGCTGAAGAAAATAACAGGGTTGCTTCAATAGACCATCTAAAGTATGATGACGACATGCAGACGAACAAATATCAACCGTCTTTTCTTGACTTTTTACAATTTGGTTAAAAGCAATTCTTCGTTTCCTAAAAGACATAAAAGTCAGCAAAAGTTTTCAGTACAATAATCATTTAGAAGTAGAAACGGCCATAAGTTACAACAATCATGGAATTTTGGATTGAAAGAAAAGGATGTTAACCACTAACCTACAACTACATTTTTAAATGAATCTAACCTTAAATATGACAGGGTAAATTCTTGAAACCTTGAGTTCACTGTATAATCTTGAAAAGCATTTAGGAAGTCAGTAGTCACAACATCGAGTAGGAGTTGGCAAATCAATGAATCATTGAGAGGCTTACATTTTTTTAAATCGTCCAGTAGGCTGCAAGAGTAAAAACCATATATTATAATATAATGTCATGAATTATAAAGATATTATATCATAAGATATAACATTAATGTGTGAATAAAGTGGTTGTTAGGAAAAAAATTCTTACTCATCGAGAAACTGTATGAGTTTTGGAATTCTCGCAAACAGTCTTCTATATTCGCCATCTTGTAAAATGCCATTCTGCGGATTAAGTGCGGCGTTCGTGACGTAACGACTATTGAGTGCATTCAAGTCTTCTAAACATTTGCTCACAAAATCCACAAATTCTTTGAAAAGCTATAAAAAGGGTAAAGTAGTTTTGTAGTACTCAGTATGTGTTATAATTATTATCTAAACAATGTTTAAATATGAATGATTGAATTCTGAATTATTTTCTGTATAATATATTCATAATTGCATTAAAAGTGATTGCTATCGAACTGTATGAATAGGTTATCATAAACGATAAATAACATGATTTACTGAGGTCTAAAAGATAATTGTTTACTTACTGTTTCTGTGGTTTGAACGTCTCTGTTTACGTTGGCATATCTTCGCATCATAATATGTAAAAGTAAGAAGTGTAGAACAAAACAAATATACAAACATTATACATCAGTAGTAAAAATAAATGTCAGATTAAATTTAATTTATTTCTGCATTTGGCAAAAACAGCTTACTTTATCTCAATGTAGTTTCCGCAACCTATGCGTCGCGACCAAAATGTTTGGGTCGCGAAAAATAAATTGATGTATTTACCGGCGGAAAAAGTAGCTGACTAAGATCATTATGCCAATAAAATTACGAGCGCGCTATTTTTTAGAGTGTCATTTTCGGCCAACTAGAGGTGCCATTTATTATATTTTTTACGTGTGAGAGTACCATCTCCAGCCAGGGGTTCATTTAACAAAATGCGCTTTGCCACAGGGTAATATGTGCATTTTTGATATAGGCTGCCGGTGGCTAAATGCCTGTGGCCCCATTACTAGAGAGTACTATAATGATAGTGCTTATGTATAAATCACGACTATGTATTCAATTCAATTTTATTTCGGAAATATCATCCATATTAATAAACTTCGTAAAAAAAATCGTAAACTCTAAACTTAAGTATATAGAATGCTTCTCCATCTACAATACATTTTGGAATTATGGAGCATATGTTTGCAAACACAAGCAACAAGGATGTTACCAATATTCAACATACGTTGCAATGCATTATATTAATATGACGATAGAAATCGCAAAGATAGCTTATCTATTTCATAAATTAACTTAACTGTCTCAATATCTTTCAAAAAGAAAAGAAAAATAATATTCATTTTCCATAAAAAAAAGTTCGTAGAGCTAGGTTCGAACCGTACCCAATCTAGATCTGAGGGTACTCAAAACCGAGCATTACCCGTTACGCCAGAAAGTACATGACTGAACAGCTGATAATAGTCTATTTATACGTACTTCATATTACATAATACATCCTTACGTCATAAATATATTCATGACCTGCTTATATGCCAGATGACCGATTAGCTCAGACGGACTGAGCGTCGTGTTAACAACACGGATGTCATAGGTTCGAACTGGTCGTGGTGGAATTGAGTTAAAGCTTGCGAGCTAAGTGCTTCGGGTTCACAGAATAATACGTCCCCCCTTTCCGCCACAAAAGCAAGTCAATGCATCTGGTGATGCCGTGGAAAAAAAATTATATGTCTCTGCCACAGCATTAAATCCAATTCAATTCAATTCAAGAAACGTTTATTGACCAAAAATATTATATAATAACATTAACAATGGTTGGCATATAATATTACCAGATGCAGGGATTCGATTTCGTAAATGTTATGCTTAGCACCCTCAATTTTAAGAACATAAAAACATGTCAACAAATTAGGAACAATGTAGAACATTGTAAAGATGATACCGATGTTGTTTTCGTAAGATCAAATACGCAATGTTGGGTTGCGAAAATGTCCAAAATAGGATCATGGGGTCGCGGTCAAAAAAGGTTGCGGAACGCTGATTTAAATTTAGCTAAGTACTAGAAAGAAAAGACCATTTATTTATTTTAAAATTTTTAAAAGTTGTATTTATTCAGAGTAGACAGAGCTGCTTAGGATAGACAGCTATTTCAATGCCATATATAATACGGTATCGTATATATAATACAATCGGTACTCACATTTCTCGTGAATCACAACAAGCCTCGATGTCAAACTCTAAAAAAACATAATATTTTAGCATTTAACATTTTAGGAAAAGAATGACTGTTCAGGATTAGTCTGCTATTGTCATATCGACTCCTACACTTGTTATCACAATGCGTACAATTTATTGTATACTATCGTCCATCCCCTACGTTGTTTTGGCGTTTTATAATACATTGATAGAACAGGAGGAGGTTAGTATTCTATAATAATAATAAGTAGCTCGAAGAATCCTAATATTTAAGGGCTTACTTGAAAATAACGAAAACAATTAAGAATCAAAAGTAAAGCATTATTCATCAACCAACAAATATCGGTCACTTACCTGTTTTGCCACCTGTCTGCTCTGAAGGTATTTGAGAGGATTTTCTTCTTCTTGCAAACGACAATGCTCCAAATCGCTTTTTGAATGATTTTTGTCCTTTTCTTTCTTTGGTGGTTGTTGGTACAAGCGTATTGTCATTGAAAGCGGAAAAAACCACATATGGTTCTTCGTATACGTTATCATCATACATTGGATCCACGTGAACACTGTCAACAACAAGGATGTATGGATGTAATTATGAAAAACTTGAGTGCTACTTTTATAGTATTCATTTTGAAAATTAATTAAAGACAATAAATCTTTAACCGGAGAAAAGTTTACCCAGATGTTGCAAATAGAACATAAACAAAGGAGAAAATTAATTTAAGAAGCGACTGTGGCAAAAGATGTTATACTTATTACGAATTAATTTTTAAAAAAATGTAAACATATATGTTTAGGACCACCGTAGCCCACCACCAATCAATACAAATAGTCACCTACTTAAATCTATCAGGCGGGTGGACAGTTTGTGAGGTTGTTTCTTTATCTTCTGGCTCAGTGTCATAATCTAAAAAGCTATCATCGCTAAGTTCATCTTGGTTATAATGTATGATCTGATTTTCTTGTTGGTCAACATCTTGGCTTTGTTCCTCAATCTGTTCCTGAAATACAGAATGTCGCCCCCTATCGATTGCTTCTTCGGGGAGGCTTACTTTTTGCGGTTGCGCATGTGCATCGTGTGTTATTACAGGATATTCCATTTTGTGTACACAAGGCTTCTCTTTCTCATGCACTATCCTGTTATCTGCTAATTTAGAACGATTTACTTCCTGCACAAATACCTTAACATAATAGTATATTTATAGTTTTTTGTTTGTTATTTTGACGCTACATCGATTTAATTCATGTAAGAGTTGAAGAGAAAAGAAAGTATATATAGTTAATAAAAGACATGCCAACGATCCATGGGCATAATCGGAGACAACAATTGAACTTGGCTCTACTACTGCGTCACATGCCAAATTCATTCTTTTAAACGAGGAAAGAAATTATACTATGTAAACAATTGTACTGTATCTTGTGTTAATTTTAAATCGCTTGTTGGATCAAAAAAGTATATAAACAGAAACAAACTGAACGTGACCTGGGATTTTTCCGATTTTTTTTCCATTAATTTTCGAACAATAAATATGTTTTAACATTTATAAGGAGATGTAACTTTAAATTCAAACAAATACTTTGACTTTACTTTTAAATACATATGAATAAATTAGATAGTAGTAATAGAGCTTCATACAATCGTATTTTATCAATGTAATATATTTGATCAGATTTACATACATTAAATTAATGTTAATGACAAACGTACCGATGGTGTCTGCTTTCTATTATTGTCACGCGCGCGTCCATTATTAGTTATGGAACGCCGATGAGCAATCACACCTCCAAATTTTTCCCTTAACATTCTCTGAAGCGTTGAAAATTTCTCAGAACCAATTCCTTCTGGAACTTTCCTACAAAGTGAAAACCAATTTTCATTTTATAAAAAAATCATAACGAGTTTTGTATTCAATCGTCTATAGATACGATTGACCAAGTTTGCTTAAAATTGGATAGGTACAAAGCGTCTTTGAGAAGAAACCAATTTTAAATATAAAAAGTTAAAAATAAACCTTATACTTCTGAAAAAAATAATCGGATAAATTCGACATGCATTTGTATATTGTATTATATTAATTATATACTATATTTTAAATACTACCAATCGAATTGGTAATAATTTGCCGTCACGTGTTTGGGATATTTGCAATACAAATATTACGCTGTATTTCATAAAGATAGTTACTCATTGATTTGAACAAGTAAAATATTTGTCTGTTCATGCTCCATTTAAATCCAACCATGAAGAAATAATCTCCATGATCCAACGAACGGACTGACAATGATTATTATAAGTTTGCATGACATCTCTTGTAGGATTGAAAGTTGATGCTAAACTATTGGATACTGTAAAGCAACTGTTATTCTTGTTTGGCGTTGTAAATGTATTTTTTCCAAAAAATTGCCAATTTTCGACCCTTATAATTTTAATTCACATAACAGGTTAATATATGATAATAAATAACGTGCACACGGTAGACCAACTAATAATTACTCTTCTTTCATAACTTTTACACCTCCCTTCTCATCGCCTTAATTACATCCCTCCCGGCCCCTCATCATTTATCAGAAATTTATCAAATACAATAAAAATATTAATCCGATTGTTAACTTCACTTAGCATCCCACTCTATTCATAATAGTAACCAAATGACGTCATCCGGTTTGATTCACTTTGAAATAAATCACTGAAACGAAAATGACCTATCCAACCATGATTGTTCATCCACACATGTCCCATACATGTTAATAGACAGATCGAGAATATTTTTACTGAATCTACAATATATTACATTACATTAGACAGTATAAAGTGTAATGTTTGACCTAATTAAAATTCTTTCCAGTTCCATAGTTTAACTTTTAATCGTTAATGGTATTTATAAAAATACATACATTATCGGAAAAATAATTATGATACACGCAATCACAGGTTATTATTATCACCTCTGAGCATTTCAATTTTCCTTCTTTTAAGCATTATTAAAATATAATATCTTACCTTGAATTGAATATATCTTGAAAACTAACATGCTTAGCTGCAGAAGATATCGGCCTAGTTGGCGTCGTTTGATGATCCCGTTGAGGAACTTCTGTCAATGCTTTTCTATTGCTCAGACGTTTGTTTGAATGTTTTGGTATCTGTTGCATGTCTTGTTCGGTACAATGATTACTAACTCTCCTTTTCTTTTTCCTATCATTTTGTCTTTTTTCAATTTCATTTACAACTATACACTCTTCTTCTTGATTAATTGATTTGCATTTAGATCGTGTTGGTATGTCTGTATTTTTGTTGGGTTTTCTTACGTTTGTATTAAGTTTCTTATATTCTCGTGGTTCGCGCATCTGTAATGTGTGTTCAGATGACACTTCGTCACGCGTGATGTCATAATCAGAATGTGTCTCACCATTATAATCACTGCATTCTGATTCACTGTCTAAATCAGGGGCTAAAGACGTACCAGATTTTATAAAATATAAATCTTCTGAACAATCACTGTCGCCATGGTTACCATTCTCTAGAATATCAAGACCGTGTGAACGTGGGTCTACGTAGGTTATGGTGTTAAAGTCAGATTTATTTAAATCTTCCGACTCACTTTCTACATGCCCTATTATTATCAAAGGACATGATAGAGCTGTATCAACATATTCTGTATGATTATCAATCTTTGAATTAACCGAAGCCTGAATCAAATTGTTATCTTGTTTCATTTCGTTTGATCTTCTTGGCCTGCACGTTCTTACTTGTTCTCTTGAGTTAGGCTCATTTGTTCGAGATCGCGAACATGAACTACTGCGTCCTCTGTTTCCAGGCGTAGTGTTCGGTTTTCTTCGTGTTTCGCGATGTTCATGCATGCTATCACAATTCTGTGTGTTCTTATCGTATAATTGATCGGTTTGATCATTTTCACTATTACTAGTTTCGTCATCCTGGTCAATATAATTCCGGTTCTTGTGATTTGTTTTTGTGTGGTAAACGTCCTTTTCTGTTCTTTTATTTTGTTTCTGATTCTTATCAATCGATTCAAATCTCAATTCCTCTGTCTGCCATAATGTCCTTTCATCTGCCGTAGAAAAACATCTAGGCACAGATTTCGAACGTGTGTTTTTATTGTTTACTTTACTTTCAGAAGATAGCTTTCTAGTCCTAGCAGGAGCTGGGCCTTCATATAAAGTTTGCCTTCTTTGATATCCTGCATGCGTGTCAGACGTAAATAACTGTTTATGACTTTTTCCTCCCTTAGTATTCCTTATCGATGGATTGACTGTGCAGGTAATCTTTCGCGTCTGAGCAGTAGACTGCTTTTCAACAGACCACGCTGGATTCTCACTCACGCTATTTATCTTCAGTTTAGAGCCCCTGCTGAGATCAGGTGTTGATTTTGCCATATCTGTAGTCATGCTCGCTTCAAACAGCTTTCTCAAATCTTTTATACTGCGACGTTGGTCCGTTGGTAGTTGCGACATTGTCGTATCGCATGGAAACGGTCAAGACGTAGTTTATCAAACACTTGTGCGTGTTGAAATGACAGAATCTACAGAATTCCCAAAACCATCTTACCGTCTTATTATTTTCGCCTCGTTAACCGCCAACGAGCAAACTAACTAGCTGTTTTCACGATCTCCGATCATCCGAGTAGAACGTATTCACATGGATGTACACTGCCTGTGTCAGCAGCACAAATTAAGCACAAAACCGTGTACTAATAATCTAATACAATCACTTTGGTATCAAAATAAACCATTAGCGACGTGATATCACTAACTATCTCTTTATGTTATTCTTAAGGTTGACAGATATAGCGTAGTTAGTTTTAATTAGTTTAGTTCTAATTTAATTTGAAATATAATTGTAGCATGAACGTATACCTACCACACTATTTTAGTAGGTCTACCGTTAATGATAAATACCTGGATAAAAATAATATCCTGGATTTATATAGCGCCTAATGTTGTGAAACCTCTAAGTGCTGAAAATTATTACTCCAGTCATTTTTGATCAAACACCTATTTAAACATACTCCCATAATGCAGCTTGTAGTAGCGCAAAGTTGTGTCTTGATCTAACCGGGTACCTATTTATACACCTGGGTGGAGAGAGGCAAACCAAAAAAAAAATCAATTCAATAATATAAATGCACGGAAACAGATTTGGCTAATAGTAAAAATGTAACAATGTTTTGATATTGTATAGAATATTATAGCTATGTATCAAATCCCTCTGTTCACAATTCTTATGTTGTCCTAAATTCCATATTTTTTACGCGACTGAACGATTTGGAGCACAACAAACAATGGCCCTGACAAAGAAAAACAGGCGTCAACTGTTTTTAAAAGAAAAAAAAACATAAATAAAAATTGATCTTGAAATAAGAATGTTCCATTTCTATTTTGTTGATTTCCAAAAATATGTGTATCGTTGTAAATAGTTCATTTAGCGTATGAGCCATGCGCAGTGTGCGTAATACAATACCGTTGGAGTATGTTCCTTGTTTATTTGAACTATACTGATAATCGTTGATGCGTGAGTGGGTATTGTGCATTGATCTATTATAGTTATAATACAAACTTTATTAAAGTCCCCTAAAAGTTCAATGCATACAATAAGCAAACGTTTTTGTTATACTTGTTAGTTAGCTTCTATTATTCTACGGGTACATATCATGGCGGAAAAGGTAAAACCCGCCGTTAAACCAAAACCACGGGTTCGTCCGAAATCTACAGGTTATGTGGTTGTACCTGTAAAACCGAAACAACCGCAAACTGGAAGTAAATTCGACGTATACAATTCACCAACATCTAAAGGAGGTAAACCATATGCTAAAATTTCATGTACACGACCTTATGAAAACGGTGACGGTGTACCAGTAATCTCGAATTACCAGAAAGAAGGGAAAAGTGAGTATTTCTATTTGTATTTGTACTTTTGGCAGGTTCGTACGTAGGCCTACATTGGTTCAGATTAGCAACCCTCTCGCCAGCCGCCCTCCCCCCACCCTCCTCCTTCTCGGTTAAGAAGGTGCAGCTATGCTAAGACAAGTTTAAAGAAGAATAATTGATGTTTTGTTTCATTTCCATTCCTGCACGCTATATTGAAGCAGTTTTGTAGTAATTTGAACATAATGCATGCGATTTTCTTCGTATGCTGATGAAAATTATATAAATAGATAGTCTTACTAACCTGGGGTTAGTAAGGCTATAATCTCCGATACTAGCTATATAAATATGCCTGCAAACTATCATATATCTAGCCGTAATGACAATGTATTGCTATGGTATTGATTTATGAAATATTCTATTCTAGATCATAGTACAGTCTTGACTTATTATACTCAAAACTATAAATAGTTACGCAGTAAATTTAATTTATAGATCATTGTTCTTTAGTTTTGGATTTGATATCTTTTTGCTGCTTTTTAAACTACATATAAACTACTTATAATAAACCTTTTTCGTAAGCGAATTATATAGTGTCGTCACGTGATAATGGTATGTAGACCCAAGTATAAGTACTTCAAGCATACAGTGTTGGTCACACGCTTTTACATAAAGCCCACAATGCTTCAATTACCTATTTTAACCAGGGATAATAACAACTCCCTGTTTTAACTTTTTCAAAAGTACAGAAATGTTTCCTCGAATGCAATATCCGGGTAGACTTAATTAGATGTTAGGTGCAGTATACAACCGAATAAACGAATGCAACCGAATACAACCGAATAATGTAATGTTATATACCGTACAAAATTAGTTAACGAGAATTATATTAACGAGTTATTACCAAACCACACTGTACTATATAATAGGCCTAGTATACAAACAAAAAAAATATAGGCCTACAAATAATGTTTATGAGATATCACAAAAAATTTTAAGTGAAAATGTATATCCTACAGTTCATCTTTCACCAAATGAAATTATTTGTATTAGGCCTATTAGGCCTACGCGAATATAAAACATTCATTTTTACTACTTTACTACTTTATTACTCATTCTGAAAGCATTTGTTTCATGTTATTGTCTTAATGATACATATTTATAATAAAAAATGCATATTTTATTGAATTTAATTATAAACAATTTTTAAATAATTTTCAGAGCCGATAGACATTCCAAAAAGGTAAATTTCTGTTGTTTTCTATAGAATTGCTATTGTAAGTGATCTGATCATAAAACAGACCTTACCATGATTACAAAATTGATAATGACGATGTATGGTATGGACCGTGCATCAGAAGATTGTTGTTGATGATGGTGAAGATGTCATTATATGATTTTAGAGGTGTTTACCACATGTTGGTCCTCAACATTCACTAATGTACATACATCTGTGTGAGAAGTTGAATAAATAAAATAAATTATAACAAAATAATAGTGGAATAAGTTGATGATTCTTTTGAACATGATCGTAATATAACATCTAATTTTTTAAATTCAGCCCTGTATCGCCAAAAGGGAATGTGAATTCTATACAACAAAAGGTAAGACCAACTGATTTATAAGTTGAACATTAATATACAAATAATGTATTGGGTTATGTATGTGGGCATACTCAGGAACTAGCAGAATGTGTATACATAATAATAAACACGGTTGTCATATAAACTATTATGTCAAGAGGTATTCATACTATTTTTAACTTTATAAACAAAATTTATCAATATAGTCCTCCAGGGAAGAGTGAAAATAATAACAATCACGCATTTTTGTTGATTTATAACATTTCTACTATTGGACAAAAAAAAATAAGTATAGATGATAGTGAAATAAAAATGTAATTAGCTATAGCCACGGTAAACATAGAACTGAACCAAAGAGTACATAGTGCGTAACGTAACCCACACTAATAACTAAATTCATGTTCCTATGCTTCACGGCTGTACGAAATGTGGCATACATGTATTACACATGAAATAGAAATCATAAACCTGGAGTAAGCTTGCCGTTGTTTTACTATAATTTTATTCATTGTTTTGTAGCTTGTGATGGCTATGAGAAATGTCAACCCGGTTCCTCAAGCAAGTTTCACTTACGACTCTAGACAAGGAACAAATCAAGCAAAATGGCGAAAAGAAGACATTTATTATGAACAGGAGACAATAGATAATGAGTTTCGTTTGACTTTTTATTGTTGTGTTTTTAAAAATGCAATGTAGACTAACTGTAACTTGTAAAGAACAATACACATGTCAACTAAACCCAGATCAACAGAAACTTGTTTGGATTTATTTTCAGACATTTTAGTTTAATAGTCTATCCGTCAAATTTACATATTTGCTAATAGTCTTCTTTTTCTTTAAAAGTTCAATTAATTGAAGTTCATAATCAGTATGCAACATATTTCCTATTTCTAATGAGTCAAGCTGTTTGTTTCATTGACAAAATAATGTTGTTATTTTGTCCATGCTTTATTCTAAACGTAGTCAATTATAATGTTATGGTGGTGAATGTAAATTTGACGAGAAGAGAAGATTATGTACTTTTCCATGTAATGTATACTTTTCAACAATACACATACATAATCTAGGCCTTGTGCGAATGTACAGAGTAACCCAGCGAAGTGAGTTTCACTATCGTTCGTCGTTTATTCACATAAACAGTTTCAATTTATATACAAATTTATATATACTTATTTCTATATAGAATTTATGACGATGTTCCTTCTGAAGAAATCGAGGAAAATTACGAAAATTTTGAGACAAATTCTGGTAAGAATGAGATTTTAAAAAGCAATTCACCACCACATCAATATTATAATAATATTGATAACCAGACTATCGGTAAATAGGATTAATTAGTTTTATCTTAATGTTCATAAAATATAATCACTCAGTCAACACTGATCCATTATATATTTTGTTTATTCTACTAAAGGTGTCTCTCGGCGACAATCTCCGGGAAGGTATATAAAGGTAAGTAAGGATCATTTATTCATGTCTTAGTAACATATATAAGTAATTATAAATAATGTGCTTAAATAGATCAAAAGGTTTCCATCAGAGACACGACCGTAATTATCTTTTATCGGTACTGTAGGCCTATCTATACATTTCTCGAGTATTATAGGAATACTCAAGGAAGCAGCCTTAGATGTGTTTTACATGTATCATCTTATCATAGACTATGCAGTAACCTAACCTTACATGATACAGGGTCCCAAATGATCACCAATTGCTGGATAGATCACCTTATTAAATATGGTTCAAATTAAAAGTAAAATAAATAAATACAGAGACAACAAAAGAGATGCATATATTACCAATATAATAGGTAATCATTGAGTATAGTGAATAGACAAATAAGCAAATCATATACAACAATTAAAAAAAAAGAGTAAACGTTTCTTTTTAATGTTTTCAGGAATGTAGAGATTTTTATGAACGAGTGAAATGGACATATGAGTATATAAAGGAAACAAGAGAAAAGTACGAAAAAGATCAAGTACTGAGAGACGTACTTTTTCCCGGAGAACTAAAAATGTTCAATCATTTGGATGAAATTGAAGTTGCTCTATTCAGGTATAGTAAATACACATGTAGGAAAGACATTAACTTCATTTATTTTGACACGCGCCGCCACGCAACGCAATACATTGTACAACCAGCCGATTTTCAATACTGTACGACACACGACTAGAAGCGTAATAACCAAACCCTAAATAATATTCAACCTCACTCCTAAATATTACTTGGATTTCATTCACTTTTATCGCAAAAAACAAGCAAAACATTAATAAAATCAAAGTCAACATAATAAAATGGAATAGGAAGTTAAAGAAAAGATTCGCTTTACATCTAAAACAAATATAAAAGGCAAGAAAAGACCAAACAAGTGCTAAATACCTATGCTAGTTAGTCAACCCAGAACAGAGCACAGAAATAAAAAACAAGACCAACAGCCATAAGACGCGTGCTAAAACGCATAGTGATACCGGACCGACAGACAGACCGACAGACCGACCGACATAGTGAACTATAGAGTCGCGCCAACGCGACTAAAAAATGCATTCTACAATTAAAGCATCTACTACACATTTACACATATTTTCAACATCAAAATTATTTTAAAATTAAGTCCTGTGAGTACTAAGTACATCCGGGGACTGTGGTACTACAGTAATATATATAGAACTGTGTAGTATGGGGTACCGTGGGGTAGTGTTGATTTAGTATGGATCAGTTACAGTTCAGGCAATCCAACAACACAATGCTCCGGAGATAAAAGTGTCTATCTGTTGCTGCGCGCGACACGTACAATGCCACGCCTCTTGACAGACACTGCGCGCCGAGGAGAATATGTACATAGTACGGTACTGCTGGAATTTGTCGCAGCCAGACATAAAATCAAAGAACTGTTACGAATTCCTATCTTGGCAAGGCAAGCTCAGTGTACTGTACGATAATAACTGTGCCTTCGCCTGTGATTAGTTAAAATCAAATATTCTAATTTAGATATGTAGATGTGAACTAAGCTGTTTTCATGTTATCGTATAAATCATATAACTCTAAAAACTTAATTCTACACTTTAGCTTTAAAGAACATTTGGCAGTGGCAGTCGATGATATTTTCAAAGTATTTCACTTGTTGAAAGATTGGCTAGAGAAAGGCCACTTCCACTGCTTTGAATCTTACTATCTGAACCTCGATATACAACAGAATTTGGTTTCATTCGTCAAGTAAGATATTAATTTGGTTACTTTACACTGTGTATATACCATATTTATTTAGCACTCTTTTCAGGACTGACATGTAATAATCCAACTTTCGACGATAACTCTATACTGTAATTTTTTTATTGAATCATTTTAATATTTAAAAAAATTTTACATTGGCATTTTTCAATCTGTGTTTTTACAGTACTTTTTCCTGTTTTTTTTAACATTGGCCTATCCAACAGTATTTTAACATTGGCCAATATCGTTTTTCACACATGTATACAATATAGCCTTTGTAGCATAGTTTATAATCTAACCGTTACCTACCTTATATAATACACGCACCACATAAGCTTAAATGATACATTAAATGTAAGTTACTTTAAAGGTGTAGAATACAACTAAGAATAGGCCTATAAACTGTTTTATTGCTTAAAACGTTTTAATTTTTCTTAAGGGAAACCCGTCCAGCCTTCCATCAGGTATTACAACGTAGGAATACCCGATTGAAAGAATTTTCATTTAACGATCTTGAATCACGATTTGAAGATCCCAAGACATGGTTTGGTACATTAGCATTGCATCTACAGGTGTGTGACGTAATCTCATTGATCATTTAAGGCTGCTTCCACTATGCAAATGTATTTTTACTGGAATTAATTCTTCGCGGCCTTTGATTGGCTGTGCATTGTTTCTCTTTACAAAAGTGGATGGATACGCATGCGTATAAACAATGCTTTTTTCAAATGAAATGTATAGTAAAAACAATGTTATTACTGTAAAAAAGTGTTTTGCAATTGTGGCCTAATATATAGTGTATCAGCTATAGTAGGCCTACATGGCCTTGGCCACAAAATAACGATTTTTTTTCTTATATATATAAAGAAATTAAAGCAAGCACAGGCACGTTCTTGTGGTAACGAGGCAAGCCGAATAGAGTATGAAGCACGCAAATTATTACAGATAACACAAGAAAGATTGTTAGAAGAATATGAAAAGAAAAAGAAGAGTCACGTTTACCATTCCTCAACAATTGTTGGACGGATACAATTAAAAAAGAACGATCATGGACTCATTGGTCAAGAAGTAAAGTAGCATATCTAATATTTATTAAAACACGAATACATTTAAATTGAAATACTTGTAGTATATAATACCATACTCTTTAGTCACATGAAATGTAACGCTGAAGCTTAATGTCTGCGATTAGGACGCACGTGAGCGTACGCGAATCTATTGACCAATCACGACGCGATGGATTAACCGAGCAGTCGCTTGCGATTGGTTAACTCACTTGCGTTGCTTCTACGTCATTACGTTACGTCAAAGTAGGAACAAAGCTTACTGCATATAGGGGGATTGTACGTATATTAAAAAAGCGGGACATATAAATATTGTTGTCAATAATTTGTCAATAGTTTTTAATTTATTCATTAGATCATAACTAACATTACTCTCACCTTCTACGTTTTTGACAGGCTGCAATAATAGTGGCTGAAGATTACACTACAATACAGGGCATTGTATTAAACGTACGTATGTCGAAGAAATCGCAATACGGCAGAAGTGCTTATTCTGGAAACAAAGTTTACTTGGTGGTATTTGAAAAAGTCGTTCTTCTGACAACAATGGAAGAAAACAAGAAAGGGTGAATAAACATGTTATTGAAATCTAATATAATTCTTTTTTGGCTAATTGAACTACTTTAAAGTTTGCTTTTTTCATAAGAAACCGTTATATGTTTCTGTTGATTGCCAACGATAATTTTAATATGGAACAATTTAAACTGGTAATTTAAAAATTGTCCACCTTCTACAAAATCATATTTCAGGATTTTCTCTATCAATAAAAACTATATTGTCTCCATTGATTAAACTGTAAACTATTTATTTCGTCTCTTTATTCGGAGTTACTGTACCTCTTTACTTTTTGTTTTTTCTTTACAAATGGAATTACAGACAACGCACATACCAGTTATTGGAATGCTGTAACAGAAACTACGTCGATTTTGAGAGACTGCCACTTAAAGCGTCTCCACATCAACATACGTTTATCCTGTACTTCTACAAGCTCATTGATTCGTCAGCCACCATCTATACAACTACACAATACGTGTTGGCTCCAATTGGCAACGAAGTCACTAATGTGTGAGTAGGCCTACTTTTATCATTTCTTTAATATACACATTTTGATTTATGTCTCTGTCATAAATAAGATATATCCATTAATAAAGATATGTTTAGAAATAAAAAAATAAGTTGACCACATGATTTGAACACTTGGTTGGGACATTTTCTGTGTTATTGGTTATTGATATAATGATAATAGTACATTTCTCACAATCATGGCGATGAGCACACATCATAAACTGTTGACGGAACATGACGTATTTTGGGAGCCTTTAGTACACATCATTTGTACAAAACATAATGATTTTGTGTTAATGTTTTAGTTCTCTGATGACTGACTGGGAAAAAGCAATAAGAGTTTCAGAACGTGGTACATTTGAAGCATGGAGTAAGTATATGACATTAAAAACACATTATGTAAAAACAATTAATTTAAAACACTTACAGCTAAGCTATAACATTGTGAGTTCAAATATAATACATATGAAACGCCATGTGTGCCAAAATAGTTATCGTTTTACTAATTTCGGGCTAGAACCTAGAATACATAGGCCTACACACACTACATGTATACAAAACATACAATTACAAATTCCTTATTTTGCTTAACATAGTATACTATCTATCTTTATTCATACAGACAGGCCGAAATACCTGATACGTAAATGTTACACTGATCAAGAAACAGGAGTAACGTTTTATGATGGAGATGAAGTTGAGGTGATTGAAGAAACTGATGACAAAGGTAAGTGACAAATAATGATGACGTTGAAAGATAATGAAGATTAAAAATAATGTTGATAAAGATTATTGCAATGACGATTGCAATAATAGCATCACATGACGTTATGTCATCCGTTACTAATTGCTTAAACATTTTCTGTTTCTCTGAAGCTTTTACCAGTTCAAAGTTCATGTTGTCATCTCTTCCTTCATCTTTTTGCATCCTTGGTTGCTATTTTGTGACTATTTTATTCCATCTATTTTCAGTTAGTATTGTGTGTCCTATCCATCTCCATTTAATTTTGTTCTAAAATGTCTTTAACTTGGGTTATGTTTCTTATTATTGTATATTGAGTGTTGTCGTTTAGTTTAGTTCTTCCTTCCATTGGTCATTGAGGTCTTTTCACATCGACAACAACGTATTTAGTATTGTACACATTTACTATTTCTAGATACAGGCATGTGTCACGTGGAGAGATTACGTGACAAATGTGACGGTTGGATACCCAGAAAAATAGGAAGACAGGTAGAAAACGAATTCAAGACAGCAGCAGCTTTAAGGTTGAAACAAAGAACAAAGAGAGAAAGAGAACGTGATCCGGACTCAAAGAAGAAAAGAGGGCTGGAACGAAGGAAGTCGAATGTATTTTAGCCGAACAAGCCAGACATACATTAATCAATCAATCCTCTTGTGTACCGTATTCAAGTATATTAAAGATTAAAAATTGCTATCATATAACATATGGTGTATATTTATATAGTAAAGAGGTAAACTAAAATCAGTAATTTTACATGGAAAATATTATTTGATAACACAATTTTGTTCCTCATTGGTGTGATTTCAGAAGACGAGATTTATACAAATTTCTACAATAGAGGGTGACACTTTAGTTATGAAACAGTAATGTTAATAATGAGCCTGATAAGCAAGAGGGAATAATCATGCTAACCTTATACTATTTCTGTACCACTACCGCGCGCAGCTAGTTCTCAGTTTGTTTGCGCGTACCGTCTGCATGTTCATTCATGCGTATTAGGCCTAAGCCTATATCAAATCTAGATTTTGTAATTCTAACAAAAAAGAGCAAAAACAAGATACAACAGTTCACTATACACTATTTTATATTACCTGAGGCTCTCACAAAAACACAATTGTAAATATTTATTTTACAAAATAATATACCGGTAATAATATAATACAAAATAGACTATAGAATAAATGATATTATATTATACAGTGTTTAGTTCTGTACTGTCATACTCATCATTGATTTCTAACATGTGACTACAATACAATTTTTATATTCTTTTCTCACATTCTCGTTAGGCAGCACATAAACCGACCAAACACGCGGTCTTCTGATTGTTGTTTAAGTTATGAGCTAGCCTACTTCCGGTAATAATATAGTATATTCATACTTGTTCAACTGTAGATCACGGTAGTATATATTTATAATGCTAACTTTGATCGATGATTCCTTGTGCAATACCTAATGTTTTCACTTTTTTTTAGTTTGTGTTTGTCTTTATCATCTGTATATTAGTTTGTATAGTTTTTTGAGCATCAAGAAAAAGAATTTTACTATTGTATTTCCAAAAGTGACAATAAATATATCTTGTCTGTATCTCGTGTCTCTGTGTAGATTTTTAAATTTCTTTTATCCAATTGTTAAAAGATTAGAGGATTAAACCAGGTCCCCATTGCAGGCCTATACTACTAGTAACATGAACCAATACATTATTTATAGGTCCATGCTAGTACTATCCTTCTCAAAATAAAGTGTTTAATCAAAGACGCCCTCTTGACAGTGTTAGGCTGCCCTCAATAATACAATATCGTAACAAAAGATATCTACAATACTCTAAAAGGTAAACACATTATTCTTTGACACAGAAGAATGGTCTAATAAAACACTTGCTAGAACTAGGTCAAATGATTCCTTACAATACTAATCTGGTCTTCAAGAGATTGAAACTGTACTATTTAATGTTGGTAGATCGATTAACAAACACCCGAAAGCACAACAATATGATATGAGGTGAGATGTACCAAAATCTCTACAATTTCAACATTACTATATAGGCCTATATATTATAAAAACAATTTTAAAGCATTACCAGACAACAACAAATACTGATTGCGCAAAGGAGTGACAAAAGAGGTCAATATGTTCAAATTCAAAACAATACAAAAAAATTAATAATTCAAATAAAACAGGATGTTTGTACAGTTAGTTCACTACAATTCAAGATCAAATTGTATATACCATTATAACGTTACTTATCTTAACTATGCTTAGCAACTAATAGTGCATCGAAATAGAAATAGTAGGTGTAATATAATCTTCACTGAACTAGATAAATTTATAAGGAAATAAAATATCGGTAAACATTTCTATATACTTTGATATTTCCTTTTATTGGTCGTTGGCTTTCTTTCTTTGAAAATCATTAAAGTGCATGTATATTGGAATGAAGCCATGCGTAACTAATGTCTGAAAACAAAACAATACATTTAGTATTTATAAAATCGTTTCCTTTTCCTGATACAGTTGAACTTTTAAGCAGTCTTTTATGTTGAAGCTTTAATGCATATTCACGGTATGACAGCTCTTTAGAAAACAAACACTAAATGAAGTATTTTTCCTATCGTTTCCTTATCCAAAAAATAGAATAATTTTGTATGATGTATATTTTACGATTATGCTTACACATGTTGCAAATAATATGGAAATGTTTGTATGGTGTAGGAATAAATTAATTTTAAATCATTTCAGTAACCGGTAGCCTATAAAACAAATACATTATAATGAGTGAAGTAAAACAAACAAATAAACAAACATAACAATTTAACAACATCAAAACAGCTGCTAATTTATAGTAGCATACTACCATAATATTTTGTGAAACAGTGTGCCTAAATTAGATACAGTAAGTCTTATTTAAATTCTTATTTGAAGTACTCGACATTTAATACTTTAGGTTATTTTGGTCTGTATTAGAGATAATGATCAATGATTATTAGGAGTGCAATATAATAATATAACATAATATCGTTTATAATAATATAGTATGTATAAATATATACAAAACAATATATTTACTTCTTCATCATTGCTCATCAGATTTATTCTGCCGATTACGTTTCTTTGACATATCTGGCTTGGAATATATGTCTTCCATTTTAGATGTATCGCTCTGTTCAATGGGTTTTATCAATGATGAATCAGCTTGAACATCATCAGTAGTTTCAGTTGGACTATTCTCATAAGTCGACAGTAACGTGTTGTTTTCAATATCAATCTTCTCGTATTCATTATTCTTAATTACATTTAGTTCTGGTTCATCTACTGGGTCTATCTTCACGTCGTTAGAAGGAGCAACGTCAGAGGCTTTGTGGGATAACACATCATCCAGATCAACCACTTCATAGTCAGGATTTCTTCTCAACTCGTTGACATCATCAGTATTAGAATTAGTAACAAGTTCCTGTCCATCATTACCTTCTGAAGCCAGGTTTGACATGATGACGTCAGTGGGTGAACTCAGTGGTGCAATTGTATCATTCTTAGATGTATTATCAGAATTTTTAATTTGACTTTTACTTTTTTTCGACATATCTGGCTTTGCATATAATTCTTCTACATGCTGAACTTTTTCACTATCGTCGACATCTGGAGGTGAACTTTTTTTCGACATATCTGGCTTTGCATATAATTCTTCTACATTCTGAACTTTTTTACTATCGTCGATATTTGGAGGTGAACTGCCAGTACACATTTTATCATCTTTGTCTGTGCCAGGACTTTCTTCAACAAAATCAATTTTGTTTGTCATACTAGTGTTAGTTTTAGTGACATAATTAATCCCTGATTCACCAGAACCTATTGGTTTACCGAAAGTCGTAAAATTCGAAGAAATATCGCACGGTTGATCAACCACAGCATAATCAGATTCAACCGTATAACTACCGTATACCGGATTTTCTACTTCCCCTTCATTGCAATCATCTGACGTAGGCCCAGAAAGCAATCTGATCTTGTCTCCTGGGCCTACGCCTTCATAAGTTGGGTTTGCTTCAGACAGGCTGCTTGATACACGTGAAGAATTATTTTCACTTTCATGTTTAGTGTTAATGCTTTTCTGTTCGGGGATGTCATTATCTTTGATACTGCCTTTGTTAGAGTCAGTGTCAGATCCGTTAGGCGAAGAACCTTTCCATAATTTGGAAGTCATAGATGTGCTCATTTCATAATCTGGGTTTGCTTTAGTTTCTTTTCTGCAAATCAATCGACCATGACACCTAAAAAATAAACACACCACCATATCATAATTGTGATTTAATTAGTTCGTAAGCATGACATTTATTGACATTATTTCAAACTTTTTAGGCCCTTACTTATTTTAGGTCTGTGCATTTATTTATCTCGTAAACCCCCGCATTTTGGATTAGTAAGTGACTATAGTGCCCCCGAGTACTCCGTTGTACAATTTTAACTGTAAAATTATGTAGGTACATCCGGGTAAAACAATGGTTGTAAAAGAAAGTACAATAGAAAAGGTGACGAACCTGTACAATATGAGTATCAAGATGACAATGATAAGAAAAGCTGAGACAGAAGGAAGAACAATCTCTATCAAATCTGAAAAAAATATATATATATATAATTTTATGTTACAGAGACTCAACCACAATAAAACAACCATTTCCGATATTCAATGTCAGTCAATCAATTCATATTTATCATCAATATCATCATCATAGGTTATGTCATCCACTGCTATTTTTTAATCATATATTAATTCGATGAAATATCGATGATTAATGGATCAGTAAAACTTTGTTTTGGTGTTATGAATCCTGTATTACTAAATTAAATGATATACTGAAAAGCACATTATTCAATACTAAGTATATATAAGATTATAAGTTTTATTCCAATTATTGATCTTTCACAACTTGCAATATGTAAAATTACCTGTAGGCCTACTTTCGCCTGGTTCTTCTTTCTCACTTGTTGTAATGGTGTTACTTGTTATATCTTTTCTAATGCTAATCTTGGGAACAGTTGTGAGGCCGTTAGTAGTTATATCAGAATGCGTAGATGTATCCACAACAGTTGACGGCATTTTAGAGGTTGCTGTAGAATGATTTAGAAATATATCAAATAAAGCTACTGCGTTACTACAAAACTATGTTTATTGATTTGTTAGTTTTATGTTGAAATATCAAACATATCGAACAACTTACTCAACTTACTTGTCAAATTGATTGTAGTTGACTCGGTAGGTACGTTATTTGTTACAGCATCACTGATGGTTACATTATGTGTAGAAAGTTGTGGTGTGAGTCCATTAGTCGTACCAGAATTCATAGTAGTCCCTAGACCAGTCGATGATATCTGAGTTACGGTGGCTGTAGATAAAAAATGAAAAACTTAAATAAACCCCTAAATCATTTAAATTCAACAATTTGGTTTAATGTATTATGTTTGTTAATGTATATACCGTAGGCCTACTATAAACAACATCATCATCAACTATTATTTTCTCATTCCACGCTCGTCAAGTCTGTATAGAGTTTTACCGCTTTGATAGAATCACTGATTCTATTCTATTCTATACAGGTTTTTATATGGCGCCCTACAAAGAACAGAGCGACTAAAAATACTTAGTAATTAATTAAAAAGAAAAGTTTTAAGTTGACGTTTAAATAGAGATGATGGTCTCACAAAGTGTGGGTCCAACAGATGTGAGTACCGTAGTCGTGTCAGGATTCAAAATTATCGGCCAAACAGTGGAGTGGTTTGCTAATTTATGAAATTGTAAAATTTCGTTACTGATTTGTGGGTCATTTATTATTTAAATGTTATCAAACGCACTATAAAATTGAAAATCGTATTCTATAATATTAAATAATAATTCTATAATCATACTTACAAAATGTCGAATAATTTTCATTCACTAAGGCAGTGGGCGTTATAGTATTACTTGTTACATTATCAGCGGTGGTGGTATTAATCAAAGATGTCAATTGGTTATAAGTCGTAGCCTCGGGATGCTCAGTTGGATCCACAGTTGTTGAATATGTTTGAGGAGTTGCTATAAAACAAGTCAATGACTATCAATCTGCAAGCTTTAATTCCAAATGTACCATCTTGTATTCAAAACGCAATGTTTTAGATTTAAAATGACAACGGAAAGTTTGTGTACTTATTTCACTTTCTATTCATTAATATATCCCTATTATGAAAATTATTTAGGCCAATATATACTTCTGATAGAGTTTAGAACGCTAAATTGCCTTTGTTATAGAATCAAAAATATTTTACTTACTTGGTATTACTTTCTCACATATATACCCATACCCATTGCTGTCGTCCCAGTTTCCAAACAACCCATCACATTCGTAGTCATTCCACATTCTAACAGAGGTAGAAATATAACCAATTGCACATTGGTTGTCTCCTACATTAGGTTCTCCAGATCCCCAGTATAAATACTCAACAGTCTCTCCAGATGTCCAGTTCCAGCTGGATGCCATCGTTCTATCTGATCCACTCTCACGTGATAACCCAATTGCATATGCTCCATTTGTACAGTTTTCCTGCAGGATACCCAATATAGCATTGTTTTCTTCTTCAGTGTTTATACTCACAAGATTATAACCGTCATCACACAATCTTTTAAGTTCATTCCAAGTTTTGAATTCGCTGAAGTGTGTCACAATTACAAACGTTGCTTTATAGTTTGACGATCCAATAGAAAATTCTGCACAAGCTATCGGTAAGACAAATGCAGTGAGAAGAACAGTTGTCTTTTATCAGAATTATTATTCACTAATTTGTTTTAAAATAATTAATCTAATTGTGAAAAAATGTGTTAATTTATACTGTACCTTCGCAATTTACTGCGATAGAGATATGTACTATTATGAAGATCGAAAGAAACATTTTACAACCCAGTCGTATATAACTCGTACAAGGAAATAAGACTCATATATATATAATATTGTATCGTGATTAAGGTGGCGCTTTTAAAGCAAACAAGGATGTAGGTATAGGTGTTAAAAATAATCTTTTTATTCAAGTCATGGTTTCTATTTTACAGCATCACGATTCAGAAAATAGAGAAGGAACTAATTATAGCCATATTTAAAACTTGTTCAATCATTGTTTTAATAAATGAAATCGTAATAGTAGGGCCTATGGTCTAATTATAAGTCTCCATGAACTATAGGCTTCAGGAAAGGGTCGTTTTCTGTAATATTTATTATTAGTCATTCTATTACAATACAATAACATCAATAAGAAAGAATGTCAATACACTGAAATATAAACTACTGTCTACTGAAACATAATAATTTCGAAATGCAATGCACAACTAAATTGACTACATTTATAAAAGGACAACCGTACATCTTTAGATAGTAAAACTATCCCGTATGACGTGTACAGACATGATACATTCCAGCGCTGTTCACAGCAGTTGTATCACAGATATAATGGAAACCAAAATAATAACAAAACAGGAAACTCTAACCTCTTGTATAGAATCCCCGCAAAAAAACAAAAGAATTTGTAGACAATAAAATTCATTGAACCACCTTATCCGAGATATTACCGCTAGATAACATACAGTTACAACTAGAATCAACATAATAAATACAACAATAAACGTACGATACGAGAACCAGTTATTGAAATATTTAAAGGTGAACATATAAAAAAATAAAAATACCAAAAATATATAGATATTTACAGTAGACATTAGAAAAATCATCTATTCACAAATAAATACTGATAATTAAGATTACTATTTATAGTTAAAGTATAACAAGGAACATCACATCTTTTATTGTGAGTGATTTCACTGTCATTACATTACTATTCAAGGTTTGTGTATAAAATATTTCAGGTTAACGTTTGATTACATGTGCTATTTTGTTACTCCTCTGTGTAAAAGTATATCTAACAATCTACTGTTGGCTAATATGTACCCATTCGTATAAAAGGTATAACGCATCTTGTTTCGTGCGTTTCTGTTTAAATACAACCACGTTGATATATGTTACAATATTATATATAATGAAAATGCTATCCATGTCAAATATTATAAATAACCTCTAATTATTTTGTATAGGTCTAATATAAGTATCCAATAGTCTATGAACGTCAACCACACAGCAGAAGTGGTTTAAATCATTGTCGATGATCTTGTTAATTTAATGAACTTGTTTATCTTGCTCATGTATGTTCGCGTAAAGGCCTTTTTACACAGACGAGCGGTAATGGCAAGTGGAAAACCGCGTAGCTTGTCCTACGTAGACTCTGTATCTATCCACAGTGGAAACAACCCATCCATTCCGCCTTGTGTGTTGTTACCGTTACCGCTCGTCTGTGTAAATTGGCCTTTAGAAACATTGACGTCTGCAGCCTTGTGATTACACACCCTCAAGATCAACCACCTCATAATCGAGGTTCCTTCTGAACCTGTTGACATCACCAGTATTATGATTATTATTAATCATATCCTGCCCGTTTTTAACTTCTGCTGTAGTGTTAGGCGTGATGACGTCAGTGGCTGATGAAACAGTATCGTTCTTTCTGATATTTGATGGTATTTTATTATTAGAATGCTTCATTTTACTTTTAGCCTTTTTCGACATGTCTGGTCTTGCATATAAGTCTTCTAAATGTTTAACTTCATTATCACACATATTTGGAGAATCATCATGATTCGAGGTACCAGTACAAGTTTCTATACACTGAGATGCATTGTCATCTGTTTTTGTTTTTGAGACACGGCTTACTGGTTTACCCAATTCATCAGACCTAACATGGGCATTACTTGGTTGATCAACCGCGCCTGCTTTAATTGTTACAGTAGTGTATACTGGATTGTCTACTTCTCCCTCGCATTCAGTTCCATGTGGTATCTCAGTATAAAGTAATCCCATATCGTCTTCTTGATTATAAATTGCATAATTAGGCTTGTCTTCAGACTCTGTATCTAGTACACGTAATGTAGACGATTGGTTATTTTTTTTTTCAATTTTAGTTTCGTATTTATGTTCCTTCTTTCTGTCAGAAGATTCGTTAAAGGATGATTCTATCGGTGATGTGCTGGTCATCACGACTTCGTCAATTTTGTGTTCTGGGTGTTTCTGTGTTCTTTTAGTGCAACACAATCGGTTATAACAACTAAAAAACATAAAGATAAAGAAAAACTAAATATGAAATGTATATGGTTCATCTGTGATTTGACATTCAATTTTAATATACTGTAATATTCGATTATAGAGTCCATAGTATATTATACAATCATTATAAAAAAACACAACATTTACATACTATGTATAGTTTACGAAAAAATTGGCATTTAGATTTTGATACGATAGTTGTTAAATTAATCTTGTGTTTGTTTAAATTGAATTGAAAAATATAAATAGAGTGGGCCTTTTTATTCACTTGTAACTAGTTTGGGTAATACATTACAATTATGTATCGCACTACATACGATAAATAAAAAAAACAGTTAGAGTCAGACCTCATTGAACGTGTCATAATCATTAGCTCATCATGCTTCGATTTGTACAAGCTTTAAGGAAACATTTAGTTATGATGACGTAATACTGTATAATATAATCGCCTACGTACCTATATATGATTATGAAGACACCAATAACAAAGAGAGTTGAAACTACTGATACCACAATCCAAATTAATTCTTTAAAAAAACATTCATGTCTAAATTTATTATTATGTTGTGACTGAAACTCATTCACTACGATTCTTTGTCAGCAGCTTAGTAGGATGTGTATGTCACACAGAAAGTCTACTGTTGAGAATTAGGTAGGCATTTAGTTAGTATGCTTGTTTTGTATGTTTGTTTAGTATAGTCAGTCAACATAGTCATGTTTTCGATTTTAATAAGTCGGCATAATGTTGTCCACATTATTGTTTAGTGTATAACTGTATCCATACAATGCATGCATTTATTACTCGTTCAATACGCATTTCTCTACGTTTCTGGTAGTGTTAATTTTATCGTTTATAATATAACAAAAACAATAATAATATTAATGATAATGATAATAATCATCTACAACTTACTAAATTCTGATTCCTGCTCAGGATTTATAGTAATTGTATCACTAAGTGCAGTACGTATGCCTATCGATGTCAGTTGGTTCATATGGTTAGTCGTAGCACCAGTGTGCACAGTTGTGTCCGCAGTCAAAGATACTACAAAGTATAATAAAAAGATAGTATTTTAGTAAAGTTAATATTTGTATATTGTTTTAATTTTTAAATAGGCCAATAAGAATCTCACATAACATAACATTTTCAGTATTAATTAATTTAAAGAATTCTAGCTGGAATAATAATAATATGATTTTTCTTGATTTGGATACGAATGTCTAGTTATGTAAACCACAAAAGTCGGAATTTATGGTCTATTTATACTTTTTGCTAGTATTCTACTGACATATTATTGATTTTTCACAAACATATCCATACCCATTACTGCCTCTCCAGCTTCCAAACTTGTCCGAACATTACCAGTCTCTCCACCAACCATTGTCAGAGGTTGTCATATAACCAAATGAACATTCTTCTACATTCGGTTCACCAGATGCCCAGTATAAATACTCAACAGTCTCTCCAGATAATACTAATGATAATGATAATAATCATCTACAACTTACTAAATTCTGATTCCTGCTCAGGATGTATAGTAATGGTATCACTAAGTGCAGTACGTATGCCTATCGATGTCAGTTGGTTCAATTGGTTAGTCGTAGCACCAGTGTGCACAGTTGTGTCCGCAGTCAAAGATACTACAAAGTATAATAAAAAGATAGTATTTTAGTAAAGTTAATATTTGTATATTGTTTTAATTTTTAAATAGGCCAATAAGAATCTCACATAACATAACATTTTCAGTATTAATTAATTTAAAGAATTCTTGCTGGAATAATAATAATATGATTTTTCTTGATTTGGATACGAATGTCTAGTTATGTAAACCACAAAAGTCGGAATTTATGGTCTATTTATACTTTTTGCTAGTATTCTACTCACATATTATTGATTTTTCACAAACATATCCATACCCATTACTGCCTCTCCAGCTTCCAAACTTGTCCGAACATTTCCAGTCTCTCCACCAACCATTGTCAGAGGTTGTCATATAACCAAATGAACATTCTTCTACATTCGGTTCACCAGATGCCCAGTATAAATACTCAACAGTTTCTCCAGATTCCCAGTTCCAGCTGGATGCCATCGTTCTATCTGATCCACTCTCACGTGATAACCCAATGGCATACGCTCCATTCGGGCAGTTATCCCGAAGGATAACAAATAATGCACTGTTTTCTTCTCCGCTGTTTATACTCACAAGTTGGTAGCCGCCATCACACTTTTCTTTAATGTCAATCCATGTTTTTAAATTTGCATACGTAGTTTCTGGTACAAAGGTAGCTTTGTAATTTGATGAGCCATAATTAAAAGATGCACAATCTACTGTGTAAAATAAAGAAAACCATTAGGTGAAACACAAACAAAGCAACCTTTTAGTAAATTTTTACTCAAACATTTACCGACAATAAACTATTATGGTTCCAATTCTAAATAAAGTAGAACACATTTCAACGTAGACAAGCTAACAATGTAGGTATAAGACCTAGAAAAAAAGTTAGCGTATAGGGCCTACGTAATCAATTGTTTTGCATTTCTATTAATATAATGGGGTACTGTATTACCAAAATTGATACTAACTTTTGGCCTTACCTTCACAATTAACAATAATGGCATTTATACAAAATATTAACCAGATCAGAATAAACATATTGTGCAGACCTGAAACACATGAGATACGGATACGAATGCGTGCCTACCTACTGCACACGTACGGAAATAGATTTAAACATAGCTTTTATTTGCTGTTAGAGGGCGCCTCTAAAATACTCTTCTGTTACTATTATTAACAAATGACGTTTCCTAAGTTAACATAAACAAATTACAATTGTGAATTCTAGTAATACAATATCATAGAGTTTATTGCTCATTTGGTATTCTACAAAACAAAATCATACAATAGAAAGATATGTTTCGAATAGAGGGCGGTAGTTAACATTAGATTGTAACATTGATTGAACTATTCATACACCGACTTTCAATCACTATTATATTATGCGTGTATTATATTATTGTATTGTAATTGATTACAATAGAAGACAATTGAAACTTCTTTACTACTACTGTAATACTAATAAACTCACGAAGAATGAAATTAATTGGTAAAGACTCAAGGTGGAGATTAAAGGTGGAAAGATGTAATGGTACCGTACAAAGAAATGTATACAGTACAGTATATTAATTATACATATTTACATACTAGTGCTTTTGTGTTAAATACATTGTTTAAATGTGTAATATTCCACTAATGATTTATATAAGCTACAGTGTCTAATCGAGAAAGAGTAATTTAACTTTTCTCGGCTTTAATACATTTATGTGATAGTTGTTTTGAAGTAACTAAGCATTTCTATAATTATTCTGTAATATCAGCATAAACAGGTGGGCTCACGTCTTGGGTAAATCCATAAGCGGAATTCTCTTCAATTACGTGACATACATTGGCAGCTTCCAGAGTTTTTGCTGATGCAGTTTCCAAATCACTTTTAGATTTACAAAACAGCTGACCTCGAAATCTGAAGATAAATTAGTTATGTAAAAAATAGTTATGTAAAATAATATAGTAGTAATAAGATACGAATAATTAGTAGTGAGGATGTGTTAGGAGGGGATCCTTTTTCATATATCTCCACCCGCCAACCTCTATAATCTTTAATTATTTGTATTCTACTATAATATAATCAAATTTAGATTACCTTTACACTCAATATATAAGCTTAAGAAGATGCTTAGTTTTGTGGAAAAACAAAGTTAACGTTGATATTGTTTTTATTATTATTTATTTAATTTGCATCCAACCGTGTATCACCAATAGGAAAAACTTATTTTCAAAAGTTAAGAATTTACTCAATTTTGTATTTGAAGTTTAAACAAATAATAATGTACAGTAGCACATTAACGATATATTTTCTACAATTAACCATTTTTACAAACGTAAACACGAGGGAAAAAATATGCAAAAGTTAAGTTTCACTGGAAGTTTCTCGTATAAATAAAATAATTTTTACATGAGATTGAAATCTCTTTATAATACTTGTATCTGATTTACCTACCTATATAGTAATATCACTATAACAGTAACAAAAATCACATTTAAGATCACAGTTGAAATTACGACGATAGTCAAGTCTAAACAAAACATATTATTTACAGTTTTGTTAGCAGAAAACCAACACAAACAAATCACATTTTGGTTAATTTTTCCATTGGTTTATTTTTAGTTGGTTGATTTTTTTAATGTGAGTGGTTAACTATGTGTTTAGTCAATATGTAGGTCGAAGTTGTAAGAAACGTATCGTTGGTTGCTGTTTAGTTGTTTTGTTACATCGAATGTCTAGATGTTGGTTTATTCTTTAATTGGTTCTTTAATGGCATCCAGCTGGAACTGGGAATCTGGAGAAACTGTTGAGTATTTATACTGGTCTAACAATAACCCTAATGTAGATAACGGAATGCGTGCATGTGGCTATATGACAACCTTTGTTCTTAGTCGTGCAATTAAGAAAAATGTAATGTATTAATCCTACAAAGAGTCATTAACTAGATATTATTGCACAGCTTATCATTCACCACCCTTGTTAGATCTCTAATACTTTTAGTTATAGTCTGCACATCCCTCTCATTATTTTCAACAACTTACCAAATTCCTGTTCATTTTGTCCACAAGACTCAGTATGCTTCATGGGACTATTTGTGGCATGTGTTATAAGACCACTTGTAATGTCAATTCTATCAGGACGTGTAGGTGATAACGATGTGAGTTGGTTAGTCGTAACACTAGAATACACTGTTGTTTCCGCAGTCAGAGTTGCTGTACAGTATAAATACAAAATTTGATTAAAACTATAAACGTTACTGTAAAAATAGAACGTATATTCTCATATTCCGCTTTACTCTATATCTTGTTTCTTGATACCAGGATTGAAAAAATGACTATTAGGCCTAATTTAAGAAGATATAACCAAGCACCATTCCCCGGAGGATCATCTCTGCATGTTACCAATTGAAAGTCAACAAGATTGTTTATTTGTGAATTAAAATATATATACAATGGGAAATTTGCTTTTTCTTTTGATTATCTTTTAAGATTACATTTTTAAAATGTGCTTAAATACAAAGGGTTTATTTACGTGTTCTACTTCAGTAATTTTTTACTGTACACTCGTCTACCCCGCTGGTGCTTTGCCACAATTCGATGTCTGTCCGTTCAAAATTAGTAATCTTACCAAATAACATCAGTTTGTACATTATATTTACCATATGCCAAGAATAGATATTCAAAATTCTCCTCTTTCAAAAATTTATAAAGAATATCTTAGGTAAAACTAAGTGTCTGAATGTAAGGTCATTTGAGCGTTGTTCCAGTACTCACTTATATTCTCGCACACATAGCCATATTTATATGCACCGCCTATCCAGATTCCAAACTTGTCAGAACATCTGAAGTCGCTCCACATTCCATTTTCAAAGGTTGTCATATAGCCACATGCACGCACTCCGTTATCTACATTAGGGTTATTGTTAGCCCAGTATAAATACTCAACAGTTTCTCCAGATTCCCAGTTCCAGCTGGATGCCATTGATCTATCTGATTCCATCTCACGTGATAACCCAATGGCATATGCTCCATCCTGGCAGTTTTCCTGCAGGATATTCAATATAGCATTGTTTTCTGCTGTAGTGTTTATACTCACAAGTTCAAAGCCGTCATTACACACTTCTTTAATTTCATCCCAAGTTTTTAAACTTGCAGACGTAGTTTTCGGTACAAAAGTAGCTTTGTAATATGATGAGCCATGATTAAAAAATGCACAAACTATAAAATCTAGAAAAAAATACAGTAAGATGAAAGAAAGTAAACCTACATAAGAATAACTTAATACAATTTAGGTAAGCGTACACGGAGAAACACTGATTCGAATTATTGTAGACTTAGCAGAGTTTAACTACAGTAAAAATACATTTGTAATCATTATAATGCGATAATATCAAAAAGTAGTAATCAAAAAAGTATACTGTACCTTCACACTTAATAGTAGTAATATAGACACTCAGCATTAACAAGATTTTAATAAACATTATCGCTTCGATGTACATTTCACTACACAAGGAAATAAAACTAAACAGTATGTTTTTACTTGGTATGGGAGGGCGCTGTTTCTTATTAAAACATGCTATTCAATGTTAAATAATAATTCAGCCTTTAAATTAAATAAAAAAAACAAGTACGAGTATCCGCACTGTAAAATACGTTATTATTTTCATTATAGGCCTACAACATGGAAATATATTTAAATATGTTTCTATTAAGAGCGATTGTTAATAATGGAAAGTATTTTGATTAGAACCACTATTAAGTGATAATACCTCTTCGGGATCCAACAAAGTATCTCCCTTGAATAGGTGTTAATTGACCGAAACATATGGTTTATATCATTGTGGATATAGTTTAAGTCTGACAATTTCATTTTATCCGGTTTCAAGATATACACACGCTGAGTAATCTCTTTTAAACCAAATAGAAAGTTAGGCTAAACAAGTACGGCAATACAAAACACATACAAAGCAGTTCTAAACATTTTGCATAAAAATAACGTCAAGCCTCGGGGAAATGATTGTCAGTGTTGCATACACAGTACCTGTACAAACACAGCAATGCCAAAAGAACTTTTATTCAAGCAGTTAAATCAACCACAATTGAACCATCAGTTGCCTAACTTTAAGCACAAACACTCAAGATACTCAACAGTGTGATGCCTTTCCACATTAACTGCCGTTGCCGTATACCTGTTCGAGCTATTACACTTTTTCTAAAAATAGTATATCTTCATTTACATCCAATTTCTTATAGGCCTACATATCTTACGTTTTTAGTCGTGCAACGCGAATCTACACCTCACTGTGTCGGTCGGTCGGTCGGTCGTTCGGTAAACACTAACTTGAGCACGCGACTGCAGCCATTTATATGGCCTTGTTCTTGGTTAGTTTTCCTTTATTCACCAACATTATATAGGTACTGAATACCGGTTATGGTTCAATGTTTTGTTTATGTTTGCTCTGTGTTGGGAATCCCCTTTTCCCCTATTTTCCAATTTTGACTCAGTTCTAGATTAACAACAAAGTTAAAGTAAGTTTTTCTTATAATAGATACTTTATTTTGAAATATTAAACAACACAGTTCTGTATGAATAAAAATTAAAATATTCATATGGTTTTTAGGTTCAAATAAATTGACAAGTCTTGGTTTTTCAAAAACAACATTTAATGGTAATTGTTGATCGGTCGTAAATAAGATAAATATAAATTTATATAAAAATGTATTATAACCGAATATAATTAAGTAACTTCCTCCGTGACACACATGCCAACAATGTTAATGAATATCTACTATTTTATATACCCTAATAAATACTTTATTAACATTTCAACGAATACTTAAATGTAATAACCATTATGAGAGAAATAAGTCAATTTAATTGTCTATACATTTTTACATATATGCATATATTTTCTTATAAAATTTAACATTTTTAATTTAAAATGTTACGGTTTCAGCCTTTTGCTATTTATATTATTGATGGTCCGTTTTTGGACAATAAATATACCTGAATCATTTATTAGTGTAGTCGTACATACATGACAGGCAACAAGCGACTGAGGTCTATATATTTATTTTTCATTACGAAATGTTACATTTATTTCATACATGGATTACAAGCCTTACCAGTAATTGAGAGTTATTTTTTTTTTTCAGTTTTTGAACAAAGTTATATAGATTTATAAAATCTAAAATGATGCATACTTTCATCTCAAATAAACGGCAGTGTTACACACGAATCCCATTGATGAGCTTGATGAACTAAAAGAAATCAAAATTATATCTGAATGACATCATAAACATGCAGCATTACATCTTGAGAACTCTCATAAGCGGCATTCTCTTCAATCACCTTACATTCACGAGTAGTTTGTTCTTGTATTTCTCTCTCTGATTTACACACACATCGACCACGATATCTTACGATTAAAACAAATATTAGAATAATACATTGTATAAATAACGAAAATTATAAGACAAAGGAAAATTATTGAAAATGACAATCAGTGTTTCAATAATGAAAATGCTGTGGGTATCAGTGACTGGATCTCAATGGAGATACAAAATAAAATAAGCAAAAAGCTAAATCAAAACGATAAAGTAAAAGAGCCAGAAGAATTTGCAGAGCTTTCGGGCATCACTAGCCCTTCATAAGCAATTACATATATGTATGATATATATTTATTTGCATTTGCAATTAAAACTAGTCACCATAGGCTGCCTACCTGTATAATAACATTACTAATACAGCACTCACAAGGCCCACATTCAAGGTCACAGATAAAATCACTATCATAGTCAAATCTATTTTTTTAACGAAAAGAAATGAATTATAAAAAAAAAAAATGTTTTAACACATTTTTTTATCGCATACAGTCAAACCGAAGTACCAAACCGACTGCCATCTGCCACCATGCCAGCAGAATCGTGTCGGTTTTTAATTATTTGATAGTTTTTGTTGAACTTTTAGTTTCTGGTTATTTCTTTTTGTGTTGTGATCAGAAGCTTCAGTTAATCAATACAATAATTACTTAACATATGTAAATATTTTAACCAAACTTACTTGGTTCGTTATTCGACTGAGTAGAGTTGACGTTTTTATCAGCTGAAAATGACGATAATGAACAATATTATTATTGTACGGTAGTTAAACGTAGGCCTATGGTAACTTTATTGAAATACATATATTTGATTTGCAATATATCCGACTTATAGTAACCTACTTGAACATTTTGGTTCTTCACCAGACCACGAACCGTTTACCATACATATTCGCCAGTTATTTCCACTGCTAATAAAATAACCGCTTGAGCATCTATACGTTTCACCGTATGTTGTTTTATCGAGTTCAACGGTAATTCCATCATGAGATGCCGGATGCATACAATCAACGACTAAAAAATAAAAAAAAGTAGATGCTATCAATCAGATATTTCTTCAGAACAACATAGCCACGATGAAATATAAAATTGAGATTTTTTTAAACTTTTACTAGAAAAGGGAGCAAGAGATTGATACGGTCAGCGTTTAATGTGAAACAAGTTTAATTCATATTAATTGCACAGGTGGAAGGTCGAATTTAGACTTTTGTAAATATTAAAAATAACTCTGTTGTAAGGTATAAAGTATTTGAAGTTTTACACCAAACAATATTGCAGTATGATAAACATCACAGAACAAGGGAACAAAACATGTACAAAGGATAGTAGCTAATAAGATGGCAAACATTAAGTTCTACCGATCAATATTATTGGGTTTCCATGTCAATATATGTATATCAACATTATTTAGTAAAAGGCATAATTGTTTCACTATGGCTAAATATACAGAAAAAACCAATAAAGGAACTGTTCAATTCACTTTCTTGATGTAAAATAATTTCGCAGTCGAACATATCAAACGACTAGAGAGATAAATTACGTACGTAGGGGCCTATACAAAATAGTTCAATTTTACTTAATTACCTTGGCAGTTTGGAGCATTATCTGACCATGTTCCATTACTAAGACATGTGACATTTTGTGAACCCATGATGTCATATCCGGTGTTGCAGTTGTATTGTACAATACTTCCATATGTTTCACTTTCCCCACTCCTTTCTCCGTTAGTTGGCGATCCAGGATTACCGCAGTTAACAACTAAAAGACATCAAACCAAAGTATAGAAAAACTGTAATTTTATAAGCTACCGTTATTGACTGTTTTAATTATTAAAATAAAAAAGAAAAAAAGAAATGTTCTGATTGATGATTCCTCATTAGGCGCAGGAGCCCCGGATAGCGTTACGAAGTCGTTAACTCTGTCAGCCCATGGTCAGCCCAACTAATGTGTTTTTCCCAAGGACAATGTATCAATAACTAAACTTTGTCACCACCCATAAGTGTGCTGTTCATTTCCTATTGACCAATGAACACCAATGTAACTGGACCTGAGTTTCTTGCTATTCGACCTTGGGTGCAAATTATACAATTAATTGATGTTAAGGCCACTGACTACTCTTTTCTGTATAGAAACACTGAATTGACTGAATAATAAGAAAACCCTACAATAATTTCTACTACTACTGTACTTGATATGGTGTTATACAAGAACTATATTAAAAGGATTGAATGTATGGAGAATGAAAAGTTAAACGTTATAACTTATGTAAAACATCACTTAGATGATATCCATCAGATATATCATTTTCTAAAATTGTTTCATTAGTTAGAATAGATCACGGAAAACCAATACCAATACTGATCTGGACTCGGAAATTCAAAATGTAGCAGGCAACGTTTCACCAATGAAAACTTTCAAGACAAACAAAGTATCATAATTATCATGATATCCATTTTTATTTAATAACGATAAATGGATATTTCGTCTTTTTTGTTATTTTGTGATGGAAAATATATTGAGTGAACATTGGCACTGAGCTTAAATGTTCCCCGTCCCCTTAATGTCCGCTTTATAGGAGTGTCCCCTCAGTAAAGATTTGCTGTTTTTCCCCTTAATAATAAATTATGATGTCCATCTTATCCTCTCAATTTTAATGTGCTACACCCGATAATAGAATACACATCTAGCTCGTGTGTACTTAAAGAACCTAGTACATCTTTCGAGACGAGTAGGGGTTTACCCCGGTGTATTAGTACATCACAGCCACTGATCACCAACTGGGCCCTCTGGGAGACCAGTCTTTGACTGAAGAGGTTACCCAGTATAAATATATATTTCAATTCAATTCAATAGAATAACTGTACAGTAGACTTCCATTTGATGCAATGTGTTACCCAATGTGCTCAATTTGATTGTGCTACCCAAATCCATGCTATCCATTTGAAATAATTTGCTATCCATTTGAAAGAATGTGCTACCCGATAATCCGTATAGAATAATGTACAGTACAATTATATCCATTTGATTGTGCTACCTAATGTGCTATCCATTTGAAAGAATGTGCTATCCATTTGAAAGAATGTGCTACCCGATAATCCGTATAAAATAATGTACAGTACTATATCCATTTGATTGTGCTACCTAATGTGCTATCCATTTGAAAGAATGTGCTACCCGATAATCCTTATAGAATAATGTACAGTACTATATCCATTTGGCTGTGCTACCTAATGTGCTATCCATTTGAAAGAATGTGCTACCCGATAATCCGTAGGCTATAGAATAATGTACAGTACAATTATATCCATTTGATTGTGCTACCTAATGTGCTATCCATTTGAAATAATGTGCTACCCGATAATCCTTATAGAATAATGTACAGTACTATATTCATTTGATTGTGCTACCCAATGTGCTATCCATTTGAAATAATGTGCTATCCATTTGAAATAATATGCTATTTGAAAGAATGTGCTACCCGCGATAATCCGTATAGAATAATGTACAGTACAATTACATCCATTTGATTGTGCTACCTAATGTGCTATCCATTTGAAATAATGTGCTATCCATTTGAAAGAATGTGCTATCCATTTGAAAGAATGTGCTACCCGATAATCCGTATAGAATAATGTACAGTACAGTACTATATCCATTTATTTGATTGTGCTACCCAATGTGCTATCCATTTGAAAGAATGTGCTATCCATTTGAAAGAATGTGCTACCCGATAATCCGTATGAAATAATGTACAGTACTATATCCATTTGATTGTGCTACCTAATGTGCTATCCATTTGAAAGAATGTGCTACCCGATAATCCTTATAGAATAATGTACAGTACTATATCCATTTGGCTGTGCTACCTAATGTGCTATCCGTTTGAAAGAATGTGCTACCCGATAATCCGTAGGCTATAGAATAATGTACAGTACAATTATATCCATTTGATTGTGCTACCTAATGTGCTATCCATTTGAAATAATGTGCTACCCGATAATCCTTATAGAATAATGTACAGTACTATATCCATTTGATTGTGCTACCCAATGTGCTATCCATTTGAAATAATGTGCTATCCATTTGAAATAATGTGCTATTTGAAAGAATGTGCTACCCGATAATCCGTATAGAATAATGTACAGTACAATTACACATCCATTTGATTGTGCTACCTAATGTGCTAACTATTTGAAATAATGTGCTATCCATTTGAAATAATGTGCTATCCATTTGAAAGAATGTGCTATCCATTTGAAATAATTTTCTATCCATTTGAAAGAATGTGCTACCCGATAATCTGTATAGAATAATGTACAGTAGGCCTACTATATCCATTTGACTGTGCTACCTAATGTGCTATCCATTTGAAATAATGTGCTACCCGATAATCCTTATAGAATAATGTACAGTACTATATCTATTTGATTGTGCTACCCAATGTGCTATCCATTTGAAATAATGTGCTATCCATTTTGAAATAATGTGCTATCCATTTGAAAGAATGTGCTATCCATTTGAAATAGGCCTAATGTGCTATCCATTTGAAAGAATGTGCTACCCGATAATCATAGAATAATGTACAGTACTATATCCATTTGATTGTGCTACCTAATGTGCTATCCATTTGAAAGAATGTGCTATCCATTTGAAAGAATGTGCTATCCATTTGAAAGAATGTGCTACCCGATAATCCGTATAGAATGCACAGTACAGTTATATCATAGTTATATCCATTTGATTGAACTATCTATTGTGCTATCCGTTTGAACTAATGTGCTGTCTGTTTGAAATAATTCAGGTTTTTTTTTTTTTAATATGTTTTGCTATCCATTTTAAACGTGCTAAACAAGTTACATATTTGTTGATATAAATTTGCGGTACACCACGTAGGCCTATATTAGTTCTGAAAAGAACTGTTGAGTTGCTTGACGTTTCGATTTAGGCCTACTCCAAAGTCAAAGTCTCCAAAAGCTATTCCATCATGTCGTATTCGGGGAATCGCCCACAAGTGTTTTCTCAGAGAAGGGTATGTTCTGTATGGGGTTCTGTATGCTATTTGTTAATAATGTACAAAAAATAAAATGAAAAATCATATTAATTATCGGTATGTACGGAGGAAGCTCGAACAAGACGAAGCGCGAAACAAATAAAAGCGCAGCGCGAAACATCTGAAATGATATACAATTTCTCAAAACATGAAAACACAGAATATATTATATTAATATAACTTTTTAATATTTCCAAAGGCTCGGACAAGGAAGAAGGGCCTTAAAAAACTGAATTGCTATAATGTTAGACCACATTTCCATAACTTTTCAAAACTCATCGAACCCTCTGCTAGTAGGCCTAATTAATATAGGAGCGTATCGCCAAATCATTAGAGAAAAAAAAAACATGGCATGAAGATGTAATTAATCAAACAACGGCCAAAGAATACCAACAATTTTAATTTAGGTTTCGATTCGTAATTACTAATGTGGTGGACTAAGCCTAGTTTGAAACTATAGTGACCATTTATTTTAGAAAGAAAGATAGACAAATTTGTTTCCATCTCCATGTTATTGTTAATACCAAGGCACTTTTCAATTAAAAATTCTGGCCTAGTATTCTTGCAAGGTCGTCACAGCTCCAGTTACAAAGGTCGTCACAGCTCCAGTTACAAACGGTGATACAGAGTGTCAATCATTTGACCAGTGAACAGCCCACTGGTAGGATAGTCCTTGAAACCGTCCGTAAAACACATTAATCACTCACATCAGTCATGCCGCTAATGGTTGAAAACCTCACTTTTTGGGGTTTTCAAACGTAACGCTATCCGGGGCTCCTGCGCCTAATGTATATAGACACCTATCTGTATGTTACCATTTCCATATTTTCGTTATTCTATAAATTATCTAGACCTGTTAAATAGCAATATTACAGTACTAACTTTGGCAGTTAGGAGCAGAATTTGACCATGTTCCATCAGCTTGGTAAGTTATAGTATGTTCACCCATCAGGTAGTATCCAATATCACAGATATAAGATACTACACTGTTATAAGTTTCAGCCATACCATATCTCAGACCGTCTACTGGTACGCCAGGATCACCGCAACCAATAACTAAACGAGATATAATAAAGAGTTTTAAAAGTATTAGTTAATTGGCTTTTAACAACATGGGAAGATTATACAACGTTGTAGCACATTACTATTTATAGTATAAAGTCATTTTATTGGGACATTTTGTACAATAGGCACATAAATCTTACTAAGGTATTGGAATTGGTAATTATTTATTTTATTTTCATTTATTCGACTTCTTACTAACTCAGTTAGTGAAGGATCTGGACCAACAGGTGGTAAACAACTCTAAAACGGCCCAGTCCCAATTTGCACAGTGGCTTTGTGTGACAGTGGCTGTGTTTGTTTGGACTAGTACACCGGGGTAACCCCTACTCGTCTCGAAAGATGTACTAGGTTCTTTAAAGTGCGCATGAGCTATGTGTACACTGGACCTACGGTTTATAGTCCTTATCCGAGAAGACTCGTTCTACCACCAGAACCATGGAGCGAGTGAGCCTCGAACCCTTGCCGATGTTATGGCTACGTAATTACGGTTCCACTGTCTTAACCGCTCGGCCACTCACTCGCTTTTGATTATATGCAGGCAATTAAACAATATAACAACCAACCAACCAACCACGTAATAGCCAACAAACTTTATTCCAATAAATATTCGTATACCTTCACAAAAAGGAGTTGAGCCTGACCACATTTCGGTTTCCAAACATACCCTGCTTCTGTCACCTATCAAATTATAACCAATGGTACAAGTGTATATTGCTGTCATGCCAAATGTTGTGCCATTTAAAGAAACCTCTCCATCTATAATATTGGTCAGATCTCCACAATCTACAGCTGTATTTTAGAAAATTAAAACATTTATTGAACGCAATAATTATGTTTCGTTTTTTATTTTTTTATTCTTGTGAAAATTATATAAATGTGATGTATTGTGATGTAGCAGCTAATGAGAAATTACATATCATTATTAATTTATAATATCAAGTTACAACTTTTTTAATCCAATAAATGTAAATAGAAACAAATTATTTAGGAGATTACATCACAAAGGCATCAACATAGGCCCCACTGAACATTCTGAACTTTACTTGATTATCAAAAGAGTTTTGTTTCTTTGCTAATAATCATGTCAATCAACAATTAAATATTTCTAAAAATAGTAGGCCTATACTGACTCTGCAAATTAATTAATTAATTAATTATTATGTTTCTTCCTTTTATTATAGGGTATTATTCACTTTTCCTAACTATAGATATTTACATACTTTTAACCATTCTATTATAAATAAACAATTTCAAAGTTATTGAAAGTTTATTTAAAAATTCCGAACCAGATTTGACTTTGAAATCATGTCCATTAAATTGCACAAACAAAATTGAATTCTACTTACTAAATATAGATCGTTCACATATATATCCAAACCCATTGCTGCCGCCCCAGTTTCCAAGTTTATCAGAACAAAGTAAGTCCATTAGGCGCAGGAGCCCCGGATAGCGTTACGAAGTCGTTAACTCTGTCAACCCATGGTCAGCCCAACTAATGTGTTTTTCCCAAGGACAACTTATCAATAACTAAACTTTGTCACCACCCATAAGTGTGCTGTTCATTTCCTATTGACCAATGAACACCAATGTAACTGGACCTGAGTTACTTGCTATTCGACCTTGGGTGCAAATTATACAATTAATTGATGTTAAGGCCACTGACTACTCTTTTCTGTATAGAAACACTGAATTGACTGAATAAGAAAACCCTACAATAATTTCTACTACTACTTGATATGGTGTTATACAACAACTATATTAAAAGAATTGAATGTATGGAGAATGAAAAAAAACAATTGTTAAACGTTATATGTAAAACATCACTTAGATGATATCTATCAGATATATCATTTTCTAAACATTGTTTCATTAGTTATATCACGGAAAAATAAGTTAGTTATAAATAAGTAAGTTATTTCTCCATGAAAGTTTCTCCATTGTTATATTCACATCACATATATTTATATTTGGTTTTACACGTAATATTTCATTAAGAATTTCATTTTCTGACAATGTGATTGAAAAATGATGATGTTAACTGTTGGGCCTACAGAAATGATACAAATTCTCAGTTGATATGACACAAAATTTACAGAATTCAGCACTAACAACATACCATATTCTTCAGTTCAGGTCACAAGTTTCAGGGGCGACAATGCAAACATCCCGCCAAAATTGTCCTTCATATCTCTGTATTGCCAAGTAACACACGGGAAAAGAACAAATAAAAAACAAAAACCTTTCAAAACAGACCTATTTCTGTTTTTAAAAAGATTGAAATGAAATAATTCTTTTTAAACACTGTACTGTACTTGGAAACACGTACTTGATTTGTGATATCCTCCGTTAAAAATACAGTAGAAAGTGTCCCCTTAATAGGGGTTCTACTGCCCCTGGAACAATTCCTAAAAAAACATGTCCTCTTCATAGAGGTTTCGCAGAAAAAAACCAATATACTGATCTGGACTCGGAAATTTAAAATGTAGCAGGCAACGTTTCATAATTATTATGATATCCATTTTTATTTAATAACGATAAATGGATATAAATATTTCGTCTTTTTTGTTATTTTGTGATGGAAAAAATATTGAGTGAACATTGGCACTGAGCTTAAATGTTCCCCGTCCCCTTAATGTCCCCTTTATAAGAGTGTCCCCTCAGTAAGGATTGACTGTTTCGCCCCTTAATAATAAATGATGGTGTCCATCTTATGTCCTCTCAATTTTAATGTGCTACACCCGATAATAGAATACACATCTAGCTCGTGTGCACTTTAAAAAACCTAGTAAATCTTTCGAGACGAGCAGGGGGTTACCCCGGTGTATTAGTACATCACAGCCACTGATCATCAACTGGGCCCTATGGGAGACCAGTCTGTTTCTGAAGAGGTTACCCAGTATAAATATATATTTCAATTCAATTCAATTCAATTCAACGTAAGGTGGTGTTTGGCATGTTGTGCAGGAGGGAGGTCAGACAATATTGTCATAAAATGTATTCATTAATTTGCTTTTCCTTCATCCAATCTACATAGTAGATGGATGAAGCTATTGTTCTAACCACGTGACTATGTGGCGTAGGTTTTTTTTTTTTTAATATATCCACACACACACACACACACACACATATATATATATTTATATATTTGCTACAATAATGTACACTAATTTGTTACTGAACTATGGAGATTTTTTTTTTTCCGAAATAAAAGATGAATGAATGAATGAATGAATAGAATAACTGTACAGTAGGCTCCCATGTGTTACCCAATGTGCTCAATTTGATTGTGCTACCCAATGTGCTATCCATTTGAAATAATGTGCTATCCATTTGAAAGAATGTGCTACCCGATAATCCGTATAGAATAATGTACAGTACTATATCCATTTGACTGTGCTACCCAATGTGCTATCCATTTGAAATAATGTGATATCCATTTGAAATAATGTGACTATCCATTTGAAAGAATGTGCTACCCGATAATCCTTATAGAATAATGTACAGTACAATTACATCCATTTGATTATGCTACCTAATGTGCTATCCATTTGAAAGAATGTGCTACCCGATAATCCGTATAGAATAATGTACAGTACAATTATATCCATTTGATTATGCTACCTAATGTGCTATCCATTTGAAAGAATGTGCTACCCGATAATCCTTATAGAATAATGTACAGTACTATATCCATTTGATTGTGCTACCCAATGTGCTATCCATTTGAAATAATGTGCTATCCATTTGAAATAATGTGACTATCCATTTGAAAGAATGTGCTACCCGATAATCCTTATAGAATAATGTACAGTACAATTATATCCATTTGATTATGCTACCTAATGTGCTATCCATTTGAAATAATGTGCTATCCATTTGAAAGAATGTGCTATCCATTTGAAAGAATGTGCTATCCATTTGAAAGAATGTGCTATCCATTTGAAATAATGTGACTATCCATTTGAAAGAATGTGCTACCCGATAATCCGTATAGAATAATGTACAGTACAATTATATCCATTTGATTGTGCTACCTAATGTGCCTTCCATTTGAAATAATGTGACTATCCATTTGAAATAATGCTACCCGATAATCCGTATAGAATAATGTACAGTACAATTATATCCATTTAATTGTGCTACCTGATGTGCTATCCATTTGAAAGAATGTGCTATCCATTTGAAAGAATGTGCTACCCGATAATCCTTATAGAATAATTTACAGTACTATATCCATTTGATTGTGCTACCTAATGTGCCTTCCATTTGAAATAATGTGACTATCCATTTGAAATAATGCTACCCGATAATCCGTATAGAATAATGTACAGTACAATTATATCCATTTGATTGTGCTACCTGATGTGCTATCCATTTGAAATAATGTGCTATCCATTTGAAAGAATGTGCTACCCGATAATCCTTATAGAATAATGTACAGTACAATTATATCCATTTGATTGTGCTACCCAATGTGCTATCCATTTGAAATAATGTGCTATCCATTTGAAATAATGTGCTATCCATTTGAAAGAATGTGCTACCCGATAATTCTTATAGAATAATGTACAGTACAGTTATATCCATTTGATTGTGCTACCCAATGTGCTATCCATTTGAAATAATGTGCTATCCATTTGAAAGAATGTGCTACCCGATAATTCTTATAGAATAATGTACAGTACAGTTATATCCATTTGATTGTGCTATCTATTGTGCTATCTGTTTGAACTAATGTGCTGTCTGTTTGAAATAATTCAGGTTTTTTATTTTGAATATGTTTTGCTATCCATTTTAGACGTGCTAAACAAGTTACATATTTGTTGATATAAATTTGCGGTACACCACGTATATTAGTTCTGAAAAGAACTGTTGAGTTGCTCGACGTTTCGATTTACTCCAAAGTCAAAGTCTCCAAAGCTATTCCATCATGTCGTATTCGGGGAATCGCCCACAAGTGTTTTCTCAGAGCAGGGTATGTTCCGTATAGGGTTCTGTATGCTATTTTTTAATAATGTACAAAAAATGAAATGAATAATCATCGGTATGTACGGAGAAAGCTCGAGCGGAAGTCGAGGTTACTTTTGCCAACAAGACGAAGCGCGAAACAAATAAAAACGCAGCGCGAAACATCTGAAATGATATACAATTTCTCAAAACATGAAAACACAGAATATATTATATTAATATAACTTTTTAATATTTCCAAAGGCTCGGACATGGAAGAAGGGCCTTAAAAAACTGAATTGCTATATGTTAGACCACTTTTCCATAACTTTTCAAAACTCATCGAACCCTCTGCTAGTAGGCCTAATTAATATAGGAGCGTCGCCAAATCATTAGAAAAAAAAACATGGCATGAAGATGTAATTAATCAAACAACGGCCAAAGAATACCAACAATTTTAATTTAGGTTTCGATTCGTAATTACTAATGTGGTGGACTAGAAGCCTAGTTTGAAACTATAGTGACCATTTATTTTAGAAAGAAAGATAGAAAAATGTGTTTCCATCTCCATGTTAATACCAAGGCACTTTTCAATTAAAAATTCTGGCCTAGTATTCTTGCAAGGTCGTCACAGCTCCAGTTACAAAGGTCGTCACAGCTCCAGTTACAAACGGTGATACAAAGTGTCAATCATTTGACCAGTGAACAGCCCACTGGTAGGATAGTCCTTGAAACCGTCCATAAAACACATTAATCACTCACATCAGTCATGCCGCTAATGGTTGAAAACCTCACTTTTTGGGGTTTTCAAACGTAACGCTATCCGGGGCTCCTGCGCCTAATGCACTCCACCTGCCGTCAGAGGTTGTCATAAAACCAAATGCACAATCAGTATCTCCTACATTAGGTTCTCCAGATCCCCAGTATAAATACTCAACAGTTTCTCCAGATTCCCAGTTCCAGCTGGATAGCATCGTTCTATCTGTTCCCACCTCACGGGATAACCCAATGGCATAGGCTCCATTTGCACAGTTTTCCTGCAGGATATCCAATATAGCATTGTTTTCTTCTGTAGTGTTTATACTCACAAGATTATAGTCTGCATCACACAATCCTTTAATTTCATTCCAAGTTTTGTATTCGGTGAAGTGTGTCACAATTACAAACGTTGCTTTATAGTTTGACGATCCAACAGAAAATTCCGCACAAGCTATCGGTAAGAAAAATCCTGTGAGTAGGACAGTTTTAGTTATTAGAAGTTAATGCCTACAGTTTTTTAATCAAAATGTTAAGTATATTTGTTTTTTTATACTGTACCTTGGCAATGTACAACTGCGACGACATAGATATTGAGTATTAGGAAAATCCTTTGAAACATTGTAAAACATAACTTGTATGATATTAGCTTCTATAAGGAAACATACTCTTAATATTATATCTTGATAAGAGGGCGCTCTTTTAAGGAAACATGATTTTAAAATAGTCCTTTTGGTGTTTTTTAAGTTGTGGTTTCTTAACATCAACTAATAGTCATATAGAGGTCCTTTATCAAAATGTTTACCTTTACCTTTCAGTATATTTAGTACGGTATGCATTGTAAGTTATTCATGTATAACGACAAGGAAAACCGGCGTATTAACCAGATTCCAATAATCATTCTGGAAACCTGCTATGTACAGAAACTCGCTTTTGATATACATTTAACAATATAAATAAATATGAAATAAAAATACATTTTACTTGGTGTGGGAGGTCGCCGTTTGTTATCCGATGTTCATAAATTATTTACTCTCCAAATTGTTATAGCAAAAAAAACGTTACTTATTTTACTTTTTTTTGGAAAAAAAAACACCACTAAATACGGGTTGGCGGATTGGCCGTATTTTAAAAACATATTCCCTTCTTTCGTTTTACAGGAAAGTGTCACCTTTTGATACTGTGTCCCAAAAAGAGATTCTACTGTATTTTGTATAATACATAAACTAAGATATTTATTACATTAATCGCTGTGATTATAAGTGAAATAACGAGTAAATCGAGACTTTTCACATCAAAGATTAAATAGGTTTTTGAGGAAATAATCTTTAATATGTATTTTACTTCCAGTTTAAGCTGACGAGTATAATCGCTTTCAGAACTTTATTCAACCATAAGAAAATAAAACAATAGTACTAAAGAGGGGAAAACAAAAACACCCACAAAGATGCTGAAGTGAAATGGTTGTGCATCAGTGCTGTATACGCAATACATAGAACGCAACTATTACTTTATGCTAACGAAAACGAAACCTTTATTGTAGCAATGAAGGCCATCACAATACTCATCTGCCTAACTCTTTTAAGTGTAGAGCTCACAAGCATTTTTAATTTACATTTTAACACTTGTTTTCAAATTGATTATTTATGATTATATATTCCAGAGGCTTCAAGATTAAGAATTTAGATTTGTTTCTTTCTACTCTGCCTAAAATAATATCATTAATAAGTTGCCAAAGCTAATGTTAGTGTTTTCTATTCTAATGCAATCATTTGTACAGCTGTTCTATCCACATTTTAGCTTTATTATTATTCTACTATTAACACATTAATATTAACCTTGATAGTTGAACTACCTGTAACCTTATCATTAACGTTCTTTATAAAATGTAAATAATATACAATGACAATTTAATTGTATATATTATTTCTACATTTATTCTGTAACCTCAACATAAACAGGTTGTTGCACGTCTTCGTTGAATCCTCCATACGCGGCATTCTCTTCAATCACGTGACATACATTGACTGCTTTCTGTGACTTTTCTGATGTTTTCAATTCGCTTTCAGATTTACAAAAGAGTTGGTCATGAAATCTGAATATAAATATAGTATATTTATATTTATATATATATTCATATTGATTTCTATTATCATAGGAATATTTGATAATAGAGCATTTCATTTGTATCACATTGTGGTGCTTTATCATGTAAGATGGTAATGCTATGGTAGGTCTATATGATACTAGGAGATACACATGTGGAACACACGTGGTAGTTTACTCAATGTATTAACACCAAGAAAAGTTTCTGTTACTTAGTTCAGGCAATTAAGATACCAAAGAGATTATTATGAAGTATACCTACCTATATAACAGCATTACTATAACAACAGCAAAAACCACATTTAATGTTACAGATGATATCACTACCGCAGTCAAGTCTGAAATAAACAATAGTAGCATTGCCATCTTAATTCATAAAACTACTACGTAATAGTCCACATTATCAAAATTGTGTAACTTTTAGTTGGTTTGTTGGCCTATTACTTTGAGTTGCTTTGGTAGGTTTTAACATCATTCGTCGTTTATTGGTCAATAATTGTTGTGTGAGTGCGCGCTTCTATATTATTGTTTGTTCAATTGGTCGTTTGTCGGATGACCCTTTTGTAGCGGGTAGGTAACATTTTTGGTTAGATAACATTTTGGTTAACTTATGTTCTTGACATATTGATAGTTCAGTGTTTGTGACATCCTCGGATACTCACATTTTCAATTTCCATAAGTGCTCAATTGTATATTAGTAATGCATAACCAACAACATTTGCTAGTCATTGTTCTGAAAAACTTATATTTTACAACCTACCAAATATTGATTCCTCTTCATTTACTAAGCTACAATCAGTCATCCTGATATCATCACTATATGTTAAATCATTATCGATGGTCTCACTAGTGGGTAGCAACGATGTCAGGTGGTGAGTCGTGGTTTCATGATGAGTGACGTCAGTTGATGCGTCCAAAACAGTCTCACTAGTGGGTAGCAACGATAACAAGTTGTTAGTCGTTGTTCCATGATGAGTGACGTCAGTCTCAAGAGTTGAAGTTACTGGAGGATTTGCTGGATAAATTAGAACAAATAAATCAGATAAACCAACAGAAAAACACAGTAAATGATTAATTTATTTAATACGCATAAAACTTCTTATGAACTAATTCTGTAAAAGACTGTAATGTACTAGATATCTAAAATCAAAATACTAAGTTGGCTAACTTCCAATAAAATCTATTGATAATACATTGGAAATATATTTCAAATACGGTATGACGTTTATCTCATTATGTCACATGGTGTGTTTTTTGGTCAATGTTGTTCAGTCAGTGTGAATGTTGGAATACCTTTGATTTTAACTCGTGTTATAATTACCGATAGTAATCGTAGGTATCAACGACATCAATTGATTAGTTGTTGTGCCAGGAGGCGTCGTGACGTTAGTTGATGCGTCCACAACAGTCTCACTAGTAGGTAGCAACGATATCAGGTGGCTAGTCGTTTTTCTATGAGTGACGTCAGTTGCTTCTTCAAGAGTTGAAGTTACTGGAGGATTTTCTATATAAATTAAAACAGACAAACGGTAACACGGTATATAAATTAATTGTTTAGATACACATACAATATCTTATAGGCCTAGACTCTGTAATGTTCTAGATGTCTGAATCAAAATACTAAGTAGGTTTCCAATAAAATATATTGATAATACATTGGAAATATAGTTTCAAATAATAATAATAATAATATCCTGGATTAATATAGCGCCTAATGTTGTGAAACCTCTAAGCGCTGAACATTATTACCCCAGTCATTTTTTCCTGATCAAATACGTATGGAAACATACTCTCATAATGCAGCTAGTAATCAGCGCAAAGTTGTGTACGGTATGACGTTTATCTCATATTGCCATGACATGTTTTTCGGTCAATGTTGTTCAGTAAGGGTCAATGTTGTTCAGTAAGTGTGAATGTTGGAATTGATTTTAACTCGTGTTATAATTACCGATAGTAATCGTAGGTACCAACGACATCAATTGATTAGTTGTTGTACCAGGATGCATCGTGACGTCAGTTGATGCGTCCAAAACAGTTGAAGTTACCCGAGGAGTTGCTACAAATTAATGTAATGTAAATATGACTAATCATAACCCAATCGAGAAAATATATTCTTATTAATATAAAGGAACAATCATAAAACATTATCTTATAACTTAAAAATGTAAAGCTTTATTGCAATATACACTGTAAAGTTTTAAAATGCAAAAGCTATTCCGAATAGAATTTCTGTTTTGCTATTCTTAAAAAGTTGGTAAAAACAACTACGATATATTTTGTACCTTGCTGATATTCACGTTTTAGTTTATTTTCTACTATCTCTAAAGTATTACTATTAATCTATTAATTACTATAAGAGCTGAACTATATGCTGTACAATTTTTAGATTTTTTTAAAATAATCTAAATATTAATATTACTTCTAAATTTGAACTATGCTTGTTTAAATAAAACAATTTTTTAAAGTAAAGAGCATTGTTACATACAGATGCTACAGGAACTACAACTATTTCACTTACTTGGAACTGTTTTTTCACATATATATCCATACCCACTGCCGCCTCCAACAAGTGTTTCAGAACAAGGTAAGTCACCCCACCTGCCATCAGAGGTTGTTATATAACCAAATGCACATTGTGTATCTCCTACATTAGGTTCACCAGAAGCCCAGTATAAATACTCAACAGTTTCTCCAGATTCCCAGTTCCAGCTGGATGCCATCGTTCTATCTGATCCACTCTCACGTGATAACCCAATGGCATAGACTCCATTTGCACAGTTTTCCTGCAGGATACCAAATATAGCATTGTTTTCTTCTTCAGTGTTTATACTCACAAGATTATACTCTGCATCACACAATCCTTTAAGTTCATTCCAAGTTCTGAATTCGCTGAAGCGTGTTACAATTACAAACGTAGCTTTATAGTTTGACGATCCAATAGAAAATTCCGCACAAGCTATCGGTAAGACATAATGCAGTGAGAGAAGAACCATTTTAATTATTAGAAGTTAAATGCCTATAGTTTTTTTTTATCAAAATGTTAAATATATTTGTTTTTTATACTGTACCTTGGCAATGTACAACTGCGATGACATAGATATTGAGTATTATGAAAATTTTTTGAAACATTGTAAAACATAACTTGTATGATATTAACTTGTACAAGGAAACATACTCTTAATATTATATTATATATTGATGAGAGGGCGCTCTTTTAAGGAAAACATGTTTTTAAAATAGTATTTTGGTGTTTTTTGAAGTTGTGGTTTTTTAACAATATAAGGAAATAGTAATAATTTTAAGCGACTTGAACTATGCTTGTTAAAAAAACCTAATGTCTTTTAAGTAAAGAACATTGTTACATACAGATGCTATAGGAACTACAACTATTTCACTTACTTGGAACTGTTTTCTCACATATATACCCATACCCATTGCTGCCTTGCCAGTTTCCAAGTTTGTAAGAACAACTTACGTCATCCCACCTACCATCAGAGTTTGTTATAAAACCAAATGCACAATCATTATCTCCTACATTAGGTTGACCAGATGCCCAGTATAAATACTCAACAGTCTTTCCAGATTCCCAGTTCCAGCTGGATAGCATCGTTCTATCTGTTCCCATCTCACGTGATAACCCAATGGCATAGACTCCATTTGCACAGTTTTCCTGCAGGATATCCAATATAGCATTGTTTTCTTCTTCAGTGTTTATACTCACAAGAATATAACCGTCATCACACAATCCTTTAAGTTCATTCCAAGTTTTGAATTCGGTGAAGTGTGTAACAATTACAAACGTTGCTTTATAGTTTGATGATCCAACAGAAAATTCCGCACAAGCTATCGGTAAAAAAATGCAATGCAATGAGAAGAATCGTTTTAGTTATTAGAAGTTAATGCCTATAGTTTTTTTTATCAAAATTGTAACATTATTTATTTTTTATACTGTACCTTCGCAATGTACAACTGCGACATAGATATGGAGTATTATGAAAATCCTTTGAAACATTGTAAAACATAACTTGTATGATATTAGCTTGCGTACAAGGAAACAGACTCTTAATATTATATTATATATTGATAAGAGGGCGCTCTTTTAAGGAAAACATGTTTTTAAAATAGTCCTTTGATGTTTTTTTAAGTTGTGGTTCTTTAACAATATGAGCACTTAGTAATAATTTTAAGCGACTAACTATAAAGATCTTTATCAAAATGTTTTTATAATTGTATATTATTAAAGTAGGCCTATGTATTGTTAGTTTGTCAAGTAACTACAAGGAATACAGTACCTGTGTTCTGTACAGTATACCAAACAAATAGAGCCTGGAGCGATAAAACATCGATACAATAAAAAACGGCAATAAAAATGGTGATAGTTACGAAATGGTATTAGTGCGCGTGACATAGAAACTAAAATTAACTCAATTTATGGAAAAAAGAATGAATCTTTAGACTTGAAATTGCCCTTCAAGTATATGTATGTCAAAATACATTACAAAGCTGTTGACACAAGGTGTAGGCCTTCATAACAAAGGAATAAGAAAACCGTGATCAACTTCAAAGCATTTATTTTACAACGAAGTTATAATAAGTAGCTGGTGTGTTATAAAATAAAAATAATGCAATGGTACAAATATATTAATTCTGTGAAAATAATGTTCTATTCTTTAAAATAGAGTAAACCCTTTCATCTTTCATCTCATAAAAGTATTGTATCATTAATCAATTAATTAAAAATTAGTATTAACAATTATTACACAATTATTTTAATGAACAAATAATGTTAATTAAAATTAACATTATTTGTATATGAACAATATCAACCATAAGTTTTTACTCATTTACAAGCTAGATGAGACCTACTCTCTTTATCATTTTACTGATATTTATATCAAAAGTTAGCAGCAGTGCATTTGTGGTGAACTGTCTGTTAATTTGTCTAAATGTTTAAATATAAGAATTCTAACAAAACTAAATGCTAATTATAAGAAAAATACCAAATATATATCAAAGTGCTTATCATTCAACAAAAAGGAACATTAATTACCAGAGAAACGTTTTATCAAGTATTTATTAACAATTTATATCTTGAAACTAACAACACCAATGTTAAATAAAATGTATACAGAAATAGGTATATAATATCGTAAATTATAAGTTTATGTTATCTCGAACACCATGAGTAACACAGTGAAACGTATTATTACAGTTGCCTTGAATCATGGTTGTGGATGATGAACTTGAAGTATGGCTAAGTGCAGGGGCAGTATACAACAACTGAAAAGAAGAAAAACTCTTTTTGATCAATGTCATGGCATACTTATAGTTTCCATACATACTTTAATATATTTTAAATAATGTTGATAAAAAGTATTTCATTTAGGAAGAAAGCGTAAATTAAAGAAAACAATTAAATAAACACAACGTTGATCTAGTTGGCTTAATAATAATATTCTGGATTTATGTAGCGCCTAATGTCGTGAAAATTCTAAACGTTTTAGCCTCCTACATACAAACTGAAAACATTTACAAAAAATAACATCTAGACATTTGCAAGTGGCTTGGTTTGCTTCAATTAATTACAAGTAAATGAAACTTAAGTAGTTTAGAGAAGGTGTAAATAGTTTAAGAAGAGGGAGAATTAAATTAGGCCACAAAATATCCACAATTCTTGAATTCTGTAATTATTGTTTTTTTTTCACTTTATTGTTATTTAACCATGTTTGTCACATTACAATATTTAGTTGGTGTTGTTTTGTGTCTCCCATGTGTTATTTCCTAACTTTACAACCAAATAAATATCTCATCATGATTGTGCGATTTTTCTCTAATATTGTAGTTGATGAACTAAAAAATAAAATGATTATTCAACTTATATTAAATATAGGAGAACCTACCTTTACAAGAAGGAGTTGATCCGGACCAACTTCCATCTTCCAAACACATTCTGGTCGTGTTACCTATCAATTCATAACCAACCGTAGTACACGTATATGTAGCTGACATGCCAAATGTTGTGCCAGATACGTAGGAAACCTCTCCATTTATAATATTGCTCAAACCACCACAATCAACAGCTATAAATATAGATTATTGTGAACATTATTAATTAATATTAATAATTGTGTTACTCTCAGTGAAATAAACTGAAATACTATACCTAATTCACACAATGATCCTGATGTACCAGATGGACATTGACAGATAAATAATGATGAGGATGATGAAGTTTGCAGGCATGTTCCACCATTCTGACAGAAATTGTCGAGTTGGCAGGGATCTGTAAATAAACATACATTTATATAGATAAAAATTGATTCTACATATTATTTCAGATAAATTGATTTATCTAGACTAGTCTAATATGACAACCTGTAGTCTAAGTGCTAGACGACAAATCGTTTCATAAGTATAATAGGCCTGCTTGATAATACGGCGTTTCGATTTTTTTCTGAAAATACTAGCGCATGTAGTATACATATGAAACCCCATATGTGCCAAAATATGTATCTTTTTACTAATTTCTAGACTAATAAAGCTTAAGCACTGCAAACACTATGTTCATTTGTCTACCTCCTACTTCACAGCGTGTTCCAGAATAGGCAGTTGGACACGAACAAAAATAAGATGTTGACGATTGATGACAGGTCCCACCATTCAAACATGGACTACTTGAACAAGGAGAAACAACTGAAACAAATAAAAATAAAATCAACTGATGATATGTAGACCTACCAACTGAACAAAATAGTGTGCTTTGTACACATGTTCCATTATTCATTAAGATGACAGAGATTTTTAAAGACTGTATCAGTACTAAATATGATTATGAATTCAGGACTTCATTTCTTGCAATGTTTTGCAATATCTGGTATGACTGTAGATCAAAATTCTGTATTTTAAAAAAGATCATTTAGAAAATACTTATCCTTGAACATTTCCCACCATAGTACAGGCCGAAATCATTTTTTCCAAACATAGGTGTTTATAAATCAGTTGGAGATGCAACATATAATTAAATATTTGTACATTCATGCCGTTTCATAATATGCCTAATTGAGCTGGAATCACTAGTTTATCGAGACAAAAACTAGAGACTTGAGACAAGACCAGCCAACCTGTAGATTGTTCATTGCTCTACCTACCTACTTCTTCTTCACAGTGTGTTCCAGTATAACCTGATAGACAACTACACAAATATATATCAGGTAACTGTGTACAGGCCCCACCATTCAGACATGGGCTAGAGTAACAAGGATTTATAACTGAAACAAATAAAAGAAAAATCAACTAATAATGTACCAGCAGCTGGACCGAAAAAGTGTGATTTGTAGGCACGTTCCACCCTTCATACTGGGTTGGCAGAGATCTGTAACTAGTGTAACAGTATAACTATTAATATTGGCTATAAAATTAGACAAATGCATAATTTATTGGTCTATTTCGTGCCATTTAAGCATTTTAAACCAATGTTTGACATACCACCTAGTTGAATGTGGAATTGTCCTCTTTATCAATGATTGCCATGCGAATCCTAAAACCGTACTAAGAGATTAACAATGACAATAGTAGGGGTAATGTCACAGATACCTAGTGGTATAGGACTTTAGTGACTACTGATAAAAACTATAACGGAATACGGGTAAACATAAGGAAAAGATCAGCCATAAAAAGAAAGAGATGGCAAGCTTTAGTCAAACACTATAATAATATTGCATACCTTGGCATTTTACTACGGTCACATACAAGTAAAATATCAACCAGATCTTGAGAAACATAATTGGAAGCTTGGTAGCAGAAAGATCGTCAGGAAAACTATTTAAAAAATTTGTATTCAAATGTAATATAACAAGGAAATTGTAAATCGATGTTTCGAGGGCGCTATAACAATGATACATTCCTAATTCTAATCGATCAGATGTGCCTATAGTTTATTGTCAAATAATAAAATAATTTTGTCGAGTACTCCTCATATCCTACGCGAAACAAGGCCATGGCTGGCCCAGTCGCGTGCGCAAATTTGAGTTATTGTTTACCGACCAACCAACATAGAGCTATAGAAAGCTATAAAGAATTGTATTAATTAAAAATAAGCTATCCAATACAAGTGCTAACTAGAGGGCAGCAAATTAGGCCTTATCTCCGACTAACGTAATGTTTCCGCGTACAGGATTTCAAATGATTTTGTTTTTATGTCAGTTTCAATCTTATACGTGGTCTCATAATTCATTAATTATTATTCAGGCAGCCAGTAGAGCACTAATGAAAAAGTAATATTTATATTTTAAGCTCTGGCCCATTATTAAATTGGACTACAAGTCACGTCCCCCTCTGAGAATAGTTGAACTGTATAATGTTTAAAATAAGAAAAGCAATCTCTCTTTTATGGTATATTTAAAATAAATATAAACAAATATATTTGTTTTTTATACTGTACCTTCGCAATGTACTCTCTTAAATTGGTCGACTGAATATTCTGAATTATACTGAAACCTTTATTACAGCAATGAAGGTCATCACAATACAGCACTCATCCGCTTACAGTAACTCTTTTTAAGTATAGAGCACACAGGTATATTTTGTTTACGTTTTTAAAATTGATTATTATTATATTTAAGAGGCTCAAGATGAAAAGGTCATTTCGATTTCTTTCTTTCACCTCTGCCTAAAAATAATATCATTAATAACATATTTTATGTCAGTTTTCTATTCCTAATGCAATCTTTTGTTCAGCTGTTCTATCCACATTTGTGTTTTTATTCTACCTACTATAAAACATTATTCCTAATCTTGAGAGTTGAACATAAACGTTCTTTATAAAATGTAAATAATATACAATGACAATTTAATTGTTTATATTATTTCTACATTTATTCTGTAACATCAACATAAACAGGTTGTTGCACGTCTTCGTTGAATCCTCCATACGCGGCATTCTCTTCAATCACGTGACATACATTGACTGCTTTCTGTGACTTTTCTGATGTTTTCAATTCGCTTTCAGATTTACAAAAGAGTTGGTCATGAGATCTGAAGATAAATATATGTACATAAATATTTGTCTAGTATCATAGGAATATTTGATAATAGAGAGTTTCATTTGTATCACATGTGATGCTTGTATCATGTAAGTTTGAGTTAAGGATAAGGCTAGGAGATACACATGTGGAGCACATGTGCTTTTTACTCAGACTCTAAACGTTAGAGGACAGTTATGAACATAAATACTTTAGTTCAGGCAATCAAGATACAGATTAGTCATGTCGTCTACCTACCTATATAACAGCATTACTATAACAACAGCAAAAACCACATTTAATGTTACAGATGATATCAGGCTTGAAATAAACGATAGTAACATTTCGAAGTACTGAATTGTATATTAATAATGCATGATATAACCAACCATTTTGCAAGACGATTTTCTGAAATATATTTTGTCAATTAGGTCTAGGCCTACACAAAAATATTTATTTTGCAACCCACCAAGTTTTGATTCCTCTTCGTTTGCTAAGCAACAATCAGTCATCCCGATATCATCAGTAATTGTTAAATCATTATCGGTGGTCTCACTAGTGGGTAGCAACGATATAAGCTGGTTAGTCGTTGTTCCATGATGAGTGACGTCAGTTGCTTCCTCGAGAGTTGAAGTTAGGCCTTCTGGAGGATTTGCTTGATAAATTAAAACAAAGAAATCAGATCAACCAACAGGTAAACACAGTATATGATTTAATTGTTTAGATACGCATAAAACATCATATAAACTAATTCTGTAAAGAACTGTAATGTGCTAGATGTCATAATACTAAGTAGGCTAACTTCAAATAAAATATATTGACAATACATTGGAAATTATACATTCAAATACGGTATGACGTTTATCTCATATTGGCATGTGTCACGACATGTTTTTCGGTCAATTTTGTTAAGTCAGTGTGAATGTTGGAATCCCTTTGATTTTAACTCGTGTTATAATTACTTACCAATAGTAATCGTAGGTATCAACGGCATCACTTGATTAGTAGTTGTACCAGGATGCGTCGTGACGTCAGTTGATGCGTCCACAACAATTGAAGTTACTTGAGGAGTTGCTACAAATTAATGTAATGTAAATATGACTAATCATAACCCAATCGAGAAAATCTATTCTTATTAATATAAAGGAACAATCATAAAACATTATCTTATAACTTAAAAATGTAAAGCTTTATTGCAATATACACTGTAAAGTTTTAAAATGCAAAAGCTATTCCGAATAGAATTTCTGTTTTGCTATTCTTAAAAAGTTGGTAAAAACAACTACGATATATTTTGTACCTTGCTGATATTCACGTTTTAATTTATTTTCTACTATCTCTAAAGTATTACTATTAATCTATTAATTACTATTAGAGTTGAACTATATCCTGTAAAATTTTTAGATTTTTTTAAAATAATCTAAACATTAATATTACTTCCAAAGTTGAACTATGCTTGTTAAAAAAACCCAATGTCTTTTAAGTAAAGAGCATTGTTACATACAGATGCTATAGGAACTACAACTGTTTCACTTACTTGGAACTGTTTTCTCACATATATACCCATACCCATCGCTGTCTGTTAGTGTGTCAGAACAACTCCCTTCACCCCACCTACCATCAGAGTTTGTTATATAACCAAATGCACATTGGTTATCTCCTACATTAGGTTCACCAGATCCCCAGTATAAATACTCAACAGTCTCTCCAGATTCCCAGTTCCAGCTGGATGGCATCGTTCTATCTGATCCACTCTCACGTGACAACCCAATGGCATAGACTCCATTTGTACAGTTTTCCTGCAGGATATCCAATATAGCATTGTTTTCTGCTGCAGTGTTTATACTCACAAGACTATAACCGTCATCACACAATCCTTTAAGTTCATTCCAAGTTTTGAATTCCCTGAAGTCGGTAACAAGTACAAACGTTGCTTTATAGTTTGACGATCCAACAGAAAATTCTGCACAAGCTATCGGTAAGAAACATGCAGTGAGAAGGACAGTTTTAGTTATTAGAAGTTAATGCTTACAGGTTTTTTTTTATCAAAATTTTAACAATATTTGTTTTTTATACTGTACCTTGGCAATGTACAACTGCGATGACATAGATATTGAGTATTAGGAAAATCTTTTGAAACATTGTAAAACATAACTTGTATGATATTAGCTTCTATAAGGAAACATACTCTTAATATTATATCTTGATAAGAGGGCGCTCTTTTAAGGAAACATGATTTTAAAATAGTCCTTTGGTGTTTTTTAAGTTGTGGTTTCTTAACATCAACCAAATAATAGTCATATAGAGGTCCTTTATCAAAATGTTTACCTTTACCTTTCAGTATATTTAGTACGGTTTGCATTGTAAGTTATTCAGGTATAACAACAAGGAAGACCTGCGTATTACCCAGATTCTGATAAACATTCTGGAAACCTGCTATGTACAGAAACTCGCTTTTGATATACATTTCACAATATAAATAAATATGAAATAAAAATACATTTTACTTGGTGTGGGAGGTCGCCGTTTGTTATCCGATGTTCATAAATTATTTACTCTCCAAGTTGTTATAGCAAAAAAACTTTACTTATTTTACTCTTTTTGGAGAAAAAAAACACCACTAAATACGGGTTGGCGGATTGGCCATATTTTAAAAACATATTCCCTTCTTTCGTTTTACAGGAAAGTGTCACCTTTTGATACTGTGTCCCAAAAAGATATTCTACTGTATTTTATAATACTTAAACTAAGATATTTATTACATAGATCGCTGTGATTATAAGTGAAATAACGAGTAAATCGAGACTTTTTACATCAAAGATTAAATAGGTTATTGAGGAAATAATCTTCAATATGTATTTTACTTCCAGTTTAAGCTTGCGAGTGTAATCGTTTTCAGAACGTTAGTCAACCATCAGACAATACAGCAATAGTACTAAAGAGGGGAAAACAAAAAACCCACAAAGATGCTGAAGTGAAATGGTTGTGCATCAGTGCTGTATACGCAATACATAAAACGCAACTATTACTTTATGCTAACGAAAACAAAACCTTTATTGTAGTAATGAAGGCCATCACAATACTCATCTGCCTAACTCTTTTAAGTGTAGAGCTCACAAGCATTTTTAATTTACATTTTAACACTTGTTTTCAAATTGATTATTTATGATTATATTTCAGAGGCTTCTTAAGACATTATTTTTGTATCTTGTTATCCACATTTTAGCTTTATATTCTACTTATCTATTAACATCTATATAACGTTAGTTTAACTAAAAGTAAATAATATGCAATGACAATTTAATTTTTTATATTATTTGTCTACATTTATTCTGCAACCTCAACATAAACAGGTTGTTGCACGTCTTCGTTGAATCCTCCATACGCTGCATTCTCTTCAATCACGTGACAAACATTGGCTGGTTTCTGTGACTTTTCTGATGTTTTCAAATCGCTTTCAGATTTACAAAAGAGTTGGTCATGAAATCTGAAGATAAATATATGTACATAAATATGTGTCTAGTATCATAGGAATGTTTGATAATATATCATTTCATTTGTATCACATTGTGGTGCTTGTATCATGTAAGATTATGGGTAATGCTATGGTAGGTCTATATGATACTATGAGATACACATGTGGAACACACGTGGTAGTTTACTCATTGTATTAACACCAAAACGTTAGAGGAAAGTTTTTTTTTATGAACTTAAATACTTTAATTCTGGCAATCAAGATACCAAACAGATTAGTTTTTTATTCCTACCTATGTAACAGCATTACTATAACAACAGCAAAAACCACATTTAATGTTACAGATGATATCACTACCGCAGTCAAGTCTGAAATAAACAATAGTATATAGTAGCATTGCCATCTTTATTCAGAAAACTACTACTATGTAACAGTACACATTATCAAAATTATGTAACTAAATTTTACAACCTACCAAATTTTGATTCATCTTCGTTTACTAAGCAACAATCAGTCATCCTGATATCATCAGTAATTGTTAAATCATTATCGATAGTTCCCTGATAAGTGACGTCAGTTGCTTCCTCAAGAGTTGAAATTACTGGAGGATTTGCTGGATAAATTAGAACAAATCAGACAAACCAACAGGAAACACAGTAAATGATTTATTTATGTAAATACGCATAAACCTTTTTATGAACTAATTCTGTAAAGAATGTACTAGATGTCTGAAATCAAAATACTAAGTAGGCTAACTTCCAATAAAATCTATTGACAATACATTGGAAATATAATTTCAAATACGGTATGACGTTTATCTCATATTGCCATGACATGTTTTTCCGTCAATGTTGTTCAGTAAGTGTGAATGTTGGAATCACTTTGATTTTAACTCGTGTTATAATTACCGATAGTAATCGTAGGTATCAACGATATCAATTGATTAGTTGTTGTACCAGGATGCATCGTGACGTCATTTGATGCGTCCAAAACAGTTGAAGTTACCTGAGGAGTTGCTACAAATTAATGTAATGTAAATATGACTAATCATAACCCAATCGAGAAAATCTATTCTTATTAATATAAAGGAACAATCACAAAACATTATCTTATAACTTAAAAATGTAAAGCTTTATTGCAATATACGCTGTAAAGTTTTAAAATGCAAAAGCTATTCCGAATAGAATTCCTGTTTTGCTATTCTTCAGAAGTTGGTCAAAACAACTACGATATATTTTATACCTTGCGGATATTCACGTTTTAGTTTATTTCTACTATCTCTAAAGTATTACTATTAATCTATTAATTACTATTAGAGCTGAACTATATCCTGTACAATTTTTAGATTTTTTTTAAAATAATCTAAATATTAATATTACTTCTAAATTTGAACTATGCTTGTTTAAAAAAAACAATTTTTTTAAAGTAAAGAGCATTGTTACATACAGATGCTACAGGAACTACAACCGTTTCACTTACTTGGAATTGTTTTCTTACATATATATCCATACCCATTGCTGTCTTTCCAGCGTCCAAGCTCTTCAGAACAACCGAAGTCTCTCCACCTACCATCAGAGTTTATTATATAACCAAATGCACATTGGTTATCAACTACATTAGGTTCACCAGATGCCCAGTATAAATACTCAACAGTCTCTGCAGATTCCCAGTTCCAGCTGGATGGCATTGATCTATCTGATCCACTCTCACGTGATAACCCAATGGCATAGACTCCATTTGCACAATTTTCCTGCAAGATATCCAATATAGCATTGTTTTCTTCTTCAGTTGTTATACTCACAAGATTATAATCTTCATCACACAATACTTTAAGTTCATTCCAATTTTTGAATTCGCTGAAGTGTGTTACAATTACAAACGTTGCTTTATAGTTTGACGATCCAACAGAAAATTCTGCACAAGCTATCGGTAAGACAAATGCAGTGAGAAGTGAACAGATTAGTTATTAGAAGTTAATGCCTACATTTTTTTTATTATCAAAATGTTAAATATGTTTATTTTTGTATACTGTACCTTCGCAATGTACAACTGCGATGACATAGATATTGAGTAATATGAAAATCTTTTGAAACATTGTAAAACATAACTTGTATGATATTAACTTGTACAAGGAAACAGACTCTTAATATTATTATATTCTTGATGAGAGGGCGCTCTTTTAAGGAAAACATGTTTTTAAAATAGTACTTTGGTGTTTTTTAAAGTTGTGTTTTTTAACAATATGAGCAAATAGTAATAATTTTAAGCGACTAACTATAAAGCTCTTTATCAAAATGTTTTTATAATTGTATATTATTAAAGTAGGCCTATGTATTGTTAGTTTGTCAAGTAACTACAAGGATTACCGTACCTGTGTTCTGTAAAGTAAACCAAACAAATAGAGCCTGGGGCGATAAAACATCGAAACAATAAAAAATGGCAATAATGGTAATAGTTACGAAATGGTATTAGTACGCGTGACATAGAAACTAAAATTAACTCAATTTATGGAAAAAAGAATGAATCTTTGGACCTGAAATTGCCCATTTCAAAATATTTTAGCTTGGATCGATTGAGGGTGTTTTCCGATCGTGGTATACACTATCTAGTTGTAATCATTCACCGAATCACTGTTGTAAAAGGAAGGTGTAATGGGTGGTATTAAAAAATACCCTTTGATTTTATGAACCTTATTTTGTAAGAAAGCCGTGGGTCAATGAAGCATAACAACAGAATTCTACACAAACCAAAAGTCTTAGTTTTAACACAAAAGACTATTTTTGCCTTTTGCCAATAACAAATATATTTATTTTTATCAGGTCTTGGTATACTTGCATTTTCTGGCTCTATATACACTCACTACTAATTCAGCATTATAAAATAGAACACTTTTACACTCAATCTACACTCTACATGCAAGCAGCATAATATTTAACTGACACACACACCTTAATCTCCGTGCCCCGACACTCCTAAATCCTCTCCTATTCCAGTTTTATTTAGGCCCTTAAAGTAGACTATTACTCAACATCCATTGGTGTAATGCATACATATTGATAGAAATGGAAGGGGCTTATCTTGAAAAACAGTAAAAACCTTGAAATCCTTATTTGTTTAATAACCCATTTGAATACTTACTGCTACAGAACTCGTAGCAATTAGCAATTCTGCTGTATAAGTACACATTTCAAATTCTCTGAAGATCTTTGGACAAATATTATTTTGAATAAACAATAAGCCTATATAATCAGAATTAGAGTTAATAATATGCCTACGTAAGGCTTACAAATAAATTTAAAAAGTGCGTTCTACTTTCAGATATTTTATCGATCATCATGCATATTACATTGTTGAATCTTTTGTACAACGTACACTACAACTTTCTTATCCTTCATCATTATGTTTTATCATCAATCTTTAAAAGTTTTTCTTGCCTTTTTTTTCTTTTCTTTTTTTTTCTTCAAATCATCTAGTTAGGCTATAATACATATTTACAAACACCATACAATATAGCATTGAAAACACAATAGATCATTCATTGTATCTCATTAACATAGTCTCTTCCCTGACATCTAATCTGATAGACATATTATATTATTATTGCATGAAACTATATTATTTTTATCAAGTAAAAATGTAAAGTTACTCTAAGATTATAATATTTTCGTTGCAGTCCTATTTAGTAATATCAACATAAACCGGATCCTGTAGGTCTTGGTGAAATCCTCCATAAGCTTCATTCTTTTCAAACACATGGCATACATTGACTGGTTTCGGGGCCTTTTTACTTTCACTTTTCAAATTTTGACTACGTAATCTGAAGATAAACAAATAACATTAACTCAATATAAAATATAAAAACAAATCATTAATAATGATGTTATATTTCAGTAAAAAGATACAAATCTATAAGCTTCTTTTATACATTAAACGTTTTACACAGACGTCATACGTATTTATTGAATACGTCACAATTGTCTTTGTTGGTTTAAAATACACTGTTTAATGGTTTTGTATTTATTTATTTTATTTTGTATCTGTGTTGTTTCGGGATCTATATTTCTTTCCTCTTAAAACGCTCTTTCAATTTAATCTGAATTGAAATTAACATAAAATTAATGTTTAATTTTTGAATAATAAAAAATTTAAATAATAATAATAATAATAAAGAATTATAATAATAACTCAAAAACGTATATACCAACCTGTATAACAGCGTTACAATAACAATGCCACAAACCACATTTAACGTCACCGATGATATCACGACCGCTGTCAATACTATAAATGAAGCAAAAATTAACCAAAATAAATAATACAATACATTATCGAAAAGTTAAATATATGGGATGGCAGAGGATGACAGCTTAGAAGAAGAAAATGATTAAGAAATATATAAATATCTACACAAAAAAGGAAATATATCATTAAATTATTTATAAATCCGAAGGCAAATTACTGAAAATGCCAATGCTGTGGGTATCAGTGTGGCTGGATCTCAATGGAGATAAAAAAAAAAGCGAAAAGCTAAATCAAAATGATAAAGTAAAACAGCCAGAAAAGTTAGCAGAGCTTTCGGGCAACACTAGCCCTTCATCAGTGCAATTAAATTATTTAGAATATATATTTATTTAATTTATGTGTGATTGATTGTTTTCTTAATTGCTTGCTTGTTTAATTGATAATAAATAAATCAACCTACCAAGTTTTGATTTATCATCGTCATCTCTAATCTCACTAATTGTGGGCAACAACGATATCAATTGGTTAGTTGTTTTACCAGGATGCATTACTTCAGTTGAAACCACTTCAGGAGTTGCTACAGAAGAATTCAAGCGTTTTAATAATCAACGACCGCAGTTCCTTAAAGTACATTTTCAATGTAGTTTTCCATCATTATTGTGAAATTGCGACCCACAACCTACCAGGTTTTGATTTATCATCGTCATCTCTTGTTATGTCATTACCAATTGTTTCACTAATTGTGGGCAACAACGATATCAATCGGTTAGTTGTTTTACCGGGATGCATTGCTTCAGTTGAAACCACTTCAGGTCTTGCTACAGAAGAATTCAAGCAATAAAGTCAACTCAAACGATTGCAGTTTCTTAAAGTACATTAACAATGTATAGTTTTCCATATTAAAAACATCATTTTAAATAGTAAGAATAATAGCCTAAAATCAGAGCACATGTACATTTCGTGTTGTTTATTTTTATATCATTATCTAGTCATTATGACAAATACGGAATAGAAAAAAAAACAATTCACAAAAATAATTATCATTAAACAATAGAGTGTATACAATTAACACATCAAATCCAATTTATTCAAAAATGCTTACATCCTCTTGAAGACAAGACATTATTCTTTTAATGTACTGTTATTCAACCACATATAGATGAAGCTAAAAACATCTTTTATACTTCTTAATCTCGAAAAGTTAACGGAATCCCAATTTTCAAATCTGCAAATTGTTCATTGCTCTACCTACCTACTTCACAGTTTCTTCCAGAAAAGCCAGGTGGACAACTACATACAAATCCTACATCAGGTGTTACAGATTGAAAACAGGTCCCACCATTAAAACATGGGGTAGGAGAACAAGGATTTACACCTGAAACATTTAAAACAAATTCAATTGACGATGTACGTACCCGCTGCAAAATGTGTGCTTTGTACTCATATGTTCCACCATTCATTCATTTGAATGGGTTGGCAGAGATCTGTAACAGTGTAACTACTACGATTATGAATTAATAATACAAACTGGCTGATAGATAGTGACAGTGATAGAACATCCACAATCTCACTCTCACCCATCCATGCAATGTGTAGCTCCGAGTGACGTGTTAGATAAGTTAATATAGGGAATGTGTAGCTCCGAGTGACGTGTTAGATAAGATAATATAGGGAATGTTCATGAATGTTGTAGCTCCGAGTGACGTGTTAGATAAGATAATATAGGGAATGTGTAGCTCCGAGTGACGTGTTAGATAAGATAATAATATAGGGAATGTTCATGAATGTTGTAGCTCCGAGTGACGTGTTAGATAAGATAATATAGGGAATGTGTAGCTCCGAGTGACGTGTTAGATAAGATAATATAGGGAATGTTCATGGTTGTAGCTCCGAGTGACGTGTTGTTAGATAAGATAATATAGGGAATGTGTAGCTCCGAGTGACGTGTTAGATAAGATAATATAGGGAATGTTCATGAATGTTGTAGCTCCGAGTGACGTGTTAGATAAGATAATATAGGGAATGTGTAGCTCCGAGTGACGTGTTAGATAAGATAATATAGGGAATGTTCATGAATGTTGTAGCTCCGAGTGACGTGTTAGATAAGATAATAGGGAATGTGTAGCTCCGAGTGATGTGTTAGATAAGATAATATAGGGAATGTTCATGAATGTTGTAGCTCCGAGTGACGTGTTAGATAAGATAATATAGGGAATGTTCATGAATGTTGTAGCTCCGAGTGACGTGTTAGATAAGATAATATAGGGAATGTTCATGAATGTTGTAGCTCCGAGTGACGTGTTAGATAAGATAATATAGGGAATGTTCATGAATGTTCAGTATTTGCCTTTGATACACACCTGAAGCGATATCTGGAAACATTGCCTCTGGAAATATAGGCCTATAGTAACTATAGAGTTGAACTATACCGAGACACTTTAAGTAGCGTATTGACTTTCTTTCAAAATATCTAACATAGAATAATGGCAAACGTTTAAGAATAGTAAATTCAGAAGTATAATATACTTCTTCTTAAACGTTATTCTCTATGAACATTATTAGCCAAAATGAAATGTCCATCTTGAACAAGGTCATATACATGGCTGCAGTCAAGTGCTCAAGTTAGTGTTTACCTACCTACCGACCCACCGACCGACCGACCGACCAATCGATCGATCGATCGATCGACCGATCAACCGACCGACCAGTAATAATACATTTAACATTTAACATTTAACATAGTGAGCTGTAGATACCGGCTGCACACAATAATACGAGGATGCTTTCGATTTTCCTATCTCCTCCTACGATAATTGTTTTTAATGGCTAAAAACCGGTTGAACAGCTCGAGAACAGGCTCATAATGTTGAAGACAGGCCGATGGATTTTCTTTAAAAAAAAAACTATTTTGATAGATTAATATATAATTGTTATACAAATGTATTGTTTTTCGATAAATGGAACATTCCAATCTCTCTTCCACAGCGTCTATTCCCTCAGGCATCGTAATAACACAAAGGTAAGTTAAGTACACTTATAATAGAAATTCCATTCATTTTTTAAATCTGTGCTGCAGAGGTTGGATATAGGTATTTTTTTTAAACAGATAATGAGCTAGCGTTTTCAGTCGCCGTCTATATACATGTACAATCAACAATATTATTGCAGTTAAACCACCCCTCAATGGCATTGAGCAGAAAAAAAACAGAACTTTGGAGGGGAACTAACTTAAGTATGAATTGGCTCTAAGAAACAATTGAAAACTACTAATTAATTTGAGTTAGATAATTATTTATTGACGATTAAAATTTACGATTTGCCCCGAATAGAGGTGTTTTTCACAAAATTGTTTTACATTATATAAACACATATACAAATAAACTTTATTACTGACAGTTGCTTTACGTTTGTAACGGAATACGGGTAAACATAAGGCAAAAATCAGCCATAAAAAGAAAGAAATGGCAAGCTTTAATCAAACACTATATAATATATTGCATACCTTGGCATTTTACTACGGTCACATACAAATGAAATATCAACCAGATCTTGAGAAACATAATTGGAAGCTTGGTAGCAGAAAGATCGTCAAAACAAGAAAAAAATATATAAAAAAGCTAACTCTAGAGGGCAGCAAACCAGAGATTTTCGAAACTGAAAAGGGGGATACCTGTTGAATAGATAGATGGTGCCGCTGCTGTCGTTTGTGAAATTTATGTTTAGAGGACGTTCATTTTATTCTAAAATGTCCGTTATATATATAAAAAAAAAACCGCAAATATTTTGTTCCAAAGTATATTGTAAATATTTTTAATTTTTCTTCATTATTTAAGTCTAGAAAACCAACAATTAAGCATTAACAAATTATATTTTAGAGCCCTAATGAAAAAGTAATGTTTATATTTTAAGCTCTGGCCCACTATTAAATAGGTCTACAAGTTACGTCTCCCTCTGAGGAGAGTTGAACTTTATAATGTTTAAAATAAGAAAAGCAATCTCCCTTATGATATTAGTTGATTAGCTTAAAAATTAATAGGTGAAACAAAACGATAGGTGATTGATCAAGTACAATGTAGGTCTTATTTTGAATGAATGTTGAATTACCTTATCATAGCATATAAAGGCCACAGTTTACTCATTGTAACAAGTTTAATGTACATTTTGTTTTTTTGTAATCAGTAAACGTTTTACCAGGGACGTGAACAATAACAGATACTAATTTTTTTTTTTTTTTTTTTTTTCTTTTTGGGCTATCCTGGAAAGTCTTTTATAGATGTATTATTTGTAATGTCCGTAATTTATGTTATCACTTTGTATGTATTTTTTATGATGATTTTCCAAATAAATTCAAATCAAATCTAATTTGATTTCTTTTTTTAAAAGAAAATAAAAATATAAACTTTCCAGAGGGCGCAGTCAACATGTGTGACATCATTTTGACTTCTTTTTTCTTTCAATGGAAAAGCGAGGGAATGAATAGATTATAATATTAGTATTACTACTACTATTGAAGACAATTAAATCGTAATAACACGTGTGTTTCTGTATTTAGAATTAATGAATTTCCTTTAACTAACCTTTATTGTTTAACTCTTAAACCATGGGAGCATATCTTTCTGAACCAAATCTAGAGAAAACTTCGGAAGAATGCAAGTGTGAAAGGTTCTCTTTCGGTGTTGGTTCTATGCAAGGTTGGAGGTTAGCGCAAGAGGTGAGTTCGGGCCGGCTGGTTTACTGGTACTAGCAAGGCCTAGGCTGAGCCTAGGCCTACTAACTAAAATGTCTTAGCACAATGACGGCTAGGCCTAGGGAATCTGGATATGGAAATGGTGTATTCAATCATTAAAATACATCATTATTGCAGGCAGCATATCTTTATCTAGCTAGGCCTATAATATAGGCCTAATTATTGATAAGAAAAGAGAGATTAAATTAATACAATAATTTTTATTTAGGATAGAGGGCCCTATAATAATCATTTAAAAATAAATAAAATAGAAATGTGTTTATACTTTAAAATTTCATTATTGTTTAGTGTTGTCAATGCATTGTTACAAAAATGTAATATGAGTGCAAAATAATTTTTTTTTCAGGATGCACATAACTGTATAGAAAAGCTGGAAGAAAAGACATCATTATTTGGTGTTTATGATGGCCACGGAGGTGAATTTTCTTTTTGTACATAAATGATGCAATTGTTTTGTAAATTTATAGTGATTTTATGAGTGAAAAACAGTTGAAAATTACACATAGATTATCATCACTGTATGGTTTTAGTATCTAATTGTTGAAATGTAAATATTCTATTTATAATAAGTATGTTAAGATAAGAGATAAATAAATTATATGAGCTTAATAATTGTTAGTGGCAAAGTTTTACGTCCAATCCTGGATGCATCATCATCAGACACAGACAAGTCTTTCAACATTTTAAATTTAATTAATTTTTCAGTACACCGCTCGAACAAAAAGTAGTAATAGTAAAATTATAATAGTGAATAAGTAAGAGATAGATCATCCACTTTAAATGAAAATTGTGAAAGGTACAAACATTGGCCACAGACAAAATGTATGTTTTCTAACATTAATACAGTGGGGACAATGTAAAAGCTTGTTTGTTTGTTTGTTTTATCTTTATACTGGGTGACCTCTTCAGTCAAAGACTGATCTCCCAGAGGGCCCAGTTGGTGATCAGTGGCTGTGATGTACTAATACACCGGGGTAACCCCCTACTCGTCTCGAAAGATGTACTAGGTTCTTTAAAGTGCACACGAGCAAGTTGTGTACACTGGACCTACGGTTTATAGTCCTTTATCCGAGAAGACTCGTTCTACCACCAGAACCATGGAGTGAGTGAGCCTCGAACCCCTGCCGATGTTATGGCTACGTGATTACGGTTCCACTGTCTTAACCGCTCGGCCACTCACTCACTCCTCCGCTTAATTTGGTCTATACCATCCATTCATTGTATTTGTAGCCCATGTATCAGTTTGTAAGATCAATGTTATTGTGACATCTTAGATGATAAATTAATTTTCCTCTCTGTTTTAAAATCAAAATGCGTGTTTCTCTTTGTTTGTTAGGAGCGGAGGTGGCCCAGTATTGCTCACAGCACTTGCCAGAATTCATTAAGAAAAACAAATCATTTAAGGAGGGTGATGTCGAAATTGGCCTAACCTCCTCATTTTTAGAGTTTGATAAACATCTAACAGAAAAAAGTGTGGTGACAGAATTAAAAAAGATGGCAGGCATGGATGAACCTGAAGAAGAAGGTAATGTATGATTAATATTATTGTATGTCTTTCTCATTATGATATATGTATAAAACATTGGTCATAGAGTTTTTAGTTCTAGTCACATCATCTTATTGCATGTGTCCTTCAGCAAGACACTTTACTTACGTTTGCCTCTCTCCATCCAGGGGTAAATGGGTACCATAGGTTTAAGGTTTAAACACAATTGTGCTGATTAATAACTGCATTATGGGAGCTGTCTATTCGTGTTCGATCCAATGACCGGGGTAATAATGCAAAGATATAAGATTGACATTACTGGATACGTGCTGTAGACAGGCACTTTCGGGAACTAAGACTAAAGTGTCCGTTTGCAGGAAGATTAACTGAAAAATCAGATCTATTACAATATTTGTTTTTTAAGTATAAAGAACAACAATATTTTACAGTAAAAAGGTTTTCAAATTTGGCTTGTAAGTAAGTTACAATACCTGTATGCTGCAATAAATTATTCTTATAGTAATTTTGAATAATATACAGTACATGTACATCTTTTAAATACATTTATAATGTATAATATAATTTTTCTCTTTAATATTAAGATGATGAGGAAACAGACCTTTTAAATGAAGAAGCAAATATGCCTATAGCTGACCTCTTGGCACGATTTGGCCAGGCACCCAGCAGTATTAGGTCAATAAGAAAAAAAGTAGATAGAAAAGACTTGTTATCACCAATGATTCGAAAAACACAACCTCGGTTTCCAAGTAATGGTTCCACTGAACCAGACATTGAGGAGGAGGAAAATGAGGAGAACGTAGAGAAAACGGTAACAAATGGAAGTGATGATAAAATTAGTACAAAATTAGAACTAGACGATTCATCTAAAGAAAATGGACAAGTAAATGGTGAAGTGATAGAAAACGGAGACATTAAAGAAAAGGATGATGGAGATACCCAAGTAAGGAATGACAGTGAAGGAAAGGAAGAGGAGGAATGTGCAACAAGTACCTCAAATAGTAATAACATTAAAAAGAAAGGTAAATTTAACAGATTTATTTTATGCTGTTCTTTATATACAGTAACCGACTAATCCCATGCTTAAGTAATCCCACCCCTGATTTAGGTTAAATTCACCCACAGACTTCGATGCAATCTGAGTTTAATTCTCTCCCCAACTGTAGATTTTGCAAGTCCCTCTGGGGTTATACTGATTTATTGACAATTATAAGCCGCCTTCCAAAAAGAACAGAATGCCAATGGAAGAGAAAGTATATTTATGGCTATGTTTATTATTTTATAATTCTTCTTAGTTTTTATCAACTTTGTGCTTTGAACCTGATATACAGTATGTAATTAAAATATATACTTGATAATTTATAAAAATCCAAAGGCAAATTACTGAAAAAATGACAATGCTGTGGGTATCAGTGGCTGGATCTCAATGGAGATACAAAATAAAATAAGCAAAAAGCTAAATCCAAAGGCAAATTACTGAAAAAATGACAATGCTGTGGGTATCAGTGGCTGGATCTAAATAGAGATTAAAAAAAAAAAGCAAAGAGCTAAATCAAAACGATAAAGTGAAACAGGCAGAAAAATTAGCAGAGCTTTCGGGCAACACTAGCCATTCATCACTGATGATTTGTAAAGAAATATATAAACAACAACAACAACTTTTTATCACAATATAAAATGTTGATGTAGAAAGAACAATTGTACTAGAAGATGATGATGATGATGATGATTCAGAAGATGAGGAAGACTATGATGCTGAAGAAGATGATGGTGAGGAGGAGGAGGATGAAGAAGAAGTTGAAGAAAATGCAGACACTGAAGATGCTGGTGATGATACGGAGGACTACGGGTTTCCAGGAAGAGAGGAGGTAAGTTGAGTCCACACAAAGTATTTTGTTAAAAGTGGACTGGATTACTGTACCACCGCTGTGAATTATAAAAATAAATATCTGGGTGGTTTGAAAAAGAAAATATAGGAAGAGCATTTAAAATGTAAATTTGAGAGCGTAATGTCTCCATACATCATGCTTCATTGACTTCTCCACCTGATGCATTGTGGGATAGTTGTGTTTCAATTTTGCCAGATATATTTTCATTTTTTGATCTCCCTTTATTTTGATTATCAAATTAGTCTTTTTACTTTTCAATGTATATCATTGGGATTTAACCCAATTTAAAATGCCCCTTGAGATGTAAATTCCTTTTTTGGAGAATTTGAGAGGGCCATCTTTGGTACCATGCATTTTTTATTTGTCTTTCAATTCAAAATAACATTTATTTTCTTACTTTTAAGTTCGAGATAGAGGTTTCTGTGCTTTTTCTTCCCGTATTGTATCAAAATGAGTCAAATCAGACATTGTATAATAAATGAAATATATGCTAATTTTAAATTTCTTTGTAGCCTGGTAGTGACAGTGGATGTACAGCAGTAGTAGCCATTTTAAAGGGCCAAGAACTAATAGTTGCAAACGCCGGTGATTCACGATGTGTATTATCCCGAGGTGGAAATGCTCTTGACCTCTCCGTTGACCACAAACCGGAAGACGAGGAAGAACTAGAAAGGATTGTCTTTGCGGGTGGGAAAGTGACCGAAGATGGCCGTGTTAATGGTGGCCTTAATTTATCAAGGGCATTAGGTAAGAGTTCAAAGTTGAGAATGTTGACAAAGATGATTTGAACGACCTATTTGCATAGATTATTAGGCAAGAGCAAGAACACTATGTAGTTTTGATTTATGATCATTGAAAAATTACATTACCTTTACTCGAGACCTTATTTGGATGATTGAATTTAATGTGTTTATAAATAAGGTATTTTTCTGTTTTAATAATTTTTGTTTTGGGTTTTTTTTTATGTCGAAGATATTTTTGTAATGCCATTAATTTTTCACTACTTTCTGTAGTACAATACATACAATAATATGTTTTTAATTTATTTTTTATATCAGGTGATCATTGCTATAAACAAAACAAATCATTAGCATTAGAAAAGCAGATGATATCACCTTTACCTGACATACGGAAAGTGACATTAACACCGGAAGAAGATGACTTTTTTATTTTAGCCTGTGATGGTATCTGGTAAGTTTTTTGAAATTGTTTGAAGTGAGAATTGTACTCTGGGTAATCCCAGTTTTTGGCATGGGATAGTTGGTCTAAGAGTGCCATAATCAGAAGCCAAGAAGGACTACTGTTGTGCATAGGCTTTAGAACATTTTATCCTAGCTTTAATAATGTGTTCCAAAAACAAACAACAATCAACTTGAGGGAGATATTTAAATAAATAAAGAGAGAAGGTAACTTCTACTTAATATTCCATGACATTATACAGTATGTTTGATTGTTTGTAATTTACATACTGTACTATTTGTTAGTTTGTTATACCATTCTAAGTATTTGGTACATACATAGATATTTGATCATTTTGTACTTGTATTATGTCATTATAAATAAATTGACCATTTACTGTTGAGTCATTTGTGGATGAAGTGCAGTGTTGGTCAGACTTTAGTGACCACCATCGGAGACCTAGTGTTAAAATACTTTTTTTTTTGTATTGCAGGAATGTACTTACAAGTCAAGAGGTAGTAGATTTCGTAAGAGAACGACTTAATCAAGACCATCCAGAGGGCGGCACTTGGACCTTGACTGCAATTATCGAAGAGGTAAATGAACAATTTATTTGGTATTCTTATTTATATTACTTACACATCTCAGGCACATATACAAAATATAAATATATAAAGACACATAAGCAGAATTAAATAATCAATAAAAATATAATAAAGGAGATCTCTAGAGCTGTCAGACAACCTTATTACAAATTTATAAGTTTATTTTTTATTTAATTACATTAAAAATATGTATAACAAAAGTGTTATTAAATTTTGAACATCGGCAACAAGTTACCCAAGGAACAAAAAATGTTAATATAAAGTTAGATTTTTTCCCCAAATTGGTCTTAAAATACTTAAAATATATGAGTATGGCATGTATGGCAAAATCCATAGGATAGTTACATGAATTTGCAGGATCTATCAGTTATAATTGTTTTACAGTTGTTTGATGCTTGCTTGGCGCCTGACACATCAGGAGATGGAACTGGGTGTGACAACATGACATGCATCATCGTACAGCTTCATCAAAACACTGTGACCTCCGCAAAGAAGAAACGCAAAGTGTCTGAAGGCGATGACAGTGATAGTAAACGGCCGTGCAAGGAATGAAAACTCTGGGAAACCATGCCTTTTATTAGATTTGTCTGATCAACTTTAGTGTTCAGGATTTTTATATTATTGTACTAGTACGGGTAATAAGCCCACACTCATAAGTTTCATGAAGGATGATTGTATTGTCATATCTTGGTCCTAGGGAATAAGCCTACTTGTAAATTTCATGTTTAACAGGTGTTGGTATGGTACTTAACGCAACCGACACAATGTAAGAAAATGTCCTTCCAATAATTGTGTTTGCCCCCGCCTGTGTGAAATCAAACGTGCTTGTTGCGAGTCAATGTTAGTTGCCGTAGACTTTGAACTGGTTCACCCCGCGTACTTTACAGTACATGCTGTACTATGTTTTCCAGTGTTCTTTTGCCATGATTTCTGGTAGCGATGTTTGTAGCACTGTTGAGTCCCACTTGTGATTGCGCAATACAGAACCTTGCGTCGCTACGTTGCATTCTAGTGGGAACCACACTTTACAGACCACTTCGTTGTCCCAAGGAATGTGTAAAATATATTTTCACCTCACTTCCCAGATAACCACAACATTTTTCCTATTCTGTACATTTTCATCATTGTTATTGAGTGATCATATATTGGGAGATAGGTTCAGATTGTAATAATATAACATATGTAGGCCTTTCTTGTGTTATCAAGATAGGTAGTACTATATTGATCAAAGATATGCCCCTTTGGCAAACCCTTGAAAATAATTTGTTTAAAACATAAAAAAGGGGTATAATACTTTTAAAATAGCTGTACATTGTTAAATCATGTTTTGCTTGAAATACTTATAATTATTATTTTGAACTAACCAATTTGTTTTTAAGAAGTTGAGATTTAATCTTTTATGTTATGAATTATGGAAGTTATTATCTTTTTACAACGTAATAATCTCATTCTAAATTGATTTGAATTGCTTTCCAAGTTTATTAATAAAGTCTGAATGTTAAAGGTTTCTGTTGTAGAACACAAATTACTGTAAACAAAAACCTATGCAATCATATCTTCAACCTTTATTTATTCATTTATTTATTTTGTTGATATTTAAATTACTTATTCAAACTTTGTATTTATCAAAAACTTGACAATCACAAATTCTATTTATAATGAGAAGAAAAGTTTTGCTTGCTAAAATGCTTATATTAAATCTTTTGCTGTTGTATAAATTTGTTTATTAATCATTATTATGATACAGTACCTACAATGAACAAAACCTAACAATATGTGCCAATTAAAATGTAAGCAAATTATTATTATTTGTAAGTGATGTGATAGAGTAATAATAAATAAAAAGAAAAGATTACAGCTTAATAATATAAAAACATGCATCAACATGATTACATTTGTGATAAAGCTGAACAATTTACTGATTCATTTTAATGTAACAACAATCATCTTAGATGAATTCTTATAAATTATGATGTTACTACTCTAATTGTGATACAAAACATTTTTTTAGATAAGATCTATTTGGATTTTTAAGATTGTAGTAACGAGATTAATTCACTTAAAACTATTCTTAAGTTAAACCAAATATCATTTAAACTTATTATACTATAGTAAGTTACTGTACTCCGTGTTATTTGTAATGTGCGGATAGTACTAAATCACATCACAGAAATAACCGAAAACAAATAGGAGGTACAAACCAAGTATTTCATGATGGCTTCTTTATCATCTTAATTTTGTTTTCTGTTCTCACAAAACTGTATTTTTTGTATCCTAGATAAACTAAATTGTCTAAAAATATTAATTTGATGCAAAATGGTATAGTGGAGTAGCTGGGTGGATCCTTGCTTTCTAATCCTGATGGTCAAAGTTCAAATCCTGTCGGATGTCCAAATACTCGCAACTGAAACAAGTACTACTACTCTCCAACTCTATATATTTGTAGACAAACCTGTATGGTATTAGTGTAGTGAGCTGACAACTCTCTAGTATGTTAGTGAGTCCGTCTTGATCCTGACATGAAGTAGAGCTCTATCTACATGGTATTAGTGTTGTGAGCTGACAACTCTCTAGTATGTTAGTGAGTCCGTCTTGATCCTGACATGAAGTAGAGCTCTATCTACATGGTATTAGTGTTGTGAGCTGACAACTCTCTAGTATGTTAGTGAGTCCGTCTTGATCCTGACATGAAGTAGAGCTCTATCTACATGGTATTAGTGTTGTGAGCTGACAGCTCTCTTGTATGTTAGTGAGTCAGTCTTGATCCTGACATGAAGTAGAGCTCTATCTACACTATCAAACTTTATGTGATGTGCCCATATATGGGCATGATGAGGTAATATCACTACCATATTTGAGCACATCACACTTTTGTTGTCAAACTAGTTTGATAGTGTAGACAGAGCTTAAAACTGTTTATTTGTACAATATGATTGCCATTTTGAAGGCTATTTCTTTGTTGAATTTGATGATCTGATCAATATACAGTATAAAAATGAATTTCATATTGAAATAAAAGTGAAACTTTCTGTTAATGATTTTCTTGGATTTTTATTTTGCTATAGTATGCATCAATTGTAGGAGATGAAGTTGGTAATTTTTAGACCAAATTTAAAGTTGTGTGTACTGAAAAACAGTGGTATTTGTGAAATACAATGATTTAATGAAACAATTTAAATTTAAAAAAAAAAGATATTCATTTTAAATGTATTGAATAATGTACATTTTTATTATCAATATATACACTTCAAAATAATATATACTGTACTGCAAATTTTAGACTAGTGAAAGACACTTTGTCTAACTATTGGAACGTCTTGAAAATTCAAACACACTTGGGACCAGACTTGGACTGAAAATCGTAACCATTATTGTCTTTCCTGTGTATCGCATAGCCAATGGCTTTTCACTTACGCTCTGTCTAAACTATCACACTTTATGTGACAAAAAAATGTGATGTGCTCATATATGGACATGATGTCCATCATATCACTACCATTACCATATTTGGGTATATCACTACCATATTTGGGCATATCACACTTTTTTTGTTTAACTAGTTTGATAGTGTAGACAGTGCTTTAAAATTCCATCCATAAATGTTATTTAAGGTAGATACTTGCTTCATGGAGCACAAATTTCCCCCAACTAAAAAAAAGTCTGGCTCAGAAACCATGTCCACTCGAATCTTATTCTAGCAATAGCACATTGATCCCACCACCCCCAAAAACAGTTTCCGCACCCCTGGTGCAGATTGCTGTGGTATTTACATCTGTACATAAAGTAATGCTACATGAACTTTAACCCCACTAAATATCCAAATTCAGTAACTTTGATTCTAAATACTCTTAGAGTTTTTGTGTATACAGTAGTTCTAAACAACTTAACCCATGTCAAACTATCTGAACTTCAAACTGAATCCAAATTGTATTAAATTCACCTTTTAATAAGAAAGACATTTCATTTCCTCAAAGGATGTCATGATACAGGACAGTTACAAAAATTGTTTTTAATAGAATGAAAAATTGAAATTTTAATTGGAAACACCCCACAAAGTACAGAGGCTATCAGAACAATTAACATCAATCAAAGACAATTATTTCTCTGCTTGATTTGATGCTTTGTTTGTTTCAGAATCTTCTTTTTCTTCCTCGGCCATCTCCACCTCTCCATCGTCTCCATCCCATGATGCCTCCTCATCTTCTGGTTCTTTCTTTCCTGCATCTAACTGTGCCTTCCTTAACTTTCTCCTATTACCAGAATCATAGTATTTCAGATGTCTGCCAATGTTATCAATTCCTGTCAAGCACTTCCTCCAAACTTTATCCTCATTTTCAGCAGGAAAATCGTAATTCTCCAGTGTCTGTTGTTTAATTATTTCCAGGGTGCTTTGATCGAGTTTTTGGTTACGGCGCCCTCCTTGGGTACGACCAGAGCACGTTGCCTGCATGAGATCTTCAGTTTTAAATAAGATCCTTGCTAGTTTGCGTGCAAATGCAGTTGGCGTGGTTGACTGTCTGAGAGCCATTTCCACCTGGCTTGGAGATAGTGGATATTCTTCCTCGGTCTCATCTCTCCACTCTATTTCAGATTCTATTTGCACTGTGGATTCCAAACCGTTAGTCCTGGTGGCCTTAGCTTCGCTTTGTTTCCTTTTAGACTTTGATGTTGATTCTGCAGCTCCCATGGCAGTTGGACGTTTAAATCCTCTTCTCATGGCTTCTTTGTTCCGTAGTTGTTCATCAAAATCATTAGCCATTGTCTGTGTTACGCCACTAACCGCATTCAACAGTGTTGATATAGGTTCAGCTTTCTCTGGCTGGAAAATCAATACACAAAACAGCTTATAACTCACTCGTATATTGTTTTTTAAACCTTTAGCAATTGAGAATATAAACAACTAATTTACTGATAACTGTACAAAGATAATCTTATCTAGCACTGTACAGATTAGTACAAATGTTCAGTAATACTGTAACACAAATGAAAAGTAAACACTTCTTTAAAAAAAATCCAACGATGGTTTTTTTTTTTATCTAGGTAGAAATAAATGTGGGTGAAATTACTACTAAAAAGATAAAAAAAACATATGGTTTACATTAAATTCTAAAAATGATTGAATACAATTTATCAGGCAATGTTAGACAAATAGTGTAGGTTACCTCCATAGATCCCCAACAAAACACTTGTCCTTTTTCAGTAAGTGCAATGCAGTGGTGCTGGCCAGCTGCTACCTGAACTACCTTCTCTGGAAGCTCTACTTCACCTGTCAACCCCTCTCTACCCTTAGGTTCACGACGTCCTAGAGCTCCTAAACGCCTAGCTCCAAATGTAAATACCTGAAATTGAACAAAGTAAAATCTTTTAACATTTCTTTTTTCAAGAGTTCATTTTTAATAAATTGTTTTATTACCTTTTGGCTATGGTTTATCAAATAAATTTAAAAAAAATGAAATCAAAATAATAATTAAAACAACAATAACAAGTATAGTATCTTAACACTGTACAGATTACATGGATGTATAAGATATACCACAATGCACTTCACTTCAATCATACCTTCACAAACACAAGAACACAACTGTAAGCGCCAACTTTGTATGCATCTAATACTGTTGTAATTAAATCTCAAATATAGCTCTGTCTACACTATCAAACTTTATGTGACAAACAAATGTGATGTGCCCATATATGGACATGATGATGTCATATCACTACGATATTTGGGCACTCACACTTTTTTTGTCAAACTTGTTAGTGTAGACAGAGCTTTATACAAACCTTTCCTTCGCTTGAGAGGCATATTGCATGGTTACTGCCAGAGCTTATCTGAACAATGTCCACACCTTCCTGAAACATAGGACGTGGGGTACCCAAGCCCAGCTTCTTGGACCTCCTTGGAGCTGAAAGAAAAATATATCAGTACAGTGTGAGTAATAATATTAATGTTTTCATAATACAGTAGTAAAACGTTCTTCTTCTATACATTACAAGATGTATTAACAATAGATAATAGATTCTAGTTTGCAAATGCGCAAATTACCTTCATCATCTTGATTTTCATGGGAGCCTGACATTTATTTTTTATTGAATCATCCTGTAACAAACAAAAAAATGCATGTAATAAATTAAAATAATATTATACTTGTATACTGTAGTAGAAATCGTCAATAACATATGCACCCGCACACCTTTAAAACAGATAATTATATAAATCAATCAATAATATGGCCAACATAAACTAAAATCAATTCAGCAATTATTATCAATAATCACAGTGTTGGACTAAGATTACAGGGTCGGATGTGAAAGAAGTATTAGTGGTAAAATATATTGCCATGGAAATCAGAATCATTTAGAGAAGGTTAGTTTATGTTCAGTTTATTTAGGATTTATAGGTTAATGATTTCATTACTTATATTTATTTGTATTGGTTATTTAGGTGTTTTTAGGTTGATTATCTAGGGATGTTTATGTTACACTTGGCTCATGTGCGCCTGCGCCTTTTACGTCAAAGAAATCTCAAAAAGTTTAGAATGATGGTGGAGGCTCGGGAGGGTGGGTACTTAGTTAGTACAGTAATATTAATAATATCCATTTAGGCCTACTGTACATAGGCCTAGCCTAGGCCTAGGCTAGTAGGCCTACATGGTTCGGTTTAATAAAAAAAAAATGAAAAAATCATACTTTAAATTAAATATTAATTTTTCCCTTTTTCTTCTAGGTAGTTTCTTGTTATTTTTTTTTTAAGCAGTTCATTCATAATTAAACACAAACATATTAATAGGAATAAAATAACATTACAAAAATACAGTACAGTACAATAATAAATAACATTCAAAAATGGAAAAGTTCGCGCCACCAAAACAACAACAGAAAACAAGAGGAGATCTTGATGCTGAAACGCGTGAAGCCATTGCTGCGAATGATCAGGGTACGTTGTGTGTGCTTGCTGCTTTGCAGCGGCACTGACCATTTGAAGTCACCATTCACAGAATGTATACTCTTAATACATTTTCTTTTCACACTAAACAACAAAAGAATATATATTTCACAATATGAAATAATTGTACTAGTCAACTAAAGCAAATAAGCAACAAAATAAACGCATTTTACCACACGATTGAAAATCTTCTTTTCTCGGTGACGCGTTGATAAAAAATTACAACGCGGTTGGTGACGCCGTATGAAATTAGCCTCGTTACAAAAATTGTTTAATCTACATTTATTATTACTAAAAAATCTAAGTGTTATGTATTGTATCTATAGTATAATAATATTTTAAACATAATAATAATTATTTTAAATATTTTTGATAATTTAAACAATTAACACAATTAACAATATAGAAATATTGTAAACGTGCCAAATATTCATACATTTAATTTTTATTCGATGTCCAGAGGGCGGTAGTCACTTTTTTATTGTGGTCGAAAGCGTTTTTTTTTTTACGTATCGTAGGCCGAGCCTAAAAAGCCTATAAATTATTCTCTTTTGAAGTACTAGGCAATTGCGGATAAGAACATATTATTATAATGGGAGATCGGTACAATATTCACAGTCAATTAGAACATTTACAATCGAAGTATATTGGAACAGGGCACGCAGATACATCGAAATGGGAATGGCTTACGAACCAGCATCGCGACAGCGTTTGCAGCTACATGGGCCACTACGACATGCTGAACTTCTTTGCTGTGGCTGAGAACGAAAGTCGGGCTAGGGTGAAATTTAACCAAATGGAAAGGATGCTACAACCTTGTGGTCCACCACCAGAACGCCCAGATGATTCATAACATTGTTTTCATGTTCTATTTTTTTATTTCCTGTTGATCACAGATGTTACCATTTTTAAACAAAAAATATTGATAAATTAAAAGCTACTACAACACACAGAAGTAAAAAGGAAGCGAACTATACTAGGCATATTTAATTTACGCCTATATTTTCTGCAACGACTCTCTGATACATCAATATACATGAATGACAATTATCATAGACTTTTACAATAGACTTTATGTACAGTCCTGTTTTCAAATGAAGGATATAGTGTAGATCATCGCACAGAATGAAATACAACAATAAACAATTACAAGCACTGCTGTTAATAACAATTATTATTAATAATTAGTATTATTCACTAATTATACGTGTTATGATAATACTTTTTATCATAACTTTAAATTGTGTTTGTTTTGAAGACAACAAGGATAAATGTCATAAGTTGATCAAGAACTTTGGATCTGTTCTCCCTCAAAATGATCAGCATAGCCGATTCTCAGTACTGTATCTACAAATATTATTCGTCCTGTCGTGCAGTCATCATAGACAATGTTGATACAGTGTTACGTCACATGTAATGCCTGTATCACAGGAGTAATATAACACTGTATCTAGACTACCTTAACTTTAAAAATAAATTATTCCACAATCAATGTATAGTCTATGATAAAATGTTTTTGGTAGGCAAATAAATTACCTTTGAGTATAACAAATAAGTTTGTCTTCGACTTTGTGTTATTTCTTGCATTGTGGTTTTACAACTGTAGCTTGGTGATACCATGTCTCTTTTTACCAAGCTTCAAATCCTGGCTTAACTAAAACTTTTCAATAAACCAATGTGATAGAAAAATTGTTAATTTAAAGACCAAATTACCTACCTTTGGTTTCATTCTGTTTTAAATGTCACTATAGAACACGGTGATCACATAATTTCTAAAAATTATACTGATATTAAAAACATGTTAGCAATTTAATGCTATAACAAGTCGTTTTGTAATTCTTTGTGTGAAGATCAGTCATAATTTACATTCTTAATTTTTTTAAAGAGCAGGGCCTATACTCGGAATAAAACATTACAATAATAAATGGCTGACTTATTGTTAATGGGGTCCAGGGATTTAAATCAGAAAAAAAGTGAGTATATCTAAAAAGATAAAAATTAAAAACCGGAAAGGAGTGAGACTTTAAGGCCTATATTAATAAATCAATATACTGTACTTTAAAATACAATTACAGTATACTAATTAGTTTATATTAGAAGAGGGATATTCAGCCACCATATAAAAACTACAACTTGGTTTATAAATGTCTACATCAAAGAAAGATTCAATTTATTATAACAAATACGTACAGTTTAAATAGTTCATTCTTATAAAAGCAGGCTCTCAATTTATCACTGTTTTCGACACATCAAAAGATATACAGGGGACTAAATAACGTGTTATATTATTATGTTTTTCTTATGACTAAATGACGTCGAAAAATTGTATTTGATTATCATCAATTATGACGCAATAGAACTTTTAAAAGTTGCGGTATTTAATTTACTTCGATTTTTTCCCAACCACCAATTTTTTTAATGTCGCCCTCTTTCTTCTGATTTTAGCACGTGCGCTAAAATTTCAAAATGGCCGCCAATAATAAACGTATTATTTACGTTGGTAAGAAAAATGTTGTATTATTAGTTAATTCTAAGAGATATTAAATTAATTTAGTTACCCAATTATAAGTCAATAGTCGATGAGTTAACCTGCAATTATTTCAATTAAAAATATGTATGCTGACAAAACGCTAGGCCTATATAATAAAAGCACTCCTCACTTCACTACTCAAGTCAGGCAGGCGCCGGAGGGGCAATCTCGTCGACGTGGTTGGAATGTGAATGGGATGTGTAGGCCTAGCCTTCTGTAACTTAGTATTAGTTTAGTATTAACTCTATCGTTCAAATTGTGTACAGTGCTTTATTACCATATATAAAACTCGAATACATAATATGCGTCCTCTTGTTTGTTGTCTTTTTCTTCCTAAAACTAAACTTTTATTTTACAAACTTGTTAAATTTTTATTTTGATATTCATCAATGATATTTTAATCACGCTTTAGCTAGCTACAGTAGGCCTACCCAACAATGGTATACTTATTCTATAGGCCTAGCTAGCCAAGTTCTGATAATTGGTTGAATAAAAAAATTTTGGAAAGACCACAACAATGCAATTGATGCCTGTAATATCTATTGTTTTTTTTTGTAGGTGGCTTAGCAGAAGAAGTAGATGAGAAGGTGCTGCATGCAGCTTTTATCCCCTTTGGTGATGTTGTCGACATTCAAATTCCTATGGATTATGAGACTGAGAAGCACAGAGGTTTTGCATTTGTTGAGTTTGAATTTGCTGAAGTATGGACAAAATTGAATTATTTTTCTAATTTCTGTATGACTTTTCATGAGTGCATTATAGTTTAATTATTAATAATGAGATTGTTTTGATTAAAATTTCTTTAAAGAGTTTTAACCTGCGACCTGAACCTCTAATTAATATACCTTCCCCAACACACAAGTATTATTTTTGTGTCCTTGCACTATAAGTATAAAACTACTAAATAAAAATCTAAAATTGAAATATAATATTAATACAATAAATGTTAAATTATCTACAAAATGTGTATTTAATTCATGATTGTATATTTTTAATATTGTATTTTATATACATTGTAATTTTGTAAAAATCAATTCAGTTTTGCTTTTAATATCCATTATATCAAATTCAATTATTAATGTAAACATTAACGAAAATTAACACTAAAGTAAAAGATAAAAAAAATGGCCGCAAATTGTATATGTTGCCTATGCTTAATACATATCTATACAGCTTCTAACACTATTTATTTTATATGTTGCCTATGCTTAATACATATCTATACAGCTTCTAACACTATTTATTTTATATGTTGCCTATGCTTAATACATATCTATACAGCTTCTAACACTCTTTATTTTATATGTTGCCTATGCTTAATACATATCTATACAGCTTCTAACACTCTTTATTTTATATGTTGCCTATGCTTAATACATATCTATACAGCTTCTAACACTATTTATTTTATATGTTGCCTATGCTTAATACATATCTATACAGCTTCTAACACTATTTATTTTATATGTTGCCTATGCTTAATACATATCTATACAGCTTCTAACACTCTTTATTTTATATGTTGCCTATGCTTAATACATATCTATACAGCTTGTAACACTATTTATTTTATATGTTGCCTATGCTTAATACATATCTATACAGCTTCTAACACTCTTTATTTTATATGTTGCCTATGCTTAATACATATCTATACAGCTTCTAACACTCTTTATTTTATATGTTGCCTATGCTTAATACATCTATCTTTACAGCTTCTTCTTTTATTTTCCCTACAGGATGCCGCTGCTGCAATAGACAACATGGTAATGTTTCTTTCTATATTTTTCACAGTAGCTCAGTTTTCTTTTTTACATAAATTTACTTTAAAAACAAATAAAAAAGAACCAACTTTACATATCTCTTTTTGTGGGCCTCACAAAATGTGAAATTCCAATGATTACATATCTTTTATCATTTTGTTTCATGTTTCACTTCATGTTAGTTGTTGACATAATTAATTTTTGGAAATATTGAATGCTAACCTATGTATGTTTATTAAACTTTTGTATCAGTTTAATTTTTAGATACTTATAGATAAGCTAGACTAATGTCAGTGGTCAATTACTTTAGTACTTTACCTACTGTACATTGTATTCTTTATTACAGAATGAATCTGAGTTGTTTGGAAGAACTGTTAGAGTAAATTTAGCAAAACCAATGAAGATAAAGGAAGGTTCCAGTAGGCCAGGTAGGATCTTTAAAATTCATTAGTTTCACACTCCACTCCACCCGATTTTGAGGTTTGTTTAGACTTAGGGGCCAAAAATATCACATTAGGATTAAGAAGGAAAGAAAAAAAGGAAAAAGAACTCATGGTTAAATCATCGAAGAATTCTAAATAAAAACTCTGGTTTCCTAATGTATTCTTAATAATTTCTTCAACATACTGTTGGACATATAGGACAATTAAACTCTTGTTAAAATCAGTATACAGGGCTGCAAATTAACTTTTTTACTTGGTAGCACTATCAAATTTGTATGATGGCTCATAATAATTTTTGGTAGCACCACCAATTTTTTTAGTAGCACCTTTTCATCGACAACAACCCCCTTCCCTCAAACCCCATCCGCGAAGATCCGTTTTTAGTTTAGTTGGGGGGGGGGGGAGGAGGGTATAAAAATAACTCCCCCCCCCCCACCCCGCGCTTGGGCGGGGGGATTTTTAAGTAATTATAGGTTGTTTCAATCGATTTCTGAGCACATAAATTGGGTTATGCACATTTTAGGCACTGGTCCTGATGCGCCACTTATATTCACGCAAGATTTATTCTTTTTACGGTACGGAAAGAAATTACTGCTTTGTATACGCGTAACCTTTCGTAGCCTACGCGTAAATAGACCGTAGGTCATTGTTCTCTAAACGTATCCTGCAATTTACAAAGTATTGTTCGTTGCCTACAATGTATTGTTTATGATAATATCTACGCGTCGATACACCAATGTCATCGCCTTTAGGAGCATGAACAATGGAAACAAACATGTATTTGTTGGCTAATTAAAATCCTAGAAGACGTTAATTTTTGTAGCCGCCCTACACATCGGTTGTCCTAATTTGGCAGGACATCCGCTGACGAGACGACATCGGGCCCGAGGCCCTCAACTCACGCAGAGAGAGTTTCGGCGGCCTACAGTACATGATTCAATCCGGCCATTCAATCCTACCTTGGTTTAGCGAATTATAAAAACAACAACACCTTGGCTAGGACGCAAACAAAATATATGCAAAATAAATATATATTCCATGTTAAAGATTTAACATAGGCCTTTGTAAATTATTATTACGATAAAAGGCCCGACCAGAATTTGGAGGGGAAAAACGTGCGAATCGTGGGAACAGTTTATAGAGCTGTATTATGTTTCATGTGACGCAAAATTCAGGTACAAGTACTCTGTTTTGTAGCCACGTGGTAAAACAGAGTATCGCGTTTCATGACATGTGACCAAAAAACTAGGTCTGTATTAATTACGGTCTTCTGTCGGCAGTCTTTTTGAGCGACCGATTGAACGTTCTGATACTATATTTAGAATGAATTGTTTACGATCTTTTTGTTTGCATGTTTTTGGATCGACTGGACGTTCGATATATTATTTTTATTAGTTGGCATAGTTCATTGTGTTGGATCGTGTCTCGTATACGTTTACATTGTAGGAAATTTATATTCACCGTTGTTGAGAGTAAAAAAACACACACGAATGAAACATTTACGAATAAAAAATATTATATTATATATTTCTTAGTAATGTACAAATTGGTCCTCTTCCGCCAGTCAAAATTAACACATTAAATAATAATTTTCACACCTTGTTACTTACTATAGAACATCGTGAGGTTGTTTATTGAGGTTACTAACGAAGCCAAACAATGTAACCTACAAAGCCAACAACGTAGCCTGTTTTATCTACGAAGCTACTTCGTAGGAAAAGCTGCGGTATTTTCTCTGATATATAATTTTCGATATTAATCAGAATCTGGAATAAAGTATTAAATCTACTGATAAACAATACTGCTGTTTAATCTATATAATGAATTTATTATATATATCATTAATTACATTATTTAGTAATCATGATATAACCATTATACTGCCTAAAAAATGCTGATGGCTGCGCGGCGACAATCCTTATCTGCTGCGCCCGCCCTGGCTAACTTCTGTGTACGGCGGTACAATTGTTTTTTTATATTCCTTCTTTAAAACGGAGGTGATTTTCCACGAGGTTTGTGTCGTCCGCGCGTCACACTGTGCTGTGTATTTGGTGTCCTTTTGTGTGATTGGGTAAGGCAGCATACAATAAATGGACGAACTTCCAATCACAACGAGTGTAAAATGTTTAGGGGCTTTGTACGCTTGAATGAACCTGACTCCTTTGCGGCGGCGGTGACTAGTGGAAACTCCTGAGCCTTCCGTAGAGTAGAGAGAGATTAAATTACAACACAGTTAAATAGGGAAAACACACCTGACTTCAATTTGAAACAACTCGCACAAGCAGACGATCTTGTCGCGCTATGCGCGACCTATTCTGTTGCTTTAGTCGCAAACAGAAAAATTAGGTCGCAAATGCGACCAAATACCCCTTAATTTGCAGCCCTGGTATAGGTATAAAGATTAGGATTTTAAAGATAAGTTACATTTTATTTAAATGTTTTTTAATAATTTCATTTCAATAGTTATTTTTCTCAATATTATTCTTCATCGATTCTTCTAGGCAAGAATAATTGTCTGATAAAGTTTCTGGACGATCTTAGAAATTCAATCACTCTACTGCAATCAAGTGTATTTTTCAAGTGTCCAATATAAAGTAAAAGCACAGTGTTTAACACTATACTAAACACTAGGAACAGTGTTAATACTATTATTATGTATGCATAGTCATTTCCATATTCCTCTTTTGGTTGTTCAATACATGGTAGTGGTGGGTTAACAATCTTAAGCGTCACAGGATTGTCACAAGGACGAGCTGGCTCTGTAAAGTCATTTTCAATTGTGCAGTTAATTATTGAATTATTCAGTTTTTCCTTTGCAATGAATTCGGTTGTAACCCATAGGTGGGTATCATTATAACAATGTGATGCTATCAATGATGTTGATTTCTTTCTTTCGATTATTAACAAATCAATGTTGTCTGGGGGAGACTTCTTCTCAGTGATGCAAGTTGCACGTACCGTATCATTCACCTCATACTCTGACTTTGACAGCTTACATATAGGATAAGGCTCACCTGTGATTTCTCGTACAGTTAAAAAAGCTTTATCTGAAAACTCGCTTTTAACTTTGCATTGATAATATCCTTTATCCCGACGTTCCACTACTTTTATGTGAATACTGTATGTCTGAACATTTGCCTCAATGCTAAAATTATAGTGTGGGTCATTATCTTCAATCTTTTCACCATCTTTCCACCAGGTTAAATCGTTTCTCTTGGCCTTTAAAGCGCATGTAAATTTAGTAGCAGTGCTTCCTTCATTAACTGTTTCATTACCTGGTTGTGATGCATATACCTCACTCTCAGCATTAACTGCCAATGTCATAAAACAAACGATTGCTGTAAAATTGTACATTGTTTTCTTGATTTTGACCAGCAATGGCGTAATATTGCCTGCTTAGTGTTTTTACATTCAATTTTGCAATAACACAAATAGTATAATATTGAATCTCTATTGACTATCTACAGTAAAAGACTTGTAAAAGAAATTCTTTTCTATTGTTATTCAGTCATGTGTATACATATCCTAGTAACATTATATGTCTAAACAGTCATAAACAATGTCAATACTTTACCACCATTTTTACAAATGATCCTTTTGAACTACCGTAAATGATTTAAAATTGTCTTGTGTGTTTACTACTACTCAACCGTGACACCAGTCACCAATTACAGAGTTCAACATTTGTAATTTTTCTCTGCAGCACATTTACATTAACATGAGTACATTATATTACAGTTTGGTCTGATGACAATTGGCTGAAGAAGCATGCAGGAGAGACATTAAAGAACCAGGAAGAAGGAGCTGAGAAAGAAACAGATGGTGAGAGTGCTGCTGGAGGAACTAAAAGACCTGCTGAAGATTCTGACCAGGTGAGTAGGTGTTGAAACACTTGCATATTGTAAGCAGGGTTTATACTCAAATATTTATAAGGTTGAGTTACATTCTGGAGAGTAAAATATCTTAAGCTCTGTCTACACTATCACACTAGTTTAACAAAAAAAAGTGTGATGTGCCCAAATATGGTAGTGATATGCCCAAATATAGTAGTGATATGCCCAAATATGGTAGTGATATGACATCATCATGTCCATATATGGGCACATCACATTTTAGTTCCCCTGATAATTAAGGCCTAGAACGCACAGTTGACCATGTCGATCTAGAAAGAAATTTGATGCACTGTAGGTTGTGTTGATAACCTATATCGGCATGGTTGACCGTGAGGATATAAAATACTGCATGCATGGGCATATGTGGCTATAGAAAACTGTAAATTACATTTTTTGACCATGCATATAGCCTTATACAAATGTTAAGATAAATACCTACTGTATGTCAATATATTTAATTCGTACCACATATTCTTAAATCATGCTTTACTCTATTCTTTGTATTGTCATTGAACTTTGAATTTTAAATACAATATCTGGTTAAATATACAGAAAGAAAAAATGAATTTCCCTTAAAATTGTCAAATTTTGCTATAAAAACCAGATACCTTTTATAGTAGTTAGATAGTTTAACCTAATGTAATAACCTGTCTGGTGACTCCTTAGAAAGTGGGTATACAGTGGATAATTTTTGTTATAGCATGAAAATAAAAAATTAAAGACACCTTCCCTACAATTTGTGATGTTTATATATAACTTTAAAAACATTAAACCAGGTCATTCCTTGTCTTAAATGTACGTTTTATGGTAAATTATGATAAACAGTGAGAATAAACAATGCACTACCTAAGTATCTCGCGGCGAATGACCTCTCCTGGACGGTCTTTAGGCCTAGCCAAGCTAGGCTTAGTTTTGTAGGCCTAGCTGGTAAACATCGGTAACGTACAAACATCGTACGCTAGCTACATACCTAGCCTGACGTTGTATAGTTGCTGCATTAATTTATTAATTGTCTTTCTATTTTTGCCAGACTCCGTTGATACAAAGTGGGGAAAACCCGGTATTTTCGCTGAAAAGTTAGGAGTCTTCCATTTGTTTTGGCCTCACGATCGATCGAAAAGTGGGTGAATTACAGAAGAAAAACAAAAATATCAATCCACGCGCAATGCATTTTGAGATTTATAGCAGGCCGCTATAATTATTAGAATCGACTTATTTTTCACATTTTTAACCAGGACCATATAGTATTAATTTTACATTAAATATAGTTTGTGATCTTAAATTAGATCTAAAAAACGTAGGGAAGGTGTCTTTAAATAAAAACACCGCGCCTGGCCTTTAATGTGTATTCTTGTTAGCCAATGTCATAATCAGAATGTTTTTAGCATGGACATGGAAAAACAAATTTTTAGTGTCCCTTTCACGCACAGTATTGTTTACAAAATTGTTTATTCTCAAAATAAAAGGTAAAACTATTTTATTTCCTAAAATTGTTGTTATTGTAGGCTGCAGGATCAGGACAAAAGAGGGCAAAGGTCAACCCTCAAGTGTACTTTGACATTAAATGTGGAAAGAAGGAAGCTGGTAGAATAATCATGCAGCTAAGGAGTGATGTTGTTCCCATGACTGCAGGTAGACTTTTCCTTCCCAATATTTTTTTCAGGCAGCTAGGGAGTGATAATTGCTTTTTCTTTTCACAATGTACCTTTTTTAAACTTCATATACATGAGATAAATCTCAAACAATCACTGCAATATTTTACTTTAAACATCAATGTAATTGCGTAATTGTATTTTTACTTTCTTAATTATTTTTTTTCAGAGAATTTTCGTTGTTTGTGTACGCATGAAAAAGGGTATGGTTACAAGGGAAGCATATTTCATCGCATTATTCCAAAATTTGTATCCTTTTCAGATGTTAAAAAACAGATATTGGCTTATTATTACCAATGAAAATAATTTTTCCTGAAACGATTTTTGATCAAAGTGCCTATCATTAAAAAAAAATGTTTCAAAAAAATTATTTTTTCAGAACAATATATCTTTAATATACTGTATAAACGTAATTACTTTCTATATTTTAATTTTTATCAGGTAAACATATTGTTATCCATCATTTTTTCCTTAACAAGATCTTTTGTAGATGTGTCAGGGAGGCGATTTCACCAATCACAATGGGACTGGTGGGAAGTCAATATATGGGAAGAAATTTAATGATGAAAACTTTGTACTGAAACACACAAAACCTGGATTGCTATCGATGGCAAACTCTGGACCTGGTACCAACGGATCACAGTTCTTCTTGACAACAGAAAAAACTGAATGGTTAGAAACTAATAATAATTTATTATTTAAAACAGTGTACTTTACTTTCCCAAAACCAGACACATCGGAGCTAGCCCAAAATGTCTGGTTGCCCAGAAAGTTTAGTTTTCATAATGCGCTAAATTGTAGGAAAGAATGTCTGACCATCGGAGAGCTTAAAATAACTTCTCTGTGAGTTTTTTGAGAGTTAACGTTTCTTAGGAGAATAGTCCGGTTTTGGTATTAAAGTTACTATGATTTCTTGGAAAAATGTCATTACTTTTTAATTTAAAATGTATATTTTATAATTTACCATGTCAAGAACTCAAATTCTAGTAAACATGACAATAAAGTTGATCTTGTTAAGTTCAGAGTTCAGCACTTTCTCTAACTTTTTTAACAATTTAAAAAATAACTTGTTGGAACTGAAATCATCATTATAATATTGATATTATTTTTCTTAATATGAATTCTTTTTTTTTTATCATAAGGATTTATTAATATTCAACCACTGACTTTTTGTACATATTAGAGAGGTTTCGCAATCTTACGAATACGATAACGAAAACGGATACGTCACGCACACGTATTCGTTTTCGTAAGCCATAAAAAAATCTGTTTCGCATGGCAATGAAATATTGAGGCGCGTCCAAAATATGACTTCGGTAAATTTGAACGAAGCGAAGGTACGTGTTGCTTGGTGCTTGGCTGCCTAGGCCTACCGTAACATCAAAGCGAGTGAGGACTTTAAAAACTGCTATTTATCTAAATTGACCTGGCATTTTAGTAAATTACTTTAGTAAATTACTTTCAATAAATCTATAATTATATTATAATCATGAATCATTCCTACTTCAAATGCAAAATGTGCAAAATAGATCAAAAACTATACTCGTTTTGTAGTTACGACTGGTGATATTCGTCAACACGAATACGCTTTACGAATATGAAATGGGGATCAGCTCAAAAGTTTCACAAATGTATGACGTATCCGTTTTCGTTATCGTATTCGTAAGGTTGCGAAACCTCCCTAGTAATAATAAATATAACTGGTGCACAAAAACAAAATATATACAAAAGCAAAAAAGTATTTCATTTTTCATAGACTTCAAATGTTTTGGTTTTTTTTTCAGGTTAGATGGAAAACATGTTGTCTTTGGAGAGGTAATCGAGGGGATGAACGTAGTGAGAGCGATGGAAAAACTAGGATCTCAATCTGGAAAACCATCTACAAAGGTTACCATCGCTGACTGTGGAGAGCTGGTATGAAGAAAGAAGAAAATGTGATAAGATGAAGAAAAGTAGCTGTGATTGGCCAGTGTGTCACTAAGACTTGCAGCAAGATCCTGATTGGTCTATTTGAAGTGTGTGCTTGTGATCCTGCAGTGTTGTATCTTATTACTGGTAGATACTTGGACAGGTTGTAGTAAGGTTCTTAGGTTTTGCACACTCAAACAGAACAGTGCATTGAAAAGTTAAAAATTGAAGTGATGTTAACCAGATTTAATAATTGTACCAAAGATATTTTCCTATTCTCACAGAATCATCTGAAGGTTAATTTTACAGTTTAACAAATACAATACAACAGTTCAACTATATAATTTCATTTTATTTATTACGCAATGTATAGATGTAATATAATAAGCCTCTATTTTAATTACTGTTGCACAAAAAGCTAAATTAAAACCCATCCTTTATTCAAAGCAAATTCAAACAAAATGTAAATTTCTTTACTATAGTTGCACATAGGTTAAATTTGATATTTAATAAAGCATTTAAATCATAATTTGTTTGATTAAAATACAAAATGCAATACAATGACATTGTAACTAGTTAACACATTGACTGCCAAGGCATTTTCCGTAATTTCTGTCCCAGTGCCAAGTCCCGTTTACATATTAAATTACAGTTTGAAAGTGTAACATCTGGTCATATATCTGACCCCCATCCTCTGACCCACCCTATCATCGAGAGATAAAAACAGTAAACCATACTGAATCATTTCATCCTTTATTATTTTTATTTACTATTAGCGCAATTTATGACATGTTTGAGATGATTATATTGAGTGTGAGGGCGCCATCGTATCAACCATATTCAATGCATGAGGGAATAAACACAAACAAACATATGACATTTATTTTTAGATTATCGTTTACGTACATCATTCATAAACTGCCATGCGATAATTCCTGTTCCAATCACCACTGCCAGCGATTCTACATACAATACAAAAGTGCTACGATTTTGACGTAGTATTACGTCTTGGCAAGTAGCGAAACGCAATTTTTGACGTATAAATACGCCGTGGCAGTGAACGTGTTAAGTAAAATAAAATTTTAATCTATGCAAAATGAAAAATGTCGAGAGTGTCAGAAATTTGAATTATTTTTTTTTGTATTTAAACTATAAATTTAACCATGTTGATCTGTATTTTGTTAATGGACATTACTCTTTCCAGGTTTGAATATTAACATTATACAGTACATATAACATAATACTAACTATATTTCTATTAATAATATTGTTTAAAAATGTTAGTAATTAAAATGGTAGTGTAATGTTTGTTCTTATTTAAATATTTCTGCTATATCAATTCAGTTCAGGAATTTATATTTTTTTTCTTTTTTGCTTTGTAAATGTTGTGGTTGAAGCTCAAAGTTTCTTACTTTTCTTTTTTTTCAAGGCTATTTTAATTGTAACTGTATTTTATTATCCTCTTTTTAAATATAAATTGCATAAATCTGTGTTAATTTGGTATCCATGTTAAAATGTTTTTGTTGGCACTTCAGTTCCTTTGTCTGACTTGTTACCTTCCATTAAGGGAATGTCATCATTGTTTGACTGGGGTCTCCGACACTTATTATACATAATATACAAACAAGACCTAACAATAAATGGTAACACAGTGAATACTATTTGAAATACAAGTATTGTAATCAATAAATTTCTAATAGTATCTGTATGTTCTTTGTACTTGCATTCACATTTACACCTATCTGTTGGCTTATCTTCTGGTTTATCTGTTGCTGATTCTGTACTTCTATTTGTGCCTTCTGTAGGTGCAGATGGTGTTGGCATTTCTTTGGTTGTAGTTGTTGGATAAGTGGCAATGATCTTGTTGCAACTTCGAGGTGCAATATTAATAGAAATGTCTGAGTTGGAAATTGTGCAAATTGCTTTCTTTCGTTTTGGATCTGCTTTAAACTCTGATGTGGCCCATAGATGTGTTGCATTACCACATTGACATGTAGTGTCTAGTTTATCAGATGTTGGCGTTGACATATGTACCTCATGTGAGATTGATAGCTTTTCATATTCTGCCTCAGAATGTATTTTATAAGGCGGTGACTTAAAAGATTCATGGTGTTCTGCCTTAAAATCTATATCATCAGCAGGCCACTTGTTCTCTGTGATACAAGTCATTTCCACCATCTCATATTCTTCATACACTGACTTTGACAACTCACATATAGGATAAGGCTCACCTGTGATTTCAAATACTGTTAGCCATGCTTTTTCAGATTCTTCTGTTTTTCCATCCTTCGATACTTTACATTGACCTTTATCTGTGCGTTGTACTGTGTTTATTTCCAAAGTAGTTTTTTTCATCTGATTTTCATTCCACCAATTGTAATGTTCATCTTTTGTAATATTTGTGGAATTTTTCATTCACATTATTGTTTCAGGTTGCACATCCAAAAGGCATGTAAACCTGACATTAGTGTCTCCTTCTTTGATTGTATCATGTCGAGTTACCGGTCCTCGTTGAATAAGTTCACAATTCACCAAATAAATGTAAAAAAGTAAACAAAAAGTACTTTTGATTGTAAAAAGCATTGTGGTAGGTTACAGTATTATTTTGTCTGCAGGCTCTTTCTCCAATTGAATGAAAGCAGCTATCAACCAACTGTCCAACTAAGGAATATTTCGATTTCTTACACCTAGCACCAATATACATGAATAACTTCATTATTTAATACCATTGTTTGTGATACAAATGTTCTTTGTAATTTTATAATGATATCAATCAATATACCCTAGGCCATTATTGGAATAATAAACATTACAAATTGTTTGTTTACATAGAGGAACCATAACAATACTGTAATCTGGTTTTATAATGGTAAATATAGAGATATGTCTATGTTTTACCACCAAATTGATATCAGTGGTTGCTTTTATGTGTTGCATATTTTAACATCTATGTTATGCCATTGCATTTTCTTCTTTATCAATTTCTGACCTAGTAACACAATTCATTTCCTACCATAAGATGTCAAGAATAATGAGATAAAATTTAAAAGTTTTGCACCTATGTCTTCTGGTATTTCTTGACAGTTTATCATTGCTGTAGGCTTAATTTTCCTTCTAATGGTTATCTTTTGTAATTATAGTAATTTTTAATTATCATTTTTTAAGGATGGAACTCTATGAAAATATAGTAGTCTACATGACTTAATCCTAACTATTGTTATTACAACAAATAAAAAATCAAGCATCATATTAGAATTGACAACCTTAAGATTAGTGTTACATACTGTATTTTTCTTTATAATAACATGTTATTTTCATTGATTAATAATGGGACATCTGATGGGAGGAAATCTCAAATTGCTTGCTTTGTCTGCCTACTGTTGTAGTAGACAAGTGCTAGGATGGATAAGAATAGTAACAGATTTATATTATGCAATCCATCTAATGTCTTCTATGTTGCATTCACATGTACCATTAGGATCCTTCTGAATCTGTTCATAACAAAAAGAATATAGAACTGTGAAAGTAAACCATATTAATATCAAATTGTCATTAATTATTCATTATTCAAAACATCAATTTGCAAAAAAATATCTATGTATGATTAAATGTATTTTAGTTGTCTTACTTTATATTAATATAACTTTTTTTATATAATATAACTTCTGGAACTTTAGTAAACGATTATCCATTCATTTTTACATTCACATTTATTGTACACTCATTGTACTTGACATCTGTTTCTTTGTTATCAACTGTTTCCCTTTTTACCCATTGCCATTCCTATGCTTACCTTTGTATTAGGAAGTTGTTGTAGAGTTGTTGGTGTTTCTGTGATATTTGTTGGTGAATGAATCAAAAGACTCTTGTCACAATACCGAGCGACACTAGAAATTGTATAGTTGAATATTTTACAAACTATCTTTGTATTATTTAGTTTTGAATTTGCCTTAAACTCTGATGTGGCCCATAAATGTGTAGCATTACCACAATGACATGTAGTCTTTAAGGGTTTAGTTTTGTCCTGATATTCTGTATAAAAGTCAATATCATCAGGAGGCCACTTGTTCTCTGTGATACAAGTCATATACACCATCTCGCATTTCCCATACTCAGGCTTTGACAGCTCACAAATAGGATAAGGCTCTCTTGTGATTTCTAATACTTTCAAGTATGTTCTTGCAGATTCTTCTGGTCTTTTACCTTTCCAGACTTTACATTGATAATAGCCTTTATCTGTACGTTGTACTGTGTTTATTGTCAAAATAGCTTTTTTTGTCATCTCATCATACGTCATTCTGTAATGTTCATCTTGTGTTATATTTTCTGAATCTTTCATCCACTCGTACTTGTCAGGTGCCACGGTGAAAAGGCATGTGAACTTGGTTTTAGTGCTTCCTTCAGTGACTTGTTGTGTTTCTTCACTTTCTGGTTGTAGAATAAGTTTCTCACCATTCGCCAAATAAATGTAAAAAAGTAAACAAATATTAAGATTTAACATCATCGTGGTAGTGCAAAGAGATGGGTAGTTGTATGCAGTGTTAGTCCTACAACAGTTTTGTCAAAAATGTTTATACCAGCACGTCAGCAGCAACTCGAATTAACCGCATCATTGATATCATTGTTTACAATACAATGTTCTTTTGAATTTATTTGTCAAACTTCAACCATACACCATAATGTATTTATGTTATTGATTAGCAGTAAACAGTTGATGGGTTATTGAAAATTTGCTTACTTACTGTACTTCCCACATCTATCAAAATTACTGTTTTTGTTACTTTTCATCAAATGTTTCCTTCAGTCGCATATAAAATGTGAATTATCAGTAGAAAAATTTTGTGTAATTGACTTCAATGAGATGTTTTCTTTGATGCAAAATTCTATTAAGTTTACAAAAAAATGATACTTTTTGCAATGGTTTTTCTGCTTTGAAAAAGAAAATTGTTATTAACCAGCAGTTACTGGTATTCTAGGTCTAGACTGTGATTCTGCTTAAAACAACCACATTTTGGCACATATGGTATGTCATACATTTTTTTAATTTTTAATTTTTATTTCTTTATTCTGATATAAAATCAATAGGATAAAAACACAAATAACACAAATACATTTAATTGAAACTGATCATTTTCAGAACACTTTGTTTGAAGAGAAACCTCACGTTTTATATATTTACATATAACTATAAACCTATTAATTATGTAGATGTTTAAAAAAATTCAGTTGCAGAATTGTTTTCTATGTGTGTTTGAGGTGTACTTTAATTTTACTAAAAAGACATCAAAAACAAACTATCAGTATTGTGCACATTATATGCACATTATTATTATAACTAATAACAAAATAATCCATTTATTGTTACATTCACATGTGTACTTATTAGCATTTTTGTCTGTTGTTGTTTCTGTAGTTATCTTTGAACCTGGAGTTGTTGTCTCATCTGTCACCCTATCATCTGTTTCATCAGTGGTTGTTGTTGATTGAATGACAAGACTCTTGCTGCAATACCGAGCATCACTAGAAATGTTATGGTTAAAAATTTTGCAAACTACCTCCATCAGTTTTGGATCTGCTTTAAACTCTGATGTTGCCCATATATGTGTTGCATTACCACATTGGCATGTAGTGTCTAGTTTCTCAGATGTTGGCGTTGACATATGTACCTCATGTGAGATTGATAGCTTTTCATATTCTGCCTCAGAATGTATATTATAAGGCGGTGACTTAAAAGATTCATGGTGTTCTGCCTTAAAATCTATATCATCAGCAGGCCACTTGTTCTCTGTGATACAAGTCATTTCCACCATCTCACATTCTTCATACACTGACTTTGACAGCTCACAGATAGGATAAGGCTCACCTGTGATTTCAAATACTTCCAAATAGGCTCTTGCAGATTCTTGGTTTTTTCCATTCTTCCAGATTTTACATTGATAATAACCTTTATCTGTACGTTGTACTGTGTTTATTTCCAAAGTAGTTTTTTTCCACTGATTGTCAGTCCACCAATTGTAATGTTCATCTTCTGTAATATCTCTGGAATTTTTCATCCACACTAATGTTTCGGGATTCACATTCAAAAGGCATGTAAACCTGATGTTGGTATCCCCTTCTTTGATTTTCTGGTCCTCGTAGAATAAGGTTTTCACCATTCACCAAGTAAATGTAACAAAGTATACAAATAGCATTTTTGATTAAATACATTGTTGTGGTATGGTACTGCTGGTGTTGTTCTGTTAGTTTACACACAATCACTGCCCAACAGTAAATAACATAATGTTAGCAATAAATGAGTTTATACCAAATAGCAGTTACTAAAACAGCATTTATTTTAGATTATGAAGAAACATGAGATAATTAATCTTATTTATCTTTAGTATGCAGTTTATGTATAATTATTACAGTAAGCAAACAATACTAAGCAGAAGTTTAACTTAATATTTTGCTGTATCTGCTGCAAAATGCATACAGAAAGTTTTGTTTTCAAGTTTTATATCAACAAAATATTCTGTTTGCAATAAATGAGTTTATACAAAATAAGATTACTTATGAAGAAACCATTAAACTTATTTATCTTCTGGTATGTAGTTTATGTTTTTACATAAAGCAAATATAATTATTACAGTAAGCAAACAAGACTAAACAGAATTAGTTTATTAAATTTAATAATATCCGTGTATATGCTGCAAAATGCAAAACAAAAAGTAATGTTTTAAAGTCTTTTATAAACAACAAAACTATTCTGTAGGAATTCTGCATTGATCTATTTCGGCTCACAAAAGCAATAGTAAATAACATATCTTATATATCTAGCAATTAAAATAGCATTAGTTAATATAGATTACTCATGAACTTTATTTGATAAGCTAATTTATCCTCTGGTGTGTAGTTTATGTATAATTATAGTAAACACACATTACTGAGCAGAAGTTTTTAATATGTGCGGCAAACAGACATTTACATTTTATATAAACAAAAAAAGCTATTTCGCAGAAATTCTGCATTGGTCTATGTCAGCTCATCAAAAAAGAGATACATTAAATACTGCCTGCTTAGAGGTGCACTATAACATTTGAGGTCCCCCAAGTGAAATTATATTTTTCAAGTGATTATATTTTCCCCAAGCACATACAGAATTTCAGAGAGTGAAATTATACTTTTCTCAAGGGACTATATTTTCCCCAAGCATGGTATTGAGGTTGACTATAACTATAAATTTATTTCAGACAATTCAATTGCATTGTTTTCTGGATTTATTTGAGGTGGAATTTTAATTTTACCAAAAAGACAATAAAAATAAACTATCAGTATTATGCAAAGTATTATTATTATGATTAATAAAAAAATAATCCATCCATTGTTACATTCACATGTGTACTTATCAGCATTGTCATCTGTTTTATTGTCTGTTGTCTCATCATCAGTTGTTTCCTCCTCTTGTTTACCTGTTGTTGTTTCTGTACTTATCTTGGAGACAGTGACTTCTTCTGTGTCTAGAGTTGCTGTCTCGTCCATCACCCTATCATCTATTTTGTCAGTGGTTGTTGATGACTGAATGACAAGACTCTTGTTGCAATACCGAGCATCACTAGAAATTTTATAGTTAAATATTTTGCAAATTATCTTTGTATTAAGATCTGGATCTGCTTGAACCTCCTCTGATATAGCCCATAAATGTGTAACATTACCACATTGACATGTAGTGTTTAAAGTTTTAGGTCTTTCATCATCAAGATATTCATTAAATTCTATGATATCAGGAGGCCACTTGTTCTCTGTGATACAAGTCATATACACCATCTCACATTGCTCATATACTGACTTTGACAACTCACAGATAGGAGGTTGTCTTGTGATTTCAAATACTGTTAACCAAGCTTTATCTGAAAACTCACCATGAACCTTGCATTGGTAGTATCCTTTATCCTTACGTTCCACATTATAGATTTGAATGGTGTATTTAGCATAAGTTGTTTCGTTTTTAAATATATACTTTGCATCAGTAGGCTCAATCATATTGTTGTCCTTCCACCATATTACATTTTGTAATTGAACTTCAGAAATGCGATCAGTTAAAATGCATGTAAATGTAGCAGTGTTTCCTTCTATTACTGTTTCATTACCTGGTGGTGATAAAAATACCTCACTCTCACCATTAACTGCCAATGTCATACAGAATATGATTGTTGTAAAACTGTACATTTTCACCATTGATACGACAAACACATGATATTCTGACTTTGATGTTTGCAATTCACACAGTTAACACAAGCAGTATGTCAGACCTTTTCATAGAAGTTACCGATACAAAAACAGTATGTATAGCATGGAGTAAAGAATAAGAGGAGACACAACTTGAATAGTTCAGTCAGTTCATCGTGTTTCCCGCTTGCTTAAGGCTATGCTTGTAATGAGTATTTAATAGGTGCTAAACACTGCCGTTACGTAACCCAATTAGCAAAGATTACAATGTTTTACTGCCCGCGGTCAATTTTGGTGTTAGTACACATGCGTATTAGGACGTCACAATACTCTTGCTAGGCGATGTGTGCGTTCAAACGTGAAAGGTGTACTATACTGTTTGTAGACCTACTGAACTTGTATTCCGACCTTGTTTATTAATTTTTATAAAAAGCAGCGCTATTCTACTGGATATCTTTTATTAATAAATTAATAATACGAGTTTTATACGGCACCAATAAAGGAATTATATTTATATGGTTTACTGTGTACTAAATGTTGGTAATTTCTCCAGACAACTTATCATGAATCATGATTCACCAGTGGTGGTGCCAGCGGGGGGCTACGGGGGCTGTATCCCCTCCCTTCCCCCGTCTGGGAAACGCGAGTACTTTTCGTCGGGGAATATAATATACAGTAAAAAAAAATCATTCGCGTTCACTTCGTATAACTTCAGCGCCTAGAAAAACCGCGACGTTCCATTTTTTTTAGTACGTTGGAGCGGAGAGCTATTGCACTTTGCATGCCAGCGATCTAATAAACAATGAATAGGTATACGCACTTGTCTGGCGGTTCCCCTTTGTACGAATTGTTTAACATTGGACCTGCTCCATTGCGGTTTACGTGTGATATCATGTTCCATCCAGGGACCAGAATGTGTACTGTACTAGTTACTTTCCAGGCGAAGTTTACAGCTGCGTCAGTCGTGATCGACGTACGCAATACAGCAAAAGGGTACGAATAATGTTGGCGATCTATTGTTCGTATGTCCGATTTTTTAATTTTACGATTAACCGCTATGTACCGAACTGTACATAATCCTTTTAAACAATGGCTTATAATTACAAAAGAGCATAGACTATATTTGTACAGTAATTGAATTTTTAACGAACACATATAATTTGTAGTTGTTGTTACGTGTTGATACTAAACGAATATTCTCGTAGTACCATTTTATACCATATTATATAATAACGACCAACCGAAAACTAAAACTAATTGATTAATTTCTTCTTTGATAAAATATTACTACTATTTCTAACGTTATTGCAATTATTAATATATAAATATAGACCTACATAAAAAAACCTATTATTATTATTGATATTGTTTATTTTTACTATAAGGCGCGCCTATGCCTGAACCTATTAGGCCTACCGGTTACGATATGCACTAAATATGTCCATCATTATGGGATTAAATATTCTTATTTAGTTAGGCTATTTATTAAATAATAATATATTACGAACTGAGGCCTACTATGTAGTAGGCCTATGTGTAGCCACAAATCGTTAAACGATATATAATTTAGTCCTACAATTTCACTGAACTCTAAGTATGTGATCGTAAAAATCATATATTTTATGATATTAATATCATAAATAATTTAATTATACAATATCAGACTAAAATAGAAGAATTTTAGTTTTGCTAAACGGTCATAATATAGACTGTAACATAAATTAAATGTCATATACTGTAATAAAAATAAGAAATTGTGTCGTTGGAATTCTAATATACGTATATTTTTGAATATTCATGAGAACAAATTACATAATTTTTTTCATGCGCGCATTTGCGCGCACTAAAATATGATTTTAAAATAAGTTGGAGTCTTTAATATGCTACAAAATGCACTAGGGTTCGTAAATTAAAAAGTTGCTTAAACGGTCAAATTTCGATTTACCAAATGATACGTCTATGGCTTGATAAAAAATATGATTAATTTGTTAGCTGGTATAAAAACTGCGATATCTCCGTGAAAATTTACTCGATTTTTAAACGGTTTTTTTGAGAAAAAAGCTCAAAGAACAATGAACAACTGCACAAAGGTCATGCTTCACTATGATGTATTAGAAACTACTGCGCATGCCTCTGTTTACTTTTCTTGTCACCGATGTCATGCCTGGCTTCTTCCTTAATTAGGGTGTTACGTAATCAGAGCCGACTCTGCAGCGAGCTGCACGAGTAAACAGGATGTTCTTCAAAGGATCGTTATGGGAAGTTTATTACCCTATGCTTAAGCACTACCGCACAGCGTGATACTAATTGGATTAACTGGATAGCTAGGCCGTGTTGTGCCTCCTCTTATTCTTTACTCCATGATGTATAGTCATGCATCTTAGCAACAACCAATCCAACGATGTAGCGTTTTACTACCAGTACCATTAGATTAGATAAAATCAATAGAACTTTAAAATATCATTACTTACATCATATAAAAAGAATAGTTTAAATTAGGTATATATCATAAAAACACGATCTATCTACGATTAATCATGATTAAAACACGTCACCATAACATAAACATTATTAATTTTTGTTCCGACACTGACTTGACAAGCATAACAATGTTTTGGGTTTATTCAGCTAAAGACTGGGATGATGGGCTTTCGAGTAGAGTGTCTGTCACTATCTTTACGTAGCCATCTTTGTTTATATTTTCCTGCAGGTATTGTTATTTGTATTGTACTTGCCTGAATAAGGGTTAGATAATAGAGCTGTGTATGATTTTATATACCATAGTAATAATCCATAATAATTATATATATTTTCTTGTAAGTAAATTCACCATGATAGCAACTGAATGTAGAAATAAAACCTATGCCTATAGAAGACAATAATTTCTTTTGAATTTATTATTATTCAATCAATATTCCCCAGGCCATTGTTACAATGGTAGGCCATGTAGCAGATACGCTATACATAATAATAGTTACAGAAAATGAAAAAAAAAAAATGAAAATTTACTAAGTTATATTACATACTTGAATGACTTATCAGTTTTAAAAAACATTTAAAGACTTTTTTAAATTTTAACCAATGCTATGACAGTATGTGGAGTGGCGCTGATTATGAGCTTATCATAAAATTGGGCGCTATATCAATGTTAATGATGTATGCTTTACGTTCTTATATTTTTTATCATATGTAAAAGCTATTGTAAATTAGGCACTTGTACATAAAATGATTGCTGTAAAAATGTACATTTCCACCATTGATATGACAAGCACAAGATTCTTTGTCAGACCTTTTCATAGTTACTGATAAAGAAAGCAGTATACTTGCGCTTGTTTGGCTACTCTGTATGTATAATCATAAAACTCTTCGCGATCTGTGTGAGAAAACCTTCTCAACCGTGACGAGTTGTAAACAATTCTAATTAGCATAATGCATACTCGTGGTTTGAAATCTTTGTTTACTTTTGCTCGCGACGATTTTCCAGACCAAATATAATCAAATTAATTTACCTGTTAATTACGTAAACTTTTTGTTTTTGGTTCGAATTTTCAACTTAAAGTGAATAACTTTAATATTACTTTGATATGGCTAATTTAAATTTAGAATATTTTGACCTTTATTTTTTGTGTTTCAAGGGACAATACATCTGTACTGTATTTTTATAGCAGTGCCGGTAGATTTATTTTTTTTTCTTACAGTGAAAACTCACCATAGGCTGTATAACATGTAAAAGCTGAACCAATTATCTATACAAAACACCGAAGTAATATTACATAACCAAAATATTTGTTTAAAACTAATGAAATATAAATAAATAATACAGGTCATGTTTTGGCAGGTTATCGGGTTGGCGGCTGGCCATCTATCGTATAAAGCAGAAATGGGTTCAACTGTATTATAGGTGTTGGCCATTGTTGGTTTCTTCATTCAATTCAATTCAATTCAAATTTTTTGATAGTAATTGTTTTATCTCCTTTGTGGAAGTATTTATCTTCATATTAACAAAAACTAACTGTACTAATAGGCATATTAGTACTGTTATGAATACGCCAATATTCCATCCATTGTTACATTCACATGCACTATACACAGGCCCGTAGCCAGAATGCATCAGAGGGGGGTTTTCTTGACACCAAGTATTTTGCGAGCGCAGCGAGCAACTGTAGGCTGGGGGCCAGGGGGCCGCCAAGGGCCCCCCCGGTGGGGGTCCAGGGGGCGAAGTCCCCTGGAAGCTTTGGCTCTCAGAGCAATTTCGGTTGTTTTAATAAGCTTACAGAGACATTTTTTACCTACTAAAATCTGAGTTATGCAGAGAAATTATATAGTACAGTATTATGGAAGTTAGTAGTACTGATCATGAAATACAGCTTTATTGTTGCAAAAAAGTATATTATATTAGGCCCTTAAATAATTTCTTATCCTATAAACATAAAAAACAAAGAATACCGTATATTTCGGTGTACAAGTCGCACCTGTGTATAAGACGCACCCATAACGGAGACTGAAATATTAGTATTTATGTAGTCGATGCATAAGACGCACTTATTTCTAGGCCGAAATTTAAACATTTTACAATCAAAACAATGGTATTTTAATAATAAAACAACGATATTTGAGACATATTTATTAGAATCAAATGATATAATTTTGTTTGATTGCCTTTATTACATCGTAATCAGTCTCTACTTCAACTACTACTACTACTTAAACTGAACATTCAATGAAAAGGGAAATCCCCATATTGTTTCAGTTACGATGCACTGTGTGGGTAGGGCTAGCCTATGTCATTTAAGTAACTTTAATTTCATATTATTTAAATATATACCTTCTTATTGTGTGTATGACCATTATAAGATCAATCCAAATGATGTTCAGTTTTTTGGGCTGATAATGAACCAGGAATTTCCATGCATGCATTACAGCAATATGAGGAGAAAAGAACACTAACCATTAGTCTGGGCTCCAGACGGAGTTTTTTCTTAATATTAGTAAAAATATAAATATTTTTGCACATATGGCGTTTCATACGTGTATTACTTGAGTTTGGATACTCCGTCTGGGGAAACACGCAAATGTCACGTGGTTTGACACCAAGAATTCTTGGTGCATAGATTATCCGGTTGACTAGTTTCAGCTGCATGCGATTGGCTACTCACTCATACACTGTTTTAATATTCATATTTCAGAATTTCAAGCGCATGCGCTATGTTACGTTTAGACAATATGTACTTTGGGTACATTGATGAAAGTTTCTGAAGGCTAGAAAGGATTTTATATGGATCATTTAATCAGGGAGATGTAATTTACATCTCCCTGATTTAATATTACGCGGAGATAATTTGATTTAATTCCCACCCAGACCTGTCCTGTTCTGTGTAGTGGTGTAGCCCTGTTGTGTGTGAATCCTGTTGTGTGCCGGTGGTGGTATTATGTAGGCCTACCTTATTGGCGTTTTATTTGGCAGGTCATACGTGCGCGTTGAGTAGGACCTACGAAGGAGGCATAGGCTAAGGACTAAACAATTAATAAACAAAACAACTTGGCAACACGATTTCATATTTTAACAGTCTCGATCGTACATTCAGCACTGTACGTTGGCCTACTCGATCTTTTTCATTTTGAAACAAAATGATCATTGGTTGATTCGAAATCCATATTTACATACCGCCCGCCCCATATAGCCAAATACGGTATGATAACCTACGTCATTCTTATCGGATGTTTGCGGTCTGCAAATCGATTTCTATACGTGTTTCACAAGTCTGTATTTTCGCGGTCGAAATAAAAACAAATAAATTTTTAAAAAAACAATACAGACTTGGGGCAAGTCTAACTAACCATGTGCTCCTTGCCTGGTGGCCAGCACTGTTGGCCATATACACTATGAGATTAGGGGAAGCTACTTAACACAATAACAACACACTCTTTTAGATATCGCTTGACATACGAACTATTGCCTACATGATTATAAAATTATGTGATTGTTGACATAGAGATGTAATAAAAATAAACCACCGTGATCAAGGGAAATAGTTATTGTGTAATTAAAATGTGACACCACCGTAATTAATGGACTCTTCCATAAATGTGTTGCGCTGTGATGCTGCATGCTGCTAGTACACACCCGCGAGTTCAGAGGGTATTACTAGGCCTGGGTAGAATATCTAATGCGTACTGTAATATTAATTAATACAGTCGAGGATGACAATTTACCTTAACTAAAAATTCAATAAACTTGTTACCACACTGTGGTTAGACAGGAGTGAGTAACTAGCGAGGCCTACATTGCAGAGTAGTACACTATTTTTAATTAATTTAAATATTAGTAGGTAATTAAATTAATTAGGGTAACATTTAGAGGTCAAATTTGCGTGTCAAAAGTGCGTCTTATACACCGAAATATACGGTAGGCCTACGTACACGTACCAATTTAACTCAACACCATTTTTATTCAAGTTTACACAGTGAAATTCTTTGGTTTAATGAAAAATATTTCCAGGAAAAAAATTAAAATCCCCAAAAAGATTGAACTGAACTGAACGTGATCTTATGCGTTCCGAAAAACCCGGCCGAAGCACGCGATTGGTCAGTCCATTTTTCTGTCATATTTATAACCATCATCTCTCAACAATCTCTCGATCTCACGCTCAGCAGTGACTTTGACATCGGACAATCTGTATATTCGATCGATTTAAACATAGTCAATAGAAGTAAAATGACCAAAAAATCTGCTATAATTGATAATTAATTGCACGATTTTGGAAGTGGGGCCTTTTTTTTTCAAGGGGGGTTCGCTGGTAAAAGGGGGGTTCGCGCAAAAGGGGGGGTTCGCCCGAACCCCAAAAAACCCCCCTGGCTACGGGCCTGATACATAATAACATCATCCTCCAATTTTTCTGTCGTTGTTTCAGTCGTTTTCTCTGTAGCAGTGACATCATCTTCTACTTGTAGAATTATTTTATTTGTAGTTGTTTTTTTTAATATATCAGCCAGGCCACAAGTCAGTGGCCTCTCTCTTTCTTCATACACTTCAGGCCCGTAGCCAGGGGGGTTTTTTGGGGTTCGGGCGAACCCCCCCTTTTGCGCGAACCCCCCTTTTACCAGCGAACCCCCCTTGAAAAACAAAGGCCCCACTTCCAAAATCGTGCAATTAATTATCAATTATAGCAGATTTTTTGGTCATTTTACTTCTATTGACTATGTTTAAATCGATCGAATATACAGATTGTCCGATGTCAAAGTCACTGCTGAGCGTGAGATCGAGAGATTGTTGAGAGATGATGGTTATAAATATGACAGAAAAATGGACTGACCAATCGCGTGCTTCGGCCGGGCTTCGGAACGCACAAGATCACGTTCAGTTCAGTTCAATCTTTTTGGGGATTTTTATTTTTTTCCTGGAAATATTTTTCATTAAACCAAAGAATTTCACTGTTTAGGCCTAATCTTGAATAAAAATGGTGCTGAGTTAAATTGGTACGTGTACGTAGGCCTACCGTATATTTCGGTGTATAAGACGCACTTTTGACACGCAAATTTGACCTCTAAATGTAACCCTAATTAATTTAATTACCTACTAATACTTAAATTAATTAAAAATAGTGTAGGCCTACTACTCTGCAATGTAGGCCTAGCTAGTTACTCACTCCTGTCTAACCACAGTGTGGTAACAAGTTTATTGAATTTTTAGTTAAGGTAAATTGTCATCCTCGACTGTATTAATTAATATTACAGTACGCATTAGATATTCTACCCAGGCCTAGCAATACCCTCTGAACTCGCGGGTGTGTACTAGCAGCATGCAGCATCACAGCGCAACACATTTATGGAAGAGTCCATTAATTACGGTGGTGTCACATTTTAATTACACAATAACTATTTCCCTTGATCACGGTGGTTTATTTTTATTACATCTCTATGTCAACAATCACATAATTTTATAATCATGTAGTCAATAGTTCGTATGTCAAGCGATATCTAAAAGAGTGTGTTGTTATTGTGTTAAGTAGCTTCCCCTAATCTTATAGTGTAATGGCCAACAGTGCTGGCCACCAGGCAAGGAGCACATGGTTAGTGCTCTCTCCTCATATTATTGCTGTAATGCATGCATGGAAATAGGAAAGATTTTCATATAGGCCTACCCAACATGATATTCCTGGTTCATTATCAGCCCAAAAAACTGAACATCATTTGGATTGATTTTATAATGGTCATACACACAATAAGAAGGTATATATTTAAATAATATGAAATTAAAGTTACTTAAATAGACTTAGGCTAGCCCTACCCACACAGTGCATCGTAACTGAAACAATATGGGGATTTCCCTTTTCATTGAACGTTCAGTTGAAGTAGAGACTGATTACGATGTAATAAAGGCAATCAAACAAAATTATATCATTTGATTCTAATATGTCTCAAATATCGTTATTTTATTATTAAAATACCATTGTTTTGATTGTAAAATGTTTAAATTTCGGCCTAGAAATAAGTGCGTCTTATGCATCGACTACATAAAAAATACTAATATTTCAGTCTCCGTTATGGGTGCGTCTTATACACAGGTGCGACTTGTACACCGAAATATACGGTACTATTTGTTTTTTATGTTTATAGGATAAGAAATTACTTAAGGGCCTAATATAATATACTTTTTTGCAACAATAAAGCTGTATTTCATGATCAGTACTACTAACTTCCATACTGTAGGCCTACTATATAATTTCTCTGCATAACCCAGATTTTAGTAGGTAAAAAATGTCTCTGTAAGCTTATTAAAACAACCAAAATTGCTCTGGCCCCCAGCCTACAGTTGCTCGCTGCGCTCGCAAAATACTTGGTGTCAAGAAAACCCCCCTCTGATGCATTCTGGCTACGGGCCTGCACTTCTATTGACATTAGCCGACAATGCTCACCGTTGGTTTCAATTACTGTTAGCCATGCTTCTTTAGATACTTCTGCTTCTCCATTCTTCCAAACTTTACATTGATAATAGCCTTGATCTGTACATTTTACTTCATCTATTTCCAAAATAGTTTTGCGTTGATCATACATCACATTGAAATGTTCATCTGGTGTAATAGTTGTACCATTTTTCAGCCACTCACACTTTTCAGGTACCTCATTCAAAGGGCATGTAAACTTGGTGTCCGCATTCCCTTCATAAACCGGTTTTTCATGACTTTCTGGTCCTCGATCAAGAAGTTGTCCACCAACATTCACAAATAAATGTACAAAATTAAACAAATTGTAGGACAGTCAAATATAAACATACTTGTGATTTCTGGTAGTTGTATTGTAGTAAAGTTTTTAGCTGTGTTATGTTCCTTGACAACACTCAGCAGCAACTCGCATCATTGATGCCATTGTTTGTAATACAATATTCTTTTGAATTTATTAGTCAGACTTCTACCATATGCCAAAATGTATAGAATATGGTTCAGTAAACAGTTTATTGAAATATTTGCTGACTGTATTTCCCACAGGATTCATCTAAGGTTATCAAACTTACTATTTTTTTGTTAATTACTTTTAATCACATTTTATCTTCAGGCCTATAAAATGTAAAAAAGTTATTAAGTGATATTTTACAAAACAAAATACTGATGTACTTTTTTGACTTTACAAACTTTTAAAGTTATTTTTTTTTTTTTTGCATGGCCAGTAGTTACTAGTTTCTAGACCAATTCTACTTAATATTTGTAAAAACAACCACATTTTGGCACACATGGCATGTCATAAATTGGGCTTCCAGTTCTGAACAATAATCAAAACGCCAGCTAACCAGTGACACTCATTAAAGAATACTAAACAATGTAAAACTAGACTTATTGCAAGTCTATGTCAGTAAAAATTTCTAACATAGTGTGACATAAAGATCAAAAAGGTCCATCAGTTGTGTAGTCTTTTTATTTTATATATCATACACCACAATTTGTTATTCATTACATTATGTGTATTCAATTCAAATTACAGTTAATGTCTAAAATTAAAATAAGAATTAAAAGGAACATTTTCAACTCCATCACAAGCTCAACGATTCTAATAAATAGATTTATTTAACACAAATCAAGATCAAACATAATAGGCCATTAGAATTTAAGTTAAAGATGTATTGTCCCCCAAAATCATGAAAAATAAAGATTTATAAGATCAGACTTTTAATAACCCATTTTGCAGTTTAATGTAGTTAAGAAATTATTCACTTCCATAGAAGAAAAAAGAACAAACATAATTATTTCACTTATATAAATCAAAAGAAACAGTTTATTTTAACCAAAAACCATTGTCTGACAGGCAATGTAAGTATTTTTTGCTTTAAATTACATTTGTTTTCAGGTAAATAATTGTTTTTCGATCCAGTTTTTGGTCAAAGTGGATAACTGTTCAAATAATAATAATAATAATAATAGTAATAAATGAAAACTTATATAGCGCCGGTATCCTCCACCCATGTGGCGCTCATGGCGCTTTGTGCATTAACAACGTGCGAGAACATCAGCGAATAGCGACGTCTTTAGGTTGGTCTTGAAACTGTTTAGACTAGTTGAGCATTTAACTGTTGCTGGTAAGCTGTTCCATACACTTGCGGCCGCAACGTAAAAAGATCTCTGACCCCACTGATTTTTCGCTCTACGCTCTTGAAGAAGGTTTTGTGACAATGATCGTAGGCCTCTGCGGGATGATTCGTAACGATCCACAAGGTCAGATAAATAAGCAGGAGCACTGTCATTTAGGATCTTGAATACAAACAACGCAAGTTTGTACTTAATACGTTGTTGAACAGGCAACCAATGCAAATCCATCAGGACAGGAGTTATGTGAGCGTTTGATTTTGTATAAGTTACAATTCTAGCTGCCATATTTTGCAAGCGCTGCAAACGTTGTATTTGAGATTTTGGTATGCCAAACAACAAGGCATTACCAATGTCAATTTTAGAAGTGACAAATGAGTGTACAATCAATTCAGCTGTTTTCTTGTTAAGATTACCGCGAATACGACCAAGGTTCCTAATCGATATGCATGCTGCTTTGGATACAGTTGTTATTTGTGCTTCCATAGTGAGATTACTATCCAGCATGATTCCCAGATTCCGGACCACCGATGAGGGAGCGATGTTAGAGTTTCCGATTCTGATATGTGTGATGTTGATTTTGGAGATGTTACATTTAGACCCGATGATAATAAACTCTGTCTTTCCATCATTCAACTTTAGGTAATTTGTTGTCATCCAATTGCGAACATCTTCTATACAGGCTTCCATCTTACTGATTGCTGCAGCAACATCCCTTTGCACTGGATTTACTGACACATAAATCTGTGTATCATCTGCATAGAAATGGAAATGGCATATTCAACACAAAATAATGAAAAAATGTTTAAGGGGACAATATATCTTTAAATGTATTTATTTAGTATGTTCTATTTTCATCATTGTCAAACATTATAAACTTTTTAGATGAAATTTCATTGCAATTTGTTAATCTGTGTTTCACTGAATAGTTCACATGATGCTTCATACTGTAACATGATAAAATAACATTGTTCATAGGCTTTAAAAAAAATTCACATTTAGAAAACATATTTAAATATTGATAAAAAATGGATAAAATATTTATTAATATTAAATCACCATTGCTGCATCATATACTAAAACCTGGACTGAACTTTTTTTTATCAAAGCTAAACCCAGACAATTATAATATCTGATAAAGCAATCTCTATATACACTGTGAAGTTAACATGCTTGTCAATCTCTGGATTTTCTAATGGCCAAAACAGTGCTACTACCTAAGCCTCATTATGAGACACAATATTGCCGTAATCCCTTTAAAACTATATAAAATCCTTATGGCATGTAATATTCTTTAAAGACTATCATTAATTAATGTTATAAAGTAGTAGACACCGAGATACATCGTCAGCATATCTCTACTAAATAATCAAACCGATGGAATTATCTACATACAGTATTGAAGCCTCCTCTTTGAGCACTCAGTATGGATAACCCAGTCTTTTTAAAGCCTTGTCTACACTATCAAACTTTATGTGATAAAAAAATGTGATGTGCTCATATATGGACATGATGATGTCATATCACTACCATATTTGGGTATACCTCTACCATATTTGGGCAAATACATTTTTTTTTTGGTCACATAAAGTTTGATAGTGTAGACAGAGCTTTTCCAAGTAACCATTATAAGATTATAAAGCAACATCCTTATATCATTGTAAATTCTTCCAATGATATCTTTTTGGATAAAGTGCTTCCATTCTTCATTACAATAGTAAAATTCTTTTAATTCAATAAAATGTAACATTAAATAATAATTATACAAACAAACAGAAGTCAGTATATCAGAAGAAGTTGCTATTCTGACTCAATATAATTGTCAAGGTCCTGACATGAACTCAAAATTCATGTTCTTCTAGAGTACTTTGTTACATCATTTGTAATTCTCCCAAGTCTTTCTGTGTATGTCTTGCATTATAATAGCATCATAACAGAAGTGTGACCGATCGGGCAAAACATCTGGTATGCTATTTTGTTGTCGACGTGTGACTTTTGTTTCAACACTGTATACAGCAAGTATATTTTTTTATTTATTTATACTGTGTGACCTCTTCAGTTAAAGGCTGGTCTCGCAGAGGGTACAGTTATGATCAGTGGCTGTGTGTGGACTAGTACACCAGTGTAACCCCCTACTTGTCTCCAAAGATGTACTAGGTTCCTTAAAGTGCACATGAGCTAAGATGTGTCCATCCGAGAAGATATATTAGACATCAAACTAATACCATTCAATATTAATTTTCTAACAATGACCTGACATGACCTGAGAATCCTTGACCTTCGTCCTTTAAGGAACCTCCATGCATTTCTAAAGTTACAGGTATAGGCATCATAGAACTCTCCACAGTATCAGTATTTCTCTGAGAATTATTAGCAATTTGAGCGAAGAAATCCGTGTTGGTTGGCATGGTACTGGAGCCCGAAACGTTTTCGGCATTTGGTGACAATTGATCATCAACCGAGTCTAGTGATTCAACTTCGACCGAAGCATCTGAGGCCTGACCACTTGTTATTTCTGATTAAAGAAATATGAAAAATTTAAATAACTTGAAAGATATACTAGCTTTATAAATTAGCAAGACGAGGAAGAAAAGGGATAGCTATGCTTGATAGATTAAAAAATAACAATACATATTTGGAACTAAAAGAAGAAGCACTAAATAAAGAAGCACGAAGAAAGAAGACTGTCATGGACCTGCCAATTGGCAGATGACAAGAGAGAGAGTCTAAATTCACGCCCGATACTATGGTAGGGTTCGTAGATACAGGAGTGAGTTGTGGCTTGGTGGTTATGATGCTTGGCTACCACTCCAAGTGTCCTGGGTTCAAGTCCCGTCACATGTCAGGATTTTTTCTAAGGACCAAATTACTTCAATCCCAAAGACTTGTAATAAGACTTTGTTTATGTAGAGCACCTTGTGTATATGTTTGTCTTGTGAACCTCTGAGGGTCCCTAATGATCAGCAATAGCTGGATGGATCACCCTCATTAAATATGGTTTAAAAAAAAAAAAAAAAAAAATTACTACAGGATTAAGTTGCAAGAGAATAAACACAGTATACTTTACCATTTGTGATGAGATGTGTTTTGCTATACATTTATTGGTTGTCTATTTAGCACTTATCAATTACTTATATAGCTGTTATCTCTGAGGGTCCCTAATGATCAGCAATAGCTGGATGGATGGATGGATCACCCTCATTAAATATGGTTTAAAAAAAATAATCTTACCCTTTGCTTTCCTTTTTCTTCTGTTTGCAAACCAGTTGTACACATTCATAGGAGTTATTACTCTATTCTCTGTACATAAATCTTCTGTGGGAATCAATAACATTTAATTGATAATATAATAATAATAATAGTTTATTCATATAAGCAAGCTCTCAATGTGCTATACATTTTTGTTTGGATCAAACACGTATGGAAACATGCACCCATAATAGTGCATCTAGTATTCAGCACAAAGTTGAGTCTTGATTTAACCGGGTATCCATTTTATCCACTTGGGTAGAGAGAGGCAAATGTAAGTGTCTAAGGATACAAGCAATACAGAGTTGGATTCCAACCATGATCTCACGATCAGTAATCCAACGTCCAACACATCCTCAATGTACATTATGTATCAATTTGCTGACTTAAATTTACAGCTTTCAGATTAATTAGGCCTAATCAAAGAGGCAAACATTTATTTCATCCTGCAACAAGGAAATTACATTGCTTGCGCTGAACAAATTAAAAATAATACTAAAAAAAATGTTACAAAGTCAAAAAGTACAAGATATAAAAGATAAAAAGACACTAACCATCAATCGCCTTTTAAAATTATAATTAAATTGTCTTATACCCCCAAAGAAGGTGGTTGTGCAAGAGACTGGTGGTCTTAAACGTCTGATACAAATTATGCACCTGTCTTTACAGTGCATTGGTTGGTTTCATCATCCAAAAATGCAATTGAAAAGTCAATTCAACAAACATGGTTGGTAATTGAGATTGTGAAAATAAGCAGCAGCAAAATAAAGTATATTTTCACATCACTTACTTACCTACACTATTACTTAAAGAGTTGAGTGTGTCCGCCATGGTGCGCACTTCGTTCATGCTTGGGTAAGCATTCTCTTTGCGATAGGTTTCTAGAACTTGAAGTTCCTTTTCAGTCCAGTGGAGTCGGTCACGACGACCAAACACAGGTCTTGCTGTCTGACCTACAGTATCAATATGACAAAATGTTATTGTTAATATAACATGGAATTCTCCCTAATATAGAAGGTCAAACATTTTATTATTTGATCTAAAGGAAAAATTGGTGAAATAGTGGAATTATACTCTCTGATATTACTTTTGCTCCGATACAGCATTGGTCTGAAAGCGAACAGTAATTAGTGGATGCTAAACATAGGATTTTACTGTATTCTGTAATATACGGTAACCTTTATATATTTAATACATAGATGTATTAAACAACTAGAGTAATGGGTAGTAACGCAGTGCTGAACAAAATCATATGTATTATCACCGTGCACTAGTACAACCAAAATAGGTATAGTAGAGCACAGTGCTAAACTAAATTCTATTTATTATCACTGTGCGCAAGTACAATCAAAATTGGTAGAGTAGCGCACAGTGCTAAACTAAATCCTATTTATTATCACTGTGCGCATGTACAACCAAAATGGGCTAATTTTATATAGTTAATACATAGATGTATTATACAACTAGAGAGCTAATCTTTGTTAATATTATTACTACTTACCTTCAACTCTGCTCTGTTGAGATTGAACATTTCCTCGGTTGGATAGGTGGTACCATGTATAGAGAAGCTTAACAGCAACCTTTGTGAGTCCCCTTCCTGTTAGCAGGTAATGCGACAGTATCCCCTTCTGTATGCCAAGCTCCTTAGACAGCCAGCTTTGTGATATATCATGGCTTAATATAAACATCTTGATATCTTCCCATAGCTTGTTTGGATCGTGGCTGGTGGAGTGAAAGAAAAGAAAATTAAATAACTAACCCAAATCCTTCAGATGGGACGTACACCTGTTGGTTCTGTGTACATATAGTGCACGTTAAAGAACTTGGTACACTATTCGCAAAGAGTATGGGATTGTCTCCTGGTGTGCTGATCTGGGTGGTAGTCGCTGCACTGCTGGCTGCCGTGGGTCCGTGGAGCGCCTAATCTGAATTTCCTCAGTTTCCAGTTAAGCTTGAGGACAAATATTAATACCTTTACCTTTATATTTTGATTGGCTATTGTTTGTTAATAATGGATATTAACTTTGTATTCACACCTAATCAAGGGCATATGTAGAAATGTGTTTAAGGAGGGTACAAAGTGCATCCAGTATTTATTATGTTTTTAGTTAGTATTTTGCAAGTGAACAGAATCCTCCCTTGAAAACTTTGTTTAGCACTACTATACTTTCGCATCCCAATCTCATAAGATTAACCCAATTTAAAAACAAATCACCACCTGCGCAGTGGTGATAGTGATTGACTATAAAGTCTTATGCCCAGCGAATTCAAATTTGGTGTGAAAGTACAGTACCGACAATTTTTGTTTTAATCACAGATTACTGTGTGTCAGAACGTTGGATACCATAGCTATACAAGTAGTCAACTCTCCCAATACCGGACACCTTTTGGCTGGTCTAATATGTCTGGTTTTCTGTAAAGTCTGGTATTGGGAATGTGTATTTGTTGTGAGGTAATTTCCCGATTGATCGTAATCAAAACGGTACTGGGTATGGTCTACTAGTTTTTCTGCTCCCAACCAGTACATCCATTCATAGAAGCTTTGATGAAGTAAGCCTACCTGGTGGTGGCCATAGAACGGTCCCGAGATAACGACTATACTTCGGCTTTAGTCGATAGAAGATTGAATGAATTGTTAGAGATAGAGTATACGATGTTATGATTATGTGTAGATATGTGATTTGTTCTTTTTATTCCAATGATGTTATGTATTTAATAAATTTGTTATATCAATTAATTAAATTATCGTAGATTGCATATTATGCGATGAATATTATTTAATACATTTTTGATATATTATTATTATTATTATTACATTAATAAAAAAGATATTTGTTAGTATAAATTAAAAATATAGATATAAGGAAGAAAAGCAAAGGAAGAAATTGTGTATTTAATGGTAAAAATGAATTTGGGACCTTTTGAACCTCAAGAAAAGTCTGGTTTGGGGAGAGTTTCCAGTTTTGTCCAGTCTTGGGAGAGTCCACTGTAGTTACAACTTGCAATAAAACACACCTTATTAGTCTATTAAATTCAGCTTCAGCTTCTACATCCATTGGCGTTTCTTGACTTGGCACACTGTTACTTACTACAAACATATTAGACGGCACTTGGCTTAAGTCAGAACTTCTTGACCCAGCATGCATATTTAGCACAGAACTTTGGTGTTGGACTACGGAACTTGGTATTTGCACTGGACTTTGAGATGCAGAACTATGCAAGGAACTCTGGTGAGGGTAAGCAGAACTTGAAACAGATTGATTATCGTTGGTTCCTTGATAAACTCTTGGCGATGGCACTGTGTGGACATCCTTAATCTGGATGCGTTTCTCTGGTGATGGTCCAAGATCGTTGTCCAGTTTCTCCATTGCAGTTATAGCTGCCACCATCTCTTCTTTCGTCATGCCAGTAGCACGTAGCCGCCGCAGAAGCTCATACTGCTCTATGGTGTAGCGTGGTTGTGACATCCTTGTTGCATTCGCTTGAAGTGGGGTGAAACCCTTGGATAAGAGAAAAATGGAATACCTATAAGTAAGTTTTTTATTTTTAGTTTAGGTGGTTACTGGTTTACTGGCATTTTCAATTATTTTGATGCTTGAAAGTATTATTGAGAATATTGAATTCGCTTGAAGTAGAGTGAAACCCTTGGATAAGAAAAAAAATGGAATACCTATAATGAAACTTTTGATTTTTACTTTAGGCAGTTACTGGTTTACTGGCATTTTCAATTATTTTGATGCTTGAAAGTATTATTGAGAATAAGTCTATGTTACTGATAGACCACATTGGTTTAGTGATAACAGTGAATGTCAATTATATGATGGGATGCTTCAAATTCGGATCATCTAATGTCCTGGGATTTATTTGAGGATATAGTCTATCGGAACAGTCTACAAAGAAATTAGGTGCATGGTAGACCAAACATGGCGAACATGCATAGTTGACTATGTATAATGATGAATGATACAACAATATTCCACTACATTACACTTACAGGCATCCGATATTCATTTACCATTTAAAAAAAAAAAAGTAATCACATTCACAGTATTGATGCATTTAATTGTAATAATTAAATTAGACTACTTTATAAAATACTTTACCTGTGTTGCGTTGTAGTTTGAAATTGTAGATTTTGTTTCAGCTCAATCTCAAAGCTTAGGCCTAGGCTTACATAGAACTATCTGCCGATGAAAGGCAGGCAATCAACCCTACCGTTCACTGACACTACCCTCCCGTTTGTATAAGCTCTAGCCTAGGCCTAGCCTTTTTTTATATTATATAGGCCTAGCTTATTTAGTCCAATCAAGTTTATAATGAACGAAGTAGGTGCTATATTGTATTATATCACATTGGAGAAGTTAGCTCCAACCTCAAATGTGTTTTAATTAATTAATCGGTAATCTCGACCTCCTACTACGTCTATTTTTGTTTGTTGTTGTGAAAAGTTTATGTTTTGGAGAGAGCGCCACCTTTGTTGAGGCCAAAAAAATTATGCAGCGCGTGCGGATGGATGTTTCGCGCAGGCAGTGATACGCATTTCCGGTATTGTGCGTAGTGTTTCACTTCCGTTACGCTAACGCGGTTCCGCTTAGCAACATATCTCTGCAATATTGTACTTGTAGGCTATATACAGTTTTTTCAATTTATAAATCGCATAATGGATAATCAAAAGTCACACGATTATTTTAAAGCAGCGGATTATGTAGATTAATCAACGACTTTTGTGTTTTTTCCTATTGCTTAAAATGTTATGGTTTTGAATTTAAATCATAAACTGTTAATAATAGAATAGGTCTCAACATTCATAATGTTATGAACAATTTATTTATTAATAAATTATTGTATGAGATGGTAATATAATAATATTTTGTCTTTTTCTTTTGGGGCTGTAGATACACCTTTAGTAGACTGAGTTATTTAATTTTTCTATAACTTAGTGTATAGGTAGGTACGTCATATTTTAGTCACGTGATTACATACTACGACGATGTATACGTAAATCATAAAGTTAGATGACAAACAATTCGCACAAACTTGTCAGGCATCTATGCGAAACTTGTTCAACTTGATGCCCCTCGTTATAACTCAGCCTCAACTCTGCTCATATTTGGATGTTGGAGCAAATAATCAGAATTCAGGACTGCATAGTTGACATAGTTTAACTCGAGCTCTTCTTGAAAGAAAGTTTGGAAGGCATGCAGCGCGTTTCAATTACCCGTTTTATGGTAACAGTCCCGAATGAGTAATATACGACGTAGCGTACGCCAAATTGATACATCGAATAATTGATACATTTGTGCCTGGCTCATCGGAGTTGGCTTACTGTATATTATTATGTTTTATAGACTCTTTTTATTAAGCAAAATTATACCTTAGATGTTATATTTGACGAGCAACAATGTCCCACGTTGGACGAATAAAGTTAGGCCCTAATACTTTAGTAATAGTATCATTAGACCCTATGTTATGTACCCGGTTATGTATGATACATCGAATAATTGATATATTTGTGCCTGGCTCATCAGAGTAGGCTTATGTATTATGTTATAGACTCTTTTTGATAAGCAAAATTATGATTATAGAATTATGAAATTATGAAACAGTCGACGGTCATCTTAAAATATAAAGTTATCTATCAATCAATCAATGAATATTAACATAAAACATGCATCGTTACGTCATAAATATGCATATTAACCTAGAAAATTTGTTAACATGTAAAATTACGTCAAATTGCTAACCGGGGCTGAAATAAACCGTAATTTGTGCATTTTTTATTTTCTGGCAACAGGCTGCGGGTGCAAAATTAAATATTAATACTAATAGATAGCGATTACTATAAAGATAGTGATTATGCATCATGACAATTGACTATGTAGAAATCGCAAAGATAGTTTACCTATTTCCTAAATTAACTTAAAGATGTATTGTCCCTTTGACTAATTCCAAAAAAAATATTAAAAAAAAGATTTCGTCATTTTGAAGTAGGCCTATCATATAGTTATTAACTTTCACCAAAAATTAGTCGAAAAAAAATCATTTAACTGAAATACAGGAGTTTTTTTGCTCAAAAAATAACTTTGACTTCCAGTAAAAGTTTTCGATCAAAACATATCTCATAATGCAACGCGCTTCTTTGGCTACTCTGTATGCATAATCATAAACTTTCTTGCGATCTGTGTGAAAACACCTTCTCAACCATGACGAGGTGTAAACAATCCTAATTAGCATCATGCATAATGCATACTTGAAATCTTTGTTTACTATTTCGCTTGCGACAATTTTCCAGACAAAATGTAATCAATTTAATTTACCTGTTAATTACGTAAACTTGTTGTTTTTGGCTCGAATTTTCGGCTTAAAGTGAATAATATTACTTTGATATGGCCAATTTAAATTTAGAATATTTTGACCTTAATTTGTTTGTGTTTCAAGGGACAACACATCTTAACTGTCTCAATATCTTTCAAAATAAAATAAAAACAAAATTTATTTCATTTACAAAAAAAATTTACGCAGAGTTTCGAACCCACAAGCTTGCGCTTAGAGTATTAGCGGGAACCTAGCAGCTCTATTTTTTAAAATTTGCTCAGCCTAAAGTATGGTGGTGTACTGAAGATTCTTATATATTTTCATTCAAAATAGGCCTATATGTATCATTTCCGGGGCTCTTGCAGCTCTATTTTAAACACTACAGTTTTGGTACAGGGCCATTCGTTGTTATGCAAATCAGCCTGTGCAGGTGTAGGCCTAATGGGGAAGATGGTTATGCTAGTCCTTCGCGGTCAACACGCCACACTGTTAAATTTTGATTTTGTTAATCGTTAGAAGATAATTCTATTCATGTAATGCATATGGCGTGACCCATATAGTTGCAGCTCCCCTATTTTAGTTTGCAATAATCTCGAGAAGAAGTCCACCCAACAGTACTAAAAAATGTAGGAGCTTCTTTTCGAGGTTTTGGTGGTTACCATGCCAACATCTTTGGCCTCCATTTATTGAGTGTCAAGCCCAACTCTAACATGAACAAATGAATCACTAATTTCGACTTTAAGAAACCCTTTAATGCAATAAAATTGTACGCTTGCGATAACTCCGATTACACACTCATATGTTGGTTTAGTCAGTCAGTGGTTAAAGTGTACGTGTGTATTTCTGCGCATGACGTAACAAATTAAAAGTTGTTTTTTTGTTGTGCAAAGTGTCAACATGGCCTGCTAAGACGGCAGATGTGTGCTAGTGTGTTCAATAGACCGGTTACTCTTTACACAAAACAAAACAAAAAGTGTCAACAAAACAATAGAATAACGTATAAGCCAAAAAATAATCGATTCTCACACCGTTATATGGCGTAATTCAATTTAAAAAAAAAAATAAAAAATAAATAAATTCAAGCTACTTACATTTTTAAATATATCAGATAACATTTTTTCCGTTTATTTTTTATATCAATTTTATATAGTTAATGTAACCCTTGACAATTGTAATAATATATAAATTCCGCAATATTCAGCATGTCTGTATATTATTATACTGTATGTAGGTCATAAGTAAATGTTTTTAATAATTGTAAATTTATTTATTTTTTAAATATACTATGTCACTAAAAAAACAACATGGAGAACATGACCTTTGTTTTTAATTTTAATAATACAAGAGAGAATATACATATTATATGCATATATAGAGAACTTGTATATATTTCAATAATTTTTACATCTAACTGAAATAAAAGTGGGACGAGCCCATAAAAGACAACACAAATTTGTATATAGTGTTCTTTGTGGTTCCAAGTTTGTTCGCTGGTGGTAAACAAAGTTCCATACTTAATTGTTCTGATCATGCGCACTAACTTCTATTACACTATTATGGGATAGGCCTACTTTCCAAAAAGTTTGCACACTTCCACTTTGTGAAGGTCGCGAAACTTGTTGGTAGGAAGAACATATTTACTAGTAGAAAAGTTTGAAATAAAGTTACTTTTTTGAAAAAATAAAGGTAAGAATTAACAACGAATGAAAAACATTATATATAGAGTTGACATATGACCTTTAATGGTACAATGACCTTGTTCTTAAGAACAGTGTTAGGCTGAAATTATTACGTACTCTCGTTGGATTCTCGTTAAGTTCGTAGAAGGGTAGAGAAAGAGTGTTCTTATCAGCTTCGTCGCGCCTCTACTCCTGGTCCACATGGTCTTAGGAACAATTTGCTAACAACGGTGTGTTGTTATTGCTTCCTGGAGGCGGGAAACATTACTGATAACATACGAACTTTTATTATAGGTAATGTATAAAGGTTTAAAACATACGCCTCTTCATATTTAGTTGTTGTTGGAAGTTTCGAAATGAATTACACTGTTATAAAAGACTTACCAGGCTTGGGTCGTACCAATCAATAAGCCTAGCCTACTGTGCAGTAGAGTAAGGGCTTAAAGATTACGATCGAACAAAACAAGCGGTTTTGCGTTTTAAAGTTTATACTTAATAATATGGGTTTGGTATTTGCTGTTTTTTTTTTACATTTTACTATATCAGATTTGTTTTGGTTATTTTTATAATATATAATAATAATTGAATCCTGTGCTGTGAAAACTAAATTTGTATGGTATATCTTGCCTCTATTTTTATACAGACTTGACAAAGGTATCGCATGTGACTGTGAAACTATATCATATTACAAATTACAATTGCCAAGGGAGAAAAATTCACAGTTATATGAATAGGCAAAATCTTTAAATCTATAATAAAAAAAGTGGTAAACCTTATTTTTTTAATAAAATCATTTCTTATTATTAGTCAGAAATCATTAAAAAAAATTTGCTACAAAAAATCTATGTTTAAATTGTTAGTGTATGATAATATTATCTCAATTTATAAGCCGGCCTGAAGTCGGCCCGACGCCGGCTTTCTTTTTAGCCCGCAATGTGTTTACACTTACCCAAAAAGTCGGCCCCTACTTGTGTTTACACTTGCTCTCGCGGAAGAGTGCTTGATGATACGATTTCGCTACATTACGTCATATCTGCTCATGTGCACCATCAACCGTCTTAAAAAGTTAATATTATTAGGCGTTGTCGATCTACACTAGGCCTATCAAACTTTATGAAAAAAAGCATCAGATAACAGTATTTAATATGGATCAAAACAATTGTATTATTGCTTTACTACTAATGTTTGCGTCTCGTTTTCTGAAGAATAGTAGTAGATCAATTCATCTTCACCAATTTAATTTCAACGAAGAAACTATTTCCGGTAAGTTTCGTAAACTTTAAACTATAATTGACCCAGAACGTTCATTTTATGACCGTGAGTGTTTACACTGAAGCGTAGTCTAGACTAGGATCAAAATTGCGCCGGCTTGGTTGTTCCCAGGGTGGTTACACTTGTACACTGTTGGCTCAGAGCCGGCCTCGGGCTTGCTGAAAGCTAAAGTGTAATGGGGTCTAAGAATACACACTCACAGTATTCAGATATGTGGTTATAAACCTGATGTGAAAATTATGCTTTTCTTGGTTAGTAGTTCTAAGTTAATCATAATGTAAATAGTTTAGAGATTCCAACCCATGGTGTTCAATAAGGAGATATCGATTTTGAAAGTGGGACATTCTGTTGAAAATGGGATAGTAAAGCTGTTGGTCCCGTGTACATATAGTGCATGTTGAAGAAGTTTGTTACACTATTAATCAAAGAGTATAGGATTGTATCTCCTGGAGTGCTAATCTGGTAGTAGGCACTGCGCTGCTGGATGCTGTGTGTCCATGGAGGGCCTATGCGATTTTCCTCAGTTTCCAGTTAAGCTTGAGGACCAGATTAAATACATTTAACATTTAAATAGTCACCACACAAGCCTCAGTGGGAAAGGGTAATAATAATTACAGTTAGCTCACCACCATGTACTGTACCATGAAATAGTCATTTGTCATAAGGTCCAGGCCCTGATGGCTCATTTATGGGTGATATGTCATAGCCAGTACACTGCTAATAATGATGTGCTTTTTAAATGTTAAAGTTTATATTCATTATATTCATTCAGAATCAACTCCTAATTTTGTTTTCTAAATTTTGTATTTTACTTTTTTGTTTTGTCATTGCATATTTTGAAGAAAAAAAAATTTTTTTTGGGATTGAATAATAGAACTGTAGTAAGACAAAACAGTCGAGCAAAATATTGAAAAGCTAGGAAATTTAGGGATTGAATGGAACGTTGGTAAGTTAAATGGGACAGTGGGAAAAAAAACACAAATTTGGAATCTAGGGAATTTGTTGTTGAGTTCGTGGAAAGTCTTTATGTTGGCCACGTTATTGCTTTCTGTTTCTATGTAATACAGGATCTATTCTTGAAACTAACATTTACATACTTTTTTTTCTGCTTAGTCAGCATGATAATACATTAAGTAAAGTTTATATTCCTGCCGTTGATTGTAGCTGGCCTACATTCAAATTTTTTTATTTATACAATTTATAGTATGAAATGCTTGTTGTACCACTAGGAACATAATGCTAAAATAAAGATAATAGGAAGGTTTCGCAACCTTACGAATGAATAACGAATGATAACGAAAACGGATACGTGAAACTTTTGAGTTGATCCCCCATTTCATATTCGTAAAGCATATTCGTGTTGACGAATATCACCAGTCATATTCGTAACTACAAAACGAGTATAGTTTTTGATCTATTATGCACATTTTGCATTTGAATCAGGAATGATTCATGATTATAATATGTGACCCGATCTGGCAAAACCCTACTTTTGTCGGAAATATTCATTTTGTATTTTTTTATATATTTGGATTATTTTAATCATAAGCTTTGTAGTGGTGTTAATTTCATAAAAATTGAGTAAATATTTAAAAAGTTATTACATTTTAAAAACTTACAAATCATTCAATTAGTTTACGAGAAAATTGCGTTTGAAGTTTGCAATGAAATTCTTTTTGATACGCGCTGAAAACTCACTCCGTAGCAACGCGGTATTTTGGTCTAAGGCACAATGACGTCATACCAGGAAGTGTGTGCGATAATAGCAGCGTGCACATCATAGTCAATTTGACTGATTTTAGACCCCGTTTTAACCTATTTAGTCACTCGAAGTAACTATTTTGCACCATTGAAAAGCAGCATTATAACGTCAAGCTTATTTTAACTGGTTTCGTAGGTGTTTACACTGGGCTGGCGTTAGTAGTAAACTAGCCCAGACAAGTTTGGCGCCTTGCAGAGTCACAACTTGCTAGCTACTAACATTGTATTGACGATTTAATACATTTATTTTTTTTATAACGTGGAACATCGCTGTAATGTTTGGACTTGAATCCAATGATTAAAAAAAAACATTTAATATGAATGGACTGGACAATAAATTAAATAAATAATTAAGAGCCGATTGGATATATAAAATGTATAAAGAAAACTATTATTGACAATAAAGCTAGGCCCAGTAGTAGTAGGCCTACAACCATAATAAAATTAAGGCCTAGCCCAAAAAAATATAGGAAATACAATTGAATTTATGACGTGAATTGTTTTTGACTTGTCTATGGAATAAACAAATACAGGCTACAGCTATTGCAGAACACGCCGAACACTTTACTTTGAATATTAAAATCGTTTTTATTCCAATTTACGACATGCTGTGTGTAAAATGAAAATAACCTCACAAAAATGTAAACAACTTTTTATTTCCGCGCGTAGAGCGTATAACATCTAGCGCGTTGACCAATAATGTTTGTTATTGCGATGATGCGCCATAGCAACACACGCAGTTCGCTGTTCTAGAAACTTCGAAGAACCGAATTTTCTGAAATTATGTCATAGTAAATCAAAGATTTCATTGGTTCCTTCTTTAAACTCCGCCCTAAAACTTCCATATTTGGAATTTCAAATGGATGAGCTTTATTTTGATGTGTGACCTTTCAACATTGTGCAGCGAACTGGCGATCAAAATGTCGTCAAACTCGGCAACTTTCAACTGAATTTACGCACAATTTTAGCGGAGATCGTGAATAAATTGTTAGGCTTGAGGAAAATACATGTTTTTAAAACTTTCTTTTTTCATAATTTTAAATAAATTTCGGGAGTTTAAATCAGGTAGACGTATTCTTAAATAGTGAAATATTTCGAAAATGCAAAAACATGTAATCTGCCAGGGTAGTCGAATTGGACGTATTTTGACTGATTACGTGAATTTTGAATTGCCGACAAAGAGAGGGTTTTGCGAGATCGGGTCACATATAATTATAGATTTATTGAAAGTAATTCACTAAAATGCCAGGTCAATTTTGATAAATAGCAGTTTTTAAAGTCCTCACTCGCTTTGATGTTACGCTAGGCCTAGGCAGCCAAGCACCAAGCAACACGTACCTGCGCTTCGCTCAAATTTACCGCAGTCATATTTTGGATGGCGCCCTTAATATTTCATTGCCATGCGAAACAGATTTTTACTGGGGTACGAAAACGAACATGTGTGCGTGACGTATCCGTTTTCATTATCGTATTTGTAAGATTGCGAAACCTCTAATTTTCGTTCAAATATAGTATGTGTGCGCTTTGTTAAAGTTGATCTTTAAATAATTTATTTTAAAAAAACGCTTGTTTGCCTTTCAGTGACACATGGTAAAATGTCATCATTAAAAAAGCAGTCTCCGAAGCGGTCACTACGATCAAATGTGACCAGTCCACAAAGGAGGCGTGTTTTAACAAAAGTAAGTATTTATTGAAATAAGTTTGCAGTACACCACATATATTACTGTAGTTCTGTTGAGTTTCTCGACGTTTCGATCAATATGCTTTGATCACGTCCTCAGGAGTGAGAAGTGAAACATTTTTAGCCATTTATTTGATTTTGTCTATAAATTCTGCTGGCACAATATTTAAAGTAATTTACACTATTTTTTGGTTGGTTGGTTTTCGGTCTTGGGAATTAGTTAGTAAACTGTCCGATCTCAATATATTTTTGGAATGAACTAATCATGCATGCATGCCATCCTCATGCGTTGGCAATTGAGTTTGAACGTAGTGAGCCCTCTTTTGTTGGATAGGTTATTTCTGGACAAACTATTAATTTACCATTACTTAGAATCATAATACTTATTAATCTATCTGCCATTTCTAAAGCTCTGTTTACACTATCAAACTAGTTTGATAAAAAAGTGCTCAAATGTAGTAGTGATATGCCCAAATAAGGTAGTGATATGCCCAAATAAGGTAGTGATATGCCCAAATGGTAGTGATATGCCCAAATATTTTAGTGATATGCCCAAATATTGTAGTGATATGCCCAAATATTGTAGTGATATGCCCAAATATTGTAGTGATATGATGTCCATTATGGGCGCATCACATTTTATTGTAACATAAAGTTTAATAGTGTAGACAGAGCTTTACCTTCAGTACTGTAACTAAAACCAGGGAGATGTAAAATAACAATCAAGTTGATGTTACATCTCCCGGCTATAACCTTTATATTGAAATCAAATATTTATGTAAATGTCTCATGATTTTTACATATAAATTTTAAAGTTTAAATTTAAAGGATTAAAGGAATTACGTGTCAGAACATTGTTGTTTTTTTTTGGCATTCATAAAAATAAAAAGCAGACAAAATCAAATTAACAAAGAGTGAAATTAAAATAGCTACATTAACATAGTGATAAGATAAGATAAGATAAGATAACTTTTATTGATCCTCAAAATAGAATTTCATTGCTCATCATAATAACAAAGAAAACACAATAAAAACAAATATAGCATAAAACCATTCATATAAAAACATCTAAAAAATTACAAGATAAAATTCATAAAGAAACAATTGTATTAGTTGAGTATACAACAATTACAACAGAATAATGAAGGATTTTTTGTATGCTAAAATTCACCCATTTTGGCCCCCAATACTCCCTCTTTACAGGGATTGCGCACTCCTACCTGTAGCCTCCAATAATGTTAATTGAAAAAGTGAAAGTTTAACTATCTGATAGAAACTGCAACTTAACTGTTGTTTGGTAAATAAAAAAGAGATATAAACATTTTTATATGATCATAATATCCTGTATATTTGCCACATCAATAAAAATGTTTATGCTGATTCTGACTACATTAAAACAGATTTTGACCGAATGCAGGGCTGTAGCCACCAGTATGGTTGGTAAGGTTTCAAACTGACCACTATTTCACAGAGGCCTTTGATAACCCAGTGGCTTAAACAGAGATTGTTCCCTTTTCTTTCGAAAACCGGAACCACTTTATTTCTCGTGGCTACATAACTATATATATATGCGTACAATGCGTATACCTTTGTCAACAGAAGACCCCAATAACTTTTGAACTTTCAGTAAAGGATGTTTATTTTGTGGTTGATTGTTAATTTGAACTAATGAAAATAATGTTTATCGTACTTATAACTTTGGGTTTTTGTTTAGTTTAAATAAATGAGTTTGTTTCTAAAACATGCAGGTAGTATGGTTCTAGGTCTTGTAATTTATGCAAAAACTGCAGGCCTAGCATTGTTGGTACTTTATAGAATTGACCTGACAGTGTCCCAAATCATTCTTAGTATCATGTGGTATTGTTCCAATGTTATTTTGCACAGGTGTCGCTTCATGGAATCTCTTTTGTTGTTTAGTTTCATTAGTGCATCAATACTAAAGTTAGATTGGAAGCATAAGTGGACTGTTCCATTGCGCTATAGGTGAATTTAGATAATAGCATTTATTATGAGGAAGTTTAATAAAGTTTGAAACCGAGTAATCTTGTTCTACTTTGCTTACTGTTGCTGGTACTATGTTTTAGTATCTAAGTTTTTTGAATAATACCAGTAAGTTTCCTATATTCTTGAATATCATTTCGGTATATAGTTACTGATTGACAAACAATCGTGAGTATATTGCATGCATACAAATTGTATATTAATAATACTAAATTAAATTTGTTATTAAATTTTCTTTCATTCAAAAATACATGATAGTAAGCATGGTGTATTTTTGGAGTACTTCAAAGTGCTTTTGTTTTCCTTCTCCTCTAACTAGTCAACCTCACAAGGTTAGAACTCTCTTTTTGTTGCCAAAAATATCTATTTATGCAAAATTATTTTGCGTATTTGACGATTGATAAACCATTGTGCTCAGCAGAAATCTACTAATTCCTTTTGTTTTATTAAAATGGTAATAACTACACACTCCATGGTAAACTACTAAAGTCACCATTCTATTGTCTTGTAGTGTTGTTAATAGAATGACTTTAAATTTCAGATTTAAACACAATGTTTTATATGGTTAAAATGTGTTTTATTTATAATCCTTCTTGATAAGAAATAGAAAGTAACTTCATCATGTGATTAATAATGCGACTATTAAACTCTTATTCAATCGTTATTCTGTACAATGGAAATAGTGTTTTGTTTTTAGACACTTAACTAAATATACAGTCTCCATATAAATTTTAAATTGATAATTGATATGATGTTTCAGTCAGGGACCACCACAGTGTATAAAAGTTTGTGACATGACTATAAATACTTGTTTGGCTGTAATTGGCAATTTGGGGGTATTATGTGAAATTATTCTTTATGAATATTTGTAAAAACAAGGTGTGTAGTCAGGGTCACAGGAAAGGCTGTGGCAGGGTGCATTAGGAAATTTAAAAGTTCACACCTAACAGAAAAGTTCCTAAAATTAACAAAAGAGTTTAAATATTTATTTTTTATTTCAGTATGTTTTATATTGCATATCAACAATTACAAAAGTTCCTTTTCAATGTGTTCGATACAGGAAGTTAGTTGTGTAAACTCTTCTAAAAGTTTATACAAATAAAACTTCCTCGTGAATTTTATATTTGTTAACCAACAGTTTATTGTTATTATCAAACTTCGTTAGTAGTAGCTATACTTAGTCTATTTCGATACACGTGAAATTAATTTTAAAAAGTTTTATTTCATCAAGGCATGATTATCGAGGAAGAGTCTATTTTCTTTAAAAACATTTTTTTGTGGCTTCTACATTTTGTTTATCTTGGTTAATCATTAAAATAAAGTTCAAGATGTTTTATTGTTTCCTGATAAAACAAAACAGTAACTAATTCTAAGTTCTGTTAAAGATTTCTGTAGTGCTTAGTATTCATTGATAAAATGATTCCTCCAGATAAAATTCTTCTTTATACATTGACATCGTCAGGTAAAAGTATTATAGATATAGTATTATATATAAATACAAAGACAAAATACTGAAAAAATGACAACGATGTGGTTATCAAAACGAGAAAGTAAAACAGCCAGAAAAGTTAGCAGAGTTTCAGGCAAAACCAGCCCTTCATCAGTGGAAGTTATTATATAGAATATATGGGTTAATATGAAAAGGATAAAAATTGAATTACGCCCTCAAACAGCATCAACAATGATCACCGAGTGATGGTCCCCTGTTCTTTCAGAGTAGTATACCGTAGGACCACACTTCTCGCAAAATTATACAAAGTTGTGGCATATCATAATAATAAAATAATATATTTTATTTTACTATCACATAGCATTGAATCTGAATACAATCTGTTCATTGGTGTAAAATATTAAATTTTAATAAAATACAACAATAGAATACTTGGTTTTCTGTTAAACATCACTTGGAAACCCCAAGTTTGATAAAATACAAACAAAAACCCTTATGAAAGGTGTTCCTGTTTAGATATAAGCTGCAAAAAGAAAGTCTGTTTAATAACTTTATTTTCTTTCACATTCAATAACAATGTGTGATTGTAATTATGAGATCAGAAAAGGATAAGAATTAAAATACTTCAGTTTTAGTTCCTTTTTGTGCTTATGAATGTTTAAACTATGTAAAAATTTTTATTAGATTATTTATACAGTATTCGCACTCCCTTTTCATGTTCTTTCCCTACCCACCTATGCGTACTACTGTCGTAGCATATTGAAATATAATTTGTAGAAAAAAATAAACATATTGAAAAATCATTAATTTTATTTTTTGTAGAATATTGAACCAAGTGAAGGCAGATCACTTAGATTTGCAAGAAATTCACCCAAGAACTCGCCAAGAAATTCACCCAAGAACTCTCCTCGTAGGGAGTCACCGGTCCAGAAACCAAACCAGGACTCAGGTATGTAATAAATATATTTTTCTTATTTCATTTTATATATTGTTGTAATTGTATGGGAAATTAATTCATTTATTTTGATTACTTTTTGTCTTCACTTGATGTTGGTTATGATATTTCCAATTGCTGTACCACTTTGAAAATCAATGCACTAGGCCTAGTACTGAAAGGGCCTGCAGAATAAAGAAAGATTAAATCAATCAATCGATTACAATATATACAGTATTCATTACGCCAGTTTATGGAAGTATAAAATATATAATGAAATATGTTGCAAACACAGCCAAAATATGGCTTCTATAGATTTATTATTATTATTATTTATATGATAAAACATAATTATAGAGTTTTCTGAAGTAGGCCTTCCAAGAAACAGCACTTAGATGCAATTTTTATTTTATTTTTGGCTGGATCTTTCCGAAACTGTGAAAAATAATGGTATAAATCTGATTTGGCTTATTATACCATGGAGAAATCAACTGATTTCTCCATGATTATACTAAAGTTCAAAACATTCTGTTTGCTGCCCTCTTTGTTTGCATTATTCATTTTCCAGGTTAGGTAATTTAGTTGTTGGCCACAATTACTGTTGTAGTATTCTGGTTGTAGAATGCACAAGTAAATAGGGTTTAATTTTAGAAGGCAACTCTTGTTTTATTTTAATGAATTAACCAACTAAAATTATTCACTGCTTATAATTACAATACAATGGTTTTAAGTTTTAACATGGATTTTATCTCTATATTAATTTTTCATTTGTATCCAACAGTGAGATTTAACTACTTCTGATTAAAAATATTAAACACAAATATTCTTTTTTTTGAAAGTTTGTTGTTTGAAGGTGTTTGAAAAAGTAGGGCACTATTTGCTGAGTAGAGTAGCTAATAACTATTTTGTCCAATTCGCTCAACGCTCGAAAATTGTAAAAATATACTTGATCATGCAATGCCATTTCAACCAATCACTAGACAGAAATGTTTTAGCTAAACTAACTACATAAAATGGTAAATGTAAAATTTTTAAAAATTACACTTATCTTTTACAAAAACATTTGTAACTAGTTTTTACTGAAGAATATTGAAGATGAAAAACATTGTTTCATGTAATATTTTTTAAAAACTTGTTTTTGTTGTGTTTTTTTACTTTACTAAAATATATATACGTATTTCACTACGAATTTAAAATAGTATTCTTTTATATTTATTTAAACCCTTAGATGTTCATAATATATTAAAAATTAATTTTTCCTGAAACTGCAGTTTTAGTAACCTCACCTATTTCTGTTTTGGTCATGAGATTACTAGTTTGTATAAGTTAAAGGCTTTTGTATCTTATGCTATCAAGGTTTAACTTAGATCAAACAATAATATTAACTTTTTTTATATCAGCTGGTGGATAGTTTTCATGATAAAAAGAAATGCATGTTTAGTTCAGCTCATGTTGAACGTAAACACACTGCAAGTATTTGACCAATCACTGCACAATGGATGGTCATCCCAACTGTCCACTCAATTGCGTTGCCCATCGTTGTATTGCATGCAAGTGGGAACCAAGGTTTAGGGTGCTAAAATAAAATATAATTTAAATAAAATAGTTGCAGATAGGAAATACAGTATGGACAAGATGTAAATTCGTAGCTTATCTTTTTTCTAGAAAAAAGTAGAGCTAATTACTAAAAAATGTTAACCATGCCTTGTTCAGTAAATACCAACCTTATCTAACCTTGAGAAGCTAGCCGAGGCTAAGTTGATCTATTGATATACTATTTATATCTATTAGAATACATTGATTATTGATACGTTGGAAACCGTTGCCCTGTTTGGTTAATCTAACAGGGCAAAAATACCGTTAGACTAGAGAACTAGTTGTTGGATTCGTTGCAAATCGTTGCCTCGTCTACGCACGAGGCAAAAATTTTTTCACATACCGGGACTGTTCACCGGCATTGTGTAGCAATTCTTAGAATCAGTCAGGCGTATCCACTGTTTCATGGTACGTTAGATACTCTGTTAGGTGTGTGTTTGTGTGCTTTGTTTAGGCGTTCTTTGTCATCATGCCAAAACAAGAATGCATCCAGTGCAGGGGCCCACGAGCAACACTTAAGTGGGACCGCCACATGCGGTGCGTTAGCTGCCGCACGTGCAGCCAGTCAGATCCGTGCGAAGTTTGCGTACGCTGGACGCCTGCTAAGTTTGCATCGCTTCCACGTCCCGCGGGATGTGCTATTGAAGAGAAAGCAGTTGATATCGCACCTCAGGAGGAAGGCGCAACTGTAATGGACGTTCCGGCTGAGAACGTACCACGCGCGGAGGTGCCTGTTGTACTCGCAGCTCCCGCGCATGAGGCAGAGGTCGGTTCTGCGTCTGTTCCCGCTGCGGCCGCGGGTTTCCCGGATACTGAGGTATCTCCTGCGATTACTCAAGCCATCGCGGCAGCGGTGAGGGCTGCACCACGGGACGAGCCCGCGGTGTTCCCTCAACCACGCCCTCCTATTCCATATTATCCGGTGCCTCCACCTCAGACGCCACTGCCGTATTCTGAGGGACCCTCAATGGAGGAGGGATACTCGAGCGACCGTACTATGCTCACGATCTCCGATGAGGAGAGAGCCACGCAGTTGCGGAGGCCCGGCGAGGAGGGGCTACAGGCGCTGGTTAATAAGATTCTTCCGGCGGTATTGGAATATCTAGGCATCGAATACGCTTTTCGCGAACCGAAGCCAACTCCATCTACAAAACGTTTCTCGACGTTTGGGGTACGTACGCCTCTCTGTAAGGTTACAACGTGCCCAGTCGTTCCTCTCGACCCGGAGCTGGTCGATCGCGTGGACGCTATCGCGCGCGAGGCCAGTACGCGTAGACCGGCGCCGAACATTCTTTCATGCGCTTTTCCGGTACCTAGAGCTCAATTCGATAGGTACATTGTTGCGCCAGGCGTGCCTGATGCCGCCAAGGACCGGGTTCGGGAGGACCAAGGATTAGAAGCGGGAAAGACTACTTACCTTGCTCCGACGGCCGCGAAGACAGAAGATACGCTCCTCACGATCGATAGAGCGGCCCGCGAGACACTTCGAGTAACATCCGTCTCCGGCTACTTGCTGTCGTTTTTGGCCGATCCGGACCACCCGCAGGAGTTCGATACAGAGGTCATTGCGCTGCTGCAACAGATCACGGGGCTAATTGCCGACCAGCAGGCGTTTGTATCTTTAACTTCTGCCGCCGCGCGTCGTATCAACGTACTGCAAAGTACTGATATCGCGCCAGCGCATTATCGCAGGTTTACGGCTTCTGAGTCCCTCGGGGCGAAGGACTTGTTTTTTGGTAGTTGCGCCCAAAAAGAGGACAAATGGGCACGCGAGAGGGAGGCCCGTCGGGAAACGCTAGCCGCGGCCGCTCGGGTCCGTCCAGGCCACCGCCCCCTCTCCCAGCTCCGGTACCGCCGCAGCCGTCGAATGTCCCACCGGCGCGGCCTGATATGCAGGCTTTTACATCTCGCGCGCGCACCCCATACGGCAACAACAACTACCGATATGGCCGGACTGCACGAGGCAGGACCGGACGGTCTGACCCTACCCAAAAGAGTGGTAGGCGTCCGGGTGCGTTCGCGCGCCGTCGGTGACGCGTTCGATGCGCCCGTCCCCCCGAGCGACGGGCAGGTGGGGGGTCGCCTAAGACGGTTCGCCCGAGTGTGGGAGACCCTGTCGGAGGACAGGTGGGTTCTCTCCACAATCAAAAACGGATATTCCATCGAATTCACGTGCCCCCAGGTGAGCGGGGGCGCTCGGTCGACGAGGATTCCTCCAGAGCCACACAGACGTGCGCTCCTGGACGGCCTCTCCACCCTGCTCCAAAAAGGAGCAGTGGAGGAAATCGACGCTCGATGTACTGTCTCAGGGCACGAGTCCACCGTCTTCTTAACAGAAAAAAAGACAGGCGACTGGCGACCCATCCTAAATTTAAGGAGTCTAAACAAGCGGTTCATTCATCTCCAGAGGTTTCGGATGGAGACAATCTCATCCATCCTACTGGGTTTAAAACATGGAGACTGGGCAGCCTCGATAGACCTGAAAGATGCTTACTTTCACGTTCCTATCGCAGAGGCAGATCAACGTTGGCTACGTTTCAGAATCCTCGACCATCTGTACCAATTCGTCGCCCTGCCGTTCGGCCTATCGACGGCACCGCGCGTGTTTACACGCATAGTCAGAACGCTGGCGTCGTTCTTCCACAAACATGGCATAAGAGTGTTCATGTACCTCGACGATTGGTTGGTCGTGGCCCAGTCCAAGGACAGACTGATGAGCAGTCTACAATATGTCCTTCTCGTAACGGAACAGGCAGGTTTCATTGTCAATCGGGAGAAGTCGTGCCTGGTGCCGACACAATCCCCGTTATACCTCGGAGCACTGTCCCGACAAACACTATGTCCTACGGAATGGCGCCTTCTACCCAGCATCGCCGCACTGATATTCGACCACTTCGGGCGGCCTCACATAGATCTGTTTGCGACGTCAGACAACACGCAGCTCCCGACCTTTTGCACACGGTTCCGGGATGCACGTGCGTGGGCGGTGGATGCCCTGTCCATACATTGGGACGGACTATGGGCGTATGCATTCCCACCAATATCACTGATTCCAAATGTTCTGACGCGCATTCAGCGCCATCCTTGCCGGGTCCTTCTGATCGCCCCGGGCTGGGCTCGACAGGCGTGGTATCCACTGCTTCTCGACCTGCTCTACGATCATCCCCTGCGTCTACCAGATCGCGTGGATCTGCTGACGCAGGGCCGAGCTCAGTTCCCACTGCAGAACTTACAATCCCTGCGCCTGACTGTATGGCCATTGTCAGGGATCAGCTCCGAGACTCAGGCATTCCAGATGGCCCTGCCGCGGCGAAATCTCGTCGGGAATCTACTCTTACCGTCTACAATAGCCGACTAAAACACTTCTTTACATGGTGCAGGCGTCAACAGGTAGAGCCGGGGTCGATCACCCTCAGACAAGTTTGCGCCTTCCTGCATTACCTATACGAGTCAGGTCTTCAGGTCCGCACCATTTCGGGCTATAGATCCGCCATTGGCGCGAACACGCCAACACTTTAAGACGGTTCCTCTATGTCATCATCTCCCGTTATCACTCAACTGATACGGGGAATGTTCAGAGAACGACCTCCAGTCAAGGTCTTGATTCCTCGATGGGATGTTAACGTCGTCCTAGCCGCACTTACACGCCCGCCATTTGAGCCTATGAGTAAGGCTACTCTGTATAATGTCTCGCTGAAAACGGCGTTCTTGCTCGCTTTAGCATCATGCAAACGCCGAGGCCAGTTGCACGCTCTCTCCTTGGAACCAGGTCATGTTAGGTTTGAGCGGGGCGGCGTGAGGCTAGTGTTTAGGAAAGATTTCCTTGCCAAGACACAGACGTTACAATTTTCGCCGCCTGCTGTGTTCGTTCCCACCATCACATCTTTTTCAGCGGCAGACGGAGATAAACTTTGGTGCCCAGTCAGGGCTCTTAAGTGGTATATCCACCACACTAAGACGATTAGAGACGGAGTGTCTCACCTCTTTGTCACCTCTGTTCCTCCATACCGCGCGGCCGCTAAGGCAACAATAGCGAGATGGGTCGTTGCAACTATTCAAGACGCGTACACTTCTTCAGACACACCGGCACATATGCACCAAGTGCGCGCGGTTTCCACTTCGTGGGCGTTGTTCTCGGGCGTCCCTGTAGCTGACATCATGGAAGCGGCGTGGTGGCGAACACAGTCGACATTCACCTCACACTACCTGTCGGACATCTCCGCTAACGTGGCACCAGTGGCAACGGCGATACTAAAGCCTCGACTATAGGTATGTATAAGTCAATTTCTTAACTTGTCACCCGCCGCCGACTAGATTCCTAGTCCGGTGCTACACTGGCTATTGTTGGGTTTATCCAGGTAAGCAGGCACGTAATAGACTACACAAACCAGAAATGGTGTTGGTAGTCTATAAGTGCTGCTTACCTGGATAAACACCCGCCCGCCGTCCCCTCAGACAAGAGGTCTTGAGAAATGATGACGGTAACACGTGGGAGTGGTCCCACGAGAGGGCGCTAGAGCGGAATGTACCATTCTTTATGAGGTGAATTCGGGTAGAATTCTTCTTTTCGTATTATTTTCGCACTTCGTGGAAAAGGGCTATTGTCGGGTTTATCCAGGTAAGCAGCACTTATAGACTACCAACACCATTTCTGGTTTGTGTAAATATAGTAGTGATAAGACATCATCATGTCCATTTTTGGGCACATCACATTTTTTGCGACATCAAGTTTGATAGTGTAGACAGAGCATAATAAAGAAGAACAAATATAATAAATATATTTTCAATGAAATAAGCGTTTACATTCTGAAAAAAATACTTCTTCTTGATATGTGATCAAGAATCCAATTAGTTACTTGATTAAATGTCTTGAGTGGTCTTTTACCATCGATATTTGGACACGTAAAGTTGAAGTCACAAAATGAATGTCACTGCAGTATCCTCATAGTGATGTATTACAAAATCTAAAATTCCAGGGATGTCCCCGGTTTTACCTACAGTGTACCTATCAAGCCACGCCTAATTTTTTCAACCATACCCCAAGTCAAAAACAGTAGTGATTGTAAATTATCAAACCATTGGATGTGACATGATTGGAAGAATATACCAACGTCATCAATGTATTGAGGTAACTTTTTTTTTGGTTATCACATAATTAAAGTAAGCTCTGGTCATATATAAATAAAGATACCAGAATGCATTGATATGATCTGAAGGGAAGGTAAAAAAAGGTTACTTCGATGCAACATTTTTTTTTCTGCTGATTTGTCAATACCACGTCCAATTTCCTGGTAAGAACACTTTATATATTCACAGATAACATTTTTATTTTTAAGAATATCAATTTGTGTACATATTATATTTCAACAATTATTTCAAATTATATAACACCTAAATAGATTCCTGTCAATTATGGGTCACATGATATTAAATTAATTGTACTATTCCACTCGTAAACATTCATCATTTGTACAGTATACTATTTGAAGTAATTTCTCAACAAATAAAATAATTTAAATATGTTATGTCTTTAGGCACATGTGGCCAAGGATTACGGTTCCAGGACGATTCGGCCCACTTTTGCGCCGAAACATCCCACTTTGTAGGCCGAAACGTCTCACTTTAGACCAAATTTATATTAATTTTTTTTGGTATTTATCAAATTTTAACAATCCGTATTTTATTGATATTGACAAAGTTTATATAATTAATATATATAATAAATAACCTAAAGAAACGTAATTTTATATTCAATGTATTACTTCGAAAACCTTGTTTATTTTGTGCATTCGTTAAGCGGCCAACAGAGGGCGTAACTTGTTTACATCGATCGCGTGACTAAAAAATGATCATTTTCGACAATGTTTTTAAAATGTTTCCTTTATTGCATCTTTATTCCTAGTAGTACTACCCTATCGTCTCTCTGAAAATAAAATTTGGGGAAAAAAGCTTATTTTATGCTTACATGGTACAAGTGAATATGAATATTGATTTGTTAGTACGCTACATATATCTTAAGCCTCTATGAATTGTAAAACATTTAAGATTAATCGAGTAAATGGACTTGTATATTTGAGGTTATACATTCGCAAAAGCAAACTCCATCAAAGTCTGTCCTTCTTGGAATACATTTACCAGGTAATTTCTACTAATTGTTGTAAATCGGCCTTGAAGTCTTTCTATTTTAATCAGTTTTACTTTATGCAGAGCAGGATAGATGTGGAAATAGGTGGAGTTGGATAATAATGTCTGTATTCACAATTCTTTTTATTGTCAAAGTGATTTGCATGATAATGCAATTATTCAGACAATGGTAGAAATTATACTCATCACAAACAATTATACCTTTGTACTGTGTACATTTAATTATGCTTAAATTGGTTTTCATTGGAAAAATTATAATATTTATTAATCAAAAAAGTTTTTCAATATTCACTTTTTATTGATAGTATAGTTATAATAAGGTGAAATGAAAGGAAATATTATATGAAATTAAACATTTAAATTAATATTATTTCATGTCATTATCAAATAATATTTATTGTTGAAAAATGGGATTTTATTTAGAAATTAAGTATTTTTTACAAATAAATATATTTTTAACACATAATAAGACTATATACAATCAAAGTTAATAAAATAATATAATATTTGATATGAAATATGATATCGCAATGTAAAAATTAGGTATGGAGAAAAAGTTATGTATTTTATATATATACTGGTCCATATATAGTTAAAGTTTTAGATAATTCTGTCTATAGAATGTCTTTCATATTTTATGTTTTTAAAATTAGAAGTTTATTTTAGATTAAACATGACTGGCATTTGTCATACATATTGCTGGTATCTTTTAATATTATATATATGTTTGTTTTATTTTTGTAAAAAAAAAGTTTGATAAATCAATTCAATTCACTTTTTACCAAATTTTTATACATGTTATTAGCATAACATCTGATTTTTATGTTAATACCACATTTTCAGTAGCCTTAAAGTAAGTTTCTAAAAGTATAAAGTTACCACCCCTCTACCAAAAATGGAATCAACTACACTTAGTTATTACTAAGTTATTATGTCCATAATTCTTTCTGTGCTGTAGGGGTTTTATACAGCAGATGGATCATACTATTAATGTTTGTTCTTTGTTGAGAGGGAGTAACAATATTAAAACAAGTGGAAGTTGAATATTAAGCCTTTCAACAGGATAATAAAGGGCTGTCAGAGACATTAGGAGATTAGATAATTTATTAGTTTGATAGCAGTGGAGTAGTTGACTCTACAAAGATTTTGAATCGACGAGGTGAGTAGAAACAGTTTGATTCTGGTATTGATTGTCAGTGGATTGATTAAACTTTGCAATTACTATGCAAAGTAGGTGTGTTGACTATGCAGTACGTAATACCAAAGTACCTGCACTATTCCATCACCAGTTTGTTGTTTTTGCTTGTTACTGAATTAGAAAGTTCTAAATTGTAGGCAATTTATCTTGGTGAAAGGTTTTCTGACAAACTTGAATTCAACAAAGTAGTATAATAATTGTAAGTTGTGAATATTAATAATGGATTGTTTAGCAGGTGGTTTATGGGCTGAATACAGTAGCTAAGGAAGTTGGTTAGTCAAGGTTATAATTATATTCGGTGTTGGGATGTGAATTTTTAAACTTAAAGCATAAATATCGTGAATATTTTTTAGCCCAACAGTAAAAAATTGTGTTGGTTACATGGTTGAGTGATTAGCAATAATAGAGTAGAGTTTTTGCTTGATTAATTAAGCTGTGAAAATAAGCTGTGTCGAAGCGTACACATGCACGCAAACACACTTACTCCTCCTTGTGAAAGTAAAGTTCACTAATTTTTCTCAATATGGCCGAAGAGTTAATAGCGGTGGAGCTGCATTAGTTAACGAAGGAGTACACGACGACATTCAGCAGTGTCTGTAACGTAAATACTAGTCATTATCATATTCAGTAGCAGCTAGCAATGTGATTGTGTTTGGCTCACGATGTGTAGCTTCTTGCAGTGTCTAAACCTCCTGTAGAGTAGGGTACTTAAGTTAGTTGTGTTGTGTGCGAAATCTTTAGCCGTGGAAATTGAATTTTTAAAACTCATTAGCATATTAATTAGTAAACGCCTGGTTTGCGATTAATATCATCGAGATTGTATGTTTCGTCAATATTGGTCTGATACTGACACTTTATAGCTGTTTTATTTTCTAGTTCAACATTAACTAAGTAGTTTATTTTTGGCCATGGTATTACAGAAGTCAAAGAATTAGTTTCTTTCAATCGATCACCAATTTTTAATTTATATTTAATTTATTTTCTCTATAGGTTTTTGTTTTTTTATTTTATTTCTACCATAATTTTTTTTAAATTAAGTTTTGTAATGTAAATTATTTCGACCAAAAAGTGTGATGTGCCCATATATGTTAGTGACATGCCCAAATATGGTAGTGATATGCCATCATCATGTCCATATATGGGCATCACATTTTCATCACATAAAGTTTTATAGTGTAGATAGAGCTTAAAAGACAAAGATGCTTTACAGTGGGTGTAATACTTTGAATATTGGTTTAAAAAAATTATTTTAAGAATAACTTGTTTTTTTCCAAGGTCAATACAATAACCATTAGTTTATACTGCAGCTGAAGTTGGCAATTCAACAACTGGTTTTGGCAAAAAAACTATTATTTTATAAATTCCATAATATGACTATTTAAATTAGCAGTTTTCTCTATTTGATTAATAATACAATACCAACTTTCTTTTTTAGAAAACATTGTTTGATTAAAAGTGGCTCATAAATTATAAAATATTCACTTTATACTTATTATAATAAAAACAGCTGGTTTGACTTGGTATTTTCAGTTCTTTTGGTAATAAAAATATATAATAATTATGCAGAAATAGTGAATATAACTGCATGACATTTAATATAAGAAATTTCATATTGATAGATACTAACAAATTATGTATTATTTTAATGCTATATATAATAGCCACCACCAAATGCAGAGAAATAGTTGTATTATAATTTTTATTTAACAGAATATATTTATGTAGGTGTGGTATGTGGCGTATGAATTACGTTTTATTTGTTTATAATTGTTTTGTGAGTTGTATACTGGGGCCTTAACTTTTAACTCAGGGTATCACCCAAAATATAGAAAAAATAAAAAAATAACATTTATTACAAAATTGCAATATTATCAGTAGTTATATTGTATTAATTTGATTTTTTTAAATACTCATTCAACTTTTTTTACTATTATATGTTACTTTTTTTTAAACAATTTATTTGCTTCATATAATTTAAATTTCAACATAATTAATTTTTCCATATATGGATAACTTCCATTTTAGCTGGATGTTTTAAAACTCTATTGGTAATCATGGTAACGTGCTTACCAAAGCGTATTTATTCTAATGACTCATTAGTTTTAAGTAGATGCGAGAAAGATGTACAAAGTATTACATCGTCTCCCTTGATATTCAAAACTTAATTAACGAATTGAAATAAAGTCTTGTTAGAGTAGTTTGGTAAATAGCATTACAACAATCAACTCTTGTGGGCGTTGCCAAGTTTAATATTTCACAATTTTGATTCTTGACTGCTTGGAAGATGGTTTTGAGTATATGAGAAAGTGGATTAAATTAAATTTACAGTACTTTTATAACGATAATAGATTTTTTAGATAAATAAATCTAAAAATATGTTTTTCAAATTGTTTATTATTGTGCCTTCTTTTGACTTTACTTTCTGAGATGGCCGTGTTGTAATCCTAAGCTGTTTTACTGGGCAAACGGGACGGTTAAATACCGTGCTACGCGGTAAGTCTTCCAGCTTCTAGTTTGGAAAAATCATTTGAAGATTTGTACTCAAGTTTATATGATAAAAATTACTCATTAAATGTATTATTATTCTTAAAAAAAAGTTCAGAGCGATTACAGCTTCTCTTTGCTGTTTTACCATTGAAAAATCAGTAAAGTTTTTCCTCGTCAAATATTTAAAATTAATTGAAAAGAGAATTATTCTAAAAAACATTATATTTGAAAACATAATTTATTGGAACAGAACACCAAACAATTTACAAAATAAGTTTAGAAAGATGTTTCACATTAGTTGCTTCACTTGCTTTGTCATATTAAAGCAAATACAAAAATATTGATTAATCATAGTGTAAATGGCAACAAGGTAAATATGGTTTCCAATAATGCTGGGCCTATAGTTAATCTGTATAGTTGTAAATACTACCTCTTTGTTTGTAGAGTTTAATAATAGAACTGTACAATATTCATCTTTTCCAAACCTGATGGTATACTTTATTTCAATAATAGAATATATTTTATATTCATAATTAATTTTCATAAAAAAATATCTATTTTACTTCTTGATTGCCCCACCTAGTGTATTATTAAGTATAATATGATTTGTGTATAGTAAATTTTCTACTAAACTATTACCACGATTAAAACTTCTTTCTTAAGTTTGAAATAATTGCAGAATTTACTTTTAATATTCTATATTCTGAAAACCAGACATCTGTTTTGGTGAAATTGAATTCAGTGGTTATATTGTGTATAAGTTAATGGTTTATTCTGTTTTGAGTACATTTTCTTTGAAGAATGCAAATTTCAAACCCACAGTCTATATAATATCCCTGGCAGGTGTTTATATACTTTTATGCATTTGATATTCATAGACAAATATTGATTGGTTTATAGAAAATAAATTGCAACGCACGCACCATTTTTGTCATGTCAGAAGTTAAGTAATTCAATAATTAAAAATTAAATTGTTGCAGTAATGTTAACTTTTATATATTATATTTATTACATGTTAATTTAATAAGCTATAGAAAAGCTAATCCACATGAATACAATTCTATTCTGTATGAAGCATAGAGAAGATGTGTATGCAAGACTGTAAAAAAAAACCGATGGATACTGTAGAAAAGAAAAAAACATATATTTTTGGAATGATTGCAAGAATTAAGAATGATCAGAGAAAATGAATATATTGGAAGATAACAAGAGATGATAGTGTACTAACCCTATTTTATTTAGTCTGTATATTTATACATATGAGAATACATGTGGAACATCCCCACCACCAAAGAGAAGAAAAAAAAACTTTGTTCCTTTTTGTAGTTGTTTTTCTCCTTCTGTTTATTAAATTTTTTAAAATTTGTTGTGATTCTATAAATATAAAAATAATGGTATATTTAACTTAATAACTCAAAGTGTTTGAATCAATGTAAAAAGAAACTTTTAAAAGTATTATCCTAATATCTACTTATTTTTAATCATTTAAAGTAATTTCTTATTGACCAAAATTGCATCCTCCTCTCAATTTTGTAATAAATTACTTGCAGTGTACGTGGTAGTAAGAATACGTTGTATACAATAATTTAATCAATAATTTTAATAATTATATACTGTAGTAGATGATTATTAATATATAGAATGATGACGCATAGTCTCAGTTAGTTTCTTCAAAAACTCTTAATTCTTATCGTGCAATACTTATTCATCGATTCTCGATCTTTTCCTAAATTCTACTACAACAAGCGCTATAAATCACTGGAGCGTAACATGACTCTAGGTTGCCTAGGAAACCTACTTTAATTAGATGAAGTTTGCAGAGGAATAGTAATTGAATGACTGCTTCAGAGATGTTTTGTCTTGTTTCGTCCGCCAAGTATTGACTTCGACTTTATTGGTAGCCATTTTTAGTAGCGCATAAATAGTGTTCATAGTCTATGCTATCAATATTCCCCATTTTCTATGTTCTTTCTTAGAATAGCTGTTATTTAGTAACTGACTTATTTTGGATTGGTTGTAAAGTTCCATCGAGATTATTATAATATTGTTAAATAATATTTTTTTACATAATACAACGATACACCAACCTTGTGATCATACTGTATATTACTGGATAGGGGTCTAAAGATATATTGGATGTGAAAAATATAGGATGAAGTTTTATATAAACAAGTTTTATATAAAGTTTCCTGTAAAAATGGATACATTATTTGGAAAAAAAATGTATTGTAAACAAACATATTTGTTTAAAAATATTATTTAAAATGTGAAATAAAAAAAAGTCTTTATTGTTGTGTTATATAAACAAGTTTTATATAAAGTTTCCTGTAAAAATGGATACATTATTTGTGAAATAGATGTATTGTACACAGACATATTTGTTTAATAATTATTTAAAATGTGAAATAAAAAAATGTCTTTATTGTTTTGTATTTTCAGAAGACTTTGGCAGATCGACGGAATCTCCCGGCCGTATGAGGACCCGACAAGGAGATAAAGATGTTGCAAATCTCCCTAATCGGGAACAGGACGTAGATACACCCAAAGTAAGTCTCCCTCTACAGTCACATTGCCTATTTTATTATGAATTTTGTATACGGTGGAAAAATAAAGTAGTAGACAGGTTCCATTTCTCAAAAAACGGCCTAGAAAACGAATCAAGAAGCATTTTTGGGTAGAAGCTGGGATCCACTTGGTTTAGGATATTTCGACCTCGCTGATTACGAATATGGCGGATCCCAAGCGAAATTCGGCCATCTAAGCCCTTAATTTGCATAATTAAAAATGGCGGCCATTTTTTATAATTACCCTATATCTCGAGAACCACTAGTCACAGATAATTAATTTTGGTGTCAAAATGTTTTAAATATATGGTTTTATATTCACTTTAATGACACATTTTCTCAAAAAATTGATGCAAGTCGTATTTCTGACATTTTGACCTTTGACCTTGATTTATCGTATCTCAGTAACCAATAATCGGAGAGACACGAAATAGGGCTCAAATTGTTCAGAAACTATACATTCATATTTATTATAATGAAATGTTTTTACAAAAAATGGCCGATTCTACAACTATTGACCTTTGAACTATTAGTCAAATATAATAATATAATAATAATATAACTTTGAAAATTGTGGTCTTATGAATTTTTTTTTCTTTTTAAATTGTTTAAAACATGTGTGTTTCTATCCAGTCTAATGGCATATTTTGTACAAGAATGGCCGATAGTATGGTTATTGACCTTTTAACTACAGCATAGGCCTACTGTATACTAAATATAATATAATTGCATAACTATGAAATTATTTATACACAATAATAATTAGTAACATTATAAAATTCACTGCCATCAAATATGATGTGTTATGATTTATATAGATTTAAAAAGGAATTTGAATACGCAAGTTACATTTTTTGAAATTTGAAATTTGAAATTACCTGCCATCAATATGATGGAGTGTGCTTATAGATTTTCTAAAATGTGAACATGTCAGCTACATTTGGAAATTACCTGCCATCAATATGATGGATTATGATTATAGATTTAAATAAAAATTTGAACACGTAACCTACATTAGAAAATTACCTGCTATCAATATGATGGATTATGATTATAGATTTAAAAAAGAATTTGAACACGTCAGCTACATTTGGAAATTTGGAAATTACCTGCCATCAATATGATGGATTATGATTGTATAGTACCTGCCATCAATATGATGGATTATGATTATAGAATTAAAAAAGAATTTGAACACGTCAGCTACATTTGGAAATTGGGAAATTACCTGCCATCAATATGATGGATTATGATTATAGATTTTAAAAAGAATTTGAACACGTAAGCTACATTTGGAAATTTGGAAATTACCTGCCATCAATATGATGGATTATGATTGTATAGTACCTGCCATCAATATGATGGATTATGATTATAGATTTAAAAAAGAATTTGAACACGTAAGCTACATTTGAAAATTACTTGCCATCAATATGATGGATTATGATTGTATAGATTTAAAAGAAAATGTGAACACGTACGTAAGCTACATTTGGAATGAACATGTTAAGGGCATCAGTTAAGATCATTCATGCAAAGGTTTCCGTCATCTTTAGCGTTGTTACAGCGGCATAAAGCTGTACATGGTAGTTTTGACTTCTTGCACCTACATCTATTGGCAGGTTATGTATCGTGTCTTGCATCCACAATAAATCATCTCTAACGAAGCAGTAGGAATAGCTTCATTTTTCAGAAGCACTGGTTGAAGTTTACCATTAGATAGCTCCCAACCAAAATATGTTGGTGATGGCAAATGCTGGATTGGCGATACAGCTTTTTTCCATACGAGTGCTTGGAAGTGTGCTCTTTTTATATGTTGGTGCACTGCATCGCTTGTTGGAGGTAATGCCTTTTTTTTTTAAAGCCTAACTTTATTGGTACTTTTAACTTGACCAACACCGTAAACGTAGCAAATGAATCTTTCCGATTTCATAATAACTTGGTCACTGATAGGTTTTCTCCCAGGTCTTTAATTAGTTCATACCTTTTTTTAATACTTCCCATGCCGATGCCTTTGAGTGACCACTTAGATATGAGCAGTGAAGAGTTAAATTACTGTATGTATGTATTAATATAATTTAACTCTTCCCTGGATATGAGGTAGTATCGCATCCACTAATAGTGTGGAATGGAATCAGTGCTTTTGCAGAACCCTCGGGCAAGGCTTGAAAAATGTCTTTTATAGATACTTTCTTTTTTTGGATGTCCCTGTCATCATCCATTTGGATACCATGCTTTGGTAGTGAGACACTAGAATCACTAGTACGTCTGTATCCCTAGAAGCAACTACAACTGTGTCGTATCGGACATTGGCAGCATGACAAGTCTCGTGTCCGATTCTTCATGGTCTGACCAGAGACAACGTATTCGTGTACAATTTTGATGATTTAACAACTGATTCTTTCATAAATCCACCAGCTGTGACAATTTCTTTGTCTATAGGAGCTTGACGAATCAACTCCTCTGATAGAAATCGTGTCAGATCTGCATTATTATCTTGTAATGCCAACAAGTTTGACCAGCAATTTGGCAGCGGTATTTCACCACTTTCTATAATTCGACGAATTGGTCTCTGTGTTTTGGTTCATCTTTGTCTGATGGTGTCCTTTATCGACAGTTTTAAGTTAGGCATGCCATGTTTAAAAAAAAAAAATTACCTCCAACAAGCGATGCAGTGCACCAGCATCATATAAAAAGAGCACACTTCCAAGCACTCGTATTGAAAAAAGCTGTATCGCCAATCCAGCATTTGCCATCACCAACATATTTTGGTTGGGAGCTATCTAATGGTAAACTTCAACCAGTGCTTCTGAAAAATGAAGCTATTCCTACTGCTTCGTTAGAGATGATTTATTGTGGATGCAAGACACGATGCATAACCATATAGATGTAGGTGCAAAAAGTCAAAACTACCATGTACAGCTTTAATATGCTACTGTAACAACGCTAAAGATGACGGAAACCTTTGCATGAATGATCAAAACTGATGCCCTTAACATGTTCATTCCCAATGTAGCTTACGTGTTCACTATTCTTTCAAACCTATACAATTATAATCCATCATATTGATGGCAGGTAATTTCCAAATTTCCAAATGTGGCTGACGTGTTCAAATTCTTTTTTAATTCTATAATCATAATCCATCATATTGATGGCTGGTACTATACAATCATAATCCATCATATTGATGGCAGGTAATTTCCAAATGTAGCTGACGTGTTCAAATCCTTTTTTAAATCTATAATCATAATCCATCATATTGATGGCAGGTAATTTTCTAATGTAGCTTATGTGTTCAAATTCTTTTTTAAATCTATAATCATAATCCATCATATTGATGGCAGGTAATTTCCAAATGTAGCTGACATGTTCACATTTTAAAAAATCTATAATCATACTCCATCATATTGATGGCAGGTAATTTTAAATTTCAACAAATGTAACTTGCGTGTTCAATTTTTTTTTAAATCTATATAAATCATAACACATCATATTTGATGGCAGTGAATTTTATAATTTTACTAATTATTATTGAGTATAAATAATTTCATAGTTATGCAATTATATTATATTATATTCAGTATACAGTAGGCCTATGCTGTAGTTTAAAGGTCAATAACCATACTATCGGCCATTCTTGTACAAAATGTGCCATTAGACTGTATAGAAACACACATGTTTTAAACAATTTAAAAAGAAAAAAAAATTCATAAGACCACAATTTTCAAAGTTATATTATTATTATATTATTATATTTGACTAATAGTTCAAAGGTCAATAGTTGTAGAATCGGCCATTTTTTGTAAAAACATTTCATTATAATAAATAAGAATGTATAGTTTCTGAACAATTTGAGCCCTATTTCGTGTCTCTCCGATTATTGGTTACTGAGATACGATAAATCAAGGTCAAAGGTCAAAATGTCAGAAATACGACTTGCATCAATTTTTTGAGAAAATGTGTCATTAAAGTGAATATAAAAACATATATTTAAAACATTTTGACACCAAAATTAATTATCTGTGACTAGTGGTTCTCGAGATATAGGGTAATTATAAAAAATGGCCGCCATTTTTAATTATGCAAATTAAGGGCTTAGATGGCCGAATTTCGCTTGGGATCCGCCATATTCGTAATCAGCGAGGTCGAAATATCCTAAATCAAGTGGATCCCAGCTTCTACCCAAAAATGCTTCTTACATCATATTTCAGAGGAAATAGAACTTGTCTATAGTTAATCAAGAGGGTTGGTTGGTGAAAGTATAAAGCTTTGTCTACACCATCAAACTAGTTTGATAAAAAAAGTTTGATGTGCCCAAATATGGCTATGATATGCCCAAATAAGGTAGTGATATGACATCATGTCCATATGGACACATCAAAATTGTTTTGTCACATAAAGTTTGATAGTGAAGACAGAGCGTAAGGGTGTGTTTATCTTCTGTATAAGTTAAGTGGTATTTTCAATAGTTACATCTTAACAACACTGAGTAAATATCAAAGTACAGAGTCTGCAATATTCATCATGCATTCAACGGTTAAAAAAGTTGCACGATTTAATAAAATATTAACACGTCTGAACTTGAAAGTTCTTCTGTATTTATTTAGCAGATACAAAGAAATACTAGTGTACAGTTTTACAAAACAAAGTATGAGAATAAACAGATGGTATGGTTCATACAAAGTAAATAAACTTTGTAAACATTGAAATGTTTGAATAATGTAGGTCATAAGTCATAAAAATAACAACAATTTGAGGGATAACAATTTTTTTAATCAAATTTTATTAATTTTCCATGTTTTTGGGACTTTTTTTAACTTAATGATATTTGATGCCTCATGAATATGTTGTGGAAGCATTTTCCATATACAGGCGGGCCAGAAATTGTAGAATTTCTTGTACAAATAAACTAATTTCTACAAGCTTTAAAATCATAATTTGTTTTTCCTTTTTGTAATGAATGAGTTCTATTTGAAATTGTTGAATTTTAAATTTGATTTTTAACATGTTTGTTGCGTATAAGTAATTTATAAACATTTTAGACTTGATGAATAATAGTCAAAGTGATGCATAAAGCTATCACTGGCTTAATGAAGTTATAGCAAAATATAATTATCTATACTTTAGCGAAAGTCATTAAGAAACAACTTAAAGGATATTATTATTCACATGAGCTCAACGACTAATGGTTTTACAGCACAGATTAACACTGCTGTTTTAATCCTCATAATTTAGAATTCGTGATTAATAGTTGACTTCTACTATACTAATGTTTTTATGATTTATTGTCAATTCTCCCAATACCAGACAGACTCTCTGAAAACCAAAAACTCTCCCAATACCGGATTCTCTAAAAACCCGAAACTCAACCATGCAGTACCGGACTCTCTAAAAACCGGAAACTCTCCCAATACCAGACTCTCTGAAAACCGGAAACTCTCCCAATATCGGATTCTTTCTGAAAACTGGAAACTCTCCCAACACCGGACTCTCTGAAAACTGGAAACTTATTGATTTGTTTTTTTAAGTTTTTGTTTGCTCATTCTGTATGAATGCATCATTTGACACGAGTGCCGCTGATATATAGGTGTTGTTTTAAAATTTATTATTATACCTGAAGTCACTCTTAAATATTTCCATACGAGGAGGTGCCACATTTACGGGTATATTTTCGAGGGCCTGGTAGCACAAGTGTGGGAAATTATGGAGAGTTGGTAGCACAAGTGTGGGAAATGACAGGGTGAAATTAGTAGTTTAAGTCCCTGACCCGCCCACCCGTGTCAAAATGTCACGATTTATCGCCAAATTTTGCAGGTATTTTAGCATAATGGATGCTATAAGCCCGGCTATATAAGCCCATCGCTAAATACCTTTGAATAGGCCTAGAGTTTTCGCATCAGCAGAAGAACACGAAACCAGTAGCCTAGGACAAAATCATTCAACTGTGACCATGACTCTTGACTCTGATCATCGTCGTCATGCACCGCGGACGAGCGATAAACTTGTCAAAACACGTTCATGATTTTGCCATGAACGGTCTCTTTGGCCATGCGCAGATCATGCCGGGAACCAGTACAAATATTGCGCCCTCTCTGGCGTGGCCTTGTTTCTGCCGTCTTTTTAGAGAACACTGGATTTTTATTTGGTAAATGGTAGTTCAAGTCCGTAGTATTTTTCAGTAAAACAGGTAGCGCAAGTGCCTCATGTCTTGAAGTGGCTGCTGCACCCCCCCCCCCCCGTTTGGTTTATATACAAGTGACCCCCCCGGGACCTGAAGTATCAATTAAATTGCTGTACAATAATAAGTAAAAAGCAGAAATTTTATTTTATTTATAAGAAGATTAAATAATAATAATACAAATGTTCACCAGATTAAATGCATTGAAGTCTAAAAAGCAGAAAAAAATTGAAAGAAATAGTTTAAAGATTTTTTGTTTGTGTATTGATTATTTCCTTTGCATAATTCCCAATCAACAGAAAAGGTTGCATTTAATTTTTCAAATGCAAGAAGTGAGAATTTTATTGTATTGATATCAAGGTGAAAATATTCTGGATCAATAATTTAGCATTAGGTTTTAACGGTGATTTATAAAAGTGATGCCAAGTCTTTTGTTAATACTTTGTTGTTCAATTTAAATTACCAAATCTGTTTAGACTCTACCATTCATACAATAGGGAAGATAATAAATAATTCCACTTACAAAATACCTCATTTAACTTTTGCTTTGTTTAATCATGACCTATACATTTAATAATTAAATTGTTAATTTAGGTTTAAATATAGTGCATTATGCTTAAGTTTCAATGTGCATTATAATAACTAGAAAATTAGAAAAAATGCAAGTTTTTATACAGTTCAATATTGTTTAATTTAAATTTATTTAAAAAAAACATAATAATGAACAAGCAAAAATGAGTATATGTAAATATTATACTTTGATATACGTGCATAAATTTAATAATTAAAAATGCATTTTTAATGAAATCTAACTTTAAATATATTGCTATTTTTATAGACTCTACTATATTTAATTTGTATTAAAATAAATAAAATTAGATAAATTTTTAGTTCTGCTGTGAAATATGGATTCAAAGTTTATATACAGTTTGTAGCAAGCCAGTATGCAGAATGCAGTCAACTATGCCATAGATAGTAATATTTTAAAATTGTAATATAGTTGAGATTTTAAGTTTTACCAACAAACATTATTGATTTTAAAATAAGAAATTAAACGCGAGAATAAATGAAAATATTTGTGAAATAAAATACTGTTCTTAAGCACAATTATAGCTTCCGCAGTAGCAGCACTTAAAATAATTAATTTTATTATAAAATACAAAAAGTGTGTGTTTACATACATTTTACATTTACCACTAAAATAATTTGTTTAATTTATAAAATATATGTTTTAATGATTTTACAGCTTATGCAATTGGTCTGTTTTTAGGAGATCTAGCCTCATAATGTTTACGAGCAATAGTAGATTTCATAAATGACTAGTTGATCAATTACGTGTGTAGCCAAAATCTGGTTTTAAAGTATTAATATTTTTTGGAAAAAAGGCAAAATCTATTATATTGTATTGGCTTGATTTTCAATATGTGGTTTAACTATTTTCTACAAAATTTCAAATAAAACAAGTTCACGTTATTGTGATACCTAGTGTGATTTCTAGTCACTTTCTATACCATATTGCATATTACTATTAATTCTACCATTAATTTGATATACTCCACATAATACAGACATCAATCAACTTAAACCTATCCATTGTTTGTTATTATGTGAAAAGGGAATACTTATATCTGATTGGCTGACTAATATGGTATATTGTTAGTTGTGAGCTGATAGGTAATGGACACAAGTAGGTAAATAAACTTATCCAGAAAGCTGTCCCGTGATTGGCAAATCCACCTTGTTAAAAAAACTGCAGCGTTAGTTGGGAATCAATAGCTTGTTTTCACAAGAAATGGAATAAACCTATTTATAAATGGAACATTCTGATTGGTCGTTGAGATCTGAAGCAGAGAGGACTTTGTACTCTTCAATATTACAATATTATCTTTATCTCAGGGATACAGTACTTTATATTTTATACTGTTTTATACCTTTCTGTTCGCACATGTTTGTTTCCAGATGGACATTACAAGGATATATTAATATCAACTCTACATATTTTAACTTGGGATTTTATATATTGGATAATATTAAATACCGCAATGACAGTTGCTAATGTTCACGCTAGGGTAAGTTTTCTTCGCGTGTAAGTTATTAAATAAAAAAAGTTTATGCATAAATTATTTGTTATTACTATTTAAATTAAGTTGTAATATAAATTTATATTATTGATATTTATTGAATATTTTTTATCAAAACACTATTTGTAAATAAAATTTTAAATGAACTTTGAACTACAAAAAAAGATAAAAATACTTTTTTTGTATCTTTAAATACATTATATGTGTATAAATCAGTTTTTTTACATGGTAGGTTGATAATTATATTCAGAAGCTAAACATTTGAGACAACATAATATTACCAGCAAAACTTGCAATTATATTAATACTGTGTTCAATTTTCTTCATCAAGATTTTAATACTTTTGTACACAAAATATAAATGAAGTTATAACTTTTTGAAACTAATGTATTACATTTTCTTTTTTAATATTTTTTTAGACTCAACATTTTACACAGATAAAAAAAATGTACTACTAAAAATGGAATCATAACTTTTTTCACACTCAGTTTATAACTTTCATAAAGCTAGTATCGATTTGTCTTTGTTGGAAAATATACAAAGTTTATTCACTTGTTCCCATACTAATTGTAGAGTTTAAGTGCTTTCACTTGTTTTCATACAAGTTGTAGAGTTTCCAAGCCTCAATTACACGCTGACTGGCTCTTTTCAAATTCTAATCGTTTCATTCTTTGTTTTATTTTAAATTCTTTGTTAAACATTGATGTTTATATCCAGTATGGATTTTTTTATATCATCTTTTGTTTCCGTTGAATAGTTGTTGTTAGTTGTTGCGGATTTACAAACAAAACTTATACTTTTGTTCTGTTTCAAAATTATAATATATGTATAGTATTAACATGCACAGCCAAGTTATCAATTGATGTTAGTTCTTTGTAGTTACTTTTTACTGTATGTCTTTGTCTGTTAAGTTAAGTTAAGTTAAGTTTCATCATATTTAAATTTTTTAATACAGTTAACTTTCAAAATATCAAACTTCCTGAAATAAAAAAAAATAATTCTCTCAACAAATCAAGAAACAATACAATTAAAAAATTAATCTTATTTAGAAAAACAAATAATGGAGTTGAAATACCATTCAATTATTGCTAATTTATAAATTTTATTTTTTTAAAATTTCAATGTAATACATTTATTAGAGCAATATGGCACTATGAGAATTAATAATGGGTAAAGCTCTGTCTACACTACTAAAGTGTATGTGATAAAAAAAGTGTGATGTGCCCAAATATGGTATCATCATGTCCATATATGGGCACATCACATTTGTTTGTCACATAAAGTGTAGACAGAGAACTTTTCTATTAATTTTGTTCATAGACAAGATCTCTCAGATTGGACTGTTGAATAAATAACTTTATGATAACTTTTGTTTGCATAGCATAGTGGACTACTCTAGTGGCAGTATCCTGATCCTGGAAGGTACAGCACCTTGCTGTTAATCTCTTAGAAGGCCTAATAAATGATCACAGTTTATGTAATACATTTATATTTGTGTGCTTTTTTCTAGGAATCCAATGATGGAGAAGGACGTAGAACAAGAGCTAAAGGTCCTCCAGGTAGGTGACTACTCTAAAGCTCTGTCTACACTTTCGAAATAGTCTGATGTGCACGAATATGGTAGTGATATGCCCAAATATGATAGTGATATAACATCATCATTACCATATATGGGCACATCACATTTTTTGTCACAAAGTCTGATAGTGTACACAGAGCTTAATACACATTACAACCCACCCCCCCCCCCCCCAAATGTGAAGTATCAACAAATTTCATAAATATTTAGCATTTATACTACTGCGACTGTTACCATAACAACTATTAGTGTATTTCAAACCTCCTTTCCACTAAAATAATATATCAATCTTTTCTTACTTTTTTACAACCTTGGATTAACGTTGTTATAGAAACAAATTAGGCATTGAATATGTGAATTCTGTTTAAAAGGGAAATAATATTGTCTTTGTCTTCTACAACAAACTAATTGACTTACCAAGTTTAGATTCTGTTTTACTTATAGAGGGTGTTTGTAGTTCAGATATAAATTGCTTAGCTTTTTAGATATGTTGTTCCCCAAAAACATGAAAAATGAAGATTAATAAAATCAGACTTTAAATGGGCTATTTTGCAGTTTTAATAAAGTTATTCACTTCTGTTAAAAAAAAGATAGATTTTACTTATAAAAAGACAAAAGAAACGTTTAATTTTAACTGAAAACCATTGTATGACAGACAATCTAAGTATTTTCTGCTTTAAATTACATTCTTTCAGGTAAATGATTTGTTTTTCGATCTAGTTTTTGGTCAAAGTGAATAACTATTATGTAACATTAAAATGGCATATTAAAAAAAAATTTGAAAAAAAAAACCATTTTAGGAGGAAACTATATCTTTAAAGAAAAAGTTAACGTGAAATCTAACAAAAACAGTCTTGATAATAAATGGAACCGTGTATACTGGGTGTATATGTATACGCAGATTAATATTTTGTATTGTGAATTACCATCTCCTTGCTATCACCCTAAAAGTAAAGCTAGCTAATTATCAGATGTGCTGTTTCTATAAAGCAAACAAATTCATTATTTGACTTTATGATTATTACCAACACAATTTCTATACTAGTAAATTTCAAGAATAAAATTATGATCTAATCAAAACATAGTGAGTATATTTGCCAAGTTTCATACATAAACATGTTTTCATTTCTCCAGTTTGAGAATCAAAGTTAGTTATTGTAAGATTTGCAGAATATTAATATTTGAAACATCATAGAAGATTTGACTTGCATTATCGACTTAAATAGCTTTTCGTCATTGAAATGACTTAAGTAAAGTTGCTCTTGACTCGCAGGTTGACCTCACGAATATAACAAAAATCAATTTCATCTATTGATGTTTAAAATGAACTAGGTCATTAGCAAAAGCAAGTTAACTTTAAAATATTAATATTTCTAACAAAAGGTGCTGTTTTTCTACATAGTAACGTTAATACTACATTCTTAGTGATAGTTTCCCAACATTTCTTGTATAGAACTTAAATTTAGTTTGATTTTGTGTTCTTTCCAACTTAATCTGTGGAATGTTTTTTTTTTGGTAATAAAGATATGAATAAAAACAATGTAGGATTGATAATCAATTACCTATATCTTCAACCTTTTTACTATTCAACAAGAACATAAAAAACATATTTGTTTAAATTGACATGGTTGCTTATTGTTTCTAGCAATGCTTTTACAATTATTTCTGAAATTAATGTACTGAACGGTTTGACTTAAATATATTTGAAACAATAATAAATTGACATAAAACTGTGAGAAAGATCAAAGATGTAGTAACGTCTTATTATAACCTGGTCACTAATTATTTTACTTTTTGAAAAAAAAATTGCAAATGTTTGAAAATATGTTTGTGTAGTTTTATAATACATCTGTTCATTTTTAATTTTTTACAGAATAAATAAATAAAATAACAGTAAAGCCATATCAAGAAATATGTTATCACCCTGAAAATATTCAGTTCGATAAGTTAAAAAAAAAACGAACTTCAGGCCTACTATATGAACCAGCAATTCAAAATATGATTATAATAAAATATTTGTAATCAAACTTGTTTTGGTTTAAGATCTGCACCTGAGTTTAACTAAAAGTAATTTCCTGACTAACTGCTTGATGTGGCTGATTAATTAAAGAATATTATAATCTGTGAGAGTGCAGTAACGAGGCCTATTAATTGACAACAATGCACTTTAAAATGTCTTTGTTATTTGGCACTCATGCTGATTTCAAACTCTTTACCTTTATGCCGTTTCTAACAAATATTGTGTATTGAGCTAAGTGGCCCAGGTTTATGTAAATCTTTTGTTTTACTTTATTTATCAAAACTTATAATATCTCATCAGATTATTTACCATTAGTTTCATGTAGAGATTTAAAAAATTTCTTTTTAATATAAGTATCAATTACTATTATATTATGTATGATTGTTGAAATCAGCTGCTGCTCATACTTAAAATATGAGAACAAATACTTTTCTTGTGCTGTCAATTGTCTCTTTATTTTTTTCATAATAAATTTTAAAACAAAGTATGTTTTATTCTTTAATTTCTTTTATTTCTTTGAAATGTCAATATTTTGAAAAATGCAATTACTGTATGAAAAATAATAATGTACTATTGCACTGAGGGGTTGTTCCCAATAAGGTACTCTTGCACTAAGGGGCTACTCCCCATAAGGTACTATTCCACTGAGGGGCTGCTCCCAATAAGGTACTATTACACTGAGGGGCTACTCCCAATAAAGTTCTATTGCACTGAGAGGCTGCTCCCAATTGTTTGTTAAGCTAAACATTGTCAATACTTCTGTTAACACTCCTTGATTAAACATTGAAAACTTACAGCACTTTTATGCCCTATTAACATTCAAGATCAATAATAACCCTTTTATTTATATTGTTCTATTTTTTTTTTTTTTCAGAACCTTTACCAGAGTCATCTGGGTATGTATATACATTTTTTTTGTATTTTATTTATTTTTAATATATATTTTTTATTAAATTCAATAGACAAAACTAACGAATGATTTGAGAATATTTACATGTGTCGAAAGATTGACTTTTGTTCTATTCAATGAGGTGTTTGATATATGATACTTTGTACTTGCAGTGTACTTTAGATATACAGCATTTTTGATAGGCTTATTGAATTAACAATAAATTTGAATTCCAATCCAATTTTTATATACTTCCACAAATTCACAACAACAGATGGAGAAAGAACATCAAGAGAAATACAAGTACTTTGTTTTGATTGCTAACTATTGGTGGATTGATAGATAATTGTTGTATTGTTAATACCTAGTTTTTGAGAATGTTCTGCTTAGATAAGTATGTGGGAATTATAACAGGTGGCGCTATTATCCTCCTTTCAGTTGTCCTACATATGGATGCGATGGTTCTGGTCATGTCAGCGGCAAGTTTGCAAAACATAGAAGGTAAAGTATACTTAAAATGTTAACCCTGGTTAGTGTCTGTACTAAAATGCTTAAAACAATCTAGAAACTAGTAACAGTAAATTAATATATTGATTAATATAGACTGCAATCACTTTATGAAAATGTACAGGCCCTGTGTGGATATCATTTGTGTGTAATTGCTTAATTTATATATTTGTGTATAAGTGAGCCTAATGTTTGTTTTTCAGTTTTTTCAATCAACAAGCTTACCTCACGCTTACAAGTTCTGTTAAATTATGATTATTTAAATTTTGTGTAAGGCCTTAACATGGAATAAAACTACCATACTACTACTGCCATATCATTTGCAAATCAAATGTGAAATGGGATGTTATAAAAATCTAAAATTTTAATGTGAAGATTCATTGTATTGGAGGTTGAATAAAGCGCAATAAACAAGTTGCATAATTGTACTGAACTCGTAGATTAGGTGCATTTGAATCCGAAAGACTCACTGTAAAGCAATTAATAAGTCCATTATGGTAATTGAATCCTATACAATACGTCTTATCCCTGATGTATGGTTTAATTCTTCATTATTAATGCTATTTCAATTTGCAGAATGCTAAATCCCTTCTCAAGAACAACAAGTAATCAAAAAAGATTATTTCTACTGGTTCATGACTGTTAGATATCTATATTACCTTACCTTGGTGAAATTATTCCATATGATTAATTCACTATCTAGTAATGTAATATGTTACCCAAAAAAAAAGTAATTTCATACAATTCCCATTACTCTTTTGATGTCTATATAAAACAGGTTTGAATGTTGTACTTTTTTCATTATGATACTCAAAATTTTTTGTTCCGTAAATATTTATATGATTTAATTGACAATTTAACTATTATTGTATCTTAAATACAACTCAAAAGTTATTATTTTATATTAATAATTCCATATATTAATAGCGTTTTATAGACATTTGAAATAATAATTATGGCCAATGTTTTATTTTGTTTTAATATTGGTTTCACAGTGTATCTACATGTCCAGTAGCGGCGAAGAAACGTAAGATAGAAACCGATCCATCCCCATTAGAGCCAGCTAAGAAATCAAAGCGTACACAACGAAGGAAAGGTAACGTGCGCGACGAAGATGAACCAAAAGAAGCGCAAGGAATACTTAGCAGTAATGTAGAAACCGAAGAAACCAATTCAACATCATCACAAGACGAGGATGCGCAGAATAAATGCAGTCAACAAGCTATTGTCAACTTACAAAGAATTATTGATAATGTGACGGCAGAAATAGATCAGGGAAAAACTGATACTAGTACTACAGAAGAAAAAAATAATGAAGATTCTGATTATACAAAAATAAATGGAAATGTTGAACTTAATACAAATATTGATGAAACAGAGAAAGAAAATAAAGAATGTACTGAAAAACCAACAAATGAAACCGTTGATGAAGATTTACCACAACTAGATGCTGTAGAAGCGGTCGTAGAAAATGAGGATCGTCCTCCTAGTCCACCACAACTTCAAAAGGAGCTGAACATTTTAAATCAAGAAACATCAAACACAAATGTCTTAAATTCAAATGATTTGGAAATGAATGTTTTAGAAACAGTTGATGAAGAACCACAACCTGTTCTTCAAATGGAAGAACCGGAATTAAGTTTACAAGAATCTGGTTTTATTGTTTCAGAAGATGCAGAAGAGTTTGAAAATAAAGATATTGATGAAGAACTAGAACCAGCTGAAGAGGTTGATAGTATGATGGTTGAAGCACCTCCTCTGGAAGATGCGGATGATCGAGTTGAAGATATAGAAGAAGATCCTGGAGAAATGGTAATTGATGAAGAGATAGAAGAAGAAGAAAAAGATGAAAATGTAGTTGAAAAAGAGGAAGCGATTAGTGTTCCAAATTACCTACGACAAATGAGTGAACAATTATCGGAGGAATTAAAAGAAAAGAAGGAACAGGAAGAGAAGGAGGAGGAGCAAAGTGAAATGTTAAACAAAATGAATGAGCAAGAAATGGAATCGTCATCTAATCTCGTTATTGATGAAATACAAATAAAAAAAGAGCTTGAAGTGGCCGAAATTGAATATGATGATGAGGAAGAGACGGAGTCGCAAGAAACTCCAGAACGTAGGAGTTCATTAAAAGCTATACAAGAGAATATTGATGCCCTTAACCAAGGAAAAGACATCAAACCACTGGTGATTGCGGAAGATGTAGAAGAAGAGGATGTGACCAACGAAGCTTGTGTTGATGAACGGTTACCTGAAGAAACAGAGGAAGAACAGATCGTTCGACAGTTAAAAATTGAGATGAAAGACGGTCCTGTTGTCAATGGTAAATCAGAATCCATTAGCAGAGAGAATGCCATGACTCCTAATTCTGAAATCATACCTGGTGTAATTCAAGAGAGTGAAAGTACTGCTATGGCAGATGATGTGTTAAAGGTACCAAGTGTCCGACCAACATCAACTGGCCCTCAAGACAGAGAAAGACCAACAACTTTAGCACAGGCTATTGGTAAGTTTATTTACTTTATATACAAATATATCTGTAAAATATTGTAACTAATCTGAAATTAAAGCAATGATTAGGAAGATTATCATGAATTAATTATGCTTAAAACGATGTAGGTAGTTTCTTCACCATCTTCGTTTAGCCTGTAAAAAATAAAATCCATTTACAAAAACCATATTTAAAACACAATGCAAGTAATTATTAGTTGATGTATTACATTGCATATACGTGGAGTTAATAGTTACAAAATGGTCTTTCATAAGTTAATTTCTCATTGGCTAAACACTGTAGCATTTGATATGCAAACATTACATATTCCAATTAACCTTTTTGACTTGTTGTAAATCACACTATTATCGATCAAACTTTCTAACGATCTTCTTCGTTGGTAAATGTCACTCCAAATACTACTCTTCACTATTACCTACAATAGCTTTCAAAATATAACATTTGACTTAAAATACTACTAGATACTAGTGCTTAAGTGTTTATAAGGGACATAGAATATTGTTTTTGTCTCAGATAATTGACTATGATAACTAATTGGTATATAGTATAATTTGTTGTAAATAGTTTTTATAAGTAAGCTAAAACGGCCTTGTGAAAAATACCAATCTGGTGAATGACATATTGTATTTGTTTCAAAATAAAATTGTTATTATTATTATAGACTTCAATAATAAAATAACTCTATTAATTGATTGTATAACCTTTAATTTTAAATAATGTACTATTTTCATCTTCACTAAAACATACTTGTACATTTACTTACAAAAACTTCAACAACAAAAATATTATTTTCCTTTACAACAACATGATGGTTAATTATAAATATACAGATGCTTTCTTCAAATAAAGTACATTGTTGTAATTCTTTTATGGCGTCATTTTATGACAGTGTAACTGTCATTATACTGACATCGGTATTCATGTATATTTTATTTTGTTTGTTATCAAAAAGAAATTAAAATTTCTCAGAACAAAGTTTTTAGTTGTGTTTTATAATTTATTGATCTTTGCTTTTTATTGCTTGATCTACAAAAAAAAAAGATAAATAAATTCAGAAAGTATGCATGTAGATTAAATTAAAATATTATGTTACGATTAAAATTATTTTGTAAATTAAATTTTTCTTTTCATTTAGAAATGTTGAACATGGAAGGAAGCAAGTGTCCAACACCAGGCTGTGATGGTTCAGGTCATGTGACTGGACTGTACCATCATCATAGGAGGTATGTTTTTTTTAATATAAAAATATTAGATTTTTGTTTGTGAATTTTTAAATCAATGAAGATGAAGATGAAAGTATAGAAGTTATCAAACAAGAAAATTAAAACTTTTCCACAACATTTAATTACATATGTCTAATTATAATCACATGCTTGGGTATAATTTTATCCCTTAAGGCCCAACTCTGACACTGTGCAATCGTTGTAAATTCCACCCCCTAATTTTGCACTTGATATTAGGTATAAACACCACTAGGTCAGACAAACAAGCATTTTATTGTAGTGGCACTGTAACTTGTTATTTGCCTTCTAATCCCAGGGTCTTGGGTTCAAGTCATGACTTAATCGCACAGTACCAGAATTCTGCTCATGACAGTAGCCACACAATGATACTTAGGTCGTGTTCGTACGGTGGTTAAAATAAGCGCTTAATTTCACCCATGCCTCGGGTTATAAATTGAGCGTTGTTCGTACTTGAAATATTTAACCGCTTAAATGCTTAATCGACGAATCACAAACCGGAAATTACGTTTTAAGGTCAGTTGTCTTTACAACCTACGACCCCATTTTCGCACGCTAGTTTCGTGTTGTATATTTTTCACTCGCGATCTTTCTTTACAATAACAATTACTTGCTACCTTTTACACTGCTTATCCTTGCGACAAACCTTATGCCTCTTAACGCCGATAATCCTGCCGAAATATTCCTTCTCCCGACGACCATTATTTTACTCATTGACGAAGAATTTGAGCCCAATGTTACACGACGGAAACACCACCGACCAGCTAGGCCTACTAAGCGGTCTACACCAACAAGGACAGCACCAGCTGACGATCGCTCTCGAAGCGTGTATGGAAGAGCTTCGTAGGAGAAATGACGGGCCTAGGCAGCGAAGGTTTGTCAAAATTTGACACATTGCCTCTATCGGAGATTTATTATCCTCGAAGGCCGAGTATAATTGGATTATCGCTGAAATAACCTGCAAATTTGGTGAACATTTTGCCTCGAATTTTTTGTAGCCTGAGGCAAAAGTTAATTGGATTACGCGAACGGAAATCGGGAATAAGCTGGTATTTTCAACCCCTATGAACAGGCCCTTAGTTTAGTAAGGTTTAGATTCTTATCTGGTAATAAGTGAGTCATCATGTTAAAAACGTGTTCTTAAAGAAACAGGTGGTTTATTGTTATAATGGTTCATCCCGAATGAAACCATCTGTACATGTATGTGACTTTAATATTGTATGATGTCATAATCATAATTGAACTCCTATAATATTGCCGCATGGGTGTTATCACACATGACTAGAATAACTTGGATTATTAACGCATTCCTAAGGTGCTACAATATGACATTCCAAACCTCAACTGAAGACATACATGAATAATAAGTTGTAACCAATTGTAGTCATTTTCAATCAAGAATAGTAGATTTTAATTGTGTTCTGTCAGACTATCACTCAGTCTAAATTGATAATTCATGTTACAATCAACATTATTAAGAATTAAACTGTGTAATCATCATTTGTGATTACTACTATATTAATTAATAAAAACATTTTAATTTAACAAAATATTGAAATTTGAAAAATAATGTTACACACCAATTTTTCTACTTTTACTTGTAGTATAGTATTAATGTCAATTTTTCATATATAAGTTTTTTTTTCTATTTATATTTGTTTTTTATAGTTTATCTGGATGCCCACATAAGGACAAAATTCCCCAAAAATGTAAGTAAATTTAAAATGGATTTCAGTCAAACTGTTTAGTTGTTCATACTGTAGATTGCAAATTGAAAATGTTCCATTTTTGTTTAGTTGGTTGTTTAAACAAAGTTGCTCTGTACAAAATGAGTTGATATATTTTGTTCTAATTTTGCTGGTTTCATATTTAATATTTTTGATGGCATCTTCATAGTTTGTTTATTTTAGAACAATTGAAAGATTTCATATGAATTAGACAGTATATTCGTATAAAGATTCTGAAAATTAAAACCATATTTGTAGATTACAATTTCTGTAAAAAAAAACTAAATCCTGATCCTGATGATCACATGGTCACTTTGACAAAATATAACATAATAATAATAAATTGTAAAATAAATATAAATGAATCATATTGGAAATGTTGAAGTAAGGTACTATATTTGTTTTCCTGTATTTTTCTTCCCTAAACATGTAAAATCCTGATATTTCATCATATTTCCATTTTACTAGGTATAGATTTCCGTACAATGCTATCTTATTTTCTTCTTTTTGTTGTTAATGTTATTTGTTTACTATGTTATGATATTCCAAAATAAAAAAAAAATAATGAAATTAATATCTTAACATCATATTTCTAATTTACTAAAGTACGATGCTTTTTTTTCTGTTTTTAATTATGTTATTTATTCACAATGTTATGATATTCCAAAATAAAAAAAAAATAATGAAATTAATTTCTTAACATCATATTTCTAATTTACTAAAAGTATACAGTAGTTATCTGTACAATGCTTTTCTTTCTGTTAATAATGTTATTTATTTACAATGATATTCCAAAATAAAAAAGATTGAATGAAAATAAAATCTTTTTTTACTATGTTTATTATTATTTTTCCTTATTACTTATGTATAATTGTTTTGTTAACTTATTATATATTGATTGTTTTACGAGTCTGTGATTACTGGTAATTTATGAGTGGAAATAGGTTAACACTACGTTTTCTTCAGGCATTATTCTTAATTAGTTTTTCTTAAACACAGATCAGTCTTATTACTGTGTGAGGCATTTAGCTTTTTGAGTTATTAATGTATAATTTGTCATGGAATTTTTCACTTTTACACTAGCAAAATAGACTTGCGGAAACGACTATTAATTATTATAAATTACTAAATCTTAATCCGTTAGATGCCATCTTAATCTTGTTTTTTAATTTTTCATTTTAAATCAGTTTTAAGTGTTTTTAATAAAAAATCAATTCAGTAAATTATTTTGAATTATTTACACCATGTTAATTTTTTATAACTAATATTTTGAAGTTGATTTTTGTTAACATGTTTTATTGTTTTATTCTTTGTTTTTCTTGTTGCACAGTACTTCAGATCCACGATCAAGTGTTAAAGTAAGCATACATATATTTTTTTAATTAAATATTGAATTTTTGTTATTAATATATACAATATTTCAATGTTAATATTACAGGGGTTTTTGACTAAATATCTCCAGCCCATATACAAACAGTTTCACTTTCTGGGTAATTAAATAAAACCTAAACAAATCCAGAGTTTTGAATTTACAAACCCTCCACCCCACGTTCCTTTTTCACCTAAATCAGGGAGATTCCCATTTTACGAGGAAAGTTACTTCATGTAAGATCTAAAGCTCTGTCTACACTATCAAACTTTATGTGACAAAAAAAAAATGATGTGCCCATATATGGATATGATGATGTCATACAACTACCATATTTGGATATATCACTACCATATTTGTGCACATCACACTTTTTTTAATCAAACAAGTTTGTTAGTGTAGACAGAGCTTTATATTGCAATGCTGTCTCGGTCAGGAGCTTGCGTTCTTATCATAATTCACTACATCATCAATACTCAATACGCACTTCTCTTGTATATAGTTTTGATATCATGCACATCTTCATGTTTTATGAAATCAAGGTTTCTTCAAACACATTATGAAATGTTTATAAATTGATGAAACTACTTTATTCATGTTGTGTTAGTATAGTACCAACATCCTTGATGGTAAGTTGACAGCAGATTGAAATATTACCCATAATGCCAAGAGCTAAATCTTTACCAAGATTCAAAAAGCAATTTCCTTTTCATACCAACTGTTGAGATAGTCCCTGATTGCTTAGCTTTCCATTAAAAATTGAGATGGAAACTGTATTCTAGACTTTTGTTTGGAATATATTTTGATCAAGTATTTTGTAGGCAGCAAATGAGCCAGTTGCGTCCTTCCTTGTTACTTGTAATATATTGATTACTTTTACTTTTCTCTGTGTGGTACTAACTACTTTACATTCGCTGTTAAGTGATTTTGTCAAATCCAACATTTCTTTGTTATTGTTTAAAAATTTCGACTGACATTTGAAATTACTTCATCATGTTGTCTTCAATATCTTTTCTGCGATATTTAATCCATTTTAAATACGTGTACCAAATTAATAATTTAAGTAAATATCATTTAAAAGAAGCTTTTAAATTTATTGTTATTCTCTATATTCTTTGATTATTAAATTAATAAACATAACTTAATAAAAAAATAATTTTACAAGTTATTCCTTTAGAAGTGTTTAAATTAATATTTCACAAACTTAATTGATCTACAAATTTTCCATACTTGTAAAATATTTATTTTCAGTATGGTATTATATGAAGTTAATATTATTTTTTTCATTTAAAAAGTAAAAATAATGACTATAATAGTTTACACAGAACAACGTATGGGCATGGTTTTCATGTATTAGATAAAACTGCACAAATGTACAAAAAATTAAAAAAAATATATTATAACTTTCAAACAAACAAAAAACTTAAAAATAGATATACAATGATGAAAGCATTTATTTTCTGAGCTACAGCACTTTCTGAATTTGAATAATCTATAAAGAAACTTCTGACCAATCAGAGAGCAGCATAATAATGTTGCTATGATTCAAAAGTTTTGAAAGTTTGTGCACATGTAAAGAACCAACAGTCATTTAAACAACAGGGATCGGCTTTTTATTATTACAAAAAGTAAGTATTATTATAAATTTATTATGTGCTTTAATGTAGGTATAACCTAACTTTATTAACAAATTAGTGTAGGCCTATTGGGAACATTAATTAGGAACCCTCAATGGTTGGTAGTTTATACAGCACCACTGAGTAACAGTCAGTAGTGTGGTGGCTGGCAATGCTAGTAAGCCAATGCACAGGCAGGCTGGAATAGCCCAGGCCTAGAAAAGTATAGCCTACTAGGTAGGCTAGGCTAGGCCTATTATTACTGATAGTGACTAGGCCTACACTAAATTAATTAATTAATTTTAATAAAGGGTGATGCTAGGCCTCTTCTTGCAGCTTTTATTTTGTTTTATTTTTCTATTTAATTCGTTAATTTAATGATTCTCTTTTTCCCACAATTCCAGATGGTTTCAGAAACTGTGAAAAGTTCAACTCAAGAAGGGTTAAACAAATCTAAGAAACCAAGAAGGATGTAATGCATTACTATTATTATTTGTTTTTTTGTTAAACTTAAATCTTTAAATAAAAAAATACTTACTTTATACTGGGCCTACATATTTCAAATAGACTGGCTATACTATAGGCCTTGCTAAATAAATAAAATGTTTTATAAACATTAAAGATTTGAATATAATAATATTTTATAGGCTACTTTATTCTAAACAATGATGACTAATTCGGTGTTTTATTTCATTTCTTTGAAACAATTATTTTATAATATGTTAAAGTTTTTAAGAAATGTGTATGTTTTACCTGCTGAAGATGGAATACATTTCACAATTGACCTACCACTAAGTAATTAAACGATTTTTTTTAGTACAGTTGTATAATTCTAATCAAGAGGTTAACCTATTAAAAAGCACATTTATTAATTGTATTTATTGAAGACAAGTATGAGTAAAGATGGTTGTACTGAATACCATATAGTCCTTTAGCTTAAAGATGTATTGTCCCCCTAAAAAAATAATTCTTGACAACATTTTTTGTTGAAATGCAATTTTAATATAACATAATAGTTAGCCACTTTGACCAAAAATTGGATTGAAAAAAATGTATTTACATGAAAAAAAACTGTAATTTAAAGCAAAAAAATGGTCAAATTAGCTGCCAGCCAATGGGTATTTGGTTGAATATAACCATTTATTTTGTCATTTTATAAGTGAAAACATTATTTTTTTTGGTTTTTTTTTCTACTGAAGTGATTAACTTGATTAAAACTACAATATAACATATTTAAAGTCTGATATAATTAATCTTCATTTTTCATCTTTTTGAGGGACAATACATCTTTAAGTTATAACAATATTCCATTATTATGAGCTTTAATTTCCCCCTATGTTGTTATTTCAACAAAAGATGATGACGATGTTCTATAAATAAAGCCTTCGATTCCGTAACAGAAGTAAATTAATATCTAGTTCATTTTTGTTTGGTCATTAATCAGCGTTTTGAGAACTTGTTTCTCCAATAAACCTGTCACTCCCATCGCAATATTATTGCTCGCAAATTTCATGTATTAATGCCCATTGAAATAATGTAATAGTCAATGCATAGGAAACAAAGTGAAACATATTGAAATTTATTTTAATGATGAATGAATATTCCTCATTTAAAATCAATAAAATAAAACTCTTTTGTAAGTGTGATCCTGATTGTTGAAACAAGGCTCAGGGACCAGCAAGAAAACTTAGAAACTATCTGAAATACAACTGGAGTAGTTGATAAACAAGTTTATTCCTGGGATCTCCTTAAAATTCTTGCCAAGTTGTTTTTACTGATCCAATCAACATAATTAGCTATACTCAATCAACCAATCAGAATGCTGGATTACATCCCACCTGTTCATGGAACTTTAATATCCCAGAATTTTCAAAGGCAATAATCGCAAGTAAGAGAATTGAAGATAATATATGTAATAAGTTTCGCTTGAGATGTTTTGAGTTTTCATTTACAAATTGGCGGATGCATTTCGTTGATTTCCGTTAAATTATTCAATATAATTATGAATTGTAAATGTAAAAGGAAGACATTTATGATTAATATTGATAGAAAATGATTAACTTGCTCATTATATTATTAATTAAATGTGTATCTCTTACGTTTCTCTTTCTTCCTATTAAGTAATATTTTATTACGAATTATACTTATAGTGTGGTTTTTAAACAATATTATTTCTATCTATTATTATTAATTTTAATAGTATGAACCAAAAAAATATACATACCAAAGTGTGATACACTTACTAAAATTTAATCAATTCCAAAAGTGTTTTTGCTACCTACACCATCCAGTTGACTATTATGCCTAATAATAATGTCTATTACGTGCCTAGCTTACCTGGATAAACCGATAAATGCCATATTTCTCCTCGAAGAGCGAGATATACTTGAAAAGTAGAAAATTCATTGAACACCCCTTTCTCTAAATGGTACAGTCCACAAACCTCAAGTGGGAACATCCCTACAATTCACCATCATCATTTCTTTTTTCGAGACATGAAATAATAATAATATTTACCGTAATAGAGGAATTATTTTTATAGTTGTAGTCTACATCTCTCAAAATTTTGGTGCCAATTTTGGAAAAAGTTTCAGAGCTTTTCATCCTTAGATTTTAATCACATACACAAATATTATGTCTTATCAACAAGGTTGATATTCTAGCTAGTCTATGTGACTTTTCAATGATTAACCTACCAAAATGAAATATACATAAGGAAAGAATAAAAATATTGCCAGATTTTCATTTTTTACTGTCAATATTGGTATTATTTATTTAAAAAAATAAAGATGATGTAAATAAAATAGATATGACTTAAATCTACATCAAAAGTTATATAAATAACAGCATCATTTTTAATAATGAAGAGGAAAATGGTGCATAGGTGATTGTTTTAAGGCAATGGTGCGGGCAAAGGGATTAACAAAAGTTAACAGTATCCACTTTTTTAATGATAAATAACACAAATGAATGTTAATAAGTTTGATTAGTTGGCAGGTGGAAGTGACAAGTTGTTGCGTCATTTACACCTGTACTCTAGCTGGTGGCTATAATTCTACTAATTGGATAGTATTGGTTGTAATGTATAAAATGAGTGTTCATTAATGCTGTCTTAACAGTTTGCTTCGGGCCTAATGCTCTGTCTTCACTATCAAACTTGTGACATGTGATAAAATGTGATGTGTCCATATATGGACATGATGATGTCATATCACTACCAATTATTTGGGCACATCACACTTTTTTTTGTCAAAATAGTTTGATAGTGTAGACAGAGCTTTACAATACAGTTAGGTTTCACAATCTTGTTCAAGTATAATAACTACCTATATTAACAAAATTACATTTTGATACACCAAATATTCAACATTAAAAGCTTTACCTAACAGCATACAGACTATTTGTTCATTCATGGTACCCTGGTTGTGTGTTTTTGCGTAAGGACACAAGCACCTACTAGCGAAACTTACCTGCAGGCTGGCTAAAACCATTTTAATAAACAATTCTTAAGCTCTATCTACACTAGTTGGACAAAAAAAGTGTAATGTGCCTAAATATGATAGTGATAATGATATGCTAAAATAAGGTAGTGATATGACATCATCATGTCCATATATGGGCGCATCACATTTTGTTGTCACATAAAGTTTGATAGTGTAGACATGGCTTTAAACATATCACATCACAGACCTATTGGTGCTGATTATGTTCAAAAGTCAATTTAGACAAAATGTGAATCAATTTTTCAGACTTTATATTACTTTATTATAGAATGTGATATTTTAATTTAAATAAAATATACGTTGAATAAAATTTAATTTGAAATAAAGATGAGCAAAACTATTTTAATGCATACTTGTAACTTAATAACATTATTTAGATATAATATGTTTATTTGTATAATTTTCTGTTTCTTTCAGATGCCCAACGCCTGGTTGTACTGGCAAAGGTCATGTAAATAGTAACAGAAATTCACACAGAAGGTGAGCTCACAAATTAAAATAATTATAACGTCTGTTACTTGAAAACTTTGGTTACATTCAAACATAGATTTTGCTGGTTTATGTTATTACACTAGTGACCCTTTTTTGTGCTGTATCTTTAATATTATTTTTGCCTGTTCTGTAAGTTGTGTACATCAATCATTGTGTGTGCCAGATTTATCTGTACCAGTTTCTTTGAGCTGTACCAGTTAAATCGTACTAGTTTTCTTCAGAGAAAAACACCAGTTATTGTATTCCGTATCAGTTATACCATCATACTGATCACATACACATAGCGGTAACTGTGTTCTGTACTGCTTTTTCAGTTCTTTTTACCATTGAGTTAGTCTGTATGGAACTAGTTATGTGATCATCTGTGTGTATCATGTTTCCATGGTAATCAGGTACTATCACAACTTGATGATTTGTATACAGGAGCATTCATTCAGTCCTAGTTTATTTAGCATATCGTCTTACAACTAGAATGTCATAAACACACAAACCCCTCAGTTTGTTAACATTTATGAATCAGAGAATGCAATTTGTATCTTTATTTTATGTTATCATTTTGCAATTTGATATTAAGTTGTGTTTTTTAATCTTGAAAATGTAAACCAAAGCATATATTGAATGCATTACATTTCTTTTGTGTTCTTGTTTCTTTCTAGTTTGTCTGGCTGTCCAATTGCAGCTGCAGAGAAGACTACTAAAGGATCTCGAGATAGTGGCTTGACAGCGGCTCAAGCTCTTGCTCAGAGCAGGGCTCAAGTTAACAGGTTAGTCGCTTACTAATGCAACATTAGGCCTACCTGACAGAACTAAAGCAAAAAGGATCGTGGCTTACCCAAACCAGGTTTTCAGAACTAATTTCATTTCTTTAAACTAAGTCTTCTATAACTTGTAGTGGAGCTGATCTCATAAATGGAGCTGTATCTTTCATAGAATGTAATGTCCAACGTTCAAGCCTGACCAGTGCCAAGGCTGTAACTTCTACCAATATCCAGGGGGTAAGCCTGACCAGTGCCAAGGCTGTAACTTCTACCAATATCCAGGGGGTAAGCCTGACCAGTGCCAAGGCTGTAACTTCTACCAATATCCAGGGGGTAAGCCTGACCAGTGCTAGGCTTGAACTCATAACTGTTTCTATTAACTCTCTAAATCTCAATCAGTTTATACGCTGTAATTGGCCAGCTATGTGTATAAAATAAAAAATATAAAAAATAACAAAATTTGTTTCCATTTTAGGCCAACTGGAATGTGTTTTGTAAAGCAAGATGTTCCATCCCAGGGATACGTTCCCCTTTTACAGCGAAGCAACTTGGACTACATGTACGATGGGCCTAGCCATACATTCCAGAGCACAGCTCACAAACGTATTGCACCAAAAATCATCAGTCCTGACATACCACCAGTTAAACGTTTGCCTCTACCGAGTGACTATGAAAAAAGTAAAGTTGACAATACGATTAATTCATCGGCTGCACATCTTGCAGCTTCCGCAATAAACCTTTCGATCCGTGCGCCACGTATGGATACGGTTTACAACAACCAATCGGCTCCTTCCCCTCCTCAGGTTCAATCTCAACCTATCGTATCGGTACCGTCCCCTATTATCCATCACCAACCTCAAGTATCTCAACCACCTCAACCGTCAACGCATCAGATACCCGTACCGCAACCAACAAGTCACGAAGTAATGAAACTCGATTCAAATGGCACGCTTGATCTGAGCATGAGAACCACGTCCACTGTGAAACATTCCGAGCCACATAGGTCGTTGACCTCGATGGCACCAAGCGTTCAACAACCGACCTACTCAAGCCCACCAACGCTTCTGACCATTCCAAGAACGTATGAACACTCACCGAATCTTAACGAACAACCTCAACAAAGTCTGCCCTTGTCACAAACATGGTATCCACCTCCTGTGCAAAACAATGATGAAAGGTAAGACATATACAATAATTCACCTTCTACTAACATTATTGTTTTACAGATTACTAATTAAACCAACTTATTTATCAAACGTACTCAAATTTCTTGACTAATTTGATTCAAACTCTTTACTGACTAACAAAAAAAACTACCGGTATACAGTTTTCTGATTAACAAACCCCATTTAAAGAACTTTGTATAGCAATTATTAACAAAATATTTTCATTATCACTAACATTAACAATGACTAATCAACTGCTGTAGACTAACAAATACACCTTGCATGATGACATAATGTAAACAATACATATTATTACTATATTATTAAGGATGTTTTTAACAGTAGAAACAGAGTTTTCACTTACAAGGTACAGAAGTATTAACATAAGAACCATAAACTAGTTCTAACTAAAATCTATGTTTGCAATTGATTCTTTTTTCTGTGTTGTCAATATTGTTTTTGTCGTTTATACTTTTTGTGTTGAATGCTATTGTTTTTTTATAAGTGTTTCTTTCTGTATAACTTTCCCTTAAACTGTTTCATATCAGGTTAATGATTATAATTGAATAATTTTTCATACTAATTTTCATTAAAACCATCTTGCACTTTTATCTTGCTGTGCGGCATTGGATTATTCAGTTACGCTGCTGCTATGTCCCACAAGTTTCCTCTTTATCAGCCTCCTCCTCCTCCATCGTTTCATAAACAACCTTACCCTGACCCTCAAAAGCGGGATCACCTAAGGTAGGCTATCACGTTGGTGGTTTATGTAAGGTGTTGTTATTTGTTCTTGGTGTTTTGTAGGGTTATGGTGATATGGTGTATTCTTGTAGTAACTTGTTAGCTATGTTTTGCATGCATGTGTTTTGTTATTATTACACTTTTTTAATGCCTTTCAAGTACTGTATATTTAAAGTTCTTTCCCATTAGTTTATTGAAAATATATTATTTTAAATGTCGAGATAATTATTGTTTTTCTTGCATGTTTGTAGTAAACATTATGATAAGGATACAACTGGTTAATAACACCATTATTTTTTGACAAATATTTTGGTGATGTGTGTCACTTAAATATTCGTTTTTAATAAGAAAATTATTATTTTGTTAAAAAATGGTACCCATACCCTCAACATTGTCAATTTCTCAGTAATTTGCCTTTGGATTTAAATGGAGCCTTGCTTGTTTTATTCTTTTGTTTCACAAGATATTTCATCTTTTCTTTGCTTCTATTTAACTGTGTAAAACCTTTTTTTTTAATTCAATATTATTATTAGGACTGTTAGTAATTTGTGGTGCATGTTTGAGGTTTAATAGGTTTTTGTACATTGCATGTTTTTTTATATTTTTCTGTACAACCTACAATTAAAATATTTGGAATTTCTTACATCTGAAATTGTTGTACAATTTTCTTAAGTATGATCTTGTTATCATAACCTTAATACATATTTGTCAAATTGTTCACACCTTACCCATAGATTATTGTAAATATTTTATTTTATAAATATTGAATATACAACTACTTTCATCTCTTCATCTTTTTAATTTACTTTGGCTTTATTACATTTTTGTTGGAACTTTATAAATTTGCTGCAATTATTAAAAAAAAAAAACATCATATAAATTTTTTGATTGAATATATTATATTTCATTCTTAATTTTATTTTTGTAATGAATTTAATTTTATTCTATAACCCTTTTCATTTCATTCATAAACTACTGTACATAGTTTCCTATTGCTGATATCAAAAGATAATTTCATGCTATAGTATCAGGGAGGTGTAATTACCTCCCTGATACTAGTACAGTATCTTTAAATTGTAAATTTATAATTCTATAGTAATAAATTGGCTTTTTCAGTTATTGCTATTGCATCCATTGAATAACTATCCTCTTCTGATGTTGTGACTCGTGTATGTTGATATTAAACTACAACAATCAATATTAACTTATTTCAATGTACACTTGGCTAGTTCTCGTCGGCAAACTTGTAAATTAACGTTAACTTATTTGTTTTGCACAGCTGTCCAACGCCAGGATGCGACGGCTCGGGTCATGTGACCGGTAACTATTCTTCTCATCGGAGGTACATACATTTCAAATAGAATTTACGTGTGTTATAGGTCATAGGTTAATCAATAGAAAGTGATTGTTTTATTTGATAATGAAACAGTTATTTTTGTTAATTAGGCATAGAGTTGTGTAATTAAGTATTACTTAATTAATGACCTATAATGGTTTTTGTGGTGTACTGTATGTTTTAAGGTCATCTAGTTATAATGGGGATACACATTTATTTTTGAGTTTTTAGAATATATATTCAGTAAGGAGTAGACAAGATTATTCATTTAAATTACTATTATAATTTAACTGTTTGTGTATCAATTTATTTGCCAGACTTGTGTCTGTTGAGAGCTAGCACAGTGTAGTAGTATGCAATTGTACTTGTTTCAAATGGATAGGAGAACTAAATCTATGTGAATATATATCTAAAGCTCTGTCTACACTATCAAATATTATGTGACAACAAAAAATGTGATGTGCCCATACGATGATGTCATATCACTACATATTTGGGCACATACCATATTTGGGCACATCACAAACTAGTTTGATAGTGTAGACAGAGTTTAAGTTATAAAGCACACATTGACCTATCAGTGGACTATGACCTATACCTGGTTTTAGTAACTGTTGTTAATCCAATCAAAAATAAACCATACTACTTTTATAATACTAATTTATTGCAAAATACTGAAACTGAATAACAAATGCACTTCTAATCATCTAACACTTTCTACTTTAGTAATTTAAATTAATACTTTTAAACTTTACATCACTTTCATTCGTTCCCATAACATATTATTAATTACTAATAACAGGATTCTGAGGTTTATACAATTTGTGCATATTTCATATTTTGTGTTGTTGTAAATAGTTTAATATGCTATTGTTTGTTCTTGTACAGCTTATCTGGTTGTCCAAACGCAGACAAGTCTCAAATAGTGCAAGGGTCGCAAGATCTACGGTAAGCAAAAAAGCATTAATTGCAACTTGCATGTGTAGGACATGCAGCTAATAATAACATGAGGATGTTGGCATCTATGCATTGCTTGCCATCCATGCATTGCTTTAATAGGAAACAAACATACTACTAACAGAACCACCTGATTCTCTGTATGTTAAGGTTAGGTTACTTGGCCTATGATACAGCCATGTGATGTATGTGACACTGTATCGTAGAATTTTCCTACGATACTGTAAAATTATCCTTATGGCCTATGATACAGGCATAATATGTGATATGTATGTGATGCCATATCACAGAATTTGCCTATACCACTATACTGTAAAATTAGCTGTATGGCCTATGATACAGGCATATTATTGATATATATGTGAGACTGTATCATAGAAGTTGTCTATGATACGGTACATAAATTATCGATACAGTACCGAGAATCTGCTGACAGAACATATTGAGAATGATGGGAGTGAAAACTTTGGCTTACTCCATTAACTGACAAAAATACAGTTTTATTGGTTATATTTTTATAGATCATATCTGTATTCACATGTGATGGTCATACTTTTTGCGATGAAATTTATTCTACAACTAAACACAAATGAATCAATATTATTTGTGAGATCATGTGTTTAGTCAGATTGGTAAAAACATTTCTAGTGAATTATAAAATATTTACATATTGAATAATTGTAAGTAAATTGTTAAATTCATTCATAATCCTCACTTCTGTTCACTCTAATATTCTGTGTGTGCAAATGTTACAATATACAGGTACAATACTATGATACCTGCACAGTCTAATGCTAATCCATAACACTATGTGACATGTGTAAATTTACTAGGTGTCCCACAATTGGTTGTGATGGCTCTGGCCACGTGACCGGCAATTACTCGTCTCATCGCAGCCTCTCTGGCTGTCCACGAGCCAAAAAGAAGGGTCTTTCACCGGTTAAGAAAGAAGGAAGCGCTGAAGAAGATGAACTACTTATCAAGTGAGTTGACGTGTGCTTATTGGGGCATGTAAATATACCCTGCCTGCATCTTGGCATGTTGCTGTATTTTGTATACTAAAATATTAAAGCAAAAGAAAAAATATGTTGCCATTATAATATCCAAGCTATTGCAGTATATTCCATGCAACCCAATTGCCTCGTTGTTTGTCATTTCTATGTGGGAGGAAGAAGGGGTTTTGGTGCAATCATGTATGCACCTGTTGTTAATGAATATTTAAAACGCTCATAACTATCACCGTCATCAATGTTCATACATTATCCAGTTAAACCATTTGTTATAATAATACGTCATCAGTTTGTTATTACATAATAATTATTACTAATGCTAACAATATCAATCACAAACTACTAAAAATAATAATTGAAAAGACATTCCATTTATAGTTTAGGGGTGTTTTGGTATCAGGATTGACTATAAATAAGTCATAAATAAGTTATATTTCTTTTTTCTAAAATTCTTTAGTTTAGTTCTGTATTTCTTTGTCTTTTAAAATCTTTGCTAGGTGCCCTATTCCAGGCTGCGATGGCACTGGTCATATCACGGGCAAGTATGCGTCACATCGTAGCGCGTCAGGTTGCCCGAATGCGGCTCGGGCTGGCTACAACGGCCCCCAACAGTCTGTACCTAAGGATAATATAGCTAATTACATGCTTCTGGAAAATAATGAGAATGTGGCACCCTTGTCAATTCCAAAACGAACGATGAAGATTGAACCAACGATGAAGTAAGTAGAGTAGGGATTTGAATGTAGCTAATAGGATCTTCCTACTTCCACTCAACGGTTTTATGTTACGTACTTTTTACAAATTAGTTATTATGTCAATAATCGTTAAAACAAGACTAACAACAATTCACCATATCGCATAATCCCCCCATAAAGCTTTGCTTTGGTTGCCATACAGGTTTCAGACACTTGTGAGACAACCATTGCAATGCTAGCAACCTCAGCTACTATTATAATACATCCCATATTTTGCTCCCTCGCTGGCTATGCGATATGGCGAATTCTACGAATCCCCCACTGCCTTTGGTTCCTGGACAATGAAGTCATTGTCCTCTGGGGTATTGTGTGACAATTTATGTATTGTAAGTGATGCTAATGTATCATTAAATATATAACAAAATTAAACAATTTTAGAAAAAAGAAATATTTTTGCAATTCCATATTCTAATTTTTAAAAACGACTAACTATCTATCTATCAAAGTAATGAGTGATTGTAGCATTTAATGCAATGAAAAATAATATATACGATAAAAGACATTTATTTCACATCAAAATTTTCATTAATTAATGACTTTTCCATCCAAATTATGAAAAGAAAGATTCCCAAAGTGAGATGATCCATGTAGGTGTGCGGCTTTTGAAATCATCTATTGTATTAATGTTGAAGTTTTAAAACAAAAATAATTCTGTATTCAGTATTTGATTAATAACAAAATGTATATGCATGATTCCGCATGTATGTTAGTTGCTTTTGATTTTCCTTCCATTGTGGTAACAGAAAAAAACAAACAAAATATGTTTATTCGCAGGGATATGAAAATACTACTAAATGTCGCAATCTTTAGAATTAGCTCTACTAAATACTGTATGTCAAAGCATGTAGAAAAAATGATTACTTGTGATGAGCATACAACATCCTAACACATTTAGTAACATTCTAACTAAAATAGAAGAAAAATGTTTAATGTAATAATATTTTGTATTTTGTTATATCATTTGTTCCAACAATCGTCCGTATCAGAGGGAAAATGGATAAAACATGGATAGCTGACCAATATCCCTTCCACCAGATATAGCCAACTAATTCTTTATATTTGTCTGTGCTATCATGATGTGTAATAACAACAATAAAATCATTTTTGTGATGCCTTGCTTGTTTTTGTTTATGATTGATAAAAACCAATCAGTGTTGAAAAAGTTTATGTACACAAACTTGACAATATGATGTGTACATAAATATGGTTCACACACAATCTTATACTATCATTCACTAGTCTATAAAGTGGTACATCCTTTGTCTATTATTTCATACAACATCTTTAATATATCATCACCCTAATTATTTTGAATATAACACAAACAAATAAATAATATAACCGATATAATTTATTTTGTAGTCTTCCAGATTCTCCAATATATTCTCCACAAAAGAAGACAAGCATGGACAATCAATTTACAGAAACTGCTACTCCTCCTCCTGTTGTTGCCATGGTACCAGAAAATACATATGATAATGGTAATTAATACATATAATAATTCATGTGAGAATTCCTAGTATGACATCACAAGAGTTTCCAAAAATAATCATCTTTCCTCCTCCCGCCTCTCTCGAATGTGCAATTTCTGTTTGAATATGGAAAAAATATTACTAAGTCTTTGCGCCTATGTCATATCTGACATGCCTAATGTTTACTTTATATACCAACCTCTTTTTAAAGCGCTGTCTACACTTATGTGACAAAACAATGTGATATGCCCATATATGGACATGATGATGTCATATCACTACCATATTTGGGTATATCACTACCATCTTTGGGCACATCACACTTTTTTAAAATTAGTTTTATACTGTTTTTTCCCATTCTCCTGAATTTTTTTTTCCAAGATGACGTCTGCAAGTAAAGTATCCAGGTTAATTTATACACAGGAACACAAAAACGTTTAATAATGTATAGCAACAATGATTTTATTTTCAGAAATTGAAAATGATGAAGAAATGAAAATAATAGACCAAGAGATTTTAGACCTGCAAAGCAGTAATAAACAAACCGAATCATCGATGATAAAATTACGTACACAGATCGCATCGATGGAAACCAAGCTAAAACAATCAGAGCAAGAACACGAGGTCATGATGGAGAAACATAAATCGTTAGACAAACAGTTAGAAGAATTACGTACCGGACTTATGCGCCACATATCTGGCGGAAAGGACGTCCAGCTTGATAAAACGACTGGCAACGCCGATAGCCTGCAATCGTTGATATCTACCCTGAAGAACATGTATGCTGAAAAGACTGATGGAGGTCAAAGGTTCAACGCGCCACATTTAAACAATGATAATTCTGCCACGGATATTTCTGCTGTTCCGGTTCAATGAGTTTTAGGTTGCTAACTTTAGAGTTTTCAAATTTAATGTAAATTTATTCCATTAGTTTAAAAACAATATTGTGAAGAACCGGGCTAATGTAATCACAGGAAAAAGGTTATGAATTATTTGTGAAAACAGTGCTATATTTGATTTAGTCATCTCTTGGAGCATTACAAATTTTGCCATCTAATTTGGCATAACACATTTTAATTATGAAGCTATTAAATTGTTTTCTTAATAAATTATCTTTTGCGGATTAATTTTTGAGAATATAAATCAATTGCGAAATATTTAGCACATTTGTTGACACTTTACATGAAATCAATTAACAAAATATCTACTTGATAAATTATGTATACCAACTCATCTTATGAAAAAAAAAGTAACAACAATATTTTTCCTGGGAAAAGTTGTTTTTTTATCAATGGATCACTAAAATTTAAAATTTTTCACTTTTGTGATGTGGATATTTTAAGAAAAAAAACTATTAATTGATTTTTATAAGATTGAAATACAATGGCTATAAATAAATGTAAATAAGTCAACATTGCTATAATGTTATAGATACATAGTGACCTTTAACCTTTAACCTTTGTTGTAGTTATGTTAGTTGTATTTGTTACCACGTCAACTACTACTATGTAATAATGGTACGGTTACCTTAATACTTTAGTAGCAAATATTCGCCATGTAAATATAGTAGCTATAAATATTCATTTTGTGTAATTTACATAATTAAATATTCAACAGTTTGTAGATATGGGTGTGTTTTCAGTGGTAGTCAAAAACAGTCATTCCATAGATAAATTCCTCATTTTTTGTTTGTGTTTTCAAATTAAAATACGACATACTTTAGAACTGAACTAATGGAGTAGAAATGTTAATTGTAATTCAGTATATTTATTTAAAATTACTAGTTTTTTTTTTAAATGTTTAACTATGTATCGAAGTAAAGTATGTATTGTATGGTTGAAATGTTTGTAATTTCATGATGTATCTGTTTTTTTTTATGTACATACAAAGAATTTGTTAACTATATTATACTATCTAGTTAAAAGCCTAATAGATTGTAATTGTTTTGTTTAAATTTGAAAATACTGAATTACATAAGTTGATTGTTAAAGAAATATATAGTTAACTGTCTGTATTGTTTTTATAAATTGTACAAAATTCATTTTGTTTACATTTACAGAAGATAGATGACATAAGTTTGTAATTTTAAAATTTTTGTTTCATATTTCAATTTGGCTTTTGAATTTTGTTGGTGCTTACAATTTTATTAACATATTGTTTAGTTTAAAAATGACAAAATATGCTATTAAATATTCCCTTTTATCTTTGTGAGGGTAACCTAACTTACTTGTTATTAGAACACAAATAGTATTAGTAAATACAGTTTTTATTTATTGAAATTATGATTACTTCATTCATTCTGAATTCAATGTAGTGTTTGCCGAATTGTGTAAGAACTTTTCAACGAGTTTAGTGGAATATTTGTTGAGTTTCGAAGGTTTCCCCTTAATAGTGGTTCTACTATATGCTAGTGGTACATCTGCATCAAGTCTATATTACACTATGGGCGTTGTGCATTGAAGTGGACATGTGCAATATTTTAACTTTTTATTCAGGATTGTTTTTGTTTATCTTGAACATTAGATGATAATTACATTAGTAGTTTATGTGATGAATGTAAAAATACAAGCCATAAAAATACATTCAGAAAATAATGTTTTAAGCTTGAAAATAATGTAAAACATTTGATAATTGCAAAGTAGCCTAATTAAAAGAAGGGGAATGTTAAAATGGTTGTTTAATTGTATTATTATTTATTTTTGTGCTAAAATAATGTCTAATGTGGAATTCTCCTTATCACATAAGAAACCCCATAATGCATTGCTTCAGCTCGTCAAAACCAGACACCCTAATATATCAAGGTTTTCGGGAATGATGGCATTCTGAATGTGGTTTTAAATGTGAAAAATAGTGAATAAAGCTACCAAGGTATAGATATGTATAAATGAATTTAGGACCTTTTTTGACGTCATGAAAAGTCCTGTTTTCATAGAGTCTGGTATTAGTAGAGTTGACTGATCATATGCCAATATGGTATAATATACATAATGGACTGGGAACAATACAGTAACCAATATTACAGTATCACTGTATAGAGAGTTGATTCCATTTTTACTGTTGAGCTTGATAAGTTCCTTAGTAATTTTATGAATTCTAAAACTCAAACATTTTCTACTCGCTCTAGATCATGTATCATTAATGTAATTACAGAAAAAAAAGTTAAATTCTTGATATATTGTTTTTGTTTTACTTACATTATTTTGCCGGAGGTTTTTCAGATTTTGTGAAGGATTTGTTGTTGTTTAAAGTAAGTATAGGTTGTATTATGTATAGGTAGATCATTGTCAACGATGATTAGGAAGAGTAGCTCTTGATAATGTTTGAAAAACTTAAATATTGTAATCTGTTTATTCGATTCGATTAATGTGTATTTTGTAAAGAAAAATAATTGACTAGATTTAGGTGATTTTTTAACTTTTTTTTTTAGAGTAATGATTACATCTGAAGCTCTGTCTACACACTGTCAAACTATAGTTTGATGTGCCCAAATATGGTAGTGATATACCTTCATATGGTAGCGATATGACATCATCATATATGGGAACATCACATTTTTGTGTCAAATAAAGTTTGATAGTGTATACAGAGCTTTAGTGGGTTTATACACCATAATTAAATATTCATTATTGTGATGTTTAATATGTTGCCAAGAAGAGTCAACACACCACCATTGCTATAATCCTTTCTATTTCTTTATGTATGAGTGTAACAGCATTTATTAAATGTTCAAATGTCACTTATGTGAGAAAATAATTATAAGAAAGCCTCCAGTCTTTTAATTTTGTGTTTGACCAGTGGTTTAAAAGGCAACAATAAACAAGAATAAATGGATGTTAACTCACCTGGAGTGTGGGGGGACGTTGTATAGGAGCAAAAGTAAAATATAGATAGGCAAGTCAGAATTAACAGGCACCTGGTTATCTGTACTATATCTTTACATAGAATTCTCTGCAAGGCAAATTCTGTAATACAGAGTGTCAAATGTGATGCCTATACAGCATATGCTTATAACATGTTACAGGCATCACATGTGATACATATGTGACACTATATTACAGAATTTTCCTATGTACAAATTATAGATACAGTACTGAGTTGTTCAAGGCTACCTTTGAGTCTAGCCAAGAAAATCTAAATATTCTGCATATGCATGTAAGGAAAACTTGCCATCATAGTCATGAAACGCATTTTTTCTTCATGTATCAACTTCATTAAAAAAAAGCGTATGAAACTGGGTAATCCAGTAGTGCAGGAAAAAAAAATGATTGGTAAGCATTTCTTTTAAAGACACATCTTAACTGTCTAGAGGCCTACATCTAGACCAAAAGTCAATACTGGGACTATACCCAGGGATATGCCTTTTTGTGAAGTCAGACATATTTAAAGTAGGGGGTGGGATTACACCAGAAGTGGGATTATACCTGAGGATATATTACATATATATTATATTAAAAAATAAAAAGCTGAGATTTTTCACAGATAGCATTTAATACAATAAACATGATTGCAATCATAATAAGTAAACATTTTCAATATATTTATATTTGTTATCAAGAAGAACAATATAAAAGAAAAGTAAATTAATATTAGTTTTAGAAATTCAATAATTAATATCGCTCCAAAATTCATTCATTTTCCATCCATCAACATTAGTTTAATAGTAAACGTCATATAACATTTTAGCTCTGAAAATACTGTACATAACAACAGGCAAATATAAAAAAAATATAAAGAAACTATTTTGGAAAATCATAAGGTAGCAGATAGTCTGGCTTACATTCACAGCCGCCAATATTTTATTAACACAAATAACCAAGTAAATAATCAATCTTAAGCTCTGTCTACACTATCAAATTAGTTTTACAAAAAAGTGTCATGTGCCCAAATATGGTAGTGATATGACATCATCATGTCTATATATTGGCACATCACATTTGTTGTCACATAAAGTTTGATAGTGTAGACAGAGCTTAAGACAGAGTGTGCAATATGAGGCTGCTATAAGACATAGATAAGCAACAACGAACCAAATTATTTAAATTGATCATGTGACCAGGTATATTTATTAAATAATTTTTAAATACAATTCTTTGATTGTCAATAAAAATAACCAACAACATGTTACACAGTACTACTGTATGCTACTGTGCATTTTCACAAATATTAATCAAATTTAACATTTAACAAGTCATGATTACTTTATTTTTATGATCAAATCTGATAATTATTACTCAGATTCATGGTAGCCTTCAAACGTTTGTAAAGTAAATGTACCAACTTTTTAGAAAGTGAAGTTCACATCGCTGATTATAAGTTGTAATGCTATTTATTTAGATGAAGCACCTTGACATCCAGTCTAGGTTCTAGACGGCGATTTAGTTTAATATTCCTTAAAAAACATAATGGCGTGTCATAACTATACTTGACCTTCAAGAAGAAAACAGAACAAAAGACACGATACACTTGAAACGTCCTAACGTTTACAAATTCTTTAATAAGTGATTATTATACCATTTAAGGGCTGGGGCAGTAATTATCAATCATATTTAGCAACAAAAAATCCACTTTCCTTATCTTAAATTGTCTTGCATCTAAGATAACAAACCATTGCTTAAATTTCCAGTCAATATAACAGTATATCAGACTTAAAATAATTTATAAGTACAGTAGAAACAATATTGCTTCAAACATCATAGTAAATATGTGATATGTACATTTCTATATTACATAATTACCTTTTTATACAGTTTAACAGTTTATCAGTTTATACTGCCTAGCAGTAAAGCCTAGCAATTTAAATATAAGCATTCTCATATTATTGAGTGTAGAGGTACAATCCGCAGATTCAAAACCACCCTACAAGTCACTGCAAAATGCTGTGATATGACATGTACCCTGTTGACATAATGAAAATCGTCATCTAATACCCAATTCAAACATGCAAAAATCTTACAAAATGGAACTTATTGCGACAAATTGTTTTCTTGGTATGAGTATGTGAAAACATATTATCTTCGCTGTAACACAGCGGTGTTTTCACAAATACGCATATCATTCTATTGAGTATTTTACACACCGTTTACATTATACTATGTTAAACGAGCATGTGAAAGCGAGATTAGCACGACAGATATACATGGTACATTTTTTAAGTTTGTACTGTATGCGTGAATTGGGTAAAAGCGCTTAGTAAAAGGTTTTTTTTAGTATTATATCTGAACATTGTTAATGGTGGGTAGTGTGTTTAGTTATTAATTATTATTACTTTGAGTATGAAACGTTAAACAATAAATATTACAGAATTTTTATTGTAAATACTTAAATAAACTCAAATAAATATTCTTTACCGTCTTTACCAAAATTAAATCCCAAGCCACTTAACCTGTGATAAATGGGACATTTTTAGTAAAGCTTTATTCCCACATAAGATATACATATATGAAACACAAAAGTAATTTAATGCAACACAAAAGTAATTTGACCAATCACAGTGGATCGAATATCTGAATTGTTGCTTATGATTGGTCAACTCACTTGCGTTGTGCCTACATCCAAGTGAAAACCAAGTTTTAGCTGAAGAATCTTAAAATAAACGGCAAAAGCTTTTTGACTGTTCTTAAACTTGACCAGCTAATTCTCGATAACCGAGCAAGCAAATTTAATTTTACCGTGATCATCTGTGATATTGACTCTTCCCTTCTCTTGTTATGGTATTTATATTTTAACAACATTTCCAACACTAAAATCTTTTGTGCAAAAATGTTCTCTTGTTTAAAGAACATTCTCTTCTGAAATATCTGTTCATAATATTCTATAAATTACACTAACTTTATATTTTACAATTTATACAGTTTTAGTCTTCAAAAATTACTTTCTATTCGGAAGTTTCAGAAGCTTCTGGAAAAGTTAGAGAAAATGTTCTCAAACGATATGTTGTGCAGAAGTCTCCTTAAACATGTGGTATCTTGAGGATGACCCAGAAACTCCTGAACCATGGAGGAAAAAAAATCTGCCATGCCATGTTCCTGGACAAACTCTGAAAAAAGAAGCTCAAATCCTCTTACAACAAAACAACCTCCTCAAATGTACCACAATCAATCTTAATTTTACTATTTATATTTAAGAACTGGATGGCTGTTAAACTGGTGTAATAATGTCACCATATTGTTATTAGTTTTCAATGTATATGATGCCAATTCTCTGTACTACCTTATCTATAATTTGTCCAGTATCATAGGACATAAACCTAATCTTAACATAGTACAGGCATAATATATGATACATGTGATGATACTGTATATATTACACAATTTGCCTATGGTAGAGGAGAGATAAAGTACAGAGAATTGTGTATACAAAATGAAGTTCATCTCACTAAATAGCCACTACTGAAATGCTGCGGCTAACTTGTGCAATTTATCTCACCTTCCTACATTTGTCGGTAGAATAACAAGTATTGTACTAAAGACTGTGGGAGCGGCAGATCTAGTATGTACTCCCTCATGTAATTGGTCTCGCGAGGCAGAGGAGGTGGCTTAGTAACGCACCTTTTGGTCGTCTGCAACCGCTTCACTTTAAAATCTTCAAAAATACCTATATCCGTTAAATCGCCAGAACTTGAACAGCTTGAACCAGAGGTGATAGAGCTCCTGCTGTCCTCTTCATCATCTTGTGCATCATTATCATCATTGTCATCATCATTATCATCATCATTATCACTAATTGTATAATCTTCTATATCTTCATGTATTTGGATTTCTGGGTTTATCGTCGATAATGTACTTCTTTGTTTGCTGTTATTGTCTGTTGTTAACTCATTACTTTCCTCTATCTCATGTTCAAGTTCATCGTTATTTTTGTTGGAATGACAAGCTCCTTCATTAGGTGATGCTGCCTGGGCTGTAGAACTTGCAGCTGCCTCAATAGCAGCACTACTTGTGCCTTCTAAGTTTGCATCGTGGGTGTCATTATCAATGTCCATTTCACTCTCACTTAACCTATCATTCAAACGCTTGCGATCCTGTGGGAATCCGTTCTCGTAGGCACGTTTCAGACTACGAGCAATCAACATTGCTTCTGCGAAACAGTTCACCATGCGATCACGTGCAGCATCGTGCTGCTCTAAACTTTCTCCATTATTTTCCTCGTTTTGCTCTTGCCGCTGCTGCTCGCTTTCTTCAACCGCTTCCATGTCCTGTGGTTCTTGTACGTGCCTTGCAGCTTCGGCTCTCGCTTGCGGTTCTCTCTCTTCGTGAGTGGATTTAACCATCTTTAAGTTTGCATCACTTTCACTCTTCGCATTTCTACGTCTGTTAATTGTGATACGAGAGGATGAACTTTCTCCAGATCCATTATCTCGTTTCCCGTTACCTTTCCTTCCACCATTCTTCGCTCCATTTCCTTTATTTTGACCATTGCCAGGAGGTTTAGGGTCTTCCGGTGGGTCTTCCCTCTCTGGAACAGCGCTCTCCGAAACTGTTCTTCGCGATTGCCTACTAGGAGGCTCTTCATTTTCATCGTCCTCATTAAATTCATTCATCAACTCTCCCGCAAGTTCAATCATATTACTCATGTTGCGTATCGTTATGCAGTTCCGGGAATGACGATTGTTGCGTTGTACTTTGGGTGGAGTTTTCGGCGGGTGTTTCTTAAATACAATCTCCCGTATGATTGCTCTGATTTTGAAGCGACAGTTCTCTTGCAGACTTTTAGGATTTACAGACGCTATGGGAATCAAAAATAAATAAAAAAAATAAAAACCATTGTTCAACAATATGCAAACAACAAAGGAAATTTATATTGATAAATAAATATGAAAAATGGTTTGGATTAATTATGGGCATCAATTCAATTTTAAATAAATGAAATTGAAGTGCTGATGCCATATGCCATATGCCATATGCCATATGGTATTACCATTAATAAAGTAATAAAACCACTATCACACTTCAATGGCCCTTTCTTCTTCTTAAAAGGAAGAAACATTAAGATCTGGCATCTTAGGGTGGAGTATTTACTTATCATGTTAGTCAGGCAGTCGATGTATTTTGATGATGAATTTGAACTTACAAAGACTTAGTAATGAATGTTGATAGTCTATATCCATGGGAAGTATTAATGGCGCAAATAACACATTGTCTACACTTCTACCCAACCATCGACAATAATTTGTACGTTCAAACACTTTGATCTAAATAAACAGAAAATTAAATAAACAATTAAAATAAATTTGACTTACGTAAATCTACTGTTGCCAATATTCCTTGTTGTTCTTGTGACGGGTTGACAAGAGATGCGAATGAAACAGGGAGGGCACTCTTTGAGTCCCAACTATTTTCATCTTTACGTGTAAATTGTAAAAGCTGATTAAAGAAGCCAAATTCATTCAAATTAGTATACAGACATACAAATATAAATAAATTCTAAAGCTCTGTCTACACTATCAAACTAATGTGATGTGCCCAAATATGGTAGTAATATGCCCAAATATGGTAGTAATATGCCCAAATATGGTAGTAATATGCCCAAATATGGTAGTAATATGACATCATCATCATCACATTACATGACCACATGTATACAACAAATATAGACAACACAATTACAGTAAGGATGGCACTGAACACACTCCAACAAGAAATAGCATACTTAGTTCATTAAAAAAAAGCTTTGCTAGCTTGTTGTCAACCTCTATATATTAAGCTTCCAAATGATATTGATATTCTGAAACTAATTTAGCTCACATAAGAAGTACACTTTAAATATTCAATTCCTTGACATTGACAACAGGAAATAATTTCCGGAATATAAAATAACATGCATAATTTGAAGGAAATTATGTTTTAAAAAAATAGAACTAAATTGCTCCTTACCTGATCATCAAGAGGCATAACTAATATACCTCCGACTTTGATGAGATTCTTCATATAGTTCTGATGTTCTGGAGGACATGCGGCGCCGCAATATACGCGATCATACTGACGCGTACCCGAAGGTAACAACAAACAATTTCCTGGAAAACATGAATACAAAATTAAATACACTTCATTTTCTGTTATTGCAATAAAATTAAACTGCTAGAAATGGTCTACGATACTTAATTTTTTGTTGTCTCTTTAGGTACATTTAACAGCGCCCCTGCCTTAACCGCTCGCCCACTTGACTCTTAATTTGTTTCAGACAACATCTTAATAATTCTGTAAAGTTTTATGGCTCAAATTTGAAATATTTATTTGTGTAAAAAACAACTTTACCATGTACAAACTTTGGTTCACAAAACTCAAATTTGTCAAAGTTTTCAGATTGCGTAATGAACGATGCCAGCTTCTCTTGGGCGTACGCTATTACGTTATCATGGATTTCTACTCCATGGTTGATACCATTCTCACCTTAATAATAACAAAACAAAAATCAACTATTGAATACTGAATACTCACTCTTCAATAATGTTAATGTTTTTGTTTAGTTAAAGATATTAAAAGTCACTCTCAATTTTATTATTTTTTAATTTATTATTCTATATCGTCATGGTTGACCTTCCAAACTTTTCTATCTTTGGACGATCAGCCGTGCAACTTAGTTCTCTGTGCCGATAAGACAACCAGCATGGTTGAACCAATTAAAATGTATTAGACGTACGGCTGACCTTGGTGATGGGAAACAATGAATTTCTCTCACATTTGACCGCACCCAATTTACATATGATCGAATGTGTCCATAGAAAACTGATGTACAGTACTTACCTAAAACTAAGCCAACCATTGTACTTAGGTACCCTGTTCCTGATCCTAGGTTAAGAAACGATAAACCTGGCTTCAACTGTAATGACTCCATCACTTCAGAATATATACACGGAGCTGACAAGTGGATGTTGCCATGTTTCCACGCTAAATCCTTGTAAGCGTTATCTTTATGGTCTTCTAAATAGTAATGGCCACGATCAACAGCGCGGAAGACTTCCTCGACGTGTTTAGATTTGATGTACTCTGCATCTTTGAGGTTGTCAACCAGATGATCATTGTCTTCGCCTGTACTCACAGCTCCTCCCATTTTCTAAAAAATAACAAATTTATAAAAATCTTCATAAAAATATTTTCTTTTGCATAGCGTGTCCATATATGGGCATCATGTCCATATATGGGCACATCAAACTTGTTTTGATAGTGTAGACAGAGCTTTAGAGAATAAAGGACAAAGTTACCTCTCTCACTTTCAATGCCTGTGTTAAGGATGGCAATGTCTTTTGTTATGTCACAATCAATGTTAAACCTGTAACTTGGGATGATCACAAATGGAGTATTCAGGTTTAGTGTTTTAACTTGGTAAGTTGGTGACCTACCAGCTAAAGTGTTAGTATACTTATTCCAAAGCCAACTTGCTAGGAGTATGTAACTAAGCATAAACACAAAAAAAGACATAATAAAGTACCGTATCCTCTGGTATATAATCCCACCCCTAGAACACGAAATTGGGACAACAACAACTTCACAGTACAGTAGTTTGAAGGAATTGTTTAAAGTATGAACACATGTTGACTAATTATGTTGAAAATGAGACAGTTTGTATAATGTAATTATTCGCTCTGTGGCTTCCTCATTATATTACAATGCACATATGCAAATTTGCAGGTCAATAATTTAATAAATTAATATCTGGGATATCATTAAATTAATCATTTAAAATTCTGTATATTATTCATTGGAAAATTATGGATTTTCAAAAAAGTAATTAATGTGAACATATACAATTATCCTCGCAATTAGGAAAATAATTCATTTGTCCTCAAAATAAAATGTTATTTATTAGGAGTAGAAACAGTCAACCCCTGCCTTTTCATTGATTTTTATCTAGAACTTTTTAATTAAGTACAGTATGTTGCAATAAGCAGAATGACAACAAGATGCATTATTGATTAACTAAACATTTTTAGAATATTTATAAGCCACTTTAGAGACTTTAAACTATTATTAAAATATACAAATTGTACTGTATTTGACAAAATGGTTTTTTTGGTTGATTAAAATAAAAAAGCTCAGGCATGCCAATTTTCACAGTCTGATCGGCCAGTTGGCATCCATTAGTGGTGGGATTTACTCTCCATTTGACTACGAGGAACATAAAGGATTTCATTTGGGTAAATTAATTTCAAATACAGTCCCAGAGAGATAACTACAATTTTTACATCATCATTTTTAATAATTCATTTATTAATGAATGAAAATAGTATTTATTTAAAATCATATATTAGGCTAGATTTAATGCACATTAAACAATAATAGTAATACATAGACTAAAGACTAAAGTATTAACAAGTATATTTTGATTAAAACGTTTATTTTGTTAAATTTTTTAGCACCCAGATGTTTACGTCATTTTTGTTGCGTTACATCTCTCTGGTTCTCTCTGCATCATCACATGCAACCAGCTGACGATTGCAAAACAATAACATTCCAATCATCTAAAAAACTCTAGTATTAAAACACAACCATTAGTTCATAATTTCGCAATTAAATCCAATTGAAAGAAAACAAAACGAATCTTAGATACTTTACCTTCAATGTTGTTGCCAATGTGTTACAAATAAACTGTTAAATGTACCTGAATTTGCGTGTTTTTCTATCAAAACATTTCTAGTGCGACGAAGAAGGTCACCTTCGTCATGCTAAATGTGAAGTAGGTACTGTAATCAGCTAGCAAAATGACGTCATTTCAGCCAGGGACATCAACATTACATTGTATTGTGGGATACGTTATAAGTGAAAAGTAATGACCTCTTTAAAGCTAAGGTCAATGAAATTGACGAGGCGCGTGACGTGAGATAAAAGGTGGGAGTTTTAAAATCAAAATCTAATAAGTGAGCGAAACACAGTGTTTAAATAAAGAAATACACAGGTTTAGTAACACTAGATATAGTCTAGGTGTTCCCTAAAATAGTTTTATTCATATTTTCTTATATTGTAATGTAAAAAAATATACTACCTAGGCCTAGGCCTAGGTAGGAGGCCAGGCTAGGTAGCTAGGCTAGACTGCAGGGAATGATGGAGTAGTGGTGTCCTTGCTTGCTGCGCTTCTTGATGATCTCTTTGCTTTGAGCTAGGCCTAGGAATAGTATAAGGATCAGGTGCCGTTTGTAAACGTATGTACAGAACTAACCAAGCAACATCTTAAAATTCATCATGGCCTGGGCACATACATACATTACATAAACTCGTAAACATTTTGTTTTTTTCCAGAAAAAAACTTTAAAGGTATAGGGGGCGCTACATAGGTTTTTGTTGTATAATATAGCAGATGAATACTCAGACTGTTCTTATTATTAAATTTTAGAATGCAATGCATTATCCATTAACTTATTCATGAATTTTGTAGGAGTTTAGGACCACTATTCTAACTATATCATTCAATACTCTGTTCATAATTGATACTAAAAATCACTTTTTTACTTTAGAATTGAATTTGAACTTTTTTTTTATAAAATATTATACAGGCCTACATGGTAAATTTAAATGATAGTATGTTAAGTTTATTGATGTAGTTTATATACTGATTTCACAACTAAAATCAGTAGACGTGTTACTGGAAATTGTAATAATTGAAAAAATGCATCTACAGTACAGTATAATCTTGTTGATTAAAGGTATAGAGTACATTGTACATCTTGTAACTTTATTTGTATTTTTGTATTTTGTATTAATATTTGTCCTCAGTGAGGAAATTCGGATTAGGCCCTCCACGGACCCACGGCAGCCAGCAGTGCAGCGCCTACCAGATTAGGCAATGAGAGTAAAGCATCTTGCCTAAGGATGCAATTAGTATGGTACAGATAACCTCGAACCCATGCCTATCACATGCTAGTCCGATATTACCATTACACCATCACTCTCCAGTATATACAGCACCCGCCACGATTTCTAGACGGTCTCCCATCCAGAACGCAACCGGGCCCAACGTTGCTTAACTTCGGTGATCTGACGAGAACCGGTGTTTCAACGCAGTATGGCCGTATATACATCTATGTACATCTATTTGCCGATTTGCGAAAACCAGCCCTATAATTTTTTTTTAAATGACTTTCTACTTTCTAATGTGTGAAAATTGATTGTGATGAGGGAAAACAAATTAGCAATAAGTGAATGTCCTAACAGAGAAATATTGTGAATCTTTTTAAAATATTTCCATTTTTCTATGCTTTTGCTTTATCCCTTGTTATTTCATTTGCCATTTTCGTTATTCTAATTATTAAAATTTAAATAATCATTGTGGAACGCATATGTGTTTCAACCATTTTTAGATGGACTCGCCATTTATAAGAGTGTATCGGAAATTTACAATATTAGATGTTCCGTAAATCATTTTGAAACAAACAATAAGTGCTATATGTTGGTAGACATTTAAAAAAATGTTTTATTTTTGTTAAAATTTTGTTTAGCAGTTTTGTTTAATTGATTTTATCTCAATTAATAATAAATATTTTCTGGGAAGAGTGAATGTTTTGGTTGTTTCATTTTTGTTTTGTGCTTTAATAAGTTGAAGAACACCTTGTGGGTGACAGTCACACAAGCTTTCACGATGTCAAAATAAATTATTTATCCCTGGTGTATTATAGTATTTGATTGTTTTCCATGGCATTGCATGTAAATTGTAATACAGTATATGATATCTTAAACATTTCAAAGCAGCTAATTAAGTATAAGTTATCTAAGAATTCATATTAAGTTTTATTTTATAATAGAAATTATGCTTTATGTATCAAATAATTTTGAGTGCTGGTTCAGACTAGTTAGGTACCATTCATCCATTCATTTGATTGTTTATCATATTCAAAAAATTCTTGGTTTTATATTTATACAATTAAGCCTTATTATGAAAAATATATTACAATATGATTTTAAAATTATTTGAAATTGCAAGAAATTCAAAATATGTTAACATAGAGTCTTTTTTTTTGAACGGCTACAATTGATATGAAATAAAGTCAACAACAAATAATTGTTGTTGTTGACTTTATTTCATATCAACACATGATCTTTGTTACTGCCCAGTCCTTGTGTTGTTAATGACAGAATATAATAGTAATCTTCTCATTCTTGTTTGATTATATTGACTAATTAATTTCATGTACATAAATATTCATATTTTTGGTGTTTTTAATATATTTATATCAGTCCCTATCTTTTTACTATTCTGTGTCACCAAGGTCAAATAAATGTTAGGGATCTCCTTAGAAATTTTCCCTCCAGTGAAAAGCGATCACAGTGTGAATAATGAATGTACATTGACTGAGGACCTGGCTATTGAATTTATTATTGAGCAGCAGTTGCAACAAGAAAATAAAACATTATTCCATAAATATTGGTATAAAGGAGTGGTTGCTTAATGATTGAACCAGCTCATAATTATGAGAACAAAAAGAAAAAGCAATCATATAGGTTAATATTAATTAGTAAAGGCCAGACCAATCATTATGGTAAAAACCACAAAATATTTCCCACATTTTTATTTTTGGGTTTTTTTTAAAGAAAATAAAACAGCAATATTAAATTCTAATTCACTATAAATATTTAGCTGTAGTTAACTTTAAATCTGGAAATAATGTCTGCTATACAAATATTATTATGGCGTTTTAAAAAGTTACTAAAATAATTAACCATGCACCTACTACTAGTATAATAAATTGTATCAAAGTAGAAGATTTCTATATGTTATTCTACAGTTCCCCTCCCTCTTCTTCTATTCTACTTTTTCCCTTACTTACAGACATACAGTTGTGTAGGCCCAAAAATAGTATCATTTGTTAAGCTTCAGGTAGGCCTTTTGTTTGGTATTCCAACATCTTTAAGTTTCTGAATTAAATATATTTTCCGTCTCTATCGACAACATTATAGTTAAATCATATTTCCTTACCAAGTTAATCTTCCTCTTGTCATTGTTCTTTTTGTTATAATAAACCGACACTGCCATATAATTAATTTTTTGATTATTAAAAAATTATTTAAAGGGGTCAGTTATAGTCATCATTTTACATTGATTAAAATTTTACAAAAAATGACATTGTAGTCACTCAATGTAAACTGTTTGAATTTATTTTATCTGTTTGAATTAAAAAGTTATTTGCCAGGGGGTTAGGCCGGGTTATAGAATGAACACTATCAGGTGGGTTGCCCCACAATATTCAGGCCTACTACATTCACAACAATTTAAATTTGTTTACAAAAGCTGATCATTCATTAGTATGTAATTGTTGAAATAGGTGAGTCTATTCAATGGCATATGATGCGAAATCAACCAACAAAAATGGCAAGCAGATAAATTTAAGTGTTTTATTCCTTTTCACTTTCATTCCTAAATTTCATTGCTTCAATCCCAGTTTGATTAATTCAAAAAAATTGTTTTTTTTTATTTACAGACTGTGTAACTTTCAGCAAACAAACTTGCTTATTGTGACTAGTAATCGATCGGGTTAGCAAAGGGTCAACTGGCATGAAGGCCTAAGTACCAGACATGTAGTGGTGTTGTTTGTGTTCTTATATTCTGTCTACTATTAAACTGTATGTGACAAAAAAATGGGATATGCCCATATATGATGATGTCATATATCTACTATATTTGGGCATATCACTACCACCATATTTGGGCACATCACTACCATAGCACATAACACTTTTTAACTAGTTTGATAGTGACAGCTTTACAAGAAGATGGTTTACTGGCTTTGTCCTTCAGATGAAACATTAAGATGGATGGTACTTGTAGGCATGTTTAAAACACCATGCCCTAACTTTTGTTTCGTTTCTTTTATGAAATTCATAACAAACACATATAGAGAACATTTAAAAAAAAAACACAAAATCACTTTCCATGAAAGTAATTTTTTTTTAAATTTTGAAAGTAATCTGTACGCTGTAGTCTTTAAAGTGTTCAATTCCATCTTAAATGAATTTTAGATCAATGTATTGCAATTACATTTTATAGAAAATATGTTTAAAAAATACTTTTACAGTAATTATATCACTTAAATTTGGTTAAAAATTGTAAAATTGCATCAGCGTTAGATTAGGTATGTTTATTTTGAATTATTTGAATGTTTGAGTTGAATTTTAGTAATTAAGAAATTGTTGATTAATGTGCTCTATTGAATGTTATAATACTTTTCTAATTTTTAATGATACTCTATCTTTCTGAATTATGAATCTCATACTCTGAGAGAGGTCGACATATAAATGAAATTAATCAAGAAGCTTAAGCTCTGTCTTCACTATCGAATTTTATGTGACAAAAAAGTGCAATGTGCCCATATATAATAATAATAATAATACCACATTTATATAGCGCCCTTTTCATGAGTAATCATGCTCAAAGGCGCTTTACAAGCATTATTACCCCAGTATTTTTTGGGATCAAACACGTATGGAAACATACTCCCATAATGCAGCCGGACATGATGCATATGGACATGATGATGTCATATCACTACCATATGATATGTGTGCATATTACTTCCATATTTGGGCAGTATAAGTAACTAATGTTGGTATCATTAAAAAAAATGGTGATTGAAAAAGATCTCTTGTGGTTCACGGCTTCGAAAAGTTAGTTTATGTTACTTACTGTTTAAAAAAAATAAAAGGTTGTGTTCAAAACTTCAAGTAAACCAATCTGTTTCAATAATGAAAATGCTGTGGGTATCAGTGGCTGGATCTCAATGGAGATACAAAATAAAATAAGCAAAAAGCTAAATCAAAACGATAAAGTAAAACAGTCAGAAAAATTAGCAGATATTGATAAATAGATGTGTAATCTTGGACTCAAAAAACTTGTTTATATTCTTGTACAGTATTTGTATTTGTTTGTTTTTTAGTGTGTTTTTGATGTGTAGTGTACAGAACATTTCTGATATTTTATATTGGACAAATAAAGAAGCAGCACATTCACGTTTACGTTCATAGTAGTATATGACATGTCGTAATTTTAAAATTTTTACAATTAATAAACATAACTCAACTCAATAACATTTAGACCTACAGTTCACTCATTTAACACCCCCCCCCCCCCCCCGCCATTTTATTAATTTTAAAAAAACAACCCTACATTCAATATTTATTTACATATCAATAATCGCCTTTTGTTTCCTTCATATCAATGGTATTATTATCATCATTAAGTTTAATAGTACAATATTCAATGTGTTCAGTATAATAAATATCAACTGTTATATGCCTGCTCATTTATTTTTGTTTGAAGATACTTAAAGACATATTTTATGATTTCATTTTATGCACATTGCATAAACAAAACAAAATACAAGATGCATCATTAGATTGTCAGTCTTAAATGATGCCCTTACAGTTTTTTTGTTTGTATGCAGACGATACCATTTATGTTGTGGACAGTACAGTAGTTTGTTTTGTTTTCAAAATAACGTGTTAAAGATGAAATGAAGATTAATTAAATCAGGTTTTGAATTGGTTATTTTGTAGTATTAATAAAGTTAATCTATTCCAAAAAAAAAAAAAAATAATAATAATAATTTTCTCATATAAAAATGACAAAATAAATGGTCAAATTCAACCAAAAATCCATTGGCTGGCAGTCATTTGACTACTTTTTTGCTTTAAATTACAATTTTTTTCAGGTAAATACATTTTTTTCGATTCAATTTTTGTTCAAAGTCGATAACTATTATGTTAAATTAAATGTAATATTTAATAAATTTGGTAAAAATTATTTTTTAAGGGGTACAATACATCTTTAACACAATAGCAGATTATGATACTGAAAATGATCAAGATAATCTACAGCAATTATCTATTTAATGAAATTGAATGATAAATGGATGGATATACCTACTGTCTGCTACGGCATTGCAAACGTGGAGAAACGCTTCAATTTCAACTTTAATTGTGTAAAAATAATTAATTATGGTGTGTCAATATCAGCCTTCAGCTCTCATCTTCCAAGATATTTTGATTCAACGTTAAGAACACTTTTTTATAAGTTTGAAGCATCATTGTTCTTATTATCTTTTTGTGTTTAACAATAAATGTTTATGCATCTTACAGTCTGAGTATGTCCAATTTATATACTTAGAGTTTATTGTGTGAAGGTTTGATTAAACCATGATTGCTGTAACACAACTGACTCAATACAATTTGGAAAAATCTTAATTTGGTCAAATTGCATCAACCATCTTTAGTGCTGTGATTAAGTTTTATGCAGAGAGAACAGATTCAAGATTCATTGTTTAATATTTATAATATAACAAACACACAATAATACAGAATAATAAAGAAATGTTTTACAATTAGTAGAAAAATATACAATAAATTGTATTAATATTGAAATAATGAAATTACTTAAAGATGTATTGAAAATGTTTGTTGCATGCCATTTTAATGTAACATAATAGTTATCCACTTTAAAAATTTGATGGAAAAAATGTATGTACCTGAAAAAACTGTAATTTAAAGCAAAAATGGTCAAATTGGCTGCCAGCAAATGTGTTTTTGGTTGAATATAACCATTTATTTTGTAATTTTATAATTGAAAACATAATTGTTTTAGTTTTTTTTCTACAGAAGTGATTAACTTTATCAAAACTACACAATAACATACTATTCAAAGTCTGATTTAATTCATCTTAATTTTTCCTGTTTTTGGGGCACAATACATTTTTAATTGTGACGTTTCCATCTCAAAAATGATTTATGAATACCAAAGAAGAATAGAATGTACTTCATTGTATGCTGATGATGACCCACATCGTATCTCTATTATTGTAGACCTACTGCATGTTTATCAATACATGAAAATTAAATTGATTTGTCAAGAAAAAGAATGATACATAATTTGTTGTTGAATATGTCACTTTAATGTCATAATACTGAATCAAAAATAATTAAGGTTTTGTCCTAAAACATTGAAGATGAATAAAATTAGACTTTTGAAGAACTAGGCCATTTGGTAGTTTTACTATTTATTTATTTATGCAAATACAAACAAAAATAATTATTTCACTAAATAAAAGGACAAAATAAACTGCTAAAATGTAACTAAAACCCATCAATTTGACTATTATTTTGCTTTACATTACAGTTTTTCAGATAAATAATTGTAAAATGGCATAAAAAAAAAATGTGTTATTTTTTTAGGAAATTAAATATCTTAAGAAAATGAAGTTCACCAGAAGCACATTTGTCTGTCAATAGGTTTTTTAAAATTAAATTTAACCATTTATTTTGTCCCATATTTAGTTTAAAATCATTATTTTTTCTGCGGAAAGGAATAACTTGATTAATGTCTTGTCTGTTTTACATCTTTTTGAGGGACAATACATTCAAGAAAAAGAAAAGATTCAAGACATTGTATTTGGGTCCGTAATGCCCCGACAATCCTGGTGATCCGCCATGTGACATGTCGACAACATGCTTTCGATTATTTATAAATGTTTATTCATTTATGGCCTATATGACCGAACACTTTCAAAATCATTTAATTAAGTTTTATCAAATTTTATACAGTATAATCTGATATTGATACTGATATATTTGTATACATACACTCATTTTGTTGGTCTGATCATGGACCTATAATTATAATAAATGATTGTAGGTCCATGGTCTGATCATGATACATTATTATTCATCATAATTAAAGCATCATTCGACAACACACAAGCATTTATTATATAGATATAATAAGCAACAATATAAGTCACACTTAAAAATATATATACCGTACATATATCAAAAACAATATTGGGTCACTAAAGTATGCATGGGGTTCGGGGAGAACAAATCACATGACCTAAATCCTAGACCAGGTCAAATTTGACGTTAAAATTTATGCCATTCAACCACATCGCCCCGGAAGTTATTTCTGAATCTTTAGGCCTAATATTACGCAAACATACTTAAAATATCATTTTACATATAAAACTACTGTTGTTTTACGAATTGGCTTTTGTAGAATAAAATTGTGTGAACAATAAGCTTGTTTTCAGACGTGGTTCTGAGTTGAACGAGCGTGATGATGTGATGTTTTTTTTTTTACATTAACCCATCTCTCCTCCAAGCGTATGTACATATTTTTGTATAATAGATTAATTTGGCACGATTGCTTTAATGTGTAAAATAATTTACATCTATCACATATTTGCATAACAACTCCGAAAGACTCTAAAGTAGGGTTAAACGCCTGGCGGTCGTATGGTAAATACATTTAATAGAATTTTATAAGGGCCCCTATTTTCAATTTTGGCATTTCAATAGTCCGAAATTGTAAAATTAAATTGTAAAAAATGTGATCAAGACAAAATATATATAAGGATAATAATAAATGAAAGTCACTATTGTTTTATATGTTTTTATAAAATTGTATAAAGAAAACCCCTTAGCGTTCCTTAGATTTAAAAAAATAAAAGAAATCGCCATGATTTTAACTTCCCTATGTCCTTATTATCGTGTTCAACTCATTGGGTGTTGTATGAATTATGCATGGACTGTATCGGTCAGACAGATCAGTAATTATGCAAAATATCTCGGTTTTGCTAAATGATAAATATTACACAAATATGCTCTTAGATATAGAAACTATTACAATTCATTTAGATTTAAATAATGGAACTTCTGTTATTGTTTTACATAAGTAAATACCAGATTAACTAAACATATTCAGGGGTTACCGACAAATGATAGAATAGCTAGTAGGGTGCGTTTTTGGTTGATTTGTTATGCAAATACTAGTGATGGCGTGCTCCATACTGGTAACTGTTCATGGCGCAGGCCTACGATTTGTGTAGGTAGAAAAGTTGAACATTATCGCGATTTTCTGGAGAAAAAAAACATTTTTAGGGAACGAACTTATAGGCAGTCGGTAGGAAATAATTTGTTCTTCACTTTTATATGTTTAGATTTTGCTGTGAATTCGATTTTAATCGATTATTTTTGTGAAATATTTTTGCTACCTTCTTTCGAAACACGTTTTATATCGTCTGCGATGCGAATCGTATGCTCATAAATATCCATCGACTCGCCATCATTGCGGTGGAGTAAACCATAACTTTTGAATTGGGCCATTTAAAACTAATTTTCATAACTCAATATAATACATGTAAGAGTTAGTTTGTTTTAAGTATAGTTTTAGGACCTGTCTGGACAACTTTTTTATAATTAATTTGAATTTTACAATCGGGAAAAAAAAACCTAGGCTAAATCGATATCTCGTACTTGTGCGAGTATTTACGCTCGAGTATCGCCATATCGTTTTCCCACGCGAACCATTGCTGCAAGCGGAAGTTCAGAATGGTGTTAGTTGAAAATCGCTTGGAAAACTCTTCAAATTAAAAATTTTATAATAATGGATTTGCCTGTTACATTCTTAAATAACAGTTCGTGTATTAGGCTTATTTTATTTGTTTACTTTTTAGTTTTATTCCCTGAAAATAATACTTTCTTGTTGACTTCGTATACAAACATTGTGAGCGATGGTACTTATAGCTTGTCACCAATGTGTGCGAGCGAATTTGGTCGGTGACCATTTTACCCGTTGTATTAAAACGTAAAAAAGTATTTAAAAATAACTAATATCGATTTAAATGTTATATGGTAGTGTTCATCAATGATTTTAATTTTAGTTTGTAGAAATTTTGAAGAATATTAAAGTAAAGTTCAAGGATTTGACTCGTTTGTTCTATTTTCGAGTAAGTAAAAAACTCGTGATGATCGAATGACCCAAGTGTCCGAACGCACATACAAAATTGGCTTTCCAATTTTCAGAAAAACAAGTTCAGCGGTTCTATTTTTCGTGTTGGTTTCATTATTCAAATAGATGATTTAAATAAGTTTAGTATTTTTTTATAATTATGTAACTGTATTATAATAATTGTTTGATAAATGCAATTCACATACAAGTTAAGTTATACAATATAAATTTTGTTTTCTCATGCATTCATCATCAATGTCAAAACTCATGAACAGAAGAAAAAAGGTGATCCCTTCAAATCAAAGATACTATAGCGCCACGAAGTGGCGCAAGATAGGGAACTCCTATCTCTTATACACTGCGCATGAGTGAAATTCCATGGGCAGCCATTCCGGCAAGCAAGTTACGCGATCACATACCCCGGAAGTGTATAATAAACCATTGAACCACATCCACGTGTGACGTGTTATTGTTTGTTCGGGAAGTTTTCTCGTGTTGTATTGGGTAAATTGTAGTGGTAAGTTTTTAGAATATATATTTTTTTGTTAGTAAACATTAACAAAATTATTAAATTGTTGTTTAAATTTAGTTCAGGCAGGCGTTTCTCTGCGCAATCCGATCTAGGGCCTAGTACTAGTAGTAGTAGGCCTGGGCATATTTAATGCCGAATACTAGGCCTAGTTTAGTTAGTATGATTAATAAAAAAAAGTCTGGGAGGATGAATGATATTGATTGGCGTCTTGATGATAGATGGATCAAACAAGGCTTGGATGGATGGAAGATTAAGAAAAAAACTGAAGCTGTTCGGGAATTAGGAATTTTTAATAAAAATGTACAAGACAATATAGCGTTTTATTAATAATAACATTAACAGAAATAATTAAATGTAATGAAATCAAAAATCGTGAGGATGTTGTTATTGTTGTTAATTTGTCGTTGTCTTGCTTTACATGTTTGTTTGTCTTGTTTTGTTTCTGTTTGTTTAAACTCCAATATGATTACAATTTCTTAACTGGCTACCCGTCACAAGTTTTTTTGGAGGGAAACCTCCAAATGTTATTACTTTCTGGGTGTTGCCTCTTAATTATTTATATTTAAATTGTTATTTTGTTTACTTTGAAATGATAAGAAATAAATGTTATTATGAATGAATGAATTGTTTGTTTTTTTTATTTAATAAATTTAAATTATAAATTTGATCCTCATATTTATTTAGTTAATTAATGTAAACATTTTTGAATACTTACAATTATTAATAAATAGTATATTGACTTTTGTTTTGAATTTAAAAATGTATAGTATTTTAAAATACTATAATAAGTAATCAAATGATTATGTAACAGTTCGAAAAGTGACCTAATAATTTAATGATATATTTTTCCCTATTTCAGAAAGATATAAGTCTGTCATCATACTGTAAAATTGAGAAGATAGATGATTGAGTGCAAAGTGGTATTTTACACAAGAATTAAATACAAAGGCCAGAACTGATGGACAATTATATTTCAATAGTAATAATAGTTTATATTTTTGATTCTTGAAAAGGAGCAGTATCCTATGGGATTACAAATAAAATCACTATTTTCACACACCTCATACTTTTAAGTGAAAGGAAATAACCAGAATTCAGTTATTATCAGTACTGTTGTTTAGGCCTATTGGCTTCTTTTGTAATACAAGAAATCAAAATAATAGAATTTTCCTTGTATTTAAGAAGGCTAAAACCATACATTCGTAATTTATTTATTGAGTGTATTTAATTATTCCATCATTATTTATTAATATTGTATAAAGTGAGATTTTTCAGTATTTTTATTGCATTTTAATCCTGTCTGTAATATTGAAAGTTGAGCTAATAAAAGTGGGTTGAAAAGAACAAATTATGATTATGAATTTTTAAAATTAATATTTAATACTTTTACTTTTTTGAAATTAAAAAAATGTAACAATTGTTTTTGTATCTAGTAATGTTTGTACAGTATACTACAGTTGTGGCAGATCGTAGTAAAATTCCCCTTGCAATGAAATAACTTTGTAGGCCTGAAGCACACAAAATAGAAAGAGAGGGTCCGAACAGGGGAAAGAACATCCCCCTGCCCATTAATTTTTTTTTTTTTTTTAAATTAAAAAGACAGTTTTGGACAATATATTTGGCAATTATTACAATTCATCTCCAAAAAAATGCTTCTCTCGCACATAAACTAAGCCATCATCCCAGCCTAGGCCAAACGCGGCCGACCTTGGGCGTGAAGTGCGTAGCATCGCGCTGCGCCCCGCGACACTATTTATAACTATGCCTCAACCGACTGCCTACAAAATTCGTCCTTCATACAGTCAGTGTTTATTCTGTAGCCGTTTGAGGTTGGACAGTGATATACGCATATGTAAGTGTAATATCAAATGGAGTAAATTTATATAATCGAATTTTATATAGATGTTCTTTCATTTTGACGCGAAAGATAAAATAAAGTCGTACTGTTTATCGCGTAGATGTAAATCCTATTTGTTTTCATTGATTTGGTGGCGTGCCGCATTGCCTACTGGGTAATCCGCTTGCCGGAATGGCTGCCCATGGAATTATCATTTTTTGAGCGTCAGTTCCATATCTTGCGCCACTACGTGGCGCTATACGATCTTTGCTTCAAATGTTTGCAAACGTGTTGCTAATTTGCATATCAGATTGGCTTATGGGAAAGCTCACTAAAGCAAATCGAACATCACAAAATGGGAAAAGTCTATAATTATAAATAAACCAAGTGTTTTATAATATTCTATGCACATCAACCAAAGTAAATTCAGGTCTTTAAAATGAAGATGCAATTCTGTTTAATTTAACAGTTTATTATAAGTTAATGAAAATCAAAGAAGCATATTAATAAGATTATTAAAATACCATTAATCGTACAGTAGTGCAATATGTTAAATTAAAGTGCCCAGCTATCATTATATCAAGAGCTTTATTTTTTTTCCTGCAATAAAGTATAGACTTATGATAAATTATGGGCCTAGACATGCCACTATAAAAACATGTGGCTTATGAATATTAATTAATATTATGGTCCAAAAAAGTGGTCCCAGTAAAGACCATACACTATACATATTACTAGTACCACACTACTCTTGCTAGGGCGCTGAATGCACTTTACTCTAGCATGTTAGAGGGAATATTTAGAGTTCAGTTAATTTAGATAGTCCTGCGATGTGTTGAGTACTAAATCAACTAAATCAATAATGTACTATTACGTGTATCTCTGTTTCATGGTGGTGGTGTAGTCACAAAAAAATTCTTATTATTTGTTAAAAGTAAATAGAGTATTGAATAATTATTAATATTCTATTGATGCAGTCCAAAATAATTTACGTAATTCAAACACCAATATCAGTAAATTGATATCCTTTGAAATGACTTCAGTTTACTAATTAGAAATTGGGTTGCGACAAAAAATTAATGTTAAAAATTTTTTTTTATTATGTATAATAGCTTCAGTTTGATCAGAGAAAATTGCTGGAAAAATTTTTACTGTGTCCATTAAGTGAGCTTAGCTTAAGTTCGGTTAGACGGTAGAACACACTTTAAGTACTTTGTGTCAATGTGTGTTGTCTAATTGTCCATATAGTTCAAGTTCCATCCTATTGGTCGTTTTCAAATCCTTTCTGCCAATATAAGAAAGATACAGTACTAATTTAAATTTATTGCATTACAAACTTAAAATAACATTAACAGCATAATTTTGTATTTTAATATTATGTATATTAATTCTTATATTTTTTTTAACATGCGTCCTGTACTGTAGATTGTAAACATGGCCGAGACAAACACTGAACAAGTAGTAATTTCACAAGATGAGCCTCCTTTGAAAAAATTAAAAACTGTCAATGGAGAAATTGGGAACAACAATGACGAAAGTAGCAACGGAAAGTTGGAAAACAAGCCCAAAGAAGTGCTGAATGGAACCAATTGTAATGGAAGTAGTAAGGAGAAAACGAAGTTGGTGAAAGATGACGATATCGTTACTGATGACAAAGAAAAGAATGAAGAAGCTACACCAAAGGAAGAGAGATTGAATGAAGACAAAGAGACAACAGAAACCAAACCATTAATGGACACACCATCAAATGATGAAATGCAAAATGAAGAGAAACGAAGTATTGGCGCTGAAGCCTCCAAGGAAGCTGAAGACGTAGGCGACAAACAAGGAAATGAAATTCTACGTGCTAGTGATGAAGATCTAGATTTATCCCCAACAGAACAGCGTACAGAACAGAGTAGGCCTACAGAACAGATTACAGAAAAGGGTACAGAACATGCTAGTGAACCACTTGTTGAAGGTATAATAGATTTAGAATCAATCTAATTTATACATCCTCATAGACCATGCAAAATAAAAAGTTCGAAATTATAAATCCCCTTCCCATCTTGATTTCTAGTTTTGATTTAAGCCTGTATCTACGGGTTTTGCATTTTTCCTGAAGCACCCCTTTCACCAACAGTGGAAGTGATGGTAGGCCTGCAGTATAAATTGGTTTGTCCTACTTTCGTGACTCATTATGTTTTTAGGGTGGCTAAATTCCCTTTTGTAGGGTAAACAAAACATACCCTATATGAATCCTGGCTACAGACTTGAGCTTGCTAGTATTATGGACTTTGATTACTGCAGTAATTACTGTATAGTATTTGCTGGTATTAATTATCAATGTAACGGTACCTACACATTTATTTAAAAAAATACTTTTAGAATTTAAACAATTGTTAAAATACCTGTATGTGGATATTTAAACCAGGAAAATATTATTAATATAATTTTTATTTTCTGAGCCTATACTTTTATTTTCAAATAATAAAAAATTGTCTTAATGTCAAGTCAAAATATAATAATAAACGTTAAAAAAAAATATTTTTAATTTTATAGATTACGATGTCTTTTTCCATAAGATAAATACAATCATTTTTTGTCTTCAGCAAAATGATAAATAATGCCAATCCTTTATTTTCATGTCTGCATGATATTGAACATTTTGTATAATGATATAGAAAAAAAATATAGGTTGATAAATTATGTACTGTAAAAAGTGTTGTTTACACGTCATAGCTTTGCCATTTGAACAACCAAGCACCTACACAGAAGCTGCGGAAGGACCCTCTTCTACCCCTGTAGAAACTGAAGACCCAAAGGTTGATGGCGGCGATGTACCAGAAATGGACTGGAAGGATGGAGTTGCCTCTTTAGAAGGAAGTTCCCTAAAGGTAAATGGAATCACTCAATTAACATAATTTTTCATATCAAATCACTCATTATAGACTATTCCATTGTTTAGATATGGGTTGTTTTTATGTGTTATTATTAACATACATTGACAAATTTTAACTATTCCAATAGTTGGTTAAAATCTTTTTTATTTTATTAATTAATTTAGGTTAATGCATAAATGTTAAAAATTGATTATTTTAATTTCCTTTCAATTGATTTTATACGTTAAAAGGGAAGTTTTTATTTCATAATCTTTGTATGGTTATTAAGTCAGTGTCTGTAGCTGTACTCATTTCCTGGCGTTGGGCCTACCTCGCAGGATGTGTACAATACAACAAAGAATCATGGAGTTTCTAATATTTCAAACTTTCCCTCTTTTCAGGTATGGAATATAATAATACTAATCCAAACTGCATTATTAATTTATAATAAATATTACTAATCTTTTATTGCATAAGGAATATGTTTACAAACATTGTTTTTTTTACATTTTTTACAATATTATAACAATTGCCCACTGTTATAATAATATAAAGTTTTAGTTTTAAAACAAATTTTATTAATGTAATCTTTGAAATTAAAGGAATGGTTGCTGTCTTGTATATTTTATGTGGTTCAGTAATTTCTTTCAACTTCAGATAACAAACCTTGGCTAGGCCTACTTAAACATATTTAAAAATTGTATACAATATATGTTTGTTAGAAATAAATTACCTAGTAAACCTTAATTCCTAATATTCATTTGAGGACATATTGTAAGTTGTATTTGTTAAAATAAACATAAAGATTACCAGAAGATTCTGTTTCATATGGTTAAATAATAAAATATTTCAACATATTATATTATAACATCAAGGGATGAAAATACATTGATATTTCAATGTTGTGATGCGTGCGCCATATCACGGTGAATCAATGCAATCATTTTCAGATGATGATTATAATTATAATGAGAACATACTGTTTTTATTTATTTTCATTCTGTAAACATTTACAATAAACACCCAGCCCAATTTAATCCTTAACACACAAGAAATAGTTTCCATTGGGGTCCTAAATAGGAATAATTCATTTATATAGCGCCCTTTTCAGATCTATACACATGTTAAAAGCGCTTCAAATAATAAAGTTAAAACCAATATAAAAATTACTACAGATTCATAATCAACAGTATAATTCTGTCTCTATAAATGTCTGCACTTAAGGTTTTACAATATTCGAAGAGCTTCATAATTAATGAAGTAATATTAGATGTTTTATTATATTTCTCATCCATGAAAGTTGGTTTCAAACTCTTTTATTTCTTCATTCTATCTGGTTACCACAGAAAGTACAGAGACATAATAACCAGAGATGTAATGATCACATACAATACTGTATAGTAGATACAATTAATTGATTTGAATATTAGGACATAAGGTACATATTAAATAATGTTTATGCAATGCTACAGCATATATATTTTTACAATGATAACTTTGTGTTTTGCAGTTTAAAATGAATGAGTTTGGAATGATAGAATTAATAAATGATGATGATGAATCAGTAGATACCAGTAATAAGTTCAACTCTAGTCTACCAGGTACAAGTCAAACAAGTAAATCTAAAGGTAATGGTAGCTTTACAACCAAATAAATAGAAAGGATTTGGTAGCCTGTCTGGGTAGTTAGGTAGCCTGTCTGGGTAGTTAGGTAGCCTGTCTGGGTAGTTAGATAGCCTGTCTGGGTAGTTAGGTAGCTTTGCAACTAAATATATATGTATGTAACAGTAGAGAGGATATTATTCAGTAGTCTGTTTGGGTAGTTAGCAGGCCTTGTCTTTTAAGGCGAGCGAGTGCGATCACTCACCTAACTCACTTCTAAACTGCCCTTGAGAAGTGCGATTTACAACACGCTTTAATTTAAAATTTAAACTTCTACACACCAAAATACAAACAACACACCTACAGCATCCCTGAATGTATTGAGGAGTGCAATTTGTAGCACACCTATAATTTTCAAAAAACAAGGCCTGGTTAGGTAGCCTGTCTGCATCCATTTTATTGCAACCAAATAGAATACAGTTAGAGGGAATGTCAGTTGGTAGTCTGACCAAGTAAGTAGTTAGGTACTGGTAATAATAGAGATTTTAAATGCTAGACCATAAACAAAATTTTGGTTGATTATTTTTTGCTATTCTTTTTACTAACTTAAGTGTAGTTAGGAACCATATAACTGTACGTACCATCATTTAATTTGGAATATTTATACTTGTAGTAAAAGCTGAAAAATTAGACACTATTATGTCGGATGTATTAGTGTGTGAACAATGTGGAAAGACGGGAAAGTTACATGAATTCTGCCGCTCAGGTCGTTTTTGCAGTCAGTCATGCGTTGGAACTTATGCTAGCAAGTAAGTTGGTTATAAGACAATTTTGAACACAACTATTTGTGTTAAGACATCATGGGTATTTTAAAGCTCTGTTTACACTATCCAATTTTATGTGACAACAAAATATGATGTGCCCATATGGACATGATGTCATATCACTACCATATTTAAGCATATCACTGCCATATTTGGGACATCACACTTTTTTTGTCAAACTAGTTTGATATTGACAGACAGAGCTTAAAAACATTTCAATAAAAAGATATTGTTTATTATTATACAGACTTGGTAGAACATGTAAAACTATTACTTTAGACCGAGTATAGCCCCATGCTTGAGTCTAATCCAACCCCTAATTTAGGCTAAATTGATTGATTCGGATGCAATCTGAAGTATAATTCTACTCACCAGCTTTGTTTTCATTGCAGACAAGGTACAATGCGAAAAGGAACTGAAAAGAAACCAATAATCTTGGAAGCAAAAAAAAAAGATGGCCGCAAAAAAAAGCTAAAGTTAAATGCGAATGATAAATCAAAAGTTCACGGTGATTTAAAGATGAAATTACAAATGAAAGGTACAGATTGGGTAAAAGCAGCGGAGAAACCAAAAGCAGGTTACTACCAAAAATTGTTATCTACTGCGCTCTTTTTGTTTGTCGTTAAATTAGTTTGTTGCTGTTGCAGATTTATGGTGAACTTTCCCATTTTGCAATGACCTATGACCTAATTGTTTTGGTATTATTGATATGAAATATTTCCCTTAAGTTGTACTCACATTCCTATTCACATAGAAGAAAGAATTTGTTTTGAGGGTGATTTTTTAAAGGGTAAGCGTGTCTTGACCTGGTGTCGAGAAAGCACCTCTAATTGTCCTGTATGTACATAATGAATTATTAAGACACACATTGTAATTAGGTCCTAGGTCATTGCAAGTAAAAAAATACCTATTATAGCTGTCAAAGAGCATGATTTCTGTTTGTACAAACATTTTTATTAATATACATTTTACATGCAATTAACCATTTCTCTGAGTGTTCTCGCATGCACTAACCATCTCTCACCTACCAACTCTGTTCACCGTAGCTTTTCCTGTTCTCACATGTAATTACCAACCTCACTGCCTGCTTTGTTCATAGAGAATATGCTCTGTTTTTTTTACATTTCTCCATTTCATAAAAAAAACTGTTTTATGTCTGATATTTGGTTTGGTGGACTCAGATTTGTTACTATTCAATTGAAAGTGCCATTTCCAGTTGCCTTGTTCAGTATGTCATCTTAAAGCTCTACACTATCAAATTAGTTTTTAAAAAAAAGGGTGATGTGTCCAAATATGGTGGTGATATGCCCAAATATTGTAGTGATATGACATCATCATGTCCACATATGGACACATCACATATTTTTGTCACATAAAGTTTGATAGTGTAGACAGAGCTTAACCATGATTGTTGGTTGTGTACTAATGTATATCGTTATTTGTTGTTTTTCTTTGATTCACTTTCGAACTTGTCATCATTAAATCTATGCTATTTACTTTGTAGGAAAAAAGAAAGGGTTTATCTGGTCACATTATTTAGAGCAAGAGAAAGCAAGAGCAGCGCCAGCTAGGTTGTTCAAAGATGTAAGGCCGCTTTTCACTATTTTAAGATTGACATTATTAAATAACATATTTGTTCAAACTGAATTGAAAATTTACCATAGATGATTTTCTTTCCAACAGCCATTTCCCACGGTAAAGAATAATTTTCGTGTTGGAATGAAATTAGAAGGAATTGATCCCAAGCATCCATCTATGTTCTGTGTTCTGTCCATCAGTGAGGTCAGAGGTTATAGGTTAAGGCTTCATTTTGATGGCTATTCTGAATGTTATGATTTTTGGGTGAATGCAGATTCACCAGATATACAATCAGCTGGAACATGTGAGAATTCAGGCCATAAATTACACCCACCAAAAGGTATGTTGTTATTTTTAGATATTGAAAATCAACTAGGAAAAAAAACCAACAATAAAACAAGATTTCAGAATACTATACAAACCTGGCTATTGAACTGAACTTATTTCTTATGAATTTCCTATCATTAAAGTATTACATACACAGCATTGGGTAGTGTGAGGATGCTCTGTAGATTCTTAGTAGGAATGGCATGGTTAACAGTGGCGTAACGGCTATGAGTGCTCACTGGCTAAACCCAGGGGCCCCGGAGTGTATAGGGGCCCCTAAGCAGTGCCCAGAAAAACGGGCATTAAAATATGTCCAAAAAGGCTAAAACCGTCTAAGACCTCCAGCGTTGGAGGGTCACTTATGGTTCCTAAACTAGGGGACCTCGGGCCTCTGCATTATGCCACTGGCGGTTAACATGGTTTAACAACTTAGTTGAGAACACTGCTATAAGTACATGACATGATGTATTGAGACGCAAGCATATTTCTGGAACACTAAGCTATTCAACTCAACAAACATCTCATAAATTCATGTTTTATTTCTAGGATTTTCTGCAGACAGTTTTGTGTGGAATCAGTACCTAAGAATGAGTAAGGCTACAGCTCCACCTAAAACTTATTTCAAGACATGTGAATCTGTGAGTTTTATACTATAGTGATTTTAGTAGAATTACTAGGTTGTTTGTGGCCTTAATAGTGTCCATATCACAAATATACCATTGGAGAAGAAGTCTGTCTTCATATTCATGATCACATAATTAATAGGGAGCTGTCATTAGACTGAATTGACCCTTCTAAAGGTCAATCTTTTTAATGAAATTTGCGATTACCAAAGATGTAGATATTTTTATTTATTTATTGCAGGAAAACCCGTTGCATAGTAATGGATTTAAAAAAGGAATGAAATTAGAAGCGGTGGATAGAAAAAATCCGTCATTAATATGTGTAGCGAGCGTCACTGATGTGATGAACAATCGTTTTCTAATTCATTTTGATGCATGGGAAGATTCTTACGACTACTGGTGTGACGCCACGTCTCCGTACATTCATCCGGTTGGCTGGTGTCAAGAAAATAGCAAGATTTTATCCCCTCCAAATGGTACATTTATTTCTTCTTTATAATAGGTGGCTCTTTAGATTCATATACAGTCTATACAGATTCCTTTGATTATCCAATATAATTGAAATTACAATGCTAATATCTTGGTTTGCCTTAAATAAATATAAAGGAAAAAAATAACTATCTAAAAAATCTTTTGTCGTATCCCACCTGGCGAGTACTTGTAACGGTCCCCACTCTGCTTTCTTATTAAAAAGATATACTGGGGCTATAGGAGTAATATTTTATGTTCTTGTATTTCTCCAGATTACCCAGATGTTGCTAACTTCACATGGGCAGATTATCTTCAGAGAAAGAAGGCCCTTGCTGTACCTGCTAGAGCTTTCAAACCTGTAAGTATTATGGTCATGTAGGCCGAGCACCTTTTTGTTATGTTTTTAGTCGCATGCAACATGACTCTATAGCTCACTATGTCGGTCGGTCGGTAAACACTAACTCAAATTTGCGCACGCGACTGCAGCCATGTATATGGTCTTGTTATCAACAAAGCTTATGAAACCTCTCTGTACGTATATTGTTATTATCTCTGCAGTGTATAAAAGAGGAATTTCTAATGTATTTTTATATTGGACCAAATAAAGAATAATAATAATAATTTCTTTCATAGAGTTCTTTAGCATATGAACAATTTTACATTATAGATATTTCTTTGCTTCTGTTAAATGTGTTGATTTTTTTTATAGAGATCACCACTCGGTTTTCAAATAGGAATGAAGTTAGAAGTTGTTGATAAACGCAATCCTAGTCTGATTCGAGCAGCAACCATTGAAGAGACCGAAAACCACCGTGTTAAAGTCCACTTTGATGGTTGGTCTGACATCTATGACTACTGGGTTGATGATGATAGTCCAGACATCCATCCTGCTGGTTGGTGTACCAAGACTGGTCATCCGCTTCAGCCTCCGATATGTCCAGTTGACCTCATGGATAAGGAGTAAGTGACCAGTTTTTATAGTTCAAGATTTGTAAACAGAGGTTATAAATATTAACTAGAGACTATACTGGATGTTTTCCTTCTAATCTCTAATAAAAATAAACCCAAACCTCTACGGTGTTGTTCTTGACCAGTAATACTTTCAAATCCATGATTTGCAGAAGCTATTTATTAATATATTTTATAATATAATGATTGGATTATTTATTATTTATAGAATTGGCTGCCCAACTCCTGGCTGCAATGGTATAGGCCATATCAAAGGTGCTAAATATACCGGTCACCACAGGTATGTCTGATTTTCTTAGTTCATGTATCAATTATCTAGATGAATTCATAACAAACATTGATGCAATAGCCTATAAAATTAAATTATCCTTGTTTAATTAATAGAATTATAAATATGTTCTTGCATTAATGTTAGGTTGGACTTTCAACAAATTTGAATTATACCAGTGTGTCTTGTTTTAGAAAATGTCTTTGTTTTTCTGTAAAACATTTGTAGGTTATTTGAGTATAAAAATGCATTTACTATATTTTTCACCATACTTTTTAATGTCCAGTGATTTGAGATTATTATTTATTGTTGTGCCATTGTGTATTGTTTTATTGTGCAGTTATGTTTAACATGTTTTATGTCAGGTATTTTTTTATCTATATTGGGCCCATGGTTCCAATTCTGGAAGTTTTCAATATTTAATAAATACATATTTATATTTCTAGTGCGTTTGGATGCCCATATTCAACATTAAATATGAACAAAGAGGGTATTATTCAGGACCGTATTGCACTGTCTGGAACTAAGGTGGTACCAGTAGAATTAACCAAGAAAGCCATACTGGGTTCACCTGAATTCAAGTTAGTATATCTTTTTTTTATCCCAAATTTCTGCATACATTTGTATCACAATTTTACAGAATTATAATTGTGTTTGTCTGTAATCATATAGTATTTTTCAATTCCATAGCTATTTAATGTGAATTTTTCAAGTAGTAAAATATATTTATTTTATTTTTATCAGTTAAAACTTTTGTTTGTAATTATATTAAATCTTTCTATTTTTGTTAGGTGTCCAACATCTGGCTGTGAAGGGTATGGACATGTGACCGGCAAGTATTCCTACCATCACAAGCTATCGGGCTGCCCTCTATCTCTAAACAATGTTACCAAGGTTAAAAGCCCAAGTCCACCGCAGAGAGGGCGTCCTCCCCTAGCAAAGAACATAGCACGTGGTAGAAAAAAGTAAGTTTATTAGCTGTACAAGACCTGATTAACAAAGTAGTAATAACTTGAGATGAGTGGCTAAGCATAAAAGACAATCACTCCTCGACCATTAGTTCTGGTGGTAGAACAAGTCTTCACATTTAAGGACTTAAAAGTGTACATATCTGGTGCACCTACAAGAACGCAGTGCATATTTTTTAGTAGTAGTGGATAATCCGGTGTTCTTTTCCATATATGCCCTTATTAATGGCCCTGTCAACAACCCTACCAGTGCCACAAGAGTGGCCGAATGTCCAAATGAGATGAAAGATGATTAACTAATAACTCATTGTCTTTATTTCAACCAATTGACATAGTAGATCTGCAGTTAAGATACTGAACTAAGTCTCTCATGTTGGCTATGTGGGTGCCCTACCATTTGACCACTGAGGCTTTGTACACATTATTATTACATTTATTCATATATTTCAGAGTTAAAAAGTCTTTGGAGGCCACATTAGGAGAAAGAGCTGAGAAAGGTATCAATGTATTTCAATAAACAATTTGTTCATAATAGAAATATATTTGTTTTTTATTGTTGCTGGCCATAGCGTTAAGATTCTTAAGTTTCTGGCTGTAGTGGAGCCGTTCCTAACTTCCAATGCCAAGGTCGAGGATTCTATCCTGATTATTTATCCATCCTGTCGAATTGGCGAATTTTCTCACTATTGAATGTTGTGAAATAAATAAAATAATTTGTGTTTGAAATTTGTTTAAAGAATCTTCAGAAAAAGACATCTCTTTATTTGTCTCTCTTTAACAACAAAAGATGTATGCACAAATGTTTTTTATCAAACTGAAGTTTATTTTAATGTTGTTATGCTGTCGGAAGTTTGGCAACATTATGCACGATATCATCTTAAACACTTAATCAATCATGGACTTGTTAAAAGTTGGAAAAGCTTTTGAAAAAAATCCGTAAAAGCAGAGGCCGATATAAACTACTGTACTTAAAATCTTCCCTTTATATTTTAAATTGAAATCTTATGATACTTGTCCATATATAATCAAGTTTAAAACCTTTTTAATGTTTTTCAGATGGTAGCAATCTACACAATCAACTTCACCAGTCTGTGTTTATGTCCGCAATGTCGCCCCACCCAGTCAAAGATTTACCACTCTGTTGGCAACAACATACCAAACTGTTACCGGGCGTGTCGGAAATCCCAACTAGCATTGTATCCAAGTGGAACCAGTCTGATGTGTCTGAATTTGTTAGCAGGCTGCCCGGCTGCACGGAACATGCCAAGAAGTTTTCAGAAGAAGTAAGTAGTTAGTTAGTCAGATCAGTTTTACCTGATAATCTTTGACATTTCCCAATATTTTGAGTCTTCCTGTTAAGGTATAGTTTCTCCCGATTTGTTAGTTTATGAAAACTAATACCCAATCTTGCCGTAATATACATTTTTTTTACTTGTTAACTAAACTTGAAAATAAGTTCCCCAGCGCATTTCCGACTTTGCCACTCCTATTTTCAGATGCCGATGCGCTGTCAAAAGATTGATTGATATTTTTTATTTGATATGGTCCTTTCTTTTTTGAAAATGTTTGAATAAATATCTCGATATTCCCAAGTTAGTTTTTCATACAAACCAAATACAAGTTAACAATATTTACTTACATTTGTTTTCACATTGTTTTTTTAGCAAATAGACGGTGAGGCTTTCCTACTTTTAACTCAGGCCGATCTTGTAAAGATTATGAATATAAAACTAGGCCCAGCAGTGAAGATCTTTAATGCTATTCTCATCTTAAAAAGCCAGGAGGACCTATGATGTGATGTGGGTTAAAATCAGCTGTACAGATTTTAAATGCTATTGAAGAGTCGGAGGAGACTATGATGCGAATGATAAAAACAGAAGAGAATGCGTTAATGTAAATGGAACAATCAGCTGTAAAGATTAGTAATACACTGTTGTTCTTCTTGTTTAACATGTATAAAATCGTAGGCCATTCCTCTTCTTTGGATAACTAGACAATACAAATAACTTGCATCTTGCTAGGGACCTTTATCATCATCATCTTGAAGGACCCATACCGTACATCTTCTTGTCATGAACTTTGAAATCGCCAAAGTTTTGATATCAGTCCTGTAAAAGCAAAAAGAAAGTGGTACATTACTTTTGCAATTTGTTACATCTTGCCTTTATAAAAAAAAATGTGAACCTTAATTGGGCATGTTTTACTATTTATTGATTTATTTAAATACAAATACAGAAGACACCTCTACTTCCTCCAAAACGAATGAGAGGAAATGTATGTTTTAACACTGCAGTCAACCCCTGTTCAGGGGACACCCCTATTAAGGGACACTTTGTGGGGTCCCAGAGGTGTCCTCTATATAGAGGTTCTTGTATATTGTATACTGCTTCAAACCAATTATCTATTGTCATTGTATTGTTTTGTACAGCTGTATTGTACTTGGTACTATTTTGGGTGATATTAGCGACTTTGCATTTCATAACACCATGCATTAACTCTGGTGTAAGTCAGTTGATTGAATTTTGGGGGATAACCAAATCGTATTGGTCTATACATGGATCATTAGCATAAAACAATGTCACATTTGCGTATGTGCTCCAGCACCATATACTTACCCAGTTATCCCTTATCAGTTGATTCTTCAACAAGGTTACAATAAGTATATTTTGTTTCTCAACTACAAAGTGTTATATTTTACTTTCTAATTCTGACTGTTACTAGTAAATTATTTAGATATGAAACTTTACCAGTTGTTTGTGAATGAAAATATAAACCATTTTTTTTAAGATCAAAAGTTTCTTGTTTATGTTAAATTGAATGGTTAATAACTGTAAAACAATGATTTTATTCCAAAGGTAGTTTAGCGATTGTGTTATGAATAAGAATTATGTTATATATATTATATATACATTCATGTCCGATTGTATTGATTATTATATGAAAGAGTTAAAATATTATATAAATGTAGTGTCGACTTGCAACTGAAGGTATCTCCAACATTGTATCAAGATGTTGCATTCATTTGCTTGGAACTATTCTGTCGGCAAGTTGTTTACTTTCAGCTCAATCGTGCCGCGAATCTTGTTGCCTGCTTGAACTGTAAGTAATTCGACCAATCAGGACGCGATGGAACATCCGAACTGTTTCTTGTGATTGGTCAATTCACGTACGTTGCGCCTACGTTGCTTTGCATTCAAATGGAAAACCAAGATTTAAAGAGAAATAGAAAATGATATGATTATATTATGCATGTATTGTTTATGATCAAATAATATATATACTATAAACTAACGTACATTTTACGAGGAAATTGTATGTAAATATTATATACATCTGTATAATTTAAGTGAATTTGATGGGAGTGTGAGCTTGTTATTGTTGGTTTTATGAATGTATAAAAACGGTTATAGTTGCATTGGTTGCATTAAGGCCAATTCCGACAGCTTCGTACGACGAGGCCCGACGAAACGTCTTGACTCTTAATCCCGACGAGACGAGTCGTCTTGAGATAGCGTCGGGCGTAATTTTTAGGTCGTCGCGAGAACTTTAAACATGTACGACGCTGTCTGAGTTGGCTTTTAGATGTTTCTTTCAATTACGTTATCGTAATCTTTTTCTTTATGTTTGTTGGTATTAGCAAATACGTTCATAAACAAGAGTCCACACTCGTTCTAACATCGTCAATTTATTGGTGAAGTTGTTTTTTTCCGGGCAGCATACAGAATTTGAAATCAAATAACTGATTGGTAGCCATACACACACATATATTTAATTCATCTGTGTATATAATTTTTTCAAATCAAGTGTTGTGCTTTATTTACTCTCAAAACAAAAAAAATAGTTATAAATAAATATTAAAACTATTTAACGACGGTTTAAAACAGTTGGTTTACATAGTAATTTTCTTGTTTTTTTCAAAAGTGTAAACATTTTTCATCCTTTAATCTAAGTCTTTGTTTGGGTGTTTAAAAAAAAATCCTCGACTACGCAAATACATTCATTCAACATTTATTTAGAAACATTTCAAGAAATAAAAGAAGCATACATTTACAATAACTTAAATGGTGAAAATAAATAAGAACTGTTTCAGCCTTGGATCTGAAAAAGGAGTAAAAATACAGAACATGATTGAATTGAAAAGCACGTATTTTAGCTGAGAGTCCAGAGTTTTATTTTTTTCGATTGCCGATGTAAGACCAAAAGATTTAGATAGAGCTAATGTAAATAATCAAAGGAAAGAATTCTGAAGACCATCAGCCCATTCAGAATTGTCATTAAGTTGAAATAAAGTTTCACGAAACTCTATCATTGCGAAATAAAGATAATTTCACTATAACCTACTTTAGATCAAAATCTGCTGATTTATACGTGACATGTGGGAAGTGTCAATCACTGAAAGTATCGACCATAAAATAACATCACTAATGTTATGACGACTTTTTGTTTCATTTTCTACTTAATATTCTGCATAATTTATGCAAACAACTTATACGGGTTACAAAAAACAAATAACAATGATGCAATTCGGCAACTAAATAGTTGATTTATGTTAAACAAAACGAAAAATAAGATCGTCTAAAATGTTTTTGCTACCATCTTTAGAATTTTTTTTTGTATTATTCGTATACTAGCCAATTAAAAATACTAGCAACTGTACTTTAAGTAACTATCACTAAGGTCATTGTACGGTACAAACAAAATATACCGCACATTATAGAGTCCGTGATAGAAACCGAAAACTTGATGAATTAATCGAAATAATGATCTAAACATATACGGTAATTGTTAAGGAAATACAGTTAGTTTTTGGTGTTTCCTATACTATGCAACTTGGATTATTAGCGTTGGTTATTAGCTTCTACGATTCATTATGAATGCCTTATTCCTTCTTGTTATTCTTGCTACTGCATATGGTAAGATGTTTATACTTTTGTAATAAGTCAACTACTGTCATAGAAATATTCTCGAATTTTATTTCTTTCTAAGATAGATAAAACTGGTAGAGTAAGATTTTTAAAACAATACTATACATTCTTTAAATAGGTGAACGAGGTGATCTCCGTTTAACTAGTGGAAGTGAAAATCATGGATTGATACAAATCTCTGAAACTGATAAGTGGTTTAGAAGTGGTTGCTTCAACGACAGTACATTTGGCGACACAGAAGCCCTGATTGTGTGTCGCCAACTGGGTAATTATTCAAAAATATTGTTATAGGTGTAAACTACAAAATACTGAATGTCGTGAGCTTACAAAATGACTAAAAATATCATACCGTAGATATTTTCAACGCTTATTATTTAGTAAAACAGCTATTGACGTTTTAATATAAACCACCTATGAACATACCTTAGATACAACTGTCAAGTAAAACGTGTTCTTTCTTAGTACGGTAATTTATTAATTTGTACTTAATGAATAATTATTGTGTCAAATTGTATATACCATTTTTATAAAATACTGTAGATTTTCAATACTTCAATAATTATTGGAATTCTGTGGAAAACCCACTTTATCGAGTTGCTGTAGTACAAGACTTTAGCTGTACAGAAGATAACGTTAAACTGATTGATTGCATGCAATTGGAGTTCTTTAATACTACCCAGTTAGAGGAGGAGGGCGGTTTCGTTTGTAATTCCGTTCTACTTGCTTGTTCTCATACAGGTATGTAGAACACTGGTTAATTGTAATTACCAGTAGTTCAACTTCTAAAATTGTAAAAAGTAGAATGTTTATTTACATATTATTTTAAGTATAGCACTTCGCTCCCCCCCCCCCCCCACCACAAATCATACATTAATAATAATAACCTACAAATCATTATTATCGTAAAATAAAATCCATGATCTATAATATATTTTATATTTACAAACAGCAGACCTACGTTGCATAAAAGGTAGGTTTAATAAAGAAAAGAAATGAGAAATATTATTAAAATTGTAGTTTATTATAATCAGTACCAAAACTGTTAATGTTAGATGATATGGCAATTCAACTGTCAATAATAATACTCTTTTAGGTTGAAATCGGTTTAATGTTACCAAAGCAAAGAGATAGATCTATGATAATCATGTCCTTTACATTTTCATGTATTATATTTGTTTAAATTTAGCTCCTCCTCCAAAGACTACTACATTTGCACCAAAATGTAAGTATAACGAAAACTTAAAGTGATGAGAACGATTACTATTTGTGTTTTCGAATTTCAAACTTCAGTTAGAAACTTAAACTATTTCTTTCTCCCTCTTCTCCCCTATACCAAATTATATTATTATCCCTTAAAGGTATGCATTTTTAGTCGCGTGTAACGCGACTCTATAGCTCACTATATCGGTCGGTTGGTCGGTCGGTCAGTAAACATTAACTTAAATTTGCACACGCGACTGCACCCATGCATATGGCCCCCATGGCCTTGTTAATTGAAGCAGGCCTGTCCCCAGTTTGTCCACTTTTGAAACAAGTAGGCATACAGAACGCAATTTTACAATTTTAAATCAATTTATTTTAATTTCTAGCAACTTCGGTTGGCAATGGAATTAGAGGAAAAGTCGAACAACACAATGACTCATCAGCTGTTACACGCAGTAAGTTCTTTTATTGTTTAAAAAAAAAGGTTTTTGCTTTAAAATAACAACGACGAGAAATCTCCACTAGTAAAATGTTACTTGAGACTCATCGAAATAAAAAGTGATTACAATTTATGAATTACATCATTTTTTGCAGACAAAATACATTATTAATAAATCAATGCTTAGAGATGTCCGGCACCCATATAGGCATACAAGCAGAACACTTTTTAAATGTTTCGAATGTTTATCTCAACAGGTTCTATGGTGATAGTACTATTAATGGTCATCGCTGCAGTTGTTTTCAATAATCAGGACGATTAGAATTCGAATATTACCATTGACAAGTGGAGCTATATGCCTAGCTTGGTGGTTAACGTGCTTGTCTCGCAATCCTAAGATCTATGATTCAATCCTGACCTAATGTCAGGGTTGAAAAACATGACTCTGAATCTGAAAGAGATTAAAGTTCTGTCTACACTATCACACTTTTTGTGATAACAAAATGTGATGTGACCATTTATGGACATGATGATTTCATAGCACTACCATATTTGGGCATATCACTACCATATTTGGGCATATCACTACCATATTTCATATCACACTTTTTTGTCAGACCAGTTTAATAGTGTAGACAGAGCTTAAGTTGATAAGCATGGCACATTATGGTTTCCGTTAATTTGCGGGTTTCTAGCTATTGGATGCGAAAGCAAGAAGATAATAGCATAAGTGCCTATAGCACATTACATAGTTTCAATATCACATTGTAAAATCTTGCGCAATTTATTAAAGAATAATACACAATTTCTACACTGGTCTTTGGTTAAGATTGTTAACCATCCATCCACCATAATTTAGTTTTGAAAACTAATTATTTAGAATATTCACTATTAATTAGAATCACAATACTTACAAAGACAGCAAGAAGATAATTGCAGTGCCTACAGCAAATTACATATATATCACATTGTATAACCACATTTGCGCAATTTAAAGAATAGTTTCTACATATTGGTCTTTGGTTAAGATTGTTAAAGTTCACCATAATTTAGTTTTGAAAACTAATTATTTAGAATATTCACTATTTTAAAATCACAATATTTAATACTGTTATATTATCTACCGAAGTATAATGCTCATGAACATTTTAATTTAAAAATTGTATTTTAATTCACAATAACATATTAATAATAGAGAATTATAGATAATAATTCGTTATTAAATTAATCAAAATACAATTGTTGTACATACTTGTTTATTATTCAAACTTACTTAATGATAAAAAGAATCCATATTTTTATACAGTAATTATTGTAATATTTAGCGTACACAGTAAAAGTAGGAGTGTGCGATTTTGTACCAGGATTCCTCGAATAAACTCGATTTCAGGGGTAATGTTGAGACTCAATAGATCTCGCCATATAATAGAGGAGATAATAGGTGATAAGATAAAAGAAACAATTATTTTATAAAAATTAAAAAAAACAACAATTTATTTTTCAAATTCATGACCTTCCAAAAATGTCTGGTTTTCAAGTGTGAAGTTACAATGGCAGATGTGGAATGTATAAAATTGGGCAGACTTACACTTGGGCATAATCATTTGAATAATCTAATTTTAATACATATTTACACACATGACTGGGCAAAAAATTACAATATAATAAAGAATGAACAATAATGTAACACTAGATGATCATAGTGTTTATAACCCATATTTAAGGGGAACCATCATGACCGACTACAGGCCTACGTCCTTTTAAAAGGGGTTTCGTCTGAATAGAGTGTTACAACATAATTATGTTTCTCCTTGTTTTTTATTAGGAGAATGTGTTCCCCTAATAGAGGTGTCACAAAAGGAGGGACTATACTGTATATATCGTATTTCAGATGATTTGCATATAGTATATATTATTATTTAGTTGATTTTGGTAATACTGGAGGGCCATAATAGGTTTAACATTATATAGAATTGTAAAGCATTGTAGAGACGTTCTCACACGAAAGTGGCTCTGATTATTTACTCATAGGCCTATATTCCATATTTGTCGCACTTACACCGATTGTGTAAGAAGGATCTTCTGATATCTGTTGATTCTGTTTAAAATGCTGCAAGTTTGAATTTATTTTAGACTTTGATGGTGGTGAGCGGAAACCATACCGTATCGATCTGCCTACGCGCGATTTCGACAATATTTTCTTTACATCTTTGTTTAAAACTAAAAATAATATAAAGATAATAATACCCTGTAGGCCATTAAAAATGGTAAACAAGTAATTGAACGCAATAGAACCATCATAATCTAAAGAAAAGAATGCCAGGCACCAACTTAGGCCAGACAGAATGAAGATGGTAAAAACGTGACGTGTAAGTCGATGCAGTTTGTTTGACTTGTTTGTCGTTGCCTTTCCACTGGTGGTATAGAGTGTATGTATTATACGTACGAATAGCACAACGTTGACGATTAAAATCAATGAAACTGGAGCCACAAGGGCCGTGTAAAAAGTAACTTCAGATAGATTAAAACATCTGGGGAAAAAAAATTGTCGCAATTGTCAATACATGATATAAAACAGAATTTTGGTTTAAAAATTGCGTTGAATTAAATGAATGAAGGAATGGAAATTGAAATTGGAGTTAAAAACACAAAACTATGATGTACACGATAGAAAAAAAAATATAAATCGTCATTTCTCAAGACAAGAGGTGGTGATGATGATAAAACATTTATAAATGCCACTTACAAATTAAAAAAAAACTTACTGGTCTATTTTGCTGCATTCCATTTTGGAAGAATATACAGCACCAAAAGCCACCGGTATCAACGGCAACACTGAATAAAAACAACACATTTGAATGTCAAATTAAATCATGAAAAAATAAAATACAGATATTTGTACCATTAAATTAGATGAAAATAGACTTTGAATTCCAAAATGAGGGCCTTATTTTAAGAATGTACAGTTGAGGGCCCTATCCTAACAAATTTCACTTGCTTCGTCAAAAGGATTTTAATTAACGAGACTAAAGTAAATATAATATTACTTACAAAAGCAAACAGATGCAACTTTCTTTATAAACATCACATTATTTTGGTCAAATTTAGTTTTCGGTACAACATTTAAATACAGAGTAAAAACTTCACCTCCCATCCACATTACTGAGGTCAGAAGAAAGTAGTGAACAGCGACCCCAATCGCCTTGCACAATTCTTTCGATTGAGGCGGATAGTTGCTGGCAATGTAGATGACGTCAAAAGCAGCGAGAGAGAAAAATAAACCAATCAAGACTTTGTATTGAACTCTTTGACGAATTTTTCTGAAAAAGAACAAATCTAACACATTACAGTCAATTTACGATGACGTTATTTTTTCGTTAATTTGTTTTACCGAAAAATGCCCCTCGTGCATTGCATGACTCATTTTATTATAAAATAGGTTGTTCATCTTGACTTGTGGCGAGATACGTGTTTATTCAATGAAAATTATCCAAATAATAAAAGCAGAGTAAATGGCAAAATTTAACTTTCTAGAAATTATATATATATCATTTTTTTGTATTATTAATTTTATAAGAACAATGACTTACTTGTTACTAAGGTACACTAACATAATAACGATCAAGAGAATGGCAGAAAGGCTAAATAACCCAATTGACAAAAAGTGTAAAGCAAGTGTATGTTCTCGACTGATTTCTCTTTCTATTGGATCCTGTAATGCAAAAAACAACAAAAAACATCGTATGGTACCGGTATCATATAAGGTAAATACAAAAATAGGACTAAACTCTGATGTTTTCGAATAAGGCAGAACCTTCTAAGAAAAGTATATGCACCAACATGAAACATTATACCATAAACTTAAATTAATCTATAATTTAAAGCAAAAAAAAAACAAAACAAACAAACCCCCAGATAATCTGATGATAAATTCAATAACGTAAGCCCACTACAGTAATGTTGTAGTATAGCCTACTAAATGCAACTTACCAGTAATAGCGCAACATGTCCGAATCTGTTGCAGGAACAGGAGATTTCGCCGTTGCCGTTGTCATTGGTGTCACAACCATCTTTTAATACGTTTGAGAGTGCTTTTGTATATGAGCAACGTGCCCTAAAGTTTCTGCATTCACTTTCTTTCTTAACGTTCGAATCATCCCCTTCGTGTTCTTCCATCTTTCAGGCAAAAATTATTAATAAAAAAGATTAATTATTGATTATTATTGATTTAGGCCTACATATTACATTATGTATAATATATAGAAACATAAACATTATAATTGAGAGAGAAGGACTTTTATTCAACGAGAGATCGAGACTTTCAATTCATGAAAATAACTTTCTCAATAAATGACTAAAGTGATTATCAATGATAATGATTATTATCTATATCTGATTATTATCTATAATCGAATGTCAAAGTTAAGCCTGTTTTCCACTAGAGTCGAAATTGTTCGTGCGAATTCAACGTTTCGCAGAGAAAACAATTTCGCTACACACGAGCGAGCTTATCGTTTTCTGAGCTCTCATTTATTGCGATTTTTTATGTTTTTTTTGTATACAAGTTAAGCCTACTAGAAACACAGCATTACCAATTAGGCCTACCTGCTTCATTGTATGTTAGGACGTCTGCTGAAATGGTCACCGATAAAAACGGTGTCATTTGGGTATTTGTAAATGTCAGACAATTCTAAGAGGAAACGATCATTCCCTGTCACTGAAAATTGCAAGTCCGAATTAACAGATTCTCTTTGAAACGTAGCAGCCTTTAATGCTATATTGTTTGTTTTAACAGTAAAGTTTTGCTCATATTTAAACGCATTGGTGACTTTATCGTCGATTACTCCAATTACTTCGGCTGCTTCATCCCTGCTGTATTGAAATTTGTCATCAACCTCCAAAATTGCATCTATTTCTTTAAGATATCCTATGGAATTAGAACAATAAATATATTTAACATTTTTAAATATCACATTCCAAAAAAAAAACAAAAAACCAACGAAAGAAAAAAAACAAAACAAAACAAAACCCAAAAAACAAACAAAAAGCTTTTTGAAAAAGAAATCAAAAGAGAGAAGATGTGAGAAGAAATGTATAAATGAAAGAATTAATACATAATTTGTAGTAGAGCTTGGTGGTTAACGTGCTTGCCTTCCAATACCAAGGTGCAGGGTTCAATCTGACCTAGTGCCAGGGTTGTAACTCACGACTCTTTCAACTCCACTCCCTGAGCCTCAAATGAGACTTAGTATATAACATGGAGGATTATTATTTCCTCCATGTAATGGTACCTTATTCGAACAATTCGTTATGTTTAAATTGCTTAAGGCATTTACAAACGAAATCAAATCATCCAAGGAAGTCGATTTGTTTAGCGATGTCGACTGATTTAGAAGAATTTCTAATTCCTTTTTGTCAGGTAATTCTGTATTTGCAGTGTTTGTTGGTTCTAGAAAATAATATAGTCAGGCCCAATTAATTATATCTATTTAAAAATACAAATCAATAAATGAGTCATGGTTAGTTTAAAATACTAACTAAATGACACTCTTGAATGAAGATAATTGATGTTGTCTACCTAAAACATTTGTAGGTTGTATCCAGACAGCCTCATCTCCACCACAATACACTTCATCACCGCCAGCACATCTTGAAGCACACAAACAATCATCGACGGTGTTGTATCTGTTATCATAATTGTCAATGTTCCCACAGTGACATAACGTAGGTTGTAATCCCAAGTGCTTAAACCCCAGATTAGTGCAGTAGTCTTGGCAAAAAGAACACGTCATTCTATTCTTAGCGCATTGTTTTCTAGAACAATAGTCGCATGGCAAAGCGTTACTATTACTACAAGGATTGCCCCCAAGTACAGGTTTGTTATCATATCCATTTTTTTCGAAACATGCTGGTAACGAAATAACGTCTGGAAGAGTTGTTTGACTGAAAACTAAAATAAAATGTACTAAAAACAGTTAAAAATGTTACGATAGGCATAATGACCAACAAATGTGATCTTTTCTATCGTATTTTAGCCTAAATAATAATTATATGATATTAATATAATTCATAAGTCAATCAATTGTAATATTCGGAACATGATATAATCATATTCTATTTAAATTTAAAATGTGTTCCTTTAAAAAACACAGTAGGCCTATTCTGAATTAAAAAAAACACATAATTAAAAACACAGTATTCTAAATTAAAAAAATGAAATAGATTCTTTGTACAGTATGTTAAAAGTGGTTTACTTGAATTAGGCCTACTTGCACTTATTATAATATTATTATTGTGTAGAAGTCAGTCGTAATAAACTAAATTTTTAAATAAACCAACTGAATTCAGAGTTACATACCTTGTCCAAAATGTAGAATAATACAAATCAAATAAGCATACATGCTGCTTATAATCACCAAACTGAGAATTCAGTATAAGTTGAAATGTTCCTAATATCTCTCAAACTGTATGACCGTATATCGTATCTTGGAATGCTGATGGAAGTTGTTCTATTTCTATTAAATAACCTTACATTCAATACGTAATGTCATTGTTGGTATTTATACAACGAATGAGCTTCTTCATTGGTTATACCTTTTAAAGTTAAACAAAACCTATAAAACAACCTTAGTCATTGTAAGTTACAACATGAAACTAATAATAACTTACTAATAATGTAATAACAAAAAATGTTTTATTGTTTACCTATAAGTTCAACAATTCATACTGATTGCAGGGAAGTACAGTACTGAACAAAGGCCATTTCATATTATTTTTAAAAACGTAGGAAACAATTCACTCTTTCACCGAAACGTGTTGTGAACTCAGAAGCCGGCCGGCCGCCCTGTATATAGAATACAAGGGAATATAGGTCACTTTCATGAAAAAAAAAATATTCCGATGAAAACAACGCACAGTTCTTGTCATGTTTTAAGGAATAAAGTTGTCACTCTATCGCGTAGTTAACTTACGTTTATACTTCGAAAAGCTTAACATGTCCAATATTTATCTTAAACTGATTAAATACAAAGATATTTCCTATGATAAATACTCCGAATAGCTGACACTAATTATAAAAACAACAACCACGTTGCAAAAAAAACAAACTAAATAAATAAAAAAATAGAAAATAAATAAATAAAAAAATTATTAATTGATTTACTTAAAAAGGTATTGTCCCATGAAAACATAATTCTTAAACAGTTTTTGTTTATTAATTTAATTCTAATGTCACATAATAGTTATCCACTTTGACCAAAAATTGGATTGAAAAAAAAATTATTTACCTGAAAAAAACTGTAATTTAAAGCAACAAATAGTCAAATTGGCTGCCAGCCAATGGATTGGTTGGTTGGTTGAATTTAACCATTTATTTTGTCATTTTATAAGTAAAAACCTTTTTTTTTTTTTAATAATGGAGGTGATTAATTTTATTAAAACTACAAGATAACCTATTCAAAGTCTGATTTAATTAATCTTCATTTTTGGGGGACAACACATCTTTAAGATCGGTGTTTAACTGGAAGACGGAAACAATTTTGGTAACACATTGTACTGGTGTGATCTACCAAGTCTAGTCATATTTTTGTAGACAATCAGAAAACAATTGACCTTGGATTATGTTATTGCCTCCACTTCAAAAAGCAATAAAAACATTCGTATTCTTTTGAAAACAGAAAAATGTCAATACTACACCCACCTCCAGATAAGGCTTGTATGTTATCCATGAGCCCTGTTTCTGCTGCCAAGAAAATACCGTATTTTACACGGTATTTTTTGAATACCGTATATATACACCGTATTTTTTTGGCAGCAGAAACAGCGCTCATAAAAAAAATACCGTATTTTGTATACCGTATTTTTCCCACAAAATTTGTGGATAAAATACGGTATTTACAAATTTATACCGTAGGCCTATTTCTGCTGCCAATAAAAAATACCGTATTTTTTTTTTACCTGTGACATGAGGTCAACATCGTGTTTTTATTTTCTGTCGCTGTCAGCTGTTTTACACGTGTATAGATATATTCGGCGAAAATGTGGAGCGAAGACGTCACAGTCACAGACGTCACAGTATTACTATATAAATCTGTGTGGGGAAGGAGGGGGTGGTGAAGCTAAAATGTCCGGCCAACTAAAAGGTAATAAAAGGGACAACCACATTTATAAAGACATTTCTAAAAAAAATAAAGCAGCAGGAGTACGAAGACTTGTCTCCAAGCAAGTAAATTCAAAGCTGAAGAGCCTCGAGGAAGGAACGAATTACTTGTCCCCATTACGATGTTTTCTGTGCTATCACAACATCTCTATCACTAGGGCTAGGCTGTTGACGTGAAACTTCCTTTATTGCGACTTTTAATTACCGACCAAATAAATGAATGGCAATTTGGGTATTATACGAGCATTTGTATTGAATTCAATTGCCCACAAATCATGAGTTCAATTGATTTTAGCACACAGTCAGACAATATTTTGAGAAAGGAATCGATAAAATATTTAATGGCTTCTTGTTTTTCATTGTATTGAATAATATGTTGAAGAAATGATTTTTAAACAAGGAACCAGTTTTAAAAAGTCGCGTGCAACGGTAGGTCAGTTGGTCGGTCGGTAAACACTAACTTGAGCACGCGACTGCAGCCACGTATATGGCCTTTTTGTTTCGCTTAACTTCCCCCACTGCTTATAAATAATATATATTTATGATTGAACTTCAGATGGTACTATAGAGGGTATTTGTTCATTTATTTCCTTTATTTGGGATAGTACATCCATATACAAAACAAAAAGAGAAACCTTTCACCAGGAAATTAACAATAGCTTCTTCCACAAAAACCAATTTGCACCAACGCTGATGCTGGTTGGATTATGGAAATACATTAACTATGGTTTATGTTTTCTGTTTTATGAATTCTGTTCTTAAAACTATGAATGGATATAATATTCATCAAATAAGGGAACGTAATTCATAACAAACATCATGCTAGCGCTATAAAGCGTGGTTTCCACTAGAACGTAACACAAGGACGTAACGCAACGCAAGTGAATTAACCAATCACAAGCGATGGCTTATTCGCTTTCGATTGCTAAAGCTTGGTTCCCACTAGAACGTAACGCAAGGACGTAAATCGTTATAGACAGTACTATAAAAATGTTTTTCTTAACAAAATGTAATAGAATTAGCTCTTCAGATTAAAATTAACACTGATGATTTTAGAAAAGGAAAGTAGCAATAAAAGAGAAAGAATTTGTAACAAATGGGTTAAAAATATACTATAAAAATGTATTTCTTATTTTATTTTAAAAATCACGAGTCTCCTCTCCTTAATTGCCTAAGTAACACAGATGACTTAGGCAGAAACACAAAAAACGATCTGAGCATGTGCAAATGCATATAAAAGCACTCAGATAATGTATAGAGGGCAGCATAATGATATAAGCAGTGACTTAGGCAGATCATAACTCAGCTCTCCTTAATTGCCTAAGTAACACAGCTGACTTAGGCAGAAACACAAAAAATATAGTATATTGATATAAGCAGTGAGTTAGGCAGGAAAAAAAAACAAAAATTATGACTTAGACACTTTTGTTATGAGGCTGTCGATATCATCTATATACAAAAAATGATACCTTTAAGTAACAAAATTTAATAGCATCAGCTCTTCAGATTAAAATTAACACTGAAGGTTTTAGAAAAGGAAAGTAGCAATAAAAGCGAAAGAATTTGTATCAAATGGGTTAAAAAATATACTATAAAAATGTATTTCTTATTTTATTTTAAAAATCATGTGTCTCCTCTCCTTAATTGCCTAAGTCACACAGCTGACTTAAGCAGAAACACAAAAAATATAGTATATTGATATAAGCAGTGAGTTAGGCAGAAAAAAAACCCAAAAATTATAACTTAGACACTTTTGTTATGAGGCAGTCGATATCATCTATATACAAAAAATGCTACCTTTAAGTAACAAAATTTAATAGAATTAGCTCTTCAGATTAAAATTAACACTGATGATTTTAGAAAAGGAAAGTAGCAATAAAAGAGAAAGAATTTGTAACAAATGGGTTAAAAAATATACTATAAAAATGTATTTCTTATTTTATTTAAAAAATCACGAGTCTCCTCTTCTTAATTGCCTAAGTCACACAACTGACTTAGGCAGAAACACAAACCACGATCTGAGCATGTGCAAATGTATATAAAAGCACTCAGATAATGTACATAGGGCAGTATAATGTTATAAGCAGTGAGTTAGGCAGATCATAAGTCAGCTCTCCTTAATTGCCTAAGTCACACAGCTGACTTAGGCAGAAACACAAAAAATATTGTATATTGTATAAGCAGTGAGTTAGGCAGATCATAAGTCAGCTCTCCTTAATTGCCTAAGTCACACAGCTGACTTAGGCAGAAACACAAAAAATATAGTATATTGATATAAGCAGTGAGTTAGGCAGAAAAAAAAAACAAAAATTATAACTTAGACACTTTTGTTATGAGGCTGTCGATATCATCTATATACAAAAAATGCTACCTTTAAGTAACAAAATGTAATAGAATTAGCTCTTCAGATTAAAATTAACACTGATGATTTTAGAAAAATAAAGTAGCAATAAAAGAGAAAGAATTTGTAACAAATGGGTTAAAAAAATATACTATAAAAATGTATTTCTTATTTTATTTAAAAAATCACGAGTCTCCTCTCCTTAATTGCCTAAGTCACACAGCTGACTTAGGCAGAAACAAAAAAAACGATCTGAGCATGTGCAAATGTATATAAAAGCACTCAGATAATGTACATAGGGCAGTATAATGTTATAAGCAGTGAGTTAGGCAGATCATAAGTCAGCTCTCCTTAATTGCCTAAGTCACACAGCTGACTTAGGCAGAAACACAAAAAATATTGTATATTGGTATAAGCAGTGAGTTAGGCAGATCATAAGTCAGCTCTCCTTAATTGCCTAAGTCACACAGCTGACTTAGGCAGAAACACAAAAAATATAGTATATTGATATAAGCAGTGAGTTAGGCAGAAAAAAAAACAAAAATTATAACTTAGACACTTTTGTTATGAGGCTGTCGATATCATCTATATACAAAAAATGCTACCTTTAAGTAACAAAATGTAATAGAATTAGCTCTTCAGATTAAAATTAACACTGATGATTTTAGAAAAGGAAAGTAGCAATAAAAGAGAAAGAATTTGTAACAAATGGGTTAAAAAATATACTATAAAAATGTATTTCTTATTTTATTTAAAAAATCACGAGTCTCCTCTCCTTAATTGCCTAAGTCACACAGCTGACTTAGGCAGAAACACAAAAAACGATCTGAGCATGTCCAAATGCATATAAAAGCACTCAGATAATGTACAGAGGGCAGTATAATGATATGAGCAGTGACTTAGGCAGATCATAACTCAGCTCTCCTTAATTGCCTAAGTCACACAGCTGACTTAGGCAGAAACACAAAAAATATAGTATATTGATATAAGCAGTGAGTTAGGCAGGAAAAAAAACAAAAATTATGACTTAGACACTTTTGTTATGAGGCTGTCGATATCATCTATATACAAAAAATGCTACCTTTAAGTAACAAAATTTAATAGCCTCAGCTCTTCAGATTAAAATTAACACTGAAGGTTTTAGAAAAGGAAAGTAGCAATAAAAGCGAAAGAATTTGTATCAAATGGGTTAAAAAATATACTATAAAAATGTATTTCTTATTTTATTTTAAAAATCACGAGTCTCCTCTCCTTAATTGCCTAAGTCACACAGCTGACTTAGGCAGAAACAAAAAAAACGATCTGAGCATGTGCAAATGTATATAAAAGCACTCAGATAATGTACATAGGGCAGTATAATGTTATAAGCAGTGAGTTAGGCAGATCATAAGTCAGCTCTCCTTAATTGCCTAAGTCACACAGCTGACTTAGGCAGAAACACAAAAAATATTGTATATTGGTATAAGCAGTGAGTTAGGCAGATCATAAGTCAGCTCTCCTTAATTGCCTAAGTCACACAGCTGACTTAGGCAGAAACACAAAAAATATAGTATATTGATATAAGCAGTGAGTTAGGCAGAAAAAAAAACAAAAATTATAACTTAGACACTTTTGTTATGAGGCTGTCGATATCATCTATATACAAAAAATGCTACCTTTAAGTTACAAAATGTAATAGAATTAGCTCTTCAGATTAAAATTAACACTGATGATTTTAGAAAAGGAAAGTAGCAATAAAAGAGAAAGAATTTGTAACAAATGGGTTAAAAAATATACTATAAAAATGTATTTCTTATTTTATTTAAAAAATCACAAGTCTCCTCTCCTTAATTGCCTAAGTCACACAGCTGACTTAGGCAGAAACACAAAAAACGATCTGAGCATGTCCAAATGCATATAAAAGCACTCAGATAATGTACAGAGGGCAGTATAATGATATGAGCAGTGACTTAGGCAGATCATAACTCAGCTCTCCTTAATTGCCTAAGTCACACAGCTGACTTAGGCAGAAACACAAAAAATATAGTATATTGATATAAGCAGTGAGTTAGGCAGGAAAAAAAACAAAAATTATGACTTAGACACTTTTGTTATGAGGCTGTCGATATCATCTATATACAAAATATGCTACCTTTAAGTAACAAAATTTAATAGCCTCAGCTCTTCAGATTAAAATTAACACTGAAGGTTTTAGAAAAGGAAAGTAGCAATAAAAGCGAAAGAATTTGTATCAAATGGGTTAAAAAATATACTATAAAAATGTATTTCTTATTTTATTTTAAAAATCATGAGTCTCCTCTCCTTAATTGCCTAAGTCACACAGCTGACTTAGGCAGAAACACAAAAAATATAGTATATTGATATAAGCAGTGAGTTAGGCAGAAAAAAAAACCAAAAATTATAACTTAGACACTTTTGTTATGAGGCTGTCGATATCATCTATATACAAAAAATGCTACCTTTAAGTAACAAAATTTAATAGAATTAGCTCTTCAGATTAAAATTAACACTGATGATTTTAGAAAAGGAAAGTAGCAATAAAAGAGAAAGAATTTGTAACAAATGGGTTAAAAAATATACTATAAAAATGTATTTCTTATTTTATTTAAAAAATCACCAGTCTCCTCTCCTTAATTGCCTAAGTCACTCAGCTGACTTAGGCAGAAACACAAAAAACGATCTGGGCATGTGCAAATGCATTTAAAAGCACTCAGATAATGTACAGAGGGCAGTATAATTATATAAGCAGTGACTTAGGCAGATCATAAATCAGCTCTCCTTAATTGCCTAAGTCACACAGCTGACTTAGGCAGAAACACAAAAAATATAGTATATTGATATAAGCAGTGAGTTAGGCAGAAAAACAAAACACAAATTATGACTTAGACACTTTTGTTATGAGGCTGTCGATATCATCTATATTCAAAAAATGCTACCTTTAAGTAACAAAATTTAATAGCATCAGCTCTTCAGATTAAAATTAACACTGATGAATTTAGAAAAGGAAAGTAGCAATAAAAGAGAAAGAATTTGTAACAAATGGGTTAAAAAATATACTATAAAAATGTATTTCTTATTTTATTTTTAAAATCATCAGTCTCCTCTCCTTAATTGCCTAAGTCACACAGCTGACTTAGGCAGAAACACAAACAACGATCTGAGCATGTGCAAATGTATATAAAAGCACTCAGATAATGTACATAGGGCAGTATAATGATATAAGCAGTGAGTTAGGCAGATCATAAGTCAGCTCTCCTTAATTGCCTAAGTCACACAGCTGACTTAGGCAGAAACACAAAAAATATTGTATATTGATATAAGCAGTGAGTTAGGCAGATCATAAGTCAGCTCTCCTTAATTGCCTAAGTCACACAAATTATAACTTAGACACTTTTGTTATGAGGCTGTCGATATCATCTATATACAAAAAATGCTACCTTTAAGTAACAAAATTTAATAGAATTAGCTCTTCAGATTAAAATTAACACTGATGATTTTAGAAAAGGAAAGTAGCAATAAAAGAGAAAGAATTTGTAACAAATGGGTTAAAAAATATACTATAAAAATGTATTTCTTATTTTATTTAAAAAATCACGAGTCTCCTCTCCTTAATTGCCTAAGTCACACAGCTGACTTAGGCAGAAACAAAAAAAAACGATCTGAGCATGTGCAAATGTATATAAAAGCACTCAGATAATGTACATAGGGCAGTATAATGTTATAAGCAGTGAGTTAGGCAGATCATAAGTCAGCTCTCCTTAATTGCCTAAGTCACACAGCTGACTTAGGCAGAAACACAAAAAATATTGTATATTGGTATAAGCAGTAAGTTAGGCAGATCATAAGTCAGCTCTCCTTAATTGCCTAAGTCACACAGCTGACTTAGGCAGAAACACAAAAAATATAGTATATTGATATAAGCAGTGAGTTAGGCAGAAAAAAAAACAAAAATTATAACTTAGACACTTTTGTTATGAGGCTGTCGATATCATCTATATACAAAAAATGCTACCTTTAAGTAACAAAATGTAATAGAATTAGCTCTTCAGATTAAAATTAACACTGATGATTTTAGAAAAGGAAAGTAGCAATAAAAGAGAAAGAATTTGTAACAAATGGGTTAAAAAATATACTATAAAAATGTATTTCTTATTTTATTTAAAAAATCACGAGTCTCCTCTCCTTAATTGCCTAAGTCACACAGCTGACTTAGGCAGAAACACAAAAAACGATCTGAGCATGTCCAAATGCATATAAAAGCACTCAGATAATGTACAGAGGGCAGTATAATGATATAAGCAGTGAATTAGGCAGATCATAACTCAGCTCTCCTTAATTGCCTAAGTCACACAGCTGACTTAGGCAGAAACACAAAAAATATAGTATATTGATATAAGCAGTGAGTTAGGCAGGAAAAAAAAACAAAAATTATGACTTAGACACTTTTGTTATGAGGCTGTCGATATCATCTATATACAAAAAATGCTACCTTTAAGTAACAAAATTTAATAGCCTCAGCTCTTCAGATTAAAATTAACACTGAAGGTTTTAGAAAAGGAAAGTAGCAATAAAAGCGAAAGAATTTGTATCAAATGGGTTAAAAAATATACTATAAAAATGTATTTCTTATTTTATTTTAAAAATCATGTGTCTCCTCTCCTTAATTGCCTAAGTCACACAGCTGACTTAGGCAGAAACACAAAAAAATATAGTATATTGATATAAGCAGTGAGTTAGGCAGAAAAAAAACCCAAAAATTATAACTTAGACACTTTTGTTATGAGGCTGTCGATATCATCTATATACAAAAAATGCTACCTTTAAGTAACAAAATTTAATAGAATTAGCTCTTCAGATTAAAATTAACACTGATGATTTTAGAAAAGGAAAGTAGCAATAAAAGAGAAAGAATTTGTAACAAATGGGTTAAAAAATATACTATAAAAATGTATTTCTTATTTTATTTAAAAAATCAACAGTCTCCTCTCCTTAATTGCCTAAGTCACTCAGCTGACTTAGGCAGAAACACAAAAAAACGATCTGGGCATGTGCAAATGCATATAAAAGCACTCAGATAATGTACAGAGGGCAGTATAATGATATAAGCAGTGACTTAGGCAGATCATAAATCAGCTCTCCTTAATTGCCTAAGTCACACAGCTGACTTAGGCGGAAACACAAAAAATATAGTATATTGATATAAGCAGTGAGTTAGGCAGAAAAACAAAACACAAATTATGACTTAGACACTTTTGTTATGAGGCTGTCGATATCATCTATATTCAAAAAATGCTACCTTTAAGTAACAAAATTTAATAGCATCAGCTCTTCAGATTAAAATTAACACTGATGATTTTAGAAAAGGAAAGTAGCAATAAAAGAGAAAGAATTTGTAACAAATGGGTTAAAAAATATACTATAAAAATGTATTTCTTATTTTATTTAAAAAATCACGAGTCTCCTCTCCTTAATTGCCTAAGTCACACAGATGACTTAGGCAGAAACACAAAAAACGATCTGAGCATGTGCAAATGCATATAAAAGCACTCAGATAATGTACAGAGGGCAGTATAATGATATAAGCAGTGACTTAGGCAGATCATAACTCAGCTCTCCTTAATTGCCTAAGTCACACAGCTGACATAGGCAGAAACACAAAAAATATAGTATATTGATATAAGCAGTGAGATAGGCAGGAAAAAAAAAAAATTATGACTTAGACACTTTTGTTATGAGGCTGTCGATATCATCTATATACAAAAAATGCTACCTTTAAGTAACAAAATTTAATAGCATCAGCTCTTCAGATTAAAATTAACACTGAAGGTTTTAGAAAAGGAAAGTAGCAATAAAAGCGAAAGAATTTGTATCAAATGGGTTAAAAAATATACTATAAAAATTTATTTCTTATTTTATTTTAAAAATCATGTGTCTCCTCTCCTTAATTGCCTAAGTCACACAGCTGACTTAGGCAGAAACACAAAAAATATAGTATATTGATATAAGCAGTGAGTTAGGCAGAAAAAAAACCAAAAATTATAACTTAGACACTTTTGTTATGAGGCTGTCGATATCATCTATATACAAAAAATGCTACCTTTAAGTAACAAAATGTACTAGAATTAGCTCTTCAGATTAAAATTAACACTGATGATTTTAGAAAAGGAAAGTAGCAATAAAAGAGAAAGAATTTGTAACAAATGGGTTAAAAAATATACTATAAAAATGTATTTCTTATTTTATTTAAAAAATCACGAGTCTCCTCTCCTTAATTGCCTAAGTCACACAGCTGACTTAGGCAGAAACACAAAAAACGATCTGAGCATGTCCAAATGCATATAAAAGCACTCAGATAATGTACAGAGGGCAGTATAATGATATAAGCAGTGACTTAGGCAGATCATAACTCAGCTCTTCTTAATTGCCTAAGTCACACAGCTGACTTAGGCAGAAACACAAAAAATATAGTATATTGATATAAGCAGTGAGTTAGGCAGGAAAAAAAAACAAAAATTATGACTTAGACACTTTTGTTATGAGGCGGTCGATATCATCTATATACAAAAAATGCTACCTTTAAGTAACAAAATTTAATAGCCTCAGGTCTTCAGATTAAAATTAACACTGAAGGTTTTAGAAAAGGAAAGTAGCAATAAAAGCGAAAGAATTTGTATCAAATGGGTTAAAAAATATACTATAAAAATGTATTTCTTATTTTATTTTAAAAATCATGTGTCTCCTCTCCTTAATTGCCTAAGTCACACAGCTGACTTAGGCAGAAACACAAAAAATATAGTATATTGATATAAGCAGTGAGTTAGGCAGAAAAAAAAACCAAAAATTATAACTTAGACACTTTTGTTATGAGGCTGTCGATATCATCTATATACAAAAAATGCTACCTTTAAGTAACAAAATTTAATAGAATTAGCTCTTCAGATTAAAATTAACACTGATGATTTTAGAAAAGGAAAGTAGCAATAAAAGAGAAAGAATTTGTAACAAATGGGTTAAAAAATATACTATAAAAATGTATTTCTTATTTTATTTAAAAAATCACCAGTCTCCTCTCCTTAATTGCCTAAGTCACTCAGCTGACTTAGGCAGAAACACAAAAAAACGATCTGGGCATGTGCAAATGCATATAAAAGCACTCAGATAATGTACAGAGGGCAGTATAATGATATAAGCAGTGACTTAGGCAGATCATAAATCAGCTCTCCTTAATTGCCTAAGTCACACAGCTGACTTAGGCAGAAACACAAAAAATATAGTATATTGATATAAGCAGTGAGTTAGGCAGAAAAACAAAACACAAATTATGACTTAGACACTTTTGTTATGAGGCTGTCGATATCATCTATATTCAAAAAATGCTACCTTTAAGTAACAAAATTTAATAGCATCAGCTCTTCAGAATAAAATTAACACTGATGAATTTAGAAAAGGAAAGTAGCAATAAAAGAGAAAGAATTTGTAACAAATGGCTTAAAAAACATACTATAAAAATGTATTTCTTATTTTATTTTTAAAATCATCAGTCTCCTCTCCTTAATTGCCTAAGTCACACAGCTGACTTAGGCAGAAACACAAACAACGATCTGAGCATGTGCAAATGTATATAAAAGCACTCAGATAATGTACATAGGGCAGTATAATGATATAAGCAGTGAGTTAGGCAGATCATAAGTCAGCTCTCCTTAATTGCCTAAGTCACACAGCTGACTTAGGCAGAAACACAAAAAATATAGTATATTGATATAAGCAGTGAGTTAGGCAGATCATAAGTAAGCTCTCCTTAATTGCCTAAGTCACACAGCTGACATAGGCAGAAACACAAAAAATATAGTATATTGATATAAGCAGTGAGTTAGGCAGGAAAAAAACCCAAAAATTATGACTTAGACACTTTTGTTATGAGGCTGTCGATATCATCTATATACAAAAAATGCTACCTTTAAGTAACACAATTTAATAGCATCAGCTCTTCAGATTAAAATTAACACTGAAGGTTTTAGAAAAGGAAAGTAGCAATAAAAGCGAAAGAATTTGTAACAAATGGGTTAAAAAATATACTATAAAAATGTATTTCTTATTTTGTTTTAAAAATCATGAGTCTCCTCTACTTAATTGCCTAAGTCACACAGCTGACTTAGGCAGAAACACAAAAAACGATCTGAGCATGTGCAAATGCATATAAAAGCACTCAGATAATGTACAGAGGGCAGTATAATGATATAAGCAGTGACTTAGGCAGATCATAACTCAGCTCTCCTTAATTGCCTAAGTCACACAGCTGACTTAGGCAGAAACACAAAAAATATAGTATATTGATATAAGCAGTGAGTTAGGCAGGAAAAAAAACCAAAAATTATGACTTAGACACTTTTGTTATGAGGCTGTCGATATCATCTATATACAAAAAATGCTACCTTTAAGTAACAAAATTTAATAGCATCAGCTCTTCAGATTAAAATTAACACTGAAGGTTTTAGAAAAGGAAAGTAGCAATAAAGCGAAAGAATTTGTATCAAATGGGTTAAAAAATATACTATAAAAATTTATTCATTATTTTATTTTAAAAATCATGAGTCTCCTCTCCTTAATGGCCTAAGTCACACAGCTGACTTAGGCAGAAACACAAAAAAATATAGTATATTGATATAAGCAGTGAGTTAGGCAGAAAAAAAAACAAAAATTATAACTTAGACACTTTTGTTATGAGGCTGTCGATATCTTCTATATTCAAAAAATGCTACCTTTAAGTTACAAAATTTAATAGCATCAGCTCTTCAGAATAAAATTAACACTGATGAATTTAGAAAAGGAAAGTAGCAATAAAAGAGAAAGAATTTGTAACAAATGGCTTAAAAAACATACTATAAAAATGTATTTCTTATTTTATTTTTAAAATCATCAGTCTCCTCTCCTTAATTGCCTAAGTCACACAGCTGACTTAGGCTGAAACACAAACAACGATCTGAGCATGTGCAAATGTATATAAAAGCACTCAGATAATGTACATAGGGCAGTATAATGATATAAGCAGTGAGTTAGGCAGATCATAAGTCAGCTCTCCTTAATTGCCTAAGTCACACAGCTGACTTAGGCAGAAACACAAAAAATATAGTATATTGATATAAGCAGTGAGTTAGGCAGATCATAAGTCAGCTCTCCTTAATTGCCTAAGTCACACAGCTGACATAGGCAGAAACACAAAAAATATAGTATATTGATATAAGCAGTGAGTTAGGCAGGAAAAAACCCAAAAATTATGACTTAGACACTTTTGTTATGAGGCTGTCGATATCATCTATATACAAAAAATGCTTCCTTTAAGTAACAAAATTTAATAGCATCAGCTCTTCAGATTAAAATTAACACTGAAGGTTTTAGAAAAGGAAAGTAGCAATAAAGCGAAAGAATTTGTATCAAATGGGTTAAAAAATATACTATAAAAATTTATTCATTATTTTATTTTAAAAATCATGAGTCTCCTCTCCTTAATGGCCTAAGTCACACAGCTGACTAAGGCAGAAACACAAAAAAATATAGTATATTGATATAAGCAGTGAGTTAGGCAGAAAAAAAAACAAAAATTATAACTTAGACACTTTTGTTATGAGGCTGTCGATATCATCTATATACAAAAAATGCTACCTTTAAGTAACAAAATTTAATAGAATTAGCTCTTCAGATTAAAATTAACACTGATGATTTTAGAAAAGGAAAGTAGCAATAAAAGAGAAAGAATTTGTAACAAATGGGTTAAAAAATATACTATAAAAATGTATTTCTTATTTTATTTAAAAAATCACGAGTCTCTTCTTCTTAATTGCCTAAGTCACACAGCTGACTTAGGCAGAAACACAAACCACGATCTGAGCATGTGCAAATGTATATAAAAGCACTCAGATAATGTACATAGGGCAGTATAATGTTATAAGCAGTGAGTTAGGCAGATCATAAGTCAGCTCTCCTTAATTGCCTAAGTCACACAGCTGACTTAGGCAGAAACACAAAAAATATTGTATATTGGTATAAGCAGTGAGTTAGGCAGATCATAAGTCAGCTCTCCTTAATTGCCTAAGTCACACAGCTGACTTAGGCAGAAACACAAAAAATATAGTATATTGATATAAGCAGTGAGTTAGGCAGAAAAACAAAACACAAATTATGACTTAGACACTTTTGTTATGAGGCTGTCGATATCATCTATATTCAAAAAATGCTACCTTTAAGTAACAAAATTTAATAGCATCAGCTCTTCAGAATAAAATTAACACTGATGAATTTAGAAAAGGAAAGTAGCAATAAAAGAGAAAGAATTTGTAACAAATGGCTTAAAAAATATACTATAAAAATGTATTTCTTATTTTATTTTTAAAATCATCAGTCTCCTCTCCTTAATTGCCTAAGTCACACAGCTGACTTAGGCAGAAACACAAACAACGATCTGAGCATGTGCAAATGTATATAAAAGCACTCAGATAATGTACATAGGGCAGTATAATGATATAAGCAGTGAGTTAGGCAGATCATAAGTCAGCTCTCCTTAATTGCCTAAGTCACACAGCTGACTTAGGCAGAAACACAAAAATATAGTATATTGATATAAGCAGTGAATTAGGCAGATCATAAGTCAGCTCTCCTTAATTGCCTAAGTCACACAGCTGACTTAGGCAGAAACACAAAAAATATAGTATATTGATATAAGCAGTGAGTTAGGCAGATCATAAGTAAGCTCTCCTTAATTGCCTAAGTCACACAGCTGACATAGGCAGAAACACAAAAAATATAGTATATTGATATAAGCAGTGAGTTAGGCAGGAAAAAAACCCAAAAATTATGACTTAGACACTTTTGTTATGAGGCTGTCGATATCATCTATATACAAAAAATGCTACCTTTAAGTAACAAAATTTAATAGCATCAGCTCTTCAGATTAAAATTAACACTGAAGGTTTTAGAAAAGGAAAGTAGCAATAAAAGCGAAAGAATTTGTAACAAATGGGTTAAAAAATATACTATAAAAATGTATTTCTTATTTTATTTTAAAAATCATGAGTCTCCTTTCCTTAATTGCCTAAGTCACACAGCTGACTTAGGCAGAAACACAAAAAACGATCTGAGCATGTACAAATGTATATAAAAGCACTCAGATAATGTACAGAGGGCAGTATAATGATATAAGCAGTGAGTTAGGTAGATCATAAGTCAGCTCTCCTTAATTGCCTAAGTCACACAGCTGACTTAGGCAGAAACACAAAAAATATAGTATATTGATATAAGCAGTGAGTTAGGCAGAAAAACAAAACAAAAATTAAGACTTATACACTTTTGTTATGAGGCTGTCGATATCATCTATATCCAAAAAATTCTACCTTTAAGTAACAAAATTTAATAGCATCAGCTCTTCAGATTAAAATTAACACTGATGGATTTAGAAAAGGAAAGTAGCAATAAAAGAGAAAGAATTTGTAACAAATGGGTTAAAAAATATACTATAAAAATGTATTTCTTATTTTATTTTAAAAATCATCAGTCTCCTCTCCTTAATTGCCTAAGTCACACAGCTGACTTAGGCAGAAACACAAACAACGATCTGAGCATGTGCAAATGTATATAAAAGCACAGTGAGTTAGGCAAATCATAAGTCAGCTCTCCTTAATTGCCTAAGTCACACAGCTGACTCAGGCAGAAACATAAAAAAATATAGTATATTGATATAAGCAGTGAGTTAGGCAGATCATAAGTCAGCTCTCCTTAATTGCCTAAGTCACGCAACTGACTTTGGCAGAAACACAAAAAAATATAGTATATTTATATAAGCAGTGAGTTAGGCAGAAAAAAAAACAAAAATTATAACTTAGACACTTTTGTTATGAGGCTGTCGATATCATCTATATACAAAAAATGCTACCTTTAAGTAACAAAATTTAATAGAATTAGCTCTTCAGATTAAAATTAACACTGATGATTTTAGAAAAGGAAAGTAGCAATAAAAGAGAAAGAATTTGTAAATGGGTTAAAAAATATACTATAAAAATGTATTTCTTATTTTATTTTAAAAATCATCAGTCTCCTCTTCTTAATTGCCTAAGTCACACAGGTGACTTAGGCAGAAACACAAAAAAGACCGAATGGGTAGTGTTCTCTCTCGGTTTAGGTGAACTGAATGCTTAAAAATATTGACGCGCGCTGCCATTAGGCGTCGATGTAATGTTATGGTTTAAGCGTTTTGTATTATAGCATGCCTAACAATGATTCGCGCTGGATTCAACGATTAGTAGAGGGATTTTGTCAAAAAATTGCCAATTTTCGACATTTTTATTTTTCGACATAATTGGGTTCTATGGTCCTATAAGATGATCATAAAGCAATATATGATCATATACAGCAATAAAAACGGATAATAATTGAATTTTAAAAACTTGAAATTTTTGCCATTTTTCTAAAAAAATCCTGTACTATAGTACAGGGAATTTTTTCCAAAAATGGCCAATTTTCAACCTTTTATTTTTTGGCATAACTGGGTTCTATGATCATATACAGCAATAAAAACGCATAATAATTGAATTTTAAAAACTTGATATTTCGACCTTTTATTTTTCGGCATAACTGGGTTCTATGATCAATATATGATCATATACAGCAATAAAAACGCATAATATTTTAAAAACTTGAAATTTTTGCCATTTTTCTAAAAAATCCCTGTACTATTATAGTACGGGGAGTTTGTCGACGTACGCACGTAATTGTATTGCCATATGATGATTTATGCCCTGAAATTTATGAGTACCAAATTTTATTTAATTGTGATTCATGGTTGTGAAGATATGATTACAAACGTGATTTCGTTAAATCGATCGTGCGTAGACCGCGTAATTTTTTATTGCGCACCGTGAAAACATAACCACATCGATTCCTGGCCATAAGGAATATACTGTGAAAAATTGAATTAGCTAGATTAAACTGATATCAAGATATGGTCAGAAAGCGATAAATCGCATAGTGATACCGGACCGACAGACAGACCGACAGACAGACCGACAGACAGACCGACCGACCGACACAGTGAACTATAGAGTCGCGTCCACGCGACTAAAAATGAGAGTAACCCAAAGTGTTAATACAACTGATCACAAATCACAAGCCAACGTATTACTGTTTTCGCTTACCTTCCCACTTCTTATAAATAGTATGTAGGCCTATTTATGATCGAACTTCAAATGGTAATGCATGTATTCATTTATTCAATATTTCATTAATTTCCTTTATTTCGGATGGTACATCCATATAAAAGCAATAAGAGAAAACAGTTCACCAGGAAATTAACAATAGCATCTTCCACAAAAACCAATTTGCACCAACGCTGATGCTCTGGTTGGATTGTGGAACTATGGTTTATCATGGGTTTATGTTTTCTGTTTATGAATTCTATTCTTAAAACTATGAATGATATAATATTCATCAAATAAGGCAACGTAGTTCGTATCAAACATCATGTTTGCGCTATAACAAGGTATCGTCAGTAGATGTAACCAGTTATTAAATGAGTTCACAGTACCTTCACTGAAATTACCAATTCTCCATAGTATACACGCAATACATTTTCAATAAATGACGCTTCCAATACTGTACATACGTGATAAAGTTGTTTCTTACGGAGCGCCGTTTTGGACATTGCAATTTAATGTTAGTAATTCTTTTCCACTTCCAGATAATATTTAAAGAACCACACATAGAAATTGGTGGTGTATCTGACTTCAGTGTGCGAAAGAGGGCTGATTAAAGTTGTGATCATAAATGAATAATGGGGTAACATTAGTGACAGTTAGATATACGTAGAAAGTCAACACTATAACGCTACTCTCGTTGAAAAAGTGCAGATATTTAATACTATAAAACTCAAAAAACAACTTATTACATTTTTTTTTAGTATTTAAACCTACTTAATAATAAACTAAAATAACAAATTTGTTTACAGTAAATGTTGTGATATTCGCGTTTCATAAATTTGCTACAAGACCACACACCAGTGACCGTGTTCATTATATATGTTTATTTATACATTTATTTTTTCTTTCAAAATTATTCAGTTTATTACCGCCAGTACATATGAATTCTTTCCACAACAAAGAAAGAAATAATTTTATCCGTCCCAAAAATGTTTGCCTTTTCTTCATGATGATACAATAGCCGATGCATTTTATTATTTATTTATTTATTTTATGCCCGTAGGCTATGTGGTCAAGGATTAACAATAGTAAATTAATCACTGTCCTATCAGATAGGTGGTAATGTACTAAATTGGGCATAGTTACAACTGAACAAAATAATTAATAATCTAAATACATATTTACACACAATGACTGGGTCAAAATTCTAACTACAATAAATATAACAATGGGCCAGATTAGGAGATGCAAATTGGCCTACAGTATAATATTATTTAGTTGATTATGGTAATACTGGATGGCCATAATAGGCCATTATAGAGTATTGTATAGCATTTAAGAGACTCTTCTCACTCGAAAGTGGCTCTATTTCATGTACTACATATATTCCATATTTGTCGCACTTACACCGATTGAGTAAGAAGGATCTTCTGATATTTGTTGATTCTGTTTAAAATGCTGCAAGTTTGAGTTTGTTTTTGACTTTGGTGGTGGTGAGCGGAAACCATACCTTATTGATCTACCTACACGCGATTTCGACAATATTTTCTTTACATCTTTGTTTAAAACTAAAAATAATATGAAGATAACTATACCCTGTAGGCCATTAAAAATGGTAAACAAGTAATTGAACGCAATAGAACCATCGTAATCTAAAGAAAAGAAAGCCAGACACCAACTTAGGCCAGACAGAATGAAGATGGTAAAAACGTGACGTGTAAGTCGATGCAGTTTGTTTGACTTATTTGACGTTGCCTTTCCACTGGTATAGAGTGTATGTATTATACGTATGAATAGCACAACGTTGACGAATAAAATCAGTGAAACTGGAGCCACAAGGGCCGTGTAAAAAGTAACTTCAGATAGTTTAAAACATCTGGAAAAAAATATTATCTCAAATGTCATAACATGATAGTGATAAAACATAATTTTATATAGAATACATTTATAGAAGTCAAAAAGGAATTCAAAAATCTTAGTGAGAAATCAAATTGCAGTCAAAGGACAATACAATCCTGTCCACCATAGAGGAAATATCGTCATGTAACAAAACAAGAGGTGGTGGTGATGTAATCGGGATTCCAGACGGAGTTTTCATTTAATATTAGTAAAAAGATAAATATTTTGGCACATATGGCGTTTCATACATATACTACTTGAGCTGAAACAGGCCCGATTTCAGGTAGGGATCAACATCGAAAAGCCTCGTAATAATTACAGACTTGGAGCAAGTCTAGTAATGATGATGATAATAAAACTTACTGGTGTATTTTGCTGCATTCCGTTTTGAAAGAATATACAGCCCCAAAAGTCACTGGTACCAGCGGCAACACTGATAATGAAAAAAAATAGTTTGAATGTCAAATTAAATAAGGATATTGTTGCATTAAATGCGATGAATGACTTGAAATTCCAGAATGAGAACCTTATTTTCAGAAAGTACAGTTGAGGGCGCTATCCTTACAAATTTCACCGCTTCTTTGAAAAAAGATTTTAACAAAACTAAATAAAACATTACTTACAAAAGCAAACAGATGCAACTTTCTTTACAAACATCACATTATTTTGGTCGAATTTAGTTTTCGGTACAACATTTAAATACAGAGTAAAAACTTCACCTCCCATCCACATTACTGAGGACAGAAGAAAGTAGTGAACAGCGACCCCTATCGCCTTGCATAATTCTTTCGATTTAGGCGGATAGTTACTGGCAATGTAGATGACGTCAAAAGCAGCGAGAGAGAAGTATAAACCAATCAGGACTTTGTATTGAACTCTTTGACGAATTTTTCTGAAAATAATTTCAAATATTATTTATAAGAAATTCCAAAACAAAGAAAACAAAATGCTGTATGTTGTATGTTGGATGTTGATTCAACTGTTTTTATTTTGTTATATATGCATCATAACATAAAAATGGACTTACTTGTTACTAAGGTACACTAACATAATAACGATCAAGAGAATAGCAGAAAGGCTAAACAATCCAATTGACAAAAAGTGTAAGACAAGTGTATGTTCTCGTCCGATGTTTTCTCGTACCGGATCCTGTAATGATAAAATTGTAACAGAATATAAAATAGGGAAAAGTGAAAGATGTTGACCTATTTAATCATACAAATATTCAGAAAGTATAGGGAAAGTGTATGCTCTCGTCAGATACGGTAGGCTACTTGCACCTGGATCCTGTAATGATACAAAAGTTATACAATACGAATAACACTACTAAGGCTTATACAAAACCAAAGAAAATAGAAAATGTGTTTATTTCATTTTAATTCACTAAAGCAACTATACAATGGGCCTAATGATGACAATGTTTATTCTATATGACAGAGTAGATGCACATTAACACATTAATTTAGCTTTATTGAATACAATACTCAATGAAAATGACTTACCAATAAAAGAGCAACGTGTCCGAATCTGTTGCAGGAACAGGAGAATTGTCCGTTGCCATTGTCATTGGTTTCACAACCATTCCTTAACACGTTGGAAAGGGCTTCTGTATATGAGCAACGTGCTTTAAAATCTTTGCATTCTCCTTCCATCTTTCAGATAAAAATGTGATAATTAGTTAATGATTTAAAACATATTGTGACTCTCAATGTCAAAGGTTGTTCAAAAGAACCAGAATGTTACTACTGTACACAACATTAAGCGTTAAATGTTTAAAAGATAATTATAGATATTTTGCCAATAGATATCAAACAGAAGATGGCATTCTTTAGATTTTAAAATGTAAACCTGCCCACAAGATCATGTTTAAACATTCTGAGTTACACAAAGTTTTCTTTCGTGGGGGAAGCAAAATTAAAAACCAATGAGAAAAGTAGTGTTAAAGAATTAAAATCGTTACTATGGCTTTTCATCAACTACCATGTAATTATACGGACGGAGTAAATTGAGAAGGCAATTGTATTACCGTGACATTTTGAAAGTTATATGTGAGGTTACTGTTGAACTCTTTTTCTGGGTTGGTCACCTCCTCTTTCACTCTCACCACCTCCCGCCAGACTACTGTCTCATCTTGACCATTTGCTGATCCCTCATCAATGAAGAACAGACCAGATCTATGGAACACTACGAAGCTTATCTGAGTCATTGCTGTAACATGTAAAAATAGACACATTACTTCATAAAAAACAATATAGTATTCAATTAAGCACTATTGTATTAATCATAAATAAAACTATGACTAAATATGTACTTAGGAATTAAAGGGAGTTTTCGAATTGTATTATCTAAACAAAAAGAAAAATAGTGGGGAAGGGGTGGGGGGGGGGGTTTCGAAGAAAAGAAATATTTATTAATTCTTTTTGATAATCACGTAAAATGTAGGTTCTACTGAATATAATATATAATTTAATTTATCAAGTTCAAGTTCAAGTTCAGATTTATTCACATAATGCAAACACATACAAAAAATATGATAGATACAAATGGTTGGAAATTAAGTAAAAAATAGTTGCATTATCCAACAACAACAATAATGTATCCTAAATTAGAATAAGATATTAACCTAAAACCTTGGATTAAGTAATCGACTTAAAACCCTAAAATATATACCCTTATTCTTCCTAATCGTTGAATGAAAACAACTTCCTATAAGAGCATTTACAGGAAGTTGCATGACAATCGAAAGTAAAAATAACAAACACTGTACTTCACCTTTGCACGAAATACAATCACACAAACTTGTGAAAATGTTCAGATCAGATTTCTATTATAAGTAGGCCTACTACATTTGAGGTCAATCCATACTTTTATAATTGGAGTCCCAAATTCCTGGTCTACCTGTCAAAAAGACACCGTCAAGAGTGACGCCACCAAGTTGTTTCAGTGATTCCCTGAACGTCCTCTATTTTTCCCAGATTTAAGGTCTCAGCAACATCACAGCTCTGACATCACTCCAACAATCTGGTCGCGTCACTCCTGATGAAGTCTTCCTGACAAGTAGACGAACTTTTGAGAAGTTCAATAAAGGAAAGGATTGACCTCAAAATAAACGTTTTATTGTACAAAAATTTTAGATTATATGATTACAATACTAATTCATTAATATTATTTCTTTAATTTACTAAAGTTTTTCACTGTTTTTATTGTTGTCTGTGTCTGCTACACAATATCCACCACTGACGTGGATTATACGTTACTTACCTACTTCAGTAGATATAAGAACGTCTGCTGGAATTGTAACCGATACAACCGTATCCGTTGAGTATTTGTACGTGTCAGAAAATTCTAAGAGCACTTGGTTATCTTCTGTGGCTGAAAACTGTAAGTCCGTACTGATAGAGTACTTATCAAACGTTACAGCTTTTAACGCTAGGTTGTTGTTATCTGTGACCGTAAAATTGGCATCATCTTCAAACGTGGTAGTTATCTGGTCGTCCAGTAGTCTTATAATTGTCCTTGATGCATCTGCTGCTCTTTCCTCATTTTGACCCTCTTGAAATTTGTCATCAATCTCCAAAATGTCATCTATGATGTTTACAATAACCTATCAAAAATAAGGGAAACGAGAATGAAGAGATCACTTCGATCCCAAATGACATGAATAAACGTTAGAAAATGTACACAAATCAAGTATACCCATGTTTCCATTGGTATTTTTATCCACACATAGTATAGGCCAGCAATAATGTAGATATAATGAATGCACTTGTTGAATGTAATACCAAAGAACTTATAACACAAGAATCTCCTGTTCGTCCGAAGCGCGTAACAATTTCGAAAGGCATTGTGGGATAGAATAGAGCTATGGGTGGCGCCATTGTGAGCCATGGAGTAGGGCGCCCGCATCAAATTAGAAAGTCAAAATCATAGAGGGGTTCTGCTAATGCTCTAGGGGGTATAGAGTAATTGACTGAGGAGTAGGGCGCCCGCATCAAATTAGAAAGTCAAAATCATAGAGGGGTTCTGCTAATGCTCTAGGGGGGGGGGGGGGGGGGTAGAGTAATTGACTTCCTAGTTTGGAGGGGGCGCTGCTCCATGCTGTGAAATGGCGTCGCCCAGTTTGACCTTTTAACCCTGTACTTCCGATACTGTGTTTTGAATGCAAATTGAAGAACAGGAGATTCTTGTGTTATAAGTTCTTTGGTAATACTCAAGGTGGAATCTCAGAAGAAAGTAATTCCAACTATGGTATAATGTATCATAACAATTTAAAAACAATTAAGACAAGTAATATTAGCTCTTTACCTTTGTCGACGAACTTGAAATGCTTAGATTGCTCAACTTATTTGAAAATAGAATAAGATCATTGACAGTTGTAGATTCGCTAAATGTTGTAGACTGATTTACAAGAACTTCCAATTGGTTGTTAAAATGACTGCTTGTTGCTACTTCGGTTGATAATTCTGGTTGTAATGTTGTATTTAGCACTGGTTCTACAAGAAAAAAACTCACATGCAGTAATTTGTATTTGTGTGGTGGTGACCATGATCTTTAGAAAATATCAAATTGTTATTCATCTTGTTAGTAATAACAAATGGGATTGGAATTTTAGTTAAGGAAACTGTTAAGAGGTAATGTTATCATAAAACTATTAATTAAATTCTCTTTAAAGATGGTTCGATAAAAGTAAATGTTCAGTCTCAATATAAATACTGGATAAAACAGAGAAAAGAAGATGACCAACATGTACATGAATCATAAAAATTAGAGAAAGAAATTAAAAAATATATAAGACAAATCACAAAATCATCCTTCGACGAATAAAATAGCAAAAAAAGATGACGGATGAAGCAGGTTTGAGTTTAATTAGGGCAAACGCCATGAACATATCTTAAAACAACAATTTTTATATAATAAACTTTATAAAGACATATTTAGTGAAATCGTAGTACAAGGAAAATGGTAATTAAAATAGATTAAAATGCATACGGGTTGAAAGAACTTTTGTAGGTTGTATCCACACATTACCATGTCCACCACAATACACCACCAAAGGTTTATTATCCGGATCTCCCTGACATTTATACGCACACATACTATCATTAATGGACTTGTAGTGCTTAGAATAATCAAATGTTCCACAGTGGCATAGATTATATTGTAATCCAAAGTGTTCGTATCCTTTTTTAACGCAATAGTCATGGCAAAAATCAGACGTCAAGAAGTTCGCAGAACACGTTCCTCCAGAGCAGCTGTCGCAGGGTGAAGGGTCTTGCTTAGTGCACGGCGTTCCTTGAAGTACTTTACTTTCTTTGAGGAAACACTTTGGTAAAGAGATCCGAGTTGTTGGCATAACTTCACTGTAACCTGAACAAATAAATAAAAACTATAATGACACCAAAAGTGACCGGTATTCTAAAGCAAATTTTACCGTTTTAATGTTTGTTTTATACCTATCTATTACATAAAATGATTAAGAAGAAAGATAACATGAATACATCCTCAAATATATATCTTAAAGTAGAAACTTGTAACGATGTATACCAGCAATAATAAAACGGAGTTATCTATAGTTCATCTAATTGGTAAAAAAGCAGTAAGCTAAGGAGTCGCTACCGTAACCGTAAATGATATCATAAAGTAGTGTTTCAAACCAAAATATTTGCTCAAGCCTCATAACAAGACGTACATCATGGAATATTATGTGGGTTGACCTATCATGATTATTTAGTCTAACTATATACGGTAGGCCTACTTCTATTTAATTTCAAAAAAAAAAAAACTAAAGATGGACTCACCATTTGCACGGAAATATGAAATTACGAACATTAGGCCTAGATAAACAAAACGCATCTTCATTTTCAGAGCCGAACGGATTGTCTGTATAGCGCGTCGTAAAAAGTTTACTGTTGAATTTAGCAAATACTGTATTGATTGGATCTTACTAAACACATTTTCTATTAAGTATACTCAGTCGTTTGTGACGTCAATTATAATGTTACTAATGAGTTCAATCACTTTTAAGCAATAACGTCACAAGCTTATATAAATAAGTAAGTAACCTGTAACTGTGTTTTATTGTTCATTGTGTCCAGCACAGGATGTAATTGTGAAAACACCACAATGTACACCTCATTCCTGCAGATAACATCAGTAGACAAGAAGTAATAGAAAAGTGTCATCTCACGATATTTTCAAATTACAGGAAACGTATCACTGATGAATGGTTGCATCAATGATGAATTATTATATCAACCCACCTCGACATTGTAGTGATATTGATATTGCTGGAAACTTTTATTTTGTGAGTGTACTATATATTTCCGTTGTAAAGTGTAAAATGCATATTATTTTGAAACCGATTCATTTTAGCTCAGTTTTACAACTGTTGATAATAGTAATTTATTTGCACGCTTTTATCTTGTGAGAGGGTGCTCTTTTTCGACTACATACATTATCAGACAGTGTCCTTTTAAAATTATTCTTATTATTATTGCCAACAAAAACAAACGAAAATGACAAAGGCCACTTTAAGTAAGTTGACAGGAAACTTAAATGTGAACTGATTCACTACGACAGGGAGCCTTTTACCCAGAACCGTAGTAGTACATGAAGATAACAAACATATAAGTAATTAATTAAAATATATATAAATAAAAGAAATATATCATAATAAAATGTCAACAATATCAAAGATGAATTTAGTAAAGCACAAAAATTGACGTAAAACTAATAGAACGATGGATAATTAGGAGGTTTACTCAGAGCAAACAAATAATTTTACGTTTAAAAGGTTGGGAAGTTATCTAGCCTTATAAGAGAAAATGTTTTAACTTCTTCATAAACTTTTTCTCATGCACAGTCGAAGAAAAATATGATCAATGCAGGCAGTTAGTCCCTGCTTTATAAACAAAATCGGCATTACTTTACTACAAAGTAAAATAAGACAATCAAAAAACATAAATAATGGTTTATTAATAATTTACCTGTATTTTCTACAACAAACAGTGGTGGATAATTGCAATCGTAAACAACACATCCTTTGCTTTCACACAAACATCTTTTGTGGCCTTTGCTCAGTTTACAAAGAAATATACATAAGTTCATGTCACTGGGTAATTTCAAACAACTACGAGTATAGCAAAATCCTGGATTGTTACTTAATATCGATGAGCTAAGAATCGTATCATTTTGGCCGTAGACAAATGGCATCAATGGAAGAAAAGCCAGCAAAAATACTGTATCTGACAGTCTAACAACTGAGAACATACTATAGCAAACTTTAATAGAATATTGCAATGAAAGAAATGGCGACAGAATGAAGTCAACAAAGACTAGTGTAAGATCCCACTTTGTATAATGAGTTGATGACAGTTGATTAGCTATATTATAATTCCAACAACCTTAAAAATCTACTGATAGCATCCGGGCTTTAGACATTAACCTATGATTTAAAGAAATCGATATTCTTGATAAGCAGACATGAAAACAAACCGTTGTACCAACAATAACAAGCAAAGGAAGTTAGTTTAATATCTTCTCAATCGAACTTCCACTAGTAAAATAAACAACATTCACTAAAAATGTTATGAAAAAATAAATTGATATGCACGTTTTTTTAAAACATATTCCTACTAATAAAAACGTTTTGAGCGATTTAGCGTTTAAGATGATGGTTTTGATTACCAAAAATGTGTTCTATAACAAAAATTGTGTTCTATAACCAAAGATTAAAAGTTTTACAAATATTCTTACATCAAGACTATGTATTTACATCTTTTTGATAGTGAAGCATCTCATTCCGAACACAAAAGGAAACAGAAACGTAGGCCGCAAAGTTGATCAAAACTTACCTGTATCTTCTGTTGGAACTTTGCAATTTTGAGAAAGAAAATTTTCAATTGAAAATCGGCAAAGATCAGGGTTTGGCGGTGACGTAGCCGAAGCAAGCAATATGCACGATACAACTAATACAAATAATTGTAAATATATACAGGACATTCTTGAAATTTAAAACTCGAACCACCTAAAAAGTAAAAAGTCACTCACAACTTTATTTAAGGTAATGATATAATATTTTTAACTCTGTATTAATATTCTGTTATTGAATACGCCTATTACCCTATTTCCGTTTGAAACAGTCATCTAATAGTGTTATATACCATCCGCTCACAAAACTAATGGTAATAACAGAAAAAATGGGATTATTGGCATTATGCACTTTTTAGTCAAAAAATAGACATTCCAGGAAACATAAATCTGTGTCCTTATACCACATTTTATGTGTCCATATATGGTGTCATATCACTACCATGTTTGGGTACATCACAATTTTCTTGTCAAACTAGTTTGATAGACCTTAATAATCAGAACATTTACACCTATTTTATTGGACTAAGCCAACATACGAGCCACTTGGAGTGTGCAAACATTGTTTAAAATGAACAAGTACTGCAACTCGCTAATACGAGTCATGGTAACCACATAATTTGCATATTATTCAGGTGGGAAGTGTTTCTGCATGTTCATGAGCATGGCTATAGAAAATGGCTACATAGCACTTTAATATTTCAACTATTGTATGTGTATAAGCTTTTCAACATTTAATGAAATATTTTACTAAATTTTGAATTTACTTCATACCATCCTAGCCTAGAAACACTTGACATACCAAACAATAGTCGCTTCTACATAGTTACCAAGTATATATATTGCACGATAATTACTAAGTGTCATGTTCGATCCATGGAACGCTAATTATTCACGTGATAATCGAATTCATTTAAAACAATTAGTAGTGTGATCTATAGATATAGTGCCGCATTTATCCTACTATGAGATTCATATTCGGTATGTCGATGAAGATGGAAACAAATTGGGTTCACATTTATTTGTTAATAAGTTCAATCGTATTATCGTAGAATTTAAAATGGTTGCAATGATCGATTGTGTGGACAGCCATTGTTATTACCCTGCTTACGACGATACCGAAGGCATATTTAATATTTCGTTGACAATGCAAAATACAACGAATGGTGGATCTAGAAACGAAGAAGTTGCAATTTTTCTATCGGTTATGATGGCTATTCTTATAGTGACGACGATAACGGGAAATACTCTAATACTTTCATTGACGTACCTTACCGAGGAACTACGAACAAATACGGCGGTATTCGTCGTAAACCTCGCCGTAGCTGACGTGTTAGTTGGTACTCTATTAATGCCAGTGGAACTGACTAGCTGCATTGCTAACAAATGGGTGTTTGGTTCAGGTTTCTGTAGTTTCAATGGTGTTGTGAACTCTGCCTTCTGTATAGCTAGTATGCTTACACTTTGCAGTATATCACTTGATAGGTATTACGCCATATGTCATCCTCTTCGGTATAGAAACCAGATTCTAACGCCGAAACACATGGTTATCATGGTGGTATGGATTTGGACGCACTCACTGCTTCTAGGGGTATTGGCACTAACAAATTGGTCATATTACGAGTATTTTCCAAGTGAATATCTCTGTACAGTAGCATGGTCTTACAGCCCTTCCTACACCCTATTCACTTTACTTTCAAGTTTCTTTTCCGCTGGCGTAGTAATGTGTTTCTGTTACTATCATATACTACTTGTTGCGCGTGGTCACCGAAAGCGAGTTGCAGTTCAACGTAATGTTGGACAAAGACGTACCGTAAAAACGCAAGAGTTACGCACGGCTGCTGTTCTGTTATTGGTGATTGGAACCTATCTGTTTTGTTGGACTCCGCACATTACAGGTATTCTGTGTATTACTTTCACTGACTGTAAGTTGCCAGATTGGTTCTTTACAATGTCCACATGGCTGGCAATGGGTAACTCGTCGTTAAATCCATTAATATATGGTGTACTGGACAGAAGATACAGACGTGCTCTTTTAAAATTATACTGCAACCGAATAATGGCAAGAAAGAACGAGTCTACAGTAGAAGTAATAGATTCATAATTTCATAATTTATATGCAGAACTTTCCAAATGGATTGGGAGATGATCTCGTCTAATTGCAGAACAGAACAATATAACAACATAATTGAATTTTATATGAATTTATTATTATTAGTGTACAGTAAAGTAATGTACTGAATGTTATTTTATATTCAATTCAATTCAACTTTATTTCAGACAATTGTAAATACATTAAGCAACGTTGGGCCTGGTTAGAGCTTGGATGGGAGACCATCTGGGAATATCGGGTGCTGTATACGGAGCTGGGGTCCCGTTAGGCATTTGAAATCAGCACTGCTGACTCTTATGGCAGCCCCTGCATCTAGTATCTGCCTCAGACCTCTGGTCAAGGTGGGCACTGGACGAGAGAAGCCCTTGATCAATGTCAGGACCAATCAAGGTGCTTTAAACTCTCCTGGCTTTGTTTGTATCAAACCTGTTAGTGGCGGTAATTATCGCTGTTGCTTTCGATTGAATAAAATAAAATAAATAAAAATAAAATTACAAAAAAAAAGATGAATGAGAGAGGACTAAAACTTTTATCTTTTGGTATATCATAATGATATTATTATATTATTATTATAGTGATACTTTATAATGCATTTATGTTAATAGCCTTAAAACAATGTATACCTTTATTTGAGAAAGTTTATTATCTTCAGTTTCATAGAGACAAAAATGATCTACATTATGTCATATGCCTATCATGCCTAAATTTACAAAGAGACCCAGGTTCCTGTATTTTAAATGCTGTAACATAGCCCATGATAGCTTACTATTACTGTCATTAATCATATATTAATAAGCGTTTGAAGAATATGTAAATTAATAATGTAAAATACTTTTATATCAAATGAACATAGCTAGTATGCTTACCCTTTGCTGTATATCACTTGATAGGTACTACGCCATAATATACTTTTATATGAAATAGCACAATAATTAATAATTTATTACGCAATATGTGTAAATAATGGAAGTGAAAAGGATTGGACGATTGTCTACAAAAGAGAAAAATAATGCCACGATAATATTTTCATTGGCATCCAAATCCGAATTTTATGTTGATAATAGACCTGAAAATAAAAACAACAATACCTATGGATTGAAAACAACATTATATTACGCAGAAACAGTCAATGGGTCTATTGAGAGAGGCAGCGCATTTGGCGAGCGAGCTTGGTTGGTTTGTAGAAACGCGGAGGTAACTCATCTTCCAGAAATCGTAGCGAAACAGCGTTTAATATTTTATTTAACCAGGACCTTCTTGGTCAAGTAATAAGCAGATAATAATTCATAATAGTGTATGTATTTGTAGGAATTGATTTAATAAATGTGTATTTGATGTGACTTTGCACTTTCTATGTATCAATTTAGTTTTACGTCTTAAAAAAAACACAAAAAAAAAAAGCAAGGGAAAAAAGTGGCTGCTCAATATCATTGTAAAATCTCTTAATAAAATATTCATAAACTAAAAATAGTATATTTAAATGATGACATTTTGATACAAACCTAACTTTATTTTGCAGTCACCTTCTTAGAATTCCTCATTCTGGCAAGAGTGCAGGTGTTTATGATAAATGAAAGACTAATGAACGAACAAACCAGTATTTAAGTGTTGCTATCACTCTACTTCTCTTATTATAACAAATATAATTCTTATTAATTGTAGAAGAGCACTTAATACAAACGATTAAAACAAAAACCAAGTACTTTACTAATTGGTATTTCCACATTGACATGTGTGCTCTAGATATACGCACACCAATGTATCTCGAAAACGCTAAATATTTAGAAAATTGAAACATAGTTACTAAGTATTAAGTAGGTATTTATTCAATACTATACTTAATAACATAATTAATAATACGTCTAAAAGAATTATGTTTTTAATAGTTCATCCATTGAACGATGACGTACCACAGTGTTTAATGCTGTCTCAGCAGGTATAATAACCACGATCATACGATAGTCTTTTTCTACTATAAAACAACAAATCCGACATTTTATTATTTATACAAGCAGGACATTTCTACCTACGTACGGATATTTAGAAATGTTGATTATATTTTAGAAGTTCCTAAATTAGGAGTGGGGATCGTCATCAATGCTATGACTGAACTTAGTCAATCGTTTGATTTTCAAGGAACTAACGGTACATCATGTACTGAAGAAAGTCTGATACGAAACGAAGGAGTCACCATATTTTTATCAATGTTTATGTTTATAATTATGATAGTGACTATTGTTGGAAACACACTGCTTTTCATATTGACTTATTACACCGAATCTTTACGAACGATTTCGTCTGTTTTTATCTTAAACTTGGCACTCATTGATGTCCTGATTGGTGTTGTGTTGTTACCATTTTTACTAGCTAGTTGCATTGCTGATGGACTGCTGTTTGGTGATGCATTCTGCACTTTTAACGGTATTGTGAATTCTATATTCTGTATGACAAGCATGTTGTCACTTCCTCTTATATCTATTGACAGATATTATGCCATTTGTCGGCCTTTCCAATACAGAAGACATATCACTACCACAAGCACGGTTATCATGTTGTCGTGGACATGGGTTCAATCAATTGTTATAGCCTTGCTTCCTCTATCAGGCTTAACATATTATAAATACTATCCTAACGAATATCTGTGCACTGTGGCGTGGGTCATATGTCCAGCATATTCTTTATTCATGTTATGCTCGTGTTTTGTTCCAGCAATCGCTATAATGTGCGTCTGCTATTATAATATACTGACAGTTGCGCGACGTCAAAGCCGACGTGTACAAGCGCAGGAGCGTATTTTCGCACATCGCCAAACGATCAAAAAGCGTGAGATAAGAGCAGCAGCTACGCTTCTACTTGTAATCGGTACGTTTTTATCGTGCTGGGCACCACACATAGTTGGAGTACTATTCTGTCAAACATTTGGTGAATGTCTTTGGGCTGACTGGTTCTTCACAATGTCCACATGGTTAGCGTTCACTAACTCCGCATTAAATCCGTTGATATATGGTGTGCTGGATCGTAGATATCGTAATGCTTTTAGTAGAGTGCTAGCTAAGTACATCAAACCAAAACAAGAGAGAAATCCAACGTACAGTATGAGCACTTCTTGGGGACAATAAACATTATATTTGAACCGAATGTAGTTGTAGTGTAAAGTAAATTATTAGGCTGTTTGTATAGCTCGGTTCCCACTAGCGACGCAACGTAACGCAATCTACGCAACGTAAGCAAATGCCCTTCTAATAATTGTGTTTGCCCCCGCCTGCGTGAAATCAAACCTACGATGTTTGGAGCACTATTGCGTCGTCGGTTCCCACTTGTGATTACGCAATACAGAACTTTGCGTCGATACGTCGCTGCGTTGCGTTCTAGTGGGAACCACGCTTTACTGAGTGTGTATGGTTAACATTCTAAATTGCATGCACCTTTGCAAATATAATTTATAAACTCAGCAGAACGAAGCTCAACTTCTTATGCTACTGGAGGTTTGCATCACAATACATTTTTACATCTGTCCTGTTATTATTATTATTAAGATTCGTTTAGTTAAAAAATCGACGCATTCATAACGATTTTAAAATGTTGTCATTAAAAAGTAATATTTAAACTGATGTTGAAATAAAACTAGGGTGGAGGAATACAACTTACTTGCAGCTTACGATACCAATACCCGCTTGTTATCTTTCTTATTATTTCTTATTTCAGCGTTTGGGTTTAGACATACGTTTTCCACGTACTAAAATCATAATCGGTAGGCCTATGTTTCTGAGTAAAATCTCGCGCATGCGGCGCGCTCTCGTCTACTAAAAGCTCTGTTTACACCATCAACTTTTATGTGATGTACCCATATATAGAAATATATATATATAGGCCTATACCATATTTAAGCATATCACTACCATATTTGGTCACATCACACTTTTTTTTTGTTAAACAGAGCTCAACACATTGGTTAGCTTATGAGCAGAAAGGTCATATTTCATTTTGACCTATCTGATATAAACAGAATTGTAAAAATACGTCGATTATCCTAATGTTAAAAACCCCGATACTTTTTAGATGCAAAATTGAATTGAATGACGCCCTCACTGAATCACTGTGACGTCACTGACTTAACTGATTAGTTATGAACGAGTGAAAGATATTAATTAAATCCAAAGGCAATGTCTGAATCAAGAATTGCTCTACGGTGATCATCTTAGCCGATTGAATATACATCCGGCTAACCGACTCAAAAGCTAAGGATAATATACTTCTGAAAGAATTATTGATATTATACGGTAAAATGGATTTTTATGCGTGGTAACGATGCCTATATTATGAAATTGCGAGATACAGATTGATAAAAGGTATGTAGGCTTATTATGCAAAATACGCTAATATTGGAGTGCTCATTATTTTTTCTTGTGAATGCATTAGGCAGCCATGTCAGTCGCATCCCTATTCAGTTGGATGAAACACGATTTACATTGTTGGCGTTGAGATTTCTTTATGATAGAAATAATAAATAGAATATCATGAATATTCATTAAAAAATATACAATAATTATATATTATAATTAAATTATAAAGAACTGACCGGTCGTGGGCGACCCATTTTTTTTGTACATAATTTTTGTTGAATGTTGTCTGGCAAATGCATTTAAATAGTTACCAAACTGACAAGCACTCGCTTCTTTTCACTATTGCTTGTTATAAATCAATATATTTTGCACACAAATTGGAAATTACAGAAAAAATATCGAAAAGATAAACGACGAAACACTGTGCAACATTTTTAATTTAATCAGACAAAACAACAAGCCAGATAGAAATGCTTACAAAATATGTTATACGTATAAACATTGAGAACAATAAAAAAGAAGTTTTATTTCAACACAATTAAATCCATTTTTTAAGCATTGATACGGAAAAAAGGAGTAGATATATTACATTTAGAATTACGAGCACGACATTCACGAGTACGACATCCACGAGTACGACATCCACGAGTACGATTAAGCCACTCTGAATATAAAAAAACATAGGCCTACAATAATATAAATATAGGCCTCCTGAAAATTCATATACTACGGTAATCTACGTAGTTTGTATATAATTGTATACGGTAAAAATCAAAGTTATTAAATTATTATTTTAATTGAATATGCACGATTAATAGCTTAAGGTCATCTTTAATTAATTACATTTTTAAACAAAACGTACAGATTGACCGCGGGATACAATTTCTTTTCAATTTCTGTAATGAATTTTTATTTAGTCTGGTCGATGAAAGGCCAATACAAAAGATGTCTTGGAGGCGTGTACAAAACATTTGTATTGATAGTGATAGTCTCGAAAGCAAACCAAACGCATTTACAAAAACACATGTTAATGTCGACTGTAATTATTTCTTTTTGATCTGCGTCGCTGATGTATTATCCTAATCTTCAATAAGTAGGCCTAGGCATAATAATATCAGACGCAATTAGGCCTACAAATATAACTCATAATTATTATGTAAATTGTGAGAATCTATAATATGGCCTGGACCTTAAGCTCTATCTATCTATCTAATTCTTAAGTCATCTTTTCTTAAGCTCTATCTACACTATCAAACTAGCTTGACAAAAAAAAGTGTGATGTGCCAAAATATTCTATTCTATACAGGTTTTTATATGTCGCCCAACAAAGAACAGAGCGCCTTAACAATACTAAGTAATTATTTTAAAAGAAAAGTTTTAAGTTGACGTTTAAATAGAGGTGCCGAATTCGCTCCTCTCAAATCGACAGGTAGCGCGTTCCAGATCCGCGGAATAATAATAATAACAACTTTATTTAAAAACGGATGCAACACTTGGATCACCAGATTGGTGTTTTCACAAGGCCGTTACTTACTACAAAACTATTTACAAAGTTATCATTCACAGTACATAATGATTAAAAAAACTATATAAAAATGATTTCATGAAAAACATAGAGTTTCAATTATATCTTATCTTTGGTCATTTATTTATTTTTTTTAATATATGTATAAATTAGGAGCTGTAATTGCATTTGAGTTTATAGCATTTAAACTATTCCATAGCTTTGCGCCAGAATACGAGAAACTTTTTTTTTGTACTCAGTGTTTGCCTTATGTAAACTTAGAATATCTTTTGATCATAAACTTTGATAGTGTAGACAAAGCTTAACAAATAATCAAAATGCTTACTGAAACTATGTCATCTAGATCAGCGTTCCGCAACCTTTTACTGACTGCGACCCCATGATCCTATTTTTGGAATTTTCGCGACCCAAGATTGCGTATTTGATCTTACAGAAACAAAAATGTTTCGAATGTGAGGAATCGAATGAATTAACATGATATACTATAGTTTCTAGGTCATAGGTCATCTCAAATCGAAAGCTGCTTAATATTCAGGCCTATAGAGTGTGATCAATAAAACATATTGGTGGACTATACTTTCGGGAAACTCAACGATTTGAAAATATAAATTTATTAGGCGTATTCAGAATTCAAACAGATTCAATAACAGAAGACATTAATCACAGTTTAACGATGTCTGACTTGACTATTATAGCCCTACACGTAATGTCTTCATCAACATATTGCAGACTGTTGTACGCCTAAAGCTTGGTTCCCACTAGAACGCAACGCAAAAAATAAATCAAAATGAAAAAAAAAGACTTTAAACTGAAGTTGAATTGTGCAGGCCTAGATAATTATCAATCTTGTTGAATTGTTATTAGAATATTTCATCCGCCATTATGATTACAACTGTTTCTAAAAAGTTCGCACAAAATCATTGATTTTCCGAAATAAAAATAACTTTAAAGCTCAAGTAAGGGCATGAATTTTAAATATAATATCTGGTTAATTGTACATAAATCAAATATTTGTAACAGAAAACATGATTTTTCCCTAATATGGTCAAATACAAAATTTTGCCAAATTTTGCCATAAAAAACAGTAAGACTTTTTTTCAGTAGTTAGGTAGTTTAACCTGATGTAATAACATGTCTGGTGACTCCCTAGAAGGTGAAAAAAGATGGTGGATATACGGTGGATAATTTTTGCTTAACATTGTATTACCACACCGTTTATTTTTCATAGCTTTTTAAAATGCCTCTCTATTTATAAAATGTGTGTACAAAAGAATAAAGATTTTACTGTGTAATTTGAACTATCCCCCCTGAAAGTGCTGATTTTCAACAAGCTCGTGTACGACAAATAAAAGAAAATAAAGAATGTATGATCAATAGAAATTTTTTGCCCGCACCTGGACTTTAACAAAGGCTTTAATTTTTCTTCAGTAAGCATAAGCATGTTACATATTTCCATTTCCCTACTTCACTGACTTATGGATGATATAGTAGGCCTACGTAAGACAGGTTGCCTGACTACACGACACATTAACATGAGCTTCAGGTAAAATAACAGGTTGCCTCTTATTAGAATTATTCTCTTAATGAGAAATTCTATATGGAGACATTTTGTAGATCAATTATTGTAGAAAGAAATCATGGAAAGACACGAAATCAATTTGCTAATCAAAATAAATAGGTCAAAATACTTGTATCTGCTTACTGAAACTATGTCATCTAGATTATATAGCACAAGTATGGCGACGGTCAATTCCAGTCAGTTTTGATTCAATAACTAGGAAGCAACTCAATGACGTAAGCGCAACGCAAGTATTTGGTCAATCACGAGACGCGATGCATTGTCACGCGTCATTGGTTATTACTCGTGCGTTACGGTGTCTAAAGGAGAAGAATCAATAAAAGACATACACGAAACTAAAGTGTAGCAATACCCGAAAATACGAACATTTTGAACATACTATCTGATTCCCTGTGTATAACGGTAGATTTTTCTTTTTCTCCTATCTTGTTAATGTTTGTCATACTGCAACTAAGCAAATAAATGTATAATAAAATACAGCCATCCTATAAATGGCGAGTTGCTTGTTGTATGCGTATAGAATATTAGAAAAGGCTGAATTGCTTTTTAGAAACGTGCCTCCTTGTTAAGACATCTTTAATTAAATTTTATAATCAATATTTATTCTAAAGAAGAAATAAATACTATTTTGTATTATTTGATTGATTGATTGATATTCTTCTTGATGAGTGTATGAGATCTACTTGACACTGCACAGCTTGTAGATCCTAGACCCCCTATGTTTTGATTGATATATTCTTCTTGATGAGTGTATGAGATCTACTTGACACTGCACAGCTTGTAGATCCTAGACCCCCTATGTTTTGATTGATATACTCTTCTTGATGAGTGTATGAGATCTACTTGACACTGCACAGCTTGTAGATCCTAGACCCCCTATGTTTTGATTGATATACTCTTCTTGATGAGTGTATGAGATCTACTTGACACTGCACAGCTTGTAGATCTTAGACCCCCTATATTTCTGCAAGCTAGCTCCAAGCCCCTATTAGTAATAATCTTTCTGCATATAATGACAACAGATTGGAAGGGATTATCCGTATTAGGCCTAATAGTATGAACAAAATGTTATTAACACCAACCACCTGTGTTTCAAATCATTCCTTAATCTTTTTTCTTTTATATAGTAGAGACCGTTTCAAAAAGTCTAAATCATAACGTGCTGTATACTTCTACATTAAAACAAATTAAAATCATACGTTTACTGTAGTAAGATGTAGTTACTGCAGTAAATACAGTAGATTAACTTAACGAAATGATCCCTTATATTATTATGTTTACATAAACAAAAAGCAGATGAACTACATGTAGTTATTGTTTTGACGACAACATCCATCAATTTAATCATTTCATTTCTCCTCAGACTACTGCAATATTATTTACAAAATGCAGTGTAATTCTACAGTTACAAATTAAATCTAAAAACTTAAAACACCTAGAATATTAAATATTAATATTAAAACACCTAGACTATTATACTAGATACCAGTCCTATTCTGCTTGTTTTCCGCCAAGCAGATTTAACGAATGTTTAATATTTTAATAAAATATGATGATAATGTATAACAAAGACCATAATGAATTACATTGTTGCTATGACACTTGATTTTCCAATTCATGTAAATTTTGATTTTGTTTTGTAATGAATTATACGTACAATGGATAATGAACTTGGATGTATCACGTGACTATATTCAATTTTGATTAAAGCAGGCTTTTAATACCAAATGATACTTTAATTAGGCTGCTTCATTGTAATTTTGTAATGTATTCATTATTACGCTACGGCATAGAAACAATGTGTTACTGAACGGAATAATAGGCCGTAGGCCTACTGTTCCAAATTAAGGGACGGTATTCATTGAAATGGTAATACGTATAGTATAGCTCCGTTGCTCCGTTTGTCCTCATTTGTAAATTAGTAGGCCTACATAAATTATAAGAGTTAAATTGATAGTAACTATTTTGTTATGTTCTTGTTGAAAACTCGTTTTACCAAATCCAACCTTTTCCGAGTCTCCAATTAATATTCATTGAAATGATAATACGTATAACTCCGTTGCTCCGTTTGCCCTCATTTGTAAAGTACCGTAGGCCTACATGAGTTATAAGAGTTAAATTGATAGTAACTATTTTGTTATGTTATTGTTGAAAACTCGTTTTACCAAATCCAACCTTTTCCGAGTCTCCAATTAATATTCATTGAAATGATAATACGTATAACTCCGTTGCTCCGTTTGCCCTCATTTGTAAAGTACCGTAGGCCTACACGAGTTATAAGAGTTAAATTGATAGTAACTATTTTGTTATGTTATTGTTGAAAACTCGTTTTACCAAATCCAACCTTTTCCGAGTCTCCAATTAATATTCATTGAAATGATAATACGTATAGCTCCGTTGCTTCGCTTTCCTTAATTTTGAAGTTAGTAGGGCCTACATGAACTTAAGAGGTAAATTGATAGTAACTATTTTGTTATGTTCTTGTTGAAAACGCGTTTTACCAAACCCAGCCTTTTCCTAGTCTCCAATTAAGTCAAATCCTAATCACGTTATTATTATCGTATTCTATAATGTAACAATTTATTAGATGTCTACTACGTACGATATACAAGAAACCTTATCTGAATATTTAAATTGATGTTTTGTTCTCTTAGATATTTTTTATGCTTTTTCAATTTTATATTTTCAGATATACATCAATAATCAAATAACATGGCCGAGAAAAGCTACCAAGGCATGACGGCTGAAGTTGGCGGCGGGAATACTTCTGCCAAACCTTTACTGCCAACAGGAGAAGAAGACAGCAGACGACAATATCCTGCCTCTGCTAGAAGAAAGAAATTGACGCGTCCACCACGATTGGAAAGTGTGTCAGAAAGTGACGTCAGTGGGACCAACGACTCACCACATGGTTCAGAATTTGGAGTACGGTCTTACTTACATAATTTCTACGAAAATCCGAAAGGATATAGCAGTTGTCCTGGTTATCATCGGTTTGGTAGAGATCTAAGACGGAAAAGGTGCCGGTGCGGTATATGGTGGTGGAAGGCGTGCGCGTGGGTCGGGTTTAATATACTCATTCTCTCAGTAATAATAAGCTTAATAGGTTATCTAGTTAACCCAAGAAAGGAGATTCAAGATGTCAAAAACAATATTAGTGTGGTTGATGAAGACGCCATACAATTCAATGAACGATTAAATACTGCGAAGGTTGTTGGGCTAGCTTTACTATGCGTTGGTGGCGTCCTCTTAGCCGTGTCTCTTCTAATTCCAAGTTTCTCTAATCGGCTCGATGACGACGGGTTTGGAGATTTGTCGTTTTTTGCTGATTCGAATTTCCCGCCTTATATGCCTGTTGCTACGGAACAAGAAAGTATGGATGAAGGAATTCCATATACGTCAGAACTGACGAGTGTTCAACCAATCAGAGATAAGCAGGAAGGCGTTATTGCTGGTAAAGATGTTCAAGTTTTAACCAATTAGTGAACATTTAATTGATGAATAATTAATATTTGCGTACGTACGGCTAATGAGGTGTCAATAACCCTTCCAAAGTAATTTAAATTTCAATAAGATAAATGAAAACATTAATAATTTAGGCTTACCTTGTTTAACAAATTAATTTAACAAAGTAATATCATTTAATAATTTTCCAGATAAATACTACATTTTGGTTATTACCAAAATGACACGAACTGATTATTATTTTTATTTTTTGTTTCTCATAAGTCAATAAAAGTCGTACAGTATATTCTTGGATAGAAAATTGACCCATGTATGCCTTTCAATGACCCAGTGTAATATCACGATTTACGTTTTTCAGATTTTTTTAATATTTAGTCCAGTAGACTGATGCATATTAACAAAATCAAAAATAAAAGAGCTTAAACAAAATTGTAAAAAATATAATAATAATTAAGTGAGCTTGATGATGACGTGGTGATGACGATAATAATTTAAATTCGGAAGAAGACATCTAAAACTTGTTGACAGTAGACTAGAATCCCGACTGGGATATCTAAAGGGGAAAACTCACTGTTTTTAAAGGAAGATTAGTCCGTTTCAATTGAAATATGATTCTGTACTTTGATCGCATAATATTATAGTGTAGGCCTAATCCCATTTTGGAAACACATAGATATGCTGTCATCTTGTTCTTGAAGACAATAACAAACTATAACATTACGAAAATTTAATTCCGTTTTCAACAAAAATAAAATCATAAGGGAAATATAGTGTAGACAATTGATGTGGAGATGTGATCGCTTCAGTAGCTGCTCTGTTATTGTGTTCATCATTTTTCTGACAATCTCTTGAGTCATATCCATTTATTATACTCTGTACAATGTAATATGATTATAATCACACGACATGCACTCACTTGGGACACTATCACCACCACCTATCACACACACTGTAGAAACTGATAGATTGAGGGAAGACACGTAAAACAAATACATTCTCAGTATGCGAATAATAAGCTGGATAAAAATGGAATTTATAATGAGCGTCGTATCAACAACGAAGACGCTGTTCAAGCAATGGCAGACACAAAGGTAAACATATCAAGTAGGCCTACAGTAGAGCCTCTTATTTAGGGGACACCCCTATTTAGAGGACACTATTAAAAGGACAATTTGTTTGGTCCCGATAAGGTGTCCCCTTAATAGAAGGTACTACTGTAACTATAAGCGAAGAGCAAGATACCAGGTTGTACCAAAGGGGACTACGAAGCTGAATCGTCTGAAACTTTCAATTCGCGCCTGTTTCACTTAATATGCTAATGTGCCAGATTTGCGCATGCTCTGACATGATTTTAAGTTTGGAGTCATTCAACCATAGAGGTATAAAAATAATATAATTGTATATAATAATAATAATAATAGGTCATTCTTATATAGCGCATATAAGCAAGCTCTCAATGCGCTGAACATTATTACCCCAGTCATTTCCTGATCAAACACCTCCATGATTCAACAAATACAAGGACTGTTAGAAGATTTTTGTTTTCCACACACAAATAACAATAAATTATTAGTAATATATATTTATTTATATAAATAAAGCATATATAATATAAATATAAATAACCTGATTACAATAAATCAATTAATATTAATCATAATACAAAATTAAATGCATTATAAAATATGTATTAAACTTTATTTCGAAAGATTTAAGTTTATACAAATATAAATAATTTTGATATGTTTCTTGGACATCCATCAATATATAAATAGAGATATTTCAGAACCATTAAAAAAGACAGTCATAGAAAAAGGCAGATAACCAAGAAGGAGAACAAACAAAGTTATACAATAAATTACATTCATAGAACTGAAATAAAATATTTATACAAATTTTTCTACACCATCTATATTTCCGATAATTAAAAAACAAACAATAACACCATTTTAACAGAAATATTACAAAAAAATTACAAATCACATTAGTAAACTAGACATGGAACTCGTCACTTGAGGACGAGTTTGGTTATCCGCCCGCAACAAAACTTATCTTGCGTACTCATTCAAAATTAAAACTGTCCTTTCAGTGTAATAACCAAATAAATCATTTTATGTAATTGGTTTCCCGTGACGGGATTCGATCCCGGTACCTCTGATACCAAAGTCGGTTGCACTACACATCGAGTCATATGAGCACCTGCTGAAGAAAATCCAAAGAAAGTTTCCTCGTTCATTCGGTATGTCGTGAACCCCTCGATGCAAGTTGATTATTACATACCGAACTAAATCATAATTTTTACTATGATAAAATCTTCACAAATGTTAAACAGTGACATATTATGAAAGTGCATACTTTCAAGTTTTATATATTAACATGTGAAGAAAAAAGATAAATTTTATATTTATTGTTTTGCTCTTTGAAAATATTATTGTTGGTTTGATGGTAAAAATTTCAAAAATTATATTTAATATGCAAATAATGTATCCATAAAACAAGTTTTAACATTCAACACTATAGTAAATCACACCTATGATTCATACACTGCAAGAAAATAAAATAAAAGATGGGGGTAACTTTGCATTCTGATGAACTGTATCGTTTTCAAAAGTAAACGTATTTTGCAACATTTTCAGAATTTTTTAACGTTTATGTGCGCAACCAGTCATGTTTAACGTGCTCGTAGAACGTCATTTCGAGTTGACTAGTGAATAAAATAACGTTAAATTGTTAACCGAAGTTTGAAAAACACAAATCGTCCAAAAGAAATGCTCATACGTGTTCCCTGCGCCAAGCGCGCGTAAAATGTGCGCACCTGGTGGCAATTTTTAGAACCCTTAAAATGACCTGGAACGTGCTCTAATTTAATCAGAAATTGATTTGAAGCATTTTAAAATTTCAAACGCCGTTTATGCGCACACTTCCTAATGTTACATGCAATTTTTAATCCATAGAAAGTTAGCGCATGATATAAATTAAACTTTTGCTAAGTTTCAATTAAACATCTTATTGGTTTTTGCCCTATGTTAAATACGCGAAATTCATAAAAACACGCGAAAGTCACGTTGCGCAATTGCAAACGTCGTGAAAACCTTCGCTGCACAACTTTACGTGAATGGCGATATGTTGAGAAAGTTACGAAACGTTATGTTTGCAAGTTTTAGAGATACGCGTCACACAAAATATTACAGAAAGAAAGAATAAGAAAAAAAAGAAGAATATGATTTCGTACAATCACAAGGGGTTATCCAGCAACTTCGTTGCGGATAACCAATGATGTAGACTTCAAGTTTTTGGAATGATAAATAATCTTCTAATTCATAACTGAATCATAATATACTCCACTGAAAAACTTATCATTCAAATATGTCACTGTCGCCATATTATAATTGAAATAAAACACTGCTGGTTAATAAATATGCAAATATATATTGAGTATAGTAAAAAACAGCTAACTTTGCACATGCTTCTGATTATAATACGAACGGTGGGATGATTTAACATTGTAAAGTTCTGTCTACACTATCAAACTAGTGTGATGTGCCCAAATATGGTAGTGGTATTCTTAAATATGGTAGTGATATGACATCATCATGTCCATATATAGGCATATCACATTGTTTTGTCACATAAAGTTTGATAGTGTAGACACAGAGCTTTAGTGTTACTTAATCAACACTTATATGATGATAGTTTAACTACTACAAAGGAGGTTTGCATCAGGGAGGTAAGTTAATTGGTTAGATGTGTGGACCAACTCTGAAGTAACTGCAACTGTACTGGATAAATAATTTTATCCAGTAACCAACATTTTCAAGATAGAGTTAGTCACTCTTAGTTAAAGTGTAATTTTGATTTAGAAATGCTTTTACGATTCTTCAAGTCCAAAGAAATTTGATCTACGACCATTACCATCCCGTTGACGTTTAACAAATGAAGTCACGGATGAAACACAGTTTCCAATAAAGTAATCAGCCTCTGACATGAAGTAGAGATCTTGTAATAAGTTTAATTTAGAGGCAGCTGTATGTACTTGAATCTACAAAATAAATAACAATTTTCAAAAGCTGTGGCTTAGTGTTGTTTAAAAAAAGTATTGAACAAGGATGGAAAAAATTTAACATTTTCAGTCTTTGGCTGCTTGCTCTCCCTGTATTTTTATGTTTAAAAAAAAAAATAAAGTTTTATTTATCATGCTTATAATAAATAATAATAATGTTGCAAATTTTCAAACGATGCATTCACATTCACAAATACGTATGGAAACATACTTTCACAATGTTACAGCCAGTAATAAGTGCATATGGTGCTTTGACCTATCCAGGTACCCATTAATACACCTGGGTAGAAAGAGGTGCTTTGATCTATCCAGGTACCCATTAATACACCTGGGTGGAAAGAGGCAAACGGAAGTGTCTTGCCTTAGGATACAGGTAATGTGACGAGAATGCACTGGACTCTGACACTGGGAGTTGAGTAGACCATGGGACTAGATCAGGATTGAACCCTTGGCATTGGCATTGGGATTGGAAGGCAAGCCGTGTTAAACACCAAGCTACAGCTCCACTAAGTTTTTGGGGTATTGATTGTGACTAAAAATGCAGTTGCCATAAATGAAAAACAAATATTATAACAGAATACATACGTTTTTTGGTTCTAGAATTTCCTTAAATTGTTTCTCATATGCATTGTTATCTGTTGCTATATATAAATGTTTAGCACCCTCTTGTTCTATTACTTTGGTGGTAAAGGTCAATATTTCCGCTTCACTTGGCAGGCACATGTCATGTGTCACTGTTTTCTCATCTGGATTGTGGCATTGTGGGGAAGCCATGAACTGTCTTGCCCCTGCAGCATGTTCACAGGCTCTCACCTGGAACAGGTAGAATGTCTTAATTATTTAAAGAAAACTTGATAGATTTTTTCATTTCAATTTCGAATGCACCTTGTTAAAAATGGAAAGGACTTCAGTTAAAATCGTGCAGTTGTTTTTATAAATCATAAAATTATCGCAAGTGACAGAATTGAACTCACAGTCACAGCCATAGGATTGGACAGGTAGACAAGCATTTTTTTAACAAGAAAAGCTTACAATTCCTCTCTAGTAATTTAAAAATATGAATTGATAATCCACAAAACATAAGTTGTCACCTAAAATGTTTGATTTAAATAAACATCTACTTAACATCTACTCTATTAGGTAATATGATACAACACATTTTATTTCAATGTGAAATCCAATTGGTGTTATTTAAATGTACCAACAATAAAACCTACCCAATCTAAGCCGTTCCTAAGATGTATTGCAACAAACTTCTCAGACTTAAACAACCTTTGAATTGTTTCGTTCATTTGGTTTTGCACAGGAATAGCCCATTCCATGTATTTTTGTATGAACCTGTTGCCACTTGGAATTGGGTATGGAGAAGGAGCTCCCTTTAACGCTATAACAGGGTACTCTGATGGTGGGAATCTAAAACATTAAAACAGTAAAAATGTCAGTAATGTCATAATTGATATTACAAAAATCACTTATTATAAAATTATATTAGTAAAGTTAGATTTTTGGCATAGCATCTGTTTCTAATAGAATCAACTCTTTAATTCACAACTGGTGAAAGTTAAAATACATATGTTTTTGTTCTGGGCGGGATATTTCTTTTGTGCATAAGTTGGGGACCCCTCACAATTTGTCACAAACATGAATATTCATTAGTCATATCTTTGCTAATACAAACGCTTTTTGTCGAGCCGTTTCTGTTTAGTCGAGTGGATTAGACATGTGCTTTACATGTTGATGTATGGTGTTCGAATCCCATGAGCAACTTCTTTATACTTTATAGTGAGAGAGAGATTATTTACAGGGTTAGGTTTAGTTATTATAATTCAGCTATCTTTCAAAGGGTCCCTTATGTACGAAAAAAGAAAATCGCGTCTTGGGCCTCATGAGACAAGCCTTTGCTTCTAGTGCGAGCCCTAGATATTATTGTTATAACTGAATAAATGTGTATGAATGAATAATATTCATAGACAATGGGTAATTAAAATTGACATTTTACAGAAAAACTTTTGGATAGCAAAATAAAAGTGTAATTGTAACAGTTTATACAATTTTTTATGGCTATCATAATAATAATAATAAACCGTCTTCTGTTTATCCACCATGCCAAACAACATGTCAAGCATGGTCATATATAACATGCGACAATTTATTGTTTGTGTGAAGTTGTTTATCTTGGGTCATGTCAACAGTGTTTTAACTGTACATATTAGGTTGGTACCAACCAGAACAAGGTCATTAGAAGAATTAAAAGTTCTGTCTACACTATTAAACTTCATATGAAAAAAAAAATGTGATGTGCCAATGGACATGATGATCAGTATCATATTTTGGCATATTACTACTAAATTTGGGAATTTTTTGTCAAATAAAGTTTGATAGTGTAAACAGAGCTTTGGAAAAGTCAAATTAATGATTGTCTTGTAACAATTACCTCTCATTCCATTTTTCTTTAAGGTTATTAAGAGTGATTTCAGAATTGGAGAGGTCAGAATGGATCTGAAGGCTAAATCTCTCCATGTCATCAAAATCAATTTGAAAAGAATCCCAAAAAGGTCCAAATGGAGAACCTAAAAACAACAAAAGTTTTAGTTAAAATTAAATTAACCAATCAAATTTATTAAGAACATTTTATTTCTCAGTAGGGTTTAATGTTCTTGCAGCCACATTTAACCTGGTTGCAATGGAGTTGCAGAAGTAACACAGTGACTTTCCATTTGTTTATGATCATTATGTCTTCTAGTGTTTACCTTTCTTCATTTCACATTTCATCGTTGATGACGCTGGCAGAACACAATAACCCACACGCTGCCCTGGGGGCCAAATTTCCGGTGCTAACCCCTCCATAAAGTCTTCCAACGTGAGGACACGGTGAAACTCCTGCATTCTATCAATTTGAAACCAATCGGTAAAAGGTACATTTACCTAAAGTGAAGTAAAAATTATGAATAATGAACTTAAAAAGTGAGATTAAAAAGCTACCTTACAATTAGAAATTTAAGTTCAGATTTGGTTGCCTGCGGATAAATGGGCAAAGAATTCTAAAGGCAGGCAAAGGGAAGATGGAGGCTGAGGAATACTTACATATGTCCTAAATGGAGGAATAGCAAGTGTTCTGTCAATGGCTTTTGCAAATGCTAAAGAACCAATTAAATGTTCAGCCTGGTTACCAAACCGTCCTTAAATAAAACACAAAAAAAACAGTTAATGGTTAGTTTATTAAGGGAGGTTGTCTAGGTAGTGGTTGTCTGTGTGGTGGTTCTCTTTATGGTGTCTGTCTTGGTGGTGGTTGTTTTGGTGGTGGTTGTCTTGGTGGTGGTTGTCTGTGTGGTGGTTCTCTTGGTGGTGTCGGTCTTGGTGGTGGTTGTTTTGGTGGTGGTTGTCTGTGTGACGGTTCTCTTGGTGGTGTCTGTCTTGGTGGTGGTTGTATTTGTGGTGGTTGTCTTGGTGGTGGTTGTCTGTGTGATGGTTCTCTTGGTGGTGGTTGTCTTGGTGGTGGTTGTTTTTATGGTTGTTTTGGTGGTGGTTGTCTGTGTGATGGTTCTCTTGGTGGTGGTTGTATTTGTGGTGGTTGTATTAGTGGTGGTTGTCTTGGTGGTGGTTGTCTTTATGGCTGTTTTGGTACTTTTTTGTGTCTTTGTGGTTGTTTTTGGTAGTCGGTTGTCTTGTGGTAGTTGTATTTGTGGTGGTTGTCTTGGTGGTGGTTGTCTGTGTGATGGTTCTCTTGGTGGTGTCTGTCTTGGTGGTGGTTGTTTTTATGGTTTTTTGGGTACTTTTTTGTGTCTTTGTGGTTGTTTTGGTAGTCGGTTGTCTTGTGGTAGTTGTATTAGTGGTGGTTGTCTGTGTGGTGGTTGTCTTGGTGAAGTTTGTCCAGGTGTTAATATAGTACTTAGTCCTACTTGTCAATCTATTTATCAACCAACTATGCAGCTAGAAGTACAGAGATAGGATCATGTAAAAAAGCAAAAGGCCCAGCACAATGACTTCCTTCATCAACTTACCCATACATGGACAATATAACAAATATCCTCGTGGGTCAATATCAAGTTTAGCTTTAGCTTGTCCAACTTTTAAACCAGGACTGTCAATAAATGACACTTCAATCGTATCCGTTCCATGTTCATCTGCTAAAATATCAGCTGCAATATCAATATCTTCTAACTGGTTGGGGTTAACTTTTAGGGATAGACTCCATAAAATGAAAATTATAAAGTAACTTGTAGCAACAGAATGCATTGTCTTTAGCTTTTTCATATCTATAGTAAATAAAAAACAATAATAATTAAAATAAAAGAAAACATTTTTTATTTAAAACATTAAGCATCATCATCATCTGTGCTGTGCTTTTTAATTTTTTATGTTGGCATATAGTATTAAGTAATCTCACTTGTTAAAAACTGCACTCTCACTTCTCCATAAAAGGATAGGAGTAGAACCTTAGGCTAAACTAAGGCTTAGCCTAGGGCCAGGAGTAGATGTAGCCAACTGCGTAATAATTTACCCCCGGCCCCAGCTAAATTGCAGAAATAAGCCTAGTACAGAAAATCCCGGGCTTCATACTCTAGGCGACAGGGCCTAGTAGCCTATATAGTCCTTCTTGTGCCTACTAGGCGGCCCTCCTAGTCCTACTTCCTAGTAGCTAGCTACTAGGCCTAGTACAACTACTAGTAGGCTAGCTAGTAAGCTAGGCCTAGCCTCCGCCAGGCCCTAGTAGCTAGCTAGCTAGCTAGGCTAGACAGAGGTACTAGCCACCAGTGTATGTAGGGCTAGCCTGGTTCTAGCTAGACTAGGGTGTGTCAGTTTGTAATATGCAAAGGTGGGAATATATTCTGGAATTAGTCATCGGGCTAACTACAATTAATAACATTACCTTTTTTGATATCATGTTGTGTCTTAATTTGTAAAGTTTGTTGACAAAATCAACTAATATAGCGCCCTCAAACCAACCTTGCTCAAACTCATCACTCAAACACATTTGAAGCTGTTAGCAACAGATCGGAGGTTTGCCATTTAACCATGGAGGTTTAACCCTCTAATAAATTACAATTACAATATTTATTAGATTTTATATTATTAAAAACAATCGTGAAGGTTCGAACCACCAAATCTAGAGCTGAGATCACTCAAAACAAAGCATTCCATTGCGCCACATAATATATACCGAACACCTGATAATAGTCTATTTATACGTGTATTACGTAATTCATCATTACGTCATGCTAAAACCAAAATGACCAGGTGAGATGACATACCGATTTGTAAATAAATAGTGTGATCCGGAATTAATGATTTGCAGCCTAATTAGTAAGTGTGTTCTTCTCAGCATTTATGACGATATTATCTATAAATAGAATAATTCTAAGAAACGATCATGCACACAGAAAACCACATAGTTGTGTGACTGCTGCTGCAAGAAACACATTCCTATAATATAGATTATTTTCCTTGTCAGAATTTATGGATTATCGTTGTGTTAAACACTTCTTTTTAAAGTAGGCCTATACTTTTTTACAATGTAGGATAGTTCAAATTAAACAATAAAATCCCTATTCTTTTTTTAGACAATCTTCAAATTTAAAAATATTATGAAAAAATAAATAGCGTGGCAAAAAATGTTATTTGGTGATTATACCTTTAGTTTTCTAATTTATTTTCACTCAACTTCAGATTTGTATATATTATTTTATATCAAAACATATCCAGACCCCTTCTTTTATTGGACATTTATCAGATATGGTAACAGCATTACGTTGAGTGCATGACTTTTACAGCAGAATGTTCCCACTTTGAGAAGGAGAATGGAAAGTGGGAGAATCAGATTTAGTGTTTATTTCTAGTGAGACTTTAGACGGCTTCCAATTTGTTTTTATTTATTTTACACATAAAATGTATTTTAAAACTAACTGTAAAACAGTTACGGTCATTTCCTTTTCATTGAAAATAACTAGAACATATATTCATAGCCTCAATGTTGCCAATCCCTTTCCGTATTCTTATCCTTTTGTGGTTCCCATCACCTGGCGCAACGCAAGCAACCGCGCAAGCAATTTTACCAATCAAGATGGATAGCTCCCCCGAACTGTCGCTTGTGATTGGTCAACTCATTTTCTTTGCGTCTACGGCACTATAGGAACTAAATTTTAACATATGTTATACTGGGGCTGATTATTTCCTCTTCCATTTTTATTACGTTACTTGAACGGGTAAGAAAATTTTAATATGTTCTGGTTAACGTTAATCTGTTTTATTAATTTTTTTAGTTAATTCCTTATTAGAACATCACCTATAGGCCCATTTAAAAATATTGCTTAATATTGATTCCACTGAAGGTAGCGGCGGATGATCCATATATTGAGAGGAATTATGTTGTGAGTAATCCGATCTTCCAGGACACCAATGTAATTATAATAACATATGTAATTATAATAACATTCCTGCTTCCACGCTGGGTGTTGTAGTTCATATTATTTACCACGTTACTGATTCTACTATATCTTGGTTCTATGATGCAACGCAAGTAGCCTTATTATTAGAACTCGTCTGCGTTTTGTCGATATATGTTGCGTGTACGTTCGACTGTAACCACTGCTACTACATTGCTGATACTTTGTTATTAAATTGTTGTCTCCTCCTCAAGTCTTCTGAAGTAGGCTACTAACGCTATACACAATTATACTTTGTTGTACTATATGCCTACTGCTTTCATACTACTATTAATGAAGGTATTATACTTCAATTCTACTGTTATAGGCCTACTACTAAATCATTTTTATTTCTCTCTTTTCAGTGTAAAATGGCGAACCATACTGACTACGAGAAGAACGTGTTGCATAGTCACCCTGCTGTTAATGTGATACGTTACACTGTGGGAATAGTAGGCATATTTGCAAATCTACTTGTAGTTCTGGTGTTCTTAACCAAGAAAATTTACAAGAAATCATCCACACATTTAGTGATTTTTCACCAGTCTTGGATTGACATGGCTGGTAGTCTTTTGTTCGTCATCTACTATACAAGAGATCCTCCAGTCGGAGTAGCTGGTGAGGTTTTCTGTAAATCAAGAACTTTATTTTGGTATCTGCAGTACGCTTCTACGACTAATTTAGTCCTAGTGACGATTGAGAGATATGTAGCCGTGCTGCATTCAAATTGGTACAGGATGAAGTTTAGCAGACGTAAAAGAAAAGAAATGATTTTAATCATTCCTCATTTTACAGGAGTGTTCATGGCCTCTTACTTGGTATTAGTTGCTACTATTGATGAAGACAAGCCCTGGTTATGTTATTACGATATAAACAGTTCTGGAAGATGGTTTCAAGTCGGCTCTGGTGTATTTGTATTTCTTATTTCTTGGTTTATACCAACCACACTCATGATATACTGTTACGCTCGTATTTTTAATATGATTAGGAACAAATCAAACATTGAAATTTCAAGAGGTCAAACTGAACCAACAAACGAGATAGGCCTAGGCCTACAGAAAGAAAACAGAAAACTAACAAATACAGCATACAGTAGAGTTCAGCAAAATCTTATTGTCACACTCTTCTGTGTTTTTATCGCGTTTATAATCACCATTACACCAAACATTGTTTTGTACGTGACTTACTTGTTCTGTAATTGTTTCGAGCTTAACTCAAGTAACGTGCATGAGGTAACTGTAACGCTAATTGCAGTCAATCTAAGCGTCAACCCATTCATTTACTCGTTCAAGTTTAACGACTTTCGAAAAGGATTGTACCAACTAAGAGACGAGTTGTTGGCTAAAGTAGGAATTGACATGTCTGAAGCAACCACCACAAAAGATGATCGTCATGTAAATAAACTTTAGATCCATAACGTTACATCAGGATCGTAGCCAACATCACGCTTGATCGGGCTTCTACATGACAGATTTTTACCGAAAACATCCATAAGTTCATTATTTAATTATCTTCGTACACATTTAAAATAATTATTTTATTTTTGTGCCTGTTTTGTTGCGTTAACATCATTTAAATTCACATTCATATAATTATCTTTTATGTCATCACAATGATTGATTCCTAAACTTCATCAGTAAAATTTTTAAGGTACACACACCAAACACGTATCTAGATGACTTTCGATAGTCAGTTAATATCTACCTAGTGACAGCTGCAGAATCGGACGACGCGCTGTACTAACTTTACTTGGACAATCTATCAACTTTGCTTATGTGTTTTACACATGTGCTTTTAAATGTATTAATTAAATTGGACATGTTATGATGCTGTAGTAGACACTCCTTTAATAAATAATAAATATTTAAATAAATATAAACAGTATTCCTGCCAATCCTTTTCCTGTTCACATTTTACACGTTATGTATTATTATGGTAATTCCGTTTTAATTAGAGTATAACATTTCCTCAAACAATAAAATCGTGAAATTGTGCTGACTGTGTAAACTCGTTTTTTAGTATCTTTTTTGCTCACTGGTTCACGCATGCGCCGCATGGCTATTATCTCACAATAATCTTACGAGATGAAATAATACATTACTCTTCTGCTTTACTAAAGCTCTGTCTACACGATTAAACTAGTTTGTCAAAAAAGTGTGATGTGCCCAAATATATAGTAGTGATATGCTTAAACATGGCAGTAAAATGACATCATCATGGGAACATCCCAATTTGTTGTCACATAAAATTTGATAGTGTAGACGACGAAAGAGATTTAATATAAAATAAGTCGAGTGTATTTCTATGTTTCCTCAGTTTGTCCATGCGCTCACAAACTTCTATTGTATCTACGGAAACGTGTCAAGTACTTTATTTCCTATGGTATATATACACTTTAGTTCACTGTAGCCATAAAGGTAATGGATACGAGAAGTAACATGAACTTTAGTACTGAGTCTAGCCTATCTAATTTATGTCCAATATGCTGCACATAATAGTCACTAGAGAATTTAAATAATTAATTTGTTCAGCTATTCATAATAACTAAATTAAATTAAAAATGTCTTTACTAATAAAGATTATTGCTTGCATCTTATTTGAATATTATGAGTTGTGATAAATATTAACAACATACACATCCTGAATATACTAATATAAGCGGCTGTAGGCATATAATGGTTCAACTTTACAGTTTTGAAATATTCCTAAAATGCATGCCTACAATATTAATTTCAATAAAACTACAATTTAAACTGTAGTACTGTATATAGGTCTAGCCTATCTAATTTATGATGTTAAATAAAACTGGCTGTATAGTCACTAGAGAATTTTTAATTAATTTGTTTAACTATTCATAATAACTAAATCAAATATTGGTTTCCGCAAATGTCTTTACTAATAAAGAGTACGGTATTGCTTGCATTTTATTTTAATATTATGAGTTGTAATAGTACTAATAAGAAAAAACGCATCCTGAATATACCATTATGAAACTACTGTAGGCCTATAATGTTTAAACTTTACAGTTTTGAAATATTCCTAAAGAGTATACCTACAATTAATTTCAATCGCATAACTGGAACTTTAACAATTTCAAAGATTAGCACTCGGTGATATTACTATATCGTATTTGTTTTGTTTATTTGTTTGTCTATACTGTAATTATATTGATATAGAAAGTTTTTCCGTCATGTATAATAATACTCCAACTCAGTGATGCGTATTAGGTTTTAGTAAGGTATTAGCATTGCTCCGCCGCATTATAGAGGAATACGCCACAGAGGTCTCTGCTGTCATTTCGATTTAACAGCGTAAGAACGACCACAGACACACAGCTGAATGTACATGTTCTGCTACCAGTAGAATGTATGCCAGTGTCATAATAATAATAATACGTCGAAGAAAACAATAGTATGAATTCGAGATCTTGCTGTAGAATATAGGCCATAACTGAACTGAACTATAGGCTGTTTGAGGTCGGATCATTAACAAATTATTAAAGTAAGTAAAAACAATGCATTTCATACTCTTATTATTACACAATCCACATCAATTAAAGTGTTGTGTCAATAATGCAGCCCGTACCTAATGCCATGAAACAGTATAGGCCTAGATGCAGAAACAGCCAAATGTTTGAACAATTTGTGTTTTTACATTTCGTAAAAGCAATGTATTTTTACCTCTTTTATATTATTCTGAATCCAGATAAGCACAGGCTTAAAAAATCCTTGACTCATTTAGTGATTCCGTTCTAATGGACTATAATGGGATAGAGTGTCATACCATTTTTATCATAAACAATATATATGCGAAATTCAGTGTTAAATTGTGAGCTATTGATATTGCGGTGAGATACAGGATTTAATCCTAATAAATAGTTTACTGTATTTGTATAAAGGTGCCACATAAATTATAATATTATTAACAAAAGTTTAACAAAGCTATGATACTTCTTGACACATGTGGCAATTGTTGGATGAAGTGATCAAACATAATAATAATTTTACCTAGTACTGTATTTAGATCCAGTATCATAACTAGGACAATTCCGTATTACAGCATCACATGTGATACTGTATTACAGAATTTTTCTACTGAGCAAATATGTCTTTTATGAAGATACAGAATCTGGAGAATTGGGTATTTGTTGGCATTAGAAAATTTAAAAAAAATTGCATACATAATAAATAATATCAATTAGAAAGACAGTAAGACAAACTAGAGAAAATAATATATTTTAAAGTCAAATCCACCAAAAGTTCGTAATTCACCATGGACCATGATTTTATCCATACACAATTCAAACCAATTATATATCTCATGGAAAGTCAATGACCTTGCAACTAATGAATCTTTGAATATTATTTTTAATAACGTCTATACCATTATTGTTCTAATGCAATCATAACAATTTACAGTAATTTACATATTGCATTATTACATATGAAGTATTATTACTCTGCGGTTATTATATTTATGACTGGTTTCAATTTAGGCCTCGCAACTACAATAATACTAAGTGATATCTGTAGGTTATACAGCTTTTTATAGTGATTTCTCAATTAAAGTAAAAGCAATATATTTTTTTATTTTTTTTTGTTTATTTAATCGGTATAAAAAGACTCAAAATACAACTCATAGTTGAAATGAAGAGCTTACATATGAAAATGATAATTCACATAAAACAAAGTTAAACGAAGAAAAAACACATTAAGGCCTATGAAACAGTAATAATTACTGTATAATTCATTAAATAATTATATGGCCTATTATGAATACTTACTTTCTTTATTTTCCATTCACATGAACTTTATTACTGTATAGGTCTAGCCTATCTAATTTATGTTTTTCAATAAAACTGGCTGTATATAGAGAATGTCATTAATTAATGTGTTCAACTATTCATAATAACTAAATTAAATATTGGTGTCCGAAAATGTCTTTATTAATAAAGAGTATTCCTTTCATTTTATTTGAATATTATGAGTTGTGATATTTTATTAATAAGAACAAACATTTCCTGAATATACCATTATACAACTACTGTAGGCCTATAATATTTAATTTATTAAAAATATTCCTAAAGAGTATACCTACAATTAATTTCAATCGAACAACTAGAACTTTAACAATTACAAAGTTCGAAAGTATAAAATCATAAAAAATGGCAAGTCATATAGGATGTCTTAAGAAGACGGTTATTTCAGAAAAAGAGAAGAAATGTTTCACTAGAATCTTCTTTTCTATTTAAAAAAAATATTTGAAGTTTCTAGGAAACAACCTCTATTTAAAGTAATGCAATTGCTTAGTGTTAACAATACTGTTATAAAGACACGCGACATGTTTTAATTAAAATTCAAAATATAATAATGTTTCTTCTTTTGTTTAGGAGTTTGCCAATCAGAAATTATTCATGCGATTATCTAGCTTAGTAGCAGAAGTATTAGCAACTAATATACAATGTTTAATATCCCCGTAATGATTAATTTTAAATTTACTTAATAATATTAATAAAAATGAAAATAATTATAATCTAAATTGTAGATGTAATCATTGTCACGCAACAACAAAGTATACAAATACCACTTACAACACAGTACCTCACTTTCACCTATCTTTCTGTCCTTGGTAAATTCTATTATAAGCCTACTATTGTTTCCTTCCAGTTACACAACAATCGAAATATAAAACAATTGGTTTCTGACGAAGTTACCTTGGTACGCAAATTCCCAATGTTCGACCATATTACATTATCGTTTAAGCCTGTTTTCCTTCGTTAACAGTTCAACGATGATCGTTTCAACGATCAAGTTGAAATTATAACGATTCCGAGTACCTTTTCCTGCAAATCGTTAACATTTCAATGTTTACGTAGAAGATTGCCGATTATTGTTAACGATAGCGTCGAATAACTTGACAGGAAAACAGGTTTTATGCACTATTTACTTTCTATATTGTGTATAAAAACGTCACTGTATTATCTCTTTAAATCTGATTTATCATTTTCTTTAGGCATACAGTACTAATAATAATTTAGATACACATTAGTTTAGTGTATTGTTTTCAACGCCGTCGTGTCTCGCGTCATGATTGGTCAACTCACTTGCGTTGTGCTTACGTATTTACGTTGCGTCCAATAGTGGAAACAAGTTTAAAAGTGTTGATCGTAAATTATGCTGAAGTAAGCTGTTTCTGCTGCATTAATATTAAAAAGGTTATAGTTACCGTTTGGACGCAACGCAAGTGAGTTGACCAATCATCGCGATCCATTGCGTCGTGAATGGTTAATTATTTGCGATGTGCTTCGTTTTTGCGTGGGAACGAAGCTTAATAATGTATACATTATAATGTACACACGAATCTCTTTATACCAGCAAACTACGTTGACTAACTCTTACTTTAAGACCTGAAGTTACCTGGATAGTAATTACATTATTTTACAATTATAAAGTGTTCTTATTTTTTATTTAGGCGTCCAGTTTAAATGGCTAACGTTACAGACTACGAGAAGAATGTGTTGCATGGTCACCCTGCTATTTTGGTAATCCGTTACACCATTGGAATTGTAGGCGTACTAGCTAACCTTCTTGTCGTATTGGTTTTCATTTTCAAGAAAATTCAAAAGAAATCCTCCACACATCTTCTGATTTTCCACCAGTCTTGGGTTGACATGGCTGGTAGTCTGATGTTCGTCATCTACTATACAAGAGATCCTCCAGTCGGAGTAGCTGGTGAGATATTCTGTAAATCAAGAGCGATATTTTGGTATCTGCTGTACGTCTCGACAAACAATTTAGTCCTGGTGACGATTGAGAGATATGTAGCCGTACTGCATTCAAATTGGTACAGGATGAAGTTCAGCAGACGTAAAAGAAAAGGACTGGTTTTAATCATTCCTCATTTTATCGCACTTGTGATGGCTATGTATTTGGCAGTTGCTGCAACAGTTAATAAAGACAAGGCCTGGCAATGTGACTACAATGTTACTACAAGAACTTTAGAGGTTTTATCTGGTATATTAGTCTTCATGTTTTGTTGGCTTATACCAACCACACTCATGATATACTGCTACGCTCGTATTTTTAATATGATTAAGGAAAAAGTAAAGATTGAAGTTTCCCGATCTCAACACGATTTAACCAGTTCAGGAGGAAAACAAAATTCCGTAACCCCTAAGAACAAAATGTACGGTAGAGCTCAACAAAACCTTATTGTCACACTTTTCTGCGTTTTTATCGCGTTTATAATTTGCATTACACCAAACTTTGCGCTGTACATGACGTATGCGTTATGTAGGTGTTTCGAGTTCAACTCGAGTCCTGTACATGAGATAACTGTAACGCTACTTGCTATAAATCTAAGCGTCAACCCGTTCATTTACGCGTTTAAGTTTAACGACTTTCGAAAAGGACTGCAGAAGCTTAAACAAGAGTGTTTGGTTAAAGTTGGATTTGACGTGTCTGATACCCCCTTCACGGAAAGCACAGCAGATGAGCCTGACACAAACGAACAATTAAATAATTAATTTACAATTTTAAGTAAAAAAGTCGAAAAATATATTTTATCCTAATGGCATTGGCTAATTGTTCATTCATTCCGATGAGTAGTTATTATAATTGTCTCTATAAATACAAAATCGAAAATATAACAGCTGTAACTGATAAACAAGACCGTAAGTCGGCCCAGAAAGGAGGGTGTGAAGATGTGTTTGTGTGTGTGTGTGGGGGGTGGGGGGGGGGGCGTTGATTCTTTGTTTGTACGAAAAATAGTGTGTATGCAGATTGTTTCTCCAAATTATTGATGTCATTTAATATCTTCAAAAAGGGAGCAACGTAGATGTTCCATATCACAACATGAAAATTAACTCAATTTTATTATGTATACAAACAAAACTGTCAACTCACTTTTTGTTAAAATATAATAACAATTATTACAATGTAGGCCTGTGTATTCCTTGAAGTCTAATTATTTGATAAAAGCAACATCATTAGATCATTATAGTCTATTATTATATCCCACACGTTATACACAAATTTGTACAAAAGGCCCACATGTAGCATTGTTCTGCAAACTTACGTACATGAGCTCCTCAGAAATAATATGAACTCCAGTGGTTTGAGCAATTTCTGACAACTTAAAGTGATGTATGACAAAACTAAAGATTCAGATTCAATTTTATTTGCCAATTTAAAATGGAAATAGTATGAGTATATTTTTAACATTAAATTCTAAAATGTATATTAATAAAGTTATTACTATATAAAAATATTTAAACATACTTGAGATAATTATTTTAAAACAATCAATAAATAACGTGTATTATTTACAGAAAGACAGATAGTGAACGCTAATTTAATTTCAACTAAATATAGGAATAAAATGGATGGAATGTACAGAGAGAAAGGCTGGAATTGGAATAATGGAATTGGTGTTAATGTCTGCAATCTGGACACGAACAAGATATAGGACATAGAGAAGCACTGATGCACTATGATGGCAAAATAATTATCTCTAACAATTGGCTCTTCTACTTTCATCCATTCGTCATCAATATTAGATACTAACAAATAGCATGAGAAAGTGAAAACAAAAATATGTATATACACCAAGGTCTAACATGATAATGGTGTTGGAAAAATTGAAAAAAAAATTAAACATGGGAAAACGGAGTGAAATACTTGGTGAAATCAAAGATTTTAGAAAGTATTTTAAAGAATCAGCCTTTGGTAAAAAATGCAGCGACCGACAGAGGGCGCAGTATTTGAAAAATTAAAATTGTCATCCCTTGTAATTGTAGACTTCATTCATTCAATCGCCGGAAAAAATAAACTTTAGTTAAAAGTATTTATATCAGTTTAGTCAACTTTAGATTGATTAATAAATAAAAAATAAAATAATAAAATATACTATAGCTCATAGTGAACTTAATAAAACAAAACTCATTTGACTTCTTCTTGTCAATTTGATCATTTTTTAACAGTTTTTTCAGGTAAATAATTTTGTTTTATTACATTTTTTGTCAAAGTGAATAACTATAATGTGACAATAAAGTGGTTTATTCAGGGAGTTGTAAAATAAATTTTACAACTCCCTGGTTTATTCAACAACAACATAATTAAAAAAGTTATTTTTTATGGGGACAACTCTATCTGGTGATGATATGGAAAAAAGATCTTAAGATCTGTAATTGCGCCACCTACCGGAAATGACGCATTGTTTTTTTTTCTCGCTGATCTAGGCCTAGCCTTCACTCTTGATGTAAATACACACTCAAAAGTCTGAATTTTCTGTGGGAAGTTCAGCGTTATTTGTTATTGGATGGACGGTGAGTTAGACATTTATTTGTAGACTTACGATATCCGTAGTATTTTGTTTTATTATGCAGCCTGTGCTTATCATATGACATAAAATTAAAATAACATAAAGACTCCAGAGACCAAGCTAGGCTAGCTAGGCGTAGGGGCCTACAGTACAGGCCTAGTACCTGGTGCGGTTAAGTAGGTCTAGGCTAGGCCGCGTTTACCTGAGAATGTCAGTGAAGAGTATGTTGGACCTAGGCCTAGCTTTATCATCTGATAGCTAGTATGTTAGGTTTGTTGATTGGCTAGGCGAAGTTTGTCAATTATAAATGACCACCCGGGGCCTTCATAATCATTCATAATCATATATTTTTGTTAAATCCACCTTTTTAACGAAACGAAAGACATCTTCGATTGTTGTTGACAAACACAATGCTGTGCAGGGAAGCGTAACCAACAAAAATAAAATAGCGTTTTCATGGGATTTCAGGACCCCATGTTAATTAAAAAATCATAACACTTATGAATTGAGGGTCGTATGAGAAAACAATGTTATTGTAAAATGATTTTGATTCGTTCTCTTGTTTATTTCTGTTTATTTGTGTGATAAAGTCACTAAAAGATGATACTGTTATAATGGCTTTTTCATATTCTTATGCTCATATCATTTTTCATGATATAGACATTATGCGCAGCATATTACCAACAGAAATAACATAATGTGTCTTAGTCAAGTACATTTTTGGAGAACAAATATTAATACTTTTAAATCATTCTTTAACGAACAGTTGTACAGTATGGATATAGGCCTAGTATGGATATTTCAAATTTAAGTAATCTATGTTTAGGAAATTAAAACAAATTTTCTTTGTCTAGGCCTTAAAACTATAATACATTTTTGAATAAGAATTTCAGTAATTTACAGAATATACCAAATTCCTAAAACATCTTTATTTAAACAAAATTCAATCTACTGTATTATTCCTAAGTTTAAAACTGAATATTGTTATATTTTGGAATAAATTGTGGAACGTGTAAAAATAAATCCATATTTGCTATTAATAAAAATATGAAAGCCGTTAACAAATTATTAACAAAATACTAATATTCTATCTTACAGTAGTATAAATTCCTATAATTCATTTTTGTTGGCCTTTTCTATATCATTGTCTGGTTTTATTCATATCATTTCATGGTTGACCAACGACGTTCTCGGTTCTGTTGTGTTGATCTTATCTCACGATCTGATCTCTATTGTTGCAAATTGAATTAACGTTGTTGTCTGCAAAAATACCCCGCAGTTGGATATGTTCAACTGCAGCCTACATGTTTTGTATTGTTCTTGGGTGCTTGGGAAATTGTGAAACAGTGAATGCTGTGATATGAATCACCGGGAAAAAGAATACATTTAGATTTGTATGCATAGAGAATATTTCAAATTGTTTGCTCAACCTACAGTCAATCATTAGACCATGACATTAGGAACATACATTCATTTAAATTGCTACAATGTGTATTCCTTTCTCAAAACAAGGGATATGGGTCATTTTCACAGACAGACAGACCGAGTGTGTTTGCATCATTGGCAAAACTCTGGTCATGTTAATATCACATTACCAATTGGCCTGTCATAATAATTAATACAGTACAAAACGATTACCTGTACAAAAAAACTGAACTATTACAGAATATAATGAATTTGTTTCAAGTAAATATAGTGGTACAAATGAGGCATCCAGCTGTTGTAAAGAAATTGGTCTAAAACGAATTTTTAGCTCCAAAAATAGCTTTATAACTTTATAGCCAAGATTTCAAATCTACCCCAGCTCAATTTTCATCGGTCGTTTGTTTTAGGTGGAGAGAGAGGAAAAGTTTTAAAAGCTGTATCACACTTTATTTTACCCAAGACAAATACATGGGTGTAATTATCCCATTTGATTCAGATTTCGATTATCAAAAAACGCCGACAGGAATGAATTAACTCGGGCTCTTAATAAGGACTAGGCCTAGTCCAGTTTAATTTTACTGGGCAAGTGGGACTGCCATGTTTTAGCGCATTTGATTCAGATTTTCATTATCAAAAATTGAAAAAAAAGTAAATTATGTCGGGGCTCTTAATAAGGACTAGGCCTAGCCCAGTTTAGTTTTACTTGGCAAGTGGGACTGTCATGTTTTAGCGCATTTGATTCAGATTTCCATTATCAAAAAGTGAATTAAGTCGGGGCTCTTAATAAGGCCTAGCCCAGTTTAGTTTTACTGGGCAAGTGGGACTGCCATGTTTTAGCACACTAACTCTATCCACACCATTTTGTTGCTAACAAGACATATGATGACTAATGATAAAGTGTGTGGAATTCTGTTTATTGTTGAACTAGTCTGGCTTTTGTTTTTCCTTTCTATGAATTTGTTGAAGGTGAAGGCCAATCGTTGTTCTGACATTATTTTTTCCCCTAAATTAAATTTTGTAATACAATACTTAGAATTACAATTAACTTTTCCATTTAAAATATAAACAATTGAAATATTAACAACAAAATAATAAAAACATTTCAAATGTCTTTCCTATTTCTATTTTGTTGACTACTACAGTAGCTATTTATCATGGTATAATTATGCAGGTGATTTCCAGTATATTATTTCCTGTACAAAGTAAATAGTACAATGGTATCACAGTCTATACAGTAGTATTATTACTAGTATAGTATACTATTATTACTGTATTTTCTAGAATTTACTGAACATTTGTTTAAAACATAGAAAATTTCAGAATGAGTGTGTAGTTGTATTCTTCTTGTACTATATGTTCCAAACTATTTTAATAAATATATATATTTTTTTTTTTTCAGGTCACATGACCATTGGAGTGATGTCATTGATCAGCTAGTGTGTGCCACACCTACTAATGTTACAGACTGATATAAGCCAGGTGATTCTGTCTCCATTTTCAAACCGCTTTTTACCTCTTTTTACCTCTTTTTAGTTTTTTCCATCGTCAAGTTCTTATGCCTAGAAACTATAACAATTACTATGGCAACTACTACAATGGCCGCCAGCAGCAACAGCGACGAAACTGGCGAGGTCGTTATGAAGACGGCGATCTTGAATGGGACAATTATGATTTGGGAAGTGGAGGACAACGCAACGTAAAAGACAAACGTTACCATAATCGTAACAATCCGAATCATTTTCACCGCTACTCCAACTTCCCGTCGTCGACTGACTCGGAATTGGAATGGGATGATTATGATCTACGACAGAAACAAGAAGAGTGCTTAGAAGGGCTGGAGTCAATATTACCTTTGGTTCGACATTTTTCTTTTGCATTTTTGCACCTTGTTCAACTGTTTTTTCTACGATCCACTGTTATCAGTAACAAAAAAATACTAATAAACTCATCAATAACACTAATAAGAGCAATATAATATTTTCACTGCTGTACAGTATAATACAAATAATAATAGTGTGACTCCTCAATGTGTTAATAATAATACTTTCTTGTACTTCTGGGGTCAACAAGGTCCCTTTCAAACACATTACAAACCCATAATTCAACTACTAATTACAAACAATGTGATACTGTTGGCAGTTCTTGTGGTTTGAGTTTATTGCTATGTAACAATTAACATAATTTTCAGTTTTATTTTATGTTACTTTGTAGTGCATGTATTGTTGGAAAAAATTGAAACCTTTTAAAATTATTTCTTCAGGTAGTAGATGTTTAGATACAGATAAGAGAAATCATTTCCAACTAATTGCATTTACAGCAGTTACCATAAAACATTATTATTTTAGTATCTGTAATAAAAATACTAAATTCTAATGTTATTATAATGTAAATGTTTTTAAATGATGAAAATATCTGCTTATGTACTGTAGTCGATAATTAGAATTGGAAGTCCAATTAATGAGTTTTCCTTTGAAATAAGGTAGGAAATTAAATTGAATTTGTTGATGTTGGTAGTTTTTGTCCATACTCCACTGTTGGCAAACATCCAAAAATAGTTTAAATGACCTTTGACCTTCCTAATAAAACGTCCTCTTGGGTATAAATTATAGAAATTAATTTTTTTTTAAACAAAGAAGGTACTGTAACTCAAGGCTGTTTTTAGTATTTACCGAAAATAGATCAACAATTTTCTTTTTTTAACTTCTAAAACATGATTGTAAACAGATTAGATTGAACTAGAAACAACAGGTTTCTAAAATGAAACCATTTAAGATGATATTAAACAAATGTATTTAGTTAAAAACATAGTTACTTAGACACTGTTAATTAATGCAAAAGGTTGATTGTTAATGTTACTTCTTTTTTTCTGGTGTATGTTTGGATATTTTCATATTCTGGAGCTTTCGGTTTATGACAGCTGGCGACCCAACTGGGTCAGGTCAATCGATGTGTCGTGGGTCGGCTTCTAAACCTAGAAACGATCAAACTGTTAGGAGAGCGGGAGTGAAGAAACGCATAGCAAAATCCACGCATGCGCACAGGGAATTAACATTTGGTTATTGTTCGTTGCCAATTGAATAGATCTACAGTATATTTATAGGCTCCTCATACAGCTCCATGTCTCTTATCTTCAAGTTCTAATATAAAGCAAAGTCAATCTCAAAAGTTTTTGTAATTTGTTGTAAATGTTTTTATTTCCATTCTTGTCATGCATCTTTGGACAGTGAGGTTTGTTGGGCAGAAGGCTAAGCTGTAATTGAATAAATTACCACAAACTATATTGAATGTCCCCTGAACCTTTTATGATTTAATACCTTATTCCTTTCTTCTTCTCTTGGGATTAAGTGAAATGCTTGTTCTTTCTTTGTTGAAATAGGAAAAGGAAAAGTGTGGTTAAAATGCTGATTAGTTTTAAAAAATAAAATAAGTTTTTCATGGTTTGGAAGTCTTACATTTTTGAAAAATTTTTTATCGATGTTATAACCTGGACTTTTAAATCTTTCTGTTATAAATCTGCTTTAACCAAGCTTTTGAATTTCGCCTCACATTAGTCTGAGATGCAATTTCTCAAAATGTATTTTTCCCCTAAAAAATGTAAAATTTTAAAATCAGAAAATTGTTTTTTTTTTAATTTTTAGATCCAGTTTTTGGCCAAATGAAAAAAAAAAATTATTACGTGACTTAAAATTGCATTTCAAAACATTTTTTAAGGGATACAATAATATATCTTTAACATTTAATGTTTTATTTATGTCATCTTTAACTTATTTCATTTTTTTCTTTTCTTTTAATTTTCCCTCTTATTACTGGATCTTCCTTGCATGGCAGGCTTTACTAAGGTAACATTATCATGTTGATCCATGTAGCATTGTGTTTCCAAGGTAACATCCGTGTACACCCAATGTATACTGTTAAAAAGTAATGCCTCTATGTTGTGCTGTATGCCTTGCATTTAAAATGTTTATTTTTAATATTTATTTTCATTAAAACAAATTCAACATTTTTTTTTTCATTTTCCAAACACACTTATCAATCAAAACATGTTCATTGATATAATAATTGTGTCCCTTTAGAAGGAATAATTATGTGATTGGTTTTGTTAAATTGTTTATATATTATTATTTATTATATGATTTATATCATAATTTGTTGTTGTTGCTGTCCAGTGTATGTTTCTTATTGTTTCTGCCCAGACTTTCCTGTGTCTTATGTGTTTTGTTTCTCATCTAGTATGTCTTTGCACTACTGTATTTTTTCTTGTTTCTGTTAAAATTCTGAAATGTATTCGTTTTTGTTGTTTCTGTCTTGTTGTGTCTTAAATGTGTTAATTTTCTTTCTGGTTGTTTTTATCTTGTTTCTTGGTGTTTCTATCTTTTGTCTTAAATGTGTTCCATTATTGTTTCTTGTTGTTTGTCAGGTGATTTTTCTTTTCTTTTTCGTTTTTGTTTCTTTGTTTTTTGTTTGCAGCATTCTTGACAATGTTGTAGCTGTAACCTGTCAGTAATGCATGTTTTCATATACTATTCTTCTATTTTAGTTCACAACCTCTGTTTACAGTTATTTTCCGTGACTCTGCAAGAATTCATGATACTTTGACCCTAAACCACTCACCACCACATTGTACTTTACTTTAATAAGATGCATGTGATTTTCATTTATATTTCCCTCTGTTTATTCTCTCGTCTATCTTTAATTTAAGAATTTTCTAAACTTTTAAGAGTACCTCTTTCAACACAAACATAATATAACACATAAAGAAACCTATTGGTTTTTTGTCTTTATTATCAATTAGTAATAACAGTCTTTATCTAGGTCTAACTAATGGAACTTTTCAGGCACTCAATTTGGCAAAAACTATGTGAGACGGACTAGGGGAAAAGCATAACCCCCTTCTACTGTATTTTATCCAAATTTAATTACTAATTTAATTACGGTATTCATTCCTTGGTTTCCTAATAATATGTCTAATTTATTTTTCTACTATAAAAGTAAAAGATAAGATAGTATTGTTCAATTTTGTTTATTTTATAGGGATGATCTTGGTATTGTTTTGTGAGGTTCGATATACTTTATTTAGGGATCTTATTGAAAATGTGTAAACAAGTGTCTAGGCCTACTGAACATGATGCATTTCAAACTCTCTGATTTTCAACATTGCAAATTACTCAAAAATACTTTTGACTACTATACATTTTTTTTTATTTCTAAATGCTAGACATTAATTTATACATTTTAAAATTAAGAGATGCTTACTATATTATATAACTTGAAATGAAATAAAATTTAATGACAAAAAAGATTCAGAACCATCATGGAACCATTCTCAAAAACAACTAAGTAAAATTAACAACTAAATAAAATAAAATACAAAGCACAAAAGGGTGAGAGGAAATACTTATAAACATTTTAAGGTATTTGATTTAATCCAATGTTAAAGGGAAAAAATAAAATGCTATTTATTTATAAACTCAAAAAGACAATGTTTGTACAGAAGTTCAATAAATATAAAGTTTATATCTATAATGATGTTGTATATCATTGAACAGTCTGATTTAAATATTGTAATAGATTGTTATCATTACACTCTTGGGGATCTAATCTTGGAGTCTGATCTACTCTTGACTATTTCCCCAACCCTGGATGCGTTAGTCAGACCACTCAAATGCACCAGTTAAATATGATGCACCATTTAAATAATGATGACATCTGTCTGTTGTAGAAGACAGTTAATGCTGGCCTCCAGCCAGACTGTCTGTCAGTGTACCATGGTAGGAAAAAAATCACCTAATTTCTTCATTTTAACATTGAATTTTTTCCCAACTAAAAGACTAATATTTAAAATTGAAAATATACCGGATATAATGATGTATATACTTTCATAAAAAAAAAATTTGGTTCATTTCTGAAAAACGTCTTTACAATTTTGTAATTATATCAGCTGCTGCTTTTACATATTTTTTTTGAGAGCTTTTCATACTTACGCACCGAATTGTTTAAGGTGATGTCGTGAATAATGTTGCTGAACTTTTGACAGCATAGTAGAATTAAAAGATAAACTTGAGTTTTATGACAACATTTTTGGCAAACATGTTTCGTTGTTACGCCGAACAACATCATCAGTGCAATGACATTTGATCTTAGACGTTCTAGCTATGAATATATATATTTGTTTTTTCCCCTTTGCATTACTATGTTTGATCTTATTGGAGTGGTGTAACTTTATTTTAAATGTCAGTAAAATTTTTGTGACCTAATGGACACAGTAGGTAGATATGTGTAGGAAAAATGCCAACGATGCATCGACTATGGTAATTCAGTATTAGTTCTAGAGACAGTCAATCAGTTGTTAAAAGTGATGATATCCATTCGGTCGTGTTTTGGGACAGTATGGTACAAATTATGACTATAGAAATGCTTTAATGTAGAATGTCAATCAATGACAGGGAGTAGGAATGCTAGTTGACCATACCCAGTAATGTTTTGATCATTTAGGAAGTGATCATGTACAGTACCATTAAATGGTTTATGTTGAAAACGAAACTAAAACTGGCATGCACAATGTTTGTAGCAAATATAATTAACTAATAGTTGAATGAACTGTAAATTTGCTTTATTTTTACAGCAAAACTATCTCAACCAGTTTAGAATGGAATACAATAGACAGATGTTTTGCCCTACTCTGACGTAATTTGTACTTTATACTAAGTACAGTGAGAATACTAAGGCTAGTAATCTGGAGCTTGTGGGTTCGAGTTCCACCCGAGACAATTACTCGACAAACAGCCTGATGCAAACCTACTCTACAGTAGTTACAAATAATTAATTATAGTCTACCGTATGCTATAATATAAGAGAGAACGTTTGTACGTCTTTTCCTAAAATACAAATTCTTGTGAATTGTACTGGGAAGGTTTTAAACAACATTTTAAAAATACCTGTGCTGATAACCGCTTTGTGGCAGATAACTTTTCTATTTAAGATATGAAATATATCTCAACCTGAGAAAATAATACGATAGACTTTAAGTAGTAATTATGATCTATGAGAGAAAGAGAGTTTGTATGTTTGTTCTTACAAATTCTTGTGAATTGTACTGAGAAGGTTTTAAAAAACATTTTAAAAATACCTGTGCTGGTAACCGCTTTGTGGCAGGTATCTACTACTGTACAGTAATCAATAGAAAACATTACCAGTATATTAATTATCTATAAAGCTTTGATATTAGAAGTAGCTGGTGTAGAAATCATGACCAATGACTGTAGTTTCATATTTTATCATTTCTTTCTGGAGTGTTATTTACAGGTGCTTAAAATATTTTGTTGATTACTGTACTTAACATACTGTAGAATGCTGAAATATTGTGTTTGATTTTACACTAGGTAACTGTAGTAGGCAACTCATTAGAAATTTACTATACTGTAGGGTAGATTTGTGGCACATTTTCTTGTTCACTAGTAGTAGTATGTTAAATTGTGATTCTGGGTTCAAGCCAATTTTGTATTTTAGTTCAAGCAAGATCTTGTGTTTTTCTGCAGTATATAACCTTATCACATTTCTCTGCTCAGGTTGTTGTTGTTGCTCTCTCCCTCTCTTTAAAATGTTATGGTGACATTGTATTCTTTAGTCTCTCTCTATCTATCCTTCTCTTCAACATCCAGCTCTAAACAGATTGTTGCTAACTTAATTTAACATAATTGTTTGGTTATTAATTGATCTTGTGGATTCATTATTTGATAAATAAAATAAAAATAATACTATTAATAAAATAAAAATATTTGATTACAATAAAATACAACATTATTGCCCAATAAAATGATGGAAATCATATTGCTCATTGAAAAGCATGTGTTGTGTGGTATCATTTTACGCATGATGCATGAAAAATTTAAAAAAATAGACAACAACCATTAATTGACATAAACCTGTATGTAACAATTCGAAAAAATAAATGCACTAGTAACAGTATGTTTTTTTTAAAATAAATATATTTATTGTTGAAACATGGACAGGTTACATTTTTTGTGCAATGCAAGATGAACACAGATCAATTATAAGCACCTGTCCACACCACTTCAAATGTTAATTATTAACCAACCATTAGATTTGATCCCAGCAAGTTTATAAAGTTTCAACATGTGGTTTACCAATGCGGGATAATTACACTGTTTTTCATTTTTTATATTTTTGTATCTTCACAGCTAAACGAATTAAATAAAGCTCCACGATTTCATGGAAATTTCAACTCAAGGGGTCGTTACAACAGATCATATGGACGCTATCATGATGATATACGAATGCGTCGTTTTAAAATTAATCAGGACTATTTTGTCTTAAACGGATATTCAAGTCTTTCACATAACTGGGAAAATAATCGTGGAAATAAGCATTATAATAATAATAGACGGAATGGTTATGACCGACATAATGGTTACGACAGATACGGATATAAGCGAGATGGAGGTCGTCCTGACCAGAAATTCTACAGTGCACGGGATCGTATAGGTCGTCCATCAAATTTGCCGATTGATGATTGGTTAATGAGCAACACGTTTAGTCTGATGCAAAACAAGCGACGTTTAAAGGATGTTAATTTATATACGTTATCGCCGCAAGATTTAGAACCGTATGACTCTTCGCAAAATGGATCTGTAGCCGATCTTAGTGATTTAGGCTTGTGTAAGTGTAGATTTGGAAATAATGCTTTTAACAACTATCAAACCACGCAAATACATGTTAGAAATAGATTGTGTGATCAGTACAATCCGCGCCCTTCATCGCCTGATAATTACCACTGCGATTGCTATCAACTTTGCAATAATCTCAATTCGCATCATCCATTTTGTGGCGAATGCCAAGATAGGTATAATTTAATCAGAAATAATCCTCATAGCATTGCGTATCTTCAACATATACAACAGTACAGTTTGTACTGGGAAAAAGATTCTGATAACGACAAGATGTTTGGGTTCAAAAAACGTCGTAAGAAGGAGGGCCTCGATAAACTTTCACCCGAGGCATTCGGCCCACAGCAAGGCAATGTTAAGTATAGGGGCGGTAGTTGTAGTAGTAGTGTTGTTAGTAGAGATTCTTATGAAGACGATACTGATATATGTACTTGTGTGCAATTAGATCATAACTTACATACTGTTGAATTTCATTCTAACACTTCTCACAAAACTCTCTGTCACCACTGTTATGGGAAACAGGATAACAAAGTTGATGTAGATCTAGAACTAACCAACAGCTTTTGTAAGGGTGGTTCTGGAAGTAGTCCAGATTTCTTGGGTGCATCTCAAGGTGATCATCTGGTTTTGGGTTCTTCCGGTGACCCTGCTTCCTTGGTGTCGGAAACTGCTGATAGGTGTCTTCGTCAACGACCGGAATCGTTTTATTCGACTTGCACTATATCAGGTAGAAAGCTTAATTCACATTGCTTGCTTGCTTCCGATTCTAACATCGCAAAGTACGATACCATTCATAATATCACTTCTTCAAACATTAATACTGGTGGAGGTTCATTTCATTTTTCACTTAATAATAGACCTTTAACACCACCAGAGCATGACTCAACTAATGCATCTATCTTTACTAGTAGATATACCGATGATGGAAATGATTCTAAAGCAAAATCTGATTCAGCAACAGAAACTAACAAACCTGACTTTACAGTCAAAAGTACAGTCAGAACCGACGTTAATGAATCAAAGGAAAGTCTGATTGATTGTGACGATAACTTCGAAACTAGTATGGACACGCGTTCTGATGACGCTAACATATTTGAAGTGAAAGATATTGATGTCTCCGATTGCCTTATGATAAATGCTTCAAACGACTTTGCCTGTCAGGCTACCAAAGAACCTAATATATTGGTTACTAATTTAAAGGACAGTCATTCAGTTACTGAGGAACTAATACTACTAACCAATAATACAGGAGTGCACACAACTAAACATGATACTAAGCATGCTTGCTTGACTACCAGTGAGATTAGCATAGAAAATAAGGTTGCACCTGACTCATTCACTAAACCATGTATTGAGCACGCACCTACATTCCAGTCGTCTGCCACTGGTTCTTTGCAGACATCCATTTTAGGGCCTAGCTTCTTTTCAGATGATGACCTAGGATTGGATCTGTCGGTTGGCAGAAGTGCTGATGGTGATGACGATACAGTCAGTTTGACTAGTGTCGCAAGTTTAGCTGATGGTACGTTTTTAGCATGCATATTTTTTTTTGTGTCTATTTTATCCATCTCCAGTCCTCAAAATCAGCTTATCAACTTTTCATTTGATTGCCGTTCTCAACCTTTTATCAATTGCTTTATCAACTTTTTACCAATTAGCTTTAAGCTCTGTCTACACTATCAAACTAGTTTGCCAAAAAGTGTGATGAACCCAAATATGGTAGTGATATGCCCAGATATCATGTCCATATATGGGCACATCACATTTTTTTGTCGCATAAAGTTTGATAGTGTAGACATAGTTTTACACTAAACTTTTCATTGATTGGCCTATTTGACTCAAAAGCCCAGACCAGAATATAGTAAAAGTTTCTTTATATTTAAACCATTATTGTTCCAGCTTCTACAACGCCTCTATTTGCCAACTTTACATCATCTAATGATTTAAAGGGTTATTTTAAAATTCAACTTTTAGATAATGGGTTAGGAAAGAAAGCAAAGGCAAAGAAAGCCAAGAAGAGGAAGCGAAAGGGTGGAGAAAAAGGATGTGAAGCCACGGAGAATGACGATGGAAATAAAAACAAAAAAGTTGCACCAAATTTTTTCGTGGCAGTACAAGTTTCAAATCCAAAGGTTAGATAGTTTTTGAAATTTAAATAAATGAGATAAAATAATTTTAGCGGTGCTGTATAAACTGGGGTGTGCATTAGTTTGAATTTATTCTGGTTTATTGAACAAAAAAAGTACAAAACTTAGTGGCGTTAATTTACATCAATTAAATTTAATAAGTAGACAAATTAAGATATAGTATACCAGTATATAACATATAGCAATAACAGTGGTCTCAATCCTTGGTTGGTAAGGCCTGCTTAAAATCCTGCAAATACTATCTGCTGTCTGTTTTCTATCTAGCATTATACCTTTGCTAAAATATCTAAATCTTGAATCTTTTCACCCTGTCTGTTTATATATACATTTATATAGTTTTTTTGTTTCAATATTCTCAATTTGTGATTTGACATAGTTACCAATGCTATTTTTCTTTTCTTTACTTCTGTCTAGATCCAACGATCTCTGCGGCAAGTGCAGAATCACGTTCTAAACTTTGATGAGAAATTAAAGGATGCAATGATACCGTTACCCACAATGCATCTCACCATCATGGTCATGCATCTTGGGAATGAAGAAGAAATTGAAAAGTGAGTGATATCAGTGATGATATTATGGCACTAGAATATTTTTTTTTTGGCCAATATAAACAAAGTTGCAACTTTTCAGAATAAGACATTTCTTAATAATTTGTTTCATTGATCAGGGCCAAAAAAGCACTGGAAGCATCCCACAAAGAGTTATCTGTGAAATTTGGTGAGGAGAAGTTACTGATCCACTTTCAAGGCTTAAGTCATTTCAACAATCAAGTTATGTTTGCCCGTATCTTAGACGATGACAGTACAATCGAGGTCTTGTATAATATTGCAGGTAGGTTTAACTGAATACAATATTATATTACCTAAATATAAGAGGCACAGTAACACATGGTATTGTAGCTTAGTTAATAATAGCCTATAGGTTAATCACAGATACAAAAGTACTACAGGATTGTATTTAATACTTTTTAGTTATACAATTATAATATAATTTGTAAAATGTATACATTCATTCATTAAATTATTTTCCTTATAAAAGTTCAAATATTTCAAAATAATGTATACAGTAAGATTTGGAGAGTTTAACAAAGAAATTGTACAAACTTTGTCGTACAAGAATTGAAACAACTATAATTTATTTCTAATTTCTAGAAACTGTCGAAAGATGTTTTAAAGAACATGGTATATCGTCAACTGGTGAGCGGGGTTTCAAACCCCACCTCACCGTAATGAAACTCTCTCGTGCTCCAAGTCTGCGGAAGAAAGGTGTACGACGCATAAAGTCGGAGGTTTATAAGGAGCATAGTAATAAATATTTTGGAGCACAGGTTATGAGAGGTCTTCAACTGTGCTCGATTACTAAACCAAAGACAGGAGACGGCTACTATGCCAAGCTTCAAGAATTCTATTTTGGAACATATGGTAATTATAAGGTTTTTAGGCACGTTGCCAAAAATTAGCAATAGCAATTTTTGTTTGGACAGAGTCCAGGATAAAAACAAAGAAACTAAAAACCAGTGTGGATGTAAAAAGTCACTTATTTTATTAAATGACAAAACAAATTAATTCTTTTTTTTGTTGTCCTGATATGCATGTGGTAATTAATTCAGGTGAGAAATGTGTAAAAAAGATACCTGGTATTTGGGAGAGGATTTGTTTTTAGCATAAATTTTTGTCGGGCTTGAGAACCTAATATTATTAACTAAGTTTACTATACTACAGATTAGAAATATATTTCAAGAATAAAGAAAATTGGTTCCTTAATAACTTCACAAATAAAAATAAAGAAAACAGTTTTAACATTTTAACATGGGTTGAAATATCAACATGCCCCTTCTGTGGCAATATTTGCCAAATAATTCACTCAATTTCTGAGTGCTTTCATTTGTTTGTTAGCACGATAGCGCCTACAAATTTCAAGTTATCAATCTGAATTTTTTTGGTGTAAATTGATACTTACAGAACATGGCTATTGAAATTCAAGGAAATCAGTTCATCAATAACTTTATTTTTTTAACACGGGCAAAATATCAACATGCGCCCTCTGCTTCACTCAGTTTCTGAGTGCTTTCACTGTTATTATCGTTTCATGCAGTGTTTAGTCATATATATTTGTATTGAGAGAGATCAATTGTATTTTTTGTCTCATAATATGGGTAATATAAATACTAATGTTTGAAATTTAGGAGAGTTGGAAGAAGAAGATGATGGAGTGGACTTGATTGGAGATCCAGTGATTGAATCAGCCAGTAATAACCAAGACTTAAATCCACTGAATGAACTTATTCAAGATCTTAAAGAACAGAAAAAGAACACAATATCAACGGTTACTGAGTCAGTCAAAAGTAAGTACCAATACTTGGAACCACTAAATAAACTTATTCAAGATCTTAAGAACACAATATCAACAGTTACTGAGTCTGTCAAAAGTAAGTACTAAGACTTAGATCCACTAAATAAACTTATTCAAGATCTTAAAGAACAGAAAAACAACACAATATCAACAGTTACTGAGTCTTGTCAATAGTAAGTACCAAGACTTGGAACCACTAAATAAACGTATTCAAGATCTTAAAGAACCGAAAAAAAAACACAATATCAACGGTTACTGAGTCTGTCAAAAGTAAGTACCAAGACTTGGAACCACTAAACAAACTTATTCAAGATCTTAAAGAACAGAAAAAGAACACAATATCAATGGTTACTGAGTCTGTCAAAAGTAAGTACCAAGACTTGGAACCACTAAATAAACTTATTCAAGATCTTAAAGAACAGAAAAAAAACACAATATCAACAGTTACTGAGTCTGTCAAAAGTAAGTACCAAGACTTGGAACCACTAAATAAACTTATTCAAGATCTTAAAGAACAGAAAAAGAACACATCAATGGTTACTGAGTCTGTCAAAAGTAAGTACCAAGACTTGGAACCACTAAATAAACTTATTCAATATCTTAAAGAACAGAAAAAGAACACAATATCAACGGTTACTGAGTCTGTCAAAAGTAAGTACCAAGACTTTGAACCATTAAATAAACTTATTCAAGATCTTAAAGAACAGAAAAAAAAACACATCAACGGTTACTGAGTCTGTCAAAACTTAGTAATGTATTCTTCAAGTAATTGCATTTATTTAGCATTATATTGCATTTAATGAAATTACTTTTTTATTTGTTTTTTTCACTGATATTTTTTCTTTTAATATTTGTTATATTTTTTAAATTTAAATAATTTTAACGAATGTCTAATTAGGATACTTAGCATGCTTGAATGTAAATTGAGATACAAAATAATTCATTTTTTTCAGAAGCTCTTAAAACGTCTGTTAAAGAAGAGGACAGCACAAGTGAATTAGTCTCTGAATCCAGCCTTGACAGAACTGCTGACCTTACAACAAGCTGTGATGATATTCCTAGTGAGGATCTAATACCACAGGAGCCTAAAGAAATAAACACTTCACCAACAGAGGGCCCTGATAAAATGTAAAAAAGAAAAAACATCATTTAAGAAACAAACAAATAAAGTAGGGACAACATCAACTGGGCGCAACAAAGAATTAATAAATACAAGAAATGTGCTCAACAAAAAAGGTAATATTTACCGAACGTGAATATTGGCTTTTTTAAGAACCACACTTGTCTTAAGCTCTGTCTACACTATCAAATTAATGTGACAAAAAATGGGATGTGACCATGGACACGATGATGTCATATCACTACCATATTTAGGCACATCATATTTTCTTCAAACTAGTTTTATAGTGTAGACAGAGCTTTAAACAAAAAATAATTAGTAAAAACATCAACTGAAACAACTCAACAATAAAAAGAACATACGAATTGAAAGGTGCTAGCCAGGTTTAGGTTTACTGTAATCATCATTTTGTCGCCTTTCGATGTTGATGCTTGTGACCATTTCATTTGAATGAACAATTATCACATTATTATCTCATTTTATAGTATAATTATATTTCTAAATTTAAAAAAATATATTTAACTTACTTTTATAGTTAATGGGTGAGTAAATAGATCAATCAAATTTTATTTTAAATATCATTTAATTTACCGTAATAGAAATTTTTTTAAACTTTATTAGATAGAATTAATATTTTCATTTTTGTTAATTTACGTATACACTAACATTTAAATTGTAATATTATATTTCATCTTAGGTTACTAAATCAGTAGATTAGTTTTGCTGGTCAAAAAATAACAAAATAATGTATTTGTTTAAAAATGTTTAGGATTATTTTTCATTGGCAATTTGTTTTATGTTGAGGTGTACAATATAAAATTGCAGCAATGGTCTTTCAACAAATTGTATTCACACACACAGCAGCGCCCTCTATGCTGATATTCCTCGATATAAACCCTTTTTAATTTGTTTTTTGAGCTAAATCTTAATTAACTGGAATCTTCAGTTACATAATTAAGTACAGCGTGAAAAGCTAAAAAAAAATCCATCGGGTAACTTAAAATATTTATTTAACTAACCACAAATTTGTGCAACTCGTATCGTATCAAAACTTACTAAAATATTTTTATATTGCTTGCACGTCTATATATATTATTAAAGAAAGATTTAGAAAGATTATTATGAATAATTTAGAAAAGAAATTGCGTTTTAAATAATTATGAAAAAAGCCTACTAAAATGTAAAATAATTAGAAAAAGTGTGTTGTCGATTCATGATTTGTAAGTAATAACTATTTCAGTTCAAACTAAGTTATAAGAATTCAGGATTGTGTTATAGTGGTTCGTTAAAATTTCATGTTCAGGAATCATGTCCCAGATAAAAATAAAACATTATAATTATTTTAGCCGATATAGGAAAAGGCGTAATAACGCGAACAAAATCCAAGCTTCTGATGGTGCCTGGCGTAAAAGAATACTAACAGCGTAAAAAAAAAGAGAATAATTAACTAGAAACTCGAGGAAATACTGGTGTAACGTCTGCGTATAAGAGTATTACATCATAATTAATTTCACTAATGATCGTCGTTCACTGTTGAACGTAAGCTCTTTAAGAAGAGTTTCTAGATATATTGTAAATAGGATGATTGATGGTTGATAATGATGATATATGGATATCTGCAAGTGCTGTATGTACAGTATTTAATTGAGAATTATATGCACTGTTTGTTTAGCAGATATTGTCTTCTCCCTGATGTGTTTGTCACGCCGCAAACACGTGTTAAGCTTGGTTGCTACTAGGACGCAGCGCAAACACGTAATTTGACCAATCATAAGCGATGGGGTATTTGAACTGTCGATTGTGATTGGCCAACTCACTTGCGTTTGTGCTTACCTCCTTGCGTTGAGTCTTAGTGGGAACCAAGCTTTGGGAAGATGCTAGTACTGTAGCTAAGTTCCCATCATGTTTGTCATGTTTGAAATAATGTTATTACCACACCTACAGTGTAGTACTATTAACGCCATTATCTCTTCACATTAGACGAACTATAGAGTTTATAAATGTTAATTTATTTTATTCACAAAATATGTCTGGCCTTCAGTCACTCGTCCAGCTCACTCTTTACAACTTTCTTTGCTGCAAATTCACTATTTCCATACTGTTCTGTATTTTAATATTTTAGAGTATCATTACAGTAGTTAATAATTTAAGAAACTAATATTAATAATAATTTCTTTCTGTGTATGATGACGCACCTTGTTAACTTAAAAATAAACATCTTAAAATCGTTGCTGGTTTTACCAAAATCGAGCAGAAAACTCAAATAATTTAGCCAAACAGGCCTAATATTTTTGTTGGGCGTAATTTATTGACAGAGAATTATTAAATAAATTGTATGTATAGGGTTTCTTTAACTATGCAATATTATGTTAAATTTCCACTATAGTTTACAACTCAACTCGCGGTCAAAATATGCTAAAGATGCTTTTGAAAGTGCATACATTTAGTTTTGTTAACAAATTTTGATTTATTTTACCAACTCTAAAATAATGTTTATATCAATTATACTTTATTTATCAGTTTTATATTTACAGTATATATTTAATTTTTATTCCAGCAACTAAGTTGCTAAGAGGGTTATAAATTAGTCAGATTTTGATTAAAAAGTATTGACATAAAAGATTACATTGTACTAATTGAAAATGAACCACAACACAACCACTCATACAATTCACTCATTTATTAATGGGTCCTTGAAATTATATTGAAAAAACAGGCTTACCAAGAAACCATCCCCACCATGCTACTAGGTTCCTGAAAGGTGCACTTATACTTTGAAATATGAAATTGATTATTATGGCTCTATAAGATGATACAAAGCAATATATGAGGATATATAGCCATAATATCGCATAATAATGAAAATTTTCGAAAAAAAATCCCTGTACTAAAGTACATGGATTTTTCCCTTAAAACGGCAAAATTTCGACCCCTTTATTTTTCGACAAAACTGGTTGTTATGGCTCTATAAGATGATACAAAGCAATATATACAGATATATAGCCATATTATTGCATAATTATTGAATTTTAAAAAGGCAATTTTTTGAAAAAATCCCTGTACTATAGTACAGGGAAATTTTATAATCGCAGGGACGAATAATGGGTTCTGCGCATGTCAATTGTGCTATAGTAACCAGTTTTGACATAAATGGTTACTATTGCATAATAAACATGCGCAGAGATGAATAATGGGTTCTGCGCATGTCAATTGTGCTATAGTAACCAGTTTTATCGAAAAATTAAAAGGTCGACAATTGACCATTTTTAAAAAAAATCCCTGTACTATAGTACAGGGAAATTTTCGAAAAATGGTCGATTTTAGACCCTTTTATTTTTTGACATAAATGGTTACTATTGCATAATAAACATGCGCAGAGACTAATAATGTGTTCTGCGCATGTCAATTGTGCTATAGTAACCAGTTTTATCGAAAAATTAAAAGGTCGAAAATTGAGCATTTTTTTTTAAAATCCCTGTACTATAGTACAGGGAAATTTTCGAAAAATGGTCGATTTTAGACCCTTTTATTTTTTGACATAAATGGTTACTATAGCATAATAAACATGCGCAGAGGCGAATAATGGGTTCTACGCATGTCAATTGTGCTATAGTAACCAGTTTTATCGAAAAATAAAAAGGTCGAAAATTTGCCATTTTTTGAAAAAATCCTTGTACAATAGTACAGGAAAATTTTCGAAAAATGGCCGATTTTCGATCCTTTTATTTTTTGACATAAATGGTTACTATTGCATAATAAACATGCGCAGAGACGAATAATGGGTTCTGCGCATGTCAATTGTGCTATAGTAACCAGTTTTGACATAAATGGTTACTATAGCATAATAAACATGCGCAGAGGCGACTAATGGGTTCTGCGCATGTCAATTGTGCTATAGTAACCAGTTTTATCGAAAAATAAAAAGGTCGAAAAATGGCTATTTTTTGGAAAAAATCCCTGTACTATAGAACAGGTAAATTTTTGAAAAATGGCCGATTTTCGACTCTTTTATTTTTTGACATAAATAGTTACTATTGCATAATAAACATGCGCAGAGACTAATAATGGGTTCTGCGCATGTCAATTGTGCTACAGTAACCAGTTTTGACATAAATGGTTACTATAGCATAATAAACATGCGCAGAGGCGAATAAGGGGTTTTGCGCATGTTAATTGTGCTATAGTAACCAGTTTTATCGAAAAATTAAAAGGTCGAAAATTGACCATTTTTAAAAAAAATCCCTGTACTATAGTACAGGGAAATTTTCGAAAAATGGTCGATTTTAGACCCTTTTATTTTTTGACATAAATGGTTACTATTGCATAATAAACATGCGCAGAGGCGAATAATGGGTTCTACGCATGTCAATTGTGCTATAGTAACCAGTTTTATCGAAAAATAAAAAGGTCGAAAATTTGCCATTTTTTGAAAAAATCCCTGTACTATAGTACAGGAAAATTTTCGAAAAATGGCCGATTTTCGATCCTTTTATTTTTTGACATAAATGGTCACTATTGCATAATAAACATGCGCAGAGACGAATAATGGGTTCTGCGCATGTCAATTGTGCTATAGTAACCAGTTTTGACATAAATGGTTACTATAGCATAATAAACATGCGCAGAGGCGACTAATGGGTTCTGCGCATGTCAATTGTGCTATAGTAACCAGTTTTATCGAAAAATAAAAAGGTCGAAAAATAGCAATTTTTTGGAAAAAATCCCTGTACTATAGAACAGGTAAATTTTTGAAAAATGGCCGATTTTCGACTCTTTTATTTTTTGACATAAATAGTTACTATAGCATAACAAACATGCGCAGAGGCGAATAAGGGGTTTTGCGCATGTTAATTGTGCTATAGTAACCAGTTTTATCGAAAAATAAAAAGGTCGAAAAATGGCTATTTTTTGGAAAAAATCCCTGTACTATAGAACAGGGAAATTTTTGAAAAATGGCCGATTTTCGACTCTTTTATTTTTTGACATATATAGTTACTATTGCATAATAAACATGCGCAGAGACTAATAATGGGTTCTGCGCATGTCAATTGTGCTACAGTAACCAGTTTTGACATAAATGGTTACTATAGCATAATAAACATGCGCAGAGGCGAATAAGGGGTTTTGCGCATGTTAATTGTGCTATAGTAACCAGTTTTATCGAAAAATAAAAAGGTCGAAAAATGGCTATTTTTTGGAAAAAATCCCTGTACTATAGTACAGGGAAATTTTAGAAAAATGGCCGATTTTCGACCCTTTTATTTTTTGACATAAATGGTTACTATTGCATAATAAACATGCGCAGGAACGTATAATAGGTTCTGCGCATGTCAATTGTGCTATAGTAACCAGTTTTGACATAAATAGTTACTATTGCATAATAAACATGCGCAGAGACTAATAATGGGTTCTGCGCATGTCAATTGTGCTACAGTAACCAGTTTTGACATAAATGGTTACTATAGCATAATAAACATGCGCAGAGGCGAATAAGGGGTTTTGCGCATGTTAATTGTGCTATAGTAACCAGTTTTATCGAAAAATTAAAAGGTCGAAAATTGACCATTTTTTAAAAAAATCCCTGTACTATAGTACAGGGAAATTTTCGAAAAATGGTCGATTTTAGACCCTTTTATTTTTTGACATAAATGGTTACTATTGCATAATAAACATGCGCAGAGGCGAATAATGGGTTCTACGCATGTCAATTGTGCTATAGTAACCAGTTTTATCGAAAAATAAAAAGGTCGAAAATTTGCCATTTTTTGAAAAAATCCCTGTACTATAGTACAGGAAAATTTTCGAAAAATGGCCGATTTTCGATCCTTTTATTTTTTGACATAAATGGTCACTATTGCATAATAAACATGCGCAGAGACGAATAATGGGTTCTGCGCATGTCAATTGTGCTATAGTAACCAGTTTTGACATAAATGGTTACTATAGCATAATAAACATGCGCAGAGGCGACTAATGGGTTCTGCGCATGTCAATTGTGCTATAGTAACCAGTTTTATCGAAAAATAAAAAGGTCGAAAAATAGCAATTTTTTGGAAAAAATCCCTGTACTATAGAACAGGTAAATTTTTGAAAAATGGCCGATTTTCGACTCTTTTATTTTTTGACATAAATAGTTACTATAGCATAACAAACATGCGCAGAGGCGAATAAGGGGTTTTGCGCATGTTAATTGTGCTATAGTAACCAGTTTTATCGAAAAATAAAAAGGTCGAAAAATGGCTATTTTTTGGAAAAAATCCCTGTACTATAGAACAGGGAAATTTTTGAAAAATGGCCGATTTTCGACTCTTTTATTTTTTGACATATATAGTTACTATTGCATAATAAACATGCGCAGAGACTAATAATGGGTTCTGCGCATGTCAATTGTGCTACAGTAACCAGTTTTGACATAAATGGTTACTATAGCATAATAAACATGCGCAGAGGCGAATAAGGGGTTTTGCGCATGTTAATTGTGCTATAGTAACCAGTTTTATCGAAAAATAAAAAGGTCGAAAAATGGCTATTTTTTGGAAAAAATCCCTGTACTATAGTACAGGGAAATTTTAGAAAAATGGCCGATTTTCGACCCTTTTATTTTTTGACATAAATGGTTACTATTGCATAATAAACATGCGCAGGAACGTATAATAGGTTCTGCGCATGTCAATTGTGCTATAGTAACCAGTTTTGACATAAATAGTTACTATTGCATAATAAACATGCGCAGAGACTAATAATGGGTTCTGCGCATGTCAATTGTGCTACAGTAACCAGTTTTGACATAAATGGTTACTATAGCATAATAAACATGCGCAGAGGCGAATAATGGGTTCTACGCATGTCAATTGTGCTATAGTAACCAGTTTTATCGAAAAATAAAAAGGTCGAAAATCGGCCATTTTTTGAAAAAATCCCTGTACTATAGTACAGGAAAATTTTCGAAAAATGGCCGATTTTCGACCCTTTTATTTTTTGACATAAATGGTTACTATTGCATAATAAACATGCGCAGAGACGAATAATGGGTTCTGCGCATGTCAATTGTGCTATAGTAACCAGTTTTGACATAAATGGTTACTATAGCATAATAAACATGCGCAGAGGCGAATAAGGGGTTTTGCGCATGTTAATTGTGCTATAGTAACCAGTTTTATCGAAAAATAAAAAGGTCGAAAAATGGCTATTTTTTGGAAAAAATCCCTGTACTATAGTACAGGGAAATTTTAGAAAAATGGCCGATTTTCGACTCTTTTATTTTTTGACATAAATAGTTACTATTGCATAATAAACATGCGCAGAGACTAATAATGGGTTCTGCGCATGTCAATTGTGCTACAGTAACCAGTTTTGACATAAATGGTTACTATAGCATAATAAACATGCGCAGAGGCGAATAATGGGTTCTACGCATGTCAATTGTGCTATAGTAACCAGTTTTATCGAAAAATAAAAAGGTCGAAAATTTGCCATTAATTTGGAAAAAATCCCTGTACTATAGTACAGGGAAATTTTTGAAAAATGGCCGATTTTCGACCCTTTTATTTTTTGACATAAATGGTTACTATTGCATAATAAACATGCGCAGGAACGAATAATAGGTTCTGCGCATGTCAATTGTGCTATAGTAACCAGTTTTGACATAAATAGTTACTATTGCATAATAAACATGCGCAGAGACTAATAATGGGTTCTGCGCATGTCAATTGTGCTACAGTAACCAGTTTTTACATAAATGGTTACTATAGCATAATAAACATGCGCAGAGGCGAATAATGGGTTCTACGCATGTCAATTGTGCTACAGTAACCAGTTTTGACATAAATGGTTACTATAGCATAATAAACATGCGCAGAGGCGAATAATGGGTTCTACGCATGTCAATTGTGCTATAGTAACCAGTTTTATCGAAAAATTAAAAGGTCGAAAATTTGCCATTTTTTGAAAAAATCCCTGTACTATAGTACAGGAAAATTTTCGAAAAATGGCCGATTTTCGACCCTTTTATTTTTTGACATAAATGGTTACTATTGCATAATAAACATGCGCAGAGACGAATAATGGGTTCTGCGCATGTCAATTGTGCTATAGTAACCAGTTTTGACATAAATGGTTACTATAGCATAATAAACATGCGCAGAGGCGACTAATGGGTTCTGCGCATGTCAATTGTGCTATAGTAACCATTTTTATCGAAAAATAAAAAGGTCGAAAAATGGCTATTTTTTGGAAAAAAATCCCTGTACTATAGAACAGGGAAATTTTTGAAAAATGGCCGATTTTCGACTCTTTTATTTTTTGACATAAATAGTTACTATTGCATAATAAACATGCGCAGAGACTAATAATGGGTTCTGCGCATGTCAATTGTGCTACAGTAACCAGTTTTGACATAAATGGTTACTATAGCATAATAAACATGCGCAGAGGCGAATAATGGGTTCTGCGCATGTCAATTGTGCTATAGTAGCCAGTTTTATCGAAAAATAAAAAGGTCTAAAAATTGCCATTTTTGGAAAAATCCCTGTACTATAGTACAGGGAAATTTTTGAAAAATGGCCGATTTTCGACCCTTTTATTTTTTGACATAAATGGTTACTATTGCATAATAAACATGCGCAGGAACGAATAATAGGTTCTGCGCATGTCAATTGTGCTATAGTAACCAGTTTTGACATAAATGGTTACTCTAGCATAATAAACATGCGCACAGGCGAATAATGGGTTCTGCGCATGTCAATTGTGCTATAGTAACCAGTTTTATCGAAAAATAAAAAGGTCGAAAATTTGCCATTTTTTGAAAAATCCCTTTACTAGGCCTACAGGAAAAATTTTTTTTTTCATGTTTCTTGTATTTTTACTTTACTAATTTTAAGTATTAATTTAAGAGGGAGAATATTCAATAATAATATCATTACGGTATGTAACCGCTCTACACACAACACAAAAGATTATCGACTTCGGGTTGAGGTGAGCGGGGTTAGAGTTGATTGGGGCAGCGGCGCTAGACACACATAGATAATAAATAAAAGAGTACACAATAGTTGGCTTATAGTAGATGTGTTATTATTCTAAATCGTAATACAAATTATACAATATGCGACTTATAATTAAGTATGCTTAAAGATTTAGATAACAAGTAAAACTTAAGTTTGTTGACAACTGGCAGTGGTCGAGCTTGTCCCCTTTTTGGTGTGGTAAACCCGTTCGAAGTTTGATGCTTATACACTCCACCGATTCCCTCGTCTGGCTGTGGACTTTACACACAGAATCCAACTTGGGCAATCTTCCCTCAACCTGAATTTGTTTAGCAAGGAATAAGTGTAAATACAACTTCTTTCAGAACGTACAAAAAGTATCAGGGAGGACCTGACTGCTCTCAATAGATTTAGAGTTGAGTTGTGTACTACGATAGCCTTTTTGTTTTTAATTCCTATAACTACAGAATTCTCTATACAGGTTTCATTCAAGGATAATTTAGGATTAGCTAATAAATCATAGCCTAGTGAGTATATAATGACAGGGTCTTATTACTACACTCTAACTTACATATAAACATACAATCAATAGGATATAAGGTGGTCAAACATATAGTATATAGTACATATTTACAATATATCAAGTTGTATCTAAGATAATAAATTCATTGCTGGATTTAACAACAGGCAATGATAAACATAAAAGTAGTATCCTATATGTAGTTAACAAGTACAACTAAAGGACTTAGCTATGTTACTTACGCTACAAAATAATAAGTTTATGTTAGTTATCTTACCTGAATTTGTTGAGCAAGGAATAAGTGTAAATACAACTTCTTTCAGAACGTACAAAAAGTATCAGGGAGGACCTGACTGCTCTCAATAGATTTAGAGTTGAGTTGTGATTTTTCCCAACTTCCCAACTCTGCAGTCTTTTTTATATGTCTTGGCCTCACCCTGTTGTTCCGAAATACATTCCTGGACCATCTTTGACTGGCACACTTTTGTAGCCTGGGTTACCCTTCATCTTCTTAGACTGGCACACTTTTGTAGCCTGGGTTACCCTTCATCTTCTTACAGGTGTACTGTTCACATTATTATTATTATTATTATTATTTATTGCCAAAAACCGGCCAAAAACCAGTTACAAACAAACAAAAACACAGAGCAGGAACCTAAAAGTGAACCTAATCACTATAACAAGAGTTCAGGTTCCGTACTCCCAAAGTACCGTAACAACAATGATATATAATAAACTATATAAAAATATTTAATAAACTATATAAAAATATTTAATAAACTATATAAAAATATTTAAAAATAAAAAGTCACATAGTCTCTCTCCGGGGTATTTAATTCTAAATATTCCCAAAATAAAATTAATACTTTTATAATAACTAAACAAGTTTAAGTGAGTATTGAATAAAATCATTATTGACAATTATTCGTAGGGCAGTACCAAATTATTTTATGTTTAAAACAACAACATTATACAGCTTGCTGTGCAATTAACACCATTGTTGTGCACTTGAATGGGTTTCCTATGATAATAGGTGTTAAATTTCATATTTCTAGTTAAAATGTTGAATATCTGAATATACCACACAAGGTGTATCATTCCCTAAATAGCCCAAAAAGCTAAAAAAGTGATTTTTGAAAAATGTGTCAGTTGAGTCGTTCTTTCATGACATAGCAGTATAGTTAAAAAATGGCAAAATTGTGACCCTTTTAATTTATGACAAAATTGGTTATTATGGCTCTATAAGATGATACAAAGCAATTTATGCGCATATATAGCCATATTGTGGGTATTTTACGACAAAAATCCCTGTACTATTAGTAAATTGACATTTTCGAAAAATTTATAACATGCGCAGAATCACATATAATCTGACAAAATGATTCTTCCATTTGACACAGTTAGCCATGCTATTTTATTAGGTCTGTAAACCCTTTACCAACTACTGTATGTCACTTGTCATTTTATATCTTGATGAAACCAGTTTAATTCTCGTGCGAAAACACCAGACGCTAATATACTGGTCTATTTTGTCTTGAGTTATACTATTTTTACTGATACTTTTTTTTTAATTTTATTTTTATTTCAACAATATTTTATGAGGGTGGTCCATTCAGCATTAGCTGATCATTAGGGACCCTCAAACAATACAAACAGTAAATACAAAATAAACTATAAAAACACAAAATCAACAAAGATATAAAAAATAAATATATACTAATGGTTAGGGCAACTGCATATCAAGCAGACGGTCCGAGTTCGAGTCTCGGTTGGGGCGACTTTTTCTCATTCTCACAGATTTCCTCATCTTTATCGTTTCAAATTAATTAATTAAATTTCAGTATATCACCGGGCGGTTTAGAATTAATGTTCTTTGCCTGCTGTGTTTATATATATATAAATATACAGTAGAAGTTTAGTGGTAGAAGAAGGTTTAGAACCCCAGACAGAGCAGCAGTAGTCAAGTCTAGAAAGGAAAAGTGAATTGTACAGAAGATTAAGAGAAGATTTGTTTGTAAATTTAGAGGTACGTTTGAGTACTAATAATATTGTTTACATTGACAACAAAATTAATAATTATTTTATAAGAATAGTTTTCTAATATCTGGCCATCTTCCAGTTTTCGTTTTAAGATAGCTTAATCTTTCAACTGTTTTATCTATTGAAAAAATATTGTTCATGGAAACATTTAAACAAAATTATAATATTAGTTACGTCATTCCTACGTCAATTCCCTATTTTCATAAATATTGTTATGGAAATATTATTTCCTTTAATATTTTGATTTAATTCCATTTATTTGTTTTGTGCAAATATATATTTCACAGACAGGTAAGACAACTTTCTTCTTTTCTAATTCAACATTATTAGTTTAAATTAAACAAGGATTTATAGGACCTTGGGTAAAAGTAAGATAGTGACACACACATCAGACATCATCGTTCACAATTCAATCCACATATGAGTGGCGAATTATCCAGCATTTTAATGTGGAGAAATAACTATACTATTTTGTAACAAACTATCTCGTATTACCTTCCTCAACAACATCGATTTAAGGCTTAGTTCACACTAACTCCACAACTTAAGGAAGGCCAGGGTAGCTTGGCGAAGCAAACAGTGCCTTAGTAGAAGCAGTGGTTGCTCTGTTTAGTGCATTTTGACATCCTCAGAGCGTAGGCCATAGTATAGAAGCAATTTGCATTAAGCTCTGTCTACACTATCAAACTTTATGTGACAATAAAATGTGATGTGCTCAGTATATGAACACAATGATGTCATATCACTACGCAGCCCTGTTTAGTGCATTTGGCTACCAATGATTCTTCTAAGGCAATTTTAGATCGGCTTGCTTCACCAAGCTACCCTTCCTTACGTTATGCTACGTTGTTGAGTTGCGTCCAAGTGGGAACTGAGCCTAAATCACCGCTGTTTATCATAAAACTCCACCACTTTTTGTGCACTTTATAACAGTGGTTATAATTTTAATTTTCATAATTGTCCTCCTTTTTTTATTTGTCTAGTGTAAAATGAGTAACTTTACCGAGGATGAGAAGAATGTGTTACATGGCCACCTTGCTAATTTGGTGACGCGTTACGCCGTTGGAATAGTAGGAATTCTTGCAAATTTACTTGTCGTTCTGGTTTTCATTTTAAAGAAACTTTACAAAAAATCCTCCACACATTTTCTGATTTTGCACCAGTCTTGGGTTGACATGGCTGGTAGTCTTTTGTTCATCATCTACTATACAATGGATACTCCAGCTGGAGTAGCTGGTGAGATATTCTGTAAATCAAGAGCGATATTTTGGCATCTGCAGTACGCTTCGACAAATAATTTAGTCCTGGTGACGATTGAGAGATATGTAGCCGTACTGCATTCAAATTTGTACAGGATAAAGTTCAGCAAACGTAAAAGAAAAGGAATGATTTTAATCATTCCTCATTTTCTCGCACTTGTGATGTCTTTGTGTTTGGCAATTCCTGCAACTGCTGATAAAGAGAAGCCATGGTTATGTGAAGTTAATGTAGATTCCAGAAAATTAGTTGCATATGGTTTAATAGTGTTCCTTGTTTGCTGGGTTATACCAACCACAATCATGGTATACTGTTACGCTCGTATCTTTAATACGATTAATGAAAAAGCCAAAACTGAAGTTTCGAGATCTCAACACGATTTAACCAGTTCAGGAGGAAAACAAAATTCAGTAACCACTAAGAACAAAATGTACGGTAGAGCTCAACAAAACCTTATTGTCACACTTTGCTGTGTTTTTATCGCATTTATAATTTGCATTACACCAGAGTATGTGTTGTACCTGATATATACGTTATGTGGATGTTTTCAGTTGAACTTAAGTGATGCACATGAGATAACTCTAACACTGATTGCCACAAATCTAAGCGTCAACCCTTTCATTTACGCGTTTAAGTTTAACGACTTTAGAAAAGAACTGCAGAAGCTTGGTTAAAGTTGGAGTTGACGTGTCTGATTCCCCCTACACGAAAAGCACAACAGAAGATCCTGATACAAACGAACAATTAGATAATTAATTAAAAATTTGAAGTAAAAAATTCGAAAATATTTTCTATCCTAATGGCAAATATGAACTTTGATTTAATTGCAATTGCAAATTGTTCATTCATTCAGTTGCAATATTCAGAGACCAACGATCAAGAGAATATCAATATTTCCTATTAAAAATGAGTTTTTATCGTTTAAAATCTTCAATTATTCATAGGTCTTCATGAGATAAAATTACGTTAATTTAATATTCTTCGAAACAGTTAATGTAAATAATAGCTTAGTACAAAAAAATCTATAGATCTTTTATTTTTGCTTGTGTCGTGTATATTAAGCGTAACCTTTTATCCAGTTACATACTGTACTTATTTAGGTTACTTAAATTGATAATAAGGAAGTTGAATTCACCAATCTGTTTCTAAGAAATAAAACATTTATGTAGGCCTAGCTGTATGTAGACATGTATATAAAGTTATTAGGTATCTAATCAAGTTTGAACTCTGAAAGCATCAGAGGTCTACACAGGATGTTTGCATATCAAGAAGATTACATTCCTAAAATCTCCTATCAGTTCGCTTTGGCTGACCCTTCCATCAGGTACATCCGATAATGAACCAATTGAAGAAGCTCGAATTTTTTCTTAATTATTTAGGCCTTTTAGTATTGAGTATTATAATGTTCAGAATTTCTGTTTTAATTTAAATCTATTAACTTCAAATCTATTATTCCATTGATATAAATGTATATACATTTTGTTCTTCTTTTAATGTATAATTCCTGCATGTTTGTTTATCATTGATAGTTGTGATAGTTGCATTTCTCGGCCGGCCTCGTGGAGATGAAGAAGACATTTTGTTGTGAACAAGCCTCCGTTTTAAATAAAGATGTTATTATTATTATAAGCTGGCTGTCGTACTGGATTCAAATTGGTACTGGAGTTTTAGCAAACTATTTTATCTTGTTTGCTAGTGTATGTGTTTTTTTTTCAATTCCATTTTTTTCTAAATTCACCTGATTTTAATTAGATAATCTATTGATCCAATATTTATACTGCTTTTCTATTTGGTATTAATTACTTATCATTTTATAAATCTTTACATTATTCAAGCAAATAATTTAACCAAGAATAAAGAAAAAAACAGTATAAATATATATAATAATAAGCTTATTTTGTGTCTAGTCTGTTATTTAAAATGAATAAAAACCTATGTAACATAAGAAAAAATAAAAAATCTATTGGTATATTGTATGCCATCAGACCATAGCAATACTTGCTAAAATAGAATATCAAACAATGCATAATATACAATAGTTATAATAATTATAATTATGCATAATTTGATATTGCTTTTATACCCACTATATGACTGACAACTCAGCACCCACTATTTGATGATTTCGGGGTTCCATAATTTTCAATAGGCCTTTTAATATTTAAGCACACATTACTAGTGTAACTATAACATATTGGTAATTAGATGTTTACGATATCCTCATTCAATGTGTCTATGTATTGATTGTAAATAATCGAAACACGAGTTAACGAGGAGTGGTATCACATTTCTTCTTGTATTAACGTGAATCTTGTTGTTCATTTTAATTTAAGTTAATTTTTCCATATTGACTATGATTTGTCAGTACCGTGTTGTGTTACCACAGCAATTATTGCAAACTATCGATTGCCTTTCTCGATTCATTTTTAATTAGACAAATGAAAAACCACAACGAAGCTTAATGTTTATTTTTGAATTTGTCTCTACTCTGCAAAAAAAGTTATTAGTTTACTGTTTGGATTTCTGGTCATAAAGGCCTTTGGAAATTGTGGCTAGGTTTGCCTCTCATATTTTATAAAGTTTATGGTTAATGTACAATATGAGAGGAGACGGAGTTTACGTGGACTATATCAAATCTTTTTCCTTTTCCAAAGACAAAAACTCTTCAGTATTTGATGATCTAAGGGAAAGTTCAGCTGAAATGATTTTGTATCAAATTTTATTCTCTGTTACCGGAATTGCAGGATTATTTTCTAACGGGTTTGTACTTTTCATATTTTTACGCAACAAACGTTTATTGGACAAGAAAAACGCGTTTATTTTCAATCTTGCGTTTGTTGACGCGTTGTATGGAGTGTTCCTCATCTGTATGTGTTTTAGTGGTTCTGTTGGTTTTAGAGGTATAACATTTGCTTGTAACATGACAATGTTGTTATTATCGTGTATTGCATTGGATAGATACATTGCCTTGGTACTGTATCCTCTGACATACCATTCAAAAGTTACATGGAAGCGACTGCGATTATCCATACTTGGCACGTGGATTTCATGCTTTATTTTTACGGTTTGCGAACTTGAAGTTACAAGAATTTCAATAAAAACTGCATTTTTAGCAGGTGCGTTTATTCTTGTTGCGTCGCAAGTACTGATATTATGTCTCTACGGAACTGTATATGTCGCGATTTTGCAACAAGAGAAAAAAGTAGTCGACCAGAAGTTGCGAAGTCGATGCAAACGCGGGAAACAAAGAGCTGCCATTTTTAGCATGCTAGTTGCAAGTTTTATGTTATGCTTTTTACCTCAGATAGTTGCTGTTTTACTGGTGCCCATAAAAGGGTCAGAAAGTCTATTTGAAAAGAAATACTCGCAACTGGTAGTACTTTCAACAATACCACCTGGAATTCGTGCTATGCTGGATCCATTTATATACTGTAGCAAATTACCTGGTATAAAGGAAACTGCTATGAAACTGATGAAAAAAATTAAAAGAAATCAAATTGAAACTACTTCAACTAATCAGTGAATATTTAAAATGTACATTTGATGTTATATTGGAAAAAATGGAAATTATGAACACAAACACCAAGCATAAAAACCAAAACGACAGAGGGAGTAATAAGAAGAATTTATTCCACGCGGTTAGAACATTTTTTTTATTACATACAATCTTCCGAGAATGAGGAAAAGTTACGAAAAAAATCTGGATTTGGAGGCGGATATCTTCTCACCAAATCCTTATTAGATTGAAATTTTGGAAGAATTATTATGATTATCAATTTTTCATGCTATGAAGATTACGTCGCTACTCAGCCTTTCATATATTTCTCTAAACTCTAACCCCACCCCCTTCCTATCTCCTAATTTGGAAATGTATTTGACTAATTTAAAAATAAACTATAGCATAATTATCATTAAAATTAATTCCTCATTTGTTGCAGATGCTGTACCAGCAAATTGTTGAGAGAATGGCATACAATATTATTATATTTACATTTAGTTTGTTTAATGAGGTAAATTACACAAAACTAACATGGTGTAACCACTTTAAAACATTTTATTATTTTCTATCCAGCCGTGAATTTCAAAGTTAAAGATGTATTGTCCCTCAAAAACATGAAAAATGAAGATGAATAAAATCAGACTTTAAATAGACCATTTTGGAATTATAACAAAGTTAATCACTTCTGTAGAAAAAAACCCTGAAAAAACAATGTTTTAAGTTATCTAATGATAAAATAAACGGTTAAATTCAACCAAAAACCCATTGACTGGTAGCCAATTTGACTATTTTTTTGGGTTCAATTTTTTGTAAAAGTGAATAACTATTATATGACAGTGAAATATTAAAAAAAATATACTTCAGGGTGACAATACATCTTTAACAATTCGAAACACGTTCATTATGGTTAGAGATTGTTTCCTTAAGGATGTGATGTTTACATGACATCATGTAGTATAGTAGATTCCTTGTGTCTATTAGTTGTATGTCGTTCCGGTACATTAGGCGTATCCAGAAAGCGGGGCGGGAAAAAAGTATAACACTAAATTTCAAAAATGCAATGCAGGACATTAATAGCACTTCAGTTTACAATGTTGTGGAAGGATATGAGTATTGTGATTTAGGAAATCTATCAATCACATTTCTGTGAATTAATAGACCATGTACAGATCACCTAACCGTCCGTGACGAGTAAGTTTTTATAATTTAGTTTTCAGTTTTCTTTCTCGTCATTGTTTGTATTGTTTGTACAATATTTAATACGCGAAAGTGAATCAAAATGTTTGAATATGCAATAGTAGGAAAGCAAAGATTCATATCTGTGCCGTATTCGATACTCTGATCATGCGCAGAAGTAATAGGTATACAACCACGGGAAAAGGATAATTGGAAAACGTCATGATCAGAATACCGCGTTGAAAGTACATTAGTGATAAAGAGCTTACTATCTAGATTTGCACTTTCAATCGATTCGCAAATTTTGGATTGATACATTTTAATCGATTGTTTGTGATATGATTTAGAGTACTGATAAGTGGAATATTCAGACCTATCTATTTATCAATTAATATATATAGGTGGATGATATCGGACCACTGTGAAAAGTGAACAGTTTGAACATCGTATTTGTTATTTTCTTGAAAACTGGTTCGGGATGGATCGAGAAAAAGACGGAGTTTACGTGGATTATGTCAAATCTTTTTCATTTTCCAAAGACAAAAACTCTTCAGTATTTGATGATCTAAGGGAAAGCCCAGCTGAAATGATTTTATATCAAATTTTATTCTCTGTTACCGGAATTGCAGGATTATTTTCTAACGGGTTTGTACTTTTCATATTTTTACGCAACAAACGTTTATTGGACAAGAAAAACGCGTTTATTTTCAATCTTGCGTTTGTTGACGCGTTGTATGGAGTGTTCCTCATCTGTATGTGTTTTAGTGGTTCTGTCGGTTTTTGGGGTCTGACTATTATTTGTAACATGACAATGTTGTTATTATCGTGTATTGCGTTGGATAGATACATTGCCTTGGTATTGTGGCCTTTAAAATACCATTCAAAAGTTACCTGGAAGCGGTTACGATACACCTTGATCTTTCTTTGGATTTCATGCATTATTTTTACTGTTTCTGAACTCCTTGTTACTGGCGTATCCGTCATCATTGGTTTTATATCAGGTGCGTTTATTCTTCTTGCGTCGCAACTAATGATGTTGAGTCTCTACGGAACTGTATATGTCGCGATATCACTACAAGAGAAAAAAATGGTTGATATGAAATTACGAAGTCGTTGCAAACGTGGAAAACGCAGAGCTGCAATTTTCGCTACCGTAGTTGCAAGTTTTATGTTGTGCTTTTTACCGCAGGTTGTTGCAGTCTTATTGGTGCCCATAATGGGAGAAGAACTAATATTCGAACATAAATGGTATGCTCAGCTAGTAGTCATTTCAACAATCCCACCTGGAATTCGCGCCATATTAGACCCATTTTTATACTGCAGTCGATTACCTGGTCTAAAAGAAACATCAATAACATTATTGCAACAAATTAGAAGCAGGCAAACAGAATCTAGTTCGGCTGCATGATGCTTGCTGATAATAAACTTAAATTTGGTTTGATCAGATTTTGGTTAGGCCTAAAGGATCATGTTATGTCGGAACAGCAATTATTACCAAGAAATAAATATATAATAATATAAATATTAGGCCTATAAAGTGTAACTATTGAGTCTTGAATAAGAATAACTATTAAAAAAAATATCAAGATTTACATTGGACTCACTTAGGACTCTGTAATCTGTAAACAATGAATTGAAAAATACAGTGTGTAAATAAAATAATTAATATTGCTTTTTCTTGGCGGCATGATTTTAGATTAACAGTCATAAACTCGCTCTTTAATATTAATGTTCAAATATTGATTGCGCATTGTCTGATTGTGATTATCATAACGTAGCCTGATTGGTAAAGGCATGACATAAAATATTATGAAGTAAGCCCCTAATGTTACTAGGGTAAAGTCGATTAGTTCCTTTAACGTTCGAATTACATTCCGCCGTTACGAACGGTTGATGGTAGAGCTATCAAAACAGGCTATAACAGCGGTGCCGTACGCCTAGTTGATTGATATAATACAACTTATGGTTTCTTTCAAAAGTGATCAAATCGCTTTATTTGCAACAAGGAAGGGGAACTATTTGCCGGTCCAGTAATAATTGATAACGACTAGAGATTTATTCTTTTCAAATCACTTTATTGTATCCTATTATAACATAATATTAAATAACATCCGTGTACACTAAATAAGTCTTGTTTTTCCCCAATTACGTCCTTCTGTAAGTACAATGGAAAACACTTCAATGCATGAACAATTCCTGCTATTGGTCGGCTTCAGATTATGACATCATCACACAATGTTCCTACTAATACCAAAGCATCATGAAAACATAATTTTTTGAAGAAATGTAAACTGCCACTGAAGGTGCAATGGAGAGAAATTCAACAACCATATTAAGTTCGATACCGTAAGTACTACTCTAAACAAATTCTACGAACTATCGCGTCGTGATTGGTCAAAATACTTGCGTTACGCTTGCATTGCGCGTGCATTGCGTTGCGTCCTAGTTTTAACAAAGCTTTATCGATGGTGTTACGTATGTACATGTTTTTTTAAATCAAAGATTGTGCGATTTGATGTGATTATTTGCAAAATTTTGTTCCGAGATAGGAATAAAACCCAGAAAAGCAGTGTTTTTTAAAGATAGGCCTAGTCATGTTTTATTTTAGTGCAATCATATGTAAGGGCCACATTAATAATCGGTACAGATTGTTTTTTTTTAATACTTATTCAATAATATTTTCTAATGAGTGAGATAAAAATGTCTTCTTTAAACTGCCTTGTAAGGAAAGCATTGCTTTACATATACAGATACGTTTTTGCAGAATGTTGTAGTTATAAGGGCTTCCTAATTATAATAATAATAAAACTTATATTTATTTATATATTTCGCAAATTCAATACATATAAAAATAACATGGAGTATCAAATATATAAAATAGCAACATAGTAAGATTAATGTGGAATTGAAAAGAAGTCATAATCATATTATTAGATGGCATTGAATTGGAGATTTACAAATATAAAAGGTATTCTAGTATTAAAAATGTATAATGAAGTGAAATGTATTCGAATACGATGAATAGAACTTCAAAGAGCTGAATACCGAAGTATACCAAAACATGGTATACTAATAGTTTGTCTACCTTGAATGGGTTCCGATTTGAGTTACTAACCCGGATGAAAGTTCGAAGTGGTATACATTATTGTATTGTTGTGAGGTTTAACTAATGATAAACTTATCATCCTAATGACACGACGTCTAAATTAAAAAAGTTTAATCAAAAACATATTCTTGGTTGCTCCAGACACAAATAATCGAATGGCTCTCATGGTTGATGTTCTCGTGCACTTATAAACACAGTTCGATTGTTCTAATGTAAAACATGTTTTTAATAGTAATAGGAGTTTCATGTTAACAGAGTCATCTAAATTGAAATACTTTATAGCAACGAAGACGTTATCTCAAGTATGACACATAAACACATTAGGTACATTTCACATTATATGTTGTCTACAGCACAATTATTAAATCAACATTAATGTAACTATAATCACGTGCAATGGAAATTACAAACTTACTCAATTAAAATTCCACATGGAAAATATATATTTTTTTCTTTAAATAATTGAACATATGAACAAATAAATGTGACGTATTTTTTTTCTTTTTATCTTTATTGTATTTCGAGTGTTTTTATATACTGTGATGCGACCATATATGGACATGATGATATCATATAACTGCCATATTTGGGCATATCACACTTTTTAGTCAAACTAGTTTGATAGTGAAAACAGTTTTTAGTTTAGTTTTGTGTCATGTTTTTGTTTTCGGTTTGCGATTGACGTGAGATATTAAATTAATATTTGTACCTGTTTCCAGAACATAAACTACGAAAGATACTTATTCTAATGGAATCGACAAAATAACCAAAAGTACAATATTGGTGTAAAACGTAAATTAGAGCCCCGTCTACACTGTCAAAACTTTATTTTTTGTCACTTTATGTGCACATATATATATGGACATGGCGATATCATATCACTACCATATTTGAGCATATCACTACCATATTTGAGCATATCACTACCATAGTTGAGCATATCACTACCATATTTGAGCATATCACTACCATATTTGAGCATATCACTACCATATTTGAGCATATCCCTACCATAGTTTGATAGTGAAGACAGAGCTTTATGGAGCTTGTGGGAATAGGCTTTATGAACATGTATACGACGATGTCTATAACTGGGATTAGTGCCACCATAGGCAGCAATCATCTGTCCATGTTACTACCAAGTATTTTTCTGCTGCCTTTAAAATTAAAAATATCTTTAACATAGATTTCCCACCATTTATACAAATTACGTAATAACTAAAAGTATTTACATATATAATCATTAAGTTGAATATTTAGATAACGACTTGCTTCTCAACCTTTCGTGTAGATGATATTTTAGGGACTATCCGACCAAATGTCTTATGATAATATCAACAGTGGTGGTGCTGTTGTCCAAAGGTTAATCTAGGAAAAACAATTAAGGCTGAAATTGATCATTTTGGCAGCTACTTCTATCAAATTACCGCAAGTAAACATGAATGTAGGCAAAATCGTTGCTTCGTAACGTAATAGGCCTACGTAGTTATAATAGATGGAAATAAATTCGAAATAGTGAACGTTGGTGTATGCTGCTTAGCGCGATTATGAAGTATGCCAGAATTGTACACGTATACGTTATTGCGTTGCGTCTTAAGATTGGTTCCCACTAGGACGTAACGCAAGGACGTAAACGCAACGCAAGCGTGTTGCTTTGTGATTGGTCAACTCACACTAAAGCGTGGTTCCCACTACCGACGCAACACAAGGACGTAACGCAACGCAAGTGAATTGACCAATCACAAGCGATAGCTTATTCGCTTGTGATTGCTAACTGTCTATAACTTCGCTCATATCGCAAAGATTATAGAGAGAGTGGTTCAGGAACAAATCATTTCTTTTCTTAGTTTGTTTGATTTGATTAACATTGATCAATTTGCCTTTTTGAAAAACCATTCTACTGTAACATGCTTGCACAGAGTAGTAGATGATTGGTTAGAAAGTTTTAATGACTCAGAGGTCGTCGGCGCTTGTTTCTTAGATATATCCAAGTGCTTTGACACGATAGATCACTCAATTTTGTTATTTAAGCTTTACAAATATGGTTTCCATGAAAATGTTGTTTACTGGTTTAGTAATTACTTAAAAAACAGAAAACAGTTTGTATACTGTAACAATAACAAATCTACACTTAAAGAAATCAATATTGGTGTTCCACAAGGAAGTGTCCTGGGACCCATCTTGTTTCTCATTTTCATAAATGATATTTCGCAGTCCATAGTAAATGGAACTTGCAGCGTTTTTGCTGATGATGTTGTGGTTTACACCTCAGGTGATACTGCTAGGATAGTAAATGATTCATTACAAATAATTATTGATAACATTGGTAAATGGTATGATGACAACCACCTCTCTATAAATACTGAAAAAACAAAGGTTATGTTACTAAGAAACAATCATACAGCTGACAGTAATGATTTAAATATACAAATTGGAACCAGTAAATTAGAACAAGTTGATAGTATAAGGTATCTGGGAGTCGTAATCGATGAAATGTTAACTTGGAAACAAAATACTCAATGTATTAGTAAAAATATTGGATATAAAATAACAATGCTAGGTAAAATGGCTAGTAGTTTAAGTAAACCGTTACTTGAAACTCTATATATAAGTACAATTCAGCCTTGTAGTGATTATGCTATAACAGTCTGGGGAAATACGACAGAGTTAAACAAAAATATTTTAAAGCGACATCAAAAAAGAGCTGCTCGAATTGTAACTAACAACTTCGATTATATTAATGTAAGGGGTGACAACCTCATCCAGAACCTATCGTGGCAAACTCTTGAAGAGAAACGAGATTTCTCCCTAGAATGTCTAATGTATAAACGTGTTTACGGCCTTGCACAAATTAGATTAGTAAATGAAATTGAATTGATTCGCGATATTCACACCCACTTAACACGTGGAGTAGAAAATTTGAATGTAACAATACCTAAATACACCCTTAGTAAAATGAATTCGTCCTTTAAAGTTGCAGGCGCAAAAATATGGAACAATTTACCAATTAATATTAAATCGGCACCAACAATTACGTCCTTTAAGGCTAGATACAAATCTCATTTCTTTTCATAAAAAAAAAAAAAAAAAAACTGACATGTATTATATTTAATTAAGTTTCTCTTTTGTATATTTTGATTAAGACAGGACCACAATGTAAAACAGATACACTGTTATCTGATTGTTTTATCCTGTATAAATATATTATTTATTATTATTATTATTATTGTCATTGGTTAAAACGCTTGCGTTGCGTTTACGTCCTTGCGTTACGTTCTAGTGGGAACCAAGCTTTACGTTGCGTTACGACCTTGTGTTGCGTCTCTGAGTGTGAACCAAACATTAGTGGGAACCAAGGTTACTTCAACTGCGCACGTAGTTGTCACAATATTAACATTTTTTTTCACATTTATTGTTTTCTAGAATGACTACCTTAACACCGAATGATGACAGTAAAGATACGGAGCATTTTGCCTTAATATCGATACGTTATATAGTTGGTCTTCTGGGTATCTTTGCAAACGTCTTTGTCCTTCTGATGTTCGTATGGGCAAAATTATACAAGAAATCGTTCACCCATTTGCTTCTGCTACATCAGTCAGCGATTGACGTCATTGCAAGCTGTCTATTCCTTGTTTATTACACTAACGATGCTCCTGTCGGCACACCCGGTACAGTATTCTGCAAAACGCGTTCCATCTTCTGGTTATTTGCGTTCGCGTCAACTTACAACCTGGTAATTGTCACTATTGAACGATATATTGCTGTAGTGCATCCTACAACTTATAGAGAACGGATCCACGGAAAAACCAACTGCCGATTCCTGATACTTCCACACATCGTCGGACTGGCAATTGCGGCTCATCTCGCAGTAATTGGTCAGACAAACAATGAAGGCAAGTGTGTGTTTGAATATTACATATCATCGTTGGCGTCGGGGTTGTTTATTTTTATCATTTCTTGGCTGATACCATCTGCAATTATGGTTTTCTGCTATACGTATATTCTAAGAGGTCTTTCCCAAAGAGTAAAACGTAGCGGTGGTGCGGAATCGTCACCAGGACGCGGTGGAAATGCTTTATACGCCGCGCAACGTAGCCTCACGTATACACTACTATTCGTTGCTATAGCCTTTCTTCTATGTTGGACTCCCAATTATATCTTATATCTTTCTTATACAATTTGTAAGTGTTTTGAATTTAACTCTTCTATCGCGCACGAGATTACGGTAATCCTAGATGCTGTTAATCTTATGATTAATCCAGTTATTTATGCTTTCAAGTTTAATGACTTTAAAATCACTGTTAAAAAGTTTTACAAAACATATTCTGGCAAGTGTTGTGATGAAGACGAAGAGAAAAAACGTGCTGAAACCGTGACAGGAACGTCGGCTTCCATTACCGGTAATACTTCTTTATCCTCTAATTAAAAACATTAATAATGTTATCATTTAAGAAATACTTGATTGATGCATTTCTTATTTATTTATATTTGGCATTTTATAATGTTTAATGTTTGCATTAACGAAATATTCAAGATGTACTGTCCCCCAAAAACATGAAAAATTAAGATAAATAAATCAGAATTTTAATAGGCCATTTTGTATTCTTTAATTTGCACTTATTTTTAACGTGACATTAAAATGGCATATTAAAAAAATGTGGAAACAAAGCTTGTAGGGGGACAATATATCTTTAACAGCAAGAAAATAAAAGTAACAAATATAGAACAACTATATATATAAATACTATTATTAGGATATTAGTAATACCATTTTTTCTCCCTTGACCTTGCGCAATATTCAGTTATGATACTTTATATATATATATATATTTAAATAAATTCGTCTTGTTTCATAACCATTTTTAGTTTCAGTTCGAAAATAAATCATCGAAAATATGTTTGTCTATGTTTGACCTGTTTTACTAGTGTTTGCTCAATAAATTAATATAAGAAGTATGCACAGTCCCTTGTTATTATTATGACTTGAAAACCATTCGTAGAAATGTATACGTTTTTTCTCCTTGCAACTTTGAATAATTTTTATTCCTCATATTGCTATGTTGTCAGTGTTGATGACCGATGGATGTTAATTTTAAAGTCATTTTAAATTTGCCTTTAGTTACGATTTTATTCAACAAAATCTAAGCTTGACTACTCACACTTCTTATGTAGGTCGCAACCAAAATGCGCTCTTCCTATGGACCTACGTGTAACCTGTATTTTAACGTATACTACGAAAAAAAACCTACATTTTTATTCTCCCATTTCTAAATAAATGAATGTATATTTTTCCCTATTATAATCACAAATGCATTAATGAGCATAGACCTATACACATAATTTATATTGCTGTTTATCCTATCAATTTCTCATATTTAGTCAATCGCCCTCTAACGTTCCAGATAAAATATTGCACAATAAAAAACAGAAACATAAAAGCTAATTGTAGTGAGAAACGACTATGACGTATATTGTTGTTCAAAGATCTGATTGAATGTATACTGTCATGGAAATCCAATACAAATGGAGAAATACATAATTATGATATAGCATGTATTAGTACTTTCTGTATAATTCAAATACATATACAATACATTTAAATAAAGATTACACTACAATGCATAGCAGCTTTGAAAATATTAAAATAATTTTAATAAGTTGCATATTTAATTTACTGTCATATTTTATTCAACTTTTTAACATAATAAATTGCACAAACTATCAGCATGAATGAAAAGGTTCTTAATCTCTGCACCATCTCCTGTAGTCCCAAATCAATGTTTTAGGCCTATGAATGCTGTGCATTACACATTGAGAAAATAGTAACTATATTGCTAACTAGTATCGCGTTTATACAAACATAATCTCCTATTAGATTTGATATTATCTAAAAAATAAATGAAAATTTTTTACGGTCAACAAAAATGTTTTCCTCTAGGCATTTTAAGTTTTCCCAAACGAGTGTTAAAATAACAAGGAAATAAACATGAGATAATATCTGATTTTCTTTTAAAATTCAAGAATGCGGAAGTTAAAAGTATCACAGTACAATTGTGACAGTAGGTAGGTGTGTTTTTATAAAAAGCGTCAATTTCCGGGACTTAATGTCCTAAACTGCGTGAGGCCAATTGTGACTCAATTATCACAAAATCCTGTTTAACTAACAAATGAAGGAAACAGTGGTGACAGGAAAGGAAGAAAATGTCAACAAGATCCGGGAACAAATTAGAAAACCATCTTAAAGTTTCCCCCATAAAATAAAACAGGAAAGAGTGAAAAATTAAGAAAGGGAAGTAAATAAACGTACAGTATTATAAGTGTGTTCTACAAATAGTCCATCAGTTACACGAGCAGATTCGATGGTTTAATTGCCCAATCCAATACAAACTGTCAAACGGATGATTGTGGTAATGATCGACACACGTACGTATTGATATTATTAATAACTCTGTAAACGAGGCGAATGTTACTGTAAAATGTGATGGCGCTATTGAGTTACTTTATGCAGGGCTCAGACTCTAGGCGCTTAAATTAGATTGATTACGTAATGTAACAGTCCGTGTTCCAATCATCCATTGTTGGTCCCGGTGGATCAGACCAAAGTGCGAATGAATTTAGCTTGATGTCGTCATTCGTTATACTTACTGTATTGAGATCTCTCTTATCTGGACGGCATAAAACAAATTCATTTTGTTCAGCTCTAAATTAAGATTTAGTGCCATGCTCTACTACACACATTCCCATACACTGATATTCAAAAGAAATTAAATCTAAAAATACACACACCATAAGAATAATTAGGCCTAAAACTGGGTATTTAAAATCAGTAAATTTTCCATGTACAATTAATTGGATATTTTTTCCCCTGAGTTTATATTCGATATTGGTATTGAAAGAAATACATAAGTTAGGATGACTATAACGATGCATTTAATAAAAAGGCGAATTGCCTTAAAATGTGAATGTGACATGTTTCGAGAAACTATTCTCATCATCAGAACAGTAAACAACGCCTATAATTGGATGAACTCTGTCGGTATATTCATGGTATAAGGGCACAGCTGAATCAATTCAAACAACATGGACCAATTTCGAGTAATTTGTTCCTTCGTAATGTATTAATTCATACGCGATATTGGTCAACAGGTCACCGGTACTGGTCAACACGTCATAAACACGAGTGCGTGGTATATTCCTGTTCCGAATTTGGGAATATGGTCGACGAGTCATCATGATGGTTAGATCTTATCGATGACGATGTCGATCAATCGATTAGGTTTTCTCAAGGCCTTTAATTTATTGATGTCGTTACAAAGGCACTTGCAGTTAATTATATGAGCATGATTTTGAATTGATGAGGAATATTTAAAGAATTATTTTAATTAACAAGGAAAGAGTGAAATGTCCTCTCTTTCCACAAAGTTGGCTTAAAAATGAGTTTATCGTAGCTTTGACGATTTACCAATATCAGGAAGTATTGACCTAATTACCTAAATTACACGTTTGGTGTTTGGTAAATTATATATAACAGTACTGCCACTATACTATGAGAGATGGCTAATATCCGTTAGTCTCAAAGCACTACAAAATAATAGACCACATCCCTTGACAATGCACTTGGAAAGGCCACATCCCTCGACGTAAGCACTACGAAATATAACCACACCCTTGGACGAAGCACTGCGAAATATAAGACCACACCCTTCGACGAAGCACTGCCAAATGTAAGACCACACCCATTGTCAAAGCACTTGAAAAGACCACATCCCTCGATGTAAGCACTACGAAATATATGACCACACCCCTCGACGAAGCACTACGAAATATAAGACCACACCCTTCGACGAAGCACTACGAAATACAACCAAACCCCTCGCCGTCGATGTATACAGTCTAAACTAAAGCGTATTGGTGATAGTCGAAAGTTACTCAGTAGACTTATGGGTTTAATAAAAGGTGAACGAACTCCTAGGAAAGTAAAGTAGGTCTTATCCAATTGATCTGCAATTGATAATTTATGTATTACCTAATCTAAAAATAAAGCCAGGAATGCTCTATCAAAATAGTGAAACAGTTTGTTGTTTGAAAAAAGTTCTTACGGGACTCACTATAATCTACTTACAACGAGAATTATTTTGATTTAAATTAGAAGATACAAGATAATTTATTGCCACAATAAAAATACACAAAAACCTTTTAACTTTTTTTAAACAATAGAAGTAAACATCTATATAGTAAGTTTGAATTTACGCTTATATAAGGTCTGTTGATTAGCAACACATTTGGAATTCGTTACCACTTTTTTTTATAGAGACGGAGAAATATCCTTTATCTTAAACAAACAAATAATATACGACAAAAATCCAACTAGATCTAATTGGTATAATCGTAATGAACACAAATGTTTATTTTTGTTTTACGAAAATCAAAGATCAATTTATCTTATTATTTTGCCATGTAATGTTTACTTTTAATTACGGAGACGATTTTGCTTCAATCAATTTGAAACAGAAATTGTTATGTAAAGAACAATCGAAAGTCGAGTTATCAGTTTACAATATTGATTTTGAATGTTATAACTTGTACGATCCTATCAACTAAACATTTCCTCAATTTTGTACCGTTCTGACAATCAAAATCAAAACAAGAAATAGTAATAATCATAATATTTATTTGACCATCTTTAACAGAATAGAAAGTAGGCAACAATCGAAGGAACAGATTTTGCACTAGATCTACAGTATACAGTACCTTACCAAATACCTTACTAAAAAAGGTAATATTTTGCCTTATAAAACAAAAATATAAACAAGAAGTTTAGAAAATACAAAATATGAAACATAAAAATTAATTTACGAATATAATCAGAGAAGACTTCCCTGATATAACGAATGAAATCTTGGAACATATTTTGGAAAATGGATTTGATGGTTTTGTATCAACCATCTAAGATGAAATACATAATTGGAATTAGTGTTTTCTTCTCATTTTGAATAGTTTATCATCAATCATTTAATTGGTAATAAAAAGGTTCTTCTTAAAATAGTATTTATGTTGAATTTATTTGGATGGTTTCTATTCTTCAACTACTAGTTACATGGTGATGACTGATGTTATTAAATGTGGTGATGAGTTTTATTTTGAATTTATTTGGATGCTTTCTATTCTTCGACTACTAGTTACATGGTGATGACTGATGTTATTAAATGTGGTGATGAGTTTTATTTTGAATTTATTTGGATGCTTTCTATTCTTCGACTACTAGTTACATGGCGATGACTGATGTTATTAAATGTGGTGATGAGTTTTGATATTCCTTGTATTAGCAGAACATTTGACTTATGATTATAAGACATATATTAATAGTATAATATAAGATTAGGCTTATATATGTTAAAATACTAAACAAACAACACGCCTACATTATATACATTCAGTAGGCCTAAACGTGTAGAAACACGTGACTCAATGATGACTAGTCAACAAAAATATAGTACGCTACGTGCACTGCGGCACATTTGGGAATTTAACTGATAATTATTCATCGATGTACCTTTATCGACAAATGAAAAAAAAAAAATCATAAAATAAACATAGACCATAGGCCTGCCCACTGACCTATATTTTCAATACTTTATCTCATAAAATTCTAAAATGAATATTCCTAAAACAGATGATATCGTAATGGAGTTACAACCGATTTTTGTACGGTAAATCTCTAGAGACAATAAATCGTATGAGAATCGATTGGTTGTTAACCATGTTTTTACAAATTACTTTCAATGGACATTACGCTCTGCTGCACAGTCGGGATGAGAGATAATTTAAAGAGTATAGGCCTAATATAAAATAATTGATTTAAGATATTTTGTTTGTGGTAACCGTGTATATTATTTCCATTTGTTGAAAAAAAATTAAATTGTTATTGATTTGGATATGTTTTGTCTATACTTGTAGCATCATGTTAAGCCTACTTAATTTAATAATAGTCTTAGTTGTGGTTATAACAATGGATTAGTAATAATTATTTTACAATCGTATGGTTAAATATTAAATACAACAATGAGGACCGGTGGTATAAATAACGTCAGTGGCTGGAACACGGAAAAGTCGTGTATTGCACCTTCGGCTCACGGCAGTAAAAACAACTAGACACTGGTCCACCACACATCAGGGGACGCGATTATTTTACCCTGGTAAAAACTCTTTGCATGCTTGTTTTTTATGCATAAAGTTGGTTTCTTCAGAATGTTTTATAGTGTTGAACTCATAGGCGTCTGTGTTAACTCGGCATCGTCGCCTTTCCCCATTATTTTCAGAACATCAATTTTAAGTTGTTTCATCCCACGTTTGAAATCGTAAAATGTAAATGCGTATATGACTGGATTGATGGATAAGTTCATCGTGTTCAAAACAATTGATATTTCATAGATTATTATTATGTCACTGAGTTCAAAACAAGCACAAATTATGTAGACAAAGAAGATGATCTTATTAGGAGTGACGGTTATGAAGAACGCTAGACCGACAAAACATATCGTGTAAATAAGACTTCGCTGGGCTCTCCGTAGCCAGTTACGTGGTTGTTTATTTGTTACGCTAGATTTACTGATCGATTCAACATTTTGAGAGGCCCTCGTTGGAGTTTGTCGTCTTCGTAAAGATATTAAAATCCGTACGTAACAAAACATCATCACAAAAACCGGAAATAAATACTGAGTGATAAAAAAGAAAACGCCCCAGAATGCCGTGTCGTAAGCATAGGCACATTCACCGGTATTTTCGTCATATGTAGCGTAAAAGAACAGTTCCATACCGGTGACAAAACCGATAATATACGGTAACAATAACAAAAATCTTCCTCTTTTATCATGAAAATGAAGGCGAAAAAACTTGGGGTGCAGCACCGCAAAGTATCGTTCCATTGTTATTATCACTAAGTTGTAAGTCGATGTGTAAGTGACGCACCAAAAAAGGTTGAGCGCTTTACAAAACGGCACCCCTGCATCTGATGGAACGGGATAAGTAAAAAACGACAACATAAGCACACAGGCAAACAGGTCTATGACAGATTGCTGAACAATCAGCAAATGTGTTAGTGTTTTCTTGTAGATATTGTTATATATCAAAACGAATAAAACAAATGCATTAGCTAGTATTCCGATACCGCAGATAATAAAACGAATTGCGATCAGAAGCTGCGGATCCATCGGTTCGTCGTTCGACATTGTTTGGTTGTTGTCATCCATATTTAATCTTATAACAAAATATAAGAGAACATTATGTTAATCAACGAGTGACAATATACAAACATCCCCTGGCAATAACCTGGCAGGCAATATTACTAAGCAATAACTAAGTGTTATACTTGTGGTTAGCTAATATCATAACGACGTATGTACAAATCAATTGAAACTATGTAATTAGATACGGGATACGTCATCATAATGTTATCATTAAACTTTTAATTAAAATACTACAATGAGGATGCGGGAAGGGGAGGATGCCTATAACCATCAAATGCAGGCATATAATTATCAGGCCTATAAATTTAAATTACTACCAGTAATACCAGATCGTTATGCCCAACTCTTTGCTCAGTCTACTAACTAAAAATCTTTACTATTAATCTAAACTTTAGAAATGTATTGGAGGTTGCAAATCGCATGATTTGAGAACCGGGAATTCTCCCCTTTTCAATTGACAAACGAGGTAATGTGTGAATTATGTAAGTGACTAGAACTTTAAAGAAAATCTCGAAAGATTTGGATTTGCCATCAACTAAAAAACCATGAAAAGTAAAAATCATCATGTGAGTAATTTTAATTTAATTTTTGGATAGTCATGTATGTAATATTTACTTTATATATTATTATATTTTAAACAATGGCAAATTAACATTTCCTTTAATTGTTTATATTGAAAGCCAATAGCTACAAAACAATGGGACACTCAATACATGTCCAACACCGGATCAAATTGAAAAACTATTTCCGATTTTGGGATTTTTTGTTTCATTTTTACAAGATACTTAATTTTTTATTTAGGTACGTGTATACACATTGTCCATTTTATTATTAGGGAAATGATTTCTCTGGTGTAAACAGGTGGTTTTGTACTAGACGGGTAACGTAAATAATGAGGCCTACATTTCTTTCTCTCTTACTGTGGGCCCCTCCGAAAACGAACCCATTCTACAATACTAGCGGCTTTCTAATGACACCCGTCACTTATTTTAAGCCTAATTACTTACCGTATTATTAATCAATTATTATTATTATACAATTGCTAATAACTGAGCTAGTACTTACATTTATAATGCTGTAGTTCAACACAACTTAAAGTCTCTTGTTTTAGACACAACGTTTATGAAAATATGTAGTATAGGAATGATGAGTACACAATTGGTTCGTGTTTATAAGTAACCAAACCTGGGAAAGTTCCCGGAAGCAATCAACAATAAATATGTCAGTGTTATGATTGCTTCACAGGTCAAATACCACCGGTGCCTCAATAGTGTGTAGGTATTAACTTTTATACAAATCACCTGGCACGATCATTTTGATTTTCAGATTATAAATTGGTGATTATGATTGATGTGTTGTGTTCTAAAAATGTAACAGGTCAGAATTAATTAGTAACGCCCTCTAGGTTCTTAAATCAATCAATTTGTCACTTTTTATATTTAGGCCTCGTAAAAAAATTGTTGATCGATTTTCTATATAAATAGTTTTGAAATGGGACTTTCCCAAAATGTTGGCATTTTAGTTCACCGGCAAGCTAGTTTTCATGTGACCTTAATTAGGTCGTTTTTTTTAAAGACATTTTTGTAATGTTGAATTAGTTTAAGAAATCAAGTATTCCTGCAAGCAAACTGGTCCTATATCGTATGTTACAAACATATGTTTTATGCTAATAAGGCTCAACATAATTATGAGATCTACTGTTTATTTATTTATTTTATTCGTTCAAAACCACAATCCGTGTTGATTTAAAAATAAAAAAATAATATATTGAAACATACAGTATGTTAAACAATAAATCTAATACAGACCAGCCTCATCTGTGACAATCTAAATACTATAAATAATAATGATAACCTTCAAAAAGTTAAGATAGTGTAAATATATTGTTAAAAATATGCCAACACAAAAGATTCTTTAATTACTTTAACAATAGAGTTGTTGTTAAGTTGGGGGTGGGTTGTAATGTTGCCGAAATTTGAAATATTTCGAATACAAAAGATCAGAGAAGTTAAGCACCTCATTTTAGTTAGACCGTGGATACACCACTATAATGATATATGCAGCTGCAAATATTGTAATTAAAAGAAAAAGTTTTGTTAAGGAAGTTCGGGTATATCTTATCTTGTCAGTGTTAATGACTTGATTAAATAATTAGGATAGTTAATTAATTATCTATTAAGAGGAAATAAATACATTTATTCTAGATTATTACAACGTTAATGGTTTTATAAGAAAATAAATTAATATTTAATTGAGTCATTGTTTAACATTGATAACTGACTTTTATTAATGAGATTGTGGCCAAATATCGTGAAGATAAGATACTTCTTAATTGTCATGATGACTTCAAACATTCAAACAAGCGAGCATGGCATTTGTTTGCTTGGTGTTTAACATAACAGAACACACAACTGAAATTACTGAAACTAATTAGACTATTAAACTTATCATTTAATGTCAGTTGTATTGTATTATAATATTACATTAATCAAGTGCATTGTAAACGAACATTTTATTGATGAAGAAATAAAAGTCGGTGAACCAATACATAAAAAAAAAATCTTATCTTTGAAACATGAAGAGTTTGATACATGGATTTGCATTGGAATTAATTATTGTTTTCTATTGTTTTGTTTTATTGTTACTTTCAAGGTCTACAGTAGAATTACAATTCTTGAAACCACGATAGGATAAAACCATAATTAAAAGATGTAATTAATCTAAGTTCATATTAAACAGATTTAAGAATATTGTAGATCTTGCTTAAGGGGGTAGTGGATGGGTGCTTTATTGTTTTCTTACTTTACTTATTTTAATTGCAATATTGCTTTTGTTTAAATGTGTTTTTTTGTATGTATAAAAGATGTGAAAAAAAAAATAATAATGTTGCACACTGTTACCTCCCCAGGAATATAATTTTGATAGATAGCCAGGCCTATTCAGAATTATGCTAACGATGTTCTCTTGGTCTCTTAGGCCTACAGTTTGCGTGGTGGGATGAAATCGTACAAATGTGAACTGAGAGAATGGTACAAATCTGACGTCACGCTACTTATTATTTATTTCATAATTTCCGCCGTTCTGATTATTTCCTTTTATCCTGGTTTGGTGTAGGTTTTATAACCTCTATATTGACCAAACCCGTGATTCCACCAGGTCAGCGTTCAGTGTGTAATTTCCTTTTCGTTACCTCTTGACCAACAATACGCTCCCTCTATCACAAGGCAGCGAGGTAGGCCTACAGGCTATATTTTATATCAAAATTATTAGGACAATCACAAATAGCTAGTTTCACATCCGGGAGTTGAACTTTGTTTCATTTTATTTCGTCAATTTAAAAAAATGATAAAACAATACAAATAAACATAGCAAAACCCATGACGATGACAGGATTAAATAAAAACAAACTTAATTTCTGTACAAATTTTCTCCGGATGGATTTTAAAGTCCAGTGACCGTTCAGAAACCACAATAACAGAGATCATACCGATTGAAACATTAACGATTCGTTCAATAAAAAAAATCTTATAGTAAAAAAGTTGGATGAGAGATGGATGTGAAACTTTTTGTATTTACAATTGTATTATATTTATAATTGTATTGTATTTGGCCGAAACAAATTATAACTCTCAAATGGACTACTACAAGGCACCATTCGGTTTTTAGGTCTTCCCCCATGGTAGCTAGTTGAAATCATACCAACTGTTTTGGCAGTAAGAACTAGGCCTATATTTTGAAAATAAGCAGAACTATTTTGTTTTCGCATAGTACTACGGTACACAACGTCATTAGTTCACGATGAGGCATACGTGATACAACAATCGTAAGACTCTATAAAAGAGTCGTTGTACTTCTGTCAGGAACCAAATAAAATTGTGATACCAATTAATGTGTTTGTATTTAAATAACTGATTTGCTGATCATCGATCCGGTTGTTACAAGCAGTGCAGTTGGGCACACAGATTTTCGAAGAAAAAATATATATATTTTTCAAAAAAAAATAATAAATAAATTTGCAGTGGAGAACAGAACAGTTATTTAGCAGATTTAAATAAATATATATTTTTAAAGTAAAAGAGTAAAACTCTGTCTACACCATCAAACTAGTTTAGCAAAACAAGTGTAATGTGCCCAAATATGGTAGTGATATTCATAAATATGGTAGTGATATGACATCATCATGTCCATATATGGACATATCACATTGTTTTTGTCACATAAAGTTGTATAATGTAGACAGAGCTTTAGACTTGGCGTCCCACTTACACTCAACGCAATCAATTTCAATCAATCAATTTATTTGGAAATTGCACCTTTACATCGATGGCACACACAGGAAGTGGTGCATCCATATTGAACACAATTAACATAAAATGACGGATACGGATACTTAAGCTAATTTGAATTAAAATTAGTACTATATACTGTAGCAATATTTGTCTGACATGAGTTGATACATTTTAGTTAAATATATTTATATATATATATACATAAAGAGGAAGTAGTAACAAAAATATTTGTTGATGAGGATATTAAAATTATCATGATAGTTAATATTGAAATGGTTTCATATACAATGTCTTAAGAGGTTGTGTACAACAACAACCTAAACCGGTAAAGGTCACGCAGTATTATTAAATGTTTTTTTTATAGGAATCATACAGCTAACTTCACTTTTACTTACTTACTAAAACAATATTGATTTCAGGAAATCATAATTTTTAAAGAAGTATTGTCAGTATAAAATCAGACTTTGAATAGGTTATTTTATAGTTTTGTTCAAGTTATTCACTTCTGTAGAAAAATACCAAGAAAAATTATTATTTCACTTATAAAAAGTCATTTTAACCAAAAACTAAAATGACATATTCAACAACAAATGAAAAAATAACATTTTCAGGGGGTACATTATATCTTTAAATGTTAATTTCCTGAAATAAATAGTATCATTTATTTAGTAAAATTAAAACTAAGCTAATGTAAATTCAAATAAAAATAATGACGTAATGTAATGAAAGTGGGTCGATAATAAGAAATAATAAAAAATTTTAAAAAAATTTGAAGATATAGGCTTTAGCACCTTTATCTTCAGCTAATAAGAATACTAAAGATTAATCGCGAGAAATGTTTGGAACTTTGTAGGGCATTTAAAAATATTTCAGGCCTTTTTTGGAAATCGTTCGCAATTATTGTTTTTCCAGGTTTTCGAGTTTTTATGTTAGTGAAAGTTCACGATACACAAAGTTAAAAGATAAACTGAACTTATGAACTTTTGCAAGAGTTATTATTGATAAAATGTGACGTCACAATAATACGCTGACCTAGCTGGAAAGACTGAGATTATAAAATCACTTGATATCCTCCTCAATTATTGTGATGCAAAGTTATCAATCATACACGAAATGGTATGGTCTGTCGTGTTTGTTTTAATTTACTATGGATCAGTGGCTAAATCATATCAATAATTGTTTATTACCTTACATAATGCTATGACACGTGACCTACTCACATACGAAAACCACTAAATTGATGTGAACTCGTAAACATGACATTACAATTTGTTTTGTTTTTTTTGCCTATTTTTTATTCTTATCAGCTGAGCTTAATCATCTTCATAAGTGGTTCATTAATTAACCATGCAGGGCCAAGTACAACTTTACTATGGGTAATAATACAAAATCACATGACACCTGCTGGTACTAAAAACTAAACAAAACCAATGGAAATAGGCCTAAGTTGTTTTTTTTTAACTTTCTTATTCCTCGATTCATTCTATTAATATTTTTATCTTGTGCTTTTTCTATGTTATGTTTGTCTTTTTGAGTGAACCGAATAAAACTGAACTGAACTAAAATGCTGAACATTCGTATCAACTAACAATAGAACAACATTATCTTATCAATAAATGGCCACATCACATTTTAATCACGTAGAGTTTGATTGTGTAGACAGAGCTTAAGACACATTGTGAATTATATCAACACCTAAACAACATGGGTCCGGTAGACGTGGCCTAGCTAGCTGGCCTAGGCCTAGACATTGTAGATTAGCCTAATCTACAATGTCTAGGCCATAGCGATACGCAGATTAACTCGCGAGAGAACTAGAAACTGATTTTCCAAATTACCTCACTTTCTTGTATTATTAATTTATCAAAATCATTCCAACGATTTAAAGCTAATTTAAGTTCTTAATTGTTATTGTTTGTCTAAATTAAAAATTATCCCTCTATAAAAAAAAAGCTTGTTTGTTTATATGCCAATCAAAATGTAGGTGGCGCTATTGAATTTTCGCAATAACATGAACGTGCATTAATTATCCATTAGGCTACACAGGGCGATTTTCACAGACGAGCGGTAACGGAAACCTCGTAGAATGTCCCATTTATGATTTAGGTAGAACGAATACCGAATGACATGCTATGCGTAACTAACCAATCGAATTTTAATGATACATTGCCTATGCAATCCTATGTGTTTTTAAATCTAACAACTTTACCGAAAACCATATTTTGACACCTTACCGCCATGAACAGTACAATTGTTCGTAATTCATCATTTTGTTTCGTATTTGATTATAATAAGTTAAACAGAATCACATTTACATAATATGTACATTCAAAGACTGTAACAATTAGGTCTACTTATGAAACACATTAGACAATAATTACTTAAATATACATTTTTAACTAACCAAGTACGTTTTTATTCCCTTTTTTCTTTTTGTAATTCTGTTACACGTAGCCTATTTCAATAATCAATAATACAGAAATCAAGATCGCAATCTCTACATACTTCTTGTATTAGTGGTGAGCAATAGCGTCGATAAGCGGATTGAAAGGGACTAAGACGGAAGGTCAGACAAAATATCATGCATTTAGCCGATTGCTCTAATTGCCGTTATCTTTGAATTTGTATAATGGATATACATCTGATAATGGTGAAATTCAGATAAGGAAGAGTAAACACAAACATAAAAGTGTAATTTTACGGTGAGCATGTGGGGATGGTATCCATTATCTTATTAAGAAAATATTAAATTTGAACCTCATCCTGAAAAATATAGGCCTATAATCCGTACATTTAATGTTAGCAGGAGAGCAACAAAATGTTATAGCGTATATATCAAAATCGGAAATGGTTCTAAATGGTTGAGGATTACTTGACACTTAAGGTATTATTTAACTTTAAAATGATCAAATTTTTATCTTAGACCCAGGAAAAAGAGGTTTATGTAGTTAGGCGTTTCCAAACATAATTGCGGCTAACTATGAACATTTCAGAGGACATGTTTCATCATATATAAGCCAAAAAAGTATATATCCATAAACTGTTACTTCATTGGCAACGAACGTAATACAACCGCAATGCTATTTTTTATCAACATTTGAACACGTTCACAGAACACTGTGCTTATTTTTATCAACAATTGAACGCGTGCACAGAACACGGTGCTTTCTTTTTAAAATCAACATTTGAACGCGTGCACAGAACACGGTGCTTTCTTTTTAAAATCAACATTTGAACGCGTGTACAGAACATGGTGCTTTTTTTTATCAACATTTGAACGCGTGCACAGAACATTGTGCTTTTTACATCAACATTTGAACGCGTGCACAGAACACGTGTGCTAGCATTTCATCAGCGTTTGAACGCACGTTGCACCTCTTACTGCTATATTACCACTCAATTGTATAGTTGCCTTCTGCATTAAAATTTTAATTCGTAAGTCAACTGCTTATTAGTGTTCCTAGTACTCAAAGTTATCTAAACTTCCTAGTTGGTCATGTCGATTATTCCTTTAACAGTTGATGTATTGTTCCGGATAAATTCCATTTTAAAAATGTCAGGAACCTTTAAAGTCGGAGGAAGTTGTACATAAAAACCACACAACAATTATAATATGCGATATCATATGCAGTTATCACACATAGTTTCATTTACCTCAGCACATTACTTAATTCATTCCACGAACATGATTTGCCATGCCACACAAAAGTGTGATGCAACGGATGTCAGAGCTCTTTACTAGATGGCTTGAGGATGCTGCACGATGGTGGATCTAACATAAACATTAACAAATGTTCTTGTTGTTTATAACCAACAATCAACATGTGACTATAATTTAAACTTTTTTGGCGATTTCCTGCCAATATTCATGTTTCAGTAAAACATCGGTGCTTGAACTTACCAGTGTTCAAGCATTTAGTAATTCGTAAAAATTGTTTGTAATTTGCCTTAGAAAATGACTGATTTTAATTGCAAAGCATCTTCCAAACAACATATGGAACAGGTCATAATGTGTCGATGATTAAACATACCCATACGATACCATACTGAATAACAAGATTATTAATCCTATGTGATATATAAATTAAATGTAAAAGTAAACATTAGCTAACGGCTATAATAGACACAACTTGTGAAGGTCTATTATCAAGGTTTGTATTATCAGAGACCTTTGAACAGGATACAGATCGTGTATGCCATTTCTTACTAAACATCTTCTCCTTAATTTCACGTTTCATTTTACGCATACCACGTTGGAACTCTTTAAAGTTGAAGCAGTATATAAACGGATTTATACAAAGATTTGAAGTGTTCATCAATACTGTTACTTCATGAATTGTAACCTTACTGAACGCAAAACAGTCACAGATACAGTACACTAGATACAATACGAAATTAGGTGTGACAGTTACTAGAAAAGCGACGGATACAAGAACAAGTGTATACAGTAGATTCCTTTGAATACGAGAGCCATCCCTTTCTCTTCCAACCTCTTTCTGTTTTCGTCGCAGATTTAATAATATACAAGTATAACAATAACTCATAATGGAAACTGGAATCAGCCAATACATGGTAAACAATAATACTCCAGAAATTATTCTTGTACTCTTTTCTCCGTTATAGTTATACATACATTCACCGGGATGTTCATCATCTGCTTCTGCAAATATTGCCAATTGGAGAGAAGAAAGCAACCCGAGACAATGTGGTATCGAAAGTGGAATCTTTCTCCGAAGAGAAACTTTTCTTGCTCTATACAACAGTGGATGTAGAACTGCAATATATCGTTCAAATGTAACCATTACTAAGTTATATGTAGATGTAGACGACATATACCAAAATATGACTCTAGCTTTGCAGAAAAATGTAGCGTTGTTCGTAGACGGAGCATCGTTGTTGTAAAAGCCAAGAAACAGACAGCATCCTAGGAAATCAACAACTGATTGGTGAAGTAACAGTGTGTGAGTAAGAGATTTTTTGAAGATGTTGTTGTAAATCATAACAATTATAACAAGTAAATTTGCTACAATGCCCACACTGCATATTATACAACGAGCAGCTATTAATCCGGTGGAATCCGTGTATGTTGAATTCAACATCTTACTAACCTTCTTCAATTGTGCTGTCTGAACAACTATCTTAACAACTACTGTCTTCAAATATATTCACACAATTGAGCTAAGTATTAATCTAGTATGAGACCCAAACGTTTATATACTATCGGTGCCTCTCGGAAGTACACTGTCTAGTTTCCTTAGGGTTTTCTGATAAAACTTCCCTTCCAGGTAAATAAGACATGACATGGTGCAGGAAACAATAGCTTGGCTTTATCTGCAATGACGGAACTCACGGAAAATGGCTCGAACAAATTATAAACATTATCAGCTTAATCACCTACTGAGACCGAAATACATTGTTGATGGAATGTTTGGGGCAACAACACTTCCTAATCCGAACAATCTCATACGCGCACTTAAATATAATGCTAAGATCACGGTAAAAACTCCAGCATGATCAATTATTAAATCTATTCGCATTTTAGTAGTTGTCCATATTTGATTTTACTTAAATTAGAAGAACACGAAAATTTGCAGTAATGAATGGTAATTACCGTAAAGGGTATTTCAATTTATTTATATTAGAATCCACATAGAAAATTACACATTGTTAAAGTTAAATTAAATCAATATTTATTATACTTAGAAAAAAAATAGTTCAAATTAATCTGTCTTTAGATATAAAAAAAAAAACAATACCAACAAATGTCTACAAATACAAAATTAAGTGCAAAAAATACAATTTCCAAAAGAAGATGTGGACAAAAATATAAAAATATATATTAAAGCAACAATTGAAAAAGGCTGGGGCATAATGAATGCAATTTGTAAAAATGTACTATTGGTATAACAAAAAATACCAAATGGCTAAAACAAACACAATTAAGTTGAAAAAAAAATAGAATTTAAAAAAATCATACGGAAAAATATAAAAATATATATTAAAAGCACAATTGAAAAAAACCCCTATTGAATGCATTTTTGTAAAAACTACTATTAGTATAAAAATATGATTTATAATTTATATAAATTTAAACATAGTAGGCCTATGGTATAAAAAACAGACAGCATCTTCTATAGAAGGTGAGCAGACAGTCCAACAACAAAATGCAAAGATACTAAAAAATTCCTTTAAAATAAAAAATAAAATTACCTTTGAGCTGCGAGAAATTAGTACCGTAACATTGCGTAATTCGTCTACCATGTGGTTGGTCTCAGACGAATAAACTTTTTGTTTTGTTCTATTTTTATTTCAACTTTATTTATAGAGATTAACCCTTTCAGCTTGAACTATTAATGTCAGTCTCAGGGGGCCTCTTATATTCAAATAAAATAAAAGAACATTACGATAAAATAAATATTTATAATAAATATTTAATAATTATTTACGAAAATAGGCTATAAAATATATAGTATACAATTTAGTTTATAACACAGGCCTAAGTGTTGAAAATATATAATTTCAGTCTATATATATGAACTTTATTTAGACACGAGACTGATTACAAAAATTACAGCAGAATCCCCTTCATCTGACACCTCTATTTAGGGTACACCATACCGGTACTTCCCGTGTAAACGGAAACCCTTATCGAAGTGTATAATTTATGGGGATTCTACTGTAATACATAATAAATAGATTTAAATGTTGATTGCAAGCATGCATTTGTAATATTTGTGCTCAGAAAAAACTGTTTGTTATGAATATGAGTATTATATAACATTTAAATAACAATAATAATTCATTGTTTGCAAATATTAATATACTGATATTACTGATTCAAAGAAGAATGTATGCACTTGGGCTTTGGTGTATGTAACCCTTTACTGGGTGAGATCCATCATGTTATCGTTTATCTTTTCCTTTGTAAACATAGATTGAGGAAATAAAATAAATTCATTTTACTTTTTTTTAATACAGTAAGCGAGCAGCGTTTTTTGTAAGAAATATTTCTTGTTTATTTTACAGTTTATTTCCTCCATGGTACTTCCTTCTTTATTAACTCTGTCGACACTATCAAATTAACTTGACAAACAAAGTGTGATGTGCCCAAATATGGTAGTAATATGACATCATCATGTCCATATATGGGCACATCACATATTTTTGATAGCGTAGAAAGAGATACACTTTAATCAGGGAAGAGTTTAACTCTTCCCTGATTAAATCTTGCTTGGTTGATTATTCTAAACACGCAGTTGTAAATCCAATATTCACATTTAGTTTGATTTTTTTTTTTAATTTTGGGCATGAAAACAAAATCAAACGAAATACAGAACATTTGAAAGTGAACTGTAGGAATAATTTTTCTCAATATTTATTTGGCCAGATTGATTACGATTAAAGGGGGACTCTGGGATTAAAATTACTTTTAAATATCGTTTATTTACTACATAAAAAGTATTATAATTATATAGGCATGTTAAAATGATAAGAAATAACGAGAAAGCAAAAAACAATACATTTCAGGGTAAATTCATAGAAATTCTGTTTTTAGCTTAGGAGCGGCCCTTTAGCTTTTTACTTATTAATATTCATGAGCATCCCAAACGTCAACCGACCCATGTGCGATCGTCAGGAATTCCTCTCTTGTTACTCTCGATTTACATGACAGAAACAACTCCAGGATACTACAACAAAATAGTATTAATATTCAGTGTTTTTATTTCTAACAATTCCAGTGATCCAAACAACAGAAACAATCACAAGATATCATTCATTATGGTCACTTCACTAGAATTTAGAATCTTGCATTACAATGATATGAAAAATACCAAATTTAATATCTATTTCCATAACACAACATTCATATGAATGTACTAAACTTTGAACACGATAAGCCATCCAATAGGAAAAAGCTGTCTAATAATTGAAGAGATTATTAATTCATTGATAACCATAAAGGTAATTAGTTAATTTAAAAAATAAATAAAAAATAGAGAAATCATTGGTGACTGGCGTTGCCACAAATGAACAACTAAGCAATTCATTCAATGTAATACATAAATATATAAAGTTAACTACTCACAGTATCGGAAAAAATTCACATCCTAAAGAAATAGAACGAAAACATGTCTTACAGTACTTCCACAACAGCTAAAATTCCTCTGCCAAAACAACGTACACACAGCCAATTCAATGTAATTCTTCACCTGATATGCAAATTCGCACGAATACCTGTGGACAATAGTGTAATGCAAGACGACACAATGCGCCACCAAAGATGCTTTAATTAAAGAAACTTTCCAATTCATCACAATCAATATAAGGAAATGAAAATAAAAGTTTAAAATTTAAATGTTTTAATTTCAAAGATATTGCTCCTATCCAGAGATTAAATATAGCCAAAAATTAAATATAACATGTGGAAATAAGGGTATAAAGAAATAAATTTAGGTGTGGAGATAATTCCATCAACACAGATAACACATCAAATCCAATAAATCAGTTTATTTTATTGTTTTATTTTATTGCAAAAAGAAAATTGTGCAAAGATAAAGATTATAACCATATATAGTAACACTTGAATTGTCTTAAAATAAAATTCTTGATTACTTCAAATCAACTAAGATGACGATTTTAGGTAAATTATTGAAATATTACATTGAATTCTCAATTAAATTATGTTTTAGTATAATATAAAATTATAGAAAATCTTTGACACCATCAACTTCATTCTGCCATCAATAAATCGAAAGTTATGCTAACATAAATTCAATTGCTTATCGAAATTCTACACCTATTTATATGGTCGCAGAACTGTACTTTTCTAACCTGGTCATTTCCACATCTGTTTTAGGTTGCTCCTCCTTTTTTCGTCGAAAAAGCTGCAAAATGTCTCGCTTTAACTTCAGAATCCCTACTTGAAAGTCATTGAACTTGAAACTATAAATAAATGGGTTGATGCATAGGTTCATTGTATTCAGGAGAACCGTTACCTCATGAATAGTAACTTCACTAAATTCAAAACAATTACAAATGCAATAGGTAAGATAAAGCACAAAATTAGGTGTTACGGTTACCAAGAATGCAACACAGACAATCACCAAGGTAACCAGTAAGTTCCTCTGCGCTTTGTGAAGAGCGCCGCCATCATCCACAGGTTTTTTGCGTACGGCCATAATGATTTTGGTGTAACAATATCCCATAATGCTTGCTGGAACTGTAATTATACTGACATTCTCCATGATGTTCCGGTTTAGCTTCGGCAAGAAAAAGGAGTTGAAGTGACGAGATGGCTCCCAGTATGTGACTGGCTACAAGCGGTACAGCACGCCTTCCTCCTAGCTGCCGCGTACGATACACCATGGGATGGATTACCGCTATGTACCGTTCAACAGTAAGCATGACCAAGTTGTATATTGAAGTTGCTGACATGTACCAAAACAAAACTCTGAATTTACAGAAAACAGTAGCGGATTTTCCGATAGGAGCATCGTTATTATAGAATCCAAGAAACAGACAACATCCACTAAAGTCGACAATTGATTGGTGTAGAATCAACATGTGAGAGAGTGAATTCCTGAATAGTTTATTGTAAATGAAAACCACAACAACAAGTAAATTTGCAACGATACCAACACTACATACCAAGGCACGAGATATTATCAAACCTGTATGATCGGTTGAGTTTGACATGTTGTTCTGCAATATAAAAACCACTTCTTTTTAAGGCACAGCAAATGTATATTGATATAACCATGATTTGTGACATTACTTAACAATTACAAGTGATGTTTTCCTTCAAAACGTAATACACTTGATATCCTATACCAAATTCTAGACAATACATTGGTTCCAGCAACCTTTCATTCTGGCTACAAAAGCTATTTTGTTATTTAAACTATTTTAACTATACAAATATTCATAACAATAACATGATTTTTATAAAACATACTGAGGAAACGAATATTTTTATTTCCGCAATGAAAGTACAAGACCCTATCAATATTCAATTTATGGATTGATACATTTTTCGACGGATAGACTTAACCAAACATTATACTTAGTAGAGAGTGAAATAACCTACATATCTTTAATAGATATATTACAGAACAATGTACTTACTTACAATATACTGGTTGGATCTGTGTTATTAACAGAGGTATGTTCCCCATAACATTCCCGACACCAAATGCCATAAAGGTTATACACAATTCTTTGAGGAAGTCGTTACCGTAACTGTATACACCAATAATAGGTCTAACACAATGCAACGCCTTTTTTAAATACATTTATCATGGTTATCATATCATTATTATTAAAGGATTAAAACGCAAAATAGTAATTACCGTCTTCTTTGATGATAAAATTACTAATTGTTAGTCTATCAAAATAATCGAAAAATATATACTACCTATATATAATTATAACAATTAAAACTGTTAATGTTTGTACATTAGTAGTAAATTTGTTAGTTTAATATATTTACATAGCAGTCATAAACCAAAACTTCTATGTACTTCTTCCTACACTATACTTGTTTGTCGACATTTTTATCTTGCAGCATAGACCCAATGTATACAATATTTTACTTTAAAGAATTGCTTAAAAAGTGAACAACGCAAGTGAGCCCTCTGGGGGCGTAAACGCAACAAAAGTAATTTGACCAATCACAAGCGATGCGATTTTCGTTCGTTTTTATTGGTCATCACTTTGTAAATACGTATCAAACTAGAAAGCTTAATTCATTGACTAGGTCTCAGAGCTTTTCCCTACACTCGTCATTTCTGATTCTAAGTTATCTTTACGAATGTAAAAACAAATGTTACGTTTCAATTTAATAATACCTACTTGGAAATCATTAAACTTGATACTGTAGATAAACGGATTGATACAAAGATTAATGGTATAAAATAAAACTGTCACTTCGTGCAAAGTAATTTCACTAAATTCGAAACAGTTGCAGATACAGTAGATGAGATAAAGTACAAGATTAGGTGTAATTGTAATCAGAAATGCCACACAGACAAAGATCAGCGTAGAGAGGAGATTTGTCTGCGTCCTTTGAACAACGCCACCATCGTCAACACTTCGTCTACGTACTCTCTTGTATATCTGAGCGTAGCAATAACCCATAATGCTTACTGGAATCAGCCAATTGGCGGTAAAATGAAAAATTCCTGAAAAAATTTGAATTCCTTTTGTACCATAATTGTACTTGCATTCGCCAGGATTTTCCAGCTTAGCTTCGGCAAGAAAGACAAGTTGAAGCGATGCTAGTGCGCCCAACACGTGGCTAGCTACCAGCGGTATTGCCCTTCTTCTTCCGAGGTGCCGAGTGTGGTAAAATATCGGGTAGATTACCGCTATATACCGTTCGACTGTCAGCATAACCAAGTTGTATATCGAAGTGGAAGACATGTACCAGAAAATATACCTCGATTTACAGAAAGCAGTAGCACCTTTTCCGATAGGAGCATCGTTGTTATAGAAACCAAGAAACAGACAACATCCACTAAAGTCGACAATTGATTGGTGTAGAATCAACATGTGATATAGAGACTTTCGGAACAGGCGATTGTACAAGAAAACCACAATTACAAGTAAATTTGCAACGATACCAACACTGCACGCCAACATACGAGATACTATCAAGCCTGTATGATCAGTTGAGTTTATCATCTTATTCTGCAATAATAACGTAAATAGAACGATATGAGAGATTGAACACGTTGCAAGCTAACTCTCTTTTAAATTAGTAAAATAATCGACTAATATCAAGTGTTTAATTATAGAGAATAACAATACATCTAAACAGATCTAAATTAGAATTTAGAATGATTTGTGTGATCACATTGTCTTACCGTGGTTTATCTTCGTACTCGCGCCTGTAGATGTTGTTACCAGCAAATTAATTGTCCTGTTAACATTCTAAAAAACACATACCAACTGAAAGTTCCGACAATTAATCATTATTTTAACACATCAGATTAGATAATTACTGTGTCACTTTCAATGGATAACAAAAAAATCACGTCAATCAAAGCCAACTCCAATTATTTTCACTTTTGACTGTTTTATTCTTATCTTAGCATTCAGTCAGAATATTAACATAATTCAAGTGACTGTACTTGTATTTTTATGTTTACTTATTCAGGTCTAAGCCATTTATAGTAAAGTAATAATAGTGTACAAAAATAATAACTCAGAAACTTAAACGAAATACCAAATGCAGGAACCGACAGATGGCGCTGTTTAACATATCGGCTCGATAAAACCAATACGCATGGTATGTCTGTATAAATATTTACAAAAATTCAAGATGATAATGTTTACGATACACCGATACAAAGCAAGTGAAAGTTACTAATGCGAATTATTATATTTTTTTAAAACGTGTTAATTAAGTGTTTTTAAATTAATAATTTGCAGCACAACTGATTCTAAATAAATGTTGAATGAATTGTAATTGGCTGTTACAAACTATTTACTGAGTTTAGTGATATATCGCACTTCCGCTTACAATAGTTAATTATTTTCACAATAAAAATACAATATTGTTATGATGAATAATAATAGTGTTACCATCGCTATGCATTTATGCTTATCGAAAGAGAAAATCAGTAATTTGTCAATATCTATTTGACCTGTCATCAATTTTGTAATGTTTCTTGTGAACTTTTTATTCAATTAATCATTACAGTTGTTTAGCCATAACAACCTGTAGTACAATGATTTCATATAGTTAGCAATGCAATCACATTATAGCTGTTTTATAGACCAATTTACCAAAAGAAACTACCACTATATGCTTGCAAGAGTTGCACATAAAACTGGTTTTTATTAAATAATTAATTTTGACAAAATGTTTTTGAAAATCCTTCTCTATACTCATTAAATTTGTAAGCGTAAACAAACGGGTTAACTGCTGTATTGGATAAGACGAATAACAAACCAATATCACGTGATACGTGATTGTTGACATCAAAACATTGGCAGATAGTGTAGATAAGATACAGCAAAATCAATGGAATGACACAGATGATGTACACAACGGTGTTGATGCACATGGTGACAATAAAGTTACGCTCAGCGTCATCATTTCGACGCGATTGCGCTGATGTGTCTGCGTTTTCCGCGCGCGCGTCATTGCTACTTTCACGTAACGGTGTTGTGTTTGTCAAAGACTGCATTGTTAACTCTGCTCTAACTTTCATTTGTTTGTTTAAGGTGACGTAAACACGTCGGTAACAAAAAGTCATGACGGTGATGGGGATTACGGCATTTGCCAGCAATAAACTCACAGACGACAATATCTGAAGACCTTCACTTCTATAACAAAAAACACAAGTTCCGGGATTTCCAATATCCTCTTCACTTATGAATGCGTATTGTACTGTTATTATAAAAGCAGCTAGAAATGGAATGCCTAAATGTTTTATCATACTTCGTTTACTGTTTCCTCGTATCCAATATTTAAGTGGATACACTACTGCGACGTACCGTTCAACGGATATAAATACAAGGTTTAACGTCGAAGCAGACAAAAAGAACAAAAATATAGTCCCAAGTTTACAAAAAGCATCATTAATTTTTTCAGTTGGAACTGGTTGAATGCAAAAGAAAATAAAATAATGCGCGCTGGCATATAAATCGATAACAGATTGTTGGAAGACCAGTAGATATGTGAATGATCGTCGATGAATTTTACAATTTACAAAGACAATAATAACTGTGATATTTGCTAAAATTCCAATAATTGCTATCAGGTACATCACTATCTGTAAGAAAGTGTCTGTTTCCTCTCTAGGCTCGAACGCCGATGAAGTGCTATTGGTGCAAAACGTCATTCTGAAAAAAACCATGAACTCATTTTAAAACTACGATAATATAACAAATTATTACAGGCAGCTGCTAATCATAGATTACAGGTAAAATAAATAATAAATATTGATATATTCATTATGTTTTATTTATTATGAAATCGAAACTACATCATCATAGTCTAGGTATTAGATTTGACAAAACAAAGACACCATTCGACACGGAACGCTATTTTATTTGTTCAATTCAAAGAAATAGATAATGCGAATTCTCTGAAATGTTATTCTCTATAGATTGATAGAATACAAATGTACAATTAATAATGATGATAAATGAACGTTACCTTTAACCACGTATAGTGCCTTTTGAGAAAAATTGGTTGACTACAATTCTTTCTATCAACTGTAATCGCCGAACAACAACCTTATTTCTGTACCGTACGTCATTTTTAGAAAAATAAAATACTTGTTAAAAGTGCCACTACAAATCCGTTTAACCACAGATCTATTGTATAAACAGCACGGACCATGAAGTAATTCAGGAAGTTGGTTTAACGTGCGAAATAGATATGAAGATTAATATAACATTAGTATTGCTTTGATATCTGCATGTATCATTAAGGTAGTTGAAACCGCTGGCCGTTTTAAGTGCATTTACTGTTTTTACCACGGCGGGAAAAAATTGTGCAAAAGTTGCATGTCGTTATGGAGATGATTGCACATCGTATGGTTAACGGCAGCTATGGAAGGCCATCTCAGAAAATACAAACATAATCCCGGATTTAGAATAGAAACTACTCATAGTAAACCTTCGCGGATATGAACACATTAGCAATACACACGCGTTTGTAAACCTTCGCGGATAATGAACACCATAGCAATGCACACGCGTTTGAGTAAATGAGGTATACTATTAAGTTAATGCTCGTTCATGAAAAACTACACATTTCAAATTTAGAGTAAAATTTATTTTTCTATAGCATATATAAACTATTCAGAAATATTTTGTTTGGAAAGAGAAATACGATACCTCTCTATATAATTATTGTTCAATCAAACACATCTATCTGGTAATTAAATGAAAATGCTGAAATATCACCAATGTCTTTACATTGAACTTTGAATAAAATAATTTTTAAGATCTAAGCAGAATTCAGAATTGCTTAATTAAGTATTGTATTAACAACGCCCATTATGTTTACATAAACTTATACTAAATCTTAAATCTGAACTTAAAATTGTTTACAATATATTTGTTTAGCTCATTTGATTCCATGTTTTTTCTCATTACAAATTAAAATTAAAACAGCAAACGAACTGATGATAATTATTGATTAAAATCTGCTATAATAATTTATGTATGTATGTATGTAAATTCAAACAGTGCAGGGGTATCAATAATATTCTTAAATGAATTCAATTTTAAGATTACTAACGAATGTATCGATAAAAATGGAAGATATATAATTCTAAATGTTGAAATTAATGGTAAAATGCATGGTTTTGTAAACGTATATGCTCCTAACAATTATAAAGTAAGAAGCTCATATTTCAGAAAGTTAAATGAGACCATTTTGGATATTGTTGACTTAAACAACGATATAATTATTATCGGCGGGGACTTCAATTGTATTTTGGACAGAAAATGGGACCAAAAGAACAGTAAAGACAGAAAAGATAAATCTGTTCTTACACTTAAAAATTTTATTAAAAAACTTAATTTAAAAGATGCCTGGAGAAATAAAAATCCAGAAAAATTACAATATACCTGGCGTAGAAAATCTAAGCAAATTTACAGACGGCTTGATTACTGGTTGACTTCTAAACAAATTCTTGATCACGATGACATAATATCATGTGATATAAGACCAGCTATCTTGACAGATCATCAAGCAATTTCAATTAAAATCAGTTTTGATGAGTCCAAAAGAGGCCCAGGTTATTGGAAATTTAATAACAACCTATTGCAAAATACTGATTACCAAAACTATATTACAAATGTAATTAAAAAAACTCAAACCAATGAAAATAACCTTAGTCCAGATGTATTATGGGAATTATTAAAAGCCAAAATTAAAGACGTTTCAATCTACTATGGCAAAAAAATCAATAAAGAAAAAAAAAGAAAAAAAGTAAAACTAGAAAAAGAAATAAAAAAACTAAATGATTCTTTATTAAATAATGATTGTACTGCCAATGAGCGCATAGAAGCAAAAATTGCAAACAAAACAAAAAAGCTGGAAAATATTTATGATAATGATTCACAAAAGGTGCATATATACGTTCTAGAGTAAAATGGATTGAAGAGGGCGAACGTAGCACTAAATATTTTCTTAGTCTGGAAAAAAATAAGGGAAAAAAAAACCAAATCAAATGTTTACAAAACGAGAAGGGTAGAGTACTAACGAAGACAAAGGAAATCCTTTGTGAGGAAGTTAGATTTTATAGGCATCTATATGCAAATAAGGGTATACCCCTTAAAAAAATAAACACTTACCTAGATAAATCAAATGTAACGAGTTTAACTGAAGAAGAAAAGGGGATATGTGAAGGTATTGCCACACTAAATGAATGTACCAATGCAATTAAAAAAATGAAATTAAATAAAACTCCCGGATGTGATGGCTTGACCGTTGAGTTTTATTTACATCTCTGGGACGACATTAAACACATTGTTTGTGACGCTCTAAATGCATTTATTTATTTATTTTTTTTTTTTTATTTTATTCAATCAAAACCAACAGCGATAAATACCGCCACTAACAGGTTTGAAACATAAAACAATACAACATCAAAAACGGTTAACAATAAAATACAGATAAAATATATAATTATATATATATATAAAACATAGATTGGCATGCCATAAACAATTTCAATTAAAACAGGTTATGCAGGCTGTTCAAGAAGTGAACACATCATCGTCCTCTTAAAATAACCAAGTCTATTATTAAAAATATCGATATGATTGCTATTTAGATTATTAAATGTATAAGGTAGTCTATGAAAAAGTCCCCTCTTAGTACAGTCGACACGGCTAAAAGGAATATGCAATAAATGTCTATTTCGTGTACGACCAGGAACATTTAAACTAAATAGTGAAATTAATGAACAGTCATATTTAGAATTTAAAATATTATATAAAAAAACCATATCAGATATCGTTCGACGATTGCTGACAGAATCAATGGAAAAGGCAAAATTAACACAGTTATTGTGGTAGTATGCAATATCGATCTAGCGCCACCTAGCGGGGATCGAGAGAGGGTTTTAACATGGACGCGAGTCACGATAGTTGATATGTTGAATAAATGTTATTTGGATTGTGTTTAACGGTAGTCCTATGTACGTCTGTTTGAGTACAGTGTAGCGACAACAAACGAAACATAATATGGTGTCAGAAGTGTGTCTGAATCGACTCATCCAACGCTCAGAAAGGTCAGTAACGATCGATTTCCGAGATACCTACCCCAGCGGCGGTAGCCTAGCCTAGCGAGAATAGCGAGAGCGGTTGAACGCTCACACAACGACGCACGACAGCGGACGATTGTAAACAAGTTGCATAGCAACCACAACGCAGTAAACCGCACAGCCTAGCCTAGGAATTAAAGAGATTTGAACTCCGTAAGTTATTCAGTAATTATAAGAATAATTATGGCAACGTTCATAAAGCCACCTGAAACATTAATTGTAGATGGCAGTAATCCATCACACGCATGGAACAAGTGGAAGAGGAAATTTGAGATTTACCTCAAAGCAACAGGGAACTCAAAGAAAGAAACCGAAATCAAAGTAGGTCTGTTGCTAAACTGTATAGGCGATAACAGCATTGACATCTACACAAATTTTAAATTCAAGCCTGCAATGCAAAATCCAGAAAATGAAGAAGAAATCCCAGCTGAGGATCCGAACGACTACACAGTCATAATGAACAAATTTGACGAACACTTTTCTCGGCGCGACCCACAACTAATGTTACGGCAACGGTTCTGGCATCACTTACAGCGAGAACCAGGCCAGTCATTTGATTCATGGGTCACAACGGTGAAAGAAAGGGCGGCAGAGTGTAAATTCCCAAAGGAATTTCAAGAAGAAGCAGTTAGAGACAAATTAACATTTTCGTGTACTAACGACAGCTACAAGCTGAAATTATACGACGAGGGTGCAAAGTTATCCTTGACTAAAACTACTAGAATCCTTGCACTGAAAGAGGCAACTAGTCAAGAACTCCAGAAGTCTAAAACCGCAACCATTGACCAAGTCCGACCTAAAACAAAGCCGAGACCAGCAACGCAGGGGCAAACCAAGAAACAATACTCACACAACAAGGCAGCCCGCCCACAAACGAATGAGGGGAAATGTCAGAAATGTGGATATTGTGGAAAATCTCACCCATATGGAAAACAGAACTGTCCAGCAAAATCAGCAATTTGTAATGCATGCGGAAAAACTGGTCACTATAAGGTAGTGTGTAGATCAACTGCAAGCCGATCAAGCAGAGTCAACCAAGTCGACGACGAACACCCTTTCCTGATAAGTGGTGTTAGTGTCCAACAAGTTAACAGGTCACAGTTGAAAGACGCACACAAACAACCTGGATGGCACATCAAACTCAGAGCAGCCGATCAAGAACTGTCATGGTGTATTGATACCGGTGCACAAGTTTCAGTGATGCCAAATATAGTGTATCAAAACCGATTCGGAGAAATGTTCCCAACCGACAAGACGCTAGTGGGTACAGGCGATACACCACTGAAAACACGAGGATTTGTGGACATGAAGCTGAAACAACAACATGAAAACAACTCGGAGATAGAAGAAAGAGTATATATAGTCGAGAACGCAACAACACTACTGCTAGGAGTTCCAGCAATTCGCAACCTTGGACTGATCCATGAGATACCAGGAACCTATAGTGTGAAAGCAGTTGACGTCAATTCTCCAATTACAAAGGAGAAAATAAAGGAAGAATACCCAGGACTATTCAGAGGCCTTGGTAAATTAGACGGTGAATACACCATCAAACTGAAAGAAGATACCAAACCATTTTGCCTTACAACACCAAGAAGAATTGCCCTACCACTGCTTGAAAAGACAAAGGCAGAGTTAGAGAGGATGGTGCAACTTGAAGTTATCGAACCAATCGATGAACCAACCGACTGGTGCGCACCTATAGTTGTGGTGCCGAAGCAAAATGGAGATGTACGAATTTGTGTTGACTTAACGAAGCTGAATCAGTCAGTACGAAGAGAACTATATCATATGCCAAAGGTAGAAGAGACACTTGGTAAGGTGGCGAATGGAACAGTGTTCTCAAAACTCGATGCAAACTCGGGGTTTCACCAGGTGAAGCTGAGCCTAGAAAGCACAAAATTAACTACCTTCATTACACCTTTTGGGAGGTATGTGTTTAAACGTCTTCCTTATGGGATATCGTCAGCACCGGAGTACTTCCAAAAGCAGATGGACCGAGAGCTTAGAGGTCTAGAAGGTGTTGTATGTCATATGGACGACATTCTGATCACTGGCAGCAATCAGACAGAGCACGACAATAGGCTCAATGCAGTACTAAAGAGATTAGACAAAAGTGGTCTAACTCTAAATAGTGCGAAATGCAAATTCTCTCAGACGAAACTGGATTACTTGGGCCAGATAATCGATGGTGAAGGATTGAGAAAAGACCCAAAGAAAATCGAAGCAATTATGAAAATGCAACCACCCACCAATGTCACGGAACTCAGACAGTTCCTAGGAATGGTAAACCAACAGATGAAATTCGTTCCTAACCTGGCAGAGACCACCAAACCATTACGGGATCTCATGAAGAAGGAAAATGAATGGGTTTGGGACCAAGCTCAACAAGAAACATTCGTCAAGATACAGAATGAACTAAGCTCAGACAAAGTACTGAAACTCTACAGCACCACAAAAGAAACCGTTATATCAGCCGATGCGAGCAGTTTTGGACTAGGTGCTGTGCTTCTACAGAAACAAGAAAATGGCGAGCTGAGACCAGTAGCCTATGCAAGTAGATCCATGACGGCAACGGAACGCAGATATGCACAGATCGAAAAAGAAGCACTTGCCACCACATGGTCACTTGAACATTGGGCCGATCTGTTAGTGGGACTCAAGTTTAGAGTCCAAACCGACCACAAACCATTGGTTCCACTTTTCTCTACCAAGAACATTGACGAACTCCCTATACGAGTTCAGAGATTCCGAATGCGTCTGATGAGGTTTAACTTTGATATAAACCATGTGCCCGGGAAGCTATTATACACAGCCGATGCACTGTCAAGATCGCCGAGGCACAAAGAAAGACGTGCAAACGAAAAGATCGACCGTGAAGAAAAGTTAAGGAATGAGGTAGAATGTTTCGTAAACAGCGTGATGGTGACTCTACCAGCATCAGACAAGAGACTGGAGGAGATAAGGTCAGAACTGCGAAAAGATGACACTCTAAAAATGGTGATGTACCATGTTCAAGAAGGATGGAACGAGAAATCAGAGGCATCCGGCTATCTGCACAGCTACTGGAAAGAAAGAGGTAGCCTTTCTGTACATGAAGGCCTCCTCCTAAAGAGCAAACGTCTAGTTATCCCTCCAAAACTCAGAACAGATATTCTACGTTGTCTACATGACAGTCACCAAGGAATTACAAAGATGAGAGCAAATGCAATGTCTTCAGTATGGTGGCCAGGGATATCGAGAGACATAGAGAAAGTTGTGAGGAACTGCGAGATGTGCGCAAGATACAGGAGAAGTCAAGCAGAACCAATGCGAGGAACAGAGTTCCCAAACCGACCATGGTCTAGAGTTGGTACCGACTTTTTCCATTACAATGGACGTAACTATCTACTTGCTGTAGATTATTACTCAAGAGACATTGAGGTCTGCATTGTCACAAAGAATGTAGATACGAAAGAAACTGTTGCCAAATTGAAGAAAATATTCAGTCGTCAAGGCATACCAGACGTCCTGTTCTCAGACAATGGACCACAATACAGCTCTGACGAATTCAAAGCATTTGCACAGAGCTGGAGATTTGAACATGTAACATCATCCCCTCATTTCCCACAGTCAAACGGCGAGGCGGAACGAGCAGTACAAACCATCAAATCCTTCATGAACAAGTGTGACGATGAGTATTTGGCAATGCTACAGTACCGTAACACACCACTTCAAAATGGGTATTCACCAACACAGTTGAATATGAGTCGGAGACTAAAGACAAGAGTGCCATGTCACCCAGAAGAGCTCCGACCAAAACTACCAGACCAGACTGACCTTAGACAGAAAGAGGAGAGATATAGACGTGAAATGAAGAGAAACTTTGACAACCGTCACAGAGCTGCAGATGCGGAACAACTAAGTCCGGGTGACAAAGTATATATACCGGACTTGAAACGTCACGGAACAATCACGGGATACCACAAGGCACCCAGGTCCGTGTACATCGATACGGATGGAAAAACAGTGAGAAGAAATCGTGCAATGACACGGAAGCTCACTAACAACGATGTGATGATGCAAGAACAACCAAAGGAGAGAGATGGTGAGGTGAAGGAAAACCAAACTCCAACCAATCACGATCACTCCAGCGATGCGGGAACGCCAACTGAAGCGGACATCCGCAACAACCCGAAGCCACCGGAAGCATCAACACCATCAAATACCAGACCACAACGGAACCGGCGAAGACCACGTTATTTGGATGAATATGTAACATCCTAATTTCATATGAACACTGATCTATAATCACTCACCAAAAATAAAAACACTGAACACTGATTTGATAATGAACAATATCGGACCTTTATTGAAACACAGATGGAAATTCAATGATTGACATGATCTTACTCTAAATGTTAATTTGTGTTTAAAGTTAAAGTTTAGTTGCTGCGCGACTTAAAATTATAAAGCTGATTAATCAATCTCTAAGAAAAAGGGAGATGTGGTAGTATGCAATATCGATCTAGCGCCACCTAGCGGGGATCGAGAGAGGGTTTTAACATGGACGCGAGTCACGATAGTTGATATGTTGAATAAATGTTATTTGGATTGTGTTTAACGGTAGTCCTATGTACGTCTGTTTGAGTACAGTGTAGCGACAACAAACGAAACATAATAGTTATAAGACAGGAATCGAACAAACTTCCGTTGAACAGTGTCGATTCGACGGGCCTGACATGGAGAAATTGAATTGAAAATTGCGGAACAATATTCAAGGTGAGGACGTATAATAGATTTGTATAAAGATAAAAGTGCCCTGCCGTCGTTCATAAACCTACAATTTCTCCATATTAAGCCCATCATTCTATTAGCTTTTGACAACACATGATTAATATGTGAACAAAAATTTAATTTACTATCAATAAAAATACCTAAATCTTTCCATACATAAACCATCTCAAGATCATGTCCACTCAGATTATAATTGAAGAGCACAGGCCTTTTTTTAAGTGTTATAGATAAATATTTGCATTTATTAGCATTAAGTTTTATCCCCCACTTCTCCGTCCATTCCACGAGACCATCCAGATCCTCCTGAAGTGAAAAAGCATCCTGTGGAGTGGTAATCACTTTAAACAATTTCAGATCGTCAGCAAATAAAAGAGACTCGGAATGATTAAATTTTAAAGGAAGATCGTTGATAAATAAATTAAACAAAAGCGGGCCCAGGATCGAGCCCTGCGGAACGCCCGATAACACAGGGAGCCAATCAGATGTCTCTCCCCCAATGACAACACGCTGTTGTCTATTAGTTAAATAGCTTTTAAACCAACTTAACAGTGAACCGGATAAACCAAATTTTGAAAGTTTAAAAATAAGCAAATCATGGGAAACGGAATCAAAAGCCTTAGAGAAATCAGTGTAAATCACATCGCACTGCTTCTTGCTGTTAATTGCATCGTATGATGTAGCAAGAAGCAGTGCGAGGTTGGTTTGACATGATCTTGTTATTTTAACAATGAAATGAGTTCTACACAGAAACGTGGTATTATAAGCCTATTATACAAAAAAGGTGATAAAAAATTGCTTGAAAACTGGCGTCCTATCACTTTATTAAATACAGACTACAACATTTTAACTCAAATTCTATGTATGAGACTTCATAAAGTAATTGAAAATGTAGTTGACAATGACCAAAAGGGGTACATTAAAGGACGATTCGCTGGAGAAAACGTCCGTCTAATTAATGATATTCTGTATTATACAGCAGAAGAACAAATCGAAGGAGCTATTCTATCCCTTGATTTTAGAAAAGCTTTTGATTCTGTAAATAGAGACTTTATGTTTAAGGTACTAAAAAAATTTAATTTTGGAGACTCCTTTTTAAAATGGGTAAATACAATTTATAGTAAATCTGAATGTGTTATTGTTAATAATGGTTGGATATCAGAAAGTTTTGAAATGGAATGCGGAATAAGACAGGGTTGCCCATTGTCGGCGTTACTCTTTATTTTAGTAGTAGAAATTATGGCGTGTAATATAAGAAAAGATAAATGCTATAAAGGAATATCTTTACCTAACAATGATAATGGTGAGGAAGTTCGCATTGCGCATCTGGCAGATGACACTGTACTCTTTGTGGGAAATGAAAAAAGTATAGAGATTGGTTTAAACATTGTTAATAAGTTTGGTAAAGCGTCTGGTATGACTTTAAATTAAAAAAAACCCAACGCTATATGGATTGGCAAAAATGTAAACAAAATTGAAAAACCATGCAGTCTAAATTGGGTTAATGAACCAATTAAGATTTTGGGTATTTATGTGGGATATAATGAGAACAAATGCAGTGAATTAAATTGGGATAGTAAAGTGGCAAACTTAGAAATGCTACTCAATAGATGGAAAGGAAGAAACCTAACCCTTTTTGGCAAAGTTACCATTTTAAAAAGTTTAGCTTTGTCTAAACTAACATACAATGCATGTATAATTGATGTACCAGATGATGTTATTTTTAAAATAAATAAATTGATATATAACTTTTTATGGAATGGAAAAACAGAAAAAATAAAAAGAAAAACTTTAATCGGTAAAATGATTAAAGGGGGCATAGGTATGCCTGATTTCGCATTACACATAAACTCTCTGAAAATGATATGGGCAAGAAAATTACTGTGTAGAAAACACGTAAGATGGAAAATCTTACCACTATACTATTTTAACAAATTTGGAACCGAACAACTAATTTTAAGTATGTCAAATATCAATTTTCAAAATAACATGGGCTTAGATAATATACCATCTTTTTATTATAATGTTCTAAAGTGTTGTGTTGAATTTAATAATATGAATAATGAAGGTACAATTAACGAGTATGAAGAAGTGATAAAGCAAAACTTATGGGGTAATAATGATATTAAATATAGAAACAAACCACTATTCTTTAAGAACTAGATAGATGCAGGTTTTAATCAAATTAAAGATATAATTATTTTCAATCGTCTAATGAAACCTATAGAAATAATTAAACAATTACGTATTAAGAAAAACTGGATAGCTGAATATGTTTCTCTAACCAGAGCTATTCCAAAAGAGTGGTTAAGTATAATTAAACATAATATGCCAAATATGAACCAATATATGAATGTGAATCTGGAATACAATATCAACAATATAATTAAGATGACAACAAAAGATGTTTAACTTTGTTAATAACGTTTTTATTCCCCCGAAAAGCATACTTAAATGGAATAACATATTTAATGAAGATATCAAGTGGTGTGATGTCTGGAAAAGTAAAGTGAAAAACGAAAAAATTAAGAAATTTGCCCAATTGAATTACAAATTACTAAATAGAGTTGTACCTACAAATCTAAAACTGTATAACTGGAAACTGAAAAATAATAACATATGTAACAATTGTGGAGTCATTGAAGACGAAAAACATATGTTTTATTATTGTAGACGTAATCAAATAATGTGGGAAAAAATTGACAATATATTTAAAAAGCTAGATAACAGCAGTAGCTCGTTCAAAGAACTCCTGTTAGGAAGTAAATGTCAATTAAAAAACCAATTGTATTCAATAGCTGTGTACGTCATATACATAATTAAAATTAAAACTGAACTTAAAAAACCTGTATGCCAGAATCCCTGGATTCAGTTTAAATATATTTTAAAAGATATGAATACACTAGGCATGTTGTAACTTATAAGTGGCATCCATTTTTGTATTTTAAGATGTACAGTTTTTTGTATGCATATAATCAAACCACTATATGTATAAAGGTTAAAAGAGTAAAAATCAGAAAATAACGAAAAAAGTAGAAAACAGAAATTTAATGTATGAAAATGCAATGTGAACGAAATTTGTATGAAAGAATGAATAAAAGTGGTGGTTAACCACAAAAGAGAAAAAAAAAAGTATGTAAATATTCACCATCAATTCTTCCTAGCCGACTAAATGAGTTACGTACTAGCAAAATGTTTTTATCAACAAAGATAGTGAAAGAAATGCAATTACAGTACAATATAAGATTGTAAATAAACTAATTCTTTCAGTATATTTACATAGATTAAAACTACCAATACTTTCTCCCACAATTGGGTTGTTTATATGTTGTGTATGTTTTGTACAAAATGGATACAAGTTAAACTTTAAGTTTTTTACTAAAATATTCAGACTCATACACTTTAAAAAGGCATAATTATTAATCTTATTTTTTATCGCGACGAAAGAAAGTTTTTCTAAAGCCTGACTTGAACTCATTAAATTTAAATGCATATACAAAAGGGTTTGCGGCCAAACTTGACACAAAGCATATGATTGCTGCTTGTCTTAAGGGATGTCGATCATAATCAAAACAGTCGCAAAGAACGTACACAAAATACAATACTAACAAAGGTGTAATACTTAATAAGAACACGAATGCACTGATAACCATAGTTATCACAAAGTTCACCTGTGCTTTACTGTACCGAGTCGAATTAGACGTTCTATCGATCTTCAAATCTATTCCAGTACCTTGCTCTGTGTCGGTAGCGGTGTCTTCGGTTGTTGCATCAGTTTGATCGGAACTCGGTGTTTTCCTCCACTTTGTTTTTGACTTGGAATGTTTCAACATCGTCACATAAACTCGTCGATAACAAAACATCATTATTGAAATTGGGATAACCCAATTTAAAAGGAATATGGAGCCTCCAGAGATCACACGCACAGTTTCACTACCATGACAATACCTGCACTTGCCTGGGCTTAAGTCATCGGGCCTGCTAAAAATTGAAAGTTGAAAAACAACAAGAGCGGAAAACACAAATTGTACAAACAATTGAGGTAGCATTTTGTTTTTCCATTCACCTCTCGCCCAGTATCGCATCGGATGCACCACTGCAATGTACCGTTCAATGGATATATACACGAGGTTAAAGGTCGATCCAGATGCAAATAACCAGAATAAAGTTCTAGATTTACAGTATACAACGCCAGCATGGCCGTCTGGTACGTTGTAGTTAAACAAGATGAGGTAGGAGCAACATGCTATCAAATCAATGAATGCTTGTTGAAATATCAAAGTATACGTGAAACATTTACGGTAGATTTTGCAGTTTATAAAGACAATGATCACAACCAGGTTGGCAATGACACCGATGATCGTTAAAGTATAGCGCGAGATGGAGAGAGCAAGCTCCACTTCATCAGAGATTTCCTCTACAGTTATGTTCAAGTTATCACAAGTAGTCATGGCAATCTACAATAAGTATAATATTTATTATAACGTTTTTTTTTTACGAAAAGACGGAATAATGATGAATTTATTTAATATACGTGAAAACAGCTATATCAGTATAATACTTTATTAAAAATAAAACCATAAAAATTTAAAAAATAATTATATACATTTGAATTAAAAAAAATTACTTACTGGCTATATTATGACCGAATAATGTAAAATTGAGATCAAAATTAAGAATAAGCCTAATTTATTACCGTTAGCTTCCCCCTTTGGTGTTTGAATAAACTAATATGTACTTCCTCCTTCATTAACGACTGTCATTATTCTAGTTTAAAAAAACCACAATGTTTTGTAAATAACTAAAAATACTTTACTAAAAACATTGTTTACGAGGTGCAGTTTGGAACGATGCCAATTTCTTTGATAAAATATCAGTTTGGCAATAAAATAAATATTTTGTCAAGATATTGTTTGTTTTATTTCCCAAAAAATTATTTAACCGTAGGAATGAAAGCCTTTTGTAAAAAAAAAAATTAAAATCGGTAGTCAACAAAATGCTTGTGTTTATTTACACTATTTTGTCCAGAACAGCGCCCCATACAAGAATAAACCAATACATCTTTACAAGAACAAGGAAGTAAGTACTGTTTTCGATGTAACAAAAAAGATTCAATGTACTTTATCCAATTACTTAAGACCGTATGTTTACTGATAAAACTAAATATTGTTTAGTTTTATTAAATGTAAAAGGAATATCAATTTAAAACAGAACACACGGATAATTTAAGTAGAAATGATCAAGGAAATAGTACACCTTTACACAGGCATATTGTGCAAACTTTCGTTTTCAACGACATACGTAGCTATTAAGTCTAACAGTCATTCTGTGCCTGCCCATTATGTTTCTGAACGTGCAGGTAATTGAAAGGCGTATTCACGGGTTTATTGACATGAAATTGTCCATGTTGTGATAGAAACAATCTATGCTAATTGATTGTATTATAGCTATACAATAATTAAAGGTTGAAATAAGAAAATGATACCACAATAAATCATTGAATAGGCCTAATAGACTCTATTTCACTTTCAAATCTATAGTATAGATTTAATACTCGATCGCAACTTCTTCGAACTTAGAAAATAGTATTGAAACTATGCAAGGCCCATTATGAGCAATTAAACTGACTGTTAAGCTGTGCATAGTTTCATTTTATACGATTATATGATTCTGTCTTCATTTCTGCCCTCATGTTTCGGCCATTTTATAGAGATATCTCTAAGCAGAAAGTGATTTATTATTGTAATAATTATAGTTTAAGTACCACTGAAAGAGAAAATATTACTTCTTGGAAGTCAGTTAAAACGTTGTTATAAGATATATCAGATTGAGTGTCCACATCCATGCATCTAGACTGTACCGGTATCGTACAATTCTCAAAACAGCCAAGGTTAGTATTTAAACCATTGTTATATATTTAAATAAGGAATTGTAATCGAAAAATGTGTAAAATAAGGAGACATTATTAAAGCGACATCCCAACCTCCTCATTGGCTGGCTAAAAGAGAAAAGAAGTTTCTTTTAAGTAAATTTACAAAAACATCTATAAGCTACTTATATTATTTGGTCTGACAATTTATCTTAGTCACTTGGTTAATGTTATAATACTGTTAACAAAATAAATAAATAAAAGAAATTCCAATATTCCTTTTAAATTTGTATTATTGAGATAGCAAATAGAACATATTTTAAGTATAAAAACTATTTTACATATAAGATGTTGGTAACAAGGCCATATACATGGCTGCAGTCGCGTGCTCAAATTTGAGTGTTTACCGACCAACCGACCAACCGACCGACCGACCGACCGACCGACCGACATGGTGAGCTGTAGAATCGCGTTTGCACGCGACTAAAAACCTACAGATGTATATGGAAGGAACTTCTCGACAAATTTTTAATTTAAATTACGAATAGCATTTTTCTCCAATTATTGTATAGCCATAAGATATATAATTGTTGTTTAAGTTCATTAAGTTGTTTACAGTTTTTTTTTTATAGTTCTTGAAATTTGATTTTTTCCTCTCTGTTCTTATCTCACTGTCCCTTTCCCTATTATGCTGTATGGACCTGACACTTGCATAACATTTCAAATGACAAAACAACATTTATAAAAAACATGTTAGCAATTTGATTTACAATTAAAATAATATTTTATTATATTACAAAATAAATATAATGGTGTTATACATATAGAGGTTGTTAATGTATTAAAAATAATTGTTTTTTTCAGATGGAATTTACAAACTTTACAATTTATGAGCTGCATGAAAGACCAATAATCGTCAGTATGAGATACGTTATCGGTATTGTAGGAGTTGGTGCTAACTTCCTGGTCGCATTTGTATTTTTGTACAACAATCTCCACAAAAAATCTATAACACACCTGCTGATCCTTCATCAATCCATACTTGATCTTTTTGGTTGTCTTTTCTTTCCACTGTTTTACAACTTTCCCATATACACTGATATTCGAGGTTCAATCATCTGCCGATGCCGAACTTTTTTTTTCTACTTCCTGTCCGCTTCAACACAGAATCTTCTTATTTTAACAATTGAACGTTACATCGCAGTAGTTTACCCCAGAAAATATTTTAGAAAAGGTCAAAGTTTGAAAAAACGTCGATTCCTTCTATCAACGCCGCATGTTATTTCAGTTTTATCTGGAATCCAACTTCCAATATATGCAGATTTTGTTCCAGAATATCCTGGGTCATGTGACTACTTTTTTCCATCCGAAATCATAGCTAAATGGTCTGCTACAATCATCTTCCTCACGTTCTGGTTTATACCAGTGGTGGTCATGTCAATCTGCTACACACGTATATTATATACATTGTACGAAAGAGCCAAGAATACCAGCTTACCGTCCAGGAGTCACGCATCCAGAAAACACAAATTGAAAGAACGGCGCCGCGACGAAGTAGAACGAAATGTCATCAATACTCTACTGATGATTTATTTAGCGTTCTTGATAACATTAACTCCAAATATAATCTATTATATAATTTATTCTTTCTGCAATTGTTTAAACTTACATTCGTCACTAATTCACGACATTACCGTTATTCTGAATGCATTTAACCTAGTAATTAATCCATTTATATATGCATTTAAATTCAGAGATTTTAAACAAGGCGTTAAAGTTTTACTAAAACATAAGTCTAGTTCAGACGATATCATCGATATGGCAACAATCAACTGTAGTAAAGCGAGCGATTAAATACGTCTATTTTCGGTATAGAATTACGATTTAAAACGTTTAAAAACGTTTAATAATATACTAATTATTAATCAATATAATCGCGTAGGTCTACTCATTCGGTATTTAATATAAGTCGACAAAGAAATGATAAGAATTATAATACTATTGTTTTTTTTATTTTTGACATAAAGCATTGCGGTATTAATTGTTGATATGAGTACTTTTTAATATGGTCTGTAATTTATTGAAGATTTGCTGAAATACAAAACACAATGTGATGTCGTTGTTATACTTGCTTGTCCAATTACAGTTATTGAATGTTTTTAAAATATGAAAACGACATCATAACTTAAACGCTATTGTTCAAATGCGTTATACTCTAGATGAGGTAATGTGCTTCAATAAAAATAATCAAATTGGAAAAAACCCAGTGCAGTGCAGTGCCTTCCATTTCCCGGAAAGAAAACAAAACGTGAAACTAAACAAGTAGGCCTGATTGTGTAGATAACCGTCAGAAACCGTAAGCAGGCCAGCTGCCTGTCTTAAATGCTTGCAATATCGTAGGGATATCAAATTAAATTTGTAATATATCTTGTATTTGTGTGTATATATAAAGTTGTAAATGTTTTGTGTAAGTAAGGGTAAGATTGATTGTTTATATCATGTATAATAATAATTTTTTTGCCATAACTTTTATAAATTTACACCATTTTAAATCAACTAATGAATTTTTATAAATGTTTGATATCATATTAAATAAACTTATGCATTTAAATAGATGAATTTTCAATGTATGATTGAAAAATAAATTGAAATCAAATTATATGATACCATGTGATATTGTAATGTCGTTATTGACGCCACTAAAACGTGACATATACTCCAACCATTAAGTCAACAAACTACGGTACTATTATTATAGAGTAAGGCCATTTAATTACAAAATGATCGGTATTATTATTAAATGCAACAGCATCAAGGTAGAATAGTTTAAATATCTACTTACCACGTTACCAACCACACCAATCTTAAAACATAATACAAATATCTTTCTTTTCTTTCGTGAAATTAAAATGCTACAACTATTATAACAAAGAGACTCATGGTATGCAGATTACATGTACATTCCAACGTACGCCACCAACCGATTTGATAATAGCGCCAAAGTGGACAAAACTGCCGATACGCGACAGCAGGCCTAATTAAAGTAATTTAATGTTATCCAACATGCATATCATCTAGTCCATTTATAAATGATGATAATTTAACTAATGTGCTTGCTTTACGGTTACTGCGTCACGCGGATTTCACTGTATTTATGTAAAAAGTTAAAACAGCAGTAAGAACATACAGTACTTCTTAGCATATTGTAACAGGTACACTAACATTTATTAACAGAAAATGCAAATAAAGGATGGTGTCTCAACTTACATAGCGGATTAGCCTCTGTGTAGCCTAAGTTTTCTGTTGTTTTAACCTCCCTCTCCTCTCAAAACCTAATCTGTCATATAAGTGGAGTCACTTTTTAAAAATTATTTTAACATTATATTGCTTGAAGGTTTGTGGAGAAATCAAATGTTGATATAAAGTTGCGGTACACCACGTATATTAATTCTGAAATTATAAACACGCTAGGAATGTCTTTAAAACATAAAAATTGAAAACTTTCTATGTATAAACAATTGTTGCCCTCAACAATTTATTAAATAAATTTGATCGTTTTGTTAAAATCATCAAGTGCGATGAGCGGAAATTACCAATTCATTGGAATTCGTCGCACCAAAATTAATAATATCTTAACTGCTCTATCGAACATTTAGAAAATTACATACATAAATTTTCTCGACGCTCAAGGCCTGTAGCGATAATTATTTTACCTCATTAATCGCCTTATACTAAAAAATAATAATACATATTGTATCAAATTTACTCGGCACGTACCACCTTCCTACTCCTTACTTAGACTAACGTTGGCCTTCATCATCGATGGCATTCAAAGCGCCTCCTAATTGGTTATATCCACGTTATTTTGCAATTATACGAACAAAGTGTCCTACAATCAATTAGGTTTTCGCATTCTTCATACGTCGACTTTACGGTAGGTTATCGTTCATTTCATATTTTTATATCTTAATTTATGTAATAATTTTTCTATAAAAGAAAAGTATAAAAATGCCTAATATAAATAACAAGAGTAGTCAACGTTAGATCTTAAATATTTAGGATCATTCTAGATTGTTTAGATGAGGATTAGGAGTAGTATGTTATTTGATAAATATTCAACACTGGTAGCTAAAGTTAAAATCATCGATTTTTATATAATATTCCTCACTGTGATATCAAATGCTAAGTTTTTTTAAAATGTGTGTTTGGCTTAGGGATAGATAAATTGGTTTCAATATGCCGAAAATTGTAATTAAACGTATATTAATTTTGTTTTGAATATATATAAGTACGTATACACTTGTCTTAAAAGATCTTTTAAGATCATTTTAAGACATGTGTATTTAAAAATGTGATTTGAATGTAACTTATTATTATTCATATTCATCACCTTGATATAGGCCTAATATAATAATAATATAAAGAGAACATGTTCATTTTAGGCTACACATCAATCATGCGGTCCTGTTGCGCAGTCTTTTTAAAAACAAAGGCCCCAAATTATATGGCCAATAGACTAAGAGAAGATATTCGGGTAAAACAATAAAATTTGCTAAATTTGTTGAATTTTTTTAACGTTTTATCATTATTTATTATTGTTTTGTATCCCTAAAACCTTCCCCTCAAAACATTTTTCACGGTATTTTTCTATCTATAAGTCTATTCTGGACTTAGTCTAAAATTGCTACGCATTATCATGTTTATTACTTATAGTAAGGCACTGTACAGTTTAATGCTCACCAAAATTCATTTTATAAGTTCCTCATCAAAGAAGAGTTTTTTTCCTTTTAAATCGAAACATCTCTTATCATGTTTCATTTATATATAGTTTAATATTTAACATTTTTCGGTAACTCTGAAACTAAAAGTCTTCATTGCAGTTTTTGTCCTGTTTCCGATATTTGGATATTTTTGTTCAGTGTATTTTTTTAATATAAATCTTTGTCACCAAAGAAGAATAGATGGTTTGTTGAAGGACAGATTTATCTATTTATGCCATTGCTTTGCAAAATCCGTACCAATTATCTGTTTACCTTTGTTAAGAAAACATGATAATTCATTGTAATGACATCATAGACAACACAATTGAAAAGATGTGAAAAAAATCGATACTATATTGCAGATAAATCACAAGAAAGCTTTTATATCTACAATTAAAATTGATAAATGTCTGTATTTAGAAACGCTGATCTTTCCTCGGTTTGTTTGTTTATTTATTTTATTCTTTTCAGCAACATGTAGACTTTAAAGCCTGTTTTCCTGTCGACATTATTCGACGCTATCGTTAACAATAATCGGCGATCTTATGTAAACATTGAAATGTTAACGATTTACAGGAAAAGGTACTCACTATCGGTATCATTTAAACTTGATCGTTTTCAAACGATCGTCGTTAAACTGTTAACGATCAACGACGATAGCGTCGAATAACGTCGACAGGAAAACAGGCTTTAGTGTGTCAAATGTTTAGCCACATCTACACTCAATGCATACAAACAGAAGCATGATTCAATATCAATATAAAATTATTAATATAAATTACGCATATTATTATTTTAAAGTGGACCCAATAACATGTATTGAAATATTACTTCAAAGAAATTCACTTCGAAAAGTAAACCTACAACACCAAAGTCTCTGTTACTATTATTTTATTTATTTAAAGTTACCTAGATATAACACAGTTGCAGAAACTATATTTGATCTCTGCAGTTTAGTATTTAAGGACGCATAAAGAACCTTGTGACAGGACGCTATATATATATAAATGTATCTGAATAAAATCAAAAACAAACAAACGTGGTATTTCCCTAAAATCGTACCTAAAAATAACGCTTCTCTGTTTGACAAATTGGCAATTGTGTTGATATGAATACGATTTTCTACAAGGCCATATACATGACTGAAGTCGCGTGCTCAAATTTGATTTATTGTTTACCGACCGATCGACCGACATAGTGAGCTGTATCATCCAATCAATAATGCATTTTTGCAAGAATTGTTTTTAAGAACTTATCGTATTATAAAAATTGGTTGTTATTTCTCTCGATATCTTAGCGTGCATTGAAGTAATAAAAAGCCAATACATTAATATCAAGGTCAAAATCAAGTTAATTATATTTAATGACTGTTGAATATAAACTTCAGATTTTGAAACTATCCGAAAATGATTCTACAAGCATGAAATTTAATTATAAAATGTTACGCTAGTAATTGAGGCATCAGGTGGTATATTCGCTATACTGATTGGTTCTCCACATTATACCAAGCTGCTGTCATGACGCTTGTGGAAAATACAATATATATATATATGTATATACAAATATAACCAACGCTATGAATTCACATCTCATTAGAACCTCCGCAGCGGAAACCTACAAAAATATCGGTCGTATGGAATTTGCCTCAATTATTTTTAGGTAATACTGTATACTGTATAGAAATACGTTTGTGACAAATTAAACATCCGAAATCACAAACGTTGATGTGAATTGGTCTTTGTCACCTTTTATATTGTTAATTTATTTCATCTATTGGTTTTGTTTTTTTTATAATTGTTATTCAGTTTTACTGTAAAGATGTTGGGTGAATATAATTGAAATGTGTTTTAACTAGTCTCATTGGCACGCGATTTTTATACCGTAAATTATTATAATTTTATTGGAAAATTATCTGCATAATTTACTAACTTTTGTGGCGATAACCGTCTTTCTGGTGATAACCGTCCTAGTGGTGATAACCGTCTTTGTGGTGATAACCGTCTTTGTGGTGATAATCGTCTTTGTGGTGATAATCGTCTTTGTGGTGATAACCATCCTAGTGGTGATAGCTGTCTTAGTCGGGATAATACCGGTAACCGTCTTATTGTGGTGATAACCGTATTTGTGGTGATAACCGTCCTAGTGGTGATAACCGTCCTACTGGTGATATTTGATAACCGTCTTTGTGGGGATAACCGTTTTTGTGGCGATAACCGTCTTGGTGGTGATAGCCGTCCTAGTGGTGATAACAGTCTTTGTAGTGATAACCGTCTTTGTGGGGATAACCGTCTTTGTGGGGAAACTGTTTTTGTGGCGATAACCGTCTTGGTGGTGATAGTCGTCCTAGTGGTGATAACCATCTTTGTGGCGATAACCGGCGTTCTAGTGGTGATAACCGTCCTAGTGGTGATAACCGTCCTATAGTGGTGATAACCGTCTTTGTTTTCATTTTTGTAACAGGCAATGGCATCAACGACGAGCTCGATGACAACGTATCCACAAGACGACCTTGAAGATCCGGTCGCCTTGATAATAATCCGCTGGCTGGTAACTACAGTTGGAGTCATTGTCAATTTTCTTGTTATGTTTGTCTTCATCTACAACAAAACCTACAAAAAGTCTCTGTCTCATGCACTGCTGCTTCATCAAACGACGGTCGACATGCTGGGCTGCTGTATGTTCCTTATATATTATAATAACGATGCACCCGAAGGCAAAAATGGAACCTTATTTTGTAAAAGCCGGTTCCTTTACTGGTACTTATCAGCAACATCTTCATACAACCTCGTTATGGTGACGATCGAACGCTACGTTGCTGTTGTTCATCCTATTGCGTACAGACAGCGAAGTTTTAATCGAAGAAAAGTGACCACACTCATCATACCTCATACATGTGGTGTGATTGCGGCATTTATTGTCTTAATTATTGGGGATGTTAATCCGGAGAGCAAAGGAGAATGCAAATACTATTATTCAAGTGATCTTACCGCACTGCTGTCTGCCGTGTTTATCTTTACAATGTACTGGTTACTTCCGGTCATTGTAATAGTGTATTGTTATACCCGTATACTACTAAATTTAAGGAAGATGGCGAAAATCCGAAATACAACCAACGAACCGCGGACAGGCAATGCGGGTGGCCAACTGAAAGGAACTCAACGCAATATGATATTAACCCTAGTTTTAGTGGCCATTGCCTTTCTTGTGACTGTAACACCAAACTTCACTCTCTACATGGTGTACAACATATGTAGATGTTTCGAATTCAGTTCTATAATTCTGCATGAAATAACCGTACTATTGAACGCTAGCAACCTGTGCATTAATCCCTTTATTTACTGTTTTACTTTCACAGAATTTAAACGCGGGATCACAAAAATTCGAAACGACATTACCGGCCGGCAGGATCTGTCCAGCTTTCATGATGAAAACCAAACCCAATCCATTACAATGTAATTGTTATTTAAAAGCACACGTTATTAATTACCATATAATCATAAATGAATGTAATGATTATGATGTTGGTATATTTTATTGTAAATTTAAGAAAAATTCGATATGTGAAATTAATTAATTATTACTTTCATAATTTAAGGGTTTTTTTTTTATAAATACAAATATGTTGTAAATTAATTCCGTAATGTTCATAGAAGTATTATGATCATTTTTTAGTGGAGGAACGTCATTGACAGATTCAATATCAAGCATCTAAGCCGAATAAAAAAATATATCTTGATTAAAATGTTACATATTATAACGTATCCTTGATCTCAATGATGAAATATTGCTTCAATTTATGCAATAAACATTATCTCATTTTATGTACATTTTTCTATGTTTTTATAATTGTATACCAGATACAGAGGGATATGCTATGTTATTAACACATATCGATGATCGTTTGAAAACAAATTTTTTTAAAGAGTTCAAAGAACATTGTTAATAAAGTCTCTGTTGTTATTCAGATTGGTTCTTAACCATGGTTATAGTTATGACGTTCACGCACATGCGCAGTACATGATAAATAATATGATTAATGTATATAGACATTTTAAACATAGTAGTGTGTATACTGTTTACTTGCTTGATGATGTTTGGTGATTAGAAAGCTTTTAGCTTATGTGACCCATCGCATGTCATTTAATTACCAGTTTTCTTTTCTGTTGACTGACGTTTTGGGGGATCCAATAGACAATGTGGCCCTATGTAAAATATTGGGGTGGAGGGGCCGGCGGGGGATGGAAATAGTTGTTGAAAAAAAGAATAAATTTATAAATGTGAAATAACAAATTTCCAAGGAATGTAATTGGTCCAATAGTTATTAAGAAGAGTTTTAAAACTATTAAAGCATTGGTCATTACAGTGTGTTTTGTTCTATTCGGACATAAGGACATTATACAGTGTCAGATACGGTGACTGTATTTTAAGCCTATGTGATAGACTTGGGTGATACAGGTGTTACATGTGATAATGTGATAATATGTAATGGGATTTGCTTATGATATCTGTACCGATAATAGACTAAAATTTCAGATAATGTCTAGTGTAACCGATGAGTATTACGTCACACCCTTAAATGTTATGATTGTCGTGCAAGGCTGAAATCTATGAAGATTTAATTATTATTTATTTCTAAAATTGAAAAATGTTTAATCGAGGAATTAACTGCTGTATTAATTAGTTTGAAATAGAAATTAATTTCTTATTTTGTTAAAAAAAACAGGTTTAAGGCTCTGGCATTTTGACTGGATGTTGTTACATAACGTGTTGATTACTTGTTGTTTCAATGGTTACGGTATTATATAAGTACGATGATGATGTAAACAGGATGTGAGTGTACATATAGTAAATTAATGTACTATACATACGTCATACATACATACGTCATACATACATACGTCATACATACATACGTCATTTCAAACATAGAATGTAAAACACATAATAACATGTTTATCGCACATTGTGAATTGGTAATTTATTTCGAAGAGAATTTACACAAAATAAATGTTCATTTAACAAAGATGTTGTTTTACTTCTTGTTTTGCAATTAGAGTGTCTGTATAGTTAGTACCGTTCTTGTAGATATTGTAGGCTATACAACACAATACAGTTAGATTGTAGATGTTTTGTACCTACGTTTCGGCATTGTTCTGAATTAACTAACAAGAATTGTGTTCAATGCTTGGTTTTTACTTGCCTGTATTATGTGTTACTATTATTGTATGTTTCTAGCAGAAATTCCAATAAATAAATAATTAACAAATTATTGTTGATATAAAGTTTGCGGTACACCATGTTCTGAAAAGAACTGTAGAGTTTCTCGACGTTTTGATCAACAAACGTCCGCAGGAGTGAGCATATAGTTATTTATAAATAATTACTATTCATAAACTCTAGATTATAAAATCCATAATAGAAAACGTATTTTAATAGAACATTCTAAACAGTATTGGTTTGCGGTACATCAACGTAAACTGTCTTTCGGCGGATAGCACTACCGGTATCTTTTACAGATATTTGCAATTATTACACTCTTATAGGACATTTGCTTCGTATACAGTAGGTTGTCTCACAAACGTCGATAAAAGTAACATTACTCAGTCAGGCGAAAAATAGAAAAACTTTGCCTACTTTCTAGGATTTTTATCAGATAATCTATATTGTTTTGTAGCATTACCACAGTGCTGATTTTTCTATATTCTCCCTAACTGTATTTAAAAATCGAGTTTTTGTTATGGAAATTGTTTGAATTGTTACTTAATATTAAGCAATTCTTATAGAATTAAAATTTAAGTTAATAATGAATAATTAAAGATGTATTGTCCTCACAAAACATGAACAATGAAGAATAATTAAATTAGACATTGAATAGGTTATTTTGTAGGATGAAGAAGACGTCTGTAAAAATTAAGTATACACTTACACTTATACGAAAATTCATCTATCGACTTATCATCGTCCGATTTGGACAGATCAATATTAAAGTCTCCTAGCAGAATACATTGATGTTTATCTATTTTAATAGAATTAAGAACATTTATTAACCCGTTGTGAAATTCATGTATACTAGTGTTTGGCTTTCTATAAATAACACTTACAATAATAAAGTTATTACCATCTGAAACCTCTAACCACAAAGATTCAGTATTTGGAACAGTATAGGGAAGAACTTTATATTTAATTGAAGAGTGAATATATGCAGCAACCCCACCGCCTCTACTATTTTCCCGACAGTTATGTTCAAGAGAATAAGAATTTAAATGCAATAATTCTGGATTGTCTATTTTCCATGTCTCTGAAACTCCAATAATTTTAAATTTTCATTGTACTTTCATTGTAAAGTACATTGGCTGGCAGCCAATTTGACTATTTTTTTTGCTTTAAATTACAGTTTCTTCAGGTAAATCATTTTTTTGTTGGATCTAATTTTTTTATAATTTTTTTGTAGATAACTATTTGTGACATTAAAATGGCATATTCAACAAAAAATGTTTAAATAATTATTTTTTTGAGGGGAACAATACATCTTTAAGTTGAATTTATATAGAAAAAATTTCCATTTTTCCATTACAGTATAGCTGCAAAATGGTATTTTAAATGTTAAAATGTTTGTCAATGACACAACATTCATTAATATCAACTTATTATTTTCGTAAGTATATAGTCTCAGTGACTTTTTTTTCGCGTCAAATAGACGAAAATATGACTACGCATGCGCATTAGTGAACGATTCGAATTGGAATACTTTTTAATTTAGTGAACAGCAGCGTATCAGTGTCAAATTAAATTATCACACACAAAATAATCACTAAGGTTTCAATTAGTAGGCCTACCATCGTTATGTAATCATTATTACAATGATTGTTGTCAGTGACGTGGTAAACTAGAACATTGATGGAGCAGGATTCCAATTACCTTGGATACATTAATTGGTCAATATAATTATTGTAAAGACCTAACCTACGTCACCACCGATTTAAGATATATGGAAAATATATATGATTGTCCCCAGTGTGCACTTTTAAAGAAATGTAATTATGCCAAAAAGAACGTCAGACACTAGCTACTTAGTCAATTTACTATCAACCGATCGCGCGGAGCACAGACAGGTTGAAGTTCGAAGAACAATCTCAAACTGAAAAAAATTAAAGCGACGCAATACAATTTTAATTGCACGTGAGCGCGTAATTTATTGCATATTACAATATTTTTATTTTACAGTTACTTTTGTTTTTTTAATTATCATAAATTGAATTTTTATTTTTAACAGAGTTTCATAAAAATCGTGCGTAAGTTACCGCGGATCAACTCTGACGTCATCCATCATACCAGTATTAGGACAATTTCAGATCAGGTTCTAAACGCTTACAAAGTTACAAAATGTTCTAATTGCAAGTTGAAGAGAAATGCTATGAAGAAAATAAATACATAACAAGAACGAATAAAATATCTTTTAAGAATTCATCGCATTTGCATATAAGCGTAGGGTAAACGGTATAAAAACACACTTGACAGTCTGAAACTGAGTTAAGTTACGGATAGTCAATCGTTTATTTTTTTGTAAGTGAAACTTCTGCTGAAGTTGATTAAAACTACACAATGGTCTAATTCAAATTAAGTCTGATTTTATTAATCTTCCCTTTTCGTGATTTTGAGGGATAATTTCATTAAACAATTGGCCGAAATCTCAATCACTAGATCTCCAGTTGTAGACAATTTACAGCGATTACTTGTTTTGTCTTATGTAGGTTCGACCCACTTTTATTTCTTCATCAATAAAATGTTCGTTTGCAATGCATTGCACTTGATTAATGTAATATTACAATACAATACAACTGACATTAAATAACTTTCAATATATCTTATATCTCACTCCTATAACCATTGTATTTTTATATATAATAGTAAGGAAAGAAGAAAAACAATTATTTCCTCTATTTTATACACTTTTACATTATTACGGTTAGTGCATCAAGTAAGTAAATCTGATGCACTATGCCCAGTGTTTAATCCTTGACAGTGTACGTATAATTTAGCACAGCGATTACTTTGTCTAAAGCGATCGATCTCTCCTTTTTGTGAAGTTATGTAAGAATTGTAATTAATAGACTAGATTTCCATGTTCCAACGAACATGAATCCAGTCAGATGAACTTTGTGACCTTTCAATGCTCATGATAGACAGCTGTCATAACTCTAATAGCAACTATTAATTACCACAACGTTCTTAGTACACATGAATAACTGTAGGCCCAACCTTTAATTTGAAATGTTGAACATATTTAATAGGCCTAGGCATATATAAAGATTGGGCCTATGTTTACCAGTACTAATGTTATGGTCTAATAAAAATCAACTTATTGACTGCTTTACACTTATTAAAGCCTGGTTTCCATACATTCGCTACACGACAGAGCGTAGCGATTCTATGGAAACGCTAGAATTTATCGGGGATCTAGTACTCGAGCGCTAAATATTCTTTGTAGTCCAGATCCCTATGTATTTTCGAGTGCAGATCATGGGGAAAGTGTAAACATTGTGTTTTATGAATATTTGAATCATGCTGGTTATAAAAACCCATGTTGTCAAATTTCTAAAATTCATCTTTGACCTCTGACCTCAATTTGAATGTTTTGACCCATTGAAAACAAAAGGGTCATATCTTTGCAACACGTAGATTAAATGAAATAATTTTAGTGTCAAATTATTTGGGAGATGCATATTAATATTCGTTCTAATGGAAAAGTTTGTCCAAAAATGGCTGGAAGTATGATTTTTGGCATGTTTGACCTTTGACCTACATATCATATAACTCCGTAACTAACAATTGGACAAACTTTAAACAGGGCTCAAATTAATCTGTAGGTATATGTTTCTATTCAGTCTAATAAGAACTTTTTCAAGAAAATGACCCGAAATATTTTTATTGACCTTTGACCTGTACTGGTAGAACACATTTCTATAATCTCAAAAACTATTGGCCGTAAAATGGTTGTTTTTGTGAAATGGTTCGAAAAATTTACATTTATATGTTGTATAATAACAACATTTGTTAGAAATGTAAAAGAAATTTATTTATGATCACTAACTTTGTAATTTATTAACATCACTAGCATTTGGTATAATATTAAAATGTGTTATATTTGCTGATTTTAAGCACTTCACATGAATTTATCAGAATTATGTGTATTTAATATAAAGTTTATTTTTTTTTATATAAAGAAAATTTAATTATCTATCAAATAAGACTATTTTCAAATTATTATGGCTAAAACTTAATTAGATACGGGCAAAAAAGTGTATTTTTACTTGTGTGAACAGCGCCCTCAATCTTCATTTTTTTCCCAAAAATACCACATTTTTATGTGGTTTCCTGAACTTAACAGGTTATAACTTTGTTTTAAAGACTTTTTACAGTAACCTGTAATTTACATACTACTTTTATAACGTACTAGGTCAGTTTCTGAAAAAAATTGAGAAAAATATTTCGATAGCTTGATATTTTTGTTGAAGTTACTACATGATACACACCAAAAAATATTTTAATTTTGAGCTAAAAGTCCATCTTTTTGGTTTAATAAAAGCTATCTAGCAGATATTAATACACAAAATTCATATTTTATTGGATAGATATTATGATTATCTTTCCAATAAAATATGCTGTTTGTGTAAGAATGGCTGAACAAGATTATCGTACTGGACGAAAAAGATGGATTTTTAGCACAAAATCAAAATCTTTTTTAGCGTGCACCATGTAATAACCTCAAGAAAAATATCAAGCTATAAAAATATTGTTTCCATTTTATCTCGGTATCTTACTTAGTATATGGTAGAAGGTGTATGCAAGTTACACGTCACTGACAACAAATCTTTTAAAAAGTTACAACCAGCTAAGTTTATGAAATCACATAAAAATGTGGTATTTTGAGGGAAAAAATAAAGATTGAGGGCGCTGTTCACACAAGTAAAAATACACTTTTTTGCCCGTATCTAATTAAGTTTTAGCCATAATAATTTGAAAATAGTCTTATTTGATAGATAATTAAATTTTCCTTATATATAAAAAAAAACTTTATATTAAATACACATAATTCTGATAAATTCATGTGATGTGCTTAAAATCAGCAAATATAATACATTTTAATATTATAACAAATGCTAGTGATGTTAATAAATTACAAAGTTAGTGATCATAAATAAAATTCTTTTACATTTCTAACAACTGCTGTTATTATACAACATATAAATGTAAATTTTTCGAACCATTTCACAAAAACAACCATTTTACGGCCAATAGTTTTTGAGATTATAGAAATGTGTACTACCAGTACAGGTCAAAGGTCAATAAAAATATTTTGGGTCATTTTCTTGAAAAAGTTCTTATTAGACTGAATAGAAACATATACCTACAGATTAATTTGAGCCCTATTTAAAGTTTGTCCAACTGTTAGTTACGGAGTTATATGATATGTAGGTCAAAGGTCAAATATGCCAAAAATCATACTTCCAGCCATTTTTGGACAAACTTTTCCATTAGAACGAATATTAATATGCATCTCCCAAATAATTTGACACTAAAATTATTTCATTTAATCTACGTGTTGCAAAGATATGACCATTTTGTTTTCAATGGGTCAAAACATTCAAATTGAGGTCAGAGGTCAAAGATGAATTTTAGAAATTTGACAACATGGGTTTTTATAACCAGCATGATTCAAATATTCATAAAACATAATGTTTACACTTTCCCCATGATCTGCACACGAAGGCACTTTTTTTGACATAGGGATCTGGACTATTGGTACGCGTATACGATTCTACGGTGGCTGATTTCCGCCAAAGAAAAAAATTACTTTATAATAATACGGCGTTATAACGCCCTTATTAGGGCGTTATAACGCCCTAATTTAGGGCGTTATAACGCCCTAAATATACAATCTGTTCACACGTACATGCGCAGTACCTCTCGGCGCATTCACAGATTTTAGAAAGTCACGTGGTACATTACTGGCCATCTTTGTGTCCAACTATTCCTATGTTGTGTATGGAGTCGAGTCATGTGCTTAAAAAATGTATAACATTCACAAGGTTTTAAATATAAAAACAATCAATTTGTTTAAAGGTTTTTGTTAAGATAACGCAATCTTAAAGTTACTGCAAAGATGATTTTAAACAACAAAATGTAAAAACAATGCATTACTATAGAGAATCGCTGTACAAAATAAACGCGTAGAGCCAGCCAGAGCCGTTAAATTAAATGGGTTAAAGCTATTTTTTTTTTTTTAAATCATCAAAAAATAATGTTATTATTGTTTTAACAAAAACCTTTAAACAAATTGATTCAATCCATTCAAAGTCGCAACTCTTTATGGCTCTGGGTTTGTTGATGTACTACGCATGTGCATGTACGTGTGAACGGATTGTATAATTAGGGCGTTATAACACGCCCTAATAAGGGCGTTATAACGCCGTATTATTATATAAAAAAAAAATTCTTTGGCGGAAATCAGCCACCGTACGATTCATCGCCGACACAATCGGCAAAGTTGAACATGGTTGAACTTTGCCGATTTGACTGCGATGAATCGGGGACTCTTCCCGATTGCGTCGGCGACATCTGCGCGTGTAGCGATTTTAATGGAAACGCTGTAGCGATTTTAATGGAAACCAGGCTTACGCTAGCCGAAAATATTCACCTCACAAATCGATGTATCGCCGTCTCCATAAAGTAAATTCCATTACATCTAGCAGCTTAAAAATAATGTCTGTGACAACACACAAATTCAGTTTGTCGCCCCTGGAGTACAAAAAGAACCCAACTAATTTCTAAAATCTTATTGGCTCTTTTCCAAAAATGTTTGGACATGTAGTTCTCGATAAAATGCAAATAAATTCAGTTTACTTGTTACTTCAAGACTGCTCGCCGGCGTTTGAACATTTTTTCCTATCTTTTAACACTAGCCGGTCTGAAAATAATTTCAAGTTTGTTATTAATTTCTGAAGTTAGGCCTGATACTAAAGCAAAGTTTATGGTCTCAAAATATATACCTACCAACACCGAAAAATCCAGAATTGTAGGCGTTATCGTGCTAACTAACATACAAACAATACAAGTAGTATTTTTACTTGGCAACATTTTATTTTGCCAAGTTTAAATAGACACATTTGGTGGTACTAAAAAACTAGTTATCAACTAATAATAGTCTCATTTGACTTAAGCGTGGTTCCCACTAGCGACGCAACGCAAGCTGGACGTAAAGCAACGCATGGCTTATTCGCTTGTGATTGCTAACTGTCTATAACTTTTCTTGTGATTGGTCAATTCACTTGCGTTGCGTTACGTCCTTGCGTTGCGTTGCTAGTGGGAACCACGCTTAACAATGGAACAGCAACGTGAAAAACAAGCGGGTGGATTTTAAAAGAAATAGTATTTTTTAAACTACTCGTATATAAAAATCCGGTACATTAAATCAAGTTATGTTTTAAAAATTACAAATCACAAATTATAAGCCTTTTGGACAAGTAGTTCTCGAGAAAATAAAATTTCAGTTTACTTGTTACTTTAAGACCTGCTCACTGGCTTTTGAAAATTATTTGTGAAGTTTTAAAAACAAATTTTCTTGAATTTCAATAGTCATAGTGCGTATTAACGTTTAACGTGAGGTGCGCGTGAAAAAATCTGCGCACTTAAAATTGCCTGAAACGTACTCTAATTTCTCGAAATAAATTTGACAATTTTGAAAATTGTAAGCGCGCGTACGCATGCGTTATATGCGCTATGCACGTAATTGTACTGCCAAATGAGGAAATATGAGCTCAAATCTACGAGTACCAAATTGTATTTAATTGTGATTCATGCTTGTGAAGATATGATTAAATCGTGCGTAGACCACGTATCGTAATTCTTGATTGCGCACCGTGAAAAACATAACCACATCGAGTCCTGGTCATAAGGAATATACTCTGAAAATTTGACTTAGCTAGATGAAACTGTGTCAAGACAAGGCCATATATAAGTTAGTGTTTACCGACCGACCAATCGACCGACATAGTGAGCTGTAGAGACTAAAAACAATGCAGATACGTGGTACACAGTATTCCTAAGATCATCATTCCATAATATGTAAATCTGCGTGCAAATAGCATGACAACTCGCCTGAAACTTGGTTGGCCTGTTTGCGGGGCTACAGAGTTGCTGGTTTTCGATAATTCGAAATGCATTTTCAAGTAACAATACAGGATGATACAGACTGGTGAAAACTGGTGAAAGTTTGAAATCACAATAACCAAAGCTACGTTGTTAGCGTTTAGTTCACAGTTGTTTAATATAGGCTCAGAATGTTCATACTAAAACAAATAGCGAAATAAGACAACCACAAATATAGGGTAATAGAATAATGCCGAAATAGGTCTTACCCAGTCGTCCAGCTGCTGTTTTCTTACGGTAGAATATTGGATGAACTATCGCTAAGTATTGCTCGATCGTGAGTGTAACGAAGTTATATGTAAATGCTGCTGTATTCAGTATAAATATGGAATACAAGAAAGTGAAAAAAAAACTGACGCACCGAAAAAAAAAAGAGAAAAAAGAGAAAAAAAAAGTATAAATAAAAGATTTACCTAAAAAATGTAATTTAAAGAAAAAATATTTAAATTGTCTGTCAGACAATGTTTTTGGTTAAAATTAACCGTTTCGTTTGTCTTTTTATTTTATAAGTGAAACAATATATATATATTTTTTTTTACAGAAGTGAATAACTGTATTAAAACTGCAAAATGACCTATTTTAAGTCTGAATTTATTATTCTTTATTTTTCATGTTTTTGGGGGACAATACATCTTAATATTTCGACATTTTTCGACCACATTTCCTTCGCAATTATGACCTCTTCTTTACTAAAAACGGATTCCTCCAGAGGCTCAATAAGAAGTGTACCTGCTAACAAAAGCGAGAAGCAGAAAATTGTGGCAAAAATGATCGCACGTCCATAGATACGGAACCTGGAGAGAGATTTCGTGTCCTGTGTTGAACTCGTGCAGCTGTAAGGAGCTATATACTGACGACTTGAGTTCTTCCATTGGTACTGATCTTTGAAATGTCTTGTTTTATTTTACCAACTCCACGTTTGAATTCTTTATAACATGTACAGTAAATAAACGGATTAATCATTAGATTGAGATTCAACAACAATGCAGATACGTGGTACACAGTATTCCTAAGATCATCATTCCATAATATGTAAATCTGCGTGCAAATAGCATGTGGTGTTATTGTTAAAATGTATACGGTTGCTACTGAATAAAGTGTTTTTATCAAATTTAAATGGACAACTCGCCTGAAACTTGGTTGGCCTGTTTGCGGGGCTATTGAGTTGCTGGTTTTCGATAATTCGAAATACATTTTCAAGTAACAATACAGGATGATGCAGACTGGTACAGACTGGTGAAAGTTTGAAATCACAATAACCAAAGCTACGTTGTTAGTTTTTAGTTCACATTTGTTTAATATAGGCTCAGAATCTTCATTTATTAAAACAAACAGCGAAATAAGACAACCACAAATATAGGGTAATAGAATAATGCCGAAATAGGTCTTACCCAGTCGTCCAGCTGCTGTTTTCTTACGGTAGAATATTGGATGAACTATCGCTAAGTATTGTTCGATCGTGAGTGTAACAAAGTTGTATGTAGATGCTGCTGCGAACATATAAAAGAAAAAATGAAGTTTACAATATTTAGTTCCTTTAATTATATCGGAACAAAAAAACAACAAGAACATCAAAGATCCCAAGAAATCAATCAGTGTCTGATTTACAATTAGTTTCACCGACAAAGACTTTTTGTAACTTCTGTTGTAGAGAAACACAGCCAAAGTTACCAAGTTTCCAACGACACCAAATGAAGCAACAATCCATCGCAAAATAACGAGAGGCATTGGATCTTGCCATTCTATGCTAGCCAACGTATCATTTTTAAATTCAGCCATAGTGTCGGTTTGAATACGAAAACAAAAATATGTGCTATTTATGCGATTTGTATTAAATCGTGGCCTAACAACGGTCGTTTTATACGTTTTTAAAGCATGCGTCAAAGAAATTACTCGTCACCAATTGGATTATATCAGTGTTGTATTAAAAATAAGCTCGAATACCTCCCTATTTAAATATTACCAATTGTTGTAGAATGAGTTGTAAATAGTGACCTTTAGGTAAGACGAATTATAGTAGACAATATCTTAATGCATATGTACATTTTATAGACATACGTGTACAGGTAAAGATTCAATTCAGCAAGATCTTATATAAATAAGCTTATGTAATTAAAGCCAGGTTATAAATTTGATTTCAATAATAATGGACAGCCCATCTAATAGGACAAACTGGCAAAAGAACCTTGTCGGCTGCGTCTTTAATGAGTTCAAATATAACGAAGCATAATTATCGATCATATCACTCTTCCTTGATCACAAAATTATTGTTTCCTAAGATATTATGTTGAATGCATTGGCGTTACCAAATTAAAAACTCCCGTCAGACCTATTGTCTGACGGGAGTTTATTTTGTATCTCCATTGAGATCCAGCCACTGATACCCACAGCATTGTCATTTTTTTCAGTAATTTGCCTTTGGATTTATATATGTATATATATATGTATATATATATATATATATATATATATATGTATATATATATATATATATGTATATATATATATATATATATATATATATATATATATATATATAAACGCAATTAGGCAATGAACATTAATTCTAAACCGCCCGGTGATATACTGAAATTTAATTAATTAATTTGAAACGATAAAGATGAGGAAATCTGTGAGAATGAGAAAAAGTCGCCCCAACCGAGACTCGAACTCGGACCGTCTGCTTGATATGCAGTTGCCCTAACCATTAGACCACTGAGGCTTTCAAGGTATTGTTCTTTAACTCAATCGGATAACGACCCTTTAACATTCTCGTAAATTCCTTTCATGGTATTGTTCTTTAACTCGATCGGATAACGACCCTTTAACATTCTCGTAAATTCCTTTCATGGTATTGTTCTTTAACTCGATCGGATAACGACCCTTTAACATTCTCGTAAATTCCAAACCGCCCGGTGATACACTGAAAATTATTTAATTAATTTTTCAAACGATAAAGATGAGGAAATCTGTGAGAATGAGAAAAAGTCGCCCCAACCGAGACTCGAACTCGGACCGTCTGCTTGATATGCAGTTGCCCTAACCATTAGACCATTGAGGCTTTTATGCTATTGTTCTTTAACTCGATCGGATAACGACCCTTTAACATTATATATATATATATATATATTACAATCGGTTCTATAAACAATATAACTAAATTAAATACTACAGTTTAATTAGAATTAAAAACATCTTAAATTAAGATGTTTTAATTCCGATTGTATTGCAGTACCGGTATTTAATATATTTTAATTGGAATTAAAACATATTAAATACTACATTACAATCGGAATTAAAACATGTTAAATACTACATTACAATTAAATTACCTACACTCTATAATGTTGTGAAATATGTAGAAGAATGTTGGCAAATGCCTCTTTACCTGCCGACTTACAATCACACCGCTCCCACCACAACTGTTTTCGTCCAAATACTCTGGTAACCACTCTCGCTTCCAGCCCCGCATTCTCTTCATCTTCAGCTTAGCCCGGTTCCAATACGACTCGATGATCTGGGTGTGCACACCAGTGGCTGGGTCGACGAAGTGCCTGCTGTGGTTCACCATCTGATGTTCTGGGTGTGCACAGCAGTGGCTGGGTCGACGAAGTGCCTGCTGTGGTTCACCATCTGATGTTCTGGGTGTGCACACCAGTGGCTGGGTCAACGAAGTGCCTGCTGTGGTTCACCATCTGATGTTCTGGGCGTGCACACCAGTGGCTGGGTCAACGAAGTGCCTGCTGTGGTTCACCATCTGATGTTCTGGGTGTGCACACCAGTGGCTGGGTCGACGAAGTGCCTGCTGTGGTTCACCATCTGATGTTCTGCGACGTCTTGTATGTCTTCAACCTTAAATAAAAAATAAATTTAAAGTTATATAGCGCATAGTGCTCAAAGCATATGCGCTGCGAAAAAAAAAAGCAAGTTTTCGTTAAAAATGGAAAAAAAACAACATTTAAATACGCTTTCCATAAATCCGAATACACGATGGTGCCTAGCCTCACATGTTCCTGAATTATTGGTAGAAGAGTTGCAGCTGCCCGGTTCTCCACCACTTCCATATATCCCAAAGCAGGCTTGTACGATGTGTCGGCAAGTCCAAAAACCCAGAGTGTTTCAGCTTCCCTGCCCCGGCCATTCTACAAGAAAAACTAAATTAATTAGACCGTACTCTAATAATATATATTATTAATCTATAATAAAAGAAGCATGTCTTAATTGTTATTTGCTGTTGTGTATTTACATATGAATACATATTATTTTGAACAATCACAGTAATATGGTAAGGAGTACTATAAGAACATTTGTGTAGTAGTAGTAGTTTTAGTCACTTTAAAATGAAAATCCTTGAAACACCACTCAATGGGTATTGTTTTATATTAGGAAATATCATATTGTCTACATATAGGCCTACTCCCGAACATGGCCAATCCTTCCCGTAAGGGAGAGGGGGTGGGAGAGGGGGGCCGACAGAATCCCCTCACCCTTCCCATATGATCTCCAATCCCTATACCCCTCCCCACTGGCACCACAAATGTTGTAATATATTGTTATAACAGTACAAATGTAAATAAACTGATTTATTAGACACCGTAGTCCTATGCATTAAGCATAGGATCGGACTGCGTTTTTTTAGAGATATAATCTAGATACTTAAACATTTGCCATTTTCTAATTAACAACACTTAAAATAATGTGTATTGTAGTTCAGATCTTCGAAACTGTAAAGAAATATATAAAGTATTGTAAAAATGGTTATAAAGTGGTAATTAGATCCATCATTTATGCTATTTTGTCCTTTTTTAGGCCTTTTCGCCTTTGGCGGCCATTTTGTTTAAAAAAACTATTTTCCTTACCTGGATTTTTCTTGACTTTTAATAATATGTTCATATAGAGACCTTATAGAAATGCATTATGGTGAGATTTTTTAACCATATTTCATAGTTTTCCTGTACAAATTTGCATTTGCTGCATCTCCATGCTACAGTATCGATACCTAAAGAAGAGAGACATTACATTATACTAAGCAATTCCCTTTACAGACAAATAAAAATATATAAAATAAAACAGCTAAATAACATAGTTATATTAATTATCAAGAACAACCTATAGGATCACGAATCTAAATCAATAGTTAGATACATAAAATAAAACAGCTGAATAACATAGTTATATTAATTATCAAGAATAACCTATAGGATCACGAATTTAAATCAATATTTTGATGCATAAAAATAAAACAGCTGAATAACATAGTATTAATTATCAAGAATAACCTATAGGATCACGAATTTAAATCAATATTTTGATGCATAAAAATAAAACAGCTGAATAATAAGAATAATAACATAAGATGACGGAAGTTGATAAAGAAGTTTACTTACATGCTCTGTTTGCGATGTACATACAAATTTCTGGTGGCATCTTCTTTCGCGGTGCAAAATGTGTTTATCTTGCAACCAGGTTATGTAGGACATAGCCCCATCAAAGCGCAGATCTAATCCAATCATAGGTAACATAGCGAGACGATATAATAATTATAGTAATAATAAATAATATATTTATACAGGATAAAACAATCAGATAACAGTGTATCTGTTTTACATTGCAATGATTTATTTAAAAACTTGTTGAAGAATGGTGATTTGAGGAAATTTGTGGCATATTTATATATTTCGTGGTGTATTATAGCTTTCGAATTAAACAATACAATAAGATAATAGTAATTGACATTTATAAGAGAGTTTTTATTTCATTGTTTTTTTCATCCACAAACGGATAGCCGCTTCACACGTACTGTGCTTTTGCGTACCGCAACACCTTATTCAAGATATGTTTTGAACATTGCGCATTTTCGCACAAAGGAACTTGTTGACAATGGTGATGATATGAGACATTGCAATCGGCGCAGTTTTAACGAAATGGTAAACACTTAAATAACAATGCTCTGCGCCGTATGTCTCTAGAAGCAGTAGTTTATTGTTATTTTGTTTTGAAAGAAATAAATGTTAGCTTGAATTGAATTGAACATGGCGTCCATTCTTTTAAGGAGTAGATGCGAAAATCTATTTATCTATATATCTATTTATCTATTTATCTATTTATCACTGATGAAGGGCTAGTGTTGCCCGAACGCTCTGCTAACTTTTCTAGCTGTTTTACTTATCGTTTTGATTTAGCTTTTCGCTTTTTTTTTGTATCTCCATTGAGATCCAGCCACTGATACCCACAGCATTGTCATTTTTTTTTCAGTAATTTGCCTTTGGATCTATTTATCTATTCATTTATTTATTTATTTATCTATTTATTCAACCATATTTCAAGAGGGTGACCCAGCCAGCGGAAGCTAATTTTGAGGGGCCTCAACAATACGACATAAAAACAAGTTTAAAAAATATTACAATAGTTAAAATTCAATTCAAGAATAAATATAAAATGTCAATAGAAAGGCAAAAATGTAAAAAGGCCAGAAAGATAAAAATTTAAAAAGAGCTATTGTTAAGCATAAAATTTACTTTTACAATTTAAAAAAGTATTGCAATTTCTAATTAAAACGTTCAAAGAGTTAAAATATGTATAGGTCCTTTATAATTAAAAGAATGTTTAAAAAGTTTACACTGAGGTCTTGGAAAAACGAGATCACCCCTGAAAAGTTGCCGGGTAGCCATTCTTCCATTGGTAGTAATACTGGCAAGCCCACGGCAGATGTTAGTTGGGGCGAGATTGTTAGAGGCTCGATAGATAAGTCCGATTTATGTTTTTCAGTTACGTTACGATCTTTTTACAATACGATAGAAGTTGAGTAGTGCAGAACACTCTTTATATTTATGTATGCAACAAGTGGCAGTCTCTGATTGGATGCTCACTTGCACACACGGTATCACTTGTTATGCAAATTAGCAGGATAGAATGTTCTACCACGAGTTTAGTAGGTTGCACAGTACTGGTCGTAGAGAATAGATGTGGGCTAAGAGAGTGTTGTTGTTGTACACCTTAGCTAAGGCACATTATTCAACAGAGTACGTAAATAAAGGTAGCGAATGCTACACGTTAAAACTGTGAACTCAAATAAGCCAAAGTGGGGAATTAAGGACCGTGAGAGTACTACTATCGTTATAATTGATTCATTCAATAAATGATTTTCTTTATTCTTTATTCTTTATATCAAGAGTAATGGTAAACTATTTATGTATTGGTATAATTGTGTTCTACTTATGGAATCTTAAATATTAGAAAATGCATGTTTTATGTTAGTATAGATGGTCGGAGGAGAAGCTGATCTCCGTATAAAGTTATTTGTAATACGATGTAGTGTAGAGGCACGTCGAAGATAAAGTCTTCTAATGATCATTGCAGCACGGGAACACTGTGGAACATTTCATTGTGAGCGCCGAAATAGACAGTCAAGTGGACTGTTATTGTGCATTGAATATATCCGTGTGAAACGAACTGTATTTATTGAACTATTAAAATAATTTAACCATATTATTATTACTAGTTTGTGTTTGTGTCGGGCAGTAATATCGTGACAGCAAGACAGCCTGTTTGATAGTCAGCACGTTGAGAAACGGTAAGAGTAGAAATGGTGTTAAAAAGTTGCCGGGAAGGACGGGAACTTGAAGAATAGTTCGGAGAGCTCTATTTTGAAGTTTCTGAATATTAGAGATGTGACTGTACAAGTTTCATACAACGTATTGTCGCATGTGTTTGCAAAATATGCTCCATAGCTCAAAATTAATGTATTGTAGATGGAGAAGTATTCTATATATTTAAGCTATAATTTGAGTTTGCAATTTTTTTTTTTCTTTTTAATAGGCCTATGAATGAAATATTTCCGAAATAAAAGACATCGAATAATAATAATCCAGGGCAAGAATAAATTATATCAATTTAATATAAACTGAATATCAAACAAAATATATTATAGTCACGGCGGTCGGATAACTAGTTCGAGCTTAATAATTGAGCCCAAAATAGATTGTATTCGCTAACTTTTGTTATTCGTGAGTTGCCGAATTAAAAAAAATTAGGTGGAATTTTGTTCGACCACCCCTTTAGCCGCCATTTTAAATTTCAAATTTAACTAAACTTGGTCATCCATGGTATAATCGGAATGGGAATATAAATAAGACCATAGAGATAATTATGATATAGATACAATTAAAAGTATATACAGGTGTATAATGTAATCAACAACATGTTTTATTTCTTTGTCCAAACACTCACTTCTTTATGACGTTTTTTCTTGGCCAATTACAATCGTATCATACATAATGTTTTAGTATACATGGATTGGTCTTCTACAATGGGTGGTTAGCCAGTATTGTTACCAACTCCATAGCCCAACGTGTAGCACAGTTATACCTTAGCATAGAAATGCATTGTATGCCTACCTTAGTTACAAAAGTATATAGTACTACAATTAATGAGTGTCTTACTTACAACGATCAATCTGTTTTGTGGCACCTCCATTGCCTAAAGGTTGATGTGATGTGAGGTGCAATAACTACGGGGATACACCTGAATAGTTTTATGCAGATTACCCTTTTCGTTCAGGTTAAAAACCCGTCACTTATACTTGCGACAGTATTATTTTACTATTGTGATTTTAACTTTTTGGATTTTTTTACTCGGGGTACCCGAGTATAGTAGGCCTACTCTCTTATCTTCTCGTCTTCTTCTTCCATCTGGACACTATCGAGTAAAAAAGTGCGATTTATAAAGTACTACTCCTTCCTTATTAGTTGTAGTATTGAGCTTTGGCATGAATATACTACAGGGACATGTCCTCAAAGCTGCTATAGAGACGGATTTTTAAATTTCAAATTCATAGCATAATTAGATTAGAGCTATTGCTTTGAAAAAGTGTATGTATCTACCAGGGAAGAGTTAAATTACATTAAATTGTAATTTAACTCTTCCCTGGTATCTACAATATACCGCAATGAATGAATGGCAGTAGGCCTAACGTCAACCATTTACTTGTATCCTTTTAATGTTTTTAATAATTCAGTATTAACTAATGGAAATGCACTTAGTAGTAATTGCAAATCAAAATGACGCTTTCAACTACATAAATTACTAATAAAATCGAGAAGGCAACTGTTATACAGCAACGCAAGTCATAGAGGTGTGTTTAAAACGAAGGATGAACAGTGATTCTTAGATCTTCAAACGATTCGTGTCGGCTATAATCTGCAATTATAAATACATATTATATTTTCGAGGAATATCATTTAAGTATGAATACAAGTTCGGATACTAACTTAACAGACGTAAGACTTGATAAATCTCTTATTGTCACCGGTGCTGTTGTAAGTAGTATTGGTATCGTCGCAAACTTGTTAGTCATTTTTGTGTTTGTTTACAACAGAAGTTTTAAGAAGTCTTTTTCAATCAAGTTGTTACTTCATCAGTCTTTCATTGATCTTGTAGGTTCTATAGCGTTTACTGTTTTTGTTATCTATAACCCCAATTATGATTCCGAAACTTACTATTTATGCATATGTATAGTCTGGTATATATCAGTTACATCTTCATACAATCTGGTTGTGATAACAATTGAGCGATATATCGCTGTTGTGCATCCCTACATCTATCACCAGAACAAATCAAGAAGAAATATCTTGTACTATTTATGTTTTATTTTACAATACCTACCAGGATTAATCCCTGTTATTATCGATATTATTAAGACTGAAAAGGTTCCTAACTTACGTGAAAATGACATCATTTCTTTACTGATTATTGCATTTCTCGGTTGGGTCTTACCTACCTCAACTATGACATACTGTTATGGATGTATATTATGGAAGCTATTTAGAAGATCAGCAGTTGGTAGTCCATTATCACAGCCACAGCAAAGAAAAAACGATGGAAGAAAAACAAATCTTTTATCAACTCTTCTTGCTGTTACCGCAGTGTTTTATATAACATCTACGCCATGCTATATATGTTGTGCAGCTAATCATTTGTGTACATGCGTTGATCTTACTCTTTATGACATATCGTTGTTGTTATTTGCTTTAAATTTAACAATCAATCCGTTTATTTACACCATAACTTTCAATCAATTTCAGCAAGAACTTTTGAAGATCATAAATTGTATTATACATTTAGGCCTATTTTAATCGCAAAAGAAAACTATAGACTTATTAATTTATAGCAGAAAGAAAGACAAGAACTAGAATTCAACGCAGAAAGATGATTCAAACTAAATACGCATGTATCAACTATTTTAAATAAAACCTCTTATGAAATTCAGTGTCATTGATTTGTACACATCTATAAACAAACCTTTAGCTTTTAAAACTATCTCAATTAATTAATTATTAATTTTATTAATAATTTATACTTGCCTATCTATAACAATTTTGTTAAGTTGAAAAAAAATGTATATTTATTTATTGAATGGTCAACATTTCAATATCACGGTCTGTATTATATTATTTAAGTTTTGTGTGGCTTTCATGCATGCAGCATTTGGCCTTCATCAAAGTCTCCCTGATCCTACATTGTTTGCTTTTAATGTTATGATATTTTTTTTCTTTCTGGATCAAATAAATGTTGTGTGTGTAATTTATAAAAATCAAATGTATTAAAGTATCTATACTAGTTGTTATGTTCTTAAGTAATTTGTTTGAAACTTTGCTGTCTAACTTGTGCCTTTAATTTTGAAATTGTTCGACCCTTCTGTTTGTAATTAATTTGTTATGGTTTTAGTCAATGTTTACAAATGTAAACAATATTTCAATTCTAGTATTATAATGAATGATTGTATGTAGGCCTACAGTGGGAAAAATGTTTTTACTGTATGATTATTGACCATAATTTGAAAGATGTATTGTCCCCCAAAAACATGAAAAATGAAGATTAATTAAATCAGATTTTGAATAGGTTATTTTGTAGTTTTAATAAAGTTAATCACTTCCGTAGAAAAAACAACGAAAAAAATAATGTTTTCCCTTATAAAATGACAAAATAAATGGTTTTAAATTCAACCCAAAATCCATTGGCTGTCAGCCAATTTGACTATTTTTTGCTTTAAATTACAGTTTTTTTCAGGTAAATAACATTTTTTTGGATCTAATATTTGGTCGAAGTGAATAACTATTATATGAAACTAAAATGGCTTATTCAAGAAAAAAATTTAAATGATTATTTTTTCAAGGGGACAATACAACGTTAAGTAATTTGAAATGGTTAAATATGAATTATGCTTCATTAACAGCATTTGGTCTACTGTTAAATATTATTGATTAAGAGAGCAAAACCGGTATACAGCAGAAACAAGGCCATATACATAGCTGCAGTCGCGTGCTCAAGTTAGTGTTTACCGACCAACCGACCGACATAATGAGCTGTAGAGTCGCGTTGTACGACGCGACTAAAAACTGATCTGGAACGAAGAACACTAATAAAAAAAACAAACTAAGAAGTATGATAAATGACAATAATGTTCCGGGCGTATCTCGTATCCCATCATAAGTGCAAACTGAACAGAAATAAGGCCATATATATGGCTACAGTCGCGTGCTTGAAAGTTAGTGTTTACCGACCAACCGACCGACATAGTGAGCTGTAGAGTCGCGTTGCACGACGCGACTAAAAGATACCGAAGTAATTAGAATAACACAACAGTCGTTTAATAATTTACCCGTATATGTGTGAAGTGTATTAAGTGAAATTAAATAATTTATTAGTACAGTATTGTTTTGTAATTGAAATACAAAGCATTATAGAGATTTACAGCTTTTACTATTGTCAGTGGTTTTTAAATAAACTTAACGCCCACCAAGCTTAGATTAGAAAGAGATACAGAAAAGTGCGAGTCAAAAATAGAAGCAACTTTAATATATAAAAGTGTCGGAACTTTATCGGTGAGGTCAGAAACAGAAATGAAGTACTTTCTTTTGATCCAGCAAAGTATCAGTAGGGCGGCTAAGTGAGAACAGTTTATTATTCTGATATGTGACAGAAATATTTCTTTTATCAAGTTGAGGTACAGCTTTCTACACCAAAACGTATCAACTTATATTTAGAGTTAAGGATGAATTGTTCTTCAAACTCATCAGAAGGACTTGATAAATATATTATTGTCACCGGTGCTGTTGTAAGTAGTATTGGTATCTTGTCAAACTTGTTAGTCATTTTTGTGTTTGTTTATAACAGAAGTTTTAAGAAGTCTTTTTCAATCAAGTTGTTACTTCATCAGTCGGTCATTGATCTTGTAGGTTCTATAGCGTTTACTGTTTTTGTTGGTTGTAATCCTCGGTATAACTCTGAAACTCTGTTAACAATTATATTCTGGTATATAACAGTAACATCTTCATACAATCTGGTTGTAATAACAATGGAACGATACATTGCCGTCGTACATCCGTATGTTTATCGTCGACACAAATCATTAAAGAAAAGGGTGCTGTATATTTCTTTTATAATTCCATACCTACCGGGATTAATCGGTGTTATTGTGGATATTATCGAAATTGATAAGTATGTAAAAGTCACTAAAGTGGACACATTGTCTCTTCTGATTTCAACATTTCTTGGTTGGTTCTTACCTACCACAACTATTACATACTGTTACGGACGTATATTATGGAAGCTATTCAGAAGATCGGCAGTTGGTAGTCCATCATCACCACACCACAATGATCGTAGTAGAAAAACACATCTTTTATCAACTCTTCTTGTGGTTATCGCAGTATTTTATATAACAGTCACGCCATGCTATACATGTTTACTAATTGATCACTTATGTTCATGTATTCATCATATTATTTCTGAAATATTGTTTCTGTTATTTGCTTTTAATTTAACAATAAATCCATTTATTTACGCCATGGCTTTCAGTGAATTTCAGCAACGATTTTTTAAGATCATTCACTGTATTGCAAATTAATTTGTAGGAGAGAAACCAACCAGTGATAACAACCGAAAACAATAACATTAAAATATTTGATCTATAAAAGGAGTTAAATCAAAACATATTTTTATGTTAAGTTGTTTTTTATTCTGAAAGATGTAAATTATGTCTACTGCTGATTAATAACTAGATCATAAAGAAAATTAAATTAATATTATTTTGATTGAATAATTATTGAATAATATACATGAACCTAATGGAAACAGGTCTAAGCCTAGTTTGTAATGGGTTTCAATATTCATAGTTATGTATTCATAACTTAAATATAAAATAATAGAAGAAATTCTATTTATTATTTTATTTATTTATTTATTTGTTATTCAAATTCGACTGGATAGCGACTCTCGGCAGAACAACACTAAGTTCTCGATTGTACTATTGCGCAACATAAATTGATTATCACCCTTGTATTCATATTATTATATATGTTATACTGTACCAGGTTATACCAAGTTATGATAAAAGTTTTGTGCTTTTTTGCTTGTCTCATTACTTTTATTACAATACTTCATTTCAACATAAAGAATCTGAATTCATCTGAACATTTGTACATTTATTATGTTAATTTGCTTATGATCTTGTAGGCTTACCTTGATTATTATAGAAAGATTTTGTGGTTTAACATTGTCTTTTTATTTTTTATTTTATATGCATCCAACAGCGAGCACAAACTTGCCAATTACAGGATGGATAAACTATTAATTATAACTTATTGTGCTTATAAATATTAAGTCTCATTTAAGGTTTGCAGAGTGGAGTTGAAAGAGTGGTGAGTAACAACCTGGCACTAGATTAAGCATGTTAACCACCAAGCTAAGGCTACGTGGAGTTGAAAGAGTGGTGAGTAACAACCTGGCACTAGATTAAGCATGTTAACCACCAAGCTAAGGCTCCATTAGTTTCTTTTGTCAGTATAAAATGAAGTTTAAAAGGTTATCCAGTTATCTTAAGCTCTGTCTACACTATCAAACTAGTTTGAAAAAAAAAAGTGTGATGTACCCAAATATGGTTGTGATATGCCCAAATATGGTAGTGTTATGAAATCATCATATCTATATTTGGGCACATCACATAAAGTTTGATGTGTAGACAGAGTTGTATACAATTGTTTTAATAAAAAATGTTTTAATTTTTTTTCTCATTAATTAAATAAATAAAAAATCAATTGGTGTATAATATTCTTACGATGTTGATCTTATAATAATCATGTTAAATTTGAGTTTTTGTCATTTTGAAGTGACAATAATGCATTAATGAAATATTATATCTTTCTTATACGAAATATAATCTTTACTTTTCTTAATTGATTAAACTATACATAGTGTGTGTGCTGATTCTTACAGGCTGGGAGGAATGTTATCACTACGAAACATGACATTTATAACATTTCAAAAAGATTATCTGCATGCTAAACTTGGTTAGATCTGCATTGCTTACCATCTAGCTAAAACATAGCAGAGTATTGGGAATACAAAGGAGTGCGTCTATCGTCACCGTGTATACTGAATTATAGAAATGAATTTCATCACAACAAAACCTAAATAATAGGAAGACACTTAAACAGCATTCAAGGGTTGTGATTTAGTTTTCCAACGGTAACATTGTGTGTAGAATAATCACACATCAACAACAAATGATTCATTGTTCTGGCCACATCAATGTTTGTTATCAAAACTTAAACCTAAAATATATTTCAGATATATTGATGCCATTTTGTTTGTTTGTAATATCTGATTTCACTTGAAAGGTTTGAAGCCATAACTGCTTTGTTTCATGGTATTGCAGTGCTCTGTTTTGATTGGCTGAAAGCTTCATACACGTTTGCGGCAAAGTCCTTCACACATTCCATTAACAATAGTTCCTACAAAAATTATTTTCATGTCCATTTATACCTGCACAAAGTGATTAGGGATGTCCCCACAGATGAAATGGATCAGTCTATTTATGTTGCATTATGGACTTACCTGCACAAAGTAATTAGGGCTGTCCCCACAGATAAAATGGATCTGTCCATTTATGTTGCATTATGGACTTACCTGCACAAAGTAATTAGGGCTGTCCCCACAGATAAAATCGATCTGTCCATTTATGATGCATTATGGACTTACCTGCACAAAGTGGTTAGGGCTGTCCCCACAGATGAAATGGATCTGTCCATTCATGATCGGTATCAATTTGGCAAGTGGTAGATTTGTATCACAAGGACTAAAATAAGAATGTAGAAAACAAAAACGAAATCAGAATCAAATTTTCATATAAATTTAATCTATGACAGTGATCTTTAAACTATGTAAAAGCTCTTCAAAGTCTAATCTGATGCTTATAGTGTTAATAATGTTTAGTGTCACATAAATGTATATATAATAGATTTTTTCTGTATGTCTGTCCTGCATGGCATTAATTTATTTCACAAACCATAAGATACGGTGACAACCACATTTACCTTTGCTTCACTAAAACATCAAAATAAGGTTTGAAATGATTGTATTTGGAAACTTATGACTATATTGTAACTATAATTTGACTAATACCTTATTGATAATACGTCGAAAGGTTTTTGCTCTGGTTTAGGTTTGAAACTACAGGCAATGTTATCCATGAGACGTGTGAAGGCAGTGTCCAAACATGCATTCAACACGAGGCAAAAATCAGCACTGAACAGAAAGAGAATATATAAATTAATTTTGCTATTTAATTAATTTGTTTTCTAAATGAAGAAATTACAAGTAAGATATATGTCCAGTAAGCATCAGGGAATAATGAAAAACACACAAGGCTGCAATACCACACAAGAAAATATTGTAAGCAAGAACATGAAAAGAAACAACCAAACAGACAAGTACTAACAAACTAATTATCATGAAACTGCTTCACACCATGTTAAGTCCATGATTCACTCAATATTTTGTATTTTTTTGCTTTCCTAAAATCAGAAAATTTAAATTAAATATTACTAAAGCGCGGTTGATACTAGAATGCGACGCAGCGACGTATCGACAAAAGTGCTGTATTATGTAATTACAAGTGCGAACCGACGACACAACAGTTCTGCAAACATCGTAGGTTTGATTTCACACAAGCAGGGGCAAACACAATAACTGGAAGAGCATTTTCTTACGTTACGCAGGTTGCGTTATGTTGCGTCGCTAGTGAAAACCAAGCTTTAGTTCTTGGTAAAAACATGAACCATGCTGCGCATATATTTTTTGGACACAATAAATATTTTGTGACAAATTGCTGACCTTTCAATCATATCTCTTGTTTCCTGTGATAACCTGTGAAGCATGGATTCATTTTGTGGTAAACAGCATGCCTCTTCTATATTCTCTATTTGGTCATCTAGTGTTACATCATCTAACTTAAGTTCATTATCTGTTAAACCATGCTCATCCTCGGGAGGAAGAAAATATTTTGCCAAACTTGTAGTACTGTTACCAAAATCTGGGAGAAAAGAACGAATTTGTGAACACCTTTAATCTTGAGTCAATGACATTTAAACAAATTACGAGGCTATGATCATATACAATTAGGTTATGATCACATACAATTAGGTTATAATCACACACAATTAGGCTATGATCACATATAATTAGGTTATAATCACACACAATTAGGCTATGATCATATACAATTAGGTTATAATCACACACAATTAGGTTATAATCACACACAATTAGGTTATGATCACACACAATTAGACTACGATCATATACAATTAGGTTATAATCACACACAATTAGGTTATAATCACACACAATTAGGTTATAATCACACACAATTAGGTTATAATCACACACAATTAGGCTATGATCATATACAATTAGGTTATAATCACACACAATTAGGTTATAATCACACACAATTAGGCTATGATCATATACAATTAGGTTATAATCACACACAATTAGGTTATAATCACACACAATTAGGTTATAATCACACACAATTAGGCTATGATCACATATAATTAGGTTATAATCACACACAATTAGGCTATGATCATATACAATTAGGTTATAATCACACACAATTAGGTTATAATCACACACAATTAGGTTATGATCACACACAATTAGACTACGATCATATACAATTAGGTTATAATCACACACAATTAGGTTATAATCACACACAATTAGGTTATAATCACACACAATTAGGTTATAATCACACACAATTAGGCTATGATCATATACAATTAGGTTATAATCACACACAATTAGGTTATAATCACACACAATTAGGTTATAATCACACACAATTAGGTTATAATCACACACAATTAAGTTATAATCACACACAATTAGGCTATGATCACATACAATTAGGTTATAATCACACACAATTAGGCTATGATCATATACAATTAGGCTATGATCACACACAATTAGGCTACATACCATCTGTATCCCAAATTTCAAGCTTCCTTCGAATTTTACCCACAATGCACTCAACATCCTGCAACTGTAGATTCTCTTTTAATGACATTCTGTATAAAAAAAGAAAGCAATGTGATTACTGAAGAACAAAGAGCACGAACATTTCGACCAAACATATTTTTAAATAAATCCTAAAAAATGATAATGTTGAATTTTGTTATTGTTTCTTTTGCCTATCTGAATATTGAGGTGTTTCTTTAATAGTAGACTAAACATTTTGGCAAATTTAAGCCTAATGCAGGTCAAATTAGCAATTGAAATGACAGGTACCTATCTCTTGTATGTTAACAACAGTAAAAATGATGAGATAGATTTTGCTAAGCACACTTAACGATGGCTGTACGGCAAGCGCACGTTGCGATATCATAAATCTCGCAATTGTTCTGAAATCATAATATGTACATCCTTAATGCGTTGTCAAAATAGGTAAAGTTGTCCTTTAAGTGTAGTAAATCAATGCGTACATTTAGAAGAGCTCATTTTCTTAATTCACTTAATTCTAAGCTTACTTTGCAATACATTGCTCAACTGCTTGCTGAGTGGCAGCAACAATGTCTTGTATACCTGAAAATGGAAACAAAGTGTAAAGCTCTGTCTACACTATCTAACTAGTTTGACAAAAAAGTGAGATGTGCCCAAATATGGTAGTGATAATGTGACATTGTGCCTAAAGCTCTATCTACACTATCAAACTAGTTTGACAAATGCCCAAATATGGTAGTGATATGACATTATCATGTCCATATATGGGCATATCACATTTTGTTTTAAAAAAAAGTTTGATAGTGTAGATAGAACTTTGTAGGAAGCATCGATATATATAACAACATACAGTAAACAGTTTTGCAGAGAAACCTCATTATTTATTCATATGTTATCAATAATTTAGTTAAGGATGTCTACTAATTTTTATAATAATTTGCATTACAGACTTACAGACAGTTGAATATTCTACTTACCCTTTCCCATCAAATATTGAATGGTTGCCAAGTATTGTTTTTGGATTTCAGGAGTTGCCTGCGATTGGCTCGCTGTCTGTGGTTATAAAAACAAAGTTTCCCTTTTAATAATGTAATACAAAGTGCATTTACATGGACTTTTTTTCTCATTTGAGTTATTAATCTTGTTATAATTAAAGATATATTGTTCCCCTAAAAAATGTTTGTTCACATTTTTTTAAATATGCCATTTTAATGACAGGTAATAGTTATTAACTTTAACCAAACTTGGGTCCAAAACAAATTATTGACCTAAAAAAAATGTAATTTAAAGCCAAAACTACTTAGATTTTCTGTCAGACAATAGTTATTTGTTAAAATTAACTGTTTCCTTTGTCTTTTTATAAGTGAAATATTTTTTTTTTTTTTTTTTTACAGAAGTGAATAACTTTATTATAACTGTAAAATGGCATATTTAAATCTGACTTTTTAGTGGAAAATACATCTTCTTATCTAATTATTTCTGGTAAATTTTTCAATTTAGACAAATTAATAAATTGGAATGATAATTTTCTCTCAAATGATATATCATTTTTAGGGTAAAATTAATCATATCTTTTTAATATCTCCCATTAGGACTTATAAATTGAACAAGGAAGGAACTTACAGTGCCATTGTTACCATGGAAACTATCCAGGTACATATATCCACCTAGAACATTCAATTGAACTCTTAGAAATACAATCACCATGCACAGACTATACACAGCAGCGACTGGACGACTGAAGCCTACAAAGACAAATAGGTTACAAAGTAAAATACATTTATATGTACGGTACACTGTAGTCTGGGTTCCAGACGGAGGTAAAAGATAAATATTTTGGCACATATGGCGTTTCATACGTACACTGCACTATTTGGTGTAACATAACATTCAGAAATATGTTATACATTTTTTATTTGAAATGGTAAATCGTAAAATCTTTTATCTTATTAATAAATTTGAATCCTCGAAATACTGTTTAAATATATTATATATCTTAAAGTACAAAGTGAATACAGTACACCCATTATCTTATCTATCAAGTAATATAGCATTTACATATTATTTTAATTTATGTTTTAATGTATTGTCCCCCAAAATCATGAAAAATGAAGAATAAAAAAATCAGACTTCGAATAGCAGCTTTAATAAAGTTAATCACTTTCATAGAAAAAAAATGCAAAAAAAACAATGTTTTCACTCATAAAAAGACAAAATAAACAGTTCATTTCAACAAAAAATAACAATTGGCTGGCAGCCAATCTGAATATTTTTTGCTTTAAATTATAGTTTTTGAAGGTAAAAAATGTTGACTTTTATTTGACTTACTTATTATCTTGAATTGTTCCCATATTTCAAGTTTATTAGCCGGTCTAAAAAAAAATATTAAAAATATAATATGGGTAGGTAATTAAAACGTTGTTGTAATGTAAGTATCATTTTACTACAATCGATTCATGGATCAACAAAAACATTCTCTGCTATAATAAAAACAAACCTGTTTTTCAATTGTTGTGTTAGATCGTCTGAATCAAGCATCTTATGTAATGATTGTCTGATTGTAGGAAGCATCGACAGAACTAAAAATTAAATATGAAAATAAAAACAAAACAAATTTAGTGAAATAATGATTTGATGACGTTTTTGTCAATTTCCTAGTGTATAACACTCCTTGAAAAAAAAAAGTTTCCATGAGTGTAAAAATAAATAAAATATTATTATTATGGGGCTTTTATTTATTTGAGTCAAAATAATTCTATGGGCAGGTATTTATTTTGAGTGGGGAGGGGTGGGAAGTTTATTCAAAGCGGGACATATTTCAAAAAAATAAATATGGTATGTACTGTAGACAGTATCTTGATTAATTTTATTTATAAAAAACATAATACGTAATAAATACCTGTCATATTGCAGGTCCGTTGATTACTGTCAAAGTGATGCTGTCTCCTGGCAAATGCCAAACACTCTGCAGCCTCACGTTCTTGCCATTCCTTCAATCGCTGTTGACCATACTTCCACAAAAATACGGATGCTTATTTAAATAGAAAAACAAAATCAAAGTAATAATAAATTATAATTATTGATGCAAAAAAAGACCGGGTAATATTTAATAATGTTCAGCGCTTAGAGGTTTCACAACATTAGGCGCTATATAAATCCAGGATATTATTATTAATATTGTCATCTGTCTCGGCTAAACATAGTTATAGATAGGCCTACAACATTTTGTTAGTTGGCCAATTAAATTACTAGCTTGAAAGGCTAGTGTAACTTACTTGGCTAACTAAACAGTAGGCCTAGGCGTCTACTACTTAGGCCTCTACGCCTAGTTAGGCCCACTAGTCTAGAGGAGGCCTACCTAAAAAGTAAGTAAAACTGTTATGCGCGATTTGAACGATTTGCGCAATTTGAAATTGCGCAAAAAAATCCTTGCGCAATTTGAAATTGCGCAAAGAATTCTTGCGCAATTTAAAATTGCGCAAGGATTTTTTTGCGCAATTTCAAATTGCGCAATCAACTTGCGCAATTTCAAATTGCGCAAGAAAATCTTTGCGCAATTTTAAATTGCGCTGCACAATTTGTAAATTGCGCAAGATAGTTCTTGCGCAATATGACACCTTTGCGCAATTTGAAAACGAACTGTAAATTTTCCCATACATGGCTAGGCTAGGCCTAGGCAGAGGAGTTTAAAATTTAGAATAAGACCATTTCAATGAAGATAATGTTAATACTCACTTTTTAAGTTTTTAATATTAGTTTAAGCTAGGCCATGTAACCTAGTCAGTATCAGTAGTCCAGACCCTAGCTAGGCTAGAGTAGTATAGCCGGCCGCCCGCGCCGCGCCCGCCTGGTGGAATACCACCGCTTCGTTTTCCTTCGTCGGTTCTTCGACGGTATGCTAACTTATAACAATATTTGCACTACTAAAATAAGGAAATGCGATATTTATCTTTAATTTTGAATCATTCTTAGAAATTACTATAAAAATATGGGTGTGCATGATTTCACAATCTGTCGAAAAACCTTGCGCAATTTGCAGATTACTTGCGCAATTTAATACGTTGCTTGCGCAATTTGAAACACATGTTTCAATTCAAATTGCGCAAGGATTTTTTTTGCGCAATTTCAAATTGCGCAAATCGTTCAAATTGCGCATAACAAAACCACCACCACACTGACTCTACTAGTACTACTGCAGTGCACAGCATGCAGTGCATGAACTAAAAATAAGTCAGTAAAGTAGGCCTAGCCTAGCAGTAGCAGCTAGCTAGGCCTAGCTAGCTAAATACCTGCTGACAAAACACCAACAAACACAAATTTTCGTCTGTGCCTTCTAAAGAAATCTTTTAAGTAAGTGAACATTTTGAACCATCTTTTTAAAGTTTATAATGCATTATAGCAAAGTTGGACACATTATACACGCTGTTTTTCCTTTTTGACCTTTCACCTGTCAGAGAGAGGTCATTCAAGCAAGTGTCAGTCATGTGATGATTTATTTTTCACAAGAAAAACACACACAATACACACTCTTCATCAGCAGCGGATTAGTTCTGTTTGGCGAGATTGTGACTAGCCTAGCATCTACTAGGTAGGGCCAAGGTACACTGAGTTGGTGATATAAAGTTTCGAACTAAACCGATAATTGTATAACTTTAGTTCTGTAGGCCTAGGTAAATATTTAGTTGGCTAGCTAGCTGAAAGCGACCAGCCAATCTAAAAACTATAAACGGCCCGCCACAAACGGGACATCCGCCGCCATCACGAAGGCTACGTACCTGTGTGGGCCTACCTAGGCTAGAAAAATATATTAGGCCTACGGCAATTGTAATTATATAATTATTCTATTAAATAAAATACAAAGGAAGGTAGTAAAACATTTATTCATGACAAATCCATGTTTTCATAGATTTTCAAAGATTGCTAACTTTACAATCACCATAATAATAGTTAGTAGTACTACTGTAGGGTAGGCCTAGCTAGGCCTACTAGGCGGGATCCAGTCAAGTCGCCCCATCGCAAAGTCGCCCCATACAAAGTCGCCCCATACAAAGTCGCCCCATCGCAAAGTCGCCCCAAAACAAAGTCGCCCCGGCACAGTCGCCCCATCGCAAAGTCGCCCCATTACAAAGTCGCCCCATCGCAAATTCGCCCCATCGCAAAGTCGCCCCATCGCAAAGTCGCCCCATCGCAAAGTCGCCCACGGTTTTAATCATATTGGTTGCGTTTGATATCGATTGCGTTGTTACTTTGGTCGCGCTAATGTCGTATAGGCCTACAGTATAATGTTTATCCTATCATAATTTGTGTTTTAATTTTTATTTTACAGGTTTTAATGGAGTGATGTGCTTTTTAAAAATCATTAAAAAAATAGTCCCTTGTTTGAAAGTTCTAAAAAGATTATCCCTGATTTATATATAGTTTCGAAAATGTTAATTTAATATGATTTTAAAATTAGTTACCAGAGCCACAATTACGAATCTTTCTTCAACCTACGCGTGGATACCAGCTAATTTTTTAGGATAATATAATAAATGTATAAATGTGTAGTAGCCTAGGCCTTCCTATAGATTTACAGTAGTTAAAACAATAACAGTGTTGTAAGACAATGAGTGTTATAGGCTACTTATTGATCATTTTGCATTTATTGACAAGTTAGGCTATGTGTCTTAATTTTATAATGACTTTTCAAAATAAAGAAATAAAAAAAAAAGGATTTCATCGCCAATATGATTGTTTTACATGCAGGTATTTTAGTAAAATTAAAACGCTACATTTTGACCATGGAAAAACCATCGTACAGTATCGTGTGCGTGTTTTTTAAAAAGGGGAATCCCCGACGGTCAGCACAGAAAGACGGCGCAGCTCCGATTGGTTTCAGAGAATGTTTCAGATGGCGAGTCGCCTTTTATTCAACAGCACAATGATCATTTTACTGAAGAAATTCTTTTCAACCCTTTTGGTTAGGCCTAGAACATTCTAATTATCATGCCTAATAAATATCCTCATATCGGGTATTTATTTAATTTTAAATTAAACAAGACCGTGAAGAGGCACGGAATAATACGTACGTACACGGACGTACGACGAATACACACACGCACGTCATCATTTACAACATATAGTGGTGATATGATGCAATTTTATAATGGATATAATGATGGGATTGCCTTTCCAGGCTTACAATCAATGTTTATTACGTAATACTATGTATATAATAGTAAACTGAATGTTTATAAATAAATTGTTTTACGTAATTTGTTGCATATAAAATAAAAGACACAGACGTAGCCTACGTTTCCTATAAAATATTTCACATTTAAATAATTATGTACTGTTAAATGACATTAATATGCTGGATAATATTATAATCTTAAACTATGTTTACAAATTATTAATATAGGCCTAATAATAATAATACATATTCATCGACCAAAGTAAAAATAATCTAGATCGTATAACATCATTTTATCGCGACCAAATTTAAACGCGACCGATTTCGAACGCGACTGATATCATCGTAAAACTCCGGCGGGGTTTCCCCATCTTCAGATGGTGCGTTGTAGCGCGGCAACGGCGGAGTAATTACGGGGGTTTCCCCCTGGTAAGCTAGCACGAGTGCGACCGCGGAGTGATTAGTCGGGGGCTTCCTCTCTGATATGGGGGTGCGTGCCGATCGTGTGACCTGAGACTACATGATGGAGGGGCTTCCCCTTTTTATGCCTACACGTTCCGTGTTATTTTGTGTATCATTGCGACATTTTACGCACTTGTAAACTATTTTTTGACGTTTTGGGGCGACTTTGCGATAGGGCGACTTTGTGATGGGGCGACTTTGCGATGGTGCGACTTTGCGTTGGGGCGACTTTGCGATGGGGCGACTTTGCGATGGGGCGACTGTGTCGGGGCGACTTTGTTTTGGGGCGACTTTGCGATGGGGCGACTGTGTAATGGGCGACTTTGTATGGGGCGACTTTGCGATGGGGCGACTTGACTAGCATCCTACTAGGCTAGGCCTAGTTCATTCCATTCCATATTCCAAATATGGTAGTGATATGCCCAAATATGGTGTGATGATATGACAACATCATCATGTCCATATATGGGCCCATCACATTTTTTCGTCACATAATAAAGTTTTACAGTGTAGTAGACAAAGCTTAAGGAGTAACAATGCTTCTTTTTTTCAGAAATGTCGAGGCAAGGCGATTTTGGTTATGGTGCTTTTGGGGGAAGTAGAAACCAGTTTAGTGAAGATGGTACAGTACAGTTAACCTTTTTGAAATATGTACAGGATTTTGATGAATTATATAATTATTTAATTATTATGATAGTAAATTTTCTCTTGCCTTGAGTTGGTATCATGTTTAAAAAAAAAGGCCAATAGTACAGTAAATCAACAAAGTTAGTCTTTTTGAATTTTTTTTAATGAAAGTTTTACTTTTATAATTATAATTATGTAGGTGGAAGCGAATTTGCATCAATTGTAAAACAAGTCAGCGATGGGATTTTCAAAATTAATAATAGTGGTAAGTAGTTTTAAATAAATCATTTTTATTTTATTTTTTTTCTGCTTTGCATGACATCATAGACTTGCCCCAAGTCTGTAGTTATTTCGAGGCTTTTCGATGTTGTCTGAAATACAGTTTCAAGCTTAAGTAGTATACGTATGGAATACCATAATATGTGCCAAAATATTCATCTATTTACTAATATTAAGTCAAAACTTCGTCTGGAACCCAGACTACATGACATCACTGAAAATGTGTGAGATTTTGTTTCCGTACTATAGTCAACTCTCCCAATCCCAGACACCCTTGGGCTGACGGTAAACGGAAGCAGTGAGGTGGGTTCGATTGGTCTCCTTTTTTTTTCCGTTTTGCAAAATTTTGTTTTGTTTTAGTTTCATGGTTGCATTTCTCATGGTTTTCACAAGCGCCTTGAGCACTTTGTGGATATGTGCGCTCTATAAATCTTATTATTATTATTATTATATTACGGTACATCAGTAGTGACAGCGTTCATAAAACCACTGGAGTACTGTAGTGGAATTTTACTACAACATATTTCATGCATTAAATATATATAAAACATAATTTGGTGAAGAATATTTGCTTTTTTATTGGACACCATTCAATTTTTTATACAATTATTTCTCTTACTATATAAAATCCTAAACTGTATTATTTAAAACTGATTCTACAATATATAGATCTGTATTATTATAGAAAACAAAGAATGTACAAACTATTAAATAATGTTTATAGTGTAAATAATACAAAGCAGACTGCAGGTCTTAATCTACCAGCATAGTTTATCAAAATATGGTTTGCCACTGTACCAATCCAATATGTGCTGACAAATACTTTATTACTATGTTATATTACTGGTATTTATCACTACACAGTGGCAAATCCAGGATTTTGAAATAGGGAGGGGGTGGTGGGATGGGGGCTAAAATGGGGAAATGAAGGGCTGACCTTAATTTGATATCCTATCTTTTACATTACAATTTAGGAAATCTATGGGCGGGTGGTGTGCATAGAATCATTTAAGTTTAATTGGAATAAATATTTTGTTTAAACTTTAGAGTTATTTAAGAATTTTTGATATCATTTGATGGTTAAAATGATTTTTCATTACATTTATTTTTGCCTCAAATACATAAAAATAATACAATATATTACATGAACAAGGAACAAGACAAAAATTAGAAACACAAATTCAAGCAGGCAGAGACAGGATGCTCAAAAAGCTAATTACTATCTAGTAGTAGATCTCCTATTGCACTCATATTTAATTTCTTATATTTTTTAGTATCACAACTTGAAAAATCAGTTCGTCAAATTGGAACTCCTGATGATTCTTTGGCAGTCAGAGATCGAATGTAAACATTTTTTTAAACTTTATATTATAATACTGACTTTTTTTATGTTCACCCCACACCCATATTTTGAATATTTATTTAAAGAACATCTTTCATGTGGGAAAATCGCTAACATCATCTAAAGCTGATTTTCCACTAGAGAAATTTGTTCATATGATTTGAAAGCACCAGCTTATATACATAAATATTTATGTTTCAATCTTCCAAATTCCTCCCTACAAATGCATTATTATAAGCTGGCTCTTTCGATTCGCGCAAACAAACTCGCCTAGTCGAAAATCGGCTTTAGCCCACCTTTAATTAAGATGGGACCTTCAACCTCTACCATCCAACTTATTAAACAGAGAACCCCCCTATCCACCCACAACACATAATGAGAGTATTTAAATAATTAAAGTACTTTAATAATTGCAATAATGTTTGCATTTTGAAGAGAATGTATGTATACTGTATATAAATGAAAGTTGTTTTTGTTTTACAGACAAAATACTCTTGTAGGGACAAAGACAGTTGTAACAAAAACAACTGTAAATTTAAGTAATCTTAAGAAAATATCAACAACAGCTTCAAAGGTAAGAACAATATGCACTACCAGACCTACCAACTCTCCAATTAATTTTAGGAATCTGCCGATATCTTTTGACATCTCCTGCTCTCCCACTAAAATACAATTTATTCCATTTTTTTGAAAAACAAAAAGAACAACCCCATAATGTATAAACAATTTTCTACTACAACTACTAGGCTCTAAATAGACCATTTTTGGCCTTTATTCCAATATTTTAATTTTTTTAATAGCACCCTCTATGGTTTCATATATCTTTCAAAATGTTATAGCACCCTCTATAGTTTAAAAATCATTTTATAAGTCCTCCCAATATTTCATTTTTTTAAGTTTGTAGGTCTGCATTTCATAATTTAAATATTTCAAAACTGAAGTATTTCAATTAATAAAAAAGAAAATAATAATGTTTAATACTTTTTTTTTCTTTCAATTGACCATAAAAGGATGCGAAGGTATCATTTATAATAGTTTTTAAGTATTTTTTAATGTGCTTATTGAGTGTTGAAAAATTGAAACTAAAGCTCTGTCTACACTACAAAAAAAATGTAATGTTCCCAAATATGGTAGTGATATGCTCAAATATGGTAGTGATATGACATCATGTCCATATATGGGCACATCACATAACGTTTGATAGTGTAGGGAGAGCTTGCTGCATGTTAACAATTTCATCTGTACTATTATTTTAACTCACTGGATTTACTTTCAATTGAGATGTCTTATTTTTAGTTAGTAAATTTAATTTAACCCTCCATTGTCTGTACGGTAATTAATATAATATCTTTTTTTTTACACTAAAAACAAAATAATAACTTTACCATTTTATCTAATGGTGCAAACACTATTAATTTGTATCTAATTTAATTGAATTACTAATTACAGATAAAAATGTCTCTGTATTGCAGTATTTTTAATTGAATTATTTTATTTTGTTGATTTTTATGTATTTTTCACAGTTGGTGATTTTAATTAATGTCAATTAACACTTTATGTTTTAATAATTAAGTGAAATGTGTGCACATTTTATTCCACATATCCAATGCTTAGAATAGAAGCTGTTCTAACATATTTTTACAGTGTCTACACAAAGTACCCACTAAACTATACCTTGGACGAATTGCCAGGGGAAGGGGATGGGTGCATATTTTTGTTTAACTTGGTTAATTTCAGGTTGTAAGGCTCTGTCTACACTATAAAATTAGTTTGACAAAAAAATTTGATGTGCTCAATTATGGTGGTGATATGCCCAAATATGGTAGTGATATGACATCATCATGTCCATATGAGCACATCACATTTTTTTGGTCACATAAAGTGTAGACAAAGCTTCAATCAACCAAGCCACTATGCCTCATGTTCGATTGATAAAAACAAGCATTTATCGTTTCTTTCAGCCTCAACGGTTACAATGTGACAGACTTGCAAATGATTTTTCCGAAACAGTTAAACGATATGGAGAAGTTCAAAAGGTTAGTACAGTAAATAGTTAATGTAAATAATTATTCAAACAAAAAAGTAAACAAATTCTCAAAAAGAGAAAATTATTTTTGCTTAAAAATGTAGATATCAAAATATAAAAAAAAAATTAACATTCATATTATCAATCAAATTATATTTTACAAATAAATATAGTATTATGTAAACAGCATTGACTCTTAAAAATAAATAAATCTAGGTGATCTATTAAAGATAAAATTATTTTTAATAAATAAAGAACTGACCAACATGCCTTAATTTGAAATATGTAGTGAGTACATTGAGAACACTTACAAATTCAATTCTCAGGTGGGACTCGAACCTACGTCCTCCAGAATACTAGCCTGGTGTTCATACTTCATATTTAAATTTGATCCTAATGCAGCCGTTTTCTGCCAACGCAAGAAATTTCATTTCTGTCATGACAATTAATGAAGAAAAAATAATAATACACTGGATATAAAAAAAAAACACATTGTTAAATCTGGAATTATAAGCAAGGTTATCTTTGTTTTATGATGACGGTATGACTCATTTAAAATTGCTTTTTAAATAAATATTCACACTTCTTTTTATTATTGTAATAATAGAGTAATTTAACATGTGTAGTTCAAAGCTTTAATTGAAATTTAAAATGCACATAAATTTGAATAAAAACAACTTTGAGAATGGAATATTGTTGGTGGAATATTGTTGGTTGAATAGATGGAAAAACAAGATTAAAATTGGTTGAATTTGATTCAATAAATGAAAAAGAAATTCTTAATATGAAAATCTGAAAAATGGAGCACATGGTTATATGATATTTATTTCAACTTTGTAAATCTACACTATCAAACTAGTGCCCAAATATGGTAGTGATATGCCCAAATATAGTAGTGATGACATGTCCATATACTGTAGGCATTTTTTTTTGTCACATCAAATTTGAAAGTGTAGACAGAGTTTTACACAACCAAGTGTGTCCTTGCCATCTGATTGGTTGATTTCATATGCCATGCATTATTTTCTCCCATACAACAAAGAGGTACTATTGCTCAGTTTTTTGTAAGCATTTTGAGAATTTTGTTTGACGTGGTTGGCTGGTGAATAATGAGTGATCCAAATCAAACTTGTAGTGTGTGCTGGCTATAACTGCTCCGTACTCATCTGCTAAAACTAAGCCGCATCCTTTTATCAGGCCTAGCCTTTGACATATGGTTTAAGATGTAAACAGTGAGTAAATTTACTTTAGAACAGTAGGTGTGTTATAAAACAAATAATGAATGTTTTGTATCGATTTAATGTAAAAAATTAGTATTTTTATTTGTTGAAAGGCCATCTCAACCGACAATGTTTTAACAAATATTTTGCAAATTCAGCTCAAAAACATTCATTATTTGTATAACTATGATACGATTGTAGGTGTTTAATTAATTATTAGTTTGCAGTTATTATATATTTCATGTTTTTTTTTTGTCTTCAGAAAATCATGGCCAAAATGAGGTCCTGTCCAACACTTCCAAAACCTAACATTGTAAGTCATAGCAATACTTTTTTTTTCATTTAATTAATCACTATCCTTCTTAAAGGTAGCCATCCTGTTTACAAGACAAACATTTATTAAGATATATTTAAAAGAAAATATACACAAGTTAAACTGGATGGTGGTTCTATAAAATATTTATAATAATTTATGCCAGTTGATTTGTTTGTGCATTGTACATATTTGTCAACTAATAACATTGCTAATTTAAATTCTGACCTGTTCTCAGAAGGAATAAAATGGTGCCACTACAAAAAGCTCCATAGATTTAAGTATAACATTTTGGGGCATATAAAATGATGGCTTATATTAAATATGGTATTTTTATTATATATTTTTTGTATTTTTATTTAGCCTGAAGAATATTCAGATGAGAATTCATCATTAATGGCCGATAACCGACGACAAGAACAACATGCACAGCTTCAACAACAAGAAGCAATCATAGATTTTGACAATGCAATAATTGAAGAAAGAGAAGAACGTATCCGCCAAATTGAGGTATGTAGCTGACCATTTACTGCATGGTTGCAAGTTATATACAGGCCAATTAAATTTATATTTATATGAACTAGATGTGAATATTCATAGTGGAAAAGTCTTCTCAGACAAAAATTTTAACTATAGGCCTAGTATAAAGAACACAGAAAATGATCAAAATGCATCCAAAACCCAACAAATTGGATTGCACTTTGACCCTAATCCACAAGATTTTTCCACTTAGCACATCACTGCCAAAAATATTTATCTGCTACCTAGAATTTTTGTTTACACTATCGAACTTGTATGACAAAAAAAATGTGTGATATGCCCTAATATGGTAGTTATATGACATCATCATGTCCATAATGGGCACATCACATTTTGTTGACACATAAAGTTTGATAGTGTAGACAGCGCTTAAGACTTTTAAATACTTTTTTATCTTGGAAACAATCATTACAATTTTTAATTTGTTTCCCAGGGTGCAATGCTAGATGTGAATGAAATTTTCCGAGATTTAAGTGCTATTGTGTCTGAACAAGGAGAGATGATTGGTACGTACCTTTTGTGAAATTTACATAAATAAATTAGGACTTATTTTAGGAATATATATATTATGTTATTCACACACAGGCCTATACACATACTTGCTAAAAATTGCACAGAGTGGCAAACATGTGTGATATGTGCGATGTTTAAACATAATGAAAGAGATTATATTAAAGTGTTATTTTGTTTTCTACCTAGACTCCATAGAAGCAAATGTTGACCATGCTGATACCAATGTAGAGTCTGGAAATGAACAACTAATCACTGCTAGTAAATACCAGGTATGTGTAGAGTAGTTTCGTTTCACCACCATAGGAACATACTGTAGGGCCACTGTTGTGGTTTCTGTAACAAAGTGATTGAACTGGTAGGGTAGTTTGCCCAACTCAGTGGTAAACGACAAGGACTGAAATGCACCAGAACACTGAGGTAACCCACTACTCTTTCCAAAAGATGCACTGGGTTCTAGCCAGATGTGTACATTGGACCTTCATTTCTTCTAAAAGACTTAAACAGGCTAAATTTATAACCAGGTCATACAATGTCACACAAAAGGTCAATTTAGAATAAAATGATTCTGTATTACTGTATATTGGTTCCAGCACACCATACTGTTTAATTCAAATATCTTCTTTTTTTTACAGAAAAAGGCCAGGAAGAAAATGTGTTGTATATTCATTATCCTAATTGTGGTTGCTGGTATTTTGGCGTTGATACTTTATTTAAGTTTAAAATAATATTTGAATGTTATTTGAAGATCAACTCCAGGTGTAAAATTGTTACTATTTATTACAATTACGACCACATTCCTTTGTACACATTTATAAATTGAAATCTTTTGAACACCAGTTTAAGAATTTAATATTATTCCGATGTGAGTGTGTTAATGATGGCCACTTTTACCAATGCAAATGTTTATTTTTATGAAAATTTCTCAAATTCGTATACAGTTCTAGACCAAATTATAAACATATAAATGTTATCAATAGCTACGATCCATGTTCTGCTTCACTGCACATCGAATAAAAAGCATTGTGTTTTTATTAATGTGGTCAAGATTACTATATTTTATATTAACAATATTAAACCTGGAATTTCTCTTTAGTGAGAAGCTGTTAATAATTATTAATATACGAAGTCAATAGGTGTATTATATATGCTTGCGGGATTATGCAAACATGATTTGAAGAGGGCGCTTTATTACGTTTCGTCACTTAGGGAGATATTATATGTAAGATTTTATGTTTTGTAATTTTGTATCTAGATAAATTTATTATATGAAGCAAAGTGGGATACTTTTATAAAGGATTTAGTAATAATGAATAAAAATCATTTAAATATGGAGTTTTTTGTTGGTACTTGAATGAATCTCACATCAGGCATAATAATGATACTGTGATTGATAAAATAAATGAATTTTAAAGCACAAAACAAATTTTACACTTAAGAAAAAAATAAAATTGCTTGTTTAGTATCTCAATTCAAACTATGTGGCTTTCATTTTTTCGGAGTAAAGAGATATTTTAAATATGTATCTTAGATAATTGTAAAACCGGTTTTAATTGATTTTCCTCGGACCGATGAGGCATACAGTATATCAACCTTGTCAAAAGCATGGTTATTGTGTATTTTCAGTATACAGTACATCAGTCTAATGTACATGTATGTATAGAGATAGTATGAGGAAAAACTTGTGGAAATAGAGGGAAACAAGATAGCATATAGACACTTCTAAATATGTTTATGTGAAGCATTGTTAATATTTACCAATCAGTTTTTTTTAAACTTTAACAGTTTAAATGATTTCAAAGTTTACCTCAACATTTACATTGGTCATGTGATCTTTGATGAATAACACCTTGTAATAAGTTTTTTTTTTTGTTCAAAATGTGTTTATATAATGTGAAAACAACATTAGTCTCAAACAAATATTTATAAAATATTTTTCTGTTGCAAATTCAATCAGTATAATTTTATAATGTAAGAAAGTGTTTATGTGTAAATTGTGTAAAAATGTGAAATGGACAAAATTATACCCTACTACAGTATACGACCTAATGGCCAATTTACACAGATGAGCGGTAACGGTAATAAAAACATATAGAATCTATGTTATTCCTATGATCATCTACACAAAGCACGGAGTGGACGGGCGGTTTCTTCTGAGGATAGAGATTCTACGTGAAGCAAGGTAGTACGTGGGTTCCGCTTACCGCCCTTCTGTGCAAATTTTCCTTAACACTTTCCCCAATGTTTTAAATATATTTAATTGTATACATTATACTATACTTTTATAATTTTAATTCTTCAAGGAATAAAATAAAGCTAACAATCATTAATTTGTTTTTTTATTTATAAAATAGTTCATTGTATGTTCTGACATTACAGTAGTAGGCCTAGCTACTGCTTGGACTGTACAAGATTTTATGATTAATAAAAAAGACATGCGTTTCTGGTGCACATTACATATTCTCCACGGTTATTTTTTTAAACAAAAAAACAGATTCGTTTGTTGAAATGGAAGAAATTAATGCATGACATGTGAAATGAAATTAACCAATCAAATGACAAGGATACGCTTTAGTTTCATGCACTAATGGTTCATGTATGTTGACAGCAGCAAACAAATTCAATGAACTCTCTATACATATTACATAATATTAGTATACAACTGTATATAAAAATATTAGAATAAAATTCATCAATTATTGTTAAATTAATAAAAACACCGTATTAAAATTATGCCTGGAATATTTGACGTAACTAAATATAGCAACCACCCTAACCTACAAATCACAGTTTGTGAATTCTTTGCATAAAAAGCACCTATAATCTGGTAAGGTTAGTTTTTACTTTAAAAGTAGCACAGAGTATGTGTCCAGTTATATTCCAGTTCATTGCATAAAGCAAACTTTATGCGACAAAAAAATGAGATGTGCTCATATATTGACATGATGATGTCATATCACTACCATATTTTGGCATATTACTACCATATTTGGGCACATCACATTTGAAGTTTGATAGTGTGGACAGAGCAGAGCTTAAGGCATGTTTACACAGAGCAGCGTCCAAGCCATTTACAATCTGATATTTCTATGGTTAGAACTAAACCTGATCACTTTCTTATACACATTTTGCTTTTATTGACATGTCTTCTCATCAATGTGAAGTCAGCATTGTGCACAGCCTAGACCGAATCGCATTCATACATATGTAAGTATGGCTGTATGGCCATCAGCAGGTTTATCCACTCATCTATGGCCACATTTCTTCTGATTCCCATCACCATATTTGGACATTCATCCTGTTCCGCTTCGTTTGCCTCCTCTTTTTTTTACGAGTCCACTCGCTGACCGCCTTATTTTCCTCCTTTCAGCATGATGGGCTTCCGAATCCAGTCTATGTTGTTTATTTACTTTCTGAAAAAGTGAAAATAGAAAAATAGAGAAACTTTCGAAAAACAGACACTGTCTAACACTATCAAACTTTATGTGAAAAAAAAATGTGTGTGCCCATATATGGACATGGTGATGTCATATCATATTTAAGCATATCATTACCCTGTTTGGGAATATCACTCTTTTTTGTCAAACTAGTTGATAGTGTAGACAGAACTTTAGTTCCACAAGAGTTTCTCGCACGATGAGTTTTGTCTCTCTGTTGTCATTCATTCTGGTGTCCTGCTCCATAAATCTCATAAATCCATAATTCTATCTATATGATATATAATATTCATTCATATAATTTACCTTTTTTAAATGAAAGGTGACCTGCTTAGTGCCTAGAGCATTGCCTGTTGAAACAACCACACCTTGTCGTTTTTCTTCTTCTATTCTCTCAGCAAGACTTGTTCTGTAATTGTACATAGCACACAATTAATTTTATCAAATAAATTTAATTCAATTTAACTAGTATATCTGTCAAGCTATGGTATGTAAAATAAAATGTCATCTCAATATTTGAACACTGTTGTTATCTTTGTATAATACACTATAGGTTAAAATAAATGTACTGCAATAGCCAATATGTTACATAATGTACTGTTTATATCTCTGATCCACTTTTAAAATCAGTTCTGTGATAATAAAACTGATATCGCACACATAAAGCTCTGTCTACACTGTCAAACTTTATTTGACAAAAATATGTGCCCATATATGGACATGATGATGTCATATCACTACCATATTTGGGTATATCACTACCATATTTGGGTATATTACTACCATATTTGGGAACATCACACTTTTTTTGTCAAATTAGTTTGATAGTGTTTGTAGACAGAGCTTAAAAGTAAATAATATCAACATCTAATGAAAGCAACTTCAAAATCTAACACTCTTGTTTTGAACGTTACCAACATTTAAAATATCAATTCCACCTACTTTGCCTTTAGTTTTCTCTGTCTGTCGACGCCTTTTGCTTGGAATTCTTCTCCTTGTTTGATTTCATAAAATTTTGGTTCTGATTTGTCTTTGGCCGCCATTTTCCTTTCCATCTGAATTAATTTATGTTGTTTTCTGACTTCTTGTTGCCAACTGCGATCGTCGTCATCAGAACTTGAATCTTCGTAATCATCCTCCTCGTCACTTGGACGACCTTCTTGTTCCTGAAAGAAAGAACATACTATCTAAATTAGAATACAACTTGTTATAACAATATATATACAACTTTGCGCTGATTACTAGTTGCATTATGGGAGTATGTTTCCATACGTGTTTGATCCAAAAAAATGACTGGGGTAATAATGTTCAGCGCTTAGAGGTTTCACAACATTAGGCGCTGTATAAATCCAGGATATTATTATTATTATATTGATGATTTTTAAATTCTATTTCATGGAGTGAGTGTAGAATCTGCATTAGCCTATTCTTACTTCTGCTTATTTTTCATGACTGGAAATTATTATTATTGTTATTATTATAAACGCAATACCTCTAGCAATAAGACTTCCATTTTTTTATGAACGTGAAATGAAGTACGTGAATATGTGTACGTGAATGAAGGTTTAATTTTAAACTATATCAGTCAAAAACTTTTTGCAAATAAATTTTTAAAAACTGTATGACAATCAATATATTATGGTATATATTATCATAACACATTCAAATTACCATTTTATTCACAAGACACTCAAATCAATTTTGAATTGTTTTTAATACATTTAAGGCAATGTTTTTTTACACAGTTTATCAGCTCTGACAACACTATCATACTTGATGTGACAAAAACATGTGATGTGCCCTTATATGGACATGATGATGTCATATCATTACAATATTTGGGGTACATCACACTATTTTTGTCAAACTAGTTTGATAGTGTACACAGAGAGCATCATGATGTACTCCTACAACATACCTGTGATTGTACTTCTTGAAATTGTTGTTCCAATTCCATTTTGCGAGCTTTCTTTATTCGTTGTTTATCTTGATGCGCCAGCAACGGATTAAGAAGCCTGAATTCTTCGCTTTCTTTGTCAACTTGGAAGTTTGAATCTTTAAACATTGCGGAGAAACGATCGTCTGTGAGGAGATTCTTCTGTGCGTCAACCTGCAAATGTACAAAAACATTATGTTTGTAAATTTTACTTTTAATTTTCATTGTAAAAAGGTGGCAAAACTATGTGTGAGTTTTGCTCTATTTTGGTTATTCTTTCCATTTAAATTATATCTTATTATATATATATAAATCCAAAGGCAAATTACTGAAAAAAATGACAATGCTGTGGGTATCAGTGGCTGGATCTCAATGGAGATACAAAAAAAAAAAAGCGAAAAGCTAAATCAAAAAGTAAACAGGCAGAACAGTTAGCAGAGCTTTCGGGCAACACTAGCCCTTATATATATATATTCTAAAAAGAGAGATGAAATAAAACTGAAAGAAAAACAAATACTGCAAATGATCAACCAACGCTTATTTATCAAAGTTTAATCTAAAGCCTTTTCTTTTTTCAAATTGCTTAAACATAAGCCATCATATTCAACACAGGTAAAACTTGCTATTTGTAATATACTGTACACACATTAGTAGCATTAAATACTTGAAAACCAATAAAATACCTACCTTTGCCTTGGCTTTCTTATTATTTGGAATAATTTCTTCTTGTTCTAAAATCTTTGCTGCAAGGTCACGATTCACTTTTGGTAATTTCTGAAAATTAACACAAAAAATTAACAAATTATAGACCAAAACATCATAATTAAATTATATTAATTAAAAAAATATAAAAGTTCATAATTTTCAACTTTCACATTAAATTCATACATGTCGGAGCTCTCCTCAGATTAGCAATTATACTATTAAATATAGACAAGTCAGACCTCCCCTTAAATTCGCAACCTTTATCAGTTTTTCATTTTATGATTACCAAAAATCTAGAAACTAAAAAAACCTTAACTCACGTTTATTCTCACTCTGTTCTTGCGTGCCTCGTCGATCTTTGCACGTATCTTGTTACGTCTATATTCCTCGTAAGCGAACGGATCAGCTATTGCACGTGCCTTGTGATATAATCGAATATCCATAAAGTAACCGTGCATGTATGCACGTAAGAGGTTAGAACCAATGAGATTTGACAAGCCTACAACAAAGAAACAAGTTATACATCTTTACATATGATGCCAACTGCTATATAAATACATTGCTTCATTAAAAGCTGTAATAGAGGGTAAAGCCAAAGAGTATGGGTATAAAATCAAAACAAAACATTGAGGGCACTTATCTTGCTAAATTCCCTGCATATTATAAGTTTAATTTATCAAAAAGAAATTTTGTTGTCAAAATTTACCCCACTTTATATGTGAGACTGTATTTTAGGAGTGAGGGAAACTATATCTCCCTCTTAAAATGACGCCATCTTACCTAAACTGTCAAGATCATTGCGGGTCACAAACTTGTAATCATCATAAACTGTGTTCATTGTGGTTTCTTCAAGTTCTTCCGTTAGATTATCGAGGAAGGAACACCACCGAGGGGCTGGGCCAAGAGACTAAAGTAAACAAGAACAAACAAAACATGATTTTGAATGCTAAAAAAAAAAAAACGCAAATAAAAATTGACAGCACTTCTATGAAAAAAAATCAAAATGAGAGTTTCCAGTTTTTTATGGAGTTTGGTTTTGAAAATTACTATTTATATAATAATCAGAAATAATTGTTCTTACTGGTACAAAGTACGTAAGCATGGTTGGGGCCTCATTGGCCATCAAAACTAATCCAGAGTTGGGGACCAAACACATGTCATTAATGTCATTCTCTGTTTCTATAGATGTGAATGGTTTACCCTGCAACAAACAAAATAATATACGGTTATTTATAAGTAGTAGTTTATTGTAGAAAGTGTTCTCAATATGGTATTGAAGCATCAATGCAACATGTCAAAGAGCAGAAGTGTGGTTTTAGAATAGAATTTTCAATAATAATATTATTCATTCTTAAGCTCTATCTACACTATCAAACCTTATGTGACAAAAAAATGTGATATTCTTATATGGACATGATGTCATATCACTACCATATTTGGGCACATCACACATTTTTTGTTTGATAGTGTAGACAGAGGTTTACATATACACAGTGGTTGTACATTCAATGTCCGAGTGGTCATTAGGTTTGTTTTCCTTCTGATTTTGGTAAGGTACGATAATTTTTAAAATTCAAATTTTCAGATTGTAATTGTCTGTCTGGTTTTTAATTAATACATTGCTAAACTAGAGGGTACTCCGAGAGTACCCACCTCCGCCTACTATAAAATTCCCTTACATAAAATGTCCCCAAAAAATATATATATATATATATATATATTTTATTAGTTCTAAGTGTAAATAAGCTAACTGCACACTAAAAAGTTGTGGATGAGAGTTTGGTGTAATGGTTATGTATCCAGCCTCTCACAGTTCAAGTCCCGCTGAGTTTTTTTTTATTATTATTAATTTATTTCTTTTTTTTGTGGACCTTTTTCTTTGACACCGACCCTTCAAAGTTTAACCACAATTATATGGTGAGTCATTGATCATTGTAGCTAAGTTTGGTGAGAATCGGAAAAAAATGTGGTCTCTAGGCAGTAAAATAGTTTTTTGTTAGTTGTGACCTTGACCTATGACCTTTTCCCCTCAAATTCGAACGCGTCCGAGCTTTTGGGGCATAGATCATTGTGGCAAATTTGACAAAGACAATTACCGTGTTACGATTCCACATTTTGACGACCTTCTTATCAGCTGATAGCACCAACTCCATAGAGTCTTGGAAGGTTATGGATTTGATTGGTAGCCCATATTGATGGTCCTTGATGTACAGCGGTTTAGTTGCCCTTATGTCATACATTAATACTTGCCCAGTGCTTGTACCCACTGCCATGTGCAAGCCATCTTGGAACTTGAGACATGTAACTGAGGGTATCCGATGAACACTAGAACATTACAAATTTAACATTAAAATTAGTATTGGCCAGACATAGCATTGAACATTAAAGTAATCTGTAATCAAAACTTAAGCTCTGTCTACACTATCAAACTTTATGTGACAAAAAAATGTGATGTTCCCATATACATTATGGACATACTGATGTCATATCATTACCACATTTGGGCATATCACTACCATATTTGGGCACATCACACTTTTTTTCAAACTATTTTGATAGTGTAGAAAGAGCTATAAAATAACATCTAAATTAAAACACCTACTCAGAATCAGATTCTGTAACACTGCTGAGGGCACAGTCTAGAATACCAACACGACCTCTGACCCTAGGATCCCAGCATTCAACTCGTCCTTCAGCTGTACCAACTGCCAATAGATGGTGGGCTGGATTGACTTCACAAGCGTTTATCCCACTGACAAAAGGGTAAAACAAATGGATAGCAATACAACTTTCAAATTTTTTTCAAGTGCTGGTAGGCCCTACTTTATTTGTTGTTGCTTATATGCAATTTATATTTTATTATGATATTTACACATCATGTTTAAAAAGCTGGAAAATAAAGTAGATTAACAATATGTTCAATGCTATAATTAAAACCTTTAAACCCATAAAGTAATTCTATGTCAAATTATTTTGAGTATCTACTGTACTATGTAAAATGTCCAGAAATAAATATAGAACTTCAGTAGCTTATAAAAAATTCCAAAATGTGAACAAAATCCTGAGATATTGAGAAACATTTTGGGTTGATTTAATGTGGAATTACGGTCACCTTCCTTTCATTTTAACTCACCTTGCTTCTGTGACCCATGAACTTAAAAAACGACCTTGCTCTAGGTTAATTCTGAAAATTTCTGAGCTAATCACATAAATAAAAGAATATGTAAATAATTATAAAGCATAATACATGTGTATAAGATATTGCAATATGATTGCATATTTCAACATATTCAATTAAATTTTTTATTCATCCCGAATGCAAACGACAGAAATAATAAATAGTAATAATCCATTTAAAATACAAAAATTTAATCACATTTAAATGTAACATCAAATCTTCATCTTTTCATTTATAATACTACATATATATATGTTATGATCACATTTCTACTGTAGTAAAATAAGCAACAATTGAATACACCAATGAGAAAATCTTATTAAAAATGTTTAATGAATATTCATAAAATCTTACCTCGCTCCAACAAGAAACAGATCACAAGACGGTTTGTGGTACACCATATCTCGTCCAAACTTTGGTATTCGTAGTTGATGATATTTGCCATAACGTGCGTGAAATTCTACGCAACGATTGCACTGTAGAAAAACCATCTAGTTGAAGAGAAATGTTAACAAATTGGATAGGATTAACAAAAATCACAATATTATAATAAAATAAATAAAATCAATCTGGACCTAAATAAACTTGAAACTATCTTTACCTTTGAGTAATCTTCAGACAAAGTAACAAACTTGATCACTATATATTAAAAATAATATTATTTTAATAAATGAAATACAATGATGTAGCAAACAAAATGATCTTTTCTAAAAATCATCAGTAAAAACAAAAAAGATAAGATATGATATGCCCATATATAGACATGATGATGTCATATCACCACCATATTTGGGCATATCACTACCATATTTAAATAAATATTTTTATGTCAAACTAGTTTGATAGTGTAGACAGAGCTTTAGAACGTAAATTATACAAAAATAAATTTAACAAAACATTATTGAGAATTAGACGCTACCTTCTGCGTCCATACAACGTTCAAATTTCATGGAGAGTTGTGACATGTCGTAGCACCGCACACGTGGCTTATACGTTCCAGTTACAAGTACGTACTGGCCATCCGGCGTCATCTGTATACCTGTACTTACGGTAGGCATAGTAAAGTCTTGTATTAACTCAATGCGTTTTCTAATATCTAAATATAAAATTTAATGATTAATAAAACCATCTGAATGTTCTTGTTGTGTCAATTTAAAAGAATGTTAAAGAAATTCATGAATTATATCTTTAAAGCTTTTATCCCACTTTGATGCAATGCAATGGTATAGACACAATGCAAGTGAGTTGACCATTCACAAATGACCATGTCGTGATTGGTCAAATTACGTATGTCGTGCTTACGTCCTTGTGTTGCATCCAAGTGGGAAGCAAGCTTTAGGCCATATTTCATTCACATGAAAAAATTGATCGATGACCATTTCATTTGATTTCTTGTGGACAATTTTTAGTGTGTGTGTGTATAGAGCAGCTTATACCATAACAAATACCACTCTTTAGATTTAGTTTTTAATTGTGACACAGCAGGGGTTTACATTTTATTTGTAATACTTCTGAATTTAGGAACTTGGTGCATTTACTCACCTCCATCAGATTTCAGGAGAGCCCTTTTCTTTCTATCTGAAAGCCACTAAAAAAAATGTTCAAAAATTACATACAATTTATAGTCACAGAGTCATATTTAATAATTAAATAATATGTGTCACTTGCTTGCTTGTAACTTGGCAGTCCGAAATAATTATTTAACATTTTATTTAGATTACGGTATACATACATTTATAGGCCTCCTAGGCCAGCCTAGGCCTACATGATTTAGGCCTAGTTCCAAACTCCTTAAAAAAAGCTTTGGGCCGAATCGTCCAGCATTCAGCTGTAGTAAGTAAAGTACTACTATCTAGCTAGCGTACTACCTACAGTAATTACTAGGCCTAGCTAGGCTAGGATAGGGGGAACAGACGATCGGGACCACGGACGATCGTCATACCAGTTGGGCCCGATCGTCCAGTGTTTTCAGAACCACGTTGGGCCCGATAGTCTTACCAGTTGGTCCCGATCGTCTTAGCATTGGGCCCGATAGTCTTTTGTGTTATATAAAATAATGTGCCATCATCATTTTTCATTCCTAGTGCTAGTGTCGTGCTTTTCTTGCGTAATCAAGATTTTAATTAAAAAGGTTAATTAGATTTTTTCTGATTCTATCATAATTTTCCCCTAATTAAGTCTTAAGACTACTGCTTTTAAGAATTTCTTACCAATACTTTCGATTTATGAATAAATGTGATTGATTTTGATTGTTGTTATTGTGTAGTTTGTATTCACTATTCGCATAGTTATCTTTTAAAATTTTCCAAGAATGTTTTGGGCCCGATCATCTTGAATGAAGTGGGCCTGATCGTCTGGGCCCGATCATCCGTGAAGTGGTCCAGATCGTCTGATAACCAAAATAGGTAGTGTAGTGGGCCTGGCCCTCTCTACTCTACTACTACTAGGCTAGGCCTAATACTGTACTAGTATCAGGGCCTGGCCTAGCCTAACTAGCTAGCTAGCTAGGCCTCCTAGCTAGAGTACTACTACTACTACTAGGCTAGACTAGGCAGGCCCAGTCGATTTCTTGTGTATTAGTATTTAATTAAAATATACAGGCTTTTAAATACCTCTGGTAAAGATTTACCAACACTAAGATTGTAAATTTTAACATCATTTGCATTTGAAACCTGCATTTTTAACCAAAAACACGACCGAACATGTGTGTCTTGTTTCTTCTTGAAACATAATACTGTAGAGGGCGCTATGTAAGAATTTCTTGTACAAAATCAATCAGCCGTGAAAAAAACCTCAAAACCAATCAACCGTATCCAAATGTCACCGGCCGCCGTGGACTATTGAATGGTCCTTCTACGAGGTACGTAAAACACAACTTGGTGGATTGGTTGATGGTGGTACCTGGTAACAAATAATTATTCTTAAAAAATCGTTTGCTGGGGTAAAGTGTCTGAAATGCTTGAAGCTTTTCTGATCAACCACTCTTAGATATAGCCTAGGAGTAGGTCTAGCTACAGTTTAGTTAGTCAAGAAAGTTGGTCTAGGTAGCCGGCCTAGGCCTACTAGGAGGCCTAGCCTAGTAGGCTAGGCCTAGGCCTGGCCCTAGTAGGCTAGCTGGCTAGTCCTAGCTAGCTTAGGCCCCTAACCTCTTTTTATTTAATATGTATGGAGTTTTAGACTACCTAGGCCTATACCTAGCTCGAGAAGAGGCTCGGCCTAGCTAAGAAGGCCTATTATACTGTAGGCCTAGCTAGTAGTATTAAGGTGTGTGTGTGCCAAACTAGATTTCCGTCCCTCCACCTAAAACATCATTTGTAAGCCTAATATTAGTATTACTAGCCTATTATTTATTGTTTTTTAGATTTACCACTCATTACATATTTATAAAAGATGTTACGGGTCCTAACGAAGGCTAGCAAAGCAGGTAAAATTGTTTTAAAATCTTTTTTCATAATAAAAAATAAACACACACTCACAACATGTAACATTGAGTCTTGTATATAAAATATTAACCTGTGTGAGATTGCATTAGTTTTTTGTTGTTGAGTTAAAGTGTTTGATTTATTTATTGCGTTTGAGGAATATTCTGGCAACAATAGAAAAAATCCCAGGGATTGGAAACATTCTCAGATCGTAGATTTCTTATTTTTCTATGGTGGACTGAGTGAAAGGTACTCTCATATTAATAATAATCTTTTTTGAGATGAACGTAGAGGATTCTCTGTTTCCTGTTAAGTCAAAGGGCCATGGTCTGTAAGTCAAGTGCATCCTGTTCAAGATACTGATGGCTAATTAGGGTCATGCATAAATTCATTATTTCAGCTACAACACTCTAATACTATGTCTACACTATCAAACTAGTTTAACAAAAAAAAACTGTGATGTGCCCAAATATGGTAGTGATATACTCAAATATGGGAGTGATTTGACATTATCATGTCCATATATGGGCACATCACATGTTTTTCACATAAAGTTTGATAGTGTAGACAGAGTATTAGTGTACATTATCTTCCAGTTCAGACCTACAGTGTTATGATGAATTCTGTATGTTTGAACAAAAGATTAGTGGAAGCCTCTTACAACAATACCTTTTAGTTCATTTCTTTTATATTTATGCAAATTGTCAAGGATAACCATAAGCTATTAATTCACTGTCTTAAAGTTTGGAATCTTGTTTTAAAATATACTGTATATATATAATGAACACAAGAACTAGATAAAGATAAAAAAGGTATAATGAACACAAGACTTACATACTGTAAACAAAGTCTTATAGAAAGTGGAGTGGAGTTTTTTTAACACCCCGGTCAGTGACTTGTAATAAAAGCATACAGTATATCAAGTTTTTGCTAAGTGCTACTATGACACTAAGTCTGTAAATGTGAGCTTGTTTATTATCCAAACCAAAAATTTTGATTTGCATGTCCACTATGTCGACTGTATGACATTCAAACATTCATCTGTGAACTGCTCAGATTCCAAATGGAAAAGTCCTTATAATCTTCAGCCAGCATAATTACACTGTTGCCTTAAAGTCTTATTTCTAGTTCATTTAATTTGATTGACTAATTTACTAAGCTATACTACTACTGTAGCACTAAACACCATATAATTTTATGTTTGGACACCGTCTCAATGATGATTAAAGAACTACAGTACTCTATATGAACTACTTTATTAAGATATTATTTACTGTATATCATGGAGTACTCCATGCTGTATATTTATTAAACAAATTGATTCTGTGTTTATTATAAAATGTTTAATTATAGTAAATAAACTACATTTATATATATATATCCCAATTAGACATTTTTCAAGAATAAATCAAAAATAAAAAGTTAGGCTTTTTTAAACAGAATTTTTAGTGTATTGTATTATTGTTCAGTAAGGAAGGACACCAAAAAATTGTCCTAATTATTTTATTGATTCCCTGGAAATCTATATTCCTGGGTAGGTCTAGGCCAAGCATATTTCTTACTGTACATTGTATTAAGCGCAAATTGCAAGGCGTGGCCAGCCCCATGAGTCTCGTTTGCTGATTTTAATCAAACTAATGATTTGCACTAATGTCCTGATCATGTAAACCGTGACAAATAAAAAAGTAATCTTTTATAATCTAATGTTGGCATATTGTTACTGCAAGAGTGTGATTACACTTAAAATATACAATGACAATGCACATTTGTATTGATATGAATGTAACCTTTAGAAAGTTTACACTTGTTTTCAATGATTTTAAAATAATTGTTAAATATTAATATATTTCTGTCAAAGGTCTAAAAGCAACATGTTTACCCAGCCTAAGGTCAAGTCATAGGTCAAGATGTCGTCTGCTACTTCAACAGACTGCTATCAGATGTCTGAGTACAAGGCAGCCTAACCAAAAAAAACCAAAACTGATCATATTTGACAAGGATGGCACTCTCATCTGTTGTCACTCTATCTGGACACCATGGGTCAAAGACACAACAGACAGGTACTGTGTGTTTATATCTTATTTTTATCTTATCTTACCTTTAGTAAAAAACAGGGTTGACAAGCCAGACAGTAGGATTTGATTAGGAGAGGCTTTTGTCGAGACTCTGTGCTACACTTGAGTATTTCAATGGAAATGAAGTTGCTCAATTATCCACCCAAGACCCATATCTCTATACATTCACTAGAACATCTGACTACAAGAGTTGTTGGGGTTTCAGTTGTAATTATAATTGTTCATTTTCAGAGTTTGGAGAGGTTTCCAATGACATAAAATAAGCACCCCTCATTCAAAAAATCAACTGCGCTTTACAAATTCAAAAGCATTTATAACCCACCTTACTGACACACAATTATAATTGTTTATTTATTGAGATAATGCTAATTATTATTTATTTTCATTAATATTTAATTTCTTAAAACAAACACATGTGCATTTAATAATTTCTGTCAGACTGAAATTATTTAATATTCATCATCAAATATCAATATTACATTTTAATGCATAAATACAGATGTTTTGCTTTCATATATTTTTTTGATAGTTTATTTTAGCATTGTCTCCTATTTCAGATAAATTGAAAGAAACAAGATATTAAAGCATTTGATTTATTATTTTTTGAACTTGTTATTTTGGAGAATGAAAATTTCTTTTCTTGCACTTCCATTTTTCCTTCCTCAATTTAACTTTTATTTTAAATGTACAGTTCATATTATAATGTTTATTTCTGGTGTTCTAGATTTATAAAGAAAACAGGCCTTAATCTGGAAGAAAAAATACATCATTTGCTAAGTTATGATCCAAAAGAGGACAGACTCCTGCCAGGTCTTTTGGCGGAAAGTACGTCACAGATCATCAAAAGACAACTCTGCCAGCTTCTCCAAGACGAAGGCATCAGCGTCGATCGTAGCTTAGAAATTGTTGAAGATTGCTACAAAGAGATGGGCACAATAGACGCAAATGTGTTAGTCTCGCACGGAGATGTAAACAAGTTAATGACCGAGATTAAGGAACAAGAGATCAAAATAGCAGTGTGTACGGCAGATACAAGAGCAGGGACCATAAACACTCTCAAAGTGATAGATGTTGAACATCTGGTTGACATGGTTGTTTGTTCAGATGATCCTGGACTGCTCCCCAAGCCTAATGCAGATGCTGCCTTTGCTATTTGTGAGAAGTTAGGCGTGGAACCAGAGAGGACCGTTATGGTTGGAGACACAATGACGGACATCAACTTTGGCATCAATGCTGGCCTCGGAAATATTGTTGGTAAGAAACAATTTTATTTTACTTTAGAAATATTTAAATTTATAAATAAGATTGACACACTCTATACATACAGTACAAATAGATTATGAAAGGAAAAATATCTTTTGAAAAATTATATTGATAACGTCCATTTGTATATCGCCATTCCAACGATCATTGCTCATGGCGCTGTGGACTTAAAATTTACACTCTTGAACATGCTTCTTCTCTAATAAGGGCCACGTCACGTTCTCTCATCTGTCTACGACACATGAGTAATCCCCTACTTGTTTTAAAAGATGTACCGTACAGGTTCTTTAAAGTGCACACACAAGCATTTTTTGTACACTGGACTTAATAGTTTTTTAGTCCTTATCTGAGAATATTTCAAGTTCTACCTCAAGAACTATGAAGTGAGTGAGTGAGCCTTTAACCCTTGCCGATATTATAGCTATAGATTACTGTTCTTGTCTTAACTGCTCATCCACTCACTAATTCAACTTAATAAATTTTTCCTTTCTGTTATAGGTGTTCTGAGTGGCGTTTCAACGAAGAAAGATTTGCACAAATCTGCAGATTATGTCATTGATGATATTCAAGGTCTTACAAGCCTGTTCCTCAACCGCAGTTCTCAATTACCAAATAAGCCACAGCGTCATGGCGTTTTTAATACGCCGGCTCGTTCATTTTCAACAACTTCAAATCGTTCTCAGGAATACTCTCACGTGATTGTAGGAGCAGGGTCAGCAGGTTGTATTCTTGCGAACCGTCTAACCGAAGATCAATCTAACAATGTCATGTTGCTAGAGGCTGGGCCTAAAGACTACACTTGGAAGATCCACATGCCTGCTGCGTTAGTTTACCCTCTGTGTGATGATAAGTATAACTGGTTTTACCACACTGTCCCTCAAACACATATGAATAGTAGAAAGATGTACCAACCCCGTGGTAGAGTCTGGGGTGGGTCATCGTCCCTGAATGCAATGTGTTATGTCAGAGGTCATGCTTTAGACTACGATGGCTGGGAAAAGGCCGGAGCTGAAGGTTGGTCCTACGCCGATTGTTTGCCGTACTTTAAGAAAGCTCAGTGCCATGAGTCAGGTGAAAGTGAATATCGAGGGGGAAGCGGACCGCTGAATGTGTCGCGCGGTAAAACAAATAATCCACTATTTAACGTTTTTCTAGAGGCAGGGCAACAAGCAGGGTACCCTCGTACTCAGGATTATAATGGATATCAATTCGAAGGATTTGATTTTATGGATTTTACAATTCACAAAGGCATTCGTTGGAGTACAGCAAATGCGTATTTGCGACCTGCTCTGAAAAGGTCAAACTTAAAGGTCACTAGTAAAACACTTACGACAAGGGTTCTATTTGACGGAACTAAAGCTGTTGGTGTGGAGTACAAACAGGGTGGGGAGATTAAAACTGTACGAGCAGATAAAGTTATTTTAAGTTGTGGGTCGATAAACACGCCACAGCTGTTGATGTTGTCTGGAGTGGGAAATGCAGATGAATTGAAGAAACATGACATTCCAGTTGTTAACCATCTACCAGGAGTTGGACAAAACCTGCAAGACCATTTAGAAGTTTATGTTCAGATGGCTTGCTCACAGCCAGTCTCCCTTTATAAAGCACAGTGGAAATTTCCTCACAACATGATTAAGATTGGCCTCCAGTGGTTTCTCCTCCAAACTGGTTTAGGAGCGACTTCTCATCTAGAAGCGGTTGCATTCATCCGAAGCCGTGCTGGTGTAGAATATCCAGATATCCAGTTCCACTTCCTGCCATCCTCTGTCAAAGATCATGGCCGGGTAAATCCTGAACAACATTCTTTTCAAGTACACGTTGGAGCGCAAAGACCAGAAAGTCGCGGGACAATCGCGCTCCAATCCAAAAACCCTAAAGACCATCCGTTAATAGATCCAAATTATCTGTCGACAGAAAACGATCGATGGGAAATGAGAGAATGCATCAAACTTGCACGAGAAATTTTTGAACAAGATGCGTTTGCAGCATATCGTGGGAAAGAGATTTTACCCGGGGTAGATATGCAATCGGATGAACAACTAGATGCGTTTGTAAGAGAACATGGAGAGACTGCATACCATCCGTCTTGCTCTGCCAAAATGGGCAGTGAAAAAGATCCAATGGCTGTTGTTAATAAAAGAACTGAGGTATTTGGAATGGAGAACCTGTACATTGTGGATGCCTCAATAATGCCAAATGTGACCACTGGCAATCTGAATGCACCTGTTACCATGATGGCTGAGAAGGCAGCTGATATTTTTCGTGGTCGAGAAAAACTCGCTCCATCAGATGCCCCAGTTTACAAACCATCGAGTATAGAAACGCAACGTTGATCAAAACACCTTTTAAATCTGCATATCTCAGTGTATTCCAATGTGGACACTTGTATGTGTTTGTTGCTGCAAGTTCAGGGCACTTTAACATGAATTTTCCATTATTACAAACTTTTTTAACTTGATTGATATCATTGTTGATTGTTGATTGATGTCATTATTTTTATTCAATTGAAATACAGAATCTATTATTTTCAAGTCAATTTAAATTCAAAAGCAAGTAACGGAAAAAAAATAACAATGCTGTGGATAATTTAAACATTAAGTTAAACAGTAAGATAATATATTTTATAATAACAATATAATATTTAAGAAAAATAATATAAAGCAATATAATACTGTAGTTAAGCAAGTAAACTAAATTTCATTAAGTGAGTTATTGGTTTACTTATCGTTTAATTAGCCAAAATAATTTTTTTTAATTCATCAAAATTTAACAATAAAATTTATCAATTTGCCAAATAGTGTTATTTTATAGATTAAAGTACTCTGTTTGATTATTGGATTAAACTTTTGAGTTGTTTTCTATTACGTACTATATTAGTACGATATGTGATTTGTTTTTCTATTACGTACTATATTAGTACGATATGTGATTTTTTTTTCTATTACGTACTATATTAGTATGTGATTTTGTTTATAATACAGTATTTTAAATAATAATGAGAACTGTGTAATAAATGAACGGCGGATCGGGTGTAGTGTTCTGTCCTGTTTCTTTTGTTGTAGGCTTTACTCATGGGTACTGATCAACAGATAGTGCATAATCAACTTCTCAGAACGGACTCGATATCATAACTGTAGTATATCGTATGTCTCCAATATAGTTTCATGTTTTCCGTATAGAACCAGTGTTGGAGTTCTCGATTATCGCAAGCGTACAATTTTATTGCATAATGGGTTTATTTTTAAAGTCGAAAATGTATTGTGATTTATTTGTTCATGTTAGAGTTGGGTTTGACACTCAATCAATGGAGGCCAAAGGTGTTAGCTAGTAACCACGCACATCAGAACCCCCACCACCCCCTTATCCTCCTAGCTGCTGAATATTGTGAAAAATAGAACTGCTTGGTCCCCGGAAATTTCACTTATACTTTGAAATATGCCATCGTGAGTGTTTCCAAATTGCGAGCCAGTGAGGAATACAATGCCTGTACACAGTAATCCATGCGAAAAACATGAGGGTAATTCAACAGATCAAAATTAATAAATACAAACAGCGCGAACCACACACAAAAGCCTAATTAATAAGTTTAATATTTGCACAATTCATAAAACAATTACACTAATCACCCAGATGCGACTTCAAAGTGTTAGGTGGGTTTTTTCCCTATTTAAAAACTCTGCTTCATACACCATAAGTTCATATTTTATAATGTTGATCTGTTTAATTACCCTCATGTTTCGCATGAATTTTCATTTCATATTTCAAAGTATAAGTGCAATTTCCGGGGACCAAGCAGCTCTATTTTTTCACAATTTTCTTCGATTAGCTAAAATTTTTTTTTTAAATCCACAGAGTTTCGAACCCAACTTGCGCTTAGAGTATTAGCGGAAACCTAGCAGCTCTATTTTTCAAAATTGTCTTTGCTCAGCCTAAAGTATGGTGGTTACGTACTGAAGATTCTTATATATTTTCTTTCAAAATATATGTATCATTTCCGGGGATCTTGCAGCTCTATTTTAAACACTACAGTTTTGGTACAGGGACGGCCATGCGTTGTTATGTTACGTTACGCCACAAAAGTATATGACAAACTAAACAGCTGACAATAGCCTATTTATACGCGCGTATTTATACGTAATTCATCGTCATTATGCTTCATCAGGCTATTCATGAACATCATCTTGAGGGAAAAAATATATCTCACTTCCAAAATAAAAGAAAACGATATTTATTTTCCTTTAAAAAAAAGATATGTAGAGATTTGAACCGAAGACATAGCTGAAAGTAGGCCTACTCAAGACAGAGCATTTCCCATTACGCCACAAATTACATGATTAAACATCTGGAAATAGTCTTGCTTCATTATACGTAATTCATTGTCATAAATAGGCATATTAACCTTGTTAAAACCTAGATGACCAGTTAGCTCCGTCGACTGAGCGTCGTGTTAGTAACACGGATATCGTGGGTTCGATTCTCACGCAGGTCGGTGGAATAGAGGTAAAGATATGCGAGCAACTGACGTGTTTGGGGTTGTTCACAGAATTATACGTCCCCCTTTCCACCACACATTATGAGGCAGCACTAGCAATGCATCTGATGATGATGTGGTGGAAATGACCCCAAGGCTGTGGCAGGGCCTTAGTGGCTGAGGCAGGGAGAGCACACCTTTCTGTTTTTCTCTGTGGCTTAAAACTGTTTCGATCTCGTAATTTTTTGTTTAGCGCCCTCAATTTAAAAAAACCCTTGTTATAAAAATTAGGGACAAAAATAGACCGTTTTGTAAAGATGCCGATGTCGAAGTCCTGCATGAAATGAATTAATATTTCGTACTAATTTCAAGTAATAATGATTTCAATTTTCTGGGATTTTCTAGCAGCTCTATTTTTTAATTCTTAGCTCCGCCTAAACCATGGTGGGCTAATAAGAGATAATATACGGTGCAATTTTCTGCAGTGGAACCTATATAATAGCAGCTAGTTAAAGGAGGGAGGGAGGTTAGTTCCGCATTTACAATGTTTGCACCCTCACGGTCGCAGACAGACCAGACTACGTCTGGTAATATCTATAAAAATCGTATTGTAATTGTTTAAATTTATATAGTATATACACATTATAGTATAGTTAAACAAGTCAATTGGTTCTTTCCTATACAACGCGCTCTTGTGGAAGCGAACGTGTCTCGAGTGGTCCTCACTATGTATTGTATGATGCCCTAGTCCTCTTCTTTCTCGGAGCTTTTGATGCTGGAGGAGAGAATAAATCAAATTAAAATAATGAAATACATCAATTTATTTATATTCATATATCGCTTAGAAATCAATATATTCAGGTCACAAACAAAAAGGTGAGAAGTACGTAACCTCTTGGGAAATTTGTCACGTAAACCGATGAGGGAGAACACTGAAAACACGTATATAGTATTACAAACAATCAAATACACTGTAAAGTGTCAAACATACGCTGTCCAAGAAACAAACCGTAAATGATGACGTGCTTCCCGCGCGTATAAGTTGATAGAGGCGCGCCTACGCACAATTATTTAGTCATAATTGTAAGTTAAAAACATTTTGAGTTCAATCATGAAGGAATCGATGTATACCTCCATGATGTAACGTTAAAAAGAATTGACAGAAAACCCAGCCGGAGTTGGTCTTCATTATATCTTAAGACATTAAACCGGTGGCCCAGCGTTTGCACAAGTTGCCTATTAAAAAAGAGTGGGTATCTCCCAAGTTATGGTAGTAATTGTCATCACTGATTTTGTTTGTACAATTAGTAAAACAAAAACTTGAAAATATATATTTTCTTTGTATAGAAACTTCAATGATGGCTCTCTGACAATGCGCAACACCACACCCGTGACGTCACTGTTATTGTTTCAAAGCCAATCTCTCAACTTTTCCTGCAAAAATAGGTCCTCTAATAATAGATATAAAAACAAAAAAATGTTTAAACTAGGTATGATGATGATAATGATAAAGTCTTTCATACAACCGTTCGTTCGGGGACCGTTGAACTGTGAAAAATTGCAGAATTCAGATTTACGACAAGTTTTTTTGATCTATCATCCTAGATATTTGCCTCTAACTATTATTATACAAATTCCGTTCCTTGTACTTTAGATTGCTGAATTTAAAAAAATCACATCATTTAATTAGGAATAACCATTCACCTTATTTTAAATGATTTAGACTAAAGTGTTCATTGGCGTTATATATGCAAATACGAATCATTTCAAAATGCTCATATGTTATATTCTTAATTTTAGCATTTATTTTGAGTACGGTAGTCATGATGGCATTGACAGCGTTGTTATCTGTCTGCAGGCATTACTAATCATGGCCGTTAATTTTTAATCTATTTGCACTTAAGTAAACTCGTCATGTGTTAAAATTGAGCTTTCTATTTCCGTCATTCGCCTAAACGAAGCTGTTGAGTACAAGCGTCATTCATAATGACTTATTCGCGTAGTAGTTGCATGCGCGTCTCTGTCACGTTAATTCAGATCGCACACCTAGTATTCTGTCACTGTGAATAGACACGCCCCACTCTTTCTTGTTCTGCTTCTTCAGGATTTGACAGTCCACTGCAGGACATATCCTTCCTCCAAAGCTCTCCATTGTTTCTCTCCTTTTTGCTATAAAGATCAACCAATTGTTGATTTCCTCGGGTCATCTCTCCGTCAAATTCTGGATTTGCCACCTCTTTTCCTTATTTCTTGTCCTTGGTTGCCTTAGCCCTGCTTGTCCATCCATGTATGTATACATTATACCTCCATGGCCCATCATTGTCCTGAAGTATTGCACTCTTTTATTGCACGTAATAAAACCTCCTAACTCAAGAATTCGCATGTATAAAACTTCAATCTAAAAAGAAAATTATAATCCCGTGACGTGAAACTAACGTCGTTTTTTATTTGGCCTAATCAACTGGGATTATGTATTTCTTTTATTCCCAATAGTTCTTATAGTTAATATCATTTCGAAAATCCTAATTAATGACAAAGATCTTATCACGACAAAATATTCATCATAATAAGTCATAACTATTATTTAGTAACTATATCCGTAATGGATACAATCTAATGTTAGGTGATCTGTTAAGATTAACTCTTTCGTTTCTCACGATAGGTCTACGGACTTAACATAAATGTATAAGTAATTAATATACACGTTTATTTGTATTTGATTAAGTTCAGTTACAAGGCACAGGCAAGAAAAAAAAAGGCAGTGACGTGTCAATAAGGGGGAGAAGCCAAACATGTGAATAGATAGCTAGGCCTACCTAAAATAAAGCAGCTTCTCCCTATTATGCTAATAGTAAAGGATGTTTTTACTTTACGGTTACTTTATTTCTTTATCTTAAATATTGTTTTACTGGACCGCATCGAATGCTGATAGTTACATCACAATACTTCTACAGTAAAAGGTCACGTGGCTACACAATGAACCTAAGAAAGGATGACAATTAAATTAGAAACATTATCTGCTATTCGATTCCGTACGATACAAAATTTTTCAATTTTTATTTAATTTCATAAAATATATATAGACCTGGTATATGATCCGTTAGTGAGATATGAGTGGCGAGCGAACAGGAGATCAGGGACTTACATTCTTATGCTTATAATCTTTTTGCGACAGGTTAAAACTTGTTAAATCCGCTTACAGAACCAAAAGGTTAAAATAAAATAAAATCAATCAGTCCAAAACATCGAATTGTACTACTAGGCCTAACATTATGTTTAATTGAGTAATCTGTTGAACCAAAGGCCTAACATAAAGAGTGAATTCGCCTAACACAAGTAAAACAAACATAGAGTCGGAAATCTTCACTGTATAGTCTCTACACTAACCTACCAGATTTATATACAATGAGTGTAATTTCCCTTCGTTTGATTGTTGTTACTTGTACAAGAATAATTTGTCTATCAGACAAACCTATAAATAGGTGATGGTGTGCTACTAAAATTACTGTGGACACTAGCCGTCATTTGTGTGTCTACTTATCAAAGCATGTCGTCGTATGTCAAATACATTCTGTAAATGAATTAGACCATGATGCTGCAAAATAAAACCATAAACAAAATAATCGTTTCTACCGTAGACGTGCGCTTGTATTTCTGTAGGTTTCTGTGCGACACTAAAGTTCTGTCTACACTATCAAACTAGTTTAACTAGTTCAAACTAGTTCAAACTAGTTCAAACTAGTTTAACATAAAAGTGTGATGTGCACAAATATGGTAGTTATATGACATCATCGTGTCCATATAATATGGACACGATGATGTCATATTACTACCATATTTCGGCATAATCACTACCATATTAATTTGTGCACATCACACTTTTTTTATCTGCGCATCACATGTTTTTGGAAAGTTTGATAGTTTAGGCAGATTCTTTATTCCGCCACAAACAATCTACATCCTGATGTTGTTCCCCCTTAATGATTGGTCAAATGTCAATGAATGAAGCAAGTCACAAGTGTCAATTGAAGAAATACAGTTTATGAACTTCATGTGCTCTGGCCTCTTCCGTTTAGCATATTTTAAATTTTTTTTTAATCAAAGGAATATTAATAATTTATTTTAATACTTCTTTGTCAATAATGTTAACGTTATATTTGAAAGAAGAAACAAATATTACTTACTTACTTACTATTTTCAGTACCGGTAGGTCTACACTGAGAATAATTAATACATAATTCGTAAGTAAATCTCTCAGAAGAGATTCGAACCCATAACCTCCAGATCACGGAGTTCATCTATACATCTGACCATTGGTCTGATTTAATTAACTTTACAGTAAACCATCCCAGTAGTTACTATTATTAACTATAAATTAGTTGTATTGTTTTTTTAAATAACGAAATCCTTCATAATGAAGCACCAGTTCATGTTTCATGTTTCAACTAGTTTCAATGTAACTAATTAATCTCCTTGCGAATATAATAATTATGACCTTGTACTCTGCAAGAAAGAACAGCTTTTTCCCCTCCAAAAAACATTTTGAGTATGTGTGATTGATAGTCTAAAACTGAAATATTTATGATTAAAAGATGTATTATCCTCCAAAAACATGAAACATGAAGATTACCGTATTTAAATCAGACTCTTTGAATAGGCCATCTTGTAGTTTTAACCCAGTGAATCACTTCCGTAGAAAAAAAGACCCTGAAAAAGTAATGTTTTCACTTATAAATTGACAAAATAAACGGCTAAATTCAACCAAAAACTTTTAATTAAAATTTGATTAGCAAAATACATTTTTTTAAATCTAATTTTGTTCAAGTGAATAACTATTGACATTCAAGTGGCATATTCAACAACAACAAAAACAATTTTCAGGGAGACAATATATCTTTAAATAAAAGAAAAGCTATATTAATGTTTAGATTATATTTATGTTTTACCTCTTCATTGAAATATTATATACAAGATTTTGTGTATAATGTATACATATAATAACAGTTTGGGTGAGGTCTATAAGTCAACCGCCTTGGAACAACAATTCTTAAAAAGCTGAGCGTTCAATTATACTGCTTTCAAGATTGGGAAAAATACACCCAAAACATCCGTACGGCACTCGTGACAAAACGAAATCAACTAATTTGTAAGAACACACTTTGCCTAGTATGCACAGACTAATGAATACATTTATTATAATATAATAATAATAATACAATAATTATTCTAAAAACAATAAATGCAAGTTTAGGTAAACATGAGATAAAGAATATTATAAGATACATCAATGTTTGACTATCTACTATTACTCAATAACACTATTTCATTTAATTATCCCTTTCGTTACGAGTACTTAATACGAATAAATGAACGCTTGACTGATTCCAAATTGATTGTTAAGCTATTTACATTTGATATTGGCAAGTCTAATTGGGTTCTGCGCCGTTAAGTATTGCAGCAATCCGAGAAATTCGACACCACTTTGCAAGAAAAAGTCGTTGAAAGCTTGTAATACGCATACAAATGACACAGTCAGTACCATCCTCATGAATAAACAACAACTTCTGTTACTGTTTTGCAACAAATTCACAGTGAAAATGTAGAGAAACTATCGTGGGAATATTGTAAATATTTGTTAAGTGTATTGTTTTGTTAGCTATCTATTTGATAATAGGATGTTCACACTTGGTGTATTCGATTAGCACCATCGCTACAAATAAAGTAGTATTACGGTTTAATAATACAATAATAGAAAACAAAATCGCAATCTATTTAATCACACACATACATGTCAACAACGTGCTAAGAACCATTAAGGAACCAATAAACTCAAATAATATAAGCGAAAATTGTTATTATTCCAGTGAACTTAAAACAAAGAACGTACAAAAGTTAGAAAAGCTATCGAAAAAAAAAACCGTAAAAGCAGCTCAAATAAAATACTTCAACAATTTCTAAAAAAATGTTTTTTTTATTTAGTTTAAATATATTTTAGCAAAATTGTTACTATTCCATTGAACTTAAAAAACAAAGTTGGAAAAGCTTTTGAAAAAATCCGCAGCTGATAAACTACTTAAAACATTTTTTAAAAAATGATTTTTTTTTTAGTCAGTTGAAATTTATTTTAGCATAAAATTAGTTAGATAAATAATTATCTATTTAGAGTGTACGTCTAATAACGTAGTTTAAAAATCAAACTGAATACTCATAGGGTCTACAACTATCTAATAATGAAGGTAGCAATATTTGTTATTTAGCAACATTGAGGAATTTAGAAATGTTCTTCCTCACGCCAAAAATGTGAAACTTGGTATTACATTCGTTGATGAGACGTTTTTGATCCTGTAATTTGGCCTACATGTTTTTAATACTCACCGAAACTTTTATTTTATTATTCAAATATAAGATTACATTTATAAATGTGTAAAAGGAAAGAGATTTAATGGTTCTACATGATGCAAGCACTTGTAATAATACTATTCAATCAAATATTTCAGCAAAAGTCAAAATCCAGCATTGAATAGACACTGTTCACACATTATAGTTATTAAAGTCATCATCATCACCGCTATTGCAGCATCGCATAAGGAAACACATATTTAAATGACAGAACATACCTGGAATCCTTATTAGCTGCGTTATTCTATTTAATTAAAGATATGATCATCGCAATGTTGCCGCTATTCGAGTTCGTGCGAGTATAACCATTCCTATTCGCTGATACTTCGTACCGCCTACAAATCCATGGTACACACGCCATCACTACCCGGCGGATCATTCTTAAATTGTAAGACGACAAAACAGACTCTTGGAGCTAGTTAACAAACAGTATTGTAATTAATGATACTTTAATAGGATAATTAGGCCCTATTCGAGTTCTAAAACATTGATTAGCGTAAATCTAAACCTTTGGTTTTCATTTTTGGTTCAACAACAAAAAATCATGGATAGCGGTAAGTTTTATTTTGATTTTCTTTTTATATTTGAAATTTATAAGAATATATCACATTTTTGCATGTTCATAACTCGTATCGACTTGATGTCGCAGGTATCTTATTCAACTGTAACTGTTTCGTTTCACTGAAATCCCATTTGTTATTTCATTTTTTTTTATTATTATATTGTGTCATCTGTGAATAGGATGACATTTTTATCATTGGACAAAATGTATTTGCGTATAATATCAATATTATGTTGCTTCAATTGTAATAAGGATTGTGGATAATGATTTGTCCTAGAATAAGTTTTATAAACCGCCGTTCGAGACTATGATGACGTGAGCATAAAGCTACCTAAAGAATAATGAATCAAAATAATTTGTAATTCATTTTTTCTGTTTATTTTGTATATTTCTTTATATATTGTTCACTTTCTCAGATGGCCAAATTTAAAAACCTTGCAGTTTCTGTTGAGTATACTTTTTCTTCTCTCAAATATTGATATTACTTTCCAGTATCGTGGGGATGTTAACAAATTTTATCTTTATTTTACAATATATGTTATAAAATATGCCTATACACTGTAAAAATAGTGTTTAGATCTTAAACATGTATTTTTTACCCGCTTTTTTCCACACATTTATCCTGAAACGTGTTTAGATATTAACATGTTTAGGAATACATTAGCGTGTTTTAGTTTTGTGTACTTTAATAAGCGAGGTTTATACCAAAAAAAGAATTAATATAGGTAAATATGCAGACAATTTTTTTCAAAGCTAATTCCTCAAAGGCAGGAAATTATTCAGAAATTAATATAGTTAAATATGAAATTAAGCTGACAATTTTTTTCAAAGCCTTCTCAAAGGCTGGAAATTATTCAGAAATTAATATAGGTAAATATAAATTTAGGCAGAACATTCTTTTTCAAAGCTTCCTTAAAGGCTGGAAATTATTCAGAAATTAATATAGGTAAATATTCAATTAGGCAGACAACTTTGTTCAAAGCTAATTACTTAAAGGCTGGAAATTATTAGGAAATTAATATAGGTAAATATAAAATTAGGCAGAACATTTTTTTCAAAGATAATTCATTAAAGGCTGAAAATTATTCAGAAATTATTCAAATGCAATAGGAATCAGTGCTATTATTACAATATTAATTCCGATTGTTACGATATGATAAACAAGTTGGTATTTGCATTAAATGACGTGTAATTGATCAGAAGGGTATGCTCACATGCTATGCTCATCCAATCTGTCACATTTTTTAGTCACGTTAGCTTTCTTAAAATCCGGTTTTAGAAAACAATTTCGGTAATAGAAAATACGTTTCATTGTAATTAAACAATAATATGTATATTTAATGAATATAGCAGTGGTATTGAATAAGAGAAGATTGATATTATGACGACACAGTTTTTATAAAGATAAGAAGACGATGAATCATGCTAAAAAAGAGAAAGTCAAACAATGTTTACACAAAATTGGAGTAGGCCCTACTAAGAAAAAGACTGTTTAAATATTTTGCGATAAAAGATGTCAATGCCACTACGGAATAGATATTGCATGTCATGAGGGAACAGCAAAGATGTCGGGAATAGGGAGGACGAGAGCAAAAGAAGAAGAAGAAAGGAGAAGGTGTACAATGACAACGTCGATGCTACGGGTTAGACCATATGAACAGAGGAATAATGACGATAAGAAAAGTGCACTGATGACGATAAATATAGTGAAAGTTTGGATGATCATCAAATAATACGAATAATGATGACGATGACACTGAGTACAAAATGATAATTACGATGCATGTCAAGAAGATATAACAATGTTTATTTGCTCTCAAGTGCTCAAATTAGACACACACGAACCACGGTCCCGAGTTAATAACCTTTACTCGGCGAAACGTGACAGATTCTTCCCTGGTTTACCGGAGTATTCGTGTTCTACACTATAGGGCCTACCGAAAAGACGACAGATTCTTCCCTGGTTTACCGGAGTATTCGTGTTCTACACTATAACTACCGAAAAGACGACAGATTCTTCCCTGGTTTACCGGAGTATTCGTGTTTTACACTATATAACTACCGAAAGAAGAGTGACAGATGCTTCTCTGGTTTACCGGAGTATTCGTGTTTTACACTATATAACTACCGAAAGAAGAGTGACAGATGCTTCTCTGGTTTACCGGAGTATTCGTGTTCTACAATATAACTACCGAAAAGACAACAGATTCTTCCCTAGTCCACCGGATTATTGGTGTTCTACACCTATATACCGAAAAGAGTTATCTGGCGACCATGTCGAAGATCCAACACAAGTATAGGCCTATATGCATTATTTATAAACGCTGTTACCAATTCAAGGTCTCATACAGAAGAAAGTGCATTGATAACTTAAAGATGTATTGTCTCTTTGACTAATTCCAAAAAAATAAAAAATAAAAGATTTCGAAAAAAGGTGGTTCATTTTGAAGTATCATAATAGTTATTAACTATCACCAAACATTTTTCGAGAAAAAAAAAATTAACTGAAATACAGACGTTTTTTTGTTAAAAAAATAACTTTGACTTCCAGTCAAAGTTTTCAATCAAACATATCCCATAATGAAACGCGCTTGTTTGGCTACTCTGTATGCATAATCATAAAACTTCTTCATGATCTGTGTGAAAATCGGGGTGAAAATACCTTCTTAACCGTGACAAGTTGTAAACAATCCTAATTTAGCATATGCATAATGCGTACTCATGGTTTGAAATCTTTGTTTACTTTCGCTCGTGACGATTTTCCAGATGAAATGTAATCAAACTAATTTACCTGTTAATTACGTAAACTTGTTGTTTTGGCTTAAATTTTCGACTTAAAGTGAATAACTTTAATATTACTTTGATATGGCCACTTTAAATTTAGAATATTTTGACCTTCATTTTTTTGTGTTTCAAGGGACAATACATCTTTTTTAACTTCTATTAACTATACTTAATATGTAACATTTACACTATACTTTGATAGTGTAAGTTGAAGCAAAATTAATCCATTTAAATAGGCATCTACGTTCGTTCATTATGCAGTACGATGGTATTCTATAGACTAGAGCTTACAATCCATCGGGTATTAATACAATAATTAATCATCATAGACAAGCACAACTTCAATGCCACGTTAATATAAACATATCAAGTGTTAACATGATTAATTTTAAATTTTTAAATTTGTCTATATTTCAGATGCATTTTTCAAAATATATAAAAACCTGCCATCAGCCAAAAATTGAATATTGCGCATGAGTGATATTGTAAAAAATTGAAAAATATGTTTTTGCTTCATCTTTTGTATATTATACAGGACATAATACATAAATAAATATATTAAATATTAATAAACTGATTTGCTTATATATAATCCATTAGAAAACTTGTTAGGTCTTGTCGATCAACACTAATCGACTTATAATATAGACAACTGCTTCTTTCTATTTATAAAACATTTTGAATGTAAGCCTAGACTAATCTTCAAAACGAACGCTTCAAATTCTCTCTATACTAGTAATGCTATTAAATTATGTAATTAATGTTTATTCTGCTTAAAAAGCGGTTAACTCGCGTTGATTTTATATTGAAACTATCGTTATTATAATATACTTTCACATTAAATGTTGTGTCACAACAAACATGCGGGATCCGTATAATTCATGTATTATGCTAATAGTTTTTCCATTTTTTAAAACTTTTAGCACCCACATATTATAACAATTACTAGACAACGTTGTTTTTAGCCGTGTGTATGCTGCTCTTTTTATTTTAAAGAATGTATTGTCCCTAAAAATCATGAAAAATGAGGATTTTAACAATCTTGTTAAAAACTTTTATTAGGCCATTTTGTAGCCATTAATGCATGGTTCCCCTATAATTATTATATTACGGTTGTTTGTGGTGGTGTAGAGTATTATATTTATTTATTATTCGCACTAACCACTTAATTTATTTTTACTTTACTAACACAAGTACAGAAATGTGGTTGACAATAAAGTAAATTTGTTGGAACAGTGACCAAAAGGAAACGTCGTTTATGTTCATTTATATGCTTTTAATGTTGCTTTAAAACTACGTTAACACAACAAAATAATGGACTTATCACAGCTTTATGAAGACATCTAGCACTCCAATTGCAAAATGTGAATAAAACTAGAAGAATAGCCTAAACTGTCCGTGTCACGTAGAGCGAAGGAGACAACTGGCTTTTTGAATCACAGTCGTAAATTGAGCCGACCATGCGTTTGGGATTGCATCTTTTACTATTTAAAATATGTCACATGGCGACATAACGCTTTCCTTATTATAGTAAAAAAGCAACAATTTCTATTAAATATTGATGTTTATATCAAAATGAACATTAAATGAATATAGTTGAATAATAAAAAAGGTCAAACTAGGGCTAGGGACTTATTTCACAGAATATTGAAATTTGATATTCAATATCTAAATAATGTTGATAATATCAATAATAATTCAATTGATTGTATTTTAAAGCTCTGTCTACACTATCAAACTAGTTTGACAACAAAAGTGTGATGTGCCCAAATATGGTAGTGATATGCCCAAATATGGTAGTGATGCGACATCATCATGTCCATATTATGAGCACATCACATTTTTTTGTCACATAAAGTTTGATAGTGCTTTAAATTTAGGATGTAGGACGTTGATTATACGTTGACACAATTAATATTAATTTAACAAGCAAGATTAAAGGGAACACCCGTTATTATTGATGTATACTATTTTCAGAAGAATTGCTATAATCAAGTTGTTTTAATAGGCATATTTCATTCGAAATCAGCAATCAGTTTCCGAACATTGATTTTTTAAACTAAACTTTAAACTAGATTTTTTTAAGCGAAAAATGATATCTAATTATTCTCATAAATTTCATGAATATAGGGTTTCCCCAAAGGAGAGGTTATTTCTGTTCTTATTAATTATAGATATCAATAGTGAATCTATTCCTATAGTTCTTTACATGTTTGTATTAGTGAACAAATAACAAGTCGACAGTGAACACATTAGTGTCGCGTCAGGTTTTAGACACTCACTGTTAAATGAGTCTTTTTATAGTCTTTTAAATATCATAAACCAACAAAGATTACAAATATTCGACTATTTTGATCATTTAAAGATAAAATAGGCCTAGTATTGCTTAATGCTCAGTGTGTGGGCTTATTTAAATCTATAGATCTTGCTTATTTGTAACTTGTAACATTTTGAATATAATATAAAACATGTATTGTCGTTTACATCGGCCTACTCCAATATTCAAATTGTATATGAATTGTTAGACGAGCAAGGCAGGCCTTAGGTTGTGCACCTAGTGTAACATAAGCCTATTCTAAGGCCTGATACAGGGCCTATTTTGTGAACCAGTTCACCCCCTATTCGTCTCAAATGATGAACTGGGTTCTTTAAAGTGCACACAGGTAAACTGTGTACACTGGACCTACGGTTTAATAGTCCTTATCCGAGAAGACTTTATGTTGATTTTATTTAAATTGAATATTAATGATTCTGTAAAGTCAAAAAGTTCAGGATTAATAGCAAAGTTAGCTGAAAGGAATTAAATGGGCAGTTTGCTGTCTCTTAAATTCACTATAATGTAGTTAATTCTACACACCATTAACTCAATTTGAATAAAACAAATTTTAGCATGCTAAAAATAAAGTTCACCATTTTCCCTGATTGCCTGTCTGTGTCGTCACTTGACGTGCGCGTACAAATTGTGCCAGTTTTACCACGTTGAAACACCGGTTCTCGTCACCGAAGTTAAGCAACGTTGGGCCTGGTTAGAGCTTGGATGGGAGACCATCTTGGTATATCGGGTGCTGGAAACGGAGCTGGAGTCCTGTTAGGCCCTGCATCTAGTATCTGCGTCAGACGTATTGGCCCATGCCTTTCCTCTGGTCAAGGTGGACACTGGACGAGAGAAGCCCTTGATCAATGTTAGGACCGATAAAGGTGCTTTAAACAGTCCTGGCTTTGTTTGTATCAAACCTGTTAGTGGCGGTTAATTATTGCTGTTGGTTTCGATTAAATAAAAGCTTGATTCTAACTAAGACGCAATGCAAGAACGTTAACCGCAATACAAGTAATATGACCAATCACAAGCCATGAATTATTCGAACTTTCGCTTGTCATTGGTCAACTCGTCTTATGTTGTTGCGCTTACTTTCAATTTACGTTTTGCAAAGCTGGAAAACGTTAGAAGGGGAACTACAATTTTTTTTATTTCAACTCTAAAGTAAAATGTAATAAATACTAATATTTGATCTTGACATACCTTCAAAAACACTTTAGATTGTAAATTTCATTTCCTTTTAAAAGACGTATTTACGGATTAGGAATATACATTTAAGGATCAAGGCAAGATGCAAAGACGCCTAACATGATTAACGACTGATATTGTGTTTAAATCAAACATTATAATGTATTCCGATCCTGTCAATCCATATTTAATTGATTAATCAAAAGGTGTCATCACCGAATTTAAGATACAAAATTTTAAAAAAATGAATAGGTCCAGGTTCGCGGCATCACCTACAAACAGTGTAATGAGCATAAAACGCGCAGTGTTGTACGTCACCACTTCGTCATCAGTTATAATTATTATGCATAATCAAATTCTGACTTCTGCGTCTGTAATTGCATGCCCTGTGTGTTGATTATTGACACTCTGAGCAATGGGTAATAAGTATCTATACTGTACGCATGCGTATGAACCAATTGTGTGATAACTTTACTAACTTAGAAATATGTGTCGTGCAACTGAGAATTATTTATTAGCAAAGACACAAGGCAGCACCAACAATCGGACGTAGATGCAACGCAAGCGTGTTGACCAATCACAAGTGACTGTTCGGAAGATCCATCGCTTGTGATTGGTAAAATCACTAAAGCATGGTTCCCACTAACGCAACGCTAGACGTACTACGCAACGTAATCAAATTGACCTATCAAAAGCGATGGATTATTCGAACTGTCGTTTGCGTATCATGGGAACCAATCATTAAAAACTTGCCACATACTTCTCACAACATTTATTAAGCTTCCTTATGCAAGAATAAAGTATTTTTTTAATTGTCGAGACATAATTACATTATTAAATTCATGTTAAAACAAGGAACAGCTGATAGGTCTAGGACTAAGATGTAACCCAAGCAAGAAGTTCAAATTTAATTTTCCCCGCATTTGCATACTGCATGGCCCTCCTGTTATTACGTAATACCGCGTTATTATTCGTTCTGGCGTTGTTCACAGCTGGCTTTTTTGTTTGAGTCGCGTGTTTGAAACTTTAACAATTCATGTTTGTCTACAGTATAAGATGGATAGTTGTTGTCTGACCGTGTACACTTTATGCTGTCTCTGTCTAATACTATAATAATGTGCGTATCGTAGTTTTTATTCACATTTTCCTAATCATCATTATTAGTATAATAATAATAGATAGATTTGTATAGCGCAAATAAACGATGTCTCTATGCGCTCGACAATAAAGAGAAAGAGTATTGGTATATTTAAACTATTTGGGGCATTAACGGGTGTTCATTGGAAAAAAGACAACATTAGGGAACATTTTAATTTATCATTACATTACATTAATCCAGAGGTATGAACTCTCAAAACATCATATTGGCAATATGTAATTGACATGGCGACGATTATACAGACAGGCTTGGAATAAATTGCCAATTACAAATCATGATTAATCTTTGGTGCGGGAATTAAAAAATAACATTTAAAACGTCGATTAATTCCAAATTGATTGATAAATAGAGTATCAATAGATTAATCCTTTTGGAATAATTTATATTAGTAATTTGTTCTGCAACAATTGGTTAATACTTGTTCTGCATCAACAGTGTGATGACGTATTATTCATCAGTCGTACAATTTAAATTATTCCCAGATCAACCTAACATTATGTTTATTATTAATCATGACGTCACGGTTCATGAGAGGATGATGATGAGATATTAAAGGAGGAATATAAGGTAAAAAAATGATGAGGAGGTGAAGGGAAAGGAGTTACAAATGTGACTGAAATTCAATTAACAACGCGTCTCTTTAGAATTTCTAAATTTGACTGAAAAGTGTTGTCATTGTCAAACTTGTCATTTTAATAGAGAAAGAGAGTTATACTTTATATAAAAGTTCACAAACGTCATTAAACTCAACAATTAAACCCCGGGTTGCATTCAGTGTTCCATTAGTGTGTCATTTTTAGAGAACATATACTTGTTTCATTAATATTCATACAGTTACAGAAACGTCACCACTAATTTAGAGTATTTTAGCATTTAGCTTTTAAGGTACGCTTGATTTATTTTGTTTGCAGTCTTTAATATTTTGAAGTTAAATATATTCATTCATTTAAAGATGTATTGTCCAAAAACTTGCAAACTAAAGTTTATTAAAATCGAACTTTTAATAGGCCATTTTGTAGTTTTAATAAAGGTAATCACTTCCCATAGAAAAACATGAAAACAAATTTATGTTTTCATAAACATAATGACAAAATAAACGGTTAAATTAAACTAAAACCCCATGGACTGGTAGCCAATTCAACTATTTTTTTTACTGTAAATTACAGTTTTTTTCAGGTAAATAACTTTTTTTCAATCTAATTTTTGGTCAAAGTGAATAACTATTTTTGTGGTACAGTATTAATGGCACATTCAGCCAAAAATTAAATTATTTTTTGTAGGGGGACAATACAACATCTTTTATTTAAAAGAATATTTGCACTATATATGCTACAAATGGAATTATGTTATAATATAATTTTATAGGCCCTTTATAGCAGCAAAATATGTATACGGTCTTTAAATGTATTCTATGTCGCCTCAGAAAATCTCTATTGTGTGAATGGAAATCATTAATGGTATACTAAGATTGATGGCATTCAATTTACAGCCATTAACTTAACATCTGTATCCGTATCTTAGTCTGAACTATATTCATAAAGATGTTTCATTTTTATGTGACGTCATCTGTTATTGTCTTTGCCAGACATGTCGCCAAATTTGAATTTAAAACCGCAGTTGGTATTTTAGTAACAGTAGACATGGTATAATAAGTTCAACATTCCGTATGTGTATTCTCTATTTTTTTCTGACATGTTCTACAAACATTAAAGTCTCAATAAATGCCTAGACCTATATTAACTCTACATAGATGTTAGGACATACTTGTGGCTACAATAGGCTAGTATAACAATAGTGATAATAATAATTGTACAATAAGCTAGTCCATAACAATAGTAATTATTACTAAAACTTCCATAGTAGATAATAGGGAATAAAGATTTACAAATTGTGGGGATAAAAAAAATTGAAAAACACAAAGCATGTGTATTTATTTAAGAAAAATCTAAGTCACGTACGAATGATATAAAATGATGAGAAAAAGTCGCCCAATTAAGATAGCCGATTATCATTGCTGTATCTCGTGCACATACTAGGCCTACAGTATTTCCCCAGTGTCAGGGAGTATGTGGTAATAGCATATCATCTCTAAGAAACAAACTCAGGATATGTTTGATATGCCATCAACTATATGAATTGATAACAACTGTGAGGGAAAAAAATATATAAATTCACTCTCTCCTGAATATAGGCCTATACTAATAATTCTTCTGCATTATAAAAAATCAACAAAGGTAAGACAATGTGGATACTAATCATGATTTATTCTCAAGGTTTTTTTGCGATTATTTTGTCATTTTATAAACATAATACATCGTTAATGTAATTATTCGCTTTTAAGACGTTTGTCTTGATTATGTCTTGTCATCTCTAAACACTTACCACTGAAGCACCGAAAGGTTCATCATCACAATTAATTTAAAGAATGAATGATACGTGAAGTAAAAGAAAGAAATCAACACCATTACGTTATACGATATGATTTTTGTACTTCAGCATAATGTATACAGTTCGACTTCAATTATTGAAATAATTATTAGAAGGCCTAGAAGTGATCAAAGCTATGAGTAAATGGAGTTTAGTTCTGACTTATATAGTAGGTTTACTTAAAGTCCCATTCCCTATGTTTTTTAGATCTAATTTAAGGTCACAAACTCCGGGCACAAACTACATTTAATGTGAAAATAAATACTATATGGTTCTATTGAAATAACTTTTTTTCATCTTTAAACGGTAACAAATGTGAAAAATAAGTTGATTCTAATAATTTAAGCGGCCCGCGCTATAAATCCAACATGCATTGCGCGCGTATTGATATTTTATTTTTTCTTCTGTAATTCACCACGTTTCGATCGATCGTGAGGCCAAAACAGTTAAGGATCGACCTAACTTTTTAGCGAAAATACCGGGTATCAACGGATTCTGGCAAAAATAGAAAGAAAATTAATGCAGCAACTACACAACGTCAGGCTAAGCCTAGCTAGCGTACGATGTTCGTAGTGCCTACGTTTGTTTACCAGCTAGGCCTACAAAACTAAGCCTAGCTAGGCTAGGCCTAAAGACCGTCCCTCTGAAAGCACATTCACCGCGAGCTAATTAGGTAGGTTCAGTGCATTGTTTCTCTCTTTTTATAATAATTTATCATAAAACGCATATTTAAAACAAGAAATTACCTGGTTTAATGTTTTTAGCGTTATATATGCATTATTTTTACCAACTTTTGGGAATGGGTTTTAAATTTAGTCTTCCTTTCAAAGTTCCTTCTGTAGGCCTATCATATTCAAGTTAGTTCGGAATTTTTGAAACTCAAACTGGGCATGCGCAAACCCTGTAGCACGTCTGGTAGAAGAGAGTCTATGAGACAGTAGTAGTCTGTAGTGTAAGACCTATTCAATAAACAATGTGTTCGTGTTGGCTGTCAACAAAGGCCGGGTAAAATACTATAAATGTATTATTGAATAATGGTCAAAACAATCCTTACGTTGTGAGAAATAGTTTTTTAGTTTGTTATTTATTAAGTTCAGTTATATTGGACGTATCTTGCAATCTCACACATTTTCATAAAACGCATTTTGGGGAAAATGTGCGGATGACCACATTGACAATACTGACCCAACAGACACTCGTGACATGTCAAAGTTCACAATAAAACATTGACTTACGCAAGTAATAATATTTATAGAATGATACACAATTTCACCTTAATGTAACCTTTTCAAAGCAATAATCAGTCTTAGTGACGTCATTGGGCCTTTTGAGATTTTCTACTGCATGTATCAATTTAAAAACATCGTGAACTCCAACGATAATTTAAAATACGATTTGTTTTCTGACAGAAAGTAATAAAATGTTGGTTCATTTTGTTTAATGTTGAATTGGATCGATACATTATTTATTAGAAATAAATTAAAAGTTATTTTATTGTCTGCGCCATGACGTTAATATGAAAAGATTATCGTTATACAAGTGCCTACACGACGAAGGGTTAATCTTCTAAGGTAATAAGTTACTGCAGTACTTCTGCTTGTAGCCAGAGTAATGATTGGCCTCATCTCCGTTAATTTTGTCATAAATTATATATTTGGTTCGTGCTCAGTCAACAACGTGTTTGTTTTATGATCCAAAAACAAACCTTGTAATTTCTTGTTTTCTCTTTAATCACATATAATAATAAGAAGCAACACTTTGATTACGTCATGAGCGCAGCGTTGTATCTGTGCAACTTTTAATGTAACATAATAGGTATCCACTTTGACCAAAAATTAGATCGACAAAAAATGTATTTACCTGAAAAAATGTAATTTAAAGCAGAAAATTGTCAAATTTATTTTGTCATTTTATAAGTGAAAACATTTTTTTTTTCGTTTTTTTTTCTATGGAAGTGATTAACTTTATTAAAACTACAAAATAACCTATTCAAAGTCTGATATAATTAATCTTCATTTTTCATCTTTAAGTTTGATGTTGTGATTATATTATATTGTGTGCAGCCCTTCACCTTTGACTGCGTCATTGGTTTCGTATTTTTAATTACACTTTTACCAATTAGTGGACATTCAGTTACAATTATCACATCGACATAAATCCAGGTTAAGTCGATTTTCAATGTACTGTTTACAGAAGCCCATCCACTTAAGATCATCCACTCATCCGCCATTTAAGACAAATAGAGCCTAATTACAACAATATTATACTAATACGTAATATTCATAGAAGCACAATAGAATTCAGATTTTATTGGTGGTGCTGTTCACCAAAGCAATACAATAGGCCTAAGTATTAAAATAAAGTAATGACAAACTTAAACTTGGTTCTCAAACGCAACGATGTAAGCACACGACGGCGCGATAGATCACCCAAACTGTCGCGTGTGATTGGTTAACGCACTGGCGTTGCGTTGATGTCGTTGCGTTGCGTCCAAGTGTGAACTAAAAAAGAAAGACCTATTTTAACATGCATTATTGAATTGAAAGTTTGTTTCCATCGGTATAGAATATTTAAAAAACATAGCTGGTATAAAGACATTAAACTAAACATTATGATTAATATAACATTAATTATTTTTTATCCTCCTATTCAATCGAAGCTTAATCGAAACATGTGGTTCACTTCGGTAAATTTAGTGTGAGAGATATTTCTTGAGGGCCGCCGTGACGCGACGGTCTTTCCCAAGTTTTATTAAATGAAATAACAGTTATTACCGAATGGAAGTAAGGCTAGCTGCCTGATTTCGCAAGTTAATACATACGACAGCACCGCAGCATTGAGCATATCAGTCTTTTTTAAATAGTGTGATAAGTATTGTACTTTGTTTATACACATACATTCTTAATAAACCGTTTGTAAACCCTTTCAAGATTGAATTCAAGTAGGCCCTATTGTATACAATTGTCTCTTATAGGCCTACAGTATATATTATGATTGATATGATTAAAGCTCTGTTTACACTATTAAACGTTATGTGACAAAAAATATTGTGCCTAAATATTGGTAGTGGTATGCCCAGATATGGTAGTGATATAACATGATCATGTCCATGGGCATATCATTTACATTTGTTTTGTCAAACTAGTTTGGGTATAGACATGGTGTAATGTTAGATTCATTGAATTTAGTCAACGATTTGGTATTTTTGATAAATTAATACATTACCTATATTCTAGGTACAGTGTCTAGAATTTGTACAGGATAGGAAATTATGTGACATTTCTTCGGCCTCTGATGCCTGTATCAAAGCCTTTACCATACTACAGTATCACCGTATGTGGTGTATCCTATGATACTAGACATATAATCTGGAGACAGTGACACTCAAATTAATTACGGAATAAGCAAGACTTAGAATGAGTTATAACATGGATGAGTGACATTTTACTCTTCTCTTATTATAATTAGCACTTTGTTGACATTTTGTTTAGGCCTATGGCTTAAAGCGATAAGACTAAGAAAATGAATTTGCCATAGGCCTACTACCCTTTAACACTGTAAAATGATTATATGTATACGTAGAATATTAATATATGGTATAGGCCTACTGTTATTACAAATCGAACCGCTTCTATAATCAACGGTTTGGCCACAGTCTAAAGTGGTGGATCACATTCCATCTTTTACCGCCGCACACAATGATTTGGGATCTGTGCTCAACTCAAACGGTTGGAACTCATCGAAGTAACCATTGACGATTAGATAATGTTTGAATCTAGCAAGGATGTTTGTTGATGAAATAGTTCACTCTGCCCTAAACTGAAAGCGTTTATTTTGACAGGAAATAAACCAAGTGATGTACACGCGTAAGTTGTCTTCTTAACGCATCTCGTATAATGTTAGCAAAACAGTGAGCAACTATCAGTCAGCAATGCCATCTATTTAAACGTCTACACTTTTAAACACAAACGTGTCTACTGATAGATGGACACGTACAAAGGCTGATTCTAGATATAACGTTTATAATCACATTAGAATAATATGAATAAGTCTTCACATCGCTTACAATAAAAAAGATTGTAATAAAGCTTATTTTCCACGAATTTGTTTACGCGAATCGAAAGCGTCAGTTCATACGCATCTTCCAAATGAGATTTGGAAGATGGAAACATGAATACGATTCGCGCAAACAAATTTTCCTAGTGGAAAATTCGACTTTAAAACAGATTTAAACTGTTTCAGTGTGACGAGTTAACATTTTATTTGGTTTTAGTCTGATTTTATTAAACTTAATTTTTTAAATATTTAGTTTGTAACAATAATTTTGATTTGAAATTGATGATAATTTTGTATGATATGTTGAAGCCATGAAAGACATAACGCTTACGTTGCGTCCTAGTGGGAACCAAGCTTTCTCTCATTCACTCTCATTCACATTTATTTACTCATCATTTATAAATACAGTTTCATAGCATAAATGATGGCAAGGATCCTGCATAGAGAAGTTTACACTTCTGTTTTCGCAGGACCCTTAAAAAACATAAAACAATAAACACAACATCAAGATCAAAATGGTTGTTATGTGTCTTTCAAGTCGAACTCGGTGTTCCGATGTTAGATAGCTCTTCCTTAAACCACTCAAAATATATATATATATATATATATATATATATATATATATATATATATATATATATAAACGTACCTGTAAATATTATACAAAAATTAATAAAATGAAACAAAATAATGGAAGTTCTTTTCTCTACAGAATATTATTATTATTATGATAATTACTCAACGATCAGTGATGAGTACTTAGCTGACATCATGGACACTGTGAGACAGAAAGTACATCCTGGACCTTTTGAATGGATGATAATCTCCTCATACATCATCGTGTTTCTGTTTTCAATCATTGGTAACAGTTTAGTTTGCATCACCGTATTGCAAAATGAACAAATGCGTACAGTAACCAATATGTACATTGTGAACCTGAGTATTGCCGATATACTCGTTACTGTGTTATGCGTACCCTGGACAGTTACATATGAGGTTACTCATACGTGGTTCTTTGGAGCTACCGCTTGTTCGATTATATCGTATATTCAGGTGGGTGGTTGCTGATATTTAAAATAATAATATAATAGGAAGAAATTTGAAATCACATCTACAGATAGAAAACATAAAAACACATTTGGCACCCAAACCTTACCGATGAACATACCAATGCTATTGAAAGAGTACAAAAACGTGCGTGTCGAATCATCTTAGGTCACAATTATGTCTCATATGAAGCAGCTTGTTTGATTTTAAACCCCTTAAGGAACGAAGAACCGAATTATGTATTAATTTTGGTACTTCTTTACTTAACTCTAAATTTAAAGAATGGTTACCGCCCCTAAGAGAAGAAACCCATAAGTACAATTTAAGAAATAGGAAACACCATACGATTCCCAGTGCCAAAACAGAACGATACAAACGTAGCCCCATTCCCTACCTCGTAAATATTTTAAATAACCGGGACTAATGCAATTTACTACAATTCATGTTCGCGGGGCAATATTATTTTATTCAATATCAGACAGTTCTAAATTTCAGTTTTAATAATTGTTTTTTAATATAATGTATATTTTAAATTGTAATTGTATGTTGTTGATTAATGGAGATGTTTATTTTAATGTTACTCTCAACGCCACAACATCGAGATCATTCGATCTCAACGCCACAACATCGAGATCATTCACTCTCAACACCACAACATTGAGATCATTCACTCTCAACGCCACAACATTGAGATCATTCACTCTCAACGCCACAACATTGAGATCATTCACTCTCAACGCCACAACATTGAGATCATTCACTCTCAACGCCACAACATTGAGATCACACACTCTCAACGCCACAACATCGAGATCATACACTCTCAACGCCACAACATTGAGATCATTCACTCTCAACGCCACAACATTGAGATCATTCACTCTCAACGCCACAACATTGAGATCATTTACTCTCAACGCCACAACATTGAGATCATTCACTCTCAACGCCACAACATCAAGATCATTCACTCTCAACGCCACAACATTGAGATCATTCACTCTCAACGCCACAACATCGAGATCATTCACTCTCAACGCCACAACATTGAGATCATTCACTCTCAACGCCACAACATTGTAATCATTCACTCTCAACGCCACAACATTGAGATCATTCACTCTCAACACCACAACATTGAGATCCTTCACTCTCAACGCCACAACATCGAGATCATTCACTCTCAACTCCACAACATCGAGATCATTCACTCTCAACGCCACAACATCGAGATCATTCACTCTCAACGCCACAACATCGAGATCATTCACTCTCAACGCCACAACATTGAGATCATTTACTCTCAACGCCACAACATTGTGATCATTCACTCTCAACGCCACAACATTGAGATCATTCACTCTCAACACCACAACATTGAGATCCTTCACTCTCAACGCCACAACATCGAGATCATTCACTCTCAACGCCACAACATTGAGATCATTCACTCTCAACGCCACAACATTGAGATCATTCACTCTCAACGCCACAACATCGTGATCATTCACTCTCAACACCACAACATTGAGATCATTCACTCTCAACGCCACAACATGCATGGAGATTCACCCTTAACTCTTACTCTAAATGTATTTTCAACCGCTCGGAAACATACATAATAATTAGGAGCTCATGAATTAGCTAAATATCAACCCCTCTCAACATCATGACATAATGTTTGCGATCAAACTTCTTTATTATTAAATGTCACTATCTTTAATTATATTTACAGCTTGTTTGTGTTGGTGTGTCTATCTTTACGCTAACGTTCATTGCTCTAGACCGATATCTTGCTATCTGCTGCCCATTCAAGTACAAGATCAATCGGTCTAGGACCGTTGTCCTTATAGCTATAGCCTGGATGTTGGCAATAATTATTGCCTTGCCCGTCTACTTTGTTCATGAAATTGAAGAAGATTCTTTAAAAAGATACCACGAGAAGGTTTGGTTGACTACGTGTGGTGAGGTAATTATACAATTTACGATATCCAAAAAAAATGACAACTTTGCCTCAAAATTAAATGTGGGATACAGCTAAAGAGAAAAAAAAATAATGACTAGCACACCAGGTTTTTTATACGCCAGGCATCATCCATTTTTAAGTACATTGACTCTACTAAAGGGAACAAAAGAGATATTGTTTTTACTTAAATTACGGGCGGGAACATGATCTATTATATAAAATTATAATAATTTTATTTATGGTTTCGGCAATATAGAAATTGCCATATGCCTAATGTATACTATATCATTGATATTTGGTACAGAAATGGAGTAACGAAACACTACGGAAGCTGTATCACATTGGACTAGTACTGGAATTATATATTGTTCCATTGTTTATCATAACATTAGCGTACACCAAGGTGTGTCGTACGCTGTGGTCAGGGATACCGACTGAGGAGAAAACATCTGGTAAAATGTAAGTAAGTGCAGTAAGGTTGTACAAATATCACGATCTAATCTCTACATTTCATCACAGAGTGTGTAATAAGTCTGAAATTCTCTATACGCCCCCTCACGGTCAGTATTTGTTCAGGGCCTGCCATATCACCTTCCATTGAGACTGAACGTGCATGTCAGCCAAACCGTAATAGATAATATATAGCATGCCTATCATAACGCCCCCGGCATACCCCACCCCACTAACCAAACCCTAATCTAATGGTAGGGCGTCTGACAAGAAGGATTTCGAATCTTGTCTGTGCGGCTTTTCCTGATTTTTTCCGTTTAAAGATGAATTCATTAATTTTTATTGTAGAATGTTTTCTATCCCTATAAATTTAAATAAGTTTAGATATATTTTGTTCATTGTTCCTAAAACGTTTGTGTTTTGTTTACTTTCTTTTACTTTAACTTATTTTCTTTTAGGCCTGACAAGAAAATACGTACTTCTTCTACCAGTGCGGCCCAAACACAGACAGAGAATCGAAAGAAAGTGGCCCGGATGTTGATAGTCGTTGTTGTCCTTTTCGCATTGTGTTATTTTATGACACATGTTATGAACCTTCTTAAGTAAGTATGGAGTTCTATTTCCGACGACCTACAGTAACATCTACGACGACCTACAGTAACACCTACGACGCCCCACAGTAACATCTACGATGACCTACAGTAACATCTACGACGACCTACAGTAACACCTACGACCTACAGTAACATCTACGACGACCTACAGTAACATCTACGACGACCTACAGTAACACCTACGACGCCCCACAGTAACATCTACGATGACCTACAGTAACATCTACGACGACCTACAGTAACACCTACGACCTACAGTAACATCTACGACGACCTACAGTAACATCTATGACGATCTACAGTACGGTAACATATACGACGACCTACAGTAACATCTACGAGGACATACAGTAACATCTACGACGACCTACAGTAACATAATACGACTATGCATTTATTGTGTTGCGACTGGACCTAGAAGTCTAAGACTGTATCGAGGAATCGAATGAGGAAGCACATCTCGATGTCCCTGTGCGCGTGTGCACAATAAGTTAATTACTATTACCGAAATCGAAAGCTAATATTAAGGATTCTAAATCTCATCTTTAGTGATAAAAGTGTATCATTGGCAATAATTTAACGGTCTAAAAAAGAAATTCTCAAAGCTAATTAACACCATACAGTAGGTCCATAATGACACTCATTCACACGTGGAGTTTTGTTATATAATTCGATTTCACTCTAATGATAAACCAAACGTGATGTAAAATAGTATTGTGATGGTGCTAGTTACAATATCTGTTATGCGTGATTAATTAATGAATGACGTAATGCATAAACGGGGATAAATAGAGAACAGATTTGTACTCATGGTACGAGAGAATTGTAGTATATTATTCCTTTTTATTTTGATATTAGACTCTTTGGCGTTTTTGATGACTTTAACCTGTTCGACGACAGTGACATCCAATTGATGCTATTACTGAACACAGTCACTCACTGGTTTATGTATTTTAACAGTGCCGTCAACCCGATTATCTACAATTTCTTAAGCGGTAAGCAGGATTATTAATAATTGTACATCTCTAATTTAGAGTCAAATTATGTCAGTATCGGCTGATATAGGCCTATAGGGTATTGGAAAAGAGGTGATACTGCACCAACGACTGCACAGACTATGGGGGCGCTTTACCCAATTTCTCGATCCGAAAGAAGTGCCCTTTCCCGTAGTTTGATACGCGCGCGCGTAAACCAAAAAATGAAATTATTCAGATAACAGTTTACTTTTTTATTATGTAAACACATTCTAATATTTTGTTATTGTAAACACAACAGAGAAATGAAGCAACTCATGAAAGGCCGAAGTTCAAAAAGTTCATTTTTATGAAATATGATCAATGATTTTAAAAAGGAAGCAATTTATGATACAACTTTAATCGTATTGTCGATTGTTGATTTCCCTTTGAAATCTATGTAATTAATCGTATACAAATGATTCGATCTGTACACGTGTATCGGTCCACTTATTTCATCTCCGGAATTAAATATTTCGTCTTGCATAACCGGAAGTAATTACCTGTAACTAATGGCGAATGTAATTTTCTTTTTTTTTGTCAAAACAATGTTGATGTATCGTATGATGTTAATTATATTTTGTTTAAGAAATCAAAACAAGTATCTTCCTAAAACAAATGATGAAAAAAGAAATGCACGTCAGAGTCAATTCATGTGTTATAATATTTTTGGTCAGATGTTTTGCTTACTCTGACTTTTGCTAAGTTTATTTCGAGAATACTGGCGGAAAGTCTCGGACGGGACCACCGTAGCATAAAGTACAATTACGTCATAGTAGACCAAAACATCTGACCAATTAGCTCCCTGACGCAAAGCTCTTAAGAAGTAGTTAAAGATGTATTGTCCCCCAATAACATGAAAAATGAAGATTAATTAAATCAGACTTTGAATAGGTTATTTTGTAGTTTTAATAAAGTTAATCACTTCTGAAGAAAAAAAACGAAAACAAATCATGTTTTTACTTATGAAATAACATAATAAATGTTTAAATTCAACCAAAAATCCAATCTAAAACTTTTTTCTCGATCCAATTTTTGGTCGAAGTAAATAATATTATATGACAATAAAATGGCATATTCAACAAAACAAATTAAAAAACAATTTTTTTTAGGGAGACAATACATCTTTAAGTATAAAATTTAGCCTATTTTATTAAATATTTTACAGCCAAGTTCAGGGAAGAGTTCAAAGCACTATGTTTATGCTGTTGTAGACGAAGTCAAAAGAAGCGACAGGACATGTTATCAGATCCAGGCAGAACTACGGAATACATGGGTATGTCCTGCAAGAAATCTAGCGCACTTGAAAGTCGACGAACGCACAATTCGTATACGGCCGTACAGACAGTTTAAATTTGTTTTTCCAAATTGTTTCTGTTGGTATCGAACGTCCAATCACAATGCATATTAATCTATTATGTATATTAAATCGCTAAGCCTATTGAGAAATTTAATTACTTGAGGGTTAACTGCTGGGAATATGTAAAAAAGTTTTTGCAGATTAGATTTTAGTTTACAGATAATTTTGACGTACGCGCGTATGACGTAATGTGTGCGCATCCGGCTACTCCTCCGTGGACAATTCCACCCGACATCACATAATGTATCATTTTAAAGACAGTAACATTCATGTGTTATTGTTTTAGTTTCTCGTTCAAATGACCCAATAATTTATAATAATCTTGTAAATACGGGTAGCCATCATTCAGACTAAATTGTGTGGGTGGTGTGTACTGGAGGGGTAATATTAGCACCAAGTTCTTAATTCTTTGTTCTGTAACATTGGGAATATGCTTGGCTATGACCGTTGTATTTGCAATTATACCCTCTTATATAATGTCTACCTCATTTTATAACGCTGTATTGTTTGTTTTGTTTGTTTTATCTTTATACTGGGTGACCTCTTCAGTCAAAGACTGATCTCCCAGAGGGCCCAGTTGGTGATCAGTGGCTGTGATGTACTAGTACACCGGGGTAACCCCCTACTCGTCTCGAAAGATGTACTAGGTTCTTTAAAGTGCACACGAGCAAGTTGTGTACACTGGACCTACGGTTTATAGTCCTTATCCGAGAAGACTCGTTCTACCACCAGAACCATGGAGTGAGTGAGCCTCGAACCCCTGCCGATGTTATGGCTACGTGATTACGGTTCCACTGTCTTAACCGCTCGGCCACTCACTCACTTCTTCTTCTTCTTCTGTAGACATTGGTGCCATGAAGTATAAGAATAAAACATTATTCATATACTTTTGTTTGTCACAAATGTTTGTCTTTTTAATCAATCATTAGATCATGGAGAATTCTCCATGCTAGGATAATCGAAGCGCCAAAGTAAAACACATTTGCAAATTAAAGGGTGGATCCCGTTTTTCAAACAAATGTTTTTTATAAAATAAAAACCTTTGCAACAACATTGATAATAAACCTAACAGAACACAATAATGCATGTTTGTCGGTTGAATGAGGAGACTATTGAATGCTCATGAGTTATATTGACTATTTACACGGTTGAGCCGAGTTAAATAGGACAGGCTTCTTTCAACGAATTAAAATATTCCTCCATTCAACAAATAAAAAAACTTTAATTTTTTAATGAATTAAAAGGGTGATCTGGATAATCAAAAACGAAAATTCATTTAGTTATTAATTCTTCCAGCTCTGATTTTGGCCGCACGTATACCAGTTCATGGTTTTTGGTTGGAAGAAGTCTCCAAACCTACCCATTTCTAAAAAACTGCAGTGCAATAGAAGTAGTAATTAGCCTATTCCATTATTAACCAATACAGCGTTTATCCTCCTCGTGCAATAGAAGAACTATTATATACTGAAATTGTAATTATAAACGATGACTAAATAAATGGTAATGAATTGAATTGAATTATAAAACATACCATATATCTATTTATCGATATTTGTTACGATTGGGATCTTTATATAGTGAGCTTAATTCACGTCCATTTATACAATATCGATTCTAATAAACGTGTTGTGTATTTAGTTTTACCTCCAATTGCTTTTTAGATTTTAATGAAAATTACAATCGGAATAAACTTAATTGCAATATATTTTTGTAAGGATTTTTTATTATTTCTTTATTAGCAAACGCTGGATATATATAACGGCACAAACCAGTCATTAATAATAATCTCTATAGTTGTAAATACGTTAAGTTATGTAACAGTAAGTGCTATATTTATTGAGGCGTGTTTTATTTTGTAAATAACAGAAATAAAATTATAAACGTTAAATAATACATTTTTCGTTTCTGCTCAATGTATATTGATTGTGAACATTATGTGAGTGTTTTTAATAATTGAAACATTGTTCTCATAAGGTATATGTGTTGACTTTGTTAAATAAGAGCCGCGGGACGGGTATACACATAATTACTTTCTGCAGATAAACCTCTGACAGAGATAACGTACCTAGACAAGGTTTTAATTGACTGTAAATAGACAGTTAGAATCAATTTAATGACAGCTGTAGAATCAGGTGGGATTATTACGAGATTTAAGCTGAACAAACTTGCAATTGCAGTAGGTTGTTCAGTTATAGTGTTACGAACTAAAGCTCTATCTACACTATCAAACTAGTTTCACCAAAAAAAAAGTACGATATGCCCCAAAATATGGTAGTGATATGCCTAAATGTGCTAGTGATATAATATCATCATGTTCATATATGGTCACATCCCATTTTGTTTTCACATAAAATGTGATAGTGTGGACAGAGCTTTAAGTTGTTTTAAAATGGGAAAGTGGTGCGATAAGGTTTTTGAGTGTATATATATAATTGATATTACGTGTTTCACGTCATGAATGTGTATAGTTAGTGTAAAATGTTGTAATGTTATACGAATGTTTGTTATTTCGAAAATCACATGAATAAAGATGCTTTTTGCAGATAAAGTATGTTTTATACGAATTTTGAAAAGAAACTTGTCTTTATTTTGGTATTGGTATAGTGGAACGGTAGACTAAAACCAGTCTTGTGGGCCTATATTTATTTTTTAAGTATAGTAAATAATGGCAAATTTTGTGATCACAGGGCCTAATGATTGATGTGGACGACGACGAGGACGGCGGCGACGACAAATACGAGGACGGCGACGACGATGACGGTGGCGGCAACGACGACGTGGTCGGCGGCGACGACGACGATGGTGATGATGATGATGATGATGATGATTGATTAATATGATCACACGACATTTGATTCTATTGTGATTATACATTGAACTTCGTTAAAAATTCTCCGCATATAAAACATTTACGTTGAGCAAGTTCAATAATAAATTTATTTTCAAATGGTGGAGTCTAGTCCTCCGCTTGATATAGGAAGTCTATACTTGCTATGAGATCAATCGACGTGATTGGCCTCAACCCCACCCACCTGCCAAAAAAAAAATGAATTCATGGTCTTCAGCATTATCCATGGATTCTCTAACCCTTTCATCACATCATCATTTATTAACTTCTAAAGCTCTGTCTACACTATCAAACTTTATGTGACAACAACAATGTGATGTGTCCATATATGGACACGGGGATGTCACATCACTACCATATTTGGGCACATCACACTAGTTTGATAATGTAGACCGAGCAGTCGTTCCAGAACAATGTATAATATAATATCTTGCAAACGTAATGAACTACTTATATTATATTCAATACACTTTAATATTTATTTTTTTATTTATAGCACGTACAAAAAACAGTTGTTTTCAATCCGGATTAGCTTTCAAACAGCAGATGCATTTTATCACTTGGATTGTTTATATCTTAATAAAATTGAGTTACAGATTTTAAACATTTACTAGGTGCAACAGTCGGTTTCATTTGTCTCCTAAAATGACAATATAATCTAATTTACAATCACGAATGAGCCAAGCATTATTTATATGGTAACCGGTTTTACGTCAGAGCCTAACTTTGAGGATTTGTTTTGTAACAAATAAAATTATAAGATGAATGTAAATTACAGTAATCAAAATGTGTAGTAGTAAAAAAAGAACACGTGATTAATAAGAAGCGTTTTAACGAAGCAGCTTGGCAACACGACCGAACTCACACCCCTAGTATCTAAATACAAGCTCTGTGTCCACTACCAAACTCGACTACACTACGAACATTGTGATGTGCCCAAATATAGTAGTATACTATGCCCAAATATGGTAGTGATACATGACATCATCATATTCATATATGTATTTCGTCACATAAAGTTTGATAGTGTAGACAGTGCTTAACATCGACAGCCCTCAACCAATACAGCAAGAGCTGTAAAACACGTGCCAATTCCATCCACGAACACCTATAGCACCGAACACCCATAGCACCGACGACAACTTCCTATATATACGTTTGCAATTTTTTTAAATATTATTCATACCTCTTGTGAAATATACAAAATATTCATGACATCTTCAACAGCGTCGTGTTTACTGCATTCGAAAATGCAATCAAATTCTACTAATTTAATACTATTTTGTATCTGGCTTTAATACACATGTCACTCTGTCAAATCCCATGGTATCAACATCGATATCAATGATACTTATTAGCATCTTTAATGAATTTGTCTCCAATTTTCTTTTTGAAAATCTAGCTTCGTCGTACATAGCCTACCACTAAGTATTAGCTTTGTTCCCACTAGGAGATCAGGGGCGAAATGTGTGTGACCGTCTTCCGTTCCGCGAAACAGAATAAAGGGTAGCTTAATTCCCACTACGACGCAACGCAACAAGGACGTAAACGCAACGCAAGCGTGTTGACCAATTACAAGCGACAATTCGAATAATCCATCGCTTGTGATTAGTCAACTCACTAATGCTTGGTTCCCACTAGAGACGTAACGCCAGGACGTAACGCAACGTAAGTGATTTGACCAATCACAAGCGATTGATTATTCAAACTGTCGGTTGTCATTGGTCAACTTGCTTGCGTTTCGTTTACGTCCATAATACCCGGAGCTACCCGGGCTTTAACTCCAAAGGTACGGGTGCGTGTAGTGTGAATTCGGGTTTGTTTGTCCTGTCCATTTGTGTGTGTTAAAATAACTGCAATATTTTGTTGAATTTTCTGCAAATTTTTCAATGGCTGTTTTACCCTTAAACTATATAAACTTTAAACGTTTATTTTAAACTGGTCTTTTAATAGAGGGGGGACATTTGAAGGAAAATATTGTGTCCACTCAAACCATGGTTCCTAATTAAAAGAGCATAGAGTGGTAAAAGATAGACGATCATCCGAAGCTGTGGTACATTGGTCTTTAATTGGAGGGAATCCTGTATTTACACCAATTCCAGAATTAGAAATATCATCAACTAGTGTTATTAACATCAGGATATTAAACATTTTTTGGCACAAATTTATTTAATCTAAATTATTCAAATCTGAAAACGTTCAAATCCGGCTCAGAATATTTTGCTAGCGGCATTCTTTAAAAATATTTCCAAAGATTTGTTTTATTTAAATAATTGATGGCGATTTATGATGTAAGATGAAGTTTAATTTCATTCTAAAATTATTTTCAATTAATATAAATTGTAGGCTTAATATATAGTTCTGTCAAGGTGAACGTGATTTGTCGAAATGGCATCACACCGTTTTGGAGATCAAAAACGTTATATGCCTTAATAATATTGATAATAGTTCGTTCTTTGCAATATTACCCAGGTCACTTTTTGGATCAAACACGTATGGAAACATACATACTCCCATGACTTGTTTAATCGGCAGTTGAGAGAGACAAACGTAAGTAAAGTGTCTTGCCTAAAGCGTGGTTCTCACTAGCACGCAACGCAGCGACGTATCGACGCCAAATGCTGTATTGCGTAATCACAAGTGGGAACCGACGACACAACAGTGCTGCAAACATCGCAGGTTTGATTTCACGCAGGCGAGGGAAAACAATTATAAAGCTTGGTTCCCATTAGAACGTAACGCAAGGACGTAAACGCAACGCAAGCGTTTTAACCAATGACAAACGAAGTTATAGACAGTTAGCAATCACAAGCGAATAAGCCATCGCTTGTGATTGGTCAATTCACTTGCGTTGCGTTACGTCCTTGCGTTGCGTCGCTAGTGGGAACCACGCTTAAGTAAGGATAACTCTCAAAGTTTAACTCTTTAAGTCATGGCCACTAATGTGAAACGATAAAAATAAAGAAAATGAAATAATAAAGAAGGTTATATTAATCAAATCAATTTTTGAACGTGCAGTGCAGCTGTATCTATATTGAAATACTCTTTGAAAGTTTAAACACATTTTAAAAATTATCTGCCATGTTCAAACTAAAATATGATTTGATGACGTCAACAACAATAAACTAGCTTCGATTACTTTATTATTATTAGTGTATGAAATTCTGTATCACACAATAATAGTTATAAGACCGTAAAAAAGAATACGTTGGCCTACTACATGCTGAACTTTACCACATAAAATAGCCATAAAACGTTTTCGTGCGTACAATAGTCGTTTGACGTTTGTACGCGCGCGTAAACTAATTATGAAAAGCAATAATAAGAAGCGACACTATACTATACATGAAATGCAATATATAACGCCGTGTATAGCAATAGGCCAACTGTTATTCAATTGAAATCTAGGCGTTTTTGTATTGTTTTAATCATTCTTTTGATAGTTATAATGTTTTTTCTTCTTTGCTTATGTCTTGTTCATCGCCATGTTCTTTGCATTGTTTAATGCAAGCAGAGTTATTCTACATTAATTAATTAATAAAAATTAATGTTTCACCACGTGGTATCAATGACGTACTCAACAAAATACATACTGGGAGTGATTATATTTCAGAAATGTCAAATTGTTAATTTGAACAAATTTGAAATTTGCTCTTTTAAAAATAATGTATACTTTCATTTCTAAGAGAGAATAAACAAACTAGAATGAAATTATTATTTATTTTTATATAACCATTGATACAGATTATAACTTTTAAAAAACAACTAGAAAATCTAGACTTTTTTTTAATGATGATGTTTGTTTTCTTATACTTAGGAATAATTCTGACGTGTGGTAAGAAAATGGTGAAGCACTTAGACATATATTTACTGCTCGCAAAAGTTTTAAATACACAGATTTATTTGCTAAGTTGACAACTCGGGTTAGTTCAAATTGATCAAGTATGAACTTTGATTAAATTTAGACTCATTTAAAGATATGTTATTGTATTTTTGTACTATCTACTATATGCTCGGATTAGTTCCAATTGATCATGTTTGAACTTTTATTAAATTTAGACTCATATTATAAAGATATGTTATTGTATTTTTGTACTATGTACTACTTATGCTTATCATCTCACATTCATCATCGTTGTTACACTAAAGCGCGCGTTCTATTTCGCGCACCATTCATTCTTGTCTGGGTACGGTATAGTGAGCATGTGTAGTTTAGTACCCCGTATGTGTATTGCCTTCATGAATAATTGTGTGTATTTCTTTTATGATTATGTATAGGTATAGTTATTGTTATTCAATTTGAACAAAGATTGAATCGAAAAAAACACTTATTTAATAAAAGTGTGATTGTATCCATTACTTTTTTTTGGTGATAATCTTTAAGAACAATTACTGTAATTAGTATTTTGTAGAAATCTGAAACGTAAAGATATATGACAATCATCTCTTGAGCATTCAACAGTAGTAGTTTAATATCAATGTAATTAAAGACTAATTAGACAGATTATTATCAAACTGAGTAGCTGTCGTGTTTGCCAGTAGTTCGGGCAAAATGTGTAAGCATTGGTCAAAGTGTTACTTAAGACAACGGTAGCTATGTTAAAATTAGGTCTATGCCTACAGAACATTGAAGAAGCTTCTGAATTCATTGCAGCATGGAGGGCCGGGAGGGGAGAGTTATATAAGAATACGTAAACTCTGTCTCTATCAAACTTTATGTGAAAATAAAATGTGAAGTGCCCATAATAATGAACATGATGTCATATCACTACCATATTTAAACATATCACTACTATATACCATATATGGGCACATTTTTTTGTCACATAAAGTTTGATAGTGTAGACAGAACTTTAACGTGACTCAACAACTTATCAGCAAATTTCTGTTCTTTGAACTGTAGACTCAGTGGCTAGTTTTTAGAACACTTAGGCTATATACACAGTATCAGTTACAAAATTCTTTTTGCAATATTTCAATGTTTTTATTTTTGGTCAAAATTAATAACTATTATGTGACATTAAACAAATGTTTAAAAATATTGTTTTGCGGACCTTTGTGGCTTATTTAAATATCTCTATACATAAAATTACAACGCATATTCTACGAACATAACAGGGATATTTGTGGTTTATTTAAATCTATACATAAAATGAAAACGCACATTCCACGAATAAAAACGCATAATTAGGCAAAAAAATAATTAATATTGTTAAATGTCTTTAAGTTCATTAAGAGTCAATTCAACAATGACGTATATCAAATTATGTCTTATTTTAAAATATGAAGGATTCGCAGTTCATTGTTATGTAAATGCCTTAATCAAAGCCAAAGAATGTATCAATTTTGCTTTATTTCAACGATATTAGATAAGGTAAACTTACAGCTGGACAAAATGTAGACTTGTCCCAAATCTTTTTTATGTTAGTCGATTTTTGCCTGAAAATACGAGCTCAAATATGAAACGTCATATGTGCCAAAATATGTATTTTTTTCCTAACATTAAGTCAAAACTCCGTCTAGAACATAGACTAGACAAAATGATACCAGTTGATATTCAACGCCCTTTTACTAAAATTCCAATAAAATGAACTTTAAGAAAACTACACATGAAAACATTAACATTAAAAATAGAACTACAATTCGAATGTTTCATGAATATGCCTGGTAATGTATATGATATTGTACACTTAAGGAATCCATTACACCTTTCGAAAGAGTAGGGGGTTATACCCTGGTGTACTGGTCAATGTAGCTCCTGTCGTTGTGGAAAGACGAATTGGCGACGTTTGGTGGCAGAACTCGACACGAAGAAAGTTTCGCTTCGTTTACACCTGTGCGCGATTCAGCTCAGTAGGCTGCAAGTCACAGGTCATTTCTCAATTTACACTTACACTATTAAATCCGTATTAATTTACATGATGATAGTAATTAACCAAGAAGAGTGGAATTATATGTAATTTCACTTTTTCCTGGTAAACAGATTACTTTATCAATGTACTCATCTATACGATACTATTCTGTTCTATTTTCTAGTGTTATATCTACAAAATAATAATTATAATAATTATTTAGTTTAGGCCTATAAGGCCTATGCATGTTTGGTTGTTCACTCTGTATATTTTGGTTTGTTCTTTTGATATGCATAGGCCTGCATTTTATGCTACTGTATATTGTATTTAGAATATATATTTGTTTTTTTCGGTTTATAAATAATAGCGATTGGTAGTTGTTAAATTATTAATATATCTGAAGGTTACTTGTTTATGACTGCCTATAAACATTTCTAATCCAGATCTCATTAACAGCCTACGCAAAATAAAAACAATAAATGACAAAAAAATATTATTTTCCAAGCGTGAAATGAAGCTCGTAAAGTATAGGGCTTATAAGTCTGGTCGTCGTATATACTTTTCTAAATATGGAATTTCATCAATAAATGCTATTACTAATTTATAATACGATTATAGAGGTAATACGAATTCTAAATGGATGTAAGTGGATTGTAATGAAAAACAACTTCACAAGTTCGCAAACTTATAAGAGCATGTACTAATGTGTTGGACCACATGTTGTCAAAGTCAATTTTGGTGGAGTGCTATTTTGTTTGAGCAAACTTTGTTAGACATTGTTGGAGTGAGCTTTTTCAGAGCACACTTTAAATGCACTTTGTTGGAGATTAGTTTGTTAGAGTGTAGCCTAGATTGTTGGCGTGTACCGTACTTTGATGAAGTGTACTTTGATGGAGTGTACTTTGTTAGAGTGTACTTTGTTGGAGTGTACTTTGTTGGAGTGTACTTTGTTGGAGTGTACTTTGATGGAGTGTACTTTGTTAGAGTCTAGCCTAGATTGTTGGAGTGTACCGTACTTTGATGGAGTGTACCGTACTTTGATGGAGTGTACTTTGTTGGAGTGTACTTTGTTGGAGTGTACTTTGTTGGAGTGTACTTTGTTGGAGTGTACTTTGTTAGTGTGTACTTTGTTGGAGCACACTTTGTTAGAGTGTACTTTGTTGGAGTGTAATCTTTCAGGGAGAGTACAAACATTGTTAGAGTGTACATTGTTGGAGTGTACTTTGTTGTTAGATTACACTTTATTAGAGTGTAGCCTACATTGTTGAAGTGTACTTTGTTATATCACAATTTGTTAGAACACACTTGTAAAAGCATGGAACATTTATTAAGGCATACTTTTAAAACTATTTTGATGACTCAAATCATGAAAAACACATGTTATGCAGTATCATGGATATGTCTATGCTGACATTATTGTTACGGTGGGGAATGGGTCAAGCAACTCTCCTATAAGTGTGAAACAAATCAAATATAATGTCCTACATCGTGTCACATTAAATATTCTTGTCGAGTGTTTAAACTTCGTTTGCAATGTAAAATATAAACTAATAAAATGCATAGATTAATTAAGTTTACCCATAATGTTCTCAACCTTCTTAAAAAAGTTACCATATGACTTGACATACATTGTTGGTTCAATCAATCACCATCATATCGAGTAAAAAAAGAATCTTATTTCTAAGCCAACTTATCGATTGTACTTGCCGTGGGCCTGGTAGTTTTACACAACTTGACTACAGCTTATGATATTTTTAATATAAAAATTATTATTTTATATTCTGAACTCGAATAAATGATCATTAACGATCACAAAAGTAGGTCAATATGTATTTACATTTATAAAAACATATCATATATATATATAAAATATACAATAATAATAAAAACTCGTATTTTTAACTCCAATTTGTATTTTTATTTGAAACCTGTCGGATAATTACAGATTAATGTATACATATATTGACTGTAAATTTATTGAAATAACCAGTTTATTGGTTCAAACATTAACTTCACAGTAATAAAACATGTGAAACAAGCAGTTTATTTAGGGACCATGTCAATACAGTATTCTACTGCAGTAACTGCAGTTCCGGTTTTTTTACTCTTAAACAAATATTATGTAATTATTTAGTAAGCTTTTTTTCATAAATCATATAATACACACTGTTTATATACAGTGACTCCCTCATAAACCTGTACGTTGAAACTAACTAAAAATACGTTATTTCAGTAGACAATGTGGTTACTGCAGCAACTGCAGTAAACTCATTGTTACAAAATCCATTACTCTTCAGTACATTTTATTTGCAACAAACACTAAAAAGATCATAACTAAACTTGAAAACATCAATGTTTATTTATTTAACAATGTCATACAAAATAAACCAACATGGTTTTTTGTCCTTTATAAATAATACTATTTCTTGACTTCTCCAGATGTGTGCATTGTACAGGTGTCTTAACAGTAACATTGTTTGAATTTGTATTGTTTTATTCGTGTATGGCCACAGGAAAACAACCATGTGTTGATCTGGGCCTCCATGGTTAAATAAAGTTGAATTGAATTGAATTGAACTCCCCCTTCATTGATAATGAAATACTTCATTGATCTGAGGTGTTTTTAAAAATAGACTCATACAATATACTCATATCTGAATTGCGACAGTCCATTTCTTTTACCTAATCTCCAAATCAGTTCAATATTGGATCACATTAATGAATAGGAAATTGAACACTAAAAAATTTAATTTATTCCCACTAGGATTCCATGACGAACAAACACCAAAGTAATCTGACCAATCACAAGCCACAGTTTGAATGACTCTTTGCTTGTGATTGGTCAAATTTCTCCTTGCACAGATAAAACAACGTTTTTGTAAATTTGCAATAGATGGCAAATGTGTGAAAGATTCGCAATAGTTTCATAATCACTAATAAGAAATGTACATTTACTACATAGGCTATAAAAATATAGATTAATAATAATATTTAATCATTAATACTAATAAATTATAATTATAAAATTATAAAGAAATTGCCTCTCGTTATTTAGAGTCAGTTTTATACTATGTTAAAGAAATTATTGTTTTACAGAATTGGCCTACACAAGTATAAATAAATATATGGAACACTCTTAATAAAAAATATGTAAAAATAATTAATTAATAACTATACAATTCTGTGCAATTAAAATAGTCAGCCAATGCAATACTGTGAAATTATTTCTTTAATGTGAATAATCAGTTGCAATTAATGTTTCAGATTTGAGAGAGTATTGAACAAACAGTAAATGTGTGCTGGCCCCGTGATTTTTTTCCAAAAACTTTCTCTAAAGATCTGATTGTAAAGAGTATATTTCCTAAATGTAACTAAACCCTCTAAACTATCTCAACTATTAAATGTTTCGAACGGAGGGCCCCAGTGTCACAAGGTATACATTCAGCCAATACTTGACAAAAAATAGTTTGATCTGTGTCCATGTCTGCATTATGCATATACATCATCATGTTCTCCCTAAGACGAGGTGCTTTCCCTCCGATTTTTAGAGAAAGTTTTTAAACCATGCGTGCTGGTCATAATACACCTCATATCACTAGACACGTCCATTGAAAAGAACAGTTTTAGAAAGAAAATCGCATCTAAAAACAGAATTCATATTTCCTTCAACTGCTTTTTACTGTCCTTTGTTACTCAATCTTCGCTGTCACTGTCCCTATTATCGGTACTTGACTCGTCATCATCGTCTTCTACTACCACCAGTGTTTTGTTGTACCCGTGTGCCGTTTTATTTGCCCCATCCTTTCGTGCTGGTTTTGGCATTTTGTGAGTCAGTACTAGTGGGTATATCTCTTCAATAGCTCTCTGTATGTTGGCAACTGCTGGTGCTAAAAAGTGATGTTTTATAATAAATTAATATCAGAAAATGTATTACAAACAGAACATGCTTAAAGCTCTGTCTACACTATCAAACTTTATGTGACAAAGCAATGCGATGTGCCCATATATGGACATGATGATGTCATATCACTACCATATTTGGGCACATCACACGTTTTTTGTCAAACTAGTTTGATAGTGTAGACAGAGCTTTAAAGAGCGGTATAAAAGTGGTTAAATTGTATTGAAGCAGTGTAAACAAATTTATTTTACCAGATGTCAGTACTATAATTAATTTACCAATGGTGTTTTCAATTAATTCTCATGTCTTGATGGTTTTTGAATAGATCAAATTGAAATAACTTAATATACAGTAGGCATGATGTTGTTAAACATCCTTTCTAGCCTGGGATTTGTTGATACGTTGAATTTTGTGTTGGTTTTGTTTAATACAAACAATGTAAAATATCTCATGGACAAAAACAGTTTAAAATATGGGAATATCTTCTTGTATAGACACTGTATAATGTATGTAGACAAATGAAGGAAGTATTAAATGACAAAATAATTAAACACACTTGATAGACACATGTAATAGAAATAATATAATGTTACAGTTTTCATATTGTTACTAGCAAAATAAAAGGAAAACATAATTATGTCACCTACAGCTAAGTATCAACAACCAAGTTATTTAATTTAAACTTTTTCAAGATTACTCCCAAAGTGTCATCTAACTGTATATCAAAGCACATTATTGTAGATGATTTCCAGTATTAATTTTCACATTAAATGTGAATCTAAACCATGTCTGATAGTTATTGAACATACTTAATGAAAACAGGCTCTTGAGTGTCACAACTAAAATGATTTAAAAGAAGAATGTGACTGAACTTGTCTTATTACTACTAGCATCAAAAAACAACAAAGTACATTAGTACAAAAAGAATATTTATGAACTACTTTGCGCGTAAAAACAAAAATCAGATTTCAGATAAAATCTGGGTGTACTTACTGATGGAAATTGACACATTTATTTAAAGAAGGTTATTTGTACTGTAATTAAAATAAATATGGTCTCTGCTGTACCCAGCACAATATAAAGCACTGTGAGAATGATTGTTTATCAGCGCTGTATAAAATCACGCTATTATTATTAATTAAATCGTAAAAATCATGAAAATAAAAGAATAAACTGTTTGGAAGGAGAGATGATGGCTATTAAAATCAATACAATCCAATCCGGGGCTAAACGCACATATATTTATTTAATACAGAGATTACTGTATGCATTAGCCACCTATCAAAATTAAACGAGGCTAAAATTAGTAAAATAACAAATAGAACGTTATACTTAGCATTTATATTATAGATTATTTTTTTAAATAAAACAACTTAAACCCATGGTATTAGAATGTTTTTAAATGATTTTGAAATTTAAACAATTTGACAAATTCACTGGTAGTAGCTGAAATTTTAGTATAAAAAAGATAAGAAACACAGTCATCTACTTTACAAAAAAAATTATGTCCAATCTAAAGCCAATATGGACAGGATGATTTCATATCACTACCATATGTAAGCATATCACTACCATATTTGGGCACAAAAACTCCCTCCTGTACGTCTGTAGGCTCAAAACAATGACTAAAAAATATTATTAAATATATTCAGCATTCAGTCAGTTTTAAATTAACTGACTGAACTACATAATATATTCCATTTAAAATCTGTTTTCAAATCCCTTTTTCGAGCCAGTACGTAAAATGTCAATTCTGTGATTTATCCCATTTTTTGTTTATGCCGTGATTTACAACAGTATTAACCAGATTCTTTGCTTTGATTAAAATCTATCCATCTAGTAAATGTATTGATGGTAATACCAGTATTTAAGTCTATGGCATTTTGATCTTTAGTTTTAAATCAAGATACAATAGAAGATATCATTAATGTCAGGTATAAATAATTAAGATTTTGACCTTCATAGTAAAGTGTAGTTATAAATAAAATATATAAAAAAAACAATAAACACAAATAAAAGATGAAAATGACATGCAACCTAAAAACAAGTAAATTGAAATACAGAATGGTACATATTGTTGCATCTCTGTAATTTGAAATAAGAATTTGACATTTGTATGCAACAAACAAACTTATTTCTTTATAAATACTAATATAAATATAACTATATGATTGCAGTACACTGAATATATCTATTTTATTGTCATCGTTTTTGTTTTATTATTATTTTTTTTATTATTTTAAATAGTCAATTTTTTTTAGTTTATATGGATGTGTATGTCAACTTATATATTATATTTATCTATTTTTTTAGTTGTAATTGTATCTGGGTTCTTTCTTGAGACAAGAAACTTGATTTCTTCTAAAGAAGACCCTAAATGATGGTTTATTAGACACCATGTTCCTTTAAGTACACACCTACAGTATGTTATATTGTACAATAATATGCCATTATTGAATAAATAAATGTATTTTAAACATTTTTAATTTAAACATGGCTGTCACGTTATTTTGCTCAATACTATAAAAAGGCTGTCTTATTAGCAGACATAATACAGCAGATGAACCTCTAATAGAGGGACATCTTTAGGACCCAACAAAGTGTAGTATATCCACTGAAGATAGGAGTGTTAATTTCCCTCATTTGTTTCAAAATAGACTTCGATAACTCCAAGGGAGCCATATTTAAAAGGTCAATCGGGACAAAACAGTTTTATCTAGGCGCAAGGCTAGTGCGATGGATGTAAATTTAAATCATCGCGCTAGCCTAGATGAAAATTTGTGTCCCGATTGACCTTTTAAATATGGCTCCCTCTGGAGTTATCGAAGTCACTTATTAATATAGTATCTGTGAATGGGGGGGGGGGTGTCCCAAAGGAGGAGTTATACTGTATTGAATCAGAAACTAAAAGAAAAAAAAATATTAAATTAGGGTCCAAGATGATGATGAAAAAGCAAGAATATTAAAGGATCAATAAAAAAAAAGTGTGTACAAGATGAACAGCAATAAACTGAATTTAATGAGCATTTGAAATTCTATATTCCTAAACAATAAAACAAGCTATATTATCTTATAAACATATCACGCACATGGGTATGTGAAACATAAATAAGGTAATCAAAGATTATAAAAAAAAAAAATTATTATTCATTATGATGAAGCCTCAGGACAATTGACAGCAAGATATATTACACATGACATTTCAAACAGCACCTCCATTATAATATCTACTGGACTTTTAACTTAAGAACAAGGTTAAAGCTAAATAAAAAATATATATGTACGCTTTAGAGTGTTCGATCATTTTATAAGAATCTGAGGATTTTAGTTTTATATAAGATAAGAATCAACAATTTCTAGAACTTTAAATAATTCAGGGCAGTATTTATTTATTTATTCAACTTTGTTTTACCAGGGTACTGTAGCTCTAACAGCTACAGCAGTAAATCTGACTTGATGAGGCCCTCAGTATACATTGGAGGTAAAGTCAAGACCTGTATTTATTCTGAACGTAGGGGAATGAGCTGTTAGGAGCTCATTGTACTAAGCATTGGCATTATGTGGTAGAACGTAGGGGAATGAGCTGTTAGGAGCTCATTGTACTAAGCATTGGCATTATGTGGTAGAACGTAGGGGAATGAGCTGTTAGGAGCTCATTGTACTAAGCATTGGCATTATGTGGTAGGGTGACCAGTTCCTTTCCATGACAGAAAGAAAGGGTGTCCCCTTAATAGCGGCGCGGGTTTGCTGTAGTATTAAAATAAACAGTACACATTTATTTCCTTTGTTTTGGGAGAAAGTGTTCCACCCCCTCCTTAGTTGAATAGCAGTGTTCAAAATGAGGATTTAAACATATTTTCAATTTAATAATTTAATCTTCAAATGTAATTGGTACATTGAGTCTTAAAGTGTGTCCTACATGTTGATATATTTTTAATAAAATTATAAATTGAAAATGGATGGGAAAAGCGCTGGAGGAAAGAAATGCATTTAAAGCAGGAAATGTTTAACATTGAGCAGGTGGGCAGATGAAAGAAGATGGAGAGTAAAGGAGTCAAAATGAGAAGAATAATAGCGCATGGTATCAAGGAGTTATCAGCAGAATAACCTTTTGTTTTGTCTCAAAAGTTATCTGACCAAGTAGGATCAAGCCATACAATGTTAGATGAATGTTATCAAGAGGACTGCATTGCTCGTCAGATGCTAGTCTACTACATTGTAAAAATAGTGTTTAGATCTTAAACATGTATTTTGTACCCACTTTTTCCATGTTTAGATATGAACATGTTTAGTTTCTAAATTACATTCTAAATATGTAGTCTGTATCCAACTCAACACATCAATAACGTGTTAATTGTTAAACATGTGGAGCAATATAAAGACACGTTTAGGTTTTAAACGTGTTTAACTTTATTTGCCATGTGTGGAGCTCATGTGTGGAGCTTTTTTCTGCCACAGTAAATCATATGCATGCAACGCTAAACATGTACCTAAACATGTTGAATGAACGTATAGTGACATGTTGACTGCTAAACGATTGGAGAAAAAAGCAACTTCTAGCTATAAACACGTTTTACTCTTAAATGTTAAAGTATGAGTACAAAAATAACAGTAAATTTATGCAAAATAATTGAAAACAGATCATTAAAATACTTAAACTGACAGTAATTTAGCCTGGATCAGTTTAGTTGGTCATTTACTATTTATGAGTGTATTTAACTACATTCATAGTGCATTGTAAGTTCACGACTTTCAAAGTAAAATTCTTTTTGTACTGATTACAGTACTACAACTAAATTGACAGCGCAATTTGTTTTTTGCACCAATTACAACTTGGAACATGAACGTAAGCTATCAGAACATTAATTAAGCTAGTGAGGACGGGAGAGAATTGATTAGAAGAGAATGTGCAGATGTTTGCCGCACTCTATTGGTTTCGATGTAGTCAAGGTGTCGTGTGTACTCTATCAAAAGTTCATAATAACAAAAAATATTAAATAAGATTACTTACACAAAGCATGTGCACATTGTCAAATTACTGTAAGTATAATATTCAATAGGAATTCTGAGAAGATAACATTATTACTGTCAATTGTCATTGTCAATTTGTAGAAATAGACATAAAACATCTCAAACTCTACAGTCAGGTTGGCACACATGTATTTTTTGTTCACATTTTAATAACTGTGCATAAAAATTGTTATCCAATTATTATGAAAAATAAATGAGTTTATCTTGGCTTTCATGGAATTCAATTCTTTCACACTGGCTACTGTAATAAAACTCTGTAGTTAAATACACACTGGGGCACAAACCAAACAAAACACGTTATATGAGAGCTGTGTGTTTGGCTACAGTAGACAGAGGAAGTTTCAAGGGGGAGGGGAAGTAAGCCCTCCCAGCCAGGGCCCCCTCTAAGCCACCCCGCCCCAAAATTTCAAAATCCTGGATCTGCCACTGTTTGGTGATGTAAAAAGGGTATAATTTGTATTTATATGAATGACAACGCTATCTTCACTTTCCTTAGTACCTACTGTAACGTGCTATCATTTTCTGGTGCCTATTGGTACAGTTTGTTTTAACCATAAATTCAGCAAATGTGTTCATAATAGCAAATAACATTTTGATATAGTGAAATACAAGTACTGCTCAATCAAATCCAAGTATTAAAATGTACATTTTTATAGCTTTCTCATAAAATACATTTCTAACTAGCACATCTTGGTCGAGATTTGCGTTTATAACCCAGTTTATTACGCAGCTAAGGACTGTGTAAATGAAATTCAGTACTGTAAGTATTGTACTACTTGCAGACTATACTGTACTTCATTTGGTAAAAGTACAAGCAATATCAGTACACTTATAACCTACTAATACGGTTTTGTTATATTTTTATTCACAAAAGTATACTGCAGTTGACTAGTTGTACAAGTGCCATTGTTAGGGTTAAAATGAGCTTGTTTATTACAAACCTATTTGTGTTTTTCTATATATTCTTTATTCTAACTGAAATATCGTTTCCCTACAAAGAGATTGATTTAAAATGTATGTTACATTACATTACAAATTTGATGTGCTCTTAGAATGAAAACAATGAACAAAACTGTTTACTGTGTACACTAGTGCATACAATGATGAAGATGTCAGAACACATGGTCATTCTTTCAAATTAAAATTTAAGTTTTCACGCACAAATTGGAGTCCGGGACTCGTTTGGTCGAAAAGATACTATGGATTCGTTATTGGCGGATGTAGTATCTTCAAGATCAACTAATCAATTCAAGTCAGTTCTCGAACAGGCATGGTCCAACCACCTCTAAAATTTGCGCCGTATTCAAGATTTGATGTTACTGTATTTTCAAAAAGGGCTTATAGGCATAGCCTAGCCTAGACTCCGGACTCAGGAAATGCTGAGCTCTGGAAACAAGTAAACTATGTGTTTTTTTTTTATTTGATAATGATATTGATAGATCAGTATGAATGAAAATCAAGAAGCAGTTACAACTTGTCAACGCCTATCATATTACATGAATGATAATTCAGGTAGAAACAGTAAAAAAAAAATTTATAAATGTATATTATAATTTCTTTGGTATATTTGGTTTTGAGTTATAAATCAGTGTTTTAGATTGAAAACATAGCGAAAACAAATACAGTATTAGCCTAAGTTAGTTATGAACAGATTTTGGGTAAATGCATATAAAATAATACATAATTGTTGTTAATTCCCTGTATTTGTACTTTACATTATTTCTGAACAATTATGGAAGTGAACAAATCTTACTGGTTTGGATGGAAGTGACAAAAAAAAACAAAATTTGGCAAAAAAGTTGATACCAAACTGGAAAGTGTATAAAATATGATGTGAATATTACAAGTAATCTTAAACAATTTCTCAGCTAATTAATTCACAATACAACCAAATTATTAAACAACCAAACTACGGTACTTTAAAATCCCCCAAAAAAGTGGTTTATAACTGAAAGACTTTTTTAGTGGAAGATTTGAAGCGCAAGAAACTTTTCCCCAATACATACGGAATGGAAAAATAAAGTAAGCCATGGAGAGAGAATGAGAAAACATGACATGATTAATAGTGGAAGTAGACTGTGTGTATTTAGTACATCACAAACTAATACAAGTATATAACCAACAAGACATCTATAAAGCCATCTAATATCTTGTGTGATTGAGAAGTAGCACTAAGATTATTTTATTTGCAATTAATCTTGTGAAATTGTAACATTACAAAAAAGGATCACAGTCCGTAGTAACAAAAACCAAGTACGGAAATCACTATACTGTAACCAAGACTAAGTACGCATCGCTATCACGAATGATAGTGCCGACGAACGCAAGGTGTAAAAATATATTACATTTAATACTGGTAAAATCAATAATGTATATTCGTTTCGCTGTACTATTTATTTATTTATGACTATCTTGTTTGATGATTTTTCAACTATAACTAATCTATGATTAAATTGAAAGAAAGAAAGTGAACATTTTACAGGCCGTTATCTCGCGGAAATCATTCGCATGTTGCATGACAGCCCTTACAAGTATTCAGTTTTCAAAATTCTAGCATTAAGCTACTTATTTCTATCCAAAAATAGAAACATAAAATCTACCTTTAAATCATGTGTTAGGATTGTCAATCAACACAGAAATGTTGCAAGAGAAATTAGAAAAAAAATTTGATGACTTAGGCCTACTTTCAAGTTACGATATACTTCATATTTTATTCACTACTTTCTTAAAAATTCATTTCATAATCATATAAGCCACCTGATACACTTTTCTCCGAATTGACTGATACAATAACATTTTAATTTGATATCGTAAGCTCACGAGGGCACTGTTAATTTTTTTTTAACGGTAAGTGTATGTGTCACTGAACCGTCGATAAACAATGTATCAAATACTTCATTCTGTTCACAATGTTTTATCAATTTACTGTATGTTGTCAAAAATAGTTTAAAACACTACTTTATAAATAACCTTTAAAATACATTATGACTATTTTAATTCTTCTCCTAAATAAATTAAGAGTTTCAATTAGCCATAACCTGAAATGGTTAACATTAAACAATGTTTCGTAATTAAAGCTCTGTCTAAACTATCAAATTAGATTGACCAAAAAAATGTGATGTACCTAAATATGGTAGTGATATGCCCAAATATGGTAGTGACATGCCCAAAGATGGTAGTAGTCCAATACAATTGATATTTTAGGAAGGATATTAAAAGTATTTGAGTGGAAAAACAGTATGATAAAATATACATATTGTAAATAGTGAGATTTCGATTTGCAACGATCAACATCCAAGGTACAAGTTAATAGTCATGTTAATTCATTGTAAGCATACAGGGACACTGGACTGGTTCACTCTATTCCTTGCAACAGTTTTGGTGGTGTCTAGGTTCAAGTGACGATGACACACCGATGTGAACTTATGTTGAAATCCGCCCAATCAAATGTTATTGCTTATATGTTTTTTTTCATACGCATCCAACAGCGAGCATCTCGCCAATCACAGGATGGATACATTTCATTTATAATTTACCATGCTTATAAACTAAGTCTCATTTGAGGCTTAGGGTGTGGAGTTGAAAGAGTTGTGGGTTACAACCCTGGCGGCACTAGGGCAGGATTGAACCCTGGACCTTGAGATTGGAAGGCAAGCATGTTAACCACCAAGCTACAGCTCCACTGTTATCTTGTGAGGTGAGATATTATTTTTTAAAAAGCATACCTGTTACAGTAACACTGCCTGTTGAAAATACTTTGAGCGTAGCTTTTATTGATTTAATTTTGTACGTTACTGCTGGGTGTAATTCTGGTTCATAACTATGAAATAATAAAGTACCGTAGATTAGAAGATTAAATATTAAAAATGATCATAAAATCAACTGTAATTCATTGAGTTTGGTTCACATTAGAACGCAGCCTATGTAGGTGCAAGAAAAGCATAATGACTTGTGAAACCTGCACGTTTTAAATTGTTGAAACATTATTTATGTTTGTTTTTTATTGTTGTTTTAATCTACCAAGCAAAGTGAATTTCCATTTTTATGGACAAATAAAATTTCTTGAATCTTGAATCTGAATAATGCTACAATATACACCGAATCCAATATTATACAAATAATGAATGTTTAAGAGTGCGATGGTACAAATAATTTCATGATGTGAAAGATGAAATGTTCACCCAATCCAATATTATATAAATAATGAATGTTTAAGAGTGCGATGGTACAAATAATTTCATGATGTGAAAGATGAAATGTTCACCCAATCCAATATTATATAAATAATGAATGTTTAAGAGTGCGATGGTAAAAATAATTTCATGATGTGAAAGATGAAATGTTCACCCAATCCATTATTATACAAATAATGAATGTTTAAGAGAGCGATGGTACAAATAATTTCATGATGTGAAAGATGAAATGTTCACCCAATCCATCATTATACAAATAATGAATGTTTATGAGTGCTATGGTACAAATAATGAACAATTTGACATGGCCTTAATTCTGGTTAATATAATAGCGGTCTAACCTTGCTTCTTTTGTATGCGACATGGAAAATTCTGGCAGACGCACACCAAATGGCAATATACATGTACCCAAGACATTCACTACCCTGTAATTGCATAATCGAACCTAAGGATATAGAAATATTAAAAATCAATCATTGAATGTCATATTCAGCATAGTATAGAGAAAAAATGAAAGAGTTTAATTGGGATATTGCCACTAGTTAAATATAACAAAAAAGAAATTTATCTTTTTTGCTGATCCAATAGATCTAACAACGTTTCGCAAACAATCAGTTGTAAGTACTATTTTTAGTACTTTTGATATATTGGATCAACAAAAAAGATAAATTTCTCTTCAAGGATCCAAATGAAATTATTTCCTGATTTTTGTTTTATAACATACCTACTGTTGTAAAGCAAAGATATACAATTAATCCATTGTTTCTATATTGAAACAAATGTTGAGGGCTAGGTCATGCAAAAAGGTCAGATTGTAGAAGTGGCGCAGAGCAGTTATAGTTTTCATTCATGCAATATTCAACGCATCACAGAGACATTCTTAATAATTTAATAACTTTTTTTTAATCTTTCAAAGAATGAAATATTGTTACCATTCAACTAAAGCTCTGTCTTTATGTGACAAACAATTTGCCCAAATATGGTAGTGCTATGCCTAAATATGGTAGTGCTATGCCTAAATATAATAGTAATATGACATCATCATGTCCATATATGGGCACATCACTTTTTTTTTCACATAAAGTGTAGAGAGCTTAATACAGAACATTTATTACTTGAATGGAAACAAATATGAAATAGATTGTAAAGTTTAATTGACAGTATTCACCTTAAAACCTAACCTCTGTAATTTCCTGGCACACCTTCTTGCTGATACCTTTGCATTAGCCTCACTGAAAAAAAAAAATTTTAATAATGGCCAAGTTGATACTTAATACAGGATTATAACACATATTAAGGAGAAACTTTTATAACCCAATGTCCTAAATAGAAGTCGGTCATGTAATATTTCACTCTTTCCTGGTTGAACTATCGTAGGTGTACTATACCTGTCAGAACCAGCAATGGTAACTTTACCAGATGACCAAATGGTTGCTGTAGACCGGGGCCTTCTCATTCTCATCACAACATGCTACAAATAAACAAATAATACATTTTTTCTTGATTAAACAGATCAGTTTTATTCAAAACTTTTATCTTACAAGGAAAAAAAATTAAGATATTCATTTTTTGTGGGTGTTTGTTATGGGCTTCCCACTTTTATTTAATTTGTGGATACATTATTTTTAAATATAATTACTTAAAAACATAATTCTAAAGGAAAAATATTTTGTTATTATATTCTATATAACTCTTTTTCTGATCTTTAATGGTATATACTATTAAAACATTAATAATATATTCAAACATAATTAGTTTGATAGTTCTATACCTAGCGTAAAACCTATAATCGAATATATATAAAATACTTACACCCATCTCACGTTTGTACTCTACATTTTCACCTGTAGTTGCTATCCTACGTAGATTAAGATGGCATCGTAAACCAAACGAACACACAACGTTGTTGATAGCGATCACCAAGTCTTGTTGCACTCCGCTGGTGTTATCAATAGTACCACTTGTCTTTTCTACACCGTTTTGATGGTCATTTGAAACACTACTGTCTGTCTGCCTGTCCGTCTCCTGACTGTTTGTAAGGATTACTGACATACTCCTAATTAAAAATTATGATCTTAAAATAAATTTGATATTCTAACATATATTTTTTATTGCATAAAATTGATTTAATTCAATTTTGTAATCATTTCTAAGAAGCATACAGAAATAATATTAGCCGCAGCAGTACATACTATACACACACACAGGGAGGGCAGGTTCAACTAATTTGGCTAGGCCAACAAGGTAATAATCCACCGTATACTATACGGAGTATGGTCGAAGCGGCCGCCAACCAAAGCGGCCGCCAGTTTAATATCGTCATTTGTATGGAACGCCATGTGCGCTTTAATCTTTGATTGTCGTTGTCAACGCCATGGCCTATGGCGAGTTGAGTTACAGCTGTGTGTATGGTCAAACCAATAAATATAAGCCAAATCATGTACTATCGATCTTTATATTTCTATAATAATTAAGTTTGCCTGCGGATAAATCAATGTATATTTTATTTGTATTTTAATATTAACTAACTAAATATATTTACATTATATACTATCGAATCATTAATAATTTACGTTTGCATCATAATCTACATACTATTGAACCTTTATGTCTCATTTATTACGTACTATTTATTTATTTGTTTATTTATATTTCTTGACCCGACGTTTCTTGAGCACTCTCCTATCGAATCTTTATACAGTGTTACATTAATAATTTACGTACGGTATTGGCGAATATTTATATCTCATTTACATACTATCGAATCTTCATACAGTATTGCAATAATAATTTACGTACGGTATTGCCGAATCTTTATATTTCGTTTACACTGTACTATCGAATCTTGTTTTTATTGAATAGGGTGTGTTATACATTTAAGTGTTATTCCATTGTAATACATTGTTTGTGTTTTCAATGAAGCAACGTGAAGACGAAAACGCGACCTTCTACAGCACTATTCCTATTTACATACTATCGAATCTTTTTACAGTATTGCAATATAATAATTTACGTACGGTATTGCCGAATATTTATATCTCATTTACATACTATCGAATCCATACAGTATTGCATTAATAATTTACGTACGGTATTATTGCCGAATTTTTATATCTCGTTTACACTGTACTATCGAATCTTGTTTTTATTGAATGTGTTATACATTTAAGTGTTATTCCATTGTAATACATTGTTTGTGTTTTCAATGAAGCAACGTGAAGACGAAAACGCGACCGCCTTCTACAGCACTATTCCTGGCCGGCCGCCAGTCGAGTTATTAGCAGAAATTCACGTAATTAATTACAGACACTTGCGTCTTATTTTAGTATTTAAAACTAATTTTAAATTGATCAATATTTATATATCTGAAGGTATAAAACAATTTAGGATATTAAATAAATAAATTGATGTCATCATGTTATTTTAATTAAATTATGTTTGCGAACACGTACTACTTACAGTAGTTACTTTACTAATATATTAATATACAATAACAAATATATATATTTTGATTTGATATATTTTATTGAAAAAATATATATATATTATTCTTAATAATTGGCATATTATATATTATACAATAAAAACACCACAATGTTTTTTATTGACTTTATTAAACATATATATCATTTAGAACAGTTAAAGTAAGTAATCATCGATTCGCCATTTCGTTTAAAAGAAGGTATCACATTCAATCTGTCAAAAAAGAGAATATATTACATAATATTAATAATGTAGGTTGTTATTTACGTCCGAGGAAAAGAAAACCTGTCGATCGAAACAATGACAATCAAAAATGACAAAACAACGACAATCAAAGCGCACACGGCGTTCCATACAAATTACCGTTATTGAACTAGCGGCCGCTTTGGTTGGCGGCCGCTTCGACCGTAATCCTACTATACTAGGCCTTTTGTAGTGACTGACACAACTAGCTAAACCTCCTTCCTAGCTAGCCTACTAGTACTAGGCTGTATAGGCTCAGCCAGACTCAGATCAGACTCTCACTCTCAGTAGTCAGAGGGGGGAGAGAGAGATCCAGCAGGCCTAGGCTAGGCTACTGTACTACTACTACTAGGCCTAGATAGGCCCGGCCTAACTAGCTAGGCTAGTAGGCCCTACTAGAGAGAGGGCTAGCTAGGCCGGCAGCCTAGGCCCTAGCCTAGCTAGGCTAGAGTAATAATAATAGGCCTAGCCTAGGCCTATGTCTTTTTATAGCCATTTAACTAATAATAGGCCTATATGAATTGTTGTATATTTACTGGGGTGATTTATATTAATGATATGCATATAGGCCTAGTATTAGCTTTGTTACATGCTAATTACGTGTTATTTACCCCGTATATTGTATGACAACAAAAGACCGTGACCAAGAATAAGATTATCCGAAGAAGAAGAATTGAACTTCTGCTGTGTGTGTGTGGTGGGTGATGAATCTTGAATCTTTCTATCAAAATAATTACCTAATAAAATCAATAATAATTGATTAATGAAATATGTATTAATTCGTCTAGTTTTATCGGAATTTTAAATCAGTTAAATTTTAATCAATGATTATAATTATATCATTTTAAAGCAAAACTGTTTTTGAATTCTGCAAAGTTCACCAGCATAATCTAAATCTAAAGAGGGAGGTCTTCATCGTGTCGTCGTATCCGTCGTCGTCACAATTTTGCCGGGGTATTTAAATTGAATTTCTCTCTCTGCCTTGCTTCTTGTCTCACGATTTTGTTGCTCTTAAATTCACTTGGTTTTTTTAAATATTCGGCCATTACAATGGAGGCAATTCAACAAAACTCATTTTCAAAACCTCAATCCAAAGTGTTAACAAAGAATAAACCAGTAAGATGTTTAAAACTCTGTATTTTTTCTGTATTTCTGGGTGTAACATTTTCGAGAGTGGGCTGGCTAGAGGGCCTAGCTACTGTAGTAGGCCTCATCTTCAAGCGGCTAGTCTACTACATCTTTTTGGGCTAGGCTAGAGCTCCTCGACCTTGGTCAAGTGGTACCATACCAGTCGACCTAGCCATTACACTTTTTAAATATTAACTTATATTTTTATGACATGACTTGATCCTTTTTTTTATCTAGTTTAGGCCTATTTTTAAATATTAACATTTCTTATTTTATTTTTAGTTAGGCTAAATGTTTTTTTTATATTATTTTTATATAATTTTTTTTAATTTTTGTATAATTTATAACTATTTTCTTCTTTTTTTAAACAGATTTTCCAATATTTGCAGTATATTTTTTCAAGTCATTCATATTTGTAATTAGCCTAATCAATTTAGGCTAGGCCTAGAAGCTTAATTAATGTGTGCATGTATGTAAATTGTAAACCAAAGATCCCTATTTGCACGACCAGGTCGTCTTTGCTGCATCTTCACTCTGTAGTCTATTGGCACAGAGAACTAGACATATGGTTCATCCCCCCAATAGATATACTTTACTTAGACACATGGTCAATTTTTCCAAAAGAAAATGATTTAAAATAATTACACAGACCATGCAGTATGCACTTTTTATAACAACTAATAATTATTCTCATCAGAAACCAGCTGGTCAAGGATTTATTTCAAACTGCATGACAACCATGAATGGTTCAAATAAGATGTTTACCCCACGACCAGAAACTGAAATAAGTAGCACTCTGCTAGGCAGGAAACGAAAAACATTCAATGTAAACTTATGCACTTGTTAATTGTATGACCCACTATATGGCCCCGGGAGAGGTGTGTCATTTACAAATAATTATTGACGCAGAGAAGGGTGCATCAAAAACATAGATGGTATGTCGCATCAATGAGCAATGGTGTGTCAATGTCCATTACTTTACCACCCACCATATCATAAACAACATGGTCACAGTGCGTCTAAATGAGTTTGTCACTTCACCACTAATGGCAAGTCATATTTTTGACGCACTGGTGCGTCATGGTATTCATAAGGTATGACAAACATCAGACATCCACCCGGGGGTCGTATAATGGGTTATAGTGTTTAATTACTTGTGTTTATTTTCTAGTTATATTTTGAAATATCCACTTAAAATGAAAATCATTTTATTTCATTGATATCAACAATATTAAACCAGTTCAACTTGAAATATAATTTTAAAGGAATTGGATAAACAAATGATAAAAATTATTATCAAAATTTATATTGTGCTTTCTGGAATATGTTGGTTAGCACTCGTAAAACAATATTTTTCTTTTTAGTCAATAGGAGAGGGATCACCATTGCTTTTAAATAAACGTCAATCGTTGAAAGTATTACAACCCATTGCTGGTAACCAAGATGGTCTTATTGGCAGGAGTCCTCAGAATGATCAGGTTAGTATATATTTCATATGAAACCCAGGCCCTTGGTTCATATAGAGTGTTGGTTTGCTTGTTGAAGTCTTCAAATCCATGCCTTATAAGCTGACTTTTAAGTTTGAAACAAGCTACCGTAAAAATCTGTCTGACAAACAATGTGATGTGCCCATGGATTTTTTATAGTGTTTGTAGACAGAGCTTAATATTCGATTAAGGCATGGAATTCTGATTTCATTTTAGGATATCAAAAATCTGAAAAAAAATTTAGTTGGCAATTCTAATTTGGACAAAAAGGAAAGAAAGGCAGTGAAGGAACAGAAGTCAAAAAGCAGTAATAAAAAGTCAAAGTCAAATAGTAAGACATCTGGCAGCATAGGTATCTTTGTGGATCCCACAAACCCTAGCAGTTCAGATGATAGCAGCAATGAAACTAAGGTCAGTCTTTATCTCGTATTTCTCTTTTTGTTTTAGGTTGTTTTGTATATCGTAATTATTCGTAAATTATACTCAACAATGTTTGCATCAATATGTCAATAAACATTCATATTTTTCTGTGGCTGTGGGAAGAAATTTATTATACTATATATATTTGCTTGTTTCTTAAGCTCTATCACTATCAAACTGTATGCGACAAAAAATGTGATGGGCCCATATATGGACATGATGTCATATTACTACCATATTTGGGAATATCACTGCCATACTTGGGCAAATCACACTTTTTTTGTCAAACTAGTTTGATAGTGTAGACAGGGCTTTATAGATAATTGAATGTCCTCTGAGAAACTTTAGAATAAATATTTCTATGTTGACAGTTTTTGTGTTTTAATAAATAAATTTAAGATTTTATATTGTTGAAATTGTATATTTTATATTTGAATTCTATATTTTTTTATCTTTATTTGCTACAAATTTTTATTTTTTATAGAAAAAAACTACCACTGACAACAATGATGTCTATGCAATGATGACTAAAGGTAACCTTTTACTAGATATTGTATTGTTTAACTACAAGACATAACTTTATCAATAGCCTAATGCTCTATCAAAAAACATTGATATTTAATCTAATTTATAGGGAATCATTTTGCGTTAAATGATTGGTTTCATGATTTATTTTGGTGTATATACATTTTCTGAAAATTCTTTCAATAGACATCACAAACAGCAGATAAAAACACAGCATGTTAATTACTAATTTCTTTTCAGATGAAGCGCCAGAGAGCTATTGGAAAGAAATTGCAGAGGAGAGAAGAACAGCGCTTGCAGCTACTCTAGAAGAAAACAAAAATGTGAGGCTTTTCCTGCGGTTTATTTTGAGTTTATTTACATAGTACACAGCAATGCAACCCCCTACTCTTCTGAAAGATGTACTAGACCTCTAGTTTTAAGTCCTTAACTGAGAAGACTTGTTCTACCTCCAGAACATTAATTGAAGAGTGGCTTGAACCTATTTTATAGGATTTTAGGTTTATGGCGCCCCTGCCTTAACCAAAATTGAAAATCTTAATTGTGGGATAGGACGTTTTGCATTGTAGGCCTACTAATTTATTGGAAATGAATTAATGTTTTGATAACTGTAGCATTGAAGCACCCAGCTTAATTAATGCCATAATACAAAATACTTTATTAGTTTCATATATGTACTATATTATTTTAAATTTCAGTTACATAATGAATTGAATAATTTAAAGTGCGATTATGACCGACTAAAGAAAGTAGCCGATCAAGCTGAATACTTTGCAGGTATCATTGAGGTAAGATTAATTTGTCCGTTTTTTACATTTTTGTCGATTCATTTAAATGCACCTACTTTTCCACAATCAATGCAGAATGGATGAGACCATTTCATGATCGAGCTTGATGAAAATAAATGAAGTTCTGTCTACACAGAACTTATCAAACTTTATGCGACAAAAAATGTTGTGCCTATATATGGACATGTCATATCACTACCATATTTGCGTATTTCACTACCATATTTGGGCACATCACACTTTTTCTTCAAACTAGTTTGATGTGTAGACAGAGCTTAATACATTTATTTCCTGAGCATGTCACTCCTTTCAGAAAAGTGCTTGGAATGAAATGTTTAATTTGAAGCAAATGTCGCCCAATTGAACAATATTTGTAATTACTGTATTTTTATCTGCAACATATCTCTTATTTCAGGATCTTCTTGGAAAAAAAGTTGATGATGGCACAGATGACGAGTCGGAAACCAAAAGCACGGAACTAGCAAACGAAAGTCGTAAACGAAAACGAAGTGATGAGGATGATGATGAAACTGGTCTACAACATAAAGAAGCAAAGTTGTACAGCTCAGATGAAGAAGAAACTGTGGAAGATGTAGATGATGAGGATGAGGAAGAAAATAGTCTGTTTGGAAGTTATGTCTAAAATTCAACATCATTTATCATGATTATTGGTGGTTAAATACAAGCCTTCCGTTCCAATAATGAAATGCAATATATACCACAAGAATTTATTTCTTCATTCATTATCATTTTTTCATTTCACAAATGTTTTACTACTAGTGTAGGTTGATTATATGAAGCTCTGTCTACACTATTAAACTTTATGTGACAAAAAAATGCTCATATACATGATGTTATATTACTACCATATTTGGGCCCATCATACTTTTTTGTCAACTTAATTAGTTAATTGATAATGTAGACAGAGCTTTAGACGAATTATTTTTTTTCTTTTAATTCTTTTTTTTAATGTATTAAAAAATGTTGTGTTATATTTAGAAATGTTTCTTTTTATGTTTATAATTAATAATCTACAACAAATAAAATATTTATACGGATCAGAACTTGCTCTGATGTAAATAGTACTACTTACTCACCTTTAATAATTTTGATTTGTTCAATTTGCACTTCTTTAAAAGTCTAAAGAAAAGATCACTTACAATTCTGTAGAAAGCGTATACTATGAACTATCAGAAAATTATACCTCAAATGTTTCTGTAAAGCTTGGTTCCCACTAGAGACACATGCAAGTGATTTGACCAATCACAAGTGACGGATTATTCAAACAATCGCTTGTGATTGGTCAACTTGCTTGCGTTGCGTCTCTAGTGGGAATCAAGCTTTACTGAGCAACTTTAATCATCTGGTCTAATTTTACAAATTGTTTTATAATGTATTTTGGTGTATATACATGTACAGTAGTGTTTAATAAATTGTTAATGTTTGGAATTTAATGTAGTTTTCTTTGGCCACAAGTTTAGTATAAACATTGATTAATCCATGGTAAAATACCGTAATAACCACACAATTTTTTGTTTCTTGTGAGCATTTCAAACTTGGACATATCTTTATGTCTAAAAATTGACGTCCGAGTTGCGACAATTTATTTGAAACTCTAGTTCTGTCTGCTTAATAACTCTAGTACAGTAGTTGAAAGTGTTCTACTAAAATAGAGGGCGCTGGTATATTTTTTTTCTGGGGTCGGTCATCGGGGGATCGGGGACCGGAAGTCGAAAAAACGTGCGGCGGCGGACGAACACCGGTGTTGTTTGACCGGGGATAAGGTTTTCCAACAAAAACAAAAATTGCTATTGGTATAACCATTGCCAACCATTCTAGTCTAGTCCAATATAGTAGACATATTGTGAAACATATAATCTATAAATCTTAGTTTCCTAGGCCTAGCTCTAGTCTATCTAGCTACTAGGGCCTACTAGTACTACTACTACTTCTCTAGGTAGTAGGCCAACCAAGCCTAGGTAGGCTAGCTGAGGCTATCTATATAGAGGCCTAGCCTAACTAGAAGGCCTAGTAGAAACCTCCCAAACAAGCTAACCTGCAGCCTGACCGAGTAGAGTAGCTAAGGATTGTAAATTAGGCCTAGCACTATACTATAGCAGGCCTAAATTGGCTAGTTTACCAGCAGCAGTACCTTCTTAATAGAGGTAATTTAAGATAATATAACTTTAAGACTTCGTCTTGGGCAATATAAAGCCGGCCGTATATTATCTGCATGTAAAACGACTCTACCTACTGTGTCTGATATTGATACAATTTTGATGATATAATTATTTAAAATAATTTTATCCCTGGCTGGTATAAAAATAAAATGTATTTTTTATAGGAGGGCAGTCATATAAATACATTTCTACAGTGTGTATTCAGCGTTGAATGTCTAAAATGGATGACGAGGGTAATGAGCAGATCACAACAGGTATGCAACTTCATTTATTTTAATGATAAAACGATGATATGAAATGCAGAATTTATTATGTTAATATTGTATTCTGTAAAATCATGGTAAAATCTAGCCTGCTGTTCATAGTGATTATAAGGTATTCGAAAAAGCTAACAATACAGTCGTTGTTTACTGTTTATGAAAACACAATCGTATTGTACTGTAGCTAAAAAAGGTATTCAAAGAGTAAAGCTCTGTCTACACTATCAAACTAGTTTGACAAAAAAGTGTGATGTGGCCAAATATGGTAGTGATATGACATCAATATGTCCTTATATAAGCACATCACATTTTTTTTTATCACATGAAGTTTGATAGTGTAGACAGAGCGTACCATAAATTATTTGGTATAATTTCAATAATTTGTGAAAACAAAATTTAATATCTCAAACATTTTCTTTTTAAAAAATCTCAGTAATTGATGTGGCTAAATTTGCCTCAAGCCGTGCAGATGAAATAAATACTATGATGCAAGCACTTGACGGTCGTCGCAAAGGAAAGAGGATGTTCCAGAGATTACCACGCCATATGCGCCGGAGAGCAGTTAGTCATAATGTGAAAAGACTTCCTCGTAGTATGAGAAGTCAAGGGGAGAAAGAGGTATATTAAAGCAACATTGTTTTTAATAACTTACTTTATAACCATTGTACTATATTTAATCCGAAAAACTTCACTATTGTCTCTGCATTTTAATTTTAAAGATGAAACAAAGTAAACCAATGCAGAAACGTAAAGAGGGCGCTGATATCGAAGACAGCAAACCGGCCAAGAAAAGATCACGGCGCCACCGTAGAAGACCAAGCAACTTGCGCAGTGAGTTTAATCGACGCCAGAGGAAGTTCATTTGGTTAGAAACACATTTGTGGCATGCAAAACGATTTAAAATGGAAGATAAGTGGGGCCACAGAATTCCACTGCATTCAAACGAGAAAGGGGTTCGAGCTGCCTATAGATCAGTTATTAAACATTGTCTGATGCAGGTAAGTTTGTCTGTTTGTCTGTCTGTTTTTTTTTGTGTGTATAATTTTGACCTTAAAACTACTTTTGATTTTTAAATTCTTTTAGGATGTATCATACGGTGGTGTAGTTGAATTGGTTGGAAGAAAAGAGAACATTTTAAAAGTGATGAATTGTATCACAAACAAAGAAACGGGTTAGATATTTAATATCATACATACATACATTGTCTACAAAGTATAATCAATAAATGTAGGAATTCTTCTTATTTTTATTATTTCATATGCATCCAACAGCGAGTAACTCGCCAATAACAGGATGGATAAAGTATTTTATAATTTATCGTGCTTATAAACTAAGTCTTAGGGAGTGGAGTTGAAAAAGTCGTGAGGTACAACCCTGGCACTAGGTCAGGATTGAACCTCAGACTCTGGGATTGGAAGGCAAGCATGTTAACCGCCAAGATACAGCTCCACTATGAACACCTCTAAATTTTGTAAGCACAGTATTGTAAGAGTCTTAGATAGTTAGCATAGTTGACCATCATAACCAGGGTGTTTAGATTGATAAACCACTAAAACTCAATTACATTTGCCACTAATAATATTTCTGTATTTCTATAATGTTCTTATTTGCAGGTATCAACATATCAGACGAAAGGTATTTGAATGGATCTCATCACGGCAGAACTATATTATATAAGAAATATTCATACCCTTATAGAGCTATTGGACCTACAGACTTCATGTGGAATGCTCTTATAAAAGATGGAACTACTCCCTCTGATGGAAGTACAAGACAGTTATGGTTATGGTTACATCCAGCTTGTTTTGATGAAACAATTGCAGAGATAAAGGGGGTGTGTTCAGAAGGTAGCATAGATGGTAACGTATCCAATAAAATTGTTCTTTAAGCTCTGTCCACACTATCAAACTTTATGTGACAAACAAAATGTGATGTGGCCATATATGGACATGATGATGTCATATCACTACCATATTGGGCACATCACACTTTTTTTGTCAAACTAGTTTGATAGTGTAGACAGAGCTTTAGATTAGCAATATATCATGTAATTAAATTCTTTTGCAGCCAGTATACCAATATTGCCATAAATTAAGGTTTATTTGTATGAAAAGAAAAATATCGTTAATTTTCAGTTTCAATAAATGATCTTCGTGCCGAACTGGTGCGATTTCATTTAGAAGGTCCCCTCGCACGTTCCGTTTTGATTGACGCTTTGAAAGTCGCTGATGTCGCGTGTTCATCGGAGACAGTAGAGGACCGTCATTGGTGGGAGGAACAATATTTGGTATGTATAATGAATTTTATTTTTTTAAATAAATTTATACATATGTCATTTACTTATGCCATTTTTCTAAATACTTTTAAAAGATTATATAATATAAAAAGTATATAATTAATACTTTTAATTAGATGGTAATCCTAATATACATTTTCTACATTCTCATCTAAGTTTTTTTTCTTTTATTTGTTTACCACACACATTTTAATACAAAGTAAAGCATGGTTCCCACTAGCGACGCAACACAAGGACGTAACGCAACGCAAGTGAATTGACCAATCACAAATGATGGCTTATTCGCTTATGATTGCTAACTGTCTATAACTTCGCTTGTCATTGGTTAAAACGCTTGCGTTGCGTTTACGTCCTTGCGTTACGTTCTAGTGGGAACCAAGCTTAAGACAAATAATTGAAAGATATAAGTATATAAGTAATAATACAGTGTGTGATAGGTCACCAAAATAAGATTGCAGAGAATCTTTAGGTCATGGCCACCAGTTAAAATAAAAATAATAAAAAAAATAAGTAAATAAATAGTCCCTTTAATCTATTAAATTTTGTTTTTTTAATAAATTCCAATTAATAAACATTGAGCCACTTACACAGAGTATGAAGGCTGGGTTCGATTCCCAGTAAGGGGAATGATATTACACCCCTACCTGGAGGCAAATACTCTGCTGCTGTGGGATAACAATAATTTACATAAAGTTACAGGTGCATTTATCATTCAATATAACAAAGTTTACATTAAGTTAATATAGCTCCTGGACACTCTGCTTTCACTGCTTTTAATATTTTTTTTCCTCATTATTTTTGTTTCATTTTTAGTAAAAGTTTTGTATTGAATTATAATATATCACAGAACTTAAATTTGTGTTGTGATTTCAACACCTTTTCAGTTTATTTCTTGTTAAATGTAAAATAATAATATGAATAATGAATGCAGCTATCACAGCATTTATTATTCATTATAACAAAGTTTACATAAAGGTAATATAGCTTCTAGACACTAAGCTTCTTGTTAAATGTAAAAATAATACATTTTTTATTAGGCTAAAATATTTGCTGCTACACTTTTATAGTCAACTCTGTTTTAATGCCAAATAACCCATCAGTAGAAGCTTGAGCTGATAATTGATACCATACAACTATTTATGTTGCTCCGTACACCCCAGTAATCATTTAAGTGGTACTGCACACTATATTTGCATATCCAGGGATGTTTTTTTTTAAAGGAAGAGATGCAGGGCCTAGAGGCTTTTGTACCAAACAGTCTCAGTCACCGAGTTACTCTATAGACCTTTTTTTTTTAAAAAGCTTCTAATTAGCAGTGATATTTAACCAAGTATTTGTGGCAAGAAAATGGTGGTAATTTATTCACACTATATTCAGTTTTCCTCTTCCAACAAAAAAAGGCCCAATTTACATTATCATTTTTCCATAAACAATAAAATGTTTGATTTACTGTATATTAATTTAGGATCCTGATAAATTGGCAGCTTACAAGGAACAATCCATTTTATGGGAGGGTATGTCTAATGTTGATATTGCAAGTAAATTAGAATCCTGTTGCATGATGGGATTAACTGCGAGAGATCCACGTCACTTGTTGCCAAGAAAGAGAATGCAGGCAATGATAGATACTACAAAGATAAGTGAAGGTATATTGTAATATTGTATGGTGTTACACTTATTTGTTAACACGTTCACTGCCACGGCGTATTTATACGTCAAAAATTGCGTGTCGCTACTTGCCAAGACGTAATACTACGTCAAAATCGTAGCACTTTTGTATTGTATGTAGAATCGCTGGCAGTGGTGATTGGAACAGGAATTATCGCATGGCAGTTTATGAATGATGTACGTAAACGATAATCTAAAAATAAATGTCATATGTTTGTTTGTGTTTATTACCTCATGCAGTGAATATGGTTGATACGATGGCGCCCTCACACTCAATATAATCATCTCAAACATGTCATAAATTGCGCTAATAGTAAATAAAAATAATAAAGGATGAAATGATTCAGTGTGGTTTACTGTTTTTATCTCTCGATGATAGGGTGGGTCAGAGGATGGGGGTCAGATATTGACCCCATCATGATAGTCTGTGACCAGATGTTACACTTTCAAACTGTAATTTAATATGTAAACGGGACTTGGCACTGGGACAGAAATTACGGAAAATGCCTTGGCAGTCAATGTGTTAATAATCATGCATTGTGTTTTCTCTTTATAGAATCAACAACAAAAAATCTGTTAGAAAAAGACAAACTTTCCTGGTCACCTATCTGGGATCATAATGTCAGGAAGCAGGTTAAGGACACCCAGGTTTCCCAGCATAAGATCAACCAGATGAGATCCGAGCAGTTAGTGCCTGGGACACCATTAGATCTTGGCCGACAAGAATCAAGGATTCCTGTGCTTATCCTGCATAACCCTGGTTCTCAGACATTGTCCAAAGACAAGTATGGTAGTCCTAATTTTGGCACACTAGGATACGGAGCTGGTTTTGATGTTATTATTCCTAGTGGATGGGGATTGGAATTTTGGGTAGCATTCTATTTCAGAGGTGCCCGTGCTGGTGCCAGACGCGAAGCAAGCAGCTCACACCTGCAGCAGGGAAGACCAGAATTTCCGCTAGATTATCCAGACACACAAAGTGGTAAATTGTATGCTAAGAGTCTTCGTGAAGAACTGGTAACAAGCTACATGAAGAAACCTCCAGCTAAACGTCTAAATTATTCAAAGGTTGGAACGGAGAATCCATTTAGTCATCCATGGGATGAACTTGTGGTGTATTGGAGAACAAATGCAGAATGGAAAGACCTCAGTAGTGCTGAAAAAAATGAGCAGTTGATAGACTTGAACCCAGAATCAGAAAATACTGATATATTTATTCTCAGAAGTAACCAGCATTTGTATCAACTACAAAATCAGTGTATTGGTAAATGTTTTAAGCCATCTACAAAGTATGAAAAGATTGTAAAAGAAAAACAGCGTAAAACTGAAAGTACACAAGCAGATTTAAAAGAAAACATTGCCTCAGTTTTCACCAATGAGACATTTTTAAAGTTAAAATCGTCACTCGTATTTGTAATAATGCGTATGTTGAATAGAGGTGCACCCTCAATGTTTTCCATGATTTGCCTGCCGAGTAAAGAAGATTTGGAGGCGTTGGAATCAAACCCATCTTCCCCCGGACCAATTGAACCCAAACACACAGGATCACCAACGCCACGAGTTGGAAAGAAACGTGAATCTGTAAAACATAAGAAAGGCCAGCATGATAAGAAAGAACTGGATGTCAAAGGTCATCAATCTGAACTTGATAAAGAAATTGCTTTAAAGTTACAGACATCAACAACAGATGAAATATCTACAAACATTGATTGCTGTAGTCGAACCATCATTGGTTATGTTACGAATGGAGCCCAGGCTTTCTCGGTTGGGGTTGGTTGCTCTGTTGGTCTTTGCAGCTTTGTGGGCCTAGTAAAGCTTTTGCAGCAAAAGGTACCAGAGAGACACGCTGTTGTCTTAATTCGTGATTCTAAAAGTCTTCAATACAGATATGCATACATAAAGATCACAACCGTCACATAGTGACAATATTTACTAAAACACTGTCTACACTATCAAAATAGTTTGACAAAAAAAAGAGTGATGTGCCCTAAATGGTAGAAACATGACATGTCCATATATGGGCACTTTACATTTTTTGGTCACATAAAGTTTGATAGTGTAGACAGAGCTTTATAAGTAATGTTGATGAAACTTATGACTTTTAGCATTCCACCCTTTGGTCAACAAACATTTTCGTTTAAAAATACGATTTATTAAAAATTTATAAATTTTAAAAAGAAGGATTTTAATTATGATTTGAATTTATTTTTGAGAGAAAAACAAAATAAATTTTAACAGTAAAAATTAATTAAAGAAATTAATTAATTTTATATTTTGGCTGAATAGTATTTAACAAATTATTATTATACTTACATTTGATAAATTAAGGAATGAATTTATCTGATCTGTGTTTTAAGAAATAAATGCAAAACTAAGATGATTTCATAGTAATCTTTATTAAGGAATGTTTATTCAAAATTAATACCAGTTTATCACCGATTTCTTCGACACAAGTTGCAGAGTATATGTCCAGATGACCAACCAAATAATCCGTAATCCGTACGTCATACACATTCAATTTAAAGCGTGTTTTCCACTAGAACGCAACGCAACGACGTATCGTTCGACGCAAAGTGCTGTATTGCGTAATCACAAGTCGGAACCGACGACGCAATAGTGCTGCAAACATCGCAGGTTTGGTTTCACGCAGGTGGGGAAAACATAATTAAGCTTGGTTCCCACTAGAACGTAACGCAAGGACGTAAACGCAACGCAAGCGTTTTAACCAATGACAAGCGAAGTTATAGACCGTTAGCAATCACAAACGAATAAGCCATCGCTTGTTGGTCAATTCACTTGCGTTGCGTTACGTCCTTGTGTTGCGTCGCTAGTGTGAACCACGCTTTATTGGAAGGGGATTTGCTTACGTTGCGTATATTGCGTTACGTTGCATCGCTAGTGAGAAACAAGCTTAACACTACGGACGTTAATCATGATACATTGTAGTTTATAGGATTACAATATAATATGCCAGATTTTTTCTGGTTTCTTTTGTATTCAAAACTACCTATTACCCACAGTATTTTCATAAAATAATATACTTCGTTTACATGTACAACACCAAATAAGTATGATACAGTGCAGTTTATAAGATGCATTATATTATCATGGACCTATACATTAGATACTTAAGCTTGGTTCCCACTAGAACGTAACGCAAGGACGTAAACGCAACGCAAGCGTTTTAACCAATGACAAGCGAAGTTATAGACAGTTAGCAATCACAAGCGAATAAGCCATCGCTTGTGATTGGTCAATTCACTTGCGTTGCGTTACGTCCTTGTGTTGCGTCGCTACTAGTGGGAACCACGCTTAATGTATAGGTCCATGATATTACAATTATATGACTTTTTTTCTGGTTTCATTTATATACAAATTACAAAACTACCTATAATTCCGTTACCCACAGTATTTTCATAAAATAATATACTTCATTTCTCATTTACTTTTCTTATTTACAGAATTTAATTCAACAAAAATATTTAAATCTTGAATTCATGAATACTTTTTACTAGTTTTTTTTTAGTTAAGTCGGATTCTAAATAAGTTGACATACTTTAACAAATATTTTTATTGCAGAAATATCGGCAAATGCACCTCACGGGGCAGCTCACAGTTTTTAATATTGCTCAACCTGATCTCACAATGGTCATGCTATTCTAAAGCTTAGTTCCACCATGGTGCTCCATCGGCTCCATGTTCACACCCAGGACGCAACAACATGAGGTTGACGTGCGCGTAATTTGACCAGTCATGGACAATTCGACCTGCCGCTTGTGATTGGTCAAATTACTTGTGTCGGGTACTTGTGTTCGGTCCTTGCGTTTCGTCATGAAACTCTTTTGCGCAAAAACAAAAAAAAAATAACAAAACACGCATGATTCCTTGACAATTAATTATAGCGTGAGAGATTCAGCTCTATTTTATCTGAAAATAATAATCGAGTAGTACATTTTCCCTAGTGCCAAGGCGGAACCAATCATTGTACATGCTATGGCCATACATTCGACCTGCCGCTTGTGATTGGTCAAATTACTTGTGTCGGGTACTTGTGTTCGGTCCTTGCGTTTCGTCATGAAACTCTTTTGCGCAAAAACAAAAAAAAAATAACAAAACACGCATGATTCCTTGACAATTAATTATAGCGTGAGAGATTCAGCTCTATTTTATCTGAAAATAATAATCGAGTAGTACATTTTCCCTAGTGCCAAGGCGGAACCAATCATTGTACATGCTATGGCCATACAAAAAAGTCCATACGACATTCCAACTTTAGCAGTTGACGGAAGAAGGAAAGATGTTCCTCCGATGACTGGCATATCAAATCCCGCGGGAAAGAGTACAATCGCCAAACAGAAGAGAATTCCCGCTGCAACTCCAAAGTACTTGGGATACACTATCAAAGATGGCTGCTTTCGAGTTAAAACGACCAGTATTGCGCCTATGGAAACAAGCATCATGCCAGCTATAATTAACAGAGTTGTTATAGTCCATGCGATAGGGCTTTCGGTGGATCTACATTGTTCTTCGCGTCCAAAGATTTGCTGACATTGTACAAATAGGCCTAGATTGATGTCTCCTAGATCAGTGGACACAACCCACTCTGGAATGGCCAGACTGATTGCACAGAGTATGGAAGCCATTGTATAAGATATACCAGCACCTATCAAAAACGAATCCATTTTTTTTTTTGCAATTTAGTGAATTAATTCTCTATGTGGGGAACGATATTTTTTAATTCGAGAGACGGTGCACCTGGAATTTCGGATCGTTTTTTCGATTGACGAATGTTGCACAATATTCAAAACTGTAAGAAATTAAAATGTGATTTAAAGTTGGAAAATATGCAATTCTTTTTGAAGAATAAAATCTTGGTTAAAACAATCAAACTACACTATCAAAACGTTATGTGACAAAAAACCATGACATGCCCAAATAATATTGTAGTGATATGACATCATGTCCATAATATAGGCACATCTCACTGTTTTGTCTGTTTGATAGTGCATGATGATGTCATATAACTACCATATTTTGGCATATCATGGGCATCACACTTGTTTGTCACATAAAGTTTGATAGTGTAGACAGAGCTTTAGATTTAAATGATTGGTCATGTGATATGTTCTACTTTCAATCTCTGAACAGTTTCATATCTGTAAATATATATGTAAAATTGTAATGTAAATGTGTTTAAATCATGACATCCGGTTCCGGCCAACCAGAAAAAAAATTGCTGCAATTTTTGTTTTATTGGGAACTCATCTTTATTCAGCGCGTCACGATCATTTCGTAAAGCGCTAGTGTCTATGCAATATCAAACTTAATGGGACAAAAAATGTCATGTGTGGCCATATATGGACTCGATGAATCATCATTTGATAGTGTAGAAGAACGTAACTGTCAGAGTAACGTTCAGTAAAGTACAAAGACACCCTGGAGATGACTATTTATATTGTTTGGTTCAAATAGATAATTTAATCTTCATCAGTCTTTGGGAAATGTACATCATACGACGTGATTGCGTAGTAGAGATCCGTCATCATTCGAGTTAGAAATCGGTAGAACTTGATTCTCAATCGACGGATAATAGCCTATGCCATAGGCCTACTTAATTATCATGATTAATTAACGTTTCCTAAAATTAATATAGGTAGCCACGTATAGCCTAAAATGATACGCCACCGTTGATATATCAACATGTAGGGCATAACCCACGTACGTAAGCCTAATCTGTAATTACAGCACAGTAACTTAGCATATATGATTTCAAAAGGAAAGTGCCTACTTACCATTTTAGTCTATCGATATTGGTCTAGTTATTCGGGGATCTAGCCCTTATTGCCATGAACAAATATTATACAACATATTCTTGGATATTATATATATACAATAATCCACACAAATGACCGTAAATATAACTGAGCTAAATTATTTTGTCCATTTCTGACGTAATTAAAACCAATACATTCTGTACAATACCATCGAATCATGTTGCTAGGCAACCTCCACTGATAGTTAGTTCAAGGCCAGAGGACACTAATAGAACACCGCCACCAAGGCATAATAGTAGCATTGGATTGTATCTCTCGAGTTATCATTAGTAGGCCTATATTCCATTATTTTAAAAGATTTAGGAATAGACTCCGAGATTTCCAGATATAAAGGCCTATCTGTTGTGGGTAATCCGAATTTTCTATATAGGCCTAGGACCTCTTCCTACCTGTTTTCAGGAAGCCACCAAGGCATCATGTAGCCTTGGATTGATTGTAGCCTATCTCTCGATTTATCACAGGAGTTGAAAGTGGCTTCCTGAATATGATGGTATCTGTAAAATGTGTAAGAATGGTTTAGAAGATATTCAACATTTTCTATTCACATGTAACCAACTCAATGGCATAAGGATTGAAGAATATACCAAATTAGAATATATGTTAATCGATATCAATCAATTAGATGTATGGGACAATTTTATCTCTGGTGACCTGAACACCAAATTAAATCTTGTATTAGGTGGAACTGATAACTATCATATGTATGACGTCGATTCCATATCAAATGTCTTTGATAATAAGAATTTATATTAAATAAATATGATTTTACTGTATTTTCCTCTACGTCTGTTTTCTTCAGACAATAAGGCCTACTATATTAGGGAAGATTACACAACATTAGGAAAAGATAAGATAAGTGTTTTCAGGAAATTATGATTTGGGACGGTGCCAAGAATGTGCGCCTACCATCAGCAGGAGTTCAATTTCATGTGGCTTAGTTTATCCGGTAGATTATATCTCAAGTACCCACAACACAGAAGCACTACGATATTTATCTTGGAAGCTGTTGACGGTCTTATCATGGAGTTTTATCTCACATTATGAATATAGAATTGCCTATAGAGATCCGTTTTAATATTTATAGTGTGTGCTAGTAGTAGAATTACTGAATTAGTCGTAAGTATTTGATTTTCTACTTCTCTTTTCATTGGTACCAACCCGGGTACCAACCTGAACCATGGTTGATTTCATCGGGTGTTCGTATCACACACGTACAGTACTTTTACGTTTTGCAGTGATATCATTATTTTATATTTAATCATAGGATGATGCTACAAACAATTTTGCTTTTAATAATGAACCCATCTTCAACTTTCGGACCATCATAGATTCGGATGGAATTTTCCAGTTGTTGTTGCCATATGAATGATATTTCAGGCAATTTTTTTAGCTGAGCTCTACCTATATATCGATCTCTATCTATAACTCTATTTTACAAAATTGTCTTAGCTCAACCCCAACCACGGTAGAGTGTTGACAATGTGCGAGCCAGCGAGGCATGCAATTCATGCATTTCATGTGGTCTATGATGACAGTAATTCAACAAAACAGTATTATATAATCACCTGGCGAGCTAACCGGTCATGCATCTTGTTTATAGCTATAGATTAATACTAGTTTCGTTCTCAAATGACGTTCATATATGAATATGCAGATTATGACGTAACGATTAAAATGATGTAATGAAGCTTCGTTTTAACCTACTTTGAGTTGTTTTTTCTATGATTTGAGTCTAATTAGTGCATTTTTATGTTTTTGAACTTCTTTTTCTAGAAAATGTAAAAATATATGTAAAAATGGTAATCGAGGCTGAAATGAACCCAAACCCGATTTGAGGCTAATTTGGCAACAGGTTGGAGGATTGCTACCCTCTAAATATCTCTCTTTCAAAATAAAAGAAACAAAAATAATATAATACAATAATTATTTTCCATTCAAAAAAGACACAAAAAAATCCGTATAGAGGTTAGAACCCAATCTAGTGCTGAGAGCACTCAAAGCAAGCAAACCATCAGAGCTACCCGTTACGCCACAAAGGCGTACATGACTGAACAGCTGACAATAGTATTGTACGTACTTCCTACGTACATCATTACGTCATAAATATGCATATTAACCTTGTTAACAGCAAGATGCCCGGTTAGCTCAGGCAACTGAGCGTCGTGTTGATACACGAATGTCGTGGGTTCGATTCCCACGCTTGTCGGTGGAATAGAGTTAAAGCTATGCTGTGTGTGGCTCGCGCTGATTGTATTTTATAATTTTTTGTTCTGTTTAAATTGCATGAATTGCATGCCTCGCTGGCTCGTAATTTTCCCAAAATTGCGAATCAGTGTTGTACCTATTGGCGTCTTGTCAATACCCAAGGAGTGAATAGATGGATGCCTAATAACGCCATGATTGTTAGATGTATTGGTATACAGATTTATTGTGGCCCTTTCATACACAATTTCAATACTGACAACAATTATATCGTTGTTTGTTCCTTCAGTCTCTCACGCATGGATCGTCAGCTCGACTATTTCAATTGGAATATTTCAAACCTGTGAGCAGATATTTGGTCGCAGATTCGTGTGTTCGATTCCGCAAGATCTACCCAACGAATGGCTGTTCACTTTTCTGTTTGTCTTCTTCGGGTTAATCAACCAGATCGTAGTAACTGCTATAATCTATTATGATATTTACAATTGGCATTGGAGACGTCATCGAACGAAAGTGGCAAGGAAGCTAGCGTTTAATTCTTGTTTATTGTACAGCCTTGCTTCTCTGTTATACCCTGTCAGTTTCAGGACACCACTTATAGGAGGAGCTGCTTTTAAGTTACCATCACATCTTCATATTGGCCCTGGCTATTACACTTTTGGTGCAGCTTGGTTTTTTCTCGTTATTGGAACAGCTTTTGCGTTTACTGGAAGACTTTTCTGGAAAGTTCTTGTAATATTATTCGGGTCGTGACGTTCTGACATTTCGATGAGCCGTGCATAATAATAGTTCATCCTAAAGCTCTGTCTACACTATCAAACTAGTTTGACAAAAAAGTGTGATGTTCACAAATATGGTAGTGATATGACATCATCATGCCATATATGGGCACATCATATTTTTTTGTCACATAAAGTTTGATTAGACAAGGCTTAGTACAGTAATATTATTTAAAACTTGTTTCTTTTTGTTTTTAAAAACGTTCGTTCGGTGGGATGTTTTTATGATTAAGGGTCCCCACCCGACAGTGATTTAGTTCACTCTTGGGGTGCACTGTCTCATGTTCTGGCTATTTATTATGATTATGTATTTTATTTTTTTGTTTTTAATTGTTTTGAGACAAATACATGAAATGAAATGTCGACACAATATTATATAGTGCATCTAACGGCCAGATGGATGTGTATTATATTTTAAAGACTTTTGAGAGTCTATTTTAGTTTCGCGATTTGTCAGGATGTGATTAAATCGATTTAAATTAAATGACAACGCTTGCAAGTTTCAAGACAATAATTTCACATAAACACAATAAACGGTTTTCTTTTTTTTATTGACATAATTTGGCAATACAAATTCGTTTTCTATATCATATTAAGCGAAGTACGTTTCACGTGACAAAAATCCATCAATTCGCACGTTCTTCTGCGCAGAAGTTTAGCGTGCAAATATCATACGTTACACAAAACGCCTTGAACTTAACATTGACATAGAAAAGATGTCATCACTTACTACAAAAATTAACATTTTTTATTTACATATTTAAATTTCAAAGACATTATTATTTTATTAATACCGATATTACGTATATAAATCACATGTAACATTACATCTTGGATCCCACTAGGGCGCAACGCAAGCGAGTTGACCAATGACAAAGCGACAGTTCGGATAAACCATTGCTTGTGATTGGTCAAATTATTTGCGTTGCGCTTACGTCCTTGTGTTACGTCCTAGTGGGAACCAAGCTTTAAACTGATAATAGAGATACAGTCTTTTTAACATGATTGATAGAAAGACTTTGGCGACGTATTTACTTGAAGAGCAAATTGTTTTGCTATGAAACAAGTTTAAGCTTGGTTCCCACTAAGACGCAACGCAAGGACGTAACGCAACGCAAAGTGATTTGACCAATCACAAGCAATAGATTATTCGAATAGTCGCGTGTGATTGGTCAACTCGCTTGCGTTGCGTTTACGTCATTGCATTGCGTCCTAGTGGTAACCAAGCTTTACTGTACGGACTAGTGTATTTACTTAACCTTAAAGTGTAGCTCCGGGTTTAAAATTATATATTGTTTATTATAAATATAAACCTCTGAAACAACATTAGTTATGGTTATTTGGTGAAGTGTCATGGAATAATATATTGGCCAGGTGTAAAGCAGCCCAAACTAGGAACACTATGACAATGGTGTTGATGTGATTAATATAATAATAATGATAAAATCAACACAATTATCAGAAAAAGCATGTAACAAGTAATTGAGCACACGATCAATAAAGTTATAATTATAGAATTTAGATTAACATTAAGGTCCGTCTACACTATCAAACTAGTGCCCAAATATGGTAGTGATATGACATCATCATGTCCATATGTGGGCATATCACATTTTTGTGAGCATTACAGTATTAGTATAAACATGCTACACATCACTACAGTGCACAAACATCTTCGCTACATTCCACCTTGGCCTCTTTCTTTTCTGTACCACTAGCACCTTCTGGAAAACAATCGCCCCCTTCACATGCTGGCTGATCACCCTCATCCGATGGTTGCACGGGTGGCTTGCCTTTGATGTCCAAGGCATCTAGTATAACCTGAAGGGCAACATGATCTCCAGGCCCAGACTGCTTGAAGTCTAGAAGTACTTTCTCTCCCTCTGAAGAAAAGATAAATTAATTGATAACAACTCAACTGCATCATCATGTTAGTTGCTTTTTAATACCTTCTTGCTCCATTAACAAAGTATTTTATTTAATGTAATAACGTCTTAGGTCTTTAAGTCTCTTTTTAATAGACTATAGATCTTATACCTCTGACTGTTGATAATAATTTGTTTTCGTGTATTTATTATTTTATGAGAAAACTGTTAATAATCAGTGAAACTAAAGTCAATAAAAGAACTATCATTATCTTGGCTATGAATTGTAAATATCTAATCATATATTTTTATATACTGACTGCAATATAAATATTATTTAATTGATTGTAAGAATGGATTAGACAAATACAAACTGGTGGTTGATGATGGCTATAGGGGTGAAAATATGACCCCTTACCCCTCAGTCTCTGAAACACTTACTTAGAATGGATTACAATAGAGGTTCAGGGCCATAGCCAGGATCTGTCAAGGGGGGTGGGGTTCGAACACTAAGTAATTGGGTCACTGCCCACCTGTAGGGGTGAAAATATGACCCCTGACCCTCAGTATCTGAAACACTTACTTGCACTGACAATCAGTGTTCCACCAATTTGTAATTTTTCGCCTTTTACATCACCTTCAATCTTCTCTTCTTTGGCCTAGAAAAATATAATTAATGATAATTAAATTAATGATAATTAAAAAAATTATGTCTATAAACCATCCTTGGGTAAAGTTTATCAGGTATGAATATAATCAAGGCAATCTAATAACATGATAGTGAGCTCCGGAGATCAAAGGGTTGCAACACAATCACTTCCACGGCCCTTAACAGACACAGAGAGCCGCGGGGGAATATGTACATAGTACAGTACTATTGGCATAATGTCGCAGCAGCCAGACATAAGATCAAAGGACTGTTACAAGTTCCTATCTTGGTAAGGCGAGCTTAGTGTCCTATTGTTAGATAGCCTTGAAATAATCAACAAGTAGAATAACAAATATTATATTTACTCTTTGAAGTTCCGCCCTAAGTTTACTGCTAAAGAGAGCTTTTAAGATCTTCCACCATGAGAACCTATGGTAACCAAGTGCTTGATATGTTTCATGCTTTGCATCTATATACAATTCTAAATAAACAATTTGAAAATATAAAAGTATGCAGTTATGTGGGATTTGTTCTGGTTTTAGGTTCATGAATCAGTTAACTAAAAGGCAAAAAAAAAAAACTCTTATAAATATTGATTGATGTTTGGTGTATTATTCAGTTATCTGCTAGGTTAATAGCCTATAGATGACCATCATAAATTTGTATACGACAAACATGATGAAACTGTATTTTCATATCATTTTTCTAGCATTTTCAAACTATTTTTGCATAGCTTGGAAAAATGAAATCTCTCATGAGTATTTATGAAAAGCATTGCCAAACAAGAAAGGCATAGTACAGTATTTTTTGCTTTAAAAAAAAATCTTTTCAAAACATACCACCATCAAAGTATTTGCCTGCAACAAAATCCTCTACTCCAAGCTCCTCTAGACCCACTCCAATAAGACGAACGTTGTGCTCGTCAAGCTGGGGTTTAAGAGAACTGAGTTCTCTGGCACCCAGCCTACACAAAGATCATCCAAATCTTCTCATGAAGTGAAAAATGCATGGCTGTGTCTCCCACAACGATCCCATTGTCACGGTCTGAAAAATACAGGGTGTCTATCTTTACGAAGATCAATAGTGTACTTCAATTCAATTGAAAAATAGATGTTTGAAAATTAAATATACTAGTAATAGGTTATGACATCGCTTTATCGTAAGCCAATCAGATGGCTGAGCGGTCAGTGCTCAGGACTCTCGTAGCATTAATTGGTGCCATTTTTTTTCTTTATTGACCATCATAGTTTCTCATCATTTTCCAAGAGGGATGTTTTTTTTGTAAGGCACTATTGGTCATGAAGGATAGCCTGTGATTTAAAAAAAGGATAAAATAAAGGCCTAACCATGGATAGCTCCATGTGACATTAGTCCAGTCAAAAATCACCCTCACCATGGTATAAGAACGTACCCTAATCAAATTTCATCCGTAGGTTCTATGTATATAGGTAATAACATTTCTTGATGTTGCGTCTTGCAAAACTTGGGATTTTACGAGAAAATTAGACTTTTATACCCAATTTATAACCGCCTCATGTCGTATTATTGTGTACAGCGAATTCGACGAAGCGTGACTAAAATTACGAGACGCCGTTAGCGCCCGTTGAAAAATGCATTAACAAAGCTAAAAACCTACAAAATTAATAGTTTATACAATAATTTAAATATCGTTTACAATAAATTGTATAATAAAATACATAACATATAAAGAAAACCCAAGTATAATCTCAAATATTTACAGATATGTGTTTAAAAATGTACAAATCAAAATGGCCTTCCATAAAATAAAGTGCGCCCTCACTCGTCATACTTTTATCGGACTTGTATGGATGGTTAAAAAAGGCATTAATTATGAAACACGATGCGGTTTGTTAGTTATTGCCTCTGCAAGAGGCAGAATATTATATTTTCACAAATATATTTCTAATTTTTATCATGGAAAAAAAGAATTGTATATATTTAAACACATTACAACCTCCAGTATACCATCATGATGGATTAAGTGTATATTTGTATATCTGCTGAAGCGTAATGATCTACTACTACTAGTTTTGCTGGTTTTATTTTTAGACATTCTTTTTTTTTCACAGCATTACTTGCGTGGATATCACAATGCATTGCATATTTTGAACTATCATTCGCGATTATGATCTTAATTAGAGTAAGAACCAATCATTTAAGGATAATCCATTTCGTGTAGGCCTATACGAAAGATACTAGGCCCCCTACCTCAAGTAGCCCTACTTTCACTTTCCAACAATTATTAAGAGCGTATCAAAGGGGCTGGTTGGCATTCGTCTGAATCAACATTTATCATTTTTCCTTTTCACCCGCCGATGCCCCCACTGCCAATGGGGAGGAGGAGCCGGTTTGATCCTCTCTGAATCCGTCTGGCCTTCACATCGTACCGATGTGTGAAGTTTGAGCCAATAAACGTCATTCATGACGATTCTTTAAGTTCGAAGTCGTCTTCCAGAATTCAAAGCATTCTAAATTTAAAGTATTTTCCCGTTTTTCCACCGTTCACATTTCACTAAATAAAAGAAAGTGAGAATGTTGGAGTGTGATGTAAGATTCGCGAGAAACGACATACTGTATTACCCAATTCTCCCAATTTTTTAAGACGTGACGTATATTAAATACATTCTAATATAAAGTGTTTTGGTTGAGAGTAGTCCTACAATTATTATTGGACATTTTATACACAAAAGTATGTCATAAACGATCGGTTCACCTCCACGGCCTGAAAGTTCTCACTTGGGACAAAAAAGTAAAGTCCAGAAAAAAAGTTTTATATGCATTTATTTCAAATATTGTTATCCGCCGAGTCCGACGCATTTTAATGCATTTAGAAAATTTAAAAAGCTTGGGAGAACACAGTAGTTTAATTTGTTGGCTTATTCAAATACTTATAAATGACGTTTTAAACCTAAAAGATGTAGGCTATTTTTCCCAAAAGTGAAGATGAACATTAATTAATTAATTGTAAAAGAATAACACAGTTATCCGTCAGAAGTCTTCGAACAGAAAGAATCTTCGGTGGCAGGATTACATTTTCTAAAACACGAAATTGTCTCACACATCATACGATATGGATGCCAATAAACAATTCAAAGAAAATTAAACAAAACTAACAATCACAAGGATTCTTTGTTGCGGATAACCAATGAGAAAATATTTCAGAGTACTTTATTAATGTAAATCTTTATTATATCGTATATGCGAAATGGACTGTCATTTAAAAATGATTCTTACTCAAATTAATATTGACTATAATCGCGAATAAACAAATGCATTGTGATATCCACGCAAGTAATGCTGTGAAAAAAAGAATGTCCAGAATATAACCAGATAACTAGAAGATCATGACGCTATAGCATATACAATACGGCGCTTCACTTAATCCATCATGATGGTAGACTGGAGGTTGTATGTTTAAATATATACAATTCTTTTTTTCTATGATAAAAACTAGAAATATATTTGTGAAAATATAATATTCTGCCTCTTGCAGAGGCAATAACGAACAAACCGCATCGGGTTTCGTAATATTAATGCCTTGTATAACCATCCATACAAGTCCGATAAAAGTATGACGAGTGAGGGCGCACTTTATTTTATGGAAGGCCATTTTGATTTGTACATTTTTAAACACATATCTGTAAATATTTGAGATTATACTTGAGTTTTCTTTATATGTTATGTATTTTATTATACAATTTATTGTAAACTATATTTAAATTATTGTATAAACTATTAATTTTGTAGGTTTTTAGCTTTGTTAATGCATTTTTCAACGGGCGCAAACGGCGTCTCGTAATTTCAGTCACGCTTCGTCGCATTCGCTGTACACAATAATACGACATGAGGTAGTTATAAATTGGGTATAAAAGTCTAATTTTCTCGTAAAATCCCAAGTTTTGCAAGACGCAACATCAAGAAATGTTATTACCTATATACATAGAACCTACGGATGAAATTTTATTAGGGTACGTTCTTATACCATGGTGAGGGTGATTTTTGACTGGACTACATGGCCTGTGTAAATAAAACTCTAGCTAGACCACTGATGCTGTACAGTGTTTATAATATTACTATAGTACTCTTATAGTAGACAGATAGTACTATTTCTACTACTCTGTTATAACAATACAGTATTAACAATCAACAATTTCAAATTGCGCAAAACATCCAATCACAGCTCGCAGGAAATCCGGTCTAGCTAGCCCAGCTGCCCTTCCTAGTAGTAGCTAGCTCTGGTTATAGTATGGTTTCGATCCAAGTCGGCCCTAAACCGTCTCGGCCAAAGTCAAGTCGGCCCCAAGTCAAGTCGGCCTCAAGTCAACTCGGCCTCAAGTCAACTCGGCCTCAAGTCAACTCGGCCTCACGTCAACTCGGCCAAAAAATAATCGGTCAACTCGGCCCCGTTAAAGTATGGAACGCAAAAAGTGCAAATGAAGGGGATTGATAAAATAATATTTCTTCTTTTTTAACTATGAATAATTCTGACTTTTAATTAATATTATTATTTAGACAATAATATATTTAGCAAAAAAAAATAGGAATGATTTCACCAACTTTCCTTTAATTATTTACGTTTAATAAAATTTCTTAGCTGAGCCTCCCTGCGCGTTTGCCAGCTTTTTCGATATCTACAACTGCTACGTGTTTTCGCTGACCGGGGGATTCCCCTTTTTTTTAAAACGCAAATCATGCACAAAAACGATGTACGATCATTTTTTCTATGGCCAAATGGTGGAACGTAGGCCTCCGTCTTCGATTTCCTTAAATACGGTACCTGCACGTGTTTTTTGGTAACACGCGGGTACTTCTATTCATATCGACAATGAGTTCATTTTTTTATAAGACACACAAGTCACAAGTCACAAATCAGTTTATTTGATCCAAAAGAAACAAAAATACAAAGCAAAAAATATACAAAAGGACCAGGGCGACTTCCATTAAGGCCAAAAGCCGCATGCATGGAAGCCACCCGAACATTTTAAATAATATATAATTCTCATGTATATAATATAATTAAAAAATTAACAAATCATAACATTAACAAAATCATATCAGAACAGCTACAACCCATCTCTATTACATATATAACAATTTTGGATATAACATACATCATCATATTCTGAAATAAAATTATTTTTTAAATATGTAGAAAAACCTTTCAAAGAATGTGTACCTTTTCAGTAATCAAATTTACAGTATTGTTAATTAATAAATATATGATATTATATTTTTTATTTCTTCATTTTTTTAAAACGTGGATAGTAAGAATCGTAATAATATTAAGCACTTTTTGCGTTCCATACTTTATTGTGGCCGAGTTGACCGATTAGTTTTTGGCCGAGTTGACGTGAGGCCGAGTTGACTTGAGGCCGAGTTGACTTGAGGCCGAGTTGACTTGGGGCCGACTTGACGTGGGCCGACTTGACTTTGGCCGAGACGGTTTGGGGCCGACTTGACCTGCACCCTATAGTATTAGTAGTAGGAAGGCCTACTCTAACAAGGCCTAGCTAGCTAACTAAGCTAGGCCTAGTATAGTTCTTTCGACTGCTGCTTGCTTTCTTTTAGATTATTAATTACATACCTCTTTTGTAGATACACTTTTCAGAAGGTTACTAGCAACCTTTGACAGATCCATTGTGACCTCTAATACGTCAATATGACACACACAATTAAGTTTTATTCTCTCTCTCTAATAATGATGAAGGAAATTCTTCTCAAGTTACATAACCCCGTTTTGGTCATGTGCTGTAAAACACAATCCGCCGCTTATCATGCGCTTATCACGCATGAATGCACAATCTTGTCAACCAATCGATCGAGGTCAGTAATATTGCGCCCCCTAAATATCAACTACCGAAACTCTCTTTGCTGCGCGTTTTATTTTATTTTTTGAACATTTCTGGTATTTATGACTTTTGACTGTAATTCACTGTCAGATATTAACATACGAAAAGATATTAACATTCAGTGACTTATTTCTATTTTATATCACTGTGCTCCACTGGCTCCAAACAGTCCTGGCTCCAAATTGGGTCCACTTGAGCAGTGTATTAACATACGAAAAGATTTAAAATTCAGTAACTTAATTCTATTTTGTATAACTGTGCTCCCCTGGCGCCAAATTGGGTCCACTTGAGCACAGTGTATTATTAACATACGAAAAGATTTTAAAATTCAGTAACTTATTTCTATCTTATATAATGTGCTCCCCTGGCGCCAAATTGGGTCCACTTGAGCACAGTGTATTAACATACGAAAAGATAGTAAATTTAGTGTCTAGCTATTTCTATTTTATATCACTGTCCTCCACCGGTGCTAAAATTGGTCCACTGGACCAGTTACCGTAGTACTTTCTATTTCGGAAGTAAATAAAGGCATATATACGATTGGAGCATTTTCTTTTTATTGCTTTATGTTATGTTTGACACTGATTCATCTTATTAACAATTTTATAAAAGATGAGACAAAAAAGGATCAACAAGGATTAAAAGAACACTTAGAAAATATGAGATGTTGTTATAAATTAGCAGTCTACAAAGGAGAAATTATTGGGTCTGTGTGCATATAACCGAAATGAATTAAGTCAAAGCCGCTTGTTGCGGAGTTGAAGCGATTCACGTGAAGAAGAAAGCTAAAGGTATGGGTGTCGGCAAGAAGCTTTTGGAAATCGCACTGGCAAGAAATACAGGTTTAAACACGTTGCGTTAAACGACAACTGAATTGAATTATGAAGCCAGACAACTGTACAAGAAGTATGGCTTCAAGGAAGAAGCGTTTCATTCAAGTAACATTTTTACAATTTATAGGCTAACTTTGCCATTCTAGATTTTTCTTACAACAGAACAAATGATATTGGAGATGTAGCTTGGTGGTTAATCCGAAGGTCCAGGGTTCAATCCTGACCTACTGTAGCACCAACAACTCGCATCTCTTTAACTCCACTCCCTCAAATGAGGCATAATTTTTAAGCATGATACTTTATAAAATAGTTTATCCATCCTTGGCGAGCTACTCGCTGTTGGATGCGTATTAAATAAAAAAAAAAAAAATAAATAAATAAATGGCGCACCGTAGAAGTAGAGAATGCTCGATCGTCGAAATGACGCTTTAAATACAGTACCGTACCTCTGTATTTTTGATGTTGTAAATTTTATGTTTAGCGCCCTCTATTTTCAGAAAATTGGGAACAAATAAATATAGAATAGGTTTATTACATAGAGAGGCCTAGGCTAGAACAATATTAAGATGCCAATGTCTCGACCAATTTGGAAATTTGACTAATTCAGCGCCTTGTTTACGTAACATCAAAAACATGAGAAATTCTTATTTTTATTAAGAAATGACATTTCAAAACTTTCATCCTATGTCATTCCATTCAACCGCAAGAAGAAGGAGAAGTATCACACGCTCTTTAAAACCGTCACCTACAGACAGAGTAGGCCTACCTACACATCTCTATCCACCACCGGGTATCCACTGGTAAGTCTGGCTATAATCTGCAATACGGATAGGATAGGAGGCCTAGCCGAGGCTAGGTCTAGGCTATACCGTACCACTTATGGATTATCCTAGCCTATTACTAATATATTACTATATACTAATAGTATTAGCTAGGCCTATTAATTTTATTGCTTTGTACTATACCATCATCACGAAGCTGCGTATTAGAGGGTAAGCCTATTGGGATTGATTGTTTGTAAGCCTAGTTCTGTGTAACATAAACAGTAGATTTTAATACAAAATTGAAATGTTCTTTTTGTGTTGTTGTGAATATGTGGTTATTTAAAAAATGAATAGTTAAGCATAATTAATTAGTACAGGCATATAGGCCTAGGCCTATATTATTAATTAATAATAATAGCATGTCTATACTATAATATAGTATAATATAGGCCTACTAGTACTATAGTTATTTTAATAACTATTTTGTGTACTTGATACCCAATGCTTGTAGTGTAATTTTAATGTCTTGTTTCTCTCATTTCTTTTTCTCCACAGCCTCCAATATAATAATACAATAAATTTAGATAACATGATTACAGCAAATGTTTTTTAGTTAACAATTAACAACTAATTGTTTATGATCTTATGATTAAGCTCTGTCTACACTATTCTATTCAACTTTATGTGACAAAACAAAATGTGATGTACTGACCCCCATATGGACATATGATGTCAACATCACTACCATATTTTGGACACATCACAATTTTTTTGTCAAACTAGTTTGATAGTGTAGATAGAGCTTTAAAAATTAGATTGGTATTTTTGTTCCACAGTTTTAAACCAATCTGAAGATGGCTGATTTACAGGCCACTATTGAGTTGTCTGTGGAATTGTCTAAATTTCATAACATTGACCTGTTTCAAAGAGGGTAAGTCCCTTAAACTGTTATAATATGTAGTGTATTTTATTTATTTTAATACCATACAGAAACAAACAAACACAGATAAGAAATAGAAAATGAAATAGGTAAATCGCCCTTTTGATTGTTTAACTTCACTTGCCTTTCAGAATTAACTTTATTGCACCATGCATACAAGTTCCATTTTTATGGACCTTTTCATATTTTCTCTTTTAAATGATTTGTGAGGTTGGTGACATTTTGCATGTACACTATAGTCTGCACCTCTTGTGTTTCATGTTTAACTGTTTACTTTGTGGCAAATTGTTCAAGAATTAGAACAAAAGGACAGTCTAACCTTTCGAGTGAGTGGCCGAGCGGTTAAGACAGTGGAACCGTAATTACGTAGCCATAACATCGGCAGGGGTTCGAGGCTCTTCTCACTCCATGGTTCTGGTGGTAGAACGAGTCTTCTCGGATAAGGACTAAACCGTAGGTCCAGTGTACACATTTAGCTCGTGTGCACTTTAAAGAACCTAGTACATCTTTCGAGACGAGTAGGGGGTTACCCCGGTGTATTAGTACATCACAGCCACTGATCACCAACTGGGCCCTCTGGGAGACCAGTCTTTGACTGAAGAGGTTACCCAGCATAAATATTAATATAAATTTCAACTCAATATTGTACTCATAAATAATAAATATATACTTATATACTATAATAAATCCAAAGGCAAATTAAAATGCCAATGCTGTGGATCTCAATGGAGATACAAATTTAAATAAGCACTGAAAAAATGACAATGCTGTGGGTATATCTATCAGTGGCTGGATCTCAATGGAGATACAAAAAAATAAAATAAGCAAAAAGCTAAATCGAAAATATAGTAAACAGCCAGAACAATTAATAGCAGAGCTTTCGGGCAACACTAGCCCTTCATCAATACACGTAAGAGACTTGGATAAAATAATAATAATTATTAATAATAATAATAATAATAATATACCGGTAAGTAATTATTGTATTCAAGCTTTCTGTTTTCTTGTCATTATTGGAAGGCATAATCTTAATGTCTCTTATCTACAGTAGCCAATGGACTGCTGTTTAGTGACATTGAAGAGCACCAACTTTGTAAACTGTCAAGTCTCTCACATTGTATTGAAAACATCAATATGTGTGGGCATGTGAATCAGAATATTTTAATTTATTCACGCAAACACAACTATAAAATATCTACTGTATCTACTAATATTTAGTGTTGATTATTTGAATGAAAATCTTATTTAAACGATAATAACATTGTATGTTTGTTGTTACCAATATTGTATGGTAGGCATCTGTAGGTCATAAATAATCGCAGTGGTTTCGGGAAAAGGTTACACTTGAAAATGTCCTCCTGGTGGGGAATGGATAATGCGTTAATGATAAAGAATTGCAGTAAATGTTGTTGTTTGTGTCATCCTCAATATAGTTTGGAAGAAAAAAAAAGTTGAAAAAAGTATTTTTTTTTTTTATTTTATCGTATGACATTAACAGTACAAAGAAAAACATACAAAATTAAAAGCAAACAAAAACAACATAGATATCTATCTAATCATCACTAATCATCACTAATCATCACTAATCATCACTAATCATCACTAATCTAATCATCATAGATCTATCTCCTTATAAATAAAATAAAGGTTCATAAAATGTATTCTAATCTATAACAATTTCATATTTGATTTATAAAAAAACAATACAACATTTTTTTTCGGAAAAAATAATCAGTTCATTAATGAATATATTATAAAATATGTGTTCTTTATTTAAAGATTTTATCATATGAGAATGTATCTGAAAGTTCCACCAAGGTCACCTTTCAAGTATGATGTTACGTTGCCACGCCAATCAGGTAGGTTGTACTCACTACCAACAAATAATCTTAAGCTCTTTTTTTTGTTCGTGTTTTTATCGTTCATGTTTAAATTTAAGGTTTGAGAGCCTCGTGCATGTCAGCCTTGGCTATTTTGAGTCAACCTCATTAATAAATATATATACAATTTTCCCTTTTTATGAAATTTGTTACGAAAAAAGTTATTAAATTAATAATAATTATAAAAATTAGAGTTGATAATCAAAATAGACTTTAATGGTAAAAGCATTATGTCAAGAAAAACATAAAATGAAAATTGAAATGAATTTATTCTATTAGATTCTACTCCTTGCCAAATTAAGAGTATGTACTGTATGATGTTAAATCGAAAAAGTAATATTTTTCATGAATAACTTTCACCTGCATGCAATTCATTTTGACAGCTTCCTGTTTTTATACATAAATTAGGAATAATTGCTTTCTTGATTACAGTCGTTTTAATTTACAGGCAATAAAACATGAATACAAGCAATTTGCTGTGCTACTTTATTTAATCATGCATCTCATCATATTTGTAAAACAGACAGTAGAACTCTCCCCCCCCCCCTCCATTGGGACCCCCTTATTATTCAAGGGACATCCTTACTAAGGGGGACACCCATATTTAAGGTACAGTGCACCCCTATTCAAGGTACAGTACACCCCTGTTCAAGGGTCAGCCTTACTAAGGGGGACACCCATATTCAAGGGACATCCCTAATAAGGGGACACTTATATTCAAGGTACAGTACACCCCTATTCAAGGGACATCTTTACTGAGGGTATACCCATATTCAAGGGACATCCCTGATAAGGGGACACTTATATTCAAGGTACAGTACACCCCTATTCAAGGGACATCCTTACTAAGGGTATACCCATATTCAAGGGACATCCCTAATAAGGGGACACTTATATTCAAGGTACAGTACACCCCTATTCAAGGGACATCCTTACAAAGGGTATACCCATATTCAAGGGACATCCCTATTCAAGGACATCCCTATTAAAGGGACACCCCATATTCAAGGGAACATCCTTAATAAAGGGAACACCCTTATTAAGGGTACATCCATATTCAAGGGATACCTCTATTAAGGGGACACCAATATTCAGGGGACACCTTATTAAGGGGACACCTTATTAAGGGGACACCCATATTCAGGGGACACCTTATTAAGGGAACATCCATATTCAGGGGACACCTTATTAAGGGGACACCCATATTCAGGGGACATCCTTATTCAGGGGACATCCTTATTCAAGGACGTCCCTATTAAAGGGACACCCCATATTCAAGGGAACATCCTTAATAAAGGGGACACCCTTATTCAGGGGACATCCTTATTAAAGGTGATACCCATATACTGTATTAAGGGGGACACCCTTATAGGGGACACCTTAATACTGTAAGGGGTTTATTTTGACTGCCTTACTGTAATGTCATTACAAATGCTTTTGCTTTGCTTGGTATAATTTTATATAATCACTTATTTTTTAGTCAATATTTTTGTTTTTTAATAAGCAGGTTGGCTATTTTAAGACCTGAATAAACATTTTTTAAATAATTACCACACCAGGAAATTGGAAATTGATATTATAATAAAGAGTGTAATAGTTGAATTGATATCATACATATTGACATGATGATGGGAGGAATAGAGGTGATTTAAATTCAAATACTATTTGTTATCATAAATACAGTAATTTTATTGGGATCCTAATATTATAGGAGAGAATTTTTCTCTTTTGTTGATTCGATCCAATAGACTGCAACATACTAAAATTGGTACTTACGACGACAAAACCCAGTTTTTTTATCGTTAATATATTTTTATTTTTATAACAATTTTTGATAGTACGTGTATATTTATGATATTTATTTAATATGTGAATGAGAACAATGAAGGAACAAGTATACAAAGAGAAGAAAAAAAGGAATTAATTTCCAGTATATCAGTGGGCGGGTTAGAGGTGTATACCTGTGAATTTATATTCAGATAATGATAAATGATGTGGTACAGTAGGGTGTTATTGGTCTTAAATGACACCAAAAGCTGTTGAATTTCACTATTCCGTACTTTGCTATTCAATACAATTACTACTTACACTCACTAAATCATAATATTCTAGATTGAAACCTATCCTAGGTTGCCGCAGGGAATTAAAATTATGAGTGCTAAGTCTGCTAGTGAAGATTTGAAATGCAATTGGCATTTATTTGTCTGCTGACCATTTACAGTAACAAGTGTATATTCACTGTGCTTGAGTATGGTGCGCCAAGTTGTCATTTATTTGGAAATAAAGATATCTCTATTGCTTGAATAAATGACAGGTTGGCGTGCCATACTTGAGTGATAACTGAATATAAGTTACAGAATTCTTGAAGAAGATTTCTTAATGGCTGATCTATTTGTTCATCACTTCTAAGTGTGCTATGTTGAATAGATTCATATCTATTTGTTCATCACTTCTAAGTGTGCTATGTTGAATAGATTCATATCTATTTGTTCATCACTTCTAAGTGTGCTATGTTGAATAGATTCATATCTATTTGTTCATCACTTCTAAGTGTGCTATGTTGAATAGATTCATATCTATTTGTTCATCCCTTCTAAGTGTGCTATGTTGAATAGATTCATATCTATTTGTTCATCACTTCTAAGTGTGCTATGTTGAATAGATTCATATCTATTTGTTCATCCCTTCTAAGTGTGCTATGTTGAATAGATTCATATCTATTTGTTCATCACTTCTAAGTGTGCTATGTTGAATAGATTCATATCTATTTGTTCATCACTTCTAAGTGTGCTATGTTGAATAGATTCATATCTATTTGTTCATCCCTTCTAAGTGTGCTATGTTGAATAGATTCATATCTATTTGTTCATCACTTCTAAGTGTGCTATGTTGAATAGATTCATATCTATTTGTTCATCCCTTCTAAGTGTGCTATGTTGAATAGATTCATATCTATTTGTTCATCACTTCTAAGTGTGCTATGTTGAATAGATTCATATCTATTTGTTCATCACTTCTAAGTGTGCTATGTTGAATAGATTCATATCTATTTGTTCATCACTTCTAAGTGTGCTATGTTGAATAGATTCATATCTATTTGTTCATCACTTCTAAGTGTGCTATGTTGAATAGATTCATATCTATTTGTTCATCACTTCTAAGTGTGCTATGTTGAATAGATTCATATCTATTTGTTCATCACTTCTAAGTGTGCTATGTTGAATAGATTCATATCTATTTGTTCATCACTTCTAAGTGTGCTATGTTGAATAGATTCATATCTATTTGTTCATCACTTCTAAGTGTGCTATGTTGAATAGATTCATATCTATTTGTTCATCACTTCTAAGTGTGCTATGTTGAATAGATTCATATCTATTTGTTCATCACTTCTAAGTGTGCTATGTTGAATAGATTCATATCTATTTGTTCATCACTTCTAAGTGTGCTATGTTGAATAGATTCATATCTATTTGTTCATCACTTCTAAGTGTGCTATGTTGAATAGATTCATATCTATTTGTTCATCACTTCTAAGTGTGCTATGTTGAATAGATTCATATCTATTTGTTCATCACTTCTAAGTGTGCTATGTTGAATAGATTCATATCTATTTGTTCATCCCTTCTAAGTGTGCTATGTTGAATAGATTCATATCTATTTGTTCATCCCTTCTAAGTGTGCTATGTTGAATAGATTCATATCTATTTGTTCATCACTTCTAAGTGTGCTATGTTGAATAGATTCATATCTATTTGTTCATCCCTTCTAAGTGTGCTATGTTGAATAGATTCATATCTATTTGTTCATCCCTTCTAAGTGTGCTATGTTGAATAGATTCATATCTATTTGTTCATCACTTCTAAGTGTGCTATGTTGAATAGATTCATATCTATTTGTTCATCCCTTCTAAGTGTGCTATGTTGAATAGATTCATATCTATTTGTTCATCCCTTCTAAGTGTGCTATGTTGAATAGATTCATATCTATTTGTTCATCCCTTCTAAGTGTGCTATGTTGAATAGATTCATATCTATTTGTTCATCACTTCTAAGTGTGCTATGTTGAATAGATTCATATCTATTTGTTCATCACTTCTAAGTGTGCTATGTTGAATAGATTCATATCTATTTGTTCATCACTTCTAAGTGTGCTATGTTGAATAGATTCATATCTATTTGTTCATCACTTCTAAGTGTGCTATGTTGAATAGATTCATATCTATTTGTTCATCACTTCTAAGTGTGCTATGTTGAATAGATTCATATCTATTTGTTCATCACTTCTAAGTGTGCTATGTTGAATAGATTCATATCTATTTGTTCATCACTTCTAAGTGTGCTATGTTGAATAGATTCATATCTATTTGTTCATCACTTCTAAGTGTGCTATGTTGAATAGATTCATATCTATTTGTTCATCACTTCTAAGTGTGCTATGTTGAATGGATTCATAATTAAGGACAAATAAATCCAATGCTTCCTTTTTACATCGCTTTTTTCTTTGTTCAGTCAATTCACATAATTTACATTTTAAATTGGAAGAAAGTCCCAGCAATATGTTGAAATAATAATTGGACTATTTGGCCAGGCTTTTACAGTATGTCAAATTGTGTAGTATTTAATTATTTTTATGCAAAGCTTTTAGGTAAAGCTCTGTCAACACTGTCACAATACTCAACAGCTCTGCATCAAACTTTATGTGACAACAAATATGATGTGCCCATGGACATGATGATGTCTCATATTTGAGCATATCACTACCATATTTGAGCATATCACTACCATATTTGAGCATATCACTACCATATTTGAGCATATCACTACCATATTTGAGCACATCACTACCATATTTGAGCATATCACTACCATATTTGAGCATATCACTACCATATTTGAGCATATCACTACCATATTTGAGCACATTACACCTTTTTTGTCTCTAGAACTTTAAGGTAGAATATAAACAAATAGACAAAGTATATTGGTTCATTTGTCAATCTTGCTAGACATAAATGAGTGTAAATTTACACATGTACAAAATGTCATTTTATAATATTATGTAGTCAATGGTTTATTCGGTCTGCTGGTCATTGGCCATTAAAATCCAGAAGAGGCCGATAAAAATTCACATTTCATGACAAAATGATGGCCAGTAAAATTGAATTAGGGCCATGATAAGATTAAGAGGTGCCTCATCTTAAGTTTTGGTCAAAATTGTTTGGGTTATGGCTAATACTTTTGAATAATTTGAAAATTAAAAATAATGTAAAGCACCATTGGTATGAAATCAGAGCTGATCATTTTGCTACAGTATGTGAGTAGGCTTGCAAAAATCAATTGCAATTATTTATATAACAGTTAACACCTTTCGTTTTTTTAGTAACTCTGTACAGTATATTCTCAACCAGTCTGTACAGTGTAATTGTAAACCCTATCTGGTTTCACGCCTTTCAATTCCCAGGATTCAAGCTAACAAAAGTATTTAAAGGGGATTCTGGTTTTAAAATTTCTTAAATTAAATATCGTTTATTTTTACATAAAAAATAAATATAAAGATAAAGTAGTAATGAGAAATAAAACAAAAATTCATGGAATTTCTTTTTTTCAACAGCTTAGGGAAGCTCATTGGCTTTTACTAATTAATATTCATGAGATCAGATTCTTTATATTTTTTAATTTAATTTAAAGCCTGGAACCCTCCTTTAATGAAAGTTGTCATTGGTTTCATTAAACAGAAGAACTGCTACTGTTGATTAAAGACAGTGTTTTGAAAGAGATTACAATTTTTAAAGATTATTAGATTAATGTATAAATAATAGATTTATCTTGTATTGTTTGAAGGTTTGCATGGCGTAATCAATGTTGATATAAAGTTTGCGGTACACCACGTGTATTAGTTCTGAAAAGAACTGTTGAGTTTCTCGACGTTTCAATCAATATGCTTTGATCGTCCTCAGGAGTGAGAATCAAAGCATATTGATCAAAACATCGAGAAACTCAACAGTTCTTTTCAGAATTAATACATGTGGTGTACTGCAAACGTGAGATTTATCTTAATTAAATGATTTGTTATCCAAAGCCGTAGTGAGAGGTTATGAGTTAAAGATGCTTTAAATATAATTATTAATATAAAATAATTTATGATTATCTCTGCTCAATTTTCTTGGATATTAAAGGAATTTTGTATTGTACTGTATTAATAAATTGAATGTAGAAATCACTGACAAATTTTGTGGCAAATTTTTTACAGTAACATTCCTGAAAGGATGAAAAAAGTGTTAAATGAAAAGGATGGTTTGCTTAGTATACTGTGTAGACAAGTAATTGTTTATCTATCTCTCATCTGTTTTCACTGATAATTACACAGTAACATCTGCTCATGCTCAGTGCATTAGTAGCCAGCTGTATTCAATTGAGTCTTTTTTACAATAACATAAACCAGTCAATTAGTTATTAGAATTCATTATCATCAGTATTATGCCTTTAGATATGATTATGTCATTGTGACGAACTTAGTTTATTATTGTACAGTATATGAAAATATTATAGAAAAAAGACATTGAGGGTTGGTAGTATGAATAAATTACTAAATAAAAACTAAATTTCTAAATTATATTTAATAATTTTCATGGTAGTTTTTTTAATAGTATATTTTTTATTTTGTTTATTATGTCTTTTGGCACATGTGGCCAAGGATTACTACCAATAGTAAATTAATCACTCTCCTAGCAGATAGGTGGTAATCCCTTTTTACAGGGGCTATTTTGTGAACCAGTTCACTGGGGTAACCCTCTACTTGTCTCAAATAAACTGGGGTCTTTAAAGTGCACACAGGTTTCTGTACACTTGGACCTATGTTTTTTAGTCCTTATCCGAGAAAACTTGTTCCACCACAAGAAATAGGAGCGATATTGTTGGCTCTTTGGGTGGCTCTTTGGGTATGGTAAACGGCGCCCCTGCCTTAACCGCTCAACCCAAAAAGACAAATGTCTCCAATACTTTTTATTTTATGGTATGCCATTGTCATCTTTGTCACATTTGAAATAAAACTACATTGTTGAACTTTTTTTTATTCTTACAGATATTGAGATGGTCACACCTCCATGCGTATATGAAAATGTTGCAGTCAGTAAAACATTTCAAATTCTCTACAAAAATGAAGAAGTGACATTGAAAGACGTTGCTGTGTTTAAAATTTACCATTTAGTGGACAGTAACAAGGTAATATTTACTTCTTTAATAGTGAGCTTTTGCCATCTCAATCAGGGAAACAAATTTCTTTTTCCTTTCTGTGTACACGGTTTCGTATTTAATTTTCGATCCGACAACCACAAAAAAATGAACTACTGTAATCATGGAATCATTTTATTTGTTTTTACATTTTATTTCAATGTAATTTTTTCAGTAAATTGCCTCAGTTTTATTAAAGAAAATATTTTGATATATAAAATATAATATGAATTATGAATACAATTGGTTTTACCACTATCAGATAAAATGTGTGATTTTCTTTCATGCAGGTGATGATATCTGAAATTTCACAGTACATTTACGCATTAACATGGCCATACACACCATAGCTTTTTTTAGATAAGAAAATAACATTTAAATGGTAACTTGTGAACAAAATTGTTCTGAATTTTAACACATTGTTCATTTTTTTTAAGATTGAGGAGAGTATAAATTCCACTGATATTCAGCTTATTTTGGAACTTTATTTTAGCTGCTCTGATGAGGTGTAAGTTCTGACAGTTAATGTTTTTTTCTCGATCAACTTTGATTTGTAAGAAAACGTCTACCGTATTAATTTTAATATCTACTTATTCATTATATGTGTGACAAGAAATTATTCTTGCAAGATCTTCTATTAATGGTATTGTTTGTTTGTTTGTTTGTTTGTTTTATCTTTATACTGGGTGACCTCTTCAGTCAAAGACTGATCTCTCAGAGGGCCCAGTTGGTGATCAGTGGCTGTGATATACTAATATACCGGGGTAACCCCCTACTCGTCTCGAAAGATGTACTAGGTTCTTTAAAGTGCACACGAGCAAGTTGTGTACACTGGACCTACGGTTTATAGTCCTTATCCGAGAAGACTCGTTCTACCACCAGAACCATGGAGTGAGTGAGCCTCGAACCCCTGCCGATGTTGTGGGTACGTGATTACGGTTCCACTGTCTTAACCGCTCGGCCACTCACTCCTGTATTGTTTCATTATTATACAGTATATTACCATTTTTGTATTGTATTGTGTTTATGTTGATAGAAATTAATAAAGTTGAATACATACAAATAGAATCTCATGACAACAGTTTCTAAATGGATTGATTTTTAGAATAATTTTTACTTGAACAACTTTATGCCACAATTTATTCATACTATATTATTTTTACTTTCTATATAATAGTCTTCCCCTTTAATTTAATGTAGCATGATACAGTCCCCCCCCCCCCCTCAAAAAAAGATGTAAAAAAAAAAAATGGGTGAACTTAATTATTGTTGTCATTGACAAACTGTTTTAACAGTATTGAATAAAAAATAGTAGAAGATTGTAAAATAGTGTTCTTTGTTTTTAGGCCGACAAGTCCAGACAGCTTGGAATTATCAAGCACACGTACACTAAAGTTACACATAGATGCAGCTCGTGGACTTCACTCACATGCATCTGTTCTGTTTGATTACTTTCATCTATCAGCAGCTTCCTTGACTTTTCATGCGGCTCTCCTAGGTGTCAATCAGGCCATGTTCAGGTAAGGATTCCAAAAACAAATGATGTTTAAAATATCAATGGTTATTAAAGCTCTGTCTACACTATAAACTAGTTTGACAAAAAAAGTGCCCAAAGATGGTAGTGATATGACATCATCATGTCCATATATGGACAAATCACATTGTTTTGTCACATAAAATTTGATAGTGTAGACAGAGCTTAAGTATGCATACTTAATGTGACAAAAATGTGATGTGCCCATATATGGACATGATGATGACAGAGCTTTACAAACCTTTGTCAAACCAAATTTTACAAAATGAACTGTTGTACTTCATTTATGTTGAATGTTTGTGACTACCCTAGTTTCATAAATTGATGTAGTTGAATTACTGTGTAGACATGCTTTGTAGATAGTTAATAGTTATGTAAGCATCCCACAAATGACACACATTAACTAGACGCTATCACATAAATTGTTCATAAGTGTAACACTAAAGTTCTTTCCCCTAGAATAACTAGGTCATAATATTGTTTTATGTTAAGCACTACTGTAGTAGCTAATATGAAAAACAATTTGTGTCATGTAGAATGTAATGTATAGTGAATTTCAGGCCCGTATGCAGCATTAATAATGGGGGGGTGCGAGCGAAGCGAGCAACAATGGCTGGGGGCCAGGGGGCCGCCAAGGGCCCCCGGTCAGGGTCCAGGGGCCGAAGGCCCTGGAAAAATTTGCGTTATTTGACGTTCTAAAGACTGATGTAAGACTCTCTGTTGTGGCTTGGGCTAGTTGAACGATGGACACCAGAACTTAACGCTTTCATGATGAGGCCAACTCAGCAGGGGTGGCGCCAGGATCTTCCCGACGCGGGGGCTACATTCCCCGACGAGGGGGCTATGCGAGCGAAGCGAGCATCACAAGGCTGAGGGCCAGGGGCCGCCAAGGGCCCCCGGTGGGGGTCCAGGGGGCTTCGCCCCCCGGAAGCAACGCGTTCTAGCGTCATTTGAGGTCTTTTTAATCAGATTTAGGGTAGCCATTTTTTCCATTTTTTATAATGCATAAATAAAATACTGCGTGCAAAAAAACGATGCGCGATGACGGTTTCAATCCATATTTTTCAATTTAAAAAATATAAGTTCAAAGAAAATTTTGAAAAATAGAGTTGGAGGTCCCGGAAATTGGACTTACAGTATTATACTTCAAAACATGAAAAAAAATATATAAGTCCCTATCATGGGTTGTGACTGAGCTAAGAAATGTTTGAAAAATAGAGATGTTAGGTCCCGGAAAATGTACTTCTTCGAAATATGACCAGCTTTATTGTTGGGGCTGAGCTAAGAAAATGTTTAAAACTAGAGCTGCAGGTCTTCAAAAAATTGCATTTTATACTTTGGAAACATCAGGCCTAGAGGCTTAAAAAACGCAAGCGTAGACCTTTTTCAGTCGGGGAAAAAAGTTTATTCCTCCCAGGTGTATGCATGCGTACCATCTGGACTTCCGAGTGGTGAGAAATTCATGACATACAGGATATTGAAAATGTAATAACTATAGCTATAATGTTGGCTAAGCGAAAATGGCATGTTTTTTTGTTTAGTAATGGATGAAAAATTTATTTTAGGTGCCCCACGGTACAGAAGGTTACTTGTAAATTAAAAAATTGGTGAACAAACGAACAATTAACATAATTCGTTTTTGCTGTAGTGTAGCGTACGTCGACGCAGTACACGACGTAACCGTCGGTAAACTTCGCCTGGAAAATAACACATTACACATTTTGGTCCCTGGATGAAACTTGATATCACGCGTCTCGACCCAACGTTGAACGATTCGTACAAAGGGATACCGCCAGACAAGTGCGTACCTAGCTATTGTTTGGTAGTAAGTTAGATCGCTGGAAATAATGAATGCATATAAAGTGCATAATATCACTCTGACGTACTCTCACGGTCAATGAAACGTCGCGGTTTTCTAGGCGCTGAAGCTAGCTACGAAGTGAACGCGAACGCTTTTTACTGTATATTATATTCCCCAACAAAAAGTACACGTGTTCCCTGACGTTAAATTGTCTGTATTTCTCCAGCAAACACTTTACCGCGTACCGCGTACATGAAGCGCTAAGCTATTGCTTGTCGTCACATGATCGACTGCGCATGTTTTACATCGAGTTTGTAGTCAGTTCAGATTCCGTAATTTAATTACCGGTATTTTTTCATTTTATATTAGCATATTTTTGTATTTATACCATTGATAATGTAAATTTTGTATATATATAATGATATTGTCTTTAGTTAAACAAGACAAGAAAAAATACCAACCGAGGAAATAGTGGACCTTTTGGGACTTGGGGGGGTGCGTCTGCACCCAACGCACCCCCCCTGGATACGGGCCTGAATTTAGTATCAAGAGTTATATTTTGTATGGAGTGAATTTGTAGTAAAGTATAATGTATGGAGTGAATTTTTGGAAAGAGTATACTGTATGGAGTGAATTTGTGGAAAGAGTATACTGTATGGAGTGAATTTGTGGAAAGAGTATACTGTATGGAGTGAATTTGTGGAAAGAGTATACTTTATGGAGTGAATTTGTGGAAAGAGTATAATGTATGGAGTGAATTTGTACTAAGACTAGAATATACTGTATGGAGTGAATTTGTGGAAAGAGTATAATGTATGGAGTGAATTTGTGGAAAGAGTATAATGTATGGAGTGAATTTGTGGAAAGAGTATAATGTAGAGTGAATTTGTGGAAAAATGTAGAGTGAATTTGTGGAAAGAGTATAATGTATGGAGTGAATTTGAATACAGGTTTGAGCAAAATTCACTCATTTCGAGCGATTTAATTTACAGTTTTTTACAGTTGTATGCTTGTTATGTTTTTCAACTCTATACATCAAGATGTGGTAAAAGATTTTTTTAACATAAAATTTAATCAAATATTTTCTAGTATTCCCAGACCAGTTAAGAGTGGTTTCTTTGGAAAGTTTTCTAGTTCAACAAATTCACCAACTAGACAAGTACCAATACCAAGTTTAGAGACTGTGTTGTTTGGCCCACGTACCAAGTTGCCAGAGAATGGGGTAAGAGAGTCTTGTTGAAATTAATATTCGATTTTTGTGGCTTGGTGGTTATGATGCTTGGCTACCAATCCAAGGATCCTGGGTTCAAGTCCTGTCATATGTCAGGATTTTTTCTAATGACAAATTACAACTCCACTCCCAAAGACTAGTATTGAAGGCCAGGTGCGGGCAAAAAATATCTATTGATCATACATTCCAATAATTATCGATCTATAGTTTCTCCTATGTTTCATCATTTTTTAGATTTTATTTGTGTTACAGGAGCTTGTTGAAAATAAGCACTTTCTTATCAGTGGGGGGATAGTTCAAATTACACAGTAAAATCTCTATTCTTTTGTACACAAATTTTGTAAATAGAGAGGCATTTTAAAAAGGTATAAAAAAATAAATGGTGTGGTAAAAAATGTTATCAGATGACTATTAAAATATAGATAATATAACTTGAATTTTACATTTATGGTATTTTTATTCAACTTCAGATTTTTATTTTCATGCTATAGCAAAAATTATCCACCGTATATCGACCATCTTTTTTCACCTTCTATGGAGTCACCAAACATGTTATTACATTAGGTTTAACTACCTACCTACCTTCCCGTTTTGTTTGGCAGAATTTTGCCAAATTTGTATTTGACCATAAGGGAAATTCATTTAATTTGATTTCTGTTACAAATATTTGATTTATGTACAGTTAACTAGATATTATATTTAAAATTCATGCCTGTACCTGAGCTTTATTAAGACTTTGTTTATGTAGAGCATCTTGTGTATATGTTTGTCTTGTGAACGGTGATTGCCACCTTTAAGAATGAATGAATTCACTTTATGGTTATTCTTCGCAATTTGCCTAAAAGAAAAGTTTGGTTTTGGGATAATTTTTGGGTTTTCAGTGCCTCTGGTATTACAGTAGGAGAGAATTAATTGTAAATTTCAATGATTAAAAGTGTGTTATTCAAAATACATGGTAAAACCATCAAATAGATGTATTCTTAGAATTAATTATACCATAGAGATTTATTATCTCTAAATTATGCATTCTTACAATTAACATTATTCATCAGAGTGTTAAATACCATTTTTTTCACAAAGAATCATCGTTTAATAATACTCTATGGAACTGATAGATAGCAGGACAATTATTGAGCACACTGAAAATATTGTTATGAAGGTTTGAAAACGTTATAAATAACATAATCAATTAATAATAGTATGTACTGTATTGTAGTACAGTACATTACACAAAATATAAACAATCCTGTGAAGGCTAATCACTGTAAACACATTACTATCACTATCGTCATTATGACATCATCAAATAAAAAAATAGCAATCATTTAAGAATATGTTAGGTAGGCACACAAAAATATCAAATATAATAATTAAATAACAAGAACAATATGACTCATCATGTTTATCATAATCATTTGATCACAATCATTAATTGATCATAATCAGTTGATCATAATCATTTACTGACTCTTATGGCAGTAGTATCTGCCTCAGACATATTGGGCCATGCCTTTCCTCTGGTCAAGGTCTGTACTGGATGAGAGAAGCCCTTGATCAATTTTAGGACCAATCAAGGTGCTTTAAACAGTCCTGGCTTTGTTTGTATCAAACCTGTTAGTGGCGGTTATTATCGCTGTTGGTTTTGATTGAATAAAATAAAAAAATAAATAAATGAAAAATAATCGTTTGATCATCAATCATCACAATCAAGGATGCATTTGTTATCATATTATAATAAATATGTAATATCTTTTCAATTAACAATATGATTGGTTTAACCATGGAGGTTTCCATGGGAGTGAGTGGCCGAGCGGTTAAGACAGTGGAACCGTAATTACGTAGCCATAACATCGGCAGGGGTTTGAGGCTCACTCACTCCATGGTTCTGGTGGTAGAACGAGTCTTCTCGGATAAGGACTATAAACCGTAGGTCCAGTGTACACATCTAGCTCGTGTGCACTTTAAAGAACCTAGTACATCTTTCGAGACGAGTAGGGGGTTACCCCGGTGTATTAGTATATCACAGCCACTGATCACCAACTGGGCCCTCTGGGAGACCAGTCTTTGACTGAAGAGGTTACCCAGTATAAATATATATTCAATCAATCAATTAATTCCTCCATGGTTTAATTCCGATGTGCTCCTGCAACCGTGGTGTTGATTTGTTTATATCTATTCATTCCAATTAATTTCCTTTACAACAGCCTTGAGCTAAAAACTTGATGAATACCATAATATTAATAACGGATTTTCAGACTAAGTAATGCAAAATCATATGGATCCCTGTTTCATTATTATTCACTGTATTATATGAAAATAATAATTATGCCTTTTTAGACCTGCTTACATTACGTTGTATTTTTAAGCATAATTTGATTTTCACATTTTTTAATTAGGTTATCTGATTTAATTAAATTTTCTTCAATATCTAAACAATTTAAAATCTAAATAGAAAATTTTATTTCTGCGTTATAGTTATATTTTAATGATCTCGTTTAATAGCGGCCGTAAATATGGAACTTAAGATTTTCAATGATTTAGGACGAACCTGGGTCAGGTCAAATGATGTATGGTCGTTTGTCACCTGAACCTAGAAACCATCAAACAAACCTACGTTAAAGTGAGGAGTGCAGAGACACGTTCCAATGTCTCGGTACGCACACAGTGAACTAACATGATGTTGTTTGATCATCGACCGTCGCAAATCGAAAGCTTCTAATATACTGTTATACAAATGCAATAGTGGTTGAAACATCCTGTGATATTTGTTGACCAGAAAGTCACCAGGCGGTCACGGTTGACCGCACATAATTAGCATCATCAGTTCTGTCAATTGTTTGTACCAAATGTCACTTTCACTTGTACCAAATGTCACTTTCACTTGTACCAAATGTCACTTTCACTTGTTATAAATCATATTGTAAAATATGATGAAACTGTTAAAGAGGTTGTCTATTAATAATATTCCAAAACAATAATTTTGCTTTTACAATACTTATTGATGTTTGTAAGCATTTTCATCATGAATGGGAAAAATATTTTATGATAAAATTGTCAACTCTATGAAAATAGTTTCCCTTTTATAACTCATAAACATTCACCATAATGATGTATATACATTTACAACAAGTACTGTACATTATAAATGATGTATATACATTTACAACAAGTACGGTAAATTATAAATGTTGTTTATAAATGTGAAAGTAGAAAAACTGTAGCATTTTTTACTGCATTTTAATGAAATTAGTAATAAGAAACACGTCTGTACCCACTAATTGATAGATGGAGGACTGTCTTTCACCTGAGGCTAAGAAACAAGCTCTGCAGGTGTATCGTAATGTAACCACCGCTCTACTCAAATCAAAGCGCCACCTAGCCATTAGCTTCAATCAATTATCAACATACTTACCGATTGATCAACGAATTACACTAGGTATGTATCATGTCAAGTTTGAGGTTGCTGTTGGCGTGAAATTTCTCAACAAATTTCATATAAACTGTCAAGTAGGTTGCATTCCCACATGTCGCGAAACCGACTGTCTCAACATACCTTTTTATTTGTTGTTTTTTCCTAAAGCTCTGTCTACACTATCAAGCAAATTTTACAAAAAAAGTGTGATGTGCCCAAATATGGTAGTGATATGACATCATAATGGGCACATTACGTTTTTTTGTCACATCAAGTTTGATAGTGTAGACAGAGCTTAGAGTTAATTACAAAGATTATGGGAACGTGTATATTTTATGTATAGTAATGTTGTGCAATGATGGCAGTTATTGTTTGTTTTCAAAATACAATCCTTTAATATGATTTTTTTTATTTTGTACATTTTTATAATTATGTTCTGTCTACATGTCTTCGAGCAAACTATAAAATATTTGAATATAACAAAATGTCTATGTATATTTTATATGCATATGACAATAAATGGAATTATTTTTTCACTGATGAATGAATGAATATATTGTATTACAGATTCTAAGTAGTATAACAAAAACAGACAACACCATACCTAACTCAGTCAGTTATCCAAAAACCAGAAGTTTTTATAAATACCAACATTTTCCAAATTTATTACCACAATTTAATGTATTCAGAATAATTAGAGAAATACACTGTGCCAGTAAAATTAATTTACATAATAGTACTGTATATTATGTCCATTGTAAAATTTCAGAGACAAATACATTTTCTCTCAATTTTAAATTAAATTAAATCGATTGTTGAAACAAATTTAATTGAAAGAAGACAACTTGATAGCCTGTAGGGCCTATAAATACTGTATTTTATTAATGTTTATATTTATATGATGTATTGTTGATCAATAAAGTTATTTATTCTGTTTCAAAAGATGATTCTGATTATGAAGAAAATCTAGAGAATATGTGTGAAGTTGTTGAGGTAAATTTTCATATTTTTTTCAAATTCATGTGACAGAAAATGTGATGTGCCCATATATGACGTGATGATTTCATACCACTACCATATGTATGGGTGTATTACTACCTGTATTATATTTGGGTATATCATTACCATATTTGGGCATATCACACTAGTTTGATAGTGTAGACATAGATTTAAAAAGATAGTGTGACTGCTGTTTTCTGTAACATTGTCCATAAGAATTCTGATGCATTTTATTTTAGAGCCTTGAATGTGAGGAGGATATAGTTGAAGCTGTGTGTTCCAGCTTTGGTCAGCTATCTGGAGAGGTAACACTGACATGGACCCAGTATCAGGAGATTATGGTTAGCCATCAACGCATAGTGGTACATCTTAGAGACAAATACCATCAAATGAGGGTGAGTAAATCTAAAGCCTTCACACTCAACTTGTAAATAGTAACTTTACCCAAAGGTCATTGGTAAATAGTAACTTTACCCAAAGGTCATTGTTAAATAGTAACTTTACCCAAAGGTCATTGGTAAATAGTAACTTTACCCAAAGGTCATTGGTAAATAGTAACTTTACCCAAAGGTCATTGGTAAATTTGACCATTGTTCGCACTTGGATAATTGTATGCAGTTCATTTTACCATTTTTTTTTGTGACAGTTAATTTAGCCAAATTAAATCCAGTGCGATCGAGGCTTATGAGACAGGTATCCTCAAATGAGTTTAGGATAGTGTAGAATGTAGTCATCGTTAAGCTCTGTCCACACTATCAAACTTTATGTGACAAAACAATTTGATGTGTCCATATATGGATATGATGATATTATATCACAACTATATTTGGGCATATCACTACCATATTTGGGCATATCACTACCACATTAGGGCATATCACTACCATATGTGGGCATATCACTACCATACTTGGGCATATCACTACCACATTTGGGCATATCACTACCACATTTGGGCATATCACTACCGTATTTGGGAAAATCACTACCATAAGCCTGTAGCATGATATTCTAGATTCGCTCCAAACTTATTTATGTTGTGTTTATTTTAGATACAAAGATTTTCAGAATTTTTCTTTACGACATCCCGGCCAAAGCAGATGGCACTGGCCCTTGAAGAACCCGGGCATCAGAGCACCATGGCCGCGGTCAAATGTTCCGAGTACTACTGCAAACTACCCCCACTTCCAATAGAATGCGAGGAGACAGATGGCAGATATGAAAATCAACCAATTGTATTTGAGGAAAAGTATTTGGATTCTGTGGCATTTGGTAGAGGTAAGGAATAGTCTAAAGCTCTGTCTACACTATCAAACTTTATAATGTGCCCATATATGGACATGATGATTTCATATCACTACCATATTTAAGCATATCACTACCATATTTAAGCATATCACTACCATATTTGGGCAGATCACACTAGTTTGATAGTGTAGACAGAGCTTTACACATGTCTTTATATGTAATAATTTGGAGATCCTGTCTTGTAAAGATGAATCATATTTGACTATACTTTAAAAATCTAATATTTAAACTTTACAAAATTTACCCCACTATTAATCTATATTAATCTTTGATTGTATTATTTCATTTCAGGTCATGTGATTTCTGCAATGGAAGTAGATGTGGACCTACATGACTATAATTTATCAGCTGACAAACAAGAGCTTATCGAAAATCAACCAGTTCAACAAAAACCATTCAAAGAAAAATCAAAAAGCATCATTGGAAGTTTACGAAAATCTGTTTTTCCATTATGTCTTGAAAATGACGTATCCAATCACTACAAAGAGAATACATCACCCGACCATCACAATGACTCTTCAATGTCCGCATCGGTATCATTACCTAGTTTACTATTGGACGATGTGTCCACCAATCATGAAGTACAACCAGTACCATGTGACACATGTATACCCCCTTCAAATGGTTGTAATGAACGCCGTTGTCAATCTCCTATCAATTGCAATGGGGAACCTAAAGAACGAAAGAAAAGCGCGTTACGTAGATTTTCTTCAGGCGGAAGGCACATGTTAAAATCAGGATTTGGCTCTAAGAGAAAGGGTAAACTAAAACATGCAATCAGTCTAGACGGACTGGAACGGTTGAGCTTTTCACCGGACCGCTTTGATTCCCAAGCTTGTTTGATCTCTTCTGGACAAAAGTTTACTCCAAGCAACGATGAGATTGAAATTAGTGATGTCTTCCTGTCGTTGGTGGATGATAACTGCACGAATGAAGGTGAAACTGTGACCTTTGACCTTGAAATGCCAAAGAATGACACTCAGGAAATACAACAAAGCACCTTGAATACTCCAGAAGTAATTTCAAATGATGAAGGTGCGAAAGAATCACGGACTAATCCTTGTAAACGCAACTTCGTTGCGCAGGATTTTTCTTCCGGAGAAACGTCATGTTCTTCTTGCTTCCCGTTTATCAGCTCTCCAGATGTTAATAATTACGCGCAGCCTTGTATTGTTAAGGAACGACATCACGGCGAAGCGGTCGTCAGCGAGTCGACGGCAGTAGCAGTTGGAGAACCGCAAAAGTTGCACCCAGATGCTAGGCTATCACTGATGAAGGAAAATAGGAGGCAGAAAGATATGTAAGTAATGAAGCATAAAATAATAATATTACATTATATTGTTTATAGTAGTAATAATATAGATTAGAATTAATAGTACTATATTATTTTAATAGGTGGCACTCCTTGCCTGAAACAGGTGTATTCGTTAAATAAGGGTACAAACTGAATCAAACAAATGTTTTTTTGTTTTTTTTTAAATTTTTTAAATACATGACAGAGATAGTTGAGGTGATAAACTTGAAACAAAAGTGACAAAATATTGAAAAAAATTTAACATTAAAAATAAAAATAAAAACTTTATTAAGAATGCTCACACAGAGTATTTATACATTGTTAGACTCTTATAAACATTGACAGTGTGTAAATCATGTAGTGAATTTTAGTGATGTTTTAAGGTAATGGAATACACGGTACAGTAGTACAGGTCTGTGCAATAGTAACCTCCAACTGTATTGCATTCAATTAAAATTAAATAAATGAATAACACAATTTTGATTATTAACATCAAATCATTTGTATGTCTTCATTAGAAGCTTTGAATTTGCCAAAGAAGACATAAACCGTAAGATTCGAACCACTCCATTTGAGCTGTACAGTGACTTGCCAGACAGAGCATCAACACTTCCATACTTCAGCATAGCCAATGAGATTGAATATGAAGATGAAGCCATAGATGTGCATTTAATTGTATGTGTGCATGGACTGGATGGCAACCGCGCTGACTTGAGGTTGATTCGCACTTACATTGAACTTGGCTTGCCCGGAGAGAAATTTGAGTTTCTTATGTCTGAAAGCAATCAAGTAAAGAAATGAATTTGCTATTAAGCTCTGTCCACACTATCAAACTTTATGTGAAAAAAAATGTGATGTGCCCATATATGGACACGATGATATCATATCACTAACATATTTGAGCATATCACTACCATATTTGGGCACATCACACTTTTTTGTTACATAAAGTTTAATAGTGTAGACAGAGATTATTATTGTTATTATTAATGTTATTATATTATTAATATTATTGTTATCTTCCAAAAAATGCACTGAAAATTCAAAAGTGATAAAATTGTGAATGAACAATATTTTTTTTTCTGGTAGGGTGATACATTTGCAGGATTTGATCAAATGACAGATCGATTAATACGAGAAATTAGAAATCACATCGATGTTTTCAGGCTGAAACCAAGTAGAATAAGGTAAGTAAAGCTGATATATTGGTTACTAGACCTAAAGCAATCTACAACAGGATGTTAAGCTCCGGAGATGAAGGGGTTTATCTGCGGCACGATCACATCTACGTCCCTTAATAGACACTGCACACCCTGTTTAATTGCCTTTACTAGAACTCTGATGTGAAAAAAAATGCAAATGATTCTCGCATTGAACACTTTACTCCTTGACAAAAGTACTATTAAATTTAGTATATTAAAGTAATTAGGCCTGTGTAGGCTTAGTGAAAGTATATTTAAGGGTTTGCCTACCAATTTATTTATTTTGAGATATAATATCATTCAAAGCCACAGAAGAATTAATGCTCATTTTTATTACATTTAATTGTTTTTTTCTCTGTTAGTTTTATTGGACATTCACTCGGGACATTAATAGTGAGGTCAGCGTTATCCAAAGCAGAATTTGAGCCATGGCTTGACAAGCTTTATACATTCTTGTCATTGTCAGGACCTCATCTTGGACAGTTGTTTAACAGCAGTACATTGGTTAATACAGGTAAATATTTAACACTCTTATAGTCTTATTACAAGTATTTGGCAGTGGAGTTATAATTTGTCATTAGAAAAAATGCTGGGATTGAACTTGAACCCAGGACCCTTAAATTGGTAGCCAAGCATCATAACCACTAAGTCCACTGGTACTGGATTCTAGCCCCAGATTGAATCCCAGGATATGAGAATCATGCTAATCCATGCTTGCTTCTACAGGTATGTGGTTCATGCAGAAATGGAAGAAATCATTTTCCTTACTGCAGATGACACTGAAGGACCATCACGACCCTAGACAAACATTCCTGTACCAGTTGAGTGAGAAACCAGGTACACTAAAATAATATATACATGATACTACAGCTCTGTATGTAATATGAATAACAATTAGCAAAACATAGGCCAACATCAGCAGATGGTGACCGAAAGACTATCAGCTTTTAAGTTCTGTCTACACTATCACACTTAACATGTGACAGCAAAATGTGATGTGCCCATATATGGACACGATCAAATATGGTAGTGATAACATCATCATGTCCATATATGGGCACATGTAGACAGAGATTAAGAACACATTATTGATAAGGTTCTTAAATTGCTGTATGATTTACCTAAAGTTACATTGATGTGTTTTTGCATGTTTTTTATTTTCAGGGTTTGCTTTATTTAAGAAGGTACTGCTTGTTGGTTCATCTCAGGATCGCTACGTTCCACTGCATTCTGCTAGGGTAGAGAAATGTAAAGCTGCTGTCAAAGACAAGTATATATGGGGTAAGAATTTAGGGAGTGAGTGAGTGAATATTGTACCCAAGTAATTGAGTCAGATGTATGCCCTACTATGACGTAGTCCTAATATTATACCCAAGTAATTGGTCGGATGTTTGCCCTACTATGATGTAGTCCTAATATTGTACCCAACTAATTGGTCAGATGTTTGCCCTACTATGACGTAGTCCTAATATTGTACCCAACTAATTGGTAAGATGTTTGCCCTACTATGACGTAGTCCTAATATTGTACCCAAGTAATTGGTCAGATGTATGCCCTACTATGACATAGTCCTAATATTGTACCCAACTAATTGGTCAGATGTATGCCCTACTATGACATAGTCCTAATATTGTACCCAACTAATTGGTCAGATGTTTGCCCTACTATGACGTAGTCCTAATATTGTACCCAAGTAATTGGTCAGATGTTTGCCCTACTATGACGTAGTCCTAATATTGTACCCAAGTAATTGGTCAGATGTTTGCCATACTATGACATAGTCCTAATATTGTGCCCAAATAATTGGTCAGATGTTTGCCCTACTCCGACGTAGTCCTAATATTGTACCTGCTTTGAATTTTAGGAACGGTATATAACGAAATGCTAAACAACATCATGAAACCAATAATAGACAATCCAGAGGTTGAACTTGTGCGTTATGACGTCCATCATGCATTGCAGTCGTCAGCGAATTCACTCATTGGTCGAGCAGCTCATATAGCCTTCTTAGATTCGGACATCTTCATTGAGAAATTCATGACAGTATCTGGGTTAAACTATTTTAAATGAGCTGATTTCTCAATTTATATTCAGGTTTGTGCAACTAGTGTAATATTTTCAGAGAGAAAATAATTTTAGCTATGGTATATTATATATGCTTGTTCATACAATTTGGAACTGTTTGCGCCATCTTGTAGCCAAAATACTACTTCTGTTTGCGCCATCTTGTAACCAAGGGACAACTACTGTATTTCTATATATAGCTGTTAATATAGCTTTGTCTTAATGGCTCAATCAATAGTCTATTTTTTTAGTCTGATAGGATTATGAACTTTAAATTTGTAAATAAGTTGAAATTTGACAATACTAAAAGAATGTTATTGTAATATATTATGCGTGACTTAAGGTGCTTGTATGATACACATACTGTAGTGCAGTAGATACTTTCAAATGAAAGTAATAACTTATGATGTGGTGTTTAGGTTTAGGGTAACTAAAGAGTAAAGCTTGGTTCCTATTTGAATTCAACACAATGACGTAAGAGCAAGTTGACCAATCACAAGCAACTGTTGGTTGATCCAAAGCGTCATGATTGGTCAAATTTCTTGTGGTGTATTTATGTCCTTGCGTTGTGTCCAAGTGGGAACCAGTCTTAAGAATCCAAGAATTAATTTGGTACATGTTGGTCCAGTATGTGTTACACAAAAATCTGCCCCCACCCCAACCCTCTAAAATGATCACATTTTGATAAAAGTTGAAACCTTCACCACTCAAATTATTATTATTATTATTTATTACCACGTTTGCACAACACATGAAAGAGGCTCATAATTGATTTTCTCCTTTCCTCTATGGTTACAAATCATAACTCCAGATGATGTTTACTTTATTTTTTTTGGACACGCTTACCGCAAACCTAACTTGACTAGTGTTCAATCACCAAGCAAACCTTTAATACGACCTTTGACACAATTTTAAAAAGTATTATATAATTAATTTTAAATTTGCTGAAGCTCGATGCTCATTAGCTGAACAAATGAATAACTTTTATTGCTATTAATGCAATTGTATCCACAAATGGGTATTTCACTTGTAGTTACCTTGGCATTTCAAGACATATTTATTCATTACCATATATTTTTTGAGAGCCAATCCAGTTTCAGTATAATTATGTGGCAGAGAATTACAGTACTTATTTAATTTTAAAACAATAATATAAAATAATGTAATTATTATATCATGGAGTAAAGAATAATAATAATAATATTCTTTACTCCATGATTATATTAACTTATTGTGCTGTAAAATATTACTGCACCAAGAACTAAAGAATGAAGGGGGAAACATTAACCAATGATTTTCATCAAGCTAGGTAGTCACTTTCACAAATTGCTGTTGGGCCCAGGTCACAGTTAGGGAGTCAATTACAGATAATCCTATTGTAAATCTTGTACTGTATTTATAATCTGAAATAATAATAAGATGTTGCTATACCATCTATGTAATAATAATGTAAATGAGTGTAATTTAGTGTAGTATTTTGCTGAATGTGGTTACTCTGTCCATGAACAATAATTGGTTATTTTTAAATATATTTATAGGCTTGCTATGTATTCTCTTGCATTTTAGTGCCTTTTATATTTAAAGTTCAAATATTTTTGATGAATTTATTTCTTGATATATAGTATAGTATTGGTTTCTAAATATCAAATTATATAATAATTAAAATTTGCGTAAAACCTTCGTGTTTATTATTATTATTATTATGGTGGTAAACTTGAAATATGACCTTATTTGAAGTGTACTTAAATTCTTTTTAGTTTCATGCTATTTATAATGGTGGTTGTAATTCCAATTGATTTTAATTTATAATATGAATTTCAATTGAAATATTTAATTACAGTATTGTTAGTCTTTAAGTGCAATATACGAGTGTAGTGATTGTATTTAAGTCAAAATAAATTGATAACAATTTAAGTTTAGCATTTGTGTTTTTTTTTCCTGCAATTCTATTCAATAACTTGGGTAACTTGGCTGAACAGTGCACAAATGTGAATGCTCATGAAGATGAGGTGTAGAATTTTCAGTCAATTGTTTTATGTAAAATAAGTGCAGCGTCTTGTAATTATCTTACTGTGATGTTCCAAATAAAGAAGTTTTTTACGCTTTTGGCGCTCCATATGCAATGTATTGCAGATCTTATAGAGGGCGCTATTTGTTTATTAATTAACACACATGTGCTCTCAGCTCTCTCTACGCCTCTCTGAGAGAAGAAATGGACGAAGTTTATTGCGCCTCTAAAGAATTTTGTCCACGTTGTGGTACAATTCTTCCATTTCCTATAAAAGGAAGTGTTATGATATCATGTAGAAATTGCTCTTATGAAACAGATGCAAGAGGTTTGTATAGAGTCTGTGTGGTTAGTGATTCGTGAGCCTGCTCCCAGACCGTCCAACAGTGCTGATAATCGATTGGTGATGCCAGAGAGTGTCAGAAGGTCGTTTCGCCCTAGGCGAATACACATGTATTTAAATTAGTGTAGGCTAGTTTAAAACACTTTTACTCTGTTGTTTATGTAAAGTATATTAAAGGCCCTGTCTTAAACGTTTTGAAAAATATAATAAATAAAAAAATATTGAATTAAATTAATTAAATTCTAAACAATTTAATTACTGAACTGATCCAATTTTAAATTCAATACTGCGTCTGAAACTGAAAGACTAGACAGAAATAAAAAATGATGTTGATTTGTTGATGATGATGATTGTTTCTGCAGAAGAGTTTAAAAATGTGGTGTATCATACGCACATTCATGTCAACACTCGCAAAAATCCAACGGCAGCAGCTGAGCCAGTAACAAAGAAAGATTATGGAACACTAGTAAGTATGCGTGTCAAGCTAGCTCTACACTATCAAACTTCATGTGACAAAAAAATGTGCCCATGGACATGATGATTTTATATCACTACCATATATTGGCATATCACACTTTTTTTGTCAAACTAGTTTGATAGTGTGGACAGAGTTTAGATTTCAAATTTATCTCAAAAATATGTTTGAAAATTCACTTGATTTGAAAGTCACAATAATAATGTTTTCACCTTAATTAAAAATCACAAAATAAAGATGTACCAATCAATAATTATTTATTATTTTTGTGCAGATTGAAAGAACTTGTGTAAAGTGTGGTCATGATAAACTTCATTTTCACACACGTCAGACGAGGTCAGCTGATGAAGGTCAAACAGTGTTTTATTACTGTCCCGAGTGCAAGTAAGTAAACAGCGGACAAACTGTCAGAACGTGTCGTGTGTACACCATCTTATTATTTCAAGCAATAACAGTTACAATGTCTGTGTAATCATTAATGTGTTTTATCTTTCTTTATCTTTTTCAGACACCAGGAAATTGAATACAGTTGATGTTTTTCTACTTCATTTTGATTTACTGGATACATTTTGGTAAAATATAAACTTGAACTTGATTGGCGACTCCATTGCCATTGAAATATAAATTTAAAGTAAATACTGTATTAGATTGTGTCTGTGGTGAAACATCCATTGAGTGCTTAGGTAAATGAAGTTTCATTGAGGACCACCATGGAAGTACCACTGGCCTGCAATATATCTAATCAACTTTCTACGTGTTTCATGTCATTTTAAGCATGGGAGCGATGTGTGCACGTAGCGCTAAAAACATCTTTTTCCGCGTGAATTATGTTTTCCAGCCTTTTAGAGTATTTTTACCAACTTTTAAACAATTTTGATGTAAAATCATGTCATACGAGCACTTCGAATTGGACAATTCGCACATGTTTTTGATGAAAAAGTTTTTAAAAAATCGTCAAAATTATGCCTTTTTGTAAACAGTCATAGTTTCAACTACATGGTGAAGTTTATTTTTATTACATAAGGCCAACAAAAAGCTGCAAAATTGAACAAGTAATTTACAAATTGAAATTACAAATTTAAAACTCAAGCATGACATCAACAAAAAAGAAGGAAATTGAACAGATTGCAAGATAAAAAAAAAAGAAATTGATATTATTTTAATTTGATCAATACAGTTAATCTGAGCACTATATAAACAACAAGAATACTATCACAATTTATAACAATATAATAAATCTAGTACATTTTGTAGAAAAAAAATTACTAAGGAATATTAATTTATTCTTATAGGGCACTTACATTTTATCATGTGACCCACAATTGTCCAATTAAATGACAGGAATCTAGGTGTCATAAAGATGTATTGATATCCAGTAGTCTGAAGCATCTTACTTTAATGTAGGTATACAAAATTAATGTAATGTTTCAGAGACGCTTTACACGATCATGCTTCCCACGTTTTTTTCACATGGATTATGACATGCGGCCGTACGAACAAAGGTTACGGACTCTAAAATTACCAACGATTTATAATAGACTTAAATTCATCCGTGTTAAATTTGTTGTGAAGTGCCTCTGTACAGATTCCCTAATTGATGGTGCTTTGCTACCTAAACCTGTTGAACGTAGAAGTGAGAAACTTGTTTTCAGACATGAGAAGTCTCGTACTAATGCTTTTTTTTATTGTGTTTTTATTTCATTTCCACGGATGTGGGATGAGATTCCGGTATATATCACAGACATGTTTATTTATAATGATTGCAATTTTTATTCTGTTTTATATAAATTCTATCTATGTTACCAGGTTGTTAAATGTTTAACCTTGTTTATGTTATTTTGCCACCAGCACTATCTGGAGAGTCTTTTATAGCGATATTTTTGCTTTTTGACAATCCGCCAGGATAGTGTCCTGCGTTTTTTCTCTGCTTGTTGTTCTATGTAATTTTTGCTTTTTATATTTTTTTGTTTTATTTTTCTGTATAATAAATTTAGGTTCTGAATTAAAGGCACACATTCTGTTGCCTGAAAAGTCTTGCTAATTATGTCCAATGTTATTTTCTTATGTACTGTATTTGAGTATCCATGAATACTCTAGTGGGAACCAAGCTTTAGGTGATAAGTGTAAACTTATTTTAGATGGTAAGAATATGATTTAACTTATGCATGATAACAATTATAATATAAATGTTCAAATGTGAATTTATAGTGGTTTGTATAATGTATTTACACCAATTAATTGTTCTCCATTTGTGAAAAAAAAACTCCATATAAATATCCTGGCTATGAGCTGAGCTTGGATGTAAGCCTAGATGGTAAATAGGAATGCACTAGCAACAGAAAAAAAAACAGTTTATGTAAATTATTTTATGAAAATATAAATAATATTCTGGACATACACATTTAATACGACAAACAATAATGTTTTAACATTTTATGTTTTATTTTATTCAGTCAAAACCAACAGCTATACATACCGCCACTAACCGGTTTGAAACATAAAACAATACAACATCAAAACGGTTAACAATAAAATACAGATAATATATAAATATAAAACATAGATCGGCATGCCATAAACAATTTCAATTAATCAAACAGGTTATGCAGGCTGTTCAAGAAGTGAACACATAATCATCCTCTTAAAATAACCAAGTCTATCATTAAAAATATCGATATGATTGCTATTTAGATTATTAAATGTATATGGAAGTCTATGAAAAAAATGTTGGAAACACAATATGAGTAATACAAAATGATGATGCATTGAAATGATTCAGTTTGACGCAACTTTAACATTAAGGAGTAAAAAATGATTAGTGAACTTACAAAGAGATCCAATGAGATAATCCTAAATGGTTAGTGAACTTTACAGAGATACAATGAGATAATCATAAATACAATACTATGGTACAATGTTTGTTGGGATTTCCAGTTCTATTTCTGTAGCATATTTATTTATATTACTCTATGGTTGGTCAAGTTATGATTGGGCTTGGGTGCTAAACTACCCTTTTCATCTCTTAACTTCAAAGTGGTGGCTTCTGGGTGCTTTAAACAGAAAATAACCTATAGTTACAATACCAACTGTCAATTACCAAGACAATTTGGTCTAAATCAAAAACCTCTACAGTACTTTCACCTATATACAACATCTATAACAACAAAATATCAATTATCAAGCCTCTAACTTTTTATTACGTAGGCCTCTATGTCTACACACAATTTTTGCACAGAAGTATATAGAGAATTATTGAGCCATGGAAATTATTAAAATAAGAACCAAACAAGTCAACCACTAAACCATACTGCATTTGGATTTAGCTTTGGTTTTGTTGCTGGCACCGGCTTTAGCTCTGACTCTGGCCTTAGCTCGGACTCTGGCCTTGGCGCTGGCACCGCCTTTAGCTCCGACTCTCGGTTTGTCATTAACTATGGCTTTGACTTTGGCTTTGGTGCTGGCACCGGCTTTAGCTCTGACTCTGGCTTTAGCTTCAACTCTGGCTTTGGCTTCAACTCTGGCTTTGGCTTTAGCTTTGGTTTTGTTGCTGGCACCGGCTTTAGCTCTAACTTTGGTACTGGCTTTGGCGCTGGCACCGGCTTTATCTCGGACTCTGGCTTTGGCACTGACTCTGGCTTTGGCTTTAGTTTTGGTTTTGTTGCTGGCACCGGCTTTATCTCCGACTCTGGCCTTGGCTTTAGCTTTGGCGCAGACACTGGCTTTAGCTCTGACTCTCGCTTTGGTACTGACTCTGGCCTTGGCTTTAGCTTTGGTGCTTGCACCGGCTGTAGCTCTGACTCTCGCTTTGCCACTAACTCTGGCTCTAGATCTAACGCTGGCAATGACTCTGGCTTTCGTACTGGTTCGTTAGTAGGGCCTATATAATGGAATAACACAATACTAGGATTTGTATAGTTTTATTTTGATTAATAATGATGAATAGTGATGACAAGGATAAAACATAACAGTCTAACGATACCTATCCATATATATTTCTTTCTTCCACATGGAACAGAAATAAAATATTATAATAGAAAATTACTTGCATAAAATGTTTCTTGCTTTCTTTCCAATACGATCTGCAAACACACTTAATTTTGATGGTTCATCCTTAAGAAGGAATTCACTTTCCAAGTTAAAAACCACGTCCCACATGTTTTGAAAACCAAATCTTCGTAGTCCATAATAAGCAATGACATCATGTAACTCCTTTTGTCCCACTTCGTTCAATGCTGTAAACAATCGCTTCCGGTAAGAGGATAACTTATCACCAGTACCTTTGACGTTGTTATCTTTCATATACTGCTTTACCAGATCTACAGCAAGCTGCAAACCTGATAATTCGGCAACCTCAAATAAGATGGTGACGTCATTAGGTTTGATTTCACAGTGGTCATGGAGCACATTGAACAAATCAGTTGCTATGAAATCAGTACGTGTGAGGTCTGCTCTAGGAATAACATCAAACAAGCAACATTTCAGCCAAAGGTATCTTTCTCCATCATAGTGTTTGCCAAGATTATATTTGAGGTCGTTGAACTTGGTTTGTAAGTCTAACATTTCACTAGATGTTGGTTTGGTCTGAGATTCTTCAGACAACTCTGTACAAAGACAAAATATCAGAAAATTATTTTCAACAAATAGTATTATTTTGACACTGACACTGGAAATAAAATAATACAATTACAACAATATCAGGTCAATTGTAGAATTGAATTATGAATACCAGGAACCTAAAAAGATGAGAAAATAGGCAATTACACAGGATAACGATTTTGTGGTATGTCTGTATATGCATTTATGCTTTTAAATCCAACATATACATTTAATTCAAGTGTATTGGTACAACCACGGACCTATTATTGTAGGTCAATGGTACAACTATGTTTATATAAAATAAACAGTGGGCATAATTTGATGACGAACAGCAATAGTATCACAGAACGATAGTAAGAGAGAGGACTGTTACAAGTTCTTATCTTGGCAAGTATTGTGTTCCTTAGATAACGTTGGTGCACATTAAAACAAGAGATTGTATATTTGTAAGATGAGGTTGCTTTTTTAGCAATTAACGATAACAAAGGTTGATATGTAATTATGACAAAGCTGTGATGACAACAATAAAGCAACAAAGAAAGAACAACTCACCAGTTGAAAAAAAGTGTTTGATGTGAGCAGTATCCATAGCATTCTTTCTTCCACATGGAACAGAATCATTTTGCAAACACTTGTCAAGATCAATTAAGTGATGCTCATATGGTTCACAAGCAGTACATAACACACGTAGATTGTAGCCAATGCCCTCGTATATATTGCAAACAGTTTTCAGTTGCTCCTTCAGATAGTTTAGAACCTAAAACATGGATTGACATTTAATTTTGTGTTACATATTAAATTTATTTTTATTCATTTTTTTAAAATTTAAAATACAGGATAACACAATTCAGAAATATGGTGATTTTAAATATGGTCCTGTTTAAAGCCGTAACTAAAACAAATGTGTTATTTGTTTGTTATTTTGTTCAAAAGTAATAATCTAATATTGATTACCTCTATGCAGACACTAGGTTGTGGTTCAGATATCAACTTTTGTTCGGTCTCATTACCTGCTGTACCAACACGACGCTTAATTTTATTCCAGCATGATATTTCAAGCTATTAAGGAAGATATTCATTAAACAAAAATTAACAATAAACTCAACAGATTTAATTGGTAATAATACACGATTTAATTTATTTTGCATAGTTTGTGCATTATGATGTACTGTACGATCATAAAGAAAGCAAAAGTGTGCAAAACAGACAGAAAGCAAATTGCACACACTACATTTCAACTTAAATCGGTTATAATAATTAAATGCCAATGCTCCAAATCTTAAAACTAGTAATATAATTAGTATATATAAAAATATGAAATATAATCTTTTAGTTATCTGGTGTTGAATGCAAATTGTGACAAAAACTTGTTCTAATTGTCTTTTTTATGCTTTTAATGTATATTTTAATTGTTTTTTAATATTTTATTATTATATAATGTATATTAAATTTAAAGTTTTTATATCTGTCAAATTTGGCTGCCTGTATGGTTTCTTTTATTGAATAAATTAAATAAATACCTTGAATAATAATAATAATAATGAATGAATTCTGTAATTTATTTCATACCTTTAATGCGTATGGTTTTTCCTTTTCATGGTTAATTTTGACAGAACCTAAACTGACAGTGTGATTACTAAATTTGAAATCACTACGATTACGGAACACTTCTGAATCATCACTACCCTTTTCAGTCATCAATTCGAGGAATGCAACAACCAAAGTGTTGTACACTGCATCAGGGAGAAAGTCAGTTGGAGTCAGATAAATAGATACAGTTTGTGTGTCATCTGCTGTGACTTTCAGAATGTCTTTTTTGTCAACTTTCATTCGGCAGGGAACCAGGAATACCCGATTACCTTCTTCAATTCCCTATTAATATAAACATCACAATTACACATAAATTAGTGATTAGTAAGAACTAAACAATTTAATAAAAAAAAACATTAAAAGTGTATAGTATGTGCGTACCTTTGTTTTCTCAAAGAGCAAATGAAAAACTTTCATTAATTCTACAAAGACATCAAAGAGACCTTCATCTTCGTTTCGCCACAAATAACGTAGTAACTTCTCCTCAAGAACTCCTTCATTGCTCAGCTTTTCCCATAGCTTCTGTAATTGCTTCCGATCTTCTGCATCGATCTGTGTACAAAAAATTATAGTACAAACAGATTCCAAATGCAATAGACCTACTGATATACAACTAATACCAAGTTTAAAGAACTATATTGTTTTACTTTTATTTGCAATCTAGTATGTTAAAATATAATTATATAATTTGCATTTACTAACCATTTCAAACGTTGGTTCAACTACTGTGATGACTTGCATCAAAATTTTAATCATCCAGTGAAGATTTGTTATCACAATGTTTCTTAATTTCTCATTAGTTCCGGTGTACATGATTATTCCAGTGTCATTCAGATAACTTATGGCAGTGGTGAGTACATCTTGAAGAATTCCACATTGAGTTGCAATCTTAGAAACCTAATGCAGAATTGACATTTTATTATTATTATTACACTAAATTCACTCGACAAATAAATAATTAAACAGGACAGTACTAGTAGTACAATAATAATAGCCACTACTACAGTACTACAAGTACACAGTATTGGATACAGTCTGCTCATGTCCGCATTACTGACAATGTTTGATTACAATTATTATACAAGTACTGTAAATATTCTGTACACATACAACATGTTGAATGATAAAATTCTACAACTATACATTGAAAACCAAATTCATTCAACCCCTACCTCTGTCAAGGTAATGTACAATCTTGTTTTTCCAATTATTTGCAACTTTTCCTGCAAATTAACCCACTTTACAGGAACTTTCTTCACCATTGCTTTCATGTATCTACCAACGTTTCGTTTAAGTTTTTCAATACCTTCATGTGACTTTACAGTGTTATCCACCATGTACATTTCACGATCTACATGCTTGGCATACGGCATTCCTTTCATTGCATCAAACATCTGCATGAACATCCCCTCAGCCTTTATTTGATGAAATTGTATAATCATAACATTACTAACTAATAAAGTATGTTTCTTTTCTTTCTTATACTACAAATCTGTTCAGTTTTGTTGAATAGTTATATAAATGTATACTACAGTTATTACCTTTATCTGTTTTTCTGTTGGTGATCCTGATAATTTGTCCATATGTGTAGCAATCAAACAGATAGGAGGTGACTCTATGCTCTTGCCATCAATTAAAATGGGGTTTCCTGAAAGATGCTGTAACACAGTATGTTCATAAATGGACCTTATCCAGAACAAATTCATATCCAAATTTGTCATTCCGAGTGAATCCTGAAATCAAAATGAAAATCAAATTGTTATTTAAAGTTTACTAACATTATAACTATAATCAATACCAAGTTATGTTTTAAATTAAACAATTGACTGTGAATAAACGTTACTTACTATTGACGAATCTCGTGGATTAGCTAATTCATTCAAGTTGTCCGTAACACAAAATACCACACAATACGCCACTTTATTTGTGAGGAAAAACTATAAAAAAATACAATTTTTTGTATGTTAATGGGTTAATGGAATTTAGCTTGTAGGCCTATATTACATTGTTTGTTCATAATACTTCCATATATTATTTTAACTTAAGAAGTTAACAAATACAATTAGTTTTATCTACAGTATACCCATAAAGGCAAACTCAGACAGCATCGTACAATGAGGCCCGACGAGAAAATTAAAACATTTTTAATGTTCTCCCAACGATCTAAAAACTATCCCCGATAGACAAGACAACTCGTCGGGCCTCGTCTTGTCAGAATTCAACTCAGACAGCACCAACAAGTCAAGACGTTTTGTCGGGCCTTAAGAAAGAAGCAACTCTTACACTTATTTTATCTATACCTAAAAGAAAAAAGATGCACATCTAGTACAACACCAATTATCTCAAAACAATGCATTAAACAAGCATACCCTGTGTGTTATGTAGTAGTCTAGTTGACCAGCGTAGTCCCATATAGTAGTTATGTCACTCACATCTACCTTTCCTGTTGCCTTTGCAACACTTTTCCTTGCAATATTCACAACTTTAGCCCAGGTTTTATCATTGCCTATTTAAACACAATAACAAAAAATCACTATGGTAATATTGCTTGATATACATAAATCTGCAGATATAAAAAATGACAACATTTTAATATTTTAGTATATGTGCCTACCTTCATCTAATTTCTTTTCCAATGCATTTGCACGAATTTGCTTCGATAGTTCAACACCTTTACAAAGCAAGAAAAATGAAACATGTATATTTATAGATACACAATATTTACAAATTAAATACATGTTTAAATACTTTCTAACATTGTTCAATCATTCTGTCTTTATACTATGTATGTAATTGAACAATGCTTTGTTTATTTGTTAAAGTTTCAAGAGTTTGTTTGATGCTAACTCACCATCTACATCTTCCACCTTCTTCCACTTTCTACAATCCTTCTTTGTTGCTTGAAACACTGTAGTTGTTACAATACCATCTGTTGATGGCTCTCTGGAATTAAACCTAATAATAATGCATAGTAAAGTTAAACATAATTAAAGAATATTCAAGACTGAAACATCTATTATTTACTGAAAACAGAAATTATGAGTCGACAGTACCAAGGAAGAAACATTTGTGTCACTTATTAGTTTATTGGTTTAGATCGGTTTGCCTCTCAGGGTCATTGCATGTGTTTGATGACCATGGAGCTAATGATTTATGATCTCCTTAGAGTACATTGGTATTTAATGAGTGACAGTCAACCTCGTTATATTAGGTGCGGGGTTATTGTGTTGCAGGGCGAGGCATTCACTCCATAGCCGTCTTAACACGAGCACTATACATTAGCTGGGCACAATTTCCCACCTCCACCCCTTACTCCTTCCATTTTAGGACACGGAAGTTCTGGAGGGAGTATTGCCTTTTTTGGCACCCACTATCAAGCATTTATCATTATATCATTTATATCTAACTTTATATGGTGGATGTTAACTACGAGGTTTAATTAACTAATTTTAGTTTCCCGTTAAGTTATATCTATCTATGTGATCAATTAATTTACTAATTTATATTAACTATTAATATTATTACTATTATATTGTACTATTATGTTTTAAGGTAGAGAGTGACTCGCCTTTTGTAGGGAAGCACAATACTCTCATATGTTTAGATGTAATTTAGAATTGAGTGCTTCCCTATTTTGCGTCATTATTGAATAAAATGACATTTGACACTTATATTCATTTCTGTGTTTTTGTGGGAGCCATTTGTCACAAAGGCAATCCTAGCTAGCATAGGTTTACTTTATACAACTATGCATTTGAGTAAAGGTAATAAAACAAATAATAATTTTAAAAATACAAAAATACTAATATTTTACAGTTTCTAAGTTTTCAATAATTCTGTCTGAAAATTCAATTCAATTCAACATGGAATCACTTATCGATTTTTTCAGGGAAAAGTATTTAGTATTCCCTGGTTATTTTTACCTTTTACCAAGCATAGCCTTTACACAACTAGTCTTGCCAGCACCTTCTTTCCCAAGAAACATACATCTTGAATTCACAACTGCAATTTCACCATTTTGAAGCTCATCTTTGTATATTTTAATAGCATATTTACCCTTGGAATATATCTCTGCTGGAACTAATAATTCTAATATAAAAACATTAATATTATAACACTTTCAAAATGTCAAATTTACTTTATTATTTGTTTTCTTACATAACCTCTTACAACCTAATAATATTAACATCTAAATAGTCATTGATAAATAATTTAAATTTTGTCAAAGATGTATTTTTCCCCCCAAAACATGAACAATTTGAATAAGCCATTATGCAGTTTTAATAAAGTTATTCACTTTCGTGGAGAAAAAAAAAGAACAAAAATAATAATTTCGCTTATCAAGCAAAATAATGTCTGACAGACGACAAATATGATTATTTTTTTGCTTTAAAGAAAAAATAAAATTTTGTTCAAGTAGGCTACTGTAAATCCTTATTTTTTTCAATCCAATTTTTGGTCAAAGTGAACAAGCTTATTTACGATTGGAATATACTGCTGGAATTAATAAATGTAATATAAAAATATCAACATTTTAAACAATTTCAAATAAATTTTTATTGTTCATAAATAACCTCCTACAAGTTAAAAATAACAAAGTAAGGCATCACTTACTGTCAAAGTCAAATTTTAAAATCTTCTTTCTTTCATCTGGGTCTGTGTATCTAGTATTATTTTCTAAAACAGCCATTGGTCTATTTCCTTCCTATAAACAAATTAATGTTTTAGTTAGTATTAAGAAATAATATGAATTGATAATATTGGCTACTGAGTCTATCTAGACACCCTTATCAAATAAAAAACCATTATCAATAGTAGACTATGATATCTATAAATATGAAAATAAACACATATTAGTATGCTAATAATGTGTGAAAGAGACACACATGCTAGTATGCTTCATATACAGACACTACTGTACCATTAAACCAATGGTGATTTCATGCTATCTCAAAGTCAGATTAAATAGCAAACTCCTTTATTGTATTTATTTATTATTAGTAAAGTAATTTTTAAATTTAACAATTCAACGACATCAAATGAATAATAATAATTTAAAAACGCATATTGTCACTTTTTAATATATTGGTATCTTTGTTAAACAATAAAAACATATTGGTAAGGTATGGTAGGGACCCTTTCCAAATCTATTTGTGGTACACCCAAAATATCCATATCTCTTCACACTACAAAGTTGCATATAATGGTGTGTGTAAATTTATTTCTTTTCCTTTGGAAAGGAAATCGGAGATAAATCGGATAGAACCCATATTATAGAAAGAAGTCTATAAAGGCAATGCGATGATCAAAGGGCAAACTGCTTTTTAGTGAACTACCGTAATCAATTTATGATACATTTTTATATATTTTATGATGTAAATTATGTTATTTGCTAGTTTGTTGTTATTGTATTACAAATAGTTAAAGACTAAAAGTAGAACTGAAAAAATCTTTATATAATTATAATAATCATGAAGTTTAAAAAAAAACTAGATAAAATATTTTTCTGACACATTAATAATAATAATACATTTTACTCTGTTGTGTTAGGTTTACAATATATACTATATATTATTCATATTATGATATTATACCATTCTCAATACAGTAAATAATCCTAATTACAGTATTTTTATTGATAAACAAGTCACGGGAAGTGATTAATTGATTATCATTATCATGAGAAAAAATATGGTTACAGTTACTGTAACCATATTTTATATTAAGAATTATCTTTGTAACCTAATGAAATGTTATACCTAGTCTTGAAAATAATTTCAATTTGAAATTAGTAAAATTACTTCTTTTTCGTTGATCCACTACAAAAAAAAAACCAAAAAAGTATGAAATAAGTATGTTGAAGTTCATGTATGTACTGTCACACAGTACTGTAATTGTGTATTATTGTAAATGATACAATTACCTTATTTTGCAATGACAATGATGCACCTTGCTTTATAAAGAATATCACTAATTCCAAGGTACACTTTCCATAACACAAATACAAATGAAGTGGAGTGTCTCCATCCTTGATGAACAAAATCATAATCATAAGTTCAATAATATTGATAATAGCTATATAAGTAATTGATAAGTGCTAAATAGACAACCAATAAATGTATAGCAAAACACATCACATCACAAATGGTAAAGTATACTGTGTGTATTCTCTTGCAACTTAATCCTGTAGTAAATTTGTTGCAGTTAAGTTCATTATAATTTACATAATTGTCTACCTTTGTTACAGTATCTTTACATAGTAATTCATTTATGCAATCTTATGAATTGTTATACTTAGTCGTGAAAATAATTTCATTTTGAAATGAGTAAATTATTTCTTTTTTGTTAATCCAATACAAGAAAACAAATAAGTATTTAATAAGTATTACTAAATGTGTGTATGTACTGTCATACAGTAATTGTGTATTATTGTAAATAAAACAATTACCTGATTTTGCAATGACAATGACGCCCCATGCTGTTGTATGAGGAATTTCACTATTTCCAAGGTATAATATCTTCTACTCACATACAAATGAAGTGGAGTGTTTCCATTCTTGATAAAGAAAATCATAATCATAAGTTCAATAATATTGATAACAGCTATATAAGTAATTGATAAGTGCTAAATAGACAACCAATAAATGTATAGCAAAACACATCTCATCACAAATGGTAAAGTATACTGTGTGTGTTCTCTTGCAACTTAATCCTGTAGTAAATTTGTTGCAGTTAAGTTCATTAATTTACATCATTGTCTACCTTTGTTACAGTATCTTTACATAGTAATTTATGCAATCCTATGATTCGTTATACCTAGTCTTGAAAATAATTTCATTTTGAAATGAGTAAATTATTCCTTTTTTTTAATCCAATACAAGAAAACAAATAAGTATGTAATAAGTATGTGTAAATGTATGTATGTACTGTCATACAGTAATTGTGTATTATTGTAAATAAAACAATTAGCTTATTTTGCAATGACAATGATGCCCCATGGTGTTGTATGAGGACTTTCACTATTTCCAAGGTACAATGTTGATAACGCAGGTACAAATGAAGTGGAGTGTTTCCATCCTTGATGAACAAAATCATAATCGTAAGTTCAAAAATATTGATAACAGCTATATAAGTAATTGATAAGTGCTAAATAGACAACCAATAAATGTATAGCAAAACACATCTCATCACAGATGGTAAAGTATACTGTGTGTATTCTCTTGCAACTTAATCCTGTAGTAAATTTGTTGCAGTTAAGTTCATTATAATTTACGTCATTGTCTACCTTTGTTACAGTATCTTATAGTAATTTATGCAATCTTATGAATTGTTATACTTAGTCTTGAAAATAATTTCATTTTGAAATGAGTAACTTATTTCTTTTTTGTTAATTCAATACAAGAAAACAAATAAGTATGTAATAAGTATGTGTAAATGTGTGTATGTACTGTCATACAGTAATTGTGTATTGTAAATAAAACAATTACCTCATTTTGCAATGACAATGATGCACCTTGCTTTATAAAGAATGTCACTAATTCCAAGGTACACTCTCCATTACACAAATACAAATGAAGTGGAGTGTCTCCATCCTTGATGAACAAAATCATAATCATAAGTTCAATAATATTGATAACAGCTATATAAGTAATTGATAAAAACACATCTCATCACAAATGGTAAAGTATACTGTGTGTATTCTCTTGCAAATTAATCCTGTAGTAAATTTGTTGCAGTTAAGTTCATTATAATTTACATCATTGTCTACCTTTGCTACAGTATCTTTACATAGTAATTTATACAATCTTATGAATTGTTATACCTAGTCTTGAAAATAATTGTATTTTGAAATGAATAAATTATACATATCTTTTTGTTGATCTAATACAAGAAAAAAAAGTATGTAATAAATGTATGTAAGTTTGTGTATGTACTGTCATAAAGTAATTGTGTAATTGTAAATAAAACAATTACATTATTTTGCAATGACAATGATGCACCATGCTGTTGTATGAGGAATATCACTATTTCCAAGGTATAATGTTTATTCCCCAAACACAAATGAAGTGGAGTGTTTCCATCCTTGATGAACAAAATCATAATCATAAGTTCAATAATATTGATAACAGCTATATAAGTAATTGATAAGTGCTAAATAGACAACCAATAAATGTATAGCAAAACACATCTCATCACAAATGGTAAAGTATACTGTGTGTATTCTCTTGCAACTTAATCCTGTAGTAAATTTGTTGCAGTTAAGTTCATTATAATTTACGTCATTGTCTACCTTTGTTACAGTATCTTTACATAGTAATTTATGCAATCTTATGAATTTTTATACCTATAGTCTTGAAAATAATTTCATTTTGAAATGAGTAAATTATTTCTTTTTTGTTAATCCAATACAAGAAAACAAATAAGTATGTAATAAGTATGTGTAAATGTGTGTATGTACTGTCATACAGTAATTGTGTATTATTGTAAATAAAACAATTACCTTATTTTGCAATGACAATGATGCCCCATGCTGTTGTATGAGGAATTTCACTATTTCCAAGGTACAATATCTATTACTCGCATACAAATGAAGTGGGTTGTTTCCATCCTTGATGAATAAAATCATAATCATAAGTTCAATAATATTGATAACAGCTATATAAGTAATTGATAAGTGCTAAATAGACAACAAATAAATGTATAGCAAAACACATCTCATCACAAATGGTAAAGTATACTGTGTGTATTCTCTTGCAACTTAATCCTGTAGTAAATTTGTTGCAGTTAAGTTTATTATAATTTACATCATTGTCTACCTTTGTTACAGTATATTTACATAGTAATTTATACAATCTTATGAATAATTGTTATACTTAGTCTTAAAAATAATTGCATTTTGAAATGAATAAATTATACATATCTTTTTGTTGATCTAATACAAGAAAAACAAAGTATGTAATAAATGTATGTAAGTTTGTGTATGCACTGTGTTACGTGTGACGAGAGTCAGGTGTCACATGTCACATGCAAATGAATCAAGTCGCCGGTGGTCAAGTGGACGAATCAGAATGGAGCATGGTGGTGCGCGGTATTTTGGAAAGCTGTGCTGGGTGTGGGATACAAAAAAGGGAGTCACTCAGGAGACAGGGCCAGCTAAGGACGCTTCCTTAAATGTAGGGTCAGGTGAACCCAAAAGTAGAAAAAGAGAGCCTTTAAGTACAGAAATGTTGATCAAGGAACAAGAAGATGATTCATTTATACAGAAATTGGGGTCTAGGGTGTTACCTAAGGAGGAGGCGGCAAAACTACCGGTCTGCTTCTATAAAGAAAATAACGTTGTTATGAGAAAATGGAGGCCACGTCATGCACAGGTACATGATGTGTGGGCTGTGGTACATCAAATTGTAGTCCCGAAAGTCTATCACGACGATGTAATAGGCATAGCCCATGACAACTCTATGTCAGGGCACTTGGGTGTTAGAAAAACACATGATAAAATTATTCAACATTTCTGGTGGCCATCTCTTAAAAAGGAAGTATCACACTATTGCCGTTTGTGCCACATATGCCAGGTTGTGGGAAAGCCAAATAAGAAAATTCCGGTAGCACCGCTTAAGCCAATACCCGCTTTTGGGGAACCATTCAGCAAAGTTATGATAGATTGCGTTGGTCCATTGCCAAAAACAAAGTCCGGAAATCAATATCTCCTTACTATTATGTGCTGCTCTACGCGTTTTCCCGAAGCAGTCCCACTTAGAAATATTAAGGCAGCAACGGTAGTCAAAGCTTTAATTAAATTCTTCACATTAGTTGGTTTGCCTACATCAATTCAATCTGACCAGGGCACTAATTTTAAATCAGGGTTATTCCAACAAATTATGTTACAATTGGGCATAGAGCAATCAACATCTAGTGCGTATCACCCAGAGTCTCAAGGTGCTATAGAAAGATTTCACCAAACGTTAAAAAACATGTTAAGGGCATATTGTGTAGAGTTTCAAAGGGAATGGGACGAAGGGGTACATTTAGTTCTTTTTGCAGCCAGAGAATCTGTACAAGAAACATTAGGTTTCAGCCCATTTCAGTTGGTCTTCGGTCACTCCGTGCGGGGACCATTAAAATTGCTGAAAGATAAGTGGCTCCAGGGAGAACTAAATAATGTAAATTTATTGGATTATGTATGTGACTTTAGGCATAAACTTAACAGGGCGACCGTCATTGCTAAAGCAAATTTAGTAAAAGCACAAACTAAGATGAAAACTTGGTATGATAAAAATGCAAAAAGCAGGGTTTTTAAACCTGGGGACAAGGTTCTGGCGTTGTTTCCCATTCAGGGGAGCCCAATGCAAGCGCGATTTCACGGTCCATACAAAATCGACTCAAAAATAAATGATCTAAATTATGTCATAAATACACCAGGGAGACGGAAGAGTAGACAATTATGTCACATTAATATGCTTAAAAAATATGCCGAACATGGTTCTAGCGATGTAAAACCAAATTGTGCGGCTGTAGCTTGTAACAATGACGGTGGCTCTCACAATGATTTAAAAGAAAAGGGCAAGGAATATGATTTAAAACTAAGCAACTCTGATGTAATGAACAATTTACAACAAAAGTTAACTCATTTATCAATAGAACAACAGAGTCAATTGAGTACACTGGTGAATAAATGGAACGGTATCTTTTCTGACACCCCTAGTGTAACAAATGCTGCAATCCATGATATCATTGTTGGGGATACACAACCTATTAAGCAACATCCTTACAGGGTGAATCCAATTAAAATGAAGTATCTCCATAAGGTAATTGAATATATGTTAAAAAATAGTATAATTGAGCTTAGTAAAAGCGACTGGAGTTCGCCATGCATGCTTGTTCCCAAGTCTGATGGTTCATATAGACTCGTGGCGGATATGCGAGCAGTTAATCGTTGTTCAAAAACAGACTCGTATCTAATTCCGAAAATTGAAGATTTAATAGATAAGGTGGGGAACGCAAAATTTGTTAGTAAATTTGACCTTTTAAAAGGCTACTGGCAAGTGCCACTAACGCCGCGCGCCCAGGAAATTTCTGCTTTCTGTACCCCGTTCGGGCTTTATCAATACAGGGTGATGCCGTTTGGCCTTAAGAATGCGCCCGCGACATTTCAGCGAATGGTAAATCGACTTGTAGCTAACGTAGAAGGCTGCGAGGCGTATGTTGATGACCTGATAGTATACAGTCAAACTTGGGAGCAACACATGCAACAGTTAAATGAAATGTTTAAAGCTTTGTCACAAGCAAACCTAACTGTAAACTTAAGTAAGAGTGAATTCTGTCATGCTACGGTTACGTATCTTGGTCATGTTGTGGGGCAGGGAAGGGTTAGACCCATCAGGGCTAAGGTTGAGAGTATTTATCGGTACCCAGCACCCACAAACAAAAAATCGTTGATGAGGTTTTTAGGGATGGTGGGGTGCTATCGGAAGTTTTGTCCCAATTTTTCTAGCGTAGCAGGTCCTCTTACAGAATTGCTTAAGAAGAATGTAAAATTTAAGTGGTCGGATATATGTGAAAGTGCCTTTAGGAAAATTAAGTCTATGCTAATGTGTGAACCAATCCTTATAGCACCGGATTTTAAGAAACAATTCCGTTTGTATGTAGACGCCTGTGATGTGGGGATTGGTAGCGTTCTCATGCAGAAGAACGTTGATGGGATAGAATGTCCCGTATGTTATTTTTCTAGAAAATTAAGTAAACATCAAATGAATTATTCGACTATTGAGAAAGAATGTCTGGCACTATTGGAGTCGTTAACGCATTTTGATGTATATCTAAGCACTACCGTAGACCCAATACTTGTGTTCACTGACCACAACCCACTTACCTTTATTTATAAAATGCGAAATAAAAATCAGCGGTTGCTGAGGTGGGGACTAACTTTACAAGAATACAATGTTGAGATTAAGCATGTTAAAGGAAAGGAAAATGTGATTGCCGACGCTCTGTCTCGTGGGGTGTGAACAATATAAATATTATGAATGTAACGCAAATGAATATAAATATTATGAATGTAATGCAAATGAACATAAATATTATGAATGTAATGCAAATGAATATAATGTTATGAATGTAATGCAAATGAATAAAGATGTGTAAAATTAAGAATTATAAAAAAAAAATGTATGTATACTTGTGTGAAAAAAAAAAAAAATAGTAAATAATACAAGTTAAAATAGTGATATGTAGCCCTAAGGTAAAGAAAAAGTAGGAAATGCAATAAAAATTGAAGTGTTAAAAAAAAAAAAAAAGTAGATGAATAAAATGATAATATATGATGTAATGTGAAATTGAAATTGGGTAATAAATTAGAGATTTTTTTGTAAATACCAGTGGTTGGTGAGGAGGCACCAAAAGTTTTCCTGACGAAAAACTAACTTTAAGGGGGAGAGTGTTACGTGTGACGAGAGTCAGGTGTCACATGTCACATGCAAATGAATCAAGTCGCCGGTGGTCAAGTGGACGAATCAGAATGGAGCATGGTGGTGCGCGGTATTTTGGAAAGCTGTGCTGGGTGTGGGATACAAAAAAGGGAGTCACTCAGGAGACAGGGCCAGCTAAGGACGCTTGCGGTTAGAACTGTGCTTGAGACTGGAAGCGAGGCAGGACGATAAGAATGGGGAGGTTGTGATGTGTACAGATGGCCAGGCAAACCAACCACTCGGTATCATACGTATCTATAATTGTGTTGTTATGTATTTTGTGCTTCGTGAAAGGAAATAAATGGAGCTCGTGCTCTTTGCATAATACTCTGAGTGTCGACTAGTATGTAATAAATGTATGTAAGTTTGTGTATGTACTGTCATAAAGTAATTGTGTAATTGTAAATAAAACAATTACATTATTTTGCAATGACAATGATGCACCATGCTGTTGTATGAGGAATATCACTATTTCCAAGGTATAATGTTTATTCCCCAAACACAAATGAAGTGGAGTGTTTCCATCCTTGATGAACAAAATCATAATCATAAGTTCAATAATATTGATAACAGCTATATAAGTAATTGATAAGTGCTAAATAGACAACCAATAAATGTATAGCAAAACACATCTCATCACAAATGGTAAAGTATACTGTGTGTATTCTCTTGCAACTTAATCCTGTAGTAAATTTGTTGCAGTTAAGTTCATTATAATTTACGTCATTGTCTACCTTTGTTACAGTATCTTTACATAGTAATTTATGCAATCTTATGAATTTTTATACCTATAGTCTTGAAAATAATTTCATTTTGAAATGAGTAAATTATTTCTTTTTTGTTAATCCAATACAAGAAAACAAATAAGTATGTAATAAGTATGTGTAAATGTGTGTATGTACTGTCATACAGTAATTGTGTATTATTGTAAATAAAACAATTACCTTATTTTGCAATGACAATGATGCCCCATGCTGTTGTATGAGAAATTTCACTATTTCCAAGGTACAATATCTATTACGCGCATACAAATGAAGTGGGTTGTTTCCATCCTTGATGAATAAAATCATAATCATAAGTTCAATAATATTGATAACAGCTATATAAGTAATTGATAAGTGCTAAATAGACAACAAATAAATGTATAGCAAAACACATCTCATCACAAATGGTAAAGTATACTGTGTGTATTCTCTTGCAACTTAATCCTGTAGTAAATTTGTTGCAGTTAAGTTTATTATAATTTACATCATTGTCTACCTTTGTTACAGTATATTTACATAGTAATTTATACAATCTTATGAATAATTGTTATACTTAGTCTTAAAAATAATTGCATTTTGAAATGAATAAATTATACATATCTTTTTGTTGATCTAATACAAGAAAAACAAAGTATGTAATAAATGTATGTAAGTTTGTGTATGCACTGTGTTACGTGTGACGAGAGTCAGGTGTCACATGTCACATGCAAATGAATCAAGTCGCCGGTGGTCAAGTGGACGAATCAGAATGGAGCATGGTGGTGCGCGGTATTTTGGAAAGCTGTGCTGGGTGTGGGATACAAAAAAGGGAGTCACTCAGGAGACAGGGCCAGCTAAGGACGCTTCCTTAAATGTAGGGTCAGGTGAACCCAAAAGTAGAAAAAGAGAGCCTTTAAGTACAGAAATGTTGATCAAGGAACAAGAAGATGATTCATTTATACAGAAATTGGGGTCTAGGGTGTTACCTAAGGAGGAGGCGGCAAAACTACCGGTCTGCTTCTATAAAGAAAATAACGTTGTTATGAGAAAATGGAGGCCACGTCATGCACAGGTACATGATGTGTGGGCTGTGGTACATCAAATTGTAGTCCCGAAAGTCTATCACGACGATGTAATAGGCATAGCCCATGACAACTCTATGTCAGGGCACTTGGGTGTTAGAAAAACACATGATAAAATTATTCAACATTTCTGGTGGCCATCTCTTAAAAAGGAAGTATCACACTATTGCCGTTTGTGCCACATATGCCAGGTTGTGGGAAAGCCAAATAAGAAAATTCCGGTAGCACCGCTTAAGCCAATACCCGCTTTTGGGGAACCATTCAGCAAAGTTATGATAGATTGCGTTGGTCCATTGCCAAAAACAAAGTCCGGAAATCAATATCTCCTTACTATTATGTGCTGCTCTACGCGTTTTCCCGAAGCAGTCCCACTTAGAAATATTAAGGCAGCAACGGTAGTCAAAGCTTTAATTAAATTCTTCACATTAGTTGGTTTGCCTACATCAATTCAATCTGACCAGGGCACTAATTTTAAATCAGGGTTATTCCAACAAATTATGTTACAATTGGGCATAGAGCAATCAACATCTAGTGCGTATCACCCAGAGTCTCAAGGTGCTATAGAAAGATTTCACCAAACGTTAAAAAACATGTTAAGGGCATATTGTGTAGAGTTTCAAAGGGAATGGGACGAAGGGGTACATTTAGTTCTTTTTGCAGCCAGAGAATCTGTACAAGAAACATTAGGTTTCAGCCCATTTCAGTTGGTCTTCGGTCACTCCGTGCGGGGACCATTAAAATTGCTGAAAGATAAGTGGCTCCAGGGAGAACTAAATAATGTAAATTTATTGGATTATGTATGTGACTTTAGGCATAAACTTAACAGGGCGACCGTCATTGCTAAAGCAAATTTAGTAAAAGCACAAACTAAGATGAAAACTTGGTATGATAAAAATGCAAAAAGCAGGGTTTTTAAACCTGGGGACAAGGTTCTGGCGTTGTTTCCCATTCAGGGGAGCCCAATGCAAGCGCGATTTCACGGTCCATACAAAATCGACTCAAAAATAAATGATCTAAATTATGTCATAAATACACCAGGGAGACGGAAGAGTAGACAATTATGTCACATTAATATGCTTAAAAAATATGCCGAACATGGTTCTAGCGATGTAAAACCAAATTGTGCGGCTGTAGCTTGTAACAATGACGGTGGCTCTCACAATGATTTAAAAGAAAAGGGCAAGGAATATGATTTAAAACTAAGCAACTCTGATGTAATGAACAATTTACAACAAAAGTTAACTCATTTATCAATAGAACAACAGAGTCAATTGAGTACACTGGTGAATAAATGGAACGGTATCTTTTCTGACACCCCTAGTGTAACAAATGCTGCAATCCATGATATCATTGTTGGGGATACACAACCTATTAAGCAACATCCTTACAGGGTGAATCCAATTAAAATGAAGTATCTCCATAAGGTAATTGAATATATGTTAAAAAATAGTATAATTGAGCTTAGTAAAAGCGACTGGAGTTCGCCATGCATGCTTGTTCCCAAGTCTGATGGTTCATATAGACTCGTGGCGGATATGCGAGCAGTTAATCGTTGTTCAAAAACAGACTCGTATCTAATTCCGAAAATTGAAGATTTAATAGATAAGGTGGGGAACGCAAAATTTGTTAGTAAATTTGACCTTTTAAAAGGCTACTGGCAAGTGCCACTAACGCCGCGCGCCCAGGAAATTTCTGCTTTCTGTACCCCGTTCGGGCTTTATCAATACAGGGTGATGCCGTTTGGCCTTAAGAATGCGCCCGCGACATTTCAGCGAATGGTAAATCGACTTGTAGCTAACGTAGAAGGCTGCGAGGCGTATGTTGATGACCTGATAGTATACAGTCAAACTTGGGAGCAACACATGCAACAGTTAAATGAAATGTTTAAAGCTTTGTCACAAGCAAACCTAACTGTAAACTTAAGTAAGAGTGAATTCTGTCATGCTACGGTTACGTATCTTGGTCATGTTGTGGGGCAGGGAAGGGTTAGACCCATCAGGGCTAAGGTTGAGAGTATTTATCGGTACCCAGCACCCACAAACAAAAAATCGTTGATGAGGTTTTTAGGGATGGTGGGGTGCTATCGGAAGTTTTGTCCCAATTTTTCTAGCGTAGCAGGTCCTCTTACAGAATTGCTTAAGAAGAATGTAAAATTTAAGTGGTCAGATATATGTGAAAGTGCCTTTAGGAAAATTAAGTCTATGCTAATGTGTGAACCAATCCTTATAGCACCGGATTTTAAGAAACAATTCCGTTTGTATGTAGACGCCTGTGATGTGGGGATTGGTAGCGTTCTCATGCAGAAGAACGTTGATGGGATAGAATGTCCCGTATGTTATTTTTCTAGAAAATTAAGTAAACATCAAATGAATTATTCGACTATTGAGAAAGAATGTCTGGCACTATTGGAGTCGTTAACGCATTTTGATGTATATCTAAGCACTACCGTAGACCCAATACTTGTGTTCACTGACCACAACCCACTTACCTTTATTTATAAAATGCGAAATAAAAATCAGCGGTTGCTGAGGTGGGGACTAACTTTACAAGAATACAATGTTGAGATTAAGCATGTTAAAGGAAAGGAAAATGTGATTGCCGACGCTCTGTCTCGTGGGGTGTGAACAATATAAATATTATGAATGTAACGCAAATGAATATAAATATTATGAATGTAATGCAAATGAACATAAATATTATGAATGTAATGCAAATGAATATAATGTTATGAATGTAATGCAAATGAATAAAGATGTGTAAAATTAAGAATTATAAAAAAAAAATGTATGTATACTTGTGTGAAAAAAAAAAAAAATAGTAAATAATACAAGTTAAAATAGTGATATGTAGCCCTAAGGTAAAGAAAAAGTAGGAAATGCAATAAAAATTGAAGTGTTAAAAAAAAAAAAAAAGTAGATGAATAAAATGATAATATATGATGTAATGTGAAATTGAAATTGGGTAATAAATTAGAGATTTTTTTGTAAATACCAGTGGTTGGTGAGGAGGCACCAAAAGTTTTCCTGACGAAAAACTAACTTTAAGGGGGAGAGTGTTACGTGTGACGAGAGTCAGGTGTCACATGTCACATGCAAATGAATCAAGTCGCCGGTGGTCAAGTGGACGAATCAGAATGGAGCATGGTGGTGCGCGGTATTTTGGAAAGCTGTGCTGGGTGTGGGATACAAAAAAGGGAGTCACTCAGGAGACAGGGCCAGCTAAGGACGCTTGCGGTTAGAACTGTGCTTGAGACTGGAAGCGAGGCAGGACGATAAGAATGGGGAGGTTGTGATGTGTACAGATGGCCAGGCAAACCAACCACTCGGTATCATACGTATCTATAATTGTGTTGTTATGTATTTTGTGCTTCGTGAAAGGAAATAAATGGAGCTCGTGCTCTTTGCATAATACTCTGAGTGTCGACTATTGTTTGTTCCAAGCCTCGTTGTTGCTATTTATTTAGGTATTTCGGCCTAGGCCAAAAGTGGTCGTAACAACTGTCATACAGTAATTGTGTATTATTGTAAATAAAACAATTACCTTAGCTTGCAATGACAATGATGCACCATGCTGTTGTATGAGGAATTCCACTATTTCCAAGGTACAATGTTCATAACACAGATATGAATGAAGTGGAGTGTCTCCCTCCTTGATGAATAAAATCATAATTATAAGTTCAATATATTGATAACAGCTATATAAGTAATTGATAAGTGCTAAATAGACAACCAATAAATGTATAGCAAAACACATCTCATCACAAATGGTAAAGTATACTGTGTGTTCTAAAATATTTTGCAGCTAAATTCATTATAATTTACATCATTGTCTACCTTTGTTACAGTATCTTTACATAGTAATTTATGCAATCTTATGAATAATTGTTATACCTATAGTCCAGTAAAAATATGGTTGAACATAGAACAAATTGCAACAGAATTTTTTTTTGTTTTATTTGGTTGATATGGTGAACATGAACATCATATCCAAAGTTTACCAAAATCGGACATCGGGAAGTGGGTTAATTAGCATAAATTCAAAATGGCCGCCATTTGCTATTTTAAAGCCCCATATCTCCTTAACGGTTGGATTTAGACCACCTATATGCATTACGAGTAGATATAAATGTGATATTAAACATTCTAACTGGCATATTTAAATTTCCATAGGACGTACCTATGACGTCATATGGTAGTTGTGACGTCATAAATTATGTTATAAATGCTTAAATGACATTATACTATGCGAACAATTTAGAAACTGCAGAAAAACAAGTTTCCTAACATTCTCCTTGTTGAAATGAACATAATTTCCAAAGTTTACCAAAATCGGACGTCAGGAAGTGTGTTAATTAGCATAAATTAAAAATGGCCGCTATTTACTATATCATTTTGAAGCCCTATATCTCCTTAATGGTGGTTTTAGACCACCAAAGTGCATTGCGAGTAGATATAAATGTGACATTAAACTTCCCAATTAGCACATTTAAATTACCATATGACGTAAATATGACGTCATAAGGTAGTTGTGACGTCATATATTATGTTATAACTGCTTAAATGGCATTATCCCATGCTAAAAAATTTAGAAACTGCAGGAAAACAATTTTCTAACAATTTCCTGTTGAAATGAACATGATATCCTAAGTTCACCAAAATCAGACTTCAAGAGGGTCAATTAGCATAAATTCAAAATACCATTTTGAAGCCCTGTATCTCCTTAGCGGTTGGGTTTAGACAGCCTATGTGCATTACGAGTAGATATACATGTAAAAACCATTGAAATTTATCATTAAGTTTCCATTTACAAAATCTTATGAAAATAGATATTCTACAGAACCGTATGAAAGGTGATCATCAACTGTATTTCCGAAACTGATTTGTACTCAAGCGCACATCTTGTTTTGTGTTTTCTAAAACTACATCTTTTAGAACTTTATCTCTTTAAATTGGTAAAGGAATAAAAAAAATATTGTAATGAGGCGATTGATTGTGGATCAGGCTATTCAAACCCATCATTCCCACTAACTCATCTCAATTGAAATGAAAATGATAAATGTCATACTGTAGTTTTCTGTATAGTCAGCATCTCCATTCTGCTCTTTCAAATTTGCTATTTCATTGCATCTGTTTGGTGTCGATCATTTATGAGACAACAACTTTTTATGATGTTTTATATAATGTTTATCTTTTGAATGCTGTTTCCACGATTCAATGAGCATATAACAAGGACACTTCATCCTAGTGTTAACTAGGGTGAAGAACCATCAGTTAAAAGATACACATCAACGGAATCCAAAAAGGGGTTGTTAAGGTAATACAGTAATTTTCAAACTTGCCACTACTAATTACAGTATTTTATTTTTCGACAAGACAGTATTCAACTTCCTTGACAAAAAATGTCAGAAAAATGGAATAGAAACTTTGAATGCAGATGGGGATCTATTAAATATCTTACTTTGCCTTAATTAAAAAAAGCGATTGCGTTTTAAGTTAAGACAGAAGAAGCAAAAAATAGTGGAATAATTGGTACTTAAAGAAAACATCTTAAGGAGCAAATTTGCAACATCTTTGTAATGCTCTGCACTTGCAAAGAAACAGGGGGATGCATTCTATTCTAAGCAAGAACTGTTTGGTCCAAAATTTAAAAAGACATCAGAAAAGCCAATGAAGTAGACTTGCTGTGCCTACATGTATGGTGGAAGTATTTTGACGGCGCCAACATTACATTTTCTATGTATGTACTTTGGATTGGAAACTTACTGTGATCCAACTCCATATTTAGGATGGGGTCGAATTATTAAATCCCAGACTCATTACTTAATTAAGAATCCTATTTCTTTAAATATATATGAGATATATGAGATATATATGCAGTTATAAAAAGTTGCAGTTGCAGAAAATTAACTGGAATGTTCTATTGCATGTTGTGAAGAGTGGCCGAATAACTTCTGATACCCTTCAATTCAAATATTCTTTATTCATCCTCTATCATGAAAATATACAACAACAATATATGAGAACATAAAAAAGATGAAAAGGAAACACATAAAAACTCAAAAGAGCTTGATTAGTTGTGTCCCCCTATGTCCCTAACTAGCCTAAAAAACTAAAACATAAATAATAATAAAAAAAAAAAAAAAAAAAAAAAAAAAAAAAAAAAAAGCTAAATCCTGCAACAAGTATAATTTTTAAAATTATTTGTAAAATGATAATAAATGTTCTTTAAACAATGATTTAAATATATATATTGATTTGGTACTTTGTAGTTCGTAATTCAAGTCATTCCACAATTTGGGTCCCACACATGACACAGTAAAACTAGTAGAAGTACGATTACGTTTTCTGAGTCTCATTTTGTCTTTAGATCTTGTATTATAATTATGGTAAGAACCATTTTTAATAAAGAGCGATGAAAAACGCACGTCCTGATTAGTAGTAACATTATACATGAAAAGCCCAATTTGGTACTTATTGATATCCGCAATTTTAAGAAGTTTAAATTTATAGAAACATTCAGTCATTGAATCATTAAACTTTGACCATGTTATAGCTCGTAATGCCCTTTTCTGGAGTTTAAATAACTCATCTAAATAACTTGGAAATGTGCTACACCATATTATGTTGCAATAATTTAATACTGGTTCAATGAGTGATTTGTATATTGTCCAGAGAGCATAGGTTGGTAAAAAATGTCTTACTTTATATAGTATGCCTACATATCGAGATATTTTCCTAGCTGTAACATTGATGTGGTTCTTATATGTGAGAAATTCATCAATATGTACTCCAAGGAATTTAGTCGATTTAACTCTATCTATTCTTTTATTGTTGACATAAATATTTACATTCTCTAAATTACTTGGATTTCGCTGATTGCGGAAAATTATGTAATTAGTTTTTTTAACGTTGATTGATAGTTTATTGCACATGAACCAATCCGAAACATTTTTTAGTTCACCATTAACTAGTTCTATGAGCGTATCCAAGTTTTCGTGAGATGCAGATATGTTTGTGTCGTCAGCAAATAAAACAAAAGATAACGAGTTTGAGCAATTAAATACATCGTTAATGTACAAAATAAAAAGTAGAGGCCCCAGAATTGAACCCTGTGGTACACCGCAATTTATATCCATCAAACACGAACTTGTGTTATCAATAGACGTAAATTGTTTCCTTCCACTAATATAGTTTCTAAACCATTTAAGGGCCGTGCCTCTTATGCCATAGTGTTCCAATTTTTTAAGAAGTATATCATGGTTGATGGTGTCAAACGCTTTTGACAAATCAATAAATATTCCGATGGTATTTTTTTTCTTATCAAGCGCATCGGTTATTCGTTCAACCAGATCTATAACGGCCATAAAAGTAGAACTGTTTTTTCTGAAACCATATTGTGCATTATTAAGGATGTTAAACTTTGTGATATAATTATTTACTCTAATTTGAACAATTTTTTCAAGAATTTTTGAAGCGGTAGGCAGAATAGAGATCGGCCTATAATTACTGACGTCACTTTTATTGCCAGATTTAAAAATTGGAACTACTCTAGCTACTTTCATACTATCAGGGACCATGCCTGTCTCAAGAGAGAGGTTAAAGATATGTACAAGAGGAGATGCCACAGCAGCAATAATATGTTTTAGAATGCGATTACTTAAGTTATCAACACCTTCTGAATTTGAATTTTTGATTTGACTAACTATTTCAATGACCTCTTCTTCATTCGTAGGATTGAAAAATATGGATTGGGATTGACTCTCTTTCATATATTGTTTAAAGTCAGAATTGTTTACATTTGGTATTTTGTTTGCTAATTCATTTCCAATGTTGGAGAAGAAGTCATTAAAAGCGTCAGACATACCTTTTGGATCACATACCAAAGTTTTATTACTATGGTTAATTACCTCATTTGGCTTAACACTCGATTTTTTTCTATTTAGAACTTCATTTAAAACTTTCCATGTTTGCTTTGAATCGTGTCGAGCTGCATCCAGTTTTTTGGAATAATATTGTTTTTTCCGAATTCTAATTAAATGAGTTAATTTATTTTTGTACTTTTTATATATATTTTTTAATAATTGTGTTGGGTTTTTAAGGTATTTTTTATAAAGTTTATTTTTCTTTTTTATTGAAATCAAAATTCCTGTTGTGATCCATGGTTTTTTCTTTGTATTACCATTTGGCTTATTACTTTTTGTAGGTATGTTATTATCTATGAGATTGGATAGTTTTTTAATAAATAGGTTATATGATGTATTGGTATCTGTGCATAAATATAGTTCACCCCAATCCTCATTAGAAATAGCAATAAGCAAGTTATTTAATGTTGTATCATTAATTATTTTTTGTTTTGTAATTGGAGCTTGTGTGTTAGTATTTAATGACAAGTGTGTTGTCATGAAAATGGGTAGATGATCGGTAATGTCAGTGACTATTACTCCACAATGCGAAATGTTATCATCATTTGTAATAATATTATCTAAAATTGTAGCAGAAGACGATGTTATTCTCGTGGGTAAGTTGATTAATGGATTAAAAGATGTTGAGTAAATAATGTTTGTGAATTCCTGTGTTGTTTTTTGAATGTCATATTTTAATAAGTCTTGATTAAAATCTCCTAAGATATAGCAGTTTTTGTTTTCGCGATTAAGTTTATGTAAGATTTCTTCCAGATCAGAGTTAAATGAGTTGACGTTTGAATTTGGTGGTCGATACAACATACCTACAATAGTATTTTTGCCGTTTGTGTTTATTATTTCTAGAAAAAGTGAATCAATGGAGTTATCATTAAATACAAAATCATCACGTGTTACGGTGTTGATTTGTTCTTTTAAATATAGACAAACTCCACCACCGACTCTACCTTCTCTATTACAAGTGTACATATTGTATCCATTGATATTTAATAAGTCAATTGGCGTGTTCTTATTTATCCAGGTTTCCGAGAAACCAAGTACATCAAACGCACGACCTATGGTATCTAACATAATGCTAATTTCGTCGAAGTGTTTTGGAAGACTACGTGCATCCATTACCCATGATCTTAACCTGGATGTGGTAAATGTTGTACTATTTTCATGAGATTAAAAACATTTTTTCCTTTCGGTTTCTATATTTTCCCCTTAGAATAATGCCAATTGTCATTATTGTGACAAAATACATGACGTCATATGTCTTATGACATCATAGGTACGTTATATGGCAATTTAAATATGCTAATTATAAAGTTTAATATCACATTTATATCTACTCTCAATGCACTTAGGTGGTCTAAAACCAAGCGTTAAGGAGATATGGAGCTTCAAAATGGTATGATAAATAGCGGCCATTTTGAATGTATGCTAATTAACCCACTTCCTGACGTCCGATTTTGGAAATAATGTTCATTTTAACAAGGAGAATGTCAAGAAACATGTTTTCTTGCAGTTCCTAAATTGTTCGAATAGTATAATGTCATTTAAACAGTTATAACATAATATATGACGTCACAACTACCATATGACGTCATAATTACGTCATATGGAAATATAAATATGCTAATTAGAATGTTTAATATCACATTTATATCTACTCGTAATGCACCTAGGTGGTCTAAATCCAACCGTTAGAGAGATATGAGGCTTCAAAATAGCAAATGGCGGCCATTTTGAAATTATGCTAATTAACCCACTTCCCGATGTCCGATTTTGGTAAACTTTGGATATGATATTCATTTGAACCATATTTACCAGACAAAACAAAAAAAAATTCTGTTGCAATTTGTTCTAGGTTCACCCTATTTTTTACTTATCTTTACTGGACTACTAGTACTAGTCGTGAAAATAATTTCATTTTGAAATGAGTAAATTATTTCTTTTTTGTTAATCCAATACAAGAAAACAAATAAGTATGTAATATAAGTATGTGTAAATGTGTGTATGTACTGTCATACAGTAATTGTGTATTATTGTAAATAAAACAATTACCTTATTTTGCAATGACAATGATGCACCATGCTGTTGTATGAGGAATTCCACTATTTCCAAGGTACACAATCGATTTCCCACATACAAATGAAGTGGAGTGTCTCCATCCTTGATAAACAAAATCATAATCATAAGTTCAATAATATTGATAACAGCTATATAAGTAATTGATAAGTGCTAAATAGACAACCAATAAATGTATAGAAAAACACATCTCATCACAGATGGTAAAGTATACAGAGTGTATTCTCTTGCAACTTAATCCTGTAGTAAATTTGTTGCAGTTAAGTTCATTATAATTTACGTCATTGTCTACCTTTGTTACAGTATCTTTACATAGTAATTTATACAATCTTATGAATTTTTATACCTATAGTCTTGAAAATAATTTCATTTTGAAATGAGTAAATTATTTCTTTTTTGTTAATCCAATACAAGAAAACAAATAAGTATGTAATAAGTATGTGTAAATGTGTGTATGTATAGTGTCATACAGTAATTGTGTATTATTGTAAATAAAACAATTACCTTATTTTGCAATGACAATGATGCCCCATGCTGTTGTATGAGGAATTTCACTATTTCCAAGGTACAATATATATTTTTCACATGCAAATGAAGTGGAGTGTCTCCATCCTTGATGAACAAAATCATAATCATAAGTTCAATAATATTGATAACAGCTATATAAGTAATTGATAAGTGCTAAATAGACAACCAATAAATGTATAGCAAAACACATCTCATCACAAATGGTAAAGTATACTGTGTGTATTCTCTTGCAACTTAATCCTGTAGTAAATTTGTTGCAGTTAAGTTCATTATAATTTACATCATTGTCTACCTTTGTTACAGTATCTTTACATAGTAATTTATGCAATCTTATGAATTTTTATACCTATAGTCTTGAAAATAATTTCATTTTGAAATGAGTAAATTATTTCTTTTTTGTTAATCCAATACAAGAAAACAAATAAGTATGTAATAAGTATGTGTAAATGTGTGTATGTACTGTCATACAGTAATTGTGTATTATTGTAAATAAAACAATTACCTTATTTTGCAATGACAATGATGCCCCATGGTGTTGTATGAGGACTTTCACTATTTCCAAGGTACAATGTTGATAACGCAGGTACAAATGAAGTGGAGTGTTTCCATCCTTGATGAACAAAATCATAATCGTAAGTTCAATAATATTGATAACAGCTATATAAGTAATTGATAAGTGCTAAATAGACAACCAATAAATGTATAGCAAAACACATCTCATCACAGATGGTAAAGTATGCTGTGTGTATTCTCTTGCAACTTAATCCTGTAGTAAATTTGTTGCAGTTAAGTTCATTATAATTTACATCATTGTCTACCTTTGTTACAGTATCTTTACATGGTAATTTATGCTATCTTCTGAATCGTTACACCTCGTCTTTAAAATAATTTCATTTTGAAAAGAGTAAATTATTTCTTTTTCGATCCAATATAAGAAAACAAAAAATTACCTTATTTTGCAATGACAATGATTCCCCATGCTGTTGTATGAGGACTTTCACTATTTCTGAGGTAGGGTTATATCTACTACTCACATACAAATGAAGTGGAGTGTTTCCATCCTTGATGAATAAAACCATAATCATAAGTTCAATAATATGATAACAGCTATATAAGTAATTGATAAGTGCTAAATAGACAACCAATAAATGCATAGCAAAACACATCTCATCACAAATGGTAAAGTATGCTGTGTGTATTCTCTTGCAACTTAATCCTGTAGTAAATTTTTATTTATTTTTTTTTTTTAACCATATTTAATGAGGGTGATCCATCCAGCTGTTGCTGATCATTAGGGACCCTCAGAGGTTCACAAGACAAACATATACACAAGATGCTCTACATAAACAAAGTCTTATACAAGTCTTTGGGAGTGGGGTAATTTGGTCCTTAGAAAAAATCCTGACATGTGACGGGACTTAAACCCAGGACCATTGGAGTGGTAGACAAGCATCATAACCACCAAGCCACAACTCCACTGTTGCAGTTTAAGTTCATTATAATTTACATCATTGTCTACCTTTGTTACAGTATCTTTACATAGTAATTTATACAATCTTATGAATAATTGTTATACCTAGTCGTGAAAATAATTTCATTTTGAAATGAGTAAATTATTTCTTTTTTGTTAATCCAATACAAGAAAACAAATAAGTATGTAATAGGTATGTGTAAATGTGTGTATGTACTGTCATACAGTAATTGTATAATTGTGAAAAAAAATTACCTGATTTTGCAATGATAGTGATTTACCATCGTGTATGAAGAATTCCACTATTTCTAAGTTAGGTTCGATATCATACAAGTATATTCGATAATGCAGATAAAAATGAAGTGGAGTGTCTCCATCCTTGATAAACAAAATCATAATCATAAGTTCAATAATATTTATAACAGCTATATAAGTAATTGATAAGTGCTAAATAGACAACCAATAAATGTATAGCAAAACACATCTCATCACAAATGGTAAAGTATACTGTGTGTATTCTCTTGCAACTTAATCCTGTAGTAAATTTGTTGCAGTTAAGTTCATCATAATTTACATCATTGTCTACCTTTGTTACAGTATCTTTACATAGTAATTTATACAATCTTATGAATAATTGTTATACCTAGTCGTGAAAATAATTTCATTTTGAAATGAATAAATTATACATATCTTTTTGTTGATCTATTACAAGAAAAAAAATGTATGTAATAAATGTATGTAAGTTTGTGTATGTACTGTCATAAAGTAATTGTGTATTATTGCAAATAAACAATTACCTGATTTTGCAACGACAATGATGCCACATGCTGTTCTATGAGGAATTTCACTATTTCCAAGGTACAATGTTCATTCCACAAATATAAATGAAGTGGAGTGTTTCCTTCCTTGATGAATAAAATCATAATCATAAGTTCAATAATATTGATAACAGCTATATAAGTAATTGATAAGTGCTAAATAGACAACCAATAAATGTATAGCAAAACACATCTTATCACAAATGGTAAAGTATACTGTGTGTACTCTCTTGCAACTTAATCCTGTAGTAATTTTGTTGCAGTTAAGTTCATTATAATTTACATCATTGTCTACATTTGTTACAGTATCTTTACATAGTAATTTATGCAATCTTATGAATAATTGTTATACATAGTCTTGAAAATAATTTCATTTTGAAATGAGTAAATTATTTCTTTTTTGTTAATCCAATACAAGAAAACCAATAAGTATTTAATAAGTATGTGTAAATGTGTGTATGTACTGTCATACAGTAATTGTATAATTGTGAAAAAAAATTACCTTATTTTGCAATGATAGTGATTTACCATCATGTACGAGGCATGTCACTATTTCTAAGTTAGGTTCTGGATCGTACTTGTAACGCAAATACAAATGAAGTGGAGTGTATCCATCCTTGATGAACAAAATCATAATCATAAGTTTAATATATTGATGCTACATAAAGTAATAATTGATAAGTCTTAAATAGACAACCAATAAATGTATAGCAAAACACATCTCATCACAAATGGTAAAGTATACTGTGTGTATTCTCTTGCAACTTAATCCTGTAGTAAATTTGTTGCAGTTAAGTTCATTATAATTTACTTCATTGTCTACATTTGTTACAGTATCTTTACATAGTAATTTATGCAATCTTATGAATTGTTATACTTAGTCTTGAAAATAATTTCATTTTGAAATGAGTAAATTATTTCTTTTTTGTTAATCCAATACAAGAAAACAAATAAGTATGTGTAAATGTGTGTATGTACTGTCATACAGTAATTGTGTAATTATTGTAAATAAAACAATTACCTTATTTTGCAATGACAATGATGCACCATGCTGTTGTATGAGGAATTTCACTATTTCCAAGGTACAATGTTGATAATACACATACAAATGAAGTGGAGTGTCTCCATCCTTTATAAACAAAATCATAATCATAAGTTCAATAATATTGATAACAGCTATATAAGTAATTGATAAATGCTAAATAGACAACCAATAAATGTATAGCAAAACACATCTCATCACAAATGGTAAAGTATACTGTGTGTATTCTCTTGCAACTTAATCCTGTAGTAAATTTGTTGCAGTTAAATTCATTAATTTACATCATTGTCTACATTTGTTACAGTATCTTTACATAGTAATTTATGCAATCTTATGAATTGTTATACTTAGTCTTGAAAATAATTTCATTTTGAAATGAGTAAATTATTTCTTTTTTGTTAATCCAATACAAGAAAACCAATAAGTATGTAATAAGTATGTGTAAATGTGTGTATGTACTGTCATATCAAGCTGCAGACCTGTTACATGTGGTGTCCCCAAGGGTTCGATTCTGGGCCCACTTCTCTTCATAATTTATGCAAATGATTTCAATAATATATCTAATGTCATGTCGTCAATACTGTTTGCGGATGATTCAAGTCTGTTTTATTCACATGATGATCCAGATAGTCTCTGTGACATCGTTAATCAAGAACTAAAAAAGGTTACTACTTGGATACATGCAAACAAGCTATCACTAAATATGCTAAAAACCAATTTTATGTTGTTTAGTAACAAATATAGTATGTTACCAAAAGATATTATTTTCAACAATGTTCCTATTAATCAAATAACCAACACAAAATTTCTTGGTATATTTATTGACGACAGACTTGACTGGAAAGCTCATGTTAATTACCTTTGCAAATTATTATCAAAAAATGTTGGCATGATGTATAAATTGAAATCAATATTTCCTCAAAAAGTATTAAATATTTTATATTCTACTCTTATTTTATCGTACTTAAATTATGGTGTTCTTGCTTGGGGAAATGCTTCAAAATCAATTATTACTAAAATTTTATTAATCCAGAAACGAGCTGTCAGAATTATCTCAGGGGTAACTTTTCGTGCTCACACCCAAGATCTCTTTCAAAAAAATAAAATATTAAAAATTGAGGATCTCTATAGATTTAATGTTGGTGTCATCATGTTTCAATTAACCGTCGGACACTTACCACCTATAATATCCAGTAAATTCACTCAAAATAAACAATACCACACTCATCAAACAAGACAAAAAGATCAGTATCACCTGCCATTTACTCGAACTAGACTTAAAATGAATACCCTTGTATATACTGGACCTAAACTCTGGAATTCTCTTCCTTTATCTCTTAAAAAATCTCATAACTGTGCTTTATTTAAACGTCAATTTAAACTATTATTGGTTGAAGGTTCTTTGTAAATTCTTTTATTATTGACATATTTGATATTTCTTAAATAATTTATATAATCTATTTAGTTATCCGCACTTGGCGGATAACTCCTTGTGATTGTATGGGATCATCATTTTTTTTTTTTTGGTTATCCGCAACTAGTAAGTTGCGGATAACCCTTGTTATTGTAAAAATCTTTTTTTTCATCTTTATTCTTCTTTCTTTCCCAGATTTTTGTTGCAGCTATATCTCAAATTTTTATAGACATAACTTTTTATAACTTTGTCATAAGATTGACCTGTAGCTGTAGATGTGCAGGAAACTTCATTATATGACGTTAGAGTCGCGCAGCGTAAGTTACGCGCGATTTTATGAATTTCAACGATTGATCATAGATTATAAACCAAAAGTCATTTTGTATTGACACTTGGTGAAAATTTAAGTCATATCAAGGGCAAACTTTCTATGGATTAAAAATGGCATGTTTTACAAGAAGTTACGCGCGCACGCGCATTTGAAGTTTCAAAATGCGCAAAATTAATTTCTAACCAACTTTCTGCGCTGATCATGACATTTTGAGCATGTCAAAAATTACCGCGCGCGCGAAAATATTTACGCGTATGGTGCGCACGGAGTACGAAAATCATGTTTTTTTCTCTTGAATTGTAATTTTCCAGCCTTTCCTAGTCATTTTAAAAAAGATTGACATCATTTCAAATTAAAATGACGTCATATGAACACGTTGATTTAGGCAATTTGCGTGCGTTTTAGTTGCAAAAGTGACAAAATATTGTCAAAATTATGCTTACTTTGAATCTATTATAGCTCCTCAGGATCAACCGTTACCCCCAATTTTTTTAATTTAATATGTAAGCAGATATGTTGTAGATATGAATTCATGCAGAATCTTTATCCCTCGGATGTTATGACGTCATCGTATGGCCACACGAATGTAAAATATTGGATTTTTGACTGTTTGGCTATTGCTCATTACATTAAATAGAGCGCATATCACTTATACGTATTCCATTTCCCCAGATATTTTAATACTGTCTAGGTCAATCAACTATATTTCGCATGAGTTAAAAATATTTTAATTTTTATGACGTCATCATTTCTAAAAATGTAAATAACGTGGGTCACCTATTTTCATCTTTACAGTAAATTTCAATCTGTTATAGCTCGTCAGGATAAAAAGTGATCATCATGATTAAAACGTTTTCTGGAAGCTATTGGATTGTAGATACAAATTCATGTGAATATTTTGCCAATCAGATGTTGTGACGTCATCATATGGCCAGTTGAATACAAAAAGTCGTATTTTCATATTTTGCGTCATAGTTCATCACATTTAAAAGAGCGCGCATCTGTATTTTACGGATTTAAATTTCTTAAAATTTGTATTAATGTAATTATTTAGATAATTATCTTCTAAAATTGTTATCTTTATAGGTCGATTTGATGACGTCATCGTGTTAATAATTGGATTTAAAAGATGGGTCTCGTAATATCGTCTATGCTACACTGTATATAACATATACAGCATATTCTGTAAACACTGTAATATGATGTATGCTACAAAATAGGTACAATTCAGCACTGTAAACATATTTATTTCATGTCATAGGATGGAATAATAATTGTCGAGGTTCATATGGTTAAGTAGGTGCATGTTGCGTTTGCGCGGATAACCCGAACTCGTCAAAGTGACGAGTTCAAATCTAGTTTTTCTGTATTATTAGTTATCCGCTTAGTAGCGGATAATTAGTTATCCGCTTAGTAGCGGATAACTTCTTGTAATCGTCCTGTTACTTTTTTTCTTATTTCTTTCTCCTCCATTTTTGTGCCTCACGTATCTCAAAAACTTGTAAACATAACATTTCATAACTTTGTCAACATATGGGCATTTACGTGAAGTTGTGCACCTCCTATTTTTGAATGACGTCAGAGTTGCGCAACGTGACTTACGTGCGATTTTATGATTTTTTATGATTGATCATAGACTAAAAACCAAGCATAAATTTGTTTTGACACTTTGTGAAAATTTAAGTCATATCAAGGGCAAACTTTTTGTGGATTAAAAATGCCATGTTTTACAAGACGTTACGCGCGCACGCGCATTTCTCCTCTATTTTTGTATCTCGCGTATCTCAAAAACGTGTAAACATAACATTTCATAACTTTGTCAACATATGGGCATTCACGTGAAGTTGTGTACCTCCTATTGTGAATGACGTCAGAAATGCGCAACGTGACTTACGCACGATTTTATGAATTTCGCGTATTTAACATAGATTTAAAACCATATAACAATTTAAATTGAAACTTAGCAAAAGTTTAATTTATATCATGCGCTAACTTTCTGTGGAAAAAAAATTGCGTGTTTTACACAAAGTTACGCGCGCACGCGCATTTAAAATTCAAAATGCGCAAAATTAATTTTTAATCAACTTTCTACGCTGATCATGACATTTTGACCATGTCAAAATTTCCCACGCGCGCGAACAATTTTATGCGCGTGGTGCGCACGTAGCGCTAAAAGTATTTTTTTTTTATTGAATTATGTTTTTCCAGCCTTTTATAGTAATTTTACCAATTTTAAAACAATTTCGACTTACAATTACTTCATACGGGCACGTTGAATTGGATATTTTACGTGCGTTTTTTATGAAAAAGTTCAAAAATTTGTCAAAATTATGCCTTTTTTTAAACAGTCATAGATTCTAAACAACGAGGTGAACTTTTTTTTAATTACATATTCTGGAAGTTGATGAGTTGTAGAAATCGGATCATGAATCAATATGGCTAACCGGACATTGTGACGTCATCGTATTGCCACACGAATGTAAAATATAGGATTTTTGTCTCTTTCGTTATTGCTCATCATATTCAATGGAGCGCATCACGCCTATCTGTAATCCTTTTTCTCTGAGATTTTAATATTGTCTAGGTCAATCAACTATCTTACGCATGAGTTAAAAATATTTTAATTTTTATGACGTCATCATGCCTAAAAATTTAAATTACGTGTGGCATAAATTTCATATTTACAGTAAAATTTAATCTGTTATAGCTCGTAAGAATGAAATGTGATAATCATTATTAAAACGTTTTCTGGAAGCTATTGAATTGTAGATACGAAATCATGTGAACATTTTGCTAATCGGATGTTGTGACGTCATCATATGGCCAGTTATATAAAAAAAGTCGTATTTTCATCTTTTGCGTTATAATTAATTACATTTAAAAGAGCGCACATCAATATTTCACGTATTCAAATTTCTTGTACACGGTAATATGTTGTTGCTGAGATAATTTCCTTCCGAAATTGCTACCTTCGCGTTTCATTTTGAAACCGTCAGCATGTTAAAAATTGGAATAAATAGCGGGTCCCGTATTTTCCCTTATTCTACACTGTATGTGATTGTGATATGTACAGTATACAGATTATACTGTGTATACTATATGACACAAAATAACAGAATTCAGCAATAACAACATAATCATATTCTTCAGTCCAGGTCATAATGCCATAATCTTTTTCCGTGTGCAATATTCCAACGTATGACGTGCTCGTGGCGTTTGTCGTGCGGATAACTAACTCGTCAAAGTGACGAGTTTCATGTCTAGTTTTCACTTGTTTTTTTTAGTTCTAAACATGTTAAACTTGTGTTAGAGAAAAGATATTAGTTTAATTGTTGTTTTTTTGGAGTTTCTAATTGTGTTATATTATTTATATTTTATTTGTTTTGTTTTGAGGAGCCTATTCACCACAAGCTTTGCTTTCTTTTAGGCTCCTCCACTTTATATTTATATATTTGTAAAGTGAAATAAATAAATGAAATGAAATGAATGAAATACAGTAAGTGTATAATTGTGAAAAAAAATTACCTTATTTTGCAATGATAGTGATTTACCATCATGTACGAGGCATGTCACTATTTCTAAGTTAGGTTCGGTATCATGCAGGTACTTTTCATAACGCAAATACAAATGAAGTGGAGTGTCTCCATCCTTGATGAACAAAATCATAATCATAAGTTTAATATATTGATGCTACATAAAGTAATAATTGATAAGTCTTAAATAGACAACCAATAAATGTATAGCAAAACACATCTCATCACAAATGGTAAAGTATACTGTGTGTATTCTCTTGCAACTTAATCCTGTAGTAAATTTGTTGCAGTTAAGTTCATTATAATTTACTTCATTGTCTACATTTGTTACAGTATCTTTAGATAGTAATTTATGCAATCTTATGAATTGTTATACTTAGTCTTGAAAATAATTTCATTTTGAAATGAGTAAATTATTTCTTTTTTGTTAATCCAATACAAGAAAACAAATAAGTATGTAATAAGTATGTGTAAATGTGTGTATGTCCTGTCATACAGTAATTGTGTAATTATTGTAAATAAAACAATTACCTTATTTTGCAATGACAATGATTCCCCATGCTGTTGTATGAAGAATTTCACTATTTCCAAGGTACAATATCTATTACTCACATACAAATGAAGTGGAGTGTTTCCATCCTTTATAAACAAAATCATAATCATAAGTTCAATAATATTGATAACAGCTATATAAGTAATTGATAAATGCTAAATAGACAACCAATAAATGTATAGCAAAACACATCTCATCACAAATGGTAAAGTATACTGTGTGTACTCTCTTGCAACTTAATCCTGTAGTAATTTTGTTGCAGTTAAGTTCATTATAATTTACATCATTGTCTACATTTGTTACAGTATCTTTACATAGTAATTTATGCAATCTTATGAATAATTGTTATACCTAGTCTTGAAAATAATTTCATTTTGAAATGAGTAAATTATTTCTTTTTTGTTAATCCAATACAAGAAAACCAATAAGTATTTAATAAGTATGTGTAAATGTGTGTATGTACTGTCATACAGTAAGTGTATAATTGTGAAAAAAAATTACCTTATTTTGCAATGATAGTGATTTACCATCATGTACGAGGCATGTCACTATTTCTAAGGTAGGTTGTGGATAGCTTCTACTCACATACAAATGAAGTGGAGTGTCTCCATCCTTGATGAACAAAATCATAATCATAAGTTTAATATATTGATGCTACATAAAGTAATAATTGATAAGTCTTAAATAGACAACCAATAAATGTATAGCAAAACACATCTCATCACAAATGGTAAAGTATACTGTGTGTATTCTCTTGCAACTTAATCCTGTAGTAAATTTGTTGCAGTTAAGTTCATTATAATTTACTTCATTGTCTACATTTGTTACAGTATCTTTACATAGTAATTTATGCAATCTTATGAATTGTTATACTTAGTCGTGAAAATAATTTCATTTTGAAATGAGTAAATTATTTCTTTTTTGTTAATCCAATACAAGAAAACCAATAAGTATTTAATAAGTATGTGTAAATGTGTGTATGTACTGTCATATCAAGCTGCAGACCTGTTACATGTGGTGTCCCCAAGGGTTCGATTCTGGGCCCACTTCTCTTCATAATTTATGCAAATGATTTCAATAATATATCTAATGTCATGTCGTCAATACTGTTTGCGGATGATTCAAGTCTGTTTTATTCACATGATGATCCATCTCTGTGACATCGTTAATCAAGAACTAAAAAAGGTTACTACTTGGATACATGCAAACAAGCTATCACTAAATATGCTAAAAACCAATTTTATGTTGTTTAGTAACAAATATAGTATGTTACCAAAAGATATTATTTTCAACAATGTTCCTATTAATCAAATAACCAACACAAAATTTCTTGGTATATTTATTGACGACAGACTTGACTGGAAAGCTCATGTTAATTACCTTTGCAAATTATTATCAAAAAATGTTGGCATGATGTATAAATTGAAATCAATATTTCCTCAAAAAGTATTAAATATTTTATATTCTACTCTTATTTTATCGTACTTAAATTATGGTGTTCTTGCTTGGGGAAATGCTTCAAAATCAATTATTACTAAAATTTTATTAATCCAGAAACGAGCTGTCAGAATTATCTCAGGGGTAACTTTTCGTGCTCACACCCAAGATCTCTTTCAAAAAAATAAAATATTAAAAATTGAGGATCTCTATAGATTTAATGTTGGTGTCATCATGTTTCAATTAACCGCCGGACACTTACCACCTATAATATCCAGTAAATTCACTCAAAATAAACAATACCACACTCATCAAACAAGACAAAAAGATCAGTATCACCTGCCATTTACTCGAACTAGACTTAAAATGAATACCCTTGTATATACTGGACCTAAACTCTGGAATTCTCTTCCTTTATCTCTTAAAAAATCTCATAACTGTGCTTTATTTAAACGTCAATTTAAACTATTATTGGTTGAAGGTTCTTTGTAAATTCTTTTATTATTGACATATTTGATATTTCTTAAATAATTTATATAATCTATTTTTCACTTGTTTTTTTTAGTTCTAAACATGTTAAACTTGTGTTAGAGAAAAGATATTAGTTTAATTGTTGTTTTTTTGGAGTTTCTAATTGTGTTATATTATTTATATTTTATTTGTTTTGTTTTGAGGAGCCTATTCACCACAAGCTTTGCTTTCTTTTAGGCTCCTCCACTTTATATTTATATATTTGTAAAGTGAAATAAATAAATGAAATGAAATGAATGAAATACAGTAAGTGTATAATTGTGAAAAAAAATTACCTTATTTTGCAATGATAGTGATTTACCATCATGTACGAGGCATGTCACTATTTCTAAGTTAGATCCGGTATCATGCAGGTACTTTTCATAACGCAAATACAAATGAAGTGGAGTGTCTCCATCCTTGATGAACAAAATCATAATCATAAGTTTAATATATTTATGCTACATAAAGTAATAATTGATAAGTGCTAAATAGACAACCAATAAATGTATAGCAAAACACATCTCATCATAGATGGTAAAGTATGCTGTGTGTATTCTCTTGCAACTTATTCCTGTAGTAAATTTGTTGCAGTTAAGTTCATTATAATTTACGTCATTGTCTACCTTTGTTACAGTATCTTATAGTAATTTATGCAATCTTATGAATTGTTATACTTAGTCGTGAAAATAATTTCATTTTGAAATGAGTAAATTATTTCTTTTTTGTTAATCCAATACAAGAAAACAAATAAGTATGTAATAAGTATGTGTAAATGTGTGTATGTACTGTCATACAGTAATTGTGTTTTATTGTAAATAAAACAATTACCTGATTTTGCAATGACAATGATGCACCATGCTGTTGTATGAGGAATTCCACTATTTCCAAGGTACAATTTATATTTCTCACATACAAATGAAGTGGAGTGTTTCCATCCTTGATAAACAAAATCATAATCATAAGTTCAATAATATTGATAACAGCTATATAAGTAATTGATAAGTGCTAAATAGACAACCAATAAATGTATAGCAAAACACATCTCATCACAAATGGTAAAGTATGCTGTGTGTATTCTCTTGCAACTTAATCATGTAGTAAATTTGTTGCAGTTAAGTTCATTATAATTTACGTCATTGTCTACCTTTGTTACAGTATCTTATAGTAATTTATGCAATCTTATGAATTGTTATACTTAGTCGTGAAAATAATTTCATTTTGAAAAGAGTAAATTATTTCTTTTTTGTTAATCCAATACAAGAAAACAAATAAGTATGTAATAAGTATGTGTAAATGTGTGTATGTATAGTGTCATACAGTAATTGTGTATTATTGTAAATAAAACAATTACCTTATTTTCCAATGACAATGATGCACCATGCTGTTGTATGAGGAATTCCACTGTTTCCAAGGTACAATATCTAATAATCACATACAAATGAAGTGGAGTGTTTCCATCCTTGATGAATAAAATCATAATAATAAGTTCAATAGATTGATAACAGCTATATAAGTAATTGATAAATGCTAAATAGCCAACAACAAAAAAGTATGTAATAAAATAATGTATGTAAGTTTGTGTATGTACTGTCATAAAGTAATTGTGTATTATTGTAAATAAAACAATTACCTTATTTTGCAATGACAATGATGCCTCATGCTGTTGTATGAGGACTTTCACTATTTCCAAGGTACAATATTGATAACACAGATATGAATGAAGTGGAGTATTTCCATCCTTTATAAACAAAATCATAATCATAAGTTCAATAATATTTATAAAATCTATATAAGTAATTGATAAGTGCTAAATAGACAACCAATAAATGTATAGCAAAACACATCTCATCACAAATGGTAAAGTATACTGTGTGTATTCTCTTGCAACTTAATCCTGTAGTAAATTTGTTGCAGTTATTAGTTTATTATAATTTACATCATTGTCTACCTTTGTTACAGTATCTTTACATAGTAATTTATGCAATCTTATGAATCGTTATACCTAGTCTTGAAAATAATTTCATTTTGAAATGAGTAAATTATTTCTTTTTTGTTAATCCAATACAAGAAAACAAATAAGTATGTAATAAGTATGTGTAAATGTGTGTATGTACTGTCATACAGTAATTGTGTATTATTGTAAATAAAACAATTACCTTATTTTGCAATGACAATGATGCACCATGCTGTTGTATGAGGAATTCCACTATTTCCAAGGTACAATTTATATTTCTCACATACAAATGAAGTGGAGTGTTTCCATCCTTGATAAACAAAATCATAATCATAAGTTCAATAATATTGATAACAGCTATAAGTAATTGATAAGTGCTAAATAGACAACCAATAAATGTATAGCAAAACACATCTCATCACAAATGGTAAAGTATGCTGTGTGTATTCTCTTGCAACTTATTCCTGTAGTAAATTTGTTGCAGTTAAGTTCATTATAATTTACGTCATTGTCTACCTTTGTTACAGTATCTATATATAAATTTACGTAAGGGCAAAATTCGGTCAATCGCGCCTTACTTCTAGAATTTTTACTCGATGGTATATAAAGTTGGTTCGTACTTTCGGTACTGATTTTAACCACCTGATGTTACCCTGTTTACTAATTAAATTAAGTTAGATAATTAGTTATTGACGATTAAAACGAATTTAGGTTCAACGATTTGCCCCAAATAGGGGTGTTTTCCGATCGTGGTATACACTGTCTAATGGATGTCCATCTTGAAAAATACCCGCCACAAAAATGCGAGGAGGCTTCGCATTTTCCTATCTCCTCCTACGATAATTGTTTTTAATAGCTGAAAACCGGTTGAACAGTTCGAGTACAGCATCATAATGTTGAAGACAGGCCGATTTTCTTTAAAAAATACTATTTTGATACATTTAATATACGTTTTTACAAATGTATTGATTTGTGATGAATGGAACATTCCAAATTATTTGGTTTAACCATACAGGTATAGATTTAGATTTATGGGCCCCCTTGGAGAATAAGCATAAATAGTATTGCAATGCTGTACAATACTGTTAAGGTATTAACCACTTTTGATCGCAATTTGAATCGCAAATTTCTTACTGTGAGTGTTGGTACTGTTAGATGTAATATAAAAATATATACAAATAAACTTTATTACTGTGAGTGTGGGTAGGCCCTACTGTTAGATTATAAACATATAATATACAAATAAACATTCCAAATTATTTGGTTTAACCATAGAGGTATAGATTTAGATTTATGGGCCCCCTTGGAGAATAAACATAAATAGTATTGCAATGCTGTACAATACTGTTAAGGTATTAACCACTTTTGATCGCAATTTGAATCGCAAATTTCTTACTGTGAGTGTTGGTACTGTTAGATGTAATACTGTATAAAAATATATACAAATAAACTTTATTACTGTGAGTGTGGGTAGGCCCTACTGTTAGATTATAAACATATAATATACAAATAAATAAACGTTATTACTGACAGTTGCTTCTCAACGTTTGTATTAATTAATAATTTAAAAATATATAAACGTCGTAGTGGTGTATCGTTACATGTACTTTACTATTTCAATCGACTATGACAGTGAGAGTTTTAACAAAATACCGTATTAAATCGTAAATGTTTTACTGTATTTAGTGGTATATTATTTATAGGCCTATAAAACATTAAAAACAATATTTCGTTACTGAGTGGATAAGAATATATTTTAAAATGTTTCCTCTTTGTACCTATCTTCTTCCCCCATCTCTCAACCCTTAATGTTACATACAAAACACAAATTGGGTTTGTTTGACTCATTTTGTTTCTCTCTCGGAAGTAATTCCCAGGGTGCTAATTTTGGTTGACTACATAAATCATTGTGTATATTTATTCGTTTCTGTAAACGACAATGTATTATAGTCCTGCGGTACGTACATTTGAAATCTCCATTTTTTTCTCGCTGGAAATACTGTGTATTCGAGAACCATCTGTGGGCACGACCTAGATGGTACGCGAGCGAAGCGAGCGTGCCATCTAGTCTTATAGTAATTTATGCAATCTTATGAATTGTTATACTTAGTCGTGAAAATAATTTCATTTTGAAAAGAGTAAATTATTTCTTTTTTGTTAATCCAATACAAGAAAACAAATAAGTATGTAATAAGTATGTGTAAATGTGTGTATGTATAGTGTCATACAGTAATTGTGTATTATTGTAAATAAAACAATTACCTTATTTTGCAATGACAATGATGCACCATGCTGTTGTATGAGGAATTCCACTGTTTCCAAGGTACAATATCTAATACTAATAATCACATACAAATGAAGTGGAGTGTTTCCATCCTTGATGAATAAAATCATAATAATAAGTTCAATAGATTGATAACAGCTATATAAGTAATTGATAAATGCTAAATAGCCAACAACAAAAAAGTATGTAATAAATGTATGTAAGTTTGTGTATGTACTGTCATACAGTAATTGTGTATTGTAAATAAAACAATTACCTTATTTTGCAATGACAATGATGCCCCATGCTGTTGTATGAGGAATTTCACTATTTCCAAGGTACAATATATATTTCTCGCACACAAATGAAGTGGAGTGTTTCCATCCTTGATAAACAAAATTATAATCATAAGTTCAATAATATTAATAACAGCTATATAAGTAATTGATAAGTGCTAAATAGACAACCAATAAATGTATAGCATAACGTCATTTCACACAAGTGTGTTTTGTAAAAAGGAAACGTTCTCTGTAAATCTAAACTATGCATAATGTATGATTCTTTTTATATACCTCATCAGTAGTTTTTAAAATATCTGGATGTTTCTTGCAAATTTGTTCAATTGTTTTCAAGTCCCCATTATGCACAGCTTGTTTCAAATCGTACCTGTCAAAATGCAAGAAATAATGCATTACTGTATTACCAGAGATTTGATGAGAATGATAATAATATTTATAATTCTTATTTTCAGTGTAACATATGAACATTAATTTAATTTTAATCTTTTAAATAATTATGCTTGGTTACACTTGATTCAGCCAAGGATGTTTTTCAGGCACAGCCATAAATAAACAATATAGGCCTATAGACACAAAAGAAAACATTAAAAATACTGCTGTATAATAATTTATATTAGTAAACTCATTTCACATTGTTTTTCAATTATTATGCACGTCAAAGTAACATTTGAGAATGAATCTCATGGTGGATTTAAAATAAAATTTAAAAATCCCATCTTTTCATTTATTTACATTTTAATTATTTCTATATTTTTTAATGTTAGCGTATACATCAAATCTTTGCTTGATTTGAAGTAAAAAATAAAAACAACATACCACTGGAACTCAATTGAAGACATACTGCGTATTCATTTACCAGTATTTGTGTGCCAATGACTTAGAAAAAAAAAATAGGAAAAGCAAGGTGTAAATTATGTAATCTCTTCTCTTCTTATTTTCTCTCTGAATAATTCTTCTCTGGAGACTTTTTAGGCATTAGTTAAGTTTTTAAGGGTTCAAATAGTTTTACGTAATAATCAATTATTATTTATTATCTATAATGCTAATTGTTTAGGGTTACTGATTATCAGTTTCAATAGATTGACCACAAAAATAAATATTAACAATATTTGTCATATGGTACAAAGTGATACTAAATATTATTTCGCCTAAAAGCACTAGACATTCAATATGTATGGACTCTTGTTAAATAGTAATATTAGACATTCAAAATAAACAACAGGCTTGTATTAACACCCAGCCTATGGACTCTTGTTAAATAGTAATATTAGACATTCAAAATAAACAACAGGCTTGTATTAACATCCAGGCTATGGACTCTTGTTAAATAGTAATATTAGACATTCAAAATAAACAACAGGCTTAACACCCAGCCTATGGACTCTCTTGTTAAATAGTAATATTAGACACTCAAAATAAACAACAGGCTTGTATTAACATCCAGGCTATGGACTCTTGTTAAATAGTAATATTAGACATTCAAAATAAACAACAGGCTTAACACCCAGCCTATGGACTCTCTTGTTAAATAGTAATATTAGACACTCAAAATAAACAACAGGCTTGTATTAACACCCAACCTATATACTTTTGTTAATTACCTGACATTAAAAATAAACAATACCTGTATAGGCTGAGTCAGTTATGTGGGACATGGTACACTGATTATGAACACAAAGAGTGCACAAACTCAATGAGCATGCTATGCAAAGTACAAATAAAGCATATATATTATATAAATCCAAAGCCAAATTTGTACAGATAAAAAATAAAATGAGACAAACTCAGAGGAGATGTTAAAATGGATGGATTTATTTAACATAAAATAGGTTACTAGATAATCTGTATTAAGAAATGTATACGAGTATAAATTATGTATGTAGATGATGTAAAAAAATAACTATGTTACTAAGGAAAATAATGTTTGCTTTTAATCGAAAATGTGTTCAAAATGATATATATAAAAAGAGGAATGCAATATTAGTAAATGTACTAAGTTAAACAGATGGAAAAAAAATGGAAAGAGTGATAATATGTAAGAAATGAATACAACTTTAAAACAAAAGTTGTATGTAATGTAAACAGATTATAAAAACAAATATTGTAAATAGAATAATAGAATAATATATATAGTGTATAGAAATGAAAATGTGTTTAAGAGTAAAAATATGTAAAGAGGAACATGTAATGGAAATAAAAGTGGGAAGAACCCACATAAAATAAAATTTACTGTAAAATGTAAAATTTTAATTTCTAAGTTTTAAAAGGGTTATGGAGATATGGCCATTTGGTCGCCATTTTGAACTTGGGGCCGTTACCATGGTTACGGGATCGTGAAAATTTGTTACCTAGCATTTTTGGTATCCTAGCACCATAATAAAGTGAAATCAAGTGAAATATCTCACTTTGGGCATTAAAATCCTACGGAAATACATGAGGACCCTGAATATTAGGACGAACGAAACGTACGACATAAGCACAACGCAATTGACCAATGACAAGCATTGGAGTAATTGAACTATAAATAATTTGTCATTGATGAACTCGCTTGCATTCATTTCATTTATTTATTTGACCAACAAAACATAATATACAATGTAGGCCTACAAAGATGAATTGGTCAGGGACTGCTAAGTAATACGATTACTGTAAGTTGTAACTACAAGAGTCAGCAGTCCCATGATCTTAACTAAAATAAATATATAATTTTATAAACAAATAAAGTAAAAAGCTGCGAGTATACAGAAAAAAAAAGAACAAATATAATATACAAAAAAAAAGAATTAAAGATTATTATCATGAAGGAAAGAGTCAATAGATGATAAAAGATGAGGAAAAGATTTAGTAATATTTGGGCTTGCGTTGTGTCCTAGTTGGAACCCTACTTACATCGCTAAAAATATTACTTTCCTCTCATAGTTAGTGCGCACGCTATACGAATAATGGGAGTGTGATTTTTACATTTTACCATAGAGATATTCTCTATGATTTTACCAATGAAAGTGTGGGAGCATCAATCGCCTCTTTGATCTCTAGAGAGCTGCAAGATGACTTCTGTAGCAGCAGCAGCACGAACATCGGCTGCACAACTTTGTGTTCTCCTCCATGGTGGTACCTACCTTATCCTATCTGTCTCATGCAGTTGCGTAGAATTTAGATTGAGAGTAACTGTAGTTACTGTTCCATTCTATCTTATAGAAGATACCATGAAGAGTTTTAAAACGAAATGTCTGATTTCATGGGTAGATTGTTAAGCGTCGGTAGTTATTTCCGGGTGTGTTAATCCCTTTGCACCAAAGAATGCACAACACACCTACACCTTTCATTCTTTCGGAAAATAAATCGTCATGCTGACGAAACTGGCATTCTCTACTTATTATATACGGAGAGCCATTTATGCATTTAAACTTTTAAAATAAAAATAGTACTACGGTGTAACTGCTCCAGTGGAACCAATTTGGCACAGCGGGAGCACAGTGAAAAGTCACTAAATTGTACTATCTTTCTGTATGTACACTATGCTCCATTGGACTCAATTTGATCACACTATTTTACTTTCAAATCTCTTTAACTAATGGTATCCTGGCATTACTCTTGACCTATTCAAAGATTATATGTCCAATCGACTTCAATGCACATACAGTATATATCAACAATGTTTGTTCTTATTTTAAAACCTATTGTTTGTGGTTTAGGCCTACTTCAATTAGGTCGTTCTTTTTTATCATTATTGTATATCAATGGTTTACCTAATGCTGACATCCTTTCTCTCTATATTCAAGATTCAAGATTCAAGATTCAAGAAATTTAATTTGTCCATAAAAATGGAAATCCACTTTGCTTGGTAGATTAAAACAACAATATTGCAACAATTTAAAACGTGCAGTATTATAACAGATAAAAATACAAGATAAAAAGTTATAAATACTGTTAAAAATGTAAAACTATTTAAAAATTGCATTAAATATAGAATTAAAAATATGAATGCTATTTACAACGAAGGATTTTCTAGTTCTACAAAGATTTGCTCTTAGAGGTCGTAGCCTAATGCCTGATCTATTTAAGTTATAACAGTAATGTAACGGATGAGTGGGGTCTTTCATAATATTGTTTACTTTTTTAAAAATACTCTTTTCATAGATAAATGAACAAGTCGTTAGATCAGCTTTAATAATACGTTGTGCAATTTTACGTGGTCTCTCAATATTTTTCTTATCATTTTCAGTAAAGTTACCATAAAAACATCCAATGCTAAAAGATAAAATACTTTGAATAATACTAGTGTTATCAACTCTAATTTGCTTGAGTTTTCTGAGAAAATAGAGCCTTTGAGATGCCTTCTTGGAAATCATGAGAGAGTTTGACTCCCAATTTAATTTGTTGTCAATTATAGTACCTAAGTTTGTATTGGGTTACTCTTTCAACCTCGGTTTCTTTAATAGTTATTACATTATGTTCAACTGCGGTTTTACGAAAATCTATTATCATCTCTTTGGTTTTAGTAATATTAAGTATTAAGTTCATATCCTCACACCAATTTACAAATCTTCAAACTTCATTAACAAATTTATTTACATTATGCTTACTATCGCAAAGAAAACCACTAATTACAGTATCGTACAGCGTACTTTACAATATTGCAATCTTTACTTAAAATATTAAAACTACTTGAATAAAAAGAGAACAAAATTGGAGAAATAACACATCCTTGAGGAGCTCCAACACTGATAGATTCTTTGTTGGATAGGATACCATTGCACTTAACCATCTGCGGTCTATTAATCAAAAAACTATATATAACTTTGGCGAGCTGAGGTGAGACATTAAAACTTAATAATCTATCAATTAAAACATGTGGTAAAATAGTATTAAAAGCACTGGAGAAATCGAAAAATATAGACCGTACATAATTTCTTTTTAAATCAAGGTGATGATATGTATCATGGAGATAAGAATTAACAGCATCGTCAACCCCTCTGTTTTTCTTGTATGCAAATTGATTCTTATCTACATTACCAATATTTTCCTTAAGTCTAGAAACAATCAACCTTTCTAAGCATTTCATTAAATTTTTGCTGATGACACTACCATACTTTGTAGTCACACACAGATTTTGATTTTATTTTTAAAACTTTGAATAGGGAATTGAAGAACGTTAATGATTACTTCAATGCAAGCAAACTTTCCATAAATATTAGCAAATGCCATTTATGCTTTTTGGTTTTCGACACCAAGACTTGAATAATGACTCACATAATGTTTACCTCGCTACCCATAAAATTCCTCTTGCTAAGCATACCAAATTTATTAGAGTAGAAATAGATGAAAAACCGTTAAACTTAAATACATATTAAAGACATCGAAACTAAAGATATCTAAAAATATTCGAATTGTATATCATCTCTCCTTTTACTTATCCAAACAAATCCTTTGCATTATTTATTGTTCACTTATTTTACCTTTTATTTCTTAGTGCAATATTGTCTGGGCAAACAACTATATTTCAAACCTCAACAATTATGCTTATTCTTCAAAAAGAAACAATTCGCCTCATCTCTGATGCATCACGCCTAGATCACATTAGTGTGCTTTTCTCTGATCTTAAATCGTTAACCGAACATCAATATATCCTCCAACAGTGCACTCGTCTATTATGAACGTCAATTGTCTACTTCCAACTAAAATTACTTGCAGCTTCATAAAAACAACAACATTCATACTTATAACACTAGATCCTCTTGTAACCTCCACCCGCCACTTACCAAATTAACATTATGCAACATAATATCCGTTATATAAGTGGCACCAAATTATATACCGATCTCCATTAAAATGACACCTTCAACAAAATATTTTCTTTTAAATAAAAAAAAGAAGTAAACACATTTATTTGGTTTTATGTGATTCCATAGTGTTAACATTATCTTGTCTTGTTGAGTGTTTTTCTTGTTTGTCCTGTTTGTTTATTCATGTTAAATTAAACATTAACATGATTACAACTTGTTTGTTTTTTTTTTCTTAACTGGCCACCCGTCACAAGTTTTTTGGAGGGAGACCTTCAAATGTTGTTACTTCCTGGGTTTTGCCTCTTTATTATATATATATATTTATATTTGTATTTTTTTACCTTGAAAGAGAAAAGAAATAAATGTATTTTTGTATTTGATTTAACGCCAATGGAGCACATTGATATCAAATATAATTCAAATCACTAAACTTTGATATTTGTTCGTGTGTTTATTGTATATACACTGCATGTGCTCCAGTGGACCCTATTTGGCGCCAGTAGATCACAATGATATAAAATACAAATATATTACATACATTTTAAGATCTTTTCGTACACACTGCGATACAGTGGACCCGATTCGGCGCCAGTGTCATCTGTTCATATGTAATAATATACACTGTGCTCCAGTGAACCCTATTTGGTGCCAGTATCATCTTTTCGTATGTAATACAATGTGCTCCAGTGAACCCAATGTGGTGCCAGTGGAACACAGTGAAATGGTCACATACAAAACACATCGAGAACAAATACTTTTTGAATGTAAAAATGTTTCAAACTTGTTGGTATAATGTATATAATAGACCAGCTTCCGATTGGTTCCACCACCCACCCGGAAAGGGCATTAATGACACGATGTGTGTATATATTATAGACCAGCTTTAGATCTAGCTGGTGCCACCAGGAAAGGACATTAATGACACGATGTGTGTATATATTATAGACCAGCTTTAGATCTAGCTGGTGCCACCAGGAAAGGACTTTACAGTAATGACACAATGTTTGTATATATTATAGACCAGCTTTAGATCTAGCTGGTACCACCAGGAAAGGACATTACAATAATGACACAATGTTTGTATATATTATAGACCAGCTTTAGATCTAGCTGGTGCCACCAGGAAATGACATTACAGTAATGACACAATGTTTGTATATATTATAGACCAGCTTTAGATCCAGCTGGTGCCACCAGGAAAGGACATTACAGTAATGACACAATGTGTGTATATATTATAGACCAGCTTTAGATCCAGCTGGTGCCACCAGGAAAGGACATTACAGTAATGACACAATGTTTGTATATATTATAGACCAGCTTTAGATCCAGCTGGTGCCACCAGGAAGGACATTACAGTAATGACACAATGTGTGTATATATTATAGACCAGCTTTAGATCTAGCTGGTGCCACCAGGAAAGGACATTACAGTAATGACACAATGTTTGTATATATTATAGACCAGCTTTAGATCTAGCTGGTGCCACCAGGAAAGGACATTAATGACACAATGTTTGTATATATTATAGACCAGCTTTAGATCTAGCTGGTGCCACCAGGAAAGGACATTACAGTAATGACACAATGTTTGTATATATTATAGACCAGCTTTAGATCCAGCTGGTGCCACCAGGAAAGGACATTACAGTAATGACACAATGTTTGTATATATTATAGACCAGCTTTAGATCCATCTGGTGCCACCAGGAAAGGACATTACAGTAATGACACAATGTTTGTATATATTATAGGCCAGCTTTAGATCCAGCTGGTGCCACCTGGAAAGGACATTACAATAATGACACAATGTGTGTATATATTATAGACCAGCTTTAGATCTAGCTGGTGCCACCAGGAAAGGACATTACAGTAATGACACAATGTGTGTATATATTATAGACCAGCTTTAGATCTAGCTGGTGCCACCAGGAAAGGACATTACAGTAATGACACAATGTTTGTATATATTATAGACCAGCTTTAGATCCAGCTGGTGCCACCAGGAAAGGACATTAATGACACAATGTCTGTATATATTATAGACCAGCTTTAGATCTAGCTGGTGCCACCAGGAAAGGACATTACAGTAATGACACAATGTTTGTATATATTATAGACCAGCTTTAGATCCAGCTGGTGCCACCAGGAAAGGACATTAATGACACGATGTTTGTATATATTATAGACCAGCTTTAGATCTAGCTGGTGCCACCAGGAAAGGACATTACAGTAATGACACAATGTTTGTATATATTATAGACCAGCTTTAGATCTAGCTGGTGCCACCAGGAAAGGACATTAATGACACGATGTGTGTATATATTATAGACCAGCTTTAGATCTAGCTGGTGCCACCAGGAAAGGACTTTACAGTAATGACACAATGTTTGTATATATTATAGACCAGCTTTAGATCCAGCTGGTGCCACCAGGAAAGGACATTACAATAATGACACAATGTTTGTATATATTATAGACCAGCTTTAGATCTAGCTGGTGCCACCAGGAAAGGACATTACAGTAATGACACAATGTCTGTATATATTATAGGCCAGCTTTAGATCTAGCTGGTGCCACCAGGAAAGGACATTACAGTAATGACACAATGTGTGTATATATTATAGACCAGCTTTAGATCTAGCTGGTGCCACCAGGAAAGGACATTACATTAATGACACAATGTTTGTATATATTATAGACCAGCTTTAGATCTAGCTGGTGCCACCAGGAAAGGACATTAAAGTAATGACACAATGTGTGTATATATTATAGACCAGCTTTAGATCTAGCTGGTGCCACCAGGAAAGGACATTACAGTAATGACACAATGTTTGTATATATTATAGACCAGCTTTAGATCCAGCTGGTGCCACCAGGAAATGACATTACAGTAATGACACAATGTTTGTATATATTATAGGCCAGCTTTAGATCTAGCTGGTGCCACCAGGAAAGGACATTACAGTAATGACACAATGTTTGTATATATTATAGGCCAGCTTTAGATCTAGCTGGTGCCACCAGGAAAGGACATTACAGTAATGAAACAATGTTTGTATATATTATAGACCAGCTTTAGATCTAGCTGGTGCCACCAGGAAAGGACATTACAATAATGACACAATGTTTGTATATATTATAGACCAGCTTTAGATCTAGCTGGTGCCACCAGGAAAGGACATTACAGTAATGAAACAATGTTTGTATATATTATAGACCAGCTTTAGATCTAGCTGGTGCCACCAGGAAAGGACATTACAATAATGACACAATGTTTGTATATATTATAGGCCAGCTTTAGATCTAGCTGGTGCCACCAGGAAAGGACATTACAGTAATGACACAATGTTTGTATATATTATAGACCAGCTTTAGATCCAGCTGGTGCCACCAGGAAATGACATTACAGTAATGACACAATGTTTGTATATATTATAGGCCAGCTTTAGATCTAGCTGGTGCCACCAGGAAAGGACATTACAGTAATGAAACAATGTTTGTATATATTATAGACCAGCTTTAGATCCAGCTGGTGCCACCAGGAAAGGACATTACAATAATGACACAATGTTTGTATATATTATAGACCAGCTTTAGATCTAGCTGGTGCCACCAGGAAAGGACATTACAGTAATGACACAATGTCTGTATATATTATAGGCCAGCTTTAGATCTAGCTGGTGCCACCAGGAAAGGACATTACAGTAATGACACAATGTGTGTATATATTATAGACCAGCTTTAGATCTAGCTGGTGCCACCAGGAAAGGACATTACAGTAATGACACAATGTTTGTATATATTATAGGCCAGCTTTAGATCTAGCTGGTGCCACCAGGAAAGGACATTACAGTAATGACACAATGTTTGTATATATTATAGGCCAGCTTTAGATCTAGCTGGTGCCACCAGGAAAGGACATTACAGTAATGACACAATGTTTGTATATATTATAGGCCAGCTTTAGATCTAGCTGGTGCCACCAGGAAAGGACATTACAGTAATGAAACAATGTTTGTATATATTATAGACCAGCTTTAGATCTAGCTGGTGCCACCAGGAAAGGACATTACAGTAATGACACAATGTTTGTATATATTATAGACCAGCTTTAGATCCAGCTGGTGCCACCAGGAAAGGACATTACAGTAATGACACAATGTTTGTATATATTATAGACCAGCTTTAGATCTAGCTGGTGCCACCAGGAAAGGACATTACAGTAATGACACAATGTTTGTATATATTATAGACCAGCTTTAGATCTAGCTGGTGCCACCAGGAAAGGACATTACAGTAATGACACAATGTTTGTATATATTATAGACCAGCATTAGATCCAGCTGGTGCCACCAGGAAAGGACATTACAGTAATGACACAATGTGTGTATATATTATAGACCAGCTTTAGATCTAGCTGGTGCCACCAGGAAAGGACATTACAGTAATGACACAATGTGTGTATATATTATAGACCAGCTTTAGATCTAGCTGGTGCCACCAGGAAAGGACATTACAGTAATGACACAATGTTTGTATATATTATAGACCAGCTTTAGATCTAGCTGGTGCCACCAGGAAAGGACATTACAGTAATGACACAATGTTTGTATATATTATAGACCAGCTTTAGATCTAGCTGGTGCCACCAGGAAAGGACATTACAGTAATGACACAATGTTTGTATATATTATAGACCAGCTTTAGATCCAGCTGGTGCCACCAGGAAAGGACATTAATGACACAATGTTTGTATATATTATAGACCAGCTTTAGATCCAGCTGGTGCCACCAGGAAAGGACATTACAGTAATGACACAATGTGTGTATATATTATAGACCAGCTTTAGATCTAGCTGGTGCCACCAGGAAAGGACATTACAGTAATGACACAATGTGTGTATATATTATAGACCAGCTTTAGATCTAGCTGGTGCCACCAGGAAAGGACATTACAGTAATGACACAATGTTTGTATATATTATAGACCAGCTTTAGATCTAGCTGGTGCCACCAGGAAAGGACATTACAGTAATGACACAATGTTTGTATATATTATAGACCAGCTTTAGATCTAGCTGGTGCCACCAGGAAAGGACATTACAGTAATGACACAATGTTTGTATATATTATAGACCAGCATTAGATCTAGCTGGTGCCACCAGGAAATGACATTACAATAATGACACAATGTTTGTATATACTATAGACCAGCTTTAGATCTAGTTGGTGCCACCAGGAAAGGACATTACAGTAATGACACAATGTTTGTATATATTATAGACCAGCATTAGATCTAGCTGGTGCCACCAGGAAAGGACATTACAATAATGACACAATGTTTGTATATACTATAGACCAGCTTTAGATCTAGCTGGTGCCACCAGGAAAGGACATTAATGACACAATGTGTGTATATATTATAGACCAGCATTAGATCTAGGACATTACAGTAATGACACAATGTGTGTATATACTATAGACCAGCTTTAGATCCATCTGGTGCCACCAGGAAAGGACATTACAATAATGACACAATGTTTGTATATACTATAGACCAGCTTTAGATCTAGCTGGTGCCACCAGGAAAGGACATTAATGACACAATGTTTGTATATATTATAGACCAGCATTAGATCTAGGACATTACAGTAATGACACAATGTGTGTATATATTATAGACCAGCTTTAGATCTAGCTGGTGCCACCTGGAAAGGACATTACATTAATGACACAATGTTTGTATATATTATAGACCAGCATTAGATCTAGGACATTACAGTAATGACACAATGTGTGTATATATTATAGACCAGCTTTAGATCTAGCTGGTGCCACCAGGAAAGGACATTAATGACACAATGTTTGTATATATTATAGACCAGCATTAGATCTAGGACATTACAGTAATGACACAATGTCTGTATATATTATAGACCAGCTTTAGATCTAGCTGGTGCCACCAGGAAAGGACATTACAGTAATGACACAATGTGTGTATATATTATAGACCAGCTTTAGATCCAGCTGGTGCCACCAGGAAAGGACATTACAATAATGACACAATGTTTGTATATATTATAGACCAGCTTTAGATCTAGCTGGTGCCACCAGGAAAGGACATTACAGTAATGACACAATGTGTGTATATATTATAGACCAGCTTTAGATCCAGCTGGTGCCACCAGGAAAGGACATTACAATAATGACACAATGTTTGTATATATTATAGACCAGCTTTAGATCTAGCTGGTGCCACCAGGAAAGGACATTACAGTAATGACACAATGTGTGTATATATTATAGACCAGCTTTAGATCCAGCTGGTGCCACCAGGAAAGGACATTACATTAATGACACAATGTTTGTATATATTATAGACCAGCTTTAGATCTAGCTGGTGCCACCAGGAAAGGACATTACAGTAATGACACAATGTTTGTATATAATATAGACCAGCTTTAGATCCATCTGGTGCCACCAGGAAAGGACATTACAATAATGACACAATGTGTGTATATATTATAGACCAGCTTTAGATCTAGCTGGTGCCACCAGGAAAGGACATTACAGTAATGACACAATGTTTGTATATATTATAGACCAGCTTTAGATCTAGCTGGTGCCACCAGGAAAGGACATTACAGTAATGACACAATGTTTGTATATATTATAGGCCAGCTTTAGATCCAGCTGGTGCCACCAGGAAAGGACATTAAAGTAATGACACAATGTTTGTATATATTATAGACCAGCTTTAGATCTAGCTGGTGCCACCAGGAAAGGACATTACATTAATGACACAATGTTTGTATATATTATAGACCAGCTTTAGATCCAGCTGGTGCCACCAGGAAAGGACATTACATTAATGACACAATGTTTGTATATATTATAGGCCAGCTTTAGATCTAGCTGGTGCCACCAGGAAAGGACATTACAGTAATGACACAATGTGTGTATATATTATAGACCAGCTTTAGATCTAGCTGGTGCCACCAGGAAAGGACATTACAGTAATGACACAATGTTTGTATATATTATAGGCCAGCTTTAGATCTAGCTGGTGCCACCAGGAAAGGACATTACAGTAATGAAACAATGTTTGTATATATTATAGACCAGCTTTAGATCTAGCTGGTGCCACCAGGAAAGGACATTACAGTAATGACACAATGTTTGTATATATTATAGACCAGCTTTAGATCCAGCTGGTGCCACCAGGAAAGGACATTACAGTAATGACACAATGTTTGTATATATTATAGACCAGCTTTAGATCTAGCTGGTGCCACCAGGAAAGGACATTACAGTAATGACACAATGTTTGTATATATTATAGACCAGCTTTAGATCCAGCTGGTGCCACCAGGAAAGGACATTAATGACACGATGTTTGTATATATTATAGGCCAGCTTTAGATCTAGCTGGTGCCACCAGGAAAGGACATTACAGTAATGACACAATGTTTGTATATATTATAGACCAACTTTAGATCTAGCTGGTGCCACCAGGAAAGGACATTACAATAATGACACAATGTTTGTATATATTATAGACCAGCTTTAGATCTAGCTGGTGCCACCAGGAAAGGACATTACATTAATGACACAATGTTTTTATATATTATAGACCAGCTTTAGATCTAGCTGGTGCCACCAGGAAAGGACATTAAAGTAATGACACAATGTTTGTGTATATTATAGACCAGCTTTAGATCTAGCTGGTGCCACCAGGAAAGGACATTACATTAATGACACAATGTTTTTATATATTATAGACCAGCTTTAGATCTAGCTGGTGCCACCAGGAAAGGACATTAAAGTAATGACACAATGTTTGTATATATTATAGACCAGCTTTAGATCTAGCTGGTGCCACCAGGAAAGGACATTACAGTAATGACACAATGTGTGTATATATTATAGACCAGCTTTAGATCTAGCTGGTGCCACCAGGAAATGACATTACAGTAATGACACAATGTTTGTATATATTATAGACCAGCTTTAGATCTAGCTGGTGCCACCAGGAAAGGACATTACAATAATGACACAATGTTTGTATATATTATAGACCAGCTTTAGATCTAGCTGGTGCCACCAGGAAAGGACATTACAATAATGACACAATGTTTGTATATATTATAGACCAGCTTTAGATCTAGCTGGTGCCACCAGGAAAGGACATTAAAGTAATGACACAATGTTTGTGTATATTATAGACCAGCTTTAGATCCAGCTGGTGCCACCAGGAAAGGACATTACAGTAATGACACAATGTTTGTATATAATATAGACCAGCTTTAGATCCAGCTGGTGCCACCAGGAAAGGACATTACAGTAATGACCCAATGTTTGTATATATTATAGACCAGCATTAGATCTAGCTGGTGCCACCAGGAAAGGACATTACAATAATGACACAATGTTTGTATATATTATAGACCAGCTTTAGATCTAGCTGGTGCCACCAGGAAAGGACATTACAGTAATGACACAATGTTTGTATATATTATAGACCAGCTTTAGATCTAGCTGGTGCCACCAGGAAAGGACATTACATTAATGACACAATGTTTGTATATACTATAGACCAGCTTTAGATCCAGCTGGTGCCACCAGGAAAGGACATTACAGTAATGACACAATGTGTGTATATATTATAGACCAGCTTTAGATCTAGCTGGTGCCACCAGGAAAGGACATTACAGTAATGACACAATGTGTGTATATATTATAGACCAGCTTTAGATCCAGCTGGTGCCACCAGGAAAGGACATTACAATAATGACACAATGTTTGTATATATAATAGACCAGCTTTAGATCCAGCTGGTGCCACCAGGAAAGGACATTACAGTAATGACACAATGTTTGTATATATTATAGACCAGCTTTAGATCTAGCTGGTGCCACCAGGAAAGGACATTACAATAATGACACAATGTTTGTATATATTATAGACCAGCTTTAGATCCAGCTGGTGCCACCAGGAAAGGACATTACAGTAATGACACAATGTTTGTATATATTATAGGCCAGCTTTAGATCTAGCTGGTGCCACCAGGAAAGGACATTACAGTAATGACACAATGTGTGTATATATTATAGACCAGCTTTAGATCTAGCTGGTGCCACCAGGAAAGGACATTACATTAATGACACAATGTTTGTATATATTATAGACCAGCTTTAGATCCATCTGGTGCCACCAGGAAAGGACATTACAGTAATGACACAATGTTTGTATATATTATAGACCAGCTTTAGATCCAGCTGGTGCCACCAGGAAAGGACATTACAGTAATGACACAATGTTTGTATATATTATAGACCAGCATTAGATCTAGCTGGTGCCACCAGGAAAGGACATTACAGTAATGACACAATGTTTGTATATATTATAGACCAGCTTTAGATCCAGCTGGTGCCACCCGGAAAGGACATTACAGTAATGACCCAATGTGTGTATATATTATAGACCAGCATTAGATCTAGCTGGTGCCACCCGGAAAGGACATTACAGTAATGACACAATGTTTGTATATATTATAGACCAGCTTTAGATCTAGTTGGTGCCACCAGGAAAGGACATTACAGTAATGACACAATGTGTGTATATATTATAGACCAGCATTAGATCTAGCTGGTGCCACCAGGAAAGGACATTACAGTAATGACACAATGTGTGTATATATTATAGACCAGCTTTAGATCCAGCTGGTGCCACCAGGAAAGGACATTACAATAATGACACAATGTTTGTATATATTATAGACCAGCTTTAGATCCAGCTGGTGCCACCAGGAAAGGACATTAAAGTAATGACACAATGTTTGTATATATTATAGACCAGCTTTAGATCCAGCTGGTGCCACCAGGAAAGGACATTACATTAATGACACAATGTCTGTATATATTATAGACCAGCTTTAGATCTAGCTGGTGCCACCAGGAAAGGACATTACAGTAATGACACAATGTTTGTATATATTATAGACCAGCTTTAGATCTAGCTGGTGCCACCAGGAAAGGACATTACAATAATGACACAATGTGTGTATATATTATAGACCAGCTTTAGATCTAGCTGGTGCCACCAGGAAAGGACATTACAGTAATGACACAATGTTTGTATATATTATAGACCAGCTTTAGATCTAGCTGGTGCCACCAGGAAAGGACATTACAGTAATGACACAATGTTTGTATATATTATAGACCAGCTTTAGATCCAGCTGGTGCCACCAGGAAAGGACATTACAGTAATGACACAATGTTTGTATATATTATAGGCCAGCTTTAGATCTAGCTGGTGCCACCAGGAAAGGACATTACAGTAATGACACAATGTGTGTATATATTATAGACCAGCTTTAGATCTAGCTGGTGCCACCAGGAAAGGACATTACATTAATGACACAATGTTTGTATATATTATAGACCAGCTTTAGATCCATCTGGTGCCACCAGGAAAGGACATTACAGTAATGACACAATGTTTGTATATATTATAGACCAGCTTTAGATCCAGCTGGTGCCACCAGGAAAGGACATTACAGTAATGACACAATGTTTGTATATATTATAGACCAGCTTTAGATCTAGCTGGTGCCACCCGGAAAGGACATTACAGTAATGACACAATGTGTGTATATATTATAGACCAGCTTTAGATCTAGCTGGTGCCACCAGGAAAGGACATTACAGTAATGACACAATGTTTGTATATATTATAGACCAGCTTTAGATCCAGCTGGTGCCACCAGGAAAGGACATTACAGTAATGACACAATGTGTGTATATATTATAGACCAGCTTTAGATCCAGCTAGTGCCACCAGGAAGGACATTACAATAATGACACAATGTTTGTATATATTATAGACCAGCTTTAGATCTAGGACATTACAGTAATGACACAATGTTTTCTTGAGTCCTATATATTATTATGTGTCAACAGGAAAGTTCAGTAAACGTTTCAGGTACCCGAAACGAAAAAAGAGCGTAAAAAGTAAGTATCCAGAAATTAAAAGAAAGAAAAATAAATAAATCAAAATCAATGTTTGGTACTCTAATGGGTTGTGTAGAATTACCATCAGCATCTTGGAAATACTACTCAAGTTAAGGATCAGGATGGATTTGAGGAAATTATTTTCTAGTCAGGTTTGTAGAAATTATTTTCTAGTTAGGGCTGTGATTTTTTTTAGTCAGGGTTGCGTAAATTATGTTTACTCACTGGCTCCTACTGTAATCATCGTTGGAAGATACATGAGCATGTCACGGAGGCATTCGAGAGACTGCTGTCTCGGATTGATATTACTGACTGCAACTGCAGAATGACAAACAAACATATGCATGTCTATGACAATAAACTATGGTTACATTCAGTTTATACTCATCGTATGATATTGTTAAATTGTGTTGTACCTGGTTAAGAGAGTAAACAAGGCAAAACCCTTTTAAATTCAATAACACTCTATGGCACTATCTATGGTGATGATAAAACAATACATCTGCATTTTTTACAGTTCAGTGCATAATTCTTAAATTCCATATTTGGTGATTTTTCTTAGCTCTATCTGAACCTATTAGGAATATACGATACGATAATAATACACCTGAATATATCAATTACAATTTTATTTACAATAATTATAAGTCTGACATTTCACTAGATGTTTTTTTTTTGTCTGAGATCTTTCAGATGATTCTGTACAAAGACAAAACAAGAAATGAACATTTAATAATTTTAACAAATAGTATATTATGGCACAAACAATGGAAATAAATTAATAAAATTAGGCCTAGCATAATTATTGAGTAAATACCCAGAAACAAAAAGTTCTACTGCCAGGCAATATATTAGACTGAAATGAAGATATAGCATGTAGGCGTCGTGCCATCAGAGAAGCAGATTACGGTAGCTTAGAGTGCCGATTGTAGTGTTTAGAATAGTGATGATGAAACAATTGAGATTTAATCAAGATGAGTTAATGGTGAAACAAACATGAACTAAGTACCTGTTGCAAAGAGTGCTTGATATGAGCAGTATTCATAGCCTTCTTTCTTACACATGGAACAGAATCCTTTTGCAAAAACTTGTCAAGATCGATTAGGTTAATGATAAAGATCATTAAACAAACTAATTAAATCTGATTTTATTCTCTAAAACACAATTGAACATATGTGCATAGGCAGAATATTGAAGATGTTACCTATACATAACAAATATGATTTCTCTTTAAATTGAAATTTTATAGAAATTCTGAAAAAATTTAGGACAAAAAGTAATTGATTTCATACCATTAATGCTCAGGCCTCTAACTTGTTTCATAACAATCGCTATGCTTGTCTGAAGTTTGAATTGTACTGCTGATAAACTTGCTAATAAACCATTGCATTCCACGCAGCGGCACTTAATTGTAATTTATAAAATCACAATTTTTTCCTCCCCGCAAAATGCTCTGTGCCATCCACTTTTGAAGACGCGTGTGTGCGCGCGCTGCAGGATCAATTATTGCTATAAATGTTCGCGGGAAATTCAAGTACTGTCTCGAATGCGTATTTATAAGCACAAGCATACCCAGGTTGCCTTTGATGATTCACCTGCTTGTGTGTTGGTAGAAATACGTGTGTACTGTCGCACTTTGTAATACCTGTCGCACTTTGTAACAAAACTATCCCACTTTGTAATATTACAAAGTACGACCATTATACAAAGTGTGACAATAGGCCTACCTATGTGGCCTGGTTTCTTGAAACTGACATGTTTACTCAATACAAAAATTACTAAATTTGAAAATTAGCATTCAGATTCTAATTTATTAAAATGTTTCATTCTGTATGGACTAAACTAATAATTCAATACAGTATATTTTATATAAAATATGTCTTTAAATATACATATAAACACAATCACTTTAAATTTGATGAAATCTTAGTAGCAAACTCAAACATATAAAATAATAATAAAAAATAAATATATAGTAATAAAAATACATACTTTAACATTAGGGAGTAAAAAAAAAATCATTTTTACTGTTTTATTTACATACATATGATGATATGCCAGTTTTCATAACAAATTTCTGTTAATTCTTTGTAATGGACAAAAAAAGATAATATGACTATGAGATAGAGATCCAATGAGATAATCTTAAATACAAAACTACTATGGTACAATGTTGTAATAAGGAAAAACATAGAATCAATTGTGGTCTAATAGTTGGGATTTCCAGTTCTATGGTTGGTCAAGTTATGATTGGGCCTGTGTGCTAAACTACACATGTCATCTCTTAATTTCAAAGTGGTGACTTCTGGGTGCTTTAAACAGAAAATACTGTAACCTATAGTTACAATACCAACTGTCAATTACCAAGCCAATACTTTCACCTATAAACAATATTTATAACAACTAAATACAGTATCAATTATCAGGGTATATTGCCTCTACCTTTTGATTACGTAGGCCTCTATGTCCACAAACAATTTCTGCACAGAAGTATATAGAATTATGGAGTGGAGAAGATATCCCAACTCTTTAGACAGCGAATCTTCAAAAGGTTGTCTGTAAATTATTAAAATAAGAACCAAACAAGTCAACCATTTGATACTTTCTTAACCATCACTGTATTTCCCTAACTACCATTGTTTTGGTGATACTTCAAATCGGGTCTATTCTAACTTTTCCGCAGCAACTGTCAACTCATTCTCTTTCAAATGTTTGATAAATGATTGCAGTTTATCTTCCCTTAGAGTACCCCTCTGTTCAAGATATAGAATGACAGTCCACTGGTTGTCACGTTTTTTCCTAGGAACATTGTTTAGATGGATGAGCTTTCTTACATGGTCTTGGGAAAGCGTTTTGCCGAAATCTATCAGCTTCTGTCGATACATTGTAACTGCAGTTGTTACATGATGGTCGGATTCCTCAAACGTGTTCTTCAGATATTTGTTAGCCTCAAGAGCACCTTCGGTACCAGTGACATTGATGATATCGAAAAGAACTTTAAAGTTGGTAGTGGTAAGATGGCCAGCTTGTTTCAACAAATTACTCCATGGTGGTATCAGCCTTCTGTAGAGCATTGTAAGGCGTTACAAGATCTTTGCACAACACCTTCAGCATATCAAGTGAATCATGCTCATCATACCAATTCGATACTTGTACCAACATTGTCTGAAATTGTTTTCTCAGGTGATTCTGTATAAAAACAATACTTAATATATTAACATGATATTGTAGAAATTGGTATACAAACGAGTAATTAACAATCTATGTAGTTATTTTACTTAATATAAATAAATATCATTACCTCCAAAAATTCTCAATGACACTGACCCTGACTGGCTTTGGCACTGACATCAGCTTTAGCTCTGACTCTGGCCTTGGCTTTAACACTGGCGCTGGCACCATCTTTAGCTCTGGCTTTGGCACCGACTATGACTCTATATCTGATGCTGGCAATGACTCTGGCTTTGGTACTCGCTCTTTAGTAGGGCCTATATAATAACAACATAATACTAGCATTAGTGTAGTTTTTATTTTGATTGATAATGATGAATAGTGATGACAACGACTGAGATATAATTATGATGAAGTAATGACGACGATAAAGCATAAAAGTCGATGCGTATCCATAGCTTTCTTTCTTCCACATGAAACAGAAATAAAATATAATAATAGAAAATTAAATACTTACATAAAATATTCCTTGCTCGTATTCCAATATGTGCTGCAAACGTATTTAATTTTGATGGTTCATCCTCAAGAAGTAATTTACTTTCCAAGTAAAAAACCATGTCCCACATGTTTTTTAAACTAAATCTTCGCAAACCATAATGAGCAATGATATCTTTTAACTCGTCTTGTCCAACTTCTTTCAGCGCCCTTAATAATCGTTTCCGGTAAGAAGATAACTTTTCGCTAGTACCTTTGACGTTGTTATCTTTCATATACTGCTTTACCAGATCTACAGCAAGCTGCAAACCTGATAATTCGGCAACCTCAAAAAGGATGGTGACATCATCTGGTTTGATTTCACAGTGGTCATGGAGGACATTGAACAGATCAGTTGCTTTGAAATCAGTACGTGTAAGGTCTGATCTAGGAATAACATCAAATAAGCAACATTTTAGCCAAAGGTATCTTTCTTCCCCATCATAATGTTTGCCAAGATCACATTTCAAGTCGTTGAACTTGGTTTGTAAGTCTGACATTTCACTAGATGTTGGTTTTGTCCCAGTTCTTTCAGATGATTCTTTAGAAAGAAAAAAACGAAGAAATGAACATTTAATAACGTTAGCAAATAATATATTAGATGGCACGGACACTGGAAATATAAATTAGGCCCATCATAATTATTTAATTAATAGTGGAAAACAGAACATTTAAATTATAAACTGCCAGCAATGGGCTGAAATGTAGGCATACCACTAGGCCTATAGAGAAGTAAGATAGGTTACACTAAGCGCGTTTTTGATCGTAGCCTACCTTTTCCCCTGGTAAACCATGATGCAAGGGTAATACACACATAACTGAGGATAACATATTTTGCGTTCAATGCAAACATGAACAACTTCGTGTAGAAAAACAATGAAACTGTACAGTCTATTGCAGCGGGCATCCCTGATATTGCGCAATATGGCAAGCAGGCGTAAATTATTGCGCAATATTTTCAATGACAGCGTCCGTGCATGAAAGATTTTATCTTAGTTCTTTGGACCACAATAATAGGCCTGTAAAATCGTAGTGGAGTATATGAAATAGTTTCGCTTTGTCTGGGTTGGTAAAGTATTTTATGTTGTAACATAAATATTTTAATACGCGCCACGCGGAGCTCTCGAAGAATGTGGCGGTGGTGGGAGCTAAGCTTCCGACGACATGACGATGACGTCCTCTGTTGCATTTGCTTGTCGATTGAAGTGCATGCATGCAGCCAACGACTTGTTTTACATTAGTAACTTTACTTCTACCGTTTTTCGTGATTCAAACTGTAAAATTATTGTGCTTTATTTATTTTGAAATTAGATAGGTTAACGTAATATAATAACGTAGTAATGACATTTTTTTTTTTGTAAACCATGACTGGATACGTATTTGAAAAATGTATTTCATTTTTTTTAAATGGAAAAAATATTCTGCAAAAAACCCCAGATCCACCACTGTAATCATCAGTCATCATTTAAAAACCAATTTCTTTGTCAATACCATAACTATAATATATGGCTATATTGTATAAATATAAACACTAGTAAAGACAGGGTAGGGTATATACAATGTGTTTCTATAAAGGAAGTAAAGTTGTAAGGTTTGCATAGAGTGCAAATAAACACTAGTAAAGTCAGGGTAGTGGTATATACCATGTGTTTCCATAAAGGAAGTAAAGTTGTAATGTTGAGAAACTGATGAATGAAAAAATGATCAAAATTAGATGCTGATTTCCAAATTAGGAAAATATTTATAGTACATAATTCCTTTTTACAGTTGTCTGTGGTGTTGAAAATGTTTACAGCGAGTTCTTCAGGAAGAAATTAGTAGTGCATTTACTTAATATCAACTTTACTCTATAATTGCCATATTAAATATAACATACCTTGATATGACTTTGCTGTTCCAACAACCCCTGTAACAAACAAAATATGCAATAATTCATTCATGTTATAAAAATTCCATATTTCGTACGATACGATGCCTGCTATGACGCACATTATCACAAGTTGAATTGTTATCAATTATCAATGTCCTTATAAACTATTTAGTGTTTTTTTTTTATCCTAAATGTAGATATGAATTGCTAATTAAATTGTATTACTGTTAGCATTTTAAATACTTACAATTCACTTTCACTGGATCAATATCATTTGACTCTTGTGACAGCGATACTGTCGCCTTTAGGACTTTTACTGATGAATTACTTCTTCTTAAAATAAAAGTGTTTAATGGTTCTATATGCCATAAGCATTCAGCATCGACAGTCTAAAAAAAGTCATACTCATATCAAATGTTAAATTGATTGCTGTGGTGAATAAATATTAATTTTTTTATTTATATTTTTTAACCTGTAAAACTTTCAATAAATTTAAAATAAGGAGACATTTTTAAAAGGCTATACAGCTCCACAATTAAAACTCTGCATCTTCCTGGGATCAATATGAAGATGCAATGTAATATCATGGCATAGCACATTTCATTAGATAGCAACAGAGATTTTTGTTATTTATTGATTTAACATTAACATCTAGTTATGTGGTGTTACTGGAAAAACATATCTTTACCATGCCAATCTATTAAAAAATTTGTATAAAAACAAATACTGTATTCTTTACTTGGTTTTTATCCTGAACATTCCATTTCTGTTCTACTGCTACAGTAATTACCATCTTTTTATACCTAGTAAGTATATTTACAGGTGGTTGTAAAAGTTGGTCACCAATTTTGCTGTGGTCTTCTTCTATCTTCTGAAATATATATATACTTAATGTTATGTTTATGACTCTGTACATATTTGTTTCTTAATTATCTGAGGGAAGTGCACAAGGCAATCAGCATGTTCACTTCTTTACAGCATATTTTATAATGATCACGAATCAATTCAATTTTGATTTATTAATACCTAAATTTTCAATTAATAAACTGTAAACAAATTTTGAATTTTCTGGCATCAATATGTCATATGTTAGCTCAAATTTTGTGCCTCCGAATCTCCAGGTATGAAGGTGGTCTCAGGGAAATTCATTTTTCATCGTGTACGAGAGAAAAAATATTATGCCAAGTTAACTACTCTAGGATAATATTATTATCGACCAAATATAAGAATGAGAAGTAACAGTGACTTCACTCTTTACAGAATTATAAAATCGTGACAAAACAACTATTTAACTTATCTATATTTTGAACCGGTAATGTAAGTAAAATAATACAAATTTTAATTACATTATTTAAATAGAGTTTAAAACAAGAAATATTTCTTACAAAAAACGCTGCTCGCTTATTGAAAAATATTTTTTATTTCAAATGTTTTTTAATGTGTCATTTTATTGTCACATAATAGTTATTTTACCTGAAAAAAATGTAATTTAAAGCAACAAATACTTAAATTGTCTGTCAGACAATGGTTTTTGGGTTTCTTTTCTTTTTTTATATGTGAATAAATATTATATTTTTGTTACAGAAGTGAATACTCAATTTCTGTCACTTTAGTTAATTTTATTGCTAAGGTCAAATCTGGGGGTCACTTCATCACCCTAGATATTTCAATTGTGAAGTATCCTATTACAAACACAAACTTTAATGGACTGTTTCGATAATAATTCAATGAATATCTGACAGTGAATATACCAGAAATGCTTAGGGATTTGTAATTTTAGCATGACATGTCCTAATAGACTCTTTCCCAGACGTTTTTTGGGTCTACTGTGAATCAATAAATTATAGTGGAGTTTCCATTTTCACAAAACTGTCTGTCCTTAGAACTATAACTGCTGCTTGCTTTAGCTTCTGATTGAGTAGTCCTAATGGGACGTAGCGGGCTAGAGCAGCAGCGTGAAAAATTATAATAATTACCTTTTCATATGACGGCTTATAAAGTCTTGTTTGAAGTTGATATTCATCATCTGCAAGCATCTTTCCAAAAATTCTTAACGACATTATTTTCTTAACACGAAAGACATTTTTAACAAGACCCATTAGTGCATGCGAACAGAAATGATTCAAAGTTATACAACATCGACCTTTGCTTAAAGTAAAATGTATGTTCTTTTCACCATTTTTTAATGGTATGTGTTTCCATTCATCTTCAATGCGATCTTTAACAAGTAGAGTAAATTCCCAATTCTCTTCATCTACAGCATCGTGTGGAAAAGACAATGAACAGGGCTTGTTGAAGATGGTGCCTTCTGGTCCACATTTAACAATAGGTGATATTATTGATTCAAGTGGAAGGGATACGACAGGCAGATCTGTTTCCTCAAAAACGTTTTCTAGCGATATGTTAACTTTCTTTCCTTCTTCAATTGCTCCAGGATATATCTCCAACTTTATGTTTTCATTTTTAAGATGAAGTGTTCCACCAGTAGAGCCCACAATTAGCTCCAGTCGATCTGCAGAATGAAAATATCAGATATTAGTGATGGTGTTAATGGTGTTTTTCATGTCGTAATCATTATCTACTAGTAATTTTCTGTCAAAAATGTTGAGTTAAGTATATTCCAGTATTTAGAGCCCAATTTTAAATCTCTGCCACACATATATAGTGGCCGAGATATGGAAATGCTACATAGATAAAAGTGAAAGGTCAATAACCTTTACTTCTAACCATTTTGTGACAAAATGTCATTTCAAACAATTTGAGCCATAATTTGTATCTCTACGGTCAGTTGTTACCAAGATACAACATATCAAATTCAAAGGTCAAACATTTTTGGCCAAAATGTTCCATATAGAGCAAATATAAATATGTATGTTCTGAGTGTCATACCAGAAATATGTCAATAAACCAAGTAATTTAGAAGATATGGACAATTTTTGCGGTAGTCCAAACTCTTTTTTTCTGTTATTTAGTACAACCAATATTACCAAAATCAATTGAAAATACTTTTGTTGCAATTTGTTGAGGTTGCCCCCGTTTTTTAGTTAGTTCTACTCTACTATTGGTTGTGATTGGCGAGTCATTGTGGTACCTGCATTTTGGTCCTCATCACCACTGCATAAAAATGATAACAATTTCTATAGGCCTAGTATATAATGCATTTTTACAGTTCATGAAGAAATTAGTGAATTACTTAATAACCCTTTTTATGTCATTACAATAGTAAATAAAATACCTGAATTTGAACTTGCTGTTCCAACATCACCTGCAACAAATAAAATTCACAATAATGCTTTCAATAGATGCTATAAAAATGCCATATTGTGTATGGCTGCACAGTACACTACAGATTGGTTTTTCATTCACCAGATTAAGTTAGTAGTCTTGCTAAACTGTATTAATTACTATTTTAATTACTTATTATTTGAAATTTAATTATGTTAAAATATTGGTGATGACGATAAGCCAAAACAAACCATCAGTAAATGACAGCAACCTATCCCTCCTCTGTTCAAGATCTAACGTTTCTGCAGCAACTGTCATCTTATTCTCTTTCAAATGTTCAATAAATGATTGCAATTTGTCTTCTCTTAGGATGCCCCTTTCTTCTAGATCTAGTATCACAGTCCACTGGTTGTCATGTTGTTTTCTAGAAACATCGTTTAGATGGATGAGCTTTGTTACATTGTCTTGGGAAAGCTTTTTTCCAAAATCAATCAGCTTCTGTCGGTACGTTGTAAAAGTTCTTACAAGATGGTCGGATTCCTCAAACATGTTCTTCAGATATTTGTTAGCCTCAAGAGCACCTTTGGTACTGGTGACACTGATGATATCAATAAGAACTTTAAAGTTGGTTACGGTAAGATGGCCAGCCTGTTTCAATAAATTAAACAACTTCATGGTGGTGTCAGCCTTCTGTAGAGCATTGTAAGGCGTTATCAGATCTTTGCACAACACCTTCAGCATATCAAGTGAAACATGCTCATCATACCAATTCGATACTTGTACCAACATTGTCTGAATTTTTTTCTCAGGTGATTCTGTATAAAAACAATACTTACGATATCAACAGTATATAGTATAAATTGGTATATACAACCAACGAATAAGTAACAATCTTTTTTGTTATTTTACTATATATAAATATATACCTCCAAATACCCTCAATGACACTGACTCTAGCTTAGGCGCTGACACTGGCATTAGCTCTGACTCAAACTTTGAGACTGACTCTAGATCTGATGCTGGCAATGACTCTGGCTTTGGAACTAACTCTTTAGTAAGACCTAAATGCAATAACACAATACTAGCATTTGTATAGTTTTTATTTTGATTGATAATGATGAATAGTGATGACAACGATTGAGATATAATTATGATGAAGTAATGACGACAATAAAGCATTAAAAGTCCAACTTACCAGTTGAAAAAAAGTGCTTGATATGAGCAGTTTTCATAGCCTTCTTTCTTCCACATGGAACCAAATCATTTTGCAAACACTTGTCAAAATCAATCAAGTGATGATTACTTGGTGCACAAGCAGTGCACAACACACATAGATTGTAGCCAATGCCCTCATAGATATTGCAAACAGTTTTCAGTTGCTCCTTCAAATAGCTTAGTACCTAAAACATGAGGTCAACGTGTTATTTATAAATTTATATTATGTGATAACTATGTTTAAAAGTAATAATCTTTTATTTATTACCTCCATGCAGACACTTGGTTCTGGTTCAAATATCACCTCCTCTGTTTCTTTGCCATCATTAATTTCAGTCCAGCGTGATATTTCAAGCTGCGAAAATGAAAGATATTCACTTTTCACAAACTCATCTGACTATTCCCTAATACACAATTGAACATATCTGTATGATAGAGGCATGGTGTATGGGCAGACTACTGTATAAACCAAAAATGCACAATGTTACCTATATATTTTATAGAAATTTTCAAAAGTGTACCATATTGATAGTAAAAGTAGTAATCAACTTCATACCTTTAATGCATATGGTTTTTCCTTTTCATGGTTAATTTTGACAGAACCTAAACTGACAGTGTGATTACTAAATTTGAAATCACTACGATTACGGAACACTTCTGAATCATCACTACCCTTTTCGGTCATCAATTCCAGGAATGCAACAACCAAAGTGTTGTACACAGCATCAGGAAGAAAGTCTGTCGGAGTCAGATAAATTGATACCGTTTGTGTGTCATCTGCTTTGACTTTCAGAAAGTCTTTTTTGTCAACTTTCATTCGGCAGGGAACCAGGAATACCCGATTACCTTCTTCAATTCCCTGTTAATATAAACATCACAATTACACATAAATTGGTACAAGTGATTAGTAAGAGCTTAATCAAAGAAACGATTAAAAGTTTATCGTATTTGCCAACCTTTGTCTTCTCAAAGAGCAAACGAAAAACTTTCATCAATTCTACAAAGACATCAAAGAGATCTTCATCTTCGTTTCTCCACAAATAACGTAGTAACTTTTCCTCAAGAACTCCTTCATTGCTCAGCTTTTCCCATAGCATCTGTAATTGCTTCCGATCTTCTGCTTCATTCTGTGCACAAAAAACACAGTAAAAATAGAACAACTGATATATTAAAGCAACCAATATAATACCAAGTTTCAAAACTATAGAAGGCTACATTACTCAGGGTCATATTATTTTACTCTAATGTGAAATCTAGTATTATATATAATATGCCATGCTTATTATATATACCTACCACTGTAATAGTTGGCGTAACTACTGTGATAACTTTAGTCAAAATTTTAATCATCCAGCAAATATTTGTTATCACAATGTTTCTTAATTTCTCATTAGTGCCGTTATACATGATTATTCCAGTGTCATTCAGATAAGTTATCACAGTGGTGAGCACATGTTCGGATATACCACATTGTCTTGCAATCTCACATACCTATAAATACACAAATGACATTTTAATAAAACGGTATTTCTCAACAAAATTAGCATTAGTAAACAACAGTACTGTTTTCCTCCAACTACAAGTTAAATTATGCTTACATCAGGGAGTCTTATTTTATAACATTCTGTGAGAAAAGCCTATACAAAGTTTAGCCTAAACAAAGAGAGTTTACTGCTTTGAATAGATTGTTTTACATGACAGCTGTTTTTAATGTGTATATTATTTCTAACTGTATATATTTGGATTTGTGTTGTAGAAAAATGTTTTTATGTTGAAAACCAAATTAAAACCTTACCTCTGCTAAGGTAATGTTTAACCTTGTTTTCCCAATTTTTTGCAACTTTTCCTGCAAATCAACCCACTTTACAGGAACTTTCTTCACCATTGCTTTCATGTATCTACCAACGTTTCGCTTAAGTTTTTCAATACCTTTATGTGACTTGTTATCCACCATGTACATTTCACAATCTACATGCTTGGCATACGGCATCCCTTTCATTGCATCAAACATCTGCATGAACATCTCCTCAGCCTTTATTTGATGAAATTGTATAATCATTATAACTTTACTAATAATAAAATATGTTTCTTTTCTATCTTATACTACAAATCTGTTGAGCATATTGCAGGTTCAGTTTTGTCAAATGTTTTGTTGAATAGTTATATAAATGTATACTACAGTTATTACCTTCATCTGCTTTTCTAATTTTGTGCCTGGCAATTTGTCCATATGGGTAGCAACCAAACAGATAGGAGGTGACTCTATGCTCTTGCCATTAATTAAAATGGGGTTTCCTGAACCATGTTGTGACACAGTATGTTCATAAATAGACCTTACCCAGAACAAATTCACGTCCAAATTAGTCATACCAAGCGATTCCTAAAATCAAATATGGATAAACAAAAAAGGATATTGAAATTGAAACTACAATTTAACACATTTGTATTAAAACAAACAAAATTGCTAAATAATAAATTTTACTTACTATTGTCGAATCTCGTGGATTAGCTAGCTCATTCAAGTTGTCCTCGACATTAAATGTAACACAGTATGATACTTTATTTGTGAGGAAAAACTGAAAAAAAAATACAAGTTAAGGGACCATGTATCTTTTCTTTATCTTAATTCCTTATTGTAATTAAATACCTGATTCGTTATAACTATCTTTGGATGTCATACTGGTAAAGATGGTTAAACATTGTTTGGTGTTTTAGTCAGTACCATGCACATATTATATGCAGTAATTTACAGTAATTTAATAACTGAATTTTATAATGAATTTCTAAAAATGCCGACATTTTTAGAAAGAAATGTCACTGATATCAGATACACTGTACTAGTCTACAATATTACATTATATCGAATAGTAAAATATAGTGGTAGTACTTTACAGAATAAGTAATTATGTATTCTTTCAAGCTTTCATGTACAAAACATACTTATTCAGGTGAAGGTTAGAATAATATATAAATGCATAAAGTTTGTAAAAATGGTATTTGGGTAAGAGAACACAGTTTTACTCTGGTGGTCCATAAATTTAACTTATAGGCTTACATTGTTTGTTACTACTTTCTATTTAGGTCTAGAATAAATTATAATAACGGAAGCGAACAGATACAATTACTTGTATCTATATTAATACCAAAATAAGGAAAATCTAGTTTTAAAGTCCAAAATTTATCTTATTAGTGTAATAAAAATGCCCCAAAACAAACATACCCTGTGTGTTATGTAGTAGTCTAGTTGACCAGCATAGTCCCATATACTAGTGATGTCACTCACATTTACTTTTTCTTTTCCAATTGTTTTCATCAAAATATTCAAAAGTTGCCCCCCAATTGTTGTATCATTGCTTTCTAAAACAAACATTACAATAACAGTTTTCTTTAATTAAAGACTGTGTGTATATGAAATCTACAAAATAGATTGATCAATCTGTTGTAAATCTGCAGATGATTTTAGAATGATTTTTTAATTCAGTAGTCTGTGCCTACCTTTCCCTAATTTCTTATCCACATTTTCTGCTAATGCATGTGTACGTATTTTCTTGGATAACTCAACACCTTTACAAAGCAAGAAATATAATAAAAACATGATTGTAGACAGAGGGGGTACGAGTTAGAGAAAGAAATACAAATAGTAGGCCCTACATATAAATAGAAATAAATAATTCATTCCTTTTAAACTTTGATAGGGTGCAAATTTATGGAATTGGTGCAATATTTCTAAAGACCACTCGAAAATATTTTAATTAAATTTAATTTAGAGCATACACATACAAATTCTTTCTAAAATTGTTCAATCTGTCTGTCTTTATACTATGTATGTAACTGAACAATACTTTGTTTATTTGTTAATGTTCTGAGAGTTTGTTTGGTGCTGACTCACCATCTACATCTTCCACCTTCTTCCACTCACTACAATCCTTCTTTGTTGCTTGAAACACTGTAGTTGTTACGATACCATCTGTTGATGGCTCTCTGGAATTAAACCTATTATAATAATGCATAGTAAAGTTAAACATAATTAAAGAATATTCAAGACTGAAACATCTATTATTTACTTTTGTAGAACTATGCATTTAATAGTAAAAAAATCATCTAAAAATTCAATTCAATCTTCAATTCAACAGGGAATAATGTTTATTTGAATAAACAAACAGGCTTTCTATCAAAGTACTATCATCACTCATAGCGGTTATTTGTTACCTTTTACCAAGCATAGCCTTTACACAACTAGTCTTGCCAGCACCTTCTTTCCCAAGAAACATACACCTTGAATTCACAACAGCAATCTCACCATTTTGAAGCTCATCTTTGTATATTCTAATAGCATATTTACCCTTTGAATATATCTCTGCTGGAACTAATAATTCTAATATAAAAATATTAATATAACAAATGTTTCAAATGTCAAATTTACTTTATTATTTGTTTTCTTACATAACCTCTTACAAGCTAATAATATTAACATCTAAATAGTCATTGATAAATAATTTAAATTTTGTCAAAGATGTATTTTTCCACCCAAAACATTAAAAATTTGAATAAGCCATTATGCAGTTTTAATAAAGTTATTCACTTTCGTGGAGAAAAAAAAGAACAAAAATAATAAGCAAAACAATGTCTGACAGACGACAAATATGACTATTTTTTTGCTTTAAAGAAAAAATAAAATTGTGTTCAAGTAGGCTACTCTAAATCCTTATTTTTTTCAATCCAATTTTTGGTCAAAGTGAACAAGCTTATTTACGATTGGAATATACTGCTGGAATTAATAAATGTAATATAAAAATATCAACATTTTAAACAATTTAAAATAAATTTTTATTGTTCATAAATAACCTCTTACAAGTTAAAAATAACAAAGTAAGGCATCACTTACTGTCAAAGTCAAATTTTAAAATCTTGTTTCTTTCATCTGGGTCTGTGTATCTACTATTTTCTAAAACAGTCATTGGTGTATTTCCTTCCTATAAACAAATTAATGTTTTAGTTAGTATTAAAAAATAATATGAATTGATAATATTGGCTACTGAGCGGTACTATCCAGACACCCTTATCAAATAAAAAACCATTATCAATAGTAGACTATGATATCTATAAATATGAAAATAAACACACATTAGTATGCTAATAATGTGTGAAAGAGACACACATGCTAGTATGCTTCATATACAGACACTACTGTACCATTAAACCAATGGTGATTTCATGCTATCTCAAAGTCAGATTAAATAGCAAACTCCTTTATTGTATTTATTTATTATTAATAAGTATGTGTAAATGTGTGTATGTACTGTCATACAGTAATTGTGTATTATTGTAAATAAAACAATTACCTTATTTTGCAATGACAATGATTTCCCCTGCTGTTGTATGAGGACTTTCACTATTTCCAAGGTATAATATCTACTACTCACATACAAATGAAGTGGAGTGTTTCCATCCTTGATAAACAAAATCATAATCATAAGTTCAATAATATTGATAAAATGTATATAAGTAATTGATAAGTGCTAAATAGACAAACAATAAATGTATAGCAAAACACATCATCTTATCACAAATGGTAAAATATACGTAGTCCTGAAAATAATTAATTTTGAAATAAATAAATCATTTCCTTTTTGTTGATCCAATACAAGAAAACAAATAAGTATGTAATAAGTATAAATAATAAATATAATAAATAAATAAATAAGTATGTTTAAGTTTGTTTATGTAATGTCATACAGTAAGTGTATAATAGAACACATATTATAGTAAGAAGGCTATCAAAGGCAATGCAATGATCCATATTAGGTGAAATGCCTTTTAATGAACCAATCAATTTATGGTACATTTTTATATATTTTATGATGTAAATTATTTTATTTGCTATTTTGTTGTTATTATATTACAAATAGTTTAAGACTTAAAGTAGAACTGAAAAATCTTTATATAATTATAATAATCATGAAGTTTAAAAAAAAAAACTAGATAAAATATTTTTCTGACACATTAAAGGGGGGTTCCGGGTTTAAAATGAATAGTAAAAAATGTAAAATATATTTGTTTGTCTCTTGAACGGTAAAAGTTTCAATTTATATAAGCGCCCAGTGAAGCAGAACGAAGGCTGTGAAATGAGGCCAGATTACAAGTGCAGCTACGGCGATATGACACTGTGTTACAGAATAGGAAATTCGTGAAATGATCAATCTTCCGACGACTCGTTATCATTAACCATATCAATTACTTTTGTAAAAGTATACTTATCTGATGTAATTTTAGTCGGTCTTCCCATTTATAAAGTCAATTTTCTATGAAAATTCATCAAAACAGTGAAAAATTAGATAAGTTTGCACTTTACGTTTGCCGATTTTCGCACTGACTTAGGGAAAGCCTTCAAAATCAATGAAGCGTAACGTATACATTCCTGCTGCAAGAGCGAGACGACGATACACGTGCTCTCTCTGCCCATGCCTGGCATCGTCACGTGATATACAGATTCAGTATACAATACCAAACTGGTCGGGTCGAGTATACCCCGTCTATAATCACAACATGAACGATGTACATACATAACAGTATTTGATTGAAGGTCGGCTCGACCTACCGGAATGGTATAGATAATATAGCTCGAATGAGAGAGTTGGAATATTTGTAAACATAAGTATTGCTAATTTTAACAAGTGTAGCCTGGGTGTCACGAAAGCTCAGACCACGAAAGCTCAGACCCCCTAAGACCTAAGATCACGAAAGCTAAGACCCAACACCTAAGATTACAAATACTAAGATATACTACAGCTTAAAAACAATACTTGTTTATCCATACATAATTTTAAACACAGTAGGTTTCATTTATTACCATAAATATAATTTAATACTACCGCAAAACATAGATAAAGTCACATTATTTTCGCCCGTTGAGTAAATGTATATTTTTTCTTTACAACAAACAAACTTGACGGGTTGTTTGTTGGTATATATTTACTCCATTGTGTTGGTTCAGAGGATGTTTTTCTTACGCACCTGCCTTTCTTGTATTTTGACTCCAAATTTGTTGACTAACTTTATCCTGAACACCACACTTTAAAATTAGGACTTATAAGTACTTTCAGAAGGAGAAACACATAATAACAAATAAATAAATCCTTTAAATTGATGATTTTACAGATGTGTTTCTTTGTATACTGTAATGACAATGTAACTCCTCGAGCTCCCCATGCTCAATGTTTTTGTTTCTATGGAGCGCCAAAAGAGCAACAATAATAGTACAAGTATAAAAACAGAAAGAAAACGAAACAAAAAAACTTATCATGATTTTTAAATTAAAATTTATTTGCCAGTATTTATTTCTTCGTACTTGCATGATTATACTATTATCATTACAATTTTAATTTTACATTGTTCCATCCACACTGTAGATGGACTCCACAGAGTTTTCAGCCCTCTATATAATTTTTGCTCTTTTGACGTTCCATAGAAACAAAAACATTGAACATGGCCCATGGGGTAGGCCTACTGTACTGTAGGCTAGTCATTTTGTGTGCGAGAAAAACGTCTGTAAAATCATCAATTTAAAAATGTATTTGTTACTTTTTATGTGATTCTTTTTCATGAAAGTGCCAATTCTAAGGTGTGGTATTCAGAATAAATGTTGGGAGTTAAAATACAAGGCAGGTGCGAAAGATAAATATTTGTAATCTTAGGTGTTGGTGTTATGCGCGATTTGAACGATTTGCGCAATTTGAAATTGCGCAAAAAAATCCTTGCGCAATTTGAAATTGCGCAAAGAATTCTTGCGCAATTTAAAATTGCGCAAGGATTTTTTTGCGCAATTTCAAATTGCGCAATCAACTTGCGCAATTTCAAATTGCGCAAGAAAATCTTTGCGCAATTTTAAATTGCGCTGCACAATTTGTAAATTGCGCAAGATAGTTCTTGCGCAATATGACACCTTTGCGCAATTTGAAAACGAACTGTAAATTTTCCCATACATGGCTAGGCTAGGCCTAGGCAGAGGAGTTTAAAATTTAGTATTTTATTATATAAATAAGACCATTTCAATGAAGATAATGTTTAATACTCACTTTTTAAGTTTTTAATATTAGTTTAAGCTAGGCCATGTAACCTAGTCAGTATCAGTAGTCCAGACCCTAGCTAGGCTAGAGTAGTATAGCCGGCCGCCCGCGCCGCGCCCGCCTGGTGGAACACCACCGCTTCGTTTTCCTTCGTCGGTTCTTCGACAATATGCTAACTTATACAGTAACAATATTTGCACTACTAAAAATAAGGAAATGCGATATTTATCTTTAATTTTGAATCATTCTTAGAAATTACTATAAAAATATGGGTGTGCATGATTTCACAATCTGTCGGCAAACCTTGCGCAATTTGCAGATTACTTGCGCAATTTAATACGTTGCTTGCGCAATTTGAAACACATGTTTCAATTCAAATTGCGCAAGGATTTTTTTTGCGCAATTTCAAATTGCGCAAATCGTTCAAATCGCGCATAACAGTTGGGTCTTAGCTTTCGTGATCTTAGGTCTTAGGGGGTCTGAGCTTTCGTGGTCTGAGCTTTCGTGACACCCAGTGTAGCCTATAGTAAAGGCCTGGTAGTATCAATTCGCATAGGGTCTACTACACTAGCTAGCTCAATTTTTAACTGGGCCGGATCGGTTAGGTCTCCTTCTTACTACCTGGTCTACTTGCTTGATGCAATTTTTGGAGAGTAAACTAGGCCTATTAGTATTTAGGCCTACTATACTTTAGACGATCGGGACACCATCCATGCGTATGGACTGCGATCGGACCTTGTTTTGCCTCAATATTTACAGCCGATTTTGTAGAATGTTTTAGATTTAGATTGTTTAGGAGTTTGGTTGATAGGATGGGTCTTGGAATTCACTGAGTTTTGTTATTTATGGGCCAATCGTTTGGTAATAGGCTAGCTAGGCCGCATGATGGGCCCCCAGTGTTTTAACGTAGCCATCGTGGCATGGAATCCCTAGTCAGAATGGCTCTCACCCATGAAAAAAAAAATGATTTAGGCTAGGCTAACCTAGTACGTGAAGCCGATAACACGATCTGTCTGTACTATTCGAGGTATAAAAATAGTATATAATTTATGACTCCGTAATCTGTACTAAATTTTGTATTTTATTAAATGTCAAATAAATGCTACTACTGTTATTATTACACTTTAGGCCTAGCTTAGAAAATCTACAAAAAATGTATTTCACAATGATCAGGTGGTCGTTGTTTGACAGGGGAGAGAGATGTAAATTAGTTGACAAATGCAACGTACATGACGTCGCGAGTTTGGAATCCACTGATGACGTGATTTTGTGAATATCTCATGAATATTAATGAGCTTCCCTAAGCTGCTGAAAAACAGACTTTCCATGAATTTACCCTAAAATGTATATGAAATTTAATTTTTTTAATTTCTCGTTATTACTTCTTCATTCTGACATGTCTATATTGTTATAATGTTTTTTATTTAATAAATAAACAATATTTAAAAGCAATTTTAAACCCAGAATCCCCCTTTAATAATAATAATACATTTTACTCTGTTATGTTAGGTTTACAATATATACTATATTATTCATTATTATGATATTACAGGTATAACATTCTCAATGCAGTAAATAATCCTAATTACAGTATTTTTATTGATAAACAAGAAACAAAAAGTGATTAATTGATATTGCAACTTAATTCTGTAGTAAATTTGTTGCAGTTAAGTTCATTAATTTACATCATTGTCTACCTTTGTTACAGTATCTTTACATAGTAATTTATGTAATCTTAGGAATCGTTATACAGAGTCTTGAAAATAATTGTATTTTGAAATGAGTAAATTATTTCATTTTTGATCCAATATAAGAAAACACAAAGTATGTAATAAGTATGTGTAAATGTGTGTATGTACTGTCATACAGTAATTGTGTATTATTGTAAATAAAACAATTACCTTATTTTGCAATGATGCCCCATGCTGTTGTATGAGGAATGTCACTATTTCCAAGGTACACTTTCCATAATACATATACAAATGAAGTGGAGTGTCTCCATCCTTGATGAACAAAATCATAATCATAAGTTCAATTATATTGATAAAATCTATATAAGTAATTGATAAGTGCTAAATAGACACAAAAAAAAGTATGTAATAAATGTATGTAAGTTTGTGTATGTACTGTCATAAAGTAATTGTGTATTATTGTAAATAAAACAATTACCTTATTTTGCAATGACAATGATGCACCATGCTGTTGTATGAGGACTTTCACTATTTCCAAGGTACAATTTATATTTCCCACATACAAATGAAGTGGAGTGTCTCCATCCTTGATGAACAAAATCATAATCATAAGTTCAATAATATTTATAAAATCTATATAAGTAATTGATAAGTGCTAAATAGACACACAAAAAAAGTATGTAATAAATGTATGTAAGTTTGTGTATGTACTGTCATAAAGTAATTGTGTATTATTGTAAATAAAACAATTACTATAGCAAAACACATCTCATCACAGATGGTAAAGTATACTGTGTGTATTCTCTTGCAACTTAATCCTGTAGTAAATTTGTTGCAGTTAAGTTCATTATAATTTACATCATTGTCTACCTTTGTTACAGTATCTTTACATAGTAATTTATGCAATCTTAGGAATCGTTATACTTAGTCGTGAAAATAATTTCATTTTGAAATGAGTAAATTATTTCTTTTTTGTTAATCCAATACAAGAAAACAAATAAGTATGTATATAAGTATGTGTAAATGTGTGTATGTACTGTCATACAGTAATTGTGTATTATTGTAAATAAAACAATTACCTTATTTTGCAATGACAATGATGCACCATGCTGTTGTATGAGGAATTCCACTATTTCCAAGGTACAATGTTGATAATACACATACAAATGAAGTGGAGTGTCTCCATTCTTGATGAACAAAATTATAATCATAAGTTCAATATATTAATAACAGCTATATTAGTAATTGATAAGTGCTAAATAGACAACCAATAAATGTATAGCAAAACACATCTCATCACAAATGGTAAAGTATACTGTGTGTATTCTCTTGCAACTTAATCCTGTAGTAAATTTGTTGCAGTTAAGTTCATTATAATTTACATCATTGTCTACCTTTGTTACAGTATCTTTACATAGTAATTTATGTAATCTTAGGAATCGTTATACTTAGTCGTGAAAATAATTTCATTTTGAAATGAGTAAATTATTTCTTTTTTGTTAATCCAATACAAGAAAACAAATAAGTATGTATATAAGTATGTGTAAATGTGTGTATGTACTGTCATACAGTAATTGTGTATTATTGTAAATAAAACAATTACCTTATTTTGCAATGACAATGATGCACCATGCTGTTGTATGAGGAATTCCACTATTTCCAAGGTACAATGTTGATAATACACATACAAATGAAGTGGAGTGTCTCCATTCTTGATGAACAAAATTATAATCATAAGTTCAATATATTGATAACAGCTATATAAGTAATTGATAAGTGCTAAATAGACAACCAATAAATGTATAGCAAAACACATCTCATCACAAATGGTAAAGTATACTGTGTGTATTCTCTTGCAACTTAATCCTGTAGTAAATTTGTTGCAGTTAAGTTCATTATAATTTACATCATTGTCTACCTTTGTTACAGTATCTTTACATAGTAATTTATGTAATCTTAGGAATCGTTATACTTAGTCGTGAAAATAATTTCATTTTGAAATGAGTAAATTATTTCTTTTTTGTTAATCCAATACAAGAAAACAAAAAAGTATTTAATAAGTATGTGTAAATGTGTGTATGTACTGTCATACAGTAATTGTGTATTATTGTAATTAAAACAATTACCTTATTTTGCAATGACAATGATGCCCTATGCTGTTGTATGAGGAATTTCACTATTTCCAAGGTATAATATCTACTACTCACATACAAATGAAGTGGAGTGTTTCCATCCTTGATAAACAAAATCATAATCATAAGTTCAATAATATTGATTAACAGCTATATAAGCAATTGATAAATGCTAAATAGCCAAAGAATAAATCTATAGCAAAACACATCTCATCACAAATGGTAAAGTACACTGTGTGCATTCTCGTGCAACTTAATCCTGTAGTAAATTTGTTGCAGTTAAGTTCATTATAATTACATCATTGTCTACCTTTGTTACAGTATCTTTACATAGTAATTTATGCAATCTTATGAATTGTTATACTTAGTCTTGAAAATAATTGCATTTTGAAATGAATAAATTATACATATCTTTTTGTTGATATAATACAAGAAAAAAAAAAGTATTTAATAAATGTATGTAAGTTTGTGTATGTACTGTCATAAAGTAATTGTGTATTATAAAACAATTACCTTATTTTGCAATGACAATGATGCCCCCTGCTGTGTTATGAGGAATTTCACTATTTCCAAGGTACAATGTTCATAACCCAAATACAAATGAAGTGGAGTGTTTCCATCCTTGATAAACAAAATCATAATAATAAGTTCAATATATTGATAACAGCTATTATAAGTAATTGATAAGTGCTAAATAGACAACCAATAAATGTATAGCAAAACACATCATCTCATCACAAATGGTAAAATATACGTAGTCCTGAAAATAATTAATTTTGAAATAAATAAATCATTTCCTTTTTGTTGATCCAATACAAGAAAACAAATAAGTATGTAATAAGTATAAATAATAAATATAATAAATAAACAAATAAGTATGTGTAAGTTTGTGTATGTAATGTCATACAGTAAGTGTATAATAGAACACATATTATAGTAAGAAGGCTATCAAAGGCAATGCAATGATCCATATTAGGTGAAATGCCTTTTAATGAACCAATCAATTTATGGTACATTTTTATATGTTTTATGATGTAAATTATTTTATTTGCTATTTTGTTGTTATTAATATATTACAAATAGTTAAAGACTTAAAGTAGAACTGAAAAAATCTTTATATAATTATAATAATCATGAAGTTTAAAAAAAAAAACTAGATAAAAGATTTTTCCGACACATTAATAATTATACATTTTACTCTGTTATGTTAGGTTTACAATATATACTATATATTATTCATTATTATGATATTACAGGTATAACATTCTCAATGCAGTAAATAATCCTAATTACAGTATTTTTATTGATAAACAAGAAACAAAAAGTGATTAATTGATATTGCAACTTAATTCTGTAGTAAATTTGATGCAGTTAAGTTCATTAATTTACATCATTGTCTACCTTTGTTACAGTATCTTTACATAGTAATTTATGTAATCTTAGGAATCGTTATACAGAGTCTTGAAAATAATTGTATTTTGAAATGAGTAAATTATTTCATTTTTGATCCAATATAAGAAAACAAATAAGTATGTAATAAGTATGTGTAAATGTGTGTATGTACTGACATACAGTAATTGTGTATTATTGTAAATAAAACAATTACCTTATTTTGCAATGACAATGATGTACCATGCTGTTGTACGAGGACTTTCACTATTTCCAAGGTACAATGTTGATAATACACATACAAATGAAGTGGAGTGTCTCCATTCTTGATGAACAAAATCATAATCATAAGTTCAATATATTAATAACAGCTATATTAGTAATTGATAAGTGCTAAATAGACAACAACAAAAAAGTATGTAATAAATGTATGTTCGTTACAGTATCTTTACATAGTAATTTATGCAATCTTATGAATTGTTATACTTAGTCTTGAAAATAATTTCATTTTGAAATGAGAATTATTTCTTTTTGTTGATCCAATACAAGAAAACAAATAAGAATGTAATAAGTATGTGTAAATGTGTGTATGTACTGTCATACAGTAATTGTGTATTATTGTAAATAAAACAATTACCTTATTTTGCAATGACAATGATGCCCCATGCTGTTGTATGAGGAATTTCACTATCTCGAAGGTATAATATATATTTCTCACATACAAATGAAGTGGAGTGTTTCCATCCTTGGTGAACAAAATCATAATCATAAGTTCAATAATATTGATAAAATCTATATAAGTAATTTATAAGTGCTAAATAGACAAACAATAAATGTATAGCAAAACACATCATCTTATCACAAATGGTAAAATATACGTAGTCCTGAAAATAATTAATTTTGAAATAAATAAATCATTTCCTTTTTGTTGATCCAATACAAGAAAACAAATAAGTATGTAATAAGTATAAATAATAAATATAATAAATAAACAAATAAGTATGTGTAAGTTTGTGTATGTAATGTCATACAGTAAGTGTATAATAGAACACATATTATAGTAAGAAGGCTATCAAAGGCAATGCAATGATCCATATTAGGTGAAATGCCTTTTAATGAACCAATCAATTTTGTCGAGATATTTTATCTTGCCAAGTCGACATAAATATGACTATTATGTCGACATAGTAACCATTATATGTCTACATAGCGAGATAGCTTATCTTGCCAAGTTGACTTCCTAATAACTACATGTCGACTAGACTAGATAGATTAACTTGCCAAGTTGACTATACTTCGACACTTGGAGCGTCCAAGTGCCATCCATTTGGCGACTTGTCGAGATAATTTATCTTGTCAAGTCGACATAAATATGACGACATCTAGATTATCTTGCCAAGTTGACTTTTCCAATGAGTTTATGTCGACATGACATGCTAGACTATCTTGCTAAGTTGACTTCACACAAGAGTGTATATCGACATAGGTATAGAAACAACAGCAGAATAAAGATACGTTGCCGCCAAGCAGAACATGTCTTGGCAAGTTGATGCTCAACGCGCGACACACGTGGGAAAATCTTTTTACTCGCCACCACATTGACAACCAACCATGATGGAAGGTGAAGACATCCCGGTCCTTGTGCATTTTGGCCAGCATGCCAAAAAAATGTTTGTAAAAAAAAGTAGTGGGAAAATGGAGATATTGGAGAAATGTGCTGAGGTACGTAAGGAAAAATTTAAGCGTCTTTTGTTGCTTATTCTTGATTATGTTTTGTTTTGTTATTTGCAATTTCTCACTTAACTAGGCCTAGGCTATACTCTATCTATCCTGGGTGACCCTATCCTCCCAGGTCTAACTGAAAACAACTTTAAACAACCGTAGGCCACCTTCTGTGTACCATGGCTAGCTTGCCCTGTACTTTATTGTTTGTACTGATTTCCTATTATAAATAGAGATACTGTATTATTCATTTTTTTCTTCTTCTGGTTACCCAAATTAAATTTTCATGGTAACATAAACAATCATACAGTCAATCAAGGGGGAAGAGGGCTAATACATTAGTAAATTGATGCAATTCATTCATTTAAATCACAACTAGCAGTTAGTAAAACTGAATTGCATATGATGTACAATTGATAACATGTAAACAGGTATATATAGATAAATGGGGAAAGAAATAAAATTAACAGCCAAATCAAAAGTTGTTGGGTAACAATTATTTAATTATTAATATTATTTTCATTTATTTTATGTTTTTTATTTCAGTTATTTCCTGAGACAGAAAGCTTTTTTCTTCAAATTTTTGATGATGAGTTTGAAGAATGGGTTGATATAGGTGACACAACCTTAATTGTCAAAAAGACAGTCCTGAAAATGTTTGAAAAGGGTAAGAACCTAAACATTAATACATTTTAATGTGATGAGAAGTTATATCATAAAACATAAAATATACAAATTTCATCACTCATCAGTTCAGGTAGGCATTACAAATGGAAAAATGAATGGCCTTCTGCAATTAGTAACTGTAACATAAAATTCAGGAATCAGAGGAATAAACCATGACACAAAAGTGAACCCAAGAGGTTACCAAACCAATCACCAATGTGTGTGTAGGCCTACATGTTATTAACTTGTCTGTTTATTATTGTTGTAAATTACAGAAGAAAGACCCAGTAAAAGAGCAGCAGGAGCATCATCATCCTCTGATGATGAAAGAGGTAACCATAAGATGTTTATTTAAATATTAGTCTAAACTTTAAAAATGTTCTAGTGTTGGTTACTATAATAACTATTATATAATGTATATTCAGAACAGGAAAATGTTAATTTATTTTCATTCTTCATTGAAATACATAATATCTTGTAAAACCAAACAATATAAAAAGACAAAAAAGCAATAAAAATATTGCTTGCTTATCAACCTTACGCATCCAGAACAAAAAGTTAAAATGATAATTAAATATACAATTTCAAGTATCAATAAATCAAACACACATTTAAGAGAATATTAGTGTAACATTTAATTATTTATTCATTCATTTTTTATTTACAGGAAAGAGTCTGCTGCAAAAAATTTCTAATATCAAAAAAAAATTTAAGACAAAGCAATCAACAAAACCCAAAAAAACAAAACCTGTGGACGTAACAGTACAAATGGGCTGGTTGCATTTCAACATGAAAAAGAAGGAATATACACAAGTAAGAGCAATCAAAGGGGGAGGAACTACAACCGTACGCACCAACAGATATTCAACGATTCAAGAAATTATTGAGTTGGGTACAAACATGTTCTTTCAAAATGGAAATTCCATATTTGGAAAACTTGATCAAATGTCCGTCCATTTAGCAGATTATCGTGCAAATGTTATAGATACAGAAGATTGGAGGCTAGATAACATTTTGGAAGCAGGTGTAAAAGTACGCCTGTATCTCTGTTCTAAACTTATAAAGGTAAGAATCATAATTATGTGTATGATCTATTTGTATACAATATTCCCTTGCCTTCCCATACAATGTATTCTTCCACCTGGCAAGTTGATACATGTGTGTGCTTTTATCAGCATAATATATATTATTATTATGACTTTTTTGTTTTAATTTAGTTTTTTGGTTATTTTATTTGTATTCATTATGTCCAGCTACTGATACCCACAGCATTGTCATTTTTTTCAGTAATTTGCCTTTGGAATAATTAATAAAAAATAAATAAATATAATATATAAATAAACACATGTTATATATATTATATAATAAAGCTAAATCAAAACGATAAAGTAAAACAGCCAGAACGAAATTGCAGAGATTGGTAAGAACACTACCTTTTCTCGGTGCGAAATATGTATCTATTTAAACATTTTAATAGCATACAATATTATAGTTTTCAGTTAGTTTGCATACATTTTTTATGCTTAATTTTAAGGTTGAAACATCCGATGGCAGCTGCAGTGACAGTAGTGAACTGCCCGATCCAGGATTATTAGGTAATTTTTTTAATTCATTTCATATGATACAAAAACAAAAAATATTATAATACACATGTGTGTACTTTTTTTCCAAAATAATAGCAGGGGTACAGTTTGAAACATTGAATAGCACGATGTTTGTTTTCTTCTTGTTTTGTATTAGATATTTTATGCAGTATCTATAATATATATAAACCGATATCTTTGTTTTCAGAATGCAGCAATAATATAGTACAATAATTTGATTTGGGACATTCATTTACAAATTGTTAAAATGAACAGTATAAGTATAAAAGTTGCACATAAAAAATCGCAAATGGAAAAAATATCAAGGTTTCCAAAACTGACTCATTTGATGGAGAGTCATTTGACTGTCTCAGGGTTGTCTTTCTTATTTGTCTGGTGGGACGTACTTTATGCTATGTATCATTGTGAAATAGAAATCTTTTGATACATTGTCAAAAATGAACCAATAATTACTTTTAATTAAATTGAAGCTAACTAGTACTGTAGTTAAATCCTAATATTTAAATAAAAGATGCAGGAACTGTGTTTCTACTTATTTCCATAAAATGTTGCTTATCTGCATATGCATTTTATATATCTTCCTGTAGCCGGACCATCAAGTTCTTTCTCCACTCCAGAATCTCCACAACCGCTTGAAACTCGTACTCCAGAATCTCCACAACCGCTTGAAACTCGTACTCCACAACCTCTTGAAACTTGCAAGCCACAACCTCTTGAAACTCAACCAGCCGGAACACCAACAGTATGTATTTTCATTTAAATTGAGTTGTTTAGCATGTCACTATTTAGGCCATGACATATTTGGTTGTGATAATTTGATTTGATGTTAAAGGTAAAACTTTATTGTAAATTTATTGTTTTATCTTGATAATACAGTATCAATAAGAAATTTTTCTTACAAAAAACGCAGCTTGAATATTTACAGCATTACACATAAGTAATATACAAAATTAATTACAACATGACATTTGACTTACCAAAAAACTAAACTCCTCTTTTAACACTAATTAATAGTGTTATAAGGCAAATTTATTTTGCATTATTTAATATTATTAAAAACATAACGCAAATGAAAAGTGTGGATCACCAACCAAAACTAAGAAAAGTATAGGTCTAGGCCTTACATGTAGTCTGGTAAAAAATCACCTGCACCATGGTATAAAAATGTACCCAAATAATATAATATAATATCATCTTTAGGTCCTATGTATATTGTTATAACATTTGTTATTGCTAAGTGTTTAGCCAGGCCATGGACCTACCTATAAAATGCATTATTATTGAATTAAAAAAAAAGTATTACATGTTTTACATTAATCCACGCTAATATTGCAATCTTTATATAACCATATATCTGCTAAGCAAAGAAACTCTTATATGAATTTCAACATTATTTAGAAATATCAGTTTAAAAACTAAACTACGAAAGAGAAACATATACACTGTATTTTACTTAACTATAGTGAAGTGCACACTCTTTCAGATAGACTCTCTATTCCCAGATGCACATCCAAATACTCCTTTTTTTAGCCTTAGTAAACTATAAGCTACCGCATTGTAACTGTTTCCTAATGCTTTCGTTCTCATGAATATAACTGCCTAAAGAAGCAGTACGAAAATACATTCTATAAAACATTTTTTTTCAGTATATTTCTATTTTGAATACCTCATTGGCAAGGTATATTCTATGCATTTGGTAAAAGATATTTCAAATTTTACCAAAATGGTTTAAATCATTAAACGACACTATTAAAGGCTATGTTGTTTATTTAATTTTGCTTTTTTTTACATTTTAACCAGCTCTAAATTTGTTTCGTTTTACCTAAGATATGCAACTTTTATTTCATTTATACAGATTATTTTCAAGACATCTCCTGAGGACTTATGCGGCATATGCTGTGATAGGCAAAAAAGTTGTTTTTTTATCACATGTGGACATACAATTTGTTTGCCATGCGCAACATACTTTGAGGAAACTAACACCAAGGAATGTCCTTTTTGTAAACAAGTAATTACTACTGTTCGCCACTTGTACTGAAAGTACATATGAATATCTGGTTGGTGTTTTTTTTAAACTGTTTTTATTTTTTTATTTATTACAATAATGTTCTTAAGGTTTATTTTAACAGAATATATTATTCATACCTCGTTTTATTTTAATTGGTGTTATGCTCAACGAATAATTATATGGTTATTATAGTCAATATAATTGATAAATAGAAACCTGTTATATACGGTACTATACTAAAAAGGAATGTTTTTTTTTAAATAGTTTAAAAATTGTTTAAATCAGATTGTAATTATATTTACTAATATTGCTAATTTTGGTGATGAGAGCTTAAACTAATTTTAGAATTATATATCTTAATAAAAAGTACATCAATCACTGATAATAAATAATTTAAAAAATTGAAAAAAACATTAACAATGAGTCTTATGTTGTTATTTCATGTTTAAAAAAATGTATAATACATTCCATATAATTGGAGATAAAAACTGCCACTTTCTGACCAGATTGCTAAATATTCGTATAGTATGAAAATATTCGCCCAACAGCTACCGAGATATAAAATGTGCTCTGAGTCAACAATATTTGTACCTGTTATATGTCAAAGTTCAAAATAATAATTATTGTCATTGTATTGGTTTTTATTGTATCAGAGCAATATAAACTAATTCTTTAAGAGTAATTTATGATCAAAATATCACATTCATGACCAGTGGTTGCTGAGATCACATGACAATTTTCTTGATAAGTGGTCAAAAAGGGGTTTAAGGTCACTTTGGAAAAAGATGTTCATTAGAATGAATAGAAATATAGGTCTTATGAGTATGTTGAAACCAACTTTTTTTCAGTACACCCAGTAGTTCTGCAACCATGTTAACATTTGGACCGGTCTGTACTGACCAAGCATTCCCAATGTTTTTTTCAGCCAACAGCAAAAAATTGATTTATATTGATATTAAGGAAGCAAAAAAAAAACCATATGAATAATAGTTATTGATGTTATTTATGCTAGATGATGCAGGTAAACCCTTTCTGGCTCCCCAAGTGTGTAAATTCATTTGACCATTGTTATGCTCTCCCTTCCTTATATTATAATCCTGGATTTTGAAATAACAGACAGACCGCGGACCAAGAAAAATTTGTAGGCAAAATTCAAAGAATAATGTGTTGATAATCCTAAGCAATTGCCTTAATAAAAACTTAAACGACATCAACGTGGGGGTAAGAAAAATAATGGTCAGAATGCTTCCGGTAATAACACTATAAATAGATTAACAAAACCTAGATTTTATGAAATAGAAAAATATTTAACTCAATAATAAAGTAGAACTACTTGGTATATCTGAAACATTTCTTAATGATAATAATTCTAACTTTAATGTTAATGGATATAATTGGAAATCTAAAATTAGAAAATAGGAGTGGGGGTGGGATTGGCTTTTTTATATCTATTTCTGACAACTTCTTAGACTCGGCATGAATGACACCCTTGAAAGACTTTGGGTTAAAGTTTGCAGCGATAGTGGCAAACCAGTATGTCTGTGTGGCTTATTTCCTTGTAGAAGGAGTTAACAATGAACTATAAACCTATGAACTTTATGTCCAATTATTATTCTAAATCATTAGAATAGAAAATGATGAGGATGATCCAAATATTTTATTGATGGGAGATTTCAATGCGAGAATTGGAAGTAATACCAAATGGTGATCCCATAACAAACTCAAATGGTAATCGGTTACTTAACTAAGAACAATGCAAACCTTACCATCTAAACTGCACTATCTTTGTGAGGAAAAGTTTACATGGTGTAAGGTAACCAAAAGAGCACAATGGATTATTTGTTGTGTTCTAAATGGTTAATTAACCATACACAATCAGTTTTAATTGACGAAAAAGGAGAGTTTAATTTTGGTATTGATCATAATCTATGTTGTTAACCCTTGGTATTACTCTTACCAAAATAAACTAAAATGATTTCACTTTATATCAAGAGAAATTACTGGTTGGGGTGTTTCTAATTTTTACCCCTGATTCAATTTCGGAATCTTGGACAAATATTATTATGGAAGCAGCAAAAGGGGGTACTAAATTGCAAACAAAAACACGCCGGTGGCGTAAATGTGCTAACTCAAATAGGAATAATAATAATATAGACAATAGTGATGATAGTTGTGACGATCTATGGAATCTGTAATTAGAAAAACGACATAAAGTCACAATGCTTATTAAAAATAAAATACAAGAAAAAAGGGTTAACAATTCAATAGAAAAAGCAAATGAAGGAGGTCCTTCTTGTAAAGATTTTTGGAAAAACTTAGGAGGCAATAGCATGAAGTGTAACATCATGGATTTTGATTGCATCCAAATTCCTGATTCTGAGGAAATAAAATTTTATAAGAAAACGATAAATCAATGTGTCTTACTGGGAAAACTTGGGCAAATGCAATATGATTTTGAAGGATTGTAATGCTTTTCTAACCAATTGCTTTGTTAAAGAAATCAGAAATAACCTTTCTCTTGAATATGACAACCAAGCTGATAATATTATAATGAAGAGTTCCTAAATGATACTTTTTATTGATTTTGATGTTGTAAAAGAAGCAGTATCCTTATTTATTACCGAAAAAGAACAAATCCCTGGTTTGGACAATATTACAAATGAATTACTGAAGAATGGAGGAAACGTCTGTATCAATAAAACATTACTTGGCCTTTTAAAGAAAATTATTGAATTGGAAGAAATCCCAAAAGACTGGAATATTATTATTTCTATTCATAAGAAAGGTAGCCATAGAATTTAGACAACTATCTTTTAACATTACTAATTATCTTGAAAATAATGATATCGGAAGTTCCGGGAGGTTTTCGTGCAACTTATAGATGTGAAGATCATATGTTTACATTCAAAAGTATTGCTGCTTGCAGACTTAAAGAAAATAAACACACCTATGGCCTTCCTGGACTTCCGTAAAGCTTTTGACAGTGTCTGGCTAAACGGTTTATTCAAAGCTGTTTGGTCATCAGGTGTATAAGGGGTAAGATTTGGCAATAACTTGATAAACTTTATGAAGATGCTAAAGGTTCTGTTAGAGTTGGAAATATAGTCACTGCATTTTTTGACATTGAACATGACAGGGTGTAAAGCAAGGTTGTGTTCTTTCTCCAATCTTATTTAACATCTTTATTAATGAATTATAGAAAATGCTTGTATCAAACAATCTAGGTATTAGAATAAACAACACCTCGATAGGAAGATTATTCTGGGCAGATGACATTGAAGAAGTCAAACTTTAATTTTGATAAATCCAACGTTCTTGTTTTTACTCGGGGTACCCGTGTCTAGTACTCTTTTTCTTCTTCTATCGAGTAAAAAGTGCGATTTATGAAGTACTACTCATTCCTTATAGTTGTATTGTTGAGCTGGGATTTGGCATGAATATACTACATGGACATGTTCTCAAATCTATAGAGCCGGATTTTTAAATTTCACACCGGATGCAGCCATATGACGTCTCGAAGATGGTACCGTATAGCCGTATTTGGTAGCGAGGTTATTGATGTGTGATAAATTTATTGTTGAAGCATATTTCTAGAAAACTTAATGACAATGTACAGTTCCAAAATGTAATCACAAAATGCAACAGGCTTAGCTTATATTAAATCATTAATTGACAAATGTAATAATTTAAATAGAGTATATTATGGAGATATATTATGGATATATTACCGCAATTAATTACGGATCAGCTGTTTGGTGCTCTTTAAATAAAACTAATATTGAAAACTAGAAAAATTACAATTGCAGATGGCTAGATATATAATCTTAAAGCGTCAAGGAATACACCGCGTGCAGCATTATATGGCGAACTAGGTTGTTTGCCAATAAATGTTGCACATGATTGCTTGCGTATACAAAATTTTAATCGAAATGTACATATGGAATCCCACCGTTGGCCAACATTTTTTGCTTAATACTCTGCTTCAACTTATTTGTAATAAGAATGATTTTCGTTTTAAATTTTTAATATGTTTACGTAATGTTTTTTTTTCTTCAAATGTGACAAATTAATTTGTGACACTATTGATAATCCAAATGTAGATACGAACAGCTTTATTTTGTCAAAGGTTAAAGAGCAAGCTTATACTGACTGGAGAAACGATCTTGCACTAATAAAATCCTCTCTATCAGATTATCAAATTGTTAAAGAAATTCCCTACTTAGAAAAATATTTGCTTCAACCATTAGAAATTAAAGCGCAAGTATGAAATTTGTTGCGTTCCAACACGCTACCTTTAAATAGACGAATATCAAGCTGAACCAAAGAAAATAAAGCGGGTTTATGTCCTCTTTGTAATTGTAAAGCTACTAAAGATCTCAGGCATTTCCTTTTCTCATGCCCCGCCCTACAGAATATTAGACTGGAGGAATTGGCAATGCTTAAGCAGGATCTATCGAGTGCAATTGATGTATGGAACGCATTTTTATATGGATCGTTAGATCAAAAATTATGTTCTTGGTGCATCCATTTAACCTTTCTGCAAATATTGAGGTTGCATTCGTTAAACGGGCGTGGACGAAAAGAAATGAAAGCTAGTTCTTTGCATCTTACAATACTTCAATCCTGTATTACTTTTTTATCAGTTTGTATATATACTTTGTTTATATTTTTTGTTTTTCTCTTGTAAATATTTTTGTTAATTGAATTTTTCATTCTTTTGTACTTTTATTTTAACTTTTACTTTATTATGGACGCACCTTTTTATTCGAGAAGTGTGCCACTGTTTCAAAAGTGTAGGCTTTCCAAGTAAATTATTATTATTTAATGTTAAATATGATGCTATGGTTGGTCGGTTTGGTTAAAACAGAAAACTCTCAAATGCGACGCTAAATTAATTCATCTTTTGTACTTAAAGTGCTCTACCATTTTAATGGTAATAATTGCTAAGTTCTTGTCTTTAATGATACGCCTATTATAGTGTGGATAATCAATTTTAACAGCTTGTTCTGAAATATGAAACAACAGCCAATACAAAATTACAATTAAAGATATAACTAAAAATAAAATCAACTATGGTCCTGTTTATTAATAATGAATAGGGCTCTCAATAGTTATAATTTGTACATCTGCAAAATTTAAACAAATATTATAAAGGATTGTATGCATACAATAATGCCTCTGTATATGAGTATACTGTAAGTTTTCTACTCACAACTACTCTTTCTAAAAGGGAAACTTGTGGAAAGAACTAAAATTACTATTTCAATACTTTTCAGATTTTTATTTTGCATGAAAATGAAAAAAATGAAAATAATAAGCCTCTATTAAATTTATAACGTTCTGACTTAGAAACCAATATCATTTTCATCAAAAATATCGATAATATGAAGTAACAATTGTGTACTTTCTTCAAACGAATTTGGCATCGTATAATTATCCACATCATTTCCAATGACTTCAGCAAGTCCAGCAGCAAAGACCGGAGAGCATCCATACTTTGGAGGTTCATCGCAGTAGTTACGGTTTACCTCCTCAATATCATCATCAGAAAATCGCAATGGAAATTTATAATCTCTTGTTCCATATATTTCGGGTAAGAAATACAGGACGTCTGGTTTCCCACATGGGACTTCCAGATTAGTTTGATTGCGAATTCGATGTTGATTCCACATTTCGGCTATGCGAGAAACATCCCTCTGGATTAAGTCGTTAAAACAGAATCTAATACATTCAATGTGAAGTTCATTAGATGTATCTACCAGTCCCCTGTCTCGAAGATCTTTCAAGTGATTAATCCAAAAGCGAGTACAAAGACGCTGTAAGTAAGACCAAAAGGCCTCGATACGCTGATTTGCCACGGATCTGCCATACAAGAAACTTTTGGCACCACTCATTGAATCGCGATCATTTGATCTTAACGCTACCTGAATGAGTCTAATCAAAGAGTTCTCGGTTCCTCTGTCAGCACGGATAACTCTAGGTACTCCGTGTATTTTCTGCACATATTCTAAAAAGAACTGTGCTATATATCTCGGATTCTTATTGCTGGGACAAACTTTGATCCACAATAGTCTTCTTGAGTATCCATCTATTGCAGCATGTACTGAAATTCCAAAAGGTTTTAATTTGTCAAATCCGTCAACATGTATCATGTAATTGGGACCTTTATTGGAGTAAAGGCGACGTCGAAAAGCTCTGGTCCATCTTGAGTCCACCCTTTCAGGATCTAACTCTCGAAGAATTATTCTCACAGTCTCCTGGGATACACTTAAGTGGTAACGTGTGGTTATCAAACGCCACATAAAACGGTAACCCACAGAATCCGGCAAATTATTTAGAGCACTTTGTACGACTTCCACTACATCTTCTAACGGTGAATGTACTCGACGGCGTAGACTTAACCTTGCCGATATATGTCGTATTTGACGTAAGCTTAAAACTATGTCATGTCTTAAAAGCAGAAACCCGATTATTTCGACTGCAGTGTATCCAGCATAAAAGTAATGTTCTATTAACTCTTCTCTCGTAAAATCAGCGTTGTATCTTTCCAGTAGTTCTGCTGCCGTATACAATCCCGGAGCCGATACACATGGGAATGCGATTATCAAGTACACAAAAACCTGGTATAGGAAGTAAGATTAGAACAATTATTTTGGCATTCCAAAGATTTTATTTTTCTGCCAAGGATAGCCATTTTCAAGTACTAAATAAATAAAACATAATTATTTGATTTGATTGAAATATAGTCGACATTATCACACAGACAAAGCCTACCTACAACTCTGCCTACAGTTTAAATAGGATCTACAATACATTAGTCTATCATAAAGAAAACAATTTATGACGTAGGCCTACGGTACTATACACGGAGGGTACCGTATTTTATTTTATTTTTCAAAACTGCTTTGAAATGTTTTACTATAAACATATATTATTGGTTTTATATTATAAATAAAATACTAGGCCTAGGTCAAAATATAAATGGTAGGCCCTAATATAGGCCCAGACCAAGCTTGTTGGGCACGGGACTGGTTAATAGTGTGGCCTCAAATCAATAAGAATTCATATTCACTGCAGTGTACCCTAACTCAAGATTTAACAAAAGAGTATTGTAAATCTAAGCTTAAGTTAATAATTCTTACCTTCTTATAAAACATATACATGACAGCACTTCAGTGTAGAACTAACCGTTGAAACCAAACGAGCGGAATTATGGACACGTCAATTTGTCAATACATGCTTTGCTTGGCGATAATGAATCTAGTCATACCGTTGTTTCTATATTAGCATGGCAATAATCTATCTTGTCATGTCAACATACACTCTTGTGTGAAGTCAACTTGGCAAGATAATCTATCTTATCATGTCGACATAATTTTTTTGGTAAAGTCAACTTGGCAAGATAATCTATCTCGTCATGTCGACATAAACCTATTTTGTGAATTCAATTTGGCAAGATAATCTATCTGGTCATGCCGACATGCAATTTTGGTAACGTCAACTTGGCAAGATAATGTATCTCGTCATGAGATGACGACATATAATAGTTATTATGTCGATATAATAGCCATATTTATGTCGACTTGACAAGATATATTATCTCAACAAGTCGCCAAGTGGATGGCACTTGGACGCTTCAAGCGTCGAAGTAAAGTCAACTTGGCAAGTTAATCTATCTGGTCTAGTCGACATGTATTTATTAGGATGTCAACTTGGCAAGATAAGCTATCTCGCCATGTAGACATGTAATGGTTACTATGTCGACATAATAGTCATATTTATGTCGACTTGGCAAGATAAATTATCTCGACAAGTCGCCAAGTGAATGGCACTTTAACGCTTCCGTACATTTTTATATATTTTATGATGTAAATTATTTTATTTGCTATTTTGTTGTTATTATATTACAAATAGTTTAAGACTTAAAGTAGAACTGAAAAATCTTTATATAATTATAATAATCATGAAGTATACAAAAAAAACTAGATAAAATATTTTTCTGACACATTAATAATAATAATACATTTTACTCTGTTATGTTAGGTTTACAATATATACTATATATTATTCATTATTATGATATTACAGGTATAACATTCTCAATGCAGTAAATAATCCTAATTACAGTATTTTTATTGATAAACAAGAAACAAAAAGTGATTAATTGATATTGCAACTTAATTCTGTAGTAAATTTGTTGCAGTTAAGTTCATTAATTTACATCATTGTCTACCTTTGTTACAGTATCTTTACATAGTAATTTATGTAATCTTAGGAATCGTTATACAGAGTCTTGAAAATAATTGCATTTTGAAATGAGTAAATTGTTTCATTTTTGATCCAATATAAGAAAACAAATAAGTATGTAATAAGTATGTGTAAATGTGTGTATGTAATGTCATACAGTAATTGTGTATTATTGTAAATAAAACAATTACCTTAGGCCTATTTTGCAATGACAATGATGCCCCCGGCTGTTGTATGAGGAATGTCACTATTTCCAAGGTACACTTTCCATAATACATATACAAATGAAGTGGAGTGTCTCCATCCTTGATGAACAAAATCATAATCATAAGTTTAATAATATTGATAAAATCTATATAAGTAATTGATAAGTGCTAAATAGACAAACAATAAATGTATAGCAAAACACATCATCTTATCACAAATGGTAAAATATACGTAGTCCTGAAAATAATTAATTTTGAAATAAATAAATCATTTCCTTTTTGTTGATCCAATACAAGAAAACAAATAAGTATGTAATAAGTATAAATAATAAATATAATAAATAAACAAATAAGTATGTGTAAGTTTGTGTATGTAATGTCATACAGTAAGTGTATAATAGAACACATATTATAGTAAGAAGGCTATCAAAGGCAATGCAATGATCCATATTAGGTGAAATGCCTTTTAATGAACCAATCAATTTATGGTACATTTTTATATGTTTTATGATGTAAATTATTTTATTTGCTATTTTGTTGTTATTAATATATTACAAATAGTTAAAGACTTAAAGTAGAACTGAAAAAATCTTTATATAATTATAATAATCATGAAGTTTAAAAAAAAAACTAGATAAAAGATTTTTCCGACACATTAATAATTATACATTTTACTCTGTTATGTTAGGTTTACAATATATACTATATATTATTCATATTATGATATTATACCATTCTCAATGCAGTAAATAATCCTAATTACAGTATTTTTATTGATAAACAAGACACAGGAAGTGATTAATTGACATTGCAACTTAATCCTGTAGTAAATTTTTTGCAGTTAAGTTCATTTATAATTTACATCATCATTGTCTACCTTTGTTACAGTATCTTTACATAGTAATTTATGCAATCTTATGAATTGTTATACTTAGTCGTGAAAATAATTTCATTTTGAAATGAGTAAATTATTTCTTTTTTGTTAATCCAATACAAGAAAACAAAAAAGTATTTAATAAGTATGTGTAAATGTGTGTATGTACTGTCATACAGTAATTGTGTATTATTGTAAATAAAACAATTACCTTATTTTGCAATGACAATGATGCCCAATGCTGTTGTATGAGGAATTTCACTATTTCCAAGGTACACTTTCCATAACACAGATAAAAATGAAGTGGAGTGTTTCCATTCTTGATAAACAAAATCATAATCATAAGTTCAATAATATTGCTATATAAGTAATTGATAAGTGCTAAATAGACACAAAAAAAAGTATGTAATAAATGTATGTAAGTTTGTGTGTGTACTGTCATAAAGTAATTGTGTATTATTGTAAATAAAACAATTACCTTATTTTGCAATGACAATGATGCACCATGCTGTTGTATGAGGACTTCCACTATTTCCAAGGTACAATTTATCATATTTCCCACATACAAATGAAGTGGAGTGTCTCCATCCTTGATGAACAAAATCATAATCATAAGTTCAATAATATTTATAAAATCTATATAAGTAATTGATAAGTGCTAAATAGACACACAAAAAAAGTATGTAATAAATGTATGTAAGTTTGTGTATGTACTGTCATAAAGTAATTGTGTATTATTGTAAATAAAACAATTACTATAGCAAAACACATCTCATCACAGATGGTAAAGTATACTGTGTGTATTCTCTTGCAACTTAATCCTGTAGTAAATTTGTTGCAGTTAAGTTCATTATAATTTACATCATTGTCTACCTTTGTTACAGTATCTTTACATAGTAATTTATGCAATCTTAGGAATCGTTATACTTAGTCGTGAAAATAATTTCATTTTGAAATGAGTAAATTATTTCTTTTTTGTTAATCCAATACAAGAAAACAAATAAGTATGTATATAAGTATGTGTAAATGTGTGTATGTACTGTCATACAGTAATTGTGTATTATTGTAAATAAAACAATTACCTTATTTTGCAATGACAATGATGCACCATGCTGTTGTATGAGGAATTCCACTATTTCCAAGGTACAATGTTGATAATACACATACAAATGAAGTGGAGTGTCTCCATTCTTGATGAACAAAATTATAATCATAAGTTCAATATATTAATAACAGCTATATTAGTAATTGATAAGTGCTATATAGACAACAACAAAAAAGTATGTAATAAATGTATGTTCGTTACAGTATCTTTACATAGTAATTTATGCAATTTTATGAATTGTTATACTTAGTCTTGAAAATAATTTCATTTTGAAATGAGTGAATTATTTCTTTTTTGTTGATCCAATACAATAAACAAATAAGAATGTAATAAGTATGTGTAAATGTGTGTATGTACTGTCATACAGTAATTGTGTGTATTATTGTAAATAAAACAATTACCTTATTTTGCAATGACAATGATGCCCCATGCTGTTGTACGAGGACTTTCACTATCTCGAAGGTATAATATATATTTCCCACATACAAATGAAGTGGAGTGTTTCCATCCTTGATGAACAAAATCATAATCATAAGTTCAATAATATTGATAACAGCTATATAAGTAATTGATAAGTGCTAAATAGACAAACAATAAATGTATAGCAAAACACATCATCTTATCACAAATGGTAAAATATACCTAGTCCTGAAAATAATTAATTTTGAAATAAATAAATCATTTCCTTTTTGTTGATCCAATACAAGAAAACAAATAAGTATGTAATAAGTATAAATAATAAATATAATAAATAAATATTAATAAGTATGTTTAAGTTTGTGTATGTAATGTCATACAGTAAGTGTATAATAGAACACATATTATAGTAAGAAGGCTATCAAAGGCAATGCAATGATCCATATTAGGTGAAATGCCTTTTAATGAACCAATCAATTTATGGTACATTTTTATATATTTTATGATGTAAATTATTTTATTTGCTATTTTGTTGTTATTATTATTACAAATAGTTTAAGACTTAAAGTAGAACTGAAAAATCTTTATATAATTATAATAATCATGAAGTTTAAAAAAAAAACTAGATAAAATATTTTTCTGACACATTAATAATTATACATTTTACTCTGTTATGTTAGGTTTACAATATATACTATATATTATTCATATTATGATATTATAACATTCTCAATGCAGTAAATAATCCTAATTACAGTATTTTTATTGATAAACAAGACACAGGAAGTGATTAATTGACATTGCAACTTAATCCTGTAGTAAATTTTTTGCAGTTAAGTTCATTTATAATTTACATCATTGTCTACCTTTGTTACAGTATCTTTACATAGTAATTTATGCAATCTTATGAATTGTTATACTTAGTCGTGAAAATAATTTCATTTTGAAATGAGTAAATTATTTCTTTTTTGTTAATCCAATACAAGAAAACAAAAAAGTATTTAATAAGTATGTGTAAATGTGTGTATGTACTGTCATACAGTAATTGTGTATTATTGTAAATAAAACAATTACCTTATTTTGCAATGACAATGATGCACCATGCTGTTGTATGAGGAATTCCACTATTTCCAAGGTACAATTTATATTTCCCACATACAAATGAAGTGGAGTGTCTCCATCCTTGATGAACAAGATCATAATCATAAGTTCAATAATATTTATAAAATCTATATAAGTAATTGATAAGTGCTAAATAGACACAAAAAAAGTATGTAATAAATGTATGTAAGTTTGTGTATGTACTGTCATACAGTAATTGTGTATTACTAGATGGTACGCTCGCTTCGCTCGCGTACCATCTAGGTCGTGCCCACAGATGGTTCTCGAATACACAGTAATTTCAGCGTAACAAAACTGGCGATTTCAAATGTACGTACCGCAGGACTATAGGCCTATACATTGTCGTTTACAGAAACGAATAAATAGACACGATGATTTATGTAGTCAACTAAAATTAGCACCCTGGGAATTACTTCCGAAGGAGAAACTTATCACAAAATGAGTCCAAGTTTTTGATTTGGACTCATTTAAAGAAACCCAATTTGTGTTTGTATGTAACATTAGGGTTGAGAGGGATGGGAAAGCGGATAGGTACGAAGAGGAACAATTTTTAAATATATTCTTTATCCACTCAGTAACGAAATATTTTTTTCATGTTTTATAGGCCTATAAATAATATACCTCTAAATACAGTAAAACATTTGCGATTTAATACTTTTTTTATTTTATTTATTTATTTATTTCTTTTAAATATTCATTGTACACTAATTTTCCCCGTGTATGGCAAGAGATTCCTAATTATATTAGAGAACATTCTTTATTTAGTTTAGTTAAAACTGTCACTGTCATAATCGATTGAAATATTAAAGTACCATGTCACGATACACCACTACGACGTTTATATTTGGTAATTATTAATTAATACAAACGTTGAGAAAGAACTGTCAGTATAAAGCTTATTTGTATATAATAATGTGTTTATATATCTAACAGTAGAGCCTATCCACAATCTGGCAAGTTTATTCTCAAAGGGCCCATATATTTACCTACCGTATGTGTTAAACCAAGGGCTCATAAATTTACCTACAGTACTTGTGTTAAACCAAACTCTGGCAGACTGAGAGATTGGGATGTTCCATTCATCGCAAATCAATAGATTTGTATAATCGTATATTAAATCTATCAAAATAGTATTTTTTAAAGAAAATCGGCCTGTCTTCAACATTATGATGGTGTACTCTAGCTGTTCAACCGGTTTTCAGCTATTAAAAACAATTATCGTAGGAGGAGATAGGAAAATGCGAAGCCTCCTCGCATTTTTGTGGCGGGTATTTTTCAAGACGGACATCCATTATACAGTGTATACCACGGTCGGAAAACACCCCTATTTGGGGCAAATCTTGGAACCTAAATTCGTTTTAACCGTCAATAACTTATTATCTAACTTAATTTAATTAGTAAACAGGGTTACATAAGGTGGTTAAAATCAGTACCGAAAGTACGAACCAACTTTATATACCATCGAGTAAAAATTATAGAAGTAAGGCGCGATTTACCGAATTTTGCCCTTACGTAAATTTATATATAGATTGTAAATAAAACAATTTCTATAGCAAAACACATCTCATCACAGATGGTAAAGTATACTGTGTGTATTCTCTTGCAACTTAATCCTGTAGTAAATTTGTTGCAGTTTAAGTTCATTAATTTACATCATTGTCTACTTTTGTTACAGTATCTTTACATAGTAATTTATGTAATCTTAGGAATCGTTATACTTAGTCGTGAAAATAATTTCATTTTGAAATGAGTAAATTATTTCTTTTTTGTTAATCCAATACAAGAAAACAAAAAAGTATTTAATAAGTATGTGTAAATGTGTGTATGTACTGTCATACAGTAATTGTGTATTATTGTAAATAAAACAATTACCTTATTTTGCAATGACAATGATGCCCCATGCTGTTGTATGAGGAATTTCACTATTTCCAAGGTATAATATCTACTACTCACATACAAATGAAGTGGAGTGTTTCCATCCTTGATAAACAAAATCATAATCATAAGTTCAATAATATTGATTAACAGCTATATAAGCAATTGATAAATGCTAAATAGCCAAAGAATAAATCTATAGCAAAACACATCTCATCACAAATGGTAAAGTACACTGTGTGCATTCTCGTGCAACTTAATCCTGTAGTAAATTTGGTGCAGTTAAGTTCATTATAATTTACATCATTGTCTACCTTTGTTACAGTATCTTTACATAGTAATTTATGCAATCTTATGAATTGTTATACTTAGTCTTGAAAATGATTTCATTTTGAAATGAATAAATTATACATATCTTTTTGTTGATATAATACAAGAAAAAAAAAGTATGTAATAAATGTATGTAAGTTTGTGTATGTACTGTCATACAGTAATTGTGTATTATTGTAAATAAAACAATTACCTTATTTTGCAATGACAATGATGCACCATGCTGTTGTATGAGGAATTTCACTATTTCCAAGGTACAATGTTGATAATACACATACAAATGAAGTGGAGTGTTTCCATCCTTGATAAACAAAATCATAATAATAAAGTTCAATAATATTGATAACAGCTATATAAGTAATTGATAAGTGCTAAATAGACAACCAATAAATCTATAGCAAAACACATCTCATCACAAATGGTAAAGTATACTGTGTGTATTCTCTTGAAACTTAATCCTGTAGTAAATTTGTTGCAGTTAAATTAATTATAATTGACATCATTGCCTACCTTTGTTACAGTATCTTTACATAGTAATTTATGCAATCTTATGAATTGTTATACTTAGTCGTGAAAATAATTTCATTTGAAATGAGTAAATTATTTCTTTTTTGTTAATCCAATACAAGAAAACAAATAATGTAATAAGTATGTGTAAATGTGTGTATGTACTGTCATACAGTAATTGTGTATTATTGTAAATAAAACAATTACCTGATTTTGCAATGACAATGATGCCCCATGGTGTTGTATGAGGAATTCCACTATTTCCAAGGTACAATTTCCATAAAGCAGAGACAAATGAAGTGGAGTGTTTCCATCCTTGATGAATAAAATCATAATAATACAGTAATAATTATTATTATTATATTATTATTGACTGGTATATCTTTATTCAAAAATGTAAGTGTTTATTAGTGAAACAAGGCCAACAGCCATTAAGTCGCGTGCTACAATGCATAGTGATACCGGACCGACAGACAAACAGACCGACAGACAGACAGACCGACAGACAGACGGACCGACCGACATAGTGAACTATACTGATCGAAATTACTGAACATGTTTAAAAATGTTGAAATGTTTAAAAACATTTATATTTTTTTAATTTACACGTGCGTAGCCTGTCACTTTTGACGTGCTCGTATAACGTAATTTCGAGTTGAAAAGTAAGTCAAGAAAAGAGAAATCGGGCAAGAAGAGTGCGCAATAACATTTAACGCGCAGTGCGCGCGCAAAAATCTGCGCACTCATGGCAATTTTGTAAACGCTTAAAATTGCCTGAAACGTACTCTTATTTCATCGAAAATAAATTTTGAAAATTTTAAGCGCGCTTACGCATGCGTTACATGAGCTACGCACGTAATTGTATTGCCATATGATGATTTATGCCCTGAAATTTATGAGTACCAAATTTTATTTAATTGTGATTCATGGTTGTTAAGATATGATTACAAACGTGATTTCGTTAAATCGTGCGTAGACCACGTAATTTTTTATTGCGCACCGTGAAAACATAACCACATCGATTCCTGGCCATAAGGAATATTCTGTGAAAAATTGACTTAGCTAGATTAAACTGATATCAAGATAAGGTCATAAAGCGATAAAACGCATAGTGATACCGGACCGACAGACAGACAGACAGACAGACCGACAGACAGACCGACAGACAGACCGACAGACAGACAGACCGACCGACATAGTGAACTATAGAGTCGCTTCCACGCGACTAAAAATTAACTTATTTTGCAATGTTAATGATGAACCTTGATTTATAAAGAATGTCACCATTTCCAAGGTATACCTTCTATAACGCAGATACAAATGAAGTGGAGTGTCTCCATCCTTGATAAACAAAATCGTAATCATAAGTTCAATAATATTTATAAAATTGCTAAAGTGCTAAATAGACGACCAATAAATGTATAGCAAAACACATCTCATCACAAATGGTAAAGTATACTGTGTGTATTCTCTTGCAACTTAATCCTGTAGTAAATTTGTTGCAGTTAAGTTCATTATAATTTACATCATTGTCTACCTTTGTTACAGTATCTTTACATAGTAATTTATGCAATCTTATGAATTGTTATACTTAGTCTTGAAAATAATTTCATTTTGAAATGAGTAAATTATTTCTTTTTTGTTAATCCAATACAAGAAAACAAATAAGTATGTAATAAGTATGTGTAAATGTGTGTATGTATAGTGTCATACAGTAATTGTGTATTATTGTAAATAAAACAATTACCTTATTTTGCAATGACAATGATGCACCATGCTGTTGTATGAGAAATTCCACTATTTCCAAGGTACAATGTTGATAATGCACATACAAATGAAGTGGAGTGTTTCCATCCTTGATGAATAAAATCATAATCATAAGTTCAATATATTGATAACAGCTATATAAGTAATTGATAAGTGCTAAATAGCCAACCAATAAATCTATAGCATAGCGTCATTTCATACAAGTGTGTTTTGTAAAAAGGAAACGTTCTCTGTAAATCTAAACTATGCATAATGTATGATTCTTTTTATATACCTCATCAGTAGTTTTTAAAATATCTGGATGTTTCCTGCAAATTTGTTCAATTTTCTTCAAGTCCTCATTACGCATAGCTTGTCTCAAATATTCCCTGTCAAAATGCAAGAAATAATGCATTACTGTATTACCAGAGATTTGATGAGAATAACAGTTCAGGATAATAATATTTATAATTTTATAAGAAAATCGTACCGTAGTGTTTTTTTTAAATTTTAATCTTGTAAATAATTATGTATGTTTACACTTAATTCAGCCAAGGATGTTTTTCAGGCACAGCCATAAATAAAATTATAAACACAAAAGAAGGAAACCATTAAAAATATAATAATGTAGGTTAGTAAACTCATTTCACATTGTTTTTCAATTATTATACTTCTTATGCATTTGAGAATGAATATCTAGATGGTGGATTTATAATAAAATTTAAAAATCCGTCCGTTTCACTTATTCTGATTAGTATAAAATGAAATTCAAGTTTTAATTATTTCTATATTTTTTAATGTTAGTGTATACATCGAGTCTTCTTGATTTTAATTAAAAAATAAAAACAACATACCAAGCATTCTGAATTGAAGACATACTGCGTATTCATTTACCAGTATTTGTGTGCCAATGACTTAGTAAAAAAAGAAAATAGGAAAGGCAAGTAATAAATTATGTAATCTCTTCTGATAAAACTATTTTTTTTTCTTCTCATTTTCTGTCTGAATAATTCTTTTCTGGGTACTTTTTAGGCATCAGTTTCAGTTTAAGCATTCAAATAGTTTTACTTTATAAGGGTCCCTTTATAATCAATAACACTAATTGTTTAGGTTACTGATTATTAGTTTTTGCTAGATTGACCACATAAATAAATATTAACAAATAACTTTTGTCATAGGCCTACTGAATCAAACTAAAAAGCAATACAATAACTACTACTGTCTGTAAGTAACCTATATAGTATGGTACAAAAGAGGTACTATATATCCTTTCGCCTAAATGCCAATTTAAACAGACGAGAGGTAACGGTAATAAAAATATAGAATCTTTGTTATTCCTTTTGACCATTTACACACAAAATGCGGAGTGGACAGGCGGTTTCCGTTCAGGATATATTATACGTTGGACAAGCTACGCGGTTTCCCACTTACTGTCTCAACGTTTGTCTGTGTAAATTGGCCTTAATAGTACTCGATACTGAAATAGTGTATCTGACTCTTGTTAACAAACAATAGGCCTGTATTACCATCGTGTAAAGAAAGACTGTACTGGTATTTCCAAAAAATGTACCAACAATTTAACTACTATTATGCAACAGAAAAACTTACATATAATTACTGCACTTTCAGTAAAACTGTGTTACTTTAAAAACTATTATTTTATACTTACATAACTTGTTCAGGTGGAAACATTTACTCATAGAGATATTATAGTGACCATCTCTATGATTTACTTAACAGTCATGGGATTGTGACAGAACCTGTCTCCTGACTGATGATGGTACAGTTATCTCAAGCTAATAAACTTTAGACTTTACTTTGGCTACAGAGTAAACTTTTATCTTTGGTGAAGATAAATAATGCCTATTGTTTAAAACTATAAACACCATGTTTACAAAACTTGAGGTTATCATAAGGTTAACAAAGACTGGCTATAAAATATTCATAGTTAGATGTAATTAACACAAATACAATTGTATTTTACCTTGCCTGATCACCTGAGGGTACAGTAATAACGTGCAAACAAAAACCTAAAAATTAAAAATCTATTTTTGTCATTTATACCATCTTTAAAGAAGACCCTATTTCATTTCTTCTGCTGTAAAAAAAGATTTTTATTAGTAATAAAATTGCAAAATACAACAAGTAAAGAAATTAAATCATTACAGCATGGGGGTTTTGGGTGGGGAGCAGTTATTTGAGGAAAGCGTTTTGTTCGAGGGGAGGGTTTTGTTCGTTATTGTAGGCCTAATGCACACATAATAATCAATAATAATTGTAAAACTACAACACAATTAATATCAAGAAGTGATAAAATACAGTAAAAGCTGCATTGTAAAATTATAGATAATCACAGATACAAATAGAAATGTGTTTATAACAAATACATTTTATTTTCTGTATATGCAGAACATTGACCTAATAAAGGAATACTGTCCCATACCAAAGGAACACAATAGCAATATTAGCACATTGTAATTTAATTCTGGAAAGTCTATAAGATTGTATTATATTATTATTAATGCTGCAGTTGTTTTGTGTTTTCAATGTAAACTAGTACATAATACAAGTAGTCTTACCAACTTACAAAAGCCTTTAGAGTAATCACAGTGATAATTTTTTAGTTCCAATTTATGATTGTGTGAATAAAAATGTGTAAGGTATACAGTAACAACAGACTACAATTTAAAACAAATTTCTTTATTTATGGTAATAAAAAAATCAGGTAATCTTTGACTCCAGAATGTCTGTTCCTATTACTTTACACAAATATTTAAGAGTACTATAATTCACCAATATTGCACTTACTCACTGAACATTTTATATCATACTGTATGTGGTTCTATAAGCTTTTTTTTTGTTTAAGTAATGTTGTTTTTTTGCTTAGATTCGGTCCCCATAAAAATCTTTCTGTTCTGTTGAGATGGGTTTATTGTGTAAGTTGCTTTACCAGTTTATGTTAACATGACCTATTATAGTTAGCACACACACACATGCTTGTCTGGTTTATTTTCTGGTAAATCATACCATATAGCCTATTCAACTCCAATAAATAAATAGCCAGACACTACCATGGAATCCATTGTAATCTATTTACATGTAATAAATAGATAGCCAGACACTACCATGGAATCCATTGTAATCTATTTCATAATAAGAAGTGTAAATCTATTCCTTGAGAAGCTTCTGTTTCTGTATACACTTCCACATCCATTTGTCATCAACAACTTTGGCAGATGAATCAAGTTTAATCTAAAATGAAAAAATGAATTGTTACATTGTGAATTTACTTTGGACAATCAGGCATGATGGGAGTTTATCACAATTTCTCCAAGTATTTGTGTTCTGGCTTAGTTATAGCCTGAACTACAACATCTGGTTCAGACCTACTCACCAACGACACACTAGGATAGTACATTACAGTAGGTATGTCTCCTGATAATCAGTTTAAAACATTATTTGTCGGTCACTAAAACCAAAATCGAGTCAACTAAAACATCCAAAACTCAATCAACCAAATCAACAAATGAGTCAAACACATGAAACAAAACTACAAAAAATCATATTGATCATTTTATAGAAAAGTGTAGGTTTTGTAAATGAGGTAGACTTACCATTTGAGAATTGTTGCCTTGTATGATGTGTGTGACTGATGGTTTAAGATCTTTTACAACATCACCATCATATGTAAGTAGCAGTTAAAAAAATAAAAATAATGAATTATTAATAATTACACTGACTATTAATTTTAGAACAATAATAATAATCAGTGTCTTGTTTATGTTTAAATACAAAAGGATATGCAATGATGTAACGTGTCAACTTCTTTTGTTGATCGCTGTCAACACCTGAGAAATAAACACAAACACCTCGTAAAAAACTAGGCAAGCTAAACGTCTGTTCATGATTCGTTGGATTCATTGCTAAGCTTGAAGTTGATGGTTTGTCAACGTCTGATTGGGTCACTACAGTCTGTTTGACGTCTGATTGGCCGAAAGTCTGTTTGACTTGATTTTTCCTGCTTTTTCTTGGGTAATAATATCTGATTAATTAGTGAAGAATACTGAACAGAAAAATGTACAGTGAATATCACCATTTTAAACTTATTTATTTGTTGGAATTGGAGATGAAACTTTTTACATTTAATACAAATCAAGAATTAACCAACCACCTGCACCAGCACTGTTTATTAAGTGAGCAGGATATTATTTGTTATAATATTGTGTTAGGGTAATAATAGTGTAGATGATGAAAGTGACAGGGTAAGTATTACCAAGGGTTTTCTAAACATTACAGAACCCTTGAGCATTCTCTAATGTTACTAACATTCATCTTCTAAAATCCCATTGCTACCATAAAGGATACATAAAAACAGGTATTCCTTTAGCTGTTTCCTTAGCAGTCGTTCTGTTCCATACCAATTAAAACCTGCTGTTGCATAGCCTATCCTTGGCAGGTAAACACTTGCTACAAAATTGATTCATTTAATTTTATTTCATATATTTCGTCAAAGAAGTATAAACACAGATATCTTATTTTTTAGACAATTCTCCTAGAGAGGCCATATTGTAAGAACAACAAGTAAAGAGTAACATTGTCAAGATAAAATCTATGAAATTTTTTAATCATCGTCGTGGTATTTTAGAACAATATAATATATTTTTATTGCCTTATAAAAATGTTGATTATAATTATTATTGATGAAGTATAATGGATAATAATAATAAAAGCAAGAGATGTTTACCTTTCTTTTTTTTGGCAATAACATAGATTTTTTGAAGAGCTGTCTCTAATGCAGATAACTTAATACCTGATAGGTTGTTATACTTATCCCTATGCTGAGCCACTACTAATATCAGCTGCAAAATAATTTATATATTTGTTTATTTAATGTTATATTATGTTTATTTCTTTAAATTAAATCACAATTTTAATCGAATCAACATTCATGTGACATGTCGAAGCACTGTGTTGGAGAGTTATTGAGTTTTAGGTGTCCAAGTAAAGTGGTCTGTAGTCATAGTAATAGGTCATCCATTAAGTGGTCTGTAGTCATAGGGATAGGTCATCCATTAAGTGGTCTGTAGTCATAGTAATAGGTCATCCATTAAGTGGTCTGTAGTCATAGGGATAGGTCATCCATTAAGTGGTCTGTAGTCATAGTAATAGGTCATCCATTAAGTGGTCTGTAGTCATAGTAATAGGTCATCCATTAAGTGGTCTGTAGTCATAGTGATAGGTCATCCATTAAGTGGTCTGTAGTCATAGTAATAGGTCATCCATTAAGTGGTCTGTAGTCATAGTAATAGGTCATCCATTAAGTGGTCTGTAGTCATAGGGATAGGTCATCCATTAAGTGGTCTGTAGTCATAGTAATAGGTCATCCATTAAGTGGTCTGTAGTCATAGTAATAGGTCATCCATTAAGTGGTCTGTAGTCATAGTAATAGGTCATCCATTAAGTGGTCTGTAGTCATAGTAATAGGTCATCCATTAAGTGGTCTGTAGTCATAGTGATAAGTCATCCATGGAACTAGTAAACCTACCCAATCTTTAGTATCTTTCTGTGATTTTATATCATCTAATTTCATAAGGTGTGCATCGCCAAGGTTTAAATCTAAAGAATAAAACAAAGACAAGAATCTATCCTTAATTATATCAATGATAATAACAACACTTTCAATCAAATTTACAGTAGTTTCACAATAGGTTATGTATATAAGATTCATAAACTCTAAATATTATTGATTTAATATCAATTTAATCAATATAAAATAAAATACAGCAAGCTATGCCAAAGTGTAATTAATGACCACAGACATTAATTAAGGGTATGTTTGACTGTCATTATTTATCTTTATCTATATATTATTCAGGTGAACAGCATTACACACCTTTCATCTCACCAGCTAGTTCATACCTATCAGCTGGCGTTGGACTGCGTGCATCAATGGCAGAGAATAAACCACCTGAACCCCAACTACCGCTGTCATCTATACAAAAAGAAAAAAGAGATTTTACTTTTAATATGAACACTTAATTTTGTTTGCAAAAATTGAATTGATGAGGAAGTAATGATTAATGTCTATCTCTTTCTCTATGTTTTAATTTCTCATTTATTTCTTTTTTTGTTTTATCCTACATTTCCTTGCACATGGTTGTGGTTCTGATGATTTACAAATGTATCAATACTATATCAATTAATTCATTACTACAAACAAGAATTGAAAGTACTGAAATCTGATAAAATAAAAAAGAAATGTTAATTTTAATATGAACTAAATTCTTTTTTATCCTCCATTTCTTCGCATAACCTTTAAGCAAATATAGACGATTTAGTAGTGTATCTTAAGTACTGAAATCCAGTATTTAGAAAGGAACATTACATTTCAATGAAAAATGCACAATTTACACTCTTCAAAAACTCACCAACACAATGAACAATGAGGGCGTCCTTGCCATTGGTATTTACTGGATGTGTAACGTCACCACCAACATAACCAAGAGGTGTGTCATCTTGGTCATCTAATTCATCTTCATCCTCTTCATCTTCAGATGGTACATTCAGAGATTCATAATCATTCTCTTTCCACATTTTCTCACTGAATAAAAAAATTCAAATATAATTATAATCTTTTCTGTCACCAATGTTACAAAGTTTTTTAAAAGGTCAAAGTTTACAGATAAATAAAATATAAGTTATCATTGGTTAGCGCTTACAGTTTTCGTCTTCTTTCTTCTGTTCGTTTCATTTCAGCTTCCTGCTTCAGTCTAGCACGTTTGGTGGCAGCATCTTGTCGTTTCTTCTTTAATTCTTCCTGTTCCTCATCTGTAAGAATCTTCCTCTTTCTATGTGGTAAGTCTTTTAATGACAATGATGATGTGTTCGTACTTCTCCGTGACCTTTCACCTGATGTGCTCTGTTCATTTTCTATTATCTTGGCTACGTAGTAAAGTAACATTTATTTTATTTTATTTATTTTATGTCTTTAGGCAATGTGGCCAAGGATTACCAATAGTGAATTAATCACTGTCCTATCAGATAGGTGGTAATCCTCCTGATACAGGGGCTATTGTGTGAACCAGTTCACCGGGGTAACCCCCTACTCTTTTTCGAATAATGAACTGGGTTCTTTAAAGTACACACAGGTTATAACTGTGTACACTGGACCTACGGTTTATAGTCCTTATCCGAGAAGACTTGTTCCACCACCAGAACTAGGAGCGAGTCGGCCTCGAACCCTTGCCGATGTTGTTGTTGGCTCTTTAGATACGGTAAACGGCGCCCCTGCCTTAACCGCTTGGCCATATGACTCGCAATTTTGAATAGTTTAATTAACAAATTTGTGTTTTTGTTAATCCTTTAGGTACACAGCCATGGATTATTAAGAGAGACTGTGTCCACCCATCTGTTGAAGATAGAATTGTTTTGATATACAAGTACAAAAATATTTGCACATTTTTCAAGTATGCTTCAACCCTTATATTTTATATGACAATCACCATTCACAAACATTAAAAATGATTACCTGCCAACATTTCATCAAAAGCATTGAGGGCAGCAGAGCTGGTTTCTTTCGAGTAATCTTTACCTTCAAACATGTACATGTGACAATCTAATATTAAAATGTATATCAAACAACAAATTATTAATATAAAACTTAAGAGGCCAATAGTAACTTTATTCAGTCTGTCCTACTACGATTGCTTGAGGCTGTACTACTGAATTGAAGTCAAGTTGTAATTTATTTTTCTCAATTCTACATTAAATAATAAATTAATTCCAATACCTTGCGTTTGGAAATCCTCACATGAGTCACTTATCAACTCAGCATCATCTTTGGCAGCGTCTAAATCCTCGTTATTCATCTTCCATTCTCCATCTACACTTGGTCCTAGTATTCTCTCAAGATCAATTCCGTTTGTCTGTTCTTCTTCAAGGAGTTTATCAAGTCCAAACTTAAGCATTTCAGACAGCTAAAAAAAACCCATGTTCTACATTTGTTATAAATTCTCACAAAAAAAAAAATAAAACAAAAGAAATGAATTTTACATGAAAATTCAATGGGCTCAGAACTACAACCACCAGGAAATAGATTTTGGTCCTAAAAAAATAATTTTTATATAATTAGTCATAACTAACACACCTGTTGTGGAGTTTCTGATGTACCATTCTTGGTGCCTAAGGAGAATTGACCGCCCTCTATCACCGAATTGGTTAGCTTAAGCTTAGCATCTGCCCTTCGTAAAATCACTTCCTCAACTGAATCTTTTCCAATTAAACGAATAATCTTTACTGGCCTTAAAAAAACAAAATAAACAAGTTTTGATTAACAATAAAAACAAAAGTTTAGAATTTAGAATAAAGCTATTAGAAACAGATTACAACTAACGTTTTCAAGAGTGCATTGAAAACCTATCTGCTTTGGTTTTCCACAAGCGCCTTGAGCACTTTGGTGGATATGTACGCCTAACAAATCCTATTATAATTTCTATGATGTATAAAGAAAAAATAAGATAACTTACCGAGATTGTCCAATTCTATGAGCACGTGCAGAAGCTTGTAGATCATTCTGTGGGTTAAAATCTGTATCCAAGAATATCACGGTGTCTGCACTAACCAAGTTTAACCCTTGACCTCCAGCTTTAGTACTTAGTAAGAATACAAATGTCTTGTCATCTCGATTAAAATTCTTAATTGCTAAGAATCGTTCTTCACCTCTCACTGATCCATCAAGTCTTTCATATGAGTAGCCTAGTGAGCACAATAAAGAAACATAGAATGTTAACAATACAGGTCTGTTTTACAGTACAGTGATGTAGCCTCAAGAAAGTGGTACAAGAAAAGGAAACAATATCTGTTTAAGTCACTTGGTTGTCAAAGGCCTCTGTAAAAAAGTGGTCAGGTTGAAACTTTACAAACCTTATTAGTGGCTGAGGCCCTGCAGTAGTTTTGATAGCTTTTTTAAATGTTATATATTATATGTATCTCCACTGATGTCCAGCCACTGATACACACGGCATTGTCAATTTTTTAAACAAGTTGCCTTTCGATATACAACTATATTAGTAATGTAACAGATGGATACAATTTGTATACTGTATTGTGGATTTGTGGTGTAAATTATGTATTTATGTGTGTTTGACCTGAATAAATGAATACCCTCGGTACTCTTTGGTGTTTGTGTTCCTAAAACTGACCTCTGAATCCTAGGTAATCCTGTACTATGTCCAACATCCTAGTCATCTGAGAGAAAAGAAGGACCTTATGACCTTGTTGATATAGCAACAGAAGTAGTTGATCTAACAGGTGCAATTTACCACTTGCTTCAACCAGGTGTTCCCCAAGTTCAAATGGCTCTGGTTCCACACCTGCATAGAGAAAGTTTACCTTTCCTTACTTCAACTTTTTATGGTAAGATTTGATAATCTCTAAAGGAGGTACTGTATTAATAAATTGAACTACTGTATTAATTGAACTATTGACATTAAAAAATATTAAGTTGAAAATTAGGATTAGTAAACAATGCCCAGGTGGAACTTAACATAAATTTTAAAGTGTATTATTCTCACAAATCATGTGCAAAAGTACATACAATACAAATATCAAAGCAATGAAATTCCTAAATAAAATTACCATCAAATAAATATGGGTGACTGACACATTTCCTGAGTTGAATCATAATGTTCATAAGTTGTGTCTTAGATGGTCCAATACAGTCTTGATTAAATGCAGCTGGAAAAAGAACATACAGAAACTATTATCTAGTACTCTTAATTACAAGTTGTACGTAATAACATTAAAAACTGTTGAACCAGAGGTGTACAGTACATGAGAAATGTCATTAAAGTGAAGCTACAGCTTGAATTAGCAAAATTAAACGATATTGCTTCGTAAAGCTCAGCTTTATTAGATTCTTGGCCTTTTAAAATCGATTCAAGTTTTTTTTAACAAACGATTCAAACGATAGCTGGTCTTCGCTTTCGAATTCAGCAGGCTTGGTATTTGCTCGTGTAGATCGTGACATGGCTTGTCGTGATTGGCCTAGAGAAAATTAATATGCTAAGTAGTGCGTTTCAGGAGCTCGTTGTGTAAGCGTCTTACTCCGATCGAATCATTGAACTGTATTGACCTAGTGCCAAGGTTGTAACTCACCACTCTTATCAACTCCACTCCCTAAGCCTCAAATGAGACTTAGTTTATAAGCATGATAAATTATTAAATAGTTTATCCATCCTGTAATTGGCGAGTTTACTCACTGTTGGATATAAGTATGAAATTAAAAAAAAGGTGATATAAATCCGATTGAAAACTTGCTTTATAAATGTCACAAGATGGATGCACAGAATTCAACTGACCATAGTCTTTAAGAAGCACAGCTTTGTAGTACTTTTTCTGTAGGGCTGTTATTCCATGAAATAGAACAACTTCAGTCTTCTTTGGCAGATCACTCAAAACTTCTGATTTAGTTCTTCTGAGTAGAAAAGGTGACAGCAAGTTGTGCAACTGGTTTTTCACTGTATGTGTATAATATAATAATTCATTATTTGGAAGGTTGAATTTCTATAGTTTTAGATTTTTAATACAATCATTTAGAAATGTCAAGAATTTGTTAATATGCCTAATTTTTCAATTTCTTTGTTATAAAAGGCTGTAGAACAAATTAAGCAGAGTATATTTATAGACAAGAATTAACTCAATTGTTTTTGTTTTTAAATCCAATTTAGAACTACCTGAATCGTCATCTATATTTTCAAAATAATCTATGAAATCTTGCGAGTATTTCTGTTTGAATATCTTGGGTGCAATGAATGCTAACAGGTTATACAGTTCCTTTAAATTATTCTGTACTGGTGTTCCTGTGAGCAGAAGACGTTGTGTCACATCAAACTAGAACAAACAAGAGGGCATATTTGTAGTTATAAACATATCAAATAAAGACTGTGAGCTTGAACAGGATCATGTAGGCAAATACAGTAATCTAATTATAATACTTTTTTTGAACATAAAAACACCTTTAGTTAAATGATATTGACTTACATTACTGAGTGCTTGATGAAGCATAGAGTTTGAGTTTTTAAGTCGATGAGCCTCGTCAACTACCAAGGCTTCCCATAGTATGCTCTCGAGAAATGCAACATCTTTAAGCACCATCTGAAAATATATTGCTGGAGTATTAATATACACAGTAATAAATATTGCTTCCTTCTTCTAGCAATCGTGCTGGAGTTGACTCTATGTTGCAGGTGCAAACAGTGATGTTGTATATTCATATTCACATTCAATTTTGTTGTATCTATATTTTGCAAATTTAACCTGAACTGTGACATGTACATGACCTGTACTACTATTAGTAATATTCAATGTAAGACTTATTTATTACAGATACCTCATAAGTTGTTAGTATCACATGACCTGTACATTACCTGTACTACTATTAGTAATATTCAATGTAAGACTTATTTATTACAGATACCTCATAAGTTGTTAGTATCACATGACATGTACATGACCTGTACTACTATTAGTAATATTCAATGTAAGACTTATTCATTACAGATACCTCATAAGTTGTTACTATCACATGACCTGTACATTACCTGTACTACTATTAGTAATATTCAATGTAAGACTTATTTATTACAGATACCTCATAAGTTGTTAGTATCACATGACATGTACATTACCTGTACTACTATTAGTAATATTCAATGTAAGACTTATTTATTACAGATACCTCATAAGTTGTTACTATCACATGACCTGTACATGACCTGTACTACTATTAGTAATATTCAATGTAAGACTTATTTATTACAGATACCTCATAAGTTGTTACTATCACATGACATGTACATTACCTGTACTACTATTAGTAATATTCAATGTAAGACTTATTTATTACAGATACCTCATAAGTTGTTACTATCACATGACATGTACATGACCTGTACTACTATTAGTAATATTCAATGTAAGACTTATTTATTACAGGTACCTCATAAGTTGTTACTATCACATGACATGTACATTACCTGTACTACTATTAGTAATATTCAATGTAAGACTTATTTATTACAGATACCTCATAAGTTGTTACTATCACATGACATGTACATTACCTGTACTACTATTAGTAATATTCAATGTAAGACTTATTTATTACAGATACCTCATAAGTTGTTACTATCACATGACATGTACATGACCTGTACTACTATTAGTAATATTCAATGTAAGACTTATTTATTACAGATACCTCATAAGTTGTTACTATCACATGACCTGTACATGACCTGTACTACTATTAGTAATATTCAATGTAAGACTTATTTATTACAGGTACCTCATAAGTTGTTACTATCACATGACATGTACATTACCTGTACTACTATTAGTAATATTCAATGTAAGACTTATTTATTACAGGTACCTCATAAGTTGTTACTATCACATGACATGTACATTACCTGTACTACTATTAGTAATATTCAATGTAAGACTTATTTATTACAGATACCGCATAAGTTGTTACTATCACATGACCTGTACATTACCTGTACTACTATTAGTAATATTCAATGTAAGACTTATTTATTACAGATACCTCATAAGTTGTTACTATCACATGACATGTACATGACCTGTACTACTATTAGTAATATTCAATGTAAGACTTATTTATTACAGATACCGCATAAGTTGTTACTATCACATGACATGTACATTACCTGTACTACTATTAGTAATATTCAATGTAAGACTTATTTATTACAGATACCTCATAAGTTGTTACTATCACATGACATGTACATTACCTGTACTACTATTAGTAATATTCAATGTAAGACTTATTTATTACAGATACCTCATAAGTTGTTACTATCACATGACATGTACATGACCTGTACTACTATTAGTAATATTCAATGTAAGACTTATTTATTACAGATACCTCATAAGTTGTTACTATCACATGACCTGTACATGACCTGTACTACTATTAGTAATATTCAATGTAAGACTTATTTATTACAGATACCTCATAAGTTGTTACTATCACATGACATGTACATTACCTGTACTACTATTAGTAATATTCAATGTAAGACTTATTTATTACAGATACCTCATAAGTTGTTACTATCACATGACATGTACATGACCTGTACTACTATTAGTAATATTCAATATAAGACTTATTTATTACAGATACCTCATAAGTTGTTACTATCACATGACATGTACATGACCTGTACTACTATTAGTAATATTCAATGTAAGACTTATTTATTACAGGTACCTCATAAGTTGTTACTATCACATGACCTGTACATGACCTGTACTACTATTAGTAATATTCAATGTAAGACTTATTTATTACAGATACCTCATAAGTTGTTACTATCACATGACCTGTACATGACCTGTACTACTATTAGTAATATTCAATGTAAGACTTATTTATTACAGATACCTCATAAGTTGTTACTATCACATGACATGTACATGACCTGTACTACTATTAGTAATATTCAATGTAAGACTTATTTATTACAGATACCTCATAAGTTGTTACTATCACATGACCTGTACATTACCTGTACTACTATTAGTAATATTCAATGTAAGACTTATTTATTACAGATACCTCCTAAGTTGTTACTATCACATGACATGTACATGACCTGTACTACTATTAGTAATATTCAATGTAAGACTTATTTATTACAGATACCTCATAAGTTGTTAGTATCACATGATATCCTTGTGATCCATTTTTAATTCTTGTTTGAATGTCAGCTCTTATCTCCTTATCACCAATGTACCGAACAATCTTTAAGCAAGGGGAAAACCTGTAATAAAACCATATAAGTCATATTTCGTTATTAAGTTATCATAAATATACATTACGTTATACTTTTTACACAATAAATAAGTTATTTTAAAGGTATACTGTATAATACATTTTATTATTATTTTTATTGTGAAAATTTGGATCTATTGTCTTGTTTATATTTATTTTACTTATATATTTTGTATGTTATTGTAACTTGTTATGTGAGCGATTGTGCCTGTCATGAATTTCCGCAAGGACCAAATAAATCTGAAACTGGATCTATGGTCTAATGTCAAATCTAAAACCCATTTAAGCGAAGCACACAATAGCCTGCGTCATTATCTTACTTTTCAAATTCATTTTTCCAATTATCCATGACCGATAGAGGGCATACCACAATTAAAAGCGTTCCTTTTTGTTAACCATTGCCAGAACTGCAATTGTCTGCAAAAAAGTAAAAAAATAGTTTTATGATCAAAATCTTATGTCACCAATGATAAAAAATGATTGATGATGATGTATAAAATGCAATGCAAAATTACTGACTGTAGGTTTTGAAACGATAAATAAATGAACGATAACAAATTGACGATGATATATCTAGTATAATTGTTATGATATGAATGGGAAAGAAGAAATGATGGTCACGTACTTCACAGGTCTTTCCCAGACCCATTTCATCTCCCAGGATACATCCGTGGTTTTTCAAGCAGCGTGCAACCATCCATTTTACTCCTTCCACCTGATAAGGTCTTAAGTGTTATCCCTAATAAAGATAAAATGTCGAAATAATAACAATCAATTAATAAATACAAAGTGACAAACGTCTGTGATTTAAAGCCGATTAGTGTAACATCTTTGTCGATTATTAAGATTGATATTGATATCAGCATAGTTTGACACCACAATCAATAGTTAATCTTGACCTGCCCTTCAAACCACAATGCAGCCTGTAGGCTAGGCTAGCCTAAAATAAAAAAAGGCCAGCTACTTAGAGGTCGAGTATAGGCCTAAAACTAGGCCACTTCATTTATTAATAAACCATCCATATAACTTATTATAACAATAACATATAAACATAAGCGCCTACCTTTCAAGAATGGTTCAATCATTAACAATTGAAACAAATTATTTTGCTTTTGTTTACAGACATCTTCATTGTCAAGTTTATAAAGGAGTTGACTTATTTTATTCGTTTAGGAATCATCGTTCTAGGCCTAGGCCTACTAGTGTACTGGCTTCAGTGGGGAATCACACACGTCCAAACTTGTATGTCCACCGCCAGCACAATTCATGGTATGGAAATAGAGGGAGACATCAAACGTAGGCTAGGCCTTTTATTATTAGATAGTCTGTTTCTTTACCTAATTTATTAGGTGATCCATAACCATTTAAACGGTTTAGACTCTACTTCAGTAATGTGGAGTTTCTAAAATAATATTAACTTTTATAGAATTTTTAAGATCGAATATTTTGTTCACAGATGTTTACAACTGAGCAGCATGCATTACGTAACTAGTTTATGACGTAATTAGGGAAAATCCCTCTGCTGTACTTTTTGAAAAACAAACAAATATATAATAATAATAACAATTATCTCGCATCTTCCTCTTCTATTTTATTGAAATTCATCTCTAGACTGTAAAAGTATTTTATAAATCTATATTATTAATGCCATTAAAAAACATCAATGTTCACTTTTTACATAAACTTATTCAATTACAATTATGCCTATCAATCTAATAATTCGTATAAATATCAGCATTGGTACAACATTTAAAACAAATTGTACTGTACCTATTTAATTATAGTTTTTTTTCTAAATTAACATTTTAAATTAATAATGGGTTTTCATAATTGTTCTATTTTAAGTATGTACTTTAGGAAAGTTAAGTAAATAACTCTAATTGTAAGACCATGATGTCGATAGGTAATGTGACAGGAACTTATAAGATACAATCAGATACCACTCGATCATGCTAAGGAAATTTTTTTTTTACTGTATGAAAAAAAACTATAAAATCAGTAAAGTCAGAATAGCATTATTTATTCATTTAAATATACTGAATTTACAGGCAAACAAATTCTAAATAGCCTGCTGAAATACTAACAATTCATTTTTAAGTGGTAAAAGCAAGGAAATCTGTGAGATATAGGCCAACAAAAAGAAGCAAAATTGAACAAATATACATGCTTTACAAATTGAAATAAGACAATTTTAGTACAAATTTAAAACTCAAGAAAGACATCACTACAGTAGGAACAAACAAGAAGGAAAAAAAAAAGAAATTGATATTATTAGAAATTGATATTATTTGAATTTGATAAATACAGTTAATCTGAGCACTAAACAACAAGAATACTATCACAATTTATAACAATATAATAAATCATGGATTATTCATTAATCCATCAATAAATCTTGTACATTTTTCAGTCAAAAAAATTACTAAGGAATATTAATTTACTCTTATAGGCCACTTACATTTTATCATGTGACCCACAATTGTACAATTAAATGATAGGAATCTAGGTGTCATATAAACATGTATTGATATTCAGTAGTCTGAAGCATCTTGCTTTAATGTAGGTACAAAATTAATTTAATGTTTTAATTTAGGTTCTGAATTAAAGCAGGGGTGGCGCCAGGATCTTCCCGACGCGGGGGCTACATTCCCCGACGAGGGGGCTATGCGAGCGAAGCGAGCATCACTAGGCTGGGGGCCAGGGGGCCGCCAAGGGGCCCGGTGGGGGTCCAGGGGGCGAAGCCCCCGGAAGCAACGCGTTCTAACGTCATTTGAGGTCATTTTAATCATATTTAGGGTAGCCATTTTTTCCATTTTTTATAATGCATAAATAAAATACTGCGTGCAAATAAACGATGCGCGATGACTGTTTAAATCCATATTTTTCAATTTAAAAAATAAAAGTTCAAAGAAAATTTAGAAAAATAGAGTTGGAGGTCCCGGAAATTGGACTTATTATACTTCAAAACATGAAACAAAATATATAAGTCCCTATCACGGTTGTGACTGAGCTAAGAAAAATAGAGATGTTAGGTCCCGGAAAATGCACTTCTTGTACTTCGAAATATGACCAGCTTTATTGTTTGGGCTGAGCTAAGAAACTGTTTAAAACTAGAGCAGCAGGTCTTCAAAAAATTGCATTTTATACTTTGGAAACATCAGGCCTAGAGGCTTAAAAAACGCAAGCGTAGACCTTTTTCAGTCGGGGAAATAAGTTTATTCCTCCCAAGTGTATGCGTGCGTACCATCTGGACTTCCGAGTGGTGAGAAATTCATGACATACAGGACATTGAAAATGTAATAACTTAGCTATAATAAGATGTTGGCTAAGCGAAAATGGCATGTTTTTTTTGTTTAGTAATGGATGAAAAATTTATTTTAGGTGCCCCACGGTACAGAAGGTTACTTGTAAATTAAAAAATTGGTGAACATACGAACAATTAACATAATTCGTTTTTGCTGTAGTGTGTAGCGTACGTCGACGCAGTACACGACGTAACCGTCAGTAAACTTCGCCTGGAAAATAACTACAGTACACATTTTGGTCCCTGGATGGAACATGATATCACCCGTTTCGACCCAACGTTGAACGATTCGTACAAAGGGATACCGCCAGACAAGTGCGAACCTAGCTATTGTTTAGTAGTAAGTTAGATCGCTGGCAATAATGGATGCATATAAAGTGCATAATATCACTCTGACGTACTCTCACAGTCAATGAAACGTCGTGGTTTCCTAGGCGCTGAAACTTGCTACGAAGTGAACGCGAACGCTTTTTACTGTATATTATATTCCCCAACAAAAGTACCCGTGTTCCCTTCGGTAACCGTCGGTAAACTTCGCCTGGAAAATAACTACATTACACATTTTGGTCCCTGGATGGAACTTGATATCACGCGTCTCGACCCAACGTTGAACGATTCGTACAAAGGGATACCGCCAGACAAGTGCGAACCTAGCTATTGTTTAGTAGTAAGTTAGATCGCTGGCAATAATGAATGCATATAAAGTGCATAATATCACTCTGACGTACTCTCACGGTCAATGAAACGGGGTCGCAGTTTTCTAGGCTCTGAAGCTAGCTACGAAGTGAACGCGAACGCTTTTTACTGTATATTATATTCCCCGACAAAAAGTACCCGTGTTCCCCGACGGGGGGGCTAGGCTCCCCGACGAGGGGGCTAGAGCCCCCGTAGGCCCCCCCCCCCCCCGCTGGCGCCACCACTGAATTAAAGGCACACATTCTGTTGCCTGAAAAGTCTTGCTAATTATGTCCAATGTTATTTTCTTATGTACTGCATTTGAGTATTCATGAATACTCTAGTGGGAACCAAGCTTTAGTCTAAAGTTTGATGCAACTTTAACATTAAGGAGTAAAAAATGATAGTGAACTTACATAGAGATCCAATGAGATAATCGTAAAAACAAAACTACTATGTACAATGTTGTAATAAGGAAAAACATTGAATCAATTGTGGTCTAATAGTTTGGATTTCCAGTTCTATTTCTGTGTAGCATATTTATTTATATTACTCTATGGTTGGTCAAGTTATGATTGGGCCTGGGTGCTAAACTACACATGTCATCTCTTAATTTCAATGTGGTGACTTCTGGGTGATTTAAACAGAAAATAACCTATAGATACAATACCAACTGTCAATTACCAAGACAATTTGGTCTAAATCAAAAACCTCTACTTTCACCTATATACAACATTTATAACAACAAAATATCAATTATCAGGGTATAATGCCTCTACCTTTATATTACGTAGGCCTCTGTGTCCAAAACAATCTGCACAGAAGTATATAGAGTATTATGGAGTGGAGAAGATATCACAAATCTTTAAACAGCGAATCTTCAAAAGGTTGTCTGAAAATTATTAAAATAAGAACCAAACACGTTAACCACTTGATACGTGGTTCCCTAAACTTATTTGGTAATAGTTCAAATCGGATCTATTCTAACTTTCCTGCAGCAACTGTCATCTTGTTCAAATTCAAATATTCTTTATTCATCCTCAATCATGAAAATATACAACAACAATATATGAGAACAAAAAAAGGTGAAAGGGAAACACATAAAAACTCAAAAGAGCTTGATTAGTTGTGTCCCCCTATGTCCCTAACTAACCTAAAAAACTAAAACATAAATAATAAAAAAGCTAAATCCTGCAACAAGTATTATTTTTAAAATTATTTGTAAAATGATAATAAATGTTCTTTAAACAATGATTTAAATATATATATTGATTTGGTACTTTGTAGTTCGTCTTCATCTTATTCTTTTTCAAAGTTTTAACAAATGATTGCAATTTATTCTTCCCTTAGAATGCCCCTTTCTTCAAGATCTAGTATCACAGTCCACTGGTTGTCACGTTGTTTCCTAGAAACATCATTTAGATGAATGAGCTTTGTTACATTGTCTTGGGAAAAGCATTTTGCCGAAATCTATCGGCTTCTGTCGATACGTAATTGTAACATTTGTTACATGATGGTCGTATTCATCAAACGCGTTCTTAAGATATTTGTTAGCCTCAAGAGCACCTTGGGTACCGGTGACATTGCTGATATCGATAAGAACTTTAAAGTTGGTAGTGGTAAGATAGCCAGCCTGTTTCAACAAATTACTCCATGGTGGTATCAGCCTTCTGTAGAGCATTGTAAGGTGTTATCAGATCTTTTCACAACACCTTCATCATATCAAGTGAGTCATGCTCATCATACCAATTGTCTGAATTTATGATGTGATTCTGTATAAAAACAATACTTAATATATTAACATGATATTGTAGACATTGGTACACGAACGAGTAAGTAACAATCTATGTAGTTATTTTACTTAATATAAATATCGTTACCTCCAAAAATCCTCAATGACACTAACTCTGACTTCGACTCTGACTTTGGCACTTACTCATGCTTTGGCTTTAGCTTTGGCACTGGCACCGACGTCTTTAGTTCTGGCTTTGGCACTGACTCTGGCTTTGGCGCTGGCACTGGCTTTAGATCTGACTCTGGTTTTGGCACTGACTCTGGCCTTGGCGCTGGCACCGGCTTTAGCTCTGACTCTCGCTTGGGCACTGACTCTGGCTTTGGCGCTGGCACTGGCTTTAGCTCTGATTCTCGCTTTAGCACTGACTCTGGCCTTGGCGCTGGCACCAGCTTTAGCTCTGACTCTCGCTTTGGCACTGACTCTCGCCTTGGTTTTAGCATTGGCTTTGGCGCTGGCACTGGCTTTAGCTCTCGCTTTGGCACTGACTCTGGCCTTGGCTTTAGCCTTGGTTTTGGCGCTGGCACCGGCTTTAGATCTGACTCTGGCTTTGGCACTGACTCTGGCCTTGGCGCTGGCACCGGCTTTAGCTCTGACTCTGGCTTTGGCACCAACTCTGACTCTAGATCTGATGCTGGCAATGATCCTAGCTTTGGTACTGGTTCTTTAGTAGGGCCTATATAATGCAATAACACAATACTAGCATTAGTATAGTTTTATTTTGATTGATAATGATGAATAGTGATGACAATGATTGAGAAATAATTATGATGAAGTAGTGACGAAGATAAAGCATAACAGCCTAACGATACCTAACTATCCATAGCTTTCTTTCTACATGGAACAGAAATAAAATATTATAATACAAAATTAAATACTTACATAAAATATTTCTTGCTTTCTTTCCAATACGTGCTGCAAACGCACTTAATTTGGATGGTTCATCCTCAAGCTGTAATTCACTTTCCAAGTTAAAAACCACGTCCCACATGTTTTGAAAACCAAATCTTCGTAGTCCATAATAAGCAATGACATCTTGTAACTCCTTTTGTCCCACTTCGTTCAATGCCGTAAACAATCGCTTCCGGTAAGAGGATAACTTATCACCAGTACATTTGACGTTGTTATCTTTCATATACTGCTTTACCTGATCTACAGCAAGCTGCAAACCTGATAATTCGGCAACCTCAAACAGGATGGTGACGTCATTAGGTTTGATTTCACAGTGGTCATGGAGTATATTGAACAAATCAGTTGCTATGAAATCAGTACCTGTGAGGTATGCTCTAGGAATAACATCAAACAAGCAACATTTTAGCCAAAGGTATCTTTCCCCATCATAGTGTTTGCCAAGATTATATTTGAGGTTGTTGAACTTGGTTTGTAAGTCTGACATTTCACTAGATGTTGGTTTGGTCTGAGATTCTTCAGACAACTCTGTACAAAGACAAAATATAAGAAAATTATTTTCAACAAATAGTATTATTATGACACTAACACTGGAAATAATACAATTACAACAATATCAGGTCAATTGTAGAATTGAATTATGAATACCAGGAACCACACAAGATGAGAAAATAGGTGAAGGCAATTACACAGGATTAAGATGTTGTGGTATGTCTGTATATGCATATATGCTGTAAAAACCAACATATAAATTCAATACACATTATTGGTACAACCATGGACCTATTATAGGTCAAAGGTACAACTATGATTATATAAAAAATAAACACTGTGCATAAATTGATGGTATAAGAGCAAAGAACTGGTACAAGTTCTTATCTTGTCAAGTATCTTGTTCCTTAGTTAACGTTGGTGCAAATTAAAACAAAAGATTGTATATTTGTAAGATGAGGTTTCTTTCTTTAGAAAATAATTATAACAAAAATGTAATTATAACAAAGCTGGTTAAGACAACGATAAAGCAAAAACAACACTTAATATATTAACATGATATAGTTTAAATTGGGAAATACAACGAACGAATAAGTAACAATCTATATATTTATTTTACTATATAAAAATATCGTTACCTCCAAATACCCTCAATGACACTGACTCTAGCTTTGACGCTGACTCCGACTCTAACGCTGGCAACGACTCTGGCTTTGGTACTGGTTCTTTAGTAGGACCTATATAATGTAATAACAAAATACTAGCATTAGTATAGTTTTTATTTTGATTGATAATGATGAATAGTGATGACAACGATTGAGATATAATTATGATGAAGTAATGATGATGATAAAGCATAAAAGTCCAACTTACCAGTTGAAAAAAAGTGTTTGATGTGAGCAGTATCCATAGCTTTCTTTCTTCCACATGGAACAGAATCATTTTGCAAACACTTATCAAGATCAATTAAGTGATGCTCATATGGTTCACAAGCAGTGCATAACACACGTAGATTGTAGCCAATGCCCTTGTAGATATTGCAAACAGTTTTCAGTTGCTCCTGCAGGTAGTTTAGAACCTAAAACATGGATTGACATTTAATTTTTGGTAAATTTATTTTTATTCATTTTGTGTTATTTAAAACATATTTTTACAGGATAAAAATAATTCAGAAATATGGTAGTTTTCAATATGGTCCTGTTTAAAGTCATAACTAAAACAAATGTACTATTTGTTTGTTATTTTGTTTAAATGTAATAATCTAATATTGATTACCTCTATGCAGACACTAGGTTGTGGTTCAGATATCAACTTTCGTTGAATTTCATCAGCTTCTGTACCAACACGACGCTTGATTTTATTCCAGCGTGATATTTCAAGCTATTAAGGAAGATATTTATTTAATAACAAACTCATCAGATTTAATTGCTAATAATACACGATTTAATTTATTTTGCACCGTTTGTACATTATTATGACCATACTAAGAAAGTAAAAGTGTGCAAAATAGACAGAGAGCAAATTGCATACACTACATTTCAACAATTTTATAATATTGAAATACAAAATACTAAATCTTGAACTATAATATAATCTTTTTTTGATCAGGCGTTGAATGCAAATTTTACAAGATTTTTCTAGTTGTCTTTTAATGATTTTTTCTAGTTGTTGTGTTTATTTAATATTTTATTACTATATAATTTACATTTAATTTTACATATATATATATATATACATTTAGTTTTTATATATGTAAAATTGCCTGTATTTCTTTTATTGAATAAAAATATACCTTAAATAATAATAATGAATGAAATCTGTAATTTATTTCATACCTTTAATGCGTATGGTTTTTCCTTTTCATGGTTAATTTTGACAGAACCTAAACTGACAGTGTGATTACTAAATTTGAAATCACTACGATTCCGGAACACTTCTGATTCATCACTACCCTTTTCAGTCATCAATTCGAGGAATGCAACAACCAAAGTGTTGTACACAGCGTCAGGAAGAAAGTCTGTCGGAGTCAGATAAATTGATACCGTTTGTGCGTCATCTGCTGTGACTTTCAGAATGTCTTTTTTGTCAACTTTCATTCGGCAAGGAACCAGGAATACCCGATTACCTTCTTCAATTCCCTGTTAATATAAACATCACAATTACACATAAATTGGTACAAGTGATTAGTAAGAGCTTGATCAAAGAAACCGTTAAAAGTTTATAGTATTTACCAACCTTTCTCCTCTCAAAGAGCAAACGAAAAACTTTCATCAATTCTACAAAGACATCAAAGAGATCTTCATCTTCGTTTCTCCACAAATAACGTAGTAACTTTTCCTCAAGAACCCCTTCATTGCTCAGCTTTTCCCATAGCATCTGTAATTGCTTCCGATCTTCTGCTTCATTCTGTGCACAAAAAACACAGTAAATATAGAACAACTGATATATTAAAGCAACCAATATAATACCAAGTTTCAAAACTATAGAAGGCTACATTATTCTGGGTCATATTATTTTACTCTAATGTGAAATCTAGTATTATATATAATATTCCATGCCTATTATATATACCTACCACCTCAATAGTTGGCGTAACTACTGTGATAACTTTAGTCAAAATTTGAATCATCCAGCAAAGATTTGTTATCACAATGTCTCTTAATTTCTCATTATTCCTGGTATACATGATTATTCCAGTGTCATTCAGATACGTTATCACAGTGGTGAGCACATGTTCGGATATTCCACATTGAGTTGCCATCTCAGATACCTAATACAGAATTAACATTTTATTATAATGGTATTACACGAAATTCACTCGACAAATAATAAAACAGGAAAGTACTAGTTTAGTACAGTAATAGTAGTTACTGCAACTACAAGTCACTGTATTGGAAATATTATACCAGCTGCTCACGACCGTGTTAAAATGTTTGATTATAATTATTCACTTTCTAAAGTAAACATTCAGAGTACACATACAACAATTTGAAATGACAGGATACTCTAATTTGCACATATTGCTTCAAATTATCCTAAAATGGCATTTGTTTAAAAACGTTTGTATATATACTGCTAATCTGATTTACATCTGCCTATGTTTACATGAAAACCAAATTCATTCAACCCTTACCTCTTTCAAGGTAATGTACAATCTTGTTTTTCCAATTATTTGCAACTTTTCCTGCAAATTAACCCACTTTACAGGAACTTTCTCCACCATTGCTTTCATGTATCTACCAACGTTTCGTTTAAGTTTTTCAATACCTTCATGTGACTTTAAAGTGTTATCCACCATGTACATTTCACGATCTACATGCTTGGCATACGGCATTCCTTTCATTGCATCAAACATCTGCATGAACATCCCCTCAGCCTTTATTTGATGAAATTGTATAATCATAACATTACTAATTAATAAAGTATGTTTCTTTTCTTTCTTATACTACAAATTTGTTCAGTTTTATTGAATAGTTATATAAATGTATACTACAGTTATTACCTTTATCTGTTTTTCTGTTGGTGTTCCTGACAATTTGTCCATATGTGTAGCAATCAAACAGATTGGAGGTGACTCTATGCTCTTGTCATCAACCAAAATGGGATTTCCTAAATCATGTTGTAACACAGTATGTTCATAGATGGACCTTATCCAGAACAAATTCATGTCCAAATTGGTCATTCCGAGTGAATCCTGAAATCAAAATCAAATTGTAATTTAAAGTTTACTAACATTATAACTATAATCAATACCAAGTTATGTTTTAAATTAAACAATTGACTGTGAATAAATTTGACTTACTATTGACGAATCTCGTGGATTAGCTAATTCATTCAAGTTGTTCGTAACACAAAATGCCACACAATACGACACTTTATTTGTGAGGAAAAACTAAAAAAACACAAAAGGCTAATAATGACCATATAATTTTTCCAGTTGGAATTTAAGATTCATTGTAGTTATCTGTGAATGTCAAAATGGTCAAAATGTTATACATTGATGTGGGTTTATTTGTAGTAATTACATTACATTGTTTGTTGATAATATTTCCATATATTATTTAAACTTAAGAAGTTAACAAATGAAATTAGTCTTATCAACAGTATACCCATAAAGGCCAACTCAGACAGCATCGTACAATGAGGCCTGACGAGAAAATTAAACATTTTTAATGTTTTCCCAACAATCTAAAAACTATGCTCGACGCTATATGAAGACAACTCGTCAGGCCTCGTCTCGTCAACTCAGACAGAACCAATGAGTCAAGACCTTTGGTTGGGCCTTAAGAAGGAAGCAAATGATACACTTTATTTAACTATACGCATAAGAAAGAAGCAAAAGATGCACATCTAGTTTTAAATATGATTTTACAACACAAATTATCCCAAAATAAAAATAAACATACCCTGTGTGTTATGTAGTAGTCTAGTTGACCAGCGTAGTCCCATATAGTAGTTATGTCACTCACATCTACTTTTCCTGTTGCCTTTGTAAAACCTTTCCATGCAATATTCACAACTTTAGCCCAGATTGTGCCATTGCCTTTTAAACACAATAAAAAAAATCACTATGGTAATATTGCTTGATCAACCTAAATCTGCATATATAAAAAATAATAACATTCTAATGTTTTAGTATGTGCTTACCTTCATCTAATTCCTTTTCTAATGCATTTGCACGAATTTGCTTGGATAGTTCAACACCTTTAATACAAAGCAAGAAAAATGAAACATGTATATTTATAGATCAACAATATTTAAAAATGAAATACATGTTTAAATACATTCTAACATTGTTCTATCATTCTGAACAATGCTTTGTTAGTTTGTTTGATGTAACTCACCATCTACATCTTTCACTTTTTTCCACTCTCTACAATCCTTCTTTGTTGCTTGAAACACTGTAGTTGTTACGATACCATCGGTTGATGGCTCTCTGGAATTGAAGCTAATATAACAATGTATAGTAAAGTTAAACATAATTAAAGAATATTCAAGACTGAAACATATATTATTTACTGAAAAACAGAAATTATAAAAAAATTAAAAAGGCAATCCTAGCTAGCATAGGTTTACTTTTATACAACTATGCACTTGAGTAAAAAGTTAATACAAAAAATCATCTAATAATAATGTTTAAAATACAAAAATACTAATATTAAACAGGATTTTACAGTTTCTAAGTTTTCAATAATTCTGTCTGAAAATTCAATTCAATTCAACAGGGAATAATGTTTTTGAATAAGCAAACAGGCTTTCTTTTCAAAGTACTATTGATACATTACTACAACAAATACTTATCGATTTTTTCAGGGAAGAGTGACAATAATTTTAGTATTCCCTGGTTATCTATTACCTTTCACCAAGCATAGCCTTTACACAACTAGTCTTGCCAGCACCTTCTTTCCCAAGAAACATACATCTTGAATTCACAACTGCAATTTCACCATTTTGAAGCTCATATTTGTATATTTTAATAGCATATTTACCCTTGGAATATATCTCTGCTGGAACTAATATTTCTAATAAAAAAATATTATTATAACACTTTCAAAATGTCAAATTTCAAATTCATTTTTTATTTGTTTTCATACATACCCTCTTACAAGCTAATAATATTAACATCTAAATAGACATTGATAAATAATTTAATTTTTGTCAAAGATGTATTGTTCCCCCCAAAACATGAAAAATGAAGACTTTGAATAAGCCATTATCCAGTTATAATAAAGTTATTCAAATTCGTGGAGATAAAAAGAACAAAAATAATAATAATTTCACATAACAGGCAAAATAATGTTTGACCGACAATTATGACTATTTTTGGCTTTCAAGTAGGCTACTGTAAATCAATATTTTTTTCGATCCAAATTTTGGTCAAAGTGAACTAGCATATTTACCATTGGAATATACTGCTGGAATTAATAAATGTAATATAAAAATATCAAAATTTTAAACAATTTCAAATATTGTTATTGTTCATAAATAACCTCCTACAAGTTAAAAATAACAAAGTAAGGCATCACTTACTGTCAAAGTCAAATTTTAAAATCTTCTTTCTTTCATCTGGGTATATGTATCTATTATTTTCTAAAACAGTCATTGGTGTATTTCCTTCCTATAAACAAATTAATGTTTTAGTTAGTATTAACAAATAATATGAATTGATAATATTTGCTACTGAGCGGTACTATCCAGACACCATTATCAAATAAAAACCATTATCAATAGTAGACTATGATATCTATAAATGTGAAAGAGACACACATGCTAGTATGCTTCATATACAGACACTACTACTTGATAGACCCTACCATTAAAACAATGGTGATTTCATGCACTCTCAAAGTCAGATTAAATAGCAAACTCCTTTATTGTATTTATTTATTATTAATTAATTAATTTTTAAATTTAACAATTCAACGACATCAAATGAATAATAATAATTTTAAAACGGATATTGTCACTTTTTAATATATTGGTATCTTTGTTAAACAATAAAAACATATTGGTAAGGTATGGTAGGGACCCTTTCCAAATCTATTTGTGGTACACCCAAAATATCCATATCTCTTCACACTACAAAGTTGCATATAATGGTGTGTGTAAATTTATTTCTTTTCTATTGGAAAGGAAATCGGAGATAAATCGGATAGAACCCATATTATAGTAAGAAGTCTATAAAGGCAATGCGATGATCAAAGGGCAAACTGCTTTTTAGTGAACTACCGTAATCAATACATTTTTATATATTTCATGATGTAAATTATGTTATTTGCTAGTTTGTTGTTATTGTATTACAAATAGTTAAAGACTAAAAGTAGAACTGAAAAAATCTTTATATAACTATAATAATCATGAAGTTTTAAAAAAAACTAGATAAAATATTTTTCTGACACATTAATAATAATAATACATTTTACTCTGTTGTGTTAGGTTTACAATATATACTATATATTATTCATATTATGATATTATACCATTCTCAATACAGTAAATAATCCTAATTACAGTATTTTTAATGATAAACAAGACACGTGCAGGAAGTGATTAATTGATTATCGTTATCATGAGTGAGAGAAAATATGGCTACAGTTACTGTAACCATATTTTATAGTAAGAATTATCTTTGTAACCTTATGAAATGTTATACCTAGTCTTGAAAATAATTTCAATTTGAAATTAGTAAAATTACTTCTTTTTTGTTGATCCACTACAAAAAAAACCCAAACAAGTATGTAATAAGTATGTTGAAGTTCGTGTATGTACTGTCACACAGTAATTGTGTATTATTGTAAATAAAACAATTACCTTATTTTGCAATGACAATGATGCACCATGCTGTTGTATGAGGAATTTCACTATTTCCAAGGTACAATATATATTTCCCACATACAAATGAAGTGGAGTGTTTCCATCCTTGATAAACAAAATCATAATCATAAGTTCAACAATATTGATAACAGCTATATAAGTAATTGATAAGTGCTAAATAGACAACCAATAAATGTATAGCAAAACACATCTCATCACAGATGGTAAAGTATACTGTGTGTATTCTCTTGCAACTTAATCCTGTAGTAAATTTGTTGCAGTTGGTTCATTATAATTTACGTCATTGTCTACCTTTGTTACAGTATCTTTACATAGTAATTTATGCAATCTTATGAATTGTTATACCTAGTCTTGAAAATAATTTCATTTTGAAATGAGTAACTTATTTCTTTTTTTGTTGAGCCAATACAAGAAAACAAATAAGTATGTTTAAGATTGTGTAAGTACTGTCATACAGTAAATGTATAATTGTGAAAAAAAAATTACCTTATTTTGCAATGTTAGTGATTCACCATCCTGTACGAGGCATGTCACTATTTCTGATGCAGGTATATATCTATTACTCACATACAAATGAAGTGGAGTATTTCCATCCTTGATGAACAAAATCATAATCATAAGTTCAACAATATTGATAACAGCTATATAAGTAATTGATAAGTGCCAAATAGACAACCAATAAATGTATAGCAAAACACATCTCATCACAGATGGTAAAGTATACTGTGTGTATTCTCTTGCAACTTAATCCTGTAGTAAATTTGTTGCAGTTGGTTCATTATAATTTACGTCATTGTCTACCTTTGTTACAGTATCTTTACATAGTAATTTATGCAATCTTATGAATTGTTATACCTAGTCTTGAAAATAATTTCATTTTGAAATGAGTAACTTATTTCTTTTTTGTTGAGCCAATACAAGAAAACAAGTAAGTATGTTTAAGATTGTGTAAGTACTGTCATACAGTAAATGTATAATTGTGAAAAAAAAAATTACCTTATTTTGCAATGTTAGTGATTCACCATCCTGTACGAGGCATGTCACTATTTCTGATGTAGGTATATATCTATTACTCACATACAAATGAAGTGGAGTATTTCCATCCTTGATGAACAAAATCATAATCATAAGTTCAATAATATTAATAACAGCTATATAAGTAATTGATAAGTGCTAAATAGACAACCAATAAATGTATAGCAAAAAACATCTCATCAAAAATGGTAAAGTATACTGTGTGTATTCTCTTGCAACTTAATCCTGTAGTAAATTTGTTGCAGTGTAAATTCATTATAATTTACATCATTGTCTACCCTACAGTATCTTTACATAGTAATTTATGCAATCTTATGAATTGTTACACCTAGTCTTGAAAATAATTTCATTTTGAAATGAGTAAATTATTTCTTTTTTGTTAATCCAATACAACAAAACAAGTAAGTATGTAAATAAGTATGTGTAAGTTTGATGCGGAATTTCACTATTTTCAAGGTACAATATATATTTCCCACATACAAATGAAGTGGAGTGTTTCCATCCTTGATAAACAAAATCATAATCATAAGTTCAATAATAATAATTAATTCCTTTTTGTTGATCCACTACAATAAAAAAGAAAAAAAAAAGTATGTAATAAGTATGTGTAAATTTGTGTATGTACTGTCATACATTAAGTGTTTATTAGTGAAAAAATTACCTCATTTTGCAATGTTAATGATGAACCTTGATTTATAAAGAATGTCACTATTTCCAAGGTACACTTTCCATAACACAGATAAACATGAAGTAGAGTGTTTCCATTCTTGATAAACAAAATCATAATCATAAGTTCAATAATATTTATAAAATCTATTATAAGTAATTGATAAGTGCTAAATAGACAACCTATAAATTTATAGCAAAACACATCTCATCACAAATGGTAAAGTATACTGTGTGTATTCTCTTGCAACTTAATCCTGTAGTAAATTTGTTGCAGTTAAGTTCATTATAATTTACATCATTGTCTACATTTGTTACAGTATCTTTACATAGTAATTTATGCAATCTTATGAATTGTTATACTTAGTCTTGAAAATAATTTCATTTTGAAATTAGTAAATTTTTTCTTTTTTGTTAATCCAATACAAGAAAACAAATAAGTATGTAATAAGTATGTGTAAATGTGTGTATGTACTGTCATAAAGTAATTGTGTATTATTGTAAATAAAACAATTACCTTATTTTGCAATGACAATGATGCACCATGCTGTTGTATGAGGACTTTCACTATTTCCAAGGTAAAATTTATATTTCCCACATACAAATGAAGTGGAGTGTTTCCATCCTTGATAAACAAAATCATAATCATAAGTTCAATAATATTGATAAAATCTATATAAGTAATTGATAAATGCTAAATAGACAACCAATAAATGTATAGCAAAACACATCTCATCACAAATGGTAAAGTATACTGTGTGTATTCTCTTGCAACTTAATCCTATAGTAAATTTGTTGCAGTTTAAATTCATTATAATTGTAATAAATGTATGTAAGTTTGTGTATGTACTGTCATAAAGTAATTGTGTATTATTGTAAATGAAACAATTACCTTATTTTGCAATGACAATGATGCACCATGCTGTTGTATGAAGACTTTCACTATTTCCAAGGTACACTTTCCATAACACAGATAAAAATGAAGTGGAGTGTTTCCATTCTTGATAAAAAAAATCATAATCATAAGTTCAATAATATTGATAACAGCTATATAAGTAATTGATAAGTGCTAAATAGACACAAAAAAAAAAGTATGTAATAAATGTATGTAAGTTTGTGTATGTACTGTCATAAAGTAATTGTGTATTATTGTAAATAAAACAATTACCTTATTTTGCAATGACAATGATGCCCCATGCTGTTGTATGAGGACTTTCACTATTTCCAAGGTACAATTTATATTTGTCACATACAATTGAATTGGAGTGTTTCCATCCTTGATGAATAAAATCATAATCATAAGTTCAATAATATTGATAACAGCTATATAACTAATTGATAAGTGCTAAATAGACAACCAATAAATGTATAGCAAAACACATCTCATCACAGATGGTAAAGTATACTGTGTGTATTCTCTTGCAACTTAATCCTGTAGTAAATTTGTTGCAGTTAAGTTCATTATAATTTACATCATTGTCTACCTTTGTTACAGTATCTTTACATAGTAATTTATGCAATCTTATGAATTGTTATACTTAGTCTTGAAAATAATTGCATTTTGAAATGAATAAATTATACATATCTTTTTGTTGATCTAATACAAGAAAAAAAAAGTATGTAATAAATGTATGTAAGTTTGTGTATGTACTGTCATAAAGTAATTGTGTATTATTGTAAATGAAACAATTACCTTATTTTGCAATGAAAATGATGCAACATTCTGTTGTATGAGGACTTTCACTATTTCCAAGGTACACTTTCCATAACACAGATAAAAATGAAGTGGAGTGTTTCCATTCTTGATAAACAAAATCATAATCATAAGTTCAATAATATTGATAACAGCTATATAAGTAATTGATACATATCTTTTTGTTGATCTAATACAAGAAAAAAAAAGTATGTAATAAATCTATGTAAGTTTGTGTATGTACTGTCATAAAGTAATTGTGTATTATTGTAAATGAAACAATTACCTTATTTTGCAATGACAATGATGCAACATTCTGTTGTATGAGGACTTTCACTATTTCCAAGGTACACTTTCCATAACACAGATAAAAATGAAGTGGAGTGTTTCCATTCTTGATAAACAAAATCATAATCATAAGTTCAATAATATTGATAACAGCTATATAAGTAATTGATAAGTGCTAAATAGACAACAACAAAAAAGTATGTAATAAATGTATGTAAGTTTGTGTATGTACTGTCATAAAGTAATTGTGTATTATTGTAAATAAAACAATTACCTTATTTTGCAATGACAATGATGCACCATGCTGTTGTATGAGGACTTTCACTATTTCCAAGGTACAATTTATATTTCTCACATACAAATGAAGTGGAGTGTCTCCATCCTTTATAAACAAAATCATAATCATAAGTTCAATAATATTTATAAAATCTATATAAGTAATTGATAAGTGCTAAATAGACAACCAATAAATGTATAGCAAAACACATCTCATTACTAATGGTAAAGTATACTGTGTGTATTCTCTTGCAACTTAATCCTGTAGTAAATTTGTTGCAGTTAAGTTCATTATAATTTACGTCATTGTCTACCTTTGTTACAGTATCTTTACATAGTAATTTATACAATCTTATGAATTGTTATACTTAGTCGTGAAAATAATTTCATTTTGAAATGAGTAAATTATTTCTTTTTTGTTAATCCAATACAACAAAACAAATAAGTATGTAATAAGTATGTCTAAGGGTCATTCTTCAGTAAGTGTCTAAAATCGTGTCCCGATACTTTGGTGGGATAGAGACTGAAAATTCATCAATAAAAAATAAAAATTCTTGACTTAAATCATAATCAACATTATTGTTAATATAATTAATTACATAAAACAAAGATAATTACATTGATATTCTTAATTTTTATAAAAATGTTTCAGGCAACCCCCTAAAATCTTATGTCCCGATCGTACATCTTCAATTTTATGATCGCCGTATATATTTGATAACAGGACTTTTGTTATCGAAAATATTGTAAAAAGTTAGTTAATCATGATTTCATGCGATTATCTCTACATACATTAAATCTCAAACTTTAAAGTTTTTGTTTGGAAAAAGCTTGTCCCGCAGTTTTGTGTCATTTCCGTCACATAATTTAAATGTACCGTCTACAGTTTAATGAATGGCGGAAAAAAAATTGACTGTGCGTTGTAAACATACGAAGATATTGAAATTAAACTAGCCGCACATCATTTTCAATAAAAGAGGAAAAAAGCTAAAAAAACGAGGTTTTAGAAAAATTACAGCTGCGTACCTTTATTGAATGTCATATCCGAACGGTATAGAACTCATTAAATAATTATAATTTCTGTTTTTTTTTCAACTGGAAGTACAAGTTATTCACGGTATCTAGAAGTATGCAATCCGTCTCCGCTGTCAGACATGCCTACGATGTGATCCTAGGCTGTCCAATGCTAAATACATCATCTCCGTCACGGTCAGCTCCGTCACATTTCCCAATGTTTCGTTGTGACGGAGATGACGGCCCGTGACGGATATGACTTTTTGTTATTGCCAGGGCCTTTTTTTGTTGTACATTTTGTTTTGTATATCTTTATTATGTTATTACATTGTATATCTATGTGACTCTGGTCAATAAACATAATCAAATCATATATTAAAGTCATCTCCGTCACAAGATTTTTTAGGTTCGTCATATCCGTCACGGTTTCATCTCCGTCACATGGATATTTTATCCTTTTAAATCCTAAAATATTTAAGTAATGAACGCAATTATGTGGTATATTGAAATATAAACAATATTCTTCTACTATGTCAATGGATAGTAATATTAGTTCAACAGAATTTTGTAAAACATCAGTGACAGTCATACTATTTTCTGAAAATTATTATTTTTTGGAATAGTAAATGGTTTTGAACGTATAACATCATACTTATAAATGTTAAAACAATCATTTTTTTATTAATAGAGACAAAAATAATATATAGTATCAAAGAATTAATAATGGAAATAATTTTATAATTCCTGAACCATTATTTTTTCTATCTTTGTATATTCCATAAATGTGACGGAAATGACAGTAACATAGAACCATGTATTTATAAATACGAATAAAATACGAAATATATAATAAAGATTGCGCCAAACATACGCTTGCCATGTAATACATGTTCATTTATCTGAATAAACTTTTAAAATTTAAAAAATGCAAATTTTAAAATCGATTTTTTATAAACCTGAAATTAGACACTTACTGAAGAATGACCCCTAAATGTGTGTATAGTGAAAAAATTACCTTATTTTGCAATGTTAATGATGAACCTTGATTTATAAAGAATGTCACTATTTCCAAGTTACAACTTCTATAATGCAGATACAAATGAAGTGGAGTGTTTCCATCCTTGATAAACAAAATCATAATCATAAGTTCAATAATATTGATAACAGCTATATAAGTAATTGATAAGTGCTAAATAGACAACCAATAAATGTATAGCATAGCGTCATTTCATATAAGTGTGTTTTGTAAAAAGGAAACGTTCTCTGTAAATCTAAACTATGCATAATGTATGATTCTTTTTATATACCTCATCAGTAGTTTTTAAAATATCTGGATGTTTCTTGCATATTTGTTCAATTGTTTTCAAGTCCCTATTACGCACAGCGTGTTTCAACTCGTACCTGTCAAAATGCAAGAAATAATGCATTAATGTATTACCGTAGATTTGATGAGAATAACAGTTCAGGATAATATTTATAATTTTTATTTTCAGTGTAGCATATGACCATTGTACCCTGTGTTGTTTTTTTTAAATATTAATCTTTTAAATAATTATGCTTGGTTACACTTGATTCAGCCAAGGATGTTTTTCAGGCACAGCCATAAATAAACAATATAGACACAAAAGAAAACATTAAAAATATAATAATTTAGGTTAGTAAACTCATTTCACATTGTTTTTCAATTATTATACACGTCAAAATAACATTTGAGAATGAATCTCATGGTGGATTTAAAATAAAATTTAAAAATCCCACTTCTCCATTTACAAACATTCATTCTGATTAGTATAAAATGAAATTTACATTTTAATCATTTCTATATTTTTTAATGTTAGCGTATACATCAAATCTTTGCTTGATTTGAAGTAAAAAATAAAACAACATACCACTTAGTTGAAGACATACTGGGTATTCATTTACCATTAATCGTGTCAGTGACTTATTAAAAAGAAAATAGGAAAGACAAGGTGTAAATTATGTAATCTTTTCTGATAAAACTATTTTTTCTTCTCATTTTCTGAATAATTCTTCTCTGGCACTTTTTAGGCATCAGTTTATAATCAATTATTTTTTCTGAAATTTTCATATCCATAACACTAATTGTTTAGGATTACTGATTACTTTTGCTAGATTAACCACATAAAAAAATAACTTTTGTCATAGGCCTACTGAATCAGTAGCAAATCAATGCAAAAACTACTACTGTCTGTAAGTAACCTTTAGTATGGTACAAAAGAGGTACTATATATTCTTTCGCCTAAAGGCCAATTTACACAGACGAGCGGTAACGGTAATAAAAATATAGAATCTATGTTATTCCTTGACCATTTACACACAACGCAGAGCGGACGGGGGGGGGGGGGGGGTTTCCGCTAAGGATAGATACAGATACGTTGGATAAGTATGCAGTTTTCCGCTTACCGTCACCGTTCGTCTGTGTAAATTGGCCTCAATAGTACATTCAAATAGTGTTAACAAACAATAGGTCTGTATTACCACCAGTGTAAAGAACGTCCTGGTATTTGAACAAATGTACCAACAATTTAACTTGACTGTAGTTTTGGAAATATAAAAATGTTGTGTTAGAGACATTGTATTTTCGATCATTTTTCAACGACATTTAATGTTCAAAAACAATAAATATTTATAAATTATTTACTGTTTTTGAGATCTTATATCAAGTCTCTACACACTTTGTAAATATTTCATAAATGATAGAAACGATCCGTCGGGTTGCAGACAAATATAAATACTGTAGTCATTATTTGCTGTCGGAAGTTCGGCAACATTATTCCGTAAAAGCAGAGGCTGATATAAACTACTTAAAAAAGTCATTATTTTATTTTTTTAAAACAAGGGTGTTACTAACACACCTGCTTCCATGATAGCCACATCTGTGTAGATAATAACTTAGTAGTTCAATTGGCAGTGAGGCAAGACAAAATTTATGCAGCAAGACATTATTTTACATCAAAGATCAAAGAGCTTATAAATACCAATCAAGCACCGAATAGTCATTTAATTGTTGCTAATTTGCAACTGTCATCGGAAGAGTGTTGGTGAGATAATATAAAAAAGGGTGAATACAGATGACATATATTAATATCTGTTGAGGGTTAGGGCTATCTATTTAGATATATTATAAAAGTATAAATAATTGATTGATACTATCATTGCATAGTACAGCATGCTAAGATATGCCTCGCACGTTTTGAAATTGTAAACTATATACAGCATGTCTATGGAAAGAGGTAAACAGAATAATTAAAGCAGTAAACATAAATTGTAAACTATACAGTATGTCTATGGAAAGAGATAAACAGAATAATTAAAGCAGTAAACATACATTGTAAACTATACAGTATGTCTATGGAAAGAGGTAAACAGAATAATTAAAGCAGTAAACATACATTGTAAACTATACAGTATGTCTATGGAAAGAGATAAACAGAATAATTAAAGCAAAACATACATTGTAAACTATACAGTATGTCTATGGAAAGAGATAAACAGAATAATTAAAGCAGTAAACATACATTGTAAACTATACAGTATGTCTATGGAAAGAGATAAACAGAATAATTAAAGCAGTAAACATACATTGCAAACTATACAGTATGTCTATGGAAAGAGATAAACAGAATAATTAAAGCAGTAAACATACATTGTAAACTATACAGTATGTCTATGGAAAGAGATAAACAGAATAATTAAAGCAGTAAACATACATTGTAAACTATACAGTATGTCTATGGAAAGAGATAAACAGAATAATTAAAGCAGTAAACATACATTGTAAACTATACAGTATGTCTATGGAAAGAGATAAACAGAATAATTAAAGCAGTAAACATACATTGTAAACTATACAGTATGTCTATGAAAGAGATAAACAGAATAATTAAAGCAGTAAACATACATTGTAAACTATACAGTATGTCTATGGAAAGAGATAAACAGAATAATCAAAGCAGTAAACATACATTGTAAACTATACAGAATGTCTATGGAAAGAGATAAACAGAATAATTAAAGCAGTAAACATACATTGTAAACTATACAGTATGTCTATGGAAAGAGGTAAACAGAATAATTAAAGCAGTAAACATACATTGTAAACTATACAGTATGTCTATGGAAAGAGATAAACAGAATAATTAAAGCAGTAAACATACATTGTAAACTATACAGTATGTCTATGGAAAGAGGTAAACAGAATAATTAAAGCAGTAAACATACATTGTAAACTATACAGTATGTCTATGGAAAGAGGTAAACAGAATAATTAAAGCAGTAAACATACATTGTAAACTATACAGTATGTCTATGGAAAGAGATAAACAGAATAATCAAAGCAGTAAACATACATTGTAAACTATACAGTATGTCTATGGAAAGAGATAAACAGAATAATTAAAGCAGTAAACATACATTGTAAACTATACAGTATGTCTATGGAAAGAGATAAACAGAATAATCAAAGCAGTAACCATACATTGTAAACTATACAGTATGTCTATGGAAAGAGATAAACAGAATAATTAAAGCAGTAAACATACATTGTAAACTGTACAGTATGTCTATGGAAAGAGATAAACAGAATAATTAAAGCAGTAAACATACATTGTAAACTATACAGTATGTCTATGGAAAGAGATAAACAGAATAATCAAAGCAGTAAACATACATTGTAAACTATACAGAATGTCTATGGAAAGAGATAAACAGAATAATTAAAGCAGTAACCATACATTGTAAACTATACAGTATGTCTATGGAAAGAGATAAACAGAATAATTAAAGCAGTAAACATACATTGTAAACTATACAGTATGTCTATGGAAAGAGGTAAACAGAATAATTAAAGCAGTAACCATACATTGTAAACTGTACAGTATGTCTATGGAAAGAGATAAACAGAATAATTAAAGCAGTAAACATACATTGTAAACTATACAGTATGTCTATGAAAGAGATAAACAGAATAATTAAAGCAGTAAACATACATTGTAAACTATACAGTATGTCTATGGAAAGAGATAAACAGAATAATTAAAGCAGTAAACATACATTGTAAACTATACAGTATGTCTATGGAAAGAGATAAACAGAATAATTAAAGCAGTAAACATACATTGTAAACTATACAGTATGTCTATGGAAAGAGATAAACAGAATAATTAAAGCAGTAAACATACATTGTAAACTATACAGTATGTCTATGGAAAGAGATAAACAGAATAATTAAAGCAGTAAACATACATTGTAAACTATACAGTATGTCTATGGAAAGAGATAAACAAAATAATTAAAGCAGTAAACATACATTGTAAACTATACAGTATGTCTATGGAAAGAGATAAACAGAATAATTAAAGCAGTAAACATACATTGTAAACTGTACAGTATGTCTATGGAAAGAGATAAACAGAATAATTAAAGCAGTAAACATACATTGTAAACTATACAGTATGTCTATGGAAAGAGATAAACAGAATAATCAAAGCAGTAAACATACATTGTAAACTATACAGAATGTCTATGGAAAGAGATAAACAGAATAATTAAAGCAGTAACCATACATTGTAAACTATACAGTATGTCTATGGAAAGAGATAAACAGAATAATTAAAGCAGTAAACATACATTGTAAACTGTACAGTATGTCTATGGAAAGAGATAAACAGAATAATATAAGCAGTAAACATACATTGTAAACTATACAGTATGTCTATGGAAAGAGATAAACAGAATAATCAAAGCAGTAAACATACATTGTAAACTATACAGTACGTCTATGGAAAGAGATAAACAGAATAATTAAAGCAGTTAACATACATTGTAAACTATACAGTACGTCTATGGAAAGAGGTAAACAGAATAATTAAAGCAGTAAACATACATTGTAAACTGTACAGTATGTCTATGGAAAGAGGTAAACAGAATAATTAAAGCAGTAAACATACATTGTAAACTATACAGTATGTCTATGGAAAGAGATAAACAGAATAATCAAAGCAGTAAACATACATTGTAAACTATACAGTATGTCTATGGAAAGAGATAAACAGAATAATTAAAGCAGTAAACATACATTGTAAACTATACAGTATGTCTATGGAAAGAGATAAACAGAATAATTAAAGCAGTAAACATACATTGTAAACTGTACAGTATGTCTATGGAAAGAGATAAACAGAATAATATAAGCAGTAAACATACATTGTAAACTATACAGAATGTCTATGGAAAGAGATAAACAGAATAATTAAAGCAGTAAACATACATTGTAAACTATACAGTATGTCTATGGAAAGAGATAAACAGAATAATTAAAGCAGTAAACATACATTGTAAACTATACAGTATGTCTATGGAAAGAGATAAACAGAATAATTAAAGCAGTAAACATACATTGTAAACTATACAGTATGTCTATGGAAAGAGATAAACAGAATAATTAAACCAGTAAACATACATTGTAAACTATACAGTACGTCTATGGAAAGAGATAAACAGAATAATCAAAGCAGTAAACATACATTGTAAACTATACAGTATGTCTATGGAAAGAGATAAACAGAATAATTAAAGCAGTAAACATACATTGTAAACTATACAGTATGTCTATGGAAAGAGATAAACAGAATAATTAAAGCAGTAAACATACATTGTAAACTATACAGTATGTCTATGGAAAGAGATAAACAGAATAATTAAAGCAGTAAACATACATTGTAAATAAACTATACAGTATGTCTATGAAAGAGATAAACAGAATAATTAAAGCAGTAAACATACATTGTAAACTATACAGTAAGTCTATGGAAAGAGAGATACACAGAATAACTAAAGCAGTATACATACATTTTCCAGTTATTTTCTTTTAAAAAGCTTTTATTTGAAACTGACAACGATTACATCAATAAATTATACACGTTAGAAGCATTCTGTATCTATAAGTAAAGATTATAAGTCTACTAGAAAAAGATAAAAAAAATACCTTGTTGAAAAGTGGATTTTTATTTTTTCCTTGTAAATAGATGATTTTGAATATAACTTGTATTGTAAATGGAGATATATGCTTTGTAATTGTTTATTAAAAAATTGTTAATTTAAAATATGTTTCGTAAATAGATGCTTTGAAAAAAAAGGTAATTTGTGGAAATATGTTTTGTAAATAGAATTGATGAGTAAATAAAACTTATGTTAAAGGGTGAAAAATAGTATTTTATAGAAAAGAGAGAAATGCATTGTTAAATATATGTTTGATTAAAACAAATGCAATTAGTAGAAAATATGAATTTTTTAGATATAATAACCAATGAGCAGACAGTACTGTTTGGATCTTATTATATCTCGTGATTGCAGCTCAGGTTTTGAAATGATACTATGTACAGTACCACAGAACTAACTAACAAGCCTGTTAGTGGCGATGATTTGCTGAACTAACTAACTAACTAACCAGCCTGTTAATGGCGAAGATGATTCGCTGAACTAACTAACTAACAAGCCTGTTAGTGGCGATGATTTGCTGAACTAACTAACTAACCAGCCTGTTAATGGCGAAGATGATTCGCTGAACTAACTAACTAACCAGCCTGTTAGTGGCGAAGATGATTCGCTGAACTAACTAACTAACCAGCCTGTTATGGTGATGATTCGCTGACCTAACTAACTAACCAGCCTGTTTAGTGGCAATGATTCGCTGAACTAACTAACTAACCAGCCTGTTAGTGGTGATGATTCGCTGAACTAACTAACAAACCAGCCTGTTATTAGTGGCAATGATTCGCTGAACTAACTAACAAACCAGCCTGTTATTAGTGGCAATGATTCGCTGTTGGTCTGGAACGAAATTAAGAATAAAGAATACACAATACCTGTATAGGCTGAGTCAGTTATGTGGGACATTGTACACTGATTATGAACACAAAGAGTGCACAAACTCAATGTATAGGCTGAGTCAGTTATGTGGGACATTGTACACTGATTATGAACATAAAGAGTGCACAAACTCAATGTATAGGCTGAGTCAGTTATGTGGGACATTGTACACTGATTATGAACACAAAAAGTGCACAAACTCAATGAGCGTGCTATGCAAAGTACAAATTAAGCATAGATAGCCTATATATAAATCCAAAGCCAAATTTGTACAGATAAAACATAGAATGGGACAAACCCAGATGAGATGTTAAAATGGATGGATTTATTTAACATAAAATGGGTTACTAGATAATCTGTATTAAGAAATGTATACGAGTATAAATTATGTATGTAGATGATGTAAAAAAAGAATTATGTTACTAAGGAAAATAATAAGTTTGTGTTTTAATCGAAAATGAGTTTTAAAAATGATATGTATAAAAAGAGGAATGCAATATTAGTAGAATTTACAAGTTAAACAGATGAAAAAATAATGGAAAGAGTAATATGTAAAGAAAGGAATACAACTTTAAAAAAATTGTATGTAATGTAAACAGATAAAAACAAATATTGTAAATAGAATAATAGAATAATATATATAGTGTATAGAAATGAAAATGTGTTTAGAGACAAATATATATGTAAAGAGGAGCACGTATATGGAAATAAAAGTGGGAAGAACCCACATAAAATAAAATTTACTGTAAAATGTAAAATTTTAATTTCTAAGTTTTAAAAGGGTTATGGAGATATGGCCATTTGGTCGCCATTTTGAACTTGGGGCTGTTACCATGGTTACGGGATTGTGAAAATGTGTTACCTAGCATTTTTGGTATCCTAGCACCATAATAAAGTGAAATCAAGTGAAATCTCACTTTGGGCATTAAAATCCTACGGAAATACACGAGGACCCTGAATATTAGGACGAAACGTACGACATAAGCACAACGCAATTGACCAATGACAAGCATTGGAGTAATCAAAAATAATCATTTCATTTCATTTATTTATTTGACCAACAAAGTGACATAATATACAATGTATAAAGATGAATTGGTCAGGAACTGCTAAAGTAATTAATACTATGTAACTAAGAGTCAGCAGTCCCATGATCTTAACTAAAATAAATATATAATATATAATAAATAAAGTAAAAAGCTGTGAGTAGGCCTATACAGACAAAAAGAACAAATATGATATACAAAAAAATTGAATTAAATATACAAAAAAAAAAGAATTAAAGAAAATTATCATGAAGGAAAGAGTCAAAAGATGATAAAAGATGAGGAAAAGATTCAGTAACATTGGGGCTTGCGTTGCGTCCTAGTTGGAACCCTACTGTACATCGCTAAAAATATTAATTTCCTCTCATAGAGTTAGTGCGCACGCTATACGAATAATGTGAGTGTGATTTTTACATTTTACCAATGAAAGTGTGGGAGCATCAATCGCCTCTTTGATCTCTAGAAAGCTGCAAGATGGCTTCTGTAGCAGCAGCAGCACGAATATCGGCTGCACAACTTTGTGTCTGCACAATGCAAAAACTTTTCTACGGATCTCCTCCATGTGGTAGTACCTACCTTATCCTATCTGTCTCATGCAGTTCCGTAGAATTTAGATTGAGTAACAGTAGTTACTGTTCCATTCTATCTTATAGAAGATACCATGAAGAGTTTTAACACGAAATGTCTGATTTCATGGGTAGATTGTTAAGCGTCGGTAGTTATTTCCGGGTGTGTTAATCCCTTTGCAACAAAGAATGCACAACACACCGCTTGTGTCAAGCTAGCCGACAATAAGCCAGCCGACAATAAGCCAGCCCACTTTTATTTTTTCCAGCCGACAATAACTAACCTACACCTTTCATTCTTTCGGTAAATAAATCGTCATGCTGACGAAACTGGCATTATCTACTTATTATATACGGAGAGCCATTTATGCATTTAAACTTTTAAAATAAAAATAGTACTACGGTGTAGGGCCTAACTGCTCCAGTGGATCCAATTTGGCACAGCGGGAGCACAGTGAAAAGTCACTAAAGTGTAATATCTTTTCGATGTACACTATGCTCCATTGGACTCAATTTGATCACACTATTTTACTTTCAAATCTCTTTAACTAATGGTATCCTGGCATTACTCTTGACCTATTCAAAGACTATCTGTCCAATCGACTTACATACAGTATATCAACAATGTTCTGATTTTAAAACCTATTGTTTGTGGTGTAGGCCTACTTCAAGGGTCTGTATTAGGTTTTTTAGGTGTTAAGCATACACAATTTCTTGGAGTACAAATAGACGAAAAACTAACCTTAAAAACCCATATTAAAGAAATCGAAACTAAAATTTCTAAAAAATATTGGAATTTTATATCGTCTAATTCCCTTTACTTATCCAAACAAATCCTTTGCATTATTTATTGTTCACTTATTTTACCTTTTATTTCTTACTCCAATCTTGTCTCGTCAAACAACTATATTTCAAACCTCAACAATATTATGTTTAATCTCCAAAAAAAAAACCCATTCGCCTCATCTCTGGTGCATCACGCCTAGATCACACGAGTGTGCTTTTCTCTTATTAGTTAGTTTATAGAAGAAAGAGAGATTCTCTGATCCAAGTATTTAAAATACTGAAAGGATTCGGTAAATTGGACATTGAAACCTTTTTTAATATGTCAACTATCCATTATACTAGAGGTCATTCTTTCAAACTATGAAGCCGCGGGTCAAAACTAAATGGGGATCAAATAATTTTGGAGCAAGAGTTGGAACGCCGCTTGCCGAGAGTTGTTGTAGAGTCAAAGTCATTGAATCAGTTTAAGTCTAATTTGAAAGAACACTGAAAAACCACCACCAGAAGTTTCAGCCGTATGTAAGAGATTTGTAATTCCAGAGAGGCGAATAAGCAATTTGCTTTAGCCTTAATTTCAAGCTAATTATCTTAAATCGTTAACTGAACAACATCAATATATCCTCCAACAATGCACTCGTCAATTGTCTACTTCCCACTAAAATTGCTTGCAGCTTCATAAAAACAATAACATCATAGCGTGATCTTCTTGTAACTTACCAAATTAACATTATGCAACATAATATCCGTTATTATTAGCACCAAATTATATAATGATCTCCCTGACAAAATTATGATACCTTCAAAAAAATATTTTCTTTTAAATTAAAAAAAAAAAGGAGTAACACATTTATTTGGTTTTCTGTGATTCCATAGTATAAACATGGTCTTGTCTTGTTGAGTGCTTTTCTTGTTTGTCCTATTTTCTTTATGCATGTTAAATTAAACATAAACATGATTGCAACTTCTTTGTTTTCTTTTTCTTAACTAGCTACCCGTCACAAGTTTGTTTGGACGGAGACCTTCAAATGTTGTTACTTCCTGGGTTTTGCCTCTTTATTATTTATATTTGTATTATGTTACCTTGAAAGAGAAAAAGAAATAGAAATAATATTTTTATTTGATTTGGCGCCAGTCGAGAGTGATATAAAACATAATTCAAGTCAGTAAATTTTGATATGTGTTCATGTGTTTATTGTTAATACACCGTGCTCCAGTAGTGAACCCTATTTGGTGCCAGTGGACCACAATGAAATGGTCACATACAAAACACATCGAGAATAAATACTTTTCGAATACAAAAATGTTTCAAATTTGTTGGTATAATGTATATAATAGACCAGCTTCAGATTGGTTCCACCACCCACCCGAAAAGGGCATTTGACACAATGTGTGTATATATTATAGACCAGCTTTAGATCTAGCTGGTGCCACCCGAAAAGGACATTACAGTAATGACACAATGTTTGTATATATTATAGACCAGCTTCAGATCTAGCCGGTGCCACCCGGAAAGGACATTACAGTAATGACACAATGTTTGTATATATTATAGACCAGCTTTAGATCCAGCTGGTGCCACCAGGAAAGGACATTACAGTAATGACACAATGTTTGTATATACTATAGACCAGCTTCAGATCTAGCTGGTGCCAACCGAAAAGGACATTCCAATAATGACACAATGTTTGTATATATTATAGACCAGCTTTAGATCTAGGACATACAGTAATGACACAATGTTTTCTTGAGTCCTATATATTATTATGTGTGAACAGGAAAGTTCAGGTAAACGTTTCAGGTACCCAAAACAAAAAAAAAAGTGTAAAAAATAGATCCAGAAATTAAAAGAAAGAAAAATAAATAAATCAAAATCAATGTTTTTGTTGTTGAAAACTTTCTAATGGTACTCTAATGGGTTGTGTAGAATTACCATCAGCATCTTGGAAATACTACTCAAGTTAAGGATCAGGGTGGATTTGAGGTTTGTAGAAATTATTTTCTAGTCAGGGCTGTGCTTTTTTTTTCAGTCAGGGTTGCGTAAGTTAGGTTTACTCGTTGGCTCCTACTGTAATCGTCGTTGGAAGATACATAAGCATATCACGGAGGCATTCGAGAGAGACTACTGTCTCAGAATTATATTGCTGACTGCAACTGCAGAATGACGTAAACAAACATATGCATGTCTATGACAATAAACTACATGGTTACATTCAGTTTATACTCATCGTATGATATTGTTAAATTGTGTTGTACGAGATTTAGTATACAGTAAACAAGGCAAAACCATTTTAAATTCAATAAAACTCTATGGCACTATCTATGATGATGATAAAACAATACATCTGCATTTTTTACAGTTCAGTGTATAACTTAATTCTTAAATTCCATATTTTGGTGATTTTTTTAGCTCTATCTGTACCTATTCGGCCTATACGATACGATATAAATACATCTGAATATATTAATTACAATTCTATTTACAATTCTGACATTTCACTGGATGTTGTTTTTGTCTGAGATCCTTCAGATGATTCTGTACAAAGACAAAACAAGAAATTAACATTTTAATAATTTTAACAAACAATATATTATGACACAAACAATGGAAATAAAATAATAAAATTAGGCCTAGCATAATTATTGAGTAAATACTGGGAAACAGAAAGTTCTACTGCCAGCAATAGACTGAATTTAATATATAGCATGCAGGCGTCGTGCCATCAGAGAAGAAGATTACGGTAGCTTATTGCCGATTGTTTTAGTGTTTAGTGATGAATATATAGCATGCAGGCGTCGTGCCATCAGAGAAGAAGATTACGATAGCTTATTGCCGATTGTTTTAGTGTTTAGTGATGAATATATAGCATGCAGGCGTCGTGCCATCAGAGAAGAAGATTACGGTAGCTTATTGCCGATTGTTTTAGTGTTTAGTGATGAATATATAGCATGCAGGCGTCGTGCCATCAGAGAAGAAGATTACGGTAGCTTATTGCCGATTGTTTTAGTGTTTAGTGATGAATATATAGCATGCAGGCGTCGTGCCATCAGAGAAGAAGATTACGGTAGCTTATTGCCGATTGTTTTAGTGTTCAGTGATGAATATATAGCATGCAGGCGTCGTGCCATCAGAGAAGAAGATTACGGTAGCTTATTGCCGATTGTTTTAGTGTTCAGTGATGAATATATAGCATGCAGGCGTCGTGCCATCAGAGAAGAAGATTACGGTAGCTTATTGCCGATTGTTTTAGTGTTCAGTGATGAATATATAGCATGCAGGCGTCGTGCCATCAGAGAAGAAGATTACGATAGCTTATTGCCGATTGTTTTAGTGTTCAGTGATGAATATATAGCATGCAGGCGTCGTGCCATCAGAGAAGAAGATTACGATAGCTTATTGCCGATTGTTTTAGTGTTCAGTGATGAATATATAGCATGCAGGCGTCGTGCCATCAGAGAAGAAAATTACGATAGCTTATTGCCGATTGTTTTAGTGTTCAGTGATGAATATATAGCATGCAGGCGTCGTGCCATCAGAGAAGAAGATTACGGTAGCTTATTGCCGATTGTTTGTGTTTAGAATACTGATGATGAAACAATTGAGATTTAATCAAGATGAGTTAATGGTGAAACAAACATGAACTTACCTGTTGCAAAAAGCGCTTGACATGAGCAGTATTCATAGCCTTCTTTCTTCCACATGGAACAGAATCCTTTTGCAAACACTTGTCAAGATCAATTAAGTGATGGTGGTCATATACATTACAATTACAACAATCAATTCCCATGAACTTGTATTGCAAACATGCTTAGGCCTAATTTATCTCATAACGATCTCTATGCTTGTCTGAAGTTTGAATGTACTGCTGATAAACTTGCTATTATTGAATTCCGCGCAGCGGCACTTAATTGTAATTTAAAAAATCAAAACCCCGCAAAATGCTCTGTTGTGCCATCCACTTTTGAAGACGCGTGTGTGCGCGCGTTGCTGAATCAATTCTTGTTATATAAAGGTATATATATATAAATCGAAGTACTGTTGTAAGTTACAGTAGGCCCTACTTTGTAAAATCTCGAGTGCGCAGGGCTATTTATAAGAACAAGCATACCCAAGTTTCTTTTGATGATTCACCTGCTTGTGTGTTATAATATTATAGGGAGAAATACGTGTGTACTGTCGCACTTTATAGTAATCGTCGCACTTTGTAATACCTGTCGATATTTGTAACAAAACTATCCTATACTTTGTAATATTACAAAGTACGATGATTATTACAAAGTGCGACAGTAGGCTTACGTACGTCCTGGTGTCTTCAAACTGACATGTTTACTCAATATAACAATTAAAACATTTGAAAATTACTAGCATTCAGATTCTAATTTATTAAAATGTATCATTCTGTATGGACTAAACTAATAATTCACTACAGTATATTTTATATGAAATATGTCTTTAAATATACATATAAACACAATCACTTTAAATTTGATGAAATCTTAGTAGCAAACTCAAACATATAAAAGCATAATAAAAAATAAATATATAGTAATAAAAAATACATACTTTAACATTAGGAGTAAAAAAAAAAATAGTTTTTTATTTACATACATAAGATGATATGCCAGTTTTCATAACAAATTTCTGTTAATTCTTTGTAATAGACAAATAAAGATACTATGACTATGACTACATAGAGATCCAATGAGATAATCTTAAATACAAAACTACTATGGTACAATGTTGTAATAAAGGGAAAATGTAGAATCAATTGTGGTCTGATTGTTGTGATTTCCAGTTCTATTTCTGTAGCATATTTATATATATTACTCAATGGTTGGTCAAGTTATGATTGGGCCTGGGTGCTAAACTACACTTTTCATCTCTTAATTTCAATGTGGTGACTTCTGGGTGCTTTAAACAGAAAATAACCTATAGTTACAATACCAACTGTCAATTACCAAATAACCTATAGATACAATACCAACTGTCAATTACCAAATAACCTATAGTTAAAATACCAACTGTCAATTACCAAATAACCTATAGATACAATACCAACTGTCAATTACCAAATAACCTATAGATAAAATACCAACTGTCAATTACCAAATAAGCTATAGATAAAATACCAACTGTCAATTACCAAATAACCTATAGATACAATACCAACTGTCAATTACCAAATAACCTATAGTTAAAATACCAACTGTCAATTACCAAATAACCTATAGATACAATACCAACTGTCAATTACCAAATAACCTATAGTTACAATACCAACTGTCAATTACCAAATAACCTATAGATAAAATACCAACTGTCAATTACCAAATAACCTATAGTTACAATACCAACTGTCAATTACCAAATAACCTATAGTTACAATACCAACTGTCAATTACCAAATAACCTATAGTTACAATACCAACTGTCAATTACCAAATAACCTATAGATACAATACCAACTGTCAATTACCAAGCCAATTTGGTCTAAATAAAAAACCTCTACTTTCACCTATATACAATATTTATAACAACATAATATCAATTATCAGGGTATAATGCCTCTACCTTTTGATTACGTAGGCCTCTATGTCCACACACAATCTGCACAGAAGTATATAGAGAATTATGGAGTGGAGAAGATATGCCAACTCTTTAGACAGCAAATCTTCAAAAGGTTGTCTGGAAATTATAAAAATAAGAACAAAACAAGTCAACTACTTGATATGTGGTTAACCATTGCTGTATTTCCCTAAACTACCGTTATTTTGGTAATACTTCAAATCGGGTCTATTCTAACTTTTCTGCAGCAACAGTCATATTATTCTTTTTCAAATGTTCGATAAATGACAGCAACCTGTCTTCCCTTAGGATGCCTCTCTGTTCAAGATCTAGAATCACAATCCACTGGTTTTCACGTTGTTTCCTAGAAACATTATTTAGATGGATGAGCGTTGTTACATTGTCTTGGGAAAGCGTATTGCCGAAATCTATCAACTTCTGTCGGTACGTTGTAACAGTTGTTACATGATGATCGGATTCATCGAACGCGTTCTTCAGATATTTGTTATCCTCAAGAGCACCTTTGGTACCGGTGACATTGATGATATCGATAAGAACTTTAAAGTTGGTTACGTGAAGATGACCAGCCTTTTTCAATAAATTAAACAACTCCATGGTGGTGTCAGCCTTCTGTAGAGCATTGTAAGGCGTTATCAGATCTTTGCACAACACCTTCAGCATATCAAGTGAGTCATGCTCATCATACCAATTCGATACTTGTACCAACATTGTTTGAAATTTCTCCTTTGATGATTCTTTAAAAAAGCAATGAATAAGTAAAAACACAATATTTTTTCTAAAATATAATAGTTAATTATATCTCAACCGTAATAGTAATAGTAAATAATAATTGTTGACTATTTTTTATTTTTTAAAGGTATTCAGTTAAAATATATACAATAATTATGTACAATATGTATTATATGGATGGAAATTAGAAGAAAATAATATTAAATGTCTGGTGTTTTTAAATTTTCTTTTTAATAACACATGTATATTGCACCAATAATATTAATGCTCAGTATATCACTGGGTGGTTTAGAGTTTCTTATATGCCTATTAATATATAAATATAAACATAGTTACCTCCAAATGCCCTTGACAAAGACTCTGACACTGACTCTGGCTGTAACATTGGCTCTGGCTCTGACACTGACTCTGGCTGTAACATTGGCTCTGGCTCTGACACTGACTCTGGCTGTAACATTGGCTCTGACACTGACTCTGGCTGTAACATTGGCTCTGACTCTGACACTGACTCTGGCTGTAACATTGGCTCTGGCTCTGACACTGACTCTGGCTGTAACATTGGCTCTGGCTCTGACACTGACTCTGGCTGTAACATTGGCTCTGACTCTGACACTGACTCTGGCTGTAACATTGGCTCTGACTCTGACACTGACTCTGGCTGTAACAGTGGCTCTGGCTCTGACACTGACTCTGGCTGTAACATTAGCTCTGGCTCTGACACTGACTCTGGCTGTAACATTGGCTCTGGCTCTGACACTGACTCTGGCTGTAACATTGGCTCTGGCTCTGACACTGACTGTAACATTGGCTCTGAAGTTGGATTTGAATAATTATAATAAGTAAATATAAGAATATGTAAAAAAAGGAAAGAAAATTGCATAATATAATAATGACAATAATTATGATGAAGTAATTTGTATGACAACGAGCAAGTACAGACTTACCGGTCAAAAAAAATCGCTTGATATGAGCAGTATTCATATTCGTCCTTCTTCCACATGGAACAGAATCATTTTTCAAACACTTGTCAAGATCAATTAAGTGATACTCTTTTGGGTTACAAGCAGTGCATAACACACGTAGATTGTAGCCAATGCCCTCGTAGATATTGCAAACAGTTTTCAGTTGCTCCTTTAAATAGCTTAGTACCTAAAACATAAGATTGATGTGTTTACAGTATTTATAGATTTATATTACATATTACAGGATAAGTTTGTACATAACACATAGATTGTAGCCAATGCCCTCATATATATTACAAATAGTTCTCAGTTGCTCCTTTAAATAGCTTAGTACCTAAAACAAAGATTGATGTGTTTACAGTATTTATATGACAGGATAAGTGGATTACCTCCATGCAAACACTTGGTTCTGGTTTAAATATCAACTTGGTTTTTTTTCCATCACCTACTATAGACTGCACAACTTCAGTCCTGCGCAATATTTCAAGCTGCCAAAAAACAAAATGTATTCATTAACAAATGTAATAGCCCATCCTCTGATTTTATACTCTATACACATTTGAACATATTTGCATGGTAGGGGCATGGTGATCAGATTAAAATGTTATATATACTATTGTTACCTAAATGTTATGCTTTTTCTTTAAATAAAAATGTTATAGAACAAATAGTAATCAAATTCATACCTTTAATGCATGTGGTTTTTCCTTTTCATGGTAAATTCTGACAGAGCCTAAACTGACAGTGTGATTACTAAATTTGAAATCACTACGATTACGGAACACTTCTGAATCATCACTACCCTTTTCAGTCATCAATTCCAGGAATGCAACAACCAACGTGTTGTACACAGCATCAGGAAGAAAGTCTGTCGGAGTCAGATAAATTGATACCGTTTGTGTGTCATCTGCTTTGACTTTCAGAAAGTCTTTTTTGTCAACTTTCATTCGGCAGGGAACCAGGAATACCCGATTACCTTCTTCAATTCCCTGTTAATTTAAACATCACAATTACACATAAATTGGTATAAGTGATTAGTAAGAGCTTAATCAAAGAAACGATTAAAAGTTTATAGTTATTTACCAACCTTTGTCTTCTCAAAGAGCAAACGAAAAACTTTCATCAATTCTACAAAGACATCAAAGAGATCTTCATCTTCGTTTCTCCACAAATAACATAGTAACTTTTCCTCAAGAACTCCTTCATTACTAAGCTTTTCCCATAGCATCTGTAATTGCTTCCGATCTTCTGCTTTCTTCTGTGTACAAAACACACAGTAAAATAGATGTTATAGACCTACTGATGAGTTAAAGCAACCAATATAATACCAAGTTTCAAAAACTACATTAAACAGGGTCATATTATTTTACTCATGTGAAATCTAGTATAATATATAATATTCCATGCCTATATATACCTACCACTTTAATAGTTGGTGTAACTACTGTGATAACTTTTGTCAAAATTTTAATCATCCAGAGAAGATTTGTTATCACAATGTTTCTTAATTTCTCATTAGTGCCGGTATACAAGATTATTCCAGTGTCATTCAGATACATTATCACAGTGGTGAGTACATGTTTGGATATATTACATTGAGTTGCTATCTCAGATACCTTTAAAACACAAATGACATTTTAATAAAATGCTATTATACTAAATTATCTGACAAACAAATTTAGCATTAGTAAATACAGTAACAATGTTTTCTCCCAACTACAAGTCATATTATGCTTACATCAGGGAGTCTTATTTTACAACTAACTGGCTTCCATTAACTATTTGGGAATCTATTCGTTTTCATTTATTCGTTTATTCGTTTTGTTTATTCAATAAATATTCTCCACATATATTAAAAATACATACGAATAATACATATAAATAATAATAAAAAGTGAAGTACAGAGAGATTAGCCTATAGGAAGGTTAGCCTATACAAAGAGTCAAGTTTACTGTTTTGAATACATTGTTTTACATGACACTATAATGACAGCTGTTTTTAATGTGTATATTATTTTTGATCTGTATTTAATTGGATTTGTGTTGTTGTAGAAAAATGTTTTTGTGTTGAAAACCAAATTCAAACCTTACCTCAGTTAAGGTAATGCTTAATCTTGTTTTTCCAATTATTTGCAACTTTTCCTGTAACTCAACCCACTTTACAGGAACTTTTCTCACCATTTCCTTCATATGTCTACCAACGTTTCTCTTAAGTTTTATAATGCCTTCATGTGACTTTACAGTGTTATCCACCATGTACATTTCACGATCTACATGCTTGGCATACGGCATTCCTTTCATTGCATCAAACATCTGCATGAACATCTCCTCAGCCTTTATTTGACGAAATTGTATAATCATAAATTTACTAAATAATAAAATATGTTTGTTTTCTATCTTATACTACAAATCTGTTGAGCATATTGCAGGTTTAGTTTTGTTGAATAGTTATATAAATGTATACTACAGTTATTACCTTCATCTGCTTTTCTAATTTTGTGCCTGACAATTTGTCCATATGGGTAGCAACCAAACAGATAGGAGGTGACTCTATGCTTTTGTCATCAACAAAAACGGGGTTTCCTGAACCATGTTGTAACACAGTATGTTCATAAATAGACCTTACCCAGAAAAAATTCATGTCCAAATTAGTCATACCAAGCGATTCCTGAAATCAAATATGAATAATCAAAAAAGGATATTGAAATTACAATTTAACTCATTTGTATTAAACAAAATTGCTAAATAATACATTTTACTTACTATTGTTGAATCTCGTGGATTAGCTAGTTCATTCAAGTTGTCCATGACATTAAATGTAACACAGTATGATACTTTATTTGTGAGGAAAAACTGAAAAAAGTTAAGGGACCATTTACCTTTTCTTTATCTTAATTCCTTATTGTAATATTTACCTGATTCGTTATAACTATCTGTGGATGTCATAATGGTAAAAATGGTTAAATTTGTTTGGTTTTTTAGTCAGTACCATGAGAAAATTGTGCACATATGCAGTAATTTAATTTAATAACTGAATTTTATAATAAATTTCTAAAAATGCCGACATTTTTAGAAAGAAATGTCACTGATATCAGATACACCGTACTAGTCTACAATATTACATTATATCGAATAGTAATATAGTGGTAGTACTTTACAGAATAAGTAATTACGTATTCTTTAAAAAAAGCTTTCATGTACAAAACATACTTATTCAGGTGAAGGTTAGAATAATATATAAATGCATAAAGTTTGTAAAAATGGTATTTGGGTAAGAGAACACAGATTTACTCTGGTGGTCCTCCATAAATTTAACTTATAGGCTTACATTGTTTGTTACTACTTTCTATTTAGGTCTAGAATAAATTATAATAACGGAAGTGAACAGATGCAATTACTTGTATCTATATTAATACCCAAATAAGAAAAATCTAGTTTTAAATTCCAAAATTTCTCTTATGAATGTAATAAAAATGCCCCAAAATAAACATACCCTGTGTGTTATGTAGTAGTCTAGTTGACCAGCATAGTCCCATATACTAGTTATGTCACTCACATTTGCTTTTTCTTTTCCAATTATTTTCATCCAAATATTCAAAAGTTGACCCACAATTGTTGTATCATTGCTTTCTAAAACAAAAATTATAATATTTGTCTTTAATTAAAGACTGTGTGTATATGAAACCCACAAAATAGATTGATCAATCTGTGTTGTAAATCTGCAGATGATTTTAGAATGATTTTTTAATTCAGTAGTCTGTGCCTACCTTTCCCTAATTTCTTATCCACATTTTCTGCTAATGCATGTGCACGTACTTTCTTGGATAACTCAACACCTTTACAAAGCAAGACAAAAAAGCATGATCATAGACAGAGTGGTTACGAGTTAGAGAAAGAAATACAAATAGTAGGACCTACATTTAAAATAGAAATAAATAATTCATTCCTTTTAAACTTTGATGTAATGGGGTGCAAATTTATGGAATTGGTGCAATATTTCTAAAGACTTCATAATTTAAAAATAGAAAATATTTTAATTAAATTTAATGTAGAGTATATACATACACATTCTTTCTAACATTGTTCAATCTGTCTGTCTTTATACTATGTATGTAACTGAACAATGCTTTTTTTATTTGTTAAAGTTACGAGAGTTTGTTTGATGCTGACTCACCATCTACATCTGTCACTTCGTTCCACGTACTACAATCCTCCGTTGTTGCTTGAAAAACTGTAGTTGTTACGATACCATCTGTTGATGGCTCTCTGGAATTAAACCTATTATAATAATGTATGGTAAAGTGAAACATTATCATGATTTTAAAATAATCAAGACATATATTATTTACTGAAAAAACAGAAACTGTATAAATAATAAATTAAATAATCATTGTATAGTTTACTTTTGTAGAACTATATGCATTTAATAGTAAAAAAATCATCTAAAAATTCAATTAAATCTTCAATTCAACAGGAAATAATGTTTATTTGAATAAACAAACAGGCTTTCTATCAAAGTACTATCATTACTCATAGCGGTTATTTTTTACCTTTCACCAAGCATAGCCTTTACACAACTAGTCTTGCCAGCACCCTCTTTCCCAAGAAACATACATCTTGAATTCACAACTGAAATCTCACCATTTTGAAGCTCATCTTTGTATATTTTAATAGCATCTTTACCCTTGGAATATACTTCTGCTGGAACTAATAATTCTAATATAAAAATATCAATATAACATTTTGAAAATTTCAAATTTGAAATTCACTTTTTTATTCACACATAACATCAGCATACAAGATTAACATCTAAATCTAAATTATTTATCAATGTCTATTAATAGACATTGATAAATAATTTAATTGTTGTTTTAATATTTTTTATGTATTGTTCCGCAAAACATGAAAAATGAAGATTGATAAAAAGCCATTATGTAGTTTTAATCAAGTTATTTCCTGAACAGTCACAATGACATCCCACAGACAATTTGACTTTGAATAAATTTCAAATACTGTAAATGATTGCGTTCTTCGGTTACATTTTTGGTCAAAGTAAATAACTACCATATTTACCATTGGAATATACTGCTGGAACTAATAAATCTAATATTTATATCATTATCAAATTTAAAACCATGTCAAATAATGTTTTATTGTTCATAAAGAACCTCTTACAAGATAAAAATATAAACTTACTGTCAAAGTAGATTGCAATCTTGTTTTTTTCTTTTTCACTGATGTATGCATTTTTTTCTAAAATATTCACTGGTGTGTTTCCTTCCTATAAACAATTAATTAATATTTTAGTTTAGTATTAAGAAATAATATGAATTGATATTGGCTACTGAGCGGTACATAATCCAGACACCCATATCAAAAACAATCAAAAATCACTATTCTGTAGTGTATTCTAATAATGTGTAAAAGAGAAACTGCTAGTATGGTTGATATACAGACCCTACACCATTAAACCAATGGTGATTTCATGCTATCTCAAAGTCAGATTAAATAGCAAACTCCTTTATTGTATTTATTTATTATTAATATTAGTAATAGTAAAGCAATTTTACAAATGAATAACCATTTCAAAACTCATATTATCAATTTTTTATAAATATATTGGTATCTTTATCTTTATAAAAACATAGTGGTAAGGTTGTTAGGCACCCTTTCCAAATCTATTCGTGGTACAACCAAAATTTCCATATCTCTTCACACTACAATTAAGTTGTAAGTATGGGTGTGTGGAATTTAGTTCTTTCTTTTCTATTGGAAAGGAAATCGGCAAGCCATTGCATGATACAACCATACAAAAGTAAGAAGTCTACTGTATAAAGGCAATGCGATGCGATGAGTGAAATAATCAATTTATGGTACATTTTTATATATTTTATGGTGTAAATTATGTTATTTGCTTTTTGTTGTTATTATATTACAAATAGTTAAAGACTAAAAGTAGAACAGAAAAAATCTTTATATAATTATAATAATTATGAAGTTTTAAAAAAAACTAGATAAAAGATTTTTCTGACACATTAATAATTATACATTTTACTCTGTTAGGTTTACAATATATACTATATATTATTCATATTATGATATTATACCATTCTCAATGCAGTAATTAATCCTAATTACAGTATTTTTAATGATAAACTAGACACAAAAAGTGATTAATTGATTATCATTATCATGAGTGAGAAAAAAAATATGGTTACAGTTACTGTAACCATATTTTATAGTAAGTATACTGTATGTATTATTCAGATAATTATATGACTAGAATTGACTGGCCAAAACGCCTCAGATGCTATCTCCGGCCGTCTAGAAAAAAAATTTTGGACCCGGACCCCCCTAGACGATTATTTTCTCATATCGGCCCCCTCTTTATCAAAATCCTATATGGATAACAGCTATATAACAACCAATAAATGTATAGCAAAACACATCTCATCACAAATGGTAAAGTATACTGTGTGTATTCTCTTGCAACTTAATCCTGTAGTAAATTTGTTGCAGTTAAGTTCATTATAATTTACATCATTGTCTACGTTTGTTACAGTATCTTATAGTAATTTATACAATCTTATGAATCGTTATACCTAGTCTTAAAAATAATTGCATTTTGAAATGAGTAAATTATTTCTTTTTTGTTAATCCAATACAAGAAAACAAATAAGTATGTAATAAGTATGTGTAAATGTGTGTATGTATAGTGTCATACAGTAATTGTGTATTATTGTAAATAAAACAATTACCTTATTTTGCAATGACAATGATGCACCATGCTGTTGTATGAGGAATTCCACTATTTCCAAGGTACAATATCTATTACTCACATACAAATGAAGTGGAGTGTCTCCATCCTTGATAAACAAAATCGTAATCATAAGTTCAATAATATTGATAACAGCTATATAAGTAATTGATAAGTGCTAAATAGACAACCAATAAATGTATAGCAAAACACATCTCATCACAAATGGTAAAGTATACTGTGTGTATTCTCTTGCAACTTAATCCTGTAGTAAATTTTTTTTTTTTTTTTTTTTTTTTAACCATATTTAATGAGGGTGATCCATCCAGCTGTTGCTGATCATTAGGGACCCTCAGAGGTTCACAAGACAAACATATACACAAGATGCTCTACATAAACAAAGTCTTATTACAAGTCTTTGGGAGTGGGGTAATTTGGTCCTTAGAAAAAATCCTGACATGTGACGGGACTTGAACCCAGGATCATTGGAGTGGTAGACAAGCATCATAACCACCAAGCCACAACTCCACTGTTGCAGTTTAAATTCATTATAATTTACATCATTGTCTACCTTTGTTACAGTATCTTTACATAGTAATTTATACAATCTTATGAATAATTGTTATACCTAGTCTTGAAAATAATTTCATTTTGAAATGAGTAAATTATTTCTTTTTTGTTAATCCAATACAAGAAAACAAATAAGTATGTAATAAGTATGTGTAAATGTGTGTATGTACTGTCATACAGTAATTGTGTTTTATTGTAAATAAAACAATTACCTTATTTTGCAATGACAATGATGCACCATGCTGTTGTATGAGGAATTCCACTATTTCCAAGGTACAATATCTATTACTCACATACAAATGAAGTGGAGTGTCTCCATACTTGATAAACAAAATCATAATCATAAGTTCAATAATATTAATAACAGCTATATAAGTAATTGATAAGTGCTAAATAGACAACCAATAAATGTATAGCAAAACACATCTCATCACAAATGGTAAAGTATACTGTGTGTATTCTCTTGCAACTTAATCCAGTAGTAAATTTGTTGCAGTTAAGTTCATTATAATTTACATCATCATTGTCTACCTTTGTTACAGTATCTTTACATAGTAATTTATGCAATCTTATGAATTGTTATACTTAGTCGTGAAAATAATTTCATTTTGAAATGAGTAAATTATTTCTTTTTTGTTGATCCAATACAAGAAAACAAATAAGTATGTAATAAGTATGTGTAAATGTGTGTATGTACTGTCATACAGTAAGTGTATAATAGTGAAAAAAATTACCTTATTTTGCAATAATAGTGATTTACCATCGTGTACGAGGCATGCTATCAATATTTCTGAGGTAGGTTCTGTATCATACAACGACAAATACAAATGAAGTGGAGTGTTTCCATCCTTGATGAACAAAATCATAATCATAAGTTCAATAATATTGATAACAGCTATATAAGTAATTGATAAGTGCTAAATAGACAACCAATAAATGTATAGCAAAACACATCTCATCACAAATGGTAAAGTATACTGTGTGTATTCTCTTGCAACTTAATCCTGTAGTAAATTTGTTGCAGTTAAGTTCATTATAATTTACGTCATTGTCTACCTTTGTTACAGTATCTTTACATAGTAATTTATGCAATCTTATGAATTGTTATACTTAGTCTTGAAAATAATTTAATTTTGAAATGAGTAAATTATTTCTTTTTTGTTAATCCAATACAAGAAAACAAATAAGTATGTAATAAGTATGTGTAAATGTGTGTATGTACTGTCATACAGTAATTGTGTATTATTGTAAATAAAACAATTACCTGATTTTGCAATGACAATGATGCACTATGCTGTTGTATGAGGAATTCCACTATTTCCAAGGTACAATGTTCATACCACAAATACAAATGAAGTGGAGTGTCTCCATTCTTGATAAACAAAATCATAATCATAAGTTCAATAATATTGATAACAGCTATATTAGTAATTGATAAGTGCTAAATAGACAACCAATAAATCTATAGCATAGCGTCATTTCATACAAGTGTTTTTTGTAAAAAGGAAACGTTCTCTGTAAATCTAAACTATGCATAATGTATGATTCTTTTTATATACCTCATCAGTAGTTTTTAAAATATCTGGATGTTCCCTGCAAATGCGTTCAATTTTCTTCAAGTCCCCATTACGCATAGCTTGTTTCAACTCGTACCTGTCAAAATGCAAGAAATAATGCATTACTGTATTACCAGAGATTTGATGAGAATAACAGTTCATTATAATAATATTTATAATTTTATAAGAAAATCGTACCCTAGTGTTTTTTTAAAATTTTAATCTTGTAAATAATTATGTATGTTTACACTTAATTCAGCCAAGGATGTTTTTCAGGCACAGCCATAAATAAAATTATAAACACAAAAGAAGGAAACCATTAAAAATATAATAATGTAGGTTAGTAAACTCATTTTACATTGTTTTTCAATTATTATACTTCTTATACATTTCAGAATGAATATCTAGATGGTGGATTTATAATAAAATTTAAAAATCCGTCCGTTTCACTTATTCTGATTAGTATAAAATGAAATTCAAGTTTAATTATTTCTATATTTTTTAATGTTAGTGTATACATCGAGTCTGCTTGATTTGAATTAAAAAATAAAAACAAAATAAAACAACATACCTAGTATACCACAGAATTGAAGACATACTGCATCTACATTTACCTTTAATCGTGTGTCAATGACTAGAAAAAAAAAATAGGAAAGACAAGGTGAACATTTAATCTCTTCTGATAAAACTCTTTTTTTAACTCTTTTCTTTTTCTGATTTTCTCTCTGAATATATTCTTCTCTGGGTACTTTTTAGGCATCAGTTTCAGGGTTCAAATTGTTTTACTTTATAATCAATTATTTTTTATTATCAATAACACTAATTGTTTAGGGTTACTGATTATTAGTTTTTGCTAGATTGACCACATAAATAAATATTAACAAATAACTTTTGTCATAGGCCTACTGAATCAAACCAAAAAGCAATACAATAACTACTACTGTCTGTAAGTAACCTTTAGTATGGTACAAAAGAGGTACTATATATCCTTTCGTCTAAATGCCAATTTACACAGACGAGTGGTAACGGTAATAAAAATATAGAATCTTTGTTATTCCTTTTGATCATTTACCACAACGCGGAGTGGACGGGCGGTTTCCGTTCAGGATATATTATACGTTGGACAAGCTACGCGGTTTTCCGTTTACCGTCACCGTTTGTCTGTGTAAATTGGCCTTAATAGTACTCGATACTGAAATAGTGTATCGGACTCTTGTTAACAAACAATAGGCCTGTATTACCATCGTGTAAAGAATGACTGTACTGGTATTTGAAAAAATGTACCAACAATTTAACTACTATTATGCAACAGAAAAACTTACATATAATTACTGCACTTTCAGTAAAACTGTGTTACTTTTAAAAACTATTATTTTATACTTACATAACCACTGTTCAGGTAGAAACATTTACATAATAGTCATGGCGACAGAACCCGTCTCCTGGTGTTACTGATGAACTTTAGACTTTACTTTGGCTACAGTAAACTTTTATCTTAGGTAAAGATAAATAAAACATATTGTCTACAACTATAAACACCATGTTTACAAAACTTGAGGACTCAAGTTTTTATGTAATTCACACATACAATTTTTTACCTTGCCTGATCACCTGAGGGTACAGTTATAATGTACAAAAAACCTAATGATAAAAAATCTGTTTTTGTCAAATTTGTCATTTATACCATCTTTAAACAAGACCCTATTTCATTTCTTCTGCTGTAAAAAAAGATTTTTATTAGCATTAAAAGTGTAAAATAAAAGTAAAGAAATTAAAACATTAAACCATTACAGTATAATGGGAATTTTGTTTAGGAGGGGATGGGGGATATTTTTTATTTTTGAGGGAGGGGAATAGTTCTTTGAAGAGAGTTTTTGTTTGTTATTGTAGGCCTAATGCACACATAATAATCAATAATAATGACTACAAATACAATTAATATCAAGTGATAAAATACAGTAACAATTTTATTGTAAAGTTATAGATAATCTACTCATTAATTTCACTGATACAAATAGAAATGTGTTTTTAACAAATATATTTTGCAGAACATCGAGCTAATAAAGGAATACTGTCCCATACCTGAGGAACACATTAGCAATATTAGCACATTTATAATTTAATTCTGGAAGGTACTGTATATAAGATTGTATTATATTAATGCTACAGTTGTTTTGTGTTTTCAATGTAAACTAGTACATAATACATGTAGTTTTAACAACTTACAAAAGCCTTTAGAGCAGTCACAATGATAATTTTTTTGTTCCAATTTCTGATTGTGTGAATAAAAATGTAGTAGGTATACAGTAACAACAGACTACAAAGGTCTGTTCTTATTACTTTACACAAATATTCAAGAGTACTATAATTCACCATTATTACACTTGCATTGCATTTTCTATCATATGTGGTTCTATAAAGTTGTTTTTTTTTGCTTAGATTCGGTCCCCATAAAAATCTTTCTGTTCTTTTGAGATAGGTTTATTGTGTAAGTTGCTTTACCAGTTTATGTTAACATGACCTATAGTTGGCACACACACATGCTTGTCTGTTTTATTTTTCTGATAAATCATATCATAGCCTATTCAATTCCAATAAATAGATAGACAGACACTACCATGGAATCCATTGTAATCTATTTCATAATAAGAAGTGTAAATCTATTCGTTGAGAAGCTTCTGTTTCTGTATACACTTCCACATCCATTTGTCATCAACAACTTTGGCAGATGAATCAAGTTTAATCTAAAAAGATAAAATGAATTGTTACATTGTGAATTTACTTTGGACAATCAAGCATGATGGGAGTTTATCACAATTTCTCCAAGTATTTGTGTTCTGGCTTAGGTATAGCCTAAACGGGAGTAAAGTACTACAACATTTGGTTCAGACCTACTAACCAATGACACACTAGGATAGTACATTACAATAGGTATGTCTCTTGATAATCAGTCTGTTATTAGTCAAACATTATTTGTCAGTCACTAAAACTAAAATCGAGTCAACTACAATATCCAAAACTCAATCAACCAAATCAACAAATGAGTCAAACACATGAAACAAAACTACAACAAATAATTAAATAAACATCATATTGATCATTTTATAGAAAAGTGTAGGTTTTGTAAATGAGGTAGACTTACTATTTGAGGATTGTTGCCTTGTATGATGTGTGTAACTGATGGTTTAAGATCTTTTACAACATCACCGTCATAAGTAAGTAGCAGTTAATAAAATATCAGAAACCAATGACTAATAAAATAGTAATCATCCTTAATCTACTTCTGAACGTACAAAAATATTACAATTATTTCCAAGGCCTAATATTATGTGCCTTGTTGTGAACTTTTAAAAGGATATGCAATGATGTAACGAGTCAACTTCTTTTGTTGATTGCTGTCAACATCTGAGAAATAAACACAAACACCTCGTAGAAAACTAGGCAGGCTAAACGTCTGTTGATGATTCTTTGGATTCATTGCTAAGCTTGAAGTTGATGGTTTGTTGATGTCTGGTTGGGTCACTACAGCCTGTTTGACGTCTGATTGGCTGACAGTCCATTTGACTTGATTGTTTCGGCTTTTTCTCGAGTAATAGTATCTGATCAATTAGTTAAGAAAACTGAACAGAAAAATTTAAAATGTACAGTGAATATCACCATTTTCAACTTATTAATTTGTTGGAATTGGAGATGAAACTAAATACATTTAAATATACAAATCAAATCAAGAATTATTAAGTGAGCAGGATATTGTTTGTTATAATATTATTGTGTTAGGGTAATAATAGTGTAGATGATGAAAGTGACAGGGTAAGTATTACCAAGGGTTTTCTAAACATTACAGAACCCTTGAGCATTCTCTAATGTTACTAAACATTCTTCTTCTAAAATCCCATTGCTATCATAAAGGATACATAAAGACGGGTATCCCTTTAGCTGCCAGATGTTTCCTTAGCAGTCGTTCTGTTCCATACCAATTAAAACCTGCTTTTGCATAGCCTATCCTTGGCAGATGAACACTTGCTACAAAATTTCGTCAAAGAAGTATAAACACATATAGTATAGGCTGGTATGTCGTTTATATGAATGTCGTGTATATTTTTTGTTAAAAGCAAACTTTGACTTTATTTCATATCTTGATAATATAAGGAATGAAAAAAAATATGTTGCCATTTTTTCAAAAGACATTTAAAGGACCAAATTCAAGATGGCCGCCAACATTCAAATAACCCTTTTAAAAATCAGAATATCATCAATAATACAAATTATAAATGTGGAACAAGTCCGTTTTGATGGTATTACTGTACCCATTATACAATCCTAACTATGTAAAGCGATAATCTGTCGGCCATCTTGGATTTCAAAATGGCCGCCACTAAAAATTAAATTCTTTAAATAATTTTAAGGTGTAGGCGATTATTATTCAAAGTGTTTTATTGGGGAGGCGTTTATTCAAATAAATACCATCATAATACATTATTTAATTTAAACATCTTTTGAAACTAACTTCCGCGACAGTGTAGGGCGTTTCGGCCCAAGAAGGAAGATGTTTTAGACGGCTTGCAATATGGGCCCTAATGGGGCACAGATAGCCTACAGTTATTCCTGCCAGCTTACTCAATAAAACTCGGCTATCGGGATTTTATTTTTTAACTACTGTACCTTCACACGCATGGTTCAATCCGAAAATAAACAAAAAACTAAAATAGCTAATAGCCACTAACGACCAACTTTACTGAAACCAGGTAGTTGCAAGGTGAACCTGTGAACTCATCGTGAACCCGGAAATTACTTTGACCGCGTACAATTGAAATTGAGTTGAAAATCTACCGATGAATCAGAAATTTTGTTTTAAAACTCTTTATAATATATTCCTAAGATAGAAATATGGAACAATATCGTAATAGTGAAAACTGTTTTACATTTCGCGGTACACCTGAGATAGTTCAGGTAGGTATCCAAGGCAGAAATTTGTTCCAAAGTTTTTCCATTGTGCTCGCCTATGTCAGAATTAACCATAATTTATATATAGATTCTAAATTACAGATCTCATTTCTTTTCATGAAACTGAAACTTAACAGGAGACAGGACCACAATATAAAACAAGTGCATTTATACCTTATTGTGAAATCCTGTATAAATATGTTAAATAATAAATGCGTTATTGCTATGTAATTCAATGTCTGAACCTTCAGAGCCATAGTCACCAGTATGGTTGGTAAGTTTCAACCTATCAACTTTTGGCAGAAGCTTGAAGGAAATACAGATAAAGCTCTGCCTATAAATAACCTTGTAAATGAATGAACTCCTACTTCTCATCTTCTACAATCTCAACCAATTTCATTAGATATGTACCCCCTACAGACAGACCAGCATTATACACTGGTTTGATGAGTGCACATGGTTGTGGTATAAAAACCCATGTACTAGGGAAAGACAAGAATGCCTGGTGATGACTCTTACCCGAGATGAGTGGAGGTGGACAGAAATGACATCAAAAAGCAATTATTATGTCGACCCGGTGAACTATATGGCTTTTGGTTGGACATGTAGCATTGTGAAAATAGTGTTGAGGCAAGTGCTTTTGTTGAAACTGAACTTGTATTACCTATACAACTAGTGACACAAATCGGGACAAAAATATCTTAAATGGAAAACATCTGTAAAGGACAAAAGAACACTAATTCTGCTTTCTCTCTACAACTTGCTTCTACAAATGCAGACGGAGAAAGAGATTCTAAGTTAAGTATCATTTTATTTGAAAGAGGCTGATCATAAAGATATTAACTTGAATACAGAGAGTCGACGAAATCTAAATGATGTGGTTAAACTATATCCCTATATACAGTATGGTATGTATATGAGAGGACATGTATGTGTGAGACTTGCTGGATTTACATCAATTGATCAGGGTCATTGAGCGTGGTATCATTGGAATAACACAAATTAATGATTTCATCAGAGCTGGCAAATTTAGTTTACATTTAAAGAGAGATGATATCCCGATTAATGAAGAATGCTGCAATTCGCACAAAGGTGTTTGTTGGCCATGGCATGATGAAATTGGACAGAAAATGTTTGAGGCATTGGTAAAAGTCTTGTAGAAGGCAAACTGTCTATATGGGATCCTAAGAAAACAACGAATATTGGCAAAAAATATATATGACGGTGAATACAGGTGACAAACTTATCAAAGTAAAAGAAGACTCCTATAGAGATTATTTGCCGGTGAAATGAGGTATTTCAGTTATTTTGCCAATTTGTTTCTGAACAAGGTCTGTGGAAGTTTGATGGATACAGCAGTAGAGAACGAAGGAAGGTCAACTTACTGTATCGCATCCAAGATTAGAAATATTTCATTGAAGGACTTTGGCAGAGTTAGTTGTCATTTAACTGAAGAAGTTTATGAGATGTTTTAATATGAAGAAGTGTACTGTCAGTAATGTAGACCTCCTGATGGTCAACATTTTGTGTTAATCACCATGTTGTTGTCATAAGCATATCATTTTGTATATTTCAATCTAATTTTATTTAACTTATACAAGTTTTAATAAGAAATTTAACCCATTTAAAAAAAATTGCGGCCATTTTAAAATTCAAAATGGCCGCCATTTTGTGTTAATCACCAATGTTGTTGTCATAGGCCTATCATTTTATGTGATTTCAATCAACGTCATAACTTGCACATGTTTTAATAAGAAATTTAATCCATTTTTTTAAAATGGCGGCCATTTTGAAATTTAAAATGTCAGAATACTAATGAATATAGGTTTATAATAATTCTTATATAGCAGAGAACCCATATGAACTTAAAATATTATTCATAATGGGTGTTACTTTGTCCAATATGGTACATTTATTGGATATTTTACATATTGGCGGCCATCTTGGATTTGACACCCTTAAGCTTTTTAAAAAAAATGGCAACATATTTTTTTCATTACTTTACATCCTAAAGACACTAAATCAGCTGGAATTTTGCTTTTAACAAAAAAATGACACGAAATTACATACTGGCCTACACTAATATCTTATTTTATTTTATGACAGTTTTGAGACAATTCTCCTTGAGAGGCCATATTGTAACAACAAGTAAAGAGTAACATTGTCAAGATAAAATATAACAATATAATATATTTTTATTGCCTTATAAAAAGGTTGATTATAATTATTATTGATGAAGTATAATGGATATTAATAATAATAAAAGCAACAGATGTTTACCTTTCTTTTTTCTGGCAATATTATAGATTTTTTGAAGAGCTGTCTCTAATGCAGATAACTTAATACCTGATAGGTTGTTATACTTATCCCTATGCTGAGCCACAACTAATATCAGCTGCAAAATAATTTATATATTTGTTTATTTAATGTTATATTATGTCTATTTCTTTAAATTAAATCACGATTTTAATCGAATTAACATTGAGTTTTAGGTGTCCAAGTTAAGTGGTCAGTAGTCATAGTAATAGGTCATCCATTAAGTGGTCTGTAGTCATAGTGATAGGTCATCCATGGAACTAGTAAACCTACCCAATCTTTAGTATCTTTCTGTGATTTTATATCATCTAATTTCATAAGATGTGCATCGCCAAGGTTTAAATCTAAAGAATAAAACAAAGACAAGGATCTATCCTTCATTATATCAATTATAATAACAACACTTGCAATCAAATTTACAGTAGTTTCACAATAGGTTATGTATATAAGGTTCATAAACTCTAAATATTATTGATTTAATATCAATTTAATCAATATAAAATAAAATACAGCAAGCTATGCCAAAGTGTAATTAATGACCACAGACATTAATTAAGGGTATGTTTGACTGTCATTATTTATCTTTATCTATACATTATTCAGGTGAACAGCATTACATACCTTTCATCTCACCAGCTAGTTCATACCTATCAGCTGGCGTTGGACTGCGTGCATCAATCGCAGAGAATAAACCACCTGAACCCCAACTACCGCTGTCATCTATACAAAAAGAAAAAAGAGATTTTACTTTTAATATGAACACTTAATTTTGTTTGCAAAAAATTGAATTGATGAGGAAGTAATGATTAATGTATAATCTCTTTCTCTTTGTTTTAATTTCTCATTTATTTCTTTTTTTGTTTTATCCTACATTTCCTTGCACATGGTTGTGGTTGTGATGATTTACAAATGTATCAATACTATATCAATTAATTCATTACTACAAACAAGAATTGAAAGTACTGAAATCTGATATGAAACCCAGTATTAAATAAAAAAGAAATGTTAATTTTAATATGAACTAAATTCTTTTTTATCCTCCATTTCTTCGCATAACCTTTAAGAAAATATAGACGATTTAGTAGTGTATCTTAAGTACTGAAATCCAGTATTTAGAAAGGAACATTACATTTCAATGAAAAATGCACAATTTACACTCTTCAAAAACTCACCAACACAATGAACAATGAGGGCGTCTTTGCCATTGGTATTTACTGGATGTGTAACGTCACCACCAACATAACCAAGAGGTGTGTCATCTTGGTCATCTAGTTCATCTTCATCCTCTTCATTTTCAGATGGTACATTCAGAGATTCATAATCATTCTCTTTCCACATTTTCTCACTGAATAACAAAATTCAAATATAATTATAATCTTTTCTGTCACCAACGTTACAAAGTTTTTTAAAAGGTCAAAGTTTACAGATAAATAAAATATAAATTATCATTGGTTAGCGCTTACAGTTTTCGTCTTCTTTCTTCTGTTCGTTTCATTTCAGCTTCCTGCTTCAGTCTAGCACGTTTGGTGGCAGCATCTTGTCGTTTCTTCTTTAATTCTTCCTGTTCCTCATCTGTAAGAATCTTCCTCTTTCTATGCGGTAAGTCTTTTAATGACAATGATGGTGTGTTCGTACTTCTCCGTGACCTTTCACCTGATGTGCTCTGTTCATTTTTCATTATCTTGGCTACGTGGTAAAGTAACATTTTGAATATTTTAATTAACAAATTTGTGTTTTTGTTAATCCTTTATGTACACAGCCATGGATTATTAAGAAAGACTGTGTACACCTATCTGTTGAAGATAGAATTGTTTTGATATACAACTAAAAAAATATTTGCACATTTTTCAAGTATGCTTCAACCCTTATATTTTATTTGACAATCACCATTAACAAACATTAAAAATGATTACCTGCCAACATTTCATCAAAAGCATTGAGGGCAGCAGAGCTGGTTTCTTTCGAGTAGTCTTTACCTTCAAACATGTACATGTGACTATCTAATATTCAAATGTAAACAACAAACAAGACATTATTAATATAAAACTTAAGAGGCCAATAATAACTTTATTCAGTCTGTCCTACTACGGTTGCTTGAGGCTGTACTACTGAATTGAAGTCAAGTTGTAATTTATTTTTCTCAATTCTACATTAAATAATAAATTAATTCCAATACCTTGCGTTTGGAAATCCTCACATGAGTCACTTATCAACTCAGCATCATCTTGGGCAGCGTCTAAATCCTCGTTACTCATCTTCCATTCTCCATCTACACTTGGTCCCAGTATTCTCTCAAGATCAATTCCGTTTGTCTGTTCTTCTTCAAGGAGTTTATCAAGTCCAAACTTAAGCATTTCAGACAGCTAAAAAAAAACCATGTTTTACATTTGTTATAAATTCTCACTAAAAAAAAAAATAAAACAAAAGAAATGAATTTAACATAAAAATTCAATGGGCTCAGAACTACAACCACCACCAGGAAATAGATTTTGGTCCTAAAAAATAATTTTTATATAATTAGTCATAACTAACACACCTGTTGTGGAGTTTCTGATGTACCATTCTTGGTGCCTAAGGAGAATTGACCGCCCTCTATCACCGAAATGGTTAGCTTAAGCTTAGCATCTGCCCTTCGTAAAATCACTTCCTCAACTGAATCTTTTCCAATTAAACGAATAATCTTTACTGGCCTTAAAAAACAAAATAAACAAGTTGTGATTAACAATAAAAACAAAAGTTTAGAATTTAGCTATTAGAAACAGATTACAACTAATGTTTTCAAGAGTGCATTGAAAACCTATCTGCTTTGGTTTTCCACAAGCGCCTTGAGCACTTTGGTGGATATGTACGCCTAACAAATCCTATTATAATTTCTATGATGTATAAAGAAAAAATAAGATAACTTACCGAGATTGTCCAATTCTATGAGCACGTGCAGAAGCTTGTAGATCATTCTGTGGGTTAAAATCTGTATCCAAGAATATCACGGTGTCTGCACTAACCAAGTTTAACCCTTGACCTCCAGCTTTAGTACTTAGTAAGAATACAAATGTCTTTTCATCTCGATTAAAATTCTTAATTGCTAAGAATCGTTCTTCACCTCTCACTGATCCATCAAGTCTTTCGTATGAGTAGCCTAGTGATCACAATAAAGAAAAATAAAATGTTAACAATACAGTTAGTTCTTCACCTCTCACTGATCCATCAAGTCTTTCATATGAGTAGCCTAGTGAGCACAACAAAGAAACATAAAATGTTAACAATACAGTTAGTTCTTCACCTCTCACTGATCCATCAAGTCTTTCATATGAGTAGCCTAGTGAGAACAATAAAGAAACACAAAATGTTAACAATACAGTTAGTTCTTCACCTCTCACTGATCCATCAAGTCTTTCATATGAGTAGCCTAGTGAGCACAATAAAGAAACATCAAATGTCAACAATACAGTTAGTTCTTTACCTCTCACTGATCCATCAAGTCTTTCATATGAGTAGCCTAGTGAGAACAATAAAGAAACATAAAATGTTAACAATACAGATAGTTCTTCACCTCTCACTGATCCATCAAGTCTTTCGTATGAGTAGCCTAGTGAGCACAATAAAGAAACATCAAATGTTAACAATACAGTTAGTTCTTCACCTCTCACTGATCCATCAAGTCTTTCATATGAGTAGCCTGTGAGAACAATAAAGAAACATCAAATGTTAACAATACAGATAGTTCTTCACCTCTCACTGATCCATCAAGTCTTTCGTATGAGTAGCCTAGTGAGCACAATAAAGAAACATCAAATGTTAACAATACAGTTAGTTCTTCACCTCTCACTGATCCATCAAGTCTTTCATATGAGTAGCCTAGTGAGAACAATAAAGAAACATAACATGTTAACAATACAGTTAGTTCTTCACCTCTCACTAATCCATCAAGTCTTTCATATGAGTAGCCTAGTGAGCACAATAAAGATACATAAAATGTTAACAATACAGTTAGTTCTTCACCTCTCACTGATCCATCATGTCTTTCATATGAGTAGCCTAGTGATCACAATAAAGAAACATAGAATGTTAACAATACAGTTAGTTCTTCACCTCTCACTGATCCATCAAGTCTTTCATATGAGTAGCCTAGTGAGAACAATAAAGAAACATAAAATGTTAACAATACAGTTAGTTCTTCACCTCTCACTGATCCATCAAGTCTTTCATATGAGTAGCCTAGTGAGAACAATAAAGAAACATAGAATGTTAACAATACAGTTAGTTCTTCACCTCTCACTGATCCATCAAGTCTTTCATATGAGTAGCCTAGTGAGCACAATAAAGAAACATCAAATGTTAACAATACAGTTAGTTCTTCACCTCTCACTGATCCATCAAGTCTTTCATATGAGTAGCCTAGTGAGCACAATAAAGAAACATAGAATGTTAACAATACAGTTAGTTCTTCACCTCTCACTGATCCATCAAGTCTTTCATATGAGTAGCCTAGTGAGCACAATAAAGATACATAAAATGTTAACAATACAGTTAGTTCTTCACCTCTCACTGATCCATCAAGTCTTTCATATGAGTAGCCTAGTGAGAACAATAAAGAAACATAGAATGTTAACAATACAGTTAGTTCTTCACCTCTCACTGATCCATCAAGTCTTTCGTATGAGTAGCCTAGTGAGCACAATAAAGAAACATAGAATGTTAACAATACAGTTAGTTCTTCACCTCTCACTGATCCATCAAGTCTTTTGTATGAGTAGCCTAGTGAGAACAATAAAGAAACATAACATGTTAACAATACAGTTAGTTCTTCACCTCTCACTGATCCATCAAGTCTTTCATATGAGTAGCCTAGTGATCACAATAAAGAAACATCAAATGTTAACAATACAGATAGTTCTTCACCTCTCACTGATCCATCAAGTCTTTCATATGAGTAGCCTAGTGATCACAATAAAGAAACATCAAATGTTAACAATACAGTTAGTTCTTCACCTCTCACTGATCCATCAAGTCTTTCATATGAGTAGCCTAGTGATCACAATAAAGAAACATCAAATGTTAACAATACAGATAGTTCTTCACCTCTCACTGATCCATCAAGTCTTTCATATGAGTAGCCTAGTGAGCACAATAAAGAAACATCAAATGTTAACAAGGTCTGTTTTACAGTACAGTGAAGTAGCCTCAAGGAAGTGGTGTAGTTTTCGCAAAAAAGGAAACAATATCTGTTTAAGTCACTTGGTTGTCAAAGGCCTCTGTAAAAAAGTGGTCAGGTTGAAACTTTACAAACCTTATTAGTGGCTAAGGCCCTGCAGTAGTTTTGATAGCTTTTTTAAATGTTATATATCTATATGTATCTCCATTGATGTCCAGCCACTGATACACACGGCATTGTCATTTTTTTTTAACAAGTTGCCTTTCGATATACAACTATATTAGTAATGTAACAGATGGATACAATTTGTATACTGTATTGTGGATTTGTGGTGTTTTTTATGTATTTATGTGTGTTTGACCTGAATAAATGAATACCCTCTGTACTCTTTGGTGTTTGTGTTCCTAAAACTGACCTCTGAATCCTAGGTAATCCTGTACTATGTCCAACATCCTGGTCATCTGGGAGAAAAGAAGGACCTTATGACCATGTTGATATAGCAACAGAAGTAGTTGATCTAACAGGTGCAATTTACCACTTGCTTCAACCAGGTGTTCCCCAAGTTCAAATGGCTCTGGTTCCACACCTGCAAAGAGAAAGTTTACCTTTTCCTTACTTCAACTTTTTATGGTAAGATTTGATAATCTCTAAAGGAGGTACTGTATTAATAAATTGAACTATTATTAAATTGAACTATTGACATTAAAAAATATTAATTTGAAAATTAGGATTAGTAAACAATGCCCAGGTGGAACTTAACATAAATTGTAAAGTGCAAAAGTACATACAATACAAATATCAAAGCAATGAAATTCCTAAATAATTACCATCAAATAAATATGGGTGACTGACACATTTCCTGAGTTGAATCATAATGTTCATAAGTTGTGTCTTAGATGGTCCAATACAGTCTTGATTAAATGCAGCTGGAAAAAGAACATACAGAAACTATTATCTAGTACTCTTAATTACAAGTTGTACGTAATAACATTAAAAACTGTTGAAACAGAGGTGTACAGTACATGAGAAATGTCATTAAAGTGAAGCTACAGCTTGAATTAGCAAAATTAAACGATATTGCTTCGTAAAGCTCAGCATTATTAGATTCTTGGCCTTTTAAAATTGATTCAAGTTTTTTTTTAACAAACGATTCAAACGATAGCTGGTCTTCGCTTTCGAATTCAGCAGGCTTGGTATTTGCTCGTGTAGATCGTGACATGGCGGCCTAGAGAAAATTAATATGCAAGTAGTGCGTTTCAGGAGCTCGTTGTGTAAGCGTCTTACTCCGATCGAATCATTGAACTGTATTGACCTAGTGCCAAGGTTGTAACTCACCACTCTATCAACTCCACTCCCTTAAATAGTTTATCCATCCTGTAATTGGCGAGTTTACTCACTGTTGGATATAGTATGAAATTTAAAAAAAAAGGTGATATAAATCCGATTGAAAACTTGCTTTATAAATGTCACAAGATGGATGCACAGAATTCAACTGACCATAGTCTTTAAGAAGCACAGCTTTGTAGTACTTTTTCTGTAGGGCTGTTAGTCCATGAAATAGAACAACTTCAGTCTTCTTTGGCAGATCACTCAAAACTTCTGATTTAGTTCTTCTGAGTAGAAAAGGTGACAGCAAGTTGTGCAACTGGTTTTTCACTGTATGTGTATAATATAATTCATTATTTGGAAGGTTGAATTTCTATAGTTTTAGATTTTTAATACAATCATTTAGAAATGTCAAGAATTTGTTAATATGCCTAATTTTTCAATTTCTTTGTTATAAAAGGCTGTAGAACAAATTAAGCAGAGTATATTTATAGACAAGAATTAACTCAATTGTTTTTGTTTTTAAATCCAATTTAGAACTACCTGAATCGTCATCTATATTTTCAAAATAATCTATGAAATCTTGCGAGTATTTCTGTTTGAATATCTTGGGTGCAATGAATGCTAATAGGTTATACAGTTCCTTTAAATTATTCTGTACTGGTGTTCCTGTGAGCAGAAGACGTGTCACATCAAACTAGAAAAAACAAGAGGGCATATTTGTAGTTATAAACATATCAAATAAAGACTGTGAGCTTGAACAGGATCATGTAGGAAAATACAGTAATCTAATTATCATACTTTTCTCGAACATAAAAACTCTCAGTTAAATGATATTGACTTACATTACTGAGTGCTTGATGGAGCATAGCGTTTGAGTTTTTAAGTCGGTGAGCCTCGTCAACTACCAAGGCTTCCCACGGTATGCTCTCGAGAAATGCAACATCTTTAAGCACCATCTGAAAATATATTGAGTATTAATATACACAGTAATTAATACTGCTTCCTTCTTCTAGCATTAGTGCTGGAGTTGACTCTATGTTGCAGGTGCAAACAGTGATGTTGTATCTATGTTTTGCCAATTTAATCTGAACATTGACCTGTACATTACCTGTACTACTATACTATTAGTAATAATCAATGTAAGACTTATTCATTACAGATACCTCATAAGTTGTTAGTATCACATGATACCCTTGTGATCCATTTTTAATTCTTGTTTGAATGTCAGCTCTTATCTCCTTATCACCAATGTACTGTACAATCTTTAAGCAAGGGGAAAACCTGTATAAAACCATATCAGTCATTTTTCATTATTAAGTTATCATAAATACACATTATGTTATACTTTTTACACAATAAATAAGCTATTTTAAAGGTGTATAATACATAATTTGATTATAATTTTTATCATGAAAATGTTGATCTATGGTCTAATATCAAATCTAAAACCCATTCAATTGAAGCACACAATAGCCTGCGTCATTATCTTACTTTTCAAATTCATCTTTCCAATTATCCATGACCGATAAAGGGCATACCACTAAAAAGCGTTCCTTTTTTTTAACCATTGCCAGATACAACAGAACTGCAATTGTCTGCAAAAAAGACAAAAATAGTTCAAATGATCAAAATGTTATGTCAGCAATGATAAAAAATGATTTATGATGATGTATAAAAAATGTAATGCAAAATTACTGACTGTATATGTTTTGAAACGATAAATAAATGAACGATAACAAATTGACGATGATATGACTATAAAAGTTATGATATGAATGGTAAAAAAGAAATGATGGTCGTACTTGACAGGTCTTTCCCAGACCCATTTCATCTCCCAGGATACATCCGTGGTTTTTCAAGCAGCGTGCAACCATCCATTTTACTCCTTCCACCTGATACGGTCTTAGTGTTATCCCTAATAAAGATAAAATGTCGAAATAATAACAATCAATTAACTAGATTTGAACTCGTCACTACGGACGAGTTAGGTTATCCGCAGCGCAAAAGCCACGTGCACGTCATACGTTAGAATATTGAGCGCAAAAAAATATACGATTATGGCATTGAAAAATGTTAGTGCGCTCTCTATTTTGCGTCGCGTCTAAGTATATACGGTATAACACTATATACTGTATACGTACTACATACAGTGCAGAATAGGTGAAAATAAGTGACCAAAGTTATTGACGCATTTGAACATGATGACGTCATCACAATTTTTAAAATGGTGGATCATGTGAAAGATAATTGATTGATCTAGACAATATAAAAAAATTTAGTGAAATGGAATAAGGATAAGTAGAGATGCGCTCTATTAAATTGACGAGCTATGACGAAAGAGAAAAAAATCCTATATTTTATATTCGGGTGGCCATACGATGACGTCACAATGTCCGGTTAGCCATATCAATGCATGATTCGAGAAAAACAACTCATCTACTTCCAGAATATGTAATTTTAAAAAAGTTCACCACGTAGTTTAGAATTTATGACTGTTTAAAAAAAGGTCTAATTTTGACGATTTTTTGAAGTTTTTCATTAAAAATGCGCGCAAATTGTTCAATTCTACGTGCTCGTATGACGTGATATTAAGTCGAAATTGTATAAAAATTGGTAAAATTACTAGAAAAGGCTGAAAAAACAAAAATCAAGCAAAAAAAGGATGTTTTTGCGCTAAGTGCGCACGTGCGCGTAAAAAAATTGCGCACGCGTGGGAATTTTTGAAATGCTCAAAATGACCTGAAACGCGTAGAAAGTTGATTAGAAATTGATTTTACGCATTTTGAAATTTTAAACGCGCGTGCGCGCGTAACTTTTTGTCAAACATGCCATTTTTAATCCATAGAAAGTTTGAGCATGTTATGACTTAAATTTTCACCAAGTTTCAATACAAAATGACTTTTAGTTTTTATTCTATGATCAATCATTGAAATTCATAAAATTGCGCGTAACTTACGCTGCGCAATTCGGACGTGACCGAAAACCTTATTACGACATCTTCAGATAGAGGTCAATCTTCTGATAAAGTTATACAATGTTATGTTAAGAAGATTTAGAGATACACTAGCAACAAAATTTGTGGAAAGAAAGAAGAAAATAGAAAAAAAAAGAGAAAAAGAAAAAAAAAAAGATCCTGACAATAACAAGGGGTTATCCGCCAAGTGCGGATAACCAAAAAATAAATACAACAAACGATTTTAAGCCGATATTTGTATGTGTAAAATTTATGTCGAGGATTATTTATGAATTGACAATACACATAACAATTATGCTGAGTATAGTTTGAATTGATGCTTAGTAGGTAGGCTAGTAAAAATTTAAAAAGGGGCAGTCTTCTAGTTCTAGTAGGCCTACTAGTACTAGCTAGTAGTAGGTAGGCCCTATCCTAGCTAGTAGGAATATAGTAGCTAACTAGTAGCTAGCTAATAATAGTTAGTAGGGGTAAGCCTAGACCTAAAACTACCATTTCAAACAATACCAGCCACTAATTAATAATAGGGCTTATAGGCTAGGCTTATATCTAAATCGACAACAAAATACCTTTCAAGAATGGTTCAATCATTAACAATTGAAACAAATTATTTTGTTTTTGTTTACAGACATCTTCATTGTCAAGTTTATAAAGGAGTTGACTTATTCGTTTAGGAATCATCGTTCTAGGCTAGGCCTACTGTAGTGTACTGGCTTCAGTGGGTAATCACACACGTCCAAACTTGTCCACCACGCGCACTATTCAGGGTATGGCAATAGAGGGAGACATCAAATCAAAAGTAGGCCTAGGCTAGCCTTATTATATTATTGTCTGTCTTAATTTATTCAGTGATCCATAATATAATAATTTAGACGGTTTAGTAATACTTTGTTTAAAATAATATTATTTTTTAAAATCAAGAGTATTATTTTGTTCAAAGATTTTTACAAACTGAGATACTATAGCTAGCTCTCAGCTAGCAGTAGCATGCATTACGTAACTAGTTTATGACGTAATTAGGGAAAACCCCTGCTGTAAGTCTCTGATTTTTTTCCGCACACACAAACCAGTATCTTTTGTACGTAATAAAAGATAAAGATGAATAAATCGCATAAACAAATATAATAACAATTATCATATCTTCCTCTTCTATTTTATTGAAAATCATCTTTACAATGTAAAAGTATTTTATAAATCTATATTATGCAATTAAAAAACATCAAGGTAGTATTACGCATTTTAAAAGTTATTCAATAATACATGTCTATAATATTTTTGGAAATGCTTTAAAACATGTTTAAACTTAAGTAGTACCAAATGTAATCTGCTGCCCTTATTCCTCTCATTCTTCTCTGTGTTAAGTTGGTGCAACATTTTTATAAAAAAATATCTATTTTTATTATAGCCTTTATTTTTCTAATTATATTATTATTATATATGGAATTATAACATGAATTACATTGTATTGTAAACAGTCTTGCTAACACTTTGATATCTGTGCCAATTTAGCCTATACAACTCAGCTATGTTTAACCAGAGTTGATTTCAGGCTGTTTGTGACAAAATCCTATTAATTGTAGCAATTTAATGAAATAAACTAGGAGAGATAATGATCTGTGTCACACAGTATACTGATCTGTGTCACACAGTGTAATGATCTGTGTCACACAGTATACTGATCTGTGTCACATAGTATAATGATCTGTGTCACACAGTGTAATGATCTGTGTCACATAGTATAATGATCTGTGTCACACAGTATAATGATCTGTGTCACACAGTATACTGATCTGTGTCACACAATATAATGATCTGTGTCACACAGTGTAATGATCTGTGTCACATAGTATAATGATCTGTGTCACACAGTATAATGATCTGTGTCACACAGTATAATGATATGTGTCACACAGCATGATCCGATTATTTCTGTACAATACGGTACACATTTCCCTGTATTTTTGTATCCTGGTCGATTCCATGAAACTCCAGCTGAGCCTGGGACAGCATGTAGTCTTCTAATTTATCTACACTGCACTTGGGACCTGTATAAATAATATAACTTTTAAAACCACAAACTTAACACAGTGTTAAGCAAAAGAAAGAGAAATTGTAAATACTTAATTTTTGTAATGATTGCATGAAGTGGACTCAGTATACGATAACTTAGTAGCTGGTTATCTGTGCTGATCATATTAGGCAATGCTGGTGTGGGCCATAAGTATACATAATTATTATCAGGCCTACAACGTATGGAGTATACCTATTGTACAGGGGGATCAAGCAACCGATCACTTGGACCTGGGACTCCAAATCTGTAAGTTTTTTGAGAAAAAAAAAATTATACTAACCAAACATTTCTACAATTTCATTTTGTTTTATTTCATGTGGTCCAGCTGAAAGAAAGAAGCAGACTCTTTAACAATTGAATTTATCATAACAATAGTGAAATCAACAAACTGATAACAAATGCTTAAAAATATATAATATCATTAAATAGTGAGACTTACTCTCAAATGCTCCATCAGGAAATTCAAAGCAATGTAGTAAATAGACTCCATCAAGCTTCAAAATGGATAACATCAATTTGAGGTAGCTGCAGAAAAAAAGTAAACTATTTTTTTATTTAATTGTAGGAAAAATAGGAGAGTTGGAGCAAACAATGTATTTGACAGTTCTTACACTGTCAGGAATGTTAAAAAATCCTCCATTGTTGTCCAATTACAACTCATATACTACATATTGGCCGCCATGTAACATACAGTACATCCACTCTCCCCATACCTGCTGAATCATGACATTGGTAGCCTTGTGACAGCTTAAAACAATGAGTTGACTTACAATTCTCGTTGATCAACATCAATTGCTTCCAAAGCACCTCTGTCCCATATTGCATCAACCATTCCACCAAATTCCCTTTAAGAGAAACAAAATGCTCAACCATTGCCCAGAATTGTAATGGATATATCATAGAACATTTATCTTGAAGAACTTGAACATACTGTATGACCTGTTGTAACCAATGATACACATCTTTTTACACTCTTAATCAACAACCAAATTGAAAAAAGTGAATTGAACTTCAATCCTAACATGTCCATAATAATTTAGTAGAATGCATCCAACACAATCATGATTTACCTCTTGTATTTAAACATATCACACTGGAACAGTTTGATGTTTTCATCTTTACTCTATAACAAAGAGAAACAAACTGTTAATTTACCTCCGCCAACGAGGTATATGTAGTCGATCGTGTTTGTCTGTTTGTTGAGGTTAGCAGGATTACTCAAAACGTAATTACAAGATCTTTACCATAAACAATTTCCCTTCTCCATCTTTGATGTCAGATTCAGTGAACTCCAAATTTGCTTCTTTAAAGAATGTTTTAATAGCAACATCTGAAATTTCAACACCAATAACTTTGTGACCCTTTTCTGCAAGCCTAAAAGAAAAATTAAACATTTTTGAGCAACTTAGGCCCACTATACTTTACTAATATTTTGAGATTGACTATTGAAATAGTATACCAAGTTAGAGCTAGCAGAATACATGGAATACAGCCACATTTGTAGTAGTAGTATTTGTACTTTTTTTTTTTAAATGAACATTTTTATATTGATTTTTTTTATTCATGTAGGTCTAGAATAGATTAGCATTACAAATGTATTATCCCCTTGAAAAAAAAAATAATTCTTAAAAAAATGTTTGTTGAATATTCCATTTTATTCCATTTTAATGTAACATAATAGTTATCCACTTTGACCAAAAATTGGACTAAATAAAAATGTACTTACCTGAATAAATGTAATTTAAAGCAAAAAATTGTCAAATTGGCTACCAGCCGATGGCTTTTTGGTTGAATTTAACCATTTATTTTGTCATTTTACAAGTGAAAACATTTTTTTTTCTGTGGAAGTGATTAACTTTATTACAATATATCTTTAATTGAAAGAAAATTAGAAAAAAAAAGTATTAGGAATCAAAGATTTTTAAATACTAACCACCTCATGTCAACTGCTTTACCACACAGAGGAAAAAATATTGTCAGGTTATCTCTTCCTTTAGTAAGTTTGTCTACGTGCCTTCCAAGTGACCTGAAATCAAAACTGGTTTACTAGGTTACAATATAGGAAGAAAATCACAGAATGCTGTACTACTATAAATAACTATTTAATTTCTTGATAGACTTGAGTATGTTCTTATGCATTTGTAGTAACTTCAGACTAGCTATATATCATATTATGAGAAAAATTGTTTTGAACTTTTTTGAAAAGTTTTTTTGTATATTGTCAAGTGTATGCAATTGTGTATTCATCATCAATGACATTTCCAATGCATATTTAGAAACGGGTGTTTTTATAAGTGATATTGACCTGAAAGGTCGCTTCACCGTTTTAAACAGATTCTATTTTAGCCATCCATCCATCTATCAAATACATTTTAAATTCCTTTTTTGTATTTACTGGAACCAACTAGTATTGGTATTACCAACAATATTTATTAACAAGATCTGTTCATCGACTCACGGATGTACTTCCAACAAATGAAATGGTATTGAGTTTTCCACCCAAGACATCTTCCAGTGGTCAATGGACGACTCATTCGTAATGTCCTTATCTGCATCACTGTAATAAATAGAAACAAGTTACTTAGTTTAGTTAATTTTATTAATTTAAGTTGTAAGTTGTATTTTAATTTATAGTTTTTGTTGTTGATAAATATTGTTGAAACAATCATATATATATATCACATTTCACTAGCAAAGTTACTAATACTATACCAGGCCTAGACCTGGTTATGAACCTGCATTAAAGTGAGATGTATTTTACATCTCCCCGCAAATGGAGCTAGGCCTAGCTAGCTAGATTATTAATTATTTTTGCCTGAATGAAATTCCACGGTAATTGAGAACATAATACAGTTACAGCCCCAAGCAAGCAAAATGATCAACCATCCGTGTGGACAAACAACTATAAGGCCTAGGCTAGCTATAACGAATTGTTCTCTCCGACTTCTCTGAAAGTAGACCTGGCTCACCATACGTGTGTGCATAGAGGTTCACTATAATATCTCTATGGTGTGTGCATGCAGCAGCAACAGACAGTAGTGGTGCGTCCGTACTATATCTACAGTTTTAGCCTAACCACACTAGGCTAGGTAGGCCTAGGCTAATTCTCAACCCTAATGTTAATTACAAATTAACGCTAAACAACATAACTGTACTAATGACCTACTTCGCCATTATTTGCTGTCACTTGCAAACCCTTCTCTTTTCAAAAAACTCTTCTCAATTGATTGTAAACAATCTGTTTTCGTCCGTGGTGTGGTGGTGTAGGTTGTTGTGTCGTTCGTGTGTGGAGACATGTACTTAACCTTTGACATTTTTTTCCAGGAACGTCTACCTGTATTTCATCTGGGCGCTGATGGTGGTGGTGGTGTGTGTGTCAGTGGTGGTGGCGGATGGAATAATTGAGCTTTGGGTGGGGTTGTGGATGTTGTTAAGTTGCGAGTACGACTAGACCATAAAACCTCATATTAAATAATATAAATGATTCATGATCGATAAAAATACCGCCTCTTTTTAGGTACCGCCGCCCGTCACTTTTTCTTCAGGCAAAAAGACGTGTTTTTTGTATCAAAATTAATTGAGATGATAACCCTATTATGATTTGGGGTTTTTTAATATTAATTATGAGTTGGCAAATATTGTTTCTAAAATGCAGGCTATATTTGCCCTTCGTGATGAATTTCGAAACATCTTCTCTTTGTTTAGTACTTTCGGAACCCGGATTGGGAATTACAAAATGTGGACATTTCAATGCGTTATCTATTTGCTAATCTTATCTAAATTATTTAGAAATTATTAGTCAATAATACTTTGACTCAGTGATAGGTTGTACATAAACTATATGATTTCTGTCGTAAGTTTCATTTGCCGCCGGTGCCATCGACTGAGCTTGATTTAGGCCTTACAGCGTGATCCATCAAAAATCAAAGGTAAGGTTTTTTCAGTGCAATTTTTTGGGTCAAATTAACATTCAGATCACCATGTAAAACTTTTTTCAAGGTGTACCATGTAGGCCTATGTCTACTCCAATTTCGCTAATTTGGAAATGTAAATGTGAAGATAAGAGATGGTCCCCAGATGAAACATTGGTGACATTAATGCTATAATAGATAAGTCTAAGGTATGTCTCTACAGGCCTACCTAAGACCTATTTAATTACTGTAATTCGGTTTCTTCTTTTTTGGGGGGAGGTTTGGACCAACGCCCACTAAAAATAACTAAAATCCATTATGGGGACAAACTATCGCCGAAATATTGTTGGTTGAGGAAATAGAGAGAAATTGTGAACGACGATGACGTCACGTCATTAGCGAATTGGGTACTTTGGCCTAATTAGGTTGTACAAAGAATTAGATCTATATTTTTAAAAGGTATATATACAAACAATCATAACAGATGTTGATGAAGATAATGTCGGTTTATTAGAATGCAAAACTCAGTAGGCCTACTGTACAATCGTAGACCCCTGTTCACATTCCTCCACAATTTAATCTGATCAGAGGTGACTCTGACATTCGATAACTGCCAACTTGGTTAAAATGGGGATTTCCCTTGAATGCCCTTATAATCAGACGAGGGGTACTCCTATGTTTGTTTAATGATTGTGTTTGTTTTGTTAACACACGGTATTTGATCTTTCTATTTAGTTCAAAATTAAAGTATATTAACCAGTACCCATAATCGCTTTCAAACACAATGGCATATTTAAGAGCAGGGTTGTAATTAAGACATAATACATTCCTACGTGGACTTTCGTAATAATGTGACCTTTACGAGGGAAAAGTGAAATTTCACTCTTCTGCCTTTACCTTTTAAAACGAATAAGATGTAAAAAGCATTCGGTTGATACGGAGTAAAAATTAATGTCGGTTTCCCACTCGCAATTGTATATAGTCTGTAATATAATTTTTAGTTATAGTTAATTTAGACTGTGGTTATTGTTTTTTTATAGATGACAACTGCAAACCTTTCTCCTGTTACCGAATGTACACAATGTGAACACGAATTTGACAGTGAAGTTCGAGTTCCAAAGGTTCAACCGTGTGGCCATACACTCTGCTCATCATGTTCTGAAAAGCTATACGACAGCAAATGGAAACGACTGAAGTGTCCACAATGCAAAGTCACCAGTACTGTAGATGACATCCAGAAGCTTCCGACTAACTTCAATGCACTCTCTGTCGTGGATATCAATACTGATATGATGTCTCGGAAACAGTCCATGAAAGGTCTGGTTGGTAACTTCATGGCTCAACTAAGCGATCAGGCGACCAAGCTTAGCAAGATCTCTGAGAGGCAAGAGAAGTTCCATGCGAACTACTCCCAGGTGAAGGAGGAAGTAGAAACATGCTTTAGTTCTCTAATCAAAGATTTAGAAGAAAGACGTGATGCACATTTATACGAGATGGAAGGAATTCGAATGGCAGAAATAGAGATACTTCAAAAGCAAAAGAAACGGGTTGAAGCATTTCTTGGCTGCATCAACTCTGAACTTCAAGATCAAGAAGAAGATAAACTGTTCGATAGATTCCGTTCGGAGATGGATAACATCAAGTCGTTTGTTTCAGGCTTAGACCAGACGATAAAAACGATTTCGTTCGCGCCATCGAATAAAGGAGAAACGAGCATAGTATCCAAGCAGGTAGGGGCTTTGACGATTGGATTGGATAACGGTAAGGATCTAAAAGAATGTCATCTGCCAAACGTTACAAAAAATAAAGGGAAAGTCTCTAAAGTATTCAAAGAAAAATCATTCGGTTGTCTCGTTGACGTCACCGTCCTGTCGAATGATCTGCTGGCCGCAACTGATTCGAAGAGAAACTGCGTACATCTTTTGAATAAGTCTGGTAGCATTGTGACCTCTGTTGGTGATAGAGGGGTTGGGAAGGGTCAGTTTGTGTCCCCTGCAGGAATTTGCCAAAACAGCTTTGGTGATATTTTGGTGGCCGATAAAGGTAACAACCGGGTTCATATCAGGTCAGTAACGGGAGAGTTCAAAGGCTTCTTTGAAAGTACCGTTAACAGCGTAAATATCTTGGATACACCAGTGGGTATATCTTGTAACCGAATGGGAAAGGTGTTTGTCTGTAGTCAAGGCAACCATTGTGTGCAAGTATTTTCAGAAGATGGCAAGTACTTAAGTAAAATAGGTTCCCCTGGATGTGGAGACGGGTTGTTTAAGCAACCAGAGTTCGTTGCTTCCTCATTGGATGGCCGTATATTTGTCACCGATTCCGATAATGGCCGAGTTTCTGTATTCTCACAAGACGGAAGTTTTCTCAAGCACATTCGGCATCATAAAAATACGTCAGACTTCACTCCAAGAGGAATCTGCCTCAACACACAGGCAGATGTGTTTGTGTGCGGGTTAGATGCTATAGAAGTGTTCGATCAGAACGGAGAGTTTCTCTTTTCGTTTCCTGTTCTGAGATCTAAAGCAATGTTCAAAGCACAGGCAGGTTCGATAGGCGGAATCTGCATGGCTCTGGACACAGGTCTAGTCGTGGCTGGAGGAGAAGATCAAATTATTCATATTTTCTCCTAATTTACCCAGCTTTGTAATGTACATACACTTCAATATCAAATTCATTTGCATTAAACGCAAAATAACCAAACTAGTGTAATGAATTCTTGCTGATTCAAATAATTATATCTAAAACCAAATCATATACACAAAACAAGTATGTATGTACCGGGAGTTATAATGTTATAAATGACATTTGAATCATCAGCAATCACATGATCTTTATCTGTGTAAAAAATGATGATTGCTAAGATAAAGCTTAAATCTTTGAGTGTGCAGATTTCTATGAAGATTCCGAAAACATAATTACCTTTCATTTATCTTATTTATCCGATCCATTTAATTCCAAGGAAATCTACTTCGTTGCCCTTAATCAAATATAATATAATTTATCATATTATTATTATTTCTATTTTTAGTTATTGTATACAGGTATAAATAAATAAAATGCTTTAACACAAAATTCGTCTAGTTTCCTTCCACTTTTGTTTAATTTCCCGACCCTCTTGGTCAAAATTGTGAAAAAATACATTTTTAGGCTAATTACTGTATTATATTTTGAGTTTAATATTGATTAAATGAAATTAAATTGTTTTGCATTGTATATTTGGTATTTACTTTTGGCTCTGTTTTATATTAAACTGTTATTACAGTTTCAATAGATGTTTGGAAGTTGAGACTCATCTGTGAGTCAAATAATGTTCAGTTAATAATGTTCAGTTAATAATGTTCAGTTAATAATGTTCAGTTAATAATGTTCAGTTAATAATGTTCAGTTAATAATGTTCAGTTAATAATGTTCAGTTAATTAATCAGTGAACATCAGCTATCTGTTTTCAGTTTGTGTGCTTCATCCTGCTTTAATAGTACTTTTGTGATATCATAGAGCCACACTGAATCTATTCCTTCATCGATGGTTTGTGACGGTGTCCAACCCGTGAAAGGAAAGCGACAGGCAACCACTTTTGATCCCGGAAGAAGCTCATTAGATAGTTTGCTTTCTAATTGTTCCATCTAAAATCAAAATTTTTATTTGTTTACACAACAGGTAGATCTTAAATTAAATCTACTTATTTAAAATAAATGAAGACGAAAATAAATTATTTTGGTATGTTTTTAAACCTTGGGAAAAATGAACTTATTTGTAGGCTGAAGATACAGAGATTTAATAAAGCATATGATCAATAAGGTTCAAAATTTGTTAAAAAGAACATATTAACTAAAAGGTGAACTGGAACATGCCATACTTTTCTTAAATGTTCAATTAAAATAAACACATCCTATACAAATCAAACAGTAACATGTTTGTGTACTAGACTTTAGTAATCTGTCTATTTTACTAAATATGTCTATATCTTACCATAGATGATACTCCAAATATTACAACATTGTCATATTGTGATAGATCAGTTTTCCATAAGTCATTCCGATAGAAATTTGTATTGCCTTTTACTCTCTCTCTTACTGCAGTTATCTTGGAATACCAGACAAGCCATGGGTTTAGTTCATAACCTGTGGCATTGTAGCCTCGTTTTGCAGCATCAATTACCTATCACCGAAGAAATAAATAATATTTATAATAATAAAATATTGATTTAATAATATAAATATTATTAGGATTAGATTTTAAAGCTGAGCCTGTAACCAACAAATGAGTGTATATGTTTGTTATAAATTTATATGAGATTATATTCACTTTAAATTGTTACATTAAAGTATTAAAGTAGGCCTAGTTAGTACTAGTTCATTCTTAATCTAATGAGATCTTAAGTTTGTTTATACAACACAAGGGATTTACCCTGAAACTGTAACTACTTGATGTACATAAACAGTTATTTATCTCTATCGATTATATAATAATAAATATTACGTCGATCGAATGTCATTATTTAGGAAATGACATACTGAACTCCCCCTGCACACACTGTCAATGTCTTTTGTTAATGTTATCAAATAAAACATCCACGGTACCGGGGGGAGTGGGCGTATCATCAAACCAACAAAATAAAGATATCTTACTATTCTTCCATCGCCACTTCCTAGGTCCACAAGTGTACCCGTTCTTCCATTAAGAACTTTAAATACATTATCAACTTGTCTGCTTGTAGCAGGCACGAAAGGGAGGCAGACGCGTCGGAATGCAGGGAGCACGAACGGGGTAGCGACAGCATACAACCCGCCGACTACAACCCCGCACGCACCAGCTATAAATATACCGAATTTTGCCTTTTTGGATGACGAAAGTACATTATTATTAGGCTCTATTGTTTCATTCATTGATTATAACAATTTATGAACATCAAACATGCTAGGCTACCTATATTTCAGTTGTTTTAGGCCTAGCCTCTGGCGAAAGTGTGAGATGCGATCTCAGAGCAGCATGGCGCAAATGTCAACATTAACAAACGCCCTCATCGCTAAAAGATCATTCTATAAATAATAACCAGGCCAGAGAGATGTAAAAAGCCGAATAAAATAATTGATATAATACATACAGTATTAATTTGTCTTCATTTTCTTTATTTTCAAAATCAGTATTGGTGATATCATTATCCAACTCAAGTTCGTTAATTCAAATGTACGTTATTCAATTTTTCTGACATAATTAAAAGACAAGACAAATCTCAATTTACATAAACTGTCAAATATAGATTTCAAAAGAGTGTTGTTGCACTTGAGTTGTGCCACAAATATATTATCTCAAGCTGATAATGATTTTCTAAATTGAATTTTGTTTTAATCTATTTTATTTTTACCATGTATCATAAATTATGATCCGTCAATGCCAGGATTTAAAAGAAAGATGGTGTTATAATTTTTGAAGGGAAAACACCGGGCAAATAGGACTGTCTCTGAAGTAAAATGGCTCCTATGAATAGCAGTGTCGTTGAAAAGCGCATTTTTGTTTCAATCTTAAAGCTTGGTTCCCACTAGAACGCAACGCAAGTGAATTGTGACCAATCCAAGCGATGGATTCGAACCGTCCCTTGTCATTGGTCAATTCGTTTGCATTACGGCTTATTGCGTTCTAGTGGGAACCAAGCAAAAGAAATAGAAACGTCGAACGTTTGACGTTAATTAGGGAACACAATATCAGTTTACAGTGTAATCAAAACTGATGTGCCGTTTTACTAATATAAATCATATTCCTAGGCCTACATGAATAATCAGTAATTCGATGGCAGAGTATAAACCAACATATTATGTTAGACCATAAGATATGCATGCTTTATTTATGCAGTTATTATAAATCGAATATTTATTCCGCGTCTTGAAAAGCAGCATTGAAAAAAATTAGGTGTAGTGTATGAGGCGCAAAATACATGTAAATTTTAAATGTACATAGGTACGTCGCGCCTATTATTATATGTATTTTACACATACACACATTTTACTCATATACACTTTGCTGCTTATGGTGCCCCATTGTTTTCATGCTAAATCTTTAGAACATTATTAAGCAGCAAGATAAGCACACTGTGTGATTCATGATTTTTTACTCGGGGTACCCGAGTCTAGGACTTACTCATTTTCTCCTTCTCCTCCATCTGGACACTATTGAGTAAAAAGTGCGATTTTCAAAGTACTACTCCTCCCTTATTCGTTGTAGTATTGAGCTGGGATTTCGCATGAATATACTACAGAGACATTTCCTCAAAGCTATAGAGCCGGATTTTTCATTTTCAAACCAGATGCAGCCATAAGACGTCTCGAAGATGGTACCATATAGCCGTATTTGGTAGGTTATTGATGTGTATGTGACGTCACATCCCGTCTTATGACGTCATTACAGCTTCATTTGCTGTACACCGAGTATCGCACATTCGTGCTTATTTGTTAATTAATTTGTTTAATTAAAAAGCCACAATGTGTGACACACACCACAGCGTTATGTAGTAATATGCGGCTTCTTGGCGTAGTGGTTATCACGTTTGCTTAACACGCAGAAGGTACCTGGTTCGAGCCCGGGCGAAACCTTTTTTTAAAACTTTATGGTGAAAAGTAATGTATACGCAATATGATAATTATACACAGTATATCTTATTTTTATTATTTTTTTAAATACTTATTTTGCGTAATCGGTAATTATCACTTTTACACATGTTTATTTTGCTTTGTGCTTATTACCATATTTATTTGTAATTTAAATGGATTAAAAAACTTTCTGTAACCCACATTTTTAGTGTAAGTAGGTTTCTTAGTGTAGTGGTTGTCAAGTCTGCTTAACACGCAGAAGAAACCGGTTCGAGCCCTGGCGAAACCTATTTTTCTTTAACTTTATGGTGAAATAACTGTATACTGTGTCTGTATACAGCTTCTTTTGCTGTACCCCGAGTATTGCACATTCGTGCTTGTTTAAATAAAAAAAATTAAATAAAAATAACATTTAATGGCATTCAACTCTTAAAATCGTGTGAAACATGCACTATTATTTTTGTAATTTTCATTTGATTATTTTTATTCATTTATGAGGTGTACTTCATAAAAAACATTCAGATTTATTTATTATATTAAAATCAGGATGAATTTGAATATTGAACAATAACAAGTAAAGGGTAGAACAAGTTTGCCGTTTAAAAGAAAGCCTGTAATACAATGCAAAAGTACATCAAGTGGCATTGTACTTCTTTTTAATTTATAACATTTACATCATTTCAATTATGTTGTTCTTTAGTCACTGAGAGTAACCCATCATATAAATCAATTAATGTCTTACTTTACAAACGTTGTTGAATATACTTTAAATGAATTAATGATCTTTCTTCAGGTTATTATTACTGGTACTGGTACTGGTTCAAATAACCGTCTCACAGAGACATCTGGTAGCCATTGACTTAAAGTTGGCATTTGGATGTGTTACTTTTAAATGTACAGTATGAAAGTGACTACTACCAAATTGCACAGTCACAAAACAACTTATTGCTTAAAATAATATAATCCTCTCTTAAACCTTTATAAATAAAAGTACCATTATAATGGGTTTAATAAATAGTGTTATATTACAATTATATTTCTCTTTTAAACAGACTCTAAAATCATTGTATTTTTAAATTTTTTTAAAAAGAATTTTATACAAATTTTAAATCTTTTATTAAATATTTCGTATTTTACATTTTGGATTTTAACTTTTATTCTAATCTCTTTGTAGTTTAAGGAATATATGCAATTTGTTTCTCTGTGTTTCTGGACCACAATGGAAATAAGTTTTCTACTTTTTGGGATATCCTTTTAACTCGAGTCTGTTGTACTGATTTTAATTGTGTACATGTTTTTTTTGTATGTACTGTATCTGTGTTGACTCAGTTAATAAAAAAATCAATCAATCAAAGATAGATAGACCTATGACCTATGACCTATGACCTATGTATCGATTGTGTCCATCATAGAAACAAATGTTATTTTGAATTGAATTGATAAAGTCATACATGAAGCCTCCTTAGCAATGTGAATTATGTGTCAAGTACAATACAACATTCATGTGTTGCACATAGTACGCTGTATCTTAGGATGTGCCAAGATAAAGTATAAATATTTCCATTTTGTAGAACCACACCATACGCAATACTTCTTTTCGTTTAATTTCATTTGGTTTACCCACAATAAAGTAAACCTCTTTTCACTAAGTCTTGTATCGTTGATATCTTTCACAAATAAAACCACGTTATAACAACTATATTATTCTCATACATGAGAATGGACACTCTTTTGTTGTTAAAACAACTATATTATTCTCATACATGAGAATGGACACTCTTTTGTTGTTACAACAACTATATTATTCTCATACATGAGAATGGACACTCTTTTGTTGTTACAACAACTATATTATTCTCAGACATGAGAATGGACACTCTTTTGTTTTTTTCTACGACAAGAATCGTTCAGAAACCAAAACTCCATAGCTTCAATAAATGCAAGTAGACTGGCTCCAAAGAACAATCCAAGTGTACCCCCTAGATTTCCTGTAGAGAAAGAAGAAAGAAATAATGATTGAGATTCAACGCTTAAATAAATCATAATACATCAACTCTCCCAATACCAGACCCCTTTGGGCTGGCCTAATATGTCTGGCTTTCTGGAAAGTCTGGTATTCAGAATGTGTTTGTTAGAGGTAAAATCAATTTGGGACCTTTTGGACCTCAAGAAAAGTCTGGTTTTGGGAGAGTTTCTGGTTTTCAGAGAGTCCATTATTGTGAAAGTTGACTGTATAATACTAAACGAAATGAACATACTGATACTGATATTATTTTATTGTCCATAGTATTAGTAATATAAATGGAAATACATTTGAAACTGGCATGACATATAAAAAAAATATAAATATTATACAACAAATTCAGAAGATTACAACAACATACACAAGTACACATTAAAGCTAGGTTATGTCTACATACAGATTAAAAGCTTTTATCATAAAATTATAAAAACATTAAAATACAATATTAAAAAAGAAGAATTGCACAATAATACGTTAACACTACAGTTTCCTATCTTTTTTTGCCGTGAGTTTATCAATTTATGACGTTGGTTATAAAGGCGTAGCGGGATCGGTTTGTTCTTGTCTTAGGGACACAGAGCTTACCATATCGGAATCGAATAAACTGATCATTTAGGGGATGACTGACATTGCACCCATTGAACGCAAAGCAGCCTGTATTGATCTATCATTATATAATTCATCCAGGCAGATTGGTATATCGCCTATAAGTTTACAAGCTCTTTTCACAATTTGATTTAGCAATTAGATTTTTTTTATCTTTCTTACATAAATTACCATAGTTACAAATCAGACCGTAAGATAATACACTTTGGATCATGGTATATCTTGATGATAATTGCACAATACTGTATTAGAATAACTAGCTCTTAATTGCATTTACGTCATTATATCAATGTATGCAGTTTCTTAATTAAAAAACATAATCTGATTTCCTCATTTGCATAATTTGTAGTGTGATTGATTGTCATGATATCTAAAAAAAATTCGATTAAAAAAACCATAAATAATTAAGGAGTCGTTATATAAAAGTTTGACATAGACTAGATGTCAACCGTCCCCTACTCCTCATGTACATTAATTATGCATGAAATAATGTTAAGCCGGATTTTGATATTTATGATAAATTTTAAAGCTTCCGAATCTTGTTTAAAAAAAAAAAATAAATATTCAATTTACACAATAGGCTACTCCAGGTGTATTTACAACTAATAGTGTATTCCCCCGAGCGAGCAGGCTAGATACCTCGTTAAACCACGATTACTACAGATAAGATTGGAGTTTCATCAGATAATAAATTCATAATAACGATGTATTAGTCACTCATTTTAACATTAAAAGTCAATTTTTGACAACAAACAAATGTCTTATTGCTGTTTACTAGGTACTTAATTGGTTGCTAAAAGGGAGCGAGACATTTGCTCCCACGCCTCATGCCTTTGGGTACGGTACTTTTGCATTTATATGGAAGTAGGCTATTTAAGTAGGATATTTAATTTGATAAATGTATATTTAGTTCTTGGTTTTTTAAACATTAACTAAAATACAGTATTTCAATGCGTGCGTGTCTTGTACATTCCTAACTTTACGGCAGATGTACATATAGGCCTACTTATCGGAATTAATGACCTGGAGGCGATGTTTTGTTCGTACATAAGTTGGGGGGCCCCTTATGTGAAAGATAGCCTAACTACTTCCTGATATAACTAAACCTAACCCTGTAAATAATCTCTCTCACTATAAAGTAAAAAGAAGTTGCTCATGGGATTCAAACCCCACACATCGACATTTAAAACCCATAGTATAGTACACTCGACTACACAGATGGCTCGACAGAAATCGTTTGCATTAGCGAATTGTGGTTAGCTTAATTCTTACGTCACACTTGGATATTACTAATGAATATTCATGTTTATTTTGTGACGTTTCATGAGGGGTCCCCGATTTATGTACGATCGCGACTCGGGGTATATAATGACAGAACACGACTATGATTATGATTCGGATGATGAGTTAATATTAAATAAACGCACAGGTAAATCAGTGCGTATGAACACATATCTCCTTCTGTGTACGACCTGATTATCTTCGGTCGAATTTAATCAATTAGCGTATAGATTTTCATGTAGATAAGACACTTGATTTTGTCAGTGATTAACGACAGCAACCAAGCACTCTGGGAACGAACACGAAATGTTTAATCAATGTAACTCTATTACTGCAAGTATTAAATGAAAGTTCAGTTCGTCGTTGTGTCGTAAATCACTTGATTATAATTTTGTCTATGTAATCTAGGGACACAAGCATATATGCCTGCACATATCGCTTTGTTTTCTATCAATAGCAAATGCAACTTCTGAGTATATGTTTGTCTGTACTTTGCAATAAATTATGGCAATTAATTCAGCATCTGAACAACACCAATTACATTGCTTAATGCACAAAATGCAAAAATTATAAAAAAAGATGTTAAAATGTCAACAAAAATACAAGATACAAACAATAAAAAGGCACTTAATATTAGAATTAATTATGTGTTCTGCGCATGTGTTTTTTTAGCGCGACCTTTCAAGTTAACAATTAAACGAAAGCTTTAAATGTTTACTACATACCAAGTAAACCTGTAAGACTATATCGGGCTCTGTCAATTTGTTTGTTCATTCTCAAATCCTCATAGAACACGTCAAGTCTTGCAAATGTGTGTCTAGAATCAAATAAGAATGATTAATGAATGACGTCATAACATGAAAGGCATACAGTAGTCCGATCTAACTTTGAGGAAAAAGAAGTTAGGCGCATAGAAACATAGTCAACTACATAGTCATAATACACGCAATGCAAATGATTATATTTTACCTAAAATGTACACACAATTTGATCAAGAACTCTATTAAATACCAAGAAGCTAAATTATGGAATTCAATCCATGTAGATATTAAAAATGCATCTACAACTTATAAATTTAAATTAGCATAGCCTACAAGAACTATTTACTTTCAAGATATGATGAACGTTAAATATATATATTTTATATGACCAGTGAAGATCGGATAATATGGTTTAAATAGCTTTGTTTTCTTTTATTTATTATTAGTTTATGTATATATTTTTTTTCTTTTTCGTATTCGTATTTAATAATGTTATATCTTGGGGTGGGTCAAACTTAAAGTCTTTCTGACGTATACGACTCTCCCCCCACATGATTAATTCATTGCATTTATTATCTTGTATGTAGGCCTATGTTATAATATTGTGGAAATAAAATAAATTGAAATTGAAATAATATTAGATTTTCTATTTGTAAAGTCCCTACAACCATACTTGCTGAAAAGCTTCACACTTTCAACGTGGAAAAGAAAACATGTTAATGTGATCAACTTTTATTTACACACATATATGCCTAAATTGATTTTTGCGAGAAAAAAAAGTTTTTATCATGAATTATAAATGAGGAAAATCCATATTATAATCTAAAGCATTTAATACTGTTTGAGATTAAATATTTTGTATAGTAATAGAATTAAGTGTTGCTCCTACCTCATATATTCTGTCGTTCTTTCAACGTCACTGCTAATTCTTTCAAGATCGTTCGCAGCCTCTTCGCTGAAAGTGCTTACATTTACGAAAATACTATCAAATAAGTTATCAAAGAACGTTTCAAAGTATTTCTGCGTTCCTGAATTACTTATATTGCTGTGATTAGTAAACATATTCTCGAGAACACCAGTCATGGCGTTACTAAAGTCTAACACGTGATCATGAGCGCGTTCCTTGACGTCATCATAAAACTTTGAGTTGACGCTTATTGTTAGGTTACGATTCCAATCCCGAACTTCAAACATTTTATCCGTGATCTCAACCTCAACAAAACCAAACACATCAACTGCTATTTTTCGTAAGTGCTTCTGTAAACTAGCTTCATTTATTTGATGTCCTTGAAAAGTTGTATTTAAAAAAGAAGGCGTGGCCTTAATGATAAATTCTCTCTTTTTTTCTGAGTTTGCGAATGTCACTTGCCTGAGGTTAAAACGATAATGAGTTTTTGAAAAGATAAATAAAATTAAAATCACATTGAAAAACAGATTAGTCAACATAGTAATATCGTATAGTATTTACAGACAGACTAAGTTGAAATAAAATCTTATCGTATGAGATAAAAAAAATACGCGTTGTTTTTAAAGGAACATCGATTAAAAAATGTAACTTTAAAATTATATCTGATCTGAGTATATAATAGGGAAGATCATTGTGGGGAAGATCATTGCTCTGGTTAGCCTTCTTCACTGATTTATTTATTTTGTGGAAATATTACCTAGGCTTACAAATTGAACTGAACGGATACTCAAAGTTGGCATTTCTCATATTCATTATTTTTCCACGATTAAAGCCATTTTAAAATGAATAATCTTTAACTAAAAAATGTAAATTTCCAATACCGTATTTTCCAACCAAGCGCTCTTCCAAAATGTTCAAGTTTCTTAGTCATGTATAGGGTTCGTGCGACGCTTAGGGATGGGTAGTTACTAGAGGATAGCGTCTTCTGAAGATCCACCATCTCACATGGCTCCGGGCAATTACAAATACGGTGTTTTTCTCGTGCAAAAATATCTGTTAATAATCAAAAACAGTAATCGAGATAAAGAAAACCATTATTATTAGATGTGAATTTGCAACGGAAGGTCAGTTTTACCAATAATTATTTTTTTAATTAAAAAATTGTTATCCAAAAAGAAGAAAAATTATCAAATTTTGAAGACGTATGGAATTGATTTTTTTAAAGACAAAACCATTCAATCTACCATTGCATGATCACAATCAAAATGAAACCCATTTTTATTTTGTCGCCAAATATATTTAAATATTAGTACACTAAATCAATAGAAGCATGCATGATATCTGAGTATCATAAATCACCTATATTGTTGCTGTAACAGTTCTTGTATTGAAGTGGTAAACAAAATGGCACAGAATCTGAAACTAAGTGACAAAATACAATGAATAATAGTAATATACTGTTGCTGAAGAAATCCTGTCGCCTCAACTTTCTGCCCAAATTAAAAATAAGAAATTTGATCTTTAATTCACATTATAAATAAGTACATCTTTCTTAGATTACACGATGTTTATAGAATGTTAATTCGAAGAAGTCTATCTATGGTTTATAAAGTAAAACCAATTCCAATTAATAAACATTTAAAAAAACAGCTAAATGAAGTCATCAAATTATAATATGTAGCATAAACATTATTGTACAGGTAGTGTACATTAAACCAATGTTAAACAATATTATAAGGGGCGTTAGTCAATCAATGATAACGTTTATAAACGACCTTTCGTTGTTACGACGCGACGTGCTGCTACGCAGCTATCGAGTCTAAAAGTCATTCTGATTCTGCTTACTAAAACCGTTCAGACGATATAAGTAAGATAGACGTAATAATGTACTTTAGTATCAAATAAAATTATTATCAAAACGTAATTTGCACCATTATCTGGAGTAAGCATAGGCCTACTATCTGTTTTATTAGCCAATCACATTCATTGCAATTTAGTATTTAGTTAATCCTAGTGAGGAATGGATTGGTGAAAATGGGAAGACATCATGCTCACATTCGATTACAATATTTTCATTTTCATTGAATTAGAAACTAATCAGTTCATATGATTATAAAAATAAAGTTGGTTCATTGTTGTTCTTACCATTTGATGAAAAGAAAATCAGACATTTGCATAATTCAACAAAGTAATTGGTTTCACAATTTTGTATGCATCTAGATTTACTGTAATGTTCGTCCATCGAGAATGTTAAGTCATCAGGTTTCTTGCTAGTGTTATTTGTGGTAATTTCTACACAGTCACTGAATGGTGCTGGCAGTAACTTAATCTATGGTAAATAAAACAACAAATCAACAATAACCTTCAAAAAACAATGTTTGTTGACTTTAAAACTCTTTAATATCTTTGATTTTGCTTAATTATTTTCTTATTTATATCCAAAATGGTTGAAATATTTCTATTTTGTGAATTAGCGAAAGCAACAACAGCTTTTCCAATGTCAATGGTAATTATGGTTCATCAGAAAAGTGAGATTGTAATACTCACAAATCTCCGTCTAAGGCCTATGGATGTGCTCATACCAACTGCAATGTCAAGACCGTCCGATGCTACGTCAGTAGTATGATCATGCGCAGTAATCGAAACCCTGAATCCCACCTTTTCTCTTGGTGCTGCAACATACTGGAGATGTTCCGCATTTAAAATTAAACTTAGACCATTTGATAATCCTGGAAGAATTATTATTACTAGTTACGTCATGTTCATTCATTGTGCGCATGCGTAAACATTGGTACGCGCTTCCACAAACGATTCTTGACTCACATTTTTGGTGGATACTTTGTCCAGGCGACGACTAACAGCGCATGCGCAGGTCTAAGTTGTCGCGCAAACAGAAGGCTCCACATTGATAATTAACCGTCTCGGTGTACTGTATTTCATTTCCAACTTTTATTTAGGCCTATTTGTATTAATCTCGTTTTTTAAATTGTATATTTTTCATTTGCATAAGTACATTAGCCGAAAATTATTACTTTCCAATTCTGAAATTCAAAACAAGCACGGTGATTCATTTACCACTTTCTTTTTAGTCAATGTTTTGCATTGTTATTGCAAGAACGATTTATTTATAACATATGAATAATTTAAGAGAGAATTATGCAGCTATCAAATATAGACGATTAAAGTTAACCAAACCGACAAAAATTGCATTATGGAAATATACTCCATTGTAATATTTATATCGTATCTTGAATATTGAATTATTTGCATCATTATTCATGTACTACACTCTGCATACTTTTTACCTGAATTATTGACTTCCATTGGAGGAAGCCTAAATTTGTAGCAAACGCCGAAATTGGTTAAAGTCTTCTCAAAATGTTGCGGACCACATTTTTTCATATTAAACCTGCACCTAGTATAGAAATATTGGTTGATAATATTACCTGTATTACATAAAGATATCGCAGTAGTAAAGGAGTATTCACAAAATCTCAAAACATATTAATAAATTCGATTCGTCGACCTATAATTGCAACTTTTCTAAGAAAGGAATATTGTAGCAGACAAGTAAAGTATTCTTACTTACGACACAATCATATCGGTTTTGTCATGCCCATTCAAAGTGACAAGTTCTCTCATATCTCTTTTCCATAAATTGAAGATGTCACTTTTCTGGTTCGTGACGTCGTCGTCATCGTGAAGGTTTGTTAATCCTTTATCAGGAAACAATTCCCGAATGAACCTTAACCCTTTCGTAAAAAAGTCGGCCGTACCATTAAATACAGGAACAATTTTATCTAACCTGTAAATGAATAGTGTTATTAATTTACTTTCGTGTTTTTTTGCACCGCCTATATACGATTTTTCCTCTAAGAACTAGAAGAAGTGGTTACGATACGATAGTATGTATTGTAATTTTTACAACTAGTACAAATGAAAATTGGTTCTTGATATGTACTGTACATGCAAGTTATTATATACTGTTTGATGTCTGATTTAAAAAATGTAAATTAAGGGAATAACTTGCAACTTACTGGGCTGAATTGCGCACAGGTGTGGACAACACATATACTCATTCGTAAATAGGCATATTATGTAATTCAGCTAATTTTTATGTTATTAAATAGATTGAAATTAAATATCAAAAACTTCAAAGAAGAGGAACATAGAAGATGTGTTAATGTTAATAACGATACTACTACTAAGGTACCTAGGCCTACTAATGTTTAACATTTTTAGAGTACAAATAGGCCTATAATACGTATATGAGAGCATTGCATGATAAATACAATACGATGTGTGCTTATTTTATGACAAAGATTCATTTTTCAATTAGAAAATCGTTAGTGGAAGCAGGGAAAAGTTAAATCAAAATTAAATAAATAATTTAACTCTTCTCTGGTGGAAGTTTTGATTGGTATTTTGAACTGCTGGCGATTTCCATCCCAGTTCATATTGTGTATTGTTGAATGTGTTTTTACCAGAATATATTTTGAGCATTAAGCACTTCTCTAGGCAAAAAGGGTATTAGACAATTTCATAACTCAAATCTGGCCTTGTGACGTGTTAGTGCTGCATGCAGATGCTACCTTTTGCCGGCATAACAAATTATCATAATGTGAACTAATTGTTTAGACAATATTTATTACTATTATTATTTTACAAGATATGCCTTAGTAGTGTAGCCTGTATACTTACTTAAACATATTGCTGTTGCATATGGTAACCACAGGAAAAGGCATAGGAATAATAGTATTATGACTAACTTCAGTGTATGTCGAATATGTCGTATATTCAATAATTGATTCCTTTATCTCACGTCCTAGGAAATACAGTGATACAATCAAAATCACCAACCAAAATATCCTAATAAATCAAGATAAAATTATTGAAATATCTAAAAAAAAAAATAAATTGATGATTTAATATTATTATATAACACAGTTTCAATATGTTTTGTTTTAACGTTCGATACTATTTCAAAATTGATACTGATTTATCTGGGAAACTTAATGTGAAATATTTAAACATTAATTTGCATACATAGGCCTTCTTTCTAACAAAATTGAAATAAACAATATGCAACATTATCTTTTTTCATTTAATTTTTAATTAAGCTGTTCATTTACTCAGCTTAGTTTATTTATTTATACTGTTTGATTTTTATATTTCATTTTTCTTGTAATAGGGTACACCTTTATCAAGGTCATTTCAAGTTCATGTGTTTCCTTTTAATCTCTTTATTTTACTGATTGTTTTAAATAATAATACATGTTTATGGTAGTTGGCGTTATGGCCGCACCGTCCCAGAATAAATATGTTTTAAACAGACACTTTGTATCCGTTCTTGAAGGGGGCTGGTTAATGGGGACTGATGAGATCAAATATAAAACATTGTAAAGATGACCATATGTCTTTTTAAATTTTGTTATATATAATTTAAAATCAAAGTGCTATTTTTCGGGCTGGAACCTATAATGTTATCGATGATGAATAGAAGTATTTGATTTGATTTGAACGTAGACACATATTATCTCTTTATCTCTTCCATTTTAACGTCGTTTGCCTTTCCTTCTTATTCTAGATGAACTGTTACCCTACTTGCTAATACTTTACGTCCTACCTTCTAGGCCAATTATTAGCCTACTTGCTAATACGTTACGTCCTACCTTCTAGGCCAATTATTACCCTACTTGCTAATACTTTACGTCCTACCTTCTAGGCCAATTATTAGCCTGTGTCAGGTTCCTAACTCCATGAAGAGTTGTTTCCTGTCCAAACTTTTCTAATCGCATCTGCAGTTTTTCGGGTTTTGTTCTTTTTTTCTCAATCGAATCAAAGAACATTTTCCTTCGCAAAAATCCATATCCGCCAGATTTTCTCTGGAAAGGATAATTCTTCGTATGAGTTTCTGGAATCATTTCAGTCATCTTGTTTGCCTGAACCATACATTGAGCACACTTATATCATGTTAAATGTATTCATCTTCTAATTACAAACATTTTCGAATTCCACTCTCATCAGTGCGATACTAAATTATAATGCTTTTCATATACCTACATAAAAGTAATACTACTCAACAAGTCGGCTGTTTTCATTACCATTCCGTTCTTATCTTGGTATATTGATTCCGATTGATGTGTAAATGAAATCAGACGATACGATTGACCTTAGGCAGACGAAAAGGTTCGGACAATTGCGCACACTAATCTATAAGACGACAAGTGGGCGTACTTCGATCGCTCAGTATTCATCAATTTCTTAACTCAATCTCCGATATTTTCCAGAGTGTATTCTTCAGTGAAATTCCCAATTGCAATTATCTCTAGCTTTTGTGTACTGTATATCGATAACTGATGAATAAAGTAAGTAAGTATATTCTATAGACACTTCGTAGAACATGCAATCAGCGCAATTCAAGGATACCACATCACTGAATGAATGCGGGTCTTTTGTATTGTTTTACCCGGCCGATGCCGGTGTAGATCTTACTGATTGTTTTCCTAATCACGTCACTATGAATCCTGGCTGTGGATCGGTACAAAGTTCTCGCGCATCTATATTATAAGTGAGAGAGTTTGTACGTCTGTCTGTTTGTTTGTTATACAAATTGTTGTTACTGCACATAACCTTACATATTGGGCATCAAAATGACCACAATTGTACCGGGAAGGTTCTAAACTATATTTCAACATCATCCACCATCTTGGATCCAAGTTTGGTGGGAGAGGGCGTGGGAAGATAGGGTGTGGCAGTTGGGGTTATGGGGATAGTGAGGATTTTGCTTAGGCTACGAGTAGTTGTAGTATCAAATTGACCAGAATGTTGTGGTAAGTATTTTAATTAGCCAGGGGAACGGGGTGGGGATGACCGAAACTACATCTGAAAACGGCCACTGAGGGATTATGGGTTGGGAGTGATGGCTAACATAATTTGTACTGGAAACGTCTTAAACACATCACCCAGTATCTGGGGTGTGTTGGGAGGGAGGAAGAGGAGCGGAAATACTGGCGTAATGAAGTATAACATGATTAGAATTGTACTAGGAAAAGTTAATACATTTGAACTGTCCATGGGAGGAGTTATGTTTGCTTATCTCAGCCCCCATTAACCCCATACAAGAACCAACGTTATACAGTATTACCTACATTTGATTACAATACAATATCTTGCATGAAACGGATACCAATGTAGCAACAAATACATTCGGTGATGTGGTACGGTAGAATAATAACCTTCTAATGTCAAAGATTAACCGAAATAACAGTGTGTTAACCGTGAATACCATCTTCCCCACTACACCTGCACAAGCTTATTTGCATAACAACGCACGGCATACCAAACTACGGAGAGATATAAATTATCTTCTAAACACGTAACGAATATATTTTTTTTACATTTCATTTTTCAGTACTCTTGGGTGGGCTTCTTTTCAAGTTCTTTTCTTTAATTTCTAATTGAAATGATATCTATAATTTGAAACAAAATGTATAAAAGTCTTTAAGTACCTCCACCATGCTTGGGGCTGAGCAAAGACAATTTTGAAAACTAGAGCTGATAGGTTCCCGCCCGATAAATAGCACTGTACATGATTTGAAGACACATGGTCATCTTTACAACGTCTATATTTGATCTCACCAGTCCCCATTAACCAGCCCCATTCAAAAACTAAACACGTAATGAATAGATTTAATTTTTTTTACATTACAATTGAGGGCGCTAAACATAACATTTACGAGGTCAAATGATGGTGAAAGCCAAAAAAAAAAATAATAGATATTAAATTTGCTCTCCCTGTCTCAGCACTAAGGCCCTGCCACAAGTGGGGCGTATAATTCTGTGAACAGAGTAGCTCGCATAGCTTTAACTCTATTCCACTGACCAGCGTGTGAATCGAACGCACGACATTCGTGTATTAACACGGTCATCTTGATTTTAACAAGGTTAATATGCCTATTTATGAAATAATTGTGTATAATAAAGTACGTATAGACTATTTCCAGCTGTTCAGTCATGTAATTTGTGGCGTGACGGGTAATGCTCTGTTTTAAGTAGACCTCACGTTAGCGCTAAACTTGGGTTCAAATCTCCACGGATTTTTTTTTTTTGTAAAATTTAAAATAACTTTCGTTTTTCTTTTATTTTGAAAGTGAGTTATTTAGGTTCGAAAAAATAAAACAAAATCAGAAAACAGGGTCTGCTTGTGACTAAATAATAATTGTCGATGTTCATATTTTCCGGAAACTTCTCTAGAATGTATAATAATATTAGTTATGTAATTGTATAGCTCAGGACGGTTGAAACAGTGCTTCAAATAAAAACTGTATTGGAATATTATATGAAACTATTTATCGTTATTACAATAGTAGTATATCAATACAATAAACCTACCGTTACTATATTGAATTCAATAATGCTTTAATATAGTAGACATGAAGTTTAATAGTATATTATTATACTGTAGGCTACATACTCACCTATGAGTAATAGAACGAGAGTATGTATGATTGGCCCTTTTATTGTTTCTATTGATATTTAAACGAGCGTTCATTCCATCTTTTCAAATACAATAGGGTTGTATACACCCAAGTTATTTTAGCCCATTGACACTCATTGGAGCATGACGTTTTTGTTGTTTGTACGTGGTACTATTAGGTCTATTCTCTCTCTGAAGGCGTAGATATAACTGAAATATTCACTCATTTTAGGCATACAAGTACTATTTCATCCATAATGGGATATTGTAGATTAATTGGAAATACAGCAGTTTTACTACAAATTATATGTTACACAATAAATGCACAGAATTCAGGTAGGGGTTTGGACATTATTATCAGTAGGCCTACTACTATTTTTTAAGATCGCGAAGAGCAGATGTGGTATGTAATTTAAGTGCTATTACGCATTGTGACTGGATCTAGTTTGTGACTGAATATTTATCGCGGAATATCCAAAGAAATTTCCATATACATCTACTATTCATTGGTTATTTTCTATTACTGAATACTTCGATATACTACATTTATTATTCTTGTTTCTGTTACAATTTCAATTTAATGGAATCACTTGAGTAACAGTGGCACACATTAGACAATACCTAACGGTGCATCCAAAGCAAAATTAAAAAGAAAAAAGAAAAGAAATCGTCATGCAAATTAATATTCCTAACATACCGATCTGATTGATACAGTATACAATATTCAAAGTTGGTATCTTGTGAGGGAAGGAATAATTTGGTCGAACCTTAAACTTTATCCTAGTTTAATAATGTGTATAGTTAAAGTTTTGTATTTACAGAAACTATACTTTTAGTTTGAAAATTAAAGAAAATTAACTATACAAAATGCTCGGTACTGTTCACAGAGCCTTCAGTATGCGCAATATTCTAAAAAAACGTACTTTGTAGTGTTTCGAAATTGGATTTCTTGATAAATTAAAATAAACACTTTAAAATGAACATACTGTAAAATATACATTGCGAAAATATAAAGGTGTACTGTACTGTAGGTATAATCATGATGGCGCCTTGTCAATGACACACTGTAAGAATAATATTGTAGATTACAGTATAGTTGTGTTGAGACACAAACACAACACTTCAATCTGTCTATTCATTTTATTTCAACAATTTCTATATAATTTGACAGCATTTTAATAAAATGTTGATGAGCTGTGTTGTACTGTCTAGTACGGTATTGTTTTGACAGTGATCACTCCTATTGTTGTATCAAAATCTATAATATTGATTGCACAAAGATGGTTATGTTTCGGAAATGTAATCAAATAAAGCTTTATGCATTTGACAACACATTAGAGAATTGGTACTATACAAACACCTGTAATGTAAAGAAAAAACAACCTTACCGTAATGGAGATAGTATTAAATAAATTATGTAAAAATAGCTATAACTACTGTTTTAAATATTCGAGGTTACACTTAAATCGAGTGGCTATTCTCAGAGTTTAGATTTTAAAAAATGATTTACAGTTTCCAACTATAAATAATATTTTCAATATTTCTTTAGTGTAGGCATTCGATTTTTGGTTGCTTTGTGTGAGTTTAACTAGGAGAAGAAGTACTACAGTACTGTACATTGCCAATGTTAACACAGCAGTAGTATCACTCTTCTAGTATATGTTTTTCATGAATTTACTGTATCTCTTAAATGATTCTCTATCACATTCCTATGGTGCAATAAAACAAAAGATTATTGAAGTTAAAGTATTTCTGAATATTGTCAAAATATTGCTTCCTTAGTTATCAAAGGTATAGTCATATGCAAAGGTATTTTGTAACAATCGGCTTGATGAACCGTAAAATATTTCTTATAATGATAATAAATAATCCTGTACATGAACTGAAGCGTGAGTATCTAATCAGAACTAGAATTCTATATTCGCCATTTTCAACTCAACAATGTACGTTACTGTAACTGAATATCAAACCTGAAATAGTGGTTGATAGAATATCACAGTATGCCTACACAATTACAGTAATACAATTCACCAATACTGTCGTTTGAAAGCAAAGTATTGCTATTTATTGAGCTATGTTATCCTACTTATTTTATGTTCAACAAAGAAAAAAAAACAATTCTTTCGAACCGTTATGTTATTACCAGAATTCTATAGTTAAGGCAGTCACACTAAAGATTTCTAACATAACATTTACTATTGATACTACATCTACTACTGTATATAGTTTTTTATATATATATTAATAGTAACACTTGACTTTTTAAAAACCAAACACTTATTAGTACAGCAGGCTACATATACGAATTGTATAGTTCTGTAATACATACGATATTACACTATAGTATAGTATACCTGTACTGTACATAATAATAGTGACAGCTTTACGCATTTTATAGTGCTAAAAATCGATAATTCATAACTCAATAACGCATTTTAATTTGCCAATATCCGTTTGTATTTATAATAATCCGTTCTAATAGGATATATCCAATGGTCTACAATTGTTTACTGATTACTGAACTTAAGCATTCTTCCTTCTGCGATTACAAATTTTGATTATTTTTTAACTTGTTTGAATTCCAAGTAAGGAAAGTAAGTCCAAATCCGTACTGTAAATTCTATTAGCTTATCAATAATCGCACTAAATCCTGATTTTCATAGACTAGAATACTAGCTATAAGTTTAACAAGTTTAACAAGTATTCTATATATACTGTAGGCCCTAATATAAAATATCAAATATTTTTACTAATTATTTTCCTTGTAGTTTTTCACAATGCATAATTAATAGAACAAAGAAAATATTGTGCTGGTCATCAAATGTTAATATGATTTTCTAAAAGTGATAAGGGAAGCTCTGTCTACACTATTAAACTAGTTTGACAAAACAATTTGATGTGTCGAATGATGGTAGTGATATGCACAGATATGCTAGTGATATGACATCCTCATGTCCATATATAGGGACATCACATTTTTTTGTCACATAAAGTTTGAGCTTTAGAAATAGCACGTTCTGTGTCGGTGTCAGATTTTTGGATAGTCCGTTTTTAAAATTTAGTCTGTTCTCGCCCGTAACTTGTCATGTTTTGTATTTTCAGGTGACGTGCGGTTACAAGGGGGATCTAACATATTCGAAGGAAGAATTGAAATTTATGACACCACTGAGTGGAAAACAGTATGTTTAGATAATTTCAATATTGTCGACGCTGATGTGGTATGTCAACAGTTATTTAAACGTAAGTACACATTATCTTGATAAATCAATACGTTTGAATAGTGCAATTTTTACTATTCACTGGCAGGTAGGAAATATTAATGCTGATATCTTTATTTATGTTCATTAAAGTGTTCTTTTAAAATTGACAATACACACAATATATTATGTAATTATACTTAATTGTGTCCTCACTCCTGAAGACAATCAAAGCATATTGATCGAAACGTCGAGAAACTCAACAGGTTTTTTTTCATAACTAATACACATACCGCAAACTTTATATCAACATTTTATTTCGCCATGCAAACCTTCAAAACCTTCAAACAATATATACTTAATTATTTACAGAAAGTGCAATATCAGTAGTAGATGGGTCACAGTTTGGGGCTGGGACCAGTGATGATTCACTAACTGGAGTAGCATGTTCAGACACTGATACAACGTTACTAGATTGTTCTAATTCTGGGTATTCAAATGCATGTAGTAACCATGCAGGTGCCAACTGCCAAGGTAAGTTATTTGTAATATTTTAAATAAATGTTTATAATTCAATTCAACTTTGATTTCAAACAAACAGTCAATATGATACAGAACATATACATTAATAAAACAAAAGGAAAGGTATTTTATTCTGTAACAAACATCACCAAATGATGAAGGAGGGTGAACCAAGAATTATCCCTTTATTTGTAATAGTTTCTGGAATCCATCAATATATTTCATATACAATATATTATACAATATATATATATATACATACAATAATATGTACAATGTGTATATGTATACAATTGTTTTGCTTGTCATTCTTCGTTCGAGAAAACCAAATATTCATAAAGGCGGAGAAAACATGGTATTTATTTATTATTTCTTATGACTCTAGACCGACTGATCTAACAAATTAGATGAATATATATTGTGTAATAAAGTTTGGAACTTTGTTTTTTTGTTGTTTAGTTTTTGGGTACTTTGGCTGCTATAGCAATGCAGTGGTGATGCCATTACAGGGACCATTACTTACTGGCAAGGTAGACTTGACAATATCTAGTTGTATCGAATCTTGTCGAACTCGTGGTTACGTGTATGCTGGACCAATAAATGGGGACAGATGCTCGTGTGGAAACACAATTGAAACACCCCATGTCGAGGAAAATTTAGTTTCAGAAATATTTTGCAATGTAGCTTGTTCAGGCGACAGTACACAGATCTGTGGTGGAGACGTTTACACTAGTATTTATACATGTAAGTCCTACTTTTCTACAATTTACATTAATTTTGTTATTTTTATGTTTTATACTGTACATTATAATTATAGATTGAAAACATGTATGGATATGTACTTCTACTGTTTACAAAACCAGTTAACAATTTTAATTATCAAGTAACAATTCAAATCTTTCCCAATTGCAGCTTCAATCGGACAATTTGATGGTACATACACCCAACCGGAAGGCTTTGTATATTCTCCAAACTTTCCAAGTTCCTATTTAGGAGAATCAACTTCATGGATGCTAACTTTTGAAAATCCAACAATCACTACGGTAACAATTTGGATGTTTGACGTATCAGAGAATGCTACCTTGGTTCTTACGTCTGGTACTGGAACCCGACAGTCGTATTCAGGCTCAGAATCACTAATTCTTCCACACGTCTGGACTACAGACCTGACGTCATCACTTGAAATCAGAATTGGAAGTACTACAACGCCAGAAATTAGTAACGGATTCGTTATTACATATGAAGGTTAGTTGTTTGACAGTTAAGATTATATTAGAAGATGTAAAATATTGATGACATTTTATTTAGTTAAATTAAATGTTTCCTGTCGAAGACAAGGGTCAATTTCTTCTTGGTAAAACGAAGAGTGTTATTCCATTCTTTGCTGGTCAAAGACTGTTTTTCAGCGACAGATTTTCTTTTATTTTTACAATGTTTCTAATATCAACTGAAATTCTTCCCATCCATTTTCCAAAAATGTAATAAATGTGGATGGTCGATAACATTTATTTATAAAAAACAATTTGTATCGTGTTTATGCAAAAATACAAAACAGTACGATAATAAGAGTGGAGTTGTGGCTTGGTGGTTGTGATGCTTGGCTACCACTACAAAGGTTTTGGGTTCAAGTCCCGTCACATGTCAGAATTTTTTCTAAGGACAAAATTACAACTCCACTCACAAAGACTTGTAATAAGATTTTGTTTATGTAGAGCATCTTGTGTATATTTTTGTCTTGTGAACCTTTGAGGGTCCCTAATGATCAGCAATTGCTGGATGGATCACCCTCAATAAATATGGTATAAAAAAAATGGCTGAGAATACTATTTATATTGTTGTCCTGTATAATCTAGCTGTCACTGGAAGCTGTGGTGGTGATTTTGGAGGTACCTTGGGTTACATTGCATCTCCTGATTACCCTGAAGACGTACCTTCTTCGAGCGCGACCTGCACATATACCATTACAGCTCCGGACAATTACATCATCATAGTGGAACTGTTACAAAGATCACTGCCTAGTGGAAGTTCATTGGTACTGGTTGATGATGGTGTGATTAATAGTGTAACAACTATTGGAACGTTTGCTCCATCAACTACCAATATGGTTTCTGTTACTTTCGTTCCTAGTGCCTTATCGCCGTCTTCATTTCTTATTAAATACACAGGTTAGTTAAACTATTTACTCTTCATATAGTAAACGCAGTTAGTCTATAAAGTTAATAAGTTGCCATAATAGTATCTTTCCTTTTGCATTGGTAACAAAGGACATGAGCCACGGGAATTAAAATAGTATTACTGTATAAACACGGAGTTATTTCACTTTTCATAGATTACACCATGTTATGGTGTAATGGTATAACCAGTTCTAATGTGCTATACTGTTATCCAGTCATATTATTATAAATGAATGCTACCACTTTAAGGAATGGCTGTAAAATAATGTCACATGTTCCTATAAAAACTATTATATAATACCTGTAGATGTATTGTAATTTCTAATATTATTTCATTGATATTGTGTATTGCTTTCTTTTATTTGATTTTTTTTTTGTAGTTGCATATCGTAGATATTTGTGACGCGTTACAAACATTCCTGTTTGGCTTAATAGTTTAATAAAAATATATCTTTCTAAAGCTTCTCAAGGTCCGTGTGACGCGTTTCCAACCATCCCGTTTGGCACGCTAGATCCAAGTGTAACTGGTACAGTGTATCGGCCTACAACGGTGTCATTTACTTGTGATGATGGCTACTCGTCGTCAGACAGTTCTATAACCTGCATGGAAGACGGCTCATGGACGTCAGCAGAATGTATAGGTAATAATGGAACGTGTTTAGAATGTGATTGTTTTGATTTAACATTAAATTATTAAAATCTTGCACAAAATTAGGGTAGATTTAAGTCATCGTACTTTGATGGATGACTTTAACTAGCTACTCTAGAATATTAGCATATTCTTTGAAAATCATGAGTAGGCCTACAGTAAAACCAATTTTATTATCATTACATGTAACAATAATATTTCAATTACACGTGCACTCGCACTCATTCTTTGTTGTTTGCTGTATTTTTTATAAAACGATGTTGTTTCAGATTGTTAGTAATAATGTAGGCCTAACCATGTTCTTAGTTTTAGAATAGAGTGTAAAAAGTCAATTTTTGTTGTGTAACATATTGTACTGTATGTCTGTCTTTCTGTTGCACTTAGTTAATTGTGATGCGTTGCCTACTATTATGTCTGGTTCCGTTATTACGGGTGGCGATACTGTATTTAATCCAGGTGAACAACTAAACGTGAGTTGTGACGACGGATACACAGCATCTGTATCCATGATCACATGTTTGAACGACAATTCTTGGACGACAGTACAATGTATTGGTATGTTGGAATACTATAAAACTGCTTAAGCCATCTCAAATGGCGTAGACAATACTATCCAGTAAGCTTGGTTCCCACTCGAGACCAAGTTAGTTCGACAGTTCGAATGATACATCGTCTGTGATTTATCAGATCACGTACGTTGCGCGTACGCCCTTGTGTTGCGTCTCTAGCGATCAGCACATGCTGAGATAGTATGAACCTCAATCTATTAATAATATACCCATACATGTATTGTTGCACGTTCCCGATACCATTTTCTGCTTAGTTAGATTAGTACTGCATGTTGATGTACTGTTCACACTTGTGTTGTCCTGATATTGTGACGTGTGTCTTACTATATTTGTTTTTGTCTGTCTTTCTGTTGCACTTAGTTAATTGTGATGCGTTGCCTACTATTATGTCTGGTTCTGTTATTACGGGTGGCGATACTGTATTTAATCCGGGTGCTCAACTAAACGTGAGTTGTGACAACGGATACACAGCATCTGCATCTATGATCACGTGTTTGAACGACAATTCTTGGACGACAGTACAATGTATTGGTACAGGAGTACATTAAACTGAAACTTCTCTATTCAAATAATTTATTAATAATTATTATTATTATTTAAAAAAAATGTATTCTAAATGCAATTGGTCTGTTAATTTATATTTATACTATTGTATGCTGTTTTTTAAATTCTATAATCATAATGTTTCTTATACCAACTGAAGTTCTCTCCAAACAATTTGAAAATGTAATAAATGTGGATGGTCGATCGATAACATTTATTTATATTCAGGTTATCGTGTTTATCAGAGCATAATCATTTATTATTCAATTACTGGTAGTAATTTGGTAACATTGTTGACACTAGACCGTCTCCTAGTTATAGTTGTGTTCACAAGTATTTTATTATACATTGCAAAGCATTTTATTAGTTAATATTTTCACGATGAGTATTCCTTTTGTAACAGTACAATTATATCTTTATGCATGTCTTTGTAGAAGATCCACCAACTACAACAGAAAGTACAACTACAGCCATAGATGCCACTACCCAAGCTGTCACCACCGCTCCAGATGTAAGCACTGCTGCTCCAGATGTAAGCACTGCTTCTCCAGATGTAAGCACTGCTGCTCCAGATGCAAGCACCGGTACTCCTGATGCAAGGACTGTTGCTCCTGATGCAGGAACTACTAGTCCTGATGTAGACACAGTTACAACAAAGACTATAACTACGGATTCACCGTCTACTACTGCAGCTGGTAACCAACCAACTGAAGACGCAGATAGTACGACAGAAGGCTCAACAACAGTGAAGTCCACAAACGGATCAGAACAAAGTCAGTTTTGCTAATTTCGACAGCATGTCTCATTTATAGAAACAATGCTTGACTGTACTTAACCATTTATAGCCTGCTGGTAAAATTTCTAAGCAAACTGGTCACTTAGCAATACTTATATATATTCAACATTTAATACTGAAGAAAGTTTCCATTATCACATAATTTTACTATGTAATTAGCATACAACTGTCTACACAACACACACAAGAAAGATGTTTAATATTTTTACTCAAATTAATTTAGAAGATTTTCGTTTTAGTATCGTGCCGCATAAAACAATGTTATAACTAATTGCGTTTTTAAATTTTGTTTTAGCTTCAGATTTGTGTCGAGTCAGCCGAGATCCCATAATGCAAAGCTTAGATACTGTAGAATCTGCTAATATTTTAGCACTAAATGTTGGTAACCCGTTAGATTGTGAAGGATATTTGACCGGTATAGAGATCTTCAGTATAGACACATCAACGGTTACCATCAGTGTACTAAGGGTATTTGATTCAGCTATTTTTCAAAAAAATAATAGGCTTAGAATTTACTAAATACATGGTTTGTTTTTTAAATGTAGGTATTTAAAACCATACAATAAGCATTTAATTGGTTTATTAGTTTTTAGAAACGAATAATTACCAGCTGATTGGACGATTTGACGTTATTGGTGTGACATCTGATGTAGTGAAACACTCATTGCTTACGGATGAATATATTCGATTTGAAAGCGGTGATATGATAGCAACGAGCTCCAGAACATCTTCACCATTGACTTATTCAACTGATGACGATTCGGTAGATTATATGATATGGAATATCACAGGAAATGACGTCTTTCACACTACAGAAGTTGGAAATGTAATCAGGTTGACAAGTACCGACGACAGACCAAAGAGAACTTACTCATGGGCGGTTTTCATTACAGGTAGGTATTTTGGTATAACGCATGCGCAAAACAAAACGCAACAATTACTTATGTTTGACTAATCGGAACTAGAGGTTGAATTGAACATTTTGCGCATGCTCATATATTTCTACGCTGAATAACATTTAGACCTGATGCTACGAATTTTAGGGTCATGTTTTGAAATTGATGAAGGTCGTACTATAACAACTACTATGTTGTAAAAATATAAATAATTTGATCGATTGTGTGATACCTTCATGTTCATGTATTCATGCGTATAGGCACGATAATAGAATAGCATAGATTTGCTTTATAATTACAAATTTGTCATGTATCAGCATTGAAATATAATTATTTTTAAAATAACATTAAATAATTTTTCTAACAGCTAATCTGACGACATGCAGTAAGCCAGACATCGACAATGCTATGATAACACCAGATATGGAAGTGTATCAATATCAGGACACGATTGAAGTTGAATGTAACGATGGCTACACTCCAGATAGCGTGACGTCACTACAATGCCTCGCGAGTGGTTCCTTTGAGAGCTTTGAATGCACTGGTAAAGTTATTTTTCTTCTTCTGCTTCTTCTCCTCCCCAGTATATGCTTTACTAGTAGACCGTTCTTTCACAGTTCAGTTGAAGCTTTAAAATGAAAGTGTAACGTATAATTGGAATGCCATTGTTGTTGCAATACGCACATGTCTCATAAATAGATTTTGTCAAAAGCAACAAATAACAACTTTTTTTGTTTTATTTCAGTAAAAGATCGACACACTTTTTTCATTATATTCGGTAAGATAATAATATTAAGTTCAAATAGAATGTTATTATCAATTTACAATATTCAAAACTATCACACTAAGGTAAAACTAAAGTACAATTAACCAATTAATAAAAAAAAACACTTTTCCTTGACAATATTTTTTTTTTTTTTTTATCCATATCAGGTATTGTTTGTGTTGGTGTGTTTGGTCTTCTTACAGTAATTTCTTTAATAATGATGGTATGTGTAAAAGAGAAAGCACCTGTAAGGGCAAAACAAAAGAGAAGGTAAGAATCGTAGGCTACTCTAAATGTGTTTTTATAATATGTTAAATGTAATGTATCATTGTATTTACTGTGTTAGAGGTACGGTACTTCTAATACTACACGACTACCACTGTTTAAAAAAATTGTTTCTTACAGTACATTTGTATCAAATGGTAGCAGTCGATCAGACAATTCGCAGAGAATGCTGATACCGATAGAATACGACAACGCGCGAGGTAAAGGAGTTGCTGTCAGTAATCCAATACCAATAGCTGATGAAAATCCCGCGCAATTAAACGATCTTCAGTATCCACCGATCGACTATCCTTTGGATGACGTAAACGAGGCCATCCAGGCGATCGATGAAGCAGTGCTGGGGTTTGACGTTGATAACTTTTCCCTCGCTGAATCTGGCCCAATGGATAACAGGTCTGGAGGGGACTCGACTAGGCATCACGTCACATTTTCAGATAGGAGATGAGATGAATTTTAATTAAATTATTATAACATGTATAAAGATTGTTTTAAAACACATTAGAAAGCTTTTGATTTGTGATGACGTAGAACGCAAGAACTGCAGTTAAATCATTGTGCGCATGTGCAGATTCTATAGAATCTATTTTACTAATTACAAAATGTGGGTAGGTCATATGTCGATAGCTTTCTATTAACTGTGTCATTTGTATACCCATCGACTAATTAAGAAAGTAAATTTTATCAAACAATATTACATTATTGTAATGAATAATTATTTTGGTATAATAAAAGAATACAAATTTTAAAAAGCTTTATTTGTATTACAATAACGCATTTTTAGGAAATGTAGTAATTATTGTATTATAATGAAAACATAGACTTATAAGATTAAACTAAGACTTAAAGAAAAATAGGTAGTTAGACAAGTTTGGCCTACGTAGGCCTACTGTTATCTATTAAACTTTCCTATGAGGTAAACTCTAAATAATAAAATTCAAAATCAATTTAATTGCTATGTTTTGTATACTCAGAATAGATCAAAAGTACTAACAACAACGTTTCGCAAACATTCAGTTTCATTGTACTGGATAAACAAAAAAGAAAATTTCTCCTTTAAAATATTAGAATCCAAATAAAATATTTTTAGATTGCCTTAAGTAGTAAGTAAATTATCAAATAAACAAGGAACTTTGAATCATACATTCTCGTTCTAGCCATGAATATTGACCTACTTATAATAAATTAATGGCATACAATGTTGTGTATTATATATTAATTAATATTTAATCAGAATTGTGTATCTTATTTAACAATGTACGTGTTGTATTGGAATGCAAAGGTCCATTTGATACAGCTGATAATAAGACATATACCGATGATGACACACAATACATAATATAAATTATACCGTATTTGGTATGTAGGCCCTAACTAGTAATTCCAAGGCACCAATGTCTTCCCTTTCTATATAAGTGATACGTGTCTTGTCTGATATAGGCCTACTGATAAACAACATTTTATTTAATATACTGGTGACTATAATAATAACATAACATAATTCTATAGGCCTATATCACTATATTATACTACAGGAAAAATCTGTAAAATTGTCTAAACATCAATAATAGGCCTATTTGTTTGAGTTATATTTTAACTTTTGTTTGTTTCTTTATTTCCATTCACAAAAAAAAAAAAAATGTTAAGACATATTTTTTAACTTTTACATTTTACACAACGACGTTATTTTAGTGCTGCGTTATAAATCTCAACCTGGGGTTTTGTAAATAGTAATAGTTGGTATATAATAGTATGTTTAATCTTATAACCAGTATTTAGATTGACTTTAATAAAGGAATTGTATTTTTTCATTTTCTTGTTTCTCTTTTAATGCTCTTTGTTTTTTTGGGATGAAGGTAAAATGAATATGATAATAAAATGATAAAAATTATATATTTAGGCCAACCTTTTCAAACAAAAAACATTAAAAAAAACCACACAATAAAATTATATATGAGCAACAATGACTGGATCTAAATGGAGATAAAGAAAAGAAAAAAAAAGAAGTAAAACAGTCAGAAAGAGTGAGAGAGATTATAATGTGTGAAAAACATAGCTGATTGGCCAGACGAAACTGTTTGGACATATACGTTATTTTCACTGGTTTATACCTGAATGAATTTTTATCGCAGAAATTATATTATGTGGGAAATTTGTATGGATAACTATAACTTTGATACACCGTTCATACGTTTCCATAGATAGTATGCAGATGAGGCGGAATTTCCATTTATATAGCCGCCCTCTGGAATTTATATCTTAACCAAGTTTCGAATTTGCACCTAATTGAACTTTATTGTCAAATTCTTTTGAATAACTGTAATCCACAAACAAAACCTCTCCTACCTGAAGTATTTACAAAAACCCATTGTACCGTGGTTTGAAGTTTACACAAATAACCCCATTCAAGCTATTACAAATAAATATTGATTGTTGTTAAAGTTGAAACCTACATGTATCGCCATATTGGGTCTTACCAAGAACAGCTTGTAAACGTAATTTTAACGTGAAAGTACGTGTACCTCGTGATGCATACTCTACTAGTTATAACCACTGCCTTATTCTGTGTTCATTCTGGTGCAGCAAATATAATAACGAATTATGGAGGTTGGTGTCTTGAAGTTGTTTTTAGGAAGAAATAGTTAGTACTATACTAGTACACCTACATTATACTGTTTGTTTTACACTACAATAGGCCTACTGTAACTACATTCGGTAGTTACAGAATAGCAAAAGCTTAACTTGAATTTTAAATTAGTTTTAGCTTTATAACATGTAGTAAAGACGTAGTACAAGAATAGGCCTACTGGTTCAACCAGTACACTTTGACTGCCAAACACGAAGATCTTCGTGTTTGGAAACACAACGCTTGACTGCCAAACAAAAATTAAACTGAGTGTTTGTTTTTAGTTGGTATTGGTATTAAACTGAAATACAACATAAAATTATGACGTGATTACAGGGCTGTCTATTTTTATAAATTGTAATCACCAGGTTTCTAACGCCACAACCGCGGCACAGTATGTCTGTCAGTATATAACATGAGGTATTCAATAACAAGTTTGGATTATATTGTGTTATTCCTATAACTTGTCAAGAAAATAAAAATGTCAGAAATTCAGAAAACTATACTGGTAAAAAGGATGTTAGTTTTTAAGGATGCTTTAAAAGCATCCTTAAAATTGGCAACTTAACTTTACCGCATTATTGGTAATATTTTTAAAATAAATTGAAATATTAATATGTATTGTCTCTTATGAACAGAGGGGGATATACGATTAGCTGACGGTCCGAATCCGTTTCAAGGGCGTCTTGAGATATATCATGACGAATCATGGGGAACGGTTTGTTCAGATGGTTGGAACGAAAATAACGCACAAGTGGTATGCAGGCAGTTAGGTAATAAAATGACTCACATTGCTATTTTGAATTTTGCATTTTATAATGATAGCAAATCATTCTTGGTAGTTTCTATGATTTAAAATCTGTCTTTCGAGACTTCATTATGTTTGGCAGACTTTTTATTTTTTCCAACAACATTTGAAAGTTTTCAAAACATAATAGAAAATGTTTAAATGATAAATAAGGTAAATAATACAGACTAATTTTTTAGGAATAAAAAAAGAAAACTATTAGAAATGGTAACTCTTATTAAAGAAATTATTTTAGTATAAGAATAATCATGATCCACACTCATATCTACTGAAGCTCTGTCTACACTATCGAACTAGTTTGATGTACCCAAATATGTCAGTGACATGCCTAAATATGGTAGTGACATGCCTAAATATGTTATTGACATGCCTAAATATGGTAGTGATATGACATCGTCATGTCTATATATGGGTACATCACAATTTGTGTCACATAAACTTGATAGTTTAGACATAGCTTAAAAAGTATTTTGACCAAAGCGTGAATGCTTTGGCAATTCTTAAATAATTAGTATAATTATTGGCTTAATTTCTATATATATTTTTTCAGGATTTCTAGGTGGAGTTCTTCTAGATAACGTTGTTAACAAATATCCCGTCCCTTCAAACATTAGTATACACTTATCGAATGTGGTATGTGATGGGTTAGAACCCGCATTGACTGAATGTCAATATAACGGCTGGAGTGTGAATGGGTGTAACCACGAACAAGATGTGAACGTTTACTGTAAAGGTAACGTATTCTCCCCCTTCAGAAATAGTATGAAATTCTTCATTGGTAAACTGTGATGAAAAATGTTTAGCTTTAAATGTTTTATTTTTAATGGGTTGGTTTTTAATTATCTTTTAAAAACCAATTATTATTGATTTTCTTGTACGCTAAACTTAGTTATGGTTTTTATTTATTTACTTTTTTGCAATAAAACTACAGTTTTCTAAAAGAATAAAAAAAAATATAATACTAGCGACGGAATTTATTTAAACGAACATGATACGTGTTTTCTTCTTTCTTTCTTTCCTCTATGATGAAAACAGAATATGAACAAAAAAACATAACACATCTACTATTCTTTCCACATTAGCATCATAATGGAAGCCTACACAGATGAAATGGAATAGTTAAAATATGAGTCTACAATGAAACTTTTTATTACAATCTTTATATAACATGATATACAATTTGTATTAAGCTCTGTCTACACTATCAAACTTGTATATGTGCCCATATGGACACGATGATGTCTACCATATTTGAACATTTTTTCAAACTAGTGTGATAGTGTGTGTAGACAGAGCTTTAGACAGTAAGATAAGAAAAGGTACCAAACGATAGTAACTTAGTTTGACATTTTTAGTCCACAGTTACAGAGGTTGTTTTGTCAGTGAATTTCCAAACTACGCGTTGACTGGTAAAGAGGTTGGAATGACCGATCCATTGAAATTAGAAAGGTGTATGGAATTGTGTGATGGTTATGACTTCATGGGTGTGGAAGGAGGTGATTCATGTTTTTGTGGAAATGTTGCGGATGATTACACAAGGTATGGAGAAGTGGTCGCGAGTGAATGCACCCTACCGTGTGAGGGCGATAGTAAGCAGTTCTGTGGAGGAATAAGTCGTATAGCGATTTATGAGCGTAAGTGTCATGAGTTACCACTCGTATCCCTTCTAACAATTGAAATAAATTGTTTGAAAAATGAAAGAAAGACAACTAAATATTAGTTTTATTTAGATTAACGGTAAATAAACAGTAAACGCAGCAATAGAAAGGAAAACTCAAAGGAAAAACAATTAAATCACCTAATACATTTGAGAATGTCCCCTTAAATGTCGTTTGACACTGTACCATAACACACGGTAAATAAGATAAAATGAACCGCCATTTTATTTATCGAAACCTGATCAATAATATCTTTTTGTTGGCTGCTACTCATTTTCCCGCCATTGCATTTATCGAAACTTGATCAATAATATCTTTTTGTAGGCTGCTACTCATTTTCCCGCCATTTTATTTATTGAAACTTGATCAATAATATCTTTTTGTAGGCTGCTACTCATTTTCCCGCCATTTATTTATCGAAACTTGATCAATAATATCTTTTTGTAGGCTGCTACTCATTTTCCGTTTTATAATGTTTGGAGAATTTTAATACTTATTCTTTCTGTTTGTAATTTTCACTATTTTGATTTTAAAAAGTGAATACATATATGCTTTATCTTATTTGAATTAAAGTAATAAATTAAGTAATAATTACATATCTTACATTTTAGGCAATTGTTTACCAACAAGTGCTTCCAGTGGTGTATTACTTTCACCTAATTTTCCTGGGCAATACAGTATGGATGACCAATGTGAGCAGCAGATAAATTTATCCATGAATGCCAAAACGCATGTGACCTTTCACCTTTTTGCGCTCACGGGTGATGACGCGTTAACACTTTCTGACGAGTTAGGAGATATAGTAACGTATACTGCGTCAAACCCACCCCTAATGCGAAGCGTTATTGAAATAGACACGCTAAATGTTGAATTTGTTTCTTCATCAACGTCAAGTGGTGGAGATGGTTATGTCATAACATACAGTGGTAAAGTATTATCGTCCTGAATCTTGATTCTCATTTAGGCCGCAACGCAAGGACTCATTCGCAACGTCCGGTCGTTTATGATTCGGGCAATTTCATGCCTTGTGCCAACATTATTTTGTCAAAGCTTTGTCTACACTATCAAACTAGTTTGACAAACAAAAGTGTGAGGTGGCCAAATATGGAAGTGATATGACATCAAATTTTTGTGGCACATGAAGTTTGATAGTGTAGACAGAGCTTTAGTCACCATTTTAATGAAAGTATGGATGCCTATAATGTTCATTAAAAAAAAAAAGATATATCCTATCGTTTTCAAACTGAATATCTATTTTGAATAATATAAACAAACATCATACATTTGTTTGTTCATAAATATTTATTTGTATGTATACAGGTGTTTTAAAGTGTCCGAGTTCTATAAAATTTGCAAACGGTTCTCTACTGATGGAAGACTTACAGTTTTATTATGAAGGCGATACGGCACTTGTTATGTGTGACGATGGCTTTGTCCCTCTTCAAGAAGACTTAGTCTGTACTGAAGATGGCGAGTGGTTTCCAGTTCCTTCTTGTGTAGAAGGTAAACATACACTATAATTAATTAATAATTAATAACTTATAGCCTCATTTTTTAAATCACAACAAAGGGTGCAGGTTTAGGGTATCAGTATCACGTTGAAGACGTTGCTTCTAACCTATAACAGCTACTGTAGTTACTCCGCCCGAATGCTCGGAGATATTACGAGGGCAATCGAATGTGTTTATTTTTATTCTAACAGATGGTTTTACTGTCTCTTATAATTTATTTATTTATTTTTGTTTATTTGTTGTTTTACTTTATATTTAGTTACGTAAGGATCCCAGTTAGACATGGTTTTCTTCTGCTCCTATTCATCATGTGCTTGTATTATTTGTTTACCTATAATTTTAGTTTTACTTTTATATTATATTCCTTACTTCTTGATGAATTATGCTATTTTGTGTTTTCAGTAGCAAATAAGTTATTAAATGTCATATCTGGATTAAGTACCTGTTATACTCAAAATATATTTACTTCCCGTATCGCTTAATAAAAACCCTATCAAAAATGTTGGCAAATTAACTACCCTATATTATATTCATTTGCCTAAGGAGCATTATTCTTATCCATTTACCTTGCTATGGTCACGTACTATTTTAATGATATCTTTTGATTAAAACTTTCGTAATCAATGTTAATAAATGATTACAATTATTAATTTCAGTAATTCCAGGAGATCTTCCAGATGAACCAGACAACGGTAGTGGAAACTTTGAACCAATTCTTCTAATGTGTAAGTTAATGATACGGTTATGATGTTACTGATTATGATTTCACTGATTATGATGTCACTGATTATGATAGGGTGGTATTAAGATTAACAACCATGTATTTTGAAAATAAATATGATGAAGATGATGATTATAATGATGATGACGGTTATGGTGATAGTAGTGTTTGTGGAATGATAGCTTACTGTAGGAAGATGAACCAGAAAATAATGGTAGGTGGTTATGATGATAATGACGTCATATCCTTCAATAACGCCAAAGATGACCCAGATATAGTTTAAAATATACTTTATATACATTTTAGATAACAAGTTTTGATAGAAAGTTGGAGTGTCTTGGCTGACAAATTCTATTTTTAATGTTGTTTTGTTGTTAGGTGTTGTATTAGTGGCCATCCTTGGAATTGCATTTTTTATGGTGTTTATGGGAGTCATATGTTCAGGGAAAAGACAATCCAGGTATCAAAATAAGTATTAATAATGATAACTATTAATTACATTGTATGTTGACGATAATGGTGAAAACAATTACACCAGTGAAGGCGTAATAGTTAAATAAAAGCTATCGATAGTATTGGTGGTTAATGTGAAACTGTTAACCATGATTTTATATTAGAATAGGAATGGGCTAGGTTTATTGAATAATCTAGAAACACATTACTAACTTGTACTGATTTTTCCCCAAACCATAGTGACAAAACACCACTCGAAAATGTTGATACGCCATCTGGATCCGACAACAGTGATTCGTTAGTGGACCGGGATATGTTTGATGGTACCCAAGGCAACGATAATCCACAGGTTGAAATAGAAGATGATGACGCTGTAAGCACAACTGAAGAAGAAGGACAATATTTATCAAATATCTATTAAAAATTAACTTAGGGCCTACATGTTTTTTGTAAACTTAAAAGTTTGAATTACACAATGCATGTGTGTCTCTGAACTGTACACTGTCTTCTTCAGGTCAAACTTTGTCTACACTATCAAACTAGTTTAACAAAAAAAGTGTGATGTGCCCAAATATGGTAACGATATGCTTTAAATATGGTAGTGATATAACATCATCATGTCCATGAGCACATCATATTTTTTTTGACAGAGCTTTAGATTTAATCTTGTCCTGTGAAGTATGTCAGTTTGATGTTGTATGTTTGTACAGTTCTTTTAACACATCACAAACATGGAATAGTTTTAATTAATTGAACTATCTTTCTGTTGAAACTAAATGTATTTAAGCAGTACGAGTTTTACATAAATAGTATTTTAGTAACAGTTAGTATTTCTACATAATTTATAAATAACTATAGATAGTTTATTATAGAAATATTATTTCTTTATATATTTATGCATTTTTATAGATTCAGCTTAAACATTTATTTTTTTTTATAATAATTAAATGAACAACTAAATATTTTCAATTCTCTAGGATATAGCTTATTTATTTTAAAGTCCGCCCTCTATATCGTCACACAGTTGAGTTGTGTCTCGGTTTTAATTAGCGTTGAAAATAATTAAAAACTGCATATCTATCATCTGATAACATTGTAGTGTAAGTTACAAAACATTGACGGCATATTCAAACAGTTATAGATTGCTTTGATATGTAATAGAAAATTGATGCTGAAAAACGTTTTTTCTTGATTTAAAATCGATGGAATTTATTATGATTTGGTGGTGTTACAGTGTCTGTTTTAAATAGTAAGTATAATAAACGTTATCCAATTCATAGGATGGTTCTATTCAACTATACGCCATCTTCGGGTAATTAAACAATTTCTACAAAATATAGTATAACATTTTATCAATCATTGCCTCCTTTTTATGACTGTTATCGTTCAAAAGAATGAACAAAATTAAAAAGGGAAAACAATCTTTATCTCCTTAAGGATAAAAACCCAAATAAATAGTTAGTTAAATCATGTTAGTATTTTCTTATTGTTGATTAAATTAAATATTATATACCAAATATTAGAAACTGAAAATGAAATTAAAATAGTTAACTTATTGCAAAAAAGGGACCAATATATATAAGTGGTATGACGTCATAATAGGGGAGTGGTAGCACAGAATATAGAATCTTTTTATCTTGATCTATATCATCATTGATACCATTACGTCATCATCCAGCATAACTTGATCATCGTCAAATCGATTTACATCATAACGACTATCCAGATATTATGATTGTCATATTACTGTATTATACTATAATTCATCCTAATTATCTTTACCATATTTTGCTTTACGTCATAATTATCCTTTAAACCATTGTAAAAAAATACTCATAATTAAAATAATTTTCGCTTCGGGTTAATATTTGATAAAATACATATTTCATTAACCCGAGTTGTGTTTTCGTTTTCTGTGATATGAATATATGTTTTATTATTAATTCAATCAAAATAATGCTATTTCCGTCCGCATGTGAACGGGGACTTTTCCTATTTTCTAATTATTACAGCTAATTGTTAAGCAGCTGTTGTCGTGTGAATGAGTCATTATAAAAACGTTTTACTAAAAATGTGCGAGATCATTATTATCACGTAACAAACGGTTCATTTTATTAGCGCGAATGGGAGTGGTCACAGTGCACTTGGGCGAGAAAGGTGTTGATTGTAAAGCAGTTAGGCTAACAATATCCGACTAACATGCTGCAAGTGTGAACAATAAAATGAGTATTATCCGCCCATGAACTCTATCGACCAATGTTGAGTACGACGTCGCTCATATAGATGCTTGAGAAAATACCGTCCTTTCTTATTCAAATATCAAGCAACAACAATACGTGTTGAACAATCTACCAACAGACCATGTAAAGGATTTGTAATCGCTTAATAGGTGAATGCGACCGACAAAAACCGTTAAGTTTCGAACGTATTAATTTTTCTTCTTAACCTCACAGCTGATTAAGATATTGTTGAAGAAACAGTCTAAAGAAGGGATGTTATTGTAGCTACGATGGCTGATGTGTATCAGTTTAGCCTAGCATTGCTGTTACTATGTGTGTTACCATCGGTCCAATCTCAAGGTAAGAACGCAGGTTGTAATATATGTACATTAGTATTATGCCTTCAAATTGTAAGCACTTTAACAATAGCATCAGCTTAATAGACCTTGCTAATTCAATAGTAATGTACATTTCTAAAGTATGTTCTAAATAAGTAATCGGTTAGCAAAATTTGAATTTTCTAAACCGTAACATCTGCAGGATAGAGCTAAATATCACGTGTTTGTGGACATATAAAAATAAATTTATAATTTTGTTTAAAATGTGTATCATTATGACAATAGCCTGAGCTTTAATTAAACCTACTTTGGTATAAAGGTAGGCATATTTCCACATTTGGGAGTAAGATCTACTAAATGATTAATTTTGAATATGGAGGACACAGAATGTATACAAACTTAGAAGGATTAAACAAATCTTTCGTTTGAAGCCACATCTTAATGATACAGATTAGACGTTTTGAGTTATACAACGGATCCGCCAAACCATAAAAGTGATCCCCTTTTTCGTTTCTACGTTGTAATTGCATTTATCACAGTATAATGTCTATTTTATGAAACATTATCGCTACTTCATCATCATAGGCCTCCTGTCCACTGTACAGTAGATATTCTATTGTTAAAGGTTATATCCTGTATGTTTCATCGTGTTATTGTTGCACGACATTAATATTGTCAAATAGGAAAGGTTGCCAAAGAGATAACATAACGGATAAATGAAATCGAATTAAAATGTTTTTACACTGTGGCACTTGTGTGGTATATTACATGCATGCATGCAGTTAATGGTTAATATATTAACACTCTGTCAATGTATATATGCCTAAAAGAGTAGGGCTAAAAAAAACCAATGTTATTAGCAACGTCTGTAAAAAAACCTATATGGTAATAACATTATCATATACGAAAATGTCTTTTTCTATTTCAAGAACTTTATCATGGTTTCTTGTAAAATTGACTAAATGAATATTAGATGTATATTTTCAATTTTGAATCATATTTCGCCATTCGTGCTAAAGGAATCCAATTAAGTAATATAAGTGTCATGACAGTGTAATACGCCTGTTCAATATTTTCATTTATTAGCTTTCATAAACATCAATGCCTATCTTTATTAAAGATTGATTTGATAATCAGTCTAATATATGAAAACCACCACTTACGGACCAATGGGTAATTGTGCTGTGTGGTATTATTATCTATTATTGCGCCTATTAAACAGTGTGCTACCTGTATTTTGATCTTTATTCTAATCGGCTTCATAACAGCCTTTTATTTTTAACCTTTTCCAATTTAAGGTATTTTCCCACGTTGATTCAATTCAATTATACCAGTTTGTCTAGCATTCACACTGTGAAGTCTTTGTCGTAACTGCTTAACAAAAGCAATACAAGTAAACCCGCTCCTTTATTAATTAATACAATTTTACAGACTTTTGTAATGGTTCTCGACTAAACCTATTCGAATTTTATCTGTCTAAAAAATGAAATAGGTCTACAATGTGTGTCGTCATTTTCTACGTTCACAATGAGCCAGGATATTATCGGAATCGAATCGGAATTCGGGCTGAGTGTGAACGGAGCGTTAATCAGCGTCGAACAGTGTGTGCCTGTGTGTGAACTGCTATATGTATTTTCTATGTAGGCTACTCCACTACCGTAATAAAGACAATAACAATAGCCAGGATTAAAAGATCATCTACTACCATCCATTGCATAAAATAATAATTTATGATTATTATCATTATTATTAGTCAGCGTTTGAGGAATCCACTTGAATTATTATTCAGGTCCTAAACCATCAAGCCAGTTACTAATCACTCTGAATAAACCATCAAGCCAGTTACTAATCACTCTGAATAAACCATCAAGCCAGTTACTAATCACTCTGAATAAACCATCAAGCCAGTTACTAATCACTCTGAATAAACCATCAAGCTAGTTACTAATCACTCTGAATAAACCATCAAGCCAGTTACTAAGCACTCTGAATAAACCATCAAGCCAGTTACTAATCACTCTGAATAAACCATCAAGCTAGTTACTAATCACTCTGAATAAACCATCAAGCCAGTTACTAAGCACTCTGAATAAACCATCAAGCCAGTTACTAATCACTCTGAATAAACCATCAAGCCAGTTACTAATCACTCTGAATAAACCATCAAGCCAGTTACTAATCACTCTGAATAAACCATCAAGCCAGTTACTAATCACTCTGAATAAACCATCAAGCCAGTTACTAATCACTCTGAATAAACCATCAAGCCAGTTACTAATCACTCTGAATAAACCATCAAGCCAGTTACTAATCACTCTGAATAAACCATCAAGCCAGTTACTAATCACTCTGAATAAACCATCAAGCCAGTTACTAATCACTCTGAATAAACCATCAAGCCAGTTACTAATCACTCTGAATAAACCATCAAGCCAGTTACTAATCACTCTGAATAAACCATCAAGCCAGTTACTAATCACTCTGAATAAACCATCAAGCCAGTTACTAATCACTCTGAATAAACCATCAAGCCAGTTACTAATCACTCTGAATAAACCATCAAGCCAGTTACTAATCACTCTGAATAAACCATCAAGCCAGTTACTAATCACTCTGAATAAACCATCAAGCCAGTTACTAATCACTCTGAATAAACCATCAAGCCAGTTACTAATCACTCTGAATAAACCATCAAGCCAGTTACTAATCACTCTGAATAAACCATCAAGCCAGTTACTAATCACTCTGAATAAACCATCAAGCCAGTTACTAATCACTCTGAATAAACCATCAAGCCAGTTACTAATCACTCTGAATAAACCATCAAGCTAGTTACTAATCACTCTGAATAAACCATCAAGCCAGTTACTAATCACTCTGAATAAACCATCAAGCCAGTTACTAATCACTCTGAATAAACCATCAAGCCAGTTACTAATCACTCTGAATAAACCATCAAGCCAGTTACTAATCACTCTGAATAAACCATCAAGCCAGTTACTAATCACTCTGAATAAACCATCAAGCCAGTTACTAATCACTCTGAATAAACCATCAAGCCAGTTACTAATCACTCTGAATAAACCATCAAGCCAGTTACTAATCACTCTGAATAAACCATCAAGCCAGTTACTAATCACTCTGAATAAACCATCAAGCCAGTTACTAATCACTCTGAATAAACCATCAAGCCAGTTACTAATCACTCTGAATAAACCATCAAGCCAGTTACTAATCACTCTGAATAAACCATCAAGCCAGTTACTAATCACTCTGAATAAACCATCAAGCCAGTTACTAATCACTCTGAATAAACCATCAAGCCAGTTACTAATCACTCTGAATAAACCATCAAGCCAGTTACTAATCACTCTGAATAAACCATCAAGCCAGTTACTAATCACTCTGAATAAACCATCAAGCCAGTTACTAATCACTCTGAATAAACCATCAAGCCAGTTACTAATCACTCTGAATAAACCATCAAGCCAGTTACTAATCACTCTGAATAAACCATCAAGCCAGTTACTAATCACTCTGAATAAACCATCAAGCCAGTTACTAATCACTCTGAATAAACCATCAAGCCAGTTACTAAGCACTCTGAATAAACCATCAAGCCAGTTACTAAGCACTCTGAATAAACCATCAAGCCAGTTACTAATCACTCTGAATAAACCATCAAGCCAGTTACTAATCACTCTGAATAAACCATCAAGCCAGTTACTAATCACTCTGAATAAACCATCAAGCCAGTTACTAAGCACTCTGAATAAACCATCAAGCCAGTTACTAATCACTCTGAATAAACCATCAAGCCAGTTACTAATCACTCTGAATTAATACGAGAGCTCTTGGGTATTGGCTGGAATAATTGGTATTTATCTACTATTCATTCGTAAATGGTAAACAATAGCGTTGCGATGGTTACGACGACCAGTATATTTGAATTATGCTTTTATCCTTATGCTCATTGGAGCAATCAACAAGTGTATCTATTATTATAAAATACTAAAATAATAAAAATATTGCTATTAAAAATTCAAAACCGATAATATTTATAATATTGCTGATTTTGACACAACTTAACACGAGCATATTGATTCCAATAAAAAAAAAATTGCCATGCAAATTAGGTTCCTTAATCAATGTCATTATTTTACGGCGTAAGTAGGTTTCTATGATTACCATGACAATAATAATACTGTAATAACAAAATGTCTCTTCTATCTGCTAAAGATTGGTTTTGTTTTTAAAATGACGTATGTTGATTTTTTATCAGAGTACACAACAGTCAGAAAATACAATTTAACAACCATATTGGTTCCAGTATAATTGAGAATTGTTGTATTCCTCCACTACGTTATTTTTTGTACAGTGTATAATTATAGTACATGCAAATTTGAAATGATTTCATAAAAAATATCGACAGAATGCAAATTGCGCAGCTTACTTGAAATATGGCAGTGTTGCTAAGATACATACCTATATAGCTATACTACTATAACTAATTAAAATGCGTCCCAGTGCATTGTTATATTCACATTGTTCTGTATTTGACAGTTAATTACCTGTAGGGCTAGTACATCATTATTCTCATGATTCATTAGCAAAATGTCAAATTATTAAACATTGTCATTAGTACTGTATGTATTGTATACTGTCAATGGTGGAATGGAGGAATGCATATCGGTGGCCAGGGGTGCATTATGTAGGCCTATAGAAAAACGGAACTATCCACTTTGTCTAGTATTCACACTATGAAGTCTTTGTTGTAACTGCGTGTTACTGTATGTATTCTGTCAATGGTGGATCAAGGAATGTCATATCGGTGGCCAGGGGTGCATTATGTAGGCCTATAGAAAAACGGAACTATCCACTTTGTCTAGTATTCACACTATGAAGTCTTTGTTGTAACTGCGTGTTACTGTATGTATTCTGTCAATGGTGGATCAAGGAATGTCATATCGGTGGCCAGGGGTGCATTATGTAGGCCTATAGAAAAACGGAACTATCCACTTTGTCTAGTATTCACACTATGAAGTCTTTGTTGTAACTGCGTGTTACTGTATGTATTCTGTCAATGGTGGATCAAGGAATGCATATCGGTGGCCAGGGGTGCATTATGTAGGCCTATAGAAAAACGGAACTATCCACTTTGTCTAGTATTCACACTATGAAGTCTTTGTTGTAACTGTGTGTTACTGTATGTATACTGTCAATGGTGGATCAAGAAATGTCATATCGGTGGCCAGGGGTGCATTATGTAGGCCTATAGAAAAACGGAACTATCCACTTTGTCTAGTATTCACACTATGGATTCTTTGTACTGCGTGACAAAAGCACTTCAATATACAAGTAACCCTGATCCTTTATTAATATACAATTTTACAGACTTTTGTAATGATCCCAGACTAAACGTATTCGTATTTTATCAGTTAGAGGTACTGTCTAAAAAAAATGAAATATGTCTATGTAAAAACGGATATGAGGGGTTAAACCAGATCAGATTCAAATTATGAGGCGGAGCATATTGTTTTCCTCTGATATCACTGTGTGTAGTCTTACGTAAATTCGGCATTTGAATTAGTATAGATTATTTTGATTTATATCAACACATGTAAAAATAGTATTAAATCAGAGAAATATCCGGAATCCACGTAAACAATAGAAAATGTAAATCCTTCTTAAGAATTCGATAACATATCAAGTCTTTCTAAAAAATACATTAAAATCTCCAATTCAAATTGACACTCAAGCACGTTTTGATGATATACTTGTTATTAATGATGACGTTAAAATAGTAATCTTCCGGAAATAATATAATATATACTGTAAAAAATAAACCATAACATCAACAATTACTTTAAAATAATTAAGATAATGAATGATGTTTACACTATGTTTATTTATTAGTAGTCTGTGAAAAGCATTTTTTTAAATATTAAATGCTCAATTCAGAAATCTACCATTACGTCATACATAATTTCAAATAGAAACACATAACAAAAATATAATTATATACTATTGTATTTTTATCCCCTTAATAACATTAATAAAACATTACATATTAAAACATGTACTTACGGTACAGCATATAGATGAATATTGATAAGGGAAATCCTCATAAATTATATTTGCAGTATATAGACAGATAGAGCCATCGTGAACTGGTACTATTGTAAACAAATTGTTATAAATTATTGTTTTCCGTTTCAGTGTGATATGTCGAGAATAGTAATTCATATTTTACTGTTTATTAAACATGGGATTTTTTTTTATATTAAAAAAAACATATCGTAATATTTGAGGCCAAGGATTCGTTATCACCTTCCAATACTTCTCAACTATTGTTTTCCGTTTCATTGTGAAGTGTCGAGAATGTAAACCCTTATTTTTTTAACTGTTTATTTAAACATATGATTTTTTTTCATAATCGCAATAAAGTTTGAGGCCAAGGCCTTGTCTATTACCATCTTCAATATATATCATCCTATTGTGATTAAATTGAATGTGATAATCATCATCAATTACAAAATATATAAATAAGTATTTTTGGCATCAAATTCATTTTATCCTAATGACATTCACTTTGCTATCTTTAAAGCTCTGTCAACACTACTAATTTGTTGATGATTGATTTACCCAAATATGGTAGTGATATGCTCAAATATGGTAGTGATATGACATCATCATGTCCATATATGAGCACATCACATTTTTTGTCACATAAAGTTTGATAGTTAGACAGAGCTTTAATGAAATTTGAAGTTGAATTATATTGTCCTTGTCTTTAGATAGTTAAACATGTGTATTTTGCTAATATATGAATCTACTGTATTGTAGTATTAGGACGTTGATGGCCGCTAAATTCAGTACTACGGAAAGGTTTAATTGTGACATACCAGTCGCAACTTCAGCACATCCGGGTGAATTACCAGATAATGAATACATAACATTTTTTATTCTAGAGTCTAAATCTTAAGTGAATTTGCTTACGTCACATCCTACTATAAGGCCTCGTGGAATACGGTACTTTACATTAATTCACTCGCCGTTTCCATATCAACGACTCTTCCAAATGTTTAACTGGATGACGTAACTAATGTTCTATTAATTAAATAATTAGATGACGGTGATGTTGATAGCATTATTACTTGATTTTTAAATTAATTTAGATTTTTTAAATAATTTAATCGTGGTATTCACATTAACGATAGTAATGAGGAAGAAGATGCCGATAAAGACAAATAATTGAATAAAACTGCATTTATGATAAATAAGGATATTGCTACTGATTTCATGTAATTTATACATTAATCATCCAAATGTGGTGTTATTTTTGTGTACGAAATATATACGTGGTGTCTTAACGAATACCTTACAACATGTACGTGTAGTCATCAACACAAATTCAAAATACGATATTGTGTTTATCTATACATATTTATCTACAATAACTACTGTACAGTAACAATCATGATTACTTTCAAAATGACTGGCATCTTAAAATGAATTCTAAACAAACATTGTAAACTGTAAATATTGTTTCTAAGTATGCCTAACGTATTTTTAATGAAATGTAGGAAACGGTTAATTATACTTTGACGCAACAATGTCGTTTCTTGTTTACGAATGTGTACCCAAGGAAATTACGTAATTGTTTTTATTGAAAATATAGCGTAAGGTCTAACAACTTATGTTTGTTTTCAATGTCATCGTTTAATAGCAATTTGTATTAATTAGCAATTGGTTTGACCTCAGGAACTACCCACCCTTATTGTTAATAGCTATCCTTTAATTTTAAAGGTCGTCGTTTGAGTACACATAATGATTTGACAAATCAAGTTATTAGTTGAAATTAAGTAATGTTTGTGGTTAACTATGTAAATGACGTGTTTGATTTGAAGGTGATAAAATGAGAATAAACATACAAATAGGCCTATAAAGGCAACAACAATTCATGTACATGAAGTTCGACTTAGAAACTGCGCGTTGCATGAACTTTACAACTAATTAAAGATGTATTTTCCCCCTGAAAAAATAATTCAAAACATTTTTTGTTGAATATGCCATTTTAATGTAGCCTAATAGTTATCCACTTTGACCAAAAAATTAGATCGAAAACAAAATGTATTTACCTAAAAAACTGTAATTTAAAGCAAATAAATATTAAAATTGGCTGCCAGCCAGTGGGTTTTTGGTTGAAGTTAAACATTTATTTTGAAGTTATAAGTTTCCGTTTTTTTTTCTACGGATGTGTTTAACTTGATTAAAACTACAAAATAATCTATTCAAAGTCTGATTGTACTGTATTAATCTTTATTTTTCATGTTTTTGGGGGACAATACATATTTAACGTATTGAATAATCGAATTAAAAATATTTATAAATAGTAAACATATTATTTCATAACCAGGTACAGCAGAAAATCTCTTTTAAGAAATCTGATTTTGTCGTCTCGCAAGTATAGTCCTATGACATGCCTAATTATTCATATGCTTCATTTTCATTCATCATTACCTAGCATCTAATCTCCTAGGATGTACTTTTAAAATGTAAGATTTCTAACTAGAGATTAGTTTACTATACTACTACTTTAATAATATTATAATGTAATATTAATTTTATCTTGTGTATACAGGTAACTATAAATTATTGGGATGTTTTTGGGACGATCAAATACGAGCTTTGCCTGATCTGACATCATGCGCACCACCTTGTTTCACCGTCTGTTCAGCAGGCACGCCTTATTGCCAGACTGGTAGCATGACTGTTGACTTTTGCACAGATCTGTGTAGATCTAAACAGCACCAATATGCTGGTTTGCAGGCTGGAAACCAGTGTTTCTGTGGCACGTCAGGAGCAAGTTTTAGCCAATACGGTGAACATACATGCTCGATTTCTTGTGTAGGTAACAGCTCACAGATATGCGGAGATGTCTACAGAAATTCGGTGTATGACAGTAAGTTTATGCATTTGCTTTTTGGGGGGAAACTGTTTTTGTTTTGTTTATTATTCCCTATTCTATTGTATGTATTTTGATTTTCAATTGTATGTAGTTAAGTTCTTCTAGGGCCCCATACAATTCCTGTTGTGGCCCGGGTGACTCTGTTGCTTTTGGGGTCACAGGACATGATGTTGAACAAATAAATGAAATGATATTCAAAGTCACTCGTTTCAATTTTATTTGGGCAAAAACACATGGACTTGCAATGTGCTTGTCACATTAGGCCCAACAATATAAAAACACAATAACAATATCTACCATTATTTCTCCATTGACTACATTCACCATATCCATTTCTACAATGATCTTCCTCTATCTATCCGCAATTCATTATCCTTTTCCTCAGTCAAAACTAGACGACTTATGATTTTTCTCCAAACTGTGTAATCCCTTTCCAGACTTTAAATTGTAAAATATTAGATAATTATTTATATTTATTATTTTTGTTTAATTTAACATATCAGTTATTTTCTATATTCCATTTTTTTTAATTTAGATTTTTAATTCTAATGTAATTTATTTTATTTATAGGCTTTTATTTTGTGTATTGTATCTGTTCTGAAGGACCCAAATAATTATCAGCAATTGCTGGATGGATCACCCTCATTAAATATGGTTCAAATAAATAAATCTATCCATCGACCTAGTATTTATTCATTTACTACGTTCACTCCTTTCTTAACTCCATCTGCCTTCATTTGTATTACCGGGCTATGGTGGTAATTATCTGAACTTGAATGCAGATTAACAAAAGGGTTAGAATTTTCACAGCATATCAAGTGCCATATGAAATATTATTTGAAGCCTGGTCATTCACTTACTAATTAGTAATATACAGCCTTTTATCGCCACCACGTCCTTGTTTCTATGCGACATTTAGAAGGTTATAAGGATAACTCTATGTAATGTATAATTGTGGTTTTTTTTAAATAATGTAAATGATATTAACATTAAAAGGTACTTCCGAGTTAAATAATTATATTATTTGTTATAAAATGTAAACCTTGGCAACAAAATTGGCAATAAACCCAATTATTTTACCCTGAACTACAGGACTTTTCTGTAATTTTATAGGATTATTCACTGTAAAATTGAAAATTATGTACTGTAAATTTAAGGGTCTTTTTTCCAAGAAATAGTTTCAAATTTTAGGTTTTGTAAGTTTATAAGTCATGTAAAACCAGTGAATCCCAATATTACAGCAATATACTGGACAAGTATTTATTACAATCATTTTAAAAGAATGAGTCTTGTTCATGATGCTCATTCTGTTTTTCTGCTGACATGATGTTGCAAGAAACCTGTACCCGGAGCGACTCTTTAAACATAACAGTTGGTACCGGGCATAGCTTATCGAAAGAATAAAGTCTCACTAGACACAGTACTGTAGAAACATTCCTTGTATTACCACAGTCGAAATAATTAAATGTTTAATCAACTGAATATCAAACTCGTTACAAAAAACAAACTCCGAAAGTTGTGACGTAACATATATAAATATGCACCCTCGACCTGGGGGACAATATTTTCTTTGAAAACATGCCGCCTTTTACCCTTTTCCAATACCTGTATTTGTTCTGTATATATACTGTTATAATAATATTTCAGAGTGCTATTCAACCTGGGAAAATCGATTTCACAGACTGAATTCCGCCTTTGAATAAAACCGCAACATTTTCCATTATCTATATTTCACGTTTTCTGCTGGCAGAAAACACCAATTTCAAAACGATTTCCAATACAAGACGTCTTGTATAATTGCATTGCTACCCTTAGGCCTATTGTATACAATTGTAAAACGACTTCCTGACAATAAAAAATAAATTTTATTGAATTAACTTTGTAAGATATAATACTAGTCAATATGACCCTGATTTGCATAACTATAACATCTAAATTTGAATACGTTGTAATTTTAGAATTAATAAAGGATAATTATTATTACTTCCCCGCGTACGTGTGTAAAGAAATTAACAATACCAATACATTTTATTGTTGATTAAATTAGTTCTTGGTATTTGAAATCGGCCTATAGGCCTAACTATCTTATTCACATTCTTTTTACAAAAACACTTACAATTACCTGATATAATCCTCAAAATGTCTTTATTATTAAGAATAATTTGTAACATTCATTTTATAGCTTTATACCAAGCACCAACTTGTCCACAGCCAGGTACTGTTGTAAATGGAAGGATATTAACTGTTGAAAAATTAGAATATTTTGAAGGCGATTCAATTTCATATATTTGCGATGACACGGCTTTCTTGCTTGGGGAACCAAACAGAACATGTTTGTCTTCGGGGCAATGGAACGTTCCTCCTCCAGAGTGCCGAGCGGTGTGTAACGAACCCATTGTGGGAATGGACAGTAATCGAGGAGCTCCAGCGCCAATTGAAAAGTATGTTAGTAGCGTCAATATTGCTGGTGAACGGTACGCATTATCGTGTTTGGTCGGGTACACTAGCTTGAGTGACGTCCTTCTTGCCACTTGTCAGGCTGATGGTACTTGGGGCTATAATTCATCAGACACAATATGTGAAGGTATGTAAACACAATTGACATTTAATGTTAAGTATGAAACAAAATGAATGTCTTTACTAACACAGTATATTCATAATTTATCGTGTCAACAATTCAAGGTATGTTGAATTTGTGATGTAAGCTTGTTTAAAAACACTATAATTCAATGGAGGCATATCTATCAATTTGTTTATGCATTCGCTAAAAAAATGAAAAGGAACGATTTTACAACTTTTCAATGAGGAATATATGGCAAATAGGTGCCACATTTCTAATCAGCTTTTTCTATAATACTATTTATTATTATTTTTCTTTTTCTTTTCTTTTTCTTTGCAGTCGTGGTTTGTCCCACTCCTACACCACAGGAGGGTGTACAAATAAGTGTCAATTCTTACTCGTATCTTAGTATACTTACGTATACATGTTTGGAAGGGTTTACGTCGTCATCGGGTAGTGTCAGTCGACAATGTCAAGCTGATGGAAGTTGGTCAGGAATGGCTCTTAGTTGTACTGGTAAGTCTTTGAAGCTAGTGGCTCTCTATAGCTTGGTTGTTGATCTTGGGGTTTTCACATCAACAGGACTGTTGTACGTATGTTGCCACATACAGTATAGGATGGTCAGTTTAGAAAGCATTGGGTTATTTATCATCTAATTACTGTTTAACGCGTGTCGAAATAAAAGATTCAAGATTAATTATTATTACATAATATACATACTATTTTTCCATAGCTTACACACTACACTATTATTCTTAAAAGTGGTAAACATACATAAGTATTGTGGTTTATTAAAAAAACATCCCGTGCCATGAAAAGAGGGTCAGAAACTAAGATTATTGGTTATATTATAACTGTTTACATGTTTTACTGTTTTCCACAATGAATCTCGTTGTCTTTCCAGTTGTGTCCTGTCCTCCACCTCAAATTACTGCCGATATGACAATAACCCCTGGACCATACTATTTTGGAGATACAGTGATGTACTTCTGTCGTGACAATGGCTTGTTGATGGGTGAACAAATTCGAACGTGCACTGCAGGTAGCTCTTGGTCTGGCCAACCTCCATATTGTGTAAGACGTAAGTTCATATAATCTATTCATTTTAATTATATACAATTCAAGTATATAGTATTTATTTGTATTACCGACCTTTATGCAACATACATGTTCATTGAATGCTTTTATTATTGCTTTTCGTTTTATATCTATGTTCATTTTTGTAAATGTTTTGCTTAACCATACCTAGATGTTATATTTATATTTGTTTTATTTATTTTAAATAATTTATGTTAATATTTTTAGCCACCACTCGAGTCATGAACTATGCAACCACGGCACCACAATTCACTGCAATAGCAGCCACAGGACGTCCAACGGATTCTCGAAACACACCCAGATATGTGACTACACCACGCCCAACAACAATGCCACCATATCCAACAATGAAATTGCCGACAACCAGGAAACACGTTACAACTGAACAAGAAACTAGACCACAAACATTTCACCCTAGAAAAACGTCTATAGCAGAAACAATAACAAATCTATGGAATACGGGAGATTCTTCGATAACCAATTTGGTAACCAATATTAAATCAGCATCTGATCAAGATGTGACGTCACAAGATAATATACCGACAACTAGTGAAGGTTTTAATGAAAAGGCCAAAAGTGACAAATCTCCTGCAGGTAAGAAACATACCATTTCCCTCTTACACCAGGTATGGTTATTGCTTGTACTGAAGCCTATGCAGTGTAGCTTTATAGTTTCCATCAGATGCAACTCTGTGGTTGATTGCTATCAAGAATTCATAGTTGCTATCAAATACAACTTTATGGCTTCTATCTCAGCAATGTCGATAAAGACTTATTCAGAATTCATCTCCATGTCTTGTGTTGAAATTCTTACTCCTAATTGACTTTCATTTATTGTTGCTCTTTATAGATTTCATGATACTGATTGTTATTGGTGCTGGTGTGTTTTCAGTAATTTTACTATCGATTATATTTACCGTTGCGTGTGTTAATTCGTAAGTACTGTATTTGTTTTTACCAATACTCGTAATAAATATAACGTATAGCAATTTTTTGATCAAATATTGTTTTTTTCGATAATTATGATTAATCTACTGTACATTTAACTCCTTTGCATCTCAAATTGTTTTTATTATTTTAAATCGAAATTTAAAATCTTGATTTGGGCTGTTTTCTAGTTTAGTAGATTGTATCTAATATTTTATATGATATTTTTACGCAGACCAAAAAGAGGAAAAGTACAAGTTTCCAAGCAAATCAATTTCATCAGTAGTAAAGAGACTGGATCAATGATGGGCATTCTTTGGCCCGAAGATATCACACACGATAGTCCACGAAGTCGAGCGGATTCTGGACTACCTCCGTCAGCTCGAAACTCGCCTAATTCAACTGATGACTCCCCAGATGCAAATGGCAATGGTGGCATGGTAAACCTAGCCTTTGAACATGACGAGACAGACCGACGCAATGAGGCGGACCAACGAGATGAGGATCCCTACCACCACCGAATAGATTTTGCAGTCGTTAATGAAAAAAATAATATCAGTAGCGTTCTGATAAACAGTGGTATAATGTCACCTGCTCCTCAAACACAAGATGACCGAACGTCTATAAGTCACAGTCGAATGAACAGTTTCCAAAATTCAGAAGATGTGGATTCATTATACGCTAAAGTAGATATGTCAAAAAAGACTAAAATGCGTATGCAGAACGTTCACAAAGATGATGCTTTAAGTGTGGATAATCCAATATACGAAAAATCGCCCCCTAAGTTTCTGTTACCGGTAAATGATAACCAGACGATAAACGGCGGCGGTGTCGTTAGAAAGACATCTCGTAGAACGCCCTCAGACGTCTCAGTATCAAGCCGTACGTACTGGGCGCAGTACGAAGAACAAGTAACGAGACTATAAATGGTACCAAATTCATTGCGATTCACTATTATGTTTTCTGAGCATGCGCAGTCTAGTGGCGCGTCGTGAAATCGTCGTGAAATCGTCTGTATTCGACAATCTTAACCGTTTGCACTATTTAACCAGTCGATAGGTAACGAGTAACGTTACTAAATTCATTGATAACAGCGATTTACTACGCGCCACGTTAGCTCGTCATTATATTTTCTGAGCATGCGCAGTCGTCTGTATTTAACGATCTTAACAGTTTGCACTTTTTAAAAGTAATTATAATTAAATGTCTTAATCCCACCGATTAGGTTTTGATAAATGGATTGAGATTTTTCAATAAAACGTCCCATGTCTATGCAAGTCTTCCAGTAGTGTCAAGAGTGAATTGATGTATATAACAAAAATATTAAATACAAATTGTTGTTTCGTGCATGTATGTTGTGAAAATACTAAATGTAAATACAAAAAATATAGTGAAAATATAGTGTATAATAATTGTTGAGTGTAATTTAAAACAAATCTGAAATGCATGAGGGAAAATAAGGACTGATGTGATTGGCTAATTAATGGCATTCTGTGAGCCACAATGACCTGAGGTCAAAGGTCTGTTGTTCAGTGTACCATGTCAGATTTATATATTTTTCTACCAAATTGTATTATTCAACTTATGAATCAACGATTGGAATATAATATTTGTAAACGATATTTCTCACAATGTGTACCAAATAAACTAATATATAATACTGCTTTTGACTATTAACCGTTATAACATGATTTAATTCTAACATGACATTATGATGACGTATCGTGATGTCGGATGTTGGTGCAATTCAGTCTACAATGATTTAAAAAACTTAATGTGAATATTGTATTATTTATTGTATACATTGTTGATAATAAAAGAAATATATTTTGCTCAACTTAAACTGTTTGTTTGCATTAACTACGAACTGCGATCTGTTGTGCGTACGTCTTTGCAGTGCGTTTTGAATTGATGGTAGGTCTGAGGCAAAGAATATTCATCATTACAAAACTTGTTTTTAAGAAACGTAATGTATTATTATTGATTGTCTTAACCACTCGGCTACAGCAGCTAATATCCATGTAGTAAACTATAAGGCTCTGTTTACACTATTAAACTAGTTTGACAAAAATGTGTGATGTGCCCAAATATGGTAGTGATATGCCCAAATATGGTAGTGATATGCTCAAATACGGTAGTGATATGTCGTCATCATGTCCATATATGGCCACATCACATCGTTTGTCACATAAAGTTTGATAGTGAGACAAGGCTGAAAGCAACGACGCACATGATTAGGTTCAGATAATTCAAAATAAAGCAAGGTAAACAAGCTATAATAATTCATAGATATTATTCAATTCTGTGACGTACATAGTGTTTGTTACCACCGAACAAGAAAACAAATGGTTGTCTTATCAGAGAGAAAGTCATAAAGCTTGATTAAGACCGGTTCTGATTCAATACTTATTTATGTTTCATTTTATCGACACAGTAAAAGTTGTTCCTGGAACTTTGGAAAAACGAATGGGTTGCGAAACAATAAAAAAAACATAGTTCAATATCCCCATTCCTCATCAAAGTTTGGAGTTTCATTTTACTGTTCACAATCAGAACAACCAATTAAAAGAATTTTTCACCGGCTTATTTGTAAAATGTAACGTTGTACGTAATAACGTAGGCCTATCATACTCATGTCATGATAAATGTAAGTATAGTGTAACGTTAATCTCAGTTACATGTAATCAAGGTTAAATTGCATTTCTGTAATTGTATACTTTTCTGTTTAATTTTGTCATCATCGTGTAAAAACGTGGATAGCTTTTTGACTTGATCTGATTAATACACTCAACAATTATTAATTTTATATAGTGAAAACATTAGGAAGATACAACATACGCGAAGTTTATATCCGCAAAATTTACGTCCTCGAATATAACGGATAAACTGTGAACTGTTATTATGAAACCTATGTTAATCCAGCGAACAATACGCACCTTTCCCAGGAACAAAGACTCTTCCAACCCACAACTTAATTTGCATCTCTATGAATGACGCATCAAGCCAGGACTATACTGTTCAAACCCGTCGATAAAAATAATTCAGTTAGTCTATAGAAATGGCGAAGGCAGGTACTTCCGGAAAATTATATTTTTTAATTCTGTTACATATATTTCTATTACAGATATCGTTACCAATTTGTGATTGTGACAACAGTAAGTTTTTAATTATTTGTACTGTTTTACCACTGTTATAGACAAATGTATTCTGATTGTATAGATTGTTACGGTGTTTCATTATGGTGACTGTACTCTTCTGAAGGTTATGGAAAAATGACAATGTTTTTAGTTATCTTGGGAGATCCCCGTGTTGGTTTTCATTTTCGTAATATCTAAATTTCATAAAATTCTCTCGATTGAAAAATAAACTCTAGATATTTAATAGTAATGTTTATAGTATAAATGTTAATCCTCAGAGTATAAATTATTTTATTCTGAAGTATAAATGTTATATTATCATTATTGTATACCATTATGTATTCTAAGAGTCTGTTTTATTCTTATTTTTTTCAATTATAGCTTGTGTATATCCTGGCGTACAATCAAATGGTAACGCTCTACCATTCCAAGGGTCGTTCCAAATCGGAGAAATAATTACATATATATGTTATGCAAATTACGAACTTGTAGGTCAAGTGAATTTAACATGTCTGGGTTCAGACACCTGGGATGCAGACTTCCCGAAATGTGTCAAGATATGTCCAGAAATTACATTTCCAAACACGCAGATTATAGACAGTAACGTTACGTTAGATTACGCCAATGTTATCGGAGATGTCCTTGTGTGGGGATGTGAAGATGGTTACTTGTTAGATCCAGGGCAAGATGACACACAGACGGTTACCAGATGCAAATCATTAGGATGGGTTACAGAGACTGACGTCATCACGTGTTCTAGTAAGTAGGCCTACTGTATTCCCACACTTAAACTATGATCAATGTATATTTTCCAAACCATTAATAATTAAGCCTACTCTTCCGTGGTTCAACTCTAAAACAACTAGGCCTAGGCCTAGTACACTGCAGTCTTTAAGTCGTAAAATATACATAGAGAAGAACATTCAGTAGGTTCTGATACTGGTATGTATCATTATTATGATATAGCCTACATGGGCGTATATTACTCTTATTACTCATACGCTCAGCTGTTTTTTTTTTATTATAATAAATGGTAATTGCAGCCTATTATGCTGCTGTACTCAATATTATTACACTGTAGTAGTAGTAGTGTACTACTTGGTAGACAAATTTGAAGCAATGTATTGAACGTTGTACAAAAAAAACAATGTAATAAGCATGATAATCGATAAAACATCTGAAAGTAGAATGAACTTTTCATTTTAGTCTTTTCTACGTTTACGGATCTCTTGTTTTCTTGCGGGTATTCTTTTCATTTTATTCTTAAGCCTATCTTTAAGTAGGCATATTAACTCAAATTCTGATAGGCTTATTGTTTATTCGAAATAATATTTGTCCAAGATCTTCTGAGAATTTTAAATGTGTATTACACAGTAGAATTGCTATTGGCTACGAGTTCTGTAGCAGAAAGTATTCAAATGGGTTATTATAAAAATAAGGATTTCAAGGTTTTTACTGTTGTTAAAGATAAGCCCCTTCCATTTCTATCAATATGTATGCATTCCACCAATGGATGTTGAGTAAGAGTCTACTTAGGGACCTACAAAAACTTATCATGAATATTACTACAGCAATACATTAATATTTTGGAAAAGGAGGGGATTTAGGAGTGTCGGACTATGGAGATTAAGGTGTGTGGTGTCCGTTAAATATAATGCTACTTGCATGTCGACTCGAGAGTGCCATACGTTTGAGACAATATTATTATTGCATGTCGAGTGGGCCACAAACTATTGACATGACATGTTGAGTGTAGATTGAGTATAAGTGTCCTATTTTAAACTCTTAATAGTGAGTGTATAGAGCCAGGCATACAACAATGCAATGCAAGTATACCAAGACCTGTTAACTGGAGATTGAGGCATGAAATACACAACAATATTTGTTGTTGACAAAAGGCAAAAATAGTCTTTTGTGTTAAAACTAAGGCTTTTGGTTTGTGTAGAATTCTGTTGTTATGCTTCATTGACCCATACCTTTCTTACAAAATAAGGTTCATAAAATCAAAGGGTATTTTTGAATACCACCCATTACACCTTCCTTTTATAACAGTCATTCAGTGAATTAATAAATACAATACAACAATGTATTCTAAAATTAATACAATACCATTATATATAGTTGCATTTTAGTTTTATTCGGATTGTTTGCATGGTTCATAATCCAAATTTATTTTATTGGAATAAAATAAAAGATAAACTGGTTTATGTTGAGGATGGTAAAGATGCAAGTCTTGGCTTACGATGCTACTTTAAAGTCAAGATCCATACATTTTAGGACGTGTATAATTTATACATAAAACTTTATTAATTTGTATAATATTTCTATTGGCCTAATCTATAAAAAGCTATACACTATCTAATTTCCTTACAGAAATATCTTGTCCGGATCCAGGAATTCCTATTGGGTTAGAGAGAGAGGGGAACTCGTTCTTATTTGAGGATGTTGTTACCTTCTCTTGCTCCAATGCAGATGATGTCATCAGCAGTGGGTCAACATCAAGAGTATGTCAATCGAATGGTACATGGTCCGGGTCAAACCCAACTTGTACAGGTATGTGTATATATTTTATTATTATTTAGATAAAGCGTAATAAAAAATAGTTATATTATATATAGGCCTAGATGTCATAAAAATAAACCATAATAATGTGTAGCCACGTAATAGGAGTTTTGGGTCAGGGAGTTAAACCATAATAATGTGTAGCTACGTAATAGGAGTTTTGGATCAGGGAGTTAAACCATAATAATGTGTAGCTACGTAATAGGAGTTTTGGGTCAGGGAGTTAAACCATAATAATGTGTAGCTACGTAATAGGAGTTTTGGGTCAGGGAGTTAAACGATAATAATATTCCCGGTAACTAATCTATGACACCCAAACTCCTGGTCCTAAGGTAAAAGTGGTAAAAGTCTTTTCTGATCTTAATAGAATGTAGACATTATTATACTCTCATCCAGTAAATGGACGTTACCTTTTACCTAGGCTTCATACTAAACATATTTGTTTCATTAAATGATAGATGTCAGTTGTATGGATCCTGGTAATAATAATTATACTACAAGAACTGGTGATGATACATTTAAATATGAAGCCGTTGTGACGTATGAATGTGTGGAAGGTGCTATAAAGGTGTCTGGATCAGAGTCTATCAACTGCCAATTGGACAGTACATGGTCTGGAGAACCTCTTGTATGCCAATGTAAGTGATATTAAAAATGATTTTTATTAGCTTCATAATAATTTTATTTTTATCTTCAATTTTATCGAATAAGCTATACATATTATTGCAGTAGATTTGAATTCTATTGAAGAATTAGCTATTTTTTTAACACCTTTAGTCATAAAATATTGTTAATGAAGGTCTTTTAATTGCCTTTAGATCCAGAAACTACGCAACTACCTACAGACCTCGTGCCAAAAACAAGTAAGTTGAGCCTAAGTACATTTTCTCCCTCAATCTTATAGCACCTCATCTCAACTCATTACTATCTGTTCGGCACTCAGACTTACATAGGATGACTTTCCTTGAATTCTCTCTTTGTAACAACTCACAACTTTTGTCAAATTCACACACATTTTATTCTTTTATAATTAATCTAATTAATGAATTTATTATTGTATTTTGTACATCTTGTTATTTAATCACTTCAGTACCTTTTGGAACTACAATCTTATATTTGATTATTTTATTTAACTGTAGGCCTAATACAACCAACTGCTTTCTATATTATCCATACTCTTTTTGTTAACATCTTTCTTGTTAAATATTGCTTAATAATAGGAATTCTATATTCATTCTGTGGATGAATTATGTTTGATATGTAACTGTATGTGAATTTTTTGTAGGTTCAATCGATGATATATCTACTACAGCTTTATTTTCAAATATTATAATGTCAACAACAGAAAAAGAGTCTGAAGTCTCTGCACTACCAAGTAAGTTCATTCATTTTTAGATTTCTATATTTACATTATTTTGAGTGGTGTTATGGTAAGCTCCCTTTCCTCTATCCAACTAACTTTACTTTTCGATGTTGGAATATTTTTTTTTTAAATTGATAATAATTATTACATTGTTTTTTAAACGAATCCGTTTTAAATTGCATTTCCTTAACGTTTGCATAAATCTACTTATCAGTCTGCAACAAAAACCCCTCGGCACACAGTTTTCCCAAATGGTTTTCTCTCAAAATTCGATAGATATTGCTATAAAGCTAATGGTACCTAACAAATAGAACCTAAATATAAATAAAACTATACCTATTCCCTAAATAATAACTCTCAACATCACATCAACCATACAATAGTCGATGGGTCATAATAACGTAATAAAGCAAAAGCTTCACTCATTGTTTCTTTTTACAAACATTTTTAAAATGTTTATTTTACAGAAAGTGTACTCTATGCGGCCGCACTCGGTGGTTCTTTAGTGTTCGTGATTTTGATTGGCTCAGCAATTTGCATATTTACAAGGTGAAGTATATCCTATACTCGAATGTTGTAATACATTGTAATACGGAACTATGACTTTCAACTTTTAACAATTCAATCCAAAGTATTACTGATTTAAGTATCCTTTTACCTTGAATTCCTTCCATTTTTTTCTATATATAGGCCTATACTGTATGTTTTTAGATAGTTACCTTTTTGTAAATGTGTGTGTACTAATGTACATTACTAGTTAGTTGTATTTGTATTATATTGTTAACGTTTCTCTACTGAACCACCTAGGAAATCAATGCTTTTTTTGTATAAAGACAGAATAAATAAACTATACGTACGATGTAGTTGAATTATGTGGTTTTCTCAATCTAAAAACAATAAAATTAATTGCGTATTTACCAAGACGGAAGGGTAATTCTATCGTTTCACACACAAGAACAATAACAATAGCTTTTAAAATTATAGGTATAAATCTATTTTAAAATTTGACTATGTTTTAAGAAGTAAAATATTAATGATAGGCCAACTATTTACTATTATCAATATTATATTTTTAGTAAACCGAAAAGGTCCAAGCCAAACACACATCAAAAAACTGATTGGGTACTTACGCCTGGCGTAGACGAAGAGGAAACAGAGGCTATCTATGACCTACCTGATCAGAAACCTCCGTATATCGAACCTCTCAAACCCGGTCAGAAACCGGGCCGGAAACCACCGTACATTGAGCCTCTCAAAACAGGACCTCAGGGCCAAGTTCTAACTAAAAACGACAGTGTGCGAAGTGAAGGGTCGTATTTAACTCCAGAGGAGTTTGTTTCAATTGAGTATCAAAACGTGCCAGAGGTTTTGACGAGATTCTGAAAAAAACCCTTAAGTTGGGTTCCCGTTAGTACGCAACACAAGTCGTACGCGCAACACAAGACGTACACGCAACGCAAGTCATTTTATCAATCGTAAGTTCGGATGATCCGTTGATATGATTGGTCAAATTACTTGCTGTTGGTTTGCATTACGTAATGTTAAAATTACGTAAGGTTAACTTTACTGTGAGCACTGATGCCTGAATATTATGCTTAGGCCTGTTTTTTTATATCGTGAAATGGTTGGAATACGCAGGTTTCAACTTTGGACGACCGACGATCGTCAAAATTAGGTCAAGTCAGTCAATGTGTCGTCGTCTGGATCTAGAAAACCATCAAACGGTGCCAAGCTGCGGAGCGAGAAAGCGCGTCCCAACTTTTACGCATGCGCACAATGCATTGAATCGAAAGCTCCGATTATTATCGACGACGTATAGTAATCGTTGGAAGAATATCTTTATATACAAAGTATACTTAAGAATTTCTAAATGCTTTCAATCAATAAACTCTTACCTACTTGTTCCCAGTTGTTGTTTGCTTTCTATCGAGATCTTGAATAGGTCTATTTGCCAAATTGTCGCATTATTTTGTTAAGTGGGACTATTATATAACTACTGTACTGTAGAGAGCTGCGGGCAAGCTTTTGATATTTACGTTACGTCATGTGTTCTTATTGTTATGTATACAATGTGCTTAGTTTGAAACGTAATAAAAACGTTTGTTTTAGCATTTGACAAAAAAAATCAGAAATTATATAATGGTAGATATGATTGACATACCACCAGAATTAGAAGATAGATTTTATAATTTGTATAAATATTTCATTTTAAATATTATATTAAATATGTATAACCTACTAAATGCAATTAGGCATATCTATAGACAGATGTTTATTCATAATGATAATATGTATTAATTATAATAATATGCAAATTTAACAAATGGTGCTGTGCGCTGAGAATTTACCTAGCGCCCTCTGTATGTTTAAATGCTAACTACTGTTACTTCAGTAGATGTATTAGGATACATTTCAATTTAAAATAATTTTAAATGAAAACTGCTGTTCATGCATTATATTATTTTACAAACATTATCTGTTTTATTATTTTTTGTTTTTGTTTATAAAGGGTTTTATCTGAATCAACAGACCAGCTGATACACAGGGAATCTCTTATATTGACAAATATATAAATGAATTTATACAACCATGGAGAAAATATACAGAAGCAGATGCTTCAGTCTAATCGCTTGTTTAAAATATTTAATTGTTTATATATTTCCTCCATGATAAAACTATACTTGCATAAAATATAAGACATTGCATTAGAAAAATGTAGACAAACACATTTTTAAATATTGATACATTCTTACATGGTTCGAATCAGGGAAGGGTAAAATGAATCATTTTATTTCTAATCATTATAATGTTATTCAAAATGTGTATATTCAGACTTTTAGTATAACATACCATACTGTATACGTGTTTGTAGCCCTACTGTTAACATTATAACAGTAATTTATGTTATTTATATGTTATATTTTTGCATTATATTAATAAACAAAACGGATGTAACGAACGTGATATTTGAAATTATCTTGTTTAGTCAATTTTGCACAAAATATAAAGTAAGCCAAAAACTATTTGACGATAAAATGCGTTTATGATACTTTTGCAACGGTTTTGATGTGATTTGGAGAAGCCTACACACAGACGGATGGAGAAGAAGAGCATAGTTTAGATAATGTTAAGAAGAATCCTACGTCTGCGTTTGCAAAATGTTCAACATTTAATAATTTAAACTATTTAATATATTGTCTTTAATATGATGAGTTAAATGATTCTTTTAGAACCCCCAGAATGCACCAATTAATTGACGTCACTATTCTTTTCCAATGACCATCAACAAGAGCATAGGTTCACAAAGCACAATCAGAGTGCAAGTGTATTAATTGTGTATGAAAATAACATCTTACTCGCCATAAGTACACGAGGTAATGTTAGATAGCCATAAATTGTAATATAAATAACACATTAATGTATTTTTGTTTGTTTTTATGTTGCTATTTTAATAAGAGAAGAGGTGACTCGTTATATGGTAATTTCGTGGATTTGCACAGTAAAGCAAGTACAGTATAACAAAATTTATACTCGCGAACAGAAAACAATTTGTTGGAACAATCTACTGTATATTTCTCTATTTGTTTTAAGAAAAATAGTCCTAGGTTTCAACATAGACCTATAAATAGTCCTAGCAGGGAGTTGTACAACTCCCTGGTCCTAGGTTTCAATATAGACCTATAAATAGGTCCATGGTTTCAACAAGATGGCACACAAACATGACGAGACGTGTTAATAAGAATATAAATAATTACGTACAGATGAGAATTTTGTGAGAAAAAATATAACGGATGGGACTCGAACCCACCATTCCAGAGAACAATACAATATACGTTGTTCAAACAGGGTGAGCATGATAAACAATAGCTGTTGTTGTATGAACACAATACAACGTGATAACGTATTGAATAAGCCTAATCAAAGCGTCAAATTGTTAACAACGGTTTAATTAATTTTGCCTCAATTTTAATAATTAACTGAGTACTCTGCTGCTGTAACAAGTGCGGTATGTAGTGTGAATCAACCATACTTCTGTAAAATGAAAACAAACCCTGCTGCTGCCACGCCTGATGCGCATGCGTGCGTCAGACGCGTCTGTGAATTTACAGAGCAGTTAACATGGACACAACAAAGAGCGTATCCATAATATTATAAGCTACTTATCTCAATAAAAGGATTATCTGTTTTAGAATACCAACGAGTAAGTAATATTTTTGTTAAATACGAAAATACCGACATTGTTAATGGATTTTGTAACCGAGGTTTAGTAATGCCTTACAGGAGCAAGTATTAGCATATAGGGCCTACATTTGATACGGGTAGTTCATTAAGATATTTTGATATATCGGGGTACTGTAAAATATAGGCCCAATGTAACTTATTAAACGTATGTATAGGCCTACTACCATCCAAAATAAAACAAAAGTTTGAAGATGAACAAAAGAATGTATTGCCTCAGTTTCAATGGAAATTGTTTACAATATAAACTGTTAGTGGCCAATTACTGGAGTAAAACATTTTTAACTCGACAGTCAAAATTAGAATGTTACATGTTTTCTCGTTGCCTTATAAATAAATATATATTAATAAAATGAATTAAATGAACGCTGAAAAATACGGGTTGGCAAAATTAATTTTATTTTGTCTTTTTTATGTTACTACGTTAGATATTAATTCGATTAAATCGTTCATGCGTCACTTGTAACTAAATTGTTTACTAAAGGCCCTTATTTGTTTTATTAGAACACTGAAGACGGAATCAAATCATTGAAGCTAGTTTGCTATCTCACATTTCTAGAAGAGAATACACAATGTCATGTTGGTTATAGCAACAAGATGTTTGTTGTTCATGGATGTCTATCTATTATTCTTGAAACATGGTGAGTGGTTTATACATGTTTTCGTACTTTTCAAAATGCATTCACACATACATTAATTAATGTTCTATAATATCAATTAAAGATTTTCAATGATTAGCTAGGCAGGAACACTTTACCATGATGACTATTCACTATGACACTTGATGAAACTATTAAAGTTATACGTTTATACACATGCAACCAAGAATCATTCAAACAAAATATATAAATCTAAAAATGCGATGATATTTTAAGAGAGCATATTTTTTTACAGTGACGCCGGAGATGACAGATGTGTTGAATTTAAACGCAACGTCAATTTCACAGACAACACCGACATCAACTAACTTTACCACACACAACATGAGGGCTATGGCGTCATCATTGATACTGGAAGAGCAAAACATCACAGACAACACGAGCGTAGTTTTAGATGTTAATGTTAGGTCGACTTTACCATCAGAGGTATCTTCAGTTCAACCAACTTCATCAAATATTGAGAACAGCAGGCCTCCTACCGGTAGGCCTACTTCTGTGATAGCAATGACTACGTTTAGTCGAAACAGCAATGGTCATATTTTAGAAAACCACACTGACTATGCGTCAAACGATACAAGTGAAAACTCTACAGATAGCACGATGACGTCATCATCAAGTAAAAACGGCAGCAAATTTATACTTACAGAACTTTACTATAACCTGACACACGATGAGACAATTACTTATTCTGACACTCCTGTCAGTAGGCCTACCACTAGGCCTAACATCACGTCTTCTTCACAATATCCGTCAGAATCAGACAAAACAACTACTGACTTTATTTCCACTATTAAATTAACAGAAGAAGAAGCACGTTCTACTATCACTGGTCAGAATAAAAACAATTCTTACGATGAGAGAAAAACTGTACAGTTTAAAGAAATAACAACGACTTTGATTGATGTCACCGTGACGAAGACGACTGGCAGCTTAAATATTATTGCAACAATAGGTAACGGAATTTCAGCAAGAATAATCAATGTTATTTAGAGTCATTTTTAAATAATTCCCTAAAAATAGAAAGGTTGTTGTTTTGATATAGGCCTAAAGTCGCAAATAATAGAATCTCGACAATGAAAGCAATCTATATTTTCATTTCATTTTTCGATTCAAGAATATTTTATTAAATTTTAATAATTTCAAATAAAACTACTGGGTAACTATACTTTACACTTCACATTATATGTAGAATATTTAAAATTTAAAAAAATATTTTGGTTGCATTTTCAGAACAGAAAGTGGAATCTGAAGATGGCTACCACATTAGTAATTATACATTTATACATTATATTGATTTACTATACTTCAAAATGTAGATTACATGAAACAGGTTTTGTTTATGCTATGGAACAAAATGCGGCCAACACTACCACAACTCGAGCGAAAGCTTTGCACTGCACAAACAGTATATTATAGGCAAACTACGGATATCAATTAGTTTATAAAAATATAGTTTATTTATCATATTGCTTTTATTTGTAACAGATGATGTTTATGTTCTGTTGGCTATATCACTGGTTATTATAACAATCTGGTTATTGTTGGCTTTCTTTTTGTACATTATTGTATGCAAGTAAGTAATAACAACAATTGCACAATTATATTTAAATAAAGGTACGATTATATCAATATTAGGACACCGTTCACTTAAGATATTAGGGAGTTTTCGCAACCTTACGAATACGATAACGAAAACGCATACGTCACACATTTGTGAAACTTTTGAGCTGATCTCCATTTCATATTCGTAAAGCGTATTCGTGTTGACGAATATCACCAGTCATATTCGTGACTACAAAACGAGTATAGTTTTTGATCTATTTTGCATTTGAACCAGGAATGATTCATGATTATAATATAATTATACTTTTATTGATAGTAATTTACTAAAGTAATTTACTAAAATGCCAGGTCAATTTTGATAAATAGCAGTTTTTAAAGTCCTCACTAGCTTTGATGTTACGCTAGGCCTAGGCAGCCAAGCACCAAGCAACACGTCATATTTTGGACGGCACCCTTAATATTTCCAAAAACGAATACGTGTGCGTGACGTATCCGTTTTCGTTATCGTATTCGTAAGATTGCGAAAACTGCCTATAAACGTACTCATGTTACATTTATTTCTGTTTTTAGTCGAGTTTCATCAAGCTGTTCAACTCATAGTAGTAAATCAAGAGGTGTATACTCAAATACAGCACATGTTTCTGTAGTGGTCGCCACAGAAGAAGGCATTTTTGATGATGACGGAATTGAGATTCTTCGCACGGCGTTGTAAACTGTTTCAAGCGCGGCACGCATCCATTGTATTTTTCTTACAAACCTGCGATGGAGAAAGAAAGAAAAAAAAAATTGAAGAAAAAAAAAAAACAAATTGTGAACACACGTGTACATTTTTGTTTAAATCTAAATAAACGGTTTGTTGTGACTCTGCCTTCTTTAAGATCTAACGGGAGAAAGAAAGAAATTAAGAGAAGAAAAAAAAAAAACACACAAACACATAATTTAAAATAGATAGTTTTTTTTCACATAGCCAATCAATGTATTCTGATTTATGTAATATTATATACTCTATATGCAATGTTAAATCATGCTTGTGTTCCAGATTGAAGATTTTTTTTTTATGTTTTAATTTTTACAAAAAATCTGTAGAGATTCGTACTCGAAGCTATCGCTGAAAGTGGGCCTACATGAGGCAGGAAAGTTAAAAAAAACACCGAAACATTTCAGAAAAGTTTAAAATTATTGCTTGAAAATATGAACATAGAAAATTATTATTTAGTCACAAACTCGTTTTCTGCTTTCTGTTTCAAACCTAAATATCTCTCTTTCAAAAAAAAAGAAAACGTTATTTTTTTTTCCATTAAAAAAAAAATTTTTAGAGATTTGAATCCAAGGCTAGCGCTGAGATTAGGTCTACTGAAAACAGAGCATTATCCGTCACGCCATAAATTACTTGACTGAACAGCTGGAAATAGTCTATACGTGCTTCATTATTTCATCGTTACGTCATAAATAGACATATTAACCCAGTTAAAAGCAAGACAACCAGTTAGCTCAGTCGACTGAGCATTGTGTTATTAACACGAATGTCGTGGGTTCGATTCCCACGCTGGTCGGTGGAATAGAGTTAAAGCTATGTGAGCTACTGTGTTTGGGGTTCACAGAATAATCATTAGGCGCAGGAGCCCCGGATAGCGTTACGAAGTCGTTAACTCTGTCAGCCCATGGTCAACCCAACTAATGTGTTTTTCCCAAGGACAACTTATCAATAACTAAACTTTGTCACCACCCATAAGTGTGCTGTTCATTTCCTATTGACCAATGAACACCAATGTAACTGGACCTGAGTTTCTTGCTATTCGACCTTGGGTGCAAATTATACAATTAATTGATGTTAAGGCCACTGACTACTCTTTTCTGTATAGAAACACTGAATTGACTGAATAATAAGAAAACCCTACAATAAGTTCTACTACTACTTGATATGGTGTTATACAAGAACTATATTAAAAGTTAGATGATATCTATCAGATATCATTTTCTAAAAATTGTTTCATTAGTTAGAATAGATCACGGAATACCAATACTGATCTGGACTCGGAAATTCAAAATGTAGCAGGCAACGTTTCACCAATGAAAACTTTCAAGACAAACAAAGTATCATAATTATCATGATATCAATTTTTATTTAATAACGATAAATGGATATAAATATTTCGTCTTTTTTGTTATTTTGTGATGGAAAATATATTGAGTGAACATTGGCACTGAGCTTAAATATTCCCCGTCCCCTTAATGTCCGCTTTATAGGAGTGTCCCCTCAGTAAGGATTTGCTGTTTTGCCCCTTAATAATAAATTATGATGTCCATCTTATCCTCTCAATTTTAATGTGCTACACCCGATAATAGAATACACATCTAACTCGTGTGTACTTTAGAGAACCTAGTACATCTTTCGAGACGAGTGGGGGGTTACCCCGGTGTATTATCACAGCCACTGATCACCAACTGGGCCCTCTGGGAGACCAGTCTTTGACTGAAGAGGTTACCCATTATAAATATATATTTCAATTCAATAGAATAACTGTACAGTAGGCTCCCATTTGATGCAATGTGTTACCCAATGTGCTCATTTGATTGTGCTACCCAAATCCATGCTATCCATTTGAAATAATTTGCTATCCATTTGAAAGAATGTGCTACCCGATAATCCGTATAGAATAATGTACAGTACAATTACATATATGCATTTGATTGTGCTACCTAATGTGCTATCCATTTGAAATAATGTGCTATCCATTTGAAAGAATGTGCTATCCATTTGAAAGAATGTGCTACCCGATAATCCGTATAGAATAATGTACAGTACAGTACTATATCTATTTGATTGTGCTACCCAATGTGCTATCCATTTGAAAGAATGTGCTATCCATTTGAAAGAATGTGCTACCCGATAATCCGTATAGAATAATGTATAGTACTATATTCATTTGATTGTGCTACCCAATGTGCTATCCATTTGAAAGAATGTGCTACCCGATAATCCGTATAGAATAATGTACAGTACTATATCCATTTGATTGTGCTACCTAATGTGCTATCCATTTGAAAGAATGTGCTACCCGATAATCCTTATAGAATAATGTACAGTACTATATCCATTTGACTGTGCTACCTAATGTGCTATCCATTTGAAAGAATGTGCTACCCGATAATCCGTATAGAATAATGTACAGTACAGTACTATATCCATTTGATTGTGCTACCCAATGTGCTATCCATTTGAAAGAATGTGCTATCCATTTGAAAGAATGTGCTACCCGATAATCCGTATAGAATAATGTACAGTACTATATCCATTTGACTGTGCTACCTAATGTGCTATCCATTTGAAATAATGTGCTACCCGATAATCCTTATAGAATAATGTACAGTACTATATCCATTTGACTGTGCTACCTAATGTGCTATCCATTTGAAAGAATGTGCTACCCGATAATCTTTATAGAATAATGTACAGTACTATATCTATTTGACTGTGCTACCTAATGTGCTATCCATTTGAAAGAATGTGCTACCCGATAATCCGTAGGCTATAGAATAATGTACAGTACTATATCCGTTTGATTGTGCTACCTAAATGTGCTATCCATTTGAAATAATGTGCTACCCGATAATCCTTATAGAATAATGTACAGTACTATATCCATTTGATTGTGCTACCCAATGTGCTATCCATTTGAAATAATGTGCTATCCATTTGAAATAATGTGCTATTTGAAAGAATGTGCTACCCGATAATCCGTATAGAATATTGTACAGTACAATTACATCCATTTGATTGTGCTACCTAATGTGCTATCCATTTGAAATAATGTGCTATCCATTTGAAATAATGTGCTATCCATTTGAAAGAATGTGCTATCCATTTGAAATCATTTGCTATCCATTTGAAAGAATGTGCTATCCATTTGAAAGAATGTGCTACCCGATAATCCGTATAGAATAATGTACAGTACAGTACTATATCTATTTGATTGTGCTACCCAATGTGCTATCCATTTGAAAGAATGTGCTATCCATTTGAAAGAATGTGCTACCCGATAATCCGTATAGAATAATGTACAGTACTATATCCATTTGATTGTGCTACCTAATGTGCTATCCATTTGAAAGAATGTGCTACCCGATAATCCTTATAGAATAATGAACAGTACTATATCCATTTGACTGTGCTACCTAATGTGCTATCCATTTGAAAGAATGTGCTACCCGATAATCCGTATAGAATAATGTACAGTACAGTACTATATCCATTTGATTGTGCTACCCAATGTGCTATCCATTTGAAAGAATGTGCTATCCATTTGAAAGAATGTGCTACCCGATAATCCGTATAGAATAATGTACAGTACTATATCCATTTGATTGTGCTACCTAATGTGCTATCCATTTGAAAGAACGTGCTACCCGATAATCCTTATAGAATAATGTACAGTACTATATCCATTTGACTGTGCTACCTAATGTGCTATCCATTTGAAAGAATGTGCTATCCATTTGAAAGAATGTGCTACCCGATAATCCGTAGGCTATAGAATAATGTACAGTACTATATCCGTTTGATTGTGCTACCTAAATGTGCTATCCATTTGAAAGAATGTGCTACCCGATAATCCTTATAGAATAATGTACAGTACTATATCCATTTGACTGTGCTACCTAAATGTGCTATCCATTTGAAATAATGTGCTACCCGATAATCCTTATAGAATAATGTACAGTACTATATCCATTTGATTGTGCTACCCAATGTGCTATCCATTTGAAATAATGTGCTACCCGATAATCTTTATAGAATAATGTACAGTACTAAATCCATTTGACTGTGCTACCTAATGTGCTATCCATTTGAAAGAATGTGCTACCCGATAATCCTTATAGAATAATGTACATTACTATATCCATTTGACTGTGCTACCTAATGTGCTATCCATTTGAAATAATGTGCTACCCGATAATCCTTATAGAATAATGTACAGTACTATATCCATTTGATTGTGCTACCCAATGTGCTATCCATTTGAAATAATGTGCTATCCATTTGAAATAATGTGCTATTTGAAAGAATGTGCTACCCGATAATCCGTATAGAATATTGTACAGTACAATTACATCCATTTGATTGTGCTACCTAATGTGCTTTCCATTTGAAATAATGTGCTATCCATTTGAAATAATGTGCTATCCATTTGAAAGAATGTGCTATCCATTTGAAATAATTTGCTATCCATTTGAAAGAATGTGCTACCCGATAATCCGTATAGAATAATGTACAGTACTATATCCATTTGACTGTGCTACCTAATGTGCTATCCATTTGAAATAATGTGCTACCCGATAATCCTTATAGAATAATGTACAGTACTATATCTATTTGATTGTGCTACCCAATGTGCTATCCATTTGAAATAATGTGCTATCCATTTGAAATAATGTGCTATCCATTTGAAAGAATGTGCTATCCATTTGAAATAGGCCTAATGTGCTATCCATTTGAAAGAATGTGCTACCCGATAATCATAGAATAATGTACAGTACTATATCCATTTGATTTTGCTACCTAATGTGCTATCCATTTGAAATAATGTGCTATCCATTTGAAAGAATGTGCTATCCATTTGAAAGAATGTGCTATCCATTTGAAAGAATGTGCTACCCGATAATCCGTATAGAATGCACAGTACAGTTATATCATAGTTATATCCATTTGATTGAGCTATCTATTGTGCTATCCGTTTGAACTAATGTGCTGTCTGTTTGAAATAATTCAGGGTTTTTTTTTTAAATATGTTTTGCTATCCATTTTAAACGTGCTAAACAAGTTACATATTTGTTGATATAAATTTGCGGTACACCACGTAGGCCTATATTAGTTCTGAAAAGAACTGTTGAGTTGCTTGACGTTTCGATTTAGGCCTACTCCAAAGTCAAAGTCTCCAAAGCTATTCCATCATGTCGTATTCGGAAAATCGCCCACAAGTGTTTTCTCAGAGAAGGGTATGTTCTGTATGGGGTTCTGTATGCTATTTTTTAATAATGTACAAAAAATGAAATGAAAAATCATATTAATTATCGGTATGTACGGAGGAAGCTCGAACCACACGAAGCGCGAAACAAATAAAAGCGCAGCGCGAAACATCTGAAATGATATACAATTTCTCAAAACATGAAAACACAGAATATATTATATTAATATAACTTTTTAATATTTCCAAAGGCTCGGACAAGGAAGAAGGGCCTTAAAAAACTGAATTGCTATATGTTAGGCCACATTTCCATAACTTTTCAAAACTCATCGAACCCTCTGCTAGTAGGCCTAATTAATATAGGAGCGTATCGCCAAATCATTAGAGAAAAAAAAACATGGCATGAAGATGTAATTAATCAAACAACGGCCAAAGAATACCAACAATTTTAATTTAGGTTTCGATTCGTAATTACTAATGTGGTGGACTAAGCCTAGTTTGAAACTATAGTGACCATTTATTTTAGAAAGAAAGATAGACAAATTTGTTTCCATCTCCATGTTATTGTTAATACCAAGGCACTTTTCAATTAAAAATTCTGGCCTAGTATTCTTGCAAGGTCGTCACAGCTCCAGTTACAAAGGTCGTCACAGCTCCAGTTACAAACGGTGATACAAAGTGTCAATCATTTGACCAGTGAACAGCCCACTGGTAGGATAGTCCTTGAAACCGTCCGTAAAACACATTAATCACTCACATCAGTCATGCCGCTAATGGTTGAAAACCTCACTTTTTGGGGTTTTCAAACGTAACGCTATCCGGGGCTCCTGCGCCTAATGACGTCCCCCTTTCCGCCACAAAAACGAGTCAATGCATCTGGTGATGCCGTGGAAACGACATTATATGTCTCTGCCACAGCATTGAGGTCGTTTCCATGACATTACCAGATGCAGGGAGAGGACGCTATGACAGGGTAATACTGGGTCACTTAATTTTTGGTTCAGTCAGTGTTTTTTTCTGTGGATTCGATCTCATAAATGTTATGTTTAGCGCCCTCAATTTTAAGAACATAAAGACATGTCCGCAAATTAGGAACAAATGTAAAGATGATGCTGAAGTCGAGACCAACTAAAGGGGGACTTAGGCATATGAACCCGAGTTTTTTAAATAGGGAAAACACACCAAAAACTTTGAAGTCGCATCTGGATAGTTGAAATCTTAACATTAGGCCTACCATAGATGAATTGGGGTTCACAGAATTATACATCCCCCTTTCCACCACACATCATGAGGCAATAACATCAATGCATCTGGTGATGTGGTGGGAAACGACCCCAAAAGGCTGTGGCAGGGCCTTAGTGCTGAGGCAAGAGGAGCACAACTTTTAACATCTTTTTTTTCCTTTGGCTTACGCCACCTGTATTTTTGATCTCGTAAATTTTATGTTTACCGCCCTCAATTTTAAGAATACCCGTACCAGAAAATTAGGAGCCGCGAGAATGCCTTATTTTGGCATACATGAGAAGAAAGACTGAACGAAAGAGAGAAAAGAATGAATGGAAAAAAAGATTATAACCAAGAAAGGTAACAAAAATGGAATAAACCAAAAACAAATGAGAAAGAAACAAATAGCTTAAAAAAGACATTTATTTTAAAATTGAAAATTCAATTAAAACGTATTAATTTTATTTTACAGTACAATGATACAAAAATATGTTTTTCTCATAAACTACATAGCAAATTAATGTATTCTGTTTTATGTAGTATTTATATAATAATTTATTTTACAGAATCTGTATATTCAAGGCTAAATGTTCGTGTTCCTTAATTTATAAATCCTACACTTTGCATAAGTTGCTACTAATATCAACAAGATTACGAAATCAAGTTTACATTCTTAGTATTTAAAAATACTAATATTATTCAGAACAAATCTACATGCGAATCAATTAGTTGATCACCAAGTACAGTTGTATAAGTGCTAAAGCCAATTGTATTTTGTGTTATAACTTACAAAAATGATTGTTTAAAATGAATATACAGACATAACAAATAGTGCCTCCCTATGATGTCGATCCCTATTATTATAACACTTATCAAAAGCATTGCAATTTTAAACTAAAACTGTAAAATACGCTGACTTTGGTTCTATTCCTTTCAAAACGAACACATTAAGTTATTCTAAATAATTAAATAACATTTAAACATTTATTTAAAGATTCAGTCTTTAAATATTCTAATAAGGCACTCACATACCAACGAGATTAGATTGATACCATTAATGCTTTGAGACGGCATTATCAAGCAGTGTGTTACAATATCAATACTTTTTAAGTTTATGGCATTTATAAGATTTGATATTTCAAAACAAAGAACTGGCGGGAAAAATCATCAGTGATACGCTAACAAAATATAAGCGCGCGCGGGCGTATCCTGCGTTAGTATACTACGCGCATCATTCTCTTTCTTTTTGTCACTAATACATTTATGAGATCTAGAAAATGTTTAAAAAAAAAATTATTCCTAAAGATATTCAGTAATTGATATTATCGGAATGTAGCAATCAAACAAGCCGCAAATAAAAGAAAAATATTTTAAAAAACTGCAACTTATTTGGTTTCGGTGGATATAACCAATCAATGGAAGAACCACAATATTGATATATTTACAAGGTGTACTTTCAAATCATCTACAAAGTAGAACAAGATATTTTAACGAGAATAAATAAATTATTCTTCATCGTAAATGATTTCTAGTTTGTAATTAGTCTTAAATTAAATATGTAGGCCTATTATAATATAATATAGCGTTAGACTATTTGGACATAAACTTGGGTTTAAATTTTCCGCCACTTGTTTCGCTTTCCAAGTGACCTATTGGTTTCCAGCCATCTGATTCATCGATTCCATTGGTTGTTGGCTCAACTTCATTTTCTTCGGTCATGTCAAACCCGTCGTTTGTCGCTGCCATTGGTGGTTCAGCAAACCCGTCCAGGTAAGTAGGGTTAGGAATTGCTTCAATACTAGTAGTCTCTTTCAAAGGATGTTTTGTCTTTCTCCTAATTTTATACAAAATAATCAAGAATTGGAAATGTTTAACTGTTTTATTATATACTGCAATTTCTTGTTAATTCTGGAAGATTTGATTGATTTTTCTGTTAGTTTCGTTGTTGTTAAAGAATATTTCATGGGCGTGGGTGCGGGGTGCAGTTTATGAGGATCTAGCAGCTCTATTTTCAAATTGTCTTGTCTCCAAACTATTCGAACTATTGAACAGACATTTATTATAATAAAATTTATGTAGTAACAGCAATTCAATTAAATGCTGTAACGGAAAAAGAAAAAAAAATACGAAATTAAAATTGTTATTACTTACTTTGCAGCAAGTATGTACGTTGCTCCTAAAATTAATATTATTAACAATAGAGCTGATATACCAATAACTATGTACATCATCAGCATATCTATAAAACAAAATTAAGAATAATAAGTGGTTACAAAAAATACAATTGTACAATTATCTAATCTAAATACACCATTTACAATAATGTTATACCAGTAATTAGATTTATGCCTTCCGTATCTATGACAAATGGTTACATAGAATTTCAAATGACAAGTATATTTTAGACGGAAAATAAAAAAACCCAACTTTGTAAGAGAACTACAGCATGAACCCTCTATCGCAAATGCTCGACTGACTACTGCATTCCAGCAGTTATTGTAGTATTTAATGCATGCTGCATATTACGTAATCCTGGTTGTTACGCTACCCGTATGCAAATTAGGAACGTCATTCTGAGGGATAGTAATTATCTTTATTGACCGGGTAAGAAGAATGTGAATGAAGTTGGAAGTTAAATCAACAACAATCAACGCAGAAGAACTATAGTATTTGTAAGTAAACGTTTTTAATATTCGTTATTCTATCAATTGCCAAATACCAGTAGGAAGGTTTAAACTAAACGACATACGTCGATACCACGAGTTTGTTTTCTGAGATTTTTGAAATTCGAAATAGGCCTACGATATGTGGTAATCACGATAAGTAAGCTACAACAATGTCTAAACTTGTAACAACATAACGGCATTAAGTTATACCAGAGTCGCTTTAAAAAATGTTTAGGTTGATCTTGCGCACATAATAGACGGTCGGTATAACAGCAAATAGAACAGATAACTTATCGTTTTTTTTTTTATCTTATAGGCCTAAATACTAATCTAAATGTTTAAACAATAATTTTCAAAATAAATACCTGATTCTCCAGTAGTCTGGGCAGCATTCTCACCTTTACCAGCTGAAATTCAAATAATGATATTATTACATCTATCGTGTATTATAGCCTAGATGATGTACACACATCATTATAGTTCAATGTTTATTTATATAGTTTATTATAGAAACAATACGTCTTTATCCTATTAAACCTTTTCAGTATGTCTCTTATGTATTTAAGCATATCTTGTATCCTTTTTGCAGATTTATTATTACCGCTGGACGATTTTCAGTCGAAAAGATATTGTTTAGGATTAGGCCTAATAAAACATCATATTTAGTACACTTAGTCCATCAAACTTACTAGTAGCGGGTACTGCGGTTGACTTTGCCTGCGTTACCTCATTTGATGATGATGGTTTCATAGCTAAAAAACACAATTAATTAAGAAAAGTAAGTAACGATTGCGCATATACCAGTGACGAATGTTAATAAAACTTTATTTTATAATCACAGATACACAGACAAGCCACAAATACTATCCAAAAACTTATTTCTTTTAAAATAAAATGAAGTACCAAATCTAAAACAATTCAATGTTTTCATTTATCTTTAAAAATGTCAGCATTTTTCTATTGTTTTCCTAACGCAAAATTAGTTATTTGTAGACATTTACAATTATCAATTGACATGACATTTTGATTTTTACAGATTATTAAACCATAAATATACATTTAAACATGTTCCAACTCACGGATAACGACATCCTTTTACAAATTTACCGTAATTAAAAAATCGGAACCGGTGTAAATGTAATGTTTGTGGAAAAGGCAGGAAATGTGCTTAGAGAAAACAACCACCATGTTAATCATCAATCACTTACTATCACTTGTTAACTTAGTTTGTAAAAGTGTTGTTTGTTGGGTGTCAGTAGTAGGCCTAGGCGGTAATGTTGTACGTATCAGCGTTGTAAGCCTTTGTGTAAGCTTCAGCGTTGTCAAACCTTCTGTTGTTACGTGATCAGTTGTAGTTTTAGGCAGCTGGGTGGTGGGGCTTTGCGTTGTGTACAGGCGAGTGGTAGGTGGTAGAGTAACGTGCTCAGTTGTTGGATTATGTGCTATTAAAATAGATTTTGTGAATTCCCAATAAGATACCACAACCGTGCAAAAACATTAAATGTACAGGCCTATAAAATATGCAACTAAATTCAGTCTACTACATTATTTGCAGAAAGTAAAACGCATATTCTTGTTTTACGAACACATATTGTAGAAGTTAATTTAAATTAATTTACTTAAATTGAACACAGGGATGTATGCGTTGTACTTTCTTTTTGAATTGTTATTAAACCACACATAGAAAAGGTGCAACAAATTGATATGCATGCTTTAGTTTGCCACCAATCTTAAGATAAAATAAATCATGTGAATTTCACATCTAAACTTACTTGTGATTGCTTCAGATGTTGGTTGAGGGATTTCTAAAAAAAATTAATATATTCAATATCGTAATGCAATCTCACTAATATAATATCAAAGTCATATGGCCATGTATTTTGTGCTTCTGTGCTTATTCCCATAATTAGAAACACAAATCATATAATATGGTGTCGTCATGATATTTAAAGTATACAGTTTTCATCATTTAATTGGTCTCCGTCCGATATTCCAATTTCATTTACTTTGTACAACTTTTAACTTCATTATATTTCGGTGAGTGAATATAATAAAAAACAAACGATGCAATATATTTGTTTTAAAATGGTACAAACCTGTACAAACTATTGGTTCTCCAGACCAAGAGGTATTAGTATGGCAAGTTATCATTGCGTTTCCTCCTGTCTGCTCGTATCCCGTCATGCATTGGTAAGTAACTATTGCTCCAACAACATAACTGTCGCCAGTTCGGATTGAAAACTCAGAACTTTCTGGTTCTCCACACGTAGAAACTGAAATTGAATCAATATTGTATTATGTTAAGCTGTATGCAAATGGGGAGACGTCTCAACGGCAATCATTTGAATTTTTTTGTAATTGTTTTATAATCCGCAACGCGGCTTTTGCTCAATTTTATGGAGAATTCAAATAATATAGCTTAAAGATGTATTGTCCCTTTGTCAAATTCCAAAAAAATAAAAATTAGAAGATTTCGAAAAAAAGTGGGTCATTTTGAAGTATCATAATAGTTATTAACTTTCCCCAAAAATTAGTCGAAAAAAAAAATTATTTAACTGAAATACAGACGTTTTTTATTTAAAAAAAAACTGTGACTTCCAGTCAAAGTTTTCGATCAAAACATATCTCATAATGCAAAGCGCTTGTTTGGCTACTATGTATGCATAATCATAAAACTTCCTCGCGATGTGTGTGAAAACACCTTCTCAACCGTGACGAGTTGTAAACAATCGTAATTAGGATCATGCATAATGCATACTCTTGGTTTGAAATCTTTGTTTACTTTCGCTTGTGACGATTTTCCAGACAAAATGTAATCAAACTAATTTACCTGTTAATTACGTAAAATTGTTGTTTTTGGCACGAATTTTTGACTTAAAGTGAATAACTTTAATATTACTTTGATATGGCCAATTTAAATTTAGAATATTTTGACTTTCATTTTTTTTGTGTTTCAAGGGACAATACATCTTTAAACAATGTAGTGGCCGATCGAGGATGCCATAGACAATAGGATTCTATATTATGAATAATGATATTGGTATACTGTTCAGATCCCTCAGGGGTCGACAAGATAATAATAAATGTATGAAGAAGGCCTCTGTAAATGTGGATGATTAGATAATACGAGATATAGATAGACACGGTATTCGAATTTTAAAGAGATTGTTGGTACCATCTATCGGAACAAAACATAAGTTATTGTTATTTAAAATCTTCTAATTTGAAAAAAATACTACGTAAAAAAAACTCAAAATATATGGCTAAACGTACTTGAACATGTTGGTTCTTCACCAGACCATGAACCGTCTATCCCACACATCCTCCAGTCATTTCCACTACTAATACCATACCCAGGTTCACATTCGTACGTTACAATTTCACCGTAGGTTGTCTGATCAACCTCTACGGTAATTCCATCAGGAGATCCCGGATGCATACAATCAACGACTGAAAGTAAAACAAAAGAAATCGCTATTAAATTATGTTTATTCATAATGTAAGAAATGTGTGTAGAACAATAACAACCTGAATCATTAAGACAGTAATTGATTTTATTAGTCAATGTAATGTTTTCTATCAGTTAACATGACAGGGTCGTTACCCTTGAATTTCGGGTCAAACAAAATGCAAGCGGCCTAAATTATGCTCTTGTACTTTTTTGTAATAATAATAACGTAACATAATGGGTTTATATATCTTTTTTTACAGTCTACATGTGCAATAATTCCGCTTTAAAGAATGAAAGTGTACCATCTACCTTTGCATTTTAAGCAAATGCTATTATTACAAAACAAGCGGCCTAAATTATGCAATTTTTTTTGCTAGTCAGAAGATAACGTAACTTTGGCTTCTTCTAACTCCATTGATAGATTTATATATCGATTGTCTTACAATAATGCAATAATTCCGCTAAAAGAATGAACATGTATCGTTATATTATATTAGCAAGCCTAGTTAAATAAAAAAAATAATAAGGTTGAAATCAAATTACTTTGGCAGTTCGGAGCGCTGTCTGACCATGTTCCATCAGCCTGACATGTGATGCTCTGGGAACCCGTGATGTCATATCCGGTGTTGCAGTTGTATTGTACACTACTTCCATATGTTCTTACACTGTCCCCACTCATTTCTCCGTTAGTCGGCGGTGAGCCTGGATCACCACAGTTTACAACTGAAATGAAAATAATTCAGTAATAATGTAATAAAGTTGAAAAATAACTGTTTGTTTTTTTTAAAGATATTTAGTTAGATATTTAGGACTACTATACTAACTTTGGCAAGTTGGGCCGTCATCTGACCATGTTGCATTAGCTTGGCAAGTTATAGTCTCTACCCCTATGAGGTCATATCCGGTTTCGCATATATAGGAAACGACGCTGTTATAAGTTGTATTCAGACCAGATCTCCAGAGTCCATTGACTGGTGTACCAGGGTCTCCGCAGTTAACAACTAAACAGACACATTATAATGTTATTATTTTTGTAAACATGTATGAGCATTTCCTGTTAAAAAATCAGGCTCACCACACAGTTCACAAACAAATTATGTAATATTAAATAATTAAAACAATAATAATCATGAAATATATATATATTAATTCCAAATTAAGCTGTAATGTTTTGTTACTAGAAATTATACGTTTTGAAGTTTATAAAAATAAACACCATTTATAGTATTAGAAAATGTAAAATGGAAACACACTCTTGAAATGTTTTTTCTTTAAATTCAATTAAATAAAAAAACGTTAATTCACGAACATTAATTTGAAATATTATTTTAAATATATATTAAAAAAAAACTATTAGTACAATAGTACAGTAATATTTAAAAGTAGAAAACAGGCTAATATTAAGAACTAATTTAAGTTATGTTTACTTTTACAAGTCGGAACATTGTCTGTCCATGTTCCATCAGATTGGCAAGTTATGATCTGTTCACCAATGATGTCATATCCGGTATTGCATATATAGGAAACAACGCTGTTATAAGTTGTAGTCAGACCAGATCTAAATCCATTTGCTGGTAAACCAGGGTCTCCACAGTCCACAACTAAACGAAAATGAAACACGAAATGTTATTTATTCAGTACAGAGGAATGGCAACATTTTTCCTACTTTCTGGAGTTTTAAATGAGTTGTTAGTGGTTCCGAAGAAAGTCTTGTTTGGCCACCCTGTGTTTGTTCTGTCTATCTAAATACTTTTTTAGAAGTTTACTTTTTTAGAAGTAGTAGTAGTAGTAGTTTAAAATTCAGATACATTAATGTTTCCTGTATGGAATGATTACTGAGATGTACATGAATTGCAACTATACCTCCACAAGATGGAGTTGATCCGGACCAACTTCCGTCTTCCAAACACATTCTGGTCATGTCTCCAATCAATTCATAGCCAGCAGTAGTACACGTATATGTAGCTGACATACCAAATGTTGTGCCAGATACATGTGAAACCTCCCCATTATTAATATTGCTTAACCCTCCACAATCCACAGCTGTCAATAAATTAATGTAATTTGTAATATTAACATGTTTAAAGAAAATTGCTTAGCGTTACACATAACGGAAAACTCGAGGATAATTCTGATTAAACTACCATAAAATATTAATGGAATGCCTTAGTTGTTATTAATTAAATACTGCATTACTATTTTGTTACTTTTATATTTTGACATAATATTCATTCTGGTGAATAGGTCTTGCTAATTGTTAAACCACTTTTCTTTTACCTTTATTTTAATTAGGCCTACTCTGGAGACACTTTCACTTAAGAATCGTGTCACTGTTTTAAATGTGTAGCTTCCAAATATTTAAAGTAATAACTTTAGTACAGTATAGAACTCTGAAATTAGATATCTATTTCACCAATAAGAATATATAGCCTATTTGTGTCAATTCTTCTTCTTGTCCTCTCATTGTTCAGTTATTAAGATTAGTGTTCTGCACTGTTTCTACATTCTTCATGAAGTCCGAAATGAAGAGAAATTAAATGTAATATGTTTTCTTTTTAAAACACAAGTGAAAAAAAAAAACTTACGGATACAAGATGGTAAGGATCCTGACCAATTTCTATCTGACTGACACTGTCTTGTCGAAGAATCACTTAAAACATACCCAGGATTACACGAGTAACTTACAGATTTTGGGTAGAAAAACTGATTTTCATTAAGAACACCATTTGTTGGTGTACCAGGATCACCACACGAAACACCTGAAACATAACGTTTTAATCTATTTAGAGAATTAACATCAGTGGAGGGTGTAACGATTATGAAAAGTAGGCCTACTGATCTTCACTAAAATTAGTAGTAGGAAGGTTACTGTAATTACCATTGCAAGTTGGCAACGCTTCTGACCACAAACGGTCCTCTCGACATTCTAATTCACCACTTGCAACACCGCCCTCTGGTTCATATCCTACACTGCATTCATACGTTATAGTATCGCCAACAACAAAAGCCCCAGTATATTGAACGTTTCTGCTAACTTCTGTTAACGAATCTGTGTTCAACGCAGAACACTCTCTGATGCACGCCGGTTGTGTTTCTTTAGTTACATGACTAAATGCACCGGAAAACCAACAATATGACTCTGTAGGTCCAACTTGGTGAAATCCTGTGTTACATGTCAACGTCACAGTGGTCTGTGAGGCGTATATTTCTTGATTTGGTGTAACCGTACCGTTGCTAAACTCAAATGATGTACAATTCATAAATGCATCATCTATAAAACAAACACATATATTTAATCAAAATATTACATGAGACACCTATGCCTACTATAACTTTTTGCACCATAAAAAAACCTCGTTGCTTCAGCGTAATACAAACTCTCCAAGGAGAGTCTATTACAGCATTAAATAGACCTACAAAATCTACGTCTTCAAAAATAAATTAAATATACATACTTTTATACATAATAATTCTTAATTCTCCACCACACAATTGACTGTTATCTCCTGTACATGTCTCTTGCGTGCAATTATTACTTGATGGTTTACCGTTTGCTGGAGCCATTGGATCGAAATTATCTCCACAAAAGCACTGACTTCCAGCCTCCAAACCAGAGTATAGGAAACCCCGCCTGTGACATAAGTCATGGCAAAATTCTATAGTCATAGAATCCTCACTTTCACAGTAAGGCTGATCTGCTGCGCATCCATTGCACTTTTCTTCAGGTTCTGGAATATTGCAAGAGTCTAGGCCTGGAAGTGTTCGGTTTTCCGCATAATCGTAATAGCATCCTAAGTTTTCAAAGCCTAGAAATTAAACAAACGCATACGTAATATATCTTGTATACTGAATTTAACATTATTGGCACTGTCCTCATTTTCATCTTAAGAAATAGGCCTACTAAGGATGTCTATACAATATTATTATTAATTTTATCTCGCAAGACCACATTCATCAGTCAGGTGAACCGAATTAAATATTCAAATGAACAACACTAGAAGATGCATTTTTATGTATTTATTTTATTTTTATTATTTATCATTTTTGTTTCGGCCCTTGTTAAAAAAATCATTTTCATTGTAAACTATACATAGTCCAAACTGGCTACCGTTGCATTTTACGAAATGACTAACTTTTGAGGAATTTATTTCACTTTAGGCCTATATGTAACCTTAAAACGTATTTCAAAATGCTTTGTTTTACCACCGTTCATCCATAAACTTGCTATATTAAAAGCCATTTTCATACCAAACGTTAATTGAACCGAGATTTAATTTGAGAAAACAAAACATTCTAAGCCACGTTGTAAGACCAATCTTAATTGAACATTGTAATATTCATATTCGTAGCATACAATACAAATATTCGACAATCATTACTATTATAATTACCAGTATTAGCTCTACCATTATTTAAGTAGGAACATATTACTCTTGATAATGAAGGGGGATATATTTATTTAAAATACGCCTTTACTCGATGTAAATCCCACCTTTTATGCTCCTACCAATAGCCTAATATTTTTCTGTGATTCGTACCATATTACCATTATTTAGGATGATACCTACAGTACTGTCTGCTCTAACAATAAGGTGATTGTTTTTTTATCACACTACGCATGCTCCTAATTAACCATTTGTCTGTTGTGACTCCCCCTATAGTATAGGAAATAGACACATGATGGCCGCAATGACGAGAGTCATTCAAATATTAAATAAATAATATCATAATTACTATTATTTAAGTACAGCATGATAAATAATGTCTTTCTAAAGATAGGGGGATTTTATTTTATTAAAAATAACTTTTTTAATTCCCCTATATGGTCCCCCAATCTTTAGTTGGTTTTGATTCACTCTGTAGAAATTTCCCTTTCTCCTCTTTTATTCTCTTTTATTATTACTTAACCATTTTTCTTTCATTTATGATTCCCCCTATAGAGGAATTAGGCACATAATGGCACTGACGATATTTATACATCATTATCAGTTGCTAATTGGAGAAAAAAAATCCCATTTAAACTCCAAACTGAACAATACTTAAATATGTTGATGCATGGCGTGAATGACTCATTTAATAAGTTAAAAACCGATAGGCCTACTATTTAAAAAAGACTGGTACAGTACAGGCCCGTATCCAGGGGGGGTGCGTTGGGTGCAGACGCACCCCCCCAAGTCCCAAAAGGTCCACTATTTCCTCGGTTGGTATTTTTTCTTGTCTTGTTTAACTAAAGACAATATCATTATATATATACAAAATTTACATTATCAATGGTATACAAACAAAAATATGCTAATATAAAATGAAAAAATACCGGTAATTAAATTACGGAATCTGAACTGACTACAAACTCGATGTAAAACATGCGCAGTCGATCATGTGACGACAAGCAATAGCTTAGCGCTTCATGTACGCGGTACGCGGTAAAGTGTTTGCTGGAGAAATACAGACAACTTAACGTCAGGGAACACGTGTACTTTTTGTCGGGGAATATAATATACAGTAAAAAGCGTTCGCGTTCACTTCGTAGCTAGCTTCAGCGCCTAGAAAACCGCGACGTTTCATTGACCGTGAGAGTACGTCAGAGTGATATTATTATGCACTTTATATGCATTCATTATTGCCAGCGATCTAACTTACTACTAAACAATAGCTAGGTACGCACTTGTCTGGCGGTATCCCTTTGTACGAATCGTTCAACGTTGGGTCGAGACGCGTGATATCAAGTTTCATCCAGGGACCAAAATGTGTAATGTGTTATTTTCCAGGCGAAGTTTACCGACGGTTACGTCGTGTACTGCGTCGACGTAAGCTACACTACAGCAAAAACGAATTATGTTAATTGTTCGTTTGTTCACCAATTTTTTAATTTACAAGTAACCTTCTGTACCGTGGGGCACCTAAAATAAATTTTTCATCCATTACTAAACAAAAAAACATGCCATTTTCGCTTAGCCAACATTATAGCTATAGTTATTACATTTTCAATATCCTGTATGTCATGAATTTCTCACCACTCGGAAGTCCAGATGGTACGCATGCATACACCTGGGAGGAATAAACTTTTTTCCCCGACTGAAAAAGGTCTACGCTTGCGTTTTTTAAGCCTCTAGGCCTGATGTTTCCAAAGTATAAAATGCAATTTTTTGAAGACCTGCAGCTCTAGTTTTAAACATTTTCTTAGCTCAGCCCCAACAATAAAGCTGGTCATATTTCGAAGAACAAGAAGTACATTTTCCGGGACCTAACATCTCTATTTTTCAAACATTTCTTAGCTCAGTCACAACCCATGATAGGGACTTATATATTTTTTTTCATGTTTTGAAGTATAATAAATCCAATTTCCGGGACCTCCAACTCTATTTTTCAATATTTTCTTTGAACTTTTATTTTTTAAATTGAAAAATATGGATTGAAACCGTCATCGCACATCGTTTTTTTGCACGCAGTATTTTATTTATGCATTATAAAAAATGGAAAAAATGGCTACCCTAAATTTGATTAAAAAGACCTCAAATGACGCTAGAGAACGCGTTGCTTCCGGGGGCTTCGCCCCCTGGACCCCCACCGGGGGCCCTTGGCGGCCCCTGGCCCTCAGCCTAGTGATGCTCGCTTCGCTCGCATAGCCCCCTCGTCGGGGAATGTAGCCCCCGCGTCGGGAAGATCCTGGCGCCACCCCTGCTGAGTTGGCCTCATCATGAAAGCGTTAAGTTCTGGTGTCCATCGTTCAACTAGCCCAAGCCACAACAGAGAGTCTTACATCAGTCTTTAGAACGTCAAATAACGCAAATTTTTCCAGGGCCTTCGGCCCCTGGACCCTGACCGGGGGCCCTTGGCGGCCCCCTGGCCCCCAGCCATTGTTGCTCGCTTCGCTCGCACCCCCCCATTATAAATGCTGCATACGGGCCTGCAGTACATTATTAAAACAACATATGTTACCAAACGATTATATTGATTGCAGACTCGAAAAACTATTTATTACGTGTGTGTGATTTGTACAGCGCTGTGGATATCATTTCTCGTGGCTACCACATTATACATAAATCTTGAATTATTTGGGTATTTTAAATCATGAGGCACTTCATTGCTCGTTTTACATTTATATAAAAATGTATAACAATATAAAAGGTAAACATTTACAAAACAAGAACAGAACGCCACAAAACAATCAGAAAAAAATGTAACAATAAACGTATTGCACTCTTCCCGCCTTGTGTATCTGTTACGATTTCAAAATACTATTTAAATCTCAAAAATCGTAATCAGGGGAGTGAATGAGTGATTCGTCAATTAGAACATTAATACTATTCAACTATGCAACGTAATTAATCCTTCATTGGGTTCAAATAAACTCAAATTATATATGTAACATCGCAAACATTCATAATGCTACCGTACCGATACTTCATTACCAGTTTTTAAAATGTACATATTGAAGTATATTAATACTGTATCTATATATAAATTTACGTAAGGGCAAAAATCGGTAAATCGTGCGTTATTTCTAGAATGTTTACTCGATGGTATATAAAGTTGGTTCGTACTTTCGGTACTAATTTTAACCACCTGATGTAACCCTGTTTACTAATTAAATTGAGTTCGATAATTAGTTATTGACGATTAAAACGAATTTAGGTTCAACGATTTGCCCCAAATAGGGGTGTTTTTCGATCGTGGTATACACTGTCTAATGGATGTCAATTTGAAAAATACCCGCACACAATAATACGAGGACACTTCGCATTTTCCTATCTCCTCCTACGATAATTGTTTTTAATAGCTGAAAACCGGTTGAACAGTTCGAGTACACCATCATAATGTTGAAGACAGGCCGATTTTCTTTAAAAAATGCTATTTTGATACATGTAATATACGTTTTTACAAATGTATTGATTTGTGATGAATGGAACATTCCAAATTATTTGGTTTAACCATAGAGGTATAGATTTAGATTTATGGGCCACCTTGGAGAATAAACATAAATAGTATTGCAATGCTGTACAATACTGTTAAGGTATTAACCACTTTTGATCGCAATTTGAATCGCGAATTTCTTACTGTGAGTGTTGGTACTGTTAGATATAATATAAACAAATATACAAATAAACTTTATTACTGTGAGTGTGGGTAGGCCTTACTGTTAGATTATAAACATATAATATACAAATAAATAAACGTTATTACTGACAGTTGTTTCTCAACGTTTGTATTAATTAATAATTTAAAAATATATAAACGTACGTAGTGGTGTATCGTTACATGTACTTTACTATTTCAATCGACTATGACAGTGAGAGTTTTAACAAAGTATTAAATCGTAAATGTTTTACTGTATTTAGTGGTATATTATTTATAGGCCTATAAAACATTAAAAACAATATTTCGTTACTGAGTGGATAAGAATATATTTTAAAATGTTTCCTCTTTGTACCTATCTTCTTCCCCCATCCCTCAACCATTAATGTTACATACAAAACACAAATTGGGTTTGTTTAAATAGTCCAAATAAAAAAATTTGACTCATTTTGTTTCTCTCTCGGAAGTAATTCCCAGGGTGCTAATTTTAGCTGACTACATAAATCATCGTGTATATTTATTCGTTTCTGAAACCTCCATTTTTTTCTCGCTGGAAAATACTGTGTATTCGAGAACCATCTGTGGGCACGACCTAGATGGTACGCGAGCGAAGCGAGCGTGCCATCTAGTCAGACTAATTAACATAATCTCTCAAAACCAATACCACAACAATGCATTATCTATAGTATGTTTACATGTGCAGCGCTTGCTATATGTAATGCCGTGAATAAGTAATCCAAATCACAACTTGTTGCTATGGTAGCGTGTCAATACAGAGGAGGAGTAATAGTATTGCTTACCACACCTTTATCGTACTGAATGACTAATTCTAAAATTGTAACGGTAAGCATTGAAAATAACAATGTTAATTTCAATGCTACTGTATTGAACTAAATATAATGCCGGGTACTGTACTTAATTATCTTTCAATGTTAATTGATTGCTTGTGTAATTAACGAGATAGAAGGCGTAATGTTGTAATAAATTAGGTGTCTATTCTCTATCTCATTAATTTACGTTTTTAACAGCAGATAATAATGCCCAACTAAAACCATGGAGGAAATATATATCTATATATTTATATATATATATATATATATATATATATATATATATATATTTCCTCCATGCAAAACTAACATATTAATACTGTAAGGGAGAATTAATGCGGCTCTCCATTGTGTTGATGATGGGTTTTTTTTCAACCATTGAAAATTTAGTGCCATGAGCTAAAAATACGATTCGGTAGTTTGTTATGTATTATTCAGTTAGCCTACAATAAAACAATTGTCTTTTTTGTATTTACTTTACCAGTGATCAAAGAAACGGTTTATTTGTATCCCAGGGATCGATAACGATATGCTCTGAACTGCGCATGCCTAATCAGTAATTATTCTTCATGGCTTAATCTATAGAAACACCCATAATAATTGTTTTTGTGACTAAGGCTTATGGAATGGCAACGTAAAAGTATTTGGTTTATATACGTGTAGTAGCTAAACGTAAGGATGGAAACACGAGATTAATCAAGTGGTATCTCAATCTTTGTAGAGAATTGTGATGTACTATAGTAGGCATGTTGGTACGTTACTCATTATAAGTAGCTGATGTGGTAGAATAGTTAAAATGTAACTGGTTATTAGTGTATGGTAATTTTCCTAACATTCAGGTCCACCATGTTGTTCTTCATAGAACCAAAATACATAATATGAAACTATGAAAAGCCTCTAACAAACATTGTCTCGACAAATTTGATGAATGGTTGAATAACTTCAGCAGAAAGAATAACAAACTTTAATACCCAACTATAACAAAACTAACAACAAAGTAAAATAATGACATTCATATGTAAATTTTCATTTTTACTATTATTTGACAATGGCGGTTAAAAGTGTTTACATTCTTTGTTGAGATACGTGCTGTCATTTTGGTGAATATAGCTAAATAATTCCTCCATTATTTGTATCAAATACTTTTTAAATAAAGCGATACGGAAATGAACTGCAAAGATAAGACGAGCCTTGAAATTATCAGAAGCACAGTCTGCTTGCTTATGGTGGTAACATTGATAAGACCATTATCAGAAGATACACTGACTATTCCTGATAATATGATCTTTTATAGGCCTAGAGCGTTTGTGCAATTTCGAGTATTTTTCCTGTAGTTTTATTGTCTTTTATTATCTTAATTATCATTTGCCAAGCAAAATTAATTTCCATTTTAAGTGGACCTGCAATAAAATGTCTTGAATCTTTAAAATAAAGAGAGTAACTTCAAAGAAACAATACTATACTGTATAAGTATTTATATTCTGAAAAGTGATAAACAGGCCATGAATAATCTACTGTAGCCTACATGGGTTAAAGGTTGTATTCAGTCAAATAACTGTTCTGTATGAATAGGATTTTTCCGGATTGTGGGTTATGAATTTGCATGTCAAAAGATTCAGCTCAGTGACTTTTTTTATAAACGTCAGCTAGACGAAATATTTTACTGTCAGATAATGCCATTTAATAATCATGATTAGTTATATATGTCCGGGTGTTAATAATTTGCAAATGGGGAAAGGAGGGGTTTAATCCTACCTTAGGTCCATGATCCTATCATTCTATTTCCACTTTATAAAGAGCAGAAATGAAATTTACAAAAGCTGCCGCTTATGGCGAGGTTCAATAATTTCCACTAATAATGTGTTAGAATTGGCTTGAAAAAATAATCTTAATGTTGATGATGATTATGTTGTATTGTAGAGTTCTTTAAATAATGTCCAATAACTATTTTTCTAGAATGTTCCTTTGGCGATCAACATCGTGTAAGTCTGGAGTGAACCAATTAGTTTGATACCCGAGTGATTAACAAACGTCAGATTTGAACCCAACACTTTCAACTGATTCAGATGGCACGTTGTTGCACTCCATATCATTTTGAATCGTCTACAACCAGTCACGTTTTTATACCTCACGGGGTAAGTTTCTTCTTAATTGCTATACCTGTTGTCAGAAATTTCCCTTATTAATATACATGTGGTTTAATATTACCACAATTGAACGACGTATAATTTCAACGGATACCATAACATATTTTTTAAGGAAATTTGAGGTTTACTTTTTAGCTTGCAAAAACAAGTTTGAAAATAGCACAAACTGAACCGATGTTTCAGTGAAGCATGTAATTCAATGCGAGCCGAATGTGGCTTAATTACTGATATGATATTAAGATAATTGTTCCGGAGGATGGAGACATAATCAATCTTAACTACGCAACAGTTTCCGGATTGGAAAAATGAATTTGAAAACATCTTATTGACACCTACTCAGTCGCGAGTTATCTTTTAAATGCCTGAATAATGTTACTGTTAGTTTATACAATGTCATTGTAGACCGAATCAATGTGAGCCCACGTAGGCTAAACACAATAACTGAAAACACTCCCTTATTATCATGATGCTATTATTAGAACTGTTGTGGAATAATAGAAACAGACAGATACTGTACAAATACCAGACATTTGCGTTGCAACATAAAATAACTATATTGGTGATACTTAATGCAGAATAGCAACCCACTACCCCCTTATTAAGCAATATCTACAGTTTTCTCAAATCTGTTTAATATGAACTTAAGACTTTTAAAATCAGGTACATTATTTTTTTAGAGCATGAATTTTCCATATTCAATTTTCATAGAATAATAATTATATTACTGTAAACATTTCGTTGGTCTTAACAATTTCAAACGAGATTATTGCATTTCTAGAAAACGTTAACCAATTATTACTTTGTTGTAGGATCTTGTTAATACCCTTATGAGGATATTATTGTAGGCCTACTTATACAAACACCTATATCCACTTAATAACAGTGGCCAGCACAAATCGGCTAATGTAAAGTATTGGGCTGCACTGTAAACTGCATTTTAAATCTCTGGTCATTACGGTTCGCAAAATTAAAAATAAAATATACCGTACGGTTTTTATTATTGTATTAAACACAAGTTTAACGTCATACCAGTTGCCATATTGACGGCAATCATTTAAAATTCATAAATTGATTTAGTATTGTTATATTTCACCATAATTGTTGACTTCACAAATAGTGGCAATTTACCAATTAACTTTACGTTCTTTGAACAAAATTGTGAACGATGATTTCATTATGTTTGTATTTATTTTTGAAATTTACAGTTGAATATTTAAATTATAATATGTGTTGTATATACGTAATAGCGTTACCGTAAATGGTACAGTAGGCAGTTATTATTGAAAATGTCACAAAACGGTGGACTAATGAGATTCCTGTAGTCGTAGGCCATTGTTTGGTATTCGACTAGTTCATTTCAGATTTCTTTATAAATCGATTATTCACAAAGGCAGAATTCGTTTATTTCTTTTATTGTTCACCTGTAAAAATAATTCTTAACACATTTTTTGTTGAATATGCCATTTTAATGTCATCTAATTACTATCCACTTTGACCAAAATCGAATGATTATTTTTATCAAGGGGTGAACATGTGGGTCACTTAGTAAAAACGATAGGTCACCTTTGCCATCATCTGTAGCTTTTTTTTTACCGTTTTTGGTAATGAAATAACAACAAAAAATGACAATATTGTGTCCTTCTCGTGATTCACCTTGTGGTTGTACGCATTGCTGCCTAAAAAGCAATTCTATCTTGGAAAAGATTCTAATTTATTATTACGGATATATGAGGATTAAAATGTTTGTATTAATCAAATCGTTGACTTGGGTATGAGTTCGTGGTGAATATGGAACTATAGGCCCTGGTATTCTTCTGTATTGTACCGGTATTGATTATCTGTTAACGTCAGGCTGTTTAACATCCCGAAATACTACTTTTCATGCGGATATAGGGCCTAACCTGGAATGTTTACCTCCTACAATTGTATTGTTATTGAGGTTTAAACACAATTTATTCAATTCTGAAAGTCAAATGCTCTTAATAGTGCTGTATATGTATCAATTGATTCACAACTGTATTTTTATAATACCGCCATTCTCCTTCCAGCTCACACATGCTTAATATCTGTATCTTCGTTTAGAAAATGAAGTGAGGCCCAATAAAATGTACAGTATCTTTTAGTAGTTTTGTTAATTGAATTTATATTAGGCATGTTTGAATAGTATTATACGCCTGTTCGTTTTGTTAGTATACATGAGTACGACATAGAATTTGAAAAGAACATCATTTTACCTCAAACAAAATAGGGATGCTATGTGATCAGGGAGGTACCTCAATGCTACTGTGTTGATACGCATCTAAGCCATATATCACCTACTGTATTTTATCTACACTTCTGTGTTATGAGAATAAAAATAATATTAATAAACATATGAGCCTTAGGGGAAGGGTCACCCACATTGTTTGAAATCATCAAGTGTTTTAGGAATGCTGACCGTCAAAATAATCTACAGTATTCGTTATGGTTTCTGTTATTAATGTTTGATGGGAAAATTGTTACGGTATTTCTGTAGATGATATAAATTTGATAATAAGGGTATATCATAATAACAAGGAAACATATGAAAATCTAAAGTTTGTATAAATTCAAGATTTTTCTCTTCAAGCTTCAAAATGGTAGCTTTGGATTATTACGTCATTTTGAATTGATTATTATTCAACTATTCATAATAACCAGCATTGACCTAAATTATAATAACAGTATCATGCAAAGACTGGTAGACGTGTCTGTCAGATACCTATTGAAGGTTGTGTTTTTGTTAGCAATTCTCTGCTGTCATTTAAATTATATGCATAATTTTGGAGTATTGAAGGAGTTTTGCTAGGTGAATAAATACCTCTTTTAAAACATCAAAATCCTTTAGTATATACGTCACAATAGTATTAGTGGGTTTCTTTATATGTAACTGTTTGCTATATACGCTTCGTGTGTTTTCTATAGATGAGATCTAACGTCATTGGCAACCACTATTGTGTTGCATATTTTTCTAGGGTTGTTAATGAATAGAAGGTGCAGCGATAGAAAAAAAAACATGACGGCAGGCTTACATACTCATCAATCAGAATCAGACGTTTTGTATAATAGAGGCCTAGGACAGCAATGTTCAAATCTCTAAATATGATTTGCTTGTCACACTTATTATTGAAAGAAATTCAATAGTTCGAAACACCGAATGTGTAAATAAAGTCTGCACAAATAGGCATAATAGAAACGTTTTAAAATGCGAATTGGTAAAAAAGAATACGTTGTAACTTATACAAAATGATAATTGACATTCTGGAGAGTAAAAGTTAACAATTCTCTTGTCAAACCAATAGAGTATAACACTATAGAACAGATTCAAATTTCTAAAAAATGTAGATAATTTGTAATCATAGTATATACCGCATAATCAAATTATTATTTGTTTCTGAGTATTTGATAAACAATATTTGTGAAAATGATACTAATAAACTATGTTACCAGTACTTTAATTATAACTGTATAACTATGGAGTCCTCTATGATATAACCTACCACTGGATTTGACTCTACTTTCTGCATTCTAATAATACAATCCTGTAATGATAATAGGCCTAAAACGAACGAATGACTTTTTAGTATTATCGGGTTTTTCTTCAATCGATAATTTTTGTACTTCAGTGATAAAATACCATTAGAGAATATATTCGAATACAGTCGCTTCTGGATTCGATTTGGTACTATGTAAATAGAATCAGCTATTCGCATGCAGGTGAAATGGTTCACATAGAATTAGAAAGTGATCCGAGTAAATGCCAAATGTTTGGTTAAAGCAATCCACATCATACAATAATTGAAATCTTACCTGTACAAATATGTAATAGTAAAAGTCCTAGAATTACAAACATCAAATTCGATCCCATTTTGTTTTTAAATTAATATAAAATGTCCCCTTGGCGTGTTTAGTCCCTATCGTCGTAGTGTCATGGATCGAGTATTCGCAAATAACGGACCAATTGTTGAACCATACTTGTTATATACTCGGTACCATTAAACAGATTTTTTCATTGTATTGATGAATGACTCACTGTTACGTATCCACCCACCTAATAAATATTCATAGGAATAATTTATGCTAATTAAAAAACACTAATTAAATTTCTAAGACATAGAATAAATCAATATAAAGTAATATCAGCAGAGTAAAACAATATTTGTAACGGTTAAGTTTTATTAAATAGAAAAAAAATACATGAGCACTTAAGAATACCTGTTGCAGAATGGTATAACCCATTCACCCTTACCTTTTAATGTAGGATTATCTATTGATCTGAATTAATCTATTGTATGTATTATGATTCATTACTATTGGGTTTGAAGTCATGAAGTAACCAATAGAAATATAGATAGAGGTGTTGCTTATCAGTTTGTATTAAAATAAGACACCGGAAGCAATTAATAAAATGCTTCTGTCTAAGGAAGGAGTATGTTTGCATCATTTGGCATTTTACTTTGAAGGTCTAATATTGACAGTTTGTAACCTTAATAGGCTGACGTGTTTGAAATGGTGGAATTGTGGCTAATTGATCAATTCATGTAGAAAATGTAAAACAGACGTAAAAATACATATTACACATTTTGCGAAGGCTTAAGGAAATGAATTTTTTTTAATAAAAAACACAGTCTATTCAGCTTTGTCTTTTTTCTTTTTTTTTATTCAATTTTCTGCCATATAGGACAATTTTCTGCCACTAACGACAGTGTGTACCACTGATAAAAAAGTGATGACCAATAAATAAATAAAAAAAAATACAATACAACAATGTCTACAACAGTTCATCCCATGCTAGTGATCCTCTAACACCGCGCGATAATCGACTGTCCTAGCCTTCATCCGTGCAAGTGAGAGTATTCGGTTCATCCCATGCTAGTGATCCTCTAACACCGCGCGATAATCGACTGTCCTAGCCTTCATCCGTGCAAGTGAGAGTATTCGGTTCATCCCATGCTAGTGATCATCTAACACCGCGCGATAATCGACTGTCCTAGCCTTCATCCGTGCAAGTGAGAGTATTCGGTTGGAGAGAAGTTAAAATACAATGTTAAAATAAAGTAAAACAAAGAGAATTATAGTATATTAAATGCATTTATTCGTTTTTGAAATTCATCATAGATTATGATAATTGAATACTATTTAATAGTATAACTATTAACATAGGCCTACTACAGTACATAAAAAGGAATTAAACCTGAGTAGCATACATCGAACACATCAATGTCTTGACACCGTACTTAATTGTGTTGTCATTGTAGGCCTAAATATTATTTTAATTTCGTTTTATTGCTTTTCTGTAGGCCTATACTTCTTTTATTTTTTTTTCAATTTAACCAGTGCAGCTGTTATAAATAACTGGCTCAACAAATTTAGAATCAAAATAACATCAGCCTATATGCACATAATGATATATTATTTTCTGATTATTATTTTTAATCGATTGGATATACCCAAGCTTCCTCATAAAAGGAAGGGACGAAGGATGTTTAATTGAATCAAAGATCTTAGACCTTGTAGATGTGTATTTACCTGGAACGTAGGATGCAATGTATGTAAAATACATGTGGCGTAGGAAGAATAGGTCGTCGGCATTGAAGTTAATTATAGTTAAAATAGTATTTATCATTTAGAATAAAAAGACATACGTAGTCATTGTCTTTGTTGTGTATTTATTCAATTCAATAGGCAATTATTATTATTCCTATTTTAGGTAATAATAATATTATACTAACGTATGATTACTTTGTTTGTATCAAACCTGTTAGTGGCGGTAATTATCGCTGTTGGTTTCGATTGAATAAAATAAAAAAATAAAAAATATTATTATAAATATAGTTTTGAACAAATAAAATGAAAGAGGAAGAAGGGAGACAATTTAAATACAACCAAGTAGAACTGTATGCCTTTTTTAAAGCGTTGCAAAACTATTCATTTTGATAGTGTAGATAGAGCTTAAGTTTTGTCATCATATTCTTACTATAGCAGCGATATTTCTATCCACCTTTGTGACTAGATTATCTGTATTGTATTAATTTTTATTTGGCATACATGTAGGCCTCGCTTATATTTCATTGGTTAAGTTACGCATTTATATTTGTTATATTTACTGTTGCCTCTAGTGTTTACTGTACAAACAAAATGTGCCAGGCGAAAAAACTATACCAGTATTTTAGTATTAATCTGAAACAAACAACATGTAAGCCTACTTCGAAATTTAAAAATACAGCTAGCCTAGTCAAATTATTAATACACAAGTTTGTTCCCTTTATACCTCATTTAAATTTGTTCAAAAGTCATGTCTGATCTGACATCATTGTATTAGAATGTGTTGAACACAAATCTAGAATATTATGTAATTGATTTTCTTCTGGTTAACATGATATTTCAATTTAACAAAGACGGTAAAAGAAAAGGTTATTTTTAAAATTATTAGTAAATTTAAGCAAATAATTGGAAAGGGAAAAATAGATATAAATCCAATAACGAACCTACATAGTGAAATAAATGTGTTAGTATGTTTGTGTGAAAAATAACAATACAAAAAACACAGAGATCAGCAGATAAAATATTATTTACAATGACTTTGGATGTTTTCCATTATTGAAATAATAGCCTGAATAGCATTAAAAAATGAATTTGGTTTTAAAAAAACCCAACAACTTTCTAAACTGTCTCCCATTTATTTAATAATTTTGATATGCTGCTTTATTTTTGGCTGTTCAGAACGAGGTCAGATTTGCATCAACTGTCACATATGCTACCGGTTGCCTGCTTTATGGCGAACAAACACTATTTTCTATAATTTGTTTCTGCAACAATACTTTCCAAAATTACATTTTACAACACAAATAATTACGTAGAAATATCACCCACGGAATTCCGGAAGTAGATCAATTGAAAGTCGAGTTGCAAACAATTTTACCAAAAATGGCCTAAAAGCAAATAAAAGACAATAGGACATTGTGACTCTTAAACTCGGGTCTTTTGTTGACGTCACGTGCTTATATGATGTGTCATTGCACCTCACTAAAAGACTTATTCAATTTTTTATATGATATTGAACTATTGACTTTTGGCTATACCCTTAATCAGTGCCAAAGAATGCAGAAATTTCGACACTATCAACATTAATTACTTACACTTACACTTACTTTTCAATTTTAAAAATACACGGTAAGGTATTAATTTATTATAAGATATATTAACATTTACATCATCCTATTTTCTGTTCAACAACAGTTTCTATCCCTAAAGGTTAAATTTTCCCCTAGTATAGATTATTATGTAAAGACAATAAATACAACAACCTATTAAAAACGGCTACGCAACATAAATTGAAACAATACTCAGTAACGTTTTTTATTACGTTACAAGTACAGCTCTACTGAGCAGCTACTATCATAACAAGGCCAACAGCCATAATTCGCGTGCTAAAACGCATAGTGATACCGGACCGACAGACAGACCGACAGACCGACCGACCGACCGACATAGTGAACTATAGAGTCGCGTCCACGCGACTAAAAATATAGATAGATAGATAGATAGATACATACTGAAATAGTACTATTATAATAGGCTAAAATATATAATAATCTGTTTTAACCATACATGGCTGTAGTCGCGTGCTTAAGTTAGTGTTTACCGACCAACCGACCGACCAACCAACCGACCCACATAGTTGCACGCGACTTATAATGTTCTTTAACTTTTCCAATTCCAATAGCACGCCCTCAATTTTTCAACTGCGTACATAGAGATCGCCCTCTACTTGGACAGATCAGTCTTTTTCTTTTTGCGACAGAAGCAACCTCTGATTATCCAAAAGTCGATGGCTTCCACAAACGCCACCAAACTTGCGCCAAAAAACAAACCGAGAGCGCCACCTAGATCACCTAGAAGATAAACAAAATACTATTATTAAAAATAAGCCTTAAGAAATTAAATAAAGGCATTCACTGATGGCTATAAAAATAATAGTAATAATAATAATAACCAGACAGCGCCAACAAATGAAAATTGAACCTATTTTGAGAAAATAATAAATTAAATTATAAATAAAGACATTCCGATGAAGAGATTCGAACTCAAACTTCTGATTATTAATAGGACGCCCCCATTCCATAAAGCTATGTCTACACTCTATCAAACTAGTGTGATGTGCCCAAATATGGTAGTGATACGCCCTAATATGGTAGTGATATGACATCATCATGTCCATATATGAGCACATCACATGTTTTGTCACATAAGGTTTGATAGTGTAGACAGAGCCGCACACAGTTGATGATCTATTGTATTCAAAATGTGTCTACTTACATACTACTGAATAGAATTCGTACGCTTTCTGTTCCTTTATTTCTTCTACATTCAGGGTCTCAAAGTATATGTCAACTCGAGCCAAATTGTCTCTAAAAAAAAATAGGAACAATCTTAAAATGTATCAACTATTGGTTAATAATGAATGATATTTATTATTATTATACTAAAGATCTTGTTGTAATAGCGGCATGAACAAGTTATCGTTAAACCCCGTTCGGTCGCGGAGCCATGTCAAGACTTTAAAATATATCGCTGATTCATTCGGTATATTCGGAAAAAATAAAGAGAAAAAATAGATTGGAAAGCGTTAAATGGTCTTCTTGCTAATATATGAACTCGTAACAGTCATTTGATCTTTTGTCTGGCTGCGACAACACATACCAACAATAATGTACATATTCTCCGCGGCGTGGTGTCTGTTATTAAAGAGCATGGAACTGTCGCAGCCACAGATAAACCTTTAAACTCCGGAGCTCTACATCATGTTGCTAGATTGCTTTCGTCTTTACTAGTTTATCAAATGCTAACAACCCTCCAAAACAGTTTAACTAATTCAACTAGGGTACAGGACTCATCCAGTATTTTGACAACCAAGTTGATATCATTGATAGGGATGGTAATCATTAGGTGGTATATTGATGATAAACACGAATATTACAGATACGTACTTCATGTAATCTCGTGTCAAATGTGCCAAATCATTGGTCATGTAGGTAGCAGTTGCTTCTTTTACACAAGCATCTCTCAGATCCGAATATATATATTCGTATACATTCAGCAACATTGTATACAGTAGCATACTTGCCTCTTCATAGGTGTAATTTACTTTAACTAAAGTTGTTAACATTGCACCAGTTTGGCTTCTAAGATCTTCTTTTGCCTTTTCAAGCGTTTGATTATAAAACTCTAAGTTAACTTCTGTAAAATTCGATTTATCTTTAACTTCATACAGTATTATGTCACTCAGTTCATTTGTAGTGAAGAATATCAAGTCGTAAGACAGAATCGTGAATTGATCGTAAAATTGTTTTTCGTATTTTTCGTAATTTGATTGTAATATAGGAAGGTCTAATTGGATTAGAGCATGATAAGCGAATACTTCAACTTGTGATACCACATCTTCACAAATGTCCATTTTTGTGTGCTCCATTCTCTGTCTACAAAACAAAGTTTTAATGTCATGTAAACGGAATATAATAGGCCTAGAACTAAAAAAATAATAATTTTGATAAATTTTCCATTTCGAAAACAAGTAAATAAATACAGTAAGTAATTAATACTGGCACTATTATTATTATTATTAGAAATATACGAACTGTAATGTTTTCAATAAATAGGAAATTTGTATTTTGTAAATTATCAATCCAACCCTGAGGAAACCCCTGGTTATTTTAAAACATTTATTTATATTAGGCCTACTATATGTTTTTGAATTGTATCAACTTTTTAAACTCTTAATGTTTATTATTTATGTTGTATTAGAGAGAAAACCTAATTGAATTTCCCAATATTTAACAATATAACATTCATATGGACAATTTTTCTGAAATATAGTTGAATTGAATTCTTTAAAGCACTTTAAAATATATATCTATAATAACTACAGTGTGGTAGTAATATTTCAAAAACAGATTTCTCATGATTATAGTGTTTGTTATACTTACTTGACGGAAAATCCTAGTGCGAGGGCATAGTACTTGTAATTGTTTGTAACGTGAAATGTCTGAGGAACCCCGATTGATGGAAACCCACTGTAAGAATTTGACCTCAAATAACTCTCTGCCATGCATGCTTCCTCACAAGTTGGTGTGCAATATTCTTCGCGATGTGTGATAAATTCGTCTGCAAAGTTAATAATACAATTAGCATTTATCTTTATTCAAAATTAAGTTGTCTTTGCACGGATACGTTTCAAAGTTAGCAGCACCACGTTTAATAACAAACTTTGTAAGAATAACAAAAACAGTAATATAAAGAAATACTTACTATATTTTGGAATGTAGCATTTTGTTAGGTTTGCAGGAGAACAAAACGGCTGATCAGAATCTGAAATGATTTTTAAAATTGTTATTTTTAATACATAGCTAATGGCATGATTTATTTATGATTTAATTAAGTAAGATTTACGATCAAATTGAAATATAGAAATATTTTAATATATTTAAATTCACAATGTATATAAAACAATATATTTTTTAAGGTTTGTATGGCGAAATCAAATGTTGATATAAAGTTTGCGTTACACCACGTATAGTTCTGAAACTGTTGAGTTTTTCGACGTTTCGATCAATATACTTTGATCTTCCTCAGGAGTGAAAACAAATAACAATATAATTAAAGAAATGTAAGTTTAACCCACAATATTAATAGTGGACATGAAAAGAGAATAGGTAATAGAAGATATAAAGATTATGTAATAAGAAAGAAAGTAGCCTAATGTATCTTACTTCCAGGGGTATAAAATGTGCGACATCCGCAAGCATTCATGAAGTAGTTTGTTTGGCATTCAAGATAGCATCTTGATTGAGTGTAAGATGCGTTCTTGTAATACTGCAATTGCTTCGTTCCTTCTGCAACGCATTGACCGTGTGGTGCTGGTAGCATTGTCAACTAATAAAATAATCATGTTTTTAGTTAATTACTAAAGGACAGGCATTTTAGGATAAGGATAAAGGAGACTTTTCCTCTCCTTGAGCGTGGATTATTTATCATTTTTTTAAATGTCGGTAACTCACAATGTCGGTAACTCACAATTCATTCATTCTTGTTTCAATGTGGTAAAGTATGTTAATTTCCAGTAGGTTTTACACAATGTCAGTGGTTGTTGTCTTTACAATAGGCAATTTAATAAACCTTACATTGTCTGTTGTAAGAGTTAATGGTGGTTAATGAATGACTATATTGATAATTATATTAAATTTCTGAATGATTTCCTTCAATTATAGGTTAAAAGCAAGCAATAATCGACCTGTATTTTACAACGAACACGACTTAATTGAAGTCGGTGCTAATGTTAGTAACAAATACATTCTCGATAATTATTGCGTAATTTCACCTCGTGATTTGAAATACGAGACTGATTATGCATTCATAAAGTAGAATATAAAATACGTATGTTTCTCCTTCGAGAAGACCACGACAGAACTCCTGTACAAATGTCTTGATTCTAAATTGAATTATAATTGTGTTAATGTGTTTCTTGATCACTTTTTTCGTTGTAAGATTCCTGTATTAGTTAATTAATTTTTTACGATATTTTAAAGCTATAAATCTTTCTTAATTTGAATGTATTTTGAACGAAATTATCAACATTTAATCTTTAATCTGTGTTATCAATCTGTTATTTTTACACTTGGTTCGAAATAAACAATAGAATGATTTCATCCATCGCGCAGTTGAAAAGACTTTGCGACACAATATTTCATAAAGAAATACAATATCATTAAACAAACTTAAATCTTACGCTTTGTTTTCTTAAGCCAATCGATGCCCTCATCCCTGTGCCAACATCCACGCCTGAAGCCTCTATATTGGGAGAATCATGGTAACAATCAATAGCAATACGAAATCCAACATTTTCTCTCGGAGCTGTTATGTACTGCACATGCTCTACGTTGAGTATCATACTTAAGCCATAACGTTGTCCTAAATACGAAAAAAAAATCAATAATGATTCTATACTTTTATAATACAGCCTTGCCACAAGTCTAGTTATTTCGAAGCCGTTCGATGCTCAAATAGTATACGTAAGAAACGCCATATGTGCCAAAATATTTATCTTTTTACTAATATTAAATCAAAACTCCGTCGGGAACCAGACTACCAATTCCTGGGTCATCAGGCCTGAAATAATTTAAAACTACAATGTTTTGATTTTTAATCACTGCAAAATCAAAATCAACCAATCCCAACCAGTTTCTTATTAAACTAATTTTACGATAATTACAATTTTAGGCCTACCGTACCGGCATTTTTAATTGACGTCATCGAAGTAGGTTGGAATACGTAACATGCCCCGTAGTTGGTGAACTCCATCGTAAAATTGTCTGCACCGCATTCTACCCCGTTGAAAATACACCTAAATAATAATATTTTAAAACGCCCAAATATAATGTCTTTAAAATTAATCAATTAAATGTGATAAGATTATCATGAATAATCCTAGGTCATTCGTTTATCCTCACGTTGAATTTAAGTTGATATAGGAACATTAAGATGATTAAAAAAGTTCATTTGGTTTTAGCTATTCATAATTATTATTAGTTTATAATTCTTTTTGATGAATTAGAGTGTTTGATATTATATTGCCTTTGTCATTGTTTTTCTTATTGATTTCTGACTTCCTAAGATATAAGAACAGGTAATATAACCCTGTAGTAATTTCCTTTGTCATTAGCAAAGGATAATATTATCATCGTCTTAGTAATTAGGACATGAAATGTGTTTTCAGGTATCGCAAGTTTCCAAAAATGATGATTAAATTTGCCAATCATTGCCATCCCCATCATGATCATTATCATTATCGTCATTATCACCATCATCGGCATCATCATCAGCATCATCATCATCATCGGCATCATCGTCGTCATCATCATCATCATCATCATCATCATCATCGTGGTAGTCATGATGGTGGTGGTGGTGGTCCTTGCCATTATCATCCTCATCTGCATCGTCGTCGTCGTCGTCATCATCATCATCATCCTCATTATCGGCATCATCGTCGTCATCATCATCCTTATCATCGTGGTAGTCGTGATGGCGGTGGTGGTCATCATCATCATCATTTGCATCGTTATCATTTGCATCATCATCATCATTATCATCATCATCGTGGTCATCATCATCATCATCATCATCATCAGTTAGTATCTTTCTTTCTACTACAACTATCGGATCTTTACATTTCTAACATATCTTTCATCTTGTGACTATTGTAGCGAATAAATTCTTGCAGATTGGAATTGTCTGGGTAGGTTTCTCCATCTAATTCACTTGAATAGCTATCGTTGATAGTTGAGGTAATCCCTACTTCTGGCATTATACTACGAAGATATTGAAGTCCAGTATCATAAAAAAGGGCGTAGCCTCCTAACAGAGGTGTTACGTCATCAAACCTGTCACGATAACATTATATCTTATTAAATCTAATCTATACAATTAGGGTGATATACGTTACTAATGTTATTATATCACTATACAGTTTATTCTAAATTATGATCAATTTTCTATAATAAATTTAGTTAATAGCGAAAATTATGTTTATGCGTTTAAAATTTGATAGCAGAATAAAATATTCTCTCTATTCAATGAATGTAAAACATTCGTGATAAAAAAATTAACAAACGAAATTGCTAGGATATATGTTGGCTTGTTATAATATGATTTAAATTATTAATAAAACCACCTACTTGAACATATTAATATTGCACACTGTGACTTTCGGAAACATGAGTTCAGATTGTATGACGTATTTCAGGTTTGTGTTCGTTGGAAAATCAAGGAATTTGGACACCGATGAGTTCAGTTGGTAAACAAGGCCTGTCAGTGCTAGGATCAGTATAATTATCCACGCTGTCCTAAAATGTATTTTAAAAAAAATATGTCAATGTATTTTTGAAAAAAAAAAAAACAGTGTGTAGACCTACAGTAATATTTCTTTAATTTTATTTTTATCTTTTAATTGGCCTATAAAAATAATGTGATTTATAAGTTTCTATTTTTAAATTTGTAAATATGATTTTTTGATATTTGTACAATTTTTATAGTAATTTTAAGTTTAACTGAATTATACAGTAATTTACCTCCGCAAAGGAGGTATATGTAATCGGTAGCGTGTGTTTGTTACTTGGCCAAATTGAAAATTGGCGAAGTATGCTGATTGGTGCGGTTTGTGTGTTTGTTTGTTTGTCATCAATCTAGCGCTCACAATCTTTATTCGAATGACTCCAAATTACTACCATACATGTCACCTGGTGCAAGGACGACACTGCCCAATTTTGGTGAAAATCCGGACCACTGTCCCAATTTTGGACCACTTTGTAAAATTATTTTCAGACCTGCTAGTGTTTTCAAAAGCCGGTGAGCAGTCTTAAATTAACAAGTAAACTAAAATTGCATTTTCTCGAGAACTACCGTACTTGTCCAAATAGCTTCATTTTTGTACAAGAGACAAGAATTATAATTTTTAATCTTAAAACATAATTTGATTTAATGAGCACGTTTTTTTATGCGAGTAGTTTAAAAAACCTATTTCTTTTCAAATTCACTCGTTTGATTTTCGTGTTGCTGTTCTATTGTTAGTCAACTGAAGCTATTGTTAATTGAAAGGCTTGTTACATAACCATTAACCCCCAAACTCGCATACACTCGCTTGTAGTGAAATTAGCTTAAATCACAAACAGCATTAAGACAAACACAAATATATATATATATATATATATTTTTTTTTTTTTACCGGAGAAATCTATGTAGGAGAGTGTTACAGTAGGCGGAGGTGCACTTTCGGAGTAGCTTTCTAAATATTACTGTATCATAGGCCTTAATGTGTTTTTTCTTCGTTAATCTTTGTTTTATGTGAATTATCAATTTCCTATGTAAGCTCTTCATTTCAACTATGAGTTGTATTTTGAGTCTTTTTATACCGATTAAATAAAAAATAAATAAATAAAGATAAAACATATAAAATTCATAAAAATAATATAAACATAATTACATAATAAAATTAAAACGAAATATTTTCTTTTTAACGAAGGGTAGAGGATAAACAAATCGTTTAAATACAGAATTCTACATTAGATATATTTATTGATAATAAATGATTCTTATACCTTGAATGAACCAATCATTGAGAATGCAGTGGTAATGTTATCATAATTATATAATATAACTTCATTGAAATTTATTGAGCTCCTTTTTAAATTAGTTAAGAATTCATTTCAAACAGTCCAAAACCTCTCCCTCAACCCTTTCAAAATACTGAATCCGCAATTGACCGGCACATTCCAATATACATTATATAATTTGAATTGTATAGGCCTACTTTTTGGTTTTAAACATATTAATTATCTTACCTTCTACTACAGTTGTTTTCACCAGTAACGTTTTTAAGTCCATGAAACGACGTTTCATCACTGAAAATAGCAAACTTGTTGCCACAGCATCCACGTTTAGCATTTTCTTCAGTCCCGCCGTCCACAGTGACCGGTTTCTTCATTTCCAACGTTGCGTCGTCTGCCAACCATGCACCAGGCTCAACCTTCGCTAATCCCCATGCCTCTGCTATTTTATTCTGTGTACTTCTATTCGTAATGATTGACATTTCGTTAGTTTCCAAAATATAACTTGGATTTTGATTGTCAAACATTTTCCGCCGAGCGTTCTCATCCCCAATGTGCTTTTCCATAGCGTTAGAAATGTATTATTCAGTGTATAAAAACACTTGATTTATTAAGTCCTTTAAAAGTGCATTTGTCTTATTCTCAATAAATACAAGGCGACTTTGTACACTTTCTAGCTCATCGTCAATAATGTCTTAAACCCGTTTTCCACTATGCAAATGTATTCGAAAGCATTGGCTTATACGCATGCGTATTCATATTTTCATCTACCATTTATGACGAGAAAAATGCGTAACCAATCAACAGGCTTTTAGGGTGTGTTAGCAATTACGGTAACGTGATCCTTCTAACCTTCTAATTGATTCGCTTAGTAACTGCGATTAAATTTAAATCAAACTTCAAACATTTATTCTTCTTCCTTAATCATATTGAACATTTATGGCAAGCCTTGTAGGTTTCTCAAATACCTCGTCAACATTGATCGATTTCTTTGTCTACGTCATGATAGATATTACCGTGTACACAGGTTTGATTGCAATTTGACTTTGAATGCAATCGATTTGATAATTTAAACGTAAATATTTGAAAATTATAAAGTTGATATAATTCAAATATTATGCCAATAAGTGATTATTGATTTGAATTAGCATATTACTTATTAGATTGTGAAGGCAAACAGTTGTTGTCTCAGTCTGTGGTATAAGCAACTCTTTGAACTTTAACGACAGCACATTATCACTGTTGTTGCGTAAGTCTCTGTCCACGGTATTAGAAATAAGTCTAAAGACACCATCTGGTAGTTAAAGTCATTTCTGGAAGTTTAGATCCGTCTGGTAAGGTCAATCTATTTTCGAAATTGGTTTAAGCATGTCGAAGTCAGTCTCGTAAAGTAAATAATCTGTCTACTAAAACTGTGATTTGATACAAATACAAATTCACCATTTTTATTATCTTTTATCTGTGCTTAGAGACTAATTTATTTACATAGTTTTACAAGAATACCGCCCTGTGATCTTTATTCACAATTATATAAAATTAAATACAAAATCATTAAATATTCTGTTTGATATCAATCTGAAATGATTCATGTGATCTCATGTGACCATTACGTCAGCACCACGCGCTCTCTTTTTTCCAAGGCAGCTCTCGCCTTTGCAGCATTTTCAACAAATTTCTGAAAGAAAATTTGATTAAAAACATGATTGTCGTTTTCACACTTAAACTTGCATTACACTCAGATACAACTTAGTAGTGGATCTTGCTAAACTGATTCCACTTTGTATAATAATATTAATAATAATGATATTGATTATTATTATCATTACACGATAATTGTATAACATATTGTGCAATCCGAAAAGCCCACTATGTAAAATGCTAGCCATGCAAACAAAATGAATCAATAGAACATACCATCAGATTCTTACTCATGTAGTAAGGTTTTACTATTCCATCGTTGGCCTTACAGTCTTCGCAGAAACACAAAAACAATGTATCGATTGCCATCTAGTAATAACAACATTAGTCTTGTTTAAAACCAGCCGATTGTGCAGTCGGTCGCTTAAGCCTAACTCAGAGAGCATCTTAAGCCTAACTCAGAGAGCATCTTAAGCCTAACTCAGAGAGCATCGTACGACGAAGCCCGACAAAACGTCTTGACGTCGTCGGTGCTGTCTGAGTTCAATCCTGACGAAACGAGTCGTTTTGAGATAGCGTCGGGCGTAGTTTTTAGGTCGTCGGGTTTTATTTCTTCCGACGAGACGACCCGTCGTACGACGCTGTCTGAGTTTGCCTTTAGTCAACAGTCAAGGACAAAATCGTAATTATTACCTACGGTGTTCTGATCGGTCGTTCTGTCATTTTCTTTAGTAATTTAGTCTTTCTCAATTAAAATAATCATCAATTTTAAATTTTAATCATCATTTAATCGCATTGGTAAATTCTTACCTCATAAACGGACAGAAAAATATGGCTGATAAGGAGGGCAAAGATGGCGGCAAGAGCGATAGGCACAGCATAGTAATTGACGTCCGGGTCATCCTAAATTGTAGATAATATTAGTGTTTAGTAGTGTTTAGTAGCTGTCTAAGAAAAAAAAGTATTACCCGAGCAGGGAGTTGTACAACTCCCTGACCCGAGGCTGCAATGACACAGTTTCCCGGGGTCTTGAAATAATGTCAACAGTTTGACATCATATGCAACACATTTGACCAATCACGGCGGGTTTGAAGATACATTACTTAATAACGTTTTTGCGTTCCTCCTGTGGGAAACAGCTTTAACAGGTGGTTGTGCAGCACAGTTGTACCTAGATTTGAATTGAACTAAAGGAAGCATTCTCAGAAATACAACTTATCAAAAACATTCATATTCACCTGTAAAAATTCCAACCCGATGACGACGACGGATGCGGCGACGGCGACTTTTCCGAGAAAGAGCAAGAAATCTCCAACTGAATTGATGGCAGCCACTCGGAGAGCGTTGGATATTAACACTGCGAACGCCTCCTTTGCTGCTTTGCAGAAACTGTACCCATGAATTGCTTTGAAACGGAAATAATGAGAGAAAGACATGTTAAATATTGTATTTGATAATGAGATCCTAGATGCTGAATTATATGAACCAATATCACTGTGTTCTCTGAAATATATGTCACTCAATATTATGTAACTTCAGATAATATCACTCCACATAGGACATTCGATTACTTAAGAGCTATTTTTACGATCCAAAATGTTCAAAGTATAGAGGCAACAATTGGTACCGTACGTCTTAAGGGTAACACATAACATACTCATAGGACGATATAAATATATTTTTTGAACTCTGTTTGATAGAATAATAAAGTTAAATGTATTTACCAATTTCAATGTAGGCATTACGATTGATGAATTTTAAGACCTTCTCAAAACACCAAAGACAGCATTGTAAGCATTTTAATATGTACTTCAACAGTTCATTTTGTGATCCTTTCAGTCTAATGTTAAAAAAAAAACAGCATTAATCTTAGTTTGTAAAGTAGTAGTAGGGATCTTTAGATTTGATTGCGACAATCCAAGAAATTAATGTTTCAAAATAACAATAACTGCAGTCGCGTGCTCAAGATAGTGTTTACCAACCGACCGACATAGCGAGCTGTAGAGTCGCGTTGCACGCGACTAAAAATGTAGGGTATTGCCAGATCGGATCTCATATTACGTCGTTGGTCGTTGACTAGAACTAGAATCCGCCAAAACTGAGTCGAGTTACGCCTTTGTCTACACTATCAAACTATTTTGACAAAGAAAGTGTGATGTGCCCAAATATGGTAGTGATATGCCTAAATATGGTAGTGTACATATATGGGCACATCACATTTTGTTTCCACATAAAGTTAGATAGTGTAGACAAATCTTAAGATCAAAATGATTTGATGTGGCGCGCGTAATTACATTTTAAAAAGTAGCATGAATTTCTACTGCTGTAGTTACATTATTAAGTTGCCATTCGATTATATAAGATAAATACATTTTTCAATCAGGCCAGTAGTTTTATATTATCTTTTTGAAACTCGAAGAAGGTAGACATAATTACGTACACATAATATTCACATTTACAATGATTAGGAACACATGAGGAACAGCAATATTAATATATTATTGAGAACATTAATCATGAAAAAGCACTTACTTTGATTGGATGTATCCAAGAACGAATCTTGCGAACATAACCAAGGCGATAAGTAATGATCCGAAGGCAATTGAGCCAAGATGGTATCTGGAAAAAAATATATTGGAAAAGAATTTAATGTTACGATATGCTTTCTACAACTTCCATACACCCTGTTCGCCAGGGAGTCATTTTCCGTCAAAAATATTAATATTAAATTGTTTTGAATTGCATTGTTTAAGACTACTGGTAATAACACATTATCCGGAATAAAGTTAAGTGAAATAATAAATATTGTTTGAAGGTTTGCATGAAGAGATCAATATGTAGATATAAAATTTGTGGTACACCACGTACAAAGTTCTGAAAAGAACTGTTGAGTTTCTCTACGTTGTCGTTTCGATCAATTACACTTTTATCTTCCTCAGGAGTAGTGAGAATGTAGAGCTAGCCTAGAAAGTCCAGAAACAGGGAATATAAGTGCAATTGGGTGGGACCTGGTGTGAAATCTAAATCCAATTAAATTAACATACTACTACTACAATTAATTTACTAAAATAAACTTGTCTATTTATTTATCTCTATTTACCTCAGAACACGGCCAACTGAGCGCAAGATAGGCCATCCCAGCGTAGACTTGTCTCGCGTGAAAAACCAGATAGAGATAGCACTGGCGATTACAAACTGTTGGCAGGCTATCATGAACTGTGACCCCCAGAACAAGCCAAACAAATGGTACCACCACATATACTGTCAAATATAAATCATTATTAACATATTGACAAACTGAAACATAACGTACCAACTTCACCAACAAAGATATAATATTGTCCCCCCTAAAAATATATATATTTTTAATTTGTTGTTGAATATGCCATTTTAATGTAACATAATAGTTCACTTTCATCAAAAACTGGATCGAAAAAAAATGTAATTTAAAGCAAAAAATACCTGAATTGTCTGTCAGTGTGACAGTGTTCTTTTTTTTAAGTAACCTTTTTTTTTATGAGTGAAATAATTATTTTTGATGATTTTTTTCAACAGATGTGAATAACTATATTAAAACTGCAAAATAGAATATTCAACGTCTGATTTTATTAATCTCTATTTTTCGTTTTGTTTGGGGACAATACATCTTTAAGGAATACCATTTCATACCATTATTGAGAAATATACATTTGAAGTTGGTCCAAAAGAAAAGAATTAAAAATAATCTTTACAAAGGAGGCATATAGTGTAGTTAATGTAGCTAATGACTGGAGGTATTCGCTTTCGATTATGTTGTGCTAATCGATTCAAACCAATTGTACCTATCGCATAACTATAATACTGAAATAATATAAGTAATACTGATAACAATTGTTACTACTGTATAATTGCTCCTTTGTGAAATTAGAGATTTGAATTGATTTGTGAAATTGGTTTGCGTTTTACGAATTAATACAACATAATTTAAAAAATAATTAGAATTTTGTTCGAATCGATTTCTAATAATACAAAGCATCAAGGAATGAAGTATTATTTCCTTTTTTGTTAGATAACGACTTAAAAATTGATTATTGCATTATATACTTTCATATAACATTTTTCATTTGCTCAATTCTCTTCCAAATTCACTCAAACAAAATATATTTGAATTGTACAATTGCAAATTAGTACCGACGCAGAAATTGATTATTAGCCTACATTCAAAAAGTTTTGTAACTGACATTTTTCATTTACGCAATTCTCTTCCAATAACACTCACTAAAAACAGGTTATAATTTATTTGTATACAAATTAGCAATTGCGATAAAGTTATATTGGATATTGGTTTTGCTGTGGAACGTTATAGAATTATTGCCAATACCTCAATAATTTTCTCTTGTTGGTACTCGACCCTTCCGTCTTCTTGTGCAACTGGCTCTCCTGATGTTGTAAGATAGAGAAATACAGCTATCCAATAGCAAGTAAGGATTGCTAGAGCTAAGAACGTCTAAATAAAAGTAAAACGAACATTTATTTGGTATTATTTTTTATCTTTTTGTTTTATTCAAAAAGCAAAAACATAGAAAAAAGAAAAACAATAAAGATAAGTGTTAATAATTTCACGAGCGAAGTACATTTTAAATGTTATTGAGCGCTAACGTTTTATGTTTTACAAAACGAAGGAATTTAATGTTTTCCTCCTTTTTTAATAATTATATTTTATGTGTTTTGACTGTCTTTTGCTGAACTTTCTTCTTCTGTTTCGTTTTGTGGATCTGTGGATGTGTTCGCTATCTATTTGTATTGATCTGTGGATGTGTTCGCTATCTATTTGTGAATTCGTTGATGTTTTATCGTTCTTCGAAACCTTGTTGCTCTTATTCTGCATAAACATCCGAATCAATTCACGTTTACAGCTTTTACCATAAGCCTACTTGATATAATCACGGAATTACTCCATGATATAATGATGGTAAGATCTTAAAAAAGAAGATTTACTGATTGTTGTATGTAATCCAGTCGACAAGACCCATGCGGGAGGAAGTTTATAGTCAGCAGACAAGAAACTGAAGTTGCTGTTTCTTGTCGCTAGAAATGATACAGTACGAGAATCGTATGTTGCTTACCCAGAATGGTTGAAGTAGAAGCAATGGTATTGCACCAATTGCCTTGCCCGATTCTTTAAACAGCGCCACCACTAGTGCAATTCTTTTACGCATAACGAACAGTAACAGCAGTAAGATAACCTATAATAAAAACAAAGAAAACGAATTGAATTTGTCTGGGAAACTAAAAGTTAAATTGACCAGCAATTTGTGGTGCGAAATGTCTGCAGTTTATTAAATTACGGCAAATATATTGTAAAATGAAGTTATTCAAGTTTATACTTTCATGTTTCACGTTGACAATGAGTCAGTCTTGGCGAGCATGTTTGAGAGAGAGATTTAGAAAAGACAATAAAAAACAAGTTAACATTTACCGTAACCCCTGACGTTACACTGGCGTATATTAACATCGTCTTCACATTCTGTTTATCCGAATCTAGTTGTTCTAATACACAAAAGAAAACAAAAACATAATTATGATTTGTAAAAAAGTTGCGTTGATGAAAAGGAATAGTACCGTTAATAAATAACGATTTTCTCATCTTGGTTCGACGTACGCACAACCTACAGTACGTTGTTGTCATTTGACCAATCACTATCGACAGATAGATACTTGCGTTGCATTGGTGTCCATAAATTGTATTTTAAAGAGTTGGAGCTTGTGTTCACTGCTAGTATAAAATAGCGCGTTATTACATAAAAATTACCTTCGACTGGGATCTCATCTAGATCTCTCTTGCGTAAGAACCATTGGTACCATAGGTAACCACTGCCACCAATACTTCCCATGATAAAAAACACTACCATAAACCAAATCACCACGCCTGCGAAGAATCTCAGTACAACCATCATCACAATTGCAAGACCTAAAGAAGTTTGTTAAACCGTTAATGTATACATTTTCAGATTACATAATACTTTGATTTCAAAACCTCCCGCCGATAAGCGAGTATCTAAAACACGATTGGGTATTGAACAACTCACATTTTCTGATATCTTTGGCAGCGCCATGAGCAATGACTGTTGGAATGGCGCTATATAAATCGAACGATTGATTGATTGATTGATTGATACAAACTGTGTGATGATAGGTGAATGGCTCTATGGTACCTAAAATCTTAATCTTGTTCATTATAGTTGATGTTGAAAGTTAAGTCTTATACTTATGTATTTATGTCTTAGCCTTTTTTTTTCAAGAAGGGGCTGAAAAAGAGTTTCATTGATCATTAACTCAAGAAAGAGCATTTTATTTTTTATTGTGACTCACCAATGGAAATGGCACACAAGTAGCAAATTTCTCTCCAAGATGACTTGATGTCTGCTAACGCTTTCTGAAAGTAGATGATTCAATATAAGTCTATCTAAACTTCCTAATCAAAACACATAATTTGGAAATGTTTGTAATGTAATTGCTCTGTTACCTTGAACCACTCTGTATTTATTAATTTGGAAGCTTCTCCAATTATGGATGAAGGAAAACATCTATATAACACGCCATCACTGAAAAAAAACCCAATAAAATCAATATTGAAGATAAAATTATTCGTGTTGTTTTTAAATAAATCGATGAATAATTCACTATCAACAATCTATTCATGGGTAGCCTATATTAACATTATTTCATCATGGATTCAATTTAAGAAAGAAAATGGTAACTTGTGAGAAATACTAGAAATCTGTATAGTGCTAAACATTTAAATTACGGTAATTCTGGTATCTTACTATCATAGTGTTTCAATTGGAAACAGGTAGGCCCTAAAGAAAACAACTAACTAAAGCATAAACAATGGTCTTCTATCTCTTCACATCATAATTCAACGTCTCTAATTAACGAACCTTGGGGAGATCGGTAGATCGGGACAGTCATCAATATCTCCAAACGTGATATCGGTGAAATTTTCAACTTCGTACGAGCAATATGAGAGGCCGATATCGGCGTATGCCTCCAGCTCTTCCATGGTACTGATGGTATCATTTGGACAAGCAGCCACACACAGTTTCTTACTGTCTATAGATCCAGTTAACGCCGTGTCCTCAAAGTAAAATAAATACCTGGGGAGAAATGTAAGCCATGGTCATATTGATCGAACTTATGCTTAGCAAAAAAAATGTTTTAAAACATATTATTGTTCATGTCAAAGTTCCTTTCATAAAGACTAAAGGATTTACTGGTTTGATAAACAAAGCTTTCATTTTGCACTTAAAGCACGGTTTATTTTTTAGCTGTATGTTATTCAAAATGTTAATTATAAATGGAAATTAAACTTGAATCCGGATGGCAGGTGTAGTAGGTGTAATACAAAATATTATACATATGTATTGAGATGTACCTATGCAACGATCATCATTCGTGCATCAACGTACCTTTTGTCTTTCATATTCAAGCCGGAAAGCTGTACACCTGGAATATCTTCATTTTCCTGTCCACACACGTTGCCATAGCTATCGACGCCAAATATTAAACGTTCTGGTTGGCCGTGTGTAAATGAAACAAACGCTACATAGCCCTAAAGATTATTGAGATTGGTCATAAAATATTTTATAATTTGGAGAGCGGGAAACACGCCCAATATCCTTGCATGCATAATTAATTACCATGACGTAGTTTGGTCGTCGTTCGTCTAAAATCGAAAGCTCCCTACTATTTTAATTAGAACTACACCACTCTCTCTCTCACTCATGTCCCTACACCCTTAAACACCTCCCCACCCAGTGTGGCACCAACAGAGGACCCCGTCTGGAATAGTTGCTCCTTCCAACCCTCCGCCCCCCCCCTTTCACCTTTCCGTCGGATTGACCATGTTTTACGGGGAGAAAAATAAGATATTTTTTGATTAAAATAAAACAATACCCTATTGAGTGTACCCAATTTAGGAATTTAGGAATGCCTTCTTTAAAAGTTACCCCCAAATATGTTATATGCCTTTTCTCCTCCCGTCGAGAAAATCTTGGCGCCACCGCTGTTCCCCCACCCGCACGAGCGTTCTTACCATTCCACACCAGAAAGCCAAAAACAAGATACAGCAAAGTACGTCACGGCATTGACGGTTGTCAACGACGCCATCGAACTCTTCGTCGACTTCACTGTCAGCCTACAAGAGATGAAAAAAAAAATAATGCTTAAATAAATAAAGGAAAAGAAAACAACAATACAATATGTAACTGAAAAGTAAGTTACATACAAGAAAAATAAGATAGGCCTACAGGACAAAAACACATGAAAAAACAAGGACATAATATGGAACTACAATATTTGACTGAAAAAGAATCTTTAATCTGCAATAATACTCGTTTCATTAAATCTTTAAAAACAAAAAGCATCTAGGCCTACACCTAACAAAAAACTAGATACATGGCGCAAACTGTCTATATTATACAGATATTGTAACATTTGAGCCCATGGTTTTATGGGTAATCTAATGTTTTTGATTTTCTTAGTATATGATGCCTTTTCGACCAGTTACGTCCTCATACATAAGTTTATTAGGCCCTATTTTCTGAATATTACCAGACCTTACTTTAAACCAGGAAGGCCACACTTCGCGCGAACAATGAATAGGCCTGTTTACGCGCAAACAAAGCGTGGTTACCATGTCGCAATTCGAATTAAAACATGAAAAAATTATAAGAATATGAACAAGAAATATGCCTAGGCGCGCCTATATATATTATTATAATACAAAATTCATACCAACATAACATGTCTTGTCAACTAAACCTAATTTTATTTTTGTAATGTGTAACTCGGTAGTTGATCTGTATCTGATTTTCTGGACTGAGTTTATGGTGTCGGTCAAGCGCGTCGAGCCATCGCGTACACACACGTCACAATATAGTGGCAGTGGTCATTGTTATACTTTACGTCATATAAACCTAAATAAAATTATTTTTTTTCTACATCTCAGGCCTACCGTACCTCCTGGAGCTCCAGGAGGTAGGCCTACACACGTCACGTACGTAGTCTTCCAGGAATTGTAAAATATACGTCTTTTAAAATATAGCTAACCATTCTGTACCGTAACAACATCTGAACTTACCCTAAATGGCCGAACCTTGTTATTTCCAGGCATAAAACTCATGCTAGCGGCGAGTGATTAGGCTCTCCAAACAATCATCTGTAAAAGAATTGTAGGAGATACAAATGTAAAATCTAGGCAACCATGCTCTGTCTATGAATCAACTAATGAACCATTAAATTAAAAAAAAAACAGTCTTGAAGACTCGTCGTAAGCAAGCCACTTCGTTTAAAAAATAAATAGGCCTACTATAATGTTATGCAAAACTGGGGCTTGTTCACCCACCGTTTGCTTCGTTAGTTTCTCCAGTTATTAATATTATATGTATAGGCCTAGGTATATTTCATAATAGCGCCTAGGCTAGGATAATAAAATATTTCAGACAATAGGTCGATCCTAGGATAACATACATAATTCAATATATCGATTTGTTGACGCAAACAGCGCACAGCAGCAATACTTAAATACCGTATCAATTCTTAAAGCCTGTCTTAAGATATTGACGTTTTTGCTTTTGTAATTCCCAACATACTGTGTAACTGTGTAGCCTTGGCTAATACATTTTTGTTTGTTAATTATTTCGAATAGGCATATTCCACTTCATATACATATTATAGACCTAGGCTATGCCTGGCTGCCAATTTTTAGTGACATTATGACGAATAATGTTAATCATGATTGTTTAGTGGGTCGTCTAAGCCCTTGGCTAATATCATGCATTATTAAAAAAAAAATTTAAACGGTGCTCTCATAAAAAGACTAGGCATACAGGCCCTTTTCGAAAATAATAAATACAATGAAAAAAAATACCTTAAATGTTTATTGGGTGCATGAGAAGACAAATATTTTAGCTTAGGCCTGCATTTATTCTGTATTCTGAAACACGCAATGTTTGTGCGCGTATCGCGTTGGCATTCTACGGCGCTTTGATTAAAAACTAAAGAAAATAGATTAAAATCTTCTTAAGTCTGCTTATAATCATACATGATAAGAAACAGACAACTTCAACTAAATGCCATTTAATGTTGGTTTCCGTTTTTGAAAAGGTCGGTGTGAGGTCGAACCAGTTTATAATTTCTTGGACTACGATTTGTATTCAGTCAATATAACATTAATTATACATATTTTCAAAAGGCCTAAAGTAGAGATATTTTATTTTTGTGAAAGTAGAGTAACACACTATCTGCAGGAATTTTATTGTTGCTGCTTGATAATAAAAAAACACCCCGTTATTTGTACTTTATCAACACTACTGTATGTATTACAAGACAAGTAGCTATATAGACCTACTTATACTTACTCTGTATGACAGTGTTATGGTTTTTAAAAATTATGAGTAGGTCTACTTACCTAGAAATGTTGATACAGTTACTGAATTGAAAATAATTTATTCAAAATCCAGGACAAAAGGAACTCATGAACCTCTTTTTTCTTTGCACATTGTCTGCATTAAATGGTTATTGTTTTCAGAAAAAAATATAATGTGAGACCAATAAAAGGAGGAAATAATTATTATCGATATAATTTCTTCGCGGTGGTTGCCATCCATTTAGCCTCTTCCATTTTGTCGTCAGGTAGAGAAATGATAATTAATTCATTTTCAGAATTGTAATTTAAACTGGAGTAGGCCTACATTTAAGATCAATTTTCTTGTGGATTTTACAAAGGCTTTTAAAAGTGTTTTTATTATACATTTATTTTTATCTTCTTAAATTTCATATTTCAAACTTCATAGTTAAGGGTCTTCAAGATTTTGCTTTTTTTTTATTTTGTTATTTATTTGTATTTTTATAAGAATTCGAATAAAGTCAATAAATCAATCACCTACTATTATTTTGACTAATTATTATTTTCATTATCATTGCTCAAAATTCAGTTTGCGATAATATTATGAGAATATAATAAATAAAATGAGAGGTGGTTGATTTTCATTATGAATGCGTATTATTAATAAGATTCTACACTAAACCGTACTATCGTTGATGCCTAATAAGCATAATCAAAATCATAGTCAACCATTTTAGGAAATCTTTCGGCCTGGACACAATCATGAAAAAATAATGTCACTATTCAGGAATACGAATTATCCTATTTCCTGTCTCTAGCTGGCTCATACATTTCTACCTCATATTGTTGGGGACTCTTTCCATTGAAACGAACGCAGGAAATGTTTTAAACAGCCAATCCCGGCCCCTTAGTATATATATAGTATAACTATGTTCAGAGGGACACCCTTAGTTGACACGTTGATTTTCGAAAAATTCTACATTTTAATTTTCGAAGAGTATAAGCTAATATAAATAATTAAGCAAACCTACCTTCGATCTACTCTCCTTAGCGTTTATGGCTGTTGTACATGTGCCTAATAACTAGACACACTTACAGTTGTAGTAGGCCTATATAACGATCACAAATCCGTCAGAATCCCGGACAATCCCAACATATTATGACTAAACCAGACGAATTCTTTAAGCTATATTTAAACTTTGTATAACTTTTGATTCACAAAAACAAATATTCCTGAGCCAGGAAATTAAATCACAGTCTGACTTAACCGCTAAATAAGTCAACCTATTGGAAACACGCGGCGTGACAAATAGCCGCTGCGGAGGAAACCAAGACTTTATTATTATTTAGTCAGTACATTTTTTATTATTTAGTCAGTCTCAAACAATTACCTTGTATTTCTTCTCGCATTGCATTAATAGTCAAGGCCGTAGCGAAAGGTTAAAAACAGACGAGGAAAATATGCAAATATAATTATTAATATAAAATATGGAGAGAATTGGGGGGTGGGTGGTGAAAATTTAAAATTTCAGACGATCGAGGCGATCAAGCGCCGGCTACGGCCGCCGGCTACGGCCGCCCTGATAAAGGAAATTTTAAATTATAAATTGTTTTTATTTATTATAAACTATACTATAAATTATATAGGGGTGGGGGGGGGGGGGGGGGCTTCTACTCATTTTATTCGCTCATCTGGCTGGTATAATTCTGGGGAATTATTTTGCCCCCAAATTCCACAATTTACCTAACGGATGTCACTTACATTTGATTTACTGGTTCCTGTGACAACACACTGGACCTAATACAGCGATGTCATATGAGTGGTAGCCCCCAAAAGGCCAACATTTAGTTTATTATTAAGCTTTAGTAGTATTTAGCATTGTACAGTATCAGTAGAAATAAATATATACTCTGAATAAACTTGGAAGCTTAACCTATTTGTGTTGTGTGTAAATAGGAATAACAAACCGTCGATTTGGTAACAATGTTAATGGTACACACCAAATTGGATGTAGGAGGTTAACATCACCATGGTATATTATAAACAACATGATGTTTCAGTAATGTATCAACAGACCACTGATGAACCTCTGATAACAAACGTCACTTTACGTTTCCGGTTTATTATCTTGAATTCAATTTCAAAGACATAGACATCGCTTTATTCATCCATAAATTTGGAAATTACAATTTCTTGGTAATACAGAGTAAAATTAATCAATATCATAATTATAAAATATAACAATATTATCAGTACGTCGTCATTGTTGGATTGTTCACTCATGCATGCATCCATGGTACCATAGCTTATTAATAATTAGTTCTTCACTCTATACTCTCCTTCTTGATTCTCTCTTCTTTTAGCTTGGTTGTCAATGGCGACGCAACGCAAGCACGTAACGCAACTTAAGCAATGGATTACAGACAATATCTATTTTCATTGGTCAACTCCCTTGCGTTGCGCGTACGTCCTTGCGTTGCGTTTCTAGTGGGGAGACCTTATTTACACCTATTTTACTCAATGGATTTATATTATACAATTTTTTTTTTTTATCAAAATCATTTTTAATTTCCTGTATTGAGGGATCTGACCTGAGAAATTTAGTTATCATAATTGTAGGCCTGCTGCTGCAGGCTGCAGCTGCAATGAGGTTCCTAGTCTCCATGATAATATTTAGTAACTACAATTTTAACTCACCTTTTTGTAAAATTAAAGTTGATCAACTTGAGTTGTACGTACCATCACCAGTTCCGAACACAAAATGAGCCTAAGACGATCTGGTAATGTTTTTATGATAGTCCATAAATTGATATCTAAAAATAGGTCTAAGCTTTCGCTCCAGGGGGTCCTGCTCGGATGATACATGAAAAACAATACATTTTAATGAGTGTGGAAGCATACAACGTATGTAGTGTTGCTATAACAGCCTATTGTTCACTGACACCGTCACGCACTGTAAAATAAGCAACAGTTGTCTTGCGGCTAAACAAAATAATATCTGTCATAAGTCTAACTGTTTTGTCCCACTATTCGTAGAATCAGTATGATGTGGGCTCCTAAAACAGTATTTGGTGATAAGGCGCTGGAGTATGTTGATAATTTTACGTACTTAAGGCCATATTTTAACTTCGAATCTAAGATGAAACAGACATAAAACGCCAATATAGATCTCTATGTATTAGAGGTAATGTTTTATGTAGGACATTTTCATACTGCTCCAAATCAATCAAATGTTTTTTGTTCAGATCATTGTTTTAACATGTACTGTTCTCCTTTATGGTCTAATCATTTTTAAAAAGATATCAACCGACTTAAAGTTTGTTATAATAATGCTTTCCTGAGGTTGTTGGGACATCCCAGATTTGTTAGTGCGAGGAATTTGTTTGTGGAAAATAATATTCCATCATTTTATGAATATTTGAGGATTTCGACTTACCAATTTCTTACAAGAATAATGAAAAGCGAAAACAGAATGTTAATTTGTATATATAAATATTTGTTGATGGATTCAAACATGTACTACAAATGGAGAGAGGCATTTATACCAATAGATAAAAGTTTTGGTCCTCTCTCCTTTATCTTTTTCTTTGTAATGTATTATACCATAATGGACAATTGTCTGAAATAAAAGTTGAATTGAATTGAAATTATACGTTTTATTATTATGCTCCGCCTCACTTCCAAAATCCATAGATTAAAATATGCAGTACTCTATTGTTGACCACTAGACTATTATTTTGTTTTGGTTGTATAGTCTGCCAATGCGTGACGTTTTTATAGTCTGCCAATGCGTGACGTTTTTATAGTCTGCCAATGCGTGACGTTTGTATAGTCTGCCAATGCGTGACGTTTTTATAGTCTGCCAATGCGTGACGTTTGTATAGTCTGCCAATGCGTGACATTTGTATAGTCTGCCAATGCGTGACGTTTGTATAGTCTGCCAATGCGTGACGTTTGTATAGTCTGCCAATGCGTGACGTTTTTATAGTCTGCCAATGCGTGACGTTTGTATAGTCTGCCAATGCGTGACATTTGTATAGTCTGCCAATGCGTGGCGTTTTTATAGTCTGCCAATGCGTGACGTTTGTATATTCTACCAATGCGTGACGTTTTTATAGTCTGCGCCAATGCGTGACGTTTGAATAGTCTGCCAATGCGTGACGTTTTTATAGTCTGCCAATGCGTGACGTTTTTATAGTCTGCCAATGCGTGACGTTTTTATAGTCTGCCAATGCGTGACGTTTTTATAGTCTGCCAATGCGTGACGTTTTTATTGCTTACAATTTTGATTTTGTTTTGTTACTACACAGGCTTGTTTATAAAGATGATACTAAACGGTTAACTACATTTTTGAACAGAAATCAAAGGTAATTATAACAGTTTTCATCCTAGAAATTATGAAATAACAATCCATTCTAAACCGCTGTTGGTTTCGATTGAATAAAATAAAAATAAAAATAAAATTACACAATGCTCAGCAATTTGAATATAATCATTACGATACACTGCGATGTTATTGTGCTCATTGAATGACGTCACTTGATGGGAAGTTGATCGTTGTATTTTATTTTGTGTTGTTTATATTCATTTTATAATTATTGATTGTTTCACCGTATTTTGAGAGCTGAGATTGATTCTATCTAGTGTATAAACTCGTATAAAATAAATAAAAGGACCGAACGTCTAGTAAGTATGCCTGAAATATGGAAAATAAAGCGGCATGCAGATATTGTCAGAATATTTTGTTTAATTCAGAGGATAGACACACATCGAAAAGAAAATTATATTATGAGTGTGAAAAACTGGCTTTGCGGTTTACAAAACAAAAAGTACACCGTCGTCCGGTAGATATAAATGTTTACATGTGGCGTAACAGCATTCTTAAAAAGTAATGCTATCAAGGTACTGTCTGACGTATAGGTGGCGCTATCTACTGTTATGATATGGATGAATGCTTCTGAATCTGCTGTGGCCTCCTGTGAGAACCGAACGTCAGAAGCGGCTCAGTCAGGCGGTGATTTGACGTTTGCACTCTTGCTTGCACTCTAGCCTAGCCCTAGGTCTAGCGATTTATTTTCAAAATGGCAGAGGAAGAGAATTTCTACATACAACTGTCACCAAAACCTACAAGATTTGAACCAGTCACAAAAGTGTCAAATGTATTTTTTGATGAAGCTAAACGCCAGGTAAGAAGAAATGTATACACGGCACGGCGGCACGGGACGTCACGTCTTTTTCAGTGTAGCCAGCCAGGCTAGGCTAGCCTAGTGGGCCTGGCCCTAGGCTAGCTAGCTAGTAGGCTATAGTTTTAGTAGTAGTAAGTAGAGAGTAGGCTGGCGCCCAAACTGGGACCTGTCCTGTGGATGATGGGACCCTACCATCTAATAAATAAGTAAACCAAGGCTAGTTTAATAATAGTTTACCAAGGACCTTGGGTGGATTGCTATAAAACAGTCTTAACTGATGGTCTTAACTCCCCGATTAAAGCCGGCTTTATCAGATAGACGGTCTTATTAATAAAGCCACTCCTGATAGACCATTGCTATAAAACAGTCTTGGATAAGACCGCGTAAAGTAACAAATTGAGGGCGTACTTTGCGCGTAGAATACCAAATAAGGTAATGTTCGTCACGCTTGTTCAATTCACAATCATAACAGTACGTACATTTCTACGCGAGAAAATCCATTCTAGGCCTAGGCCTATATAAGAATAAAATCACCGTTATTATTTGATTTAACACTTAAAACTCGTTTAATTGGTTGTAAAAGCAACAAAAAGAGAGGTTTAAGACTGTTTTAAGACTCCTTCGAGTAGGCTTTAATTTTAAAGACCGTTTACAGGTCAGACCGCGGTATAGCAATGGTCTATAAATAAAGACTACTTGCTACGTCACGAATTATAGCCGGCTAAGCGCTAAGACCGTTTATAGACCGCTTATAGCAATCCGCCCCTTGACATTTTTAGTAGCGACCTCTATGGTTTGATGTATTTTTCTAAAATATTATAGCGCCCTCTATTATCTGGACATGATTTTGTAAAAGTTGGTCTGACACAACATACATAGGCTTAGTTACTAGACGATAGGTTCAGTGGGCAAACCAAGGCCTATCATAATATTATTGATAAACTAATAATATAATGCAACCTAATATTATTGATAAATTAATAATACTATTATTAGTTTTTGTATACGAACATTTTGTCTGAATAACCCAACAATCAATGTTTTTTTAGGTGTTTGCGGTGCGTTCAGGTGGAGCCACAGGAGTAGTTGTCAAAGGTCCAGATGATAAAACCAGCACAAGTTTTAGGTACGGTACTGTAATTCACTTTTTTTTTCTTTTGACCATTTTGTTTCAAACATTGTGTCACTGCTAGGAAAAAATTGGCTCGTTCTTAGTTTTTTCTTGTTAGCTTTCCTTTGAATATTGTTGTTTTTTAACGGCCAATACAGTAGGTTTAATTTTATGGTAACTATATTTATTATTGGTGATTTTTTAAACCAATTTCAGAATGGAAGACAAAGGAACCGTGCTGTCAATTAAGTTTTCACCAGATATGAATATTCTAGCAGTTCAAAGGTCACCCAGGACTGTGGTAAGAAGTAGAATAACATTGAATTTAAAGCTCTGTCTACACTATCAAACTAGTTTGATAAGGAAAAGTGTGATGTGCCTAAATAATGTTATTGATATGCCCAGATATTATAGTGATATGACATCATCATCACATCCATATGTGAGCAAATTTTTTTGTCACATAAAGTTTGATAGTGTAGAAAGGGTTTAAAACTGTTCTAAAATTCAACTCTTCTCTGCTATATATCCAGTATGCTATATATCTGCTACATATCCAGTATGCTATATATCTGCTATATATCCAGTAATGTTGTTCAGAATGATATAGCATAACATTGTCTGTAATTGTTGTTTACTAATTGACATCTATTACATAACATCCAAATAAATAATCATTAATAAAATATATTTACTTTCATCAACAGGAATTTATAAATTATGTTGATTCCAAAGTGGACAATGTTGAATATTCTCAAAGTTGTAAGGTAAAGTTTTTTTTTATTTTATTGTTAATTTTTCTAGCAAAGCAGACAATGGAGGCTGGTGTGAAAATAACATATTTATGTATATTTATCAATTCTGTAATAAGTGTATAAAGTAAAATAAAGAGTATATGTTTACTTATTTTGTATACTTTAAAGATGTATTGTCCCCCTAAAAAATTAATTCTTACAATTTTTTTTTAATATGCCATTTTAATGTCACCAAATAGTTATCCACTTTGACCAAAAATTGGAAAGAAAAAAAAAACATTTACCTAAAAAAATGGAATTTAAAGCAAAACATTGTCCAATTGGCTGCCAGCCGATGGGTTTTTGGTTGAATTCAGCCATTTATTTTGTAATTTTATAAGTGAAAACATAAATTTTTTCCATTTTTTTTTCTACAGAAATGATTAACTTTATTAAAGCTACAAAATAATCTATTCAAAGGCTGATTTTATTAATCTTTATTTTTCATGTTTTTGGGGGGAAAATACATCTTAATGTTATAATATATATATATATGTAGTGTATATTAATATTAGTATTAATAATAATATTTTAGACAGTATACATTGCATACAGTATAACTGAAAGTATTTCTAACAATATAGTACTATTTTAAATGTATAAGTATTGGTCTTTTACTATGTTCTTATAGGGTAAAAATACAAGAATTATTGGTTACAACTGGACTAATGAAAATGAAATTGTTTTTATCACGGACCATGGGATAGAACTTTACCAGGTAGATTTTATACTTTTAAAGCATACTGTAATTTTGATAATTTTACTAAATTAATGAACACAATTTGTTATTATATTAATGTGTCTATTTTATAATGTTTTATTTGTGTTGTTTAAAAAAAAAATATCTGCATTAAGGATAAAAAGTAACCTGAACCTAGAATCACACTGCTGACAGCAGGTGCCCTACCAATATACCATTGTTATTTTGATGGTATAATGTATGTATCAATTTGCTGTGTACTTGATAGGTGTACCCTGAGAAGAAGAGTCTTAAGTCGCTGAAAAGTTTTAGTTTATCTGTAAATTGGTTTGTTTATTTGGTAAGTACTTTTTTTTATTGTTTGGTTTTCATTATCATTACATTTGTAATATTGTTGTTGTAAATTGTTTAGTTAGCATTGTAATTTGGTTTTAGTAAATTGTTCATGTAGAACGCACCTTCATATCAAAGTGTGCCACTGTTACAAAAGTGTATGTTCAAATAATTATTATTCTTGTTTCTAAACCAACATATACATGAATATTGGAGCCTGTCCAACAAAGTATAGAGCATAGATGATATCTTTTATATAAAGTTTAATATTATTTATTAAACTATTTTTTTACAGGCAGAAAGCAGTCTTCTGCTGTTATCATCTTCTCCTCTTGGTAACATCTTTAATCCATTTCTATTCAAGGTTTGTTGCTAAAGAGTAGTTTACAGTATGGTAATCCTGAAAAAAAAAGATGAAATCATAGATTTTGCATTTTAGCCTTTATTAGAAAATTTTTGAGAATTTTTTCAGAGTTACGATACTTTAATTAGTGGCTATTTTAGTTTTTATTGCTATTATGTTTTATATTTTAATTTTCATTTTTAAATATACTAATGTTTGTCCAGTCTAAAACTTTTGTTTAGTATGTTAATTTATTTCATACGTTGTGTTTTTACAGCAAGGTGCAAACATAGTAAAGTTGCCCAAGTTTGAAGTGGATCTTCCAGTTATAACCAAGCCACCCAAATTATCATTATTAGAGAGAGACGTTTCTATAGGCAATATGTAAGTGATTATATATCATATCTAAGGCTCTGTCCACACTATCAAACTTTATGTGACAAAAAAAATGTGATTTTAGTTTTATTTATTTATTTTTATTTATTCAAATTTCTGCCATACACAATACAAAGAAGACAAAACAAGTATAAAAGGCAAGAAAAGACCAAACAGGTGCCAAACACCTATGTGATGTGATCATATATGGACATGATGATGTCATATCACTACCATATTTGGGCACATCACACTTTTTTTGCCAAACTAGTTTGATAGACAGAGCTTTACACAGTTTAAATCTAAGAAATGAAATTTACTGTTATTTATACAAGTTATAAATACAGATAGAATATAAAAACTTTAATTGTAATGCCGTTTACTTATATTTTAGTTATGGTATACTGTACATCATTGTACTGAGACATCAGCCACGAGGACCAGGCAACAAAGGAGCAGAGGTTGTCCTCTATCAATTACAAAAGTAAGTCTCTTTTTAATACTGAATATCAATCTTTATATCGTTTTAGCTCTGTAATATAAATTTTCTCTGTATACAGTCCATGTTTGTTTTATCTAGATTTCAATACAATATCAAAATATTTTATATAATCTTTTAACCTCTGTCTGTGTAATATCACTTAAATATTCATTGATAAATAGATAGATAGACATATATACTGTAACCTTCACCATATTGTTTATCATTGCAATAAAAGTGGGTTGCCCCCACAAAAAAGAAAAAAAAAAGTAAGTCTTTTAATACTTGATTTTATTTATTTGTTTTACCTGTACAGGCAAGGTTCAATTCAGATCCTTCATCATTGTAATTGTTTAATGTATTTGTAATTTTCTAGGGAATCTCCCGCAAAGAAGACAGATGTTCTTCGGCTGGATATGAGTGGAAGGTTTGCTGTTAATGTTGTTGTAAGTGTTCTTTTTATAATATTTATGTAGGTAAATCAAATTTGTCATTCATTTATTTATCTATTTTGGTCTGCGCATATGTATCGTTATTTTTTATTTATTTTTTTCTTTTTATAGGACAACTTAGTGGTTGTACACCACCAGGCATCAAAGGTAGGAGTTTTATTTTATGGTTACAAAATATTTTAATCCGATATTAAAAAAACTTATTTGAGTTACATAAGAATAAAGTAACTTCAAATATGGAACAGGATATCATATTCAATGTTTGGATTGAAATATTATAATGATTATTGTTGATTATTATACAGTAGTACCCCTATTAACAACCAAACAAAGTTTACCCTTAACAGGGGTTAGTCTTAGTGTTCAAACATATATTTCCTTTGTTTATTTCATCGGAAAATGTCCCTTCTATTAAAGTGTCACAAAAGAGGGATTCTAATATATTAAATAGTGATTTATGAACATATTTTAGCAAATAATTGATGATAAATACTAAACATTATTCACTATTTAAATTTGCTTTTTAGACTTCATTGATCTTTGACATCAAACTGCCCACACCAGAATGTGATAATTATGTCAACTACCATTACCCTGTGTTAGCCCCTCTACCAATCAAACCATTCACGTTACGTGTGGCTGGCGTTCCTACTGCTTCACTACCTGATGCTACTCAAGTCAACTGTGAATTATGTATCCTTACAGTAGAACCTGTGTGGAGACTCCTTTAGCACTTGGACAAAGTGTCACAGAAATAGTGGTAGAATAGGGGTTGGTCGTAGTGTTAAATTGTTAAATCATTCCTTTCACAGGAAAGTGTCCTTTTAGTAGGGTTGTCCCCTGAATAGTAGTGTCTACCCACTGTATCCCAACTTTTTTTCCCAACTCTGTTTTTTTTAAAATAGTACTGCAATCCAAATTTGCCTGCAAATATAAGTAGAACCCCTCCTCAGGCTCCTCTGGGTCAGTATTATTAAGGGGACCAAGAAACAAATGACCCCTCCTCAGGCTCCTCTGGGACAGTATTATTAAGGGGACCAAGAAACAAATGGCCCCTCCTCAGGCTCCTCTGGGTCAGTATTATTAAGGGGACCAAGAAACAAATGACCCCTCCTCAGGCTCCTCTGGGTCAGTATTATTAAGGGGACCAAGAAACAAATGACCCCTCCTCAGGCTCCTCTGGGACAGTATTATTAAGGGGACCAAGAAACAAATGACCCCTCCTCAGGCTCCTCTGGGACAGTATTATTAAGGGGACCAAGAAACAAATGGCCCCTCCTCAGGCTCCTCTGGGTCAGTATTATTAAGGGGACCAAGAAACAAATGACCCCTCCTCAGGCTCCTCTGGGACAGTATTATTAAGGGGACCAAGAAACAAATGGCCCCTCCTCAGGCTCCTCTGGGACAGTATTATTAAGGGGACCAAGAAACAAATGACCCCTCCTCAGGCTCCTCTGGGACAGTATTATTAAGGGGACCAAGAAACAAATGGCCCCTCCTCAGGCTCCTCTGGGTCAGTATTATTAAGGGGACCAAGAAACAAATGACCCCTCCTCAGGCTCTTCTGGGTCAGTATTATTAAGGGGACCAAGAAACCAATGAGAGACAGTGTTTTAACACTAAAGCTAACCAATATTTAATGGTCACATTCCACTTAAAGATGTATTGTTCCCCTGAAAAAATAATTCTTAACACAATTTTTGTTGAATATGCCATTTTAATGTAACATAATATGTATCCACTTTGACCAAAAATTGGATCAGAAAAAAAAATGTATTTACCTGAAAAAACTGTAGTTTAAAGCAAACAATTATCAAATTGGCTGCCAACCAATGGTTTATGATTGAATTTAACCATTTATTTTGTCATTTTGTAAGTGAACAAATTTTTGTTTTCGTTTTTTTACTATGTAAGTGATTAACTTGATTAAAACTACAAAATAACTAATTCAAAGTCTGATTTAATTAATCTTCATTTTTCATGTTTTTGGGGGACAATACATCTTTAATAGGGAGTTATACTATACATTTTGGAGAAAGAGATTACATGATTAAAAACTATCATAGATAAAACTTTTATCTGCTTTTAATTTAAAATTTACATTTCTTAACTGAATACAAGATTCTCCCAATTGGGTTGTGTTCCAGCCTAACATAATCATAGATGCTAAGCTAGGCTGTTTATGGCATGTTTGTCTAAAACTTGAACCTCTAGTCACCATGATTCCAGACAAAGTAAGTCGCTCCTTGTTTTCTACAGTATCAGTAATACAGTATCGTACTTTACAAATCAAAAAGTAACTTTAGTCACAAAATTACATTATTTATTTTTGGTTGAATGAAAACTAAATTTATTTATAAACGTTGTATATATAAATATGCATTTTCTGTATAGTAATTTTATTACTTATTTTTATATCTTTAGTGCCGCTTGATTGATTTTCTTCTTCTACGTACTGAATGTAAATCTGTTATTTTGAGAGTCTGTCGACAGGGTAAGTAAAAGGTCAAGTTATTATTTCATGAGGAGTGAGTGGCCGAGCGGTTAAGACAGTGGAACCGTAATTACGTAGCCATAATATCGCCAAGGGTTCGAGACGCGCTCGCTCCATGGTTCTGATGGTAGAACCAGTCTTCTCGAATAAGGACTATAAACCGTAGGTCGAGTGTACACATCTGGCTCATTTGCAATTTAAAAAACCTAGTACATCTTTCGAGACGAGTAGGGAGTTACCCCGGTGTACTGGTTCACACACAGCCACTGTCACAAACTCTTGCAGAACAGTGTTAGACTGAAGGGGCTATCCAGTATAAAGAATAAATAAATAAAAAAAAATTGCTGTACAATTCATATTCTGAGGACACATCATCATCATCAGGCATCCTTCAGTCAAAATTGACTATGGAGACAACATTGGAGAGAATTTCATCCGTTATCCAGTGAGTCTGTGTGAGTTCCAGTAGCTGATCTAGCTTTTCTTTTCAGATACCTCTCTTCACTTTCCATACGATATCTTTCTTCGCTGTGTACAAGCCCAGCCTTAATACAGTCTTTCCATGATTTTCGGTCATCAGCCTAATAACATACATAATACACATATGAAAAATGATGGACAAAAGCAGCTAATGCAAAATACATCGCTGTAACTCAAATGAGCCAGCTACCACTCAACTACAGCGCCAGAGATTGGCTCAATTCCATGCTACTGCTAGGACTAACTCTTTCTTGTCTCTCAACAGCTCTTGTACCAGGTCAGCAGTGTAACTTGGCAACTATTGCAAGAATATTTGATAAACTCAACCAGGTATACAGGAACTATTTAGAATTGGAACAAAATGCTCAGCAGGTAGGTTCGGACATCAACCTTTCTCTCCCCTGTTGGTGCACTCAAATGTGGTTAACCTTACCTGTAGCTAGTTGCTCTCCCTCAAATCCCCTCCCCTCCTCTCCTAACCTTTCTCTCCCCTCCCAACATTTTCTCTCCCCTTCTTGAAGCTCACAAGCAAATGTCTGTACACAATTTATCACCCAACTTTTTTCAATTGTACCTCATTGTGGTTAACCTGACCTGTAGCTAGTTACTCTTATCCTCTAATATTAACTATTTTTGTAGGCATTTGATGGTAGTGTATCTCGTAGTTCCTACAAACGACCCACCAGAGGCCAAGCTGTAATTGATCAGTCAGAAATGTATACACATGTCTTTTCTGTATTTGATGATACGAAGGTAAATATTGAGAAATATGTCAACATCTTTAATCAAAATAAAGCATGTTTTAACATGAAAGCCTGAAGTCAGTAAATCAGAAATTACAGTATACTCTAATGCACTGTACTTAGTGTGTGCCCAAATGTATTTTCAATGTTTTTACTTTCTGTGTTGGAAAAAAGAATGAAATCAAGCCGTCCTATAATATAAAATGATATTTGTAACTTGCATACGTATAAAATTATTAATATTCTTGAGAGAAGCTTAAAGGTAGGTAGGTAGGTAGATGCGTTTAAATTAATACCATTATGAATTGATCTGTAGGATATTAAATACAAGTTTGTTGTTGCTGTACTTGTGGAATACATGAGGTCTTTAAATAACCTGCAAATTCCTGTTCAGGTATGTTATACACAATATTGTTAGAAACATTGTAGAACATATAAGTGATTATGTTGACCATGTAATATAAGTGATTATGTTGACTATGTAATATAAGTGATTATGTTGACTATGTAATATAAGTGATTATGTTGACCATGTAATATAAGTGATTATGTTGACTATGTAATATAAGTGATTATGTTGACCATGTAATATAAGTGATTATGTTGACTATGTAATATAAGTGATTATGTTGACCACGCAAAAAAGTCAACACCTAAATCATTCTATTGATCTTAAACTTTTATCTAGTTTTATATTTATTTAATTTTATTTAATCTACTTTATTTACTTTTTTCTCAAGTATAGTACTTGCTTTGTTTGCACAATATAGTATCCACAATTTTTTAAGTTATCGTCCTTAATTTTTGGTCGTAAATAAGTATATATTTGTTATTATATCACTTGCACTAATGAAGGGCTACTATTGCCCGAGGGCTCTGCTAATTTTTCTGGCTGTTTTGTAGTTTTTTGCTTATTTTATTTTGTATCTCCATTGAGATCCAGCCACTGATACCAACAGCATTGTCATTATTTTTTAAGTAATTTGCCTTTGGATGTATATATATATTGTATATCGATATATTGGTAATGTCGCAATTGCTTATTATCTGTAATAATAAATAGCAGGCTTGCATGTTCTCTTTATTCTGCCTTTCTCTTAAGTGTTTTGCTTAATACTATTTTCTTCTCCAAATTATCTTCTTCAGCATTATCTTTATGAGTTAGTCATCAACACACTTGTGCAGAACAATCGTTTTTATCAGTTACACCAGTTCTTGCAGTACCATGTGTTAAGTGATTCCAAACCTATAGCATGTTTGCTGTTATCATTGGAAGCCGTCTATCCCCCTGCTTATCAACTAGCCCTTGACATGCTTAAGGTAACAGTTGTTTTGCTAAAGCGTGGTTCCCACTAGAACGCAATGCAACGTAATGCAGCGACGTATCGACTGAAGGTTGCGTTACGTTGCGTCGCTAGTGAGAACCATGCTTTACATAAAAGTTATGCATTAAGACATTTGTTTTTATCTAAATAATTTTTGACTGAAATCTACTGTACTCCACACTCCGGAGCGTTGACACCTTTTTTAAGTGTGTGCCCCAGTGTTGGATCTTCGGAGTTTTGCTAGACAATATAAAGGGGTACTAAAAAACATACAGATTTAAGTGAAAAGATTTAAAAGAAAATATATTTTATAAATTGTGGTTTAGTTGTGTTGCATTTGAAGAAATTTAGTGGTTTACAAAATTGTTTGTCAAATATGGGTAATGATTTATTGAATTGTGGTTTATCTTAGCATACACTTTGTGTGGTTCCAATGACTCATCATCAGTACTATTTCTCATTCGTCCGTGGTATTTAAAAAAAACCTGAAAAATAAAGATTATTAAAATCAGACTTTAAATAGGCCATTTTGCAGTTATTTACTTCTTTAAAAAAAAAAGTAATCATTTCATTTATAAAAAGCGAAATTAAGCGGTTAATTTTAACCAAAAAACATTGTATGACAATTTAAGTATTTGTGGCTTTAAATCACAGTTTTTCAGGTAAATCATTTTTTTTTTCGCCCCAGTTTTTGGTCAAAGTGAATAACTACTGTATTACGTGCCATTAAAATTGATTTATTTTATTTATTTATTTAACAACATATTTATACAGGATTATACACAATCAAGTAGAAATATACTTGTTTTACTTTGTGGTCCTGTCGACAAAAACGGATACAAATTTAAATACTTATACAATTAATAATAATAATAATAACAATAAAAAATATAAACTGGAAGTTAAATGTTATGAAAAGAAATAAGATCTGTATCTGCTGGCAAGTCATTCCATATTTTTCCGCCTGCAACTTTAAAAGACGAATCCATTTTGCTACGGGTATAATGAGGTATAACAATATTTAAATTATCTACTCCACGCGTTGAATGGGTGTGTACATTCCCAATAAAATTCCATATTCAACAAACAATTGAAAATTGCATTTAAGCATCAACACACAAGCCTTACAATACTAGTACTGTACTATTTTTTTAATAGAGAGTTACCACTGCAAACGAAGAAATTATCGAGGTCTTGCTTTCGAAGAACCATTTACTACAAGCAATACGATTTCTACGGACAGTTGGTCTAGTTGAAGGCGCTTCTGCCAGAAAGTTTCTAGAAGCAGCGTTAAATACAGGGGATAACAGTGTGTTTTACACCGTATTCAAATTCTTCGAACAACGCAACATAAAGATGAGGGGAAATGCAAAATTTATGGCAGGTAACTTATGAATTTAAAGAGATTTATACATTATCTTATTCTCATAGAGTTATAATAATAGAGAGAAGCCCAACACAGCTCAACAAGTGAGAAAGTATCAATTATTACTGCATCAATCAATCAGATACGCCAGTTTGAAGTGCATCACTACGCCTGGGTTGCAGCAGGCAGTGATTTTTTACCATGAACGATCCTCTCCAGTTGTAATACTCATATGCGTTTTATGTAGTCGTTAATAAAGAATATATCTTCTTTTTAAACATGTAACATTCATGATTTTTTTTTAATGTATAGCTCTGTCTAAACTATCAAACTAGTTTGACCAAAAAGGTGTTATGTGCCCAAATATATGACATTATCTTTTCCAAATATGGGCACGTCACATTTTCTTGTCCCATAAAGTTTGATAGTGTAGTTAATTACTGAAAACAATATAGTAGTCCTCTTCTAAAACAAACATTGTATATTTTTTGATAAATACAAATACAACAAAACAATACAAAGGATACAATTCTTCGTATTGTAATTTATTTGTAACTTTTTAATAAATGCAATGAACTTTTTTTTTTCTGATAGGTGAACATTGTGAAAAATATGTGAAACAAATGGAAGCCATATATGGAATTAAATCAATAGTAGTCAGCAGCTGAAAATAAGAAGCCATATGTGGAAGATGAGAGTGAGCATAACGTGAGTATGGTTAAACGCCGAAACATCAATCCAGTGTTAGTAAGTAGAGCTGTTCACCTGGGTCATACGGAATCTACAGTTGCAATAGATTTTGAAGTGAATGAAGTTTGTATATAAAGGACCAAATATCTGTATATGGAAATAAATGGGGTTTTCTCATTCTTAATTGAGTCACTAAAGTTTGTAATCTGATTTGCATACATTTTGCAAATGAGTCGGAACTGTGTTTTATTCTAAACCTAGTCTGCTTCCTTTAATTTACATAATTGTATATCAAAGAATTCATGTCATATCATACTAAGCTTATGCAATATTCTCTGTGGTAGGGTGGCCAATTCCATGGTGATTGTAGGCCTACTTATCAGCGACAGGAACTGGGATCTTTATATGTTAGTCAAGTATCCTAATTACTCGACTACCGCAATCTCTATTATTACTCGACATAAGTAGATAGTAAATATTATTGTTAATGTTTATCGTATTATATTAATAAATAGATATAATTTGATGTACTATATATTACTGAAGTAAGCCTATAATGCAAGTAATACAGTTGTCTTCAAGATTAAAATAGCCGTACTGCGATTACAACACAACGTATGGATTATTCGCTTGTCAACTCGCTACAACGTCCTTGCGTCCTAGTGGGAACCAAGCTTAAGAGAGCGTTACTCAAGCCCTGTCGTTTTCCATCAACCATCCCCCCTCCCCCTCGACATTTGAATTAACAAGGCCAACAGCCATAAGTCGCGTACTAAAACGCATAGTGATACCGGACCGACAGACAGACCGACATAGTAAACTATAGAGTCGCGTCCACGCGACTAAAAATGATCACTATTTCCAAATGACATTTAAAAGAATGAAGAAACATTAGCATTTCACATAGATATTTATTTTAAATTTTGTGTGCCAATATTGTACAGCGAATTTATATATTCCTATTATATTATGCCAGATTTAATCGTTAATTTGTCAATAAAAATATAGTAAAACATATTGAAACAATGATGTAAAATCACTTCATTATATCTTAAATCTCTATACGTGAACAGCCAATTTTCAGCTGACTTTTCCGCCCAACTAAGGAAACCCATCACCCAATTGAAGATAATGACAGCGTGTTGAGATTTCGACCATGTTAAACTCCAAATATATCATTAGTTATCAATTAAATTGTTTATTTTTAACCTATCATATAATAAACCTTTCCCACTTTAATCTTCAAACGATCCCTTACATTCTAACCGTGTTCACACGGGGTCGTCTAATTTCGAACGAAAGCAATTAGCATCTTTCTGTACAGTCTCCGCTCGTGTTCACACGACGGAATCGTCTAGTTTCGGACTAAGGCAATTAGCATCTTTTTGTAGTCACCGCTCGTGTCATCTTTGATCCACTCGGACATCGGTTTGCCGTACATGCGCAAAAACTCCATTTTGGCTGTGCCGAGATCAATCTGAAAGTATTGATAGAAAGCGAAATTGAATCAATATGAGAATAATAACATGACTCACAAAGTCATGCTTTTGAAGAAGATAACTTTACTGTTTTTAAACGTTGTTTTATACTGTTCCTCGTGACGTGTTGTGCTTGAAAAATGCAAAGCAAAAACATGCACGGACAATCACATGATATTCTGAAACTAAATATATAAAATACGTTATCTTCCCCAACCAATACGCACATTTGAAATAAATATTATGATCGAACGCATAACCCCCGCGTCTCGGACCCAATATTTCCGACACTTCTGAAGGAGCCCAGTTCCCTTGACCAAAAATACTAAATAATAAAATGTACCTCAGCGCGAGAGACAATACAACGGATCAGCTGCTGGTCCTTGGTTCCTGCACCTTGCATTGCGTCACGGATCCGTTTGGCGAAGTACGCGGGCGTATTACGCGCACATCCAACTAAAAATGGAGAAAAAGATATTTAAAAATAATATTCGAGTTATTAATAATCATCGTCTTCGTCACTTATGATCATTGAATCTCTAAATCAATGATCGAGTGAGTTTTGACTTAATATTAGTAAAAGATAAATATTTTGGCACGTATAGCGTTTCATACGTATACTACTTAAGCTTGTAAACTCGGGATGTATTGCAGGACAAAATTCGAAACGCTGACTCAGTGGTGGACTAACATAAAAAATACTATAATATGTATGAATGGATGTATGGAGCGCTGTCGTCATTATATCCGTATCAATTGTCAATATTGTCGCAATCGCAAATCATCGTTATTGAGTCAGTAATGGTTTAATCATCTTTGTCACATTATTTTTTCTCATTATGTCGACATTGTAAACAGTCGGTTCTAGCGTACTTCGTCGGAATGACAACTTCAACATTGACTTCGATAGGTGCGAATAATAGTATGATTAGCTTACTGATGGCTAGGAATCCATCCTCTAAATCGCCAGATGTTTCACTCTTAATTGCTTCTTCTATTGTCTTCTTAGATATCTGAAACCCAAATAATAAGTAACGACTGTCACAAAGCATAGTAACTATCAGTGTATCCGTTACTATCAGTATTACAAGAAGATTAAAATACTCACTCGTGAAAAACAAAAACCAAACAATTCGTTAGTTTCTAAACGATCAGAGATAGTATATTCCAACACTAAAGCTCTGTCTACACTATCAAACTAGTTTGACAAAAAAAGTGTGATGTGCTCAAATATGGTAGTAATATGACATCAATATGTCCTTATATAAGCATATCACATTTGTTTGTCACAAGAAGTTTTGAGCTTAACACGAAACCTACCTTGTCATAAGCATCGAATGTAGCTCTTAGTTGGGCAAAGCTTCTTGTTGCTAAGACACGCAGTATTTCAGATTCGTCCGTCCCCCATTTTGCTTCCCCAGCCTAAATGGTGTAAAGAAATCATCATCATTGATATAATTATTATTTTAATTAACCACTTTTATATTTAGTAAATGTCAGTAAACATTCAGTAAACCTGTTCTGCACCATGTTGTACAACTATGGCATTGGTACATCTTCACAACATAGTCATCTTTACCCTTTCTCCAAATATTGAAATGGTGTTATTGTTTTGGGGGTTGAAATTGTTGAAATGATAATGAAGACGGTAACCAATTATTGTTTATTTTTGTTTTGTATACCTTGTAAATGGCGTTGGCGTCCGCATTAGCTTTGCCCTCGTCGACGGTGGGGCTTTCATCTCTCGCAGCCTAAAATAAAAATATCATAATTTATTTCATGTAGGCCTGTTTTAAGAATGCTAAAACTCAAACATGTTAAATCTGTATGGTTTCAACAATGTTAAGCACTTAATAACAGTCCTCCTACCCAATGTTAAGTTGTGTCTATACTATCAAACTTTGTGACAAAAGTGATGTGCCCATATATGGACATGATGATGTCATATAACTACCATATTTGGTAACATCGCTACCATATTTGGGCACATCACACAAGTTTGATAGTGTAGACGAGCTTTAGTTTAGCAAACTGTTCGACATTAGCTGTTGGATTGTTCCGTTAGATATAACAACCATAACACAAACCTGGCAACATGAAACCATAAGACGTTTAAAGTGACCGCTAGTCTCACTCATTAGATCCTTTTCCAAATCCCGTTTAAATTCTGCAAAATAATTTACACAAAAACAATTTACTAATGCATGCGTCTGATAAAGCTTTTAACACAAATTACAAATATTCGACCATATTAATATATTATGTTATTCATTTATTGTGAATAATTTATTAGACTATTTTGTGTCAACTATTATTGAGGCTTCTAAAAATTGTCCTGGATAATGGGGTTTAGTGTCAAAGATAGATTTATTCTAAAGCTCTGTCTACACTATCAAACTTTGTAACAAAAAACGTGATGTGCCCATATATGGACATGATGATGTCATATCACTACCATATTTGTTCATATCACTACCATATTTGGGCACATCACATTTTTTTGTTACCACATCCTGATTGAGAAGTAAGCCTGTTTACCTTTCTTGTAAGCTTCCTTTATGCTTTTGATTTCCTTTAAAAGAAAAAGATAAAATTAGCAAACTTTTAAACGTAAGTAAATAAAAGTCAATATGGAGGATATGATTATACTGTATGTTATAAATTACAAATTACCTGGTTGGTTCGTGTACACATTATCTCCAGTATAGCTTTCTCGTCAGTTCCAGCACCCTTGAAATAAATAACATTAAATGCTACCGGTACTTAGTATGACATTAGTTTCCAATGCTTTTGCCTATTAGGCCTACTACTAATGTTTTAATTCCCTATAGAGTTTGTATTATGTGTACACAATGAATTAGTTTTTAATAGCCTTATCACTCATTATATATTGCGAGCAATCATAGATCATTCGTTAAAAAGTTCATTAACATTTTCGCTATTTAAGACTGCTTTGACAAAACACTTTCACATGATTGTAATCATTTAAGTAGTTTTATATCAGCTGCTGCTTTTACGGAATTTTCGAAAGCTTCTCTAACTTTCGTAAGTCCTTGATTGACACTGACATTATGATATTAATGTTGGGTTATTTTCTTTTGTTGTTGGCTCATATAATATCTTAGTTTATTCTGTATTAACTGTACTTGAGTGAGTGCATAATCTGCTCTAGCCTATTCTCGCACTCATGATTAGGACTATACAAAATACATTAGGAATTTCAATATTTTGTCACAATTAGCGTGCTATACCTTCATAGCTCCTCGTAGAGACTTGGCGTCGTAAAACGCCGGTTTATCGAGCAGTGCTATTACAACATCCTCGTACTTTCCACCCAGCTCACTTTTCAGATCCTTTAAGAGGTCCTAAAATCAAAAGCAATCAGATTATGATTGATTTATATACCAGTAAAACGTGGTTCCCACTAGAAGGAAACGCAACGTAACGCAGCGACGTATCGACGCAAAGTGCTTTATTGCGTAATCACAAGTGAGAACCTACGACACACTCAGTGCTGCAAACATCGCAGGTTTGATTCCACGCAGGCGGAGACGAACACAATTATTAGAAGGACATTTTCTTATGTTGTGTAGGTTTCGTTACGTTGCGTCGCTAATGGGAACCTTTATTACGACATACCTTGTACATACATGTATCACCACTTTTCTTGCAAGACCATACTTTAGTAGTGTATTAAGGTCGGACGTTTTACTTGTAGTATACCGAATAACGTTTTATTACAAGTCATAACTATTAATGTTTTATTATAAAGCTCTAGTATTAGAACGCAACAAAACATGCACTGAAAGTAGAGCAGTTTTGTTATTCATAGCCTTGACGAAACAGGGACACTCGTTTCTGGATCTATGCTCAGCAGGCCTATGATACAGCTTCCCTCTTTACAGACCGTGTTTCCTTATATTAACTACTACCGTACCTCTTAAAGGCCAATTTACACAGACGAGCGGTAACGGTAAGCGGAAAACCGCGTAGCTTGTCATCTAATCTGTATCTAATCCAGAGCGGAAACCGCCCGTCCGCTCCGCGTTTTGTGACGTAAATGGTCATAAGTAATAATATAGATTTTATATTGTACTACCGTTACCGCTCGTCTGTGTAAGATAGCCTTAAAGCTACAGTGCACACTATAATGTTCGAAACGAGAGACGGTGCTGTTTTGTTAAATAATGAAAAACATTACGATGAATTTGGCCTTTGGCGACGCGTCGTCTTCCGTTCCGTGAAACGGACTAGGATGAGCGTGATAACTATAGTACAGAATTCTAATCTATTAAGCCTACAGTAATACAAGTTATATTAGTCATGTGCCCCTATTATTGAGTATTGTAATTCAAACTATCATGTGACCACTTTCATTCTCTTAATGTTGTTCAGAGGTGAGAAATGTCACGTGAAATGTCTTGGAATGTAGCTCCAATTATTCCAAAAGAAAAAAATAAAACTTAAAAAGAAAGTAAATCTTACATCTTTCAATATTGTTTACCATTGTTTAATTATTATAGTGGTTTTTTTTTGGGGGGTGGGCGGGTTTCTTTTTTTACCTTTCCGTATGAGGTTTTGAAGTGAATCACAATTTCCTGTCTCTGAGCGTTTGATCTGAACGCCAGTATATCGGTAATCGCCTGTTCGTCCGTTCCTTAAAAAAATGTTGCGGAGAATTATTATGTTTTGTTACGTGTTCAACATTGAATAGTAGGCCTATTCCTTGTTTTAGTTAGTCAGACATGCCTTACCGTGATATCTTTATAGCATGTACAGTTCATTCAAACGAAAACAATTTTTATTTAAAAAACCGAACAATCTATAAATAAAACTAAAACGAACAATCTATAAATAAAACCAAAAGAAATACCAACAATCTATATAATTAAAAGAAAAACGAACGATCTATATAAATAAAAGAAAAACGAACGATCTATATAAATAAAAGAAAAACGAACGATCTATATAAATAAAAGAAAAACGAACGATCTATATAAATAAAAGAAAAACGAACGATCTATATAAATAAAAGAAAAACGAACGATCTATATAAATAAAACTAAATGAAAAAACTACTAATCTATATAAAACTACAACACGTGACGTGAACCAGGCACTTACGGACGGAAAGAAAATGCAAAATCAATTTAATAATAGTAAATAATTTCGTGCAAAAAAATTCCCATAAAACAACTGCACCGTATACATTATGTATATCACTATACCCTATACAAAAATAGGGCTGTAGAGAAGTATGACCATTACTTAATGCATGACACATTACCAGCTGACTAACCTAATCCCTTCATTGCTTTCCGTAATGCACCACAGTCCGCTTCCTTGTCAAAGCCAGCATAGCTGCTTACAGTTCCCTTTAAATAAACATGAAATAAATGTTAAAACTCCTCATATTTCAGTATGTTATTGCATGAAGAAATTCTCTTCCATGACCCCAGTGTCATTTATTTTATTAAATATCTACAAAATGGTTTTTTTTTTTGAATGACAATTAAAATGTTACTAATTATTCTCGTTTAAAATAGTTGTTTTTTTTTTGTTGGAAAGATTTGACATTTTGCTTCAGGTGTTACTTTATATTAAAGACCTCAAAAGAATGTTCACTCCATTTAGTTCAACTCAGAGGAATATTGTAGGTATAGGTCAATGGCTTAGGTTAGGCCTACTGTAGACAGTTCTAAGCCAGTAGTTTTGGCAAATGCACTCCTCCAGATAACTACCTCGGGATAACTAACCACGAAGGAGTGAACAAAACCTTTATTTATTTAGACGAGATGGCTTTGAATGTAGGCCTAAAGGTGGTGAGGCTCGTCTGATCTGTGCAAGAGATCAGAATAAAATCAGTGCATCACTATGCCAGGTATTGTGTCTTTTTTTAGCAATAGATAAGTGATTTCCAGTTGAATACATGTGGTCACAATAGTACGGTCTTGTTCAATACATTATTTAACTTTAAGCTCTGTTATGTGGGTGTACTGAATAATACTGTCGTATTGTAGTAGCAATTGGTTTAGAGAAAATTACAAGGACACATAGAACTAACGGAAGGTAGTGGAAAGTTTACGCACCATGACCGAAATCTGTAGATATTTTTTCTGGACACGCCCTTTTCTTAATACAGTTTTTATCCGATAGGCCTAATGTAATATGTTTTAAAGTGTAATGCATTTACTATAATGTGGACCTAATTTTGAACAACTGAAGTAGGCCTACTTTTTTTTTAACATGAAAATAATCCATGAATTTTACAGAAGTCTAATCTAATGTCACGTACACAAACCAGCTTGCAGATTTTCAGTAAATTTAAGTAATGAGTTTAAATAATAGTATTAGGATAACGACGTCCATATGGGCCGTATTATATGGCAATTGTGTTATTTTAATGCATATTAAGTCTACATTAAAAGACCTTACGGTTATATGATTGTATTTGGTAATTGCAGCGGTTAACTTGACAGGAATGTTTGTATCTTTTCTTCCATTTGTCAAATCCACAGCCAAGTTAGAACCCGCTAAATACTAAACACTCTTCTGCCATATCAAACAGTTATCTTATAAACTTATTAATAAGTACCTACCTGACCTCTTGATGCCATTTTTAGCTCTAGCAGTCTTTGACAATTTTTCACTGGTATAACTACTTTGGCTCGTCACCAACTGAATGACAGTCGTTTGTATTATATCTCCACAACCCTTCCTCGAATCAGGCGAGTCCATTTCGTAAATGGGGAGTTTTAAATTCTTGTCAATTAAAAAAAAACTAAACTAGTTATTTTGCTGCAGTATCTCCGTCTAAGAGTAATAAGGTTTATCTGGTTAAATATCGACCTGGCGATACGGTGTTTGTTTGAGATGATGTCTTCTGTGTCGCAGAACATTGCCATTGAATGGAATTAATTTCAAGGGATTTTAGCCGTTTTTTGTTTGTTTGTTTTTTTATCCTTGTAGCATATAATACCGGACTTCTCCAAATTTGGTGATGATTCGAATTAATCTAAAATTCTTGATCATACATACACTTCTACCACAATTACCGATCGGAACTACTGGTTTTTTTCTGACGTCAAGTTGAGTTATACATCTTTATATAGGCCTGTGTTTTTTTTAAACGCAATATTGCTTTATTAATAATATATCTTTTATTATTAATAGTAACAAAAGAGGGAAGAAATTTATATTAAGGAGTATGTGGTGGTGGGAACCACTTTTAGGTTACGAATGCGTTGCCGTAATTGAGGCGTGATACTGTTTTATATTTGCTGTGATGTTTGGCTTATACTGCTGGCAACGTTATTATTATTAAAAATGGGTTTTTTTTTATATGGCTATGCAAAAAAAATAGATCGATAATTTAAATTTAAAAATACAGTTTACAGTATAAATTGATACAGATTTTGTAAACATAATTATTGAACAAAAAACTCTCATCTATGTCTGGACCAAATGTAGGCCTATTTTTTAATCGTCATGTTCTTTTGATACATATGCATCTTCTTAATAATTATTAATGTGGTTATGTAAATATTAGATACAAGATATTAAATAGTCATAGACCTATTATAGTCACACAATAGTGAAAATGATATTATATATTATAATATTGTCTCTAAAATCATAAATGAATCAAATTCTGTGTAACCAACATTTGGGCTATGCGTGTGTGACCACAAATAAAATGATCTCTAACTCCATCTTCTTTTATTATGATTATTATAATAATATTTAATATGTCTACGCATTTTTAAATTATAATTCATGTCTACTTCGTGCACTTAACTAATATACAGTAATAAAGCTAGCTAGCTTATAATATGTAATAAACTTCTAATTAACATAATGGTCCTTTTTTTCGATGGCCCATAATGCACTGTATTGATCTTTCGTATATTCATAATTCATGTCATTTATTAATTTGACCAAAAACCGTCAATAAAAACAGGTTAGGAAAAACAAAAGCGACCTAGGCCACGTATGACTCAATGAGTCACTAAAATATTAGAATAATATAATTGTTGTAAAAATATATTTATATGATATTATGTAATCCCACAGTTAAATTATCAAGTTAAGCCGTAGATTATTAAAAATAAACTTTTAAAATATCTCGAAAAATATAAATTAGTTCATTTGTCGTAGTTTAATAATTTATAATGAGGCCCTTAACAATAGATAACTAAATATATTATTATTTCTATAAGTTGCTATACGTTTCGAAGGGCACTATTTTATTTCGCGTAATAAATCCAAAAAGGAACAAGTTACAAAATCATGCTATTCCTTTAAAATGGCAAGAAGGACGTTTTTGTAGTCTCCACTGCAATCGCCTTTTACAAACTTTTCAACTGTGTTGTTGTATTTCTGGATAAATTTCTTCTTTATTTGGTCAAGATCAATCTGAAAGAGTAAAACGTTTGATAGTGTTCATTTACGTTTTTTCCTGACGATAAATGCAACATAACGTAATCAAAAGATTTTTAATCCTTCCAATCTTCGAGCAACATGAACATGTGCTTCTATCGTATTTGGTTTTATATCATTGGACATCTGGGCCAAGGCATTGTTGAGTCGCTAAACAATTTGTGTTTTCTTCCAACACATTTTATAAACTTAATGTTTGAAACAGTGATGTGTAAAAGTAATTGTTAAAACTTGGGAACTTAAGATTCAATTAATTCTATTATTTCAAATATCCTTAGCACAATACAGAGGCCAGAATTGTATAAAGGTATAGGTAAAAAAATCCCACAAAATTAGATATTTGACGAGCAAAGCCGGCAGAATTAAACAAATAGATGAAATTTAAATATTGCACGTATTTGTTTTAAAATGTACAAATGTCAAGTTGCTCAAAGTTTCACCTACCTCGGATCTTGTTACGATAATGCGGATGAGTCGGTCGTCATCGGTACCAAGTCCCTTCATCGATTTGTACAAACCTTCGACGTAGTAATCGATTACGTCATTGCTAAATTTAGCTATGAATAACAAATTATTGGTTACTATTTTAAATTTCGATTTTCAATTGTTAAGCACTAATTTAGAAACTAATTATATTATATTTGAGGAAATTTATTTGATCGTAGGTTATAGATTGAAATTCATTTTTCAAAAGTAACATTTTTGTAGATATGACTCTCGAACTTTTGCTAATAATCATTTATTTTGTCCTCACCAATTGTCAAGTATCCGTCGCAAAGATCTCCAGATGTTTCACTTTTGATGACATCATTAATGTTTTTCTTGTGCGCCTGAAACAATTGAAAATACATTTTTTTACTACTTTTGTATCCTTTTTTCTTCAGGACCAACAATACAAAAATAAGAAATAAACTTCAAAAGCAGCTAACACAATTAGAAACTATTTAAACTGTTTCAGACTAATTAAAATTAAAATCCTAATAAGGTCAACAGCAGATTGTAACATACTTTTTCGTAGCCTGCAAAGACAGCTTTGAGGTGGGCGTGGCTTCGGGTTGCTAGGATACGGTTAAATTCAGATTCGTCCGTGCCCCACTGGTCCTCACCAGCCTAGTAATTAATTAGTAAAATCTTTTATTAAATTATTTATTAACACAGCATAATATTTATCAATATTTCATTTTTTTTATTATGGTTTACATAACACATTGAAATAAATAGATTGAAAAATAAAATAAATTAAAGCAAATACAAAATTCAAAGTTTACATTCTCTCTTTGGCAGAGCAAAATATCAGTTAAAATCAAAATGAAAAATGTCCAAATTACTATGCATAGGCCTACCTCAAACAAAGTTTTTACGTCTTGAACGACTTTATGCTCGTCAACAACATCACTTTCATCTCTCTTAGCCTGTTTAACAAAAGAATAAAAAACATAGTTGATTAAACTTAAACAAGTTATTGTTATATTGTTGTAACAATATATATTATACGTATATGTTATCAGTTAACCAAAACCAATAAGAGTTATATTCTATTACCAGTATGTTAGAAATAATTGATTATTATAAAGAAATATTATTCTTATTTATAATTTTGAAAAAAAAATGTTACTTCACATGTTTGTACATAGATAACAAAAAAGCAAGATTGTTACTTCAAATTACTTTTATTGTTAGCATAAATAAAATCAGACTTTAAAAAAAAGAATAAAAATATACCGTGCACATTGAGACCAATAGACGTTTGAAGTGACCGCTTGTATCGTCCATTATGTCCTTCTCTAGTTCTCTATCGTAAACTAAAGCAAAAGAAAAAAGAAAGAAAATATAAAAATGTAAAAAAAGAAAGAAACAGTGTAAATGTTCAATACAAGTTTAATTGATTTAGTTTACACCATCTGATTCTGTATCTGTCGCTAGATACTGTCTAACCGACTACTGCAAGTCAGTTAGATACATACATATCTAGGTGTATTACATATACTGTTATACAATTCATGTTGTCTCTGTCAGTAGGTTCTTGTGACAGCTGTATAGAATCAGCTGTGGAAGTGGCTAGTGGTACATAACTTGTTGTATTTTGATCTATATTTAGATCCTTGTTGTATATTAGTTAATTATATGAATTATTTAAGAAGATCCTAAATACATGTTCGTCTTACATTAAGAAAGGATGGATGTAATTTTTAAAAATGAAACAAGAGCCAATCAAAGACGTACCTTTTTTGTACATTCCTTTTATAGCTGTAATTTCCTATAAATAGATTAAGAGATTATTACCAATAAGATGCGCATAGAGTATGTATATTAAGTATTTGGAGTAAAGCTCTGTCTACACTATCAAACTAGTTTGTGATGTACCCAAATATGGTAGTGATATCTCCAAATATGATAGATATCATCATCATGTCCATATATGGGAACATCACATTTTTTGTCACATAAAGTTTGATAGTGGAGCTTTCGAGTTCTCCTTGTTGACACCCCATTACATTAATCATAATAACATCTTTATTAATAAAGGGTTAAGATCGTATAATTTAATGAATCATGTTAACCAACCCATGTTATTTTATTGCAAACACTGAACAGGTCAAAACGCGATGTCATAGTACTTGTGTAATTGTATTGCATCCGCCATAGTATTGTTCGATTATGATAAATACAGTACTGGTAAATAGTAATACTTACTGCATTGCTTCTTGTACACATAATCTCAATCAGTACTCTCTCGTCTGTGCCAGCTCCCTAGTAAGTAAACAGTAAATTAATTTATTTTACTGAACTACAATAGGATTGCAATAATGCATTGTTTAACTAAGTTATAGTGTTTTGATGTTCAAATATGCACGTTAAAAATGGTGCCGACTTTGTTCATATTGTGTCGGCCTACTTGTACGCACTGTGCATGTCACACCAGCCATGCAGCGTTATTACATCCACAACTTTGAATAATAATGTCGGAAAACAAAGGATACGCTTTTGAGACATGCGCATAAAGATCTGTCTACACTATAAAACTTTATGGTATGAAAATGTGATGTGCCCATATATGGACATGATGATGTCATATCACTACCATATTTGGGCATACTACCACCATATTTAGGCACATCACACTTTTTTTGTCAAACTAGTTTGGACAGAGCTTCATGTTTGTGACGGTCGTATTAATCACAAGCATATTAATTAAAAACAACAGTTTTACCGATATAGCCTTGTTGAGACTATGCACATCGTACTCGATCGGTGTCTGCATTAGTGCCAATATTGTTTCTTCGTAGTTCCCACTCAGATCATCTTTAAGATCTTGTATCAAATCCTAATCACAATCCAGTGAGGTAATGATTAGTTTGTATTATTATTATCGATAAATATACATAGCACCAACTGGCGTATGTTGAACAATAGAAAAATACGAACATAAAAAGAAACGACAGTTGTTGCCGGTACCAAGGCACAGCACTGGGTACAGAACAAAGACTAAACTGACATCGCCAAGTAAATGAAACTTATTGGGCGTGTGGGTATATAGAAAATAGGCTAATTCGCCTTTAAAGTGAAACAGTTTAATTTGGTTTCAGTGTATAACCAATAACACATACTAATAACAACTAACAACATTTGAATAATGAATTGAATAATCCCAAAAACATTTAAAAAAAATAAAAGCGTTAGGATAATCAGTGCTTATATCTACTCCGTTTCAGTATAATGATACTGCCCGTTCTAACTATGAACAAGATTCGCCTTCACGTCGATTTCGAATGTCACCAATGTTTTTTTTTGTCTTTGTCTATGAAATGTGTTACTTTTAAGAAGCATCTGCCGAATATAACTCACTTTTCCGTATGCTGTTTTGTACTGTTCCCGGATCTCTTGTCGTTGGGCATTGGTTCGGTTAGCAAGTATTGCTGATATCTGATCTTCATCGGTACCTATGTTTTAAACGTGGATCATTATTGCTCATTTTCTTACATGAAATACATTTGTTCTCTTATATTGTGATTTTTGCCAATAGTTTGCATGCGCCTTTATTTAAAGTTGGAGAATTTATGAGGCTTACTGAAAAGAATTGGGTAACGCTATTAGAGTAAACCATTCTCAATTGAAAATCCAGATTAGACTATGTATTACTGTGGTAGTATTAGTAGCGTTTTTATATTTATTTAATTTAATTTGTCTCGTCATGTTGTGTTTTTGTGAGGGTCCCTAGTGATCAGCTTCGGCTGAATGAACCACCATCGTAAAAATATTGTTGAAATAGATAAATGAAAAATTTAATAATTATTGCTAACGAATAAGTCTAATGTCATGTCTTTTTCGATCTAGCGTCGTCTGATGGACCTCTCAATTTCTTTCTATCATGTCTATTTCTTCAACAGCAATCCATATTCTAAATCTTGTCTTCCAAAATGATCGCTTGCCCTAGGTTAGTCTCCAGGCCACCAGCTCAGACACTACTCTTCTCTCGGAATTTAAGATCAATGTTAATTTGCTGTACTTACCTAGACCTTTCATGGCATTCTTGAGAGCTTTTGCATCATCTTCCTTGTTGAACTTTGTGAGTGCTGATCGTATAGTACCCATTGCGCCCTACAAAATAGCAGAGTTATTACAATCTGATGTGTTTGATCTGAATTAGCACGAGAAATAGTCACCACTGAATAAACTACCAGCACAAATTGCGTGTAATTAACTACTATTTTTACATGTTTATATAGTTGATTGCAAAATGCATATGAATTGTTGACGTGGTCATTGGAGCCACAGCTTACGAGTAGCATTGTGCACTGTGCGCACGTAAATCAACTTAAGTCATTTATGCACTCATGCGTGTATAAATTAGTAATAATTAGTAACAAACACTAATTCAGTTACGTCATTATCTCGAAACTTTAAATTGATGGTTTACATAACAATAAATGAATGTCGGTACCTGGCAATATTAGTATTTCATTCATGTATTTATATATTCTTGTCTATATATATATATATACAAGTCACGTGACATGTCGTGTATTTAAATAGATAAATTAAATCGTGTTTTTAAGTAAGGACCCTACATGGAACCTCCCGATTTTTTTCGAAGTTATGCATTTTTGGCAAATATTTTGGAAACTCACAAATCGCCCACAACAAACAATCCGATAGTAAGCCCTGAAGTCGTCCACTAAACATACATCACCCATTAAGTAAACCTCAGTGGTCACAACCAAAAACCAAGCGCAGATCTCTCCCACGTAATCTTGAACATCACCAACAAGCAAACTCACATCGACAAGACAATCTCCAATCGCTAAACCAAATTCGCATTGTAGTGCGCAGCTTGGATTTAACAAATAAGGCAACATTTTGTCTTATTTATCTTGGTATTACCATATTGTTGTTAGATTACGAACTAGTACCGGTAACTTACAATCTAATTTCAAGCTAAAAAATGAATTAAATAATTCCAATTCAGTTTGATGAATTCAATATCATCCGTTATGGGTGAAGTTTATTGCGCGTACGCAGCCATGTCATCAATTTTCTAACGCGCGTTTTTCTTTTGCGTGTTAGGCCTATACTAACACATAACTGTTACGGATATATATTTTTTGAAAATACCTACCTTGCTCATTGTGATAGAAAGAAAAAAACGTTATTCGATCTGACGACTGTAATAGTTCATCTGATGATCTGGGAAATTCCTCCTTTTATAAGCGCTGTATCTTATTGGTCACATGTTGCCTATTGTGTTTTTGTCCAAGGACATCAAGGTTTGTTAAAATACAATATAACAGTTAAAACGTACCTAGGACGACAACGTCACGTGTCGTCAAACTAATCACTAAGCGATATTCTTCATTTATCAATATTCATTTTAAATTGTTTTGTTAAATGTAAAATACTTACAAACATACTATACGTTTTTTTTAGGCTGGTTACATTCCTTAAACTAGGTTCTTGGTTTTGGACGATGCGCAATGACGTATGCGCAACGCAAGTTTGACTAATCACAAGCGACAGTCCCAGTGATTGGTCAAATTATTTGCGTGGCACTTACGTCATTGCGTTGCGTCCTAGTGGGAACCAGTGCTTATGTAGTTTATTTTGATTTGATTGATAAAATATTGAATGTATCTAATATAAATTACAAGATTCTGCTTTCACAAAATTTATAATTATATATATATATATATTTATAGGCGTTTATAGGTCTTTAGCAAATAAAGTCTAACAGTGCTTAGAAAAATATTAAGAATCAAGGGTGGTTTTGAAAACAGATTTTTTTTCAACGTTAAAAATGCCAGCTATAAGGTTTAGTGTATTCCATTAGAAGTTTGTTTTTGTGTTTCAGTTGAGGAAAGGAGAGAACTACTAGACTGGTAGTAGGCCTACAAGGATATCATCATTCACTGATACGATGCCCTTCAATGAAATCACTACACAACCTTGCCATTGTATAAATGTATATAAAACAAAACGAATTCAATATTTCTATAGTGTGTTTTGATTGTCTTTGTATTAAATGCCAAAAGAGGTTAAAATATAACAGGTAGGTCAGGTGACATACCATGGCCCAGAGAGGTTACAATATAACAGGTAGGTCAGGTAACATACCATGGCCCAGAGAGAAGAAGTTGCATATAATTAATACATTATCTTTCTGCACTGTAACCAAGGCTACCTATTGTTAATGAAAATTAAACAAACAACCGTTAAACATGCAGGTACAGATAACAAATGACTTTCAAACAAGAGCAACCAAATATAATACGAAGTTAGTTGTTAAACCAAACAATCCGATTTAGCATTATCTATGGACGACCCTGGAATGAAATCCATTCCATGATTATGACTGAATTTCGATTGCATTCATTTCAACACACCAAAGTATATCGAACATTGGAAATCAATCAATAAGATTGTTGTTATCTGTCAATTTACAACAAAAACTACATACAAAAGGTGTTAATTTAGTTATACCAGGGAAGAGTGAATTTCAATCTTTCCTGGTTTTCAATCTTTGACAATCTTATACACAAAACCCTCCACCTTAATATATAGCATTCACTTTTATTAGTTTCAACTAAGTTACGATCACTCTATATGGGTTTACTTTGACCATTTTTAAAATGACATAATGGTAATTTGCAGATCCTCTGCTCGTGTGACGTGTTTAAATTAAACATAACCCATCTACTTGATAAATATCTATCGATATATATCGGTAATTTATCTATTATCGAACGTGCAACAGATTACAACGGGTCACATCTCCTCCATATTTGCAAGCGGTACCAATAGTTGTGCGCATGCTCCGTGATAGTGCGCTTCAATATCCTCTGCCAGGTTTCTGTTGTATATCTCCCGATATTTGAGCACAATCTGGCAAAGATTGACCTAAGAAGATAAACAAAATTTATTTATATGTTACTCTTTTAATTTAAAGAAATACAACTATTTTTTAAAAATACAAAATAAATGATTAAAACATTTATTTTTTTTAAGCGATTGCATAATAGTCAACATTTATCAATGAATTGATAAGAAAGTAGCCTACAAGTGTATAAATAACACTATTTTCACGTGATCTGTCTCACATTTGAGTTACAACTAAATAGGCCTTATGTTACAATGTGTATTCATGTTTATCGGATGTTGTAACTATAAAACTACATTTTTCTGGCATCAAAGAATGGTGATATTAATGTCATTTTTAGAAAATGTATGTCCAGTCGCAATGTCATATTTTCTCCATGGTTATTGTTAGTCAACACGCTCGTGGTGAACTCGTGTCATCAGACAACATGACGTCACTTTACTGGTATCTCGCAGCCAGCATATCATATAAATTATTCACAGCTATTCTGCAAGCTCATTAGTTATTCACAGAACAATATAAAACCATCTATGACCTATAAAATTAATAATCCTTTTGAAAATGCATATGATTCATAAGCATACAACTGTTGATTTGAATATAGTGTTATTATGCATTATGTTGATTTCAACAATCTAAAAATTGCGACATGAATAAACGAAAATTTACAAATTATTTGTTGTTGGGACTAATAAATAATGTGCAAACTTTTTTCCACTTGGATAACTATTCATTTCAAAAGCTTTGCATATTTATGATTTTTTTTTTTTTAATAAGGTCACCCTTTGAATCTTAATGTGTTCGTATAGCTCGTTTATATAATCAAACCGCGAAAAACACACTTTTTAAATAAATCGTACAAAATTATAAATGTTGAAGGTTTTTTTTGCCTATCTGGACATTGAAGTGTTTCTTCAAATAATAATAGCAGAATTTAAGCCTAATACAGGTCAAATTAGCAGTTTGACGAGTACCTATCTCTTGTATGTTAACAATAGTGAAAACTCATGAGGTAGATTTTTCTAAGCACACTTGACGTCCCAGCATTTTACGGCGATGGCTCTACGGCGATATCGTAAATTTCGCAACAATTCGTTGTCAAATGATTCTCGGAAACATGTTTATATTGATGATGGTTAATTAAAATGAAAGAAATTAACATTAAATTAAAATATACGTAGAAAAATGATTGTAATGAATTGCCAATGGTCTGTAATTTAGAAAGCTATCATCAGTTGTACCTTTGCACAGTTTACCAGGGTAGTTTCAACAGCCTCTTCGTCCAGGGTCGTATCTGTGGCTAATCCAAGAGAAAAGAAGAGTTTCACGGCACAAAACTTGGCTTCATCGGTAATATAATCAGCTAGGTGAAAATCAGAAACATGTTTTTTTTTAATGTTGACACTCCGACAAACATAATTTGATACGTAAAGCTCTGTATACACTATCAAACTAGTTTGACAAAAAAAAAGTTTGATGTGCCCAAATATAGTAGTGATATGCCCAAATTCGATAGTGATAGGACATCATTATGTCCATATATGGGCACATCACATTTTTTTGTCACATAAAGTTTGATAGTGTAGACAAAACTTTACACGATACAAATGAGATGGGTGCGTCCCAACCCGGTCCCAACATAAAGAACACTTCCCAGAATTCTCATCCCAGATTTAATGATTTATTTATTTATGAACTATATAGTTATTATTAAATACATTATTTGACTTTTTAACTAAACTTCGCCTTAATGATGTTTTATATTTGTATTAGAAATACCTACCTATGTTTAAGAAACTCGCCTGTATGTTTCCTACCATCTTTCGTTTTATGTGGTATTGTATCCACCGGCCATACGTCTATATAAAAATGTATTCTAGATTTTGTAAGTTTTGTATTTTCTTAACCTTTGTTGTCTCTTAAATGTTTGTTTTTGATAATAAATTGGGAACAAAAAACGAAAATGTATTATTTTTTGTATTATGATAAATTAATTGAAGGCGTTTTTCATTTCAACCATTTAAGTTAAGATATCAGTTATTTATTGACCACACCTATGATTTAACGGTATAATAAGCTGACCTCGATCGGCGTATAATAAGCTGACCTGGATTGGCGTATTAATCGTAAATCGTATTATTAATTGGTGGCGTTTTTTAAAATAGTAAATCTATCTCCTATGATGAGTAAATGTTTGTTTAGTCTATTTTCCACACTAAGCGAATATATTCGCGCGAATTGTTCTCTGGTTTGTTGCGCATTTTCCGATCACAAAAAAATATATTTACACATAAATACGCATGCGCACAATCTGATTTGTGTGATTTGTAGTAAAGATGTTTCGCATACTATTTCGTAAATTAAGTTGTAATCGATTTAGGCGCATACCAAACAAACGAAAAGATACAATTTTCTAGAAATTACTTTTATTGTATAATTTTATCAATGAATTTTATGTTTAGCAACTTATTTGTTAACAAGTTGACTTTTTGTTCATTGTCATTAAGTCATTAACACTTACTATTTTATATTGGTTGAACACATCGTTGAGATGTGTTTTATCATGGGCGCCCAGAAGTCGTAATAACTCGCTTACATCAGAAGAAAATACAGCCTAAATAAAATGTTAAATATAATGTGCTCTTGTTAAAATATAATAGTCTACTTAAGGACTGTATGAAAATAAAATGTTATAAACATTAGGTAACTAGTTTGCACAACTTTGTTTACACTACTGATAATATTAAACACTTTTTCATAATGTAATTATAACCATAACATAACAGTTTTACCTGTCGAAGAGTGTAGGTGTCGCTCTCTACGTTCTCAGCTTTTACCACACCATTTTCATTTCTCTGAGCCTACAGAAGAGCCACAACACAAGAAAATACGATATGATTGACAATAACCTTGTACTATTCTATCATTCTGTGAACGTTTTTGAAGGAAAATTGCACAAGTATCGGTCAAATAAGGACTTTAATACCATTCTGCGCTTCAAAGCATAACTGACTGTGGGTCACAAGAGGCAAATTAGCCTATGTAAGTATTTTGCAAAACACATCCCATCTACGAACGCACATCCCTACTACGCGAAATGAAAACCTAAATAAGTATGAAAAAGAAGTCTGCACTTACAGATGCAAGAGATCTTAAGACATTCTCTTCATCGCCACTAAATCCTTTCACCAAAGCTTGATCTAACGATTCGCTGGTATCTAAAAATAACAACGTTCTACAAAATAGTCATATTGCTCCTATACTCCTCTGTTCGAAATGTAGACGTTATTTAATTGATCAACAATAAACTCACTTTGTAGGCCCATATTAACAGTTACCTAATTCTGTTCTGATTCCTCTAATATAAAATATATAAATCTTTTTCTTCACTGTCGAGCTTCACTTCTTAGTATTCACTTAAGTACTTACCAAGTTTATATTGTTGTTGAATACGTTGAATTTCCTGTTAAAAATCAAAATAAGTCGTAAGATAGAAATAATATAAGTATAGTAATAATAATATCACCAAACCCAAACCATTATTAGTATGTCAACGCAATTTTCCCACCAATTTTAAGTTATGTTACAGGTGCCCCCTCGCGTGGGCTTGTTTCAAGAAAAACCCAGCAATAGAATACATTCAACATGATGTATAATAAAACAATTAAACAAAGAATATAAAGAAAATGATTATCATTAAAGCAATACATAAGTCAGCATTCATCTTTTTTTAAGTACCAGTTTACCTCATTGTCATTTGTGATGAGTAGTGCGCTTGCGCGATCAGAGTCTTCGAGAAGTATGGATCTTTTCAGAGACTTTGTCACGTGGTCGGTTGTTCCGCCAATCAATGACGCCCAACAATCAGTTGCTATAATTGGAAATGCTTCTGACAAATCTTGCAAAAGATTCTGAAACAAAGATTTCATTTTGAGAACAAAGTAAAGGTTCCTTCTTTTCATTTATTGTCTGTTTATAGTTTCAGTTTCAGTTTCAGAAAGCATTAACCGATTAACATAAACATTTTTTCTATTTCTTCTTCTGTATTGACATCCATCCACTGCTCCTTAGTATTTGTATGTATTTACTTTTCTATTTGTTGTTTTCTCTTTCTTTTCTTTCTGTAAGCCAACCTTTTTGCTTTCTCCTTTTTTCAGATATTAATAAAATCCTCTGCGAATCTCTTAATTTATGTGTTTCTCCGTCTAATTCGTATCTTTTCTAGATCAACTCTCTTCCCTTGTTGAAGAGAAAATCTTGAGTGACGGAGTAGGCCTACGGTCTTCTTGTCTCAATCTTTCACTCATATTATTTTCTCCCAAGAGATCATTATTGTGGTTACACCAATGTAACCTCTAATCTACGTCCCACACTCGCCTCTTCCATTATATGTTACTTACCGAGCCATAGGCCGCTTGGTAATATTTGCTTATACTCAGTCGGTCCGTGGCGCTACCCCTTGACACATGCGCAGCTACTGCCGTAACATTTGGTTCTTTTATCACAAAAAGTAAGGAAGGAGATGCGTATGGTTATTTTTAGATCAATATTTAAAATTATAATTTACTGTTTGGTTGGATGGTTTTCACGTATAATCGTAGTAGGCCTATTCAGATTTTAATTTGCCAATTTTTATTTGAAATTTAACCTGAAATCACTAGATCTACATCCTAAGTGCCGCTTTTAAATATTATTATTATTTCTGCGACACGACTCATTGACAACAGCTTACCAATGGATAATACTTCCGATCTTATAGTTTGAATGATCACATCGACATCTGACTGTGGTATTGAGCACTAAAAATAATTTACAACATAAACTATTGAATAACGACATAGACAATTAATGTAGGCCTACTGTATTCGTTCTCTTACTGTCCTATTTATTTTTTTTTACAAAAGTAGTTGAAAGAACAGAAGTGAATTAAAAGAGGCAAGAAAAGTGTATCTTCAAAAGTCACAATTACTCCAAATCATCATCATGATGAATCAACCACATTGCTGTACACTAGTCCCACAATCGAATAACAACTTATACAATACCTGGTATACTCTATATTCAGCAGTCGACACATTACAAGGCGGTAATTCACCCGTACAAGCATCGACGTCTTGTACTTCTCGTACTCGATATTCTTGGGAGTTGTCAACGCATAACGCCCATTGTGTCCAGGAGTAACTTTCGCATCTCGCATGGCATTTATAAATACATACAGATTGTATTAAAACAAAATATAAAGCGCGTGTAAGAAACATTTTTAATCCTATAGCTTTTATATGAATAACTTGTCGAACATACGTCAGTAAAAATAGGCCTATACTCTGTCGATCTGCAGCAGACGGTATAGTTGCGTCAACAAAAGTTATTGGAAGTTGATATCATGTTGGCGTAACATCTTGCTTGGCCATTCGGTTCATTACCCGCTATTCAGTCGGGTATTATTTTAATAAAGATAAAAGTATCTATTTGTAATTTAACCGTGTTCACAATTCTACAATACCTGTAACTAAATACTCCGGTCAAATATAATAATTATTTAAAAATAAATAAATATTCATATTAAATTAAAATCATCCCAATAAATAGATATACCATGTTTATTCAGTTTTCTGGGTTTTTTTTTTTATTTTTTATCTTACCATGTATGCCTAATCGAATTCAACAAATGTACACAAAATTCAATCATTTCTGAAATGTTTTTAAATTATTATTAATAGTACGGTGTAGTTGTGTTTTATATTGGCCTATAGGCCTATAGGCCTATGACGTATTTCCGTTAACAAACAAATTAGAATTTGAGTATGAGGCTTTGATTTTGGTTTATTTCAGTGATTTTATTTATCAATGAGTATCCTGTTAAAAAATGATCATATAAGCAGGAGGAGATCTTTCTTTTATTTCATATTATTATTACCGACAATACCACAAAGTCCCATTACACCTGGTACGTAAATTTGAAGAAATTACACTAAAACCGCAAATACACAAAACAACAAAAAGAGATTTGCTTATGTGTCTGTCTCCCTCTTACGATTGGATGGCAATAATACATTACGTCATTCAATTCTCCAAAACAAAAACATCCTCCCCCGCAAAAAAAAAAAAGTTCGTTGAATTGGTGGCATTCTATTGAATAATTGCACACATGTTTATATTCCATTAAATCTGTAGCTGACAACACATTATTGGTAAGTAATTTACATGATATAAATGTCAAGTCCGTACTTTTAGGCCAATTACCTAGGAACCGAGACTCTCATATAACTTAAATAATTGGGCCTGGTACCACCGCACACAGAGCGTTGGTACCTCCTGGTACATACGTAGAAGTACTACTAGGCCTACACTACTTACTACAGTATGCTAGAGGAGAGATGTAGCCTACTGTACCTAGTTAATTTTAAATAAAGATTTGATGAAATGTAATTAAATTAAATAGACCTAGGCCCTAGCGCCTAGCCCCGGCGCCCTAGCCCCTAGGTCTAAGTACCTAGATAAAAAATAGTTTTATGTTTTTTCTTATGAATTATGATTTAATGAAGATTAGTTTATAGAATGCTGAATAATTAAATTTATTAAAACAATATTGAGGAGGAGCACAGTCAAAAAGTTATTTGTTTTTAAAGAGAAATATGGTATGATAATTAATAGTTAGAAAATAAGGAAGGAAATCTACTTTTATTTTATATTAGGTAACCTCTCAATGACTATTATTATAATTTATAAAGCATTTTATTTATTAATATAAAGAATTAGTAGGATGTATCTCTTTCTGAAATTTTGGTTTCATAATGTGGTTCTGAATTTTGTTTTATTATCGTTGGACTGAAATAAAGAAATAAAATGGGGAAAAAAATAAAATGATTGATACAGTATTTTATACAATACTGTAAATAAATAAAGTTAAATAAGTCTTTTTGTCTACATACAGTGGAAACAAGCCATTTCTGGACACCATGTTAAACAATTATAAGGGTTGTATGAGAAAAAAATGTTCTGTGAAATGTTCCATGTTCCATGTAGGTTATGCCTACACCACTATGATTTAAAATCATAAAGCTCTGTCTACACTTGAAACTTTATGTGACAAACAAATGTGATGTGCCCATATGGACATGGTGATGTCATTTCACTACCATATTTTGCCATATCACTACCAAAGTTTGGCACATCCCTAGTTTGATAGTGTAGACTGCAGAGATTTACTTGAAACAAGAAACCAATCATCTTTTATTATGAGAATAGCAACAAAGCAAAGTGGTATTTGAATATCATACAAAAATTAATAACTGAACTTGACCTTTTCAAAATAACCTTGATCAAATGGCTGGTAATGCAGCAATAACAAATCTGAAAGACACAATTTGATACCTATTTTTAGGTTTATTCATGACAGGTTTACTCTGGCCCTGCAAGTTTACTACAGTAAAAAAAGAAAATTAAAAAGAAACATAAATACATAAATTGTGTAAACTTTTTTTTCTGCAGATAAAAAATGACAGACTTATTAGTTCCTGATACTCCAGCAGGTCAGATGTCGAATAGATGGCAAGACGAGGAGATGGTAGAGCCGTCTTGTTGCGGTCCTGTTCGTCCAAAGATTAACACTACTCCTATTAAACTACACAGCATTGTGTACATCGTCTGTGGAGTTTTGTCAATTGGATTGGGCATTGTAGCTTGTGTGCTTGATTGTACGTTCAAAGGATTGTCAATCCCAGCTGGTGTTCTGGTAAGGAAAAATGAATTTCCATAGTTTATTTAACTAAACATCATGTACACCAGCCAGCATGCCATACTGGGCGAGACTACCATGTGTAGGTAATAGTTAATATTGCTGATTTGTTAACAGCTCAAATGGTCACATAAGAAATTTTCTAACCATGAGGTATACAATTGTCATTTTATACTGCCAAGTACTAACTAACATACTGTAATGTGAACATTAACAGAAACAAATCTGTGAAGAAAAGTATATGTTTGATTTTAAGGTGTAAGTTATACTGTAATGCCAATTGAATTAAATTCAATTGAAGAACATTGGCTTAGATTCATTCAAATAATGTAACAACACACCATGTATGCAAAATAATGCATATACAAGCTACAATGTAATGCTTTCTTTTTTCTTTATAGCTTATTAGTACTGGTGTTGTTGGACTGATTGTTAGAAAACATGGAGTGCTGGTACAGTACAATGATCATTATTTGCATTTGTTAAAAAGAATAGTATTGTCCATTCTCAGTCAAGTTTGGATTTATTTTTAGGGAGTTAAAGGGAGTAGAGACTTGGGTGAATAGAGAAATAAAACAATACTTGGGTAGGAGGAAGACCTTAAAATAGGCTTTAGGGTGGATGAAACTCTCATCACCAACCACCCCCAACAGAATTACTCTATAATCTTTACTTGATTGTAGAAGTATATGCTTATGTCTTTACCAAGTGTGCGCCCCCTACCCCAACAATTTTATAGCCATGTCTTTTTAAAATAATATAATGAGTATTTTTTTATTTCTGCAACCCAACTGATAGATTTTATAATATGAAATGTTGAGCCCCTAATCTAGAATGCTGGATCTGCCCTTGTTTACTATCATACAGTAGTAGATTATGAATAAATAATGCTTTGGCTCTAAAAGTTTGATTTTATTGTGAATCAAAATAATAATATGAAATTTGTTAAATTACAGGCAATTGTCTATGGATGGTTAAACCTGTTTTGCTTTGGTTATGGTCTTACCCTTCTTGTTTTTATGATGATTGCTCTTCCTTTAAGAGAGGGTAACTGGGAGGAGTTTTGTTCAAGTTATGATTGCAAGTATTGGTATACTGATGATGGCTGTTGTTACGATGAAAAACTCAGCTTAAAGGTATTGGTTAATAATTATAATGCCAAGCATCTAATAGTAGCCTGTCAGAAATCACCTTCACTAGTGAGATAAGCGTGTGTGAATAAAATTCCCAAAGTAGGTTAAGAATATATTAGACAGATATTGATTAATTATTAACTCCAGGTAGGGTAATATAAAAACAGGGATTTAATGAGAAAATTTACATTTTTGTTTTCTGTTTGAATCCAATACAGTAGTTGACAGTTTTTTCTGTAATACATTAATAATCATGACAATACTGCTATGATATAGAGAGTAAGCTGTATTATGTTTAATAGTGTTCAGGGCAGACCACTGTACATCTGCTTTTGGTTCTTCCAAACATTTGTAGCATTATTCTTACCAGATAGGTATAGTCCTGACAGATAGTATTGTCAGTACCATTTGCTCGATTCTCTCATTAATGAGATATTGTACAAGAGACACAAATCATTGTATTTACTGTACAACAATATGCATGACCTACAGTACAACTATCCATCTTCGCTAACATAGCTCTAAAATGTTTTTTTTTTCTTAGTGGGGGAATGTTTTGATTGATCTTGGAATCCTGGTTGTTGGTGTTATCGTCATGGTTACATCATTAGCAGCTGGTACTCTTAGTTTACGTGACCTGAATTGGGTCAAACTCTGCTGTTTGAAAAAGAATAGTTTGGTAAATTCCTCTTACTTATTTCAAATTCAAATATTTTCAAAAACTGCACAGTAAAATTAGACACATCTAAATATTTACATTAATCATAACAAGAATAGAAATAAACAAAATAAATTGGCTTGTATCACAATTATCAAGTGTTCTAATAAAAAACTTCTAATTAGAAACACAAAAAAATTTAAAAAATCTCTCACACACTTTTTTTAATCGGAAACTCTTCCAAAATCGGAAACTCTTCCAAAATCGGAAACTCTTCCAAAATCAGAAACTTTCTTAAAATCATAAATTTTCCTAAAATAAAAAAATATTCTAAATCAAAAAACTTCTTTCTTATTTTTGTTTGTGTTTATACTGTAGCAAGCAGGACAAGTTGTTGTTCCATCCCAGTCTTCTGGTAAGAGTACACAATTCAAATATTAAGCAGAATGTTGCATATCTCAATTGTATTGATTTTCTCATCTTTACCATTTAAAATTAATTGATATCTAGTATATCACTGGGCAGTTTAGAATTTCTTTTATGTCATATATTTGTAACAATATAACAATTAATATTATTATCATTAAGATTAACATAAGAACAATGAAATATTAATTATTAAATTATATCATGTGCTATGTATAGAGACAGAATTAGAACCTAGTGGTCAATCATCATCATCATCATCATCTTTCATGAAGCAATGTTGGACACCATGTGATAGTAATGGTCATCGTAATGCCACTATCATCTTAAGTATCATCCACATCATTATTGGGGTCATCAGTGTTGGACTTGGAATAGGAGCATTAATTGTTGAATGTAGATATGCTCATATTGGAATGCCAATCTGGACAGGAATACTGGTAGGAACATTAGTATGATATTATAACATCAATTACCTTAGCTTATGTCAAAGAGCATTTCATCTTAAAAACCCACATATTTTATATTTTTACTGCCAGTGTCAGTAGAGTCCCGTTCACTACTGGACATTTAAGACATTTGATCTTCATAGATCTTCATAGATCTTCATAGATCTTCAAAGATCTTCATAGACTACAAATTTGAAATAATTAAGAGTAAATTACAAATTGCATTCAATTTGTTATCTTTTTTTTATGTTAAGGAAACCTAAACACTTATTGAATATTTACTTTGAATATTTACTTACAGATATTTATGGTGACTGGTTTTTGTGGATTTCTGAGTACCACAGAGAAAGGGGCATATGTAAGTCACTTAGATATTAAAACTAAACATTTTGACATGCTGTTCTGTCTAAAATCAAAGTTCTTTGTTGGATATTCACTCTGTATGTGTTTATTTTTCACTTGTGTATCTTGTATCCAGTATCCTATGTTTAAATCTCTGTCTACTCTATCAAACTTTGTGACAACAAAATTTGATGTGCCCATATATAGACACGATGATGTCATATCACTACCATATTTGGGCACGTACATCACATTTTTTGTCAAACTAGTTTGATAGTGTAGACTAAACAACATAAAACATCATCTTCTTTCAGATTCCTTGTTTCTTAGCCTTCTCTGTTTTAGCATTCATTATGTCTATTAACATGTTTACCTGGGCAGCTGTTAATATTCCTGCAGAACCAGATTGCGCTCCAAAATGTTTTAAATGGTGTACTGATGATACTCAAAACTCATATAACTCGTATAGGTATAGTACACCTGATCCTAGAAGATACTGCTGTGATCTTGGTGAAACTTGCATTGCCAATACAGAAGCGGTAAGGCTATTTAGTTGTAGATGTTAATTTTGAATTACTTTGTTTGAAAATATTTTAATTAAAATGTTTACTTTCCACAATAAAAGAGTTGGACAAGACCTCCTTCATCTGGGTGATGTTGTGGATATGAATTAAAATTCCAGGGTGGTTGTTAATATTTAAAAAATAAACCTACTACCATATAAGGACACATTATTTGAACCTAACACTATATAAGGACGCATTATTTTAACCCACAACAAATCCACTCCCAAAGACTTGTAATAAGACTTGTTTATGTAGAGCATCTTGTATATGTTTGTCTTAAGATAAGATAAGATAAGATAACTTTTATTGATCCTCAAAAAGGAAATTCATTGCTCGTCATAATAACAAGAAAACACAATAAAAACAAATATAGCATAAAACCATTCATATAAAAACATCAAAAATACAAGATAAAATTATCTTCTTGACTTTCTATTGTACTGGATGATACCTGTCTTGTGAACAGGATTGCCACTAAAGAAGGATAGTGAATGAATTTCTGGTTATCCTTGGAAATTTGCCTAAATATAGAAAGAGAAAGAGATAAGTACACATTATTTTATTGTATTAACTGATAAACTTCATTTTTTTTTTGCAGGTAGTTATAGACTGTTTAATTGTTGGATTTGGTATTTTGGAGATGTTCGTTTGCATGGCAACGTTTGGTCTGTCTTTTTCACAACTTAGTTGTTACATGTGTTGCCATAATGGGTGTTGCTCTAATTGTAAATGTGTTGAAACTCAGGTAAGTTTATTTATATATATCATTCTTAAAATTGGAAGACTAATAATGAGGGATAGGAAATATGTATGGAGTTGAAACACCATCTTACTCAGTTACTTTGTAGTAGAGATTAGCTTAGTGGTTAGTGTACTTGCCTTCCATTCCGAAGGTATAGGGTTCAATCCTGACCAGGGTGTAACTCACAACTGTTTCTACTCCACCACCTAGTTTATCCATCTTGTAATTTGCGAGAAACTAAACTAAAAATTCACTTGTAAGATAAGTTTACTAAATAATAGTCAAAACAATGTGGTGTATGATTTGGTTATTGTTTTTTTTTTTTAACTATTATTTTAGACCTCACTAGTTCACATGAGGTGTTCCTGTCACAGAATTTGACCTATTACTATAACCCAGGTGTTAAGAAATTCATTGTGAGGTGCAAGTCATTCCCCTTTCGATATGGCTACATTATTTTTAAAAGTAACTGTACATTCCATATATTCCAATTCCAATGATTTTTGTAATTTTCATATGCTCGTAATAACAACAATTTTGTTTTTTCTTTTTCAGACCAATACTGCATACCAAATGGTGATGACAACCGATGGTAACCTGATGATGGTACCAGTACCAATTACACAGCACGGTATGACACCTTCCTTGGTAAACAACCAACAGATGATACCTCAACCAATGGTGATTCCTGCTAATCAGAATCAAACATCAGGGTCTCCTGTCCAGCCAAACATAGTTGGAGGACAGTTGCTGGTCCAAGGGAACCAACCAATGATGTTTCAAGGAAATACACAGCCAATGATTGTAGTTCCTGGTCAAGCTCCAGTGTTTGTTCAAGCAAATAGACAGCCAGGAATTCAGCAGCCAATGGTTCCAGGCATGAGTCAGCAGGTTCAAAACCAGATGCAACAAAAGAACCAACCAGCGCCACAAAGTCAGCTAACCAACCAGACAGCTAGCACACAGGTCCAAGCAGGGTCACTTCCACATGGAGTTGAATCGCCTGCTGTGGTCAGCGAAGATGCTAACCAAGGCATTGAGGTTATTTCAGACCCGACCGTCTAAATTCAATTAACAATGTTGCGACAAAAATTTCTCAAAATAATCATATCATATATATATATATTAGAAATGAATTACAATACAAATTAGGATTTTTATAATAATGTATACGTACGCACAGGTTATCCACGGTGTTGTAGCTGATAAAATGATCAGATCAGGGCCATTAGTTGATTGGGCACCAAACAAGATAAGATTATTAGATAAGTCAAATTTTAACAATTTGAAGTATAGAGGAAACCCAAACAGGACATACATGAGGTATTGGGGAAGAATTTAATGTTAACATTTTGTTTAGCAAATAGTGCTAATCTGATTGAGTCAAGAAACATAGGTTTTTGTATTGTATTATTTTGCTACACAATTTTAGAAATGTGTAGCAATAAGTTTGTATAGGTTTTTACTATGATACACTGGCGAAAAATATTCCCTGCGCTTGGTATGTAGTATATTTTGTGTTTATAATACAGTAATCTTAGTATTCCCTGCGCTTGGTATGTAGTATATTTTGTGTTTATAATACAGTAATCTTAGTATTCCCTGCGCTTGGTATGTAGTATATTTTGTGTTTATAATACAGTAATCTTAGTATTCCCTGCGCTTGGTATGTAGTATATTTTGTGTTTATAATACAGTAATCTTAGTATATCGCATCAAATGAATTTTAGACATAACTGAAAAACTGATTCAATTGTGTTCAAGTGAATGTATTTTCATGGAATACTCCTATTTATTTCCTGTGGAAAGAAAGATGAGAAATAATATACAGTATCATTACCATCATAGTCAACCGATATTTAGTGCACCAAACAGTAAATTTTTACAGTAAATTATCAGTTTTTTAAAAAGATGTGAAATTGAAAGAAAAGGTTTTTTTTTTTAACAAATAGCTCTAATTAAAATAAGTACATGATTGTAGTTCATCCTCTTGTCTATTCTGATCTAATAATAATGTGCAGTATCCAATATTTGTAACATTTCCATTTTGTATTTTTAAAGTTTTGGTACATTTAAAGAGTTCTATTTTTTAGTATGCTATTTTAACTTGAATTATATTATATAATGTGTAATTTTAGAGAAGGCATTTAGACCTGTTGGTGCTTGGAACAATTTAATCTGTTATATATTATACTAAACCCACATAATAATGTATACATAGCTCTATTTTCAGTATTCTTGGAAGCTTAGATTAATATAAACCTGACAGTATACATGTTTTGTAGTACTAAACAAGATTGTTTTTGATGTAAGGAACTCCAAAACATAGGGTAGTTTATTGTAGTGTAGTGTTGTATCCTCAGTTAGCTTTCCTTAAACAAATAAATATCATTAAGTGAATCCTTTGTGTCTATTGGCTAAAAGTTATTTTTAAAAAGTTTGTTATAATCTACTGTAGGCCTACCTGAACTTGAACAGAGTTTTTTTTTCAAATATGAACTTAAATTTTACAGAACATATAGTTTGTTACTCAAAGTGTTTAAGTTTCATTCTATTATATAATATTAATACTGTATACTAGAACAGATAACAGAGTACAACCCAACCATAGACACAGTGTCACGTATGGAATGCCATTAATCTATTCGCATGTGGTGATTTCATGCTCTTATACTATTACATGCTCTCTGCACACCATGCTCTTATGCTCATTCCTAATTCTCGTATACTCATTCTTAATGCTCGTATACTCATTCTTAATGCTCTTATACTCATTCTTAATGCTCTTATACTCTTTCTTAATGCTCTTATACTCATTCTTAATGCTCGTATACTCATTCTTAATGCTCTTATACTCATTCTTAATGCTTTTATACTCATTCTTAATGCTCTTATACTCATTCTTAATGCTCTTACTCATTCCTGATGCTCATTTTTAGTCATGCTCTTATACTCTTTCTTAATGCTCTTATACTCTTTCTTAATGCTCTTATACTCATTCTTAATGCTCGTATACTCATTCTTAATGCTCTTATACTCATTCTTAATGCTCTTATACTCATTCTTAATGCTCTTATACTCATTCTTAATGCTCTTATACTCATTCTTAATGCTCTTATACTCATTCTTAATGCTCGTATACTCATTCTTAATGCTCTTATACTCATTCTTAATGCTCTTACTCATTCCTGATGCTCATTTTAAGTCATGCTCTTATACTCATTCTTAATGCTCTTACTCATTCCTGATGCTCATTTTAAGTCATGCTCTTATACTCATTCTTAATGCTCTTACTCATTCCTGATGCTCATTTTAAGTCATGCTCTTATACTCATTGTTAATGCTCTAATACTAATTTCTTAATGCTCTAATATTCTCTCGTCATGCTCTTATGTGACTTTCCATGCTCTATACTTTTTCGTCGTGCTCTTAGTCTTATGCTTATTCTTAATGTTCTTAGTACAGTATAAGAGCATGAAGTCATCGCATGAGAAGTGGCGTTCCATAGTCACGTAACTCGCTGCTTCCCTCTCTTTCGATTGGATGTGAATATTACGTCATGCATCCTGCTGTAGTAAACAAAACATAGCAGAGGAGGAGACGTTACGTGTTAAAAACACGTTGATTTGGCATGGTGCTTAATTTCTTGATTTTGCATAAATTGTCGAAAGTTAGAGAGTTATATCATCCTAATTAAATAATAGTCATTATCTGTTTTTATCTGACAACACATTATATTGTAGGTAGGTAAAAAATGAAAATCGCTACTAGTACTAGGCCTAGGCCTACCTCTAGTAGGCCTAAGGCCTAACTAGGTAGGGCCTACAGTTACATACTAGCCTAGCTAGGGCTACTAACTAGTAGGCTAGGCCTAGGCTAAGCTATACTATAGCCTACCTGGAGGCTAGGCCTAGGCCGCCTTAGTAGGCCTAGCCTAGGCTCTATTTTAAATTTATTTATTAACTAGAGGCTAGCTAACAGTGCTTACTGAGTAGCTAGTAGGTAGGCCCTAGCGAGATAGCCTACCGTTAATAAATAGATAATAGGCCATAACATTATTATAACAGATTCCCATTATAACTAGGCTAGGCCTACTACTAGAGTCTAGCTAGAGTATTATATAAAAGACCATGTAGGCCTAGTTAAGCTAGATAGAACTGAAGGATTAAACAGTCCAGGTCCCTAATAATTGATTTCTGAAGGGTGCTCATATCCATTATTAATTGATTAAAAATACAAAAATTATCGAGTTTTTACAATTTTATGTTTGCAGGATGTTGTAGGCAACTCGTGAGTAGGTTGGATGAAGTATTTGAACAATTTTGAGTAATTTTAAGAGGAGGTGGGTACGAAACTGCATTAGCGCCGAAACGGATAATTATATGAAATTATTAGAAAATATTAGCTGTTAAATAAAATTAATATTACAGTTCAAATAAGGCCCTAATTTGTTTACATTTAATTTTTTTTTGTAAAACTAGTGATTTGTATTTTAACAAGCATACTTATATAATTAATTATTAATTTTATTTTTTGTTATTAATTCAATTGAACTGGAATTGTTATGACTATGATGAAAATACTGCTGCTTCCATATTTTATTGTTTCACTGATTTTATTCGTGAATAAAGATACCAAGAATATACTGTACCACGTACGTCACCAGTTCCTATAGTTATTTTGTTGAAACTGAAACTAAAGAGGCCAATTCATTTTATGGATTTAGGATACATACAATAGCAGCACAATACAAAGCAAATTGTGGTATTTGAATATCAATAAACAGGAATTTAATGACCTTGCCAAAATAAACACTGTACTGATCAAATGAGAGGAGTTATGTCTTGTGATGCAATAACAGACATTTGTTAAAATTTACTGTAATGTTATAATTAATAATAATAATATAATATGTATTAGTTACTCTCGGAACACTCTCATAACAAGAGGTACTACGACTCCGACCCATACAAAATGTTTACAAAATATAGTCATTCATACAGATACAAAAAAGTAATAATGGTTCACAATTACAAAACATCAAGCAGCACAAATTCTACTTACTTATTATCAGTAAAAAAAAAATGAATTCATATTAAGGGGTGGAAATGTTTTTCAATATTTCAGTCCTATGTGTCATAGCTTTAGTTAAAAATGGTTTACTAAATTATTGTCAATAATACACCAAATTGTTTTATCTTGGTATAAATCATATTTGTCGTCTAGTAATAAGTGATGCTTAAATTCTGTTGAGGTAATAAAAAATGTCCCAATAGTAGTTTAGGGCCACTATCTGTATACTAAATATATTACAAATATATTTTGATATTAAAATCAGTGATTCAATAACAGTATTTCCTCAATAAATTAATTACTGTATTACATTTACATTGCAACAAAAGTGCAAAGAGAGAATTGAGTCCATTCTTGTGATAACACAGGCTATACGACACTGGTGAGAAGTGTATTAAACTACTCAGTCTGGAGAGGGTGATTTTTTTCTACACTTTCTTTTAAATATAATACAGTAACTCTCCAAAAACTTTTTTCTACTACATGAAATTAGTTTTTTTGTTGTATTTTAAAACATGTAAAACATGTATTTTATGTACCACCCATGGTACCAAGATCTATTCGTAATTTTAAAAATGTGTATCGTCGACCCACCAGCTTTTTAATGATGAATGTGAAATTCTAAGGAAGATTTTTAAGCGTCTGAAATATCTAGATGAACTAATAACAACAACCATACATAACTTTAAACCAGCAGAGAGCAATAACAACACTGCAGAAGGTGAAACAGATTTATCCGAAATACCAGTGCAAATCATCCTGCCATTCAAAGACCAGAAATCTGCGAACTCCGTCAAGCGACAACTATGTCAACTAAGTCACAAGATAAACAAAAACATTGTCCCTGTATTCATAAGTAAAAAAGTTAAAGAACATTAGGAAAGTCGAAAAGAAACCAACTATTATAAGTCAACAATGTGTTGTGTATAAATTTAAATGTGACTTGTGCGATGCAAGTTATGTTGGATATACATGCCGACACCTCTACCAACGCATTGTTGAACATAGTAGATGCTTAATAGGACAGCATTTGAAAGATCATAACGTGATTGTTAATCCCAGTAAAATTAATTCATGTTTTAGTATACTTAGGAAATGCAAAAACAAATTTGACTGTCTTATCTATGAAATGTTGTATATCAGACAATTAAAACCTAGTCTGAATAAACAAAGTGACTCTGTAAAAGCTAAGCTTTTCATTTGACAGGATGTTAGACAATAGGTCTTTTGTTATTTAAACTTTGACCCTTGGCTTGTGCTACTTGATTATCAGTAATCAATCAATCGTTCGATTTATATAGCACCATTTCAACATTCATTGCTCATGGCGCTGTAAAAAATCAGAAAAGGTGAGTTTTGAGTAGTGACTTAAAGTGACTCAATAATGATGTGTGTTTAATGTTCAAGGGTAGGTGGTTCCAGAGCCTAGGTCCAGCAACACTGAAAGTCCGATCTCCCCAACTATGTTTGCTCCTTGGAATGTCCAGTAGCACCTGATGACTAGATCTTAGTTCTCGCTTTCCCTTCTTGACTGTCAACAATTCTGAGAGATATTTTGGAGCGCAACTATTTAGGCATCGGAACACCAGCAGCAGGATCTTAAATTTAACATGTGACTCCATGGGTAGCCAATTTAACTCTTTGAACAATGGTGTGACGTGATCATACTTCTTGGCACACATCACCAAGCGAGCTGCCCAATTTTGCCCCTTCTGGAGAGTCCGCAACTGCTTCTTTGGCAGACCATACAGCAGGGAATTTCCCATATCAAGCCGACTGGTAACAAAAGCATGTACAATCTGCTCTGTTGCACAATGGTTCAAGTAACGTCTGATCTTGGCGATGTTACATAAATGGAAAATAGCAGATCGGCAGATTTTGTTGATATGTGATTCCATGGTCATTTTACAATCAAGTTGTACACCAAGGTTACGAACTTCTGATGATGGATTGACTAGTATGCCACCAATATGTAGGCCATCAAACCGGATCTTTTTTCTCTGCTGAACAGAACCAAATAGGATCACCTCGGTCTTTTTATCATTTAGCTTGAGGAAGTTGGAGCCCATCCATTTTCTAATCTCAGCAGTGCATGCTTCTAACCGTTTTACGGCGGACAGAAACTTGGTCTGGCAAGGCTTGACAGAAACGTAGATTTGTATATCATCTGCATAGAAATGATGACATAATCCGTGTCTTCGTATTATTTCAGCAACTGGGGCAACATAGATGGAAAACAGCTGTGGTCCAAGCACCGAACCTTGTGGGATGCCACATAATAGAGGAAGGTCATCTGATGAAACATCACCAATGCAGACGGCCTGGGTTCTGTTCCTTAGATATGATGTGAACCAAGACAATGCTTGATCTCTTACCCCAATATCATGTGACAATCTATGAAGAAGCAGTGAGTGATCTACTGTGTCAAAAGCAGCCGATAAGTCTAGTAAAACTAGAATAACAAGTTCTTGATTATCTATTGATGTCAAAACGTCATTCTGAACACGTAGAAGCGCTGTCTCCAAACTGTGGTTAGCTTTGTATGCTGATTGGTAAGTTTCATGGAGGTTGCGATTTGACATATGCTTAGAAAGTCTAACTGTAAGGTAAGGTAACACAAATTCAGAAAGTTATTGTAACTGAAATTAAGCAGTAGACATAAGCATAGTATTATAAATTATATTAATTAAAATAGTTTTTTATAGACAAATACAATCAATAAACATACAAAATCAAAGCATGGATAACAATAAAAATAACGGTGATGAAAACGAAATATCAAATCCAATGGATATACTATTTAATCCAATATCTATTGATAATGGTAATAATGACCATGACGAATTCATTGAATATAGTCTCAGAAACAAGCTAAATGCTATTGAGACATGTTCTTATATGAGTCCATATGACTTGAATGAATCTGTGAAGAAATTAAAAAATATTGGCTACTCATTTCTTCACTATAATATTCGAAGTATCAATAAACACATTGATGAACTAACTACATACCTAAACTTAATCAACCACCCCTTTACAGTTATTGGTATATCGGAAACATGGTTAAACAATACATCGTGCAAACCATATTTACCGAGCTATGACTTCCTCGCATTAGATAGGAAGAACCGTAAAGGAGGGGGAGTTGGTATGTTTGTTTCTGCTACAATTGACATAAAAGAACGAAAAGATCTATTTATTGAATCTTGTGAATGTATTTTTATTGAAATAATTGAAAAAAAATGTAACAATACGATTGTTGGTATAATATATAGACCTCCCGATTCGAATATAGAACTTTTTAATAGATCACTAGACGATATTCTTAATACTATTGATATCGAGGGAAAATCATGCCACATTACGGGTGATTTTAACATTAATTTACTTAAGCATGCATCGACTGATTTTGTAAATAATTTTCTAGAAGTCTGGGGCGGATCCAGAGGGGGGGTCCACGGGGTCCGGACCCCCCCTAAATTTTAAGGGTGCCCTTTTTTTAGAGGTTCAATATTTTATTCGTGTGACATATTTGTGTGTATATTAGTATGCACAGAGTAGGCTACACTAACCCCAAAAATAAAAACAGAAATTTATCACAATGATCGCGATGTTAAGTTACGGCGGCCGATCAAAGAGCATCGTGAGAGGTGGTGACGCGTGATGATCTCTACTTAAACTTCTAAAAATAGATCGTTTCAAATACTACAGAGGGCGCAAGTAAACTTTTTACGATTCAACTCCGCGTACGTTACCATGCGCGCTATGTCATTGACGCGATTATTTGTGTATTGGTAAACACATTTTTATGTATTATTATTCTGAAAATAATTGAATTGTAAACATAATTCTTTTGAGTATTTGTTTATTTACATATCATTCCATCAGATCAACTATTTTTTATTTCCATTACTTCCAACCAAACATGTAAAAAAATGTAGTTAAAATATCGTAATATCTAGCGCGTACTAGTACTACAAGCCATGTGCTTTTTTCTCTGAGAAATATTTATTATAAGTGCCAAAAAAATCGATATGAAGCCTTTATTATTCAAATCTTTTAAAGAAAAATCACACATACCATAAAGAAGGTTCATTTATTTCATTTTTGAAACAATATTTGTGAAAATTACGTGAGGCTCAACTACAAAACCACCATTTTGTGATATAATGTCATCGTAAGCCAATCAAAGCTGAGCTTTCCCGCGATCGGCAGAACTCACGGTTGAATGATTTTGGATTCTGGCTATCTGATTGGTGGACGCGAATCACCCACAGCGGAATGTTTTCTCTCGCGTGTACCAAGAAGTCACGTGATCTCTCTGTACTGAACGGTACGACACAAATTTAGAGCAATGAATTTGTACAACTCTAAATATTTTATAAACATTTAATAACTTATTTTATTGATATTTCCAATGTTGATGTATAAAAGAAATTACTATAAAACGTAATTATATGTAATTATTTTAGCGAAAAATGGCGCAATTTGTTTACAACGTTCGTGGCCAAAAACGATCATTTTCGGCAATGTTTTAGACCCTATATTTCGAAAACTTACTACAAGTCAGATTTTCGTAATTCTTTCTTTATTGGAATATTGAAACAACATACCAACAGATAATGTTTAAATTGGTTGAAAAATAACAACTTTTAATTTTGCATCGTTATCAGTGGTGGCGCCAGCGGGGGGGCTACGGGGGCTCTAGCCCCCTCGTCGGGGAGCCTAGCCCCCCCCCCCCCCCCCGTCGGGGAACACGGGTACTTTTTGTCGGGGAATATAATATACAGTAAAAAGCGTTCGCGTTCACTTCGTTGCTAGCTTCAGCGCCTAGAAAACCGCGACGTTTCATTGACCGTCAGAGTGATATTATGCACTTTATATGCATTCATTATTGCCAGCGATCTAACTTACTACTAAACAATAGCTAGGTACGCACTTGTCTGGCGGTATCCCTTTGTACGAATCGTTCAACGTTGGGTCGAGACGCGTGATATCATGTTCCATCCAGGGACCAAAATGTGTACTGTAGTTATTTTCCAGGCGAAGTTTACCGACGGTTACGTCGTGTACTGCGTCGACGTACGCTACACTACAGCAAAAATGAATTATGTTAATTGTTCGTATGTTCACCAATTTTTTAATTTACAAGTAACCTTCTGTACCGTGGGGCACCTAAAATAAATTTTTCATCCATTACTAAACAAAAAAACATGTCATTTTCGCTTAGCCATTATTATAGCTAAGTTATTACATTTTCAATATCCTGTATGTCATGAATTTCTCACCACTCGGATGTCCAGATGGTACGCACGCATACACTTGTGAGGAATAAACTTATTTCCCCGACTGAAAAAGGTCTACGCTTGCGTTTTTTAAGCCTCTAGGCCTGATGTTTCCAAAGTATAAAATGCAATTTTTTGAAGACCTGCAGCTCTAGTTTTAAACATTTTCTTAGCTCAGCCCCAACAATAAAGCTGGTCATATTTCGAAGAACAAGAAGTGCATTTTCCGGGACCTAACATCTCTAATTTTCAAACATTTCTTAGCTCAGTCACAACCATGATAGGGACTTATATATTTTGTTTCATGTTTTGAAGTATAATAAGTCCAATTTCCGGGACCTCCAACTCTATTTTTCTAAATTTTCTTTGAACTTTTATTTTTTAAATTGAAAAATATAGATTGAAACAGTCATCGCGCATCGTTTTTTTGCACGCAGTATTTTATTTATGCATTATAAAAAATGGAAAAAATGGCTACCCTAAATCTGATTAAAATGACCTCAAATGACGCTAGAACGCGTTGCTTCCGGGGGGTTCGCCCCCCTGGACCCCCACCGGGGGCCCTTGGCGGCCCCCTGGCCCCCCAGCCTAGTGATAGCCCCCTCGTCGGGGAATGTAGCCCCCGCGTCGGGAAGATCCTGGCGCCACCCCTGATCGTTATCCCTGCTAATAAAGTGTCATTTCCGGCGAACTAGAAAGGTGCCATTTATCATGGATTTTGCGTGCGAGAGTGCCATTTCCGGCCATCTAAGTGTGTCCTGTAACAAAATTCGCTTCGCCACAACCCCCACCATGCGGGGGGCTGTGGCTCAAATACTCAATATCTGATGTGCCCTTTTTATCGGCGGACCCCCCCTCTCAAAAATGTCTGGATCCGCCCCAGGAAGTAATGATGTCGCATTCCTTCTACCCATCGATTTCAAGACCCACTAGAATACAAAACAACACATCTTCATTAATTGATAACATTTTCTCCAATACACTTTCTGAACAAATGTTATCTGGTATACTAATCTCAGACATATCTGATCATTTACCGGTATACCAAATTATCCACTCCGTGCCCGACAAACATATTAAAGTAAAAACCGGTAATATAGAACCTCATAAATATGCAATAAACGAAAGAAATATAAATAAACTATAATGACTTATTACCTGTTGATTGGGCTGATGTATATGTAAGGACAAACCCTGATGATGCTTACAATGCTTTTATCAACACTTTCAAAAAATTATATAATAAAAACTTTAAAAAAAAAGAAAAAGTTCAAGAAAATCACAAAAAGTATAAAAAGTTCAAACAACCATGGATGAGCTCAAGACTCTTAAAGTCTAGCAAAAGAAAACATGTGTTGTACAACAAATTTATAAAACATCCCTCGTCTAAAAATAAGGATATTTATAAAGAGTTTAATAAGTCATTTATGCGTACATGCAAAACGGCAAAGAAATCATATTATGAAAATGTTTTTAACAATACTAAAGGAAATAAAAAAAAAACATGGAGGCAAAAATAATGTTCCATCCACTTTTACATCTGGTGACAAACTCATAGAGGGTTGTGAGCCTATTGCAAACCACATTAACGATTATTTTATTAATGTTGGTCTCAAGGTACGAGACAGTATTGAGCCATCAACGGCACAATACTCTGATTACCTGCTAAACAGGCAAAGTAACTCTATGTTTTTCTACCATGTAAATGAGGAGGAAGTGTTAAAAGTGATTCAATCACTTGATGCAAACAAAACACCTGGTTTTGATGATATTTCACCAAAGGTAGTCAAGGCAGTTGGTGATGCTATTGTAAAGCCCTTGACTTATATATTCAACGTATCTCTTCACTCCGGCTCAATACCGGAACAGATAAAAATTGCAAAAGTAATTCCCATATATAAAAAAGGGGACCGTCATTTAGCCTCGAATTATCGCCCGATATCACTACTACCAATTTTCTCTAAAATCTTTGAAAAGATAGTCCATTCCAGATTGTATAATTACTTTAAAACTTACAATATACTAAATGATTGGCAATACGGCTTCCGAAACAATCATTCAACCTCCCACGCTATAATTGATCTGATCCACAAAATACTAAAGGCATTTGAAAACAAAGAGTTCGTAATTGCCACATTTATGGATTTGTCAAAGGCATTTGATATTATTGACCACAGTATCTTACTGAACAAGCTATTCCACTATGGTATAAGAGGTGTTACACTAAAATGGTTCAGTAACTACTTAAAATCACGAAAGCAATATGTTTTTATAAATGGTACTTCATCTAATATTAAGGAGACTAGTAATGGTGTTCCACAAGGGTCCGTTTTGGGACCTTTGTTGTTTCTTGTATATGTAAACGATATATGTAACTCAAGTACACAAATTGAATTAATTAGCTTTGCCGATGATACAACAGGATTCAAGTGTGGAAATAACCTGAACGCATTGGCAAACACTATGAATGTGGAACTAGATAGAATTAATATGTGGTTCAAAGCTAATAAACTTTTATTAAACACCAGCAAAACAAATTACGTAATCTTTAAAACTGCCCAAAGGCGTATTATTACAACCAACATTGAATTGAAAATGAATAACATTACTTTAGAACAACAAAAAAATGTAACATTTCTTGGGGTTGTAATAAATGAGAACCTTTGCTGGAAAAATCATATAAGGCTTATTAGCAAAAAAACCGCTAGGTCTATTGGAATATTGATAAAAACTAGACATTTTTTTCCTAATTATATTTTAACAAATTTGTATAATACATTAATTCTACCGCACCTTCAGTATGGAAACATTATTTGGGGCAGTACATATGATAGTACACTAGAATCCCTTCTTAAACTCCAGAAAAAGGCTGCTAGAATAATTTTATTTAAAAAGCCATGGCAACATTCTGAGCCACTGTTTAAGCAATTAAATATACTTAACATACAAGATATCAACAGAGTTACCGTCCTAGATTTCATGGCCCAGATTAAAAGCAATGTTTTACCCAGACGAATCCAAATGATATTCAAAAGAAACGAAAATACTACCCATAATCTTCGAAATATTTGTAGCGTAAAACAACCATACTCTAGGTTAACGTCTGGTCAACATTTTATCAGTATTCACGGACCGAAACTATGGAACGAGCTCTGTAGAAATCACTTAGATATTGTTAAAAAAAATTATAAAATACTAAAAAAATATGTAAAAAGAGACATTTTATCGAATTACAGAACTTAAAATGCTTCACTCATAAAATATAGATGCATATATTATGCATTTGTGTTGGTGTGTGCGAGTATACACACATAGTACAAATAATCATGTTAAAAAAACAGTATCGATTTTTGATGATGAACAACTCTAAAATGTATATAGGAATGTTTTTTTTTATTTTGTATCTATTATGTTGTGTTTATTGTTTTATGTTTTTTATGTAAAAGGGTCCTGCGAAAACAGAAGTGTAAACTTCTCTATGCAGGATCCTTGCCATCATTTATGCTATGAAACTGTATTTATAAACGATGAGTAAATAAATGTGAAAAATGTGAAACTGCAACAACACGCTCAATAAGCTTCGAAACAAAGGATAAATTTGAAACCGGTCTATAATATTTAAGAACTTCTGGGTTGAGGCCAGTCTTCTTCAGCAAAGGCCGTACATGTGCTTTCTTTAAATTCTGCGGTACTGTGGATGTGATAAGTGAAAGATTAACTAATTTCATTAGCACTGGAACTATTACAGGAGCGCAATCCCTTAAAAGCCAAGTTGGAATAGGATCTAGCTCACAAGACTTTATCGGGGATGCCTTGATCAATTTCTCGATCTCCTCATCTGTGGTTGGTTCAAGAATAGACAGTTGACAGCTTAAAGGAGCCCTTGTACTAAATTAGTTGTTGTTTTATATTTTATTCATTGGACTTGATAATGACCCCATGATGGAGTCGAAACGTCGTTCTCTTTTAAGCGTTATTTTTATATTATGTATTTACAACAAACGTACTCTCATTCGTAAATTAGATTGTACATTTATTGCCACAACAGAACAGTAATGAAAGTTGACGAAATATAAGAAAGACACAAAAACTAAGAAGCTGTAATAAACAAAACTATTATTTTCTGCAGGGAAAATGACAGACTTATTAGTTCCTGATACTCCAGCAGCTCAGAGGTCGAATAGATGGCAAGATGAGGTGGTAGAGCCGTCTTGTTGCGGTCCAGTTCAATTAAAGGTTAACACTACTCAAATCAAACTACACAGCATTATGTACATTGTCTGTGGAGTTTTGTTAATTGGATTGGGCATTGTAGCTTGTGTGCTTGATTGTACGTTCAATGGATTGTCAATCCCAGCTGGTGTTCTGGTAAGTAGAAATGATATACAGTGATTCTATATTGCATCTATTATTATATTTTAAGGTGAATATATTTCTTTATAACACACCTTGTCATTTGATTGGATGATTGTGGTTCACATGATATTAAATAAATGTTCTATTGCACTCTTAAACATCATCAAGACTGTGATGTCATTTACTGCATTTTCGTTTTGCGCATTCATTTTTAACCTATAGCGTGCACCCTATGGTGTTTCTATTCTTGGCCTAGCCTCTCGTTAAAAGTAGGCTACGGCTACTGATACCAAACCATTGTGATTTTAATGACAATAATAATGTGTTTTCTTTCAACAGCTTATTGCTACTGGTGTTGTTGGACTGTGTGTAAGAAAACATGGAGCTTTGGTACAGAATATCATCATTTACACTTTGTTGTATTTCTTTAAGACAACTCCATAGAAGTTAGACCACATCCTCATTCAAGCTGGATACATTCCATTACATTTTGTTGCTTAACCAGAATGTGATTTTTTACTTTTTGTGCTTTTTATGAATTATTTTCTTTGAATTGAATGTCATAAAATATTGTAATTCGCAATTTAATTATTTTTACAGGCTATTGTGTATGGGTGCTTAAACCCGTTTTGTTTTTTGTATGGCATTGCTCTTCTTGTTTTTATGCTGGCTGCTCTCCCCGAAGGAGAAGGTTACTGGAATTCATTTTGTTCAAGTTATGATTGCAAGTATAGGTACTACGTATATAGTGGCTGCTGTTACGATGAAAAATTCATTTTTAAGGTATTTTTTACTATAACTTTTAAAAAGTGTAACCATACACGTACGAAGTGTAAGCACCCTTACACATTTATTATATGCGCTACACATGTTTTTCTCGTAACGTCAGACTTGAGGTGCCTGGTTTAGGAATCCCAAGTGGCCCTCCAACGCTGGAGGCCTCGGGTGTTTTTAGCCTTTTCGACATATTTTAATGCCTGTTTTATCCACTGTGCACTGCTCAGGGGCCCCATAAGCTCCGGGCCCCTAGGTTTAGCCAGTGAGCGCTCATAGCCGTTATGAGATACATGTCAGTGTGCTAATGTTATTAATCTTTCTTTTTTCAGTGGGAGAATGTTTGCATTGATCTTGCAATCCTGGTTGTTGGTGTTATCGTCATGGTTACATCATTAGCAGCTAATACTCTTAGTTTGCGTGACCTGAATTGGGTCAAATTTTGCTGCTTGAAAAAAAATATGGTAAGTTCCTCTTTATACTGAGAAATAACCAAAATGAAGTTATCGACTTTCCTAAAACCAGAAAATAAACCCCCAAAATTATTTAAAGATCAAAACACAACACAACATCACAGAAATGTTTTGGAAAACCATTTTAGTCAGTGGCAAAGTTTCAGGACAGTTTGATTTCTTTCTTTTTTTTTTGTACAAATTTTTTATTTCAATTACTTGGACCTAACATTTTCATATCATCACAATTCAATTATGCGAAACCATTTTATAATATCTTATTGCAGGTTGTCAATACTGTACAGGAATAGAGTCACGTCTCTACACACCCTGCAAAGATATATATATATGTAATGCGTTTAAGAGCTTCGGCTCATTGCATACCCGTTTTGTATCAAATAAGTTTATAGAAATATTCTTGTGAAAGAGATACTGTATTATTTTGTTGTTGATACAAATAAATGGTACGTATATAGTACCGCGAATGATATTTTATATGTCGATAATTATTTATTGAGATTTCAAAATACAATATTTATAGATAATATGTTGTGTTATTGCTGTTTGTATTTAAGCATTCAGGACAAGTTGGCAGTGCTGGTAAGTATACAAAACACAATAAAAATGTTCTCGTTTTACAAATATATAAAAATATGTAACAATACAAAAGGTAAAAAATTACAAAACAGGAAGAAAACGCCATAAAACATGAGTAAAAATTTAACAATAAACTTATTGCAAATCATCAGTTACGTTTAAAATTGTTATTAAAAAGTTGAATGACTTGTGGAAGGAAGGAAGAGAAGGTACGAGAGGTCTGTGTCCGAAAGCGACCACTGCGGACTATGTAGTGGGAGTTAAGTTTATTGTAAAGAAGGTGGCTTGGGTCATTTAAAATAGATTGAAATATTCTGGATATGTTACTATTATAAGACTCGGACACCGACCCCTGGCAACAACCAACTATCCGCTCAACCTTCCTAACAACACCATTAATTCTGTTAATATCTATTTTTAAATTGGCATTCCCGGCTCAACCAGAAATACAGTATCACATATGACTAATATAAAAGATAGCAATGATTTTAACATCAACATTGAAAGAAGTCATTTTCCTGAGACAGTAAAGACGGGAATTATGTTTTTTAACCAGTATGCAAATCCATAAAATTCAATCATGCATCTGTGGATGTGACACAATCACTTCCACGCCCCAACAGACACTGTGCGTCACTGAGAATATGTACATAGTACAGTACTATTGGCATAATGTTGCAGCAGCCAGACATAAGATCAAAGGACTGTTAAAAGTTCCTATATTGGCAAGACGAGCTCAGTGTCCTGTTGTTGCCTTGGTTTCATCACATGATATCCACAACATTTATGATGTTATCATTTTATTCATTATTCAAATTACTTTTTTAAAACCATTATTTTAAAAAAATGTTTACAATGAAATAATAAGAAATAATATGTTGTACATATGGTAAGGGTTGCAAGTGAATGGTCAGTCATCACCAGCCATGAAACCATGTTGGACACCATGTGACAGTAATGGTCATCGTAATGCCACTATCATCTTAAGTATCATCCACATCATTATTGGGGTCATCAGTGTTGGACTTGGAATAGGAGCATTAATTGTTGAATGTAGATATGCTCATATTGGAATGCCAATCTGGACAGGAATACTGGTAGGCAAATTATTATGTTATGCCATGTAAAATAACTTGGTGCAGTGGGTGATATGTCAAGAAGTAATTTAATTCTATAAGAAATTACTATTAAAAGCCATGCCATGCTGAAATCATCATGTAAATTTTAAGTAATTGTTAAAGAATAACAAGTTCAAGTAATTAAAAGTAAAATACATTTTATTTTTTTTACCTTTAGATCAAAATTTTTTTTAAACATTTCCGAGTGTGATCACCATTTTTGTGCAAAATTTGTACTTACAGATATTTATGGTGACTGGTTTTTATGGATTTCTGAGTACCACAGAGAAAGGGGCATATGTAAGTTTCAATAGTATTGTGAGATAAACTAACCACGATACAGTATGTAAGTTTGAGGATGGTAGTTTGTGATTTCAAATCTTATGATTCATTTTTGGTTTTTTTTTCCAAACAATTCTGTTCCCAAATGCCTTATGTATACTTGTGTCTGGAACACGCAAAGAATTGAGTTCCTGGAAAGAGGCTTAGCCAATAGGCTACTCTTGAAAAATACATCATATATCTTGTATAGGGTTCGATCCTAAGTGGAGAGGTCACTGCATGTTCAATGTTTTAAATCCAGTTATAAATTTTGAAGAAACTACTGATTCAGGTGAAGAATTCAACAATATAACAGCTGAAAGAGTCTCATAACCAAGGGTAATATTATTAGAATGTTCACATGTCCTACAGTACCTGCTGTATTATTTTTTTTTAAATCGACTAATATTAAAGTTCAAGTCAAGTTCAAATTTATTCACATAATGCAAACATATACAAAATATAAAAGATACAAGTGGTTGGAAATTAAGTAAATAATAATTGCATTATGCCTGGAGAATACCATTTAAACCCCAAAGGGCTTTAAGCCTGGATCCACCAGAAAGAATAAAAAAGTTAAAAATAATAATAATAAGCAAGGTGAAGGTTAGCTACTGACAGACAGGGACGGACATGTACGACGATACAAACACGACAAGGACAACAGGAAGGACATTTAAAATCTTGAAGATCTTATCAAAAGTGCCCGTTGATGTCTCTGATTTTGTTTATGTTGTGTGTATGTGCCTAATTTGTTTGAAAAATGTTTGTGGAAATGTATTAGGAAATTCTATTTAGTTTGTGCTAGTGAAACATCACCTGAGGTCTGCCTTATTATCTATAAATACTAATATTTTTACAAATATTCTTGTTTATAAATTTACATACATTTCTATATTTCCAAAAATTAAAAAACTTTCATCAAAAAAATTACAAATACCTTTAAAATGTAAATAAATTAATTGTATTACATGCCGTTTTCAGTGAATGAAGTATTTTTACAATTAGTAAGTATTTGAGGTTTTTTCTTTCAGATCCCTTGTTTCTTTGCCTTTTCCATTCTAGCGTTCTTGATGTCTATTAACATGTTTAGCTGGGCAGCTGTTAATATTCCTAATGAAGAGCATTGCAGTGACCAATGTTTGGAATCGTGTTATGCTGCTCCTACTGAAAGCCCATATTACCCATGGTATACTACTGAAAGCCCATATCACCCATGGTATACTGAGCGTCCATATCCACCTTGGTATCCTACTACACCTGACCCTAGAAAGTACTGCTGTGACATTCGTTATATTTGTAACGATACTACAGAAGCGGTAAGGCTAATTAGTTTATTCACCTTGTATATATCTTGATTTTATTTGAATTTTTTTAAATTATATATTTTCTATAAAAAAAAGAATTGGGCCTCTGGGTATTTTTACTGTTGTGTTGTTGTTGAATCCACCACCATTTAAATCCAGCATGGGAGATTATTTGAAACCACCACCATATAAAGATGTTAAAAAAGAAACATTTGTTTTATGTACAATCAAATAAACACCCCTAGATATACAATACAATATCAAGAAGTGAAAAAATACAGTAAAAATTGTATCAAAATGATTGGTAAAATGTAAATAATGTCAATCAATGAATTCTACTACAAATATAAATATGTTGTAATACAATATTGTGTATACATGCATGTATTTATTTCCTTAAATAAACGCCCCTAGGCAATTGATATTCTATGAGAGGTTTATTTGAATAAATACGGTAATTTATTTTTATTGATATATTATATTTATAAACCAGTTTGCATAAGAAATTGTTTTTTATATAACAATTGATTTAATTGAAAACCACCTCTCTTTTACACAGGTAGTTTTAGACAGTTTAATTGTTGGATTTGGTGTTTTGGAGATGTTGGTTTGCATGGCAACGTTTGGTCTGTCTTTTTCACAACTTAGTTGTTACTTTTGTTGTCGCAATGGTTGTTCTACTTGTAAATGTTGTGAAAATAAGGTAAGCTTTATACAGTGTTTGTATTCTTTCTTTTGAAGATTTATGATATAATGGTGTATGTGGACCAAGAAATAAGTATTGAGATGGAACTTGTTTCCACCACCTCCTTACTCGTAATTTACACACTGTCGTCGTATACTATCATAAATAATATTCCTTGTTCATTGTATATAACCTCCTTCGGTCATTAATGCTCATAAATTAAAAAGGTTATCTATTTCTTAACAATGATTTTTTAAGGTTTTGTTACAAAAATTTTATTTTTTATTTGTTTTTTTTTATTTTCAGAAAGATACTGCACACCAAATGGTGATGACAACTGATGGTAACATGATGATGGTAGCAGTACCAAACACACAGCACGGTATGATACCTTCCTTGGTAAACAATCAACAGATGATGCCACAACCAATGTTGATTCCTGCTAATCAACTTATTGCTGGCCAGAATCAAACATCAGGGTCTCCTGTCCAGCCAAACATAGTTGGAGGACAGTTTCTGGTCCAAGGGAATGGACAACCACAACCAATGATGTTTCAAGGAAATGCACAGCCAATGGTGGTCCAAGGACAGGTTCAACCAATGGTGGTCCAAGGACAGAGGCAACCAATGATGACCCAAGAACAGGTGCAACCTATGGTGGTCCAAGGACAGAGGCAACCAATGATCATGGTGCAAGGACAGGTTCAACCTATGATGGTCCAAGGACAGAGGCAACCAATGATCATGGTGCAAGGACAGGTTCAACCAGTGATGGCCCAAGGACAAAGTAAACCTATGGTAGTCCAAGGACAGGGACAACCAATGGTAGTCCAAGGTCAGGTAAAACCAATGGTACACCAAAGACAGGGACAACCTATGGTGGTCCAAGGACAGGTACAACCAATGATAGTCCAAACACAGGGTCAAGGAATGGTGCCATCACAACCAGGAATACCAACACAGTCTATGTTTATTCAGCAACCAGTGGTTCCAGACGGTCAGGATGCAGGTGTGGTTCAAAGCCAGATGCAACAAAATAATCAACCAACTCCACAAAGTCAGCTAACCAACCAGACAGCTAGCGCACATGTTCAAGCAGGGTCACTTCCACAGGGAGTTGAATCGCCTGCTGTGGCCAGTGATGATGCTAACCAAGGCATTGGGGTTATTCCAAACCCGACTGTCTAAATTCAATTAACAATGTTGAGGCATAAAGTGATAAAACATAATTATACACAGTTTAAATAATATGTTTACGCAGTTTAAAAACTAGTTATTAGTTTGAAGAGATATTCAAGTTAAGTAAATGTTTAAGGGTTTTATTTTTATAATAATACAGTATCACACTTGTTATCCAATTTAGTACTGACATATGCTGAATAGGGCTCAATTTGGCAATTTTTCAACAAAAAAAAAGAAAAATCCATGTACAATAGCAAACTAAATGACGTTCAGTAGATACTTAAGTAAACTAGAAAGCCACTCAAAAAGCGCCTACTGTAAAATTCTCCTACATAAGATTTTTCCGGGAAAATATAATAATAATTTCACTACAAGCCTGTGTATGCGAATTTGGTGTAATGGTTATTTAACATTTAGCCTTTGAACTAACAATAGTTTCAGGTGACTAACAATAAAACAGCAACGGCAAAAACAAACAGGTGAATTTGAAAAAAAAAAGGTTTTTTAAAACTACTCGTATCAAGAAACGTGTAATTAAATCAATTTAAATTTTAAAATTACAAATCACAAATTATAATTCTTGTTTCTTGTACGAAAATGGAGTTTTTTGGACAAGTAGTTCTTGAGAACGTATCCGGATATTCACCCCCTGGACATTTACCCCCGGACAACTACCCCCCCGGACAACCACCACCTGGACCACTACCCCCTTAGGACAACTACCCCTTTAGGACAAATACCCCCCGGACAACTACCCCCTTAGGACAACAACCCCCTTAGGACAACTACCCCCTGGACAACTACCCCCTGGACAACTACCCCCCGGACAATTACCCCCTAGGAGCAATTACCCCCCGGACAATTATCCCCCGGACAATTACCACCCAGAAAACTATCCCTTTAGAACACCCTAACCACCCAGACCATTCAACAACCTGACTCTGCAACAGTGTATAATAGGAATTAATAACTATATTTTAATTCGTTACTTTGACGAATTACTATTCATGCAATTTCAGTTTACTTGTTATTTTAAGACTGCTCGCCGGCTTTTTAAAAATCTGTCCTATATATAGCAGGTCTGAAAATTATACTAAAAAGTGGTTCAGAATTGGGACCATGGTCCGGATTGCCTCCAAAATTTAATGGAGTGGTCCTTGACCAATTATCTATCTATATTTTGGTAAAGATCTTGTAATTACTTTTTGAGTAATCCTGCTAACAAAACAAACAGACAAACAAAACTAATCCAAATTGTTTATGATTTTTATTATGCAGATATAACAAATATAACTTGTGCAGTATTTAATATGTTTGACATTTTTAACATTTCCATTTTATGTTTATTATTTTGTATTTATATATGAAGAGTTCTATTTTAGTATACTAGTATATGAACTTAAATGCAGTATATTTAAAGTTACAGATTTAAATTGAAAAGAATATAATTTTAACTTGAATACAATGCAATAATGCGATTGATGGATGTTTTATTGAATCTTAATTTTCTAAATTGTAATTTTATCATATTTAATATGAATTAATTGTGAATGTTTTTAATATATTTATGTAGAGTAAAACAATTTTTTCATGAACACCTTGTAATGTGTACCCCCCAAAAAATAGGGTAGTTTATTGTAGTCTTCGTGTATCTTCAGTTAGACTGAGTAAGCTTGGCTTGTTTTTACGATTTTTATGTAATAAACAAATAAGTCATTATTGTTTATCATATTGCTTGTTGTTGTACAGTGAATCCTATTTGGCTAAATTTTTAAAAATAATAATCTACTGTACCTGAAATTGTTGTTTACGTTTGTCTGGTAAGAATATTTTTCAAAATGAAAAATGTAAACAAGTTAAAAAAAATGATTTTACGATTAGAGTTCGTATAACTCTCTGCTGTGCGCGCATGATATGGTTAGGGTGTGGGTGGGGGATGGGCCAGGGGTGATTGGTGGAGAAAACTTTTCCGGTTGGACGATGTTGTCGGGTCCTCGTGTATTTCCGTAGGATTTTATTGCCCAAAGTGAGATTTCACTTGATTTCACTTTATTATGGTGCTAGGATACCATGCTAGGTAACAAATTTTCACGTCCCCGTAACCATGGTAACAGCCCCAAAATGACGACCAAATGGCCATATCTCCATAATCCTTTAGCTATTGACAAGATATTGGTATCAAAATACTCGGAATATATATATTTATATTCGTTGTAATAGAACATTTTTACTAAATGCAACCGGAAATGCTATTTTGTTGTACTATTGACCCTTGAGCTTGACTCGTACTGTATCTTACAAAACGGCTGGTCATAGAAATTTAAAAATGGTCTAAAATTGCTCAGACCTTATATATTTATATTTATTGTAATGCAATATTTTGTTTAAAAATGTCAGGAAGCAAAGTTATTGACCTTTGACATAGAGAATAGCTCAAGAATTTTTATTCAGTAGTCTCTGGTCATATCTCCATAACCTTTTGGTCTATTGACAAGGTATTAGTATCAAAATACTTGGAATAAATATATTTATATTCGTTGTAATAGAATATTTTTACTAAATGTAACTGGAAATGCTATTTTTCTGCACTATTGACCCTTGACCTTGACTCGAACTGTATCTGAACGGCTGATTTAAAACATGTTTATTCTGGGACGGTGCGGCCATACACACCAACTACTATGAAGAATCGGACATTTCGCTACCAACATTGCAACATTGATTAACAAAATCAAAATTTAACAGTGGGGCGTGTTGACCGTGAATGACTAACAATACCATCTTTTCCACTACACCTGCACAAACTCATTTGTATAACAACGAACGGCATACCAAACTATGATGAGAGATACATTCTCATATCAACACGTAACTCGTAACGAAGATAATTAATTTCTTTTTTACATAAAAATTGAGGCCGCTAAACATAAAATTAACGAGATCAAATACATGTAGCGAAAGCCAAAAAAAAGAGTGCTCTCCCTGCCTCAGCACTAAGGCCCTGCCACAGCCTTTTGGGGTCGTTTCCACCACATCACCAGATGCATTGATGTTGTCGCCTCATGATGTGTGGTGGAAAGGGGGACGTATGATCTGTGAACCCCAAACACAGTGGCTCGCATAGCCTTAACTCTATTCCACTGACCAGCGTGGGAATCGAACCCAAAACATACGTGTTGTTAACACGACGCTCGGACGACTGAGCCAACTGATCATTTTGGTTTTAGCAAGGTTAATAGGATATTTATGACGTAATGATCAATAACGTAATACACGTAATAGACTATTACAGGTATCAGCTTTTCAGTCATGTACTTGGTGGCGTAACGGGTTATGCTATCGGCTGGGGTTCGAACCTCGACGGATATTTATTTATTTTTTTTTATATTGTTTTTTTTTTAAATAGAGATATGTTGCACTGTATTGTCGAACATGTATGGTACCATACCGGTAGGTATTCAAATATGCTTAATACAAAAAGATATTAAATCCAGTGACTTATTTCTATTTTATATCACTGTGCTCCACTGTCTCCAAGTTGGGTCGACTTGAGCACAGTGTATTAACATACGAAAAGATATTAAAATTCTGTGAATTATTTCTATTTTATAGGGTCAGTCTAATTACCGAAAACAACCGAAAACAACCGAAAACAACCGAAAACAACCGAAAATAACCGAAAACAACCGAAAACAACCGGAAACAACCCTAAACAACCGAAAACAAACCGAAAACAAACTAAAACAAATCTAATTACCGAAAACAAATTTTTTGTTATGTCGCCCTCTATATTAATGATATATTGAAGTAGATAGCACTGCGTTATTACACGTGAGCCTTGGTTTGGTTGTCAGGATCTGACGAGTATTCGGCACCAAAATCAGGGGCGGATCCAGGATTTTGAAATAGGGAGATGTGGGGGGGGGGGGGGGGGAGCAAAGGTAAAGTTTTCCCCTATGACATGTTCATTTCAAACTGAGAAGCAAAAAGCAAAGCTAAATACGTCAGAGGTGTTTTTTTGTTTTATAGTAGGCCTATACCCCCAAGTACCCAACAAATAATCCACTGAAAATTAATTAAATAGTCTATTATTTATTAAACTTTGTTATTCGGTGGCCATATAACAGCTAGAAGGCCTACTAAGAAATTTGTAATGCCTGAGATGATCATTGTGGGTGGGTGGGTAAGTTTAGTTCTGATAAAATGATAAGAAGTATTGGAACCATGGTGGGGCCTGTGACGAAGCTAATTTACTCCCATGACACCCCTAGCTAGATGGCCGGAAATGGGTACTCTCGCGCGTAAAATTCATGAAAAATGGAACCTCATAACTCATATCATTTGACGTTATTTTAATGTTGATTCTTGAATTTATTTGTTCACTAAACGAATAACTGTAATTTATTTGAATGCAAATAGAGAGAAAATGATGCCTATGTGCTCACGCATGAATTTGTTCAAAGTACTTGTTTCATTAAAAAATCAATTTGAAAGAAAGAGTATAGCTAGCCTTCTGGTGTAATGCCCAATTCACCACTAGACTAGACAAGTATTGTAATACAAATTAAAATCAAGGTTAAAATAAAAAAGAAAAATATATAAACATTTATTAAATAAGTTAAATTCTTAATTCCAGCAGTGTGCGTTTTAGAGAGGATTCATTTTAAGTCTTTTGCAGCGACAGCTTAATTTTGATTAAGTTGTTTAACAATTAAACGTAATGTTGTTTCCCCTGATTAATGAGTTAATGAATGTTTTTCTCCGTTGAAATATATATATATATATAATAGTCTGACAAAAATGATGACAGGAAGTGAAAACACAAACATGTTTCATTAACTTGTAAATCTTTATTAACCTTAGGCCTAATCATATTGAGAGAACATGAGAACACAACTCAAGTCTGTAACATCTTTTTAGTACTAAATTTCATTTTGTTTTCGAGGTACAAACTCGATTCAAGATATCAGATGTATTATCAACATCTAGCCATGTTTGTTTAACTACAACAAACTAAATTTAAATAACATAGTGTAGTAAATAAATAACATTTTTCATGTTTTAAATAATACATGAGAACACAACTGAAAATCTGTAACATAATTCCTTTTTTATTTTTTTATTTTTTATTTTATTAAAATAAAAACCAACAGCGATAATTACCGCCACTAACAGGTTTGATACAAACAAAGCCAGGACTGTTTAAAGCACCTTGATTGGTCCTAACATTGGTCAAGGGCTTATCTCGTCTCTTGACCAGAGGAAAGGCATTAAATATAATGTTTTTGAGGTATACAAACTTGATTCAAGATATCAAATGTATTATCAACATCTACCTAAATTTAATTTGTAAAAAAAAACACACAAAACATACTGAAATCTAATGTTTTTTTAGGTATAGGTTGAAACTCAATAAAATATCAATTTGTGAATTTTTTTTTGAAAAAGAACAAACTTAATACACATGTTTGTTGAAGGCAAAGTGATTTATATTCTATGTGGAGAAAAAATACAAATTATCGAACAAAAGTTTAAAAGAAAAAAGAAATTTTATAACTTAATGCTAATTGCAAAACTGAATATTTACAACTGCTAAGTTGTCAATCTAAATCGGATACGATTGCATTGCTTTTAAAAATGGTTAGACAGAGAACGTATGTTTTTAGGAAGTAGTGTTATACAAACCATGGAGGACCTCCATGTACAAACCAATATAAACATATTTAAAATTGCAATAATAATCTGTAAATGCTATCTAGTAAATGCGTTATTAAATAATAAAAATTTAACACTGTGACAAATACTGGAGTAAATACATAAGTATATTTAAAATGCGACTTAACTTTAACAATAATTAATATAAAAAGATAGATTTAATAAGTGCAAACAGAATTAATAACACGAGAAACTAAGGTAGGCCTACCTTTAATAATAAACGTTTCATTGTTAAAGTAATAGTAAAACGTACGAGATGTGGAATTATTAAATGTGCGACATAAAACACAACTGAGAACATTTAATCAAATTACTAGCTTTTGACACATTGATGGCGTGGATAATGGGGTTCTTCGACAAAATTTAGGGAAACCGATTGAATAAGCTTAATGCACTTTTTATTTTTTTTTTTGGTGTAAAATGGTTCAATAGATATCTCGGAACCTCTTCAATATGAAAACTACAATACAATTACATCACGACGTGTTAAATAGAGTAAAAATTAGTTTGTGTAATTGTCGCCCTAATTAGAGGGGTTGGGTTGCATTTATTCAATTTATTCGAATAAATACGGTACTATTTTTTTCACATTCAAATCTTTGTATTATACAAGTATATACTGATTTAATATAAATGATATTAAGTTAAAAACATATACAAAACAATATTATTATAAAAAGAGTGTAATTATTGTAGATTATGAGTTTCAAATAAGTGTGAATATAAAATAGCCTAAGTAAAATCTTCACCATTAATTCTTTCAAGTCTTGATACAACTCTTATTTCTTACTGAATGATGTGGTTTTTGCAACTCTGGTTCTTTTTTTTTGTCCTGGTTTTTTAGCACATTGTGGTGTTGCAGGAATAATTAATTTCCCGTCTTTAGATGTTGTTGTTTTTGCAACTGTTTTGTTCAGTGATATTTTCAAAAATCGTAAAACATATTTGTTTTTTTCATCTTCAGATTTCCCTATCCAAACCGAATTTGGCACTGTATATTTCTTTAATCTAGGGATAACGTAAAAATTGCCTTGTCCGTGAATTGCACGCCGGGCGTCTGCATATTGTAATTTCGCAATTTTGTGTAGAATTTGTACTAAATCTGGAAGCCTTTGTGGTTTCCAGTTAATGGATAGTTTTAGAATGTGATTTATGCTTTCGCAGTTGTTGTTTGTCCAACGGTCCGGAATCACTCGGTCGGTAATATTGGGTCTGAAAACCTTTTCTTTTAAGGTTGGGCACAGTTTATCTCTAAAATAATTTCCAAATAGTGGAACTTGTTTTTGGAAATCTATTTCCAATTGTAGTGAACGTTTGTCAAATTGTGAAATGTTTGTACTCCCAAGTAATCCGGACGGCGAAAAGATTTTGTTTAGTATTATTTGTCGGTACTTATTATTTGCTCCTTGCTTTTCAAGCAAGTAACGAGATGCATTTTGCTTGATATGCCTTGTGCACAATATGTGTCGCGAATTGGGGAAAGAAAAGTTTAAAGCTTTCAAAATTGCCTTTTCTTCGTCGGAACCTATGACCATATTACAACTCATACCAACTTCGGAATTGTTTATGTCACTGTCAAGCTGACAACGCAAATGTGTAAAGAAATCAAGATACGTGCTGTACCGACCATCCCAGTGTAATAGCATCGGGCCGACAAAAATGGGATGATCATTTGCTTCTTTTTTAAGCAATAGAGTGTTTTTAAAAACAGTAACCGTTAAATAGCAAGCCCCCAAGTTAAAAGTCCTATCGATCCCTAGTATACTTTGAGAAATATTGCCACAACAAAACCTTCGTAAGTCATTAATTTGATTGTTTGTGTACAGAATTACACAAGGAGGCTGATTAGGTACAGCAAAGACTTTTTTTACAAATTCATGTTTTGTTAATTCGGTTATTAAATTTTGTATATCATCGGCAACATTAGACCTACTACCTGTGGTGAGTTTTTTTGATCGGTTATATTTCAAATTTCTCAGTTGTTTCATATCTCTGGGTGCGCTTTCGGGGTTAGAAAAAACCATATCTGCGTAAGTATCCCTGGGTTTGGAATGGACAAGTCTACATTCAGCATCACGTAGAACTTTCGGATGAGTACGTACGTATTCTGTGTGTGTATGTCTGTCATTACCATGTGACGAAATGGTAAAAGGAAAATTGCCAATGTATTCAACTACTGCTTTAGGCCTATTGAAGTTGTTCATTTTTTCGTTTTCGTTTTCTATCCACGACACTCGTTTTTTGTACCCTTTGTCTCGTTTTAATTTACAATAACACCTATGCAAAGTTATAATATTAGTCGGTTGTGGTACGAGCGGGACCCAAGTACCGTTTTTTTTAATGCAAAATCTATCACACTTAAAGACAATGGTGATAAGCCTTCCAGCTACTCTTGTGAACTGTGTCTTCGGAGTACTACTACTTGACGAGTCCCATACACCACAATCATCAGGAAAGAAGCTACGACCACCTCCAAAACGTTGTTGTACATTGCCTTCATTGTTGACAACAAATAACATATTTTCTTTAACACCCTGCGGAATGTCTGGGAATGTTGCATTTTCTGATGTTTTCATGAGGATTTGGTATAGTTCAGACACCTGAACAAATTTTTTGTTTAACAACCGCTTTGTGAACCTTTTGCACGACATTCGGTCACCTAAAACGAAGCATATTGAAAATTTCAAAATATTTAATAACAGTAATAGGCATGTTTCCTTTTTTGCGGGCACTGTTTATAAACTTTATTTCAATAGTTACTTTTGAGCAAATGTATGATGCATGCATTTTCTATTTTATATGTAATATTTTCACAATAGAATATTAGTATATTAGTAACATGTAATTGTACCTTAAGAACACGCTAAAACGTAGTCGATACATCTAAAGATAGTTTTATTTGGAAAATAAAAGATATCAGCCGTCACAATTTCCCACAAAAATAAACAGAATTATTTTAATTTTAATTGCATATTGGAAATGATAATGAATTTTGTTTTCGAATATTGTGTCACACAAAGATAATGTAGATTTTATTAATATAGTGTTTCAATTAGGTTGTGTAAATTAAATAACGAACCTTGCTTTTCCAGATCAGAACTAAATGAATTGTTTATGTGACTGTATCGTGTTTCGGAATTACTTAGAGCAACTTCAGACTCGGACGAAGAAAATATAATTGGTGAATTATCGCCGACGTCTTCAATCTTGACAAATGCAGTGTGTCCCCTCTGTTTTTTTCCTTTTTAAAAATATATAAATATTTGTCAAACCATAAAGCAATACATAACTTACAAATGTATTCCCCTATATTTTCATGCTATTGCTGGGAGCTTTTCTTTTGCTTTTTAACGGTAAATAACATACAGTACATGATAAACAATCAGACATTGAATCGTGTTCTATATCATGATACATTTTATCCGCATTTTATGCAGGTTGACCGCAGTACTATTGCAAATAACAGTACTTACAATGATAGGTGTATTTTAAACACTACCCTCTTATTAATAATGACACGATTTACTGTATTTGGTGATTTGAGTTTTCTATTTGAATAATGAAACTCGAATCTTGTTATTGAAATATCATAAATTTAAGAAACTCAAATATCTGAGTTTTTTAGATCTAGGAAACTTAGATATATTTAAAACTTGTGTTTTCTAACACAGATCTTGTAATGCGAAGATCAAAACGAACAAAACACTTACTTTCATGTTGCATAGTTTTTGTGGTTTTCGAGTCGGGCGTTGTCATCGACGTGCTTTTTTCCTTTATGATTTCGCTGTGGGGGTTACAAATTGGGGATTGGAAAATCACACTATCGCCGGAAGGCCTTCCTGTTATAGGCGTATGCAATACATCATTACGATTAGGTAGTAACTTTTCATTGGTGTCTGTATGATCACTGCTGTCGTTGTTGGAGTCAGAAAATTGATGTGATAATGAAATCAAATCAAAATCTATATCGGAAGATTGGCTAAAAAAAGAGGTAGCTGGAATGCCCTTAAAATTAGCCATCGTGGCATTTGTGTCTGTCTTTTTGCTGTTGTCGCTGTTTGGTGTGGAGCGTGGAGATATGGAAATCATATCACGTTTATGGAAAGGTTGTCTATCAACAGAAGTGGAGGGAACGTCTGTAGGATCAACCTGTGGTGTTGAGTCAACGGAATCAGATGATATGGTTGCGATTCGTTGCTTCTTCTTCGGTCGCCTTGTTTTCTTTTTCCGCACTATAAAATGTAGATTCATATCGATAAGTAAAAACACACAATGTTATATGATCTAGATACATTCAGATATCTCAGTTTCCTATAGACACCTACACTTATTGAATAAAACATTACTTTGTTAAAAAAAAAACAACAGATCAAAACACTACCTCCTGCATGATTCGTTACTTTCGTGGTTTTTAAGTCGGGCGTTGTCATCGACATGGGTACGTTGTCGCTATTTGGTGTGAACAGTGGAGATATGGAAATCATATCCCGTTTATGGCAAGGTTGTGTATCAACAGAAGTGGAGGGAAAGTCTGTAGGATCAACTTCAGACTCGGACGAAGAAAATATAAATGGTGAATTATCGCCGACATCTTCAATCTTGAAAAATACAGTGTGTCGCCTCTGGTGTTTTCCTTTTTGAAAATATATAAAATATTTGTCAAACCATAATGCAATGCATAACTATACATGTATTCCCCTATATTTTCAGGCTATTGCTGGGAGCTTTTCCTTTGCTTTTTAAAGGTAAATAACATACATGATAAACAATCAGACATTGAATCGTGTTCTATATCATGATATACATTTTAGCCGCATTTTATGCAGGTTGACCGCAGTACTATTTTTGGCAAATAACAATGAGTACTTACAATGATAGGTGTATTTTAAACACTACCCTCTTATTAACAATGACACGACTTACTGTATTATGTGATTTGATTTTTATATTTGAAGCTTGAAACTCGGATCTTGTTATTTAAATTTCATAAATATAGGAAACTCAAATATCTGAGTTTTTTAGATCTAGAAAACTTAGATATATCTAAAATTTGTGTTTTCTAACACAGATCTATTCTTGTAATGCGAAGATCAAAACGAACAAAACACTTACCTTCATGTTGCATAGTTTTTGTGGTTTTCAAGTCGGGCGTTGTCATCGACGTGCTTCTTTCCTTTATGATTTCGCTGTGGGGGTTACAAATTGGGGATTGGAAAATCACACTATCAGAAGGCTTTCCTGTTATAGGCATATGCAATACATCATTACGATTAGGTAGTAACTTTTCATTGGTGTCTGCATGATCACTGCTGTCGTTGTTGGGGTCAGAAAATTGATGATCAAAATCTATATTGGAAGATTGGTTAAAAAAAGAGGTAGCTGGAATGCCCTCAAAATTAGCCATCGTGGCATTAGTGTCTGTCTTTTTGCCGTTGTCGCTGTTTGATGTGGAGAGTGGAGATATGGAAATCACATCACATTTATGGAAAGGTTGTCTATCAACAGAAGTGGAGAGAAAGTCTGAAGGATCAAGTGTTGAGTCAACGGAATCAGAAGATATGGTTACTGTGGTTGCGATTCGTTGCTTCTTCTTCGGTCGCCTTGTTTTCTTTTTCCGCACTATAAAAATGTAGATTCATATCGATAAGTACAAACACACAATTGTATTTGATGTAGATACAATCAGATATCTCAGTTTTCTATAGACACCTACACTTATTAAATAAAACATGTCTTTGTTAAAAAAAAAAAAAAACAGAACAAAACACTACCTCCTGCATGTTGCGTAGCTGTTGTAGTTTTCAAGTCGGGCGTTGTCATCGACAAGGGTACGTTGTCGCTGTTTGGTGTGGAGATTAGAGATATGGAAAACATATCACGTTTATGGAAAGGTTGTCTATCAACAGAAGTGGAGGGAAAGTCTGTAGGATCAACCTGTGGTGTTGAGTCAACGGAATCAGACGATATGGTTGCTATGGTTGCGATTCGTTGCTTCTTCTTCGGTCGCCTTGTTTTCTTTTTTCGTACTATAAAAATGTAGATTCATATCGATAAGTACAAACACACAATGTTATTTGATCTAGATACAATCAGATATCTCAGTTTCCTATAGACACCTACACTTATTGAATAAAACATTTATTTTTTACAAAAAAAAAAACAGAACAAAACACTACCTCCTGCATGTTGCGTATCTTTTGTGGTTTTCAAGTCGGGCGTTGTCATCGACAAGGGTACGTTGTCGCTGTTTGGTGTGGAGATTGGAGATATGGAAAACATATCACGTTTATGGAAAGGTTGTCTATCAACAGAAGTGGAGGGAAAGTCTGTAGGATCAAGTGTTGAGTCAACGGAATCAGATGATATGGTTACTGTGGTTGCGATTCGTTGCTTCTTCTTCGGTCGCCTTGTTTTCTTTTTTCGCACTATAAAAATGTAGATTCATATCGATAAGTACAAACACACAATTGTATTTGATGTAGATACAATCAGATATCTCAGTTTTCTATAGACGCCTACACTTATTAAATAAAACATGTCTTTGTTAAAAAAAAAATAACAGAACAAAACACTACCTCTTGCATGTTGCGTATCTGTTGTGGTTTTCAAGTCGGGCGTTGTCATCGACATGGGTACGTTGTCGCTGTTGGGCGTGGACAGTGGAGATAGGGAAATCATATCCCGTTTATGGCAAGGTTGTGTATCAACAGAAGTGGAGGGAAAGTCTGTAGGATCAACCTGTGGTGTTGAGTCAACGGAATCAGATGATATGGGTACTATAGTTGCGATTCGTTCTTTCATTTTCGGTCGCCTTTTCTTTTTTTGAACTATAAAAATTTAGATTTATCTCGGTCAATAATATAAACACACCTCTGAGATAACTTCGTTACAATAAAAAATAACAATGAACCAATCTATTGCGTACACTACGTACGGATAAGTTTTGTGTATTCTTATCCTAAAATTTTATTTTTTTTAAATTTGTACAAATAAATAAGAAACCATTTGTCTAAATTAGTAGAGTAGGCCTAATTTACCTTTCCTTTTGATTACTTTCTTGTGACCAATGTCGTCATACGAAGTAGATGACAAGCAAGATGACAATATTTCGGGTAAACACACTCTCTCATCTATTAAAGAACTGTCCAATAACGGGACAAAGTGGTTAGGAATCCACGTACCCTTTGAAGAAGGTAATAGTGTACTAGTCCACATAATAAAAATCGGATGTCTGTCAGCTGTTTCTTCGCAAGGATAAAAACTTCTATTCAATATGCGATGTGCATTGTCAGTAACGCCATTATAAGGAGGATACACAGAAATAATTTCTTGCCCTATAACACTAGACAACGCCTGTATCTGCCAAGCTGAAGAATAACCGCTTTCACGACTACAATCTGAACAAGCGAGATTGTAATCAGGACTGGTTAAAGCAATTTTTGAATGTTTGTGCAGTTCCTTGTAGAATGTTTCTTTTTCTACCATATCAACAAATGTTCTTACGCGAAGTTCAGTAGCAATGTTTTCATTGCCAGTCAAAGCAACAGCTACGGCATTAAACAAGCAGCTACCGTCACCAGCGACAGATACAGGGATTAAACGCCCACCTCCACATTTGTTCATTATACTTGTAGAAACAGCATCGATGACATACTGTTGAGATATCGTAAACGGGGGTTTACTAAAGCGATGATTACGTAGAAATAAACGTTCACTTTGCGCTATGTCAAGTATATTGTAATTGTTTTTGGTAGCTGAATCAATACGCTCTAATGAGGCCAAAAAATCAAAACTGCCATTAGGGCTACAGCATTCGGAACAAGTGAAATGCAAAGGAGAGTTACCTAAGCTATGCAAGTTTGCTTTAGTTAAGTTTTCGCACAATATGTGGAACCAGCGTAAGCAATAATCACAAAATATACTGTCATTGTTGCACGCAAACTTACAAACACCACAAAAGTATTTCCCCGTTTTTTTCTTGTCACAATCAAAACAAGTTAAACAAGGTCTAGTTTTTTTGTGCTGCCTTTTTTGTCTGTACATATTCTGAAAGTAAAATAAGAACAATTGGTTTGAAAGCAATTGTAAGGTCCTATCATTAGCAAGTACACATTATATTTATCAGATTATATTTACACTTTTGCAGCATTTACTATTTATAGAATAAAAATGTTATCTGCACTAAATAAGCCAGTCGGTAAATCTTTATGGAATTCATTTAAAAGCAATATGTTATATAACATTGAATGTGAAACATATAACAATAAAGAAAAAAGTATAGAAAAATGGGTAGCTTTAAGAAATAAGATTATGATAATATAATTTCTAATTTGATACGATTAACAGAAAAAGAATTACAGTGATACGGGTTACTGGTGGTACTGAGCTATTATTGTTTATTTTTATCATGTATATAAATATATTGTATAATCCGGGTTGTAAAATGAAAACAAACAAATGAAAATGTGTGAACTATTTTAAAACGGGATAGATGATAATGATGATCCTGTCAAGTGTATAACAAAATATAAGAAAATTAATGAAAAAAGGAGTAATACAGAATTCATATATGTAAAAATGTTACTTATGAACTGTAACGACATTTACAAGTTAAATAATACGATTTTATGTAATATGAGATAATATGAATGTGAATAAAAGTGGTGTTTGCGCCACAAAAGAGAAAAAGAAAAAAAACAAGTACACAAATCAAATTGCTTAACTTAGGCTTTATTGTTTTTCAATTCTTTATATCATTATTAGTCAAAATGATTAGTTTGATGATTTTTGGGTAAAAATTAAACTGCGAATGCGTATACGCGAAAAATTGCGATTCGCACAAATAAATAACTTGAATACCGTTGTAGATATTTAAATTAAAGCATTCTTTATACACTGAATAATGATTAACTATTAAAAAATGAACTGTAAATAATTATGAATGACTTACCACTGTGTGCTCGTCAGAACCGAACGGTTAAGTAAAAATAGACTGAACTGTTGTACAACTGAACTGAACTGTACAAAAATAAAGATTTAGATGGATTTTCTCCAGTGAGAATTCAAGAATAAAGGTATGATGTGTTTTTTTATCGCTTTAAATAGTGGAAAGAAACTTCAGCAGAACCACGCTTTTTACATAGTTGCATGAAGGTCTTTTTTATTGGCTTATTTTCTGAAGCCTAACACCGTCAAAGTTCTAGACCAATCGCAATGCACATTTTGCCAAAGCTGCTCTCATATTTGGGACCATCTTTAAGAAATCGGAAACCAACAGGCTGCTTTGATAATAACCGCACACGGAACCGGTGCTATCGCCATATCAAACACTATTTTGACAAAACCGTCCGACTCCGATAAAATGCCAGTTATTCCACTGACATATTGCAAAATAGGTTACCGTCAAGAATAAACATGTAAGGAACTCCTTTGTATGATCTTGATAAAATTACTAAGGTTCTTCGAACACAGAGACCAGAGACTAAGAGATAGGTCGAAACGGGTGTCTCAAAAACAGAGACCAGAGACCCGAGACCCAGGGTCTCTGTTTTCGAGAAAATCTGGAAAACAGAGACCCCCACTAAAACGTCTAAATAATACGTTATATAGGGGGTCTCTGTTTTCCAGAAAAACTCGAAAACAGATACCCCCATTAAAACGTCTCAATATTAAGTCAATATTACGTTACATAGGGGGTCTCTGTTTTCCAGAAAAACTCGAAAACAGATACCCCCATTAAAACTTCTTAATATTAAGTCAATATTACGTTATATAGGGGGTCTCAGTTTTCGAGTTTTTCTAGAAAACAGAGACCTCCACTAAAACGTTTCAATATTAAGTCAATATTACGTTATATAGGGGTCTCTGTTTTCGAGAAAAACTCGAAAACAGAGACCCCCACTAAAACGTCTCAATATTAGGTCAATATTACGTTATATAGGGGGTCCCCACTAAAACGTCTCAAAATCACAGAATGACGTATCAGTAATAAACGGTAACTGATATGCCGATATCAAAGAACATGCCGCAACGATAAGAAGATTGATGAATTCTTGAACGCGTGTGAAGAGACTGTCATTTTGGAATACAAGGTCGACGTCCTAGAAGTTAAGTAAGATGTATAAATGCATGTTAGAAGCTAAAAAGCGGGAGATTATTTCAAAAACTGACACTAGTTTCGTAACCTTTATTAACAAGCATAAAAGATAATAACGTACAATGCAATAACAAAATGATATGAGGTCAGACTTTGAGGCAGACTGGAGGATGAAGACAAATATATTGTGTTGGGCGAACCTTTAAAAAGAAATGAATTAAAAAAATAAAAATAAATTGATAAATAAATAAACATAAATTCACGGTTTTTGCGATAAAAGTTGGGTTTTAATAATTTATGACCAAGCTCGTTGGTGGGTATTTGCAACACTCTCAATAAACAGGGATTATATTAGGGGGTCTCGGGAAATCTCAAAAAAAGAGACCCCCAATATAATGAGACGTTTTAGTGGGGGTCTCTGTTTTCGAGTTTTTCTCCATTAGTATTTGTTTTATTATAAGGTTGTTGACATTATAATGTGTCTATTGTATATTTTAATGGTATTATACATATGCCTACATCATTATAATATAGCTCATCCCCACCCTCCTACCTCCTCCATTAGGCCTATTCCCTGCCCCACCGTTCGATAGAGATTAAATATAAATATATGAAAATTCACTAAAATTAGTTGTGAAATTAGGTTCTTTTTTCGTAAAAAAATTAGATTTATGAATAACTTATACAAATTCTCAAGTGTCAACAATAAATCGTCTGTGTTTTTAAACAGTGAATAGTAGCCGATAAATTCACGTGCATCCTTCACAATAACAATACAAAATATAACAATATACATACAGAAAATTATAAAGGCAAAAAACAACTAACAACCCCTAAAATATCCTCTACCCTCCGCAACACCCCAACCAATTTTAATCGATACATAGGGACATAGGGTAGATCATTACTGTACAAAAATGAATAAAGAAATATAGTGAAATTGTATTAAATAAAATCAACAGAAAACACAGCTTATTAATAATACAAACGATTTGTTTTGTAATTCAATTCTCCATTCATCTATCATTATAGAGTTAAGTTTCTTAAAATTTTAGACATTTAAAAGGAGAGAGGAGAAAATATATTTGGATTCACAATTACACTTCCATCTTTAGTATTTCATACAAAGAGCGTTATGGATCTCAGTTAATTGGAGACCAACCAGAGGTGCTTTTTTTAAGGTATAACGCGCCATTTGGAGCTTGATACGCTTTAGCTTATCTTTATCTATTCTATACTTAAAGAGCACCAAATAAATGAACAACCATAGTTGATAGAACTATCGATCTCCACAGAGTATCTCCATAATATACTAGTTCAAGTTACTGATACCGTATCTATAAGAAACTGAAATACACAGCATGCTTTATACGTGTGTGATTGCATTTGATTGTGGGAATAGACATTTCTCAAATGTTGTGGTCTTCATGACGTGCTCTTTTGAAACATCATATTCATACTGGTTCAATAATTTTGTTAACGCTAGTTTTTGCAGGTTATTTATCCTTTTGATACGATAGATCACGACATCCTGATCAGTCGTATGCAGAAGGAATTTGGCATTACTGGCTTTTCTTTAAATTGGGTAGATAGAATATTGATGGATCCATTCTTCTTCCTTGGTAGTTTTAATATTTGTCTCAGTCGAGCCTTGTATTTCAGGACCTGGTACCCAAGCTATAGTTTTCCAGAGGTTCTCCCATGTTGAAAATCTCAGACTGACTTATTTTCATTACTATCTATGGGTGCTGCCTCATCGATAGTTAGTGTCATCAACTACAGAAACGCTGGCCCTTAATTATAGCATCTAAAAAAGGGTGTAATTCGCTCTCGCATACTTTTTGTGTTGTAGTTTGTAACATATTTCATGCCTTCTAAGTTCATCTAACCAATATTCCATTCGGATTGGATGGTGCGAGGTATTGCATCATCCCAGCCAAGTTCTTGACGGCATCAATTCTGTAAAATAAGTTAGTAAATTAATTCGATGAGTTGCATAGGCCTGTCAGTTATGGCCTTAAGACAGATTTCCGAGGAACTACGTAGAATTGTTTGCCGTGATTAATTACAATTTTTGTATGAAACGTATATACAGGTTCGAATCCCGCCAGAGACATTTTTTCATACAACTAAAAAATACGGAACTTTCGCCAATGACGCGTTTATGAGATCATGTTCCGATGAGCACTGTAATTTGACAGTATTTATTTATATATAATTTACACAGTGCTTCGCAATACAATTGTATAAATATAAAAACACAACAGGCATAGAAATAAATTCCAAACCGCCCGGTGATACACTGAAAATTATTTAATTAATTTTTGAAATGATAAAGATGAGGAAATCTGTGAGAATGAGAAAAAGTCGACCCAACCGAGACTCGAACTCGGACCGTCTGCTTGATATGCAGTTGCCCTAACCATTAGACCATTTCATGGTATTGTTCTTTAACTCGATTGGATAACGACCCTTTAACATTCTCGGCGTGGTACGGTTGGAACACAACTAGTCCTCAGTATATATATATATATATATATATATATATATATATATATATATATATATATATATATATATAATCATCAAAGTAAAAAAAAATGTATAATACAGCGCAACACATAATCCTTGATGTACATAAAATAAAGGTAACAACAATATCGCCAATGCATTTAATGTAAAAATATTATATCGTCATTCACCTCTGGAAAGTAACCTGGCATGGTTATGACGAATTTAATGAACATGCAATCGTAAAAGTTTGTAAACAAATCAACGTATAGTTAGAAATAAATACCCAAATAGATATTATGTTTTTCTCCTGTCATTTGTTTAAATCGGGCTATATACAAAATATTTGTACTGTGTATTTGACCTCCATTTTTAAATGTAGCAATATATCCGTTTTGCCCATTTTTATCCTAATACATTTTAAATAAAAATAAAAGTTTTAAAACACAGAATCGATTGAATTTATATTTATACTGGGTAACCTCTTCAGTCAAAGACTGGTCTCCCAGAGGACCCAGTTGGTGATCAGTGGCTGTAATGTACTAATACACCGGGGTAACCCCCTACTCGTCTCGTACTAGGTTCTTTAAAGTGCACACGAGCGAGATGTGTACACTGGACCTACGGTTTATAGTCCTTATCCGAGAAGACTCGTTCTAACCACCAGAACCACGGAGTGAGTGAGCCTCGAACCCCTGCCGATGTTATGGCTACGTAATTACTGTTCCACTGTCGTAACCGCTCGGCCACTCACTCCCTACGAATGTCTACTAATGTTGATTTGCGAAATTATTGGTTTAGGTTCCCGACCAAATCAACATTAAACTCAGATTTTCGCCCAGTTTCTAACCTTCATACGTTAGGTAAGATTATTCAGTATCTAACCATTTCCTGTCTACTTTATGAAACATATCAGTCGGTATAAATAATATAATAAATCTCATAGTACGGAAACTGCTCTATCGCGTTAAAAGTGATATATTATGTTGATGAAACATGATAAAGGGTGATATATTATGCTAGTTTTGGCAGTTTTTTTTTTATCCTTTTGATACGATAGATCACGACATCCTGATCAGTCGTATGCAGAATGAATTTGGCATTACTGGCTTTTCTTTATTAATTGGGTAGATAGAAATAAAATTACTTCAGCATTACATAAAAGGGATTTTTTTATTGGCGTCTTTCTTGATTTGTCAAAGTCAGTCAAATACCACAATACTTCTATCACAATTAATTGATTGGTTTAAAAGTTATTTATTATTTACCTCCGCCAAGGAGGTATCTCTAATCGATCGCGTGTGTCTGTTTATTTGATTGTCTGTCTGTTTGTTAGCAGAATTACTCAAAAAAGTTATTGCAAGAAATATGTGGCCAAGGACCACTCCATTACATTTGGAGGCAATCCGGACTACGGTCCCAATTTTTGACCACTTTTTAGTATTATTTTCAGACCTGCTAATTTACGATTTGCACCGAATAGAGGTGTTTTTCACAAACTGTTTTACATATAAACACAATATACACAAATAAACGTCGTAGAAGTGGTGTATTATTGTCATGCGGTAAGTACATTTGAAATCGCTGAAATTATACTATGTATTCGAGAACCATCCCTAGTTGTTAAAATTGTTATAAAATACTAAAAAATATTTTAGAAGTGATTATATCGAATTACAGTATTTAAAAATGCTTATATATTAAAATGCTTATATATTATGCGTGGTGCGTGTTAGTGTTAGGCTACTATTATGTAGTTTCTTTTATATTATATGTAGGAATACTTTAACTTTCCAACTTGTATCTTTAAAACCTTATTTCATGTTTTTTTCTATGATAATGTTTTATTTTTCAAAGGGTCTTACGACTACAGACAATTCCTTGTCTCCGTAAGATTCATGTAACATATATATTAAATATCTAACATATTGTAGATTCTGTAAGTAAATGCACGGTGTTATCATTGAGTTTGTACGATATTGAGTTAAATTTTGTGCACACTTCCATTTCGTATGGTCTCTATCTCCTTGGCTTTGCGCGCGCGGTCTTGTTGGCTTTAGAAACACCTATCAATAGAGGGCGACATTTAAAAAATATACTGTAGAAATTTGTTTGGCGTGCGAGGTCAATATAGTAGCTGCATCAAATTTGTTTTCGGTATTTAGATATTGTTATTTTGTTTTCGGTTTGTTTTCGGTTGTTTTCGGTTGTTTATGGTTGTTTTCAGTTGTTTATGGTTGTTTTCGGTTGTTTTCGGTTGTTTTCGGTTGTTTTCGGTAATTAGACTGACCGATTTTATATCACTGTGCTCGCCTGGTGCCAAATTGGGTACACTTGAGTACATTGTATTAAAATACGAAAAGATATTACAATTCAGTGACTTATTTCTATTTTATATTACTGTGCTCCACTGACGCCAAATTGGGTCCACTTGAGCACAGTGTATTAAAATACGAAAAGATATTAAAATTCAGTGACAATTATTTCTATTTTATATCATCACTGTATGTGCTCCGCTGGTGCTAAATTTGGTCCACTGAACCAGAGTTACCGTAGTACTATTTCTATTTCGGAAGTAAATAAAGGCATAAATGGCGCTCCGTAGTAGTAGATTACGTCATGCTTCAGAAAAAAAAACATCCGGCCACGATCTTGAACAACCAAAACATGAAAGAGACGTCGCGTTAGGGGGTTTATAAACACGTTTATTTACAGTCTGTATTAACTATTGCATATACAGTCTGTATTGCATACAGTTTTATATCATCAGTATAATCTATTTGTAGCTGCTGAGAACACATTTATATTGGTAAGTAAATGAAATTCACATGCATTTATAATGTTAATATTAATAATAGGGCTAGGGCCTAGGCTAGCTAGGCCCTAGCCTAGCTAGGCCTAGCCTAGTTAGGCTATTTTATTTTTGGTTTTTTTACGCTTGTTGGGTGGTCACGATGGACCATAATATTATATGCCATGCATGGAGAACAAGTGTGTCAACAAGCTTGGTTCCCACTCACTCCAAAAGAAAAGTCTATTTAGGAGGCCTCTCTCAGGGTTTGCAATTCAAAGGCTGACAATACCTACCTATGATCAATAGAATTTTTTACCCGCACATGGCCTTTAATAACTAGTTAACAAAATAAAAAAAACAAGTAAATTATAAATAATGTATGTGCTTAAGAAATCGTTTTTTAAAAACGAAACAGTGGAATGCATAGTATCTATTAGTAGTAAAATTAAATGTAAAATTACAGACGGTGTATATCCATACAAATCCGGCCAGCTATTTATTACATTTTATTTTTTATTTGTAACTTCTGATATTGTATTTTAACAAGTTTTAATAATTAATGTACTATTTAATAAATAATTTAATTATATAGTTAATATCACTGGAATTGATGACAGCTTCCAGACCATTTTATTGCTTCACAGAATAAACCAGTTACAGTACTGTAGTTATTTCGTTAAAACCAATATCATTTATGGATTTACTGTACATAGTAGCACTCTGTAAGAAACAAAACTATTATTTTCTGCAGGGAAAATGACAGACTTATTAGTTCCTGATACTCCAGCAGGTCAGAGGTCGAATAGATGGCAAGACGAGGTGGTAGAGCCGTCTTGTTGCGGTCCAGTTCGATCAAAGATTAACACTACTCCTATCAAGCTACACAGCATTATGTACATTGTCTGTGGAGTTTTGTCAATTGGATTGGGCATTGTAGCTTGTGTGTTTGAATGTCTGTATAATGGATTGTCAATCCCAGCTGGTGTTCTGGTAAGTAGAAATGATATACAGTATTTTTGTTTAAATGTATGGTATTGTGGATGCTGCTTTTTATCACTATGTCTTTGGACACAATGAACTCGAAGAATTCTGTAACAAAATGAATTATTAAATAATATAATAAGAAAATTAATTAACAATGAAAAAAAAATAGAGATAAGAGTAAACTATTATAGTTTATTGGTGAGCATTTAGGACAGGGAACTTCAAACCAGTAACCCGTAGTAACCAGTAACCCGTAGTAACCAGTAACCCGTAGTAACCAGTAACCCGTAGTAACCAGTAACCAGTTTAGTAATAATAGTATTTTAACTGTCTTCACGATTTTCTGATTTTGTATACGTATCTCTTCCCCATCTTGGAAGTAATTCTGATTAACTTGAAATTGAATTGAAATGTTGTTGATACTTGATTCTTTCAAGCTTACTTGGCCATTAGACCGACATCATTCCAAGTAAAGTATTTGTATCATTAATAATAAAAATTTAATGTGTTTTCTTTCAACAGCTTATTGCTACTGGTGTGGTTGGACTGTGTGTTAGAAAACATGGAGCTTTGGTACAGAATATCATCATTTACACTTTGTTGTATTTCTTTAAGACAACTTTATACCTACCAAATCTATTGAATCACGCACGCATGACGAACAATTATTTGAAATTAACTAATACCAGTTTTGAAGAATAAATTGGTTTAAAAAATAATATAAGTTTACCTTTGTTAATGTATTTTTATGGTTGATACAGCAATGAAATTCCTATCTATTCGATGGAAAATTAAGCATAGTGGGACACTTTATTTTGCTATTTTTAAATTAAGGGAGCTTATTAAATTAAGTTATTTAAACATAAATAGGGCTATGTACATTTTCAATTGACTTTGTCTCATTGAAAAAGTTGGCAGGTATAAAACTTGATCCGCATATTCTAGCTGGATACATATTCCATTGAATTGTTGTGAAATATTTGCTTCACCATGGGATTTTTTGTTTGTTTTTGTCCTTTTTATTCTTTCAATTTCACAAAATATTAACTCTAATTTAATATTATTTTTCAGGCCATTGTGTATGGATGTTTAAACCCGTTTTGTTTTTTGTATGGCATTGCTCTTCTTGTTTTTATGTTGGTTGCTCTTCCTGTAAGAGAAAGTGACTGGAAATCTTATTGTTCAAGTTATGATTGCAAGTGGGACTACTACTATGATGATGGCTGCTGTTACGCTACTAAGTACATCTTAAGGGTATGTTTTTGTTGGTTACACTACAGTAGATTGAGATTTGAGGGCTATCTGCCAGAAACTAAAATTATTATTATTGTATTATACAGTATTACATGGTCTAATATTACACAATGAATGAATGAATGACTTGAATGGTAAGAGTATTTTGTTAAACAATTGACTCACTATTTAACAAGGTCAGAGCTGAGTTAAGCCAAAACCTTTTATCTTCAATCAAGAGGTCCATGCCTCAATGATTTTTATGAACTTTAATCACATGACATGAACACTGCTAATCAGAACTTGAAACATTTTTCTTTTGTGCCTAGCATGGAAAAAAAGAGAAAAATATCGCAAACATTGATCATGCTTTGACATTGTCAAGCGTGGCTATTCATGCTCACTGCTGATTGGACAAAAGCAAAAAATCTTAAGATTTCAGAAAACATCGCATTGCTATGAATCCGGAGCCCGAATGAGGTACTGATTCAAATCGTAAAAATTTGGTGTGCCACTGACTTATTTTGAGTGCCGGAACGAATCTGAAAGCCTTGCTTGAAACTAAGGTGTATTATAATTTAAAAAAATAATATATTACTTTTCTTTTTTTTAGTGGAAGAATGCTGGGATTGATCTTGCAATCCTGGTTGTTGGTGTTATCGTCATGGTTACATCATTAGCAGCTACTACTCTTAGTTTGCGTGACCTGAATTGGGTCAAACTTTGCTGCTTGAAAAAAAATATGGTAAAAGTTTATTAAGAAATTCAACAATATATAGTCAATGTTTGTATCATGTTTATAAACTCTCCTAAACCCAGAGACTCTCCTAAAATGAAACAGCTTTTATATGGTATTGTTGGAAATGGGTATGCAGGTCGTTAATCCCAATATAGTGACATCTATAACAACCATGTGAGGATGCATTTTATTTAAAGATATATTGTCCCTCTGAAAAATTATAAAAAAAAATTATTTTATTTCAGATAATAGTTATTCACTTAGACCAAAGACTGGAAAAAAAAAATTATTTACCTAATAAAAAATGTAATTTAAAGAAAAAAATACTTAAATGAGTTTTTGGTTATCAATTAACCGTTTATTTTGTCTTTTTATAAGTAAAAATGATTATATTTTTGGGGTTTTTTTTCTACAGAAGTGAATAACTTTTAATTAAAACTGCAACTTTCCCTATTAAAAGTCTGATTTTATTAATCTTTATTTTTCAGGAAACAATACATCTTTAATATGTTGATAATTATTGAGGTTCCAAAATATATATGTAGTATAATAATATATTGTGTTATTGTTGTATTTACACTGCAGAGTCTAGGACAAGGTGTTGATTCTGGTAAGTAGACAAACAATTACAAAATTAGACAATAACAAGTTTGTTTGATATGCACTACATTGATATATTCCTGCCTGATTATATAAACAATATATCCGTCCTTAGCTAGGTTCACATTCAGAAATTATTACGAGTTTCTTTATCATGATGTTCTACATGAACATGCAGGAAGTCATTTACAACAACAATAAGTCATATCCTTGATTCGTCAGTATGACCAGGGAACATTGATATACGAGTTTGTTTATTTTTAGCATTATGCATACAATGCATAAATCTATGATGCATAACGAATTGGTTTACCAGCTTTCTCACATTGATATCCAACCATTTTATTCATTATTACTTTTTTAAACCATATCTAGAAAAAAATACAAAGTACAATGAAATAATAAGTAATATCATGTGCCATGTATAGGGTCAGAACCTAGTGGTCAGTCATCACCAGCCATGAAGCCATGTTGGACACCATGTGTCAGTAATGGTCATCGTAATGCCACTATCATCTTAAGTATCATCCACATCATTATTGGGGTCATCAGTGTTGGACTTGGAATAGGAGCAATAATTGTTGAATGTAGATTTGCTCATATTGGAATGCCAATCTGGACAGGAATACTGGTAGGCAAATTATTTACCTCAGCCAAGGAGGTATATGTAATCGGTAGCGTGTGTTTGTTTGTTTGTTTGTTTGTTAGCAGGATTACTCAAAAAGTAATTACAAGATCTTTACCAAAATGAATAGACATATAGATATGTGGTCAAGGACCATTCCATTAAATTTTGGGACCATTTGGGACTACAGTCCCAATTCTGGACCACTTTTTAGTATACTTTTTTAGACCTGCTAGTGTTAAAAGATAGGACAGAATATTTCAAAAGCCGGCGAGCAGTCTTAAAGTAACAAGTAAACTGAAATTGCATTTTCTCGAGAACTACTTGTCCAAAAAACTTAATTTTTGAACAAGAGGCAAGAGTTATAATTTGTGATTTGTAATTTTAAAACATAATTTGATTTAATGTGCAGATTTTGTGATGCGAGTAGTTTAAAAAACCTATTTCTTTTCAAATTCACTCGTTTGATTTTCGCATTGCTGTTCTATTGTTAGTCAACTGAAGCTATTGTTAACTGAAAGGCTTGTTACATAACCATTACACCAAACTCGCATACACATGCTTGTAATGAAATTAGCCTAAATCATAAACAGCAAAGACACACACAAATATATATATATATTTTTTTTACCGGAGAAATCTTATGTAGGAGAATTTTACAGTAGGCGGAGGTATGCCCTCTCGGAGTGGCTTTCTAGTTATGACATGAATTACCTTAGTGCAGTACAATGGGCTTATGTCAAAGGTTACCGTATTTCATCTAAAGAGAAAGCTTTTTATAAAAATCCAGTAACATCAGTTCTATGTCAGTAGAGTAATGTACCCCTAGCTGTAAGTTCAGTTAACTGGTAGAAATTTAAAGTGATTTCCATAGAAAGCAAATTTTATATTTTTAGAAAGGTAAAGCCTGATTTCCATAAAATCGCTACACCGTCACTACAGCGTTTCCATTAAAATCGCTACACACGCAGATGTCGCCGACGCAATCGGGAAGGCTCCCTGATTCATCGCAGTCAAATCGGCAAAGTTCAACCATGTTCAACTTTGTCGGCGATGAGTCGTATACGCGTACCAAAGAATATTTAGCGCTCGTGTACTATATCCCCGATAAATTCTAGCATTTCCATAGTTTTCTATGGTTTTATGGAAACCAGACTTTATATCTTATAAGAGTTATAAAAGAAACAAAATTAACTTTTGATCTTTTTTTATGCGTTAAAAAATCTTACACTTTTTATTGAATATTTATTTTCAGATATTTATGGTGACTGGTTTTTATGGATTTCAGGGTGTCACAGAGAAAGGGGCATATGTAAGTTACTAGTTTTGTTAGATAAACAAAAATAACGTTTTTTTCTTCCCATGTATTTACAGTGATGTTCAAGGCTTTCAAATCTCTGTCTAAAGTGTCTTATGTTATGTATAGTTTGTGTATTAAATTGACAGTTTATTGGAATAGACTTATAAATATTATTACATGATTGAGTGTCAACATTTATATGAACTGAAATATTTTTCTACATGAATGTAATTAATTTTTCTTCATATTTTTTTTCAGATTCCTTGCTTCTTTGCCTTGTCTATGTTAGCGTTTCTGATGTCTATTAACATGTTTAGCTGGGCAGCTGTTAGTATTCCTGAGGAAGGGAATTGCGCTCCAAAATGTTTGACATGGTGTACTACTGATACTCATAACTCCAATTACCCATATTGGTATAGTACACCTGAACCTAGAAGATACTGCTGTGAAATTGATTATGATTTTTGTACTGAAAATACGGAAGAGGTAATGATATTTAGTTGTTTTACTTGAAAACTCATCTGGGTAATGTTGTAGATGTGAATTTAAATGATTTATTAATTTTATGAGATTTTTTTTAAAGAATATAATTATTTAGATTGCCTTGCGATTAAATAAAGCAAAATTTACATTGATAGTGTTAGTATTACTTAGTATTATTTTCTTGTACTTTTTCAATAATGATTTTTTTTAATTGGAAAACATTTTTCTTTTCTAGGTAGTTTTAGACAGTGTAATTATTTTCTTTGGTGTTTTGGAGATGTTGGTTTGCATGGCAACGTTTGGTCTGTCTTTTTCACAACTTAGTTGTTACTTTTGTTGTCGTGATGGTTGTTCTACTTGTAAATGCTGTGAAACTAAGGTAAGCTTATTTATGAATGATGTAATTCATAGCATGTCCTTATTTGGATGCCATTAAACATGATTATTTTGCACAAATTGTTTTTTTAATTATTTTTCAGACCAATACTGCATACCAAATGGTGATGACAACTGATGGTAACATGATGATGGTAGCGGTACCAAACACACAGCATGGTATGACACCTTCCTTGGTCAACAACCAACAGATGATACCACAACCAATGGTGATACCTGCTAATCAACTTATTGCTGGTCAGAATCAAACATCAGGGTCTGTCCCACCAAATACAGATGGAAGACAGTTGCTGGTCCAAGGGAATGGACAACCACAACCAATGATGGTACAAGGACAGAGGCAACCAATGGTGGCCAAAGGACAGGTAAAACCTATGGTGGTCCAAGGACAGAGTCAACCAATGATGCTACAAGGGCAGTTGCAACCAATAGTGATCCAAGGACAGAGGCAATCAATGGTGATCCAAGGACAGGTACAACCTATGGTGGTCCAAGAACAGAGTCAACCAATGATGACCCAAGGACAGAGTCAACCTATGATGATCCAAGGACAGAGGCAACCAATGCTGACCCAAGAACAGGTGCAACCGATTGTAGTCCAAGGACAGAGGCAACCAATGATGGTCCAAGGACAGGTACAACCTATGGTGGTCCAAGAACAGAGTCAACCAATGATGACCCAAGGACAGAGTCAACCTATGATGATCCAAGGACAGAGTCAACCAATGATGACCCAAGGACAGAGTCAACCTATGATGGTCCCAGGACAGAGTCAACCAATGATCATGGCGCAAGGGCAGGTTCAACCTATTATGGTCCAAAGACAGGGACAACCTATGATAGTCCAAACACATGGTCAAGGAATGGTAGCCTCTGGTCACGTGTCATCACAACCAGGAATACCAACACAGTCTATGTTTATTCAGCAACCAGTGGTTACAGACGGTCAGGATGCAGGTGTAGTTCAAAGCCAGATGCAACAAAATAACCAACCAGCTCCACAAAGTCAGCTAACCAACCAGACAGTTAGCACAAAGGTCCAAGCAGGGTCACTTCCACAGGGAGTTGAATCGCCTGCTGTGGTCAGCGAAGATGCTAACCAAGGCATTGGGGTTATTTCAAACCCGACCGTCTGAATTCAACACTAGCATAAAATGTAAATATTAATACTGAATAATTTTGCAGTTTAAATAACATACACAGTTAAACAATTTTAAAAACACAGTTAAACAATTTAACAATGGTTTGATATTATATATATACACAGTTTATTTGTTAATGAATTTTATACTAGATACAAATAGTCAACCAGATTAATACTGACGTGGTTGATTAAATATTATATACAATCACAATTAAATATACTGTTTAAAGTAAATTTTCCCATATTATTTGTTTTGAATCTATAGTTATAATATTATAATCATATGAAGCGACTGTAATTACTACTTTAAAATCAAATACACAACTGCATTTTATTACGATTACGATGAAGAAAAAAATGCTTTAAAACATCTACGAAGACTAGCATGACTCTATAAGATGATAACGCAATATGTGCATATATGGCAATATTATAGCATAATTGAATATTATAGCACAATTCCAAAAATGAATTGATTATAATATATCATGCCTTAAAAGATGTCTTTATTCTGTATAACATAAATTTATATATTTATGTCAAAAGTGGTTACTATAGCAATTTACCTGTACTATAGTACAGGGATTTTTTTCAAAAAATGTCCAATTTTCGACCTTTTTATTTTTCGATAAAACTGGTTACTATAGCACAATTGACATGCACTTACCTTACAACAGGATCTTTGTAAAATTTCCAAATGGTGTGAGGATAATAAAATGAAATTAAATGCAAAGAAGTGTAAAGTCATGCACATAACTAGGAAACGTAATTATATCCCTCATTTTATTTATAAAATCGAATCCAATCCCCTTGAAGCTGTTAATTCACATAAATATCTTGGTATTAACTTCTCACGTGATTTAACATGGTCTGCTCACGTTAATGATGTATCGATGAAATCTATGAGAATGCTTGGGTTTATCAAACGGTTTGTAGGTTTCAATGACACCGAAATTTTACTACGACTTTTTAATGCAATATAGCTATTAACAAGTCATTAAGACGGGTTACTAAATTGTGTGTTGAAGGCGATTTCACTGACAGGCTTAAGACACTAAATTTACCAGATATGGTTCAAAGAATGAAATTTCATAGTATAATTTTTGTAGTTAAGTGTTTGCATAAGTTAATTGATTTTGATATATTTGAATACCTTACAATTAATTCTCGGTATCCAGAGTCCCTCACCTTTAAACACATGTATGCTAGAACTAATGCATTTAAATACTCCCTGTTTGTTAATTTCCCTCGAATATGGGAATGTATCCCGCATGAAGTTCGTAACAAAGTCCTGTTTAACTTTGGGGGGTTTAGAAGGGATTTGAAAAAATGTATTACTGATATCGAATTCATCTAGACTATCACTGTGTTTTTATGTCTATTGCGTTTTTTGTACTATTAGTTGGGAAAGCCACTCGACAGTGTAGTTCTTTTTAACTGATCCACTTTTGATTACCCGCAGGTGCTGATAGTACTTTTCTGTTTTATTGAATGATGCCGTGCCTTGTTTATGATTTTTGTATGTTACCTGGAAATTGAATAAAATAAAAAAAATAAAATAGAACCCATTATTCGTCTCTGCGCATGTTTATTATGCTATAGTAACCATTTATGTCAAAAAATAAAAGGGTCGAAAATCGGCCATTTTTCGAAAATTTCCCTGTACTATAGTACAGGGATTTTTTTTTTTAAATGACTAATTTTCTACCTTTTTATTTTTCGATAAAACTGGTTACTATAGCACAATGATTTGATTTGATTTGTCTAACTGACTGCTTATATCAATATACTATATTTTTTGTGTTTCTGCCTAAGTCAGCTGTGTGACTTAAGCAATTAAGGAGAGCTGACTTATGATTTTTTTAAATAAAATAAGAAATACATTTTTATAGTATATTTTTTAACCCATTTGTTACAAATTCTTTCGCTTTTATTGCTACTTTCTTTTTCTAAAACCATCAGTGTTAATTTTAATCTGAAGAGCTGATGCTATTAAATTTTGTTACTTAAAGGTAGCATTTTTGTTTATAGATGATATCGACAGCCTCATAACAAAAGTGTCTAAGTCATAATTGTTGTTTTGTTTTTCTGCCTAACTCACTGCTTATATCAATATTACATTTTTGTGTGTTTCTGCCTAAGTCAGCTGTGTGTGACTTAGGCAATTAAGGAGAGCTGACTTATGATCTGCCTAACTCACTGCTTATATCATTATACTGCCCTCTGTACATTATCTCTAAGTGCTTTTATATACATTTGCACATACTCGGATCGTTTTTTGTGTTTCTGCCTAAGTCAGCTGTGTGATTTAGGCAATTAAGGAGAGGATACTCATGATTTTTTTAATAAAATAAGAAATACATTTTTATAGTATATTTTTTAACCCATTTGTTACAAATTCTTTCTCTTTTATTGCTACTTTTCTTTTCTAAATTCATCAGTGTTAATTTTAATCGGAAGAGCTGATGCTATTAAATTTTGTTACTTAAAGGTAGCATTTTTTGTATATAGATGATATCGATAGCCTCATAACAAAAGTGTCTAAGTCATAATTTTGTTTTTTCTGCCTAACTCACTGCTTATATCAATATACTATATTTTTTGTGTTTCTGCCTAAGTCAGCTGTGTGACTTAGGCAATTAAGGAGAGCTGACTTATGATCTGCCTAACTCACTGCTTATATCAATATACTATATTTTTGTGTTTCTGCCTAAGTCAGCTGTGTGACTTAGGCAATTAAGGATACCTGACTTATGATCTGCCTAACTCACTGCTTATATCTTTATGCTGCCCTCTGTACATTATCTGAGTGCTTTTATATACATTTGCACATACTCGGATCGTTTTTTGTGTTTCTGCCTAAGTCAGCTGTGTGATTTAGGCAATTAAGGAGAGGAGACTCATGATTTTTTTAATAAAATAAAAAATACATTTTTATAGTATATTTTTTAACCCATTTGTTACAAATTCTTTCTCTTTTATTGCTACTTTCCTTTTCTAAATTCATCAGTGTTAATTTTAATCCGAAGAGCTTGATGCTATTAAATTTTGTTACTTAAAGGTAGCATTTTTTGTATATAGATGATATCGACAGCCTCATATATAACAAAAGTGTCTAAGTCATAATTTTGTTTTTTCTGGTTTACTCACTGCTTATATCAATATACTATATTTTTTGTGTTTCTGCCCAAGTCAGCTGTGTGACTTAGGCAATTAAGGAGAGCTGACTTATGATTTTTTAAATAAAATAAGAAATACATTTTTATAGTATATTTTTTAACCCATTTGTTACAAATTCTTTCGCTTTTATTGCTACTTTCTTTTTCTAAAACCATCAGTGTTAATTTTAATCTGAAGATCTGATGCTATTAAATTTTGTTACTTAAAGGTAGCATTTTTGTATATAGATGATATCGACAGCCTCATAACAAAAGTGTCTAAGTCATAATTTTTGTTTTGTTTTTCTGCCTAACTCACTGCTTATATCAATATTACATTTTTGTGTGTTTCTGCCTAAGTCAGCTGTGTGTGACTTAGGCAATTAAGGAGAGCTGACTTATGATCTGCCTAACTCACTGCTTATATCATTATACTGCCCTCTGTACATTATCTCTAAGTGCTTTTATATACATTTGCACATACTCGGATCGTTTTTTGTGTTTCTGCCTAAGTCAGCTGTGTGATTTAGGCAATTAAGGAGAGGATACTCATGATTTTTTTAATAAAATAAGAAATACATTTTTATAGTATATTTTTTAACCCATTTGTTACAAATTCTTTCTCTTTTATTGCTACTTTCCTTTTCTAAATTCATCAGTGTTAATTTTAATCGGAAGAGCTGATGCTATTAAATTTTGTTACTTAAAGGTAACATTTTTTGTATATAGATGATATCGACAGCCTCATAACAAAAGTGTCTAAGTCATAATTTTGTTTTTTCTGCCTAACTCACTGCTTATATCAATATACTATATTTTTTGTGTTTCTGCCTAAGTCAGGTGTGTGACTTAGGCAATTAAGGAGAGCTGACTTATGATCTGCCTAACTCACTGCTTATATCAATATACTATATTTTTGTGTTTCTGCCTAAGTCAGCTGTGTGACTTAGGCAATTAAGGATACCTGACTTATGATCTGCCTAACTCACTGCTTATATCTTTATGCTGCCCTCTGTACATTATCTGAGTGCTTTTATATACATTTGCACATGCTCAGATCGTCAAAAGTGGTTACTATAGCACAATTGACATGCGCAGAACCCATTTTTCGCCTCTGCGCATGTTTATTATGCAATAGTAACCATTTATGTCAAAAAATAAAAGGGTCGAAAATCGGCCATTTTTCGAAAATTTCCCTTTACTACAGTACAGGGATTTTTTCAAAAAATGGCCAATTTTCTACCTTTTTATTTTTCGATAAAACTGGTTACCATAGCACAATTGACATGCGCAGAACCCGTTATTCGTCTCTGTGCATGTTTATTATGCAATAGTAACCATTTATGTCAATAAATAAAAGGGTCGAAAATCGGCCATTTTTCGCAAATTTTCCTGTACTATAGTACAGGGATTTTTTCAATAAATGTCCAATTTTCGACCTTTTTATTTTTCGATAAAACTGGTTACTATAGCACAATTGACATGCGCAGAACCTATTATTCGCCTCTGCGCATGTTTATTATGCAATAGTAACCATTTATGTCAAAAAATAAAAGGGTCGAAAATCGGCCATTTTTCGCAAATATTCCTGTACTATAGTACAGGGATTTTTTCAAAAAATATCCAATTTTCGACCTTTTAATTTTTCGATAAAACTGGTTACTATAGCACAATTGACATGCACAGAACCCATTATTCGCCTCTGCGCATGTTTATTATACTATAGTAACCATTTATGTCAAAACTGGTTACCATAGCACAATTGACATGCGCAGAACTCATTATTCGCCTCTGCGCATGTTTATTATGCAATAGTAACCATTTATGTCAAAAAATAAAAGGGTCGAAAATCGGCCATATTTCGCAAATTTCCCTGTACTATTATTATAGTACAGGGATTTTTTCAAAAATGTCAAATTTTCGACCTTTTAATTTTTCGATAAAACTGGTTACTATAGCACAATTGACATGTGCAGAACCCATTATTCGCCTCTGCGCATGTTTATTATACTATAGTAACCATTTATGTCAAAACTGGTTACCATAGCACAATTGACATGCGCAGAACCCATTATTCGTCTCTGCGCATGTTTATTATGCTATAGTAACCATTTATGTCAAAAGTGGTTATTATAGCACAATTGACATGCACAGAACCCATTATTTGCCTCTGCGCATGTTTATTATGCAATAGTAACCATTTATGTCAAAAAATAAAAGGGTCGAAAATCGGCCATTTTTCGCAAATTTCCCTGTACTATAGTACAGGGATTTTTTCAAAAACATTGCTAATTTTCTACCTTTTTATTTTTCGATAAAACTGGTTACTATAGCACAATTGACATGCGCAGAACCCATTATTCGCCTCTGTGCATGTTTATTATACTATAGTAACCATTTATGTCAAAACTGGTTACCATAGCACAATTGACATGCGCAGAACCCATTATTCGCCTCTGCGCATGTTTATTATGCAATAGTAACCATTTATGTCAAAAAATAAAAGTGTAGAAAATCGGCCATTTTTCGCAAATTTTCCTGTACTATAGTACAGGGATTTTTTTCTAAAAAATGGCTAATTTTCTACCTTTTAATTTTTTGATAAAACTGGTTACTATAGCACAATTGACATGCGCAGAACCCATTATTCGCCTCTGCCCATGTTTATTATGCAATAGTAACCATTTATGACAAAAAATAAAAGGGTCGAAAATCGGCCAATTTTCGCCAAAAAAAACACCAAATTTCGATAAAAACTGGTTACTATGACTCTAAAAGATGACGATAACGCAATATATGTGCATATATGGCAATATTATTGCTTAATAATTAAATTCTAAAAAGTCGATATTTTAGCCATTTTTGTAAAAATCCCTGTACTATATACAGGGAAATTTTGGAAAAATAACCAAATTTCGAACCTTTTATTTTTTTGACATAACTGGTTAATATGACTCTATAAGATGATGGTAACGCAATATATGTGCATATATGGCAATAATATTTCATAATAATTTAATTTAAGACGATAGCTTGATATAAATAGTAAAACTCAGATGTATTTTAAATTTTATTCATTTTTTTGTCAATACCCAAAATTTATTTAACAATACATGATTCTTCTATTTACATTTGACGGTACACAACCAAACTGGAGATTAAATAACCTATGCTCCATCTTGAAAAAGGTATAGTAGAATAGTAAGGGTAGTTGAAAAAGGTATAGTAGAATAGTAGGGGTAGTTGCGGTGAGATACAATACTGTGTAGATGTAGAAGATTGAGTAGAGATGGGGGCGCTTTAAAACTGAGTAGAGGTGGGCGATGCAAGACTGAGTAGAGGTGGTGCAACGCAAGATTGAGTAGATGTGGGGGAGATGCAAGATTGAGGGTAGGGCAATGCAAGATTGAGTAGAGGTGGGAAAGATGCAAGATTGAGTAGAGATAGGGCGATGCAAGATTTAGTAGAGGTGGGGAATATGCAAGATTGAGTAGAGATGGGGGCGTTTTAAAACTGAGTAGAGGTAGGGCGATGCAAGACTGAGTAGAGGTGGTGCAATGCAAGATTGAGTAGATGTGGGGGAGATGCAAGATTGAGGGTAGGGCAATGCAAGGTTGAGTAGAGGTGGGAAAGATGCAAGATTGAGTAGAGATAGGGCGATGCAAGATTTAGTAGAGGTGGGGAATATGCAAGATTGAGTAGAGATGGGGACGTTTTAAAACTGAGTAGAGGTAGCGCGATGCAAGATTGAGTAGAGGTGGGGAAGATGCAAGATTAAGGAGAGGTGGGGAGATGCAAGATTTGAGTAGAGGTGGCCAAATAATATAGAGGTGGAGCAGAGATACAAAATTGTACAAGATTAAGTAGATGTATGGGGAGTGAGTGAATCAAATGTATTATATGCAATATATATTCAGGCAATTGTTAATTGGAAGATTCAAACATTATGGCCGTCAATACATAATCAAAATTGAATTTACAAATACCGTCAACTTCTACTCTGTTTCCTCTAGCTGGCAGGGCTTAATACCAGTAAATAAAGGAAGGGTTAAAGGAAGGCGTTATTGGAAGATCTAAAAGTAATCTTTTGTGACAATCAATTTGCAAAAATTAAGTAGTATACAATTAAAATAACGTTAAGTTAAACCTAATACAAATACAAGAACATAAATTAAATCAAATTCCTACTTTTTTGTATGTTTCACTTTTCAACACTTAATTCATTTACTTAATCTTATACTCGCGGCATTGTTTAATGTTATTCTTTGCAAGTGGGTACTGTTTTCAGAAATAGTACAATTACAATGAACAAAACTGACAGACAATAATACTTAAATTAAAGTATACCAAACATATTATTTAGTACAAGACTAACGTAAGTCACATATTATCTATGGATAAAATATAAATTGCTGCATTTTCAAGCAAGCATGTTTTATTTGTTTGGAGGAGTATTTTCTAAATCCTGCACATCTCCTCACAGCTAGTAAAGGAAGAGCATTAATAATAAAGTTTCTCACTTTTCATTTATTGATATTAATTTCCCAATATATATACTGAGATATATATATATATATATATATACTGATGAAGGGCTAGTGTTGCCCGAAAGCTCTGCTAATTTTTCTGGCTGTTTTACTTTATCGTTTTGATTTAGCTTTTCGCTTTTTTTTTGTATCTCCATTGAGATCCAGCCACTGATACTCACAGCATTGTCATTTTTTCAGTAATTTGTCTTTGTATATTATATATATATAAGATTGCTTCTTTTAATTTTGGTGAAATAAATTCTTTTGAAGTTCCATATGTTCTCGGCACACTTTGTTATACAAGCCCGATGTGCAGAGAACACTCAAAATGCTTCTCTATAAGAAACAATCGACAAAATATTTATATACAGTATAATAAATTTGAACTACATTATGGTAAGAGCTCATATTTTAAAATAATAATCTAAATAAATACTTTGGTTTAACATTGTGACTTTTCAGCAAACTGCTTTTATATAATTTTTCTTTAAATTGCATTAACAAAAATCATATTGTACCACCCAATGACCTATCCTGATTGTAACATGTAGTCTGTATAAAGGATTGCAATAATAATAAAATAATTACACAGTCCTTAAATTTCATTAATCTTAAAGGACAACTTCTATAATTTTGTAAACAGTTTATATCCAATTTATTTCTTTTCAAGATCTCTACGCTAAAATAAAGAAAATCCTCTATTAAGGACCAGATCATCTTATAATAAACAACATTAGCAATTATTTCTGGTCCATTATTTCACCACAAGATTGCATTCTACTAGCAATGAATAGTTCATTGTATTAATATTTGTACTTTTTAATCTTTCTCGTTGTTTCTATTGTTATAATTTTGTATTTCTTTCTGTTGGATGATTATGTTTTGCTTTGGAGACCCACTTGATAGTTGATTTAGTTCGCTTTTGGGAATCCTGTCTCTCTCTATTGTTTGCTTTTATTTTATATCCGAGACAAAATAAATGAAATGAAATTAATATTAATCAATAGAAGAAAATAATCTTATAGCAACATACTAAAATTATCTATAGTATAACAACCAACAACCGTCAATGATAATCTCTTAATATATGTATTTTACATCTGTATTTTTCTCCTGCATTTAAAAATAAATACTTTATCTATAGAACAGAGAACTTAATACATAGATATTGCCATCTAAGAGGTACTGTATAACATTTGATATCCTCAGATACTAGATGACCTGGTTTATATTTTAATGTAACTTTTATATGTCTAACATGAACTTGTATTTTAAGTATTTAAATTATTTCATTAATTGTTATTTGTATATATTGTAAATTCAACAATGCTTCCCTGCAATAAAGAATTTGAATTAAATTCAGAGGGAATTATATTTTTCTCTATGGACTCTGTTTTAAGTACTGTATATTCCTGATAGAAAAATATAAGATTATACCAAATGTTATATTACACCAAAAAAAAGGCAACATATGTTATACAGTATTATATAGCCTACAATTTATTGTTAGATAACCTTAAAGGTACATTCGTACTTGATGTCTCTGTCTGTCTATTCTATTATATAATTTTCCAATATTTTACTAAACAGCGCCGTCTTCCGTTCTGTTAAACAGGACAAGTGCGGATGTACCTTTAGTCAGCGAAGAATTATAGCAGAAACGCAACATAATTTATTATTCCTTGTTCTTACAAGAGTACTTTTCTGTTTTCATTGAAAGATTTAAAACTATTTGAAGTCATAATTTAAAGCGTTAATTTATAGGTATAAAACATCTCAATGCTCTGATTTGCTAAAAACTCACATACCAAACGAAATATCAATTTTTAAAATTATATTTTTATATATGGAGCAGTAGTCATGTGATGCCATTTCGACCAATCAGTTATTATATTTACTGTAGGCTATGCAATATCTTATAGGACATTCCAACTACTGTATCTATAGAACAGACATAATAGTCACTGATAGAATGTAATATATATTAGGATGGGAGCTTTTTCCTTTCTCTTTTTTGTTTTGCAATGATAGCACAATGTTATAGCCTAAAATTTGCGGTCACATATTTCCATCCCGTTGATTTTAACAGGATTAATTTCCTGGTTTAAAAAAAAAGACAAAATGATAAAAAGCTCCCTAAAAATTAAAAACTATATATAGTTTCCAGTTTATTCAATCAATTGAAAGAACAACATGTTGGTCAATTATTTTTGACAGTACTTCTTTTTATCTTAAGCTCTGGTGTAAACTATCCAACTAGTTTGACAAAAAAAGTGTGATGTACCCAAATATGGTAGTGATATGACATCATCATGTCCGTATACGGACATTTATATCACATTTTTTTGTCACATAAAGTTTGATAGTGTAGACAGAGCTTTAACATCACAAACATTCAACAAGTAGCTTTATAAGCAGCACCTTTTATGTTGTATTATGTGTGGATACGATGCTATAAATCTCTTCTTACTCTCTTTTTCTTAGGCTTGGACGCATCTTTCCAGGAATCTGAAACAAAAGTTATTCAATACAATTCAAATCAAACTAAAGTAGAACCCCTCCTTTGAGACACCCCTATACAGAGGGCATTCTCCTGCAAAACAAGTGCAAAAAGTTTTAGCCCTACAGCTAAACCCTGTTAGAGGACAACCCTATTAGCGGACGAGGACACTTGATTCAACACATATGAGGAACATTTGATGGTTCCCGAAGGTGTCCCCATAATAGGGCTTCTACTGTATTAGAAAATTAATCATTTTTAAGAGAAGGAAAGTTAACATTACAAAAAAAAATGGAGCTTAATAGTTGTAGATGCTCGACAGCCTTGCTTCCTTTTTTCATTATTTATAAATATCTCCTAGGATTGCCGGGTAAAATATTTCTGAAATTGGTAGTTGTGAACACAAAACAAGCAATAGAGTGAACAAAATATTGTGGCTATTTTAAAAGCTTACCTTTTTTTCCTTCAGTTTCTTGTGGTTGAGTTGGTAGTATGTCACTTGTCTCAGCCTTGGGATCTTCAGTTACCACTGGCTCTTGAGAACTGACAGCAGAAATACCACCAGACAAATCTGCAGGAAAGAAATGTACACATATTAAAACAAATAAAACCAGTGCAGTTTAAAGGGATATCTAGTTGATAGGTAGATTAGATAATCTGGAATTACAAGATTTAAAAGATTTAAAAGCGGATGATACTTGACACTTGAATGTTGTAAAGTCAGTCATTTTACTTTACTGACCATGGCAGCAAGTGGGTGTCAAAATGTATGGTAGGGATCAGTTTTCTCACAAAGCAAATTTTGCCAAAATTTGCTGGACTAAAGTTACTCCAACTGATATTAAAAATGGTGTAAGAAAATTATACATAAAATAAACAATTATAGTAGTGATAGGTTGGGCCTGCCATTAAATAACACAGACCAAGAGCATTTGAAAGGTATATGTTGTCAGTTGGATAGACAAAATAAAATATTATTTTGATTGCATTTAATAGATTAGTAATACATCTATATAGTATCAATAATTTGGTCAGAATTCTATATTGGGAGAACACTGGGGATGTAAAATTTTACCAGAAATCTATAGTGTTTTCTAAGCTGGTTAGTAGAAACCTTACCCTCTGCACACAAAAAAACAAGTTTACTAGAGTAGAGTTATGAGTTCCCACAATCATTGTGTTGATTATCACGGAACTGTGGTGGCAGTATTCACAGCTGGTTTGGGGTTTAGTTTGGATTTATTTCTTATATTAATTTATCTATCTATTATTTTTTTTTAATCATGCCCGAATTTAGATGTACTATCTAAACCTCTGCCTAGTAGCTAATTACAATGAACAAATAACACGATAATAACTGTGTTTTGTTCTTTTACCCTCAATTACTTACCACTTGGCAGTGTAGTTTCTGTTGAAATTTCAGCTGGAATTTCTTCGTGTGATTTGGATTTAGTCTTAGATTTTTTATTTTTCTTCTTTGTTGGGCTTTGTGTGGTACTTTCTGTTTTAGGAGGAGTTTCTACCGATGGCGCTGGTTGTTTTTCTTGAACATTGTGCTCAATTTCCGATTTCATAGTATTAACTTCTTCTGTTGTTTGTGGTTTCTCTGTCAGGTCTTCACTGTTCTGAGCTTTCTTCTTTTTCTTTGACTAACAGAAAACAAATTAACTATCATTAATTTAAATTTTTCTAGATATTTTACAACCACCAAAAGTCATGTTTATTTAAATTTCAGTAAAATGACGTCGAATGAGTAAAACCATTTTCATCTATGAATTTAAATGAAAATCCATTTTGTCTTACCTTCTTTTTACTTTTCTTATCCTCTGCTGTTATGTCTGCCTTTATCTCAACTGACTCAGACAAAGACTTAGACTCTACCGCTCCAGCAACTGACTCCAACTGAGACTTAGACTCTACTGCTTCATCAACTGACTCCAACTGAGACTTAGACTCTACCGCTTCATCAACTGACTCCAACTGAGACTTAGACTCTACCGCTTCAACTGACTCCAACTGAGACTTAGACTCTACCGATCCATCAACTTGGCTTTCTGATATGTTTTGTACAGCATCACTCGGCTCAACTTTAGTCAGAATTTCCTCCTAATAATAATAATACAATGTTTCTAGGCGCTATACACAAAAACGATCCATAAAATATCCCAAGATAACCAAAAAAAAGAGGAACTAAATACTGTATGGTCGCAAAACAGTAACAATAGAAATACTGGCAAAATTCCAATCTATGAAACCATTTTTTCTGGTATATAGTTACAATATCAAGTTACAGAAAAGAATGTCTGGTACAGCAGAACTCTATTAAGGAAACATCTTAGGTCCAAAAAAGTGTCCCTAAATAGGGGGCAAGTTGTAGAGTAATAAACCAAAGTCCCATCGTTCATGACGTGTAGATGTGTCCTCTAAATAGGGGTGTACAAAAGGAGGGCTTGGAGCAGAATTGACATTGTGAGACAGGTTTAACTTCTAATTTTAATCCCTAAAATCCTTATATAAATTGTTGATTATTGTTAATTGTTATAATATTGTTTGTAATGAAAAAAATAACCATTTTAAAATAAATGTTTATTGAACTGAAAACTGAATAATAATATACCCTCATGATACATGTGTTGACTACATCAAAATCTATATAATTATACTAAATATAACAATTGTTTTTGTGATGTCATTACTATTTTAATTGTGACTATGACATGAGTATGGTCAGATTTAAGTACCGTACCTTTTTCAAACTATCAACTTCATGATCACCAGCACCAGTATTTTTCTTTTTCTTTTTTTTAGGGCTTTTTGCTTTTTTCTCTGTCTGTAGTTCCTCCTCTTTCTTGGAATAATCAATTGGCTGTTCAGCTTCTTTCTCTGGTATAGCATCAATGCTTTCAGTACGACTCTCTACCAATTCTTCTTTCTTAGCATCGCTCTTACTCTTCTTTCCAGCTTTCTTAGGACTCTTCTTAATTTCTACAGCTGCAACCTTTTCTTCTACGTTTTCAACACTCTCACTGACCTCATGTTGGGGGGCTTTGAGATTTTTAAATTCCTCTTTAACGCTAATTTGTTCCTCCTCTATTTTTTTCTTTTTTCCTCTCTTTTTCTTTGACGATTTGTCAGCAATGGAAACCGGCTCTTCATCTACTGCTGTAGTTGTAATTGTTTCTGTAACAACTGGTTCAACAGCTTGCTGAGCATTATTCTAGTTGAAAATGACAAATATGAAGAAATATGAAAACCCACTCATTCAATTTAAGCTAAACCAGACGTATTTTCAACGTACAGTAAATTTTTATAAAACACAAAACAGACTTTCCAAAAACTGTTGAATAAAGTTCAAAATTGCCTTGAAGAGTTTATGGATACAAAATATTTTATTTTCACCCAAGTAGATTTGATTGGAGGAGTGTCGGTCACATGATATTCAATGAATATTCAATTATAGCCCATGCAACATCATCATCATGTGAGTGCAACTTTTATCATGTGCATTCATCCTTGTTATATGCAATCTACTTTCGACATAAAAAACAAATAAAAAATGCTATTTCAATTGTGCAAATGGAACAACAATTTTTATTCGATGAAAGAAATGTTCTATTTTTTACGTCATGAAAATATTTGGTAACTCTTAAACATTCATAATTGGTATAATGTATTACATATTAAATTATTTTTAGAGGTTCATGAACAAATATTTACTTCTGTGCTCTGTGCTGCTTGTTTGTTCTTCTTGTCTTTACGTGAAGACACTGTACTCCACTCTTCATTATCTGAAAATAACAAAATTATCGGAAACACACTGAATAATCACTAATGAACATTTTTTTTGTCAATAAAATTCAAAGTAAATCAGGAATATACAGTAGGCTCTTCAAAATGTATTGGTAGGTGATTTTCTTTTTTGTTGTTGTTAGGGTGAGCACCCAGTGAATACAGAGTATCAATCGCAAAAGAAAAAAAAAAAAATGTGCGTGTTTTTAATGGCGTGCAACACGAATCTACAGCTAACTATGTCAGTCAGTTGGTCGGTAAACACTAACTCAAATTTGAGCAACTGCAGCCATGTAAATGGCCTTGTTAGGTTAATTGTAGAAAATGCTACGAAAGCTAGATAATATGACATCATGTAGGCAGTAACATTAATCTAAATATGAATATTAGAAAATATGTGTATAATTAATAATTTGATAAAATATAGAATTTATTTATACTGTATATTACAGAACTTTTTGCTTTAAAGCATAACATATAAAATTACAATTTAAAATGTTTTATTGCTGTACATCCTCCAAAAGATACATTATTACAAGGTCTAGTAATTGAGTCTTGCTCGTTTTACAACAACATTCTTACCATTTTCCACCTCCTCATCTCTAATGAAGTTCTCCTTCTTGGATTCTGGTGCAACCTTTGTGGATGTAGGAGACTTCTTTGCTTTTGTGGCTTTTTTGGGTTTTACTTGCTTTATTTCGTTTACTTCCTGTGATACTTCACTCAGCACAGGTTTGCTTGTTTCAGATTTCTAAACAAAATCAATTTCAGGAGTCTTAAATTTTTTTTATAACTAGACAAGAGGACCAGTAAAAAACATTGTTACTGGTCCTCCACTGCATTTACTGGCCACAGAATATGGGCCTTATATAGTCCATGGGCCAGACATTTTTCAAACATGAATATGCTGTTCATTATAAAGACATTTTTTCGTCATTAATAATTTATGACAATTATGGGGTAGGGGGAAACATTTTTGCAAATAACTTAAAATTTAGTGAACAGATTTACATTTTCTTGTTATCAGTATGTAATGTATGTAATGGATTTCTTTAATTGTGATATGCTTTTAAAAAATGAATCCAACTCCAAATTGATGTATTTTAGAGGTCAAATGTCACTAACCTTTAATCAAAAATGCAATTTCTTCTATTAATTAGCTTATAAATAAAACACAAAAATACAAGATATCTTATGCAAACTAATGTTTTCTTAAACCTATAGACACAATAAATAAGAAAATTGAATTTAACAAACAAATATTCTGTGAATTTATGAGGACATTCTGTCTGTTAATTATAGTAATGTATTATACATTTTTCCTAATAAATTTGTATTTAGTGATCACATTTGCATATTTTTGGTAATAATATGTACTGTACTGTGTAGGTTGCCTAATTGTTATATTCAATTCTGAAAAAATAAAACGTAACATATTGACATCTTTGTAGGTCAAATGGTCATTGAACATTTAAAGAAATGCAATTTCGTCCAAATGTAACATTAATAAAGTTTCAATATTTAACGCAAAAATACACCAAATCTAACTTTTTTTTAAACCTATAAAAACAATGAAAAGAAATTGAAGTTAAAGATTAAAAACAAATAAACATGTGTGATAATATTAAGAATTGTGACCGTAATAGTAATTTGTAATTATTAAAAATTATGGGGTAAGGGGTAACATTTTTGCTATAACTTTGAATTTTAAAGTGAACAGATTTTACATTTCTTGGAACCAATTATATACACTGTTTAATTGCTTATTATCAATTATAGAAAAAATTCAAGTTAAAGATTAAAAACAAATAAACATGTGTGATAATATTAAGAATTGTGACCGTAATAGTAATTTGTAATTATTAAAAATTATGGGGTAAGGGGTAACATTTTTGCTATAACTTTGAATTTTAAAGTGAACAGATTTTACATTTCTTGGAACCAATTATATACACTGTTTAATTGCTTATTATCAATTATAGAAAAAATTCACCGTTTAGTATTATTAGAAAAATATATTACACTTAAGCAGTCTATACACCACATATTGATACCAAGAAAATGCAAATCTGTTTATTAAATCCTGAGTTATTAGCGAAAGTGTTACCCCCTACCCCAAAATTTTGTGTTGCATATTTTCCGTAGGCGGTGTTATATACTGTAATCCTCAAAAATGACTATTATTAAGCTGTACAATTGGCATTGCCATCATGGATTTCTGAAAAGTAGACATATTAAGCTTTCCAAAATGTATGATAGCATTTGCCACCAATTTGATACTGCTTTCGCAAAATACTGGACACGGCCCATGGACTAATAAGGAAGGCCTTCAATTAAATTCAAAAAGTCAAATATCAACCTTATTTACACTTGGTAGTCCAATATATGAAATATCGTAAAAAGATGAATTGAGCCTATTATTGAGATTTTATTGGCTAAGAGGACATGTTATTTGACCTGGATCTACCTGAATTTTGAGACTTAATAGCATTAATGCTTCTGTGCTCACCTTGACCAGAACCTATTCTTCTTTGATTCATATGGTCTGTATTTTAATTTGTGGTTAGACCAGTGTTTTTTTTATTTTAGTTTACAAATCACAGTGAATTTTTAATTTTCAAATAAAGATAAAAATGTTAATTCACACATTATTTTGGTCTTGAACTACAGTAGTTTGAATCTTTGTTGTAAAGTTCAGTTTACATGCCAGTGTTTTTCTTCATTATAGTTCCTGGTGTATTATTTATATATTATTCAGCACCATGGTTACATTGCGGCTAACAGGATACAATACTTTATCATTACAGTACGTTCAATTTGGAGTATATATGGGATAATTTGATTGATTGATATTGAAATCCGCCAGAATGGCATAGTTTATATTGTTTTTTCAAAGTTATCTAAATGCACTTGTATTTTCTATGTGGTGTTCTAGGAAATAAACACAATTTCACTTTTAAATTAAACATGCAATAAAAATTATAAAATATTATCAATCTTATTCTTAATGTAATAATTCTTTGAAAGATAGCCTAGGCCTAATTATTATAATTTAAATGTTTATTTTATACCTAGACCTCTAGTCGATTTGATATCAAACTTGTATTATTATCGCCGTGGCTAAAGATACGGTACCGTATCCTAACTTCCGTTTACTAAAGGAACGGTAAAATTGAATCACGTCATAATCAGCAAATGGGGTGCTGGTACGTGTGTGACATCATAGTATAAGGACTTTGGATTTTTTTCACATCGCGTCTCCAGGCTGCATGGATGTGTGCACTGATGATTCTGTGACTCGGCCTCGGGGCTAGACCTACAGTAGCAATGTAATAACGGCCGGTTGACAACGTCGATGCTATAGTAATAGCAAGATCATGTGGTTGGTGGAGGTTACATAAACATGCACTCAATCTCAAATATTATTTCATTATACACTACAGCAGAAATATGTTGATAGCCAAATTAGAAGTAAAGGAATTATAATTAAATGTTGGAAATTGTGTTGCGTCGAGTTCATTCGTCCATAGTTACTATATGAGGGTTTTATTTTTATTCCAATGGCCTATTTAGGCCTATATTGTTTAATAAACTTTGTTTACAGTGGTGATCACAAACAAAAAGCAAATGCGGATAATAAAGGGGCCCTCAAATACTATGATTTAGACAATAGGCCTATCCCCAGGTCTGAGTCACAGAACTCAGCGCATACATGCAGCTGGCCCCAACCTGGCAAACAAACTCATATACCGAGGCTATAGATTATAGTACATAGTACTAGTAGGTCTCTTTTAAAATGGTCAATTTCTGTATTCTAGAATTAAAATCAACATGTACATGTTTTAGCCTATCAACAATAACAGACGTAGGCCTAGGCTACATTTAGTTTTGTCACACGACACGGATAATAGCGATAAATGAAGCATAAAGAAAAAATGTTAAGCTGCCGGTTGATCACTGTTTTTGTGATATGAAAAAAAATCCTAAGTCCTTATACGATGACGTCACACACGTACTACTAACCTAGCACCCCATTCATTGGCTGATTTTGACGTAATGCAATTTTACCATACCTTTAGCAAACGGAAGTTAGGATACGGTACCGTATCTTTAGCCACGGCGTATTTATTATTGTAAATCATAAAGTAAAAATAAACTTTTTTTTCTGTTTGGAAGTATAGGCCTAGGCCCCACAGGGGGCCTAGCCTATAAATTATAAATTATTCATTTTTATAGATAGGCCTAGGCCTAGAAGAGCCTAGAGGGGCCTAGTTTTAAAGTAGAAAGCTTTCTGAACATATGTTTAATATTACACTTCTATATGGAAAATTAAATATAAACATATGGTAAAATTCGCTAAGCCTAGGTTGTACCATACCTTCTTCCGCTTCTTCTTCTTTCCACCGCCTTGATGATCGCCTTTCTTTTCATCAAAGTCAAAGCTAGGAGGCTGGCTAGACGACTTGAAACCAAACGCAAAAACAAGACCTAAAAGTAGCATAACACTTACAATAGGAATTGAAAAATGGAGTGGAATTACATCATTAAACCCTTTCACTTCCATGCCGACTGTATGTATTTCAATAACCCCACAACAGCAAAAATCGGACTCCCCAAAAGTCTAGGCCTAAAAATAACAGCTGTGACTCGGTCATGTGTTCGACGAGCGCGGCGCGACGGATCGGAGTACGACGAGACGACGTGTTCAATGTCAAAGGTCAGGTAAAAATAAGTTATGGTGCGCTGAGCGCGTCACATTAACGATCCTCTCTACAATATTGATGTCGCGGTTGCTTTAAATTGGTTATAAAAAAACTATGATACAAAGGTGGGGAGCTATTGTTTAAAATAAATAAATAGTATTGTTTTATTTTAAGGTAAACGACAAAGTTGATGGTGTGTGTGACGGTGGTGAATTTTTGCTAAGTGGGCCTTTCATATTGATGACGTAATTAGAAACGTCAAAACAGTTGTACACGTAGAGAGTGCACTACACACTATTTTTATCTCCCAACCAATTCATTGTTTTTGGCAGAAGGGAAATTCCCGAACGAGGAGATTTAAGGCTGAACCAGGAGGAGGCTCACATCAGACTAGGCGTCCCTCTCTATAGTGAGCATGGAGGAGGACCTACCTATCCATCATTACGTTTTAATTTCAGGATTTAGGACCATGAACAGTATTTAATCAATCTTCGACATCGTATAATGGCATATCATTACAATGACAATAGCAGTAGGCCTAGGCCTAGGCCTAAGAAGCAGACTACTACAGACGATTTGGATGTGGATGAAGACGGTTGCCACCCCGGCCTTATTACTAGCTCTAGTGGCAATATTATTGTAGATGGTATACCTGTGCATATTGGATCTGGGAATGAAAGAAGAGAATCGAATAATATTTACATAAGTGGTCATCCAAGTAGTGAAATTATTATAAACGGACAGCGTATTGTCGTTGCTGGAGGTGGTGGTTTTCCCAGAGCTGATCCACAAATAATTATTGAAGATCGGATACCCGAAAGTGAAAGCATTACGTCATCAGTGGAATGTGATAATGACGTAACATCGGTTGATGGACGGTTAGAAACGTTTGAAGATTTCCCTTCTGGTTGCCCCATGTCACCTGCTCAACTCGCCCGCGCAGGTTTCTTTTACACTGGGATAGCAGACATGGTACAATGCTTTATTTGTAATGGAAAAGTGAGAGACTGGGAAATTGGAGATTCAGCGTTTGGTGAACATTTGAAGTTTTTTCCAAATTGTGAATTTGTGCACAGACAGATGGATGCATAGGCTCGGCAACCAACAACAATATATCAATGACACTCTCTTAATAGAAAAATAATCGACAAGAATTGAAGTAACACCCGCATAAGTTATAGTTATACTATGCTCACAAACTTTAACAGATTGCTCAATAATTTAAATCTTTGGCACCAGATTGTATTTATTTATTGTTAATGATCTCATTAATTATACTGTACGTTAGTGTATTCTATCTGTTGCTTGTGTACACTCTGTAAAGTAAAACAATGTATATTAATTATAAATAAATGCTTGCTTATTGTAGATGCAAATACAGATAAGTGTGGATCGAGAGGGGGATGATGAGTTCTTTTAAAAGGGGAGATAATTAAGTAATATAAACACTAAACTATAGTATTGATGTGTGCTATTAAAAAAGATGGAATTAACTGACTAAATAGAAGTGATTCAGTTGTGCTGACTAGACTATCTACGGGACGAGAGATCGGAGGGAAATTTAACACGAATGTCAATCCTTTTTGTTTGGTCCAGAATGTTTCTCCCCACTAGGCCCTTTTTACTAGAAATATACATGAAGTATACTTGAGAAGACTTCTATATTTTATGTAATTTTATTTCAAGAAATTTTCTTTTTAAAACCAAGTAGGCCTATTTACTAATCTTACTGACGTTTATTACTAATTTAATATAGTGGCCTAGGAAACATACTTATTTCAATACAATACAATTATTGAAAATGCAATTAACAAGATAAATAAGGTATAATTGCAACATTCGATTCCGGAAGAAACCAAATAAATTAATACTGTACTAATCAAACGGTATGCCTACAGTATGTAAATATGGTATATCGATCAAATAAGTTATAAATAAATATATATTATAGGTCTTAGTTGGTTGCCGGGGTGCCATGATCACGGTGACAAAACACTGCTTTATACTTTAGTTAATTTTCGGAGACAGGGTATTATAAAACATTTTCAATAAGCATGTTATTAATGATACGAATCGATTCTTATATTTTTGTAAAAGAAATTTATTTAAGAAGATATTTATGATTTTAATATGTCTATTTTATTATTGATTATATTCTAATAAAAATAATATGCTGGTTTACTTGGTCGAGTTACCGACGCTTGACGTGTATCTTGTACTCTGAATACACTAGTGTATAGAAACAAGTAAGATCATTTGCCTTTCGAAGAAATGTCGATGACAGCAATTTCTGATTAAAAAGATACATATATCTGCATAGGTTACATAAACTAAAAAAGTATCAGTAAACATAAAAAAAGATTGAATTGTTCTATTTATTGTATAGTTAGAAAAAATGGTAAAAGGATTCCTACTTTCTAGGATTTTTATCACATAATCTATATTGTTTTGACAACTCTTGTAACATGACCACAGTGCTGATTTTGTCATTTTCCTCTATCAAAATTAATGTAAAATGCATTGGCAGCCAAAAGCTGACAATTACAAATATCAAACGTCTAAATGACATCAAAAAGGTAAAATAGACTAAAATATAAAAACATTGATCATAAACAATTTGGTTATTGCGTAACTGAACTGAAACAGTAAACATAGATCGATTGTTTTTTTGTTGTTTTTTTTCTTTGTGAACAGAACACTAGACGGGCATTATGCTTTTCAAAAGATTCAACTGATTGTTATTGATTGGACGATCCACGTGATTATACTATTATTATTATTTACTCAATTATTCTATTTTTAGAATAAACGTAAAATCCAATACTAGCAACATCCGTTGTATGTACTGACTCTACTTGAATACAACGTCACGTTTTCATCGGTCGTCTACATTTAAAAGGTAAGAAAGCTGTCATGGACAATGAAATTACTTAGAAATATATATATCATGACTATTATAGGCGTTGTTTAGGTCACTTAGGCCATGATCATCTGTATTTTGGAGTATCCCGTCCTACCATACATGCCCACGATTTTAGCGTAGGCCTACTAAACTCCCGTTGACGTGGCTAAGTTCTTCTTATGTTGCACGTTTTAAATTCGCCGATATTTATAGATATTGGTCACGGGTTTGACTGATGTTTCTGAATATTAACAATCTGAAACCGTCAGTAAGTGTATGACTAATTCTTCTTAAACTAATTTAGGCGCGCCTACTAAAAAGTTGAAACTAATTTATATTCTATAAAGCAGACCATAATAACATAATGAAGAAGAAAAATATGTCATAATTGTCTTATAAATATTTCAACATTTTTATATATAAAGGTCAACCATGCATACAGCACTTCCCGAGGATGATCTGGAGACAGACTCATTTGTGGACAATTATATAGGCGACATAGACGGTGAATTCACACTTAGGCCTATCCAATCATACCATCACTATGATAGAAACAACTCATTGCTGCATCTCTTAAAACAACATAAATATAGGCCTACAGGTATCAACGCTAATTTAAATACTACACCAAAGAAAGAGTTCAACAAAAGATGGGGTGCCAGTACTGCAGAAGATGAAAGCTTCACAGAGCAAGAATTGGATATGACAGCATTGTCAAATCGGCTTTCTACATATAAGTCCTTGGATAGAGGTTGTACTCTTGATGTTTCCATTTCACAGCTGGCAAAAGAAGGGATATTTTATAAAGACAACTTGTTTTCATGTTCGTCTTGTAAATATACTATTTACGCAAACAGATATCCTAATGTTTCAGAGTTACATAAAATGGAATCTCCAAATTGTTACTACGTCAAAAAATATCCAAGAAATCCATCAATATCATACCAGTCTGAAGTAGTCGCTCCTGTTGGTTCAAGCACCCCACGTGACCAAGAATTGGCAACTTCTAGAAGCGTATTTCAATCATCCGTTTTAAATCTGGATTTGGAAAGAAATATATGTTCGCCTCAATCTGCAAAAGTGATGGAAAAAAGTTTCGATTTGATGTCTAAAGTTACAGTTGGTCAACAAATGCCTGTCAGTGCGAGGTATATGTCTTATAAAACTGTTGAAGACGATCTCTCTCTATTGGAAAACAGATTGAGAACCTTTCGTAACTGGCCATATCAAAAACCTGATAAACAGTCAGTTGCGAGAGCAGGATTCGTCTATAAAGGTGTTGGTGGAAACGTAAAATGTTTTTATTGTGATTTGGTTCTTTTACTGAATCCAAATGACGACCCTTTCATTGAACACGCTAGACTGCTGTCATCATGTAGATGGTTTGAAGAAATGAAAGGAGATCGTTTCATCATTGAGTGCAAAACAAGATGTTATATTAATCAAGGTGAGACAGAATGTGGAATCCGAGATTATAGGACAAATGGAAACTCACAACATCTACCGGAAACAACATTTGAAGAAACACCTAGAGATGAAAAGGAACAAAAAACCGTATCTAAAATCTCGGGAAGTTTGAGTCCATCTGCATATTCGAAAAAACTGAAATTGGATGCTAATGCAAAGTCTAAAATTAAACTTGCACAAGAATTTGGTTTTAATGGTGATACCATAATGGCGGTAGTAACAAAACACTTAAAAGATAACAATGGTGTTTTTTCTTTGTCAAACGAAGATATGATTGAAAAAGTTATGGATGAAGATGCTGCTAATCAAGAAATTAAGCCGAGTGCCCATACTGAGATACCAGACCTAACAACCCTTACGTTAAATGATACAACAACTGAAAGTCTTACATCTGATACACTGAAGACGTCCAATGAGGCATCGCAATCTAAAGATGATGTTGCCAAGGAACTAGAGGATCTTAAGGACCAGCACGCGTGTAAAATATGCTTGGACCAATCTGCTAACATACTATTCAGGCCCTGTAATCACCTGGTTACCTGCAATGAATGTTCAAAGAACATCAACATGTGTCCAGTTTGCCGAGCAGCAATTGAAGACCGGATTAAAATTTATCAAAGTTAAGATACTTAATACTTACTAATACTTACTGATGTTATGTAAATTACCAGACATGATCAAGAAAATGCCATACTGTATTAAACAATAATTTCTTAGGAGTAATAATACGATATAATAATACGATATCCCTGATAATAAAAATTATGAAATTAAAGGTTACAATAAAGATGTATTGTCCCCCAAAAACTATAAATAAATCTTTGAAAGGTTATTTTGTAGTGTTAATAGAGCTATTCACTTTCGTAGAAAAAAATCAAGAAAAATAATGTTTTCACTTATAAAATAACATAATAGGCCTAAATGGTTAATTTCAACCACAATTCCTTTGGCTGGCAGCTTATTTGACTATTATTACAGTTTTTTCAGGTAAATCAATTTTTGTTCGATCCAATTATTGGTCAAAGTGGATAACTAATATGGGAAATTAAAATGGTATATTCAACCAAAAAAAATTGTAAGAATTATTTTTTCAGGGGGACAATACATCTTTAACAATTCCAGGATGTTCATCAACATCCGGGTTTAGCAACAAGGTTTTTATTATATATATTTTTTTCAAATTGAAGTTACTGTATGCTGAAGGTTCATGTAAAGAAAAAAAATATATATATATATATATATACTGATGAAGGGCTAGTGTTGCCCGAAAGCTCTGCTAACTTTTCTGGCTGTTTACTTTATCGTTTTGATTTAGCCTTTTGCTTTTTATTTTTGTATCTCCATTGAGATCCAGCCACTGATACCCACAGCATTGTCATTTTTTTCAGTAATTTGCCTTTGGATTTATACATATACATGTATATATATTTAAACAGAATACATTGCAGGATAGTACTTAAAACTTAGGCCTACGTTGCATAGTAGTGCTTGTTTTCATATGTACTGTATCTAGAAATGTAACCACCGGCGTGCAAAATGGTGTCGACGATTGGCATTCACCGAGATGCACGCAATTCGGTGATGCCAAAATGTATTTTAATCATTTATTAGACATTTACAAACAAATTTCAAATTCCAAATAAATACTAATTTCCTGTACCATACAGTATACTTTATATTAAAATGTTTACTGTGGTGTGCCCTGTATTAAAGATCATATAGAGTGTTATATATAGGTAACTTTATTCCAAAAAATGTAACCAAACCACGCACTGTGGATTTACAAAATCTGATAAGTTCTTACATGCATGCATCTTACAACAACACAAAATATAAAATAACGTAAAAATAAAGATTCAAAATAACAAAAGCCACTTATTTCTGTTGCTGGCAATCTCACGCAAACCGCAACCGTTTAATAAATATACATAATATCACTTGAAATCAATCATGGCTTACCTCTCGTTATTTGGAGTCAGTTTTATACTATTACTTGATATGTACAGTATTTGTAAAATCGTCACTATTCTCACATTCGTATGCCTAAATTAAAAAAAAAAACACCGGTATGCCAACAATATAACCTGGCGGCAGGGCATGGCATCATCAGGGCCTTGCAAGGGTGGGAAGATAACCTGCACCTGTGGTGGAATGAGACCGTCTCCTGAAAGTGTACCTCAATTGGAGAAGGCACCCATGTATATCCTATAGGCCTAGTTGTGGAAAATACAAGCCTCACGTGATCAGTCATAGCGCTGCAAATAATAGAAAAATCGAGGCAAACGTCACATTTGCTAAAATAACATAGGTGGGGCAATTGGAAAAACGATTTATTAATCACGACTAGAGAGTACAGTAATTACCACATCACGATAACCTACATTACAGAGTGGGACGACTTGGATGAGTATACTATTATTACTGTACTAGGCTACCGTAATTGTCTATGCATCCCTTCCCCCACTGTCGATATGGATTATTATTCTTTGGGCTACTCGTAAAATGTAGCGATTTTTCAACGTTGTATGTTTGTGATATTTGGTGTGGCAACTGCGCATCAACATGAAAAAACATTGATGTAGATTTTCCATTTAATTATAGGTGAGAAGCGAAAGCTATAATTGTCAGTTGATTCATTCTGTATACAGAGAAGTACAGTGTAATCTCGTATTAGCAACGTATTATTTGATTTGTATAAGGGTGTATGTTTCGCTTTGGGCCTACAAAATGGCTACAGGAGGACAAGACGAAGTGATTTCATCATCACAGGACCTAGAAGAAAACGGATTTATTCAAATAAACAATAACTATCAGTGTTTGCATTGTAGGTTTACACTTACAGTTAAAAAAGGAAATATCAATATTAATTTCTTACGATCGTTGCATAGTTTCGAATCTCCAAAGTGTGATTTTATTTCAAAAAAGAAAACAACACACATGGAAACGAAAACAATCCTAAGACCTCTTGCCAAAAATCCGATGTTGCGACTGAAAAAGTCAGTAAAACACGTCCACCTACACCACCTCCAAAACCTCAACATATTGCCGACAAATTCAAATCCAGGATGGAAAAAAGGTGTGAAGATTCCAGCCAACACTCGAAGCATCCAGTAATGCAGACAACATCTGACTCAAAATCGAATCCAGTATTGCAGACAAGATGCAACACAATTGGAAATGAACACAATCCTAAAACAGCTGACTCAAAGTCGAATGTTGCGATTGAAAAAGACCGTAATAAAACAGATGCCATGAAAATAAAAGGAACACGTCAACCAACACCACCTCCAAAACCTCCACATTTCCAAACACTAGAATCCGATATTACAACAACACGTCAAAGTAAATCCGAATATGAGCGACACTGTTATCATCAAGTGAAGTTAAATAATATTAATTATGGTGTCGTAAACAATAACATTGCACTTGATAAAAATAGTTATGTTAAAGAAAGGTAGGTCTACAGCAGAATGCAGGGTATAGACATTCTAAACAAACATGGCTTAAAATGGAAGCAAGGGTAAATGCTCTCTCACAACAATTAGGAAGAATGACATTGGAACTGAACAAAAAAGACAAAATAATAGAAAATCTTCAAAATGATTTATTGAAGTTAAGACGATCGAGACGCCGTAACGTTAGAGGTAAAACTAGGGACACAAAAAACAAAGACAGACCAAGTAAATTACAAAGAAAACAAAGCGTGTTACAGCTCGCTAAGATTAGTAACAAGAAATCGAAGGCTGTAAGAGAAAAGAAGAAATACAGAAGAAAAGTTGTTATGGCAAAAACAAATGCGTCTGATGAAGTTGATGTACTCAATGATGGGGAAACAGTACTATGGATATCATGAATAAACAAAACATCATGCTGCCTAACTCGGAAAAACCAGCATAACAATTCAAAGTAATGTACAATTCAATTAATCAAATAAACCGTACTGTCGGAATAACTATATTTTTACTAATACTATTATTTTTAGTTTAGATTGTCAGACTCTGAAGCATTAGAAATGTAATGATAACAAAACCAGCCTAAAATAAACAACAATTTGGTTTATTCAATTGTTAAACAACAATTTAGATTTTTTAAGGGGTGGCGGGAATGATTAATTTAGCATAATATTAGGTTTGATAACAATTGAATTGAACAAATGAATCTTAACATTAATTATGAATGAAAATGTTGTTGGTGATGGGGCACTATGTAAATGCAGAACAATCTCTTTCAAGTTTTATGTACAGATCACTCCGTAAACAATAAAACATATTCCTGGTGTCACTGAGGGTTTCTGTTTAATTTTATTTTGTGTGAACGCTAAAACACAATAGTCGTAGAATACTATAATATTGATATAAGCGTCACGTGATTATTCATAGCAAATCAGAGCGTCATAATCGATCACTTAGAACTAACAATAACGATTATTGATCAATATTCTGAAGGTTATTATTGCCACATCACAATACTCTATATTACATCACGGTGATAGGTCCAACTTGGTAAGTAGGATTATTTTATTATTAATTCAGTTATATATATATATTCATTCAATATTCATCCCCCACCACCTATATATTGTTAATGAAAAATCATTCAACTTAAAAGGCCTATGCTATACGTCCGGCTAGCTTGGGATTTCCAAAATCCGAACGCTTGGGTGAAGTCTAGACATCTCTGTCGTTTGCCAAATCAACGGTATCCAGATGGAAACATCATGTAGATATTTGATAGAAATTCTAGAATACATGCAGTTACCACTTGCCATTGGTCACTAACAAATTTGTTTAGCAACGGGTTACACTCAAATGGCGTATGCATGTGGTAGTTTCACAGGACGTATATACAAACTCATTGTCCACTTTTTTTTACAACTATAGGCATTAATCAATATGGCAACATCGGCAGATCTAGGTAAAGAAACAGTGATTTCACCACAGGAACTGGCAAGAATTGGATGTAGTCTCGATCTCAGAAACAATGAACTTCGATGTTTGCATTGTGATTTTACAGTCAAAAAAAGAAGTTTTCCAATTTATTTAAAGTTGCATAGGCACGGATCTCCAAACTGTGATTTCAATATTGGAAACAACACAATTGCAAATGAACAACATCCCAGCACCTCTGACCTAACATTCCATTCCAGGATCTTGCCTAAGGACGAGAAATGTGTAACACCGCGTATAAACATGGAATCTACAAGTGCACGACCTCACAAATATCCAGTAGGCCTAATTCAGACAACAGCTCAATCAAATAATAACGAAGAATTAAGTATGAAAAGCACCAAAACAACAGCATTGGAATTGGAAACAGAAGATGACCGGATGGTTAGTTTTTCCGGTTGGCCACACAGAAAACCAAACAAATGGGAAGTTTCAATGGCAGGATTCTCTTTCCTGGGTGTTGGTGATAGGGTCAAATGTTTTTCATGCGGTTTTACAAAAGATTCATGGAAACCAACTGATGATCCTTTTTATGAACATGCAAAAACTGGAGAGTGTTCATGGCTTATAGAAAATAAGGAAAGGAGTTTAATTACAACATGTCAACGAAAGTACCAATTAGAGCAGCAGCAGAATTGTCTTCAAAAAGATATTAATAAAAACACTAACAGTTTGGGCAACAAAATAAACATTTCTGAATTGATGACTGCTAACAAGCTAGATTACAAAGATAACATAAATGCGGTTAAAAGCAAGGTACAGAATACTGAGTATGAACAGGCTAAACAAACTGATTCATCATTGCTTAAAATTGAGAAGAAAGTAGAGGCTCTTGCGCCACGAATAGAAATCATGGAACTTGAATTAAAAGAAAAAGATAAAACAATAACAGATCTGCAAAACGATTTACTGAAGTACGAGAGACGATCAAGAAGTAGTAACTTGAGATTTGGAGGTGTAATCGAGGACAGAAACGAAAACACACTACATAAATTGCAAGGACTAATACGAAGTGTATTACACCTCGACGACATTGAAATTGAGAAGGCGCAGAGAGTTGGTAAAAAGGTATCTGGAAATCCACGACACATTATTGCAACATTTAAGGATATACATCAGATGAATACCGTTTTCAGAAAATCAAAATCTTTAAAAAGCGGTAGGTTTCACGTAATGGAAGATTTGGCACCAACAGACATGAGGGAAAAGCAGAGATTAAAAGATGTTATGGATAAAGCATATGAGGCTGGATATCACCCTGAATTCCGCCGTGATGGTATACTATACATCAATGGCAAACCATACGATCCCGAGTAATTACAGCCTGTCATAACTATACTGTTAATTATTATACTGTTAATTTATTATAGGCCCACTTAGTATACAAATAATTTAGATTTATTATGTAAGCATATCCTTTGTTTTTAATGTGAATATGTTTTTTTACAATTTGATTCTCTATTTGACTTTCCTTTAATTAAATGCATAATTCGTGTACCTTTTGGACAACTAGACGTAAACAGATATAGGTTTAAATGTTAATACTTCAAATATTGTTGGTAAACTATTCGAACATAAACAAACCAGATGAATTCTGTATTAAAGGAAACACAGTTTTAGGTAATGGAGGATTAAGGACTTGGCACCAGCAGTAGTTAGAGGAACGTAGAAGACACATATTAGGGAGCTTCGATTATAACTGGATGGTATTCGAATTGAGCATGCGCATAGGGTTAGGTAGGCTACATTATTTACATTTATAACATTATATTATTTACAAACGCAACGGTAATTAATTGTGTAGTACCGGTGTGCTGGCGCCTTTTCTATGCATGATTAATACGTTTAAAATGTGTATGAAATCCACATAGGCCTACATTATAAACTTAATCAAGTACGAATGAATGTAACGTTTCCGTCGTATTTATACTTTGTACACATGAGAAGCGTATGAACGGCATAACAGTGGTGGTACAAATATCTGATAATATAGACCCCGTATAGACCACTAATAAAACTAAAGGTTTCTATTCAAATAATCCTTTTGTTCAACAGTAGAAAATGTATTTGAAAAATGAACTCGTCATTCAACAATTTATTATTCAAGCACCGGATGGTTTTGTTGTCACGTGTTTAATCGTACCAAATGCACAGGATAGAATATTAAAGGAAGACAATTTGGCGTAACATAGTGTAAATAATTGTCGCATTCTAATAACTGAATAAGCTACAGAATCTCAGAGATACAAATTGGTAAGTTTGTCATATAATCATTATCAATAACTTTCTATGGATCCTATTACGTCCTCTACGGGTGTTTTTCACTGAAAATCGATTATAACAAAAATACTATTCACTACAAGAATAGAAAAATGTTTCAATGTAAATTGGAATTTCCAAAATCCAGAGGCTTTATGACGTGTTGAGATAGAGAGGCCCTAAATTTCCAAAGTGCATGAGGCATAATCGGAATTTTGCAAAACAACAGCATAAAAATAAAATATTGAAAGTAAATTTTGCATTTAATTCTAGTTTCAACCGTCCCGTACACATTCTGAATAGGCCTACAGTACTTGGGTTTGTTCTAGCCTAATATTTGACAGTCAAGAAGAAAATACTTCCAGTTACATAAATTGGGTGAAGTATGGCAACATCCGCAGGCACAGTGATTTCACAGCAGGAACTGGCAAAAAATGGATTTACTCAGAGAAACAATGAACTTCATTGTTTGTATTGTAATTTTACAGTAAAAAAAGGAAAATTTTCAATTTATCGAATGTTGCATAAACACGAATCTCCAGACTGTGGTACACAAAGAGAGAACACATTGAGAAATGAACAAACAACAAACACCAAACCAGGTACAATGAAAGTGAAAAAAACAGGTCCACCTATACCTCAGAAACCACAAAGATACAAACAGAATGTCCAAATTGACCAATCCCATCTCTTGCCTAAGACCGACATCAGTGTAAGGCTGGAAAACAAAAGCGAACGACCTCACTCAAGAAATGTTAGGCCTACAATAATAAATACAAATCTTCCAATGTACTCAAAGCTGTATAGACATGAATCGTCTGATGAGAGTGGGAGGGCTATCATTTCAAACGCTAGAGCGAACAAGCTTACTGAAAATGTACAAAAACCAAGCACATCCTATTCAAAATCAAATTATGGGACTAAAAAAGAGAGTACCGAAACCATGAATGTGAAACAAACAACTCCATGCCCGTCTGCTGTACGTCCAAAACAACGCAAGAGAAACAAACAGAATGTCCAAATAATCCAATCACATCTCATCCCAAGACCGCGTGTTATGCTGGAAAATACAAGCGAACGACCTCACAAATATCCAGTTGTAGGCCTAATTCAGACAGCAGCTAAATCAAATAATAACGATGACTTCAGTAAAAACAACGCATCGTATGCACAGCGTGTACCTTCCAAAGCATTGGAATTTGAAGATGAACGGATGAGGAGTTTTTTACGTGGGCCACACAGAAAACCATGTCTTATAGAAAATAAGGAAAGGAGTTTTATTACAACCTGTGAGTTCCAATTGGAGCAGCAGCAGAGCTGTCTTCAAAAAGTGAAGTTAGATATTAACAAAAACAAAAATTGGGGCGAAAAAAGAAACATTTCTGAATTGATGACTTCTAACAAGCTAGATTACAAAGATAACATAAATGCGGTTAAAAGCAAGGTACAGAATACCGAGTATGAACAGTCTAAACAAATCGATTCGTCATGGCTTAAAATTGAGAAGAAAGTAGATCTTTCACCACAAATAGAAGACATGGCACTTCAATTGAAAGAAAAAGACCAAGCAATAACAGATCTGCAAAACGATTTATTGAAGTTAGAGAGACGGTCGAGAAGTCGTAACTTGAGATTTGGAGGTATAGGTGAAGACAGAAACGAAGACACACTAAGTAAATTACAAGGTCTAATACGAAGGGAATTGCGCCTCGATGGTATTAAAATTGACCATGCGCATAGGGTTGGTAAAAAGGTATCTGGAAGTCCACGACACATTATTGCAACATTTAAGGACATACGTCAGATGAATACAGTTTTAACGAAAACAAAGGCTTTAAAATGCGACTGGTTTTACGCAAAGGAAGACTTGGCGCCAGCCGACCTGAGAGAAAAGCAAAAATATAAAAATATTATGGCTAAAGCATATGCGGCTGGACATCACCCTTCATTCCGTGATGGAGTATTATACATTGATGGCAAACCCTACTTCGGAGATCTCGAGTAAACGTGGGTACCAAACGAAGATAGCAATTCTATTTTTGAATGTGACCTGATATCTTTATACAAGGAACATACCTTTTGGATAAGCAGTTTGCCTCACAATTTGTATTTTAACCCGAAAGTTTGGTGGTATCATACATGATTTATCTAATAAGAGATTTATTTCAAAGATTTGTAGCTGTAAATGTTAATGCTTTTATAAAATAAGAATACACACCAGAATGTCGTTTTAAAGTTGTAAAAACATAGACGAATAGATGAATATCGAAATAGCAATGCGTCTGTAAGCCTAAATCACTTTTGTTTTATAAGAGTAAGACTATGTTATAAAACAGAACAAGTTGTTCCCAATTTTAAAATCGTGGTAGAAATTGTACTTTCTTAGGTTGTGGCGGGTTTTTGTTGTTATGGGAACCAAGCTTAACGTAGTTTATTATTGGCAATGATGTAAATAAACAACTATTATATATTATTTTCATACAATATTTCAAATCAGAAAAAGATAAGAACCAATGTTTAAAATAAATCAGTTTTTCAATTGTAGGAATACATGATAGCATAATATAATATAGAAACAAATAACACAAAATAATAATATCAGATAGGTGGTAGTCCCCCTGATACAGGGGCTATTGTGTGAAGCAGTTCACCGGGGTAACCCCCTACTCTTTTTCGAATAATGAACTGGGTTCTTTAAAGTACACACAGGCTATAACTGCGTACACTGGACCTACGGTTTATAGTCCTTATCCGAGAAGACTTGTTCCACCACCAGAACCCTTGCCGATGTTGTTGTTGGCTCTTTAGGTACGGTAAACGGCGCCCCTGCCTTAACCGCTCGGCCATATGACTCGCGATAATATAATATAGAAACAAATAACACAAAATAATAATAAATAGATATTACCCATTAACTCCATCATAAAGGTTAAGTATTGTTCTGTCTGTAAGATTATTTTGTTTTTACTATTTCATTTTACTTGTATAATCGCTTCTTATTTATTTAAGATTTGAAGTTATTTTTTATATTTTACTTTTTGTTTTATATTGCCTTGTAAATGAACATGTGCCGTTGATACAAAGCTGTTGTTCAATAAAGAATTAAAAAAATTAATAAAAAAATCGACCATAAAAAACTTCCTTGTGTAATTGAATTAGCTATCTACCTTTCGTAAAATGATTGCCTGCTACAGTGAGAAACAATATTCATTCTAGATTATAAACGAACAGATCGACCTGTGTGTTATTTAGTTTAGTGAGACATATGACAATAGGCCTACATATTTTGAAAAGAAATATCTAAAATACACTTCACAATGCATCAGATTTTATCACTACCTGTATGTTTGAGGACAGACAAAGGAACATGATGGTTGGATAAGTTACACAAACACAAGGTTTATGTTAATAAATGTGTGTTATTGAAATAATCAATTGTATTCGCCATTATTTTCTAGTTTACAAAAATAGTTGAGTTCAGGTCATAGTTCTGACATAACAAGGAAATAATACCCAGACAATCACAAATTCCCAAACAATCACATGTTTCGAAAGAATATGAATTGAAAAAAATCCATAGATTTGAAATAGAAATTGAAAACCACTGATAAATGTGCAGTATGATGAAGATATACCAAAATACAACAATATAACTGAAACCATTTTCTGTTTAATATTATGCCATTTGATTGTAATTTGTTATTCACTTTGACAACAAATTATTGGTTTAAACAAATATTTGCCTGAAAAAACTATAATACAAAGCTAAAAACAGTCGATCAGAATGTTGGAGTTTAATTGGACATTTTGTCTTTTTATAAGTGAAATAATTAATTAGTTTTTTTCTACAGAAGTGAATAACTTTATTAAAACTGAAAAATGGCATATTCAATGTCTGATTTTATTAATCATAATTGTTCATATTGTTGTTCGCGACATGCTTCATACATCTTTACTATAACTATATGGACAAAATTGAATCTGAATTGATGCCTACAGATTTTAAAGTGTTTATCATGTCATCCGCTTGTTTTCAATTCTCGCACAAATTGAACATTCCTGAGCTATTTGATTGGTTAGCCATTACCTACATCAACACTTTGCACGAACATATGTGACACTACTAGCTTTAAAAAATCAAAATACATAAGAAAATCTGAAGAGTTTAAACTGCGATTCATTTTATTGTTAATGTTGTCTTATAATGCAATTACGATTTTAAAATGGTGTGCCGATCAGCTCAGCTACACAATGCTGTTATAGGGTTATCAACAAACTTTTAGTTCGCAGGTGCTAAAAACCAGGGACGAGTGAATTCACTTTTCCCTGCTAAAAAACAATAATACCCGCAGAGAAGATCATAAGGTGTGAATCTATGGTATTGCAACATAAACTAATTTAAATATGATTGTCAACTTAAAGTCCTAATAAAACAAAATATCTAAAAACAATATTAGGTATTATATAGTATTACTGTGACATTTAATTTATAGAAAATGTTTTAGAATTTCTGATGTTTATAGTGAAGTTTGTGACTGATCATGGAGAATAACTTATTTCTTCATGGACTGAAAGAAAAATAATTTATCTAAAACTAATCTACTTTATATATTATTATATTTATACAATACTAACTAAACTAATCAAATCTGTGATTTATTTGAATATTTTGCAGTCTTATGACGTCATACGTCTACTCGTAAAATGCCACAAGTGGCAGTCGACTTGCACATGCGCATATCATAAAAATGATGTCATAAGATAGCAACCGACAAAGTTGATGTGAAAAAAATAATATTCCCAATTATTTGAATGTGAACAGGCATATTGGTTTTGTTTAGTTTCATTTATCAGGCCAAGAGAATAGATTTAAAGAAATCACAAATATGGCACAAAATGGCCCAAAATGTCTGTTTTCAATTATATTACGACCATAAGAACATTCTTGGTTTGTCAGTACATGAATAATTAATTTGTGTTAAAAAAACATTTTTAAACATTTTTGACAAAGGCAATGACAGCATCATATGCTTGACTAACATATGGCTCAACAACATTATAAACAGCAACAAAATAAGGAGCAATGAATACCAAAATAAGTCCACAATAATAAGCTACAAATTCATACATAATTTGCAGATATCTTGAAACCTCTGCCAGTACAACTGGTGCCTTGGCTTCAACCTATAGAAGGAATAATTTATATGATTTTGTAAAAGTGATCGTATTTAGACATTATTTTACATATTATTTCACATATTCAAATATAAATATGGATTAATCTCATAAATAAAAGATGAACTGTAGTATGTTATCTATGGCAAGATAACAATAGATAACAAAGACAAAGGAATTATGATAAAAATAAATTATGAAACAAAATTAAATCAAATATTAAATGAGGTCATGAAGACTGCACAAATACGAGTCAACATTTATTATTACTTTTTTTAATTTTTTTTTACAACAGTTGTGAAAAATAATATTTTATCACTAGGGTTAATTTTCCATAAATTCAATTTTTTTGAAGATGTATGCGCAAAGCTCTGTCCACACTATCAAACTACTTTGACAAACAAGGTGTGATGTGCCCAAATATGGTAGTATTATGATGTCATCGTGTCCATATATGGGCACCACATAATTTTTTTGTCACAAAGTTCGATAGTGTACACAGAGCTTAAACACTCTTGGTTAACCGATTGTTATGATGGTGAGCACAACCTCTATCTTTGAGGTATACAAAATAAACCAGCTAATTAATAACATTTTGAAAAGAAGGTCGAGGTCGAAACAATAAATAGAATTCTTACCCAGGCTATTACAATTGGGATATATTCTTTAAACCATAATTGTATCGGTTGAGTTACTTCTAGGAAGTAGTTGCAGCTGTATGCCATATATTTAAGTAACAGTTGCAGATAAGGAGCACAGAAGTTGCAGAATGTACTGTAATATTTAGGTATATTTTCAAGAAGCCACCTAAAAAACAAACACAAATTAATGGTTGAAGTTTGCGGTACACCACGTATATTAGTTCTGAAAAGAACTGTTGAGTTTCTTTCTCAATATGCTTTGATTATCCTCAGGAGTGAGAATGAATAAAAAATAAATATATTTTTCGACCTAATTTTTGGTCAAAGTTGATAACTATTATGTGATATTAAAATGGCATATTTAACAAAACAATTTTAAATAATATTTTTTCAGGGGACAATACATCTTTAAATTACTTTAAAAAGGGATAATGCAGGTACTATAGCTAAGACTTACTTGCTTGCAATCGATGAGTAAAAGGTTATTTTGCTCCAAGCCTGTAATAGTACAGCTGTCACACCAGACTTGTTGCCAAAGGCCACTAACCGAGAATCTAACACAAAACAAGTAAGTTTTTAAATCTTCAGGAATAAAAATAAATTGGTTTTCCAATTTAGAATTCTATACCAAAATAGGAATACTATGAATACTATTTCATTCTTATTACAAATAAAACTATTTTAAATACTCCGCATTTTGTACCTGTAAATGATCCTGATGAGTAAACATCAACAAACAACAGAACACCAACACTTAAGAGGACAGTAAATATAGCTAGTTTCCATGGAAACTCAAATCCAGTCATTCTTAATAACAGTTCCTAAAAAGGAAACAAAATCATTATGAATTTTTTAAACCAACTCAACTTACTGATTTTACAACAAAATTTGACACTAGAAATAAAATCGAGATGAGATACCAATACCAAAAACAATATAACAATTTTACTTTTTCACTTTTTCAATATACTACATTTTATAGTTACTTAAAAGTAATAAATTATGTTTAAAAATATCATTTTGTTAACATGTTTTTCTGTTGTTTAAAATGCAATAAAATATTGAAAGTGAAAATATTAAAATAACATTGTTTAAAGATATATTGTCCCCCTAACGTTTTTTTTTTAAATTTTTTTGTTGAATATGCCATTTTAATGTCATAATAGGTACTTCATTTTGATCAAAAACTGGATCGAAAACTAAATTATTTACTTTAAAAAAAATTAAATTAAAGCAAAAAAATACTTAATTGTCTGTCAGGCAATGGTTTTTGGTTAAAATTAACTGTTTCTTTTGACGTAGTGAAATAGTTATTTTTGTTGTTGTTTTTTTTAAACTGAAAATGGGCTATTAAAAGTCTGATTTTATAAATCTTTATTTTTCATGATTTTGGGGGACAATACATCTTTAAAATTAATAAATTATGTTTACAAATATCATTTTGTTAACATGTTTTGCATACTGTTTTTTAAATGCAATAACATCGGCAAAAAAATTATTATAATGTTGTTTAAATAGTGAACCAGTAAACAACATATGATCAACCTACCTGACAGGTTTTCTTGCATTCATCCACTTTATAGTCACTAGAGAGATCCTCATTTGTTATACTAAATGCGTGAACTGTCTCGTGTAGCCACGATTTTGGGATCTAGAATAAAATATCATATTAATATATAACACAATTCTTCTAATCAAATACAGTGAGCTTTCCATATCTTACGTTGATTTTTGGAAAGGTTTCCAATTGAAAAAAAAAATCAAGAGCTTAGAATCTAAGCAAAATCATTGGCAAAATTAAGAGAGTAACAGGGGAGCAATATTTCGGCCTAGGTCATTAATATAGAATCAATAATGTTCTGTCGGTATATCGTACAAAAAAAACCCCCAAATATTTCATTGCGCAAACAACCAAACAAAACAACTTTGTGCCAAGTAAAAACATGATAGTTCTACTAATGAAGATCATAGTATAGTATGTGATTTCACAGTCTTAAACTTACAGTTTTTGTCTGTCCGTCCCAGTTGTCAAGTAGATGATTCAGGAGTATTGCAGACTGTTGTAAGTGGGATACATAAAGAAGACGCCAGCCACTGAGACACTGTCTGTCATTAGACAGACATCGGACAAGACACAACAGCAACTGAAATAAGTAACAGCATTTAAAAATAAATTACAATCAATGGTGTTAGAATTAGAATACAGAGAAAAATTAAAATAAATATAAAAATTACATTTATATTTTTAATAAATGAAACGATTGTATGCAGAAAAATATGATAATTTATGATGTAGGTTAGTAATACATGTAACAACTTAACTAAGTATAAAGGTAATAATTGTTGAAGACGTGAGAGCAGCGTGGTCCAAGAAGATTGTACCACGCCCTCTCAGTTCTCAAAATAGAATCGTGTTAAACTTTGTTTTCACATGCTTATCTGTCCAAACTCATTTTTAAGTTTTCTGATATGCTTTTATATATATTTACATATTTATTCACTGAATTAAATATGACGTATAGTGTTAGCAATTTGTTTAATACATTTGTTCTGATAACTACTGTACTGATGAAAGTGTACTGTATGTTGATTATTATGTCAAAAACAATAGTATTGTTGCAGCTTACTTCATCCTTGTACTTTGACGAGTTGTGACCTGTGAGCCTGGTAAGAAGAGAAGGAAAATAGTGCCTCAGAGTCTCTTGTGGATCCACACCAAATGCCATTTCCTATAAAAACAATAGCACATACAATGTCATTGGACATATTCCATTCAGATCAACAAGGTGACCGGTGACCTTTGACCCTAATCAAAGATCTATAGTAAAATAGATATTCATCTTGACATGAGATTCAGTGTGAAGTGCACACAAAATCATTGCAGTTAAAGATGTCCACATTTTTGTGTGCAGACTTGTATACAAACTGTTACTTTTTTTTACCAAGATTGACATGACCTAAGATTGACATAACCCAAGATGGACATGACCCAAGATGGACATGACCTAAGATAATTTGACATGACCTAAGATTGATATGACTCAAGATGGACATGACCTAAGATAATTTGACATGAGGTCAACGCACAAAATGAATTTGTTAGCATTTAAATCTAAAATGTAGTACCTTCAATTTTGGATATAGATCTTCTAATTTCTTTTGTAAACTGAAAAACAATAGACATTAAAAAAAATATAATACACAGATATATACATCATTGTATTTTAAACATATATTATTATATATTTACTTATATAATGTGTTACATAAGTATCACAAATTAAATAAACAAGACAATTGACGATTGTGAAAAAAAGAGCAACTTACTTTTGTGGAAGTGACTGATTAGGTGTGAAGACAAAATCTAAAATTGGGAAGAATTCACTTGGCGTTATGTGCAACCTGGCAACTTTCTGCTTTTTCATTCTTCTGAAAACAAAATATTTGAGAGAAAGTATATTATAAAGTTATTTTACACATGAAGCTTGCTACAGTGAAAAATAGCTAACTAATTGAAGGATCACCTAAAGAAAACAAATATTTAAACAATGAAATTACTTACTGGATTATTTCCTCAAGATAATTAATTGAAAACTGTGAAAAAGCCTTGTAGCCGATAAGTGGAAGCATCAGATCACTCCAAACTAAAAAAAAAAGAAAAAAAAAAAGGAGGCTTTCAGTTAGCAATGCAATTATTATCATATACATAATATATGTAGCGCAATTAACTCAAAATAAGGCAACTTAACTTTAAATGAAGCTTGAAGGCAAGTTTAACAGCCATTCCCATATATTTATTTCATTAGAATTTTGATTTCAAAACTCAAATCACAAACTGACATAGTAACCCGCCTCCTCACCCTACATTTAAATGCTAGGACAACCTCATCCAGTCTGAATACAGACTTACATCACAAACTAACAATATTCCTAACCAACCATGATTCTATATGTCAACAACTCAAGTTCAGTAAACTTACACTTTGGCACAATTATTGAATGAAGGTGCGTCCAGAATAAGTAAAATAAAATTTAAATGAAAGAAGGCCTATTTACAAGGAAACTTAAACTAAACTATGTACAAAATATAAAAAAATAACAATAACAAAAGTAATTATCTTACCTTTAAATGCTATGTGTACATCATCATTACCTGCCTGACTGCAAACCCACATCACAAACTGGCATTGTTGTTGCATCCCTTGTTTCTTCTTTATAAACTCTAAATTCTTATAAATAAACAAAATGGGTATTTTAACAAACAAGGTAGTGAATACTGTTTAAATATCACTGATACACTTTTGATATTAAAATCAGAATAAGTAAGATAAGATAAGATAACTTTTATTGATCCTCAAAAAGGAAATTCATTGCTCGTCATAATAACAAATCAACCAATACTTCTGAATTATATTCATTACATTTATAGACGGTAAATATACTACCATTCATAGCTATTTTTATAGTTTAACTTTCAACTATTCTGTTGTAAAAGTTATCAAAAATATTGTATTCAATTTCATATATTATTTTTTTTACTTACTAATTTTGTTGACTTGGAAACAAATTGTGGGTAGTTTCTAGCAAGACACTGGAGTGTAATTCTGTAGCCATAGTTAGGACCAGCTGTAAATACAACAGGATACTAAGTATTGGAGTCTTTAATTATGTTTACTAAAAAATAATTTTCTCTTTTAATTAATACCTTTTTTTTAAACAAATCTAATAAATAGTACAGTTTTTGGGGCCTTACTTTTTTCTTCCTGCACCAACTTTGAAAATGTATTATCAAACCAAGTACAGGTACTAAAAGGCATCATAAACTAAAGTCTACATACTATCCTACATACTGTACATCTTGTATAAACTAAATTTGATATTTGATCTGGTATTAAAATCAGAGAATTATAATTAATCCATGAAATTAAAAACAATAATTGATCAACTGTACTTTTGTCAGAGTCTTTTTTCATCTCCGTCATACAATAAGTAAAAAATTGCTCCAGCATGGACTCATCAAACTGCTTAAAAGTTGCCACTAGGAACTCCAATTGGTTTTGATTTAATGCACTCAGAGGGTAAGCTGTGAAAAATAATGCAAGAAAAAAGAGCTGTATTAAAGTGAAGTCAATTTTATTTTCATACATCATAACAAAATAGGCAATTGCTGATGAGCCTCATCTAGCACCACCAGGCAAGGCCAAACAATCTTTCAGCTCTGTCAAAAAACTATCAAAAAAATGTGATGTGCCCATATATGGACATGATGATGCCATATCACTACCATATTTGGGCACATCACACTAGTTTGATAGTGTAGACAGAGCTTTACATTGGTCATATTTGGGCATGTCACTACCATATTTGGGCACATCACACTAGTTTGATAGTGTAGACAGAGCTGATGTATGAACGAATAAGCAGCATTGATCTTACAAAAAAACAATAATAATAATTAATAGTGGTTATTGCAGTGTTATCTCAAAGCCTGTTGGTTTGCTAACAACATTTACAAGAATAAATTGGCCAAATAAAGTGATTTTACCTTTTCATATTAGATTAGGTAAATTATGCTATGATATCAACATGCTTAATTAGCCAGAATTTAATTCTAAATTGGGAGAACAAAGATGCTGTTGCGATTGTTGTTATACTGTACTGAAAACAAATTTATTATAAATTCAAAAACAATACCTGGTGGTTTTTCTAAGAAGAAAGGATCTGTAATCTTAGTAGCCACATTCAATTTAACATTCAAGAAGTTGACAAACTCTCCAAGCCACAGCTGAAAAACAAATTTTAGTTTAATTTATACTGTACATTACAATCATAAATATTAATGATAAAATTATGGATTTTGTCACGGCGGGTGCACATATAAACACATTTCACTTTTATGTAATTTAATTCCGAAACTGAAGGGAATAGTAACAAAATATGGTAAGCAAGAAAACTTGTCAACAAAAAGCCTGCAGAACTTACACTACTGTATGTAAACAATCAGCGTAAGAATATCATACAGATGTATTGTCCCCCAAATAAATGAAGATTAATAAAATAAAACATTTAATAAAATGGGCCATTTTGTTTAAAAAACATATTATTATAACAACATTTTTCTAGGGGGACAATTGTCGTATTCGATTGGAAACTTTTGTTGTCAACGTAAAGATTCGTTGAGTACTTTTTATATTCGAATTGTAAATTTGTGCTCAACAGAAAGTCATTCGAATAGAAAACGTTGACAACGAAAGCTTTTTCGTTAAGAACAATCTCAACGCTCAAAATACTTCGTTAAATAAGTACTCAACGGAAAAACTACTCAACGGTTCACTCGAATACGACAAATATATCTTTAATCAATCAATCTAATATTATAAACTTTACAGGGTTGTACAAAAAACTGTTATATTTGCATAATAATTGCATTGCATCTGGCAAAGTCTAATAATAATACTGCTTGTTTACATTGTTGTACAATTACTGTTATTATACTAGGTTTAATTCCATAAAACAAAGATCAAAACCATAAAATTTAACTCACAGAGGGAGCGTTGCTTTTGGATTTGATTTCATTGAATTGTTTTTTCATATCATTACAGCCCAATGTTTTCAAAGCATCTTCCAAACATGTTACTGGTGCTGCCTTCTTTTCTTTCTTCTTTGTTTTTGTTGTTTTGTCTCCTCCTTGTGCTGGTTTCTTCGCCTGTATTCCATTAGAGGAGGAGCTTGTCGTCAAACTGTTCACAGGACTTAATGGTTTCTGTTTTTTATCCAAAGCTTGATAAATGGTTTTACTGGTTTCTAACGGAGCTTTGAAATCAAGTAAATTTCATTTCAATATAAAAAATAAATTTTGATATTTATTATAACAAGTAATATATAAAGAAACCAAATATGAATGATTATGATATAAAATGATTTGTTTGTGGGAGTAGTAATTAATATAAATTTTTTTAAGATACCTAAAATAATGGAAAGCGTATAAAGTTGGTCTTTGGGTTGGATCTATCTTTATTTAAGTTGGATATTTTGGTTGTGGAACAGCTAAACATCTAGTTAGGCATAGGCCTACCAATCACCAGGCTAGCCTAGGTCAAAGTTTATATTTTATAAATATTATTAAAAAATACCTTTTTTAACTAATTAATGCATGGGCTACAGCAGACAGTGTGTATAAACTATTATGATTATATAAATTTATAAATTACATTAAAATTAATCAAACCCCTAACATTGGGAAGGTCACGGATGCACCATATGGTACACAATCCGTACACAGTACAGTCAGATTGCTAGCCGTATGACTGTATGATCCTTTGTCGGTCAACCCGGATGCCAGCTCATTTCTCGGCCAACAGCAGCCGGCTGTCTTCCGTACGAACAGACCGCAGTCTAGCCTAGACTTTTCATAGTAAAACAACAAGTAGGAGGCCATTCCATGCCTTTATTTCTTTCAATTTAATACTAATGAACATACCAGAAGTATCGACTATAGTAGCGTTTTCAATAAACGCTTTCTTTGACGTTTTCTTATCTTTTTTCTTTCCATGAGATACGACGTCCCATTTCGCCGGCGAAGCCATTTTGACAAGAGAGATGATGATGTGTTGATTTTATGAATATGGAACGCCAAAACTGCCATTAGTTTAAAAAAAAATAACCTTCGTCCGGCTTCGGACCTAACAAAGTAAATAGGGGTTGGACATAGGCTAGTGTTAACTTTCCATTGCATGTTCAGTTCACAAGAAAGTGTCACAGGGGTGTTCACCCCGGGTGTCACAGGGGTGTTCACCCCGGGTGTCACAGGGGTGTTCACCCCGGGTGTCACAGGGGTGTTCACCCCGGGTGTCACAAAGGTTCTACTGTATATCAAATTTCAAAGGTTTATGGCTTACACATCATTTAAACAAAATAAATACACATTTTGAAAAAAGCACTGTATTTAAATTTCAAAAATCTAGTACTTTTCACATGTTTTCACGCTGCTGCTCTAGCCCGCTACGTCACACGAGATGACTCATTTATTAGATGAAATCAAGCAGCAGTTATAGTACTACACTTTGACATTTTTGCTAAAATGGAAACTCGACTATAATTTATAGGTACCAGCTGCATTTCTGGTATTTATGAGTCCCATGACAATACTGTATTTCGCTGTCAGATAATCATTTGAATTATTATCAAAACAGTCCATGAAAGTTTTTGTTTGTAATATGATACTTCACACTTGAAGTATCTAATTCGTGATGAAGTGACCCCCAGACTTGACCTTAGCAATAAAATAAACTAAATTGAGTCTGTTTCATATCAAAGTTATTCACTTCTGTAACAAAATTCACATTATAAAAAGAGAAAAGAAACGTTTAATTATTATAACTCAAAAACCACATTGTCTGACAGACAATTGAGGTATTTTTTGCTTTTGATTACATTTTTTCAGGTAAAATAACTATTATGTGACAATAAAATGACACATTCAAAAACAAATTTGAAATAAAAAATATTTTTCAGAGGGACAATATATCTTTAAAACTGTTACATCAATAAGCGAGCAGCATTTTTTGTAAGAAATATTTCTTGTTTAATCATATTTTAAAACCTTATGACAATCAATATTATGTTATTTGACATAATAGTGTGACTCTGTTTTTGCTGAGACCTCTATTCCTTTAATATCTTGCATTGTCATTTTGAGAACTGTTTATAAGTAAGATTATCATTTTGTAAAGTAAGCAGTTTATTTTACACATGTTTATTCAGAAGATACAATGTTTTGTATAAACAAAAATATTATTTAAAAAAATCAAAAACATCAAAATTAAATTTTAAAGTAAGTTAAAATACATTTATGATTCATCATCGTCATCATCTTCATCATCTCTTGCCATCTGATCATGTTTTGTACCATACATGGTCAACAAATCAACAATAGCATTCATTATCTTCCCTTCTTTTACGGTATTGCTCCAATTGGTCAACCCCGGACAGGTTATCTTTTTTTCCAACAGTTTGTCTAATTCTTTACGGAGATCCTACGAAAAAAAAACAAATTAATCCAAAAGTTTTGATTTTTTATTTTTTAAAAATCATGCATGCAGTAGTACAGTTATCCAACACAATGATCGAAAGCTCTGTCTACACTGGGCACATCACACTTTTTTTGTCAAACTAATCTGATAGTGTAGACAGAGCTTACAGCAATGTTCCACAAACTATGAATGTTGTACACAATGAATGAATATTTATGAGCATTAGGACATTATAAAGTCTTAAGCTCTGTCTACACTATTAAACTAGTTTGAAAAGTGTGATGTGCCCAAATATGGTAGTGAAATGACATCATCATGTCCATATATGGGCACATCACATTTTTTTGTCACACTAGTTTGATGGTGCGGACAGAGCATAAGTCAATAAACTTATGGAAGTAAGTTTATGGTTTATTTTACATCAACATTTTCATTTTTACACTCGTGCTAAACAGCGCATAGAGACTATTTGTATTTTGCGCTATATAAATTTAAAACCATTAAACCATTAAAACCATTAAACCATTAAAACCTTTAAACCAATACTGACCTTAACAATAGCTGCAATGCTTTCTTGTGACCTAAAAGTAATTTGATTGTCTACGGATATGATCTCAAGTCCATCGTCATCAACTCCAACGTGGAGATCACCGCCAAAGAATAGTAAAGGGTACGGCTCTACTATTGTGGTATCGTGTAGGTACACCTTGAAAGAAGTAACAAAATTAGTTTTAAATATTATCAAATTCTTTAAAACGGTTTTATTGGAATATGTATTGTTTATGTATCATATTTATTGTTATTAGGAGTGTTCTGTAAGTGTAAGTGAAATAAACAACCTAAAGAAATAAGGGATTGTAATGTGATATTTTAAGCAAAACAAAGTTTTAAATGGTGGTGTAACGCAGCGAGCAAAGGCCGCTGATTTAGCACTCCTAAAGGGCCATCCAATGCTGGATTGGGGCTGCTAATGCTCTGGGCCCCTTAAGTTCTGGGGCGTCTACATTTAGCTGGTGAGCACTCATAGCCGTTGAAAACAAACATTATTTCTTTCATTTTTATCTTCCTTAGAGGGAATACCATGTACATACAAATGCGTTTGTTGACTTACCCCGGTTGATTTCATTTTCAAGTGATACAATAGGTAACTGCTTGCAAAGTTTGTCTCCTTTGAGTTGATGGACTTTGGGTGTATTTCCACTTTGCCATCTTGTTTGGTATAGCACTTTACACTAAAAACAGATAATATTGTAGAACTTCTTATTTAGGACAACCGTGTTTTAGCACCATATGCAGTGTAAACCTCAATACAGGGGAAACCCCTATTTAACAGACACCCTTGTTAAGAGCACACTTTTTAGTAATACGAATGTTTGTTTTAGCCCTATGGCCAATCCATCCTCAAGGTACTGCATCTCCTTAATGAGGGTACTACTGTATTAAACTGTTTTACTCTACAAGAAGCATGTTTCAAACAGTACCATAGTAATATTGGCCAGAAAATTGTCCGATTCGATACGAAAGGTAAACGAAAAACTGACATAAAAAATATGTAGACCCTAAGTCTGATTATTTTAAGAGTAATAATTTTCTATTTCTTACCGAGAAATTTGCTTCTTCTTTGAGAATCTTGATTTCACTTGCGCAACATTAGGATACAGTCCAGCGCACAGGACGGCCTTTATCAGCTGCTCATTGTCTAATAGAAAAAACAAATATACAGATTTACATAGGAAGTAATGAAAAACTACCATAGCTTAATTCTTGATCAAACTTATACACTTTCTGATGTCTTTCTTAACCTTTGTCTACACTATCAAACTAGTTTGACAAAAACAGTGTGATGTACCTAAATATGGTAGTGATATGACCAAATATGGTAGTGATATGACCAAATATGGTAGTGATATGACCAAATATAGTAGTGATACAAAATCATCATGTCCTTATATTTATTTGTCGCATAAAGTTTGATAGTGTAGACAGAGCTTTATAGACAAGTATTGTGGTTTGCAAAGTGATTTACCCGAGTGAATATTAGCCTCATCCTGTTTACAGCTCTTATTAAGTACAAAACCAATGTTACACAACAGCTCACAAAACTGTGTTTTCATGTTATCCAACATCTAAAAGAATAAATATGGATATAGATATAGATATACAGTATATAGAGAGCTTTGAAAACAATTCATATGCAACCATTACAGCAAAATTATTATTTTTTTTTATTAGAGGCTTAGGGAGTGTAGTAGAAAGAGAGAACCCTAGACCTTGGGATTGGCAAACACCACCACGCTACCAGCTCCACAAAAATGTGCATGTTGTATACAGTAGTGTGCTTTTATTTGTATGCTGTATATGTGTGATCTTATTTGTATGTTGTATGAGTTCTTTTATTTGTAAGTTGTATGTGTTCATTTATTTGTATACTGTCTGTGTTCATTTAATTGTATGTTGTATGTGTTCATTTATTTGTATGTTGTATGTGTTCATTTATTTGTATGTTGTATGAGTTCATTTATTTGTATGTTGTATGTGTTCATTTATTTGTATACTGTCTGTGTTCATTTAATTGTATGTTGTATGAGTTCATTTATTTGTATACTGTATGTGTTCATTTATTTGTATGTTGTATGTGTTCATTTATTTGTATACTGTATGTGTTCATTTATTTGTAAGTTGTATGAGTTCATTTATTTGTATACTGTATGTGTTCATTTATTTGTATGTTGTATGAGTTCATTTATTTGTATACTGTATGTGTTCATTTATTTGTATGTTGTATGTGTTCATTTATTTGTATGCTGTATGTGTTCATTTATTTGTATGTTGTATGAGTTCATTTATTTGTATACTGTATGTGTTCATTTATTTGTATGTTGTATGAGTTCATTTATTTGTATACTGTATGTGTTCATTTATTTGTATGTTGTATGAGTTCATTTATTTGTATACTGTATGTGTTCATTTATTTGTATGTTGTATGAGTTCTTTTATTTGTAAGTTGTATGAGTTCTTTTATTTGTATGTTGTATGAGTTCTTTTATTTGTAAGTTGTATGTGTTCATTTATTTGTATGTTGTATGTGTTCATTTATTTGTATGTTGTATGTGTTCATTTATTTGTATACTGTATGTGTTCATTTATTTGTATGTTGTATGTGTTCATTTATTTGTATGTTGTATGAGTTCTTTTATTTGTATGTTGTATGAGTTCTTTTATTTGTAAGTTGTATGTGTTCATTTATTTGTATGTTGTATGTGTTCATTTATTTGTATGTTGTATGAGTTCATTTATTTGTATACTGTATGTGTTCATTTATTTGTATGTTGTATGAGTTCATTTATTTGTATGTTGTATGTGTTCATTTATTTGTATGTTGTATGAGTTCATTTATTTGTATACTGTATGTGTTCATTTATTTGTATGTTGTATGAGTTCATTTATTTGTATGTTGTATGTGTTCATTTATTTGTATGTTGTATGAGTTCATTTATTTGTATACTGTATGAGTTCATTTATTTGTATGTTGTATGTGTTCATTTATTTGTAAGTTGTATGTGTTCATTTATTTGTATGTTGTATGTGTTCATTTATTTGTATGTTGTATGAGTTCATTTATTTGTATACTGTATGTGTTCATTTATTTGTATGTTGTATGTGTTCATTTATTTGTATGTTGTATGAGTTCATTTATTTGTATACTGTATGTGTTCATTTATTTGTATGTTGTATGTGTTCATTTATTTGTATACTGTATGTGTTCATTTATTTGTATGCTGTATGTGTTCATTTATTTGTAAGTTGTATGAGTTCATTTATTTGTATACTGTATGTGTTCATTTATTTGTATGTTGTATGAGTTCATTTATTTGTATACTGTATGTGTTCATTTATTTGTATGTTGTATGAGTTCATTTATTTGTATACTGTATGTGTTCATTTATTTGTATGCTGTATGTGTTCATTTATTTGTAAGTTGTATGAGTTCATTTATTTGTATACTGTATGTGTTCATTTATTTGTATGTTGTATGTGTTCATTTATTTGTATGCTGTATGTGTTCATTTATTTATATACTGTATGTGTTCATTTATTTGTATGTTGTATGAGTTCCTTTATTTGTATACTGTATGTGTTCATTTATTTGTATGTTGTATGTGTTCATTTATTTGTATGTTGTATGTGTTCATTTATTTGTATACTGTATGTGTTCATTTATTTGTATACTGTATGTGTTCATTTATTTGTATGTTGTATGAGTTCATTTATTTGTATACTGTATGTGTTCATTTATTTGTATGCTGTATGTGTTCATTTATTTGTAAGTTGTATGAGTTCATTTATTTGTATACTGTATGTGTTCATTTATTTGTATGTTGTATGTGTTCATTTATTTGTATGCTGTATGTGTTCATTTATTTATATACTGTATGTGTTCATTTATTTGTATGTTGTATGAGTTCCTTTATTTGTATACTGTATGTGTTCATTTATTTGTATGCTGTATGTGTTCATTTATTTGTATACTGTATGTGTTCATTTATTTGTATGTTGTATGAGTTCATTTATTTGTATGTTGTATGTGTTCATTTATTTGTATACTGTATGTGTTCATTTATTTGTATACTGTATGAGTTCATTTATTTGTATGTTGTATGTGTTCATTTATTTGTATACTGTATGTGTTCATTTATTTGTATGTTGTATGTGTTCATTTATTTGTAAGTAGTATGAGTTCATTTATTTGTATACTGTATGTGTTCATTTATTTGTATGTTGTATGTGTTCATTTATTTGTATGTTGTATGTGTTCATTTATTTGTATACTGTATGTGTTCATTTATTTGTAAGTTGTATGTGTTCATTTATTTGTATACTGTATGTGTTCATTTATTTATATACTGTATGTGTTCATTTATTTGTATGTTGTATGTGTTCATTTATTTGTATACTGTATGAGTTCATTTATTTGTATACTGTATGTGTTCATTTATTTGTATACTGTATGTGTTCTTTTATTTGTATGTTGTATGTGTTCATTTATTTGTATACTGTATGTGTTCATTTATTTGTATACTGTATGTGTTCATTTATTTGTAAGTTGTATGAGTTCATTTATTTGTATGTTGTATGAGTTCATTTATTTGTATGTTGTATGTGTTCATTTATTTGTATGTTGTATGTGTTCATTTATTTGTATGTTGTATGTGTTCATTTATTTGTATGTTGTATGTGTTCATTTATTTGTATACTGTATGTGTTCATTTATTTGTATGTTTTATGTGTTCATTTATTTGTATGTTTTATGAGTTCATTTATTTGTATGTTGTATGTGTTCATTTATTTGTATGTTTTATGAGTTCATTTATTTGTATGCTGTATGTGTTCTTTTGTTTGTATGCTGTGATTTTATTTTTAAGTTGTATATGTGTGATTTTATTTGTGTGCTTGCCTTACCTTTAAAGAATTCATGGACATAAAGTTATTCCAACAGTACGCCCTCTCAGCATTGGAACCCGTTGCACGTGCCTCTTCCCAACCACGGAATGCATACACCATCATCAAATGATCACTTTTAGATTCATAAGACAACTTCACTTTCTGGGCATCTGCCTCCTTTTCTTTACCCTAGCATTAAAATCAGAACACACTAGTAACACAGCCAACAATATCATACAACTTTGACAGATATGGATTAGTAATGAGAACAATGAATATTTAATATTATATAAAGCTTATTACGATACACTTACCAGTGGAATAAAAAATGGATCTTTGAAGCTGAGAGAAGCAGCGATTGTAAGAATCGGATCCAGACAGCAAAACATTGCTCCAAAAAGGATTAGGCGACCGATTCTTGGCTGGACGGGGAGTCTAGCAAGATGGTAACCAAGTGAGGTCAAATTCTCCGTCTCATCAAGGGCATTCTTTAAATCAAAATAAAATTATAATTTGTTGTTATCATTATATAAATAAAATACTGTAATAATTAATATAAACCAATAATAGTTGAAATATTAGCAAATACTAAGTAAAATACTAAGTACTGTTTTTACCATTTGTTTTAGAGCAGTCAGAGCTAATTCAACTGAACGATCTTCAGGTTTATCCATGGCTTTGTCTAGAAAATTCCTCACAAGCCCAAGTTTCAAGGTCTGCATTAAGCATAAAAAGAGAAAAACAAATGCATTCAAGTATGGCAAATGTAATGAAGTTGTTGACTAAACTCAATCAAATTCATGCTTTGAGAAAATCCATTTATTAATTACAGTACTTCGCCCCAATTAGTGTTGATGAGCGTAATCAGGATCTTTAAAAATGGGAAGCCCTAACTGGGAGTTAACTTCATTGAGGCTTTCAAAGGGGAGAGGTGTGCGCACTTAGTGCTACCTTCCTGAATCTGCTTGGTAAACATAAAAATAAAAGGACACATTTTATGTTGTTCCAAGCAGCACACATAAACATTCAAGTAATTGTACTCTGCTTCTTGCCTTGATCTGTAAAGCAACTTCTTCCAAAGGCGTCCTTTGCATTTCTGGCAACTGGTAATCCGTCATCAGACTATGACGTAGTGTGGAGTACAGATGATAACATTCACCGGGTTGAACCCTTCCTGCTCTACCCCTCCGCTGTTTAGCAGCTGCCAGACTAGTCCATTCTGGTTGTAGGGTACTAATATTGTTCTTGACATCAAAATTCTTTTCTTTAACTTTACCAGCGTTTATGACAAACACCACGTCTTCAATAGTGATACTCGTTTCTGCAATATTCGTTGCTATTATAATTTTGCGGACACCTTTTGGTGGTTTTTGAAACACCTGTGTTGATATGTAAAAATAGAAAACAGATCAAAAACATGGTAGATTAAAATACATTAAAATTAGTTAGCTCTGTCTACACTATCAAACTAGTTTGAGAAAAAAAGTGTGATGAGCCCAAATATGGTAGTGATATGACATCATCGTGTCCATATATGGGCACATCACATTTTTTCATAAAGTGTACTCTAATAAATGTAAATAAACACATACAAATGTGTTATATTTAGAATGTTATGAAATGCTTACATCAGAACATTTAAGATACTGGCTGCTGCAGTAACTGCAGTATACTAATGTTGACATAGTCCCTGAGTATCTTACCTCATGCACCCATATATGGACATGATGATGTCATATCACTACCATATTTAAGCATATCACTACCATATTTGGGCACATTACACTTTGATAGTGTAGACAGTGCCTTACCTCATGCTGGTTGACTGTAGGCATCATTGAATGTAAAGGAATAATACGATAGTCTCTTGACTTAAACATTCGTTGAGTCATCAATTTGTCATTCAATTTACTTATCTGATCCCAACCAGGAAGAAATACTAAAATAGCTCCATCCTATTAATTGAATAAAACAATGTAAATTTATTTTATTTGTACTTGAATGTTTTAAAAAGATTTACTATACAACAGAACCCCTTACCAAGGTGGATACACAGGTCCCAAAAAGTGTCCCCTGAATAGGGGTTATCCGTAGTGGTAAAACATATACTTCACCTTGTACATTTGGGAAGTGTTTTTATGTAATAGGAGTGTCCCCTAAAAAGGGGTTATCCGTAGTGATAAAACATATACTTCACCTTGTACATTTGGAAAGTGTTTTTATGTAATAGGAGTGTCCCCTAAAAAGGGGTTATCCGTAGTGGTAAAACATATACTTCCCCTTGTACTTTAGGGAAGTGTTTTTATGTAATAGGAGTGTCCCCTGAATAAGGGTTATCCGTAGTGGTAAAACATATACTTCACCTTGTACATTTGGAAAGTGTTTTTATGTAATAGGAGTGTCCCCTGAAAAGGGGTTATCCGTAGTGGTAAAACATATACTTCACCTTGTACTTTAGGGAAGTGTTTTTATGTAATAGGAGTGTCCCCTGAATAAGGGTTATCCGTAGTGGTAAAACATATACTTCCCCTTGTACGTTTCATAGGAAAGTGTTTTTATGTAATAGGAGTGTCTTCTGAATAGAGGTGTCCCAAAGTAGGGGTATCACTGTATGGTATTCAGTATATTATTAACTGTAGTATTTGTGGAATTTATTCATTATCTTGTATCTAAAGTCTACACCTACTGTACATTTCATTTCATCTTTAATTCAGAATAATTTACATTCATTTATTTACACATTAGAAACTGTTGTAATATACTAATCCTTTTTTCGCACTTGGATACAAATAAGTATATATAGTTTAATGAACTTACGCCTTTCTCTCGCACAATGTATAAAATGGTTTGCAGTATCATGTTGTAATCTATAATATCATGGTCCATATGCATAAGGCTGTTGACTGTCTCCTCATCATTTCTAAATAGCAACACAAAACAAACAAATGTATAAAACTTTACACTATCTATATTTTACTACTATATATATCTTTAATTAAACAAGTGGAAATAACTACAATACAATCATAATGTGCCATAGTTGTATTCGTAAAATGAAATATTTGAAATAATTATGACAATTATTTATATTTTTACATTAGCTAATGCTACAGTATGTCATGGAGTTGTTTATTTGTCTTTTTTCTAGTTAGGTGTGGTATAAGACAAGTTCTTTTACTTCTAATTTCGATCCCTGAAAGAGTTTCTATTATTGGATCATTTAATTTACTATAAATTCTTGTTATTTTTGGACTGTTTCAAACAATACTGTTTCCACAACAAAATGGATGAAGAAAGTCTACATATATTCTCTTATTTTATGAAAATGTATAAAATTGAAACCTATCTGTTGAGGAAAATAATATAGTATAAACACACAAATAAGAACTTATTATATTTCACTTGTTATATTAGTGTTACTTTACGGCTGTGAGACATGGAAAATAACAGAAGGGGACAACAAGAAACTTGACACATTTAAATTTAAATGTTTGCGAAGAATATTGAAGATTAGATGGCCATATACCATTTCAAATATTGACATATTAATCAAAACCAACATGAGAAGCAGAATAAGCGATGAAGTGGATTGGACATGTGTTACGAATAGAGGATTACAGCTTTAACATGGTGTCCTGAAGGAAGGAGAAAAGTTTGACATCCAAAAACAATGTGGAGACGGACAGTAAAAAAAGAGAGAACAGAGTTAGGATGGAAATCATGAAACCTAGCCAAGCCTGTGGCCAGGGACCGGATGCGTTGGCGGAGGAATCTTGCAGCTATGGGCCAAAGGGCTTGAAGAGGATAAGTGAGTTGAGGTGAGACAAATAAGAACTTACAGTTTTCGTTGTTGATCTATATATTCATCAAACATTTCCTGGTACTCCTGTTGCTTTTTCATTTCTTCTTCTCGTACTTGACGTCCTTTACGAAATTTGACCCAAACAGGCTCAAACCGTTTGGCCTTCTCCGGAGGAAAGTATCTAATCATTAATCAAAGGCAAATTTTATTTTAATTAACAATATTAGCAAAAAGAGAAACAGTTTTTAATTTTAATCATTTCTTTTTTTTTAATATTATTTAGGCAAATTTCCAAGAATAACCATAAGCGAAATAATTCACTATCAATATCAATCCTGTTCACAAGACAAACATACACAAGATGTTCTACATAAACAAAGTCTTATTACAAGTATTTGGGAGTGGAGTTATAATCCTTAGATTGGAAGCCTAGCATCTTAACCGTCAAGCCACAACTCCACTTTATCATGAATTGTAAAACAAGTAAATGTATTGTACCTAGTAAGTTTCAGCACATCCTCAAGGAAATATTCTTGTACTGGAAATGTGAATCCTGGAATATTTAACATAGGACAATTTCCAAAATACTCTGAAAACTTGCTTGCGTTCAATGTTGCACTCATCAAGATAAGCTTCAAATTGGGCCTAGAACACAGAAAATGTGAAAATACAAAATGTGAACACAGAAAATGTGAACAACACACAAAATGTGAACAACACACAAAATGTGAACAACAAACTAAGTGTGAACACACAAAACGTGAACACAGAAAATGTGAACACACAAAACGTGAACACAGAAAATGTGAACAACACACAAAATGTGAACACACAAAACGTGAACACAGAAAATGTGAACAACACACAAAATGTAAAAACAGAAAATGTGAACACACAAACTATGAACACAGAAAATGTGAACACAGAAAATGTGAACACAGAAAATGTGAACAAAGAAAATGTGAACACAGAAAAGGTGAACACAGAAAATGTGAAAACAGAAAAGGTGAACACAGAAAAGGTGAACACAGAAAATGTGAACACAGAAAATGTGAACACAGAAAATGTGAACCCACAAACTGTGAACAACACACGAAATGTGAACAAAGAAAATGTGAACACACAAAATGTAAACACACAAAATGTGAACACAGAAAATGTGAACACAGAAAATGACAACACACAAAATATAAACACACAATACCAGACATGTTATCATACTATAAAGCAGTTCCGACAAATGTTGTGCTTTAAAGTCATTCAAAATTTGTGGTGGACTGAACATTTTTTTTTTAATTCTAAATTCTTCAAGTAGTATTAGGAAATGTATATATATTGTATCCTATGTAAAAAATGGCCCATGGACTTTTTCTTTAGATTTAATAAAAACAATATTGTGCTTACCGTTTAGGAAGGATATCTCTTAACATGATAAGAAGAAAGTCAGAGAGAACATCACGTTCATGAATTTCATCTAGTATCACATGACTTGTACTATGCAAATCACTGGAATAAAAAAGAATGTCTTTACTATTTTTGGTTTATACCAAGATAATAACTTTGAACAAAAAACAGCTGTCAACCAGCAACTAAAAGAAAATTGAATTCAACTGAAAGAAACACTATAAGCAATCTATAAACTTTAGCAAATTTAGTAATTTGGAAAATTTTCTATTTGATGCATTAATAAGCTCTCAACCAGATTGACCCGCTTAGGGAAACACGACCAGAATGAAAATCGCAGGTATGTGCTCTTGTACTTTAAAAAAGGGTAGCATGATTCTTTTCTTGCATGGCGTTGGCAAAGCAAATTCGCGTAATGGAAAAAAAGGCTTTAAATATCCAAAATCAAATGTCATATAACTTGTGCCTGTTTTGCGTATCTACAAATTTCAGCTCCAAATTATAGTGCTAGGTATTTTGTCAGTTACTTTGAAGGAACGAAAAAGTGTTCTTTTTAAAATTGAGTTTAATTCCGTTTAAAGATGTATTGACCCATGATTAATTCCAAAAAAATAAAAAATTAAAGATTTTGGAAAAAAGGTGGGTCATTTTGAAGTATCATAATAGTTATTAACTTTCACTAAAAATTAGTCGAAAAAAAATCATTTAACTAAAATACAGATGTTTTTTTCTCACTTTACTGCCAGTCAAGGTTTTCGATCAAAACATATCCCATAATGCAACGCGCTTGTGTGGCTACTCTGTATGCATAATCATAAAACTTCCTCACGATCTGTGTAAAAAAATACCTTCTCAACCATGACGAGTTGTAAACAATCATAATTAGCATATCATGCATGCATACTCGTGAAACCTTTGTTTACTTTCGCTCGCGAAGATTTTCTCGACAAAATGTAATCAAATTAATTTCCCTTATAATTACGTAAACTTGTTGTTTTTTAAGTTTGAAGTTCGAAGTTAAAGTGAATAACTTTAATATTACTTTGATATGGCCTATTTAAATTCAGAATATTTCGACCTTCATTTTCAAGGAACAATACATCTTTAAATACTAACCTGTCACATTCCATCCATTTCAGTAAGATTCCTGTAGTACAGTAAATGATACAACCTTGTTGTCTAGGAAACTCCACTTCCAATCGGATTTGGTACCCACAACTGTTACCACGGCCGCAGGGCTCAGCTCTTTCTGCAGCTACACGCTGTGCAACCTAATCAATGTTCAACAAATTAATTTAAAATAGAGGAGCTTCAGGATAAATGTTTTATTTTAATATAAGTTCAACATTTAATCAATATAAGAATAATAATAATTCAATTTTCACTTACAGATATTGCACTTATTCGTCTAGGCTGTGTACATACAATTCTGCATAATGAACCTTGACCTTGCCTTATTTGGTCATCAAGGATGAACTGTGATACCTGTGTTGTTTTTCCACAACCTGTTTCTCCACTTAGTACTACCACCTGATTAGAGTTAATGACATCTATAATTTCCTGAAAAAAAATTAATTACTTTTAGTGTCAACTAGATGTTGACAACTCATTTTGTATTGTCATGTAAAGTGAGTACCTACTCAACTAGTACCCTTTTCACATCTGCATAAATTATTACAACTTTTAACAGCTTGTAACCAGGTTTGAACTGATTTATTACATGTTTTCATACACGCATACACACGAACCCCGCGAAATCTCGGAAGGAATGCGTAGTTGCGCGCTATTTGATAGCTAGGATCGGCCAGTTTACCAGGGCAATACACGTGCACGCAGTAAGAACTTGGAACATCTCGGAACAAAAACATGCCTCTCGTCAGTGTGTTTTTATCCGGAGATTTCACAGAGGTCCCCAGTGAAATCTCGGCGAGATTTTCCACAACATTGTATTCACACTATGCTAACCTAGTTACAACTTGTTACAAGTTGTTACAATTTGCAGATGTTAAAAGGGTATAAGCCAACAGGCAGTGCTAGTCATTTGTTGTTATTACATGATCATACAAGAATTGGGCAAACAAAATCTGCGGCTTTTCAACCATAAAACAATTATTGACTGCTTCAAAACTAGAATACCTGTTGCATCTTGTAGCTTGGAAGCTTCTGTCGAAATTCTTGCATACGTTTATAAACCATATTATTTTCTTTCGATTCCAACTCCTTTAAGAAAGTTTCATTTAGTTCTTGATTGTCTCTAAGCTTCTGCGAGTAAAATGCTTTATTGTTGTCTACACTTTTGCTGTTATCTATAAATACACAACCAAGTAATACATTCTAAAATAATTTATAGAATTAAAAAATATAAATTTAATGTAGATAGTTAATAAATTAAGATCATTTTTATAACTACTGCAAACTGTCTACACTATCAAACTAGTTTTACAATAAAAATGTGATGCGATGTGCCCAAATATGGTAATGATGCCTACATAATGGTAGTGGTATGACATCATCATGTCCTTATATGGGCAATATAAACTTGTGTAGTATAGACAGAGATGGTCAGATTTTTTGACCAACTTTTACTTGCAAATTGTTTTGCTGGTGTTAGTCTCAGTGTACTTGGTATAAATTACAATTTACGTCAGAATAAAGAAAATATAAATATGACCAATTAATAATACTTTCAACATTCAATAATTATATTTAAATAAAGAATTTGTCAGTCAGCAGCATAAAATAAGTTGAAAAATCACAAACTGTGGGAGTCTGAAAGGTCATCTCTTGTGTCGTCTGACTTGACATCTGACAACAAACGGTTGATGCGGTTTATATGACTATCCTGCATCACTACGGTTGGTTCCTAAAAAAGAAGGAGGCGACTTGTTAGAGGGAGCTATTGATTTTTTAAACAGTTTTTATGGATTCTAGATCCAAACAATGACCAATGAACCAATACATATCAGGTTTTGGGTCGTCTGGACCAGAATCTACCAAAATTGAGAAGTTACAATTATCTGGCAAAAAATTAAAAAATTATTAAACAGTCATTGCATCATTTAGGGCGAAACTGAGAGAATATTTTTTATGATTTAATTAAACAATTACCCGGTCTATTTGCTTTTGTTGTGCTTTCGCTCTTTGAGCATACCACATGCCAATCTCCCGACCTTTTAGGCCTGGAGGTGGACCACCTCTGCCACCTCGTCCTCCTCTGCTGCCTCTTCTTCCGCCACCTTGTCCTCCTCTGCTGCCTCTTCCTCCGCCACTTCGTCCTCCTCTGTTACCCCTGTTATCTATGTCTCTTCTATCTTCATATCCTTCAGCTTCACGTCCATAGTTTCTATACGCTCCATAGCCACGGTTTCCCCTTCTTGGACCACCACCTCCACGTCCTCTCCACGAGCCATGGCCCGGTTCGGCCATACTTAAAGTTAGACTTTGTCTAAAAGTAGTTGATGATGCAAGCCGACAGTTTCTTAGCAGTGCCAGTGACAAAATATGTAACATCCGTTGGTCATTCTGAAAATAAGACCAATTTATGATTATGCAGTATATTACAGTAGCACTAGGGTAGATCATAATGATCAGATTAATAATTAAATGGCATAAAGTTTTAAGATTAAATTATTAATGGCATTGTATGTAAATTATTAATTTAGCGCTGTACTTTGAGGTTTTATAATGCATGGATTATTATTGATTGCATTGCCATTGGTGAGTCATACTTTCTTAAGTTCGAGTGGGCGAACTTGACCCCTTAACTTACTACTCTACTATACTAGGCCTATACTACTGCAGCATAGCCTAGAATACCATATAAAGTAGTATAGGCCTAGTAGGCCTAGGCCAGACCTAGCTAGGCCTCTTCTGTTCTTTTAATTCCAAAATACAATCAATCAATCAATAATCATGATGGCCTTTTGCTTAGTTTGGCCATGAATTAAAGATTCTTTAATCCATGGTTTGGCCTACTACTAGGTCTAGCTGGTACTAGAATAGTAGTAGGCCTAGGCCTACCCTACGTTCGTAGGGATCCCGTTCGTAGTACTTTATGGCGTAGGTCCTAGTAGGCCTAGGCCTCTAGCTAGCCTAGGCTTGGCCTAGATCCGCCTCTACTCTTATCTAGTAGTAGTAGGCTACCTACTAGAGTAGAGGCTAGTAGTAGTAGGGCCAGGCCTAGGCCTAGGCCTATAGGCCTACTAATTCCATTTACCTCTTATTTAAACATTATTAGAATGTTACCACAACAAAATACGGCGTAGGTAGTGTTTGGGTTTAACAGATTTGGAGCATTTCGGTACAGTATCTACAAATTATTTGACAATAGTGATTTGGACATTTTGTTTTTGTAGCCATGCTCTTCTAAACGCAATAGCCCATGACGATTGACCTAAATAAAATGCTTGAGTAATTCTTTAATAGAGGTGGTATTCAGAGCATTCTACGGAGCGCCATTTATGCCTTTATTTACTTTAGAAATACTGTAGTACTACGGTAACTGGTCCAGTGGATCAAATTTGGCACCGGTGGAGCACAGTGATATATAATAGAAGTCATTGTCATAATGTTTTCGTATGTTAATACACTGTGCTCAAGTGGACCTAATTTGGCACCAGAGGACGATCAAAGCATATTGATCGAAACGTTGAGAAACTCAACAGTTCTTTTCAGAACTATGTGGTGTACCGCAATCTTTATATCAACATTTGATTTCGCGTTTCGCCATGCAAACCTTCAAACAATATAATATCCTTTGTGTTCCCTTTAGCAGAGTCAATGTTTAAAATGTTGATGTTGTTAATCTTTACATTAGAAGATTGTTCAAATCATGTAAATAAAACATTTTCCGGGCGGTACTACCTAGCAGCTCCTCTTAGTTTGCAAAAGTAATCTCGAAAAGAAGCCCACCCAAGATTACTAAAAATGAAGGAGCACCTCTTTTCGAGGTTTTATGGCATTCTATTTAATGAAAAATAATGCCATGCAACTTTGTTTCCGATTTTAAAAAAGTCCCTTTGTTTAGGCCTGACATTTTTAACCCGCAAAATATCTCTCTTTCAAAATCAAAAACAATATTTATTTTCAATTCCAAAAAAAAAAAAATATTCGTAGAGGTTCGAACCCAATCTACTAGAGCTGAGAGCACCTAAACCTGAGCATTACCCGTTACGCCACAAAGTAGTACATGACTGAACAGCTGATAATAGTCTATTTATACGTGTATTACGTAATTCATCATTATGTCATAAATATCAACCTTGTTAAAACCAAAATGACTAGTTAGCTCAGTCTCAAAAACCATATAACAAAAGTTAACTGAAATCGGACTACTGCAAAATTTGAGATTGCTGCCAATTTTGGAAAATCAGTAAGCGCTTGTCGTAGACACCTAAATATGATGTAAAAGTAATCATGTTCATATCTACGTCTTGATATTGGTATAAAAATTATCAGAACATGCATATTTATATTTAGGGGCCTACTGTTTAACATTTGTTGAACAATAACCGAAAACATAACCTTTGATACGATGTCTATGCAGAACCTGTAATATAAAGATACAGGATCTGGAAGAATTACGTGTGTAAATTATAAACAATATATTTTACACGAAATACAGCTGTCTACAACTATGGATTCCACGACGTAAGGGCGAGTATATTAAAAAGTTTTTCATAAAGCAAGGAAAAAATTAAGAAATTGAAACAGTACAGTATCTAGAATAAATGTTGAATTGTTTTAGCTTAATGCCTTAGTCTAGACGTACTACCAAACTACATTAGTTCGACAAAAAAAAAAGATGTGCCTACATATGGTAGAGTGATGTCACGTCATCGTGTCCGTATATGGGCTCATCACAATTTTTGTCACATAAAGTTCATCTAAAGAACTACATCTACAGGTACTTGTAATTGATGCAGTATACTGTATTCAAATTCAAAGATGAAATAAAAAATGAAAAACTCGACAATTGCTTTTGCTTAGCATACCTTTAATTGCATCTTTTTCTGAGGTGTACCAATATTACACCTCTTTACCTATAAATTTTATTAAGTTAAAAATGTTTTGCCAGTCCTTTATAATTTACATTAATATAACACACTTTTCAATTGATGGCATCTAATTGGTTAATAGCCATGGAATAGTTATTGCCATGCTCTCTAAATCTTTTTTCACATTAACACGAAATGCAAGCGCAATGCAAGTAATTTTACAAATCACGAGTGATGTATTATTAGAACTGTTGCTTAATGTGATTGTCCAACTCGCTTACATTGCATCTATATTGTCTTTGTGTTGTGTCCTACTGGGAACCAAGCTTATCTGCACTTCTAGGAGAATTATTGTCCTGCGCATATTTGTGCTTCCCCTCAATTCAGGATCTACTTATAGATGCACAATGATAGTATGCCTGCAATGGCTGGTGTTCAAACTTGCAGACCAAGTCCTTGAGGATTAGGTGCTTGCTTGTCTACCCTAACAAAGTCCATGTTATGCATTGTCTTAGAATAAAGGGTCCTATATTCAGAACATTTATTTCTCTTCTCTTTTCAATTAACAGAGTTTGGAAAAAAAACAATTTTAAATAAGAGAGGCGAACCCCAGAAAGTGTAAACTTGTGGTGGGCTGCCAAAAAATAAAAAATATCAAAAAAATCATTAACAAAACCAAAGTAAACAAAAAAACCGATTGAAAATATCAATGAAATTTGAATTAATAATACCTTATCGTAGTATGTAATTTTTGTATTCATGACTTTTTATATATTTTTAATTAATTGTTTGAGAGCTTGTTAACGAAACGAATTTCCCTTTGGACAGATAAATGTCTGTATTCTGTATTCTGTACTAGTGGCCACTACGTCACAGTACTACAATTACTTTTAACAATAAAGCTTTGTTTTCATGATTTATTATATTTTCTGTTATTAATTAAACTTCAAATACGAAATTGTTCACGAACAATTAAAAAAAGGGTATATTACCAATCGCAATACCATAAAATAATAAATTATAGGACATTTTATAAATAAAAGGGGAAATACAGTAAATTAGGACCCTATACGTCTACCTCTCCTGTGAAAGTTAAAGGATTGAAGAATGTTATTAGTGCTGGTGGGATTTGTAGTGCCGGGCAGCCCCTCCCCCCCCCCCAACCCTAGCATGGGCAGGGCCACCCAGCATGTGCAGCCCCCCCCCCCCCAGCATGGGGCAGGGCCACCCAGCATGGGCAGCCCCCACCCCCCCCCCCCCCCCAGCATGGGCACAACCCTGTTATAAACAAAACAAAAGACCATAATGAACACCTAAAAGTTAACAATGAACAGAACATGCCAACCTAGGGTCCATCTGACCTCATCAACTTTTGTAAATGCGTGCATAATATATATATATATATATATATATATATATATATATATATATATATATATATATATATATATTACAAAAGCGGGGGGGGGGCCGGGGCCGGAACTATGATTGGAACATCATACTAAAAGTCCTGAAAAATCCTCCTTGTGGTCTCCGAGAAATCCAAGATGACGTCCAAAATGGCTGCCATTTTAATTAGTCTATAACTTTGTAACCGCTGGTCATAGAGTATCAAAGACATTGTAGAACGACAGTTGGCCTTTTCTAGTAACCATACCCAAAAATGGTGAATGATACGGAACTCCTTATAAAGAGCAATTACGCACGCGAAGGAGAAGTTTTACGCGACCTCATTAAAGTGTCTAAAAAGCAACAGCCCTGCTAGATGGCACAAAGGCATCGTGGATCTCTGCAATCTAAAGAAAAAGGACACGTTTAACATCCCTGGTCTATCAACGCAAGCGGCTGTTGAAGTAACTAACCAACATTTTGCCACGATTTGTAGTGAACTTTCCGCGCTTGACATTACATAACTACCAAGTTACTTACCTGCATCGGAAACCCCACCCGTTATCTACCCAGGACAGGTGAAATCGATAAGTTAAAGTACAACAAGCAGAACACCCAGAAAATCTCCCGGCCAAATTAATTAAGGAATTCTCATTTGAACTATCTTGCTCTTCTTTAAATGAAGGTAATTTTCCTGAACAATGAAAAAAGCTACTATAATACCAGTTCCTAAAGTTCCAGACGCTAATAATTGTTCCTTAACACCTATTTTTTCTCGAATATTTGAAAGCTTTTTAGCGGAGTGGGTAACTAATGATATAAAAGATTCTTTAGATAGTAAGCAATGGACCAAAGACAATAATATGATAATTAATATTGAAAAAACTAACTTTATGAACATTTCCTTTGCCAAATCTCAACCCATTGTTAAATCATTTACGATAAATAATATAAAAATAACCAATGTTGAATGCTTAAAGTTACTTGGGGTTCAGATCACTAATGATCTGAAATGGAATATGCATATCCACGATGTTGTTAATATAGCCAGTAAGAGATTACAAATGTTGACATGTTTAAAAAGATTTGGAATGCCTTGTAACCATCTTCGTCAAATGTATATTAGCCACATAAGACCTGTAACTGAATATGCGTGTCCGGTATGGCACTCTGCCTTAACCATAGCGCAATCCATGGAGCTTGAATCTATACAGAAACGCGCATGTAGAATAATTCTCGGACAAAAATATGCATCTTATGATCAAGCAATTAAACTACTTAATCTTAAATTTTTAGATCAAAGAAGAGAAGATATTCTTCTTGATTTTGCTAAAAATCTTAACAAAATCGTCCCTAACGCACTTCCTAAATTGAGAGGCGAAACGTGTGGCAGGATACTTAGGAATGCTAATAAGAAGCAAAGTGAAATATATGGCAATACTAAAAGATTCAACAACTCATGTTTCCCAGCACTGTGTAGACTAATTAATAAACCAAAATAAACATATTTCGGGCATAAGAACAACAATAATAATAATAATAAGTAATAAGTACTTTCATCAGTTTTTTCCATGTGTAATATCTCCTTTTAAAAAATTTTTTTTTTTTTAACTTTTTAATGTTGTAAATTTTGATGTTTGAAAGCTTGTACCAATTATATATGTAAATCTCTCGCAATTCAGTTTTATTTTATATATACTGCAAAGAGAAATATTGGATAAAAGCAGAATGAATGAATGGTTGTCGTAGAGGCTCGTCAACTTCACACTACCTCGTAGACCTGATAAATTCTGTTGTATCTGACCTGGAGGGGTAGTAAATATTTAAACTTATGTGCTGTAGACTTTACCAAGGCTTTCGATCGTGTGATCATAATGTTGTCATAAATAAATTAATATCCATAGGAGTGAGGCCGTCCATTCTTCCTACCATTTGTAGTTTCCTCTTAAATCGCACATGCAATACCAAAGTTAAGGGAGCCACCTCTTCTAATTCTAATATTACTTGTTGGTCCCCTTCTCTTTTTGGTATTAGTCAATGATGTTGCTGAGGGAACTGACAGACGGTGGAAATATGTGGACGACCTCACTCTTAGTGAAGTGGTTAAAAGTAATGATAGACAATTATTGCAGGACTTGATACGATACGTATTCAACATTATTCATTTGTTCTATCGTAGTCTATCAAAGTAAAAAGCAGTCTTGTAATAAAAAAAAACAGCAAGCGAACTTAGTTGCCTAAGGCGGGTGGAAATATTCTTGCGGATTTCAAGTATATTCAAGTAATTTAATTTAAGTTATCGTTTCCCATTTAAATCTATGTCTTGTCTGATTGTAAAATATTTCATTATATGGACCAAAAAATTCGTTCATTCTGGCAATTAACGGCTCAGAAATATTAGGATAAAGTGATTTGCGACCTTTATTCTCACCAAGACATCGTGATTCTTTACCCCATCGCAGACAATAGTAACCTTTTGTTTCATTATAGTAGAAATTATCTGGAGAATAATAATCAGAAACCCCAAGAAATTGTTCGATTAACTTGACCTCTTTGTACGGGTCAGTAATTAATGCGTCTCCGTCCACAATGTGAAACTGACTCTTATTAAAGTATTGTTGCCATCGCGACAAATGCACGCAGTATATACTCGTCTGAATAGGCTTATAAAACTGGTCAACTTTACCGTTATCCATTACAAGTTCGGCAAAATTTTTAAACGGTGGTTTATCCTTATTATTATGTTTAACAACTGCTTGTATATAATCAGACACAACACGTATTGTAGGTTGCCTTACGATTACGATGATTTTCACCGATGCATTCATACGTTGCACTCTTTCCGGCGTTTTTTTACAAGTGAAGTATGCTGGTGTTTTTTCTATAGTAATTTGGTTTTTATGAGAAAACGGCATTTGTTTACGATACCATTCTAAACCTTTGGCGTAATTATCATCAAAATCAAAGAAATGAACTTCATTCAACGGTCGTACGATATCAGGGTGCATCCCCAGCATGTTGATCAGCGCCCTTGTTCCGCACTTCCGGACACCCACGATAATCACCTGCGGTAGTTTCTTCACGCGTTCGTGTTCGTGTTTGTTATTGGTTGAAACTTCCTGATACGCGTTACCATGGACGACTAGATTATATATTTCTTTTAGTTTCAATCTTCCCGTCGAGCGCCCTCCATTTAATATTGTTCCCGTGAGTACTTGCATAGATCTATTATTAGAGTCTGTCTGTGATATGTCGTTTAGTAAATTGTGCGAGTACGCGAGAGTGTTTTCGTCAACCTTTAGTGGTTGACGTCTAATTTGACGAATTTCATCTAAAGTAACGCTGGTCTTTGTGACGCTTAATGCGACCATCAATGCAAAGGACATGAGGATTGTCATTACCAGTAGCACTAGTTTGTTGATGCCTCGAATTCCAACTCGTTTGAATTTGCGACAGGTCATCGTTGTCAACATGAATCGCAAAACGGTATAACATTTGTAAATCTGAAATGATAAATAAAACAGTTTTGATAACAATAGCCTATAAATAAATTATAATGCTCTGTCTACACTATCAAACTTTATTAGAACGTAATGTGCCCATAGACATGATGACGTCATATCACTACCATATTTAGGTATATAACTACCATATTTACGTACATCACACTTATTTTGTCAAATAAGTATAGACAGATCTTTAATAAATATGATGACGTCACAATGCGCGCAATGAGATGACACGTCCAGCCAAGTAGGCCCATTGTTACCTTAAATTTAAATACGTTTTTGTTGTTTATCATAATTAGTATACTTCGAAAACAAATTTGTGGACAAAATATTTATTGTTATTGTGTATATGAAAAGGAAATGTGATGCTTATCCAGGGTCGTACAATTGGTTTGTTTTGTATCAGAAGAAACCAAATCTATGGAGGTTATAAAATAAAAGGAAGGAAGTGAATCTAGATGATCCTTTTGTTGACTACGACGACATCCCTGACAACATTGATTTGTTTCTTTCCTGGTTGGATCATATACTTTTTATTAATATGTAGTTTCAACTTTGACCTGTTTAATGAACTGGCGAAATGTTAAACTTCAATCATTTCTAAGTAATTATTAAGCTACCTGATCACCTTTGTCTCTGCGACGATGGCGACAACCAAAATGCCAAAATAAATTTCCAATGATTTATTATGTTATTTCATGTCGTGTCTATGGCCTATGGTAAGTTTCTGGCAAAGCTTCTTTCCTATTAGGATGATGTAACACAAGAAAGGTGTACGCACGCGCAGTAGAACGCAAATAATTCAACCAATCACTGAACGGATCATCCGAACTGTCGCTGGTGATTGGTGAAATAGATTGTGGGTTGCGCGTAAGTTGGAACCGAGCTTAATTAAATTATAAGATAAGATACCACTCACCACCTGCGTGAATATTACACAGTATTACGTAACATTATTCTTGTCGTACAAGACATCGGCGAGAAACTGAACAACAGACCACGAGTCATTTCAGCTACATACATCCAAAACATGATTCTGAAAAAGAAAATAATTGCTAAATTAGGAGAAAGAAAAGAAGGTTTTAAAGACATTTTTAATGAAAATTTCCGATTCAGCAGCGTTAACTTTTAAATATCAGACGAATCAGTCATGGTTTTCTTGTCATATCAGTGGCGCTCATGCAGCAGACGCTAAATTGAAGTCCATTAATAATTTGTAAAAACAATTTGTTCCAGCAAGATGTTTTTGTAAAATGTCTAAACGTAAAAATGAGACAAACGGCCCGTAACAATAATATGCTAAAACATAATGTGCTATAAATGAACAGAAATAATAACTCTGACATTAATGACATTTTATTATCGGACATTTTAAATGATTGTTCATTTTTATCGTCATCAGCAAATTGGGTACAAAGAATATTTAAAATGCAGATAGGATGCGTTGGCGGATAAGTGTTAAGACTCAAAATAAAGCGTGGTTCCAACTAGCGACGCAAGAACGTACGCGCAACGCAAGCGAGTTGACCAATGATAAGCCACAGTTCGAATAATCCATCGCTTGTGATTGGTCAAATCACTTACGTTGCGTTAAGTTCTTGCGTTGCGTCGCTAGTGGGAACCAAGCTTAAAATACACATAGGCCTTCACATGATTCTTATAGCACACATGCAAACGCAGCATTTTTTTGTCAAATGTAGGACACATTAGTGCCTGACATGTATTCTAAAAGAGAACAGATTATGTGAACGTTTTGACGCCATTATTCTACGTATTGATGTGATATTGGTTTACTTGTCCTAATGATTACTTTCAGTTTTTATATTATCGCAACACAGACAAGAAATTTGACATTTGGCTTTAAAAAAGCGGTAATTGAAATGAAACGATGAGTTTACGCATGCGCATTATGCTACGCGAGTACTTTGGCCAATCACAACCACAGTGTGGATAATTATTCGCTTGTGATTGGTCAAATTATACGTCTTGCGTGTACATCGATGCATTGTACTGCTGTAGTGTGAATCACGCGTTATAGCGAAACGTATATTGTGTCATTATGCTTGGTTCCCATTAGAGACGCAACACATGACGTAACGCTGAGTTGACCAATCTCATGCGATGGATTATTCGCTTGTGATTGCTAATGGGTTTGCCCATGGGTGTATCATCAATGAAATCATGAACCAAATCGAGGATGGGCGTCGTCATGCGCCATCTTGGTTTTTACATAATTCAATCCAATTGAAAAAGGTCTTCTGGGAATTGATGATCATCACAATAAATATTAACGTCATATTTTCATTAAACTTAAAATAACACTTGAAAGTGTACATATGTTATAACGATCGATCGTCTGCTTACATCCATGCAAATCTCTTAAGGTTTTGATGGAATGAAAAAAATTCAGGTTATTGTACAAGCAAACACAATAATGATATAAAAACTAGAAATATTGTTTAATGTTTGGTTTGTCAGCCAAAGCTTGGTTTTCACCTGGACGCAACGTGGTGGCGTAGCATGCACAACGCAGTGAATTGACCAATCATAAGCAACAACTTTGATGATCCATCGCGTCGTGATTGGTAAAAAAATTACCTGTCATGCACGTTTTGTTCCTTACGCGTTGCTCATACTTCCACATGGGAACCTAGCTATGGTTTTAACTTTTGTATTGTGAAATGTTACGGTTTCAGCCTGCTGGCTATTTGTGGCATTGTTCGTCTGTTTTGGAATAAATATACCTGAATTATTACAAAATTCGGAATCATTTTTACTGGTTATTAACAGTATTGACTCTTTATTTCGACTTTATGGTGATAAAAGTCTCTGAAGCTGAATCTTACGGCTAACTCCTGATATTCACGAGCAAACATCATACACTTCAGACTGCCAAAATTGGTGTTATTAATAAACCAACTATTTTTCCCGTGATTCAAATAAATTGAAAGCAATAAGAAATGGGACATACATTTCATTTCATCCTACCAGGCTGATATGTATCATATGACCTGTGACTGAAAGGTTAACAAGCAATAATAGTCATTCTTCATGGCCTACAACAACGATACCATAATATATTTAAACCAATATATGCCGGGCACATTTGACCATGGAAATTGAAAACAGAAAACACATAGTCACCTACAGGTAATATGAATTGGTAGACGGTTGTCTATTCTCATAACTTTTATATCTTCCGCCGGATGCTGATACAACGGCTTTCATTATCAATACGGCGTTCTTTAAACCAATGCAACACTTAGAACATGGACCTATTTAGAAGATCCTTTGTAAAGTATTTTTATAAATGTTGTCCGGAATAAATCCCGGAGCTTTGACCAGACTTGAACTCACAAAGGTGAATAGAAGTATTCTAACACATTAAACGTTCTCCTTTCAACATAACGTTTAATTGTTGTTAGGAAATATCCAAAAACTCTCCTCATACCAAAAATTAACTGATTCTAAATCAATAAATATTGTTGAACTGTAGCTATAAACAAGAGAAACATTTATTTTTCTGAGACATATTTTTGCAATTCCTAAAATGTGAATGGGAATATATAAAAAAACAGAAAACTAGTTTTAATTTGGACGAAAGGACTACTAAATGTCTGATTGAACTAATAATTTCCCAAAAGATTTGTCCATATGACACCGACATAAACGTAATCGATTTGTTTTGTACTATATTTTATAGGTTAATAATGACTAGATAGAATCTTAATGGACATCGCTGTCATACGGTTTTCTTAGAAACTAACCATGTTCATCACACGGCAGCTAACATTAGAAATTGCTAATTAAAGCTGTAATGATTGGTTCCCCGCGACGCAACGTAAGGTCGTCAACGTAACGCAACGTAAATTCGACCAATCACAGACGACAGATCTGAACTGTAACGTACGATTAGCCAAAAGCTTGGTAATAATTCGTTCTTGAGTTGGGTTCCTAAATCGTGGTTCCCAATAGAACGCAACGCAGCGACGTATCGACGCAAAGTGATGTATTGCGTAATCACAAGTGGGAACCGACGACGCATAGTGCTGCAAACAGGTTTGATTTCACGCAGGCGGGGGAAAACACAATTATTAGAAGGGAATTTGCTTACGTTGCGTAGATTGCGTTACGTTGCGTCGCTAGTGGGAACCAAGCTTAACGCTTGCTTCTCGCTCTGGACGCAACGCAAGTAATTTGACCAATCACAGTGCACTTAGTACGTCATCCTTGTGTTATGTCATAGTGGGAACCAAGCTGCTATGCAAAGCAAGATTTAGAAAGTTAGCAGTTTTGATAATTTTTAACAATAAACTAAAATATCTATAAAGGCAAAACATCACGTGGTTTTTAAAGTAAAGTACAGTATACGAATAAGCAGTTATTAGCGTTATCCTGGTTTCGCAATTTAATTGTAGCGAATGTTCTTAGAAATGGACAGACATCACTTTATAAATGTGATTTATGTGTTCTTTTATAGTAAACTCTAAATTGTTAGAGTTGTTAGTTTCTTTAATCGCAGTAAATTTATATACAGTAGACAGTTGAAATTGCCGTACTACAGGCGTGTTTATCTCTCTCATTAAATTAATTCCATTTCCCCATCGGCGACTGCGATTTTCACTTTTGCAAATCTTTTTGATACAGTGTTAAAACGATATTTCCTCGTATACCAGTAGTCAATAGAGTAGAAAGCGTGGAGTTCAATGGAACGAACTATTCAATGGTGATATTTTCCTGTGCATGGAACAATTTGTAGTCTGCCCTGCTGCATTTAATTCTAAATCAAGTAATGAGTTTAAAACGCAAGAATAAGGTACTCCACCAGAGAGATCCCAAATAAACGAAGACATGATGTGTACAAAAGTTAGGATGATTCGATCAAATGACTATGATCACCATGCAGTATATTAATTGTTTAAAATGTCATCTAAAGATCATGGTATTAGGCCTACTTGACAATGGTGTTCGTGAAGCCCTTTTATTCTATTAGTCTATTTGTTATTCAAGCATATAAATTGAACACAAATGCAATTGGAAGGCTTTTCTTGAAATAACTTTGAGTTACGAGTTGTGAGTGGTAGTACTTTTAAATCTAAACAAAACATATGCTGTTTCTAATTAATGTTGCAATGCTTCTTGTTTGAATATCGCGCATAAACCTTTGACCTTAAATCAGATCCGATATAATATTTTAATTAGTGTATTGGTTGCGTTATTTGCATTGACATAAATATTAGATTTTTGTTATTCCCTTTTTTAGGTTGACTCTTCTCGGTGGTAGGTTAAAGTCAATTATTAAATTATAACAAGCCTTCAAATAGCCTACTTGAAAACAGTTTGAGACCCATGTTATATAATAAACCTGCCTCATTATAGTTGAAGACTATTTTATTCATGCTTAAACACATTAATTGGTATTTCAATTGGGATGACACTTGTATGAACATGTCATTACAACGGGCATTACAAATTACGATGCAATAAGTTTACCTTAATTTGTTTTGAGGTTTCTGGAAGCGCGCACACGTGTTCCCATTATAGAGTAGACGCCTTCTCAACAACCTTTCAAACTACACTATGGGGCGCCATACGTTTGAAGAAATTATAAAGACGTCAAAATTGACACTTGTATTCTTGATTGTATTTATTTGGTTTAAAACGTGAATAAAATGACACACAAAAAAATTGTACAGTATAAAAATGAAGCTAATTTAACCAAGGTTTGCGGTTTTTTTTTTAGATGGTCTTCTTTTCGAGGTTTTTACGGAGGCCCGGCTGTGCCAACGCGCGCAGATGTATAGTGAATCTTCGTGACACATAGTCGACCCTAGTGTCTCTATTATGACATCAAAAACAACATATTAGTCGAACGTTAAAATTATTACTATGCAAGCGATACAACGTAGGAAGATATTAATATTATTCTTTGCAAATCTACATCAACATACGAAGAATAAATGTAAGCTTAGTTATATTTTTAGCATCATAACATTATAAAGGTCGTTGTGTGTCTCACCTAGGTTCAGGCGGCGTTTGATCGCAGACATAAACTTCCTTTATTCGTTAAAATAATGATGATGAAAGCCAAAATCAGCTGCTATCCTCACGTGAAGTAGGCCTAATCTTTCCACCTCTTTCTTTCAACATTACGCGCGCAATGTGATACATGAATTACGGGCATGACAAAGTAGGTATATGTTTCGTTCATGTTTGAACATGACCTTTGTCAAAATAGTGTGACCCTCTCTCAGTTCTGTGTCCCGTTGCATACTTTCATTTTCAGAGCATCATGTCTCGTAAATATGTATAACGTCTTGTTTAACTGTCAAACTCGTACGTGTAACAACTATACGAAGCAATCAAACGCTAATTAAATCACACTTTGATCATTTTCTTTGTCTTGGTTATTTTTTTTTTCGTTCGTTTTGATGCTTTTTGTTAAAATATGTGCAAATGTCACGGTTTACGCCAGTGAGTAATTGCCACGAAGAGCACTGATTATTTCAATGAGAAGAAATCGCGTTCGTTATAAATATTAGCGGTATTGTAAAAACACGATGACGACGTTTCATAGTTTATAGCATTATTCGGGCTGGTGATAAATATAGACTTATTAAAAGAAAGAAGATATTGAAAACAACTTTATTTCGAATGAAAGCCAGAATATAATGTCCTTTTACAGAATAAAAAATAATATAATATACCGGTGTGTGACGTGTGGATAACGTATAATAACGTAATGGAATATACGCATATCATCGGGGAATGGCAATACATTTCTGATTCTCCTGTTTCTCCACTCCCTGAGACTGAGATGAGACTTGGCGCATAATACTCAATAGTTTGTCCATCCTTTAAATGAGATCTTGTGCAATGTATAATAAACAATAGTATGTCCATCCTATTACTGTATTGACAGAGTTGCTTTTAGATGTTTGAAATAAAAATAGATGCAAAGGGGAAATAGTATATAAAAAAAACAATAAACAGAATCACGTCAAGTCAGTTTCGTCTAGAAAACTGCTATCTTGTTGAACATTATACTTAGGCCTATTGATTGTGTTCTATTGTCATATAATTATATTGCTCTCCATATAACACATAAGAGAAACACGTGGAAAGCAGATGATAAACCTCAAAAGCAGCTTAGCTTAACAACTACGATAATGATAATCTACATATAGAAAGTACTAATTCAATAGCCCTAACAGTATTTCAAATGTATACAGATGCTTCTACACACAATTTTTTCTCCACGCTTTATCAGCACCTATACCATGATTAATCGTGACAACGGTACGGATGACGTGAGTCTATTGTAGGCATATTTCAAGTGAACACTAATTACCTAAAATCAATCGAGAGACATCGCGAGCTGAATGCGTAACCAGTCTGTCGGTAGTTTGCATATAAAATAGATATTATTTCAATAATAAAAACGATCATTGACGAATACGCGCTAAAGTGGATAGAAAGGTTATGGTTGACATCGTGAAGTGTAATTTATTTTAATAATTAAAAATACAATTAATCTTCCAGAAAAATTAACCACCTATAACGTACTGTGTATCCACTAGGCCTACTTGAGGCAATTGTAATATATCGCTCACTGCTGGCCAATAAAAGTAACGCTTACGCATTCAGTAAGCTCTGTCTACACTATCAAACTAGTTTGACAAAAAAAGTGTGTTGTGCCCAAATATGGTAGTGATAATATGCTCGAATATGGTAGTGATATGCTTAAATATGGTAGTGATATGCTCGAATATGGATACATCACATAACAGTTCTATAGACAGAGCGTAAAACTAGAACGATCTTGCTTTAAAGCTTGGTTCCCACTAGATACACAACGTAACGCAACCTACACAACGTAAGAAAATTCCCTTCCAGTAATTGTGTTTTCCCCCGCCTGCGTGAAATCAAACCTACGATGTTTGCAGCACTGATGCGTCGTCGGTTCCCACTTGTGATTACGCAATACAGCACTTTGCGTCAATATTCATGAAACTAATTCAAAATGTTCGTTTCGATCAGTCGGTTGCAATACGTCAGTCTACTCTTTTGAAAGATGAGTTTAAATTTAAAAAATAATTAAAAACAATTCAAGAATGATCCTAAAGCTTGGTTCCCACTAGCGACGCAACGTAACGCAAACTTACGCAACGTAACAAAATGCCCTTCCAATAATTGTGTTTGCCCCCGCATGCGTGAAATCAAACATGCTTGTCGCGCGTCAACGTTAGCATGCCGTAGACTTTGACCTGGTTCACCCGGCGTACTTTTGAGTACGCGCTGTGTTATGTTACGTTTTCCAGCGGTGTTCTTTTACCTTGCGTTGTTGCGTGAAATCCCGTAGCGATGTTTGCAGCACTGTTACGTCGTCGGTTCCCACTTGTGATTACGCAATACAGCACTTTGCGTACAGTCGATACGTCGCTGCGTTGCGTTGCGTTCTAGTGGGAACCACGCTTTAACTAACCGTCGTACAGTAGGCCTAAACTCACTCATTTGGAGGCCTCTGTGTCTGTATGTTATAATTATCATTATTAATGTTTTCTTATCTACATTTACAGACATCGAATGTGAAAGACGGATATTGTTGAGTTTCTATAATAATTATTGTGTTGAAGGTTGAAAGTGGTACACATAAAAGGTAACTCGACTTGTTGATCTCCCTGTATTAACCGTCATTTAAAACCATTTTTTCTCTCAAGCTTACGCCAACAAATGTCAATTTTAAGCAAGTCAGATGAGCACGATCAAAGGCATGCAAGCGGCATGTACTTACTTAACGTAAAAAAATCTAAGAACTCACCAGTTTCATGCTAAATTCAGTGGCGAAGATCCTGGCATGTTGATCCTGATAAATTGATAGCGGATAAAGTCACACTCGCGTAAGTGTTAACAAAATCGTGATACTACTGGTATCAACAACCTACCGAACAAAGTTCAATGTTATCGTCGGTTCAGAAAATAAAACATATTCTCCTCGATAATGTTATGAATCATTGATTCTGTAATGTATATGGAGCTCATCGTAGTTGATAAAACATAGTTCAACAAAATGATCGACTTGTACAGCAGCAGGATATCACGTCGGTCCTGACTTCCTGACTACAGGAAGAGTTTGTGGAGCTAAGTGCCTGTTGCCCTAAGCTTCAAGTTCCATGAGACGCCCTCATAGGTACGACGCTGTGTCGATAATGGCTTGTATGGTTGTCATGCTGACAATATATTAATAGACCTGATGTCTTTAAAGTGATTTAAATAGTTGCATAAGATTAATTATGCACGCATGCCTACAGCATGAAACAAGTATTTATGCCTAATCAACAAAGCGGCACGACAATGGATGACACGGCGTAAATGATGCAAAACGCGTCATGGAACAACAAACGCAAGAAAACTAAAGCGTGGTTTCCACTAGCGACACAACGCAACGCAGAGCAACGTATTGAGGACGCAAAGTGCTGTATTGCGTAATCACAAGTGGGAACCGGCCGACGACGCATCAGTGCTGCGAACATCGCGCAGCAATTATTGGAAGGGCATTATGTTACGCTGCGTAGGTTACGTTGCGTCACTAGTGGGAACCACGCCTAAAGAGCACACTAATTAAAATCAATATAGGCCTATATCGTATCGTAATTCAAATAATTTAAAATTCTATTTATCCTATTGTCACAGTCTATTGAATCTTCGATTCATAAACAGGAGGATAATCTGGCTATAAGTAAAATTGTTTGACATTTTCCGGCCAATTTCATTTTTAAACCTTGCTCTCAAAACTATCCCATCTGCAATATCTGTAAGTTTTCAAATTAAAATTCACACAAAATAAAAATCCTCGAAATAATTAAATTGTCATAATGATACGATGATTTTGGCCGGATGTATAAAGGACATATCACAATGCAGAGCTACAGAGTTATCAGCGAATAAGATTAAAGGTGTTTTTACGGTGAAGAAATGTCGTAGTTAAGGTAAGCTTAGTTCCCACTAGGACGCAACGCAAGGACGAAATAAGGGGTGGAGGGGAAGGAAGAGAGATAGATAGAAGGAGAGGTTAGAGGAAGTAGGCTACAAAATGGATACGCCGTTCATCATGCATGTGATATTTATCTCGTGGTGGTAAAAAACCGGTTACGAGAACTTACTAATAACTCAGGACAAAGATATACAAAATATATTATTTGCGCATGGATATTATACTGTATAAGCAGCCCAGTTCATTATCGGGACTACTGACTGTATCGGTTTAAACAACGTTCATCCTTCTTGGTCGTCTCCGTCGCCCAAAACGAAAGGTTCGCTCATCATCTACGCGATTGTGATTTTATGTTCTTCTTTATAAACATTATTTATTTTTGCAATACAAACAATTATTATATGTTAGTAAGCCTTGCTTTTCAATTGATTAATTTGACCCTTTTGAGTATAAATATCTTTATAATTTATAAAAAAAACAATTAACTATCTAACCGTTTAAAAGAAATTGAAGTATTTCTGAATAGCAATCGATCGTCAAACTGTCTGAGAAATGTATTGCACAAAGTAGGCTTCCTATGCATAAGAATAAAAAGAAAACAAACCATCTTTTTACTATTTTTTAGTTATATATTTACATAAATGAGTTACTGTTGTCTGTTTGTTTTAGAGTTGTTGCTGTATGTATGTATACTCTGATATTTTAATAATGATATCTCTAACTCAAGAAGACAAACAGTGCTTCTGCTAATACGCCCACGTGTCATTCCGGCGATGTGTCAATAATTACGAAAACTGTAATTATCCTATAATATTGTTACTTACCGTCATGGCAGGTGATTTTTCTAATATTTCTTTATTTATACAAAAGGTTAATGAAGCCATTTCCAAATAAAACATCTTGATGAGATAATGATACGCGCGTACATTGTAATTACGTCACGCCATTAGACTACATTGTTAATTAAAATGAGCATTGTAAAATTGTTATGAAGTTTCTGAGAAATAAAAATGAATACATTATGTTGATTTTTACTTAAATGTTATGCTAGAATTATACTATAAATGAGAGTAAGCATCTAAAAATATCGAATAGAAGCGCCGCCTCGTTCTACAGTAAGAGGTGATGTTTTAACGAGCGAACTGGATTGCATTTTACGATGTTAACTTAATAAGCGTAATCTATATTCTACATCAATTGCAAATGTTTTGATACGAAACGTGCTTATGGTTCTTTTCTGTCCAGTCACATTTAAAAAATACTAAATGAGCAGTAAAAACTCCATCAAACACAAAAACATTGTGGCGTTATAAACGTATCTCATGGGATGATAGTCATTCTATCCATAAGGCTGTTATGAGAATTGAAACAACAGTAAAATGGGCGAGTAGATCTATGATTGGTTGAACGTCGCGCGACGTGCACGCCACGCACAGTACGTAAAATAATATAAACCAATCATGGGTGAGATCTATGGCGCGACGTTCACACACAGTACGTAAAATAAGGTAAACCAATCATGGGCGAGTAGATCTATGATTCGTTTAACGTCACGCGACGTGCACGCACGGTACGTAAAATAATGTAAACCAATCATGGGCAAGATATGATTGAGAAAACGTCACGCGACGTGCACGCACAGTACGTAACATATAATGTAAACCAACCATGTAAGTGAATAACAGCAATTAACACTGTAGGCCTAAACTAAACTAAATTTTACATTAAACACTTTCATTTTAAGGCACTTTGTAGACATATTTAATTTAAATCAATAAAAGTGTATTACAGCAGTATGCCTGTGTATTGTGTATGAGACAAATATATAGCTTACCTTCTGTGACGACATGAAGTAAACGAATATATATTTATATCCATTCCTATTCTTCTAATTACAGAGTTATCAGACAACACCAAGTTTTGTCAGACTTGCTATCCCAAAATGCACTGCTGCCTCTGAATGGTCAACTGTGGTCCGCCGCTGTTGTAACACGCGCGTGACATGATGTAATTAAATGGAAGAAGAATATACTAAATTTACACGTTTATTTGAAGCAGACAAACGGACAACACGTCAACAACACGTCAACATGTAATGTAACTCATCAATCTATAGAACTGGAAAAAAAAAAACCTGCTTTCCATGACAAGTCAATTCTCATGGCACGTAAACTTACAGTTATAATTATAAACACATAGCAAACATGAGGAAAATACATTAATAGGTCTATAAATAAATTAAATTATTAATTTCATTTTACATGACATAAATTATTAAAAACCGACTCATTTTAATTAGGCTGCTATAGTGTTGCTCGAAGCAAGGCATTGCCATTGATAAACAATTAAACACATGTTCAATCATGACTCCATCTTTCTTTTGAGTTGTATAGTTTTGTAACAAACTGCAATATTAGTCCCACTTCTCGATTGAAATGTATTGTTTGTTTATTAGTTCCTCCATTCCATGCTGTTTTCATCATCTAATGAAGCTTGGTTCCCATTGGACAAAACGCAAAGACGAAGCCCAACGTAAATTGATTGACCAATCCCAAGCGATAGATTATTATCCAAACTACCGCTTATCATTGGTCAGTTCGTTTGCGTTGCGCTTTCGTCCTTGCCTTGCATCTCCTAGTGGGGACAGCTAGCCGAATAAAAGAACATTTCATTCAAATCAGAGGTTTTATTTACATACATTTTTATTAGGCTAATTGCTAGTCATAATGTAAGCCTAATTATGGCCTAGTGGGTGGATGAACTGAATTGAAATATTTTATTTATACTGGGTGACATCTTCAGTCAAAGACTGGTCTTCCAAAGGGCCTAGTTATGATCAGTGGCTGTGATGTGCTAGTACACCGGGGTAACCCCCTACTTGTATCGAAAGATGTAGGCCTACTATAGGTTCATTAATGGAAATGTATAGATATAAATTGGCAATCTTACCTATATTTGTCGTCAAACCTTTGAAACCTCGTCATTGGCATAAACTGAACAAGCACAGCTATGAAAATACATTTTTATAATGTCCATGCACGACGGAAGTGCTTCAGGCAGTTAGAAATATGAAAAAAAAAAAGAGTTTCTATTATAGCTATCGCCACAAGGGAACAAGCAATCCGTAAATTCATCTTTATTATAAGAGAACATCTGCCTAATTGGACAGCTTATTTTTCTGATCGTAAACTGTATCGATTCTCTAGTATTTTGTTTAATTAGCTTGTGATTATAATCATTAAAACAATAATCATACAAAAAATATTTTACAGTAATGTAAAAAATGGTCACCTTCAAATCAACTAATGCATCTAAGACATCCTCATTTCCTATTTAAACGTATAAATAATTTTATTCTTTCAGAATTTTCGAAAATAAATGGTACCTTGATTCAATTCACCTATTTCTTTTCAATGTGATGCGCTTAATTTGTTTAGTGGGATGATGGGGTTGTCATAAGGAAGGCATGATAACAACCAATCGGGGTTGTAAGAACACCTTGTGGATTCAACAAATCACACTTGACATTTTCCTATCAATACTATCCCAGACATAATCTGTATACAATTCTTTACGTTAAACCAGTAATAGAAGCGTGGTTCCCACTAGCGACGCAACGCAAGGACGTAACGTAACGCAAGTGAATTGACCAATCACAAGCGATGGCTTATTCGCTTGTGATTGCTAACTGTCTTTAACTTCGCTTGTCATTGGTTAAAACGCTTGCGTTGCGTTTACGTCCTTGCGTTACGTTCAAGTGGGAACCAAGCTTTAGTACGTGTGTATTCAAATATTTAATACAAACCCAATAAAAACATTTTTTTGTAGACTAATCCCAGAAAGTTTGGATAAATTAATAAAAAACTATAATGTTGTGTAATATTTTATTTCAAAGAAGCATGTCTTTTAAAAACAATTAAAAAATGTATTTCTATAATATTATACATGTTGTGACATTATAATTGTCAATATGATAGGAATACTTAATTGAATCATGTTCATACGTACAAACGCACAGTTCATGCGTACATATAACGCATAGTTCATGCGTACATATAATGAACGATTCATGCGTACATATAACGCACAGTACATGCGTACATATAACGCAGAGTCCATGCGTACATATAACGCACAGTCCATGCGTACATATAACGCACAGTTCATGCGTACATATAACGCACAGTTCATGCGTACATATAAAACCAACACATAATAATAGGGAAATTAGCACAAAAATCGTCTAAAATAATATATCAGTATAATAGTGAATTCGATTAGACAGTTAACTATTAACAAGAACAATATGAGAAATATGAATGCATTTCAAAGTCAGATAAAACCCGTCGTTGATGACGTCACAAGGTCACAAAAGGTCACGAAAGGAAATATATAGCTTAATGAGTGTAGATTTCAATGAAAAACTCAAAGTAGGTTGTTAAAAGCAATATCAGTATTACAATATTAAAGTGGTGATCATAAAAAAAAATTGTAATCTGTCTTAAGATTGTTTTCTTAACCGAATGATAATCGCAAATGTGCTTTCTTTAAAACTCACATGGTCTTAATCTTGTTATAATGCTATTATAATAAACAACTGCGTTATCTTCAGTAAAAATAACATAAGTTAACATGAATTAAGATGTTGATATTGTTGGCAGAACATTAATAAATCCAGATTTAAAATGATAGAGCGTTTCAACCATCTTGTTTACATTGTCAACTAACAATTAATTTCTAAATTACCAGTTAGGAATTTAAAAAAAAAATGCTTTAAATAGATAAAATAAAAATACTGTGCCAGTATAAAAATGCAAAATATTTATGTTTTCTTTCTTATAAACAACAACAAAAATTACATATTTTTTACAATTATGTTACAGTTAACATGATGAAATTAGTACGCCGCTCTAGTAAAAGATAATAAATTAAGCTACAAAATGAAGATGAGTATAATGTGTAGATTAACCTGGTTTGCAACATTTAAACTCATTTGTCAATGGACATTATAACACGAATGATTTAATACAGTATGCAATACAATATGCATCAAAATAAATTACATATACATTTTGTATCTAAAAAAGTGTATATCTTAATACACTGTATATATAGTAGTAGACAACACAAGATGCATTCAAAATAATAATACATTTTGTATCTTAAAATGTGTATATGTGTTAATACATTGTATTATATCCGAAATTTGATGATATATTTATGCTAAGGCAAGTTCCAGTCAAAAATTTATATTTTTCAAATTTTACAACTGTAAGCAAACAGCAAGTACATAGCTATGTTAATGTTTTTTAAATCTGGTTTGGGAAAACACGTACAACTTGAAAAGTGAGGGGACAATTAATTATTACATGTCTACTCACAAAACATTTATGAAATAGAAAAACTATGTACACGATATTATATAATGGATATACGATATTTAAAAAGGAAAGGGCCACTAAACAAGTATAATAGAAAAATAAGATACCATGATTTGATGCACACAATGGCATCATTTTGGTTGGCTACGATCTAAAACAAAGTCTCCTTTATGATTAATAAAAAAATCACTAATGTAAACTAATGTAAAAAACTGTATAAAAAAGAAAATGATAAAATAAATATCTATTGTTATGGCATGGTGGTCTCTAAAATACTAACAACATACAACTTTAAATTTTTATATTAATTCTGGTTAATATAATAAAAATAGTTTTGTTTTTGAGGTGTTTTTTTCCATATTTTCTATAATATTTACAGTTACACAAACATTACAATTCACACATTATTTTTTACCACAAATTTCAATGGTATATATGTGAATTTATTATTAACTTAATACAATTAAATATACAGGTAGATCACAATGGCAGCTTATTCATTAATACAATAATTACAAATTTAACAAAAATTGAAAGATAACATAATAACACCTTATTTGGTATAAAATAAGAGACTCATAAATGGAAATAATGCACTTCTTCTCAATGTTTACTTAATTAAAATGTCTAAACTCAGAAAGACAATACAAGACAGGAGACAACTTTGTAAAAAAGTTAGTTCCTGATAAAAATTAGGAAATTTGATTTTATTTTGGAAAATCTGGAGACTGAGTATTTTGAGTGTCTATCTTGTTGACACTCAATATAGTCAGAGTATCACAGACTTGCATTTTAAAATATTTTAATAGTTTAACTTATTCAATATTTAATAAGTCTTACAGGATTGAAGATAATAATTAATATAATCTTTTTAATTTATTATTAATTACTCCTGTTATTAGAATTCATACATACATATTTTTTTAACACAAAAACAGAGTTGTTAAAAATTACACTAGTCTTTTTCAATACAGGTGGGTTTGAGCAATATCATAATAGCAGTTTTTCTGGGTAGAAATGTTTAAATTAAAACTGGTGGAATGAGTATGTTAATTATACAGCATTTTAAGACTTTTACGGCCAGTTAAATGTGCGTCCAACTATTTCATAAAATTTCTCGTTATACGGTTGATAAAACTTCTGCAGTTTCTCAATGACAGTTTGATCAATATCAGGATGTTTTCGTCCTTTGCTATTTGATAAACATTTAGAAGTCTCATCTTCTTTTTTCATACAATAAAATCCTTTTGTTTTGTTGAGGTATAAATTTTGATCCGAAATAAAATCATGTAAACCAAGAAACCGTTCGACATGTTTTAACTCGGGTAACGGATTTGAAATAAGCGCATCACCGTCTACAACGAGAATCTGGTTACCGCTGAAATATTGTTTCCAACGCTGGATATATTTTGAGTACATACTTATACGAACGGCTTTGTAGGAAGTGTTTATTTCACCATTTTGGATCACAAGATCTTCAAATCGCTCATGCGTTAAGCCTTGCTCAGTTTTGATTTCATGGATTTGTGTGTAGTCTGATATAACACGCAAAACTGGATCTCGAACAATTACAATTAATTTCATCGAAGCATTCATCTGATGGATTCTACCAGGGGCTTCTTCCGTGATAAAGTATGCGGGACTTTTTTCAATAGTCACCTGATGTGGGTAGGAGTACGGCATTTTACGACGATACCACTCGAGTCCTTGGCGATAGTTTTCCTCCTTATCAAAGTAGTGAACTTCTCTTCCGCATTTCGCGACGTCAGGATGTATTGCAATCAGTTCTAGCAATGCACGAGTGCCACCTTTACGAACACCAATTATAATGGCTTGAGGAAGCCGTCTTTTCATTCCTTTTTGATGACTATCTTCCAAGCGATCGAATTTGTTGTTTTGTTGTTTCATTCGGTTGGCTGCTATAAACCTGTTTCGTTGCTGCTCTGGTTTCAGATAACAGATTACATGTTTTAAAGATACATCTTGGCCAAACATGAGCAAAGTAATCAGAATTGAACCACAGATGGTTAAGATTAGAAAAACCAATTTCTTTTTACTATTAAATAATTGGAATCCATAAGAGGCCTTATCAACATGTTCCTTCATGATGCCAAAGATTCAACCTATATAAGTGTAAAAAAAAAACACAAATTGGTATTTCTAAATATTATTAGTTATAACAGTAATGCACTAGCTAGGGCTACTCTTCTTATATTAATTATTAATAATTATACAATCCAACCCCGGGAGAGGTGTCATTTTTTTAGAATAAAATTACTCTAGTCTAAGTAAGAATAGCCTATTATTATTATTTAGTTCAGTTCAGCTGTGAGGTAAATGTAGGGGGGTAATTAGGTAGTGGTTTTATATAGATGTTATGCGCGATTTGAACGATTTGCGCAATTTGAAATTGCGCAAAAAAATCCTTGCGCAATTTCAAATTGCGCAAAGAATTCTTGCGCAATTTAAAATTGCGCAAGGATTTTTTTGCGCAATTTCAAATTGTGCAATCAACTTGCGAAATTTCAAATTGCGCAAGAAAATCTTTGCGCAATTTTAAATTGCGCTGCACAATTTGTAAATTGTGCAAGATAGTTCTTGCGCAATATGACACCTTTGCGCAATTTGAAAACGAACTGTAAATTTTCCCATACATGGCTAGGCTAGGCAGAGGAGTTTAAAATTTAGTATTTTATTATATAAATAATAAGACCATTTCAATGAAGATAATGTTTAATACTCCCTTTTTAAGTTTTTAATATTAGTTTAAGCTAGGCCATGTAACCTAGTCAGTATCAGTAGTCCAGACCCTAGCTAGGCTAGAGTAGTAGGCTATAGCCGGCCGCCCCCGCCCCGCGCCCGCCTGGTGGAACACCACCGCTTCGTTTTCCTTCGTCGGTTCTTCGACGGTATGCTAACTTTACTTATAACAATATTTGCACTACTAAAATAAGGAAATGCGATATTTATCTTTAATTTTGAATCATTCTTAGAAATTACTATAAAAATATGGGTGTGGATGATTTCACAATCTGTCGAAAAACCTTGCGCAATTTGCAGATTACTTGCGCAATTTAATACGTTGCTTGCGCAATTTGAAACACATGTTTCAATTCAAATTGCGCAAGGATTTTTTTTGCGCAATTTCAAATTGCGCAAATCGTTCAAATCGCGAATAACATAGACATACACTGGGCCTATAGGCCTATAGCTAGTCCATCTACTACACGCCTGTACGGCAACATACCGAGAGATTGGCATCCTCCAGGCGGCCAGATCAAAAAGCCAAGCGCCGAGCGGTCTAATAATGATAAAGACTAGGCCTAGGCTATAATGAGGATGGCATGTTTAAACAAAAATAGCACAGGCGTGTTGTAGGAATACCTACCACTATAATAATATTTCTATTAGCCCATTAATTAACATAAACAACCATCCAAATTATAATTTCTTTTGCTCCCATCTGTCACCAAAAAGTTTCTACTTCCTAGCGCCCTCTCTCTTCTTTTTTTCCTTGACCTTTTTATTTTTTTATACGACGTTAATGTCATACTAAAAGTATATATTAAAAAGAAGATATCTCAATATCCTGAATTAATAGAAAGACATACATACTAAAAATAATATCTAATAAAAACAAGTTTTTGATTAATTTTTTTACGTACTTAATTCAGAGAATGAAAAGAATAATTATTTCCAAATCGGTCAAAGGTTATAGAAAGACGCCCTCTTTTTGGAAATCTCTTCATACTATTTGGTTTGCGTGCATGTGAGTTGCTAGTTAAAATCATTAAAAATCACAGTAATGATGCATCATTTATTAATATAAACAATATGAAATATAAGTTGAATAATGTGGTATATATTTGTAATGTTTATTTTATTTGTTTATGTTTTTTTATCTATAGCGAGGACGTCCGCTAAATTAACAATATGTCTGATGCGGAAGGGTAAGTGGTGAACATGTACCGTGTTGAATGATGGCCCAGTACGTTTATCCCTGCCCACTTTTAGATTGAACCAGAATGTTTAAACTAAACCGTCAATAATGTATTATTTATTTAGAAAAATGAATGATACTGACGGGCCTAGATGCCAACTGAACCACCTATAGCCTAGCTAGCTAGGCCTATGTATGTATCTATCAGTATCAGATCCTATTGAGAAATACACAAAAGAGAATATATAATGTATTATAGGCCTAGGCTATCTATTTGAATATGTTATCGTAAATAAATTTATATAGGAGATACGGTACCGTAACAAATTGTGATTGCATTGGTCCTCGCACACACAACCATAAAAATCTAAAATTAACAATACCTCCCCACCTCGTCCAATATTTATGATTAATTTGTTACTATTTATAGAGATGACGCTCCCGTAGCTGCCCCAGCAGCAGCTGTTGGTGGCCCCATGGATGTAAACACCGCTCTACAAGAAGTATTGAAGACTGCCCTCATTCACGATGGTCTAGCCAGAGGCCTGCACGAAGCTGCTAAGGCACTTGACAAGTAAGATTCTGAAAACATTCCTTCAGTTTGACCAGTGTCCAACCAATCATTGATGGATTTCTATCGCTGTCTGAACAAAAAACAAATGAACTCTTACACAATTTGTGTTTTTGTATAAAAAAGGCTTTTTTACTGATGATTTTGAGTGTTCTTAGCTTAAATATCGTAACAAGAAATTGAACCCAAGTTCTGTTTTGTATTGTATGTGCAATCCTGTGATGAATGGCACAAGCTCCCTCATCTTATGATCAGTGCTGAGTCTTGCCCATATCTCTCCAAACCATGTCTGAGGATTTTACTGCAAAGCCATCTTATTCATACATACAAACATCTAACTAAACAAATTCTTACCTTAGTACGAACATTGTAATGTTTTTGTGTTAATAAATTTTAAAACAAGTCTGAATAACATAATATATTGATATAACATCGGTATATGCACATATATTTCTAATAAGGTACAAAGATAAATTAGTTTGTGAAAGCGTGATTCTCTAAGATTAATATCTGTAATGTTTTAAATTTATGTTTTACATGTAAATCTGGTTTCAGCGATATTTAGAAAGTAACATTACATAACTGTTACCAGAGAATACTTTTTCTTTCTGAATATTATTACTAGTTGTATGATTACATTTCATTGACTATATTAACTTTAAACTGGTTTGTTTTTGTAGGCGTCAAGCTCATCTTTGTGTGTTGGCCAGCAACTGTGACGAACCACAATACAAAAAACTTGTAGAAGCACTTTGTGCCGAGCACAGCATTGACCTTCTGAAGGTGATAACATTCGTTTTCTATTCTATGATATTGTATAGAGAATACAAATTTAGTTTGTGATTTTCTTTAAAATGATGTTTTGCAACCGTTTCACTAGCAAATGAAATGGTAAAGTCTAGTGGAAAACATGATTTAGAAATATGAAGTTGTTATCCTGTGATGAATGGCACAAGCTCCCTCATCTTATGATCAGTGCTGAGTCTTGCCCATATCTCTCCAAACCATGTCTGAGGATTTCATTGCAAAGGCATCTTTTATGCTTATGCTTACGTACAAACATCTTACAACAAAATTACATTTTTTTTTTATGAAAACTGATTTGTATACCAAATACAGTTGTATTTCAACATGTTTTCTAACTTGTAGGTTGACGACAACAAGATGCTTGGTGAGTGGGCTGGCTTGTGCAAGATTGATCGTGAGGGCAAAGCAAGAAAGGTTGTTGCTTGTAGTTGTGTTGTGGTCAAGGTACTTTCATTGGTTAATTTCTTACTATAAATACCCAGCTTTGAAATTGACAGTTTAACAATCTGACACAGGTGTACTGGCCCATAATATCATCATATCATATTTATTATTTATTTTCCATATTATACAATAAAAAGACTGGAAGGAGGAAATAATTTGAGATTTTTTAACTTTAGGAAATAGTTGGTTGTGGGCGAAATGAATTCACTGAAACACGACGAGTAATGTTATAATTCATTTAGTATAGATTGAATTGTTGCCATGGTTACTGTCTGCATACATAATGTGCTTCTAGTCCAAAAATTGTTCTTGTTAATCTTTATCTTATTACCCTAGCAGCTTTTATTTTAAATATATTGCAAAGAAATGCATAAATTTGTTATTGTGAAATCCTATGATGAATGGCACAAGCTCCCTCATCTTATGATCAGTGCTGAGTCTTGCCCATATCTCTCCAAACAATGTCTGAGGATTTCACTGCAAACACACTATTTTACACATGTTTATTTCACATTAAATCTAACCTCGTCATCAATCTTACATTTTCTTGCAGGACATTGGCAAAGAAACCCCAGCCATGGATGTCCTAACCGAGCATTTCAAGAGCCAACACTAAACCATCTAACAGCTGGATTGCAATTTACAAGTTGTAAAATGTAATTTAATAAATATTTCTTGTACATCTGTGAATTGTCTCTTTGATTTTTATTTATCTTTGCTGTTAATAGTCGTACATTGATGGTTACTTATAATGCATTCACACAGAACAGATAAATAACAACATGCAAAATAATGTTGTAAGCTAAGGGGATTTATTTACTGAATACAGTACCACTTATTGGGGGAAATCCATAATGATTATTAAAGCATGTTTTCCACTATATGAATTCAGTAGCAATTTATCCAATCGTGGACCTATAATTATAGAAATTACAGAAAAGTCCGCCCCACCTTTTCCATTGCAGTACAGTAGCGAATAGCTGCGATTTTCATTTTCATCGCATGTCTGCTGAGCTGCTTGATTTGTAAATGCAAGCTTTGGTTGTGAAACTACTAATTTCACTGAAGTGGAAAACTCTTAACAAGAATTCATAGCAGAAAGGGGCTATGAATGAATAACCTGCGACTTGCAGCCCACTGGGCTTAATTGCACACAGGTGTGGACGACGCATACCACAACTTTCGACTCCCCTAAAGATCCCTTCGTGTTGAGTGCTGCCACCAAACAGAGCCTGTTCATCTGTCCACGACCCCTACTCTTCCGAAAGCGCACACGAGCCAGATGTGTACACTGGACCTGCAGTTAGTCCTTATCCTAGAAGACTATCAAAAGAATTGTTGCGAATACTTTTCTTGTGATAGTTTTGTTAAAAGGGAAATGTTTCACTTCAAGTGTAATTGGTGAATATGGCCTCCGTGTTCCAAAGCTAATACTCTCTACAGTATTGTAACATGAGTTTCCTAAAACATGATACAGTAAGGCTCTGTCTACACAATCAAATTTTATGTGCTTATATGGACATGATATATCGCTACCATATTTGGCCACATCACACTTTTAGCTGACATTGGTTGAGGAAGTGCTATTCAAGACAAAACCAATAAAAACAACTAGTGTACAACAACCTATATGCCACTTAATTGTATTACTACTGTATTAATATAAATGGTTAACAAATTTCATTTTTATCTATTTTCTTTATCTATTTCATGATCAAATTATTTCTTTGCAAAAATGTTTAAAAACAATTAACTAAAAATGGTTTAAAAGAGAAAGATTATTTTATTTATTAATAATTATACAGTATTTATTTTTAATTCTCCCCTGCACCAATTTTAATGACCATTATACACTGTTTTGTACAATGCTATTTCCTGGTTTATTTTACATCAACATTTTTACACTCGTGCTAAACAGCGCATAGAGACTATTTGTATTTTGCGCTATATAAATTTAAAACCATTAAACTATTAAAATGAACTGATCGGTTCCAAATTTCAGGTCAAATAATCTATAAAAAAAAAACTAATAGAAATAACAAATTCATTAATTTACACAAATCCATAAAGTAATTGCTTTGATATTAATATTTACAACAATAATGAACATTTTAAATAATTAAAAAAATATTTAGAGTAGGAATAAAATACTATATCTAGTACTATAATAATAATGACAGTTAAAAATCTGTCATTTGTGGCATTTTTTTTTTTTTTTTTTATTATAGTGTCATTTTTATATACAAAAACTACACCAACTGAAGATTTGAAAGTAAAGACTATATTTGATTCGTTTTATACTCTCGCTATAAGTACAACAAATACAAACTGATTTGAATTGAAAGAGTCGACTGGTGCAATTCTAAAATTTGCAAAACAGAAAAATAATACAATACTATTGATTAAATTTGAGTCTATCAGGAAATTCATAAACCTCTATTTTAACTACAGTACTGTAAAATCATAAAATGATTACATACAGCAAAATAGTTTAATTTAAATTAACACAAATATTGCATTCTATAGATTGGAATGATTTACTTATCGAGAATCTTTGTGTATTTTCAATGAAATATAATTTTTGCTAACTATCAGCAATTTAAGACTAAATACTAGGTTTGTTTAAAAAAATTAAAATGGATGAGAAAATAAAAATACCAAAAATAGTACATAAAGTATTATGTAAAATTTAAAAGAAAGGGGGAGAGCAGTGCAATTTTGACTGCAGTCACTGGATCCAGCCTTGAAACAGGTGGATAACCCTCAATGATAAACCAGCCTAAGCGGTGCAGTAATTAAATTTAAACATTGGCGTTATTTTCTCTCTACAGAAGTCAAAGGCCAATTACGGTTTATCCATGTAAGCTAGGCATGATATGGTGATAACATAGAAACATTGTCATTTCTAATCTATTGAATCAAAGTCAACGCTAGCAGAATTTAATTTGGGAAGTGTTACTGAAATGGAATGGTTGATTGGTTGGTGGTCATGGAATGTGCTCCATTTCCTACCCATTACATGATTTAGCATTAATATCTCTTTCTCCGTCCAGGCTTTTCTTTCTTCTTTCTTCTTTTCTTTCTTCTTCTTCGTATCTGAAGCTGCCGTGTCTTTTTTCCCCTCCGCCTCCTGTCTGGCTCTAATGACGTCTGCCAGCCTACCGCTTGATATCAGGTCTGTCACATCAAACAATGTCTCCATCACATCTTCTTTAGAACCACCTAGTATTTCATGAGGGGCATCTTTTTTTAGAAGCTCCATAAACTCTTCAAAGTTTCTAAATGTTTTAGGCGTCTTCAAATTTTGCCGGATCTCACTTTCCATTTGATCTTTGACCGACGTAGCAGACTCTTTCGTTTTCTGAGGCTTGTTTGCTTTCTCAGAACCTGTTGCCTTCGGAGATTCCGATGTTTTATGAGACTCTTTCTTAGACTGTTCCTCGAAATGTTTTCTATTTATACGAATTTCTGCTATCTTGCGTGGTTCACCATTTGCCATGGCCGTCATCGGTTCGATGGTTAATTGATTAGACTGCAAGAGGTCGTCTACGACGTCGGTAAATTTCCTCGTCGTTTGCGATTGAATCAGGTCAGTCATACGTGTTGCAAATGTTTTATTTTCGAGATCTCTTTGCATCTTTTCAACCTCTTCCTTTGACAAAAAATCATTGCTGTTCCCAGTCAGCTCTGTTCCTAGGTTTTCGTAGTAATTCTGTTCAACATCTGGTGGAGGGTATAAAGGTAAACCTTTCTGCACCTTTGACTTGTAAAGTAGGCTTTTCTCATATGGATAACGAACTAACATCTCTCCTGTCGTTTTTTTGTAGTAATCAAATCCATATTCTACACTTTTAATTCTATGGTTTTTATGGCCGTCACATTCCTCACAGATCACAAGTTTGCATGTATAACAAAACCCACTTAAAGCGAGATTGTGTTCAACACAATCAGGCTCTTTACCTGTGACTTCTTCTTTGTATTTTGTTACTGTACTGACGCTGTGGTTTTCTCTGCCTTTTACTTTATGACACACCATTAAACACAACTCGCACAGATACACGTCACACTTGTAACAGAATACATCGGGCTTCAGGCTACAAATTTTACAGAGGGAATCATCAATCTGTTTTCCTGCAATTGCCACACATATGGTATGATAACTAAAACTATTCTTTGGCAAAAGAGAAAGATCTCTACCACCTGGAAACTGCTGCATACACAGTGGGCACACCATACCATACTCTCTGACAAACCCATACAAGCAATGCAAACAAAAAATGTGAAGACACGGTAAGGTTGTTGGTCTATGCAGGCATTTAAAACAAATGCGACAGATGATGTACGTTTCATCGACACCAGTGAGTTCCTTCATAGAACATTCGATCACTTGTCCAGAAAGTCTATCTTTGCCCATATGGAATTTATCAGGCACCTGTAACAAAGGAACAATTTTAATTTTAAAAAATGTATTGAATGCAAATTTGTAATTGAATTCAGTGCATTTGTATATGAATGTGGTGCATTTTGATTGAACTCAGTGCATTTTGATTGAACACAGTTCATTTTGATTGAACTCAGTGCATTTTGATTGAACTCAGTTCATTTTGATTGAACTCGGTTCATTTTGATTGAACTTAGTGCATTTTGATTGAACTCAGTTCATTTTTATTGAATTCAGTGCATTTTATTTATAATTTGAGAATGAATTTGAATACACTGCATTTTATTACAATGTTCATTTCATTATTTTATTATTTTATGAATTAAACAGGATTGTTGGTTAAAAACTTACTTTGTATTTGAAGACATCCTCAGGTATTACCGACTCCTGGTTTGGATTTATCATAAGTATTTGAAGACCTGACATGCCTGTAATGGTTTCTGTTGGAAATTGTAACAAACATGTTACTGTTTAGTGTTAGTGTTTTCTTTCGATTAGATTAGCCTTCTTTAGGCCTAGCTAGCCTAGGCTAGTAAAGTAGTAGGCCTACCTAGAATAAAAATGATGATTCTGGATGGTTGTAAATTGACAATCTAAATAATCCACCCAGCAGATTTGGCCGTATTTAGGCCTTCAAAACTTGCCACACACTTGCTACAGCCTAGGCCTAGCTAGGCTAGCCAGGCCCCCCACCTTTCCGTCCGTCACTCTACATACGCGCGCTTGAATTGAATGTTTTGATGCAAAGCGGGAAGGAAAAATCACTCACCTCCAGCAAGCTAGGCCTGCAACGTTCTATAAAACTTAAAGTGTTGTTTTTGGAACTACAGCCTAGACTAAAGGGTTAATGTTAGATTTCAGGTACATCTAATTGTATAATTGGTGGTAAATTCCGAAACCTATTCATGGACAACATTTCAAGGAAGGTCTCTTTATTTTACAATTCTTAAAATAGCAACAAACATATGGAACGTCAAGTAGGAAGATTAGGCCTAGGCACGTGATTTAACATTTATGAAGTTTAACATTATTTTCAGAAAGCAAACTCACTGTTTATTGAGTAGTAAATTAATATTCACAATACTAGTACTTAATTCAATTGTATATTTATCATTAATATTGATATAACCTGACTGTAATGAATCCATACGAAAAATGTGAAAAGTAGCGTGCCATATTATTTGAATGCTTAAAAAAACAAAACAGAGGGCGCTAGACGCCTTTTTGCAAAAAAGCCGACAATAGTTTTCAGCCCAACTTTTTTTTCTTTATTCGATATCATAAATTTTATGTTTAGCGCCCTCAATTTCAACAGATGCAACGGACCTTAATTTTCTGAAGTTACAAAGGTACAATAATAATGGTTGAGAGCATGCAGAGTATTTTATGTTTTTGTGGGTTTTTTCTGTGTTATTCTATGAATAAAGTTGATTATTTACAGATTAATCATCAATCAATCGCAGTAGTCTGCCTTTTCAGAAATTAATTCTCATCATGCAATTTTATTTTTCTTGAAGAAATTGATCGACAGGCAGATTATTATTATTAAACAATGTTTTATTTTAAATTCAGATAAGAGTCGTTCAAATGATAATGTAGATCAAACTAAGGATCGTATCAGTCGATTGTGAAAAAATGTTCCACCGCCGAACCGATCGAAGTGTATCCTGTTCAGAATTAGTGTCAACAAACTTTTCGGAGAATTATGCAGGATTTAAAAACGAGGAGTAAAAATAAAGGATTCCCAAAACAAATGGCCATATGTAATCAACGATTACATATGTAATCAACGATTATTAATGAATTATTAAATGCTTGTAGTTTTCAAATACTGTGACAGTGCCTACTTAAGTGTTTTCGTTAGCAACTATAAATTCATAGTAGGCTATCTAAAGCTCTGTCCACACTGTCAAACTAGTTTGACAAAAAAGTGTGATGTGCCCAAATATGGTAGTGATATGCCTAAATATGACAGTGATATGGCATCATGTCCATAATATATGGGCGCATCACATTTTTTTTCACATAAACTAGACTGAGTGTGATAGTGTAGACGAGTTTAGTCATGAAAACCACTTTCAGTAATTTCCTAGTACAGTATTTTAAAATCAGCCTTAGATCAGAAGTCATTTGTCTGAATAATGTCAGTAATTTCTATAAAAATTACGACGTTCTTTAAGAAACTAAACAATATTATTAAAGGTTTTTCCCACCCATTACATCTCGAATATACAACTAACTGTACGGCCGCTTACACCGACGTACGTATAGGCCTACTATAAGAATGAAAATGAATTTTAAATTAATTGAATTAACTATTTTATTTTTTAATATAATGCTTTTGACCAATGATTCCTTGCAATACCTGATATTTTAACTTTTTTTTTAGTTTTCTCAGTTTTTACCTTTGTATATTAATTATTATTTTGCTTGTTTAGCATTTTTGAAAAATTTACGTTTGATTTCCAAAGTGACAATAGATATATTTGTAGGAAATTGTATTTGGTACAAAAAATTTTACATTTTTTTTTAAATAAGGAGAATGATAAATAAGTCGAGGGTAATGTGGCTGTTTTCGTTAAGAGTTTTATACACTGTTCCAATATTTATTCACCTGGTTGCGTCAGAGTTGGTGGTATATGGGATTATTTTGTTATGACTCAACACTAGACATTGGGCGTTAGTTGGTTTAGACGGCGTTTTACATTATTGATTGTCAGATTAATACGAGACTCCTCCTGATATTGTTGCCTGTGTGCTACGCGGGTACGGTGTATATAAGATTGTTGACTTCCGTGTTTGTTTGTCACATTTTTCATAAAACATTGGAATTTAAAAACTCATGTTCTGAGAGGATTTGTCACAGGAGTAAGTTTATATCAGTGTGTGTTTATACACATTGATTTGCGATGGGTCTGTGTCACTGTTCTTGTGTAAAGAACCCAGGCGATCCATCTTCTCCGAGAAGAAATGGCCATCAAAGTCCAAACCACCACAGAGGTGGCAGTAACCCGGCATCTGTGCACTCGCCTAGCCCAGCAAATAGGCCTAGCATTCCTGGTGGCTGGAATACGAACTCAAGTACACCGAATCCAAGCCCAATACATTATCCAAATTCTTCTATTATTCCAGATAATTTGAAAATATATATTGCGTTATTTGATTATGATGCTAGAACTGCTGAGGACTTAAGTTTTAAAAAAGGGGATCATTTGGAAGTTGCAAATGACACAGGCGATTGGTGGTTAGCTAGGTCTCGTTCGTCGGGAAAAGAAGGATATATACCATGTAATTATGTAGCCAAAGTACAATCTTTACAATCAGAACCGTAAGTGTAAATTAACAGTGTATTCATGTTAAGTAAACGTGTTTTTTTTCAGTATGATGATGATTGAATGTGATTATGACTGCCTAATTTAATAACATCGTTTAGTTACTACGGGCACCAACAAATTCAGCAGCATGATTTTATATACAAAACTTAAAAGATGTTCCTAAACAAAACCCCATATTTTATCCTACCTGCTCAACTGTACTAACACATAAATAATCTCTTTCACTCAAATAAACAATGTACAGTACTGTATACCCTACAGCTTAGAATACAGTATAACTACAGATAGAACAGAATGCTTTATGTTACAGTAAGTATTAAACTAAGCATTAATATGTGGTCATACTAATCTGCGACCGATAGTATATGTTATTTATATGCGCTATTGATTGGTAAATTTAACTTATTATACATATTTTTCTTTCCAGAAACAAGTTAAAATCGGTTAAAAATATATAAACTTTTCATTTGTTACAACACGTAAACAACAACAAGACATCACAGAGAGGTGGTCTTCAGATTTGGAATAAACCTAAACTGTATTTTGACAGTTTTTTATTTATTTAAAAATAAAACGTGCAATAAAGTATCACAGTAACATTCATTATCAAAATAACATTCCATATAATGTTAGTATGTAACATGTTATTATCATAAAGCCATACCAGTTGTAGATTATGAACCATAATATGTACAGGTATTGTTACTTTACCTTGCGGTTTTCCTATACTTTTTTTGGAGTAACACAGTGTAAATGCTAAACATCTTTTTTAAATTGTCAACTCCTTGCCTATTTAATGTAATTCTCAGTACATCAAACACAAAGCAAATAAACAGAGGAGAGAGAGAGACAACTCTATATTTAATTATCACTTTTTCCCCTTACTGCATAAGGTATAAGAAGGTGCAAATTTTTGAACAATTTTAGAAGACCACCATTATACTGTACAATTAACACTGTCACCAATCTTCATCAGAAACAGGTGAAAGTGATACCGAAACAACTTTACTTCTACAATCTGTAAAATTTACATGACCTGCTTTTAAAACATAATTTCAGAGCAATTACCAATGTCATGTGTCTATGATGTCTCTGCTTTTACTATTTATTTGTCTGATGGTCTGTCCTTATTACAGTTTACAGTAGGTCTACTATAGACATGAAGGTATGAAATACTGTACAGCAGTACCATACCAGCAGTACCTCCATACCAGCAGTACCTCCATACCAGCAGTACCTCCATACCAGCAGTACCTCCATACCAGCAGTACCTCCATATACATGGCCCAGTCTTATTTCTAAAAGTATAACCTTTTTTTTTTTAAAGATGGTTCTTTGGTAAAATTAAAAGAGCAGATGCAGAGAAGAAGTTATTGTTACCGCAGAATGATCACGGAACATTTTTAATTAGGGAGAGTGAGAGCAGAAAGGATGATTATTCTTTATCAGGTATTTATCTATCATTTATTATTATTAATATCAATCAATATTTTATTTATTCAATCATTGATTTTCATCAGTACTGTAGTGTTAAAGAAGAAGGAAAGCAACCACCTGTAATTTACATATTACATGTCTAATCTGCACACATGCCTTTATAGAATCTAACAACAGCTTGCGCTGCCAAGATAGGAACTCGTAACAGTCCTTTGATCTTATGTCTGGCTGTTACAAATACTACAATGCTGTACTATTTACATAATTGGCGGTGCGTGTCTGTTACTGTAAGGGGAGAGGAATTGATCGCAGCCACAGATATACCCTTTGATCTCCGGAGTTCACCATCCTCCTGTAAGATTGCCTTGATAAAACGCACACACACAGTAAAGTGTGCTCGGCGGAGGTGTGATCAGAGGAACACCAATCTTCAATTCATCATTCATACTTTATTACAAAAATCCATAAAATAAAATGACAACGTCAAAGACTGAAATCGGTGTACAGTACTGTATCACATACCACTTACAACAAAAGTCTTCATACTGTACCTACTGTACCACCTTTAACTAAGGCCTTCAACTCAGCCTACTTTTAGCACCCACCCAAGGAACTGCTAATAATAGCGGGATGTATCAATTGTTTATTTGTCCACACCCACTCACCACCTCTAACTTTTGACACCCATTATTCCTAGACTTTTCTAGCTACTGTAGAGTTACAAGTGTAAAACTAAAACCTTTAGGCTTTAATCTATGATTTCCTAAAGTATGGTCATCTTGTTTGGTAACTTTGTACTACTACTACTAGTTCATTTGTTCATTTTCTTAAGCTTTCACTTTTGTGACCATCAATTCTTCTTATTGTTTATTGAGCTATCTCTGGTGGTAGTCTCTCGCTAGTTGTGTTTTAAACTCATTAATTCTAGTGGAAAGTGTTGTACAATGGTTAGATAGTGGATCAGGTTTAGCACTTGATTAAAGGGGAATTCCACAAAAAATGTACTGTATTTACTTTCTTTACTACTTTTCCAATGTTGATAGGTCCAAAGCTATTTGTATGCAATGTTTAAGACAGCATCTAGCCTACAGTAGATGCCACAGTAACTGTAGTGAGGGATCCAAAAATAGCCAAGTCACTGTTTTTTTAATTTCAAAAACCTTTACCTGATTGCACTGTGCAACATGCCTGTGTGTGTGTACTGTAGGTCATTTTTTAGCATGGTGTTAACATTATTGATTTTTTGAAGCAGTTAATCTATTTTTAGATATGATGTAATTTAATTAAATTAAATGTTAATTTATTATGGTGGTTAATATGATTTTTTAGGCAAATTTACTACTGATTGATACAGTACTATACACTGTACATAAAATGTTACACTTTTTTTTAAACAGCAGTATGTCTCATATTTACGGCCCTCATGTTGGTAACTTTCCAACTGTTAAACAAGAAGCCCCAAACAGAATATTGACTACTACTACAGTAGCGTATAGAAATCTATTCTTGTGTCACATGTACTACTATAAAACATTGTTTTAAAAAAATGGGCATGATCTTGAAAGAGATAACAGTACTGTAACTTACATAGTAATTTAATTTATTTATACAATACAGTAGTACTGTAGGACAGTCACGGTTACTATTTAAAAATGTTTTTAACTCCAAAATTTTCTATCTACGTTTTTGACAAAGTAATAAAATGCATATTTTTCAAAATGTTATAACAATAACATCTGCGGGATTTTAAAAAATTGTTCGAATTAAATATACTGTATTTATGTTTCTGCCATAAAACAATGACTTCATACTACACAGATTATCTCATTGAATAATCAATTGCATACTATTACAGAGTAAATAATTCTCAGTGACTCAGTTCATCGTTCCCTCCAATATTATTATTAGTAGTGCGTTCTCTCGTATTGTATGGTAATTTTAAATGTTTAAAGTATCATCAATATTTGTGGCAAAACCACAATATAGAGTACATTATAAAATGATCAATGCGTTTATCAATTAGTCATACGGTAGTTCATCCTTTGGTTAGAACATACTGTACTGTAAATCCTGAGGTTTTTAGTGTTAAAATCAATTCTATTTCAGTACAATTTGTATTTTTTTATGATGACAATGCCTCTTTAAGGTAAACTGCATCTTGCACACGTTTCGTTATTGTAAAATGACAAGACTTGTCTGGACTTGCTTTAGTCTCCGATCATAATTAAAGATGCTTTACAATTACTGTAGTGTTGCGGGAATTGATTCACATGGAATATTTTCTCCATATATTGTTTTTCAAGCAAAATACAATACTATCAGACACCTGAGTTTATTTAATGAACTAAAAAACCGTAAAAAAAATGAAATGCTTTAAAAAATAAATGATTGAATCAATAAGAATGTTGACTAAACAGAAACAACTATGTTGTACAACAATGACTGTATTTAATTAATCTAATTACTTAATAAGACAATTATGGTTTTTTAATAAGATTTATTGCGGCAATTTGTACATAATTTAGCATGTTATGATTGCTTTTAAATACAGTGATATTCTGTTTTAATCTTGTTTCTTTGTTGTACTCACAGTATTCAATACGTAGCAAGTTAAACTTCAACTGCATACAGTCTTTGTTCAAGATTTTATGGCTGTGACCAAGAAGCACAGCTATGTGCAGAACAATGCAGCTATTACTAGAATAATGAATATATTTAATAACTAAAGGTCACAATGATTTGTAAACATTAGAGACTACAACAGTAGCCTTGACATTGAATTCCTTCTTTAGTCTTACAGTTCTTATTCAATTCTTATGTCTTATTGTCTGTCATTTGAACTGTACAGTATAGTTAAATCATGGACCTATAAATGAATCTAATTTATAGGTTAAATTATCATATTACAGTGTGCTATTTCTATTCCATTATTCTTCAAAATACATCGTGTTGTTGCTAATATATTTTACATTCTTTATGACAATTGAATTAATTTTTTGTTAATGTTACAAATACACTTGGAATTATCCCACTAATAATAATAAAGGGTGTGGTTAATAGACTGTTCCATTATTTGTCAATTTATTCAAAACCAAACAAAATTCTGCTTTTTAATACAGTAGACCCTCTTTTCGAAGAGCGAGCAGAGAGATCGATTATTGTCCATTTACTGTTTAATGTAATTTTTTAAGCATTTGGAGAAAGAATATTGTTTTATTAAGCATAATAATTTACATATCGTTAATGTACAGCAGCTCAATCACAATCACATATGTCAGTCAATTGATGTACTGTACACTGTACACTATACATTCAAGTATTTGTTTTATTAATATTGATTTATTTAAAGTTGTCAATTTCTTTTGTTTGATTTTTGTGGATTATTATTCTGAACAAAAGAATAAATTGGCATATTTATAACTTTGAATTGATTGAATACTGCTAAATAGAATACTATGTACAATATAAATTAATACATGGCTAATCTTTTGAACTGAGGTGTCTTGCCCAGAATGTACAGTTAGGCCTACTGTACTGACAAAACAATGTTAGACAAGAGTTGCATGCACATTACTGATGGCCATATTCACAGAGTAGGAGTTAGTACATTTACTAGAGTACACCAATGCTCTGTCTACACTATCAAACTAGTTTGACAAAAAAACTGTGATGTGCCCAAATATGGTAGTAGTAGTGATACTCAAATATGGTAGTGATATACTCAAATACGGTAATGATATGATCTAACTCTATCTACACTGTCATTGTATCAAACTACAGTAGTTTAACAAAAAAAGTGTGATTTGCCCAAATATGATAGTGATATGACATCATTATGTCCATGTATGGGCACATTTTTCAGGGCTTTTAAATAAGTGTTACTCATCTACATGCACTGGCCTCAAGAAAGACAGTACTTAAATTAACACAACATAATGATTTGTGTTACATTGAACAATACTATTGAACTTTATACAGTATACAAAAACAATATACTGAATTTGCTGAAGGTTTTTATGTAATAATATTTTATAATTTGTCTTTAGTGCGAGATGGTGACACAGTTAAACACTATCGGATTCGACAACTAGATGAGGGTGGATACTTCATAGCAAGACGATGCACATTCCGTACACTAGCAGAATTAACAATACACTACATGAGAGATCCAGACGGATTGTGTGTGAACCTTAGAAGACCTTGTGTTCTGGTGAGCAAACTATATTGCATGATACTCTCTCCAGTATCATACAAGTTGTGTAATACAGTGTTACATGGTATCATATGAGACAGGAACCACATGTGATATAGTATGTTGTTACACTATATTAATTATGGCATTTGACTATGATACTGGATTGATGTGGAGAAACAGTACAGAGAATCGCGTATCTTTAATGAAACCGAAAGTTGTACTTGTAGATTAATTCATTAGTTTACGATGATTTATAAGTGATCTGCTTCGGTACACTCGTCACTCGTCACTAAATTCATACAAATGATAGTAATAGTAATTTTCACCTACAAACACATTTACAAAAGATTTAAACAAAAGAAGAAAGATATTTTCATTTTTAGAATTTTGTTTTGTGATAATAGGAAGGATGCATAAATTAATGGTATTCTACTAGATGTTTCATAATGTAATTTCTTTGTAAATAAATTGCTTGTTTTAGTAAGAAATGTGTGAGCTCTTTGATACCCACTTCCTCCAGCCTTGCTTAGACTTCCAAGTCCAGTCTATTAATATTGGCTAGACTTCCCAATCCAGTATTAATCTTTGCAATCACACCACATCACAGTATGAATCATTTTCACTGGTAAAACTGAGGTCGTTGAACTTGTATCTCAGTGGATGCTAGGCTTCAATATCACCATTGTTTTGTTCATTCAATCTATTTTCCAATCATTCATTTCGTTCTAATTTAGAGATTTTTATTTCTATTGACCTGAACAAATTATTGCCATGATTTGGGTTCTCACGAGATAATAGATTAGTTTCTTGGTACACTATTTGGAATGCAGAGCTTGTAATGTACAGTAATATGTGTACAGTAATATGTGTACAGTAATATGTGTACAGTAATATGTGTACAGTAATATGTGTACAGTAATACTGTATGTGTACAGTAATATGTGTACAGTAATATGTGTACAGTAATATGTGTACAGTAATATGTGTACAGTAATATGTGTACAGTAATATGTGTACAGTAATATGTGTACAGTAATATGTGTACAGTAATATGTGTACAGTAATATGTGTACAGTAATATGTGTACAGTATTTTTATTGTATTCAGTCTACATACTGTGAAGCTTGATGATAGTATTAATGGTGTTATTACAGAGTACTGAGTGTCTTACAGTAAGACACTCTGTACTCTGTAATAACACCATTAATATCATTTTACAGGCAATAGTCGTTCCATATCCTTATCCAGAATTTTCTAGGAACAAACATCAGTTCTGAAATTATATGATCTTAAAAATATTACTTATTAGAACAACATAAAGTTATACAGTAGTACACAATATAAATAGTTAATACCATTCACTACTCAGTCTATTTTGTGCCTAGCTTACCTGGATAAACTAACAATAGCCTTTTCTCTTTGAAGAGCGAGATACAGTATAACTCGAAAAATAGAAAAGTATAGTGTCCTATGTAGATTGAATATTAAACAAATATTAAACTAATAATAAGCCCTTTACTTTATTCCTTATTCATTGATATTTCTCTTTTTCCTTTATTACTACAGTTAGAAAAACCACAGACTGTTGGGCTTTCATACAATACTGTTGATCAATGGGAGATTGCTAGGACCTCACTTTGTCTTACACAAAAACTTGGTTCTGGTCAGTTTGGTGAAGTATGGGAAGGTTTATGGAATAGTGTTACGCCAGTAGCAATAAAAACATTAAAACAAGGTACAGTACAGTATATTAGTAACAATATATTCAATGTAATACATACAGTAGTTGAAGGAATTAGTTCCTCCAATAATAAGTATTTAAAGACGCTAATTGTTATACAGTAGTGTCAAAGTACAAGGTACTACTGTACTTTCAGACGCTACTACTGAGAGCCTTTAGTGTTAGGTTCGGGTCACGGCAACTAAGGGCCCGTTCAGACCTACAGAGATTTTGACCTCTTGCCAATCTGCATACCAGATTTTTACCTAAATCTAAACACTTTTCTGTTACGACGCTAATTATAATACGACATCGCTTCCAATACGAAAGCATAACTCCATGGATCTGAACATACCCTAAGAGTATCACTTTTAAGATAGTCTGACCTATGTGCAAAAGCACCCTACTACACTGTGAACTATGTGCAAAAGCACTCTACTACAATGTGAACTATGTGCGAAAGCACCCTACTAGTACTACAAATACAATGTTTACAAAATGATAAGATCATAAAGCTTGGTTCCTACTGAGCGCAGGGACATTAGTGCAATACAAGCGAGTTGACCAATCACAAGCGACAATTTGGACCATCCATCACGTCATGATTTGTCAAATTACTTGTATGCAACAATTTGTTATTATTTATTTATTCTTATTGTTTACATAGCAGATTTTTTTTGTGGAAATTTATACCAATTTTCATATAGCTAGGTTACTGTATAGTGACTAAACATCGCTCATTCTCTGTAGCTTCTTATTGAAAACAATGTGAAAAAAATCTAATATTATAAACTACTATTCTTTGAAATCTGTGGAAAAACAAATCAATTTAGATAGATGAAAGCTGATAACACAATAGACATGTGTGTTTTTCATGAACAGTACAATAGAAGAGTATTGTTTTATCTCTGTACTCTGAACATTAACCATGTCGTTTGTCGACCTTTGTTGTAAAAGTTGTGCCATATCACTTCACTAAAGTCATTTTGATCATAAATTATTGCCAAAACCAGACATAGATAAACTGTATCTGTAATAAACATTGCATTATGAAAATGACGTGTCCTTCTCAAGATTAAAACATTTAAAATTAACAATAATAATGTAGACTGCCCCTTTACTGAGAGTCCTGATTCTTAAATTTCCCTTTTGAGTTCTAATTCTTATCTAATGTCGTTCTACAATAATTGTCAGCAAGTTGCATTGTAGCGTTGACTTGTAAGAGTTTTACATTTTAAAATTATTCAAAATACAAAAATTGCAACTGAAAATACAGTAGTTGCGTTTTCTCTGTCCTTTAAACTTGTCATGCAACGCAGGACAAGTGGTACGTACGTGTGAGGGCGGCTCTAACAATAACTTATCTGCTGCAGCCACAGGTAACGCATGTCATCCATCCATACTCATGCTTCTTGTCTTCGTCCTCGTCGTCGTTCACAACTTATTCATTAAATAAATTCAATATTATTCTTGTGTGTTCATTTCACCAGGTTTTAAAGCACTTCTTCCTCGCTGCTTTGGCTTCAACTATTTTTTTTTTATTTTTACAGTTTAGTTTTAAATTGATTATTTTCTGTGAACGGTTTTAAATTAGGCTCCTAAAGTCACCTAACCCCTTCTTTCCCAGACCAGAAGGAATTGAGAAACGCTCTATTTTCAATTAGAATTATTAAAATCTGTAGTAAATTTGTTTACCTTAAATTGTAGTTTATCGTGTTGTTTTATTCATTTATTAATTAATGTTTATTTTAATTGATTAAATGATGCTACGTGTTATCAATTGAGATACCTCCTATTAACCAGGGAGGTTTAATCTTCATCTTGCATGTCAGCTATTAGTATGTCTTTACCCTAAAGTTAGTTCGCTGCTTTCTTCAGTACTGTAGTTATGAAAAACATTAATCTGTTTTTTTCACTTTAATTTGAGGGCTTTTTTAAATTTCCAAATTGTACGACTTCTGAAGAATAAGTACAGATAGCAATATTAAATAACTACAGTACACTTTAGTACTGACAACTAAATCCTTTGCAGTTCTCATTCGTTTTTCTCTAAGGGTGCGTTTACGAAATTCAGGGACATCCCCAAATAACTCTGTGATTATTCATTCCATAACAGGATTTTAATCTCTGAATTTAGTTTAGCTGTTGACCTAGCAAATTTGCATAATACACACCGGTTCTTTCAAATTAAACAAAGGATTTTAATATGATCATGAATTCTATGAAAATCATGAACCTACAGTATAGTACTTTCACAAAATTTTAATTAATCCGGTTTCTAGAATCTATAATGTTCTAGTTCTCTGGTGCCAGCAGCATGCTCTGTGTACATTTCGTAAACACAGCCTAAGAATAGAGCCCTGGTGCATGTCTATAGAGCCTTGGTGGGTGTCTATAGAGCCCTGGTGAGTGTCTATAGAGCCCTGGTGCATGTCTATAGAGCCCTGGTGGGTGTCTATAGAGCCTTGGTGGGTATCTATAGAGCCCTGGTGCATGTCTATAGAGTCCTGCTAAAGACCCTTACTGCTTCTGCCATTTAAAAAGAGATATTTTGTTCACAATCTTTCCTTAATAATATTGTGTGTATGCGATGTGATTGCAACACAGTAAAATCATAGTTTTCTACAAACAATAAATCTTAAATAGCAACAATGAATGTGTATGATGTCATAATGCCCAGGCTATAATAAAATGTTATTGACTATACAGAGTTCAAAGGTCATACCTTGCAAACTAAAACATGATTTAAAAGCCAAGAAAGGAATAATGTGTTTAGTCATCATCAATAAATGGAATTATTTTCACCTGATTTTTCAATCATAAATAAATCATTGTTTCTGATTTAAAAAAACTAAATTATTAATTTATATCAAATGAATAATAAGATCACAATTCAGCAACAAATTATTTATTTTCTTTTCACACAGGAACAATGAACAAAGAAGATTTCTTAAAGGAAGCAATGATAATGAAAAAACTACGCCATCCCAAATTGATCCAACTATACGCTGTGTGTACGCTAGAGGAACCAATATACATTGTAACAGAACTTATGATCAATGGAGCCCTCCTGGACTTTTTACAAAACAGTAAGTACACAATGATCTTTATCTGTTTTATTGTTTCTTTGCCTATCCAGGGGCAGCAGCATAAGATATGATGAGATTTCTAGTTGAAACTCCCCTCCCTGGAATAACTGAATAATAATTGGTTGTGCCGTCATTGTTGTATGTTTTATGTACAAATGTAACATTCAATCTGGATCAGTAATACAATTGATCATTTTTTATTTACTACAGATAAAGGAAGGTCATTAAAGCTTCCAGAGTTGATTGATATGTCATCCCAAGTGGCTTCTGGGATGGCTTACTTGGAATCACAGAACTACATTCACCGTGATTTAGCAGCAAGAAACGTGCTCGTTGGTGAAAACAACATCTGTAAGGTGGCAGATTTTGGTCTAGCGAGAATTATTAAGGTATTTGTACAATTTAATTTGGCTTATATTTTTTAAGCTCTGTCTACTCTATCAAACAAGTTTGACAAAAAAAAGTGGTATGTCCAAATATGGTGGTGATATGACATCATCATGTCCATATATGGTCACATCACATTTTTTTGTCACATATAGTTTGATAGTGTAGACAGAGCTTTAGAGTAGGTTGATCACTTTGATATACTGTTTTAATTGGCCCAGTGCATCTTATCTTATCTAATTATATAGTGTTTAACAAGTTATTTATCATGACATGTGCAATGTGACCAACAGCTTTACTCTCGATCTGAAGAACGAGTCAACATGACTGTAAAGTACCTATAAGGATACATACTGTACAATGAGCTGTCAGTGATATTGTGCTCCATAACCATTTGAAAATCATTTTTAGACAAATTGATTTCAAAATACAAACAAAATGGCCAACAAACTGGAACGGTGAAGCCCAATAAAGGCTTCATCCCCGACATACCATAATCATGATTTTTATGTTTTTCCCTTAAAAATACCTAAATACTATTATAATGATTCAAACAACTAATGTGTATTGTTGTCACGGTTCATTGCACTCTAGAACGTCAAACTAACATTGTACAATAACTATTGTTAACTGTTGATGAACTCCATGACTACTGTACTACTAATCTTGTTTACGCTATTTAGATTTGTGTTTGAATTTCCTCGTGTGTAATAACATAACGTCAAAACTATTCAACTAAAACCATTCAAAACTCGCCTTAGTTTTGATATTAATGTATGATGCAGTTTAACCTCTCTGTTTATGATTGATAGTGTATTAAGATAGTACAGTATACTGAGAATTATTTGCAAAACAAAACATCTCACCAATATATTAAACTGTAGTAAAAATTAAAGTTCATTCAGTATAGGTTATAGGTTTCGGAAAGTAACAATCTTTTCAAAATTTAAAATGATGTTTAAAGCTCTGTCTACACCGTCAAACTTTATGTGTCAAAAAAGTTTGATGTTCCCATATATGGTAGTGCTATGCTTAAATATGGAGGTAGTGATATAACATCATGTCCATATATTGGCACATCACATTTTTTTGACAGATAAAGTTTGATAGTGTAGACAGAGCTTAATGGAATGATATCCCTTACATTACATATAGCTTGGTTCCCATTAGGACACAAAGCGAGGACAAATTCTAAAAGACCTGACACAGTAAACGAATAATTGTCGCAATTTGGGACACATTCTTTCTTTTGTTCTCTGTCATTTCTTTTATTGTAGATAAACACAGGAGGGGCTTTCCCTAAATAAAACTAAAGTGAATGAACAAATACAACATGTTCCCTCAATATAATAGGTTGCCTCTACTGTACAAATCTACACACATCAGTATACAACATGTTCCCTCAATATAATAGGTTGCCTCTACTGTACAAATCTACACACATCAGTAATACAACATGTTCCCTCAATATAATAGGTTGCCTCTACTGTACAAATCTACACACATCAGTATACAACATGTTCCCTCAATATAATAGGTTGCCTCTACTGTACAAATCTACAGACATCAGTATACAACATGTTCCCTCAATATAATAGGTTGCCTCTACTGTACAAATCTACACACTACATCAGTATACAACATGTTCCCTCAATATAAATAGGTTGCCTCTACTGTACAAATCTACACACTACATCAGTATACAACATGTTCCCTCAATATAATAGGTTGCCTCTACTGTACAAATCTACACACATCAGTAATACAACATGTTCCCTCAATATAATAGGTTGCCTCTACTGTACAAATCTACACACATCAGTATACAACATGTTCCCTCAATATAATAGGTTGCCTCTACTGTACAAATCTACACACTACATCAGTATACAACATGTTCCCTCAATATAATAGGTTGCCTCTACTGTACAAATCTACACACTACATCAGTATACAACATGTTCCCTCAATATAATAGGTTGCCTCTACTGTACAAATCTACACACATCAGTAATACAACATGTTCCCTCAATATAATAGGTTGCCTCTACTGTACAAATCTACACACATCAGTATGCAACATGTTCCCTCAATATAATAGGTTGCCTCTACTGTACAAATCTACACACATCAGTAATACAATATGGTTGGCAATTCAATAGCAAGATAGCTAAATGCTAGCAATGATCATTTTTAGGTTAAAAATTGAGTTTAAAAAATTGTGTGAAATAATAAAAATCATCTGAAATTTTAATCTTTTGTTTTACTGTAACTGGACAGACTGGTGACAACGATGTGACTGTCAGGTCTATATCAACATATTAGGCAAAATTTGAAAAAAAAATTATCTGGCCTCCCGACTTGAATTGTTTTGGGCCAAAAATCAACAGAAAACATTTTTTTTTAGGTTGGCCTAACATACTGTATTTAGTTTTTATAGATGGTTGTTTTTATGTGTGAATTGTCACATAGAAACATTCTCGTCACTACTCGCAATTAACTTGTATTGGTAAATGCTTCTTTTCAGGATGATATATACGAGTCTCACGTAGGTGCAAGATTTCCAATCAAATGGACGGCACCGGAAGCGGCAAACTACAACACGTTTACGGTAAAATCGGATGTGTGGTCGTTTGGCGTCCTGTTGTCCGAGATCGTCACCTATGGTAGATTACCTTACCCAGGTAGGAACCATTTCTATTGATTGTCACTCGATTACAAAATTATTGTCCAGACTTTTTTTTGACATTTTGGTTTGTTCATCCTCTTGTCTTAAGCTCTGTCTACACTACTGTATCAAACTAGATTGACAAAAAAAGTGTGATGTGCCCAAATATGGTAGTGACATGCTCAAATATGGTAGTGATATGCCCACATATGGTAGTGATATGCCCAAATGTGGTAGTGATATGCCCACATATGGTAGTGATATGCCCACATATGGTAGTGATATGCCCACATATGGTAGTGATATGACATCATCATGTTCATCTGTACTGTATGGGCACATCACATTTTGTTGATAGTGTAGACAAGGTTTTTCAATGGAATGTCTTTATTTCTCTTATACTTTATTATTCAAATGATTCCTTTTTCATCTTTTGTGTAATCGAATGGTTGCTTTATTGACAATTAATAACATTATGTAATAATATATATTGCTACAATCCTATTGGCTTTTAAAGTAAATTTGGTATGTAATAAAATTATTACAAAAATTGGAAATTATGAAGCTCAAATTTTGCATAATACTACACTATATTTTTTCTTTTTTTTTAATTCATACTGTAAAAGTAGTTTTGTCTGATATGTTATTCTTATTTCCTCGTATTAAGTTTTTAAATTCTCAATAAAAAGTTCCGGTTATTACAGAAGTTCAATTGTGATATCTAAAATAATTGTTTCCTACTTTGGAGACTGTAGTATTTATTATAAGGAGCTGTCAGATATAAACAGGATCTAACTACATTTTACAAGAAAAATAAAACAATAAATGGTAATTCAATTGTGTTTGACACATTTATTATGGGTTAAAATGTCCATAATTTAGTGTGATAACTTCAACCATTTGTCACATATCCTCCTATTAAAAAGTACAGAGGATAATATGTGGTCATGACGGTTTTAAAGTAATCAGAAAATCACAAACATATTGTGTGGGTGCTTTTTCACAGTTCAAATTAAAATAACTTAAACACTATTTTCATTGTATTAAGTCCACTATATGACTAATATTATGTTATTGTAAACAATTTGTTTACTTCATAATTTGTATTTATTTGTTTATTTTTGTATTAATAATAATAATTCATTTATATAGCACCTTTTCAATAAAACAGTTCAAAGCACTAATTTACCGGTATTTATTTATCGGGGCCTCATGAGAAAAAATAATACTTTAATAATGTATTGAAATAGCAGTTCAAGAATAAAGATGTGTATTATATTGTATTTTTAATATAGTAAATATAATTCTTAGTTTTTGTACAGCTGTTAAGCTCTGTATACACATCAAACTAGTTTGACAAAAACATGTAATGTGCCCAAATATGGTAGAGATGCCAAAATATGGTAGTAATATGACATCATTATGTCCATATATGAGCACATCACATTTTTTTTTGTCACAGAAAGCTTGATAATGTAGACAAGGCTTTAGGATAGTGAGGGCATTTATGTTCAAGTTAAGAAGTGAAAGATTCCACAGGTTACAATATGCCTTAACAGTTAAAAAAAAAACATTTTGAAGAGGCTTAGAGGAATACTTTAAAAATGTATACTCTGTACTGTTTTTTTTTTATTTTTCAAATCTGGAGCTTAAAGCGTGGTTCCCACTAGCGACGCAACACAAGGACGTAACGCAACGCAAGTGAATTGACCAATCACAAGCGATGGCTTATTCGCTGTTGATTGCTATAACTGTCTATAACTTCGCTTGTCATTTGTTAAAACGCTTGCGTTGCGTTTACGTCCTTGCGTTACGTTCTAGTGGGAACCAACCTTTAGTGTGAACTCATAGTAAGAACACTTTCTGTTTGGCCTCCTGACAAGATAGATGCAATAATGTACTTATTTGGAATTGTTGCTAAATGTTCTATTTTATTTTAACAGGCATGACCAATAAAGAAGTGTTAGAGGCTGTGGATCGTGGTTACCGTATGCCATGTCCACCAAGCTGTCCGGAGGACCTCTACTCCTTAATGCTGGAATGCTGGAAGCAAAACCCCATTGAAAGACCCACGTTTGAAACCTTACAATGGCGACTAGAAGAGTTCTTCACGATTGATCCGACGGTTTATCACGAACAAGGCGTTATACGATGAAGCGGATATCAACAACTTCTGCAGCGATATTCCGATGCAAGCGGTTGCGTAATGAACTCGAAGCGCTACAATGTTGTTAAGTATTATATAATGAGAGTAATTCATTAATTGTCAACTATTATGGACTACAGTATAATCTGTTCATGTCAAGATGTTGTATCTTGAAGATCAAGAGAATCAAGAACACTTGGCTGAACTAATTAGCATACAGGTGTATTAAAAACAAGTAAATCTTAAATACTCCGACATAATTACACAACTGGGATAATAATGTTCTGGTTAATTTCATTTGTAAATTTGGGCAAAAATGTTTATAATATTAATGTTATTTTATTTAAATTTAATGTACTAATATGACTATTTTAACTGGGCGTAGTAATCTAAAGTATGCAGTGAGTAAACAAGTTAGATTAAAGAGCATTAATAATTTTAAAAATACAGTAAAATATACTTTTAGACATCAGCTGTACACTCCTATACAATTATAGTGTTAGCTTTTTTACATAGTTTTTGTATAAAAGTGTGTACCCCTGTTGTAATGATAATGTTTATAAAGTGTCTTGTTATGTATAATACTTGCTGACATAATGTATTCATTTAACTTGTGTGTTGTACAGTTTGAAGAATTTTAAAAATCTTTAAAAATGAAACAAAAACAGTGATTAATTTCCATGCATTACATACATTCCGTTTTGGACAACAATCCTTAAGGTTGCCAAGACAACAATCTTTAAGGTTGCCAAATATTATGATTTGTTTTTATTCAATTTTGTATACACATAGCTGTTTTATAAAGACATAAAATAATGATGTTTTTTTACAGAATTAGTTCTGTAACATAACATAATTAGTTCTGTTACATAACAGAATGAGTTCTGTAACATAACAGAATTAGTTCTGTTACATTTCAAATATCACCTCCATATCTGCTGAACTAATTATATCATTTTGTTACTGCTTCTGTGATAGGTTGTTGATGTTCTTCTTCTTCCATTCTTTGTAGTACTGTATTTAAATAGGGGCCTGTTTGTATGTTGGAAAATTTATTTCAAAATGGAATGTCTAATAGGTCAGAATGTCCAATAGGTCAGAATGAAACTGTGTTTCAATTTTATCTAATAAAATTACAGCTGGGTTATTAAGATATACTGAACATGTTTAAGCTGGCTGTTTGCAATATTTACTATAGAATAGAAGAGTCTTGACAATTTTACTGTACAGAACCAGTGGTGGTCAGAATGACCATTCTGTCAGTTTCCAGTGTGGTGGTCAGAATGACCATTGTTTCATTTTTCGGTGTGGTGGTAACAGAATGGACATTGTGCCATTTTCAGTGTTTTGGTCAGAATGACCAGTATGTCATTTGCTAGTGTGGTGGTCAGAATGACCATTGTGTCATTTTCCAGTGTGGTGGTCAGATTGACCATTGTGTCATTGTCCGGTGTGGTAGTCGGAATAACCATTGATATTTTAAGAGGCTGTGCCAAGCATAGAATGTATGATGTGTTGTAAACACGGATTGAATTCATTAATATAATCCCCCACATACCACTACCATTTTTGTTGGTAGTACCAACAAATATCCCTCTCCAGCATAAAAAAGTTTTTATTTATTAGTGAAAATGTTAACGGATTTAAAGGAAACCTTGTAACGGAGAGACACAGTTGATCTGGGTTTTTTTATTTTTAAATTGTAATAGTACAGTACAAACATATTAAAACACATTGATATTAAATAAATTATATCTTATAAGTTTCAATTCAGTATACAACTAGTTGTGTTTAAGTAAAACATTTAGAAATGTTCAGATTCTTTAATCTGTAACAGTATTTTATATTTTGGATTAGCTGGCAACTAAACATACTGAATAGGTTTCTGCACATGATGTGGTTATTATCACATGATGTAGTCATCATTCATAATATACCCATATATCATGTAAGACCTGTGGAACTTTACTTGAACCTCAGTATAGCATTGCGTGTTGGTGTAAAGCTCTGTCTACACTATCAAAATTTGAAAAAAAAGTGTGATGTGCTTAAATATAATAATGATATACCCAAATATGGTGTGATGTGACATCATCATGTACATATATTGATAGTGTAGACAAGGCATACTGCATTTCAACCAGGAAATGCTCACAAAATCAATGAAACTATTCTACTAAAATATGCTTCTGATCTGGCTATAATAGTTTAGTAGGCTTAAGGCCAACTCAGACAGCATTGCAAGATGAGGCCTGGCGAGGTGTTGGAGACGCTGTCTGAGTCGGCTTTTACATGATCAGTTTTAAAAGTTAGTCTTTGCAGGTCAATGAGTGTGACCATAAAAGGAATGTTTTCTACTACCTACTACATACAGCAGTATCAAAATAAAATAATAATACTTGAGGTACAAATGTGAATATAGGTTGCAATATATTAAATTGTATAGATCCCTTTTTGCATTTGTACATGTGACCAGGATTTATTTTTTGCATTCATATAAATATGTTACCTTTAATACTGTACGTATATTCTGTATTTAAGATAATGGTTGTATGTTTTCTGCAAAACACATTATAACATTTTATATTTAAAAGAGAAATGAACCTGCTTGAACTTATAATTTTAAGTTTTTGTAATTTTTGAAAGGTCAAAAAACTGAGCTGAGCTCGAAGTGACCTCAGTCACAGAATGATGCAATGCTATTCCCACAATGCAATGCTAATTACTACATTGCTGTTTGTTTTACCTATATGATATAAACCAATTTAAAGTCTTCAAACAATATGAGGCTAAATATTTAAACAAATATTGTAGCTTTGTAAATTATTAGTTGATTAATTTAATTTTATTACTTTACTATTAATATGCAACCAACAATGGGGTTGGGGGGGGGGGAGAGAAATTGTGATTTAAATTTATTTTGGCATTAATGTTTATAGTTTATTTTTATTTTTTAATGAGTAGAATTTTGTTTTCATAGAAATGTTTGTAAAAATGTTTGCTGTCTTTCAAACTCTAGTGGTGCATGTTATTCTCATCATAGTTTGTAACCATGCCAACGATGGTGTTCCTATCATGTATATTAATAGGTAATTATTTATTAATTAAGTTTTATTTTTTGTCATATTTTATTAACTAATTTTCAAACTATATCTGTGTTTTGCAAATTTAGATGGATTTGTTCCGGCTTCCATATTTTGATCAAAGAGTGATTATTGTGATTTGAATGAATACGATAATAATGTATTGACTTGGCCAATAAAGTAAAGATGTAATCTGTTACATGATGCTCTAGATTGGACTGAGTGTCTCAATCATAGGATATACATGTACTGTATCCAGCCTGTATTAGGCCTTGTAAATGAGAGGTAGGGGTGGGAAAGGGGGTTTATGGAAGTATTTATTGTGTACCACCTTTACTTTTTAGAATATTTGATTTTAAGGAAATCATTCAGTGGGTCATCTGTTCTGAGAAGAAATAATCGAAATTTAAATAATTTTAGCTCACTTCCTTCCTTGTTATTCAATGTTTTCTAGGAAAAATGAAGTATATAATTTATAGGAGGTTTTAGATGTAACTATATTGTATACCAAAACATGTTATGAAAATTGGAAAAAAGATTGTATTGTGGAAATATTGAGTTTGACAATGGAAATTTTGTTCAAATCGTATATATTCTTGGTCAGAAATACATAACGGCATATCACTCCACCTATATGTATTTAGGGGAAAGGTGTGTGTGTGGGGGGGGGGGGGGGGTGGTAATACATACAGCATTGAGTGTGACATGGCCATGTGCAGCTTAAGAGCATGGTTTAGTTGATATGTTCATTTTAAATAAATTGTGAAATTTAAATTAGTAATTTTAAATTGAATTATTTTGTTACAAATTGTCCATTCTTTAAAATTGATATTATTTTGGTTTCTTAATAAGGAAATTCCAGTTTTATTTGTTGTACTTGATTTAATCCAGTTTTAAGATTTGTATTATAATATAATGACATATAATATGACCTCCGTATGACCTCTTGTATAAACACTCTATTACCTAGAGAACATTGATGTATTGAAGCATTCTGTATGCTGTAAATTATGCAGAACGTTTGTTTTATTTTATTTTTACATCAAATTAAGTAAAAGTGAAATCTGGCATCATGTAAGATTATTGTCTGTATCAGAAAAACTTTTGAAATGTGTAATTTATTTTTGTCTTGTGAAAGGGGGGTCAATCAAATGTCTCCGGGAAGGGAGGCAACTTCTGGTGAGAGGCGTTTCTATTTATGTAAACAAGGTGCACCATTGGGCGAGTCAAATGGGCGAGTCAAAAGGGCGAGCAGGTAAGGCTGTGAGGTAATTTCCCATATGATCGTAATCAAAACGATACTGGGTTGGTCTACTAGTGTTCCTGCTCCCAACTTGTGATCCATTCATAGAAGCCTTGATGAAGTAAGCCTGGTGGTGACCATAGAACGGTCCCGAGATAACAAAGATGCAATGCGATGAGATAGGGTATATGATGCCATTTACTAAAGAGCCAACAAGGCCAACTTTCCCCTAGTGTAAAGTCTTCTTGGATAAAAAGACCATAGGTCAAATGTACACAGTTTGCCTGTATGCACCTTAAAGAACCCAGTTCATCATTTGAGACAAGTTAGGGGTTACCCTGTAAACTAGTTCACGCAATAGCCCCTGTATCAGCAGGATTAACACCTTTTTGATAGAACAGTGATTAATTTACTATTGGTTATCCTTGACAGAGCTATTCGGGTGAAAAAGCCTGACCAAAGACGATGTTAAGCTCTGTTTAGAATTATTCAATAATTCTATCCAAAATACAAAACATTTTTCATTTGACTATTAAACGTAACAAAATACTACAAATAATTGAAATTTTGTCAAAACATTTATTTCTGGACTATTTTAATTAAAGAAAAAGTCTTGAAAACATTTAGAAACATTACAATTCACAAACATTGTGTTAATCAATTTTATTTATCATTGTTGCAGTAACTAATGATATAAAATGGCCGCCCATTAAATCTAAATAAAGTATGCGATTGGACATATTAATACTGAGTATAGTTTCTAAGTCTATACAAAAAAAGATAATATTCCCGTGTTGTTTGGAAATGGGATCTTATAAACTAGAAAGGTGATCCTGCTTGGAATTTAACCATTTTAATGACAAAATAAGAACTAACGATGAAAAAAAATATAATAATAATGATTGGGCAATTAAGTGTAAACATTCTGGAAACAGTGATAACAATTTTCTATGCACACAAAATGACAGAACAGTTTTAAAGCTCTGTTTACACTATCACATCAGTTTGACAAAAAAAAAAGTGTGATGTGCCCAAATATGGTAGTGATATGACATCATTGTGTCCATTTATGGGCACATAACATTTTGTTGTCACATAAAGTTTGATAGTGTAGACAGAGTTCAAGAGTTTACTTGGCATCATTGAAATAGTCAACATCTGTGTATGTAATAACAGACTACTAATAGGCTTGTTGTATGATTTGACAATAATCAGTAAATTCTGATCAATTTTCCTAAAACATATTATACAATTACTAATCTCTACACCAGAATAGGCCATTGATTTTACATTCACTAAAAATATATAAAAATAGGTAACAAATACAGTCTGAATTTCGTTAAATAGAAAAAGTAGAAGACATGGGGCACGGGGGTAACATGGCGCACCCGTTGAACACCATATTTGGGATTGAGCTTCCACCAATGAACACCCAGAATTGTGCAAAATAAAGGCTTAACATTTCACTCAGCATAATAGAGTAGGCTTCATAGAAAAGCACCTCAAATTTAACTATAAACTTGTAAATAAGAAATTGATGCAATTTACAGTTTTGCTTCTGTACAATTTAGGAATCATTTTAAATTGAAAAATTAAATTATAATAGTACAAGATATTTTATAATCTTCACTTTTTAGGTTTCCTTTTTAAAGTTTATTGCAAATTGTAAAAAAGGTGGGGAACCTTTATAGTAAACCTACTATGTTATATTATCTGAACTATCATGAAATAAGTTAAGTCTGGAGGGGTTAAAGGTCATGCAAGATTCTCAGTGTTCCATCTTAGATTCCGCTGGTGGTGCCGGCTGAGGAGGTGAGTTGTCTTTACTGGTCTCGGAGCTTTCTGTGGATTTGGTCTGTTCCTTTGCCTGCTGACTGGAATCACCTGATAGAAGAAGAAATAAAACAGATTAAACACATGTATACATTTAAGCAACATGAATAGTACAAACTTGATTGTTGGTATTCAAACAAACTCAGTATTATGCTCTGTCTACACTACCAATGATTTCATATGACTACCATATATGGACATGATGATTTCATATGACTACCATATATGGACATGATGATTTCATATGACTACCATATATGGACATGATGATTTCATATGACTACCATATATGGACATGATGATTTCATATGACTACCATATATGGACATGATGATTTCATATGACTACCATATATGGACATGATGATTTCATATGACTACCATATATGGACATGATGATTTCATATGACTACCATATATGGACATGATGATTTCATATGACTACCATATATGGACATGATGATTTCATATGACTACCATATATGGACATGATGATTTCATATGACTACCATATATGGACATGATGATTTCATATCACTACCATATTTGGGCATATCACTACCATATTTGGGCATATCACTACCATATTTGGGCATATGACTACCATATTTGGGAACAGCACACTTTTCAAGCTTGTTTGATAGTGTAGACAGATTTTAAAGCAATAGATTAAGTGAATAATATTCATATTATTAGTTAATGTTAATTTGTGCGTATCTATGCTTTGAACTATAAGTCCACTGAAAAATTATTGATCTGATAAAAACACTGTAAATTCAATTAGCATGGCTTACATCACTACTTAATTCATGTTTTAACACCACAACATTTTACAGAACCAAACATAAACTCAAGACATACCAGTATCCATTTTTGCCTCAGCACTGTCGGCTTTTTCCTCAGTGATTTTAACGGAGTCAGACCTAAAATTGAAAAAAAAAAACATTTTAATGTTTTAATTTATGTAAATTAATACAAAATTACTGGAGTTTTTGCATCAGTTTCATTCTTAAGCTCTGTCTACACTATCAAATTAGTTTGACAAAAAAAAAGTGATATGTCCAAATATGGTAGTGATATGAAATCATCATGTCCATATATGGGCACAACACATTTCTTGTCACATAAAATGTGAGAGTGTATAATAGTGAATAATAACATAAAAGGTGAATAAATCAGATATGATAGTGTAGACAGCTTTAAAGCCAATTCGTCAATAGCTTTTGTTACCATGGGTTACTAAACTACTTTCTGCACATCACATCACTCTAGCTGACTTTAGATCAGATAGTAAACAGAGAAACAATCTCATCTATGTCTGTATATACAAGTAACCTCCTTTAAGAGAATTAATTAAAGAAGAAAGGTAAAGACTTACTCTTTAGTTGGTAGGTCTGATGATTTGCTAGAGTCCTTAGAACCAGCTGGTGATGCTCTGTCATCCTTTGTACCTCCTTCATCTTTCTTTAAATCTAATACAATTACAAGGTGTAGTACAGTGCAAGGAGTTGCAAATATGCCAACAAATACAATTTCATTTTATTAAATAAAGATATTAATAATAATAAATCAGGCTTGATAGAGTGCATTATGCTAATAGCGCCAATGCGCATTACATTAAAACTTAAATAAGCAGAAACTAGTCAAAAGATAACTTAAATAGATGAGTTTTTATTAACTGTTTCCAGGTTTTTGGTTGAATTTATTTTGGCTTTAATAAGTGAAAACCAAATTTTCTACGGAAGTGATTAACTTGATTAAAACTGCGAAATGGCCTATTCAAAATCTTTTTCTTTATTAATCTTCATGTTTTTGGAGGACATCTACATACATCTTTAAATATAAACACATTACCTCCTTTGTCCTCAGGTTTCGGTTTTCGTTTATGACTCTTGTGATCTTTCCTTCCTCCTTCGCCTTCATCTTCACTATCGGAGAACTCCTCATCGCAAGCAATGCGCTTGTCATGTGACATGATGGATATACGTTTCTCAGGGTCTTCGTCCTCGTTGTCGCTCTCTTCCGGCATTCCGTCTTCTGGGATTGGTTGCATCTGAACACCGGGTGCGTGCGGGATCATACGCAGATTCTCAAATAATCGTGTCCTGAATAAAATAAATGTAGAACGTACACAATCATGAAATCATTTTATTCATTAGCCAATTAAATTTGTTTTATATTTACAAATATTAGAAGTTATGAAGTTTATTCGTCTCAAAACAATAAACAAAACACACAAACATAATCATTGTCTGGTTTGATGCAAACTCACTTAATTTTTTCCAAATAGTCTGGTGTGTTTTGATTGGTCATATTAGACGGACTAATATGGAGTTTAAAATCTGGCCCGAAGTACTCAAAATAATCATTATACGGTAGTTCATTAGCCACATCTACATTGAGGGCGACAGCAGTCTCGTAAGTCCAACATCGAGCAACGTTACGGATCGTGTATCCACCGCCACCGAGGATCAATAACGGTAGATTGTATTTCTTCATGAATTCAACGCTACGTGCATGACCTGGCAAAAATATACAATAGATTGTGTATTAGACAATAATTTAAAATTTCTTTAATAGTTAATCACACTTGTACTTTAATGGTGGATAAAGTTCTCAATGTCTCCTACATTTAAGCATATAGCAAGTTTTTATTTTGGAACGGTAGACGTAGGTGACCAGGACAGTTGCGCAATGTCACGGTCTGTTAACTTAAAAGTGGATTTGAATTTATTGGGAAAATCATCATAAAAAATACATACAAAGTGATAACATAAATGACTGACATTAGCTTGCTAATAATAAACCAGCCACTGTAGTGTGATGTTGGTATACTTGTATACATACATATTTCATCATGTTTTTTAGTATACAAACTTATGATGGTTATCTATAGGCTATTAACTTAGCAGATTGCTAGACATAATACACCAAACATCTATCAATATAATAAGATTGTTTTTTTAAGCATTTAAAAAAAAAGGAAACATAAAACCTATAAGCTACCTAACCAGAACAAAAACCCACATAAATGCGTTCCGTTTACCAGTAATATAAGGTGCAAAGGTGTATATTTGTTACCTTTAAGTGTAATATTAAAACAGCCAAGTCTGTCACCAGACAACGAGTCGGCCCCACACTGTAAAACAATGGCGCTTGGCTGGTACATCTCCATTACTTTTGATATAACCTACAAAAAAGTGGTAATAAAATATGGTACATCGTAATGACATTTGTAGCAATCATTAAATGTAACATTTAATGTAATAACTACTACGATGGATAGAACTACCGAGAGTGTTTAATTGCGAGAATACATAATAAATGTTGAAATACTGTATAAAGTTCAAACATAATGGTATCTGTATTTCATTTCTTGTAGTATGCATTATGAATTGTGTTCGTTTAAATCATTATTATGAATTTGATGCATACTCACCCAATAGCCTACAGCTATCAGTTACTTGTGCTGATAGCATCATCTTATTAAGAAACTAAAGCTCTGTCTACTCTATCAAACTTTATGTGACAAAAAAATGTGATGTGCCTATGTATGGACACAATGACATCATACCATATATCATATTTGGGCACATCACACTTTTGTCAAACTAGTTTGATAGTGTATAGGTTAACAAAACCATTTAATCATTCATTAGAGTTAATTCACTCTTATTCACCAAATCCTCAATCATGTTTTCAGAGAAACAAACTTACAGGTTCAAATATTTGTTCATAGGATTCGTCATCAATACCGTCTCTGAGAGGAAAGTTGACGGCGTAATACTTGCCACGCCCTGCTCCAATATCCTGCAATAAAAATCATATAAAATATGATGGTTAAAAAAATCCACTATGACATCAAATTTAGTGACAGCTTTATGAATCATGTGCTATTTATAGAGTATAATCACATTTTTTTTTATTTGAATTTCTTTATTTGAATTTCTTTATTCATGACATATCAACTTAAGTCATTATATGGGTATGAATATTAATTAGTCAAATGTTTTGATCTGGAGTTCAGGGGTTTGAGTCCCATACAAGAATTGTTGAATATATATTTACATTTGACCAAATACTTTGCTCCTTGAAAATTAAACAAAGGTTTTCAGTTATACGAATATCTTCCTGAATATAATAATAATTATAATAACACCTTACCCTGAGGTCTCCTGTACCAGGGAAATACTCTCCATATTTGTGGAAAGACACGGTCATAACACGGTCAGTTGTGTAGAAAGCTTCTTCAACTCCATCACCATGGTGAATGTCAATATCAATGTATAATACACGTTGGTGGTATCTTTAAAAAAGTTAATCCATTTATTTCAATGAAAATCACATGTGCACATTGGATCAAAACAAGACTCTCTTGTATTATTTATGTAAAATAATTGTAATCTTAAGCTCTGTCTACACAATCAAACTAGTTAAAGTTATATGTTCAAATATGGTAGTGATATGATATCATCATGTCCATATGTGGACACATTACATTTGTTTTTTACATAAAGCTTAATAGTGTAGACAGGGCTTAAAATGATTTATTAAGTAACAGCAGAAGTGGATTTAAAGTTACAAAAAATTCCTTAAAATAATGGAAAAATGTTGACTCTTACTTGAGAAGTTCTAATATGGCAAGGACAATATCATTGACATAACAGAACCCTGAAGCCTCAGACTTTTTAGCGTGATGAAGACCACCAGCCCAGTTGATGGCGATGTCTGTTTGTTGTTTGTTCAGCTTCACCGCTCCGGCAACAGAACCTCCAGCTGAGAGTTGACAGAATTCATAGAGACCATCAAACACTGGACAATCTTCACCGACATTAACTACAGTAACACGAAAATAAATTATGAGAGTGAGTAATTGCATTATCAATATAAATAATTGTTTAAACATGATTAAAAAACAATCGTGAGTACAACTTGGTTTTGACAAATTAATATTTATTATCTGGATTTAAAACAAACCTGATGAATCTATTCTCCGAAGATTAAATTCATTATAAAAGTAGATTTTAATTTCATCCTTACATGCATGTACTGTATGTTTATAGCAGAAAGTAAACCGATTTTTAGTAGTAGTAGTAGTAGTGTTAACACCTAGTAGTAGTGTTAACACCTATCGGTACAACTCAATGATATCCCCTATGGAAACAAGAGCTTATACATAGGGTTATCCTCTTCCTCTCATCCTGTCATTTGAATATGTATGTATTGTATGATAAACTAGCAACAAATACAAAACAAACAAAATGTGATAATTAAGTAAAACTTCCTAAATGCAATGTTCAAATTGCTACTTACACCTCTGCATCTGTTTGGCGTACTCTGACATGTTATCAGGGCGGATTGTGCGCAAGAATTTTATATAATCATCGCTATGGTACTTTGTCATCTCTTCTTGTACAGCCTTGTGAGGGCGCTGCATTGAAAAAATACAATAAAATAAAGATGAAAACATATTTAGTATAACTTTGCTCTCATTATTATTTAAAGATATTATCTGTCCAGTTATTGTTTGGGAGCTTTTGATTTGTGGGACATTCAGATGTGTTTTCTTAATTGGTTCTTTTTTCCTAATTTTTCTTCTTATTTTCAGGCAAATTGCCAAGGATAATAACCATAAGTGAATTCATTCACTATCCTTATTAATGTGGCAATCCTGTTCACAATATAAACATACACACAAGATGCTCTAGAAAAACAAAGTCTTATTACTAGTCTTTGGGAGTGGAGTTGTAATTTTTCATTAGATGTCATTGGATTGGTACTGATAGCTAAACATCATAACCACCATGCCACAAATCCACTCAACTTTTAAATTTCATAATTCACTCTTAAAATCCCAAACAAAATAAACGGTTTTATTGACAACAAATAATTGCTTACATATATCTCCATCTTGCGATATAAGCCATAGTTGAGTAGTAGATTGTGTGTCATGCGTATACGATGAGGTTTCATTGGATGACCTTGGCCATAATAGTAATTCCCAATGTCACCTGTTTCAAACAAGAAAAGAGTAACATAAAATTAACAAATAAATTAAAAAAAATAAACAATTATTTATATCATTAAAACTATAATGCCTAGGCCTAGTATTAATGATCAGCATCATAGTTCGTACTCATCCGATGATTTTATATTTACTCATGAAATCATCAAATTGTAAATAGAATAGGAAAAAACTATTTATAAATAAAATAAATTGATGGAGTTTGATAATGTTAATTGTTATATCGAAAATTCAATATGAATGATGCATGGATGGAGGTATAACAATTGTTTAGGCCTATACCTCCATGAATGATGATTGAGAAAATGGTTTTTTTTAAGAACCACAATAGGAAATCTCACTAACAGTGTTGCTACAAAAATGCAATCAAAGTTATATGTAACAATGAAATGCTTGTTTTACATAACTTGTTACTACTCAGAGTCGTTAGGCCTCATTAGGTCGGACGATACCCCGCTACCACGCCGGTACGACAGGCCCCGGGTAATATGCGGATCTACATCGCGACAGGACGCTCATGAAAGAAACATGATTTCTCTGCCTAGGATTCGCTTCGAATTCAAGCAAATGTTGTTGCAATTTATTCCATTGCAACATTTCAAACATACTAATAATTACATACTTTTTATATTATTAAATAATATTTGTAATTACTTACCATCGTAATAGTAACAAACACGTTTTTTACCGGCAGTTGAAGACATCTTTGAATTTAATTTTGAAGAACCGCTATCAGACAATGAAAATGGAACAGTCCATGGCCCTCAAATATGCAAATTAGAAAGATAGCCTCTCTCTTTTACTTTTTTATAATTAGGGTTATAATTTAAACGGGAGAGGGCGACATTACAAATAATCTATTCATCAGGGACCAATTTTTATTAGGAAAAGTAATGGCGAGTATCAGTATATTTATTAAAAAAATATCACTGCATGTAATTACCCGAATATTATTAAAACGTAAATGAGGACAATAGGATGTCGTGGATTTTGGTGAGGAGCCACGTTAAGTTTATACCGACAATAATAATAACCATAATATTGTTAGAGTGATCCCGATCGAGTGGTCGTGGTCGTAAAATAAGCCCTAATATACAAACAGTCGTTGTTTTGTAATAAAAATGTTCGAGAACTTTGATGATTTGTGTTGATAATAGTCGGTCACTAGCATGATAATTGTCATTAATAGTATGTTTCTACAGCAAGGCATTTCGTTAAAAACGACGACAAAATGAACCGACATGTATAATTACGTAATTTGTAATATTTATTTTAAATAAATTCTACCGTGAATTCCCTAACTAGATTTACATAACTTTAAAACACACACACATAATTCTTAAATTATATATACATAATTAATAGACTATAACCAAGAATTACAATTAATCTAATGAAAATATAAATAAGTTCCCATAATTTACTTATTTTAATGATTTGCTTTATATTGGGATCGGAGTGGACCGTAAAACTGTGTTGGTATCCTTCTGCTATGGGCCTAACTATAACTATGAAATAACAACTATTTGTAGTATAGTATGAATTTCAAAAACATTCAAAGGCCTCATCAATCGCATGCAATTAACCAGCAATTATGTATTATTATTTGGGAAAATCAATAAACAAACAACAAACCACCGGATTTGTTCTATAGAGGCATAGTTTTATGTCAATTAATCGAGTCTTAACCTAACAAAATCTAAATCTCACACACATTGCTAGGCTTATAATTAGCGCAGAAAATAAGTTACAAAAGCCGTGGCATTACACAGAAGTTATTTAGTCAGCCTCGTCCTCATGCTTTGCGATATTGCGTTCCTGACGACTGTTTTCGTCATACTGTGGTATGTAGAGAAGCTTGGTGTTTGGCAAGAAATTCAGCTATTATGTCATATCCTGCTTCTCTGGCAAGTTCATCGGCCTTTACTCCTTCCTAATAAAACAAAATACAGTATTACAATGTGATCGGTCGATCGGTTTTTCCGTATAAAGATGTGCGTTGCGCGTAAGTAAGCGTCATTACGCGTCAGTAAGCGTCACTAAATTATAATTACCTTGTTCTTTAAGTTGACATCGGCATCTTCAGATACAAGTTCTTTTACAACTTTTAAATGACCAAATAAGGCAGCAGCGTGCAGCGCACTTTCACCGTTCTTAAAATATAAACAAAAATAAAGTATAATATTAATTAGTGAATTTTCCAAATTTGGGTTTTTATAAGAAATTTACATTGTAGCTTGTCTGCAGACACGAGCTTGTTTGAAGTGGAAAATGGATTATAACGATATAATATAGGCCTAATATACTTAAACTTGTATCTCGATGACAGTTAAGATACATATATGATATAGCTGCAGAATCGAGTGATTCTCACTCAATTTTAATGTTTAATTTTTAAGCATCATGATGATATGATTTGATGACTCACTTCAAGTAAGCCAAGAGAGGCTCCATTACGAACCAGTTCTGTGACGCATTCTATGTGTCCTTTGTGTGAGGCTTTAAATAGAGGCGTAGCACCATCCTGCAAATACAAAAAGGTCAAGACGTACCAAACTGCTAGGCCTACCGTTTCGACAACGCCGTCGTGTGAACGCATCGCGTCAATAAAGCGTGGTTCCCACTAGCGACGCAACACAAGGACGTAACGCAACGCAAGTGAAGTGACCAATCACAAGCGATGGCTTATTCGCTTGTGATTGCTAACTGTCTATAACTTCGCTTGTCATTGGTTAAAACGCTTGCGTTGCGTTTACGTCCTTGCGTTACGTTCTAGTGGGAACCAAGCTTAAGATGGAAGACTATAAAACAGACGCATCGCGTCTTACGGTAGTACATGTGCTTAGTGTATCTCAATAATTGTTTTATCAAAAAAGATCTCGAAGAAAAGGATAATCTCCTGAAATAATAACATTTTTTATACTGTGTACTATAATGTTTCTCTATTCGTGTGTGTGTTCATAGTCCAGTTACTATGGTAACATCATTTCCCCTTAGGGACTGGACTATCAGTACTGTGAAAGACCATGCTACTGTCAAACTTTAAAAAACACATTATAGAATGTATTACATTTAAATTTACCTGTCTAGCAATATCAACCTCCGCTCCTGCAGAAAGTAGTTCTTGTATAATATCAGCGTGACCTAACTGCGCAGCAATCCAAAGTGGAGTCGCTTTATCCTGTTGAATATACAAACATTATTCATTTGTAATCGTAAAACTGCTAAAGAAAAGTTAAGACGATTTCTCATCAACAATAGAACAATATTATTAAGCTGACGTCATGATGATCAGATAGTGACGTTTATAATTGAGAGATAATTTAAGACGACTATTGCGAAAATATAATACAAAAAATAAAGACGAAGACGAGAATAATTATGATTGGTTGATTATAGCGCGCCAAGCTGTCATTTATTTGCATAATATAAATATATAATATAAAGACAGGCCTATCTATATTTAAAACTAAGATATATCTATTGCTTTAATAAATGAAAGCTTGACGCGCCATACTTGATGGTGAGAGTTTGACTATAAATTAGTTTGATTACAGATTGCACTTAAGTACTCACGTGACGAGGATGGTTGACGTTAGCCCCTTTACTTATTAAATACTTTAGTAAGTTGTAGTGTCCATTCTGGGCCGAGATGAATAACGGTGTAGCTCCATCCTGTGGAAGAAGATGAATGTAAGAATGTATAAAGTCTATAATAAAAGCTTTAAAAACTTTATAATCTTGGCATCAATAAAGGAATATATCATACTAAATTATTTAAATTATTTTGAAAGGTTTCGTCAAACAGGTTGATAACCTTTTACACGACGGATAATGCTAAATATTAATCGCAACGATTATATCGTTAATGAACCTACTTCGTTTAGAGACAGAAAATGTACTCATTGGAAAAGTGTTTCTCCTCCTCTGTTAAAACGAAAGGACAGGTGATTTAATAATTCAAACATCCTGCTGCTGTAACCAAGGCAACGAAACTAATAATAGTTTTATTAATGTTCACAGTCCGCAAACATTCCGCCCATAGGCTACTGTTAGACGTCACTTTGATATATGTGAATTTAGGTGACGCTGCCAAAGTTTACACTTTAAATACAAATATAGACGTGACTCGCACACAATCGAGTTAAATATTTAACGATTGCCGCACTGCATGCTGGGCAAAATAAAGAGAAGGGAAGAGTGAGATTAAAGTGTAAGTTCACTCTTCCATGGAAAAAATAAATTAAAAGAATAGTTATATCATTGAAAAGGATGGACCGGGCTGGGCTCTAAATTTCGGCAAATGCAAAGCAAACGATCATTAGGTCAGCACAGGGGCCCTGTGGGGTTTACAATTGTTAGGCAATGCCTAATTCCAGGATCCGTAGAATCAAATGTATTGTGTAATTGAAGATTAATGAATGAACATGAGTATTATATATTATCTAAAACTCTGTCTACACTATCAAACGTTATGTGATGTGCCAATATATGGACATGATGTACATACACATCACACTTTTTTTTGTCAAACTAGTTTGATAGTCTAGGCAGAGCTTAACATAAACCTTACTAAAATCTGTCTCTATATGGACATGATGTCATATCACTACCATATTTTGGCACATCACACTTTTTTTGTCAAACTAGTTTGATTTGCAGACAGACCTCAACGTTAAATGTCACTGAAATATGTCTCTTTCTTTCATGAATTTGTTAAGGCCATTTTATGAGACAATCCCATCGACTGAACCAAACCTACCTTCATAATTCTGTGAAGGTCTGCTCCACGTTCGATAAGCTCTTGTACAACATTGAGTTTATTACACTGGCAGGCGACAAACAGTGGTGTACCGCCATCCTATGAAAACCAAATAATATTTATAAAATATTTATTTGTTTAGCACAGTCCATTCATTTCGTTGTTGTATAATAATTAATTATACCAATCTTAAATTCAGTTATGATGATCTAACTATTGTCTATAATAGATGAAAAACGAAGAAAATTAAGTTATACGTTTGTACACCGGTGGTTTGTAGGCCTACTTTCCAAATATATATAGGCCTAATCATTGGCGTTCGTGCTGAGAAGTGAAGCCAGAAACTAACGAATTGAATAACTTGTCATAACCTATATGATGACAGCCTACATTTGTCAAAACATGTGCAAGATTCAGCATATTATTCTATGAACATGAATCAATCGCTGGAACTTTGACCTAATAAAGCCACACATCGTGGAATTATCCCGAGGCTGCGTTAATGACAGCGATCTACTTAAGGCGATGTGATAAACTACGAACAGGATTACGAATTAGCTGTCGACGTCGTATAACATTGAATACAAAATAATTATACTTAAAAATATTAGAAATCTTCTAAAAATCTCCCAATTATATTTTCTTTAATTTCTCTATTTCCCCAATTTTTTATTTTTGTTTGCATATATTTCATAATAAAACAAATAATTCATTTCTCTTTCTCTCTGTCTTTCATTGTTGTGCAGGGATAGTCTGTTTGTCTCACCCTGTGCTAAACATTTATTCGTCCTCTCTATTATACTATATCTGTGTAGATTTAACATATATTAGTCTATAATTAAACCATCAAAGTTATGAAAACTTACTTGACTGGGTAGATCCACGTGTGATCCGTTCTCAATTAGCGTTCTTATTGTATCCAGGTACCCACCTTGTGCGGCAAAGAACAACGCGTATGTCCCCGTCTAAAGAAAAGTAAAGTAATAGAATTAAATAGGCATATGAAGAAAATAAACGTTGAATGAATGAATGATGAACGAACGTACGCACGAACGAACAAAGAACGAACGAACGAACGAATGAATGAATGGACGAATGAATGAATTAATAAAAAAATGAATAAACGAAAGAATGAACGAACGACGAACGAATAATACATGAATGAATGAATGAATGAACGAACGAACGAACGAATAAATGGATGGAAGGTTGGATTGGTGGATGCCTAAATCTTTAATTACGCATTATTTTGCAAGCTGTTGTTAAAAGTGAATGCCGTCTAACGCAATTAGGTCATCACTGACGCAACTTACGTCGTAAAATAACGCATGTGTCAACATTGAGAGAGCAGTGATAACATCATAAACACATTTTGTCATTAACTTGAAGATGAAACTATTCAGTAAGTTGCTATCTTGTTGATATTAAGTAAACAAAATATCGGTTTGTGTCTCAATGTGTTATTTCTCGTTACGCATTCAGACACTTAAAATAGATACTTAGTATAGTTCTTGAGTAGGGAATCAGTCGGTCAGAAAATCATTGTTTAATTGAAAGTCTTCAACTTTTTTGTTGACTCAACGTGGACTTAAAACTGATCGTCGATGCGTTGCGTATAGGAACCACGCTTTATTGTTGTAATGTAAATTTGCTACAATTTTTGGTCGATAATACCGGTTATTTATACCTACTGTAGTAGTTTCCAAAAGGGGTGTTTTTAGGTGTATAGCAAATAATCTCTTATAATAACCAAGTGATCTCTAGGCCCAGTAGGCAGACCCAAATAATGTCATCGTGATATAAATGCTGTATTCTTACTGTTCTTTGTCGATTTGGGTCTGCTCCTTGTTTCAGCAACTCCTTCACGCATTCCACTCGATTATTAGCTGAAGCGAGAATCAATGGCGTCGTTCCTTCCTAAATGCGAGGAAATAAAAAGAAAAATGAGCTGGGCCTGAAATACTATTTGCTCTATCGTTACAGCAGCGCTCGAAGCTTCACGTAAAGCTCTGTCTACACTAAGTGTGATGTGCTCAAATATGGTAGTGACATGCCTAAATATGTCAGTGACATGCCTAAATGTGGTAGTGATATGACATCATTATGTCTATATATGGGTACATCACATTTTTTGTCACAACAAGTTTGATAGTGTTATATTTTATTAGTGTAAGTTTTTATTTTACGCTGTGGAAAGTTTGCAGCACCACTGTAGATTTTTATGACAAAGGTGTTTTTAGCAAGTGAAACGAAAATACATAATATGAACATGTAACCTCATCTATTAAAGACTGACCGCTCAATATTGAAGCTGTTTGATATTTTCCCAAGAGTATAATAACATGGTTTATAGCTAATCAATCACTCTCGTGTTACGGGATAAAGTATACCTAACTGTAGCAGCCAGAAACCTAGGCCCTAACGAGCGCATCATTTATTTTTATGCAGAGAAGCATAATTGCAGGCGTTGACAAACAAGAAGTATCACTGCGCTAAAAAGTGTGAAATATTTCACTTTGCGAATGTCACATTAGTATACTCAACTATCACGTGACAAACGGTGACAAGGAATGATCAAAAGTGATTTTAAGAATGTTACGTGAAAACAACGGATCGGATACAGCTGGGTTTAAGATGCAACAAAAAGTACGCGCAACAAAGAGTACGCGCAACAAAAGGTACGCGCAACATTGACCAATTACAACAGTTTGGATGATATCCTATGATTGGTCAAAATATTTGCGTCATTGCACTATGCCTCGAAGTGAGAGATTCATGCCTTTTACGTAACGTTAAATCTTGAGCCATAGTTTTGTGAAGGCAAATCACCTATTCGATACTATATGGTAATTGGTTCATGGCACATTAAACCGACAGCTTGAGGTCTCATCCTAAAGATGAGACAATGATAACATTGCTTTACTATAATCATTATTGTAAGTTGTTCATTATGATCTTGACCTTGTATTGTGTCAACTCACTCATCATCAAACTACGAAAATCGAACGCTTTTCACAGCTTTGACGCGTATAATCGTTACCTGACGCAGCAACGCGTTGCAGCACAGATTAGGAAAATCATGCTCCATTTGTTTTATGCATACAAACTATTACTCTGTTAAAATGCTATTATTTTCCTGTATGAATTGGTTTATGATCTCATATTGCCTTCACAAACGCTCAGTGTACGTTAATGCATACATTAACTTTGATAGTAACATTCTCTACGACTATTATTTTAGTAGAGGCTAGTTTGTTTTATGTGTCAGAATTACGTCACATAGGTTTTCATAAATTCTTTGTATTAACGTACCTCTATCAACATAACTTAAACACTGTGATAACATAGGCCTACTGTACTGCCGCGTGTTAGGATGTGATAATTTGTGTCAAGTTCTTCAGACATCGGCTACACCGTAGGCGTAATGGAATCATATAACTGTGCATTTATTTTGGTATTTGAATGAACTGTCCTACATAGATTTCAAACTAATATCTCTAGCACCAAACATGGTATTAGTACATTATTATTAAGCCTATTATCAAAAGGTAATATTAGCGGTTATGACACGCCGAATTCGTCACAGATATTGCGTCGGGGTATGTCGTTCCAAATACACCGATAACGCAAACTAATGATGGGAGCCCAGCATCGCACGAATTCAACGACGCACAAATGCGTCATCATATACTACAGAAGTGTCACGGAGATCGTCTAAAGTCATATCTTGTGCCTACGTCGTACGCAGTACGCGCTACTCACCTTGTCACAGCAATCAACATGAACGCGTCCAGCCTCAAATACTGCGCGTAGTTGTTGTAGATCGCCTTTGATCGCCGCTTCGTGTAACTGCTGGTCCCAAGGAGATTCTTTCTGAATCGTAAAAAAAGTGTAATGGAGATTATATGTTACAATTTCATAAAACGTAATATGTCACAGACGTTGTCATAGTTCTTTTACGTCGTCGTGACGGTTGATTAAATACACGGTCGTCATTAACCAGTTCTTTCAACAAGGGCACAATTAAAGCACCTTGTACGTACCTCAGCTGTGCGCTAAATTTATAAAAAATAGATAGTAATTCGCCCATCAATTTCACCATTAATAACCGGCCTATATGGCCATTTACATGACGTACTTCATCGATTTGACAGATGCTGTGCTATATAGCCGGCAGCGGTGTTATGTGACAGAACTGTTTATGTCATAAATGTTACACAGTACGAGCACCATTGCAATAAGGTATTGTTCCAATCCAAGCGTCAATTTAGTGTCTTAATTAGGGAGACGTTATATCATTTTCACAATCTTCTTCAGTACGGAATGACTTTTGATTACATGCTCTGTTTTGAGCTTTCAAGCGCGTGGTATTTAAGTCGGGCCTACATCATTGTAGCCCCTTGTTATTATAATAATAACTATGATCAAAATGTAGAATAATTGTGAGAAAAGGGTTACGGTAAAATTAAGGATATGTATGTTTATATTATTATTTTAAAAGGGTCAAAGTATATCATAGTTTGTTGACATACGGGTTATTATGCACAGTTTCGGTATTGAATTGGTTGAGTATAATATTATGCAGTTGTCCATTGTTTAGAAAAGATCGTTGTTGAATTTCGCGAGAATATTCTAAAGTTATAAGTTTCATTAGGTTTAAAGTATACAATTCTGTACGTTAAACCATGAATACGTGTCATGTTTCGACTTATCACACAACAGAGAAAAGTGTTAAGCTTTAATAAATGGCTTTTTATGTTTGTATAGGTCTAGTAGGCATAATATATTTTTAAGGTGGGTAATGTTTCCTTGCGAATGGGTAACGTCAGTACTATTGCGGCTGATTTCGTCTCGTCATAAAACAAACACAATTATTGTATAAAAACAACGTGCAAATATCCAAATAAGAGAAAGGTTCAAAGGGGTGAATGAGCAAAGATAATAATTATTATTTAAACATAGGTAGGATATACCACAAAATAGTGCAACTATCTGAGGTAACACTAAACATTGCACGTAATACACGCACTCACATCGCCACCCATTCGTACTATCAAAATATTAGTTGATAACTATGAAAACAGAAATAAACCACATTAAAATAAAATGTCGATACACTAACAGAAATAATTATCTCATGCCAAATTAGACTTACCTTTGAAGACATTCTTTCGGGGAGATCTTAGGCCGGCAAGAACTCAAGCTGTTTCTTCATCCAACACACTATATTGTTGACCCGATACTACTACTCCGTTAGTTTAATGTCTGGTCTTTAAAATCAAAGATCGGCATGTTATTTTACTCAGTATAGCAATCACGTACTTCTGTGTTACGATACAATATGAAGAAATACGACGTACGACTCATTTGCAAATAATGATTTATGATAACAAGCAGTATTATATGCTAGATCACAGCACAAAACGATAGATAACAATTCGGCGATATAATAATAGGTCGTCGGTCCTATGGTAGATGATGCCGCTTCTTGTTGGCCTACGTTTGCAATGCGGCTTCGTTTTAATTATCAATCATGCTGTTATCTCAAGTCAATTTAGTTTCTAATTAAGATTGTACTCATTATAATCCGGCTGGCGGGAATCTAATTTAAGATGCGCTAGAGTAGTTCGATTGCGAACCTACCTTAGTTCACCGCATAATCATATGAATGTATTCATTATTATTCTGGTTCCCGAGCTGCAATATGGATTAGAGATTGTATTGTGCTGCTATAGAGGGCGATATTTCTTAATTTGGTTGTTGGTGAAATAAAGAAATTAAATGAAATCGAGTATCTTATGGTCAATGCGCATTATTTTCCACGCCTTGATGGGGTGTTCTTAAAATTGAGGGCGCCTAACATAACATTTACGAGATGGAATAAAGGTGGCGTAAGCCAAAAAAAAAAAAGATTTCAAATGTGCTCTCCCTGCCTCAGCCCTGCCACAGCCTTTTGGGGTCGTTTCCAGCACATCACCAGATGCATTGATGTCATTGCCTCATGTGGTGAAAGGAGGACGTATAATTTTGTGAACCCCAAACACAGTTGGTCGCATACCTTTAACTCTATTCCACCCACCAGCGTGGGAATCGAACCCACGACATTCGTGTTCCTAACACGACGCTCAGTCGCCTGAGCTAACCGGTCATCTTGGTTTTAACTAGGTTAATATACATATTTATAACGTAATCGTAATGATGACGCGGCTGTTTCATAGCGACATAAAGTAGTGAGCCCTCTGTCGCTAAAACTGAAATATTTTCCAAATTGAGGGCGCTATACAAACGCGGAAACGATTTGTTTTTATTTAGCGAAAATAATTACATGTATGTACATAATCAACGAATCAGAAGCCTTATGGTTGTTGAAATCGGTAAGATTTCTTATGAATATTCATTAGGAATGTTCTGCTTGTTGTAGGAATCGATTTTGAGACATGAGGCTTAAATACTTTGGTCGTGGATGAGTAGTTGAAATAATGAGATATTTTAATAGTTTTTTTGTTGTTTTTTGTTACGGCAAAAATTGCACCACGTGTCTGTTGAATTTTAAAAAAACCAAAAATAAACATTTTTGGGTACATAAATCACTCAGATGATGTATTAAAAAAAATCATGAGTCTCCTCTCCTTAATTGCAACACAAAAAACGATCTGACCATTCCCAAAAATTATGCTTTTAATAGAAACTGTAATAACAATAGAGTAAGAAGTATGATCTAGATTATATTGTTTACAAGGGGAAGTGTTCTCTCTCGGTTTAGGTGAACTGAATGCTTAAAAACATTGACGCGCGCTGTCATTTCGAAGTAATGATTATTGTTTAAACGTTTGTAATAGCATGCCTAACAATGATTCGCGCTGTTATATCCTTGAATTGAATGAATATGGTATTTGAAAATAAATAATATGTGCAGTTTAAATATGTATTTTTTTTATCTCTCTGTCTTGCATTTTGTATGATCCCGGTATTTTGACACGCATTGTGATTGTAAGACGACGCTGTTCTCTCTTTGGTTGTAAACTGAAAACATGACGCACGCTGTCATTAGGCGTCGAAGTAAAGATTTTGGGTTTATTTTCTAAAGAATTATCGAACGAATGCTAGATGACCATGTTGAATGATTTTACAATAAGACACGCACTGTCCTTGGTGCGGGGGTCTTGAAGAATAGGTTTGTCATAAAAAGTTTACGGTCATTTCATACATCGAACGAATGCAATTGTCTTAAACGGCAAGTTAGGTATTATACCGCGCCTATATGATGCGCGCCTTTGCCAGCTGTATCGGTATTGAAGATGTTTGACATCGTCAACGTTTGCCATCGTATGGACCTTGGTATCAAGTCTAAATCAATACGAATGCTATTGTGTTAAACGGCAAGTTAGATATTATACCGCGCGCGCCTATATGCGCACCTTTGCCACTCGGTATTGAAGATGTTTGACATCGTCATAAATTACCATTTCATAACTTAATATACAGTAACATCTACATGAACATTCTAGAATGTGTTTAGATTTTAAGAAACCATGTATAATTATTATAAGAACAATCAGAAACATTCCAAAAGTATGCTTAGAAATTGTAATACCAATAGAGTAAGAAGTATCATCTAGAAGATTACGAACATATCGTATACATGAATTACGTAATACACGTGTAAATATACTATTATCGGCTGTTCAGTCATGTAATTAGTGGCGTAACGACCCGCGTAACAACGACGGGACGTAATTCTCAGTTTTGAGTGCTCTCAGCTCTAGATTGGGTTCGAACCTTAACGAATTTTTTTTTTCTTGTAATGGAAAATAAATATTGTTTTTTTTATTTTGAAAGAGAGATATTTAGAGGGTTAAGTTAATTAGAAAGAGCCTTTGCCTTTTTTGCGTTCCCTTGATGATGCGTGACGCTTTCAGAAGAATTGTAAACGGATTGTAACGGCTTGTCAATAATATTATGGAAAACGCCACCATTGTCTTTACTAAAATGTAAACAGTTAGCAGTGGATTAGAGGACGAGCAAGCCAGGCTAGACCCCTAGAAAACAACTTCAAAATGCCAGGTATTTACATAGATAATGACTCAAATTACCATACTTAACCACTTATTTATAGTTTGTTCATGTTTACAAATCAAAAATGGAAATTACCATGTAGACTCCTAGGCCGTCTAATGACGGTGACGCCCATATGACATAGGCCTACCTAACCTCCTAGCTAGGGCTAGCTAGGCCTAGCTATAGGCATATAGTCATAATAAATAGAGGCCTAGCCTAGTAGGCCTACTAGGCTAGGCCTCCTTCCTACTAGCCTACTACTAGGCTAGGCCCTAGTAGTAGCCTAGCCTAGGGCAGCTAGGTAGCTAGGCTAGTAATAAAGACGATCGAGCTGCTTTCGTCATTGTCGACGATGCGTGCTAACGGGTAGGCCTGGCTCAGGCCTTCTTGTCTTTTAATAAGGCGAGTGAGTGCGATCACTCGCCTAACACACTCCTAAACTGCCCTGGCCTTGAGGAGTGCGATTTACAACACGCCTTAATTTAGTCAACTTCTACACATAAATATACAAACAGCACACCTACAGCACCTCTGAATGTATTGAGGAGTGCAATTTGTAGCACACCTATGATTTTCAAAAGACAAGGACTGCCTGGCTCCTGTTGTGTGTGATCGACTGTGTAGAGAGACTTCTTCGGGAGGTGAGGGTCCAGCTAGGCCTAGACATGAACCCAGAAATATGTAAAGCACCTACCACCTAGAGGGGTCAGTAATCCATTAGGCGCTATATAAATATTGTTTATTATTATTTTTTTAATTTTATATGCTGATTTTTATGTATTGTATCTACGCAAAATCAGTAAATCATATATATTCTCTGATTTCATGTTTTATTAACAAATTAAAAATATTAGTTATCAATAAAATATATTTTATATATCATCTTTGAATTGATAATTTAATATTTATTTTAATATAAATAATATATCACATACATGGTTAAAGTGCTGTGAGTGTGACCTTGTTAATATCAATATTTCACACACAGGTTGTTGTCACTGTATTCCAGCATGCAAGCCGCACTACAAACGACTTGTGGACAGTATCTTTCCAGTTAACGCAGAGGTAATGACCAAACAATTTTTGTCAGTTTAAAGTTTGCCCACCGATTTCAACAGCTATAAAGTAATGCCATCCATCCAACACTGCTCAATTTCCCCTTTTTTAAATGAAAACCCCCATAACAATATCCCAACATCCTGGCCCTGCCCTTGTCATTAGTCAGTAGATACATTTTGACAAGGTATTCATTAAAGCTGGGGGATACTAAGTTGATGAATCTTCTTCATGAGATGAGTCTAAAGCTATATATGGACATGATGATGTCATATCACCACCATATTTGGGCACATCACACTTTTTTTTTTGGCAAACTAGTTTGATAGTGTAGACAAAGCTTAATTATGTTGATGAATCTTCTTTATGAGATGATTATTATTTTACACACAATAAATCTATTTAAAAAAAATAATATTTTTTTATTTTGTATTGTATATCAGGATGAGCTTGTTAGGAGTCAGATGGAGAAGTTAACATTCTACGCTGTATCACATAATGAGAAACTTGACAGAATTGGAACCTATCTAAGTAAGAGATTGAGCAGAGATGTGTATAGAAATAAAATAGGGTATGTACAATACTTAGGGTATGTACAATACTTTGTTTAATTATTACTTTTCTTCTGAACCAGTGGTTGTAATTATGTTATGCTTCATACAATGAGCTAACAGACAGTTAAAACATTTGAATGTTGTATAGTATATTTATAGCTTATTTCTTTTCTAATACCGTATATCCTCAGGTATAATTCCACTTCTGGTCTAATCCCACCTCCTACTTTATGTCTGATTTCACAAAGTCATATCCCGGGTATAGTCCCAGTATTGACTTTTGATATGGATGTAGGCCTCTCTCTAGCTAGTTCTGATGAGTTTTTACAAGAAATGCTTACCAATAATTTTTTTCCTGAATCAGGGTTTTCCCAGGTATACTGTAGTCCCACCCCCTAAGTCTGTCCAATTTCTTGTTTTAGTGGGGTAGGGGGGGGGGGGCATTATACCAGAGGATACAATAATACATTCTTCAGACGTGATATTAACTTTAGCTAAAAAATGGTCAAATGCTAAGTATTCTAAATTAACGTCTTTTGTATTTTAGTCATGTGATGATTGCAATGCAAGCATTGGATGAACTTCTGCTAGCGTGTCATGCTCAAAGCTTAAATCTCTTTGTAGAGAGTTTCCTTAAAATGGTCTCAAAATTGCTTGAGTCTAACAACACGGATTTGCAAATTCTTGGCGGTAGCTCTGTAAGTTTTATTTTAAAATTATTTTACAATATTTACATTCATTTTATTCAATTCATAATTTTTTAGGCAGAAACTTTAAAACGGCAGGTTTGTTTTATTACTGTTAATTTATTAAAATGTGTTAACTTACAATTTGAATGATATTACTGTAGTAGAAACAACTACTATGGCAGCCCTGCGTTTGAGGCATGTGACACGCAACTATCGCTTAAAATGCCCTTGAGGCGTGCCATATATATTGCACTTAAATTTGGTAAACTTCTATATACCAAGATACAAACTTCATACCTAGCACATGTGTTAAAAAGTGTGTTGTGCAAGGATAAAAGCATCCTTTTATATGAACATTTTAACCATCATTATTATTACAGTGGTTGATGTGCTTGCCTTCTAATCCTGACCTAGTGCGAGGGTTGTAACTCACGACTCCCTCCCTAAGCCTCAAATTTAGTTTATAAGCATGATAAAGTATTAAATAGTTTATCCATCCTGTAATTTGTGAGTCACTTGCTGTTGGATGCGTATGAAATAAAAAAATAAATAATTTATAAAAATGGTTATATACCACTTACTGTATTTGGGTTTATTCTCTGTGACGAATTTTTGTTTTCACTAATTTTTTTTTCTCTTCAGTTTGTGAAGTTTTCCAACATTGAAGAAGACACTCCATCTTATCATCGACGCTACGATTTCTTTGTGTCAAAGTTCAGTTCAATGTGTCACAACAACAGTGATAATATGGCTCACAGAAGAAGGTATGTGACAAAAAAATCTGATGTGCCCATACATGATGTCATTTCACTACCATATTTAAGCATATCCCTACCATATTTAGGCATATCACTACCATATTTAGGCATATCCCTACCATATTTAGGCATATCACTACCATATATAGGCATATCCCTACCATATATAGGCATATCCCTACCATATTTAGGCAAATCACCATATTTAGGCATATCCCTACTATATTTAGGCATATCACTACCATATGTGGCATATCACTACCATATTTAGGCAAATCACTACCATATTTGAGCATATCACTACCATATTTAGGCATATCACTACCATGTTTAGTTTGATAGGTGTAGACAGGGCTTAATGTTACTTGTAGTTTTCTATCTATTACAGTATAGAATCTATAATGCTATTATTCATATATTTTTAGAATTCGTGTAACAGGCTTGAAAGGGCTTCAAGGTGTTGTGCGTAAGACCGTGACAGATGACCTGCAGGTCAACATCTGGGACAAGGCACACATGGATAAGATCATTCCATCATTCTTGTTCAACATGCAAGAGGCATTTGAAAGGTAGTACATAAAAAGGACTTAAAATTTAAGTGTTTAAAAAAAAAACAATGTCATTAAAAATTAATCTTGTGGTCCAAAAAATCAGAGCAGTGGGTGTGCAATGTTTGATTAATGGTTCCTATTTATTTATTTTTTATAATAATAATAATAACAGGATTTTTATAGCGCACATACCACTCAAGAGTGCTCAAGGCGCATTAAAAAAAACCAAATAAAAACAAAAATAATTATCTTAATTAAAAAATAATAAAATCTTTTTTAGACAAGATTCGCCAGCCCAGGAACTTTCTGAAGAGCGCCCTCATGTGTTAGCAGAAACATGCCTACGAGATGTTATGTGTAGAGCTGCTTATGGAAATATACATTCAGTATTGAAACCGGTTTTGAGGTAATTATTCATTTATCAATTGAAATTTGAATGAAAACAATTCCAGGTGGGCTTACCATTTTACAACATTATGCATTTTTTTGTATATAATATAAAATATATCCAAGTCAACCACTTATTTCAGAAGCATTGTGTCTTGTTTTACTGTGTTCATTATCCTTTAAAAGTTGTGTTCAACTAGCATTACTTTTTACTCTGACCTTCAGAAACAATATTCTTACTTGCTTGTTTACTTTTAAATAGAGATTCTACAAGTAAAACTTAGAAGCCCCTATATAGTAAGCTCACTACAATTCTTTAAAATGGATTAAACAGTTTCAGATGGTCTCTATTAAGCGTGGTCTACACTAACAAACTTTATGTGACAACAAATGTGATGTCCCATATATGAATAGATCACACTTTTTATTTAAAACTAGCTTTATAGTGTAGACAGAGCTTTAGCCTCTTCATAACAATAGAATAATTAAGACAATCTATACAATGTTTGTTTACAGGCACATGGACCTACATGAGCTATGGGTTCCTAATACATTTGCTATCAAGGTGTTCAAAGTAATAGTGTACTCTATCCAATCTCAGTATCTGTATGTAGCTCCTCACTTCCTTTTACTTCATCTGGATGAAAACACCAAAAGCAATCCTGCAATGAAGACTAGTATGGTAGAGGTACTTAAGGCTACAGTTGCTGTGGCTGCAGACGGCGCAGTAGGTAAGTGCCTTTCCTGTACTCAATCCAATCTCAGTACCTCTATTTTGATTCTCACTGCAATAACAAACTTAATACATTTTTTCTTCCAAAGTTTATTTTAAGGCCTTACTTCCATTTTACTTTCAACACTACACAGGACCCACCTAAGACACCATACAGTATTTTGTTTTCCATCCACAATTTTTGATATCCACTCCTAGACTTCTCCAGATAGATATATGAATATTAAATAGTTTTGAAAATCTATTAATAGGAACTACAATATATAATTTAACATAATGCTTTATAACTTAAATTTTCTAAACATTTTTTCTAGGTCCATCCATTCTAGAAGTTTTCAATACTCTGTTAAGACATCTTCGTCTATCTGTTGACCAGCGGTTATCTGGTGGAAACCAGTCTGTAATCAGTGTAACGTCTAAGCAAACGCTGGATAGACAAGGCTATAATGAAAATGAGGAGATCGTGTTTGAAGAGGCCATTATTGATACCATAGGCAAGGAAAAAATAAAAATTATAAAATGAATTTTAAACCCTGTTAAGAGAAAGATTTGGGACCCAACAAGATGTGGTGCAGCAGTAGTATAAATTACCCTTGATTTTGTCATACTTACAAGATTAGAAAGATGACAAAAACATTTTTTTTTTCAAACAAAATAATTCTTGTATTGTTGAGTACAATTATTGTAACTAATCATCTTGCAATGTATAGCCAATGTGTTCACTATCAAGTTGATAGTATCAACTATATAACATACATCTGCCTTCAGTTTCTCATGTGAAGATGATTCATGAAACATCCAATATGATAGAATGTTGAATGGAAGTGAAATAAGTAAAGAGTCACTATTTGACTTTTGTTAATTTAGGGGCTTTTGCGATGATTCTTCCGGACTACCAGAAGATTGAGATCATGATGTTTATCATGGGCAAAGTACCTAGCCCAAAGTTTCCTGAAGACTCGGAGGACGCGTCAGTTGTTCAGCCAATCAACGGCATCGGAGATCAACTGCTTCAGAGTATGCTGTTGAAGAGCTTGTTAGAAGTTGGTAACAAGTATACCACAGGCAATATGGCTGTAACCTTCCCAGCATCCTTTTTACAACCTCTACTCAACATGTCATTGGTCACTGATTCAGGTATCATTTGCATATTCATGATTTTCTGTCTTGTTAAATTTTAAACGATATATGAAGAAAAAAACTACTTTATAATTTCATAATAATTATTGTGAATGTGTTTTCATTTTGGTTTGCAGGTATCCGGCTTACTGTGCAACAAATCTTGCAGACCCTTATTGATCGCCATGACAATGTTGATAAGTTGCTAGGCAACCGACCAATCCCAGATGATATTAAAAATCTTGGTTTGAAACTGGACAAGTCATCAAGACAGGACGCAATGTTCATGAGAAAAGTAATGTTTGTGCATGATATTAAAGAATTGTAACTTTTAAAAGCAGTCAAGTAAACTAAGTTGCATGCCTAGAAAATTACTAAATTAGGGACCAAATCAAAAGAGAATTAGTGATGCTAAATGGTGGTGTGGAGACCAAGTAACGGGCGCATCCAGAATGTTAACATATAATATTAATAGTCTATCAAAAATAGATATCAAAAGAAATAGTAATAATTTCATTTAGCTACACCCCCTTTTTCCACCTCTGAAACAGTTGTGTTATTATTATCTATTAAGGAAAGCTTGAAGATATATATATTATTTCTCCTAAATCTAACTCTAACAAACACTTACGAAGTTTGAATTGTTTAAAATTAATTGTTTTAAAAACCTTAATTTTGTGATTATCAATTTCTTATTGGTTAGAATGGCTCTGATATATACTGGCATTTCTATGAAAACATGAGCCAGGCATCAAACACTATAGAGAACTTTGAAGCCATGTACTGCACACTTGCCCTGCTGCTTATTGAGCTGGGAGGCGATGACATCTTGGTGGATCTCATCGGCCTAGCTTTAGGTCTACAGGTAAGTTTGTAACATAAAGTTACTCAAAGTATTGAGTAGTGCTTTTGTTGATAACTACCCTGGTTGAGTCGGATGTTTAGAACAATACTTTTGCAAAATCTTTATTTGGAATATTTGTTGATTTTAGCAAGTTCATCCACAAAAACTAAATTAAACATAATGATTGTGGCTAGGTTTGGTTAGGTACTTGAGTTAGAGGGGAAGGTTGGGTTTGGGAGCCATGGTTGAATTCGGCTGTTGCAATAGAATGATAGTTTAAATGTATGCAGATTTATAAATATTTATTTTATTAAAACAAAACCAAATATATAAATAGTTGCAAAATCTTTTTTTTAAGCATTGATATTTATCAATTTGTATAATTTAATGATTCTACTAAGATACAAAACATATCTCAAAATTGTAAGATTTTGACAATAAAGTTGATTTGTATCTTATTTAATTTTAGGATTTAGCGATTTCAAACCTTCAACTTCCCGCCTCCCATCGCTGCTGTATTCACGCCCTAGTGGCTCGCTATCTTCATCTTATCGCTGAATTGTCCGCTATTCCAGCTCTCCGCCAACATGTGAGGGCGGTAAGTACTGATTATATTAAATTCTAGAATAGATTACTATGCTTTGCACTGTTTAATTATTCTACTATATTATGCTAATTGAGTTATAAATAGAATTGTGATGTAATACTACAGGGTATACTGTATTGTGTAGTATAATACTACAGGGTATACTGTATTGTGTAGTATAATACTACAGGGTATACTGCATTGTGATATAATACTACAGGGTATACTGCATTGTGATATAATACTACAGGGTATACTGTATTGTGATATAATACTACAGGGTATACTGTATTGTGATATAATACTACAGGGTATACTGTATTATGTAGTATAGAAATATGTCCATAGAATAGATTATTAACAATTTGTTATCTATTATAGAAAAATCTTAAATTTTTTTTATGAATTATAATTTTCTTTTTATGTTTGCCTTTTATAAGTATTTTGTATTATAAATATTTTATACAACAATTGTTTTTGTTTGATTGCCATAATTTTTAATTCAAGATAAAAAGATAGTTTTTAAACTCTAATGCTTTTTCTTCCTTGATAAATAGAATGATATAAAAGTGTTGACAACAGTAATTGTTAAAGACTAAATAAAGTGCTTTCAAACTATTAGTGTTTTGTATAAATTTAAACCATGTCTTATCCATCAAATATTCCTTACATGGAAACCGACTATTTTTTCTAGGTAATTGAAGAGAGAAAGAAGTCTGCTATTGTTATGCTTCCACCAATAGCTCTACAAACAGAGTCCAGGTATGAACGCTAAAACAACACTAAATCTGTGCTAATGTCTTTTTTGTTATTCCAGTCAATTTGCATAAGAATGCTATCATAACAAATAGCAAGTTGTTATAGTCAATTTATGAGTAAAAATAGCTGAAAGCAATGGAATGGTTTTTGTTCTACATATATTGTAATACTATACACAGCTTTAAATCATAACTACTTTCCAAAATAGAATATCACCTAAGTGATTTTATTTTTCCTTTAACATCCCCCCCCCCCACCCCCATTCCTGCATATACAGTATCCCTATTGTTTTGGTCTGTTTTTTGTATCACCATTGCCCTCATCCACTTTACTTGTACTGTTTTTCCATGTTCACCGTCCATAATTGATGATGTCACAGGGCCTTATTTGATTGTAATCCAGACACAATATAATTATTTCTAATATTTTTTTTCTCATGTACTTCATTACATTTAATGTTATTGTGTAAATAAAAGTATATATTATTTTTATTTTTTTCCTTCACTTTATTCCAAATCATAATTTTAACTTAACAATTTTAAAACAAATGCAATAATATGAAAAGGAATAGGGCAACCACGAACAAGTAATTAGTCACCATTGATATACCACTAATTAATGTACACTTATTGTTTTTATTCTTTTAATGATCTTTTACTACTAGCAAACCATCTACACTGTTCTTCCTATTCATTAGTCTTAATGTTTTAGCTAACTATACCATTGAAACTAAACCTAACACATAACCTGTTTTGTTATCACTATTTATATTGCTCACTTTTAGTTTAATAAAAATAGCATGTTCAGGTTTGTTCATTATCTGATCTAGTTTTTAGTTGAAATCATTACCCTAGTATTTAATGTTGTTTATTATAGTTGTAGTTTCAGCAAATATGAAAATTTAACAGTAGCATACTGTAGTTCTACAGTATTTAGTTTCATTATTGTGTTTTATTAACAAATAACATTGTCATCTACAATGTTATTACCTTTCCAATTATTACCTATATCATTATTACCTTTTTCTTTTCATTGTACAGTGCTATGTTTATGTACAACCATAATTTTGTTTCAACATCTAGTTTTGAATAAATAATAATAACTACTACCACCTGGTATTGTACAATGTTATCATCTTTCATCAAATAATTAGCCTAGATGTGTTTAGGTTTAGTTTCAGTACTGTTTGTAACATTCATTAATGTATATACTGTACATTCCCCAGTACAGTATATACTGTACATTCCCCAGTACAGTATATACTGTACATTCCCCAGTACAGTATATACTGTACATTCCCCAGTACAGTATATACTGTACATTCCCCAGTACAGTATATACTGTACATTCCCCAGTGCAGTACTTACTTAGGCCAATGTATTAATATAAATTTGTATATTTTTACATAGCCCACTAAACTTGGATAACTTACCAGCCACTCACCTATTCAATCTTGACTTGATCAGTGAAGCACTTGCTAGTAGTGGCTATGATGTGTCTCGTCTAGCTACACCTTATGTCCACCGTCAATCTGGTAAGCACAATTTGTTTTATTTGTAGCCATTTTGTTTCTTTGTAGCCATTTTGTTTCCTTGTAGCCATTTTGTTTCCTTGTAGCCATTGTGTGTCCTTGTAGCCATTTTGTTTCCTGGTAGCCATGTTGTGTCCTTGTAGACATTTTGTTTCCTTGTAGCATTTTGTTTCTTGTAGCTATTTTGTTTCTTGTAGCCATTTTGTTTCCTTGTAATTGTAACCATTTTGTTTCCTTGTAGCTATTTTGTTTATTTTAGGCCATTTTATTTGTAGTCATTTTGTTTATTTTAGGCCATTTTATTTGTAGCCATTTTGTTTATTTTAGGCCATTTTATTTGTAGCCATTTTGTTTATTTTAGGCTATTTTATTTGTAGCCATTTTGTTTATTTGTAGCCATTTGGTTACCTTGTAGCTATTTTATTTGTAGCCATTTGGTTTATTTTACACCATTTTGTTACCTTGTAGCTATTTTATTTTTAGCCATTTTGCTGCCTTTTAGCCATTTTGTTTCATTTAAGATAATCATAATAGACAGAATGTTATTACTAAATGGCAAATTTCAGACAACAGACAATGTTATTTGAAATAATGAGAATTACAGTAATTATTTACATCATTCTGTACTATAATTAGCATTTCAATTTCTAAATGATTTCATCAGAGACAGTTTGCTGAGAATGAATCTGTGTGGCATATACTAACTGTACATGAATCTGTGTGGCATATACTAACTGTACATGTTTAATGATAAATCTGTATAGACAAAGGCAAATAATTATTGTTAAAGATTTTTTATTAAAATTTAAGTCAATTGTTTTAAAATTCTATGATTCACCGTATTTCTATATTTTTGTAATTACGGTAAAAAAAAGGTTTTACATGCATCCATTCATGTTAAAAAATCATCTTATTTGATTTCTTGTGGTTTATGCATTTTACAACTAAAATAAATATTTATGAATTTTTAGAAAATCTGTTACCATCAATGTGCATGTCATGTTTGCTAAGATATGACGTTGTTTTACTTTTATTTATGTAAAATAATATTTTCACTTTCACTTGAATTATTTCAATTTATAAACCTTGTAACTGGCGCATTTTAAAATGCAATCCTCTCAAAAGAAAGAATTAATAAATAAATGAATCTAAAAAAACAATACCCCAGGAGGCCAAAGTAATTGAAGCATCAATACATGTTACTACTAGAATGTACAATGTTCAACACAAAAGCTCTGTCTACACTATCAAACTTGTTTGACAAAAAATGTGATATGCCCATATATGGACACAATGATGTCATATCACTACCATATTTGGGCACATCACTACCATATTTAGGCACATCACTACCATATTTGGGCACATCACATAGCTTTATATTGTATTCTATTTGTTTGATTTCTTTATAGCATTGGAGCTACGTATAAGAAGTGCCACTGACCCTGGTTCTGTTGTCTTAGAAATGGAATCTGTTAATAATTCACCAGCAGGAACAAGAGTAAGAATAACATGTTTCTCACCTTTACTTGTTGTTATCAAATGTTACATGTTGTTCCTATATCTCCCTAATTTGTTCCTATATCTCCTTGATTTGTTCCTATATCTCCTTAATTTGTTCCTATATCTCCTTGATTTGTTCCTATATCTCCTTGATTTGTTCCTATATCTCCTTAATTTGTTCCTATATCTCCTTAATTTGTTCCTATATCTACTTAATTTGTTCCTATATCTTCTTCATTTGTTCCTATATCTCCTTAATTTGTTCCTATATCTCCTTAATTTGTTCCTATATCTCCTTAATTTGTTCCTATATCTCCTTGATTTGTTCCTATATCTCCTTAATTTGTTCCTATATCTCCTTAATTTGTTCCTATATCTACTTAATTTGTTCCTATATCTCCTTAATTTGTTCCTATATCTACTTAATTTGTTCCTATATCTACTTAATTTGTTCCTATATCCACTTAATTTGTTCCTATATCTCCTTGATTTGTTCCTATATCTCCTTAATTTGTTCCTATATCTCCTTAATTTGTTCCTATATCTACTTAATTTGTTCCTATATCTTCTTCATTTGTTCCTATATCTCCCTAATTTGTTCCTATATCTACTTAATTTGTTCCTATATCCACTTAATTTGTTCCTATATCTTCTTGATTTGTTCCTATATCTCCTTAATTTGTTCCTATATCTACTTAATTGGTTCCTATATCTTCTTCATTTGTTCCTATATCTACTTAATTGGTTCCTATATCTTCTTCATTTGTTCCTATATCTACTTAATTTGTTCCTATATCTTCTTCATTTGTTCCTATATCTACTTAATTTGTTCCTATATCTCCCTAATTTGTTCCTATATCTACTTAATTTGTTCCTATATCTTCTTCATTTGTTCCTATATCTCCTTAATTTGTTCCTATATCTACTTAATTGGTTCCTATATCTTCTTCATTTGTTCCTATATCTACTTAATTTGTTCCTATATCTACTTAATTTGTTCCTATATCTACTTAATTTGTTCCTATATCTACTTAATTTGTTCCTATATCTACTTAATTTGTTCCTATATCTACTTAATTTGTTCCTATCTACTTAATTGGTTCCTATATCTTCTTCATTTGTTCCTATATCTCCTTAATCTGTTCCTATATCTCCATCATTTTTATAACCTTCAATGCTTTTTTTATTGAACACCATTTTTAGAAACATCCAGAAGAGCAAATAACATTTGAAATTCTGAAGAAGACTTTAACCGCCCTCGACCACGAGGACAGCATAGAGTCAACTATAGAGAAGCGCCGTGACATCTTGGAGAAGTTTCAAAATAATACGCTAGAAGTGCTAGCTTCGTCAGCCGAACAACGGGTACGTACACTATAACATTAATGTAAGCCGTGTAATATTCTTTCTCATCAGATTCTTTTCAATTAAGAAGTTACATTTTGTAAAATATAAACAAACTATGCACATACATTTTGATGCAAAATCTCAACATATTTTATAATTTGTCAAAATACATAAAACGGATATAAATCATAAATATATTCAGAATTATTTTTTATTTAATACAGTTTCTGACAGAAATATATTAAAAACTGTCATTTATTGATTTAGTTTTAAATTATATGTTATTATGTTTTATGTCAATGTTGTTTTATACTTATTTTGTACACTGCAGGTGTTCTGTTAAGTTGACTGTATGCGTCCTAGTTACTTCACATTTTATATCGTGTATAGAATGCTGCTCTACATAATTAGAAATTTAATTTGAATCAGTGATTGTTCAATAAAACATGATGCAACATTAAATGCATTCATGTAATATTGTACGGTTGAATTTATATTATTTTCATTTATTATGTTACGCTGTTAAAATTGAAAATTAAACATCATCATGTCAGATTTTCCAGCATGACTGGCTAATGCTAGTAATATACCTTTTATGTTCCTGGACGAACTCTTAGATCATCTGATGATTTTTTCTTTTGCTGCACCCACACTCTGGAATTCACCCCCCCCCCCTCCCCCACAAATTAAACACTGCTCTTCTGTTGCCTTATTTAAAAAATTGCTCAAAACTCATTTTTTCGACCACTAACATGCCCAGCGCCTTTGATTTTGTACCTCGGTCTTTGAATTGACGCTTTATAAATGTTGATATAATAATAATGATAATAATAATAATATAGATTTTTACACATTGTTTATTTGTCTGTACTTGCACAGTAGGTACTGATTATAAAAGTAGTAAAATTTTAGTGCTAAAGAAAATGATATGAAAAAGAAATTTTAAAAAGTTCCACTGATAAAAACCAAAAGAATTAATTTATAATTATGCTAAATGATGCTCTAGCCCCCTCTACAGACATACTTATTTAATTATAGTTTACCTCTACAGTGGAATTAGCTTTGTGACCTCTGAAATAGTGTGTAGTTAGCTATTATTTATTAGATACATTACTTTTGCATTATGTCATTAAAATACATTATAATGTTGAAGTGGCCAGCTTTCTTCATCATCAACACATTCTATATTGAAATATTTAAAAGATATTAGGTCAGAATTCATTAGCTGCCTCCATCAATACCGCGTTATCTCTTTACCGTCATCAACGACATCACTAAGTACACTCGCAAAAATGTGTTTGAGTAATGATGTTCTGAGTGGTTATTAACGAAGAAAAAAAATAATCAACTTTGATACAATGTTTATATACACAGATACTGTATACATTAATACACTTGGCATGTTGAGTGTGATCCTGTCCATACTGTATCCACTATTGCAATCAGCAACACTTGTCATTGGTCAATTACTTGTGTTAGGTTGTAGTGTTGCGTTTACCTATGCTTACCCATTGCAGTATCCATTCATAGTGTGTGACATTTTTTTGTGTTTTGACAGTCAATAAAGCCATTTGAATTAGCTTAGGAAGGATGCATTATACCCATGATATGAAACTATGCGTGAGGCTAGCTCTGCAGTGTAGAGACTCTCAAAGAATGTGACAGATACTGATTGACATGATATCTAAATATTAACCCAAACATTGATTGCGACGTCATTGGTATTATTCTTGGCATTTTACAATTTTGTCAAAATTGAACGGTCTATTTTTATTTCATCGTTTTTGTTTTTATTTATTATTTAGTAGTAAATTGTATTAGTTTAAATGTATGTGTATTGTTCCTGGGGTCTTTCTCGAGACAAGAAACTTGTTTTCTTCTAGAGAAGACCCCAAATGATGGCTTATTACTATGTTTTCATTTATGTACTACCTATAATTATATTATACTGTATAATGCCATTGTTGATTAAATAAATGTTTTTTGAACTTTGAACTTTGAACTTGATAACCTCTACCTCTATGAATAAGGGTATTCAAGAGAGAAAAACTGGAATTTTAAAATAGCTTATTCAAAGTAAAATGAAATGTTACAACATTTTATTTATTATACAATACAAAATGATAAGCACCTACTTAAACAACAAAGAACCAATGATGGTACCAGAGAGAACCTGAAGGGGAATTACACCCATCTGTTGATTGTGTTATGACATCATCATTTATAATTATATCCGTGATTCCCCCACTACATCCCCAGAAAACATTTCAATAATCAACACAAGTTCCTAATCATCTATCTGTATTTGGTTATTTTAAATTTGCTGGTAGGCATAGAGCTTTGAATATCTTTACATAAAGGCAGATAGTTACAAAAAGTGTTTTTATTGTTTATATTATTATTTCTGAGAATGCTTGAATATGTACACATTAATCATAACAAATCGGGGAAACATGTGATTTGAATGCTAGAATAAGCAATATGTTGTTTTTGTTTGCAGCATGCTGTTAAAAATAGTTTTGAAGACTGTTTTTAGAACACTGTAAATAATTGTTTAAAATAATGATGCATTGAAATAGCTCTTATGTCAAAGATAAACAACATAAGTACACTGTAATCATGTTTTCTTTAATTATTTTACTGTGAATACATTTATCACAAAATCAAGCCAATGAAACTATTATAAACTGGGGTGTGAGTGTTCCATTCAGATATTTGTAGAAAGGCCCCAACCTGGACCTATATTAACTTTTATTCAAAAATCTCTGTCTACTGTACACTATCAAACTTTATTTGACAAAAATAGTGTGATGTGCCCAAATATGGTGGTGATGTGCACAAATATGGTATTGATATGACATCATCATGTCCATATATGGAAACATCACATTTTGTTGTCACATAAAGTTTGATAGTGTAGACAGATCTTCACATGGGGATATTTCTTTTATGTGTTTTTGATGCCTGTGTATCTTTTCATATTTTTCAACCTGCCAGTTTATGACGTGGGATACACAAGTGCAATTGCATAGTTATCTTTTATCATGATGGTAAAACTGAATGAAATTAACATCATTTAAAATTAAATCATTAACTAAATCATTAATTATATCATATAAGTCATTAAATCCACAGCTGTTGAGCTATTTTGAGGTTTTCAATATGGCATTGGTATTAAATCGAATTGATCAAAATAGTATTACCTGGTCCTAATATAGCTTAAAACTGACTAAACTTTCACAAATGGAAGAAATTATGGTTATTCTTAGTTCTAATTTTGTCACGCTTGACTGCATCTGTAATTTGTTTCTTTACATTAAGCAACATTCCCATGTTGATCATTTCACATTCTCTTTAAAACAACACATTCAAAATGAATTTTTTTTTCTCAACAACATTACTATAAGTTATAATGCAAACTCTTCAACAACAAACAAACCTAAGCCTATACTTGCTATTTGATTGGTGGATTTTGTATCACATGCTGTTCAATAATAGTTCTATTGCACATTAAATAGTGTATGTGTTCAAAACCAACATATAATGTGCAACATCTATAGCTACTGTATTCTATTATGCAGCCAAAATCAGATGCTGCTAATTATAAAATGTGTAAAATATTCCCCTCATCTTTATCATTTCAAAATGTATTTCATTTTAAAAGTATATTATCACTGAGCAGTTTCATTTCTGCTATGCCGCCCTGTGAATTAATATATATTTTAAACACATTTTATCGTAAACTACAGCGTCACATCCACAATAATATTGTATTGTATAATATTATTTGAAATCAAAGAGTGATTTATGCTGCCATTATACTTCTTCTTCATTATTTTTAATATTACATTATGATAATATTATGAAAAGTAATATGTTGTAGTTTGTTTGAATAATGTGATGTAACATTGTATTGCTATAATACCTAAGGCAGCTTATAAATTACAGCCTAGTATTATCTTGTAGATGTCGTCAACAAAAAACTACAGTATAATGAAACAACCCCAAGGCTGCTGTTTCTGATTAAATGTGTATTATTTTTAATTGTTTTATTGCTTCAAGGAAACTCATTATCATATCATTTCAAATATTGTAATTTTGTTGATATATCTATGGTTAAAACAGATCTCTTTATCTTTCAAGTATTCAACTATATTTCAATGAATACAACAATCCTCATAGAGATACACAGCAAAATTTGTCATTTAGAATAACATTAATTGATAATCAATGTGTCTAAACATAGTCTAGTCTAGTTTTATACTATCTATCAATTAGTTAGGTTTGTGTAGCAGTTTGCTATTCTACTTGTACTGTGACATTTACAAATAGTCAAATCAAACAATCAACTAGATAAAAAAGATTGCTCTGAATACTATTGTTATCAAGTAAAATGATTTCAAGTTTATGATAAAAATTGAACTGTATTTAAAACAACAAAATAATGAGTAAACATTTTAATTACATGTATAATGTAATTAATAGTATTAAATTACACTGGCCCACTTAAGACACTCGGTGCACGATGGGAATATATGGCACAAAATAGTAAAACATGCTATATCTAACTTTACAGCACAATTTTCTTTAAATAGCATTTATATTTGTTTTTTTACAGAATGAGCGACAGTTAAAGAGGTTGAATGACATACTGCAAGTTGTCACCAGGTTAGTTGTTTAGAAATCTCTTGAAAAATAACCAGTTATGTATTCTTCTTTGTTGCCAAATGGCTGCAAACACTCCATGAATTGGCATGTGTTCCAGACTCTCCTCTTTCCTTAACATCTGTCTACACTATCGAACTAGTTTGACAAAAAAAAGTGTGATGTACCCCAATATGGTAGTGATATGGCCAAATATGGTAGTGATATGACATCATCATGTCCATATATGTGTACAGCCACATCAAAACCAGGCACTTGGTGAAATATATATTTTTTTAGTTGATACTATAATGGTATTCCTCACAATATATCCTTCAAAGATGTTTGGATCATTTAAATCAAGCAAATATTCCCAGAGTTATGGCAATAAATGTATATAGCATTTATACAACAATTTACTTGTAATTACTGAGTAATTAACAGTCAAAGTTTAATGAAAAATCAGACAGGAAGTTGCCCCATGCTGTTACAGATTGAACAATTAAAACCTTAGCAACACTACCTTCTAGATAAACAATCATTCTGAAATTTGGCACACTTATTCAATATAGTGTTTTCTGATATTCATGAAAATTTCATCAAAATCTGAGGTGGTTATCATAGTTAATTATGACGATTACAAAGTACCACTAATTTACGTAAAATCTGTCAAATTCATTTATAATAGTGTAGTGTAAGAATAATACAGTAGGCCTACTACAGTAGTAGGTATTCAGGAAGATTTCCTTAGCTTATTATTAGTTCTAAACAAATTTAAAAAAACAGCAAACATTTTATTAATGAACTTTATTCAATTTTATTTCTCTTTTTACTTTATTTTATCTGCTTTTTGTTCAAAATGGCGCAGGGCACACAATCCCTCGTTTCTGGTCATCAAAATTCAATTACCAGTATTTTATTTGTGAGTGATTTGTATTGTACTGGTTTTTAGTGTTAATGTTGTATGTAAGAGAAACTCAACAGTTCTTTTCAGACTTAATATACGTGGTGTACTGCAAACTCTTTATATCAACATTTGATATTGCCATGTAAACCTTCAAACAATGTTATGTATTCTATTGTTGAACCAGCACCTGGCCTGATCATGACAGATAGCCACACCCGTTAGCTTGAACAATGTTTTTAAGCATGATGAATAACGTGAAATTTAGCCACGGTACCAGTATTTTATTTGTGAGGGATTTGTATTGTACTGGTTTTTACTGTTGTTAATGTTATGTAATACGTCTATTGTTGAACCAGCACCTGGCCTGATCATGACAGATAGCCACACCCGTGAACAATGCTTTTAAGCATGATGAATAACTTGAAATTTAACCAAGGTACCAGTATTTTATTTGTGAGTGATTTGTATTGTACTGGTTTTTACTGTTGTTAATGTTATGTAATACGTCTATTGTTGAACCAGCACCTGGCCTGATCATAACAGATAGCCACACCCGTTAGCTTGAACAATGTTTTTAAGCATGATGAATAACGTAAAATTTAACCAAGGTACCAGTATTTTATTTGTGAGTGATTTGTATTGTACTGGTTTTTACTGTTGTTAATGTTATGTAATACGTCTATTGTTGAACCAGCACCTGGCCTGATCATGACAGATAGCCACACCCGTGAACAATGCTTTTAAGCATGATGAATAACGTGAAATTTAACCAAGGTACCAGTATTTTATTTGTGAGTGATTTGTATTGTACTGGTTTTTACTGTTGTTAATGTTATGTAATACGTCTATTGTTGAACCAGCACCTGGCCTGATCATGACAGATAGCCACACCCGTGAACAATGCTTTTAAGCATGATGAATAACGTGAAATTTAACCAAGGTACCAGTATTTTATTTGCGAGGGATTTGTATTGTACTGGTTTTTACTGTTTATGTTTTGCACACACCCAGCCCATCATTGGCATTTTTTAAGCATAATGAAATTTAACCAAATTGAAATAAATAAAGTAGCCCAGAAGTAGGCCTAGTATAGTAATTAAAGTAAAGCCTTCCAGGAGGCTTATTATACTATATAGGCCTAGAGAGGAAAACTCTATCTTATTTTAATTGGGCTAGGCCTTGTTGTTTTTACTATTATTATTACTAGCTAGCTAGGCCTACTATCCCATGCAGCCTATCTAGGCTAGTAGCCCAGCGTAGTAGTAGGCCTAGGCTACCATTCATTTATTTTTAGATTCATGAACAAAATACCTATCGATACCCGAGTATAGAGGCTCAGATTTATGTAATTTTTACCACCTTTCCATTTGAATTAGTTAATAAGACATATATTTTTTAAATCTACGGTAAATTTCCTATCAGATAAAGGTAAAAAAACAAAATGGTCAAAATATGAGTTTCACACATTCAAATGCATTTTACACAAATCCCTATCTAGCGACAAGCGCCTGGTTTTGATGTGGCTGTACACATATATGATCTCCTTTTTTTGACACATAAAGTTTGATAGTGTATACAGAGCTTTACCGTTCAATCCTTAATAATAATAAATATAAACCTTTCGTTTGACAGATCGCCGGTGTCGCCAGCTGGTAGCCCCCTGCGACAAGATCCTGCTATCCCCTCACAAGTACAATCTATCCCTGTGTACGAGATGACATTCCCTGATCTCTGTGTCTACTGAGAGAAATTCATGATCTTCAAATGAAATTAATAAGGTAAAAGAAATTGCGCTTGTGACCAGTTGAGCCGTAAAAGAAATTGGGCTTGTGACCCGTTGAGCCGTAAAAGAAATTGCGCTTGTGACCCGTTGAGCCGTAAAAGAAATTGCGCTTGTGACCCGTTGAGCCGTAAAAGAAAATTGCGCTTGTGACCCGTTGAGCCGTAAAAGAAATTGCGCTTGTGACCCGTTGAGCCATAAAAGAAATTGCCCTTGTGACCCGTTGAGCCGTAAAAGAAATTGCGCTTGTGACCCGTTGAGCAGTAAAAGAAATTGCGCTTGTGACCCGTTGAGCCGTAAAAGAAATTGCGCTTGTGACTCGTTGAGCCGTAAAAGAAATTGCGCTTGTGACCCGTTGAGCCGTAAAAGAAATTGCGCTTGTGACCCGTTGAGCCGTAAAAGAATTTGCGCTTGTGACCCGTTGAGCCGTAAAAGAAATTGCGCTTGTGACCCGTTGAACCGTAAAAGAATTTGCGTATTTAGAAGACCCTGAACCTTTTGCAATGCAAATAAATGTATGCAAACATTCAGCATTAATATATTATACATTAATATTCACTTTGACATTGAAATGTGTTGAGTGTATCCTTGACTTATACCAACAATGTATGCTTAATGTCAGTAAGCTCATGCTTATTAAAAGCCAACTGTGTATTCTTGTATGCGTATTATGGTTCTTAAATGTAATTAGAATCTCAACCTGTACATGGCCACTGTATCAACTCTTTTCAATAGTGTACCAAGTTCTTTTATTTCACCAATGTCATCTGTAGCACGCACATTAGCATTAATGTTTTATGTTTCATTTATTTATTTATTTATTTGATTAGTCTTTATAATACAAATAGCAAATCCATATAACCAAATTCTGCACAAAGTTTTTAATATATAATCAAATTTCTACGTTGTTTTCTGAAGCTAATTTTTTAGACGACTAGATGGGCTAACACATTCATTCCATTCATAGGTGGATCCAGGGGGAGAGGTCCCAAATTTTAAATATTCCAATGCAATAGATGAAATAATTGGTTAAGTTCAAAACTTCATTTGACAATTGTTAGGCCATATCTTCCTCTCATTGATTTCAAAATTGTTTTATCCACCACTGATATTTGACATTTTTACAAACTTGTTTGTATGACTTGGTTTTATATATTCTCACTAACATCTTATAATAATTTAATTATTTTTTATCGTGAAAGTGTTTTTATTGTACACATATATAGACACATTATAATTTTATTGTTAATTGCTTTGATGTTTCCACACTTTTTTGATAGCGATTTAAATTGTATATATTGAATTTTATGTTTTTGAGTATACACCTTTTATAGTTTGAATATTTATAATATATAATTATGTAAAGAAATATTTACATAGCATAATATTCAGTCGGATGTATAATTAACCAACATTTATCGCGCATAATAAAAGTTGTTGCTAGGAAGCTGGTAAATTATCATGGGAGAATACAACTGATTGATTGTCCAATCACAAGCAAGGGTATCATTTAAACATTATGCAAATGAACCAATCAACACTATTCATATGTTTGCATTATACTTGTGTCAGATATAGGTTATAGGTTATAGGTTATAGGTTATAGGTTATAGGTTATATATTATCATATTGGTGCTACATTTTGGCACTGTCGTATATATACAATATGCATTTGTATATTTGTGTACAGCAGCAGCAACAGCAATAATAATAAGGTGTGATGTGCCCAAATATGGTAGTAATATGTTTAAATATGGTAGTAATATGTTTAAATATGGTAGTAATATGTTTAAATATGGTAGTAATATGTTTAAATATGGTAGTGATATGTTTAAATATGGTAGTGATATGTTTAAATATGGTAGTGATATGCTTAAATATGGTTAGTGATATGACATCATCATTTCCATATATGGGCACATCACATTTTGTTGTCACATAAAGTTTGATAGTGTAGACAGAGCTTAAAGCTATCTAAATGTGTATAATATGCTCATAATAATATAATAGAAATACAATTATTGTTATAATAGTCACATAAGGAAATGGTATTTTTTTTGTGTTTTTAGTAATATTAACTGATATTAAAATGAAACGCAATACAATTTAGATAATAGTAATACATTTCTAATGTCATTTATGAGCGATTTGAGCGTCTTTTTCAGCCATTTATTATCTCTTAAACATAATAACTACAGCCACTAACTAGACTATATTTGTGCAGGTTGTGTATGATATTATTATTATTATTATTGTTATTGTAAACTCTCTCTTGCTGTGTCCATAATGCTTGGTTCTCACTAGAGATGCAACACATTGACGTAACGCGACGAAAGTGAATTGACCAATCACAAGCGATGGTTTATTCCCTTGTGATTGCTAAAGCGTGGTTCCCACTAGCGACGCAACACAAGAACGTAACACAAGAACGTAACGCAACGCAAGTGAATTGATGGCTTATTCACTTGTGATTGCTAACTGTCTATAACTTCGCTTGTCATTGGTTAAAACGCTTGCGTTGCGTTTACGTCCTTGCGTTACGTTCTAGTGGGAACCAAGCTTGACTGTCTATAACTTCGCTTGTCATTGGTAAAAACGCTTGCGTTGCGTTTACGTCCTTGCGTTACGTTCTAGTGGGAACCAAGCTTTACCTAGGGACTATGACGTAAAGTGTAATACATGCGTTGTATAGCGTGGTTCCCACTAGCGATGCAATACAAGGACGTAACGCAACGCAAGTGAATTGACCAATCACAAGCGATGGCTTATTCGCTTGTGATTGCGAACTGTCTATAACTTCGCTTGTCATTGGTTAAAACGCTTGCGTTGCGTTTACGTCCTTGCGTTACGTTCTAGTGGGAACCAAGCTTTAGTAAAAGGCTGTAGAATGGTTGTCATGCATTGGCAGAGTATAATCTGTATGGTACTGTAAATGCGAGTGATTGCATTCCTATTGAAGTTATTTAAAGTTCAATAGAGAATGTACGCTTTGTTCTCACTATCATGAAACGCAATGTGACGAACATGCAACGCAAATAATTTGACCAATCCCAAGAGACGAATTATCCGATCTGTCGTTCTCGTGATTGGTTAGCGCGTCGCGCGTACTAGTGGGATAAAATACAATATATGACGAAGAACGTGCTTATCAGATGTAAGCCTAATTGCTATAGGCAATTATTCCCGTAGGGCAGAAAAACTAATTTAATTTATCTAGTATGGAGTCACACATAAATTTACATTGTGTCAGCCTCAACAGAATGTAACGTTCCTGGCTCTCATGTTCTGATCCGTAACATTTCGTCATTACATTAATGATGTGATTTATCCAAGTGAATTCCAGATGAACTCCAGATGACCTATGAGAACCAGGATGTAATGTAATGTGTCTTGTGAATGTAAAACAACACGATCTATTAGTTAGTATGCACGGTTGTAGACGAAATAGCCGTATCATAATGTACAGTGCAATATAAAAGTCTTATTTCAACCGTAATTATTGTATTAAGATGTCTTTTATACGTCTCCTCCAAACGTAGTCTCATTTATCACATTTGCCGGTCGTAATTACCAAACGTCAATTCCAGATTTGTATATTAAAATGAATGATGTGCTGGTTGTGTTGTAGCATTAACGAATATCAATCTCTGTATTAAAAATACGTGCATCATAATAATTGCTAACAAACTCGCCCCTGTTGCATTACTAAATGTTCTGTAGGCTGCAATATAGCATTCTGTATGGTCATTGTCTAAAGCCTATAAGTTCTTATTGATGAGAATATTGTCAAAGGATCTTTGTTATTTAATCAGGGATTTAGTTGATCCGGTTTAATGTTTTACTAATCCAGATAAAGGTCCTTGTTAGGATTAGCAAGATTTTAAACATTAGCACGATGACAACATAATGTTCGTACAATCTATGTTCAATAATGTTGTCGCCATCATGCTCATCCTCTTTTTAATTTATTTCCGAATGTTTTAGGAAAATCATTCTATGTGGTTTCGATTACTTTGGCACCATTTGTTTTGTTTCACTGACTGTAAGATGAAGGCGTTCAAGTGTGAACGTTTCAGTATCTAAATTGTCTGTCCATATTAGCGGAAAGAAATTAACACTCGTGTCGTATACACAATGTAGGCTTATGTTTCCTATCGACGACATTGAATTAATATTGCTTTTACTTATGTGAAACGGTAAAGGACGTAAAGCAAGGACTGAGTAAGCTGACCAATGACAAGCAACGAAATCAACTTCGTCATATTATCATCGTCATTATCATCCTTTGCATCATCATCATTGTCATCATCATTATTATCATCATCATTGTCGTCATCACCATCATCGTCATCATTATCGTTATCATCATCATCATCTACAATATGTATACAATTGGTATGACCAATCAAAAGCGATGGATTATTCAAACCGTGGAAAAAAACATGAATCTATGGTGAAAATGACACAAAATTGGTGTTTGTACCACGTAGATTTTTATACGAATGTTAGCTATCTGTACTGTATTGTTGAGTTATATAAGCAAGCAGAAAATATTATTAGAGAAAACAACAAAACAAGCTATCTAATAAGATTGTACAATAACTTTATAAAGGTGGACCGAAAGTAGGCCTACTTGATAAAACATAGCCAGGTGAGCAGTAGTGCAATAACAGCAAATAGAATGCTAAAATATCTATATCATAATAATATTGTCACATTTCAATTATTGAATCCTTGTTGTATTATCACATCGTTCGTTTTTGCAACTTTCCAGCAGTGGCCTTTACACACGCAAAATGTCAATGCCATCATATTATAATAATAAGTTTCAATATAGGCTCATATATCGATTTCAAATCTCTCTCAAATTGCTTTTTGTTTTCACTTTACACTTAACGAATCCATAAGCACACATTAATTAGTGATAAGTAGTAATTAAAGAATAATGAAAACATCAACAATGTGTAATATTATCCATATTATGTACACATTATAAAAACGTTTTTTTAATAATTTAATATAAACAAGCACGAATGTGCAATACTCGGGGTACAGCGAAAGAAGCTGTATACAGACGTATACAGTTAGAAAGTTAAAGAAAAATAGGTTTCGCCAGGGCTCGAACCGGGACCTTCTGCGTGTTAAGCAGACTTGACAACCACTACACTACGAAACCTCTTACATTGAAATTGTGGGTTACAGAAAGTTTTTTAATCCATTTAAATTACAAATAAATGGTAATAAGCACAAAGCAAAATAAACATGTGTAAAAGTGATAATTACCGATTAAACAAAATAAGTATTTTAAAAAATAATAATAAGATATACTGTGTATAATTATCATATTGCGTATACAGTACTTTTCACCATAAAGTTTAAAAAAAAAGGTTTAGCCCGGGCTCGAACCAGGTACCTTCTGCGTATTGAGCAAACGTGATAACCACTACGCCAAGAAGCCGCATATAACCATATAACTACATAACGCTGTGGTGTGTGTCACACATTGTGGATTCTTAATTAAACAAATTAATTAACAAAAAATTAAAAATCCGGCTCTATAGCTTTGAGGACATGTCCCTGTAGTATGTTCATGCCAAATCCCAGCTCAATACTACAACTAATAAGGGAGGAGTAGTACTTTAAAAATCGCACTTTTTACTCAATAGTGTCCAGATGGTGGAGGAGAAAATGAGTAAGTACTAGACTCGGGTACCCCGAGTAAAAATATACTGCAGAATTCCTGAAAAAAAAAAACAGGATACATGGGTGATATGCATACAGCAAAATAGTAAACCAGCGTACATTGTGATAATGTAAAACTGATTATTAATATATGATTACGAGAGGTAATGATCGATGACACTTGGAATTGGTATATATGCGATGATGATGATGAAGATGATTTTCCATGAAATAAAACATTTACATAATGTCTTTCTAGTGTTATTTATTTAATTGCAATTTTCCGTCCATAATGAACTTCTTCATAGAAAATAGAAAATGATTCAGTAAAGATAACAATAATCAACTATTTTAAGTGACTTTTTAGAGTTTTTGTTCAATTTTTTCTTTCTTTTGAGTCGAAATAATATTAAAGTCTTCCAGTTTATATGTTAATACTTTTCGAAAAACAACTGGGTGTGATAATATCTTAAAAAGTTGGAGTTCTGTAACGACCAGACGTTCTAGTAATTGGTTTTATGTACGTCTTCCGTCCAATAAGATAAGAATAAATATAAGTATGTCGTTTTTTAAGCTATGTCTACACTATCAAACTAGTTTGATAAAAAAAGTGTGATGTGTCCAAATACGCTAGTGATATGACATCATCGTGTCTATATTGGCACATCACATTTGATAGTGTACACAAGGCTCAAGAACAAACAAATGTCTGACAAAAAGTAAGCAAATACCAATATTACTATATTATATCATACTAAACATATCAGCAAGTACTGCAATGTTCATAGTCAGATCCGGAAATTCCACATACAGTAGGGGATATTTATAAAAATTAAATATTATTGTATAATAATAAAAATTGAAAACTATGATATTAATAAATTAACAGGCAACAAATTTTATGATATTAATAATTAATATTTTGTTAATTTTTCTTGCTGGTTTCCAATCCCAATATGTTTATGCTACACTGTATATGGCGTTGTTTGTTACGCTTGGTTCCCACTAGAGATGCAATGCAAGGACGTAGACGCAACGCAATCAAGTTGACCAATGACAAGCGACAGTTCGAATGATCCATCGCTTGTGCGCGCTTACGTCCTCTAGTGGGAACCAAGCATATAACTTAGAACGTAATGCATACAGGTTTTATAAATACATTGTAAGCTCAATGTCAATGTTTATTGCTGGTACCGGTGGAACAGTGTATTATGTACGGTACTTGATAAATGCCAACTCAACGTCGTACAACGAGGCCCGACGAGTCGACTCGTCGGAAGAAAATTAAACATGTTTAATGTTCTCGCGACGACAACGACTCGTCTCGTCTCGTCGGGATTCAACTCCAACAGCACCGACGAGTCAAGACGTTTCGTCGGGCCTCGTCGTACGCTGCTGTCTGAGTCGAGATTTGGCGATCACGGAACAGCATAAGTGCTTAGTGCTGTCATTCCTCCACACATTAATCAAATGAAATTCCGATATATAAATAGTAATGATATAGTATTATGTAACGTTTTGTTAACTCTAAAAGGAGTCGTGCAAATAGTTGAATCAGTACACGTAAAACAAATTACAAGCTTAAGTAGAATTGTTTGAATGAGTTTCTTTGAAACAAACTAAATACCAAACCAAATTAACTGTACAGCTTGTAATCTCGGTCACTTACTCCTGTCACTAATGTAACAGAAGCACACATACAAATACCTACATTGTTATAGAGATACTCTGGCATAACACTATGAACAAACATATCCAACCTAATTGGATTTCTTGTCATTTAAAATTGAAGTATTCATATTTCCATAAAACCTAATATTGATATAGACCAAGATGAGGTATAAACTATTTTAATTGAACGAAACTGTTCTCTATATCATATATGAATTAAATTGCCTCAATAGTTTAACAAATGAGCAAATTCTTATACACTTTATTTGTGTATTTCTAAGTTGTGATTCTTATTTCTTTTTTTGCGTTTTCCTAGAATGTTTTTTAGCTTTTATATTTAAATGAAATAAATAAGGGGTTCTTCTATTTACAAACAAAGTAATGTATTAAATAATAAGGTAATAATAAGGTAATAATAAGGTAATAATAAGGTAATGGATTATTTTAATTGTTTCTTTAGGAATGTTTATTATCGCCATGAAAATAATAATCTATTTTAATCGAAAATTGGTTGAAACTTTATCATTTGGACAACAAGTTCGTTTCCTTAGTTTGCCGTGACGTTGTACACTCTGAGTTGTCATTGGTTGAATTTTCTGTTGAAGCTTTTGCACTTGATAATGCAAGACTTGATTCTGAACGGAATGTTCCATTTAAAGATGTTTTTCTGAGAGTTTCCGAATCATTATTGTTTGGCCACGCTTCATTTGAAAACTTTCGCGAAAACGTCGAACTAGATGGTTGAGATCTGGATGCTGCGCGATCTGTGAACATGCGCACTTCAGAGCTTTTATCGTCTTCAGTTTGTGTGACGTCAAATGCGGCGTTTTCTGACGGTTGTATGGTATTTGTTAATCTTCGTTTTCTTTTAAGTGAACCTCGTAAACTCCTTCTCTTTCCCTTTTTGGGACCTGAATCAACATTTGCTTCAATCAACTTAAAAGTATCTTTATCTGTTTCAGTTTTATTATTATCGTCTCCAATTGGTAGATACGACTCGTTTGTTGTATTATGTATTATGGGTATTCTGTTGTGTTTCTTGTTATGTGATCCACGTGCAACTCTTTTGACCTCTGACCCAACTGGGACTACCTCCTCACGAGCCGAGTTAAAATCCAGTGGAGGCAACGGTTGAGATCTTGGAGCATAATTAAAAAAATTATCTGTAAATGACGAATGGTCTTTGAAATTACTAACACTAGATCCATCATTATTGAGTTGAGTTTCGCTCAAGTTAAATATATGACTGGACCTTTTATCGGCGGTGGAAGTCCTACACTGGTTGTTATCCGCAAATCTTTCAGTTGATAATGAAGTTTTTATTTCATTTTCGACTTTTGTATCGTTGATATATTGCATAGTGTTTTGTGGAAGGTTATCTACATCGAGAGTGGTCAGTTTTCTTAATTCAGTACTATCGTTACTATCTTCATCCGTTCCCCCAAAATTGTATTCCATATAACAAGGTGAATTGTTTTGTTTTTGTTGTTTCGAGACACTATCTTTGTCTGCTGTATCTGTACTTGTTTCAAATACAACGACGAGAGCACACATTGATATAAATATTCCGCATCCGATTAAAACTGGACCGATTCGTTTAAAATCCTCAAGATGTTCTTTTAAATCTACATCCACATATACAGTACTATTACCAACCGTCTGTGACGTAGCAATATCTTCCGCGTAATATCCACACGCAGTCATAGCAATACTTCCGAATGTAAATAATATCCCAAATGTTAAACATATTATAGAGGGCATTCTGAGCCCCCGTAGATCTTCTTTGATCTGTTGTTGACGTAGCCGTTTGCGCTGCTGCGCAGTATGACGATATCGAACCACGTGTTGGCGCGTACAACGTTCGTCTCTTCTGATTGGCTCTGTCTGCTCATTTATTGGCATAATATGTTCATCCATTATTGTCAACACTCATCATCTCCCACCAGATTTCTGAAATATAAATACAGTGTAGAAATTAAGTTTGAAATACAAGACTATCAACAGATAGTTTTGAATGTTGGGATGCGACTAAAACACGGAAGGTATATAATAAATGGGAATTGCATACGGTATGGCGCATCTCATCATTACATTAAGATTGTTTTGTTGCTTTTAAATTAAACTTCATGAAACGAACTGTATGTTACCGTCTCATAAAGTGTGTGGTTCCCTCACTGGCGCAAGTAATTCGACCAATCACCACGCGATGGATTATCCGAAGTTGTGATTTGTCCAATCAAGCAATCTAACAACAGAATGCTGAGCTGCTCCGGAGATCAAAGGGTCACACTGTGGCTGCAAAACGATCAATTCTACGACGCGCATTACAGACACCGCGCGTCCGCAGATGTGTACATAGTTAGTAGGCCTACAGTACTGTTGGTAGACAGCCAGTCAGACATGAGATCAAAGGACTGTTACGTCGGGACGGGAACCAAGCTTTACATTCGTTTAAGATCCAGAGACAATATATAAAACAATAAAATGACGTGAATCAGAATAATTATTAGTCGACACAGTTCATGATAGATCGGTGTATGCAATAAAAATCAGCAATTCCAATCATTTCATACACTTAGTGCAAATATAAACGGTTGACTAATGCCTATTTACATCCTATGAATTTAAAAATGAGAAAATCGCTTCTTCATTACCAGAAAATCCTATCTCAACTATATCTATAAAAAAAAGATGTATATACTAAAACACATTTCACGAATTTAAAACGCGATGAACAGGTAGAATGGTATAGAGTGAAGATATCCAAGAGATGAAAATGAATTATAGTCGTAGCTTGCCTGACATGTGTCTATCAATCATAATCTAAATCTTACGCACAGGTCATTGTAAACATGATTGTTCACGATTTAATGTCCCGAACGGCGACCCGTACACATATTCCCCGTACACAATCGCCCCGTACACATTCGCCCCGTACGAATGTTTTAATTCCTTACCACATGATGGATTTCCCATTGCGAGATTTGTATTCGTTCCGTTCCGATTGGTAAGATGCTAATATGAATTAAATCACGATCATAATTAGGATGATTAAAGATGCAATTACGTTGCTATTAAATTCATACAATGAATAAATTACATAATATTGTCAGATGTGTTAGAACGAACTTTTTGCCTACACATTACGCGCACAAGAAGAGTGTACGTGTCAGATATTTAAGTAAAAGTACGTAAAGCTTGGTTTTAACAGTCTCAGGTTCTGACTTAACGCATCGCAATAACGAAAGCGTACCAGAAGTAATTTAACCAATCAAAGGGCGAGAAATCACCAATCTGTTGCTTGTGATTGGTCAACAGACATGCTTCTGTTTTTTCATTTGCGACGATGCTCTTCAGTTTGACAGACATGTTGTTGCTTACGATGATGCTTATAGGTATGTTTAATGGACATCCTTCTCATTCTAAAGGATATTTGTAGTCATGGTAACATGATTTATGTTATCCTCCGTTTAGAAACCATGTCAGCTGTTACTTTAAGGGCGCGTTTAATGTTATACTTAAAACATTGTGATATAATAAATGTTCAATAGCTCAATCATCAAGGGATCTGGTTGCTTCTGTAGTGTTTCATATTCATGAATCATAATTCAGTTAAACGTAATTCCGAGGTTGATTCAAGTCTGGGTTCCAGACGGATTTTTGACTTAATATTAGCAAATAAATATTTTGACACATATGGCGTTTTATACGTATACTACTATATATTAATGTTTGAATGATTTCGTTAACTGGTTAAAGAAACACATTTAAATTAATGTTCTCTATAGTTTTCATAATGACGAGCATGACGTCATCATGTTGTGTGGTCAAGTAATATCTTATAATGCCTTATAATGATCTGTTATTTCTGATAAAGGAAAGAAAACAGTGCGTTTTGGATCGATAATCACAGCAGCCAATTAACGTACGTTATGTTATACTAAAGAAGAAAAATGTTTCAATGATTTAAGATGAATATTGGAAACAAGTAATTAAGAGAGAAACGAAAGCATCCCGATGGACTAGTAATGCTGCAATTAGTGTATCCGTAAACTAAACTCTCAAAATAAACATTGGTAACATTGTAAATAAACAATGTATTATTATCTGAAATGAATGAATAAGTGAATTAATAAAGAAAGTAAGAATAGAGTAAACAGCTGACAATAGTCTATCTATACGTACTTCATATTGCGTAATTCATTCGTTACGTCATATAAATATGCATATTCATGAGCGCCATCTTAAGGAAACGAAGCTTGTATTAACGTGGTAATAAACAAGACGGCCGGTTAGCTCAGGCGACTTAGCGTCGTGTTAACAACACGACTGTCGTGGGTTCAAACCCCACGCTGGTGGAATAGAGTTAAAGGTATGCGACCAACTGTGTTTGGGGTTCACAGAATTATACGTCCTCCTTTCCACCACACATCATGAGGCAATAACATCAATGCATCTGGGGACCCCAAAAGGCTGTGGCAGGGCCTTAGTGCTGAGGCAGGGAGAGCAAATTTAACATCTTTTTTTCCCTTTTTTTGTTGTTGCCACCTCTATTCGATCTCGTAAATGTTATGTTTAGCGCCCTCAATTTTTAGAAACACTGAGTACGCTGAATGACCAGCACTAGTTGCATGTTTCATCGACAAACTCGAACTATATTAACAGAAAAAGTAGGTTTAACTTATAAACCCGCCGTTACTGCTTTACATCTAAGCGTATAGATATTAATTCAAATACATAATGAATGAGGAAAACTTCATACACGATAATTATGTAGGTCGGTATTTAAAATAAATTATAAGTCACAATGTCAGAAATGCTAATTTTCTCGTATTTTAAATTTTAATAATACATTAATATCGATTTTTTTTATATAATAAACAAGTGATAAACATCTTTGTATCTGTGGTACTCAGGCTGGTCTTCTTCTAAAGACACTAAACAACCTCATTTGCAAGAAAGGTCAAAGGTCATGTGTATGTAAAACATCATTCTCGTTCACATATGATTTGATAACATTATTTTTAACATAATCATTATTCATGTTTCATACGGATTATTTTTGTTAATGAATATGTACATTAATATATGATATGATCCTGATGTCTTATATGCACCTTGTTCAGACTCTAACGACGTAAGCGCAACATATGTGATTTGACCAATGAAAAGAGATGGATTATTCGCTTGTGATTGGTCAACTCACTTGCGTAACTTCTACGTTCTTCATAGCATGCTGTTCTTAGCTTCAAAATGCAATGTTATAGCCTATAGTTTAATGTCACATTAGTAATTACTAATTTATTTGAAACTCAAAATAAAACGAGTTTTGTCTATTGCCTGGAGGTGATATGTATTTATGATCGTTCGTTTACAGTTTAATAACCCCTTTGATTTACCATTTAAATTCTAAGCTTAAATTATATTTCCGTTTAGTAATGTCAGTGAATGCAAATGTATCTGTGGATGGCTCTCCGTTTTTACTGTTCACTGTTTATAATTGAATCCAATTTTATACATTTAGATTTACGTTTCTTTTATAGAGCCGAAAATCATAAAATCAATGCAAGGTGTAAAAATCAACAAAAAACCTTGAAAAAATCAACGCAATTTGCTCGAAATATGCTTTAATATTAGGAGTTTTGAAGCTTATTTCGTTAAAAAAGATATACGCGTTGATTTTTTAGTTTTTAATGTAAAGTTTTGCGGCTCAACACTTAAAAAAATGATACTAGACACCGTGAAGAATCCGCAATTAATTATGACGATTCAAGTTTGATTTGTTCTGTCATTGTGCCAAGCAACCACAAGACTCAGGGATTAAAAGTAGCGACGACGTTAACAACCAACAGCAAAAGCCAATCGAGGAGGTGAATTACAGTTAAATATCTGTATGTAGTAATGCTCATAATGACTAGTCAATACACAGCTTATAGCAGACTATAAATATACCTAGATGAACGAGTATACTGAAATCATTGGATATAGCAGCATAATTGTGACACTTGTACATACGATGATATATTAGTATTACTTTACAAGTGGTTTTGATTTGGCGATGTACAGTTTGTTTGTGTATTATTATGTTTTATATTTTAATTCAACGTGCATGTAGATAATTTAAAATGAAAAATGTATTTTTCGTATAGCTTAGGTGAATAAATAAAAGGATACAGAATCTGCATTGTTATTATTACAATTACTTTTTATTCATGTGAGTCGATAATAATCTGCTTTGCTTCATGTATACTTCATGTTTCTATTATTAATATCTTAAAATGTATCGTTAAGCTTGGTTCCGGTTCACACTAGGACGAAACGTAAGGACGTGAGCGAGTTGACCAATAACAATTAATTAGCGACAGTTCGAATAATCCATCGATTGGTTAGATTGCTTACGTACGTTGCGCTCACGTTTTGTTGCGTAACGTCATAGTGGGAACCAAGCGTTTATAAGCTGCGCGTTGCGCGTACATCCGGTACCGATCTCCGCGAGTAGTAGAGAGCCGTCTGTTTACCGCCGATAGAGAGAATTACATGGCCGCATTAGCATGACGAGGGTGCGCGAACACTATCAAATAACATGCTTAATCGCATGTTGCCTTAGCGGTCAACAATGCCTTTACCGGTCAACACATTAGGAGTGGGGGTGATTGGGGTGGGGTGGGGTGGGGGGTGGGGAGGTTTAAGTGAAGGCGTGAGTATTACCATCCAGGCCTATAGGTCGAGTACAATGGAAATCAATTTTAAGACCAGAGTGCTATGCTACGACAGCATCATTTTATCTCGCTGAAAGATAAATATAGATGGTTGCATTTATATTAATGAGTTGCTACAAAGGTTTTGACTTCATCGTTGATGCGGCTCAAAGCTATCAATTCTCAAACAGTAGTGTTCATGTTATTTAATCTCCAATACTTACTGTATGTATCGCGGATTAATTCATTTACGTCACACATTTTTACAATCAATTTAAAAATAGAAACACCAGAGGCTTCGCACACAAAGTTTTTGTGAAATGAGACAATTTACGTGTTTGCTTTTGATAAAATAATGACAGGTTGAACAAACAGCAACTTAATGCTGAATTGTGTTAAAATGTCAGATAAGTTAAGAATAATAATGTTATTCAAAATTATTTGAAACAGAAAAAATATATCGATAAATAGCTATAGTGCCGTCTTATGTTTGAAACTCGTTCCAAATTTAATATACATTTTGAATGTTATGGTTGGTTCCGACTAGGGTGTAAGTCATTTAACCAATCACGAGCGATGGATCCGAACTGTCTCTTGTGATTGGTCAACTCACTTGTGTTGCGATTACGTACGTCTTTGCGTTTCGTTTTATAGTGGGAACCAAGCTTAACGTTTAAGACGTTTCACGTACATAGCGACCCTTTTGCGCCACTAGACTACGCGCGCCGAGTAAAACAGTTATTGTGCGCAAGAGTATGCGCAGATTAGGCTCATGATGATGCATAATGGCTTGGTGTGTGCGTCGAGAAAAGGAAAGGTCGATATAAGACTATGACTTTAAGACGAACATTTCAGTTCGTGCAACAGAAGATGAACTTTTGTAATGAATATATCAAAGATTGTAATTCAACCTGTCAAACTCACTAATCACTATCTCAGATTCCTAGGAAGTTTGAAACTTTAAAAAAGATTTTGTTTTCAGAAGACATTAAGTCAATCATGAACAATTTGGCTGATAATAACAATATTAGAGCGCTAAACGCATTAAACACGAACGATCTTATTGTGTTACTGACTACCAAACTGAACCTGAATTGGAATTAAGTACAAAAAATTCAATTGGATGGAACTTAAATTACAAAGCACGTAATTATAAAAACAATGGTGAGATCGAATAGTACCTATTAAGACCACACATTGGTCTATAGGTAAAAACCAGACAATTACCAATTTAAACAGTAATATGATGTGTTCTTATTTTCAATGTACATTATAGAATAGAACAAATTATTGTATTACTTTCGATTTAACAGAGACAAAATGGTGGCATTAGAAAACGTGGTATAAAAAGGGAAGAGTGTATAATTTCACTCTTTCCTGGTATAACGGTATGGAATTTAACTAGACCTGTATGCGAGAAGCTACCGGTTCAAATCTCGCTAGACAATTTTTATAGGGAAATGAAACTTCTATTGATGGACTATGACTGTCACTGATTCAATATTTGAGTATTTTATATAAAACACAGTGAAAGTAATAATATTCGTTCTTATATAGCTTATTGCACAATGCTTCTAAGCGCTGAACACTATTACCCCAGTCATTTTTTAAGCATCAGACACATGGAAACATACTTGTACTTCCATAATGCAGCTAGTATATTAAAATCAGCGCAAAGTTGTGTCTTGATCTAACCGGGTACCAATTATACACGTCTGGGTGGAGAGAGACAAACGTAAGTTTGTGGTACTTGTGTTCATAATCATAAATAAAGCTATATCCATTTTTAAAATATCGAAAACAAAAATAATTAAATTGATACGTACCATGCCGCTAAGGCAACTGACTAACTCTGTCTTAACACTTTCCATATTAACACACGGTGTGTATTCCAAATATTAACATTCCATTATTCCGATTGATATAATCATATATGAAGAATCCCTGGTCATCACAGTACAACAGAGTCGGAGTTCATCTTTACTTATCGAATTTCTTTGACTGCTGTTCCAATACGGGCACGATCGATTCACTAACAACGACGGCTATTGACACTTTGCTGGAGGGCCAGCCATGTATTACACCGTGAGAGTCCCTATCGATCTGACGGTAAAAGAAGGAGAAAAATTACCGTAAAGGCATCAGGTTAGAACGCACGAAACAAAAGACAACCGAATGCATTGCAGTAGTACCTATGCGCTAACAGTGTCGAGTCAGTTGATTATTTTTGCAGACAATAGTTCGGTGAACTAATTATGTACAATACATCCATTATAATTATTTTAAAGTCGGGTGCATTTTGGGAACTAATGTTCATGGCTATCAAATGACATGATTGACGTATGACCCAGATTAACTTTTGTAATCATATTTAATAAATACATTAAACTTAATTTGCTCTATCAAAGACTGAATTATAATAAATTGTGTATTAATATTAGTAGTAGTCTAGATATTATCAGATATATTAGCGTATGTAGGTTTGGTTCACACGCACACAAAGCAATATGCAAATGATTGGTTCCCAGGATGCAATGCAAAGATGTAAAGCTTGGTTCCCATTGACGTAACGCAAGGACGTAAGCGCAACGCAAGCGAGTTGATTATTGACAACAACCTGATGTATTGTGTCGAGATTGGTAAAATTACTTGCGCTGCGCTTACGTTGCGTCGTCCTAGTGGGAACCACGCTTTTGCGATGGATTATTTGAACTGTAGCTTGTCATTGGCCAACTCGATTGCGTTTACGTCCCTGCATGAGTGATAACCAAACTTAAGGACGACACAAAATATAAAGGACATTTCAAATCATCCGTCGCTTTTAATTGGTCAAGCTTACTTCGTGCGTTGCGTGTGTTAGTATTATATTAAGAGCGCAACTCTCCTCCCCTCCCCCAACAAATCAAATGTTTAGTACTATGTAGATTTAGGAGATATAATACATTGTGTCTTGGTTGTCAGTTGGTGAATTAGTCTGTCAGACCCTCAATCACCCTCAGTAGTAGTGGCTTCGTCTCAGTAGCAAGTCATTAGGCAACGCTGACCTGTCCTGGCTGTGTTTGTGAAACTAAACTCATGCAATTACGTGGGTTGCTATTCAAACAGAGTTCTGACTACATCTATGTAATCATGTTCTGTAACATTAAAGTCCTATGACATTAACCAACATACGTTCTATGACATTAACTAAAATGTTAAACAAAATTTATAGTATTCAATTAATTCCGCATGACATTTTGTTAAGTTACTTGGATAACGGTAACTTTGAACTACGATTAAAGAAATAATAATCATTATATAACACCTAAATACATTACTGTCATTTGATTGGACGAGTGTGGGTCACATGGCGTGCATTAGTACGCACTATTGAACGGTCGCATTCAATCAGGGAAGAGTGCCTTCTTTGATATCATAATTATAATATTTAAAATTTTAAAAACTATTATACTCCATGGTAAACACTAGTAATATTGTAAAGCTGAATTTGGCTCATCATAATGTAAATTGAGTTTGCAACGTGATAACGAGATTAAGGTTGGCAAGCTTACACTGAAATATCAAACACGCTGCTGAATTAAATCAATTTGTCGTACAATTAATTCACTACTTAAAATTTTGTGTCAATCAAATGGCAGATTTTATACGACATTAATTAATACGGCATGTTACATATCATTCATAGATAATAATGTGGATATTACAAACATTGTGGTTTGAATTGCAAACAAAATGGCTATAGGATAATTTTTATTGTACGTCATTAATCAACTCCGATGTTGCATGTTATTGCGCACAACACAAACGCGTTCAATTATCTCTTTTAGAGCTTAGACGGAACAGAAACAGTTTGATCTTTCTTGACCAGTATAAATGTTCTATTGTTCAATTAATTTGATTAGAAGCATAAATGAGTTTTTGTTTGTTGTTTAAAGCTTAGACTTAGCTTTTCGTAGCTGGAATATCTAAGTAAGAGAATTGATGCTCGCCCGGAATCACAACATTACGACTGTGAAAACACACCATGTTTGTATATATATTGTATACATTTTTTAACGTACGGGTGAGTTTTAAAACAAAGTGAAAAATGTGTTGCAATGGCTGTATTCCACTCATGATGCAAAAAGAAAACATAATAAACATTATTGTGTCTTCTGACAACAAACGCTATCACATGGGAAACTGCTCGACACAATGACGTAGGCAGGCTGTGTAAAGCTTAGTTCCCATTTACATGCATTTACAGACACAACGCAAGTGAATTGACCAATCATAAGCAACAGTTCGGATGATGCATCACCTCATGATTGGTTAAATTGCACACGGCGCGCTTACATCCTTGTGTTGCGTCCACGTAACTCCATACACACCTCCAATATATAACTCCGATATGTTTCAGATTAAGGCACAACTGACATTTGAACTTCCAATCCAGATAATAACGAAATACACGATTTGTAACCGGTCTGCGTACGTGTGAACGCAGGTGACTTGCCCAAAGTTTCTATTTATTGTGTCCACCAGTAGAAATGTCGAGTTTTGTAAAATTTACAAGCGCAAGTAGTATGAGACGCCTTATGTGCCAAAATATTTATTTTTTTATTAATAATAAGTCAGAACTCCGTATGAAACCCAGACACAGGCTAAATTGCAAGATTGATGTAATGCTGATAGAAAAAAGAGTGCGTAAACATAGTAGCTATAATGACTAATGAATGCAATGGATAGGGAGCAGTAAAACCACTCCATCACCTAGTTTGTTTGGTAGACTATGTTTGACGACAAGCATGAGATCTATAAACACAAAGCACATAATAAATGAATTAGACTGTGTTTGCTGTTGGGCATTTCGACGACATACTCAGCAGTCACGGAGGAATTGCGGCACAAATTGAGATATAGGTCAGTTTGGCATGTTCATTTTGGTCAATATCCCGAGTTTTAAGGATATTTCAGTGTTATATCGTTTCTCCATAATCATTAACATTACATCTATGTTGGCTGTTGGCATGGTAGTTGTAATTACGTTAGTAAAAAAGAAAATATTTGTTAAGAAATCGTAGCCTACATTAAGAATAGGTAATGCTGAATTATTCAAATTTAAAAATGAAAAACAAAAAAGTGTGTTAACGTTAAGAGCGCAAACCGTGGACCTAATGTTCGATCGTAATTTTTAAAATACCAGACCGTTACTCGACGCATTCTCTACATTAATTTAGTACGTTAGTTTTACATAAAATCAAGTTAGGATATCCAATGATTACCGATAATTGCCGATATAGTGATTACCGATGATTACCAATAATTGCCGATGATTATTGATGATTACCGATGATTATCGATAATTGCCGATGATTTTCGCTGATGACCAATTCATTAATGTATGCTCGCCGACACACAATGTGACCGATTCATGTATCATGGTATAGGCCTAAAATATCCATCATGATATTTTATCATTTAAATTGATAAAATTAATATTATAATATACATCCACTAAGCTGTTACAATTACGAGTGTTTATGCATTCGTACGCTCTCACAAAACATGACATTTAGTTCATTTGTATTTGAATCATACGTTAGGGAAATAAATTTTCCAAACGAACCATAAACTTCAACAAAACTAATCAGTCGCCGTGAAAGATAACTAGAAATATAGTAATTAAACATTCAATTTCCATACATTTGAAAATAAAGGACACACGACTCTTATTTATTTATCTACTTGATCTTGATAAATAGTCATTTTAAATTGAAGCATCGCAACATCAACATCCAATTAAATTTAGTTGTTCATCCGAAACTAGCATTAAATTTATTGTTTTTTTCCTGTGTGTTGGTTGTTACGCACATTGACTTTTTTCTTGCATTACGCACATGGACTATACGACTGGATGACACATCGGTGACCTTTGGTAATTCATTGACATTTCCAGATATAGTAACCAAACATTCGCTAGATTCAAAATCATAGTTCTTATAACTTAAACTGTGTTATGGTGATCGATTTTGATCGATTATAGCAGACGTAAATAAATCACGGGAAGTGTAGGACACTGGAGGACGTACTCCCGCTGATGAATATTTGACAGAACAGATTGATGTCATAACACAATTCACTGGTAAGAAGTACGGGGCGCCGTTCGAGACACGGAAACTATAAAGGAGCATCAAAACAATCATGGGGTTAATTTTGTATAACTACCGATTAATTACGTTTTTCTTACTATTTTTATATACAATATTTGTTGACGTATTGTGACGTGTTGAAACCACATAGTGACAACTGCTTTAAAGAACTACATAGAGAACAATGAATATAATTACAATTATCATTAATTAATAATTAATATTGCAACGTATAAATATGAAATGAAAATCAAACAATCAACCATTGCCGTTTTTTCTATATAAAGCTTACATACATTAGTTGCCATTAACGTTCACAAATTTAGCAATTATCAATAATAACCATTAGGTTAACAATCAATTAGAAACGATTAGCATACGAATAAGGCAAACATAAATTGCTCACCAGCGGTACGCTTGCAACCATGCCAAAATAACGTGTAGTGTACGATATAATACAGATATATATATATACAGATTCGAATTTATAGATATTGCCATTATGTCGCTTTTATCAATTTTTTCATAAAGGTCTATCGGTAAATTAAAAAATGGACGTAAGACGGAGTGATGAAAAAAAGAAGAAACTGGAAGAACAACTAATAATTGAGGCGCGCGCATGTGTCGTCGAGGATCACAAGTACATCGTCGAGGATGTAGACAAAGAGGGTACAGTAAATTATTATTAACGTTCCATATTTACTGACTCTTATATTTTTCATATAAATAAATAAAAAGGCGTTGGCAATCGTTTCATGTAAAGGGATTTCAATGCATGGCAGAAAACGGAGTTTAAATTTGGAATATATCAGGAATAGAAAGAAATATATTGAGCCTATACCCGCCGCGGTTTTACCATCACTCTCCAAATATACAAGAACTTCAGTGATTGGTCAGTTTTCTCTGTATTTGCTACTACTTTACAAAAAAGAGCGAGTATTGATTGTTGGACCGTTTTTGTCTTTATTGAAAAGTGGTTTCTAATCTGTTCAAAATGATGATATTGATTACTGCCGCTTTTTGTAAAACTACTTTTTCCACAAGCAGATGTGTGGCCATTTGAAACAAAACTGTGGTTTTTTTTCCTCAAAGGCACATGCAAACATATTGTTTTCAATTAGTGTAAATTGACCTTTATTGACCTTAGAACAATCAATAATTACACAACTCATTCAATATTTGCGTTAAATATAAAATACAAAAAATGACATCAGTACACGGTATTATAGCCACTTCAACTGCAATCACATTCTGCAACCGCACTCTCGGCCGCCGCAACCGCACATTCATGGTCTACGCAATAGCTTCGCGATTCTACAACCACGTACTAAAAACAACAAATGCGTGTCATTACATCATGCAACATTCATTGCTACATACAGCTGCGCCTATCAGCTGCATTTATTAGCCTATTGACAGAGGATTGATAAAATAAACAAGAAAGATTTCAAAGCATGCATACGTTATGAACTTAGCAGGCGTGCGTTGTTTGTTGTTTATTAAGACTTTCCGTCATAAATGCTCGCCGCTTACATTAGAGCACGAAAACAAACGTTTAATCATCATTATAAAGAGTGGGGTGGTGTTGAGTTACTTTATGCAGTCACAATTACTTTAAAATATTAAAAGCATAGTATTGTATTAACCACTCTATTGCAGGATTGTCATGTAACAATGCATTATTCGGCTTTATATTTTACATCAATTTGCTACAACTGTATATTTAGTAAATATTTTCATTTCAAAAGTTTGATAAGCAATAATAGGAAACATGTTTTGTAGGGCCTACCACATTTTATTTGTTTTGATCATGTGAGAAGGAGCATTCATTTGGCTACGCACACTCAGTTGGTGAATAGTTTCTTTCTCATCCTGAATCATAGTGTGAACACTTTTTAAAATAATCCTTCTTCAATTATTTACATAGGCCTAAAGTGTAATGCAATCGAATGAATGTAGTCCTAACTGGTTTCACCTTTAGCAGGCCTAATGGTTGTCTATCCCTCAGGGTCTTGCTCACGGTGTCTAACTACTTTTGTCGGCCAATCACTGCACACAAGCTCGTGGAATGCTAAGACGTTCATACATTGGTTACATTAGTAAACATTGGTGCTTTCATCATGGTGTGAATGTATCTATTACATCCATAGATTATTAATCTTATCAGGCAACATTTGTAAAGCTGTCTTTAATTATGCAGAAGTTTTGTTCACCAGAATAATTCACACAAATTAGTAGGCCTACTGATCCATAATGTTTACGGCACGCAAATTTCCCGGCCAATTTCAGATCAAAATTACGAGTGTAATTGTATCGTATTAGTAGTGTAGGCAGAGGGGGGTTACCGTGCTCTCCATGAGCATGAAACCATAGTTGACAATGAACTGTGGAAAATACTCTCTGAATTTTAACATTAAAAAATGACGGTACCAAAAAATGGTATTTACTCGATTTAAGATAACATCACCTTAAGCCTTTCTCAGTTATCAGGAGAAAGTTTAGTATTCGTTATGCCAGGCTATGAGACTTCTTAACATATCTTACATTCCTAAAACTCGACGGTCCACAGAAACGATTATCTTTTAAAAACACTCGCTCGAGTCCAAAATAAACATTCCACTCTATATGGCATTTAAATCGGTACCGGTAAATGATACTAAGAAGAAAGACAAAAACCGGCTTGGCGCAGAAACCTATAACGCGGCGGTACAAACATTACTTTAAGTTAGGTTTCCATCGTAACGTACGCAACGATGATTTGACCAATCACAAGCGATGGATGAAACAATGGTTTGTCATTGGTCAAATCGCTTACGTCCTGCGTTGCGTCTATAGTGGGAACCATGCTTTCACAAATAAAGTTGCTTGCGTTGTTGTCATTAAGTTTTACTTCAGGTTATGTCCAGAATATCTTACATTGGTTGTTGTCCATACATGATACATTTGTTTTTACCCGAAGATATTATTAAAGTTCATATGAAATACTAATAATAAGAAATTCGACAGTATTGACGTCAATCCTTTTCAAGTAGAAAAATAATATAACGTCTAAACCATTAGAACGATACACGCCAAAAGCACAGTTTTATTTAAAGATATATCAGGCTTATAACAAGGACGAAATAAACAAATTCTAGAAGGATAGGAAGCCATGGATATACTGTACAATATGTAGGCCTGCGGTACCTCAAGAGTAAACGGTGCTCTTAGCTAATATTTTTAATTTAGGAATTTTCAAGGATATTATATCAGCGAACTATTTCACAGTACAAACATACAGATTATAAGATTCTATACAAAAGAGTGAGTCTTTAGAAGTTGACTTTAACCAACAACATAAATTTGTACACTGCTATATCATAACTAAAATTAACATTGGAAGTATATACGTCAACATAACAGCACCAATTACACGTAAATTGGTTTACCTTGTTTTATCTTAATTAATGGAAATATTTGCATGAGTCAATTTTAACTCTCTGATCTCAGCTAATGTACCGAGAGTAATCCTATAATCCATACTGTAATACTGATGTTATATTATGGAACCTTGGAAGTCAATTCTATAAATGAACTGACTTGCACTTAAACCTGGCACATACGGGTACTCAGAAGAGATACACACATGACGAAATGACATTCAACTTGCGCGTACAGAACTTCAGCATGACGCAACCCCAAATAGACGCGCTGTTGTTTTCTATCAAATTATATCATTTAAACGTTATTTCCTCTATCATAAACAAATACCCGCTGATTTTCTCATTATTCCATTATCGACAAAAATGTTTAAATAATTTGATGATGCCGATGACGTAATCCATTTCCGCGCGCATGCGCAAGATGGCGGAAGGTTTCAATTTCTTAAAAACATAACGTTAATGGATTGTGTAACCTGTTAAAGTGATTGTAGCTTTCTGCTGTTAGACATGCAAAATTATTCGATAATATTTAATTAAATTAAACTTTGTATTGCCGAATGATGACGTCACGTGGTTTGATTGTTGCAAAATGTCATGCTCATAATTACAACTTCATAATATGTCTCAAATAATACAAATTATAAAATGAAAGAAAGCAGAATACATAAATTGAAAATATTGTTAATCGTAAACGAAATGATGTATATTATTTATAGGCCTTGTCTTTTATGGTTAAAATTAACTGTTTATTTTGTCTTTTTTTGTAATAAGAGATATTACTATTTTTGCCGGCAAATTCATCCTTATTGTTAATGTTGGAGGCACAATAAATTTAAGTGATGGTTAGGTTATTGTGGACGCATCGCAACGACGGGCGCAACGCAATGAAAGTTAATCAATCAAAGTGACAGTTTCGGACTGTCCATCCCACGTGATTGGTCACATATCTTGCGGTATACGCTTACGTCCTACCTACGAAACGCCATATGTGCCAAAATATTAATTTTTTTACTAACATTAAGTAGAAAAAACAGTCTGGAACCCAGACCAACGTCCGAACTATTTATATCCACGTGACACCCGACTCGCGTACTTCTGGAACGTGACATCTATAAACAAACGTGAACCATAAACCAACTCGTTTGTAAAAGAAAATATTTTAATTGCGTGATTATAAAATTGTCTACATTAGGACAGTTCAGTGGCGTGCTGACGTCACACGGAAGCGTACTATTGAAGTGAGCACGTGTTTACTATTATTAAATAACGATAATGACGATGCAGGTGGAAAGGCAAATATTATTAATAGAGATGGAAACAGCATTTTACCCCACGGTGACAGATGTAATAATATAACTTACCGGTGTAACACTTTCGATCCAAACTTGCTCGATCCAAGCTTTGTCTACACTATCAAACAAGTTTGACAAAAAAAAAGTGTGATGTGCCCAAATATGGTAGTGATATGCTTAAATATGGTAGTGATATGACATCATGTCAAAAAATGTTACTTTGATTGATTGATTGATTGATGTCTGTCTATATGGGCAAATCACATTTTTTTTCCACATATTTGTTTGACAGTGGCAAGGCTTTGTGTAGTACTAAATTAAGGATTCCATATAATTACACTTCTTATCTAAACAAAATACTAGACAGAGTATCTATAGGAATTTAACACTTTATCTTCATAATATTAGGCCTACATTAATTCGTCTACGGACGGCCAATGGTCTAATTGTCGACGAAGATGATGACGCCGTTCCCCTTATGGAATCTTACGTCCCACCAGAATGTAGTCTGCTCATTTACCATATTTGGTTGATCTATTTTTTGTATTAAAGATCTTGAGAATTATTGACGAAATTAATTTGATTGTGACTAAAAGTTGGTGTGATTTATCCGACTTTAACCAAATCGGTTTTCTGCGCCGCGCACTGATTGCGTATCCAACTTAATTATGACGCGACGCGCTTTGTTAGAAAGTACTTAAGTGCTGTGCGACGCGCTTTTACGTAGAGTACCTACCGTACAATCTCTCTACAGGTACCTTTCTAATCCAACTTCAATTTTGGTATGGTAGTTCGACATGAACCATTTTGGATGTATAATATAGTCAGTCAACTAATATGTTCAAATGTTAAATTATAACAATGGGAGAGCCAACGTATAAATGCCCATTCAAGTTGTAAAATTCTTAGCTTTGTTAAGGTTAAGTTTAGTTATTGATTGTCGACAACAACCTGGCCGGAAGTACCATATCCCTTTAGATAGATGGTAGACTGGATAGTGAGAATCGAAAGCCTTCCTGTAGTGTTACATTGATTCCCGTTTAAACGGACACTTTCCTTATTAGTTAGAACCTAAACAAAGATTATTTGAACCACTCATCATATCATAATTTAATATAACGGCAAATATAAATTATAATAATGCATCGATTCCACGCGCGCGCGTGCATGGGACATGTACGCACGCAGTCCAATTTAATTTATTGATTGGAATTTCTACAAAAGTGATACAAGAGATAATACTATGGGCGGCCATTGGGCCAAAATAGCCAAACGTTGGCGTACGAACAATTCCGCTCCCGTAGCCAAACAAATGGCGCTAAAGACATCGTAAGTAACTCACCCAACGTCCCTGACAGTTTTTTTATGTTGAACTTCTTGATGTGAACACTAAAAATCAGCATTACCATCGATAATATTATGAATTACAATTTAACCAGTAAAGTTGAATATGTCCACTGGTGCGAGGATAATGGGTTCAGTAATTATATCAAAGCTTCTAGAGGTCGAAATAATAACACCGTGTTATTAACAATCGTTAGGTTTACAGGTACCATGGAAACAACAACAGTTGGATGAACAGTGGTAAATTATTGCTATAAAAATACCGGACTTAAAAATAATATAGGCCTACATCGAAATTGGTTGCTGAGTTGCGTGGAAACGAACTGAAGTACCTTAAAATACTGTTTATGATAGTGACGCGACAAACTTAATCGTAACAATTATACAAAAAAACAATACTTCATTAATAATAATATAATATATTAAGTCAAAATTGCTTCGATTAAAATCAAACCATTTCGGGACGCATGCATTGAAAATAATTTACCTTAATGTTACCTTATTCGAGAGCTATGGAATCCAAGAGCACTCCACGTTATGTTCCTAGATACATTATTAATGTCATTCAGTTATTGTCACATTCAAGATAACAGGAAGGTATCTGTCGCTACGCCTCATCTGTCACTTTCTCGTATTCAAATGGTCACGTCACAATTCCAAATCAGCGTCGATATACGATAGACAGCGGGCGCTCTCCCTGTCACTACGCTGTTGAGAAATGTTAAAATACGGCAAACGGAATTGGCGTTTGATGTAGTAAATTTGGTGGCGGTGTTCAAAAACACGACTTTAAAAGTTGATTTTTAATTGTTTTATTATGAATAAGTTAGTCAATTTAAGTTAAGCTCTGTCTACAAACTTTATGTGTCAAATAAATGTATATATTGACATAATGATGTCATATAACTAACCATGTTTGTGCATATCACTACCATTTGGGCACATCACATTTTGTTGTCACATAAAGTTTGATAGTGTAGACATAGCTTTATTTATTGACGATTAAAAATTAAGTTCCTTGTACAGTATTGTATGTTTTTGAAAAAATCAGTAAAAATAAATGTCTGCATGTCCGAAAATGGATATAATATTTGATATAAAATGGGGTAGAGACTTTTTTTTCTGAATACAGAAAAAAATAGAGAGCGTCTATCGTATTCTAGTTTCAATCATAATATCATTCAAATATAAAAAACAAAACAAAAAACAATAAACATAGAGTATAATTTAACTGTTACTGATTATTTCTATTTATTTAGCAAAGAATGTATATACATTTGAAAACGAACAGTAACTTCAATTGGTACATTCTGGTAAAAGAGCAGAGTATCTTAAGACACAATGAGAGAATGGCTTACATCATGCAATGGACATTAAGACTGGAATATTAAAATAAGTGGGTGTTTTATATCCTAGCTAGAAATACTGTTTATTAAAAACATGGGCTTCTTTATTTCTACAAAAACGAATGTTGAATGTTATTTTATTTTAATAATAATTTTCAACCTAAATGATGTTTATACTAAATAAGATACTAAATGTAAATCATGCAAAATGTTACTGAATGTTGTTATGCACTTGTCAATTGTATGACTCACTATACGACCCCCGGGAGAGGTGCGTCATGGGTGCGTCATTTACAAATAATTACTGACGCAGGGGTGCGTCAAAAAACCTAGATGGTACGTCACATCAATGAACAAGGTGTGTCAATGTCCGTCACTTTACCACCCACCATATCATAAACAACATGGTCACAGTGCGTCAAAATGGGTACGTCATGGTCACCTAAAGGTTAAGTCACCTTTTTGACGAACGGGTGCGTCATGGTATTCAAAAGTATGACGCACATCGGACAAATGACGCACCTCTCCCGGGGGGGGGGGGGGGTCATACAATTAACAAGTGCATTAGCACATGAGAAGCAACTTATGTGCCATCCCCATAGAGGTGTTGTCATCAAACCTAGAGTGTCAACCTCGGCATAATTGAGTAGTTGACACTCTAGTAGTTTACTATGATTTCCCACAAACCAACAGCTCTGTATTTCTCACATTATTAGCATTTTCTAATGTTAGCTCACTTTGATTTCAAAACAAAAGATAAATATGAAACTGAAAGTGTCACCAAGAAAGTTGCTTATGATTGTTTTTCTTGTATCGATGATGTCATCATAGTCAAAATCATCATAATCATTCAACCATCAGTTGATTTGAAATGGTCATCATCAATTGTTGAATAGATGTGGCCTTCGTTACTTAGAAACTCCAAAGCATTTCTGAAACAAAATTAATACTTGTTATATAATATAATAGTAGTTTTTTTGGGGGTTTTTTTGGGTACTATTTTCACTTTTTATTAGAACAGCCAAGTGAACAAAAATTAATAATCTTGCAATATTTAAGTCATAATTAAATTAACAATGCAAACAAGAAAAAGCGTATTTCACTTACTTTATGGCGTCTTTGGACACGCCCTTCAACTGGCTACAGAGGGCGCTAATACTGATTCCGGACTGGTCGCCGACATGCGCATTGATTAACTGATGTACCTAAAATATACAAAAGAAGAAATTTGATGGTTTCTGATAATTATTTAAATATAAACTGAAAACAATTGAAAGAGAAGGCGACTGATGTTTTGATAACAGTAAAGTTGTTACATGTCACAATATCAGATCAGAGAGGTCACTAGAGAACCAACTAGAGTAGTAAATACATTACCTGGCCTTGCACCCCAGTTAGACCATTATTATTAACTCCTCCTCCATTATAAGCCCCTCCTCCCTTCACTGGGGTAACCATCATACTGCTTGAATGTCCATTTGATACCTGAAATTAAAAATGCTCACACTAACATTCTATGTACTGGTGTTATCAGGTACTCCATCTATGGGAGTTGAATCCCATTGATAATGAAAACCCAGGTACTCATTTACAGATTATATTTTACCCACAATGCAATGAAACAACGTAAAAATAAATGTATTAAATGCTCACACTTGTTGCCAACTTGCTAATTAGCATATGACATTTGGTGACCTCTAACATGTGCATTGAAATCTCATTGAGGTCAACGACTGGTAAAATACTAAACACGCTTAAGATCCTTTTGTTGTTGAATACACGCACCGTGCCGGTCACTCTTACATACGTATTTTCCTTGTGTAACATAGTTGTGTTTTCTTCTCCTTCCTACAAGACATTACAAGCGTATGGAAACACATTAGGCCTCTGTCTACACTATCAAACTTTATGTTACAAAACCATGTGATGTGCCCATATATGGACATGATGATTTCATATCACTATCATATTTGGGCACATCACACTTGTCATACTAGTTTGATAGTGTAGACAGAGCTTAAATGACAAAGCAGTAATGGCAACTAGTTCAAATCCTGACCACAACAAACAATTATAGTACATTTTAATTTAAAATATTTATATTATAATAGCACTAAATAAAAACTTTGTACTCTATCACCTTCTATCATGCCATTCAATTTTTGGCAACTTTTAATATCCCGAAAGCTCTGTCTACACTATCAAATTTGATGTGACAAAAAAATGTGATGTGGCCATGGACATGATGATGTCATATCACTACAAATATCCCTTAGCAACTCGGCTATGTTAGAATAGCAATTATTTTGAGAAATAATGTGTTTTAAATCAATTTCTTTCACTAGTTACAGCTTGATCACTATACTGCACTCTGATACTCACTGCTGAGTCAATCCACTCCCTTATTTCCATGGTTGATGATGTCATATCATGTAGTTCATACAAAACACAGGTTGCCTGAACTTCAATTCTCCGAACTAAACCGACAATTGTCACCTGAGAAAATACAACAATATTGTAAAAGCATCCAACAATAAACAATACATCTGTACAGAATGTCATGATTCAGTTTTTTATAAATTATGTCAATTAATAAGGCCCCATAAAAAGTTATTACTTTATTACCCCCACGCACATCACTTTTGGAAAGCCAGAGCCAGCCTGTATTTAGGGGAATCACCTGATATAAGAAGCTAATTGAATTGCTAATAGTTCAATCAAATTGACCACAAACAATATTTACCTGATGGATTTGGACATCACCTATTTTAAATATGTCATCAAGTTGTTCAGCCATCTTAATTTGTGCAATAGTACATGGTATTAAGTGCTTTGGCTTTTCCTTGTCCTAAATAAAAAGTTTCAAATATTTTAATAATGAAATAAATAACAAATAATATTATACTATAATATACCGGTAACCATAACTATTATAATTTTTGCTTTAAGGTTACATTAATTGTAAACATGGCAGTACACAACTGTAGGATAAACCCAATAATTTGTACCTTTTTTTGTGTACTTTGTGTGGCGTCAAATCCACCTGGCGAGTTGAAATATCCACCTGATTGGGTGCTTTGTCCAAATCCTGTGTAGTATAAAAAAGTATAGGCCTAGTATTAGTAGGCTAATAGAATGTCTCGGGAAGAACAACAGATTAGCTAGCAACTAGTTAGCTAGTTAGTAGGGTCAGACCAGGCTATTTATTTTATTTATAATATTACATGTAGAAAATTAATTTTAATTTAGTTAAAATTTGAAAACTTGATAAATTATATATCACAAAAGTTTAGGCAAGGCAATTATTTTGTGGGATGTGTGGTACGTATCGGCCTAAATGCGCAGGACATATGAGTGGTGTCGGCCTAAAAGTCACTTCGTACCCGGGCCGAAACGTCCCTGATTCGTGTAGGCCTAGCTACTAGTCCTAGTAGTAGCCTACTCTATATAGAGAGGCCTAGGGGTAGGCTGAATAGCTAGGCTAGGCAAGGCTAGGCCTAGACTAAAGGCCTAGCTAGGCCCAGGCAGGGCTAGACTGGGCCTACATTTTACCTAGAATAGAAAGAAGGTAAGAATAAAAAACTGTATATATAGAAAACAAAATCCTACTAAACCAAGAGATGTATCACAGAAATTCACAGACTTACCTGACTCGTTTCCCCACATGTTGTTTCAGATGTTCAATTAGTTATGATATGTACGTCAAAACAATTCGCAATAATTTCGCGCGATTTTCCTCCGATCCTCTCTCTCTCCTTGTTGAGTTTAGTTGCCAAATGTTATAGTATAATACACCCAATTTTGAAAAACAGAATGCGAACACCATCGTAAAAAAATTATCATTAGATTTATTTAAATTATGTTTATTATAGTTTATTTATTATATTGGTTATTATTCTAACAATTACCACAAGATTTAATTGATATAAAGAACTTCTTCTTTTAATTTAATTAATTTAAATCTGGTAACTCTCTTCAGTCAACATTTTTAATAACAAACATTTTGACCTGCTCTCTGACCTCGTTTACGTTTTTTCTTCTCATTTGAGCTATATATCCAATACCAAATTGGCGAGTAAATCATGTTTTACTTTAAATTAAATTTATACGCTCTTCCACAAGGTCAATTGTTAGTTATACATACAGACTATATTAAAACAATGATTTTGAACACGTAGGGCATTTCTTTGAATTCTTTCCTATTGTCGTTTTGTGGTAATTTACAGCTTTTTATATGTTTAACAAACGTACATAATCAATTGCGTCTGCATCATGCTAGACTACAACTTCCGGTAGTGACGTAATCAGCATATTTTTGATAATAAAACTTTTTCACTAAGCTAGGGAATCTTCTGATATCAATATTCATTAGACCGTACTTTAGTTAGCCAATCAAAATAAACGTATAAACAATTTTGCGGCGATGTTGTTGAGGTAAAATATACTGTGTTTTACAATAACCAATTTGGTTAGAGTAAAACACAATGATAAAGAATAGGAAACATTTAATAATATGATAAATGTCATTACATAGCAATTTATCACTGTGTTTTACTATAACCAATTTGGTTAGAGTAAAACACAATGATATAGAATAGGCAACATTTAATAATATGATAAATGACATTTACATAGCAATTTAGCACTGTGTTTTACTATAAACAATTTGGTTAAAGTAAAGCAGAATGATAAAGAATAGGAATTTAATAATATGATATATGACATTTACATAGCAATTTAGCACTGTGTTTTACTATAACCAATTTGGTTAGAGTAAAACACAATGATAAAGAATAGGAAACATTTAATAATATGATATATGACATTCACATAGCAATTTAGCACTGTGTTTTACTATAACCAATTTGGTTAAAATAAAACACAATGATAAAGAATAGGAAACATTTAATAACATGATAAATGACATTTACATAGCAATTTAGCACTGTGTTTTACTATAACCAATTTGGTTAGAGTAAAACACAATGATAAAGAATAGGAAATATTTAATAATAATGATTATTTACATAGCAATTTAGCACTGTGTTTTACTATAACCAATTTGGTTATAGTAAAACACAATGATATAGAATAGGAAACATTTAATAATATGATAAATGACATTTACATAGCAATTTATCACTGTGTTTTACTATAACCAATTTGGTTAGAGTAAAACACAATGATAAAGAATAGGAAACATTTAATAATAATGATTATTTACATAGCAATTTAGCACTGTGTTTTACTATAACCAATTTGGTTATAGTAAAACACAATGATAAAGAATAGGAAACATTTAATAATATGATATATGACATTCACATAGCAATTTGGCACTGTGTTTTACTATAACCAATTTGGTTAGAGTAAAACACAATGATATAGAATAGGAAACATTTAATAATTTGATAAATGACATTTACATAGCAATTTAGCACTGTGTTTTACTATAACCAATTTGGTTAAAGTAAAACACAATGATAAAGAATAGGAAACACTTAATAATATGATAAATGACATTTACATAGCAATTTAGCACTGTGTTTTACTATAACCAATTTGGTTAAAGTAAAGCAGAATGATAAAGAATAGGAATTTAATGATATGATATATGACATTTACATAGCAATTTAGCACTGTGTTTTACTATAACCAATTTGGTTAGAGTAAAACACAATGATAAAGAATAGGAAATATTTAATAATAATGATTATTTACATAGCAATTTAGCACTGTGTTTTACTATAACCAATTTGGTTATAGTAAAACACAATGATATAGAATAGGAAACATTTAATAATATGATAAATGACGTTTACATAGCAATTTATCACTGTGTTTTACTATAACCAATTTGGTTATGGTAAAGCACAATGATATAGAATAGGAAACATTTAATAATATGATAAATGACATTTACATAGCAATTTAGCACTGTGTTTTACTATAACCAATTTGGTTAAAGTAAAACATAATGATAAAGAATAGGAAACATTTAATAATATGATAAATGACATTTACATAGCAATTTATCACTGTGTTTTACTATAACCAATTTGGTTATGGTAAAGCACAATGATATAGAATAGGAAACATTTAATAATAATGATTATTTACATAGCAATTTAGCACCATGTTTTACTATAACCAATTTGGTTATGGTAAAGCACAATGATATAGAATAGGAAACATTTAATATTATGATAAATGTCATTACATAGCAATTTAGCACTGTGTTTTACTATAACCAATTTGGTTAGAGTAAAACACAATGACAAAGAATAGGAAACATTTAATAATAATGATTATTTACATAGCTAGCAATTTAGCACAATGTTTTACTATAACCAATTTGGTTATGGTAAAGCACAATGATATAGAATAGGAAACATTTAATAATATGATAAATGTCATTACATAGCAATTTAGCACTGTGTTTTACTATAACCAATTTGGTTAGAGTAAAACACAATGATAAAGAATAGGAAACATTTAATAACATGATAAATGACATTCACATAGAAATTTAGCACTGTGTTTTACTATAACCAATTTGATTAGAGTAAAGCACAATGATAAAGAATATGAAACATTTAATAATATGATAAATGACATTTACATAGTAATTTATCACTGTGTTTTACTATAACCAATTTGGTTAGAGTAAAACATTTTAACTATGATAAATGATATTTAGCACTGTGCTGGATACAGTAAAACACAAATTAAGAATAGGAAACATATAATAATATGATACATTTACATACAAATTTAGTATTGTGTTTTACTATAGCCAATTTGGTTACAGTAAAACACAATGATAATGAAACATTTATTATATGATATTATTTACATAGCAAAATATTATATTAAACATATCTTATTATCTAAACGTTATGAAAAGAATAGGATACATATAATGTAATAATATAATAAATACAAGTTACATAGTTTATCATTTTGATTTACAGAACCAATTTGGTGACACAGTTAAACACAGTGATAAAGAATAGATACTGTTTTAGGTTATATAACCCTAACCCTAGTTTGAAGCGACATACTAAATTCATCGCGAAAAAGTACGTATCGTATTTAGAAACTTTTGAAATTTGTTAGATATGTTTAATAGGTTCTTACGTCTATAAAACAAACAAAAAATATAAATTTCACAAAAAATTCGTGATTTTAATAATTTGCATTTCTAAAAATGTACACTTATGAAATACCATACATTTTCCAACACATTTTTACTTCATTGATGATTCCCAGAAATCAAAATAAAACAAATTATGATATTTCTTTTACATTATAGATGTAAGAACCTATATTGAACATGTACCAAATTTCAAACGTTTTTTAAGACGATACGTATATTTTTATCGATGAATTAAGTATGTGATCGCTTCAAACTAGGGTTAGGGTTAAATAACCTAACAGTTCCATTCTTTAACACTGTGTTTAACTTGTAACCAAATTGGTTTTAGTACAACACAATGATAAACTATGTACATTTTATTTTTCATATTACATTATAGGATACATATAATGTAATAATAATAAATACAAGTTACATAGTTTATCATCTTGTTTTACAGAACCAATTTGGTTACACAGTTAAACACAATGATAAAGAATAGACACTGTTTTAGGTTATATAACTCTAACCTTAGTTTGAAGCGATCACATACTTAATTCATCGCGAAAAAATACGTATCGTATTCAGAAACATTTGAAATTTGGTAAATATGTTCAATAGGTTCTTACGTCTATAAAACAAACAAAAAATAAAAGTTTCAAGACAAATTCGTGATTTTAATAATTTGCATTTCTAAACATTTACACTTATGAAAGACAATACATTTCCAACACATTTTTACTTCATTGATGATTCTCAGAAATCAAAATAAAACTATTAGGATATTTCTTTTGCATTTTAGATGTAAGAACCTATATTGAACATATCTACCAAATATCAAACGTTTTTCAAGACGATACGTATTTTTAGCGATGAATATTAAATATGTGATCGCTTCAAACTAGGGTTAGGGTTAAATAAACTAAAACAGTTCTATTCTTTATCACTCACTGTGTTTAACTTTTAACCAAAATGGTTATAGTAAAACACAATGATAAACTTATATGTCAATTTTATTTTTCATAACATAAAATGTTTGATATTCTTTATAATATTTAATATTATATTTTAGGCCTACTATTAATGACGTATAAATGCACACTACATCTGAAATAACTTTCTACTTCATTGGCGATTCTTACCAAAAAAAAAGAACTAATTTTGTTATGTATATAGAGCAACCTATTATAACATGTCTTGTATGATTTTTATCTCGTTTCAATGACATTTTATACTACAATTCAAATGAAAAAGCATCACAAAAAAATACGTCTGGTATTCAAAAAGTTTCTAAACTCGGTACACAGAAAAAAGGAAATATTGAAAATGTATGGTCTTTCATAAGTGTGAATTTTTAGAAATGCAAATAATGGAAATCATCGATTTGTCTTGAAATTTATAATTTGTTTTGTCTTATTGAACATATCTATACAAAATGTCAAACGTTTCTGAATACGATACGTTTTTTTTCTCGATGAATTTATAATGTCGCTTCAAACTAGAGGGTAGGGTAGTAACCTAACAAGTATCTATTCTTTATCACTATGTTTAACTGTGTAACCATATTGGTTCTAATAAAAAACAATGATAAACTATGTAAATTGTATGTTTCATATAATTACATTTTTTCAAAAAAAAAATTATTGGGAATGTCAAATTTCTTTTTCATGACATATATCTACAAATTTCAGAAGCTTTTGAGTACGAGTATTTTACGCGATGTTTTTTTATCCTCATTTTAATATTTTGGTAATGTAATTCACATAAAGTATTATATCCAAAAATTGTTTATTCTTGGGTAGAAATGAGGAAATAAATAGTATTCCTGTATAATATAATAATCAATAATAAAGTATAAAAAAAAATGTTGTGTAAACGAACGTTTTTTACGCTTCGAATTTTCTGTTACATTATGTTTGGATTGAAGCTACAGATATTGAATCATGGACCTATAAATTAGTAATTTATAGGTCCATGATTGAACATATCGTCACTCACCACACATTTTTTGTTTTGTATTTCGAAAGTATTTATTCTAAAGAACAATTGATGCAAACATCAACTGCGTATCTTATTTCATTAATTAATTATATTAATTATAATTTGGCGATTATTCGTCACACGAAGAGTCGAATATCGATTCGTCTCGTCATGAGAAGAAAACGTGCATTGCGCACACTGTTTACGCGCCTCAACAATAAACGGCGAATATGCGATTCGTCACTTATGGAACGCCGTTTTACACAAGTTTTTGGCGATGATAAAAATTGCATCGATGATGAAATTGCGTCGATGAAAATTGCATCGACGCAATGTAGATTGCGTCGATGCAATGTAGATTGCGTCGACGCAATTTACATTGCGTCGATGAAAATTGCATCGATGAAAATTGCGTCGATGAAAATTGCGTCGATGAAAACTGCATCGATGAAAATTGCGTCGATGAAAACTGCATCGATGAAAATTGATGTGATGAATTTAATTGATTATGAAAATTCCAAATGGTTTTAATTCAATCAATGATGAAAATGACTACTAGTAAAGTAAATGATGATGTTAATAATGATGTTAATAATGTTATTATGTTGCTAAAAATTGACGGTTTCTGAATATTTTGATATGATAAACATGTTTACCGCTTGCGCTAGCGCGCGTTATAGACAAGCGCACAGTGATCGCGCACTAAAACAATGTTGAAATATATGCACTGATTAACATTTTAGTGATTTATTGTCAACACATTTTAGCAATGGATCCATTATTGTCCTTTCGGACACATTATATCTTCTAGCTAATTGCTTCCGTTAATCCACCAGTTCAGTACATAAAATCCAGATGTCCAGCATCCATGACATCATATTCAAATCATACCGGCAGGGAGATCGCAATTTTCATCGATGAAAACTGCATCGATGAAAATTATTTTTTTTTTCATCGATGCAGTTTTCATCGATGCAGTTTTCATCGACGCAATTTTCATCGACGCAATTTTCATCACATTAACGCAATTTTCATTACATCGACGCAATTTTCATCGACGCAATGTTCATCACATCATTACATCAATACTATATTCATCGACGCAATTTTCATCACATCGACGCAATTTTCATTGCATCATCGACGCGATTTTATCATCGCCTAAACTGGCATTCCATACTAATTGCGTGTGATCTGATTGGTGTATTATAAATAAATTCATCGCGATGAATTTTTCAGTAGATGTAATGAGACAGTTCAGTAGATGTAATGACAGTTAATTTAATTGTTCTGCTCTTTTTGTACAAATCTATACTACTTTATATTATGGATTTTGTAGTACTGTTAAAATTATCAAATCTCTGGAAGTGTGTTTTACGAGTATGTCCGCAAATTTATGCGTTTACGGTTTTAAATAGCGAACATGATCTTGTTAGGTGCACTACGCACGCAGTACTCCAAAATGTCTTACTAATTGGGAGAAAATCATATTGTATCATATCATATTATATCCATTTTTTAAATTCATATTCTTTATCCAAAACTAAATTGGTATAGTAAAACACAGTGCTAGCAATTTATCATATTATTAAATGTTTCATATTCTTTATCATTGTGTTTTACTCTAATCAAATTGGTATAGTAAAACACAGTGCTAAATTGCTATGTGAATGTCATTTATCATATTTTTAAATGTTTCCTATTCTTTATCATTGTGCTTTACCATAACCAAATTGGTTATAGTAAAACACAGTGCTAAATTGCTATGTAAATGTTATATATCATATTATTAAATTCCTATTCTTTATCATTGTGTTTTACTCTAACCAAATTGGTTATAGTAAAACACAGTGATAAATTGCTATGTAAATGTAATTTATCATATTATTAAATGTTTCCTATTCTTTATCATTGTGTTTTACTCTAACCATTTTGGTTATAGTAAAACACAGTGATAAATTGCTATGTAAATGTAATTTATCATGTTATTAAATGTTTCCTATTCTTTATCGTTGAGTTTTACTCTAATCAAATTGGTTATAGTAAAACACAGTGCTAAATTGCTATGTAAATGTTATATATCATATTATTAAATGTTTCCTATTCTTTATCATTGTGTTTTACTCTAATCTGATTGGTTATAGTAAAACACAGTGCTAAATTGCTATGTGAATGTCATTTATCATGTTATTAAATGTTTCCTATTCTTTATCATTGTGCTTTACTCTAACCAAATTGGTTATAGTAAAACACAGTGCTAAATTGCTAAATGTCATTTATCATGTTATTAAATGTTTCTTATTCTTTATCATTGTGTTTTACTCTAACCAAATTGGTTATAGTAAAACACAGTGCTAAATTGCTATGTAAATGTCATTTATCATGTTATTAAATGTTTCTTATTCTTTATCATTGTGTTTTACTCTAACCAAATTGGTTATAGTAAAACACAGTGATAAATTGCTATGTAAATGTAATTTATCATATTATTAAATGTTTCCTATTCTTTATCATTGTGTTTTACTCTAACCAAATTGGTTATAGTAAAACACAGTCATAAATTGCTATGTAAATGTTATATATCATATTATTAAATGTTTCCTATTCTTTATCGTTGTGTTTTACTCTAATCAAATTGGTTATAGTAAAACACAGTGCTAAATTGCTATGTAAATGTTATATATCATATTATTAAATGTTTCCTATTCTTTATCATTGTGTTTTACTCTAATCTGATTGGTTATAGTAAAACACAGTGCTAAATTGCTATGTGAATGTCATTTATCATGTTATTAAATTAATGTTTCCTATTCTTTATCATTGTGCTTTACTCTAACCAAATTGGTTATAGTAAAACACAGTGCTAAATTGCTAAATGTCATTTATCATGTTATTAAATGTTTCTTATTCTTTATCATTGTGTTTTACTCTAACCAAATTGGTTATAGTAAAACACAGTGATAAATTGCTATGTAAATGTAATTTATCATATTATTAAATGTTTCCTATTCTTTATCATTGTGTTTTACTCTAACCAAATTGGTTATAGTAAAACACAGTGATAAATTGCTATGTAAATGTTATATATCATATTATTAAATGTTTCCTATTCTTTATCGTTGTGTTTTACTCTAATCAAATTGGTTATAGTAAAACACAGTGCTAAATTGCTATGTGAATGTCATTTATCATGTTATTAAATGTTTCCTATTCTTTATCATTGTGCTTTACTCTAACCAAATTGGTTATAGTAAAACACAGTGCTAAATTGCTAAATGTCATTTATCATGTTATTAAATGTTTCTTATTCTTTATCATTGTGTTTTACTCTAACCAAATTTGTTATAGTAAAACACAGTGCTAAATTGCTATGTAAATGTAATTTATCATATTATTAAATGTTTCCTATTCTTTATCATTGTGTTTTACTCTAACCAAATTGGTTATAATTTATTTAATTTCATTTCAAAAGACATTTACCTAAATTGCTATTTAATTATAGTAAAACACTGTGCTAAATTGCTATTGTATTAAGGACGAGTTCCGAGAAGATGTATTCAAAGCTACAACCAATCAGAACAGTGTTAATCAATATAGTCCATGGCTACAGCCAATCAGAAACGTCCAAATCGCAATAACCCCTAGGCTAATAGAAATTATTGGTCCGAGTAGCCTTTTCAACCAGACGTTGCGAGGTTTAAAAAGTAAAACATGATTTACTCGCCAGTTTGGTATAGTTTATATACCTGCTCATTTCGGATCGTACGTATACTCTGTAAATAAATAATATCACTTTATACGATAATTAATTGCTATTAGTCGATTGTTGTATATATTGCACAGAAATCTAAGCGTATTAATTGAAAGGTAAGACATTTAATAGAGAGATCATTTAGCTAGGCCTAGCCCCCCGTACGTAGCCAGCCTAACAAGTTGAAGAAATATTGCGATCAGCAAATGAGATCATTTCTGACGACTTATCGCTGCATGCCTGGTCGTTTGGTCCATGTTAATTTTTTTGCGTTTAACCTAAATAAATGTAAACTTTGTTTGGTTGAACCATTTTTGAGTTTGATTTAGGTTCGGGCATGGAGAGCCTCAATCATAAAACTTGCAGTAGCCTAGTTTTATGAAGTATGATTATTTTCCCTTTTCCAGGTAGTTGCATTCATGATGATGTCACCAGGCAAATTTCTCTGTAGAACATTGCCACTTGTAAGAAATGTTATAAAAAGAAGTTGTTACAAGGAAGGCATCACAGCAATTAATCTAACTGAGGTGACTTCAAGTCAACAAATTCAGCACTCGGAGTTGAACGCGCCAAAGGACAGTTTTAGACCACCATTGTATATTGAGAGTACCCAAAGAGTGACACTTCAGGGCCTAGGTGGAGGAAGTATTGAGAGTGACTTAAATAATGAGACAGGAATTGCAACAATCACCATTAGCAACACAAAGAATGCAAATGCACTATCAGGTAAAAAATAGATTAAATTTAATTAATAAATTAAAATATTAATATATTGATATAAATCTGGTTTTATGTTTCAAATGTTGGTATGTTTGACCTACCAAATGATAAATTTAATTTTAAAAGCTAAGGTTTTACTTCAATTTATGATAAAGTGGACGCATTCAAATGGAGTTTACAATTATATGTCAGATTATACGCATGCTTAGAGAGTGATTTGGAAGATGAAAACAAGAATATGCATGCGTATTAGCTGGCGCTTTCGATTTACACAAACAAATTCGCCTAGTGGAAAACCGGCTTAAAGTAAATATACACTGAATATACTACCCTCAATTTGAGTAATAATTGAATTAAAACATGTTGTTTTTTTTTTTAGGATCTATGATGGTAGAACTCGCAGATGTTATTTCTGAGCTTGAAAATTGGAAGAAAGGTAAAGCTGTTATACTTGTGGGCAACCCAAATGGAAACAATTTCAGTGCTGGAGCTGACCTGACATCAATGAAAGAATTGAAAACACCTCAAGCAGGTACCATGATGTGTTTATTCATGCAGAACACTTTACTGCGGCTGCAACAACTTCCGTTGATAAGCGTTGCAGCCATTGATGGAAGAGCTATGGGTGGCGGTGCAGAGATCACGACGTCATGTGACTTTCGAATTATGACGGAAGGATCCGTCATACAATTTGTGCACAGAAAGCTTGGTCTGTCTCCCGGATGGGGTGGGGGCGCTAGACTTGTCCACATTGTCGGACACAGAGAAGCATTAAAAATGTTATGTAGTTCTGATCCAGTGGACGCTGAAACTGCTCTGAAAGTTGGCTTATCTGATGGAACTTTACCAGAAACCAAAGATCTAATTAAGGGAACAGCTGATTGGCTAGCTCCTTTTATTAGTGCCCCATACCAGCTTGTTCAAGCAATAAAAAAAGTTGTTTTAGCTGGTTCGGAACTTCCTCTTGATAAAGCTATGAAAAAAGAAAAAGATATTTTCACAGGTCTGTGGGCAGCAGACTTGCAACTGGAGATAATGGAACGCTACATGAAACAAAAGCGTTTTAAATAAACAGTTACAATAAATGATTATAGAGTGCTACAGTGAGTGAATATATGAATATATAGTGTGGGAAATAAATAATAGGTTTAACAATAGACCATTATTTAATGCCACAGTATGAATAAAAATCTTGTGAAATACTGGTTAGCTTTAACAATAGACGATTATGGAACACTATATGAATGAAAAAGCACTAATAGGTTTGTTTAACCATAGACAACAATACACCACTGTATAAGCAAAAGTGAATGAAATATACATTGTTTAGCTTTAACAGGATTTTTATTTCTACCTCCGTGTTTTAACAAAACAGTGCATTTAGAAAAATAATGTTAAAATGTGTGTGTGTTTGTTAGATGTATTCTAATTTAAAAGGAATAATATTCACAGAAGGGTCTTATTCCAATGATATGTTTCAGCCATGATTTCAGAGAGAATATTTTCCTTCCTAAATTGTGTTTACATTCATTTTATATTAGTTAGAGCATAGGGGAGTAACTGCCATAGTTCTGGGTAGCACAAATATATTGTAGTAAATAATATTTTATAACATTTATTTTCAAAAATTATTTTATATTTCATGTAATACTGTAATTGTTATTTTTCCCTGACTGTATAATATGTATTGTTATTTTTAGGCTTACTAATAAAGTCCAGTATGAAACATACATATTATATGCAATTCTGGTGACGATGTACGGCGCTCGTTCCGAGATTCGTATCATTGGCCTTTCCTTATAAAGCTAAGTTACTATACAGTGACGTTTTTAGTGTCCTCAAATTTTGTAAACAAAATGACTTGAACAACGTTATGTTTTGTTTTTATTGCTCGCAATATTTATTAGGTACTGTATTACCATTCTTTATTGTTAACGTTTATCATTGAATAGTATTATCTGTTAATTTGAACTGTATTATCTTATCATTAAGCTCTGTCTACACAGTGTGATATGCCCAAATATGGTAATGATATGACGTCATCGTGTCCATATATGGGCACATCACATTTTTGTTTGTCACAAAAGTTTGATAGAGAGCTTTAAAATAGCATTATCTTTACAAAATGCATTCTGATGCTGCAGTACCGTAGTACAACGCATATAACCAGTAGATATTGTACAAAGAGATTCGTATATCTAGAGTCTATATAAAGTTAAGTTTTACTTGGATTGTATTATTTTACATACTATAAAAAAATACGCGGATGATTTGAAGTACAACATTAAACAGAGTTTAAGGTAAACGTTTTGTTTCATTGCATTTATATTTTTATTCGCAGTGTTCTTAAATGTGTTAACCAAAATTAGCTTATAATTCAGCTCATTCAAAATTACTTCAATTTTCAGATCTTTATGAAATTTACAAATTGATTGAATTATTATTTTAATTCGTCAACGTCGGATGCAAAAATAGTATTGTAAGATACGAATGTTATATGTGTGAAAACCTTCAGACCTGTGAGCACAGCAAAAATATTTAAAAACAGGTTCTATTGTCGAGACTAAAGAGTCCACTGTGTAACCAGATATTGGAAGCCTAGTTCTGTAAAAGTACTCTAAACAATGAAACCAGTTCATCATGAGTATATTCATATACTACTAATGTATTCCATTGCTCTCGTTCATGTTCGTTCAAAAATATTTATCATGTTTAATATCTACGTAGTGTTTCTTGGTACATTGTTTCACAACTTTTGACCGTGTCATCGTGTTGGGTAGGCCTATATACACGATTGTTTACCATTGTTATACCATTTACGTATTTTGAAAAGAATTGAACATAAAAGTGCAAACGATGCATGTGTAAAATGTTTGTCTAAGGTGCGTGGTGGTAATCAGTCTTTGTACGGTTATTGTACTAGTTCACGTGTGGTAAACAATTTGGTTTTGGGTCACCTGTTGCCCTCGTATGGTTCCCTCCTTCGTAACTAAGCCTACTCACTTCACCTGGTGCCCTCGTATGGTTCCCTCCTTCGTAACTAAGCCTACTCACTTCACCTGGTGCCCTCGTATGGTTCCCTCCTTCGTAACTAAGCCTACTCACTTCACTCGTTCTAATATTAATTTTATGATCTATTGGCTTTAAGTGTATTTAACTAAGAATAGTTTAAAATACAGTGGTTTGAATAATCAGGAGGGAAGAGTGAAATGTTACTCTTCCCTGGAATAATACAAAGATGTTTTATGTGCAAAGTTCTTTAGAAAGATACAAAAAAACAAAAATTGAAATAATCTCAGTAGAGTAAAACCATTCTTGTTTAAATTCTCTATTCAAATTTTTCATTGTTAATTGAACTGTTGATAGTAGTAGTAGTTGATCACATTTGGTATTTTAAAATACTTGTATTCTCTTATTCTTCGAGTCACAGACAACTATGTTACCGCCTCTTGTCATGACAACACCCATTGGGTAGTCAAGCCTTCCATTTTCTGCACCTTTAGAGCCAAATGATGTTATAAATTTCCCCGCCCTATCAATAACTTGTAGCCGATGGTTTCCAGCGTCAACCACAATCAGAAACGAATCATCAACGGCTACTCCAGTTGGTTCTCTCAGCTGACCTAGGTTCACGCCTTCAGAACCTATTGAGCAAAAGAATTTCCCAGATTGTTCAAACACCATGATACAATGTTTTAGAAGATCGGTAACGATAAGTTTGTCGTGGAATGTTGTCAGACCAGATGGGTATTTGAATTGTCCATCTCCCCAGCCGTGATGTCCAATCTGTCGGATGTAGATACCTTGTCGATCAAGCACTTTGATACAATAATGATCTGGATCACAAACATAAATGTTACCTCTTTCATCACAATCTATACCAGTTGATTTATAATTAAAGCTTTGAGATCGTTTAGGGCGACATATTGCAAGTTGATCTAACGGTGTTCCTGCTGAATTGTACACCTGGATGAACAAAGTGGCATCAACGACTAAAATTTGACCCATTGCATTTGTACAGATTCCTTTTGGATACATTAGCTGTCCTTTCTTCATACCCTTTTTTCCAAACATCAATAGATGTTGGCCCGCCGGGTTAAAAACATGGACACAATGATTTTCACTGTCAACTACAAAATATTTTCCTTGAGCCACGGCCACATCGTAAGGAACTCCTAAAACTCCAACTCCAAAGACTTTACTCGGTTCACCTTTATTCTTAAGCACTGTTTCTCTTTGTTTCATTTGTATTGTCTGTTTTAGTTCAATGTTAAATAAATTAAATATTGTTGATCTGGGAGTGATGTCTTTCTGAGACCCATCAACGTTGTTACCAGAGTCTCGTCGTTCCCTGGGTTTTGGTGTTGGATTTCGCTGTCGTTCATTTGCTGGTATTGACGAATAAGGTGAAGATGGTAAAGAAGAAGATAGAGAATTTCGACGACGTCTTTCGGATTCATTCGCAACACCATTTCTTGCAGAGGCTATTTCAAGATATCTGTCTGTACTATGGGACACGACAACAGAACTGGGTCGTTTTGGCTTAGCTTGTACGAGTGGCGGATTGTTGTTGTCAGCCTTTGAAGATGCAGGTCTTCGTATATCAACTGATTTGGAATGACCAACTTGAACTTTTCCAAAGAAACTTTGGGCAGACGACAACTGCTCTCTACCACATTCCACGTAGACAATCTTTTTAATTTCAGAACTCAATCTGCTCTGTATTTCGGCCATTGATTTACTGAAATCTGTGCACGTTTTAAGAAGATCAACTAATTGTGTCTCTTCAACTTTTACATTAGGAATTTCTTTGCTGAATTCTTCAATTTTGGAAATCTTCTCGCGGTATGTCGCTTGCTTTCCTTTAAGAGTTTCAATTTCAACTTTGACATGGCTATCAATCTGCGCCCACAAGTCCTTTTGTCTCTGCTTCAATTCGTCTCCAATCTGTTTAAAACTTTTCTGGATTTCACTTTTTGCAAGTTCGGCTCTACTGTTCAATTGTCTCCTCTGACGCTCCATGTTCCAGAAAGCATCGACCTGCTCTTTCAGTTCGCTTGTTCTTTTCTCTAAACATTTCTTGAGATCGTTGTTTCCTTGTTGTTCTCTGGCTACAGACTGTGACTTCATTTCCACCAAGCTAGTGATGGTGACATTACTTGGTAACCCCTTTGAACCTTCTGAGGACAAAGAATGAAGCGTACGGCATTCGGGACATTTCAAACGAAGCGGTTTCTTGTCACCTTCTAGTTGCTGTAGACACGTTAAACAAAAGGTATGATAACAAGGTAAGCCTTTAGGTAGATGGTATCCTTCGTCGTATTGCTCAAAACATAGAGAACACTCCAAGAGTACGGCTATGTCACTTTCTCCAGACATCGTTTATCTACGCATAAATATACAATACAAAATGTTATTGACGAGCAATCTAGTCATATAAGTTCAGGTATGTCGCGGACTAAGTAAGTAAGTATGTAAGTATTCATTGAAGATATTGAAGAATTTTAGCCCTCTTATTATAATTATGATGATAAAAAAAAACTTTAAAATTAAAAATTTCCCTCACCAAACTTTGGTTATTTTGTTCCAATAGTGAAATGAAAAATAATTTAGCTCAGTGGATAATAATTGAATAGTTGATAATAATTGAATAGTTGATAATAATTGAATAGTTGATAATAATTGAATATTGGATAATAATTGAATAGTTGATAATAATTTTCCCAGCATTTAGTGTGTATGGATAGTACTGTATATAATGTAATCACGTGACGTCGTTATTCACCTAACAATTATGCCTCTAATCGCCTGTATGATTTAAATAAGTTTACGCTAGAAACGTTTCACTTATAATATAATGTATAATAAGATATGTAAGCTATAAGCTTATGTTAACAAGAGCCTGTTTTATATGAATGCCCGTGAAACTACATCATACGGAGACTTCTTACCTTCTTGTTGCTACCATGAAACTGTGTTATTCAACAACTCGCCAAACTCAAAGGTGTTTTAATTATTACATCGATATATGACGTAAAGTATAGTCTAATAAAGTTAACGTTAGTATTGTTTGTGCTGAACTGAAGCCTGGTGAGTATTATTTGAAGTGAGTGAAGTGTTGAATGGTTCACCGATGATATATAAAGGACCATTGTACAGAGTGCTTCAGCTTTTGATTCAAAGATGTTTGTTCACGTCCTTCGGTGATTCATTTATACTGTTTGCTATACAGAATAGATCCAGACAATAAAAGGATAGGCCTATTAAAGAAAGTAATACAACATATGATAGCTGGTAAACAGTTTTGGTAACGTAATACATAACCTCAAAAAATATAAAAATTGAATCTAGTCTACAAATATAGACCTAATTAGGATTATTTCAACGGATAAGTTAACTTCTCAAAATATATCATCGATCAAAATTTATTGAATTCATTCGAAATTCGTATTAAAAGTTTAAAAGAAGAAAGAAGGCCCAACCTAAAACAGTAGCTCACCTCGAAAAGAAGCCCACCAGAAAAATTCCATTAGCTTTTTTTCGAATTTAGGCCTACTTGTTATAATTATTAGAAACCTGTTTCCAATTGTGTCCAAAAGTAAAACATGGAGTCAGTATTGATATGATTGAGTCTCTACTCTTGAGAACAACCGGGAACCATATCATATAGCGCCACCAATGTTGAATTATGGGATGGTTTGGTGCCTTCGATCCTTTCTGTCGATCGTTGCCATAAACGTGACATGTGAGTAAAATATGTGTTAAAAACTTGTAATTTTAGCAATTTTATAAATACAATCAATAATCGTATATCGATTTATTGGTATTTTAAATATTTTCTGTATCCGTTTTTAACAGAAACATTTGCCAAGATGCAGAACGAAGCCGGAGAATACGTGGATTTGTACACTCCAAGAAAGTGGTAAGGAGGCGCAGAAGCACGATGAATGTGTGTAAGCCCGGCCTCGGTCGGCATGGCCATGTTGGATGGCACTAGCGGGAGGATTTGTCCTAGGCCTAGGGACGATTTATTTGGCCGAGGAACGTTTAGGAGCTCTGCTTTTTTCAATGCAATTATAAATAAGCCTGATTCAATAATATTAATATGAAGTTTATAAATAATCCTACTTAATTTAAATAAATTTAAATTAGTGTACCCGCCACGCATATTTATTATTATTTAGACAGTAATTTGTTTAATGAAATGATGAAAGGTCTTTGACTCTGGAAAAGTAAATCAAACCTCAATGTTTCCTTTCACAATGCAACACGCGGCCACGCACATATCGATTGCTACATAGCCTAAAAGTGAGATGTTTCAGCCTGCCTGACCCTAGCTAGCCTACCTTAATAACTATTAGGCCTAGTACTAGGCTATAGTTTACAATTAACTTTATTCTGCACTTGGTAGATTGCAAAATATTTGATACACACCGATTTTGATTGCTTATTAATTTTGTTTTTTCAGTTCCACCAGCAACAGAATAATATCAGCCAAGGACCATGCCTCAGTACAGATAAACATTGCAGAGGTGAGTTCACAATTATTAGACAATTTATTGATATAGAAAAAGTCATGATAATTAACAATTAAAGTAACATTACATTGCAAAATGACAATCAAACAGATATATAAAATGTGTAGATGCATGCCAGCTGTAGCAATAAAAAGTCATAACAGTTAATGTAAAAAAAATTATATCTTCTTTTAAATCATGTAAGTAATATTATTTTGAATTCATAGATAGATTATTATGTGAATGATCTACAACATTACTGTGCCATTCTTATGTTTTGTTGTTTTGTGTACAGGTTGATCCAACTACTGGGATGTACACTGGTACGTTTAAGACCTACGCTTTATGTGGCGCCATCAGAAGAATGGTAAGATGTACATCTAACGTGATCCTTTTATATCTGCTCCAAATATTAAATTATATAACTATTTTTATTTTCTAATCTAAAGCTTTCTCTACACATTAAACTTTATCAAACTATCAAACTAATTTGACAAAAAAAAGTGTGATGTGCCCAAATATGGTAGTAATACATAACCTGTTATAGTCAAGAGAAAATAAAGTTTTTGAAAAATATATATTTTGATTGTGTATATCAAATAAATAATGATTTTATGATTTATTTACAGGGTGAATCGGATGATTCATTGGTTAGACTGTCGAAGGAAGACAACATAATTGCCACGTAAATACTACAGTTATATTTGTACAGTTATATTTGTAACTCAAATTGCAAATCAAATTCTTTTATCCTTTCTCTCTTCATCACTGTTTTGAAGCAAACAAAAACTTGTTTCCCAAACCGCTAAATAATCTTTGATTTTTGCAATAGTTTGAGATATTCCTAATTTTGAACCTACAATTTTTTTATTTATATCTTGTTTTCATATCTTTATTCCTAGTAAGTCACATATGATAAACACAAACCCTATTCATTAAACGTCTCACAAATAGTAACGTCAATCCTGAAGTGCTGTCTACACTATCAAACTTTATGTGACAAAAAAAGTGATGTGCCCATATATGGACATGATAATGTCATATCATTACCATATTTGGGCACATCACACTTTGTTTGATAGTGTAAACAGAGCTTTACATTGGTCTGATCTCCTGTTAACATAAAATGTACTAAAGTCTTCTTTTTGTTTTTTTTTCACAGTAATTATTAATCCAGTCCCTTACCAAGCCACAATGCAGTGATGTAGTTAGCTTATAAATTAATGTCTATTCCAGCATTTAAATTTTAAAATGGCAAACATGACTTGTACAATATTGAGATTGCAAATAAAGTAAATGTAATCTTGTATTCATTTGTATTGTTATTTGTTTTATAAATCACAAATTGAACAAACTACACCAATTTGGTTAAAAGAAGTGTGCCCTCTATATCAGCACAACGGTTTATACTAATGTAGCTGCTGCGGTTTCTGGCTATAGTAGAAATAAGAAGAAAATAATCAGATACATAATGAAGCACATGACATCAGCAGAAAACAACTAGTTTTGGATATTCATGAATTTGTAATTCTTTCCGAAACAGCCACAAATTTGTGAAACTAACTTGCTTGACAGTTTCTTCAGACGAAATGACAAATGTCATTAAACTAACAAGCTGGTTAGTTTCGCAAATTTTTTTCAAAAAGAATTACAAATTTAGAAAACAAATATCGCACACAAGTAAAGAAATTATGAAATGTTAAGAAAATTCTACCAGTCGTTCAAATAATCCATTGTAGAGCATTGTCAAAGTGCGAGCCAGAGGGGAATGCAATTCATGTGCAATAATGATTCAACAGAACAAACAGTGGGAGCCCACACACAAAAGCCTAATGTTAATCTTTGTACAATTCATAAAAAAATTATAATAATCAGTCGACGGAGCTAACAGGTCATCTTGTTTACAGCTAGATTATTAAGCGTAGTTCCCACTAGTGACGCAACGCAAGGACGTAACGCAACGCAAGTGAATTGACCAATCACAAGCGATGGCTTATTCGCTTGTGATTGCTAACTGTCCATAACTTCGCTTGTCATTGGTTAAAACGCTTGCGTTGCGTTTACGTCCTTGCGTTACGTTCTAGTGGGAGCCAAGCTTTACTAGTTTCGTTACGGATTGGTTGAAAGTTGCTTGTTACTCAACCGTGAACAACCAGAAAATGAATTGATCCTACCGATTTACCGATAAAGGCACAATAACACAGAAGGTGAAATTAAGTTAAAATAAAACTAGAAACAAAACACATACAATACACGAGGCACCTTCTATAAATTAATGTAAAAAGATTACTCAAGTAAATAAACAGTGTGGCGTGTTGACCGCGAATGACAAACCACCAGTCCCACTACACCTGCACAATTTCATTTGCATAACAACGCACAGCATACCAAGCCGTGTCGTACAACTACGATGAGATATAAATTCTCTTCTTCACGTAACGAAGAGAATTATCAATTCTAAAATATAAACGGTGGATATGCGCTCTCTTGATGTGATAAACTATGACGAAAGAGATGGAAATACTACTTTTTACATGTTATTCAAATTTTTATCCATGATGACGTAATCAAAATAAAATGGCGGTAATTGATTAACAATTTGGGTATCCTAAATAAACTTAGCTTTCTAAAAATCTCTCAAAAAACAACATTTATTTTTAATTAAAAAAAATCTGTATCTGTAAAGATTTTAACACCAGGTAGAGCAGAGAGTAGGCAACTCAAATTAGGGCGTATTACCCGTTGGGCCACCAAGTACATGACTGAACAGCTGATAATAGTCTGCTTCATATTACGTCATTCTAACCGTTACGTCATAATATGCATATTCATGAGCACCATCTTGAGGGAACAAAGCTTGTATTAACGTAGCAATAAATAAGACGGCCGGTTAACAACACGACTGTCGTGGGTTCTAACCCCACGCTGGTGGAATAGAGTTAAAGGTATGCGACCAACTGTGTTTGGGTTCACAGAATTATACGTCCCCCTTTCCAATAGGCAATAACTTCAATGCATCTGGTAATGTGCTGGAAACGACCCCAAAAGGCTGTGGCAAGGCCTTAGTGCTGAGGCAGGGAGAGCACATTTAACATCTTTTTTTTTGGCTTATGCCACCTGTATTCGATCTCGTAAATTTTATGTTTAGCGCCCTCAATTTTAAGAACGCCCGCGTTTACAGTAGATTATTTATCCATGTCTTACTGTACTTTATGTATAATTCAATTCAATTCACTTTTATTTCAGAACAAAGTCCATATCATAACACATAACAATATTCTAAAAAATAAATGTAAGTAAGTAAAAAAATCTAAACCACATAATTTATGCCGTCGGAAAACCGTCGGTTTTCAACTGGAGTGAAAAAACATTTACCGTAGCCTTAAAGTATAATAATAAGACGAATTGATCGTACTACAAATCGGAAACAAGTTTTCCAAATCAATGAGCGTTATGAAATTGAAAAGTTAACCTGGCAACCTATTAAGTCAGACGATGAACATATCATTGGCGCCACTTTCCTATTTCTTCTTATTTATTTAACAATCTTTTCAATGCGGCGTATCGATAATCAGAATACTGAATCTTTCGTTAGTAGCTTTATTTATAGTAAAAACACGCGATATGAATAATTAGTTGCTATTGAATGACCATCCTCTAGTTTCTATACATACTTTCTACTTTTATATACTTAAGTTCACTTTCCTATATTTTTTGTTAAAGTATGATTCGGTGGTGGTATTTACAAATCATTTAGAATTACATTCTATACTCTGTACTTTATAATACTTAAGTTCACTTTCTTATTAATAGTAATAACTGTATTTTTCCGTGGTCAATAATTTAGATAGAAGATGGTAAATATACAGCAGGTGAACATGGAAAACTCGTAATGGCAATTCCGCTCACACAGAGTTACGGGACGTCGGGAGTGAGACATCAGTCTCAGGTGTGTGTATAATTTACATGAGTACATCGTGATTTTAGGCCTATATCGCATGGATTATGATGACGAATGTTTGAACTCAGTGGGGAGGGGGAGAATTGCAGGATAGAGTGAGGTGCCAATGAAGCGTGGTTTTTATACCGTTTCGTAATTCACGTAAAATGCAACGAATACAAACTAACGGCAACTTTTAAGTTAAAATTTTCATTCGTGTTGACGTTACGACTTTAACGTTACGACTTAATTGACGATAAAAATACGAAGACTGCAGTATAGAAATAGTGTGATGAGGGTGATATATTGATTGTGAAAAGGATCGCAAAGAAAACATGATGAGGAAGATTTAAAGCTCTCTGTCTACACTATCAAACTTTATGTGACCAATAAAGATGTGCCATATAGGCCTACCATTACCATTTTTATACCTCCATGCATATACGGACATGATGATGTCCTATATCACTACTATTTTTGGGCACATCACGTTTTTTTTGTCGTCAAACTAGTTTGATAGTGTAGACAGAGCTTTAGATTGTCAAGCTTGTCCGCTTGTAGGCCTAAATATAATAGTCGGTATTGGTGGTAATAAACGTGATAAATGCCACGAAGAAGTAGACAAAAACTCACTGATAATATTTAGCAATTATTTTATTAACATATTTTATAATTTTATCAGAATCTTTATTTATACAAGTTTACACTCCAAACAAACACAGAGTTGAATGACAATAAGTGGCGGGTCAGCAATTACACAACAGTCTAAACGTAAACGTAACTTAAAATGTAATAAATATTATAAATATTCTCAAAATGATATTCAATAAGATCAAATAAAGAGAGACATATAAAGTGACGTCACAAATTTAATATCACGTGCAAAGTTCATAAAGTATTCCAACTGTTATTCTTTCTATGATAAATTATGCTATTTAAACTTATGACTATTTAAACTTTTGACTATTTAAACTTACATGTGCTGTAATTTGTAATATTTTATGTTCGGTGTAAGTTAAATTTTATTTGATTATTCAGAAGCAATGTTATAGCATTCTGTAATGATGACAAGAATGTTGATTTATTTAACGTATTGGGTTTGAACCAACCTGGTTTATGACAAAATTAAATAGTTCAAAATAAACAATAAAGCAACTACAGTGTATGTACTTAATATTTCTTAAATGCTCCAGGGTACTTAAGTGAAATCAATTTAATGGAAACACTTTCACTAATGATATTCTAGCATGTCTACAATATTACTGATTATATCAGATATTTTAAACTAAAAATAACATTTTATTTCATTGCTACAAAAGTGTAAAATTACTAGTTCTAAATGTTTTCTTTTCAAGACATCTTCAAATGCCTGACAGACAGTAAAATATCTTTTATCCAAAATGGCATTTCATGTTTAATTTTGATGGGCATTTGTGGTTACAAACATTATATAACATTTACAATGACAAGAACAAACATAAACAGGCCTATTCATAAATAAATAATTTAAAGAATTTTATATTTTTAAACAACAAATAAAAATTAAGTTGGTATTAAAAAATTGAACAATAACTTGTAAAAAATTAATTTTAATGGATATGTATTTCATCAATCTATCACTGAGTTAATACATTGCAGTTTAATTAGAAAAATTAAATACTCTATGGTACTTTACCTACAACACTAAAACATGGTTGCGAGTGCTTAATGATTGTATGATAATTCCAGTGCAAATATTCCAATACAAATTAACATTAATTAAACATTTTAAATGTTGATTTAATCTAGATATTTACAATATTTTTATAATTATAATACATCACTTCTTTTTAACATCCCATTATTGGACAGATAATTTTATCATAACATTTTTAAATTGGTTTTGAAATCATTTTGTTGCATTTGTATATCAATACAAATAACGTAATTTTCCTAGAATGCATACATTTTATAATGCAGCAAATTTTACTTTTATTCTTTTTGATAAATTTACAATATTATACTACCGTTTGATTTAGCATTTTATATCATAGCAAGTATAAAATACTGATATACAGAGTCTGACATTTGAGAATATAATATTTTGGCTAAAATTGCTTTAACAAAATTAATAAAATGTTACCTCTACACATTGTGAAGATAATCATTGAAATACTTGTTACATATTAGTTACAGTATATACTTATATTAACTGTTACAATTATATATATAAAGCAAGTATGTATTCTATGAAATTGAAACAGGTCAATTATGGATGTCCCTACATGCATTGCAATATCACCATGGCAACCAGGTGCAATGAACTCTTCAGTCAATCTAAGAAGCGGTTTGATGGTCATTTGCAATTCAACTTCAGATAGTTACTATCCTCTGCTTGCATTAGTGCAGCTATAAATCAGCTGTTTAGATTTCAATATGCATTGATTGTATTGCTTTCTTTCGTGAATCTATGTGAATTCTCCCGTAGTTACGAATGAAGAATGATGTAGCCTGCTGTATATTAATGCAGACAAGCGCCTCCAACAGTCGGCGGACGGTATCATAAGTACACATTCACTCCATTACAACAATGTCACTCACTCTGCAAAGAAACCAAAAAAATTATGAAATTATTTATTTATTCAAGAACTTCTTCATTCAAAATGTAGCTAACGGCAGAGAGGCTCTATACAGAAAAAGCTAAGCATCTACAATACATTAAACATCAAACAACATTTTCATAAAAGATAAAATTGATGACTATAATGGGTCAAACTTAAAGTCTTTCTGACTTATATGACCCCCCCCCCCCACCCCCACCCCTCCCACATGATTACTTTATTGTATTTATTATCCTGTATGTTATTATATTGTGGAAATATTGAATTAAATTTAATAAAATTGGCAACATTCAATAAAGATCAAAGAGTTTCGCTGCTTCAAAAGATTATAGTTACATAACAAGGAGGAATGTCAGAGTGTAAATTTGAGATCTGAAGACAAAATGTAACTAGACATGTAACTCGTCACTTTGACGAGTTTGGTTATCCGCCGCGCAAGTGGTGCAACATTAACATTAAGGGGATAGGTTGAGGACAAAAGGAAGTGTTCACGTTGGCATTATGACCTGAACTGAAGAATATGATATGTTGTTATTGCTGAATTTTATTATTTAAATTCATATATAGTATACACAGTATAATCTGTATCCATATCACATACAGTGACATACATAGAATAGGCGAAATTACGGGACCCGTTATTTATTGCAATTTTTAACATGTTGACGGTTTTAAAATGAAACGCGAAGGTAGCAATTCCGAAAGGAAATTATCTCAGCAACAACGTATTAGCGTGTAGAAGAAATTTGAATACGTGAAATATTGATGCGCGCTCGTTTAAATGTAATGAATTATGACGCAAAAGATGAAAATACGACCTTTTTTATTTTACTGGCCATATGATGACGTCACAACATCCGATTGGCAACATTTTTACATAATTTTGTATCTACAATCCAATAGCTTCCAGAAAAAGTTTTAATCGTGATTATCACATTTTATTCTTACGAGCTATAACAGATTAAAATTTACTGTAAAGATGAAATTAATGCCACACGTGATTTAAATTTTTAGGCATGATGACGTCAAAAAAATTAAAATATTTTTAACTCATGCGAAAGATACTTGATTGACCTAGACAATATTAAAATCGGGGTGAAAATGGAAAACGGATAAGTGGAGATGCGCTCTATTCAATGTGATGAGCTATGACGAAAGATACAAAAATCCTAAATTTTATATTCGCAAGGCCATACGATGACGTCACAATGTCCGGTTAGCCATATTAGTACCTGATCCGACATCTACAACTCATCTACTTCTAGAATATGTCATCCACAAAAATTTGACCGTCTAGTTTAGAAAGTACGACTGTTTTAAAAAAGGCATATTTTAAACGAATTTTTTAACCTTTTCATAAAAAACGCGCGCAAATTGTCCAATTCGACGTGCTCGTATGACGTATCTTTAAGTCGAAATTGTTTAAAATTTTGTAAAATTACTAGAAAAGGCTGGAAAAACATAAATCACGCGAAAAAAATACGTTTTCAATGCTACGTGCGCACCGCACACGTAAAATTATGCGCACGCGTGGGAATTTTTGACATGCTTAAACCGACATGAAACGCGTAGAAAGTTGATTAGAAAATAATTTTGCGCATTTTGAAATTTTAAATGCGCGTGCGCGCGTAACTTTGTGTAAAACACGGAATTTTTTTTCAACAGAAAGTTAGCGCATGATATAAATTAAACTTTTGCAAAGTTTCAAGTTGAAATGTTATTTGGTTGTCGAGCTATGTTAAATACGAAAAAATCGTTAAATCGCGCGTAAGTCACGTTGCGCAATTGTAAACGTCATGAAAAGCTTCGCTTGACGACGTTACGTAAATGTCAATATGTTAAGATAGTTACCGAAATGTTATGTTTGCGAGTTTTAGAGAAAAGCGTTACACAAAAATCATACAGAATGATTTCGTACAATCACAAGAGGTTATCCTGCAACTTCGTTGCGGATAACCAAAAAGCTAGTATAGTTGATATAATAAATCACAGTTATTATTGATCAATGTTAATTGGCTTTGGTCGTTAGTGATTCACTTACTGTACATAAGTGAATTAATTATTTTCATTTTTTTGCTTTGTAATATTGTGTTACAGTATTAGGTATTGATTGAACTACAAATTGTAATAGATTTGTGATAATAATTATGAAAATGCAAACAATAATGAATATTATGAATGCATTATACAATAGTGGGTTAATAATAATATGGAAGTACGGTACTTTGTCAATAAAATAAATATCAAAATAGGTAGAAATAAGATACATAATAAGCATTGTAAGCAGCTACATAGTAATTACTTTGAAATTAATTTAAAAACTTATTTATTTGGCAAGTTTAAAAATAAATTTAAAAACGATCTGATTTTTTGTGAATTAAATTGTGTCGAAAATATTTTTAAACCCTCAGTATCGGTTTAATAATAATAATATCATGGATTTATATAAGTGCTTGAAACCTCTAAGCGCTGAACATTATTACCCCAGTCATGTTTTTAGATCAAACATGTATGGAACATTTACATATAGTAGCCTACTTCTAGTGTAATCAACTCCAATTAATGATGACTGCTATTTATTTGTACATAAATAAACAATCTCTGTATAATATCATTTTCATTATGAATTGCATGCCTGGGCTGTGAACCTTTGACTTATGTCACCTGTCTGGTTTGCCATCACAATAGCATGATATGATTCAATTAAGGAGCTACCTCCCTTGCATAGCTGTCTGCCACACTTCATGTTACCTCAATGTTTTCACAGAGTTCTCGTCAAAATACCCCAGGCAAGTGAGCGCACAGAACCCATTTATAGATGCACTCTGTACTCGCATCCTAATTTAGCATTTTATGAACTACAATCAGGGTAAGCTTGTGAGCAAGTGAATAACTTGGAAAGATTGTTAGAACGAGGAATAAATATACAATATAAGGTAACTATAGTTTAATAAAAATGGCTATAGGAATTCACAAAAAAAGAATACAGTGTGCTTGACCTTGCATTGACCTTTCCCAGGGTCTAACAGGAAGTGAAATATATTATACTGTATTGCAATGAAGTGTTTACACTCTAGCTGCAATATAACGAATAATGAAGGCATATGCTAGAAATGAAATTTTTATGTGAGAAATAATTATTGGAAAATAAAGTAAATAGTAAAAATTTAAATTTAGTAACTTCCATTTTGCTGTCTTCTAAAATATGTTAAAATATAAAAAGAATAAAAAAAGGAGTCAGATAAAACAAGGGTACTCCTAAAGCGACTGTGGAAAACATTTTGAGAAGCCTATCAATTTACAAGAAACTGATGAGCTTTATTAATCACCATCAAATATTGATAACAGGGAGTTGCAACTCTGCTGAAATATTATCTTCTTCTTATTATCAACCCAGTTTAATAATACAACTTCACATCAATAGTCATTTGTTTAAAATCTGTTCTTAATTGGATTCCGGAAACAAATAAAAGAAGTAGGTCTGTATTAATTTATATGCTTTACAAGGTTCACGATGACAATATTATTTAATTAGACATTGTCCTGTTTTACTGCTGTATTTTGATATCTTCACTGGAAGACAACAAAACCTACCAGGATTGTCCTGTCGCAGCCTAAGGTAAAAAATAAGCTAAGATAATCCTCCCTTCTTTTCAGGAACCACTTAGTAAATCTTAAAATGGATATTTCAGTAATAAATATTGAGTAAAGTATGAATACTTAGAGGACGTTTGATGCAATTAAATGGCTGCGGACTAAATTAGAGAAAGGGTGTCTGTATAATGGAGTTATGAACAACACAAAGCAACTGTTTGTCAAGTTTAATAAGCTGTAGCCTACATTTTATTTGGTTCAATGTTCATGAGGACAGAGTATGTCATTCAAGGAAGTAGGATAAATCAATGGATATTATGCAGTTGTACAATTTCATTTGTTTTGCTACACTGAACATGATAGACATAAGCTCTTGCAAAATTTATTACAAAAAAATACAAAACAGTTCTTGGCAAGAAGATAATATTAACATAGAAAGTTTGATCTTAAATAATAAAAAAAGAAAGCACTGTAGACCAATAACAAAGCAATTAAGACTAGAAGAAGAGTAGGAGGAAAAATACAAGCCATTTGACAAAGTATTTCAAGTCTCAAACCCTTACAAAATACTAATTGTACATGACAGTTAAAATTCAATTACGATTTGCAGAAAGAATATTCCACAGATCAACGACCGTGATTGAACCACACATGCTCAGTTGGAGTGAAGATTATCTAGACAAGGGTATTGTTATGAATTAATAAAGAAGAGATAGTCATTTAGTTTGTGATATGATTGATTCAATACAAGGTTATATTATAATAGTTTGCTTTCAATAACATGTTTATGTTCTGAAGGTATTGATCAATCTCTTCATAATATCATCTTTGTTTTCAGTTTAGATTGTATGTTAGTTGATGCTTAGTTGATATTAATAACAAGCAACCCGAACCCTGAAAACGTTGACAATTTTCAAAAATACAATTGGGGTAAAAAAACAGAGACTACTGTATACATATAAATATATATTAACAGGTTAAAACCTCTCAATGAATTTAGTATTCAATTCAATTGATTAAAAGAAAAAAAAAGATATATATTTTAACTACTGTAATTCAGATGAAACTAGCCCATATCCATCCAGCATATTCGTGATCCATCATAGCCAAACCAAACACATTACTGTCTAGGACACTTTAGGCACACAAAACATTAAATCATTTATGTTTACAGTAGATCAACTTGGCTATAATAATGTTTACTTGCTTTAAACCAATATAATCAATCTGAATTTATAAGAAAATGTAAATTATTGCTAGATTTACATAAAATAATAATCCATGGTTATTGAGTTTGGGAATCAAACATCGTGGAAGACATCAAGTCAAGTTCATACCGAAACTAGTGAAATTTGAAATTGTAATATGTAATCAATAATTAGGCCGAGACGACACCATAATAATTATTCACAACACAAATTAATTACTTAATTACACTTGGTTTGTAATATATTGATTGGTTAAATTTTCTAATCAATTTGTTATTGTGTGAACTTCGTGAGGTGTAGCTGGGCTCTTGTTAAGTGTAACAGAATGTATTTAAACTACAGCATTATAGCAGGAGTTCAACTCCCTGATTATACAATGTAAATGTTTAAAAAGGGTGCCAGTATTTTATCAACGGTGATCTCCATATCCTCATAAGAATTAAAGTGGTGCAGTGGTCACAAAATAAAGGAACAATTCCATCAGGCCACTGGGTTATCAAAAGACTCTGTTGAAACCTTACCAACTGTACTGGGTATGGTATAGCTCCTCCCCACCACCCATACCTAAACACTACTTGGAATTTTGAAACAGCCTTTCAACTTCAATGCTCAGGCATCGTTCTTTAATTCTCTTTTGGCTATCCAACATGTTTCATCTTTACTTCTTTCAAGCATTTCCTCAAAACCATCTTCTTTCAAATGGTCAATTAATCTGAAATTCCTCCTTTTTTAAATATATGAATTTTATTATTTGTTTATTAAATGTATTATTCTACTGGATGGACCACCCTCATAAAATACTGAACAGGTGAACTAAAATATAAAATAAATAAATAGCTATTATTTGTTATCATTCAAAATATTTTCAAATTTGATAATAAAACCATGGTTACAAAAGTAGTTCAAGATAAGACAAACATGAACTCAAACTCCATTTTCTGCAAGTCAGCGAATCCTGGATCTCAAACTGTGCGACTTCAATACAGTTTATTCAGAACTGTGTGGTAGATGTTTAAAAATAGATATGAAGTCATGCTGTGTTTTGACAACACCGTGAGTCATTGCGTATTGGTGGACACCGACTAAGAACCAATTATTTTAAAAGTATAACGAGATAGATGTACAGGTGTAAAGCAACAGCGCTTCAAACAAGTATTATCTTGCGATTCATACACGATGAGTAATACTAATACTATCATTGCTTGCCTTGATGAATGGATATAATCAATAATCATGTTGTTGTTGTGGAATCATTTTACTTCACTTTAAGGGCGTGACCAAGTGGAGTGGAATATTAATGAGACATTAGAATCAAGGAGATATTACAGATAATACTGCATTTAGAAGATTAAATAAATAGTAATTAGATAAAAATTAATTAACTGAAGTGTGGTATGGTGAATACACTTGTGACATACAGTGAGGTTTGTGGTAATTAATCAAGTAATAATCTCATACAGTTTGCCACATTTCAGTGGCGGATCCAAGATTTAGAAAAAAAAGTGGGGGGTGGGAGTGGGGGTAGGGCCTAAAAGTAGTAAAATGAAGTGTTGAACTTAAATTGATGTCCTATCTTTTGCATTACACTATTTGTGAAATTTTCTGCTGCATAAACATCTTCTTCAATACTGTACTCAGAGAGGAACAAGAAAATAAATGGAAGAAATCAACAAGTGAAACATCTTCATGAAACTGATACATTATTGGTAGTTTTGAATTGAATTATTGTTTCATTAATAATACAGCTGGCAAACCACTTTGATGATTAATACCCAGAACTAATTATAATGATAAACATTTTGCATAATTTTAGTACAGCCTCACATAGAACCTTGGGCAGATTAATAGAAAATATGTTTCAGCAAAAAAATAAGTTAGGTTTAATGGGCTTAACAATAACAAATAAAATGCCAGAAAATTCTAAAGACAGAGGTGCACATTCGTTTTCCTTTCCTTTTCCCAACATACTAGGTTCACGGAATAAGTAGGATACGCACAGGATCATTCTATATGTATAAGAGTTTGAATGTTGGTGGTTGATATTGTTTGAGATACAAATGTTTGGGCACGATATTGATCTAATACACAGCATAAATGCTAATAATAAATTAAAACCAATTAATAATATATAGCATATTGTGTTTTGAGGGTGTGGTAACTAACAGTGACTCATCCAAACAATTTAACTTGTGTAAGTAGAGGAAATCCGATAAAAAAGAACAATAACAAATTTACAATGGAAATGTGTAGTATGGTTGTACTCTTTGTGTAATGTAATAAATTATTATAGGAATGATAAAGCAGATATAATGTTATGCTAACAAAGGGCTGTTAAAGTGAAGACTTAGATGATTTGCTGGTACTGTAGTTGGAATAAAATATAGCACTAACCCTCGGTCCACACTATCAAACTTTATGTCACAAAAAATGTGATGTGCCCATATATGGACATGATGATGTCATATCACTAACCATATTTGAACATATTACTACCATGCATTGGCACATCACACTTTTTTTTGTCAAACCCATTTGATAAGTGTAGACAGAGAAATTTAGAGTTTTAAGTATTACAAATAACATGTGATGAAACAAATGATTTTGTACACAATTTCAGTTTTAGATCATACCAAAAATTGTACAAATAACCAACGTTTAATACAGAGGATATTTTTATGAGTTTTGACTGCTTCTTTTCAACGAGTTGAATAGAAGGCTTTCAGCAAATCATTATTGAATTGAAGGTGTCGCACATAGATGTCTGAAAGTCACAAAAAGCTCACCATACAATAATACCATACAATAATACCTCTAAATCACTAATAATAATTTGCATGGCTCGTGATAGGAAACCAACTGATCCAATGACAAGGTGTGTTAAAAATAAAAATTAATGATAGTTGCAAACTGTTGTTGTTATTGTTATTGATATCCTTGCTGTGTAATTGAACTTTACTCATTAAGACACTCCTGATTTCTAAACCCTCACTTCCTGGTATTGACAGATCAGCATAGGTAATTGTACATTGAGTCTTGAAAAACATGTATTTCTTGGAATAAACACAGGTGGCATGTAAACAAGGAAATCATACTTTATTACAGCCAAGAGTCATTGGATTCATGCTAAAGAACTATTTACAATAAATTTAAAAAAACTTGAAATATTAAACACAGACTTGGGGAACCAGGGGGGGGGGGGGGAAATGCTAGATTACTAAATATTAAAAATGACAACATTATTTCTTTGTTAATGATGCAATCAATTTCCGATTAGACAACCAATATACCTTCCTCCAATGTATTATTGTACTGTATTCATAGGAGATAGAAATCTCCAAACAAAGATAACTATTGTATGAGTAAAACTGTGTATAGTTTAAAATGCAATGGAACACATCAATTCAACATTCAATTCAACAAAAAAAAGGACTATAAAGTATTTAGTACAGTATTTACTATGAAATTGCATTCAGGGAAACCAGACTATGAAAACCAATGTTGGGTCAGCACATTTGATGCTGTAATGATATTGTTTAATATAATACAGGTATTGTGTTCAGACATGAGTCATCAATACACACCTTTACCAGATGTTAACATCCTTTCACACCTTAAATGGTGAGTGCAATATTTTCAAGTTCCTTGCACTTCCCAAAAATCCCAGGGTAGTTTTATGACGCTGCTTTACACAGTAAATTTTTTGTTTTTAATGATGATTCAGTAAATGAATTATAAATGCAATGTATGTAAATTGTGAAAGTGAAATGTCTGCTTTCCAAGAACTTTAAAGTAGTTTTGCATTTTCAATTAGGTATACACCTTACATTACCATGTGCAATTTTGTCAATGCATTTTATATACTGTATATTATTTTTAATGAGTGTCTATTACTATTAGTATTATCCTTAAAAAATATTAAAATTATATTAATTTTTTCGTTAATCTTGTGCTTAGGATTATATCGACACACCTGACTAGCCTCTGGCTTCAAACCTGGCTGCTGACCTAGGTAAGGTCAAATCTGAATCCAACACAAGGTCAAATACAAGTTCATTCCATATCCTGTTTTATTCAAGATCAGTTTGGTTTTAGGCTTCTTAACCCCGGATAACAAATTCAATGAGTTAGAATAGAGTGTAAAAGATTCTCTAAACAAAGCTGTTAATACCATTAGTCAAGTAGATGAGTGTGTATCATGTGTTTTTTACAGCGACCACAAAAAAAAGTTTTTATACACTGATGATGAATAAATGAACTTGAATAAAAGACTTTCAATGAATTCATTGTTAAAAACAACAAAATGGAAAACTCTTTAACAGACTCATGCTTCTGTTTTTCTTCTATTCAATTCTTTGTCATAGTTAGATAGATATTCCAGATGTAGATGTACAAAGGGGTAAACTATTCTGTAACACAAAATATAAAATCAAATCCGAAATTAAAAACATTGTTGAACTCTCAACATAGGTCAACAAAACCAAAGTAAGAGAATAGTTAATGAGAAGACCAAAGAAATCCACATGGATTTGACGCCGGCCACTCTAATTTAAATGTGAATGTCGATCTGCTAATGGATGGTGTGAATTAGAACATTTAAATGGCACGTGTTATCAGCAAAACCCATTGGGACTTAATGTCAGTTCAGGCGCTTTCTGTGATCACCCGATGTTGTGCACGAAATGATTGTTATTATCAAATTTATGTCTTTTTTAATAGTAGTGGGTAGATATATCCAAAGATGCTCTGAAAACTGTATTTGATCTTTTGAATAAAATGAAAACATATAAATCATCACAAAGAAGTATCCTACTACAAAATTATTATTACAAAATATAATTATTACAACTAAATAAATGTATATATATTTTGTTTGTGTTTTCCTATTTCCTAGCAAATACAATATTTAACATAAACCGAGATTGATTTTTTTTTTTGGAGTGGGTGGGGGGTTGTGCATGGGATGAGTGTTACCCAATTTGCAACAAAATCATCCCATGCATAATAGGCAAAAGGCAGGTATAAATGTGGTAACATTAAACAATGTTTTTGACTTGTTTCAAGATCATAGACTCAACAAAAACGATTTTTTTTTCATAGTTTAAAATGGAAATTACTGTACATCTGCACTATGAGTAAATCTTAATTATAACTAGACAGAAGTTACTAACTAAATTTATGAGGCATGTGATGCAATGATACTGTTGGTCTTAATAAGATGAATCCTATACAAACATTACATTTTAAAAATGCTATTTTTTATTTTTTACCAACTACATTTCGTGGCAATTTAGTTTCATGATTACATTAATTAAATTTAAATTGTTTATTTAATTAAGACAATTAATTTTAATTACGTTTCAGGTATGTGGTATATAATCATGAAGCAGAGGTTAGAGAGTAAGCCTACGGGTGAATGAGATACCACCAAACTCAATAACATTCCTAGGTGTTTAAAACTCCAGGGTCCTTAAACATGAGTATTCCACTACCCTAGGTAACCCCATCAGGTATTGTTTATGGGCCTTGGAATTCACAGAGGTGGCCAATTTGGTTGTGTGTCTTAAAATAGGGGTACAATGTACACCAAAATATGTATCCACAAAACCATGTTGAAATCAGTGTAAATTATAAATATTTCAAGATACATTTCCCTATTATCATCTTAAGTTCCTTAAAGTTATTTTTGCTTGCTTTATTGTTGTTATTATTACTGATTACTGTTTTTAAATATCAAGTATTTCTGTACTTTGTTTTTATTTATTAGGGTATCTGTTTAAAGCTTCGATTACTTTGAGCTCCATTTTCTATAGCTTTTGATAAGATATGTTTTTAAAAATAAAATTGATTGATTGGCGATCACACAATAATCGTCAAATGAAATATAAAATAAATGTGTGGAAATAAAACATAAAATAGCAGATGGTACAGTATGTGAAAGAAGTGCTCTAATATATATGGCATGACAAAGAAAAACAATTGCTGAAAACAGGCTATACACATAACTGGCATTTCTAGATTAATTTTTAAAATGATTGGTTGTTGTTGAACAAAAATATTTCAAAGTAAAGAAAGTATTCAGTACATGTAAATACTTTCTAAACAAATAACATTCTGGTTATAGATGGTTTTGCTAATTGAATATTTTCAAAAGCAATGATTAATATGTTACTTGCTTGTTAAAGATTAGTACAGAAAGGAGGACAAACAGGCAATAAATCTTTGATAAACAATACAAAACCAATTCAATATAACATTTATTTCTTTTCTCTTTAAAGAAAATGTACTGTATAGAGTCAAAATACACACTGAAAGTAATTGAAAAGTCTCCAATCTTACTTGTGATTGGAGCACTGAATATTTGTCTAGCTAGTTTGGTTGTTTCTGAAGGTTGATAATTAATAAGTACCTGCAGGTTATTTGTTGTTTTGACTTTTTTTAAAGTTAAAGGTAAACATAATCGAAATATGCCTAACTGAATATTAAGATTTATATTTTTGTTTTATGAGCAGCAATATCTTTTAATTTTAAAAACACTAAAATTACATAATATTTGACCTTTAACATTAAGTGCTATTCCTGCATGACAGGTATCAAATCAGGTTCACTTCCTATTCCTTGATTTTAGTATTAAATATCATTTCCTTTGTTTTTCTAGTATTTTGCTTTGTAATTTGCCATTTTAAGTGCAGTGTACAAATCTATGAGAAAGGGATTACATGTATTCTTCCCTTGGGATGTTTAATGGGTTTTGTTGTTACAATAATCCGCTGTACCCTTGATGTCAATGTCCTGAGTAAATGTATGTAATTAGATATTTGTTCATTAATCAATTATAATTAGTAGCCACTTTGTAATCCCTCTTTCATTGAGTTATTTCTGCCTTTCATCTTTCATTCACCATAATTTATTAGTCACTCATAAATTAGTGAAGACAGATTGTTCTATTTATCTATAATTAATGACGTCGTTAAATTATTGTACACAATATTGCTAATAAAACAATGTATACTCTACATTGTGATGATGATCCAATAAAGATTGAAATGTTGAATCAATGATTTTACTCTCATATTGGAGAAATGTTTTACTGTTCTACTGTACTATACTCTACTATAGTAATTATATAACATTATAAAGATTCTAACAACGAATGAAGCTCTTAAACTGGTTATAAAGTATGGCATGTAATGTAAGTTACATACAGCGGAAGTTTGATACACTTATATAGCACGGTTAGAGGGGACTATCATAAAGATAAAGGCTTAATGATTGTTAAACAAAAGCTTATAAGTTTCCTATATTGGCCGGACTAACTTCCTATCTTATCAGGATGATGGTTAGCATTGTAACCTACGATGGAACGGATGACAGGCAACAAGTCATGGGTGACACTCACAAACAAACAGATAATTATATTACAGTATTTTAATAGATACAGATCACCAGAACAAAGCATACCTCTCCTCACTACTTTTGACTCTCTATTCGTAGTGGGCTAACCTACAGATTTGCATCAATGACTTTATTTCCATTCACAATACACAATTATAATAATTGCATTTCATTTTTAATGGAGAGAGTATTATTAGCATTACAATCAGAAAGAGACTTAGCACACTTTAAAAATTGTGTAAAGTGAGTTTAAACAAAGTGGAAATTCAATAACGGTATAGTCTAGTAGTTTGTTGAAAAACATGTAAATCCTACTCCATTTACTGAACGACGAAGAAGATATATCAGCCTTTGAATTACTTGTGCCATTTCCATCAAATGTACAGTATGGTGTAAATGATAGCTATCAATTAATGCTAGATATAAATTAAATGAAACATTTGCCAAAGAGACAGAATGTTTTCAATATTTATTGAATGTTATGCAAATTATGAAAGCAACTGAAAATAATTCATACATGAAAACAAACATTCATGATATAAATAAAATACTGTAATTATGGTAATTCAAAATACAACAACAGTTTTACTGAATGTAAATTGAACTGCAGAATTGTAAGTTTATCACAACTTTATGCTAATGTGATGTATGCCATATAAAATATTCTCATAATATTAAGGGTACACTGTATGGTAATCTATTTTTAGTTGAAGGTTATTCAATACTGTGCGTGGAACTGTTTAGATTTCTTACTAAAAAATAGAAAAAAATGAAAAACTTACCAGTTTGGTAACTGTTCATTTTGAGAGTTGAGTCTTGGCTTTCTTAACTTGGCACAACCATTTTATGACTTTAGCATTGCGTGTAATTATTGATGAAGTGTTATCTGGAATCTTCTTTAACTTTTTGGTTAGTCCACTTTCACTGACTCGACTTCCTTCTGACATGACATCCGAGTCGGCATCTACATGATCATCATTTATTGCTGCCATATACATTGTGTGAAAGACATCATCAAGTTCATGTGGAGACTGTGCAGTAAACAACACGTTATCATCAAGACCCATTTGATCAAAAAACGTGTCCAACTCTGTCAGTGAGCTATGGCGCGATGGGGTAGCAACCTGCGGTGTGCTTACGTCCGAAGACGAGCCCCAAGAGTTTCTTCGCATCAAATGTTGTTTCCGTTTTAAAGAATTATGATTGCTTCCAGTATCGGGTTTTTCTTCAACAGATTTTAGATCAAGAAATTGAGGTTTTTCTTTCCTTTTTCCACTATTTCTTTTTTCTAGTAATTCCTTTGAGTTGCGTCTGACTCTCATGGCAGATTGTTCATCATGTCTCATAACAGATATCATCGTAGCTTCTACAACGCTTTCAGTCGACAAAACCTGAACATTATCTTCTACAAAAACGGAATCTGGACTGTTGTTCTTACTTGAGGTAGGCTTGTTAGTGGACATCTCACGACTCAGATCTGATGTTCCAATACTATGAGAAACAACACCAGAACTATGACATTTGTTTTTGGTACTACTACCCATACTTGGCGAAGTGGAATGTTTGGGTGAAGGTGGATTGTTGGAAGAGTTTAACTTGGATAACACCTCGTGTACTTCATCTATACTTGCTTGTCTTGTTTTAAGTTCATTTTTCTCAGCCTCTATGTTACGTTGCGTGCTCTGAGTGGTATGCTGCGGTTGACTATAACGACTTGGACAAACAACTTTAACTTCATCAGAAAGTTCTGTTTTAAATACATCACAATTATTATTACCTTCAGCAGGTTTTCGGTAAGATTTAACACCTTCAGTTCTAATAATCAGCAATTCTTTAGCGGTGGGTTTATTATCCACATTCTTAGTGTTACAAAATTGCACATTAGTAGAAGTATCTTTCCTATATACATTTTCTTGTTTTTCTGCCTCTGTATTTGAAATTGTCTTGCATTGTTGTTTATTAACAAGTTTTTGCTTATTTTCCTTCAATGCTTTTTTGTATAAATCCTTAGAATCCTTTTCTCTCCGTCGCTCTCTGGAAACATGATCGTTCCAACTATTAACACGTTTCACAACAGGTCGAAAGAAACGATCCATTTTAATATCTTGTTCGTAGTCAGTCTGGCTAAGAGAACTATAAGATGTTTTATGTTGAGGACAGGTTGGCCTAGAAACTTGAATAGTTGAGGCACTATCCTGGCCAGTAGGTGTGATTTGTTTTATCCTTCCTTCCTGATCTAAACTTGTAACAACATTACCACAATCTGATACCAGTAAATTTCTATCTGTTGGCTTACTATTCACTGTTGAATATTCATGAGCTTGAACTCTCCAATCATTTTCTTTCTCAGTAAAACATGCAGGATTTGATTCACTTCTTGTGGGAGGAGCTACACTAGCGTATTGCTTGGTCGGGTTTCCTGTCAAATCAGCATCCAATGGTAATGAATATTCATATGGCTTATGTCTCAGACTAAAAGCTAATGGTTTCATGGATGACTTACTTTTGCTTGCTTGACTTACTCCAGATAATGAATATTCATTAAAAACTTTTGAAGGCAGAAAATGTGATTGGTACTGGTATTCATTACCTTCTTGTCCTTTCATGGTTTTTAATTCTGCAGGTTTTAAACCGTAATTAAACTTCGGCTCATTAGCCTCCAGCACTTGACCCGTAGTTGACCTTAATATCTTCCAATTGATATCATTTGTACATCCATCAACATCACCTGGTTTGACAGTTGTTTTGAGTTCACTTGAAGTTATTGACCTATGAGACGTAAATTGATTATCACTTATAAGTTCAACTGATGTTGCATCTCCTACACTAGTTTCGTGCCTGAAATCTTTTATCTGTTTACCATTTTCCAAATTCTCATGTGAGATGCCAGAGCGAATACTGGAAGAAGTTGACAAAGTGGAAGACTTCCTTCTCGGTTGAAATCTGACTGGTTTATACTGTTTGGTGAATTTTGATTTTTGTGTTACTAAATATTCTTTGGCATTGCTAGAATGCATGCCATAGTGATCATCCAGTGACTTCTCATTCACCTTAGCATATACCTGATATTTTTCTTTTTCTCTATGTGATGATAATGTATCATTGCCATGTTTTGTAATGGTACAATCTACATTCATGTCCTTGATATTAGTAGAGGGCATAATACTTGGTTTTGTACCAGTTCTTCCAAATTCATCAGATTTGATTTGTATCACTTCGTTATTTTTTCTTGAATTAAATCCTGTTTTCATTACATTTTTATGTTGTATTCTTTTTAATACATTTTCGTTCAGAGGTTTTTTGAGGATTATAGGTTTCTTCGGCTTTTCTGGAATCTTAGGTTTTGTTGAAGTATTTGATGGATTGTAAATCTCAACAGTTTCTGGTGATTTTCTCTGGTGTCGTGCGTTGCTAGTTTGAACGCCAAGTTTCACAGAAGAAGATGATTCTTGCTTGATTGACTTCCTTGGAAAATCTCCAGAATATGGACTATGTTGTGATACTATACTATTGTCATCTTTGATAGGTCTAACAATATATGGAGATGCATCAGGATGTAACCAGGTGTTTGCATCAGGTGCAGATCTCTGTCTTACATGTTTCTTAACAAAACCACTAGAAACCTGAGATGGTTTATTTAATATTTCAGGTTTTTTATCGATTGTTTTATCAGATGGAAAATAATGAAAGCTATGACTTGCTACCATCTTCCGTTCGCCCTCATTCTTTGATTGAGTGCTAACTCCGAGTCGTTCGGCAACACTTAACTTTGACGTTGTTTCTACATTGGAATGTGTAAGATCTATTGACAGTGCCTTGACAGCATTGTGATCATTCTTTGCCAGCCTGTTCTTAGCGCTACTTAATACAGAGTTACCAATACCACTTTGATCAGATTTCAACGTTATTTTATCATGATGTTGTATAGTGCGATTTGAGGTACTGCTTTTGCTCGTTGGGAATAAAGGCTTCGCTTCAATTACTCTTCTATGCCTCTCGTGGTTCATAGCTTCTAATGAATTATTATTTTCTTGAGTACTAACATAGTCTTTCAACTGTATATGATATCCAGGTTCTTTTTTTCTTTGCGTTCCTGTGATGTTGGTTTCTTTGTGGTTCTCCTTACCTTGGACAATCTTCAATGAGTATCCAAGTGGTTTAGGTGGTGTCGGAGGTTTCTTTGGGCTGCTTGGCTTCACATGGTGGCTCTTTTCAATGTTGCTACCTGTTTCTGCACTTATACGCTGGTCATATTTAATTGCACTTGGTTTATTGGTTAAATTTTCGTCGGAGTTTGAAAAAAACGTAATCCTGTTCAAAACTCTTCCGGATGGAATGTTATTTAAATTATCGTTGCATTTGTCCTTTTGGATTTCATTATCCGAGTCATCTGAAGAGAAAGTTGTTATAACAAGTCGTGATTCCACGTGAGGACGTTCAACACTTCTTGCTCGATGCATCTTCTCTCTTTGTTGTTGTTGTCTTCGGCTTCTCTGTCTAGATTCAATCAAACCAATATCATCCTGAACCTTGTTACTTTGTGAATCTCGTACTGGTACGGTTTTACTTCCAAGACTTTTCTTATTCTTGTTAAAATATTCTACTCTGTTGTGACTCATATTCAAACTATTTTCATTCTCACCACCCCGTGCAAAAATGGTATGATCTCCTCTACCTTGAAACAGTTGCTCAGCTGCGGTTCGTTTCCGCGGTTGGCTTGAAGTATTCCGACGGAAAAAATTTGGACTTTTATTCACCACTTGAAGAGGAGTCTTTCTCTTGACTGTGTCATCGTCGAAAGCCATAATAAAGCTGATCTATTCTAGCTCATATCATTAAAAAATACTTGTGTATCACAGCAGTCTACCACCAACCATTGAATATGGTTGATTCAGCAATTGATAATAATTAACATCTGTTCATTAATTTCACTATTCATCCACTGGTCTTCCTTCCTTCGCATGATCTGTGAACAAAAGATGAGAATCAACGTTAACAATAGATTTTATTACATTTGTGCATTCAACTTTAAAAGGCTTCCATCCTTCCAATTGGATGCTGTTCAAAATTCAAATTGAGAAAACTCCTAAAATGGAAACTTCCATTTAACATAAAAGGTATGATTAGATACCAGAAATCAAATACAACCATAGTGTGTATTAAACTATTATTTACAAATGTCCTGATCAAAATGGAAGATTCCAACGGACACTTTTGAGAACCTTTGAACAGGAACTCATGACAAAATTACACAAACTTTTGTTGAGATGTGGACATAGACTATTAAATACTAAAGTACAATAAACTAAGTCAACAAAGTGACACATATTTCAACTGAATGATAATTGATTGAGAACTTCTCAAATATCAAAGTACTATACAGTACTATAAACAGAAATCATTGATGTACATTTTCAATTTTCTACATGTACCGGTATTATAATAAAGGTCAATTTGAATGTACAGTATTATATAAATCTTTTTAAACTAGAGATTGAGTGCAGTGATAAATAACTTACATTTTTTTATGTGCATCCTACTAAATTCTAATTTTTTTTTTCATCAAACATACAGTACTTTACTGTACTATTGAAAATACTATTGAACATTTTAGTTTGAAAGTTACAGCAACACCTCCTTTTTTTTAAATGTAACACAAATTTGTACAAAATGATTCATTTTGTTCTGTCTTTGAATTGTACATTTTTGTTCAATTGCAATTGCCTAGTCATTCTTAATACGGTCAGTGACCACACAGAAATTAATTTATCAAATGGTATTATTGACCAATGTTTATTTTGTTAAATTCATATTGAGAAAATTAACCCAAAGATATTAAATGCCAATGAATTTGAGATATTTTAATGTATTTAAGTAAAATAACGAAATGAAATAAATGACATATGTTAAGGTGATTGTTTGTATCTACTGTACTGTAGTAGATGAACATTTTCAGAATGTCATATTAAACCAGCAATTTTCTGCTAAGTATCTTTAAGGATTTTTACCGAGATAAAGTTGGCCTATGGATGTTTATTATTTTAAAAAATGGAAAAAAGTACACATTTGTCAAACTCCTCCGGTAGAACTTCAGTATAAATTAAAAATGACTTTAATTTTCAATTTATTTATTCACTTTAATTCAAGTAGGCCTGAATATAACTGGACTAGGCTAGTGCTTATTACTTTAAGCACATTCATAGAAAATTTACATGCTAGGGATTTTTAAATTAACATGGTGTTAAATCCCCCGAAGACGCTGTTATTTTTGTTTGGTTACGCTCGGCTGGTCACGACTGTTTATCATCTCTGCAAATCTATTTCCTTATGACACCTGGTTTAAAATACCCCCTCACCTGCCAGAATTGACCTTTTTGGTTGGGTACATGTTCTATTCATATTACATTACATATGTTGTAACAATAGGCAGTCACTCCTCCTGCCTTCCTGCTAGAATTAATACCACCAGAGTATAAGTATGCAACAATAAGAACAGCTGAGTACATATTTTAATCTTATTATTAGAGTTAAGTTAACAATAAATGGGTTTCTTACCGATTTAAGCTTAGCTACCATCACATGCATGCACACATCAACATCAGCTGATCATTTCCCCATCTTTTACCGGTCAACATCACCTCCTGACGATCTGTTGACTTGTTAATAGCAGCATCAACCTGTCGGCTAAAGTAAGGGCGTACCTGTATTCTACGTTGGTATCTACGTTATTTTTAAGATTAAGAATGTATAAAAAGGTCCACGAACCGTTGGATTTATTCGATTTCACGGCTCACAAAATGTTTAATGACGTATAAAATAACAAATAAACGTCGGATAATATTTTCATGAGACAAAACAACACTACACAACAAAAATACGCTATATTTCGTATCCCGCCCTCTTGATTGAAAAATAATAATAAACACAGAGAAAAACATTCAGTCTAGCGAGGGCGCCATTTACATTTATCATTCCAAAATCACGCTTGGAGACGCATGATGCAGACTGTCAAGACGATTTTGTATCATTTAGTAAAATAATATTATTTTGTTAATGTTACCCAACATTCTTTGTCCCTTTCCCATTTTCTTAGATGAAACACTATTTTTGCCGTGGATGTGACGAGTTCACATCTGATTACGTAATACAATTAGGCCTATTCAACTTTGACTTTACTCAAAATAATATTAATAATCATTCAAATAAAAACAAATTCCAAATCCAATTAAAATTTACTACTAATCATAACGGAAACCGATGGTTTTTTAAACTTTTTTTTAAAATATAAAATATACCGGTACCGGTTGCAGTGTGAACATGATACTGCCGGTTCAGAGCGCCCTCTAAAACACACACATTATCAATATTACGGTCAAAGATTTATCAGCCATTACCTGTAAAATAAATAAGGTCGTTAAATTGAGAAGATTAACGATAGGCCTAGCTGGTTGCCTATATCAAGGGACTTAATGAAACAATAGAAAAAAACACGGAAGAAACAGTAAAATAAGGGTACAAAGCTGAGACATGGAGTCTGTAAAAATAAAACATGCACGCATTACAGAAGAGGAGGTAGGTTTGATGAAGTTGTACATTTTAATTTTAATTTATTTTTGGCCATGCGTAACGTCCTGGCATACTTCAATACAAAATTAAACTCTCCCAAAAGTGAACATTTTTATGGCTGGAAAACAACGTTTGGTTTCCCGGAAATCATTTCAGAATTCTTTTTTGGAAAATTTGAACGAATTCAGGTTCATTTTGAGTAAGATGTGTTTCGATTTGGAACCGTCGATATATTAGGCTACTTGCAAAACTATAGTTTGCACAATGTCAGATGTAGTCCCTATACGTGTCTCATATCCAGGAATCTGTATTGTAGTGGTTTTATTCACTTTTTCTGCTTTGATCCCAAGTTTTATAAAGTTCATCAAACTAAATATTGAATAAAGTAAAACAGGCAAAGTCCAATCGATTATGGCTGCTAGTTGTATGATTATGGCTGCTAGTTGTATGATTATAATTCTAATTTTACCATTGAGATAAGAAGAACCGGGATTGGTGCTACAATGATGCTGATATACTTTATTATTATCTCTTTGCTCGAATAGTATACTGCAAGGCCGTAGCAAGAAGTTAAAAACAGACGAGGCATAAAATATGACGATCTCTCTCTGCTGGGGAGTTTGGGTGGGCGGTGAACATTGAAAAGACGTGGTGGGCGCCTCTTCTGCCACATGCTGGCTACGGCCCCCTGATAGATGCCAATGAATCATGCTAAACATTAATTTCATCGCAATAAAAAAATGATAAAAGTAATCGAATCGGTATGACGCTGTTTTACAACAATTGGTACAAGTGTATTTGCTGCAACCGCAAACGCGGACATGATCCTATCAACCGATTGAATATTTAAATAAGATAATAACGGCCAAAGATAAACACACACACAAAATATAAACGTAATTTCTTATAAAATGATTATTTACGGTTCCGTATATTTCTACACTATAAAACTAGTTTGACAAAAAAAAGGGTGATGTGCCCAAATATGGCGTCATGGCCATATATGGGCACATCACGTTTTTTTGTCACATAAAGTTTGATAGTGTAGACAGAGCTTTATTATATATCATGTGACCACTTGGTTAGCATCTACAATGTTCTAAAAATATTTTTATTTTATAGAAAATACCACTGAGACGCGGGAAACCTCCGAAATTAACAGTATTTAACAAATTATGTTTTGGCGTCGGTGGCATGCCATATCAGCTTACAAACACAGTCATTGGTTTTTATATTTCAGTTTTTCTTCTGGAAACTGCAGGGGTGAGTAAATCACAAAAGAATTGTTCGATCTTAATTCACAATAAAAGCAAAAAATATCGTAGAACGAACTTTGAATAATATTCGTCAGTATTTAATTTAATGTAAAGACCCGCAACTGAGTAAAAAACTCATCAACCATGATGGTATAATGAAATTATGTAAACTTTTCGTTTAGGTTCCACCGCAATACGCAAGTGCAATTATTTTTTCTGGTAGAGTATGGGACGCTCTTACCGACCCAGTCATTGGATTGTTGGTAACTAAGACGGATACGAGATTCGGAAAACTCAAACCATGGTAAATAATTTACAAGTATCATAATCATCATTATAGTAATAATAGACTTTAACGTGTATAAAGCTCTGTCCACACTATCAAACTTAACGTGACAACAAAATTTGATGTGTCCATATCATGGACATGGTGATGTCATATCACTACCATATTTGGGCATATCTCTACCATAATTGGACGCATTACACATTTTTGTCAAACTAGTTTGATAGTGAAGACATAGCTTTAGAAATTGTTGGAGTATAGGCCCAACATCTTATTATAAGGTGCGTATGACGACGTACTGCGTACTGCGTACTGCGTACTTCATGGAGGAAAAAATAAAAAAAAGAAAGGAAAGAACATGTTTTTTTCCGTGGTTACTTTAATTCTTTCATGATGTTTCTACAACGAAATCCGAAAAGTAGCAAAATTCTCAATTTTTCTTCTTGATTTTATTTTTAATTATAGAATCTTTGAAATGAAATAGGACCTAAATAACAACTAAATGAATCTATTTCAAACACAATTTATTTCAGGATGGCAACAGCCGCTCCATTTGCAGTAGTTACGTTCTTCTTTCTCTGGTATGTTCCTGACTTTGAGGAGGACGGGTACAAACTCGCTTGGTATCTTTTATTTTATTGTGTTTTCCAGACATTGTTGTCGGTAAGCTTTTTATTTCAATTACACTATTGACTTTTATACAGAGATTGGTTTTCATATTCTTCTCATTAACGCAGTTTTTACGATGGTGATAAGCTTTGATTGGCTAAATCACCGCCTTATCATTGCCAATTGCTTATTACATGGCAAATTTGCCATGGATGTTAATTACCGTACTTTGTGTGGTATTTAGTAAAAAGGTTCACCTAAATCTATTTTATTGTATGTGTGATATGATTGTTTGTTGCACGATAACAATTCTCAAGTCCTGAATTGCCTTTTTTAAAAACTTGTATAGGCCTAGATGTTATTTTATTAGCTATATCGTATACAATGGACCATGCGTGTTGATTTTCAGGAAAATTATGTCTCAAACATTTATTAAAATCTCGAGTTATCTATCTTCAATATGGACCGAAATATTACAAAACAATTTCAAACCCAAATTGAACATAAAACATGTTAAATAACTTTCATTTTTTCAAAAGGTAGACCTACTCCAGATACTGTCTATCTTCAAATTGAAGAAATTGACTATGTTCATCAATCCAGTGTCTTGATCTTTCGTTTCCGTTTTATCTTGCAGTCATTCCACATGCCCTTCTCAGCACTCACTTTATTTATCACAGAGGACCAGGCAGAGAGGGATTCTGCTACCGCTTACAGTAAGTTACCTTTTAGGCCTAATTCAATTAAAATTAAATTAATGGCTGCATAAATTGTGAACATTTGCATAGTACAATATCATTATTTCGATTCTATCACTCAAATAACGCTCGTATTCAATTATGTTTCCAAAATGACACCTGTTTTGTGCAATTGTTTGAATCGAAGATATACTACACAATTTGCATTTGTATGTTATCTTTGCGCAGAGGCGATATCGTAGCCAATGAGGTTTATCCGAGGCGTGATTATTGCTAGTTGAAAACTTATCCCAATACCCCGCACAAGAGACGTGAAATATCGTAACTTGATGCAATGTTTGAACGTTCTAACGAACGAATTATGAAATAAAAACAGAATTTTCAATTGTCAAATGTGTTTGGTACACTTTATCAATTGTTTACAAATACGCCAAGATGTTGTTTAACTTCTTCTATTAACTTATTTAGGATTTTAATAACTGAATATTCTATCAAAAGTACAACCAGGGAAGAGTGACATTGTAATTTCCTTCTTCCCTGGTACAACACACGTTGATACGAAAAAAATATATGTTGATAAAGCTTACGTTCTGCCGATAGTACAATAGAAATCTTAACTTTCGAAAGACATTTGTAAAACTAAATTTGAGTTGCTCTCGTACCTTTGTTGACAGTATCTTTTTTCTGCTGTATTTTGATATGAAATTAGATACAATTGTATCAACTATAGGGAAACCGATAAAGTTTATTTATTAACTTTAAACATGACATCATTCATGATGATACCATATTCAAGTTCACACAATGACACCTATATTGTGCAATTGTTTAAATAGAACATACTACACGATTAGTATTTGTACGTTATCTTTGCGCAGAGGCGATATCATAGCCAATGAGGTTTATCCGAGGCGTGATTATTGCTAGTTGAAAACTTATCCCAATACCCCGCACAAGAGACGTGAAATATCGTAACTTGATGCAATTTGTAAACGTTCTAGCGAACGAATAACGAAATAAAATCAGAAACTATTCATGAAAAACTTGTCTTTTTAGGAATGGCAAGCGAGGTAGCAGGAACCTTACTTGGAAACATAATAATGGGCCAAACCGTGTTTATATACGTTAAGAACTCGGGAGAATCAAGAGATTGTTCGGGAAATGCTACAGAAGTTCCACAGGAAATTATTGATGCTGAGGTAGAATAGAGATATCAAAAATAATCACTAAATGTCTTTTTTTTGTATAAATTCTAAATAAAATGGTTCGTCAATCCCATAAAGGTTAAGACAATATGTACTAAGGTCAATGCGTACAAAGTCGATCTAATTTAAAACTAATTCAAGCTATCTCTCTCTGATACAATGTGAGGTGATTTTTTCAATTAATATAAGTGAAAACATTAAAATTATGCATAATAAAATGTAAAACTTCCCTAAAAAATTATCAATATGTACTGTGGAATGAAGAAGCTTCAAATATACAGTGCTAATTGGTTTAAGCTACGTCGCAGAACTGCATGTCTTCTTTACTATCAATTGAAATAAACGAAACTCGGTTACTTTGTAGATTAATGTTACATGCACTTGTTTCATTTCTTTCAGATAAAAGGGTATATGACTGGAGCTGGTATAATATCCGGGTTGTTTTTAATTTGTGCAGTTATTGTTCTTGCTGGAACAACAGAAAGAAAACGTAAGTTAGTACTGTACTATTTGTTTTACTTCAGAGGCAAAATATCATTTTAATACAGTATGATGTAATGAAGTGTACATTTGTCAATGATAAATTCCACTAAAACCTTGTTTTTCATTACAGCAAACGAAAAGATAACACAGAGAGAAGAACCTCTCCGTAAAGCTGTGGGGAAAGTCTTAACATTTGGACCGTACATTAAGCTCACTATGGCTTTCCTATTTTTCTCCTTATGCATTCAGGTATGATCAATAGGCCTATCATCTGAAACAACTTAATAGTTTGTATTTATAATGTTTTGTGTGTTGGTTGTTTGGTAATAACATAATAGTGAACTATTTTATATGGTAGTAACATAGAGAAATAAGTTATGATTTCAATATTGAGAGACTACACGGGATTAAAACGGGATTAACGGGATTAAAACGTAAATATAAATAATAAACATCAATATATAGACACTATAAACAGAGGTTATTTAAATATCAGATTTTAAAGGCCACTTGAAGACAATATTAACACTGTAGATCAAGTATTAGACTGTAAAAGTGTATTTATTTGATACCAGATTGTCAAAGATTTTGTAAATCTGAGTTTAGTTGAAGTTTAATTCTAAAAATCTATTTGGATTTCCCGTATTGGGGAGGTGAGGAGAGGAAGAAAACAGTGGGAAGTGGTGTGTGTGTACATTATTACAAAGCAGGAAACAAGACAAACTATACTTGATTAATATTTGATAATACTCAAAAAAAAAGGTATGTTCTATTGTTTTCCATTGTATTCTTTTTTTACAGTCAATACAAGGAAACCTTGCATTGTTCCTGAAATACTCACTGGGCGTGGACGACTACCAGTACGTCATTATAGCTATTCTCGTAAGTATTGTCAAAGTCACTAAAACGTGGTTAAGTTTAAAAAAAATAAAACAAATATAATAATGACCCATTGTTAATAATTAGTTTAAATTATGGATATTTGAAATGAATGAAATATTAAGGCGTGCAATCATTTTAAATTCGTGTTGCATGTTTTAATCTTTATTTCTAAAAACGACACTTATATTTTGCGATTATCTCTATAGAACATATACTACACAATTTGTGTTTGTAAAGTATCTTTGCGCAGAGGCGATATCATAGCCAATGAGGTTTATCCGAGGCGTGATTATTGCTAGTTGAAAACTTATCCCAATACCCCGCACAAGAGACGTGAAATATCGTAACTTGATGCAATTTGTGAACGTTCTGACGAACGAATAATGAAATAAAAACAGAATTTTCAATTTAAAAATGTGATTGATACATATTACCGATATGTTTACGCAAATACTAAGATATTGTTATACATTTGGAAATTCAACTGCGGTGAAAATGATCATTTTTTAATGATCTAGTTTGAAGTGTAATCTTAATTTAGCTCTGCTCGGCAGCCCGCCCTGCGTCATTTTTGCATGCTCTTTTTTCGTGTAAATGTTTGCAGAAATGGCGTCTCATGGTAGGAATTTCTTATTACAAAAAAGGACATGAAATATCGTAACTTGATGCAATTTGTAAAAGTTGTAACGAACAAAAAAATCATTATTTTGTTCGAAATACATATTTATGCGAAAAAGTATGTTGAGTTACGTTTTACAGTAACAGAAAAGATTCAACCGTACAAACAGAAACTATTTTTTTTTTCTAAATTCTTTATTCTTAATAGCTGGATATCCAATAATTATTTAAATAACAATGAACTTAACCATTACATACATTCATGATGATAGATCAATGTGTTCAAGTTCATAAAATGACACTTATATTGTGCTATTGTTTGAATCGAACATATACTACACAATTTGCATTTGTAAGGTATCTTTGCGCAGAGGCGATATCATAGCCAATGAGGTTTATCCGAGGCGTGATTATTGCTAGTTGAAAACTTATCCCAATACCCCGCACAAGAGACGTGAAATATCGTCTCTTGATGCAATTTGTGAACGTTTTGACGAACGAATTATGAAATAAAAACAGAACCTGTTCTATAATAACTTCTATTTGCATATTTGCAGGTGTCTGCGTTTCTTTCAATGCCCATATGGCAACATGTGCTTTTAAGATATGGAAAGAAGAAAGCATTAGCGATTGGAATGACGGTAATGTTTTGAATATAATATATGTTCTTTGATAAAACCCTAAAAAATCTAAATAATGTTCTATACGTGAATCATCACCCAGGCTAATAACTATACAGTAGTATATACCATTAACAAAATAAAAACGTACAGATGATAAAAAGTAAACTTTTTTAGATTATGAACGTTGATTTTATATTTTCTTCTTGCGTCGTGTTTGTTGATTTGTATTATATTTCGTACAATGTATCTTTTGTCTGAATATATAATTATAAATCTCTATGTATTATTATTATTATTATTATTCTAGGGTACATTTCCAGTGCTGATCACATGGGCGTTTCTGCCAGAAGGCACTCTTTGGGCAGTGTATGTTTTATCTATTGTGGCGGGAAACTGTATATCTGTAGCACAACTTCTTCCATGGTAAGACAACTTGCTATGCATGGTCTCAACGTGGTTGCTATGCATGGTCTCAACGTGGTTGCTATGCATGGTCTCAACGTGGTTGCTATGCATGGTCTCAACGTGGTTGCTATGCATGGTCTCAACGTGCTTGCTTTTATCATGCTTTCTTTGTATAATATATTGTTTCATTTTTTGTATCCAATGTTTTTTTACCGTTTGTTTACTGGGATATATCGGCAGTGAGCGCAGAATCGTTAAACGGGACCTTATCATAATTATGACTCCTGGTTATTTGTTCATTGGTGACCAATATTATCAAATGTTATCATTATTTAATTGTTTCAATCGAAGAACGAATCGTCGCCACTAAAATACTACCGTATGCTTAGGATAAAAACATAAAAACCGAAAACATTACCTATTTATTGGTGATTCTCAGTTACTAATATTGTGCTAAACTATTTTACCTTTGTCTTTAGGTCCATGATTCCAGATGTAATTGATGACTTTGTATTGAAAACTGGTGAAAGCTATGAAACTATATTTTACTCATTTTACGTAATGTTTACAAAGTTTGCCGCTGGATTATCATTGAGTCTATCAACACTTTTGTTGGGGTAACTATAATAATAATAATAACTATAATAATAATAACTATAATAATAATAATAACTATAATAATAATAATAACTATAATTAAAACTATTCCTTCACATACAGGGAGTCACAGACAGGTGGTTTGGTTCACGACAAAAGAAAGTGTTTTACGTATAATGGGAATTTAAAATGTCGAAAATAAAAACCGACTAGGCCTATCTATAGTTGAGTTTTTATAGTATAGGCGTTAATAGAGATATTAAAATCGTGAACCTGATATATATTTTCTAGTACACAAAAACCAGTAATATTAATATATTATGTTTAGGCCTACCATAATTTTGTTTTGCTAGAGTTGCAGGGTATAAAACTGGATCATGCGACCAGCCAGAGTCAGTTAGTAAAACTCTTCGGTTGCTGGTAACGGCATTACCTGCTGGTTGTGTGTTAATAGGATTTGTATTTCTATGGTCGTATCCGATAACGGAAGAAGTACGGTTAAAGAACAAGACAATTATGGAAATTTGGAGGTATGTATGTTGCTGTTACTCTAGCATTGTACTGGCTTGAATCCTTTACGTTGTACCTTGTTGTATGAATAACGATACTATCGTATCGTATATTTTAGGATCCTTCAAATATTTTTGAGAAAGTTGGAATAAAGTTTGGTTCTCTCAATTCTGGACGCAACGCACACATTGACCAATCAAAGTTGATGGATTGACTAAGGTTGCGTACTAGTGGAAACTAAAATATGAAATCCTTTCTTTGATGAATAAAAAAGTTCAAAAATATTTGTGTTTTAACTCAAAAGATACATTTCTTTCATATATGTTTTTGTTTATACTGCAGGGATGGTCGAGATGATAAGAGGCGAGTTACAGTAAGAAAGGCAACCATGTCGCGGTCTAGGACTCGGTCATACCGCACTCCATCCACAACACTCATGTAAAAACCAACTCACTCCTACTCTAGGGTTAGGGTTAAAGAAATAAATAATAGATAAACAAGTTACATTATAATATATCGAGTTGTATTTCTTCTGTTTGGTTTGTCTAGGCCTACACATCGACAGCCAGTAACATGAGCCTCTAGGCCTACAGATCTTGTATTATCAAATCATGTATATATATCGAAATGTTGTAAAAAGCGAAATGTATAAGAATAAAAAAATCCAATACTCGTCTCTGGCGCTGTCATAAAGAAATCAGTGAGTTTTTAGAATTGACTTGAAACTTTGATGATGATTAAAACAGTGCAAGGTATCCGATGTCGACATTTCAACTTTATTTTAAAGATTTGATTTTTAACTTAATATTTTACACTTTCTAGATGTCACTTTTATCATTATAAGAATTGCTATAGAATTACATGTTGATTTTGTATTATTAAAATTGTTAAAAAGAGTATAGAATATTCATAAATGTTATTATTTTAAAGATTAAAAAATACATAAATCCATCTAGTTCGATACGTCTCTACATATATTATTTGATTTCGATATTTTTATCATTTGCTAAAATTGGTACTGTACAATTTCACAAAGAGTTTAGGCCAAATGAATGTTGAGATTCATTTTTAACAAACCAATTGCAATACAAATTTATACACATTTTGTTTTACACGGAAATTACTATATTATCTGTAAATTAAACAGACTGACCTCTTGGGTGAAAAAAAACCAGGTGAACATTTACACGAGTTGAATAATACAATTAACATTAAAGAGTAGCTAGCTCTGAATTTAACATTTCTATTGTTTATGACAAACTAAACCTTTGCAGCAACAACCCCACTTAGTATACCTATACGCGTCGTCAGCGCAACAACGCCACTTAGTATACCTATACGCGTCGTCAGCGCAACAACCCCACTTAGTATACCTATACGCGTCGTCAGCGCAACAACGCCACTTAGTATACTTATTATACGCGTCGTCAGCGCAACAACCCCACTTAGTATACTTATACGCGTCGTCAGCGCAACAACCCCACTTAGTATACTTATACGCGTCGTCAGCGCGGTAAAGCATTAATAAACGTTGTGAAATTTTCTTTAAAACGTGGTGCGCGCACATGAATTTTTTGTAACATTTATAATAAACATTAGGAATGTTATGCCCGGAGCTGCCCTTTAAGAAAAGGAAACGCTACATTATAACTACTTCATTGCATTCTTGAGCTCCGTGTTAAAGTAATAGGTTGTTGTTGGCTATTCACATTTTGTTATGTCGGCCCAAGAGTGTCTTGCAGTTTGGACATCTGTGTGATACGTCTTTAAGACCATCGATAAACAATGGAACGAGGCAGCAGCAGAAGATCCATAATCTGGAATTAAAATGATCACAATTGGGTGAAATTAAATACGTATACCGTACGAGAGTGATGTGATACTTTGTTATTGTTTTTTTCTGTTCTTGTATATCTCAGAGAAAACATAATTTCTATGTTTTTTTATGTATACAACAACATTTATTCAATATTCAATATTTTACAAAGTTTATGGGTTAAGATACACAGAAGCCAAAGTGGCTTGTCTTTGTAGTCCTAAGCATAAACATAAAACATATTATACGGACGCATTACATTAACAAAAAATGACATTTTGAGACAGAAAAAAAAAAAAAAACACAAACACAACAAAGTGATATTAAGCTAAATGTTTACAACCCCAATTTTGCAGTAGCAATAGTAGCTAGCAATATGTTTCAAATATCATCTTTTTAATATTGTACTTCAGCATAGGGAGTGAGGTCATGTGATTTTGGAATGTATATATGTATATTGTATATGCAAATGAAAATAAATGGAAGTAAGTTCCATTGATGAATGAATGAATGAATGAATGAATGAACCGTAAAAGTCTATGGCTTCCTAAATAATAATGGATGCTTTTACATTTGATTGCCATGTAACTTAACCAGTGTAATGGATAACCATGTTATGTAAAGGCATGTGTGCAGGTTCAGCATGTGTTTCCACAAAGAAAAGTATAAAGAAAAGTTGAGTGTGTCTGCACGTTTCGGTTGATGCTACAATTTATTTTAATGATACTCCACCAAGAAAACTAGTCCACAAGAAGACTGTTTGTAGCATAACAGTAGGCCTACAGTCTGGAAAAATCTGAATAATTTTTGCAAAAATAGGACGAAAATTTATATAAGTCAATCCTAGGTCATATCGAAAGATTCTGTGTAAATAACGAAAGTAATACTTTACCCCATTAATATCAGAATGATAACACAGAGGTAAACAAGACCACCATTACTATACTCGACCTCTGTCAAGATGTTGCTCTGACAGTGTGGACATTTCATCTGCATAGGATAATCACAAAACGCTCCAACTACATATTGCTGAGCTGAAGAACAAAGAAAGAGGAAAAAGGAAAAGTCAGGGCGAAATGGCAAGAAGCTTCCTACTTTCTAGGAGTGTTATTTATCAGATAGTCTGTATAATTTTGACAACTCTTGTAACATTACACCAGTGCTAATTTTGCCATTTTCCCCCTAAGAGGATTGGATATGAAGATTACGTCATCACACATCAATAATAATTATTATATAAAAGTTAAAATCACAGCTTTAATCTATTGATTCAGTAAGGGGATTGTTTGTATTTTTTTTTAATTCTGGAAAATAAATAATTGAATTGAGGGGCAACCAATCTAAGGCGATAAATGGCTTAAATCTTCCAAATACCCACTCTTCGACTAGCTTTTTTCATTTATTATGACCAAAAATAGTCTTATACACCCTTCATTGGCAGCGGATATTATGAAAAAGGAGATATATATCACTATTGAAAGTGAGCCCCTATTCGAGGGATATTCCTACTCTAATGCTTGGTTCCCACTGCAGAGGCAACATAACGTAATGTAAGCAATTTGACCAATCTTGTGTCGTGCGCACGTCCTTGCGTTGCGTCCTAGTGAGGGAACCAAGCTTTTGGTTTGGATGATCCTACTGATTATGCGCTCAATAACAATGCTCTGGATCTTACTTGGTGGTGCTGTGTTTCTTATGTTATAAGTAGACTCTTCATAGGTTGGTGGTGGAGGTGGCATAACAAAGTTCGTTTGTTTATTATAATCCACGGTATTAGCCCCTGGGCCAGTAGCTCCGTAACCGGTGTATTGTGGGGCTGTATAACTAGGTGGAAGTTGACTCTGAGTTGGAGCAGACGGCACATTGGTTGTTGGTGGTGGGCAGGTTGGAGGTGGGCCAGGAGTTTGGGTAAATGACACTGAACCAGATGGATCAATCGGATACGGAAGGTTTGTAGTTGTTGATTGTCCAGTAATGTCGGTGTCCATTTGTCCATCAGTCGGATAAGGAAGTTGAGACTGAGTTAAAGACATTTCAGGCGGCTGGTCAAGAACTACATTGGGTACTCCTTCTGGAGGCAGTGATGGTACAACACTGGGAGGTGCTAGAAGAGGGGACGTCTCGGGGAGTGAACTAGGAGTCTGATGGGCAGTGACTGGTACTGGGACTGTATTCAAAACGTCCGATGAGTTAGCGCTTTCATCGGCCATCTTGAAAACTAGGAGTATCTAGTACACGCTGAATTCTAAAGAAGAAATGTTAGATTTAATTACGTGAGACAAACTGAATTGACTATAAAAACTATACTTTTTCTTCATGCTATATAATAGTAAATTTGGCAGAATACTAAAAAATGTGCTTTTTTGCCAAAACCATACTCTATTACATGTTCATACATAACAAATTACATAACATATCTAGCCAAAAAAGGAACCACGCAGCCCAAAATAATTTGTTACGTCACGTTAATGGTGGAGACAAAACATGAGATAATAAACAGTATAAAACATGTACACAATAACAAATGCCATTTAATTGGATGAATGACTTCGTCACTTTTTATAATCTTTAAATACAGGGACGTAATGTTGAATCGTAACAACCAGGACCAGCCAATGTTAGTTCTATCAATGCTAATATTTACGAACCTTAAATAACAAATAAAACCACTGAATTACATAACTCTATTGAAACATTATTACCGTCTTTGAAAATATATTAAACTTATCAAAGTGTAACATTATGGTTAGATCACAGTATACCTATCTTTATTCCCATAAATTATTACAGGAAAAATTATTATACCAGATACTTACATTGTTTTGTTAACGAAATCCTAAAATTTAAGTACGTGATGTTGGATATTGTTTGCAATATGGACTAAGTACAAAGTGCATCATCTCGTGTAAACACAGAGATATGGATAACAAAATATGTAATTAATAAGACAAAATGAGGGAGTTTTTCATTGTTTGTTTGAGTGTCATCATACAGGACACGAGTTAATGACACGTATTATATCTTGGTTCCAACTTAAACGCAAACACAACGATGTGAAAATACGACGCGCGCGTTGATCATTCGAACTGTCACTTGTGATTTTGATTAATTGTAATTTTCTTCTATGGATGATGTAATTGTGAATGTTTCTGTCGAGGAAAACAATTTTTCCATGTACACATTTTATATATGGAACAAATAAATATTTGATTGGTCAACTCACTTCGCGTTGCGTCAACGTCATTGCTGCGTCAAATGAAAAAGAACTACTCACACAATAAAACCCCAATAACTAGAAATTGTTGATATAAATAATTTTATTATAAAAAATATAAAACGTTTAGTTCGAATGTACCGTAACATAATCCACAATTAAACCCGTACATGCGTCTTTTATTTTTGCAGTACTGTACTTTAAAAAATCTAAACCGTTAAAATGCTTATGACATCATCAGATCAAAATCCCCACTATTATTTTTTTCAGTGGTTTTTTCTTTGGATACATATTATTCCACTACGTTGGCAAGACTTATAATTTCATTATAATCGGAGAGTGAAAAAATACAATTTATTAAGTATACATTACAAAACTATGGACTATTAAAGTTGCAGGCGCAAAAATATGAAACAGTTTACCAATTAATATTAAATCGGCACCAACAATTACGTCTTTTAAGGCTAGATACAAATCTCATTTCTTTTCATAAACACTGTATCATATTTAATCAAGTTTCTCTTTTGTATATTTTTGATTAAGACAGGACCACAATGTAAAACAGATACACTGTTATCTGATTGTTTTATCCTGTATAAATATATTATTTATTATTATTATTATATGCATTAATTATATTTTAATTATGCTTTACAAAACAGGTATATATTCTTAAACTAGTGTATTAGAATACACTTTATATCAAAAGCACATTTTAAATGACTTTAAATAGTCACAATATACAGTACACTGCGATGATATATGAAATGTTTTAAATAGTCAAATAATTACCCTGTCGAAAGTTAACTACAGTATAAAAATAACATGTGGCGTGGAAATGTACCTGTAAAATATTTTAAATGAGGTAGCAAATAAAGTTACTGTAATATTTTTAATGCACTTTAAAAGTGTAAAACTTGATGGTCAACATCAAATGATGATATAAAAATAGCATAGCATGTTTATTTAAAAGGAGAAGTTTTGGGAAATTGTAATATCTACATGTTATTTTTTTTAATTTGTTAAGTTATGAAAAAATACTGTCACTTTAAATTTATAATCATAAAGTATTTCTAAAAACCTGGTTATCACATGTTTATCATTCAAAATGTAACATACAATGAGGAATAAAACTGAAAGAAATAAATAAATAATTGTCAAGTTTTAGAAAGTCAAGGCGATTAAAGATTACTTATTAGAACTATATAAATATTACATTTGTCTTGTTACATCATCATGCATAAATGTACAATGTATCTTGATGAATGTAGGCCTATTTAATTTATAACTGTTTAAACATGATAGGAATGTACCCTGCTAACACCCACCCCATTCCGTACTTATATGATAGGAATGTACCCTGCTAACACCCACCCCATTCAGTACTTATATGATAGGAATGTACCCTGCTAACACCCACCCCATTCCGTACTTATATGATTCTTATAACTAAACATAGTATATTGCTACTTTTGAAATTACTAATCTTTTTAAATTATTGCCTTTTTTATTATGGAGTTTCAATTGTATATACCTTTATATATTTCTATATTCTATCATCCTTTTTTTGTTTGACTTATTGTATTGCTGAGGGCCCCCATAAGCTCTGGCTATAGACCTGCGTCTTGAAATATGGGAAAAAATAAATTGAAAACATTCATTATTAAATTTATAAAAATGTCAAAAAATGTTGTTTACATAGCCTCCTGGAAAACCACGTACATTTCCAGTATAATGTTTATAAGGAAGGTTTGACCTTTCAATGACCTCTTGGACTTGCATGTCCGTGCCGGTTACTAAATCTATATCTGTTGTTTGCACATATCTTAATGTATCTAAAAAGAAATTAATAAACAAAATCACATCATTGATAAATAACAAATTTGAAAGATAGGTGATTTTTTTATACATATGTTATGTTTATTACTGGCATTAAGATAGGTGTGGTATTTTATTTGTTTTGTGAGTTGTATGGCAGGGCCTCATGGAGAACAGCTCTGTCTACACTATCAAACTAGTTTGACAACAAAATGTGATGTACCCAAATATGGTAGTGTAATCCCAAAACATGGCCATATATGGGTACTTCGCAATTTTTTTTCTAACATAAAGTTTGATAGTGTAGACAGAGCTTAAGTAAGAAAAAACAAATACTAAGTTGAGCTACGATTTATGTGTGTTGATAAACACATTATAACTTGAAGTGAGTAATTGTTTAAATATTTCTACCTACTCTGTTCCCTTATTTCTGTCTGCATCTCATCTACACAATAGCTTGTTGGATCATCCATTGAACCTCGTTTATAAAAAATGATAACAGCTCCAACAATCAATAACAACCCCAGCACTGAATATAAAATACAACAACAACCAGTTCTCAATTACATATTTGTTTAATATTTGACTTAATAATAAGTAATTGTATCGGTCATCTGACTAATTTTTGGGAGAATCAGTTAAGAATGTTTCTTTTTTTGTATTTATTGTATGTAAATCAAAATGTAAACCAACCAACCAAATTTTATTTGGACCTTGAAAATGACAATAAAATAATATTGTATCGTAATCTGTAAACAACCGTTATGATTAGTTAGATTCAATGAAAACTTACCTAAACCCAAAACACCTTCCCATCTGAGCACAGAAAAATTTGATTGCAAGGAGTTGATAAAGCTAAGTACAAGAAGAACAACACCAGAGACAAGTACTAAGCTACCACTTATCAGCAGAAACACAGCACACCGGTGTAAAGACTGCGGGGTTTTAAGTATACTGACCATTTTGTACATACACTCAACTTGTCTTCGTCATACTAACCAATCAAATAATAGCTCTGAAAGAAGGAAATGTTGTGATGGATTCAATAACACTACTTCCTTACTGTAACTACGTATTCTAGCCGCACCTTCTAGCCTACAATACAAATTACAACTTATATTGGATGTGGGTATTAAATGACTAACTAATACCATAGTCTATAGACAACAAAAATAAATACATGTTACAACCAATAATGAATATATTAATATAGTGAATGACAAAAAATATGAGTGGAAAAGGGAGGCCACACACAGCAAGCAAGCTTTAAATTGTGTTCCTGTCAAAATTAACATCATGGGCGAAACGACTTCTTTTATATACGACTGCACTGTGACATAACTTTTTTTACAAGACACGTCTCTACTAAAGCTAAACTAGGACTAGCCCTGGGCTTAGCTTTGAACCGTGACATTGCTACAACGTGACAAGACGCACTAGGTCTAGGCTAGGTTAGATAAGTATTAATACAACGTACGGATTGATCATAAACATGTACAAACCATTTAAAATTGTTCAAACTGCTGAAAAAAGAAGGTTATTTTTTAACGAATTCAATTTTATTTTTCATGGTTGAGTGCTCCCGAATCCATCCCACAACGCGTATCTTATGTCAAATTTTCCGTTTTAAACGCGTATGTCACAATATTCCAACAAGATTACATGTAATTCTATCGTACTCTTTTAGAGATAAACGAGTTTTAGGTAATTCAGACGAGAGGCTTATGGGGAGAGAAAATCCATCATCTTTATAATTTGCGCCCTCTATTTAATTGACGACATTTTCCACCCACAATCGATAAAAACAGTGTATGTAGGCCTAAGTATGATATTATTCTTGTATTTATGTATTATATTACAATTTCTTCATTATTCGTTTTGTGCGTTTTAGAAATTTCTATATTCTAATTTCTTTACTGTACAGTAACAGTGTGTATAAGCCAATATATTGGCTTGAAATTGGTTCATGAACATATCATTTCCGGATATGTTTTACACAGCTAGGCTAACGATTGACATGCTGATGTTTGTTATGAAAGGTCACACAGTGGGCGTACCGTGATTTGAAAATGGCCAGTCTGTTACGTGGGCCTAGGTGTTTTTACCTTTTTCAAATTTCCAGTTGATACTAAACTAATTAACCAAATGCAGTATACCCACTAACAGGCTAGGCCTAGCTAGGCCAATGTTGTAGATTCATCAAATTTAAACTAATTTAATTAATGAACACAAACAAAAACTGATCAGATATAGGCCCTAACTAATACATATATAATAACGTCACATGATGATTAAATATATGATGATTCATCATCATTTTAACATAGTAAGCCTACAGTTTTTACAAGGTAGCCTTATTTTTCTTAAATTATATCCACTAAACTAATAAACTTCTAAATGAATATGTGTGATGATATTTATAATTTGATGATTCATTTTTTTTGTCTTATGTAGGATTGACCCACTTTTATTTCTTCATCAATAAAATGTTCGTTTACAATGCATTGCACTTGAGTAATGTAATGATACAATACAATATAACTGACATTAAATAACTGTCAGTACATCTGATATCTCACTCCTACCATTTTTTGCATTTTATATATAATAGTAAGGAAAGAAGAAAGAAACTAATATTTTCCTCTATGTTATACACTCTTACACGTTTTTCAATCCTTAACAATGTACGTATAATTTAACAGAATTCTTTATTTTATAACTCTTTTTATCTCTTTCAGGCAATCAAAAAATAGTTATATTTTACTTTACCTAAATATCAATTTTATAAACGTTAATTTTATACCTTGCTAAATTGTTACGGTCCATATCTGACCACATTTTTTTTGCCTTTTCTTTATTTATTAAAAACTCACAATTGATTATACCTTCTAACTCAGCAGTAAACATTAACCATGGAGATTTTTTAACAAGTCCAAGTCTATGTCTGACTTGATGATTCATTGATTATGTTTGATCTACTTTAAAAAATCTTAGATACAGTAATTATCTTTAGCATTTGAGGGTCAATATATATTTACATACTGGATTCAACAAAGTATTCCAAAATGGCATCTTATGGCAAGGGGGACTTTGGATCAGAGGCCTATGACGCTTCCTACAGTAACTCTGGTATGTGTTGTATTTCATATCGATTTTTATAAAACTTGTGATTTTGAATTGTCACATGTCATGTAATGAGTATATTACGCCCTAGCTGATTTGAATATCTGATTTATGTAGTATTCTGCCTCACAGTTTATTCAATATGACATACTGTTTTGGTTTTCATGTACAGTTTTTTTCTTTAATACAGTACAAAAAGTTATGTAGCTTTACTCATCCAGTATACAGTAAACTATTACACACTATTTTTTATACAATTTTATTGAAAAATGCTTAACAATTGGAATTAGTTCATTATGATATCACTAAATCTTTACTAAAAAGTATGCTAATATTTTTAATTATCTTATAAATGACAGGAAGAAGTAATACATCTGATTTCAACAGACTATCACAGGTTATTGGTAGTAATATTCAGAAAATTAATACAAATGGTAAGTTTTTATATCATAAAGGATTCAAATTGTTCTCTGTCTGATGGGTTAGTCACTAAGGTACCAAGCTTGATTAGCTTCAGCTATATCTTGGCTACCTTTTGTATTAAATTGTTTTTGTTTGATACAATAAAGAAGAAGAAGAATGTAATGGTTGAAAACCAAGAATTTTGTAGTAACTTACTCCTGGTAAATATGTCTAAACAGAGTAACTGCTCTTAAATGGTCTTTCGCACTTGTTCTGGTTGGTGCCGACAAATCAAATTGAGCGTTGATGTTTTTTCTTAACGACACTCCATGCGGCTATGCGCCAATCGATAAGCACGTAGCCATGTTAAAACAAAACATTGACATTTGATTTGCCGGAGCAGAACCGTGCCGAACTGGTGTGAAAGACCCTTTACTCTGTCATATTGTTTTAGTCCAGCCTACCTAGTGAACCTGTAATTTCTATTCTATGAATTAAAAAACATTTGTACCATTATGTTACAGTTGGTGAAGTACAGCGAATGGTTGAAAAACTGGGAACACACGATGATAATCACAACTTACGAACAAAACTGTAAGAAATCACATTTAATATTATACATACTTAATTCATTAAGTTTACCTCTGTATTCCCACACTCTTTCTCTTTTGATTTAAGGCAGAAACAAACAAGGGGAACATGTGCCAATTGCATCTATATTCTTGAGGCACCAATAAACTGAATAAAATGGATGTTTGTAAAGTTAAAAGCTGTGTAATTTCATACTGTATGTGTCTTTAATTTTGTAATTTAGGGATGAGGTTCAACATTTCACCAACCAACTGGCAAAAGATACTAACAAATACTTGAAAGAAATGGCTTCACTGTCACTATCAGGACAAGATACGGTATGTCATCATTATTTATAATAATAATAATTTTATTTAAAAACGGATGGAACACTTGAATCACCAGACTGGTGTTTTTCACAAGGCTGTTACTTACTATAAAGCTATTTACACAAGTTATCATTTACAGTACATAAAACAAAAAGTACAAAAACTATAAACAAAAAAAAAGCAAAGAGAGATCTGATACAATTTTTTTGTTTAAATTTCATGAAAAACACGGAGGTTCAGGTATATCTTATATATATAGTGAAGTGAAACACTCACTCAACACACTGATGCCTATTTAACAGTGTTGGCCTGACATATACTTTTTCAGATAATTTTGTAATAGGGGTATGCTCTTTAAATCATTAATATACAGTATGAATGCAATTTATTGAATTTATTTATTCTGTCTTTATACTGAATGACACTTTTAGTGCTAAAGCATTGATTTCCAAAATGGTTCTTTCAGTACAGAACATTAACAATAATATAATAAAAATAATTCAATGACAACTAACAAAGTAATCACATTGCAATGCAAAGACATTATTACAATTGCTTTTGTAATGAAATTCTGATGTATTCTTAAACTGCTATACCTCTTCAGCATCTTATGACCTCTGACCTATACACCATGTTTTATTTTGCCTTTAGTACTACTTTAGCTAATTCTTTTTAAATCTTTACTATGCTAGAGGCAAGCAAGGATGCAGAAAGAGAGATTGACAAACGACTTCTCTACATCATTGAACCAATTCCAACGTGTACAGCGAGAAGCCGCCCAAAAACAGCGTGATTGCGTGAATAGAGTGAGGGCGAATTCTGGATTAGGAGGATCATCAACGGTATGTAATAACCAACATGGTTCAGATTTGTTTAAACAGTGCTTATTTTCAGCATAGAGATTACGATTGGTTAAAACTAATTTATATTAAACAGTACGTCAATATTGCATCAATTCATAAAATAGGTGTTCAGAAATTAGATGCTTTACTGTCTATAATAATACAGGTCACAATATAGTTTTCATGGAAATTCCACATTTCTTGTGATCCTAAAGGATAATAATTTGTTTTCCAGAATCCTTATGATGACTCCACACACAGTGATGATTTGCTCAATCTTGGGTAAGACATAATTTACAATACAGTTATTTCTATCATAAAAGTGTATCCTTACCATAGTGGCTTTAATATCACAGTCAGTCTATTATTAAACATGTTAATGAATGTTTTGTATTTGAAAATATTCCATTTGTTGGAATCCTGACTGTCCTTATGTTAAACTTGTCTCCACGCGTCATAGACAGAAGTTGAGTTGACAGATCGCAGTTCCTCAGATGAGTTGAGTTACATAGCATAACAACAACAACAAAATAGAGGTCTAGTGGGATGCAGGAGTGATATTGTTATAAGCATCAACATGCAGTGTCTATAAGCGCTAACTGTATACAGTCAATAGCCACCATATGTGATCTAGTATCACGGTTACTAGGACCAGTACCTCATTGAATAGAACAATACAATATACTTGTTACTAAGTAGACTTCTAGTTAGTTGGTAGATCATGCAATGTCAATTTGTGTTGTTTTTCTACAGTGGTTCCTCAGGGACTAACACATCACAAGTGATGTTACAAGAAGATGATCTGGATGCCTTACAAGAAAGAGAAGCACAGCTTAAAAAGTTAGAGGTATGTGTACAATCACTTAAATAATAATAACTACATCAGTTAAACACCCTCACCACCATCATCATTGCATTTTTAAGTTTCTCTCTCTTGTGGCAGCAGGTACAGTACATTTGCCCTTCAAATATTTTATAGTTAAAGTAGAATAAAGTTACTAAGATTGTCATTTTATTGTGTTTATTTACAGTCAGATATTTTGGATGTAAATCACATTTTTAAGGATCTTGCGCATATTGTCCATGAACAAGGGGAAATGGTCGGTAAGTAGTAAAAACTGTGTCTCCTTCACCTGCCATTCCAAAAGGTCTATCAATGACTGCTGTGACTACCTGGTATCCCAACTCACCTGCCATTCCAAAAGGTCTATCAATGACTGCTGTGACTACCTGGTATCCCAACTCACCTGCCATTCCAAAAGGTCTATCAATGACTGCTGTGACTACCTGGTATCCCAACTCACCTGCCATTCCAAAAGGTCTATCAATGACTGCTGTGACTACCTGGTATCCCAACTCACCTGCCATTCCAAAAGGTCTATCAATGACTGCTGTGACTACCTGGTATCCCAACTCACCTGCCATTCCAAAAGGTCTATCAATGACTGCTGTGACTACCTGGTATCCCAACTCACCTGCCATTCCAAAAGGTCTATCAATGACTGCTGTGACTACCTGGTATCCCAACTCTGTTTAAGCTATACACAGGCTAACCCATCCAGCCTGACAAAGTAATGCCAGTTGATATTCAGATGTCCTCTTAAATTGCCAGTTGATATTCATAGATTTTTGAAATTTCAATACAATACATAATAAAGAACAAAAGAAGACTTCAAATAAGTCTTGGTAAGCAATCGGTTAAATATTAATTTTTTGGTTCGTTTTGTAGATAGTATAGAAGCAAATGTAGAGTCATCAGAAATGCATGTTGAACAAGCTAATGTACAGCTACACAAAGCCAGAGATTATCAGGTACTCTAGCACTATCTATTATTGTTATTCTCTGTTATATAAATGTTTATATCGACTTGAATTTGGCCAAGACGGTTTGGGGCCGACTTGACCTGCACCCAATATAAATATCAACAATATAGAGTATCACGGTGTGACATCACAACAATAAAGGGCGCTAGCCAACCAAAAAATGTGTTCAACTCTACTATGTTGATAAACAGTAAAGATCTGTATTTCTATCAAATTGTGTATTTTTTTTTTTTTTTAAACTGTAGTTGGAAAATAAATTGATTATATATATTATTAATAGAACAAATGTTTAGTGATCTTTTGAAATTTTAGTTTGTTTTTATTGAAAACTATTAAGTTTTAAAATGACTACTTCAATAAGCCTATTCCAAACCATTGGTGACCTTGGAGTCACTCAGGCAGGATGAACGCAGCGCCACCTACCGTTGTGACGTCAGCACCGTGATATTCTATAGTTGCCCCTAACTAAGAATTTAAATAGTCTGTTTAATATGCAGTTTCTAAATTGTTACCACATTTTAAAACTTAAGTTTGTGCAATATAGTGTGTATACTCTATATATGTTTTATATTTTCTATTATTATCTGTTTTTTATCGTACTAATATTTACCAATCCAAGATAAATTTCTATTGTTATTTTATTATGATTATGGACAAACATTTCATTATTCATAAGACAACTTTGGCGGTTATGATATGTGTACACATTATTAACTTGTACACTATTCACGCAAGTATTGAACATTCAACAATAAAACAAAGAATTATCAGTGGTGGCAGTGACTTTAACTCATAAACCAAGAAATAAGTAGCTCTTTTATTTCCAGTTTTTTCACTAAATATATTTTGTTTTATTTACAGAAAAAATCAAGAAAGAAAATGTGCTGTATATTTGTTTTTTGTATTGTTCTGTTAGCTATCATTGCGCTTGTTCTGTATTTAACACTCAAACCATGATAGATCATCTGATAGATCACATGACATATCACATGATATATGTAAGATACATATCAAAGCGCTAAGTGTACAAACAGATAAATATATTATTATTATTATTGGGTGGGGCTATATGCACAGTGACTATATGTACAAATGACAAGAAATTATACTATACGCACAGCAACTAGGTGTGTGTCTACACATAATAGTATTTATATACGCCCGGTAGCATGTTGTATCTTAAACTGAAAATGTTGTTCTATAGTATCAACCACCACCTTTACACAAACCTCATCTTTTTGCTACAGCTAACTATCATAACCATAACTGTAATCTTTATCATATGTATGTATAATATAATATACCATTACCTTCAATGCACAACCGCTGTGCGTACATCCATTCCCATTCTGGTTAAACTTTTTTTACTAGGCAGAATATATTATGTATATATATTGGGATTTTTTATTTTAGAATTTTAACCGTTTACACAAATTAGTAATAAATACTTCAGTATATTACAAAACAATCATCACACATGCTCATTTGATTTCACTAATGAAAAACAGTAATCGTAAAGTCTACATAAGCAACCCACAAATGTGAATCTCTGCATTAAATTAAGTCCCAGAAGGACCACTAATTAACTTGCTATCAAATAAGAAAGTTCTTACTCTAAATATTTCAATCTATTTAAAGCTGCGTTCACACTGAGAAGACTACAGTACAGGCTAAATTAACTTTGCTTTCACACACATACGTTTTGTACAGAAACCAAAATGATTAGTGTGAATATTATCACTAATAAACGTTACACTAATTTTTCATGTGCTGTAGCTGAGGTCAGTTACATTTTTTTCATCCAACTTTTTAATCCAATTATTATGTGCCATTAAAATGGAATATTAAATTTTTGTATACAGTACTTCTTTAAGAAAGTATAGTAAACAATTATTAGTTTCAACTACCGTAAAACAAGACAGGTTTGATAAATGCTTTACCAGTAATTTAGTCCTTTCAGACAGACTCTAAAAATGAAACTGTACATTGGCATGATACTCACATGGCTCATCAATAATGTTATTAAATTACAGATTACAGTATATAATGTAATATTTCAAATGTAACAATGTTTTAGAATAATGTGAATTTACCCTGTAGTAATACTTTAAATAAACTTTAAAAACAATATTACCAAAATAATGTGGAATGGTTCAAGAATATTAAATGAAATTAGCTACGGTATATTAAATAGAAGGCACTTGGCACAACATATAGGCCTACATTATAATTCAACACAATTCTTCAACATTTAGATTGAACACTTACATTGTAGGTACAGGTTGAAAGTAAACACAGTAAGAAAATAATATATTGACAGTTTTGTAATTATTTGTACATATGTTTAATCAGCATTATAATGTTGTCTAAAATGTCTGTCCAGTACTCCGTATAATGTTCCTATATAACATTCAGTGGATATCGAACAATCCCACTGTATTAATAGGAAAACGACGGGATAAAACACACTGATTTTATTTCAACAAACTAATACTAAACTAAGTATTGTGACTATAATTAAAATGTTAACGTATTAAGAATTCAGCTTGGAAGGACATACACTCAAGTTTGACCAATGAAAAGCGACAGTTCCGAGTAATCGTGCGGCGCGTACGTCTTTGCGTTGCATCCTGAAGCGTGGTTACCACTAAGATGCAACGCAATGGACTTAGACCCATAACGCGCAAGAAGCGAGTTGACCAATGACATAAATAATCCATCGCTTGTGATTGATTGGTCAATTCACTTGCGCTTACGTCCTAATGGGAACCAAATATTACAACCCATCCCTTTTCTAGATATAGAAAACATTCCTATTTCTGATATTCTATTATTTATAGTTTTCTGTATCACTGTGGTTATTCTTATCAATTATTGTAAATAGGAGACTGATCTAAACCCAGTAGTTATACTGTTGAAATTGCATTATCGATTCTCTATGTAATTATACATTCATAGTAATACTATATATAGATATAGGAGGTGAACAATTTAAGGAAATATACTGCTTTATACAAGGGATAAAATGTATTTACTATACTGTTTAAGACATTGTCACCAAATATGAGTTTAATGATTGTATAACGTGTGCGTTTGATTCAAATAATAAATTTAGGAGCGGCACAAGTTATGGCATTATGATAATACGATTGTCGGCGTAATCTTTTACATTTTCCTTTTCTGTCACTTTTATTTTCGATGAAATGTCTGCGTTATCGATTATCGTGAACCGAATATCGCGCTTAGATGAGGTTTATAAAAGTGAATGTGTATAGATAATAAGAATGAATTATGTAATGGAATCGTATTACCATTTAGAAAATGTAACTTTCAGAGTTGAATAAATTGTGTTCCAGATTATTAGAAAGGGCCTTGTGGGAGGATTTGTAACCCAGTGTGTATAATTGGTCTTGAATATTTTATGTGTATAAAAAAATGTGAATAAAAATCGTGATTTTCATTACTCGAGCTACGTCATATTTTTATGAAGGAACAATACATGAAAACCAAATAACACTTTTACTTTGAATCATGGTCAATAGGTGAAGAAGACCAACTTGTATGGTCAATAGGTGAAGAAGACCAACTTGTATGGTCAATAGGTGAAGAAGACAAACTTGTATGGTTTCTGATCGCCAATTGTTGGGTTTGTGAAAATTATTTAGCCCTCTGTGGTTTGTTTTCGGTGAATATTCGAAAAGTACCAGTCTTATTTTCTTTTTTATTTTAGTCCACCAACTTTTTCGTTTTTTTGTCTCGAAAACCTCAAATACATATGAAACGTTAAAGGCCTATGTGCCAAAATATTTATCTTTTTTCTAATATTAACCTAGAACCTAGCGATAGCACATGAGAATACCGGGTGTAATAATATAACGACCAGTATACGATATCAATATCATCATCTCCACTAAAACTAAATTAAAACAAAAACATAAGCTTTAATTTTTCAATTTTTCTTTTCGTTTTATTATATAAAACATCAAATAACAAATATACATTTATATACTGCACCACATTATTCAAAGAAACCTCAACAAACAAAATGGTAGTATTATTATTGGTGGTAAATATCAGAGAAAATGGAGACAAAATAAAAGCTATCCAACCTTTTATTGTTTTTGCGCGTAATTATATTGATAGGATCCAGTCCAATCAGTACAAAATAAAATGACTTTACCAATATTAACATATTAATCAGCACAATGTTAACAGAACATTTTATTGGCTACATAATGACTCTTTAAGAGCTCACAATATAGGCCTATAATGCATCGTGATGATGTACAGACCTTTATACATTATTTTAAATAGACACCCTTTTAAGCAAGTAATGTGTAAGGAAGATCATAGACAAACGAAGATAATGGAATAATTATTGAAAAAATTAAGAGCACGAGTAAAAGAATAAGTAATCTTCAAAATATAAAAATAAATCCAACATAGTTACAGATGTTCACACTTTAAATTTATAATTATGATTATTCGATAAAATGTATTTCTGTCCAAAATAATACTGATAATTATCATCCGCTTCTTCGACCACAGCAGATAGCCACCCGCGTTGATGTGTGCTATTTATGGTATCTGTACCATGTTAGCGTTTTGACGTTACCACGGATTCAAAACAGAAAACAATATTCTGCAAACACTGCATCTTCGATTAAATTCCGTTCTACGTAGAGAAACGCAGGTGGTTTTATTGCGCTTTTAAAGGAAGTCCGTTTGCTCGACTCTCAAACAACAGCATTTATCGTCAACGCGTGACGTGGCGTGACGCGGCTTCACGCAAGTGACGTCATATTGCATAATTATTGATATTCCTAAATCGTTCTCAAACTTCATCAGACCTCAGATGTCATTTCTGATTCGTGTTTTCCTTCTTTCATTCGTTCAATTTTTGCCTGTCGTACCTTCTCAGCGTGTCGTTGTTTCTGTTTTAATTTCTCCTTTAATGCTTCCATTCTTGCTTTCCTATTTTCTGCCGCCTTGTCTTGGGTAACATCTATTTTTACTTCCAATTGTTTCTTTTGAGAACGTTCTGATTCGTCTAATGCTGTTTGGACTTGAATTTCTTTTCTCGCTGTGTTCAGTCTTTCTATCATTTCTGCTTCTTTCTTCTGTAAGATAATTAAACAAATAAAATTGTTACAAATTAACAGTTTAAAAAATAAAACCTAATGCAATATTGTACCAAAACAAAAGGTGATCAACTTGACAACCAACAATTATTGGTTTATTTATTTTTTATTTATTTATTTATTCTTTTTACGGTATCTTAATTAATGTAACTAGTCTTTAGTGGGCCTCCTATCACAAGCCCCTTGGGGTTTCTTGGAGGTCCCTTTCATCGTTAAAATATGTTTTACTCCTTGCTTGCTTTTGTTTGTTTATGAGATGAATAAAGCGATTTATGTTATGTTATGTTAATTATTGATAAGTAACATTTGCATACCTTTCTTCTTTCCTCTGCAGCTTGTATTTTAGCGTCAATTTCCTCTTTAGTCTTCTTCGATTTCTTCTTTTTCTTCTTTAACTTAGCTAGTCTCGGTGGTGGTCTTATTTGCTTGTTTTCTTCACTTGAGTCTAAATTAACTTCGAATGCTAGCCCTCCACCAAATCTTGAAGCTGGTCTGGTTACAATCCCCTGACTTTGGAGTTCAGCAAGGATGTCAGCGCTTTCTTTGTTTCGTCGTTTTCCACCACTTCGTTTTCTTGCTTCTATTTGAGTGCCACTCACCATAAATTCTACAACAAAATGATAACATTCTGATTAATTTTACATTTATCATAAGCTTTTTTTCCCCTAGGATAAAATTTAGGAACGTACGCGATAGGCAAGCAATAAGATTCAAGATTCCTTCTTTTTTTTTTTCAATTTTGAAATGGAAAAAAAATATTTCAATTACATCTAAAAATAATGATTCTAAATCCTTCAAGAAAACGATTTATTACAGAACTTCTTTTTTCTTTGTTATACGAAATTTAAATTAAAAGAAGAGACAATAGGTGATAATAAAGACTTAAATCAGGCCCAACTTTTAGAAACATGCATGTTTTAAGAAACGAAATCTTTTTATTTTATACATACCATTTTAAATTACATTGTACAATAAGCTAAAAATGTTTTTCGCGTTGAAAGAACTTTCTTCTTAAAGTGCTTTATTAGTTGTGAAAAACACTATTTTTATGTTATATTGACAGATAGTTAAGTTGACTTTAATTGACACTGAACATTGAAGTGACGTCATTAATAAGTAGAACTGTTTCTGACACTTGTAATAATCAGTGCATATATTGATTGTTTAGTGTACGTGTACACATACAGGTGTATTTAATAACCCAACACTTTGTAGGAGGTTATCTATAATTAGTAATTATTTTATCAAGGTTATTATCATTTTAATACAGATTGTTTCTAAGGCGACATAACATTAACTGGCTAAAGTAGTTTTATCCTTGTCAATAGTGACGTTTTCGAATATTTAACTGCATAGATATTTCATAAAACATACGTACGACCCGTACATTACAAAGATTGATTTAAAGATGTATTGTCCCCCAAAAACAGAAATGAAGATTAATTAAATTAGACTTTGAATACGTTATTTTCTAGTTTTAATAAAGTTAATCACTTCCGTAAAAAAAACGGGGAAAATAATGTTTTCACTTATAAAATGACAAAATGTATGGTTAAATTCAACCAAAAACCCATTGGCTGGCAGCCAATTTGACCATGTTTGCTTTAAATTACAGTTTTTTCAGGTAAATACATTTTGTTATCATCCAATTTTTGATCAAAGTGGATAACTATTATGATACATTAAAATGGCATATTCAACAAAAAATTGTTAAGAATTATTTTTTTCAGGGGGACAATACATTTTTAAAGGTATCAACGTTATAAAAATATACTTAAGTGTTTTGTTTGGATGCCCATGCTTTATGACCACTCTACAGAAGTTATAAAACCACCAAATACCAAGCAATGTAACGCTGTATTTTAATATAACCAACAAAAATGCTGAGCCATGATAATGTAAATATTTGACATTTTCGTAATATATACATTTTGGTGTGATTAATTAATGAAGGATCCCAGAGGTAGCTAACATTGTGTACATTGTACCGTTAGGATGATTGATCTGTGCCAATCTTTTGTATTATCTGTTTGCCTTTATTGTGTCTTAACACTGGGCCTTAGTGACGTAAACATTGTTGTTATTATCTATTGACAACCAGTGAAGTACGAAGGAATAGTATATTGGATTATAGTACAATAATCCCGCAGGTGTTTTTTGGGGATTTTTTATAACAATTATTGCAAATTCTGAAAAACTTATAAATAATAATTTACGTCATTAAAAAGTTAAAGAGCTAAAAATAGGTTGATAAAGAGAAAACAAAACGGGTTTGGAAACTGTTATCGTGTCTTTTCTCTTCTCGATTTTAAATTAATTAATCTAAAGTAAATTGTGAGTTTAGGTCGATGAGAAGGATTTGTTGGTCCCTTATACAATTAGGCTTTAAACTAAATTGTGTGTTGCTTACCTGGTGTGGGAGGTCGATTCTCTTCTTCCACGGTTTTAATCAAATTCGGATCACATGATTCCGTAATAACATGAGCATAGTCTGCTTCTAACCCACTATCAAATGTATGAGTTGAAGTTTTACTTGTTGCAGACGAAATACCTCTATTTACCGGTGTTCCATCAACTACAAAGTCATTTTGATTACTGTCTTTCTGCACGATAATTTCAGTTTGAGGTGGCTGCTCCTTAGTGACGTCAGCATCTGACTTGTTCTTGGGTTTAACACGAACTAAATTTGAGTTTGGACGACCTTTCTTGGAAGTGGGCTTATTAGAGGACCAAGCGTCGCTACTAGATCGTGGTTGTATATCAACTTTCGAACTATTACATCCCATGTTACCGGTAAACTATCTTCTTTTCTTCAAAACCTGTATAAAACCAGTTAATCCTCACAGATTTATTACTTTCGCAATATTAAGTTTCGTACTTAAGTACAATTTACGAAGTGTATTCCGTGTGAGCACCAAGTCCTATAACAATATGTTAAAACGCACGAATTCGATTTCTATACTGAGATATATCCGTTGTTTGGTTGAATTCAGTTTGTGAAGTGACCTACCATCTGATTATCTGACCCATTTTAATCGGTCTTGTTCCGCTGATTCCATTGTAACTACGTAAATAATCCCTGCATGGCATTCGGTTGCCATGGCGAGGTTGCTAATCAATAATTATAAAGACTGCCCTCTAGTAAAATCCTCATAACACAATGTAGTTTGTTGACATTGTTGATAATGTTCTTTTGACGTCATTGTTTACACGACACTATTTGTTTTGACGATATTCGGTCAATTTAAACCATATGCGCTAAAGAATTTTTTTTAAACACCACATTTTCAGAAAATTACAGTCCACACATTGGAGTAACACTTATATAAAAGCTGTAGGCCTACTCCAAGCTCTTAAGTGTACTGACATAGTTATTGTTTTCAAATCATTACACTCTTAGGCCTACAGTATAAATAGCTAGATACCAGATAGAAAATATAATTTTGTCAAGTATAGTACAAGAGGCAAGAGTCATCATTTTTTATTTGTAATTTTAAAACATAATTTGATTTAATGTATATGTACAGGTTGCTAGTAGTTTTAATAAAAAAAAACATTTCTTTTCAAATTCAACCACTTGTTTGTATATATAAAATAAAATAATATCAATAATTTAAAAAAAAGTAAATAAAATATTTAAAAAAAATAATGATGAAAAAAAAAAACTCAGCAGAAATCGAAGCATTACAGCATTCAACATCGAAATAAAGCATGATGTAGATTATGTTTACGGAACTCACAGGAGCGGATTAAGCTTTCCCCAATCTATTCCCTATTTCAAAATCCTGGACCTGCCACTGGAAGCGTTTAAAAAATAGTTGTATGAAACTCTCCCTTTCCTTTCGTGTTGCGAGTGAGTTAGGCAGAAAAACAAAACAAAAATTATGACTTAGACACTTTTGTTATGAGGCTGTCAATATCATCTATATACAAAAAATGCTACCTTTAAGTAACAAAATTTATAGCATCAGCTCTTCAGATTAAAATTAACACTGATGAATTTAGAAAAGGAAAGTAGCAATAAAAGAGAAAGAATTTGTAACAAATGGGTTAAAAAATATACTATAAAAATGTATTTCTTATTTTATTAAAAAAATCATGAGTCTCCTCTCCTTAATTGCCTAAGTCACACAGCTGACTTAGGCAGAAACACAAAAAACGATCTGAGCATGTGCAAATGTATATAAAAGCACTCAGATAATGTACAGAGGGCAGTATAATGATATAAGCAGTGAGTTAGGCAGATCATAAGTCAGCTCTCCTTAATTGCCTAAGTCACAATGCTGACTTGGGCAGAAACACAAAAAATATAGTATATTGATATAAGCAGTGAGTTAGGCAGATCATAAGTCAGCTCTCCTTAATTGCCTAAGTCACACAGCTGACTTAGGCAGAAACACACAAAATATAGTATATTGATATAAGCAGTGAGTTAGGCAGATCATAAGTCAGCTCTCCTTAATTGCCTAAGTCACACAGCTGACTTGGGCAGAAACACAAAAAATATAGTATATTGATATAAGCAGTGAGTTAGGCAGAAAAACAAAACAAAAATTATGTCTTAGACACTTTTGTTATGAGGCTGTCGATATCATCTTTATACAAATAATGCTACCTTTAAGTAACAAAATTTAATAGCATCAGCTCTTCAGATTAAAATTAACACTGATGAATTTAGAAAAGAAAAGTAGCAATAAAAGAGAAAGAATTTGTAACAAATGGGTTAAAAAATATACTATAAAAATGTATTTCTTATTTTATTTAAAAAATCATGAGTCTCCTCTCTTTAATTGTCTAAGTCACACAGCTGACTTAGGCAGAAACACAAAAAACGATCTGAGCATGTGCAAATGTATATAAAAGCACTCAGATAATGTACAGAGGACAGTATAATGATATAAGCAGTGAGTTAGGCAGATCATAAGTCAGCTCTCCTTAATTGCCTAAGTCACACAGCTGACTTAGGCAGAAACACAAAAAATATAGTATATTGATATAAGCAGTGAGTTAGGCAGATCATAAGTCAGCTCTCCTTAATTGCCCAAGTCACACAGCTGACTTAGGCAGAAACACAAAAAATATAGTATATTGATATAAGCAGTGAGTTAGGCAGATCATAAGTCAGCTCTCCTTAATTGCCCAAGTCACACAGCTGACTTAGGCAGAAACACAAAAAATACAGTATATTTATATAAGCAGTGACGTCCCAATCATATAGTAGTCATGGAGAATTCCTCAATAGTTTTTTTTATCAAGAATCCATTTCCATTTATTATGCATATTTATAGTCTACAAACAGGCCAAAAGAAATAATTTCTCACATGTGATTTATGCAAATTATGCATTCCACCAGGCGTGCCATGGCGCTTCTAATGATCATCTCTGTGGGTTGAGGTCTTTGCAGTAGGACTAAGTAAAGTCGACAGCAATTAACCTGTTTTATAAACAAGACGGCCGGTTAGCTCAGTCGACTGAGCGTCGTGTTAACAACACGAATGTCATGGGTTTGAACCCCACGATGTTGGAATAGAGTTAAAGCTATGCGAGCAACTGTGTTTGGGGTTCACAGATTATACGTCCCTCTTCACCACACATCATGAGGCAATAACATCAATGCATCTGGTGATGTGCTGGAAACGACCCCGCAAGGCTCTGGCAGGGCCTTAGTGCTGAGGCAGGGAGAGCACATTTAACATCTTTTTTTTTATCTCCACCTCCTTCGATCTCGTAAATGTTATGTTTAGCGCCCTCAATTTTAAGAACACCTGCGTCAGAAAATTACGAATAATATTATAGAACATTAACATTAATTTGTAAAGATGTCTAAACCAACTTCGAAGTTAGACTAATCTGTCGTCGAGCTAGGCTAAGCATAATAAAGCCGAATTTTTTAAGTAGAGAAGAAGTCGCACCTAGATACTAAAAGTAATAATTAGACTTTTTTGTGGCTCGCGTGCTGTTTGTATTTTATAAGTTTGTTTAATTGCCGTCATGGGCGCGTGAATTGCGTATTTGTGTATCTGTATTCCTCGCTGGCCCGCACTCACCATGACTGGTCCTGCTGCTTATTGATTTCGTTTCATATTTCAAAGTAGATACGGACGGTTCTTATATATTTTGTTTCCATATTTCAAATTTTAGGTGTTATTTCCGGGGACCTAGTAGCTTTTATATTTCACAATTTTCGCCATTCCAGACAGCAACAATTAATTCCCCTGAATCCATGTTTATACCTTTTTCTTGTACTAGCCCTCTGAAAGTGTAGGCGGAAATTCTATTTGATGTCAAGGTGATGGAAATGTACACAACGGGAAATAGGCCCGATTGATTAAACGTAAACCCCTTTTTTATCACAAGATTTTAAACAATACTTTTTGTGTGTAAAGTGTAAGAATGTAAATATGCTTTCTCGGGCCCACCATTAGTTTATGTTACTCAGCATGATCCATCAAGAAATAATTTTGCCGGTACATTTTTAAAACAAGAATTTATAGGCTATACAACATATGTGAAGGCTCAACTGAAAACAATCAAGAAAGCAAACAACTTAAGCACCAGTAGAATAGTACGACGTTTATTGATGAAATGAGTTTCGTTATTACGCGCGCATAACTGTATAATTTATCATAGTTTTATTCTGAATATCGATAAAAGTAATAATGCAAAGAGTGTTAATATTAGGCTAGCTCATCAGGCAATATTTACAATTCAGCAATTGTTGTTGTACCGTATGTATACTCTTTTTATCCCGGTGTGCTGATCTGGTAGGAGCTGCACTGCTGGCTGTCGTGGGTCCGTGAATCTGAATTTCAATTAAGCTTGAAAAAAAAACGACCGTGGGCTGTACACGTACATTAATCTAACTTCTATTTAACTGAAGTTTAAATGATGCGTCCATTCGATTCCTTTTTAATTTCAAATAATTCAACATGTAATATCATATTTAATAGAAATGAGATTTTTTACAAGTAAATCCACTTGTTAACTTAGTTTTTCTTTTTTTCTTATTGGTGGTATTTTAACATTTTAATGGACATCAAAATACTCTTCAATGCAAACATTATTAGGTTTTCCACAAGATTTTGTAATTAATTTCATTATTTCGATAGGAATACTATATGTAGGCTATAGGTGTAAATTAAGATACATAGCATAGTCACTAAAATATTTCCTAGTCGAACTAAACTATTTTAAAAATATGGAATGGCCCATTACACAAAAAAATGTTAGGAGTAAAGAGTCATCACACCTTTTGAGATCATAGCTCTCACATTCAAAGTTTTCAGAAGTTCTCATTTTGATCATCTTTATTCTTCTTTCTTCCTCAAATATAAAAAATCATAAAAGAAGAAAAAAAGAGCTTTCGTTTATCGAGTTTGAATTTCTGAGAATAGAGAAAACTGAAAAAAAAAGTAAATTAATTATACATGAAATGAAATAAATCATTATTAATATGAAATAAATAAAATTGAATCATTACGGTGTATTATGTGGTGGTTTCTGGTGAAATACGAAATTACCGAACTAAAATGTATTTTTATAAATTAAAACAGGCTATTAAAAATTATAATTAGCGGTTAAATTGAAGAACGGACTATTATATTCCACAATAATAATAATAATATTTGTTGAAGTGACAGAGTACTTTGTTGATTACTGTATATAAATTAGTATATTGTTATTAACACTTGCTCCTTAATCGGCTAATAACATAAAGACGGCACTGCCATTTCATGTAGATGCCTATAATTGACGTTAGATTTAAATTGTAAACATTTTAAATGTGAATTTAATCTTAATCATTAACTTATGTTATTTCACGGCGAGAAGATTATAAATTAGATTTCTGCAGAATGTCAATGTGTTTATACAGCCATGCTTGATAAGTAGATTGATTAGTATACATTAGGAAGCATCGCAATCGAGCTATTATTGATGTATTTGTGAGAGGAAAATGATAGTGTTCCTCTTTAATCAACCATACCATAGTAGAACTAATGGGACACCCGGGGGAGGAGGTTCACCCATATTCTGGAGGGGAAACTCTTCTGTTCGTATATGTTTCAACACTACTGTCATCTAAAGCGTGGTTCCCACTAGATACGCAACGCAAGGACGTAACGTACGCGCAAGCAAGTTGACCAATGACAAGCTACTGTTCGAATAATCCATCGCTTGTAATTTGTCAAATCATTTACGTTTGCAATACTTCCTTGCGTTGCGTCGCTAGTGGGAACCAAGCATTACGTTTGCAATACTTCCTTGCGTTGCGTCGCTAGTGGGAACCAAGCTTAATGGACACTATTATTTATTGTGTCCCAAAGGTAAAACCGTAATAAAGGTTCTCTCTAACATTGTACAAAATATGACGAATGAAATGAACTTCATTTTTTATTCACAGAATGTACTGACATTTACCGAATGTGTATAAAGGAAATACGTCTGGAAATAGGCTGGACTGATTGACATTGTAATAGTGCTAAAAGCCGGCGATGCACCTAACACACAGCCAGAGAGAATAGTGCACTGTTGTACCGATCTGATCATCGGAAAGTCAAAGTAGGTGGTTTCAGAATTGTTACAACATTGACATCGGACAGTAATGTACCACCACTAACATATCGGCACCAAGGTAGGCCTAAATCAGGTTATACAGTGGCAAGAAGAACACATAACTTAGGCCTAAATCAGGTTATACAGTGGCAACTGAAGAACACATAACTTAGGCCTAAATCAGGTTATACAGTGGCAAGGCGTTTAAGAACACATAACTTTGGCCTAATTCAGGTGCGTTTGCGAATTGTTTACAACCGGAAATTATGACGTCATCATATGGCCACGTGAATGTAACAAAATAGAATCACCATTTTTTCGAATAAACCAGTGACGTCACTGAACCTTAACGTACGGATAGAAATATACGCCATCAACGAATGATAACTTTATTAATGACTGTAATTAACATTTAATCTAGTCACAATCGATGAGCGCGTCTTCGTAAATGACAAACATATTTATTACAAAGCGTTTGATTTTAATGAGGTGTGTGGTACGTTAGCCAATACCATTGTTAGCAATATAAACGATATCTATGGTTATAGCCCTCGATGAGGTATTGGCGTAGTAGATACTTCAGATAGGTAAGTCATTAAGTTGCTTGTGTTGTTCAATTTAAGACTAGCTGTATTTTGGTGGTTTTTAAGACGGGAGTTCATGAATGGAAGTTGTCAACGAAGAGTTATCAAATGGTAAATATCATTTTATGTAGATTATACAAATATCTTATAATTATACTTACTAGATGGTACGCTCGCTTCGCTCGCGTACCATCTAGGTCGTGCCCACAGATGGTTCTCGAATACACAGTAATTTCAGCGTAACAAAACTGGCGATTTCAAATGTACGTACCGCAGGACTATAATACATTGTCGTTTACAGAAACGAATAATTAGACACGATGATTTATGTAGTCAACTAAAATTAGCACCCTGGGAATTACTTCCGAAGGCGAAACTTATCACAAAATGAGTCCAAATTTTTGATTTGGACTCATTTAAAGAAACCCAATTTGTGTTTTGTATGTAACATTAGGGTTGAGGGATGGGAAAGCGGATAGGTACAAAGAGGAATAATTTTTAAATATATTCTTTATCCACTTAGTAACGAAATATTTTTTTCATGTTTTATAGGCCTATAAATAATATACCTCTAAATAAAGTAAAACATTTGCGATTTAATACTTTGTTAAAACTGTCACTGTCATAATCGATTGAAATATCAAAGTACATGTCACGATACACCACTACGACGTTTATATTATTGGTAATTATTAATTAATACAAACGTTGAGAAGGAACTGTCAGTATAAAGTTTATTTTTATATAATAATGTGTTTATATAATCAGTAGAGCCTAACCACAATCTCAGTAATAAAGTTTATTTGTATATATTTTTATATTACATCTAACAGTATGAACATTCACAGTAAGAAATGTTCGATTCAAATGACGACCAAAAATAGTTAATAGGTATTTACAGTATTGTCAAAGTATTGCAAGTTTATTCTCAAAGGGCCCATATATTTACCTACCGTATGTGTTAAACCAAGGGCTCATAAATTTACCTACTTGTGTTAAACCAAATTCTGGGATGTTCCATTCATCGCAAATCAATACATTTGTATAATCGTATATTAAATCTATCAAAATAGTATTTTTTTTTAAAGAAAATCGGCCTGTATTCAACATTATGATGCTGTACTTTAGCTGTTCAACCAGTTTTCAGCTATTAAAAACAATTATCGTAGGAGGAGATAGGAAAATGCGAAGCCTCCTCGCATTTTTGTGGCGGGTATTTTTCAAGATGAACATCCATTAGACAGTGTATACCACGATCGGAAAACACCCCTATTTGGGGCAAATCGTTGAACCTAAATTCGTTTTAATCGTCAATAACTAATTACCTAACTCAATTTAATTAGTAAACAGGGTTATGTCAGATGGTTAAAATCAGTACCGAAAGTATGAACCAACTTTATATACCATCGAGTAAAAATTCTATAAATTAACCGAGATTTATCGAATTTTGCCCTTACGTAAATTTATATATAGACGCTGATTAAGTCCGATTACACCTGATTGCTCTGGTTTGACCTGATTCATTGTTATTGCACACAATTTTTGTTCGTCGTCGTTCAATCTGCTTTCACCTCGGGGTGTATTGATTATAAACCCTCATCGATTCTGTACCGGCAATCATTAATGGTGAGAACAATACATTCGATTTCTATTCTTGATTATCATTATTATTGTTGAATCTACGGTAACGCTTTGTTGTTACTGGGCTACACTGATATTATGACTAAAAACTATTCTTTTGAATGTAATAGTGAATGGATTTTATTTGTTTGCGTCTTAACAATCCTTGTAATTAACTATGTTAAGTGAGCGTTCAATATATCATTAAACAAATTTATGCTGGAAAAAGTCACTCCATTCAAAGCTATTCGCCTAAAATCCATCAAATCACGAATAGGTTGTACGGACATTATTTATTCGCGCACACGTACAAAAGGAACTTTTATACGCACGTGCGCGTCGTCACGGCCGTGTTTCCCTTTTTTTCTTTTCGCGATGTCATTGCCAAAATCACTCTCTCGAAATGCAGTTTTAAAGAATTATTCTGTGCACTGAAGTCACAATTATATATATATAAGCATTAAACAGTAACAATATTCTGTTAACAATAACAACGTTTTTAATTATTACTTTGCAGTGGACCTAATCAGCCTTAATTAGTTGTAGGAATTGACAGAAAAAAATATTGCAAGATGCAACGCAAGGACGTAACCGCGCCGCAAGTAATTGGACCAATCACGACGCGATGGGTCAACTGAACTGTCGCTTGTGATTGGTCAACTCACTTGCGTTCCTGCGTCACGTTGCGTTCAAGTGGGAAAACTTTATATCATTAATTATTAACATTCAATAAAAAAAAAATCCTTACATATTAATAAAATAATAAAGTTATATATTAAAATATCAACAGATTTCTGTCTAAACATTCATAATGTATCAGTATGTTCAGACAGAGCTACTTTAATTAAAATGTTCTTTTGAGGTCAATCATGATAACTATGAGAGTATTTTCTTTAAATGATATTACCTGCTCTTGGATCTCACTCTCTGGTTATTAATATTAGCTAAAAGATTGCTTGTCAATGTTGGTATCTCAATGCGTTTCTATCTACGCCGACACAAGATCAGGAATATTAATATAAATATACCAAGATATCCCGGATTTAGCTTGTGATTAGTACGCGATAAGAATTACACAACCTTGAATGAATAGTATTTACGAATCATTCTCCAGTTATACAACAGCATCGTTTGTGATTCATTGTAAAAAAAAGGAATGATGATAAATGTTTTCTGGTAACTACTAGGTGGTATGAGCATTAGCCTGCGGACGTTTATACGCCGACGGACGCACTCAGGATTGGAAATGCTCAACCGTTTAAAGAGTTTTGGGGGAGTTAGTATGAGGCGACGTGGTACTACAACCTCGTCGTCAATGATGCATATGGTACCAAACGAGGAGGACACGTTGGATGATATTGTCATGACGTCGGAAGTGTGTAGTATTTTTGATAGTCCATATCGCCTTATAAAGGTAAGAACTGTGTATTGTGATATTTTGTATATTTTGTAAGATCATTTTAATCTAGACCTTTTTATTTGAATTGCCCCGTGTGGGATGATTAAAGAATTTTGAATTTAATTGAATTGAACAAAATACTAGACAATAATATTTTATTATTTATTAGAAAAAAAGGAGGTAATATGGAATACAAAGTGAATATACAAGATTTAAAAATGATATTGATGAAGTTGATCAAATTGTAATGACATTAGAAGTTAACAAAAATGTGATAAATAATATGATTTTATGTCAATAAAAGTGGTGTTTATGCCACAAAAAAGGAACAAAATAATAATATGTTATTTAAAACAAGATAATATTAATTATAATTAAATGCAAAAACGTAGAGAAGTTGTATTTATTTGAGTAGCCAAACTTATTTCAACAAACAAATTTTAGTATACAAGATAGCTATTTATACACAGCTTTTGGAGTTGAGTTTTGTTTACATTAACAAAGAATAATAATAATATTTTATAGAAGTAGTCTTCATTGTCAATCCGTTGTCGTAAATGTACACATTAATGGTCTAATATTTAGAATAATATTGTTGACATAGCAATATTTACAAGATCATTTCATAATTAAATACATTTCTTTAATACATTTATTCGCTCAATATTGAATATTTTCAGATGAGCAATGATTTAACTACAGTATAGGCCTATGACTAATTAATTAACTACAGTACAAATTCAAAGATGTATTGTCCCCCTAAAAAAACAATTCTGTAAAAAAAAAATTGTTGAGTAGGCCTATGCTATTTTAATTTCACGTAGTTATTTATGTTGACCAAAAATTGGATCGAAATTGGCTGCCAGTGGGTGGGTTTTTGATTGAATGGGGATTGAATCTAACCATTTATTTTGTCATTTTATAAGTGGAAACATTATTGTGCTAATTTTTTTCTGCGGAAGTGATTAGCTGTATTAAAACTGCAGAATAACCTATTCCAAGTCCGATTTAATTAATCTTCATTTTAAATGTTTTTGGAGGAAAATACATATTTAACTAATGTTGAGTTACTAAACAATTAAACTATTCAGAAAAAGGGTTTTTTGTCGACTGCTGATATGATTTACATACAATATGGTGACAATATAAATGACTGGCTTAATTGACCCATATGCTAAAAGGGACGCTGATCTAAAATTCCACGTTACAAATAAATTACAATGAGAATAATTTTATCATTTTTATTGTTATTTTATCAAATACAATGTTTGTTTTAAAAGAGGACTACTGTATTTTTATTAATTTTTTTTCTTAGTTGTTATACTTTAAAAGATGTTTTTTCTTGTTTTGTTCGTTTTATTGTAATTCTCTCTAACAAATAAATAAAAATTTAAAAAAATTAATTTATGGAGGCATTTAAAAAAAAATTTAAATAATCATCGTCACTGGACAATGTAAAGAACTGAATTTATTTTTAATAATGTGAATACTATAATGACTGAGCAATGGCATTTTTATTGGTCACTTTATTTCAGAATAAAAATTCCATACAACAAACAATAAAAACGGAAATCACACAAAAGTAGAATTTTCTCTCATTTTGTGAAGAGATTTGAAGATCGTAACAGCAGGGAAGAGTGGAATTATACTCTTCCTTGGTAACAGATAGTTGCGGATTACACCTAACAAGATCATTTCACTATTGAAACTCTTAGCCTATTCTAAAACGACAGACGTTTTAACTGTTACAACATACAATACGAAATATGCCTGCAAATTACATGTGATAGGATAGGACACAGTAATTTTACATTTACACATTGTCAAAAATTATTACTTCAAAATTCCCTAATTATTACAATTGTCCGTCAATGTTTAGAATCTTCACCATTCATCGTCAGACATTAGCAGATGTATCAAACATCATAATAATGTTTTTGTTATACGTTTTTTTAAATATTTGTATGACACCGATTGTGCCTGTCATGCGTTTCACAAGGCTTAAATAAATTTGCATCTGATTCTCCTGCATAATGGTCATCATTTTCCTCATTACGTCATCATCTAGAGGATATCAAATGTTCCTTAATTACAACTTAATCAATGACTGACCAACGGTAATGCGTGATCTTCGATTTATTCCAGCAAGAACAATGTCCCCTCGATCCAATACCCTATTTGTTCCGTCTACTTTTCAAAGTAAATGTTTGTTTATAACTGAAGTTATTTTTGAAAAATATATTTTCGATCTAAACCATTTCGTCGTCACCTAGTAACCAAAGAAACATAGAATAAAACAGTTGACATGTCGCTGAGAACAAACAGCAGCAATTTAATCGAAACATTTCATAAAGGAAAACACCAATTAGTGAGATGATCGAAATATTTGAAATTGGTATAGTAGTTTTACAGTTACATAAACAACCGTTTGAGGTATCGTTCAGTTTATTCAAACACAACAACAACCAACGCTGTAAGAAAACAGATTAGGCTGATGACAAATAAACCACTCCTTACGTCGGCAAAACTATAACGACGCGTCGTACTTATGTTATCAATTATTATATATTATTATCAATACTTATTATTAATCCACGAGCTCATGTTATAATAGCTATATATGACGTCATGTGGTATCACGTGCGCTTACAAATATATCTTAATATTATTTCTCCTGCATCTTTTAGTAATAACGTTTGGAAAATGTTATGTAAAATGTACATAATTATTATAAACCATTTCTCATTGTTTTCATGTCATAATCTTCCATCCTTCATTTTTGTTTACATGCTTCCTGTCTTCTGCCTCTTGCCTCTCACTGATGACCAATTATTTTTTTAAAGTTTTTTATTTGATTCCCTTTTTAAGATTTCTATTATGATTATATAAATTCTATTTTTTACTTGTTGTCAACTATTATGTTATTGTCTTGCCAAATAGTATCGTTCTGAGGGTCCGTCGATCGGCTTCGTAATAAAATTAAATACAAACATCGTTGAGAGTGCGCATGCGTAGACGTACTGTTGATAATATTTCTTAACCGTTTACGTCCTTCTTTTTTTAGTAGATATTAGCCTATTGAACAATTTATATGTAGAAAATAAGTATATAATATCATCTCATTTTCAGTACTAATTTAACTTTGAAATAATAAATTAAGCTTGGTATGTTGGCGACTGAGGAGTATTGATAACATCTGACGATATGGACAGCCTAATCAAATCTATCAATTTAGTTGACAATCAGGCGATAACATTATTTGTCAATCAGTACTTAGGTAATGAAGATAATGATCTTTCAATGGTATTTTGCAATAAGGTACGCCCTTATCATATTTCTCAGAGTGTAATAACCCTTATATAAAATGACTGAAATAATCCATTAGGTTTAACCCTTATGTTTGTCATCATGGCATGAATTTTGTGAATAATTATCTCAGTTTTCCCATTCATGGCATTAAAGGAGGACATCAGATAGTTTGTTAGATCTATAACCATCAAAGTAAAATAACTTGTAGCTGATTCAGTCAGTCTTTGGCCACACTCCCATTCTAGGCTCAATGAAAAAATATATAAGAAGCAAGTATCAGAAACAAAAATGTTTTTATGGCTTACATATGCAATTACTCTATCATACAATGAAAAATGAAATTGAAGAAAACTCAAAACAAAATAGAAAAGAAGCAAGTAGAATTCAGAAACAAAATTACAAATGGTTTCATGGCTTACATATGCAATTACTCTATCATACAATGAAAAATAAAATTGAAGAAAAAAAATCAGATTGAAATAAAAACTTATAAAATAAAATAGAAAAAAAGCAAGTAGAATTCAGAAACAGTTAAGAATGGTTTCATGGCTTACAATTCAATAACTCTATTATACTATAGGATATAACCTATTTTATTTATTTATTTTCAATCTTTCTACATAGCAAAAAAACAAACATATAAGTATAACAGGAGAGTAGCGGAAAAGCAAAAGTATAAAACTGTCATCTTGTGATGTGCTTGACCAGCCCCTGTCAACTTGAACGATACAATAAAACCGACATTTAACAAATTTAGAAAAATACATAGAAAAATAAGGTATAATAAAATGTTAACAAAAGTGTTATAAAAATGCAATTGCTATCTGAACAATCTGATTGTGTAAAAGTTAAAAATTCTGATTGTATAAAAGTTAAAAATTAAACCTATATAAGTAGTTTACGTTTATATCACTGTACTAGCCTACAATAATATATATGGCATGTGAAGTCATGAAATATGTGCTAATTGGCATTTCTTTGGCTAATAGTTTTTTTTTTAAATTAAAGTGTGCTAAGTTATACAAGGTGACTGACTTAAGTTATAATCATTGTAGTCAACAAGTGTGCAGCAGCTAAAATGTCATAATCATATTTTAGTCGTCAATTATTTTTTTTCTCATGTAGTGATTCTCTATGGTTGAATGACGTATTTTTTCATATCATTTATCCTAATTATATTGCCCTACATTTTCACTATTGATGATCTATTTTTTTGTCAATAAAAGTTGAATGAATAATCTATTGATCAGCTCACATGATTTTGTTATTTCTTTAACTCTGCAATCGATCTCATGACGATATTATAAAAGCCATTATATTTGTTAAAGAGATCGTTTATCATAAGCGGAATCAGTGCTTTTGACTCCACTTTATCCATCTACTATTAGTAACCGCATTTAGAATAATTATTTATACATCATCTCAGTTTATAGTCTATAATGTTAATGTGAATGTGATATGATCAGAGAGAATGTTAGCGAGTACATGAACATCTCTCTTGTTAAAGCATTACTGTGAAAAAATTATTCCAAAGATAAACAATTTCTACTTTTTCTAAACATGGAAAAACGCCCTGTAAACTGTTACCTTACACATTAGTTTATATTGTAACAATAACTGTTTGATAAATGAACATCTTTTGTTTAACATTGTTGGGTCGGCAAGGTACAGGGGAAACTGTATCTACATAATGCATAATTCTAATTTTTGATGAGAAATTAAGAATTTCTACTTTTTCATGGAAAAATATACTGTTGTTGTAGACAATTTAGTTTAGTTTGTATGTATAAATATTGGTTAATTAACAATATTTGACAATATAAAAATGAAGATTTATTTTTATTCTTATTATCTCATCTTAAAGCTTATTTCTTTCCGACAAAATAGTATAGTGTTTAGTAGACTTGCTCCAAGTCTGTATTGTTTTTTTTAATAATTTATTTGTTTTTATTTCGACCCCGATTTTTGTCTGAAAATACAGACTTGTGAAACACGTATAGAAATCGATTTGCAGACCGCAAACAACTGATAAGAATGACGTAGGTTATCATACCGTATTTGGCTATATGGGGCGGGCGGTATTTAAATATGGATTTCAAATCAACCAATGATCATTTTGTTTCAAAATGAAAAAGATCGAGTACGTACAGTCATGCTGAATGTACGATCGAGACTGTTGAAATAATGAAATCGTGTTGCCAAGTTGTTTTGTTTATTAATTGTTTAGTCCTTAGCCTAGGCCTCGCACGTATGATCTGCCAAATAAAACGCCAATAAGAGGTAGGCCTACATACCACCACCGGCACACAACAGGATTCACACACAACAGACAGGGCTACGACACCACTACACAGAACAGGACAGGGTCTAGGTGGGATTTAAATCAAATTATCTCCGCGTAATATTAAATGATTCATTCAATGTTTGATTTGCGCAGAAGCAAGACGAGTTTTCATGTTCTTGGGGAAAATCCCATCAAATGTTTACCAGACTACTACTAGGCATATAAAATCATTTCTAGCCTTCAGAAACTTTCATCAATGTCCCGATCAATGTACCCAAGTACATTGTCTAAACGTAACATAGCGCATGCGTACCACAATTAGTTGTTGAGTCTTTGAAATTCTGAAATATGAATATTAAAACAGTGTACGAGTGAGTAGCCAATCGCATGCAGCTGAAACTAGTCAACCGGATAATCTATGCACCAAGAATTCTTGGTGTTAAACCACGTGACTTTTGCGTGTTTCCCCAGACGGAGTATCCAAACTCAAGTAATACACGTATGAAACGCCATATGTGCAAAAATGTTTATATTTTTACTAATATTAAGAAAAAAACTCCGTCTGGAGCCCAGACTAAGTGTTTAGCTACACCCACGTCATATATTGTCTGATTCCTCTCGATGAAGGATTTATCCTGCTAGCTTCTAGGGTCTTATCGTAGACTGACATCAATCGGTTCAATCTCCTATTATCACTTTTGACAATTGTATTTGTTTCACTGTTACTAAAGCAAGACATCATAGGATTCATTCTTTAAAACATTCTGTCTCGTAAATAAATGTTTGTTATGTTCTATTAATAATCATAAAGCTTGCTTGTGAAATGACAAGTTTTGCAAACCTTAAGTGTGATGCTTACATTAAAGTGATGCTTTCCTCAAGTGAAATAAGGAGGCAAAAAGTATTATTCGTATAGGCTGCCTCCTCTCTCATCTCATAGTTGTTATATGTGAGCTGCTTATGCTTAATGTTAGCACCTGTGTATGCTTAGTGTCTATTCGTTAATGTCCTAATTGAGATTTTTTGTCTTTTAAAACGAATTTAAATTATTCTGTTTTCATTTAAAAAAATACATTCTAAACAAAGACAGAGAACATTAATCGTGTTTTCCAACATGCCAATATATTAGCATAAGTCTAACATTTCTTGATTGGTTGTGAATTTGTTTCATATCCCAATAAGTAAATTGAAATGTCAGTACTAATGCGCATTATATTCCATCTACTTTCGATTCGCAAGAATAAATTTAATGAAAAACATATAAATAATATATTTTACTTGATTAGGTTTGTTTTGTCATGATTTTGTTAACCGTAAAAGTAATTGTAATGCTCAAATATGTTTGACCTTCTGACACTTAGTACAATAATATGCCTCGTGTAAAATAATCAAATTGTAGTTTAACGTTAATTAAAAGATATTAAAAGATTTCAAGAAAGGCCTGCAGAAAGTTAATATTGACAGTTGCTGCAGTAAGTGAGGATAATTATTTTTAATTACCTTAAATATTGATTATTTTCAAATAAATGAATGTCTTAAACGGGTTTTAGAGAGGTTAGATAATAGAAACATTAATGTACCGGAATGTGCAAATCTGCTCTTTTCTGGATCAATTCAAGTATAAAGAAAAAAAGAGTAAATCTATATTTTAATATAATAATATTTAAAACATACTTACCACATCTCTCTGTGTCAAACGTATTCTTGTACATTTTTTTTTCAACAATGCTCCTCCATACCTCCGTGGCTCTTTTATAGCTAGTTCACATTATTCATGAGAAACAATGCTTTTCTTAGCTAGTTTCTATCCCGTCACTGTGAACTTTGCTATTGTTTTAGCTTTCAAACAATGCTTTTCTTAGCTAGTTTCTATCCCGTCAATGTGAACTTTGCTATTGTTTTAGCTTTCAAGCCAGTCCTTCCCAGTTTCATTTACTGTATTTCCCACTTTCCTGGGATTTCTGCATTCTCACTCATGAGAGGACGAAGTATTGTGGTGTACCCGCAAACTTTATATATATCAACACACTATTATTTTCGCAAACCTTTCAAACAATATATACTTGCTTTGTTAAGTGTTTATATAAACGGTCAGTGAATGAGAATTTAATATTGACATAGTGGAAGCGTGTTGCTCTTCGTAAATCAAAACTATATCCATACCTGCACAAAAATCTAGGCAGAGGTTCTTAAATGGTGGATTATAGACACCGCGTAATATCAATTTCAAATACAATCCGATGTAGGCTGAACAGTAAAGCACATGGCTTTTGCAAACTTGTTCACGGTAGGTTAACAGATCTTTCTTAACATGTATAGCCTACTTTACTAGCCTAGGCCTTATCAATGATCATTTGTTCACGGTAGGTTAACAGATCTTTCTTAGCATTTAGACTTTACTAGCCTAGGCCTTAATCAATGATCATTTGTTCACGGTAGGTTAACAGATCTTTCTTAGCATGTAGACTTTACTAGCCTAGGCCTTAATCAATGATCATTTCTTAAACTACCTTATTTAGCAGGCTTCCTATTTGTGTAAACATTCCATTGTTTATTGTATTTATCTCTGAGCCGTGGTGTGATTTTTGGAGATTGAGCTGCGAGTTGTTACGGCATTATTCCTACGTCATGCCTTCCTTGGTGATTTACAACAGGTATTATACTTACGAGAGGTGGAAAGACCCCGGGAAAGACTGATAGCTAAGATCGATGAATGAGACTGATAGCTAAGATCGATGAATGAGACTGATAGCTAAGATCGATGAATGAGACTGATAGCTAAGATCGATGAATGAGACTGATAGCTAAGATCGATGAATGAGACTGATAGCTAAGATCGATGAATGAGACTGATAGCTAAGATCGATGAATGAGACTGATAGCTAAGATCAATGAATGAGACACTCCCATCACCAAAATAGACTATTGGTCAATTAGTAGAAGTTTTGTTCTATTTACTATATTGACTTGATTTGTGTATTATTAAGAAGAAGAAGTACATACACAAATCAAGTCAATATAGTAAATAGAACAGAACTTCTTTTGTTGTTGTATGTAAATAAATAAATTATTACATATTACATTGGAAACTATTTAAATTAAAATAAGTTTAATGTGTGCTATTATGGTATACGGTAGGCCTACCCTTACATAAAATAGTTTGGTTACTTTGATCATGGAGGTATAAAATAACCTCCATGCTTTGATTTTATTATGAACGTGAGTTCCATTTACATCTTTTAATCTTTACGACTAAAGCTCATACAATGTCGCTAGAATTTTGTGACAATTACTATTCACACAATACTTTAAAATATGGATATGGTACCAATGAATACACGGATTGTTTATAGCGATCAATACACTTACTGTTACTTGTGGCGAAACTTATTGAAATCATATTGGTCCTATTAAGGAGGTAATGCAAAGTGTAATTGGTGAACAAATAAAAGAGGAAAAAAAAGAAACAAGATGAAATGGTGGAACGATACGGTAATCATCAGTGGTAAAGGATAAAGGGGACGATTATGTTTAACGTTACTTTTGCTGAACTGATATTGTTTTAAACGATACAAACTTTATTTATTCTGTCGCAATATCATTATCAAAGAGAAAAAATCAAAAAGAAACGTAATTTCCTGGTGGAACCTGTCTTAAATTTTATTTGAGTTTCACCAGATACAAGGCATTAACTATTTGATTCATATTTTGTTAACATATATTGAATTTTTCTTTGTTTAAATAAATGAATGAAAGAATGAAAGGGAAACGTAATGAGCGTAAGTGCGTACCATACTTCTTTGACTGCCGCAAGAGGGCGCGAATCCGGAAGTGACTCTCAAAGCGAATTCATTAATGAGTTGGCCAAATTGAAACTTCGATTTAAGCTTAAATGACCGGTAACATCAATACAATCAAATTGAATCACATTCAATTATATAAACATAGCGACCACGTCGTACGTACGACGATTAGATATGATTTATTAATAGCTTCGGCTGCCGCTAGAGGCGTGATTCCGGAAGTACTGGCAAAGTGCCTACAGCGGCGAATCCGAGCTTAATCGCGCTCTCTGTGCGAACGAAGTTGAAATATTCCAATTCCAATCAAACACCTTCAGTTTGTCTCGCTGAAGCATTGGTTTCCACTGGAGACGCAATACAATGACGTAGGTGCACCGCAAGCGAGTTGAGAAATGAAAAGCGATGGATTATTCGAACTGCCACTTCATTGGTCAACTCGCTTGCGTTATGTCAACGTCATTGCGTTGCCTCTCTGTGAGAGAGAAAACATGATCAACAACGCATAGTTTGTGGAATATCTGAGACAGCTATTTCCATAAAAGTGTTTCCATTGTCTCCTCCTATAGAATTTAATTATTGACATATTGAAGTAGACAAATCAGAAGGGTCACATACCTGGAAAACAGCAGGCAATTAGGGTAGAATTAGTAAATTTAGAAACATACATTATTTATTAACAATTTAATATATTTAATTATCGAAAGATTACAATCAATTTATTTAGAATTTACAAAATATAAAATCCAACTTGAGTTAATTAAATTAGGAATATCTAATCAGTTTGTAATGGAACTAACACCAGAATATTAAAAATAGGATCAAAATTTATTTTAATGTTTATACATGATGGTCGGTTTCGTAACAACCAATAATACATTGACTATACAATGGAAATCATTTTCACAATAACGGTTTTAGGTCTTTGATCTATAAGCCATCATGATTGTGCTGATGAACTATCGAACTTCGGAGCAGACGCATATGAAGTCGGAGAAGTTAAAGAAGTATTTTCGCATTTTGGTCTATCAGATTTCTTCTTTCTTTCTCGTCAAATCGTCACTCGAACGGCGAACGCGTCTGTCCATCATCTACGATTTCTTCTCTTTCGAACTCATTCAACGTATCTGTTTAAAGTGCAAATAACTTTTGATCAAAGTGTTTAAATTATTTAAAATTTTGTATTTAATAATAATTATTATGGAATCATCATTCAAAATTTCACATCATTACGATAATTTGTTGCTGAAATGCAAACACTCATTCCAATTCAACTTTTCTCAAAAAGTAAAATGTTGTAGTTACGTTGTTTTGCCTTTGAACGGCCGTCTTTGAAACGTTTCTTTATTACAATTCACCGCGATTGGCCAGATCATCACGTGTTTTCCGTGTCATGTTTACGCATAGAACTCGTTCATTAAGGATATTAGTGTGTCAACTATTGACGTTTTGACTTCGCTGATGATAATTAAAACAAAATGTTACCTGCACGTGATACATTAGTTTTCAAACTGATTGTTATTGAACGATTATATTGTGTTACAAAATAGATTAACATCCCTCCATTGCATTCATGATTGTAATTTCAATACTTCTTAAACGTTAAAAAAAATATCCTTATTTACAGATATAAAGCCAATATACAGAGATACAATTTTGAATCCATAAATGTATTATATATTATCATATCGATATTGCCTTCGTGCAACCAATCGTATAATACAGTTTACATAACTGTCTGATCTCGGTGCTTAATATACCTATTCTAATATTCTGATACAGTACATTCCAACGGCATATACGTAACAATAATTTGACCAATCACAAGCAACGAATGAACCGTCACTTGTGATTGGTCAACTTTCCTTCCGCGCACGTAGTGTGTTGCCAAGGAACAACAACACAATATCCATCACGATTGAAAACATTGCATCTACGGTACGGTACTACTTTTGTATTTGATTGTAATGTTTTCTTATGTATATTAGTTAAGAGCTTTGTATCTATATATATGTACATAACGAATAAAGAATAAATTAATGAAAAAAAATTACATAAGTATGGCTACACGACATGAAATATAACAATAACAGTTATATAATGAGGAATGTTACTATACCTTACGTATAATACTGTACGTGAGTGTATTGCTTCCTGGATATTGTATAGCTTTTTTTTTTTTTTTCTCTTTTGTGGCGCAAACACCACTTTTATTCACATTCATATTATCTCATATTACATAAAATCGTATTATTTAACTTGTAAATGTCGTTACAGTTCATAAGTAACATTTTTACATATATGAATCCTGTATTACTCCTTTTTTCATTAATTTTCGTATATTTTGTTATACACTTGACAGGATCATCATTGTCATCTATCCCGTTTTAAAATAGTTCACACATTTTCATTTGTTTGTTTTCATTTTACAACCCGGATTATACAATATATTTATATACATGATAAAAAAAACAATAATAACTCAGTACCACCAGTAACCCGTATCACTGTAATTCTTTTTCGGTTAATCGTATCAAATTAGAAATTATATTATCATAATCTTATTTCTTAAAGCTACCCATTTTTCTATACTTGTTTCTTTATTGTTATATGTTTCACATTCAATGTTATATAACATATTGCTTTTAAATGAATTCCATAAAGATTTACCCACTGGCTTATTTAGTGCAGATAACATTTTTATTCTATAAATAGTAAATGCTGCAAAAGTGTAAATATAATCTATTAGCTTATCTCCCGTTCCTAGTATTAATTGTTTAAATGATATATTATTGTGATTTAAACTTACAAAGATACTAAGCATTTTCCTCCAATATTTCTGAATAAATCTACAACTAAAAAACAAATGATTTTCATTTTCAATTTCTCCACATTTGTCACACGTTTGTGTACTTGTACTGTACGTGAGTGTATTGCTTCCTGGATATTGTATAGCTATTGTTTTTTTACCATAACATCATGAATATTCATGAGCTTTGAAAACAACAAAGATGGTGTATGGTAGCTATTCTGTCGGTCTAGACTGTAAGGTGACATATTTTAGATATATTATTCTTTAATCGTAACGTCGAATATTAACGTTCAGATGGAATGGCTCATAAACAACAAATCAACTACTAATGACAGTATCATATATCCAATTGTGTAAAGTGGTTAGAGAAGAAACATTCCATTTCATTGGCTTCATTTGCTGTTTTCAATGTAAATTGCTTGCTTTTTTAAAGTGAACAATTCCCTTTGTTTTCTCGGTATTTGTAGGGAAGAGTGAATTTCACTGTCTGGTTATACGCACTTGCACTACTTTCTGTAGGATTAGGCTACGATAGACATTTCTATACCTCCATGATATTACACCGTGTGACTATCTCTATTGAGGCTGTCACAATGTTTAGTTTTTCTACATTTTTTGGAAGATTCATCCAATATAGGCGATAACATCTGCCAGGTATAACTGTGATGCTTCATTATACATTCATAATGACAACAATATCAATTAGAATAGGGGATGTGTCGAATAATTGCTATGTGAAATAATGTACATAGTTCAGACGGGTAAGCAGACTTGAAAGCTAAATGGATTGAATTCTGCTGACAAGTGGTTTGTTACGTCACAGGTTTTAGATTATGTACATTGTAGTGCTTGGATTTGTCGTGTGAATGAACTGTATTGTCTACTGTTAGTAGGCCAAGCCTTCCGATTTCGCCACCATCTTTCATATATTATTATAATACCACATAATCAAATATATAATGGATGTTTTATTTCTGTAATATTCAAGATTGGTGATAATAGGTATCGGCAATCATTGATTAGTAAACATGATGATTAAGGAGTTTGTTTTCGAATTCTGGTTAATTCTGGTTGAATATTAATAATCCCGGTTCTTTGAGAGTGGTTTACACGCAGTAGTTCACGCGTTCCTCCGGGCGTTCTCTTGATCAATCGTCTGCTTTAATACAATTTTAATGTAAAAAGATTCGTTTAATTCTGAGATTAATTTGTTTTCTTTTTTGACATTGATTCATGTCAAGTGAATAAATGAAAAATCGTTGACAAATTTGCATATCTGTTAAGTCATTTGAGGTTTAGCCAATAGTGGGGTTGATTTAATGCACACGCGCAACTCTAAAATTAGGATGATGGGAAAATTATACAAACAAGATTTGTTTCAAGAATATTCTGTACAGATCTGATTTGAAATGTATGCATGCGATGTCCGGCTTGGGATCTCTATTTATCGAGCATCCATCAGTGTTGAAAGAAACTGAACTGATTGTATACAGCAGTATACCAATACCTGAACATCGATTATAATTTGGACACTTGCTCTTCTAGACATTGTTACATTTGTAGTTTTAAAAAAATATCCAGACATTATTAATAAAACTTAAGGTGTCATCCTGCGATAGCTATCTCGGTGTAGAAGAACTGCATCAAAAGTTAAACGCAGTAATACACACCTTGAACTTCCTGTGGCAACACACGTTGAAGGATGAGCGGCTTACGAAGGCTGAGTGAAATCGTGGATATAGCCAGAAGAGCTTATATTGGAGGGTTTCAAACAAGAATCGAAGCTGAAGAGGCTATGCAATTGCATTCATCCGCTCGACAATCCAACGCTACTACTAATTCTGATATCGAGATGGTTGACGGATGGGATGATGTTTTAAATGATGCCTATATTTTAAAAGTAATGTATGGTGATTTTATTTTTATGTTTAATGATCAGGTAATGGTCAGTGAATGTTATTGACTGGTTTGCTTAGAGTATTAAGGTATATTTGAGTTCCGTATTTCATTTGCATGCCAACTTACCGGTAACGTGTGTAAAGTTCTATGACCTATTCAATTCAAAATGTAAAAATGTATGTTAAGTCAAATTGAGACTGCTGGCATTCAACAAAGAATGTGACGTAACTGTGCGTAGTAAAGGCCCGCATGAATGCAAAACGTTGACAAAATTGTGGTTTATTTGTGTATTTCAATTGTCTGTTATCACTAATTTTAAGGCATCGGTTTGGTTCGAATCTTATGTTATCATTTAGGACATTCTAACGGTATTGCTTGTGAAGTGACTCGATGATCAAACTGGTTGTAAATTACACGACACTATTTGTTCAGCTTGAGCTATTAAAACTAGCTAGATAGTTTACACAGGTACTATTAACCTATTAACAAAGTGTGGTAAAACCATGTTTATATATCGTAAAATGAATCCGAACGTTTGGTCACAATATATCGACCGCGTCTTGTCTATAGAAACAAAGAGTTAAGAGGGCAAAGAATGTATTTCAGCAACTGTACCTTACCGGAAGAATTATTCCTCCATGGATGTACCCTCGTCGACGGAGCAAAACTTCAAAGTAATTATTTAAACTATATAAAGTGCAGTTGGAAAATTGTTTACACATGGAACAGTAAATGAGGCCTATTGCATACACTACACTTGTCAAGATGTTTAGACATATGATGATTTGTAATAATTTATAGAAAACAACTAGCCACTGCAACTGTGTTGTTTATTGTCGTAATGTAAGAGTGGATTAGACTAATTCAGTTAAGCTTTTGATGATAAACTTAATCTTCCTTTTGAGTAAATACGTAGTCTTTCGTGGTATTATAATTACAATACTAACATATTCAATTCCGTTTATCTTATATTGATGTACGTGATCGGAGGCCTAACGTTTCATCATCATCATCTTACAATTGATGTGACACCTAAACTGGTGAATATCATTTCAATATGTGCGATAATTGCCATCAATATTTTTTTTTATCGTTATGATGATTTGAAAAGTCTCGCTTAATACAAACATTGTTCCAACGAGATACAAAGTTGAAATAATGACCACATTTTTGCTTATTGTAAGCAAAAGGCTGATTTTCTAATAAACGTATAAAATATACATTAGGACTTGGTGTTTGGAAGTAGTATGGTGGGTGTCACACAATAGCATTTGTTCCAGCATGTAAATGTAGTGTCTTCTCAAACCTATCTAATTTGTATAACTGTATAAAGAGGTATAACATGTTTTTCTGTTTCTACAATCATTTTTTTTAATGACGTCATGTTAAAAAAAACTTCTCAGTGATTATACTGATAATTAATTGTGATTTTTAAAGACTAAAATAATTAATTAATAAATATCTTTGTCTCAGATCGTGTTGGTTGGTTAGTTTGCTGGTTTTTAATGACTTATCTGTTTATTTTTCAATTCCTAAATGGCCTAGGCGATAAAACTCACAAACACCCTAATTAGTACTACTACCATTTTAACACACTCTACAAACCTCGTAATCATTGTTTCTAGTTTTATTATATTACAAGTCTAATGAATGACGTCATCAATTCTGTAATTAACGTACTTATCTGTAGAGCATTGCAGGTGCATTTAATTGGAGTAATTAGTATTAATATTCATAATTAATAATGAATGTATCATCAGACTAATCGTTGAAACACAACTAGCCACAAACAAAATTGCTTTAGTATTCATTTTTTATTATGCTTTTTATTATTCTAATAATTATAACTCTCTTATTATAGTTTGACGACATTCCATACTAAAAGAAAGTTTTCACATGAGTCACAAAACTAGATAGACTCGAGTAATGTTAAATACAAGTAATGCTGATAACAACATTATATCAAGGCAATATAATAATTGCCTCATTGAAAGAAACCACATACCGTACTTTTTTACTGCTTTTTACTGTTTGTTTGTTAATGCAGATATTTTATGGGTTTTTTTTGTTGCAAATATGTAATATTCCTTGTAAATGCAGGCCCTTTATAACGTAATTAAGAAAAACGAATTCGTCTGTATAATTTATTGACTTGAAATGACATAGTTTTATTCAATCGATATCCTTCATCATCGTCCAATTTTTTTATTTATTTTTAGATAGCAGAGAAGGGAAATTATGATGAATTTATTGAGCTGTATCGGAGTAAACCGGACCGAGTCAATTTTAAAGATAAGCGTGGTGCCGGTGTTCTACACCATTCGGTCAAAGGCAACAACATACAAATCATGGAGTTCCTCATATCTGAGGGCATTGGTAATATTCTATTTTACTCTTTTGTTTATGTTTGAAAGAAGTTTTACAATATGGAGTTTGTGAAATTCTAATTAATAAGTCTAGTCTTGAAAATGTACCAAAATGCGAAAGTTTTCTTGAGGTTTTTTTTTACTTCTGCATGAGTTTGTCAACTCCGTCTACACGCAAACTTTTCTTGCCAAATGCTTGAGTTTGCTTGTGTTTTAAAACCAAAGTTTAGCTTAAATGATTAAATGATTTGAATTGTTGTTGTTTATCGTTTTATGTATTGCAATACATTCTGATGGGTTTCCCGCTGTCAAATTTAAATGAAAATAAAAAAAAAACACATCATCATTAGGTTATATTATCAACGGGAATCTTTTTTACACATATCTCCAACTTCTTATTGTTGTAATATTATCCTAACCAACCTACTTAAATTATTATCAACATTTGGTTTAAACAAAAAATGTTTAGTTTGATTTTTCTCAGAAACTCTATTATGTCATTTAGGCGTATATGAAAAACAACATGATCATGTAGTTTAGGTCTATCTCATGTTAGGGTTTATCTCAGAGATTTTATTTAATTTGAAAGAAATAAATATATAATAAATATATATAAAATAAATTAATTGCAAAAAAAGAAAATATTATCCATTATCGTTGAAAGTCATGATTACTTCCATGTTTTAATCTTCCTCCTGATCTATCATGTAAATAACGAGGCTTCAGTACAATGTGATAAATTACACGATTAACATTCATATAATAACTATATATTGCAACGGTACAGTCGCAAATCAGTACGATGTTTTGCAATCTCAATTTCATTAATCAAGTTAACCTTCTTTGGTTTGCATAATGTTGTTAGTTCCGGAACATACACATTTACAATTCCACGGTAATTAATTTCAACTTTATTTTGTACATTTCAACATTTCGCTTCGTGGATTCCATTTTGAAATTAGATTCTTCTTCTATCCTCTTTCGCGTCATATCATTACTACAAAGCTTTAAATTCATTCTGACAGCTTCATTTATTAAATCGCATGAAATGTAGACTCCTTTTGTCTACAAATTTAAACCGATCGATCAGTAAACATTAATACGTCATAGCATCTTATAACTGTATCAAACTATTTCTAATGTATGTCAAGTGTGCTTATTTACTTTATGTAATATGTTGCTGTATTGACAACAGTAGTGCAATGTATTTTGAGAATCTAATGTAATTTAGACCGAAAAGGAAAACTAAGAATAAAAAACAAATTTGCAGTTTCTTTTCATTTGAAATGAATAATGTATTAGAAAAATATGAATAATGTCAATAAAGGCTAAAATGAAATGGAAAATTAATAAGTTTTTGAAATAAAGAGATTTTATTTTAATAATATTCAAATGCTTTCGTTTATTTTCTATCCAAGGATGACAACCATGCTTGTTTTACATTCATGTTTTTGTTAAATGTGTTTAAAAAAAAGTATTTAAAATTCCCTGGCTGACTTTTGTGACTTTTACTGTATAAATGCCAAAGATGGCTTTTATCTATTCTAATCTTGTGTAGTTTGTTCAAAGGTTTTTTTTTAATTGTTGTGATTTATTTTTAATGTTTTATGGCCCTTTTTGAAAATTAACACGTGGAGAAATCTTTCCAAAATAAATATCTTTGAACGGAGATAAATGAGCCAGATAAAAAATGATATAATCATATATTATACAAATTAAAATTACACTTTTTCAATTATGTTCAGATGTCAATTTACAGGACTCCTCTCAAAACACACCTCTTCACTGGGCAGCTTTGTACGACAAACCCGATGCTTGTCGATTGTTATTGTCAGAGTTTGGAGCCAATCCGAATATACTAAACGACTGCCATCAAGCCCCACTCCACATTGGATGTGATAAAAACTATACAAGCATTGTTGAGGTAAGTAAGAACATGTAATTTTTATTGGCAGTGAACATTACTAGAATAAAAAACTTCCATTTTATTCAATTTTTTTTCTAAAATTGATTTACCTCCCTCAGGAGAAAACAGAAAATAAAACAGTAAATTGTACAATATAAAAACACCGTTGATTTAAAATTCACATGGTTTATAGCATGTAAAAGAAAAATCAAAATGATTTTTAGAAATTCAATGTGCAAAATATGTAGGCCTCTCTTACAGACTACTACTTTACTATTTTAGTCTAGTTAAGCCTCTATCTACTGTCATATAAATAAATAAATAAACTGCTAGATAGGCCTATTCTTGCTTTGTAGGCTTTAACCATTTTGTTTTTCTTGTCAATTGGATATAGAAACCCCTAACAATCGAGAAAACACAATGTTTATATTATTTTATCTATTTTATTCAGATGGTACACAATTATATATCTTAGAGCATATATTATACAATATACAATTCTTTTTTACTCTAAGATATATAACTAACTAAGTAAAAACCTCTATTTGACAATTTAAGCAATGCTTTTGCACATGCTTTCTCCATATGTGCAAAGAAGAACTATTTTGAAAGTGTTAATAGTTTAAATAATAACAGAAAAGTCTCCCAAGCCCATTATAATTTAATCAAACTCATTTGATTAATATGTTTCTTCAGATTTTATGTAGTGAGAGCAAGACTGATATCAATTTAGCAGGGGATGCAGGACAAACCCCACTTCACTACTGTGCTGTTAAAGATAGTGTCGAAACCGCAAACATACTGGTGAGTAGAACATCCATATCAATGTGAAGGAATTTCAGCCTAACTGTGCTGTATTACTAGCTCGCATATGTGAACGACAAAAAACTACTTTCATCTCATTGCCGAAAAGCCCTCTTCCGATGCACTGTGTTCTTTAAAGTATAGGCCTATACGAGCCAGATGTGTAACCTGGACCTAAAATCCTTATCCGAGAAGAATTGTTCTACCACCAGAACAATGGTTGACGAGAGGCGTGAACCTGTGCTGATTTTATGGCTATGGTTTACGGTGAACCCTACCACTCGGCCACCTAAAGTAAAGTTTCTTTAAACCGTTTCTAAACTCAAGATTGTTATATCCATTCAGTCTTAGTCAGTGTCATCATAGCTACAAACTACCTTAATATATTATGATCAGATCAGAAATAGCATGTAATAAAGATCCATTGTAATTAACGTTGTTGTTCTCAGATTCGAAAAGAAGCTAAAATGACGATACCAGATTCGAACGGAATGTATGTGTTACATTCTGCTGCAACCCATGCCTCGTCTAGAGTGCTTGATCTGTTGTTTACAGAAGGTGAGAATGAAATATCATTTAATACATTTTCATTTCTTTCGTTATAGTTCATCGTGATTATTCAATAGAGCGCATCTCGCGTCTCAGCTCCGTGCACGATTTTCAAACTTTTGATTTGTTATTACGGAGAAAATTCTCACGCAACCATTTCTCATCATGGATGTGTTGGTTAAACTGTAGGTGGGTTACGTGCATCACGTAGGCCTCTACTTTGGGTAATAAGGAATATACATCCAATTTCCGCACATATATTCTAACATACGTCTTCATTTTATTTGCGACATAAATTATCACCGAGTCCAAATAAAATATTACTTTGATAGATTGTGTAGCCTACTACTGTAATTGTTATTTCTGTTAATAAAAAACGATTCTTGTTTTCTATGTAAAATTAATCCTCGTTTACCTCAACATTACGTTACGTGTTGTTTGCAAATTAAATCTGAGACTTGAAAATAAGTATGTTTGAGGCGTCGTTGCAAGCATGTATATATTGTATAAGCCTACAATATAAGTATTGTTCTGATTATGTTTATCCAATAAGTAGAACTTCATTAAACAATTGTAAGAATGTTGAATCGTTGTCTTGATTTATAAAGAAAGTTGGAATTATTATAATATAATATAACTATGTGACTGGATTGTGTCTCACAGGTGAGAAGTTTGGATGTACCAGAAAAAGCATGTTATCTCTGTTGGACCGAGAGCAGAATTCAGCATTACACTGCGCAGTGAACGGTGGGGACATCAATGCAGTCAAACTCTGCTTAGATTTTGGGGTGGCATTGGACGTAAAACAGGTAAGGTTGTAAGGGCCTTTGTAGGCAGTATGTATTCTATAAAATAGGTATTTTATAATACGTAGACAAGCTTATAGTATTTTGATCACTCTGCTACTTGTAAAATAGCCGATAATTTCCAAAATGTGTTCGGGCATTTCTAAAACAATTCGGAATTAAAAAAGACTTAAATAGAGTAAATGGCATGATTATCGGGTCTGTATTGTGTTACAGCATAATATAGAAGCTATTAGTAGATAGACAGACTAGTTAATTTGCTACAATGGTGTTTTTTTATATTTTATAATTATACTATTATTTTTCATAGCCAGAAATCAGTTAGGTGATTTTTAAGAACAACATGTTTTTCAATATCGCATTGAAAAACAACATAATTAAGTTTGAACAGCAAGTTTACTTTGATTATAATATTAACAGTTAAGAATACAAGGCTGGTGAAGATGGCCACTTAAGCTTCATTACCATGTCACATTTGTTTAATTATGTGCCTGTTTAATTAGCTTTTGAACTCGTGATGTCGACATGTAAACACTTTACTAGTTGTTTTTATACATAGTGCTTTAGGCTACACGAACAACACTTAAAGAAACACGTTAGAAAGTTTAAAATCTAGTTCTCAGGTTTTTTTTCTCTGTTATTTAGAATTATTGAATTTCATACATACATTGGTTAAAGAGTGCCGCACGATATCTTGTTTTTGCTTTTAAGTTGGTCATCCTAGCTAGAGGATATAATTTAAGTTGGTCATCCTAGAAGATATAATTCCATTATGTTTTCATTGTCAATAACCACCAATGTAAATAAGGACTCCGCAGGCTAGAGTGTAATAAATAAGATAAAACGTCATATTGAGCTTATACAGAAAACAAAATACAATATATGCGTGACAATGTTTTAACAAAATTATTACCGATAAATAATGTAAATGTAAATAGTGATCGTTGTTAAACTAAGTACAGTATTGAATTAAGTTTCAATGTAATCATTTGTGTTGTTAATAGGCCTATGTCGTTATTTAACCGTCAGATGATCATTTGTGTTGTTAATAGGCCTATGTCGTTATATTTAACCGTCAGATGATCATTTGTGTTGTTAATAGGCCTATGTCGTTATTTAACCGTCAGATGATCATTTGTGTTGTTAATAGGCCTATGTCGTTATTTAACCGTCAGATGATAAATATCTTCCTGGTGTTTACTCATCTATTGAAGTTTAAATGAAATTAGCGGCGCAATTATTTATCTGCTGTCTCTTAATCTCATACAGCGTCAGATGTATTATTAGATAATGATGATCATACATTTCTTAATATCAAGTTATTCATTGCAATGTAAACACACAATATATATTTTATTACACCTTCGAGATGAACGCGAGTCAAAGTACTTGTAGAATATCACGAGTTGTTAGTAGTTGCTGTGATGTAGACCGCTAAACTCGTGTTTACACGGTAACAGGTAGCTTGTGTTTTCTAATTGTTTGAAACGAAGTCTTGATTAATGACTATGAAAGCAAGTGTACTTTTATGATAAAGCTAATAGGAATTGGCACTGATTGAGAGCTTGTAATGAAGCACTTTCACGAAGTCAATTAAAGAATAAATGTCAGCCAATTTAATTAAAAGCATGACTCGCGAAAGCAGATATTGACTGTTACTATACATTGTTTTATGACTAGATGTATAATTAATACTATCATAAACGATTTTACGACATGGCTTGTTTTGAAAATCTTGTTAGTTGCTGAAATGTTGGATTCAAAGGAGCGTTAAACCACTGCACTTCCATTATGTGATTGTAATTAATAAATGGGTGTCAAATCTTTTATAATCAAAACAGCTCAAAATATAGCTTGTTGATAATAATGAGTAAGCTATTTTGAGATGAATCAGCAATATTGTATCTTCACGTACGTCGTTACGAACGCGTCTCAGGTTGCATTGCGTCAGATGGTGTAATTCTTCACGTACGTCGTTAGGAACGCGTCTCAGGTTGCATTGCGTCAGATGGTGTAATCTTCACGTACGTCGTTAGGAACGCGTTTCAGGTTGCATTGCGTCAGATGGTGTAATTCTCACTCGCATAGCAAACTATAATTGTAAATAAAACACAAAGCTTGATTTCAGTTAAAATTAACCAGAGTAATCTTTAACACAAACTAATAATCATGAAGTACATTTTCATACATTATTTGGCAATTTTTAGAACAAAAACTCTAACTAGCTAGCAGCTGAACATATTCGAAACAAAATAAGGCTCTGTTTACACTATCAAACTTTATGTGACAACAAAAATGTGATGTGCCCATATATGGACATTATGATGTCAAATCCCTATCATGTTGTGCATATCACTACCATATTTAGGCACATCAAACTTTTTTGTCATAAAAAGTTTGATAGTGTATAGACAGAGCTTTATTAAAACCTGCCCCTTCCGTCTTCCTGATTCCGATCATGATCAATGTTTGGTAAAGAACGAATCGCTCTGTGATGAAACTTGTTTTATTTTAGGATGATGGTTCAACGGCCATTCATCTTGCGTGTTCTTTAGGCTGCTTGAAGATTATCAAACTGATGATTGAACGAGAACCAGGAAAGCATCTACTCGAGATTAAAGACAACCAAAACCAAACGCCACTACACAAGTAAATGCAACCATTTATTTGTAGCTTTAATGAACTGAATTCAACCATTGCTTAAGCTCTCAAGTCTACACTATCAAACCCCGTGATGTGCCCATATCAACCATTGCTTAAGCTCTCAAGTCTACACTATCAAACCCCGTGATGTGCCCATATCAACCATTGCTTAAGCTCTCAAGTCTACACTATCAAACCCCGTGATGTGCCCATATATGGACATGATTATGTCATATCACTACCATATTTAAGCATATCACTACCATATGGGCATATTATTATTACACTTTTTTGACAAACTAGTTTGATAGTAGACAGATTGGTTAAAAGTAAATTGGAAATAGTTGAATTCGCATAAACCATTAACCAAATTTGTTTATTGGGAAACAGGCTTAATTTAATGTTTACTTTGCTTTTTTATTTTTGTTTATTGTCTTTCATTAGTTTGTCATGTACTGTTGAATGTATTGGGTCATAGTGAGACGAGAGCTGCTTACTTTTATACATAATTGCAACGAACTCTTCGTTTCCAATACTGTTTGTTATTATAAATAAATAAATATACAAAGTTATAGAATCAACAATTAATCATTGAGCAATCCAACTAAATCATCTCCATTTATTATTCCAGAGCCGCCATGTTTGATCACGAAGAGCTTGTTAAACTTTTAATAAATGAGGTAACTTATTCACGTCAATAGGAAACGTACTACTTGGTATCTATAGTATAACATTATTTACCGGCAACAATAATCTGTATACGATATACCGTAAAGTAGTCGAAATTTCTTGATGAAACTGGTTTTTCTTTCTTTTATTTATTTTTTCTTTCCTTTTTTCACAGTACTGCAATATTTTTTAAACTGAGATAAACTTTCTGTCCACGTATGGTATCATTGAGCCACCATTGTCATTAAATAAAGTAATTCTGTATTGTTGTTATTATTATAGGGTGCAAGTGTTGACCCGGTAGATACGCACAATCGTACTCCGTTACTATTAGCAACAGCACGTGGAGGGTGGCGTACAGTACGTTTGTTGTTGTCACGTGGTGCAGACTACAACTGCGTCGACGGTCAAGACAGGAATATACTCCATCTTACAGCAATTAATGGCGCTGGACCATTTTTCTTTGGAAAAGAACTATTTAAGGTAAAGATTTTATTTAACTTTTGTTACGAATTAAAAATGAAAATTTTCAAATTTAATCACGAATTTATGCGCATGTCCGAAACATATACAGCACATTTATGAAAGTTGATAACTACAACCGTAAAATGAAATAAGTCTTGGTTAACATTTCAATATGAAATTGTTCTTAAACGTTACCGTCATTTGTGTCATTAAATAATTCGAATCAAATAGTAATAAATATTAAATAACATGCCGCCAAGAATCTTAATGTGCAGTTTTTATAGGCCCAAAGTAATAAGTTTAAGTTTTTACAGCTAAAACGTGAGAGTAGGCCTAGTTTGAATGAAGAAAATAGCTTGAATACATTAATGTGCTTTAAGGAGAAACTAATTGTTTACTGAACATTGATATCAAATGTAATTGTTAAAAGGAAAATACCCGAAGACTAATAACATTACATTTATCTTTCTCAATTTCTACAGAAAATTAAGAAACGAAATTAATTAGTTACGAGGTTACAAATGTTAGGCTAATCTCTGATTGGCTGATCAGACGTTTAATTTGACTGAATGGTTGTTTAAGAACAAAAACTAATTACATTCTCAATCACGATCCTTCTCCTTTTAATAATTGTATTAAGATTATAAATGAATCATAATGCACGTGATGATTGTCCAGTCGGTCGTTCACTCGGATTGTCCTGTTGCTGTCACGTAACACCTGCGCAATCGGATCTAAAAAATGATATAACATAATAATATGAACCAGTTTCTTATGATAATACACATTCCACTTAACGTCTGTGTATTAGTTTCTTTAAATCAATATTTGTTACTTTACAATTGTAAATAATATCCATTTCATGCATACGAACCTCATTATAGATAAAATAGCACAGTGAGCTTGGTGGTAACATACTTGCTTACCAATTTCCTAAGCTGGGTTCAACTCATGGTTCTATCGCAGTACCATGGGTTTAATAGTAGTACACACTACTTCATTGACGAGCCTAGAATGCTTGGATTTCATTGGGACGTAATTGTCATATTTGCAATATAATAAACTAATAACGATATTTGTCGTTACTATTTGCATAATATAATAACAATAACGATATTTGTTGTAAGCAAATCACATTGTAATAGTAAACACACTACCTCATTGACGAGCCTAGAATGCTTGGATTGAATTTTATTGGGATGTAATTGCAATATTTTGTTATAAACAAATCTCATTATTTGTTGTAAATAAATAAATCTTATTGTAATTTTAGAATAGAACAGCGAGAGAACTGATAAACATGAAAGACTCTCATGGATGTACACCAATGCACTATGCCACAAAAGAAGGAAACATGAAATCTGTTATGGGCTTAATCGAACTTGGAGCAACCGTCAACTCTAAAGATAAACACAAACAATCACCTTTACATTTTGCAGCCAAGTGAGTATAGAAATTGGTATCATTACCTATGTAACGCCAATTATGGTAAAACTGCTTTAAAAAAGTCACGTTCGAAAAGTAAACCGCCAAACGAAATGGGCAAACGTTGAGTGTTTAAATATACCTGTGTTTTTGTTTTACTTTTCAGTTTATTACAGCTGATATGACACGTAATTGTTATACATAACGAACCGACTTTCTTATTTATCCTTTTTTGTATTCTCTTCTGCTACTGGTTGACGTGACGTCACTAACAGTCTACCCAATTTACCCTAGTTCAGTTGAACCATCCTTTTGTTTTTGATAATTTGATGGCAGACACAAATACACCCAATGACACGCACACACAAAGTTTGTCATGTTAATGTATGGATACAAACATTATTGTTCGTGGTTTATCTTCCTACAGTAGTAATTTGTTAAAAGGTATCCGTCATGATTTCATTAAACGCGTCAACTTTAATTGATGTTCTTTGATAGATATGGGAGATTCAACTCATGTCGACGAATGTTAGACAGTCCTCATGGACAAATGATCATTAACGAAGCAGACGGTGAAGGCAAGACTGCTCTTCACATTGCCGCCATGAATGGACAAGCTAAAGTGGTCCAACTTCTACTGCATAGAGGCGCCCTTCTTCATAAGTAAGAATTAACACGTTGTTTCTGACGCGTCACACTAACATTTTAGCAACATTCTTACTAATTTGATATTTCTAATAATTGAAAATCTAAAGCACTATTGGTTAATTTCAATGAACGCGTTTTTTTGCTTGGTATTAACGCGTTTTTTTGCTTGGTATTAACGCGTTTTTGTTGCTTGGTATTAACGCGTTTTTGTTTGCTTGGTGTACACGCATTTTGTTTGCTCAAGGTTGGTTGCTTCGTATCAACGCGTTTTTGTTTGCTTGATATTAACGCGTTTTTGTTTGCTTGGTATATATCAACGCGTTTACTGTTACAAATACAAATATTAAGAATTGGAATTGAAGCTTGCACCACCTCTAAATCTCAACGATAAATGTCTAATGTCTTTTGCTTGAGTATCATTTTGCACAAACTACTACAAAGCTTACGTCCTTCTCTGCTTATTCCACGCACACTCAGCTAGATCATTATACTCTATATCTTAACACTCTTCAATATCACTCTATCCGTTTTCTGCAAAATCTCTTAAACGCTTTCATTTCATGCTAACTGCATTTATACGTACTAGACAGTACACTATCGTTTGCTTCTATTAGGGACTACAACGGTCGTACGCCTCTGCACCTTGCTGCCATGGGAGGATACACGAATACAATGGGTGTGTTGTTAGCAACTCATTCTCATCTACTGGACATGGCTGACGACGAAGAGGTAGAACATAGTACAATTAAGCTTGGTTTCAACTGAGACGCAACGCAGTGACGTATGCGCGCCGCAAGACATATAACCAATCATGGCGTGATGGATCATCTGAATTGCTTGTGATTGGTCAACTTACTTGCGTTGCGCCTACATCGTTGCGTCCAAGTGGGAATCAAGCTTTTTAAAATTGTTATTATTTTTGTTCTTTTCGTGTATTAAATAACACTACTTTATCTGTTTTGTCTTTGTGTAGTAGTAGTAGTAGTCATTTACTGTGTTAATGATAAATTGACTTTTAATTTATTTTTCTATTTTCAATTTGATAATAGTAAACTTAAATTAATTGTCTATAATACCCCTTTTTGGACGAGTAGGAGGTTATCTCGGTGTACTACTACATCACAGCGACTGAGCATAACTGGGCCCTCTGGGAGAACAGTCTTTGACTGAAGAGGTCACCCAGTATAAGAACTTTCAATTTCAATTCAATGTAGTAAAAAAAAACTTTCTTCTATTTTGAAGAACACCGCATTGCATCTGGCGGCTCAGTACGGTCATTCTGGTGCGGTCAAGTTTCTATTAGACAGTGATGCCAAAATAATCGCCAACATTGAGAACTTGAACATAGTTGACATGGCAATACAGAACAAGAATAAGTATGTGGCCCTTGCCATTATACAAAACGACAGGTATATTTTATTGTATTATTTCATAATTAAATTTGTAAATTTTTTTATCAATCAATCACATCGGTTGGTAATTTGATCATGGAAATAAAAAAATGTACAATCAATTTCAAATTAAACGAAATAAATTCATTCATCAGTGGAAAATGACTTACATTTATTATCATTTGCATATAAAATATACATAGAAATGATATTTGCTCTGAGAATACAAAAAAACAATTACAAAGTGTCACATCAATACAAATCATAAGAGAACAATTAACTTATAGAACAAAGACAATACAAAAGAAAGAAAAAATAACATAGGAATCATATATACAATACAAGTTATTAAAAATTGTGAAGAAAAGAAAAACAATGTACAATATTTAAAGATGTATTGTCCCTTTGACTAATTCCAAAAAAATAAAAAATAAAAGATTTCGAAAAAAGGTGGGTCATTTTGAAGTATCATAATAGTTATTAACTATCACCAAAAAAAAATTTTAACTGAAATACAGACGTTTTTTTGTTAAAAAAATAACTTTGACTTCCAGTCAAAGTTTTCAATCAAAACATATCCCATAATGCAACGCACTTGTTTGGCTACTCTGTATGCATAATCATAAAACTTCCTCATGATCTGTGTGAAAATACCTTCTCAACCGTGACGAGTTGTAAACAATCCTAATTTATCATATGCATAATGCGTACTCATGGTTTGAAATCTTTGTTTACTTTCGCTCGTGACGATTTTCCAGATGAAATGTAATCAAACTAATTTACCTGTTAATTACGTAAACTTGTTGTTTTGGCTTAAATTTTCGACTTAAAGTGAATAGCTTTAATATTACTTTGATATGGCCACTTTAAATTTAGAATATTTTGACCTTCATTTTTTTGTGTTTCAAGGGACAATACATCTTTAATATAGCTCTTATTATTTGCAGTATGTTTCTTCAGTGACCTATGACCTATGTATATTTAAATGTATGATGTGATTTTTATGCGGCTCTGTTGTTAAATAATAACAATAACCTCATGTATAATATAGCTAATTTATTCAATGATAACATCGTTGTTATTTTGTTATGTTAGATGGAAGGAGGCTCTAGGCTCCTGTTGTCGATATACGCTTGGGCTTATTGAGCATCTTCCAGACGTTTGTTTAGTAAGTTACAATGCTATAGATGTTGTCTTTTTTACTTTAGTCGATTTTTTCTTAAAATACGTGTACGAGCTTAAGTAGTATACGTATGAAACGCCCTATGTGCCAAAATATATTCCACATTTCCACATTTATTTAGTCATCAATTCCAAAATACAAAACAAATGCGTCTAGTATATAGACTACATTGGCTATTGCCTGTTGATTTATTTTGTCAAGAATGTTAGTCAATTTGGAAATATATGCTTGATTATGTATTTTTCATCATCGTTTTGTCATTGTTACTTTATTATAGGTTCTACTGGATCGATGTGTCACCAAGTCTGATCTGGAACCCGAGTCTGAACATTTCTGGGTAAGACGTGCAGAATACTTATTCAGTTTTCGATCATAGATATATTATCAATTTGGTTTTTTCACAAGCAGCTATTGAGTCTAATATTCATTCTGCGCATGCTCATATGATTATGAGAGTGCGTAGAATGACTCGCGCACGCAATAGTCGCGCATAAAACGAAAGGAAGCTAACCAAATTACAACGATGGCAACTCTGACCAAACCCAGCGTTACAACAATATTGAGAAAATGAAGATAGCAAATATACCTTTACTTTTAGTCCCTAGAGGGGTTGTGAATAAATCATTTTTTTTAATATTCCTATTCTAGTATAAATATGATTTCACGTTTCTGAAATGTTCCGGATACGTGAGGAAAACATACGAAGAGAAAGGTATTGAGCTTATGCCACTACTGCCGCTAAATGTAAGTGTTATTATTATGTAAGATTTTTATTTTTGAATAACATTGTTATACTTTTGAATTACATAAACATTACCTTTGCAATTTTCTAAGATGGAAATTTGATAAAAATATTATTCAAAAATACGTTAGATATGTATTATATTATGGTATATTTCGGTTTACCATTGTACCATTGATAAACAGTGCAGGTGGCACGTCTGTTAAGGTCTGTCTACACTATCAAACATTGTGATGTTCCAAATATGGTAGTGATATGTATAAATATCGTAGTTATATGACATTATCATGTCCATATAAGGGCACATCACATTTTTTTGTCACAAAAATATTTGATAGTGTAGACACCCTTTAGTGCAATTTAAGAGCGATTTCTATTAGTAAATGCTCAGTATTCATTCATTTCTATTATTTCAGATAGTAAATCCATAAACAGTAACGTAAAAAAAAAATATACTATAGATATAAACAAAATGAATTATATTACTAAAAGGATAACTAATGTTTGTTTATAACATAGAAAATGGTACAATTCAACCGAATCAACTGCTTGTCACATCCCGTATGTCTTCACTACTTGTCGATGAAATGGTACGTACGCTTACTATGTTTCCTCTGTCACTAATGAAGATTTCGAAGTTATCAATGACGTAACGTCAATGGCGTACCAAGATTGATAGAAAAGTTTCTGCAGCGTATATACGTATACTTGTATTAATTGTTATTTGAAAAAAAAATATGTAGGGGACAATCTTGAAAACTGTCATCAACGAGCGGCGTTTTTTGTAAGAAATATTTCTTGTTATATATATTATTGCTGTGTATAATTGCTATTTTTCTTACAGGTCAGCTTACGGTAGACCAGTTTATATGCTGAACATTTTCATCTATTCCATATTTTTAATGTTCCTGACGTCATTCGTAATCATAGAAGTACTTCCTCGTAAGAACCACACAGATGGATCACATTATGAGTACAAACACCCACCACCCTCTGAGGTTAGTTTGTTTCTTGATATGTAATCAATTTCAAGTTGCATACTAACTACTGTAGTTGCATACAAACTACTGTAGTTGCATACAAACTAGTGTAGTTGCATACAAACTACTGTAGTTGCATACAAACTACTGTAGTTGCATACGAACTACTGTAGTTACAGAACATTGTTCTTTAATGTTTTGTGACTGTTAATTAAATAAGATTAGATTGGATGGTTCCTTACTTATTTGTTTATTTTCAATCTGTTCCATTTATTTAAGTATCTACCATTCGATACGCTCTTTGAAATCGACGTTATGATTTCTGTAAACATTTTAATATCAACAATAACATACTTATGTTATTAGTAAAGTGAAATAAAATTTAATGAAATATGACTGTTAATATTAAAATTATTTCTTTTCAGTTTACAAATTTTAGCATCGTCGGTTGTTGGGTTATAACGATGTTTTCCGCACTCAATATGTTTAAAGAAATCGTCCAAATGTCTTACCAGGTAAGGGTTGCTAAATATAACAAAAACATGGTGCATACTAAATAAATCTCTATCATTAATAAAGGTTAATACTAGTAAAAAATGTTTGTAAGACCCCAATGGAAATAAGCTCCTAAACTTTTGGAGTTACTGTAAGTTGAAGTAAAATTATGACTTTGTTTTTCAAAATTCTAATCAATTCATACGTAAGAATATGTTGAGAAGTTATTTAAATCTAATTAATGAATCATTGAATAAAATTGATTTATTTTAGAGAGATAAATACTTCAGGGAGGTAACAAACGCTGTAGAGTGGATTTTGTACATCAGTTCGATGCTGTTTGTGGCGCCGTTTTTAGGCGGTTACTCAACTCACTACCAGTGGTCGTGTGGCGCCATTGCAATATTTCTGGCATGGTTCAATTTTCTGTTATATCTCCAAAGGTAATGATTTACTTTTATCAATATACACCCGATTTTACAGATGTCACTAGATAGATTCTAACTGACTATAGCAAGTCATGAAAACGATAGTCAGTAAGCATTTATCTTATGACAACTGAAGAAATTTGTGTAATTATTATAGTGTACTTATTACGAAGGTTTTATAATTTGAGTTTAGGCCTACTCGCCTTTCAAATTTTACTTGCTTATACTAATAATATGTTTAGCATTTGTAGTGGTTTGTATTTTAGTGAACATCTAGTTTCTAAATAGGGCCTTTCTCCTACAAATTGTTTGAATTGAAAGTTCACTTTTTCAAATATGTGTTTGTATTCAAATAATGTGTTATTTGTTTTCAGATTTGATATATTTGGCATTTACGTAGTGATGTTTCTGGAGATATTAAAAACCTTGATACAAGTCTTACTCGTCTTTTCAATACTCATCATAGCCTTTAGCCTCGCTCTGTATATACTTTTATCACAAGAGGTAAGGTTCCTATGTACAACCAAAATGCATTACCGATTTAGTAACACTATTACTTACCATTATTTGAAATATTAATCTTGGTAATATGGTTTACTAAGCAAAAATATAATCGTGACAAAATTCTTATTTTCAATTCCTATTTATTTTCCACATAAACCACCATCTTATGTGATAGTGTTGATACATTCTTGTTGTAATATTTTAATTATTTACAATTTTTTATGCGTGTATACTTTTATACATACGTTTACATGATTAAACTTTACCTATTTTAAGGTTTGTAAATTTATTCGAGCAATAATCTCAATATAAGAATATCAATAGGGTTTTTAATGATTTCTGTAGGCCCTTGTAAAATGATGCAGAGAGAGCAGCTTCCAATTGTAACTGCCACTAGCTAAGCTTATGATAAACCTACTTATTTTAACCTGTATTGATACAATATTTCTTTTAGGAAAACCACGCTCATTCGACGATAGGTTTGTCTCTGATGCATGTTGTTGTGATGACATTAGGAGAGATGGATTACATCAATTCGTATGTAGATCCAGCGACCGATGGCAGAGATGAGACAATGCACTTTCAAGGCCTCTCGTTCTTCTTCATTGTCATGTTGATATTACTAATGCCTATTCTTCTTATGAACTTACTGGTAAGAATGAACTCATATGTATTATTGTAAATATCCTTAATTTTAACGTTCTTATTTTCATTACAAATTACGTGTTAATTCTAACATAAGAACAATTAGGCCTATTAACTGCAATAAGTTTGAATAGTCCATCGCTTGTGATTGGTCAAATTAGTTGCGTTGCGTCCTTGCGCTGCGTCCTTGCGTTGCGTCGCTAGTGGGAACCAAGCTAATGGTTGTAACTGTAGCCCAATTCTCCTTTTTTGTTTTGTGTGATTATAGATTGGTTTAGCGGTTGGTGATATTGCTGGTGTACAGCGTAATGCTCAGTTAAAGCGTCTTGCAATGCAGGTTGATCTCCACACTGACTTAGAACAGAAGTTACCGCAAAAAGCCATTAAATACGTCGATAGGACTGAGTACACCGTATACCCTAATTGTTCAAAACTGTTCCTCTTCAAGGTATGACAATCGTACATTTTTTATAGTGATCAATTTTTGTATATCTAATATTTACCTGCTTTTTTACTATGTTCTTCTTTCATTGCCTTACCTTCTTGAAAATCACAGTTTGTTACATTGTGTTTAATTATTATTATTCTTAAATATGTGTTTTGATTAGATTTAACAAAATAATACAAATACAATTTTAGGATAATTATTTGACAAAATCATTGCTTAAAGTCGATTATTGTCGATCGTCATAGTTTCCAAACAAAATGAAGAAAGTAAAGTATTTGTACTTTTGGACCTGATTAACCATGTAGTAAAATAGTGGTAATGTGTTGAATATTTGTTATTGTTAGATTTGGAAGAAAATTCGGGCGACGGCAGGGATGGATGATGACAGCACTCAAATGGAAAGGATAACGGAAGCGACGACGGATCCGGTTTTCGATCTCGTACATAAAGAACAACTTAAACAGAAACGAAGGTAGCCTGTTCATACTACTACATTTCACTATTTCTTTCTTTTCTAAAATCACCTTAAAAGTTTGTCTCACTATAATGCAAACTAATGACGTACGCGCAGTGCCAGTTATCAACCAATCACAAGTGCCAGTTCAGATTGGTCAAAGTACTTGCGTTGTGCGTACGTAAAACATTGTGTTGTGTTCTTTCTAGTTCAAAGCAATTTAGAAATAAAAACATACCATATCTTAAATGGTGGCTATGCACATTACACATCATTGATCTTTAATTTACTCGTTTTATTTTACATTAGAATCAAAGAAATGCAACAGCAGATGGGAAAGCAGTTGGATCTCTTGAAGTTGATTGTACAGAAAATGGAAATAAAATCTGAAGCAGACGACCAGGACGAAGGAGACAATATCCGCGATAAAAATAAGTAAGTAAACAAAAATAATTACGATTAATATTTCAATTCATATTGACCAATGACAAGTTTCTTCTCTTAAACCGTCCGTTGTATTGGTCAAATCATTTCATAATGATGTTACGTAAATGTTTTCCTCCAAAGATTTAATATGTTATGTTTTATTACAAAGGGTTCATTTAAGTCAAGTTGTTCGTCAGACCATGGTATTAAGAGCGTTCCATACCCAGTTATCACAAGCCTCAAGTTTAGGGATTGTGCGCAGGCGCAGTTCTGGCGAATCTACTGTGTTACCTGGAGTATCAACGGTAGAGGAAGTCAACGAGGAAACAGACAAAACCAAGGTTGATACAAGTACGGTTAGGGCTATTGATGACGTATACGAAGTTGATGAGGACGTGGAGGATGACGACGACGACGATGATGATGATGATGACGAAGAGAAAGATAATGAAAAGGGAGAAAGAGAGAGTGATGCTACGACTATCAGTCTTTCTGACGATTCAGAGATCACACCACAGTTATGAATTGACGCACACTGGACACTCGCGCTAATCGTCTCTTTCTCCCACCAGTGCCAATAGGCGTATATCAAACCTACCTTTTGAGACAGTGTATCTCGATAAGCAATCAAAGCTTTAATACTTTCTATCTTAAGTACATCTAACCAATAATATGAAATTCGATTAATATCAAATTTATCCTAAAAAAATATTATTTGATGTAAATTAATACACGCTAGATAGAAATTGATAAAGCGCAGTTATGATGTCTATATATTTTGATGGTTATACCTTGGACATGGTAATTTTTTATTTTAAATAATGGCTCTAACGCAACGTAATGAAAAAATAAGTAATTTGACCAATCACGTCGGGTGAATAATCCAAATTGTCGCTTGTGATTGGTCAATTCAATTGCGTCCAAGTGGGAATATAGCTTTAAGGGATGGAAATCCGTTTACCTGTTACAGAGTGTAAATTGTTTAGCTTTGCAATATAAATACAGAAATCAGAAGGAAAGATTACAGACAATGTATGTCGTGATTCGAAGAGAAACAAATCTAACCAAAGGAGTGAGTGAGTTTTTTAGAGCAAAAGATTAAAAACATTCATAAAAAGACATTGAAAAAAACCTTACAATAAAACTTTCAAATCACAAGACAAAGACATCTGTTACGTTTGACACCTAAAACTGTACATTAATCCAACCCGCCTAAGTAAAATATACATATAAATATATTTTGTTATATCTGTTCAGTGTTGCTAAATAAAGGTAATGTTTGTACACAATATTAACATTGACAGTTAGAATAAGGCTAGGTAATACATCGTTTATTCACGTATGACAACTGTAAACTTATATTTGTAATTGAGCAAAGACTAAATTAAGAACAGCCGACGAGTGACGACTAATGAGAACACACTTGGATAATGATAGTTTCAATTAAAATATAGTAATTTGATTGGAACCGATTATTAGTAAAGCGTAAGTACAACTCGTCATGATGTATAATTATAGTCTTTAAAATACTATTATAATGTATTGGTGTATTACAATTAGATTAAATTGAATAGAATTATGTCATATTCAATTTGAAAGTATATTTCATTGGTGCCATTGTTTAGTTCGATTTCTAAGTCTTAAGAATCAAAATGGTTGTAAATACACGTGAAAATACTGACATGTGAGTGAGAAATATAATAAAGAAAGAAAGTTATTATTAGAGTCAGGCAACAATCAACAGGTTGGAGTTGGACTCGTACAACACTCTTCATAGTCTCTAGATTGTTCGTAAACGTTCGCATAACGAATATTTAAGCGTGGTTCCCACTAGAACGCAAGGCAGCGACGACGCAAAGTGTTGTATTGCGTAATCATAAGTGGGAACCGACGACGCAACAATGCTACAAAAATCGCAGGTTTGATTTCACGCAGGCGGGGGCAAACACAATTATTGGAAGGGCATTTTCTTACGTTGCGTAGGTTGCGTTACGTTGCGTATCTAGTGGGAACCAAGCTTTAGTGCAGTTTATGATTGCTAGGTTATGTTTATATATTTATGAATAGCCTAGTATTGTATGCTTAGTTGTCTTGATATATGGTTTATTAAAATGCCAATAGTGATGATTTAGTTGCAATAATTATTATTATAAGTTTGTAAAACAATATAATTATAGTTAATTATTGAAGAAAATAATTATGCGGTATTGTGTAATATATTTATTTAATTCTTTAAGTCTGTATTTGTGATACAAAATGTATGATTTATTTTTAATAAAAATAGATTGTTGATCGTTGTAAAATATATGCGCATATATAGCAATATTATTGCATAATAACAGTATTTTAAAAAGTGCGTATTTTGGCCATTTTTTGGAAAAAAATCCCTGTACTATAGTAAGAGTAACCCATTATTCGACTCTGCGCATGTTTATTATGCTATAGTAACCATGTATGTCAAAAGTGGTTACTATAGCACAATTGACATGCGCAGAACCCATTATTTGACTCTGCCCATGTTTATTATGCTATAGTAACTATTTATGTCAAAAGTGGTTACTATAGATATTATGCTATAGTAACCATTTATGTCAAAAGTGGTTACTATAGCACAATTGACATGCGCAGAACGCATTATTCGACTCTGCGCATGTTTATTATGCTATAGTAACCATTTATGTCAAAAGTGGTTACTATAGCACAATTGACATGCGCAGAACCCATTATTCGTCTCTGCACATGTTTAGTATGCTATAGTAACCAATTATATCAAAAAATAAAAGGGTCGAAAATCGGTCATTTTTCGTAAATTTCCTTGTACTATAGTACAGGGATTTTTTCAAAAAAGGGCCAATTTTCGAACTTTTTATTTATCGATAAAACTGGTTACTATAGCACAATTGACATGCGCAGAACGCATTATTCGACTCTGCGCATGTTTATTATGCTATAGTAACCATTTATGTCAACAGTGGTTACTATAGCACAATTGAAATGCGCAGAACCAATTATTCGTCTCTGCGCATGTTTATTATGCTATAGTAACCATTTATATAAAAAAATAAAGGGTCGAAAATCGGTCATTTTTCGTAAATTTCCCTGTACAGGGATTTTTTCAAAAAAGGGCCAATTTTCGAACTTTTTATTTATCGATAAAACTGGTTACTATAGCACAATTGACATGCGCAGAACGCATTATTCGACTCTGCGCATGTTTATTATGCTATAGTAACCATTTATGTCAACAGTGGTTACTATAGCACAATTGACATGCGCAGAACCCATTATTCGACTCTGCGTATGTTTATTATGCTATAGTAACCATTTATATCACAAAATAAAAGGGTCGAAAATCGGTCATTTTTCGAAAATTTTTGTGTACTATAGTACAAGGATTTTTTTTAAAAAAAGGCAAATTTTTGACCTTTTTATTTTTCGATAAAACTGGTTACTATAGCACAATTGACATGCGCAGAACGCATTATTCGACTCGGCGCATGTTTATTATGCTATAGTAACCATTTATGTCAATAGTGGTTACTATAGCACAATTGACATGTGCAGAACCCATTATTCGACTCTGCGCATGTTTATTATGCTATAGTAACCAATTATATCAAAAAATAAAAGGGTCGAAAATCGGTCATTTTTCGAAAATTTCCCTGTACTATAGTACAGGGATTATTTAAAAAAAAAGCCAATTTTCAAGCTTTTTATTTTTCGATAAAACTGGTTACTATAGCACAATTGACATGCGCAGAACGCATTATTCGACTCTGCGCATGTTTATTATGCTATAGTAACCATTTATGTCAACAGTGGTTACTATAGCACAATCGAAATGCGCAGAACCAATTATTCGTTTCTGCGCATGTTTATTATGCTATAGTAACCATTTATATCAACAAATAAAAGGGTCGAAAATCGGTCATTTTTCGTAAATTTCCCTGTACTATAGTACAGGGATTTTTTCAAAAAAGGGCCAATTTTCGAACTTTTTATTTATCGATAAAACTGGTTACTATAGCACAATTGACATGCGCAGAACGCATTATTCGACTCTTCGCATGTTTATTATGCTATAGTAACCATTTATGTCAACAGTGGTTACTATAGCACAATTGAAATGCGCAGAACCAATTATTCGTCTCTGCGCATGTTTATTATGCTATAGTAACCATTTATATAAAAAATAAAGGGTCGAAAATCGGTCATTTTTCGTAAATTTCCCTGTACAGGGATTTTTTCAAAAAAGGGCCAATTTTCGAACTTTTTATTTATCGATAAAACTGGTTACTATAGCACAATTGACATGCGCAGAACGCATTATTCGACTCTGCGCATGTTTATTATGCTATAGTAACCATTTATGTCAACAGTGGTTACTATAGCACAATTGACATACGCAGAACCCATTATTCGACTCTGCGTATGTTTATTATGCTATAGTAACCATTTATATCACAAAATAAAAGGGTCGAAAATCGGTCATTTTTCGAAAATTTCCGTGTACTATAGTACAAGGATTTTTTTTAAAAAAAGGCAAATTTTCGACCTTTTTATTTTTCGATAAAACTGGTTACTATAGCACAATTGACATGCGCAGAACGCATTATTCGACTCGGCGCATGTTTATTATGCTATAGTAACCATTTATGTCAAAAGTGGTTACTATAGCACAATTGACATGCGTGGGAACCATTATTCGACTCTGCGCATGTTGATTATGCTATAGTAACCATTTATATCAAAAAAATAAAAGGGTCGAAAATCGGTCATTTTTCGAAAATTTTCCTGTACTATAGTAGAGGGATTTTTTCGTAAAATTGCCAATTTTCGACCTTTTTACTTTTCGATAAAACTGGTTACTATAGCACAATTGACATGACCAGAACCCATTACTCGACTCTGCGCATGTTTATTATGCTATAGTAACCATTAATTGCCTAAGTCACACAGCTGACTTAGGCAGAAACACAAAAAAACGATCTGAGCATGTGCAAATGTATATAAAAGCACTCAGATAATGTACAGAGGGCAGTATATTGATATAAGCAGGGAGTTAGGCAGATCATAAGTCAGCTCTCCTTAATTGCCTAAGTCACACAGCTGACTTGGGCAGAAACACAAAAAAATATAGTATATTGATATAAACAGTGAGTTAGGCAGAAAAACAAAAACATGACTTAGACACTTTTGTTATGAGGCTGTCGATATCATCTATATACAAAAAATGCTACCTTTAAGTAACAAAATTTAATAGCATCAGCTCTTCAGATTAAAATTAAAACTGATGATTTTAGAAAGGGAAAGTAGCAATAAAAGAGTAAGAATTTGTAACAAATGGGTTAAAAAATATACTATAAAAATGTATTTCTTATTTTATTAAAAAAATCATGAGTCTCCTTTCCTTAATTGCCTAAGTCACACAGCTGACTTAGGCAGAAACACAAAAAACGATCTGAGCATGTGCAAAATGTATATAAAAGCACTCAGATAGTGTACAGAGGGCAGTATAATGATATAAGCAGTGAGTTAGGCAGATCATAAGTCAGCTCTCCTTAATTGCCTAAGTCACACAGCTGACTTGGGCAGAAACACAAAAAAATATAGTCTATTGATATAAGCAGTGAGTTAGGCAGAAAAACAAAACAAAAATTATGTCTTATACACTTTTGTTATGAGACTGTCGATATCATCTATATACAAAAAATGCTACCTTTAAGTAACAAAATTTAATAGCATCAGCTCTTCAGATTAAAATTAACACTGATGAATTTAGAAAAGGAAAGTAGCAATAAAAGAGAAAGAATTTGTAACAAATGGGTTAAAAAATATACTATAAAAATGTATTTCTTATTTTATTAAAAAAATCATGAGTCTCCTCTCCTTAATTGCCTAAGTCACACAGGTGACTTAGGAAGAAACACAAAAAACGATCTGAGCATGTGCAAATGTATATAAAAGCACTCAGATAGTGTACAGAAGGCAGTATAATGATATAAGCAGTGAGTTAGGCAGATCATAAGTCAGCTCTCCTTAATTGCCTAAGTCACACAGCTGACTTAGGCAGAAACACACAGAATATAGTATATTGATATAAGCAGGGAGTTAGGCAGATCATAAGTCAGCTCCCCTTAATTGCCTAAGTCACACAGCTGACTTGGGCAGAAACACAAAAAATATAGTATATTGATATAAGCAGTGAGTTAGGCAAAAAAAAAAGAAAAATTATGACTTAGACACTTTTGTTATGGGGCTGTCGATATCATCTATATACAAAAAATTCTACCTTTAAGTAACAAAATTTAATAGCATGAGCTATTCAGATTAAAATTAACACTGATGATTTTAGAAAAAGAAAGAAGCAATAAAAGAGAAAGAATTTGTAACAAATGGGTTAAAAAATATACTATAAAAATGTATTTCTTATTTTATTTAAAAAATCATGAGTCTCCTCTCCTTAATAATTGCCTAAGTCACACAGCTGACTTAGGCAGAAACACAAAAAAACGATCTGAGCATGTGCAAATGTATATAAAAGCACTCAGATAATGTACAGAGGGCAGTATAATGATATAAGCAGTGAGTTAGGCAGACCATAAGTCAGCTCTCCTTAATTTCCTAAGTCACACCGCTGACTTAGGCAGAAACACACAAAATATAGTATATTGATATAAGCAGGGAGTTAGGCAGATCATAAGTTAGCTCTCCTTAATTGCCTAAGTCACACAGCTGACTTGGGCAGAAACACAAAAAAATATAGTCTATTGATATAAGCAGTGAGTTAGGCAGAAAAACAAAACAAAAAGTATGTCTTATACACTTTTGTTATGAGACTGTCGTTATCATCTATATACAAAAAATGCTACCTTTGTAACCAAATTTAATAGCATCAGCTCTTCAGATTAAAATTAAAACTGATGATTTTAGAAAGGGAAAGTAGCAATAAAAGAGTAAGAATTTGTAACGAATGGGTTAAAAAATATACTATAAAATTGTATTTCTTATTTTATTAAAAAAATCATGAGTCTCCTCTCTTTAATTGCCTAAGTCACACAGCTGACTTAGGCAGAAACACAAAAAACGATCTGAGCATGTGCAAATGTATATAAAAGCACCCAGATAGTGTACAGAGGGCAGTATAATGATATAAGCAGTGAGTTAGGCAGATCATAAGTCAGCTCTCCTTAATTGCCTAAGTCACACAGCTGACTTAGGCAGAAACACACAGAATATAGTATATTGATATAAGCAGGGAGTTAAGCAGATCATAAGTCAGCTCCCCTTAATTGCCTAAGTCACACAGCTGACTTGGGCAGAAACACAAAAAATATAGTATATTGATATAAGCAGTGAGTTAGGCAAAAAAACAAAACAAAATTATGACTTAGACACTTTTGTTATGAGGCTGTCGATATCATCTATATACAAAAAATTCTACCTTTGTAATCAAATTTAATAGCATGAGCTCTTCAGATTTAAATTAACACTGATGAATTTAGACAAGGAAAGTAGCAATAAAAGAGAAAGAATTTGTAACAAATGGGTTAAAAAATATACTATAAAAATGTATTTCTTATTTTATTAAAAAAATAATGAGTCTCCTCTCCTTAATTGCCTAAGTCACACAGCTGACTTAGGCAGGAACACAAAAAACGATCTGAGCATCTGCAAATGTATATAAAAGCACTCAGATAGTGTACAGAGGGCAGTATAATTATATAAGCAGTGAGTTAGGCAGATCATAAGTCAGCTCTCCTTAATTGCCTAAGTCACACAGCTGACTTAGGCAGAAACACACAGAATATAGTATATTGATATAAGCAGGGAGTTAGGCAGATCATAAGTTAGCTCTCCTTAATTGCCTAAGTCACACAGCTGACTTGGGCAGAAACACAAAAAAATATAGTCTATTGATATAAGCAGTGAGTTAGGCAGAAAAACAAAAAACAAATTATGACTTAGACACTTTTGTTATGAGGCTGTCGATATCATCTATATACAAAAAATGCTACCTTTGTAACCAAATTTAATAGCATGAGCTCTTCAGATTTAAATTAACACTGATGAATTTAGACAAGGAGAGTAGCAATAAAAGAGAAAGAATTTGTAACAAATGGGTTAAAAAATATACTATAAAAATGTATTTCTTATTTTATTAAAAAAATCATGAGTCTCCTCTCCTTAATTGCCTAAGTCACACAGCTGACTTAGGCAGAAACACAAAAAACGATCTGAGCATCTGCAAATGTATATAAAAGCACTCAGATAGTGTACAGAGGGCAGTATAATTATATAAGCAGTGAGTTAGGCAGATCATAAGTCAGCTCTCCTTAATTGCCTAAGTCACACAGCTGACTTAGGCAGAAACACACAGAATATAGTATATTGATATAAGCAGGGAGTTAGGCAGATCATAAGTCAGCCCCCCTTAATTGCCTAAGTCACACAGCTGACTTGGGCAGAAACACAAAAAATATAGTATATTGATATAAGCAGGAGTTAGGCAGATCATAAGTCAGCTCTCCTTAATTGCCTAAGTCACACAGCTGACTTGGGCAGAAACACACACAAATATATATATCATCTATATACAAAAAATGCTACCTTTGTAACCAAATTTAATAGCATCAGCTCTTCAGATTAAAATTAAAACTGATGATTTTAGAAAGGGAAAGTAGCAATAAAAGAGTAAGAATTTGTAACGAATGGGTTAAAAAATATACTATAAAATTGTATTTCTTATTTTATTAAAAAAATCATGAGTCTCCTCTCTTTAATTGCCTAAGTCACACAGCTGACTTAGGCAGAAACACAAAAAACGATCTGAGCATGTGCAAATGTATATAAAAGCACCCAGATAGTGTACAGAGGGCAGTATAATGATATAAGCAGTGAGTTAGGCAGATCATAAGTCAGCTCTCCTTAATTGCCTAAGTCACACAGCTGACTTAGGCAGAAACACACAGAATATAGTATATTGATATAAGCAGGGAGTTAAGCAGATCATAAGTCAGCTCCCCTTAATTGCCTAAGTCACACAGCTGACTTGGGCAGAAACACAAAAAATATAGTATATTGATATAAGCAGTGAGTTAGGCAAAAAAACAAAACAAAATTATGACTTAGACACTTTTGTTATGAGGCTGTCGATATCATCTATATACAAAAAATTCTACCTTTAAGTAACAAAATGTAATAGCATGAGCTCTTCAGATTAAAATTAACACTGATGATTTTAGAAAGGGAAAGTAGCAATAAAAGAGTAAGAATTTGTAACAAATGAGTTAAAAAATATACTATAAAAATGTATTTCTTATTTTATTAAAAAAATCATGAGTCTCCTCTCCTTAATTGCCTAAGTCACACAGCTGACTTAGGCAGAAACACAAAAAACGATCTGAGCATGTGCAAATGTATATAAAAGCACTCAGATAGTGTACAGAGGGCAGTATAATGATATAAGCAGTGAGTTAGGCAGATCATAAGTCAGCTCTCCTTAATTGCCTAAGTCACACAGCTGACTTGGGCAGAAACACAAAAAATATAGTCTATTGATATAAGCAGTGAGTTAGGCAGAAAAACAAAACAAAAATTATGTCTTATACACTTTTGTTATGAGGCTGTCGATATCATCTATATACAAAAAATGCTACCTTTAAGTAACACAATTTAATAGCAGCAGCTCTTCAGATTAAAATTAACACTGATGATTTTAGAAAGGGAAAGTAGCAATAAAAGAGAAAGAATTTGTAACAAATGGGTTAAAAAATATACTATAAAAATGTATTTCTTATTTTATTAAAAAAATTATGAGTCTCCTCTCCTTAATTGCCTAAGTCACACAGCTGACTTAGGCAGAAACACAAAAAACGATCTGAGCATGTGCAAATGTATATAAAAGCACTCAGATAGTGTACAGAGGGCAGTGTAATGATATAAGCAGTGAGTTAGGCAGATCATAAGTCAGCTCTCCTTAATTGCCTAAGTCACACAGCTGACTTAGGCAGAAACACAAAAAATATAGTATATTGATATAAGCAGTGAGTTAGGCAGATCATAAGTCAGCTCTCCTTAATTGGTCAAGTCACACAGCTGACTTGGGCAGAAACACAAAAAAATATAGTCTATTGATATAAGCAGTGAGCTAGGCAGAAAAACAAAACAAAAATTATGTCTTATACACTTTTGTTATGAGACTGTCGATATCATCTATATACAAAAAATGCTACCTTTAAGTAACAAAATTTAATAGCATCAGCTCTTCAGATTAAAATTAACACTGATGAATTTAGAAAAGGAAAGTAGCAATAAAAGAGAAAGAATTTGTAACAAATGGGTTAAAAAATATACTATAAAAATGTATTTCTTATTTTATTAAAAAAATCATGAGTCTCCTCTCCTTAATTGCCTAAGTCACACAGCTGACTTAGGCAGAAACACAAAAAACGATCTGAGCATGTGCAAATGTATATAAAAGCACTCAGATAGTGTACAGAGGGCAGTATAATGATATAAGCAGTGAGTTAGGCAGATCATAAGTCAGCTCTCCTTAATTGCCTAAGTCACACAGCTGACTTATGCAGAAACACACAGAATATAGTTTATTGATATAAGCAGGGAGTTAGGCAGATCATAAGTCAGCTCCCCTTAATTGCCTAAGTCACACAGCTGACTTGGGCAGAAACACAAAAAATATAGTATATTGATATAAGCAGTGAGTTAGGCAAAAAAACAACAAAAAATTATGACTTAGACACTTTTGTTATGGGGCTGTCGATATCATCTATATACAAAAAATTCTACCTTTAAGTAACAAAATTTAATAGCATGAGCTCTTCAGATTAAAATTAACACTGATGATTTTAGAAAAGGAAAGTAGCAATAAAAGAGAAAGAATTTGTAACAAATGGGTTAAAAAATATACTATAAAAATGTATTTCTTATTTTATCAAAAAAATCATGAGTCTCCTCTCCTTAATTGCCTAAGTCACACAGCTGACTTAGGCAGAAACACAAAAAAACATCTGAGCATGTGCAAATGTATATAAAAGCACTCAGATAATGTACAGAGGGCATTATAATGATATAAGCAGTGAGTTAGACAGGTCATAAGTCAGCTCTACTTAATTGCCTAAGTCACACAGCTGACTTAGGCAGAAACACACAAAATATAGTATATTGATATAAGCAGGGAGTTAGGCAGATCATAAGTCAGCTCTCCTTAATTGCCTAAGTCACACAGCTGACTTGGGCAGAAACACAAAAAAATATAGTATATTGATATAAGCAGTGAGTTAGGCAGAAAAAAAAAAAAAATTATGACTTAGACACTTTTGTTATGGGGCTGTCGATATCATCTATATACAAAAAAATTCTACCTTTAAGTAACAAAATTTAATAGCATCAGCTCTTCAGATTAAAATTAAAACTGATGATTTTAGAAAGGGAAAGTAGCAATAAAAGAGTAAGAATTTGTAACAAATGGGTTAAAAAATATACTATAAAAATGTATTTCTTATTTTATTAAAAAAATCATGAGTCTCCTCTCCTTAATTGCCTAAGTCACACAGCTGACTTAGGCAGAAACACAAAAAACGATCTGAGCATGTGCAAATGTATATAAAAGCACTCAGATAATGTACAGAGGGCAGTATAATGATATAAGCAGTGAGTTAGGCAGATCATAAGTCAGCTCTCCTTAATTGCCTAAGTCACACAGCTGACTTAGGCAGAAACACACAGAATATTTTTAAATCTCAATTATTTTGCAATAATATTGCAATATATGCACATATTATATTACGTTAAAACACCATCTTATAAAATCATAAATATTAACAAATTATGTCAAAAAAATAAAATGGTGGAACATTGGTTATTTAAAAAATATTTCCCTGTGCATTTTTTTTAAATGGCCAAAATATAGACTTTTTAAAATTCAATTATTATGCAATAATATTGCCATACACATATATTGCGTTATCATAATCTTATAGGGTCACATAGTAACCAGTTATGTCAAAAAATAAAAGGATCGTAATGTTGTCATTTTCTGACAAATTCCCTGTAGGCATACATGACTCAAATATCGACTTCTTGTTCTATTTTTATGCAATAATATATATATGTGCATGTATTGTGTTATCATCATGTTATAGAGCCATACTAATTAGTTATGTCAAAACATTAATGGGCTGGAATTTGACAATTTTTCGACATATTTTTTTCACATGCAGTCTCAAACATCATCATTTATTTCATCATTTAAATCATTTAATAATATTATTATTAATAAATAATCTTAGAATGGTACAGATATAAATCACAAAATATTTATTTCTAAACTTCTTAAATATTTCTATTTGCTCATCTTACTAAACTACGATCAATTGAAAACAACATATTTGTTTATTACAATATTTTGACATCAACATTTAAAGTAAATTGATATTACTAGAGGATGAGCTCGCTTCGCTCGCTCCCCCTCTAGGAAGTGTAGACGATGGTTCTCGGAATGATAATGTTCTCCTTATACATTTTCTGTCGGTTACCATTATTGAAAATGCTTGACATTCGTAAAACTAAACTACTTTGTTTCACAGTGTTTTAGATGATTAATAACATTTTAAAGTATAGTTTTTATTGTTTGGTAGGGCCCTTTGGGGAGGCGGAGGTCATTTGAGGGAGGTGCTTATTCGAGGGATATATGTTAAATTTTTTAGTTCTAATAATATGGTAACATTTATAATCAAATGAAATCCTCTCATAGATATGAAAAGTGTTAAAAAAGAATAACAAATGCTTGGTAAATTGCAGATAACAGTGCGGTGAATTCTACTACAAATAGTATAATTGTGTTATTATAAATATGTGGATGGACGTTTATTAGATAGTTGGGTTGGGGGGGGGGGGGTTATTATTCAAAGTGATGTTTTATTGGAGAGGCGTTTATTCAAATGAATACCATCCTAATAATTATTAATACATTATTTAATTTAATCATCTTTTGAAACTAACGGCCGTGCCAGAGTGGGCCCAAGAAAGAAGACATCACGGCTTGCAACATGGGCAGACATCTCGGTCCTAACGGGACACAGGAAGATAGCCTACAGTTATTCCTGCAAGCTTACTCAATAAAATTCAGCTATCGGGATTTCACTCGAAAAATGTCTTATCAAATCTCCCTATGTAATTTTATAATACTATTCCCCACAATATATTCTGATTCTTTATGGCGTATATTTAATTTGATCTTTATTAATTTGCAGTATAATTCCTATTATTTAACTACTGTACCTTCACACACGTGTGGTATGTTTTAAAATAAACAAAAAACTGAAATGGCTATGATTAATGGCCAATTTTTTTTTCGTCTTCCAAAGGGACACTGTATTGATTGATGGAAAGTGCCTGTTTCCAGTCACCTTTAGGGTCAAATCTATTATTTTAACTGCTCCCTTGTGTATAAAAGAGAGAAAATATTTGAAACTAAGGTGAACTTATCTTAAACCCGGAAATTACTTTGACCGGGAAGAATTGAAATTGAGAGGAAAATCCAATGTTGAAATCATAAATGTTGTTAAAAAACTCTTTATAATATCTTCCTAAGATATAAATATGGAACAATAGCGTCGGCGTGCACACTAATGTTATCAAATCTACGTTTCGCGGTACATCTCGGATAGATAAGGTAGGTATCCAAGGCGGAGATTTGTAGAGAAGTTTTTGCATTGTGCTCGCCTATGTCAGAATTAACCATAATTTATATATAGATAGTCTATCGTGTATAATACGGTATGTATACAAATTAGCAAATGCTTTTAGATAATTGTAGCATCGAAAGACTAAATAAACTGTTATAATAGAAAATAATAAATAAAGGTAAAAAATTAGATGTGTATAATATGTTATCTAGGCTACTTTATATATATCATAATACGTCAATGGTTAATTAAATTTGAGCATAACCGCACTAAGCGCAGCCTCAACCATCGTCTCGGTAAACTGCGGAAAATATTCTAAAATCTTCGAAAGCAGCTGTTCTCTGGATTGCATACCTTCGGCAACAAGTTGATGTTCTTCATCCTCGTACAAGAACGTTGAATCCTTAAATCCATAAAGTTTATCATCTTTAAATGCAATACATCTAAATGATTTTAAGAAAGGGCAGCTGTGAACTCCTGGAATCGTATACATCTCACTCATTACTGGTTGTATATAATCAAGATCACGTGGTGTTATCGGCATGTCCATAAACTCGTTCCACGCTTTACTGTCAATATTTACCGGGTATTCTTCCCGTTTATGATGTTTATGTAGTCGAGTTATTACGTCACCGTTACGTACAAACTTGAAATACAAAAATCCAACGTGATACACGGGGGATTCCAGATCGAAATTCAATGGTATAGGATCCCATGTGGGATACGCAATACCAACATCTGCTAGGTGTAGATCCCCCTGTTTGGTCAAATCGCGTACAAAGGTACATAAGTGATTATTGTCGGATTTCATTATGGCGCAACTAGTATGGAACACGTCGTAACCAATCTTTTCAAGTAATATTTTCATAAATTGGTTCATTGAGTAACACCGACCACCTTTCTTTTCGAACAGATCTTTCTTAATTTCTTCAAACGTTGGTAATCTTCTTTCCGTTGGTTTAGTACTAAGAGTGATGATATTTTGAAACGGCTGAGTTTGCAGAAATTTACGGAGTATTTCTCTGAGAAGATCAAATTTGTTTTCTTTAAACCTCTTGACCGCGTCTTTGATTTCTAAAACATCTTTTAAAAATCCGTCGACTTCGCGATCAGATAAAGTCAACATTTTTCTTTATTGTTAGCTGAAAGAAAATTATGTAAATGTGACGTCACTTGCTTCATAAATCTAGATTTTATCAAGCTCTTGTACTCTGTATTTGTATTAAACATTGAATGGAGATAAGTGGGTCAAAGTAAGGTCAATGTATCCGCGAGATTGTTGTCAATTATAGATGAAATTATTCTATTTGAATGTGAAGGAAGCCGTTGCACGTTTCCAAAGCTTTGGCGAAAAGTGTAATAAGAGAAGAAATAAATTATTCAACGTTGACTATATCAACTAATTCTGATAGAATTATTATTCATACTTTTGCTAAATTTATTACATAAACGTAAAAGAGCATTATAATGCTTATAATACTAGTAAACAAAGAATAGAAAAATATTCAAAAGACAAATGCTGTCAATTCTAGGAACGATCTGTGTACTGCAAAAACATGATTCTCAACTTCAGGAGTACTACTGTATTCATATGCCTACACGGTAGGCCTACTATCCTCCTCGTGAATATTGATGGAGATTCTATATATTTGTTAATTTGAAAAAAATACGACAACTTGATATCTGCGTCTACATCATCATTTCATTACTTCAAAGCCTAGTATGCTGGTATTTCAGACTACCCTGCTGTATACTATTTCATAGCCTATGTTATGCTATTTCATAGCCTATACGATATATTACTTCATAGCCTACGTTATACTATTGTAGCCTACATGTTTTATTCGTACTTACCTCGATTCAATACGTTTATTCAACTTAATTCAATTCCTCTCGTCGTACGAGTGCTTACAAACGCCCGGGCCTAACTGTGTAGTTTCTAATCTCCGTTCAAGTAATGACGAATGCAAATGCTATCCTAATATATAAATAATGATAAGTAATGCAAACCATGAAAGGGAGGCTTAAACTGTCGTTTTGTTTTCACCAAGGCTGCTGGCTACAAATACCTCTACATCCGCTTGGATTTCTTTGAAATACCTCTCGTGGGATACTTGTCATTGCGCGCGCCAAGGAGAAACAGGATAATTTCTTTGAAATATCTCTCGTGGGATACTTGCCATTGCCAAGGAGTATTACTAAACAGGATAATAATCAATCTTCGTTATTATAATACTGAATTATTCATTATTATATTATTCATTCATTTAATTCAATAAAATAAATGTAAATAAATTCATCTCGTAGGTATAACAAACATTTCTTTTTGTAAAAACGTTCTGCAAGTTCGTATATAATTTATTGGTGTTTACAAAAAGAAAATATATATATTATAATTACAGTATAATGATTCCTAAAATATTAGATGCATACCGTATTTATATTTGTGTGGTGATGATGACGAATTTTAATGTAGTCTAATGATGAGGACAGCGATGAAATTAAATACCTCTCCTCTGCTGCGTACGCAAATATTATATTGTTATGTTTGCGTGTGTTGAAACAAGGGTACCGTTTTATATAAATACAAAGAAACGATCTCTTCTTTAATGTATGAAATAAATTTAATCAATTTCTTAATGGCAAGAATGTCATGTTAGTATACATTAAGTGCGAAGTCATCAGATGTCCTCTTCATCATTGAAATAATGTGACCATCCTTAAAGGCGTTGCTCAGCCTCCTTTCCAATGTATACCCGAATGACGTCATCTGAAAAGGTAAAACGATATGGTAGTTCCACACTGGCCAATTTCTAAACATTACTGAACTTCATTACTTATAACAATATTAATAATAATATCTCACAAAAGGACGTACGCACAACGAAATTAAGTTGACCAATAACAAGAGACAGCTCTGAAGATCAAATCACTTGCGTTGCGCGTACGTTGCGTCCTAGTAGGAACCAAGCCCAGCGATGGATTAACCGTCGCTTGTGATTGGTCAACTCAAAATATTGTCAAACCGTTTTGTTTGTCTCTCTATCTTTTTTCATTGATGTAATTAGGGGAGGAGTGGTAGTCTCGTATTTTGTGACCCTGTGTTTCAATTCTGGTTTGGTGGAGTTCACCCCTACTATTACCTGTTCATATAATTCTTGATCCTCTGCACGTGACTGGTCTATGGTGTTTCCTATCTGGTTCTTTTCGGCAATATTCTTGTTCTTATCTGTTTTCAGAATTGGTGGTTTTGTAACAATTGTTACGATGTTGGCTATAAGAAAGAAAATATAATTAATAAAAATTGGTAACAAATCTGACAAATTTCACCCCGACATACATACTGTAAGGAGTGGTACACACAGGAAGAGTAAAAGTACAATTTTAATTAATTTACTCTTCCCTGGATCATCACAAAATACTGAAAGCTCTATTTTAACCGCTCACTTCATCGATGCACATTCTATAGTTTTTGTTTGCTGTTGGTGGAAGAATATTTAATCAACCAAATATACAGTGCCGATATCGGAACGGAAAACATGCTCTATTTAAAAATAAAATTCCTTTTGTCTACGTTAAGTAAGTCAACTTCTACTAGGCGAATTTGTTAGCGCGAATCAAAAGCGTCATTTTTTACGCATTCGTATTCATGTTTCCATCTTCCAAATTCCTCTCTACGCAAGCGTAAAAGCTGACACTTTAGATTCGCGCGAACAAATTCAAATAGTGGAAAATCGGCTTTACCTTGGCCGTAGTTCATGCTTGGACGAGGTTGTGATTTAATATTATTGTCTGTAGCTCTATGTTGGTTCCTCCTCAGCATACTTACTGCTTTTTTGGAGAGTATATTTTGAGGTGAAGAAACTGATCGTTTATACTGAAGATAATCTCTCTGCTTCATTTCTTCAGATTGTTTATGTAAATTATATTTCTAAAAGAAAAACGGTTTTATTTCAAAAAGTACATCGAGTGATACATAGAGGGGAATGGAAATAAATAATTATCACAACTTCACAAGGACATACGTAAATCAACTATTTTGACCAATCACAACACGGTGGATCAACCGAATTGTCACTTATGATTGCTTAACTTTGGTTTTCAAAAGCCAATGGTTGTTAACAAATATCGTACATACTTTTTGATGTGAACAATTATTGGCGGATTCTTCATACGATGAAGGCTCTCTCGTGAAAAGCATCTTACAATCTAGTCTGACATCCTTTGTCTTTTGGCATTCATTACATATTAGAGCTGAACAGTCAGTTGGCGCATCATCGGCTATGGAAACAGTGTGTATATTTGTTAACACGTTTTAAAAAAGGCAAATTTGCTATTTTTAATTCAAAATAAAACTAGGACTTATTAAAGCTTGGTTCCCACTTGAACGCAAAGCAAGGACATCAGCCCATCCTAAAGCTTGGTTCCCACTAGAAGGCAACTCAATGACGTAAGCACAAGATAATTAATTTGACCAACCACAACCGATAGATTATTCGAACTGACACTTGTTATTGGTCAACTCACTTGTGTTTCGCCTACTGCGTTGCGTCCTATAGTGGAAACCAAGCTTACAGTTTTGTTCAATTTGAATTGTGTGTGCAAGCAAATAAACACACACACATAATATACAAAAGACGCTTCAAACCACCAAATACGAATCATTTGGATAAAGTAATACCAGCATGTTAAAATAATGGTTCAGTTATTATACCTGCAGTATACTTGTTCATGCTATTCTCTGTGTTCCTAGAATGTGGAGATTGGTGATTAACGATTAAAGTCTGACGAGAACTGGTACCGGTTTTAGGACGGAGTACTCGACGTGAACTGTTACCGGTTTTAGGACGGTATGTACGTCTTGAACTGTTACCGGTGTCGACACGTTTCGAAACAACACTAACAAGTTAATAGTGACACAATACGTCAGGGTGAATATTTTGCAAAAATAACAAAACAGAAAAAAAAAGCATTTGAATAAGTTAAGCAAAGCAGTTATCGATAATGCTTGGTTCCTACTAGAGACGCAACACAACGACGCAATGCAACGTAAGTGATTTGACCACTCACAAGCGATGGATTTATTCGACTGTTGATTATCATTGATCCTTGCGTTGCGTCCGAGTGGGAACCTAACTTTAGAGCCGTCTCCTTTGATTTAGGCTTATTGCCTTTATTTCATACCTTATATCACCTTCTGGAAATGTCTGATGTATGTTGTTTTTAGATATCAAAATCTTGACCTTATTGTCTTTATTCTTCTCTTTCTCTTTGCCGGCGGCGGATCCCGCTCTCCTCTGCCAACATATCCGTTGCGGCATAGAGCTTTGTAAGCCATTCGGGGTCGATAATGGAACCTCATTCTCATAGGGTACAGGCGTCATTGACACTACAGTAGGGGTCTTGGTTTGGTGCCTAGAAACAGGCCTGGACAGTTGATCTGTGCTTGAAACTGGACTGGATACATCTCGATCAGTATTTTCAACGCAGACTTCTTTGACTCGACCATTATAACGAACATTTGATTCTTTTAATTTGATTTCAAGTTTTGGTTTAAATTCATCTAACTTAGTATCAGCATTCCCAGCATTTGGATTAGTATACATTGTGGAGCTAAGTTGGTAACCATGTTTGAATGTTTTATTCATGTTAACAACATTGATTTCCTTCGAACGTATGCTTCCATGGTTAGTTTGCAGTGGCTTTGTATTGTAGATGTCTGGTGATGGAGTAAGCCGACATTTAGGGGTGAATGATGGCCTCAGAATCGCCTTGAAATTTCTATTTTTTTCATCTGCAATTTCAACCGCAGCTAACATCGCTAGAGTTGCTTGAGGTTTTGGATACGTTTCCTGCGCTGTTTTACCCGTATCTGCTAATTTATTACGTGATTTCGAACATTGCCATTTCTGTCCCCTTAAGTGTTCTTCTCTATATGTCTGTGTTTTGCTTGCACGACAGGTTGCCGTTGTTTTCGGTCGCCGATATCGTTTCTCGTTACTTTTCGTGTTATTGTAATTTCTCGCTATTACGTTATTTACCGTTGTGGCATTTCCGATTGGTTTTGTCTAAAGAAAATAAAACATGACTATTGCGTTAAAAAGGAACCGGTAAATGAGCAACATCAAACTTTTGATGTCAGTTGCAAATGCAGAATATCTTATTAAAATATATTGTGTTTGTCGCTAGATATGTAATTTATTGTTTTTGTATTGATTGAATTATATTTATTTCATTTTATTGATTGATTGTATTGATTGTATGTTCATTCACATTATTCAGCAATATATATATTTTTGTTACATAGAATATTGCAGGGATCTTACAGAGAAAAGTAATTGTCTGTAGTATAGTCATAAGACCCATTGAAGAAAAAAAAATATCACAAGAAAAACATGAAATAAAGTTTTAAAGGTACAAAAAATATGTTGATTTGTTAATGTTGATATCATGATACACCAAACTTCTCAATTAATAAAAGATAATTAAAACACTTACCTTATTTCCTGTGGGTGGGCAGATTGCTGTCCTGGGTCTTCTATTGTCCCTTAAAAATAGCAAAAACAAAACATTTAAAAAACCAATTATTTTGTCATTTTAGCAATCACAAGCGATGGATTATTCAAACTGTCGCTTGTCTGGTGAACTCGCTTGCGTTGCGCGTATGTCCTTGCGTTGCGTCTCTAGTGGGAACCAAGCTTAACTTGGTTCAATGTTTAAATCGTTTAAAGTCTTTTTCGGCAAATCACTCCCTACACATCCTAACAGTCATTCATGGCATGCTCATGTTTTTCTGAGCGTGCGTAGAATGACCTTTCGACTCAACAGCTGCGCATTCGCGTTGTGAAAACGAAATGTCGGTATTGAATACACACATTGACACATACCTTTTGGTTTCACTGCCACTACTTAGAACTGCAAGCTCAAACGATAGTTTGTCGATGGGTTGCCTATAAATATTTAAGCAATAAACATTTTTAATACAAACCGGGTATTTTGAATAATAGACACAATGTATTTCAACTGCAGAAGAAGACTCTATTAAAGCTTGGTTCCAATTCCCGTTCCAATTAGAGACGCAACGCAACGTAAAAGATTTGACCAATCATAAGTGATGGATTATTCGAACAATGGCTTGTCATTGGTCAACTCGCTTGGGTTGCGCGTACGTCATTACGTCTCTAAGGGGACCTAACACAGTGTCCCTTTATTAGGGAAGGTTCTACTGTATTTTTAAACATTTTGATTTTAATTGTCAAAAAAATAATATCTAAATAACATTTTGGGAGAGATATATTAAAATGTTATAATCTTCACAAGATGATGGTATGCTTACTTGTTTAACATATGATTGCTGAACTTGACTAATCCCACCACAGCTGGCGTTTTTGGTCGCGGAGATTCTGGAACTTCTAATACAGAATGCATAATCAACATATAGTCAGTCATTTATTGAAATGATGAAACAATTTTCAAAACGATAGTATTTTAAAATGTAATAGACACATCATGTTCGAGATCCATGTCCAGAGAGGTTAATAAAATTACTACCAGCCGGCCATAGTGGTTGATGCAAATGAAAACATCCCATGGGTGAGCGAGAGTATTATGTTTTGGATGTTACATATATAACTTGTGTGTGTATATTTTAGTAGTACGCGTAACTGCTATATGAGCGCTCACTGACTAAACCTAGAGGCCACATAACTCAAGGGGCTCAGAGGATGATTACCCCCAGCGTTGGCGGGCCCATTGGGAGTGCTAAAGCATTTCTCCCTGCATTACTTAGTATAATGGCTAATGGACCTTGGATCCCGGGTTCAAATCCTGTTTTAGTCTCATGACAAAGTATACATTGATAGCCTATCTAAATCAAAACACGTTATAAAACACATTACAACTGGTAATTTACTACCTTGACTGGTGTCGTTATCAGTGGGTACACTTTGTTCTGGTTTCAATATCGATGTATGTTGAACGGTGGGCTTCTGCTTCAGGGTGTGATCACCGTTATTAACACTATGTTTTTTCTGCATGACGTCATCAAGCATGATGTTATAGATGGCGCTGTATTCATCCAACTGGTAATCATTTACTCGCTGTTTAATTTGGTTTACTGGCAATTTCAAATACCCGGACATTTTCTCTAAAACCTAAGAGAAAATACAAGTTAACGGACAATAAATATTCATGCTCTAATTGTTTATTCCAATCCGTATAAACAAAGTAAACAACAACAAGCAATATAAGGAGAAAAGTTACAATAATAATATGTAGCAGAAGATAGTTCTATAATCATTTTGGCACACATGACGTGTCATACGTATACTAACAGACACAAAACAAAATGGTGACTGGTGGCGCTCGTAAAGAAAAACTTTGTACGACATGAACAAGACAATTGGACAAGTTTGATTTCAAAAGGGATCCTAAATGATATTTGGAAAGATAAGTGTAGATGTATTGGAGCCTTAAAACAAATAAAACACCTTCAAACTTGTATTTTTGTCTTTTGGCAGCTGACGATATGATGTAAATAATTCTTTGCCACGATTAGTTATCCAAAGGTGCAATTCTATATCCAGAAGTGGTATTCGTCGTTCCGGGTTAGGCTCAATACATGACGTCAGAAGCTCTTGACAATCTTATGAAAACAAAAATTTATTTTAAAACATTGACCAAAAAAGAGAGAACATTAATACAATTCAAAACCACTGAGTTTAACAGTTTCAGATGTTGTTTTAATCGTGTCTTTTGTGAACGTTTTTACGCATATTCTTGTCTTGTCCTGTGTGGAAGTGGGCTTACTAAGGTCTTCTCATGTCTTTCCTCCTGGAAACATCTATAATGATCGTTCGCACAGAACTCTTTGTCATTTCTTTCCATCAATATGCCAGTTTTTGAAAAATTAAAAATGTACAAACAATTAGTGCTCGATTACCTGTACTGACGTGTTGTAAATCTGCGCCATGTCTGGGTCCTAGTCCAAACTGAATTTGCTGAAGTAAATTTAGTCGTTTGTTCTCACTGTGTGGAGTTGTAAATGGAAGGTGGCCAGTTACCATAGCATACATACATATTCCCCTAAAAGTAAATTAAGACATGAATTAATAAAAAAAAAATCGGAGACCACTTTGGAGACATAAAACAACTTATAAGTTTCTGATATGACAAAATGTGTAAATAATGTGCCTATCACCATTGGTGGTGTCAGGATTTGTCGCGAAGAGGACGCGCGCGTGCACGACAACGTAAAAATCAAATCAAACTCTCCTTCTGGTCGATAGGCCAAACCAGTATCGTCGTGTCAGAACACAAATGTACTATTGAATTTCATAAACTTATTTATTTAAATATTAACTTTAGTTTATCCAAGGAAAAGTGAAATTAATGGATGCCTATGAAATATAAAAAAACACTAAAACATCAAAATGAGTGTGTACTTACATACTCCATATATCAACCTCTGGTCCATAATTTTGGCCAGGTACAAACAGCTCAGGCGCAGCATAATCTGCCGACCCACAATGCGTTTCGAGTTTTTGTCCCCAATCATACGACGTGCTTAATCCAAAGTCTTAAACATAAAATAGGACTTGTATTTATAAATACATATTATACAGGATAAACAAATATCAGGTATATAGATATCTGTTTTACATATAGTCCTGTTTTTTAAAGCAACAGATTCCTAAAAAGACATTAAACGTAGGCTACTAGTAAAACTAAAAGAAAAAGAAAGATAGATATTTACAATATTTAAAAAGGAGTAAAATTAAAGGGATACATAGTATCACATTAGATAGCGACATGTAGAAGATATGAATATTAGTACACTATAACAATAACTACTTTGCGATATTAAACTGTTACATTCATTTATTTGTATATTTCAAATCAACTAGAAATAACAACCTCCAATAATCCACAGTGTTTTAATTACCGGTACTCATACTCCAGTGAATGATGACGAGAACAAAAAAAAAACATACCAACAATTTTGATATTCTTGTGTTTTGCATCCAACATTATGTTTTCCATCTTTAAATCTCTGAAAATGAATTGAAAATGTTAGATGATCGCATTTGAAAACAAATCTTATCTAATATTTTCATCATGGCCATCCCATATCAACATGAACATGGAACGTAGGGTTTCTTCTAGGTGACAAGATACTTAATTACACAAATTGACACACAAGAAAAGATCAAAAAGTTTTCAGCGGGACTCGGGAGATTGAATGTTATTGCTAATGATTTGATGACAATTCAACCTTCCAAATAATATCAAGTTTCAATAGAAAATCTGACTTGTTTAACACTAGGATTAATTACCAAATCCCCGCCTAACTGAGCGTTCTGATAAACGTTTAATATTGAATATGAGGATGGCATATAACGAGGATCCCACGTGAAAACACAATACTCGTATATCGTGTGTCGTTACGTAGATTACAGACGTATTGTGACGTAGCCTGGTGATTTAAGAACGATTAATAAACGAATTATCATCTTGTATTTTGGAGCATCTCAACCGAGGACACATCTCATTCAGGTTTTAGCGCAACTAGCCAAGGTCAAAGTTACATTTTGTATAGCTATACTTTTGCTCAGTTCTAAAGGAGACAGTACATATTTTCTCCTTCTAATCACACTATGCCGACCGTTAGTCTGAGTTCCAGAAAGGCGGAGTTAATTAATATTAGTAAAAAGATAAATATTTTGGGACATATGGCTACTACTGTGGCTGGCACTACTACTTGGGCTTGTATTTTCAAAAATTGAAACTTCGACTGGTGGACTAACCTAAAAAAGACAATAAATACAGACTTGGAATGGCAATGTTAAAATCGTATCTCGACAGTTCTCTGTGTGCAAGCGTACCACATTTTCCCTCTTAAAAGATTATGTTTATGCCTTATATGTACGTTTATGTGCAAACTCCATGATACTATCGACGTCTATGATAGTATTTAGGCCTATTAAATGTTAACATAATAATTACATGTTTCGTAATGTGTTATCAAAAGTACAGTGGCCTAAGAACTACCTGTCGCATCGTAATATTATCGGGAAAATTGAGATGTCAATCAACATGTCAATCAAAAAAATCCTTTAGATGTGAGAGATTATTTTTAAATTGACCATCAAATCAAATCAAATGATTGAAAGACTGACCAGCACTGTCATGACCTTGTCAGTGTGCTGAACGTCCAAAGAGTATTACGCCCTCTATCTTTCGAATGTCACATTCGTATCGCATTTATATACTATACTGTTTAAACTCTCAATTACACAAAGATGCAATATGAAAATAGTCACTTATTACAACTGACATTAACAATCCTACAAAAATATGATACAGAGTTAAAAATGTTGGTATTGTAACGACGTATGCGAGAAAAAAACCAAAGATTATGTTTTACTACTAATTACTATCAAAGTTAAAATTAAGCTCTGTCCACACTATCAAATTTTTTGTGCCAACAAAATGTGATGTGCCCATATATGGACATGATAATGTCATATCACTACCATATTTAAGCATATCACTACCATATTTGGCCACATCACACTTTTTTGTCAAACTAGTTTGATAGTGTAGACAGAGCTTTACATTTCAATCTGTTGAAATACAAGTAAAAAACACACCCACTATTTATATAAAAAATCATTCACAAATTACAAATCTGTCTCCAATTGGATGTACGCACATTAATAAGATGAACCAACAAATTACCTGTCAGCAGCAACCTGGGTTTATGGAACCAACGAATTACCTGTCAGCAACAACCTGGGTTTCACTAATATGTTTCTCTATTGTCACTTAATCACGTTGTTAATTGACAACTGTTTGTTTAGATGGAAGGATTTATGGCATGGCTGATTGATGACCAACATTAATTAGTTAAGAAAGAGAAACTGTGTGTGCATTTATATAAAATAAAAATGTCTACAGCGAATAAAAATAGATTGAGTCATGAGAAACAATCACGTGTTGTTCTGCTCACACATGTCCTAAATGTTAGTTTTATATTTGGCTTGTTTTATTCTGATCATATAATTTGGGTATTATTGATTGGCAAATTTGAGCTACGTTCACATTGAGCCCAGATTTCGATAAAAAAAACAAATAAACATCGTGAAAATAGCGTATAGTATTGCGTTCACACGTCATTGACTCGTACCGGATCCCGTACGGATTTGATCCAGTGCGCGGATTCGACGGAGTGGTGTATCTAAAAATAGTACGGACTTTTCATGGGTCACCGGACAGGATCAAGACTTGATGTGAACTATTACATGTCAATGATTTCACATAACAAGTACAAGTGCACTTATATACAGTACCTTGTAATTCTAAGAAACGAAAGAACGGAGCCTAACCTTGACATCTACAGGAATCCATAGCCTCAAGACCGGACTACTGCAATAGCATAATTACTTTAATCAATCGAAGAAATCTTACACACAACTAAAAACGGAAGTATAAACAAGCGGTTCTCTTTGCCCAGTCCCGTAACGAATGATCCTATCCTACTACTATCAAATAATCATTGAACATTCGTGTCTTTAAAATACAACAGTTACATTCCATCCATCAGCATCTTGTTGTTAGATTGCCTGGCTTGGACAATGTAGTTTAAATCAGAAAAACTCGAAGAAAAAAAACAAACATCGTTAAAACCACCGCGAAGTGTCAAGTGAAACCCGATATAAGACACCACCAACGGCTGAATCAAGTCTTTGGACAAACTTCGGACAAAATCAGCAAATGTCCAAACACCATGGGGTTAAAAATGACCACAATATTTGTACCACCACCAGTGTCACCAAGGGCAATATTAACAGTATGGCGACAAGATCGTTGGCCATGAAAAGTACAGTCATTGTATTAAGCTTGGTTTAAATATGTAGATACTTTCATTCAACAAGTCATCATAGTTTGGGACAGAGATGGGTGGTTACTGATTGCTTCTCGTTCATAATGGGATACATTTAAGAAGACAAATCAGCAGATATAGCTCCTCGAACTTTTCGTGTATGCGAGCAGTTGGAGTAGATCAGCGCCGAATTAGATCTTGCCGATTTTTTACACTAGTAATGCATACATTTTTAATTGTTGATTTTAAACTAAATATATGTTGGTAAACACATAGTTTTCTGTGTATTTACTATTTGTTGTTGGTTTAGGCACATCAATCGGTAAATCAACTCATGACGGCGAGGTCAGGGTCCACAAATTATTTTCTCTACCCCCTGAAATCAAATGGTAAACACACATGGCCTATCAATGACTCCATACACACCTTTTGCTTTAGGTCCCTGGGCTATCACGACTCAGCCTCGACCTACTACCTGCCTGTAACTTATTAAAATCATGTTTTGACCTGAGTTTGTATGTGATTATATGTCAAATTATTTGGTAACATTTTTAGCCAATATATCCGGTTTAATTACGGAGTTATAATTGAGAAATAGGTACACGTGGGAAAAAATATTCAGTATAATACTCACAATATATATATATTTGGCACCATTATTTAAAGGTCTGTCTCCACTATCAAACCAAAGGTGTATGTGTTTAAATATGGTAGTGATAAGCTCAAATATGCATGGTAGTGATATGACCTCATATTGTCCATATGGGCTACAAACCGTAAAAAACTTCATATGGTATATCTTCTAATTTCACTATATTTGTATTGCATGAATAATTTTGATATTTTTTTATGTTAGTCATGTACGATGTGAGTAAAGATGTATAACTTCTTGCGAGGACCCCAGAAATGTAATGTTCTGCATTGACCAACTAGCGTAGCTGTTTAGCCTTGTCTTTTATATTAGTTTTTTTTTAATTATATATGACAGAAATTGAATATAAAAAAATGAAGTTAAATGATTATGTGAAAATACTAATAACAATGACGTCATTAGTACTCCACTGAAGGTATCCATGATGATGGTGTAATCTACACTTTAATCAACAATGACGTCATTTATGATAGCGAGAACAAAACTATAACGGCGGGAGGCAGTGAAGGTTTATTATGTTAGCAGAACAGTCGCCAAGCACACCCATCTCCAGCTGAGTGCATGGGTTCCACACTGGTTGCACATACCTGTCGACTCTGCTAGTACAATGTGTGTGACCGAAGAAAATAATGCCGCGAACAATAATCAATTGCGTGTACTGTATATTGTTAGTAAAGCTCTGTCTATACTATCAAGCTTTATGTGACAATGTGATGTACCCATATGAACACGATGATGTCATATCACTACCATATTTAAGCATATTACTACCATATTTAGGTACGTCACATTTGTTTGTCAAACTAGTTTGATAGTGTAGACAGAGCTTAAGTTACAAACCACCTCACATAGGAATATTATTCAATTCAAGATTGCCAGAAGAAAAGCATTAATATAAGTCAATCAAAGACCCAACGTAACCACCGTGGAGTTCTACACAAACTATAAAAAAAAATAACATACGTCGTTTTATTTTCGGCCACCAAAAAACGAGACCTACATTAGCTACACGCAAACCAACCAGAGCACCTCTTTCAAAGTTATAATTGGAACAGCGATTCGCGTGGGAGATCCCCACAGACTGTTAATTCAATACTCAATCCCATCTCGCCTGTCTAGTGTACAGATAATAAAAGTAAAGACTTTGATAAATTGCGCCCTTTTGGCCCTTAAAGTAACTACTACACCAGGTTTGTGCGGCGTATGCCAGCTCTGTGGATATTGTATAGTAAAAATGTACACACTGTGTGTAACGAAACAGACGAGGGTTGTGACAACGACGATGATGATGATGACACAAGACTATACGATGCATCCATAATTATTGGTGCCATTGATGACAAAGACGACGACGGTATGATGGCATCCATTACGACTGTGGGGCATCCATGACGAGATTGGTGCCATACAATGACGACGACGGTATAATGTATGATGACATCCGCTACGAAGGTGAGGAAACCATGACGATAGTGCCATTAATTGCGACGACGTGTGACGGTATGATGATATTCACTATACGGTAAGGCATCCATGAAAAGGGTGATGACGATAACGGTATTCGTGGCGACCGTGGTTAAATCCATGATAAATATGCATTTTATAGGCATCGATCATTTATCATCGTCGTCAATCAAAATAATTAGACTAAGTTCGAATCCAGTAACCTGGTTTCGTCGGCTGAATTTAATTGTTGACAACACAATATGCGAATCTCTTTGCCACACAATGTGAAATTTCAATAGATTTGAATAGTTTTGGTAAAATAGCAACAGACCAACTTGAAGCAGCAATAAATTATCTAATTTGTTTTGACATAGTTTTGTACATCTTGTTAATGGCTTGTAAATTAGGACAGGTATGGGTAAAAATGTGTCTTGGCTGTTTCCGGCCTCTGCTGTCGGCTGGTGGTCATTGTTTGATAATAAATTACATAATTACACCCATTCATCATAATAAAAGTGGTGCACATAATAAATGTGTTAAATGTTACATATGGGAAGATATCTGTGACTGTCTATTTCCGAAAAGCGTGGTTCCCGCTAGCGACGTAACGTGACGCAACGACGTATCGACGCAAAGTGCTGTATCACAAGTGGGAACCGACGACGCAACAGTGCTGCAAACACCGTAGGTTTGATTTCACGCAGGCGGGGGCAAACACAATTATTAAAAGGGCATTTTCTTACGTTGCGTAGGTTGTGTTACGTTGCGTCGCTAGTGAGAATCACGCTAAACGTGAAATACGAACACATTAGCTGTTGACATTTTTATGGCAAAAATCTATAAATAGAAAAGGTAATTATTAACACAACTTGTTAAAAACATTTCTCGGAAACATTATATGAATACATTATATATGAATAATGTTACACATACTGTCAATCGTCAAATCACCTGTTTAGATTTTTCCCGTACATGCTTTCAGTGTGACGATGATAAACCTTGAAATGATATCGTACCGACCGAAACCTTACGTTATTATTCTCCCGATTACAGTTCGAAACCGTATCAATAGACAACGTCTGTGTTTTAGAATAGTTATGGCTTATATTTACGCTAAATACAATCCCTTAAAACCCCTTGAACGCATTCATTCTATACCGCGCAGTTATCACCTCTCTTCCTGTTTGGTTTCAATACAATTGTAATCGGTTTTACAGCTTGAATTAATTATTATTTCCTCCTTCTAGTCTATTTCATAATAAACATCCGATTGATTAGATAGTTCAATAAATTATGGAATACTTTAAGTACACTAGCTTAAGTTTGGTTTCCAATGGGACGCGACTCATGCAATATTGATCAAACAAATCCAACGGATTAGCCATCACTTGTGATTGGTCAAATGACTTGCGTTGCGCGCACGAATTGCCTTATATACATCCTATACAACGTTAGGTGTAAATGTACAAAGGTGTAAAAGTAAAAATACGCATACTAAGCACTCACACGTATGACGTAAGGCTGGCGTACTACCTGTGAACTACGCCACGTCCTTGATGTTACGTAAAGCTACATGACATTAGGCTCTGTCTGTACTATCAAACCTTACGGTGACAAAAACAATGGATGTACCCATGGGCATGATCATGTCATATCACTACCATGTTTGAGCATATCACTACCATATTTAGGCACATATAACTTTTTTTTTATCAAACTAGTTTGATAGTGTAGACTGAGCTTTAGTTCCACCTGGTGTAATCTAGACCATAATTAGGCAGGCTAAACTCATATTATGTGAAGGCTACTGTGCTGGACTTGAACCCTGAGCTTTTAAGTAAGTGCTAACTTGTCCGGAAATCTATTAATTCTGATGGGAATAATATGACGTCTGCAATAATTGATCAACAAGTGTTTTATTTTTTACAGGGTGTATATATATTTTATATATTTTATTTCAGTATCTTTTATTCATCAAGTATATACATAAAACAATTCATGGCAGTATAAACTGAATTGCGAACTAAGTAGTTAAAAACATTATACAAAATATACAGAATTAAACAAAATGAGTATATAGGTCATTGGTCAATTTTCGTACAGTCATGTTTACAATACAGACTATAGTCTACCTTTGAAATAGAGTAAACTATTAGAGTAGGAGTGGCCTAAGCCTGTGGATATGGAAGGCAGGAACCTCAAAATCGGTACAAAGACACCGCCAATACTTTGAAGGGTACAGTACGTTAAAAATACGCGAATGTCTCCTTTAACTCGTTCTTGGTAGGATCACACGTAACCGCAAGATACGGATGAAATACGCTGCACGAGCGCACGTAATAATAGTTTATGCACAATCTAGCAAAAATAATAGTAACACAAAATAGTGCATTAGCTAAATAAAGCAAGCCCATCTGTAGGCGTATTATTCACACAAAATCCTATTGCATATCCTTAGAGCATTTCACATGCAGTTAAAGAAAAAAAAGATTTATTTTGACGTTTCCTGGGCTACCTGCCAGAAAAGTTCAAGCCTGAATTGAAGAAGAATGCAAGTATAGTTTATCTATTGATGAATGCTTATCGCACACGCCGGGCACGCGAGTGTCCTCACCGGAAACGGATACGACGGGAAGCCTCATGGGCGTACATCCGAGGTCGCGACTACATTTCGCAAACACCTCTTTTAGTGAGTTCTGTACGAGATTGATAACACAGGTAAAAAAAAACCAGTTTCTTGGTAAGATGTAATTAAGAAAAATATAAAACTTGAATTGATTATATGAGGTGCCTAAATATACTATCAAAGACAAGCAATACATTTAATTTATGGCCTACAAGCGGCTGACATAACATGGTGGTGCTTCAAAAGATAATTGCACCACCCTCGGACATTAATGGTAGAATAGGCTTATTTAAAGATCAGGAAATACTATGCCAGTTATAATTCATTCGAAAACTTTGTATTAGGAAAAAAATATGAATATTGTCGATGTGAAGGTGATAAGGACGAACGTGTTGTGAGGAATTCTTCATTAGGTGATAAATAATGTTTGGCGCCCTCATGGTAAAAGTTTTGGTATTTATAATATTAAATAATGTATACATTTATATAAAATCAATATACAAACTATACCATTGAACGTGATGAACAAAAACTAAATTCTCGATCAAACACTGATTTAAGTCTATCCCGTCAGTACAATCAACATAATAGGCGGATACACTAGAAACGTCTACAATGCAACAGATGGGACATTTAGGTTCAGATTCTAATTTTGTCACCCTCTATTTCAAAACCGTCTTGTTATTTTCCTAAAATATGTTTAGGGTGGTCGTTAGGAACAGGCTAGGAGTAGGAGAATGTGTTATGTTTGGGTATGTACGTACAAGCTATCTTAGTTTAAGGCGGTCGTGTTGGGGGTACATTGAAACAGTGGAGTAATGTGTTATGTTAAGTTGATATTAAGCCTACGTACACGCTATCTTAGTTTAGGGTGGTCGTGTTGGGGGTACATTGAAACAGTGGAGTAATGTGTTATGTTTGGGTATGTACGTACAAGCTATCTTAGTTTAAGGCGGTCGTGTTGGGGGTACATTGAAACAGTGGAGTAATGTGTTATGTTAAGTTGATATTAAGCCTACGTACACGCTATCTTAGTTTAGGGTGGTCGTGTTGGGGGTACATTGAAACAGTGGAGTAATGTGTTATGTTAAGTTGATATTAAGCCTACGTACAAGCAATCTTAGTTTAAGGTGGTCGTGTTGGGGGTACATTGAAACAGTGGAGTAATGTGTTATGTTAAGTTGATATTAAGCCTACGTACAAGCAATCTTAGTTTAAGGTGGTCGTGTTGGGGGTACATTGAAACAGTGGAGTAATGTGTTATGTTAAGTTGATATTAAGCCTACGTACAAGCAATCTTAGTTTAAGGTGGTCGTGTTGGGGGTACATTGAAACAGTGGAGTAATGTGTTATGTTAAGTTGATATTAAGCCTACGTACACGCTATCTTAGTTTAGGGTGGTCGTGTTGGGGGTACATTGAAACAGTGGAGTAATGTGTTATGTTAAGTTGATATTAAGCCTACGTACACGCTATCTTAGTTTAGGGTGGTCGTGTTGGGAGTACTTTAAAGAAGTTGTGTAATGTGTTATGTAAAGATATTTCATAAAGTGTTTGCATCAAGGAAGTGTTACGGGAATTCAAGAATACCTATCCCAAGTTTACCTCTTATCGTATACCCAGGTCTTGTGTATCGTAACCACAAATTCATCAATCAAAATAACAAACAAGTTTACAATAAAACACAATATTACAATCAAAGTGACCACCAATATCCGCATATTCGACAATCCCTTTCCGGTTGTTGATACACGAACACAGAGTTCTTTGCCAAGGATAAGGTATACCATCTTTCACTACGTTCTAGTTGTTGTCCCTTGATAATAATTATTCCTGTGTTGTTTTCATCATTTTTTGGGTTGCCCTGACCAGTACTCTGTTATGGATTAAGTAGTAGGACTGTGATCGTCTATGCGACAAAATAGGGGTGTTCAGACGTACATCGTAAGGCTGCCTACGCCTTTGCATGTAAACTAGGTAGTGGCGTTATTAAAGCCTGGTTCCCTTTTAGGACGTAAGGCAAGGACGTAGACGCAATGCAAGCGAGTTGACCAATCACACACGACTGTTCGTATAATCCATCACTTGAGATTGGTCAAATCACTTTACGTTGCGTTACGTCCTTGCGTTGCGTCCTAGTGGAAACCAAGCTTAACGCTCACTACGCTCATTGGCGACTTAAAGTTGCCTACTTCAAAATCGTTATTTAAATTTTCTCACATTAGTGATGATGATGAACATTCGGATGTGGCCATATTGATAAATTTCAAATATTTGGTTATTTTGAATTGTCTCCCGTAGAGTGAACACTTACGATATCGTTTGTCAGTAGCCAGAAGGAACAAATTCAAACGTAAACCTAAATATTAGTTGACCTTAAACGCCTGGGTCGAGTGCCCAGCACGATAAGTATTCTGAAATATACCAGACTGATTTTATATGCAAAATCATCTATCTAGAAAAACAAACAGTCTCGTTAGCTTCTCATACCTGGCCTAGGAAAATAGATAACATTCAAAATACGACTCGTCCTCCCGTCGCGTGACCCGGCAATTCGGCCTTGAATCTTCACTTTACCCTGAAATGCGGGCTAAATATTTAGAAGTATCGGCGTCGTAACACTGTTGCTGTTGCTTCGTATGTCATTACTAATAATGTGTTATTCATAAAGAAATATGCGATATTAAATCACCTTTATTAATATCACTACAGCTGATGAACTAAATGGAACCGATTGTAGGTACCGATAATGAGACTAACGAGTGGTTTGCGGTATTATTTGATTGAACCCATGACCTGCCTAATAATGATGCCTCGATAGCATAAGAAACGAACATACAGAGTGGAGTATGAACAAGAAATATTGTCAGTATCAGTATTATTTTGAAAAACTGCTCAATATGGAATCACTGTCTATCTATATTTCCCTTTTCTCATCACTATTCTGTATTTTTTTTCATTTCATTTCATTTCATTTAATTCAATATCATCATCGCAGCCTTAGCTGAATTACAAAGATATTTACATTTTCTCAATATTAAAATTTGTATAAAAGTATAAAACCAATGAATATATATAAAAAAGGAGGCAATTTACACAAGAAATACAATACAGGAACATTCAAAAAGTTTAGCTTAAAATATTAAAATAGAAAAAAAACACCTAAAAGCACCAATAAGAATATACATATACACACACTAGTACATACTAGTACATACATATACACACACTAGTACATACTAGTACATACATATACACACACTAGTACATACTAGTACATACATATACACACACTAGTATCTAATCAGTATTAACCCGTGATTCATGTTATGAAGAAATAATGGTAATGATGATGATGATAATGATGATGACGTTGATTGCGTTGATGACGTCGAAAATGATGATGATATTATTGTTGATGACAATAATGATGATGACAATAATGATGATGATGATGGTGATGATGATGATGATAATGATGACGTACCACGTCTTCTTCAAGAGCTACAAATAATTTATGTTTTATGTAATTATCTCGTGATCTATATTTTAGATTGCTGAAATTCAGAGCACGTTTTGAAATGTATCATTATTTATAATTATGTACAATAACTTTCGTACAGACCACGTGATAATTGAAAACGAGCTGTCGTCTAACATAAGCTTATTTTAATATAATACATAGATATAATAATATAGTTGCATGGTTGTACAAAATACAGCCGCTTAACAGTTATACAATCATAATGTCACCAAGTTCATCGTCGATTCATTCCATCTCATCCATCCCATAATTTACACTAAACGCATTGTATCATTAACATATAGTTATAATTATTGATCATCGGAATAAATCAACCTTAATTCACTACTGGTTTTTAGCTTTTTGAGCCCTATAGTCAATTACCAATAAAAAAAAAACTATTACTTTAGTCGGTACAAAAAAAGATCCACGTCATCTTTTAAAAATTAAATTGCATCGCTTGAGGGCAATATGACGTCACAATAATTTAACTACCGTACCTGTACATTTTATCTTGTACAAAAATGACGACATTTGATATGAAAAACTGTCTTCAATTAGGAATTAATTGGTAACCTTGTAAAGGTAGTATTAGATTAAATTGTATTACTAGAAAATGGAATAAAAATGTCGCTGATACTCAACCCCCTGCGCGTTTGCAATTTATAGTGTGAAAGGTTATTAATTATCTTAGGTGGGTGTTCAGACGCTAATTATCGTTTAATGTCATCTGTATTTACAACGGGTGAAAACATTTGCTATGAATCAAAGGAATTAACATAGCTAAACGTACAGTGCGTACGGACTCTAAATATGTAAATGATATTACTGTATAAAATGGTCCTATTACAAAAAAGTCACCTATACAAAAAGTCAGAAAATAAAAGGTAAATAAGTCAAATCAGGCTCAACATGAAATAGGATTGAGTTTTTAGCCACCAGCTCAAATGGAAAGTCGTGGTAGCCTACAAAAAACATGCTGTAAATAAAGGAAAGTCGCAAGCGTACTAATAGTAAAACCTGCTCAGAAAGAGAACATGTTATGCTCACTGGTAGCGTTCCATATTCTATAATCATTCTATCTTGTTAATTGTGACGTATTTATACTTAAAGGTATTTTCATTTACTGCTATATGTATTTCATTAGGGTTCGTTTTTAATACTCTAATCCCAGAAATGTCCTGTTGCTAATCAAATCAGTCACGTGTTATCATTGGTGTCAATAAATGGCGCTAGCAACTGTTTCTGTTTACACGACACATATAATCGTTATACGACGCTCGAAGCGTGATACATTGTCGTGTGAACGCGAGGTTCTCACCCTCCCGTCGACACACCATGGCGTAAGTGTGTTGCTTTAGTTTCCATCCGGAGGGATATTTTAACCAAATATATTATTAGTTTCACGTCGCGCGGGCCTAATATCGAAAGCTATCTTGTCGCAGACTGTGTGGTCCCGTGGGTGAGTCATAGTATGGTGAGAAGATCAGGTAAATGTTGCTAAAGATATCATTATCATTTTAATACTCATCGATTCTATCCGATTGCCGGCGGCAAATTAACTCGGATTTGTACTTTCTAAACATTCTGAAAGCTGATTCGCCAAAGTTGTTATGACAACAAACGTCTATGTATACCCAAAGGTTGATTTTTTTACATTATTGATAATTACTTGATAATGAAGATATATCGTTTGACTGACAGTATCACGTGACTATGTTTAATTAATAAGCATAGATAAGTATCTTGTTAAGTAGGTCATCCATGATAGGTGCTTGTTATGAAGACATAAAAAATAAAAAATAAATGTACGGTAACAATCGTTGTATAGTTGCTATGGTGACAATACGCACGGCCTGATATCAAATTTAACAGAAGAAAAGTGCGCATGTGTATTAAACAGTGTCCAGTAACATTATGATATTAATTATCTTTATAATGTTTGTTTCGAATATACTTGAATTGTTGAAATTTCGTGTTTGTCGTTCTATTTGGTATAATGTATATTTTTAATGGCCTACATTGTCGACAACCCCTCTGGCGTGTATTTGGCCGTCCAACAGCGAATGCCTTCCTCCCGTCACCAATTTATGTATTGGTATTCATGATGGGTTAGATTAAAATGGGTGTTTTTCTATACAGTACAAATGTATTAATGGCTCAGATCTTGTCAATCAGTGAGACCAAATACCTGCTCAATTGTGACTTTTATGACGATAATTAGACAACTATAGGCCACCCATGTATCCAGGAACCCACACTGTGACGAAATACACATCAACGTGGCAGCCAAACAAACACCATCCAACACTAGAAAAACATAACCAAATACACGTGAAAGAAATCATCTTGTAAAGGGTGAGAGCCCGCGAAGATCTTACAACAAGACGATGCCTAATAAATACCCTATGGGATGCAGAATACGGGATAGAAATCGAAAACTACTCTGAAGCCGACATGACAGGATGATTTCTCACACGGAAAAAATCTACAAACACCAAATCGGAGACAAAATATAATTATACAACGTGCAAATAACATATGTACAATTAAACACCCAATGGGTGGGAGATATAACAGAATGATGCCCCAAATGTACAAATAATCTACAAGCACTCAATTGGAGAAAGATATAACAAGATAATGCCCCAACGGGAAAGTAACATACAAATAACCTGCAATGAGAGGAAGTCCTAGCGAGACAGTCAACCAGTGAGAGGCAGATAGCAGCGTGTGTGTATGTTCATCAACAGTCACCTGCATACTAATTACCAGCCCCTCCTGAAACAAATTAAGTATACGTAACCCATGTGGTATCCGATGACTCTTTAGTATAATTTACAACAGCTTCATGGCTTCATGTTTCCAACAATTAATGAAATCATTAACTTAATTGATTAACTCAAGTACACAACAGTAAAATAGCTGCGCTCAACCAATCACCACTTTCGAACACTTGTAAAATTTAAAAAAGAGAAGCCACGTGACAAATGTTACAAGTTAACTAATCATGTTATGTGTTGGTTCGCAACCAAAGGATGTATGCGCAACGCACGTAAAAACCCAAGCGAGCTACAGTGTTGATTTATCACTCAAATTACTTGCGTTGTACGTATGTTCTTGTAAATATACATAATTTTTAAAAATAAATAAAATGGTGGATTATTCTGTTCACACTCATGCATGCAAAACGAGAATTCAAACAATAAATTGTTATATTATAAGTAATTAATTTAAAGAATAGTGTTGATATCGTTTCAATAAGCCTTCAAAAAGCATTTTCTAACATATTGCAACTAAAGTGATAAATAATACTGTATTCAATGTAGCTGGTATGTTTTGTAAAATACGTTGTTTATTATATAGACTTTATAGCCTGTAAATACCTCCATTACTATATTAGGACAAAAATGCTGCGTTTGACGAGCGACGGACCTCCGCAGGAAGATAAGTAATAGCAAAATATGACCCTAAAAACAAACCGAAAGTTTTACGGTTGCTTCCTTTCGTGCCGCGATCTCATTTCGATTTTGATAAGTGGAACTTAGGCCTAATATGCAACGCGAGAAGTGTGCTCTGTTTTCACACCATGGTATGTTGATAGAGAAGTGTCTCCGTAACTGGACAGACTTCAACCAATTTCGAAAACAATTGTGTCGTAATTTGCAACTGCACTTGTCAAACTGGGCTAGGCCAGCCCTCCCTTTATGACACACGGGGTAGTTTATTAGCCGCTTGCTCGCCAGGTATTATTTTTCTCGTCTAAATTTTTGGGAACAAATTCGATTAGCGAAAAGATGAGCGCAAATATGACACGAACGACCCTAACGGTTTAAGTTAACAACTAAATATACTTGGTGAATGTTTGTTTGAGGCTTTTTCAACTGGGTGACCCGTGGCCTAGAAGGGTGCGGTAGAGGAACAGGCACGCGAGGTGTATGTGTAAGGCGATACCATCCCGTGATCAGATCCATCAGCCACTCTCCTAATGGAATGGCTTTTAAGATTAGGCCCACTTGAAACCATAATCAACATTCCGCACGAGTCTATTACCTCAGCGGCACACGACGCACCTGTCATTATTTTCGGGACCCTATCTACCCTCCACAGAGGTGTTATTATACATCACTGTTTACTCAAGAGGTTACATTCCCCAAAAAATCCGGCTTGCTGTACCTCTTTTCCATATTTGGGCATAAGATGAGAAACATCCATGAATCAGATTAAGAATCAAAGTATTATAAGGTTGAGCGTATTATTGATTGTTTGTGTGTCTACATGCGCGTTTTGTAGGCCTAACATAAATTAAAGAAAATAGTTTTAAAAAATTTTTATAGGAGGAGAACTCAGAAACGTTAAATTCGAATATGATAACTCGCTTGGAAAACCAGGTTTCAAATGTGTTTACCAGTATTGAATAAAACTGAATGAAATCTTTATAATAAACATGAATAAATGCTGGTCTATACAAAGGTTTACTGTATCAACCAACCAGAATAAAAAAATACATTAAATACAAAATGTTATTTTATAATTGGTTTATAATTGGTTTTGGAAAAAGGTACAAAGCAACTGAGCATTAGCTTTTACAAGTTCAACGCATAGTTTCGGCAAATACAATGCAATTAATATAATTATAATGTTAACAATGTTGTTTTAATGTTCATTTATGTTTTTAAATAAATCAATAACGTTATTTCCTTTGATTTGTATGTGAGGTACGGTACGTTCCCTTAAAAGGTAAGCATCTCCAAAGATACCAAGGGACCGGAATTAAGTGTAACTAGACCCGTCAATTTTCTGGTATGCTACAAACAAACTGAAAATATACAACAATAAGGAAGTACACAGAATAGCTTTGACAGCTTTAAGAGTTACAAATGATGCCATATATAAATGGGTTCACCAAGACACGTGTAACAAGAAAAATAATATACAATTCCGATACGGGTGATACGCGTGCTTGGAAGATTGTCCAATTTATAGGGTTGACCCACGATAGGAACATAGGTAGCCTAAAACAGGAAAACTAAGTCCTAGAAAGTGGGGTGATTTTCAGTGATGCTAAAATCTTAAAAACAACATTTTATTTTGTAACGGAGGCTCATTCAAAGGCAGTTTTTTGATCAAAAATATAATACAAAGCAAAGGTAGGGCTTCATTTTCGAGTTACAATCATTTCCCTTGAATTGAAATTGAATGACAATCTATGTACAAGAAAGCAACCGAATGCCTTTAACCGAGTATAACCGAGCATAACCAAGTACAACCGAGTATAACCGAGTGTACTGATCATGGTTATGTGGAAAGAATGTTGTAAAGTTGAGAAACTTTTGATTGCAAGATGACTCAGTGGAGGAATGAAATGAAAGCGTGCGGCGCAATAGGTGAGCAATGCAACAGTGATTGATATGAAAAGAAAAGTTTATTTTCACTAAGTCAATTAACGTTCACAATTTTTTTGATGATCGCTTGGGTAGAATTACTTTGACAGGAGTCACGTGTAACAGGTATAACTATGTCATAATACACTAACTAAATTATGTGTGCACCTTTCGATTTGTGAATGCGGTGTACCTAATTTGGCCCCTCGCATGCGAGTGCAATACCAATTTTGGGAATCTTGACGAGTTTCTTTATGTACTAGACATTTTCTGGTGTTAATTTGTGAATGGTCCATGTATTGTAACATTTTTGGCTTTGCAATTAGTGTTATCTATTTAATATATCCCACACTGAATTTCATAAATGTCCTTAAAATCGAAATGTAAAACCTAGCAGAATAGGATTTACACAGAAGTGCATTTCATCCTGTATCGTAATTATTTCACTTTTACCTAAACCTAGGCTCTAATACTTTACTGGGGAACATATAGGTTTCTCTTGAATATCATCAATACGGCTTGGTTACCACAAGGACGCAACGCAAGTACGTAAACGCAGCGCAATTAATTTGACCAATCACGACATTTGGATCATGCGAACTGTAGCCTGTGATTGGTCAACTTAATTGCGCTGGGCCTACGTACGTATAAGTCGTTGCGTTAGGTCCAAGTGGATTCCAAGCTCAAGAAAGGGATAAACTAATGGACGTGTTTAGATTATGATGAGGATATCCACCATACTGGAATAGGGTCCTAACAAAACAAAAATACAATTTTACAACATTAATACCCAAACCTTAGGCCTATAGCACCAATGGGAATCTGAGGTGTGTACCCAATTATCAGCATATTATTAAAACATACTTTCGACAGACTCTTCACCCCTTACCCCTATACCCTACTCTGGATTGTAGAACTAAAGTTAATTTGGTTTAAAATAAACATTGCTAACATGGGTGGACACATTCTTATGTATGAATGTATGCAGGATAGGTATTAGGCCACATTCCATCATGTAGCGATATTACATTCCATATTGAACCGACCCTGGCCTGCGTGCGATGATAGGTACCATGGCAACTCAAAATCAAATTGTGTTGTTATTATTATGAGTGTATTTTATTAGTTATTGATTTATGTTTTTATTAGATGTGACTGATTTTGTATTATGAGTTGACAATGTAAATATGGTGTAATTTATACTATAAATTGGATTGTACCTCGAATCCAGGTCAACATTATATAACTTGTTGAACTAGTTTAATACGTTACGTTATCAAGTGTATCAATGTTCAAATTAATTAAGCTTTACCTAAGCCTAGGCTCTATAATTTACTGGGGGAACATATAGGTGTCTCCTGCATATCAATACGGCTTGGTTACCACAATTCAAGGACGCAACGCAAGGACGTAAGCGCAACGCAAGTGAGTTCCCAATCACGACAGGATGGATACTCCTGAACTGTCGCTATGATTGGTCATTTGCGTTGCGCGTACGTCACTGCGCGCGTCCTAGTGGAAACCAAGCTTTAGATAACAACACATTTTGCAGGATCGACTGTATTTACTTGGTTGTTAATAGGATGCAAATCAGATTCTTATTATATTTTGCAAGGAACAAGGAAGGATGTAAAGTATAAACAGCCCTTATGCCTCGCCTACAGTACTCAGAAAAGTATAATGTTTTTGTACCATTTTAACAATAATAATATCCGTTAATTTCTTATAGTTCCTTAAATATGGGTCTACATAGAATCGATCAAGTTCGGCATTACAGTTAACATACTTTTTTTTTCTTGTTCAGGAATTATACCAAACGTGTTGGAATGCGATATTCATATTCAGTCGTCTGGTGTGGCGATGACAGAATTCGGCCGGTCAATTTAGGTCCTTATTTAAATAAAATTAGCCACGACCAAATGCCTACTTAACTATATGAACCTCTTGGTAGTGTTATCAAACAATTGTATCAATTAACTGTATCATTACGGTTGTAAAATCTTATAATCTATATCTATGTGCGGACAGTATATACCACCGTGGTACCAAAACAGTACTTATTTTTTTAGTCTTTAATGCTTGAAGAAACACTCTCAGATCTAAGGGCATTAGATATAGGCCTAGTTACCATATATGTTAATAATACAACAGAGGCCTACTCAACTGGACAACATCTATTGCCATTAATTTATAGGAATTTGACCTAATATTGTATACCGTAATTAAAGCACTTTCGATACTTCATCTTTCAATTTATTTGTATGTCGCCCTCTATTATTTTAGTCACTCGACAGGAAGGCGGGAGATAATTTGGCTAAAAAGATGATACAAAATAAGGTGAAGATTCCATAAATTCCGGAACTGACAATCCTTTCAAAGTTTTAGCAGGTACAATAAAGATAAGGTAAATGTTTACAAACGATACGAAACTGTACTAAATAAACAAACTCTATTCATTAACATGAAACCGAGAGTTACAAACATTGTCCAATTTTTATGAATTATAATTGAAACTTTAAATCGAAAATGGAGGTCATTAATTATTTTTCCAGATGTTAACATGACATGGAATTATTATTAGCATAATACATTGTTAACATCAATATGAATGTACAGGTTATGCAGTATTAGTCATCCGTCGTCAAGACGTGGGCCTATACGGCACTGTAACACCGAAAACAATGTCCCCTCTCATAGCTCATCTTCTCCCGTTTCAGCCATAACAATAAAAAAGTGGCTTAAAATAAGAATTAGAAAATTTATTGCAAAGGTTAAGAAATGTTAATATGTGAGTAATTTAGTTAATATGTCGTCAATTTCTAAGCATATTTACTAAGACCCTTGACACGTCCAGGACCCAACAAAGTGTCCCAAAGAAGGGATTCTACTATTTGTATTATTTTTTGGGAAAAGGCTACATAATGTAGCATGAAGTAACAGAACTCAAAGAGAGACTTACGAGATATTGTTAATTATAGCATGGATGAGTCACTATGTAAGAATGTATAGAAACCTTAGTCTACAAAAATATCAAACAGTTGTACATAATAGATGTGTGAATGTAGGCATAGATACTGTAGTCAGTTATCCCAGCAGCCTAAGCTCAGAGTAAAATCTTTTTTTTACACTCCCGTCTCTCGACTTTCCAACCTTTTTAGTTACATTTTCTAGACACAATAAATCGAGTATCTACTATCATTAGGTACAGTATGTAATGGTACTACCAAGCCTACAAATTAGCATTATTCATGAAATTGGTGAACGGATTTCATTGCGACTGCTTAAAAAATGCGCAGTTACCTCGAAAATAAAAATTCACCAACTTGGTATCTCACCAAAACACTGGTAAATTAAAATTAATAACAATTGGAGAAAGAGGTCTGTATAGATGTTTCATTACTTAATTCCTGCTGCGCTTAGAATGTCAATCCAAACAAATCGCCATGATCTGTCAGACAAGGAGGGCATGGCATGGGAGATGTCAGTCCGTGGCAGTTAACCAGTGGATTTTGGCAACGCTCTTCTGTTCTCTCTACATGTGGCAGAGTCGTGTGCGTGGTTTAATGAACCACGCACAATGTATATTCCATGCAATCCGATACAAACGCACAAGACGCATAAATGGGTTGTAACTAGCGCCATCCAACATACACAAGACGCAAACGTTGTTGGGAGAGTTGAGTGAGCTATCGTTTACGACAGGTCATACGGCAAGAGCTGTCTGTCTTTTGTCTTGTTGACAGGACAGAACACAAGACACTGGGATAGAAGCATCGCGGCCCCACTCTCCAAACTATATTTTTTAGAGGCTTTTAAAGGTTTTTAAACAGGGCCGTTCTCGTACTGTACTTTTGTGACACATTCAAACTATACAAGTGGTATATACGATGTCTCAAAAAGTATGTACAGTATTTTCAATTTTCTGTTGTTTTTCTGCCAACGTATAGTTAAACCAAATATTATGATTCCATATAAGGGTGTGACAAATTCCTTCTGAAAAATTCACACGATATAACGCATACAGCATGAAATAGCACCGACACAATCTAAACCGTATTTCTCACGATACTGTTTTATGCACAATATAAAAATCGGGGCGATTATGATTTTGAAAGGGAGAGGCGTAAGCACTGTGATAATCGAAGTACTGTCTGTCGCACTCTTGTAACATACCGACGAACAGAACACAGATTGATGTTACTAGGTGATTTTCTCAGTGGATATGGTATTATACAACCCTCTTTTACATAAATAAAACCTGTATTCAGAAACTTCTTTTATATATCGACACAATTCTTGTTTTGTATGCATGTAATACTCGCTCTTCAGCCGGAACGATTGCGGTTTGTAATATGGGGCAGAAAAGAAGATCATAAACAGAGGTAGGCATAGTGTCAATCAATCCACCTGTAGAAATAAACTAACGTACTTCTTTACAATCACAATGCACTTAAACCTGAAATAAAACAGTATAAGCTGTCGAAATTTTGCCGAACTAATTGTAGATACAGGGTAATTGTTACGAGGAAATCAAGTAAATCAACGCGGGAATGATGATCAAAATACTTGTTGCGACCGACAGCGGCACTTATTATAAGCGTTTTGCATTGATAACTGTTTAATAACTATCCTGACTTTTACTATTCTGTTCGAAAGGAATAAAGTGAGATACGCAATATGTTTCCTGCCGTCTTTACTTTCACCAACGCCCATTTAAGATCATGGGTGGATGCAAAGGACGCTTGTAAAACCACGTCCAAACATGAAATGAATGAAAATATTTAATTTAACCAACAATAATTTGATATTAATGCATAATTTTTATGGCGACGAACATAGAGTCAATGGTCAAGTATCATGCATAGACACTGACAGAGAAGGTTGACCCAGACCATGCAAGGTAACATTACAATCATAAAGTTCCCCCTAGGCCGTCTGAACCTGAGGGAAAGGGAGCCCCATTTATATAAAAAAAATCAATTGGTACGGTACAGCGATCATCCAAACTGTCGCTTGTGATTGGTCAACTGAACAGCGTTGTGCCTAGTAGGAACCAAGCTTTAATTACGTGTACGTAAACAGCGCACTATGCCGAACACAAGTAGCCCTAAATCATTTTTACTTTTCATCCACTTTTACACAAGTACATTCACACATCCAGGTAAATACGCATGACTCAGGGGCGTACTTTAGTTGATGTTTCCAAGTTGACGGTTCTGTTAATTTTTGACAGTTCGATTTGGTCAGATCGTGTCAAGCAGTATACTGACAAATCCGTTAATTTAAAAACTTGCAACTCGTGTCAGGCCGCAAAGAAAACAGATAACATATCTGACGCTCAAATGAAAATAATTAGAATTGAATTATCCTGGACCGCACAATGAACTTTAATATTGGTACTGACCCATTTCGCGGGTGGTATTGATAGTAAAAACGCAAACGCGGTATACATGCGTTAGGTTTACGAGGCAGTCAGCGGTCTCGAGGGCTGAAAATAAGGGTGAAATGACCTGAATATAGGTCTTGGTGACTGACAGATTTACGGCCAGGTCGATGGAAATGAGTGACCCGTATTTTCATAGGGTGTCTAATAAATATGACGTCATAGTGGTTCGTGTGTCTCATGTTTTGATAACTATAATAGAAAGACTATCTATTTAAGCTGGTTTACGGACAGTCTTGAACGATACTAACATTAGTTACTGTAGCTTTGACGTACTTGATGAACAATAATGCTCATATTATTAAGGTCAATATTCATTTCTGTTAAATACCTATTATTATATAAAACCGTATCACTAATATAATACAGGAAACTCTGGACTTAATGGTACGGAACTGAACGATTTTAGCTGTAACTAGACCAACAGGATAGACAGGCGTGGATGATGCCTCATGGGGTCTTTTTCCTCAAAATGACTGTAGGCACAAATTGACACCGATAGGTGCAGGAATCGGAAGACAATTAATCGTATTTTGATTGTTTGTAAATCACTGTGGATTCAACACTAAAGTCACCTGTTAGCTGCAAAAAACCTTCTGATAAACGGACAAAGTTAAAGCTCGAGATTTCTACAGATCAAAACAAAATAAATCTGATTGCACATTAGGACAAAATATTTAACGTAATTTTTACGTTTTCAGAGTATTGGGTCTATTATAAAATAAGATAAGATAAACTTGTATCGTTTACAAATTATGTTCTATGTATGATATTTGAGTTGTGGAGGAATAAGCTGACACGGTAAATTAAAAATATAACGGCTTAAAAGAACATTGCACCAACAGTATAGACGCGGCCTATACAAATATTTATATTTTCTGAAACCGACTGATTGACTGAATTTTCAATTTCTGAAAAATGTTTGAACAATTAGTATTCCATTACATAAGCTATGGTTCAACTTGTAGGTGCAATTTCTACCAATGAAAATGGTTTTCAGCTGAAAGCAAAGATTAAATATATCGGCGGCACGATCAAAGTAAACCGTGTCTCAGAGATGGTCTCGTGCTTACTCACGCTAATCCAACAGGAATTACATATCTTTTAGGTATGTTATAAAAACATATGATCCCATAGACCGCCCTAATTTCTACCTGAAATATTGAAGAGCATTAATGTAGGTTGTCGGGACGAGTATAGGTAAAGGTGAGTTGGTTTGACGGCATACCTCGATGCTGTCAAATGTGACCTGTTTTAAATGACTTAATGTGATTTTCTTCGATAAGGGGGATTTGACACAAGGCACAGTTTGATAAGCTAATATCGGTCATTCACCAACATTTGAACATTATTGATTAGAAAAGTTCATATTCATTTTGATTCGCTGTAACTGTATTTTGTCTTTTGTCCTTTATGTGTAAACTGACTTTGGGGTTGGGTCAACCGGCTCAGCTACAGTGATTCAGTTCACTTAGGTTGACCCTGGTCTCCCCAATTTCAGTTTTTTTTTTGTTATGTATATACTCAAATAGACCAAATAAATAATGAAATGAAATGAAATATATTAATGTAAGACACTGTGACACTCGATCCCCTCATTCATGTTCACCAATGTTCACCGAAAAACGCTTTTTCGAGAGATATGTCTGGTAGTAGAAACAGTAGTAGTGTTTATCAGTATGTTCTTATTTCAAATGTGCTTGAACGTATATGCAGGCCTATGGATTTCGAGTTGGCTGTGGGTTTAAATTGTTCCCCATTCGTTTCTGGAAAAAAAAGGTGTTCCAGATGATTGGGTGTGTGTGTGTGGAGTGGGGGGGGTTGTGTTGTCTATTGTAACGTGAAGAAGATGTATCGTTGCTGTGTATAGTATTGTGGTCTAGTGAACATATTTTAACTGTCATACAGTTCCATTATGTTTGTAAACTGTTTTCAACAGTGAGTTGTGATTTATCGGAATTTGGTTAAAATAGCAATGTTACCTGTCTAAGGAAAAAACAACATTTATAAATGTTATTTAGGCGTGCCATGCGGGACACATTTTAGCCAGACAGTCTTCATGTTTGTAAACTGTCTTCGCCAGTTTATCAATAGTGTTGTTTTTTTTGTGATATATGGTACCGATGTTAGCCCATATCTGCAAACCATCTAGGTCACATGTATTAGTGACGTCAGAAAGAAAAGGTCTGTGAATCAAGGCAGGGTGGTAAGCACAATAAGCCTCTGTACCTCAAACCTGACTGGTACTCGCCAAGCAAACCTTAAAATATTGTCTACATAGTTAAAGGTAACATAAAGAAGTTGATGAGTTTCAGTGACATGTTCAATATGTAGTTCAAAGCCATGGCTATCCTCAATAAAGCTTGGTTTCCACTAGAACTAAACGCATGGACGAAGGCGACCAATAATAACAAGCGACGGATTATCCCAATTGGTATTGGCCAACTTAATTGCGGCGCGCCCATGTCATTGCGTTGCGTTCAAGTTGGAAATAAGCTTAGGCTATTTCTGTAAATTGTTTGTATATTATTGTATTAGATTCAACGAATTCGGGTCAAAATTTATAAATTAAATACGGTATTAGGTCCTACGTGATAATTGGAGATGGTATTGATAGCGCCACCAAATAAAATGTTCATTTCATAATGTGTCATAATAGATGCTGACAAACTCTATGTGAACCTTTGTATCTCTACAATACACAATCAAGGACATTCAATTGGATTGGGTATTACAAATGATATAAGTGTCTTAACATCTAGTAACTCATCAAACACATTATGGTTCCAATTGCACGTTTTCATCAAAATTCAGAAGGTAATAAAAGCTACAATTTCTGTTTTCTTCCTAAAAACGATATTAAACTCAACTTGTAAACTGAATTGGAACATGTATAAGTCGTGTTTTATTTCATCTGTGACGTAGAGCGCGTAAATGCATTGATTGCTATTGGCATAAGTTGTTTTCTAAGAATCGTATGACATTTGCAAGCATAAGAAACCAACATTCCAAACACGTTCTTAAAACACGCTTATTTATAAACTAAATTTACACTATTGTAGCCTAGACCTATATTTTTTACATATTCTACCAATGTCTAATTGCCATTCCTCTGCGCGCGTACGTGCATGTTGCATTGTGTAGTGGTCTCTCCTAATTCATACTTTAAGAGACATTTACTCACTACATCTATACATCCGAGATTTTTCCAATGGAGCGTTATGTGATGTGCCCATATTTGGACATGATGATGTCATATCACTGCCATATTTGAGCATATCACTACCATATTTGGGTAAATCAGTTTGTTTTTGTCTAGTAACTAACTAGTTTTATAGTGTAGACAGAGCTTTAGGCTTTGACTAAGAACGGTAAAAGTATCAGCATATAGACATATACTATTCAAACCACTCAGGCTTTGGGAACCGAACATCCAGAGAACCGAACATCCAGAGAACCGAACATCCAGAGAACCGAACATCCAGAGAACCGAACGTCCACAGACATCAATAAGTAGGCTGATAATCCAATCAACGGTCAAACATCCATCTGCATTTTATGAGTGAGGTATGCGTTCATGTTTTAATTTCCAATTAGTAATGAAAGATTCGTTTAAATAAGCAAAGTCAAATGTAGTGCAAGAGACGTAACGTCATAATTCAAATAACTAAATTAATTATTGCAATTACATCCGGGCCTACTGGTAGTATTAGGTGTCAGTATTGTGTCTGCAACTGTGCCTCTGTTGCCCATGCGCGGCAACAGTATTCCGCCTTTTGTTGGTTTTATTAATAACTAACATACTATTGAACATAGGGTATAATGTTAGCTGTTAGGAGCTGTACTAAGCCTCGGCATTATGTGGTAGGGTGACCAGTTCCTTTCCACGCCGCCTTATCCTCTCTAGTATTGTCAACCATGGTACTCATTTACAGCTGAGTAGACTGGGAGTTGTCGGGAATTGAACCCAGTTCTCTTTGTGTGACAGTCAAGTGTCCTAACCACTCGACTATCTTTCACAAAATTGAGACAAATTACTATAAAATGAAGAATATCGTAAATCTACACGATTCTGTAGATTTACTGTACAAGACAGCGCATTTCAACTTTTTGACACAAAATTACCGTTTCACTCGAATTGAAAACGAAAGAACTTAAATTACCTGAATAAATGACACTATGAAAGTGTATAAAATGAAAAACCAACTAATATTAGAGAATCTCTAGCGATTAAATCGTCTAACTGTGCAGAACAAAAGAACGAAACCAATCGGGCTCCTTTTAAAAACTAAAGGTCCCAAACACAGAAAATTTAAGAGTAGAAGAGGAACAGAAACGATAACAACCTTACATAAAAACAGGTGTTCAATAATTGATAAAATAATTAGGGGCAGTCCCTGATAATAATACTGATATTGTTAACAAAATTAAACTTCTGTTATGTTTATGTTGTATAACTAACCTGCAAGTAAGTTTATTATTAGCGGATACAAAAATAGGAAAATATTGTGTCTGAAAAATCAATCAATTTACACAGACGAGAAGTATCATTCGGTAAGCCGAAAACCGCGTAGTTTGTCCCACGTAGAATATGTATCTATCCTGAGCGGCGGAAACCGCGTAGTTTGTCCCACGTAGAATATGTATCTATCCTGAGCGGCGGAAACCGCGTAGTTTGTCTCACGTAGAATATGTATCTATCCTGAGCGGCGGAAACCACGTAGTTTGTCTCACGTAGAATATGTATCTATCCTGAGCGGCGGAAACCGCGTAGTTTGTCTCACGTAGAATATGTATCTATCCTGAGCGGCGGAAATCGTCCGTCCACTCCACGTTGTGTGTAAATGGTCATAATAAACAAGAATATTTCTTATAAAAAACGCTGCTTGCTTATTGTTATTGCTAAGGTAAAGTCTGGGGGTCACTTCATCAAGCCTAGATACTTCAAGTATCCTATTACAAACAAAAACTTCAATGGACTGTTTTGATAATAATTCAATGATTATCTGAGAGTGAATTATAGTAATATCATGGACTCATAAATACCAGAAATGCTTTGGGATTTGTCATTAGACTCTTTTCCCAGCCGTTTTTTGGATTCAACAGGTGGTACCTATAAATTATAGTCGAGTTTCCATTTTAACAAAAATGTCAAAGTGTAGTACTATACTGCTGCTTGATTTCATCTAAAGCTTGGTTCCCACTAGAACGTAATGCAAGGACGTAAACGCAACGCAAGCGTTTTAACCAATGACAAGCGAAGTTATAGACAGTTAGCAATCACAAGCGAATAAGCCATCGCTTGTGATTGGTCAATTCACTTGCGTTGCGTTAAGTCCTTGTGTTGCGTCGCTAGTGGGAACCACGCTTAATGAATGAGTCATCTCGTGTGACCATGGAGTGTGACGTAGCGGGCTAGAGCAGCAGCGTGAAAACATATAGATTCTATATTTATATACCGTTACCACTAGTCTGTATTAATTAGACTTAAGTCGATACTTAACGGTAAAAGTACGTTAGACGAAAAGCACGTTATTGGAAACCAGAATAGTTAACAAGATTGGTATTCCTCTTACCTGTGCACCACTCTTCTCTCGTGCATGTGATGCAAGGCTGACACCAACTGGCGTACATACGGCCGTGCAGACCCTTCTGCCAACCTACCCCCACGATGACGGCGAACCACAGAGAGCAGGTCACCACCAGACGCATACTCGGTAACGAGGCAGTACAGGTTTGTAGACTAGAAAACAACAAAATAACAGTTTAATGACAAAACGTACCACAAAATATCAGGATTATTATTATTGTTCCATTTACTACTACCCCTGTATTATCATCGTCTTGGTCGTCGTCATCATCTTCTGACATCATTATCAACAATTAAGTCACGTTGTTAATTTTGTTTATTCATTATCACCCCATGTTGGAAATAAATGATTACTAGGCCTAGATGTAAAATGCAGTTTCTCAAAAGTTTATGATCAAGAGTAGGCCAATAGATATCATATTACAACTTATTTTGAGGGTTTCTCAATGGCTGACAAATTATAATATTAGACAATCAAAAAGACCATGTTCTAAAATGTAAAGTTTACAATTAATTAAACTATAATATGCCAAACTGGTTGTGTTATTGCGATATACCTTTAAATTGGGCCACGTTTCCCCATATTAAACCGCATCCAGAGTTTAAAGGGGGAAGTTGGTCTGAGGGATGAAAGACATGAGCCACATGTGGGGTGGTGTACTGCCGGCCGATGTCCTCGTGACTATTTAAATAGGCCTACACGTTTCTATTTTACGACGACCAGCGGTATAACGGTAAGCGTAAACGGTAAGCGAAAAATATCAATATGTAGAATCTATGCTATTTCTTACGATCATTTACACAAAACCAGGAGCGGACGGGAAGTTGAGCGTAAACCCGCTTAGGATGACGAGCACGTGGTTTTCCGCGCGCCTACCGTTACCGCTCGTCTGCTGTGTAAATTGGCCTTAACCGTGTCCATCAATAATATACAAATCAAAAGTATAATACAGTATGATACAAATTGGGGTCACATCGTAATATAATCAGTAACGTATTTATTAGCTATATACAATCATCGCTAACGATGGAAATACAATCATGTTTTGATAGGTCGTCCGTGGTTCTTAATTGGCCAACACTGACTTGCTATGGGGTCGAGGAATGACCGACGACACGAAGGTAAAATATTTGCCCTGTTCAATTAAGTTTTCGACAAGTTTGTACTCATTTATTTGATGCTTAGACAGGATAAGTGTGTCGCTTTCTAGTTCATGAGTGATTTAATGATCAGTGGTTGAAATTAATAAGTTATATATTTCAGAATTCCATGGAAACATTCATCACATTTTTAGTCTAAACAAACGGATACGTGTCTCCTTGTCGCCAGTAATCTGAATGCGGTAATAGTTTGGCGATAAGTGTCAATAGTACATAGATACTTGAGGCGATTGTTTGAGATATTATTTCGTAGGGTTAACGTAGCTGCTCCTAATTACTGGAAATCGAGTTACCTGGCCACTCACAGGCTGATATTACCGAATGGTCACAATTTCTGAAGTTTAAAAATACTCTTTATAGTTTAGGACCACCATTGCAGAGCAAAAGAGGACGTATTTTATAGAACAACATTTTGGCTAAAATATATACTCATCTCATTCTATCCATATATGATATAAATAAAATATAAGAGATATACTGTATGCTCCATGGTATATTAGCCAATAGGCCTATAATAAGACACTATCCAGGCCAGTAATCAACAATCACAAAACACAAGACAAATATCCAGGCCAGTAATCAATAAACACAAGACACATATCCAGGCCAGTAATCAATAAACACAAGACACATATCCAGGCCAGTAATCAACAATCACAAAACACAAGACAAATATCCAGGCCAGTAATCAATAAACACAAGACACATATCGAGGCCAGTAATCAATAAACACAAGACACATATCCAGGCCAGTAATCAATAAACACAAGACACATATCAAGGCCAGTAATCAATAAACACAAGACACATATCCAGGCCAGTAATCAATAAACACAAGACACATATCCAGGCCAGTAATCAATAAACACAAGACACATATCCAGGCCAGTAATCAATAAACACAAGACACATATCCAGGCCAGTAATAAATAAACACAAGACACATATCCAGGCCAGTAATCAATAAACACAAGACACATATCCAGGCCAGTAATCAATAAACACAAGACACATATCCAGGCCAGTAATCAATAAACACAAGACACATATCCAGGCCAGTAATCAATAAATACAAGACACATATCCAGGCCAGTAATAAATAAACACAAGACACATATCCAGGCCAGTAATCAATAAACACAAGACACATATCAAGGCCAGTAATCAATAAACACAAGACACATATCCAGGCAAGTAGCCTAATCAATAAACACAAGAAACATATCGAGGCCAGTAATCAATAAACACAAGACACATATCCAGGCCAGTAATCAATAAACACAAGACACATATCCAGGCCAGTAATCAATAAACACAAGACACATATCCAGGCCAGTAATCAATAAACACAAGACACATATCCAGGCCAGTAATCAATAAATACAAGACACATATCCAGGCCAGTAATAAATAAACACAAGACACATATCCAGGCCAGTATTGAATAAACACAAGACACATATCCAGGCCAGTAATCAATAAACACAAGACACATATCCAGGCCAGTAATCAACAATCACAAAACACAAGACACATATCCAGGCCAGTAATCAATAAACACAAGACACATATCGAGGCCAGTAATCAATAAACACAAGACACATATCCAGGCCAGTAATCAATAAACACAAGACAGATATCCAGGCCAGTAATCAATAAACACAAGACACATATCGAGGCCAGTAATCAATAAACACAAGACACATATCCAGGCCAGTAATAAATAAACACAAGACACATATCCAGGCCAGTATTGAATAAACACAAGACACATATCCAGGCCAGTAATCAATAAACACAAGACACATATCCAGGCCAGTAATCAACAATCACAAGACACATATCGAGGCCAGTAATCAATAAACACAAGACACATATCGAGGCCAGTAATCAATAAACACAAGACACATATCCAGGCCAGTAATCAATAAACACAAGACACATATCCAGGCCAGTAATCAATAAACACAAGACACATATCCAGGCCAGTAATAAATAAACACAAGACACATATCCAGGCCAGTATTGAATAAACACAAGACACATATCCAGGCCAGTAATCATTAAACACAAGACACATATCCAGGCCAGTAATCAATAAACACAAGACACATATCAAGGCCAGTAATCAATAAACACAAGACACATATCCAGGCAAGTAGCCTAATCAATAAACACAAGAAACATATCGAGGCCAGTAATCAATAAACACAAGACACATATCCAGGCCAGTAATCAATAAACACAAGACACATATCCAGGCCAGTATTGAATAAACACAAGACACATATCCAGGCCAGTAATCAATAAACACAAGACACATATCCAGGCCAGTAATCAATAAACACAAGACACATATCCAGGCCAGTATTGAATAAACACAAGACACATATCCAGGCCAGTAATCAATAAACACAAGACACATATCCAGGCCAGTAATCAATAAACACAAGACACATATCAAGGCCAGTAATCAATAAACACAAGACACATATCCAGGCAAGTAGCCTAATCAATAAACACAAGAAACATATCCAGGCCAGTAATCAATAAACACAAGACACATATCCAGGCAAGTAGCCTAATCAATAAACACAAGACAGATATCCAGGCCAGTAATCAATAATTGCAAGATATCAACCAGGCAAGTAATTAGGCCAACGCTGTTTATATTTCGTGTAATTTGACTATGAAGCACTGTACACTGTTACTTTGCCAGTTGCTTGTTGTATCCTACATTTCTGATATTAAGATATATAGGACGATCTTATTCATAATTGAAACAACATTTACACTGTATTCTTTTTCATCTTAGTTACGTCACAAATCGTCTGTGTAAGTAGGTTAATCACACGTGTTTTATTCTGTGAATACACTATAGTGGATACCTTTGCCTACAGGGTCCCTGTATATTGTAATCGATGGATAAGTGCTATGAAGTCAAAGTGAAATACATTTATTTTTCGTATTGATGTTTATGTCATGTTAGACTTGCCTCTGTAGTTATTTCGAGGTTTGAAATACAAGCTCAAGTAGTATACGTATGAAACGCCATATGTGCCAAAATATTTATATTTTTACTAATATTAAGTCAAAACTCCGTCTGGAACCCAGATTAATGTAATGTGTGCAGGATAACACAAATTTGTATCATAGCGCCCACTGTTGTCCGGAGGTCCATGACCCGTTATACTTGCTATAGTTTCTATTAATCACTTTGTAAACAACAAGTGGGCATCGCGATAGTATTTACACAACACCACATAAAAACACGTTGCGTCGAGTCGTCATGCCAAGAAACACCTTGAGTATTCATGCCAAGCTTGTTTCGGGGAAAATGAATCCCATCAATTTAATAAAAGCAATCGAAAACATAATTTATGAAGGCAGCGCATTTTGACTTGTATCAGAATTCACATTATTGTGTAGCACTAGCAGGAAGAAAACAAGAATTGTTCTATAGTTATAGATATATTATATAATATATAAATAAACGGAAGCAAACTTAAATCACACTTAAATTTGTATTTCAGTATTGTTTTTTTATATTTATATATAAAAGATGTCCGTATATTGACATTGACCTATTCATACAAACATTGAATATTAATAAAGAGGTGACATATATTACGTTGGGATAAGTTCAATATTGATTGGTATATAGGTGTATTTAGTCGGTCATTTACTGGACATTCTTTGTCATATATTGCGTTGGGATAAGTTCAATATTGATTGGTATATAGGTGTATTTAGTCGGTCATTTACTGGACATTCTTTGGAAAGATAACATTACAAATTGAGAACACGAAGTGGTATATTCGGAAGTGGTCAAGCTATTTACTGCAACAGGGTCAGTTTGTTTTTTCCTGAATCACTAAACTGTCCGTGGGACTTAAAAGAAGGGGGCTTATCACCGGAATTGGTATTGACTTAAGTACATTGTCAACTAAAATAGGAAATACGTCCTGTATTGTTATACAATAGATAGAGGATGAACACACAAACTTCAAAGGCAAGCCGTCAGGTGACTGAACGAGTAGGGCATAAGTTGTTCTGTTATTAATAGCCTCCTATTTCAAGTTCTTATAATATATTATTATATGAATCTTACAGCTGAATATTGAACACTATCAAAATAGTTTGACAAAAAAAAGTGTGATGTGGCCAAATATGGTAGTGATATGCCAAAATATGGTAGTGATATGACATCATCATGTCCATTTGTTGTCACATAAAATGTGATAGTGTAGACAGGGCTTTAGAATAATTAGCAAAGATGTATGGGCCTACGTTAACAAATAAAATGTCAATCAAAAACCTACATTGGCTTCAAGCATTAAAGCCACATAATATCGAAATTCTTGGTTTTTGGTTGAAACTTTGTCTGAACTAATTTCTTCATGGTATCAATTTTAACGGAAAAACTTAGCGTAACGATTCTTACTAAAACCATCTCACAATAACGAAATGGAGATCGGTTTGCTTATTTCTAATAATTTTAAATAAACGATGAGGTTCATTCAATAAATAATAACTCAACGCCTCCAATCCTTTAACAATGACACAGTCATGGTAAAATTAGGGTTGGGTTTCATCTGTCTGTTCAAGAACTACCCAGACGCCTGCCTAACCCACCGATATGGTGTCATAAATCATGCATTATAACCCTAGCACACTTCTGGTGGTGGTATTGAATATAAATTTAGTTTACCATACCAAGGACATGAATGATTTAATATTTGAACTAACGATTGACCTAATGAGCAAAATCACGGTTAGTAAACAAACTGATTAAAGGACAAGTTAACTGTTTCGGGGGATCAATTAAAATTGATACCATGAAGTACGTATAACAAATTTGATAAACGACACACGGACAGACGACACTGATAGAAATGAACGTACAACATGCGCAACATGTACGGCGTGCCATACAACATGTGCAGCGTACCATACAACATGTGCAGCGTGCCATACAACATGCGCAACTTGCCTAAGGAGTCGGCCCAACATGTGCGGCGTACCATGCAACTTGTGCGGCGTACCATACAAAATGTGCGGCGTGCCATACAACATGAATGTCATTGCTGGCTCACTCCATTGCATGTGGATGACTCATCCTCCTTGATTTACGATACAGTTACTGAACTTACAAAGACCTTTGAAACATTATTTAATATTTCTTTTTTTATCAGTTGCCTCGGGTGCCGACGTTCTCCTCAGATTTATGATATCTATCGCTTCTTCTGAGACGGTGACCTATATATGATACAAATCAGCCCTATTCCTTGTTATTCATATATTCATTTATAATGTCCCTAGATAGCAGTACAGTAATGTAGCATAATTATGGATATTTACCCTACAGGATTATAAATAATATATCAACTATAGGAACACCACCTCAATGCAAAATATAATCAATAAGTGATCGACCACCGTGTACGACTCATGTATAAGTACCATACACACGTTATGTACACTAATCAATCAAAATGATCAATTACTCTCAATATCAATCGATAAAGACGTTCTATGTTACTACTTTGTACTTTTTGGAATGAAGGAATTTCATAAAATAATTTACAAACTTGTGCAAATAGATATGTCATTTAACTGTTCATTCCCTCTTCTTACACAAGATTAGGCGTATATTCTATTATTGGGTATGGTACGCCGCCGGTACCTTTTATCAAACTTGCCCCAAGACTCTAGTTTTTGTGTTATGTACAGTTGTTCTACATCCGTGCCACTAGTCGTTTTGAATTTTTTCTGCGTGAAAGTATTATACGTATTCAACGCCATATGTGCCAAATGTATCATACACCTCTAATCGAGACAACATTTTCTCGGAAGTGGCACCATGATAAAAAGTATTTTGAAAAATGAACAATAACATACCGTAGTGCATGAAGTTTAAAGCATCGGCCTGAATAATTAGTTTATTGATTTAATACATTATTATATAATTGTCTCGTAAAAGTCACCTAACCACGTTCGTTAGCTTTGGTTTCCATCGATTCACCAGACTGATTTTGGAAAAAAATATGAATAAATAGGACAATGACCTTGTGTCTAGTAGAGGTGTAAGAACTCCTATATAAGTACAGGGCAACCCCACTTGTACTTTCTGGTGTTTTTAATAATACCTGAAGTATCTGTGTCGAAGGACAGTTGTCTTATAATATTGTGATATTGTGATATTTTTAAAATTCTTACTTGCTTATAAAATTTACTAACGCATACGGTAATTACGGAAGGCCTAAATTATAATATTCTACACCTAAAAGGCAGACTGTAGACTAACGGATACGCATGTCCAGCCCCGCCCTCTCAGCCCCGTATTTTTAAATTGCAATGTAAAACATAGGATCCGCACAGGATACGTTATACCAACGTTACCTACCTATTTCAAAGCTTGGATCTATACCGATAAGTCCTATGATACAAAATATCAACAAGACAAAACCATTACGGATTACCGCCGTATGGTCTTCCAAATTCTCTAATACCCAGACAACGACCAAAGCGGACCAGGAAATGGATCAACCTACATTTGAAAGGCATAATTCGATAATTTAAATTTACCGTTTAAATCGTTCTACTATACCTATCAATCATGTGACCTTGTTTATTTTTAAAACATATGAATGACGGCAATAAGAAGATCTAGGAATGGTAGCTAAGGGTCCCGATCTATTTTGAATGTTGTGAGGGTGAGATGCATCTCGTCGGATGTTCAAGAAAAGCAAAAATAACCAATAAAACATAGATTTCTATGGCTATACACATACTGTGGTTTGCCGTTAAAAAGTATGGGGGCGCCATCCCATCCTAAACAAAATTCACCTATAAAATTGACAAATTGATGCCAAGTTAGGGCGCGACATGCACGCAACACGCGTACATCGGTACAGCAGCATGTGTAGCTAGGCCAAGTTATTTAGGGCGCGACATGCACGCAACACGCGTACATCGGTACAGCAGCATCTGTAGCTAGGCCAAGTTAAGGCGCAACATGCACGCAACACGCGTACATCGGTACAGCAGCATCTGTAGCTAGGCCAAGTTAGAGCGCGACATGTACGCAACACGCGTACATCGGTACAGCAGCATCTGTAGCTACAGTAGGCCAAGTTAGGGCGCGACATGCACGCAACACGCGTACATCGGTACAGCAGCATCTGTAGCGGAAGAACTTGGGTAAAGTATTGAGGAAATATAGGCTTTAATAAGAGTTATGTATTAATCCTATATAGATGGTTGTGACGGATGCTTTGCACCGATGTTGGAATTGGATAAGAACATAACCTTGAATCGTTATACAATAATCAATAAACTGGCAATGACTTGTCACTTGGATATAGGGGGACTACTTTACCCATGTGTATTATATGTGCTAAAGCTTGGTTTCCACTAGCGACGCAACACAAGGGACGTAACGTAACATAAGTGACTTGACCAATCACAAGCGATGGATTATTCAAACACTTGCTTGTCTTTGGTCAACTCGCTTTCGTTGCGCGTACGTCCTTTCGTTGCGTCTCTAGTGGTTAGGAGGCCATAACATATTGCATTGTGTTTTGTATTGATAGTTGAATCTCCCTCCCAAGCTTGACATTTGTCTATCAAACTAGTGTGATGTGTCCAAATGTTGTAGTTATATGCCCATATATGGCAGTGATATGACATCATCATGTCCATATATGGGCACATCACAGTTTTTGTCACATAAAGTTTGATAGTGTAGACGTTAAGCATCATGTTATGGTCAATGGTAAGTGAAGAACCCATCTGGAAAACGTGGCTGATATTATTAAATCTTGCGACCGAACCAAATTGTATAAAAATGCGGCGAACCTATTTATGCGCAATGTCACGCTCCGGTCAATACTGAGCATAATAAACTCACGGGCATTTTACAGGTTGAACGTTGATGAGGTCCCATCCTTCCGCCGTCGTAATTCGTGGTTATAGGTTATCCAGTAATGATCTTTCGGGTCAGGAGACAAATCCATGGGATTATTCGACCAAGGCCTACGTCTAATGTGTTACATACCTCGGTCATTGGCATGTCATGCCCTCCCAAACATATAAATCACAACCCATCCAATTAATTTCTTATTTATGGCAATACGAAGTAAATATATTAAGCATAAAAAAGGAGACAAACTTTACGGTAAATTAGGATCTATAACAAATCCAAAAAGTTGTTGGAGGGATGTTTAGGTAAAGTGTTAAAATGCCAATATACCAACCTCAATGGTTTCATAAATGCGAATGATGTTCGGGTGTCTCAGTTGAGAGAGCACTTTAGCCTCACGGTATAGGTTTTGTCGAACGTAATCTTCTTTTACTTTCCGAAGGTCGATCACTTTGATTGCAACCTAAAAACAACAATATCCAATTTATTAATAATAATAATTACCGGTATATAATGCCTATCATCGTTATAATAATCTACAAACATATCATTTAATTCATTAATCATTAATTTCATAAAAAATTATCGCGTCGTCATTATCATACCAGCCTCATCATACATATTCATATCACCTATACAGATATAATCATTGTCGACATTCGTCAAATCAATAATCATCATTATTTCTACTTTATTATTTATCTTGGAAATATTATTATTATTATTATTAAAAGAGGAAATAAAATATATTCATTAATTTGTATATATTATTTAAAGAGATTAACCCAGCAGATATAAACCCAAACGTCAGATTAAAAATATACCAAGAAGGTTGAACTAATTTACTTTAGCCCACCTTTAATCCCCATCACCCTCACCTGGTAGAAACAGGTGTGTCAAAGTTTAATTAAATGTCTGTAATACGTCTGATTTAGATCAACCAGTGCCATGCTCTATTGTAAAACATTTCACACTTTCTAATCCAGCAATCTACCAACCTCTATCAGAAGTTTTAGAACCCAAAACACAATACGTCAATTATCGCATGTTTTGTGCGCAGACGATAGCAGATTAGCACACTATACATCATTCATGTTAATTGTTTTTTTAAAAGATAAATACCAGGAATTCTATTTAATTTAGGGTCGTTAAATAATAATAAATACAATCTAATTCTACGTTTAACTTAAGATTGCGTAGAATAATATTGCACCTCTATACTAAATAGAACAGACTGGGTCCAGCAGCCTTGGTCTGCTATTGTTTATTATCTGTATATTATCGGCTGATCTCTTCAACAAGGCAAATAAAACAAACTTGCTAATGTACAGGATTGTCCTAATGAACAATTAACCAATCTAAGTCTAATTCAAGGCGATTTAATATTTAAGAAAACAACATCGACGTCCAACATGCGGTCGCCCTCTTTTCAAAATGTGAATACTACTAAAATACTACAGTCATGGGAGATAGCTCTATCATTCAAAGAATAACATCAAAATATGTAATGAAATTCGTGTCTCTGCACAACGAGAAACGACGTCTCAGATTTAACCCTAACCCCTTATTCGGAGACAAATATTAACTTTTTTAATATCAATACAAGGTTAAGTGAACGAAAAGAAGAGCTCAACTAAGTTGGTCCTAAGAAAATATAAAAAGCATTACATGTCAGGAAGCCAATCTGCCAGTGACTGCTTAACAAAAATATACTAAAAATAAACTGGTATGACGTCATACGCATTTACTTCCCTGGATATGACGTAATAACAAAATCCGTTAATGACAGTTCATCGTATTTTTTTTCTAAACATTTAACTATATATACGATGTTCTTCACTGATAGCCATGTAGATTCGAATTCTTTATCCAAGGCAATCGAACAGTTAGCCCACTAGCCGTTTAGAAAATAAAACATAACAACAGTCAACAGTACACACAGAGGCCAATTATAACATAACACTTCAACAATAACATAATGGCATATGTTGCTAGCAAACACATATGCAACAAAGCTAGAGCCAAATTAAACCAAACAATAACAATTAACAAATACAATTAAATTAAAGAGGTCGGATTATCGCTAAATTTTAGCATATAAACCCACTACAATCCTTACATTGTAGTTTTTATTTGTTGTGTTTTTAAAACTTATTTACTTACATATTACCAAGTCATGGGGCTAGAGGTTATATTAATTATACTAAAAGAGGACGGATGTTTTGCGATTGAGGCTTTGTATTGTTTGGTTAACCACTGCGTTAATATAGATCAAAATAAGGTTGGACAAAAGTTAAAAGTTGGCTTATGTACACCAATAATTGGACCATAGGTCACAATTTTGGCTTAGCTGATCCCTTTCACTTTCTTTCAGGCCCATGGTATGGTGGCTACTTGATCCCTTTGCAGATCATTAATAAAGATAGGATTTTGGTACACGTGAAACATCAGAGCCAAAATGTGCACCATGTATGTGTAAGTTTACAGTTAAAAGATACCGGTATTATATGATGCGGCGTCCGCGTTGAAAATATGATAATAATAAAACGGCTTTTGTACGCGCACGTCAACTTTGTGACCGTTTGTGAGACTCACGTATCGATCAAATTTTGAACATTCCGTAAAATGAGGGAAGGCAGCGAAGTATAGTGGCATTCTTTAAGATGCCATAGTTCACTAAACAAAACCCAAACAAAACACTTACGCTGATACTTTTATTAGCTGTTCAACAATTTAGTTATTCTTGACACAGTTATTATTTTAAACATAACTACACAGCAAAATTTGAAATTCTAAGCAAGAAAAAAAAATCTTGTTTTAAGAAAAAATTCTTAAAATAAGTATTTTTTTTCTTGTCAAGATTTAAAATTACTTAAAACAAGAAATAATTTTCTAGAAAAGACAAATTTTCTTAAATTAAGTTTTGCAATATTCTTGAAAATGCTTATTACAAGAAATATTTTACTTAAAATAAGAAGTCAATATCATTCTCTTCTTATTAAGAATAGTTTTGCTTAAAACAAGATTTGAAAATACTTAATTTGAAAAGTATTTTACTTAAAATAAGAAATCTATATTATATTTATCCCTATCAAGAATAATTTTTCTTAAATCAAGATTGATGAATTATAAAAATTACTTAAAACAATCAATATTTTTCTAGGTAAGACAAAGTTTCTTAAATTAGGTTTCGCAATAGTCTTGAAAATACTTGTTTTGAGAAATATTTTACTTAAAATAAGAAGTCAATTTCACACTACCCTTATCAAGATTATTTTTACTTGAATCAAGATTCGCAATATTCTTGAAAATGCTTATTACAAGAAATATTTTACTTAAAATAAGAAGTCAATATCATTCTCTTCTTATTAAGAATAGTTTTGCTTAAAACAAGATTTGAAAATACTTAATTTGAAAAGTATTTTACTTAAAATAAGAAATCAATATTATATTTATCCCTATCAAGAATAATTTTTCTTAAATCAAGATTGATGAATTCTAAAAATTACTTAAAACAATAAATATTTTTCTAGGTAAGACAAAGTTTCTTAAATTAGGTTTCGCAATATTCTTAAAAATACTTATTTTGAGAAATGTTTTACTTAAAATAAGAAGTCAATATCATACTATCTTATCAAGACTATTTTTGCTTAAATTGAGATTCGCAATATTTTTAAAAATACTTATTTTGAGAAATGTTTTACTTAAAATAAGAAGTCAATATCATACTATCTTATCAAGACTATTTTTACTTGAATCAAGATTCGCAATATTCTTAAAAATACTTATTTCGAGAAATGTTTTACTTAAAATAAGAAGTCAATATCATACTATCTTATCAAGACTATTTTTGCTTAAATTGAGATTCGCAATATTTTAAAAAATACTTATTTTGAAAAATGTTTTACTTAAAATAAGAAGTCAATATCATACTATCCTATCAAGACTATTTTTGCTTGAATTCAGATTCGCAATATTCTGATTTTGAGAAATGTTTTACTTAAAATAAGAAGTCAATATCATACTATCTTATCAAGACTATTTTTACTTGAATCAAGATTCGCAATATTCTTTAAAATACTTATTTTGAGAAATGTTTTACTTAAAATAAGAAGTCAATATCATACTATGGCCAACGGTTTTTTAAAGTAATCATTCAAAATCTAGAGTTTGTAAGTAAAAGACACCTTTCATCGCAATTTATATATTAAATGCTTCAATAGGCCTAGTAAGATTAGTCTAATATAATGTCGAAGGAAGACGCTTTGTTGAAGATCCGAGAAATAGATGAAGAAGTGGCCAATATTTTAACAGGTTCGTAGGCCTAATAATTATATTTTAATCTGCCAGCAGTCTAGGCCTAGCCTAGGCTCCTTCCTAGTTAGTAATACTGTAGGCCTGGAACTAGTAGGTCTAGGCTAGCCTACTATGCCTGAACTGACTAACAGGTGTATAGGTTTAGCTTAGCATTTTAGTTCAGAAATTGACAGAGGGGACAAATATTGTCGGACCTATTTCAGCTAGGTATAAGGAAGGCCTAATAATAGATAATACAATTATAATGTAACACTAACAGTTATTTTGTAATGTAGCCATGAAATATCTACGAAGGATTATACTGTATTATATACACATATTCCAATGAGAAATATAATGACATTTAAAAACACTTCTTTATATTTAATTAATTGTACACACTAAGTAATCCCCGAAGTGATCACATCGATATTGAAACTTTATGTTTTTAACTCTAAATTTAAAAAAAACATACTAAACAAGAAATATTTCTTACAAAAAACGCCGCGTAACTTTTTGACTGAGCAGTTGTAAGAACAGTCTTCATTAATCTAATATAATAGGTCGGCCAATCAAAACGCAAGTGAACAATTGGGACTTTACTTGTGATTTATGTCATTGGCCTGTCAGCACAGTCGTTTCTTTCTAGAATTAAACGCACAAACTTGTATTGGGAATAATGTATGTGGTTATTACTATCGCATTTAGGTATTGATAATAATAATAATATGGCTTTTGAATATATAATTACTGTCTGTAGAATAACATTTATACATTTTCGGTTCGCGATCAAAAGTTATATGAATGGATTTGTAATAGGTATTTATAATAATAGTATATGGGTTGTATTATTGCTAAGCTATCACCAAATCGCGTTATAACATTATTTCTCAGGGTTTTTTGCACCATTGATCAATACCAAACGCGTATCGGTATTATAGTTTTTAATGAATCATTACATTAATAAAAATACCCAATTAAATCAATCGCGTCAGTCCAATTCCGACTTATGTTTCGATCACATAGTTCTGTGTCTACACTGTCCCAACTAGTTTAACAAAAAAAGTGTGATGTGCCCAAATATGGTAGTGATATGCCCGAATATCGTAGTGATATGACATCGTCATGTCTATATAATATGGGCACATCATATTTAGTTTGATAGTATAGACAAAGCTTAAGGATTATATTTATATTTATATTTATTTATATTTTACATTTTGAACGAAAGTATTTATTTGTTGATAAGCCCAATTTTGCATTCTTATTTTACATTTTAAATGAAAGTATTTATTTGTTGATAAGCCGAATTTTCCAGTTTAATAATAATGACCCCTTCCACAGTGCTTATACCATATACATTTTACATGATATTGACCGTGGGTTCTTTACGCCTCTGATGCATTTGTTTTTATTGTACCTTTTTAATAAATTATTATATGTTTAGGCCTAATCACACCCAATTTAATGAAACGGTCAGATTCCGATTTCAATTGAACGAAAGTAGTACTGTATTTATTATTCATTGATAAGCCAAGGGTCCCATGGCGTTAGCTGATATCTTGAGCATTTGACTCTTGTGTGAACCTGTAACACAAATCATTCTTCAAAATCTAAAGAAAGAACCTCACACGTCTTTTTTGTGAGTGATACACTATGGATATGCCCACGGAAATAATATGTGGACATTGCAAACAATTATAGGCCTACAGTAACAAACATAGAATGGCCAATAAGCATAACATTCAGACTTGCTTGTTTTCTAGTGGATTTTTATTTACTTTAGCATGTAGAATAAAACTAGTAACAGTGGCTATATTAATAATTATACTGATTATCCTTGATGTTATCGCGTCTAATAATAAAATATTTTGTTGTTGATAAGCCCAATTTTTCAGCCTTGATTTTACATTTTGAACGAAAGTACGGTATTTATTTGTTGATAAGCCCAATTTTGCAGTCTTAATAATGACCCTTCCACAGTGCATTTTACATGATATTGACCGAGGGTTTTTACGCCTCTATAGCCACTGATCAATACCATAATTAATGTACTTTTTTAAATGAATATTGAAATGTTTCAACATACCCAATTCAAAAAAACGGTCCGTTTTCGAGTTCAATCTTTTGATTAGAGAGGTTGGATTTTCATTTTGAATTATAACATGGCCTAGATTGACAGTCATAAAAAAGAAAGTCATTGTAAATACTTCCCTTTATGTTGACAGAGCCAAAATAAAGTTTTGACCATTATCGAATGATTATTTGACAGTGACTTATTATAATACCGGCCTGGTTGACAGCAAAAACGAAGTTATTATTTATTAAACAAGATTTTACAGATTTCCGTCTACATCTCAATAATACTGTATTATCAGCAAAGGCTTTCATATAGACTCTCTTCTCCCAGACGTTTTTTGGGTCCAGCAGCTACCTATAAATTATAGTCGAGTTTCCAAATTCACAAAACTGTCAGCCTTAGATACTAAAGCTACCGCTATGAAACAGCTTATTAATGAATGTGTCCTCCTGGGACATAGCTGGCTAGAGCCGCGGCGCGAAAAACAAACAAAAAACATACGTACTGCATAACTAAAATTGTTATATTAAATTTCTTTTTAAAAAACTGTGTTATTTACAATATCTTAAATTATTTGTTAGGTAATTGAAGAAGTTCGAAGGATACTAATTATTACTAGGCAAAGAGGAATGAAATACAAAAGAAAGCTTTTTAAAAAAGTGCTTAGCAAATTTTTCCAAAGAAGAGAATAATATAGTTTATTTTGGTATTTTAAAGAGAAACACCAGTCCTCCATCTGGTAAGTACAGTGTATGTTTTTGTACTTTTATCTATTCATAAATAGTTTTATAATGGACCAATGGTAGTGAGGAAAATACGTGTACATATTGTGTACGTATTTTTAACAGCTTGGTTCGACTCAAGCTAGTGTCATGCACTCCTCCCTTTGACAACTAAAATTAAATAAATGACTTATGAATATTAATTTTTGACATATTAATGCTCTCCTGGCCAGCCCACCTTTTCCCCTTCCTTTTACATTGACCACCTACAAAACTGTAGGCTACATTATTAAAAATTTGAGCTACAGTATATCAAGTTTATGTCCATACATTATTCCACTCATTTAAATAAATTTATATAATATAATGTTTTCAATTTGTTATTTTTGGTTAGGTTCAAAGATAACCCATATGTTGTCAAATCTGTCAAACATATTTGTTGGGAAAAACTCATCAAAAAAAGTCTGCCGACCTTGAAGGTATTTAGTGTTTTTTAAAATTTAAAATACAAGTAACATTATGTACATTAAAAAAAAATATCTTAAAGTGTTTTTTTAAAATCAAATTTATCTTAGCTTAAAATTCGAGGTATATACTATGTTTACAATAATTTATTAAAATCAAACAATTAAACAAAATTTACATTTAATTGTATGATTGTTATTATAAACATTGATACGGAATAAAAACATCAATCAGGATTGAGCACCGTTTTGCGTATTGTCTTCCTAAATAGTAATATTAAAAATAAATTTAGACCCTAATAATTTAACTAAAAATAATAGATACAGCCAGGCCTGTCTTTGGGATCGGTATAAACAGGGCAAAGTTTGTGATTAAAAAGTTCAAATGCATATTCCACCCACCCTTATGTCTTATAATGTAAAATTATTCTTACCACCGTTCTAATATTGCGTCATGTTTTTGTGTTTACCGCCCCAGATATAGGACTCTAAAACCACACCGTACCCAATTAGTTGATGATGTTACACATATTTTAAATACAGTAATAACTAAAACTATATTAATCTCTTTTCATTTTTAGGAACATGAATAAAGATCCAGAATCCTGGTCTTCACGCCGATCAGGTAATATGCCGGTATTGCTTTTGGACACAGAAATGGCCTACATTAAAGTTTAGCAAACAATTCTAACTACAAAGAAAGCAAAATTAGATGAGGCTCTAGTTACTCTCCTCTCCACTTTTTACCTTCTGGATTTCGATTATCCAAAATGAAAAGAAGTAGGCCTCACTATCCTTTAACAGTTAGTGATTTGTGATGAAAACACACCTGTACACTTGACAAAGGCTGTTGAATCATCATTAGTATACATTAATAAATTTAAAGACACCTAATAGTTAAAAGCCCAGGTGCGGGAGAAGAATTTTACAAAATTTGTATTTTATTTCTATTTTAATGTTTTTAAGTTTTCTTTTGATGGCATTTTATTATTAATAAAAACAAGTTTGTTTTAAAGAAGTTGTATATATTATTGTACCTAATGTCATGTAAATTGTAGTTCTTAATGAAAATAACAGTATTGTTAATATTATGTTTTATAACATTCTTGAATTTATTTGTTTAAGTAAAATATTACTTAAAATGAGTATTCATTTATCGTTCTTAAAATAAATTTTTAATGATTTATATTTTATAGAATTCTTGTTTCAAGCAATTTTTTTCCCAATATAAGTAAGAATTTACGAATTTTAATTTGATAGAATTCTTGTTTCAAGCAATACTTTTCTTAAAATAAGTAAACATTTACTGGTTTTTATTTGATAGACTTCTTGTTTACTTATTTTAAAAAAAGTTTTGCTTGAAACAAGAATTCTACAAATAAAAATCGGAATATTCTTACTTATTTTAAGAAATATATTGCTTGAAACAAGAAAACTAAAAATATAAATCGGAATATTCTTACTTATTTTAAGAAAAATATTGCTTAAAACAAGAATTCTGAAAAATACAAACCGGAATATTCTTACTTATTTTAAGAAAAATATTGCTTGAAACAAGAATTCTACAAATAAAAATCGGAATATTCTTACTTATTTTAAGAAATATATTGCTTGAAACAAGAATTCAAAAAATACAAATCGGAATATTCTTACTTATTTTAAGAAAAATATTGCTTGAAACAAGAATTCAAAAAATACAAATCGGAATATTCTTACTTATTTTAAGAAAAATATTGCTTGAAACAAGAATTCAAAAAATACAAATCGGAATATTCTTACTTATTTTAAGAAATATATTGCTTGAAACAAGAATATTAAAATTAAAAATCGGAATATTCTTACTTATTTTAAGAAAAATATTGCTTAAAACAAGAATTCTAAAAAATACAAATCGGAATATTCTTACTTATTTTAAGAAAAATATTGCTTGAAACAAGAATTCTACAAATAAAAATCGGAATATTCTTACTTATTTTAAGAAATATTTTGCTTGAAACAAAAATTCAAAAAATACAAATCGGAATATTCTTACTTATTTTAAGAAAAAAATTGCTTGAAACAAGAATTCAAAAAATACAAATCGGAATATTCTTACTTATTTTAAGAACTATATTGCTTGAAACAAGAATTCAAAAAAATACAAATCGGAATATTCTTACTTATTTTAAGAAATATATTGCTTGAAACAAGAATTCTATAAAATACAAATCGGAATATTCTTACTTATTTTAAGAAATATATTGCTTGAAACAAGAATTCAAAAAAATACAAATCGGAATATTCTTACTTATTTTAAGAAAAATATTGCTTGAAACAAGAATTCTATTTAAAAAAATCGATAAATTGTTACTTATTTTAAGGCAGATACTGCTTAAAACAAGAATGAAAAAAGCAATTAAATTCTTGGTAAGAATATTGTTCTTAAAGTATTATTTCTTGGTAAGAATAATTTTCTTGATAAGAATTTGTGTGATTCTTGTTAAGAATTTTACGATTCTTGGTAAGCCAAAAAGTATTGAAATACGGACAAGTCAAAATTTACTTGTTTCAAGAAATATTTTGCTTGAAACAAGTTTTTTTTTTCTTAAAACAAGAATCAGAATTTTGCTGTGTATAAAACATGTAAATATATAAGTCCGCTGCTTAATTTATATATGTGATTTAATGAGGCTAGACGGCTAGTGGAGTGGCCTGGGGTGTACTCACTCAGACATAGCTTCGCCTCAGTCAATAACTTGCGATCTTTTACCAAATTGATTATTTTCATACCTATAATAATTTACAAATTATATGATAAGGGTTGATGGGTGTAATATAAATTGATGGATAAGAGCCACGAAACAGATATAAATTAAATGCTTTTAAAGTAAAGAGACACATAGGATCATTTATTATGTCTACTAAATCGAATCGTCAATGCGATTGTAGTTCATAGCACCATAGTATTCCATCGAATTAGATACATTTACAGAAGTAAGAAGAAGTAAGAGAAACTAAATAGAAATATTGAGACATAGGAATAATGTTTATTATACAATGTTGATGTGTATAGTATGCTCAGGTCTACTAACATTATTTTCACAATATCATCTCATGATGATAATGATGATGAATACCATAATGATGATGATGATGATTATCATGATGATGATGATAATGATGATTATTATCATGACGATGATGATAATGATGATGATGACGATGATGATATGATGGATGGATGATGATGATGATAATGATGATGATGATGATGATGATGGATAATGATCATGATAATGATCACGATCATAATGTGACCAGGTTTGTGCTGATTGTGTAGACCTATGAGGTTCCTCCAAATCCAGGTCAGTTACAGTAGCTATTTTAAAAGTAAGCATTTGATATAAAAATACCAATGAGTTATTGAGTGCAAATTCGTGAACTTAAATTTCCGAAAAAGGTAACGCAGTCGACAGACCAGGTAGAGAAGTCTCACCTCAACGAGCAAAGAATTCGTGGACTGTTAAGATGAATAGGGTGGTAAACCATGCAACTACTCCACGAGGCCTTGACAGCACCATATAAGGAAGACGTTGGGTCTTCTAAGTTAGATGGATCGCAAACGGGTACGCTAATGCTTCTATAGCGTACTTCGAAGATATGCAATTTATTTATGTTATTTTACACAGACATTTGGTTTCTGTAAAAGCGTAAACAGCTATTATTTAAACTTTTAAACGATCAAACAACCCCTTGACATATTTTCAAAGACTATAATATTTAATAAGGCAAAGCAACACTATAATCTATACCTGTATAGGCCTAGGCCTACCCAAAACATTTTAAAACATAATGCATCATCTGACTCCATCAACATTTTTGTTTCTCTACATGTATGCCTAAATATTCAACTGTATTTTTTATGATTTCAAGTTTTGACTGTCATTTTTACATTGACTATGGTACCAACCTTTGTGTTGCATACGGTATCTGTAGCTAGCTCAACGACAGCAAAATTTCCCTTCCCGAGTGTCTCATTTTCAATTCTATACCGTCCTATCGATTTCAGGTGCGTCATTGCTATAAACGTTTTAAATAAATAATCAAAATACAGTCTATTCTACGAAAAACGACATAACTTTTATGTTTTTATTGCCAAAGTATACTTAAGGCATCTGCTCTAAACGTAACTAAGTTCCAAATGCAATAAATACAAACATGTCACAAGCAACCAACACACATGGTAACCAACACGCGTTGTTGTATACGCACATGGTAATCAACACGCGTTGTTGTATACGCGCGCGGATTTTAACTGCGTCGTGAAGATGCGTTGATCGCAAGAGGGCGTTTGTTGGTCAGTGATGGACGGACGGAAGTATCCTTCAAATGATACTGAGATTATATTAGGTGAAAAAGATTTACATAAACTTTAATATCGGTGTTTGTATTAGCAATGAATTCACACTTAGCCAATTGTGTCGAAACAGCCAAGGTAAGAGAGTACGGCCGCGACAAATGGCACGTCCTCTTGAGTCAGAGGCATCGTGTAAAAGTAAACTTTGTTGAGATTAGGAAAACATCCAAAAGGACTGATGAACAATTGTTATGCCATCCTCGTATATTGACATTGTACAGAAATATATCATTCACTTAATGTTACGTTTCTTAGATTTACTAACCAAATTTTACTTAACGATAAACATTCATTATACACACGTACCGTGATACTTGGGACCGCATCTTAAGATTACATAATGTAAATATGTCGGTTTCTAACGGGTCCCAAACCCGTCTAGCACGATGGGTGGCCACCCATCAGCGGTAAATATGTGATGGTGATTTCTGTCTAGGTTCATGTGATTAATACAACATCAAAATACCACATGCGACAATGAACTTCCGACTTGGTTATTTTGCCTAAATCATTTTGACATTATATTAACCCGTAAAAACGGATTAGTTCGAAACGGAAAAAAAAACATAATTGTGGTACACGGACTGGCAAGAATGTTAGCGCCACCACCTCTGAGGATAATAGTTGGACCCGGTGTTGCGAAGGTTAAATTTATTTAGGCGCATGAACTGTTAATAGTTAATGTACTTATCATGCACAAGAAGATGATCAAGCAATAATAACATTTAAAGGGCTACACATTATCGAATGATACAGATTATGACAACGATGTCAGCGAGCAAAATAAGGTTGTGTGACGATGATGATACATCTTGGTTTCCACCTGGACGCAACGCAATCGAATCAAGTTGACCAATTACAAGCGCGCGATAGTTCGGATGTTCCACGCGCGCGTCATCCTTTTTGCGTCCAATCCAAGTGAAAACCAAAGCTTAAAGGAGGATTGTGGATCATCGTCGAAAATTAATATACTAATAATGCCCGAACATAAATACAATTTTTATTTAAATATCTATTCTGAAGTCGGTCTAAAAGCCACATTAGAGAGAAACCGCTATTCATGTCTGCATTCCTCTTTCTAACCCGGGTGGTGGTGGTGATCTGGGGAGCATAATACACCCAAAATACAAACCAGGATTAGAGCATAAACTAGACTGACTGTTACTTTAATGAACCGACAGCCTAGATTATTGATAGTTTACAGAAACATAATAATATTCACATTAAATTCTCGTTAGGAACTTTTCCGGAAACATGCCGTCCGTGGTATAAATTCCTCAATCAATCTTTAACTTGATTGAAAGAGGCCTTTTACATTTTTAGGCGCAGCCTAGGTATACGGTTGCTAAAGATCATTGAGTGCGCACGCGTATAAAAAGTGAGTAGAAATGCGCAAAGCAAGTCTACAATGTAATTTTGCGAGTAGAGCTGGCAGTAGTATTCAGAATTATAGCATTAAATCAGGAAATTGTAGGTAGAATAAACACTGAATATTACAATGGTGACCTGGCTAGCACACGGTTTAAGTATACCAACAACACGAGTCATAAAAACAATATAAAAGATGTTTTTACTTAGCGCCAATAGTGTATTGACACTATCCGTCTAAAAAGGTCAACAAACGGGCAAGCCATACCTGACCTACACTCTCTCATTGATGAATCACCAAATCAGGCTGCTGTAGATTACAAACAACAAAACACACCATCATCTACACACAAGCATTTTGTGTTCATGTTTTCTAAATGTGGAAAATGTATTAGCACTGACCTAGTTTTCAATACGACGTTGTAATGACGTCATAACGTGGTTAATATGACGCAACATACGTACGCGCAACGCCATTAATTTGACCAATCACAAGCAACAATTCGGATAAGGGACGAACACTTTTCTTTATGTAAACTTTAAACTGGTATAAATTAAACGGTAACCAATTGTCATTGATCATCAAACCCTAATGTTTTTTTTTATTATTACATTTTATAAATTCTCTGAATGGGACACGAAAGAGAAAAAAAAATTCTTTAAATGGGATTTAGGTCATCAAATGACGACTTTCCAGTGCACTGAACCGTAACTAACATTCCTTCAGCATGCCCCAATAAACTGGGTTTTTAATGTGTGAATGTGAAGGTGTACATGCCAAACCGTAATAACAACATGAACCCTGCCCAACATGATTTAATTTATATCGATTTGGAATACCAATAACATTAAACAAATGTGATAGTATCATGCAGGAATTAGTAATTAAATCCGAATTCCTTGTATGTATCCCTTTAAAATGTTTCAATGTACTATTCGGGGCGCGCATACCATGGTAACAAAATCACGTCGGAAATATTCAACTAAAGGTAATCTTAGCGCCGTTATTTGGTAAACAAATTTGTCAATAACTTTGTCGGTGGATTTTCTTTCAACACTTTCCGGAAATAGCAATTTACCGGGAGGTATATTGGCTACAAAAATAAAATGAACAGTATTGGATGAGTTCACGTCAAGTGCATTTTACATTATGCTACGGTCCGACGACACAGAACCGTCATAGAGATGACGCGTTAGCGTCATGTAGCGACGAATACAACGCGTTGTAACGTATTGGTCTGCGCAACGTTTTCACTTTATAATTAAAGCAAGTACCCTGTAGCTTATTTTTAAAAACTAAACAATCTTAGCTACCTAAAGATGAGACTATTTTATTTTGAATTAGGCCTAGGCCTACATATTTGTAACAAGTAGGCGGAATCTTCACAAAGGTGAAAATTACACACAATACAAGGACATGTCGGTACAATGAGCGACATGGTTAAAATGTCACTATGAAAGGAATGCGGATACTTTGTGACAGTTTCTAAACGTATTAGTTTTAATTTTAGCTCGAGCTTGTCGACATTGTGACGACCTCAACCTTCATTTTGATTCACACAAATGATGTCATTTTTAAATACGATTACTATTTAATTATCGTATTAATAGAAACAGTCAACTCATGGCTAGTTTAGGCCTATTAGCTAGAAGGAATAAATCAGAACACTCCAAACCAAACGACAGAAAGAGTAGTACAGTAGGCCTATTATACTACTATAGTAGTAGTAGGCTGGGTGAGCGCTTAACTAAACTGGAGGACGGAACGACGCGAACGCGCAATGCAAACAAATGGATCAATGAAAAGCGTCAGTTCGGATCTGTCCCTGTGATTGGTCAAACCACTTGCGTTACGTGTACGTATTTGCGTCCTTGAAAACCAAGTCTACTTTATACATTTAATTTAATTCACCCTAACGAAAGAATCCATAAATCTGTATGTGAATGCGAGATTGAACCTTTAATGTTCGTCCTATATATTTTGGAAGGAGAGATCGTTTTTTTTTCAATGGTTTATGTATCAAGGTGTAGGCTAAGTACATTAATTCATCATGTGTACAGAGTGACTCAAAACAACATAAAACATGACTCACGTTTTTCTTCAATCAAACAATAATTTATTATCAATATAGACCTATATTTATTTATATTAATGATGTGGTTTCAGATATGAAATGCGTACCTAGATAATTTGATCCTCTGTGTTTCTCGAGGCATAATTAACAGTGTAGCTCGGCTATACAAACGCTTGAGAACAAGATAGATAGATTCGTGTCTCTAGACTTTTGGTTTGTATTAATAAGCCTATAAACCCAGATGAATAGTTGACTACTGTATGAATAGGCTAACACTGTTTCGTGTCACAGGAATTTAACGAGAGCAAGTTCCTAAAGTAGACCTAATAGTCAAAAGCACTCAGTTTATAAGAACAGAGTGCAAACGTTATATATTATAGGTTAATGCTAGCACCGTGTCTTTCGGATCAGCAACAACATCTTTCTAAAGCTTGGTTCCCACGCAACGACGAAATCTCACCCTAAGTATAACTTAACTAATCACGACGCGGTGGATCCTCTGTCGGTTGTTGTAATTGGTCAACCCACTTGCGTTGCGCACCAGTTCTTGTGTTCCGCGAAATAAAGCCTAATACGTATGGTGTAGCATAGACAGGTAGTCTGTATTATCTTATAATATATACAAATGCAACGTCACACCTATACCATCAATATGAATCATTTTGTATCAGAACGTCGTAACCCAGAATATTGTTAACTTACTAATTATAAAGCATGAAGGATTAAAATATTAAGTCTTGGCATGACTTTGCACGACGATCAAGAGAATACGGTAGTAATCAACAAAATAAATGAATAGAAGAGAGCAACTAGGCATAGCATAAAGACTGGTTTACACTTGAACGCAACTCAAGGACGTACGCGCACCGCAAGTGTATGATCTATCACGCGGTGCGCGATACATTAATTGTCCGAACTGTCGCTTGTGATTGGTCAACTCATTTGCGTTGGGCCTACACGTCATTGCGTTGCGTCCAAGTGGTCAGTTGTTTAAATGGTCATGTGCAATCATAGTATTAGTAAAGTAAGAAGTACTGGGATGGTAAATCAGACTCGTTTGTGCGGGAGGAGTGGCGTACCCTCCACAAACATATCAATCAATCAATTTATTTGGAAATTGCACCTTTACATCGGTGGCACACACAGGAAGTGGTGCATCCATATTGAACACAATTAACATAAAATGACGGATACGGATACTTAAGCTAATTTGAATTAAAATTAGTACTCTATACTGTAGCAATATTTGTCTGACATGAGTTGATACATTTTAGTTAAATATATTTATATATATATAGGCCTACATAAAGAGGAAGTAGTAACAAAAATATTTGTTGATGAGGATATTAAAATTATCATGATAGTTAATATTGAAATGGTTTCATATACAGTATAGTAATAACAATTATACATAGTGATACAAAATAATATATAAAAAATACATTCACATAAAATCATAAGTTAATACAAAAAAAAAAAAAAAAAAAAAAAAAAAAAAATCTTAACTATACTACTATACTTAACTTAAAAAGCCAAAAGAAAACGTTGGTAAGTAAATATATTTAATGTAAGGTATAGCCTGTTAATCATTACTGTATTTATAGTTCTACATTAGTAGTACCAGACTACTACAGTTTAGTGATAACAATAATTATTAATACATGATACAAAATAATATATATATAAATACATTCACATTCACAAAAAAAACTTAAGTATACTATACTTAACTAAAAAAATTCTTTATTTCGTTACTCTATTTACATACACACTTAGTGGAGTCTGGCCCAAACGCTAAATAAATGGAGATGGGCACCACCACGGCATTAGCTTATGTTTTGACTTTACCTTTACCTTACCCTTACCTATTAGTAATGAGATTGGCATGTTTAACTATAATATCACTGTTTTAAAAACATCGATAATTTATCTAATACAATGATGATTGTAAACAGAATTGTAATTAATTACTTGTTGGTTTGATTGACAAGCGGTAGTGTACAGACATATTGCACCAATATTTATACTTGTGGAAACAGCGCCTCAAAATACAGTCAAATACTGAATCCATACAACACCGACACTTGTTTACAAACGCTATCACTAAATACACACATAAATAACTCAACATTGTACAACCAACCAGTCTGATTGTCTTTACTATGGTGGTATGTCACGAATACAAGATACAATTGAAGAGGTGGTTTGTTTCCTTATAAAATACATACGTCAATCAATCAAAATGATTGGCAACTGTCCTCTGATTGACATACGACACATATACATATTTAATAACTCTGGGCATCTACACAAATGAGGTCATTATCTTCGTTGTTTCTAAAGCCTTGTCTACACTATCAAACTTTATGTGACAAAAAGATGTGTCCATAATGGTAGTGATATTGTCAAATGTGGTAGTGATATTGTCAAATATGGTAGTGATATGACATCATCATGTCCATATTTGGACAGATAACATTTTTTTAACACATACAGTTTGATAGTGTATACAATATCAAACTTTATGCTTTAAAATGCTTAATGGAGCATTACTTTTGAAATTGTCTTTATTTTAAAAGTTCCTTGATCACGATTATAAATGAAATCAAATAAACAGGGTGATAACAAATAAATGATGAACACATGAACAAGATAAGTAATATTGACCAAAGGAATATAAATCATAATGATATGAGAGTGAAGTTAAGAGTGTAGAAGAGTTGATACGTTATAGGCTATCCCTAAATATTGAACAGCTAGATTGACTGAACAACTAGATGCGTGAGGGTTTTCAACCATAAGATTATACCAGACATATTGAAAATATAATATAATTGGAGACCAAAATTAGAAAAGATTAGTCCTGGACAACGACCCTTAAATTGCAATCTATATGAGTCATTCTCAACCTTATTTATACCTTTTATATCGACATAAATCTATCGGAGGTAAAAAGAAAGTATTGGTTAAAATGTGGCATTTCAATTAGCTATACAACAAATGTTAACAATATAACACTAATCTAAATTATTTATATAAGTACCTCAATTAAGTATTTGCGGAAGCAGTTAAATTGTTAGTAATTGTCTGGGAATATGTTTAGATTGTTTGTATTATTTCGCTATGAAACCAACGTGAATTGTGTGTTCGATGAAGAATAGTTGAAAAGGTAAACAGCAGGTAAGTATAGATTTGTATCAATTGATATCGTGCCAATACGAGCAGACGAGTTCACCCACAAAGTAAACACAATCGACAATGAACAATACTGTGAAAACACACAACCAGGAATTCACCCAATGCATTTTGTAACACTAACTACAGCGTGAAGTAAAAACACCATGAACCGACGGGCCGTTCAGACGATGACTATCTACAGGGGTTCATACGGGACAATACACACACGGTCAACAACCTATGATGCTTTATATAATTATTTCATACACCAAGTACTTCATAATATTTATATACTAGCTGAATCGTTTACTTAAATCAACTGATAGTTCAATATTGTGTTAGTTTAATAGCTCGTAATTGAAAACAGTTTAAACAAGGAGGTATACTAAATACTTATCAGCTTAATCGATGAAAGGATGACTAAAACACCGCCTCCCTTTCAAATTCAATCCTTTTAGACATTTAATATATAAATGATATTCTTCTTATTAAGTGCCGACGAGAACTTTGAACTCCTTGAAGTTAACCTTAAATCAACAAAAAAATAATTTCATGTTCCACTGGAGTTCAAATGAGGAAGTATTAATACCGTAATACCTCGAAAATGAGCCACTCGTGTTTCTGTTCGAAACGAAGCCATCTCGAAAAAGAATCTCCCTTCTTGGTTTGCAAAAGTAAGAAAGAAGCTCATCTCGAAATAAAGTCCCGTCTTCTTTTCAAGACAGTGTATGCGTTTAGTTTGGTTAAAATTACTTTGCGTTGCGCCCTACGTGCTTCTTGTGCTGCGTGTCATACGTGCTTCTGCGTCCCATCGTATCTTAGAAACAAGCTCATTAATCACACCCTACTGTAAAGCTCAAGTCCCACTATCGGTTTTTTTCTTCCGTCTTCCAAAGGGACTTGTATTGATTGATACCTTTGGATTTAGAATAATTACGGTATTGTTAACGTGAATTTCGTAATTAAGATGAAAATTACAGGTTCATTTATCGGACATTGGCCGCGCGCGTAAACAGCAGTGGGTATAATGATAATTAGTTCCAGGGACATAATATCCATGTCTAAAAAACTGAAAATAATGTAAAAATAAACTGTCGCAGATACGTACGAGTATTCTACGAAATGAGGTTATTGCATTGAGTATTACACCTTCCAAGAAGATAACACAGTCTCATCAGTTAATTTACGAGTTCCGGCAATTCAATGTGTCTCTAGCCAAAATGGTGAAATCAATTTGTTTTCCAATTAACTGATTTCACAACCTAAATGAACAATACATTATAAATTGGGTTCTACGATACGAGAAATAAACAAAAGATGTTGAAAGTGAGAAAAGTTCAGATGGTTGAACGCGTCCATATAAGAGCACGACTAATTGAAGATCTTTTTTTTTTCAAAACATGAATTAACACATTATTGCAATAAATAGTTATAATGGATGTGATGCTTCTTTTAATACAAATTTAGTTTCTTGTATTGTTTATGTTATGCATTAGGCCTACAGTATTTGATAGTATTGTTGGTCGCTTGTTTTTAAGGACGTGTTTCTTGTTTTGGAACCACTGCCTATGACAATTCATTTTTAATGGGATTCTACACGATAAGTTCCGTTTTTTTTAAGGCATTGTGTTACGGTAAGATGTTTCCTCCATGGTTAAGAACTGTTTCAATTAATTAAATTGAAGTGAAATCATGTTCATTATTATTATTATGTTCATATTTCCTAAGGCTGGTTTATTTGTTATAGACCTATATTGTATGTGTACGTTCGTATGTTGTGTAATACTATTTCGTAATGAAGGTTCAATAAGTTCAAATGTGTAGGCTGGCCTACTGGTTCCAAACAAAAGGAGTCCGCCTTGTAGGCCTACATGCAAATGTCGTGGTTCATAACATATCCTGTTTTTTATTGAGACTATTGTTTCATTATGATTTAGAGCAAATCCGTGATCTTATTTCGAAATTATGTTTCAAGTTCAACTCATTAATAATAATCATTTAAGATATCCAAATTAAAAGGACCACAATTGTAAACATACATAATAGGCGCTTTCGATTTTCGATGAACCTAGGGCCTAGAACCAACGCATTGTCACGGTTGAATTGCCGACTGGACCTCATACGGACTGTCAAAGATGAGTGACGTAACTTCCTTAGTATTGTCGATCGACATCCTATCCAGAGTTTTCTTTACCTTAAAAATTATCAAAAACTGCTGATGTGAGAATTTATGTTATTTGATATAATAGAAAACTACGATACAAACTATGGCTATACACAAAGTATATAAAATAATTCATTGTCGGATGAGATCATGTGTACCTAGTGTGAAAACAGTTTAAGAGAAGATAGGGACCCTAGCCAGCACCACGATTAAAGAAATCATGTGTATCTAGTGTGAAAACAGTTTAAAAGAAGATAGGGACCCTAGCCAGCACCACGATTAGAGAGATCATGTGTACCTAGTGTGAAAACAGTTTAAGAGAAGATAGGGACCCTTGCCAGCACCACGATTAGAGAGATTATGTGTACCTAGTGTGAAAACAGTTTAAGAGAAGATAGGGACCCTAGCCAGCACCACGATTAGAGAGATTATGTGTACCTAGTGTGAAAACAGTTTAATAGAAGATAGGGACCCTAGCCAGCACCATGATTAGAGAGATTATGTGTACCTAGTGTGAAAATAGTTTAAGAGAAATAGGGACCCTACCCAGCACCACGATTAAATAGATCATGTGTACCTAGTGTGAAAACAGTTTAAAAGAAGATGAGGACCCTACCCAGCCCCACGATTAGAGAGATCATGTGTATCTAGTGTGAAAACAGTTTAAGAGAAGAAAGGACCCTACTCTGCACCACGATTAAAGAGATCATGTGTACCTAGTGTGAAAACAGTTTAATAGAAGATAGGGACCCTAGCCAGCACCACGATTAAAGAGATAATGTGTACCTAGTGTGAAAACAGTTTAAAAGAAGATAGGGACCCTACCCAGCACCACGATTAGAGAGATCATGTGTACCTAGTGTGGAAACAGTTTAAAAGAAGATAGGGACCCTACCCAGCACCACGATTAAAGAGATAATGTGTACCTAGTGTGAAAACAGTTTAATAGAAGATAGGGACCCTACCCAGCACCACGATTAGAGAGATCATGTGTACCTAGTGTGAAAACAGTTTAAGAGAAATAGGGACCCTACCCAGCACAAAGATTAAAGAGATCACGTGTACCTAGTGTGAACACAGTTTAAGAGAAGATAGGGACCCTACCCAGCACCACGATTAGAGAGATTATGTGTACCTAGTGTGAAAACAGTTTAAAAGAAGATAGGGACCCTATCCAGCACCACGATTAGATAGATTATGTGTACCTAGTGTGAAAACAGTTTAGAAGATTTATTTTTATCAATATGATACTTTTGTTGACTTTTGTATTTCTCGTGAATTTTAGGGTACACTTTTATCAAGCTCATTTCGAGTTTTATGTGTTTCCTTCATCTCTTTCTCAACCTATTTTTCTGATTTACTTATATTTTAACCTTTGTAAAATTGCATTTATTTTTATATTTAATAGCAAATGTACTACCAAACGTATCGAAGTATTATTCCTTTTAGAAATAATACTGCACGATATCAATAAAAAAGCTAAACTGGTATATTAATATACAATATCATTGTATTTTTAATTAATCAATTATTACGCATTTTACGTTCAATATATAGTTTCCAAGTCTAAACAAAAACATAACTTTATATTTTGACTTACTGCATAATACATGTATGGGATTCTCTTGTACAACAGATGCACATGGACTAGATTTCTTCTATTTTAAACAAATCTTTGACAAGTGTGTTTTATCTGAATATTAACGTGTAAAATTCCTTTGTTCTACCGACTGGTTTCTGTCTATCCAATCTACCAACCCGACCTATACAACGGATTGTCTTGTCTACTTTTAACAAGTGTACATAACTTACCCATCAACGCATGTATAAAGTATATATATCCATTATATAATATAAAGTGTTAATGCATAGATGTTATATCGGAAATCCAGGGTATTTTGTCGAAGAAACCGCCGTTCGTCGGTGTGTGTTTCCGCCCAAAATTATCACTAAACTACGATATTCCTTTGTTCTGGAGAAAACCAGACGACCCAAGTAAACAAAACACTTCCGAAACTGTTTAAACGCCAAATGCAATCGTAAATAGCCATCCTCGGGATATATTTTCCACATTTACGTATCAGAAATTACGTATAGATCCATATTTTTGTCATAAATGGAGAAAAATCATCAATTTTAGCAAGTTTAACGCAACATTCCAATACACAACTCGAGGACAAAGCGAGTCGTAGGCCTGCACAAAGGCATATCGTGCCATACACACATCGGTCGGTGTGTATCCCTGCTGTGGTCTCACAATAAATGATTGGCTACAAGAATTCGAGGCGGTAAAATTGATTTGACTAATAAAAGATTCCGATTTTAATTGGAATACGTTTAAATCGGTCAACTCAGGAATCAACAAAATAGTTGAATAATTACTAAAAATGAACAGGTAAATAAGTATCGTACCTGCAGTCACTAGTGTTCAATTAGGTGGATCAGATTAGAATGTGTTATCGGTTTAAACATGAAGAAATAAAAAACAATTATGCAATATATCGATATTACTCCTAACTTATTTTTCCATCATGGTTTATACATTTTTATAAAGTTTATTAAATCATGAATAAATACAAGTTATATAAAAACAAGTTTAGGCTTAATTCCAGGAAGTTTTCCTCAGTTGTAGAGTTGTGGAATAGCTTACCATCTAATGTTGTAAAAGCTCCAAATTTAAATCTATTCAAGTCACTCCTCAATGATCATTGGAAGTCCCTTGACTGCAAGTTTACCTTTTCACATTTATAAACACTTTGGAGCATTATGTGTAGGCCTACACCCGGAGCCCTAATAAGCACCTATATTTTGGTCATAAGAAGACAGGAAGGGTCATTATAAGCTATATTAGCTTTCTAACCGACCCATAACATCAAGCAAGTATCAAGCAAGTATGAACTTATCTAAGCTGATTATATTTTTAATATGCTTTTGGTATACTGCATTGGGGAATGTCTCACGCATGTCCAAGCTCACGGTTGATTTTACATATAATTACGACAACACAAAAATATGATTTCTACTTATTATTTCCCCAGTGGCACCACTTTGTCCATTTTACAAGTTGTCCATTCGTGCTCGAACATTACGCATAAATTATGTTCTGTTAAATAAGCAAGTAATTATGGTTCTTCAATGAAACTTTTAAAACCTAAAATAACCATGGACCTATAAATTAATGTATAGGTCCATATATAACTTAACAAGATGTATTACCTCTATAACGACCTCCTGGTATTACGTCAACTGGTCTAATTTGAGATTGGATTTTGATGATAAATGTAACTTTATCAAATAACAGATATCCTTATTTGGAAATATAACTCTTTTCCATAAGTGTACATTTTCAAAAAAACCATGATCAACACCGCCCAGCATTATGTTTGGTTAAACAAAATCTATTATATACTGTACGTTCATTATCTAATGTCTAAACCGTTGCAATGTATCGATAACGCCTCAATTTAAACATACATAGACAATAAAAAAACAATTAGGACGTAATCTAAAATCAAATCTAAAAATAGAAAGACGCGATGCTGTTTACGGTATCTAAAAATAGAAAGACGTGATGCTGTTTACGGTATCTAAAAATAGAAAGACGCGATGCTGTTTACGGTATCTAAAAATAGAAAGACTATATGTGATGCTGTTTACGGTATCTAAAAGTAGAAAGACGCGATGCTGTTTACGGTATCTAAAAATAGAAAGATGTGATGCTGTTTACGGTATCTAAAAATAGAAAGACGTGATGCTGTTTACGGTATCTAAAAATAGAAAGACTATGTGATGCTGTTTACGGTATCTAAAAATAGAAAGACGCGATGCTGTTTACGGTATCTAAAAATAGAAAGATGTGATGCTGTTTACGGTATCTAAAAATAGAAAGACGTGATGCTGTTTACGGTATCTAAAAATAGAAAGACTATGTGATGCTGTTTACGGTATCTAAAAAGAGAAAGACGTGATGATGTTTACGGTATCTAAAAATAGAAAGACGTGATGCTGTTTACGGTATCTAAAAATAGAAAGACGCGATGCTGTTTACGGTATCTAAAATAGAAAGACGTGATGCTGTTTACGGTATCTAAAAATAGAAAGACGCGATGCTGTTTACGGTATCTAAAAATAGAAAGACGTGATGCTGTTTACGGTATCTAAAAATAGAAAGACGCGATGTTTTTTACGGTATCTAAAAATAGAAAGACTATGTGATGCTGTTTACGGTATCTAAAAATAGAAAAACGCGATGCTGTTTGCGGTATCCAAAAATAGAAAGACGCGATGCTGTTACGGTATCTAAAAATAGAAAGATGCGATGCTGTTTACGGTATCCAAAAATAGAAAAACGCGATGCTGTTTGCGGTATCCAAAAATAGAAAGACGCGATGCTGTTACGGTATTTAAAAATAGAAAGATGCGATGCTGTTTACGGTATCCAAAAATAGAAAGACGCGATGCTGTTACGGTATCTAAAAATAGAAAGATGCGATGCTGTTTACGGTATCTAAAAATAGAAAGACGCGATGCTGTTACGGTATCTAAAAATAGAAAGATGCGATGCTGTTTACGGTATCCAAAAATAGAAAGATGCGATGCTGTTTACGGTATCTAAAAATAGAAAGATGCGATGCTGTTTACGGTATCTAAAAATAGAAAGACGTGATGCTGTTTACAGTATCTAAAAATAGAAGACTATAAAAAAAATAATGTTGTTGATGACGTCCACGGTAAGTGATACAATATTAATGTCACTGATGTGGGTGGTGTCAACAAAACTCTCTGACCTTGCCTGGCCCTGATCGCTTAATCACGGTCAATTATTACTACGTGTTACCTGAAAGGGTCACAAAGGGGTGAGTGTTACCTTGGACAAGAACTTGAAATAGCCTCGGTGGTGAAGGTGCCAATAAGGCTAGAAACAGACCAGCCAGTAGCAAAGCGTGGTTTAACGACCGCGAGGTCACCATTCATACCAGCAGACATGTCATATTGCACTTCCTCTACCCACCTTATACCTGATCCGTATGCTGATCGGTAATTCTAAATTCTTCAAAGTCATGTCCTATTATTGACCTCTTTCTAGGGTCAATATTAAACCTTATTTTTTAGGACAATAATATATATATATATATATATTTGATATTTCACATTTGACTGCCTATAGTATAGTATAGTAGAGTAGATAAAAATGATCGGAATACGCCTAGAGCGACTACGATCGTTTACGTAATTTTAATAAAGACGTTAATTTTGACCGTTTCCTATCTTCATTCAAAGAAATCAGTCAATACGAAGTTATTATATTATATATTTTACTTTTGATATAGATATTATTAGACTATTTATATAAAACATAGCATACAATGGCGGAAAACAGGTCATATGCACCTGTGTGTTTATAAGAACTTACTTACTTAACTTACTTTAGGGCCTAGAGTTGTTTTTAAGATAGTATCAGCGGTTAACCTAAATGGAAGGAAGGAAACAGTAAGATAACTGGCCTTCAAAACTATATATTAAAGTGGGACTTGAGTGCCATGTACACCTTTTAGGCCTAGCCCTGATTATGAAAGGTGCTTCGAACGTGCTGACGGTCCCGACTAATCATTTCCTGAATTATGACATCGGGTGATTACGAGCTATTAACAGCCGCTCCCCGGAATATAAGATTATGACAAAAACAAACCCTAACGTTCCACGAATCATGTTCTTGGCAGCTAGCTCTTTTAAATATTAATAATGCATAAGTTCCTCCTCCTCCTCCTACGACGCTAACGTAGATCGCAACAAACATGCATACATTCGCCTGCGGCACATGATCCCGAAGGCGGCACAAACATGACGCGATCGTTTGAACCCTGATAAAATAGAGTACATACGCGCACCGTACCTCGTATCATGCAACGTAATGACAAACGTAACGCTTGTTAAATTGTATAAATATTTATTGTTTGATTTCAAAATGTATTTTAAGTTGAGAGGTCAACAAATAATCTTGGTCCTCTCTGCATGGTGGTTGTCATAATTCTTTGTATTTCTTTTCTTTTTTATTGTATGTATATGTTTCAATAGTTTTTCTGAAATTGAATTGGATTGAATTGATGCGACGGGAAGTTCCAGAGATATCTGAAATAAGCAACACAAGTAAACCACTATGGAGAGTAATCAACACTGACTAATTAACAATCACCCAACTTGACATTGGCATAATTGTTTATTCTGTACAAGACAGCGCCTGGATGTAATTCAAAGTAATAGACAACACGTGATTATCAAACTTCAGTCCAATTGGTCCCCTGTAAAGTCCGTGGCCTCACAGACTTTGATTCAATGGGTTTAGCAACCTGTTTAGGGTCAGGTCACAAACGGGGGTCTTAATTAGATTGTAATTATTTTCTTCCAAAACAGTTCATTTATTGGCCATAATTAAGTCAATTTTAAATGAAAAAAGTATATGAAATGTTATTTGACCTACACGCGTTTTACTATCCCCCTATAGCATTCTATAAATGGCACACAAGTTGTGTATGGAAAACGTATATTATCATTGGTAACAGAATTTTCCATTTTCAACACGAAAGGGGAAATAAGTGGAAAGAAGGTACCAATATAGAAAAGTATTAAAAAGCCAGATATTAAAATCACTTATAGTCTCGATTACAAGTCTAATTTCCAAAAGTAACCAATTTTATGACAATCATAATAGTCACAATAAGGCCTATAGTAATATGATGCTTATTCATCACAAATATTGTCACCAATTGTATATATCCAATGACAATTACACAATACTATAACAATTCTACATTCCTGATATTTAATATCACAAAGGTCGCTTATTATTCGTTTTGGTGACAATATCAATAGTTTCTAAACTATTAACCCGACGGCCGGAAACCAAAATCAATAACGATTAACTAAAAATGGAATAAAAAGTACAGTGTCTGAAATAAATAGCCTTAATGTGTTAGTGCATAACGGATATACAAAAAGTGCAATGTCAAAATTAGAGCATTCGTCTTTTGACGATCAGATCGGAAGTGTGGGTAATTTAATAGTGGCAGCAGTTTATCATTGTTTCTGTTTTGATCGTCGCCATTCCTGTTTTCTTAACACTGTCGTACTGTCATCAGTCGTGTCTCTATCAACCGGTCCACTGCCTCTCTCGTCCCAATAGAGACCCGATTTGATTAATCTCAGACTGATGAATTGGAATACTATAAACTGTTGATGAGAAAAACTTCCTTAATGGGTTGTTGTAACTGGGATGAAGTCTGGAAAAGTGACCTAATTTAGCCCACAAATATAGCGATGACACAAACGCAGCGTGTGGGATGTATTTTTAAAATTTAATTTTGTTTCTTTATAAATGATTAACTAGAAACGTCAGGTAAAGGAATCAAAGAACAAATTGAAGGTCTCCGGCGGCACACACGTTACCTGTTGTATTTATCAATAAACACTTGTTCTATTGATTAGCAAGGTTGGCGGAAATGTGACTTCATATTTTGGAAATATTTTGTTATGAAATTCATGACGAGGAGGATGGATGTGTTGTTAAGGATGAAAATGATAATAGATGACAATGATAATCGATGACAATGACAATGATGACAATAACTATGGTAATAATCGATGAAAATGATGACAATGGTAATCGATGACAATGATGACACTGGTAATTGATGACAATGATGACAATGACGATGATGATAACAATGATAATCGATGACAATGATAACAATGATAATCGATGACAATGATGACAATGGTAATTGATGACAATGACAATGATGATAATGATGATAATTATAAAAATGGTAATCGAAGACAATGATAACAATGATAATTGATGACAATGATGACAATAATAATCGATGACAATGGTAATCGATGACAATGGTAATCGATGAAAATAATAGCTGAAACGAATTTCTGTAGATGATGACAACGATGGAAATAATTATTTAATAGCCCTACGTACTGGAATGATTTTAAATGGGAGGGACGCGACAAATACACATTCAGTGTTTTGTAGGTTTGACTGTCTGACCGAGAAACAAATCTATATGTATGCACCATCGAAATCGTATAACAGTGGATTATCACATATCAGTAGTTTTACAATGTTGTTACAGTGTTACAGTAATCGATGACAATGATGACAATGGTAATTGATGACAATGATGACAATGACGATGATGATAGCCGAGCGGTTAAGACAGTGGAACCGTAATTACGTAGCCATAACATCGGCAAGGTTTCGAGGCTCACTCGCTCCATGGTTCTGGTGGTAGAACGAGTCTTCTTGGATAAGGACTATAAACCGTAGGTCCAGTGTACACATAGCTCATGTGCACTTTAAAGAACCTAGTACATCTTTCGAGACGAGTAGGGGGTTACCCCGGTGTACTAGTCCACACAAACACAGCCACTGTAACACAGCCACTGTGCAAATTGGGACTGGACCGTTTTAGAGGTGTTTACCACCTGTTGGTCCAGATCCTTCACTAACTGAGTTAGTGAGAAGTCGAATAAATAAAAATAAAAATAAAAAAATAAAATAACAATGATAATCGATGAAAATGATAACAATGATAATCGATGACAATGATGACAATGGTAATTGATGACAATGACAATGATGATAATGATGATAATTATAACAATGGTAATAATTAATGATTTTAAATGGGAGGGACGCGACAAAATACACATTCAGTGTTTTGTAGGTTTGACTGTCTGACCGAGAAACAAATGTATATGCATGCACCATCGAAATCGTATAACAGTGGATTATCACATATCAGTAGTTTTACAATGTTGTTACAGTGTTGTTTAATCTTGTCTTGTTGCCGACAAACAAAGATTAATTTAACCTTGTAAATTATACCGATGCATTCCTAACATTATGTTACTATCCTTTCTAACTTATTTTACGGTAATACAGATTAACATGAATTAATACAGATTAACATGAATTAATACAGATTAACATGAATTCATTGCCAGTGGAGACTATTTTTAGCATCTGCCTATAGAACGCCCAGACTGTTAAAACCGGTGATCGCACTCTAATGATTAGATATTTCAAGCGATATGAAATAAAAGGTGTAGATATATATCGATCATTAGTAAAACGCAACCAGTGTAACGAAGTTACAATTGCGGTTTGGGAATCAGATCATTGCTGAGACACGACTCCTGAGAAAAATCAAATTGATCGGATCGCAGGCTCCTGATTTTGTAACATTATCCTACTTATTCTCCGGATTAGAGCAGGGTTTCGGTCGCCTCCCTCCGTGACTCACTGGAGGGTGAGAATGGCCCTCGAGGCCTAGCAAATATACTAAAATAGTTTGGGATTTTAAACGACCTATAATCTTTCCCACAAGCACGACATGCAAGATGCAGATCCGATATCAATCAGCCAAAGAATATCAACAAATTACACCTATTTATGGTTTGTGTATAATAAGTATCAATTGCAAATTTTGCTCAATGACAAATATGACTCATACAAAAAAATATACAGTCAAATGTTTATCCTTATCACATCTTTTCTGTGCGGAAAAGTTGCTTTTAGTGTTGTTGAAAGTGCGGCGTGTGTGTATTTGGTGGAACCCATAACATATTTGGTGTGGAGGGAACCAACCCTTGGGTAGAAAAATAACTTGAATCGATTGATAAAACTTCCAGTTTACAAAATCAAAGGCACTTTTTCTTTCCTGTAATAACTATATTATTTTATTTTCTTTGAGGCTCATTACGGTAATATACTGAATCATGACCTTCCTGCGAGAGGCGGGTATTTCCCCTTCATTATGACGTCATCCGCGATATTATGATGTCATACAAAAGTCTTGTTAATCTCTCTGATCCAATCAAGCTAAACATTGATTAATGAAAGGCATGGGTTTTAAGTGACATTGACAATAGTCTTGTAAACAATATGGATATTCAATTTGCGAGTAGACAGCGCAATTCCACGTCCTGTTGGTTTGCTTGTGTGTCAAAACATATGACAGTGACAATTCTTGTTGAATAACGAGTGTTGATATATTAGCAGCACCTGTGCACGTTACGCAACACTTTACTAGCACACTTCACGCCGTATTCGCAAAATGTCAAAATGTTGACACATGTCCGTCACCGTCACAAAATACATAATAAATAAAATAGAATGATATGGAGGATAAGCCTATGATAATCATTTGGTACATCTTACTTACAACAGGAAATAAATTAGCCTCTCAAATTATGTGTGAACGATGTTAGTGAGAAATAGGCTTCAGAAGACGAAACGATTGCGTAACGTGATTAGTCGATGAATTTCTGGCTGGGTAATGGGTTAAAATACAGATGTAACGATATTGAATATGTGACGACCATGAGAGGAAGTATAATTAATGATGGAAGAAGGATGAATGAATGATTGACTTGTTGATAGAGGAATAATTGAATGAATGAACGACATCGACGGATTGCGCTCGAGTAAATGGACATGCATTTTATATACTGAATGGATTGATGGATAAACAAATGAATGAATGCGCGACATCGATGCATTCTTTCCCCGAATATACGATTGCTACTGATCGTTCTGTAATTGTCACGTTCAAAATGATGTGTAAACGCATCTTTAAAATGGAGAATGAACGTGATTCAGGGTAATAATCCTGCCGTGTTCTCCTTGATTCGTGGGGCCATGAAGGCCGGTAGTACTAAAAACTACACCTTCGGGATACTGTAACCAAAGAAGTGCAGCTAATCGTCTGAGACCCGCCAACAATCTAAAGAATAATACATGTAAGTATTAATGGGATTCATATTAATACAATCCCCTAGACGGATGACTCACAGCAATTATTTAGAATTCTAAAAATAACACAACTTTAACACAGGTTTATAATAGATTATTCTGAATACAACAGTTGTAACATTACCGTTAGAAGCTTGTTTCTTACACCATGGGGCTTACCGCGCTTCTACCGGACAAACTGTGACCAGACCAGGACATGACTACCAGCTTATTACTAACCACTACTACAGGTGAAATAAAGTTCACGCACTATGTTTCCACGGCCGCCGGATATACTAGACAGTCCCTGTATGGCATGGGGTCTTTGCGAAATATTAAGTTTGTCTGCAGTTACTAATCTTAATGCGATTATGAAACAGGAATTATTTATTTTATTTATTTATTTATTCTTTATACTGAGAAGGAGGAGTTGAGTTGTCGCTTGGTGGTTATGATGCTTGGCTACCCCTCCAAGGGTCCCGTCACATGTCAGGATTTTTTCTAAGGACAAAATTACAACTCCCCTCCCAAAGACTTTGTTTATGTAGAGCATCTTGTGTATGTTTGTCTTGTGAACCTCTGAGGGTCCCTGATCAGCAATTGCTGAATAGATCACCCCCATTAAATATGGTAAAAAAAAACAACTTTGAGAAGTAAACTGTTCTCACACAGCGTGTACTAGAGTACACTGGAGTAACCCCCTACTCGTCTCGAAGGCCTAGATGAGCAAACACTAGGCTCACCCTCTGAACTCATCAAAATCTTGGATACAAACAATTCAATCAAATCAACGAATTGAGAGCAATATTTAATAAAATCATTCTTTAATGAATTGGATTCCAGGTTGAACGTTCTTTTAACGATAAAATGAGGGACCATTAATATATGCTAGAATATGAATTGTGTTAAGAAATAATTAATATGCTACAATATGAATTATGTTAAGAAATGTATAGGCCTAGGCCTTTGCTAAAATGATTATGTTAAGAAATGAATATGCTAGAATATGAATTGTGTTAAGAAATGAATATGTTTAGGAAAATGAATAGGCCTACGCTAAGTGAATGTGTTAAGACATTTATGTTAAGTTATGAATATTATGAATGAATATATATTATATTTTTAGTAATAAAAAAAAAATGAGGGACCACTCGCCACTGCATTCACGATACAATGAGGGACCACTCGCCACTGCATTTATTTCTTATTTATCTAGGCCGCGCTTATATCATTATTCATCATTTTTGTTTATTTTGGTTTTTCAACAATAATAAAAGATGTTGATTGTATGTGTGGTGAACCATTCAAGGTCGAGTCCTAACAACTTATGTTTGATTTTAACTATTATTGATTCAAAATCTCAGCTCCTTGGCTCCAATCACGCTCAACTGTACACTAACGCCCTGTTATTCTTGTTTTTAAAAACGTGTTTAAATTTGTCGGCACTGTATTTGTATCGAACGTGTCCGTGTTTAGGTCAGAAATAGGCAAACACATGGACAGACATAAGTCTAGGCGTTCGGTCGTCAGTCTGATTGGAATACATTTTGATGAAAATTATCTAGACTATTATTTACTTTATTTTTGTCAAAAGAGGCGACTTTGTGATTCATATATACATAGATATGTTTAAGTGAATATCTATCTATAGTATCTTCTGTTTCATGTTATGTATTTATGTCGCTCGGCGACTAAGCCAGGCTCCTGGAGGGAAATATTAATAAAATGTATTTAAAAATTACAACAACATCATCTTTTATCTTGATAGCGTCAATAATTGTTAATAATTATCAGTGCCTTCATTGCGAATTTTTTATGTCATCAAAATAGTCCCATAATCACAGAAACGATAATTATAAACAAATTATAATTAAAACAATAGACCTATAGACAATAACTCATTTTATTTACAATATCGATACGTTACGATTTATTTTCAAACCAAACTGCTTATACAATTATTGTTTTTTTTTCTTTTAAATAATAACATTTATTCAACATCAACAGACAGTTTACATTTGTTATGGTCAAGACACACAGAAGCCAAAGTGGCTGGTCTTTGTAGTCCCTAAGCATAAACATAAAACATAGGCGGACGCATTACAATTGTACACAAATTGTTTATAAAATTATTACTCGCATCACGCCAACTACGAAAGGTGGTGTGTTGTTTAATGAGAAGGTACACGATAATACCATTACATTAGTAGGCCTATGACATGGTTTATTAAGGGTAAAGAATTAAGGTACACGATAATACTATTACATTAGTAGGCCTATGACATGGTTTAGGAAGGGTAAAGAATTAAGGTACACGATAATACCATTACATTAGTAGGCCTATGACATGGTTTAGGAAGGGTAAAGAATTAAGGTACGCGATAATACTATTACATTAGTAGGCCTATGACATGGTTTAGGAAGGGTAAATAATTAAGGTACACGATAATACCATTACATTAGTAGGCCTATGACATGGTTTAGGAAGGGTAAAGAATTAAGGTACACGACAATACCATTACATTAGTAGGCCTATGACATGGTTTAGGAAGGGTGAAGAATTAAGGTACACGATAATACCATTACATTAGTAGGCCTATGACCAGGTTTAGGAAGGGCAAAGAATTAAGGTACACGATAATACCATTACATTAGTAGGCCTATAACATGGTTTAGGAAGAGTAAAGAATTAAGGTACACATCATTACATTAGTAGGCCTATGACATGGTTTAGGAAGGGTAAAGAATTAAGGTAGGCCTACACGATAATACCATTACATTAGTTAGGCCTATATGGTTTGGAAGGGCAAAGACCCCCTAAAGTACACGCGATCGATCATAGTCAATCCAAGGTCAACAACGCTTACTAAAATCAACTCAGATGTAATTACATGATCGTGCCAAGGCCACCACAACTATCTTTAATTCTGCGAATTGAAATTCGATAAATGACTAAAAAGAAGTGTAATATTTGTCACTTCAGTGAGATGCCGTGGTTTCGTGTTCGTGCTTCGAGGAGGAGAACATCTATAAACATTTCTCCTATAAACATGAATCATTCCGTAAACTAAATCATATTATTTGATTTAATGCCGAATGTTTCGCTAACTCCAATATATCTCATCGCTTCTTTTTTTCACGTCACGTATCATAATACGTATTGTCGATCTGTTACCATTGATGAACACTAAACACTTTAAAATGTCTAAGAATGGTGTACATGATTTGTTTCAACACATTGGATGAGGCCTCTAGTAGGCACCGTTACACAGTACCTCATGGCGCATTAGTTTTGATAAATAATTAGACTACCGTATAGGTATTTCATTGCATGATTCTGAAATAAGGTGACTGGGCATTAAAAAATCAACAATTTACGAAAACAAGCTTTATTAGAAAAATTCAGACTCCCGTAAGGGTTACGCCTTATAGCCATGTATACTAAAAATGCCAACAAACGAGTTATCAATATTACCAGCATTACAAATATTGTAGCCTACTATTACTCTTTATGACAAAGGTCATTCGCACCCATTGACCTCGAGCACCCCGATTTTCTCTAGTATTAAAATTATTTAAAAATATAAGGTGTGTGACTTACAGGTTGTTGAAGGTAGGCCACTGTGTACAGGCGTAAGAGGAAGGTCAGCGGTTAGTACCACAGGTATATTGCTACCTTTACAGGTATATTGCTACCTGTACGGTCCTTGAGCAAGAGTTCATCATAGGGGTAGACTTGTTTTAATCTGTTAGAGTGGTGATCGACTTCCGATGTCGGTACAATGACCGATCGACCGACCGACCGATGAATAACCCGAGAGACCGAAATCTAACATGACAGTTTGCCCTCATGTTGTCGCTTTAATTTTCACAAGTGTATGTTACAATAATGTTCATGATTCAGCTACAAATAACACCCCCCCCCCCCACCCCACCTTCCATCCTCTCTTCCTCCTCTAAGTACTAAACCCGTAAAGTGTTTTGACATGAAGATCACATCTAAACGCATTGTGTTTTAGTACGGTTGATTTTCATTTATACGTACCCATATATGGACATTATCATGTCCATATATGGGTACTATATCATTTTTTTTTTGTCACATAACATTTGATAGTTTAGACAGAGCTTTATAAGTATTCATAAAATTCAGTTTCCAATTAAAAAGAATATGCCGAGGAATACGTGATGTAATTTCTACGCGCACACGTCATTCCCAAAGGACGCATGATGCGTAGGGCATTGTACTTTTAGTAAACAACTTATTCATCTTTTTTGGCGCGATAAGTGACTCACTGAATACATTAAACATCGAGAGTGAACTAGCAATAATTAGTTTGTCCTGCGAGATTTCATCATTAATCTTTCTAGGAATGATGTTTACGAATGCTATTTCAGCTCGGTTTGGCCCGTGTATAACCCTTTACAAATAAGCATACAAGCGTAACAGTATACATTCAGATTTAGTGCGTAATGTTTCGTAACATGTTTATGAACGTAAATTCTACGTATTCCCTTGTGGTAAACATGTTCAATTCGTGATAAGTCAATGACACCCAAGTAACCTTGCTTGATTAGTCGTTGTGTTATTAATGACATATTGATTTAAATTTTAAATGTGACGGACATGAATGTATTTTTAATGTGCCTTCGCTTCTTACAAGTGCAGTGCTTCTTCTGCAATGACAAATCCAGTAGTTGTATGATTCAAGATTAAATACATTGTATACAGAAACTTACACAACTGATTAATAATACACATGTATTCCTTCAAAATTCGACTGTTTCTATATAAATAAAGTCAAGATATATTTCTATTGTAGGGAGAAAGTATTGAGGTAAACGCAACACGAAAACCATATCTTGTCAAACAGCGCCACCAGTAGGTCGGTTCGATATAGGGGATTTCCCTTTTTAACAATCCTGGTGCCGTGGGAACTAATGTCAAGGAATAGCATGTAAAAACAGTCTTGTCTATTTAAAACAGAAATACTGATCATGCATTATTACCTCGATGTTAAAAATCAACATTATGAATCACTTCCTTGGGGTATTCGCGTGTTTTTATCTTTATTATCATCATTTTGTATCAATTTTAACACTGCATTTTGTATCAATTTTAACACAGCTTTCGTTAGAATAATATCTCATGAGGAGAAGACTATCGTCACAGAAAAACGTCCACAATTCTTCTTTACAATTACAGTTATTTTCACCATAAAATGTTATTGACTATATAAGGGTTTACTTTATAAGTTTAGGCACTTAAGTCTAATTTGTTTCTTCCTAATAATAATACGCCTATATTGCTTTTAAAGTTTTCATTCTCCGATCCTATATGACTTTCTTTACTGTATATAGATTAGCCAGGATCCCTATAGTTAGACCTTAACATTCCCTAGTCACCCTAATGAACCACCAACCCTCACATCAAATCAGAGGCACTTAGCGATAGCACGGATACTAGTTGAATCTTCATATAATTTAAAGTTTATCTCATCACGGCACTATTCTGACACATAGGATAGTGTCAAAAATACATCCTTCTTAAAATATAAGCCGTCATGCTTGTTGTGGTTTAATTATAGATCTATAAAAATCTTATTTAGAATATCGATGTTTAATGTCCTGTTAAAAATCATATCCCTGTACTAGAATCGGGACGGATCCTAATAAAAGGAGTTACAAAATACTGAACTTAAAATAGCAAGAGATATACACATTTTACAAATTACTGAACTCCAAATTGGGAGGGGGGGTTAACGAGTCCCCTAGGAGTTGAAAATATGCACAATTTTGTTTACAAACTTCTTAACTCCAAAGGGGGGTGGGGGACGAGTCCCCAGCTAAATGAACTAAGTGTTGTATGGTGTGGTTCTTTGCCCTGCGTCGTCGTATAATTATTTGATGTACCGGTACAATCGTCGGTATTTATGAAGTGAATGTTTTTACATCGTTTTTTCTCCTCCGGCTATTACCATAAGGTAACATCATTTCCCATAACTAACAAATTGATTCCGTTGTTTAGGGCAAAATCTCACAGTTTTTAATAAGATTTATATTCATTCACACCCATTACATTACACACATATGGCTCTCTACCTCTCTGTACTTTTAAATGTAATATATTGCGCCTTGTAATTTTTGTAAATGTTCACATGTTTCAAGGCGACTAATTTGTCATTTTTAAGGCAATGGTATGTCATGGAGCTATCTCCATGGTTATCCCATACATCGTGTGTACAGTGTCGTCATGGAGCTATCTCCATGGTTATCCCATACATCGTTTGTACAGTGTCGTCATGGAGCTATCTCCATGGTTATCCCATACATCGTTTGTACAGTGTCGTCATGGAGCTATCTCCATGGTTATCCCATACATCGTTTGTACAGTGTCGTCATGAAGCTATCTCCATGGTTATCCCATACATCGTTTGTACAGTGTCATAAACTTTCAATCAACTAACGCCAAACTAAATTGACCGTTCTTTAAAAAAATGACCAAGAACCGCTTGGTCCACGTGCGCGTACAAGGTCTGATAATATCGATACAACATTTGTACGCGCGCGTACATTTTGTGCTGGTGTTGTAAACGAGTGTTCATCGTCTCTAAAATCTGTGCTGTATAACACAGTAGTCAAATGGCAATCCTGTAACACGATGTACCCTAGTAATTGAAATACGCTCCCTTCATTGAACATGCGTTAATAATCAGCACAATTTTTAAGACCGGTAAAAGATAAAATGGAAATTTGTGCTGTTTCGCCTCTGGCAGTTTCGTTTGAAGCAGTCGGTCGGTCAAATTGTTAGCCTCAAATACTAAAAACCTCACTATTCTCATAAGGATAGGATTTACAAACTACTATCATTATATGGATTGGTCTATTGAATCTCTTAGCCTCGTGGGATGGTATTAGTGGAATCATCTGCCGATTTCTCCTCACATATCCAGGTTAATTTGACGATATTTGTGCTTGATAATTGTCCTAACTGTTACGGTTGAAGGCCTAGGCCTAGTGAGAATTCATCATCTTATAGTGAGATACATTGTCCGTGAAAACGAGCGCTATAAAAACACGTTCTTAAAAGAAATCAAAATACATAATATGAGCTCGTTTCTAAGCAGCAAAATACGGTTTTAAAACCGTTTTTAGGAAAGAGTGGAAATGGGTTCACACAAAAAAAAAACACTATTAAAGAATCGATTTTGAGTCAATAAGAAATGTAATATCATTTTTACAAATCATTAGTGACGGAGTAATGTTAATATAATAATAGGCTACTCATGGGTGGTGTTGTTCTGTCTGCGATGGGAGGATGATCTCATCTATGGTATTATTGGAAGGAAAACAACCCATTCCATTCATACATCATTTTTCAACGGGCAGATTGGGAACCAGGAACTGTGTAAGCGATAAATAAACACGACGAACATGATTTCCGAATTTCCTGAACAAGCCTTTCAATGGGATATAGACCTAAGTTTGTTTGTTAAGTTTGTCTCCGCACCAGGATTTCATGAAATGCCACACCTTCATTCACTTTCGCGGTACGACTTTCATTTTGGATGTGTTAAATGAACACAACAACATGTTGTATATTATATGCAAAAATAAAAGATGTTTTGGAAATACTAATGTCTTCTTGTATGTTCCTGATTCGTGTGTTCTAGCCGCAGCTGGCTGCAATTGACGAGGATGCACCCAATGTACACGGCAAATTGGGCATTGGGATTAATAATAAGCCTGTAATTATTCTATAAATGATTCTATTACATCAGTTTATCATTCTCCTCACTGAATGTATTTGATAAGCAATCTTCAATTTATTCAATCTATTTCTAGCCACTGTTGTTCCTAAATGATTGACTTCAGGTGCGATGTACGCGGCTTTAGACGTCCTGTTGTACGTCGGTTCGTGTTCAGACATTTGCCCGTCCAATGCCTAAAAAAATCAAACATTCTGTCAAATCATTTCTTGTTCTGATTACCAAGGCACAGAGGGCCTACAACCCCTGGGAAAGCTAGCATTATAATTATTCAGGCTTGCTTTGTCACGAATTAAATTAGGCCTAAATGCTTAAACGACCGATCAGTACAAACTTTGAACGGTTTTGCACTGATATCATTCAATGCGCATGACTTTTATTCAGACTGTCCAGAATTTGGATATTTTTAGAGTGTGTGTTTAATTAGTCTATTATCCGTCCGTTATTTCCTGATCAAATCAAAGAATATTTCAGTTGACCGGAAAAGAGTCATAAATGCATAGGCCTAATTAGCAACACATTGATCCATGGAAGTATAAAATTAGATTTGTTCATGTTTTTTCACAAACTAATACGCGAGTCCCATGTAAATGAACTAAGGGCGTGTGGTTATTTGATCTGCGCGTCGTATAGTTGATGTACCGGTACCATGATTGATTCATGGTTGAATTTTAGAATGATACAATTAAACGTCATAGCCGCGCGCACAGAGATCACAGAGAGTGCGCGGGTAATTCAGTCGTAATGTTTGTATTTCTTTAATTTTGATTTGTCGAAATTGGTGAGCGTTACGCTATCTTAGCGTTTACGTTAAGACGAAACGCTTGACCAATCATGACGCGATAGATTATCTAAATTGCTTGTGATTGGTCAACTCAATTGCGTTGCGTGCACGCCCTAATCGCGTTACCTGGGAACCAATCTATGACGAGGTATAATCGTTGTGATTATCTTATTTACCAAGAGTGAGCACTTAAAACATCTATCACATACCTGGCAAGTCATAAGTTAATTATCACCCTTTCGTCAATATTAACTCGATATCGATTTCAGGATTTATTGGTGTTATCATCTAGTGTCACATTAACCCGATTCACCGGAGGCGTATTACATCGACTACCGGTATTATGGTTGTACACCAACATATAGAACTAATTTAATGTGAAATTTAATGTAAATGATGTGGTCCTTCGCCGAAAATACAAAATGTCGGTTGTCCCATGACACGTTCGCGGTCAAAAGACTGAACGACCTGAACATTGTACAAATGAGTGTTGTTGCCTATCTATCAATATTGCACTAGCCTATTATTATATTACCGTAGCTTTCCGAACAAATCTGAAATTGAAGAAGGCGCTTGTGAAAAAGAGCTGTTTAAAGTGACAGAGTATCGACATAATGACTTCTATTATTGATCCACAAAACGAGTAGCTACAATTCTGCGAATTATATCGCCAACAAGTCTGCAACGCGAATATCAAAACACTTATTGAAATAACAATAATATATAGTACTCGTTTAAACACAGTCATTTGTTAACAAGATTGTCGATAAATCAACGCAGGAGTGTAGGAAAATTAAAACTAGGTGTAATTTGATTGACATATGACGTCATCATAAAGCTAGATACATTTGAACTTGGTGTTGATGCGATAAGACGCCCGAGGCTAGGCGAGCGACAGTCGCCGCCATTCGGCTCTCCGCATGGCTAATCCGAGTGTCAGATTTAAGTGGCTATCTCACACAGCGCGTCGTTAAACGCGCGATGTTGGCGGATCACACCGCTAATAATTCTGATACGTGATCTTCACAATTAATCATAATTTGATAAGTACAAATATTTACATTTTCAATATACAGAAGGACGCCTGTTCGCTTAACATTCATTATGAGTCAGGATTAGGATACCTTCGTAATGTCCTATTAGTTTTCAAGGGAAACTTTCTGTCAGGCGCGCGCAAGCCGACTACATCCGCGAGATCGATATTGCTAAATCTTGTCATCACTTTTACAGTCACTAAAAATAAAATGTTCGCAGTAATCAAATTCATTTCATTCCAACCAAAAAAACTTCAATTTTAGCTAAATTCAAAATCAAATCATCAAACTCATTTGAGTCACCGTCAAAACTTTAAAATGAAAAAGATCTAGCATGGAAAATAATGGGCTCAAACAACATAATAGACACATATAAATAGACGCAACGCAAGCAAGTTGACCAATGACAAGTGATAGAATAATTCATCGCTTCTGATTGATCTATACGTTGCGTTGCGCTTACGTTCATACAACAAAAATAGCACACCAATAAATTCATAAATAAGCCTCCTAAATTAATTTTAAAATAGGCACAGTATTTTCTTCTTGTGGGAATCAGGCTTTTTTTTACAGTGGACACGACTTTCAATAATGCTGCCACAAAGAATATAGTTCCTAATAATATGTTTTACGAAGTTATCATTAAATTATATAACTACATACGGCAGGTATACATACTTTAATAGCTGGCCCCATAGGCCCTATTGAGTACTGTTCAAGTCTCAACACGTCCCGAACATAGTCGGTCCAACATTGCTTTAATTTGTAATGAAGTAGAAGCTAAACCTGGCCTGGAGCCCCTGGTGAGTTGCTCATGGCAATCAGATTTATCTGTTTATCGAATGTCATTTTGTCAAATAATTACCGGTATTTACTAGCTTCACAAGTATTGTTGCCAGTTAGTCACCCTTAAAATTGCAACCATCTCGCAGACGATAAGCTCGACGTGTTCTAGCCTGAAAACAAACAGTTGTGGTCGGCCCCAGCAGACGATCGAAACTCAACTCCCACCAAGGGAAAGGAAATCATTCTCGCGCTAATATTAGTTTAAAGATTGGCTCAGGTAGAAATCATTTGAAAAAACCTCTGACCTTGAGCTGGTTTAGTTTTCAGTTCATCCCACCTGCCGACAGTCTTTTTATTTTGAGAAGGAAGAAGCACACCAGTGACCTAATAAACTTGGTTTTAATTATTGATATTAATCGAAGTTGACATGTGTTGGTATTGTTTATGATGATTATTACAGTTAAATTAATGACAACACATTTTTTTATTACGCTTAAATAATGACAGACCAGATAAATATGTAACTGAGTTATGTAGCACGTTCCAAATCTAAGTGTTGCTTTCGGCAAATGTTATAAATAAATAAAAGTTTAGCTAAATTAAGTTTAGGACAATTAACTAAATAAATCATATCAGAGCAAGTTTGATTTGAATTAATTTATTCGGAAAATCATTAAAAAAAACATTGTGATAACATTAACTAATGACATTACAGAAAAACATTGGAGAAGATTTTCAACGATTATCCAAAAAGGTAGCCGATAGCTTATTTCATTGGTGCCTTTATATATAAATCTACAATACTTCAGTTATATATTGCACTGTGACTATTAGTATTAAGAAAGAATATCTAGAAATTAGCTGAAAAAAAACATTTTTATAAGAATCAAAAGTTAAACAACAGTTTGTACAAACACTAATGTAATGTCTAATGTTATGTTGTCATACTTAGGCCTATGCTATGTCTAATGTTATGTTGTCATACTTAGGCCTATGCTATGTCTAATGTTATGTTGTCATACTTAGGCCTATGCTATGTCTAATGTTATGTTGTCATACTTAGGCCTATGCTATGTCTAATGTTATGTTGTCATACTTAGGCCTATGCTATGTCTAATGTTATGTTGTCATACTTAGGCCTATGCTATGCCTAATGTTATGTTGTTATACTTAGGCCTATGCTATGTCTAATGTTATGTTGTCATACTTAGGCCTATGCTATGTCTAATGTTATGTTGTCATACTTAGGCCTATGCTATGTCTAATGTTATGTTGTTCTACTTAGGCCTGTGCTATGTCTAATGTTATGTTGTCATACTTAGGCCTATGCTATGTCTAATGTTATGTTGTCATACTTAGGCCTATGCTATGTCTAATGTTATGTTGTTCTACTTAGGCCTGTGCTATGTCTAATGTTATGTTGTCATACTTAGGCCTATGCTATGTCTAATGTTATGTTGTCATACTTAGGCCTATGCTATGTCTAATGTTATTTTGTCATACTTAGGCCTATGCTATGTCTAATGTTATTTTGTCATACTTAGGCCTATGCTATGTCTAATGTTATGTTGTCATACTTAGGCCTATGCTATGTCTAATGTTATGTTGTCATACTTAGGCCTATGCTATGTCTAATGTTATGTTGTTATACTTAGGCCTATGCTATGTCTAATGTTATGTTGTTATACTTAGGCCTATGCTATGTCTAATGTTATGTTGTCATACTTAGGCCTATGCTATGTCTAATGTTATGTTGTCATACTTAGGCCTATGCTATGTCTAATGTTATGTTGTCATACTTAGGCCTATGCTATGTCTAATGTTATGTTGTCATACTTAGGCCTATGCTATGTATAATGTTATGTTGTCATACTTAGGCCTATGCTATGTCTAATGTTATGTTGTTCTACTTAGGCCTATGCTATGTCTAATGTTATGTTGTCATACTTAGGCCTATGCTATGTCTAATGTTATGTTGTTATACTTAGGCCTATGCTATGTCTAATGTTATGTTGTCATACTTCACCCAATCAGTGAGTATGTGATGATGAAAATTGTTGATAGTATAAATACAATTATTGTTAAATAAGTTCATTTGGATCTGATAATATAATGTGATAATGGATCATAGAAGTAACTTTTTATCACTTTTTTATAAATACAATTAATTGAAAGAAAGCGTTATCGTTACTCTTTGATTACATTCGGATGATTTCAAAGGAATAAATGTTGATTCATATCTACGTGATGTTTGAATGTCAAAGGCAATAAAACATGCTTAATCAGTGTAATGACTCACTTAAGATCAATTAGTGTTACATGATTCACTCGCTAATCACTTACCGTCAACTACTTATTCAGACGTCGAGTTTTATAGATTCAATATAACGCTGTTCTTAAAGGCCCAATTTTTTGGTTTCTCCAAATTGTTGTTGTTGTTGTTGTTGGAAAAGTGGATGGATAGTTCTCCTTAAAAAAATAGTTTTTAAATATTTTTTTCTACGGAAATGATTAACAATCATTAACATTATTAAAACTACGAAATGGCTTATTCAAAGTATTTTTTAATGCATCTTTATTGTTCATATTTTTTGGGACAATGCAACTTTAACGGCCGATATTGTTATGCTTTCTTTAGTCAATTAAAACATCATAAATTAATCGTTCTTTACTCCCCTTTTTTAAATGTAGGCCTAACTGAAATTTACATTTTAGAACACACGGTGTGGCGACATTTCGTTTCTATTACGTCTGGGAACCACGCTTTAGGACTACGTCTAAACAAAAATAGGCGTGTCATTTTAACAAGTATAAACAATAGGTACGAGTTCAATCAGATATTCTGAAATAGCTGTCCACACGAGATTATTAATAATTCAATAAACTTGTTAGATATTCAGAGAATAACGCACCTGCCGTAATAGCATTCACATTAGGTCACTTACGGATTAAAGTATCGCACCTTAAAGGCGTGTTCATATGTTATCAAGCTCACCTGCCGTTACCTGTATGTGAGGGTCGTAAGTTCAAGTGAAGGTGTAACACATCTTCTGACCCACATTGATTGACCCATCAACTTTGATGATGGACACTTTTCTACATTAGTAACTCGAGTTTACCAATGTAGGTCATTATGCAATTACTATATCGCATTCAATTTTATTTGCAATTTCAAATATAAAGCTTACAATTACTGGCTTAATTTTCATAATCTTGTTTAATAATGGGTCGTGATATGACGCATTGGTATGCGTAACGTATCGCAATTAAACTGTAATTAAACTCATTCGTATGACTACCTGGGAAATTGTCCTATTTTATGTCGTATGACTACCCTGGGAAATTGTCATCTTTTATGCCGTCTATTTCATTTTGATGTTCATCATCCACATTGCTATTTACAATAATTCACAGGCTTTCGGACATTCTCATTTTCATTCATTAAAAACATTTATTTCCATACACTGATATAAAAGATAATATCGTACAAAGCAAAACAAAATGATAATAGGTCAGAAGGCAGATACCCTGAAAGATGACAAAAACATTTTGAGGTAGGCGAGCCTTTAAGAAGCAATTTAAAAAGAATAAAAGAACAAAAAAAAATTCTTTGGTTACATCATTTTTTTTCAAACACGTATGATTATGCAAAATACTATATAATTAATATATCCCGGGTAAATAGTCAATCAATATCCCGGGTAAATAGTCAATCAATATACAGAAATCTAAAAAGTGCACATGTTAGGTATGGTATACTAACTCAGCTTAATGACGTAGACGGAAGTTTTGACCAATGACAATCGATTAGGGTGAGCCTTTTTAACTACTGCAAGTGGACCTACGTCCTTGTGTGGGGAATCAAGTGTTTCGATATGCCACTCCCTTGTTTTAAATGTCCCACACGACCAAACTGGAATAAACACCAAGATGAATGATGTCACACATTGAAATCGAATTTTTGTTTGGAAACTATACATTCGGGTACAAGACGTATGAAACGCCATGTGTGTCAAAATATTTATCCTAAGTTACCATTATTAAATCTGCTAGACTAACAACCAAACGCACGTAAATGCATGCCTTGCACTCTTGATTGGAAGAGTTCAAAAAATGTACCCATATATATATATAAATGATGATGTCATATCACTACCATATCTGGGCATATCAATACTATATTTGGGCACACCACACGTATGATAATGTAGAACAGTGCTTAAGTCAATGCCAGTCCATGTATATTCCAGTTTCTCAAGTTGTTTTAATTTAACCTCACTTTTTTCTTGTCATACGTCGTAATAGTTTCTTTTACAAGATCAAACTGATACAGTTAGCAAGATAACTCCAGCCTCAAGGGATTACACGCACGTCAATTGCATAATTAACAGACATGGGCATCGGTCAGCTATCCCCTTCCTTATAGGATTTAATATCCGATCAACTCTGGTGATTAATCAGACATTCTTCATTCCAGTGACCGCTTATTAATTTAAACTAATTGGCAATTGTTTCTACCTTTGAAATCTAGAGGTCATACAGGTCAAAGTAAAAATCTATAAATGAATGAACGATGAGTCAGAAAATACTAGGAAATATTTGTAATGATAAATCTAGCAAGTCTACTAGTACTAGCTGCTCATTGGCAAGGCTATAAAAAGTATACTGTCATCTCGTGAAACAAATTCCTTGATTAACTATGATGAACTCGACGAACTATTTGCATAACATTAATCATAATGGTTACCGTACATCATTAACAATTTTTACAATTTTACTTTAGTTAGTGATATTTCGTTAGAACATCGTATAACTTCGGTTTCTAGAATCTAACGTAATCGATCAAAAGCGATGTAAAATCATCCAATTACCGCGATTGGTTGAATTGCGCGTTGCGCGTACTAACTGCGCATCATTACATTCGTCCTGATGGGAACAACGATTTAGTCACACACACCATGTGCATAATGTACACGATTTGAACCCTAAATTGTAACATGGATGACGTTACCAATAATGCTGCCTGTCAGTTAGACTTTACATCTCAAAACACCAACATTAAAACATTGTGCGCGTACACATCGTCATAATGACATCAGCGTTTTTGTACGCACAGGTGGCGACTGTCATAGAAGACTAGGCCGCTAAGTGTAACATACTAGCTGCAATTAATGTATCCTTGACCCAAAATCTTGGCAAAGTGCAAGTCAACCTGACAAGCAACATGGACCACCGGTAAAACACCTGTATACAGACATACCAGGTGATGAACTAATGAGGTAACGCCAGGGACTACATTCAACATACTGGATTTCCTGAACAGATAATAAATGGAAACACACCAAAGGAATCGTCACTCACACATTATGATGACGCACGTGTACATACCCACATGTTTTAACTTGCATTCAGACTATGCGTTGGCTAGGTCACTAAATGCGTGGTTGCCACTAGAGACAACGTAAGTGATTTGACCAATCACAAGCGATAAATTATTCAATGTTGCTTGTCATTGGTCACCTTGCTTGCGTTGCGTCTACGTCCTTGCGTTGCGTCCTAGTGGGAACCAAGCTTTAGGATAAGGTATGGTTTACACTGCCAGTATTAGTAAATTGAATTAAATACCGTAGTACGCTCGAATATTCATGTTATTGCACAATTCACCTTTATTTACCCGAAGGACCACACAGAAAAATATCAGTGAGGATTCTGGTGGTTCATAGGTTTGTTTGACCGAACACACTCAAATTAATCTAATTCAATATTTGGTGTTTCCATGGAAAGAAATACGATTAACAATTTCGTTTGTTGTCTAGACTTGTGCAACTGTAAACGTACCTTTTAATAAGAACCACAAGGGAAAGTCACGGAATTCGAGAATGGTGCAAGTATATGCGCCGTGCCTAATTGAAACAATTACAAAACAGTTACCAAAAATAACGCATTCAACTGTATTAGTAGCAGCGATATACCTGCCTTTCTCTGACCAATGGAAGAGAGACCTAATAACAATTGCACCGTCGTTATTTTATTTAGCGAATCACAAGCCTACCACCCTCTAGTTATTTGGTTTTTTTTAGAAAAATTACTTACTAATTACCTAATATAAGCTTTAAAAATACAACGAAATATCGGGCTCACGTACGACGTACGTCAACTCTATGTGTATTTGTTCTTTTTCTGTCTGAAAGAAGTCAGAAATATAGGCTTAATATGTTTCAATTAAATGAAAATAAAAATGAACTATGTACGTATACAGTACTCCCACCGTATCCCAGCCAAGTGCCCAAATGGAATGGTAATGTAGAGCCCTTAAAGCTTAGTTCCTACTAGGACGTAACGCAAGGACGTAAACGCAACGCAATTAAGTTGACCAATCACAGGCGATGGATTATTCAAACTGTCGGTTGCCAAGCTTTAAGAACTGAATTGGTTAACAAGCAACTAGTTGTTGGCAAATATCCACGCAATGAATTACGATGACGTCACTAACTCATTAAGCTTAGGATCTATTTAATTATGCTTTACTGTTACTGTCCAGGTATCATTTTTTAGTTTCACATACAGTTTCATTTTGACACATTAATTGAATGAACGCAACACGAAGGACGGTTACGCCAAATAAAAAATACTGTAGCCTATTATAGGCCTACAATATTGTTTGCTCAGTGTTAACCATCCAAGTTTACTCTAATGTGACCCCCCCCCCCCCCACCCTTCAACAAAATCCTGAGTAAAAATATCCCATTTCGTTCGCCATAATAACAACTTACCATTCGGCACGAACGGTCCGTGCGGAAGGCTCATGTGATGTGTCTGACCAAATCGATACATTCTCACACACATGTTGTCGATTTCTACCAATCAAGTTGTATACTCGCTAGAATTCTATCTACATTCTCCACTTGGCAAACCTCTCGCCAATAATGCTACGTCACGAGTCTTTACAGACAATGTTATTATATACTGCAAACTATTGTTAAATTTAAACTTATAGTGCAACAGATGTGAATTAAGTCTATCAAGCATGGACTTACTGTTTTGGCGCTTTCTTTATGTCGTCTGCGCACGGAGACATTTCTGTGGAAGATTTAATGAATTACAGCGTTAACTACATGAGCAGAAATCAATTGAACAGAAAAGGTAGTGTTAAAATTGAAATTATCATTAACATTTTGACCCAGAAAAAACAAGAGAAAATGTTACCGCATACTAAGAACTTACATACCCCCTGTAGACGTCTGTCGCTATAGGCTAACGCGGCTGTCGTTGCTATGGAAATGTACGTAACATAGTTTTTGGCATGTATATCTGAATTGTAGTTGTTTATCTAGGTGTTGATGCAATAAATTCGATATTTTTTGTAAGCTACTATTAATACAAATCATTTTGCTATAGGGTGGAGAGCTAAGCCTAATTAGTTGGGCGAGTCTGATCGGCTTCTTGTCTGGCGTATCAATGGTTTCTCACCTCCTATCCCAGCTTAGGGTGACAGGTGAGCAGAACGAATGGAATACGGTTCAATTCCTAGTATAATATAACGCGGATCAGGGTAAATGATTGAAATGAATAAAAGCGCATAAACCCATCCATGCGAGAGACGGGAAATGGTCTTAACGAATTAACTATGATTTGTGGATTAAATATTTGAAAAACCACTTCAGAGAGACCGTTAGCTTTATTCGGTAGTGGCTATTTTGAGCTGATTAATTCTGACAGCGGGTTGGTTGTTATGGGAAGTAGTTCAGGTCCTATACATCCTAAAGCATGGCCCTTAATAACGCGTAAATAGTTCATGTTTTGGTCAAGGTAATAAATATAAGGGGTAGCAGTGCATCTGATTGTATTTGATTTCCGTTCGGGTTTTCAGTATGGAATCCCGCCTTCCTCTCTCCCCCAAAATACATGTCCTTGAAGATGGTAGGTTCCTAGCACTTTATTGGTCACGTTCGTTGAGAAAAACAACTTGTTTTTGATATTAAACTACCTTAGAAATTATTATCAAATATAAAATAATGAAATATATGTACGAAATCTTAAGCATAAATATCGAATTAAATAAAGTTAGCCATTTGCTGTTAAACACAGGCACGGGAGGAAAAAAGAGGTTATATTAAATGTCAGCAATCTGCTGTCTAAAAAACAAATTGAATTTAATTTATTTCACAGAGGTCTTTAATTTACTGAAAGCCTTGAGGATTAAGTACTAAAATTGATATATTCAATAGGTCAATTTGTAATAGTAATCAAATGACAGTGTCACCTGGGGCGGGGGTGGGTCTGACAATCTCCCCTGAGGTCAATTACAAGAAGTATCAAGAGAATGTATCGATGTAGGCCGGTTCGATTATCAATTATTGCCGCAGCGGCACTCCATAGAGATGATTCGTCAGGACATGATAAGGGACGCCACAGATAGCTCAACACCCGCTAAACTAAAAATCCAAATTCTAACTTAAAATAAATCTAAAAGAGACAAAAATGATCCATAAAGATGAAATATTGACAATCATCTTAATGAAAATTGATGGCAGGTTAGATACTGTATATCATTTAATACGAATACCTCCTTTGGGGGACATCCCTCGTATTAAGAACGGGAGGCTTTCCAGTGAAATTAACTAAGGGGTGCGTTATGCTTTAACACTATCATATTATTACCAACACACATTCAGAGGACAACCCGACGGAATCCTTAATATGTGAGTTTTACTGTAATTTTTCAAACGTTATGTTCAAAATGGTGATGTCTTGGAATAGTGATACAATGGAAGCACTTGGTTAGCATTGATAGTAATAACGAAAGCACATTTTACTTTAAAATATAAAATAGTGCAGTATAACAAATGGGTTTGATAGCCAGCCTGCTGACAAGTGACCTGCGGAATATCTAGCACAAAACCTGCTCTATCTTACTCATCTACTCACAGTTGATTCTGAAACAGGGAAACTATTTAATCGTCTGAAAACAAACTTTACTTATGTACGAGAGTTTGATAATCAATCACAGCCGGGTTCTTTGAGCATTATGCGGCATCGCACATTATTTTGTATAGGTTGCAGTCATGGGTAAAATTTATTTTTCATAATCCATGATTATAATCTAATGGTCTGGCCTCATGTATGTTTTGGTACGATGTCAAAATTTCATATATGCCATTCATTTAGGCCTCCTATATTGCAATATCTGGCAATACGTGAAGTCGAATACGAAGCCCTAAAACATTTAATCACATCGAACTCGCAGTTGACGCGCAGAACACGACGTATATTTTTGCACAGGACACATTTTGCCCCGTAATGTGTGTTTAATTTCATACTACAGGCGCAACACGAATTGACCAATCACAAACGTTGGATTATTCGAACTGTCACTTGTCATTGGTCAACTCGCTTGCGTTGCTTCTTCGTCCTTGCATTGCGTCTCTAGTTGTATAGGCCTACACTGACTCTCTCACGCGGACTTTTTTTCACTATTACCATGCTGTCAAACAATGTATGTTTGTAAGAGTATTGCTAATTGCTTATGGTGTCATGTTTAGACATGGTAATGAGTGCATTTCTGCGTTATAATGCTAGTGTTAAAAAGTAAGAATTTTAAATTAGTGAAGCGTGTAGACGGTTTAACACGCGTGTAATGAATACACACGAAAAGCTGTTGATGAGAGGTGAAATGTTAAGGACGTGTATTGATAACGCGTGCGTGCGTACACGCGTCTTCACTTTTTAGTGACGCGATTGCGTGTGCTTGTCCTAAGTTAATAGTTAGCATATTTATATTGATGTCTTGGAATATTGTATGTGGAAGCATTTGGTTAGCGTTGATTGTAATAATAAAAATACATTTTACTTTAAATAAGTAGTACACTATAAACACGAAAGCAATTTAAATAGCTTACTTTAAAAGAGAGAGAACCATGTGCTTTCAATCAGTACTACATTAATTAGGTATTCAGTCGTTTTTACACCAAATCATATAACATTCATTATTTTACTTCTCGGAATATTGTTACTGTTAGTCAATACCAGTACGAAAACATAAGGCTATTTATAGACTATACGCTAATTACAAAGTTGACCAGTTGGTCAAGGTTATGTTTAATTGTTACGATAGTTTTTAAGTCGAGTCTTAAGTCGCATTGAACGCTGTATTGGTAGGGTGTTCAACATGTCCCTACCGTTGCCTCGGGTCAGCTTAGCTAGCCCGCTACCACTCCTCACACGTATTGACCAAAACCTCAAGTTACAGTATTTAAAAACTACAAACAATCCAACGGAAATAACAGGCGTCATTTCTATAGAATTTAATAATGGGGTCCATCAAGTAATAGTAATTTATTCTTGTTTATAAAGCATTAGTCGATTAAAGAAATGGAACAGATGATAGAACGGATTAAACGGGTGATGTAAAAAAGGGGTCAGACGAAATCCTTCCCAAGGTCTATTTTGAAAAGTTTAACGTTGCTTAATAAAAGCTCATTCACACGCCTTGTTTACTCTGCATTGTAAAGCTCAATCAATGTTTTCAAAAACTGTACTAATTGTGTCATTTTTGTTCAATTTAGTGGAAACACAGACGAACACTGCTATTTTATTTCACAATGGAGCTCCTTATGTGTTGCTTTATAAATATTCGTTTTTTAAATTCTTTAATTTCCTTTAGTTCCGCTCAAGAATTCAAGGCTGCGAAAAGTTTTAGCAAACTATTTGTATGAATGAAACCGATCTATGAGACGAGTATGCTCGAATTAAGACGAAGAAAACAACTATTTAGTTTTAAAATTACAAAAAGTACATGCCAACCCGATTATTTATTTTATTTTTTAAAGAGATATACATTCCTGTTAGCTACCTATGTGCTTGCCTATAATGAGTAGTTAATAAAGTTTGAAATAATCGTTTGATTTGAACCAAGTAGTTAACAAACGATAATGGAGAAGTGTGTTTAGGCCTATAGGCCTACTACCAATATTATGTCAGTGGCGGATACATGATGAAGAAAAGGGCCAAATGAATCCTATGTTACGCTTACATAGGTAATATTGTTACTTATGAATTAAAATATAAATTTCCTTCCAATGTTACATAACAGTATCCTTTATTCATATACGATTGCAGACTCGTCCGCTTGTGTCGGAGTGGAACTTGTAACAGCGTGATGAAAAGCTAAACTGTAGGTGGCGCTCTACAACACGATTACGAAATACAGTAATACTAATAGCTCTCTAACATTATGATTACAACATAAATTATGATCTTATTATATTAATTGTTTTAAATGCATATAGCTTTTTATTTTAAACATAAAGTTCGGTCAGACAGGCTATTTAGAAACATTGATGCCAAGGACAAAATAATTTCCTAGCGAGGTACCCACCAACGGCTAGGCCTATGTAATGCAAATACATGTTTAAAGATAAAAGTCGGTGAAGCAAAGTTCAAGTTCACGACGTAAAGTATAGCTTAAACTATAATATTTAAAACTTTAAACACCTTTTGACCCATTAATGAACTTGGCGGCGTCACCTTGTATAAAAATGTAAAAAGTAGTGATTTACGATTAAAACAATAATTCATGGAAAATATGATAGACCACCAGATTGTTGTCCTTGGGAATATTATCGAATATAATCGGTAGGTATTTAAGCTTCTACTTAATGTATATACCACCGCACTTAGCATGGGTCATGTTGTATACAATGGCAGGCATTCCATTATGGTCATCCTCATGTAGCTTACATACGATACCACGTTACCAACTGTTACATAGCCAACATGTCTCGATCGGACCTCTGCATTTTCTTAATACATAAGCCCACCTCTACATCTACGAATATAACTACATCCGTGTAGTTATACCTATGCCTAAATAGTAGGTATATGGTAACTTAAATATAATAGTGTAGAGATCATATCCCGTGCAGCCGTGCACTTTACACGAACTCAGCAGCGCAGTTGTGAGCCTGTCCCCGGGCTAAACGATATGAACTAAATACACCATGATCATGCCTTTCTAAGTAGCTAATTCCTGGTACTGTATTCAGACCATAAGTCTGCCGGCAATTAATGCAAATATATGACATTGCAGAGCTTGTTTCTTGCAATATATATTTTTTAAGCAATATTTTAGGATGCTCTACCTATCTTGTACTACCTTTCTTTTTAGAACACACAAGAAAGCAAATAAGACGATCGGGAAAAAAACTAATCCCTACCAAAACATAATTACCCCCATTATACTGAACCAACCTTTTATAATTCAAAAAACTTAAATTAGGCCTAACATATATAATTATAATGTTGGCCTGTGTTATTGCATTCCGCGGCACGGCGACAAATAGAGCGGCATCATTTGGAAAAACCCACAATTCAAAGGGGACAAAATATGTAAGGAGAAGGTGACACCAACAAACAAATAAAACCCACAATTCAAAGGGGACGAAAGATGTAAGGAGAAGGTGACACCAACAAAACAAATAAAACCAGTCTTCTCAGACGACAGAACCATAAATATATTTATCATTTTCCTTTAGTTTATTTTTTTGAAATAATTTCCCGAATGATCGTAAAACTGCGATCCATGTTTCTAAATAGTCATCGAATCAAAAGTACGAACTGGCCTAATGACGAAGCAGTCTGACAACATTCAATTATACAGTATTTAGCGCCAAGATAAGACGTACAATTTTGTCAGAAAAGGTTGTACGATGCTTAATATTCTGATCTTTTATACAATGTGATGATAAACAATTTAGACTGTATTTTTTAAATCAAAATCAAGTTCTCTTGTTTGGTTCCCACTAGGGCAATCACGACGCGAGATATAATTATTATTAACTGTCGCTTGTCATGGTAAACGCGCTTGCGTTGCCCCTTACGTTGTTGCGTTGCGCACACGCTTAGTTAACGCGTTCTGGCGGCATCAGACGAAACTTGGTTCGTGTCTAATGATTGATATTGTCTGTTACTAATGAATATGATACTTCAGGGCCAATTATACGTATTGTTTTAATTCCGGATATAATTCGAATTGTGGGATTTAATATAGTTCCATAAGCTAGTTAGGCCTACATTGTCATAGCAACGAAAATAGCCAGACGTTAACATAAAATTAAATTATGAAATAAAAGTTAAATTAAATAATCAAAATAGCTCTTATGACACATTATGGGCAGAGGTCTGACAGCTGAAACAAGCAAAAATGGACGAAAACCAGACCATCTTGTTAACATGTATTAAATGCATTGAAATGATAAGAAAATCACATTTAAAATTACCGGAGCACAAATACAGACCCACAGTGATTAAGCAATTTTTTATTTACTTAGAATTTGGCCGATTTGACGTTTTATAGATGATTGTTGATGTATTAGAAATGACAGAGTGAGGGAGAGGTAAAGTAATGCTTTCAAGTCACCATCCGTTATACTGAAGGCAAACAGGAAACTTTAAGGAATATGTGTGTCACTTCTAAAGCCACAGTAAATTCCTGGAATAGACTAAGAGTAGAATTGAACCAAAGAACCTCTGAAAATGTGAGTACGCGGTTGAAGATATGTTAAAAGATATAACCATCAATCGCGTCGTGATTGGTCAAATTATTTGCGTTTATGCGCGTAAATCATTACGTTGCGTAGGAACAAATTTCAAGATACAGAATTAGGCCTAATATTATCGTCAACGCCACTTATCTACGTCAACTCTTCAGAATGCATTACGTCACAAAAACAATTACTATAGTAGGCTAATTAGTAATTAGCCCTAGAAAATTATTATTGAACACGAAAAGTAAAATAAGTATCAGGGCCGTAACCAGCATGAGGCAGTCTAAAATGTTCAATTTTCATCACCCGATCCCAATTCCCCAGCACAGATTGTCATATTTTATATTAATAATTAGGCAAACAAATAAGGCATCTTTGTCTTGTCTGTTTTTAACCTGTCTCTACGGCCTTGAGTATCCGTACACACTGTCAGCGTATGAACGTGCGCCAACAATGTGCTAAATGTTTTAAAATATATTATTTTTGTTTTAAATGAGGCTAATTTAAACGTTTAACCAAAAATTGCATTGAGATTCACCTATGATTCGTCGATTGTTTACTAAAACAACCAATTTAAAAATTAGCGGATTCATAAAATCGCTGTATCATCTTCCTTCAGTCCCACATGTGAACAATTTTGTATATACATGTTCATGTATCTCAATTAAATTATAACGTCTAAGGACTTCCGAAGAGTAGGAAATACTCGAGTTTATTCATTCTAATATGCTAAAAACACCACAACAAAAATTAAGTAAAAGCTCCCGAAAGAGAAATTAATTTCCGAGAAGTTAGGAAAATCGAAGCGGTTGCTATTGATCAATGTGCCCTTACGAGGTCATTGAGAGACAGTGTTTAGACCACGCGAAAGTGTTTTTGCACGATCACCGCTTCCAGCAACATAGTGGGCATGAATAGGAAGACAATACATCCGAATATGTTACAAATGTTATTAATAACCACCAACAATATGTGTTCTAAGAACAGGCGACTACGAACCATCGATCGTGCGGTCATGACGAGAAAAGAGTGTCACGGATTCATTGCCGTTTATAGAACGCTATACTCATGTTTATATTGGAAAAGACAAGTATGTCCCCTTCCCTCACCTTGACCTCCCTCCCTGACACAATCAAAGTTTATATTTTAAAAAGTTGGAACATGCCCAATTAGGCTCACACATTATAATAGCAAACACAAATGATGGCGTGAATGATATTAATGCTAGTATATCTTCAAGAATTTGTTTATATATTTATTTATTACGATATAAATGGGCCCTATATTCCTGGTGTGGTACAGTTATATCAACCTCTCACACTATACTGTACCGGTACTGTAGTATGTGTAATACATTTGACTTCGAAAAAAACATGAGTTGTTAAATTAGGTATAATTCTACAGCAGTTGTTATACCTGTTACGTTATTAAAAGTTTTAAATCCAATGTATTTCCTGATACCGTCATGCTTAGGGTTAATAGGAAATATAGACTTGTCTGTATATTTATTGTGTTTTATGTTTAGTTCAATATTCGACGTTTTCGAATTTTTTTCCCCCTCAAGTGTTACACGTATGAAACGCCATATATGCCAAAATAGTTATCTTTTTACTAATATTAAGTTAAAATTCAGTGTAAAGAACCTAGACTACAATCAATATGATGGTACATGACTACCATCCGTGTTCTGGTATCAGCTTCCGAAAGTTTAATGAATAATTAATTTTCAGTAAAAAGAATGACATCAAAACGTCAATCAATTTACGCTACATTTACGAGACAGATTGAGAACATAATTGACAGATGACGTCACACTGGTGTTGCATAATATGTCTGCAAAGATTCCTCTCCGTGTTAACAAATTAGATAACTCATTTGCATAAATTAAAGATAACTCATTTACATCATTTGTTACTACTATACACTACCTAGCTGCCACTGCAGAATTTCAGATTTTTAGACATAAACTTTACTTACTTAAGTTAGTTTCGAATTACATAATGACATTAAAGTACATGTATTAATATTAAAAGGTCATCTAAGTTCGACATTTAAAATCCACAGCCTGTCAATCAGACGTCATGAAATGCCCCATTGGCCAATTAAACACAAACAAAATAACATCAAATGTAAACAAACCCGCCACAGACGATCCTTATTGGCCTCAATCCCATCTATCTTTTCTTCAACTTTCTTTTTATTTCTAAATGATCTTTTTAATTTGAAATATTTGTAAATCATTCCTATTTTTTATGTTACAAAATTAAATCTGTACAACTTCATATGACATTGTTTTCTTTCAGTTTCTCTTTCTTCGTTTAAATGTAGCAATGATATTTTTTTAGTAAACTTATCTGTAATGTAATGTCATGTCATGTAAGCTTTGCTGGGATAAAATTTATCAAAAAACTGTAACGTGCACAAACATCATGCAAGTAATGTGATGGCACGCTGTGGAACGCTTTGATTCATACGTTTTGCGCTTTTAATACATACATGGTATATAATGTCATGCTTCAAATCTACAGACAAGGTATAAACGTGATACGTGTATTCACAGGCCATTGTAGTGAGTATGGCACGCCATAAGTGAGATTATGGAAAGGTATAATTCATACGCATGATACAACATGCACAACCACATGTAATGAAACTACATTGAAAGGGAGGCATGTGTAGATAATGTAAAAATAAATAATGTTTATGTTTATCGCATGTTTAATGAGATATTGACGAGTCATCGATAAACGAGGTTAGGCAAAAGAGACTAGATAATTAACGAGGGTATATTTATAGTAAAATCTTTACAAGATTTTTTTGTATTCAGACTTTGAGTTTGTTCTAATTATAAAATCAAGAATTGAAATATATCTGTAATCATTTAAAATTAATTTTTTTTTCGGTGAAAGTGAACAACTTTATTATAACTACAAAATGGTCTATTAAAAATTTGATTTATTGAGCTTCATTTTCATGTTTTGGGAGACAATACAACTTTAAAATTTAGTCATAAACATGGTTATAAAGTCCACAACACGATTCTTTAAAAAATGTTAGGCCTATTAAATGGTTATCTAATAAACGCTTCAGTAATATCAATTGGCCGAGTCATCATTGGGTAAAATAAACAGTGCAATGGCCAACAAATCACCTCTTTCTAAGAGATCTATAATTCAATACTTCTGTTTTAACTAAACCTCTTTCCCTACTTTGGATTATTCATTTCCCTCAAGCATGTGAATATATCAGCACACTCTCTCAGCTCGAAACCTCAACGATGGACTTTCTCTTTGCAATCCAGTTTGACGTCTTCGTACCTGGGCTGGATTAGCGTGTATCTATCAAAAATCAAATTGGAACGATCATGATGATGTCACAGGTCACATGACTCAATATTTAAGTGTAAATAAAATGTATCATTTTGATCATGATTTGTCCAGTAACAGTGACATATTGTTTGCTTCTGCTGCACTGAAACGAAGATATACGTCTCACTTCGTAATATAATATGTCATAGTTTTAAAAATGTATAGGCCTAATATCACCGTAAATATTTGGGCAACCATTTAGTTACGACGATGTCGATGATTCACAGACGGAATATCACACTTTTAAATCATAGGCCCAGCCCTGATACAAAAAGACCGAGACTCATTTATGCAAATCATAAAGAGAGAATTCGTGACCTAAATTTGTGAATGGATTGTCAGGTTATACTTTATCAATTTTTTTTTAAATTTCGTTATCATAAACGCGTCTTCATCGCCCATAAATGCGTCATAATCACGTCCGTAAGTTATATTTAATGGAAGGTGGTTGCTATGCCACACATCGTAATTAATTAAGCAAATTAGTTACCGTAATTCATATCACACGTGTGTCATTAATTCACGATAAACCCCCCGTGGGACGCGCGCACACAAGTCGGCGGTTTTAGCCCGTCTATGCTAGTATCATTGTTCTATTTCCCCGGGGTATAACACGATCACTAGGCCTACTCAAATGGTTTAATGCCATGATTTCTAATGTTAAACATTTTGATACATAGTAATTCTTTCATCATGATGGGTACTAAAAGGCATTGAGAGAGTCGTGCTACGGAGACTGATGTTTTTAGAAGGTTGAATGGAACATGATTGATTGCGCCGATTAAACTAAGACCGCTTATAGCTATCTTTGCTATTGTATTCGTTAAGTGAATATTATTGAATATTATTGAGGATTAAAGATGAGGGATAAACCGGTCCCTACGGGAATTTACCCTTCGACGTGAACTTACAAAACTAGGTCTCAATGCGCCATGATTATAATAAAATAATGGACAGGTCTACATTTACTTGTAAAATGTACAGTATTTGTATCGTAAAGTGACAGGCTATCCTAAGCCTACTAAATCATAACAAAATAAGCCTCCCAGTTGATGTCGTATCAAAGAAAAGTACCTATAGGTGGATTAGAAAAAAAACATTGAAAGAGGGAACTTGTCGATACGAAAACAATTTGAATTTATAAAAAACAAATTTCTATTTATCTATTTGTCCATTAAAATTGTTGTCAACGATTCCCGATTTTTATTTTGATTTTGCAGTTTAAGATCCAGTGAGTGTTCTTATAAAACCAGCAAAATTTTCAGAATTGTTAACAAACATGTTTTTTTTTTTGGCGATGATTAAACACATCCTGAAGTTAGTGATCGATTTAGTAATGCCACTCTGTATTTAGTCATACGGGGAGATCAATGATTGATGCCGTCCCGCAGACGATCAGAAGAAACGCGGGAAATGCGAGGTGGCTGATCGGTTGGAAGTTACCAAACAGGTGCTGTCGGTTTTGCCACATTAGAACGAGTATGGCACGTCAGGACGGACAAAAACGGATATGCTTCAACTGTAAATGTGTAACATGTGCACTTTGCTGAATTAATAAAACACATTTGTATTTAGCTTTATGAAAATCGACATAATTATTTAATACGTAAGATAGATATAACATCACTCTCGGTACGTGTTTACACAGTTTCTGAATTGGTTCGACAAATCAATGATAGGCTACAGAACGCGATATTAAAGACGCGATGTTGCAAATACGTGTCGCACTGCTACTAACCAATCGCAGTGTGTAGTATCTGCTGTCGCTCTTTCTAATAACAGTCCCTCAAACTTTGTAATAAATTGAGCTGTCTACATTGTCAACTTTGTGTTGTTTCATGTTTTCACAGATTATTCAAGAGAATTAACATTAACGAACAGAATGTGTATAGGCGTACCCAATGCCTTGACACGCATTTAAAACGAAGACAAATATAAATAGGCCTACATTGCGCGCAAGCTCTACAAATATAGACAACAACTTTACTATTTACAGTTTTTCCTAAATATTTTCTTGCTTTTCAACAACAATTCAAATCAAATTAGGCCTAAATAGCATTAGTTTGCTATTTTATTGAACATGTTATTAGCCTAAATATATTTCATTATCATTTCCTTTATCGGTTATGTCGACGTGATTTAAGTTCAAGAACAGTAAATTAGAAAAATGAAAACATATGTGGAAATCAGTATGATTGAAAATAGTACGAATTGTCTTTAACTGTACCCCATCGATGAATATGAAAAATCACGGTTGTCGTCGAAAGCACAACAACACTGTTATACGATGCAAACAGAAAACCTTTGATTTATGTAAGCTGTTTGAAATAACGTTACACATCACTAGACACACGAGGGACTGTGTAATCATCAACACGTGTATTCTACTCCTTGCCGCTTCCCTAGATTCCAAATTTCCAGTCGTGTTCTGTTCAAGATAATTTCTACAAATGTCTTTAGATTTATAAACCGAAATACTTCCTCATATGATAACTTTCTTCCTAATTTTTGTTTTTTTGCTGATAATGTGAAAAGAAGAAAAAGAAGAAAAAAAGTATGCGTTCTAAAAGTATCACAGCATTCGTACATTTAAGTCTGCGTTTAATATAAATTTAAGGGGAAACATTGAGGGGAAATGCTTCACATTGCTGCAGTATTCCCGAGGCGAACCAATCTGATGTACTTGCACATAATCGGTCTGGAGAGGTGAGTTTTATACGCGTATGTCTGTCGGTTTCAATTGCTTCTAGCCTTGTCTGTTTAATTTCTGGCAATGCATTCAAAGCCTCTAGAGATCGGCGAGTCAGTATAGAGTATGGCTTGGTTCATGGGCGATTCACTACTCATAATTGAGACATTAAACACATCATTAAGGAAAACATCATCAATAGAACATTCCCACGAGACAAACCACAGTTTTGAATAGTACGCCAGAAAAACTATCAACAAACTTATCATCATGACGTCAGGAATACGCGTGCGTACAATAGCCATGTACACCGTAGCCAACCAAAACGTGATTAGTTCTGACGTCATATATGTTAAGAAGCTAAACTAAATTAGATGGCCTTGATAACACTAATACAAATTTAGTGTAGTAAAAAATTGACATCCTTTTGATTTTGAAAACGCATAAATAAGTGCTCGTAATTATTACGAATTTAAAATAAATCGTCGTAAATTGTTGGTTAATGGGGCAAGTTAAGGTTAGGAATTGGAAGGCAAAAGCATGAAAATAAGTCACACCGTCACATATACAAGTTGATGGATTGACCCCATAGTGCTATAATTCCTGCAACCTGGTTTTGTGAACATTGGTACATGTTAATAGGAAATATAAGGTTTGCCGCAAAATAACACACGTTTACATGGCAGTTGTATTTGAAACTGAAAAACAAGAAAGAAACTGAAATTGTTTTAAAAAAAATAAAGATATATGCTGACGTTTGTTTTCGTTATATGTGAAGTATTGATTTCTCTACTTTCGATTTATTGTTTTTATTTTAGGACAATCTATAAAAATAATCTGGGATTATATCAATTATATCCATAGAATTACAGACGTATTCCCCTTGGATTCAGATTTATGAAAGCTGACCATTTACTATAGCATACGACTGTACTATAATATAAAGCAAATATTTAGACCTTAGTTGGGGCGGCGTGTTCTCATACTTTTAGAAAAAAAAACTCTACGTACGGCTACCTTTGTGGCGGAGCGCAGCTTTACTTGCGCACAATTATGGTGCACGCAGTATGTCTGCAGTATAAAGCTCTGTCTACACTATCAAACTAGTTTGACAAACGTAAGTTTCCATCTTGTGATAAATATATATTCATTCCTATTGAATGTTATAATATACTACCGGTACCGTACGGGTACCGGGTCAATTCTGTGGTAGCTCGGTCTACCAAAAACCATACCGTTAATCCCAAATAGTCCTGATCATGTATGTATATGTTCCTTATATCTTTCAAATTCTTGAGCTGTTATTTTATTATTTATATCAAAAGGTGGGCATATCAGACACAACACTAACTTGTAACATTTGGTCGTCATTAATGTTTTAAAAAAAATTAAAAGCCCCACCCCAGCGTTTAGAAAACCAAGTCCCACATGTATGTTTTGGCGCGTTTCGTTAGCAGACGAAATATGACTTCACACGATCGAGGGCGCACATTAAGCCCCTTGCGAGGCCTGTAGTCTCCAATCTGGCGACAACACCTGCCTGCGAGGTGTTGTGTCTTTGATAACTGTACAATTTTAGCCTGTAATTGTTACAATTGCAAAGCAAATTGTGGGTTCACGTGAGTCGTCCTACTTTAAGGACAGGTACGCTAGTACCGAGACAGTCAATGACTTGCCCTTTTCTCATCTAAACATATACCTGTTTAAAAATACTCATTTTGTCACGTTCATTGTGCCCGTATTTCCATATCTAAGTCACAAATGTATCGATTTTTAAGCAAAATCATCGTGTTACCAATGGTTAACGTCCCGAGACATGTCGAAGGTCGACAATGGGGACAGTGGAAACGCGTGCAGGACAAACTAAACGTCCTCCTAGGACGACGCGTCGTATGGACGGTAACGCACGCACATAATAAGACGTACGTATCGTAGCATTTCTGCACGGTTTCTAAGTAAGATGACAAATATAGACCTTCAATTTAATAAACAAAATGTGGTCTGTTGAAATATTTGTTAAGTGACTCATTCGTGCATTTAAATTTGAAAAACACAAACGAACATCTTGTATATAATTCAGTATTAAAATGCAAATCCCGTATTCTATCAACAAGGGTAACACGAACGAATAGTGTTGATAATTAGTATTAACTGCGAGGATAACTTGGGAAGTGTCAGCTGAGCTCTAATGCTAGACGATCGCTCTAGAGGACGACGAACCATGGCGCATCCCCAGAGTGCTTGTGTAATTAGTCTATTACTTTAGGGAATCCTAACAGAAATAATCACAATTCTATTACAATACTGCGTCGTAAGAATTGCTCATTCTGATACAAAACTAGATTTTTGTTTTTCATTTGTGGGAAAAAACGAAGCAAGCAAGCGATAGTGAAAGACATGAATTATTCGTTGCTTTAAAGGCTGAGTCACGAAAAATATGAAACAAGTCAGAGATTGATAATTGAAACCGTGTGAATTGGCGGTGGGTGCAAGATTGGCAAATATCAATGTAGCGATCATTTAGTTATTATTACTTGCAGTCCCCCCTTATTCATGGGCTTATAGGATTGACCTGTGGGTTTAGCTTTGAGTGACGTGAAGGATTACAGTTAAATATATTATGCTATATTGAATATATAACCTGTAAATGTCAACAAGACGTGTTACATAATTATATAGTAAAAATTATGTATTATAACTAAAATGTATACTTACAGTGTATTGAGTATATTATCATTTCTTGTACAGATGCGCGCGCGCGTCTCCAGAACTTTGTGATACGCGATGGAATGTCCCGTATATATAGGCTAAAGGCAATTGTATTTATTTTCGGCAATTCTTATGCCTATCTCTGATACTACAAACAAATCTGTAAAATATGAAATATGATACAAATGATATTGTTTACAATGCTAAGAAATCATCTTGTATGATAATATGTCCTAAGTCACGGAGGATTCAATTGAAACCTATTATTACCATTAATGGCAAAAGCTTAGAATATGTGGACTCAACCACATATCTTGATCATGTTATATCCTTGGATTTATGTGATGAGTTTGATATAAAGCGGCAATACAGATCTTTGTGTATCCGAGCCAACTCCTTGGTCAGAAAATTTAGTATGTGTTCTATCAATGTAAAATGTGTTTTATTTAGAACATATTGTGTAAATATGTATTGTGCTACATTATGGTGCAACTATAATCAAGGTACCTTGCGATCTCTCCAGGTATGCTACAATAATGGGTTAAGAATGTTGTTGCAAAGGCCTCGACATTGCAGTGCCAGCCTCATGTTTACGGAATGTAGAATTCCCTCTTTTTATAAATTGTTAAGAATATCAATATATGGCCTGATGTGTAGACTAAATGCAAGCAAAAATATTTTAATGTCAACGATTATAAGCAATGTCTTAGTTAAGTCGAAGATGCTCTCCAGGTGGAATGCCATCCTGAGATGAGTAGTAGTAATTTTGTTTATTTTATTTATTTCATTTATATTTACTTTCTATGGACCAGAGTTTCCGAAATAAAAGATTGAATGAATAGGATAATGGTGTTTTACTCAAGGGATTGTATTGAATCTAAAAAAAAACTAAATGTAGGCCTAAACATAATTTATTAATTGTAGCTACTGAATTCTAGTGAAATATTAACGTGATTTGTAACGAATTAGTTACAAATCAGACTGCGATACTTAGAAGGAGCCCTGCACGTCGATTACGTGGGAATATGTAATCGTTTGATTATACTTGATATTATAACCTGGCGGTTAGCGACCATCTAAACAATCCCACCAGGGGACTTATACAGTTCCTGAGAAAATGTAACCCGGCAATTTATAATAATAATAAAATAAATTAGTAAAGTATACTTTTATAGAAACTAAAAGGAAATCTTTTAATCTGTTCCTGAGTAATTATTTAAGAAAACAGGTTTTCTATAAACTTAACAAATAAAATAGCTGGGTATTTGTTATTTATCTTCCAGTTGATAAAGTATATAGTTACAATTAGCAGGCTTGGGTTGGCTTAGTCGTGGGAAGGCGGCCTAAAGCTCCTACCTCTTGAAAGGGTTTAATCGGGGCTAACTCTCCTCGATTGTTAATGGTATTCAATCGGAGAATAACTTTAATTTAATTGAACACGAACAATACTTTTGTAGAGAAATTAGCCCTAATTACCTTCAGCTTAGAAAACATATCACCCCCGAATTCGGGTCACTTTGGCTGTAATTGTCACATTTTATTTTGTTATTTTATGTTTCTTTTTGAGAGGTTTTAAAAATAATATGCCCACAGTAACTTTTGTATCTAATCTCGTGTTTGTAAAACCACCCCTTAGGCAAATGGTACTATGCTTTCAAAAAGTACAAATAAAAAGTATTCGCAATACTGTTTCTATAACAAACTAAATTGGAATTATTTCAGCTATTATATAACTTGTTGGATACAGTTCACACTATGTTAGATACGCCTAACACATTATAAAACATCAACAAATAAAGTGGCACAAACTATTATAGAAATCATTCATAAATGAGTCCAAATTCGCTGACTAATTTACCAAACCATAACACAATTTTAAAATATCCTTCTAAACACCTTGGAAATCCGTAAATTTAAAAAGAAAATCTTAATAGCATTTGTCATGAAGTTTTCAATCGGATGTGTCAGTAGTTTCATTATACGGTTACAACATTATTAAGGACTCCTTGTTAACAATACTGACATAAAAACACACTTTTATTGAAAACATCCGATTGTAGTACTTCCAGTAAACTACACCACTTAACTGCATGATTAAAGATGACGGATTGAATCTTGTTTCGACACGATTCTAAGAATACACGCAAGACTTGCTTAATATTCTTCTTAATTTAACAAATAAAATCTGCAGGTCATGGTGTTGGGTGCTGAGACAAGTAATTAGAAGTGGTTCAGACGGTAAAAATAATTGTTAGAATGTCCTTTTAAAGGGATGACCCGTTTCCAATGGTCAAAGCTGCATGTCCAATGGTCTGGTGAATCAGAGTGGTGGTAAAAACCTCATTCACCGTATTTTGTAGAAACCTGCGTGTTTGTAGGGGTGGTTGGAGGGACAAACATGTGTCGTTATAAGCGTACGTGAATATGGGATATACCGTTTAACATGTGTCGTTATAAGCGTACGTGAATATGGGATATACCGTTTAACATGTGTCGTTATACGCGTACGTGAATATGGGATATACCGTTTAACATGTGTCGTTATAAGCGTACGTGAATATGGGATATACCGTTTACACTGTATATGAATATTTTTGTTAGCGCCTACCGTATGTTACTTATGATCATTAAGGTCTAAGATGGAAATCGCCCAGATGAAGGCCAGCAGAGGTGGCTCCACCTATAACGAGATATGCAAGTAAAATAAGATGGCGCAAGATATAAGATACTTATAAGATAATTAGTGACTCACATGAAGTAAAAATTGCTTGTTTTTAACAGAGAAGTTCGTATATCACTTTATTGTAGCCGCCTCAACGCTTTCTCTAAATTTCCGTTTTTTCATTCATACCCATGAAAAGCATAGCCTATAGTGGGGTGATTGTACTGTTTTTTAGTCTATTTTTTTAAATTTTAATAACGCCTATACATTTGTATGGGTATAAGATATTAGTAGGTTCAACTAGTCTTTTATTTAAACCACAACAAAGTAATTGAGAAAACAAAGTGATGTGGGCCTAATTGTTCTAAATCAGTGTAGGCCTATATGTGCTACAATCAATCATGAAACTGTTTTGATCATTGAATACCACTCGAGTTAGCAAGAAACCATGGTAACTACATAGTTACACTATGAACGTCTATGCATAGCAACAGATTGTTCACATTGAACGTCTATGCATAGCAACAGATTGTTCACATTGAACGTCTATGCATAGCAACAGATTGTTCACATTGAGGTGGTGTACTGTTAAAGGGATTAAAGGGATTAGTAATTATTACTCATGCATTTATCTGTTTCATTTATTGCTTAATCCAGCCTAACTATAATATTATAGCTTAATCCAGAACCTATACGTATTAGTCAAGTGCATGATTCTACAAGGTTTCATACAGGCACGTACAACAGTAACATTATGCGTCACATATTGATATTGTCTGACTAATTACTGACTAGACTGACAGACAGACTGACGTGTTAGTGACTTATTGTTTACGTGTACTAAACTAATACGATGCCGTAATGAAGAAGATCTGGATCAAGGCATGAGACTTTACTTGCTTAATTAAAGCCGTTCCGCCGAATAGTCTTCTGACTTTTCCGTCTCGGTCGCTCTGCTAGTTCTTTTCCTGTAGGTCCATGCAGTTCTCCAAGTGTCCATTTAATAGGTGTCCATTTAATAGAGGTGTCCCCTGAATAGGTGTGTTCAAATGAGGGGTTCTATCTATACCTTTACATTAATGTATTATGACACTACTGCCAAATATCCTTTGACATCATACTATGTTAATTCACGCGTATTAAATGACGTAATACATCTGTATCACTGATGATAATTAGCATGGACAGGTTTCTCCGTACACTAACTATACTATTTCAAGTAAGCAATATACAGAAAAACTGAGGATATTCAACCTTTTCACTAAACATTTTCTAAGAATATTCAAATCTGACTTAAAATAAAGTAGGAATAGTCAAGTACTTGACATAAAAACGATACTTACTTAGCAGAATCAGAGATTCGAACTGCAGAATTTCTCCAATTTTGACGAAAAGAAGATTAAATTGTATACGTTTTACTTTTAGTTGATGTTATTTGTTTTAAAAGACTTCATGAAAGCCATATACTGGTATTTTAACCAGGTAGCTTATTGTATACAACGTTGAAGTTGCTGCTATATACTTTAGTGAAGAGAGAGAAAATAATAAAATATAGGCCTAGGCCACATACACCAGGAAGTAAGCTAACATATTTAACACTAAATATATTGAATCCAATTAAATATCGAATTCTATAACTATCTAAAAAATTCATTTCTACAAAAGTTCAATAACCCTCATACGCTGAACTTACGACACTCTTCGATTACGGAAGTATTTTAATTGTCGTTAAGTTAAGTGGAGGAGTAGGCGGAACCTCGTTATTATCACCATTACCGAATCATTACGAACACTTACGAATCGCTGTGTTCGGAATATCAAAGCTAATCTACCTGTGAGACTGTCTGGAGTATTCGCCTACAGTTTTCCGAATACTTGAAGGTCAAATGACGTAATATAAGTATCGATGTTATCACCTGTAAAGATGAGATTCACAGGTGGGATATTCTTTCTAAAAATGTTCAAAATGACGTTTACTATCCTCCACGGTATGCATGGTAGCATGTTGGTGTACTTACATTGCATAACACAAAACCAGCATTACAAATGGAGGAATTATTTAGAATAAATAATAATTCCTCCGTGTAATATAAGTGTTTACTATTAGTGTACTACGTCCTTGACATAAAAAAAACATAATCGTTAATGTGGTAACATTAAGGTCATAAGAATCGAAACACGTCGCGTTAGGCCTACTGTGCCTAGCAAGAAATGTACGCCTACTATATAGCAAAAATAGTTAATCTTAAGGGAGCGTTTGTGACGTTTAATGTAACAAGTAATGGATGTTATCATTTATGGTTCAACGCCAATATTTATTTTGGCAAACAACTGCTCAATAGTGTCAACACCTGTACAGAAAAAAAGTGGATAAACTAGAGACAAGTGTGGGCCTGCAGCTCTATAATAAAAACATGATCTGATTTATTATCAGTATAAGAAGAACATGAAATGTATCTGTATAAACAAATGTGACTCCAATGTCATCAAAATAGTTACACCATAAGTCTTGGCAAGAGTGTATATGCCTGAGTTTACGTAATCCGTCGCTAATATGAACATTTGAACAGTTATGTTAAATAAAGGGCACGAATCCGACGTTTGTTACGTCGTATTTTGTAATATTTATCGTAGTTTGACATACGTTAGCTTACAGTTTAGTATCATCAAATCTATAAAAATCCCTTGAATTTCAATAACCGGCACTAAGGGTATGTTCAGACAACTAAAAGTCAAATATATATATAACCTTCTAACTCCAAACTATCTCTAAACATAAACCGAAAATAGGCAGCCCAACCCATAGACAGACATGCTGGCCATAAACTTGTTTATGAAGAGTTACGAGCGTTACGTAAGTGCTATCGTCTGCCAACATTTTACCACACATCGTTTTCAAACATTGTGTGACATCTTGGAAATATTAATAATATTTTGAATGCATTCTGTCAACAACGAATTGGTGGGTGATGGTATTCTGACAGTGTTTATAATGCGTATTCAGTCAGCAACACTGGGTGATGGTATTCTGACATATCAGTGTTTACAATGCGTACGATATCTGTATTTAGGTTATCTCTGGCCCAATTCAATGATAATGCTGTCAAATAAGATGAACCGACACACATCGCCCTGTGTTCTGTCTGTAACAACATATCAACTTACATAAATGCGTCACATACGTGAAATGTATCTGGCGCAACGGGTGAAGTATCGGTATTGCGCGTGCCGCCCGGACACAACAGTAAAGCTTGGTTCCCAAATTTCTATCCCAGTCAGAAATCAACCTCTCCCCTACACATTACTCGTTGCACTAAATAATATATTTATACACACAATACGAAAATGATTTCCACAAACAGTGGTACTCAGATAACGTTCCAATTTCAAGGCCTACTTCACGCCGGGTTCTCAGTTCGTCCGCAATGCCATCAACCCCATTTTCGCCTCTCGAGACCATTGGCAAGATATTATAATTTTAATATATGTTTTTCACATGTTTATACAATTGTAAGTCGGTCATTTTACATAATATCAACATAAGTTGTTTTTTTTAATGTGGGTCATCTTTAATTCTCTTTTTAACAACCAATAAACATGTTTACAAACAAGTTATGATTCAGGTGACGCTGTTGCCTTCTAACATGACGGTCACTTCAGTTTTGCCGGGTTTTATAGTATAGGCCTAAATGTGTGGATGAATAAGATTTGATGAGTCACAATTGACCAACAAATGACTGCCAGCATTTACTCTAAACAACAGAATGCATCCTTCTGCTTTGGGTCGAGAGTAGTTTTTTTTTTTGTGATTGGTAATTTCAATTGGGTTTCACTGGAGGAGAGGGAGGGGGTCAACATCATTAATTGGGTTTCACTGGAGGAGAGGAAGGGGGGTCAACATCATTAATTGGGTTTCACTGGAGGAGAGGGAGGGGGTCAACATCATTAATTGGGTTTCACTGGAGGAGAGGAAGGGGGTCAACATCATTAATTGATTTTAATGAGGGATCGAGGAGGGATTGCTTTAGAGGTATGATGAGCGAAGGTTGCCTGAATCGGTTCATTTTTTTTTAATACCAACGTTCACTTTTCGACCATTATTCATAATTTTGATAGGCCTATCATTTTATTTTAGTTTCTATTAAAAACTCCGAGTTTATTAGCTCAAAGTTTCGTTTTGGGACTGTATATACGAAGGATACGGTAATCCATACAGCGTATACGAAGGATACGGTAATCCATACAGCGTATACGAAGGATACGGTAATCCATACAGCGTAAGCATACCAGTATAATTAACTTATATTGGGACTCGACTCTTCTGGTCAATTTGTCATTTTCCATGGTCCCGAAACAACTATACAGTACACCATATAAAATATTAATGCGTTTTCGTATAGATTAATATTCAGTCAACCTTGAACCAGATGTATCAAACACTAAAACTACCGGTACAATTGATACACTGATCAACGCACTTACGATAAATGGAGACAAGTCAATATTTATTTAATAACTGATGACATTATATGCGGTATAGTAATCTAGTTGCGATGATGGCACTTGGCCGGCAATGTATTTAGGCAGCAGCTGTAATCCATCTTTTACTCACAACTACTACACCTAAATGTTATGACATACACTTCTTAGAATTTAACACACAGAACATATTAATGTTTGCGGAAGTACCCACGCGTATAAATTTGTATTAAACCGACATTAATGGCCTTTGATCGACCTCCTCTTCTGGTATACGTAACATAGTTCTTCCATGACATGTTAGCCCTTTTTTCACGCGTATGCTAACGTAATGCGTCGGGTTGCCATTTAACGCGCAACGGATGCTCTCCGAACTAATGTCGTACGTTATTGCGTTCTGCTAGATTATCTAGATTATGTGCATGGGCACATTGTTTTATACGTTTGTTAACTGATGTAGCTATCTTTTCTACAGTCCTCCATTTAGCGGCATTCCCATTCTGACAAATTGCGAACTCGTAATTCGTAATGTCTGCGACGTGAGGTGTCGCATGTCGCGTGTGGGTATCTATTTGATTGATGACTCACCTTGCCTGCTGTAATCGTAGTTGTTGAATCTTCCGCTCAGATGAAATATAGTTCATTGACCTAGTAACTATGTGGCCAGTGTTAATTTGTATTTCTACAGAATATGTGAAGGAAAGAGTAAAGCCTTGTCTACACTATCAAACTTTATGTGTCAAAAAAGTTTGATGTGCCTATATATGGTATAGTGCTATGCTTAAATATGGTAGTGATATGACATCATCATTTCCATATATGGGCACATCACATTTTTTTGACATATAAAGTTTGATAGTGTAGACAAAGCTTAATAAATATTATTATTTACATGAGGCTTATTGCATGTAGTTGCTTGTTATCCCATTCACAAATACGACACAGAACCAGAAATACTGTAACACCAATTCCACTTCCACTGTATAAGTATAGAAATATATTCTTTCGTCATTTTTTGTATTCGTTATTATGCTCAACTTTACATGTTTCTGTTAAATAAATATAGGCCCTATCAACAGCCGTTCAGGGACGGTGCATCCTTGTAATGCGTAGTATTTCGAATCCCGCCAAATTTAAGAATTTATCACCAAACTTACAACTATAGATTTAAATCTGAGCAAAGGAAGGGCCAGCATTTTTGTGACACAAGCCTCAACGGTAGCGTTATTATGAAATTAAACGTTTTATAATTTCTCTCAACCACACCCATTCATCACCAACATCCTCTATGCCTGTCAAAGTCGGTAAGACAGGCTCAGTCACCAGCAGTGCATTGAACTCTGAATGTAGAAAGAGCATGTTTAGCATGGATAGGTTAGTTTCTCCATGGTTTGAGGAGCATGGTTTGAGGAGCATGGATTTAGGTGTGTCACCTTTAAAATTAACAGAGTCTCCAAGAACGTAAAGAGGGTGGGAACAGATGAAAGAGTTAAAAACAAGGGGACTTGAAGTCCAGCAGCGTACTTAAAAACTCATTTCTTCCCGTCACCTCTTCATGTTCAAACCCACCAACGTACAACCATGAAGGAACCTCCAATGGTACAAAAATCTGTTTATTTACACGATATTCAATTTTGATTACCACCAGACTAACCGACCAACTGACCTACAGACCGGCTGACCACTTGACCGACATGAGTTATGTTATACCTGTATTTGTATTATTACAATCTGATGAACAGTTGTAATACATATAACGTGTTTAATCAGATAAACCGAAATAGTTTCAATGTCGATGTATTTTTTTCATTAGATTATTTTTGCTGATAATAAGTTGTTTACAACCTTCAAATGCATACAACTATAAGAAGTAACCACAGAGATACACTTATACTTTAATTTCTATAGAATAGCAAGTATTATGAACTTTACATATCCTATTATAAAGGAAGTTATATTTGTTCTTGGCTCTAAGTATTGTATTGTCTAAACGTCCGTTGTGATAGATCGGTTGAATAGAACCATGGGGCTAATAGACAGTTTAACCTGTTTAAAGGTGTCCGTGACTCACCTGTACCCATCTGGTATATCATTTGTGGTTTGTTACGTATTTATATATAAACTATTGTTACATTTCCTGACTGTATCAAGAGTGGGCGTGGCAGTTGTTTAACATGATTTTTACGATTATTTATTATTTTGATGTGACAGTATAATAGGCACATACTATAATGCAGACTCACATGTATCACATGTGTTGCCTGTTATCATAGGTCGTGACCCACAATGTCAAATATAGAGATGCTACAGTACGGTATCATAGGCACATACTATGATACAGAATCACATGTATCACATGTGACGCCTGTTATCATAGGCCATAAGTACAATGTCAAATACAGAGACACTACAGTATCCTAGGCACATGCTGTGATACAGAATCACATGTATCACATGTGACGCCTATTATCATAGGTCATTAGCACAGTGTCAAATATAAAGATTCTACAGGGACTTCCTACCTTTGTAAGGCAATTAAAAAAACACAAAAAAGGACCACCATACAGAAGTCTTGCCACTAACAAATGTGTGTGATCGCAAAAACAGAATAATTATATTTGATAACAGGTATTTTATTTTATTTTTTCCAAGCAAAATTAAGACTAGTTACAAGCATGTCCTTGGACATACCGTATTGTTGTTACCGTAATAGGAGGGGATTTATCGACAGACATAACACATTTCAGATAGTAGGCCTAACACATGAGTATAGGTTGATTGATTGCGTATCGCATGTCGGAGACACACATCAAGTTAGGCATTGAAGAATACAACAGGTACAGATTTATCAGGTATAATATACGATTTGAGTACAGGCCCTAATTATTATCAAAACCAATAGGTTGCATTTGGGTCAACGAACGCCCGAGGGCCGAGACAAGACAACAACGGAATCATCCCAGCCTAGTTTAGTAAACATTTCCCTTCGAAAAAACACAATACACAGATCAAACACATCATCAGGACAATTATCTTCGATATAAATCGGAAGGCCTCGGGTACATTTCGGATATTGCTGACAAAACAAAACATCCGAGTCTATCAACGATGGTACAATATTAAATCATGTATCAAGCTGTCAGAAATGATACGATGGATTACGAAAGGAATCATCATACCCAAGGCCTAGGAAAATTGAAATTCTGTTTAAATTTAGACATAAATTTTAATTTGTTATTTATTTTTACTGGGTAACCGCTTTAGTCAAATGCTGGTCATCCAGATGGCGCATATGATCAGTGGCTTGAGTGATAGTGGCTTTGTGCGTACTAGTACACCGGGGTAACTCCCTATTCGTCTCGAAAGATGTACTAGGTTCTTGTGCGGGTTATGTATCAATAATTATTTCCTTTTACTTAAATTAGGTCTAAATTAATACTGAATATGATGTATAGGCGCGCCTATTCATAAATGTTTCATTCTATTTTAATAACCATGGAGAAATGTATAGGCCTACTACTAACCTATAGTAGTATACATATTTTTGTTTTATTTTATTCAATCGAAACCAACAGCGATAATTACCGCCACTAGCAGGTTTGATACAAACAAAGCCAGGACTGTTTAAAGCACCTTGATTGGTCCTAACATTGATCAAGGTTTCAAGATTCTATCGTCTAATGCCCGTCTTGACCAGAGGTCTGAGGCAGATACTAGATGCAGGGGCTGCCATGAGTCAGCAGTGCTGATTTCAAATGCCTAACGGGACCTCAGCTCCGTATACAGCACCCGCTATTCCCAGATGGCCCATCCAAGCTCTAACTAGGCCCAACGTTGTTATATATACTTCGGTGATCTGACGAGAACCGGTGTTTCAACGTGGTAAAGCCGTATACTATATTATAACAAACAAACAAAAACATGTCCATGTCGTTACTGTTTACGTATTGTTTTTATTAAATTTCCTAGAATAGTTAGAGTGTGAATCCGTATATTAGGTAATGAGGAATGATTATATAATTCATCGACTCATTAAGACAGGGATGGCTAGGCTACAGCTTCCTCATTCAATTATCACTTGTCTAATCCATTACAAAAGTGCATAAACATTTAATAAGTCTCTGCCTGTTTTTACTTCGTTTATATGATGTTTGTTGTCTGCTGGGCGTGGAAAGGCTGCTTCGTGTCAACATAAAATGGGTCTTTTATTTATTTAACAATAAATGTTTCAGCTGATGGTTGATAATCCCATAATCTCTGATAATCCCTATAATCTTTGATAGGCCTAATCCATTAATTTCTGTTAATCCCTAATTTCTAATAATCCTTTAAATGAATTGATTCCTTAATGATAGATGGTTCCCGTCTATAAATACGAATAAAACTCAAATCTGCATTAAATACAATTCAAGTAATCCCTGCAGACTAACTACGACAATTCATATCTTAAACTTCTAGTTTGCCTGATATTAGGCCTAAATGTTCGTCTTCTTATAATTACCGTACACTATAAAATATGCAACATCCTTCCGACAACATCCTCCTACAGCATCCTTCTCACAACAACCTTCCTACAGCATCCTTCCCCCGATCATTCCCCACCCCGTCCGCTGCAGACCACTGCCGTAGCACCCTGTCCCTCGCAGCACCAAATGTACGGTATCGTATAACAAAGTATCAATTAACTATGGCCTTTGTATAAACAAATGTTTACTACTACAAACAACCTGCCATTAACAATATTACATTGAATCTTTTCACAATACTAGCCTTATATATAAAATTAATGATCTATAATTAAATAATTCTAATTAATTATATAATGGCTTATAGGTTAAAGGAATATCTATTATTAATATAGAAAACGGAAAGTTTGCCCATGGCTCGAGTCAATTCATTAAATCAAATTAAATATAATCTGCTAGGTTATTAGGCTAAGCAGACAGAGGAATGCCAGATTAAACTGTATAGTGTAAGACGCTTTTCTGGATTTTTTTCATTTCTTAATTGATAACCGAATAACTGCAATAATTCGCAGAGTCATTTCCTAAAGGAGTGAAAATAAAACGTGTAAATCTGCAGTTTTACCATGTAGGCCTACAGGTATGATACTGTCAAGATATCCCTCAATGACGTACCGCATGGTAACTTATATACCTCTATTTTTGCCATGTAAAGTGGGTAATGATACTATATCCTATAATCACAATCTAGTTACTTTATTTACCTCTTTTACATTATACAGTATAGATATAATGATCCTGTCTGCTGTCCTGATGACGTAACTCATATTGTAAATGTTTGTAGGCCTATCCGGTATTTTAAATGGATAACTCACGAAATTACTCGTTGACAACAACTAAGAGGACTAAATTATTAAAAACACTACACAAAAACGACCGAAAACAGCAAACACAATAACCCCCAAAATCAACAGAAAACAACCCGAAAAAAAAAAAAAAATACGATAGTCTTATTTAGGTCCGTATTATGAAAGTCAAATAATAAATATAACAATGCATCGATAGACCTGATGTACAAGATAAAGGAACATTATATTAAGTACGGTGAAAATACGATGGTGATGCCAATGACGATTTCGATGATCGTCATTATTATCGGTAATATCCTGCCTGCTGTCCCACCAATAGGCCTATGTGCAGGATGGATAAACTATTTATAATTCATCTGTCATAAGTCTTATTTGAGGCTTGGAGAGTGCAGTTGAAAGAGTCGTGAGTTACAACCCTACACTAGGTCAGGATTGAACCCTGGACCTTGGGATTGGAAGGCAAGCGCGTTAACCACCAAGCTACAGCTCCACTCGGTAATGTTCTTCCTGCTGCCCACATAACCTAGGTCTATTGTACAGGGAATTCAAGAGGCAGCTCCACTCGGTAATGTTCTTCCTGCTGCCCACATAACCTAGGTCTATTGTACAGGGAATTCAAGAGGCAGCTCCACTCGGTAATGTTCTTCCTGCTGCCCACATAACCTAGGTCTATTGTACAGGGAATTCAAGAGGCAGCTCCACTCGGTAATGTTCTTCCTGCTGCCCACATAGCCTAGGTCTATTGTACAGGGAATTCAAGAGGCAGCTCCACTCGGTAATGTTCTTCCTGCTGCCCACATAGCCTAGGTCTATTGTACAGGGAATTCAAGAGGCAGCTCCACTCGGTAATGTTCTTCCTGCTGCCCACATAGCCTAGGTCTATTGTACAGGGAATTCAAGAGGCTGTTCCACTCGGTAATGTTCTTCCTGCTGCCCACATAGCCTAGGTCTATTGTACAGGGAATTCAAGAGGCTGTTCCACTCGGTAATGTTCTTCCTGCTGCCCACATAGCCTAGGTCTATTGTACAGGGAATTCAAGAGGCTGTTCCACTCGGTAATGTTCTTCCTGCTGCCCACATAGCCTAGGTCTATTGTACAGGGAATTCAAGAGGCTGTTCCACTTGGTAATGTTCTTCCTGCTGCCCACATAGGCTAGGTCTATTGTACAGGGAATTCAAGAGGCTGTTCCACTCGGTAATGTTCTTCCTGCTGCCCACATAGGCTAGGTCTATTGTACAGGGAATTCAAGAGGCTGTTGTTCCGGACTACATGGTTTATACGGTATTGATAGAACATTTGTACCTCATTTAATACCAGAAAGCAGTATTTTTGTTCGTAATTAAAGCTATTGTAGCATAAAGGTTAGAAAAGGAACCCCCGTTGTGTTAAACGGAACGCGTCCATCCGTAAACATTCCTATTTTTTCGTCAAAACATCTTTTTTTTAATCCAGCCAGTTAACAACAATTTTAATTGAGCTCTGCACTCAATGTTTATTTTATCAACGTGGGGTATTTGCAAAAAACACCAAAGAAACCAATAAATTGCCGCCAAATTGTAATAATAATAATAAATGTCGGTAAAAGAATTATTTTCTTTCACGTGGATGGGGAGGTGAGTGGTGGTAAGCTTTGTAAGACAAATATCGTTGTTTTTTTTCCTATACACAGATCCCATCGATATGGCAGATTAATTCCGACATGCACTCCATAAGCTCATGAGTGGCAAAACATATTACTTTAAAGGGGTAAACGACAAAATGCGTCACCGATAGGCAATACATATCGTCCCTCTTCAACGCAACATCGTCACCCCGGGGCCACATAAAAAACTAGGGTGTTAAATGCGATTATCCCGGATGTTCATGGTCCCATAAAAACGTCACAAGGGTGCCATAAGACGAAATAGACACTTCCTCTTGTTGATAGATACTTTCCTATGGGACAAGCAATCGTGGTAACAGTGTGGTAAACTTAAATACACGATAATATACGTAATAAAAACTGAATGCATTACAATAACGAAAGCAAATTTCAACAATCACAACACATCCTGTAATTGTCCAATAGTAAAAAGGATATGGAACCTCCTCCAGGAAAAAATTTCAGAAAAAACTGGAGTGCAATTTATTTTTAGTAAAGAGAGCATAATTTTCGGATACCAAGATGCGCATCAGTTTTTTAATTTAAAAGCCATTAATGCAATTATTCTAATTGTAAAATCATTTATTTATAAATGTAAACTAGTTAAATGTAAGCCAACTATCAAAATGGTTATGAACGAGTTAAAAAGGTTTTATGAAACAGAAAAATTTATTTATCATCAGAATTTTGAGGACAGTATTTTTAATAGAAAATGGATAAAATTAGAAGAATTTATAAATCAAATATGAAATGGTTAGAGAGTAGAATAATTTTTATGAACCTTTATTTAATTTGTTAGATGGATATCTTTGTTGTTTTTGTTTGTTGCTTTTAATTTTAATTTAATTTTTTTATTTGATTATGTTTTTCCTTTGTAATGTATTATATGTTTTCCCTGGTAACGTCAAGAACGATGATTGTCAGGCCACTAAACAGAATCCAGAATTTGTACCGGGATGTATACTATGTGAATACAAGCTTTACTGCAGTACTGCATCATTACTGCAGTACTGCATCACTGTCAGCAGTGGCGATTCCTCATAAGTTCTGTCTACACTATCAAACTTTATGTGACAAAAAAATGTGATGTTCACATATATGGACATGATGATGACATATCACTACCATATTTGGAAATATCACTACCATATTTGAGCACTTTTTTTGTAAAACTAGTTTGATAGAGTGTAGACAGAGCTTTACAGATTTGCATCGGTAACTTGGGATTGAGAGGTGATAATGGTTTAGAATATTAGGCATTCATTTTGCATTTTTGTGTATCTTGGCAGAAGCTATTTGAAAGTATTTTAAATAAAAATACGTAAAAATTGTTTTCATTTATGTTTTTTGATGACATGATAGAGGTTAGACGGACGTCATATTTCGATGGGAATCGATACACAAAAAGTGTGTAGCTAACTCAACTAAGTACCCTCGTGATACCAATTTGGATGTTCTGCACAAATCCCCACCGTTCAAGTATCATTTTCAATAACATACACCTTATAATTGAAGTTAGGTTATATACAATATTAATCTTCCACTTAAGTAAGTACTCAAAATAATCTGGAAACACAGCAGTTATGAGCAGGTCAGTGCCTGAGGGCTGCAGCATTTCAGTCCTGATGTTGCTAGCTACCAACTCGTAGACACTCACCACGACACCAAACTGATAAATAGCCATAATCCATGCGAAAATCATAGACGTATGGGTATAGTTTAAAACGGTATAACAGAGTTTATACATTTGAAAGCTTTACGTCGGTGATGGGGATGATGTATGGACCTGATCCTTAATCTGCTTTGGAGCTTTAAACCCCTCTCGATAGGCTTACACCCGGTCGAACCTATAGGCATAGTTTACCTGGGCAAGGCCTTGAATGTTAAGATAACCGACAGTGGATGAGAGAGATGGGAAATTGTGGAATTTTAGTTTTTGACATTTAAATCCTCTAAACCTGTAAACATAGTTCAGATATGCCTGGGTGGTCCTCCTAGTCTTGTCCTTGTCGGCTTTTGGGGTTCGATTAGGCTATAGGCCTACCATTGGTGTATTGTACATACAGTAGTGGTGTATAGAGGTATTTATTAAATCCATTTTCTATAATTAATCTGTGACTGTAACTGTTGTAATTCATGGGAAACACTATATTGGATTTCCCCAGTGTTGTGTTTTCTTGCACTCAGGTCAGTAAGGGCCTTTAGGCCTAGTACCTGCAGGTCTAGTTTGATACTACAGTATCAGCGGGAACGCAATACAACTTGCCAGTATGTGCAGGGTTTCCTCCAGGGGAATGTTATAAATCAGCTTGTTTAAAGTACACATTGTTTATTATATTATAATAGAAACTAGAACTCGTGGTTTCCGTCGAATGTTCCTTGTGAATGTTTTATCAAACTCATAAAATAGGACCAAGCCTACTATCATCCCGCTCTAATAATAGGCCTAGTATTAAATATTTTCGCTATTATTATTATAAAATACATTGAATATAACCAAGTACACGAAATCACGAACATTTTAATTCGTTTGATGGGATAGAACTTTTTGATTTGTTTCGAAAAACAAATACAACCTTATCAAGGTACATTAGCATGATAATCGTTACTAATAATTTATTCCGATCAACACTATCATCTCCGTTTGATACATAACCATAAGGTAGCATAGACATTTTACAATCCAGGATACAATATTATATCACCGTAAATGTGCGATAAGAGGAGGGGTAACACAGTAAGTAGACAGGCTCGCTTCATATGACTCCCAGGAGACACTCCCCGTAAATAAAAGGGAACATAACACTACGGCCAATCCCTATTTAAGGTAGTGGACACCCTCCCAAATCTGTTGAAAATATTCCTAAAGAAGGTCAGTGTCTTAAGCTTGGACGTAGACCAAGTTCAATGTCAACGCAAAGAAGTTCAATTGTAGGCCAAGGTTAAGCAGCTTAAAGCTGTAAATAGACGGGGTGTTGGGCGGCTGAGTAGTGCTTTCAACGCTTGCAAAGTACAAGGACAAGGGGGTGCTCGTTTGTGTGTAATTAAATGGTGTCTTAAAAACTTAGCAAGGTACAAGGACAAGGGGGTGCTCGTTTGTGTGTAATGGTGTCTTAAAAACTTACCAAGGCGAATAATAATAATGTATGTAATGTAATGTACAGCATATAGTTACCTTACCTTCTTTCTTTTCAGGAAAATCTCCCTGGTCTCACACTAAACTTACTTCGTCTTTAAAATGCAATATCCACTTATTATCGTCACATGAATAATACCCAAGAATGACGTAATGTGAAGAATGTACGTCTTACTACTGTACATAGTATAGGGGTTTCAGTCGGCAGTCGAAAACGTAGAGGGCATGGTTGAGCAAGAGGTCAACATTATGGTAACCTTTATCATCAAAGTATCTCTCCAAAGTCATCATCATCTTAATCCTTATTTATGATTAATTCATTTTGATTTAAAAAAAAAATCTTTAATGTAGACTTTTGACCCTATACAAATTGTTTCTATATTTCACATGTGGTTTACACTTTGACCTATTAAAATATGACTGATCTTTTTTAATGATGGAAAACAATTTATTGAGTATATACCACAGAAAACACGTCGAGTGAGTCAGTGGCGATGAGTCACATTCTATTTATAGAACTTAATTTATTCTCATTTCCAATAAACGAACCTCTCTCATTCATGAATCAAACTCACAGACGAATATAGAAACCGCAATACATAAATAACACCACCTACATACGGGTGAAAAAAAGTACAGGATTGAAAGATTAAGGATTCTTCAGGACAACATAACCGGTTAAGTACGGGTAACGCGTTTTGTGATGCCTGCCCTAGTGTAACGCTTCTTCCTCACTCTATGACGTGACGCATAAGCGCAACGCAAGTGATCGATCACAAGCGATGGATCATTGGCATTGGTCAACTCGCTTGCGTTGCACGTACGTCCTTGCGTTGCGTCCTAGTGGGATCCAAGCTTAACTGTAGTTAATTATGCGATATAAATAAATGAAATAAAATGTTAGTTTTTATATACTTGCTACCTGACCCTTACCACCATTATACGGTAGTGATGGGACCAAACACATGATGTTCAGACTTTGCTATATCATATGTTATGATTACCCAGTATAATACTATAGTTTAAGCCTACTTTAATTATTACAATTTCACTAATTTCTCATACTGTAAACTATCCAATTTAATTGACTGATTCATTGACTCACGAATCGATTCCATAAAGCACGCCCTCTATAATGATTAGTCGCCTCGTATACTTTTAGTGTGACGTACTAAATCTGACTCATTCATCAATATTATTTACTACCGTACTGTGTATATGTACAACATCAAACGTGATTAATACTTACTTGTCCTACAATCAATGTAACATAATATCTAAGCCTAATTACTAATGATGACGTCATTACCAGTCATTTACGAATAGGCCTACGTCTGAAACAAATTAAATTACATGTATTTAGTCTTGTAACATACAGTGTCCTATTATGCAAATTCGATATTGGTCAACAGGCTAACAATATACACATTGCAGCTTATCTCCTCTCATTGATCTATCCTGTGTGTAAATTTGGCATTTATAATTAATATTAATCAATACAAACACTCGTGGATTCAAAGATCTTGGCGGATTAGCCTTATAATATATTAATTGATATCTAAATCGTTTCTAAATAGTAAGTATTCTGTATTGGTTCATAGAGGTTCAACGTAATGTATACGTAGATATTTTTCTTTCCATTTATAGCACATTGATACTGTCAATTGCGATTAAAATTAAGTTGATTCACAGATTCTAATTTAAGTATGACTTAATAACGTGAAAGTTGGAACCAATATAATCTTATGATGAGCGCAAATCAAGGCAATTACTACCATGTATTAACCTCCCTACGTAATCCGCTAATTACACCCCAATCAAGGTTTGTAATCAACAGCCTAGATTCATCTAATCTTGGATGGAGGAATTAATTCAGTATATAACTCGTCTACTATGATTTAATCAAGCTGTAATCACTCCATCCTCCAAGAACACTTTACTATTGTCATGTCGAGAAGAGAAATAAGCAAGGTCTATCAATTCTATCAGATTCTGATAATTACATCAATTTGCACCTTACTCTAAACTACAATACAGTATTACAATATGGACTACGTATAAATTAGGCCCATGGTTACAGCAGGGATCCCTGGTTACAGCAGGGATCCCTGGTTACAGCTCCCTGGTTACAGCTCCCTGGTTTACTTGTGTAATTAAATACAAAGTGGATATTATGAAGGGGTTATTATTAACGCAGGGGATTTTAAAGGGCTTTTTACTGAGGATGATTTTGATGTTATCAAAAGATACAAAGATATGTTACGATCCTCTCCTATCCATAATATGGATATAGGTACAGTTAATGAAAAATGTGTGTTAATTTTTTATGGGTTGTGTCTCTCGCGGTCAGTCAGTTTAAGTGTTTGAAATAAAACCATGCATATAAGAAACGGTTCATAAAGTGCCGATACATAGGCCTGCGTAATGCATGTATATAATAATATATAATATATAATATAATAATAATATATATATATATAATGGCAATCAACAAACACTCGTTAAAATAATTATACTTAAAAATAATATTATAATATAATAAGTTTTAAGTTCCCACACTAAATCTGGGTTTCAATTTTCACTTTTAAAAACAGACGTTCAGCTGTTACAGGATCAGCGGGTGATGGTCTGTAATTTTCTTTCGTTTTGCCATTTGAATTTGTAAATAAACACATTTAGGAGTCTGTCCTTACCCCATCGGTAGCTGAAGCGTGTCGGGACACGGCTTAAGCGCCTGCTGATCCGTATAATTGATAGAACTATATCATAAATGTTGATCCTTCCTTTGATCTTACTTTCTGGCTAAATGGTTCCGAATGAAAGCATCCAACGCGATGGAAATCAACTTGAATACAAACGGAAATGGGGTTTAAACTTAACCGCCAGTAAAAGCTAAACACAGCAGCAGCTGCAAGACGGCCTCCTATAGGCCATTTATGGGCCAATGCATGCGATATGTATTTACATACAATGTAAACAGTTATTATTATTTCAAAAGTGTATGGTAATTATATTGAGTGGCGTTTTCTAAAGTAGGGCACGTTTGGGTCATTTCCCCCACCCTCTGGTAGGGTCTTTCCATTAATGTGAAAGAGGCCAGAATATCGTTCGAACAGATGACGATATACATGATTATTGATATACATTATCCAACGGTATTTCTAGAGACAAGTTTTTCGGATGTAACGAGGAAATTAAAAACACTACTGATAATATGATATATTCCATAACGAATACATAGCCACACACATGGCGGCGATACCCATTGGTGAATACAGACACACGTTGATAAATTTGTTCCCATTTATACAGTAGCTTACGGTATCTGAGTAAAATGTACTGTTTGGCATTCCAATATACCCATTTTATTCGTTTTAAATAAATTTTAATGTTAGAAAATGCATTAATATGTCTAAAATCTGTCATTCGATTTATTTAAATCAAACTAATTTCTGAATGAAAGCAAAAGTCCATTAATTAACATAAATGTCCGCTAACATAACATGTGCATCGATGACTCGCAATGCGGGGGCTTATTAATTATATAATATATGACTTATAAATCCCCAAAATAAATATACATATTTAAGCATAGAGGCAAAACTACTCAGTGGTTTATTAAGCAACTGTTAGGCCTAATCAATGACAAACTAGAATGATAGGTTGAAAATAAAATCGGTAAAAACTGAATGTTTGCCTCTGTCACAATGCGTCAGTTGACCACCGAACTAAAAATGTACCAACCTGGTGCTAAGTTAGCCCATGGAGGAATTACAAACTAATACCTCCAGGGTTAACCGAAATCTTCGTCGATAAGCATTCATGCTTAAAACGATTGAGAACGGTAATTCATCCATCCATTAATTATCGTATGAAACCGTTGCTTTTAAAATACACCAATGGACTGTCAAATTACACAAAACGAAACCGTTACAATTATGTAGCACACATGTTATGTACAAATATTACAATATATAATTTGTTTGTCTGAAATATGTTAAATTGTGAAGTATTTACAAACACATCTGTTTTAAATCAGGCTAGCCATGCTGTTGTAGGTGGGATTAGCTGCAGGGTGTCTCACAAGGCCACAAGACACAGAGGCCACAAGACACAGGGACCATTGAACATAGTTTAGGCTTACCCCTCTTATCATTACAAGTAATCACAAGTGTTTATATTTCTCAAACAAACACGTTTATTTATTTATCTGTTTACGTCATGGTTTGGTGTAATGTTCTAAGGTTATTTTTCTCACATTCCGATAAACGTGTCTACCTACCTACCGATTCCGATAAACGTGTCTACCTACCTACCGGGCCTATACAAGATTGATGGTAGAGGCTGGTCACATTATGGATGAACTCACACAGTTCACATTAATGTTGTGTATTCATGTCTTGATTGATTGATTGAGCTCATTCATTTAGATTTGACTCAAGGTACGTCTGTGCATCAAACCAACGGGCTATGCTGTTCACACACACACCGTATAAACCTTTTAGTTATAGATTGTTCCATGAATATTTCAATATTTTGTCCAGCATCACAGAAAATGTCCGTATCATCTTAAGTGGTACTTCTGTATAGAAGGTTAGGTAAGAAGGAAGGGTCTATTATCTGGTGGTAACATCTTATTGTTTGCGGGACGTCGTTTTAACCAAATAGAGTTTCCTGGCCCAGGACTAGTGAAGCTGTATCGCTCGTTATTTAGGTACAGTAGCCCCTACCGTACCGTAAATCGACTCAAATGATTACAATATTCCATCAGCTCATTTCTATATTTAAAAAGCAGACAATATAACAGAGACGGTGTTATAAGCACAGTCTAAATATAATTGTATAGAATGTTGTCGCTCGGCATGAAACTCTCGTGATTACCTGTATGACCATGATAAGTTTCTGCTTGCTACTTTAGGCCTAGGGATAAGGTACAAACATGTGTTATATATCGCTTCCGCTAAGTTATTTATTAGCGATCGTTTAGTCTACATGGGCAGGGGGCTTATGTGGAAGGGCTTGATAGGGTCATTCGCCCAAGGTTTTCTTATTAAACAAAAGTTCCTCTTGTGAAGTGATCCGAAACTAAACTTATGCTAGCTGTTCCTCGTTCCAAATGGAATTAAATTTCGGCAAAATCTTGTGGTATTTCACCAGAATTGGTCGTAAAAAAAGAAAACTTAAGCATGTACTTAAAACAACAAATTAGAAAATACTACATTCCCCGGTATAATAACTGTGTGGTGAGTTCATCAGCATTTCAAGTTCTATTAATGAATACTGTTAATTACCGGTATTTAACTAAATCATACGTCACCTATTGATTGAGTGACGTCATTAAAGCCTATATTAAATGTCTTCTACGGGCTTCCCTTATTTTACTCAGAGAGGCTGCCCGCCTTCCCTCAAACGCTCCGTATTTTAACTGAAACATTTTATCCGTGAACGGTCCAGCTGAGATAGGCATAGATCATGGAGGCCATGGACCAAGGGGCAAGCTGAGATAGGCATAGACCATTGAGGCCATGCATAGACCAAGGGGCCAGCTGAGATAGGCATAGACCATTAAGGCCATGCATACGACAGCGATCGAGTCGGCGGTTGACTAGTTTTTATTTTGTATCTGTTTGTTTTTATTTATTTGTGTCTGTTGAATGTCTATCTGTATATTTTATATCTATTCTATATTATTTATATCTTAAGAGTTTTAAGGCATCCTGTAATTGGCGATTGTTCGCTGTTGGATGTGGTTGAAATAAAAAAAATGAAATATACTAAAATAAAATAAAACATAGAACGCACAGTGTATGAACGAATGCTACCGTTGTAGCCTAAAGGTGTAGTTTCAATCAAATTATTATAGACCAAGTAACAAGGGTGACAAACAAACCAGCTTGGCTTTTAATACGCAAATGCTTAAGAATAAATAATCTGTTACTTACGAACACATCCTGTTTACCTAATTATATAAATATCTTGTTTTTATAATGCATATTGTAAATAACGATTATTTACACTGATTATTTACACTGCCTTGATACAATATTATGGTAAGTACAACTGACATTTAATATAATTGAAATTATTGTTTAAATACAAAACAGTGATAAAAGTGTGGCTCAATCGAAACAAACTATTATATGTAAATTGAGTAAACACACACATAGCCTAGCGAATGTTCATGTATTCATGCATGACCAGGGGAGAGTGAAATTTCACCAAGCGATACCGGGCCCTACCTGGCAATAGCGGGCCCTTACCTGGCGATAAATGCAAAATAGTGAGTATATAGGTATCGTCATCATCGTAGAAATCAGACGTTAGAGCATGCGCGAAGTCTCCGATTGGGTTTATACCGTAGTGGAGATAGATACTTAGTAGATGTGACGTCATGGGCCTAATGATCTAATTGACGGACCCACTGCTGCGATCCGTAGCCGGGCTAATAGATCATTTGCAGTTAATCTGTGATGCATTAAAGTTAATAGAATAGAAACATTGTTTTATTTTAATTGTCACAGATTCGAACGGAAGTTGGGAATTTGAACAGAATAGACTTATAACCAACCTTATTATACATTATTAAAAAAAAATAAATAAAAAATTAAAAAAATAGTTAGGGCCTACACCTAATAGTTAGGGCCTACACCTAATAGTTAGGGCCTACACCTAATAGTTAGGGCCTACACCTAATAATTAGGGCCTACACCTAATAGTTAGGGCCTACACCTAATAGTTAGGGCCTACACCTAATAGTTAGGGCCTACACCTAATAGTTAGGGCCTACACCTAATAGTTAGGGCCTACACCTAATAGTTAGGGCCTACACCTAAAAGTATAGACTTGCTCCAAGTCTGTATTATTTTTTATGTTAGTCCACCAGTCGACGTTTCCATTTTTGTCTGAAAATACAAGCTCTCCACAAGCCATTATGTGCAAATAAATCATATCTTTTTACCTATATTTATTAGGCCAAAACTCCGTCTGGAACCCAGACTATACTAAAAGTATATCTGATTATCATAATAGTGGTCTCATGGTTTTCGGTGAAAATTTTGTGACGAATTAAATAAAAATACTAATGATTTGCTATTATTGTTTTAATTTGATTATTTGAGACCGTGACAAGATTGAGACTTGAATTGTTTTGTATTGTCAAAAACGTAGGCCTACAGCCTTCAGTCGATAACTTGAATCAGCAATCGGCTAATATCGATACTCTCTCATTATAGCGAGAAAGTCTAAAGGGAGATACAGACGTTTGTAAAGTTTAAAACGTATTAAAAAGCATACATTAACCGTACAATTGTTAATGAATATGAAAGTGTAAAGGTTTAATATTAATTTCGTAGACGAATGGACCTCGAACTTGTGGCCCAGCCTGAGGTCATTATACCCGCCTCCTGTGACCTAGACTACAGATGCAGGTAGGTGGCTATTGAAGGCCTAATGCTGTGTCAACATCAAATCTCAATCCTTTACACAAAAAATCACGAATTCTAGGACTATAGCTAAAAGTTGTAGGACCAGAATCACACCATGTCACACAAAGCGATAATGCTGATGCCAGTGAACCTGACGTATCAGAATTATAAATGTATTCATAATGAGAATTATATTAGTTTATATGAAGGATAAATAAAGAATACAAAATGACGCAGGTACGGTGGCTTAGATTAGTTAAACGACGACGACAGCAAAGGTCATCTTGTGTATTTCGTTTAGAAATAAAATAACGAGTGACAATTTTGCCCAATGTTGGTTCTAAGCAGTTATGCCAAAACTACATAAAGTCAAACAAAATCACAGTATATAAAAAAACAGTTGAAATTAAATAAAGCAAAACAAAAATCAAATCAAAAGGCTTCTCAGCGCAAGTTGGTATTTAGTACTGTTTGAAAACTATCTCAGAGTATTTCGTTTTCAGTTTATATGTAGGCTAATGTATATGTATGAATGATCTCTTGCAGAGTTTTTTTTAAGATGTAAGGGGAAACTTAATATTTATAAATGAAAATATTTATATATTTAATTTACAAACATAATTGTTTATTTATCAAAATGATTGTTTTGAAATTAAATAAAGGTGTGTGAACCTCACAAGAGAGAGAGAGAGAGAGAAAAAGAGTATTTTGTTTAATAATAATTGTTTATAATATTAAATACGGTACATTTCGTTAATAGTTAGCCGAAGCAACCAACGTAGGCTTTAAACACATAATCTAATATAATATGGTTTTCCGAGATGTTTCTTGTTTTATTTCGAGAGCTATAATATCTACCATTGTTCAACTTTTTCTACTTGGTTCAACGTGATCGAATAGGATATACAATATTTTGATTACACATTCTTCTGTGTTTCTGAATGGCACTATTTGGATTATCAAATCTAGGATTTACTAAACGGTAACTTCAAAGAGTTCGAATGAAATTTCAAAGAGTTGTTTAATACTTCTACTATAATAACTAAAGGATGCGATCATTATTATACACGATGCCTAATTATTGGAGTAATTGTTGCTAGGCTTGTTTTTGAACGGACCACTTGATAACCAGCTCCAGCTGTACGGAGGAGTAAGCTATTTTATGAATCAATCAGTAATCAACAGACAACATACGATGTAGGTCAAGGCTACGAGAGGGTCATTTGCCGGTGAACATCCTACTGATAAACTCAATACTAATGCACGACGTAGAAAAAATGCGAACTATAACATTGCAATCTATTATAAATTTAATCCGAAGAACCAACAGTACGAACCATAACATTGAAATCTATATCAATCCAGTTAAAAATGTAGTCACAAGTGTCCGATGAACTAACAGTATGATATATAAAATGTTGTATAAGTCCATGTATCATTGTCAAAGGCCCCACCGTGGGGGGCGCCTGTGACTCAAATACTGGATGGGTCGCGAGAATTCTATAAAAAAAAATCATCGGGTCGCGGTCAACAACGGTTGCGGAACGCTTCACTAATCAACATAGAACGAAAGTAACATTTAACAACCAATGAAAAATATTTCAACAATCAATATTTCAACATTAATCATGACATCATAAGGAACACACTTTCGACAAAATACTGTAGCTGTATTCGTTCATTAAATATCACGGTAGCTGTATTCTAAAATTGTAAGATATGGTATCTGAGAAGGTTACACGAGTTTTGCATTGTGTCTCCTATCTCAGAATTAAGCCTAAATTGTTATATAGATATATTATATAGACGTGACATCAATTGACCTAATTGTTATATAGATATATTATATAGACGTGACATCAATGGGCCTAATTGTCGATAAATGCTGAATTGCAGATACAGTACAATGTGTTTATTTTGTTAAAATTTGACGCTGTACAAACTTGCTGTTTAGAAAAAATACAATCGCGTTCTAAGATTGTTTATCGGTAATGTACCCTGTTAAATTGCTTATTACGTAACCCTGTATAGTAGCACCTCCAGAAGCAATACATTCACTTGTGAAGTTGTGTTGGGAGTTAGCTCGGAACGCCCTTTTTATGTAAATAACCCATTCAGTGTATAAACAACATTCTGCTTGCATTAATTGTACAGGTATAGGCCTATTTTACTATAATTAAGTACGGACTTAAATATAAATTTAGTGTACTATTTTTAATGTAATACCATGGACCTGGTAATACTGTATTACTTTGTTAATGTTATTTTGTATATATGTTTAATTATCGCGATATAAAATCTATGATTTGTATTCATATAATAGCATTGAGTTTACTAATTAATATGTAGCATGAGTATGCAACAATATATTTTGTTTTGAATTGTTGAAGTACGAAGGTATTAAATTCAGGGTAATGTAGATTTAAGTAACAGTGGGAACTCTGCCTGATGACGATATATAAGCGGCCTGCACTTTAGTTAGCACCTTTTAAAAAGAAATAAGTAGGAACTTAATAAGACTTGTGTGTAGCTTATATAGGGTATTGTTAGGGGTCTATTGAGGCGAATAGAGAACAATTGTATACACTCCCCCAGCTGTTTTAGGTACATAATACATAACCATCACATATGTTAGCCTAGCTTGCCAGTTGAGTCGTGCAGCTGCCTGCTGAATTGTTGGTTATCTCGTAATGTAATTTCATCCATGGTCATCCTGATATGGTTATCTTCAGTTATCCGAGACTTGAGCAACCTCGTACACACAAACACGTTTTCATACACACCACATTTATTGCTCCATAAAATATAAGTTTGTCTTCATCATCACAAAATGTTTGCATCATCATTTCATAGCACACGTCAGCTACTAATAGAACAACTAGAAACACCATGAAACATAACATAAATTTTCTTTTTTCTTTTATTTTTTTTAACTAGAAATTTGTTTTCTTTATCAAATTCGTATCAAATCAACGGTAGTTCTACTCAAAAATATATTACAGATAATATTTAGATTTATAGTTACAGAGTTTATTTACATGAAATGAACACATTCCCATTCCCCCACCCCCAACCTATAAAGCAAGGTTTGAAAACGCTCGACTTATGAAAACGCTCGACTTATGAAAACACAGTATCTGGAAGTTTAATCAGCACAGGTAATGAATGGATACAAAACTGGAATCATCATTATTATTTTTTTATCAAAAAGGTTTTACGAAAAAAACATAGGGAAGGACATTTGCATATTTTCACCATTAATGTATTGCAGGAGTTACGTAACAAAAATACTAAGTTAAAAATATTAAGTTAAAGTAACAAAACCCAAACCAGTTTATACAGACATTAAGATTATTAAATATTGTAATATTTTTGTTTGTAGAAATATACGAGTTGCAAAAATACTTTTTGGGAATCATACTGGCCCGCCAGTTACAAGTAATCTGATTGGACGAAACTCGTTATCAAGAAATATTATTACAATTATTCTAAAAGGAAATGTGACAACTGTGAAAAAGGCTGTGATTTGCATCCGTAAACAACAGTTTCAGTTTGGTTTAAAAAGTACATGTACCCAGTTATTAAACATTAATTATTGATCGTTAACACAAAATTAAGATTCAATATAAAAATTGATAAAAATAGTTTGTTAAAAAAGGGAAGCAGCGAGAGTAATACATAATGATTAAAAAAAATTAACATAAAAAATGATTGCATACAATGATAAATAGCTTTTATGATACAATTTCCACTGTGTCCTGTAAAAGTTCATGAATTGTGAAGAAGAAGCCGAGGCCACAAGGTTCATCATCAGCAACAAAATATACAAACATTGTCCAAGGCTGTTGTTAAATTTAGTCCAAACGTGGAATATAATCTTACATAAATATGTCTCTATAAAAAATGAATCTATAATAAACTTGAGTCCAGCCAGTCTACGTTGATCAGATCGCTCACCTCTGGCGTTGTGTAGTCTGGGAACTCGAAGTGTGTGCTGCCGCTGTCGCATGAATCTAGTGGACTCAGCTCGTCAGAAAGATCTCCAAGATTCGTAAGCATGCTGCCTAGATCAAGTGCAGGCCAATCGGCAGCGAATGGATATTCAAGCGAGGTAAAGTTCTGATTATTATCCACCAGGGAAATATGCTGTTGTTGCTGCTGTTGTTGAAGGTGATGCAATGTTGTATTACTTACAGATAACATTGAAGGAATAGGTTCAAGTTGTTGGATCCTATGCGTCGTCGTGGTTTGTTGTTGTTGAGAGTAGATTGGTTTTACTGTACAATTGTAATCGTCGTACATACTTGTGTTTTCCATTGGAGAATCCGGATGGCTTCCACAAGGACTGGGAACTTCAGCTGGTGGCGTCAGTTGATTTGGTGCCAATTCAACAGCTTTGCTTGCACGAATACTATCTCTGAATTTTTTGTCAATTGTTAACCTAAGTTTAGGTACTCGGTCTTTGCTATGTTGTGATTGTACTGGTTTATTAGCCTTCAACTTTGGCTTAGTTACTCGTCCTTTAGATACAACGTGTCCGTTAGGTTTTTCAGTAGTAGTTTTAGTAGCTGGTTTCGTTACCTTCTTTCGTGGTCTGTATTTGTACTCTGGGTAGTTGTGCATGTGCAAAAGCCTCAATCGCTCGGCCTCCTCGATAAATGGTTGTTTCTCCTCCTCGTCCAACGTTTTCCACTTCTTTCCAAGTCGTTTTGAGATTTCAGCGTTGTGCATATCGGGAGCATTCTCCATAATCTTTCGTCGCTGAATCTGCGACCAGACCATAAATGCATTCATTGGTCTCTTTATGTGTCCGTTATTTGCTTTCCAATTCGTCTGAACAATATCCTCAGATATTTTCAAGTTGGAATGAAAAATATCGACATTGCCTTCGCTTTCTGGTGAAGATGGTCCGCTAGAGCTGGAACCGCTCGGAGATAAAAGTGAAGACTGCTGTGGAACCATTTTGTAAATTGTTCAACTGGAATGTATCGTAACTTGCTGGCAAACAGCACAGGTAAAAAAATACAAGTCCGTTGTAAAAGTAAATTCCCAAAGAGGTTACAAAAAAACTAAGTTACAACAGAATTCGTATTTCAGAATTCGTTGTTTCAAAGCAATTCGTTGACAAGAAGTGACTAAATTACCTATGCACACGCGTGTGCTTCATTTTATACCCTTGCTAAGTAAACGGGGGAGGAGCTACGGCGAGCGTAGTCCAATCAGAGACGACCTTGTAAAGTAAGCAGTGAATGGCTTGCATACACTGTAGCAGACATACGTGATCCTTGATAAATAATCGGCCAAATTTATCAATATAATTAAACCGAAAAAATACACACACCTTCTTTCGAACGCTTAAAGTTAATATACTGATATGTTTTTTTTTCATGTACAGGTATGATCGAGTTGGTCAAAACAGGTATAAATGTTTATATTGTATGTTGCTCGTAAGCTATAAAATTTGAAAGTCCATTAAAATGTTAAAGTGAGGTCACCTCTCAGCAGGTGTCTGTCACGAGAGGGCGCTATGTACTATGGCTTAGTTTTCGCAGGTAAAGTGTGGTTCCAAAATCAAAAGAATCACCCCCTCTTTTTAGCAAGTAACTGGTATAAGTAGTCGATTTAATTTTAAGTAAGATATTCGGTTTTCAATTACCAATTTGATTTCTAAAAATAATTTTTGGTAATTGTAATAGATATAATCATGGAGAAATAAGTTAGGGACTAAAGTTTCCCATGAAATAAAGCATATATAACATGTTATATAAGTCGCCGCTTAGCTCTAAGTATGTAGCTTAATCGTGAGTCTCATTGCTTGGAGTAATGTAAAACCATTCGACTTGTTTTTAAGTATGAATCGCAATATTAATTATGCTTTGAATTGCTTTAAGTTTCGTGTGAACAGGCCTTAAACAGTCTAATTATATTATGTTTGAATAAAGTTTGAATATATACTAATTACGTTTTCCCTTTATAAGCATCAGATCTATCAAGTTTAAAAAAAAATTATTTGGGGGGGGGGGGGGTGTTTCAGTGGGCCATACCTTGTGGTTATAATTTAATTAACTTTATCGTTCAAAACATTCTATTAACTGAATAAAGAATACTGGTAGTAGGCCTCTGGAAACAAGTATTTCACAGAAATAACAACGCCCGGGCCAAGTGTATGCCCAGTGAATAATACGAAATACGTTGTTATCTGCCAAGATAGTATATTTTGTCTATTCAAACTGGTACCGGTAGCTTTTTTCGACCAACCCAATTCATCGTATAGATCTTTCATCGTTGCCGATAACGGACACGACGGTTTCGAAATACTAACGGTACGACACGCCTAGACTATTTTGACGGTTGCTGCGACTTCCGATCAGAATTATACCGCCTTGCAGGAGAAGGCAGTTGGTGCAAACATATACTTCATAAAGACAATTGTTAAAACAAATCGACTGTTCAAGATTTTTAAATATTGCAATATTATCTGATGCAATCTTTGCCTGATGGATTGTGTTCTTCACCAATATTCGAATACAACGTTGCCCATATACTATGGGACTTAATTCTAGCACGTATGAATTAATACATGTATAAACCTACAGTACATTTACATACCAAGAATTGGATAAAACGCTTAGGGTCTACCACGAAGCAAGCTTTGCTTTTCTTACCCCATTTCCCGTAAAGTGGACAAATACGGCGCCCTGCAATTGGCCAATTAGAGTGCTACCACGACGATATAACTCAATTTGCAAATCGAATGGTAGTTTATGATCTGTTTGCCAAACACACTTACCCAGGAGACATAATTGTTAATACAATATAAAAATTATTAACCCTGCAATGTTGAATATGAATTCGCTGGGCACGAGCCACATGTAAAAGAGGGTAATATCGATATCAAGTGTGCCACTTATCGTCTGCGACACATGTTAATATGACGTCACAACTTATTTACCTCACAGGTGTAAAAATCGTCTGCTTCTTCACGTTCGCACTGCAGTCTAAAAATAACCCTGCTGCACCATATCGACGACCTCCAGGTATATATTGAATATTTCCGCCACTTATATATCATATCGGCCTTCATTGATGGTATTGTGGTCCAGAACCCTTGCTGATAAACAGTAGACATCTACCGGCCTCGATTGGCCCTAGAATACATTCCCCACATCCTCTATAACAGGTTATCTGATAAACAAACTTAATACTAAATTATTATTGCCAATTAATGTTTTATTGAATTAAATTTGTCGGTTAAAAGTGGTAAACACAAGTGGGAAACACGGATTGTAATAGATTATGAGAATTTAAATAAAATGCAGGCCATGGTTCTTAAGGAACAATTGACGTCAATTGTTTTCGTTCTTAAAATGGTAAACAGAACTTGTGTCCTGTAAATTTTGGCCTACTAAACTTTTACCGGTAATTTCACCAATGTTTAGTAATGTGTGTGCTATTTTATTATCGTGGTTTTAATATTTAAATACTAAAAGATAGGCCGAATCTGTGGTGCCTGCTGCAAGTATGGACACTCGTGTAATAAGACTAAAGAAAAAAGAACACTCCATATTCAATTGAAATTAAAGGCTCAACTGTTATTGTGATATTTACAAAATTGGGAGGTGTGAGGTGGGAATTGTTATAATCAATGTACAGAGGAGGGTCATACTGGGACATGAGGTAATCCGTCACAACAAGACCTGTTTCCCTTCCAAACCCCCTCTCAAATTCGTTGGACCGTGGTGAGTTACCAACTGGAAGTAACAGGATGTCATTGAGAAGAAGAGTTAGTTTTGACGGAAGTTCCCTTGTTAAACTTTTAATAAATAGATAAATTTCTCACGGGTTGTTAGACGGGTTGATTGATAACGGAGGTTGTATAATTGGAGGGAGGAAAATTACAAGATTTGGCATCAGTTTAGTCTCCTGTCTAATCCTCTTTAATTTGCATATCAGATTGTTCAATTTTAATTTGAGATTGAAAAAAATAATTAAGCGTGTTTTGGGATAGCGGATTTATCGACGATTAAACATAATTGTGCAAAACTTGCTTCCTTACATTAGAACTAACACTCGTCTCCAAGCAAGGAACATGCATTAAAACAACACAGTCTACCTGAAACTTTCACTTAAAACCTCGCTAGCATGGTCATCGAGAGATATCCCCCAAAACCTCCCTCGCTAGCATGGTCATCGAGAAATAGCCCAAACAACCTCGCTAGCATGGTCACCCAGATATATCCCCCAAAACCTCGCTAACATGGTCACCGAGATATAACCCACAAAACCTCGCTAGCATGGTCACACAGAGATAGCCCCCAAAACCTCGCTAGCATGGTCACCGGGATATAGCCCCACAAAACCTCGCTAGCATGGTCACAGAGAGATAGCCCCCAAAACCTCGCTAGCATGGTCACCGGGATATAGCCCTACAAAACCTCGCTAGCATGGTCACAGAGAGATAGCCCCCAAAACCTCGCTAGCATGGTCACCGAGATATATCCCCCAAAATCTCGCTATATTATGCTAGACACTTTTGACGTTGTAAGGTTGCAGCGGGTGTTCCAAGTTCGCCTATATTTCGAACTTTCGAACGTTCAATATAAATGACTAATTTGAAAATATATTTTCAAAATCCATTTTACTCCAAGGCAAATATATTTGCTACGTACGTGTGTACAATACACTGCACATTTATACCATATTTGGAATTAATTGTATATAGGCTGTAATAATGAGCATTTTTTGAGACAATGAACTCTTGGTGGCGGCGGGCGTTCCCCAAGCTTCGTCAACAATGGATCCATTGTTGATAGATTCAAAATGTTTCTCTGTGTCGGATCTTAATCCTTCTGCTTATCTGTATCTGTATTTCAGCTGTCCTAATCATGTCCAATACATTAACAACATATTTCAAGCATGGTTTTCAGGTTGTCATGAGAGCTCATGTTTTAGGTTTTAACTAAATTTATATTGTATAATAACAACTCCATGAGTCGATTTGATTGTCTGCACGTTTTTACTCCGTTGGTCACAATTGACTACCATAAACATGCATTTTAGCTGATGTAATCATGTTCAATACCGGTACATTAACAGTACAACATAAAGAATGGTTACCGCTGTAATCATTTCACTGTATATTTTAAACAACTCCATGAAGTCGATTTGATTTCTGTTTTGTCTGCGTTGGTCACAGAATTACCAAAATGTCCATGTTTGAACAAAAAATGATGCAGTTTCTGTATGCATACATTATTTAAATACTATAATATGTCAAATTATGTGTGAAAACAGTATTTTTAGTGAATATTTAACGAAATTTATTATTAAAAAATAACAATATTATAATCAATGTTCAGCGGTACTTATTCCCAGGTACGTAAATGAATGTCCAGGTACTTACATATCGATAATATTACTATTACTGATACCTGGGGATGAGTCATACTATTTATTACTTCATAATATGATACGCGCAATACTGCGTCATCATGCGTCATCCAATGACGGACATCAGTTTGATAAACTATATGATTCAGTATTATTAATCTAGTCATCGGGAGAACTACATGACTCGTCTTTCGATAAACAACCTGTCGTTTAATCGCGGGGTGTAGCCAGGAATTGGGTGGAGCATGGTGAAGAGAGAGAGACCATCCGATCAAAGATGAAGATCATCCATCGATTATTGTAATTTTCTTTGATCTTGACTGTAATGATTGGCTGAGAGCATTTGTTACGATATTCCGACGTATAGCAAGGTATACCGTGCACCCTCTCCTCCATACATCTATATTCCGACGTACGTATAGCCAGATATACCGTGCACCCTCTCCTCCATACATCTATATTCCGACGTACGTATAGGCAGGTATACCGTGCACCCTCTCCTCCATACATCTATATTCCGACGTACGTATAGCCAGGTATACCGTGCACCCTCTCCTCCATACATCTATATTCCGACGTACGTATAGCCAGGTATACCGTGCACCCTCTCCTCCATACATCTATATTCCGACGTACGTATAGGCAGGTATACCGTGCACCCTCTCCTCCATACATCTATATTCCGACGTACGTATAGCAAGGTATACCGTGCACCCTCTCCTCCATACATCTATATTCCGACGTACGTATAGCCAGGTATACCGTGCACCTTCTTCTCCATATATCTATATTCCGACGTACGTATAGCCAGGTATACCGTGCAACCTCTCCTCCATACATCTATATTCCGACGTAAGTATAGGCAAGTATACCGTGCACCCTCTCCTCCATATATCTATATTCCGACGTACGTATAGCCAGGTATACCGTGCACCCTCTCCTCCATACATCTATATTCCGACGTACGTATCGCCATGGATACCGTGCACCCTCTCCTCCATACATCTATATTCCGACGTACGTATAGGCAGATATACCGTGCACCCTCTCCTCCATACATCTATATTCCGACGTACGTATAGGCAGGTATACCGTGCACCCTCTCCTCCATACATCTATATTCCGACGTACGTATAGCCATGTATACCGTGCACCCTCTCCTCCATACATCTATATTCCGACGTACGTATAGCCATATATACCGTGCACCCTCTCCTCCATACATCTATATTCCGACGTACGTATAGGCAGGTATACCGTGCATATTCACCATGATAAACCTTCCAGATATTATTGAGGATAGTATAGACTAGTTATGTCGAGACCTAGTATTATTATAGAGGCTTACTTACACTTTGGTAAACCCATCTGACGTCGGTTAGAAGTCATAGTGAAAGATAAAATAAATATCACAATTATATTCATATACACCTGTCGTCTTTCATAATTCACCTATCTATATTATTTCATTGTTGTGTCCAATGTCGTATTATATATGTTCTTGTAATTGATATTAGGGTTGTTGCCCACTCGTACATAGGCAGTGCAATGACTTGGAAGTTGGTATAGGCATATAAGCAAGGAAACATTTTCTTTAATCCATGGTAGACTAGTCGTAATATGATTGGGAATATACCTCGATTTTGATTTGCGTCAGAGTATCAAATTGTTCCGACTCTGGTGTAAGTCATTGTACGTTAACGTTATTTACGTTTAAGCGTGGTTCCCCTAGCGACGTAACGCAAAGCAACAACGTATTGACGCAAAGTGCCGTATTGCGTAATCACAAGTGGGAACCGACGACGTAACAGTGCTGAAAACATCGCAGGTTTGATTTCACGTAGGCGGGGGAAAACACAATTATTGGAAGGGCATTTTCATACGTCGCGTTAAGTTTCGTTACGTTTCGTTACGTTGAACGTTATTCGTTTTTAAAATCTTTATAAGCCTACTATTATTTCTTCTTTTTTCTTTTTCTTTTTTTTCTCCATTTTTTAAAAGTTGCACATAATATGTTTGTGTCTTTTTTATTAGGCATTATATCTCCATGAGTATGGTTTTGGTATTCTTTTATCCCCTACACAGCAGTCAGTTGTGGTAAATAATTGGAATCAAATCCCTCAATCGGCAGACGATTTAATCCAAAACTTCCCAATAAAAAGGTTAATTCTAAACTTCCACACTCAACCCACTTTATATCAAAACAGGAGTAAAATCTTGGGAAAGACTTTACACCCCATAGCATCGACGGAAACAATCCAAAACATATTGCTTTTGTCCCCATCGACCAGTTTCCTACCCTGTATTACTTTGACGTCAGACAACTTCAAGTGTTGACATCTCGACCTCGGTGTTGCTATGGTTTCCAGTTGTTTATTCCAGTTTTATAACCAAAAATAGTTTTTAGCATTTTATTGGGGATTAGGTGCTATCTATTTTTACACTCATGTTTACGCTAAGCATCATTATATATTATTTACACACGTGGAGATACTATTTAACATCACTGCCATGTCAAGGATCAAGCAGAGCGTGCCTTTACTTAAACACGCTAGGCCTTATGAACTTTTACTCCTTCTCGTAAGCTTAGCATTCTGCTGCCAAGATAAGTAAACAGATGATGAGATGTGTAAGTGAACAAAATATTGGAAGCCCCAGCAAATTCCCACTTTTGGCGCGCAACGCAATGACGTACGCGCAACGTATGTGAGTTTCCGAGCGACGACAGTAGTTCGGATCATACATCATTCAACGTGATTGGTTTACATAATATAGGCCTATGCATTTGTAATTTTGGAATTTGTTAACACAATTTTATTTTTTAACTGACTTTTTCACATTTTTTTAATGTTTTGTATAAATTATATATATATATATATTTTTAATATTTGTGTTTCCATATATATATTTTTGTAAATCAACAATTTCAGCCGTCGGACTGCATGTTTTTTACTATATAGGCCTAAACCAGAATAAATAAATAAAAAAAATAATAAAATAAAAAATTGGTCAAATTACAGGTTGCGCTTAGACGTTAATTAATCATTCAAAGCTAAATATCGATCTCATTTTCTTTTACAACAAAATTAAACTTTTTTTCGTGATTTTTTTGTATTCCAGACAGGACAACAAAACAGGTTTTCTTTTACCTGATTGTGTAATCCTGTATAAGATGTTGTTAAATAAATAAATAAATAAAATTACTGTCAATAATGTTTTCACTATGACAGCACTATTTTAAAAAAAAATGATGGAATTGAAGATTTATAATTAAAAATGTATAATTTCTATGGTGATGAACAAAACAATGACGACGAAAATTAGATATATTTTGTTTATGTATAGAATGAATGATGATTATGTTAATCCTAATAACAATTATTGACATGGTGATGTCAGCAACGCTCTGTAGTAATATAAAAAAGAATTGCAAAAAAAATTTAGGCCTACCACTAAATTTAACCCAAACAGTAGTTAGTAGGGAGGCCTAAGTTATGGAATACAGATCAGTCAAATGCAGTTCAGAAGAAGGCGTAACACCTGTTGCTAAGCAAAGGGCACGTGAAGGGTAAGATCGTCACGTCTACGAACTTTACATCCGGGAAGTAAGAACTTGGTCCTAACTTAATAAAATCAAATCTAATTTTAGTTCTTTTAAGTTGCAGTCCTTGATCCGCTGCGAGACGGCAAACGGCCTGAAACAAAGGCAAATATAAAATCACGTGACATGGTTGCTTCACGCGGGCTTCATTTACAAAAACAGGAAATTGGGAGAGGGGATTATGGGTACTAAAAACGACAGCATGGAAAGGGATCAATGAAAAAAGATACGATCAACGAAAACGCGAACTGATGTAAAGTGAACTGGGTAATCCGCATGGATTTATAGCTTAATCCACGAACCGTCGGATTTAATTATAAATAAGTATGGAATAAAAATATACTACACGGTATTAAATTGGGTTAAATAGCTGTTCACGAGATTAAGTTTTTATATTTGATTTCTCGCCGCGTATTTGGTGAATTTCGAGTGACACAGTTTTATTGCATGGGACGAACTAAAACCTACAATCAAATAGCTAGATTGGAGAATTAGATAATCACGGAATAACCATCGACCCTTATAAACAGAATTACATTGATTATGTAACGTAAACTAAACTGACACATGAATTACTTGGACTAATAATCTACTGAAGACAAACATATTATAATCCGGACTGAATTTTCTGGACTGAATGTCCTAAACTGATGCACTGGAGTACGAGTTCTGGACTGAATGTCCTGACTGAATGTCCGGGACTGAATGTTCTGGACTGAATTTCCGGGACTGACTGACCTAGCTGAATGTCCGGGACTCGGACTGAATGACCTAGCCCAATGGACCCGAACTGAATGCTGCACTGAATGTTCTGGCTAAATGTTCTGGACTCAACACTGAATGTTTTCTATGATACGGCCTACAAACCTGGTCGTGGTAACAATAGTAAATTAATTTAGCTATAGTATCTGTACGTTTGTATTCTGCACTTCATCAATCTCCATGGTGTCATTTCTGTGTATAACCATTCATTTCCGATCTGACAAACTGTTCGTTCTCCCGAGACTCATAACTCACGTCAGTTGTGTATACCCTAATACACCACTGTGACGTTACAAGGGAATATGACGTCATAATTCCATAATATATGAGTGTTGCCTATAAGGATGTGTAAGGGGGTCCTATGTAACATCCGTTTCACTGTAGTTGTAATAATTTGAATTAAGACATTACCAAGAGACTGAACCATGGCAGCAGCAACTGTCAGTGTGGTTTCGACATCTATTAGCAACATAAATCTGCCAATTGTCATTAATTCCCCTTTTTTTATCATGTTTCCTAACTTTAAGGTGTCTAGTTGATTTATATATCGCATAGGTTTATACAAAGTTTACATTCAACAGATAAATAAGATACCAAATATAGGATCATTGCATGTGTTGCGCAGCTCTTAACAGAACTTTAAAACACACATGATTACACGCGTACACATCATAATGATGTATTTATTACGTTGACAATGTTTGCTATTTGTGGGGATCTTGTAGCTGATGTTCGACGGTATTTCGTTGCGATAGTTCTCATTTTTGCTGCTTTTCATGCTTTTGTATGCTTTCTATAGACTTTTAATCTTTTTTTAATTTCTTAATTGGTATAGATATTTACATGAAATAGTTTGCAATTTAAAGGCCTTTTGTAACACAAATCCGCAATTCATTTTTTTTGTGTGGCTGCTATGGACTTTTATTTTCCCTGAATTGTTTTTGTTATATTCTAGGTAAAATATAAGGCCTATTGATAAATATCTTGGTGTATGTGGCGTTTCATACTTCTTTTATAGCTGAAAATCAAAACATCGATTGGTACGGTGGACACCATAAACTAAGCATCATGATTTAGAAACAGTTCAATGCAGTATCATTATGTACCATATTTTCCTTCACTTTGTATTAGGCCTACTACTTTCACGGAAGTCTGTAACAAACGGCTGTATTCTGAAACCAAGCGAGTAAAGATAATGATAATATGAATACCTTTCAGTTTCATACACCAATAACGATACTTATAAACGGGCTCATTTAATTCCCGCCATCAATATCGTACCGAGTGATGTATCTGTGTCTCAAAACACCAAGTAAAATAATTAAATAACTATAACAATCAGAAGTAAGAGAAGATCAAACATTACCATAATTCATGACGTCATTTCCTACGTATAGGGCGCACAAAATGACGTACACAATCGATGATACATCGCTCGTGATTGGACAAATAACTTGCGTTACGTGAACATCGTTTTTGCATCCCCATGTCATAGTCCTCTGTATACCTAGCGAAACAAAAGACAAAGACAATTTAGAAAACGGAAATAACAAGAATTTGTTGACAAGGTGAAGGTAAATCGAACAGGTAATTTTAATGTAAAAAAAGGAAATAATAACGAAATTAATTAAAATGTTGGTAAACCAAAGACCACCTACTGTACAAAGGAGTATGGAGCCCGCCCGCTGTGTTTGTTCAATAAAAAGTACAGAGCGGACAAAATGTAGTATTATTCCGGCACAGTTTGTGGGCCGACGGATTGCAAAGCGTATAACCAAATGGGTATACGCTCCGTTAAATTTAACATGTATATTTCGTTACTCTATTAGTAATTACACGGTAATGGACAAATGTAAAGATTTTCTTTTTGACTGGATCGTTCGACTCACGCGGAAACCAATTTCCCTAAGAATCAGTACCCGTGAAAATACTTTAACAGTTCGGTGTTAGTGTGACAATAAACCCACGTGTGCTGCCACGCGCACCTGTTCTCACCTGGAACTATTTTTTTCTGTTTATAACACGAGGATTTCTACTACAGTATTCAAATAATGATGAAACAAATATATCTGCTTTACACATATTATATAGTATATTTTTTAGAAGCGCGAACAATTTTCTATGGGAAAACGTAAGCCAGGAAATATATAAGCCTACATCTTCTAAAAAAAAGAACAAAATAATAGACAAGGAGACAGAGTTTCACTTTGTTGTTTTATAAAGAAGTCAGCATTTTAACTTAACTAAGAAAAAACAAAGCAGAATTTGAAATATTAAACAGGCCCGATATTTTGATTGGTTCCCACTCGACGCAACGCAAGAACGTAAGCGCAACGCAAGCGATTGACCAATCACAAGCTTCTGATGTGTCAGCTCTCCTGCGTTGCGTATATACGCCCTTGTGTTGCGTCTCTAGAGAGAACAACGCTTTATAGAGTTATTCGTGAAATAATTAAAGCCCCATTCCCTACGTTTTTTAGATCTAATTTAAGATCACAAACTATATTTAATGTAAAAATAATACTATATGGTCCTATTGCGATAACTTTTTTCGTCTTTAAACGGTTAAAAATGTGAAAAATAAGTCGATTTTAATAATTATAGCGGCCCGCTATAAATCCCAAAATGCATTGCGCGCGGACTGATATTTTTGTTTTTCACCTGTAATTCGCCCACTTTTCGATCGATCGTGAGGCCAAAACAAATGGAAGACTCCTAACTTTTCAGCGAAAATACCGGGTTTTCCCCAATTTGTATCAACGGAGTCTGGCAAAAATAGAAAGAAAATTAATGCAGCAACTATACAACGTCAGGCTAGGTATATAGCTAGCGTACGATGTTCGCACGTTACCGATGTTTACCAGCTAGGCCTACAAAACTAAGCCTAGCCAGGCTAGGCCTAAGACCGTCCACGAGAGGTCGATCGCCGCGAACTACTTAGGTAGTGCATTGTTTCTCACTTTTTATCATAATTTACCATAAAACGTACATTTAAGACAAGGAATGACATGGTTTAATGTTTTTAAAGTGATATATATGTATTATTTTCCAAAAAACGTCCAAAATTGCAGGGAAGGGGTCTTTAAATTAAACTAACATAACGTGAAAATGATTTAGTAAACTTGTCCAAAACAACGCGAAATCGATCGGGCACTGTACGTTGTTATCGAAGCTTAAAGACCGATTAATTTATTAAAGATCTTTTTCTTTTCGAAACGTGATCTATTCGCGCTGTTTAAGACAAGGTAGCGGACAAGTTGTTTTGATCTGAAATTGCAATAATTCTGATAATTTAATGCTAGTTGGCACTTTTCAATCAGGTTTAAGCTACAGCTATAAATCCATAACGAGGGGAAGATAAAACAGACACGCTGGGCAACGGATTAGTTTCACCCGCATCGATAGCCAAGGACAGTGCTTGTGTTGCCTAGCCCTCGCTTACCATCTGCCGCTTAAATACTTTACAAATCTTATGCATGTAGTCATCTCTCTTGTGTTTATTCCAACAGAATTACATGTATCTGTACCAATAATAATATAGGAAACGAGAGAGCTGGCTATCAGATAACATAGTATAATTTTATATCGTCATTCAAGTGGAAAGTTCGTTACATTTCTTGGGACGAATTTTATCACCGGTGGTACAAATGGATTTTTCCGGTCGTTGATAGTATTAGTTTTAAAAATGTATGTGGATACCGGTAGTATAATTTTATATTATTTAAATATTACGCAATTTTGCAGTTACGATGACGTCATACTAGTATAATAGCTGAATGGGTATATTAGATATTTTTTTCGACAAACTAAAAATGGTGATATTTCTCGTCGATCTATGTTTGGTACCGACGTTCGGTAAAGCGTGGTTCCCACTAGCGACGCAACGCAAGGACGTAACGCAACGCAAGTGAATTGACCAATCACAAGCGATGGCTTATTCGCTTGTGATTGCTATCTGTCTATAACTTCGCTTGTCATTGGTTAAAACGCTTGCGTTGCGTTTACGTCCTTGCGTTACGTTCTAGTGGGAACCAAGCTTAAAGATGTATTGTCCCTTTGATTTGAAATTTTTAAATTTCGAAAATAAGTGGGTCATTTTGAAGTATCATAATAGTTATTAACTTTCACCAAAAATTAGTCAAAAAAAAAATAATTTAACCGAAATACAGATGTTTTTTTGTTCAAAAAATAACTTTGACTTCCAGTCAAAGTTTTCAATCAAAACATATCCCATAATGCAATGCGCTTGTTTGGCTACTCTGTATGCATAATCATAAAACTTCCTCGCGATCTGTGTGAAAACACCTTCTCAACCGTGACGAGTTGTAAACAATCCTAATTAGCATCATGCATAATGCATACTCATGGTTTGAAATCTTTGTTTACTTTCGCTTGCGACGATTTCTCAGACGAAATGTAATCTAATTAATTTACCTGTTAATTACGTAAACTGTTGTTTTTGGCTCGAATTTTCGACTTAAAGTGAATAACTTTAATATTACTTTGATATGGCCAATTTAAATTTAGAATATTTTTTTTTTTCATTTTTTGTGTTTCAAGGGACAATACATCTTTAAACTAATTACCGTACGTTTTGTTACAAACAAACGTCTGCAATCATGCAATGTTGATTTTTTATAATTGGCCATGTCATTAAAAAAAAGCAAATGGTGAAAGAGAGTAATGCGGCCTAAAACATTGTGGGGACGTGAAACTAACACTTTTATTAGGCCTAATCACGTTTGATCAGGATAGTCAATTATCGTGATGTGACTTTGAACTGTAAACGAACCATAAGCATAATTGTGTGCACCTTCCCCGCGTCCGTGTGGATGTAATCGTGTAGCCACATACGTCCCAAAGAATGACCTCGGAAGTGGGAAAACACGTTGTGGTTCGTGCGTGCCCAGCTATGAACTTGAGGTACATAAACATGGCCAATTTAGGTTCTATCACATGTCCTTATCGCCATGTGAGCAATGATCGTGAGTGCCCAGGAACTTGAGGTACATAGACATGGCCAATTCAAGTTCTATAGGCCTACATGTCCTCATCGCCATTGTGAGCAATGATCGTCAGTGCCCAGCTATGAACTTGAGGCAGTGGCGTATCCAGGATTTTGAAGTAGGGGGGCCGGGAATTGCCAATTTGCCGACAAAATTCATGCTGGTGATCAATATATGTTATAGGTTGTATAGTTCATGTTTTATTACATTTAGTAGTGGAGTTAGAAAAATATAGTAATTAGACATAATGTACATATAAGGTATATATAAGGTACCTTGCGATCACTCCAGGTATGCTACAATAATGGCTTAAGAATGTTGTTGCAAAGGCCTCGACATTACAGTGCCAGCCTCATGTTTACGGAATGTAGAATTCCCTCTTTTTATGAATTGTTAAGAATATCAATATATGGCCTGATGTGTAGACTTAATGCAAGCAAAAATATTTTAATCTCAACGATTATAAGCAATGGCTTAGTTAAGTCGAAGATGCTTTCTAGATGGAATGCCATCCTGAGATGAGTAGTAGTAATTTTGTTTATTTTATTTATTTCATTTATATGTAATTTACTTTCTATGGACCAGAGTTTCCGAAATAAAAGATTGAATGAATGAATCTTGCGTGGTCGCATCTCTGCAAAAGTTTGTATAGCGTGGTCAAAGCTGATAGATTTTGCGATATTTCTCTCTATTGATAGAATAGCTAGTCCAGAAAGCCGGTCCTGTCCCATAGTAGATCGCCTGTAGTCTTTGATGATCTTTAGCTTTGAAAAGCTCCGTTCCGTCTCTACTGAAGTAGCGGGTATTGTACAAAATATTGCATATAGCCTGTACAAATTGCGAATTACAAAACGTAGATTCGACTGGAACAAGTACTTAAACATATCTTGTGCCGATGCATTTTGTGGTATTTCGGTTAGGTGCATTCACAATATGTTGTTTCCATGCATCATACTCGGATCTTACTGCTGGATCGATATCTGGGTGTGGACCAGATCCATAAACTTTGGAGAGGTCTTCCAGCTCCTTGGTGACTGTTTCATTGTCTCTCTTTTTCATTAGAGATGGCGTCAATAGAACCCTGAATGCCTTTAGAATGTCACGATTTGCTGCAAACCGTTCCTTAATTTGCATACGACATATGTCTATGCAGCCATAAAATACATTAGCTTTAAAGGACTCTTCAGGTGTGAGTACCTCATCTCCTGCCAGTTCACCGCTTTGTTGCTTTCGTCGTCTTTGACGATGTTGTTTGAACTCCGTTGGAATTTCGCACTTTGATGCAAGTTTCTTTGCGTTGCTCATTAATGTCTTGTAATATTCGTCGCTTCTCTTATCTGCCAGTGCTTTTTCAGCATTGTCTATTAGTTGTAATGCTGTATCTATTGCAATTCCTCGCTCTTGCAATGCGTCAGAAGCCACACGAATTGTCTCAAGGATGTCTTTGAGAACTGTAAAAGCTGCAATGAAGTCAAACGTAGACACACTTTCCAAAAGACCAATTGCATTCGACACAATTTTGTTGTCATGTTCCTCTTCTGCAATTTCCTCCAAAGCGTCTAACAATGCTGGTAAAGTTTTTTCAATTGTCCTTAGGGAGTCGCAGTGACTAGCCCACCTGGTTTCTGAAAGTCTTTTCAGGGATGATGGATGCTGTATGTTTCGCTCTTTTTGACATCTGACAAAGATAGAATCTCGTTTTGGACTAGCTTCGATAATTACATACAGTCGTTCTACTACTATACCGAAAAAGTTCTTGCACAGGATATTGGATTTGAAAGCAGCTACAAGGACTAGATTAAGGCAGTGATTGCTGCAATGTACATACAAAGCTTTAGGATTTTCATTCAAGACTTTGGTTTTCAAGCCGTTATACCTGCCTGACATGTTACTAGCTCCATCATACCCCTGACCTCTTAGTGTCTTGATATCAAGTCCCCATGTCTTTAACGTCTCACATAGACATTTGAATAACGCTTCAGCAGTCGTAGATTCGACATTTTGGAACTTGAGAAACGACTCGTATGTTTCTCCTTCAAGGGCATACCTAAGAACAAACGAGACTTGCTCAACAGTCTTGAGGTACATTAACATCGCCAATTTAGGTTCTATTCATGTCCTCATCGCCATATGATCGTGAGTGTCCAGCTATGAACTTGAAGTACATAAACATGGCCAATTTAGGTTCTATACATGTCCTCATCGATATGTGAGCAATGATCGTCAGTGCCCAGCTATGAACTTGAGGTACATAAACATCGCCAATTTAGGTTCTATTCATGTCCTCATCGCCATATGATCGTGAGTGTCCATCTATGAACTTGAAGTACATAAACATGGCCAATTTAGGTTCTATACATGTCCTCATTGCTATGTGAGCAATGATCGTGAGTGCCCAGCTATGAACTTGAGGTACATAAACATGGCCAATTCAGGTTATATACAATTAGTCCTCAACGTCACAACAAGCCGTTTCCCAAATATATATATTTTTTTAATTAGATCGCACTTTCTAATAAGAAAACGAGGTCAATAAAAATAAACACAAGTAGGAATAATTTCAATAGCGATTTCTGCAGCTTTTCAAGATTTATTTACCCGGTAATATGTATTCTCATGAGTGTCATTTTGCCTCCGTGTCAATATCCACTTGCAATCTCTAATGTTTTGGTTTTTTATATGTAAAATTCGTAATTATTGTTTGCGCAAACTCGCCATTTGGTCGTGCCTTGTTCGATTTAGTTATAAGATGTCACTACAAATTAAGGACTGCTGTAAATACAGATCTGTTCCATAAAATTAAACTTCTAATTGAGAAATACTACCCCTCTTTCTGTTTTGAAACGAAGAAAATATATAGGCATTGTAAATCATATTTACCGGTTTAAGTGTAATAAAATTAAACTTTACAGTAAGAAAATTCAGTTTTACTTTGTCATGACACGAAATAAAATAACTGAGGTATAATGTGCGACGAGAGCTATACTAGGTGTAATAATGATGAATGTGTATTCTTTATCTTTACTCTCCTCTCTCCAAGTTCTTTGCTTAATTCAGCAGCCCTATTTCGAAAAGTGAACAATTTGTAGTTAAATTGTGATCTTGTTTTGTTGTTTTACTTTACTGCTGTTTGTGATCTTCGTAAACCCTTCTTCATGTCATTCCTCATGTTAATGTTTGTATCAAACGATTGTCCTTTATCAAATGAATTCTTTAGATATCTTTAATTTCTCAATATGATAGAAATTATTTTATTTACAAATATAGTTTTATTCAACCTGTTATTGGTGCTTTGCACTGTTGGTTCGAAAAAAAAAGATGGCGATGAAACCGATAGGAAGGTGGTGTAATTGTAGAGATAGAAAAGGCACTAATTTGTTTTCAGGAAATGGAGATGGTGAAATCAGCGATATACTGCACATCAGTTGAGGAGTCATAAGTAAAGATCGTTGGCAGGTCTTTATGAATTCGTTGTGCAATTCGCTGCAGTAATCGTATGGTACATAAAATACTATCAAGTTTAATTGCATATTTGGAACATGAGAATAAACACGAATAACGGAAAAGAGAATAAGATCCTGGTATTAATAAATGAAAACAACTTTGCAAGTGTTTGTTGCTTTAGAGTATGCAAGGAACGACACAAGCACGATAACCTTATTATTTTCTAAACTGAAAAAGTTTTTAAAGATTTGAAAATTGAAATAATTTTTATATACCGGTACATAAAATGGAAACAAATAAGCATAGGCATCTAATAATACCATTGGCCTATAAGTTAGGCTAAATACTAAATATATTATAATTTGGGTTATTGAAGAATATTTGTTTGTAATATATTTTATTTTTGGCACAGTTCCAAGAAATTAAATTACCGTCTGCAAACATAATAGTTTATGGCGCTTAAAATGTATTTTTAAATCTTAAAATCAATAGGCCCGGAAATGCTACTTTATTATGCATTTCTGTCTCGGTTGTTTTTCACTTTCAAGTATACCTTGTTGACGTCACTATGTCACGTGTCAATTAGTGTTTGTGGATGTGTACTTATTCAGTATTTTGACCTTGCAAAACTTATTTGGAACTTAAGCCCTGGCACACGACCATTCTTAAAGTATAATAGCGTATTGTGTTGGCGCTACTTAAGCCCAGTGCTGTCTTCAAACACTTTTACATAACAAAAGTACTGAACTTTTAAGAAGTCTAGATGTGTAAAGACACATCGTTATGAAGTGTTTCATTTTCTCTTCCCTCTAAATTTAAACTTGAATGTACAGTATTACTGTTGGTTGTAAATGGAAACGTCTTTTTTAACTGTGCCTCAGCTCTGCAAATTTTATAAAATTAATTTGGATAAAAGTACCGAATGAGATTACTGAAACCAAAAAAAAAATGTTATTTTAATTTTGAAGAAATGGAACGAATGAAATAGAATGGAATCATTATATTTCACGCCCTATATTAAAGTTTGTTTCTTCCAATAGCAAACTTAAGTATTTCTTACCTTTTAGCAAAAATGGAAAGTTTTATTCTTACAATCAAAATAATAAATTGAAAGTTTTTCTTACATTTTAAAAAGTAAATGTAAAGTTTTTTTCATTCAATTGTCAAATGGAAAGTTTTTTCTTCCATTCAACTGTGAAATGGAAAGTTTTTTCTTACATTTAAAATAATGGAAAGTTTTTTCTTCCATTCAAATGGCAAGACAGTTTGTCATTTTCCATTCAATTGTCAAATGGAAAGTTTGTTTATTTCATCCAAAAAGCAAACGGAAAGCAATCAATTAGCCTTATTTGGTGGTTGAAAAAAAATAAAAAAGTATGACGGCCGAAAATGTGGGACAGTTATCGCGTTGTGTGACCGTCGTCATGTCTCCTTGGAGAAACGGCAAATGTGTAATCCTTTTTACATGCCAATTTCCCGTGTATTAACAAGCCGGTGGTAGCCGTTTGAAAATGATCACAAACAACTAAATTGGAACCAGTCGATCGTTCCAACAGGAAATCATCATTAATAAATTTGTGCTAAGCAACTTACTGCTTCAAGTTTTATTAATGGTATAAATAATTTAACGTCAACGACATCGGATGATTTTAAAAAACAGGTTTATTTTCAAGAATTAATTAATAATGTCCAGGATATTAGACATGTGTAGAATGGACAGTTTCTACTGTACTGTGACACATTTAAAACATAGATTTAGGTTAATTTTATAAACAGATTCAGCCAAAAACGTTTCCATGTTTGGAGCGGGAGCAAAGGTTGTGAAATATGCTATGGTGGTTTAATAAATAATACAGGCGAATTGTGTATTGATAACCCCTAAATACGAACATTTACTTTATAGGCCTGCTCACCAAAAAATGCAGTATATTATTGAATAAAGTCTCTGAAAAGGAGGAAAAAATTCAGTATAATAGGCCTAACATTTTGATCTCTATTCCATTACATAATGTTTCTAGTTATTAGGCCTACACCTGTAATTGCGTCCATATTTGATTAAGACAAATATTACAATTATCGCATCCTCGCGTGACATAGTTTACCGTCTTGACAAGTTCATTAATATTAATTCTAAATTAACAAAATGTTCGATTATTCCCCATATGCCGCCGAACTTCTCAATGTGATCATCCTAACCTCAAAAGCCAGGCAGACACCATCTGCTGTTTATTAAAGGCTATTTGAACTGTTTCTATTATTTAGAATAATTAAACATTATGTTCCTATTTGCATAGTTATTATGGGAGTACACAAGTATACAATTGTATGGTTGTGATAAGGGTTTACAGGTAATCTAAGTCCAACTCGGGATTTAAGCCCACTAGCATGCTTCTGTTCAACACAGTGACGACGACACACGTTGCAATAACCCTATTCAGCTCAGGTAGTAGCAGATGGTTTGACTGTTTGATCAGTTTTTGTTACCAGTGAAAAGAATTGGCTAAAAGCCTCTGGCTAACATTGTTAAGAAGCTTTCATACAGGGTCATACCTTTCCCAAATTCTAGTAGTTCAAACAGCACGCGAATACCACATCGACGCGTGGCGAATCATTTTTTCTTCATGAATGGACCTATAGAAATACAATCGCAACAAGCTTATCAACGAGTTTAAACTGATATACGAAATCCACAAACAATGGGGTTTACCTTAATAGCCTATATAAGAAAATATCGATGGGCATGGACGATGACCAGCTGCCGTAATCCGATAACATTTTGATTTGGTCGTCTTCGAATGCGTCCTTAAGAGGGGTAAAATTGAATGACACAAGGACGATGTTTTGACCCAAACCGGCCTAGAGAAGATGCACCTGCAAAGCAGTCGGGAAATGATCTTGTCTTGTATTCAATCACTTTACAAGAGAATTGATAATATAGCAAGCTGCACACTTAAGCAAGGTCAATCTCTAACTACAGTTAATAACGAGTGCTTAAAATGTATTATCATGTTTTTAATCTTAAAAACATCTTAATAATTCTTAATTAACTCACATTAAATAATAAAGGACGGACTGTACATCCAAACAACTATCTTTCAAGTCTCTCACTAAAGTGGTTTACAGTTATATTACTAATTTATTTCTTCACTATCTTTCAATATACCAGGCCCTCTCATCTTTACAAATTCGTAAATATAGGACGTCAAATTGCAAACAAAAATGTGGGAATGATCAAATTTACGAAAGTGAGAGCAAAATGACAAAAAACATTTAACTCGCAGCAGATGCTGTCTGCTAGTTTATATCACGTGATCATGTCAACATACGTTAAGTGGTTCCTCGCGGCAGAAATAAAAGTCTTTCAAAATGGATAAAATGACAAAATAATTTTGAAATTGAATCGTTGAAAGGTAATAAATAATTAAAAACTACAATTTGTCGCGTGCCAGAATCTCTCCTCGCCAACCAAATTAATTAGATAAAATACGGCAGATTGAGTACGATAGGTTGATGTGCTCATATTTGAACATGTTTATGGTTTATTGCGCATAAAATGTGAAACAGGTGTCATCTTTGAAGCGTGGTGAACTTTAGCCACGATAACCACGCGAGGGACACGCGTTTGAGATTGGCACGTGTTCCTGTAAACTTGTCCTCATTGAGTTCGCTCACGTACGGAGGTTACGATTTAACGCTATGCGTCGTTATATTGGTATGCGAGGTTTTAAGTGGTACGCATTAACCGCGCACGCGTCTTTAACGAAGACAAAACAAAACTAATTCCGTACCTCTGTACTCAAGCCTAACGCTAATCGAAAAGAATAATTAAATTGCACGGAAATATTGGTAAACAATCTAACAATAAAAAACCAAGTAAATTCAGACTCTATTTTACAACGACCCATTATTTTTTCAAACGATCGACCTGGTTTATTCTCGTGGTAAAAAACAGGTGCCTAAATTAATCAACACGAACCGGAAAATCCAAACATATTATGTTGGGTAACTCTTCGTATATAATGGCAAAGATAATAAACATAAGCTAACGCTTTCTGTTGTATGTTGATCTTCTGTTTACTAACCGTCGTTCCCCAGACTCTAGTAATATGAATGGTTGCAAAAGACACCGCCAAAGCTCGGCGACGGCAGATGGGTGAAGTAGTCACGAAAACGTAAACACAATGATAAATTAGGCTATAATATATGCGATCGTTTATTAACGATACACACGACATTCGCGCGAGTTTCCTGAAGTTATTAAAAGACATCAATGAATGTTACTTGGAAGATACTATGTTAGAAGAGAGAGGACTTGTTAATGATAACGCTTTTACTGTTTTAACTGTGTGTCCAAATCCATCATAGCAATACCGTAAAAAAAATATAATAAATAAAGATAATGACATTATGACCAGTCCCTGTTATGACATCATTTGTTGATTCCTTATCAATTTTAGACAATGATGTTGTAATTTGAACTACATATATACCAACTATTTCTAATTTAAATCAAATCCCACTTTCCATCAGTATTAAGCGTCACCCTCTTCTCGTGATTTTCGAGCCGCCTCTGTTTATTTTTAATGACAAAAAAATCCCTTAAAATCGTAACATTCGATCGCACTCGTCGGGAACAATTTGAAGTTGAAAATGTATGTAAGCGATTCTTTCAGTTTCATATTGGTAACAAGAATCAATGTCGATGACCTACTAATAATATACGGTTAATTACTCTCTATTTATTGTAAGTATAATTAGCGTCTCTCTTATGCCAAAACCAACCAATTCTGAACCTAATAGCCTACCTCTAAAAAGCATGGAGGAGAATTAATTCTTCCATGCATCTTTCTTTCTTTTCTTTTTATGCGTGCATCTTTCTTCTTCTTTTTTTTCCTTTTTTTATTTGCTGCTGCTAATTGATACGGTATTGGTAAAGAATGTTAATGTTTTCGTAATTCGGCTTTGTTGCCAGTTCTGGTGACGAACACGGACGGGAATAAAACGAAAACAACTGCAAGACAAAAAGTTAGGAGGACTAATTAAAGCAAAACGTAATTGCTCCAAGATTAAACATAAATACACATTATGGTTGTGGTGTGGATGAGCGCTTAACTCGTGTCTCGTTCCAAACGAAGCAACCTGTTTGATTTTGTTTATTTGTAGTAGATACGTAGGCTATAAACACTGCAATTAGTTGCCATTTTGATTAGTGTTCACGGAATAAAAAAAAACCTATGCACAAGACCAGCAGAAGGTCAGCATCTATTCGGATAAGTATATTCTCGGATAAGGACTATAAACCGTAGGTCCAGTGTACGTTATAACCCATGTGTAGGCCTACTTTGAAAAACCCAGTTCATCATTCGAGGCGAGTAGGGGGTTACCTCTGTGAACTGGTTCACAAAATAGCCCCTGTATAAGGGGATTAAAACCTATCTGATAGGACAGTGATTCATTTACTATTGGTAATCCTTGGCCACATGTGTCTAAAGGCATAAAATATAAAATATATATATAAAATATTCAGAATGGTAGAGGTATTTTACTCGAACTAAGGCTATTCTGGTAAGCGGTAACCAGCGAGGTGTTTTCACAAATGTCATTCTATGGCATATGGTTCGTAGACACTATTTCTAGCTCCATACAATAGCATTAGAATGACCTATCAAATGGTAACTCATCGAGAAAAACAAGAGAAAACACCAACACGTATTATTAGATCAATAGGCCTAAAAGTAACATTTTATCTCTAATTTTATCACAGTTTCCCGTTGTGAAAGCGCTCCCTGGGGAACAACCACTGCGAGGAATAGTTATAAATAGGGCTAATGCTAAGTAGGCCTAGGCCTAGATATCGGACAGAGGAGGATAATAAAGCAGTTTACAATTCATTCTTGATGACTTGTCACGTATAGGTACCTGTAGAACAAAAGACGTGTCTGATTTCTAGTAAATAATTGATGCCAAGAAATGGAAAGTCGTTAATACTCAAACTAAGTTGTATTGAATTCACCAATGGGAGCAATTGAAAAGATTCTCTGCCACGCGACCATTTTTTAATGAGTCCATTCAAGGCGGATCAACGTATAAGTCTGGCCTCGATTTCATTCAATTTCTCAACTTCATTAAGCTTAAGCTATAGTGCCGTGTATATTAAAGGGGGCCAATTGAGTCAAATATGCCACGCAACCAAATATACGGTACCACTGGGTAAAAAAGAATTGCTGCGAGCGCTATTGGACTAAAGCTCTGTCTACACTATCAAACTTTATGTGACAACAAAATTTGATGTGCTCTTATATCAATACCATATTTGGGCACATCACACTTTTTTTTTGTCAAACTAGTTGATAGTAGACAGAGATTTAGAATAGTGACGGTCAACACTAATATTATATCATGGTTTATGTATTTCCCTGGTCAATCATCAGGACCTACTCCAACGTAACTTATACGAAACAATTACAGAAAGAACAAAACCAACAAAATGTTATCTCCAGAATAATTAATAATAATATTATCACGATCTACTACTACTACGAACGTTCATGATCAGTGTATGAATCCACTCATTAAGTGCCTCAAAAGTTCAAAACACTATATTCTAGAATAATAATACTATATAAACAAAATCAAGCAATTAATTATTCTCGTTCATGAAAGACACGAATTTGGATGTGATTCCATTTCAACGACACGATCCGTCATTTAAATGAGTTTTCTCCCGACTGAATAGGGTCGATTTTTGTAATTATAAAGTTAAATATTCTCACATCTAAGAGCAGCTATTGTTATGAAGCAATTCGGTGAGTAAATATTTAACAAGGCTGACCTGTATATAGTGGCTAGATACTGAGATACCGTCAAGTACCCACGCGACAACGGTAATGTACTGCCACGCTCTATACGTCAATTCCCTAGTCACGTGACGGATACCGCTTGTCAATCTGTCTCATTTAAGCTAACGACATCTTTTTCACAGGGTTGAGACATTAGTGACAAGAGGAAGATGGGACTATGGCGATAATCATTGTGATAAAATAATGATGATGATGATGACGATGAGGATGACGATAATGATGATGATGTTGAGGATGTCGATGATGATGATGATGATGACGATGAGGTTAATGCTGATGATGACGATGATGATTATGATGAGGATGTCGATGATGATGATGATGACGATGATGATTATGATGAGGATGTCGATGATGATGTCGATGAGGATGATGATGCTGATGAGGATGATGATGCTGATGATGATGACGATGATGATTATGATGAGGATGATGATGCTGATGATGACGATGAGGATGAGGATGATGATGACGACGACAACGATGATGATGACAATGAGGATGATGATGATTACAATGAGGATGATGATGACGACGATGATGATGATGACAATGAGGATGATGATGATTACAATGATGACGAGGACGACGACGATGACGACGACGATGATAACAATGATAACAATGAAAATAATGATGGTTGTGTTGTTGGTGGCGCTGATGGTTGGGATGATGGCAATGGTCATGTAATGGAAAATGAAAATATTAATTAAAAAAAAGTTCACGCTCCCCAGGCCACTGGTTTGTTTTTATTTTTCGGTCGTAACCTTTAAATTCATTTGCGTTGAAAATGATAAATTAGCCAACAAGTTCAGTACAAGATTGGTAGATAAAATGGCATTACAAGCATCAACATACGCCACCACTCGACCGATAACAATATTGTTCCACTTATTTCGTATTTGTGTAGCTGTCATCTGTGTAGTTATGATTTTAAATTATACAGTTTTTGATAGATATAGTATCTATAATATCTCTATGGTTTGGCTGTTCGTTATCTGAAGTTGTATACAATACAAGGATACAGGATATTATAGTCCTCTAACATGAGATCAAGATTAACCTGTTTCTTTGGTTGTCTTCCTGATACATTTTTAAATGTTACTTATAGGCCTATAGTTTTGTTTTGTTATATTTATTGTGGCTCAAATAAATGTTTTTCTTGTAGGTCTATAAAAAGTTCAAATGTAGGTAGCCATTGCTGGTGTACACACCTAAGAACAGGTTATACTTAACAACACTATCCGTTATAAATGGGCCACGCGACACACCGGCCGCTCAAACTAGATCTGACCAATCACATGTCGTCTTTTACAATCGAACTTTTCCTCAATGAATTATGGAAAAAAGAGTTTTGTAAAGGTGTAAAGAAATTCACGACACTAAAGTAAGAAAATAATTCTAAAGGGGTATAGCAAAAAAAGACAATAGAGTTGTGCCTTGGCTATAATCTACATTGTTGGATTCGCGTGGCAATGAGTGCTAATTATTTAGGCATCTGTTTGCATGCCTTGCCTATATTGTGTCATGCTAAGATTAAGAGGAGGGTTTGCTTAAAACCAGGGGTTAATACATCAAACTGAATGCTTAACCCGAGAAGTACCAGTGCATTAGTTATTTATTGTTGCTAGGCAGATTTTCATAACACATTAATAAATATCGGATCCTGCACGATGATGGTTGGAGCCTTATTTTTGTATGTGCCTTTCGGTCTACCAGTACCAGCAATTTAAAAAACACGAATAAATTAGTTTAAACTTCTGAAAAATTATTTTGAATACTAAGAAAATCTACCTGGATGTACACAATATTTAAAAACAATATTACTTGAGGCTTAGCATGCCCTTATGTTGATGCAAATGCTATATAAATGTAATAGGCCTACTAGAACCGTATACGTGGAGGGGGAACTCTTTCTTAATTGTATAATAAAACTGTAAAGTGTGGTTTCCACCAATCACAAGCGACATTTTGATTGGTTAAATTCTTGCGGCGCGCTTACGTTCTTGCGTTGCGTCCTTGTCGTGCGTTCAAGTGTGAATCGAGCTTAATAATGGAGATTTTATTTTCAATATGAACAAATAAAGTATTGATGTTAAGTACGTTTGGAGGAGGTAAAGTTTGTCAATCAAGTACGCGAATTGTGATGTATATTGCACCACCTGGTGATTTACTAAAGAAACCTCAAAGGTAGTATAAAAGAGGTGGTATGTCAGTAAAGTTGTTAGGTACATAATAACACACTTATCCCCCTGTGGCACTCTCGCGTGCCGCTGGATTATCCTCCAAAATGGCTTTTAACGGATTTTGGCATTTCTATACACTACAACGTTTTACTTGAATAGCACAGCTTATGCCGTTATAATGATTAAGTGTATCTCAAATAACTATATAAGCCTTCTTCCGAGTTAAACAAAAATGGCGTCGAGTTTTTATACAAAAATGATTTAAAGACAAACTGAAAATGTGAAATGTTAGCGGAAATTGAACATAATATAACATCATACTATGCTTATTAGTGTTGCTGGGTTGTGTTCTTAGTACCGTACTTAATATAAAATTAATCTCAAGAAACATAACAGTTTCTTTGCTGTTTGTGGTAACCTTGTCGCCGAATAATCTCAAGTGGCCAACAGATACGATATGTAGGACTCCATGTTGTAGTTTACTTTATAATAACGTGTTTATTTCGAGTCGTAAGGTCAAGTTACATCCGGGACATATTATCACAATTACTTATCAATACCCCAAGCGTCTCATTTAAAAATTATCTCCATGACAACTATAGTAATTTCTTTAGCAAAAAAATACAATATTCAAACACTGCATTGGTCCAAAGTACGGTAACAAACAAGAGCGCTTTTTTATTGCGATACCTAAATTTACATTTATTTACTCAAATACGTGAATAAACATTATTCGGCGTGGGTACACTTGTAGGTGAGTGCTTGCTATCTCTTATATGGACCTAGGCCAAATATCAACTTTGTCGTCTGCAAACAGAACTTGAACGCGAACGGCACGCGACGGCGCGTGCTTGGCCTATCAATTGGGTCACGCTTTGCTTTGGTAGTAAACGTTTCGGCGCTTTTAAGAGGAAAGGTCTGTTCCGGTATCTAAAGTAGACCTATTATGTAGTAAGTTAAGATAATCATGGAGGTATCCATGAGATAATATAGCACTTCACCTGAGAATAATAAGTCAATACAAACAGGTGCTTAATGTGGCTCCATATCGTAAGGTAAAATCTTAAGCGTGGTGGTTTGGGGTAAGGTGGGGAGAATGTAGGCCGCGCCTGCAGAGTGTCGTCATACAATATTACGAGTGCAACTCAAAAGAGAGAGAACAATTTGAGAATTCTGATTTAAATCTCAAAATGTGTCTCTTTATTTGGAGTTGCACTCGTCTTATGTTATTCACAAAATATTCCGTGTATATTGTGATATTTTAAAATTATCATTTGAGATGACCAGTTGTCCTCGGACCTTTGAGATGTCCAGGTGTCCTCGGACCTTAACAATTCACATGAACATAATATGCACATGAACACCATGTTTGACATTTATTATTGGAATTAAATTTAACTCCTTGTTTTTTGATAAAGGTATTCGATGATGTTTAATTCCAGCATCTCGTCACTTTAATTTCTTAACCGTGTTAAACTAAAAACTAAACACAGTTCATTTCAAACTCACAAAATGAACTTTTACTCGTCCGATGACGACGCCAGTGTATGGCTAACTCTTCAAAATGTCTGGACTAACGTATTAAAGATAGACATATTTACCGCAGGTATTTTATCGTTTATATAACTATTGTAATAATATGATATAATGCACGTCACCTTTGACCCTGATAATGATTATACCACAATGATGTGAGGATGATAATGATAATAACACGAATAATAATTATGATAGCACCAATTGGCCCTATAACATGAAGAGATGATGAGTAGTTCGCGTGCCGTGATGACAATCAAATTAAATTGAGTTAAAGGTAATTTTGAGTTGACGATAAGAATTTACCAAGAAGGTACGGTTAGTGTCACATCCGTTGTACTTTATTCTTTTGAAAAACGGTTGTACTTATATCATTAGCGGTATGTATCACACAAACACATTCAGGTTGGTAAAGTACGGGTCCCCCTGAATGTTTTTTCGGTTAAAAATGAGGACACGACTGAGCAAGTGAGGACGGTTTGCCAACATTACTTAACCAATAAACACGCTAAGTTTATTTAACACCCAATTTTAAAAACACAACAATGTAGACACTTTTAATAAAAATAAGCCTATTTTGTATGACGATGTGCACGAATATTGTATATACTGGCATTTTAGTCTCAATGAGGTTTTATTAATAGACCAACTGGTATAAAACCACAACAATGACAGAAAAGAAGAAAAACAATTTTTGAATAAAAACAACTTCTGGGCGAGTAACTGTTTACGTCAGAAAAGTCTTGAGCATGTGGCATGCATTGTCAAGTTCTTATGAATTTTTTTATAATTCTAATAATGTTTAAAAAAAGGTGGACGATACCATTTATTGTATAATAGTTTTAATAATCATTTCTGAACTTCAATTACTTGTTTTTCATCAAATAATTAATTTAATAAAATAAATAATATAGGCCTAGTAATAACATCGCCTTATCTAGATTATATTAATTATTATTATATTAAAATACAAACGTACAACCACTATCAAGTTCTTTGTTTTTTCGTAATCCCTTCTGAAATATTAATCAACAGGTTAATTGATCAATACACCTTTAAATAAAACAAAAAGCAGGTTTATAACAATCGATATTGGTAGGATTAAAATGAATTTGATCAATAGAGCTATTGAATACAATATCACGTCTGCACGAATCATCATACTGTTTTTATCTCTCGATGATCGATAACATTCAATAATCATGATGAGTCAATCAAATACAGGTACATCAAACAAAGAGAAACATGAAAAATAAAAATCACAAATTAAAACATGAGGTTTTTGAATATGAAATCATGATCTTACGATGAAAGTACCCTCTGCGTTGTATAATAGTCAACAACGCTACGGAAAAACATTTTACGTGCGGGTTAATAGGTTGACAAAAATGGTACGCGCGGCAACTCAATGGTATCAGTGGCAAAATAGATTGAGAGCGATTATCTTAATTATAGATAATGATAATGATGAAGATGATTGATGATAATGATGATTATGATGATGACGATGACAATTATGATGATAAATATGATGATGATCATGATGATGAAGATGATAATGATGATGATAATTATAATCATGATCATCATAATGATCATGATGACGGTGATGATACCATTTGTGAACTGTTTTATGACATGTGATGCAGAATAAATAAAATAAAAAGACATTGATAAAATATTTTTTCGTCGTCATAGGCCTAAAGTGTCCGTTCAAAGGTGAAGGTGTATAAATCCTCCGTTATTCATGTTATCAATTCCAGCATCTTTGTTATGTAAAGGTGTATAAATCCTCCGTTATTCATGTTATCAATTCCAGTATCTTTGTTATTATGTAAACAGAATACAATCAAATAATAAAAAGATATTATAATGTGTAATTTGCCCGAGGGGGAATTCCCTTTTGAATGTTGGCACACCTGCCGAGGAAACAGGAATAGTCGGTACAATGATGGATGTGTATTGTTAAATGTACGACATCAACAAAAACATGATAAGCTACCGACATGACGATCCTACAATGATGGGAGGAGGTAATGATAGGATAAAGGATACTCGTGATTAACAATTCTAATGATGGCGACAAACTGACGATAAAGATGATGAATTATGACGTCACCACAAACTATGATTTTAATAAACATTAATATGAAAGTAACATATTAAATGTGGATAATTGAAACATACGCAGACCCATGTAAAGAATAATTATAAAAAAGTTGAGAACGTAATCTAATTTCTAATTATGCACATATACGTTATTAAACCTAAAGCTCTGCCTACACTATCAAACTGCATACGATGTGCCCATATATGGACATGATGATGTCATATCACTACCATATTTGGGCATATCACTACCATATTTGGGCACATCACACTTTTTTTTGTAAAACAAGTTTGATAGTATAGACAGAGATAAAGGGGCAATCAATATGAATAGTTTCGTGGTATAAGATGGGCACATCACATTTGTTGTCACATAAAGTGTGATAGTGTAGACAGAACTTTAAAGCACATGTTGCAAACTGGTCCAAACTGGTCCAAACTGGTCCAAACTGGTCCAAACTGGTCCAATATAAAAACCCGGCTTAGATTAATATATGAAAGATGACGTAATAGAATTATGGTATTGTATATTATTAAAGTAAGAACATTTCTGGGGAAATATAAGTTTAAGTTGATGTTTGCATCAAACTTCTGATTGTATCTTATGTGTTACTGCCAATTCAGATCAAAGCCAATAGTGACACTAACAAACATAATTTCTTGGACATGATTTATATTGTTAATATACATATAAATTTTTTTAAATCGTAGTTTTATGGCGATTTCGATGATACAAATGATATGCCGGTGATGATGACGATTATTTTGATGCAGCTTGCGATGAGTTCATAAACTCTGGTTGATATCGAATTAAAAAGGCATTATAAGAATCCATATAAGAATTATACCACCATAAATATTGAAGAGACGTTGCGCCCGATTGTCTGCATGAGCATAACTCTATATCACTCAGAGCTAAGAGCTTAGTACCAGTATATTTAGTAAGTACGGACCAATCCCGCAGTCTACATCGCTATTAACAGCTCAGCGGCGTACTCGAAGGTACCACAGTAGTGGTAATAAGTATAAGTACTTAAAATAATATGCTGGTAGAAACAAGTACCTAAGTATGAACACTTTATGGTATACAAATATTGAGCAACCGCGATCGATACGTGCACATAGACCCAAGGAGATTATTGCAGGCCTACTTTTAAAATAAACGCGTACGTATATAGTAATATTACATTAATGTGCGGTCATTGACATGAAATGTGTACATTAAGTTGATAATCACGCCAAAAGAGCATCATTGTTACAATCGTCATTTCTCAGAATCATCTTATAATCTAGACCTACATCAAACACTATAACAATTTACATAACACTACCCCACATCATAAACACTAAAGCCTCATGACACTATACCACCACAAACACTACTCCGCATCATAAACACCATCGCCTCATGACACTATACCATCACAACACTATCATCAGCATCATTAACACTATAATAACACCATCATAACACTATCGCCTCATGACACTATAGCATCACAACAATATCACCAGCATCATTAACACTATAATAACACCATCATAACACTATCGCCATCACAACAATATCACCAGCATCATTAATACTATAATAACACCACCATAACACTATCGCCTCATGACACTATGCCATCACAACATCACCAGCATCCTTATAACACTAATAACACCAACATACATCCGCATTATCAACATTTAGGCATCATCATCATCACCACTACCATCAACGTTATCGTCACTATTATCACCACTGCCATTATCCTTGTCATTATCACCACTACCATTTATTATCATCATCGTCATTATCACCATCATTACCTTCATCACCATCATCGTCGTCGTCATTGTCACTATAATTACCATTATTATTATTATCATCATCATTATCACCACCATCGCCATTATCATTGATATAACCTGTACTTTAATGAAAATCAAAAGGATAAATTAATTAACTCGTAGAAGTGTTGAAGTGGGTCTAATAAAGTAAACTCTCACGATGGAAGTTGCCTATAAATTAGTGTAACAACAAAAGCAGTGAATCCCATGGCTCTCAATTTAGCAAGTTTTGCAGCAACAAATTAAATGTTGTCATTGTTGCACGTAATTATAAATAAGCTGGTTTATCCAATCAAATTGTTTTCAGACATCAGCATTGTTTAGTTGGATGTATTACATAATTATTATAATTAAATTATTCAGTGTGTCTAATTAATGAACTATTGTATGATACGTAGTCTACTAATTATGACGAGTCTTTCCCACGATCAAGGAGGATGTCGTCGTCAACAACACGTCATACCTTATTAATTATTTTAATACAAATATATTTTTTATCGATAACGAATGAGACATCCTGTGTTTTTTCTAAAGATTTACATAAAAATAAAGCCATAAATTAAAATGTAAAACGTATAGTTATAAAACACGTGAACTAAATGAGGTGAAAAATTAGTAAAACTACTGATAGAGACGAGGCAGTTAACTCAGCGTATCCCATGTGGACACAAATTAAATTACGAATTTATAAGATAATCTATAGTTAGTCAGATGCATTACAAGAGTAATCTATCTTCTATTTTTTACTTGCAGACAACGGTAATTTATTACAGTTTTTAGGTGTAATCTAGGCCTTAGTTCCTCCTCTCCGGAACCCATCCTTTTGCACCTGTTTTGTGTGGTTCCGTCAAATGCAATGACGATGCGAACACAAATGTCAATCCACACTCTGATTATGTACCCATTAAAGATTTTAGAAGATAGAAGAAGGACCCCGCCCTCTCTTCCCCTTTCAAGGGGCATAGATTTCCACCAGACTTTAGATCAAGTTAAAATATGTAAAGACTTGTACTACATGACATGTTAAGAGAAACATACTGTGGAAATAAAAGTGGAAATAAAAGACAAAAAAGTTCATTTTAAAATTAAACCCACCAACAGTTAGAAAGGATGCAATCGTGTTTTCGATCAAATTATAAATAGAATAGAAAATGTAAATTCTGTATCTTTCCATACAGTTCATTATAATACTAGCTAGAATGTAAAATCTGTATCTTCCCATACAGTTCATTATAATACTAGCTAGAATGTAAAATCTGTATCTTCCCATACAGTTCATTATAATACTAGCTAGAATGATATATAGACAGATTTACTTTCGTATTTCATTCAGAGTTTCTGTCTCCAAAAATACAATAGAAATGAAAATGTTGAGGGATTTGAATTAAATTATTAAATTGAATGTAAACCAAACAATAATGGGGGCTTGTGGGAATTAGGCAGCCTTGTCAAGTTGTGGTTTGAATGCACAGTTGGTGTTGGTCCCATCAACTCTCAATATTTAATACAGCGTTTCCTCTACATACCTCCTGGGCATTCAATGTATTACACTATTGCTTTCTATACATTATTACCACATGCAAATAATCAAATACCAAGGTAGATATTGTGCAGTAATTCACTCGCACTCTTCTTTTTTTTAGATGCTCTGTATACAAACATTTGAACGGAGTTCTAGGTCAAGATCGTAGGGGCGTAGCAGATACAGTGCCCTTCCATCTTCGTCGGTATTTGGCGGAGTCCAGAAGCTGGTAGAATGGAATGTTTGTCCATTGATGTTATCCCTCATTCCGTCATTCTGGGATGGTTTCGTTTTATTTCCTCAGATCCCACTCTTGTGCAGTAATGGAGTTCTTGCAATAAATTATTTAGGCTACTGAGGCACCATGTTTAACATAAGAACCGCTCCTGTAGGACACCCTCATGCAGGAGACCCCCTTTATTGGGGAGGAGGAGGAGACACCCCTATTTTAAGCGAATACTTTTTCTGTGGTACGAACGAGGGACAATATAAGCTTTTTGTTTAAAAATCAATTTTCATTTTTTTGTTTTCAGTTGTTTATATTTTAGTAATTAATATTTTTCATTAATTTCAGAAATAATTTTGGTTTTGTTGTATCAACTTGTGCAATGACACTCATAATTAACAAAAGAATGAGAATGTTTTGATTGGTTATATCACAAGAGGTGGAATTTGTGAGTGTGTACAAATATCATGTTATATGAGATTAGTAAAACACAGGTGTTTCTGTATGATATATATATTATCTTATTTTATTGTTTTTTATTGCTTAATGATTGTAATTTGTTACCTGAGTCTTTTTCTATTGTATTGTTGCAATGCTTGTACTTCCATTGGTGCATAATATATGCAACCAATCAATCCTTTAGTGCACAAATATTGAGAGATGTGCATTATAGTACCAATACTCAGCAATGTTAACAGTTGATAGACTTGTTATCATTATATTACATTTTGCCAGACAAGCATAATTTCATCAGTAATGCCTGCACTGTTTAAAATGCACTGAAACGATAACATACCCTGGCAACAATGTGTGTTGTTGACTGGACACAGTATGTGGCAACTAAAGACTAAGAAATAGAGCATAATATGTACATGAATACAAACCAATTTATGTTCTGATAGCTTCTGCAAAAACATCAAGCATCATGGTGGTAGCAAAAGTTAACAAACATATTATATTGGTGTGTATGTAAACTCACATGATATGTTCCATTGCTTTTCAGTTTTTGGTTCCACAAAGTGTAAAAAGTCAAGTTTACACACATTCAGGATGATGTTCATTTTGAAAGGAATAATGTAGAATTATTAGCATTAATAAAGAACATTTTATTTCCATATAAAAAATATACAGAAATTCATGATGCAATAAAAGTTACAAAAATGCTACAAAATGACACTAAAATAATTGCTGCAAAATGTTGTTCTCGGTGGCAAAAGATTCCAGATCTACTCAAATTGGAGGAATCGTGTAAAGGATGGGTAGGAATCGTCTTTCATTATCTTGTGAGGAGGAAAGCTGGTGAAATTAAACATTTTAGATTATAGATTTTATAAATCAAAAACGTTTTTTTTTTGTAAGACCTTGACTATACCAAGGTAAAATTTATTGGATGTTTACTAAAAAATATAAAAACAAATTCTGTGACCCTGGGGCTGAAAGGAATCATTGTATAAGTACCAACTAACATCCCTATTAAGCATTCAAAAACCCCAGATATAAAAAAACACAATTAAATTGACCACAATGTATGTTAGCAGCAGCTGGTGCCTTCTATTGTACCAGGTACACTATACCCCACCAAGCCTTAACAACATCACCACAAAAATAACCAAATAATACAGCTACTATATAATGTTATTTGCTAATTATTGAATAGGTTGAAGTATTTTGTGGTATAATTCAGAGTGTTATAAGGCAATACTGACAAGGTTATGGCTATTAACATTTAAACTTGCAGCCATCTGGTACCCTTATCATTTTCACATGAATGTACAAGATGGGACAGATCATAACTCATTTCATTCACTACTGCCTTGTCACTAAAATAATAATTTTCAAATTGTAGGCCTAGATATTATTGCTTAAGTAAAACATTCCCAGAGGTATACAATGGAGTGTGTGGGGCTATGCCAGGCCGGCTGCTTTTTTACAATGAGAGCAAGTCTGTATCAACATAATTTAACACTTGAATACATACGTGAGAATACACAGGTGCGATTACAACACCTATCACAACTTGCACCACACAAATCTTTATTTACTATTTCCTCATCGTGGGATAGTTTGATAATTAATTAACATGTTAAGTTCTGTAACTTTTTTTAATAGACCAGTGAAATTCTTCTCTATTGTTTAATAGTTTCATTATTGTTTTAGTTTTCTAGTTTTAATTTAATATTCTTGGTATACTTTGTTTGGATTTCTATGGACTATAAATGAAAATTACAATTGGTAGCAAACACCTTTTATATCCTTTCATATTTCTATCACAAGAAGAAAGTGAAAATAAAATTAAATGTTAAATGTTTGCAAAGAACTTACGCTCTGTCTACACTATCAAACTAGTTTGACAAAAAAAAAGTGTGATGTGCCCAAATATGATAGTGATATGCCCAAATATGGTAGTGATATGTCATCATCATGTCCATATATGGGCACATCACATAAAGTTTGATAATGTAGGCAGACCTTTATAGGTTATTCCAGAGTTTGACAGAGCAGCACTGGAAGGTTTTTTATCAAAATCAGTGATGGACCAAGAATATGACCAGTAACTTACTGTGAGGTGATATAAGTAGTTGTCATTCACAAAGTGAAAATGACACAAAAAGTGACATATAGCATTACATAGGATTACCAATACTGCTTACATAATTCATAAATTAGACAATTAAATTATTATTGATTACTTGCAATTAATTAAAATAACTGATATTTGAGATTTCAAAATGAACCTGCTCATTTAAAAAGATAAATGTTCTGTCTCCATTCACAAGTGGATGGCGTGTCAGTTACCATAAAAACAAGAAATAAACAATAATTCAAATTGAGCATGTGACCAAGCAATCAAATCAATCGATATCTGTCGAAGAAAAACAGAAGAGTACGCCAAAGTTCTTCCGCTTTAAACCTACATATGTCATATTTGGCAACCCACGCGAGCACAAACATAAAGAATGCTTTCTGGCGTGTAGCGGGACACGCTCCGGAATCAAGATTGAAAAAGGACTGATACTTGGTCAATAGGTTTTGGTTTACTTAGCTGTTACAGCAAGTGAACTGTAAACAAAAATGAAAACAATTCAGTTATTGTGATTCAATGAGCCTTTAAAAGGGTGGACAGTAAACATGCTAGGTGATGGTGGTTCATGTATAATGCATGCTCAATGGTTATTCTCATTCATTCAAACATTCAGTTATATTCAAATCTATGTAAATTTATGTAGATCAACAACATTTATATTATATCAAAATTGATTGAAACAAAGTTTGTTATTGAAACTTTAATAAAGAAAATCTAATAATCTAATTTTATACTATTAAATATAAATAATAATATTAAACCTACTCAAAAACTTGTTAGTGGATATTTTAAAACAAACAATTATTTCATACAGATCCCACAGTGAGATATGGGAATTTATCATGTTTAAACCATGGAGAAATAAGTTATTTCTCCATGGTTAAACTAAGTCTAAGGCTTATGGAATGAGTAGAAAGACCCTGGTATTTGGTCAGAGATTGAGATTGGAAGCATGAAACCAATCTATTCAGAATCTCTGATATGAAGGAAATAGCCGCAGTCTGAGATATTCTGAACCATGTCAAACAAGTTAATGTTAATATGGGTTGATGCATTCATTTTCTGTTTAGCTTTCAAAACAAAAATTCTATAAATTCATTCTTTAATTAATTTGTAAAATTGTATATACTGTAATTCAATTATAATAAATTAATAATCTCTACCAGCAACAGAATAAAAAGTCATAAAAGATATTGATATTTAAAAACAGGATAGCGTGACATTGACAATAAACAATTGTTCATAGCTCAAAGGAAGTGGGCAACCAGTAAGATCTTACCTGCACCTTTCTGCTACTTATTAACTGAAATAACAACTTACTACTAGAATAATTGATTAATAATAACACATGCAGCAACTTTTAAGCTACAACATTACTGGTAGGCTGTAACTGAGACTAGCTAAGTATTTTTTCAGGAGAAATATGAGCAAGATTACTACCATGGAGTAAAGATACTCCATGTTACAACCAAGTATGATATAAGTTATATAATAATAATAATAATTTATTGGAAACTTTACTTTTACAACAGTGGCACGCTTTGATGATAAAGGTGCGTCCAAATAACTTAAAATAAAATAAATGTAAAAAAACATTAACATTTTGTGTGAAAAATACAAAAATAAATAAATAAAATTAAGTTGTGTAATACTGTTACTAAAGAGTTGCAAACTAAATTTTATTCTGTTATTTTAAAATTAAAAGGTTATGATTGGTTTAAATATTTACATAATATAACAAAGATGATTTACAATATCCAATATACTTTGATTTACTGATGTTAACTTTTCTTATTATATTTTATTTATTATATATGTTAACTTGAGGATTTATTTGCGCAGCTTTAAATTTCCTCTTAAAAAATCAAAATGTATTGTGAAATCACACTAAATATAGGTTATATAACCAGAAAAGAGTGGCGGATCCAGGATTTTGAAATGAGGGGAGGGGGCTAAAAATGGTGACATGAGATGCTGAACCTAATCTGCTGTCTTTCTTTTGCATTATAATTCCTACATTTCTATTGGAAGGGGGAGGAGGGGGACGGAGTAGATTTAGAGGACTATTACAAAACAACATTTAACTTAGTAGGCCTAATTGAATATTTCACAAGTGGTCAACATATTTCTACAGTAAGTGATTTCTCATTATCAATAACAAGCAGTAATAAGTTCTTGATATAAATGATAGAAAACCGAAATAATATTTAATAGCTTTTTTAAACTCTACGACACATAAAATGTACAGTGTATAGTTAATAATCCAATTCTTGAGAGTTTTGGTAAAATCCTATAATTCCAAATTGACATTTTCTTAAATACTAGCAGATGTTAATATTGGATTACCAATTATTCAAATGACCTATATAGTACATGGAAATTAAAAACTGTTTCACATTAATTAATTATTTAATGTTTTAAATGTTTGCTTGAATTGGTGAGGAATATGGACTTGAAGGCAAGTAAACCGTGTATAGTTCAATAATGTTTAGTTACTGCAAATTATTTCCATCTTTTTAATATCAACACGCTTATCATAACAAGTATAATAAGTAGTGATATACTACAAAACAAATAGTTACCGTACCACAATATATTAGTAACCATGGCTTTGATAACGCAAAAAATAAGTATGTACACAAGTAAAAGCATCCAAATAATGGCGTAGATAATGCCAGATATAATTATTCCAAAATAAATACTGAATTTTATAAAGACCAAGTTTGAATAAAAGAAAATTGATTAAAATCAGAATTATAGCATATTTGGTAACCATTCGATGTTTGAACGTTGAATGTTTGAATATTGTAGTTATGCCATTATTTGGTAGAGGGTAACCATTATGCCATTATTTGGTAGAGGGTAACCATTATGTCATTAATTGGTAGAAGTAACCATTATGTCATTATTTGGTAGAGGTAACCATTATGTCATCATTTGGTAGAGGTAACCATTATGTCATTATTTGGTAGAGGTAACCATTATGTCATCATTTGGTAGAGGTAACCATTATGTCATTAATTGGTAGAAGTAACCATTATGTCATTATTTGGTAGAGGTAACCATTATGTCATCATTTGGTAGAGGTAACCATTATGTCATTATTTGGTAGAAGTAACCATTAAGTGATGAGGTACTTGAGTTTGATAGAACAGCTGTCATCCTTGCAACATATCAACAATGATATCTATACCCATTGAAAACAGTTTTGTTAGGTCATTTCTGAACCATCAAATCTTATCAAACTATCAAATACTATATATTCTAAAAATAAAATATACTTTCTAACTGTAAAACTTTTACAATTGAGTGACATCTGCTTGTACTAATTCTTCAAATTCCGAAAATAAACTGATGTAGAATGTCTGTAAAACTAAAGGCAGATGCTTTCAATTTCAATCAACAAACAAGGTTTTAAAAGTGATAATATTCCATTTATTGTTTGTTATTGTTACATAGTGTTTTTTTTATCTTTCGCTTAAAATACTTGGAAATCTAACATTAAATATTGATATTGAACTTCCACAACCCCAACAGATGTTTTGTTTATTGTTAAACTTTTTCATTTTTAAATCTAAAAAAATCAAGCTTCAAATATCAACTTGATCATTGTCAAATGTTATTGATTTTACAGACAAACGCAAATCTATCTTATAACACACAATAATAATCATGTTTTAGCTGAAAATTTAACGCCTTTTATTTTACAATTCAAAAAACAAAATGAAAAAAATCTAAACGCTGATTTGATCATTGTCATTCACATATTGATTTGTAACAGTTGTGTCTGATATCAAAATGCAAATCTATTATTTAAATGCACACAAACAGTATAGTTAATTGTACATATGTTTTGTTTTTGTTTTAAATATGACAAAAACCAGTCAATGATTCAAAACAGATTTACAATTCAATATTTAGTATTGAATATTTACAGACAGATAGAATAATTTTGTCAAAAAAGACAATTACGTATCAACAGATGTTCATTTACAATTATATTAATTAAATTCATTAAGTACAATTGATTATCAACAAATTATTCTAATAAAAAGTACAAGTAATGAATCCATGTCAAAATAGACATTTATTTTATTGCATAAATTATAATTAACAAACACAGTTTTCATAAATTATATCAAAATTAATTAGAATAATTGTTTGTGTTTTCCGCCGGCACCCCTATTTTTTTATTCAATATTTTACCCAGAGGCTCCTCACAAGGCACACCTCTATTAAGGGGACACCCCTATTTTTTTATTCAATATTTTACTCAGAGGCTCCTCACAAGGCACACCCCTATTAAGGGGACACCCCTATTTTTGTATTCAATATTTTACCCAGAGGCTCCTCACAAGGCACACCCCTATTAAGGGGACACCCCTATTTTTGTATTCAATATTTTACCCAGAGGCTCCTCACAAGGCACACCTCTATTAAGGGGACACCCCTATTTTTTTATTCAATATTTTACCCAGAGGCTCCTCACAAGGCACACCTCTATTAAGGGGACACTTTGTGCCAGAGATGTTCCCTTAATTCTACTGTTCATTTAACCTAGCATAATCTTCCAATATATCTTATTATCTTAACATTTAATAAAAATAATATTGGTTTGTATACAATTGACCCCCCCCCCCCCCCCTGGGTGTCCATAGGCTTTTGTATTATTATTGTATTGTTTTATTATGTAATTAAACAGCTTTGTATCTGTAATGCTGTATATGTACATTTGAATACGAAATAAAGAATAAATAAATGAAATGAAATGAAATGTCAGTATTGTTTTGTTCTAATGTATATGAAAGTTCCATCAATATATATGTATGTACTTAAATACAAGCTACACGATACTTATGGCTTATTCCAGTATTATATAATAGTTTTGTTTGCAAAAACAAAAAATCATCAGCCTCCTCACATGTATTGATTTTATACAACTACTACAGATTAACCATAAATAATCAATAGCTTAGTCTCATAAAATCATTATTAAAAATGATAAATAATTTTAAACACTTAACCGTTCAATAGATTATAGATTTTTTAACTGTCAAAATATTCTTGTTTGAATAGATCCACAGGTGTTTGTGATCGGTTTCTACGTGCCGTGTAATTCATTAATCAACTAAATTGATTAAATTCAGCATCATCTTGTTGAATTATTGATATCAAAAAACAATACATTGAAAAGATGATTATAGGAATTGTGAGATTTAAACGCCACAATCATTCAATAAAAACATGGGTTGTTATAATCATGTGTCAAAATAAACCATATTTCAATAAATGCTAAAAATGTTTTCAATTCGACGTGACGTACACAGCACGAGATTACACGTTCTTATGGCCTGTATATTGATGAAATATAATCTGTAATTAAAATGTGTTAACGAGATATTATTGTCATATTGATTGAAAGATAATCAGTATTGTATTTATATTGACTAAATAATGATTAAATACCTAATGACATCATCTTTACAAGAAAATTACAAAAGGTTTGTGTATTAAAATAAAAAGTTACATAATTTAAATTTATTTCAATATTTAAATATATTTGTCAATATGATTGTAATGAAAAGTTTGACCATTTTTAAAAGTGTTGACTGTTGATTTAAAAATTTAATTTAATTTGTTTCAAATTTTATTTTATTTATTTTATTATAAGCAATGAAACTAAACCCACAGCCATGTGAAATGGAATATGTTTGATCATCAAAGTTGCAATATTTCATATAATCTAAAATTGGAAAATGTAAAACAATCAAAATTCAGCAAAATAATTGAAATCACTGACATGCCAGAAACATTCAATGGAGAATACACATTTTCAAAGTAAAAAAATATTGTATTTTTTAATAAATTATACTTAGTTATTTTATTAAGCATGTAATTATACAGACTACTAAACTATGTCAACTATACTAAACATACACCCATGTGGAATGAAATATATTTCATTATATCATGTAACATGACATGAAACTAAAATGTGTCATCTCATTTTATTGCAAGATTATTGTTATTGATTGTTGTCCGCATTTAAATAAAATATTGTACGCCAGAAGATCTTTTTTTTTATCAGCCTAATTGAAGTAAACCTGCCAGTCAATCGTGTGACATCATTTGAAACGATGACTCAATCGCAAAATGATGAGTAATAAGCCGAGAGTCTAGTCCATTGATTCTCGCGTCAAAACAACGTGTGTGATAGTGAACGCATGACTAAGCACAGTATTCGTTACTGAGACCTATCGATTGTGCCGTTTATTGCTTTGCTAATATATAGCTTATAATTCATTATCAACCGGACACCTCGCACTAAAGCACTCTGTCGCGTTAACAAGTAGCAGTTGTTCGTAGATCAATGCGTCATGCTCATTATTAGGTTTGCTCAATTATATGCGTGTACGGCTATTGATTCATCATTCAAGGATCAAACGAGGCAATTTACTGTAAATTGTTTATCTGTGAGAAATGTTGTTTACGAGAGGTTGTAAACAAAACCAATCTATTCATTCTTTATCAAAACATTCTGCAATTCATTACATTTTAACTTCTGATATTTAATAGTTTTATATTTAAAGGCAAATTATTTCTGACAAATGATATTGCATTGTCCAGCGGAAATTTTCCTTTCAAAAGTTTGATTAGCAATAATAAATAATCTAAAGCTCTGTCTACACTATAAAACTGTTTGACAACAAATATGTGCCTAAATATGGTAGTGATATGACATCATCTTGTCCATATATTGGCACATCACATTTTGTTGTCACATAAAGTTTGATGTAGACAGAGCTTAAGTCCAAGTAAGAAACATAGTATTGTACTGAATTGTTTGCTTGTGTTTTTTGCTATTTTTTTTTTTTTGATACACTGATAAAAATTGTACTTGCCTTCAAACAGAAAAATCTTATGCGAGATTTAAAAAAATAAATTAAATATAAGTAAAAATATAAAAACACTAATCTTCTTGAAATTTCATTGGGTAATTTCATTTATTTTTACTGAGATGTAATGTTTATATTTTTTTTAAAGTAAAAATACTGGTATTTGTATAATAATAATATTGAATGTGATTCAATAATGTTATTCCATTGTATTAAAATCAACCACTCAGCATCACAATAGCCTGCTATAAAATACATTATTCAGGGAATATTTAATGAGGTATTGAAGACAAACTCATTATAATTTCATAAAACTACTTGCAATTGCAACCACCAAGAATTGAACCATATAAGGTCATAAAATGATAAATATGTTTTGTTTTGAAGAAAAAAAATGTAAATTTGTATTTGATTACCTTATGTTACTTAGTGTGGAATTATAATATGAGTAAGCTAGCACCTTGTGTTATTGAATGGAAAGAAACTGGTATTGTAAGGATATATAGGTACAGTAATATACTGGATGATAATAACAATTATATTTAATTAATTATTACTTTACTAATTAATTATTCAAGACCCATATGGTCATAAACACTTTAATTTTAAGAGAATCTGAAAAATATTTCCTGTTAAAAAATTGAATTTCTTAAACTAAAGAAATATGTTTTCCAGTTATCTATGTAGCAGCAGAAGTAAATTGCCAAGTGAAAGGTTGAAGGTTAAAGGTTACAAACCTTTGGTCGCTTGTTCAGAAAACCTAGCAAATTGTTTGATTTCAGGTTATTACAATTTGAAACAATAATTATTTATAATAAGTTTACTATGAAATAAAATGTTCATGGTTGAATGAACAAACAAATAAAATATTATTTTATTTATTATTTATTCTTTATACTGAGTAGCCTCTTCAGTCTAAGACTGTTCTCCCAGAGGGCCCAGTGTATATGCAATAATATTGGCTGTGTGTGTACATTGGGGTAACCCTACTTAACCACTCTGCCACTCACTCGTTTGTGACAGTGGTTGTGTGGGAACTAGTACATTGGGGTAACCTTCTACTTAAACGCTAGGCCACTCACTCGCAATACTACTATTTGATAGATAGAGTACTGGATGAACAGACAGACAAATAATGGATAGATGGACTAAATAAACTAAAAGAACAATGAGTAAATGTAGAAAATGTGTGATAGCCTCACTACTAGTGTTACTATATACTTCCCATTCTGCAAAAAATTTAAAAAAATACCACAAAAAAAATGGATAGACCAACAACAAATGGAAAGAATAGGCACATCATGTGATACTCTTACATAGTACTGTGAATTAATTCTGCAAAAAACTCAAAATGAAACTAATTAAAAAAGGTAATTTATCAAATCAAAACTATAATATTGGTTTCATTTCCTTTTATAGCATAGTTTCTTTACTTTCTATAAACAGAAAAGTTTAAACTTTATAACCAATGTGTAACTGACATGTGTTACACTATTAAATAATGTTAACATCCCTTTCTGTAATAAAAGCTTTAAACAATATGAATATATCATTATTAATAAATTTATATATTTTGAGTTCTACACAAAGAAAATAAAGTTTAGGAGTTCCTGAAGGACACAAATAACTAACATTAAAACAAACATCTTATGTAATACTCAAGATTTCATAATGCATTTATATAGCATGATAATAATAAATAACTTCTTTTAAGATTTTAAGAGAAAATAAATCAATCATTATATTAATGAATGCACTGATGAAGCACTAGTATTGTCTAAAAGCTCTGCTAACTTTTCAGGCTGTTTTACTTTATTGTTTTGATTTAGCTTTTTGCTTATTTTGCATCTCCATTGAGATCTAGCCAATGATATCCACAGCCTTGTCATTTTTCAGTAATTTGCCTTTGGAATACATAAGTGTTACTGCTAGTTAGTGTAATAGTAGTAGGGGCACACCTAGTTATTATTCTCTCTCTAGTCTATATCTCTAGCCACAACTGACCACACCCTCAACTGACCACACCTTGCCATATGTCCGCAACCCATGACTTCAATTGGGATTATTCTAACATCAGAAGAAGTCCATCAAGCATCTATAAACTAAAGAATATTAGCACAAACATTGATCCTCACACAAATACTACAGATCAAACCAAACTACATAAAGGAATACATTTGTTTCAACTTTGTGTTATTTAGTGTATTTCAAAATTTCTAGATCTGACCCACATATCAAATCATCTCACATATTTATATACATCTTGCGCTATTATTCTTCTTTTGTTCAAAATAAAATTGTTATATAAATGAAAAACATACCATAAAGAAAGTGTTGAAATAGCTCGATCCATGACCTCTTAAAACAATAAAATTTGATTAACAATATATTCAAATATATAGCATTAATAAAAAAAAAACTAGAGTTGAATTATTACTGGCATGTTTACCACAAATAGTTAGGTGATAAAAGAAGTCCATATTGGCTCTAGGTTCATTATTTTATTTATGAATAACAGAGGTTACATCACAAAGGATCCAGGATTTTGTAAACCAGAGAACGCTAACATCATAATTGTAATTAGTATGTCCAAAATAGATATTAAAAAGTAGTTCATAATTTTAGCTATCAAAAAGGGTGGATAGGTGTAGGCGCTTGGATTATGTCATGTTGAGAATATGATGATTAGGTGATAACAACCAAATAAGCATTGATGATGATGATAAAGATGATTATGATGATGACGATGACGATGATGAACGTGGAATTGATGAAGATATGATTTCATCATCATAAAAAAAAATTCAATTGAATTATGGTTAAATGTAATTGAAATACTGTTTAGAATAATCTAATGGACTTATATTGGTGATAAGGTGACAACAAAAAAATAAGCATCATGATGATGATAATGATGATGATGACGATGATAAGAATAAACTACCAGTATATTGGTGATAAGGTGATAACAAAAAAGTAAGCATAAAGATGATGATGAACATGGAATTGATGAAGATATGATTTCATCATCATAAAAAATTCTAATAATCTAATAATCTAATTTTTTAAAGAAAAAAAAAACCTATATATGATGATAATAATGATGATGATGACGATGATAAAGATGATTATGATGATGAACATGGAATTGATGAAGATTCTAAAAAAAAAATTCTAATAAAAATATGGTTAAATGTAATTGAAATATTGTTTAGAATAATCTAATTTTTTAAAGAAAAAGCTACCAGTATATTTAAAAAGTAAATTTTACAGCAGCAATAAAAATACAAAAGTAACGTAAAAAATTATAATTAAAATATACCAAAACAAAATAAATTTATACTGTAAAATATACCTTCATATAAAACAATGAATTATAATAATGCTAACAAATTGTACTCGCAAAATATAGAGTCAGTAGATACGGTACAACAATACACAGTAACCGTATTATAATAGCAAGCATACTCAACGACAAAGCAAAAACTATCACTGATTACAAATTTCAACTAACAAACAAGAATGAATTCCATAATATTACCTTGTAAATAATAATAAATAAGCCATCCTTGATTACTACAGAATGTATTTAGATTAACAAAACAAGAAACAAGAATACTGAGCAATAAAAACAAAGCGATATTTCCAAATATTGATAGCAAGACCGGCAGTGAGTCGTATCGTTGTGCCACGTCTTCTCAACAAGCAATATGTGCATAAATTAAACGGAACGGAAACAGCATATTAATTGTTCAGCCTGTTGCCAACAGTCTTAAAAAATGAAACAAAAACTTATTTGCATATTCATCAGGTTTAATACAAATTAACATAACTAATAATCAACATTGAATTTAATTTAATTGTTTTAATTTTTAGCTTTAATAATTTATATCTGATTATTCACTACCTTATAAAATATATTTATTATTACAATTTAATTAATTTTTAGTTTAAACAATTACCACAATAAAGAGGTCCAATTGTGGGATCAAAATATTAGGAGTGACTTGTGTAGAAGAGGGATATTTATATTATTTTAGTTTGATGTGCATTTTTTTATTTTTACAAATTTCCATTAAAATCAATCTGTAACTTTGAAATTCAAAAATAAAATGTTTAGTTTTGACATTGACTATTTAAGCTTATAATGAGTTATATGTGTACCTGGGTCATCGGTGGCCAAGTATAACATCATATATAACATTACCCACAAGTTTTCAAAGAATGTATAAGGAATACACAGCCAGTGGCATAATGGCTATAGAGCACTCACTGGCTAAACCCATGGCCCCGGACTCAAAGTTAACCTAGTGCAGGGGTCTGTGCTCAATGTTGGAAAGCCTCTTAGATTGCCAAAGCCAGGGGCTCCGGAGTAAAAGGGACTCCAGAGCAGGGGTCTGTCTCCATATGTTGGAGAGCCTCTTAGATTGCCAAATCCAGGGGCTCCGGAGTAAAAGGGACTCCAGGGCAGGGGTCTGTCCCCAGTGTTGGAGGGCCTCTTAGATTGCCAAAGTCAGGGGCTCCGGAGTAAAAGGGACTCCAGAGCAGGGGTCTGTCCCCAGTGTTGGAAAGCCTCTTAGATTGCCAAAGCCAGGGGCTCCGGAGTAAAAGGGACTCCAGAGCAGGGGTCTGTCCCCAGTGTTGGAAAGCCTCTTAGATTGCCAAAGCCAGGGGCTCCGGAGTAAAAGGGACTCCAGAGCAGGGGTCTGTCCCCAGTGTTGGAAAGCCTCTTAGATTGCCAAAGCCAGGGGCTCCGGAGTAAAAGGGACTCCAGAGCAGGGGTCTGTCCCCAGTGTTGGAGAGCCTCTTAGATTGCCAAAGCCAGAGGCTCCGGAGTAAAAGGGACTCCAGAGCAGGGGTCTGTACCCAGTATTGGAGAGCCTCTTAGATTGCCAAAGCCAGAGCCTCCAGAGTAAAAGGGACTCCAGAGCAGGGGTCTGTCTCCATATGTTGGAGAGCCTCTTAGATTGCCAAATCCAGGGGCTCCGGAGTAAAAGGGACTTCGGAGTAAAAGGTACTCCAGAGCAGGGGTCTGTCCCCAGTGTTGGAGGGCCTCTTATGTTGCCAAAGCCAGGGGCTCCGGAGTAAAAAGGACTCCAGAGCAGGGGTCTGTCCCCAGTCTTGGAGGGCCTCTTAGATTGCCAAAGTCAGGGGCTCCGGAGTCAAAGGGACTCCAGAGCAGGGGTCTGTCCCCAGTGTTGGAGAGCCTCTTAGATTGCCAAAGCCAGAGGCTCCGGAGTAAAAGGGACTCCAAAGCAGGGGTCTGTCTCCATATGTTGGAGAGCCTCTTAGGTTGCCAAAGCCAGGGGCTCCGGAGTAAAAGGGACTCCAGAGCAGGGGTCTGTCCCCAGTGTTGGAGGGCCTCTTAGATTGCCGAAGTCAGGGGCTCCGGAGTCAAAGGGACTCCAGAGCAGGGGTCTGTCGCCAGTGTTGGAGGGCCTCTTAGATTGCCAAAGCCAGAGGCTCCGGAATCAAAGGGACTCCAGAGCAGGGGTCTGTCTCCAATGTTGGAGAGCCTCTTAGATTGCCAAAGCCAGAGGCTCCGGAGTAAAAGGGACTCCAGAGCAGGGGTCTGTACCCAGTGTTGGAGAGCCTCTTAGATTGCCAAAGCCAGAGCCTCCAGAGTAAAAGGGACTCCAGAGCAGGGGTCTGTCCCCAGTGTTGGAGGGCCTCTTAGATTGCCAAAGCCAGGGGCTCCGGAGTAAAAAGGACTACAGAGCAGGGGTCTGTCCCCAGTCTTGGAGGGCCTCTTAGATTGCCAAAGTCAGGGGCTCCGGAGTCAAAGGGACTCCAGAGCAGGGGTCTGTCCCCAGTGTTGGAGAGCCTCTTAGATTGCCAAAGCCAGAGGCTCCGGAGTAAAAGGGACTCCAAAGCAGGGGTCTGTCTCCATATGTTGGAGAGCCTCTTAGGTTGCCAAAGCCAGGGGCTCCGGAGTAAAAGGGACTCCAGAGCAGGGGTCTGTCCCCAGTGTTGGAGGGCCTCTTAGATTGCCAAAGTCAGGGGCTCCGGAGTCAAAGGGACTCCAGAGCAGGGGTCTGTCTCCAATGTTGGAGAGCCTCTTAGATTGCCAAAGCCAGGGGCTCCGGAGTAAAAGGGACTCCAGAGCAGGGGTCTGTCGCCAGTGTTGGAGGGCCTCTTAGATTGCCAAAGCCAGAGGCTCCGGAATCAAAGGGACTCCAGAGCAGGGGTCTGTCTCCAATGTTGGAGAGCCTCTTAGGTTGCCAAACTCAGGGACGCCCTGTATTACGCCACTAAACGACAGTGAGTTTAATGTCAGATATTGTGGAGGATCTGATCATAGTGTCTGAGACAATGATTTATTGCATGTTCTACACCCATTGACTTTACAGAGATGGCTAAGACATTCCCACTCAAAACTTAAAATAGCAGATATCTGGTGGGAATAATTTAAACAGTACAAAACATATGTTATTAAATCATAAATCTATGTACAATTTCTTAATGGAATATTTTCCCGCTTAAAGTGTCAATATAAGAACAATAAAATAACTAACATTCTTTTTTGTTTACGACAGGAAGAAAATTAGGTTGTCTGTAAAAGTAAATTGACTAAATTTAGAAAATTTAAAAAAGCCTACTGGCAGTGCAATATGTAGATTGTACTTGAGTAATACAGAATTAAAAAAACATTTTGAAAAAAATATTAAATTAATTTGAATAAATCTCTGTTTAATATGACCAAAAGGAGAATTAAAAAGTCCCAAATATTAATTACTTCTAATCTTCAGATGACCTAATGGTGACCTGATGGCATCAATTTCTTATACTTTAAAGTTTGTTAAATTTGTTTTCTGTCATGTCTAATTACCAAATTGTTTAGGAAGAGAGAAACAATTTGTTAAATATCACACTGTTTGCAAATTTGCTTCAAGGGACTTTTTAAATTTAATTTTAATTTTAATTAATTAATAACACACGGTATATTGACCTATAAACAGTAATAAACTTAAATTAATAAATTAGATTATAAGTAATCATTTTGACACCATCGGCAATTTTCAAAGGAGACGAGTAAAGTTTACAAGAAATTAAAGAGTTAATTTAAACTGAACTTTAAAAAATTCTACATTGACCTCAATTACTTTTAAAGTTTGATGGGAAAAAACCTGATTGAAAAAAAAAAAACATTGGCATATTGAAATGTTGAAAACCATAACTTGTTTTAAATAAAAAATGTATACTCAAAACCTTATAATTCTTAGTCCTTTTTACTGTAACTTGCTTTTAAAAATGTACAATCTAAACCTTATCATTCTTCCTCATTTCTAATGCTTTTATGTTTTTTATCATTGTATATTTCATTATGTATTTATGATTCAAAGAAAAAGAAAATAAATATTAATGAAAATGTGAAACAGTTTGATACAAGGTTAGTATTGTTGTATTTGTTAATTAAGCAAAAATCACTACCAACATTAGAGGGCACTACAACTCTTAACGAGCTCATCAACGACAACAATATTAACACTTAATCCAGTGGATTTACTGTGAATCACAGTTTCCATTTTAATTAATTTTTATTACCTAATTAATATGATGACAAATTACTGAAAGGCAACTCATAAATCATCATAAACAGAAGTAATTAAAAAATACTGAAAGTAATTAATTCTCATAAAAAAAATAAATCTTATTAAAGGCGATCAATAAATATCTTTTACAATTTTTTATGTAAGATTTTTATATTTATATTTCAATAATTGTAAATAAGTGCCCTAATTAAACTTATTGGTTGCCATGGCAATTATATTTTTTTATTATATATATATATATTTTATTTTTGATGTTCGATGGAAATAAGAATACCGATATATCTAGAAAATACTTCAATGTATTCTGGTTTCCGTATTACAGACTTAAGTCTACCATGTGTTTTTTAGTGATTTCATACATCCAAAAACAAGTAACTTTCCTATTGCTGGATGAATCAACTTTATCATGCTTTACTGTACTCTTTATTTAGCTACATATGAGGCGTCAGGATTGGATAGTACACAGTCATCAGTTACAAAGTTGACACTAGGCCAGGATTGAACCATAGACCTTGGTAAGGCAAGGAAAACACAACAAACAACCAAGCTACATCTATACTAAAATAATTAACTATCATTGTCAAAATATTTTGGAATAAATTTATTTATACCACTGACGTATGAAAGTATAAAACATACTTCTCTGAGAAATACAATACACTATGTTATCATCATTGACCATCTTAAGAGTGTGGAGTTGTGGCTTGGTGGTTATGATGCTTGGGGTCCATGGTCCTGGGTTCAAGTCCTGTCATATGTCAGGAATTTTTCTAATGATAAATTACAACTCCTTTGATGTACTAAAGTATAAAACATATAATACTAGAAATACAATACACTATCATCATTGGTCAAATTGTGGTTGATTCTGCAATATAAGTCATCCATACACAGACCATCTTGACCAGATTATTAGCAAGATGTTTCTGCATTATTAATGTACATTTTGGCATCATATCAGAGAAAACTTAAATCATATCATTTAAAGAGGTACATGATATAAATCACATATTTATTTGTTGTTTAGCTTCCGATACGAATTATTTATTGTTATAATAAAAATTGATCATTTAAAAAACATGGTGGTATTATACATTTTTTGAAACAAAAGAAAACATTTTTTTTAGAAAATGTATAAGTTTAAACTTGAAAAATCAGTAATTATTCCTTTAGGAAAAAACAAGGAAGTTTAATGAATTCATAAAAGATAAAAAACAAACGTTCAGAAACTTAAGACATTACAGAAAGTTGTACAGGACTAACTATTACTATTAGCAACTAAAGAGAAACACTTCATTTTACATAGAAAAAGATATTGGTTTCACTTTTCATTGCAGTTATTTCAACTATCAATTTCAGTACTTTATAATAATAGTGCAGTTAACCAATAGAAAATATAAAAAAATATAAAATTTGTTTATTTAACTTTCTAAAAAGTGTGGATCTTTGTGGATGCTACATATTGGTTTTCAAAATGTATTGTAAAGTAACAATATGGACCATTAAGAATTAATAACCTATTAATTTCAGTTATATTCATACATTTTTTTCTTTTGGATGATCCAAAGGGAATAAAACCGTTATATTTTAAATTAATATTACTCTATTTGGCTTTGTTAAAATCTTGCGACTGAGCACGTAAACAAGACTACTTGCACGTCAAGGTCACAAGATTTGACCTGCGGGTTTAAGCATCAGCTTTGAAGATTCAAGCATACACTCTTAATTTCAATTTGATAAACTTGTGCACTTTAAATGGAATAGTTATGTAAAATTTCAACTGCACTTAATTTCAAATTCTATTTGTAAGGATAAATTAATGAATTAAAATGTATAATTTTCATTAAGATTGTTTACAATTTATTTTTGTAATGTAAGATTTCAAATGCACTCAATTTCAAATTCTGTTTGTAAAGAAATTAATAAATTAAAAAATAATATTTGAAAAGATTACTTACAATTTATTCACAGAGTTTGAATTTAAAATTATAAATAGAAAACTAATGTAATGAATGAAAAAATTTTATATTTTTGATTACAGGTATCGTTTCGCAAAAGCGGAAAAGGCAAAATTAGAAAATTCCTAAATAATATAAATATACCACACTTGAAATTGAATTAATTTGCAGGCTTATTTAACACTCTACATTCACTAATTTCAGTTATCTTTTTACTCTAACTGTAAACATTAAATAATTTGTATGAGTTAAAAAATCAAAATAATATTGAATTATTGATATTATTGATGTTTGGAAAAATTCCAAAAAAATTATTATGGCCATAATGATCTGGTTGCCAATTACATTAGTCAATATATTCTACCCATTTACGTTGTCTGGCAAGTTGCCAAACGAGACAGCGATAGAACTAATTTAAATGCTAATGAATACGGTAAAGCGCTCTGACAGGCATGTTTAAAACCTTGGCTTATTTTATTCTAATAGGCATTATCATGATTAAAATAGTTTCCATAGCAACAGTGGCTAAAGGATGATTCTACCAGCATAAGTTGCGATGACATTATGCAAATTACGGATGACTCATTCCACAAATCGATTATATTTGATAGTAAAAAAACAAGATATTACTTTTACCCGGCTAATGCTTTGCAATGAAAATAAATTAATTTTCGTGATGATCCAAGCATGTGTTTGGGTGTGGTTATTATCCAAGGTATTATTCCATCTCATTCCAGGGTCAAAAACCTATAACAATTGCGAGAATTACAGCACGGCCGACGAGAGTAAATTAAAATTGATGAGAAACTATAACGTATTGACTATTATAATTGAACTTTTCAACTGATTATTGACGAGCTTGAAGCGTATGGGTTTATTATGCTGCCACCTATAGACTTGCACTCTTGTTTACGTGATCTTATTAGTTTATATAATATATTATTGAACACTGCTTTGTGTAATCAATGAACATTTAGCATTTACGCTGGTTCTCGCAAAGACAGTCGATTCATTAACGTGCACAGCATTTACCGTCAGGTGGTTTAACCGCGTACCATAATATTAAACGGAGAAAAGTGCTGGATATTGATGTAAGTATTTTGGATACAACAACGTCACGTCAGAGTGTTTGTGTGTTTCAACCATCGGTGAAGTGGGTATAGAAAATAGTACAAGCACTATCAAAATAAGTGGAGGCTCTGTATACCTTATAACCACATATGTAGTTATGAATATATTTAGTGGAGGTTTTATACTATTATAGGCCTATAGTATTAAAATACTGTACATATTTAGTGGAAGTTTGATACCATTGAGGTTATAAGTCCATGATATCAAACAATATTTAGGAGAAGTTGTTTTAATACCAGGTTTAGAAAGCAGAATAAACAAGTATTTAAGATAGTACCAAGTGATTAAAGACTATATATATATTCTATGTTTAAGTTCTGTCTACACTTTCAAACTTTATGTGACAACAAATGTGATTTGCCCATATATGGACATGATAATGTCATATCACTACCATATTTGGGGATATCACCATCATATTTGGGGATATCAGCACCATATTTGGGGATATCACTACCATATTTATCCCCAAATTTGAGCATATAACACTTTATACATTTAAATATATTTTATTTATATATTAACATTCTATTGTCAGTTGCTTTCTCACAGTATGTTAATGTTTTACTTTAGAAACAAATTCAATTCAAATTTTTAATGACTAAAGAACATCTCATAAACAAGTATATTTAACACAATTTAGACACTATTTGTTAGTTATTATATTAGTTTTGATTTTACTGAAAAGAAGCTGTGTTTAGCTTTGCAGTTTAAGTGACATCATTTTCTATATACATTGTACAGAATGTTCAAGAAACTTCTGGTAATGAAAACACATATTTATTTAGACAAGAAAATAATTATGTAGATATAATCGCAACATGATGTTAATTCCCATCGTTCCTTAACGGAAATTACAATTTAAAATAAACATAAAATTTACACAGGGTAGAATAAATGAATAACACTTATTCACTTGTTAAAAAAAAGAATATTATAATAATTAACAAATATTAAAGAATAAAGTCAGATTTTCAGGAATTTTTAGAAAAAAAATATTATCCCAAAAAAGATCACAAATTTTAGATGTATTTGGAGAACGAAATTTAAAAAAAAATTCAAGAAAATGAGATATTTTGGATGAGTTCAAAGGTGAATTTTTCCAAATCTAATGTGCAAGGTTTATGATGAACTCATATGCAAGGTCCATATAATATTGTATGTATTTAAATTCCTATGTGTTTTAACATGGATTAATGTATAATATTTTATGTACTACCATTTCTATAACCAAGTAGGCTTATGAACTATAAGATGAAGATGAATGTATTACTGTATATTTAGAAATAAAATTTGAGATTGAAATTTAACACAGACAACGCAAGCAATATATTTATTTAAAGAGAGGACTTGTTACATAATATGAGATGATATACATATTTTTATGAGCAGCAATATCAAGTGTGATAAAAGATATACTGTAAATCTTATATTAGCTTCTATGACACAGGTTAACTCTTGCTAAAGCTCACTAGGTAAATTTGTTCATGTGAATCAAAAGCGTCAGCTTATACACATAGGGAATGTTGTTGAAAGGTGTAACAGTCCACAGCGCTCTGATCTTCATGAAATAGCGCTATATAAATGTCGCATTATATATATATATTTGGACGATGGAAACATGAATATGTATGCGTATAAGCTGGTGCTTTCGATTCACGTGAACAAATTTGCCTAAAATAGGTTTAAAGTTGATCCAAATCAGATCCAAGTTATAGGCCTATACGTGGTAATTATGATAAGTTTCAGAGGTATAGGCTTACCGTACATCAGATTTCAGAATGTAACATCAGACAGCGCTTCTTATCTGGGATATATCAAATGTTCACCTGGTGTATTTTACAAGCTAAACCGCAGTGTAAATCTGATAGACCGCAATTTAACTCCGATAGAGTACACAGAGCTGCTGTGTAAACATGAGACTTGGACTATAATATCTTTTTTCAAGATGCCTTTAAACTTTAAATAAATAAAATATTTCTTTTGTAAACTTGAAAGTGGAATCAAGAAGAAAAAAAGAAATAAAACTTCATAACAACAACCAAAAAAAGATTTTTTTTGTAAAACACAATATTACAATCATGATGGCAAAGTGAAATGAATAATAGGATGTATATTTGCACGTAGTGTGTAAACTCTTGTATTGTTATAATTTTCATACACACAATTTAAACAAAGTTAATAAAGAGTTTTATTATGAGAAAACTCACACATGATGAATATTTATGTTCAAACTTTATTATAATTAAATGAATGCATAATGTATGAACAAGGCTTTATTGACAGCAGACAGATGGGTGATTCACATTTCACCTATTACTACTATTAAATTGATAAAAACAGAGAAGTAAGTAGGCTTATACTAACTTAATAGGAAAGCCATGATACAATGCTGTCATACTGGTCATGATATACTAATTAAATATGTACTAACATTATCTCCAACAATATTAAATTGTGCACAAGGAATAAAATTATATAAACTTGTTCAAGTCGTTGTTGGAAAGGTCTTGCAATGTATAACAAGTGCTGAATAATCCCCTCTATCTAACTGTTATTACTGTATATTAACATGTTTCTCACAGTCCTGGTTAACAATAGGCCTACTATCTACAGAAACCACAGTAAAAGCAAGGGTATGAATACATAGAGAACATTTCAACTGAAACTGGGCATAATTAGGGGGAAATACCTAACTACAATGTCCTTAACAGATTTGTCTGATTTATGGGAGCCATTACCAAAGTTGCAAAATTAGTGAAGAAAGAAGACCATGCTGGCCTTTACTCTATCTGATCTCTAAAAAAGACACGAAAGGTGTGGAATAGCTAAGAGCAGTTTTGAATAAGTAAGACCAGTTTTCTGTTCTGATAAACGCCTATATATTATAATACTGAACCTGGTGCCAGTTTTCAAGGAGTTTCATCATTCATGTTCATGTTAAACAAACATCCCTTGAGGGCGCCCTTCTGTTAAGTTACACTCCTTTCTTCCATTAATTCTTCCTTTGCTGTTAGTTAGCAAAGTTAGCAACCACTCCATTAGGGCGCCCTTCTTCCATTATAAATCTAGATTAATCACAGCTATTAAAATGAAAGCTCAAGATGAAATGTATAACAATCTGATCTGAGCACAAGGAACACATAAATCTAGAGTAGCAGTCAACAACAAACTGAAATATTAGAATACAAATGATGCAGGGATTCACGTAGAAGACACTGGAGAAAATGGGTCATTTTTATAAACTTGTAATCAAATTTATATAAGAGAAAAACTACTGGGGAATGGGTTCTTTTTGCAAACTTGTAAATCAAACAAAATGGGATTGGATGGGGAGAATGTTGAGGAGGTACTGTAGGATACAAAACATTTCTCAATCTTTTTACCTCATCTATAAAAAATTATCAAAGATATTCAAACTACTAAAATTGGTAAATACAAAATAAATCTTCCTGGTAACTTAGTGCAGAGTTTGTATTTGGGTGCTTTACTAGTCAGTTGACTATAATTTGTTTGATTTACTTCTACCGTAATGTTGGATAAAGTAAAAGGCAAAATAAATTGGGTTGAAGGTAAAAAAATAAAAGATTTTAATGCAATTAATTTGTTTATATTATAACAGGAAATGTAAAACAGTTGGAGAAATCCGTTTAAAGGAAACTCCCTAGGAAGGACGGGAAATTCCATTACTGAAAACAAGATTACCAGACTGTATTTTCCTTGCTTTTAAATTGCTGTTTACAAATTTGAGCAGCCTAGGCAAGGATGTGGAGTTTAACGGCTCCTAATTCAAATCGTTGTAAAGTTTAAATATAGGAAACAGCAATTAAGATAAAAATGAATGACATAGGTCTCAATGTCTTTAAACATGAAAGAACATTTCAAGGATACATTGATATGACAACAGAATCCGAATAATATTCCACTTTTTTAAATCACTTTTAAGATAATTTCTTAATGTTTTTAACATTGTGTTGGTACATGAATATATTGTTAGAAATCAATAAAAGTGATGATATCACACAAGAGAAAAAGACTGTCATCTGTCTTAAAACTCATTGGCTAAACTTAAACTTATTTAAAACTCCCCATTAAAAAATTATCTATGTTTTTAATAATATTTGCAGTTGTAGTTTGATCAATTCAGATTTATATTTTTACAGTATATATTATTTAGCTTCCTAAATGTCTTGAATACAAATGAAAATTAATATTTTAACTTTTATATATATAAATCTCCTCTTGTAAGATTAAACGCATCTTTAATATCAAAAACTTTAACACATAAATATAAAACATTTTAAAGGCATTTATAATACTAATAGGTACAGCCCATTAACAAATATATCACATCATTAACAACTAATATCACTAATGTATGTAAATGTATACAAAACTAACCACCAAGAGAAAAGGTACAATTATGCTAAAAGTAGGAAAAGAAAAAGATGTTTGAATTTGTTATGAACCAATTGTGTAAGATGCTGGTGTTGTGGTGTTAAGTTAGAATATTAATCATCTTCAGTGAAATGAAACCTTATTCAGAGTATCACCATTGTTATGATAATTTGGTGGAATTATGATGAAATAGGCTGGCAGATGGTCGCGCTGTGCATTATGTGTCTTTACCGGTGTTTCTCATTCCAATGTTAGTAATAAATAATCACACTGGCATCAGGAAAAATAGGACCAGTTAAATAATTGTCAGGTTTAATGTTTTTCTACTCGAAATGGGAAACTTTTGCCAAACAGTCACGTAGGAGTAACAATAAAAATTGAACTTATTAACATAAGTTATAGACGTCACAGAAGTTTAATAATTTAGGTGTTTTTACTTGGTAGATTAATAGATTCAGAAATAATTGATAGAGCTCAAACTGATAAACAGATGAAACCAACTGAGATTAAATTTATGTTATAAAAAATTCATACAAAAGGGTTTTTTTTTTTCACAAACTACCAGTTCAGCTTTAATAAATGTCTATGTTCTGTTAAAGTAATTTTGAAGTGGTGGTATACTTTGTTAAAACCATAAAAGGAAAAAACATAAAAATTGTCTTCAACAAGATTATATTTTATTTTAGACTAGAAGATTTTTTTTCTACTTTACTACATCATTAAAATGGTATAGTAGTAAGTTTTTTTAAAAACAGACGATTAAAAAATAATCATCTTTTGAAAAATATCTATAAATTGTTTGAAGATTTTGAACGAGAAGAAAAATGTACTTTTTTTCTGACAGATATCCATTTAGTTCGTGTCCTTGAGTTAACGACGACTCATCAACTGATACGAGCATTACGGCGAGAATCTTGACTCCTCACAATGATCAAGGGTGCAAGCATCATACATAATTCAGCACGCTGGACGTAAAGATCTAACCCCGGGTACGATTTTCTCTCATTCTAGATTGATTTTGTGAATTGCGACAATTAATGTTTGCCTAATAAAATTGTGTTCTGCAAGTCCTTCTGGCAATCTGGCCTTGTTACAGGACCAATATTGCAGTTGAATGAACTAAACAACATTTTTAATGTATCTATGAATGTGTACTTCAATAATTATACAAAACTTGAAGTGCAAAAAATATATATATAGAATACTCATTATTTACATTTGTCACTAATATTAAAAATTGTTAAAATTCACACTTATCATCTAAGATTATATAAAATTAATGAATCTGTATTTGAAGATGTAATACGTTACTGATGATAGGAGTATTTAACATAACCTTTATTAATGTGAAAGTGATAAATGTTTTAGTCTCAACGATTATAGACAACGTCTTATATAAGTCAAAGATGCTCTCCAGGTGGAATGCCATCCTGAGATGAGTAGTAAGTAATTAGTCTTTTTTTTTATTAATTTATACGTAATTTTACTTTCTATGGACCAGAGATTCCAAAATAAAAGATTGAAGTGAACATAATACAAAATGTGATCATATAAAGCATATGACATCACTGAAAACATCTAAACTTTAAACTTATTATTATATAATATTATCAAATTTAAGTCTTTGTTCCAAAAATGATATTGATCCAAACAAGTAATAATACAAAATAATATTTGTTAAAGTACTCAAAATCTTGTTCAAACTAATATTTCAACACATTTCACCTTCAACAAATACAAGTGAATATAAGAGGCAAATATGATGACCGATCACCATGGAAACGAATGCAGCTGCTCGTACTCTACCAATCCTGGAACAATTGTATTGGTCTAAATTAAACATTATTTGATATAATCAAAAAGTTGAGGGTAACACGATCACACAAGCCCAATTTAATGATGGCCCTATTCTCAGCTCACTTAACAGATAAAAGCAGTCATGTGAAAAAATCAATTCTTTATAACAACAGAACGCGTTAGGGATTGCTCACTCTCACATTCATATCAAATATTAAAAAATCGAAGGTGGCTTTGGGGTACTCCTGTGCAAAGAGATTGAGAAGCGTAGCTACAGGCAATTAATTCATTTGATTTCATTTAAATACATATCTTATTACATACATCTATTGTTATTTTGAACTTTAATTTAGAACTGGTTTCAGGAATTAAAGAATAGGGATTAACAAAAGACAGATTAGGATAAGCTCTTTAATATGAATAAAAAGATTTGAGTATTTGAGCATAAATCACAAAAATCAACATTCAAGTACATTCTGTTTAAGCTTTTTTACTATCCTGATTAAAATAAAATTGGCTAATTAGTAAGTCATTGTCAATTAAAAAAACAATTACTTGGTATTTTTGGAATAAAAGTCATTTGAAATTGTTAGTGAAAAAACTTCAACAAAAAATAACTTATTTTCCATACCATAAAAATAAGTTGTTATGAAGATAGACATTGATTATTTTTGTTTTTGTTGATGTTTAGCAATACCTGGTTCAAATATGATGAATTGAATGTTGCCTATATACAAATAACTGAAGATAAAGGCATCTATCAAACAAACAAGTTGAAGAAATAAAAGACTCTTTACAAATGATATCAAATAAATAAATTGCAATTAAAATTTCTTTTTAACAGTTACTACCTACAAATCAAAAGTAAGCATTATGTATTCAAAATCTACATTTTATTTATCTACAGTATACAAGTTTACCAATTCAGATAAAATATAAACAGAGATGTAAATGCTGAAATAATGTCTAAATGGTATTAAGCATCTTCTTAACAAAAATCATGATATGCATGCTATAAAGATTTAGGAGCAAGATACATAAACTTCAAGATGTTGGCCTTGTAAATGTTGAGCATACGACCAATAGAAAATGTTCATCAATTGACCAATCAGATGTTATCATTCTATCATATTCTAAGTTTCAACCCTGTGGTAGGTTCAAGTCTTTTCTGGGACAGAAAACAAATTGTATATGGAAGATGAGATGCTTGAAATCAAAATTCATAACTGTCAAAACAACATATGATACTGGATCTTCCTCAATCCAACTAATGTTTTGGTGCCATATATTATAATGGAAATGAATTTTACGTGACTTGTTTAATGATCAGTTTTAGATTTCTTAATTGTGTCTTTCTTTAAAATGACTTCTTCCACCTTGAGGAAAATAAATTAGGAACTATAATGTTAACACTTATTCTACAGTTACTGCAGTTACTGCATTTTTCTTTATTACTTATTATTTTTTTTATATAATCATGTATACATACTGTTTGTTGCAGCAGAGGCTATTCAATTGCATTGAAATATGTTACTGCAGTAAGTAAGTTGTTAAGTAAATACAGTACAGTGAAAATTATCATTAAATTATTGCAAAATATGTCTACATCAAATTTATTTTAACATAGGCCTATAAATAGTATTTTAACATTGCCGTTTGCAATTGGATGTATTTTTCTTTGTTTTTTTATTGTCTTAATTATGCCAAGCAAAATTAATTTCCAATTTAAAGTGGACCAATAAAATATCTTGAATCTTTTTTTATTTTTTTAAAAATAAACATACAATAGTGACAAAGAGAAGATAAGAAAGTAATTCTACATGATACTACAACAGAAATGAAGACTTTGATAATACACGGTTGTAATTAATGTGCCTGCTAATCTGATAAAGAAATTAATCAAGAGAAACAGTCTTGTTTCAATACCGCGTAATCTCTAACGAACTACTATCGTGATTTTGAACGGCAGACTTCACGAGGTGCACTCTATGGCGTTAATACCATTGCTTCATTACCATAGTAACTGCACACTTTGCCATAACTGTGAATTAATATTGGATCTTTGATCATAATTAACTTTTAACCAAGCACACGATAATTTTAATTGTTATGCAAATTGGTCTTGGTTAATTATTAATTCCAATTGTGTGCATGGTTAATTGCGTTAAGTAATGGTATTGATAGAATTATAAATCAGCTGACTTCGTAATAATGTACAATATATTTTAAACCATTCTGTTTTAATGGTCTGGAAAAATATTGATTACAGTTCTAAACGAGTTGTTTACAAGGCAAGAATTCTTTTTATTACTAATATTTGGAAGTAAAACTGGATCATTTTTCTTAGAAACATTGAATTAGGCACAATATATGATTACCATCATTATTATTAGTAGTAGCCATCATGCATCAACATGATTGGTGCATTCAAAAGGAAGAAAGAAAAAACAACTATAATAGTAAAAGCATCCAAATTCTAAGTCAATGTGTATATGGTTAAACATTTATCAGTTTTAGTGTGAGATCAGTCTTCGGTTAAAAGAGTTTTTACATTGTTTGTCTAAGTTCTCAATAATAGTAATCACAAGCTGAAAAACCGAATCATTAAATTTTTATGTACAGCAAATTAAGAGGAGCAAAATCTCAATTTTTTTTTAATGCTTTTCATATTGCTGATTGATTGGAATTGTGTGTCTTTTTATTGCAATATTTTTTTTCCTTTTTTCTGCTGTATTTTTTCTTTTCACTGCTGTATTTTGTGTGGATTTTTGCATAATTACTACAATATAAGGATAATTAATTTTTAAATTGAAATCTAGTTTTTTACTTTAGTATTTCTTTCAACCAAAAGTGAATACAAATTGCCAATTTACAGTTCAATTAACAAAATTAGGAAAAGTAACAGAAAATTGTAAATTTAAAAAAAAAAAGACTATTAAACTATGATTTCAACATTTCAAAGCAAATTGTATAAACTGGAATAACAACTACATACATCTTTGTTCGATTTTTTTAATTTTCAGTTTTTATGAGCAATATCAATTTATCAAAATACTCATGACAGTTTAATCAATAATTCAAAAAATCTCCAAATAAGGCATGGAAATGAAGATCAAATGAATATGTTAATATAAAATTATTGATTATTAAAATATAGAAAACATGAGTGAAATTTTTAAAATAAGTATTGACTAAAGTTAGTTTGCTTAAATTGTCTTCATAATCAGTAACGGTAGTTGATGCATAATGATATTATGTTTGTACTAATTACAATACAATTTAATTCAAACACCGTGCAATTCTGTCACGTATTGAGCATGCTCGCTGAGGCGCGAACACAGACGCTTTTAAAATCAAGCAAGAAATCCAAAAAGCTGGCAAGAGCGTGAGAACGTACGAGATAATGTATATACAGCTGACGAGTGTGTTTAGAAGCACGCCATATAATTTATGCAATACTGCTTACACCATATTTAAACATTGCTCTCTCATTGGTTGTTATCTCTCCAGGGTAGTGTGATGGTAGCTAAATACAAGAATATTTTAATATTTAATTTTTTAAAGGTAATACCATAAATTAGTATGTATATGTACTTATATGGAAATATTTCAACAACAAAAGAGTAATAAAAGTAAAAAATAAAATGTGGAATATTATTTAAATAAAATTGTTTTATACAATATTGCAGGAAACTTACCCCCCCCCCCCTCCCCTTATGCAAAAAGTACATTGGATATTTTCGCTGTGTACAAGTAGGCCTAAGTTATAAAATTGAATTGTTTTAGGTGCTCATACATTCACATTTGATAGCGTTGTTCAATTCTTATTTTTGCACAAGAATTGAATGTAATATGTTATAGTTTTGATCATTTTTCAACATTATGTATAGTCTTTTTTATTTGCTTTTATAAATTTTAACCTTTGTACTGTATATTTTGTCGTAAATTTTAAGCTGGGACTTTTAAGCTAGCTTCATTGCCTCTTGAGAAGCCCTGATGTTTTTTTTTCTATCAAAAACAAATAAATTAATTTAAAAATTACATTTTTAATAACACCTTTTTTAACAAAATTATAAATTGTTTTAATTATCTACTTCCAAATCCAATTTCATATCTACAGTATTTGTATTATATTTTAGAAAGGTACATTTCAAATTTGTTCAAGCAAATTAAATTTGTCTTATAATATTTAAATAATGCTTTAATGTCAAAATGTTGCACCTTTATAAACAATGCCTTTTTAAAAATATAATTGAATATGCAACTAATTTCAAAAAATGATTTTTATAGGTTTTTAAAATTGTGTCAGTTATTCTATGTTTTTGTTAAATGGTACATTAACAAACGAAGTGCAAATTTTAACTAATTGTATGATATAAACTATCAAACAATGTTTTACCATGCTATATAATTTATGCGATGCTGCTACGAGTGTTAGTTAAATGTCATATTGAACGTTATTGATCATCCAGGGCAGGGCGTAATCCATCCAGGGTTGTTATAAAACAAACTAGCGTTAAATATTTTTCTAATGATTCACTAACAATTTTGAAAACAACTGTAATTGGTTTTCAAAGTACCGGTAATAAAAACGCAATTTGTTATATAAGAACTTTTTGAACAAAAGATAGCATTATTATTTATGTAAATTTTTACAAAGCGAGGGAGTAATCTAAATTGCACAAATAATATAAAAAATTTTTATTTATTTTTTTTTATTTCAACAATATTTTACGAGGGTGGTCCATCCAGCAGAAGTTGATCATTAGGGACTCTCACAAAAAAACAAAAATGACGAGGCATAAACATGTAACAATAAGAATAAAATAAAATAGAATTTATAAAGTTAACAAAAAAAATAATGCAAAAAAAAATATAATAAAAAATTAAATGAACAATGAGGAAGAGCTATTAAAATAAGCTCCAACCAGGATTTGAACTTAAGTTCTTCTATCTTTATGGAAACATCTAAGGATGCTGGGGGGGGGGGGGGGCATGGCAATGTGATATTTCAAACATTACTTTTATTTTTGATAAAAATTATTTAAAACATTAATGCATGCTAATTATTTTATAACCCCACTCAATCTTGATTGGCATTTCAATCCAAATTCTAAACAATCCTGGCGACGCCTATGTTTCACTAGACACCTGACGACTCTCAACCAAAATATTGCCCATTTCAAAACTGGACAACTTCTACAGTATATCCAAAATTATAGATTAGGGGCAGGGGGGGGGGGCTAAATATTTCATAAATGATAAAACCGATCGGTCGGGTTGCAGAAAATAATTATAATTTTATTTAAAAGACATGGCTGTTAAATTTTAGCATGTTAGCCCATCTAAATCCATACTTGCATATTGAATAATTATTTAATAATTTGTAATTTATCAAACCTAATATTTTAGTAATCAAAACTCATTAAAGCCTAATAAACATAGTAACAGAATATTGCAAAATAATTACATATTTACAAGTGATTTTGTTATGACACATCCAGGGTAGCAAATGAATTGTATCGCTACGTGAGCTTCTCATCTTCTCATTGGCTGATTGCATATCCAGGGTTATGGAAAATGCGTAATACCACTATTTCTGTTATGATTTATTTAAAATTTATTCTAATTTATTTTAAAATAATTATAATTCATGTTTAAGTTTTAACAAAAGAGTAATAGTAAGTTGATATCGGATTTAACGAATTAGCACTGTCAAGTGGTATATTATAAAATGCAAAATGTGTATTAAACATAGTTACATCAATATGCCAGTATCAAACTTGATGTGCCCAAATATGGTAGTGATAATCCCAAATATGGTAGTGATAATCCCAAATATAGTAGTGATATGACATCATCATGTCTATATATGGGCACATCACATTTTTTTGTCAAACTAGTGTAGACAGAGCTTTAGAGAATTTTATTAAAGGATTCTGTTCAAACAGGGTTGTACATAAGGTTTTTGAATAGTGACATTTTATAACTACCACATAAACTGTTTGAATGCAAAACAAACAATTATTATGTAAAAACAGAAAACAAATCAGATGAAATGAACTTATAAACTAGCGATAATGTGATGTTTCACGTAAAGTGTTAATGATTTAATAGTCCATACTAGCCACAGGCGACAACTTTTGAACAACAACAGGTACTATGTATAGTAACTGATGATGTACTCGTACATATAAATCAGTACAATTTGTATTCATTGCCCATTAGATCTCAGAAGCACTATTCCTCCATCTCCCATTCATCACTCATTCAAGTTCATGAGACTTGGACTACAGATCTTTTTTTTTAATTTAACATAAAAGTTTTAAGAAAAATAGTTCCAAAATGTTGGGACAACCAACCCTGATGTTACATCATTACTTCCTGAAATTGTCATTTATCTTATCTATCTTTTAGTTTACTCTTAAAATGTAGCAAGCCTTTGAAGTTGATAAGCGACTTCCTAAAGTTGTCAATTTAAATGTAATTATCATGCAATTGATTGACAATAAGTTCTTATATTATGTAAGACTTCCCTATACTTGTAGGATATGTTACCCACTTTAAAGTGATTGTGGGAATCACAGACTAAAGGCCAATTTACACAGACAGAGCAGTAACGATAAATGGAAAACCGCGTAACTTGTCCCAAGTAGAATCTGTATCTATCCATCTAACCACCCGTCCGCTCTGCGTTGTGTGTAAATGGTCCTAAGGAATAACATAGATTCTATATTGTTAGTTACCGTTAGTTACCGCTAGTCTTTGTAAATTGGCCTTTTAATTGGCAAGTTGGTCGCATTATGCTGTATCTTCATTTATCAACATCTGCAACTATGTTTATCATAAAATAGATAACATTAAACACACTCTTACCTTAGTACATTTGACCAGTGGTTTTTCTATGATATTATAGCACTTTCTGCAATAAAAAATGGATTTTTGTATTTATTTACCTTATTTCACATCAACAAAATAAAAACTTTAAAAAGTAAATAATACTTTCAATACACTCTTAGATAAAACAAATTATAATAAACAATGTATACAGAATTGTTGGGAATTCATATTATTTTATCCTCTTAAGTTATCTTCGAAAATTAAATATAATTTTAAATATCACGAGACGATATATATTTATAACATCTACAAGGTACATGACCCTCAGTAAAAAAAATGTTTTATGAGTGAATTTAGTACATTGAATGTAACTAGAATATAAAATTTCTTCAATATGTGATTTATAAAACTTTATTATAAGCTACGGTTAAAACACAGCCTACTTTATCAATTAATTATGCTGGCATGCGACATTCAGTTATACAAAGAATACTATTACTAATGTTTTTCCTTAGTAATTTGTGCACAATTTCTTCTGCACCAAGATCAACCAGTTCCCTTTATTTCTGGAAACTGGCAAGAAAACAAATTGTGTGTAAAGTCTGATATGGTCACAGACACAACATTTTATTCCAAAATTACTAATTGGGCAAGTTTCATTTCAGAGGCCTTTGACAGAGATTGTCCCCTTTTCTTGCGAAAAACCAGACCACTTTATTTCTCGTGGCTACATCACTGTGTCCTCTAGTCTAAGTTAAATTCAAAGTAATGTCAGATAATTAATGGTACGTAATAAAGTAACCTATAAAGAATTATGTTCAGGTTGTATTGGACAAGTAACATACTCGTAATTATAAACCCTTTGGTTTATGTTTAATATAAACACTGCCCTCAAGTAAATATACAGTATCTTAAAACTAGAAACTACAGATGTTACAGTATTAGAAATTGTTCACTAAATCACTAATGTGTTTAAAAGTTTAAATTGTAGTAAAATTATACAAATCCAAACATTGCAAAGAATATTGGCCATCGTACTGCTACAATGTATCACGATATAAACAGATAAAATAAAAAGATCATTCTATGGCTTAAAAATCATTTATGACATAACTTGACAACCAAGACTGAAATTTTATTTATTTATCTATTCAAATATCCACAAATCACAGAGAAAAACTGATTTGCTTGGGATTTACAAAAAAATATAGATATGTATACAGTAAATATAAAAAATATAGATATGTAAACAGTAAATATAAAAAATATAGATATGTATAAAGTAAATATAAAAAATATAGATATGTATACAGTAAATATAAAAAATCAAATACAAATGTACAAAACTAAAGTGAAATATTTAAAAATTGAGTAGAAGATTCAGCCAAGTAAAACAATTTTCAATATTAAATTAAAGATTGGTTGTATAAGATTACAAAACCATCACAGCGGCAAACATTATGTAATATTTTTTAATTTCAGAATAAAATTAAGGAAGGAATGTTTAATATCAATATAGAAATGTTGAACCATTCCTCCAAACTTGAACAAAAATATTTAAAAGAAGAGAAAAGTTATATAATATTACACCACTTTATTAATAAAAAGATCACAAATCTTGAATTCAAATTCCCAACTATTTTCCTATTTTTGGTTTTATTTTGAATAAAAATACTAATATAATAATTATATAATAAAAAGGTGGGTATATTGAACTTACTTCCTTTGAAACTTAATTTAATTAAGCATTAACTAGGATGGCTAAGACCAATGACCTATTTCTAGCAACAATCTCAATTTGGCTTTAGGTGTTATATGTAATAAGTTAATATGGTTTAGATTGTCAGAAACAGAGAAAGTCAAAGAAATTAAAAAATAACTAGATAAGGAAAAAGAAGACAACCAATATTATGCATTGATGAATTCTCCCTCACTGGTAGACATTTTAATTAATATTCCATCTAAAAGTAGGAATATGAAAGAAAGAAATCGGTACATTAAATTATTAATTCTATGTATTTTATTTATTTCAACATTATTTTACGAGGGTGGTCCATCCAGCCAGCTAGCCAAAGCTGATCATTGGAGACACTCACAAAAATATAATGACGAGGCATAAACATGCAGCAAATAGAATTAAACAGAAATACGAGAAAACACAAACTCAGTAACTTTAGTGAAATCATTTGATCTGAAGAAGAAATTTGAGAGGAGTACTACAAAGTTGTAAAAGTTTATTTTTCAAAGATATTTATACGTAATACAAATGATATTTAAATCGGTGAGTGTGTATAATTCCTACTGTTTCACCAATTAAAATTACCAGTATAATCTTTCATCATAAATTGCATTAGAATCAACACTAAACATAATATTGAAATTTGAAGCCTGGCCTATTTAGAATGATCTAAACATAAAACTTTAAAACACTGAATATAATAAACTTTAAGTTTATAGGCAACCAACTGATTACATTGTAATATAAGCTGTAAATCAAGATTTTCAAGGCTCATTTAACCCAGGCCAGCCTGGCCAGTCAATGCTGTAGTAATACTTTCTTCTTAAAACAACATCAACAAGCAATACCAAGCGTTGAATATAAATAATCTTAAAAAGGACAGAAGTCAAAGTTAATCTCAATTTAATTGTCATCTATAATTCCATAAGCAATATAGTTTTAAAGATTTCTCGACCTATTAAAACGATTGGGGTATAAACATTTTATCTGTTGAAAGACATGACCAATTGGAAAAGTACTTTAAATAAGATATTTTAAAGAAAGAAAATGGCATAGAATAGAAAATATTTTATATTTGCTGCTTTGGTACTTTGTGCAGCTAATACCAAAGCTATACTGATTGAAGCATTCAAAACTGGTCTTGATCTGCTTTGGTACTTTGTGCAGCTAATACCAAAGCTATACTGATTGAAGCATTACAAACTGGTCTTCATCTGCTTTGGTACTTTGTGCAGCTAATACCAAAGCTATACTGATTGAAGCATTACAAACTGGTCTTCATCTGCTTTGGTACTTTGTGCAGCTAATACCAAAGCTATACTGATTGAAGCATTACAAACTGGTCTTCATCTGCTTTGGTACTTTATGCAGCTAATACCAAAGCTATACTGATTGAAGCATTACAAACTGGTCTTCATCTGCTTTGGTACTTTGTGCAGCTAATACCAAAGCTATACTGATTGAAGCATTACAAACGGGTCTTCATCTAAAGAAGACGATACCTACCTCATTTTTTTCTATGTTTAATTTGCTTCTTATTTTAATGTGTTTTTGATAAATTGTATTTTGCTTGAATCAGAATCAATTATATAATCTGAATAAATAATTAAATGCTAAATTTAAGGTAAAATCTAACTAGTTTAATGAGTGGTAATCTAGATTCCTTTAGGAGGTAATCAAGAATTAGGTACAGTGACCTAATTCAATACATCTTGTTGAAGAGGTACATGAGTAATAATGCTTACACCCAGTCTTCATTAAATGTCATTGCCATCAGCTAGATAGGGAGGTAAATGGGACGACTTGTGACATTGTTAAGGTTGTGAGAAGGTCAACCCCTTGGCTGCAAGCATGAACTGGGCCACTTTGTTTCTTTAGGCAAAGTGTGAAATCATATTTTCATCAAAACTACTAATGTATGATTGGAAAAAACTTAAAATCTCTCCCTGATGATTTAAAGCTAGAGGCGACGACGATGGAGAACACAGTTGGGATGTTTGATTTGAAGGCCTCCATTATCAATCAGGGGGTTTTAGCAATGGATGTAGGTTGCAGGAAAACAACCTACAAACATCTCACCGTTTTTCAATCGCATAAATTGACTATTTGATTGGTAGAACCAATCAAATTTCAACGACTAAATGAACTTTAATAAATAATAATTGAATAGCATTCTATTGAAATGGTTTTCTAATATATTGTTATTAATTATTTACAAAGATTATGCAAAATTTATGGTGATTTAGCTGAATAGAATGAATACATACTGCAGATACAAATGATTTGAATAATGGTGTTATTTTAGCCGTAGCATTTCAATTAAACCTGAACAAAAAGGAATAGCACAGCACTTATTGGATTAGCAGTAATGCCTAAAATATTTGAAATTGATAAAAACATTCACGGCCATAAACCATTGAATTTGCATTTTTATACAATAACAAAATAAGTGAACAAAAATTGAGGGATATCAGTAAGTTTTATTTATTATCTTAAAAATAATAATAATTTATCGTTATCTTTTATTAACAAATGTAAGCTCTTTATCATATTTTTTCTAAATATTATTTTTTAATTGGACAAGACATTTCTAATAAAATTTCAATTTAATAGGCCTATTTCTTAATAAATTGTATTACGTAATAATTTTTACTAATTAAGTTAAATAAATAAATAATTTATGAACGAAGTATCTATGGGTAAATAAAAAGGTTTGGGAGCCACCGTTACAACCCATTAGGCCTAGTGTGTACATCCTACCTATTATGTCTGGTTTAAGGGTTAGGTACTAGCGAGTATAGAAAGACCGTGAACTAGGTCAGAATTGAACCCTGCACTTTAGGATTACAAGGAAACCATGTTAACACAAAGCTCCAGCTCTAGACTTTATTTTCAAAGAAATAAAGTTCAGTAAAGTTTAAAAAGAGAGCAATATCAACAACCACTGTCTATCTCAAAGAATCTCTTCTTCACCTTTTACACTGTATTGGCTGCCATCAATGACGTATTGGCTGCCATCAATGACGTATTGGCTGCCATCAATGACGTATTGGCTGCCATCAATGACGTACACGTATTAAATAATAAATACTATAAACATAATTGAAAAAGCAGACAACAGAACAAAAACCAAACCCAAAAAATTATTAAAGTGATAATTATAATTAATTATTATTATATATATTATTAAAAGTTATTTGCTTATTTATCAATGATATGATATGCAATTTTGATATCAAGATTCAAGAAATTATATTTGTTCACTTTAAAATGAAAATTTGTTTTGCTTTATCATAATAATTAAAATAGCGGAGGACAATGGAACCACGTTTGTGACAGTAATCATTATTACCTTTGGCACCAATTAAAACCTGGAGTGAGCCAAGTATTTAAGACTTAAGCCCTACTCTTAAATAAGTCCCTAAAGAATGTGTACTCATATTGGTATACACAGAGTTTAGCAGCATTCATACAGTACATAGTGCAATAAATCCAGTTGAGACCCAGCATACTGCCATATGTGATTGCTAGTGATATAAAGTTTTATAGCAGCATGGTTACAGTTGGATGAATCCCTTGTGAATACAGACAAGATACATGATGGATTGTGCAGTCATTTACTACACACTTTGAAGATTACGTGTCTTATACAAAAATGATAGCTTCACAGACGATCACAACATAAATCTTAACGTCAGTAAACTTTTAAAAATAAGCTACAATCTTAATTTTGAAACGAAAGGGTAAAAAGCCTCAGAATCTATTTGATCGACGATTGATACTTGAGCTAAACATTGTATTTTTGTAACTTCAGAAGATGTGACCTGCACGTTATTTGTTATTGGTTGTATAAACTTTTGTTGTAAACATGGCTATAACATTTTAGTAGGCCTAGCTATAATATGTTATTACTAATGTTGTTTGGTAGAGAGACCTTTCAGGTATGATTTATTACGTTAGCTGTAGGGTTTGTTTGCAGTAGGTTTACCATACTGTAGGCTCCATAAAACAATATTGAATGATTTAGGTAGTGGTCAAAAAGGAACCAGTCTTTACAAAATAGGGACCACTGACTCGATAGGATATAATACAATATTATTTACTGTCATTTTAACAATGAGGTACAAATGATTGGTTGATTTGATTTGAACAATTTATATAGTTATAGAAACTAAGATTCAAACTAAAAATTAATGGGTTTTTTTCATAATTTAATTTAAGCAAGTACTTTACTTGAATAAAATTGCTCTGATGCTTTACTATATGACTCCCATCAACACCAGAAAAATCACTATCACCCATCATCTTATCATAATCAACGATTAGAGGATAGTGGGTGGGGGATCGCAGCGTCCTCTGGTCCCACTGAATAACAATGATTTCTTAGAAGCCTTTTTTAACCTATCCATAGGGCAGCTTAGCCTTCCTCTGGAATCAGTCAATTATCAATTCATCATTTACTTTATCACTATTTTATTATTGTTTACTTTATCCTTCTATTCATCACTTTTATCCTATTATAGGCCTAACCACCAATTTAACAACATTGTACTATAAATATTAAACTGTAATTATCAAAATCAATTGGGTCAAAAGTGGCATATTTAATTGTCAAAAGACTTGATAATCTTCATAAACTTAAGACAGACCAAAACTAAAACAAAGAGAAATGACTCCTTACGATTACAGAAGAGTACACTGCCACTTTAGGGAGTAAACCGACAAACAAAGACACCATGATGAGGGCTGCTAAGCACTCATCAGTATTAGATGGATACGCCAATTTCAATTGATAATGTAAACATAATCCTAAGCGTGGTCCGATACGGTTATGAATCAAACATCAAAAAGTTGATATCACCTGTTAGCATCAACCACTAAATGACAAACTCTACCACGCAACAAACTTGTAGTAAACAAATTGTAATTATCGTTTAGGCTTCATAAAATATATATGCAATCATCTGATTGGTCCAATTTGCTCTTTATCCTACATGGCTATGGCAGGTAAAGTTAGGGGCCTAACTATTTTATTGCTTATTAAAAATATAATTATAGGTGTTTTCTTAAATTATTTTTTAAATTAAAATATATTTTAAACAAATGTTTTATATTGTTTAAGCATCACAAAAACATACATACAATTCTTTTGAAAAACATGATTATAAGATGGACACACGAATACTTGAAAATTGTGTTTTTTTAATTAAATATTATTATTTATTTAAGATCAAAGAGTTTAAAACACTATTCAATACAAGTGTTGACAATTTTCTGTTGAAGCGATTGAAGAAAAAAATGGTGTAAAATCTGTACCGATTATTGACAACAACCTCAAAGGCTCTGCTAAATGACTATGCTTTGATAGTGATTAATTATTAAGATCAAAATATAAATATTAAGATCTGATAAATGGGTTTAATTTGCCATCTATATTAACGATTGATTTTCTAATTAGACGTGATGCAAAGTGAAGCAATAGCCAGCTTAGTGTGGGAAAACTTTCCAATTAATTTTCATATACGTTAGGATTTCAAGAAATTAGTCAAATTCCAAGATCTTACATTTTCTTAAAACAAAATGAAAAATAATTTGTGATGTTTGAGAATAATTAAAACACTAAATTGTGGGTTTTTGGTTAAATGTCCTTTTTTAATGCGAAAAATCTTTTTTTGTTCAAACATCAATAACTATATTAAAAATAGCCTATTCAAAGTTTGATATTTTTTTTTTCAGGTTTCATCTGTTTAACAATTCTTTGTGTTATAGTAAATAAAGTTTTTGGGGAAATCATCTTTCAGGACTTTTTAATTATTTTATTATTAATATCATTAAATTTTAAATCATAATTAAGTTGTTTTTATTTGCCTGTTTTTAAAAAGTTAAAATAATAAATATTGATACATATGCTATTAGATTTCATTCAAATTTAGAAAAAAAAATGGCTTTTCAATGTATTTATTAATATTATTAAATTTTTAATCATAATTAAGTTGTTTCTATTTGCCTGTTTTTAAAAAGTTAAAATAATAAATATTGATACATATGCTATTAGATTTTGTTCAAACTTAGAAAAAAAAATGGCTTTTCAATTTATTTTATTAATATTATTAAATTTTTAATCATAATTAAGTTGTTTTTATTGGACTGTTTTAAACTATAATATAATAATAAATATTTTTACATTTACATTGTTTAAATTTAGCACAAAAAAATGTTGAATTATAATTCACAAGTTGCATAAAAATTCAATATAACTGTAACACACATTTATTCAAATGTTAATTATATGCTAATTAGATGCAAGATTAAAGCCTGTAAACATTACGTTGATCCCACGAGAGATTTCACTTGACATGTCGCAGCGAGGACTCATTCAAATGGAATGCACGCTTTTTTCTCGTGAAATCTTGGCAAACTGCCAATTTTAAGACGGGTTTGATGATGCTGTGAGTTTAGTCTGAGAAAGTAGGTGTTATCACACATGAATACATTTGCATAAATGTTTGAATATGTCTGGCAACCAATAAGCAAATTATTAATATATTTCATACTGTACATATTATGTTTTTTTTAAAATGTTATTTATCAACCATAAGAATCTTATAACATTTAAACTGTCTATAAATACATAATGTAATATAAATAATTTTATAATGAACATTATGAAGTTTGAAATTATTAATATTACTTTAAATTAAAATATTAATTATGTAATTCTAATTCTTAAATTAAAATAATTACTGTATATACACCTTAAAAATGTATTAAAAAAAACTGAGACACAGATATTTACAATTGACAAAAAAATAAGTCACATCATTTTTTTTAAACAACATTCAACGTCTTTTATACAAAGAAAATTTGTTTTCATCTGTTCTGTATATACCTTTCAAATTAGGCCTTTGTAAGCTTTTATTTTTCTGTATATATGTATATATTTTTATTTATTTTTAAACCTTGTACCTGAATCATTTTGAAAAGCAGTACAATGTTTACTGAAAATACAATCTAGTCAAAAGAAAGAATAAATAAATAAATAAATAATTGTACGAGTGATGATAGACTGGTATATACATATACCACTACATAAAACCTCAACATGTGATAAGTGTAGGCAATGGGTTGAATTATGTTTTATTTATTTATAAAAAATGAATTCAAAAATTAATTAATTATTAATTAAAGTTATTTCAATTCAACCTATTGAAGATTAATATCAACATAAGAAAGTTTTAATCTGATTATGCGAAACTAAGCAGCAACCAGCATAAATAGTAAGCATGAATACAAACATGAAAAGTTGGCAAAGTTCCAACGTTACAATGTGAATGAATATGTATGCTGTTACATTATGCAAATACTCATTTACACTCATTCAAGGAAAAAACATTAAACTTGATTGTTTGTACGGCATATTACTGGTATGCAATGACCTTTTTTTTGATATACATTATAATGGAAAACAAATGTGTTTAAAAGTTTTTGCTATTTTTAAAACATTCAGGAATAAATTTAAATATGGCAGCATAAAGACAACATAATAGTCGGGGTCAATACACAATTTAAAAACAAATCTTGAATCACTGTTTCCTAAATGCTCACCATTCAACTCACAAACATTCATTTTTGTACACTATAACATATATGATAAGAACAAAATGTTTACCACTATGCAATATCACAATGTACATTAGGATCTAAAATAATTTTCAGCATTTTTGATATGCATATAGTTTAGAGTTATTTTCCTCTAAAGCTCTATCAAACTAGTTTGACAAAAAAAAGTGCGATGTGCCCAAATATCTATCTATGCGACATTTATATAGCGCTATTTCGTAAAGATCAGAGTACTTTGAGTGTTTGTTGATTATTAAAATTATTCTAGACTCTGAACAGGAAATAGTCTAACCAAAGACAACCTGTTAATGACAATAAATAAAATAAAAAATATGGTAGTGATATGCCCTAATATGGTAGTGATATGTCATGTAAATATATGGGCACATCACATTTTGTTGTCACATAAAGTTTGATAGTGTGGACAGAGCTTTAGAAAACAAAAATACAACAATTATTCAATGGTCTAAAAACTACTAGTATTGCTAATACAACATTTATGCAATGACTAATTCATTTTTACTAACAAACCAAACATTATAGTAAAGTGATTAATGACTGATTTCTCAATATATATATACAGTATCGTAAAAAATATTGTGAAAGTAGGACAGCATTACTGAAAGAAATCAATACTGCTAAAGATCACGAGAGTGATTGTATTTAAACAGCAAGCTCATCATACAATGCAATTTATGTTAATTAACTGTCTAACGATGCGTGAAGGCGGTTCATACATCTAGTTGGCGCTACTCGGGTGAGAGCCAGCCTCAAGTGCGGACAAGACATGATAGATTTCACAGCATTTTGGCATCTTCTTAATTTGCGATGCTCTCTTGACTGTAGTTATAATACTAAGGTGATCAGATTTTGTGACCTAAGTCAATTCAAGTCTACAATGTTGTATCTAGGTATAATATATGGATTTTGATTGGTTCAAAGTTTGTTGTCCTTGACTACAATAGTGCAAGAACACAGTTACATAATAGTCTTAGCATGGACCTATAAATTACACAAACCAGTAGTGGTGTTAGTAGTCTATGAGTGCTAGCTTACCTGTATAAACCGACAATAGCCCGTGCTCTCCAGAGGGAGGGCTTAGATACGAAAGTGAAAAGTTCCTAGAACACCCCTGCATTATAATGGACCCGTCCGCAACCACACCCTCATGTGGGAACGTACCAACGTACCACCGTCATCATTTTCCGCGTACTTGACTGCGGGGACGGCGGGAGGGAGTTTATACAGGTAAGCTAGCACTCATAGACTACTAACACCACTACTGGTTTGTGTAGTCTATATCGTGCCTAGCTTACCTGTATAAACCGACAATAGCCAGATTAGCACCGGACTAGAACTAGTCGGCGGTGGGAGTAAGTTAACAAAGAGCAGAGCAAGTGAGGTGTACATACCTATAACCTAGGCTTTAGCACCGCTGCTGCTACTGGCGCCATGGTTGCAGAAATGTCCCTTAAATAATGGTCAGTAAACGTAGACTGTGTCCGCCACCATGCCGCTGTCATAATGTCTGATATAGAACCGCCAGCGTACAACGCGAAGTGCTGGACGATTCATAAGCGGCCCGAGTCGCTGCCACGACCCAGTTGCAATCGTGGATTTTGCGGCCGGCCGATACGGGGGCACCGATGTGACGAATAAGTGAGATATACCGTCTCGCAACGTCTCTGTACGGTGGATGTAGAATTTGAGTGCTCTTACCGGGCACCAGGATGTGTCCTCTACTACCCCCGAGAATGCGGACATTGATGGAACGAACACAGCCGGCGAAAAATTTAACGTCTGGGACTTGGCCAGAAAGTCCTTCCTGAATAATAACCGGACTCCACCACGCTCAAATCGTATATGGCCTGGCTCTAGCGTGAGCGCATGTAGCTCGCCTCAGCGTTTACATGAGGACAACGCCACCAGAAACGCTGTCTTAAGCGAGAGATTATATAATGAAGCCTTGCTCATTGGCTCAAATGGCGGGCGAGTGAGTGCGGATAGAATGACGTTAACGTCCCAACGTGGAACTAAGACCTTAGACGGAGGTCGCTCTCTGAACATACCGCGTAACAACTGCGTGATTACTGCGGAAGTTGAAAACCGTCGAGCCATCCTTGAATGGCGGCGTAATGGCCGCAATCGCTGACCGGTAGCCTGACACCGTGCGCACTTGCAAGCCTGATTCGTACAGGTAATGCAGAAAAGCGCAGATCTGACCCAAGGATATCGCCTTATGGTCTATGTTATCTTGTCCGCACCAGCGAAAGAAGTGTCGTAGACGGCTGTTGTAGACAGTGAGAGTCGACTCTCTTCCAGATGATATGCCCGAGTCTCTGAGCTGATCCCTGACCATGGCCAAACAGTCAGGTTCAGGGATTGTAGGTTGATCGTCGAGAACCTCGCACGATTTTGCGTCAGTAGATCCGCGCGGACCGGAAGACGCAGCGGGTGATCGTAAAGAAGACTGGCAAGAAGCGGATACCACGCTTGACGAGGCCAGAACGGTGCGATCAACAGAACTCGGCATCGGAAGCGCTGAATGTGAGTCAGAACTATTGGTATGATCGATATCGGCGGGAACGCGTACGCCCATAAACCGTCCCATGACATGGACAGGGCATCCACCGCCCACGCACGTGCATCCCGGAATCGACTGCAGAATGTCGGGAGCTGCGTGTTCTCTGACGTCGCAAACAGGTCTATCTATGTGCGGCCGTCCGAAGTGGTCGAATATTTGAGTGGCTATGCTCGGCAACAGACGCCATTCGGTCGGGCGTAAAGCGAGTCGGGACAGCGTGTCCGCGACTCATTCTGGCTGCCCGGAATATGCGATGCAGTCAGCGTTATTCTGTGCGCGATGCACCAGTGCATGAGCGTCCATGTGTGGTAGCAAAGAGTCGGAGACTCCGTGCCTCCTTGTCGGTTGATGTACGCGACCACGGTTGTGTTGTCCGAGCAGACATGGACGTGTGAATTTTTTATGTTTGGAAGTAGCGCTTTCAACGTTCGGTCTACTGCCCAAAGTTCTAAGAGATTGATGTGGGCTAACGCCTCCTCGGCACTCCAAACGCCGGAGACGTGACTCTGGTTGGAGCAACCGCCCCAACCCGCTTCGGACGCGTCCGTTTCTATTCGGGTGTCCGGAATTGATCTCTGAATTGATCTGCCCACTAACAATCGGCCGTCCGTTAGCCACCATTGGAGGTGCGTTACAATGAACGCCGACATCGGGACCACTTGTCTAATGAGTCTGAACCTGGCCGGTAGAAGGCTAACAGATGAACTACAGCGGCTGCATCCGTAGCCGACAAAACGGAACTAGAACTACAAAGCTGGCTAGGAAACCTAGCGTTCTCAGCCAGTCGTATGCTGTCGGAGCGGAAGCGGTAATCAGGCCTTGTATAGCAGCAAGGGCTTAGGTTACTCGTTTCTGTGAGGGGCACACTCTGCCCGACACGAGATCTATCTGCGCTCCGAGATACATGGGATGCTGAGTCGGCACCAGGCACGACTTTTCCCGGTTCACTATGAACCCTACGCGTTCCGTTACGAGAAGGACGCAATTGAGACTGCTCACCAGCCGGTCCTTGGACTGAGCCACGATTAACCAGTCGTCTAGATACATGAATATGCGAATGCCGTGCTTGTGAAAGAACGCACCGAGCGCTCAAACTGTGCGCGTGAACACGCGCGGAGCCGTTGATAGGCCGAACGACATCGCGACGAACTGGTGAAGACAATTGTTGATTCGAAACCGCAACCAACGTTGGTCTTCTTTTGCGATTGGTACGTGAAAGTACACATCTTTTAAATCTGTCGATGCGGCCCAGTCTCCTCGTCTTAGCCCTAACAGGATCGATGAGACTGTCTCCATCCGAAACCTGCGGGGCCGAATAAATCGTTTGTTCAGACGTCTTAGATTTATAATTGGTCGCCAGTCCCCCGAGGACTTCTTGGTTAAGAATACGGTTGATTCGTGGCCCGAGCCCGCATGATGTTCTTCGACCCTTACTACGGCTCCTTTTTGGAGCAGCGCGGCAATCCCGTCCATAAGCACTCGTTGCTTTATTGGATCTTTGGGGATTGTGGTCGGACGAGGACCTCCACACACTGGAGGGCTCGTAAATTCTATGCGGTAGCCGTAGCTAAGTGTGGAGAAAATCCAGCTGTCTACCATCAGCTACTCCCACTCTCGGACGAACCGTAGGAGACGACCTCCCACTGGCCCGGCCCCGGACGGCACGGACCTCGCCTGCACGTTACCGGCACCTGCGGTCACCACGTCGCGAACCGCGGTCCCGACGTGCTCCCCTACCCGGCTTACCGCCACGAGCGGGGCGGGAATTACGGGGTCGCGACGGCCCAGGAGTCTGCCCAACCTCAGACTGATTACGGACCGACGGCGGCGGTTGTGAGATCGATGGCACCACCGGCAGTGGGGCTGGAGGCGTTTTGCGTGATCTCGTCTCGCGACGTGCCTCTCGCTCGCGAGCCCACTTATTTTTCTTCTCGGCGAAATTACCGTAGAAGAGATCCACAGCACCGAACGACTCGCTAGTTGTGAAGCGGTCAAATGACCCTCCGCACGGCGGCCGAGGTCATTGAAATTGTCACTTGTTGGTCCGCGACCAGGCCCGTAAACTGCTGAAGCAAGCAGATCACGTCCGCGTCAAGGTGCCGTGGATGGTCCGGATCCGCGAGGAATGACAGAAGGTAGCCCGACATCGAGACCGTTCGTAACGTCTCGCGTGCGCCACGGTCGACCGCGATTAGCGCCTCCTCAGTTCTGGCGGCCGAAGGAGACAGAAATCTGCCGTTGGCGTCGAGACCTCTATCCTCGCGCGCACGCTTCTTTCGCTGCATCCGGGATCGGTGGTGCCGATATATAGCGTTGAAAACTGGTCCTGCGGAAGCGGGAAGGCTGCTGCGAGATCTTGAGATGCAGCTCTACGGGTTTTAGGCTCCTTCGCTATAGCCTCTACCCTAGCGACAAGTTCGGGATCCAGCGGCGCAACTGGACAAGTCGTGACCCGCTTCAATGGAGCACGCACTCCAAAGGTAGAGTACCTCTTCGAAGCCGGCGCGGGCGTCGGCGCGTCATAGGCGTACTCTACTCAAATGTACGAAAGTACAGCAGGAACCACACGATTGACAAGAGCCTGCAAACCGTCTCCACCCTGTGCAACCTCGGAGCGATCCTCACTAGGCAGCGAGGTCATGGTCCTGTCACTGTCGTACCCACCGACATCCGGCGATGGGTGCGTCCCTCGACCTTGAAAGTACTGCGGAGGCAGAACTGGCACAGGAGGATAATTAAGCGAGGATGCCGAGGGCACAACCTCTCTCGGTAGAGCTCGCACCGCTGCTGCGATGGCCTCCAGTACGGGTGGGAACAAACCATCGTCCTGCGTACCACTCTGCGGTGGAGGCGCAGCGGCCGTTGCAAGCGCGCGGTCTCTTCTACTAGCGGGGCCGGGGGCTCCACCTGAACCTCCACGGGTGCGGGGTCTACCACCCGCGCACGCCCCAATGGACGTCCGGAACCGCGAAGCCGTCCAACGTACAAAAAAAAAACGTCGCACGGCGACTCCTGGCTACAGGTGCGGCAGTGAATGCACAGCAAGTGGCGGTCCCACTTGACTGTCGCACGCTGGCCCCTGCATTGCCAACATTCAGACTTAGGCATATCCGGGCACAGAACGCAACCTAGCAAGATAAAGAACAATACAACCTGACCACGGCTTTGTTGTTGTTTCACGCAACAGTGCGTCCACGCCTCAGCTGAGGCAGTCCAGGTGGCAATGCAAATTGCTTTTCCTTTGTCTTCCGGTAGCGTGGCCGTTCCGGCCTAAAATCCAACGAAGTGGGTGTTGTTTTCTCCTTTTTAATCTTCCTTATATCTAAGGAAGACCCCGACTTAAAACGGATCAACGATATATGAACAATATCAACTGCTGGTACTGCAACAGGCCGTGGGAATACACTCAATATCCTGGCCAAGTCAACTAGTAATCAGCGTAATAGAACTCTTTGTATAGTATGTACAGTGTACAATCCTAACACTTGGTATCATACGACGTAACGCTATCACGTTACGAAAGAAAATGATGACGGTGGTACGTTGGTACGTTCCCACATGAGGGTGTGGTTGCGGACGGGTCCATTATAATGCAGGGGTGTTCTAGGAACTTTTCACTTTCGTATCTAAGCCCTCCCTCTGGAGAGCACGGGCTATTGTCGGTTTATACAGGTAAGCTAGGCACGATATAGACTAAGTGTATCTAAGTGTTTAAATATATAATTCAACTAGATATTATTGTCTTTAACCTAAAGACTAATGTCATAAGCCCATTGTTTATTTTGCTCAATACAATACACAGATAAACTGACACACAGTGGCCTTTCTGAGGAGAGAGCGTAACTATAACTAAATAACATTTTTATTGCTTTTTGAGTTAAAGGCCTATGTCAGTTAAAGGCCTATGTCAGTTAAAGGCCTATGTCAGTTAAAGGCCTATGTCAGTTAAAGGCCTATGTCAGTTAAAGGTAGGCCTATGTAAGTTAAAGGACTGCATATGTCAGTTAAAGGCCTATGTCAGTTTATCCAGGTTAGCAGCTAAGACTGAACACAGTTTGTTAAATTCTTTTTATTGTGAAAAGACTATATTTAAAATGCCTGATCCTTGTTTTTCTAAATTTCCACCAAATGGAGAAAAATAATCAAATTATTATATTAAATATAATCATTTTTCAGAGCATTTCTTGTTTGTTGAAGACAAAAGCGGCAGAGGGCCGCCTTACATGTAATTTGATTCTCAGCGACTCAGCTTTGTGGTACAATGATAATTAATCTTATTCAAAGTATCGATATAAACAGAATTCTATATGAAGCATTCTGATTGGATGCTCATCGACTAGGCTACAAGCTAATAGATCAATCGTCTAAATATTTACTCGTTGAATGGTGTAATGATTCACGTATATTGAACACATCAAATGTTGGTCAATAGCAAATTTGCTGACAACAGCAATAGTTACCGGCTCTGGTTTAGTTATAAAATATTGATGCGTTTAAAGGTTGCATTGATTCTTGTGAACCGAACGCCGCGGTAGATACCAACCAATTGAAACATGATCTTTACGTTTCATTCACGTTTTAACGAAGTCGACCGAGTGAAAGAAATAGATGAGTTTTTTATTTACATTTCTCAGGGAATGGCGTGTATTAACACAAATAAACTTGTTCACAATCAAAGGACTTAAATTGGCTCACAACTGAAATGAATTTGTCAATGAGTTAATCATAATATTCCTACATTTAGTTAAACCAAAATGAAAAAAACAAATATTAAACTTAATAAAAAGTATGATGATAAACATGAAAATGGTACTTATTAAAAGAATATCCTTGCCTTTTGATTGAATGATCATAAAATTTGGGATAATTTGAGAAAATAATATGGTCTCAAGCAATTTTTAATTTAAATTTTTTTACATTAAAAATGACCTATTCCACACAAACTTGATTACTAATTATATAATATATCTTAATTAATAAAGTATGTTTAAATTTCTAAACACAAACACATTCCTAAATTACAACGGGATAAAATAATTTTAAATTCGCGACTGAAATCCAAAAAAACCTTTTTTAATAAAACCAGATGTCACTTTAAGATTTCTCAACTTTAGAATGTTTTATTAAAATTAATTTTCATCCACTTGGTTTAAAATATGCAGAGGTGGAATAGATTTGACAGCACATTTATCTACATATTGATAATCAATGTTATATCATCAATTATTATTACTTCGTTGCATGTCTATTTTAATTTAGCAAAAAAAAAAGATTGATTTTCCATTTAACAATGTTCGTAGAACATTCAGTCATATTTTAATGTGAAAAAAATTTCAGAAAAATAAAACAAATTAAATCAATTTCTAAGTTGGAGATTACTTTTCTTTTTAGCAATAGCAATTTAAGATTTACTTTCTTTACATTATACTATTAACCGAATAAAGATTTAAACTTCACATAAAATGTGTTTGAAAATAAGACGCAATAAAAAGATTCGAGAAAATTGATTCTTATGAAACTGAATGAGATTACATGTAATTAAAATCCATGAATAATTTGTAAAATGATTAATCTATATTTTGAAAATGGTTTCATTGTTTATTCTCCAGTATGTATCTTTTGTTTTGTTTTTGTTTGTATTGTTCCACCAGCATACTATCAAATAAAATAACATTAACACACAATACAATACAACGTATAAAAAAGAAAACTGCTGGACAAGGGCAACCTACAGTAAGAACAATGCATTGCTGTAAACTTAAATTAGCCAGATATCCCTCATACTGAATATTAACATTTAAAACAGATAATTAAGTGAAATTATAGTAAAAAATTACAATAATTTCATTAAAATGTTTTTATTTTAAAGTTAAAAACAAAAGTTAAAACAAGAATTAATTTAATCATGGAGGAAACTCCATGTAGTAGTAACCAAGCAGGTTGGGCAAACCTAACTTTTTTTTTAGGTTTTTTTCTCTAGTGAAAAGTTGTTTTTAGTAAATAGTCTACAAAGATAATTAATGATGTAAAATGATATGAAATTAATAAAGAAGCTTCTAATTAGGCAGGTATCCTAATAAGGATACGGACCCGGGAATAAATCCAGTTTCACGTTTCTTTACCAGCTTTTATTTTCATCTCAAATTACGTGAAAGAGCGAACAAAATCATGATTTAGATCTAATCAAAAACGTAGTCTCCATTCTAATCCCCTGAGGCTACGCGCCAGTGAGAGAAAGTATTTACTTGAGAGAGAGAGAAGAGAACAAAATCTTTACAATACCAATGTATTATCTTTTGAATTTGCATATTAATAGCAAGCGTCATACCGGCACACGACATATAAAACAATCCATATTGATGAACGCGTGTGCGACCCTGACTAAATTAATGGCCTGTTTTGCATGAGAATGAAGAAGTTCTAGCCCGCCTGGGGCTCTAACTACAGAAACAAGTTCTGGCTTTTAACGCAGAAAAGTAGCCAGCAATATTAACAAGATTGAAGACCAAGATTGGAATAACCTTGCTGTATTATGAGTTTGTTGACAGCAACTTTGGACAATTATTGATTTTTATTTTGCAAACTAATTAGACAATTTGGGTTGAACTTAACGATCTCACTTAAGTACAAAATTAGTATTTAGAATGAAAGAAAAAAACTAAAGCAAGGTTAAACTTTTAAAGCCAATTATTTTAGCTTTAGGTTGTTTTAATGTAAAATCTTACAAATTGATATTAGAAAGAAATTATGAAAATACAGTAAAACAACAAAAACTGAGTTGATTATATTGAATTAAATAATTTTAAATTGTATTATATTTAAATATATTTTATAAAAATGTTCTTTTTATGATGTCTAATATTCTATTTTGGTGTAATAAGAAATTGATTATACTTATTACTATAATTGTTGTACTTTGTTCTTTCTTTGATAATATTTATCAGTTGTTAAAGAAAGAAATACAAATGATAATCAAAAATACTCTTCTATTCTAACAAGTGTTTAAGTTTGGCTACATGAATAAGTTAAAGTAATAAGTAGAGTAAAAAGAAGGCAACTTCCTAACGCCAAAAAAAAGATTAAAATAACATTGAATGATTAATTTTAAAAATATATACTTTTGGAAAAAAAAAGTATACGAGTGATGACATTTTTATAATTTAAGAATATTGCAATATTTAGGTATAAAAGGAATATTAAAGACCCCTTCCCTGCAATTTTGGACGTTTTTTGGAAAATAATACATATATATCACTTTAAAAACATTAAACCATGTCTTTCCTTGTCTTAAATGTACGTTTTATGGTAAATTATGATAAAAAGTGAGAAACAATGCACTACCTAAGTAGCTCGCGGCGATCGACCTCTCGTGGACGGTCTCAGGCCTAGCCTAGCTAGGCTTAGTTTTGTAGGCCTAGCTGGTAAACATCGGTAACGTACGAACATCGTACGCTAGCTATATACCTAGCCTGACGTTGTATAGTTGCTGCATTAATTATCTTTCTATTTTTGCCAGACTCCGTTGATACAAATTGGGGGAAACCCGGTATTTTCGCTGAAAAGTTAGGAGTCTTCCATTTGTTTTGGCTTCACGATCGATCGAAAAGTGGGCGAATTACAGGTGAAAAACAACAATATCAATCCGCGCGCAATGCATTTTGGGATTTATAGCGGGCCGCTATAATTATTAAAATCGATTTATTTTTCACATTTTTAACCGTTTAAAGACGAAAAAAGTTATCGCAATAGGACCATATAGTATTATTTTTACATTAAATATAGTTTGTGATCTTAAATTAGATCTAAAAAACGTAGGGAATGGGGCTTTAAATGATAAGATAAAGTATAACCATCTTGATATTAAAGTCTAGACATTTTATTGTATAAAAGTTACACTATATATTGAAGGTGAGGGTTATGTTGAAGGTGTATATCAAAATACCAATTATCACCCTCAACACTGAAATATGGTTGAAATATGGTTGAATTAGCCATATATTATATGGTTGAAAATAAAAACCAAATTGAAAAGATAATAGAGAAAAAAAATTATCATCAAAGTAAAAATTATTATTTCTGCATTATGTCTATATTTATGAAAATGATTTTACTAATTTGCATACAATTGGTTGAAAAAATTATCGAATAAAAGTTGTATTAATATATTCATAAACATGTTCCATTCAAATGATTTGAATTGACAGGACCAACTAATTTACGACGCATTGATATTCTAAAAGTTAGCAACCAGATTCTAAAAATAGTAGCCAGTCAAAACTCTTGCTGGGTTATCGCCGACGACTGCTCTTGTTTTTCTTAATCAAGTTAGATAGCTTTGGTAGGGCAGCTGACAGTCGTGCCTGAGTGAGCGCATAAAATAATTGATGGGATCTTTATAAGAAGGCTTATAACGTGACTGTGAGTGCGTATGACTGCCTGTCTGTGTGTGTATGCTTACTCCCTCTTGTGTGCTTGTAATACTTTTTCCATTGTAATGGTAATGAGTTAGATGGATGGATAAATTAATGCACTTACATCGGACCATCTGCTGGCAAAATTCTGCTTTGTCTCCGGTTTGTTTTTTGGCTTCAAACTACATGATGCAAGATTAGCAAACCACCATTACTCCAGATAGCAAGAGACGGGGAATTATCTCATTTCAGACAAAATAGATGAAAAAGAAATGAGCTTACACTTATATTGATTAAAAATTCCAGTAAACCAAAATATTATATTTACCATGTTGCAATTTAGTTCATTGATGAAGAATTATTTTCATTTTTCCAATAACATTTTATTTTTACTTTTAAAAATTATTTTCATTTAATTAGAAACAATTTCAAATATAAATAAGTGGAAACGTATGTTGGTTTTTCCATGTTCTAAAAAAATATAGTTTGCTAATATAATTTTTATTTTTAATAATTTATGTTACCAACAAATCATCACTTTATTCACAAACTATTTTTCCGATTCAAATTTAATTGTACTTACCTTAAAATTATGTAAAAAAATAACATTTTCACATTTAAAAAAATCTTAATAACCTTATCATATTGTGTAATTATTTTTAAATATATTTTAGCACAAAAATGAATGAAAAACAAGACAAGATAATTATATTGGTAACCACCTAAACTCTGGTAACCACCTAAACACTAGCTTAAGATCAGATTCCAATGTTGAAATAAGATGAAAGAAAACTATGTTGGTAAATTCAAAATTATAAAATATAAACATGATCAGAACATTTTTTTTTAATTTTTCCATTTTTTATGTTTGCCATTGAATTTTAACGAATCTACAATATTTAACAGAATGCGTGATTATAGTGTTAAATATTAAGTGACTTTTTAATGACTTTAACAGTCTTTTTTAATACTTTAGAAGAATATTAATGAGGATACAGCATACACGTCGTCCCACCGACAAGCAAACTGATAAAAAATGAAGCAAACCGAATCACTTCACATGTGTTTTTCTCGGTGTGTATTTTATAATGAATGTAACAGTGATATTATCATCACGATAATAATATGCCAGATTAAAATGATTGGAAGAACTAATAACAAATAAAAATTATAAAAACAATTCACATAAATACAATTCAGATTATGCTGATTATTAGGGGGCGGGGGATAAATATTTCATAAATGATAAAAACGATTCGTCAAGTTGCAGAAAAATAAAAATGACAATTATTTTATTTTAAAAAGACATGGCTGTTAAATTTTAGACCCTGCTTAAATCCGTCCCTGATTAGGATCGATAGGAATTGAGGAATCCAATTAAGTAAGAAGAAGAACTATATCTTTATCTTTCAATTTTGTAAAGATGAAATTATATTATATTAAAGTTACAAAGAAACCAACATGTTTTAAACATAAAAATAATTTTTAAATAAATTGGTTAGAAAAACTATCTAGAATGTTTCAATGTGGTTTGGAATAATTGCATTTTAATAAGCATGAGCACATCGCAAGCAAAGCATGAGCACATCGCAAGCAAAGCATGAGCACATCGCAAGCAAAGCATGAGCACATCGCAAGCAAAGCATGAGCACATCGCAAGCAAAGCATGAGCACATCGCAAGCAAAGCATGAGCACATCGCAAGCAAAGCATGTGCTTATATTTGCACATGCTTACAGAATCCATTAAGGCTGGGATCAAAGGTTGAAATCACGCATTATTTACAAGCAAAAAAGTTATGATTTATATAACTGTCCCTGTAAAAAATCTTCTTTTTTTTTTTTAATTTATATTCATGTACAAATAAGGACAAATGATAACCTCTCTGTAAAGTGAATCACAAATAACTGAAAGGAGGCAAATATTTTAATTTCTTAATGAACATCTCTAGCAATTTATAAATTTGTGTATAAGTGATAGGAAGCGCCTGCTAAAAGTAGGAAAGGGAATCATTCATAGCCTACAGTCACAATACAACCTTTTCACAAAGATAAATTAAAGATAAATTAAAGATAAATTATCATTTTTATATAAAAGAAGAATATGTTCTAATACCTTTCTTTTTCAATCATTTTTTTTTTATTTTATAATCAACTTTTATTTCTTACAATATGTGATTATAGTGTCTGCTTATTAAAAGTACCACTAAATACTGTTAATAGCATTTAACATAAATAACATACAAAACACCTTTTAAATGTTATATAGCATTTAACATAAAACTATAACATTTTTTATATCAAAAGCAAGTGGTTGTTTGAATTTGTCTGTGTGTACAGTTTATGACTATTTTAATACATAAAATATTTGTTTCTTAACTTAAGTTTAGTAAGACAATAACATGCAGAATTTGTTAAAATTATTAGTTTATGAATTTTTTTAAAATAATTTATTGAAATACGATACAGCGCCACCATAAACAATTTTAAACTTTAGAATCATTTTCTAATTTTGAAGTATAGGGGGCTCACTTGTTAATTATTCATAAATCAGGCGTGTTTGTTTTTTGTGATAAAAGGCCATAGTAATATACTGTACTTAATCTCAGTTATTTACAGACAAGCACACGTATACTTATTTCTATGTTTTTTATATGAATATTATATATATTAATAATTATCATTAGACACTACATTTAAACATTTACCACTTATCACTTAAAATAATAACTCTAAAATTATTATTCTAATATTATTTTATTTGCATACGCTGCATGGATGTAGACAAGTTAAAGTTATTAAATTATAAACATTTTGATTTAACTTTGAGTTAAGTATTTATTTTAATTATCATACCATGTCAAAAAAAATACAATAGTTTAATTTAAGTATTCTTTAGTCTATTATGAATTGCCAAATGCAATAAAATTATAACCGACAATAGAGGGCTCACTACTAGAATATTACGCCATCAGAGTGACATTTTGTTTTTTTTCATTATGAGTGTTCATGCAACAAACAATCAAGACAATCAACCATAGTAGAAAAGTCTTATTTAGAAAATAACATTTAGTTAATTTTGAGTGTAAATCTAGCTTAATAGGTAAGACCTGTTAAAATGTATTTTCATGATCGCTATAGCACAGGAAAACCCAATAAATTTAGTGGAAAATAGAGGGTCTTTTTTTATTTTTTATTTTATTTTATGTCTTTAGGCAATGTGGCCAAGGATTACCAATAGTGAATTAATCACTGTCCTATCAGATAGGTGGTAATCCCCCTGATACAGGGGCTATTTTGTGAACCAGTTCACCGGGGTAACCCCCTACTCTTTTCGAATAATGAACTGGGTTCTTTAAAGTGCACACAGGTTATAACTGTATACACTGGACCTACGGTTTATAGTCCTTATCCGAGAAGACTTGTTCCACCACCAGAACTAGGAGCGAGTCGGCCTCGAACTCGGGTCCTTTTTTAAGTTATTATCAGCTTTCATCTCCCCTTAAAGGTCAAGCTGCAACCAACCGGCATTGTCATTTGTCTGTCCACAACAACAGAGGTTGAGGAGGACCACTACACAGAATTAACCAATTGAGGGAGCTATACATTTTTAATTTATTTGTTACACTTATAAGGTATACAAACCACCAAGTACATTATTCGGAAAAAAATACAATATTAACACCAATAGGTGGCTCACTTCAAATTCAAAAACTTCCAAAGAAATTTCAGAAATAATCCGGAATTTGAAATTAAACTAAAAGTGGTGACAAAAAAAAGATAGACCTACTATCCACTGTCTACTATTCTGTACCGACACAAAGTTAAAAATGTCACGGCTTTTAGTGTTTGAAAAATACAATAAAATAATCGAGTATAAAACATAATGATTAAATAATCTTTTATGTATGCATCAATTCTTAATAAAGTGTTAGATTAGAATTTGTTTTATTAGGGGAACATTTTCTCGTGGAACGAGGGGTAGTACAGTCCCTCTTTAGATGTCCTTTTGATAGGGGCTTTATTGTATTGATATACACAATAGGTTGTAAGATCACCAACCCCTATTGAGGAGACACAAAGAATAAGGCAACACTAGTTTACCTGGTTCTGATAGGGGCTCTACCGAATTGCTTACTGGTCTATTCAGCCTCTGTGACAGACGAACAGGCAGCGTTTGGTGGCAGCACTTGACACAAAGGGACTCTTCTTTGGGGAGATGATTCATAGATTAGATTCATAGATTCATACTTTATTCTCATCCATTGCTGGAAATTCCATTGCTTGCATTAAAAATTACATTACAACAATTGAAATTAAATTACAAAAAAACATATTACCTTACATTATTACATTAAAAGTTGTGGTATGTGTCGTCCACACCTGTAGGCAATTCAGCCCAGTAGGCTGCAAGTCGCAGGTTATTCCTCCCTTTACATATACATTACAAGACTTTCCTTTTCCAACAAGCTTTTCATTAATTTATCATTTCCTGCTTTTATTTTTGATGTAAAGCGCAGTAAGAGCCTGCTTATATGCGCTATATAAGAACGGACTATTATTATTAATTTTTATGTCTAAGAACAATAACAATATTATCTGATTTGAATAAACAAAGTATTCAAATAATAGAACAGAATAAAGTTAAACTGCATATTAAATTAACTCCTTATAATACCTTTCACACATAAAATAATTATAATAATACGGTTGTAAAATTTCAATATACATATTTAAAATAAAACTCACCAAAATACACAGAAAATGATTGTAATCAAATCCACGATCATCGCCCATATCTGACGAGCAATTTGCACCTTACATCGCCAAAGACAAAAGGATTTTAATATAATGGCATGCTCATGAATATGCATGATTTGATTAATGAGCTTATTATTAGAGTAGTAGTAGTAGTAGGCAATTCTTCTTGTGTCATAGGTGGCATAATAAATGTAATTAAGTCATGGATATTATTAAGTAAGTCTTACTGTTGTTATTAGGTTTATGAGTGTTGATTCAGACTTGGAGACCCACATGATTTAGTTCGATTTTGGAAATCCTGTCTCTCTCTATTGTTTGTTTTTTGTTTTTTATATCTGAGACAAAATAAATGAAATGAAATGTTAAAAGATAGTGGCTTCAGAATGCATGTTTTAGAGTGTGTTTATGTAAATGGGGTGAGAAAATATTTATTCTTTTTCACACTTTAGTACAAATGTTGTTAAAGTGGTACAGTTAAAAAGAACAAGTACATACTGTATACTGCTTATGACCACATAGTACCTCAAGATGTCTGGCTATGAAATTTGGCTGAAATATATTCAATCAATCAATCAATCATTCAATAAATTAATCAATAATTCATTCTAAATCAATGTGTATTCTATAAAACTTAGGTTTATGTACAACATCATCAAAAGTTATGAAAAAGAAAAACTCGAAATAAGCAAGCTTTTATAAGGAGACCCTTGTCTGAATCTGTCCTACAAGGAGTGGGATAATATTCTAGCATGAGATTATAATTGGTCATAGGGTAGTATAACAAGTTGTAAAAATATTCTTTTAAATATTTCGTGTCAATTATTGTTTAAATACTGTTTGCTGCCCTCTATGAAAGTGATTGATTTGAAGCAGTAACGTCTTGAATATTATAATCTATTTATAAATATGTACAATATTATGAAGCTATAGGAAAAAGAGGAAGGAGGTAGACGATGCGAGGGGGGGGGGGGGGGTGAGTTGTTATCTTACCTAATAAATGCTGCAGTACCCAAACATGCAAACATGAAATAAGTATTAATCCTAGCAGTTGATTTCAACCCGACCACTTTTACTTTTACCCAAAAAAATAGATAGAAAAAAATTATCTTTATCTGATAAAAACGTTTTTATCTCAAATTGAATTTCAACAGGCTTGCGGTTAAATTTAGCAGTTTATTTTGTGTTCTTTATAAGCGAAATCATCATTTTTTAAATGTTTTTTTTTTATTTTTAAAAAGTTAATAAAAATAATCAAAACTACAAATTCAAAGTTTGGTTTTATACACATACATCTTTATTTTTTCTATGTTTTGGGGGCGGGATATAACTTTAAAGATGGTATTGTCTCCCAAAATCATAAAAATAAATATTAAATATTTATTTTTCATGATGAATTTTATAAAACCGGAATTGGAATAGGAAAAGTTTTAATGTTATTGCCTTCCACAGGAAAAAACAAACAAAAAAAGAATGATTTCACTTTTAAAAGACAAAATAAATAGTTAAATTTAACCAAGAACCTATTATCTGATACTTACAGACAAAAGGACTATTTTTACTATTTTTTCCTATAAATTACAGTTTTTTAGGTAAATAATGGTATTGTGACTTTGGCATATCCAACAAAATAATTTTATTTTATTTTATTTTATCAAAACCAACAGCGATAAATACCGCCACTAACAGGTTTGAAACATAAAATACAACATCAAAAACGGTTAACAATAAAATACAGATAAAATATATAATATATATATAACATAGATCGGCATGCCATAAACAATTTCAATTAATCAAACAGGTTATGCAGGCTGTTCAAGAAGTGAACACATAATCGTCCTCTTAAAATAACCAAGTCTATCATTAAAAATATCGATATGATTGCTATTTAGATTATTAAATGTATAAGGTAGTCTATGAAAAAGTCCCCTCTTAGTACAGTCGACACGGCTAAAAGGAATATTCAATAAATGTCTATTTCGTGTACGACCAGGAACATTTAAACTAAATAGTGAAATTAATGAACAGTCATATTTAGAATTTAAAATATTATATAAAAAAACCATATCAGATAATGTAAAAACAGGGAGACAATATATCGTTAAATTAAAACAAATAATAATAATATCCCAAAAAAATGTTACAGTCTTCAACATTTTTAAATGAATATTAAACTAAACTAAAAAATCAAACATTAAAAAACACCATACGTCAACAATACGAATGAAAAAATAAATCTGAAACAATCAAATTATCTATTTTGGTTTCTATCACTGGAGAACAATAGCCATCATTTTTATCAGACCATCGAGCAAACAAAGACCCAAGTGCTCCGAGCAATGCTAGACAAAAGGATAAGTCTTCGCCATGGAAACAATGACCAGTATGTAGGGGTTACACACTACGCAGTTAGGAAATCCCTTTGTAAACATTACAAGTTTCTTATTAAAATGTTAATTAACTAAAATAAAGACATTGAACTAATAAAAAGAATGTTTTTTTTTCATTCTTTTGTGACTTCATTCCTAGCTTTCTACCCCTTGCCTACAATTAATTCCCAAAAAAAAACAAATTTATCAGTAAACAAAATAATATTTATAAACGTTTTTTTGTATTTTTTGAAATAGAGATGGATGAGAAGGGGAATATAATCCTATTAATCTTCCTCCACTTTTTTTGCTGATACTTAAGTTTGTACTTAAATATCTTAATGTAACATATGTACATATTTATGGTGATGATCGTGAGAAGTATGTAGATTGGCAAACATTAGGGAGTTCCTATCATGTATGTAAGGATGACCATCAGCAGATACCTAGAAACAATTTAGATTTAGGCGGTAGGCATGCAGGATGTGTGAGACCTACCGATAATAAACGCTATATTGCACTATATGGAGAGAATTATAATATTCTATTTTCATGATTAATATAACTAGTAATCAAGCCACATCTCAAAATTATGTTTTTTCATACCCATTTTAATGGGAATAACAGTTTTGTAGTACTGAGCATACTACTGAAAAATAGCAACCAATACAAAAAATACCATCAAACTATTTATTTATTGTAAATAATTTTAATAATAATATTAATAACCACTAGACTAGTAGTAGTATAACAACAAGTGGCCCAGTCCCCTTATAAATATAAATTCGACGAAATTCGGCAACATGCCTTGAAAACTGAAATAGAAAATCAAATTAAGTCTTGTCTAACTAAGCCCACTTGATTCCAAAGTAACCAGGAAGTGCCAGGTTGCTCAGGGCACCGGATCCGGAAGCAGCCTTCCTCCGGGGAAGTGGGAGGATAAAAGAACAGTCAACCTGCCTAGTGCTGGCCTGGCAGTGGCAGCCTTGCTTCTTTTTTTTCGTTTCATTTCAATACAAAATATACTCACCTAGCCTTCATTCTGTTTGTAAAGATGGTGTATAATTAACTTCTATAACAATTGATGACAAAAATGTCGTATAAGTATATTATTGTCACCCAACATTCAATTGTTTTTTGCGGCCAAACAACAAACACTGAACTCGTCACCAAAACCATGTATTTAAATTATTTTATCCACTAATGTTTATATATTCCATTCCATTCATTCCAAGGTACCAAAATTGTAAGAAGAAACATGTAAATAAACAATTAATATTCCTTGATATAAAGTTCCATGTGGTTACAAAGAAGTCGTAGACAAGGCTGGGGATAACCCACGTTTCTTCTGATTACACAACAAAAACATGTGGCCACCATTCGTAATAAAAAAGGATTTTACCACAAAGCGTGTCCCAATCTCCCGCCACTGGCTTTGTTGTTCTTTGTTCAGTCATTGAACTCGACCGTAAGCAGTCAAAGAAACACTCCGATTGGTCAATCGAGATAAAACCCTTATCAGTGATTGGTTATTTCTTTCAATCATCAGTCGCAGACTATAAGTTAAGTACGCTACATGTGCGATACGCGCTGGCAAACAACAGAAAAACTCAACGTTTTCAGAGCGATAGAAATATTAATATGAGAAATTGTAATGTTTCGCGTGTAGAGAGTTATTGTTAGGGCTCGGGTGGTGAAGGAAAATACGGGAAGACAAAGGAAATATGTAAAGATTTAAACAAAGGAAAGGGAATACGACGAACAACGGACAACCATGGCTTTGTCTCACATTTTGTTATGCAATATTATTTTTGTTTGTAATAATCATCATTATATTTTTTTGTCTGTTTTGGATTCAACATCTAGCACAGGTCTTTTATATATCTGTTTTTTAAATTGAATAAATAAATAAATAAAATATTAATAAATAAATAATATTAATATAGCAGGATTTTTAACGACTAAATTATAAAATTGTATTACCTAGAAATATTGGTTATTATTGGTAATTAACTCGTTTGTCTCATCTTCAGCAATGGGTCTATAGAGAGGTGGGCCAGGGGACCGTATTATACATTTAGGTCACAATTCCGACACTACCTTTTAAAGTTGTAGGCCGCCTTCAAATAATAACCAACACATGTTTTCCGATGTCATAAATTTATTTACAACTATAGCATTTTAATGTTGTACAATGATCTGAGCACATTTCAAAATAAAACAAAATATTTATGTTGTGCGTTGGTAAAGTTATGCTAAAATAGTTATTATATAAGCTGTAGCAGAAATTACAAAAGCTTCTTAATTTCGTCGTAGAGAACCAAGACTAATGCTCCGCCAGTTCCCCTCAATACGTTTGAGAACGCACCTTTGAAGAAGGCCCCACTACCTTCGGTCTTGAGGATCTTGGCCCAGCAGTCAAGAGTTCCCTTGTAGATGACGTCTTTGCGACCACTCTGCATCATCATACGTCGACGTACTGTATCGAACGGATAAGACAAGATACCAGCGCCAGTGGTCACCACTTGAGCTATCATCCAAGACACGACGATCGGTGTGTTCTTCGGATCTGGCAGCATACCTTTAACGGTGTCGTAAGTGCCGAAGTAGGCTGCACGGTAGATGATGATACCTTGGACGGACACACCGAATCCCCGATACAGACCAAGAATACCATCGGATTTTGCTATCTTTGTCAGACAATCTCCAAGTCCTTTAAATTCACGTCCACCTCCTGCCTTTCCAACATCAGCGGCAAGACGTGTTCTGGCGAAATCCAACGGGTAAACGAAGCAAAGTGACGTTGCACCAGCTGCACCTCCAGAAGCAAGATTACCCATAAAATACCGCGCGAATTGTGTGTTCTTGTCGACCCCACCCAAGAATATCCGCTTGTACTTGTCTTTAAAGGCAAAGTTAAGAGCCTGAGTTGGGAAATATCGGATGACGTTGGCCAAGTTCCCACGCCATAATGACGTAAATCCTTGCTCTTTGGTGACGCGCTTAAAGCAGTCCAATATACCTTTATATTGGTCTTCGGGCTTGATCTGTTTTGAGACGGCCTGGACCTGTACAATCAACAGAATAAAGTATGATTATAAAACTGTTATGGGCCTAAGCCTAGGCCCCTAACTAGGCCTAGGCCTAGGAGGCCTAGATTAGCCTCTAGCTATTAAAAATAAAAAGGATAAAAAGAATTATTAGGCAAGGCCTAGGCTAGGCTAGCTAGCAGGCATAGGGCCTAGGAGGCAGGCCTAGGCAAAGCAACATTTGCAAAAAAAAGATAAAAAGAAACACAATAACCAAAACAAAAGTAACTTAAAAGTTGCTGTAGGTAGAAGAAAAAAGCAGAGAAGCCTAGGGCTAGCCTACCTGAAGAAGTAACTTAACACGTTCGATTGGTGCTACTGCTGTCTTTGATATTGCTGCTGCGCAACCACCAGCCAGTAAGTCTTTAACAAATCCTGTAGCGTCAAAGCCTCCCATGATTGTATTTTTTAGGTCCTAATTGTCTGATTTTAAATGACAAGAGATATCACCGCCGAAGCCGTTTGCTTGATCTGCTGCTTAACTATTATAATGCGTTTATGACGCGTATAAATAATAATACAAACAATGCATGCATCAAAATGTTGCGCGCGAAATGATTCGCGTAGAACTTAATGCGCTTCCGAATCATCCACGCACACGCACACATTTTATTACGGGAGCACACGTCGTAAACTAATTAACTGACTAATTAATTGATTGATTGTTTTTATTGTAATACATTGTAAACATTATTGTTTTTTTTTAATATTTGTTTTTTTTTATATAATTTGTTGCATAATAAAAAAAAAAGACATAATCTCTGTAAAAATATATTAATTAGAGTACATATATGCCTAATAATATAACATAGGATGTTTAGAAATGACCATTTTAAAAGACACACATCTTTCCCAAAACTGTAAAAAACACACACAATTTAATTATTGATAAATAAATATTCCTTTATTAACCAGATAAAAAATATATACACGGAAAATAAATAATTTAGCTCCTACAAAATATTATCTGGCGCTCATCCACTGTCACATTCCTCCCACTTATTCTCCAAACTCAATCTTCTCAAACTCTCGGACATTAACCTATCCCAGCAAGGTGTCTTTGTTTTTTTGGCCACTCACTCACTTCTCCCTTGCCATCTTAACGACCTTTTCGCTCCTAATAATACCGTTCATAAATATTATACTAGAACAAGAAATAACATATATATCCCTAACCATAACACCAATTATTTTCAACATAGCATTAGATATTCTGGACCTCTATTGTTTAACAATTTACCCCCCTCAATTTCCTGTGCTGCTAACCGCTATTCATTCAATAATAACATAAAAAATTACCTCTTGTCTCATTACTGATCGATCTGTTTGATATGGTCGTTGTTTCCATGTTCCGTGACTTGCTATCTTTATTATTCAATTGTCATCATATTCGCTATATGCCATGCAGCTGTACTTTTTTCTGTTCTTTTTTTATTTTTTATTCCAACTTTTATCTACTGGTTTTATATATATTTTGTATTTCTTTATTGTTTAAAAATTTATTTTCTTTATTTATATTTTTTTTTTTTTCTTCTCTTAATTTAAATATTTTGTAAAGGCAATCCCGTCACAAGATTGTAATCTTTTTGGGATTTGCCTTCGTCCATTTTCTTGTTTTATCACTTGCCATTTTGTTTTTGTTACTTTTGTCTTTTGGACGTGAATAAATGTTCCTTGAATTGAATTGAATTGAATCTAAATCTATAAACGACGAAAATGTATATTTCGCCCGATGCAAAATAGCGCGATCGCAATAAAACACGACCGATTTCAAACGCGACCGATATCATCAGAAGTATTAAGCTCTAGCGGCGCGCCATACAAAATGCCGGAATTGATTTTAAACGTAACCTTTGTCCGTCATGTCATATTCATATCATTGTTTAATGCTCCAATCAGAATCCGCGCCAACGCCCTATTTTCGCGCCGCGGCTCTAGCCAGCTATGTCCCAGGAGGACACATTCATTAATAAGCTGTTTCATAGCGGTAGCTTTAGTATCTAAGGCTGACAGTTTTGTGAATTTGGAAACTCGACTATAATTTATAGGTAGCTGCTGGACCCAAAAAACGTCTGGGAGAAGAGAGTCTATATGAAAGCCTTTGCTGATAATACAGTATTATTGAGATGTAGACGGAAATCTGTAAAATCTTGTTCAATAAATAATAACTTCGTTTTTGCTGTCAACCAGGCCGGTATTATAATAAATCACTGTCAAATAATCATTCGATAATGGTCAAAACTTTATTTTGGCTCTGTCAACATAAAGGGAGGTATTTACAATAACTTTCTTTTGACTGTCAATCTAGGCCAATGTTATAATAATACGCCGTCAGATATTAAATCATTGAAACAGTCCTGGTAAATTTTTTGTTGGTTATCAGATGCCCGGGGGGTCCAATCAATTATCGTCAGAAGGTGAACAATCAGTCTAGGTAGCAGCAGCAGATTATTAGGAACGCCTGCTCCATTAATTAATCCAGAAAAAGGTTTGTACATTATCTATTTGTTTATTAGCCTTCTCCTAACACAATTATATTTTCTTTAAAAAAAGGTTTTATAAGTGGTTTGAACATTTATGATAGTAATGTCACAGTTCTGTGTCTGGACGCAACTTCATAGACCTACTAGTTATATTATTCATATTAACTGATACTTACTCTTCATTTACCGTAAAGTTCAGTTTTAATGAAATATATAATATAAATTGGCTTCGTAACAATTAATTAGTGTTGAAAAGGTTAGTTTTTTGGTGATAGGTGAAAATGACATGTAACTTCGTAATCAATTTATTTTTTTTTGTATAAAGGCCCAATTACACTATGACGATAACGACGGATGATAAATATATAGCATGCATTTTTTTTACATAAACCAAAAGAAATTAGAAAGGTTTTCGTTCTAGACCTATAGGATAATCATTTATGCTGCCTTTGATAAAAATAATGTTTTTCAAATTCCAATCAAATGACGTCATGATAAATAAAAACAATAAAATCGCTGTATTGTCACGATATTATTGGTCTTACTAATCATGACGTCATTTGATTGGACGTGTGAAAATATAATTTTCATCAAAGGAATTGTTTATATTTCTTTTGGGTTATGTATTAAAATTGCACATTTGTCTATTTATCGTCGATCGTTATCGTCCTAGTGTATGGGCTTTATGCTGTAAATGTTCAATTAATTGATCATTCCGTTTTCATTTTATTAGTTGGACTCTTGCACAGTTGCTGCCTAATCGTTGTTGTGTAATATCATTTCGAACCATATTAAAATCATAAAGAGATTCATATTCCTTAACATGTGGCTGTTATTATACAATTGAAAGCAAAACCCGTTGAATCTCAAATCATTAGGACTAGAAATTTGGCTTATCAATCAAATAAATACTTTCGTTCAAAATGAAACTCCAACCTCTCTAAAAGATTGAACTCGAAAACGGACCGTTTTTTTTTAATTGGGTATGTTGAAACATTTCAATATTCATTTAAAAAAGTACATTAATTGTGGTATTGATCAGTGGCTATAGAGGCGTAAAAACCCTCGGTCAATATCATGTAAAATGCACTGTGGAAGGGTCATTATTAAGACTGAAAAATTGGGCTTATCAACAAATAAATACTTTCGTTCAAAATGTAAAATCAAGGCTGAAAAATTGGCTTATCAACAACAAAATATTTTATTATTAGACGCGATAACATCAAGGATAATCAGTATAATTATTAATATAGCCACTGTTACTAGTTTTATTCTACATGCTAAAGTAAATAAAAATCCACTAGAAAACAAACAAGTCTGAATGTTATGCTTATTAGCCATGTTATGTTTGTTACTGTAGGCCTATGATTGTTTGCAATGTCCACATATTATTTCCGTGGGCATATCCATAGTGTATCACTCACAAAAAAGACGTGTGAGGTTCTTTCTTTAGATTTTGAAGAATGATTTGTGTTACAAGATATCAGCTAACGCCATGGGACCCTTGGCTTATCAATGAATAATAAATACAGTACTACTTTCGTTCAATTGAAATCGGAATCTGACCGTTTCATTAAATTGGGTGTGATTAGGCCTAAACATATAATAATTTATTAAAAAGGTACAATAAAAACAAATGCATCAGAGGAGGCGTAAAGAACCCACGGTCAATATCATGTAAAATATATATGGTATAAGCACTGTGGAAGGGGTCATTATTATTAAACTGGAAATTCGGCTTATCAACAAATAAATACTTTCGTTTAAAATGTAAAATAAGACTGCAAAATTGGGCTTATCAACAAATGAAATATTTTTTTTCAAAATGTAAAATTAAGACTGGAAAATTGGGCTTATAAACAAATAAATACTTTTTTCAAAATGTAAGAAAACATTTTTTAAATATAATCCTTAAGCTCTGTCTATACTATCAAACTAAATATGATGTGCCCATATTTTATAGACATGACGATGTCCACTACGATATTCGGGCATATCTCTACCATATTTGGGCACATCACACTTTTTTTGTTAAACTAGTTGAGAAATAATGGTATAACGCGATTTGGTGATAGGTTATCAATAATACAACCCATATACTATTATTATAAATACCTATTACAAATCCATTCATATAACTTTTCATCGTCGCGAACCGAAAATGTATAAATGTTATTCTACAGACAGTAATTATATATGCAAAAGCCATATTATTATTATTATCAATACCTAAATGCGATAGTAATAACCACATAAACATAAATTATACCCAATACAAGTTTGTGCGTTTAATTCTAGAAAGAAATGACTGTGCTGACAGGCCAATGACATAAATCACAAGTAAAGTCCCAATTGTTCACTTGCGTTTTGATTGGCCGACCTATTATATTAGATTAATGAAGACTGTCCAGTCAAAAAGTTACGCGGCGTTTTTTGTAAGAAATATTTCTTGTTTCATCCTAGTTTATTAGCCTGAAAGAACTCATTAAGAATGAAAATTTAACATAGCACAGAAGAAGAAGAACATTTGTCTTCTTTAAAGAGGGAACAGACCACAATACCATAATAGAAAATCATTGACAGTATGTAAACAATTCTATTTTCAGAAATGAAGATAGAAAATTGAATCGACAACATGGCAACAGGTAACAAACAATCAACGGTGTTTTTGACTGTCTTTTTTTTTTAAATCAAAGATGTATTGTCCCCCAATAAAAATGAAATTTGAATTTTAATTAAATCAGACTTTAAATATCTAGGCAATCTACCATTTTGAGTGAAACTATTGCAAACAAAGATTTGTTTTTATGGTCACATATAATGAGGAGATCAAAATTTGAGCATCACACCTCTGTCACTCATCCCAAATATAAATATGTACATTCTGAGCAAATTATTGAAAAAAAATCAACTCTCCTTAGCGGTTTTCGACATGGGAACCTGTAATTTCACCCCTTAATTTGCATATTTTATGTAATTTGTACTACTAATTTGCATAGGGCCTACTTTAGAGGTGAGTGATACAAGTGTGATTTTGAGATTTACTTAACAGTCCTATGTTGGCTATTAGAAATTAGTCATTTGAGGGCAGAACAAAGTCTTTACAGATATTTTAATTTCATTATACTGTATATGCAATATTAAGAATGGGGTCGAGGGTCAAATGCCTTACTTCCGATTATTTTTTGGTAAAATGTTTCATTATAGCAAATATAAATATGTACATTCATAATATGTCTGAAAAAAATTTGTATATTTCATGTTTTTTATTTTGTTTATTTATTCAATTTCTGCCATATACAATACAAAAAAAAATACAAAACGAAATATAAAAGGCAAGGAAAAACCAAACAGGTACTAAACATGTATGCTAGTTGGTCACCCCAGAACAGTGCACAGAAATAAAAAAAATGACATTCTACAATAAAGCATCTATTATGCGACCAACTACACAAATTTTCAACATCAAAATTATTTTTAAAATAAGTATTGATGATTATTTATTAATTTATAATTTTAAATAGTTTATCACTTTAAGTGCTGGTCTAAAAGTATATGACCATATAAGGAAATATTTTTCATAATTCTCAAAAAGAAACCAGGAAGCAAGTAGACTAAAACAACACATAAATATTACCGCAATTTGATAAATTTCTGGAAACTAATCGGGAAGAGATTAAATTTGAAACTTGTATTGTTATTTCATTTTTCCTTTGAGGAATTTATCTTAACCAAAATTATTGAAAACTGCACAACTACATGATAAACTATTTTTATCGAGAAAAATTAAGAAAGAAAATGAAGTAGTAATATGGGAAAGGAATAGGTTGTATTATATATAACATATTACAATATGGTAATCCATGCTTTACAGCATAACATGTTGTAAGTCTAGAGACTTGATTTTACAGTATATACTAAAAAATAATCCAATTAAGAAAATTACAATTTTATAAATTTCTGATAATATATATTCTCTTTTAAATGATCGACCACCAACTCTCGAAGGGACCGCTTTTCATAATCGACCACCTCTCTTAACGACCACCCCGGCTCTTAAGTATCGTAACCACCTACTCTTATGTAACCACCTCTTTGAAAGGACCACTAACTCTCGGGAGTTTCCTCTTTGATGTTTGCCATCAATGTTGTTTTCGGTCGTTGGTCTTTCGCTGAGTCTCTCTGAGTGCGATACTAGCTGATGTATTTTCATTTAATCGGAGGATACCATGTCAGCCTTCTTTTCTTTACATCCTTACTCCACTCAATAAGTGATTTTATTTATCATATTGAGAAAAAATCCTGTTTAATGTGCAGCATTTCCCTCAGTGAATCTTGAGATTGTAAATGCTAGCTTAATTATGTCAACTAACACTAATAAGAGAGTCTGTTTACAGTGATATTTTTATTGCTGTTTGACAATCAGCCAGAATGTACTTCTTAGTATTGTTAACCGTAGAGAATATCATCATAAGTATAGCTCTAGCAGCGCGCCATACAACATACCGGAAGTTGATTTTAAACGTAACGTAACCTTTGTCCATCGTACCATTGTTTAATGCCCTATGGAGGAAATACTACTGTAGTTACCAGATTTCCTCTATGAATCAGCGCAAACACCCTATTTTATAAGCCTAGTTTATTAGCCTGAGAGAACTCGTGAATATTGAGCACGGGATTGAGCAAGGAAGTAGAAGAACATTAGTCTTCTTAAAATAAAGAGGGAACAGACCACAACACCATTATATTCTGTAAGTAGACTTTCTTTTCTGCTAAAGGAGCCTCAGAGCGACTTATTTGTTTGGCTAATTTTGAACATTACATTGAGCACTCTATTAATTGCGATCAACTATATCGTGTCAACCAAGTTTTAAAGATAATTATTGTCCCTCTGAAAAATATTTTTTATTTCAAATTTGTTTTTGAATGTGTCATTTTATTGTCGCATAATAGTTATTCACGTTAAGTAAACAATTATTTACCTGAAAAAACGTAATTTAAAGCAAAAAAATACTTACATTTTTCTGTCAGACAATGGTTTTTTGGTTATAATTAAACGTTTCCTTTCTCTTTTTGTACGTGAATAAATATAATTTTTTTTGTTACAGAAGTGAATAACTTGTATTTGAAGTAAAATACAACAAGAATTTATACTTTGATATGAAACAGACTTAATTTCTGTCACTTTAGTTTATTTTATGGCTAAGGTCAAGTCTGGGGGTCGCTTTATCAAGCCTATAAAGTGTGAAAAACGTTAAGAAACTGTTTAGATAATATTTCAATGATTTTCTGACAGCGAATTACAGTATTATAATATCAGTCTAGATTGTCAGTCAAATAGGAGTCATTGTAAATACCAGAAATGCTTTGGGATTTGTAATTTAGCATGACCTGTCCTAGTTTACAAAACAAAAACGTCGGCCTCTAGAACTATAACTGCTTGCTTTCAGCTTCTGAATGAGTAGTCCTCTTGGGACGTAGCTGGCTAAAGCAGCAGCGTGAAAAACATTGACAGCATGTAAACAATTCTATTTTCAGAAATGAAGATAGAAAATTGAATTGACAACATGGCAACAGGTAATAAACATTAAGCAGTGTTTAACACAAATGATATTTGTAAATGTGCTTTAGATGAACAGTTTTATACAGGTTTTATTTTGTATTTAAGATGTATTGTCCGCCAAAAACATAAAAATGAAGATTAATTATATCAGACTTTGAATATGTTATTTTGTAGTTGTAATAAAATTAATCACTTCCGTAGAAAAAAAAACCTGAAAAAATAATAATTTCACTTATAAAATGACCAAATAAATGGTTAAATTCAACCAAAAACCCATTGGCTTTTGAAATATATATTTATACTGGGTAACCTCTTCAGTCAAAGACTGGTCTCCCAGAGGGCCCAGTTGGTGATCAGTGGCTGTGATGTACTAATACACCGGCGTAACCCCCAGCTACTCGTCTCGAAAGATGTACTAGGTTCTTTAAAGTGCACACGAGCTAGATGTGTACACTGGACCTACGGTTTATAGTCCTTATCCGAGAAGACTCGTTCTACCACCAGAACCATGGAGTAAGTGAGCCTCGAACCCCTGCCGATGTTATGGCTGGCAGCCAATTTGACCTTTTTTTGCTTTAAATTACAGTTTTTTCAGGTAAAAACATTTTTTTTCGATCCAAATTTGGTCAAGATGAAACTATTAAAATTAAAATGGCAAATTCAACCAAAATGCATCTTTAATGTATTGAAATATTTTTATTTTGTCATCATTTGTTGTCATTGTTTTGCCAGACAAAACTGAATGTGATGAAGACCTTAAAGAAAAGTTCCGACTTTTAACATTTCAACTTGGCAAACACTATGATGGTCGATATTTTAAGTGGTTGAGATTCTGCCTGCATGGGTACATACCATTAGGAGACCTTGATTGCGATGATGTTACAGCAATGAGTTTATTTAATGAACTTCAACGAACCGGTGAAATCACACCGCATAAAGTCAGGCTTTTGCTCGACATAGCTAAACTGACAGGTTTCAGTGAAGCTGTAGGTCAAATTAACCAGTATATGGCAGATAACAATGTTCAACTAGTTGATGAGGAGACGCTGTCAGCATCTCGTAAAGAACTGTTCCATACCATAAGACAAATTGGACAAGATGAGTTGAAGAAAGTTATTCATAATTATGATGAACTGAATAAATTTGAATTCACAAATATATGGGATGCCGTATTCATACTAGATAAAGGAAACCTTTTAAGTACATCTTCAAACATTACTAGGTTTACAGATTGTCTTGGACAATCTGTACAGGATAGACGAGGAGGTATGTATTTCATTTTCTTTCACTGTATGTAAAATAAAATTTTCCGGACACAAATAAGTGTGTAAACTAGGCATCATAGTTTTCCATTGTTGTAGTATAAACAGGAAAGAGAGGTTAATTAGTGTATAATTTTTTTATTTAACACAATATGTATTCAATATGAGAGATCATAAGCCTCGTCATAGTTGGGATACTTTTTGACACAGTCAATACAAAAACAAATATTGAGTGCCTTATTGCGTAGGCTTGTTATTGGATTGAATACTCATTAAAAAAAAGTTGGCCTCCAACCCAACAGATGATAACATTTGTAATTTCCAAACGGATGCTGAACTAGCCATGACTATCAAATAGGCATTTAGGTTGGACCAGGGCTGGCTTAAAATATAATCATTTTTTCTTTCTTATTTAAACAGAGGAAAGGCCGACCACCAGTAGTAGGTCTAACAATGAACGAGGAATACAAAACAAGGATAGGCCTAACAGGGGCGGATCTAAAATGAAAAAAAGGAAGAGGCGACCGAACAGGTCAGAAACAGGTATTGTATTTACAGTACAGTATATACATTAACCATATAATATAATGTACAATTCAATTTGAATAAAATTTAAAACCATGTAACACGAGAAACCCCTCCTTTTCCCTCGAAAAGATCTGCGGGAGTGTATTAGCACTACGGCCAACCCCTGCCCAGGGCACATCCTAGGGGAACAGAGACACGTTTAATGTTCATAATGGTTGATCTTTTTTTCCCATCACAACACAAATAATTAATATTAGTTTATAATCGTTATTAATACAAAAAGGGAATTATTATTATTACATTAATTGCAATATAACTTGACTACTTAAATGGGAATAATTCTGCAATGAAAACTGTATTTTTATATTATGAAATTTATAATTATTCTGAATTAATTCTTCCAATCACTGATTTTTCGCGTGGTAAAATATTTATCTATTTCTAATTTATCATTAAACAGTAAATGTGCCGAACACTAGTAACGAAGAACAAGGAACGCAAAAAGAGTTTAAATCAGAAACAGGTTAGTTATTAAAATGTACTGTATACAATTTCTCCCATTAGGCCTAAGATGTTTTTTATGCGGGAGAATAATTGTTGTAAATTCAGATTTATTCTTATTGTAGTAAGTAGTAAAAGGTCAGTTTGATAATAAATATTATGACACTTATTATTTATTTATTTATTTATCAAACAGGAGATGTGCCGACTATTACTAGTAACAAAAAACCAGGAACGCGAAAAAGGTTTGAATCAGAAACAGGTTAGTTTTTAAAATGTTACGTATAATTTTTCTTTCATAATGAGGTTTTTTATGCGGTAGAATATTTATTGTGTTGTAAATCAGATATATGCTTATTATTTATGTGTATTTATCAAGCAGGAGATATTCCGACTACTACTAGTAACAAAGAACAAGTAATGCAAAAAAAGGTTGAATCAGAAAGGCCGGCCACCAGTAGTAGGTCTAACAACGAACAAGGAATACAGAAAAAGGATAAAAGAGGTGGATACAAAATGAAAAAAAGAAGAGGGAAGAAGAAGCAACCGAACAGGTCTGAGTCAGAAACAGGTATTGTATTTACAGTATATACATTAACCATGTAATATATTGTACAATTTAATCTGATTAAAATGTACAACCATGTAACACAAGAAACACCTACTTTGGGACGCCTCTATTAAGGGGACACTTTTTCCTCAAAATGATCTGGGGGCGTGTTTTAACACTACAGCCAACCCCTGCCCAGGGGACATCCTAGAGAACAGAGACATGTTTTAATGTTCATAATGGTTGATCTTTTTTTCCATCACAAAACAAATAATTAATATTAATTATTAATCGTTATTAATACAAAATGGATATCATAATAATTATGATACTTTCTTTGGCTTGCAAGAAGTTTCAAATCTCAATTTCTTGAGTTCATATCAATTAGTGTTTTTGTGGTAGGCCTATATTAATTTTTTTTTTTCGCGAAAACCCTATAAATTGGAAATTATTATCCCCAAGTAAACTAGTAGTAACAAAAGAATGCGAAGACACACAGGTTAGTTACCACTATATTGGGATGTAGGACATTAACAAAATGATTTCATTGTGTTGGGATGTAGGACATACAGTAACAAAATGATTTCATTGTGTTGGGATGTAGGACATACAGTAACAAAATGATTTCATTGTGTTGGGATGTAGGACATACAGTAACAAAATGATTTCATTGTGTTGGTAATGTGTATAGAATGGACATATTATTTTACATATGAATGTTATGCTGAATTGCGCTCCTAAAATTAGGCCTAATTTAGATTGTTTTCTGTTTATTCATTAAACAGTCGACGTGTTGACGACCAATAGTAACAAAGGAACGCAAAACGAAGTTAAATCAGAAACATGTTAGTTACTGTTACTGTTATGAGGCCTAGAGATATACATTATTTAAATATTTGTTTTTGTATTTAACTGATGTGTTTCTTAAAGCAATGATTGCCACTAGAACACAACGTGATTTGACACACTACAAAATAATATATACTTATTTATTGTTAATTCAGATTTTTCCCGTTTGTTTTACTACACAGAGGAAGTGTCGCCGACTAGTGGTGGTAGGTCTAACGAAGGAACACCAAAAGAAGTTAAATCAGAAACTGGTCAGTTAGCGATTAACAATAATAATATTACAATTCAATGGGAGGCATTCTGAATTTATGCTCTCAGTAAAATGTATCTAATCTCAAATTTTAATGCATATTTAGTCTTGTTGTTTGTTTTGGTTTATAACAAAGTTTCCGACTACTGTATGTCAGTAAAGAAATTGAAGTTTTCTTCTTCTGATTGATTTCAAATTGTGTTTGTCGCCCTCTATATACAGGCCCGTTATTAAAAGGAAAACGTTTTGGTGAAAAACTACCTTGCAATAATAACTTGACTACTTAAATGGGGAAATATCTGCAATTAAAACTGTATTTCTTTATATTAGAATTGTATTTCTATATTATTAAGGTATTTATATCGTCAGGCTAGTTGCTTGGACAAAAATACGAAAAAACTGTTATGCTCTGCCTTAATTTGATTAGTTTGACTATTGTGCTTCGACTTGGTATGAAGGTATTGACAAAGTTTTGAAGCAAAAACTACAGACCACTCAGAACAAATTTGTGCGTTTTATTTACGGTTTCGGACCACGATCTCATATTGGTCAGAAGGAGTTATCAGACATTGGCATGCTTAAGGTGGAAAGTAGAGTAAAATTTCTCAGGCTTTGTAATGTTCATAAAATTGTCAATAACAATGCAGCTCCTTATCTATCTGAACATTTCTCACGGACATCCACAATCCACACACATAACACACGCCAACGTAATGTTAATCTGGTTTTACCTCTACTTAAAGGAAATAAACAGTCTCATTCTACTTTTTTCTTCTCTGCTATCAAAGACTGGAACGCTCTTCCATCAAACTTAAAATTAATTTCCAACTTAACTACCTTCAAATCTCATATTAAAAAACATTTTGAACGCAATATTTTATATTTAGAATAATTTTGATAACTATAATGGTCTTGATAACGTGCAATTTTTCTCATTACTTGTTTGCTTTCTCTTTTAATTTTTCTGTTTTACTGGGCTTTATTTTTATGTATATTTATATATTTATAGTTTTATAAATGTTGTATTTTCTCTTGTTTGTTATGTGCAATTTGGACCCCATTGGAAATGGGCTGGTTTTTCCGGCCTAATGGGTGTTCCTGATGCTCGTTATTTTGTCTTTTGTCTGTTCGTTATTTTTATGTTGAGCATCAAATAAATTCAATCAATCAATTATGAAATGTATAATTAATCTGAATTAATTCTTCCAATCACTGATTTTTTGTGAGGTAAAATATTTATTTATTCTTGTTTGTCATTAAACAGTAAATGTGCCGAACACTAGTAACGAAGAACAAGAAACGCAAAAAGAGTTTAAATCAGAAACTGGTTAGTTATTAAAATGTACTGTATACTGTATATGTTTTTTTCCCATTAAGATGTTTTTTATGCGGGAGAATATTTATTGTGTTGTAAATTCAGATATATTCTTATTATTTATTTGTTTATCGAACAGGAGATATTCCGACTACTACTAGTAACAAAGAACAAGTAACGCAAAAAAATGTTGAAACAGAAACAGGTTAGTTATTAGAATGTATCGTATAATTTTTCTCCTATAAAGAGGTTTTTTATGCAGTAGTAGCATATTGATTCTGATTTTTTATGTCTTAGACAAGTCTTATACCTCACCTCATTCCAATCATCATCATCATGTTTGTTGTCAGTGCAGTCGGATATGAAAACTTCTGTTATTGCAACAAAATTAAACATTTTCAACAAAAGATGCCTAAAAAATGACACATATTTATACGGCTTCGGTAAATTCGCGGTCTACCGGGCCTGAACATCTATTTTAGATTTGTGATAAACTTATTTTTCGGTTTGCTTTTAATTTTATAATTACTGTAGGATCCAAATAAAGTTATTATATTATTATATGTTATATTTTCAACAAAAGTTTGCTTTTCTGATAGAAAAGAAAATGTGTTTGTCGCCCTCTATAGCCTAAGTTTTCAAAAATGCAACAATCTGAATCTATATTGTTATAACCAAGTCTTTTAAAATAACAATTACTTCAATAACTTTATAAACTAAATAATTTAACAATTTCTATAACAACACATTTCTATTACATTATACCTACAATGACATAGGTCTGCTATAAGAACAATCAAACCACTAATTGTTAACAACTTAGGCCTACGGTGCTACATTATTATATCAAAATGATGAATTAACAATAAAAATAAATTGCAAGATTCTCTACTGAATAACTTTCCTTGTTTTTTAGAAAAGATACAAACATATCTGATTGAAATACAAAAGGACAAGTGCAGCCAGGCCATTATATTTACACCTGCAACAATGCGTGAGAAATACAAAGTTGACATTTCACAGATGTTTACCGATATGGAACTGATTAAAGAATTTGAAAACAATAAAGGAAGCAAACCAACAACATTGGAAGAAATGGTAGATATTATCAGTTCCACACCTGGATGTAAAGCTCTCATAGAAGGAGAGGGAGGTATTGGAAAAACTACCATATTAAGGCATATATCATACACATGGGCTACACATAATAAATCCAATAATGTCCTTGAAGGTAAAATTGTATTTCTTTTATGTGTAAGGGATTTGGAAAAAGATGAAGATATATTTGATTTAATTGTAAAGCAACTGGATATGACAGATTTTAATTTAGACACAGATCTCCCAAAAGATTCACGGGTAATTAAGAAATTTATAAAGAAACATGACAATAAAGTTGTGTTGCTACTAGACGGATTAGATGAATTGAGATTCAATAATCAAAGCGTAATTAGTCTTTTCAGAAAAAACTCTTTAAAAAAAAGTACTGTGATACTTACTTCCCGGTCAGAAAACATAGATGAATTCAAAAAAGAGTGTAACATACATGTAAGAGTTAAGGGATTTAATGAAGAGAGCATAGGGAAGTATATTAACAAACACTTTAAGTATTTTGAAAACCCAGAAATGGGAAAATCCCTTAGAAGAGAATTAGATATGTATCAGGGTTGGCAACGAAAACACGAGGACGTATATTCGATGTGCAAAAATCCAATGCTTCTTCTTTCAATTTGTATTCTATGGGAAGACAATCAAAGTCTTCCTGAAGATAAGACTGACCTGTTTAAAGAATTTTTTCGTAGTATTTTGAATCAATTTCACAAACAAAAGTTTAAAGACACTCGTGAAAAATTCCCAAAGATTTCTAAATTTGAAGAAACTCCAGCAAATTATGTAAATTCTATGATTTTGTTAGGAAAGTGTATGTATAAAAGCTTAAAAGAGAATCAACTTTCAATAAACATGAAAGATTTGAAAGATACACAATCCACAACAGATATGATTGACATGGCCGTAAAACTTGGATTTGTTTACGAAGAAGCACCAATTTCAAAATCTAATTTTGAAAGAATGTTTATGCCTCCTCACAAGTTGATAGTTGAGTCCTTGGTGGGATTTTATTTGTGCAAATTATGTGAAAGTGAATGTATCGAGAATGAATGCACAGAAGATGTAAGACGAATACTTACACCATTAGATGATAATGAATGGGAGGTAATAAGAGAAAGCAGCTATTTAGATTTGGCCAGAAGGTTTGCAATCGGTTTCCTTGGTGATAAAGCGTATGCATTTTTTAATCACTGGATTACAAATAATTTGTCAACATATCGTTCTTTGCCGAGGTATTTAGATTGTGTTAAAAAACCACATAAAGATGTTGTGATAAATAAATTAATTAATCACATGGAAAGCAAAGATTTAGAAATTAATAATCATCTGGATGATATATCGACCTCCATAAGAACGTTCATTGATCACATTAGTCCAGGTGTACCATGTGATGGGCATTTCATACGTCTAATTATGCAAATTAGTTGTATAGAGAATGTGGCTGACGATATCATTCATTTCATTTGTGAAAATAGGATGACAGGGGAATTCAAGGGAAAAGTAATTGCACACATTGTAGCCATAGCTGCTGAATGTGACGAAGACCAGATTATTCCGGATCTAGCAGGACACATTGATACATTTAATCACTTTGTTACAGAATGTTCTCTCAAACAAGTTCAATTAGCATTAGAAAGGCTCGATATCGATGGTAATAACCTTCACAACCTTGATGTTAATTCACTGTCTTCATTACTCATTATGTGTCCTAAGCTGGAGTACCTTTACATGAGTAATTGCAATCTATCAGGTGACGTCATCAATCACTTTGTTACAGAATGTTCTCTCAAACAAGTTCAATTAGCATTAGAAAGGCTCGATATCTCTCATAATAACTTTCACAACATTGATGTTAATTCTATGTCTTCATTACTCATTATGTGTCCTAAGCTGGATTTCCTTTGCATGAGTGATTGCAATCTATCAGGTGATGTCATCAATCACTTGGGTACAGAATGTTCTCTCAAACAAGTTCAATTAGCATTACGTCGTCTCTATATCTCTGATAATAACTTTCACAACCTTGATGTTAATTCACTGTCTTCATTACTCATTATGTGTCCTAAGCTGACGTGGCTTGACATGAGGGATTGCAATCTATCAGGTGACGTCATCAATCACTTGGGTACAGAATGTTCTCTCAAACAAGTTCAATTAGCATTACGTCGTCTCTCTATCTCTGATAATAACCTTCACAACCTTGATGTTAATTCACTGTCTTCATTACTCATTATGTGTCCTAAGCTGACGTGGCTTGACATGAGGGATTGCAATCTATCAGGTGACGTCATCAATCACTTGGGTACAGAATGTTCTCTCAAACAAGTTCAATTAGCATTACGTGATCTCGTTATCTCTGGTAATAACCTTCACAACCTTGATGTTAATTCACTGTCTTCATTACTCAATATGTGTCCTAAGCTGAAGGAGCTTTACATGATTAATTGCAAGCTATCAGGTGACGTCATCAATCACTTGGGTACAGAATGTTCTCTCAGACAAGTTAAATTAGCATTACATATTCTCGCTATCTCTGGTAATAACTTTCACAACCTTGATGTTAATTCACTGTCTTCATTTCTCATTATGTGTCCTGAGCTGTGGAGGCTTGACATGAGTGATTGCAATCTATCAGTTGATGCCATAAAACACATTGACGAAGAGTGTTCAAATAGAAACATACGTTTTTATTCTTAAATAATTTCACGATCATCATCCCCCCCGATGACTGTACATTTTATTTCATATTACACAGTGTACGTCTCAATTAATATAAACAGCGCATTTGTAAAAGTCGCAGCAGATAAGTGTCAATATTGTAATTCTCAATAGAATAGAATTGTATTTGTAAATCTAAAAATGGCATGTAATATAGTCGATACCTTATAAAAACTGTTTAATAATAATTTGTTATTATTATAATTTTTGTTTTTTAAGAAATAAAGTTTGTTTTAGTTATACTTTTGGTCAATCATTAAATTCATCCATATTCATCTTCCTTGTCGCGCGCGCGTCTACATCATACGCGTGATCAAAATAGCAGCAGCTAGCTGGTGGCATATGGGGAGAGAGAAATACGATTTTCATTTTCAATTCATATTAATTCTAGACATTTATTTAGATCTGACACTGAAAGTCTGCAGCAACAGAGAATGTAATTAAATCTGTGTTAAATGTTAATTACTATAGAGTAACTACAACATAGGCAAGGCAAATGATGAGTCTCGGCTAGTCTCTCTATCTAGGCCTATGGTAGGGGCCTAGGCCTAGCTCAAAACTGTGTAGCGCCTAGCTAGGCCTAACCTCTATATCTTGTTTGCCTGTGCTAGGCCTACTAATACTGGCTGCCTCAACTCGGCCTCCTAGTCTGCACATGTTTGAGGAATGTTGTTCTTTTCATTCAGTCATTCGATTGAATGAAAGTTAAAGTTTTTAAGTAGATTGAATGTAAGTAATACTGTATTAATATTGTATTAGTAAAGACTTGGGACACTAGCTAGTACTAGTAGGCTAGGCTAGAATAAGTATTTTAAAACAGACAGGGGTGATATAAAGTGTTTCACTCTCTCTTCTTCGATTTTTTACTCGGGGTACCCGAGTCTAGTACTTACTCATTTTCTCCTTCTCTTCCTCCATCTGGACACTATTGAGTAAAAAGTGCGATTTTTAAAGTACTACTCCTCCCTTATTCGTTATAGTATTGAGCTGGGATTTGGCATGAACATACTACAGGGACATGTCCTCAAAGCTATAGAGCCGGATATTTAATGTTTTGTTAATTAATTTGTTTAATTAAGAAGCCACAATGTGTGACACACACCACAGCGTTATGTAGTTATATGGTTATATGCGGATTCTTGGCGTAGTGGTTATCACGTTTGCTTAACACGCAGAAGGTACCTGGTTCGAGCCCGGACGAAACCTTTTTTTTAAACTTTATGGTGAAAAGTACTGTATACGCAATATGATAATTATACAGAGTATATCTTATTTTTATTATTTTTTAAAATACTTATTTTGTGTAATCGGTAATTATCACTTTTACACATGTTTATTTTGCTTTGTGCTTATTACCATTTATTTGTAATTTAAATGGATTAAAAAACTTTCTGTAACCCACATTTTTAATGTAAGAGGTTTCGTAGTGTAGTGGTTGTCAAGTCTGCTTAACACGCAGAAGGTCCCGGTTCGAGCCCTGGCGAAACCTATTTTCTTTACTTTCTAACTGTATACGTCTGTATACAGCTTCTTTCGCTGTACCCCGAGTATTGCACATTCGTGCTTGTTTTTACATTATAAACGTGAATCTTATAAACAATGATTTTCTTGTATTCTTTTTTCGTGTAATATATGATTACATACAGTATATAACATTAAATTATAATTTATATGATAGGCCTATGTCCAGTTTATCTATACTTGCTTGATTAATCAATGAAACACAAATTTGCACAAAACCTTATTTTGGTTGAATCACAAAACAAAAACTAGGCCCTTTAACAGTGCCTATTTAAAAAATATCTTGATATATTTCATTTGTAGTGAATGTGTATACAGTGAGCATACTGCCATATTACATTATCTATTACATGTGTGATGTATTAATGTGTATATATTAATGTGTTACTGTTAAGAAAGACAATATTAAATGCATTATTAATAATCTACTTTGCAGTATAATAAAGTATTAAAGTGTAAATAAATAAGTTCTGTATGAATCGTGCAATTGATATATTGTATAATGTGTTTATTGTTATATTTCATCTGTGTATAGTTATGAACTTATGTCTTGTATAATACAGTAGTTTTTAGAATATTTTTATGTAATTATTGATAATTAATAATGTTAATTATTATAAATGTTGTTCCAATGACGGGAGTAAAATAACTTTTTCTTGAAGACAAATATTAATAATAAAGTTTTTCTAAATGGTATCTTTTTTTTAGTATGTGTGTATGTCTACAGTATCAGTATAAAATAAACCTGCAGAGACCATCTAAATCTGATCAGGGGCAGGTCCAGTTGGAGGGGTAGCACTAGGGTTGCGAGGTCCACCCTTAGTCACCCAAAATCACTTCATGTTTTTAGTCTAAACATAAACAAACTTACAATTGATCACACAAGTTTATGAATCTTAATGGGGGGCATAATTATATGCTCTCCAATGTCTGTTCGTAGCAAACCCATAAAAACAAACTACTACGACTTAATATAGTAATCCAACGCGCATCGTGCACCCATTAGGCCTATTATTGAACTAGACTTGCCCCAAGTCTGTATTCATTGTCTTTTTTTTTATTTATTTGTTTTTATTTCGATTTTTATCTGAAAATATCCAAACTCAAGTAATACACGTATATGAAACGCCATATGTGCCAAAATATTTATATTTTTACTATGTTAAGACAAAACTCCGTCTGGAGCCCAGACTAGTATTGAACCAACTCACAGCCGATTCTGCTACTGATCGTTTTCACATTAATTTGTGGGCGCTATTACATTTGTGGTTGTTTCCACATTTGTGGGTGATGCGTTTTTACATTTGTGGGTGATGCGTTTTTACATTTGTGGTTGTTTCCACATTTGTGGGTTCAACAGTCCATCCAAAAACTCCTAGTACTAGTAGCCAGTGAGACTAGCTCGTACACAGCAGACAGAAGAGCATGTTTTACTGTACAACCGTTAATGTAGAAAACGCCAGCTAATATCGAAACACCAACAGCTTATGTAGTAAATAAAAATCAACACCAGCTAATGTAGAACGGTCTAATGTAGTACGAAAATTGCCTCACACTCACAGCTACTAATGTAGTTACTATCGCCAGCTAATGTAAACATATATATTTTACAAACCTATTATGTCTAAATCAGGGAAGAGTTAAATTACAATTAATTTAACTCTTCCCTGGTCTAAATCATGTGCAAATGCATCTATTTACTTAGTGTTACCAGGGAAGAGTTAAATTACTCTTCCCTGGTGTTACGACAATACGAATGATACCGAGTGGTGGTTCGCCTAGACATCCGTACATTCCAATCAAAACGTTTTCATTTCATTGTCATTGCGTCCTGCCTCACTTCCAGTCTCGAACACAGTTCACTTCAAGTCTTTATTTACAGTCAACAGTCCCATATCCACTGTCTTATCTCCTCTCAGGATAGCCTACCATCTCCGACTTGTACCGTCTCGCGAGTCCCTCATTCCCTTGTCTCGTACACCCAACACAGCTTTCCAAAAAAGCCCCCGCGCATCACAACGCTCCCTTCTTATTCGTCCACATGCGACACCTGATTGTCATCGTGACACATGACTATCGTCACACCATGGAGGTATATATATACCTCCATGACCTGATTGTCATCGTGACACATGACTATCGTCACACCATGGAGGTATATATACCTCCATGGTCACACGGACCATTAGCTATCAGCCTATATCCACCTCTCGTAAGCGACCGACTTTCAAAACGCGGCTATCTCGTAATCGACCACCTCTCTTAAGGGACCACCTCTATTGAACGAGCACCATCTGTTAAGGGATCGCTTCTCATAACCGACCACCTCTCGTAAGAAGGATCACCTCCTCTCATAAGAGACCTCTTCTCATAATCGAACACCTCACTTAAGTGACCACCTCTATTTAGGGATCGCTTCTCATAATCGACCACCTCTCTTAACGACCACCCCGGCTCTTAAGTGACCACCTCTTTTATAGGACCACCAACTCTGATTTCCACTTTGATGTTTTGACATCAATGTTGTTTTCGGTCTTTGGTCTTTCGCTGAGTCTCTCTGAGTGCGATCTTAGATGGTGTATTTTAATTTAATCGGATCGGAGGATACCATGTCAGCCATCTTTACATCCTTACTCCACTTAATCTCTCCTGTTCTTTTATACAAATCTTCATTTTTCATTTTCTCGGGCTACCTTATACCGATTATTCTCTTTTTCATTATTATACTGTATTACTTTTGTAGTTTTATATTTTGTAAATACAGTATAATTTAATTTCTTTGTAATAATAGGCCTAGCCATAATTCAAATCACTTTTCTTTTATTTTCATCTGGAACACCTTCACTTAAGAAGTGTGCCACTTTTTCTAAAGTGTAGCTTCCAAATAAATTATTTTATATATTATTATAGATCATTTTGTAAATGTTAGTTCCGCATTTACAATTTTCGCAAATCGCGTCCTATAGATCCTGGTTTGAACTGCAGATCGCCTCCGGTTATAGATTAGTCCACCATGGGGACAAACGAACAGTTCATTTATTTGTGTTCTGTAGACCAGCGTGATTTTGTAACTTTGCGATTTAAATCACAAAAGAAGGTCGTTATTTGTAGTCCGACAAATTATTAATAATGATTAGACTATAGATCGAGGGTTCAAAGTTTATTAATAACTATATTGAGTCATCTGCTCTTGCTTCAACACCAGTGACATGTCTGCTCGCGAGGAAAAGGTGGAATTAGTGGTTAAAAACTGTGGAAAGTTACTGGAAGGACCTCACTGGGATGGAGCTAATGACACCTTGCTATTCGTTGATATATTAGGAAATGCCGTACACCGCTATCATCCACAAACAGACAAGCTTCAGTCTGTTAAGATCGGTTAGTAAATCGGTTTTTAAAAAACGCCACGGTGTATATAATAATAAACATAGGCGCCGCGAAAAAAACTGTTTTGACAAACGCATGCTTATACACTGCGGTGTTTTTTTCGATGGATTTTAACCGGTGAACATGTTTTTCTAATTGTTTTCAATCATACAGTTATGTAGACCAATCTTTTAAGAACATTTTACAGTAATTTTTTTTCTCATACGACCCCCCGTTCAGGGGATACGACGTTTTAATTAACACGGTGTCCCCGAAAACGCTGTTGGTTACACTCGGCAGGTCAAGATGGCTTTCGTAATACGAAAGTCTGAATGTACTGTAAACGACCACACCCACACGGGTATGGAACGCCCAAATGCATGGTGCGCTACTCTCGCCATAATTTAATATCAATTTGTTTATTTTTAGGTGAATGCCATGCCAGCTGTTTTCACTCAACATTTTTTTGTCAACAATGAAAGTATAAATGTTTGATTTGATACCTGTAATAATTATTACAGTAAGCCTACTATAAACTTAAACAAAATTTGTTAAATGAAGAGTTCTGTTCAATATATTCCAGGTCAATAGAAATCATTTAGATCCTCATCTGCTTCAAATGGAAACATTACGATTTGTTATATGTAATGTATATGTTATGCAATTATTCACGGTTAATTTTTTTAGATGAGAATGTTGGAGCAGTGGTACCCACTAAGGATGGCCGGACATTGATTGCAGGACGTCACGCTTTCTTGTTCTTAGACTGGACAAGTGGCAAGCTAGATCAAATCACGGCAGTTGATTCAGATAAGCCTGATAATCGTTTTAATGATGGGAAGTGTGATCCTGCTGGCAGATTCTGGGCAGGTGATTCATTTCTACAACATATACATCAATTACATTCTTCTCAATGTTAATATATCAAATATAGGTGAAATGATGCTGATGATTTATCTCAATCAGTGGCAGATCACCCCCCCCCCCCCCCCCCACCACCACCCTTCATTTCTCAAATTGTAATGCAAAAGATAGGACATCAAATTGAGCTTCAAGCCCTTCATTTCATCACTTTTAGGCCCTGGTTCCCCCCTATTTCAAAATCTTGGATCCGTACGTCACTGTCATCTTCCCAATTACATCTTCTACTGTATTTTACAATCAAAATTTGTGGTAGGCATGAATGTAATTATGATCTGTTGTGTATAAAATATTGTACATATTTTCTATTTCACTTTTGTATGGAAAAAACAATTGCAAACGTGGACAGTGATTGATGAATTATATATTACCCATAATTACCCTTGTTACGTTTCAATCAATAAAGCCATGTGGTCTGTGTGAAAGTACAGATTGTTATTTATGCAGAATAGTTTAATTTGATGATGCTTTTGCCTTATTTGTTTTTTTTTAACATAAAAAAAATTTTCAGCTGCCATAGGGAAATTTATTTGTAGAACTAAAATGTCAAACTAGTTTGACAAAAAAGTGTGATATGCCCAAATATGGTAGTGATATGACATCATGTGTTCATATATGAGCACATCACATTTTGTTGATAGGGACGTGTAGACAGATCTTTATACGTACAATTACCAATCATTGTCTGATGACGATTTGATACTATCAGATCGAAATGTCACAGTATATATGACAATTTCATTTACTTAATATATAAATTTAGCTAAATTATATTTATTTCAAGGTACAATGGGACCTGAAAAAACCCCAGCAGAGGTGTTATTAAATCAAGGGACAATGTATTGTCTAAACACAGATCTTAAAGTGACATCACATTTTGATCAAGTCAACATATCAAATGGATTAGCGTGGAGTTTGGATCACAAAACTATGTATTACATAGACTCTCTGCCTGGCTATCTTGATGCGTTTGACTACAATAAAGTAACCGGTGAAATTAGTATGTATTCTAATTTACTTGACACGCCCGTAGCAAGGGGTTTTTTTATTTTGATTTTAGCCTAGGATCTTGACGATTTTTCCCCCTTTTCTGGACATTTATACCATTATAATAATTAGTGGGGTGGGGGGGGGGGGTGGGGAGAGGAATGATTTTAGAATGTAGCCAGGTAACCACAGTGATATTAGAATTCATTTATACAAACTGTGTGTAACATCATGGAGGAGGTAAATCATTCATCCATATGGTAACATATTCATATTAAAAAGATTTTTTTTTTAGAAAATCGACGTCATATACTAAAAGTTCCCAACGATGAAGGGTTGCTAGACGGTATGTGCATAGACAGTGAAGGAATGCTGTGGATTGCAATGTTCTCAAAGTCCAAAGTCAATAGATACAACCCGAACACAGGTAAGAACAGTGAGCAGAACAACATGTAATTAAAGCTCTGTCTACACTATCAAACTAGTTTGACAAAAAAAGTGTGATGTGCCCAAATATGGTAGTGATATGCTTAAATATGGTAGTGATATGACATCATGTTCATATATGGGCACATCACATTTTTTTTTCACATTAAGTTTGATAGTGTAGACATAGCTTTTAAGAGATGATAACATTTATATTGTTAGGTTAGGTTAAGTGTGCCACACAGATTAAAAGCTTTTACTTGCTTGTGGTATCCTTTTACTTGCTTGTGGTATCCTTTTGCTTGTGGTATCCTTTTACTTACTTGTGGTATCCTTTTGCTTGTGGTATCCTTTTGCTTGCTTGTGGTATCCTTTTGCTTGTGGTATCCTTTTGCTTGTGGTATCCTTTTACTTGCTTGTGGTATCCTTTTTATACTTTTATTGTACTTCTCTACTCTATTAAGAATTTTTATGTGAAAAATAATAATTAAAAGTATATAAATTTCTAAAATGAAAAACAATCAAACAATCTTTGATCTATTGTTGGTATGACATTTAAGATGACCTTTGGTATGACATTTAAGATGACCTTTGGTATGACGTTTAAGATGACCTTTGGTATGACATTTAAGATGACCTTTGGTATGACACTTAATATGACCTTTGATTTGACATTTAAGATGACCTTTGATTTGAAATTTAAGATGACCTTTGATTTGACATTTAAGATGACCTTTGATTTGAAATTTAAGATGATCTTTGATTTGACATTTAAGATGACCTTTGGTATGACATTTAAGATGACCTTTGATTTGTGTGTTGAGTTATTGTTTACATTGTCTCTGACTGGTTGATAACAACACACATTTAGCAATGTAACATTATTTATTATTATTGAATTTTTCCTACATCTACATTTCATTTATTTTTATAAAAACAAACAATAGAGAGAGACAGGATTCCCAAAAGTGGGTCTGCAAAGCAAAACATTATCTTCCAACAATAAAATACAAAATTACGACAATAGAAATCATAACATTTACCAATGTAACATTATTTATTATTATTGATTTTTTCCTACAGCTATGTCATCATAACATAGCAATGTAACATTAAAATGTACAGAACAGAGTTATATATTTTATTTTTTCCTATAGATATATAGATAAATATCATCATAACATTTTATTAATAATTTAAAGGAGAAAAACTAAAGACGATCACGTTTCCTGCCACAAATGTCACGTCTTGCTGTTTTGGCGGAAAAGATTACGATGAGCTGTACGTGACAGTTTCAGCAGAAGGTATATCTGAGGAGGAGTTGCAGAAGCAACCCCTCGCTGGATCCATTTTTAAGGTCACTGGTTTAGGGGTCAGAGGACTACCAGCCAATATCTTTGGATAAGAGATGCATAGATGATGATAGACAAGCAACCCCTCGTTGGATCCATTTTAAGAGGTTTAATGATTACAGTACTAGCAAGGTTTATGCATAGAAGTTACAGAAGTAACTCCTTGCTGGATCTATTTTAAATGGGTTCATTGATATACCAGCCTTTTTTTCAAGTTATTCATAAATAACAAAAATAAACATCTGATTCAGATATTGATGAAGTAGAACAAAAAACCATCAACATTGATAATTATTTGAAAGTATCGTTCTCTCTATCACAACAGTATTGAAATCAAGTTACCATCAAATTAAGTAATTTTTTCTTCCAAGGACAAATATTAGAATATTATAATGTAAATATCTTATTAATTTTTAATTTGTATATTCCATAATTTTATAATATAAAGTAAACAAAGATGCAATATAAAGAAAGAGGAGGGTCACACCATTGTTGGTAACCGTGCTTCACCCTCCTCAGCTCCGCTTCTTGTTGTGTTGATTATTTGGAACATGAAAATGTGTTCATAATAAAATATTTTAATTCAGTATTAAATTTATTGTTATGTAATAGTTTTTCTGAAAGAAATCAAGACATTTTTTGAAATGAACAAATCAGTCTTTAAAAAATCACAGTTCATAAATAAATTTATTATTGACAAATTTAAAGAAACAACAAAAACTGCTTACATCAGTCAAATTTATGTCTATAAACAGGTATTAAAACATGGTGATAATTTCTTACAATGTACACACTATTTGGTCAAGTATTATGTAATATAATAAGATAATAAAATGAATGAGATAATAAAATGAATGAGATAATAAAATGAATGAGATAATAAAATTATAATACAATATAACTTGTTTGCATTTTCGGTGGTTTGGCTCTCTGATATGACTTAAGCTCCATTCACACTTGATGGCACTGTTCTGTTACATAATAATAAATCGTATAGAGAACTCTCTGATATGACTTAAGCTCCATTCACGCTTGATGGCACCGTTTTGTTACATAATAGAAAATCGTATTGAGGACTCTCTGATACAACTTAAGCTCCATTCACACTTGACGGCACCGTTTTGTTACACAATAGAAAATCGTATTGAGAACTCTCGACTGATATGACTTATGCTCCATTCACACTTGACGGCATCATTTTGTTACATAATAGAAAATCGTACAGAGAACTCTCTGATATGACTTATGATTTCACAGACTTAAGCTCCATTCACACTTGACGGCATCGTTTTGTTACATAATAGAAAATCGTATAGAGAACTCTCTGATATAACTTATGATTTCACAGACTTAAGCTCCATTCACAATTGACGGCATCGTTTTGTTACATAATAGAAAATCGTATAGAGAACTCTCTGATGATGACTTAAGATTTCACAGACTTAGTAAGCTACATTTCTAGAGAATAGAATGGCACCGTGTGAATGCACCTTTACTCGGTCAGAAGATCAACAATTTTTTACTAAGATTCAAAATAATTATATTTGTCAGTATATTCAAGTTTTGGAAGAGTCAACATTATCATTCAATAAACAATAACAAATCCTAAGAGGTATATATACGCAATGGCCGATGATCGCATGCACAATAAAAAATGTCAATTAGCAATATAATACATTAATATACAGTGAAAGAATATAATTAAAATAATTATGTATGTTGACATACGTTGTTAAAACTTGCAATTTTAAAATACTAACAAAGAAATGTTCCAATGATTTTTATGTGGCTAATTTAAGGGGTATCTGTAGTCAATTCCATACATTGTACACTATACAAATACATTTTTTATTTAAATTTCATGTTTGTCACTGAACATAAATTTGAATAAGTAATAATTTGCAAACTATATGAACATCATAATTTATTTAATATCTCTACGGTACTATTAATATTTTTGTTTTTACAACACAAAATTTCTGTATAGTACAGAATTTATATAGTATAGAACATATTGACTTAATAATATAAAATAGTTACACACTTAACTTTAACATTTAAATTATCATTTTGTAGATTAGTTTTTACAATATTCCTCTCTCTCCCCCCACCCCTCCCTCATTACTGTTTTCATTGTGCCACTTTTAAATATCAGGATGTTTAAACCCACTGATCACATCAAAATACCCCTAAAACACCACAGATTTCCTTTCAGCAGCCGACAACGTATCTACCTTACGGCCCATTCTTTTAACAAAGCGCCATCAAACATTAAACTTTTAGTTGGGTACGACACTGTAGGGCAGGAGAGAGAAGCAGAGATGTTGCTATGACTACTCGGCTCCAGTGGCAGATCAGATATTACAGGCAAGTCCTGCATTAAAAAAACATAAGATAACAACTTACTCATGAATGTAATAAAACGACAGTATAATTTTAAAAATGATTATTTTTATTGTTTAAATTATTTTATCCTAGGTTTATTATTATACAAATAAACTGACTACTTTCTAACCAAGTTTAGGTTGTAGCACTGGATTCGTTCTTGGACTATGATAAGATTTGAACTTAGGACCCTGGGATAAGTAAGCAAGCATGTCGACCCAAAGTGCCACTAACTGAACTAAGTTATGCTTACCTGTTTTTCTGCAATAAAATTTAAAAGCTGTAAGGAAAGTCTTCGAGTTGATTGCAGTAATTCTGATAAACTGCAACAAAATAAACTAAATTAATATATATTATATTATGTAATTAACTTATTTGTATAAGTCTTTAGGATACCAGTCAAAGGATACCAGTCAAAGGATACCAGTCAAAGGATACCAGTCAAAGGATACCAGTCAAAGGATACCAGTCAAAGGATACCAGTCAGAGGATACCAGTCAGAGGATACCAGTCAGAGGATACCAGTCAGAGGATACCAGTCAGAGGATACCAGTCAGAGGATACCAGTCAAAGGATACCAGTCAAAGGATACCAGTCAAAGGATACCAGTCAAAGGATACCAGTCAAAGGATACCAGTCAAAGGATACCAGTCAAAGGATACCAGTCAAAAAAGTGACAAACAAAAAGGAATTAAAAAACAAATTCTTAGTTTTTGTCACATTTCTACTGGCCAGGTTTTTATAGAATATATTTCACAGTGATAATAAACTCATCATGTGGAGTGTAGTATAGCCTATTAATGTAAGGTTCATAACCTTTTTGAAGATTTTTTACATGAGAAAACCATTGCCAAAGCCATTCTTGTGTGTGTTTGCCCTGTGAATGGATTGCCCCTGTATCAGGCCAGTGATTCAAGCAATACACTAAAATATGCAAACAAATATTAATAGGCATACCTATCTTTGTGACATAATTTATTTTCAGCCATTTTGCAACAAACTGCTCGATTGACAGCATCATCAAAGAGAGGAACGCCAAAGAATAAATCGAGCAACACCCATTCTGATTCCTTTGTTTCTTTATCGCAAGCTGATTCAACATCTAGGGAGAGTTTCTCTCTCGATGACAGCGACGCACTTGAACTTGATTGGTCGAGATCTTTTGCTGCGTCTGTAAGCTCCTGCATGACGCGTACGTCACTATTGCTGCTGTTTACAGAACTTCTTGATGAGGTTTTTGTCGGCATTTTGCGTTGTTGTTTTAACGTTACTTTGCCGGTGTTAAGTAATGTTATATAACCACAGGAGTGTTTTAAATCAAGGAGGCTAGATACGTTAGTTATTGCACTGTGAAGATGCATACATTCCATACTAAATTCATCTGTAAAAAAAGAACATTATTATTCAGTAGAAGTATTTAGATGTTGGAAACATAATCTATCTGAACTTTTTGTTCCACCCAGCCGCCTCAAGACCTATTGTGATCGAGCTTTCGCAGTTGCAGCTCCTAAACTTTGGAACAATCTTCCTGATCCTATTAAAAATGCATCCTCTATCATTGTTTTCAAAACACTCTTAAAAACCAATCTTTTTTCTTTATAATTTATTTCTGTTTTTTCTCTCAGCGCTTTGGGACAATCTTTTGATTGTATAAGTGCTTTATAAATCAAACAACAACATTACATTACATAATGTTAGAAGGTGCTATTTAAGTTCAATCTATATATCTCCTCATTCAGTATACAATGTTAACAAGACTTAACTGAAGTTATTCATCAACATCATAAGATTTAAGATTTTATGGAATGGCTCAACCAGATGGAATTGGAATGTCTCATAATTTAACCATGTACATCTCATTTAAAAATCCTATGATATCATAATTCAATAATTTATTTGGATGATGGTGCGTCCAGAGTAAATAAAATAAAGTTTTAAACAAATGATTTAACAATAGGCCAATTTACAAGGAAACTTAAACTAAATTATGAAAATAACATCAACAAAAGTTATACAGAATTTAAAAAACAAAGAACTGAGCATTTTCATTGTTGTTTTGATATATTATTAAATATAGAATAATAATGATATGCCAATATTTGATAGCACTATGATTCAAAACGAATTGGGCAGTGTTTCTGATTATTAACAATACGTGTAATTAACTATTAAAATAATACCTTGTTTAGAATCTGTTGGTAGTGGGAATGGTATGCAGGTTGTCTCACCGTCTGTTAGCCAGCCATGAGCCTAAAACAGAAAATCACAAAAGTGAAACCTTCAAAACAGCAGTCATTCATTTACATATATCCAATGATACTACCTTTTTAATATTCTTTTGTTGTATTTCTTTGTTTATTCAAGTTTTTGGATGTCAGTTCAAAATATGTATTGAACTGTGAAATTTCTTAATATAATTTTTAATACTTTTTTATAGCTTTTGGTGTTCGTTATGTTTTAAAAAATGGTATTGTCCCCCAAAAACAATAAATGGTTAAATTCAACCCAAAACCCATTTGGCGGCAGCCAATTTGACTATTTTTGCTTTAACTTACAGTTTTTTAGGTACTGTAAATACATTTTTCTTTCGGTCAAATTTTTGGTCAAAGTGGATAATTATCAAGAATTAAGAATTATTTTTTCAGGGGGACAATATATATTTAAATATGATTATACATTACAAACAATTTAAATTTTGTGATTTTAATAAAATGAAAAACATTAAAAAGGTCGTTATAGAAATGAAGAATTTAAAAATAATGGTGCTAAATAATTGCAGGCTAGTACACCTTACCTGAATAAGTACAGCAGAATGCGAGAGGGCGTCATTGATTGTCAATAGGGCATTTGATGTCGCAACTATTCCAGGGTCGTGACCCCATGTCGTAATCAATAATCTGTCATATTCCTAAATGGATAATAAATAATTACCATAATAATTATTATATTAGTATTATACTATTTGATTCCTAAGAAGGGAGAGAAGTTGTCAACTGATGTATTGCATATATGCAGATTCAAGCCAGCTAAAGCAAAAGGTAGGACACTAGGTTCAGGTTAGCATTTTAACATTTTCAGGAACTTCCCTCCCCCTCAAAATACTGGATCCGCCACAACAAGTCAAACAATAAGACAAATATTTATAAAAAGATATAAAATAGATTTTCCACATATAGCATTCTGTTTCTGCATAAAAGCAAGAAAACATGGAGTATGGAGTAATTAGTTTAGTCATAAGATATGATGAGATGAGATATTATAATGTATACACTATGGTTTAGTTTAAATTCCTAAAACAACAAATCCATTAGATATGAATTGGTTAAGTGTCACTGCTGGATAAGATAAGATTGTACTTACTTGAAACATCTTTGGTAGACACCTTAGTCTTGAACCTTTAACAAGAAGTAATGATTGTGGACCGCTGCCAATCTTACTATATAAGAACAACTTAAACCATACTGAATTCACCTAGAAAAGAAAACATCCAACATTGAACATTTAGTAGTAATGATTGTGGAGCACTGCCAATCATATTCAATCTGTTTACACTGTTTGTACCTACCTCAGGTATGGCTGGACCAATGTGTTGTGGAGTGCAACTACTTACAGGACGAATCTCATTACTAAGAGGTGCCATTGATACTAGGAATCTGACAATTCAAAAACAAATATTCATCATTTTCTATTCTGAAAACATTTCTTTCCGATCTTTTTTCTTTTTCACTAGACTCAGGTCCAGGGCATTTACTTCCAAATACATAGGCCAGCAGATGTTAAACACATTTTTAATTACAAAAATTAGAAAATACCAAAATAAACTGCTATTATAAATATCTATTTTGAAAGACATGGTAACTGATTGATCTTAATTGAACTATGTGAGGTACACATAACCACCAAAACACACCACAGCCTACAGTAAGGCTACTTACTCATAAACCAACCACAACCTACAGTAAGGCTACTTACTCATAAACCAACCACAGCCTACAGTAAGGCTACTTACTCATAAACCAACCACAGCCTACAGTAAGGCTACTTACTCATAAACCAACCACAGCCTACAGTAAGGCTACTTACTCATAAACCAACCACAGCCTACAGTAAGGCTACTTACTCATAAACCAACCACAGCCTACAGTAAGGCTACTTACTCGTAATTCTTTTGTAGCACCCTAGAACATGTTGCTGGTTCTAAACCTAGCAAACTTTCACACCTTAACAGATCAATGCCTAAGCCTGTGGGGTACATCTCTGGGTCTGGGCTGATTTCCTTGTTATACCTAAAAAGATGAATCAAAGTTTTGTTAAACCATAAATCAACATAAAATGCACTCAAATTGAATTAACTGTCAAAATATTTTGTGCTTTTGTTTGTCAACTTGTTATCAGCGATTGGGTGTGAAGGTACGCGACTCAAAATATAATTTGTCATTTTGTTTGACCTTATAAATGTCTACACACAACACCTATACCTATTTTTTCCTGGTTTTTGTTGATGTTTTTTTTGTTTACGATTTCTGTTTTTAGGTGGATTCTTTTTGTCTATATTATATGAACAGTGAAAATGATCAATACAAAAAAAAGTTCCAAAATAATATACTTTTTAATTGTCGGCCTTAAAGTTACCTTAGATAAGATATTGTCTTGCGTAGAATGACGGCATGTTCAAAATATCTTTGTGCTTCACCCTCAGCAAAACTTGTAGCAGGAACCTAGAAAATAAGCAAATCATTGGAATACAAACTATAAAGCTCTGTTTACACTATCAAACTTTATGTGCCCATATATGGACATGATGATGTCATATCACTACCATATTTGGGTATATCACTACCATATTTGGGTATATCACTACCATATTTGGGTATATCACTACCATATTGGGGCACATCATTTTTTGTCAGTTTGATAGTGTAGACAGAGCTAACAAGATGTTAGCAATTACTGTAATAAATTTTGCAATTTATTTGTTTGCCTTTCATAATGAAATCAAGAATGTAGTTTACCTTTTCTAATTCTCCCAGAAAGCTATCAAGAGATTCATCTGACAATTTACCAACTTCAAACATTGTGACAGCATGACTCTTTAGACCCTGTCAAAACAAAGGTGACACATTAAAAACTTATTTCTAAGAAGGCAACTATAAAGTGGGGTAAAAATAAAACCATGTTTAGATTTTTGAAAGCTATATTATCTTCATTATTAATATTAATATTAACATTTGTTCAATTAGTATAGCACCTTCTTCTATATATAATAACATATATAAATCCAAAGGCAAATTACTAAAAACTGACAATGCTGTGGGTATCAGTGGTTGGATCTCAATAGAGATATAAAATAAAATATGCAAAAAGCTAAATCAAAGCGAAGTAAAACAGCCTGAAAAATTAGCAGAGCTAACACTAGCCCTGCATCAGTGCAATACAAACATATCATAAGGAATGGTGTTAATACTTACAGAAGAGAGGTTTCCCATCATAAGGAATGCTGTTAATACTTACAGAAGAGAGGTTTCCCATCATAAGGAATGGTGTTAATACTTACAGAAGAGAGGTTTCCCATCATAAGGAATGCTGTTAATACTTACAGAAGAGAGGTTTCCCATCATAAGGAATGCTATTAATACTTACAGAAGAGAGGTTTCCCATCATAAGGAATGCTATTAATACTTACAGAAGAGAGGTTTCCCATCATAAGGAATGCTGTTAATACTTACAGAAGAGAGGTTTCCCATCATAAGGAATGGTGTTAATACTTACAGAAGAGAGGTTTCCTATCATAAGGAATGCTGTTAATACTTACAGAAGAGAGGTTTCCCATCATAAGGAATGCTGTTAATACTTACAGAAGAGAGGTTTCCCATCATAAGGAATGCTGTTAATACTTACAGAAGAGAGGTTTCCCATCATAAGGAATGCTGTTAATACTTACAGAAGAGAGGTTTCCCATCATAAGGAATGCTGTTAATACTTACAGAAGAGAGGTTTCCCATCATAAGGAATGCTGTTAATACTTACAGAAGAGAGGTTTCCCATCATAAGAAATGCTGTTAATACTTACAGAAGAGAGGTTTCCCATCATAAGGAATGCTATTAATACTTACAGAAGAAAGGTTTCCCATCATAAGGAATGCTGTTAATACTTACAGAAGAGAGGTTTCCCATCATAAGGAATGGTGTTAATACTTACAGAAGAGAGGTTTCCCATCATAAGGAATGGTGTTAATACTTACAGAAGAGAGGTTTCCCATCATAAGGAATGCTGTTAATACTTACAGAAGAGAGGTTTCCCATCATAAGGAATGCTGTTAATACTTACAGAAGAGAGGTTTCCCATCATAAGGAATGCTGTTAATACTTACAGAAGAGAGGTTTCCCATCATAAGGAATGCTGTTAATACTTACAGAAGAGAGGTTTCCCATCATAAGGAATGGTGTTAATACTTACAGAAGAGAGGTTTCCCATCATAAGGAATGCTGTTAATACTTACAGAAGAGAGGTTTCCCATCATAAGGAATGCTGTTAATACTTACAGAAGAGAGGTTTCCCATCATAAGGAATGCTGTTAATACTTACAGAAGAGAGGTTTCCCATCATAAGGAATGCTGTTAATACTTACAGAAGAGAGGTTTCCCATCATAAGGAATGCTGTTAATACTTACAGAAGAGAGGTTTCCCATCATAAGGAATGCTGTTAATACTTACAGAAGAGAGGTTTCCCATCATAAGGAATGCTGTTAATACTTACAGAAGAGAGGTTTCCCATCATAAGGAATGCTGTTAATACTTACAGAAGAGAGGTTTCCCATCATAAGGAATGCTATTAATACTTACAGAAGAGAGGTTTCCCATCATAAGGAATGCTGTTAATACTTACAGAAGAGAGGTTTCCCATCATAAGGAATGCTATTAATACTTACAGAAGAGAGGTTTCCCATCATAAGGAATGCTGTTAATACTTACAGAAGAGAGGTTTCCCATCATAAGGAATGCTGTTAATACTTACAGAAGAGAGGTTTCCTATCATAAGGAATGCTGTTAATACTTACAGAAGAGAGGTTTCCCATCATAAGGAATGGTGTTAATACTTACAGAAGAGAGGTTTCCCATCATAAGGAATGCTGTTAATACTTACAGAAGAGAGGTTTCCCATCATAAGGAATGGTGTTAATACTTACAGAAGAGAGGTTGCCCATCATAAGGAATGCTGTTAATACTTACAGAAGAGAGGTTTCCCATCATAAGGAATGCTATTAATACTTACAGAAGAGAGGTTTCCCATCATAAGGAATGCTGCTAATACTTACAGAAGAGAGGTTTCCCATCATAAGGAATGCTGTTAATACTTACAGAAGAGAGGTTTCCCATCATAAGGAATGGTGTTAATACTTACAGAAGAGAGGTTTCCCATCATAAGGAATGCTGCTAATACTCACAGAAGAGAGGTTTCCCATCATAAGGAATGCTGTTAATACTTACAGAAGAGAGGTTTCCCATCATAAGGAATGCTGTTAATACTTACAGAAGAGAGGTTTCCCATCATAAGGAATGCTATTAATACTTACAGAAGAGAGGTTTCCCATCATAAGGAATGCTGTTAATGTTGAATCAAACAGGAATGCTATCCTCTTACTGTGAGCTGTGGATGTTGTACTCATCAAACTTGGTATTATTTCTACAAGAAAACCAAACTATATTCTTATGGATTTACACAAAAGGAATAAGGTAGCTTCTATACATTCACTGAATAGCACAATAGAGCATGAACATTCTAGTAGTGTTACTCTATTGCAAGATATCATGTAATAATCCATGGAAGTTTAGACATTATAGCTTTAGAATAATGGTATTAGTAACAACAACATGGTGTAATACAGTAGGTCTAATTGTGGTTGTCTTAATTAAGGTCTTTTGTTTACTTGCTGCCTAGTAGCAGCTATTTACATTCTGCAAAGCAAATTGACCCCACGCTTCATTTGACCTCACACTTCATTTGACCTCACACTTCATTGCTATACTGTAGCTCTGCTTGCAGCACTCACTTTGCACTTTATAGTGTATATGTTGACTAAACCAACAAATAACATATACAAACCAGGGTCATCTAAACTTGCTGTATCAGAGGCTGTAGTAGAGTTGTCAATAGAGGGTGTCTTATCATTTATGCCAGCGGTCCAATCTATTAGTAGCACATCTTCACTCTCTGAAGTTCTGAATTTTAAAAAAAAGAAAGATAAAAGCTCAATCTTTTATTAACTCAATTATTTAAACATCATTATTATTTTAGTTATTCATTAAGTTTTTCTTGAAAGACCAATGTGTTGGTTGATGATGATGATGATGAGTACATTAAGTAAATTAGACTTAATCAATTACAAACAAAAATCAGCATATCTTTAGAAATACGTCAGTTTTAAGATGTTTCTTAAATAATTACTTGTTTACTTACAGTCAAAATATAGCAGTGACAGGTTACATACTTACTTCTTATTGGTGGATATAGCAGTGACAGGTTGCATACTTACTTCTTATTGGTGGATATAGCAGTGACAGGTTACATACTTACTTCTTATTGGTGGATATAGCAGTGACAGGTTGCATACTTACTTCTTATTGGTGGATATAGCAGTGACAGGTTACATACTTACTTCTTATTGGTGGCTATAGCAGTGACAGGTTACATACTTACTTCTTATTGGTGGATATAGCAGTGACAGGTTACATACTTACTTCTTATTGGTGGATATAGCAGTGACAGGTTACATACTTACTTCTTATTGGTGGATATAGCAGTGACAGGTTACATACTTACTTCTTATTGGTGGATATAGCAGTGACAGGTTGCATACTTACTTCTTATTGGTGGATATAGCAGTGACAGGTTACATACTTACTTCTTATTGGTGGATATAGCAGCGACAGGTTGCATACTTACTTCTTATTGGTGGATATAGCAGTGACAGGTTACATACTTACTTCTTATTGGTGGATATAGCAGTGACAGGTTACATACTTACTTCTTATTGGTGGATATAGCAGTGAGAGGTTACATACTTACTTCTTATTGGTGGATATAGCAGTGACAGGTTACATACTTACTTCTTATTGGTGGATATAGCAGTGACAGGTTGCATACTTACTTCTTATTGGTGGATATAGCAGTGACAGGTTACATACTTACTTCTTATTGGTGGATATAGCAGTGACAGGTTACATACTTACTTCTTATTGGTGGATATAGCAGTGACAGGTTGCATACTTACTTCTTATTGGTGGATATAGCAGCGACAGGTTGCATACTTACTTCTTATTGGTGGATATAGCAGCGACAGGTTGCATACTTACTTCTTATTGGTGGATATAGCAGCGACAGGTTGCATACTTACTTCTTATTGGTGGATATAGCAGTGAGAGGTTGCATACTTACTACTTATTGGTGGATATAACAGTGAGAGGTTAAATACTTACTTCTTATTGGTGGATATAGCAGCGAAAGGTTCATTCCACGACGGATGTAAAGATTCAGGATCAGCATCTTTGCCTTTCCTTTTGGCAAAGCCAAGACGGCAATACATGGACACAGCATTCTTAACCAACTGTAGATCAATCTCTAACACATTAGCAAGCTGCAACGAAAGCAAAGAGGAATAAATATACAGAGAAGTAATAGTAGTATTAATAGATAAGTAGGCCTAGACTTAAAAGCCATATGGTACATATAGTTACTTAAAAGTAATTGTTTTTACTGTTTATAATTAAATTCAATTTTTAGAAGAAAATTTGGCTCTTCAAATTACCCTACAAGTTAATTTTGTTTTTTAAGTGTAGACAAGGCTTTACTCCTAATGCATGGAACAGTGCTACTGTATATAATTACAGTATCATAGAGAAAAAATAATTATTTTTACAAGAAAACTAGGCTCTTTAAATGACCTACAAGTTAATTTTGTTTTTTTAAGTTTCTAGTTTTAGCCCAAAGGCTCCTTACCTCAGCTACTGTTGTATGTTCATCAATAGATACAAATATCTTGTAGAGAAGAGTTTCAAAGTAATCACCTTGGACGCGATTCATTACAAATCCCTCGAGCGGTGGAACTAAAATTATATATAAACAAGTTTTTGTTTGTACATTGTCATAATTTAGCCTTATATTATTCAACTTGGAAGTTTGAATGCATCACAAATACAGTATGTTGTATTACAATAATAACTAGCAGTTAATTCATGATGACCTCTCTGTGACCTGATTGTGAAATTGGTCTAAAATAGCTGAATGGTTAAAAGGTTATTGTAAGTTGCATCATCTTAAATGGCAATTTTGGTCTTGCAGTTTAGGAGATAGAGTAAGTTAGTTTGTGCTATTATACTATAGATGGTATAGTGGATGTATTTCACCTGCAGCCCTCATTAAGTTAAAAAAGTATGTTAACTCACCAACAATACAATCATCATCTTGGATGGGTACATCCATGTATATTAATCCTTTCCTATATAATTCTTAAAAAATTGTGAATAAACCATTTGTTAAATTTAAAAATACAAAATATTAAAACACTTACACATACATAATTTCACCTGATTTAGCTTACTTTTGTTTAATGGTTGATCTTACTTAGTTTAAGTTAAATGGTTGACCTTACTTAGTTTAAGATGATTGGTTTATAATCTTACTTTGTACTAAGTAGCAATGAAGTTCACCCGTCTTCATCGGACCAACATCAATCACTTTATCAATAATGTCTTTCTCTCCCACAGATACAGACTAAGTAAAAACAAATGATGAAAGAATGGTGAGATATTTTTAAGTAAACTACTACTATTGATACCAGACTACACAATGCCCAATTGCCTCTGGATTGACCTTTGACCTACTGTATGTGACAGTGTCTGCCTGAGTGAGATGTTCCATTTTCAACTTATTCAAACACCTAGTAAAATAATTTATATACAGTAGTCTGTATATCCTCTTGTATAATCCCACCCCCTAGAACACGAAATTGGGCCAACTTTGAGGGTTGGGACTATACCCAGGGAAAGCCTGGTTCATGAAAAAAAAAATGATTGGTAAGCATTTCTTATAAACCCTCAGATCTGAACCTTACATCCAGACGAAAAGTCAATACTGGGACTATATCCTTTTTGTGAAATCAGACATAAAGTAGGGGGTGGGATTAGACCTGAAGTGGGATTATATCCGAGGATATACGTATTACATTAATATTTAAAATATTTACCTCAATAAAATTGTCAAAATTAATTGAAAGACTGAAAACATGATCAAACACAATAACCAACAAAAATAACATATGATTTAAAAGTTTATTATAGGGAAACTTTGTTAGCCTTATTAAAATACCTAAACAAATCAATGTGCAAGTTGGTGACTACTGTACCTTGATATCATCTTCTGTTATATAGCCAACTTGTGAGATCCACCAAGGGTCAATGGGTACAGAGTCTATAGGTGAGACTGGCAAAAGGTCTTTGATCGGCTTCTTGCGGAAAAATTTCTGGAAAATATTACATTATATACAATAGTTATTTATTTTACCATCCAACACATTATGGTTTCATAAAACTTCCAAAAACAATCTATGCTCTAATACATAGCCTACATATACAACTATAAAATAAAGCAAATATTGCGAACCTAATAAAGTTATGGCACCCATGGAAAAAGTACTAACAGTACATAATATTTAATAAAATGTGTCACCTTTTTGTTGTGTTGTTTACCCACCCCACTATAAATGTTCATGTAATGTCTTTTATGAAAGCAAGTGACTGTGATATAATATATAAGGCAGTTTGTTGGTCTAAGTATGTTGCTTGTATAAATAAAATGTATTTTGTAATTGTGATTTATATAACTCACTTAATGTTTTGTGGTGAACTATGTTAATGCTTAAAATGAAGTTAGTCCGGAAATAAGCATGAGATAAGCAATATGACAGTGGAAGCTATGTTACCATGCACACAACAACTGCAGAAATTATAACAAGGCAGAAGGAGGAATGCAGAAAAGCCTGACAGTGCAAACTACAACTAGAGTAAGCATTTGACTAAAGCAATACTTAAATGAACCTGGTGGTGTGTAAGAGTACAATTCAAAGTATGATCTCATCCAATGGGTAGCTGACATTGCTAGCCTTCTTGGATATAACATTTCCAAGATTTCCATACATTGAACGTGTCAACTTAAGTATAAACTGAATAAGTAATAAGTATGAATTCTACAAGCACTACCAGCAGCACTAAGTATTAACTTACTTGAATACTACCAGGGCGATTAATTGTTGGCTAAAATTGTGTAAAATAAATTAAACAAATGCAATATGAGTAAATCAAAACAAAGTGATTAGTAATGTGAAAAAAATTAACAAAGATTAATAAATGTACGCAAACAAATTTAGTGAAACAAAGGTAATTCGTTAAAACTGTTTTTGAAGGTTTCTGTGGAAAGTCTTGGTGACCTAGTACTGTCATACAATGGAGAAAAAGTCTTTATTTTATGTGAAAATTATAAAGTGTATTTGTTTCCGAGACCCCCCACCAAAAAATGCAATTATGTGAGCATAACCTTTAACCTACAGTATCCACTGAAGCATAAAATATATCCTGTATTAAAAGCAAAAAAATGCTGTTAAACTTACACAAAGGTATTAGAATTAGATTTGGAATAGTTAACTCTACTGAAGTCAGTATTAAAACCATTTGTACACATGCTGTCAGGTCAAAGGTCATACAGAAGCATGATGAGAGGCATAAGAACTTTTGATGAAATGCAGTTGAATTAAGGATTCAATCATCTGAGCATGTGCACAAACTAATTAGTGTTGTGATAATTAATTTCCACTACCCCTAAGAGTTTTTACAAAGCTGCTATCAAGCAACCACATTTTTTGGTAAATTTATTAATTTTATAAAAAGTTGAATTTACAGCAATTGGCAGATCACAAAGCCTAACTATTTCTTCAATAATTAAAACCAGCAAACATTAGTTAGTTTTCAATTTGTGACTAGCAATTATGACAAATCTACTCACTCTTTAATATTTACAAATGAGGAGGTGCCGCATTTACGAAGATTTGGTAGCACAAGAGTGGGAAATGAAGGGTGAAATTAGTAGTTTAAGTTCCTGGCCCATCCAGTGTCAAAATGTCACGATTTATCGCACAATTTTAGCAGGGACTTTAGCTTTACTGGCTGATCCCCGGGAGTGATAGATAGCTTGTACTTAATTGCTATTCTGTCCTGATGCTGAGTTTACCAGTTGAATGTACAGTAGCAATATATAGCATTTACTTACTCTTGAGGATCTACATTGATTCATGATGTCTATGTACTGATTTCGACCAATTCCAAGCAAACGCAAACCTTGAAAAAACAAATAATATTCATCAGAATCAAATGTTTAATTTTATCCAAGATAGAAAATTCTATCCAAGTTCTATACAACAATTTTAACCTGTGTCCGTTTTAATTGTTCAATTCTTTTAGAAATGTGTATAGTAAACTCTCCTAATAACAAAGAAACACTTTGACTGGCCTAATAAGAAAAGAAAAAGCTTGGTTTTAGGAGAATTCCCTGGATTTTATAGATTCCAGTATTGGGAGAGTTGACTGTATTCAAGAAACACAATGTTTATTGTTTTGCTGAGATGAATGAAGATATTGATAACTTACAATCCGCAGCTGTGAAATTGGGAAGAGAATCATAGCTTCGTTCTCCGGACATGGTGTCATGCATCATACGATGATAGTAGGTGAATGGGGTAATACGTAGTCCTTTTACCATTATGTCTGATAGATGATATGGGTAAAGCATCAGGTGCTCATTACTGTACTTCAATAGCTCCTCGTAATATTTCTTTTCATCTTTTCTTACCTGCCTCACTGAAATTAAGGAAAAAAGATTGTGCAAACTGGTTGGTGTTGATTTAAACTTTCTTGGTGAACAACATATAAGAATGATGATATAAAAACAAATTAAAAATAAACTGAGCTGACAACAAAATGTTGGTTAATGAAAAGATGTAATAAAGAATGGAAAACTAAAAAAAAATGAAAAGCTACAGTATTGTCTGGTCTCTTTAAAGCAAGCAATAATGTATAAATAACATGGTTGAAATAAAATAACATTCTTTCAGTTTGAGTTAAAGCTCTGTCTACAAGCAAACTAAATTGACAACAGAAGTGTGATGTGCCCAAATATGGTAGTGATATGCCCAAATATGGTAGTGATATGCCCAAATATGGTAGTGATATGCCCAAATATGGTAGTGATATGCCCAAATATGGTAGTGATATGACATCATCATGTCCATATGACATGACATATATTGTCACATAAATATTGAATAGTGTAGACAGGCTTTGGACTAATGTATAATACTAATTTACTAAATGTTTGCCTTTAAAGGTTTTTAATTCAGAGGGGCACAGAGTTTTTAATTAAGAATTCTGATCAATTTTGTTGTGTTTTTGCTCTCTATTTGAATTACAAGACTACTAGGTAACACATTGTATATGTTCACACATTATGTAAGTCACAATGTGAATATATTTCTTTTTTTTATTCCTTATTTAATAATAATATTATCATATATATTTATACAGCATTACCTAGGTTACCCCGGTATCGAAGTTGATTTTTGATGCTAAAATTAACAACTTGCTTTTCATATTCTTTACTTGAATTTCCAAGAGTCTGAAAAAAACAAGAAATAACTAGAATATTAAGACTAAAAGGCTTGCCCTATCCCTCAGCTATAGGTATACTTGACTAGTATAATTAGACCTCATAAATTCATTCATAATTTATTGGGCCTACCTAGGCTAGTACCTAAAAGCCTATCTATTATATATCTAGGTCAAGGCCTCTAGTCTATAGTCTAGTAGGCCTAGCTAGGGCCTATAAGTATAAATAATATAATAATTAACGCAGTTGCAAAATGCACTCACACAAACCAGCACTACCTTCTTGGTCTAATGTTTAGGCATAGTAGTATAGCCAAGAAGGTGGTATACAGGGAAAATTTTCATTTAAAAATTTTGTTTAGCAATATTGCTATCAAACTGATTTTTAAGTCGAGAAACATAGTTTTGTATTGTATTTTTTGCTACACAATTTTCAAAATGTGTAGCAATAAGGTTGTTTTGTATAGCTTTTTGCTACGCTACACTGGCGAAAATGTTCCCTGGGTATAGCCATTAAAGTATAGGCCTAGCCTAGGGCTATAATGATGGAGCAAGGCAAAGTTTGTCGGCCTCTGCAGCGTGTGTCAGTCAGTAAAACTATAGTACAATATAGATAACTGACGATCGAGTAGGCCTAGCGGCTAGCTACCTAGCTAGCTAGCCTAGCTAGCATATTTTGGATTTTATACGCTCATAACTATATTTAGCCTACCTGCTTAACATTTGCTGGAAGCTTAATGTATTGATAGCTATTCCTAATGCAGTTTTCGACTTCTGTATTCATCTCCACAAAATGGAGAAAGTTAAGCAATGTTCAAAATAATTGTTATCTCTCTTTCCCCCGAAACGCAGAGAGTCGTGGCCTTTTTCTAGTTTTCCGGAAAAAACATGAGCAAAAAATGACGTCATATGGTACTCATTCATGCGTAAAAGATGAACACTATATTCCGTTTTCTGCTGTTATCGAAAGGTTGAGAACAAAACAAAATGGTTTAATCAATTTTATTTTTTATATAAATTTCAGAAATTCCAATAAAAGATTCTAAGCAATATATCTCTGTGGCGCAATCGGATACAGCGTTCGGCTCTTAATCGAAAGGTTGGTGGTTCAAGCCCACCCAGGGACGATTATGGTTTTATCAATTTTATTTTTTATATAAATTTCACGAATTCCAATAAAATATTCTAAGCTATATATCTCTCTGTGGCGCAATCGGATAGCGAGTTCGGTTGTTAACCGAAAGGTTAGGTTCAAGCCCACCCAGGGACGATTTGGTTTTAATCAATTTCTATTTCATTTTTATATAAATTTTACAATTTCCAAACAATAAAAAGTTTTAACTAATATGTCTCTGTGGCGCATCGGTTAGCGCGTTCGGCTGTTAACCGAAAGGTTGATGGTTCAAGCCCACCCAGAGGGACGATATGTTTTTACTCAATTTCTATTTTATTTTTTCAATAAATTTCACAAATTTTAAACAATAAAAAGTCAAAAAAATATGTCTCTGTGGGGCAATTGGTTAGCGCGTTTGGTTGTTAACCGAAAGGTTGGTGGTTCAAGCCCACCCAGGACGATATGGTTTTACCAGGGCAATTTTTTTTATATTTTATTAATAAATTTTACAAATTCGGTTAGCGCGTTCGGCTGTTAACCGAAAGGTTGATGGTTCAAGCCCACCCAGGGACAATATGGTTTTACTCAATTTCTATTTTATTTTTTCAATAAATTTCACAAATTCCAAACAATCAAACATTCTATCCTATTATGTCTCTGTGACGCAATCGGATAGCGCGTTCGGCTGTTAACCGAAAGGTTGGTGGTTCAAGCCCACGGTATATACCCAGGGACGATATCGATTTACTCAATTTCTATTTTGTTTGTTCATTAAATTTTACCAATTACAAACAATTAAACATTCAAACCAATATGTCTCTGTGGCGCAATCGGTTAGCGCGTTCGGCTGTTAACCGAAAGGTTGGTGGTTCAAGCCCACCCAGGGACGATATGGATTTACTCAATTTCTATTTTATCTCTTCAAAAAATTTTATAAATTTTAAACAATAAAAAGTCTAAAAAATATGTCTCTGTGGCGCAATCGATTAGCGCGTTCGGCTGTTAACCGAAAGGTTGGTGGTTCAAGCCCACCCAGGGACGATATCGATTTACTCAATTTCTATTTTATTTTTCAATAAATTTTACAAATTTAAACAATAAAAAGTCTAACCAATATGTCTCTGTGGCGCAATCGGTTAGCGCGTTCGGCTGTTAACCGAAAGGTTGGTGGTTCAAGCCCACCCAGAGACGATATGGTTTTAATCAATTTCTATTTATTTTTTATATAATTGTCATGCACAAATTCCAAATAATAAAACATTCTAACCATTGTCTCAAGTCCTTTGATTGCGTCTCAACGCCAGCTGTTTATTCAATCTCTGGTAAACGTTATGTTTATAGCGCCCTCACTCGCTCGGGGACTTTGGCAACACTCTAATATAAATCTTGAAGTACATTTTGTTTACGTTAGAAACAACAATAAATTACTTATTAATACTTGTAATATATGACATATTGGCTTTCACTATATATGCATATACCTTTTCAAATCTGTTGAAGATCGTTCAACGTTCAGAAATATAATAGATGTCTGTTTCAGAATCAAATTACTAGCCTAGGCCTAGGCTCGGTCTCGAACAAGCTTACCGAAATACCAACCGCTATCCGTACCTGCCGCCGTTACCCACTCAGCTACTACTACTAGGCCTAGCTCGCACTACACTGAAGTTTGGACTAGGGATGAGTTTTTTACAATCTGACCACAACTTCTAACCTAGGTCCAGATCAGGCAGGAGGTGTTTTAGGCCTAGGTCTAGACCTTTATAGCCTAGCCTAAAATAATGAGTTCGTAAGTACTTTTTTTTGGTCATTATTTTAGTCTGTTTTTAATACCCAGTGAGAATTATAATATTAATACTAAACTAGGCCTAGGGCCTAGCCTATTATTTGTTTGATATTAATACTAAACTAGGCTAAGGCCTATCTAGCCTATTATTTGATTGATATTATTATACTAAACTAGGCTGGGCCTAGCTAGCCTATTATTTGATTGATATTAATACTAAACTAGCCTAGGCCTAGCCTATTGATTGATGGATATTTTAGATCATAGCTAGCTCTAATCTAATCATAATGTAAGTTTTAATGAAGTTAATAATAAAAAAACTATTGTTTTAATTTTAATAATATTATTATTATTATAATTGTTTGTCATTTATCGGGATATGTGCATGATGGAGTAATTTTTAATGTACTTAGTATGATGTGTATTACCGTACTATTATTTAGTAAAATGCAACATCCGTCAAAATTGCAAAAGTATACGATATTGAAATAGCATGGCATAATCTAACTGTTCTGTGGGTCTTAAAGAGGTCAATTAGGGCCTAGCCTGTTTTATATACCCACATCCAATAAGTTTCAAAATCATTTTCTAAGTAAGTAACTAGACGTTCCTTTCACAGAACACTAAAAAAACAACTAGAAAAGAGGCGTAAGGATTTGAGGGAATCCATGACTGATTCAACAATTCAAGATGAAACAACCCTGGAAAATACGGGCACGATTCCACTCAGAACGAGAGCTGTAAGATATCATTTATATATACTCAATTGTTTACAACTGCTGGAATACAATTAAAATGTTTTTTTTTTTTATTTAAATATCTCAATAATTGCTATTTGTAGGACTAATCATAAGCAGATGCAAGGAATGGCCCAGCCTAAAGTTCAGAAATTAAAATGCAAAAGATAGGATAAGTTCAGCACTTAATTTAACCATTTTAGGCCCTCTGCTACAACTGTCTACAATCCTGCTGCTAATAAATAATCTGATGTTTCCTTTTTTTTTACAGAATTTGGAAGTTAGTGATAAAGCGGACGGCAACTTAAGTGGTTCTGATGTTGATGTAAGTTGTTCTTAAATCTTATTTTCAAGAATGTAGTCTATTAACATATTGACCTCAGACTGTGTACTATCATTTAAATATCTGTCATTTATCATAATTATATGCAATAAAAGTGGGATATTCCCACAAAAGAGAAAAACAAAAAAAAGTCAAAACAAAAATAAGATTCTTGAAAATGATCAAATAGTAAATGTCAAATTCTAAAAAAATGTGTTCTGTCTCTTTAATCTTTCAGAAATAACACATTTACATTGTTTTGCTAACAAATAAATATAAATAGAAATTTATTTTATTTTTTTATACTAGAGAATCGAAGAATTACAAGATGCGGAAAACCTAGTAGAAAATCTTGCATCTAAGAGAGAAGAAAAAAGAAAAGAGGTAATAAGGGTGTTTTAGTTGTCATTCTTATGTTTAGTTGTTGCCAATCTATCTTCAATTTAGTCAGACGCGTTGGCTAGTCTAGCCAAGTCAGAATCACCTGTGTAGGCCTTAAAATCAGTTCTTAACTTGTATTGTTCCCCAAAAACATGAACAATAAAGATGAATAAAATCAGATTTTAATAGACCATTTTGCAGTTTTAATAAATTATTCACTTCTGAATTTAAAAACAAAAATTTTTAATAATTATTTCACTTATAACTGACAATTTAGGTATTTTGCTTTGATTAAATTTTTTTGGATCCAGTTTTTGTCAAAGTGAGTAAACTATTATGTGACATGAAAATGGCATATTTAACAAAAAATTGTAAAAAGGATGACGATAATAACATATCTTTAATAATTAAACTCAACTGTTGAATACATAGTGTAAGTATAAGGCGCCAACTAAGCCCTATAAACTCAACTGTTGAATACATACAGTAGTGTAAGTATAAGGCGCCAACTAAGCCCTATATTGTGTATTTCAGTTATCAACTGCATTGGAATCCACCGAGGATGTGTCCAGTGTTAAACCTCCTGTGTCAAAACCCAGAAGGAAGCCTAAGACCCGGGCATTCCAAGAGGAAGATGAGATACCAGTGATAGCTGATGAGGAGAAAGAAGGAAGTGAAGGCAGTGCCAATGAAAAGGTTCCAGTCAGCAGGAGAAGAAAGGCTAGGCAATCAAAAGGTAATCAATATTTAACATTAATTTAATATATCTTCTCCAATTAGTTTAAGAAAACATAATTGAAACTATAGACAACACTTTATACGGTAAGGGTAATAAAGATAATTTCTTTATAAGTGTATCATCTCTTGAATTAGTAGTTTTTGGTTTTTTCTGTAAAAAAAAAATAAAGTCAGTTTTTGTTATCTTCAGTAACTTCCTTTGTTTTTAATGATACAATTCTTTTACGCATTTACCTAAAATTGAGTTTTAAGTAGTAAAATCCATTTTATTTATTTTCAGAACCAATGAATTTGGATGAGGCAGTGGTAGCTGCAAAAGCGGGCGGAGTATCTGCTGGCGATAAGACGCCCTCAAACATAAACACTGCAATCAAAGAGAGAATTAGAAGAAAGATACAGCATACCAAGGTGTGTAGTGTTTTAATATTCTACAAATAGACTTTCTATCCTTACTTGAGATAATTGCTGTTTAATACTCAAAGTGTCTGAATAACAACATTTGTCATGTTAATTAATAATTGGACTGTATTCAAATATTGTCCCTATTTAGTAAGTATTATCAAGTGACTCATGGTTTTTAACATTTATTTAGAAGTCTCCTTGTTTTATATTGTTTGCAAAGTTAAAACAATGTTCTGCAACTTTTAAAACATCTCCAGGCCTTTGAGTATTTTGAACATGATGATGTAACGCAAGATCATAAATAACAGGGACTTCATCAATTTCATTACTTACATTTCAAAATCTTTTTATTTAAAAAAAATATCATCATTATTGGAGTAGTAACTCTTGTACAGTCTTTTAACATATCAACTTTCTTGGAGCGAGCCAGCAATAATTATTTTTTCTTGGTAGGAAAAAGAGGAACAGAAAATGAAAGATGATGTTGAGAATGACCAAGAGAAGGACCGACCAACGAGACGTTTAAGATCTCGACCAAGGACCACTGCTACCACTAGATTTGATGACCCTTCATTGGTTAGTAGTTTATTTCGACATACATATTATATTAAATGAAAAGTGTTTTATATTTATATAATATTATAAAACCATTTTGAATGATTATTATAAATTGTAACAATGTTGTGTCTCTCTGATACACCTATCTATCCCTATTAATCTGGTTTTGTTTATTCAGACAAACATACAGTACTACAGTAAATAAAAAGTGTTTATATTTATATAGTAATATTATAAAACCCATTTAAATGATTATTTTAAATTATTACAAACAGCAGCAAGAGTATGTTGGTGTAATACATCAGATAGGACTTCCATTTATATGTTACAAACTTGCTCGCATTTAAATAGAGTCTTGCGGAAAAGACTATAAATCATTGCTTACTTCCATTTGAGTGAGTGAGTGACCGAGTGAGTGAGTGAGTGAATGGCCGAGCGGTTAAGATAGTGGAACCGTAATCCATGGCCATAACATCTGCAAGTGTTCGAGGCTCACTCGCTCTATGGTTCTGGTGGTAGAACAAGTCTTCTCGGATAAGGTGGTAGAACAAGTCTTCTCGGATAAGGACTATAAACCGTAGGTCCAGTGTATGCATATTGCTTGTCTGCACTTTAAAGAACCTAGTACATCTTTCGAGACGAGTAGGGGGTGTACTTGTGACAGACGTAATGGTGCCAGAGTTGGCTGCCAATGACACGATGTGACCCTTAGGGGAGAAGAATGTTGTTGAAAAGGTGTAACATTTTAGCCCACAGAGCTCTGATCTTCATGAAATAAATGTCGCAATACATTACTTTGGTATTAAGTAGACTCCTACAGTAGATTGTACGGTTTTATTTAACAATATTGTGTCTCTGATTGAAATATGTTATTGCATATACCATTGCCAAGTAGACTGGTGTATGTTGATGTATCTTTCTATTAATCATTACATTTATTTAGATGACTAAAGAGGAACGAGCAAAGGAAGAAGAAAGAAAGAAGAATGAGGAGGTAGAAGCTGCGGCATTAGAGAAAGTAAAGAAATGGAAAGAAGCAGTGACAGCAATGAGGGTAACTCACAATATGTTTTTAATTTCACATTATAAGCCATCATTAATCAGTACAGGAACATATAATTACAGTTGATTGAATCTTGAATATGCCCATTAATTTTACCAAAAAATGGATAGAAAAAAATTACCTGAAAAAACTATAATTTTAAGCAGAAAAAGAGTCAACTTGACTGGAAATCAATGGGTTTTGGTTGAATTTACCTATTTATTTTGTATTTTTAAAAGTAAAAACCTTTTTTTTTATTCAGGAAGTGATTAACTTTAATAAAACTGTGAAATGGCCTAATAAAAGTCTTTTTTTTAATTAATCTTCATTTTTTATAGATGAATCTCAACTGACACGGCATAACATTTTTCAAATAAGCCTTTCAACCTTTTTTATCATGAAATTTGCTTCTTTAAAATAAATTTCTTTTTTTTTACATTAAATTGTTGACAATTGTTTTATTGATTTGATTTTTTTTTAAATACAGAAAGATCTCCCGAGCAATGAAATGTGCTACGATTTCTTTACTAAAAACTTTGAAAACCCACCAGAATCTGAAAGACAAGCAGTAGAGGATGAAGCAGGACCATCCACAAGACAAGAACCCCAACCAGAAGAAGCTGGAGAACCAGATGATTTTGAAGCATTGACATCAGATGCTTTTGTCCAGAAAGAAGATTGGCGTGATCGCCCCATAGAATATATTGGACCTCATTATCTTACAATGCATGAGAGGAAAGATAAATTAGAAGGCTATTATTTTGTACCAAGTGTACGCACCAGTAAGTTTTTGTGAATGCCATGTCACCTGTATATCGGCACTGTGAAATAATTTGCTATTTACATACTTGATTATTATTGTGTCTAGAGAATACAAATATTCCATGTGGACATTAGGACTCCACAAGAAAAATGTGATGTGCCCATATATGGACATGATGATGTCATATGACTACCATATTTGGGTATATCACTACCATTTTTAGGCACATCACACTTTTTGATAGTTTGATAGTGTAGACATAGCTTAATATTCTGTAGTAGTAGTAATTGAAATTTTATTTATATTTCTATATTTTTAATTGATATTTCTAATCAGTTGCTGTTGAAGATAAGATATCAGAAGACGTAGAACCACGTTATTTAGAAGAGGAAGGATTTTATGTTGGCGTGCGACCTCAGGTGACATCACGCAACCAGAATGTTATGGAGGCCAGACTTTTGAAATCTTCTGATAAGGTATGAATACTAAACGTCCTTTTCATATTTATTCGATTATTGGTTTATAAAGGTCTGAATTTCTGTTGAAATTGTTCAACAAATTCTTCATTCTTCCTAAATCTTTTGTAGGGTAAAAATTGGTTTGGAGATGACGGAAGGATTAAAGCATTGCCAAATCCAATCAAAACTATTCCATCTAGGCCTAGGATCCTAACCTCAGAAGATATTGAAGTTGATCTGAAAACTGTCTACAAAGCGGTATGAAAAGCATTCACTTATTGTCTATTTTTGGTAGAATTGTCTAGGGGTTCTCAGATCTGGAATGCTGACAGTGGATAAATTTGGGATGTGGGGTTGGAGGGGTATTATGTTATTCTTTGTTGTATAGTTTTTGTATTTGTATCGCTGGTTTGTTTAAATTGTTTTGTAATTTTACTGTGATTGTGATTTATGTACATGGGCCCTCTAGGATAACAAAAACTCTTACTGAAGAGGTCACCCAATATATATAGAACAAATAAATTTTAAAAAATCAATCAATCTACGGATGTAAGCTGATGAATATATAATGTAAGTGAGTATAGTTCTTCTAAATTGAAAGTTAGTGTTTTTATTTTCAGCCGGTTCTTTCAGAATTTGACAACCGTTTCATAGATGGTCAAGGAAGTGATTATGGTCAGTACCAGCTGGACATAGATGTGAACATGCTCATATTTACACATCATTCAATGTTCAGCAAGGAGCATTTATTGATCACAAAACTTCAGCAGTTGTTTGACCAATACCTGACCAGGAACAAGAAGGCTATGACTGAGTACTATTCTGATAAGGTAACCATTACATGTTCAAAGCATTGCTTGACAATTACTATATCCATAGTCACTACACAAATATAGGAGCAATCCGTAGTTGATTGATTACGCATTAACTAATGTCTTAGAAACTACACATTTTTATGTGGAAGATTTTATAGTTATGCATACTGGTTGTCAGCAGGGTATTTGAACAACTCTAAGTTGTTAGTAAAAACACTAGCTTATATTACATATAAAGTAAATTTGCTCTTTATGAGTATATTTTTTTTTATTGTAAACTAATTTTTACTTTATTTAACTCACAAAATAAAAATATATTTAATTGAGTGATTCTCTTATATTCATCATCTATGTTTCTTTGAGTTTGAAATAATGATTTCTTTGTTTTAGTTGAGGGTTTTGAAATCAGCGTTGACAAATCTGCAAGGTCAATTGTTTGAACTGAAAGATTCTGAACTACCCATTGTTAATGAACTAGAAACAAAAGTTCACAATTATCAGCAAGAAATCAGGTAAAATTTAACATTTATGACAACCAATCAACTTGTATTTCACATTTATGTTTAATACTTGGAAAATGGTGATTATTCGTTTTCAACGGAAATAAACCATAAGGTTTTATTGGGTCATCCTGAGCTTTGTTTTTTACTTTTAAGTTTATATTACAACCGTCCATTATTGTATTGTTAATTATGTGCTCGAATAAAATTGAATTGAATTAATTAAAGGAAATATTTAGAGGTTTACTGTAGTTTCAGTTATATTAGGAGTGATGTTGATTATTTAGTAGAAATGCATTAGCAACTATAGGTGCTGTACTACATATTATGTATAGGATTGTGTGGCATTGATTGTGATGTTTAGTAGGACCAGTATAAGTCTTTCATTATAGAAAATTAAATTGCAAATGTTTTTTTAAAGACAAACTCGTAAGCTTCGGGATGGCGAAATGTCAAGTGATAGAAATCTTCTTCGTAACTTGCTACACACTTGGAAAGAAACAAAAGCACTGAGAGAAAAACAAGAATGTACAAATTCACCAATTAAATTGACCATTAGAAAGTAAGTAGATTAGTATTATTTATTTAGTAGTTTAAGTTCTATTTATTTAGCCGAAACCATTTAATTCATTTCAATGTAAATGTTTTTTATATGTTTACAAATGACAATAAATTTACTGGACTTGACTTTATTTATTTCAATTCCAATTATTTATTTCTTTTATCTCAAATATTGTAATGAAAAAAAAAACAGTTTTGTTGTACAGCAAATTTAGAGGGTCGAAATCCCAGAGAGCAAAAGCTTAAGATGAACTGCGCTGAAACAGAACTTCTTTAAATATTTACAAAATATTATTTGTAAATAATGTAGAAAATTCCAATGATACTAAAAAGATAATGGAGAAAAAACAGAACAAAAACACAGATATTAAATGGTCAATAGTTTAATTTATCATTTTTTTGCCTCCAGAGAGCTGTCTGATAAAGCTACTGATGAACAAGCATGGAGATATGATTTAACTGAAGAGTTAGAAGAACTTAAAGAAATACATGAAAAAGAGTATAATGTGAAGATGAAAGTGTACAAAGAAGAACTGGAACAATGGAAACAATTCATGAAGGAAAGGGTACAAACAAACAATTCTATATTTTGTTTTGTCTTTTGTGGGACCAACCCACCTTTATTATTTCCTCTTTTTTTTTTTCTTTTTTTTCTTTACGTCAGGTAGAGATAGAAGTTGACAACATTTATAAGAATGAATGTGTTAAAATAGTCTAATACTTAATTTATGAAAATGATATTCAAATAATGGCAATTTGTTGCACACACAAATACATATATACTCATGGTTTTAAACAATGCATTAAAATATATGATTTATACAGAAAAAAAAAATGGCTTATTAACAATACAAATGGTAACCACAATAAAAAAAAAGAAAAAAAAACTTATATTCTATATAAACATATCATTTATAGATTCAGGAATAATAAAAAGATTGTTTTTAATATTTCTCAAAACAGCAGTACCCAAAAGTGAATAGACCATTGGTTCACATATGAAGGAATCTTACACAAACATAAAGAATAGGAATTAATGTTGAGTACTCATCTAAAAATTAAACTATTTTAAGTGTACACAAGTGAATGATGCACTCTTGACCTACTGTATGGTTTAAGATCTTCTTGAAGAATTCAATTTGGTTTTTTAACTTAATTATATATTTTCAGAAGAAAAAGAACAAAAAGGCAAAGAGAGGCTCAAGGGAAGGTTTGGCAGAAAGCCAAGGAGAGTCTGACGTAGAGACACATGATGCTGTAGAAGTACCTAAACCTGAAAAACCAGAAAAAACATTCAATGAAGAAGAAGAGAAGATGAAGCTGAAACAGAAATACAAGCAGATTAGAAGAAAACCAGGTAAAAATTAAGTTTACTATTTACAATGGACGACATGTGTAGTTGAATAAAATACATCAAAACATGCTTAAGTCTAGCCATAGTTTACTTGTTGTTAGTCTTACTTGCTACTTTTACATGTTTTGGTAGGCTTCTACTATCACCAATAAACTGATATTACTTATGTCAACAAATAGTGTACTGTTTTATTTGAGTAGTAATTTACTTAATTTTAATAATAATAACTTGCCTTATATTTATAATAGGTCATAGCTTCAAATGTAAAACAAGTTTATTGAATAACATTTCGTTATTTAGTATCTCATATCCATGAATCATGAGTTTTATCCTTTAGGATTGTCCCTCTATCCAAGGACACACCTTTTTATGGACACTCCTATAAGATGACAATTTGTTTTTAATATTCTGTTTGTTTAATACAGGGGAACCATACATTTATCCTGAGCTGAGTAACACTGCGGTGGTGACGCCCCCTAGTGATTGCCCAAAGTCTGAGCAAGCTCGTCGAACTGGCATGCAGAAGTGTCGATGCTTCATTAAAGTACTCATCAACGACAAGGAAGTCTCAAGAACTGGTGTCAGGTAATAGTCAACTCATTTGTAGTCTTGTAAGAGAAAGGGATAGAGTCACTCTTAAGCTCTGTCTACACTATCAAACTATTTTGACAAAAAAGTGTGATGTGCCCAAATATGGTAGTGATATGACATCATCATGTACATCTCATTTTGTTGTCACATAAAGTTTGATAGTATAGACAAGGCTTTATACAATATAGGTATTATCCGTTTTAACCCTAGCAAATTTGTTTAGATCAAACAAAAGCATAATATAATGAGAATTTCTTTAAAGTAGAAACAATGATTTGTGTTTGTATTACCAAAATTTCTTTTCAAGTTGAAGTAGACCCCCACCCCCTCTCTCCATTAAAACACCCTTTTAAGTGGACATCCAAGACCCCCACCCCCTCTCTCTGTGGAAACACCCTTTTAAGTGGACATCCAAGACCCCCACCCCCTCTCTCTGTGGAAACACCCTTTTAAGTGGACATCCAATAGAGTTCTACTGTGTATTTATTTAATGGCCATTATTTGGATTTTTCAGAACATTATCATCAGATTTTACAATTCGTTTTGGAGAAATATTTAATGTTCAGATTGTTCAATGGCCTTTGAACATTAAGCTGCAGGTAGGATAACTCATTTTGATATTGGACAATGTATTACTTTATAATGTACTCGTGGGGTCCTTTTGATAGCGGAATGACCAGTAATACCAGATGTTCCCTTATTCGAGATTCAAGAAATTGCATTGGTCAGCTTAAAATGGAAATTCATTTTGCTTTGCATAATTAAGACAATAAAAGACAATAAAAATACATCAAATTGCTTGCACAAACATCATATGCCAATGTTAAAATATGATTAATACTAATAGGCCAATATTAGAATACTGTTAATAGTTATTCTAGTTAAGTAGAGTGTACTGCAGCCTTTAACATGTTGATGGTTCAATACAGCAAACTAAACTCTGCGTCATAGTACTTGAATTCTAATAGAATATTTATTGTTAGGTATTTGAATCTGGAGCGTTCAACAACATGATAGCAGAAGTCTTTTTACCGATACCAGACACCAGGATGACATCAGATGTCGTTGAACTTGAAGAGATAGACTTCAGTAGTGACCACAAAAGATCTTATAACCACAGTGCTGTTGGCAGTGGTAAAATTTTTTTCTAGTAGTAATATTAGTTGATGAACATAATTTATTTTGATCACTTGTTTGGTTGGTATAATTTTAGAATCCTTTCAGTGTTAGTAGTTAGTAGGCTTAATATTGTGCTGTATCAATTCATTATGATCCAATTGTCCAAAATGTCTTGCATTTTTCACAAAGGTTGCATAATTGAGTTTAACTTCTTTTTAAAATCATTTGTACCATGTCTCGTGATATTTCTACAATATTCTTCACAAATCTCATCATTCGCAAGGTTTGTTTGTTTCTTCTCTATACTGGGTGACCTCTGACCTTTTTGCCATATATCTCTATACTGGGTGACCTCTGTAGTACACCTTTTTGCCATATATCTCTATACTGGGTGACCTCTGTAGTACACCTTTTTGCCATATATCTCTATACTGGGTGACCTCTGTAGTACACCTTTTTGCCATATATCTCTATACTGGGTAACCTCTGTAGTACACCTTTTTGCCATATATCTCTATACTGGGTGACCTCTGTAGTACACCTTTTTGCCATATATCTCTATACTGGGTGACCTCTGTAGTACACCTTTTTGCCATATATCTCTATACTGGGTGACCTCTGTAGTACACCTTTTTGCCATATATCTCTATACTGGGTGACCTCTGTAGTACACCTTTTTGCCATATATCTCTATACTGGGTGACCTCTGCAGTACACCTTTTTGCCATATTATATCTATATGTATTTTTTAAAATTCACAGGTTACACAGTGGAGCTTGGTGAAGGAGATAGTGTAAAGCATGTGACCCCATTGACCTCTGGTTCCATAGTGTCCAGTGTGGCTTGGGGTGTGGGGGATGATAACAGGCCTTTGATTCCTCCAGAATCTCTGAATCCTCAAGATATCAAGTATGTATTTAGCTATTAAAAAACAAAATTACATGTTTTTGCTTTTTTTTTATAAGATTGACATATATTTACATTGTGATAGCCATTTTGATAAATAATGTTATTTTCAACTAAATTTAAATGTATTTTAGGATGCAGCACCGGTATGACGCCTTATCGGCTTTAGGTGCTGGTGGGGTCATTGACATTGAGAAACTTTCTAATTGGATCAATGACGCAAGACTTGACCCCAATGACCCAGTCAATGCCAACATCATCCATTCAGTCAAGGTATGACTACTTTAAACTGTTTGTGCTTGTCCTTATTTCAAACTGCATTTATGTGTAAAGTAGCTCGGTCAAACTAATTTGACAAACAAAGTGTGATGTGCCCAAATATGGTAGTGATATGCCCAAATATGGTAGTGATATATGACATAATTATGTCCACAGAGTTTGATAGTGTAGACAGGGCTTAAGATTACATTATGATCTATTGTTGGCTTTACAATGAAACATGAAATAAGATAAAACTCCTAAACGTGGAAATGTGCACAATTGAGAATGTCAACATTTCAATTATCATACAAGCATTTCATTCTAAAACATTAAACAAATTCTCAGAATTCTACCTAATTCACATCACATTCTTTTGTCACATAAAGTTTGATAATGTAGCTTCTAAGGTGTATTAAAATTAAATTAAATATTTGTAGATGTTGCGAGGTGGTGATGGAAACCAAAGTCATATTCCTGACTTCTTTCGACTTGAACAACTTCAAGAAGAGTTCAACTTTGTAACGGATGATGAACTAGCCCTTTCTAAGAGATTTAAAATGATAGAATATCGGCAGAAGGAGATCCCTGAATTTAGGAATATTAAATTTGTTCCATGCCAGGAGAAAGAGATTCAAGATGATATATTTAAGGTAATTTGTTGTTTTTACTACTTGATTGTTTAGTCAAGTCATGAAGAAATTATTTCTCCATGGTCAAGTGTACCTTCTATTAATAAAGGGGGCTTACCATAGCAAAACACTTCCACTGCTGACTTTTAAAAGAAGACTTTCAATTTTGTTTTCATCTCAGAGATTTGGTAATCTTCACTAATATTCTTGTTAATATTGAGCATAATGTTGGAGAATTAATAGCTTAGTTAATGTATTTTTGTTGAATAAATTGTTTTTTAAATATTGATTTCCTTTTATTCCAGGCTTATGAATTAAGGAAACAGAAAGAGCAAAAAGGCTTAGTGTCTGCTGATATGGATCCACACAGAGCAGCAGTAGCCAAGTTCCTTGGAAAGGTTTCTGTATATTTGTCAACTTATATAAAGTTTACTTGACCTTTTATGTTTTGTAAATTTTAAACTTCTGTCTGTTTTGGGCGAGTTTCTGGTTTTCTGAGAGTCTGGTATTATTGGAGAGTTGAACTTTTATGTCAAGGAGGATGTGAGCTATTGCATTGGTGGGAAACTTCTTAGTTGAACATTTTTAGTAGGTTAAAAACTTTATAACACACCCTCTTTTGAGTCAATGTTTTTGGTTGAGTTTGATAGTGTGGTATATAATTGCTTTATCTATTTTTTTAAATCCTACTATTAAGACCAGTATCAGCCAATATACATACACTCTGGAAAAATGATATATTAAATAAAATGTCCTCCCAAAATGTGATCCTAACTACTACAATTGTTTTCTTCAATTTAATCTAGGTCCGTCAGCAAGTGATGGCAAGATTCCTTGCAGCTCAGCATCAATTTTCACTTGAAGATGTTGTGAATGAGGAGGCAGTGCCAAACATTGGGTAGGTATACTTTGGTATGTGTTTACTCATGAGGTGTATCCAACTTAACAGTGGAGTGGAGTTGTGGCTTGGTGGTTATGATGCTTGGCTACCAATCCAAGGCTCCTGGGTTCAAGTCCTGTCATATGTCGGGTTTTTTCTAATGACAAATCACAACTCCACTCCCAAAGACTTGAAATAAATTAAGTTATGTAGAGCATCTTGTGTATATGTTTGCTTATGGTTATCCTGGCATCTTGTGTATATGTTTGCTTATGGTTATCCTTTGCAATTTGCCTAAATAAATAGAATAGAAAGTTACTATTTTACATTATTTTTTTTCATAGATTGTTAGGTGGTAATATTTTGAAACTTGCTGAACCACGGCGCCCTCTCAGACCTCAAAGGAAAGAACGCAAGACAGTGACAGCTCAGAATCTGGCAGGCCTTGATGTTAATATTCTCATCAACATTGAAAGAGCTTTTGACATCCCTGTCAGGTCTTCTGCAATAAGGTAATAACAATGATTTGTGGTTGCAATATTGTACGAATATGAATGTGTGTATTTGGTAAGACAGACAGTAAACATACATTTTTTAAATGATGGTGATTTTATTTTCTTCTTTTTTTCTTTAATATCTTTATTTACATTCAGGTTTTCTTTTTTTTCTGTTTCAGCTCTGAATCGGGATCAAGCCAGACAACACAGGTTTGTTTTTTTTTTTGTTATTTGTGATTTTGTTTTAGCAATTACAATTTTTAATTCCACATACTGTTGTTGTTTACCTGCCTTTGTTCTTGTTGATATTAGAATATTGTAAGACCTTTTGTGGAGGTTTTGTTCCAGCAAAATAAGAAGCAAACAAGCACAACAGAAGGACCAAATCCAAACTGGAATGAAGAGATTGCAATGCCATTCAAGTAAGAATGTTTTTTATAAAACAATCAATTTCAACTTATTTCTTTACAAACTGTAACTAAATTACACCCTGAAACATTATTAATGTTAATCTCTTCACATAAAGTTGGATAGTGTAGACAGAGCTTTAATCTTTGATTTTGACAGAGCACCAAATAATGACTACTCATCTACCAACTTTAGTATTAATGTTACTCTTTGTTTTTGACAGAGCACCAAATAATGACTACTCATCTACCAACTTTAGTATTAATGGTACTCTTTGTTTTTGACAGAGCACCAAATAATGACTACTCATCTACCAACTTTAGTATTAATGGTACTCTTTGTTTTTGACAGAGCACCAAATAATGACTTCTCATCTACCAACTTACAAAGTATTAATGTTACTCTTTGTTTTTGACTGAGCACCAAATAATAACTTCTCATCTACCAACTTACAAAGTATTAATGTTACTCTTTGTTTTTGACAGAGCACCAAATAATGACTACTCATCTACCAACTTACAAAGTATCAACGACTTAATCTACCTGAATCTGTTTGATGAGGTGTTGATTGACATGTTACAGGATAACAGAGAGTCAGCGAGCACGGTGCATCGACGAGTTGAGAGGCGTTGGCTCGGTAGTATTCAGATTCCATTTTCAACCATTTACTTCCAGGGCAAGGTAACGTATAATTTACTATTATTGCTATGTTTCGACTCACGGTTGCTCAAACAGTTTTAACTGGTTACCATTGAGCCCTGCATTTTACGTTACAAAATGTAGTTGATGTTGCATTCCAAACTTTTCTTTGACACAGCGATATCTTACATAGATTACATAGATTACATAGATTTATATGCTTATTACAGAAGCCTTACTATCTGACAATGTGAATAAACAGGAGTTCTTTGTAACAACTATTTGAATATATTTTTAGATAACCAGTATGGATAGTAATTATTAAGTCGTTTTTGCCTACAGCACTAAACTTATAATACTGATAATGATAATAATAGTTCATCCTTTTATAGTGCATATAAGTACATTGAAAGTAAAACAAGAATGGCAATATTAATTACATAAACGAAAAAGATTGTTTGAAAAGAAAATTCTTCAGCTAAGCTTTCGACTTGGAATTATAGCAACATTGTGGTTTTTACAAAAAAAGCTCTCAGAGTATTTGTGAAAATTATATATATGATTAACTTAATGTTCCTGAAGCAACTTTCAGAAATTATCAATGTTGTGTTTACTGTTAATGATTGTATTGTCAATCAATTTGTGAATCTATGGTTGTGATTGTCAATCACCGGGTGGCCCTGTGGTAAAAACTTATAACTGTTTACATGTAGTTGTCTGTTTAATCTTTCACAGAACAACCAGTCAGCAATGGTATGAATTTGGAAGGGTTTAATAAAATGATTTATTCTATTTGTGTATGAAATATGCTGTTTAGTAGCTGCATCTTAATTTTGCTTTGCTTTAGTAAAATTATAAACTAATACATTATGGATTCCTAACATGTTTTAACAGTCCTTTTCTATTAGAAATCTTGACTTCTTTTAGTTAAAAAGTAACAAATTATATTTAAGAAATGTCTTGTTTTGTTGCAGTGTACTAACATTGTCAAATACTGTATGTCTTTATAATGTATGACTATATAAAGTACTTGTATTGTGTAATTATCGTTATGTTTTTTCTTTGTAGTACTTCAAATCAAATGTGGTAGGTTCTTTAAAACAACATGAATGTTGAATACAACATAGTGTTTTTCAGCCCATTTACAATTTAAGTTTTAATATACCTCACACAATCAAATAATTTCATAAATCCAAAAATATCATACATTTAATTGTTAAGAAATACTGTACACTCATTTACCATACCAGTCTGTTGATTCTGAATGATGCCTTTGCTACATGCATGTATCCCCCAATCCAATACATCACAGTGTACCACCACTACCATTCATCTTTATCCAGTATTACAAACCACCATTCATTGGGTGATTTCAATGCTACCATAGCCTCCTCAAGCAAAGTAAGTGGATATTGGGACAATGTTCTTGGAAACAATAATTTTGATAGAATGGAAACAAATGCTGTATGTACTGTATGCTATTGGATCCCTCAAGCTTCAGTATACATTTCACAATTCCTTGACAGTACAGTTAGACATCTTTATCCAGTTTTTACAAACAATTGCCATTGTCATACAGTCTGTCCTAAGTACACTTGTCCTTTTCATTTTAGCCTCTGTAGTTGTGTTCCCACGCTCTTCATTAACCAGTTATACCATGCCTTAGTTTAAATTATTTTAATTCATGGTTTCATACCAGTTTGTTTACATTGATATTCTGTAGCATAGCATGATTATATAGATTGTGCATGTGTTTGTTTTATTACATCCTATACATATTATATTATGTATAGTTATTGTTTAAACCTCTATTTAACAACAGGTAGATACGGTTACATTCATAATGTAAAAGCCTCCTTATTAATTCATATTTCAAACATTTTTATGTTGATTTATTAAAGCATGTACCAATACAGTAGTTGAAAACATGCATCATTTCATTTGCATGTTTTGTCTATTTTCAATGAAATATGATTTTGTAACTTATATGGAGACCCAACATTGTTATCCTGAGTATTTCAATCAGATATATTAGATGTGATAGATATATGACTAAATGACTAAATTTCTTGAATTGGACTTCTTTACACAATAGAAAGTTTTTGAAATAATATAGAACAGAAACAGAAAGATCTAATTAAAATAAACATAAAAGATAATTTAATTGTCACATGTTGTATAACAGTATCACATTAAAAATTAACATGGCTGAATAACATCTGTTTTTAGGTTGAGGGCGCTTTTCGTGTTCAAGCTCCGACCTCGCTTCTTGGTTACGAGCGTGGTCAACATACATTGGGTAGAACTTACCTGTCAATGTTCATAACAATAGAACCACCGCTGGCTCCAGTGGAACCTACAAGGGAAAAGGTTAGTAGTAGTTTGGGTTCCAGACGGAGTAAAAAGATAATTATTTTGGCACATATGGCGTTTCATACAATAAATACAGACTTGCGACAAGTCTAGGTTAGTATGTATGCAAATATATGTAAAGCAGCCTTGTCTATCAAACTTTATGTGACAAAAACATGTGATATGCCCATATTATATGGGCATGATGATGTCATATCACTACCATATTTGGGTATATCACTACCATATTTGGGCACATCACACTTTTTTTGTCAAACTAGTTTGATAGTGTAGACAGAGCTTAAGAAAAAATGACTTGAGAATTTTAGTACACTTTACCTAGTAAATACTGGATTTTGAAGGCACATCTAATGTTCTTGCAAGTGAAATGTGCTGCTTACTATAACTACTGTATGTTAAATTACAAATAATGTGCTTATTTCAGATGACATTTACATCCTATATTACTTTTGATGATCAGCCACTTATATTTTAATTAAGTATTGTATAGTATATTTTAAATGTGTGTGTTTTATCATGTACAGTATATACATATTTCTACTACTTGTGTGTGGTAACAGTAATTGATATTAAGTAAACTTAATTGTTTTCATTTAGTTTGATTCTAAAGAGGATGAGAAACTCCTTGCGTATGCCGACAATTTTGTTGTTGAATTCAAAAAGAAATTCCCGAAACGAGAAGTGATTACAACCGTGATGGACATCAACGGGAAGTCTGTGTTTGTGACTCGTTATTTTAGACCGTTGGCGCCACCAACCAAGGTACTAGAGGGCGACAACAAATTCACACCTATGGTATGTCATTTTATGATTTCAAAGGTTACACATTTTGAAAACAATTATGAAGAAAATATATATACAGTCAACTCTCTCAATACCGGACACCTTTGGGCTGGCCAAATATGTCTGGTTTTTCAAAAAGTCTAGTATTCAGAATGTGTTTTTAGTGGTAAAAATTAATTTGGGACCTTTTGGTCCTCATAAAAAGTCTAGTAATGGGAGAGTTTCCGGTTTTCAGAGAGTCAAGTATTAAGAGAATTGACTAAACTGAACAATACTAAAACTGGCCATAATTGATGTTTTTATTATCATTGTTACCATTACACTGTTACCATGTACATAGATGTTTCATACAGTCTATGAATTGCTTAGATTTCATTTTTTATTTTTATTTTATTCAATCAAAACCAACCGCGATAATTACCGCCCCTAACAAGTTTGAAACATAAAACAATACAACATCAAAAACAGTTCTGTCTACAAAGCTCTGTCTACACTATCAAACAAATTTGTTGTGTTTCTAGGAACGTGTTGCCAGGTTTGTGTCTTTGATCTCATTTGTGTCTGACAGTGTTGTGTATCCAGGTTTGTGTGATATTTGGAGCACTTGTGATGTAAGTACAAACAAAGCATTATTGTATAAAACTTTAGTTTTTTTTTATGCAATTAAATAAACCAACAGAATCAACTTTAATTCAAACAGCAAAAACAATAAAATTAGAAATAATAACATCAGAATTGAAGTGGTCAAGTGGTTATGGCAGATACAAACTGAGAAAGGTTCTGTGTATTAGTGGCCGTATTCAGCAGTCGCACTTAAGCGAGATATTTCCCTTAAATATTAAGTATTTCACTTAACTCAATAAATATTTAAGTATCAAATGCTTCACAATCGTTATTTTAACTCGAAAGTTCAGTGGAATCATACATGATTCAATAAAATTGTATTCACTTACAGTAGATAGGAGATTTTCTTAATTTTAAAGGTAAGTGTTTCCTAAAGTGTGAATGGTAAATATGGCCACTGGATCCTGCAAGTAACATAACACAAATAGCATTAGCTTGAATTTATTTAACAGTTTTATGTTTTTGTATCATTTAGCAATTTCTACAAATGTTACAAGGTGATGAAGAAGAACACGCCGTCCTTCTTTGTAACTACTTCCTTCAGATGGGCAAGAGGTCATGGGTCATTAAAGGGTCAGCCATTCCAGAAGGCTCAACTGTGTATGTGCTCAGTGCTGATGATGATGGGTATAAGATCTGGAACCCATCAACCGGAGAATGGTATGATAAGAGTGACACTTTCTGTCCTTTGAAGTCTGTCACAGCTTTGATGAACAATGACAATGTAAGTTTCTAATAGGTCTTCAGACATAACTCCTTTTTTTATTTTTATTTGTTTTTAACTGTTCTGTATATATCTTTTAAATTAGGCCTATTTTGTATTTATATATGTTATAAATTTTATTGACTTTTAAACGTATAACTGGACCATTTTGGAAAGCAGTACTGCGTTACTGAAAATGCAATCCAGTCAAAAGAAAGAATAAATAAAATAAATAAATAAAATAAAACAATTTCATACACATGTAATGGTTGCGTTTGGTGTAAATTTTTAGATAAACCAGCTGTTTCAAAAACCCAACTCAGGACCAGAATAAATACCTTTAGCTTTACTGTTAATGCAGATACTGCCATCTGTAGTAATCAAATCTATTGCCATAGTATTCAAATCAACTTTAAAATTACAGATTCATATAATACATAAGTGAGAAACACTGAACATAACTAGAAATAAAACATTAGTTATAGTCTCTTTCTCTGGTCTCTCGATACAAGACCACATGTACAAACAAATAGCAGTGGTACTAACATCATTTGAGTAATTGATCATGTCTATTAATTGTTTGAGTTGTTTTCAACATTGCAACATTTTTTACGATGCGGGTAAAGCTTGGAGAGTCTTTCTTAGTTCCGTTTGACATACATACATGTATTTGGTTGTCTTCCTTCAGATTTGGGCCAACATTCAACCATCAGATGCAGCAAACATGATGGATTTTGACACCACCAAGACGACATGCTGGAAGCCATTCTTTAATCGTGCTTATCCAAACCCTGGACTCTCAAGTGTACAGGTTAGCTATTCTTAAATGTTTTTGTACTATTTTGTATGTTAATTTGTATAAATTATTATCTATTGTGTATGCTGATTTGTAATTCATTACGGTATAGAAAATTTCAAAACAATAGCATTTACTTTTAAATATTTGTAATACTAAAGTAATTAATTAATTAATAATACAAGGTCAAAGGTTGCATTTACAAATGAAACAAAGATAGTTAAATGTTGCACTTATTATTCTGAGTTTGGTCATAATTGTTATATTGGTTCTTTTCAGCCAAATGAGTTGACTTACATAGACACCAGCCCACAGACTGTACTTAGGCTTCAAGACAGGTAAGTTCTTTCCATTAGCCTGTATTCCAATGCGTGTATGTTCATTATTTAAAAGGATTGTATAATATATTTTTTTTGTTCTTTGTTTTCTAGAATTGAAAAGGAACTACGTGATTCCATAATGAATTGGCGCCCTCGTCATATTACTCGCTGGAATCGCTACTGTACTCAAGTTTTTAGAAAAATACTCACTTCCTTGGAGTTTAATAAATCCCGAGTAACTGAAAACAAAACTGAAGCTGCTGATATACTTAGTTCTTATAATGTAAGTGATAATGTCACGATGTTAAAAGTGTTGATGTCATAATTGTAAGAAAACTGATGATGTCATAATGTTTGTACAATTTGAACAACAAAATAATTGCAAATTTTACTTTTTTAACTGAATACAACCAATTCAAATAGTAAATAAAGTCAGCAATGGCACCAACATTTGACTGTGAAGTTGGCCTTAGCTTCTTAGCATGTAAACATCACCATCACTACTTGCTTGTCTTTCTTACAGCTTTGTGGATTTCCTCTTCATATGTCTTACACTGACATGAAAACTGTGATTGAAAAAGTCAAAAGCACTGGAATACATGAGAATGAATCAGCTAACATTGAATTTGCTCTTGCTGTCTATATCCATCCCTACCCTAATAATATACTCTCGTTGTGGATTTATATGGCGTCATTGAGTAGGAAGAGGTAGGAATAGAGGTGACACCATTTAGCAGGAAGACATAGTACATGCCATCATTAAGCAGGGAGTAAGTAGTACTCTGTGATAGCATCAGCAACAAGATGTACTGTATATGTGAACACATGGCACATGCTACCCAAAGAGAAACTGCAATAGATTACTGTAGGCCTACTGTGACATCAGCAACATATGTATTTGGCATTAGCAACATGGTAGTTGTGAATACATGACATGGCATACGCATAGAGAGACTGTAGGTCGTAGGTCTATGACGTCAGCAACAAGATACAGTGATACATATTTCACCAGCAAAAGAGGTCCTCACCTCATTACTAGGCATAAATATAGGAAATCCAGGCATTGCTAAGGATGATGTACTTATTTACCTTGAATGTGACTACCTTGATGATATTTTATTTATATATTTTATAACCAAAGAGTTCATTCCATAAAATGTGATTGGCTATTAATTACATCAGCCTCTATTTATGCCAGTAAATAAACATAATCAATATTAAATATTCTGTTCAAACTATTGTTCTTTAATGAACCTTGTTTAAATAGACAATATCCGAATTCATTTAAATCGTTTTCTTTTCTATTCTGGTTTTATAAATAAACTTTGTGCAATAGCCTACAATTGTTGTCCAATGTTTTATTGAATTTCTTGAATTAGTAATGATGTTGATTAAAGAGTGTGAATTAATTGGTAACATACAACCAGCCTAGATCCAACTACTATTCTATAATAAGAATAATGTGTATAACCATGGCATGGAGGTATAAAATAAAACCTCCATGGTATAACCGAACACTACTTCCGAATTACACAGTTGTTTAAAACACATATTTTTCTTTATCTTTCTCAATTTTTTTTTTACCTTTTCAAATGTTAATATTCTGTATTATTTTTTCTATGGAATGTCCCAGTACTTTTTGAATGTTTTTTTGTAAATACAATTTTCAGTGTAGTTATCCGTCAATTGAAATCATACGTTAACTGATAAATACCGTCTCTGAAGTGTTATCACGTATTAAAAATACGTACCGGCGATGATGTAATAAAAGTACCGATTTGACCTATTGTTGACCTTTGAAATGAAATAAGCATTTTTTGCTGGCGGCGCGAGATGGCGTGAGGTTTATAATTAGTGAACTTATGGCGAGAGAAATTAGAAATAAAGACAGCAAGATGAAGAAGAAAACAAATTCAGAAAGAACATACTATGCCGATGGTTACCGAAAACGGTCTGCGAGTCTTTGCTTTCGTACATCCGACTTTGATGAGGTATTAACTTTCGATTGACCACCTAGTAGATAGGCTAGGCCTAGGCCATGAATGAGGGAAGCGAGTGATCAGTCGAACATGACCGGAGTTTGGTTGCTTGGCATCCCCGGTCTGTGTTTGTGTGACGTTTGATATGGTTAAACAAAATAAGCCTAGGCCTACTACGCTATAGAGAGTACTGCTGTTAATATGATATGGATGCCAAACAAAAATTCCTGTAACTGTATGTCGTAATAATATTAAATTAAGGATTTTGGATAATAATTAATATAATAGATTGCAAAATAAAATAAATAAATAAACATTTACATTTTTGTTATTTTATTAATTGCCATCACGGCGGGAATTCCCCCAAACATTTTGACACGTACTACAGTCAGCGTAGGAGTTGTACAACTCCCTGCTACAGTGACACACACACACAGGCCTGGGAAAGCAACTGTTACTTGTTAGTGTCTGTAAACTATATCAAACTATTTTTTTTTTAAAGGTGCCAGTATTCCTTGTAAAAAAAAATTAGGACAAGAAACTTCTTTTTTTTACATTTGTTCTTTTTAACATTTTCAACAACAATGGTCTATCATCCTTCCTTATCCAATAATATAGGTTCTACTCGTTTCATCAACCGGCTCGCCTGAAAACTGGGTCGTACCTGGTGGAGGACTTGAACCAGACGAGAGTGCTGGAGATGCAGCAGTCAGAGAACTCAAAGAAGAGGTACAGTATAGTTATAACAAAATTATATGTTTTACATCTTGTTTGCAGCGGGGTTTGCAGCAATTCATTTTTTTTCTCTTCCACTCTCACGCAGCTTATGTTCAAATATTTAAGTTTGTTTTCATGTATACTAGATTTTAGTACCGTACTGACGCGGGTATAAGCCCATACTCGGGTATAAGCCCACCCCCGACTTTTGACTAATTTTCATGAAAAATTAGGCACTCGGGTATAAGCCCACCCATTAATTCGAAGATCTACAGTGTGTGTCGTAATACATTATTTTGTATTTGGCGACGTCCATACACCGAATACACCTACCTTTGATCATAACCAAGCTAGGCTAATATACGCTAGGCCATATGAGGCCTAGCGGTCCTGTTTTGTTTACACTCCATCGTGGTCGATGATCGCTTCACACACGACGCTACAAGTCGCCAAAACGGAAAACCACTATTTGGTATCGGCTGCCATAAACAAGCTTATTAAATTTCTTTGGTACATTTCTATGTAACGAACATTGTATACTTGCTTTTCTGCTTGATAAATTCTTGTTCAATTGATGTTTAAAATAAGATATTCTACGATAAATTACACGAACTATAAGCTTAATTTTCAGACACTCTACACCTCGTGTATTTAGAGGCAACGTCGTACACGTGAGGGCGCTCGCTCGCATGGTGGAATACACAGTGTACATGTGCTGTTTTTGACGATCTGCATTTTTGGATCCTCGGGTATAAGCCCACCCCCCAAACTTGACGTGATTTCATGTTCAAGGGGGGTGGGCTTATACCCGCGTCAGTACGGTAATAGCTAACATTGTCAACAATCAGGGGCCACTCCGGATGTAAACCCCTGGGGATTTAGAGGACTATCCCCGGTACCATACAAAATGATCATATTTTTTGTTCAAAACAAATCAATAAAACTCTTATAATGTATTGTTTTTGTTATAAGGCTGGCGTTATTGGTAGAGTTGGGAAACATATTGGAGACTTTGAGCTTGAAGAAGGAGGAAAGAAGAAAAGGACTTCAGTATTTTGTTTAGTGTTTGAAGAAGAGTTGGATGAGTGGCTGGATAAAACAGAGTCAGGTAAATGATGCAATCATGTTAGATCATGTTGAGGGGGTAATGAATTATTATATTTTTTAGGAAACATTCCTTATCAATTGATGGGTTTTTGTGTTTTTTTTTCTCTTTCGTGGAGTAAACAGTAACACCACGTTTATTCACCTTAATATCATCCATTAATATCATCATTCATGTTGATATAAAGTTTTCGGTACACCGCGTAGTTCTGAAAAGAACTGTTGAGTTTCGAAACGTCGAGAAACTCAACAGTGCTTTTCAGAATTAATATACATGGTGTGCCGCAAACTTTATATCAACATTTGATTTTGCCAATGCAAACCTTCAAACAATCATTCATTTCATCAGTAAAATCATATTATATTATTTTCATTATTATCACATTTTTGTCAGTGGTAGGCCTATTAAATTTTGTAATCACTCTCTATTCCATATTACCTCCTTTTTTCATTAATTCTCATTAATTATACTTTTCTATGCTACACTTCCAGAAGATGTAATGGTTTAAAAAGCAAAACAATTGATGGGGTTTGGTAATGTTGATAGGACCCTTAGACTAAAGCGTGGTTCCCACTAGCGATGCAACACAAGGACGTAACGCAACGCAAGTGAATTAACCAATAACAAGCGATGGCTTATTCGCTTGTGATTGCTAACTGTCTATAACTTGCTTGTCATTGGTTAAAACGCTTGCGTTGCGTTTACGTTCTTGCGTTACGTTCTACTGGGAACCAAGCTTAAGTGTTAAAACGTGTACAGTAAGATGTTCATACTTTGTTGACAGGTCGAAGAAGGATGTGGTTTAATATAAAGGACGCCCTCAACGAACTAAAGAAATACAAACATTCTCAAAGTATATACCTTGAAGAATCGTTAAAAACCAGGTGACTATCAACAAGTGACTCAAATAGTAATGGACATGACATACATTAATGAGTCTCATTGGACAAGAGCCTACTCAGTTACATGAAGTATGGAAAGTGCACAGTTTAAACAGGTATACTGGGACTCTATCGGACAATACCATTTATAGGAGAGGGGGATATATAATAGCCTAAGTATTGTGCCACTATAATTCATGCTTTGCATTCAATTTAGAAGAAAGATATACTTTAATATAAAAGTAAAAGTGTATAGATTTATAAACGATAGACTTGTACTAGTACATTTTAATATTCAATTTCCTAACTGTCATTTGTAGACTTCCTAAATACAATAAGTACACATATGTCTGCCATTTTTACATTTATAGATTGTAAAATCTTTTCAGAATTTATTTATATCAGACATAGTATTAAATCTATGGAACAAATGTTACAAGAAGATAATGAATTATATAAGAAAAAACACAATTTACAATATTTATATTATGCAAAGTAATAAATTCAGGGAAAAATTTCATTTAAAAATTTTGTTTAGCAATATTGCTAATCAAACTGATTTTTGAGTCAAGGAACATAGTTTTGTATTGTATTTTTTGCTATACAATTTTAGAAATGTGTAGCAATAAGGTTGTTTTGTATAGCTTTTTGCTATGCTACACTGGCGAAATTATTCCCTGAAATTTAAGAACTGTTTCTACTCCCAAACTCAAAATATTGAATTATACTATAGTATACACAAATGTGTATGTGTTGTTCAATTGACTATATAGTATTACATTTTATACTCTGATCTAACATGGAGGGGTCATTGACTTCATGTTTAAATATCTCAATCTCTAATCTATACAGTAATAATATATATAGCAATAATAGGTGGGGGAGGGAGGGGGATGGTGAATTTGTCACCCATAATACTTTCCTTCACCTGCTGTTAACTCCACTATACAGTATTTCCATATGCCCACCATTTTAGTATCTGTATTATTATTAGTATACCTTTGTTTGGCTTCAAATATTTGCCACACACCTTAAATAATTCGTAGCAAAATCCACCCTCCCTGGTTGAAATACTTATTGCTTACAATTTTATCTGAACACTTAAATCATGGTCAATCTTCATAGCTTCAAATTGTCATTTTATTTGTATTTAATAATAAAATTATTAATTCATGTGTATTCTGTATCACAGAATTTCCATTTAGTTATTTTGTCTTTTCTGCAACTAAATAGTAATGCAGTATAAGAATTAGACTGTGGGCTCAAACACGGGACCCTCAGTATGCAGTATAAAAATAAAGTAGGTGTGTGGTTGGCAAGTAAGCATGAAAAAGATAATGTACTAAAATTGTGTCAAAATGTACAGTCTGAGGCATGAGCTTGGTTCCTACTATATAGCAAGCAATTTGCAAGGATGCACTGTACTTTTACACGAATAACGATTTGACCAATAGCAAGAGATGGATCACAAAATGTTTCAGACTTCAATTACCTGCGTCCTTGCACTGCATTCTTGTGGGAACAAAGCTTAACATATTAGATATTATAAAGAGAAGACAAGATAATTACATTCAGCATTTTAAATTAAACCTTTTTGAACTATTTCTAAAATATGAATTTATAATTTTTATCTATAATCAAATTTTCTAAATCTAAACTAGATATAATTAAGTTAATTATATGACATTTATTATTGCTCTTTAAGAAGAATGTCACAATCGTTTATTATTTATTAAAATAATGAGATTTCTACATTAATAATAAATAAATTGATGTGACACTATTCTGTTTGTTTTAATTCTTGCCTTTACTGTATAATTAATTTTTCTGTGGTGTCATTTTGGATTACTCCATGATGTACCCTTATGATTGAGGGCGCTGTCTGACAATTTGTTAACTTGGTGTCATCAAAATGCGTGCTGGTGTTACTGTTGTAATTTCACGTACACAGACAGGGATCAGACAGTACATGTGCTTATCGAATTTTGTTTGTCAAAACAATTAGAAATTCCAAACTGGTATAACCACCAATTCGGTTATATCATAGATTAATATGCTTGATGGTGAGGAAAATTGGGAAGAAGATCCGGTTGTGACCCAAACGTATCATAATTCAAATGCTAGGCCTCGTTCTAGCCCAAACGATGCATGGGAGGGAAAGTTTTCAGGCGAGAAAAATGCGGAAGACAGGTGGTCAAGTGATTCCAAGATGAGGGGCTTCGGGCGTGGTAGGTCTAATGAAGGTAATTGGAGAAGGGATAATGACAGTTCATCTTCTGGATTTGGCCGAGGTTATAGACAGAATTCAGATGGGAGAAATAGGAATGGAAATGATCAAGGAGGCTGGCAAGGAGGAGGTCAACAACAGCGTCAAGATAGACGAGGAGGAAGAAGTGAAAATGAAAAGGTCATTGAGGTGGACAGCAGTATGATTGGAAAGATTATTGGTATTTTAACAGATTTGTTCATGTGTTTGTAGATTTCAAATAAATATGTACTGCTAGCTGTGGTGTATGGCCACATATATTATAATATGCATAAAATAAATAGATTTTATAAATGTTTTTTTATATCAATTATTTATGCCCATTATTTATTATAATTTGACAGTACAGTAGACCTATTAATAATATGCCAATAATTACTGTTCATAGTTTTGAATGTAACTCAGTTCACTATAATGAATTAAAAATGTATTTTATATTTTATTTAGGAAAACAAGGTTCTAAAATTCGACAGTTGCAAGAAGAGAGTGGCGCCAGAATTCATGTTAGTAAAATATGTTTAAAATACTGTATCTTTTTGTGCTAGCAGAGATTAGTCATGAACGTTATTAATAGCCAAGCGTAAAAACAAAAAATAAAATAAAAATAGCATCAGGGGATTTCCAGAAACTTAAAATACTTTTTTTCGTATCCGGACAACTACCACCCGGACAGTGACCCCCATAGGACAACTACCACCTGGACAATGACCCCCATAGGACAACTACCACCCGGACAATGACCCCCATAGGACAACTACCACCTGGATAATTACCCTTTAGGACAAATACCCCCTAGGACAACTACCCTCTAGGACAAATTGAATTTCACATTACAGGTGGTTATTTTAAATATTTTACAGGTGTCAAGAGACAGCAATAATTATTCAACACCTGTACACGTCAGTGGAAGTCATGAAGCGGTGGAGAAGGCTTCAAAACTCATCGATGAAATCGCCAATCCTAAATCAATATTTGATGCGGGTGAGATGTTATTTGTTTGTTGATGCGGGTGAGATGTTATTTGTTTGTTGATGCGGGTGAGATGTTATTTGTTTGTTGATGCGGGTGAGATGTTGTTTGTTTGTTGATGCGGGTGAGATGTTATTTGTTTGTTGATGCGGGTGAGATGTTGTTTGTTTGTTGATGCGGGTGAGATGTTGTTTGTTTGTTGATGCGGGTGAGATGTTATTTGTCTGTTGATGCGGGTGAGATGTTGTTTGTTTGTTGATGCGGGTGAGATGTTATTTGTCTGTTGATGCGGGTGAGATGTTGTTTGTTTGTTGATGCGGGTGAGATGTTATTTGTTTGTTGATGCGGGTGAGATGATGTTATTTGTTTGTTGATGCGGGTGAGATGATGTTATTTGTTTGTTGATGCGGGTGAGATGATGTTATTTGTTTGTTGATGCGGGTGAGATGATGTTATTTGTTTGTTGATGCGGGTGAGATGATGTTATTTGTTGGTTGATGCGGGTGAGATGATGTTATTTGTTTGTTGATGCGGGTGAGATGATGTTATTTGTTTGTTGATGCGGGTGAGATGATGTTATTTGTTTGTTGATGCGGGTGAGATGTTATTTGTTTGTTGATGCGGGTGAGATGTTATTTGTTGGTTGATGCGGGTGAGATGTTATTTGTTTGTTGATGCGGGTGAGATGATGTTATTTGTTGGTTGATGTGGGTGAGATGTTATTTGTTGGTTGATGCGGGTGAGATGTTATTTGTTGGTTGATGCGGGTGAGATGTTATTTGTTGGTTGATGCGGGTGAGATGTTATTTGTTTGTTGATGCGGGTGAGATGATGTTATTTGTTGGTTGATGCGGGTGAGATGTTATTTGTTGGTTGATGCGGGTGAGATGTTATTTGTCTGTTGATGCGGGTGAGATGTTATTTGTTGGTTGATGCGGGTGAGATGTTATTTGTTTGTTGATGCGGGTGAGATGATGTTATTTGTTTGTTGATGCGGGTGAGATGATGTTGTTTGTTTGTTGATGCGGGTGAGATGATGTTATTTGTTGGTTGATGCGGGTGAGATGATGTTATTTGTTTGTTGATGCGGGTGAGATGTTATTTGTTGGTTGATGCGGGTGAGATGATGTTATTTGTTTGTTGATGCGGGTGAGATGTTATTTGTTGGTTGATGCGGGTGAGATGTTATTTGTTTGTTGATGCGGGTGAGATGTTATTTGTTTGTTGATGCGGGTGAGATGTTATTTGTTTGTTGATGCGGGTGAGATGTTATTTGTTTGTTGATGCGGGTGAGATGTTATTTGTTTGTTGATGCGGGTGAGATGTTATTTGTTTGTTGATGCGGGTGAGATGATGTTATTTGTTTGTTGATGCAGGTGAGATGTTATTTGTTTGTTGATGCGGGTGAGATGATGTTATTTGTTTGTTGATGCGGGTGAGATGTTATTTGTTTGTTGATGCGGGTGAGATGTTATTTGTTTGTTGATGCGGGTGAGATGTTATTTGTTTGTTGATGCGGGTGAGATGTTATTTGTTTGTTGATGCGGGTGAGATGATGTTATTTGTTGGTTGATGCGGGTGAGATGATGTTATTTGTTGGTTGATGCGGGTGAGATGTTATTTGTTGGTTGATGCGGGTGAGATGATGTTATTTGTTTGTTGATGCGGGTGAGATGATGTTATTTGTTTGTTGATGCGGGTGAGATGATGTTGTTTGTTTGTTGATGCGGGTGAGATGTTATTTGTTGGTTGATGCGGGTGAGATGATGTTGTTTGTTGGTTGATGCGGGTGAGATGATGTTGTTTGTTTGTTGATGCGGGTGAGATGATGTTATTTGTTGGTTGATGCGGGTGAGATGATGTTATTTGTTGGTTGATGCGGGTGAGATGATGTTATTTGTTGGTTGATGCGGGTGAGATGATGTTATTTGTTTGTTGATGCGGGTGAGATGATGTTATTTGTTTGTTGATGCGGGTGAGATGTTATTTGTTGGTTGATGCGGGTGAGATGTTATTTGTTTGTTGATGCGGGTGAGATGTTATTTGTTGGTTGATGCGGGTGAGATGTTATTTGTTGGTTGATGCGGGTGAGATGTTATTTGTTGGTTGATGCGGGTGAGATGATGTTATTTGTTGGTTGATGCGGGTGAGATGATGTTATTTGTTGGTTGATGCGGGTGAGATGTTATTTGTTGGTTGATGCGGGTGAGAGGTTATTTGTTGGTTGATGCGGGTGAGATGTTATTTGTTGGTTGATGCGGGTGAGATGTTATTTGTTTGTTAATGCGGGTGAGATGTTATTTGTTGGTTGATGCGGGTGAGATGTTATTTGTTTGTTAATGCGGGTGAGATGTTATTTGTTTGTTGATGCGGGTGAGATGTTATTTGTCTGTTGATGCGGGTGAGATGTTATTTGTTTGTTGATGCGGGTGAGATGTTATTTGTTTGTTGATGCGGGTGAGATGTTATTTGTTTGTTGATGCGGGTGAGATGTTATTTGTTTGTTGATGCGGGTGAGATGTTATTTGTTGGTTGATGCGGGTGAGATGTTATTTGTTGGTTGATGCGGGTGAGATGTTATTTGTTTGTTAATGCGGGTGAGATGTTATTTGTTTGTTGATGCGGGTGAGATGATGTTATTTGTTTGTTGATGCGGGTGAGATGATGTTATTTGTTGGTTGATGCGGGTGAGATGTTATTTGTTGGTTGATGCGGGTGAGATGATGTTATTTGTTTGTTGATGCGGGTGAGATGTTATTTGTTTGTTGATGCGGGTGAGATGTTATTTGTTTTTAATCAGAATGGCAGTGTTGTATCAATCTATAGCTCTGTCTACACTATCAAACTTTATGTGACAGAAAAATGTGATGTGTCCAATATGGACATGTTGATGTCATATCACTACCAAATTTAAGCATATCACTACCATATTTGGCTCTCATTTTTTTTTCAACATAAAGTTTGATATTAATGCAGACAGCTTTACAACAGGACACTGAGCCCACCTTGCCAAGATAGGAACGACTTCTAACAGTCCTTAGATCTAACAGTCCTTAGATCTAACAGTCCTTAGATTCTAACAGTCCTTAACTTCTAACAGTCCTTAGATCTAACAGTCCTTAGATTCTAACAGTCCTTAGATCTTATGTCTGGCTGCGACAAATACCACACTGTACTAATGTACAACTTCTAACAGTCCTTAGATCTTATGTCTGGCTGCTACAAATACCACACTGTACTAATGTACAACTTCTAACAGTCCTTAGATCTTATGTCTGGCTGCTGCATATACCACACTGTACTAATGTACATCTTCTAACAGTCCTTAGATCTTATGTCTGGCTGCTACAAATACCACACTGTACTAATGTACAACTTCTAACAGTCCTTAGATCTTATGTCTGGCTGCTACAAATACCACACTGTACTAATGTACAACTTCTAACAGTCCTTAGATCTTATGTCTGGCTGCTACAAATACCACACTGTAATAATGTACATCTTCTAACAGTCCTTAGATCTTATGTCTGGCTGCTGCATATACCACACTGTAATAATGTACATCTTCTAACAGTCCTTTGATCTTATGTCTGGTTTCTGCGACAAATACCACACTGTACTAATGTACATCTTCGAACAGTCCTTAGATCTTATGTCTGGCTGCGACAAATACCACACTGTACTAATGTACATCTTCTAACAGTCCTTAGATCTTATGTCTGGCTGCTGCATATACCACACTGTACTAATGTACAACTTCTAACAGTCCTTAGATCTTATGTCTGGCTGCTGCATATACCACACTGTACTAATGTACAACTTCTAACAGTCCTTAGATCTTATGTCTGGCTGCTGCATATACCACACTGTACTAATGTACAACTTCTAACAGTCCTTAGATCTTATGTCTGGCTGCTACAAATACCACACTGTACTAATGTACAACTTCTAACAGTCCTTAGATCTTATGTCTGGCTGCTGCATATACCACACTGTACTAATGTACATCTTCTAACAGTCCTTTGATCTTATGTCTGGCTGCTGCATATACCACACTGTACTAATGTACATCTTCTAACAGTCCTTAGATCTTATGTCTGGCTGCTGCATATACCACACTGTACTAATGTACAACTTCTAACAGTCCTTAGATCTTATGTCTGGCTGCTGCATATACCACACTGTACTAATGTACATCTTCTCCGCACACTCGGTGTCTGTTAAGGGACGAGGACAACTGATCATGTCGCAGCCACAGATAAACTCTTTGATCTCCGGAGCTCAGCATCCTGTTGTTAGATTGCCTTTGTTATATAGTGTGACTGTTCCAAAACAGTTTTAAGTGACATGCCAAATTTTTGTAAGAATATACTAAGATCATATTCTGATAACTTTCTGTTGAAATTTGTTTACAGACTACCAGGAGACATATGTACCAGAAAAGAGGTAGGACTTTTAGTAAATAGATTTAGTCACAATATACTTTTGTTTCTGTTGAATTAAATGTTTATAAATAAATGGTAGTAGAATAAACCCTGTTAATTAAAATACAATAACAGTTAGAACATTGGTTGAATTAAGGGCACACTTTTGGAACCCAGGTGTCCCTGTAATAGGATTGTCCCTTGATTAAGGATTGGCTGTATTTTCCTTCATTCAGGAATAGGAGTGTCTGAAGGTGGGCTTTACTATAATCATATTGAATTGATTGGTTTAGACTGGCTAATGATCTCATTTCAAAACTCTAAAATGCTGAGATATATATGATCATTATTTAATATGAAATATTTCTTCTGACAGGCCGGTAATTAATTGGCAAGAAGCCATCAAAGAAGCGGACATAGCCTCAAAGGAAAGGTGGAAAGGTATACTTATTCCAATTATCTCAATTAACAGACTTTGGTTAACATGTTTTTCTCATTAGCCCACTGTTTCTTTTTTCTTTTATTTAATTTAACTGTTACTAGTCCGAATCCAGGCATTTCATTGGGTAAATGTTACCACTTAAGTGTGTGTATCGGTATCATATTCTCCCATTGTTTGAATTACACCCGCTATTTAATTCTTCTGGACACCACATTTTGTAAGCTCAAACAAAACTTCTCCTTTGTGAAATATCATCTAAGTGCAAGACTGGTTGAATGAGTCTGACGGTGGAACTTGCCCAACAGAGACAACACTATCAAACTTCATGTGGCAAAAAAATGTGATGTACCCATATATGGACATGATGATGTCATATCACTGCCATATTTAAGCATATCACTACCATATTTAAGCATATCACTACCATATTTGGGCACATCACACTTTTTTTGTCAAACTAGTTTGGTAGTGTAGACAGAGCTTAAAGACTAAATTCTTTATTTAAAGTGAAATTTGTGAATTATCCTGTTTATTGTAGATCATCCGCCAGTCATCAAAGATATTTACAATGAACCTCCGCAAGTAGCAACTATGAGTCAGCATGAAGTTGAAGAGTTCAGGTAAACATTGCGACGTAACTAAAGATATTACTAACATGATTTTCTGTCAGCATAGAATATAAATATTCAATTGAAAATGTGCTTAAAGAATGTATTTATACTCTTGCAGACGTCAAAACAATAAAATACAAGTACAAGACTTGAGTGAAGAGGGCGACAGACATATTCCGAATCCTATCAGGACCTTTGAGGAAGCTTTTGGCGATTATGGTTTGTTTTTGGTTATAGTTTTAGTTTTGTCTTTGATTGATAACAATAAAAATACAATTCATAAATAAATACAAAAAAAAACACACAATATAAAAGGAAACAATTTAAGAAAAACATAAACCATTCTGGGGAATTGTCAAAAAACATAAACCATTCTGGGGAATTGTCAAAAAACATAAACCAGTCTGGGAATTATCAAAAAACAGACTTTACAAATAATGCAGGTTAACAAAATAGATTGCAAACAGCAAGACAAGAAAGAAACATTTATGATTTTGTAACATAAAAATTATTATTTTTTTTTTTTTTTGGAAAAAAATTGTTTACCTGTTTTTGATCATTATAGACTTCATCAGAATCTTATATTATGAACAACTTAATTTAAAATTATTTGTTAAATGTTTAGATGAAATTCTTGATGAACTTAAGAAGCAAAAATTCACCAAACCGTCGCCAATACAATGCCAAGGTTGGCCGATAGCGCTAAAAGGTCATGACCTCATCGGGATTGCTCAAACTGGAAGTGGAAAAACAATAGCGTTTCTTTTGCCTGCGCTATTACACATTGAAGTTCAGCCAGTGTAAGTCACCTTTTTCCAGTCACTTTTTATCAGAGATTTGTGTTGTTTTTGTGTTACTGCCTCCTTTTAGTCGCGTGCAACGCGACTCTAAAGCTCAGTAAGTCACTATGTCGGTCGGTAAACACTAACTTGACCTTGATTATACATATGATGATATGCCAGTTTTCAAAACAAATTTTTGTTATTTTTAAATGGAGAAATAAAGATACTTTGACTATGACTTTAACAGTCAAAATAACAGGTGTTTTTTAAATAAATAAGAATAGATTTAAACATTATAACATGTAACAATAATATTCATTCTATTAGCACTGCTTTTAAATCTTAATTTACGTTTTGCGGTTTTTCGTTTCAGACCTCGTGTTGAACGAACCGGTCCTTCTGTCTTGGTTTTGTCCCCAACACGAGAACTAGCAATACAGATTCATTCTGAAGTCATTAAATACCACTATAAAGGAATTAAGAGGTAAAATATATGAATTCCAAATTCCTTTCCAAAATGTTTTGTTAAACCGTAATAAAAAAAAATGTAACATTAATGCTATATCATATAAAATTAAGTTTTGAAAATGTTTATTACATCGTTCGTCATTCAAAAGTAAGTTTCACTAAACAATGGATAAAACTCTAAAAATAGTCTTGAGCTACTCGTAAAATGTTATCAGACATGCTTTATTTATTTTGTATTGCATTGTGCAGTGTTTGTATATATGGAGGAGGAAATAGACGTGAGCAGATTGGTATTGTCAAAAAAGGTGTGGAAATTGTTATAGGTAAGTTGTTGTTATTGCATGATGCTGATTCTTTTTAAATTTTTGATTTTTAGAATTTTCCAGGGACATATTTGCTTTAAACGTCAATGTAAAGCCATGGTGGTAATATAATGAGTCTCCTTTTTTTTTAAAATTAATAATAATAATAAATACAGTTTAGTTATCATACTTTTAAAAATAAATTAATTCTTTGCTTTCAGCAACTCCTGGTCGACTGAATGACTTAATTTCCAATGGGATAATTGATGTCTCATCCGTTACTTTCTTAGTAAGTTTTTTTTATTACATTAATATATAATTACATATTTTTATAAACACATATTTTTTTTATTGAGATATAGTTTTAGATATTGATTATTCTTTAATTTATTTAAATCTCTACAATCAATATTTAGATTTAGATAATGATTCTTAATTATATTGAAATCAATAATTGTATTTCAACAGGTTTTAGATGAAGCTGATAGAATGCTAGATCTAGGATTTGAACCCCAGATTATGAAGATCTTACTTGATGTCCGTCCAGACCGGCAGACAATGATGACCAGGTAATTTGATATACAAAGATAATTATAAACCGTGACTCAAAAACTTGTGTAAATATGTAGGCAAATAAAGCTGTATCTATTAATGTGTGAGAATTATTTCATTTAGTGCAACCTGGCCAGATGGTGTAAGGAGACTGGCTAATAACTACATGAAAGATCCTATGCAGGTGTATGTTGGGTCTCTAGATCTAGCTGTAAGTAAACACTACCTACATTCATCATTATTATTGTATTGGTTTTAATATGTTTCTTTTAGGGCAGGCAAAATAATATATTAATAATAAATATTCAATCAGTATTGTAAATATACTGTACAGTTTAACAATATTGTGTTTATAGTAACAATGATAAGTTCTTGCTTTTGAACTCTAGAGGGGGTAGCATAATATTAATAGTCAAAATGATAATAGGTCATCTACTTGTTACATTTAGGCTTGTCATAGTGTAACGCAACTTATTGAAGTCCTTGATGAAGAAGACAAGAGAAGTAGAGTAAGTCAGTTATCTTATCTATATTTATTATACTACCATATTTGGGCATATCACTACCATATTTGGGCACATCACACCTTTTTTGTCAAACTAGTTTAATCGTGTAGACAGAGCTTTAGAAAAAAAAAAAGATTCAAGGTGATTGTTTATTCCCTCTCAGCTTTTAGATTTCTTTGAAGCAATGACAGAAGTGGAGAAGGTCCTTGTATTTGTTGGACGTAAAGTAACGTAAGTGGCAGAAAATTAATTACTTTGAATGAATCAGATTTCGGTGACCAACTTGTTAAAGATCTGCTCCTTTTGGTCTACAGTGATATTCATTGATACTTATAACATTGTTTGTTTACTATGAGAAATGAAACAAAAATATGCAATTGCTCTATCATTAAATTTTAAACTACAATTGATCTATTATTTGTTATTTTGATACACAGAGCTGATCACCTATCAAGTGACCTCAGTTTACAGGGTATTCAAGTGCAATGTATACATGGTGGACGAGAGCAAGAGGACAGAGAACAAGCCTTGGAAGACTTTAAAACTGGTACATAGCTCTATTATTCTATTATTTTGTTTCGGTTTCGTTGTCACCCCTCCCAAAATTGAAATAAAGTTACAAAGCATGACTCAAATAGAGCTGCGTGGCAGTAAAACATCATTCTGATGGGGCTCTTTACTTTTTAGTGCACTGAAAGTAGAATTCATTTAGATTTCAAAATTCATATTTCATTCCTTTGTGGGAGCATGTTGGTTCTTTCTACTTTGTCTTATTTCTCATTTATATTCAATCTTGTTTTTTATTTATAACTTTCAAACTTTCATTACATAAACAGATATAAACCGTCAACGAAAAAAAAGTTTGTCACTTAACATTGACAAATCTTATTTTTGTACAGGTTATGTGAAGATCCTGATAGCAACCGACGTTGCATCACGAGGCATTGATATCAAAGATATCACGTATGTCTTGAACTATGACTGCCCAAGTCACATTGAAGAATATGTCCATAGGGTTGGAAGGACCGGTAGAGCTGGGTATGTTTATACTAAATATCTAATGAGTATTAATTCACTGCACCTAGTACGCCCTCTAGCCTTCGGCCTAATATTATCTTTATGGTATTGACTCAATACCACTTACACATCGGTCAAAATCAGGTCACAAAAAGAGACAAACTCTGCTGCTGATGTGTTGTTAGTGACACACCACTAGACTACATACATGCTATCGATTCAAAGTCCTTCTGCACATGCTCAGAAACATGCCCATAATGACCGTTTGTCATGAAACAAAATCTGAACACTGCCAAGTCAATTAAATTATTAAAAGCAAACTATTATGTTCAATATATTTTTGACACAGATTTTACAAATGTATGATTAAACATTCCAAACATGAATGTGGTGTTACAATACATGGTGATTTCTATTTAGGCGAACTGGTACAGCTTTAACTTTTATGACAAGAAGAGATTGGAGATGGGCTGGTGACATCATCAACATTATGCAAGAGGCTAACCAGGTAATCTGATATTTCCTTGCTTTTTATAATGAGAGAACTGAGTTACACAAGTCTCTACTTAGTTTATTTACATTGTTTCAACCACATTTTGCAGGAAATTCCTGATGAGTTGATTGAAATGGCTGAAAGATGGAAGAGACATAAAGAAAAGTTAGATGCAGAAAATGCCGCTGCTGATGGATTCCGAAGAGGAGGCCGAGGAAGTGGCGGACGTGGAGGAGGAGGGCGGGGTAGAGGAGGGGGAAGGGGCTCATTTGGAGGCCATTATCAGAAAGGATGGTAAAGTATATTTTACATGTTTAATCACAAACTGTGAATTTTTGGTGCTTTTCAATAATTAGTTTATTTACAAACACAAAATTGTGTTGTAGCGCCCTCAATGTGGCTGATGTAAAGAATATCACATGAGACTATTATGGTGCTCTGGACCAGGCCTGTGTTACTTGTTGGCCTTGGATATTGTATGTTATGTTATGATGTTTGGTTTTGCATAATTGTAGTACATGTGCAGTTACTCAACATTTTTTGTATAAATGTATTTTTAGCAGTAGTTTTCAAATACCTTGATTAGGTGGGCTTATATTTCATATAAGGGCGTGTGGCGCAGTGTGTTGGACTAGCGATCGTCAGACCTAGGTTCGAATCCAACTCTCGCCGCATTGCTTGTATCCGTAGGCAAGATACTTTGCTTACGTTGCCTCTCTCCACCCAGGTGTATAAATGGGTACCCAGTTAGATCTAGACACAACTTTGCGCTGGTTACCGGCTGCATTATGGGAGTATGTTTCCATACGTGTTTGATCCCAAAAAAATACTGGGGTAATAATGCTTGTAAAGCGCCTTTGAGCATGATTACTCATGAAAAGGGCGCTATATAAATGTGGTATTATTATTATTATTATATAATTCTAAGCTTGTTCTAAAATCTATTATGTGTTTCAAGAATGCCCTCTGTTGAGTGCATTTGTTTCAAACCTACCAGTTACACTCACAGCTAGGCCGGTCACAGCTAGGCCGGTCACAGCTAGGCCGGTCACAGCTAGGCCGGTCACAGCTAGGCCGGTCACAGCTAGGCCGGTCACAGCTAGGCCGGTCACAGCTAGGCCGGTCACAGCTAGGCTGGTCACACCAGTCAAAGTACAAAACATTATTAACTTGATTTACTAGATAATCTCAGAGAAGATTACTGTAAATCTGTAGAAATGAAAAAGCTGTTGAGCTATCATTCATTCTACGTCATTGTTTATAAGAACATTATTAGGACATGGAACCAATGGCTTTAATTATGGCCCAAATTTTACTACAGTATTATAATATCTTATTATAGAATAGCACAATAGAATATCTAAGGACCAATGTGTGTTGTTTGTTTAATGCGGCAGTACATTACTTATTCTTCTATTTTTTTAATAGAACAATTATTTGATTTGCAGCTTATTGGCATCTGCAGGTTTTATGCAAATTACTGTACATTTCAAATATCTTGTAAACTTTATTATCATTTGGCGCCCTCTACATTTTCTTATTTGTTTATTTATAAGTGGGAACAAGTATGTTATTTTTGTAATACAATTTGTATTGTGTGAATAATGATATATACCTAAAAAAAGTTCCAAAAAAGTATATTACTATATATCTGACATTTTGATATACCTGTTTTTTTATTGTCATTTTCGTGTAGGAAGCATGTTTATTGGTACAGTCTCGTTCCTTTTTGCAATTTGCTAAAAATACAGGAATCAGTAATTAATTCAACCTAGTAGACTGGTATAATTGAGTTCATTTTTGCAATTTAGTTTTTTTTAAATTATATAATATGGGGGTGGGGGGGTGGGGTGGTGACATAATAATTAAAAGACAAAAGGGAATTACTTAGGCTGTTTAGCAATTGTCATATTTCCTGTACACCCGGATACACTGTACTCTTCAGTTGTAATCATAGTAGACCACTGTTTCTATTTTCGTACAAATTACATTTTTAGAAAGTGATTTAATACGAACACATTTTTTATAGTTGACACATTAAAATAAATAAATAAAATTTAAAAAGGTTAATAGATAATACTGTAATTCCAAAGACCTTTTAGTAGGAACTACTACAAAACTCAACATTGGCCGAAATTTTATAAGACACAGGATATTTCTTCTTGTTTGTTCCACAGGAAATATGTGCCATTAGTAGGGATTTCTCCCAAAGGGCAGGTTGTACTCTGTATGATAAATCAGATAATAATAATAAGACAAATTTGGGCCTACAAATCCTTAAACAGCTAGTGAGTAAATTCTTATTTTTTTATAATTTTTTTGTCACCGAATCCATTGGAAAAAGTATATAATGTCACATTTGATAAGTTTATTAAAATAATGTTTGTTTTATATGTTGTTTTACTTTCTGATTTTTATAACTTTGTTATTGTACACCATAAATCATTTGACCTTTGAACCTTATCAAACCTTTAAGATCGTTATCTGTATAGTAACATTACTACCTGTTTTATACAATTAAACAAACTATTAATAGTTATTGATCGAATGTTTTATCTCATTGTGAATTGATTCGAAGCTGGACAACGAACGAACGTGGCTGGAGGCTATAACCTTCACCGTAACTCAACCCATAGATGGCGTTTTCACAATCTGCAAAAGCTGTGTAAACAACTTATTACTAAATGTTTTACCTCTTTACATGCATTCTACGATGTAGGTTATTTTATACTTGTTACCACAAACGGGAAACACTTTTTTTTGTCATATTATCGTGAGAGTGTAAAAATGGCGTTTTTCAACTTTTTTTTTTTTAACAATAACATTCAAACAAGCAAATCGTCATAAATTGCGCTATTAGTCCTATATTTTTTAGTAACTGTGATATCCCAAAAATGGATTGTTTTTTCAAAGAATGTTTTCTTGTCTAGTGGACCTAATGAAGATGAATAAAAATATTGAATAAAATATTATGTTAAGTAAGAGTTGTTTTCAATCAACCAGTATAAAAGTCCTAGAATGGCCCGCTGGTAGGCATAGTTTGGTTGTCTGCAAAAACTCTGTTTTTATTATCGTATATTTTCTCATCTTTACTTTTTTTATTTTAGTTATTTAACAATAGTGTAAAACAGAATAAAAACCCTAGTAGCTGTTTCGTAAAAACCCTAGTAGCTGTTTCGTAAATGTATGTATTGCGGTGGTACGCCATGTATTTCAATTTTTTCGATGTTTTGATCAATTTGCTTCGATCATCTTCAGAGGAGTGAATGACTTTTATGAAACATAACGAATATGATTAAGTTGCTGACATTAATTAAGTGATATATTGGTAGACGAACTTAAGTTGTTGTGTTGATGACCAATTGCAGTTGAGTGTCACTGTACCTAAGCAAGTACACAATTAGCATGTGCTAAGATTATATACGGTGTTAATTTGAATTCCAAACAAAGGTTTTAAAAGGGTCCAACCCGGTACCCTCGTTCGATCCAAAACCATATTGATAATGACATGGCTATGTGTCTGGTATTTTATGTACTTCTCATATACCGACAAACGGCTGTTGTAAGACCTTAGGGGATTCTAGGCCGGTTTGCATCGCCCTTAATGTTAATGCAGGTAACACCTATCGCCTGGATATCGCCTGGCTCTCGCGACCCTAACTGGTGTTGTAGTCATTCTTGTAGATGATGAGGCTTAGCTTGGGAATGTTTTCTGTCCGAGTTACTCAATTATGACAGCGCTTGGTGTGATATTAATTTAGTTATTTTTACATGAGGCAGTGATAGTAATTAAACGCCTCAAGTCTCGCCTTCCGGGTTATTGTCCTCTAGTTCATGTTCACACAAAAATATTACATAAAATTATTGTTAAAACAAAATATTTTAGAGATATTTGTTGAAAAGTTATCAATTTGATTTATTGGGCAAATGAGATGTTTGCAAATAAGAAACAACCAAAATGTCGGTTTATTTAATTTAAACCCCAAATTAAAGATTTGGGATGTCAAGTTATTTCCCCGTTTTTCCGATGTTTTAGATTTTACCAAACGAAATACATTGATTGTTTTTTCAAATTCAATAAATTTAAGTACATGTTATCTGAAAGTAAACCGAAACTAAGTTCGTTGTATTACTGGTTTACAATTTGAATTGATTGAATTAATTCGCTCTAAAAGAAATTCGATTTTTTGTTTCAATAACTCAGATTATTATCATCATCATATTACGCTGTTAGTCTTGGGTAGACATTACGTTCGCTAATCGTTCCAATGATTCTCTTTCGTGTCCAGATTGTCTGTCATTAACCTTTCAATTTATGTTTTTTTACTTTTTAACTCGTAACTTGTAGTGATACAACATTGTAAGCAACGTTACAGTATATATTTACTTCTTTTATTAAAGATGTATTGTCCCCTTGAAAAATTAAAATTAATTAATTTTTTGTTGTTGAATATGCCATTTTAATATCACATAATAGTTATCCACTTTGATCAAAAATTGGATCTAAACAAAATGTATTTACCTGAAAAAACTGCAATTTAAAGCAAAAAATGGTCAAATGGATTTTTGGTTGAATTTAACCATTTATTATGTTATTTTTTCCGTGTTTTTTTCTACGGAAATGATTAACTTTATTAAAACTACAAAATAACCTATTCAAAGTCTGATTTAATTAATCTTCATTTTTCATGTTTTTGGAGGACAATGCATCTTTAACAAATATTGTTTTTTTTTAAATTTAAATATCGTAATTTTATTGACCTATGTGTGTTATATGTGTATACAAAATTCAAAATTAATAGTTTTTCTAGAAGTAGTCGTTTGTGATTTATAAAATGTCACTTTAATCTCAACACCACTGGTAAACTCGTCCAACTTTGTACATTTTATTTTACATCATGTAATACAGTATAGATTTTTGGTCTAAATAATGATGATTCTTTTTTTTTTTCATTCACTTTTTATTATTTTTCTGCCCTTGTTTCGTTTTGTTTAGGCCTATTTAAAACTTATCTACGGTAACTTAACTGTGATATTATTATTCATTCAGTTTTTAACCAATCATGAGCAAGTGAATCATTAATAATTGTAGTCAATAACTATAGTACAGTTGTTATTATGTCACATAGACTAAACTTATCGTATATTATGCAATTAAAATTTATTGTAATGTTCTTCCTCAAATATAAAAATAGATTTGTAAGGACTTAGCTGATATTGTATCGGATGCCGGTGGTGGTAAGTTTATGTGTTGACTGTGACGTCATCGCCAAAAACAATACTGTAACCAAAAGAGACTCGTCACGCAATCAATTATCTTATCTATTACTCTATATTGTCTAAGAATTGTTTTGTCGTTGTTTTCATATTGTATATTCATTTGGTTTTGATACGGTATTGATTTTACCGTTTCTTCATTTTTCATTCCAGTCCTGGAGGATTTTTTTAAAATTTTTTAATAAGCATTTTATTCACAGGAAACTATTGTGTGATACTCGTTGTTTATGAGATCTTATTTAAAGTATTTTTAGAAAAAAAAAACTTGTTTGACACGCACGTGGTTGTGATGAAAGGAAATTGTTAACAGATCCAAGTAGTTTGTTGATGATGCATTTGTAGTCAAGGAAATAATATAAAGATGAAATGATGAAACACAGAATGTTGAGGAAATAGTAACATACCTTAATTAACACATCGTAAATTCCGTTTATTTATATAGGTGTTCTTGGCATATCCATAAAGTACCAGTCGTCCTTGCTATGTGACTCACTTAGTTGAATATAATGTATAGTTAGTAGGTCTAACCGTTATTTGTCTTATACTTACTTAGGGTAGCGCCCAAGCTTAAGTATGATATGCTGTGTTTATTTAATAATTTTGTTCTCTTTGTAGGCCTCACTTATGATGTGGTAATGATCAAATTGTATCTAAATGTTTTATTACTGTTTAACATGCGGATGACACAGTGTAACAATGGCGTAGTGAAACGTAATGAAACCAATTCTAAGAGAGTCGATGTGACTAATCATTTCAGATAAAATATTAAAGAAGACCAAATAAATTACCGTTGAAGGTTTCCCCTTAATCTAAAGCTTGGTTCCCACAAGGACTCAACATGAATGTGTACTAAGCGACATTTCGGATGATACGTCGCTTCTGGTTGGTCGAATTACTTGCGTTGTATGTACGTCATAGCGGCACGCGCGCGTCCTAGTGATAAACCAACGTTTATGATCATCATTCTCCTCCTGATCCTCGGCACATATAACTATTATCATCGTTACTGCCTGCATGCTATAGGCCTACCATAACTAGCCATCGTCAATAAATAACAACGTACTCATACTGATTTCGGTTTATTTACATTTTATTCATAATTCCATACAATATAACAAATTATTTTTATTGTTTCATACACTATACTAATATTTTTACATTCAAATCAACACGTGGTTACGCGGCGCAAAATAACTTTACACATTGACAATACATTATTATTATTATTATTGTTATTGTTATATTATTAAATAGAATCATCTTCTACCAAAATAGATAACGCACAAAGCGTTTTTCAAATTAAACGTTTATTTCTATATCAACGAAATAATGACCTAAAATATACAAATAGATATAGTAAAATATTTTTATAGTATTTAGTAAAATTTCATGTTACAGAATTATATATTCATTATGTCATTATTTTATATATGTTATTATTGTCAAAACGACAAGGTGTTTGTAAACAATCAACGGTCATCATTATTCGTAACTGCTAACAAACGTTTTAAAAATGTTCGTGATACGTTTAATGTTTTCTCTATTTATCCATATAATGCACTTGAGTTTAAAGGTCATGACGCATGTGCAGGTTTGGTTAGCAAATTGCACTTGACATCATTACGTAATTCATTTCATACAGTTTGTTGCATCTGAGATTGGTTGTTAGGTGTTGACGTTGTTATTGACCCCACATAAAGTCTGGATCGCATAGGCCATTTCTGCCAAAAGAAAAAAGAACAATAATTTAGGAAGAGATAATATATTATGGAAATAAACAACAAAAAATATAGATTCAAATCATTTTTTTTTTCAAAAATGTATACTTTATTAATTATATTCAAAAATACATTTAACAATAATAAGTGTAAACATATATCTGACAAATACGTAAACCGCGACACAAATTAAAATTATTATTTATATATCAATTTCCAATAAGTTTGTTATAATCTCTACTATGAATGTCCAAATTACTTTGTAACATGTCATCCACATTATATTCTTATAATAATTCTTTTAGTTGTTAAAGTTAATAATGATTTAATATTTTATTTAAAAAATGTAGTTCACAAGGATTGAAATGATTTAACAACAAATTAAAAAATATGTTGAAAATTAATGTTACTATATATTACTTATATTTATTGATTTTATTAATAGTAATTAAATATTTTAAAAGATGATGAAATAAAAGCTGGGCATCCCCACATAAGACACAACAAATGTCGTAAACAATAATAATGTCGAGTTATCCGAAAACATGTGGCTAGCTCTTATATTGGATAAACAAGTAAATTGTGTTACATCCGTCGCCGCCGCCATGATGTGCAACTCAGGCCAGCGAACTCAAACGCCTAGTAGGGGTCTAAATGGTTCACAAACCACTCACCACCATAGTAAAAACAGTCAAACAAAATGGTTATTTTATTTAAAATGTTGAATAGTATCAACGAATTTTGTAACTTATTCGTATATTTTACGAAATTAAAAAGGCTGATTTAGTAGTTAGTCATCTGATGAATATCATTTTAATATAATTGATTGATTTTTTTAGTATATATACGAAATATACGAGATATAAATGTTAGTGTTAAATATTAAACTCATGTCAACCGTACTTTTATTATTACTAAGTTAGATGAATTTCTTTAATTCATAACCATAAGCTCTCAAAATAAACGAATATTTAAATTTCTTCAAATTTTTAGGCCTACAGAAAGAAATTAAATATATACTGTATTACAGTTTGAATTCATTCATTTGAGCAATGTTTATCGCGAAATGTCGTTAAACTTAAAAGTTAATAAACTTTAAAATGTGTTAAATTGAGATCAATAATGGTTCATTTGACTTTCTGTTCCGATCGTGATTTTAAACATTTTCAAAATGTAAATGTAAAGTTGTCTTACGAGTAGTTTTGGTTGACATTTATCTTTATTTTTTTTATTTACCTGGCTTTAGCTTTATATTGTTTGAATAGTTTTCGTATGATTCATGCATCCATATTGTTATAATGCAATGAAAACTTATAATAGACGTTAGTGTTCTATTATATTTTAGTCTGGTAGTAGATTCATGTTATGAATAATGTCTGTAGATTTGAGTTCATCTTTTCATGGTTTAACGAATTTAACTTTTATACAGAAATTTAAGAAATCTGCAAAAGTCTATGTATAATGTTTTCTTTCGTTTTGTTGTATCTCATAACAAGAGGGTCTATATTTGATTTCACCAGAGTCAACTTTACCAAACGGAAACTGTTAATCGGGCGTACGTTATTATTCGTAAATTGGACGAATTATGTTGATACAATCTGACCGAATTCCATCGTCCTGTGGTAAAAAGTGGATCAGCTTTAAATATCCCTGAAAACGGGTTCGAATAGGGTTAGTGTGTCAGTGAAAGACCAATGAAGAAATAGGAATCATTATATACTTAAGAAGTACCGTAGATTACGATAAAATATTTCTGTATGGCTTCATTAGTATCTTTATTTGTCTCTAACTTATTTTCACGGGTTTTTTTTAGGTAAAATTGTATAAAAGTTTAAAAGATTTACATAACAACAGCAATTGAAATTGAAAGGGGAAAAAAGAGAAAAATATTCTATATTTTGTTTTCTCTGAAAAGGTGTACGTACGTTTTTACTTTGTGGCCTACACCTATATAATTATCTTATTTCTGAAGAAATTGATCTATGGTTGTTGTAAGCAAGCTGAGTGTGAACGAAGATTATCTAGTAAACCATGCAATAGTTGTTTTAAGTTTGATTTTTGTCATCCAACACCCACTGCGAACCGGCACGATATGCACCTTTTAAGTGACTCTTTTATTACCAATTCTGATAGATCATATCCATGGTATGTATAACGCAGAATGGACGCCACAGCAAGATGGTACTGTGGTCCAGTACGCACCTGTTCGTCATTTCGCGATCGTCTTAGATCTTGGGAGACAGCTAAAGTTCATGATCGCAGGTAACCGGCTTGAGGGTATAGTCATTTCTGACGTCACAATCTTTACATGTTCCGAAACATTTTCTATGATCAAAATATTGACTCTTGCAGCTTTTGCGGTCGGTATATTCAGCTTAAAATATCTTGGTTTGCTTCTAAAGTTTCTGGTAATTATTCTGAACGTTGCGTGTGGCAAGGGTATAGCTCATAGATCGGTTTGATTCATGGAATTAGAGTTATGCTACTGAATTTTATAAATAAACTTATCTTTCATTACACCTAAATATAAAGTTTACATAACACATAATAAATATGCCGATTTATTTTTACTTATTTGTGGAAATGTACTGCGATACGACTGATATAGTATTGACTGTCCTGAGCGTCAATGGTATTTTCCATATTAGTACAATCTTTACTGTGGGCCACGATTTCTTTCTTAAATGTTGTGTTCCATGTTTCATTTATCTTTTTCTAATGCTGTACATTTTTTGTTTTTTTTTTTACCGAAAGCTATTTTTCGTAATTTCTTTCTGGCTTTTTACTTTATCTTCTTGACTTATAGCCTTTTCTTATTTTATTAGTATCTCCATTTTCCCCCAGTAATTTACCTTTGATTTTGGTTCTAAATTTAATCATTCGTGATTCCCTCACCTTTTAATCAAATTATATCAATAATCATGTGTCGGAAATAAATCTCCAAAATTATTAATTCAATTAATTTGTCCATCCTCAATCTTCCCTCAAGATGAGGAAGAAATAAATAAATTACATCAAAACGACAATTTAAAAAAGAGAAATCAAACCCAAATATAGTAGGGGCTTAATTACAGTTAAACGCTTTTGTTAAAATAATATAAATAGGGCCTATATATTTGTTAAATATTACAGTACTTCACACCGACACATATATCACCGTTCACATAATTTATTTTATAGCTTTCTTATTTATTAAATTAGCTTGTTTGATTAGCCATGGTAAAAATTAGGAGACATACAATAATTTGTTCAAATCAAATGTTAGGCCTGTAAACGTAAATAAATATATATTTTTAAATTCTATTTATAGAAACATATGGTTCAACACCTGCTTCAGTTGACAATAATATTAATTAATATTATATTGGTGTTTGCATTGTATTTTTAGTTTAATTTCACACCATGTGATATTTTGTTTTCTTGCACTTCAAGTTCTCAAGTCATTACATTGTTCCTGACTGTTTGATGTTGTTCTCCAATTCTTAAATTTCTCAATCAAAACCAGTAAATGGTTGTAGCCTATTGTTCTTAGTGAGGTTCCCAGATGAGGTATACTCCCTCAAGCCAGGCTTGATGTTATGCACAGTTTAATTAGAAGCCCCAAGCAGCGTTCTAGCCCCGCGAAGCAGTTTCTCTACCGCACCTGTACGTCCCTGGCCAACTGGGCCTGACGTACCTAAGCCTTGGGTACGTACACTTGACCAGGTTTCCGTGAGTTTATACCTAGGCAACGTTAGACCACGTAGCCAAGGGCATTTTCTCATGATCAGTCTATTTAGGAAGTTCAAAATTGAGCATCCGAATGTTTTTAGTTGGCCTACTAAACATACCGGTATGTAAACAAACATTAATCAAACTTTATTTCCACAGATACCACAATACAATATAATATTAAAGTGAAAAGGTATAATATGTTTTACCATTAAGTTATCATTAAGTAAATAACATTAAATGCGACAATAAAAAAGATATTGGTTATTTTGAAGACATATGTAATATTCAAATTCTAAAACATGCAATTATTACGAAACGAAAATATATAACTTTGTTTAATGTTTAATTTTATGATGATTTCAAATTTTTAGTGTACTGATTCACGTTTTACCATTAGAAGAAAATTTATGAAATAAGAACGAACTTAATGTTTTCCTCTAAGTGAAAATAACCAATCACAAATTTTACATGTTTTGATAATTAGTAGGTCTATAATTGAAACACTGATTTATTTTACAAGTGTTTTGTACTTTATGAAAATAGCGTTTTAACAAGCGTATATTACTTTAACTGAAAAGTTTTTGAATTATTTTAGTAGACAGTAATTTTATACAATAGATATAATTGTTTTTTCTCCAAATAAAAACAGCGGAATGTTTTGTTTTAAATTATTGCATTTATACTATTGTGTGAATGGGTTACTTCTGTGGTGCAATTTGTCTTAAAGATGTACCCTCAAGATAATTCACATGTCACATTTCGTGTAGATTATAGAAAAGAAAACAAATTAGACTCAAGCACAGCTAATAATGAAATGTTCAACCATTCTCCTAGGCTTATTCCGACGTATGACTTTCAACTTTTACCGGCGGGGTTGAAGCAATCGTTGCCGCGGGAGTTTTCTCAAGAATTGCATGGCACCCTGTAGATTAAAATTGATATACAATACTGCTATAGGTGTAGGCCTAGCATGTCGGCTTCCCCCTTATACATCCTACCTAAAGCTGTTACTATTCAGACGCTTAAAATAAACACAATAAATGAAACTACTAGGCTAATTTATCTACTGTACTTTTTGGTCACGTGATGTTTTGCAACAGTTATTGTCCAGTCGATTGTGATTTTTTTTTAAATGGCAAAAAATTTACATAAACAATTCGGCCTATAAATATAAATACCAGCATTTGAATGAAGAAAACAAAACGCAGGAAAAAATCATTTAAAAATAGAATAAATGATGAATAAAAAAAAATATGATGTAGGCCATTTCGACAAAACTCTTGTGAACTTTCAGAATACTAAAATACAATCTGAAAACCAGAAATATTTGGCCAATTTTGCACTCCAGATTTGTTATCTAAATAAATTAAAAATGTAGTGTAACATGTCCTAAATCTCTTTGGTAACAAAAGCCTCAATTTAGGCCAATTATCAAACGCCGATTATCTGTACGAGTTTCTAATGGATATGTGGATATTTACCTTAAATTTAATTATAATTTAATCATGAATTTTATAACAACTACGTTATTTTATTGACTACGTTATTCATAAAAAGAGAATTTGAACGGTAAAGAGTTGGTTTTTAAATAATTAAATATTTGTTCCGTTAAAGATTTTGAACAGGGTATTTTGTTTAAGGTAGCATTGTAGTGCGTTTGCAGTAAATTTTGTAATATATTTTACTGTAAGAGAAAATGAAACTCCGTTATTTCTTCTTTGTAATAAACAAATTAAAAACTAGATAAGAAATTGGAATAGGCGAATATCAACAGTTACTTAACTTATGATTAAAACTGATTAATTTAACTATTGTTTTCAATTGTTTAAAAAAATTTAAATCACACTATTGGATTGTGGTTTTAACGAATAAGTGGTATAAGGTAGGCTAGGTACAATTAGGAAGGAGTAGTACTCCACGAGACGTAACACGCGGTATACCACCATTTTTGACCTGATTAGGTGTTGTAAGTACGTGCTTATTGACGGTTTAGAGCCAAGGTAAAGCGCTTGTAACCACTCATATTGTTTTCATGGACAATTCGTGAGTTTTGGTTAAAATTTGTAATAAGACTGATTATATTTAACGCGTGTACAAGATTAATTTGGACAGTAACAATTAATTGTTACTAGTTTCTCTATAGGATCTTTAATGTTTTAATATGGTAACTAATTTGACTAGCCGTCTATTTAGACTCAACCCAGTGCTGATGCTCTTGTAGCCTAAGTTTAATGGAACCACGCATTTCTTTATTTGGTTGTTATTTGATTTACATTTCATATGTATCTATGTATTTCATTTGTTAATCAGCACTAACGAGAGAACAGTGTTTTTATAAAGCTTGCCATTTATCTCTCACTTTTTGTTGACTTTTAGCTTATTTATATTGAGATCCAGTCACTCTATCACACATCCTTGTTGCTTTTTAATTTGATTTCAGTTTTAACTTTTTCTTATTATACAATTGTAGACTATGAAGCTATACGATAAGACAATCAGTGTTGTTTTAATTGACGTAGATCTCTTGACGTCATTTATTAGTGGTGTACCAAATTAGTTACAAACACAATGTTGTGATGGAATAAATGATGATAGCTGTTTCAGCATCAGTCATTGTCACTCTAATCGTTTACTTTCCAGTTGTTCAAACTCGCCGTTTCTTCACCAACGGTTGTTTTTTAATGTCGCTCTTCCCTCTGTTTTGTTGTTTTATTTTAACGATCCGTTCACTGATATTACTTATGATGACTTTGGATCAAAACTTTTAGATTATCTTTACTTCACCGCCAATCACGTTGTTGTGTTGTCTTAAGCGATGTTTTCACTGTCATTAATTAGATGGTGATTTCAGAGGTTTATTTGTGTTATCAAATCGTGCCTCAAATATCAGTAAACGTTAAAAATCTAAACCAAGATATTGGTAATATTCTCATATTAGCGAAAATAACTGCATTTTATAAGTGTTGTGTTTTTTAGCCAATCTTTTTAAAATGTTTTATAAGTTATGTTTGTCCGTTTAATTTTTATTATGAAAGTAATATTAATTTTGGAAATTATGGATAATGATTTAAAAAATACATTAATAATATCTAACACTTTAAAATTCCTAAATTATTTCAACAAAAAACAAGATACACATTACATTGTAAGTAGATTTTACAAAATAAGAATTTCGATATTGATGTGGACTTTCTTTACCGATGTTATTTTTATTCCAAGTGTTCGTTTATTTTGTCATTTTTCTTTTAATTACTTATAATTTAGAAATGTTTTAACAACTGAGATGCCTAGCCGTACATTTGGTCAATTGAATTAAATCATTGCATTTTTATTACATTTTTTTTTATTTTTACAAAACAAGAATACAAAAAAAAATATAAAGTTCTTACCTTGACCGGATGTAGGTAACCGTTTGCTTGTAACCGATGTTGTCTTTCAGTGTCGTGTAATTTGTCTCCACTTTCCATATCTAACGTTCTCATTAAATGAGCAATATAAGTTGTAGCCAAAACTAAGACATCTAGTTTAGATAGTTTAGTATCTGGCGGTACAGATGGCAATGTCCGTTGTAGATCTAAAAACGCGTCTCTGAGCGTCTTAACGCGGGAGCGTTCACGCGCAGCATTAGCTCCTACAGATCGTCCTTTCTTTCTTCCATTTTGCTGGTCCTCATCTCCACTACTTCCGTCATATGTTTCTTCGTGTGTTATCAGTTTTCTAGGCCCTCGTTTACGACCCTTCTTTGGTTTTCCTGCATCCTCAGTATGTGTTTCATGTCTCTGTACATGGGTTATAGCTGTTTTTGTCATCTCTACAGCAGGTGATTATGCTACTCCGGTTCAAAACACAGTATGCTCAATGTTTAAAATGACTCTTCATAAACTTATACGCAGACTGTTTAAACTGCTAAATAGATTATCTATTTTTTTGTGCTTTTTTGTGAATAAAATTTGGAAGAATTGTTTTCTTTCTTTCCGTCCTGTAGTTTGATTCAGAATTAGTTCATAAAAGTTGTACTCCATGGTTATTAATAATTTCGGGTTAGCCGCTACCATTCTCAAGTAGGGGTATTAATTGTCACCAATAATACATTTAGAAATGCTGATACCAGTACTTAATATGTGTTAATGCGTTTGTTTGAATTTTACATTTTAAATAATTACGTTTGACTATTTTTTGTTTTTAAAAGTCTATAATTTATTTATTTTAAGTTTGTTTTTGTTAATAAATTTTTTTATCAGAATGTGTTTCTTAATTGAAAATGGAACATTCCATTTTGAAGCTATGGCTTGTTTTCAGTATACAGTAAATACTATTCCTCAACGAATGAATTTACACTTTACTGATACTACCATGTGACTTAATACATTTTGAATAGCAAATTGTTATCTTTTCAAAAATTAAACTTTAATTTAATGTTCTCGTCGTGTTGTATGGTCGTAGGGTAGTATCCGAAATACCAATAACTTGTTTTCATTGTTTTTCTTTTATATAAAAGTACTGTATAAAGACATGTCTATTAATCAAGCAAGTTGGTTAAGCACCTTAGCCCGCTAATGATCTCACGATATCCGGTTGGTTTTGATTTATGGTAGTCACTCTAGCGAAACGCAACTCTATGCGGTTCCTTACATCTTCTTGTTGTTGGTATTTTCCTTAAAACATCAAGTTCAATTTATCTAAAACCTATTATAATAATACGAACGTACAATATTCTGCATTGCACTTTCAACATTAAAGATGTATTTTTGTCATCCAAAAACCTGAAAAATGAAGATTAATAAAATCAGATTTTAAATAGGCCATTTTGCAGTTTTAATAAAATTATTCAGTATTCTGTAAAAAAAAAATATTTCACTTTTAAAAATACAATAGAAATGTTTAATTTTAACACAAAACCATTGTCTGCGTTTAATGACATTTTTTTCAGGTAAATAATTGGTCAAGATCCAGTTCTTTGTCAAAGTGAATCACTATTATGTGAAATTAAAATGGTAATTTAAAAAAAAAATGAACATAAAAAGTTTTTTGGGGGACAATATATCTTTGTTTTATAATGTTTGTGTTTTTTACTTTTTCTGTTGATTGTTCAGCGCTTTAGAGGCGGCTTGCATTTTGCGCTATGTAAATTGAGCATTATTACAGTATTATTAATTTTTAACGCGCGTCATATTTTTGTGCTTGTTCGTTGGCGATGACGTCGTAGTGTTCTCTGATGATAACTAATGATAAAAAAAAGCCTTCTGCCAAAATACTCGAAGATTGAATAGAAATACTACAGGTGGATCGGCTCTTGGGTGGACCATCTGTACATGGTAGGTGAAAGCCGAACTACCTCACAGCCTGGCATGATGTCACATTCCGACGACACTATACTTTAGTATTCTCCCACGTGACACTATAGCCAGTGGCATAATACTTAACACTAACTTTAGGCCATACATGGAAACAACACAAACCCTGCAAACCACTAAAAAGGCACCGTGTGACATTCACACGATATCCGATTGGCTAGAGTTGCTGTAGGGGGACAGATTGGTCATTTTTGTTTTTACATGTAAACAGCTGTTGCTATTTACCAACGTTCTTTTAATGTGATACATCGCACATTTCTTTAAAAGTATTTTTTGTTTATTTCTATTCCTTCATCTTTTTTTAAAAAATTTCATGAAAAATACCGTTAAATATGGATTTTAAAAAAAAAGAATAATAGGCATAATAACCTGGAAAGAGGTTATACCTCATAAAAAACGTTCAAATGCTGTTTTACGAAATTGTAGAAAAATAACTGTAACTGTAAATTAATTGTATGTAGGCTACTCTCTAGATATTCCTTTCAAACAAGTTGGAAGAATATACTTTGATTCAATTTCAGTGGTAAGAAAAAATTTGAAACATTTAATTTAATGTTTCATCCTATGTAGATTTTCCCCAAGTCTCTAATTTGTATTTTTTTCTTTAGTAGGTCCACCAGTCGCCGCTTCGATTCGACGCAATATGTTCCAAAATATTTATATTGTTACTAATATTAATTCGAAACTCAGTCTTAAACCTAGACTACATCAATATGGTATGCCGCAATAATTTTACGTTACCATGAAATGTTACTGCTCGTCACCAAGGTGGACTATTGAGGGCAGTTTGTATCTTGTAACTTGATGACGTCTAACAATTCGTGAACCACCAATGGGCAGTGCAGCGCCGCATTTGTATTAATTTGTTACTTTTTATAAATATTTGATTTGGAATTGAACTAACTTTAGAAAAACGTACAGTCAAGCAATATCTCAATGAAAGTTTCAGCTTAGTTTAGGAGACGGTGAATGTACAGGAGGGTGAATAGGTAGATTGGGTGGGTTGAGTGTTGGAAAAAAGCGAAGTTGGATGTTAAGCATTGATAGTGCATACATTTGGGTCAATCTACCAGACTCCTTTTTTTTAATGGTTTCATGTCTGACATGTAAAAAAAATTAAAAAGTTCGTCAGACTGGAACCAGTTTTATCTGACATATCTATATTATATAATAGCAATAAGCCAAAATGTGTTTCTCTATCTCCTAAAATAGACACTGAAATATAAAGAATACAGTATGCCTGTTAAATGTATCTTCATTCTAATATAAATTCTGTACAATGTACCTCTCGGCACTATACATCCATTTAGATGTGTGTATACTGCATTGTACTACTATCTTTTTGATTCCCGAACCTTAACATCATTATAAAATGGTGCCGCTTCATTGGGCGGGTAGCTACGGTACTAGTTATTATTATTATTATTATTATTATTATTATTATTATTATTATTATTATTATTATTATTATTATTATTATTACAGGAATTAGAACTTGGAGGAAGTAGTTAAGCATAATGTTTCAATACAGACCCTACCCATCATGGTTGTTCTTTACTTGGTAGTAATTATGTAAGTGCTTCCTTATTCGACACAACTTCCGTGTAAACCAATAGTATAATGAACTATAAGGAGTATAAGTCTAAATAAACATTTGGTACATTCCAACAACACACACCAAGTATAATGATTGTATTATATTAAACAACTAACCGTGTAGAATAATAGAATGGGTAAATAAAATAAATCGCATAAGTGATTTTGGTAAAGTAAACTGAATCAGCATAGACCTTTATAGATACATGGTATCAGGTAAAGCAACAAATTATAGGTCGAATAACCAAATGAAGCAAAATAAAAGATGTAAAAAGCAAGGAATACTTGGTACTCGTCGTCGTCAAATCAAACTCTGATCAGAGCGTGGCTTCTCTACAAACAGTATTCTGAAACCGTCTCCTGTCTTCTATCAACCTACTTGCTTGCACAATAGAGCCAAACACATCTGTTATAATCTTTTCCCATTTGCATCTTGGTCTTCCTCTTCTTCTCTTCCCTGGAATGTAAGCCTCCAACACTCTCTTCTCCATTCCATCAACTAATAAATGTTGAATTATTATTATCTTTCCGCTTAGGCCTAATGTTACCAATGTATTAAATACACCAACTCAAAACGTTATTCAACGCTTATATAAAACGGTGCGTTCTAGCACAATACAGTTAAAAATTACATCGACATTTTAAAAAAAACTTAGTAAAAACGATCAGCAAGTACATTTAAGAAGTATATAGTCGTTCTATACATCTCCAGTTTCTAGTTTATTGCTTGAATAATCTTGTTATTTTATATTTTTTCTTTGATTTAGACCAATGAATTTGAAGAAGAGGTAACATAACATTATTTATGATGATCAAAGCAAAATTTAAAAATATATTCCAAAATTGTAAATACAATATAAAGAAAAGACAATAAGATATTGTGAAATACAGTTTAAAACAGTTTATTGTAGATATATTAAAAAAAGTTATTAAAAAATATTACAGAAAAATAAAATGTACCATTTTAAAATATATATATTTATATATACAAACATACAATTATTTACAATATACAATAGTACATTTGTTAAGAAAATACATATTCTATACATTCATTAAAAACAAGACAATGTATATTATACAAATCGGGGGGAAAGAATTTAATTTTTTTAAGAAAAATGACAATATATTGTTAAAAAGTAATTATTCATTTGACTCATAAAAACAATAAAAACATTTTGTAATATATAAATAAAATATTTTGGAGCTATTAAATCTTTTTCCTTATTATGACGGTATAAAACATTTTGTTAAAAATAACTTAAACAAAATATGCTCTTAACAATATGGTACGTGAACCGTTTCAACAGTTCGATGACTATAGATTAAACACAATAACGTGTGTTCAGTAGTAACAGTATACTGCTAATAAAGGCATTCATTATTTCTTATTTAAATTACTTTATTGTTGATAGTTCAGATCTATAAGCAATTCTTTACAATATACCGAGACCTTAGTACATTATTTTGTATTTAAAATACGGTATATAATACTAACGATGTACACGGAGGAGGAATCAGTTTAATTTCCCCATGATAAACCATAAACACAATGTATACATTATTTTGAGGAAGAAAAACCAAAATATCTGGTTTGTTATTGTTTGCATTAGTGATAAATTATTTATTTTTAAATTTGGTATAGATTTTTAAGTGTATATTTACACAATATGTTAGATACAAGTGATATTAGAATGGTCATTTTCTACGAATATGATACGAATAGTAAATAATTGTCAATAACTTGCTGTGAAAAAACGAAACACAATAAATTGCGAGTAAGCATACTGGTTTAATTGCGTGTCCTATTATGGTAACATTACAAGACTTATTTACATTTCTTTGCCGCTAGTCTTTGTGATTTAAGTTCTATGGAACAATTTAATAATGCAGTTATTATACACTTTTGTAATACACATGTTTGTTAACAGGGTGACGATGACGTCATACCAATGTTTGTATCAAACATCGACTATTTACAATTCACACTGTTATGAAAAAAGGGCAATTTTTGTGGAATAATTTTTAGACATAGAGAAAACAGTTATTATGAATGGTTACAAAAAACAGATAGCAGAGTTCAAAATAGAATAGTGCAACCCTGATATGACTCTCATATCAATATATTACTTTTGTTTTTGTTTTCGAGTCCTTTTTTCACTCAAAAACGAGTACTATCCGTATACGTGTTATGATAAACTGGATTTCGACAGTTTTATTGTCGATTAATGTCAATCCAAAGTTATCTGCGTCAATCTATAAACTACATATGGACTTTTAAAGTCGAAGAATGTTTATACATTGGTCTATTATTATAATGTATTGGTAGATTTGTCCAGTCTGTTGCATTGAACTCGATACAAGAGTCACACATTCGGCTTCCAACCATGATATATGTATTGGTAGATTTGTCCAGTCTGTTGCACTCGATATAAGAGTCACACATTCGGCTTCCAACCATGATATATGTATTGGTAGATTTGTCCAGTCTGTTGCATTGAACTCGATATAAGAGTCACACATTCGGCTTCCAACCATGATATATGTATTGGTAGTTTTGTGCAGTCTGTTGCATTGAACTCGATATAAGAGTCACACATTCGGCTTCCAACCATGATATATGTATTGGTAGTTTTGTGCAGTCTGTTGCATTGAACTCGATATAAGAGTCACACATTCGGCTTCCAACCATGATATATGTATTGGTAGATTTGTCCAGTCTGTTGCACTCGATACAAGAGTCACACATTCGGCTTCCAACCATGATATATGTATTGGTAGATTTGTCCAGTCTGTTGCACTCGATATAAGAGTCACACATTCGGCTTCCAACCATGATATATGTATTGGTAGATTTGTCCAGTCTGTTGCATTGAACTCGATACAAGAGTCACACATTCGGCTTCCAACCATGATATATGTATTGGTAGATTTGTCCAGTCTGTTGCACTCGATACAAGAGTCACACATTCGGCTTCCAACCATGATATATGTATTGGTAGATTTGTCCAGTCTGTTGCATTGAACTCGATACAAGAGTCACACATTCGGCTTCCAACCATGATATATGTATTGGTAGATTTGTCCAGTCTGTTGCACTCGATATAAGAGTCACACATTCGGCTTCCAACCATGATATATGTATTGGTAGATTTGTCCAGTCTGTTGCATTGAACTCGATATAAGAGTCACACATTCGGCTTCCAACCATGATATATGTATTGGTAGTTTTGTGCAGTCTGTTGCATTGAACTCGATACAAGAGTCACACATTCGGCTTCCAACCATGATATATGTATTGGTAGATTTGTCCAGTCTGTTGCACTCGATATAAGAGTCACACATTCGGCTTCCAACCATTATATATGTATTGGTAGTTTTGTGCAGTCTGTTGCATTGAACTCGATACAAGAGTCACACATTCGGCTTCCAACCATGATATATGTATTGGTAGATTTGTCCAGTCTGTTGCACTCGATACAAGAGTCACACATTCGGCTTCCAACCATGATATATGTATTGGTAGATTTGTCCAGTCTGTTGCATTGAACTCGATATAAGAGTTACACATTCGGCTTCCAACCATGATATATGTATTGGTAGATTTGTGCAGTCTGTTGCATTGAACTCGATACAAGAGTCACACATTCGGCTTCCAACCATGATATATGTATTGGTAGTTTTGTGCAGTCTGTTGCATTGAACTCGATATAAGAGTCACACATTCGGCTTCCAACCATGATATATGTATTGGTAGATTTGTCCAGTCTGTTGCATTGAACTCGATACAAGAGTCACACATTCGGCTTCCAACCATGATATATGTATTGGTAGATTTGTCCAGTCTGTTGCACTCGATATAAGAGTCACACATTCGGCTTCCAACCATGATATATGTATTGGTAGATTTGTCCAGTCTGTTGCATTGAACTCGATATAAGAGTCACACATTCGGCTTCCAACCATGATATATGTATTGGTAGATTTGTCCAGTCTGTTGCACTCGATATAAGAGTCACACATTCGGCTTCCAACCATGATATATGTATTGGTAGATTTGTCCAGTCTGTTGCACTCGATATAAGAGTCACACATTCGGCTTCCAACCATGATATATGTATTGGTAGATTTTTAACGTGTCCAGTCTGTTGCACTCGAGAGAACTCGATATTAGACTTTTGCTCATTTTTGTTGCCAGCGCTCCATCGACCATTAATTTTGTAACGTTTTCAACAACTTTTTGCTCTACATTTAATTTTGATATTTCTTCTGCAAGTTCAGTCACAGATAGTGTTTTTACTGTTTCGATACTGCTTTCGTCATCACTACTACTTTCAATACTGCTACTGCTGCTGTTGTCGTTCGGTGACGACATAGCTGGTTTAATGGGTAAAGGCGGTGGTTTCTTGATCAATATTCGACTGCCAGGTTTCTTTGGTATTGGTGGTTTTCCATTGAAGCTGATTTCAAGTAAATTTAAACCACTCATACGTTGTTTATGAACATAAACAATTTCTTTATGAAGACCCCTTTCGATCCTTCTGCTGCAAGGTGGTTGAATAATCGGGGTGACAACGTTCACTAACTTATTGTTGGTTGGGAGGCCTACTGGTTTTGTTGGTATTGCGGGTGGCCGCATGTCTTGTTTACAGCACACAGGTTGTTTTAGCTTAGGCGGCAACAATGGTTTTTTTCTATTAACAGGTGTTTCACTCGTCCTATGATTCAAACTTACACGTGTTTTCTGTAGGAAGTCAGGTGACACAAGTGGAAGTGTTTGTAACTGGGGTGGTGGGGAATACGGTGAATTAAAAACTGGACGTGTTGGAAGTGTTGGGAACAAATCATCTTCTGTTCTGTTTGAAAACTGGAATATTTCTTCTGGTGAATCATAAGAACCGTCTTCTTCGCTATCACTTGTTTCTGGTGTTTTTAATTTAGGTCTTTTCTCAATATCGGCATCCAGATTGTCAACCGATCGTTTGAAGATATTTCTGATCGACCTCTGTCAAAAGAGAATAATATAATGACTTAAATATAATTAACTTAACCTGTGTAACATTGCGCGCGCGTGGAAATGATGGTTGTAGGTGGCATATATGCGCTCGCGCGTAAAATATGTGTCTTTCGAGTGTCGTTAATGATAAAAATAGGCCTATGTTTGAATTTGGAGAAGGCGTTTATTTTTGTGGATGTAACCTGTATAATCAAATAAATTCCCCTAGATTTGAAAAAATACAACAAACTTAATACCAATAAGTGATATGATACAGTGAAAAATTGTATCAATATCCTTGGTAAATTGTCTAGTCTACAAATATAAATGTGTTATAATAGGCCTACCGTATTGTGTATGGCGGAAAGTTTATTTGAGGAAAGGGGGTGGGGGACGGGGAGTTTATTTCTAATAGAACGATGTTCTATGGAGGTATAGGGATGATTAATTCAAAGCAGACGTTTATTGGAAGCGACGGACGTTGCGCGTACGTCGTTGCGCCGTCTAGCGTCGCGTGCACGTCGTCTTGCGTCAACCAAAGTATGTATGCTTTCACCGTGTTCTTAAGAAATGGTTTTATTAGAGTAGCATCTTAGACTACACTGTATTTTTGCTTCGTTAATCAAATTGTTTAGTATACTTTTAAAAATGAAACTTGTACTCACCATTGTGTTTAGTATACTTTACAACCTCTTTTTAGAAAGTGTAGGGCATGGTCATTACCGGACCAAAAGTGTGTACAGTTCGTTTTTTCAAATATAGGCCTGCGTGTTTACTATAAAACCCAATGCACCACTGTTGTGCCTCACGCATTGCAGACCAATAACAATAACAGAAATATAATAACTGGTTTAGTCACTGTGAAAACATAGGTAGAACAATTGCACCATGTGACTTCCGTTTCTTCTGTATACAAACCAAACAAATACCAGAAATGGATTTTTTTATAAATGTTGTAAACCAATCGGGTAGCAGTGTTGAAATAGTGAAACCATGGATCAAAATGTGAAATCGTGTATGCTGCCACCTATCTGTAAAGTATGGGGCCTACAGTGGTCCAATAGGATTGATGAAATCCGTCCATTGTAGGCACTTAATTTGCACCTAGCTGTAAAGTATAGGGCCTACAGTGGCCCAATAGGATTGATGAAATCTCTCCATTGTAGGCACTTAATTTATGAGGGGGCGGGGGGGTGAGGGGGGGGGGGGGGGGTGTCGCTTCTGTGCTGTCAATAATATGGCCGTTGAGAGCGCTGTTGTCCACAATAAGACAGAGCCATAGGTAGGCCGTGTATTGTATTTATCCACAGTTAAAAAAAACATTATCGGTAAATTTCACAGTCATTATCAAACAACCAGATGCCCAATATTCAGGTCAAAGGTTAACAATTATCGCATTTATCCGATAATTATCTGATTTGAATGAGATGATTATCGGTTAAACACCGTTTCCACGGGCAGTTTATCGGTTAAACACCGTTTCCACGGGCAGTTTATCGGTTAATTTATATATAAGGGGATTTTGAGGGCGCAATTGTATTGTGTTCATAATAAGGGATTTTTTTTTCTCTTAACAAAGTAAATGATAACTTACGTAATTATACGGAATAAGAAAATGAGTTCCTCCTTTGTTTTACTGTAAGATTGATAGAATACTTGATTGACCTGTACGCGTACAGTATACAAAACATACACACTAATACATTAGCAGATTGAATAGACAACTTTTATTAATTGATTTATTTATATGTACATATTCCACTAGTAACAACTTATATGCATTTGAGACGAAATCATGACTAAGAGGACAGTGCTAGAGATGTGATAACAAACAGATCAAAATCTCCGTTATGTACGTACGTACGTCCATTTATTTATCTATATCTCCGTTACGTACGTACGTCCATTTATTTATCTATATCTCCGTTACGTACGTACGTCCATTTATTTATCTATTCATGCAAAGGCAAATATGCGTGGCATAGAATTTTAAAGAAGTTCCTTAACTGATCAATTATTGTACAAAATGTTAAAAATGCGATCTTAAACGAATAAATAACACTCATTTTAGAAGTTGTATATTTGCATAATTAACTAAATGATTTTCATTCTCGATTTAGATATAATTATTGTCTTTTATACTTAATTTGTTTCATAAATTATTTCTGAACTTTTTTTAATTCAACAAACGAAATTCCATTTATACCGATAATTTTTGTGAAATCAACTGTCATGTATTCGTTCCCATAATGCCTTGCAATAATGCGATCATCTCTTTCTCCCTGAATCACTGCGTTCGTAATTTGAAACATGACTTCTGATTTTGAAGAAAATACTATTATACTGTTGTCTGCCTTGCAGTTTCCCGCCAAAAAGTCCTCCTTGCTAGTTTTTTCCAGTATAAATTCACCATTTTTTGATTTGCAAAATAAGTCTTCGTGATTGGTTGAATCTTCATCAATAACGCGCACGCGCTGTGGTGCAGGAAACTTGCACTCTATCTGTCGCAATGTGTATGGGAGAGGATCCGGTACGATTTCAAAATACCCAGTGCAATCCATGTTCAACGTAAAGAAATGTTTTCCTCGAAAAGAACATCTGCAAACAATTTAGAAAATAAAATGTTATCATGGGTACCGGTACTATATATAAAAATACGGTTTGTGGTACACCATTGTGTTTCCAGGTAATTGAGCATGCCGAAACGTAAAGGTTGTTTTTATAGTATTTCCTTTCTAGAAACACACGATGGTGTACCACAAACATTAAGAGCATGTGTTAAGGTATTAACTTAATTTTCAATACAAAGGTATAATTTAGGCTAAAATAGGCTAATTGACAATTGTAGTGAGAGTGAACTAAAAAGGTATTTGCGCGCGTGTATCAGTTTGCGCGCGTGTATCAGTTGGGGATAGTAACAATAATTTACCTTAAAAATGGTTTTACTCCAGTTCTGGTAGCATAAGACGCTATACCTTCTACATCGATGATGGTTCCAACACGAAATTTATGTTGATTCGCTTTTGTTGAAATATTCTGTAACTGAGCTGTGACTTTTACGGATTTTGGAAGAATACGTGCAATCTGTGCTATCGTATACGCGCGCGTAGTGTCATACAGAACGTGGAATTTTCCTTTATAGTCCATGGGTAGGGCAAACTTGTTTGACGATTCAGTAACAGGCTTAGCGATAAACACCTCGTTTGTGTACTTTTTATGTAATACATAGGTTTTATCTTCATTGTTATTTTCTCTGGGCCTGACTATTTTAACGATGTTTGGTAACATTAACTCCCGCTGATGTAGGTAGTTGGCAGACACGGCTTTGTCCTGCCACTCTACGGTATGGTGCTCACTTTTACAAGTGTACTGCCTTCGTAAACGCCTGATAGACGCTGTGTATCGGTGCTTCATCTTCTCTGTAATGTCTGTCATTATACACCTGTATGTTTGCTTTCAAAACTGAAAATAACATCGTAGACTTGGCAAGGCTTGTTATATACTGACTATCGTTCAACAACCTATTTCCTTATATAGTTTCCTTGAATGGGTTTTTTTTTTGTTCGAGGAACTGTACTGCCATAAATCCTGTAAGAACCGGTAACAAGTACCCATTAGTACAGGGACGTGTGTATAGGCCTACACAATATATATGAGTTGTCGTTGTTGTCGTACCTAAAATCTTATTTACTTGACATTTAATGTGAAGTACGCTTAGGCATGCTTTCTTTGACACGAAAACCCACCGCCTTTAAATGTATTATTATATTATTTGTTTTGATTGATTGTTTCCTGAATGGTTTACGTAGGCCTATCCTTTCCGTGGAAAGAAGGAAAAATAGATTGCCTGGTAATGAGATAGCAAATTACGTAGACAAACTTCTGGTAAAATGTAATCCCAATGAAGTTGTTTGTGTTTTAATAGTCAGTTGAAATACTTTGAAGCGACCATCTTCTTCTATCAACCCATTAGGATATCTGCGCTCAGTCTGTCGCTGGTTTCCACATACGCACAGAGTACAGTAAGCATAGTCTTGAATAATCAACGATCGAGAAGACGCCACTTGAATGCAAGTAAGTTGGCCAATCACAAGCAACGATTGGATGATCCATTGCGCCGTAATTGGTCAAACTACTTTCGGTGCGCGTACGTCTTTGCGCCGCGTCTCATCAATGGGTATCAATCTTTCCTTCCCCCCGACAGCAGTGAGGTCACGCACGCACGCACACACGCAGAGTGAACGATTGCACGTTCACCTTGTAGACAACAGTAATATTTCGAGCGACGTCAATTAGGTGCATAATTGTGTTTTTCCCTATGAAACAAAAACAAACGAGAAATATATTTTTAGTTATTATTTATATGGATATTCTGAAATTACTCATTTCTGTATACAGAAAGTAATATAATAATCACAAAACGTATACAAAACTGAGATGAAGTCGAAACCTATTTCCAAATAAGAGCAGTCATAACATTAATGTTGATGTATTTATTGACGCCAATGAGTTTCGTCAGTCGTCAGTTTTAACAGTTTTTGAGAATAAGGAAATAAAACATACATTTTGTTTGGGTTATGTTTTTGTTAATATTTGAAATAAATTATATAAAATTATTCAAAATTCAAGGTATATTTTTCGTACAAATGTAGGCCTATACCACTGTACATAAGTTTTTCCATTTAGCAACGTAGTTACACCAATTAAGGTTTAAATCAGAAATATAAATATGTTTTCTGGAGAATAATCTAATGGAATTCCACCATTTTAATTTTTTTTTAAATGAAACGACACAGTATAAATATTCAAACAGATTTGTCGATATTTAATCTGAAATTCGTGCAATTAAAATGAATCATATATATATATATTTTACTTTTTCATAAAACCAATTGATAGACAAGAGCTGCTAATTATATATTATTTTCTGTTTATTGAGGATAAAAGTTCACAATTAGCATACAAGGACAACGCGCATAATCACCAATCACAAGCGTAAGTTTGGTTGCTAGCCTACAGTGAGTGCGCGTCAGTTTGGTTGCTAGCCTACAGTGAGTGCGCGGCGTCCTTCCACGTACTTTGATGACACACATAAAACAACCTTAAAGGATAGCTCCGGAGTATAAATTTTTTTTTTTAATTGATGTTATTTCGCAATGATATAGTTCTGCTTTATCGATGACGAAAAATGAAGGGTTATCAATTTTCTTGCAAAGGTTTTATTTTGTAATAATACCAATTTTAAACCCGAAACTCGTCTGTAAAATCCATACCCCTAAAGATTGTCACATTATTGTTCAGCCTATTGTTTCTGTTGATGCGTTTAAAGCTCTGTCTACACTATCAAACTTTATGTGACAAAAAAATGTGATGTGCCCATATATGGACACAATGATGTCATATCACTACCATATTTGGGCACATCACACTTTTAAAAACCGTCATCACTATTAAGCAATGGACTCCATCCTTTGTGTGCAAACTTAAAAATTTTAAGTGCGTCTAACTTGGTCACCTTCAACGAATCTTGAATCAATTGTTTTGACATATCTAAGAGTAGGGATCCATCAATAGCTTGGTCCTGTATCTTTTCATCACAAGACACGTTCAGTTTCAGTGATTTTAAATGTTTAATTAATTGAGATGTACTTAACCCGGAAGTAATTCGTTCATGTATGTTGACATTTTCACTTCTGCTATCGAATTCGCCATACCGTTTGTTATAACGATAGTAACGTCCTTTCTTATAGCCATAGTAGGAGCTCACCGGCTTATAATCTTTTGCAGTTACGTAATATGTATCTTCAGTTGGATTAATAGTGCCACCAACGTGACCACTCGAACCTGGTGCCATACGCGCCATGTCCTCGTAACTAGAACTGGTGTTACCGTCATGAGAAGGTTCTGAGCCACTATCCTCAGTAGTGTGCGTCCGCTGATGTGACAGACAGGCTCTTGGCGGCAATGGAGGAGGTCGGCATGGCAACGCTGATAAAAATCGTTTAGGTTCACTAGTCTTCTTAATTTGGGGCAATGGCATCGGAGGTCGACTATCAATATTGTATATACGTTCATCGTCAAATAGATTGTCGACCGAAGCACTGATGGTGGTGTGTGGGGTTGGTAGGGGGTCAGCTGGGCGTCGTTTGACGGTTTTGGCGCGTATAGGTGTGTTAATTGACGCGTTTCTACTAATACATTTGCTGTCTGGTTTTTCTTGAATTTCAGTATCACTCTTAGCTTGAGATAATTTACGACGGGTCCTAAATGGCCATTTAGATCCTCTCTTTATTTTCTAGAATCAAAAAAGACAATAAGAACGTATAAGCAATTACAATTGTTGAGAAACTAAAAAAAACGAACTTAAAAATGTAAATATTTTCATTTGTCAAAACAATAACCATCTTGCCTTACTTGTATTGTTGCAAATCTGTTGACCTGTGGTTTGTTAACCATGGCAATGACGTCATGTGTCAAGCAGTCTTCGGCGGAGTCCCCCTATTGTAGAATACAATATTGAATATAAATCATGGATGCAAACAATAAGATGATCATGACCGAAACACCAAAGTTTTCGTTCTCAGAAGAAGATTGTTTTATAGTGAGTTTTTGGAAAGTTTCTTGTATAGTGTAAGAAGACCTCAACTGTAACACTCACAGCAGAATATATTCCCTATTGAGAATGTGTGAAGAATACTAAACCGTTTATGAATGCTGCAAAATCTGGAAACATTGTTTTTCTTTTCAAACTACCCACTTTTATTCACTTTCATCATTTAAAAGTTTATCAATTACCTTGTTTTCACAGATAGTCTTCTGGTGGCTTTTAAAGTTCCACATATTTAAACATTTTAAAATGTATGATTTAAAAACATGACAAATTTATGGTGTAAAATTGCTTAAAAGCCAAAAAAAAGTTATTGATACTAATGTAATGGTTTACTTCTTTGTATTTTTTTTTAAAGATTTACATTTTCTTCATTCAGACATTACATGTCTATGCTTAGAGTTAGCTAGCAATTTGCCATGTAGACTTTGTGGAACAACGAGGTTATGTAGTAACATTAATAACATTAATAAATACTTACTGAATCTTTTGAATTGTAGCATTGATGACCAAGTTGCTGAGACTTTAATTTAGTTAACGTTTTGGATTCTTCAACTAAAATTAAGTACAACAAGAATAATATGATTAAACTGTAATCATTTCCGCATTTACTATTAGCATAGAAAAGTACAACAAGTTTCACTTGTATTGATATGGTAAAAAAAATTGAAACCAGAGATAAATAAGCAAGCCTGTGAGCTACAGCGATTTTAATTGCTTTTGCTTATCCTTGCCTCCTTAGATTTCCACCTGTCTTGTTTTTTTTACTTTGTTTTAAATGTATTTCGATTTTAAAGGCTAAATAAAGAATGAATGAATGAATGAATATAAAATGATTTGATGCTTAAACAAAAATGATATTTTGGTAAAGTAAGTAATTGCAACAATGATGAAACGAAAGTAAGAGATTTTTATCCTACAAACAAAATAATGTTTTTTTCTATATTAAATATTTGTATTTTAGTTTTACAACTAAAGCTTGGTTCCTTAAGCTTGGTTCCCACTAGAACGTAACGCAAGGACGTAAACGCAACGCAAGCGTTTTAACCAATGACAAACGAAGTTATAGACAGTTAGCAATCACAAGCGAATAAGCCATCGCTTGTGATTGGTTAAAACGCTTGCGTTGCATTTACGTCCTTGCGTTACGTTCTAGTGGGAACCAAGCTTTATACTAGAACGCAACGCAAGGCCGTAAGCCGCAACGTAGCGAACTGACCAATCCAAGCGATGGATTATTCAAACCATTCCTTATGATTGGTCAATTCGCTTGCGTTGCGTTCTAGTGGGAACCAAGCTTAACCAGCAACTATATAGAAAAACCATTGATACGTACGTTTACGGCGGTGTATACGCAATTCCTGTTTCTTATCTGTTAGCTTTCTTTGCATGATTGTTATGCTCAACAAAAAATACACATAACATTGGTTATAAAATAGAAAGTACTATAAAATGTTCCACGATTCCTGTTTAATTGTAGTTAGTAATTTGAAAGATTTATAAAGTTCTCAGCAGCTACCATCAAGTTTTAAAAAAAAAGCCAGTTGTCTGCTTTTTGAATTACCAGGTTTGTTGAGAAGCAGCCGATGGGTGGCAGCATCTTTTTTGCTATCTACACGTGGAGGTGGCACAGGCCTTGGAACTACTGATTGCCGTTTTTTAACGAATTCTAAAAAATATATTTGATGATGAAAAAAAATAATAATTATATATGTTAGTCACGTCTCGAAAGTAAAATAGTACCTTGATAATTCAATTGTATAAGTCCACTTAAGCCCTGTCTACACTATCAAACTAATTTGACAAATAAATTGTTGCTGTGCCCAAATATGGTAGTGATAATATAGTGATGTCGTCATCGTGTCCATATTCATTATGGGAACATCACATTTTGTTGTCACATAACATTTGATAGTGTGGACAGGGCTTTAGTCTAAGATTCTGATATCATAATACAACCATAACATAAAACATCCCAAATACTAACAAAATTAGGCTATGCAAAAAGGTGTTACCAATGAGTTCAGGAGAGTTTCTTGACAATGTTTGCAGGGCTGCCGTTGCTTTAGCTTTCGTATTCTTAGAGGTACGAGTATACCCGATGGAGTCATCATCTGATGTGTGGTCGAGTTGTGGAGCAGAGTGGTTGAGAATCCGTTTGCATAATGGAGTCACTGGTTCATTCGTGTAATACTCACTGGCAGATTTCATTGAAATACGTCTATTATCAAAATTCTCTGTATTCGCTCGTTCTGTCATGAATAAGTACATAAATAATGGTCCGAAAACAACTCATTCTACTAAGGTTTGCTTTTGTTTTCACTTTTATTCTAACTCTATATTTGACTATGGTATCGATTATGTATAAATCGAGTTATGCACGCAATATATTATTATAGGTTAGAGTGCGGAGCCAGTCGACTAAAAAAAATAATAAAAAAGATGATAAGAATAACGTAGGGCGGGTGCGGGGGTTTCGGTGCGGAAAACAATATTTATTTTCTCTTTAATTTAAAAAAAGAAATCCGTTGATTTGATGCTGACAATAGCCTATTAAATTTATACCTGCTTCATATTATGTAATTCATCGTTACGTCATAAATATGCATATTCATGAACGTCATCTTGAGGGAACTATTAGTGTAATAACTTGGTTATAAACAAGATGACCAGTTAGCTCAGTCGACTGAGCGTCGTGTTAATAACAAGAGTGTCGCGCGTTCGAACCCCACACTGGTCTGGTGGAACAGAGTTAAAACTATGCGAGCTACTGTGTTTGGGGTTCACGGAATTATACGTCCCTCTTTTCACCACACATCATGAGGCAGCAAAATAAATGCATCAGGTGATGTGGTGGAAACGACCTCAAAAGGCTGTGGCAGGGCCTTAGTGCTGAGGCAGGGAGAGCACACGTTAACATCTTTTTGGCTTACTCCACCGCACCTGTATTTTGATCTTGTAAATTTTATGGTTAGCGCCCTCAATTTAGGAACCCTAACACCCGTGTTATAATAATCCAGGAAATTACGAACAAGCGAACGTTTTTGTAACTTCGAAGTTGGACTTTTCCGCCGCTTAGGATAAGAAGCCGAGTTGTTTAAGTAGGGAAACCCCGCCTAAAACTTTTAAGTCACATCTAAGTTGAAATCGATGATATTAAAATAGTTTGTATTTGAAATGTTTGTTCTATTGATTTACTGTCATGGCTCGGATGAATTGCATGCTCTCACTCCGGTAGATCTTCTAGATAAACTAAACGTTTTGCTCCTTTGTATCATTATCAATTATCTACGTACTACGCCGACTAAAAGATTAGTTATTCACATTAAAGCAAACTTAAATCTATCAAAATTTTAGATGCGCAGTTTTCTATTTTGCAGAATTAGTAAACTTACCGATGCCCTCCCTTTCAGTAGACATAGTAGCATCTGACAATGGCATAATAGGTACTGTACAGTCCAATGTAGTTCGCCTGGGCAGTTTAGGCGACGGACAATAAATATTCTCTTTCTTAGTGTCTACCACTAATTGAGGATAGTCAAATTTTAATAACCGAACAACATCAATATTGCTCAATGTAAACTTTGGACCAAAAGTCTCAACCGCTTCCGTTTTTTCACGTTGTCTTGTCAGCAGAGATTCACTAACATAAAATTGTAAATTAGCCAGATGAGAAAATAGAAAGATTGTTTTATATCCAGTATTATTACACGAACAACCCGCGTAGTATTCCTCTGCGCATGTTTTCTCTGCTACAATTGGGTGTGATATGTAACTGTTCATACGAGAAAGAAATTCTGGTTCGTGGTCGTTGAGGTCGCCAGTTATTCGAAGTTTCACAGGTAGAGTAAACTTGTTTATAATCTCCTGCATGGTATATGGCAACACGTCGGGGATCACCTCAAAATAACCAACTGTGCCTGTTGTTAATGTAAATGTTATGTTTTCCCGACACACACAACTGTTGATGAAATTAGGTGGAAATAAATAAACGAGAAAAAAAGAAGCATCATCCATGGGGTGCGCCATTAGGCCTACGGACTATTAATATTAAGTAGCGATGTTATAAGTAGGGCTATAAAGCTGGTTCCCAACGCAAGGACGTAGAGTTGAGGAGTTGACCAATGACAAGCGACAGTTGAATAACTACATCGCTCAGTGATTGGTCAAATGCCTTAAGCTTGTTCCCAATAGAGACGCAACGCAAGGATGTGGACGCAACGCACTGCGAGTTTACCAATGACTTGGAATCCTTCGCATTTGATTGGTCAAATCCCTTAGGCCTACGTTGCGTTACGTCGTTGTGTTGCGTCTCTAATGTGAACCAAGTATTATCAATGGTGACAATTTCCTACCTTAATACTGGCTTTATTCCGTCAATGAAAGCACAGCGTCGAATTCGGACTATGCGTATTATTTCTCCAATTTCTAATTTAAGCATATCCACTAATTTTGAAACATTTGTAAGCTTCGACATTATACGAACTTGCTGAGGATTTATTTCAACCAAGTCTGCTACGGTATAAAAACTCTTAGAACAATCATGAACTACATTAAAACATCCGCTGTAGCTAACTGGTAAATAAAGTTTGGACTTAGAATCATCAAGAATACTTGGTATTCTAAGCTGAACTGTTTCTAGATTCCAACGGTAGTGCAACATCACCATATCTGACTCGAATGTAGTCGTAGGTGAAAGGAATTGTTTTTCATTTTTCACAATTCCAACGAGGCTAGGCAAGGCTGGATCTAGTTCAAACAGTTCTTGAGCACTCAGTCGAATATCGTACCTCATGTGATCAATTTCCATCTTTAATGTTGGGCTGGCTCTCAACCTACGTATAGTTGACAATTCTGGTGAAACTCTCGATCCCGTATTGATTTCGTGAACCGGTTACGAATCCATTGGAATGCGACAGAGTGACAAACTATAGGCAAACTGCTATCATAAACGGCTTGTGTCTTCTATCACTAATTGTTCTAATATTATATCGAACAAGCTCCTATACTATTATTAGATTATAGTTTGTATAATATAATATGTTGACAATTATAATATATTCTAAACATGTTTAAAACGTGACATGAGCATTTCCTGCTACTGTAGTTGGTTTCAGTGTTAATCACACTTTCGTTACAAACATTTTCTATGAATCGTTCTTACACTATAAGGTTTTTTTTAATTGTTTAGAAATTCTATTTTTGACAAATATATCCTATTAGGCCTATGGGCAAGTGATTAACATGAACGTTTATCGTTCCAGCTTTTCTTCAAGTGTTGTATTATGACATGCTGTTTAGGCCTCTTACATAAAATCTCCATTTAATAACCCTATGTATGGTTTTTTTATTTGTGGTACGTCAATAAAATACTAATTTTTATAAAATTTTAAAAAAAAATCAATCCATGGAGTAAATTCTTACTCCATGATTAATCAAAATTGTTATACGAAACAACAATAAAAATGTCACTTTGACAAAATTAAGATCTTATACAGTATTTTTGCACAGATATTCTATTTGTTCATATTGGGAAAATTATTAGTTGTTTATGTTATATCGAAAACAATGCTGTTTTTCTTTATTTTTAACGTAAATAAACTATCTCTACGTGTACATCTAGTCTACCCTCTTTACAAATGGTATCTTCCGGTAATAGACGCTTTTTGTGTGATGGCGGAGGTTATTGAATTTGATGTGCCCTCATGGTATGAAATTTCATTTATTTATTCTCAAAATATTGCATTTTAAGATATATTTACATCAAAACTAAAGGACTATTTAAATTTCAAAATTGTAGTGCATAATATAAAACCAAAGTTTGTTAACCTTAGTGTAAATCTAAATGTTCCTATGACCATCTAGGCCTAGGGATATGCCTCCTATGATGTTGGCTGGCTTTCTTAACACCTGGTCCGTCCCGCAAGGACGTAAAACAAGGTCGCTTCGTCCCAGAGTCTTTTCGTTCTGTTGGGCTACAGCTACCTTATTAACCCTGCCTATCTTGATTTTATCATAAACGTGATTTATGTGAAATAATAATTATTAATTATTTTAAAATGTTTTTTACAGGGCTGGTAAACCTCATCCTGGGCTTCATCTTGATGTTCTTAAAGATGGAAAAATGATTGAGGTAATTGAACAATATAATAATAATTAATAAATAATATAAAGAGTTGGAGAAATAAAAATACTGATATATAAATATTAACAAGTATAAAGTACAATCATTTTATTCATTCTGTGTTTAACTTTAAATAAGGGAAGATGATTAAACAATATATTTCTTGTCTTAAAAACAAACAAAATTAGAATATTATTACATAAAATAAAACATTGCACAATATGAACACAACATTTAATTGATAACAATTTAAGTTCTGAAATCATCTGCCAAAGTTAAGTTAGGTAGTAATTACATCAGTTACTGTGTTTATTGAAGTTGATGAATCAATTCATTTTTGTATTACTTGTTAATTGTCTTTTTGCTTGTTTATTTATTTATTTGTAGGTTTTTTTACCCTTTAATAATGCCTTTTGTGGTTACTGCAGGGTGAAGATAAAATACAATTGACACATAAAACACATAAAATAAAAATTGATTTGTTTCAGAAAATGATGATAGATGAGAAGACATACTATTTATTTGGAAGAAATTCATTGACGTGTGATTTTGTGATTGATCACGCATCCTGTTCACGTGTACATGCTGCCCTCGTTTACCACAAACATTTAAATCGGTCTTTTATTATCGACTTAAATAGCAGTAAGTCTCTAAATTCGGCATTTATTAATTGTGTAATTTTACATCTTATGAAAATGCTACTATGGCTGAAAACCATAGTAAACCATAGAAATTCATTTCGTTTTAATTCAATCAAAAATAGCAATTTTACATTAATAAGATGAAGTACCAATTAGTAGTATAAAACAAAATCAAAAAGAGTGCATGAACGAGAGCTACAGTATATGTCATGTAATACTGTATACAGAATACAATTGGAACATCCATCAATAACAGTATATGTTGTGATTAACATATTATAATACTGTATACAGAATACAATTGGAACATCCATCAATAACAGTATATTTTGTGATTAACATATTAATACTGTATACAGAATACAATTGGAACATACATCAATAACAGTATATGTTGTGATTAACATATTATAATACTGTATACAGAATACAATTGGAACATCCATCAATAACAGTATATGTTGTGATTAACATATTAATACTGTATACAGAATACAATTGGAACACCCATCAATAACAGTATATGTTGTGATTAACATATTATAATACTGTATACAGAATACAATTGGAACACCCATCAATAACAGTATATGTTGTGATTAACATATTAATACTGTATACAGAATACAATTGGAACATCCATCAATAACAGTATATGTTGTGATTAACATATTAATACTGTATACAGAATACAATTGGAACACCCATCAATAACAGTATATGTTGTGATTAACATATTATAATACTGTATACAGAATACAATTGGAACATCCATCAATAACAGTATATGTTGTGATTAACATATTAATACTGTATACAGAATACAATTGGAACATCCATCAATAACAGTATATGTTGTGATTAACATATTAATACTGTATACAGAATACAATTGGAACATCCATCAATAACAGTATATGTTGTGATTAACATATTATAATACTGTATACAGAATACAATTGGAACATCCATCAATAACAGTATATGTTGTGATTAACATATTAATACTGTATACAGAATACAATTGGAACATCCATCAATAACAGTATATGTTGTGATTAACATATTAATACTGTATACAGAATACAATTGGAACATCCATCAATAACAGTATATGTTGTGATTAACATATTAATACTGTATACAGAATACAATTGGAACATCCATCAATAACAGTATATGTTGTGATTAACATATTAATACTGTATACAGAATACAATTGGAACATCCATCAATAACAGTATATGTTGTGATTAACATATTAATACTGTATACAGAATACAATTGGAACACCCATCAATAACAGTATATGTTGTGATTAACATATTAATACTGTATACAGAATACAATTGGAACATCCATCAATAACAGTATATGTTGTGATTAACATATTAATACTGTATACAGAATACAATTGGAACATCCATCAATAACAGTATATGTTGTGATTAACATATTATAATACTGTATACAGAATACAATTGGAACATCCATCAATAACAGTATATGTTGTGATTAACATATTATAATACTGTATACAGAATACAATTGGAACACCCATCAATAACAGTATATGTTGTGATTAACATATTATAATACTGTATACAGAATACAATTGGAACACCCATCAATAACAGTATATGTTGTGATTAACATATTAATACTGTATACAGAATACAATTGGAACACCCATCAATAACAGTATATGTTGTGATTAACATATTAATACTGTATACAGAATACAATTGGAACATCCATCAATAACAGTATATGTTGTGATTAACATATTAATACTGTATACAGAATACAATTGGAACATCCATCAATAACAGTATATGTTGTGATTAACATATTATAATACTGTATACAGAATACAATTGGAACATCCATCAATAACAGTATATGTTGTGATTAACATATTATAATACTGTATACAGAATACAATTGGAACATCCATCAATAACAGTATATGTTGTGATTAACATATTATAATACTGTATACAGAATACAATTGGAACACCCATCAATAACAGTATATGTTGTGATTAACATATTATAATACTGTAATATAGTATACTGTACATAGAATACAATACAGACTAACTTTATAAGTAAAGTAAACATGTTGTTTTTTTCTCAAGCACATGGCACTTACCTTGGCAGTATAAGACTGGAGAGAAAGAAACCCCAACAAGTACCAATAGACAGTACAATCAGATTTGGCGCGTCCACGAGGGCGTACATTCTACGAGAAAAACCACAGAATGCTATCACCCCTGGCAACAAGTCAGAACACTCAGAAAAACAGTTAGAAGAGGAAGAAATGCATGGAGGATTATTAGGGTTACCAGAGGAAGAAACTGAGCTGGCTGTGAGTAGTCTTAAGCTCTGTACATTATTATTATTATAGCACCAGAACCATGGTCTTAGGCTGTGTACATTATTATTATTCTAGCACCAGAACCATGGTCTTAAGCTCTGTACATTATTATTATTCTAGCACCAGAACCATGGTCTTAAGCTGTGTACATTATTATTATTCTAGCACCAGAACCATGGTCTTAAGCTCTGTACATTATTATTATTCTAGCACCAGAACCATGGTCAAAGAAAGAGACTAAATGTTCTGTGGCGCCCCTTGAAATAAAAATTATTGTAAGCATTTGTAGTAATCATTTAATATTATTTTTTTATAGAATTTAACAGAATTTAATACCGCTCATAACAAGCGTCTGACGGCAGTTGGGATAGAAGAATCGGCCGCCACTGAAGCTGCACGTGCTAAAAGGAAACGCAAACATTTAAATGTTGTTTTCAGTGAAGATGATGAGATTATTAACCCTGGTAAGTTTAATGAATAATGTAGCCATTGCAATGTCAGAAACACACCATTTTGTATTTTAAATGATGCATTTTATCTGTATTTTAAACAATGTGTTTTATCTGTATTATACCAAATTTTAACCTTTTTAACTAATTTTTATGTGAATTTTTAATTTCAACAAATGAAAATAATTTCAAACCATGTACTATATTCTACTGTGTTTGAATAAATGACTACTATGATGGAATACAGAAGCAGAATACTCCTAATTGTATAAATGACTACTATGATGGAACACAGAAGCAGAATACTCCTAATTGTATAAATGACTACTATGATGGAATACAGAAGCAGAATACTCCTAATTGTATAAATGACTACTATGATGGAACACAGAAGCCAGTGGCGTATCCAGTAGGGGGGCCGGGGGGGCCCGGGCCCCCCCTGATTTCGTTTCCGTCGGCACATCATCGCGGCCGTCGGCAAACAAAGGTGCCGGGAAAAAAAATAAACTATTTATTCTGACAATAATTGAACTGTAAACATAATTCTTTTGAGTGTTTGTTTATTTACATATCATATCATCATTGATCCCTTCAGATCAACTATTTTTTATTTTCATTACATCTAACGAAACACGTAAAAAATGTGTAGCACGTACGTACGTACGGCCGTACGCGGTAGATTGTTTACTCAAAAGTCTTTGACCTTACCCTAAAACCTTGTTTTTGCATGCAGTTGAGCCTCTCATGACCTGGGATTTGTATGTCTTCCTACGCTAAGAGATTATATAGTTCCACATGCCATGTGCCTTTTTGTCTAAGATATATTTATTATAAGTGCCAAAAACCCGGTTTTTTTTTCTCGATATGAGGCCTTTATTATTCAAAATTTTTAAAGAAAAAGCACATATACCATAAAAAATATCCATGTAGGCCCTATTTCATTTTTGGAACAGAATATTCCGTGAGGCTCAACTACAAAACCACCATTTTGTGATATGATGTCATCGTAAGCCAATCAAAGCTGAGCTTTCTCGCGATTGGCATTGCTCACGGTTGAATGATTTAGGATTCTAGCTGATTTGATTGGTGGATGCGAATCACCCGCAGCGGAATGTTTTCTCTCGCGCGTGTACCATGAATCTCTCTGATCGTTACTACACAAAGTTAGAGCAATGAATTTGTCCGAATTCCGTTAAGTAAACAACTTTATATATTTTATAAGCATTTAATAACATGTTTTATTGATATTTGCAATGGTGATATATAAAATAAATTACTAAAAAACGTAATTATATGTAATTATTTTAACCAAAAATGGCGTAGTTAATAGAATTGTCGACTGAGGCCGCAAATTGTTTTACTTCTTTCGTGGCTAAAAACGATCATTTTCGGCGATGTTTTAGACCCTATATTTCGAAAACTACAAATCAGATTTTCCTAATTCTTTCTTTATTGTAATATGAATACAACATACTAACAGATAATGTTGGTTTGGATTTTATTTTGCATCGTTATCCCATATAAGACAATATGACTATGTAATCCTAGAAAATATATTGATCAGAGACGTCGTGTATGTACAGCAGATAATGACACCAATTTTGTCGGCAAATTGGCAATTCCCGGCCCCCCCAACTTCAAAATCCTGGATACGCCACTGACAGAAGCAGAATACTCCTAATTGTATAAATGACTACTATGATGGAACACAGAAGCAGAATACTCCTAATTGTATAAATGACTACTATGATGGAACACAGAAGCAGAATACTCCTAATTGTATAAATGACTACTATGATGGAACACAGAAGCAGAATACTCCTAATTGTATAAATGACTACTATGATGGAATACAGAAGCAGAATCTATATATAAATTTACGTAAGGGCAAAATTCGGTAAATCGCGCCTTACTTCTATAATTTTTACTCGATGGTATGTAAAGTTGGTTCGTACTTTCGGTACTGATTTTAACCACCTGATGTAACCCTGTTTACTAATTAAATTAAGTTAGATAATAAGTTATTGACGGTTAAAACGAATTTAGGTTCCAAGATTTGCCCCAAATAGGGGTGTTTTCCGACCGTGGTATACACTGTATAATGGATGTCCGTCTTGAAAAATACCCGCCACAAAAATGCGAGGAGGCTTCGCATTTTCCTATCTCCTCCTACGATAATTGTTTTTAATGGCTGAAAACCGGTTGAACAGCTAGAGTACACCATCATAATGTTGAAGACAGGCCGATTTTCTTTAAAAAATACTATTTTGATACATTTAATATACGTTTTTACAAATGTATTGATTTGTGATGAATGGAACATTCCAAATTATTTGGTTTAACCATACAGGTATAGATTTTTTTAGATTTATGGGCCCCCTTGGAGAATGAACATAAATAGTATTGCAATGCTGTACAATACTGTTACGGTATTAACCACTTTTGATCGCAATTTGAATCGCAAATTTCTTACTGTGAGTGTTGGTACTGTTAGATGTAATATAAAAATATATACAAATAAACTTTATTACTGTGAGTGTGGGTAGGCCCTACTGTTAGATTATAAACATATAATATACAAATAAACATTCCACATTATTTGGTTTAACCATAGAGGTATAGATTTAGATTTATGGGCCCCCTTGGAGAATAAACATAAATAGTATTGCAATGCTGTACAATACTGTTAAGGTATTAACCACTTTTGATCCCAATTTTAATCGCAAATTTCTTACTGTGAGTGTTGGTACTGTTAGATGTAATATAAAAATATATACAAATAAACTTTATTACTGTGAGTGTGGGTAGGCCCTACTGTTAGATTATAAACATATAATATACAAATAAATAAACGTTATTACTGACAGTTGCTTCTCAACGTTTGTATTAATTAATAATTTAAAAATATATAAACGTCGTAGTGGTGTATCGTTACATGTACTTTACTATTTCAATCGACTATGACAGTGAGAGTTTTAACAAAGTACCGTATTAAATCGTAAATGTTTTACTGTATTTAGTGGTATATTATTTATAGGCCTATAAAACATTAAAAACAATATATCTTCTTCCCCCATCCCTCAACCCTTAATGTTACATACAAAACACAAATTGGGTTTGTTTAAATGAGTCCAAATAAAAAAATTTGACTCATTTTGTTTCTCTCTCGGAAGTAATTCCCAGGGTGCTAATTTTGGTTGACTACATAAATCATTGTGTATATTTATTCGTTTCTGTAAACGACAATGTATTATAGTCCTGCGGTACGTACATTTGAAATCTCCATTTTTTTCTCGCTGGAAATACTGTGTATTCGAGAACCATCTGTGGGCACGACCTAGATGGTACGCGAGCGAAGCGAGCGTGCCATCTAGTACTCCTAATTGTATAAATGACTACTATGATGGAACACAGAAGCAGAATACTCCTAATTGTATAAATGACTACTATGATGGAATACAGAAGCAGAATACTCCTAATTGTATAAATGACTACTATGATGGAACACAGAAGCAGAATACTCCTAATTGTATAAATGACTACTATGATAGAATACAGAAGCAGAATACTCCTAATTGTGTAAATGACTACTATGATGAAGCAGAATACTCCTAATTGTCAGACGAAATAAGATTTAAACCTACTTTAACGAACATAAACTGGAAATCAGAACTGACTGATCTTAAAAAGAATTGTGTAAAATGTGTCTTAATAATTATTTTCTATTTTTTCAGAGGACATTGACCCCTCTGTAGGTCGCTTTAGAAACCTAGTGCAAACATCGGTAGTTCCTGTAAAGGTTAGAATAATTGTGCTTATCACTTATACATCAAAACAAATTTGATAAAATTAACATCAAGAAAGCAAGCAACAAATGAACAACATCAGAACTTAAAAAAACAAATAATTATGTCTCCTAACATTAACAAAGGTGGAGTTAATATAATTAAAGATGTAATAGGTTAGTGTTCATCTTATGGGTTTTTTTTTAATGTAATTTTCAATTTATTTCCTTATGTTTACAGAAACGCCGATCAGACAATTCAACGTTTTCAACAGAAAGTATAAATAAACGTTTACAAGGTTTTAATTACAATTCATTGTATTCTGACCTGCCACAAGAAGAGTCCAGTTCATCATCGGCCATTTCACCCACCTCCCCAAAATATGGCCTCATGAGCTCAACATTGAGTTTTATGCACACCCCGAATTTGGCACCGGACGTTAACCCAGCACCAAGTGTGGTACCACAAGTTAACCCGGTATCGGTACCAATAGTTGGACCAGTGGGACCAGCAGAACCAAAGAAAAAGTACTTTCCAAAGGAGGCGTGGCCTGGAAAGAAGCCGACACCTTCTTTACTTATTTGATCTACTGCAGTTAAAAGAGGCATGGCCTGGAAAGAAGCTGACACCTTCTTTGCTTATTTGATCTGCAGTTAAAGAAGGCATGGCCTAGAAAGAAGCCGACACCTTCTTTGCTTATTTGATCTGCAGTTAAAGGAGGCATATTTGATCTGCAGTTAAAGGAGGCGTGGCCTGGAAAGAAGCCAATACCTACTTTGATTATTTGATCTGCAGTTTAAGAAGGCGTGGCCTGGAAAGAAGCCAACACCTTTGCTTATTTGATCTGCAGTTAAAGAAGGCGTGGCCTCGAAAGAAGCCAACACCTTTGCTTATTTGATCTGCAGTTAAAGGAGGTGTGGCCTTAAAAGAAGCTGACACCTTCTTTGCTTATTTGATCTGCTGTTAAAGGAGACGTAGCCTGAAAAGAAGCCAACACTATTTTTACTTATTTGATCTACAGTTAAAGGAGGCATATTTGATCTGCAGTTAAAGGAGACGTGGCCTGGAAAGAAGCTGACACCTTCTTTACTTCTTGATCTGCTGTTAAAAGAGGTGTGGCCTGGAAAGAAGCCAACACCTTTTTTACTTATTTGATCTGCATTTTGTGAACCATTTGTTTCAAATGTAAATATTGTATATGTTTACAATTCAATTACCCTACGAATACATTGACCAAATTGACGTCTTGAAAAAACAAACTTGTTTTCTGGAAACTAGCATACTACAATTTCATGTAGAATTTCTATTTTGGAATAAATTAGCTAGGAGGTGGTACCTTGAATTTAAAAAATCACATTTATTCGTAAGGTTTTCTACAAGTCGAATGTTTTTTAATTCTATTCTTTAAATTTAGTTAATTTTTTTTCTAATTTTTAAACCATAACATAAACTGTTCATGTTTATAATGATTAATTTATATGCCGCCCTCTATTGGCAATATATTCGCCGTACTTTAAAGTGTTCATTACTGTTAAAGCAGACCTACTAATGTATAGGTCCAGTACTTTAAAGTGTTTAATACTGTTAAAGCATAGACCTATCTAATTTATAGGTCCAGTACTTTAAAGTGTTTAATACTGTCAAAGCATAGACCTCCTAATTTATAAGTCTATGATTAAATGTATTGTAATTTGCAATTGATTAAAATTAATTATAAATTTGTGTATACATATTTATTTTAACAAAAGTCGTTTCTGTATACCCACAATAAAAAACCCAAATAATTTAACAAACACTGTTTTTTTTCTCTCTTAGTATTAGTATGGACACTGTCTTTAATCATTTAAGCTCTGTCCACACTATCAAACTTTATGTGACAAAAAAGTGCATATTTTATCATATCACTAAAATATTTGGGCACATCACACTTTTTGATAGTGTAGACAGAGCAGCTTTAGACACGAGGGATGTTCATGTTGAAATATAACTTGGTACAAAGTACGGAAGCTCCAACTTTCTTGTAGTGATGTTTATTGTCAAAATGATCAAAAATACAGGACGATTTGTAAAAGGTTACGTAAATATAATTGATCCGTTAAAGTGTTTAATGACTTCCATAACGGCAACCCGTGTTTACGTTTTCATAATCGTCATTTACACAACATGTATAAAACGACTAAAAGAAAAACGTTAAACGACTTTGTGATTACTTCAATGACAATGTTTGTTGAATCTGGTACGGTACTTTTATCGTAATAAAAACACTTCAATCATCATAATTACTGTATAAGTTTATCCGGTTGTTTGAGGGCGGGAAGTTTTCTTACAGGAAAGTCTTATAAATTCACAAGTTCCCTTCCTTGGCAGTATTCTGCAACACACCACTAAACGTAAAAGCTGTAGTATTTGTGAATATTGTTCGAGCCTACACGGGGCTTCTCACATCTTCAAAGTTAACAGCTCTATACGACGACGGGGCTAATCACACAATCGGTGGTACTGTTCAAAGTCACAGAATCCAGAGAGAAGATGACAGTAACATTGTTTTTTCTACTATTTGCGGTAAACATAGCTTGGGGTTGTAATCCGTCTTCCACCCAGACGACAACAGCATCACCAACAGAAGCAGTTGTTGCATCTGATGTGTCTACTGTTATTCAGGGTAAGTTAGGTGCAAGTTATTATTTATACAATTTACAATAATTGCGAGATTACATTGAGAAAACGTTCATTCTAAAAAGCACGAACTTACTATACTAAGCTAGCTCAGTTAAACTTACTATCGTGCTACTCATTTAAAAAAAATTATAATTTACATTATTTAAAAAAAGATAACATTCACACATCAGCGGAAACGAAACATAACATTTTTGCAAATAATTTCGCCATCATTTTAATGATCAAAAAAGAACAAAAAAATACGAAATGTAAAAATATACAGTTTCTTGAAATGTCCTCCTTTCTTGCTCTTGGAAAATGGTATTGTTTATATACATTTCTTGTAAAGCTTGGTTCCCACTATGGAACGTAACGCAAGGACGTAAACGCAACGCAAGAGTTTTAACCAATGACAAGCGAAGTTATAGACAGTTAGAAATCAAAAGCGAAAAAGCCATCGCTTGTGATTGGTCAATTCACTTGCGTTGCGTTACGTCCTTGCGTTGCGTCGCTAGTGGGAACCACGCTTAAGAAACGTCTGAACCCGCTTAGCAGGAATTTAGATATTAAATTCATAAAAGGAAAAAGTAAAACAATAATCTAATAATGTTTTTTTCCTTCTTTATTTCCATTCACAAAATCATAAACATACTAAATAATGTTCTTAATAATTTCCTAAGAAGGTTTTTTTTTCTTTTGTGGTCCTAACTCGGCTTGATGCCACGATCCTAATACAGTGATTACTAAAGTTGTTATAAATACATTTAAAAAAGTAGTTTTCTAACTTGACGTTTGACGGAACAGTTCAATTATCGCCTTCTTTGTTTTCGATAACTAGATTAATATCCAAGGGTAGTGAACTTATATAAACAAAAACAAATTAATTATCAATTGAAATCTCAAACTTACACAATATGTAGAGAAGTGCAATGGAATGGATATGATGCTAGGATACGATTGGATAATTCGATAAGGCCTTTTTTTAATATCCATGTGATTTGATTATTGACGGACATTAATAACATTATTGAGGAGGATGGCTGGGTAACTGCAGTTACACTCTATAGCTTAACGATAACAATCTTCATTCTATGAACTATTTTACTTAAGCTTAGTTCCCACTATCTAGGTCGCAACGCAAGGACGTAAACGCAACGCCAGTGTGTTGTTGAACAGACAAGCGGCAGTTCGAATAATCCATCGCTTGTGATTAGTCAACTCACTTTCGTTGCGTTACGTCCTTATGTTCAGTATCTAGTAGGAGAACCAATATTTTAACTTGAATTGCAATTTTTAATCTGCTTTTCCTGTTTAACGTCTGTGTCTGTATTGAAAGTTATTATACCAATGAGAACATATCTCAACCTATCTTTCAGTGACTTATTATCTTTTCTGTCTGTCTGTCTGTCTGTCAAAGAATAAGAGAATGTCAGATGGTGATATAGTTTACGTGTGCCATTGCGTTACATTTCTCTATTGGACACCTAGCTAGGCCTATAAGTGACTATAGCATGATTCGTTTTAATGTTTATTTTATTAATCCATTCTTTTAAAAAATGTATTTTAATTTTAATAATCGTTTACGGTATCATTTCAGAAGACCGAGTTAGTTTCTCAGTTGGAGAAGTGGAGTTCATAGACTTGATGTGCGGTATTCCATGGAACAAACGACTCCGACGATCTCTTCCAAACCCAAACGAAGACCCCACCAAACGGGGACCTCCCCCAAACCCAATCGATGAGTTACGGCTCACTCACAGCATGCTTACTTTTCGAGGTAAAGTGTTTGAATGGGGAGTGCTGCCGCTTTCGCCCATATCCCGAAACTTTGGTTGGATGAACAGGAAGAGTGAGAGCAAGTGTATCTCCTGGGACGTCGCTCCTCGTGGCACAAGCAGGTGCAGCCTGGAGGAAGCAACAGCATGGGCTGAAAACTACCACCTGGTGGAAGGATCCTACAACCTACTGCTCAATAACTGTCATATGTTTGTTAAGAAGATGATACAGTTTTTAGAGAGTTGTTAAGAAATTATATAAGAGCGGAGAGGAATACATCAATGCCTCTCACCACCTGTGGACGTTATCTATAGTATTAGTTATCGATGTTATATAAACAATAATTCAATAAATTGATGTTTAAATAAATGCTTGCGGTTTGGAAATTTTGTATTTTATTATTTTTGTGTCAATCACTTGGCTATCTATGCATACAATATGATATGTTTCATATTAAACGAAGATCAAGAAGAAGCATACATGACCTGGTCACAGGAACAACATTGACATAATGAGGGTGTGGTCCTGGTTAGCATTGAAGCAAACATTATAAATTACTAACAATGAATCATAAGGTCTCTTGCACTCGTCGAGTTACGTTGCGTCTAGTGACGTCGTTGCGTAATTACGTCTGGGGGAAGCTTAAAATTATTTGCGTTGTGCAAGCTGTTGTTCCCACTTTAGGACGTGATGTAATTAGTCACGTAAGCACAACGCAAATAACAACCACAACGCGCGCGATATATCCCGCTAAATATTAAAGTGTTATCATTATATCACTGAGATTCAACAATACCCCATGAACGCAATGGAATAGTCCAGTCGGACCCATTCACAGCAGAACCGTTGTTGGATATTGAACCTGACTAATAGATCCGGAGGCACGTATAGCAACCAAAAAGCGTCACAAAATGGCGTAAGGTGCTAGTTTTGTGTGTTCTCGTCCGTGAAAAGTGAAGCAAATTCTGCAAAATGCCTCTAAAAAAGCCTATAACTAAACCTGTATCTCGTCAAACAAAAACTAATCAAACAAATAATAAGAGCATAGCAAACTCAAAAAGTCCCGTGGCAAGTGTAAATCAACCAAAAGGTAGGCCTACCTAGCCTAGCCAAAGTAGTATATAGTAGCCTAGACTAGGCCTAGTAGGCGCGGCTCTACTGCTGCTGCAGCAGCGCATGCAGCAGCAGGGGGAGAGAGAGATTAAGGACCGACCTCTCCCCCACATAGCCAGGCCTAGTAGTAGGTTTGGTTGATAGTCCTTCTAGGCCTATACTTACTGTAGGCCTGGGATGAGTAATCACATGTGTCATAAGTATTAACTGAATTAATTTATATAGTCCCACAACAATTTACAAAAGGAACATTGCAGAAAAGTTTATTCTTTTTTTTCAGCTTCAATTTCAAAGAAAACTGCCGTCAGTAATATTAAAGGCAAATCAGTTGAAGGTAAAAATAAGGCTGGTACAAAAAATACAAATAAGGTAAATTACTACCTTTCAAAATGCTGCATGGTGTTTTTATTTATTTTATTAATTTTTATCAAATTTTAAATAAAATGTAAAACTTGTTTGAATAAATTGATAAGGTTTTAAAGTATATCACTGTATATTTTAATCTACAGATAAACCTAGAACTAATGTCTTTTTTAGTCCTATATTGTAAAGTGATTTTTATTTTTCCAATTTGTTTATATGTAATGTGGAGTGTATAAAAAGATAAATAAAAAAAAACATTTTATGATTAATTATAATATGGAAAGACAGCTCCCAAACAACCAGCGCCAAAGAAAGGACCAACAAAGCAAGATTTGGCAGCAGTTGTCATTCAAAAATGGATAAGAAGATTTCTAGCAAAGAAAAGGCTTGTAAAGATGAAGAAGGAGAAGGTAGATTATGAGGAGTTAATGGAAAGGCTAGAAAAGGAGGTAATGTCATTCAATTTAATTCAATCTTTTGAATTTGATGCTAAAAGTGTTTCTCAGTTCAAAAGGTGTGAAACATTTAATGGAAAATGGTTGATAATAGATGCATTAGTATGAAAATAATTGATGTTGTCTAAAAAATTCTTTTTAATTATATATAAATATTACAGGCATTTGTTGCCATGGTTAAGAAAGAGCAAGAACGAGCAGAACTTGAAAGAGAAAAGGAGGAAGAAATAAGGAGGAAAAAGAAAGCTGAATTAAAAAGAAGAAAACGTTTTTTGGAGGCAGCATTTGATGGAGACACAGATGAACTTCAAATCATTGTACAAGAGGTTTGTTATAATGAGGTTATGTTCTTGTCTGTGTGTAAGATGTCTTTTTTTAAATCTTCAAACTTAAACATTTTCATTGTGAAGTGTATTATATTTAAAGGTCCCACTCAGCTGTGATTTAGTTTATTTTTGTGGTGCCCTCTCTCATGTATTGTTAGATGTTTTTTCTTTTTATAAGCTAATTTGTCATCAGTCAATCAAGACTAGGTGGCATCTACTAATGTCCTACAACAGTAATCTTAAAGCTCTCTCTACACTATAAAACTGTAAGTTAAAAAAATGTGATGATACAGTATATGGATATGATGTCATATCACTACCATATTTGGGCATATCACTACCAAGTTGGGCACATCACACTTTTTTTTGTCAAACTAGTTTGATAGTGTAGACAGAGCTTTACAAAACAAGTCAACCAGGACAAATTTAATGTTCAAATTGTTTTGATAGGTAGAAGATGAACATAAGAAAAGTAACATTGGCAGCGATGTGATTGGGCAAGCAGTGAGATCACGTGATCTCCTCAACATCATCAATTGTGAGGATGCGAATGGGAACACTGCATTGTCTGAGGCTGCAGGTGGGGGGAATGCTGACACAATACGATACCTAATTGAGAAAGGTGCAAATGTTAATTCTCAAGGCCAGTTTAAAAGGACACCATTGTACAGGTGAATAGTAAGATTCTTCACAATAGAGTCAACTTAAACTTTGCACTGATCAGGGCCGTAGCCAGCATGAAGCAGTCGGCTTGCCTCTTACAAAATTTTCACCACCCACCCCAATCCCCCAGCACAGCTCGTCATATTTTATATGATAATTATATTAAAACATTTTTGCCTCATTTGTTTTTAACCTCTCCCTACGGCGTTGCTAAACAACAGTATCTATATCTGTTTATTTGAAATGTAGTAATTTGTTTTTGTAGGTGTGCATTTGGAGGCCACCTTGAAGTGTGTCAGGTGCTCCTAGAATGTGGTGCTGATCCTCGTCTCTATGCTAGTGACGGTGCTACTCCTGAACAGGTTACTTACTTTATTTTTGTTTAATTAAGTATCTCAAATAACGTGTTCGTCAGTGGCGTAACGCAAAAGTCTGAGGCCCCTCGTTTAAGGAACCAAAGTGGCCCTCCTAACACTGGAGGTTTTTAGCATTTTTTTACATATTTTAATGCCTGTTTTTTTCCTCTGGGCCCCTGGGTTTAGCAAATGAGTCCTCATAGCCATTACGCCGCTGATTTTCATATTGTATTGTATTAGAGGTTTGTTTTTGAGTTCCATAATGTATTTTATTATATTAGTGTAGTGAAAAACTGTCTATATTGTTGTATATTTTTATTATTTGGTGTTGAATGATGGAGCAGAAGAAGATTAGTTCCTATTACTTGCTGATTATAAACTATTACTTTGTTTAACTTGCCAAATTCATATTGTAGATTGCATCAGTGGATGCTGTAGTGAAGCTGCTCCAAGGGTGGGATATCACACAAACTGAACGACTTCTTGAAAAGATTGAGAAAGTAAATGAGGAACGAAGAGAGAAGGAAAAGAAAAAAAGAGAGGCAGAAATGCAAAAGTAAGTATGACGCCCTCCTTGCTATAGTTTGACAGCTCTTGTCTCTCCTCTGTGCTCCCTTTTTATTTTATACTGAATGGAATAAATAAATACTTCCAGAATAAGTAACGCCAACTGTACCTAATTTTTTTTTTCATTTTTACTTTTCAGACTTGAGAAGCAAATAGAAGCTGCTGAGAATGATAACAACATCAAACAAAGGTTACTAAAGAAAGCATATGAAGAACTTGAGAAACGTATAACAGAACATGACAAATGTGCCCTATCAGGTCACAAAACTGAGATAACTATACAGGTACTAAAATCACATGTGACATGCACATCTAAGTACAAACTCAACAATCTAAAATAAAATAACACAATGTAAAATTTAACTTTTACAAATGCACAGATGAAACATAACATGTTATTTGATAAACATATATTTATTTAGGGTTTACCCTTCTAGTTGAACCCACAGGCCAGTTGATATCCATGGTCCCTTTTGACCTTTTGAAAAAAAAACAACATTGTCCCCTTTGTGGGACAACGTTGATATTGTTATCCAGTGGAAGTATTAAAAATGTTAAAAAAATAAATAAATAAATCCATCGCTTATGATTGGTCAAGTTACTTACATTGCGCTTACCTCCTCGTGTTGTGTCCTAATGGGAAAGAGCCAGACAAATGTTGTTATTTATAAAGAAACATTGTTGAATGTCTAGGTCGTGCATGATGCGGAGCATGAACTTGAAATGTGCAAGATAGCCGCAGAAGAAACTAGAGACAAATTATCACAATTGAAATTAAAGAAAAGAGAGCAAAAACGACAAGGACAAGGTATGTACAATAATGAAGACAAAAATAAGATAAAATGTTAATTATAAGACTCCAGCTTTCTTGTTTTTTGGGTTGACTTTAAACCGTTCTCAATTTCTGCTCTTTCTTTACCAGATCTAGAAGGAGTTGAACTTCCCGGAGTAAAAGTTAACATCAAAGAACTAGATGATGTGTTAATGAGAGATGTAGGAGGCAAGATGGAAGCTGATGGCAGGTAGGTTGTCATCACATAAACCTTTTAAACCTTATCCACCTTAGCCACATAAAATCATATTAAATTGTGTGTAACATGATTTCAGTATACTGAATACCAAAAAGCTTTATTTGTCCATTATCATTTAAAAAAATTCAATAATAAATAAAGATTGGCAAATATTAGTACAATAAAAAACAGATATATATAAAGGAAAAAAAAAATTAAAATATAGTATACACACACATTATTGCACAAACACAATTTGGAGTTAAAATATAAAATGCGATAAAATGCATTGTTTAAAAGTATTATGTTTTATTTATTTTTAGATGGCCTATATTAATTGATAGCTCAGATCGAACTAGTACATTTCTTCGTTACCAAGATACAAACTACCTACATGCTTTAAACCCATCTAGAATGCAACCAGAGATGATAAGAATGGCATTACTTGGCGCCCTCAGGTGTGTGTTTACTATCAACGTCTACACCACATGACTATGCAGCTATTGAGTGTAACAGTCATTCTGCATATGGCAATAATGTTTCTGAGCATGTGCATGAAAGGTGGCTATTAAGAATAAATTGCTAGAAAGGAGGGGGTGCGTTTTACTGTTACCTCTGTATATACAGTATAAGATAATTATAGTAGTATGGCTTTCCCAACACATCCCAATACTACAATTGATTTTCGGTTTTTTGGGGTTTTTGATTCTTTCATAAATTATTCACCATATTTTTTATTTCACAAACAAAAATGATTGTGTAAACATTAAAGTTGATTTGAGAAAAATAATTGTTAATTTGATTTGTTGTTGCAGGTATGGCAAGCCATTTGTAATTGATATGCAAGAAGTTGACATGTTTGAAGCGTGTGCTAGGCGATTTGACGAAGTTAGTAAAGGACTTTTAGAAGATGTTATCACAAAGGAGATAATGAAACCAGAAAAGTTAGTATCTAGTGCAGCATACTTAGGTCCTGATTTTGATTTTAACTCAAAAGTTTGGTGGTATCATACACGATTTAAATGATTGATTCTTTCCCATATTTTTTATTTAAGGTATACAAAGCTTATCAAAGATTCTGATGGCAAAGAATATAATTCAGACCAGTTTCTTGAATCAAGAGTGAAACGTTTCAAGTTTGTTGTTGTGGTGAAAATGGACCCATCAGATGAATCCATGCAAAAGATGTATCCTATAAGAATTGTGATTGGCTGACAAAATAACTGAGCAGCGGCGAGTAGTCATTTCAAAATATTACCGCTATAACAAATACTTTCAAAAAACTCAAAACCAAACTTTCCTGTGTTTTGAGACAGCAAATGTTTTGTGAGTTTCCGGTTTTAAGTCAACTGTACTAGCCTACAAGTACAGTACACAGGGGCAGGGCGGATTCAAGGGGGCGTGCCAAGTCGGCACGTCCATAGAATGTGTGTGATGAATGTGACTTTTGTATTTTTAACTATTTTTAAAGTTAAACAATGTAATTTTCTTTTGATAATGTTATACTGATACTGAAGTACTCTACATAATATTTGAAAAATGTGTGTATAAATTAATCCGTCCATTTAATATGTGATATTACTCCTGTTTATTAGAGTACACAGTGTTTATATTTCTTCATTGGTGTTGTCATGTTCAAGTGGAATCGTCAACATTCATGGTACGTTAGTCATAACAAATATTTACTACGAGTCTCTAATAATGCTGTTATGTTAGCGCCAACATTGGGCACTTTCATTTTTTACAAAACTTCATCTCAAACACAGTTACGACACGCAATGTATGCACAAATTCTTTTTACAAATATTAAGCTATTGTCCTTAGCCAAAGTATTTTAATTATTTGTCTATAAGTGATGTATAAGCCACATCCGAGAGTTGATTGTGAGTGGAAAAAAAACACAAACACCTTCAAAATATATAATTTTTATTATCAGTCTAGAGTAACATTAAAATTAGCGATAATTTTACATGAAATATCAAATTAAAATATGTCTATTGTATAATAACTAAGTGAAAACCGTAAAAAATGTTATTTCAAAATTAAATATCTGTTCACTACATTTATAAATTCAATTATTATTCAATATATGGAGTCAATATACATTAATATAATGATAATAATAATAATATATAGTAGGTTCCTGTTTTTTTTTACCTAGTCTGTGTGACAAGGTGGAGGATGCCATAACAATTTGAATCTTGGGAAAAATCATAAGCCTTCAAGAAGTTGTCTGGCATCATATATCGAGATACCAACTCTACTTTGTACTGGTCACCTACAAAAATAAAATATATTATTAAGATAACACATTAAATAACTAAATGAAACTAATTTGAAAAGGAAAATGTATATACATTAACATGGGTGTAGCTAATAACATGGGTGGGTTGTGTTAAAAAGTTGAGGGTGGGTGAGAACAATGACATTTGAGTGGGTGGTGCGAAGGGATTGAAGACAATTAGGCTGGGTGAAAGTTCTTACAATAGCATGTAGTGGGCGGGGTAGACAACATTGAAGGTGGCTGCCTAACACAATTGCATTCCAAACTCACCAAAGATTATTCGAAGATCTTCTGTACTGAACATGTAAGGCCCTTAAACAACATCAAATAAATATGAATAAATTTAACGCATAGATTACTGTGATGTCACTACTGCAGTATTTATATTTCAAATCTAAAGACGGAGCTTACTTTGTAATTAGGTCTTTGTTAATCAAAAACTAATGAAAGACTTTAGGAAGAATAAGACAATATTAAAATGCTGATTACTTACCAAATTCTACTTTACTTTTGTCATATGAGAAAGAGTGAATAAAATATTTGCATTCGTTGGCCATTATTGACGTCATAATCTTAGTATAGCTATAAATAAAGAAGATAAAAATCACATATAAACTGAAGACAATAATTATGAATAATAATGATTGCTATGTGTATATTACCTTGATCTGTCCTTGTGGTTAATGGCCTCTAGAGACCCACTGTCCCAAATGCAGTCAAACTTTCCTACAACATCCCTGCAAGTAAACCAACCATCTACTAATTTTAAGTACTGTATTTTAAACAGGGTGAAGTTGTACTCGTTTATGAATGCTGAATCGACAGCTAATATTTGATGCCAATACAAATGATTTTTGAGTGATTAATGTGACTCATTTTGTATTTTAAATATTTGTTTTCCTTTTCTTTTTATGATGTTATGTTATACTGATTATACTAAAGCACTGTACATCATACTTACACATTGAATGTGTACAAGTCACACTGGTATATGTTATGTTGTACTGATTATACTAAAGCACTGTATATAATACTTACACATTGAATGTGTACAAGTCACACTGGTATATCTCAATACTCCCATCAGTAGCCTAGAAATAAATATGATTTGATAAAACACTCAAAAGATTCTTGCTTGGTGATAAAAGGATGCTTTATTCCTGGGTCATAACTCTGTTGGAATTGTTTATTTCTTAGGCCAAAAAAGGTGTTCTTTACCTTATATATTTGTGCATTTTCAATGTTCTTAACTGGTTCTTGAATAAACTCAATATTGTTTGTTTTGAAGAATTTCTTTATAGCCACTTCTGAGCATTCCAAGCCTGTCACTTTGTGTCCTCTATCAGCTAACCTATGGTGGAGTTCGTTGCAAACTATCATTCATTTATTTTTGTATTTTTTTTAATGATTGAACAGTGGTACCTATACAAGGACCCTGTCCTTAAAAACTAAGGACAACTAATGTTACATTAAGTAAGACTAAGGACAACTAATGTTACATTAAGTAAGACTAAGGACAACTAATGTTACATTAAGTAAGACTAAGGACAACTAATGTTACATTAAGTAAGACTAAGGACAACTAATGTTACATTAAGTAAGACTAAGGACAACTAATGTTACATTAAGTAAACTAAAATCAGTCAAAAAAAAAACAGAGTACATAACTCTTAAAAAATGTAAAAGTTTTAGGAGAATGTTTGTTACATTGCTTATAATTTATATTTCAATAAAATACATGGAATATATAAATTTTTAAAAACCTGTCACATCATCTTACCATTTCATATCCACCGAGGTTCCACAAAGAGGTACAAATATTTTGCAGTTAGATTTTTCTGCTGTCAAAGTATCAATGTTTGCAACCAGTGCTCTGCCAACAAATTATATGAAGAGTATTGTTATTTTACAATATAAAAGCAAGGAAATTAAGGTCAATTAAACAAGATTGTTGAGTGTATATACAGTATACATATTCTCTTTATTTCCAAAAAATACTGACCAATGTTACATCTCGTAGCCTAATGGCCAAATTGCATGTAAAGAACAAATAAAAAATATTGCATAAAAATGTGTAAGAATTAAGACAACATCAAAAATATAAAATTCTTTTGAAAAGATAAAAAATAAAAGAAACAGGCAAAAAACACATCAAAAAGTTTTAAAAAGGCAAGAGCAGTCACAAGTCAGTAGGAAGTGTTTTTAGTGAGAGGTTGGCTGTTATAAATATCTTTAAATAATTTGGGTAAACCCTGCAGGCATTTCTGTTCTCTTAATAAATTTTTAAGTTTCATACGGATGAGGTTCAGATATAAATGTACTATCATGTCCAGAATTCCATGAATTTGTCCAGTCTTCTGTTGTCATTACATACTCCTCATCCTCAGCAGTTGCCATCTTATTTTATTCTGAAAAAAAAGGAAGAATTACTTTTTAAGTAATTTCTTTCTAATGAATAAAAAGTTACAAAAATTCTATTGCTCTTTAATTTATAGTAAATGTAAAGTGAAAAAAAGATGAAAGATCATTGATTGCACTGCCTAAACTTAAGTACTGTACCTAGTGTAGTACAGAGGAGACAGGGATGCCTGAGGCAGTTACTTACTTTACTATACTAGTAGGCCTACTATTAATGCTAGCCTAGCTAGCTATAGGATAAAGACACTTAATATCTAGGGAGGGGCTAGTTTAGGACTAGATAGGATAGGAGACTAACTAGGCTAGCGCCTAGCCCTAGCCTTGCAGTCTGCTTTTATTTGATGTATTCAGCCACTTCCAGCCCAGGCAGAGTGTCTTGTCAATATATTTATAAATACAAACCTATTTTCCTATGAGTAGGCCTAGAATGCTATGGTGAGTTTTATTGCAGAAAATCTAAAAAAAAAAAAGCTGGAACTCACAACAACAATAATTCTAAATTTCCCAGGGACCAAAAAGTAAACAATGGCAGTAACATTGAGGGCGTTTTTTCAACAAAATTGAATCGAGCGCGAGGAGTCGTCACGCTTCGGTAGTTTTAACCACCGCGTGCCGGATGTTTGTAGCAAACGTGCATCATTTTGAATGTTCGTTCGAAGTTTTGTAGTCCAATTTTTATAAGCAAAGAAAAGGTTTGTTAAAAGGTAAATTATTTTTTTAATTTAACGAGATTTTATATAAAAATATTCAGTTGATCAAACGTTTTAGGTATAATAAACATAAAATAACTCCGACCGGAACCTAGGCTAGCTAGGCTAGGCCTAGACTAGCTAGCTAGTCCTCCTACCTAAAATAGCCTGGCCTACTACTACTAGGGCCTAGCCTAGGCCTAGCTAGGAGGTAGAGCTAGCCAGGCCTACTTACTACCTTTTTTAGGCTAGGCGCATAGACTCGCGAATAGTGTATGTTGCTGTACGTATAGCGGCTGACCCACATACCAGACAGGTGACATCCGCTAGCTAGGCAGCCAATGTTACATACATTAGGCCTACTAGGCTATACATATGGTTATGATTTTATTGTTATAAACTTGTTGATAAAATTATTGTAATGCTACTTAATTTTTTTTAGTAAAAAATAAAATAATTATAATAAATACAACAAAATGCCAGCCAAGAAAAGAAAGAATACAGAAAAGATTACCAAGGAAGAAGTTGTTAAACCCAAGCAAACTAAAACTAATAAAGGTATTTTAAAAGCCATATATTTTTTTTTCAAATAATGTCTTTATTATTTTTTTTTTATTACTGTCTAAGTTTTATGTGTTGATTTGAATTGTAGTTTTATAGAGATCAGTGGTTTTAATGACTAGAAATATTTATTGATTGAATTAATGAACATTTTATTTATTAGTGAGCCATCCATCACATAGAGTTGAACCAGGTGTGGTTTTAACCATTGGGCAAGGAGATGTTGGTCAGTTAGGCCTAGGTGAAGACATAAATGAAAAGAAGAAGCCAGGTTTAGTGGTGTTTCCAGCAGAAGCCCAGGGTAATATAGTACAGGTGGTTGCTGGTGGCATGCATACAGTTTGTCTCACATCAAGTGGAAAGGTAAGTCCATGCTTTTGATTTATTGTTGCTCATCTTACGATATTTTATGGATTATTTTTTTGTTTAAAACGCTTAGAAACATTGTATTAGGTGAAAAAATATATTATTAATGGTTTATAAATCCAAAGGCAAATTACTTAAAAAATGACAATGCTCTAGGTATCAGTCGCTGGATCTCAATAGAGATACAAAATAAAATAAGCACTGAAAAAATGACAATGCTGTGGGTATCAGTGGCTGGATCTCAACAGAGATACAAAAAAAGCGAAAAGCTAAATCTAAACGATAAAGTAAAACAGCCAGAAAAATTAATGGTTTATATACATACACTGCTTTAAAACACAGTATTTCCAACCAGCTGATTTTAACCACTTGTTTTCTCAATGCACTCTTTAGTTTCCTCAGCTCATAACGATACTCTTTTAATTATGCATTTAATTTGAATAATTTTAGGTTTTTACATTTGGTTGCAATGACGATGGTGCTCTTGGTCGGGATACGACGGTGGAAGGGTCAGAGTTTGAAGTACGAGAAGTTGAGAATTTGAATGTAAGGGTTGTACAAATAAGTGCTGGTGATTCACACACAGCTGCTCTCACAGATGATGGTATAGTCTACATTTGGGGTTCATTTAGGGTAAGGCATCTATTTTTTTCCAATGATTGCTAAAATCATGACTGTAAATAGTTACATTCTACATTCCTGCCCAACAAATTTGACCCACACCCTAAAGATTACCCCACCCTAGAAAGTCATAAATGTCATTATCTTTCTATTGTGTTTTGTCACATGTTCTTTGTGTGAAGTTAAATGTTATTGTGCTGCAAAATTAACACATTTGTAATGGATAAGATAGCTTTAGTTTGTAATGGATAAGATAGCTTTAGTTTGTAATGGATAAGATAGCTTTTGTTTGTAATGGATAAGATAGCTTTAGTTTGAACTAAGTTATATAACTACTATACAATACTAACAATGCAGCAACTAACAATTAAATAATTAATGATCAATATAACTTGTTTTCTCAAATTGTAACTTAATGATATTCTTCTCAAATAATGAAAAATCTAGAAGAAATGTTGGATTACTAACAAAATTATATGACAACATAAAGCAGTGATTTTATATGACAACATAAAGCAGTGCAATGCTAGCGCATCAATACAAATTTTCAACAAATCATCAAAATAGTCATTTTTAAATAATATTTATCGCATAACATACAATCTACAATAATTTAATTAATTGATGTAAAAATCATTATACCCAATTTTTAACCCTTGTTATTTTTTTGCAGGATGGAATGGGTGTCATTGGATTAACGTTAAAGGGTGTAGTGAGGGAGCCCTTTCATTTACCATTAGATCATAAAATAGTTCAGATAGCATCTGGAAATGACCATCTATGCTTACTGACCGATAAAGGCATGATATTCAGTATGGGCTGCGCTGACCAAGGCCAGTTAGGACGAGTTGCAGAATGTTTTTCATTGAGAGGCGGTCGTAAGGGTCTTGGTAAGTATCTGCTATTAGAACTATGTCTCTTTTGCTACATTGCAGCTGGCTTTAAATGGCATAAAATTCATCATGCTTCTCTTGAGCATGGGATGCAAGGACAAGTAGGTTAATAAACGACAGTTCAAATAATCTATCACTTGTGATTGGTCAGTTCAAATAATCTATCACTTGTGATTGGTCAGTCAAATCATTTATTGCGTTGCTTAGTGTGTGAAAAAGCAACCAAAGTTGTAAAATGTTTTCATGAATCTCTGTTCTACCACAACCAAATTAATTTCCTCAGAGTTCGGGATTTGAATTCTTGTATTAGGAGAATTTACATTTAGAGTAAATATCATTTATACAAAATGACACGTCATTTTCTTTTTTATTCCACTAGGTTTAGTTTTGAGTCCAACACAAATTCGTTTCAAGCCAATACGAGGGTCTGGACCACCGGTATTCAGTAATGTGTGGTGTTCTTCGTACTGTACCTTCGCAAGCACTAACGAGGGCGACGTTTATGGATGGGGATTAAATAATTATCACCATCTTGGAATCAAAGACACTAGGACGTGGTTTGTACCTCAGAAGGTGAAAGGTTTCTCCAATATTGAAGTTGAATGGATTTGTGGTGGCCAGCATCACACTGTACTTCTTGATACTAAAGGTTAGTAATAGTAAAATAATAGTTCGTTTTTATAGCAGTGATGACAGCTAAGATAACAACATGCGGGCAAACAAAAAAATCATAGATTCTTGAAACTCTTTTGATATACAGTTTCCTTTTAATCATAATTTTCTCAAAATACACTTTTTATCAAATACTTGTTAGCATCAATGACAAATTAAATGTGTCAAAAATAAACTACTGATAACAAATTCTTTTTAAAAATGTAATAATATTTGTTTATTTTGTCCTTTTAGGTAAAGTTTATTCTCTAGGTAGGATTGATTATGGACGACTGGGACTTGGAGGAAACGTTGAAGAGTCACACGTTCCACGAATGTTGGAAAAAATAAAAAAGAGCAACGTGACAAGTGTTGACTGTGGAGCTAGCATGAGCATAGCATCAACTAAAGAAGGTATGGACAATATTTTAGCTTTTCCTCTCAAATTAAGAAACTTAGAAAATTAGAATTGTATCGTGCTACTACAGTACTACTTTAGAATATTGAGGTGACAATAAATGATGCATTTTTTGCAGGCGAGGTTTACTCATGGGGAATGGGGAGCAGTTTACAACTTGGAACGGGAGAAGAAGATGATGAACTAACGCCTGTACTTATTAAATCCAAACAACTCGAAAATCGTAAAGCTATTATGGTATCAGCGGGAGGACAACATACTGTTATACTAGCAAAGGACAAGTGAACTACACATCGCAATTGACAAATAAGAACACAACTGACCTTCAAAATAACTTACCCTGAAGGCGAAGTGGTCAATAATACCCATAAAGAATAATACAATGTAAAGCTCTGTCTACACTATCAAACTTTATGTTACAAAAAAATGTGATAAGCCCATATATGGACTTGATGATGTCATATCACTACCATATTTGGGCACATCACACTTTTTGTCAAACAAGTTTGATAGTGTAAGACAGAGCTTAATATATTATATATATTTATGATCTTCTATGCAAAATGATACCTGACATGAAACCTAGTAGTAGTCTTAATGGTAGAACTCCATTGCCAATGAGTACAGTAGTCCATGGATTTACCCTTGTATAAATGCTAACATTAACTTTCATTTGACATAATTCACAATCTATGAAATGATTTGGAATTACGACTTCAATTTATAGCTATTTTACATCTGTGAAATGTTATACTTATTATGTTGTTGTATAGCTATTTTACATCTGTGAAATGTTATACTTATTATGTTGTTGTATAGCTATTTTACATCTGTGAAATGTTATACTTATTATGTTGTTGTAAACCTGTTTTTAAAACATAAGGAAATAGAAACAAAAAAGGCTGTATGAATGAATAGGAATTGTAAAAAAAAGGACTCGTGTAAATTTTCAAAACTTTTAAATGCTGTTGTATTTAATGCATGTTTAGCATGAGACAGAGGAATGCATATTTCAAATTTGATATGAATCGAATGAGATGGTTGGTGTGAATGTAATGATGAGAGATTGAATGATGGGTAAATTGAGGTATCTCACTTTCCACTCATTTATGAACCTAATAGATAGAGCATTAATTGTTTTATGTGAAGCAGAATTAAACTAAATGTCAACATGAAATGTCTACCAAAAATGAGCATTTCTTATTTTTATAAATATAAACGTTGATTCATTCAAGTGTAGATTAATTAGAAATATTTTTTAACCAACCAGAATCGAAAGTTGTTTGTTTTACTGACATTTAATTTTCCAAATATGTTTTTTTTTATTGTAATGTATCTTATTATTATTATTTTTTGTAAATGACTACCTTTTTCAATAAATACTGTATTTCAATAAATTAATTTGCCCGTCTCTCAACTCTATTTTTATCTTTCGCATTTCACTAAAGATTATACCAGCCGATTTCAAAGGCATTTTTGGCGTTCCATATTATAACTTCTGCGCACAACAACATCAAACACTTCCGCGCTCCGCCGTCCGTCCTGTTGTTGATTCCTTTTTGCAGTGATTTCCTCTCTTTTCCTTTCATGTTTTTTTCCCATTGAAAGTCAATGAAAAGAAAGGTCATATGATAAGCTAATCTGCTCAGCAAGTTTTTTTGTGATTAAGGTGTAATTAATCATAAAGAGGTTTGTGTTAATTTTCTACTGAAAGTGACAGGCCAGCCTCGGCCATCGTCAGATGACTGGTCACGGGATTAGATTCTCTTCCGACGTCCTCTAACTAGGCCTAGTTAGGCCTTATTAGCCTAGGCCTACCTGGGTAATACTAGATACTTAGCTAGGCTAGGCCAATTAACAGACACAGTGGGTTTACTTTTCTAGGTGGGTTGTAAAAGATTTTAGCCTAGGCTAGGCCGTGTTTATTTTGGAATCTATCTTACACTAGGCTAGGGAGGTATAAAATTAAATTTTTTATACCTCCATCATGGTTTGAGAATAGAAAACCTGACATGCCATTTTTTTAGACCATACCGATTGATATTCGATAGTAAAACAATGGTATGGCCACTTTTAGTAAAGAAACTTGAAGACCAAGGCCCAGGCATGGAGTACTCCATGACCAAGGTAATAATGTGTAGTAACTGTTTATTAAGCTTTTTTTTTATTTATACTGCCTATTTCAGTTAAAACTAAAAGTAAACAATTTTGAAATCGTTTTGATGACGGCTCTAACTTTTCAAAGATGTTACATTCATAAATTGTTGATTCATATTTTAGTAATACCATGGCTGACTTTCTAGCTGAAAACAATGCCTGCGGGCAAATTATTGTGAAGTTGGTTTCCCGTGGAAATGCAATCATTGCTGAGTTGTTGCGACTGGCAGACTTTATTCCACCTGTGTTCCGTTTGGAAACTAAGCATGATCAAATGAAGTACTCAGAAATCTTGTTTGATTTTAACTATTTCAAAGCCTCTGATTATTATGATAACAAGATTGATGCAAAGCCAGTAAGATTCTTATATTTTACTAAAATACTTACTTAAAATGTAATCTATAATTTGTTAAAATGAACACATGATTAGTTGTACTGTAAGTTGGATGCTCGGCCAATTTATTACCTCAGAAAAAATGGTGAACCACTCCATATGTGTAACCAAATTCAGTTCCAGATAGTTTAATTTATGACAATTACAAAAGATACAGTAGGTAACATTTTTGTTTGTAATTGTAATTTTTTTTCTCTCTCTCATCAGGAATTGCAGGATATAGATGAGGAATTCCGTGAAAATAATATTGATATATTGCGAAGATTTTATCTAGCATTTGAAAGCATTCACAAATACATTTCAGATTTAAACAGGTTTACAGGATTTTGTTGTTTGTTTATTTGTATTTAAGTTTCCATGTATTGAAAGTTTTCAAGAAACATAGAATAAGTATAAAACCTAAAACATACTAATAAAATATAACAAATGACTCAAAGCTGAAATCTCTAATGTTGAAAGCAATTATGAAAATCAGTTTTTGTATAAGCAATTGCTTGTAGCTTTTTGAAAAAAAATATGCAAAATAAAACCAATTTTTTAATGTCCGTTATCCTTTCAGATTTTTAGACGATTTAGATGAAGGCGTGTTCATTCAACAAACACTTGAAAGTGTATTATTAAATGAAGATGGCAAACAACTTTTGGTAAATATATTAAATGTTAATATATTGATTGTAATCGTGTGTGAACTTTAAACCCAGTTCATCATTTTCGAGGCGTGTAGGGTGTTACCCCGGTGAACTGGTTCACAAAACAGTCCCTGTAACACCACCTACTGTATCTAATAGGACAGTGATTAATTTACTTCGTCTGAAGCCATGAAAAAAAAATAAATAAAAATTTAAAAAAAAATAATATTGTATAATAATAATAATAATATTTTTTTATACACATAGTCAATAAGCAGACCATTGAAATAAGCAAAGTATTGATTTGTACAGTATTTGTATTGTTTGTAGTGTGAAGCCCTGTACCTGTATGGTGTGATGCTTATTCTAGTAGACATGAGAATAGAAGGTATCGTTAGAGAGAGAATGCTGGTGTCTTATCATCGCTACAGGTAAGTTGACTCGCTTGGTTTCTTCACAATAGTACACAGGCAGAGGATCCCATACACGTTGCACACAGACACATGTTTCAACATCATCATCATCAAGCAGACGTATCTGAGATGAAGTTCACAATGCAACACGACAGTCATTTGTTTATCTTCTGATTTGGTAGTGAATAAATTGACTGGTGTCTCTTGCAACACAGTCAACATACAGTAGTTCATTGGTCTTCTTCCCCAGATAGCGAGAAATCTACCTGTCCAAAGTAGGTAAGATTGACCATAAAGATTAGGCTAGCTTATTATATATTTTTATTTAACTCATTTACAGTGCTGCACGTGCTGCAGTTGATTCCAACATGGATGATGTTTGCAAGCTACTAAGAAGTACTGGCTTCTCAACTCATCCAAACGCTAAGAGAGTACCTAACTATCCAGAGTCATACTTCAGGTAAACTATACTTAAGTTGACCAACTTAATATATACCATTCATGAAGTCATAAGATGTACTTGGTTCTCAACTCATCCAAATGCAAAGAGTCATACTTCAACTAAGCACTTACACAGACCAACTTAAATACTATTTACAAAGTTAGAAATCTAATTCACTTATCTGGGTTACTGGAAAAGAAAATCGTTCATAAAAATCCTTTTTTTTTTTCAGTCGAATACCAGTTAACAAGATGTTTGTAAACATGGTAATTGGTCGATTAAGGTCAGATGATATTTACAATCAGATATCCGCATACCCGCTACCGGAGCATCGTAGTACAGCTCTTGCAACCCAAGCGGCTATGCTGTACGTCATTCTTTATTTTGCTCCTGAAATATTGGCAACGCAACAATCGAAGATGCGAGAAATTGTTGATAAGCACTTTCCAGACAATTGGGTAATCATCTTCTTTTTTGCTCACCACGTTTTAATATAAATATATTTGTTGTTGCTAAAAACTTGTTTATACCTTCCTTGGCACTTTGCTATTTTTCACAAGCTGCCAGTCCTAGTTTGATTGTTGCTAATATACATAAGAGAAATGCTAGATGTAATTATTTAGATTATAATTTATCCTTGTTTGTATATAACTATAAATATGGACCTTGGTAGATTTTGTATATTTTGTTTTGCATTTTAAATTTTTGTATTTTGTATTTCAGGTGATTAGTATTTACATGGGGATTAGTGTAAATCTGATGGATGCCTGGATGCCATATAAGGCAGCGTATACTGCACTCACTAATACAGTTGATCCGACTAACATCAAAGAGCTGGTAAGTATACTTCTTGTCAGTTTTCCCCAAAACAATGGGGAACAAAGCATTATATTTCTATACCAATGTATAATCAAATTTACTACACATTTTAAGGTATACTCTTTGAAGGCCTACATCTTCAATAAATACTATGTAGGTGGTCTATCGCTGCTTTTACATGTTTTTTCACTTCAACAGCAAACAATCATGAAGCCTTTTTTTTATGAACAGTGAATGTCCACTACAACCAATATCAATAACTAAAAATAATTCATTTAAATTGGACACTACTTAAATTTTACAAATGTATATATGTATATATTTGTCATTTTAGAGCAATCGATATGATGAGCGTATACGTAAAGTGCGTAAAGCAACCAAACATTATCTGACGGAGGGCTCATTGACGGAGGAGTATGTACTTGATAACATACCTAAGTTAATGAACTGTCTTCGTGAATGTAATGTGACCATGCGATGGCTAATGCTGCACACGGCTGAGGGATGTATGTATTATCTTTTATACTGCTTTTTCAAAACTCACAACATTATTTTTGATTTTGTTAATTCAACTTCCCAATATAAAAGCAAAATGATAGATATAGTTACTTTGTTACCAAACTAGAATTCTAATAAATCCATAACCATAACCATGATGTATTTCAATTTAATTTTTACTTTAGTTTGAGCAATCAATTAAATATATTTTTGTGTTTAAAATTAGGAGAGTGAGTCTTGTTCAATTCTAAATTTATTTTTACTTTAGCATGGGACACGAATAAGAAGTGTTTTAAAGTGAGAGAGCAAGTCCTGTTTGATTCTAAGTTTAATCATCAACAACTATTTGAACTGCTTCTTGATACGGCTCAACTTGAATTTAAATTAAAAGAGGTTAGTTACTGCTTTATGCTTGATAATTTGTTATCTTTATTTACTTAACTTATATGTAAAACACTTTGTCAAGGATTATTAGTGTAATGTGGGCCAACCATACATAAGACAGAATACATAGATCAGGGAGTTGTAACAACTCCCTGCATAGACTAGTATGTAGTAGCCGCAACAGTGAAAGGTATGGTGAAAAATAACCAATTAAACTTTGTTTTAGATGTTTAAGAAAATGCTGAATGAGAAGCAGGAGAAGTGGGAGGATTACCAAAAAGAAGGAAGAGAAAGAATGGAAGAACTTGGAGATGTGTTCTCAGGAACTAAGCCACTTACCAGGATTGCCAGGAACGGTATGACCTGCTTCCATCTATGCATTTAAATATATTTATTATTTATTTATTTTTTTATTTATTTCATACACATCCAGTTAGCACAAACTCAACTATTACAGGATGGATAAACTTGGATAAAAGTGTACAACATAAAAATAAAATATAAAAAATGTGCACATGATACAATACGATATTATATATTGTCATTTTATGGTATAAATGAAATCTAGTTGGTTGGTTTACATTTTGATTTACACACAATATACAATGAAGGATTGGGAAAACAACAACATTAATCCTGATCATTGCTTTCTATTCATCAATGGGATCACACATGGAATTACTTACTTTATAATCCTGATCATTGATCATCCTAATCATTGCTTTCTATTCATCAATAGGATCACACATGGAATTACTTACTTTATAATCCTGATCATTGATCATCCTGATCATTGATCATCCTGATCATTGATCATCCTGATCATTGCTTTCTATTCATCAATGGGATCACACATGGAATTACTTACTTTATAATCCTGATCATTGATCATCCTGATCATTGCTTTCTATTCATCAATGGGATCACACATGGAATTACTTACTTTATAATTTTTAGTGGAATAATAATAATGTTCAATTTAATATAGCACAATAGCGCTGAACAATCAACAGAAAGAAGAAAAAAATACCAAAAAATTAATGTTGAAAGTACAAATTAAAAAGGCGGGATTTGAGGAGTTGTTTGAATGTCACATTGTGGCGAATGATTCATGTATGTCTATGTAAAGAAAAGACAATGAGTTCATTTTCAGTGAAAGTAACAAGTTTTAGGATCGATTTTGTTGCTACTTTAGATAATCTTAAGATGTGGTTTAGTGAGATGGCAAAACAGATTGGATCGTTGGATTACGATGACTCAACATCAGCTGGACGGAAAATTATTCAACTCATTCAAGCTCTCGAAGAGGTACATATGAAGACATTATTATTGTGATGATATTTTTATAAAAGGCTTAACAGTTACCTACTGCTGTTATAGCAAAATAGGTTTTATATAATAGATAGTGGATTATGCTTTTTAAACTCTACTGTGTATGTTGGTAAATTGAAATTGAGAAGTAAAACTGGTGTATAACAAGCAATTTAAATTGGAGTCCATTGGAAATAAGCTGTTTCAACATTATGGGTCATCATGGTAAGGTTTTCATGTTTACTGAATAAAACAAATTAACTTATTTCAGGTTCAAGAGTTCCACCAGTTAGAAGCCAACCTACAGGTGCGTCAATTCCTGGCTGAGACGCGGACGTACCTTCACCAGATGATTCGCACCATCAACATCAAAGAAGAGGTTTTGATCACAATGCAGATTGTAGCTGATTTGTCGTACGCATGGGAGTTGATTGATAGGTACACAAACTACATGCAGGCTGGAATTAAGAGCAATCCAGCTCTTGTCACTAAGCTCAGGGCAACATTCTTAAAGGTTTTTAATTGTTATTTTTAAAGTTTATTTTAGCCGTATAATATTACAACCAACTATACATATTATCTTTGTTATTATATTAATGATATATTGTCCAACAAAAACATGAAAAAATGAAGATTAATAAAATCAGACTTTAAATAGGCCATTTTGCAGTTTTAATAAAGTTATTCAAAACAAAACAAAATAATTATTTCACTTAAAAAGACAAACGAAACCTTTAAACGAAATCATTTAATTTCCAGCTTGCGTCAGCTCTTGATCTGCCACTGCTCCGTATCAATCAAGCACAAAGTCCTGACCTTGTTAGTGTATCTCAGTACTACTCAGGTGAACTCGTTTCATACGTACGTAAAGTGCTTCAGATTATACCACGTACCATGTTTAGTCTGTTATCCCAGATCATCCAACTACAGACCAATTCAATTAAAGAGGTTCCAACAAGGCTAGAGAAAGATAAACTTAGAGACTTTGCACAGCTTGATCTTAGATATGAAGTAAGTCAATTTTAGTTTTTGCATTCATCCATCTTTTTATCCATGATCATACAAATGGTGAAAATCTGTAATTAGGACAAGTATCAAAAGCTACTACTGTACCTTATTGCTAAAATCATATCAACAATTTGATATTGTATATGAATTACAAAACTTTGTTAAATCCATTGTTGATTCAATCCGAGTAAAATCCCATCCTTTGATTTTGTCCAAATTCCATGCCCAGAAATGCCGCATGGACTATACAATTTAACTTATCGCCACTGACTCTCAGTAGAACTTGAACCCTGATTTTGTACTTTGTACTAACAATGTAAGTCTTTGTTTAGGTTGCCCGCTTAACTCATTCCATATCCGTGTTCACTGAGGGCATACTGATGATGAAGACCACACTAGTTGGAATTATCAAGGTAATCAGTCATTAATAGTTATTTATTGAGATTATTATTAAACAAGAACTTTATGATTATCAAGCCTTAATATTTACTTTACATATTTTTATCTCATTGAATATCTTTCTTTTTGTTGAATGTACAAAAAATAAATAACAAATATGCTTGGTTACATTTTAGTAACTTTTATTACTTACTTGATACTATAATACAGTACATGTATCTTATTTTTAAGTTTCACATCATTAACAAATTAAAGTAAATCACTAATTATTCTCATACAAAACTGTGTTTTCATCATCAGTTGTATTCAATTCAATTTCTTTTTATTTCGGAAATATCATCCATATTAATAAACTTATAAACAGAAAAATCTCTAAACTTAAGTATATAGAATGCTTCTCCATCTGCAATACATTTTAGAGTTATGGAGCATATGTTTGCAAACACAAGCAACAAGGATGTTACCACTATTCAACATATGTTGAGTGTGCATATAGAAATTAATTGTTTTTCTGCTAGTTTGAAGTATATAAAATGTGTTATTAATAATTGTATATTTTTACATTGTTAGTATACCAGTTTGCTACAGCAACCCTTCTTGGTTGGTTAGAGATTATTGCAATTCCATAAGGAAGATTTAACCTACCATTATCTATTACCATTTTTATCAAATAACTGTACAGTAATTTGTGATTACTTGATACCAGTATGTTTTCCTCAGAATCTATGGCTACATAATGAGGACTATAAACATGACCATCTTTCTTACCACTGCCTACAAGAATTCTCATAAATTCTCATTTGCATCAAACATTTGTATTCTGTGATTACTCAAGTCTGCAACAATTATGTTTCCTTCCTTTGTAAGAGTAACATCTTCAGGTTCATTCATTTCTTCTTCATTGCTACCGTATGAGGCTATTTTACAAAGAAGTTTGCCATTATCAACATTAAATTTAAACACACAGTGATGCTCACTATCTGCAACATACATAGTTCTAGTGTTTTTATTCACTGTCAATCCACGAGGTTGTATGTTTTATAGTTCCTTGTCCAAATGTACAAATTTGTTGAAATTTATCATCATACATGACAACAGTTTTGTTCATTTTGTCAATATAAACGATTCGGCCATTATCTATTTGATGCATGCAAGAAACCTGTACATCTTCTGGTACCTCTATTTTACCCATAAATAAATAATCTTGGTTAAACTTTAATACATCTTTACTCAAACTAGATACAATTAAATATCCATCATTAACTTTGTTATTCTTATCATGTATTTTAAGATATTGTATGTCATTAATGGTATGTACCAGTCATACTGCTTCTACCTTAATATTCATACTGGTCTCCTTTATTTTGTACTCTTCATTTCCTACGCATTCCACTTCAGTGGCTGATTGTTTACCTGACTCGTTAATTAAAGTGACAGACAAGTGAGATGTCTCACTTTCTACTGATCTGGACATAACTTTCACTTCAACAGACTCTCCTGTTACAGATCATGCCAGTTACTGCAGTAACTATTTTATTTACTGCAATCATTTTCGGATTGTTTCAATGTGAAGCATTCACTACAATAAACAAGGTGCATGATTATTATCTTAAAAAGCTTTTGATAATTGCAATAATGTGACTAGGAGGAAAGGTTTGGTTCCTTAGTAAGTCATACCCAATATTAAATTTAATGAATGGTTGTATGTTTAGATTGATCCAAAGCAACTTCTTGAAGATGGTATTAGGAAAGAGCTTGTAATGCAGGTTGCCTCAGCTCTGCACAGTGGTCTGACATTTAATGCTAAAAACAAGGTAAGTAAATTAAGTAAATATATTAGTTAGCGTTACTGATAAATTAAAATCAAATGTACTGTGGTTGAAATGTACTAGATAGACATTTTCAAGATTTTTAATATTTAATAAAATAAAGTTCATAGATATATAAACAAGTGTATTTCCAAACTACCAACTAGATTTAATTATTTTACATTGAAACCAGATGTAATTGTTCACATATTTAATGTTTGTTTCTTTGCAGAATGGTGATTTGATTACAAGACTGGGCGGCCTAGGAGCGAAGATGAATGGATTTGTGAGGTCATTTGAATATATTCAGGATTATGTCAACATTTATGGACTCAAAATCTGGCATGAAGAAGTATCGCGCATAATTAATTACAATATTGAGCAAGAATGTAACAGCTTTCTGAGAACTAAGGTAAGAGTTGGTAGCCTGTACTATGTACATAATTTATTATGTTGCAATTCAACTGCAAGGAAATTAAGTTATGATTCTTGATGACGGCAACTTCCATTTTTATTCCTAATAATATACCAATAAGAAGTAGTAGCATGGTAATTGTTAATGTTGTAAGCCCAAAATAATATTTTAATTTGTGCAGGTCCATGACTGGGAGAGTGTGTATCAGTCTCCAACAATACCTATCCCAAGATTCCCTCCAGTTGATATTTCCATTAATTTTATGGGCAGACTTGTCAGAGAGATTCTACGGATGACTGACCCACTGTATGTATCCGATTAAGTTTTATTTTTTAAACACTTTAACTATTACTTGGCAAAATTCCAAGGTATTTGTTTTGCATGTTTATTATTTGCATCCTTTATTGATTTTCAAGAAATTTGGTAAATTTTATGAATATGAATAATTTTATAATGCCAATATTGGCTGAAATAATACTCAGTTTTTCATTTGACTTATTTTAAAGTAAAATGTGTATTAACATTCCACTGTGTATGGTTTAAAAGAAAAAATGATTTTAAAATGTTATCGTGCAGCAATTTGTTTTGTTCAATGATATTTATTTTTCAGAACGACATCTTTCATTGACCAAATGAACACCTGGTATGATTTGAAGAACAAGACTGAAGTTCTTGATAAGCGAATCTTCTCTAAAATGCAGGTGAGAAAATATAGCATGCAAATAAACAATGATTTGTGTATATGTATGTTTATTTCTCATTACCTAAATACAGTACAGTCTATGGTTCACCCATACTGTAGTTCCTGGAAGTTGTAATGTATTGTTATTTGGACGTCTTAGACATATCATACTTTCTATTTCAGCAAAGCATTGGTACATGTGGGTTGACTGGAGTTGATCGTCTGCTCTGTTTCATGATTGTACGGGAACTACAAAACTTTTTGGCCATTCTAGAACGAGGTGTGCTAAGGGATAAGCAATGGCTGGATATGTTTGGTAGTCTTATGAAATCTCTTAATCCTGTCAGAGGATTAGTAGGTAATCTTTTTAAATTTATTTGTCTATTGATTTTTTGAACTTCCCAGTAAAAACACTTATTTATTATGTGTGGTTAATTGTTTCTATCATATTTATATTCTTTTCTCGTTTTAATGCCAACGTATTTTTTTTTCATTTTAATGCCAACGTATTTTTATTTAGAAAGAGATACTGAATCTAGTCAACTGCACTTGTTTAGTAAACAGTAACTTTTCACAACCTAAATTTAATACTATCTGGCTGAAGGACGATGATGAATATATCCGTAACATACTTTTATCAAATGAAAATCAGTGCATTCTACATCCATCTTAATATTAAGACCACAATATTCAATCCTCAAATTCAATTCTGTTAACAATAGTAATACACATAATTAGAGTATATTTATTAAAAGAAGAACTGGTTTCAGTTTCGGTACATTGATAAAACATTTCAACAACTTTTCTTTTGTACAGCTAACCCAGCAAAGCATTATTCACAATTCATAAACAAAGCCAACAAAATGTGGCAGCCTTTTATCATTATGGTGCTAAAAGTGGGACAGATGCAGTTACTACGGCGACTCATTGCTAATGACCTTAAGTTCACTTGCAAATTTGACTCTAATTTCTTGTCAAATGGATTGGAAACAATGAACAAGTAAGTCTACTTATACAGCAGTTTATATTTATTATTCTTTATCATAAAACAATAACAAACAAATAACTACAAAGTAAGTGGCAGGAAACACAAAAGGGAACTAAATCCCTATGACAAGAGCCTGTGAATCCTCAAGTAGCACATAAAGATAAAATATAGCATTTCAATAAATATATCGGCAAACAAAAATATCAAGTGTTTGCCCACACTTACAAATACATTGTATACAGTACGAACAATATTTAGCTCTGTCTACACTATCAAACTAGTTTGACAAAAATGTGTGATGTGCCCAAATATAGTGGTGATATGCTCAAATATGGTAATGATATGACATCATCATGTCCATATATATATGAGTACATCACATTTTTTACGTCACATAAATGTGATAGTGTAGACAGAACTTTAATTTTAATAAATTTTGAATTTTTAGGGGATTACTAAAGGATGTAGAAGCTCACTATCAAGACCCAACTTTACCGTACCCTAAGGAAGAGAACCCACTGATGTATGAACTATCATCTTACCTTGAGTCTGCTGGGTTCTGCCAACCACTTGCTAAGGTCAATATAAATTACATCTTTAACACATATAAATACAATTATATTAGGTGTACTGTAGCCATGCCATACAACCCAACCTATTACAATTATATTAGGTGTAACCATGCCATACAACCCAACCTATTACAATTATATTAGGTGTAGCCATGCCATACAACCCAACCTATTACAATTATATTAGGTGTAGCCATGCAATACAACCCAACCTATTACAATTATATTAGGTGTAGCCATGCCATACAACCCAACCTATTACAATTATATTAGGTGTAGCCATGCCATACAACCCAACCTATTACAATTATATTAGGTGTAGCCATGCCATACAACCCAACCTATTACAATTATATTAGGTGTAGCCATGCCATACAACCCAACCTATTACAATTATATTAGGTGTAGCCATGCCATACAACCCAACCTATTACAATTATATTAGGTGTAGCCATGCCATACAACCCAACCTATTACAATTATATTAGGTGTAGCCATGCCATACAACCCAACCTATTACAATTATATTAGGTGTAGCCATGCCATACAACCCAACCTATTACAATTATATTAGGTGTAGCCATGCCATAAAACCCAACCTATTACAATTATATTAGGTGTAGCCATGCCATGCAACCCAACCTATTACAATTATATTAGGTGTAGCCATGCCATACAACCCAACCTATTACAATTATATTAGGTGTAGCCATGCCATACAACCCAACCTATTACAATTATATTAGGTGTAGCCATGCCATACAACCCAACCTATTACAATTATATTAGGTGTAGCCATGCCATACAACCCAACCTATTACAATTATATTAGGTGTAGCCATGCCATACAACCCAACCTAGTACAATTATATTAGGTGTAGCCATGCCATACAACCCAACCTATTACAATTATATTAGGTGTAGCCATGCCATAAAACCCAACCTATTACAATTATATTAGGTGTAGCCATGCCATGCAACCCAACCTATTACAATTATATTAGGTGTAGCCATGCCATACAACCCAACCTATTACAATTATATTAGGTGTAGCCATTCCATACAACCCAACCTATTACAATTATATTAGGTGTAGCCATGCCATACAACCCAACCTATTACAATTATATTAGGTTTAGCCATGCCATACAACCCAACCTATTACAATTATATTAGGTGTAGCCATGCCATACAACCCAACCTATTACAATTATATTAGGTGTAGCCATGCCATACAACCCAACCTATTACAATTACAGTATATTAGGTGTAGCCATGCCATACAACCCAACCTATTACAATTATATTAGGTGTAGCCATGCCATACAACCCAACCTATTACAATTATATTAGGTGTAGCCATGCCATACAACCCAACCTATTACAATTATATTAGGTGTAGCCATGCCATACAACCCAACCTATTACAATTATATTAGGTGTAGCCATGCCATACAACCCAACCTATTATAATTATATTAGGTGTAGCCATGCCATACAACCCAACCTATTACAATTATATTAGGTGTAGCCATGCCATACAACCCAACCTATTACAATTATATTAGGTGTAGCCATGCCATAAAACCCAACCTATTACAATTATATTAGGTGTAGCCATGCCATGCAACCCAACCTATTACAATTATATTAGGTGTAGCCATGCCATACAACCCAACCTATTACAATTATATTAGGTGTAGCCATGCCATAAAACCCAACCTATTACAATTATATTAGGTGTAGCCATGCCATACAACCCAACCTATTACAATTATATTAGGTGTAGCCATGCCATACAACCCAACCTATTACAATTATATTAGGTGTAGCCATGCCATACAACCCAACCTATTACAATTATATTAGGTGTAGCCATGCCATACAACCCAACCTATTACAATTATATTTGGTGTAGCCATGCCATGCAACCCAACCTATTACAATTATATTAGGTGTAGCCATGCCATACAACCCAACCTATTACAATTATATTAGGTGTAGCCATGCCATAAAACCCAACCTATTACAATTATATTAGGTGTAGCCATGCCATACAACCCAACCTATTACAATTATATTAGGTGTAGCCATGCCATACAACCCAACCTATTACAATTATATTAGGTGTAGCCATGCCATACAACCCAACCTATTACAATTATATTAGGTGTAGCCATGCCATACAACCCAACCTATTACAATTATATTAGGTGTAGCCATGCCATACAACCCAACCTATTACAATTATATTAGGTGTAGCCAAGCCATACAATTACAACCCAACCTATTACAATTATATTAGGTGTAGCCATGCCATACAACCCAACCTATTAATGAATGTTTCGTATTCATTGAGTATATTTTCATTTCTAAAGCTCTGTCTACACTATCACACTAACGCCCGTATTCTTAAACCGGACTTTAGTCGTAGTTCGAGCTAAAACTAAAAAAATGACGTCATTTTAATTCATAAACCGAACTTCAACTAAATCACCGACTAAATCAGGCCAACCTCGACTAAATCGAGACGGATTTTGATCGATTTTTTTAGTCCTGGAGGGGGCAGACTAAATGGTCGACTAAATGGTTTTTAAACGATGTTTATAAAAAACGTAACAGTCATTGAGTTGTTATATTGGCCAGATATTGAAGAATGAAATATCTATATTTATATTAGCTTAATTAAATATACATTGGTATAAATTATAATAATGAAAATCATCTTTATTTACAACTGTATACAAATTACATTATTTTCTTCGCGCAAGTCCGACTTGAGCTACGTCACGCCATAGCGACAATGGGAGATGCGGCAATTCACCACGCGATGAAATGTTTAGGGGGCCTAGCGCTTTCTTGTCATGCTATGAAGTGCGTGGTTCGTGGCAATCATACTTTGTTGGGGGCCTAGAAAATATAAAAGTTACCGTACCGCCATGGTTCCTAATTATATTTTTAAGATTTTATTTGTTGTTAATCAAATATACTTCACTGTTAAATTAATACTGATATTGTTCTAATAATTAACGATTAAAATTATTTTTCATGTATATAGTCCTGATGCGTAAAAAGTGTTGTAAGAAATGGAAAGTGATATCAATGCGCAAAATTTCGTCTGCTCCTCAAATACTCTCTTGTCATTGGCCAATGTATAGCCTTTGTTACTCAGACGTGTGCAACTCGACTAAAAGTTCGACTTCATTAAGTCGAACTGCAAACTTCGACTACTTCGTTTTTGAATCGAATTTGAAGTAATAGCTCGAACTACAACTTTTCCAAGTCGAACTTCGAACTACGACTAAAGTCCGGTTTAAGAATACGGGCGTAAGTGTGACAAAAAAGTGTGATGTGCCCACATATGGTAGTGATATGCCCAAATATGGTAGTGATATGAAATCATCATGTCAATATAGGGGCATTTTTTGTCACATAAAGTTTGATAGTGTAGACAGAACTTTACTGTCCTATTCAACTCTGCAATTTTTCAACTCGTGTAAATATTTAAACCCATTCAACTCATAAACGTTCCTAACTGGTATTTAGTTAAGCATTTTCTTGTATTTTCAATTTGTTTCTTTTGTAGATTTATATCACAACAAAGCGAGTGCCATATCTGTCTTTAATCACCTTCCTATTTGTGACGTCACAGTTACCAAAACTCCAATATGTCAAGTCTGTAGGTAAGTGATCAAACTTAGTGTGTTCTATTGTTTATCATCTTCAAATTATTATGCTGAGATGTAAATCCGGAGCGGATCCACAATTTGTTATCATTAGTCTATCAAAAAGAAGTTTGTATTTTGATTGTAGTTGTCAAACGGAAGGATTGCGCCTATAGTGCTACTGCTGGATCCGCCCCTGGAGATAGTATTTTAAAATAGTCCTTTCGTCCAGTGCCCACCAGAGGAGAGGCATAAGCCAATACGTCTGAGGCAGATACTAGATGCTATAAGAGTCAGCAGTGCTGATTTCAAATGCCTAACAGGACCCCAGCTCCATATACAGCACCCGATATTCTCCCATCCAAGCTCTAACCAGGCCCAACGTTGCTTAACTTCGGTCATCTAACGAGAACCAGTGTTTCAACATGGTAAGATCTTGCAGTATATCCATGCCAGTTACTTATATATTATATTGTTTGTGTTTACAGGAAGTATGATTGCTCGTCAGATAAAAGACCCTATTGATGGACCTCCCTTCATTGCTGGAACCATTACACTTCTCAAGCAGTTCCATTCAGAGAACACCGATCAGTTTCTAGCTCTTCTAGGCCAATATGTCCGATCTCACGTGGAAGCTGCTGCCACCGTGTACGTTCCCCTTCATTACCTTTTTCATCCGTTTTTCTGATTATTTTATTAAAAACTTGTTACTTTGCTATGGCTTTATGCATAATGCACATATTTATTTATAGAGTTGCAATAATTTCATTCAACAACAGAGTTGATGTGCTGTATCTATTTTTTTGTTTGCCGTTTTAAAAGATGGATTCATTTTAATTCAAATCTCTCCTGAAAACTCACTTATTTCAATAGTTATTCTTTTCATGTTGGACTGTGAGACTCCAGTAAAAAGCGCTTTATATTTGATATTATTGTTATGTTGCAGGTCCAAGACTCCAGAACTTCCTATAGAAGCAGTGAATGTTTTGGCCTTTCTTGATGATTTTGTACACTACGGCTCCCTGCCTAGAAAGGTAAGTAGCTGCTGTAACTTGTTCTTCAATTTTTTGTCCGTGTCATGTGACCACAAATATCCTGTACTGCCAAAACCAAAAGATGAAATAAAAATTACAGATGACGGTGTTGGAGGGGAGGTGAGATGGATGAAGAATGAGCGCCCTCTGGTTCTACTACAGCTATTAACATACCTTTCTGTCTAAGCTTTGTTTGAATTAGCCTAACAATATCTCTTTTTTTTTCAGATGGTAGAAGCTCACGTACCAGCATACATTTTTGATGAATTCAAAAGTAATTGCTAAACAAAGGACAATTAGAGAGAAGGCGGATGGAATATTAAATTAATCAGCAAAAGATGATAATGGTTAACATTGTTTAAATTAATTAAATTGAGTGGAAGATGATGGTAAGCCTAGTGATGGCAACAACACTGTTCCAAATCATCATTTATTTATCAGTTTCATTCATGTTAAAGTAAACAGTGTATTGGTGCATGTTGATACAGTGGTCTCCTAATTAAAAATTATGTCAAATGTATATAATTTAACTACATAAAGGTCAAAATCCAGCCTAATTTGCATACTATGTTTATTCTTTACACCTGTCGGCAACCAATTTATTCTTGCTGGCAAAACTAAATAGGAAAACATTGTTTATGTATTAATGTTAAGTGCATGTCATATACTGTAATCAGATTTGAAAAAGAGACATTTATTTTAAAAGATGCTGCATGATAAGGAACAAAAAACTAAATACAAATGCACCATCTTGTTAGCCTGTTGTACAGTATGTACTATATGGACCAACATACACTTTGACAAAATATTAATAGTACAGGTTTTAACTGTAGTAGAGATTGGTGTTATCACACACTACAGTAATGGCCTCATAATAATGTATTAATTATGCTCATCATTTTTATAGAAATTATATCAAAGTTTAAAAATATAATTTTATAGGCTGCTGCAATAATTAATGTGTATATATTTTAATTATAGATAAATTTACTTTATTTGATGAGCTGCTGATACAGTACTTAAATTGAGGTAGTCACAAATATTTGTTTATTTCACCAAAACAAAATATGGTGTCATAATCCATTTAAAGAATCCACTTATGGTAAAAACCATGATAGATTTGGACCATAATTTATTGGTATATGCATGAGTGTGTAACAGATGTTTAAGCACGATCTACTTCATTTACAGACACTTTGTGGTTTTTTCAAAAAACAAATACTGTATATAATAAAACAGATGGACTCTTACATTTTTTTTCTTCAAAATGATGTTTTCATTTCAAGTTGAAGATAACCTTTTTTTAACATTACTGCAAACTACACTGAGAATTAACTGAAAAGAAACACAGAAAGCAATACATGGCACAAGAAATCATAAGAACATTACAAATTAGTTTCTCCTGCTGATTCTATAGTGTTCTTTATTTCATTGCCAAAATTCCAAGTCATGTGCAATTATTCTGGGAGCCAGTAACATATGATTTCACCCCATTCCACCCAGAAGGTTTGACCCCTTAATGTTGTTGCTTAAAATTGATACAGTAAAAACATGGTTTGCATACAAAGTCATTCTTCCTTTAAACAATTGAATTATTGTGATACAATGATATAACCACGAGTTTTAGAAGTTGATGTATCAACTGTGTTCATAGAATGAAACAAATGATGAGATGTTACCCAGCATTCATCAGTTGCAGGCCATGTATCTAAGATAAGGAAGCTGTCGCTGTCCTCGTGGTAGCCACACAAGGGACTAAAATGACCAGAAACAGTCTGACCTGGATATATCACCTTTAAATCGTAATTTATAATCACCGAACAACTTGAGTCCTTGTGACTGAGAGCACTTTTTGCTTTTGTACGAAATTCTTCTACTGAACTGTCTGCTGCTGGGTGCATAGTTGCTAGGTAACCATGAGCTCTGACCAAGTCTGTGATTTGCTGCAAAGTGCATCCTTCCTTGCTTACCACTGATTCAGTCAGAATACTGTTAGTTTCTTTCAATGAAAACATGTTTGCTTCACTGAATGGAAGCTGGTCATCGTTGCCATGTTTACCAATAAGATAGGCGTTCATGGCTAGCACGCTGCTAACTACCCCACAGAACGTCGAGTTGTGTTGCTTCTTGAATATTCTATCAATGATCGGCTGATAGTATGATCTCTCGGAAGCTTCTGTTTTGAGTCTCTGTCCATCGGGACTATACAGCGGTACCACAGACATCTTAACTGAAATTAATTGCATTAATAATTAATACCTTATGCAATGACATTATTGGAATGTATTGTATTAAAAATGTTTTTGTTTAAAAAAAATCTACTGTAAAATAATTTATCAGGGTTTTATATTAGAAGATTGTGACATATATATTATAATTATATATATGCAGTAGTAGTATGTTTCTGCTATATTGGCGTACCATACCTTACACACATTAAAGTACGAGTAGCCTGGAGCTACAAAATATACCTGTAGCCTGCTATAAATTTGGGCGTTCCATACTCGGACGGAGCGCCGCCTGTTGATCTGCTTTTCTCAAAATAAAATTACAAGCGGCGGAGCCCGGGAAATATACTCATTACTAGCAAGAATTTGTTATCCCGTAATTATCTATTTGACCTAGGCCTAGTACGAAGTTCTTTCATTATCTAATAGCATAGCAAAAAGAACCTTTACTAACTATACGGCGTTGTCGATGTGTCCTACTTGTTGTTGATGTCAATAAGATAGAGGGCGTGTATCTCCATAAAAGAGTCGATTATTGGGGGTTGTCTACAACCTTATATGCTTACCTACTTTTCAATATTAAATAATAATAATATTAATAATAATAAAGGAATTTTCAACAAGTTAATTAACCAGGGCCGGCCACATTTTGGCATTCTTGTGACATCATAATACATGATTTAATTTTGTTATAGACACTTATAGTCTATGATAGGCCTAACTAGGCCTATACAACAATTTGAAATTATTATTTGATTTCTTTCTATTCTATATAATAATAATTTTTGTTTTTATTGATTCTTGGGCCATGAAAAAGAGACATTCATATGAATCCAACATTGTAGCAAACTATAATTATTAGGAATTTTATTATAATAATAATTTTAGAGAGGAGGTGTGTCATAGTATCCTCTGTTGTAATTGGCTTAAATTAAAGAGGCTCGTCACTAAATCTATGAATATTCATTAAAGTCACGGCAACACATGATTGATTCATTGAAGAAGAAAGAGCGAGAGGCGATTAACCGAGAATAGAAAAATAATATCATCGTCATTGTATCAGGAAATTAAATACTTTCTGTTGAAATTTGTACAAAGGTTTATTTATTTCAACACTATAATCAATACACATTTGGAGGATACGACCAAATTTACGGTAAGTTAATTTTACAACGTTTAATATCGATGACAGATGTCATGGGATACAACGTGTCTCGCACACTAGAGAGAGGCTTGCTGCAGTTTGTTTGTTTTATAGTAGCGGAGTACAATACACACATTCCATGTCGGCGGAGCCGTAACTCCGCTAACAACTGCAACTGACCACAACGGGCTTAGAGGAAATTGATTTAAATATGCATGTATGGTTTCTGTATCGAAGCCATGAATGGTCTGTTGGCTGTCTAGATCTATGACAACTTAATTGTTGTGTGTCAATTTATGATTCTTGCCTAGGCTAACTATAAAAGGCTATTAATATAAGTAAGTATTATACTTTATTTTGAAACTGGACAATTGAAATTCATATTGATTCACACAACATGATATTTTATGTCTAATTAGTTATGTTTACACGTTTTAGACATATATTATTAGGCCTACTACAGTAGGCCTAATAATATATGTCTAAAAGACAGAATTTAAAAATAACAAATTACTATACTCAATTGAATATTTTGTAAAAATGTAAATGTTTTTATGTGAAACTGCTGTGGTATAGGAAAAAAATTGATAAATTAATTTTTTTTGTCCAAAAATAGGAATTTCCAAGCTTAGGCAGAATTGGTTCTCATGAAAAATTAACATCACTTTTTGTAAAACTGATAATTCAGGTGTGGTTCCCATTAAATAATTCCAAGTTTAATTTACTATTAGGGAGAGTGGCAGAGAATGTTCAGAAAATTCGTGACAAGAGCTGTTACTGGGTGTCACCACCAAAGACAACAAGTTGCTGGAAAACTCACAAGATGCCATCCTGTTGTTTACTTATCATCAACACCTAAAAACTATCAAGTCTTTGATGTTGATACGTTTGACAATCCAAAGATACTCATCACAGGTCAGTGTGTGTCATTTAAGAAGTAATTTGTAAATATTTTATGAATAGAAGATATAAGATGATAAAATAAGATGTTGATTTTCCTTTTCATTGTAAACACAGTAAAAAAAACACTAAAAATACAGAAGAACAGAATAATATAAGATTGTATAGAAAATGTATTCTATTTTGTAAGACTAAACCTCCCCATGTTTGTTCAGTTAAATACATACTGTTGCGGTGCCGGGTCATCTCTCATACATTTTTTTATTTGATATTGTTTTACTCAGAGAGCCAGACTCAATAAGCTATTGATTGTACTAATCTATGCATGCAAATGATATTTGAATAATGTTTCCACTTATGAATGAATATCTAAGCAGGTATACTAATGTGGTGTTTTTGTAAGATGATGTTAAACAAAGTACAAGGCCAAATATTGTAGTGATATTGAATTAGCATAGTAATATTTGAATGAATAATAATATTTATAATGCAAATGTACTGAACCTCCAATCAGACACAAAGTACAGACGTCTGCTGCGATGCATGCTGGTATACACTTCCCTTTTCACTTGTTTCACATGGCTTTGAGACTTTTTTTTTTCGCTTTAAAAATTCAAAATCTTTACTGCAAATGAATATATTACAAATAAATTGTAGACAACTTTTTTCATGATGTGGCGATTTAAAAAAAATATATAATTTGTTAAAACATATGTTGAAGTGAGGATATTCTTATATAAATTTAATCTAGTTTATCCTGTACATGTGTTAAACCTCCAGTGTGTGTCTGTGATCTCCTAATCCCTTTATAAGCCACTTGCCACGTTCCCTGTGATGTGACATTAGTTTGTGACTCAATTCTAAATTAATATCCACAAATGTTTTTACTTGAAGGTTAGATTACAAGGTTTAATTATATTAATTGGTGTAGAATTTTTTTTAGGATGTGTTTTTATGAAAGCATTCATACTGTAATACATCAGCTATGATTGAGAATCCCCTACCCTCCATGTAAGAATCCCCTACCCTCCATGTAAGAATCCCCTACCCTCCATGTAAGAATCCCCTACCCTCCATGTAAGAATCCCCTACCCTCCATGTAAGAATCCCCTACCCTCCATGTAAGAATCCCCTACCCTCCATGTAAGAATCCCCTACCCTCCATGTAAGAATCCCCTACCCTCCATGTAAGAATCCCCTACCCTAAGACTGGTAGCAACAAACTTGTCATGTAAAGCTAGGCAGCTTTAGTTGATAACATGTTTATTATTATACTTTTAGTACAACATCAACAGCAATTTCATGTATGTAAAGCTCTGTCTACACTATCAAACTTTATGTGACAAAAAAAATGTGATGTGCCCATATATGATGATTTCATCTCACTACCATATATTTGGGCATATCTCACTTTTTTTGTCAAACTAGTTTGATAGTGTAGACAGAGCTTAAGTACCATGTTTGACTGCCTAGTGATAAAATATCAACCAACCTCTTCTGTCATTGATAAACCATAATCCATTATGCACATGTCCAAATATGGAACTGTCCTTCCATTTTCAATGCCAATATCACTGTTCCTTTTAATTAATTTTTTAAATATTTTTTTCTGAAGGTTCATTAGGTCAGCTTGGACAAGGATTGGCTCGAGTTTTGCGGCAGAAATATGGAAAAGACAACGTTATTATGTCAGATATAATAAAAGCCCCAAAACATATCTTAGAAAGTGGTAAGCATTCAGAATGAAAACACAATAATATTATGTCAGTGACAGATATTAATTATTATAAAAAGCTTTAAACTTAATCTAAAAAAGTGGCAACAACACTACAAAATAAATTAATTTGGACCAAAAACCAGCAATTGAAATGTATATTTTTTTGATATAAAAATTCAACTGGAACATCAACAACTAATCATAAAGCATAAACAATATGACAATATCATGACGCACATTCGCCTATGATTTTATAGTGCTTTTCATAATACTGTATCATGTTCATTATCATAAATACAAATAACACTTAACAGTTTAATATAGGCAAATAAAAAGACAGTAAAGTAGGCTATAGATTATTCAAATATTTTAATGTTATAATGTATTCAATTCTAGTTTTATACCTTTAATATTAATGCTTAATGCCTGCATTACATTATGAATTGTTATAGTTCAACACACAGCATGTATTTACACACAGCTAATATTCAGAGACAGCTTGTGTTCACACAAAAATCCTTGACTTTATGTGTCACATTACTCTTACCATGACACATTGTAGCACACTTTACCAGTGGAATATAATTACAAATTTTATATCATTTTCATTTGAAAATTACATGTTTTTTATTTCTATTTGTTTTATGTTGAACATTAATAATTTACATATTTTACATCATATTTTTTTATAATCATAATGAGTGACATATTTCAATTGATGAACATTAATAATTAACTTTTTTAATTAGCTTTTTATTATATTCACTGATACTATAGTGAAGATACAAATTATAAAACCTTATACATACCTGTAGATCTCAGCCTAGATATCATATTGTACTATAGTACAGTATATACCATGGAGATATAATTCTATACAAATTGTGTACAATATGGTGCACATCAGGGAAATTATTATAGCATCTTTTACATTTTTAATTGTGGCTGTTTCTTAACATGGATATTATTTAGGTGCAGAGCCAGGGGAGGTATCATAAATAGATAATAAGATAAACAATTTATATTGAACATAGATCAGCTTTTGTTATTACTAAGCCACTTTTCTTTTATGTTTCTGTACTGTATTATTATATTTGTTTGATTTTTATCGATTTTGCTCTCTTTTTATTTTCAGGTCCATACCTCTATGCTGATATATTAGACTTTAAAAACCTACAAGAGATTGTTGTTAACAACAACATTGACTGGCTCGTTCATTTTAGCGCCCTCTTAAGTGCAGTTGGTGAACAGGTAATTATATTACAGAGTAGTTGATGCATATGATGCAGTACATCTTAACATTGATTAATTTCATTATGAATATTATAAACCAGTAGTATATAAACCAGTAGTATATAAACCAGTAGTATATAAAATGTACAGTAGATGAATTGCTTTACAATTCATTCATTTATTATTACTATGTTTCAGGATGTTCCATTGGCAATTAAGGTAAATATTCAAGGTCTACACAACATAATGGAACTGTCCAAAATGTACCAGTTACGGCTTTTTTGTCCAAGTACCATCGGCGCATTTGGACCAGACTCGCCTCGTAATCCTACTCCAGATCTCACCATCCAGAGACCAAGGACAATATATGGCGTTTCAAAAGTGCATGCAGAATTAATGGGAGAGGTAAGCTCAAGAAATGTTTGTACCGAAATGGTTTAATTTGGTTGTACAATATTCAGTTTTTAACTATTGATGCTGTTGTGAGCGAGTGGTACGGTTAAGACAGTTCAGCATTTTCCCAAAATGTATAATAAAAATAACATTTTGAGGTACTTTCAATTCAAATGTAAAATGTTATTTTCTTAGTATAAAACTATACTTTATGTTTCTTAGTATTACAATCATCGGTTTGGACTTGACTTTAGGTGTTTACGATTACCAGGTGTTATATCAGGTGACACAAAGCCAGGTGGTGGTACAACAGGTGAGAACAGATCAATAATAATCAATTAGTCTATGCCTGATCAGTATTGATTATAAATATAAAATTATTACTGTCATGAAATACTGTACTACAAGTGTGTGTTGATTATCATGAACAGTGTCAGTATTTTGGAAGAAATTCAATTTAAATTCTTGATTGCGACAAAGTAAACATTGTTGAATTTACAATATTGAATAACAATAAATTATTAAAAATACAAGTTCACATTACAACATGACATTAAATATATTATATAAATTATACAACAAATGTTGAAATTGAAAAGGTTTGGATTTTATTAACAAGCCATACAATTCAATTTTACTATTTTTCATTTGTAGAAAAACATACTTTGTGTCTATAGTATATTTGAATAACTTAATACTTTGAATAATTTGAAAACAGATGTTTTACATATTGTGGAACTTGATTAAAAGTACTTAATAGATTATGAGAATTTAAATGATAATACTGTATTTAAATAGTGTGGAACTTGATTAAAAGTATTTAATAGATTATGAGAATTTAAATGATAATACTGTATTTACATATTTTGGAACTTGATTAAAAGTATTTAATAGATTATGAGAATTTAAATGCTCCAAATTGTTTGTTAGATTACGCCGTATCAATATTTGATGAGTCCTTGAAGTCTGGTAAGTTCAATTGTTATCTTCGACCTGATTGCAAGTTGCCGATGATTTACATCGACGACTGTCTCCGAGGAATCACTGAGATGTTAGAGGCGCAGCAAAGTGAACTTAAGTTAAGGACGTACAACTTAGCAGCATTTAGCTTTACGCCTGAAGAACTTGTTGCCGAGTTACGCAAACACATTCCACAGTTGATAATGGAGTATGACGTCGATCCTGTCAGGCAGGCTATAGGTACGTTCACATGTAGATATTATGCTCTGTCTACACTATCAAACTGGTTTGACAAAAATTATGATTTGTCCAAACATGGTAGTGATTGATATGTTAAAATATGGTAGTGCTATGACATCATCATGTCTATATATGGGCACATCACATTTCGTTGTCTCATAAAGTTTGATAGTGTAGACAAGGCTTTAGGATTGTGAGGGCATTTATGTTCAAGTTAAGAAGTGAAAGATTCCAAAGGTTACGTGCCTTAACATTTTGAAGAGGCTTAGAGGAATAGAGAATCAGTTGGAGAATACGGTAAAAAGTGTATATTCTGTACTGTTTTTTTATTTTTCATTCAAATCTAGTTTTTTATAAATGGAATTATAAATCTTTTGATTGTGAAAGAGTTTCTAGTATTCAAAGAGTGTGGTTTAAATAAAATTACTTTATTTTTGTATCATTTTAGCTGACTCGTGGCCACAAGTTTTTGACGATTCAGGAGCCAGAAAGGATTGGGGTTGGCGCCACCAATACGACCTCAATGGTATGGTTAACATTATGCTAGAAATTGTAAGTCAGCGATTAGGCATTCCCACAATGCATCACTCATCAGCAACAGTCCAAGGTTAGAGAAGAATCTGTTTCATATGGCATTCCCACAATGCATCACTCATCAGCAACAGTCCGAGGTTAGAGAAGAATCTGTTTCAATATGGCATTCCCACAATGTATAATAATAAAGAGAGAATGAATGAAAGAAATTCAATACATCTCTTCTCTTCAAAGTACCCCCTCTCTCTCTCTTTCTCCCTAGCGATGCAGTGGGGTCAAAGTAATATTATGATAATGAGATGCAAACCGAGCGAGAAACACTGAGCAGAGAATGGAACATTTTGTAATGATTGATTTACAATGATTATTTTCTACGTTTTAAGCAGCAGAACTATCATGAAAGGTCGGTGGGTCAAAAACCTATTATATTTGTGAAATTGATCTGCCTGCCCCCCCCCCCCCCCCTACTTCCCATGTCTATGCTCCTGCTTTAAGTTAATTTAACTATGGTTTGCGTATTAATATGAGGGTAACTCCAAATAAGGATTAAATGGAAAGATACAGCACTCAAATGAAAACTAGAACTACCATATCTTGCCAATTTATTTATTTTTGTGCCAACTATTTTATATAAAGATCTGAATATGTTCAGCGTAATTATTGTTAAGGATATTTTTGGAAAGATGAATGCAGCTGCGCTCTACCATTGTGCCATGTTTTTTATGTTCGCTATTTTCAAGATCAAAAAGTATATTTTGCTCTCTTCCGATATAGAATATAGTTATAGATTTTTGCCGATTAATTAGACGTGTATTTAATTAATTGTTTCAGGAGGTATTCCATGCAAATACAAGATAGAACTGTTGTCTATTTATATGCATTTTCGTTATACACTAACAATTGTTTCCTTTAAATTATTTAATTTTACACTTTGATATCTATATTTATGGTAAGGTATTTATAAGCATTGTATATAATTTAACTTTGAAGACAATTTGGGTAAAAAATACATGGTAACAGAATTTTACAATTTCTATTAAAATACAGTACGTCAAAAACAAAGCATTATACAATGGTACAATACTAACTGGAAGAAAGTTAAAAGTAAATAAACTTATTAAAAATGCTTTGTAAGTTGGAATGTAAAGTTGGAATACTTGTAAAAGCTGAATTAGACTTTAATTTTGATGTGTGGATGACAATTACATTTATCGCAGTAGTGTAGCTAAGTTAATATAATGTATACAGCAGCCTTGTTGAGTCAGAAGTAAGGCCCAGTAGAATTTTATGCAAAGCTTTTCAATAAAATAATTTATAGTGTAAAATATTAGTCTGTTTTTCTGTAATGGATAAGAAGCAATGGATGTAGTAAGATGGAGTAATTGAGAGATGGACAACAAAGTGATGAAATGAATTGATGGATAAAAAAGATACAAGGGATAAATCATTGCATTGAGACATCGATTACCATTATCTTTTTTTAAATTTAAAGATGTGTTGTCTCTCGATATGAAAAATGAACTTAATCAAATCTCACTCTGAATAGAAGATTTTGAAGTTTTAATAAAGTTATTCAATAAATAAAAATAATGATTTTATATCTAAAAAGAAAAAATAAATGGTTACATTTAAAAAACCCCTATTGTCTAGGAGACTAACCATTAAAAAAAATAACTTTGGCAACAGTTGTCTTTGACAGCTCTTGTCTCTCCTCAGTGCTCCCTTTTTATGTATTACTGAAATAAATAAATAAACTTTTTTTAAAAATCAAAATGACATCAAAAAAAAAAATTCAGGGGGACAATATATCTAATAATTTATATTTTCATATCAAAAAAAAAAAAATTCAGGGGGACAATATATCTAATAATTGATATTTTCATTATCATTTATGGTTTATAAATGTGGTCGGTCTACTGCACAGCTTCAATATAAAACTCGTTCTCAGTTGGAGGAAAAATGGCAAAATCAGCATTATATATGGTCATGTTATCAAAGCAATATAGTTGTGTTTACTTCTGTATTGATAACACACGTGTTACATAACTACTGAAAAACAAAAATACTAAACACGCGACCTCACTTTCTGATCCGGTCAATGATTGGATGCAATATTGGTGGGAGGCGGGGCTTAAATCACAGCGCACAGAGAGAGAGACACATGGGTCTCATTACTTGTTCTGTGTTCGCCATAAATCTTAAATAATGTTGCGTTTGGTTTACTTAACATTGCTGTATTTTTCGCTAAATATCAAACAAATTGATTGCGCTAAGGAACGTACGTACTTTTTGGCGGCCGATGAAATCATATGGGACTACGTTCCGACTGGAAAGAATGTTGTAACAAATACGTCACTCCCACCAAGGTTAGTCTAAACTTTCTTAGCAAAGAAATAAGATAAGTACCATTACATAGCACGCGCCATGTGGTACATCACAGGGCTTACTTCTTTTAGGCCGTGGTGTCTGTACTGTATAAAACCATGGAGTAATTTACTCCATGATAAACTATGATAAATAATAACATTTTCCCACAGTTGGGAAATATTATAATACAAGTATTGAATATGAAGTCATGGAGGAAGGCTAATAATTCTAAAGCTCTGTCTATACACTATCAGATTTAGATGACAAAAAATTTGTGATATGCCAATATATGGACATGATGCTGTCATATAATCACTACTATATTTGGGCACATCACACTTTTTTGGTCAAATTAGTTTTATAGTGTAGACAGAGCTTTACGCAGTTGCATATTCATACCTGGAAACTAATAACAAAACAAAAACTTAATTTTTTAGCGAAAATGGAATTGGAACAATATTTAGGAAAGTGGTGTACAGAGCATATAGTGATGATACATTTACAGCGGCTCTAGAGCATCCTGATTGGCTGGGATATCTTGGACCAATCATCTATGCAGAAGTGGGAGAAACGATCATCATTCACTTTAAAAACAACGCTACAAAAGCAGTCAGTCTTCACCCCCATGGGGTCTTTTATAACAAAGACTCTGAAGGTAAGCTCAATTGTTTCAAAATAAAACTACTCCACAAAGAAGATTGGTTGGAGGAGTGGGCGTGGTGGGGGTAAAGAGGCCCACTCTACTCCCTTTTGACAGATTGTTTCAATAATATACTCCACAAATAAGGGGGTCGGTGATCCAGGGACCCATACTCTTTGCCCATTTGTGACAGCTTTTTTTTTGTTTACAAATATTATTCCAAAAAGAAGGCAGGGCCAGGGATGTAATTAAGTTAATAAGTCTAAGAATTTCAGCTGGTGTTGTTTGAAAGAGGACGTAGGTTATTGAGATTACTACAACATCATCAACATCAAATAAGGTTACACAGTCTTTGCAGTCTTTGTTTGGTAAAATTTGATTCAAAATAATCATTATCTGAGATACTTAAGCATAAGTTATTTCTCATTAGGAGCACTTTACGTGGATGGTACAAAAGGTAAAGACAAGTTAGATGATGATATTCCACCAAATGGAGAATACAAATACACATGGATTGCTAACGAGAGAGCTGGTCCAGCTAATGATGATACTAACTGCATACCGTGGATGTACCATTCACATATCAAAAGTCCACACGGAACAAATAGCGGCCTTGTTGGGTCAATGATCATTTGCAGAAAAGGTTGGTATCAATTTTTTTCTTTTTCTTGTTGCACTCAACTTTAAATTGAATAATCAAATAAGGCATAGTTTTATGTTTGTTTTGGTTTTTTTTATTTTTTAACTTTGTATGTGCAATAAGTTAGTCCTGCACTAAATAAATATTTTCAACATGAAGATGACTAATATGGTAACAGCTACCAATATTTAGATTGATCAATAATAAGTTTGTTTGACTCGGCCTGAGTATGAAGAAGCTGCTCCAGTCCTCCAATGTATTTTTTTAGTTTTCAAGATTGCATGATGTATAATTTTTTCTCTCAATGTTTCTTAAGTCTAAGCAGACCAGGAAACAAGGTTAAGTACAAGAGTATTTTAGCATTATTGTATTTCTATGAACTTGCTGCACTTCATAGATAACAAGTACTTCAGTTATTTTTAGGTCAAACAATAACTTTTTAACAATAAAAAAAAAGTACCTGAATAATCTGTTATGCAAAACAGTAACACAACCAGGAAGGAGTGAACAAATAAAGTAATACTTTTCAAAACATGTACTACTTCCTTTTGTTTCTTCATCTAAGTTTGGCACCTTTCCATTTTATAATAGTAGGCCTATTCTATTTCTAGAGAAAGTGATTTTCAACTATTTTTTGTAAAATAATTATGATATTCATATTTACAACATGCATGTTGTTTATTTCAGTATTCAATGATATCAAATAACATAATACAGTAACCCAACACATAAGATTATATTCTTGTCTGATGGAGTATATCATCTGTATTAATATTGTGTTTTATGTCCTTTATTATTCAACATAAAAAAGACTGGAGAGATTCAATGGGTTTACCTGGATTGAACAGTAGACAACAAATATAGGACATGGTTGGGTTTACCTGGATTGAACAGTAGACAACAAATATAGGACATGGTTGGGTTTACCTGGATTGAACAGTAGACAACAAATATAGGACATGGTTGGGTTTACCTGGATTGAACAGTAGACAACAAATATAGGACATGGTTGGGTTTACCTGGATTGAACAGTAGACAACAAATATAGGACATGGTTGGGTTTACCTGGATTGAACAGTAGACAACAAATATAGGACATGGTTGGGTTTACCTGGATTGAACAGTAGACAACAAATATAGGACATGGTTAGGTTTACCTGGATTGAACAGTAGACAACAAATATAGGACATGGTTGGGTTTACCTGGATTGAACAGTAGACAACAAATATAGGACATGGTTAGGTTTACCTGGATTGAACAGTAGACAACAAATATAGGACATGGTTGGGTTTACCTGGATTGAACAGTAGACAACAAATATAGGACATGGTTGGGTTTACCTGGATTGAACAGTAGACAACAAATATAGGACATGGTTAGGTTTACCTGGATTGAACAGTACACAACAAATATAGGACATGGTTAGGTTTACCTGGATTGAACAGTAGACAACAAATATAGGACATGGTTGGGTTTACCTGGATTGAACAGTAGACAACAAATATAGGACATGGTTAGGTTTACCTGGATTGAACAGTAGACAACAAATATAGGACATGGTTGGGTTTACCTGGATTGAACAGTAGACAACAAATATAGGACATGGTTGGGTTTACCTGGATTGAACAGTAGACAACAAATATAGGACATGGTTGGGTTTACCTGGATTGAACAGTAGACAACAAATATAGGACATGGTTAGGTTTACCTGGATTGAACAGTAGACAACAAATATAGGACATGGTTGGGTTTACCTGGATTGAACAGTAGACAACAAATATAGGACATGGTTGGGTTTACCTGGATTGAACAGTAGACAACAAATATAGGACATGGTTGGGTTTACCTGGATTGAACAGTAGACAACAAATATAGGACATGGTTGGGTTTACCTGGATTGAACAGTAGACAACAAATATAGGACATGGTTGGGTTTACCTGGATTGAACAGTAGACAACAAATATAGGACATGGTTGGGTTTACCTGGATTGAACAGTAGACAACAAATATAGGACATGGTTGGGTTTACCTGGATTGAACAGTAGACAACAAATATAGGACATGGTTAGGTTTACCTGGATTGAACAGTAGACAACAAATATAGGACATGGTTGGGTTTACCTGGATTGAACAGTAGACAACAAATATAGGACATGGTTAGGTTTACCTGGATTGAACAGTAGACAACAAATATAGGACATGGTTGGGTTTACCTGGATTGAACAGTAGACAACAAATATAGGACATGGTTGGGTTTACCTGGATTGAACAGTAGACAACAAATATAGGACATGGTTAGGTTTACCTGGATTGAACAGTACACAACAAATATAGGACATGGTTAGGTTTACCTGGATTGAACAGTAGACAACAAATATAGGACATGGTTGGGTTTACCTGGATTGAACAGTAGACAACAAATATAGGACATGGTTAGGTTTACCTGGATTGAACAGTAGACAACAAATATAGGACATGGTTGGGTTTACCTGGATTGAACAGTAGACAACAAATATAGGACATGGTTGGGTTTACCTGGATTGAACAGTAGACAACAAATATAGGACATGGTTGGGTTTACCTGGATTGAACAGTAGACAACAAATATAGGACATGGTTAGGTTTACCTGGATTGAACAGTAGACAACAAATATAGGACATGGTTGGGTTTACCTGGATTGAACAGTAGACAACAAATATAGGACATGGTTGGGTTTACCTGGATTGAACAGTAGACAACAAATATAGGACATGGTTGGGTTTACCTGGATTGAACAGTAGACAACAAATATAGGACATGGTTGGGTTTACCTGGATTGAACAGTAGACAACAAATATAGGACATGGTTAGGTTTACCTGGATTGAACAGTAGACAACAAATATAGGACATGGTTGGGTTTACCTGGATTGAACAGTAGACAACAAATATAGGACATGGTTGGGTTTACCTGGATTGAACAGTAGACAACAAATATAGGACATGGTTAGGTTTACCTGGATTGAACAGTAGACAACTAATATAGGACATGGTTAGGTTTACCTGGATTGAACAGTAGACAACAAATATAGGACATGGTTGGGTTTACCTGGATTGAACAGTAGACAACAAATATAGGACATGGTTGGGTTTACCTGGATTGAACAGTAGACAACAAATATAGGACATGGTTGGGTTTACCTGGATTGAACAGTAGACAACAAATATAGGACATGGTTGGGTTTACCTGGATTGAACAGTAGACAACAAATATAGGACATGGTTGGGTTTACCTGGATTGAACAGTAGACAACAAATATAGGACATGGTTGGGTTTACCTGGATTGAACAGTAGACAACAAATATAGGACATGGTTGGGTTTACCTGGATTGAACAGTAGACAACAAATATAGGACATGGTTGGGTTTACCTGGATTGAACAGTAGACAACAAATATAGGACATGGTTGGGTTTACCTGGATTGAACAGTAGACAACAAATATAGGACATGGTTGGGTTTACCTGGATTGAACAGTAGACAACAAATATAGGACATGGTTGGGTTTACCTGGATTGAACAGTAGACAACAAATATAGGACATGGTTGGGTTTACCTGGATTGAACAGTAGACAACAAATATAGGACATGGTTGGGTTTACCTGGATTGAACAGTAGACAACAAATATAGGACATGGTTAGGTTTACCTGGATTGAACAGTAGACAACAAATATAGGACATGGTTGGGTTTACCTGGATTGAACAGTAGACAACAAATATAGGACATGGTTGGGTTTACCTGGATTGAACAGTAGACAACAAATATAGGACATGGTTAGGTTTACCTGGATTGAACAGTACACAACAAATATAGGACATGGTTGGGTTTACCTGGATTGAACAGTAGACAACAAATATAGGACATGGTTAGGTTTACCTGGATTGAACAGTACACAACAAATATAGGACATGGTTGGGTTTACCTGGATTGAACAGTACACAACAAATATAGGACATGGTTGGGTTTACCTGGATTGAACAGTAGACAACAAATATAGGACATGGTTAGGTTTACCTGGATTGAACAGTAGACAACAAATATAGGACATGGTTGGGTTTACCTGGATTGAACAGTAGACAACAAATATAGGACATGGTTAGGTTTACCTGGATTGAAAAGTAGACAACAAATATAGGACATGGTTGGGTTTACCTGGATTGAACAGTAGACAACAAATATAGGACATGGTTGGGTTTACCTGGATTGAACAGTAGACAACAAATATAGGACATGGTTGGGTTTACCTGGATTGAACAGTAGACAACAAATATAGGACATGGTTAGGTTTACCTGGATTGAACAGTAGACAACAAATATAGGACATGGTTGGGTTTACCTGGATTGAACAGTAGACAACAAATATAGGACATGGTTGGGTTTACCTGGATTGAACAGTAGACAACAAATATAGGACATGGTTAGGTTTACCTGGATTGAACAGTAGACAACAAATATAGGACATGGTTGGGTTTACCTGGATTGAACAGTACACAACAAATATAGGACATGGTTAGGTTTACCTGGATTGAACAGTAGACAACAAATATAGGACATGGTTGGGTTTACCTGGATTGAACAGTAGACAACAAATATAGGACATGGTTGGGTTTACCTGGATTGAACAGTAGACAACAAATATAGGACATGGTTGGGTTTACCTGGATTGAACAGTAGACAACAAATATAGGACATGGTTAGGTTTACCTGGATTGAACAGTAGACAACAAATATAGGACATGGTTGGGTTTACCTGGATTGAACAGTAGACAACAAATATAGGACATGGTTGGGTTTACCTGGATTGAACAGTAGACAACAAATATAGGACATGGTTAGGTTTACCTGGATTGAACAGTAGACAACAAATATAGGACATGGTTGGGTTTGTGAAAGTGGAGAAGTAGGGTATTGATATATTTTTGGTTTGGGATTTCTACACCCTGCAGAGTGTGATTAGAATGCTTCATCATGATACCACTTGATTTGCACAAATTAATGAAATGTATTGCATCAGGGCCGTTGGTAAGGTTTCAACCTGACCACTTTTTCACAAAGCATTTGACAATTCCCTGTTGCTTCAACAGAGTATTGCTCCCCTTTCTTGCGATCAGCTCATCACTTTATTTCTTGTGGCTACACTAGCTCTGTGCATTGAGGAGAGTTTCTAATTTAATTCAATAACAGGTTCAGTCAATTCTAGCTATGTTCACTTCCTTTCCTTTGTAGAATACTCCAATGGGAACAAATAATTTTGCTTTCGGTGTACTGTCTACAGTATCAAAGTATGCGATGTGTCCATAATGGATGATGATGATGATGTCATATCAATATATTTGGGCATATTACTACCATATTTGGGTACATCACACTTTTAATTGTTGTCAAATTAGTTTCACAGTGTATACAGCTTTTAATACAATTTTGTATTAAAATACAAAATTGTTTTTCCTTATTGAGAATTAAAATACTTTACTCTTATCAAATGAATGCCTATATAACTTGGACATGGGCCAATTATGTTTTTTTTGTATTTCGCAATATCCTATACCTTAAAAAAAAACCGAATGAATCATGTGAGTTTAGAGTTAGGTAAAACAAGATAAGCTTTTCATGTTTGATTTTTAATAGGAATGAGAAAAATTGTGGGTTAATGTCGCTGTTATCGCCCCTATATCCATCTCACAGTTTGTCAACAACAACATTAATGTAGGCTTAACTTACAGAACTTGATTAAATGTGTAAATTCTTCACTAATAATAATCGTTTTTTGCACAGGTATCTTAAATAAAAATGGACAAAGGTCAGATGTAGATAAAGAGTTTGTTTTGATGTTTACGGTAACTGATGAGAACTTAAGCTACTACTTGGATGAAAACATCCAAGAATTTGCTACTAGCCTCGTTAATAAAGGTAAACAAAGTAATTTATAGTCTGTGAATATATAAATAATTTACATTGCTTAAACATGTGTGGTTCCTCTTAGTATAGTGCTTGGTGGTTGAGATACTTGACTACTCAGATCCCATCAGATGTACAGATTTGTTTTCATGACAAAAAAACATCTCCACCCCCAAAGTTTTGTTTAAGAATTTTAAAACCACCATTAATACTGAATGAATTCTATTAAAATGGGCAACAAGCGTATATTATTTAAATGGTGTAACTATTTAATTTGAAAAAAAGGCCTGTAAAAAGTAAACAAAGACTGCAATATTTTCAGTAGTAAATTTAGAGGTTTTACAAAACATGAGAGTCATTGCTACACATCCTAACTGCCTAATTAGTATTTGATGAGTTTTTATATAGTTTTGCTGGCAGTGTGAATGGGGTATATACTATAACAGTTATACATGTATCTACATTTCATTTTTTTTTATTTCTTAATTTTATTGGTATTTTAGAAGATGAAGCTTTCCAGGGGTCTCTTCTGAAAGATGGAATCAATGGGTATTTGTATGGCAACTTGCCTGGATTGGAGATAAATCAAGGTGATAAGGTTGAATGGCATGTGTTAGGCATGGGCACTGAAGCTGATATACACACTGCTTACTTCCATGGCAATATTCTTGTACGTTTTGCAACACATTTTGGTATAATTTCACCTTAGTGATGTTGTTAAATTTGTTTATTTATAATAGAGGTTCTTAGTTTCCACCAGTACGGTTGGTAAGGTTTCAACCTGACTACTTTTTGACAGAGGTCAACCCACACAAGAGATGAGATTGTTTTCTCTTTTTTCGATCCTTTACCACTTTAATTCTCGTGGCTATAGAGTTGCTTTTTTTCTTTCAGGATGTCCGAAATCACCGAACTGACTCAATCAGTGTAGAACCAGCAGCGTTCTTCACAGGTAGAATGGTTGCAGATAACGTAGGGTCTTGGCTCATAACCGATGCGGTCACATCACACTATGAAGGTGTGTATGTGATGTTTCTTTTTAATTTTAAGAAGTCTGAAAATGTTCTTCCAATAAGCTGTTGGTTAAAAAACTTGGTACCCAATTAAAAACAAGTAGGGTATCGTTTTCTAGTGTTCTAATCTCTGTAGACACTTCTCATTTCTATTCTATAAATATTTTCACTAGATGGGTCTCAAGCTATTTATACTGTGACCGGACAGGAGCCTACACCAATGACAGGAACTGTAAGAGAGTATTTTATTGCAGCAGTTGAAATAGAGTGGGATTATTTGCCTATTGGTGAAGATCCACTCACATCGGAAAACAATCTGTGAGTATTTTATAAATAAATTTAGTATTGTCTTCGTGGTTTATACATTGATTTTTTAACTTCATAAAATGTTTGTTTAATTCAATGTGTTTTTGTTTTACTAAAGAAACATGTTTCTTGCTATAGCATAAAAGATCATATGCTCAGAACAATGAGTAGTTTATATAAACTATTTAATGTGTAATTGTTCTCAAATGGTTTTCATTTTTCATTGTCTTTGTCATTGTCAAACTGTATTATGCCAAAGGTCCTTAATTCAACTGGATGGACTACCCTCGTAAAATATTAGTTGAACAAATAAAATATTTATCTATGTGATTTCCTTAGTTCCATTATTGGAAGTTTCATTATAAACATAGAGTTGTGTATTTTGTAGGGAGCCATTTTTCAACAAAGCAGCCAACAGAATAGGATCAGTTTACAAGAAAGCTGTTTATCGAGAGTACACAGATGCGACATTCACACAACAAAAAGTGCGAACACCGGAGGAAGAACACCATGGTTACTTGGGACCTGTCATCAAAGCTGAAGTTGGCGACGTGATTAATGTAACATTCCGTAACCTAGCTACCAGGAATTACAGTATACATGCTCAGGGTGTGATGTATGATAAGATGAATGAGGGAATGTTTTATAATGATGGAACTTCAGGTTTGTGGATTATTCATTTTAGGCTGCTTTGTGAATATGATAGATGGATATTATAGGCCTATGTTTATTAATTTGTAAGTGAAAAAGGTATTGTATTGTTTAGAACCTAGGCCTGTCGTATTAATATTTCATGACTTAAGCTCTGTCTAACTATCAAACTAGTTTGACAAAAAAACTGTGATGTGCCCAATAGTGATTTACCCAAATATGGTAGTGATATGACATCATCATGTCCATATATTGGCACATCACATTTTTTTTATCATATACAGTTTGATAGTGTAGACAGAGCTTTAAATTAAAGGACATTGAACAAATCTTTCAGAGGAAGACAGAGTTGATGCTAATGTGCAGCCAGGCGAAACTTACAGTTACTATTTGTCAGTTCCTGATAACTATGGACCAATGGTGGGTGATGAAGATTGCCTTACATGGATGTACTATTCAGGTGTAGATCTTCAAAGAGATTTGTACTCTGGTCTTGTTGGCCCTTTGATTACATGCAGACCAGGAACATTATCATCCACAACACAGGTAAACATACATGTATGGATTTGTACTCTGATCTTGTTGGTTCTTATATGAACAATGATGTCTAATATAAATATAATAATTAGTTAACATTGCACCGTTTACACTTTACATTTATTTATGTTTTGTGACATCCAATATGTCAGTTCAATGTATGTAAATTTAATCAGATTTATTTTATTGGAATTTTTGTAGAAATTCCTGTTTTTCTTCACAACTGATGAGAACTTAAGTTGGTATATTGATGACAACATTGCAGCAAATACAACTGATCCAACGTTGATGAAAGATGATGAAGACTTTATGGCATCCAATAGAATGAGTGGTACGTTATGAGTGGCCTGTTGTCCATGCGCCCAATACCCTGAAAACTGGACAGACGTCTATCAACTGAAAAACGGAAATGTGTGATTATTTAGAAGAGCACAATTTATAAATACACGAATGATTTTGTTTACATTGATTTGATTTTATATAAATTCGAATTACATTATTCATTCATTCATTCATTTCGTACTTAATATTCATAGGATGAAAAAAACAGTACATAATCAACAAAAGTTACTAATCAAATTAGGCAAGAGTTTAAATAAATTATATTTTTTCATTAGTGAAAGTAAACTTGAACGGACATTGATACAAAAACTTAAATTTTCTAGTGATGATACCATGTTTTTCCCTTTGCAGCTATCAATGGATTTTCTTTCTCAAATCTTCCTAGCATTCATGTCTGTCAAGGTGATGATGTAAGTTGGCATTTGATGTCACTAGGGAAAGAGACGGACCAAACAACGGTCTATTTCCATGGTAACACCTTCATATTCAATGGCGCCCGCACAGACTCGGTCGCCCTATTTCCTGGAATTTATCAGACTGTGGTAATGACACCAAGCTTATCAGGTTTGCTAACAGTTTTTTTTACCAGAAAGGGCTTTTAAGGCATTTTTTTTTCTGTTTTTGCCAAATGTCTATAATCAATCCATTTTTTTTACTGAATAATAAGGTCAATGGATTATTGAGAGCCAATCAGCTGTGCAAAGAGACAGTGGAATGATTGCAAGATTCTTAGTTGGGAACTGTAACAGTCTACCAACTCAAAGCTACAAGGAGCATTGTGATCGTACATACTACATTGCCGCTGTAGAGATGCATTGGGATTTTGCTAAGGAAAAATATGATTATATTCGCAATATTTCCCTTCAAGATCCGGACAGGCAAGTTTTTTAACCAAGATTTTTATTATTTATGGGTTTTTTTTCGCAAAAGCTGTGATGTAGATGGAGGCCATATACCACAGGCTATGAGATTGATTGTCAAAGTTGATACTGTTACCCTATGCTAAGCTCTGTCTACACTATCAAACTAGTTTGGAAAAAAAGTGTGATGTGCCCAAATATGGCAGTGGTATAACATCATCATGTTCATATATTGGCACATTTTACATTTTGTTGTCACATAAAGTTTGATAGTGTAACAGAGCTTAAAAATACCATATATGACCGAATATCAAGTTACTCAAGTATAATACCACCCCTTTGATAATTTATTCCGAATACAATCCCACCCCTTATTATTTGTTTATGCTTGATTATATAGTACCGTTGTTAACAATGTACATCTGGTTTGTTATGACAGTTCTGGTCACGTCTTTGTCACTCAAACCGAGACATTAATTGGAAGTGTTTACAAAAAGGCCCTCTATCGTCAGTATGAAGATGAAGAGTTCAAAGTTCAAAGTGAACATGAAACATATCTCGGAACATTAGGACCACTCATCAGGATGCAAGTTGATGAAAAGATCTGCATTGTGTTTAAAAACATGGCCTCAAGAAATTACTCAATTGACGGGCAAGGTGTCGTTGTAAGCAATAAAATGAAATCTGTAGCACCCGGTGAAACTTACACGTACGTTTGGAATGCACCTACTAGCGTCGCTCCAACAAATACTGACCCAAATTGCGTGGCGTATTCATACTATTCAACTACGGACCGTGTTCGAGATATCTATTCAGGCTTGATAGGTCCTCTAGCGGTGTGTAAAAAAAATGTTCTTGATAATTCAGGTGCGAGGAAGGATGTTGATCGTGAATTTGCGCTTCTCTTTATGGTTATGGATGAAAATCAGAGCTGGTATCTTGATGAAAATATTAACCTATTCACAGACACGCCGGCCATGGTGGATACGTCTGACCCAGAATTTGAGGAGAGCAACTTAATGCATGGTAAATATTGAGACAATTACAAAAAAAACCATTGTTGATAAATTTAGAAAGACTTTATTCACAATTCTTATAGTTGAATAGCATAGTTATTTTTTTATTCCCAATATGTATATTTCAATAGCCAACTTGTAGTGTTCATTCTTGAAATTTTTTCTTTTTAACTAAAATATTAATAATTAAATTCAGTACAGTATCTTCTTGTCTCACGTAAACAGCCTAATTGACCTAATTGACTGTAACATTATAGAATAGAAATATTATTTACACAAACTTAAAGGGCCTTTGTTTTATTTCAGGAATCAATAGCTTTATTTACACAAACTTAAAGGGCCTTTGTTTTATTTCAGGAATCAATGGCTTTATTTACACAAACTTAAAGGGCCTTTGTTTTATTTCAGGAATCAATGGCTTTATTTACACAAACTTAAAGGGCCTTTGTTTTATTTCAGGAATCAATGGCTTTATTTACACAAACTTAAAGGGCCTTTGTTTTATTTCAGGAATCAATGGCTTTATTTACACAAACTTAAAGGGCCTTTGTTTTATTTCAGGAATCAATGGCTTTATTTACACAAACTTAAAGGGACTTGAAATGATAAAAGGAGAAACAGTCGACTGGTACCTGATTTCCATGGGAACAGATGTTGATTTACATTCTGTGCATTTTCATGCTCAAACGGTAACCTACCAGACAGACACGACGCAGCGAGCCGATGTTTTTGAACTGTTTCCAGGTGTGTTTCAATGTTTACCCTTTCCACACACCTTTTACACACACATACCATACAAAACATCGGTGTTGACACTCTGTGTATGGAAACACTTGAGTTTTGCTAAATGACGTGGAACTGGTATTTGACCAAATGATGTTTTAATAATTGTCTGTTGTTCTTTGATGTAAAATTTTCTATTTTCTTTGATTAGATAATTGTTATGGATTTTGATATTTTCAAATAATTATAATAATATAATTTAAAATTTACAATAAAGTTTTTTTGTCAGTTTAATGTCGCATACTTTCTGTTTTTCTAATTTACATGAACATGAATATTCATGATATGGTTTACATTGCAGGTGTATACAAGACAATTGAGATGGAGCCAGACAATGTAGGAACGTGGCTTTTACACTGCCACGTCAATGATCACATCTTTGCTGGCATGGAGGCGCTCTTCACTGTTCAAGGTTAGCATAATTTATATCCTCAAAACATCATAATGTCATTTATTTTATTTACAATAATTCTACTTCATATTTTTACCCTGATTTTACCTTATTTCCACATTTAATTATAATTTTATTTCATCATTAATGTACAAAATTGTTTTTTTACCATGTTTTTTTTACAATTATTTCACTTCCCAATCACATTGTGACTTTTGTTGCCAATGTTGAAATAATACGTATTTGGATAATAATTATATCTTTGTTCTTTTATAGAAGCTGAAAAAGAACCAAGTCGGTCAAAGGTCAACATATGCTCCAGCTTTCTTACATTTCTTACTTTCATCATGGTATCAATTCTAGTATACTAAAACCTACCACCATGTAATATGTGACTAGCGTTCAATGATCAGCAGTAGGCCTACTTTAAATCCATTTTAGAGAAGTAGAAATATATTACCTTTGTTTTAGGAACTAGCTTTGTAGTTTTATTTTTGTTTGTTCAGCAAGATTTTAACAGAAATCATAATTTGTGTTATTTATTGTTATTTAATAATAATACAAGCTACATAGTAAATCTGTAGATTGACATGTGAACTAACTAAATATAATAACAAAATAATAACAAAAGATAACCAATATGTACCCAGATTTTGTAATAAAGAATTAAGGAAATGTAGAGTAATTATTTTCTGATCAATAACCTTGTTCACTAATAGATCTAGTTTGTTGATGCTTGCTACTATGACTCTATAAGATGTTGACATTTTTAAAAAATTGCAAAAAAAAGAGCGTATTTTGGCCATTTAAAAAAAAAATGGCCCAATTTCAACCTTTTTATTTTTCGACATAAATGGTTACTATACGTCTATAAGATGATTATAATGCAATATATGCGCATATATAGCAATATTACTGCATAATAACAGTATTTTAAAAAGTGCGTATTTTGGAAATTTTTGGAAAAAATCCTTGTACTATCTGTGTGACTTAGGCAATTAAGGAGAGCTGACTTATGATCTGCTTAACTCACTGCTTATATCAATATACTATATTTTTTGTGTTTCTGCCTAAGTCAGCTGTGTGACTTAGGCAATTAAGGAGAGCTGACTTATGATCTGCTTAACTCACTGCTTATATCAATATACTATATTTGTTGTGTTTCTGCCTAAGTCAGCTGTGTGACTTAGGCAATAAAGGGGAGCTCACTTATGAAAAATCCCTGTACTATAGTACAAGGATTTTTTCTAACAAGGCCAACAGCCATAAGTCGCGTGCTAAAACTCATAGTGATACCGGACAGACCGACAGGCCGACCAACAGACATAGTGAACGTCCACTCGACTAAAAATGGCATTTTTCGACCCTTTTATTTTTCGATAAAACTGGTGTCTATGGTACTATAAGATGATGATAAAGCAAAATATGATCATATAGAGCAATTTTATTGCATAATAATTGAATTTTAAAAACTTGATATTTTGGCTATTTTTGGAAAAAATCCCTGTACTATAGTAAGGGATTTTTCGAAAAATGGCCCAATTTCGACCTTTTTATTTTTCGACATAAATGGTTACTATACGTCTATAAGATGATTATAATGCAATATATGCGCATATATAGATTATTGCATAATAACAGTATTTTAAAAAGTGCGTATTTTGGCCATTTTTTGAAAAAATCCCTGTACTATAGTAAGGGATTTTTCGAAAAATGGCCCAATTTCGACCTTTTTATTTTTAGACATAAATGGTTACTATACGTCTATAAGATGATTATAATGCAATATATGCGCATATATAGCAATATTATTGCATAATAACAGTATTTTAAAAAGTGCGTATTTTGGCCATTTTTGTAAAAAATCCCTGTACTATCTGTGTGACTTAGGCAATTAAGGAGAGCTGACTTATGATCTGCTTAACTCACTGCTTATATCAATATACTATATTTTTTGTGTTTCTGCCTAAGTCAGCTGTGTGACTTAGGCAATTAAGGGGAGCTCACTTATGATCTGCTTAACTCACTGCTTATATCAATATACTATATTTTTGTGTTTCTGCCTAAGTCAGCTGTGTGACTTAGGCAATTAAGGAGAGCTGACTTATGATCTGCTTAACTCACTGCTTATATCAATATACTATATTTGTTGTGTTTCTGCCTAAGTCAGCTGTGTGACTTAGGCAATGAAGGGGAGCTCACTTATGAAAAATCCCTGTACTATAGTACAAGGATTTTTTCTAACAAGGCCAACAGCCATAAGTCGCGTGCTAAAACGCATAGTGATACCGGACCGACAGACAGACCGACAGACATAGTGAACGTCCACTCGACTAAAAATGGCCATTTTCTACCCTTTTATTTTTCGATAAAACTGGTGTCTATGGTACTATAAGGTGATGATAAAGCAATATATGATCATATAGAGCAATTTTATTGCATAATAATTGAATTTTAAAAACTTGATATTTTGTCTATTTTTTGTAAAAAATCCCTGTACTATAGTAAGGGATTTTTCGAAAAATGGTCCAATTTCGACCTTTTTATTTTTAGACATAAATGGTTACTATACGTCTATAAGATGATTATAATGTAATATATGCGCATATATAGCATTATTATTGCATAATAACAGTATTTTAAAAAGTGCGTATTTTGGCCATTTTTGGAAAAAATCCCTGTACTATAGTAAGGGATCTTTGGATGAAAAATGGCCCAATTTCGACCTTTTTATTTTTCGACATAAATGGTTACTATACGTCAATAAGATGATTATAATGCAATATATGCGCATATATAGCAATATTATTGCATAATAACAGTATTTAAACAAATGCGTTTTTTGTCCATTTTTGAAAATTGCCAAATTTCGACCCTTTTATTTTTTTATATTTAACTGGTTGCTATGCCTCTAAAAGATGTTGATAATGCAATATGTGCATATATGGCAATATTATTGCATAATCATAATTGAATATAGATATTTTGGCCATTTAAAAAAAAATCCCTGTACTATAGTAATAATAAGTTGATATTTTGGCCTACTATATTATTTACTATTCAAATGAATTTATTGAACTTATATAATATTCTCTACGATTAAAATACATGCTGTCTTGACCTAAGCTTATGGTTTATATCTAATGAACATTACCTATTATGAAATGAATGCTGAACCACCGTGTCTGTTGATATTCTGAACACCGTAAGATATATTGCACAAATTCATTACCACTATCCACTGTTATAAATAAATACTATAGTCTAGAGTCTTGTCTACACTATCAAACTTTATCTGACAAAAAAAAAGTGATTTTCCCATATATGGACATGATTATGTCATATAACTACTAAATTTGCGCACATCACACTTTCTTTCAAACTAGTTTGATAGTGTATACAGAGCTTAACAATAAGTTATAAAATCTTATAAATACAGAACAATTATTAAATATTAAAGATACTGCAAGAATCTGTAATAAAATGCAAATTACTTCTGTACAATATTTCTTCCATTTTCTAGTCTGGGACTATTACTCGTTTTTTAACTGTTTATGCATGGAGCATCTTGTATTTATATTTAGTCGTTTATTGGTTATTTTTAGATGTTATCAAATTTTATATTACATATTATTCTATCATATACTTAATTCCTTTTTAGGGCACCCCTATTGTATGTTAGGGCACCCCTATTGTATGTTAGGGCACCCCTATTGTATGTTAGGGCACCCCTATTGTATGTTAGGGCACCCCTATTGTATGTTAGGGCACCCCTATTGTATGTTTTAGGGCACCCCTATTGTATGTTTTAGGGCACCCCTATTGTATGTTACGGCACCCCTATTGTATGTTAGGGCACCCCTATTGTATGTTAGGGCACCCCTATTGTATGTTAGGGCACCCCTATTGTATGTTTTAGGGCACCCCTATTGTATGTTAGGGCACCCCTATTGTATACGATACCTATCGTATGTTAGGGCACCCCTATCGTATGTTAGGGCACCCCTATCGTATGTTAGGGCACCCCTATCGTATGTTAGGGCACCCTATCGTATGTTAGGGCACCCCTATCGTATGTTAGGGCACCCCTATCGTATGTTAGGGCACCCCTATTGTATGTTAGGGCACCCCTATTGTATGTTAGGGCACCCCTATTGTATGTTAGGGCACCCCTATTGTATGTTAGGGCACCCCTATTGTATGTTAGGGCACCCCTATCGTATGTTAGGGCACCCCTATCGTATGTTATTGTTAGGGCACCCCTATTGTATGTTAGGGCACCCCTATTGTATGTTTCCCTCTTTGTTTTGTGGTTGCCGTGTTCAACTTTTACAATTTTGTTTACACAAATTTGAAATAATAAATATCAATATGAAACATCTAAATAACATCTACAAAAGTACAAAGTTAAATTTCATACAGAAAAATATTTACAGATGACACTCACAATCCTTGTAAATAATGTTTATCGTCGCAAATAGCTTGATACAGATGACACTCACAATCATTGTAATAATGTTTATCGTCGCAAATAGCTTGATACAGATGACACTGCACTCACAATCATTGTAATAATGTTTATCGTCACAAATAGTTTGATAAACGTAATTGCACAATGCATGATGGGAATGGTTTGGGAGAAAACGTCACGCAACGCGTACGCACAAACAACAAATCATGTACGTACGCGTTGTGACGTTTGCTCCCAAACCCTTCCCATCATGCGTCGTACACGCTATTTGCGATAAACCAATGGGTGGAAAAGAGACAAGTAAGCAAGGATAATAAAAGAGGTATGCCACAATTTTAAAAGAAATTGATCTTAGGTATAGTGTCACGTATTGTTACAAGCAAGCAAGGTATAATATTTAAGGTATTAATAGAAAACATAGTTAAGGATTAAAAGTAGATGAATGTTTTTACATTTAAATAACATATGTTCTTCTTGGTAGTTCAGTGCTCTACAATTATTATCTGATACCTAGAGCATGTTGATTTTTAACAACAATTATTATTTTGATAATTCAACGTGTACGTATTATTACAGTAATAATAATACACTGTGTGAGTTATTGCAACAATCAAATGTCTTTAAAATGTCTATTTTCTATTGCACAATAATATTCTAAAATTGAAACACTTACAATTACAAATGTACTTTGAAAGTTATACATTATTAATCACTCACATTCCTTCACATTTGTAATCGTGTTGCATTTAGACAAATATTTACAGCATACCTTATGATAGTACCACACAATTAGTCTAAGAATTGTTAATACTTCTTTTAAACAATACTGTATCGGTAAATCACTTGAATCAAAATATAAAGGTGTAACTATCTTGATCAAATGTAAAGCTTTAGCTTGGTGCAATTACTAAACTAAAAGATCTAATTTCCATTACAAACTCTGTGTATTTAATTAGTTTCTTAATAACGTTGATTGAAACAAATTTCATTTGACAACGATATTATCAATCTATAACATTAATTGCATATACAATATATTGAATCCTTTTTACATAACTTACTTCTTAAAATAGTGATGGTTAATAACATTTGTAAATAAATTATTGCATAATTAAAAAAGATTTGTGTCAAGTACCATAATATTACAAATATCTTACAAAACATTAATCACATACAAAATTGTAAGTTGGCTTTTGAGTTAATAATAATATGTCAATGATCTTACCTAGCGCTTAACGCATAAAGGCGCTTTACATCATTCATCTAGGTCACTTTTGATTTCCTGATCAGTTTTTATTGTTGTTTTTTGATCAAATAAAGAAATAAAATGAAAATTACCCTGGATTGGATCAAACACGACTGGAAACATAATGTTGCAGCCAGTAATCAGCGCAGTGCAATGATGAACATCCAGTCATATTATTGACTAATAAATAATAGTAGTGCCCTGCTCAAGAGCACCCGTACAAGATCAATAGAGTAGTCCACAAATATTTGAACTAGAATTGTGTTGAGGCATGGTTCAGGTAAATAATTACAAAAAGAAAGAAGTGAAAAATTCATAAATAAGACGAGGTAATAAATGTTATAAAGATGAGTAGCAGTAGCAGTTTTCTTTGTACAAGTGTTGTATCAGCACCACTGTATAAACACGGCACCTCAATATCATTTATCATGGGACATTTATCTTGTTGAGCTAAACTCTGTTTGTCATCATTGTGTGCACATGTTCCATTGATGATACGAAAAGCTCCTGTTCCAGCAATACTGAAAAAATAAACAAAAAACATTGTTATTTACAAATTATTGAAGGTCTAACCAGCAAAATTTAGTAAGTAAGTCTGTAATTGTATTAAAAAATGGACATATGGAAATAGATCAAATGTATGTTTTACTGTTGCAGAAGACACGAATTGATGTTTTAGATTTTTGTAAAACCATACAATTACATAATGTCTATAAAACAAGGACATTAGGTACAAAATAAAGTGAACAGGTGCAGATAAAGTGAACAGGTGCAGATAAAGTGAACAGGTGCAGATAAAGTGAACAGGTGCAGATAAAGTGAACAGGTGCAGATAAAGTGAACAGGTGCAGATAAAGTGAACAGGTGCAGATAAAGTGAACAGGTTCAGATAAAGTGAACAGGTCCAGATAAAGTGAACAGGTGCAGATAAAGTGAACAGGTGCAGATAAAGTGAACAGGTGCAGATAAAGTGAACAGGTGCAGATAAAGTGAACAGGTCCAGATAAAGTGAACAGGTGCAGATAAAGTGAACAGGTGCAGATAAAGTGAACAGGTGCAGATAAAGTGAACAGGTGCAGATAAAGTGAACAGGTCCAGATAAAGTGAACAGGTCCAGATAAAGTGAACAGGTCAAGATAAAGTGAACAGGTCCAGATAAACTGTGTATGAAAATCTTGCATTACAGTTATTGTTTCTGCTTTCATGAAGAAGAAAATTCAAGAAGTTTTACTTACGCATTTGTAATTTTACAGTTGAAATTGAAGTATTTAGTTTTTTCCTTGGTGTTGCGCCAATTCTCAATAACAAGCAGGTAAAGATTTGTCTTGGGTAGTGCTGACACATAATAGAAACCAGACTTGCACGGCCCTGATACATTCCCTGTTATAATTCCATTGGCCTCTGCAAATCAAAATATCATTTAATAATTAAAGAAGATCAGGTTACACACACAAACAGTGGTGTTTTCACATTCCATTGCGTACAGATCAACCTCAGAAGCGATTTAATTTGTGCTTTAAAAATATCATTTTAAATACAGCAAAAATGATTTGAGAAAAATAGGTTCCTTAGTCTTGTAGTAAATAAAAGTAAGCCCTGTTGCCATTTCTGAACGTAGGGAAATGAGCTGTTAGGAGCTCATTGTACTAAGCCTTGGCATTATGTGGTAGAACGTAGGGAAATGAGCTGTTAGGAGCTCATTGTACTAAGCCATGGCATTATGTGGTAGAACGTAGGGAAATGAGCTGTTAGGAGGTCATTGTACTAAGCCATGGCATTATGTGGTAGAACGTAGGGAAATGAGCTGTTAGGAGCTCATTGTATTAAGCCTTGGCATTATGTGGTAGAACGTAGGGAAATGAGCTGTTAGGAGCTCATTGTACTAAGCATTGGCATTATGTGGTAGAACGTAGGGAAATGAGCTGTTAGGAGCTCATTGTACTAAGCCATGGCATTATGTGGTAGAACGTAGGGAAATGAGCTGTTAGGAGCTCATTGTACTAAGCCATGGCATTATGTGGTAGAACGTCGGGAAATGAGCTGTTAGGAGCTCATTGTACTAAGCCTTGGCATTATGTGGTAGAACGTAGGGAAATGAGCTGTTAGGAGCTCATTGTACTAAGCCATGGCATTATGTGGTAGAACGTAGGGAAATGAGCTGTTAGGAGCTCATTGTACTAAGCCTTGGCATTATGTGGTAGGATGGCCAGTTCCTTTAATGCCACCTTATCATCCCTATTATTTTCAACCAGGTACTCATTTACAGCGGAGTAGACTGGGAGTTGAACCCTGGTTTCTCCGTATGACCTTTAAGTGTCCTAACGACTTGGCTACCCAACTCCTTAATGTAGTAAATAATGTGTGTACATACCTACAACACTATCATTAGCCTGATAACCAACAACATCTTGAATACATCCAAAAGAGTTTGAGAAGGAAGGGGTAGGCCCCTTGGTCTTGTAGTAATCATCCAACTCACCAGGTGTCATTGGTATGCCCTGCAGGCTCGCCTGAAACCAAGTAATATAGACATTGGACGCATTTATCACATGATTCATTTATAGTACTATTACAGGGGCGGATCCAGGATTTATGCACCAAAGAGGACGGAAGCAAAAAATAGGTATTTAGAAACTCGGACTGGGCATTCTCAAACCCTAAAGCACCTCTGGGAGAAGAGATTCTGTGAGATAGATGCAGACAGTAGTCTGGCTGTCAACGTAGCCATTTATCATTGAGTAACAATAATTATAGAAAAAACAAGGGAGCGCTAACATATAATATTAATATAGTCTAACATGGATATAATAAAATAGTTAATAATTTTATTTTAGTTGTATATCTATTCAGAGCTATTGCTATGGGGAATTGTGATAAATTGTGTCTCAACATGAAAACAAAATTGCAAATAAAGAGTTAAGAGTTGATGGTTATTCACCTTTGGTGCGTAAGGAGACACACTGCATGATCCTTGGAAATCAATCTGTTCTTTTCGTACAAAGAATTGGTGTTTGTAGATCAAGTCATGCATGACTTCACCCTCTTTCTTGCCAAGTGATACCCGTTTGTATTTACGTTCATCTAATGCTGTTGCTTCCAAAAAGTCTGTATCAATCACAATATTTGCATTCTTATCAAACAAGTAGCACCTGCAATGTTGAGATAGAAGGTTTTACAACAAATATTTTGAACTATCCAAAACCATCCTTGGGCAAAATGATTCAGAATGGATTCTAAAAAGTTGTGGTTTTTTTAGCTTACAATAATTCTGGTTTACGTTGTTCTCAGTTTAACTGGAACTTCTCATGTGTCTGACTCTGACCATATTTTTTCTCCTATTCTCATGAATACTGGTGGAGTATTACGTGTCTATTTAATATATTCCTTAGTTACATATGTTAGCTTAGTTCCTACTTAGACAAAACGCAACAACAATGCAAGTGAGTTGACCAATCATAAGCAACAGCTTGGGTGATCCATCGCATTGTGATTGGTCAATGCATTCAAGTGGGAAAGAAGCTTTAGTGAGTATATCACCTGTTTTATGTAAATGAGTTAAGTAGAGCTTCTTGCTACTGTTGACCTGGCATTGCTTGACCCTAAACTTGATATAATACTAACCGTGTTTGACAGCCTGGTTCTCCATCAGGACATGGGTATTTGGCTTCACATGAGTGGTTGCCATCACTTGCTTCCATTCGTTCATAAACAGCTTTGTGAAAATCATTGTAAAGAATATCCAGCGATGTGACAGCTTCAACTCTCTCCATGGCACAGCGAGGGCGTGATCTGTCGGTGTAACTTGGGGCATCACTTACATAGCAACGAGCTGCAAAAAAGAACATTTATAAACATCTGAAATTATAAATCTACAAATAAAGGATTTCTGACATTTGAATTAGTTCTTTGTCACTTACATGAAGCACAATCTGAGTCATGAGTGCAGACACAGCCTCCCATTATCAATTGTCCCTCATTGCCTTCACATTCTGATTTATTGCGTGTTTGCATTCCTTCAAAGATGGCCTGTGAAATGCTGATAATCTTGCCAGCTCCAGCAGCATCCATGTAAGCTGTTGATATGGATGTTTTGTGAGGACTTACAATCACACGATGATACCATGGACGTCTAACATAAAAATTCAAAGATAAAATATGACATTGATTTGAGATCTTGAGCGCTGCTTAGTAAATAAGGTAACTTTAGAAATATGGCAAAATGGTGATGACAAACATTTGGAGTTGATGCATGATAATGATGCCAATGAATTACAGACAATGATTATGACAACAATGATGTTTTTTTTATTTAAACATTTTATATTCTATACAAATATTGTATTCCTATGCAGTACTTACTTTGTAGGGTCATATGGACGACTTGACCTATGACCTGGATATGTTCTAAATACTCCACTACGGCAACCAATATATGTCCACTTGACATCCTTTAAAAGGTCAAAGTTACGCTTCTTCCATATTGCTTCAATCTGTGATGTTATCAATACATCCGCTCTGAGAAAGTTGATAAGAATGTACAGTAGTATTATTATATCAGCTTAAAAAGTTGATAAGAAATGTAATATCAATAAATCAACAATAAAAAGTTGATAAGAAATGTAATATAAATAAAATCAACAATAAAAAGTTGATAAGAAATGTAATATAAATAAATCAACAATAAAAAGTTGATAAGAAATGTAATATCAATAAATCAACAATAAAAAGTTGATAAGAAATGTAATATAAATAAATCAACAAGAAAAAGTTGATAAGAAATGTAATATAAATAAATCAACAATAAAAAGTTGATAAGAAATGTAATATAAATACTTCAACTACAAAAATTTGATAAGAATGTCAATCAATAGAGTACATAAGAAACTTGTTATTAGAAATATTTGTTTTATAGAATAAATAAAAGTGTACTGAGCTGCCTACTTGATATTCTTCTCAAAGGTTCCATTAGGACATCCTGGATTCTCATTTCCGTTCATAAACTCATGAGCCACCACCGTCTTCTGGCCTAAGTCATCGTCAAAGATGAACTTGTTTGGGTTACAGTAACATTTTGGTGCAAACTTTATTGATGAATGTTTATAAGTGACTGTTAATCCTTTATATCTAGGTTCTTTGTTCTTTATATCCATCAAATAATATAAAACTGAAGAAAATAACATATTTAAAACATTAACATATCTTAATCACTTTTTGGTAATCATGTGATGCAGTTTCAACCAATCACGTCACATATTTACATAGGTGTAATAACCCTTCATCATTCACCTCATGCCATTATTTGTACCATTCCACGAATATAAAACATTCATTATTTTCTTTATATAACATCTAAATAGATCCTGTCATTTGAATCAGATTCAATAAAAAGTAATTTAAATGCTTTTTTGGTCTAAATTAGTACATATCTCTCCAAAAATGTACTTCCGTCGTGCTACAATAGAATACACACATCACTCGTAAAATTGCGGCAGAATGGGCTCGCTGTTCGGTTTTTCAAGTAATGGTATTAAAAAAAAATTTTTTTAAATGTTCGTACACAACATTTTTTTTAAAGTACTATTTAACGATTGTTAAATAGTTCGTACTATTGCATGCCATGTGACCTACAATCATCCAATCAATTTATTTAGGTGTTATACAAAACTAAATAATACATAGGCCATTTTGTTCTTTGAAAACATATTTATGGTGATATGTTGTAAATAAGAGATTTTGTGTAAACAGAGAACTGGTTCCATGCAATTACATTAAAGGAGTGAAATGGGAAAATAAAAATTTCTGAAAATTATAATACAAAACAAACAATAAATACTTTTTCCGTCTTTTTTCAGACGTTTCCTAGCCAACGAACTGTTGTATTCGGTTAAAATGTTGAAAACACTCATTGGTAGAGATGACTTATCTTGAGGTTCATTTGAACGACGGAACGTCTACAACAAATCAGAAATAATGAAATAAATAACGTCTACAACAAATCAGAAATGAAATAAATTACATCATACATTGTTTTTTTGTAATATTTATTGCTATCCATAAAATACACAATATAATACATTATAGTTTGAAATGAACAAAATCATACAAAAACTAAATAATTATACAGTTATGGGATAGCAGAGGATAACCCTTTAAGCTGGGAAGCTTGTTATGGGATAGCAGAGGATAACCCTTTAAGCTGGGAAGCTTGTTATGGAATAGCAGAGGATAACCCTTTAAGCTGGGGAGCTTGTTATGGGATAGCAGAGGATAACCCTTTAAGCTGGGAAGCTTGTTATGGGATAGCAGAGGATAACCCTTTAAGCTGGGAAGCTTGTTATGGGATAGCAGAGGATAACCCTTTAAGCTGGGAAGCTTGTTATGGGATAGCTGCAGAGGATAACCCTTTAAGCTGGGAAGCTTGTTATGGGATAGCAGAGGATAACCCTTTAAGCTGGGAAGCTTGTTATGGGATAGCAGAGGATAACTCTTTCAGCTGGGAAGCTTGTTATGGAATAGCAGAGGATAACCCTTTAAGCTGGGGAGCTTGTTATGGAATAGCAGAGGATAACCCTTTAAGCTGGGGAGCTTGTTATGGGATAGCAGAGGATAACCCTTTAAGCTGGGGAGCTTGTTATGGAATAACAGAGGATAACCCTTTAAGCTGGGGAGCTTGTTATGGGATAGCAGAGGATAACCCTTTAAGATGGGGAGCTTGTTATGGGATAGCAGAGGATAACCCTTTAAGCTGGGGAGCTTGTTATGGAATAGCAGAGGATAACCCTTTAAGCTGGGGAGCTTGTTATGGAATAGCAGAGGATAACCCTTTAAGCTGGGGAGCTTGTTATGGGATAGCAGAGGATAACCCTTTAAGCTGGGGAGCTTGTTATGGGATAGCAGAGGATAACCCTTTAAGCTGGGAAGCTTGTTATGGGATAGCAGAGGATAACACTTTAAGCTGGGGAGCTTGTTATGGAATAGCAGAGGATAACCCTTTAAGCTGGGAAGCTTGTTATGGGATAGCAGAGGATAACCCTTTAAGCTGGTGAGCTTGTTATGGAATAGCAGAGGATAACCCTTTAAGCTGGGAAGCTTGTTATGGGATAGCAGAGGATAACCCTTTAAGCTGGGGAGCTTGTTATGGAATAGCAGAGGATAAACCTTTAAGCTGGGAAGCTTGTTATGGGATAGCAGAGGATAACCCTTTAAGCTGGGGAGCTTGTTATGGGATAGCAGAGGATAACCCTTTAAGCTGGGAAGCTTGTTATGGGATAGCAGAGGATAACACTTTAAGCTGGGGAGCTTGTTATGGAATAGCAGAGGATAACCCTTTAAGCTGGGAAGCTTGTTATGGGATAGCAGAGGATAACCCTTTAAGCTGGTGAGCTTGTTATGGAATAGCAGAGGATAACCCTTTAAGCTGGGAAGCTTGTTATGGGATAGCAGAGGATAACCCTTTAAGCTGGGGAGCTTGTTATAGAATAGCAGAGGATAAACCTTTAAGCTGGGAAGCTTGTTATGGGATAGCAGAGGATAACCCTTTAAGCTGGGGAGCTTGTTATGGAATAGCAGAGGATAACCCTTTAAGCTGGGAAGCTTGTTATGGGATAGCAGAGGATAACTCTTTAAGCTGGGAAGCTTGTTATGGAATAGCAGAGGATAACCCTTTAAGCTGGGGAGCTTGTTATGGAATAGCAGAGGATAACCCTTTAAGCTGGGAAGCTTGTTATGGAATAGCAGAGGATAACCCTTTAAGCTGGGGAGCTTGTTATGGAATAGCAGAGGATAACCCTTTAAGCTGGGGAGCTTGTTATGGGATAGCAGAGGATAACCCTTTAAGCTGGGGAGCTTGTTATGGAATAACAGAGGATAACCCTTTAAGCTGGGGAGCGTGTTATGGGATAGCAGAGGATAACCCTTTTGTTATGGGATAGCAGAGGATAACCCTTTAAGCTGGGGAGCTTGTTATGGGATAGCAGAGGATAACCCTTTAAGCTGGGAAGCTTGTTATGGGATAGCAGAGGATAACCCTTTAAGCTGGGGAGCTTGTTATGGAATAGCAGAGGATAACCCTTTAAGCTGGGAAGCTTGTTATGGGATAACAGAGATAACCCTTTAAGCTGGGGAGCTTGTTATGGGATAGCAGAGGATAACCCTTTAAGCTGGGGAGCTTGTTATGGGATAGCAGAGGATAACCCTTTAAGCTGGGGAGCTTGTTATGGAATAGCAGAGGATAACCCTTTAAGCTGGGAAGCTTGTTATGGGATAGCAGAGATAACCCTTTAAGCTGGGGAGCTTGTTATGGGATAGCAGAGGATAACCCTTTAAGCTGGGGAGCTTGTTATGGGATAGCAGAGGATAATCCTTTAAGCTGGGAAGCTTGTTATGGGATAGCAGAGGATAACCCTTTAAGCTGGGGAGCTTGTTATGGAATAGCAGAGGATAACCCTTTAAGCTGGGAAGCTTGTTATGGAATAGCAGAGGATAACCCTTTAAGCTGGGGAGCTTGTTATGGGATAGCAGAGGATAACCCTTTAAGCTGGGAAGCTGGTTATGGAATAGCAGAGGATAACCCTTTAAGCTGGGAAGCTTGTTATGGGATAGCAGAGGATAACCCTTTAAGCTGGGGAGCTTGTTATGGAATAGCAGAGGATAACCCTTTAAGCTGGGGAGCTTGTTATGGGATAGCAGAGGATAACCCTTTAAGCTGGGGAGCTTGTTATGGGATAGCAGAGGATAATCCTTTAAGCTGGGGAGCTTGTTTCAGAAGGGGTCCTTATTCTTTATCCAGAAAACAATGTACAAACTAGAGTAGTTACTACAAATAAAAATGATCATAGATGAAGAATATTTTCGTTCTCAGACAATTATACTTACAGAGTCTGTATCAGCAAGGCTAAAAGCAAATGAATAATCTGATTGGTTGAGAGATGTATAGTAATAAGTGGCGGGCATTATTAACACCTTCACACCGTCTGAAAAATCACCCTAAAATTAAAATATCTTGGTTAAATAAGATATATTATATAAATAACTATCTGTTAATTTTAACTGATTTGCTTTTTAATGTAGTTTTGCTGTTTATTTATGTATTTTGATGTTCAAATTGTTTTTATGGCCTATAGCAGTAATTTTTAATATTTTAAAGTATTTTTAACCAATTGTATACATATTTTGTAAATTGAAACGCAAATCAGCATTTTGCTGCCATGTTTTAATCTTTTTGCTTTGAGAATAAATACCAATGAATAAATTAAAAAAAAAAATAAATTAATAAAGAAAATGATAATTTGTCTTACTTTAGGAACTCCACGGACAGCCTCTTTTATGTACTTAAATCCACTCTTCCCCGCTTTCATGTCATTCTCTACTTGACTGAATTCTTCAGGTTTTCCATCTCGTTGTTCTAACTTTGATATGGTAATAAAGATTGGATCATCCGATAACTAAAATATAAATAAACACATTTTATTATTTAGAAAGGATTTGACAGTAATCAGTCATCTTTATTTTCATTATCAAACAGAGAAAATTTATATTTTAGGCAAATTGCCAAGGATAACCATAAGCTAATTCATTCACTATCCTTCTTAAAGGTGGAAATCCTGTTCGCAAGACAAACATATACAAGTCTTATTGCAAATACTGAGGTAGTTTCTTACCTTACTGCTTGGTTTGAGAAGTGGATGAAAGATTGTCTCTCCCTCCTTATTGATAAGAAATGCATAAACTGACCCCCACTTCTCACTTACAATCAGGTTCTCAATCTCATCTAGGGTTGCGTCAATACCAACCACACCTAATAATCTGAAACAAACCAATACAAAGATCATCCAATGAAAAATAATAATTCATGACCATTAGTTAGGACTGAAAAGAAAATTCTATAAAATTTATTTTAACAACCAAACTAGTGTATTTTGGCAACTGAGACGATGATTACCCTAGGTTTATCTATATAACCAGTGTTCTCTGTATCCTAATTCAAACTTATTACTTACTTTTTACTTGATGTACTAACAACAGGTATTGCATATGTAACCATCAAACCAAGACCCCAAGCATCCAGATAAGGACTTACTTTTTACTTGATGTACTAACAACAGGTATTGCATATGTAACCATCTCTAGATAAGGACTTACTTTTTACTTGATGTACTAACAACAGGTATTGCATATGTAACCATCAAACCAAGACCCCAGGCATCCAGGTAAGGGGCCGTCCAAAGACCTTCTTGCGTTACTGAGTTGGTGACAAGAAAATCAAAGTAGTCACTCATTTGCGAGATGAGATTTGTACCGTCCTCCAATTTGCGCATGTGACCACCATTGTCACATGCTAGTTTACCAGGGAACTCTTCGCCAGCAGAATTGGTCAGATAACTGAATATTCTGGTCTATGAACAGAAATGAAAATGTTGAAATCAACACATTTATTAACAAGTGAGAGATTAGTGTAGTCTTTAGAAGTTACTTTTTTTGATGTACCCATATATGGACATGATGATGTTATATCACTACCATATTTAAACATATCACTTCTATATTTGGGCACAACACAATTTTTCACTTCTTCATACCTGGCTTTGTTTTAGATAAAAAAGTATACACAATATAATAAAATGTTTACAAAAAATTAAAAATACTTACTTTTGGGTTCATGTTTTTATTCATTTGTTCAACAAAATCAAACACCTTTGTCCAGTTATAGCGGCAAATAGGTCCAGGAACGTATCCACTCCTTGTATAGTAACCTATTTATTAATTAAAATATGGTTATCTTAAATTGAATCATCAAATTCTAACATAGGTCTATATTTACTGAAATTCACATGAATTTTAAATTACAGATTAAACCACCAAATATTAAGATAACACATTAATAACTAGATAAAAGAAAAAACAGAAAACATGAGCACATCCTTGTAATATTTGAATTATTGTAGATAGGATGAAGTCAAAAAAAGAAAAAAAATTAACAAAAAAAGTTAAAAAAAAGAAAATTCCATAAAAGAATAATTTACCTGGACCACAGCGTACATGCTCACCGTCTGTGTCTTGACCGTCCGTAATAAGGACAATTAAAGTTTGACAACCAGTCCGCGAAGGACCAGTTAAAAGTTCAAAGGCCTTCTCAAAACCTTTCCTTTAATAAATACAGAAATACAATTTTAATGTACTATGGTTATTATGTTTTGGGTTTTATTCAAATGTACATACAGCCCCTTTGCGTAACCCCTATTCAGGAGACACCCCAATATAAGGGACACTTTGATGGGTGTACTGTGTTAAACTCTTTCTACACTATCTTTAAGAGACAAAAAAATGTGATGTGCCCATATATGGACATGATGATGTCATATCACTACCATATTTGAGCATATCACTACCATATTTGGGCACATCACACATTTTTTTAATAGTATAGACAGAACTTTAGTTTATACTAACTTGAGCTCACTGGTTCCTCCTGGTACCAAGTTCCCCGTCTTTTCATTTAAATCTTTACGATGTGCTGTTGATGCAGGTACAAGGCGGTCATCTTTACAGCTTAATACTTCTGTATTATAATAATGCCATCTAAACAGGAAAAATAAAGAAATATAAACAAAGTGGCTGGAATCCCCTTCGAAGGACAAGTCAATGAGTCTATGGAAACATAAAAGGATTCACAGAATGGCAAGTCTCGCCGATTCACTGCACCCTTTCTAAAAAAGTTTAAAATTAAAAGTACAATACAATTTAAATGTACATTACAGCAATATATATTTACATCAATATTGCAGGGATTCTAACAGAGAAAAGTTTGTTTTCTGTAGTCTTAAGAAGTCTAAAGAAAAAGTTGAGAAAAGTGAGGAAAAATAAACAATATAAATAAAATGTTTAATTAAACCAATAAAATGTAACTTACTTGCCAACCTCGTCCCAATGGCTAGCTCTAGCACAGATTACATTCACATAGTCCTGTTTTGTGAGCGTGCTCAGTACAGCATTTACCACTTGTTTGGTAATTTCAAATTTTTTGCCTTTCATTGAATAGCTGTAAAATATGGATGATATTAATTTTTAATTTTAAATGGGTAGTTGAAGGAACCTATTTTTATTATATTTAATCTTTTTTACACATGGTGAATGACTTCCTTGTTACTAATGGCAGTGTTTTACACTTGATTTGTTGCATTTCAGATGAACCAACAAATGAACAGAACCAACCTGCAGTCCATTATAATAACTACATCCTTGGGTCCACTCGTTGCTGCGATGTACCAAGGCCGTACTCGTGGGTCGTAGTCATTGTAAAAACCAGCAAAATTTGTGTCCCATTCACGACCTGGAAATGTCCACACCATCCCCTCAGAAGAACCAAAATATTGCCATCTAATGAAATGGATGTTTAAAGAAATCAAGGGTTCATATCAGAAATGAAAATGGATGAAACATTGTGAGTGAGAACCATCCTCAGTGGAACAAAAACACTGCCACTCAACAAACACAATACATGGTATTTAACACAATACATGGTATTTAACACAATACATGGTATTTAACACAATACATGGTATTTAACACAATACATGGTATTTAACACAATACATGGTATTTAACACAATACATGGTATTTAACACAATACATGGTATTTAACACAATACATGGTATTTAACACAATACATGGTATTTAACACAATACATGGTATTAAACACAATACATGGTATTAAACACAATACATGGTATTTAACACAATACATGGTATTTAACACAATACATGGTATTTAACACAATACATGGTATTTAACACAATACATGGTATTAAACACAATACATGGTATTTAACACAATACATGGTATTTAACACAATACATGGTATTAAACACAATACATGGTATTTAACACAATACATGGTATTTAACACAATACATGGTATTTAACACAATACATGGTATTTAACACAATACATGGTATTTAACACAATACATGGTATTAAACACAATACATGGTATTTAACACAATACATGGTATTAAACACAATACATGGTATTTAACACAATACATGGTATTTAACACAATACATGGTATTTAACACAATACATGGTATTTAACACAATACATGGTATTTAACACAATACATGGTATTTAACACAATACATGGTATTTAACACAATACATGGTATTTAACACAATACATGGTATTTAACACAATACATGGTATTTAACACAATACATGGTATTTAACACAATACATGGTATTTAACACAATACATGGTATTTAACACAATACATGGTATTTAACACAATACATGGTATTTAACACAATACATGGTATTTAACACAATACATGGTATTTAACACAATACATGGTATTTAACACAATACATGGTATTTAACACAATACATGGTATTTAACACAATACATGGTATTTAACACAATACATGGTATTTAACACAATACATGGTATTTAACACAATACATGGTATTTAACACAATACATGGTATTTAACACAATACATGGTATTTAACACAATACATGGTATTTAACACAATACATGGTATTTAACACAATACATGGTATTTAACACAATACATGGTATTTAACACAATACATGGTATTAAACACAATACATGGTATTTAACACAATACATGGTATTTAACACAATACATGGTATTTAACACAATACATGGTATTTAACACAATACATGGTATTAAACACAATACATGGTATTTAACACAATACATGGTATTTAACACAATACATGGTATTAAACACAATACATGGTATTAAACACAATACATGGTATTTAACACAATACATGGTATTTAACACAATACATGGTATTAAACACAATACATGGTATTTAACACAATACATGGTATTAAACACAATACATGGTATTTAACACAATACATGGTATTTAACACAATACATGGTATTAAACACAATACATGGTATTTAACACAATACATGGTATTAAACACAATACATGGTATTTAACACAATACATGGTATTTAACACAATACATGGTATTTAACACAATACATGGTATTTAACACAATACATGGTATTTAACACAATACATGGTATTTAACACAATACATGGTATTTAACACAATACATGGTATTTAACACAATACATGGTATTTAACACAATACATGGTATTAAACACAATACATGGTATTTAACACAATACATGGTATTTAACACAATACATGGTATTAAACACAATACATGGTATTTAACACAATACATGGTATTTAACACAATACATGGTATTTAACACAATACATGGTATTAAACACAATACATGGTATTAAACACAATACATGGTATTTAACACAATACATGGTATTTAACACAATACATGGTATTTAACACAATACATGGTATTTAACACAATACATGGTATTAAACACAATACATGGTATTAAACACAATACATGGTATTTAACACAATACATGGTATTTAACACAATACATGGTATTAAACACAATACATGGTATTTAACACAATACATGGTATTTAACACAATACATGGTATTTAACACAATACATGGTATTTAACACAATACATGGTATTTCCATAATAATAAGTTGCAGTGCTGATTTACAGTTCTCCTAGTTAGAAAAGGATCCCTGCCTCAAGTTAGTTTGAGATAGATGATGTTTATGTCCAGTTAATCATAAAAATAACAATATTTAGAGTGTATTTACCTTAGTAATGGATCTTTCTTAGAGTTACTTGTAAAGACCTCATCCAGGCCCTGGAACATCAGGATGGTTTGAATCGTCTTGTTGTCGTCTCGTGGCACTTCATCAGATATCTTTACTGTACTTTTTGTCATACTCACATTTTGTTTAAAGTAACTGTAAAGATACAAAAATACAACTTACTAAGAAGTAAGTTAAAGACCGAACTGTCCACACCACAACATTTCATTCATTTCATATTTCATATGCATCCAAAAGCAAGAAATGACAAGATGTATACAATATGATTGATCATGCTCATTTAAGGAGTGGAGAGGAAACAGCCGTGAGTTACAACCACAACACACTGAACCCTGGACCTTGGGATTGGAAGGAAAGCCTGTCAAACCAGAGGTTCTGGTAATTATCTAAGTACTTACGGGTTGAAAACCAGAGGTTCTGGTAATTATCTAGGTACTTACGGGTTGAAAACCAGAGGTTCTGGTAATTTACCTAGGTACTTACTGGTTGAAAACCAGAGGTTTTGGTAATTATCTAGGTACTTACGGGTTGAAAACCAAAGGTTTTGGTAAACGTTTAGGGATATCAGCGTCTTTATATTCATCAATGTCAAGTTCAAATAGATGCTCATAGGAATTATTAGCTGTAAATTTGCTGTGCAGATCTGCAATCTTTTTAACAATCCTCTACAAAAGGAACAAATATATTTTTTACAGTCAACACCCCTAGTGTAAAGCAGTGGTGCCCGCGTTTTAATCCCCAGTACCACGCACTATTCTAAAAATGTTTTGTTACAGTCCCAAATACCAGGAACTGACTCAAAATGTTTTTCTAGCAAATAATTCTTTATTAAAAAATAGACACAAGAATGTCACATACAGTACATCCTCGGTCACAGCTTGGACGACCAAGCAAATGCAGAACAAAACAAAAGTAATATTAAAGTTAAAGTCAAAAAGGCATAAATTCAGTTTGTTGCAATTTTTCTCTATTAAGTTATACTTATATATTGGGGAACAGGTTTCCCACGTGTTTCAATGGTATAACTACATTCCACCAATGACTTTTTACTTATTTTTAAAATTTAATTCGTAATTCTTACGTGTAATTTTATTTTTATTTACACAAAACACATCTTTAAAAGATGTGTTTTGAAAGTGGCTTAGATCTTCTTTTGTTAAAAAGAAAAAAAAAGAAAAAGAAGACGGAGATCATTCTACCTTTGCTGCTTGCTCTTTCTTTGTGAAATAATCTCCCAGAATTCCTTGTACCTTCTCAATAGTTTTGCTTCCGTTTTTAATATCTATTGTATAATTTGCAAGATCATAGAACTTTTGAGTCCACTGTGTTTGCAAGCCATCACTGGTAACCTACAAAAGAAAGATTAAAAATAAACCATTTTGTAATATATACTGTATGTAAGATGTATTGTAGGCCTGTACCCCAAAAACATGAAAAATGATATTAATAAAAAGATTTTTAATAGGACATTTCACAGCTTTAAGAAAGTTAATCTTCTATAGAAAAAAATGTAATGTTTTAATTTATAAAAACACAAAATAAACAGTTAAATTCAACTAAAAACTCATTGACTTCCAGTCCAGTTTTTAGTTAAATTACAGTTTATTCAGGTAAATATTTTTTTTAAATCCAACTTTTGGTCAAAGTGAAAATCTGTGACATTAAATTGGAATATTTCAACAACAAAAAATGTTAAACAATTATTTTTTTCAGGGGAACAAATACAATACATCTTTAAAAACACTGGCTTAAAAAAATAATACTATGACTGTTATAGATGACAAATAACAGCAATAATAGTATACAAGAACATTATAGTGTACTGTAAATTTCAAAATTAAGAATATTACTATTGATTTTTTATTAATATAATATTATTCTTGCTGCCAACACCAAAAGCATGGGTACCATTTTTTACTTTAAAAACAAAAAACAACATAAAATGCAAGTATTTTAATTTTTGTCTTTTCATGGTCCAACGCATAATAGAAAATTACACTCCATGCTTGTTGGAGTCACAAAAAGAAATTAAACAAAGAAATCAATAACACCAAGAGAAAACCGACAAAGACAATTAGAAGAAATAATACACAAAGGTGCCAATCCATAATAATTTAAATGATCGTAGTATTGAGTATATTGGTTCAGCATCTTAGAATTAAGCCTTTCTATACATCAATCAACTACAGTAGGTTACTAAACTAAAAAACACCATTGATAATAATACATGAAACTCATTATCATAATAAATTCTAAATTGACAGTTACCAATATAATGTGGTTTTATTGTAAGGTATAATACATGGAAAATGTGTATTACTAGCCATCACCAATCAATTTTAATAGGAAACATAGTTTTTTATTGCATTTTGTTGCTATGTGACCCTTTGATAAATGTGTAGCTAGCAGCAAAGTGGTATAGTGTAGAATTTCGCTACGCTACACTGCCAAAAGTGTTCACTGTAATGTCAAATATACTATAATTATAAATAACATGATATAACAAAATTGTAATATCAAAGGAAAGTAATACCTACTTGAAGTATATAATTCTGAATAAGAATGGCCCAATTTTGGACATCTCCGGCCAATCGTCCATCTTCATTTGACCTCGCGTAACTGTATTGTCCATATTGATGACCTTGAGAACTCAAGATAAGTACGAGGCTTAAAAAGCACGATAAGTACAGATATTTACTCATTTTCAGCCAATCACAATGTAGTATGAAATCATACATTAAATTTTAGAATCAATTGCTGTAAAGCTGCAAAAATTGTCAGCAAAGTTTATTGTTCACGAAACGAATGTTGCACCCAGTCACCTGACAATGGAAGGCGTCATGTGATTTAGTATTTTTACGAATTTCTGATTCAAATAATTGAAGTTGATGCTTTCCGTCGGATTTCAAGTGTGCAGTACATTATTTCAGATTCACTTTCAGCCAAACACTTAATTCAACAGCTGTACACGCTTGTGATATTTCAGATTCACTTTCAGCCAAACACTTAATTCAACAGCTGTACACGCTTGTGATGTCATGTGATCAGCATTTAGTATCCACTCATGAATTTGTTTTGTTTGTTCAAGTCTGTTGTTATATCATTCAATGCTTTCATTCGTGTTCTTACACATGCTGTTTACATTGATTTCCGCTCACTTCTGAAACCCAGTTCATATTCTTTCTTTTAATATTGATTGCCTTTCATACATTATAATGTAATCTAAGTCTTAATCAATTCTTTGTAATTTACTATTTCTAATGAGCATTATTGATGCAAGGGAACAAGACTTATTATCAATTATTTATACCATATGAACAAACTAATTTTTAACTGAATGCAAACAAAATGAATAATTAGTCCTTTAAAATGCACACAAATCTATTTGTTCACTGGCTCATTGATTAATTTATTAGCGGCTTGTTCTCAAATAAAACTACTTTTTAATAGACTGTATCATAATTACCACATTAATACTTAATAAATTTAAATGTGTTTATATCTAAAAAGAAATGTTGATAATTTTGAATGAATTGTATTAAATACCAGCACATTTATTCTTTTTTAACGGACGCAACAACATATTTTTAGATACTCAGAAGGCAGATGCAAATTTATTTGATAGACATTTTTTAAAGTGATTATGTCGATTCCCGATTCAACAAGCATGTCATAATGTTCCATATTATACTTTTCTTATAGAGAAATATTATTAATATTAAATATGCCTAAGCTAGGGCTACTACAGAAATGAACAATTTAAATATCGTAAATGCCAACAACTATCAATATCAAAATAGTTAGGTCTATGCAAAAAAAAAAATTAAAACAATTCTTTAAATATACAAAAATTGAATAAAATTAAAACAATTGAAAAAAATTTAAACAATTAAAAAAATACTTTAAATAAAATTTTGTACACACAAAATATAATACAGAGGCTAGAACATACTTATTATACAACACATTTCTGTATGTTGGTAATTGTTTAGGTACAACGTAGGCCTACCATCTACCGTCTTAATCTCATCTTATCTAGTGGTGGTGGGGCATCAAGGAAGAAAAGGAGGCGTCGTGGAGGAGACAGATGAAGAAGAGTGGTGGACTAACTGTGATGCTAGAGTGGACTTTAACTGGCATATATACATAATAAAATCTCTTTTCAGTGGTTCCTATTTACATAATAAACTAAGTATCATTTGCAAAATGCATAAATAAACAAACAAACCTCAAGAAAAGCTACCTTTTTATACGAAAACTGTCAACAACACCGCCGTTGTTTTGTCACACATCACTGCACATCAAATGAATGACATTTTTTAACCCAACCGCCAGGTGGCGTGCTACATCTTTACTTTCTGCTTTCATTTTAAAAATTCTCCACTATTAAAGATGTATTGTCCCCCTGAACAAATAATTCTTACACATTTTTTTGTTGAATGTTCTATTTTAATGTAAAATAATATTTATCCACTTTGACCAAAAATTGGATCGAAAAAAAATGTATTTACCTGAAAAAATGGTCAAATTGGCTGCCAGCCAATGGATTTTTGGTTGAATTTAACCATTTATTTTGACATTTTACAAGTGAAAACATAATTTTTTTTCGTTTTTTTTTTCAATGAAAGTGATTAACTTTATTAAAACTACAAAATAACATATTCAAAGTCTTATTTAATTAATCTCCAGTTTTCATGTTTTTTGGGGACAATACATCTTTAAAAATAATTCAAACCATTCATTGATCAAGACGGATTTTGGATATGTCATGGATTATTCTTTAATCCATGGATATGTTGATCAGCAACAAATTCCAGTGATGCCAAAACCGATTTACTATAATTTTATTCCGGGTCAAACTATTCAACAATAAGATTATCTTTTGAACAAATAGTCTACTGTAAAGCTCTATCAAAAAAGGTGTGATATGCCCAAATATGATAATCATGTCCATATATGGGCACATCACATTTTTTATCACATAAAGTTTGATATTGTAGACAGAGCTACGGCTACATACAATTGCATTTTTCTTCTGCTGGATGAATAACAAAATGAAATCCAATGAACACAAAATAATTTTGTACACAATGTTTTTTTTTATTTTTCTTTTTTTTTTTTACAAAAGAACATTCACAGACTGAACATACATACAAAAAGGAAACAGAACACATTTCAAGGTTGGTGTAACATTTGGAAAAAAACACAAAATACTGGAAAGATTAGTCATCTACATTTATACTAATTCTACTTTATAGAAAAATAACAAAATAAAACACAAATGTAATGAGAGGGATATTAAACAAACAACAAGAAATCTTCAAATCATGAAAAAATATGAAAGTTTTTTTTCAACAGAAAGATGCATAACAACTCGCCTGCTTATAAAATAAAACTAACATCAATTAACAAGTGGAACCGTTTACCTTACACACAAAGGCAACATTTTTCTCCTATATTTCATTATTAAATCAGTTTGCTTTGTAAATACTGTATTATTAAATATTTTGGTTATAACCATAACTCTTTCTACTTTGAAATTAATATAAACACAGGTTATCCTTTACCACATTTTGTATCACAGTTTCAATTGTCCTTACTATTTACATTATATAAAAATTAGTTTTGCGGAGGTGAATCATATCCTTAGCCATAGCACCACATTCCATACCAAAGACCAACATCACCTAGAATAAACAATAAAATACATTTAAAGATAATATTAACCTGAAAAAAAACGGTAAAAGAACATCAACTGAAAGCCCATTTTCAAAAAGACAACAGGATTTTGATTAAACCATTTATTTGGTCTCTTTTTTAAGAAAAATCATTATTTGTTCTGGTCACCTTTAATATCTATCTGCAGTTTCTAAAATTCTAATATTCATGTTTGTACATTATTAGGCCTACTGTATGTTTTTTTTTAATTCTTTTTGATGATTTTTTTTACCACGCCGTTTAGTTTTCATAGGTTTTTAAAAATGCCTCTCTATTTACAGCATTTGTGTAGATTTTACTGTGTAATTTGAACTATCGCCCTGATCGCGTAACAAAAATAAAACCCAAAAATTATGAAACATAGGGAAAACTATAGATTGATAATTATTTGAATATGTGATCAATAGAAATGTTTTGCCTTCACCTGGCCTTTAATATCATTAACATGTCTACACCACCATGACAAAATAATAGATATAAGAAGTTGTTATTACCTGATATTTAGGACATCATTTCCAAAATCCTTCACTGAAAATGTAATCAAAATGAATGCATATAAGATTATTATCTGCTATACAGCCTCACTCTATGGGCGAACTCTGACCTTTAGTTAAGCGTTATTTTAAACCAAGCATATGTATAATGGAGAAATATAATAATAATAAATACTTCATTTAAACATGGAGAACTTGATCATCAAATTTGTTTTCTATAAATCCTGCTGATACAGCAGTGAATGACAGTATCATTATTAATGCATACAATTATTAACTACAAATTATTAAATTATTTATCAATTACTATTAATTATTAATATCAAGTCATTTATTAATGTCTTTTACTATAGGAAATCATTACCTTGATAATATTGACATTATTAATGTTGTTAAAACAAAAAATAAAATGCTGATTGTAAAACTACATCATTTGGAGTAGCATAATATCTCTGCATATAAAAAAGGGTTGAAACACTACGGCCCTGTACTTCTATTTTATTTCTTTCTGTAAAAGTTGGAACTATTTATTCACAGATGTTTATAAACCTATGTCAGTTTTTAAGTAAAACGGCAATAAGAAATAAGGTTTTTTTTTTAATTATCTATATTTCAAATTAAAGTAAATTATACTGTAGCGCACCAATCTTGTACAATCCAACTTATTTCATTTTCAGTACAGGGGTATTTTTATGTTACTATGTTATATTATGTGATATTAAAAGCAGCAGAATCATAAAAAAGAATTGTCAAATTATCAGCGTCCTAAACTGAGTCATAAGTGCGAAACATTAACTAACTGCATGTTCATCATTTGTCTTCTCAGAGTACCATTACCAGGCATTTATTATTAGTTAATTTTTATTTACTAAAAATATTATTTAGCAATATCAATCTTGGTTGTGGTTCAAGGAGGAAACTACACAAATATGGAAGTGATGTGCCCAAATATGGTAGTGACATGCATAAATATAAGATAAGATAAGATAACTTTTATTGATCCTCAAAAAGGAAATTCATTGCTCGTCATAACAAAGAAAACACTATAAAATAGAAGTGATATGGCCATATACGGTAGTGATATGCACAAATATGGTAGTGATATGCACAAATATGGTAGTGCTATGACATCATCATGCCCATGGGCACATCAGTTTTTTTTGTCACATAAAGTTTGATAGTGTAGACAGAGCTTTAGTTTTATCCATAAACTTTGGTATAACTGGAACATTAACCTCTTTTTATCAAAGAGAAAGATTTACGCTCTTCAGCAAATGATTTACATGTAAGAAGAAGCAGCATATTTTGCAATGTGACGAGGTAATAATCAAATGTAGGTTTAGTCACAAAGTGTATCGTTATCAAGTCAGTCTTATGTTTAGCTTACGATTATAGTTCATGGTAACTTTTAAAATGTTATTTATTATTTTAATCAAGTGTGAAATTACTTTTTAAAAAACCTTTAAACTGCATCAAAAATTAGATTCATTGTTAGATGTACGAGAGTGTACATTATTCCCTTTTAAATACTCTGTACTTTTTCTTAAAAATTGAGCTCTTTAATTGAAGTAGGATTTTGTTTTTATCCTAAAGAGAAGCAATGATGTTATTCAGCAGTGGTCACTTGAATTATAAATCAATTGTATTTTTGTAATTTCAACAATAATTGAGTTACACATCACAGCAATTACACATCTACAGGAAATGTTGCATATAAAAAATGATTGTATTTACATGAAATACTGTATGCTTAGGATGTAATGGAATCTAGTCTTCTGTTCTCAAAACTACAATGGTTACTTTTTTTTAAATATCATTATGATTTTTGAGTAATTGTTTATCATAATTTATTTTAATGTTAATTTTATTTTTGAAGATAAAAGAGATGAAGAAATGCCTTCCTACAATCACACCATATTTGTATTTAATATTTTTTTAAAAATGAAGGAAAATTGCTGGTAAAAAAATGACAAATGTTGTGGGTAAAAAAATGACAAATGTTGTGGGTAAAAAAATGACAAATGTTGTGGGTAAAAAAATGGCAAATGTTGTGGGTAAAAAAATGACAAATGTTGTGGGTAAAAAAATGACAAATGATGTGGGTAAAAAAATGACAAATGATGTGGGTAAAAAAATGACAAATGCTGTGGGTAAAAAAATGACAAATGCTGTGGGTAAAAAAATGACAAATGCTGTGGGTAAAAAAATGACAAATGTGGGTAAAAAAATGACAAATGTTGTGGGTAAAAAAATGACAAATGTTGTGGGTAAAAAAATGACAAATGTTGTGGGTAAAAAAATGACAAATGTTGTGGGTAAAAAAATGACAAATGTTGTGGGTAAAAAAATGACAAATGTTGTGGGTAAAAAAATGACAAATGTTGTGGGTAAAAAAATGACAAATGTTGTGGGTAAATAATAAGATAAATCAAAACTATAAAGTAAAACAGTCAAAAAGAAATTGCAGCAGAGCTTTTGGGAAACACTAACCATGAGTATTCTGTATTAAATATTTATATTAGCAATGCTGCTATATGAACTACTGGTATTGTCTGGTTGTTTTAGATCTAGTTTGAGTAGGGCAGGAGGCGCCCAGAGATGATCCGGGATGACTGAGACACTACTGATGCTGACCGGGGTTCAATTAGACCGATCCCTGGTTAGCGAAAAATGCGTATCCCCTTACTTCGGTTTGAATTTTTTTTTGCCATGGTTGGAATCCCTTTTATCATATTAGTTTATGTTCAGTGCTTAGAGGTTTCACAACATTAGGCGCTATAGAAATCAAGGATATTATTAAATTATTTAGAAGAAATCCATGAGAATATAAAGTAATTACGTTTCAGCTAAAATAATAAATTTAATTTAAATTCATCAGGTGATTCGCACCAGGTGGATCAACCAATGTGATTTAATTATAGATTTAATACTTTAATTATAAAATCATTTTAATTCCATCGAACCTGGTCCATTGAGAATGTTTTAAACTTTGTAGGAAAGAATTAACTGCATAAATTTGGCGTAAAACCTTTATTACAATCCATCAAAAGTTAAAACCTGAACATACTGCCTTCAAATACAAATTGCTCATTAGCATAATGACACCTGTAATGTCAACTTACTAATAGTAATAAGCAATGTTACTGACACCTTCAGCGCAAGTCAACAGCATATTAGATAGTGACACTTGTATTTGACCTTTTCTTCATTAGCATAATGGTGGTCTACTCTATTTATGCTGATTTTTTTATTTATTCTTACTCACCTATTGAGGATTACTAATTAGCATATATACACCTTCAATGCAATACATTTTCATGCAACATGTTTCAAGTACTTGGGCAATTTAAAAGTAGACAATAAGTATATATCACTGATGTTCTAGTCAACTTCAATTGTCTGTTAAACTGCGCTTTTATTATCTAGAATGATGTTAAATTCTAGTTTCTTTGACATTTGTTTCTCCGACTTATATTTTCAAATTATTTCACTCAGTTAACAAAAAATTATTGAAGTTTCTAATTTAAAAAATGATGATTGTATTACACCTTTCAAGGCTTCTGTTGGTATTATTATTTTTTAGATAAAAATAGTCTTAATAAGTATACATGATTTTAAAAGTTACATTTCTTAACATTCAATTAAATAATAATCATTTCTATAATAACATTTAAGCTGTTCAGGGGAATGGTTTTATATTCATAATCTTTTAAGTTGTTATTGAAGCACATGTTTATTTCTTGATTTTAGTCTGATTAATAAAGTACCACAGATTATTAATTAAAGGACATTTATATTTTATAGGGATACACAGATTATATATTATCTGTATATTATTATTATAGTTAACAATATTATGAGCAACAGTTACATTTAACATGTTTATGTTTATATCTATTTACCTACTTTAATACAAGATCACTTTCACTAACACAAACTTACAATTACATTTAACATAATTAATAATTATAGAGCCTTACATTAATGATTAAACTTACATAATTAATGACTTATCTAATTAATGATCTATTTAAGTTAACATCTGACATTTTTAACTTAACTAATTAATGTGCTTATGCTTATCTATCACAAGACAATATCAATCTATTAATGTTTTTTTTACTTGTTTTTAATATTTTTGAACAATTATTTTATGCAGTTGCTCCAATCAATCCAAACCCCATTTGATACGAACATTATCTGAAACTTTAGGCTTTTATTAATTTTTTTAAACATATTTTAAAATTTTTTTCAATTTGATAACAAAAAATTTAAGGGACATAATAGATGTACTGAACAATGGACAATGTATGAAAATAATAAACAGTAGTCATGCGAGAGAAATGCATGTTATCTGGGTTTTAACAACCCTGAGTCAAGTAGTCGGATGCAAGCAGCCTACCTAGTGTACGGGTGAGCCCTGGCGTTCGTCTTCTGGGTGGTTGGAGCCTTTGTATGCAACATGGATTGACTCCAAGTGTCATCGCCACCTACAAGATAAAAACAAACAACACATAAATGTAATGGCCAAATTATAATAAAAACATTGCATTAATACAATTTAAAAACGTTTTGTTTTTCACCTGCACAGAATGTTCCATATCACTGAGGCCAGTCAATTATTAAAACATGTCATCTATCAGAATGTTCCATATCACTGAGGCCAGTCAATTATTAAAACATGTCATCTATTGGGTTTATGGTATGATTAATAATAAACACATTTTTACTTTAGTTTATTTGTGAAATGTTATTTCAATGTATTAATTTAATACTAAAACTAGCTTGCTTATTTTAAATGATGTTTAGTTTAATACTAAAACTAGCTTGCTTATTTTAAATGATGTTTAGTTTAATACTAAAACTAGCTTGTTTCTTTTAAATGATGTTTAGTTGTTTTATTATTATTAAGGGTAGGTGTGTTTACCATAGCCATCACCACTGCTTTGTATAGCACTGCCCGTGTAGTCCTCGTAACCGTAACCATCATTGCTACAAGGAAGACAACAACATTAATTAACATTTATTTTAAGTATTAGTTTAGGATATTAAATTTTAACATTTTTTTAAAATATATTTTATTTATATTTTATTTTAATACAAGTTTTGTACTTTTTCAATTATGTCAATCTTTAGTTATTGACTTTAGTATATTTTATTAAATAAAATAGACTGTTCAGTGTTATTGTAGCATACAGTATAAAATAGATTGTTCAGTTTTATTATAGCACAAAACTGCAAGTTTATGATACTTTTATTCCATTGAGATTCGGCGAGGATTAGTGATGACTTTCTTTAACTTTTTTCTGTAATTCAAATTATTTAAGAACCAAATTCTATTTTTGTGTGAAATTGTAAAAATGTACAGTATGATGTAACTGATGACATCAGTTTGTAATTTGTGTACAATTTTTCTTCTTTTATTGCATGTTTTTGATTTAATTAAAGATACATTATTATTATTTTAATATTCTTTAGCTAATTTATACATTCTATAACAGATTCACACCATTTAAAATATTTCTGTTTAACAGATCTTATACTGCGATTTAAAAATACTGTATTAAGTTATTTAAGCACTATTATAACATTAAAATGATATTTTTATCTTCAGTTTTTTTTAATTATTTTATTTTGGGGACCCATGAAAGCAGTGGTAGTGGAGGGGGGAGGTACGCTTATTTTACTCAGTGGTAGTGGAGGGGGGAAGTACACTTATCTTACTCACCCTTGTGTGTTATATCCGTCATCATATGACTGGTCGTACTGCTGGCCATATTCATACTAAATTATGTCCATTTAAAATAAAACAAGTTAAGACAAAATATTAATCCAAAATTATTGTAATAAAAGTTAATAAAATTACTGCAAACTAATTTGAATAGCAATTGTGAAATGGGTACTCACATAGTCATTAGATCCCTGATAGCCACCATGGCCGCCATACCCACCCCGTGGAGCTCCTCTTGATGGCCCTCCCCTCAATGGTCCCCTACCAGGTGGTGCTGCACCTCTCAATCCTGCCCTTGGTGGTCCTCCTCTACCTGGTCCTCCTCTTAATGATGGTCCTCCTCTTGGGATACCTCTTCCTCCCCTTGGTGGTGGTGCACCTCGCAGCGGTGGCCCACCTCGTCTGCCTCCTCTTCCTACGATTGGTTCTGAAAATGAGCCCTTTATCATCGCCATTTCTTGGATCTGATTTATTCGGATTTCATCATTGTTATCCTGACAAAATACAAAGTATAATAATGTGTTCAATAATTTGGTTTGATAATCATGCTATCAAATCATGCTATCAAATCATGCTATCAAATCATGCTATCAAATCTCTCCATAAAACGCACCTATTTCAATAGTTATTCTTTTTGTATTTCACTGTTTGTTTGTTTGTTTGTTTTTATTGATTGAAAAAGTGTGATGTGCCCAAATATGGGCACATTTTTTGTCACATAAAAGTTTGATAGTGTAGACAGAGCTTTACATTGTCAGACTCCAATAAAGACCACTCTATAATGTTCAATATTATTGTAATGAAAATGATGAAACTTACAGGAACAAGATGGTACTGGACTTCAGCAAGAGCGGTAGCCAGCCTCTGATAAGCCTCTACAACCTGTGCGTATGCCTCTATGTGGATGTGTAATTCATCATTTAAATGTGAAAATTTTGGGTTCCCTTCATTACGTAATGCTTCTTCCTATTTGAAAAAAAAAACAAACAAAAATTAATTAATTTCAGAGTACATATTGGTAATCAAAATGATTAAAGTATCAAAAGGGAATTTGGGTACAAGTATAGGTTGAAAAAAAAATAGGATGTTTTCAATAGGCTAGGAAATTGAAGAAATGCTGCTGTCTTCTTTTATGCAACATTCTGGTATTGGCAATTAAATTGTGAACATCATTGTCCTGCAATATTAAATCACAAAACAGAAAGTAAAATAAAAACCCAACCATTTTATCACACAAGTTTACAAGAGGCCTTCTTACCTTCTGTTTATCTCTCATTGACCCTTTCCCTAATATGGAAATTCTTGTTTTTGTTTCTTCTTGCATTCTCTTCAGGGAATTACCTCTTGGTCCAAGTAATTTACCAATAAAGTTGAACTAAAAGTAAATTGTAAACTTAAATGCTCATAAAATTACATTCAATAAAGCAGTTACTCAGTTTGTGAAAGCCTACTTTTGTGTGCACCTAAAGCCCTGTCCACACTATCACTAGTTTGACAAAAAAAGTGTGATGTGCCCAAATATGGGCACATTTTTTGTCACATAAAAGTTTGATAGTGTAGACAGAGCTTTACATTGTTTGTGGTATGTTCTACCAACAAATTCAACAATCAAACAATTTGACTTTAAAAAAAAGTCCAGATAAAGAAGAGTTTAAGACATAGGCCTATACAGTTAACTGATTAGCATACCTTTGGGTGTTCTTTTACAGGTATGCGAACCTTTGCTTCTAACCGTACTGGTTTTGTTGAATTTACTTCAATCAACTCTGTTGACGATGATGTCCTGATGATACTCTGTTGTTCACCATCGCCATCTGAAATTCAATTTTAAAAACTGGTTATACTATATAATATGGTAGTACATTTATAGATCCCACATAGAGGGATATTTTTACGGCGGCCGAAGTGAATGACGGCGCGGCCAATACCCACTGTATCTCTACCGATCCCGCCTCGGCCAACTCCTCTACCTATCTAGTTAGGCTTAATCTACTACGACTAGAAAATAGCACACTACTAGCATAAACTGTGGCCTTATTAGCTAGCTAGCTTTACCGGGAATAAATCGTAAAGACAACATTCTTTTACGTCATCGATGTAGGCCTACAGACAGACAACAAAAATGTGATGGAGGCAGCATGAAAATCCTGCTTTCTTTCTTTCTTCCACCACCACTACCACCAACATTAACAACATCCATCGTGAGCCATCGTGCACACCACAGACGAGACAACAAATGAGTGTCATTACTTCATTATTATAACATTGAAAAACATATTTTTCCTAATTTAAAAAATGTAATATTTACTTACCTACTGATTCTACCTTTAAGCCATCCATTTTTATATAAAATAAGTTAATAATACACAACTTTTTCACAATAATTGACTGAATTTAATAGACCACTACTCACACACGCCGTTAAAATGACCGGTGGCCTACTACAACACCATGCGTTTCTTGTCTATATACACATTTTAATTAATTTATTAATCCGCGGTTTATCATCTTATTTCCACTTTAGATATTACTATTTCAATACAATTATCTCTTTAGGCATATAGGCCTATATATAAATATGTAGAAAACTATATGCGTAATGTTTACTTCTGTTTCGTACTATAATAAAACATTTCCACTAATATTATTTGGACTATATTTTATTCGCAAAATGCGAATGAATACTAATGTATGCACTGTGTACTGTGTGAGCTGCTGAGAAAGAAAAGAAATGGTGCCAAAAATAATCATATTAGTCGCCCGCCCTCTATTAATAATACTCTAAAATAATCATCTAGTTAAATAAAATAAAATACCTTTTTTATAAATTCCTATATATAATATTTAAAAGAAACGAAGAATGAAATATATATATATATATCTATATATATTAGAAGAAAAAAAAACTTCAATGAACAGAACAAAAACTACATCTGCTATTTGTGAACCCTCACGAATGTTGAATTAACGTTTCGGACATTTTTTTGTTACGGTATTCAGTTAATCTTCTCTTTATATTTCGGACTTCATATCCACAAAGAACGGTACACATTAACAAAAAATAAACCATCTGTTTTTATTGAGATTGTCTGTACACAATTGTGCTTTTGAAGGCGTGATTTTATAACTATGCCTTTTGTTTGTTAAATCTATTGGCTGCTGATTTGTTTTATTATTTAATTTTGTGAATGATATATGTTATCCTTTGTTGTTACAATTCTCTTGATGATGGGCTATGTCCGAAACATGTTGGTTTAATAAATTTATATTGAGGCAGTTTTAACTTGTTTGATTTTTTTTTTCTATCTATCGAATCGTCTGATAGCATGGCATTGCAAAAGCAATCGATTATATACACTACAACAAAAATGGTTTTCGTAAATTGCTCCATTACCATTTAAAATATTTTGATTCAAATAATACAAGGCATGTCTGTAATACCATATAATGAGGACAAAGTAATTATAATTAATTATGATAATAACATTGCTTATTTGCACATGCGTACTCATCCAATTAAGTCCCTAAAGAAGATACTGGATTGACAGTACACAGTCACGTCACTCATCAATAAACATCTCTGCTGAGGAACCACGATTAGGTATTACACTCTGACGATATTACGGTTCTTTGGCAAAATCACGTCATTTTTTCTCATTTAATACAATATATTATATTCTGATATAACTGTTGACTTCATTTTTCGGCGGCGTTGATGCGAGAAGTGCAGACGTAGGCCTACTACCGAATCAATGTTACTTATATAATTATAATGCACAGATTGAATGTTGATGATCACCTGTTACTTTCTTACAGTACTGTATATTTAAGCTTATCTTTTATTTTTGCTGACATTGGGGGAAATTTATTTTGATCGGTGGTATACTGGTATAGCTAATATGGATTTCCCTTGCACTATCTTATAACGTTTATTTTTGCATAGGTTGCGTATTTCGATGGAAAGTACACAGAAGGCACCGATTACATTCCCTCACATCTCGTATACATCGATATCAAAAGATGTCCAACATCCCGTAGCAGGTCGAGTTACAGGTAACACTTATCTTCATTCATTCGATTATTCGTCTTTTAATTCAACATTTTATTCCGACCAAAATCAAACCAAGCCATTTTGGCTTGCTCAAAGCGAGGGTTTAGTTTCATAATCACTGCAATGGATAATAATATACCGTGCGAGTACCGTGCGAGTACCGTGCGAGTATATCGAACATAACATACACTTAATTTGAGTAATGAATCATAAACCCGATAGGCGGTGACTGCTGGTGACGTGTGTGCACTTTAGCATTGGGCCTATTAATATTCATTTTATATAAATTAATCTATTTGTATTTAATTTAAAAACATCATTTTCTTTCACAATACATAGGCCTACACTGATGTGTTAAAAATTTTTATCTAAGGTAACATTCCAAAATGGCTATGTGGTAGTTTCTTCCGACTTGGACCAGGAAAGTTCGAAGTTGGTAAACAGCAGTTTGATCACTGGTTTGACGGATTTGCCGTGATACATCGATACAAGATTAAGCAGGGTGCTGTGACATACGACCATAAACTAATTCAAAGTGAGGGATATAAAAGCGCTCAACGCTGTGGACAATTAACTAATGTGGGATTTGGTACCGTCACTTATCCTGATCCTTGCAAGAGTCTATTTCATCGATTTATGTCGTATTTTGAAATACCAGCAACCGATAATTGTAACGTAAACTTAATGGTTCTTGGTAAAGATATGTTTGCTCTCACAGAATCATACACAATTCAAAAAATAAATGAGCGTACGTTAGATACAGAAGAATCAGTAAGTTGTAGCATTATCAGTAAGTTACAATACTTACAGTTAGAATCATAGGCCTATACTTAAGTTACAATACTTACAGTTAGAATCATAGGCCTATACTTAAGTTACAATACTTACAGTTAGAATCATAGGCCTATACTTAAGTTACAATACTTACAGTTAGAATCATAGGCCTATACTTAAGTTACAATACTTACAGTTAGAATCATAGGCCTACCTACTTAAGTTACAATACTTAATTACAGTTAGAATCATAGGCCTACCTAGGCCTACTTAAGTTACAATACTTACAGTTAGAATCATAGGCCTACTTACTTAAGTTACAATACTTACAGTTATAATCATAGGCCTACTTACTTAAGTTACAATACTTACAGTTAAAATCATAGGCCTATACTTAAGTTACAATACTTACAGTTAGAATCATAGGCCTACCTACTTTAGTTACAATACTTACAGTTACAATCATAGGCCTACCTACATAAGTTACAACAGTCATAGGTCTACATTAATTCAGGGACGTATATGTAAGTTACACAGTTACGCTTCAGTTTAGGATACAGGAGCCATACTTCACTTAGCATACAGGTACCTATTAAGTAACATTTTCTCAGTAATACATTTGTATTTCATGTTTAGATCGATATTCGTAAGTATGTTCCCTTGATTGCTCAAACTGCGCATCCTCACACAGCCTCTGATGGAACTGTTTACAACATGGGTACTTCTGTAGATTATCGAATTCGATACAATATTATTCAAATTCCACCGAAGACAATAAAAGGTATTAATTGTGTTTATACTTGCTTGCTTGAATAGGTCAGAGGGAAGGAAAATATTCTGATTTATCCATACTTTATTTTTAAAGAGTAGCTGTAATAATATATTGTGTTATATGATTATTATTATTAGAGCTATACTATTACTAGAGCCCACTTACTATTAATGATTAGAATTTTAAATCATATAATTTATAAGGCCTAATAATAATGCTTATAAATGCGACGTTGTCACGGTGATATGTTCATTCCAACCATTAACATTCGTGACGTGAGGTGTTACTTAATTGGTGCTGGCCAAAACTGTCTTGCGATAAATAAATTATTCCACCACTATTTCTCCGCAACATCCTGGTATCAGGATTAGTTCCCACTTGGACGACGCGCGCAACAACGTCAGAAAACGCAAGTAATTTGACCAATCACAGGAATGGATTATTCGAACTGTAGCTTTTCAATGGTCAACTCGCTAATTGCGTCGCGCTTACGTAATTGTGTTTCGTTCTTGTGTGAACTAAGCTTAGAGCCTTGGCTTTCGAAATACCAAGATTTCACACGACGAATGTTATTTTCTCCATATACAAAGATATATTATTCGATGTGTATAAATGATTTGTATTGCAATCAATATATTATTTAATGGATCGTCCAATACGAGACTTCTCAAAATAGAGAATTAAATTCTTTTCTCGTCCACTGAAATATAGAGATAACAAAGGATTTATGATTTTAAATAATAATAAAACATTGTTTTAAAAGCATGTATGTTTATATTCATAGAATCCGGCGTTGGGGACTTGAATGGTGCTTCTGTGCTGTCTAGAATCACGTGCCCAGGAATCCATCCATCATACTTCCATAGCTTTGGTATAACATCAAACTTTATAGTGTTTGTTGAACAACCGTTAACAATAAACGCGTTCAGAGCGTTGACGTTTAGGTTGCTTGGTAACCCAATGGACTCGTGCTTGGATTGGAATCCTGCGAAAAGAACATATTTTCACCTTATTCGTAGGGACACAGGGGAGCATTTAAAAACGCGTTACTCAGCCAAAGCGTTTTTCACTTTGCATCATATCAACGCGTTTGAACAAGATGGCCATGTTGTTGTCGATATGTGTTGCTATGAAAATGTAGATGTTTTGAACTTTTTCAAGATTAAAAATATGAAAGCAGGATTTATTCCAGAAACTGATAATAAACCAATGCGATTTGTACTTCCCATTATGGAAGCTGAGGTAATCATAAATAAATACAAATACAAGTAATGAAAGAAAAGCTAGCTGAGAATTTTTAGAACATTTAGACGGATGTTACCATACCGTAACTATAACTTTCTCGTCTTTGGAAAAGACGTTAAGCCCTGTCTACACTATCAAACTAGTTTGAAAAAAAAAGGTGTGATGTGCCCAAATATGGTAGTGATATGACATCATCATGTCAATATATGGACATGTTTTTGACACATAAAGTTTGATAGTGTAGACAGAGCTGTATGTTTTAAAACTAGAAACTATGTACTATAAAGTACAAATTGATAATATACGGAGCATCCGTATTTTCTGAGGACAGAATGCATGGATGATTCTGAGCCCTTCTACTGAATGCAAAATATTCAATTGAGGAATATGCAAGTGCTGTAAAATTTGGAATAAGTTTTTTTTTATCATCTCAATTAGAATATTGGAACTTCAACAGAGCAACTGGTCACTTTGGCAGGAAGTGACGCAAGAGCCTATTTAACATCATTTGACCATGTGTACGTAGAACCAGAAATGATTTCGGACGTTTGTGAGTACACTGCTGTTGGTTGTTATAAATAGGGAAAATAATAATAACGCACTATTGGTATGGAATCTCTTTATAATAATAAATAATTTGAACCAAACCATGAAAGAAGATGTCTTAATCTCCATCGGTTGTTCAATTTATCTCAGACCACTGGGAGGTTTCTGAGTTCATAAAAATACAATTATGAAATTGATATCTACATTTGTTTTACAGCTGTGGAAGTTCCACAAATAAACTACGCATCTTATAACGGTAAACCATACCGTTACTTCTATGGACTTGGATACGGACTACAAACCGTAAGAATACTCTCGTACTTTTCTCTACCAAATAAACGTAGATCTTCAGAAGGAACTTAAGACGGCTACAAGAACAGAACAGAACATCACCTAACCATGAATACCGCAACTGTATATTTTATATGATATTTTCATGATAGAGGATGAATAAAGAATATTTGAATTTAAAAAAAAAAACTGTCAAATCCGTTCGCACCTCTTTTATCTCCGCTACTGACTACACCACCCATAATATTGCTGCAATTCCCTATTTTCCGATATAATTATGATTGTATACTTGTTTTTATTTAGTTGTTAAAAGTGGACATATCGACCAAGACCAGTACATCATGGAGGGAGGTGGACTGGTTTCCGTCTGAGCCGATATTCGTTGAATCACCCAACGCTCAGCAAGAAGACGAAGGTAAGTGTTAAACACCACTTCCTTTCCTGTCTACACTAACACATTTATGTGACAAAAAATATGATGTGCCTATAATGGACATGATGATGTCATATCACTACCATATTTGAGCATATCACTACCATAATTGGGCACATCACACTTTTTTTGTAAAACTAGTTTGATAGAGTAGACAGAGCTTTACACCTTGAATCATGTTACTATTAGTTTTTAAATGATTATTCGTTTTCTACAATTCACTTTTTAAAAATTTAATTATAGGAGTTATCCTCTCATCCGTGATTCACCTTAAAGGCGAACAACCACCCTTCCTATTAATACTTGACGCTAACACATTTACTGAAGTAGCACGAGCAGAGATTCCGGCAGATGTTGTCTACGGCATGCACGGACTGTTCGTCCCAGATTGTGTTTAGGACGTCACTTCTTCGCCGTCGTCGATAGCCATGCAAACCCGTGCTTGTAGTAGCAATTTCCTGTTCACATTGACGACATGCACGGAATGTTCGTTCCGGGTTGTGTTTTATGTTCACGTTGGCGTTCCAGATCATGTTTAGGACACATCTACTACGCCATCACTTATGATGTACTGTATACGTATTTATTACTAGCAGGAAAGTGAAATATTTGTTCACCTCCATGTTGAGACATCACTTCTACGAACTGTCGTTAACATTTATTAATTCCTATATTCTAAAGCACGCATCGATATTTCAACATACGTCTTCGGAGCACGTCGTCCCTGATATCTGTGTATTTCTGCCGTCATTTTAGAAGATACGTACTGTATTACTGTGCATATAGTCTACATCACTACAAGTTAACTTGTCTGTTTCTTATTGAATGTGTGTGCAAATAAATAACTATTGAGTAATAATAGACTGATTCTTTTCAGGAAATCAAAAAGGCAACATCTTTAGGACCCAAATAAGTATCCCCTTAATATAAGTATCTCCTGAATAGAGGTTGGTTGTAGTTGTGTTAAAACATATACTTCCTCTCTCTCATGCCTTTTAGTAGTGGGTAATTTTATGTGTGTTATGGTATGGTAATAGTTATTTTGTATTTATATGAATTGTAATTATCAAATCTTATTTATTTTATAAATATTATGATTGCAATAAAGATTATTTGAATTTGTCATGGGAATGCGTTCCTTAATAGCGGTTAGTTGTGTTAAAACAAACATTTCGTCTCGATCTCGTTATGGAAATGTCCCCTGAATATGATTCAGTTTCAATTTCAATTTATTTACCATTTTAATTTGTGAACATAAGAGATAAACAACTTATTTGGATATGTGTCTGCCAAAGCAGGGGCTGTACTGTATTAAGGAGTTGATTGGCAATGATGATAGTTCACGCAGGGGCTGTACTGTATTAAGGAATTGATTGGCAATGATAGTTCACTAATCGACAGCAAGAATGAATAACACTTTACAAATGAGCAAATATCCCACTCTCTCTTTATTGTACAATTTATACAAAAAGGTCGTTGAACATGGAATGAGAATGCATCTCAACAGTAAACAATGCACACACACAAAATAATACACTTCTTAAGATGAAGTAGATGATGAATGATGGAATGGCAAACAATATCTATGACAATCTTAGCTCTACAATAGACACACCGCAATTATGTGAGCTAAGATCGTTAGATTCTCCACTGTATTCAAAATGCATGCAGCAATATTTTAGGACCTGTACCACATCTATGCATTCAAGTGAAACCCCATTTATGCAGCATTTTAATTTCCTGAGTCTTTGAATCAAGATGTGGGCACTCTTGTCGACGAGGAGGAGGCCATTTTAGAATCACAAATTCATCATAGTTACTGTAGCCAATTCTCAGTACTGTATCTATAATTTTGTACAGTATCATATGCAAATGCTGTAATACATAGTCACGTATGTAGCACATGTGATGCCAGTATCATAGGTCATAAGCCTAACCTTTACAGGCGTGTGACACTGTATTACAGAAATTGCCTATGTTACTGGTCATACAATGCCATATGTAGAGATACAGTACAGCCAATCAGGTGGTTACTGTGTACAACAATATCATCATCAAAGTATCAATAGTGTATTCATGGATTGAACACAACTAGAAAGAGTCCATCAGAGGGAATGTTATCTGTGATGGGAACAAGTGATTCTGAGGTAGGCAAAACCAAATACTAATAATAATACACTACTGACATTTGATGAGTGTGTGTGAACAACCATTAGTAATAATTAGTAGTACTGCATTTACAATTGACAAAAATGTTTAAAAAATGTAAAATTAATAAGATACATTACAATACTATTGTAAAAATAAATTAAATTTTATAGCAAATTGATAACACACACATTATAATGTGACAAATTAAATGTTCTTGGTAATATTAAATACAATAACATTCTTAAAATTTAAAAAAAATAATAAAAACATACATTTTTTATTTTTCTAAGTGTTGCAATAACTTCGAGGCGGTGAGGTAGTTATAATTTTCCTTAGAAAATTGTTTTAAAACAAAATATAAAAGCAGCAATGTTTGTAACATCAAATGCAGATTACTGATTTTAACAAATACTTGTTGATTGCAATCAAGTACATGCTTACAACTTAGCTACTGGTTTAGAACTTAAGTACATGCTTAGTACAGTACTTAGATACTGGCATATAGATCTAACACTTAGGTACTGGTTTATACATCTACACTATCAAACTAGTTTGACAAAATGTGAATTTTTTGTCACTTTGATAGTGTAAACAGAGCTTTATGTACTGGTTTATATAACTAATGCATGTGTAAACAGATAACTACAATATTTTTCCTGGAATTCATGTAAATGCATTATTAAGTCAATGTAAATTAGGAGCCCTGATGTTTGACATAGAAGGTCTTAATTCAACAAGTGTATTGGAAGACTTACGAGCATTTACTGAGCAACAACATTAAAGCAACAATGTTAAAGTTGCTCAGGTGACTTTAGTAAGTAGTAAACAATATCTCTTGAGTACACCATTAATGTGACCAGCAGAGTATGTTGTATTCAAAGAGGTCTTTATTCAACTATTAATGTTGCTTAGGCCAAATAAAAAAAATTATTTTCACTTCCAGGATTTGAAATTCTTTTCTGACAAGAGGCTTTAATAGCTATTGTGATACGGCTTTTGGGTGGATATACCATTTGCAATATATATATATTAGCAACCGTTTAAACATCTTGGGACACGTTGGCAATCACAAAAGATTCTTTGAATAGTTTAAAAATAAAAGTATTACAATCAAAGAGGGAGAGAATGCAAAACACATAGCAATAGGGGTTTCAGTACTGATGATGGATTGTACATATTAAACAAAGACAAACAAAAGACTTTTTCTACACCTGATAATTGTCTATAAATAAAAATAATTTCCAAGTGAACACTAAAATAAATAATAACTGAAGTACTTGCAAGTTGAGGACAGGTTATGTTTGTATCATCTGGCTAGTTTTAAGATCTCATTCTCCATAGCCTAAAAGGTAAACAAAATGAGTTAGCTCAGAAAAATCACAATCACAAAAAAACATATGATTTGTATAACTTTATTTATTTTTTATTCAACCTTATTTATAGAGGGTAACCCTGAACAGCATATGCTGACAATCAAGGGGCCCTCATGATGAGTACGACAGTGGCTGTGTGTATACTAGTATACCAGGGAAACCCCACTCGTCTCAAAAGATGTAATAGGTTCTTTATATACGGTTTATAGTCCTTATCGGAAAAGACTCGTTCTACCACCAGAACTACATGGAGCGAGTGTTTAAGGTTAGCTTGTAACTCTGGAAAAGACTCGTTCTACCACCAGAACTACATGGAGCGAGTGTTTAAGGTTAGCTTGTAACTCTGGAAAAGACTCGTTCTATCACCAGAACTACATGGAGCGAGTGTTTAAGTTAGCTTGTAACTCTGGAAAAGACTCATTCTATCACCAGAACTATGGAGAGAGTGTTTAAGGTTAGCTTGTAACTCTGGAAAAGACTCGTTCTACCACCAGAACTACATGGAGCGAGTGTTTAAGTTAGCTTGTAACTCTGGAAAAGACTCGTTCTATCACCAGAACTATGGAGAGAGTGTTTAAGGTTAGCTTGTAACTCTGGAAAAGACTCGTGTCTACCACCAGAACTATGGAGCGAGTGTTTAAGGTTAGCTTGTAACTCTGGAAAAGACTCGTGTCTACCACCAGAACTATGGAGCAAGTGTTTAAGGTTAGCTTGTAACTCTGCAAAAGACTCGTTCTACCACCAGAACTATGGAGCAAGTGTTTAAGGTTAGCTTGTAACTCTGGAAAAGACTCGTTCTACCACCAGAACTACATGGAGCGAGTGTTTAAGGTTAGCTTGTAACTCTGCAAAAGACTCGTTCTACCACCAGAACTATGGAGCAAGTGTTTAAGGTTAGCTTGTAACTCTGCAAAAGACTCGTTCTACCACCAGAACTATGGAGCAAGTGTTTAAGGTTAGCTTGTAACTCTGGAAAAGACTCGTTCTACCACCAGAACTACATGGAGCGAGTGTTTAAGGTTAGCTTGTAACTCTGGAAAAGACTCGTTCTACCACCAGAACTACATGGAGCGAGTGTTTAAGGTTAGCTTGTAACTCTGGACATATTGTAATCATACAAAAAGTTTGTGGTGATCCAATCAAATTAAAACCCACATGTTTTTAAAATTCATTTAAACTTTATAAAGAGCATACTCACGGAAAGAGAGATACCACATCAAATATCGGAAATGAACTTACCTGGGTTAAGTTTGTTTTATCGTAATCCCTACGATGGAGGTAGATACACTGACTGAGGGAGCTGTGTAACCTTTCTAGTCTGCTTACTGTATAGTTGACAGTCAAACTGACAGCCAATTCTAACAATTTCTGTAATTATTAATTTTTAACAAATAGGTTTATAGGTTTAAACAAAAATTTATTAATAATCCTGCCCATGACGGAGGGAAATGGCAAAAAATAGTAAAAAGCATCAATGTAAGCTTTTCGCAAGGTAAGATGGATGATGTACAGCTCTGTCTACATAATGTGATGTGCCCATATATTGACATGATGATGTCGTATTACTACTATATTTGGGCATATAACTGCCATATTTGGGCACATAACGCTTCAGAGCTTTACATTTGTTTGTGCAATTGTTCAATTAATTGTATTTACAGGACCCTTATAGGAAGCTGTTTTGGTCCTTCTTCCATGTTCCATTGCAAAAATGTTTTATTCCCAAGTAAATTTCCAAATGCAATCAATATACCTGTAATTTGGCAACATCAACAACCAATTCTGGTAAAGGTTCTTCTAAAATCTGCAGCGCCCTCTGGGCTGTTTTACTAGCCCCACGAGACCTAGTCATACGTACAGTTATTGGAGTCACTGAAAATAATAACAATAAACGTGATGCCGTTATGGACCTTATTGAGGAAGAACATACAGAAGATGTATTGTACGCTATTTTGTAGTTTTAATAAACGTGATGCCGTTATGGACCTTATTGAGGAAGAACATACAGAAGATGTATTGTACAGTATTTTGTAGTTTTAATAAAGTTAATTACTTCCGTAAAAAAAAAAAAATATTTTCAGTTATAAGATGACAACAAAAATGGTTTAATTCAACCAAACACACATTTGCTGGCAGCCCATTTGACTATTTTTGCTTTAAATTACAGTTTCTTCAGATAAATACATTTTTTAAATCCAATTTTTGGTCAAAATGGATAATTATGTGACATTAAAATGACATATTCAACCAGACAAGACAATACATCTTTAACAAAAGTGTAATAACTATCAAAAATCATAAATGAAATTCAAATAATGAAGCCAATTACTGACCATGCTCAATGTCTTCTAATTCTACTTCTTCTTCTTTATTACATTCCGTAGACTGTTCTTCCTTCTCTGATTCTTTATCACATTCCTCATTAGGTTCTTGTAATATTTCAGGTCCATTTGTTACAATTGCAGTATCAACATCCTGAATAGGGTGTAATATTGGTGGCTCAGCACCACTAGAGTGTGACGACATCTCAGCCTCATTAAGTTCAACTGTTCCATTCTCACACACAGTGTGTGGTTCATTCTCACGCACAGTATGTGGTGGTTCAATAGCATTTGCACTTTCTGGTTTATTCTCCCTAAGAGCCTTTACGGGACTCACGGCAGACGGTCTACGTAGATTTCTAAATCGCGTCCTGTGAGGGCGTTCATTATCTGTATCTTCCTCCTCTTTTTCTTCTGTATCTTTTTCTTCGTTTGTTTCCGTTAATTTTCTTTTTCTGTTTGATGGTATAAATCCGCGAGCCCATGCAGAACGCCGTCGCCTTTTTCGACGCATACCGCTGCTTCTCAATTCATATTCATCTGTCAACACATCTGACATAGTGGGCGTGTCCTGAGAAGCTGGTGAATACGTACGTGCATGATTCATTAATCGGTTTACAGAGGTCTTTTTTTTAGGCGAAACTCGGAAAAAATCTGGTATATGCTTAGTGGGACTATCACCTATAATGTGAAAAATTAACAAATGCAAGTTGTTTAACGCATTCAATATAATTGCAATAAGTTCATAGAGAGGAAAGTAATGTGTCGATAGGGGGCAGAGGTTGGTTAAGTTTCTTCTTTACTTTTACTCTACACCTCTGTTCAACTACATTTGGTATGTAGACAAAGTGAAAGGATAAATCAATTAACAAAGCAGATTCCTGTTTACTTTATATTTGACAGTATTGTTGAAAAGACCTACACTGTTTCAGGCAGAAGAAAGGCAACTTTGGTTCTCATTTCGAGTCCTCAAAGATTTGAAAGGTGAAATGACGGAATCAGGTGCATGTTAAATTCAAATAAATGTTACCTCTGTTTTTTCTGGATTGCATGATGTCAACACATGACTTTTCAAATTCTGAGTTCATCTCAACGTCTATTATAGCATAAGCTGTGTCTTTCAACTCACATGCTCTGAATCTTATAATCTTATCTGAAATAACAAATGTGCTAGTCATTTGTACATCATTAGAAAGTTTAAAATAATCAGTCTTATCAATTCAATTAGGTTCAATCAAGGGGCAAAGGATCTGGTGGATAAGGAACAATAAACCGGTCCAGTGCATCTAGCTCATGTGTACTTTAAAGAACCTAGTACATCTTTGGAGACAAGTTATTTGCAATAAATGTTATTGAAAGACGCTGCTGTACCAACCTGCAGGATTTCTGTCTGGATTATACTCCAGTGCGTTGCTACAGATAAGGTCAATGTCCTCTAAGAACTGTTTTGCACATGTGTATTTCTTCATGTTAATCTTTGACATCATGGTAGCTAGATCCATCGGCTTCTTTACAACTTCTTCATAGTCAGGAACCTACAAATAGAAACATTTAAAATTAAATTTTTCATGTTAATTTTGAACATCAATGTGAATGCAATAATATTTTTCATGTTAAATTTTACATCATATAATTAAATGGCTAGATTCATTTATTGATTTTACATCATATAAATGGCTAGATTCATTTATTTTGCTCTAGAGCGATTGATGTTTCCAAACTAGAAAGTGATGTTTCTTTTATTATTTATTTCAAGCCAACAGTGTAAAACACCAATAAGTTGAAAATAAAATAACTAAACTATAAATATAAGCCAATATAAGTACAAAAATGTAAATAAGATTATTTAAATAATTTCATTAATAATACATTTTAAATTGAAAGAAATTACAGTTAAAGATATCTAAAGAATTATTTTTTTCAAGACATGAATTGTACAAAGACGAGAGTCTACAGAAAATACCATTTTTACAAACATTGACACGAGTTAAGAATAAAGTATTACCTCTTCTGGATCTACAGGGTGAGCAAATACCCTAAATTTCTTTTCTTTGGCAAGTCTAGACACCACATCACGTAGAAACAATCGTAATTCTCTAAGCTGACTCTCCTCAAATTTCTCAAGTCTGTCTAGTTCAGTTTGGTTCATACCCTTTGGTTCAGGGGCTGGGGCTACAGGCAGTTCTATCAAAGCCCTTGTTGCTGCTTTCTTCTTTCTTGGAGGTGCTCTGGCTGCCTGGTGGATTATCAACTCCTTCAAAAATTCTTTCCTTTCTGCTTCAGTTGGATATTTTACCTGGAATTTGGTCCTAAATAATTCATCAATCTGAAAAAGACCCGGTAAATATTACTAAACAAAAAAAAACTAATTAAATCTTTGCTAAGTTGCTGTTAAAGATTTCCGTTTTATTTTGAGAAATAAATGTATTTTAAAGTGAATTGGTCATAATATTGATATTAGGGAGGTTTCGCAACCTTACGAATACGATAACGACAACGGATACGTCACGCACACGTATTCGTTTTTCATAAGCCAGTAAAAATCTGTTTCGCATGGCAACGAAAGTGAGGGCGCCGTCCAAAATATGACTGCGGTAAATTTGAGCGAAGCGCAGGTACGTGTTGCTTGGTGCTTAGCTGCCTAGGCCTAGCGTAACATCAAAGCAAGTGAAGACTTTAAAAACTGCTATTTATCAAAATTGACCTGGCATTTTAGTAAATTACTTTAATAAATTACTTTAGTAAATTACTTTCAATAAAGGTATAATTATATTATAGTCATGAATCATTCCTGATTCAAATGCAAAACGTGCAAAATAGATCAAAAACTATACTCGTTTTGTAGTTACGAATATGACTGGTGATATTCGTCAACACGAATACGCTTTTTGAATATGAAATGGGGATCAGCTCAAAAGTTTCACAAATGTGTGACGTATCCGTTTTCGTTATCGTAAGGTTGCGAAACCTCGCTATTACTGTCCAGGTTGCAAGGTATTTGTTTACATTTGTAAGTTGCTTAACTTGTCTAAAGTCAATAAGCAGTGTGTTTCTAAAGCCAGTTAACATTGCTAAACATATGATAAAATGAGATGTGCCCATATATGGACATGATGATATCATATCACTACCATATTTAGGCACATCACACTTTAAACTAGTTTGATAGTGTAGACAAAGCCTTACCTCTTCTGGGATGCTTTCATCACTTGATTCAGACGTAGCAAGTAACAAGATGGGTGTGGTTGATGGTAGATCTTCTAGCAAAGTAAGGAATGTTGCTTTCATGGTTTCTGTACAAGCTGACCACCACTGTACAACGTGGGGCAAGTATATTACACTTGGGCAAGTCCGTCGCGCTTCACGAAACACCTACAGAATACAACCACCATCCATTTTTAGTTTATATACTTTGGATCATTCCATTTTTAGTTTATACACTTTGGATCATTCCATTTTTAGTTTATATACTTTGAATCATTCCATTTTTAGTTTATATACTTTGGATCATTCCATTTTTAGTTTATATACTTTGGATCATTCCATTTTTAGTTTATATACTTTGGATCATTCCATTTTTAGTTTATATACTTTGGATCATTCCATTTTTAGTTTATATACTTTGGATTATTCCATTTTTAGTTTATATACTTTGGATCATTCCATTTTTAGTTTATATACTTTGGATCATTCCATTTTTAGTTTATATACTTTGGATCATCCAAAAGAAAAAAATTCATGAATACTATACATAGATCCAGATGAACCTTCATACTTTACATTATTTTATGGTTAATTGTACATGTGTATTCATTGTATAAGAGACAGTTCAATTAACATTCTACATATAGCCATACAAAGCATTATTTTAAAAATTCATTAAAATCATACCCTTTTAGCAAGTCATATATTAATGACGTATACAAAATAAACTAAGACTACCTACATATGTGACTAGTGCCTTGAGAACATTTAATAGAGTAAAAAATATTTTTCAAGTTGTTATAGATTTAAAAAAAAAATTATATTATTTTACCTGAGCACATGATTCTTCTGGGGACTTGGCAGTGACAGCATACAGGGCTGGCAGATCTAGACAGTGAACTGGTAAATGCTCCATATTATGTAGTAATGCTGGCGCTAAATGTGAACTTTGACCCAAGTGACGTGATCCTGTTATCAGGATTCGAGGTTGGTATGTTGATGGGGTGTTATAGGCTGATCTGTAAGAAAAAAAACAACCCAATATTTCAAATATAACTGGAATAAATATATGATTATATGTTTATAATACAATACCAATTTCTCACACACAGTAAGTGAATGTGAAACCAGATTTCTTGATGCCTGTAAAAATCTCTGAATCATTTAAAATCTTCCGAACAGACTTACAAGGCAAAATTAAGAAATGGGTTAATTGGTCCATTGAGTTCAGTTGTTGACCTATGACCTTTATTGTTGTCATATATACTAGGAGCATCATCATCACTGTATTCATCATCATTCAATAATGCCATGGCAACACTTGATGCATCTGAAGAACCTGTAGATATTGAAATAAAAATAAAACAATTTATTATTTTAACATTATTTCTTCTTCTTTCTCTTCTCAAATGTATTATGAAATAATAATAATTTATATTAACAAAAATATTTGTTTTGTAATTGTTTTACTTTATTCACATTAAAAAAGTGGTCGAAAAAATAATTTATATAAAAAGTGAGTGAGTGGCCGAGCGGTTAAGACAGTGGAACTGTAATTACATAGCCATAACATCGGCAGGGGTTCGAGGCTCACTCACTCCATGGTTCTGGTGGTAGAACAAGTCTTCTCGGTTAAGGACTACAAACCGTAGGTCCAGTGTACAGATCTAGCTCATGTGCACTTTAAAGAACCTAGTACATCTTTGGAGACGAGTACGAAGAGGTCGCCCAGTATAAATAAAATATTTCAATTCAATTCAATTCAATAATACTAAAACTGGTATGAAAATTATATTATTATTACCAATGTCATGCATTCTTGTATACGAAAATAAAATGGAGAAACAGTGCTTACCCTTCATATCAAGACCAGATCTTTTTTTCCATGACTCTGGGAAAACCTTACGTGTAAGATCTACAAGTTGTTGTAGACTACATTCTAGCAGCGGCCTTACAACAACCGATAAAGCTCTACCGGGAGAACTGACCGCCCTCTGTGAAGCGGGTACAATGATTTGCATAGCATGGTGGAAATCTCTTGCAGTGATCTGTATTTGGTTGAGGTCTAATTGTAGTTTTTCTTTGGATGCATAGATTTGTGGATACTGACGTCTTAGAGCTTGTAATGCAGCTTCTGTACATAATGCCTTTACATCAGCACCACAATAACCTGCAATAATAAACACATTAACATATTAAGTACAATAACATATTAAATACATTATCATTATTATTTTAAATACATTAGCATATTAAATTTAAAAAATGTGAAAAGAATTATAAACAAATGATTGTCGGCAACGTTTATCAACAACTCACCAACTGATTTTTCCGCAACCTCGTTGATAAACCTTTCAGATAATTTGGGATTCCAATCTTTGGTATGTATTGATAGGATTTGACTGCGAGCCTGGAATAGATTTGTAAAAAATAAGTAAAATGTGTATTATCATATCTATAGGATTTGACTGCGAGCCTGGAATAGATTTGTAAAAAATAAGTAAAATGTGTATTATCATATCTATAGGATTTGACTGCGAGCCTGGAATAGATTTGTAAAAAATAAGTAAAATTTGTATTATCATCTATTTGGCATCAATAACTAGTGTATTAGTTTAAAATTTTTTGGTTGTTATGCTACGATTTTACTTTATTTAATTTATTTATGTTGTTACCTCTTTTGAAGGAAGTGGAAACAGAAACTCTCTGTCAAAACGTCCCGGTCTTCTCAATGCGGGATCAATAGAATCAATCCGATTGGTGGCGCCTATCACGACAATCTCTCCCCGACTATCAAGCCCATCCATTAATGCTAGCAATGTTGACACAATGGAGCTGTGGATTTGGTCCTGTCTACTGGAACGTACGGGAGCTAATCCATCAATTTCATCAAAAAATATTATTGCAGGACGCATCGTGTAGGCCTAAAAGATGATAGAATTCACACTAAATATTATTGCAGGACGCATCGTGTAGGCCTAAAAGATGATAGAATTCACACTAAATATTATTGCAGGACGCATCGTGTAGGCCTAAAAGATGATAGAATTCACACTAAATATTATTGCAGGACGCATCGTGTAGGCCTAAAAGATGATAGAATTCACACTAAATATTATTGCAGGACGCATCGTGTAGGCCTAAAAGATGATAGAATTCACACTAAATATTATTGCAGGACGCATCGTGTAGGCCTAAAAGATGATAGAATTCACACTAAATATTATTGCAGGACGCATCGTGTAGGCCTAAAAGATGATAGAATTCACACTAAATATTATTGCAGGACGCATCGTGTAGGCCTAAAAGATGATAGAATTCACACTAAATATTATTGCAGGACGCATCGTGTAGGCCTAAAAGATGATAGAATTCACACTAAATATTATTTGTCTTTTTCAATTATTTATTCCTTTTATCACACAACAAGTTAACAGTAACGAATTTTAATCATAATCACTTGACAAATTACATATTAAGGCATACACTTCCATTCTATCAAATTATTATTTATTTTCTTTTCCACATCTTTCCGTCTATCATTACTAAATATATACTGGTTATACATTTGATCTCTTTCATACTTGTATTAAATGCATAGAAAGATAAAATAACTAACCTGGTCAAAAAGGAGTCTCAACTGTCTCTCCGATTCTCCAACCCACTTGCTGAGGCAATCAGCTCCTTTCCTCATGAAGAATGATACATGTTTATCCCCATGCCGGCATTCATTTGCTAAGGCTCTCGCAACTAAGGTTTTGCCTGTACCAGGGGGGCCATGGAAGAGTACTCCCCTGGGTGGGGTGATCTTAAAACGTTCAAACACCTCTGGGTATAGTAAAGGAAACACCACCATTTCTTTAAGTGCTTGAACATGTTTACCAAGGCCACCAACATTTTCAAATGTAACCTAATAAAAAAGCATGAAATAATAATATAATATGAAAGAATTGCTATTTAGTGTTTTGAACTACAGATTTTAGTAAGAGAACAAGTAAATAATAAGTAAGTAAAACATTGATTCAATATAAACTACAGTCCCAGAGACAACAACACATACACAGTCAACTCTCCCATTGATTCAATATAAACTACAGTCCCAGAGACAACAACACATACACAGTCAACTCTCCCATTGATTCAATATAAACTACAGTCCCAGAGACAACAACACATACACAGTCAACTCTCCCATTGATTCAATATAAACTACAGTCTCAGAGACAACAACACATACACAGTCAACTCTCCCATTGATTCAATATAAACTACAGTCCCAGAGACAACAACACATACACAGTCAACTATCCCATTGATTCAATATAAACTACAGTCTCAGAGACAACAACACATATACAGTCAACTCTCCCATTGATTCAATATAAACTACAGTCCCAGAGACAACAACACATACACAGTCAACTCTCCCATTGATTCAATATAAACTACAGTCCCAGAGACAACAACACATACACAGTCAACTCTCCCATTGATTCAATATAAACTACAGTCCCAGAGACAACAACACATACACAGTCAACTCTCCCATTGATTCAATATAAACTACAGTCCCAGAGACAACAACACATACACAGTCAACTCTCCCATTGATTCAATATAAACTACAGTCTCAGAGACAACAACACATACACAGTCAACTCTCCCATTGATTCAATATAAACTACAGTCCCAGAGACAACAACACATATACAGTCAACTCTCCCATTGATTCAATATAAACTACAGTCCCAGAGACAACAACACATAAACAGTCAACTCTCCCATTGATTCAATATAAACTACAGTCCCAGAGACAACAACACATACACAGTCAACTCTCCCATTGATTCAATATAAACTACAGTCCCAGAGACAACAACACATACACAGTCAACTCTCGCAATGCCGGACAAGCCAGGACTGGCTATGTCTGGCTTTCTTTTTGAATGGCAACAAGAATTTGGGACACTTTGGACGTCAAGAAAAGTCTGGTTTTGAGAGAGTCGACTGTATAAATAAAATGAATAGTATTTATTACCGATGAATCAATAGTCATAGGATCGATGTCTGCCAAACTACTACCTATCTTCTGACGATCCTTCATTACACCTGTGATGTCATCAGGTGCCAGATTCATTGGGAGGCATCTAAAATGAAAACCAGTCATTAATTAAAATATTTGTGAAACTAAAAAAAAAAAACACAACATGATTCGCTCTTTCTTAAACTATATTGCTATTTTTTTTGTAATATTATATATTTACATATGTATATATTGGTCTATTTTTTCCCATTTTTGTCATTCGTTTTTTGTATTTGTATCATCCCCATTAAGTGTTGAGGGCCTCATGCATGTCAGCCTCGGCTGTTTTGAGTCACCCTTATTAAACAAAGTTTAATCAAAATAAATAATAATAATTTGGCATAATACTACAGATATGGAATGCAGTAACATATATGTTATTAATTAATGATAAACAACCAAAAAACCCATTTATGAAAAAATGTAAAAATTTATTGTAAACATAATTATCCATTCTCAAAATGGGATATTCACTATAGGGATATGGGATATTCACTATAGGGATATGGGATATTCAGGCCTCGAATTTGGGGATTTTAGGGGCAAGGCCATTTGGCCTCCGGTTTTCATTGATTTTAGGGGCACCAAGGCCAAATGGGAGGGCACCAAGGCCATTTGTTTTAAATCAAAGGGGCACCAAGGCCAAAATTAAAAAATATTTTAATAACTAGGCCAAAATTTAAAAATAGCTTGTTTCCGGTTGAGGGTGGAATTTTTTTCCAAAAAAAAAATTCTACCCGCAAAATGTTTTGGGATTTCCCCCTATTCATCAGATCGCGGAGTAGTAGGAGTAGGACTGTCTACAATACATCTTTTTGTATTTCATATAAATATTACGTGTATTTACGATCTATATAAATAATAAATAGGTACGATGTTCAGCGTTTATAGTTTACCGTCCTGTGTTGAATGTTTCGTTTAGTTTCAAATAATGCGATAAAAAGGCATGTGAAGCCAACCAAGTAAGGCCCGGAACAGGTATAAAAACCCTTCCAACAGCAAGCTACTCAGCCTTACTTAGCTAGCAGCCGACGGAGAAAACATGATACAAAAACAATTTGTTTGTAGGCCTTACCTACAACTATTCATACACAGAGTGTTAACCACGGTAAAAATCAAGCCAATTACATTATGTAGTAGAATATAAATTATAGTTATTTTCCGAGTTTCGATTTCTGAAGCTTTTTTGTTAGTACAGTATAACCCATATTTATAAGAATTCAAAACACGGACGGACACCGACCCCTTTCTCTCTCTGTTTAGCCTTCGGCACGTGTATTCTGGACTATACCATTTCCTTGAATTCGGTAAAAACGCGTTTGGTAATTTAGTGTACGACGTTGTTAAACAAGATTTTTCGATGATCTGTCTGCTGGATTATTGAGGTGGGTGCGATAAAATATAAATATGATATACTTCCAACGATCTTCGGGTTGAGGTGCAGGTTTAACTTTGGTGCTAAAGGTAAACACCCCTAATTTTACACGTATAATGGACTACACCATGCAGGAACGCACATGGTATTTTCTTCTCAGAGGGTGCGTGTACGTCAAAAGGAATTGTTTTTCCAACGATCCACCACCACCGATCCTTGCGCGTACGTGGTACTCTCACACGACGTTTTTTGTGTGTGAAATTTCTTATCAGAGGGTGCGTGTGCGTCAAATAGAATTGTTTTCCCAATGCATTGAATTGCGTGTGTTTCGACCGGATCGGCGGCGGGAGGATAGGCTAGGCTAGCTAGGAGTGCGTGTAATATTTTTTTCATCGAAGGCGGCTAGCTCGATTATTGTGCGACTTTAATACTTTCAGTAACCTCCGATCGAGGAACGTTTTTAGCTTGATTATTAAAAGTTTACACCCCTGTATTTTAATGTACTATCTATACCATGATTTACTACGCACGGCGGCCGGGATGATATTGTTTTGGTTACCCTATTGCAATGTTCGATGTTTTGTTTACTGTTTGTGTATTAATAAAATGCGTTTAGGGAAATCCCCTTGCAACGAAGACAGGCGATAGTTTTGCGTCTCGTCCGAGTCGTGTAAACAAATCTTCTTGACATTATTTTCTATCTAATTCAGTGGTTTTTATTGTGGTAAAACTCGGGAAGGGCACTCGCGGCCAACGCAAAAAAAAGGGCAGGCCAGTAGTGGCCGTGGGTGCTATTCATTTTCGAGGGCATTGAGGCGGGCCAACTGGGAGGGCACCGACGGCACTGGCCGCGGTGGCCGCGGTAAAATTCGAGGCCTGGATATTCACTATAGGGATATGGGATATTCACTATAGGGATATGGGATATTCACTATAGGGATATGGGATATTCACTATAGGGATATGGGATATTCACTATGGGCATGTGTGATATCTTACTACCAACAGCTATAAATAATTGTTCAAAATTGCACCTCATTCTAGCCTTTGCCATGCTTTTCTTTTTCCTCCGTTCAAATCTGCGTTCATCATCAGAAGAGTCAGAACTTGTGGAAGAACGATTGTGAGTGGCATGACGTCGCCTCATTCTGAAAAAAATCAAATATACAATTATGCTCTAAAAATTGTAGTCAAGATTTACTCTTTCCATCAAATTTCATTCTTCTTGAAGCAATATGAGATTGAGAGCTGGATTAATGGGAGGGAATGAGTTTGAGACATCATATACATCTTGTTTGTTTCATTATTGTATTTGGTTGATTTAAAAATTCCTTTATTTACTGTCTCAGACAAAGCTCTGTAATTGTCTTCACTGCGAGTCTGTAGAAGCTATAACAATTTCAATAAAATTTAATGTTGATATAGAAAAGAGCGGTACACTCTGGTCAGCGTCGAACTGCTATAGAAATTCATTTATTCCTATACATATTATAATGAACATTTTCAGAGATAATCTGTTTGATAATTTTATAAAAAATTGTTTATGTTTTCAATTTCATTTTATTCTTGTACTGAGACCTTGTGAATTTCCTGATAAGGATGAAATATAGTTTATTTTTATCTGTAATTAAATTTGTGAATCTATCTAGTGGAGATGTTGAAACCTTACCTCTTAACAGGGCTCCTGACTGGTGTAGATGGTCCTGGCTTGCGTCGGCGGTAACTTCTAAAAGGGGAACATGCGCCACCATCAAATAGTGACGACCTTTTGTTCCTCTTTTTGTGGGCTTCTATTGGAACTTCAAACCGCTTCGTGACTGATCTTTTCGTTCGTAGACTGTAATTTGATTGTTGAGGGCGCACCTCTTCTTCTTCCTCCTCCTCATCTGAGCTATCATCTGAAGAATCTTTAAATATTTAAAATTTAAATTCACAATGTTTCATGTATAAATATACTTTTCAAAAATTTAATATTCATACATTTGTTTTGTTATTTTTATTCATCTATCATTATAAAAAATTCATTGATGGAGAGGACAAACATAGTGTTCACCATATTTAGGCAGGGGTGGGAAACAGCAAACAAACTCTTTAAAAGTGTTTGCTTACCATCACTATCATCTGAGCTTCCATCTGACGATTCAGTTCCCTTTTCTAAAGCATCTTGCTTTTTCCTTGCCAAGATGTGACGTCGTTTCACACGCGAGTACATATCCATGCTTTCCAACTCCTGATTTTATAGATATAAACATCATATACTTTGTAAAAGTAAACAAAAAAGTACATATTCGGAAGTAAAAGAAGAAGCACTAAATAGAGAAGTATGGAGAAAGAAGACTGTCATGGACCTTTTTAATGTAGATAGGTATATTTTTTTTTAAATGCTAATTAAAAAACCCTATAAAAATGCAATTATGGTTTAAGGAATTTGTTAATATGTATGTGTATAATGTATTTAGAGTGCTATCGCTGGTACCATGCCAATTAGTAGCGTTTTCTACTAGGCTTTCCTTCTTATATTGGTAACAGAACACATCAGCACTACTACTAATGCTTCCTACAACAATAATCACTCCATAGGTATTTAATGGTTTTCAGTTAATTTCATTGACATACATTTGAATACTGAAAAGCTTTATTTGTCCATTATCATATAAAATAATAATAGAAATTCTTCTTAAAGATTGGCAAATATATATAAGAATTAATAAAAAATCTATTTACCCCGTCTTCATCACTTGCAGCCTCTCCTTCGTTGTTAGCACCATCCTCTTCTTCCTCCCCAGCTTCTTCCTCTTCATCTTCTTCCTCCACTTCTTCATCTTCTTGGTCCTCCTCATCTTCATCTGTTGGTCCTGTTGCTAAGTTTATTCCTCCATTCATCATTAAGTCCCCTGTATAAAAATGGCATAAGATTTAATAGAGAATCCATGCATATTAAAGATGTTTTGTCCTCGAAAATCATGAAAAATGAAGACTTAGGCCATTTTGTAGTAGAAAAACAATGAAACAAAAATAATGATGGTTTCACTTAGATAAAAGGAAAAAAAGACAACATAAATTTAACCAAAAATCCATTGCCTGACAATGTTTTACTTTAAAGATGTATTGTCCCTTGAAACACAAAAAAATGAAGGTCAAAATATTCTAAATTTAAATTGGCCATATCAAAGTAATATTAAAGTTATTCACTTTAAGTCGAAAATTCAAGCCAAAAGCAACAAGTTTATGTAATTAACAGGTAAATTAGTTTGATTACATTTCGTCTGGAAAATCGTCGCTAGCGAAAGTAAAGAAAGATTTCAAACCACGAGTATGCATTATGCATATGCTAATTAGGATTGTTTTCAACTCGTCATGGTTGAGAAGGTGTTTTCACACAGATCGCGAGGAAGTTTTATGATTATGATACAGAGTAGCCAAACAAGCGCGTTTCATTTTTAACAAAAAAAACGTCTGTATTTCAGTTAAATGATTTTTTTTTCGACAAATTTTTGGTGATAGTTAATAACTATTATGATATTTCAAAATGACCCACCTTTTTTCGAAATCTATTTTTTTTTTTTTTTAATTAGTCAAAGGGACAATACATCTTTAAATTATAACTTTTTTAGGTAAATAATTTTTTTTCTTCAAATCAATTTTTTGGTTAAAGTTAATAACTATTACGTGAAATTAAAATGGCATATTCAATGAAAAAATATATTTTCCCTATATACACACTGTAATTAGATGCAAGGCAAAGCTGTCTTACCCAGCAGTTTAGTATTCATTGTGTTGTAGACTTGACGACGGCTTCGACCACTTCTTCTTATTCGCACCGAATCTTCAACCTCTTCATCTTTCATACTCGTACCGTTCACTTGATTCCGTCTCTGCAATCGCCAATTTTTTCTAGTTACCGTGTGATTGCTGTAAATACTCTCTCCACTATCTTCATCCCGGTTTACACGTCTTTTTATGTTGCTTTTTCTAAAAATTAATTTTTGTTTATGTCAAATAAATATTTGTCTTCATCTCGGTTTCCACATCTTTTTATGTTGCTTTTTCACAAAATTATTATTTTTATAAAATGTCAAACAATTATTTGTCTTATACTTGTATGTAAAAGCGTAATTTAATTTCCATTTTACAATGAATAATAAAAATAAATCTTGGACAAAGCCAAATATTTTACTTCAATATGGGCGAGTTTTCCTCATTATTCTCCGATGCATGTGTACAATTTACTTGTTGATGTTTTTCGTTACTCTCAATTTTAGTAGTAGTACTGATCCGACGTCTTTTTCTTTCTGACATAACAATTTCAGGACTACTATCATCTTCATCCTACAGACAAATTATGTTTTGTAAGCTTCATTAGATCCTAACATAATTATTAATTTAATAAAATTTATTGCCATAATAATATTTTGTTGTTGTATTTGTTTTTTCATAAATCATGTCAAATTACTAATAAAACCTCATACTGTAGTTAATGTTTTAGGTTTTAATTGGTAATCCCAATCCAGACATATGGGCGTTAGTAGAGCCCAATAATAGGGATACCGAGAGCTGACTCCATTTTCATTACCACGATTAAACAGCGCGCACGTTACTATGCGCGCAATGTCATTGACGCGGTGTTTTTTTACTTTGGTAAACACTTTTTATTAGGTAATTGTTCTGAAAATAAATTAATTATAAATATATCCTTTTGAGTATATATTTATTTACCTATTATTCTATAAGATCAAGTATTTTTTATTTCCATTTCATTCAACCAAAAATGTGAATATAGTGGTTAAAAGATCGTTATCGCCTAGCGCGTATAGCTTTTGTTTACTACGAAACCCTCGGAAGGCTCAATGACCTACCATTTCAACCTTATTTTTGTAGTTGAGCCTCTTATGACCTCAAAATGTTTTTTATTCCTACACCAAGATAATATAGTTCCACATACCATGTGCTTGTTACTAAGAAAAATATTAATTTTAACTGCTAAAAAAACAATTTTATCCCGATATGAGGCCTTTATGATTCGAATATTTCATAGTAACAACCCATATACCATAAAAAATATCCGTTTAGTCCATTTTTTAAATAATTTTTGAAAAATTCTGAGGGGCTCAACTACAAAAACGCCATTTTATGGTATGATGTCATCGCAAGCCAATCAAACCTCCGCTCCGCAAGTCTCACGGTTGAACGATTTTGGATTCTCGCCCATTGATTGGTTGACGCGATTCAACACACAGCGGAATAATTTTCTCGCGAGTGCCGTGAAGTCACATGGTGTCAGGCCTGTCCAATTACACAGGAAAATAATGCATTGAAATTCTTCGAACGAGGTTAAATAAACACTCTTTTTTATATAATAAATAAGTAATATCATATTTTATTGAATTTTACAATGTTGATATATAAAATATGTTACTTAAAATCGTGATTTTATATAATTATTTTTACGAAAAATGACTAGTTCATACAATTGTCGACTGAGGGCGCAATTTGTTTATATCGTTCGTGGCTAAAAACGATCATTTTCGGCGATGTTTTAAACCCTATATTTCGAAAACTACAAGTCATATTTTCATAATTCTTTCTTTATTATAATATTGATACAAAATACTAACAGGCAATGTATAATTTGTTTGAAAAATATTAACTTTTAATTTTACATCGTTATCCCTACCAATAATATTGTAAACGTCCCGGAACCTCTCCTGCATGCTGAGTAGGCCAAGGCCTTCTAACTAGCTCTAGGCTAGCCATGGTTTTTAGAACGTTAGGGCCTCTAGAGACTAGGGCTAGGCGGGACGGCTAGGCCTACCTAGCCTAGCTAGACGCCTAGGCTAGGCCCACCCAGCCAGGCAGGGGCATCTACTAGGCCTATAGTATAGGCCTAGGCCTACTAGCCTAGGCTAGAGTTTTAAGTTTATTTGCTTATATTAGAAGTGTAGCCTAGCCTAGGCCTAACTAAATTCTATATTTTCTAATTTACGACATACTTTTAAGGCCTACAGAGAATTTTCAGTTAGGCTAGGCCTACCAACAAGCCTTCGCAAAGCAAGATTTCTACTCGAATCTATCTTGCTGGCCGGCCAAAATATGGAGAGCTCCACCAATCGACAAAGGCTTAGCAAGGCCTTGTCCGTTTTGACGAGCCTACACACTCAGATAGGGTAGGAAGATTGCACTAAGAATACCTGATTTCCTTGTAATCCTGATCGTCTACTAACTCTTGAACTCCTCAAGCTAATAAAGGCCGATCCTTCGTCAACTTCAACACATTCATTATGTCTCGTTTTCACCATTTTAATTAGGTTTTATGTAAAGCATACTCAACATTTTCCATCGTCAGTTTTTGTGTGTGGTGAGGAGATATAGAGGAGACAAAGGCCGTTTTACTCAAGTATCATTTAACTAATAATAAAGTAGTTTAATTATCGACAACCATAAATTTGACTATTAAATTATAAAAGGCATTCTAATATAATAAATGTACACAAAAAGTTTAATTAAAATATAGAATGAAGTAGTTTTGCTTCGACTTAAATCAAATAATTAGAGAAAAAAACAAGACGGTGGTATTCATCCGCGCAATGCAATTCATTTTGGAATTGGCGCGAAAGTCAAAATACTAAATCTTCTGCTTCGTCTCTGAACCACTCATCATAACAATAAGAAATATCGATTTTTCGTTGTCATAACAAAAAACATAGATTAAACATTCAGTTTATAATTGAATTAAAATACAAAACGATATTCATCCCCTAGTCGACGAATCGGATGTGATTTATTGATTCATGACGGAACATGGGCCGCCGTAACCTATTGTGGGTTTTTTTTGAAGGAGAATGATTAGCTACATTTGCAAGAAGGAGCTGGGGATTTTTTCGAACGAAATTCCGTAGGCTAAATTGCGTGAATGCTAACTACAATAGAATTTTTGAGAGATTCCCTATCAATTTGCCAACAAACGAATACAATAAGATGAAATAAGTAAGTGCTGGGAAACTGGAAAAACAATAATATCCTCTAAAGCGTGGTTCCCACTAGCGACGCAACGCAAGGACGTAACGCAACGCAAATGAATTGACCAATCACAAGCGATGGCTTATTAGCTTGTGATTGCTAACTGTCTATAACTTCGCTTGTCATTGCTTAAAACGCTTATAACAACGCACGGCATACCAAACTGTTTAAAAAACTAGGCTACAAGGTCCCCAGAAATGACACCTATAGTATTTTGAAACATGATATATAGTCTTCACTACCCCACTGTGATTGGGGCTGAGCAAAGACAATTTTGAAAACATATTGATTGAAATATGAAATTAAATATTAAGTCTCAAGTTAAGCTCACCATGGTTGAGGCAGAGCTAAGAATGAAAGCTTATTCCCCGGAAATTATGAAACGAAATATATAAGTCTTCAGGACCAGCCATACAATGGTGATTGTTTCCAAAGTGTCAGACAACCTCGACGGATATTTTTTATTTATTTATTTTTTTAAATAGAGATATGTGACAATGTATTGTCGAACATGCATATGGTACCATACCGCCGGTAGGTATTCAAATATGCTTAATACGAAAAGATATTAAAATTCAGTGACTTATTTCTATTTTATATCACTGTGCTCCACTGGCTGCAAGTTGGGTCCACTTGAGCACAGTGTATTAACATACAAAAAGATATTAAAATTCCGTGAATTATTTCTATTTTATATCACTGTTGTGCTCGCCTGGTGCCAAATTGGGTACACTTGAGTACATTGTATTAAAATACGAAAAGATATTACAATTCAGTGACTTATTTCTATTTTATATCACTGTGCTCCACTGACGCCAAATTGGGTCCACTTGAGCACAGTGTATTAAAATACGAAAAGATATTAACATTCAATGACTTATTTCTATTTTATATCAATGTGCTTCCCTGGTAGGCCTACCAAATTGGGTCCACTTGAGCACAGTGTATTAAAATACGAAAAGATATTAAAATTCAGTGACTTATTTCTATTTTATATCACTGTGCTCCCCTGGCTCCAAATAGGGTTCAATTGAGCAAAGTGTATTAAAATACGAAAAGATATTAACATTTAGTAACTTATTTCTATTTTATATCACTGTGCTCCCCTGGCTCCAAATTGGGTCCACTTGAGCACAGTGTATTAAAATACGAAAAGATATTAAAATTCAATTACTTATTTCTATTTTATATCACTATGCTCCACTGGCTCCAAATTGGGTCCACATGAGCACAATGTAATAACATACGAAACGATTTTAACATTTAATGACTTGTTTCTATTTATATCACTGTGCTCCACTGGCTCCAAATTGGGTCCACTTAAGCACAGTGTATTAACATACAAAAAGATATTAAAATTAGTGACTTATTTCTATTTTATATCACTGTGCTCCACTGGTGCTAAATTTGGTCCACTGAACCAGTTACCGTAGTACTATTTGTATTTCGGAAGTAAATAAAGGCATAAATGGCGCGCCGTAGAAGTAGAGAATGCTCGATCCGTCGAAATGACGCGCTCTTATTTTGATCTCAATCTCTCGGTTGTTGTTTACAAACATTTTTGTTTTTTGTTGAAAAGGTGCGTCGCTATGGCGAAGCAAAACCTAGGCATTCCTGAATTACTTTTATTGGTAATAAGCCTAGGATGTACGTTTATTTTGTTAGTAAATGGTCAGAACATGAATTCAACTATAAATAGTACCGATAATCCCAATATTACGACAGTTGAGCCCAGCATGACGAGTGACCAGACAACCACCGATGAGCCAACGACCGAGACTTCTGGTGGAGAAACGACCTCCGAGCCCGTCGACCCACAACAACAGACAACACCTACTAGGCCTGAAGAAATGTCTATAGAATACAGTACAATAGAAGCAAATACGGGTTAGTAATTACAGTACTATTATTATTGCCTTGAGCACCTTTGGTGGCGAAGTGCGCTCGAGAAATCTATATTAATTATTATTAATATTATAATAATAATATTAGGCCAGCTACTACTACTAGGCCTAGCTAGGGCCTAGCCTATTATTATAGTAGTAGGCCTAGGCCGGCCTAGAACTAGTAGTAGGCCTATCTAGGCTATATTCTTAATCTTTCTTTTGTATTGATTGAATATTAATTATTATTAATGAAAAATAAATTTAAAGTATAGCTTATTTTTACTCGCCATAGGCTAGGCCTATATCATTATTTGATATCTGTTTTGATTCTATAGATATTGGGCCATGTACTTGTGATTTGACTGGCAATGCTTGCGATGTGAATTGTTGTTGTGATTCAGATTGTTCTCCTGATGATATCTCTACCTTCAGTTTCTGTAACAATCAAGATTTAAGGTAAGACCATTTTCACATGATTCTATATAACATGGTTAAAAATATAAAATTCCATCAGGCACTCTTTTCAACATCAGATTCTCTTTGAGAATGAAAAATTTGAAAACCAAACTTTTCCGGTCCCAGGAACGGATCCAGGATTTTGTTAACGAAGGAGCGCTAACACAATATTTTAAGTATGATTTTAATATGATTTAGTCTGTAAAAAAGTAGATTTCAATCCCCTGGATCTGCCTGTGGATCCAAACCAGAGATTATAAGCCAGCCCAACGGTGTCCAGTTTTTTATTGCTCTCAAAAAGTCCTGGAAATCAAATTATATAAAAATTTTCACAAATAATATCTTTTTCCCGTTCTAACTATTATTATTAAAATTTCTCTTAATTTTTAGCAATGAAGATAGAGTCTGTTTCTCAAAAGAAACAATTTACAACATCAACAATGACGAAGTAACAACAGAGACTGTTGGCGGCCTATTCTGTATTTATACAGATAATTGTAAGAATCATGCAATACAATAAAATTGTATTATTTCAAATTCATTTGCTTGTGGTAATACAATTTTATAAAAAACGTAAGAAAGTACACAAAGCAAGCACAATCACAACAATAATAAACAATCTAAATCAGGATCATATTGCACAGCGTTATCTTTTTAGAGGTTACTATTGTAGAATCTAACTCCAGTAAGAATGAATGATTTATTATAGCGCTCAGTATTTATTATTTAGTTGTCTGGTATCACAACATTAGAGCATCACAACAAAATACACACAATATGTGCACCATTTGAACATACTTGAACTTTGATAGATAGGTAATAGATAGAAATAATAGTAAGTTTGCATCAATCCAAATGGACATCCATCTTGTTGATCTACCACCACTACCAGAGCTGTGCCCATATTATAGCTTTAATATGCATTGCCCCTGTTTTAATGCTCAACTACTTGAATTATGTTTTGTTTCTTCAGATGAAGATCGTAATTATTACACAGTTCCAGATACAGTGGACAGTGTTGACACTTTTGATGAACTTGTTACAGAATATGGATCTTATAACTTTGCTAAACAATCAGAAACTAATGAAACATTTGGTGATTACTATAAGGTAAGTCTTCCTTGAAACCAATGTGGTACAGTAGCTTGGTGCAATATTCTTGCCGTCCAATCTCAAGGTCCTAGGTTCAAGTCCGTACAATTTTGTACAAAAGCAAGATTTTTTTTTACCCAGACTAGCAACAGTTTTATTGCCATGGGCAATACATTGAGCTACTCTGGAATTCATACAGTATGGAAATAATAATAATGTATATATGTATATACAGGGCATATCTAAGTGCTGAGCATTACAATCAACAGAAAACATAATATATAATATATAGATTTGTACTGTACTTTACTGTACCCTCTGAAGCAAAAAGAAATAGCACGCACGTTGATTATTGAATAGCACTCTTCAGAATGCATCCTATACAGTACACTCTTATATTATGAATTTTTTTGAATGAATATTTTTGTTATTGTTAAAGTATGGTGATAAAATATACACGTTATTTGAGGGAGTTAAAGGAATTGCTCTGGGGTACCTTGGTCTACCAGCTTTGCTTGTCACCAATGCTTGTACTGATAACAACCCTGCCAGTAAGTAACATTATTAGTTATTATATAGTTATTCATTCAAAGAAACCATACAGGCAGCCAAAGGCTGAAATGAGTACAATTTGACAGATGTAAAAACTATGTAAAATTAATGTACATTATACAGTAATAAAACATTAAAAAACACATCTAGAAAAAACATTAAAAGACAACAAAGTTTAGTATAATTAGCATTCAACGTCTGATAATAAAAGATGTATCATGTATTATGCATTATTAGCATTCATCACCTAAATACTTTTTGTGTACATTATTTTTTCAACAGGATACTTAGTTGATGAAAACACAGAGTGCATTCGTACGGTTATCGACCTTGCGACAGAATGCCAAACACTGCCCTCTTTATCTAGTTACTCGTACTACAATGAAATTAAGATTGTCGCTGTAAGTCATTTATTTTTTAAACCTTTTTACTTGCTAAAGAATTTATAGAGCAATTATTTATATTTACTAAAAAAAGTTAGTTTTATTTCTTTCATCTTTTGTGTTTTGATTGTAGGTACCAGCCTACATTCGAGATATGTTTGTAAATGTAACAGATTATAATTTGACAACAGTTTTCCCCGTGACAACAGATGCCCCCAAAGTTAACGTATCGACGCAGACACCAAGTACGACTCCAAGTTTGTACTCAGGAGAAGAGTTTGTTCCGATTCGATTGGCACAACCATCATTTTGCGAGAATCTTCTTGATATACGTACTTCCTGTAATATTTCATCTTTTCAAACGCCAACATACAACAATGTTACAGAGACTTGTAGCAACGTTGTGACAGAAGTTCATTATACCATTACCCATAATGCCACTGATGGTATAGTTGACGCTCAAGTGTTGTTTGTTTTATCAACTGTGAATGCTCAACATTTTCCTCTTTTACAAAAGTTCTCAACAAGCTTTGTCAAGGTATGTTTACTGACTCAATGTTTTCTGTGCGTTCTTTGGTTTGCATGCCGTTTTAGCATATACTTTACTGCAAGCATATATATTTCTGTTTATTAATTATATTTATTAAACATTTTTTTTTTAAAGTTATTTGTAAAGTCTGATTAACGATTTAAACAAAATGTAATTTCTTGCTTTAAAAAAATATCATTTGTTTTAGTAAATAGTTTTATAATTCTTGAAATAACGTAAGTTATTTGTGGAAGTTAAGGAAGGTGAATATAAAACACTAAAAAATACTTACCTTTCAGTTTGATGAAGAGGATGTGTTTGCTAGGAGTGGTAACCCCGGGTATGTAATTGGTGAACCACTTATTGCTGGTAATCTGACATCGTATGAAGAAAGCGTGGATGAGGGTACCGAGGAGGTCTACGTCAAATATCCTTTACTTATTAAAACCATACTTACTATTATTTTATTTTTTTATTACACCTTATTTATCGATGGTGACCCTATACAGCATATGCTGACAATCAAGGGGCCCTTATGATGAGTTATGATAACATTTTTGGTTTTAGATAACAATGATTTTCAATAATTTTCTAGTTTTCTTTTTAGGACTGTGAATTTTGTTTGCTTTTTATTTGTTTCACAGTAAAGTTTTCTTGAATAGGGTGTCCCAAAGGAGGGATTTCGCTGTTTTTATAATGTTTCTTTAACCAACATTAATTACATATGCAATATCATTAAGTGAAGACCGCTATAATCGTATGACAGTGGTGACCGCTACAGCAAGTGGAACTTGCGTTTCAGATCCAGACTCGAGAATACCGGTTGTCTTTGGAGAGGACATTCGATCAGGTTGCCTTATAAGGTTAGGTTTTTTTCTAAATTATTGAATAATTTCATTAGGAAACATCGTAGTAAGTATGTTTTATTTCATACTTGTATATTGTACTTAATTGTCATCCCTTTGCCAACCATTTTAAGGATAAATGGTTGAATTAAACATAACTGTTGACTATTCCCAGTGTATCGTTCTCAGATGTCAGTGAGGCAATAAACGCCATAGCAAGGCAACTAACTATCTTTTTACCATTTTCTATTCCCAGTGTATCGTTCTCAGATGTCAGTGAGGCAATAAACGCCATAGCAAGGCAACTATATTTTTACCATTTTCTATTCCCAGTGTATCGTTCTCTGATGTCAGTGAGGCAATAAACGCCATAGCAAGGCAACTAACTATCTTTTTACCATTTTCTATTCCCAGTGTATCGTTCTCAGATGTCAGTGAGGCAATAAACGCCATAGCAAGGCAACTAACTATCTTTTTACCATTTTCTATTCCCAGTGTATCGTTCTCAGATGTCAGTGAGGCAATAAACGCCATAGCAAGGCAACTAACTATCTTTTTACCATTTTTTTTATTCCCAGTGTATCGTTCTCTGATGTCAGTGAGGCAATAAACGCCATAGCAAGGCAACTAACTATCTTTTTACCATTTTCTATTCCCAGTGTATCGTTCTCAGATGTCAGTGAGGCAATAAACGCCATAGCAAGGCAACTAACTATCTTTTTTACCATTTTCTATTTCAGTGTATCGTTCTCTGATGTCAGTGAGGCAATAAACGCCATAGCAAGGCAACTAACTATCTTTTTACCATTTTCTATTCCCAGTGTATCGTTCTCTGATGTTACTGAGGCTTGTACTGCAATAAACGCTATAGCAAGGCAAGCACTTGCAGGTGACATGCCACAATCTATGTATGTTGCAATGTTTGGCAATTCTGATGTGGGAATTGTAGGAGATTGGGTTCCAGTTATTATCCAAGAACCGGTTGCTGAACCCACGGTAAGAAGTTCATTTTTAATGCAAGTAAATTGACCAATCATGATGCAATGAATCATCATCCACCCTTGTCTTGATTGGTTGAATTATGTTAAGGTTATTACTTAGTCAAATACCTATAGCTTTTACCATTATTGGAATACACTAGTTGCTTTTATTTTGAATAGTGTATTTGATGTTTTGATCTTTAAAATTAGTGAATTAAGTCACAATCAAGTTTAATCTTACTTTTTACTCTAAACTTCCTATATTTTCTAGAGCATCGTGGCAGGACAGTGCGATAACGTAATTCTGTCTTTAAGCATTGAGATTCTGTATGCTAATATTGGCTCATTGGCTAATCCACAAGCTAAAATTGTTGGAGTTAAGTACACATTCATTCCGGGTAAACTTACATACCAGGTAAGAAGCAAAATCATTTTGAACTAAAATGATTTCCTACCAATCTACAGTAGTTCTTAAACATAGGGAGTAAAATTGTACTCCATGTAATACTGTCTTATTTGATTTATAAGAGTAAAAAGAATTTAAGCAGTTGTAATTTTTGTTTGCAGTGTGTGGGACCATACTGCCAGGCTGGAACTGAGAATTTAAGACAGAAGTACGAGATAGCTAGTTCGGTAGCATTCCTTGATGTTTCAACCTATCCAGACGCTGTCCTTGCTGAAATACCCCCATGGAAAGTGGAATTGCCCAACGATTTTTTCTACCCACTCTCAACAGCTTCTACCCTACATGTTCACATCTTAACTATTATGTTGTTGTTGATGGTTAATTTGTTATGCACCTGAAATCGGAGATTACTAAGATGTGAAAACGTGGTCTAATGAAACAAGCGGTATTGGTGCTGCGAAACGTAGATGATGTGGCGCCCTCCTGGTGTTCAGACAGTTGGTTTGAAACGAGTTATCAATATAGAATGGTATAGATATCTATATAACAACAGAACATGACTCTCCTAACAAGCGAGTCCAGATACAAATGATGGACTAGATACTGCAGGGTCAATTATGGCTGTATAGCTTATCAACTGTGTAGCTCATATGCAAGGTGATTTTAACTACTGAGGCACACTGGACTAATTTTGCCCAAATAACTCCAAATTTCATTTTTAATTTTAAAATTAATTTTAAGCCTTGATACAATTAAGAAACTGTATACGCAACCAATATATTGTTGAAATTAATGTTTGCCTTTTTAAATGTTTAAAGAGTTGTTTTATCAATATATTTAAAGTGTCAATCAGTTATTGAATTCACTTCCTGTTTATATACCTTTTTATATCATGTTGACATATGTAAATTAAGAAACTACCTTGATTGTAATTGGTCAGATGTTTTGCTCTACTCTGAAGTAAATGATTGTATTACTAAAAATGACAAATGATTGAGAATTTATATTTATTTATTCCTATTTTGTTTTAATTAACAAAATGATACAGTACTTTTTATAAGAACTTTGTAGAATAGAAAACAAACCATTTACAAAATAAAACTTGTATAGCTGCATATATTTGTATTAGTATTTATTTTACAACATTATAACTTAATATGACTGTTTTTATGCATTTTGGATTTACTTGATTTGATTTTTAAATCTTTTTTCGAGACAATCTGCATACCCCTTGTGAATTTCCCAACTTGTCCATCAATGTAAACACCTCGTTGTTGAGTTGGATCTACCCAGAATCCTTTGTTTCTGAAATGTATCAATATGGGAAATGTTAATATTAGCTTAATTTGTTTTTTCACCAAACAAAATAATAATTTAATAATAATACAGTAATAAGCAAGTTCTCATTAATTCTAAAAACAAGTCATAAATGTTGCTTACTTTAGAACTATTTTCTCTGGTTTCTTTTTTACTTTGATTCCCAGCTTTCGGTTCTGTGAGAAAAAAAACCAATACTGGTTAAAATCCAATGTAAATTTACCAAGGCAAAGCATTGATTCCAGGGTCCTATCACAAAAGCTCCATGTCAAAGGTCAAATCATACTTACAATCTCTTTTTGACTTGTTTCAGTTTCTCGCTCTTTTTTCCTAGTTTCAATTAGTTGTTTGTAATTCATATATTCTTTTTTCGGGGCCTAGAAAAAAATAAATAAAACATGATCTACACACGCACTTTTTAAATATGTTTAACACTAACAGGCACATGTGTTAGAATCTTTAGAACTGTGTAAAGCCCTGTCCACACTATCAAACTTCATGTGTCAAAAAAATGTGATATACTCATATATGGACATGATGATTTCATATCACTACCATATTTAAGCATATCACTACCATATTTAAGCATACCACTACCATATTTGGCACATCACACTTTTTTTGTCAAACTAGTTTGATAGTGTAGACAGCATTAGGCGCAGGAGCCCCGGATAGCGTTACGTTTGAAAACCCCAAAAAGTGAGGTTTTCAACCATTAGCGGCATGACTGATGTGAGTGATTAATGTGTTTTACGGACGGTTTCAAGGACTATCCTACCAGTGGGCTGTTCACTGGTCAAATGATTGACACTTTGTATCACCGTTTGTAACTGGAGCTGTGACGACCTTTGTAACTGGAGCTGTGACGACCTTGCAAGAATACTAGGCCAGAATTTTTAATTGAAAAGTGCCTAACAATAACATGGAGATGGAAACAAATTTGTCTATCTTTCTTTCTAAAATAAATGGTCACTATAGTTTCAAACTAGGCTTAGTCCACCACATTAGTAATTACGAATCGAAACCTAAATTAAAATTGTTGGTATTCTTTGGCCGTTGTTTGATTAATTACATCTTCATGCCATGTTTTTTTTTCTCTAATGATTTGGCGATACGCTCCTATATTAATTAGGCCTACTAGCAGAGGGTTCGATGAGTTTTGAAAAGTGATGTAAATGTGGTCTAACATATAGCAATTCAGTTTTTTAAGGCCCTTCTTCCTTGTCCGAGCCTTTGGAAATATTAAAAAGTTATATTAATATAATATATTCTGTGTTTTCATGTTTTGAGAAATTGTATATCATTTCAGATGTTTCGCGCTGCGCTTTTATTTGTTTCGCGCCTTGTCTTGTTCGAGCTTCCTCCGTACATACCGATAATTAATATGATTTTTCATTTCATTTTTTGTACATTATTAACAAATAGCATACAGAACCCCATACAGAACATACCCTTCTCTGAGAAAACACTTGTGGGCGATTCCCCGAATACGACATGATGGAATAGTTTTGGAGACTTTGACTTTGGAGTAGGCCTAAATCGAAACGTCAAGCAACTCAACAGTTCTTTTCATAACTAATATAGGCCTACGTGGTGTACTGCAAATTTATATCAACAAATATGTAACTTGTTTAGCACGTTTAAAATGGATAGCAAAACATATTAAAAAAAAAAACCTGAATTATTTCAAACAGACAGCACATTAGTTCAAACGGATAGCACAATATAGATAGTTCAATCAAATGAATATAACTATATAACTGTACTGTGCATTCTATACGGATTATCGGGTAGCACATTCTTTCAAATGGATAGCACATTCTTTCAAATGGATAGCACATTCTTTCAAATGGATAGCACATTAGGTAGCACAATCAAATGGATATAGTACTGTACATTATTCTATGATTATCGGGTAGCACATTCTTTCAAATGGATAGCACATTAGGCCTATTTCAAATGGATAGCACATTCTTTCAAATGGATAGCACATTATTTCAAAATGGATAGCACATTATTTCAAATGGATAGCACATTGGGTAGCACAATCAAATAGATATAGTACTGTACATTATTCTATAAGGATTATCGGGTAGCACATTATTTCAAATGGATAGCACATTAGGTAGCACAGTCAAATGGATATAGTAGGCCTACTGTACATTATTCTATACGGATTATCGGGTAGCACATTCTTTCAAATGGATAGAAAATTATTTCAAATGGATAGCACATTATTTCAAATGGATAGCACATTAGGTAGCACAATCAAATGGATGTAATTGTACTGTACATTATTCTATACGGATTATCGGGTAGCACATTCTTTCAAATAGCACATTATTTCAAATGGATAGCACATTATTTCAAATGGATAGCACATCAGGTAGCACAATCAAATGGATGTAATTGTACTGTACATTATTCTATACGGATTATCGGGTAGCACATTCTTTCAAATAGCACATTATTTCAAATGGATAGCACATTATTTCAAATGGATAGCACATTAGGTAGCACAATCAAATGGATGTAATTGTACTGTACATTATTCTATACGGATTATCGGGTAGCACATTCTTTCAAATAGCACATTATTTCAAATGGATAGCACATTATTTCAAATGGATAGCACATTGGGTAGCACAATCAAATGGATATAGTACTGTACATTATTCTATAAGGATTATCGGGTAGCACATTATTTCAAATGGATAGCACATTCTTTCAAATGGATAGCACATTAGGTAGCACAATCAAATGGATATAATTGTACTGTACATTATTCTATACGGATTATCGGGTAGCACATTCTTTCAAATGGATAGCAAATTATTTCAAATGGATAGCACATTAGGTAGCACAATCAAATGGATATAATTGTACTGTACATTATTCTATAGCCTACGGATTATCGGGTAGCACATTCTTTCAAATGGATAGCACATTAGGTAGCACAGCCAAATGGATATAGTACTGTACATTATTCTATAAGGATTATCGGGTAGCACATTCTTTCAAATGGATAGCACATTAGGTAGCACAATCAAATGGATATAGTACTGTACATTATTTTATACGGATTATCGGGTAGCACATTCTTTCAAATGGATAGCACATTCTTTCAAATGGATAGCACGTTGGGTAGCACAATCAAATGGATATAGTACTGTACTGTATATTATTCTATACGGATTATCGGGTAGCACATTCTTTCAAATGGATAGCACATTCTTTCAAATGGATAGCACATTATTTCAAATGGATAGCACATTAGGTAGCACAATCAAATGGATGTAATTGTACTGTACATTATTCTATACGGATTATCGGGTAGCACATTCTTTCAAATAGCAAATTATTTCAAATGGATAGCACATTGGGTAGCACAATCAAATGGATATAGTACTGTACATTATTCTATAAGGATTATCGGGTAGCACATTATTTCAAATGGATAGCACATTATGTAGCACAATCAAATGGATATAATTGTACTGTACATTATTCTATAGCCTACGGATTATCGGGTAGCACATTCTTTCAAATGGATAGCACATTAGGTAGCACAGCCAAATGGATATAGTACTGTACATTATTTTATAAGGATTATCGGGTAGCACATTCTTTCAAATGGATAGCACATTAGGTAGCACAATCAAATGGATATAGTACTGTACATTATTTTATACGGATTATCGTGTAGCACATTCTTTCAAATGGATAGCACATTCTTTCAAATGGATAGCACATTAGGTAGCACAATCAAATGGATATAATTGTACTGTACATTATTCTATACGGATTATCGGGTAGCACATTCTTTCAAATGGATAGCAAATTATTTCAAATGGATAGCATGGATTTGGGTAGCACAATCAAATTGAGCACATTGGGTAACACATTGCATCAAATGGGAGCCTACTGTACAGTTATTCTATTGAATTGAATTGAAATATATATTTATACTGGGTAACCTCTTCAGTCAAAGACAGGTCTCCCAGAGGGCCCAGTTCGTGATCAGTGGCTGTGATGTACTAATACACCGGGGTAACCCTCCACTCGTCTCGAAAGATGTACTAGGTTCTTTAAGTACACACAAGCTAGATGTGTATTCTATTATCGGGTGTAGCACATTAAAATTGAGATAAGATGGACATCATAATTTATTATTAAGGGGAAAAACAGCAAATCTTTACTGAGGGGACACTCCTATAAAGCGGACATTAAGGGGACGGGGAACATTTAAGCTCAGTGCCAATGTTCACTCAATATATTTTCCATCACAAAATAACAAAAAAGACGAAATATTTATATCCATTTATCGTTATTAAATAAAAATGGATATTATGATAATTATGATACTTTGTTTGTCTTGAAAGTTTTCATTGGTGAAACGTTGCCTGCTACATTTTGAATTTCCGAGTCCAGATCAGTATTGGTATTGGTTTTCCGTGATCTATTCTAACTAATGAAACAATTTTTAGAAAATGATATATCTGATAGATATCATCTAAGTGATGTTTTACATAAGTTATAACGTTTAACTTTTCATTCTCCATACATTCAATTCTTTTAATATAGTTCTTGTATAACACCATATCAAGTAGTAGTAGAAATTATTGTAGGGTTTTCTTATTATTCAGTCAATTCAGTGTTTCTATACAGAAAAGAGGTAGTCAGTGGCCTTAACATCAATTAATTGTATAATTTGCACCCAAGGTCGAATAGCAAGAAACTCAGTTCCAGTTACATTGGTGTTCATTGGTCAATAGGAAATGAACAGCACACTTATGGGTGGTGACAAAGTTTAGTTATTGATAAGTTGTCCTTGGGAAAAACACATTAGTTGGGTTGACCATGGGCTGACAGAGTTAACGACTTCGTAACGCTATCCGGGGCTCCTGCGCCTAATGAGAACTTACCTGAGCACCAAGCCTGATCGCTCGTTGTAATTCCATTTTTTCTTTGTCTTCGTAATCAAATCCACTGAGACCAAACTGATGAACGTCAATTTTAGCTTTCTTCAAACTCATGATGGCAGTGTTTGAGTTCATTGCTACTGTGTCTTCATCCTGCGTACAGAATTAATTAAGTAAACTTAACTTGATCAAATAGTTCCAACACACATATGATATATGTTTATAAACAAGTTATAGCAATATTTATCCGGATTTCAATTGTGCTATTATGGTAAATTTTTAATTTCTAAAATTGAGAATATCTGAGAGCTTGAGAATAACACATTTGATTGATAATTTTAATATCAGACGTCTTAATGTTTATTGAAATTTGTGTATTTTTTTTAAAATTCTACCTCCATGATTCTACAAATTATTAACTTATTATCAAATTATAACTTATTGTTGACAATTGGATTACAGTTACTGTAATCATACCTGTGTACGTTTTCTTTTTGATGGGTCATTAAAAACAATCACTTCTACTTCTTTTTGTGTTTTGACTTTCTTCTTTCTTTTCTTCTTCTTTTTAAAATCTTCCGATTCTTTGAACATCTTAATTTCTTTATCAAAGTCAGTAAATTTGTGTTTTTCCTTTAATAAATCATTAGTTGTCATGGTAGTTGATCTTTTTTTCTTTCTCTTTTTTGACCCATTTCTTTTATCCATTTCAACTGCATTTTTCTTTCTTATCATTTTGTTTACCCTGCTGGAATTATCCTCAAGTAAACTATCTCCTAAGTAAGTATAAATAAAATCAATCAAATTGAAAGGGAGGAACATCGCAGGAACATTTTGGTCAATCTGCCATTTCAGTCAGGTCAGAGGTTAACTATCTACCATATAACATTTTCTAAATATTATTTAAATGCCCGCCATTCAATATCATGTTTTTAAAAAGTGGAAATAATCATCATTACAGTAACTATAATGCCATGATGGCTGGTAGGAGGAGGGTGCATTATTTGTATTAGACTTCATTTATTCATTAATTAATTTAAATTAATTAAATTAAAATAAAGATAATATTTTGATTATATTGGTTGGTTCTTTAGTTCATTCTTTTAAACTTACTGGACGATAAAGTCTATACAGTATTATATATCAAATTTTACCACAAAATAATAAAGACCTTTTGGGTCGAAACGTCCCGGATTCAAGTAATCTGCCTTTTTCTGATCCGCCGCCGGCCTGAGCTAGACTGTAGTAAGGCCTAGGCCTACACTAAAACAGTTGTTTATCCTAGGCTATATTATTAGATAATATCTCTACAAAATTAACAACAGAAATCAAAACATAAAAACGGATTACGAATTTACCATAAGCATTTAAACGTTTAAGAATTAAGTTGGAAATATGTTCGTCAAATAGTGATGTGTCTTTTTCTGAAGTCATTTTAACAACCAGACAGGGATTCCCATAGAACAACGTGTGTTGCGTGAACGTGCGATATATAAATGACCGGCGTGAAGTTGGTTACTTATTCCTTATTCGATATTCAATTTTTTTTGTGAAGTTGGATCCTTATTCGACATTCACATTCACATGTATGGGGCGCAATATGTGTAATATTTTAATTAAATGATTTTATACTTACGGCTTAGATTAACTAGGGCTATGATTTATAGGGCTATAACTTCGTTATAAACAGCATGGACCGGGATGACGATACATGGGTTGGGGCTAGTAGGGTCCAGTCGTTTCAGAAAAATACCACTTGCCCCGGTCCATGCCGTCTAGCTGTCATTTTACGCCATTTTAAAACGTTACTACAATTTAACGTTTTTTTAAATAAAAATTGCAATATAACCGGATAAAATATAGGGCTATAATTACGTGATAAACGGCATGGACCGGGATGACGATACATGGATTGGGGCGAGTAGGATCTAGTCATTTCAGAAAAATACCACTTGCCCCGGTCCATGCCGTCTAGCTGCCATTTTACGCCATTTTAAAACGTTACCACAATTTAAGTTTTTTTTTTTATAAAAAATGCAATATAACCGTATGATTTATAGGGCTATAATTACGTTATAAACGGCATGGACCGGGATGACGATACATGGGTGGGTTGGGGCGAGTAGGGTCCAGTCATTTCAGAAATATACCTCTTACCCCGATCCATGTCGTCTAGCTGTCATTTTACGCCATTTTAAAACGTTACTACAATTTAACGTTTTTTTAAATAAAAAATGCAATATAACCGGATGAAATATAGGGCTATAATTAGGTTATAAACGGCATGGACCGGGATGACGATACATGGGTTGGGGCGAGTAAGGTCCAGTCATTTAAGAAAAATACCTCTTACCCCGGTCCATGCCGTCTAGCTGTCATTTGACGCCATTTTAAAACGTTACTACAATTTAAGGTTTTCATAAAAAATGTAATGTAAACGTATGATTTATAGGGCTATAATTACGTTATAAACGGCATGGACCGGGATGACGATACATGGGTTGGGGCAAGTAGGGTCCAGTCAATTCATAAAAATACCACTTGCCCCGGTCCATGCCGTCTAGCTATCATTTTACGCCATTTTAAAAGGTTACTACAATTTAACGTTTTTTTTAATAAAAAATGCAATATAACCGAATGATTTATAGGGCTATAATTACGTTATAAACGGCATGGACCGGGATGACGATACATGGGTTGGGGCTAGTAGGGTCCAGTCATTTCAGAAAAATACCACTTGCCCCGGTCCATGCCGTCTAGCTGTCATTTTAAGCCATTTTAAAACGTTACCGGTACTACAATTTTTTTTTTTTAAATACAAAATGCAATATAACCGAATGATTTATAGGGCTATTATAATGACGTTATAAACGGCATGGACCGGGATGACGATACATGGGTTGGGGCGAGTAGGGTCCAGTCATTTCAGAAATATACCTCTTACCCCGATCCATGCCGTCTAGCTGTCATTTTACGCCATTTTAAAACGTTACTACAATTTAAGGTTTTCATAAAAAATGCAATGTAAACGTATGATTTATAGGGCTATAATTACGTTATAAACGGCATGGACCGGGATGACGATACATGGGTTGGGGCAAGTAGGGTCCAGTCAATTCAGAAAAATACCACTTGCCCCGGTCCATGCCGTCTAGCTATCATTTTACGCCATTTTAAAACGTTACTACAATTTAACGGTTTTTTTAAAATAAAAAATGCAATATAACCGAATGATTATAGGGCTATAATTACGTTATAAACGGCATGGACCGGGATGACGATACATGGGTTAGGGCTAGTAGGGTCCAGTCGTTTCAGAAATATACCACTTGCCCCGGTCCATGCCGTCTAGCTGCCATTTCACGCCATTTTAAAACCTTACTACAATTTAACGTTTTTATAAAAAATGCAATATAACCGGATGATATATAGGGCTATAATTACGTTATAAACGGCATAGACCGGGATGACGATACATGGGTGGGTTGGGGCGAGTAGGGTCCAGTCATTTCAGAAATATACCTCTTACCCCGATCCATGTCGTCTAGCTGTCATTTTACGCCATTTTAAAACGTTACTACAATTTAACGTTTTTTTAAATAAAAAATGCAATATAACCGGATGAAATATAGGGCTATAATTAGGTTATAAACGGCATGGACCGGGATGACGATACATGGGTTGGGGCGAGTAAGGTCCAGTCATTTAAGAAAAATACCTCTTACCCCGGTCCATGCCGTCTAGCTGTCATTTGACGCCATTTTAAAACGTTACTACAATTTAAGGTTTTCATAAAAAATGTAATGTAAACGTATGATTTATAGGGCTATAATTACGTTATAAACGGCATGGACCGGGATGACGATACATGGGTTGGGGCAAGTAGGGTCCAGTCAATTCATAAAAATACCACTTGCCCCGGTCCATGCCGTCTAGCTATCATTTTACGTCATTTTAAAAGGTTACTACAATTTAACGTTTTTTTTAATAAAAAAATGCAATATAACCGAATGATTTATAGGGCTATAATTACGTTATAAACGGCATGGACCGGGAATGACGATACATGGGTTGGGGCTAGTAGGGTCCAGTCATTTCAGAAAAATACCACTTGCCCCGGTCCATGCCGTCTAGCTGTCATTTTAAGCCATTTTAAAACGTTACCGGTACTACAATTTTTTTTTTAAAATACAAAATGCAATATAACCGAATGATTTATAGGGCTATTATAATGACGTTATAAACGGCATGGACCGGGATGACGATACATGGGTTGGGGCGAGTAGGGTCCAGTCATTTCAGAAATATACCTCTTACCCCGATCCATGCCGTCTAGCTGTCATTTTACGCCATTTTAAAACGTTACTACAATTTAAGATTTTCATAAAAAATGCAATGTAAACGTATGATGTATAGGGCTATAATTACGTTATAAACGGCATGGACCGGGATAACGATACATGGGTTGGGGCGAGTAGGGTCCAGTCATTTCAGAAAAATACAACTTGCCCCGGTCCATGCCGTCTAGCTGTCATTTTACGCCATTTTAAAACGTTATTACAATTTAAGGTTTTCATAAAAAATGCAATGTAAACGTATGATTTATAGGGCTATAATTACGTTATAAACGGTATGGACCGGGATGACGATACATGGGTTGGGCTAGTAGGGTCCAGTCGTTTCAGAAAAATACCACTTGACCCGGTCCATGCCGTCTAGCGGCCATTTCACGCCATTTTAAAACGTTACTACAATTTAACTTTTTTTATAAAAAATGCAATATAACCGGATGATATATAGGGCTATAATTACGTTATAAACGTCATGGACCGGGATGACGATGCATGGGTTTGGACGAGTAGTGTCTAGTCATTTCGGAAAAATACCACTTGCCCCGGTCCATGCCGTCTAGCTGTCATTTTACGCAATTTTAAAACGTTACTACAATTTTACGTTTTTAAAAATAAAAAATGCAATATATATGCATGATATAATAGGGCTATAATTACGTTATAAACGGCATGGACCGGGATGACGATACATAGGTTGAGGCGAGTATGTTCGAGTGATTTTATAAAAATACCACTTGCCCCGGTCTATGCCGTCTAGCTGCCATTTTACGCCATTTTAAAATGTTACTACAATTTAACTTTTTTTTAAATAAAAAATAAAATATAAACGCATGATTTATAGGGCTATAATTACGTTATAAACGGCATGGACCGGGATGACGATACATTGATTGGGGCAAGTAGGGTCCAGTCATTTCACCCACGTATCGTCATCCCGGTCCATGCCGTTTATAACGTAATTATAGCCCTATAAATCATGCGTTTATATTGCATTTTTTTTTAAAGTTCAATTGTAGTAACGTTTTAAAATGGCGTAAAATGACAGCTAGACGACATGGACCAGGGCAAGTGGTATTTTTCTGAAATGACTGGACCCTACTCGCCCCAACCCATGTATCGTCATCCCGGTCCATGCCGTTTATAACGTAATTATAGCCCTATATATCTTCCGGTTATATTGCATTTTTTATAAAAAAAAAAATTAAATTGTAGTAACCTTTTAAAATGGCGTAAAATGGCAGCTAGACGGCATGGACCGGGGCAAGTGGTATTTTTCTGAAATGACTGGACCCTACTCGCCCCAACCCATGTATCGTTATCCCGGTCCATGCCGTTTATAACGTAATTATCGCCCTATATATCATCCGGTTATATTACATTTTTTATTTAAAAAAAACGTAAATTGTAGTAACGTTTTAAAATGGCGTAAAATGGCAGCTAGACGTCATGGACCGGGACAAGTGGTATGTTTCTGTAATGACTGGACCCTACTCGCTCCAACCCATGTATCGTCATCCCGGTCCATGCCGTTTATAACGTAATTATAGCCCTATATATCATCCGGTTATATTGCATTTTTTATAAAAACGTTAAATTGTAGTAAGGTTTTAAAATGACGTGAAAAGGCAGCTAGACGGCATGGACCGGGTCAAGTGGTATTTTTCTAAAACTACTGGACCCTACTAGCCCCAACCCATGTATTGTCATCCCGGTCCATGCCGTTTATAACGTAATTATAGCCCTATAAATCATTCGGTTATATTGCATTTTTTATTTTAAAAAATTAAATTGTAGTACCGGTAACGTTTTAAAATGGCGTAAAATGACAGCTAGACGGCATGGACCGGGGCAAGTGGTATTTTTCTGAAATGACTGGACCCTACTCGCTCCAACCCATGTATCGTCATCCCGGTCCATGCCGTTTATAACGTAATTATAGCCCTATATATCATCCGGTTATATTCTATTTTTCTTTAAAAAAAAACTTAAATTGTAGTAACGTTTTAAAATGGCGTAAAATGGCAGCTAGACGGCATGGACCGGGGCAAGTGGTATTTTTCTGAAACGACAGGACCCTACTAGCCCCAACTCATGTATCGTCATCCCGGTCCATGCCGTTTATAACGTAATTATAGCCCTATATATCTTCCGGTTATATTGCATTTTTTATAAAAAAAATTAAATTGTAGTACCGGTAACGTTTTAAAATGGCGTAAAATGACAGCTAGACGGCATGGACCGGGGCAAATGGTATTTTTCTGAAATGACTGGACCCTACTCGCCCCAACCCATGTATCGTCATCCCGGTCCATGCCGTTTATAACGTAATTATAGCCCTATATATCATCCTGTTATATTGCATTTTTTATTTTAAAAAACGTTAAATTGTAGTAACGTTTTAAAATGGCGTAAAATGACAGCTAGACGGCATGGACCGGGGCAAGTGGTATTTTTCTGAAATGACTGGACCCTACTCGCCCCAACCCATGTATCGTCATCCCGGTCCATGCCGTTTATAACGTAATTATAGCCCTATATATCATCCGGTTATATTACATTTTTTATAAAAAAAAAAAATTAAATTGTAGTAACGTTTAAAATGGCGTAAAATGACAGTTAGACGGCATAGACCGGGGCAAGTTGTATATTTCTGAAACGACTGGACCCTACTAGCCCCAACCCATCTATCGTCATCCCGGTCCATGCCGTTTATAACGTATTTATAGCCCTATAAATCATTCAATTATATTGCATTTTTTATAAAAAAAAACGTTAAATTGTAGTAACGTTTCAAAATGGCGTAAAATGATAGCTAGACGGCATGGACCGGGGCAAGTGGTATTTTTCTGAATTGACTGGACCCTAGTTGCCCCAACCCATGTATCGTCTTCCCGGTCCATGCCGTTTATAATGTAATTATAGCCCTATATATCATCCGGTTTTATTACATTTTTTATAAAAAAAATACAATAAATTGTAGTAACGTATAAAATTGCGTAAAATGACAGCTAGACGGCATGGACCGGGGCAAGTGGTATATTTCTGAAACGACTGGACCCTACTAGCCCCAACCCATGTATCGTCATCCCGGTCCATGCCGTTTATAACGTAATTATAGCCCTATAAATCATTCGGTTATATTGCATTTTTTATAAAAAAAAACGTTAAATTGTAGTAACGTTTTAAAATGGCGTAAAATGATAGCTAGACGGCATGGACCGGGGCAAGTGGTATTTTTCTGAATTGACTGGACCCTACTTGCCCCAACCCATGTATCGTCTTCCCGGTCCATGCCGTTTATAACGTAATTATAGCCCTATAAATCATACGTTTACATTGCATTTTTTATGAAAACCTTAAATTTTAGTAACGTTTTAAAATGGCGTAAAATGACAGCTAGACGGCATGGACCGGGGTAAGAGGTATTTTTCTTAAATGACTGAACCCTACTAGCCCCAACCCATGTATCGTCATCCCGGTCCATGCCGTTTATAACGTAATTATAGCCCTATATATCATCCAGTTATATTGCAATTTTTATAAAAACGTTAAATTGTAGTAAGGTTTTAAAATGGCGTGAAATGGCAGCTAGACGGCATGAACCGGGGCAAGTGGTATATTTCTGAAACGACTGGACCCTACTAGCCCCAACCCATGTATCGTCATCCCGGTCCATGCCGTTTATAACGTAATTATAGCCCTATAAATCATACGTTTACATTGCATTTTTTATGAAAACCTTAAATTGTAGTAACGTTTTAAAATGGCGTAAAATGACAGCTAGATGGCATGGACCGGGGTAAGAGGTATTTTTCTGAAATGACTGGACCCTACTCGCCCCAACCCATGTATCGTCATCCCGGTCCATGCCGTTTATAACGTAATTATAGCCCTATAAATCATTCGGTTATATTGCATTTTTTATAAAAAAAAAACGTTAAATTGTAGTAACGTTTTAAAATGGCGTAAAATGATAGCTAGACGGCATGGACCGGGGCAAGTGGTATTTTTCTGAATTGACTGGACCCTACTTGCTCCAACCCATGTATCGTCTTCCCGGTCCATGCCGTTTATAACGTAATTATAGCCCTATAAATCATACGTTTACATTGCATTTTTTATGAAAACCTTAAATTTTAGTAACGTTTTAAAATGGCGTAAAATGACAGCTAGACGGCATGGACCGGGGTAAGAGGTATTTTTCTTAAATGACTGGACCCTACTAGCCCCAACCCATGTATCGTCATCCCGGTCCATGCCGTTTATAACGTAATTATAGCCCTATATATCATCCAGTTATATTGCAATTTTTATAAAAACGTTAAATTGTAGTAAGGTTTTAAAATGGCGTGAAATGGCAGCTAGACGGCATGAACCGGGGCAAGTGGTATATTTTTTAAACGACTGGACCCTACTAGCCCCAACCCATGTATCGTCATCCCGGTCCATGCCGTTTATAACGTAATTATAGCCCTATAAATCATACGTTTACATTGCATTTTTTATGAAAACCTTAAATTGTAGTAACGTTTTAAAATGGCGTAAAATGACAGCTAGATGGCATGGACCGGGGTAAGAGGTATTTTTCTGAAATGACTGGACCCTACTCGCCCCAACCCATGTATCGTCATCCCGGTCCATGCCGTTTATAACGTAATTATAGCCCTATAAATCATTGGTAATGTTGCATTTTTTATTTAAAAAAATTAAATTGTAGTACCGGTAACGTTTTAAAATGGCTTAAAATGACAGCTAGACTGGACCCTACTCGCCCCAACCCATGTTTCGTCATCCCGGTCCATGCCGCTTATAACGTAATTATAGCCCTATATATCATCCTGTTATATTGCATTTTTTATTTAAAAAAACGTTATATTGTAGTAACGTTTTAAAATGGCATAAAATGATAGCTAGACGGCATGGACCGGGGCAAGTGGTATTTTTCTGAATTGACTGGACCCTACTTGCCCCAACCCATGTATCGTCATCCCGGTCCATGCCGTTTGTAACGTAATTATAGCCCTATAAATCATACGTTTACATTGCATTTTTTATGAAAACCTTAAATTGTGGTAACGTTTTAAAATGGCGTAAAACGCTAGCTAGACGGCATGGACCGGGGCAAGTGGTATTTTTCTGAAATGACTGGACCCAACTCGCCCCAAACTATGTATCGTAATCCCGATCCATGCCGTTTATAACGTAATTATAGCCCTATATATCATCCGGTAATATTACATTTTTTATTTAAAAAAAACTTAAATTGTAGTAATGTTTTAAAATGGCGTAAAATGGCAGCTAGACGGCATGGACCGGGGCAATTGGTATTTTTCTGAAACGACTGGACCCTACTAGCCCCAACCCATGTATCGTCATCGCGGTCCATGCCGTTTATAACGTAATTATAGCCCTATAAATCATACGGTTATATTGCATTTTTTATAAAAAAAAACTTAAATTGTAGTAACGTTTTAAAATGGCGTAAAATGACAGCTAGACGGCATGGACCGGGGTAAGAGGTATTTTTCTGAAATGACTGGACCCTCCTCGCCCCAACCCATGTATCGTCATCCCGGTCCATGTCGTTTATAACGTAATTATAGCCCTATATTTCATCCGGTTATATTGCAATTTTTATAAAAACGTTAATTTGTAGTAAGGTTTTAAAATGGCGTGAAATGGCAGCTAGACGGCATGGACCGGGTCAAGTGGTATTTTTCTGAAACTACTGGACCTTACTAGCCCCAACCCATGTATCGTCATCCCGGTCCATGCCGTTTATAACGTAATTATAGCCCTATAAATCATTCGGTTATATTGCATTTTTTATTTAAAAAAATTAAATTGTAGTACCGGTAACGTTTTAAAATGGCGTAAAATTACAGCTAGACGGCATGGACCGGGGCAAGTGGTATTTTTCTGAAATGACTGGACCCTACTCGCCCCAACCCATGTATCGTCATCCCGGTCTATGCCGTTTATAACGTAATTATAGCCCTATATATTATCCTGTTGTATTGCATTTTTTATTTAAAAAAACGTTAAATTGTAGTAACGTTTTAAAATGGCGTAAAATGACAGCTAGACGGCATGGACCGGGGCAAGTGGTATTTTTCTGAAACGACTGGACTCTACTAGCCCCAACCCATGTATCGTCATCCCGGTCCATGCCGTTCATAACGTAATTATAGCCCTATAAATCATTCGGTTATATTTCATTTTTTTATAAAAAAAAAACGTTAAATTGTGGTAACGTTTTAAAATGGCGTAAAATGCTAGCTAGACGGCATGGACCGGGGCAAGTGGTATTTTTCTGAAATGACTGGACCCTACTCGCCCCAACTCATGTATCGTCATCCCGGTCCATGCCGTTTATAACGTAATTATAGCCCTATATATCATCCGGTAATATTACATTTTTCATTTAAAAAAAACTTAAATTGTAGTAACGTTTTAAAATGGCGTAAAATGGCAGCTAGACGGCATGGACCGGGGCAAGTGGTATTTTTCTGAAACGACTGGACCCTACTAGCCCCAACCCATGTATCGTCATCCCGGTCCATGCCGTTTATAACGTAATTATAGCCCTATAAATCATACGGTTATATTGCATTTTTTATAAAAAAAAAACTTAAATTGTGGTAACGTTTTAAAATGGCGTAAAATGGCAGCTAGACGGCATGGACCGGGGCAAGTGGTATTTTTCTGAAATGACTAGATCCTACTCGCCCCAATCCATGTATCGTCATCCCGGTCCATGCCGTTTATCACGTAATTATAGCCCTATATTTCATCCGGTTATATTGCAATTTTTATTTAAAAAAACGTTAAATTGTAGTAACGTTTTAAAATGGCGTAAAATGACAGCTAGACGGCATGGACCGGGGCAAGTGGTATTTTTCTGAAACGACTGGACCCTACTAGCCCCAACCCATGTATCGTCATCCCGGTCCATGCCGTTCATAACGTAATTATAGCCCTATAAATCATTCGGTTATATTTCATTTTTTTATAAAAAAACCCCGTTAAATTGTGGTAACGTTTTAAAATGGCGTAAAATGCTAGCTAGACGGCATGGACCGGGGCAAGTGGTATTTTTCTGAAATGACTGGACCCTACTCGCCCCAACCCATGTATCTTCATCCCGGTCCATGCCGTTTATAACGTAATTATAGCCCTATATATCATCCGGTAATATTACATTTTTCATTAAAAAAAAACTTAAATTGTAGTAACGTTTTAAAATGGCGTAAAATGGCAGCTAGACGGCATGGACCGGGGCAAGTGGTATTTTTCTGAAACGACAGGACCATACTAGCCCCAACCCATGTATCGTCATCCCGGTCCATGCCGTTTATAACGTAATTATAGCCCTATAAATCATACGGTTATATTGCATTTTTTATAAAAAAAAAACTTAAATTGTGGTAACGTTTTAAAATGGCGTAAAATGGCAGCTAGACGGCATGGACCGGGGCAAGTGGTATTTTTCTGAAATGACTAGATCCTACTCGCCCCAATCCATGTATCGTCATCCCGGTCCATGCCGTTTATCACGTAATTATAGCCGTATATTTCATCCGGTTATATTGCAATTTTTATTTAAAAAAACGTTAAATTGTAGTAACGTTTTAAAATGGCGTAAAATGACAGCTAGACGGCATGGACCGGGGCAAGTGGTATTTTTCTGAAATGACTGGACCCAACTAGCCCCAACCCATGTATCGTCATCCCGGTCCATGCCGTTCATAACGTAATTATAGCCCTATAAATCATTCGGTTATATTTCATTTTTTTATAAAAAAAAACGTTAAATTGTGGTATCGTTTTAAAATGGCGTAAAATGCTAGCTAGACGGCATGGACCGGGGCAAGTGGTATTTTTCTGAAATGACTGGACCCTACTCGCCCCAACCCATGTATCGTCATCCCGGTCCATGCCGTTTATAACGTAATTATAGCCCTATATATCATCCGGTAATATTACATTTTTCCTTTAAAAAAAACTTAAATTGTAGTAACGTTTTAAAATGGCGAAAAATGGCAGCTAGACGGCATGGACCGGGGCAAGTGGTATTTTTCTGAAACGACAGGACCCTACTAGCCCCAACCCATGTATCGTCATCCCGGTCCATGCCGTTTATAACGTAATTATAGCCCTATAAATCATACGGTTGTATTGCATTTTTTATAAAAAAAAAAACTTAAATTGTGGTAACGTTTTAAAATGGCGTAAAATGGCAGCTAGACGGCATGGACCGGGGCAAGTGGTATTTTTCTGAAATGACTAGATCCTACTCGCCCCAATCCATGTATCGTCATCCCGGTCCATGCCGTTTATCACGTAATTATAGCCCTATATTTCATCCGGTTATATTGCAATTTTTATTTAAAAAAACGTTAAATTGTAGTAACGTTTTAAAATGGCGTAAAATGACAGCTAGACGGCATGGACCGGGGCAAGTGGTATTTTTCTGAAACGACTGGACCCTACTAGCCCCAACCCATGTATCGTCATCCCGGTCCATGCCGTTCATAACGTAATTATAGCCCTATAAATCATTCGGTTATATTTCATTTTTTTATAAAAAAAACGTTAAATTGTGGTAACGTTTTAAAATGGCGTAAAATGCTAGCTAGACGGCATGGACCGGGGCAAGTGGTATTTTTCTGAAATGACTGGACCCTTCTCGCCCCAACCCATGTATCGTCATCCCGGTCCATGCCGTTTATAACGTAATTATAGCCCTATATATCATCCGGTAATATTACATTTTTCATTTAAAAAAAACTTAAATTGTAGTAACGTTTTAAAATGGCGTAAAATGGCAGCTAGACGGCAGGGACCGGGGCAAGTGGTATTTTTCTGAAACGACAGGACCCTACTAGCCCCAACCCATGTATCGTCATCCCGGTCCATGCCGTTTATAACGTAATTATAGCCCTATAAATCATACGGTTATATTGCATTTTTTATTTAAAAAAAACTTAAATTGTGGTAACGTTTTAAAATGGCGTAAAATGGCAGCTAGACGGCATGGACCGGGGCAAGTGGTATTTTTCTGAAATGACTAGATCCTACTCGCCCCAATCCATGTATCGTCATCCCGGTCCATGCCGTTTATCACGTAATTATAGCCCTATAAATCATCCGGTATATTGCATTTTTTATTTAAAAAAACATTAAATTGTAGTAAGGTTTTAAAATGGCGTAAAATGACAGCTAGACGGCATGGACCGGGGCAAGTGGTATTTTTCTGAAACGACTGGACCCTACTAGCCCCAACCCATGTATCGTCATCCCGGTCCATGCTGTTTATAACGAAGTTATAGCCCTATAAATCATAACCCTAGTTAATCTAAGCCGTAAGTATAAAATCATTTAATTAAAATATTACACATATTGCGCCCCATACATGTGAATGTGAATGTCGAATAAGGATCCAACTTCACAAAAAAAATTGAATATCGAATAAGGAATAAGTAACCAACTTCACGCCGGTCGATAAATGGCGCTCTCGATCCCCATATTTGAGCATTATTGACGATCGAGTCGAGCATTCTCTACTTCTACGGAGCGCCATTTATGCCTTTATTTATTTCCGAAATAGAAATAGTACTACAACGGTAACTGGTTCAGTGGACCAAATTTAGCACCAGTGGAACACAGTGATATAAAATAGAAATAAGTCACTCATTTTAATATCTTTTCGTATGTTAATACACTGGGCTCAAGTGGACACAATTTGGAGCCAGTGGAGCACAGTGATATAATAGAAACAAGTCATTGAATGTTAATATCTTTTCGTATGCTACGGGGTATGCTAGTCTAGTACTGTGCTCAAGTGGACACAATTTTGCGCCAGTGGAGCACAGTGATATAAAATAGAAATAAGTCACTGAATTTTAATATCTTTTCGTATTTTAATACACTTTACTCAATTGAACCCTATTTGGAGCCGGGGAGCACAGTGATATAAAATAGAAATAAGTCACTGAATGTTAATATCTTTTCGTATTTTAATACACTGTGCTCAAGTGGACCCAATTAGTATCCCTAAATTAGCCATATATTGAGCAAATCTGTGACAAAATTTAAAAGAAGCTAATTTCAACTGATTTTGGTAGGTATGGGTATGGACAACTACCAAAAAAAAGAAGGGAAGATATAGGGGCTGGGGAAAATCGGAGGTCAAAGTTCATTGACCGTTGCCAAATAGCTATAATAGTATGAATCATATTTCGTCACTATTTAATTTTATATTCCAATTTTATTGAAGCATATATAAAGTCGAGTTTTTTTTAAACCCAACCTAAAATTCGCCTCTGGATAGTTGAAATTTAACATTATAATTATCAATGTGATATGATAAATCTAATTGATGCCGATTTCCAGACCAATTTCGAAGCTTAGACTAATTCCGCCGCCAGGCTAGGCCATGCGCATATACGAAGTCGAGTTTTTAGACTAGAAAACCCCACCTAAAATGTTGACGTCGCATCTGGAGATAGTTAAATCATAGGTGACTATGTATATTAATAAGTATAAATAAGTGCATTTCTGGGCTCTATTTTCATTGCTCTGCCTCAACCATGGATGGGCTAGTACTGGAGACTTAATATTTAATTTAATTTTATATTTCAATTAATAGGTGCACTTTCCGGGAACAAGCTCATATTGTCCTGGTGAGTCTTATATAGTTTGTTTCATTCAAATCATGTAACACCATTTTTTCGGGCGGGAACCTACTGTATACAGCTCTTTTTTTTCAAAATTGTCTTTGCTCAGCCCCACAAGCATGGTGGGGTACTGAAGATTCTTATGTTGTTTGAAAACATAAAAGATAAATTTGAATCAATGTGAATGCCAAGATGGTTCTGTTTGTCAGTTTGTGATATGGGTATTAAAAGTAGTGACTTTTTTTCTATTTTATATCACTGTGCTCCACTGGTGCTAAATTGGGTCCACTTGAGCAGTTACCGTTAGTACTATTTCTATTACTGAAGTTAATAAAGGCATAAATGGCGCTCCGTAGAGAATGCTCCAGTCGTCAGAATGACGCTCTGATCTGAATCTTTGTTAGTTGAGAGATAGACGTACACATATCTTTTGATACCTGGGAAGAACTTATATTATATTATTATATTAATATACTAAATACATAGCTTATACAACACACTATATTGTAATTGAAACAAAAAATAAAAGAACACTTTCATACAATTCATGATCTTTTATTATAAAATGAATAATACAATCAGAAAATGGAGGAGACCATTAAAAGTAAAAATCACATTCTGTTTTAAACACACAACAGTGTATGTATAATAGACATATAGTTAATAGTGACTATGATTTAGATAAGCAAATACTATATTAATATATAGGTAAATTAGGCCAAATTGAAAAAAGCAATCTTTGTTAACTAAACACAAAACAACTCTTAATATATTAAAAGTAGAGTTGTTTTTGATATGGTTTTTTTATACAACTCATTCAATTCTGTTTATGATTGTCCTCTTGTTGCTTTGTTTAAGTTGCATATTCCAACTCGTACTCGCAGCAAGTGTTTGCTTCACGTTCCTTGTGGTCGTGTTGAATGCACAAAACGAGGTGTTTTTCAGCGGTTACCTAACACATTTAATAGGTTACTTGTTTGGATATTGATTTATTTTATGATAGTTTAAATGTATTTAAGGGTAAAATTGTTAAATCTCTATAATGTTCCAATCTTTGTTTATGTTTTTGTTGCTTATTTGAATACATTTTTATAGTTTATTATTATGTTAGATTCAACCTGTTAGTGGCGGTTTCATCGCTGTTGGTTGACAACTGAATAAAATAAGTAAAATAAAATATTAAATCGTATTACCACCGTCATTCTAGATCAATTTACTACTTTTAGTATATTTTACTATTGCCATATTATTAATTATTCTAATGGAATGTCTAAAAATAAATAACAGCAGTAAAAATATTTTTTCAAATTTATATAAAAGAACAACAACTATAGAACATGAATAATAAAGCATAATAACATAAAGCAACCATTAATGTTTCCTAGTTAGACCATCATGTGACCAGATAATCTAGTTAGACCATCATGTGACCAGATAATCTAGTTAGACCATCATGTGACCAGATAATCTAGTTAGACCATCATGTGACCAGATAATCTAGTTAGACCATCATGTGACCAGATAATCTAGTTAGACCATCATGTGACCAGATAATCTAGTTAGGCCATCATGTGACCAGATAATCTAGTTAGACCATCATGTGACCAGATAATCTAGTTAGACCATCATGTGACCAGATAATCTAGTTAGGCCATTATGTGACCAGATAATCTAGTTAGACCATCATGTGACCAGATAATCTAGTAAGGCCATCATGTGACCAGATAATCTAGTTAGGCCATCATGTGACCAGATAATCTAGTTAGGCCATCATGTGACCAGATAATCTAGTTAGGCCATCATGTGACCAGATAATCTAGTTAGGCCATCATGTGACCAGATAATCTAGTTAGGCCATCATGTGACCAGATAATCTAGTTAGGCCATCATGTGACCAGATAATCTAGTTAGGCAATCATGTGACCCAGTAATCGAATTAAGCCATCATGTGACCCGGTAATATAGTAAGGCCATCATGTGACCTGGTAATCTTTTAGTTAGGCCATCATGTGACCCAGTAATCTTTTAGTTAGTCCATCATATGACCTGTTAACTTTGCTTTTAACTGTGCATCATTGAATACTTGTTTATACAGTACTTTACATACTTAAATGTGTTATAACTAAACTGTCACATTGTATGCAAAGGTTCTTTATGATTCTGCAATGTTTTTGTGTGTCTTAACTTGATTTCTCATCTCGTCATGTTTCCTTTTTTCACCATAATGTTGATATTCATGATCGTCATTACATGCTGACTGGTGATAATGTTACAAACTTTCCATAGCATCACAGCTACCACTTTCATTACAACAAAAGAACACACAATTTCCTAAGCAGTTATAACAGACCAGGCCCAAAGCAACGCTAAAGACTATTGTACATATGGTGCAAGGACGCCTCTCTAGAAAGAAACCTGTTAGATAGAGAATGATGAACATTGCATGGCTGTGAAGCAAACCAATATTGACGAAGCCTAGCCCAGTTTTTGGCAAAGGCATTAGAAGTACGGGCAGAAGCCATTGTAAACAGTACATGATGAAGGCTTCCAGTTAGATACTCATATCTAGAGTTATTTGAATGATAATGAATTCATGAAGAGTACGTTCATCATTGAGTAGTTACAGGGTTAGATAACCTCTCTAATTTTAATCCACTTGGTATATTCCATTAGTTTGAGATAACTGTATGTATTATTATCTGTAATAAAAAAAGAAATAATTATGATTTAATTTATTTATGATTAGTTAGTATGATATTGATATGACCTACTAAATAAACACGCTAAAGCTACCCTTTCATTCCAATCAATTTAATATTAACATATCGGATCCAATACAATACAATACTAACTACTAACAGTAACAATGACAACTTGCTTGGGCGAAACGACCATTTGTATGTCCAGACATAGCCTAGCCTACCTACACTTCTCCACTACTACTAGCTAGGCCTAGCATTACTTAGAGGCCTAGGCCTAGACTAGTAGTAGTAGTAGGCTACATACTAGGCCTAGCTAGGCCTACCTACTAGAGGCTAGCTAGTAGGCCCTGGGCCTAGCCTCTACTATGCTAGCTAGGCCTACTTAGTACTAACATTTTTATTAGCTAGGTCCAGGGCCTTAGCTAAGCCTACTGGCGCTAATGCAGTTTCGTACACAATCATTTATGTAGGCCTGAACCACTATCAGACCCTACCTCCACACCCCTGTCCACCCTGTTGTGTATGTGCTCTCATAACAGAACGAACCGACCACGCACGTATCATATCCCCGAACAACAAAAATCATCGGTAATCCATCACACAACCACCACCACCAACGAACGACGACCAAATTAATGATTATTGTCGGCCTGTCATTGGTCGAACGTTACCATCTAGCCTATTATGATGACGAAATAGACTCGCTCACTCAGTCTCAAGGTGCGAGCCAGCGAGGCATGCAATTCCCTCAGGGCCTTTACGGTAATTTATAAACATAAACAGCGCGCGCAGCGGCGCAACACATACAAGAGCTTAACTACTAATGTTAATATTCCTAAACAATAAAATATCAGTGATAATAAATAGGATTTAGTTTAGGGCTACCACTGTGCGCTACAATACCCATTGGTTAAAGCTATTAACTGTCTACACTATCAAACTAGTATGACAAAAAAAGTGTGGTGTGTCCAAATATGGTAGTGATATGTTTAAATATGGTAGTGATATGACATCAATTATGTCCATATATAGGCACATCACATTGTCACATAAAGCTTGATAGTGTAGACAGAGCTAATTACTTTCACTCTTGCAATTGAGCCAAAGCTAATTTTGTGCATTTATAAACAAGCACGAATGTGCAATACTCAGGGTACAGCGAAAGAAGCTGTAATGACGTCATAAGACCGGATGTAACGTCACATAGGCCTACACATAACCTCGCTACGGTACCATCTTCGAGACGTGATATGGCTGCATCCGGTTTGAAATTTAAAAATCCAGCTCTATAGCTTTGAGGACATGTCCCTGTAGTATATTCAAGCCAAATCCCAGCTCAATACTACAGCGAATAAGGGATCAGTAGTACTTTATAAATCGCACTTTTTACTCAATAGTGTTCGGATGGAAGAAGAAGAGGAAAAGATGCGAGAGTCCCAGACTCAAGTACCCCATGGAGGTATGAGTACCCCGAGTAATAAAACGAAATATACTCTATATCATATTACGTATACAGTATATTTCACCATAAAATTTAAGAAAAAATAGGTTTCGCCAATGCTCGAAAATCGGGGACCTTCTGCGTGTTAAGCAGACTTGATAACCACTGGGCCTACACTACGAAACATCTTACACCAAAAATGTGGATTACACAAAGTTTTTTAATCCATTTAAATTACAAATAAATATGGTAATAAGCACAAAGTAAAATAAACATGTGTAAAAGTGATAACTACCGATTACACAAAATAAGTATTTAAAAAAATAATAAAAATCTGATATATGTACATATTGCGTATAAAGTACTTTTCACACTAAAGTTAAAAAAAAGAAAAGGTTTCACCCGGTCTCGAACCGAGGACCTTCTGCGTGTTAAGCAGGCGTGATAACCACTACGCCAAGAAGCCGCATATAAGTACATAACGCTGTGGTGTGTGTCACACATTGTGGCTTCTTAATAAACAAATTAATTAACAAACAAGCACGAATGTGCGATACTCGGGGTACAGCAAAAGAGGTTAGGTACCCCGAGTAATAAAACGAGATATACGCTATATCATAATTACGTATACAGTATATTTCACCATAAAGTTTAAGAAAAATAGGTTTCGCCAGGGCTCGAACCTTCTGCGTGTTAATCAAACCTGATAACCACTACACTCCGAAACCTCTTTGTGGGTTACACAAAGTTTTTTAATCCATACAATGAATGGCAAGAGACATCCTCTATAATAGATAGCGATCTGTAAAACGATAGATTGTGATTATATTTTAATGTAAGGGGTGCACGAAGACGCATTTATGACGGTTGAACCATAAAGATCGCAAATTTGGCCACTTTTTTTATGGCATCATGCATGGCTAATGTTATAATTCAATATATATATAGATGATGTAAAATCATTTATTATTTTTTTATATTCAGATACTTCTCAGAATACATTTTATTTATTTTCGTTATGTATATAGTATATGTTATGTATATAGTATATGTTATGATCAAATAAGTTAAAACTGCCTCAATATAGATTTATTTTAACGACATGTTTCGGACATAGCCCATCATCAGGTGAAAAGAATTGTAACAAAGGATAACATATATAAGTCACAAAATTACATAATAAAACAAATCAGCCAATCAAAGATGTTAACAAACAAAAGGCATAGTTATAAAGGCACGCCTCCAAAAGCTATGGTGTACAAAGCAGGAACGGTTGCTTATAAAGCAGGAAATTTAAAACAAAGACAAAAGCTTCAAGTGTAAATAAATGTTAATATGTGAATGTCTCTGGCAAAATTAATGTTTAAAGGATCTAAATTGTACATTTATGCCGGTAGGGGCAAGAGTGCCAAGCTTTACAATTATTCTTTCTTCTATAATTCTACGAGATGTCTCAGAACCATTACATACTTTAACACCAGAAATAGTAATATCCGAAAGGGAATGCTCATTATTACAAAAATGGGTGGCTACAGGTAATCCGGGAGTCTTTAGTTTAATAGACCTTAAATGTTCTACAAACCTATCACCTAACCTGCGTTTAGTTTCACCAATATAAAGCATATTACATTTAGTACACGAAATACAATAAACTAGATTTCTAGTGGTGCACGTAATACGATCTGTGATAACATAATTACCAGAAGGTCCTACTATTTGGTTTGAACATGAAACGTAATTACATGTCGAACATCTATTTCTATTACATTTGAATGTTCCAGTTGATTCATTACCGTACCTTTGTTTTGTAATTTAGATTTAACTAAAGTGTCTTTAATGCTTTGATCACGTCTGTAAGCTATCATGGGTGGTTCTTGAAAAATATCTTTTGTCGCGGATTTATCTTCAGTCAAAATTGAAAAGTTATCGCGGACAATGTTAATAACCTTCTTATTCATAGGATGATACGTGAGGACTAGAGGTATGCGGTCACAAGCATTTGTATTATGTATAGGTTGCAATGTGTCCTCGTGCGTTAACTGGCAAACTTTTCTTAGAGATTTCACAGTAGTATCAGATGGATATTCGCGTGCATTGAAAAAATCGATCATCTCAGATGCTTTGATGTTAAAGTCATCATCATCGCTACATAAACGTCGAAGTCTAACAAGTTGCGAATACGGTATAGCATTCTTACAAAGCTGGAGGATGCGAAGAGTTGTAATTTAGATAAGTGTGCGCGTCAGTATCTTTGTAGTGGACGGATGTAGAAAGACCAGGTTTATCAATAGATAAACTAATATCAAGGAAAGGCACACACTTGTCAGAAATTTCATGAGTAGGCCTAAACTTTATAGCAGGATGAAAATTGTTCACAAAGTTAATGAACTCATTAAGTTCATCTAAAGTTCCCGACATAACACCAACACAATCATCAATATACCGTTTGAATAAATCTGGTTTCTTCCCCTTATAATCTCGTAACACATTCTGCTCAAAATACCCCATAAAGAGGCAAGCAAAGTTAGGTCCCATTTTTGTACCCATGCTTATCCCAGAAACTTGCCGAAAAAACTTTCCATTGAAGTTGAAGGCTGTAGTATTAAGTACAAGTTCAGCGAGACGTAGTATTGTCGATGCGGGATATTTAATTGAATTATCTAGTTCAATAAAATGTCTCATTGCGCTAAGTCCATCTTGAATAGGAATTGATGTGTATAAGGCCGTAACATTCATTGTAAAAAGATAAGCACTCTCAGATGAAAATGTATAATCTTTAAACAAAACTACAGCTTCTTTGCTATCTTTGATGTGGGTTGGCAGATTTTGTACAATTGGCTTCAAGATTCCATCCAAGAACTCGCTAATAACAACTGTAGGCGCGTTACAAGCGGAAACAATAGGTCTACCAGGACTGTTAGTCTTGTGTATTTTAGGTAACATGTAAAAGCTAGGACAAGTGGCGTCAGAATTAATCAATATATGGGCTGTAGAAGGAAGCTCTTTCTTCTTAATCATACTATTTACAGTCTTCTTAACAATACCAGTATATGTTATGTATATAGTATAATATGTTATGTATATAGTATATGTTATGTATATAGTATATGTTATGTATATAGTATATGTTATGTATATAGTATACAAATAATGAATGTTTATGAGTGCAATGGTACAAATAATGGCACGAGGTGAATGATGAAAGGTTATATCAACGAGGCAAAGCCGAGTTGATATAACCTTTCATCATTCACCAAGTGCCATTATTTGTACCATTACACGAATACAATGTTATGTATATAGTATATGTTGTGTATATAGTATACAAATAATGAATGTTTATGAGTGCAATGGTACAAATAATGGCACGAGGTGAATGATGAAAGGTTATATCAACGAGGCAAAGCCGAGTTGATATAACCTTTCATCATTCACCAAGTGCCATTATTTGTACCATTACACGAATACAAAACATTCATTATTTGTTTTATATAACATCTAGACGTTTTTTTTTCGTACACAAAAATGTTTCAAAAAGTACTATTTAACGATCGTTGAATAGTGCGTACTATTGCACGCCATGTGACCCACATTCGTCCAATCAAATGACAGGAATTTATATAGGTGTTATATAATATATGTTATGTATATAGTATATGTTATGTATATAGTATATGTTATGTATATAGTATATGTTATGTATATAGTATATGTTATGTATATAGTATATGTTATGTATATAGTATATGTTATGTATATAGTATATGTTATGTATATAGTATATGTTATGTATATAGTATATGTTCTCTCTGTGGATATTTATCTGACATAAAAGAATAAATGAATTTATCTTTTCTTCTGCTTGTCTTTGGAATGATCTGCCACAATTTATTAAAGATCTTCTGCTCGTCTTTGGAATGATCTGCCACAAGTTATTAAAGATCTTCTGCTCGTCTTTGGAATGATCTGCCACAAGTTATTAAAGATCTTCTGCTCGTCTTTGGAATGATCTGCCACAAGTTATTAAAGATCTTCTGCTCGTCTTTGGAATGATCTGCCACAAGTTATTAAAGAGCGGCGACATCAATCGGTATTTTTAAAAACAGTCATAAATGAATAAAGGATGTGTAAAATGGTTCCTCTGCTTCTTCTAGGATTGTTTGGATCATTTTGTGTGTGTTTAAAGCGATTAGAAACATTCTATTAGGCGCTATATTAGACTACATTATGATTACTATTTATTGAATTAATTTAACCTCCTTAGTATAAATATAATATTTCAAAATATATATGTTATATATTTCTAAAGAAAAATGATATTGATTTTGCATAAAAAAAGCTGTAGAGATTTGAACCGTACCTTCGGGTAAAACCGTGAATACTCAAAGTAGATCATTATCCGTTGCGCCACAGAAGTACACGACTGAACAGCTAACAATTGACATTCTATTTATACGTGCCTATATTACGTAATTCATCGTTACGTCATAAATATACATATTCATGACCGTCGTCTTGAGGGAACAAAACTAGTGCTGTATTAGTTTTTCCTGGTAATGCATCAGAGGGCCGGATAGCTCAGTTGGTAGAGCGTCGTGGAACACGTTTGTCGTGGGTTCAAACCCCATGCCGGTCTCGGTGGAAAAGAGTTAAAGCTATGCGAGCTTCTGTGTTTGGGGTTCACAGATTTAAACGTCCCCCATTCCACCACACATCATGAGGCGATAACATCACGGCATCTGATGTGTACCCAAGGCTGTGAGAGGGCCTTACTGTGCTAGAGGCAAGGGAGCACAACACATTTTTTTTCTTCTGAGGCTAACCACCTTTTTCGATCTCGTAAATTCTATGTTTAGCGCCCTCAATTTTAAGAATAGCCGCGTTATATGTCAAAACAAATATAACATTTGTAAAGATGCCGCGGATCCTTGTCATGGCATGAAGCTGACCTAAAATCTGAACTCACCTAAAACCTGTCATATCTGGATGGCTAAAATTAATTATCGTAGGCGATTCATTATTGTAAATGTTGTTTGTGGCGCGCTGTTTGTACGTTATAATTTTGTTCTGTTGAATTACCGTCGTGACCGCATGAATTGCATGCCTCGCTGGCTCGCACTTTGGCAACATTATGGTTACTCCCTTGGGTTCAAACCTAATATTTAGCATTCAAACTTTATGTAACAAAAAAATGATATTTGCATATATATGGACGTGATAATGTCATATCACTGCCATAATTGGGCATATCAATACCATATTTGAGCACATCACACTTTTTTGTCAAACTAGTTTGATAGTGTAGATAGAGCTCAAGTACCAATTTAGTGAAGCAGATACAATACAGACATAAAATGATTTATAATATTTATTTATTTTTTATTCAACACAGCAACATGGTTATACATAGTTGTAAGTTGTACTTACAGTTACTGCCACACAATTAGTAAAGCATATCAATGCTTTGCAAGACAATTCCACAAATTATTAACTTAGACTTTTGTTAGTGTTTAAGGTTTGTGAGATACATGTTATACAATACAGGACTTATACAATTGAAAACCCAAATATGAGTATGTTTCATTTCAGTTTTCTCATAACAATTACTTTGTTATTTGTAGGAGAATGATTTGTATTTGAACCCATCTGCTCCCAAGACCTCACTGTCTGATCCAGCATATATACTAATACTGTATTATCATCAAGTCATGTAGTATAACTTTCTCTCTTATCAGTCAAAATATTAAAACTCCAATGTTTCCTCGCTACACACGGCTAAATAAGCCACACATCCATCATTAATTAGCACCACTGGTACAAAATATATTTTTTCACCAACAAATTGCAATTTTTAAAAAGTTGAATTACAACTAGAAATATTTATATTTTTAATAGTACAACAATAACTCGGTCAATACCGGACTCACTGAAAACAAGAAAGGTTCCTGTTTTTAGGTCTTATTCTTTTTTACCATTAAAAACACATTCAGAAAACCAGACATAATTATTAGCCCAGCCCAAGGGTGTCCGGTATTGGGAGTGTTGAATGTAGTACAAATTAATCTGTATTAACAGATGTTATGAAAAGATTTCATTCAGTAATAAAATTCTAAGCTAATTCCTTAGGCTTGAATCTAACCTTAGCTATAGCAGTATAACTATAAGCTTGGCCGCTTAGATATATGAGCTAGGTCATGAGAAAAACACAAGAATAACTGTTACAAAATGTTCTCAAAGTACATTCAGCACAACCAAACCATCTGAGTCAAATGATGTTATTTGGTTTATTTACTCAATCACATCAATGTTTGTATTCATCTCACGTTTCTTCAAATACAATAATGTTCTATGTTATCATCATTTCACTGATATGTTTTCTAAAATCTTGTCTCTTTCTTCTTTATTTGGAAGTGCTGGTACAAGTCCTTTGCCTTTCCGTTCTCTAATTAGACTCCCCTGTAAAATAAAATAGATACCAAAGATAAACTTTAAAAAACATTATTAATACCTTTGTTTACTTTGTGGTTGTTGGGCTTGACACTTCAAAACCTTTGTTTACTTTGTGGTTGGGCTTGACACTTCAAAGCTTCTACTAAAGCCCCTCTTACTAATAAAATTAAATTATTGGTGTAGATTTATATCAAATACAAGGTATTAACTGTATAATCCTATGTTTGAGTATAATCCCACCTCTTAATTTAGGCTAAATTTGGATGCAAGACTTTGGACGATTCCTTTGCTAATGCAATCTGAATATAATGCCACACTATAGGACTATACTGTATGCGGTATATACTCAAGTTTTATACACATATTATTACATAACACCAACAAACAAAAATCCAAATATTGGTAATTATGATTCATGAAGTCTACTGGCTAAACAAAATATTGAATATTGGTTAAAATTTGAAATGGCAAGAATTCATTTAATTTCATATACCCTCACTTACAGGGAATTTCAACCTTTCTAAGATCAAGACATTCATTTCAATGTAGGTCTATGTAACATGAGAACTAAATTTGTAAAATTATATTAATTTCCGTTTTATAAAAAACTATAGTTTGCCTACAGCCAAAGTTTGAAAAACGTGTGCCAGTGCCAAGCATTGTGTTGTTAATGATGACTAATATTACTGTAGCAATAAGTACCACTATCTCTACATACAAAAATCCCTAAGTTTGATTATTCATTAGATATTATAAACTATAGAGGGCAGTATCCAAATAATATTTATTCCACATTAGCATGATTAGATTAGAATCATGTCATATTGAAAATAATGGTATTTTTGGATTTATAGTTCTGCAGCGGAACTCCAGCAAGGTAATTCTATTTCCTTTTTCTCGTAAAGTTTAACTAAAAAAGTTGGGAGTGTATTTAATGCAACTTCTGAGGTAATAAATGCACTGTAAACTGTAAAATGATAGTACAGAAACTGCACAAATAATAGTCAACTTCACATGTAACAACTGTTACAAAAATTAAAATATTCTTTCTTAAAATACATAATTATCAAAATCCTAAATTAATTATGTAATTATGTTTGCATGGCCAAGCAATCAAGGCAGGGGTGGTCTTACCATGGACCCGAATTTATAGGTCCATGGTCTTACATATATGTTTGCATGGTCAAGCAATCAAGGCAGGGGTGGTCTTACCATGGACCCTAATTTATAGGTCCATGGTCTTACATATATGTTTGCATGGCCAAGCAATCAACCATGGACCCTAATTTATAGGTCCATAGTCTTACATATATGTTTGCATGGCCAAGCAATCAACCATGGACCCTAATTTATAGGTCCATAGTCTTACATATATGTTTTCATGGCCAAGCAATCAACTATGGACCCTAATTTATAGGTCCATAGTCTTACATATATGTTTGCATGGCCAAGCAATCAAGGCAGGGGTGGTCTTACCATGGACCCTAATTTATAGGTGTATGGTCTTACATATTGCATAACATTAGTATGCAGATACACGCCACACAATGGAGGACAAGTGGTCTCAGAAAAGAAGAACCATAAATGTTGGCCCAGAGTGCAAAATTTATGAAAATGTATGGTTTATTATAGTAGTATAGTTTAAAATTTTATTTTGTATTTAAACTAAATTAAAAATTTTATACAAATTACTTGGTATTTTATTATTAAGTAAAATTTGTAATTACATTATTCAAACGTAATTGGATTATGCTTCATCTAGTTATTCAATAAGTTTATAAAGCATTGTATTAAAATGTCACCACAATTCTAACCAATAAGGTATGTTAAACATTTCTTACTAATTACCTTTAGTTGAGGTCCTGTATGATTGACATTACAACTAGTAGCATGTTTCAATAGCCGTTATATTGGAAGTTTGCAACATGGAAGTTTTCAAACAACGCCGACCACCTTGAAAACCACAAGGTTTTAGCCATGTTGCCCTTAATAGCATGCAAATCAAACATTATGTAACAGGCCTGTTTATGAATCTAATCTTGTATTGATGACAAATTACTATTTATTAGCCAACTACGGTACTTCTTGGAGATCGCGCTTCTAATAAGGTCAAGGCAAGTTAGTAATTAGCTGGATACAGTCTGAGTAATTCAACCAGGAAATATCTAATTCATTAGTTGATTTGAACCAAGTTTTGCACCAACTTATGCATGGTACCATCTTTAAAATACCATCTTTTATTATCTATATTTCTTCCATATATGGACAAAAAACAACAATAGAATAAAAGCACATTTAATAAAAAATAAAATACATTTTTGGATTATATATTTTTATCTATATTTTCTATTTACTGCAGTAACAATACAAAACCTTAAAACCAGATAGCATAGATCATATTTTATTATGAAATTCTCCTGTGTAATGTTTTTGTTATCAATTAAATGACACTAGTCTAAAAATAAAGTACTTACCCAAAATTTGCGGCAGTTTTTATAATTCAGGAAGTACTTGGTACATGAATCGCGATCAAAATTATTTTGATGGAGACAACGGTACGAGGCATTAGCTTCCTGAAGACAAACAAGACAAAAAAAGGAGATATTCATGAATTTATCAACCATTTTAGTATAAATATTAAAACAAATGAAAGTAACTCATTGTATACTTAAGTCCCTACTCAATTTGTCTGGGTAGTCATCACTTTAATATTTTGGTCACATGAGCTAGTTTGTAATACAAGTCAGATTGGAGCCAACTGTATAAAATATGCCAAGTTCTTATGAGCATACCACCACTCACTAAGCATGAGCAACGGTAGTCAGTGCTAATAATTCAATCATCCCCAGAAAACAAAATTATTGGGTTATTGAGAATCAGTTATTTATTAGGTTTTAAAAACGTTTATTTGGCTAGCTTTTATCTGCATTTAATAGATTTTTTTTAAATTTACTAAAATTATTAATTGAATTTTCAATTAGATATAAACTGTATATGTATAAATATAGTTAATCAACTTTTATAACCTGTATGAATTGTATTTATAATACTGAGTCACATTGCATAATGTTAGGCCTACTAGGTATCCACATCTGGCAGGATAAATACCACTCACTGACAGTTACTAGGTTTTCACAATCTGCTCCTACTTAATTTAAATATAAACAATCTGTCTCGTGAATATTTATAAACATGAACTATGAGGAGGCAATTAATTGCATTAAAAGTTGCATACAGAATTCTCTGAATAAAGATTTGTGAAATTAATTCATTTTCTATCTTCCATTTTTTATTAATAATTATTTTTTATTTAAATTTACAGTCAGTGTAAAATCAGTGTAAGTAGGATAGGTATTTTATGAAATTTCAAATGAAAGCCGACATTTGTAGTTTTTTTTTATTATGCAAACAAATAAGTAAAGTAACAACTAGTAGTAGTAGGGCATAGATATTTGAGTTGTTTTTAATAATACTGTACTACTACTTACTTTTTATTTAAAAAATGTTTAACATTATTATTATGTTCATTTTAATTGATTATTAGTATAGTTAACACTTTTAAGTATTGCACAACAAATTTCATTTTTAATTTGCTTTTATATACCTATTTATCTAATTATTTACCTGGAAACAAAAGCCTCTTATATTTCTTTATTATTTACTTAAATATTTTAATATAAGTTTAATAATTAGTTATTTTAATTTACAAATTTTGTATTCTATGAATGTCACAACTTTTGGTGAAGTGCTGCCAACATGATTCCATCAGCTGAGCCATGGATAACATCGAGGTGTCCTTCCCCCTCCGCACCCAAAATAGGTTAGTAGTAGTTAGGCTAGACCAGATAGATGGGCCACACAGTACTACTAAGGTCTACTTACTAGGCCTATACTTACTAGCTAGCCTGCCGACTATACCTAGCTAGATAGAGGCTACAGAATTTAAATACAAACCTCAAGACAAGGGTTATTATTAATATCGTCTAGTTTTTGTCTATCGGAACCAGAGTTCCTTTTTCTTCGAATATTGTCTGCTTCAATTTCAGAACCACTTTTCGTTTCCATTTTGCAGAAATCAGATTAAAATTGCAAGTACTGTACCAATAAAATGTCATATGAAGGAGGCAGACATCTTGGAACAGCTCATTATACAAACAGGTAAAACCTTCACACCTTTATAAATGTTATTGGTATTTTATCTACTTATTTGTAAAAAAACTAATACTATACCTTACAGTTGCTACTTGAAAAAATCTATGTGCATACAGGTTTCAACTGAAAATTTAATAGTGTGAAAAACGATGTTTGAAACTTTGTGGTTTTCTGTCATTTTCCGCTTGAACTGCAAAAACTTGCCCACAGTTCATTTCGTCAAAACATTGGAATAATTGGCCGGGCGGTCCCATCTGCTTGCGGAGAAATGTCATCCCTGTTTGGACCCAAAATTGATGAAATTTGTAGAAAATGCCAACTGATAGATTTTAGGAATGTCTTAACAGAAGAAAGGCACTTACAGAGGTGTGTATGCATTTTTTCATATCTTTGAAACATATTGGGATTTGTGTAAAAAAGCTGTGTAATAAAAAGACCATCCGTGTGTGTGTTGAACAACCAGCAACCCTGGATTGTATAAATTCGTTGCTGGCTGACTGCTATATCTATTCTGGGCTGGTCCCTTTTCATCATGTACACTACTATATTGCTAATTATACTAGCCATGGCTGCGTAAATGAATATGGTATCTCAGCTATTTTAACTTCCATTCATTACATTGCATTTTAGATGTAACATTTTATAAAACACTGATATGCATACTAACTGTACTATATAAATATAGTACTATAGCCTGGCCTACATACAGTTTTAAAGTGACAATCTTTTTATTCTATCCAAACTGAGAGGAGTGTTTGGTTTGACAGATCTGTTTTATTCTAGACTGCTGTTACTAGAAAGCCTAGATTTATGTTTTGTTTCATGATTACGATACTAAATGATTTCATGACACATGTTGTCAAGTATTATTAAAAAAAGGCGTTGTCTAATTTAAGTAATAATGGTAATAATTTTAAGGTTAGGCTATCGCAAATAACTTGATTTCGCGAGGAACGTCATTGCACAATGCATGATGGGAAGGGTTTGGGAGCAAATTTCACGATGCGTACTTACAAACAACAAATAACGTACATATGCGTATTCCTTCCCACTATTCGTCGTGCACGCTATTACGATAAACCTTATTTAACAATTGTAGGTAAGGCAGGCTATACATTTAGTGTCACTTTTTAAAGTCACAAATCTATTCCATGTGCATAGTCTCTGTAGTCACATTGTCAATTAGTTTTATGTGGTGTCACTTAAGTGGAAATGTGTGATGTTATTTTTTACTTAATGGACATTTTTTAATTTGACATTGCAAGATGTTCTCTTTCCTTTATTTCATCATCATTTCAGCCATTGTCGCCCCATTGCACAGTCATTTATGTGATGTTCTCTTTCCTTTATTTCATCATCATTTCAGCCGTTGTCGCCCCATTGCACAGTCATTTATGTGATGTTCTCTTTCCTTTATTTCATCATCATTTCAGCCGTTGTCGCCCCATTGCACAGTCATTTATGTGATGTTCTCTTTCCTTTATTTCATCATCATTTCAGCCGTTGTCGCCCCATTGCACAGTCATTTATGTGATGTTCTCTTTCCTTTATTTCATCATCATTTCAGCCGTTGTCGCCCCATTGCACAGTCATTTATGTGATATGCTACAAGATGTTCTCTTTCCTTTATTTCATCATCATTTAAGCCATTGTCGCCCCATTGCACAGTCATTTATGTGATGTTCTCTTTCCTTTATTTCATCATCATTTCAGCCGTTGTCGCCCCATTGCACAGTCATTTATGTGATATGCTACAAGATGTTCTCTTTCCTTTATTTCATCATCATTTAAGCCATTGTCGTCCCATTACACAGTCATTTATGTGATATGCTACAAGATGTTCTCTTTCCTTTATTTCATCATCATTTCAGCCGTTGTCGCCCCATTACACAGTCATTTATGTGATATGCTACAAGATGTTCTCTTTCCTTTATTTCATCATCATTTCAGCCGTTGTCGCCTCATTGCACAGTCATTTATGTGATGTTCTCTTTCCTTTATTTCATCATCATTTCAGCCGTTGTCGCCCCATTACACAGTCATTTATGTGATATGCTACAAGATGTTCTCTTTCCTTTATTTCATCATCATTTCAGCCATTGTCGCCTCATTGCACAGTCATTTATGTGACATGCTACTACTGACATAATTTCACCACAATTGTCCCACCTTAAATCCTCTAAATAATCATTCTTTTCCACTTAATAAAATTTAAACCCAGTTTTACAACATGGCTTGTAAAAACCATGATACTGTTGTGAAATTTCAACATTCTTGTTCATTTATCCTGAACAAGTCATACTTTTATTCATAATGACATTATTTTATTCATCATTTATTTTGTGTACATGTCATTTATTTAGACATCATTTCTACAGTTATTATGCATATTATTATTGTCAATTAAGAAACTGGCCTACTACATATGTAAACTGAAGCTATTTAATAAACAATTTCTGAACTTGAATGGTTTTGTCCCCATGAAAACATTGAAATATTATATTTGGTTTTAAATTTTAGAATTAAAAACAAGGCCTGTTTAAACAATAAAAGTATAATTTTTCAGTGAATATTTTGTGTTTTCCATAACTCTGTTAATAATTGACATGTCCTTTGTAAAGTGTCGACTGACATGATGGTAGAATAAATAATTCCTGGCTGTGCAGCTGATTCCTAGACAAACTGTCATCTGTATTTCGCTAACATTTCTTGATCTGTGCTAGGATCGCAGTAGAAAAGTGTACCATAATGATTGAAACTATGCAGTAGAGGTCTTTGTCATCCACTTTTGTAAAAGTGGAAGTTGATCTCAATAGGCATGTAGTTGCTTTTTATCGCCTTCTTTTTGTCCATATTTTACTTAATATTTTGGTATTTTTATGCTTTTTACGATTTTTTTTATATGGATGAATAAAACTAAATGAAACTTAGTATTAGAAGTAGAAGTATTAATTTTTATTATGCAAGTTCTAATCAAATATCTATTTCTTGCCTGTCTTACCTAGATAAACCTAAAACAATAACTGTACTCTTCTTGAAGAGCGAGATATAACTAAAAAAGTAGACCTTATATTTATGACCCCTCTCCACAAATGGTATATTCCATGAACTATTTAGATATATTTTTAAAAATGTCAGTTTAATTCCACTTATATAGTTTAGGTCTTGAGGGGTCATGAAGGTTTATATTTCAAGTTGGTTAAAACTTGACACTTTGGAAGAACTTAGATCAGGATAAATTGTCCTCATTGCCAGCTGCATTGTTTTCACACCATTACAGAACTTTGCATTAAAAAACATAGCATTTTAATTTACTTTTTATTATAAATGATTATTACAATGAATCTGATTACAAACAATTTTTTAAAGATATTGTAGCACTAAAATCGTTTGTCTCCAAAAAAGTATTTCAATCTAATAATTTAGAATATGTTTGACTATTTCTAAAGAATCTTCAGAGAGCTCTAGGTCATCAGAGATTGGTCACATTAATAACAACTTGGGTTTGGTTAAAAACACTAAATCAAAAACGAAACGTTGCCTTGTCTTCACTATCAAACTTCATGTGACAAAAAAATGTGATGTGCCCATATATAGACATGATGATGTTATACAGTATCACTACCATATTTGGGAATATCACTACCGTATTTGGGAATATCACTACCATATTTTGGCAAATCACACTTTTTTTGTCAAACTACTGTAGTTTGATAGTGTAGACTCTTAACACTTTGACTGCCAGAGGTTTTTCCAGTTAGAAACTGCCACCGCCAGCGTTTTTAGCCCAATTCGATGTTTTTATTAAAGCTGATTGAAACCATGTATGTGATCTGATTTATATGTAATTTAGACTAAAATAATCATAAAGATTTTAGCTTTACAATGGTACCAAGAACGATTTTTAAAGCGCAATATGTAAATCGTAATAGTAAAATGAAAGTAACACACTTTTTGAGTTTTTCGTAGTTTCGCGCAAGAAAGTCGAGATATTCGCGATTTTGTGCAAGACATCACAGTATGAAAATATCGCCCGGTGAGATCAACAAACAACAAAAAAGTTACTTACACGGCACCGATAGGCCTATAAAAACAAGTTATCACTATCGAAAAATGTATTACATTTTATAAATCATAAATCTTACATCAATGTTTCGCCAAAATCCACATAGTAAAGACACCAGGCCTAGTTAACCAGGCCTAAAGTTGGTCCGGAACCGTTTTACGACTAGGCCTAGGCTAGGCTAGCCTTGTACTACTAGCCTAGATAGTAAACTGATGATAATATCCATACCATTTCAAAACAAGTTTGTTGCGTGAAACTCGGTCACTTTAAGTAAAACACCAAAACAATTAGGGTATACATACAATAATAAAATTAAAGACTTCGTATTGAAAATGACTCCATTATCTTTTATTCAGATAACAAACAAACATGTCAATCCACAAAAACGTTTGTAATGCTTCGGCGGCATAGCTAGCGCGCGACCGATACACAATGCGCCAAGCCATCGCTGTACGCGCTACTGTGATGCGCGGTGTTTGTTATTTCGACAGGTACCATTTTGACAGTCGTTCCTAACCAGATTAGTTACTTTCAAATTGTAAAATATTTACGGTCCAGACCGAATATAGTGTTCATATTTATAGTATATACCAATAATTAACCTATCTACCGGATTTCGTAAAAAAACGCGAAAAACGAAGATCTTCGTGTTTGGCAGTCAAGCGTTGTGTTTCCAAAAACGAAGATCTTCGTGTTTGGCAGTCAAAGTGTTAAGTAATTGGTTAAATTAGATTATATCCATGGAAATTTTGATGGGACTTTTTGCTAAATCTCAACCCTCATTTACATTGCATGTTATTTTTCTTTGATGAATTCTTTAAACAGCATTTAATTGTGTCTTGTTATTAAACCAGATGTATAAAGTAAAGTAAACTATCACCGACATGACAGTACAGTAGTCTAGGTTTGTGTCAATGCTGCCATACTGTTAGTAATAATTGATATTAAAGTTTTATAACTCTACCGGTATATGTTCTAAAATATGACATTTTTGGTTACTACAGGTGCCATTATATGTATGAGACATTCTAAGGCCATGTGACACGATCAGCTGATATATTAAAATAACTGTCATTTTAAAATATATTTAAGAACCATCCTAAACCTGTACCTTCAAATAGTGTTTTAATAAACCTTTACTTCTGACATACAAATGCCTAAGTCATTTCTTCTGCTCTTACTGGAGGTTAGTTATTTTTTTTATTATTGTTCCATATTTTAATATCATTATTTATTCTATGGTCAGTATACTGTACTGTTTGCATTAAATGCCATTCAAAGAATAAAAAGGTAATTTCATCAAAATCCCTTTAGTAGAGTTAGTGTACTTAAAAACGGTTACATTAGTAGATTAAGTTTATCTTTTAATAGTTTTAGTCAAGGCCCATCCCCATATTGACATTTTTAATTCCAATCTTCATCTGTTTCGTCGTTGAATTTAAGTGTTTTTGATTTGTTGTAATTATCTGTTAGATTTGTTTCTTCTGCTGTTTCTGGTTTTAAAAATAAAATAAATGAAAAATAAAATATCAATTCTACCAGACACACCCAGGCTTATAAGAAGTTAGTTTGACTTGACTAGTGAATATTGAGCCTGGCCTCTGGGTTAACCTAGTAATACATTGCCTGGTTGGAAATACTAACACTATTCATACTGCAAATACCTTGCAGTAGCGTAACAGCTATGCACGACGCTCACTGGCTAAACCCAGGGGCCCAGAGCTTAAGGTGCCCCAGAGCATGAGCAGCCTCAATTCAACTACCCTGTGTTAGAGGGCCCCTTAGGAGTGCTAAACCAGGGGCCTTTGCCCTGTTCGCTATGCCACTGATACCTTGAATTGCTTGCTTCAAAAATTTTTCTTATGGTTTTGCACATTGTACATGAGTGATTTTTGGTACTCAAAATGAGCTCATTACTCACCTTACAATCGGTATTGAGTACCCTGACAGTAGGGTAACATTGATTTATGGCAACAACTTGTTTTAATGGCTTCAGTTTGATAAACTACAAAAAATACATACTGTAAAATTATTGCTTCTTACTACTTGGCATTGCAGATTCAAGGACTAACTAGTCTTGTGATCCTAAATTGATTTTTATTTTAATTTCATGTTTATTATTTTCATTATTTTGCAAATAAATGATATATAAATTCTACTGCTATCCTATCAGAGTTCTGTACCTACTGTTTAGTGTGTCGTTTGACCTCATAGATAAAACCGAATGATTGTCTTGTAAAAATAATTACTGTAGTCTGGTAATTTTAATAGAAAAGTTCTTATTAAGATAATTGCTTAAGTTGTTATTAAGATACCATCAAAGTTTGTTTAAGAATGAACTTAGTATCCTGTGTGTATAATGCTTGAATTCAGTTTGTAATATCATGTCTGTATTTTTACCACCTGCAACATTTTTACATGTTGAATTTTTTGACATTTGTAATTTAATTATTTCATGTTGATTGATTTTTATTATTTTACAGGTATTTATTTTTGTTATTACGTATTTTATGGTATCAAAAACAAAACAAAAACAGGACCGATGCAGCTGTAACACACACACACACACAACATATTATGTAATTAACAATTCAAGTAATGTACCATCTAAGTACTGTACATTGTTCTTAATAATTTAAACATCTTACAGTACCACCTAAATATTTTAAAAACTATCTAAAAAAGAAACAAAAATCCACACTTTCTGTATAGATCACTATTTAGACTTTCTTGTTATATTTAACATTTTTGTCTCCACATGTGATAAGTTCTGCTATTTTATTTTTAACAAATAATAGATATATTTAGTTTTCTTCAAGATTGATGTGTTTGTAGTTTTTAGTGATGAGTGATGTCAAATCATTAAACCTACACATTTCTATTCATTTTTATAGAGAGAAAGCTGACACATAATTTTCATTTAGATTTTTTTAAATTTATAACATGTCTGTAATAACTAGAAATTCAGCTATAGAGGTGTACAGGTAGTTTTTTTAATCTTGTTACTTAATTAACAAGTAAATTAAGGCTAAGCAAAACTAGTGTCTCATCGTGAACACAAAATCCATTTCACATGCGTATTGTCTTTCAGTGTTACTGACGATGGATATGGAGTAGATGAGTTGATAAGATGTAAAAAATGAAAGAAAAGACCAATTCAGGCAAAAGTGACAGTTTAACTCATCACTGAGTGTTCTGAGCGGAAAAATACTTATTTATAATTCTAATTAGCATCATTTCTCTTTCTTGGCAACTCACAGAAATGCACAGATTGACAATTAAAAAAAATAATAATTGAAATGAAAATGACAAATTATTAATCTCTATTAGGATTATTCTGTTTACAATTAAAACAAATTGTTTCCTGTTTTAGATAAATTGAGATAAAATATCAATTGTTGTTAATGTTTGTTTTCAGACGGATTTATACTGGCTTGTAGTAGGCAATGGCCAAAGATCCCTTGTGTAAGTACATACTTGATTTATTTAAAATTACATCATATTCATACATAACATTTTCAGTATTCAATTTTTTGTTCAGATGATAGGGTTTTACCCGATTTTATTTATGCGAACATAGTACAGTAGTAGCATACTGTAAATTATTTTTTAGTTGTCACTTTATTTTTTTAAAGTGAAGTCAATAGAAACATTTTTCTTAGTTTTGAGAGTGACGTAAAATACAGCAAGTTGTTTAGTTTTGAGAGTGACGTAAAATACAGCAAGTTGTTTAGTTTTGAGAATGACGTAAACTAAAATACAGCAAGTTGCTTGATTAAAACTGTTAAATACCATTTTGATAATTTTTACAGTTACTTACAGTAGGCATGTTGACACAGATGCAGTTAAAGTATGTCATATTATTGTGCAAAAGTGATAGCAAAGTAAAATTGTGAACTGCAGAGCAAAACTTTATTGGTACAGTGCAACTTTCGGTCCTTAACAAACATTGTGTTACCATCATAAGAATTGTTTTAAATGGATATACTGTAGTACGAATGAAAACGTTAAAATGGTTCACTCAACCGGTTTCTTTTATTCGGTTGCAGAATGGAAGATACAAAGACATAAAATTTGACAAAGTTGTACGTTAACACAGTGTAACTTCATGGTGTGAACAGGGTCTTAGACAATTGTTAGATAGATTTTAGTTGTTTTTTAACAGGGTGTGAAGAATGTGGAAAGAGTCATATAGGGGATTGTCCAGTTCATGGTTCGTTAACTAGAGTGAGAGATAAAGTAATACCGTCTCACGCTAGACTCACACTACCACATCACATGGTTTTAAAAGAGTTGGAACTTAGAACTGGAAACCAACAAAGTAAGTATCACATTTATTTATACAAAGTAAGTCTTACATTTATTTATACTGTATAGTCCAAATGATGTGCTGCCTTGTGTAACCCAAACAGTTTGAAGGTTTTGACAGCAATATGCTACTGTACATCATATCATAATTAGATATTACATGTAGTAACATACATTATCAGTCATTAATGAGGCAAACAACATTATTCCTGAATCATACACAATTATTTTATACCAGCAACATCATACAAAGAAAGAAGTACAGTTTGCAATGTCTTGTTATAGCTAGCATGATCCTGGTAGTAACTGTAAAGGATAGTACTGACTTGTGTAAGTTCACTATCAACCCAAATAGTTTAAAGATGTTTAAAGCAACACACTATAGTATCATTATCATGATTAGATAATATTAATATTTAATGTAAGTACTAATATTTGTCATTAAGAGGCAAACAACACCCACGCAATTAATAACAGCAACATGATATGAAAGAACTACAATGTTTTTTATTAATACAGCAGCTAGCATGTTATTAACTGTAAAGTAATATAGTAAATATAATATAAATATTTTTAATAAGTGTTAAATACAAAATTTACAAATATACATACAGAAGGAGAGCAGAAAACTAAGGTAGAAGTTCCTGTGTTTTTACCGGGGTCATGCCCAGTTGAAGGGTGTTTTGACCAGTTGAAGAGTGTTTTGGCCAGTTATAGGGTCATGTCCGGGTCAGTTAAAGAGTATTTTGGGAAGTTTTCTATCCAATATTCCCATAAAGCTTGCATACAGTTATTATGTATAACATTGTGTAAGTGATTGTAACTCACCACTAGTTTTGTCTTTGGTCAAATATGAAGAGTGAAATAATTTGGATCGTGAAACTTTGTGTTAAACACAACTTTGCAATAAAATACCCAATGTACAGAGTTTTGATTTAAACCTGTACAGTGCCAACTACAGCATTTGTAGTCTTTATTTTTGCCAGGTTTCGTGTAGACATATAGGCAGCATGCAATGATAATATAATACTTGAATCTAAATGAGTAATCACAATTTATTTAAATTATCCTTTGCCTATTTCCAATGTTTTGTTTCATTATCAACGTTGGCTGGATTCCGACCTATGTTCACCGTGCAACGATACAGAACGCGCACCAAGGCTATTTTATTTATCGTTATCGTGATTATTGTTGATTTATTTGTTGTAATCTATATTTGTGTTTTAATTAATGTATTAATGTACCACTTACAGATAGTACTGTGACCCATCAGTTAGTACTGTGACCCATCAGTTACTACTGTGACCCATCAGTTAGTACTGTGACCCATCAGTTAGTACTGTGACCCATCAGTTAGTACTGTGACCCATCAGTTAGTACTGTGACCCATCAGTTAGTTTTTAACAATAAACAGAAATGTAAAGAAATTCTAAAGCACCTGGTTGTGTACTGATAAATGATAAAGATGACGAAATCTGTGAGAATGAGTAAAAACTATCCAAACCTTTTTAATAACAAATTTTTTCTAATCCGTAAATTACTAATTTTCATTTAGATGATGTTTTTTGGGTTTATTTTGAGCCCTTTTTTCAATGACAAAAGAGCTGTAGAGACTCATTGATGTTGACTTTTGGTACCTACCTATATTACATTATATAACATATTTCATAGAATCACAGTTTTTTTTAAATAAAATAACTATTTTGAATAAAATGGTTTAGCTTTTGCTAAATAAAAGGTTTTGTTTAATGTTTTATCGCATAAATGACAGACTTGTTTAATAAAAAATGTCACAGAATTTTAGAAATTTACCAAAATTCTACTAATTGTGATCTATTCATCTTAAAGAATTAGCGCCTTTTAAAGAGAATATTGTCAGTTGGTTTTTTTGTTAATTAAACATATTTTTACTTGATTGTATCAGATTGCTAGAATTGAGACACATTTGAAAATTACTACGGTAAACCATATTAAACATTTTATTGATAATAATTGAAAAGTATTTCCATTTAGGAAATCGCTAATAACACATTAATTTAAAACTTGATTGATGTTTGGAAATTTGCCAAGATACAAAAAACCCTCAAACAATAGATTTATTTGTAAGATTAAGAAATAAAATTTCTCTATCTATTATACAAATCTGTAACAAAAATTGAAATTAATTTTCATAATTATGACAAAATTGATGTCTTCATTTCAAATTAGTAAAAGTTGTAAAATATTAACAAATTTCGCATTTCTTAGAGCTGTTTTCTGTCTACAGTATCTCTGTAGTATTTATTACAATCACAAGTATGTAACAAACAGTACAATATATCCTACGTGTTGGAAACCTAAAATGAAAAATGTTGCAACCCTTTCATCCATTTTAAGACTTGTGTTTTAGTTTGTGCCCAATCCTAGCTCAACCAAGTTTAGCACCATAAATTAACATGTGGTTGCTAGTTTTGTGCCTTTTATTTATGTCACTATACATCCCACACAGCTTGAGATTGATGGACACCTTTAATTGTGTTTTATACTTAAACTAAAATACTTGTAATCTGGTTGAATGGTGAACGATAACCCAAAGTTTGTTAGTTACAAGTAGATTTTAACAATTGTCAATTGGTTTGATTTCAAACAAAACAAAGTATATTACATGTATATATTTATTTATCCCAAGTCCCAGCTAACAGTCATAAGATTTGAACCAGGATTGTATGACTAAAGGTTCAGCATCTCACATATTAATTTATATAAAGTTTTTATAGAGTAGTTTGATGTGTTACTCATCTGACTATATATAGATAATTTGAACGTCGTCGTACAGTTTGTCCCAAGTCCTGGCTAACGCGTCATCGTAGCTTGTGTCATAACGTGCCATTCTCTTATCACATGGGGTGTCACATGTAGAATTAAAAGGTCTACTGATGAGTAAAAATTACAAATATTTTATTAATTGTAAAATATCTGTAATTACTGTCCATAACTGGGAATTTATTAGCGTTATTATAAATTGATTACAATAATCTTTTTCTGAAAACAACAAATAAGTGTAACGTTATTGTTATTTATATAATGAATAACTTTACATTGTATGATCTTAATTTTTTTGGTCAGGTATAATTCATTTTTCTTTTGAGTCGTGGTACTTTTGGCTATTTCTTGCCTACCTAGTAGTTTACCTCTCTCTGAAGTAAGAATAATTGTGAAAAGAAGAAATTCCATTGAGCACCCCTATTGGATAATGTTATCATCCGTGTACTGGGGCTCAAGTGGGCGCCATCCCACCTTGTAGTAGTAGTAGTAGTTAGTATCATCATTTCTTTTCGTAACGCCTTATAATTTTGTTTATACCTTTTTTCTTTTAATTTATATTGTTTTATTTTATATCAATTTATCAAATGATCCATTTCCATATTTATTTGAATAGAATTGTAATATCTTGCATAATTAATTCATATAAACAAATGGTTTATATCTGACAGGCATCAGCTGGTAACCTTCACAACCATCAAGGTTGTCAAGTGTGAACTTGACCTTCCAACAGAAAGGTCAAGTTAAGTAGAAGGGATGACTATAGGTTCAATATCTAATATATAATTACAGTATTTATAATATAATATCCTTTTTTTTCATCTACACTGATGATTATAAATAACAGTAACACATTGATTAATGTTTATGATGAATACTATACTGTTGCTGGTGTTGTTGTACAAAGTGCTGGTGTCTTTTAGTCTCCTCACTTCTTGCTTAATACTAATAATATGATGACTTATAGTAGTATTATCAAATACCTATTTTGTATACCACTACCAGTATATCATATTATACTGGTATATTATATTTATTTTTATATACCTGAGTGTGAGTGATTTATAAATAAAAAAAAAAATTCTTCTTGCCAGTTGTAATGATTAAAGGTAACAATAAAATATCAAACACTGTGTACAGTATGTTTCTACAAAACTTCATTACAGATCTTGGAGCATCTTGGTGTTTTACAGGAATTTACCTTAAAACCTAACTTACCTTTTCCTTGAGTGACACAATTCTTAAGTGGCACTTGTAAGCAATTACCATGTCTCCAGTTTTTATTAACTGCAATCAAATTGTACAGTGATCATAGCATTAATTTAACATGTTTCGAGTGATCTAAAAAAAACTGTCAACTAAATTTTACAAAAGATTATAGAATTCGTTTTGGAATTTATTTGACAGGTCCTGTTTTTAAATTATGTAACAGATCTAACTTGAATAAATTATAAACGTTTTACAAACTGTTTTCTGTTCTTTTACCCTATCTAGAGCCAGGGAGAAATTGCAATTGTAAACTCTCGCGACTATAGAGAGTGGGATTTCTGATATAAAATAGTAGTTCATTGTTTATTGAAGATGATTTATGTATTTACAGTATAATAAACAATCTGTTTTTGTTTTGTCATTTCCAACAGTCCTTGGTGTTTTTGCCCGGAAGCTAATACAACGTCGAACTCAGTTTGGTCCCTTCATAGCACCCAGATCTCTGACAAAGGTGGAAACAAACAACAATGATACTCACAGACCTTCTTTTAAGGTAGGAATATTGTCCCCCTGAAAAAAATAATTTTTGTTGTTGAATATACCATTTTAATGTCACATAATACAGTAGTTATCCACTTTGACCAAAAGTTGGATAAAAAAAAAATGTACACAAAAAAAATGTAATTTAAAGCAAAAAATAGTCAAATTGACTGGAAGTCAATGGGGTTTTGGTTGAATTTAACAGTTTATTTTGTCTTTTCATTTATTTTTTACATTTTTTATGAAAACTGAAAAATGGCATATTCAAAGACTAATTTTTTTTAAACTTTTTATGTTTTTGGGGGACAATACATCTTTAATAAATCTTATCTTATTATAAAACATGAGACAGAACAATCAAACATTGCTGATGCCTATTCTATGCATCAGAGTGACATCTCTGGCGCTTAACAATAGAGGCGTGATTAAGCATGTGTGCTCATCTCTATCTTTAAGTTCATTGTTCTAGTCCCTGGATTTTTTTTTCTATGTCATCTATAAGTTGACACTTAGAATGGCATAATAATATTCTGGAGGTGTTGAGAAGTTTATTAAAATAAGCACATCTTTACTACTTAACTCATCATTATCTTTAGTTACGTTAATAATGAGTATTGCCTCTCATGATCTGTGAGAATGTTTACTGCGACTGCATTTGCAAACGTATGTGGTATGGTTGCAATGAAAATGGCCAGATATCAGATGTCAAAAAATACAATTAAAATATGCAAATTTAACAAGGATTTTTCAACTATATATTTAAGATGTAGATCTCCCAACATCCTCCCTAGCTTATTATTTCATAATATTAATTCATATTTGTCAGATTTTTCAAAATAATATGCAGCAGTCGATCCTTGACACTAGTAGTGAGGATGTGTGTAATTGGATGATGTTTGTAAGACCTGCAGAAGAATATTTTGAACAGAATGTAGTAGCGTATCAGTGGAACAATGACGTTTACTTTACGACATCAAAGGTAAGAATTAAGAATCGCAGGAAAATACTTTAAACAGAATGTAGTTGCTTACTAATAAAATAGTGATGTTTTCTTTACGACATCAAAGGTAAGTCTACGTTCTTTGTAAGAATCGCAGGAGAATACTTTAAACAGAATGTAGTTGCTTAAATCAATAAAATAATAATGTTTATTTGACGACATCAGGTACAGTAAGTCTGTTAGGCCTACCTTCAGATGAATATTCTTAACAGAATTTTGTTGCTTATTATCATTTTATTGCTAGTACAGTAACTGTTAAGCTGTATGTCCGTTATGGGCATGTGTGTGGTATACTAAAGCATATCAGTCCAATAATGTACTCATTTACAGTAGTATATTCAATTATTATTTGTGTTTTGTTTTCAGGCAATTCCACCGCACACAGAATTAAAGGTCTGGTATGCGGCAGAGTACTCCAAAAATATGCAGACAAAACTATTATACAACCCTTTAAGTACAACCAAAACAGGTAAGGATTACTGATAAGTATTAATTAGATAATTTATTTCATTACTTTACTCATTGTGTTCATCCCTTCATTCAATCTCTCTCTTATTAGTTAATTTATTCACTATTTCATTACTTCATTTATTAGTTACTGTAATTCCTTCATTCATATGTTAATTCATCCTTCACTTTTTTAGTCAACCATTCATTCCTTCATTCATATGTTAATTCATCCTTCACTTTTTTAGTCAACCATTCATTCCTTCATTCATATGTTAATTCATCCTTCACTTTTTTAGTCAACCATTCATTCCTTCATTCATATGTTGATATTCCTTCACTTTTTTAGTCAACCATTCATTCCTTCATTCATATGTTGATTCATCCTTCACTTTTTTAGTCAACCATTCATTCCTTCATTCATATGTTAATTCATCCTTCACTTTTTTAGTCAACCATTCATTCCTTCATTCATATGTTAATTCATCCTTCACTTTTTTAGTCAACCATTCATTCCTTCATTCATATGTTAATTCATCCTTCACTTTTTTAGTCAACCATTCATTCCTTCATTCATATGTTGATTCATCCTTCACTTTTTTAGTCAACCATTCATTCCTTCATTCATATGTTAATTCATCCTTCACTTTTTTAGTCAACCATTCATTCCTTCATTCATATGTTGATTCATCCTTCACTTTTTTAGTCAACCATTCATTCCTTCATTCATATGTTAATTCATCCTTCACTTTTTTAGTCAACCATTCATTCCTTCATTCATATGTTGATATTCCTTCACTTTTTTAGTCAACCATTCATTCCTTCATTCATATGTTGATTCATCCTTCACTTTTTTAGTCAACCATTCATTCCTTCATTCATATGTTGATTCATCCTTCACTTTTTTAGTCAACCATTCATTCCTTCATTCATATGTTAATTCATCCTTCACTTTTTTAGTCAACCATTCATTCCTTCATTCATATGTTAATTCATCCTTCACTTTTTTAGTCAACCATTCATTCCTTAATTCATATGTTAATTCATCCTTCACTTTTTTAGTCAACCATTCATTCCTTAATTCATATGTTGATTCATCCTTCACTTTTTTAGTCAACCATTCATTCCTTCATTCATATGTTAATTCATCCTTCACTTTTTTAGTCAACCATTCATTCCTTCATTCATATGTTAATTCATCCTTCACTTTTTTAGTCAACCATTCATTCCTTAATTCATATGTTGATTCATCCTTCACTTTTTTAGTCAACCATTCAATCCTTCATTCATATGTTGATATTCCTTCCTGTCGTGAGTCAACCATTCATACCTTCATTCATATGTTGATATTCCTTTCTGTCGTGAGTCAACCATTTACTAATTCATTAATTAAAATTAATTCAAACATCATAAAAAGTTAGATGTTTATAATTAGCAATATTTTAAACTGAAAAAAATTTACTATATATCCTCGGGTATAATCCCACTTCAGGTCTAATCCCACCCCTTACTTTATGTTTGATTTCACAAACAGGATAGAGCCCAGTATTGACTTTTGGTCTACAGATGTAGGCCTTTTTTTCAGATGAGGTTTTACCGATCCTACTTCCTAAAGCCGGCCCAATTTCATGTTCTAGGAAGGTGGGATTATACCAGAGATATTATATGTTGTATATTTTAATAATACATACATATTTGCTTGTTTTGAAATCTATATACATTACTTTTGGTAAATGAACTAATGCATTATTTGATCCATTTGGTCACTCTTGTAACAACATAGTGTATTGGTGTAACATCACCTAATGCATTTGATTTTGTTTTTTTTCAGAATCACCTAATTTTTCTCGACAATCAACGTCTCAGATGGGTGGAAGCCACTTATCAACACCAGAGTATGATTTTACTGACCTCAATGAGTTACCTCAAGAACCAGAATTCAAACCTGAAATATCACTATTACAATCTAATTTGAATGTGCACCAGGTACTGTACTTTATCTTTTCCATCAAATGTTTTCATTTATTTGATCAAAGAACTTATAACACAAGAATCTCCTGTTTGTCCGAAGCGCGTAACAATTTCGAAAGGCATTGTGGGATAGAATAGAGCTATGGGTGGCGCCATTGTGAGCCATGGAGTAGGGCGCCCGCATCAAATTAGGAAGTCAAAATCATAGAGGGGATCTGCTAATACTCTTAATACTCTAGGGGGGGTAGAGTAATTGACTGAGGAGTAGGGAGCCCGCATCAAATTAGAAAGTCAAAATCATAGAGGTGATCTGCTAATACTCTAAGGGGGGGGGGGGGGTTAGAGTAATTGACTTCCTAGTTTGGAGGGGGCGCTGCTCCATGCTGTGAAATGGCGTCGCCCAGTTTGACCTTTTAACCCTGTACATCCGATACTGTGTTTTGAATGCAAATTGAAGAACAGGAGATTCTTGTGTTATAAGTTCTTTGATTTGATACAATCACCAATTTCAGTGGTAGAACTTGAAAGTAAACTTAATTAAACTTTCTTCACATTATTATTGTTTTAAAGCAAAAAACACAAAGTTGGTGGTCTTCATTTTATGCTTTGTATTATTTGTATGCCATTGGATGAAATAAATGTTTGTTGAATTGAATTGAAAGTACAGTTTGACAAGAACTCATTTGATTTCTAAAGTTTTAAACTGTGTTTTCTGTCCCTCTGTTTGTAGGCATCGGCTAGTTTGCAATCCCCTACACTTTCAGACCCTTGGAAATGTTCAACCTGTAATCGAGGATTTGGAACTTTTTCACTTCTTGAAGTACACACATGTGAAACGGCAACAAAGGTTAGACGTGGACGAAAACCAAAGTCAAAGAAATTAATAGACACATCCACGAGTCGAGAAGGACCGCTTACACGTGCAAGCAAACAGATTATACTAAAGACGGGTAAAGATAAGTTGATTGGTCGCCATGGCAAAGGACGTAAACACAAGGAACAAGTTACGTACTCGTGTGATCACTGTTCAAAAATTTTTTTGAGTATGGAGAAATTAAGAACTCACAGTTATACACATTCTGGTGAACGGCCATTTGTTTGCACAAAACCTGATTGTAAAAAAGCATTTATCTCAAGTTATAAGTTATCACGTCACATGGCAACTCATTCACCTGATAAAATTCATCAATGCCAATATTGCGACAAGAAATTTCACCGTAAAGATCATTTAAAAAATCACCTGCAGACACACGACCCGAACAAGGAATCATTTCGATGTGAAAATTGTAGCAAAGTTTATAACACAAAACCAGGCTTCAAAAAGCACATAGCAATGCATGCTGCAGACGCAGGTGAACTCACTTGTAAAGTTTGCGACAGAGACTTTGATAGTACGGAAATGCTCATAGAACATATTAAGGTGCATTCTGGGAAGAGTAATGGTGCAAAAGAGAAGAAACATAAATGCGATGAATGTGATCGTAAATTCTACACGCGGAAAGATGTGCGGAGGCACACGGTGGTACATACGGGTCAGAAGAACTTCCTGTGTCAAACGTGTGGTCAAAGGTTTGGACGTAAAGATCATTTGGTGAGACACACGCGCAAGAGTCACAATGGAGAACAACTTGGGATGAAGATGGGTGAACATTTAAGAGCAGTTGGCACGGCAACGGTTCATCAGATACTTCAACAGCATCTGGATGACCTTCCTCCGCTAACGATATCAAACTACGGGTCAAATACAGCATCTTCGTCGCTCGGTCAACCTCCGCTTAACGAGGTTGACCTTATCAAAGTTCCACCCATTCCTCAAGTTAGATCTCACAACCGAACGATGACACGACCTCATACAGAAACAAGATTATCACCAAAGATCGGAACGCAGGTGAAAGAAGCTTCTGGGATGGCAATGGAAATGAGCATGATGGAAACGGATAGAGATAAAGATATGCAAGATTTGTCTGACACTTTGAATCCTAATAGCTATGATCTTGGTCGGTTACTAGGATTTTTACCGACAAACCACCCAATGCAGCAAGCTGGTAATCCCCCTCACCCGTCACGCGAGCAACTGCCGCCGCCAATGAAACAGTCTCCTAGCACTTTACCTCAGACCTCAACTTATGTAACGCAGTCGGATCTACCTCATTCACAGCCTATGGCTATTCCTAATCCAGGAATTCAACCACAGACAATCCGATACCCCTCTAATCAAAGTGGTATGAGCCAGGGTCAGTATAACCATCCAATGATTCAAGGGCTTCCACGCTTTCACCAAGCTTTTCAGTGAAACATTATTCATGTCAAAACATTATTTTGTTGATCATAGCGTTATCTACAGTAGTAGTATCAGAATAAAAATAACATGGTTAATATAATATATGGTACACTAAAGTAGCTACAGTATTAGCGGTTCATTTTACTTCTCAATTCAATAGAGGGCGTTCTTTATAGCAGCTATCATGTGCAATCAGGTAACTAGGTGTGAGTCATCCTTAGCAACGCTATTTAGCAATGCTGATAGGTACAGTAATAAATTTTGGTGCCAATGTATGTGTTTAAATATACAAAACTTTTTTACTAAATAATAATTTATGTTATGTATAGTCTCCTAAAACATTTTAGAAACTCTGCCAAACTGCCGGGAAATGTTTGTAATTCTGTCCTGCCATGTAAAATGGAATTGAATGAGTGAAAACAGGCAATTTGGGCCAGCTTAAATGCTGTCCAGTGTTGGCAGAGTTTATCTTTTTTTTAAATAATTTTTGGTATGATATAAATATATAGATATAATCAATGAATATTCAAAACCTTGTTATTACTAAGAAAACTGAAACTAATCCAAATATATAGTTAGATTTAGAATATATGACTTTATAATTATTGGCGAGCTATTTTGTCAAGTTTTTTGTATTCTCTTAAATTATAATCACATTGCAAGTAATAATGTTAAAGTGTAAATATATATTAAGTATTTGAGTGTGTGAGGGGGTGGGGTATATTATGGCTGGGAAGTTTGCGTGAGGGGGTTGGGTATATTATGGCTGGGAAGTTTGCGTGAGGGGGTGGGGTATTTTATGGCTGGGAAGTTTGCGTGAGGGGGTGGGGTATATTATGGCTGGGAAGTTTGCGATGGATGGGTATAGTAGCCTGGGTCTACCATTATGGGTGGGGTTTTGTGTGAGTGGGTTTAGGAGGAATTTTTTAAATATAAATTGTTTCCCTTCATTTAAACCTTAAACTTTTTAGTATACTATTATGTTTTAACAAATTTTACTTCCCTTTTCCTTCCTTCCTTAAATTATTTTTACCAGATGTAACTCTTTTTAACCATATTTAATAATTGCTAATTGTGTTACGCTAAATTTATTTGAATGAGTTTTCGGAAAGAATTCAAAGCCAAAAAGTGTGTAAGCTGGTATAATTGTCTGGTTTTTTGTGCCAAAATTCATTCTTGGTTGTTTCACTGTCTCTTTATAGCTTTATATTAACAGTGCCTTTATCATATCTTTTTAAACTGAATTAATTAAGTAACATTGTCATATTTTCTTATTAAAGTGTAAAGCAATTGTGTTCTTCTGAAGGTGTAAGTCCAACTCTTGGTAGGCCATACTTAGATGCATGTAAGTCCAACTCTTGGTAGGCCATACTTAGATGCATGTAAGTCCAACTCTTGGTAGGCCATACTTAGATGCATGTAAGTCCAACTCTTGGTAGGCCATACTTAGATGCATGTAAGTCCAACTCTTGGTAGGCCATACTTAGATGCATTTTAAGTTTGATATACAATAGATCCCCTTTGGGTTGGCCATAGTTTCAGAATGAATACGTCTTCTGCAGTAGTTTCTTTCATGGGAAATTGTCCCCTTAATAGGGGTGTCCCAAATTAGGGGTGTCCCCATTAATAGGGGTGTCCCCAAAATAAAGGTGTCCTAAAGGAGGGGCGTTCTACTAATTTAAGTATTATGATACTATATTCAGTTATTTTGATGTTTTATCTCCCAATACTAAGTTCAGTTATTTTGATCTTTTGTCTCCCATACTATATTCAGTTATTTTGATGTTTTATCTCCCAATACTAAGTTCAGTGATTTTGATCTTTTGTCTCCCAATACTATATTCAGTTATTTTGATCTTTTGTCTCCCAATACTATATTCAGTTATTTTGATGTTTTATCTCCCAATACTAAGTTCAGTGATTTTGATCTTTTGTCTCCCAATACTATATTCAGTTATTTTGATGTTTTATCTCCCAATACTATATTCAGTTATTTTGATCTTTTGTCTCCCAATACTATATTCAGTTATTTTGATGTTTTATCTCCCAATACTATATTCAGTTATTTTGATCTTTTGTCTCCCAATACTGTATTCAGTTATTATGATCTTTTGTCTCCCAATACTGTATTCAGTTATTTTGATCTTTTGTCTCCCAATACTATATTCAGTTATTTTGATCTTTTGTCTCCCAATACTATATTCAGTTATTTTGATGTTTTATCTCCCAACACTGTATTCAGTTATTTTGATCTTTTGTCTCCCAATACTGTATTCAGTTATTTTGATCTTTTGTCTCCCAATACTATATTCAGTTATTTTGATGTTTTATCTCCCAATACTATATTCAGTTATTTTGATCTTTTGTCTCCCAATACTATATTCAGTTATTTTGATGTTTTATCTCCCAATACTGTATTCAGTTATTTTGATCTTTTGTCTCCCAATACTGTATTCAGTTATTTTGATCTTTTGTCTCCCAATACTGTATTCAAAATTAATACCAAAACTAAACGTGTTCTATGCACTACTTTACTGTATTTAATTTTAGATTTAATGGAAATCTGACTCATCTGTGTTTCATATATTGTACTACATAATATGCATTGCCCTTATATACTCTGGATTTAGTTTTTTTCTCATCTTCTACTACCTCTTAGAGCTGTGCAATTTTTAATACCTAGGTATTTTCAAACTACTTAATCGATAGATTATAGTAGTCTATGTTGTAAATATTATTTTGATATGCAACTGCTTGCTGTGGTTTTAACTTGATTACTGTTACCTCATTATAACCTGCTCTTCCTCTTCATATTAAATACATTTACTTTTACATTTATTTGATAGTAAATGGTATTATACATCCGCCTTTTTCAAGTTAAAAAATAAATGAAACAATACATATAAACTAGGTTTAATGATTTTAATTGGTATAAAACAGATTCCGCACAGTATTTAATCAAATAATGTTAACAAAATTTTCTGCTGATTTCAATATGTTCAAGACGTAAAGATTATATTCTGTAAAACTCTTCAATCTGCTCCAATTGTGTAGGTTATGAATACACTAATATATGTGCTATTACAAATAATCAACAAGTTGATATATAGTATGGTACCTCAGTCATTTAGCCCTTGCATGGGCCATTTTACTATTTTATGTCATTAATAAAATAGAATCTGACTATTCTCATATTTAACATATTTTAATTGAAACATATAATTCCCATTCAAGATAATTAGATATTTTGAAGAAAACTTCTAATTTATTTGAAATGGTATTTTTAATATTTGCAATTTAATAACACTTTATTTTGGTAAAACTAATAATTCAGCTTTTCAGTGGAATATGTAAATGGTGTTAAATTTAAGAAGCAGTGTGATAAATAAAAGTGTTTAAAAGTGTAATTGTATTTAAAACAATCAGTAATGAATATATTGAATTAATATTAATCTCTGTGTTATATCACCTAACTTTATTAAATGATAATGCTATATGTCTTTATATTAAACACTAGGATAAATATATCCAAGCATAATAATTGGTGTAATGTTGAATAAACAAACTGTCAGATTTTAAAATTATTATATATGATTAAAAACTAAACCAATGCTGTACATCATAGAATGTCATTAAACATTATACGGTATTTCTGAGTATTTACAATATTATTCGTTGCAATTGAACATAGTGGTACAACCAAATATGTAACCCTCCCTCCTCCGCCGCCGGCACCTCCATTATCATTATAAAACTGGTTATTAATGAGATTAAGATAATGATGTTAAGACAAGTTAATGATATTACTGTGAAATGAAGATGGTATCATGTGGCTTATCATAATCATTACATTTTGATTGATTTCCACATTCATGTTATCAAATGTTTATATCAAATGTTACCACCAATTCTTTAGCTTTTTACAATGTTTACAATTACTCTTTGGCTGTTATACTGTCTCTTACAACTGTGGATTTAATGTTTAATTAAATTTTTTTAAATTTCTTATTTGCATGTGTATTTACATTTCTATTGTTTTACAATAATATGTATTGTTATGTTATCATTTATATTTACTAGATACATAGACCTATTGTTATGTTATCATTTGTATTTACTAGAGACATAGACCTATTGTTAATATAGTGTGTGTTTTATTATTGGTATTATTATATATTCTGTTTAATTACATGACCTCGGCATTGACCTCCGCATATTACAGTGTTTGTTTTGGGTACCCGCTGTAATACAAATTGTCATATTAATTTTGATATTCACTCTTTTCAAAATATTGAAATTAAGTTGTGTCAAATGATGTATCATGCTTACTACTGGTGGTAACCAGTTAAATTAAAGTATTTTATTTGACGTTTATTTCTTTTCTCTTAAAATTTAATCTAGCATGCTTTGGATTTACAGACTTTTATTTCTGTATCACAGAACCGTAGCTGGTATCACAAATCTGCAGTTGAATTTAAAAAATTGTATTAAGCCACTTCTCATCAAATGTAGTATTAAGCCAGTTCTCATCAAATGTAGTATTAAGAACACTGTTTCCGGGTGACACACCTTGTGTTCTGCTGGTATACCCTTAATTAATACTACCGTTTCAGATAGAATAACTTTAATGTTTTTATAGTTTGTTTTTTAATTTTGTTTTTATATTGTATCAGTATTAACAGCTCTATAGTAGTATCTGTGTATTTAGACTATATCATATATTATATATATTTATGAATTTTAAGAATAGCAGGAAGTATAGTGGTATATCCTTATGTACAGATATATAATAGTATTGTAAATTGAATTATTTTTCTTTAGGTTATATATTAATAATGTACATAATGTACATGAAACATAATATTCAATAATTATAGGCATTTCATATTTATAAGTAGTATAAAATACCAGACTGATTGTAATATATCCATTTTTATACATTTTGCCAATATTATAAAACAAACTGTAAATCTAGTATTTAATATTTTTTGCATAATTAATTAGCATGAGGTAGTTAGCATGAGATAACAAGATTGAAGTAAAGTATTCATATTTACAGATTGTTAGATTTTTTACAATCATTAAAAAAGACCCAGTGTTTAATTTCACACAAATTACACTGTATTGATGCTGATTAGTGGGGATAATTCTTTATTAACACTATAGTTGTTTTTACTTGCTTCCAGAAGACAGTAAGCCAAATACTGATAGATAAAAATGCTAATACCTTGTGTGTGAACAGGGAACATTGACATCATTCTGTGTTCAATTGTGTGTGAACAGGGAACATTGACATCATTCTGTGTTCTTGTGTGTGAACAGGGAGCATTGACATCATTCTGTGTTCTTTTGTGTGAACAGAGAACATTGTCATCATTTTGTGTTCTTGTGTGTGAACAGGGAACATTATCATCATTCTGTGTTCTTGTGTGTGAACAGGGAACATTGACATCATTCTTTGTTCTTGTGTGTGAACAGGGAACATTGGCATCATTCTGTGTTTCTTGTATGTTTAACTAGTTTACATAAATGTGGTAATCGTTTAATGCATGTACAAATGCTTGGATTTAAATTCAGACGTTACTACGTTTAAAGCTCACCTATATGTAAATTGATAAATCAACTCCCTGCAAGTTTCAATAAATTTGGAAAATATTGTGTAATAATATAGGCACTATCCCTTTGCTGCCAATTACAAGATGATATATGTACATATGCTATTAACTGGTGTTAGAACATGTTCTTAACTTTTGTACCATGCATGGAGGAATTCCTCTATGATTTTACTGGGGGTCTCAGCACATGTGTAAATTAATTCATAAGTAGATACTCAAGTCTACCTATTGCCAATTTATTATACATTTTGGTTCCAAGCTATCCCATTACTATTTGTATGCAAACTTCTTCCTGTGGATAAATGACCATAATTATTGTCACTCTCTGTACAATTTTAGCTATTCTATGAACTTGTCACTGCTGCTTGGCTGTAGCACTCTCTCTACCATTTTAGCTATTCTATGAACTTGTCACTGCCGCTTGGCTGTAGCATCCCTGTCAATATCCAAGAACTATCTTCCAGTGAAAAGTAATGACAGTGTTGCGTTAATCTTGTTATCTCCATATATATATTTTTTTGCTGCATATGCAATAATGCCAAGGAATAATAAACACTTCTCCAAAATATACAAGTTGTTTCTGAGTTTTTGTTTGAAAATTATAAACCAAATCCAAATTGCCCAATTAAGTAGGTAATCAGTTATCAGCAATTTTCTGGATCGTCTTTCTAAACATTTGCTGTGATTCGCTCCGCATTGCAGCAGTTTGTGAGATAATCTCAGATGCGCGCATATATATACTAAGTCGATGAAAGGGCCTGAGAACAGTAACACATTCAATTCAATTCAACGTAAACATTTATTTTCTTTCTTTCAATCAATAAAAAATGAATAGGTATAAAAAAAGAAAGTACGAGTTTCAAATAATACAATTCATAAATATATATATATATATATATATATATATATATATATATATATATATATATATATATATATATATATATATATATATATATATATATATATATATATATATATATATAAATCAAAGAGCTGCATAGGCAGGATATAGAAAAAAATCAAGATCAAATAAGTTAAAACTGCCTCAATATAGATTTATTTTAACGACATGTTTCGGGCATAGCCCATCATCAGGTGAAAAGAATTGTAACAAAGGATAACATATATAAGTCACAAAATTACATAATAAAACAAATCAGCCAATCAAAGATGTTAACAAACAAAAGGCATAGTTATAAAGGCACGCCTCCAAAAGCTATGGTGTACAAAGCAGGAATGGTTGCTTATAAAGCAGGAAATTTAAAACAAAGACAAAAGCTCAAGTGTAAATAATTGTTAATATGTGAATGTCTCTGGCAAAATTAATGTTTAAAGGATCTAAATTGTACAGTTATGCCGGTAGGGGCAAGAGTGCCAAGCTTTACAATTATTCTTTCTTCTATAATTCTACGAGATGTCTCAGAACCATTACATACTTTAACACCAGAAATAGTAATATCTGAAAGGGAATGCTCATTATTACAAAAATGGGTGGCTACAGGTAATCCGGGAGTCTTTAGTTTAATAGACCTTAAATGTTCTACAAACCTATCACCTAACCTGCGTTTAGTTTCACCAATATAAAGCATATTACATTTACGGGTACATTTAGTACACGAAATACAATAAACTAGATTTCTAGTGGTGCACGTAATACGATCTGTGATAACATAATTACCAGAAGGTCCTACTATTTGGTTTGAACATGAAACGTAATTACATGTCGAACATCTATTTCTATTACATTTGAATGTTCCAGTTGATTCATTACCTTTGTTTTGTAATTTAGATTTAACTAAAGTGTCTTTAATGCTTTGATCACGTCTGTAAGCTATCATGGGTGGTTCTTGAAAAATATCTTTTGTAGCGGATTTATTTATCTTCAGTCAAAATTGAAAAGTTATCGCGGACAATGTTAATAACCTTCTTATTCATAGGATGATACGTGAGGACTAGAGGTATGCGGTCACAAGCATTTGTATTATGTGTAGGTTGTAATGTGTCCTCGTGCGTTAACTGGCAAACTTTTCTTAGAGATTTCACAGTAATGTCAGATGGATATTCGCGTGCATTGAAAAAATCGATCATCTCAGATGCTTTGATGTTAAAGTCATCATCATCGCTACATAAACGTCGAAGTCTAACAAGTTGCGAATACGGTATAGCATTCTTACAAGCTGGAGGATGCGAAGAGTTGTAATTTAGATAAGTGTGCGCGTCAGTATCTTTGTAGTGGACGGATGTAGAAAGACCAGGTTTATCAATAGATAAACTAATATCAAGGAAAGGCACACACTTGTCAGAAATTTCATGAGTAAACTTTATAGCAGGATGAAAATTGTTCACAAAGTTAATGAACTCATTAAGTTCATCTAAAGTTCCCGACATAACACCAACACAATCATCAATATACCGTTTGAATAAATCTGGTTTCTTTCCCTTATAATCTCGTAACACATTCTGTTCAAAATACCCCATAAAGAGGCAAGCAAAGTTAGGTCCCATTTTTGTACCCATGCTTATCCCAGAAACTTGCCGAAAAAACTTCCCATTGAAGTTGAAGGCTGTAGTATTAAGTACAAGTTCAGCGAGACGTAGTATTGTCGATGCGGGATATTTAATTGAATTATCTAGTTCAATAAAATGTCTCATTGCGCTAAGTCCATCTTGAATAGGAATTGATGTGTATAAGGCCGTAACATCCATTGTAAAAAGATAAGCACTCGCAGATGAAAATGTATAATCTTTAAACAAAACTACAGCTTCTTTGCTATCCTTGATGTAGGTTGGCAGATTTTGTACAATTGGCTTCAAGATTCCATCCAAGAACTCGCTAATAACAACTGTAGGCGCGTTACAAGCGGAAACAATAGGTCTACCAGGACTGTTAGTCTTGTGTATTTTAGGTAACATGTAAAAGCTAGGACAAGTGGCGTCAGAATTAATCAATATATGGGCTGTAGAAGGAGCTCTTTCTTCTTAATCATACTATTTACAGTCTTCTTAACAATACCAATATCAGAATCAGTAGGGTCGGCATCAAGTGGCTGATATACGTCAAGATTAGAAAGTTGTCTTTCTCCCTCTGTAATATATAGGTCCCTTCTCCAAACCACAGTAGCACCACCTTTATCTGCTCGTTTAATAACGTAGTCATGATTACCTTTAAGTGATCTAATGGCAGCTTGCTCTCCTTTTGACAAATTACAAATATTCTTTGGTTGTTTTAACTTAAGCTTGTTAATCTCTCGTTTGCAAGTATTGACATACAGATCAAGTTCAGCGAACATACCTTGTGGCAGTGTCCAGCTAGATGGCTTCTTATTCAGCAACTGTAATTCATCTTTTGTTGTTACATTTGTCTGATTCTTGCCGTGAAAGTTTGCTTTGAGTCGTAAACGTCTGTAATATTGATCCATGTCTTGTTTAAGCTGGAAATCATCAATCTCTTTCCTAATAGGAATAAAAGATAGACCCTTAGAAAGAACAGAGCGTTCTTCATCTTTAAGAGGCAAATCGTCAGGTATAGTCACAACTAGTTTAGACGTATCAGGGTGTGCTCTCGTTGGTCCTACCTCACCAATGGAATACTCTCTACAAACACGATTAGCTTTAAGTAATTTAGCTTCTGTCAATGACTTGTAATACCATTTGTTTAATCCATGGACGATACTTCGTATTTTGTCAAATTCGTAGTTGGTACAAGCTGCTCGTAGGTTGGTCTTATGATGTACCATTTGTTCATCATGATACGCAACTTTCTTTAAGTTCATCTGAATGCTCATACGCATAAACCGTCTGGAAACAGCATTGATACTATCAGATATGAACTTCTTATCAAAATAAGCAAAGGACGGTGACCAGGTAGATCTAAATGACTTGGGTATGACGTTCCATCTTAGACAAGTGGACAGAAAATAAACATTACTAGAACATCTTGCCTTACTGAACGTTGAGGTTCCAAAGCAAAAACCAAATGTCTTCACACATGGAGAATACAGGCTTAAGTCGTTGTTGAGAATCCGACGCGCTTGTTGTAAAACTTGCTTGGAATTGGCCATACTTGTTATAAAACAAACAGGTATAGCTATATATATATATATATAGCCTATATAGACTAATTTTCACTTCACTCAATCAATAACAATAAAACAGATGGTATTAAAAAAATTAAAGAAAGTGCGAATTTCAAATAATACATTTCATAAATATATATATATATATATAGCCTATATAGACTAATTTTCACTTCCTTTTTCCTTTTTTTCAAATAAACCATATAAACAGCAACATGTAGAAAGAAAGATGGCAAAGCCTGTGATGTGGAAGCCCACACAAAGAAGTAATAAATAAGTTAGACACTACACAAACAGTGACACACAGGTACAGAAACAAACTTACAGGACACGAATCACAACACAAACAGACATCTCATACAGAACATGCACAAGCACACACATACACGAACACACATCACCAGGGGGAAACATTAATATTTAGAAATGAGGAAAGATTTGAATGTTTTATTAAATAAAAATTTAGTAGCCAAATGTTTAATTTGTAAAGGAATTTTATTCCAATTTATGGGACCAGTATATCTGATTAAATGACATAAGATTGTGAATCATATGAATTGCAGTGATAATTATGTTTGTAGATGGAACTATTAATATAATAAAGTTCCTGTACAAGTTAATTATTTGCAACACCTTTAGACATTATGATTTGTACATTTTACTTTTATTATACAAAGTTCTCTATTCTTTTTTTTTTCATATCTGGACCTGGCAAACGTATATTTATTTTAAAAGTATACAGTCAACAGTGATTACTCACTGTTAGTTTTTTTTTTAAAGATATTTAATTCTCAAAATTAATTTCATTATGCCAAGTGAAGCATCAGGCTGCATGCTGCATGATGAGAGTACATCATATCATCGTATGGTGGCGTGCTTTTGTTTTGATGATATGATGAAAAGTCCAAAAAAGATAATGTCGTCGTTTTTTTATTTTTACACAGTTGGAATTTCCGTAAGATTGCATTATCGATTTTTGTATTGTTTTGTGGTGTGTGTCAATCAAATTATGATGATGACATGAAAATGTATAGATAGATCTAGGTATTTTAGATACTACCTAGGACCTGCTTGATTAATCAATTTGCTAGAGTCTAGGCTGGGCTTGTTGTACAAGAGAGCAGTAGCAGCAAAAGAAAGGACGTTCCATTGTTCTTCTTTTGTGCCCACACAGTATTCTGCGGATAACGCAACAAAACATAGGGCCTAGAGTAGTAGGGATGGTATTCGTAGGGATAGTCCCATGTAATAGACAGTGTCAGAAGTTCAACTGACAATAATTTTTTTTTACTAATGTAGGCGCGGCCTAATAAATAATAGAACAATAAATACTGTTACAGTACTGTTTTCATTTTCTGATATTGATAAATCAATAAATGTTTTCATACTCTAGAAAAGAAAGAGTCTCAATCAGTCAATGACAATGACAATGTTAAATAGGCCTAGTTAGGCCTAGTTGTAATTTTGCTGGTCTAAAAATAGGAATTGTTTCTTGTTCTCAAAAAAATTTATTTAGGCAGACATTTCAGATAGAGAGACAGATATTTCAGGTTTGTTCATTTTACTTCTTAAAAAATGCTTTTTATGCATCTGTCATCTTTTTGTTCGTTTATATTGTCTATTATTGATAGTATGATTGATTGTATTATGACAGTAATTAAACTTTTATACAAATATTATATTACATGTAAATATATTCTTTCTACCTAGTTTAGAATTTTTTTTCTTATTAAATATTTTTAGATAAAATATGTTTTATTTGTAAGTGTATCCTAATAGTACACTTTTTTTATTTGTGCGAAATGAAGAATAAATGAAATGAAATTTATTTGCAATGGATAAATATTTATTTTTTTAAATCAATACCGTTTTGATAATAAATAAGACACCAGGATAAAGAATTGTTTTTATTATTTCAAATTTTGCAATTAAGAAATTCTGATTTTATTTTTAGATAAATTGTGAACTTTAGATTAGGTAATTTAATTTATTATTGTATGAAAAATTATTTACAGAAATTTTACTTTTGGAGACAATTTTGAAAATATTGGAATTTCCACTTTAAGGTTGAATTACTATCTACAGTAAGTATTTGAGCATATTTATAACAATGATGTAACTAACAACGTATTCTGGAATCATTATCAACGAACAATACCATACTACAGTACTTTACTACTACAAATGTGTAAATCTTTCAATTTATAGGAAACTTATAATGATAATGTATAGTATATTATACATACACAAGTCAAGTGAACTTTGACATCTTGTGAAAATTATGTGTTGTTGAACAATCAAAGGACCAAGATGTTGCATATATTCGTTGTGAATACTGGTACGATGGTTACCATGGACATGAGCCACACAATGCGCAGGTAAGTATCTTTTAAACTATTCAGCGAACTTATTTATTTCTTTAAACAGATTCTGCACTCACTCCATACAATAGAAACAGATTCTGCACTTATTCCATACAATAGAAACAGATTCTGTACTCACTCCATACAATACAAACAGATTCTGCACTCACTCCATACAATACAAACAGATTCTGCACTCACTCCATACAATAGAAACAGATTCTACACTCATTCCATACAATACAAACAGATTCTGCACTCACTCCATACAATAGAAACAGATTCTGCACTCACTCCATATAATACAAACAGATTCTGCACTCACTCCATACAATACAAACAGATTCTGCACTCACTCCATACAATAGAAACAGATTCTACACTCACTCCATACAATACAAACAAATTCTGCACTCACTCCATACAATAGAAACAGATTCTACACTCATTCCATACAATAGAAACATATTCTGCACTCACTCCATACAATAAAAACAGATTCTGCACTCACTCCATACAATAGAAACAGATTCTGCACTCACTCCATACAATAGAAAAAGATTCTGCACTCATTCCATACAATACAAATAGATTCTGCACTCCATACAATAGAAACAGATTCTGCACTCACTCCATACAATAGAAACAGATTCTGCACTCACTCCATACAATAGAAACAGATTCTGGACTCACTCTATACAATAGAAACAGATTCTGCACTCACTCCATACAATAGAAACAGATTCTGCACTCACTCCATACAATAGAAACAGATTCTGCACTCACTCCATACAATAGAAACAGATTCTGCACTCACTCCATACAATAGAAACATATTCTGCACTCACTCCATACAATAGAAACAGATTCTGCACTCACTCTATACAATAGAAACAGATTCTACACTCACTCCATACAATAGAAACAGATTCTGCACTCACTCCATACAATAGAAACAGATTCTGCACTCACTCCATACAATAGAAACAGATTCTGCACTCACTCTATACAATAGAAACAGATTCTGCACTCACTCCATACAATAGAAACAGATTCTGCACTCACTCCATACAATAGAAACAGATTCTGCACTCACTCCATACAATAGAAACAGATTCTGCACTCACTCCATACAATAGAAACAGATTCTGCACTCACTCCATACAATAGAAACAGATTCTGCACTCACTCTATACAATAGAAACAGTTAAAATAAAACAAGGAAACAATTGTTTACAATTCTCAATCAATGATCAAACAAATTCAGTAGTAGTGTGCATCTTTTAATAACATCATTTTCATAGACAATTTCTTGCTTTTATTGATATCTATCATGGTGGTAGTTCTTTGTTGTGAGATTTATATTAAAATGATTAAAGTGAGTAGAGGCAAAAACTAAATCTTGTTGTTCGTTGGTTTTCTTTCTCTTAGTGTGCTCGATCTACAACATGCTATTCATAAAGAGTATGGCATTGCAGTTGATAAACAAGTTCTTCTTGTGAGTGGAGGTCAGAGTTTAGATGTACAGCAGAGAGTTTGTACGTTCAATGCTGGCACTGTAAGTTCACTTCAAAGTCATTGAAATGATTATAACTTTATGCAACTTCTGACGAAAACAGGTTTTACCTGTACCCATGCAAACTTGTACCCAAATGTTTGCTTACTCGTACACATCAAGGGCGGGCTGATAGTGATACCCAAGTTCAATAATGCTGAACAATAACTAAATAAACTACTTTGTTAAAAAGTATATAATATGTACAGACTCTTATGAAAAAAAAAACAAAGCTATCTAGCTTTATACTGTGGTTTTGTACAGAATGTTCACGTATGACAAGTTCAATTAATTTGTGCTTTATTTACAATACATCTGTCCTATTACAATAGCATAACATATTGTACGGTCTGTACCTGCCAGACACTGATCCATCTTAGTACACTATCACACTTTTTCCTCTCCTTCAAGAATTTATGGCAGCAATTCCACAATAATATTAATACAATAATGAGAACAAAAATTATATTATTACGTATAGCTACTAAATAGTTAACATGATGCGTTAGTCAGAGTATTACTCTCAGTGTTAAATCTCAGGGTTAACATCATATATTGGTGCGTTGAGTTTACAGAACCTGATAACCTTATATACAATATACAGTACTGTACAGTACAATTTATTATTGTGCAATTTATTTATCCCATTGGAGTTCTTTGTACTGATTGGGCATTTTGGATAATGTTTCCATATAACCATCTTCATCAAGTGTTATTTTATCTTGATGTTTTTGATTTGAAATAGTATAATAGCATGGTTCCATTGATGTTTCTCCTACATTTGGTTTTATATACCCATCGTCATCAAGTGTTATTTTATCTTGATGTTTTTGATTTGGGATAGTATAATAGCATGGTTCCATTGCTATTTCTTCTACATTTGGTTTCATATAACCATCTTCAACCTCATTTGGCATTTGGCTAGTAGTACTCTGGCCTACTATATTGGTTACACAGTAAGACCCAGTTGGTCTGTCTGTTGCATTGGGCCATTTCTTTCTTATTTTGTTTAGAAGAGTGTAGCTTGAAAATACCAATATGACTAATAGGCTTATACCTAGAATGACAGACAATGCCATGACAGCAATATCTGCTGATGTTGTTTCATGTCTTGAAGCCACGTCAGTTTCTGATGTTTCATGCCTTGCTGTACCTCGTATATCTTCAGAGGTATTTAGTGTGTTTGAAGCCATGTCAGTTGCTGATGTATTATGTCTTGTTGTAACTCGTATCTCTTCAATTATGAATGAAGCCATGTCAATTTCATCCTTTGTTGTAAATTTCTCATTAGCTGTAGGTGACACAGACTGACCTGTAAACTTATTTGTTAATGACACTGCTGCTTGTTCAGTTGTCATTGGAATCCGATTGCCAACGACACATTCGTTTGAATCTGTTGATCCTTCTTGTGTAGCTCTACATATAAACCATTGCTTACTTGTGACAGATGCTATAGACACATCATGTATCAATGTGTTTGCTTCAAATGCCATCTGACTCTTTGATGTCAAGTAAGTACCTGTATGATCTATCCAGTGGAGTGTTATTAGGGGATTGCCTGGTGAACATGTACAAATCAATCTCAATTGTGAATCAGTTATTGTAATGTCAAAACAAGTAAGTTGAGGAATTGAGTTTCTAATTACCAATGCTACATCTGAGGTAGATGGAAGTGGTATTGGTATTGAAGGACCTTCTGACATAAAAAGCAAATAACAAGTATATGTTCCACTGTCACTTTCATCAATGTTATTAACCTGTAGAGTCTGATTATAATCAATGTTGCTAAGAGATGATACTCCATATACACTATACTTGGCTGGATCACTCAATACCATGTCATTATCTACAATTCGAATAGTGTCTTTCCACCATATTATCCAATGGCCATGCACTGCTTCATAAGTCTCCAGTTGTACATTGCAGGTAAAGTTGACAGAATCAGTCCCAACATCAGTAATAATGTAATTTGGAGTAACTGACACATTGGAGGCTATTGCCATTTGTATGAGTGTGTAGATTATAATGAAAATAATCATAAATTTTGCCATAATTTCCTTATTACTCTGAAAGATGAATTTATATTTTGATATGATATTTTACACGCATTGTTTGGTATTCATAAACTGAAAAAGTATATTTCTTGAAAATAACATTTGTTTACTTATTATAATGTTAAAACAGATTCTATAGGCTTGTATTTTAATTCAATCTTAAATTATTTAAATGCTGTTTACAAGTTAAAGTTGGACATTTTTAAAGTACAAAAAACCTAAACAAAGCAAACTTCACATATAAATATAATTTAAAAAACAAAACAAATCATACTGTACCCTGTGTGGTTTTTAGAAAGTTGTCATCTTTCAATACTTCCTTGTATCGTTCCAGGTGAATGCATTTCTACCAAATTGTTGTAATTACATTTATTATTATCCAATGATGCGTTTACTCAATTTGATATTAGGTCAGAGGTGATGAGTACATTCTATCAATCAATAGTTGAAAGTGTTGTTACTTTATCCTTAATGATAATATTGTATGGTACAATGGCTGTTCCAATGAAGATAAACACAAGTTACACAAGGTTGTTAAACGTCCCTCAAAAATCATAGGCATACCCCAACGTTCTATTGTTACTTTGTATGCTGAATGTTTACTCAGAAAGGCAACATTGATCATAAATGATCAATACCATCCTGGCAACCATCATTTCCAAATTATGTCTCACTTACAGTCACAAATTGAGATCGATACTTGCAAAAACTAATAGGTCAGTTTCTTCCTTCTACCCAACAGCAATCCGTGCAATTAATGACACACGTTAAGTTTATACTTCCCCGAAACTTTGAAATACTGGAATGGGATTTAGTTTTTTACCAACCCCGAAACAAGTTCTAGAAATGCCGGGATGGTGTCCAGCGGGGGATAGTTTCACCCTGTAGTTTAAGTTCTATATTTGTTGTTAGCCGAAACTATTCAAATTTATTTCAATGTAAATGTGTTTTATATGTTTATAAATGACAATACATTGACTTGACTCTCTTTATTTGTTTAGGTAACAAAGGCTAGCACACGGTGCTGGAATGGTGTAATAATATGTAACTTAGAAACGTTTGTGAATATGATTAAGAAAGCCCTACCTACCTATATATATAATAATAATAATACCACATTTATATAGCGCCCTTTTCATGAGTAATCATGCTCAAAGGCGCTTTACAAGCATTATTACCCCAGTATTTTTTGGGATCAAACACGTATGGAAACATACTCCCATAATGCAGCCGGTAACCAGCGCAATATATATAAATCCAAAGGCAAATTACTGAAAAAAATGACAATGCTGTGGGTATCAGTGGCTGGATCTCAATGGAGATACAAAAATAAAAAGCGAAAAGCTAAATCAAAACGATAAAGTAAACAGCCAGAAAAGTTAGTAGAGCTTTCGGGCAACACTAGCCCTTCATCAGTGCAAGAATATATATATATTCAGGTTGAAATTATCAGACCGTTAGGATAGAGTGCTCAATACCAAGGTAGAGCATAAATAAATAAAATAACAGCAGAAAACTTGGTTACTTCATTGTTTTAATCACTACAAATTTGTTTCGTACGACCAGCATGTAGCTGGCCGCACTCTTCAGGTGAAATATAAAACATAAGTGACACAGTTGTCTCATAGTGCTTAATAGAAGTGAGTCATCAGGAAGTCGTATACAATAGCCTATTGTTTTAGATAAACTATTTGGATCTGCAATTTAGTAAGAATTTGGTTAGGACATCTGCATATCAAGCAGGCGGTCCGAGTTCGAGTCTCGGTTGGGGCGACTTTTTCTCATTCTCACAGATTTCCTCATCTTTATCGTTTCAAATTAATTAATTAAATTTCAGTATATCACCGGGCGGTTTAGAATTAATGTTCTTTGCCTGATTTGTTTATATATATAAAAGTATCTCTTCGGAGATCCCGCCTCGTGAATAGAAATACTGTAAGATGAGGGTGTATCAATTTGATCTCTGGTGCGCGTGCGTTCAACTGAGGACTAGTGCTGTTCCGCCGTACCACGCCGAGAGTGTTAAAGAGTCGCTATCCAATCGAGTTCGAACAATACCATGAAAGCCCCAGTGGTCTAATGGTTAGGACATCTGCATATCAAGCAGGCGGTCTGAGTTCGAGTCTCGGTTGGGGCGACTTTTTCTCATTCTCACAGATTTCATCATCTTTATCGTTTCAAATTAATTAATTAAATTTCAGTATATCACCGGGCGGTTTAGAATTAATGTTCTTTGCCTGATTTGTTTATATATATATATATATATATATATATATATTATACAAATAGGTACGTGTTTCTTATTGAACTCCGGTACAGGTTTGCCATTTCATGTATGAGTTGACGGGTACGAGTTAATTGCCATGAGTGTTTGTTGGATTGGATATCCAGCACCCTATACTGTATATTCTACACATAAAAGACACAATTCAATCAACTTTTGGCACTCATCTTTGCATGGATATGTTTCGTTTGTGTGGATAATGATTTTTATAAACTGCTTATCTCTGTTTATATCTTTAATCACCTTTACATTGTCAAAATAGTGATTTAAATTAAATCTAATTGTTTATTGATGTTATTTAATTTATCCTCTTAACTTTATATTATTAATACATTATTATTATCATTTTAATGATTTTTCTTGTGTAGGATACAAACCCTATTTATTTGTTTGATAAATCTTTAATTGAGCAAGCAAACTATCAACATGGTAGTTCATTGATGGAAGATGATCAGCAACAGTTAGATAATGAGCTGAAAGAACAGGTTGAAGCATTCAGACACCTTCCACCTAGCTATAATGCTGTTAGTTCAAGAACGCAAATGGCCCTTGTAAGTATAGCCTCTTAGCTTACTAAGATTAATTTGAATATGTGATCTTTCTTAAAGAGACTGGCTAGTTTTACAGTAGTCATTTTATATTCAAATGAATGGAGCTATAGCTTGGTTTAACATGCTTTCTGTTAGCCCAGAATTCAATCTTCCTAAGTAAAGCCTCTAATATAGTTTATAAGCATCCTGTAAATTACCAGTTTTTTCTAGTGTGTATGAAATATAATAAATTGCTGTAGTCAAACCTAAATATTACGGTGGCTGATTTCCGCCAAAGAAAAAAATTATTTTATAATAATACGGCGTTATAACGCCCTAATAATATAAAATAATTTTTTTCTTTGGCGGAAATCAGCCACCGTAAAATATAGTGTAAGCATTTTATTTATATATATACACATGTTTTTGCCATAATCTGCTAAAATAATAAGTTATTGAATTTATCTACTTATATAGCAACTACACGATCGTGCTAAAGAAAAAGTGCAATCATGTGAGAATGTGGTTAGAGATCAACATCAACAACAGCAAGGATGGATGGCTGTTGTTGCTAACTTGGAAGATATCTCTAGGTAAGAAGAAGAAGCAATGAAACATTCATGACAATATCAACATCCATGACAACAATCAATAACAACATTCATAATAATCTAATGGCCAACATTTATAATAATATTAACATTAGGCATCTACTATGAAGTTCTATATAGCAGTACATTACCGGTTCATCACCTCGTACAAATAAGTTGCGCAACAGAATTAATCCAGCTTCTTTTTATCACTGAATGAATTGTGACTTTTTATTTTGTCAATGTTTTGTACTTTTTTATTGTATTGTATGAAAATCTATTTTCTATGTATATTTATTTGCAAGTGAAAATAGAAAGGCAAGGAAAAGAATAAGAAGGAAATAATATTATGTAGATAGTGTGCTGTTGAAATTATATTAAAATATTGTCACCAGAATGTATTCTTTCTTTCTTTATTTCCATTTACAAAATCATAAACATACATAAATAGTTACAAAACAAAAGAATGGAAAGTATTGCATAAAATATTGTGTTTTCAGAGCATTCAAACTTCGAACAAGTTCATTTGAGAATAGTTTGACTGATTTCATGTCAAAAAGAGAAGACTACTTCAAGATGTTATCCGAGTTCCCAGATGTTCTAAATCAACTAGAGAGAATTCCATTGCCATCAAACCTGGTTGATTCTGCACGGCTTGAGAGTGAGAGTGATCGTGATAGCATGACCCTAATGAGATGGATTAGTAGACAGGTTACTTTTTATTTAATAATTAGAATTATGTTAATTATAGGTACTGTGTATTCCTTGAAGAATATTTATATATTTCTTTTTGGTTAAATCATTTTTTTTTACTAGTGTAATAGTTATATTCATAACTATTGTTAATAGTTATAATTGTGCTCAATAGGCTATTTAACATATTTTTATTTAAGTCTGCTTAATTTATAGTACTTATTGTATATGTTTTTTGTTTCATACCTTTAAGTGGCAACTTTCGTTGCTGTTGGTTTTGATGAAATGAAATGCCTATAATTTAATTATACTTTTACATCATTGTGTCAAAGGTGGTGTGAAATTGCTTATTAGCTTCAATTTCATAAAGCAGGCTATGTTGTTTTTGTAGGATGAGCGAAGTTCATTAGTTAACATGTACCAATTATGTGCAAAGTCGCTGGAGCAGTTTGAGCCAAACACGCTTCATGTTTTTAGCTCTGACATTAATGATGTTAAAGGTAAACAGCATTTGTATGTAATAATATTTGAAACGTCCTTTACAAAAAAATGGAATAGATGTTTTTTAAATTGACATGTACATTGTTTCAGGGGCAGATTGATTGCTTTGAAGAAAAGTAGTGTTAATTAAAATTGTCTATTTGTGACTCCCATCCCCCCTGTTTTCAACATTCAGGCCTTTTGTTGAGTGTGTTTAGTACAATATGATGGCCCTCTATATTAAACTGTCCTGGTTGTAGCATGGCAGAATTCCTCAAAGGTTATATCCATAGTCATTGTAAATGTACAAAATAATGTCATTTAGTATTACTTCTGAATCTAAACATTTCATTTTATTATACCAGTGAAAGTTGATAACCCAGGTATGAAAGAAATCAAAGGCCTTGGAGACAGGCTGTTTGGATTAGAACAACTGTTAGCACAAGCAAAGAAGACAAGGCAAGACCAGGGAGAGATGGCCCAGGTGTGTGCATTAGGTTTTTACTTCTAGTCCACATCTAAATAACATAAAGCATGTTAGCAAGTCTGTAGATGTTTTCACTGGGCAATCTAATGTTCAAATACTGAAAGCCAAGCCTATAGTTCCAGTATGAAATATGATGACAGGAATTGATGTTATATTGTCAATTTAAAACTCCTTTTGTTCTGTGTTGGTGAACTTGAAACACTCTTATTCTGCCTGATACAATTGTACTTTTTGTAGTTTTGATGGATGAGTTGTGAATAACTTTTAACAATTTGTATTTGTAGAGCTTTGTTCAGAATCAAACACGGATCAGTAACCTTAGAGACACCTCTGTTTTGCCACAACTCTGTGACAGTCACCAGAAACAGCTGGTGGTCATGATCAAGAATCACCTTCAATTAAGAGAAATCAGTCGTCGTTGTTTGATTGCAAAAAAAGAGCTTTGTCAAAATCTTCATGTTAGATTGAGGTATATTATTAAAATAAGAGAAGGAAATGCATTAATAATCTGGAATATAAATTCTCCCAAAACCAGAGTTTTTATTGCAAAAGATCTCAAAGTTGTTATTTTGTAATGATGTAAACTCAGAAGGTTTTTTGAAATATACATTTCCTGATAGGCTTGTTTTTTAACGTGTACCTGCAATGTTGAATTTTATACCTATAACACTAATTCTGTAAAAATGCAAATTTGTTCCAGGTGGATAATGTTTGTAGAACAGCAAATTACCGGCATTCATGGCAAAATGGTCGTGTACCACGAGAATCTGAAGAGATTAAAGAAACGGTTGGAAATAGCTCAACAGGTTTACAATGCGCCAGAACTGTTTGCAAAAGCCTTGGTGGAGATTTACCTCAGAAGGCAGTTTGACTTTCAGTTCTCACAGGTTAGTTGTGACCATGTGTGTGAACTTAAGTCATTGTTTGTCATTTACAATCAATTTAATAAATTAAAAACATTTATGATAAATAAATGTGTTACCTCTGGTTTCAGTAGTTCAATAAATCCTTATCCAAACAGTTGATTACAAAGACGGATTTCCACAAAAATGTGAAGTTGAGGAATTTGAGGAAACTTTCAAATCGTACAAGCTGAAGAACTTTAAACCTAATTATTAAATGGAAGATGAAATTATGTTCATATTTACCTACTGCCTTTACTCATATCTTGTATTTTTTGTAATAGAAATTTGGAGCGGTGAGTGAGTTGCAGCTAAGGGAGGTTGACAGACGCAAGGAGTTTTCTGCAATAATGCATTCACATTTTCTTAATGCTATGTTTCCTGGGCTTGGCAACCTTCCACCAGGGATCATGGTTAGAAATTTACACTTTTTAAAGCATTTTTTATTTTTTAAATATTATTAACATGATTAGTGAAAGTTGTACATTTTCTCAAACAAATAGTTGTGTTGATTAATCTTAGATATTTATGTCCTATATATATAATAATGTGTAATATCTAATCTTGTCCATAAATGAGCAAACCTGAATAACCGTTTTTTGTTTTGTGTTTTCCAGCTTGAACCGTTGGTGAGTGATACTATTTTGCCTACAGTATCCCTTGAAGATATCAAGCTACTTAAAGACCATGTACCAGAATTAGAACACTGCCTTCAGTAAGTGATTTTAATATTGTTACCACATAATATTCAACAAATAAAAGTAATATTATTGCCATAAAATGACCATACCAAACCATTTTATAGTTTCATCTAACTACTGTAGTGTAAAATCAAAATTATTCTATAAAATCATTAAAGACATCATCAGCTTGCAAACTAAACAAACAATAATATTAAAACATTTGACTACATCTTGCAGATTTCCAGATGAAGGTTTGAGTAAAGAAACACAAACAGTTGACGAGTTACCAAATAAAGACTGGGAAAAGTTATCAATGAGAGATGTGCTTATAAAACAGCAACAAATACAATACAGTGATAAAGAAACTACTCCCACAGCTAACAGGGAGGAAGAGATATACATATCCCATATTGATGATAGATTTACAGATGAATTTGAGAAAAACTCAAAACAACCCATTGAGGAATCGGTTGAAACACTTAAAAATGAACCATTTGAAGATAATTTAGAGGATGATATTTTGCTGGAAAATGGTGGTCCTTTATCAGTGACTGGTATCACAATTGGTAGCCATAGCAACTTAAAAATGGATCCTCCTTTTGGGGCTTTATTGTCAACAAACACTGATAACTTTTTGTCGACACAAGATAGTGTTGAAATGCCATTTTACAGTTTAGCTGGTAATCAGCTACAATCAGTTTTACCAAAACCACTGATAGGAACAGAGTTCACAAACAAAATAGAGACTTTGGAAGATGAACTTGAAGATTTGAAACGAGAGAATGAAGATAAAGAAAGAAAGCTTAAAATATCTGAAAGATTGGAGGTTGAAATTAGACATCTTCAACAAGAAATCCAAGATGCAACTTCTAAATTTAACAAATTAGAAAATGAAAAGGAACAGATTTCTAAACAAAATGTAAGCCTAACAGAAAAGGTAAATGAAAGTAAGAACGTTTTGTTGTCGGAAACAAAGTCAATTAGAGGTGAATTGACAAACATTAAGGATGATTTTAGTTCTTTTTTGACTGATAATAGAACAGCAGTTGTTCAATTAGAAACACATGTAAAGTTAATAAGTAAGGAGTATGAAAGAACACAAGTAGATAATGCTAATCTGTTAGAAGAAATGAAACAGGAAAAGGAAAATAAACTAAAAGAAGAAAATGTGTTTCAAAGAAAATATGAACATTTACTACAGGAACATGAATGTTATATAAAGCAAAACGATGAAAAACATGAAATGATGGATAAAGACATAAAGGAAAAAGAAACACTACTTGAGAAAATGTTGAAAGAGAAAGAGAAATTAGAAATTGTTCAACAGGAATTAAGTTTACAAATTCAGAAAGAAAATGAACTTAAAAAACAACTTGAAAAAAGTCAACAAGACTTGACAAATTTAAATAAACAAAAGCAAGATCTTAAAGACGAGTATGGTAACTCTTTAGAAGAATCTAAGAGAAAGCTTGAAAGTCAATTGGAAGATAAGAATCAAGAAATAATTAGGTTAAGATTGAGCCAAGAGGTGGAGATCTCTGACTTAAGACTAATTGTTAAAGATAAAGAACAATTGATTGATCAGCTTAAGGATGGCAAGGAGGAAATGTTGAAACAGAAAAGTGAAGAAAAAGAGCAACTTGTTCTTGAATTAGAAAGCAAGAAGTCTACTGAATTGAAAGAGTTTGAGAATAATTTACGAAAACAATGGGAAGAGGAAATAAAAGCTATGTCAATAGAGAATTTGATTGCAATTAAACCAGATATAAAATCTGAAGCAATAATCAGAAAAGAGAATGAAGAATCTCTTAAAGGACTCCAAAAACAACTTGAAGAAACACATAAGAAAGACTTAAATGTAAGGCTAGAAGAGTTAAAAATAACGAAAGATGAGGAAATAGCAGTAGCCAAGCAGACAGCCCACTCAGAAATTGAGGAATTGTTGGAAAAATACAAAATATGTGAAGAGAAATACCATACATTACAGAAAGACTCTGTGAAGCAGACAAATCAGATGGAAGCATCGTTTATGACAGAAAAACAATGTGAGGTTCTAGCAGCTTTAGAAGAAGAAAGAAAGAACCACAAACTGAAGATGGATAAACTCAGACAAAACATGGAAGAAAGTCAGAAAAACGCAATCAAAGACGTTTTAGATGATGCTGAATTACGGCATTCAAGAGAAATCCAAGAAATGATGAAAACATTTGATAAAGAAAAACAAAGCAGTCTGGATGATATGAAGACTAGCATCCAAGCAGACAAGCAAGTTCACTTCAATACTGCCCTCTCTAAATTATCAGTTGAGAAAGATAAGGAAATTGAAACTTTGAAAAAGAAAATTGCAGAATTTGAGAAGCAACGTCAAATGGATAAAGGTAATTATACTTATTTCTACTTATTCGAACATAATATACTCTATAGCTGTTTTTAAAATCTGATGTCAAACTAATCAATATTAGTATTGTATATACCTCAGCAAAATGTAAATTCTCATTGTTTCTAAATAAAGTCGTATTTGTTTTTGACAGAAGCAATTGATAAACTGCTTACTGAAAATTGTGACATCAGTGACATTGTCAAACAAACAATTAGTGAGAGAGCGTTAGAAAACCAGAAACTTAAAGATGAGAATGAATCTCTACTAAAAAGTAAACAAGATCTGATGGACCTGCAAGTTAGGGGTAGTGGTTCCTCATCTATGGAGGAGTCGGTTTTGTACATGCAGAAGAGTATTCATAGGTATTATGTTGTATGGAACAGGGCTGGAAAAGATAGTGAACAAAGATTGTGGATATTCCAACAAATATACTACAGAGGCCATCATAATATACTAATAATATGTTTAAACCCAGAAACATACATTATCTGCTTATTGCAGTGATAAACAGTGTTATGTACTGATTTACTGTATCCTATGTAATTGTCTCACTCCTTTATGATTTGTCTGATAACAATATCTTAAAGTTTTGTGTCCAACCTATGGGTTAGTATCCATCTTTATACATTACAGCAGTAACGGTAAGCGGTATAAAAAATACTATTTCTTATGACCATTTACATTAATATGGAACATATCTTTCTATATTCTGATGTATATAATTGTGTGTATACTTGATCTACCTTAAAACTGACTTCAACTTTACATAAATAATAAGATATATCAAGAGATAATGAGAATATGTTGAAGCTATAGTGAGTTTAAATTTGTTTCCCTAGTGATTCATCAACATTGGAAGATCAGGCTTCTGGTGGTCATAGACTTACAAAGGCCAAAGAAAATACAGACTTTAGAAAGAGAATGGTAGATTCTACATCTAAAGCAGAAAAAATATCTATAATAGAGTGAGTACATTATTAAACAAGGAAGGTTGTAGTATTATTGCTCCCTTATAGTACTAATAAAGTTCTCATATTTTAATCATAACATTAATAACAATAATCAATCTGTATATTCATGGTCATTCTCTTGCACAGCTCCATCCTTGAATACTCTTCCACAATCAATCAAGAATGCCAACTCTATTGCCATCTTCAAATAGTTGCTGAAAACCCATCTCTTTCGCATAGCATATGAAATGCTAGTTCGAGCCTTGTGGTCGTAACGTACTTCACTGGTTCTGTACCTACACTTATCATGTTTCACTCATATCAATCAGTCTGTATATACATGAATGGTATCATACTTCACTGATTCTGTACCTAAACTTTTTCTATTCCTGATTTTGGCTTTCAGTATAGGTGTTGGAGACCTTGTTTTGATCTTCTTTGAAGAGCCACATGACAACTATGTTGTGTTTACACGAGGACAGACACATTACTTTGTACATGCTGATTCATTGACAGGGCTTGGCTTAAAACCACATGACCCCAGCAAAAGGTATACATTTGGTGTAAAAGACACATTTATAGTGAAAATATTTGAATTAGGTATGGATTAATACTATTATGTATCGGAGTATTTGTTTTTTACATTCATGAGTTATAATTCTGATACTGTGTACCCAAAAAGAGAGATTGCAGTACTCGTATGCTGCAAATAGTTTGAAAGAAAAGATTTGATAATAGTTTCAAGTTTAAAGTTTCTCTATTTTGTTCTTAGAGCTTGGATAATTGGCAGAATAACTGACAAGGAGTATTGTCAAGCTAAGAAGGTATGTCATCTTTACCATGCCATATTTGTTAATTCCTGTACATTATGTTACTACATATAAATATATGCTTCCGTTTCAACAAACATGCGGTATGCAAGATTTAATTTGATTGGTTAGGGGTCAAAATTGAAGCAACGTATACTAACCTTGAGCTTTCATGCCGAATGAAAGGTCAGGGTTGTGAGAGATGGCTTCCACTAATCATTTCCTGGTTTGGACCTATGGAGTTGTACCCTATTGGATTATCAATCTAACATTTATATCTTTTAAGGCCCAAAATAGGTTCAAGGTTCCAGTAGGCACCAAGTTCTACAGAGTAAAAGCTGAACTCTGCAGTATAAAGGATCACCGTAGGACAAAGGTAGAGAGTAAGACCTAGCCAGCCTACTAATTCTCCTGTGTATGCCATATTAAACTACAGATTAGTTATTATTTAGTATTACTATTTCAAGATGTAATAGTCCACTTTAGGAAGTATCCCTACTCCAAATTTGTTTTTGTTATAATTATATAAACAAGCTTTGAATTAATAACTTATATACACTATGTTACCAGTTAAGAGGAATCAGTTTGTAAACTTATGTTTACTCTAATACAATTCCACAAAATAAAAGGAGTTTTACTTTATTACAATTAATAATTAAGTAGTACTTGGGTTTCAGTATGATTCACTAAACAATAAAATGAATAATATAAAATATAAAGGCCTATAAACATTAAATTAAAACCCGATTCATTACAATTTGTGCAATCAAATCTAATGCTATGCTTAATTTGAAAGTTTGTGTTGGTATATTCAAGTAGTATGTGAGAATAAACGAGGTGTATAATTTGTAGTTTCTTGTTTAAATGTAGTAAGATTCTTTATTGTAATTCTATAAACATAACAGTAATTTGTGGGATGATTTATTTGAATGCCGTGTATGATATTTAATGTGTAATAAAATAGGCTTATGTGAACATCTTGCTGTACCTTTCATTTGTGTCAATTCATATCCTTCAGTTTAATATAGAGAACACATATGTTAACATATGATTTTGATTGATCATTTACAAAATGAATGATATATAGACTTTGTTTATATTTTATGTTCAGTTTTATTTAATTCAGAAATCAATATGTAGTGAGCCCATTCTCCTGTTTCATATCCTTTATAATAATTTATTGTTTAACGGTTTAGTGTTTGTTCCAAGTGGAAATCAAGGTTGTTCCATAGACATTACAAAATCATGTTTCTGTATTTTAACTATGGAATACATATAAAAGTATGTTATAAATCTCACTAAAAGGCTAATTTACAATAATGGTAAGCAGAAAACTGGGAGAAAGAAAGCGGGTTTCAATTGACCGTCTGCTCTGTGTTTGTGTAAATAATCATAAGAAATAGCCTGTACTAAACAAAAATATAGTTGTAGCCCTATATGATATTACACAAATATCAGAAACAGTGATCCTACTTGCTGCAATTCTAAAAGCTGTTTTGTGTTAAAAACTGTAATTTTAATTAAAAAGCTTTTTGAACATGAGTTGTTTAGCAGCAATGAAGCGTTTTTAAACAAACTGACAAGAAAATAGTTTGAATAGTAAGTTTTATTATACAATAGTAGATGCCACCATAAAAAACATCTTAAAAGCAAGTCACACATTGTAAATCTAGAAATGTAAACTTAATACATTTGGAATAGTTGGGTTAAGTCCATCAAATTTGTACATAGTCTTTACATCAAGTACCTTTGCTACCCAATTTTAAGCTCTGTCTACAGTATCAAACCAGTTTGACAAAAAAAGTGTGATGTGCCTAAATATGGTAGTAATATGTCCAAATATGGTAGTGATATGACATCATGTCCATATATAGCCACATTTGTCACATAAAGTTTGATAGTGTAGACAAAGCTTTATAGTAGTACAATATGACCATGTCCTATTTCATTTCCCTGATTTGCACACATATTTAAAAAAAATAGTGGCAATAGGCTTGGAAGGCAGTGGTGAAAATATTATTAGAAAATGCTTCTTTCCCCACCTGAGTTATTAGTTATCTTAATGTTGATGCTTTGGCTGAAATATATTTCGAATAATGAGAGAACAACTTTATGTACTTTAAACTTTTGAATCCATCCTTGGGAATCATTATCACATGCATAAATAATTTTCCTTTTAAACAAGATAAAGTTTGAATGGTAGACCCAAATATAGCTCTACTTTACAAAAACCTAAAAACTATGAAGTTGAAAAACATGATTAAAACCAATAAGATTATTTACACAATTGGTTTAAGAATCCTATAAGCCAAACGGTAAGGATTAAGGTTATAGCATGTAATAATATTTACAATCTTTAAACTACTGTACTATGACAAATATGTCATAAATAGTTCTATCTAAGAATTATTATTAAAAGATTCTATACATTTTACTGTATAGATTAAAAAATCACGTACTTAGCTTTTTGTCCACACACACATTTATATCTTTAATACCTTATTATAGTTAAACTCAATGTTCAAATACTGTACAATCTTTTACAAGCCAAAAATTACAAAATGTTTTAATGGCACTAACAAGACATTTGCAACTCACAAAAGTTGCTTTCAAAAGTCACTTTATATACTACTATGATTTAGGATAATTCATTTATTTAATAAACATCAAACAAGTGCACCAAGAAATCAACATTGCTGCGACTAATATCAATCATTTTGTACAAATCATTTCAATTGAAGTATCACTTGATACAAATGAGGTATGCAAACAAATAAATTACCCTATTTAAAAGAAAGCAATCTTGATATTAATATAGTAAACTAAGCACATGACTAAGAATGGAATGTTTGTGTATTGATACAACAACCTGTTGTTAATGCCTGTTTTACAAAAGTTAAAGGATTTGAGCAAAGTAAAAATATCTCTTTTTAACTAATCAGAAAGAAACACAGTATTAATAATTATAATTGAGCATCCCAATTTTTTTGCACGTTTTAAAACAAAATGTCTCTTAAGATATGAGACCACTACACAATGCAACATGCACGTACTGATGTTGGCTGTGTTTACTCCTGCACATTTGTTTTGTGAGATGTAGTGAGTAAATGTCTCTTAAGATATGAGACCACTACACAATGCAACATGCACGTACTGATGTTGGTTTGTGTTTACTCCTGCACATTTGTTTTGTGAGATGTAGTGAGTAAATGTCTCTTAAGTTCATCAGTCCTTTTAAAGAGCAATCCACACCGTCGACATGGGATTCCTTTTTTTGGGTTCCACTTATCCCATACAGATGCCTCTTCCATGAAACTCTGATAGCTTCTAACCCTACTAGCGGCCTCATCGTAATCGCTGTCATCGTCAGAAGAATGTTTTTTTCGTCGCTGTCTTTTGCGAGGTCTTTTGATGTCAAGTGATTCATCATCACTGGTATCTTCAGATTGTATTTTAGTAGCTGGAAGGTCCATCTTTGCTATTGAAATGACGGCTGTGCTGCCATGCCCTGTCATTGCGCAATGATATTGATATGCGTGAAGATCTTTACATTTTCTACCACATTCTTTACATTGTCTTTTTTTTTCTTTTTCTGCCGAGTCATCATCTTCAGATTCTATTTCTTCTTGTACTGCCTTTTGTCTGCTGCCTCTTGCTTTCTTAGCATTTTGTGATGTAGAAGTTTTGCGTTTGTTGGTGCTTTTAGAGGTCCTATCCTTTGCTGGGCGTCCTTTAGATTTTATGTTAGTATTGTCTGAGTGCCCAGACATAGCAATGTGAAATTCTAATGTTGTGGTGTCTTTGAATTGTTTTTTACAAGTTGCACACTTTGGTTTTGTAATAGACTTTGTTTGTGCTTTATTATTTTTAGTTGGTTTTTCTTCTTCACTTTCATCGGAAATGTCTGATTCAGATTCTTCTGAACTACTGCTATCACTACTGGTGAGATCAGCAATTCTTGACCTTGGTTTGACCTTTACAGCTCTATCTGAGCCTAGTTTTGATGCTCCATGACCCGATATTGCCATATGATAATACAATGCATTTTTGTTTTTAAATTTTCTGGTACAAACACTGCAAAGTATATCAACAATATCTTCATTGAGAGTTAGTACTTGTTCATCATCAGATAGCTCTTCACTGTGACTATAATCACCTTCATCTACTTCCTCTTCTTCGTCCACTTCCTCATCGTCTACTTCCTCATCATCGTCCACATCACTCACTTCATCTTTATTTGAATCATTTTCCTCCTTAGTTGCATGACCACTTAAGGCCTCGTGGTAATTCAACATTTCTAAAGTTTTAAATTTCTTCCCACATTCAAAACAGTTGTAGCTTGATTTTGTTGAAGGTTTTCTTTCGTTTAGTGAACTTCCATTTTTAAGTATTTTGGCTTTTTGTGAGTCAGTTTTATTATTTTTGGTTGTTTTTGTTGCTTTATTTATTTCTGTTGTCTCTGCCCGAGTGTGACCACTAAGAGCACAATGCATATCTAATTCTTTCAAACTTTTAAACTTTTTCCTACAACCATTACAGTTGAACGATTCGTTTCGATTCTCAAAAGTGTTTTTACTTTTACAATCACTGTTATTACTGCTTCTTCTTTTTCCATTCATTTCAGATTTTTGTTTTTCACTTTGTTTTTTCTCTGAATCTTTTTTTCCTGAATGTCCCTTTTGTGTTTTCTCAGCATCCTTTTTTTCTGAAAGCCTTTTTTGTATTTTCTCAGGTTTTTGTAGTTCATTTGATTCCCTATTATCAGAATGTCCTGAAAGCGCTAAATGTAAATCCAAAGATTTAGAATCTTTGAACTTTTTATTACAACTACCACACGGCAGTTTGATGTTTGTTGTTGCTGGAGTGTTATTCTCTTCTTGACTATCACTCGTGCAATCATTATCATGACCTGACATTGCATGACCTGACATTGCTTGACCCGACATTTCATGACCTGACATTGCATGACCTGACATTGCATAGTGAAAATTAAGCGCTTCAATGTCTTTAAATTTTCGAGAGCATTCTCCACATTTCAGAGAGACATTTTGTTGTTTGGAGTTCGTCTTTTTCTTATCAATGGATGTGACATTTGTATCGTTTGGATTAGTATGTCCTCTGGCCGCACAATGGAATGACATAGTCTCTTTATCCTTAAATCGCTGCCCACAAGTTAAACATTTATTCAACATTTTTGTTGTTTTATTCAATGCATTATGTCCACTCTCTTTACTGTGTTGTAAAGAACAGTCTTGTTTTTTAACAGTTTTCTTTTTGGCAACATTCTTATTTAATGTATGTTTTTTACCAGTCATTGATGGTGGTAATTCCATACTCGAATCATCTTCCAATAACCCAGACATCATGCTATCTATCAGGTCCTCGTTAAAGTTTCCGTAATCCTGTCGTGTGCTTTCTATATTGCTATCATCAAGTTTTGGTATCAATACTTGCAAATATTTGATGTTGTGTATATCAATATCATCCATCCCTTCAGTTCACTGAAATGACCATCAATGGAACCATGTCACCTGTAACAAAAGGCGAGCAATTATCACACACTCAAAAAATGCTACTATTATTTTTATCAATTAAAACCTAAACGTCATTGTATTTGCAACAAAAATATTTTAATGATAATTGTGATGAGCTCAAAATGTTAATATGCAAACAAATTAAAATAATGGCCTAACTAGCTTATTTACTATGTTTAAGTGTTAATTAATAATAATATATTACTGTATTTTCAAATGAAATTTTAAAAACACAGCCTGCAGCTAGCTGCTGAGTTTCTATCTAGCCGACTCTAGCCTACTCGGCAGTACTACACAGTAACGGATTGCCGTTTACACTCACTGCATCCATATCGAATAGGCCAATTCGAGCTGGGTATTTACTAAACTACTAAGAAAGTAGGTCGTACTGTATGTGTAGGGCCTCCTGCTCTCTACACTCGACTCGACTCTAGTTTAGGCCTGGCCCTGCATGTACGTGGGCAAGCCATCCCCGCGAGAATATTAGTATTTATTAATTATTAGTATTACGAATTAAACGCTATTATTATTCATTTATTTTAACTTACTTACATGAAAAAATATACACACTATATGCATAAGATGCAGAATATAGCATATGTTTAACAGAAAATACTGTAATATGTGCAGGCCTAGCCTAGATAATTTTATAGTGGGACGAACTGTAGAGACACACAGGGGGACGCTGTATTTACGCCCTCTTTTTTATGTTTTGGAAACGGTATGGGCGGCTGATTAAGTCAAAACAATCAAAACCTTTTATTGTACAATATTCATAAACAGTAACATCACGTTCTTAATTAAATACTAGAATGTTTGCTAGTGTAGTAATGTACTCGGAGCATTTCCCTGTTCAGTTTTTACCTTATTTAAATGTATTATTAATGAAATTATTTAAATAATCTTATTTACATTTTTGTACTTATATTGGCTTATATTTATAGTTTAGTTATTTTATTTTCAACTTATTGGTGTTTTACACTGTTGGCTTGAAATAAAGAATAAAGAATAAAGAATTATTTTTTGATATTTTAATAATATGAACGTGTAACAATCCTGGTTCATTAATACCAGCACTTGTTGATATTTGGGGAAATATGGATTAATCTGGTAGGCCTATCTTTTACTGGATAACTTCGGTTTTAGAATCACCGATGCGTGACGTGTCGAATCCCGTGTCGAATTAATCAATAAATAGATTTTATTCGATGATGACCATGAAAAGTGTATGCCAGTGCATGGAGTAAACTCCATGGCCAGTGTCATGCAATACATAGAATAGTAATTTAAAATCACTTTATTTTCATCCAATTTTATAAATCAATAGGCCTATCAATTCAGCATTGTCAATTAAATTTCTTTATATCGGATACAAAAATAAAAGACAGTTTTCGTGTACCACCACCGCAGGCCCGTATGCAGCATTTATAATGGGGGGGTGCGAGCGAAGCGAGCAACAATGGCTGGGGGCCAGGGGGCCGCCAAGGGCCCCCGGTCAGGGTCCAGGGGCCGAAGGCCCTGGAAAAATTTGCGTTATTTGACGTTCTAAAGACTGATGTAAGACTCTCTGTTGTGGCTTGGGCTAGTTGAACGATGGACACCAGAACTTAACGCTTTCATGATGAGGCCAACTCAGCAGGGGTGGCGCCAGGATCTTCCCGACGCGGGGGCTACATTCCCCGACGAGGGGGCTATGCGAGCGAAGCGAGCATCACTAGGCTGGGGGCCACCAAGGGCCCCCGGTGGGGGTCCAGGGGGCGAAGCCCCCGGAAGCAACGCGTTCTAGCGTCATTTGAGGTCTTTTTAATCAGATTTAGGGTAGCCATTTTTTCCATTTTTTATAATGCATAAATAAAATACTGCGTGCAAAAAAACGATGCGCGATGACGGTTTCAATCCATATTTTTCAATTTAAAAAATAAAAGTTCAAAGAAAATTTTGAAAAATAGAGTTGGAGGTCCCGGAAATTGGACTTATTATACTTCAAAACATGAAAAAAAATATATAAGTCCCTATCATGGGTTGTGACTGAGCTAAGAAATGTTTGAAAAATAGAGATGTTAGGTCCCGGAAAATGTACTTCTTGTTCTTCGAAATATGACCAGCTTTATTGTTGGGGCTGAGCTAAGAAAATGTTTAAAACTAGAGCTGCAGGTCTTCAAAAAATTGCATTTTATACTTTGGAAACATCAGGCCTAGAGGCTTAAAAAACGCAAGCGTAGACCTTTTTCAGTCGGGGAAAAAAGTTTATTCCTCCCAGGGTGTATGCATGCGTACCATCTGGACTTCCGAGTGGTGAGAAATTCATGACATACAGGATATTGAAAATGTAATAACTATAGCTATAATGTTGGCTAAGCGAAAATGGCATGTTTTTTTGTTTAGTAATGGATGAAAAATTGATTTTAGGTGCCCCACGGTACAGAAGGTTACTTGTAAATTAAAAAATTGGTGAACAAACGAACAATTAACATAATTCGTTTTTGCTGTAGTGTAGCGTACGTCGACGCAGTACACGACGTAACCGTCGGTAAACTTCGCCTGGAAAATAACACATTACACATTTTGGTCCCTGGATGAAACTTGATATCACGCGTCTCGACCCAACGTTGAACGATTCGTACAAAGGGATACCGCCAGACAAGTGCGTACCTAGCTATTGTTTAGTAGTAAGTTAGATCGCTGGCAATAATGAATGCATATAAAGTGCATAATATCACTCTGACGTACTCTCACGGTCAATGAAACGTCGCGGTTTTCTAGGCGCTGAAGCTAGCTACTAAGTGAACGCGAACGCTTTTTACTGTATATTATATTCCCCGACAAAAAGTACACGTGTTCCCTGACTTTAAGTTGTCTGTATTTCTCCAGCAAACACTTTACCGCGTACCGCGTACATGAAGCGCTAAGCTATTGCTTGTCGTCACATGATCGACTGCGCATGTTTTACATCGAGTTTGTAGTCAGTTCAGATTCCGTAATTTAATTACCGGTATTTTTTCATTTTATATTAGCATATTTTTGTTTGTATACCATTGATAATGTAAATTTTGTATATATATAATGATATTGTCTTTAGTTAAACAAGACAAGAAAAAATACCAACCGAGGAAATAGTGGACCTTTTGGGACTTGGGGGGGTGCGTCTGCACCCAACGCACCCCCCCTGGATACGGGCCTGTCACCGGTACACGATCCTCAATGCTGTCTGCAATTTGCGCGTGAAATCTGTTCCGATATACGTACACAATAAGTACACACAAAAAAACCCATAGCTGATTTTTATACTGAATACCAAAAAGCGATGTATTTGATGTCTTTCTTATTAATTGTGTATAATTCAACGGAATTTATTTTTACAACAAGCGCGTATTCTGGGTTGTTGTTGCAATACATAACTACGAAAGCAATATCGTCCATGTAATGTGTGAAATGGCATGGAGCGCATTGCAGCAGAAGCTGACGTCATCAAATCAGTGTATCAATATTACGCACTAATTGTTATTATTTTCACTAAACCGATTACCTGTATAAATAGTGAATTTACGAGTGTCTGTATGCCACTGACTTATATTTGATGGTATGATGAGTGCATGCTAAACGATTGGCGTGGGTGTTAGAATTCAATAAAACAAACAATAACTACAACCTGTTGCCTGCTATGTATCGGAATCACACACTGTTTATCGATTACAGTCGGTTCCCATCCGAAACGACGTCCAGGAGCAATATTGTTTAATTTCACAATTAATATTTAAAACATTCTTATGGATGGTAATCCTGCAGCAGTATTGTAAGCAACATACGATAGCTAAATGTAAGTAAAATGTTATCTATATAATTTGGTGATGATGCTTTTCTTAACTGAACAAAATAATAAATATAACTACTTCGTTCAGGCTGCTGTCAAATTGTCATTGAATATGGTTTAGCAATTGTTGCTGATTGCGTTGGACTATTACAAATATAATACAGTCATGTTCAAAAGATGTTATTATTTCACAAATCTCGTGTTCTTTTAACACACGATGGAGAAATTTCATTATTTAAAGCGTCATATTTTGTTCTATTTTTCAGATTTATCTTCATTTTGAACAAGTTTGACGTTGAACAATGACGTAATAGTGTGATTAGTGTCAAATGGAAAATTGTATAGTAGTTCTATTCTTATAATTCCTTGTTCAATTACTTGAATGTGAACAATCGTTGTTCAATTACTTGAATGTGAACAAGATGACGAAGCTGTTTGAAAGTATCCTTGCTCAACTCAACAGACAGGTGGCGTTGTTGAAACTCAATATTATAATTATTCAAGACAAGCTGGAAATGCAAATGTATTGCAATAAAAACAATGCAAATACACAAATCGCGTCACTCGTTAAAGGCAGTTCAACAAAACATAATAAGAGGACTAAAATATTACGAAAAGCATTATATTTGTGTGTTGAATTTACTAACGTTTGTCATACAATTGAAATAATGTCACCAAGACGAAGTTTGAAAAGACAAGCTGGCTTTGAGTTGGTTCCATGCGCTTTTTCTCAGACTCTTGCTGTCGAACCAGGTAGGCCTACAACGTCTCAACATTTGGACTCGGTTAACGGTAATAATAATAATAACAACTGCTGCCAGCAACAACGAATGGTAAACGAGGATGACTTCTCACTGGACAAGTTAGCTCACCTAGGTTCCGGCGGTTTTGGATCAGTTTTTAAAGGTACTTATTGTGGCAGAAATGTAGCGATTAAATACATGCATGAAAGTAAAAGAAAAAGTCGAGCTTTAGTGCAGAGTTTTGAAGCCGAACTAGAAGCTGTCAACTTAGTTCATGAAAACATTGTTCGAATATTGGCGGCAAGTGACCCAACTGATGTACAAGTAGGCTGCTTTTTAATTATGGAGTACGCGGGTGATCGAAATTTATTACAATGTATTAATGACCCAACTGAACGATTTCCACTTCAGCGCAGGGCAAAGTATGCCTTTGATATAGTGAGCGCCTTAGAATACATACACAGCAACTGTTTGGCACATTTAGATATCAAACCAGCTAATGTTATAATTTCACCAAATGATAGCTGTAAAATAACTGATTTCGGATGTTGTCGACAAGTAAAGAACGGTGTGGTTATTAATGGTATCACAGACCGATCTTACTTAACCGGTACGTATACGTACCGCGCACCAGAACTTTTACGTGGTAGTCTACCGACCGTTAAAGCGGATATGTATTCCTTAGGTATAACTCTGTGGCATATGATGGTTCGTGAACAACCGTATGATGGAGATATGCACGTGGTTATATTTGCAGTGGTTGCGTACGGTTTGAGACCAGAATGTCCTGATAACGTGAATCTAAATGAACAGTGGTTTGTAAACCTCTTCAAGCAATGTTGGCATGCTTCACCAAGTGAGCGACCGTCGGCAAATGTTGTCAAGGAGACACTCTTTTGTAAACTTATTCGTTGCGTTTAAACGCCAATAAGAAACTACGATGTGAAGGCAATGTTGCCCACGCGCCATTATACTATTCAAGTCCAAAGTTTTATCTATGCCTATTGGCACAATGCCATGTACGTCTTTCTTTATTTGATAATTGTGTATTTTAGATATTTTTTAATTTAATCATTTTCTAAAAAAAAAAATTATATATATATTATAAAATTGTACATTATTTATTTGTATGGGTCGTTATTTTTTTGCACAAAGTATAATTAAATTGAAGGTATAATGCATGAATATTTTTATTTGATGGTATTTAATAACTGTGTATTTTAGATATTTTTAATTTTAATCATTTTATAAAAAAAAATTATATTTATACTAAAAATTGTACATTATTTATTTATATGTGTCGGTATTTTTTTGCACAAAGTATAAATTGAATTGAAGGTATAATATATGAATATTTTTATTTGATGGTACGTAAATAAATTAATATATTTGATCCTTGAATCGAATTTTCTGATTTTAATTTCTCAAGTTTATGTATTTATAATTTATTAGTAGCCTACTCAACATTAAACGGAGTAGGTGTATCATAATGAAATTGTACCATTCGGGCCTATTCGACGTCATTGTTTTTGCGAAAAAATGTAAGGTTTTTGTCTTAAAGTTAACGCAAAAATAAGAACAATTTTTCGCTTAGATAAATTAATAAATCTGAGGAGTAAAATTAAGGAGGATTTAAAACAAAGTTTTAGAGACTTCTTGTTTGATAAATCTGGCCCAACGCGCCCCAGGTACGTAAATATTATGCTTATATAGTAAGTAACTTTATTGACAAACACTTTTGGATCATTGGCAACACACTCATTAGTGGTGCAGTCAACTTAAACCACATACAAATAAACATTATAAACCAAACATACATACATATAGACATTAAATACAATGCAGTGGCTTTTCTTAAAGATGTATTGTCCCTTTGTCAAATTCCAAAAAAATAAAAAATAAAAGATTTTGAAAAAAAGTAGGTCATTTTGAAGTATCATAATAGTTATTAACTTTCACAAAAAATTAGTCAATTAGTCAAAAAAAATCATTTAACTGAAATACAGACGTTTTTTGGTTAAACAAGGCCAACAGCCATAAGTCGCGTGCTCTCAGAAAAAAATGAACTTTCAAAAAGTAATGTACTTTAAAACTTGTCTGTACATCAAAACAGTTAAAAAAGTACAGAAAAGCGATAAAACGCATAGTGATACCATACCGACCGACCGACATAGTGAACTATTGAGTCGCGTCCACGCGACTAAAAATAACTTTGACTTCCTTCCAGCATGGATTAATCCATGCTTCCAGTCAAAGTTTTCGTTCAAACCATATCTCATAATGCAACGCACTTATTTGGCTACTCTGTATGCATAATCATAAAACTTCCTCGCGATCTGTGTGAATTGGCAATTGAATAAAAAATGTTGTATATTTTCTATTTCACCACTCTGACATATAGTGCAGTGGCCAAAAATGTCTTTAGACCATTTACAGGTTCGTCCATCAAGGGGTAAAGTATTCGATCTTAATTTAAATTTTAAGCTTGGTTATAATCTGCATACTGCGCATGCTCTGATATGCATGAGGCGCGCGAGAAAGAGGATCATCGGGAGGATTAAATCGCGAGAGCGAGCAGCTGCTGCAACAGCAGCAGACGACAAGAAGTAGTAAAAGACGGTGATCGCGGGAATTTTGATTGGTTTTGGTAAGAAGCTTAGTGGGCCTAGGGCCTAGGTTAGCTAGACTAATTTGTTTGTTAATTTGTTACCCTTTTTCGGATGTTAATTAAATATTTGGGTAATAGACAGGCCTTATTAATTAGCCTCTAGCCTAGGGCCTATATGTGAGCTAGGCTGACTGACTGAGGAAGCAGCATGCAAGCAGTCAGCATCGGAGGACCAGGCCAGCCAGCCAGAGCAGGAAGGGATTTCCAATACAAACGAGACACCATCAATATGCCTAGCTAGGCCCTATCCTAGGCCTACATACAATATAGCCTATTAGTATTAGAAAATGTTTGCTGATCCAATAGGCCTATCTTAGAGGAAGGTGGCTCATAATAATACTTAAATTAATCCTTAGGGTATGTTAATAAATGTAAATTATAATAGGCTACTACTAGCCTATACTAATAGCCTAGAGGCCAGGCTAGGTTAGGCCCTAGTACTAGCCTAGGCCTAGTGTAGTAGGCCTATATTATTTTAATGTGAATCAAACTTGAAAATACAATATGAAACTGTTGACAGTGTTATCTCTAATCTAGCTAGGCCTAGGCTAGGCCTAAAGCTTGGTTCCCACTAGAACGTAACGCAAGGACGTAAACGCAACGCAAGCGTTTTAACCAATGACAAGCGAAGTTATAGACCGTTAGCAATCACAAGCGAATACGCCATCGCTTGTGATTGGTCAATTCACTTGCGCTGCGTTACGTCCTTGTATTGCGTCGCTAGTGGCAACCACGCTTTAGTAGGAGTCCATGTGTCTGTGGGCCTAAATTCATTTTTTTTTCTTTTCACACTACAGACATTCCTTGGATGAATTTCCCAAGACTAAGACTTAGAGGCCTATTCAAAGCTGAATAAACAAAAATGAATGTTAGTTTTTTTTTCATTCTTGTCCCACCCATTCTATATCAACTTTTCTACATCCTTGATACTATACTATCAAAAATGTAACTAAAACACTCCTTCTTGGGTGGATGCTGCATAATGATTTATAGTTAATTCTTATAATGAATGTGCTCTTAATGCACTGTACAAAAACAAAAGGAAATGTCAAAATAAAAGTTTTAGATTTATAGATATTGGATATTTAAGAAAAATAAATTCATGATTGCAATAATTACAGCCGTTAGTTGAATGCGAGAAAGGTCATAGCAAACAATCAATGATCCTGAAGTCATTAGACAGACTACTGGACCTTTTGAACAGTAGAAATAGAAATGATTTCTACACCAGCATGCAGGTAAATCAAAAATACACTTTTTCATTTTTTATTTATTAATAATAATGTAAGGAATTCCATAAAATGTTTTTTTATGGTTTTAATCAATCAATACCAAGTTATAATTTGAAAATTATTGTACTTTGTACCTCACTATATTAGACTAGTATTTATTCAGTATCATAATAATGTTTTGTTGTTTATTTCTTACTCTCTCAGTAAATAATAATAATATCCTGAATTTATATAGCGCCTAATGTTGTGAAACCTCTAAGTGCTGAACATTTTGTTTTATAGGCTTTGAGAGATATTAATATACTTTTAGAAGATTTTCGTCCTGATTCAAGTACCAAAAATGATTTAACCGTTAAAAATATTTTGTAAGTATGCCTACTATATTTGTACAACAAAAATTGTATGATGTTTTTTGCCAACAACATAGAAGATAGAAACTGGTGACAAATATACCTTGCTAAATATAATGTTATGTTACATGGATGATTGATTTCTATTTATATAATTCTTTCCTGATGTATTTTAAATTGATATTAATTGTAAATTAATTTAGGAAACAACTAAATCAGTTCTTAGTAATAGCTGGAGACTTTGAAATGCAGATGTCATTAATTGAGTTGATGGTACGATTAGTGAGAAAATCAGAACGTCCATTTTATGCTAAAAAATGGTTTCCACAACATCATCTCGCTCTCAAGTTTCTTGAAATAAAGGAATCTTGTTTTGATGAAGTATGTATTTTTTTAAATGTTTTTAAAGATGTATTGTCCCCCCAAAACATCTAAAATGAGTAGGCCATTTAGTTTCAATATAGTTAATCAATTCCAGAAAAAAATGTTTTCACTTAGAAAAAAAACCCCAAAAAACAAAGTTTAACCAAAAATCTAATTTGGACTATTTTTTGGCTTCAAATTACAGTTTTTTCAGGTAAATAATTTGTTTGGATCAAATTTTTGGTCAAAGTGAATAACTCTTGAAATTAAAAAAGCATATTATAAAGAGAAACAATTTAAAAATAAAAATAAACTTCATATGAGGCTAGACTGGTGGCATTGAAACTGCACACGCATTTCTTTTTTTAACTTGCAAAGCTAATTAATCAGTCTGCTAATTTGTGTCTAGCCCTGTAATAATTAAATTTACAATTTCTAGAAATTGAATCAAATTAAATAAATCAATATTTAAAATGATCAACTAATTCCTAAATAATATGTTTGTTATTACTTTAAAGGACTGTAGGAAATTCTTGAATATTTTAAATGAATCTGCTGGTAGAGAGAGGAGGTATGTTACTATATTTAGAAATATAATACGTATTGCTTATTTTGATGTTTCATCTTATTGGCATTACCTGTGGCGGAAGCATCAATTAATAATGTGTCTTTACTGTATTACTCTGACATGCTTAATTTACGGCGCTTATATTTATGGTTCTCGTCCTATTGGAATCACTTAATAATAATTTACACCATTATTGTATTTAAAACATTTTCTCACTATAATCTTAATATACAATATACCAATTTATTTAATGTTAATATTATCTTATAATATTTATAAAATATTTATAATTTAAACAAATAATATTAAAAAAAATTTCAGTATAAAAAGAAAATTTGCTAAAGGTGTTGTAACAATATTAATGTTATATAATTGTTTTTAGTGTCTACTCTAATATGTAGCTGCTGAAGGTGTTGTAACAATATTAATGTTATATAATTGTTTTTAGTGTCTACTCTTATGTAGCTGCTGAAGCACACCTTGGATATCATAAGGTCAGTAACACTCAAGTCTATTCAGAAAATATACCATGTCATTTTCAAGTAAAATATTGTTAAATATGGAAACAAATATATAATGTAATATTATGTAATGTATTCATGGAGAGATATTTATTGAAAGCCCGACTACTCAACAAATATTTTCCACATTAAACTCATAAACATTTATTATTTGTATACTACTGAAGCAAACATAGTGTGGGTGGTTTTCAATTAAAGCAACTGGATTCTATTCCAATTGAGAATTAACTATATAAAATCTATAATAATCTTTCAGACTGATTTTAATTGTGTTGATTTAATATTCTTTTCTTTTTACAGTTAACTGTCCCAAAAGGAAATGAATTTTGGGTTGATTTCAATTCAGTTTCAAAGTGCCTTACCATCTATGTTGATGATGAAAATAATAATAGTGTTAGTTATTTTAACTTTTCTAACTGTCTCAAGTTGCATCCTCTTTTATATTTATCATAAGTTGTCTGAACATAAACTTATCTTGCTCATGAAATGATACAGAACATAAACTTGTCATTTTATTTATGAACTTAGAATTTATGTCTCAATTGTATATTTCCTTTCTATTAATGAATTCAAAATTTCATCTGTAGTAAAAACAATCAATATTTACTGCTTTGGAATTTGACAAAAGTTTGTTATTTATAATTAAAAGTGTTTTACTTTTAGAATGCGTGGGAGACAATTACTATAGCAGATAATGATGTCAACAATTACACAATTAAAGGTATTTATCACATTCTGCATTTCAGAATTTGGCATATTATTTAGTTTTTGTTTTTTAGTTTTTGAGCATTAATTTGGTATATTATTTTGTTGTGGTTTCTGTAGTTTTTAGGTATAATTTGGCATATTATTTTGTTTTTTTTAGTGTTTTAGCATAATTTGGAATATTGTGTTGATTTTGTTCCTTCAGTTTTTTTTAGCATAATGAATTGTTGGCCAATTAAGTTATGTTTTTGTTCATTTAATTTTTTAGTATATAAACTAATGTAAATATCATTTCATTTTTACTTTTTGAGCATTAATTTGGCATGTTGTTTTTGTTTACAGAGAGAGGGAGGAGGTTTAATATGCTACATCTGAACCTTACACTTCTTGTGAGTGATTTATTTGAAAAGTGCCAGGATAACAGTCAAGTTGTTCAGATAATGTTTGACAAATCTATTAATCTTAAACATGCATTGAATGTGGCATTTGGAAACAAGTCTTGCAGAAGAAGTGTAAGTAGCAGTGTAAGATTTAATCTGCTCGCAAAAACATAAAGATAAATAAAATCGATTTGTAGTTTAATCAAGTGAAGTCCCCGGTAAAAATTCCAGTTGAAGACCAGTTGGGAATTTTCCCGGTTGTGAATTGAGACAATTACCAGTTGTAAATTTCCCAGTTGTGAATTTTCCAACTGGTCTGATAATCCCAGTTGTAAATTTTACCAGTTGTAAATTTCTCAACTGGTCTGATAATCCCAGTTGTGAATTTTTCAACTGGTCTGATCAATCCCAGTTGTAAATTTTCCCAGTTGTACATTTTTCCTAGTTGAGAATTGTCCCAACTGGTAAATTTCAGTACAAAATCGAATCACACAAACTACAGAACTTATTGTTTAACTGTTTATTTTATTAACTTTAATATTTACAATTACAGTAGTTACTTTCAATTCTGCAGTACTGTAGTTAATTACCCCACAAAGGTCTTAACGACCTGCATAACCCCTACATCTACACAAATGTCAGCATATATCCCTCCTGTTTCCTTTTTACAGGTCCATGAAAATGGAGATCTAGTATTTATTCAGTAATATATTTATGAAGTTATGGCCACGTACCTTCTTTATTTAGGCATGTTGAAAATTAGTCCTGAAAGAGAAAAACCAAAACAAATTGTTACTTATATAAACAATCTACTGGTAGTACAAGGAATAAATCAAATTCAAATCTCAAGTGTCAATTTATAATTTATATACTCTTACTGAAAAAGGAAGATGGAATAATATTAATAGAAATGAAAGATTATGCAAATTATGTGGTTCAATTTTTGGTCAAAATAAATAATCTTTATGACATCAAAATGGTCTATTCAACCAACATTCCCTATTTACATCATCATACAGTAAAATGAAAATCTTGCCTCGTCTATTGGTACTACAGGTCCTCGTCTATTGGTACTACTGTAATTAAAAAAGTATGTCCTTCCTTTTGCTGGCAAGATGGGGAATCAATTCCACCAACTTCTCCTATAAATGCTGGCAAGATAGGGAATCAATTCCACCAACTTCTCCTATAAATGCTGGCAAGATAGGGAATCAATTCCACCAACTTCTCCTATAAATGCTGGCAAGATAGGGAATCAATTCCACCAACTTCTCCTATAAATGCTGGCAAGATAGGGAATCAATTCCACCAACTTCTCCTATAAATGCTGGCAAGATAGGGAATCAATTCCACCAACTTCTCCTATAAATGCTGGCTAGATAGGGAATCAATTCCACCAACTTCTCCTATAAATGCTGGCTAGATAGGGAATCAATTCCACCAACTTCTCCTATAAATGCTGGCAAGATAGGGAATCAATTCCACCAACTTCTCCTATAAATGGAAGAAAGAAACCTTGTATAAAACGAAGATTCTGTATTGAAAGTATTATATTATAGATATCAGGTGGAAAGTCTTCAGTTACTGAGATGGATATTTCAGTAAATAGAACCACTAAAAGCAGTAAAGACATTTTGTCTGTAATACCAGTCTCTCCAGAATTAATAAGCTCAAGTCTACCACAAGACGAACCTTACCCAAAGGTAGTGTGTGTTTAAGAAACATTAAATTAATATCAGAAACAGGAGTTTAAGTTGTATCCTGAGTAGTTATAATATGCTACGATTTTGATGGAAAACTTATGAATAATGGTAATATAAGAATAATGGGATTCATTAAATCTCAAATTTAGTGAATGTATGTAAAGCTCTGTCTACACTATCAAACTTATGTGATGTGCTCATATATGGACATGATGATGTCATATCACTACCATATTTGGGCACATCACAATTGTTTGTCAAACTAGTTTGATAGTGTAGACGGAGCTTTAGTTGACTTATTGTGAAAGATCAAACAAGATCTTTAACAAGAATGTTTGTCTGAATATATTCAGATTGGAAGAGGAAACAGTGATGTAAGAAGAGTTTCTGTACCTTTGATTGCTATGGTTTCCCCTGCTAGAGAAACAGTACCAAAATCAACTTTTAAGACATCTAAACCAACTCCTAATGCCTCAATAATGGCTACAAAAAGCAAGAACACTGGACACAAAAAACATGATAATAGTAATGACAAAAAAGGTAGATATTTATGAAATAAATTATGGGATACAAATTAAATAGCACTAAAAAGTGACAATGCTGGTTATCAGTGGCTGAATCTCAATGGAGATACAAATAAAATAAGCACTAAATAAATGCTGTTGTTATCAGTGGCTTGATCTCAATGGAGATACAAAAATAAGTAAATACTACAAAAAGTGGCGGAGCAGCTTTACATTTGTATCTATTTTTGCATTTTGACATAGATGTTCCTAAAACACCCAAGACAAAGCAAGGTAGTACCAAACGAGTGAAGACGCCATTACGTATTATTATACCCAATGATAAATCAAGCACTGATAATGAAAAGTCTAATGATACTGATACAGACATGAAAAAACCTGTTAAAGAGAGAATAGAGATTTGTGAACAGATTGACATAAAACGTGAAGTTCAGACAGCACCCAACGGTGAACAGGTAGGCCATGAGGTTGAACTGAACATTGCTGACCTGGTGGTTGCTGACCTGGTTGTTGCTGACCTGGATATTGCCGACCTGAAGATTACTGACCTGGTAATTGCTGACCTGGGCGATGGCCATGGTATACAGAACAATGAAGCTGAGAATGATTCTGATGCAGAAGATTTACCAAGTATGTAAATGTGATCAAACAAATTAATTACCTTTTATGAAACTTTGATTATTTATTTAAAAATTTATTTTAATAAAAACACTGTTATCCAATCTTAATCATTGATTCTTGATTCTCCAACGGAAAACCTGGTATTAAACATGTTATTTGTCTTAATTTCAGTAGTATCTTCTGGTCGTATAGTTCCAGTGGAAAATGATTCTGATGTAATTCCAGACTCATTGCCACCTTCTTATGACAGTCAACTTAGCAAAGTGGACAACAGGTAATAATATTAATGATGTCATATTTAGCCTCTAACAAATTGTCCTATCGCTTAGAAATAAAAAAGTATTAAATAAAAATTAAGGTGTGTTCTTCTATTGAATAGAAAAGATTAATGTTTCACAGTTTAGGAGCTGTAAACTGCAAAGGCGCGATCACCATACAAGAGATGTTGCATAGACTAGAGATCTACATTTATTTAAGTTTGAAATATTATTACATTCACATGTATAAATATAAATTTTAGGACAATCTGTTAGAGGCTAATATAAATACTTACATATTTGTCTTAATATTGAGAAGGAAATCTAAACAAAATGTCTATAATTGATTGCAGTGAGTTGTATACTAAGAAGGTGTACTTAGCAGCTCTGACTCCAACACTAAGTACTGTCGCAGAAGAGGAAGCATCGCGTAGTAAGCAGACTACACCCAGTAATAAACCTGAAAGTCCAAGTGGATCCCATACTAAGAATCTTACACAAAGCAATGTACCATCACAGAATTCAGGTAAGCATTTATTTATTAATTATCTTTGATATGACGACAATTTTAGTTCTTCCATTCTGCTGTAATGTTTACAGATCTAGTAAAAAATCTTGTATAACTCTGCCCACCAGTTTAACCCTGCCCACCAGTTAAACTCCTCCCACCAGTAAAACTCCGCCCACCAGTTAAACTAAAATTATTTTTGTCTGTATTTTGTAAAACAAATTTCATGTATACCTCAGGTGTAAATGTGTCAATAAAGTTTATCTTATCTTGAATATTAAATAAATTAATTAAATAAGTAAAGCTACTGAATCAATTTGTTCCTCCTATAATTAAGAATTTTTCGTTACATTAATCCATTTTTCGTTACATTAATCCATTTTTCGTTACATTAATCTATTTTTAAAGATATTAATCAAGTATCAGATGAAGACCACCTAAATGTATCACAGGAATCAGTTTGCTCACAATCTAGTAATGTACTACTGAAATGCAGCCAGACAAGAGCAAAACCCAAGTATAACCCTAGTCTAGGTGGATGGCAGATAAAAACACAGAAACCCTCAAGAGGAAAAGTAAGAGCCAGCCAACCAAAGGAGAATATCGATGAAGTCATTCTGGAAAATGAATCGGACCCATACGAATTTCAAGTAGAAACAAGAGCAAGGAAACGTGAAAGTGATTCTCAGTCCTCCTCACCACCATCTTTCTATGCGAAGTATAGAAATAGACAAAAGGAATCAACAAAACAAAAAGTAAAAAAAACAAAAAAACAACAGAAAGGAAAAATAGGAAAAAAAAATGACGAGAAGAATGAATTAAATAAAAGAAAAACAGAAGACAAAATAGATCATTATTCATTTGAAAAAACCGATGAAGAATGTGGAGCACAAAAACAAGTAAACAGAAGAGGTTATGATGATACCGATACTGAACCAATTCCATATGACGACTTTATAAAAATGAAAGCAAAACAAAACTTAGAGAAGACGATCAGTGAAGAAGAGTGTCAGGAAGATTCATTAAGTGACTTTAAAAAGCAAAGTTGTAAAAAGAGTCAAACAAAAGGGAAAGGACGGAAAAGGAAATTTCTTCAATCAATTAATCCTGTCAAACAAATTAACAGTTTAAACAAAATACTGGAGAAGGAGAACAGGGGCCTAGAACGTAAAAACAAAAGAAACAAAATAGTAGAAATTGAGGTTCTGAGTGATGGAAATACTGATGAAATGGAGGTTCATCATCTTGAAGAATGTAATGAAATGGACAACAGTTATAGAAGAAATAAAAAGCAAAGGAAGAAGAACATGCATGAAATAGAGGTTCTGAGTGATGGACATACTGATGAGGTTCATCATCTTGAAGAATGTAATGAAATGAACAACAGTAATAGAAGAAATAAAAAGCAAAGGAAGAAGAACATGCATGAAATAGAGGTTCTGAGTGATGGACATACTGATGAGGTTCATCATCTTGAAGAACGTAATGAAATGAACAACAGTAATAGAAGAAATAAAAAGCAAAGGAAGAAGAACATGCATGAAATAGAGGTTCTGAGTGATGGACATACTGATGAGGTTCATCATCTTGAAGAACGTAATGAAATGAACAACAGTAATAGAGGAAATAAAAAGCAAAGGAAGAAGAACATGCATGAAATAGAGGTTCTGAGTGATGGACATACTGATGAGGTTCATCATCTTGAAGAACGTAATGAAATGAACAACAATAATAGAGGAAATAAAAAGCAAAGGAAGAAGAACATGCATGAAATTGAGGTCCATGATGAACAGCAAAAGAACATGGGTGAGATTGAGGTTATGCGTGATGCACATACTGATGATATTGAGTTCCAAGATAGAGATCTTAATGAACTTCACACAATGGTTGGTTCTATGATTCGGGGTTGTAAACCAAAACAGCAAGGTGCGAAAAGTAAGCAAATGCATACGGTTGCAGATTACAACCAAATGCATACGGTTGCAGATTACAACCAAATGCATACGGTTGCAGATTACAACCAAATGCATACGGTTGCAGATTACAATAAAAAAAAAAAATTAGAAAGAAAGAAGAAAGAGCAGCAAGAAATAAACAATTACCAGCTTGATGAAAATTACACAAAGAGACAAGAAAGAAGAAAGCCAGGATCTGATGATAGTAATGCACGGATTGAGGATTTTGAAACCCCTCAAGAAGTTGTAAGTTGTGAAGAAGATGAAGAAATTGACAAAGAAAAAAGTGAGAATGGTTCATTGAAGCTGCAGGAGCAAGAAGTAAAGATGAGTAAAATGGAAAACCTTATAGAAACAATTGAGATAATTGACACAGATGATGAAGAAGAGAAAGAAGACCTAAGTTACAGGAATGAAGAGGAAGATGTATTTGATGAAGAAGCATCTGTTACCAGCTTTGCAACTATGTGTAAGGTAGGTCTACTAAAGCATAGAAGTAAACATGCTGCAAACTCCAGTCAATTAAGCTTGATTCCCACTAGGACACAACGCAAGGATGAAAACCCAACCCAATGACCAGCGACAGTTTGAATAATCCATCGCTTGTGATTGATCAACTCACTTACGTTGCGTTACGTTCTTGCATTGCGTCTCTAGGGAACCAAGCATTACAAACTAAAATGATCTTAAATGGATTAAAGTCCCATATATAATTGTTTATCATAAAATATATAATATTTACAGACATTAGAAGAAATTTTAAACCGACAGGCTTTAAAAAAACTATTTATATCCATTATTCGGTTTCCTTTGAATTTTTAAAACTTTATTTTACTAATTGTTGTTCATAAAAGTTGTTGATGCCAATAATACATTTTTTGGGTTCTTAGGTCTTGATGACAGACGTGAAGAAATCTAGGAGATCTCGTAGACCTGTAAACTATGAAGAGCGAGGAAGGTAAGTATTTTTTTACAAAAATGACCAACATAGAATTAAATCTGCTTAATTTTACGTTAAATAAGTTTAATTTAACCTGATTTTGAAGAAATAAATGTTGAAATAGACTATTCGCATCCATATCATTCATCTTGTGTTATGTGTAACTAATCATTGACGTACGATAATAAAAATTCTTCTTACAATACCTGATAAGTTATTGGAAATTATCAGTGTTTAGTGTTAAAATTAGGGATGACTTGTTCATCTTGTATGCTATAAAACTGATGGAAGTTTAGAATTAGTGCTTATCCAAGTATTGATAAACCAGTAGGCTATTAATTGTCTGTGTTTTGTTTCATTTTCAGCTCTTTAGAAGATAGTTCAACAAGTGCCGGGTCACCAGTAAGATTACTTACATTTATTTAAAAATGACATTTATAATTCCCTGTTTCTGCTCCTTCGTTTTGTCAATTGCATTTGGAAAACTACCTTTTTTACATGTTTTGTAGTAGTAGTATTTAGTAATGGATGTACAATTCTATCCCAAAGATTGATAATCAACATGGTTTTTTTTAAAGTAAAATTAAGTTGTAAGTACATTTCTCTTCATTACAGACAAAGAAAGTGTGTAATAAAGTGGCCCTAAGACCTCAATTGAATACCCATAGTCATATGGATATTGGTACAGTTGGTAAAAAGAAGGGAAAAGTCACAAAAGACAATGATGATGCATCGAGTATTACAAGCAGAAGAAGCTGGTTAGTAGAAAAGGAAAAGAAACAAGTTAGTACGTACTCAAAAGGTCGCACTAATGTATGGGTGAAGCAGAAGGGAAGAACATCTTGGTCTCCGTTGGAACCACACTCAAATAAGAAGAATGGTACAGAAAGGTCTCCGTTGGAACCAGACTCAAATAAGAAGGAGAATGACGCAGAAAGAAAAAGCAAGAAAGGAAAAACAAAGAGGAAGTTGTCATCACTGGGAAATATGTATATGGAACCAAAAGAAGTGGAAAAGAGTGAAGATGGTAAGAAGAGGAAAAGGGTTGAAGAAGAAGCAGAAGATGATCTTATGGATGAGAAATTGAAAAGCATTCAGCATGTAATTGATGAATTAGAACAAATAGATATAGAAGAAGATATACACAAAAAGTGTATTGAAACCACTCCTGCACAAGTCAAAGATAAATATCATGACACTCATAAGGTAACGTATTAAAAGACAGATTTACGAAAGCCCATTAATGCCATTTTAAGTATATGTTTTTCGAACGTAATCCGTTCTAACGAATTAGTAATTCGTTTGAACAGATTAATAATCTGTTCAAACGAATTAGTAATCCGTTCAAACGAATTGCAACATATACAACAAGTGCCATTTAAAGTATATGTTGTAATTACTAATTTGTTTAAACGGATTACTAATCCGTTTAAACAAATTAGTAATTCGTTTGAACGAATTAGTAATCCGTTTAAACAAATTAGTAATTTGTTTGAACGGATTAGTAATCCGTTTGAACAAATTAGTAATCCGTTTAAACAAATTAGTAATTTGTTTGAACGGATTACTAATTTGTTCAAACGAATTACAACATATACTTTAAATGGCACTTGTTGTATATGTTGCATTTGTTTGAACGGATTACTAATTCGTTTGAACAGATTATTAATCCGTTCAAACGAATTACGTTCGAAAAACATATACTTAAAATGGCATTAATGGGCTTTCGTACAGATTTATGATATCATTACAATGTGTATTATTTATGGGAAAATACATTACTGGAACATAGGGCCTGTTCGTAGGGGTTGAAAATACCAGCTTATTCCCGATTTCCGTTCGCGTGATCCAATTAACTTTTGCCTCAGGCTACAAAAAATTCGAGGTAAAATGTTCACCAAATTTGCAGGTTATTTCAGCGATAATCCAATTATACTCGGCCTTCGAGGATAATAAATCTCCGATAGAGGCAATGTGTCAAATTTTGACAAACGTTCGCTGCCTAGGCCCGTCATTTCTCCTACGAAGCTCTTCCATACACGCTTCGAGAGCGATCGTCAGCTGGTGCTGTCCTTGTTGGTGTAGACCGCTTAGTAGGCCTAGCTGGTCGGGGAGCCGCTGGTCGGTGGTGTTTCCGTCGTGTAACATTGGGCTCAAATTCTTCGTCAATGAGTAAAATAATGGTCGTCAGGAGAAGGCATATTTCGGCAGGATTATCGGCGTTAAGAGGCATAAGGTTTGTCGCAAGGATAAGCAGTGTAAAAGGTAGCAAGTAATTGTTATTGTAAAGAAAGATCGCGAGTAAAAAATATACAACACGAAACTAGCGTGCGAAAATGGGGTCGTAGGTTGTAAAAACAACTGACCTTAAAACGTAATTTCCGGTTTGTGATTCGTCGATTAAGCATTTAAGCGGTTAAATATTTCAAGTACGAACAACGCTCAATTTATAACCCGAGGCATGGGTGAAATTAAGCGCTTATTTTAACCACCGTACGAACACGACCATATTTATAAAATACTAGGTATTTATACAAAGATCAACAAAAGTATTATAGAAAGTTTGCTCACAGTTATAACTTGTTTTGTTTTATCATTACATAGGTGACAAGAACACCTTGTAAACTATCTTCACAGCAAAGTGTAAGCACAGCTCAGGATTACATGTACTTTCAAACCTGTGAAGAATTAACATCGACAACAAGCACTCCTTACTTTGACAAGGAGCATAGTGTTGAGGTTTGCTCATTATTTTATTTAGTATTTACACTTTTTAGTAATTTATTTAAAATATGTATCTAAAAAAAAAAAATATAAATTTCTATTGACTAGATGGTACGCTCGCTTCGGTCGCGTACCATCTAGGTCGTACCCACAAATGGTTCTCGAATACACAGTAATTTCAAAGTAGCAAAACTGGCGATTTCAAATGTACGTACCGCAGGACTATAATACATTGTCGTTTACAGAAATGAATAAATAGACACGATGATTTATGTAGTCAACTAAAATTAGCACCCTGGGAATTACTTCCGAAGGAAAAACTTATCACAAAATGAGTCCAAATTTTTGATTTGGACTCATTTAAAGAAACCCAATTTGTGTTTTGTATGTAACCAGGGAGATGTAACATTAGGGTTTGAGGGATGGGAAAGCGGATAGGTGCAAAGAGGAACAATTTTTAAATATATTCTTTATCCACTCAGTAACGAAATATTTTTTTCATGTTTTATAGGCCTATAAATAATATACCTCTAAATACAGTAAAACATTTGCGATTTAATACTTTGTTAAAACTGTCACTGTCATAATCGATTGAAATATTAAAGTCACGATACACCACTACGACGTTTATATTTTTGGTAATTATTAATTAATACAAACGTTGAGAAGGAACTTCGCTCGCGTACCATCTAGGTCGTACCCACAAATGGTTCTCGAATACACAGTAATTTCAGAGTAGCAAAACTGGCTATTTCAAATGTACGTACCGCAGGACTATAATACATTGTCGTTTACAGAAACGAATAAATAGACACGATTATTTATGTAGTCAACTAAAATTAGCACCCTGGGAATTACTTCCGAAGGAAAAACTTATCACAAAATGAGTCCAAATTTTTGATTTGGACTCATTTAAAGAAACCCAATTTGTGTTTTGTATGTAACCAGGGAGATGTAACATTAGGGTTGAGGGATGGGAAAGCGGATAGGTGCAAAGAGGAACAATTTTTAAATATATTCTTTATCCACTCAGTAACGAAATATTTTTTTCATGTTTTATAGGGCTATAAATAATATACCTCTAAATACAGTAAAACATTTGCGATTTAATACTTTGTTAAAACTGTCACTGTCATAATCGATTGAAATATTAAAGTCACGATACACCACTACGACGTTTATATTTTTGGTAATTATTAATTAATACAAACGTTGAGAAGGAACTGTCAGTATAAAGTTTATTTGTATATAATAATGTGTTTATATATCTAACAGTAGAGCCTATCCACAATCTCAGTAATAAGTTTATTTGTATATATTTTTATATTACATCTAACAGTACGAACATTCACAGTAAGAAATGTTCAATTCAAATGAGGACCAAAAACAGTTAATAGGTATTTACAGTATTGTTCAAGTTTATTCTCAAAGGGCCCATATATTTACCTACCGTATGTGTTAAACCAAGGGCTCATAAATCTACCTACTTGTGTTAAACCAAACTCTGGCAGACTGAGAGATTAGGATGTTCCATTCATCGCAAATCAATACATTTGTATAATCATATATTAAATCTATCAAAATAGTATTTTTTTAAGAAATTCGGCCTGTCTTCAACATTATGATGCTGTACTCTAGCTGTTCAACCAGTTTTCAGCTATTGAAAACAATTATCGTAGGAGGAGATAGGAAAATGCGAAGCCTCCTCGCATTTTTGTGGCGGGTATTTTTCAAGATGGACATCCATTAGACAGTGTATACTACGATCGGGAAACACCCCTATTTGGGGCAAATCGTTGAACCTAAATTCGTTTTAATCGTCAATAACTAATTATCTAACTTAATTTAATTAGAAACAGGGTTACATCAGGTGGTTAAAATCAGTACTGAAAGTACGAACCAACTTTATATACCATCGAGTAAAAATTCTAGAAGTAAGGCGCGATTTACCGAATTTTGCCCTTACGTAAATTTATATATAGATTAATACTACAATAAACCACATTTTTCCTACAGCTTTTGAACTTCCATTTTGATTTTGACCAAGAAATGGGAACTCAAAAAGAAGATGACGAAGAAGAACAAAGAATGACAACAATTCCTGCAATCATTCAAGTTGTACCCAGCTCAAATAAAACACCTGCACTACGAGACAAATCAAACATTGCAAGTTTTTATTGAATTACTATAATATTATTGTTATCCTCAGTTTTTGAAATTCAAGTTAGTCCCTCGGTGAATCCACTGATCAACACACCAAGATGCTACTTCCTTCAAATACCTAATTCTTTTTAGAACATTGTACCAACTTCTTTACATCCCATCTATGCCCTTCTATCATGATTAACACGTTATTAAGAAAGTGTCATGACAAAATTTTCTTTTTTCATAGAAAATAGTTCAACCTCAAACAGTTGTATCAGGACCATCTAAAGATCCAAGACCCACAAAATCGGCTTTAAAGCGCAAATATCAGGTTGAAATTGAATATGATGAAGAGGACTTGGAGGAAAAGAGTGAAGATGATACTGTTGATTATGAAGTTCAGAAAGAAAGAAAACCAACAAGGAACTCAGCAAGAGGATCTTCATTATTGATGCCAAAGAAATTATTTGACTTTGAAGAACAAGAAGCAGATCAGAGTTATTGTAAGTAAACTACAAAATGAACAAAGGTTGCATCATTACATTTTTTGTAGTTCAATTGGTTTTGAACATAATTTTTAAAATCATAATTTATTTTTATTTTGTTCTTGATCATCAAACATTAAATAATTCTAAAATTAACTAATATATATACTCATTTACTATTAGGTATCCAGTGGTTGAGATAGACCATTATACTAGGGTGACCTCTCTTCTTTGAAAAATGGCCTGGGTTCTATAATGCAACACAGTCAGATATAGTTTTTAATCCTTATTTAAGAAGACGAGGAGAGCCTTCAACATGTGCTATGGTTATGGTGCTTCTGCCTAAACACCTTAGCCACTCTCTGAAATATATATTTTTTTAAATTGAAATAGATTTTAATGATGGCGAGCAAGTAGGCAAATCAGATGATGGCCAGTTTAATGCTGGTAAAGCATCAACATCATGCTTTACAGGTGATGAAGAGATTGAACAAATTGAACATTTACTACAAGTTGTACGTGGTACCATCAACAAGCACATTCAGGTATTATCAGCTTAAAGCTTGGTTCCCACTAGAGATGCAACATAGACGCAGGGAATGGATCAATGACAAGCGACTGTTTGAATAATCCTTTGCTTGTGATTGTTCAAATCACTTACGTTGCGTTACGTCCTTGCGTTGCATTCCTGGTGGGAATCCGCCTTTAAGCTATAAAATATGCATCTTATGTATTTTTGTCAATGGAAAACCAAATTGAAATTATAATTTGATAATGTTGCAGACAAAACAAAGTCAAACCAAGAAACTAGCGGGATGTGCTATTAATACTGTCACCAAGCATTTGAAGAGCTTTAGGAGCTATCATCAAGCTAGGTAAGAAATTTGTTTTGAAAACTGGTATATTATATGATAAATAAAAGAGTAAAAACACACAGAAAATTGCACCAACACAGATAAGCACTTCAACAACTTATAATAATTATTTGATATTTCTAACATTAGTAAAAAGTAGGTTCATCTGGATCTTTAGATTGTGATGTAACAATTTATTTTCATTTCAAGTCTTTATTTGCGCATACACAACCCATTGTGTTTTGTAACAGAAAATTTCTTTTTTAAACAGTTTCAAAGAATTGAAATTGGGACAACAAAAGATATTAGGAGAGATTTTGTCTTTGGAAGAAGGTTTAGAGGCGATGAATGCAATTGAACTAAAGAGTAGTAAACTAATGAAACAACTGCATGGAAAATTATCACTTAAGCTGTATGAAAAGTAAGGCAATAAGACAAGTTTCTTGTCCATATATAGGCACATCACATGATATGCTTGAATGTGGTAGTGATATGATGACATCATGTCTATATATAGGCACATCACATGATATGATGACATCATGTCTATATATAGGCACATCACATTTTTTTTTGTCACATGGGTTTCACAGTCTAGACAGAGCTTTAGCAATAAAATTATTTACGATTGTAGAAAGACTATATAATTTTTGCAGATTTTATTTCTGTTAATAATATATTTTATAACAAATGTTTAATTACTGTTTTCCTTCGAAAAATATTGTGAATCTAACCTGCAATGTAATTTATATATTTTAACAGCATTGAAACTATTAGAAATACATTGGAAGAGTTCCAAGAGAGGAATGTCCAACTGGACATCAGCCTTAAGAGGGAGTTGCAAAGTGGACTACAGAATATCATCTTCCAAGAGATAAATGAACTTAAGAACAAGATTATTCAAGATGAAGTAAGTAGAAGGTTTCATCCTGTGTAATGTTTGTGTATTATTCAAGATGAAGTAAGTAGAAGGTTTCATCCTGTGTAATGTTTGTGTATTATTCAAGATGAAGTAAGTAGAAGGTTTCATCCTGTGTAATGTTTGTGTATTATTCAAGATGAAGTAAGTAGAAGGTTTCATCCTGTGTAATGTTTGTGTATTATTCAAGATGAAGTAAGTAGAAGGTTTCATCCTGTGTAATGTTTGTGTATTATTCAAGATGAAGTAAGTAGAAGGTTTCATCCTGTGTAATGTTTGTGTATTATTCAAGATGAAGTAAGTAGAAGGTTTCATCCTGTGTAATGTTTGTGTATTATTCAAGATGAAGTAAGTAGAAGGTTTCATCCTGTGTAATGTTTGTGTATTATTCAAGATGAAGTAAGTAGAAGGTTTCATCCTGTGTAATGTTTGTGTATTATTCAAGATGAAGTAAGTAGAAGGTTTCATCCTGTGTAATGTTTGTGTATTATTCAAGATGAAGTAAGTAGAAGGTTTCATCCTGTGTAATGTTTGTGTATTATTCAAGATGAAGTAAGTAGAAGGTTTCATCCTGTGTAATGTTTGTGTATTATTCAAGATGAAGTAAGTAGAAGGTTTCATCCTGTGTAATGTTTGTGTATTATTCAAGATGAAGTAAGTAGAAGGTTTCATCCTGTGTAATGTTTGTGTATTATTCAAGATGAAGTAAGTAGAAGGTTTCATCCTGTGTAATGTTTGTGTATTATTCAAGATGAAGTAAGTAGAAGGTTTCATCCTGTGTAATGTTTGTGTATTATTCAAGATGAAGTAAGTAGAAGGTTTCATCCTGTGTAATGTTTGTGTATTATTCAAGATGAAGTAAGTAGAAGGTTTCATCCTGTGTAATGTTTGTGTATTATTCAAGATGAAGTAAGTAGAAGGTTTCATCCTGTGTAATGTTTGTGTATTATTCAAGATGAAGTAAGTAGAAGGTTTCATCCTGTGTAATGTTTGTGTATTATTCAAGATGAAGTAAGTAGAAGGTTTCATCCTGTGTAATGTTTGTGTATTATTCAAGATGAAGTAAGTAGAAGGTTTCATCCTGTGTAATGTTTGTGTATTATTCAAGATGAAGTAAGTAGAAGGTTTCATCCTGTGTAATGTTTGTGTATTATTCAAGATGAAGTAAGTAGAAGGTTTCATCCTGTGTAATGTTTGTGTATTATTCAAGATGAAGTAAGTAGAAGGTTTCATCCTGTGTAATGTTTGTGTATTATTCAAGATGAAGTAAGTAGAAGGTTTCATCCTGTGTAATGTTTGTGTATTATTCAAGATGAAGTAAGTAGAAGGTTTCATCCTGTGTAATGTTTGTGTATTATTCAAGATGAAGTAAGTAGAAGGTTTCATCCTGTGTAATGTTTGTGTATTATTCAAGATGAAGTAAGTAGAAGGTTTCATCCTGTGTAATGTTTGTGTATTATTCAAGATGAAGTAAGTAGAAGGTTTCATCCTGTGTAATGTTTGTGTATTATTCAAGATGAAGTAAGTAGAAGGTTTCATCCTGTGTAATGTTTGTGTATTATTCAAGATGAAGTAAGTAGAAGGTTTCATCCTGTGTAATGTTTGTGTATTATTCAAGATGAAGTAAGTAGAAGGTTTCATCCTGTGTAATGTTTGTGTATTATTCAAGATGAAGTAAGTAGAAGGTTTCATCCTGTGTAATGTTTGTGTATTATTCAAGATGAAGTAAGTAGAAGGTTTCATCCTGTGTAATGTTTGTGTATTATTCAAGATGAAGTAAGTAGAAGGTTTCATCCTGTGTAATGTTTGTGTATTATTCAAGATGAAGTAAGTAGAAGGTTTCATCCTGTGTAATGTTTGTGTATTATTCAAGATGAAGTAAGTAGAAGGTTTCATCCTGTGTAATGTTTGTGTATTATTCAAGATGAAGTAAGTAGAAGGTTTCATCCTGTGTAATGTTTGTGTATTATTCAAGATGAAGTAAGTAGAAGGTTTCATCCTGTGTAATGTTTGTGTATTATTCAAGATGAAGTAAGTAGAAGGTTTCATCCTGTGTAATGTTTGTGTATTATTCACTGGGGCGGATCCAGACATTTTTGAGAGGGGGGGTCCGCCGATAAAAAGGGCACATCAGATATTGAGTATTTGAGCCACAGCCCCCCCATGGTGGGGGTTGTGGCGAAGCGAATTTTGTTACAGGACACACTTAGATGGCCAGAAATGGCACTCTCGCACGCAAAATCCATGATAAATGGCACCTTTCTAGTTCGCCGGAAATGACACTTTATTAGCAGGGATAACGATGCAAAATTAAAAGTTGTTATTTTTCAACCAATTTAAACATTATCTGTTGGTATTTTGTTTCAATATTCCAATAAAGAAAGAATTACGAAAATCTGACTTGTAGTTTTCGAAATATAGGGTCTAAAACATTGCCGAAAATGATCGTTTTTAGCCACGAACGTTGTAAACAAATTGCGCCATTTTTCGCTAAAATAATTACATATAATTACGTTTTATAGTAATTTCTTTTATATATCAACATTGGAAATATCAATAAAATATGTTATTAAATGTTTATAAAATATATAGAGTTGTTTATTTAACGGAGTTCGTACAAATTCATTGCTCTAAATTTGTGTAGTACCGTTCAGTACAGAGTGATCACGTGACTTCTTGGTACACGTACGCGAGAGAAAACATTCCGCTGTGGGTGATTCGCGTCCACCAATCAAATAGCCAGAATCCAAAATCATTCAACCGGCCGTGAGCTCTGCCGATCGCGAGAAAGCTCAGCTTTGATTGGCTTACGATGACATCATATCACAAAATGGTGGTTTTGTAGTTGAGCCTCACGTAATTTTCACAAATAATTGTTTCAAAAATGAAATAAATGAACCTTCTTTATGGTATGTGTGATTTTTCTTTAAAAGATTTGAATAATAAAGGCTTGATATCGAGAAAAAAACATTTTTTTTGCACTTATAATAAATATTTCTCAAAGAAAAAAGCACATGGCTTGTAGAACTATATTATCTTGGCGTAGGAAGTCAAACAAATCCCAGGTCATGAGAGGCTCAACTACAAGAACAAAGTTGAATAGTGTAGGATGACCGTTCGATGATTTTTGAGTAAACAATCTACCGCGTATGGTCGTACGCGCTAGATAGTACGATATTTTAAATACATTTTTTACATGTTTGGTTGGATGTAATGGAAATAAAAAATAGTTGATCTGATGGAATGATATGTAAATAAACAAATACTCAAAAGAATTATGTTTACAGTTCAATTATTTTCAGAATAATAATACATCAAAATGTGTTTACCAATGGACAAATAATCACGTCAATGACATAGCGCGCATGGTAACGTACGCGGAGTTGAATCGTAAACAGTTTACATGCGCCCTCTGTAGTATGTGAAACGATCTATTTTTAGAAGTTTAAGTAGAGATCATCACGCGTCACCACCTCTCACGATGCTCTTTGATCGGCCGCCGTAACTTAACATCGCGCTCATTGTGATAAATTTCTGTTTTTATTTTTGGGGTTAGTGTAGCCTACTCTGTGCATACTAATATACACACAAATATGTCACACGAATAAAATATTGAACCTCTAAAAAAAGGGCACCCTTAAAATTTAGGGGGGGTCCGGACCCCGTGGACCCCCCCTCTGGATCCGCCCCAGATTCAAGATGAAGTAAGTAGAAGGTTTCATCCTGTGTAATGTTTGTGTATTATTCAAGATGAAGTAAGTAGAAGGTTTCATCCTGTGTAATGTTTGTGTATTATTCAAGATGAAGTAAGTAGAAGGTTTCATCCTGTGTAATGTTTGTGTATTATTCAAGATGAAGTAAGTAGAAGGTTTCATCCTGTGTAATGTTTGTGTATTATTCAAGATGAAGTAAGTAGAAGGTTTCATCCTGTGTAATGTTTGTGTATTATTCAAGATGAAGTAAGTAGAAGGTTTCATCCTGTGTAATGTTTGTGTATTATTCAAGATGAAGTAAGTAGAAGGTTTCATCCTGTGTAATGTTTGTGTATTATTCAAGATGAAGTAAGTAGAAGGTTTCATCCTGTGTAATGTTTGTGTATTATTCAAGATGAAGTAAGTAGAAGGTTTCATCCTGTGTAATGTTTGTGTATTATTCAAGATGAAGTAAGTAGAAGGTTTCATCCTGTGTAATGTTTGTGTATTATTCAAGATGAAGTAAGTAGAAGGTTTCATCCTGTGTAATGTTTGTGTATTATTCAAGATGAAGTAAGTAGAAGGTTTCATCCTGTGTAATGTTTGTGTATTATTCAAGATGAAGTAAGTAGAAGGTTTCATCCTGTGTAATGTTTGTGTATTATTCAAGATGAAGTAAGTAGAAGGTTTCATCCTGTGTAATGTTTGTGTATTATTCAAGATGAAGTAAGTAGAAGGTTTCATCCTGTGTAATGTTTGTGTATTATTCAAGATGAAGTAAGTAGAAGGTTTCATCCTGTGTAATGTTTGTGTATTATTCAAGATGAAGTAAGTAGAAGGTTTCATCCTGTGTAATGTTTGTGTATTATTCAAGATGAAGTAAGTAGAAGGTTTCATCCTGTGTAATGTTTGTGTATTATTCAAGATGAAGTAAGTAGAAGGTTTCATCCTGTGTAATGTTTGTGTATTATTCAAGATGAAGTAAGTAGAAGGTTTCATCCTGTGTAATGTTTGTGTATTATTCAAGATGAAGTAAGTAGAAGGTTTCATCCTGTGTAATGTTTGTGTATTATTCAAGATGAAGTAAGTAGAAGGTTTCATCCTGTGTAATGTTTGTGTATTATTCAAGATGAAGTAAGTAGAAGGTTTCATCCTGTGTAATGTTTGTGTATTATTCAAGATGAAGTAAGTAGAAGGTTTCATCCTGTGTAATGTTTGTGTATTATTCAAGATGAAGTAAGTAGAAGGTTTCATCCTGTGTAATGTTTGTGTATTATTCAAGATGAAGTAAGTAGAAGGTTTCATCCTGTGTAATGTTTGTGTATTATTCAAGATGAAGTAAGTAGAAGGTTTCATCCTGTGTAATGTTTGTGTATTATTCAAGATGAAGTAAGTAGAAGGTTTCATCCTGTGTAATGTTTGTGTATTATTCAAGATGAAGTAAGTAGAAGGTTTCATCCTGTGTAATGTTTGTGTATTATTCAAGATGAAGTAAGTAGAAGGTTTCATCCTGTGTAATGTTTGTGTATTATTCAAGATGAAGTAAGTAGAAGGTTTCATCCTGTGTAATGTTTGTGTATTATTCAAGATGAAGTAAGTAGAAGGTTTCATCCTGTGTAATGTTTGTGTATTATTCAAGATGAAGTAAGTAGAAGGTTTCATCCTGTGTAATGTTTGTGTATTATTCAAGATGAAGTAAGTAGAAGGTTTCATCCTGTGTAATGTTTGTGTATTATTCAAGATGAAGTAAGTAGAAGGTTTCATCCTGTGTAATGTTTGTGTATTATTCAAGATGAAGTAAGTAGAAGGTTTCATCCTGTGTAATGTTTGTGTATTATTCAAGATGAAGTAAGTAGAAGGTTTCATCCTGTGTAATGTTTGTGTATTATTCAAGATGAAGTAAGTAGAAGGTTTCATCCTGTGTAATGTTTGTGTATTATTCAAGATGAAGTAAGTAGAAGGTTTCATCCTGTGTAATGTTTGTGTATTATTCAAGATGAAGTAAGTAGAAGGTTTCATCCTGTGTAATGTTTGTGTATTATTCAAGATGAAGTAAGTAGAAGGTTTCATCCTGTGTAATGTTTGTGTATTATTCAAGATGAAGTAAGTAGAAGGTTTCATCCTGTGTAATGTTTGTGTATTATTCAAGATGAAGTAAGTAGAAGGTTTCATCCTGTGTAATGTTTGTGTATTATTCAAGATGAAGTAAGTAGAAGGTTTCATCCTGTGTAATGTTTGTGTATTATTCAAGATGAAGTAAGTAGAAGGTTTCATCCTGTGTAATGTTTGTGTATTATTCAAGATGAAGTAAGTAGAAGGTTTCATCCTGTGTAATGTTTGTGTATTATTCAAGATGAAGTAAGTAGAAGGTTTCATCCTGTGTAATGTTTGTGTATTATTCAAGATGAAGTAAGTAGAAGGTTTCATCCTGTGTAATGTTTGTGTATTATTCAAGATGAAGTAAGTAGAAGGTTTCATCCTGTGTAATGTTTGTGTTAGCACCATGCATTTAAAGCTCTGTCTACACTATTACACTTTATGTGAAAACAAAATGTGATGTTCCCATATATGGATATGATGTCTTATCACCACCATATTTTGGGCACATCACATTTTTTTAGTCAAACTAATTTGATAGTGTGGACAGAGCCCCCTATTACAAAACAAAAGTTAATTGAACAATTCCAAATCACTGTTATAAATAAGTTTGTTAAATTTATGTATTTTCAATTAATTTCAGAAACGCCAGGAATTGATGCAAGTGAAAAGATCATTGCAGTCACTTTTTACGACATTGTGAAGGACAGGTGGTCGAGGACAATAACTTGTATGTAAATGAGTTGCTTTTGATACTGTTTAAAAATATATGCAATAATATCGCTATCTACTGCAATATGTAATATATATGAAATTATTATTAAATTTATAGAAAATTATTTTATTTTGAAAAAAGATATTTATGATAATTTTGAACATTCCTGTTAATTAGCAGTTGAATTGTTGAGTTATTTAATGTTATTTAAGATAAAACTATTGTTATAACTGTTTTTGGAGAAAAATAAATGCGTTACCAAAAAATTACTATGCATACCGATTTTTATTGTATTTATCTGAAAACTATGCACGCAATTAATAATAGTAAACACTTTTAAGCTCTGTCTGCACTAATTAGACACTGACAAAAAAGTAAGGTGTGCCTAAATATGGTAGTGATCTCTTATACATGGGCACATCACATGTTTTTGTTGCATACAGTTTGATAGTGTAGATTCTGGTATACAGTATGCATTGTTATGTAATCCCAAAATATAAGAAATGCTTGATAAACATTGAAACATAGCTGAATACAATGCCAACAATTACAAATGTTTGTTTCAGAATTAAAACATTTAATGCATATTTATATTTTATTTTCTTTCTACAACTGAATACATTTCTAGGTTATGAATATTATGATAATCTACTGTTGTTCTCACTCAATACAAAAACACAGGTATATTACATATTATAGGGTAACTACTGCATCACTGTACATGCCATTTACATAGCACACATAGTGTTATTGTATATTAATTCTAAAATTACTGTTGCTGCGGATTTTATCACGATAGTTCTCTAAAATCAACCTTAGCCATTTTCATTGCAATTTGCATATTCAAAGTTAAAAAAATCTCTTGGTTTGGGAACACATTACAGTAAAAACAGGTTGACCATGAAAAGACCAAATTAAAAGTGTTGGTGCAGCTGGCCTTCAGAGCTAGACAGCGTGTTTCATTGTTCAGATGTAAAGGGTGAATATTCACAGTATCTTTCATAATTTTCAGATAGTAGAGCCATATACCAACATCTTAGGTAACCAGTAAAATGTATGATCCAAATATAGATAATGCTATCATCAGCAGCGATATTCTTATAGTTATCATATGGGTTAGATTGTTTTCTTTGGATTGCCCGGGCAATTTACATTTTTCCTGAACTGTAAATGTGTCTGTCTGTTTAGAGGGCTGGAACTCAGCACTGGCCTACAAGGCAATACAAGTTACACCACCAAGTCATGTGACGAGTCTTCACATGAAATCGTCTGAAGCGTCCGAATCAACATCTTGATTCGACGTCATTTTATCACTTGTCATTAAAGATGAATAACTCCTGAAATTAAAATTACATAAATGTTGAAGCAACAATAATGACTGTACTTTCTAATTAGTAAATTGATGACTTTGTATTATTTTACCTTAATTCTGCTTCCTCTTTACGTTGTACTGCTGCAGACTTTTCCTTTTCCCTTTCTTCTTGCACTTTCCGCCTACTTTCTTTTCGTTCTTCTTGATCTCGTTTTTCTTTTTCAGCTCTGAGGTCTGGAAATTTCTCTTCTTTTGTTCTGTTGAGTCTATTTACTATTTCATTTTTCTTTTTTTCAACTTTGATTGATTTAACCTTTTATTTGAGAAAAGAGATAATATAATTAGTAAGATCAAATTTAGTTTAAACATAAGTTAACGAACACAGTATAAGTTGCTTATTTAAACTGACTGTGATATCTTACATCTTTTCCTCTGTGGAAACCTATTTGTCCGACGTCCATATCACCAGTTTTCTTCAGGTTTGCCCAAGGTGTGTACACTATATTGATATTGTTCATCTTGCACCCTTAAAAAAGGAAAGTTAATTAATTTTGGAAAATTTAATTCAATAATAATTTTATTTTTCTATCAATGATTCTTTTGACATTTGCAATAATTATAATTTTGTATTTAAAGTTAATTACCACCAGACCTAAATTTTGGTTGTCTCAATAAAAAAGTATTACAAATTTGGCAGAAACATACTGTCCAGCAGTAATGACAGCCTCTTTACACTGTAATTCAAAAATATGAACAGAGTATTTTTATTTAGCACTATACTAATAGTTCATATTACAACTGTATATAAAAATGATAATCCAAAGTTCACCAGTATTTACCTTGTATACTGTTGGCTTTGACTAGCTGAGCACAGTCTTCTAGGACAGCAGCTGGAATGTCATCAATTGTTTGATGCTTTGGTAACCGAAGATAGACATGAGCTGATGATAGTTTATCAACATGAAACCTAAAACACAATGAATTTATTACTTATAATTCATAATAAATTCAACTTTTTTTACAACAATATTTGCATGTTAAGATAACTCACCACACATCTTCTGGGAATCCAAATTTGATTAAACCTTCATCTAAAAATAAATTAAAAAACAGACTACACTGCTAGTTATAAAGTTAGTTATTATAATATTTTATATTAAATTATTTAAATGTAATAAATAATTTAGGCCAATAATACTATTTATAAATTAAAATTTTACTGAGAATACCTATAGATTAAAACAACACTTTTCACTCACTTTCATGTTTATCCAAACCCATGTATATACAATAGGGAGGTGAAACAACTGAAAAATAAGAACAATAATTAAATACAGTACTAATTTTAGGCCTATAATATTATTAATAAGGCCTGCCTAGCTACTGTAGGGCTAGTATCCTTGTCCAACTAACTAAGTCATAAATTATAAACATTTCTACTAGACTAGGCTACTACTACTCTAGGCCTGCCTAGCTACTGTAGGGCTAGTATCCTTGTCCAACTAACTAAGTCATAAATTATAAACATTTCTACTAGACTAGGCTACTACTACTCTAGGCCGGCCTACTTAATAACTTTCATATAGCCTCCTGTATTTGAACCATATAATAAATATCATTGGCCCGGGCATATAGCTAGGGGCCCTAGTTAGCCTAGGCCTGGCCCTCTAGCTAGTAGTAGTAGGCCTCTACTAGGCCTAGTAGGCTAGGCCTACCTATCCTATTAATATTATTAATATTATATTAAATAATGTTGTTAAATGATAAATTTAGCGTAATTCAACTTAACTTATGCTACTTTACATACCATCACTGATATAGTAGAATACCATGTCGAATAGCCACCGTTATTCAATTTTTATTTATCAATGGACTTGGCTGCTAAGCCCACCCGCAAAACAATAACAAGGTAGGCCTTTCCCCCTCTTCCTGCTGCCACCGCCTGCAGAAGCTGCTTGCAGCCGCCGATCTGATGTCTCATACGCCGTCTTCGAAACGCGACACGCTGGCCTCACGCTGGAGAGAGGATCGGATGGCACCCACATGAAACTTAACGCCCTCTCTAAACTATTAGACTTCGAACAGTCGTCAAGTATGACTCACAATTGTTTTATTATCAAGGCCGGTCGTAAACGCTACAGTAAAGAGACTACACCCAATATCCTACTAATCCTACGCACCAATCATAACAGCATGGCCGTCATGCTGCTCTGTCCATCTTTTTAGAACACTCAAATTGAATCTGCTGAAGAATTAATCAACTTATATATTTCAAGCTATCCAACCAAATCTACCATCCTTTAAAAACAACGGAAGACATACGTCGTACTGCAGACTTGGTTAGTGAATCCGTAATAAAGAAAAACAGTTTTCTGGTGGACACCACATGTTATTCTACTCATGAACTTGGATTACAAATAGTGACGTAATAAGTGGAAAACGCGCGAAATTGAAACATCAACAACAAACACTTCGTACACACAGAGTACGGCCGCACAGGATACGAAGCCAGCTCTGCAACCTGTGTGAAGTAGGTCACGATGAAAGGTGCTACGCTTTACCTTGAAGATGGGTCATGCTACCCTGGAAAAATGTTTGGTGCAGAAACCAGCAGTCCAGGCGAAGTTGGTTAGTTCTTATTATTTGAATATGATTTGAAGCAAAATATATTTCATATTATTATTAATAGACCTGTAATTATGAATATTTAATATACAATTGAAATTGCACAATAATAATAATAATATTCTTTTAATTTAGTAGTTTTTTATTTATTTTTTTATTTATTTTAATCAGTTGACAACCAACAGCGATAAAACCACCACTAACACTCTAACAGGTTGAATCTAAACATAATGAACTGTAAATAATAATACATTCAAATAACAAGCAACAATAACATAAGCAAAGATTGAAACATTTATAGAGATTTAACAATTTTACCCTTATGAATACATTTAAACTATCATAAAATAAATCAATATCCAAACAAGCACAATATTAAAGCCCCATTCCCTACGTTTTTTAGATCTAATTTAAGATCACAAACTATATTTAATGTAAAAATAATACTATATGGTCCTATTGCGATAACTTTTCGTCTTTAAACGGTTAAAAATGTGAAAAATAAATCGATTCTAATAATTATAGCGGCCCGCTATAAATCCCAAAATGCATTGCGCGCGGATTGATATTTTTGTTTTTCACCTGTAATTCGCCCACTTTTCGATCGATCGTGAAGCCAAAACAAATGGAAGACTCCTAACTTTTCAGCGAAAATACCGGGTTTTCCCCAATTTGTATCAACGGAGTCTGGCAAAAATAGAAAGACAATTAATGCAGCAACTATACAACGTCAGGCTAGGTATATAGCTAGCGTACGATGTTCGTACGTTATCGATGTTTACCAGCTAGGCCTACAAAACTAAGCCTAGCTAGGCTAGGCCTAAGACCGTCCACGAGAGGTCGGTCGCCGCGAGCTACTTAGGTAGTGCATTGTTTCTCACTTTTTATCATAATTTACCATAAAACGTACATTTAAGACAAGGAATGACATGGTTTAATGTTTTTAAAGTGATATATATGTATTATTTTCCAAAAAACGTCCAAAATTGCAGGGAAGGGGTCTTTAATTATTATTAAATTAATTGACTAACTATTAAATTGATATCATTCATATCCACATGGAATTTTACAAATACAGATTTTGAAACAATTGATAAAATTAGTTCGTGCTAACATTGTGCTGTATATTAATTTATACTTTTAGTGTTTCAAACTGGAATGGTTGGTTATCCAGAATCTTTGACAGATCCTTCTTATAAATCTCAAATTCTTGTGTTGACCTATCCCATGATTGGGAATTATGGGATTCCAGCCAATGACCAGGATGAGCTTGGACTATTGAAGTGGTTTGAGTCCAAGAAAATTCATGTAGCTGGTTTGATTGTTGGAGAAATCTCAGCTGAGTACAGTCATTGGGCTGCTGTTAGGTCACTCTCTGATTGGTTGAAAGAACACAATATTCCAGCCATACATGGTATGTGTGCTTGTCTCTCTGCTACTTAATATTTATAAAATCTATGCTACTGTATACTTAACAAATTAATTATGCATAAAAATAAGGTTTTAATACTGACACTGTATTAAAACCTTATTTTAATGTTTTCGACCGATATGTATAAATCTCTTCATTTTAGTTATGCATACATAGTCCCTGTTTTGTTTTTCACCTTTTTATTTCCTTATTTAATTCCATGTACAAAATGAGCACTTCTCCTATTGCTCATTAACTTGAGATGTTGTTAAATTGTAATGGCACTGAATAAATTTACACAGCCTCCACCTTTTTATTTACATAGGAATAGATACAAGAGTTTTGACAAAGAAAATCAGAGAGCATGGAACTATGCTTGGAAAGGTATGTACATTGTTACATTAACAACATACTTATCCTCTTTCACCCCATTGGGACAGGTATGTACATTGTTACATTAACAACATACTTATCTAGGCTCTTTCACCCCATTGGGACAGGTATGTACATTGTTACATTAACAACATACTTATCCTCTTTCACCCCATTGGGACAGGTATGTACATTGTTACATTAACAACATACTTATCCTCTTTCACCCCATTGGGACAGGTATGTACATTGTTACATTAACAACATACTTATCCTCTTTCACCCCATTGGGACAGGTATGTACATTGTTACATTAACAACATACTTATCCTCTTTCACCCCATTGGGACAGGTATGTACATTGTTACATTAACAACATACTTATCCTCTTTCACCCCATTGGGACAGGTATGTACATTGTTACATTAACAACACACTTATCCTCTTTCACCCCATTGGGACAGGTATGTACATTGTTACATTAACAACATACTTATCCTCTTTCACCCCATTGGGACAGGTATGTACATTGTTACATTAACAACATACTTATCCTCTTTCATCCCATTGGGACAGGTATGTACATTGTTACATTAACAACATACTTATCCTCTTTCACCCCATTGGGACAGGTATGTACATTTTTACATTAACAATATACTTATCCTCTTTCACCCCATTGGGACAGGTATGTACATTGTTACATTAACAACATACTTATCCTCTTTCACCCCATTGGGACACAATGCCACTATTGTGGTTTCTGTAACAAGGTACTTGTAAGGTTGTAGTCCAACACAGTGACAGGTCTGAAATGGACCAGATCTCGGTGGGCCAGATGTGTACACTTGTTTTAAGTCCTCCGTGAAACACAATTTAAACCTGTACTGATGTCTGTAGCTTAACTGCTTAGCCATTCAATTCAACTAGATTCAACATGTACAGTACTAACTGACTTGCATCAACATTTTACCTTTATTAATCTTGTTAGATTGTGACAGAGGGAGTTGATGCTGATTCTGTTAAGTTCTATGATCCAAATGTCAATCACTTGGTAGCTCAAGTATCCACAAAGGTAAGATAAGATCTTATAGGTAATTTTTGAGTGGAAGAATTGTGGAAGACCTGTCTGTAATGGAGGACTTGGCAGTAGCTGCTCTATCATGTTTAATTTTATAATAATGATAGGCTATATTTAAATTCATAGTTTCTGATAAATCCATGTAATTAGTATATAACAAAATACATTTTATTACATAATGTATCATCTATTAATAACCTTTTTTACCTTAGCAACCTATGACATTCAACCCTGAAGGTAAACTAAAAATAGTTGCAGTGGATTGTGGGATAAAAAATAACCAGATTCGTTTATTAGCAAAGAAAGGAGCATGTGTGAAAGTAGTACCGTGGGATCATCCTCTCCAAAATGAAGGCAAGTTTTTACATGAAACAATTTTAATTAAATATATTTTTTTCTTTTTGAATATATAATATATTAGAAATGTTACTACACATCAGGTTTGTCCTGATTTCTTGATGTTTTTGTTTGTTTTCTGTTTAGTGTATGATGGTCTGTTCCTTAGCAACGGCCCAGGTGATCCAACACAATGTAACGTAACCATTGACAACCTGAAAGTTATCTTGAACAAATCAAATCCTAAACCAGTCTTTGGAATCTGTTTAGGTCATCAGTTAGTGTCCTTAGCAACTGGAGCAAAATCATACAAAATGAAGTACAGTATATTTTTTTTTTAAACTTGATTAAGCAGTTTTAAAGCAAATGTAATATAAATGTTAAATTTCACTTTATTCAACATTTATTTGATAGGTATGGAAATCGTGGTCACAACCAACCCTGTACACATAACGGTACAGACCGTTGCTACATCACAACTCAAAATCATGGATTTGCTATAGATGCTCAAAACTTGGCAGATGATTGGTCAATCTTGTTTACCAATGCCAATGATCACACCAATGAGGGGATTGTTCATGATGTTAAGCCTTTCTTTAGTGTACAGTTCCATCCTGAACACATGGGAGGCCCGCAAGATCTACAGTTTTTATTTGATATTTTCTTGGATACAGTTTCTGCATACAAAATGAGTGATGGGTCTTTAGGGTAATTTAGGTGTTCATTTGTAAAATTTTGTCAACATTAGTAATCAGAAAAAGTTTGAAATACTATCTTGTTACTTCAGAATTCTGACATTGTAAACTTAAAATCTTATAAAAGATTGATTGAAACTAAAACTACTAACTCCCTTGCCCATTGGACATTTTGGTTGGTTGGTATATGAAAATTCTTTTTTCCTCAATTAACTAATGAATCAAGCTTTATGATATGATCAGCTTTTGTAGTAGTAAAGTCATCCTTTAATTTAACTAATGAATCAAGCTTTATGATATGATCAGCTTTTGTAGTAGTAAAGTCATCCTTTAAATTAACTAATGAATCAAGCTTTATGATATGATCAGCTTTTGTAGTAGTAAAGTCATCCTTTAAATTAACTAATGAATCAAGCTTTATGATATGATCAGCTTTTGTAGTAGTAAAGTCATCCTTTAAATTAAATAATGAATCAAGCTTTATGATATGATCAGCTTTTGTAGTAGTAAAGTCATCCTTTAAATTAACTAATGAATCAAGCTTTATGATATGATCAGCTTTTGTAGTAGTAAAGTCATCCTTTAAATTAACTAATGAATCAAGCTTTATGATATGATCAGCTTTTGTAGTAGTAAAGTCATCCTTTAAATTAAATAATGAATCAAGCTTTATGATATGATCAGCTTTTGTAGTAGTAAAGTCATCCTTTAAATTAACTAATGAATCAAGCTTTATGATATGATCAGCTTTTGTAGTAGTAAAGTCATCCTTTAAATTAAATAATGAATCAAGCTTTATGATATGATCAGCTTTTGTAGTAGTAAAGTCATCCTTTATTTCAAATATAAAAAACATAAGAATGTAACGAACATTCCAGGTCACAGCTTGGAGGACTAATCATATGCAGGGCAAAACAAGACAAACAAATACGAAACACTATGATTAATGCTAATGTTACTGGATTCTTTTTAGCATGACTGTAAAAGAACGTATCCAGTCAAAGCTTGAATACAAACAAGTATCTACTTCAAAGTTCCAAGCTTCCAAGCCAAATAAAGTACTCATCTTGGGATCTGGTGGGTTGTCTATTGGACAGGCTGGTGAATTTGACTATTCCGGATCTCAGGTTTCTAAAACTTTAATGTCAAACAAATTTATTAAATTGATAACTCTATATGTACTGTAATGTTTGTTTTGAATTTTAACCATTTTAAATCGTTTTAACAGTATTTTAACTTTGACCTATACCGTTTGTGCAATTGTCTTTCTGTCAATCAAAATGAATTTCCATTTTAAGTAGACTAAAACAATTTCTTGATCTTTTTTTTAACTATTTGAAATTACTGTATCTTGTTTATAACAGTGTTGTCATCTCTACAGGCAATCAAAGCTTTAAAAGAAGAAGGCATTGGTTCAATCCTCATTAATCCTAAATTACTGTATCTTGTTTATAACAGTGTTGTCATCTCTACAGGCAATCAAAGCTTTAAAAGAAGAAGGCATTGGTTCAATCCTCATTAATCCTAAATTACTGTATCTTGTTTATAACAGTGTTGTCATCTCTACAGGCAATCAAAGCTTTAAAAGAAGAAGGCATTGGTTCAATCCTCATTAATCCAAATATTGCAACTGTCCAGACTTCTAAAGGAATGGCAGACAGGGTTTATTTTCTACCAATTACACCGGAGTATGTCACTCAGGTAAAACTTATGTTTATTTGCTCTAGAATAACTAACAGTGGTCTATAATAATAATAATTGAATTATAGATGTCAATAGAATTGACATTCTTGATTGATTGAGGAAGAGTATTCCATAAGAATTTATGCATATTATTATCTACCCATAAGCACTTTTTGGTATAAATAAAATTATCTTTTTATCCCTACTACATGTTTTTCAAAACACATTTTTATTTCAGGTAATAAAAAGTGAACGACCTGATGGCATCTTACTAAATTTTGGAGGACAAACTGGTTTGAATTGTGGAGTACAACTTAAGAAATTAGGGGTTCTTGAGAAATACAATGTAGAAGTAATGGGAACACCTGTGCAGTCAATAATTGATACTGAGGATAGAGAAGTGTTTGCTGATAAGATGGCTGCCATATCTGAAAAGGTTGCTCCAAGCCAGGCAGCTTACTGTGTTGAACAGGTAAGACACCAAAATCAGTGAACTGTAATATTTCATTAAATTCCAGATTTATCTAATCTTCTTTTACACTTTTTGAGTGCCGAAGCACATTCACGGTTAAGATTAGACTTGCCCCAAGTCTGTATTGGTTTTTTTTATAATTTATTTGTTTTTATTTCGACCGCGATTTTTGTCTGAAAATACAGACTTGTGAAACACGTATAGAAATCGATTTGCAGACCGCAAACAACTGATAAGAATGACGTAGGTTATCATACCGTATTTGGCTATATGGGGCGGGCGGTATGTAAATATGGATTTCAAATCAACCAATGATCATTTTGTTTCAAAATGAAAAAGATCGAGTACGTACAGTGCTGAATGTACGATCGAGACAGTTGAAATATGAAATCGTGTTGCCAAGTTGTTTTGTTTATTAATTGTTTAGTCCTTAGCCTAGGCCTACTTCAACTCGCACGTATGATCTGCCAAATAAAACGCCAATAAGATGTAGGCCTACATACCACCACCGGCACACAACAGGATTCACACACAACAGACAGGGCTACGACACCACACTACACAGAACAGGACAGGGTCTAGGCCTAGGTGGGATTTAAATCAAATTATCTCCGCGTAATATTAAATGATCCATTCAATGTTTGATTTGCGGAGAAGCAAGACGAGTTTTCATGTTCTTGGGGAAAATCCCATCAAAATCATTTCTAGCCTTCAGAAAATGTACCCAAGTACATTGTCTAAACGTAACATAGCGCATGCGTACCATCTTAGTTGTTGAGTCTTTGAAATTCTGAAATATGAATATTAAAACGGTGTACGAGTGAGTAGCCAATCGCATGCAGCTGAAACTAGTCAACCGGATAATCTATGCACCAAGAATTCTTGGTGTCAAACCACGTGACTTTTGCGTGTTTCCCCAGACGGAGTATCCAAACTCAAGTAATACACGTATGAAACGTCATATGTGCAAAAATGTTTATATTTTTACTAATATTAAGAAAAAACTCCGTCTGGAGCCCAGACTAGGTTAAGATATGTGTGCTTTAACATGTGCATGGGCATTACACAGCATTAATTTAAGCAGTACAAAGATATTGTGTATAAACTAAATTGATGATATCTGCTGCAATATTTATTGGGTGTGTATCGTGGTGTAACTGTTTTTTATTTAATTTAGGTTGTATTAGCAGCAGAGAATATTGGATATCCTGTACTTGTGAGAGCAGCATTTGCACTTGGCGGTTTAGGGTCAGGATTTGCTGATAACAAGGAGCAGTTATTGGAGATTGCAACGGGTGCATTTTCACATACAAGCCAAGTACTTATTGATAAATCACTCAAAGGATGGAAAGAGGTTGAATATGAAGTTGTCAGGGATGCCTATGATAACTGCATTACAGTAAGAATTTTAATAAATGTACTTCTGCAGACATTTTACATAGATTCATTGGAAAAATGCTTTGCTTTGAAGGATTTTCAGGTTGACAATCAAACATGCCAAATATTAGTGTTAAAGCCCACTTAAAATGCTGGAGTATTTAACACTATGCTATAAATGTTAAGCTCTATCTACACTATCAAACTTTATTGGACAACAAAATGTGATATGCCAATATATCACTACCATATTTGAGCATATTACTACCATATTTGGGCACATCTTTATGCTGCATTTTTTTTCATTTCCTTTAGGTATGCAACATGGAGAATATTGATCCTTTGGGTATTCACACCGGAGAGTCCATTGTGGTTGCTCCGAGTCAAACGCTCACAAACATTGAGTACAACATGCTTCGTACAACGGCTATTAAAGTCATTCGACATCTTGGAATTATTGGCGAATGCAACATCCAATATGCGCTTAACCCTTTATCTCAAGAGGTAAACATTCAAGCTTATTAATAGCTAATTTTCAATTTTCTACATTCTTTGACAATTTGTAATTGTTCATACAAAGGTAAATTTAATATATGTTGAGTACCGCAAGCTTTATATCAACATTTTATTTTGCCATGCAAATATTTAAACAATATAAAGAAAAACTTAAAAATAATAATTTAATCTACATTATTTAATTGAGCTTCCATTTTTTCTTTCAGTTCTTTATAATTGAGGTGAACGCTCGTTTGTCTAGAAGCTCAGCCTTAGCCAGTAAGGCCACAGGCTATCCGTTGGCGTATGTTGCTGCTAAACTTTCCCTTGGTATACCTCTACCACAATTACGTAACACTGTTACCAATGAGACTACAGCGTGCTTTGAACCTAGCTTAGATTACTGTGTGGTCAAGATTCCTCGTTGGGACTTAAATAAGTTCAACCGGGTCAGCACAAAGGTCAGTGGTTTGGTCATTTTAGATAGCATTCAGTATGTCTTTTATATGTAACCTATAAATCAATAATTAAAATAAAAGTATATAGCATTGTATAAACGTGGATCTCCAATACACCAGCAGTGAAGTCAATTAAGTGTCAGTCAATGACGGCCATGTGTCTGTCAGTGTCAGAAGAAGATGGCTACAAGAACAGTAACAGTAAAGAACAAGAAAAAAGCAAACTATTGGTTAATCATTATTTTGATCTACAGATTTTAACTGTTCTTTACATTTAAAGACAATAAATCTAAAAGAACAGCAGCAACATTCAGGTCAAAACAATCAAAGCTGCATTGAGATTAATCCTCCATTTTGATATAAATGTAGTGTCCCATTTGGATCTATAGGTTGGAGACATTATTTATGATTTTACTATGCTATGTTTGAGTAAGTCTGGTTTTATGAACTAATTTATAGATTGGTAGCTCTATGAAGAGTGTTGGTGAAGTAATGGCTGTAGGTCGCAAGTTTGAGGAAGCTTTACAGAAAGCTCTAAGAATGGTTAATGAAAATGCAAGTGGATTTGACCCTGGTGATGTCAAACCATCAGAGGAGGTAAGATGCAGTTGTTGCTTTTAGAATTCAAAATAGAAGGTAATATATTGCTGTGTTTTCTAAAGATATCTGTAAAACTGTTTCTGATTCTTTTAGCTACTGAGCATGCCTACGGATAAACGCATCTACATCTTAGCAGCTGCTCTCTATGCTGGATATTCCATTGATCGGCTGTACACCCTCACCAAAATAGACCCATGGTTTCTACACAAAATGAAGAACATTGTTGATTTAAATGGACGTCTTAAGGTATTCCAAGAGAAAGAGCTTCCGAAAGATCTTTTATTGGAAGCCAAACAACTTGGATTCTGTGACAGGCAAATTGCAAAGGCTATTATGAGGTAGATTACAATTTAGATGTCATTTAATTCTGATAATAAAAAGCTTTCTTCTATTTCTTTAGGTAGTACAGTTAGTAGTATTTCTAAAATAATACATAAAGTATGCAAATGACAATAAAAGGAAATGATGATATCCACTAATGAAAGAATGAATAAAAGCTCTGTCTACACTATGAAACTTTATGTGACAAAAAAATGTGATGTGCCAATATATGGACATGTCATATCACTACCATATTTGGGTACATCACATCAAACTAGTAATAGTTAGACAGAGCTTTAGACGCTGAGGCAATTCTAAATAAATGGTGTACACCTTCTCTATTGTGATGCATTAATGTATAACTTTTTAGCACCGAGTTAGCTGTCCGCACAATGCGTCAAACAATGGGAATCAGACCGTATGTAAAACAAATTGACACAGTAGCAGCTGAATGGCCAGCCAGCACCAACTACCTTTATCTGACGTATAACGGCTCAGCACATGATCTTGAATTCTCTGGAGGCTATGTTATGGTGATTGGTTCGGGTGTTTATCGTATTGGTAGCAGCGTTGAATTTGATTGGTGCGCTGTTGGCTGTATTACAGAACTCAGAAAGGTATTATTTTAATTTAGAACACTATTATGATTTAATACAACTGTTTTCTAAAGTTCAAATAATTTCATTTTCAAACTGATTTATGTGTCAGTTTCACGCACAATATTTATGATGTACGTATATTTAATATGAAATGAACTTTTTGTTTAGATGGGATATCAAACGATTATGGTGAACTTTAACCCAGAAACAGTAAGCACCGATTACGACATGTGTGACAGACTTTATTTTGATGAAATCTCATTTGAGATTGTGATGGACATCTATGAAGCGGAAAATCCAGAGGGTGTCATTTTGTCTATGGGAGGCCAGCTACCAAACAACATTGCAATGGCACTACATAGACAACAGGTCAGTTGTGATCTATAAATTCTTTTTTAAAAAGTTATTTTTGATACAACTGAAGGGTTCCTGAATTAAAAGTTAATGGTTTTAAGTACAATTTGTGTATAATATGATTTAAATTGTTTTTATTTTAGTGTGTTGTACTTGGAAGTTCTCCAGAATCTGTTGATAATGCCGAAAATAGGTTTAAATTTTCTCGTATGTTGGACAATGTTAATATTAGCCAGCCACAGTGGAAAGAACTCACAAATTTAACTGTAAGTTTATTTCAGTCATTTCTCAATTAATTTATCTTTTCATTGTCATTGTTTGGTTTTCCATATCACAAAAAAAAAATGTTTTCATGTGCAACTTCACAGTATAAGAGAATAAGATAGATAAACAAAAAAGTGATGCCTTCAAAGATAGTTTGATGTTCTTATTTTCAGGAAGCTAAGGAGTTCTGTGACCGTGTAAGTTACCCATGTTTGATTCGTCCATCATATGTACTTAGTGGAGCTGCAATGGCGGTTGCTCACACTGATTTTGATCTTGAGATGTTTTTAAACAATGCTGTTGCTGTCTCTAAGGAACACCCAGTAGTTATTTCAAAGTTCATCCAAGAAGCCAAAGAAATTGATGTAGATGCCGTGGCCTGTAACGGCAAGGTCGTTGCCGTGGCAATATCTGAGCATGTTGAAAATGCTGGTGTACATTCTGGTGATGCCAGTTTAGTGACACCACCTCAAGATCTTAATCAAGAGACAATTGAGAAGATACTTAGTATTGTTAATGCCATTGGTATAGCCCTAGAAGTTACTGGCCCTTATAACTTGCAGCTCATAGCTAAGGTAGTTTTTCTTTTTTTTTTTTTTTTAATGGGTGTTAAAAAAGTTACAAATTTTAAATTATTCATAATGTTTATAAAGGTAAATATTGTTTCCTTTACCTTTTCAGGACAATCAACTAAAAGTCATTGAATGTAACCTACGTGTATCTCGCTCATTCCCATTCGTTTCCAAAACACTTGGTTATGACTTTATTGCTATAGCAACCAGAGTTATTATGGGAGAAGCTGTTGAGCCAATCAAATGTCTTGCTGGTTGTGGGAAAGTTGGAGTTAAGGTAAGCATCACTTAACACTTACATTCACCATTAACATAAGTATAATAAAAGTTTTTTTTTTTTTTTTTTACATTTTTGTGACATTAATATTGTTGACCCATTTTGTTGTTGCAGGTGCCTCAGTTTTCTTTCTCTCGTCTAGCGGGTGCAGACACGTTACTCGGCGTTGAGATGTCGAGTACTGGTGAAGTTGCAGGGTTTGGTGAGACTCGTTATGAAGCTTACCTTAAGGCTATGCTCAGCTCTGGATTCAAAATACCAAAAAAGAACATCTTGCTATCTATAGGAAGTTACAAGGTAACTTTTAAATTATTTTACCATGGCTTGGACCACACTACTAGAAAATGTTTTTGTTGTATATTAACTGATTTCCGTTTTTTTTTTTAGTGGAAGGTTGAGTTATTGAGTGCAGTAAAAACCCTAGAGAGTATGAAGTACCGTTTGTATGGCAGTATGGGAACAGCTGACTTTTATGCAGAACATGGTGTTCAGGTAAAAAAAAAAAATGATATCCACTTTAGTTTATTGGACGTTTTTGAAATTTAGTAGTATGTAGTAGTAAATAATAATAGTTTGTCCATTCTATAATAGTTTATTCATAATTGGCGAGTTACTTGCTGTTAGATGCATATAGAAAAAAAAATTGATGGTAATGGTAATTTGATTCTACTTGTTTTAGGTGACCCCTGTTGATTGGCCGTTTGAAGAGGAAGAGGAACCTGGTAAAAGGCAGGAACCACAACGCAATATAGCAAGTTACATTATGGATAAACACTTTGACCTTGTCATCAATCTACCAATGCGTAATGGTGGCTCACGGCGTGCCTCCTCATTCATTACTAAAGGGTATCGTACGAGGCGGATGGCCATTGATAAAGAGATTCCGCTTATCACAGACGTCAAGATTGCAAAGCTGTTTATTGAGGTGAAGGCAATTTTCCAATAATATTGTAATGAATTCTTTTCCCTGAATTTTAAACATCAAATGATTTATTCAGAAATAAATTAAATTTAAAAGAAAAAAATTTGGATTTAACAAGTTTTCATGACTTCCATAGTACGTACATGTCCTAATGTCATTTTAGTGTTTGTTTTATACATTTTCTTCTAGGCTTTGCGTAGAGTAGGTGGCACTCCAAGTGTATCCACTCACATAGATTGCATGGCATCAAACCGTGTAATTAAGTTACCTGGACTTATTGATGTTCATGTTCATCTAAGAGAGCCTGGCTTTACACACAAGGAAGACTTTGCATCTGGTACCGCAGCTGCTCTAGCTGGTGGTATTACGCTTGTTGGCGTCATGCCAAACACAAGCCCTACGATTACTGATCAACCTTCATTCCTACTAGCTCAAAAGGTGAGTCATAGGATTAGACAACTATTTTAAACTCTGATCGATGTTCATTGTGTATCTCTTTGGCATGTATCTGTAGTGCTATTGTGTATCTCTTTGGCATGTATCTGTAGTGCTATTGTGTATCTCTTTGGCATGTATCTGTAGTGCTATTGGATATCTCTTTGGCATGTATCTGTAGTGCTATTGTGTATCTCTTTGGCATGTATCTGTAGTGCTATTGTGTATCTCTTTGGCATGTATCTGTAGTGCTATTGTGTATCTCTTTGGCATGTATCTGTAGTGCTATTGGATATCTCTTTGGCATGTATCTGTAGTGCTATTGTGTATCTCTTTGGCATGTATCTGTAGTGCTATTGTGTATCTCTTTGGCATGTATCTGTAGTGCTATTGGATATCTCTTTGGCATGTATCTGTAGTGCTATTGTGTATCTCTTTGGCATGTATCTGTAGTGCTATTGTGTATCTCTTTGGCATGTATCTGTAGTGCTATTGGATATCTCTTTGGCATGTATCTGTAGTGCTATTGTGTATCTCTTTGGCATGTATCTGTAGTGCTATTGTGTATCTCTTTGGTATGTATCTGTAGTGCTATTGTGTATCTCTTTGGCATGTATCTGTAGTGCTATTGTGTATCTCTTTGGCATGTATCTGTAGTGCTATTGGATATCTCTTTGGCATGTATCTGTAGTGCTATTGTGTATCTCTTTGGCATGTATCTGTAGTGCTATTGTGTATCTCTTTGGCATGTATCTGTAGTGCTATTGGATATCTCTTTGGCATGTATCTGTAGTGCTATTGTGTATCTCTTTGGCATGTATCTGTAGTGCTATTGGATATCTCTTTGACATGTGTCTGTAGTGCTATTGTGTATCTCTTTGGCATGTATCTGTAGTGCTATTGTGTATCTCTTTGGCATGTATCTGTAGTGCTATTGTGTATCTCTTTGGCATGTATCTGTAGTGCTATTGTGTATCTCTTTGGCATGTATCTGTAGTGCTATTGTGTATCTCTTTGGCATGTATCTGTAGTGCTATTGTGTATCTCTTTGGCATGTATCTGTAGTGCTATTGTGTATCTCTTTGGCATGTATCTGTAGTGCTATTGTGTATCTCTTTGGCATGTATCTGTAGTGCTATTGTGTATCTCTTTGGCATGTATCTGTAGTGCTATTGTGTATCTCTTTGGCATATATCTGTAGTGCTATTGTGCATCTCTTTGGCATGTATCTGTAGTGCTATTGTGTATCTCTTTGGCATGTATCTGTAGTGCTATTGTGTATCTCTTTGGCATGTATCTGTAGTGCTATTGTGTATCTCTTTGGCATGTATCTGTAGTGCTATTGTGTATCTCTTTGGCATGTATCTGTAGTGCTATTGTGTATCTCTTTGGCATGTATCTGTAGTGCTATTGGATATCTCTTTGGCATGTATCTGTAGTGATATTGTGTATCTCTTTGGCATGTATCTGTAGTGCTATTGGATATCTCTTTGGCATGTATCTGTAGTGCTATTGGATATCTCTTTGGCATGTATCTGTAGTGCTATTGTGTATCTCTTTGGCATGTATCTGTAGTGCTATTGTGTATCTCTTTGGTATGTATCTGTAGTGCTATTGTGTATCTCTTTGGCATGTATCTGTAGTGCTATTGTGCATCTCTTTGGCATGTATCTGTAGTGCTATTGTGTATCTCTTTGGCATGTATCTGTAGTGCTATTGTGTATCTCTTTGGCATATATCTGTAGTGCTATTGTGTATCTCTTTGGCATGTATCTGTAGTGCTATTGGATATCTTCATTTTTCATTTGCTATACTATATCCTGCACAATTCAGGAAAGTTATTTATCTATTTTACATTTCAGCTTGCTCGAATTGGTGCTCGTTGTGATTACGCCCTCTACGTGGGTGCTGGACCAAATAATTGGGATGAACTTCAAAAGTTTGCAATGTCCAGTTGTGCACTCAAAATGTATCTGAATCAGACATTCTCAACTTTGATGTTGTCTGACCTCACTATCTGGAAAAAGGTGTGCAAACATGTCTTCATAATATAATAAAAGAGCATTTATAATGCGCCATATCCAATCAATGATTGCTCATAGGCGCAGTACATACATGTATAAAACCATTATAAGAATTAAAACAACTTTAGAAATTGAAACTAGATAGTACAGTAATTAAAACTTAAAGCCCCATTCCCTACGTTTTTTAGATCTAATTTAAGATCACAAACTATATTTAATGTAAAAATAATACTATATGGTCCTATTGCGATAACTTTTTTCGTCTTTAAACGGTTAAAAATGTGAAAAATAAATCGATTCTAATAATTATAGCGGCCCGCTATAAATCCCAAAATGCATTGCGCGCGGATTGATATTTTTGTTTTTCACCTGTAATTCGCCCACTTTTCGATCGATCGTGAAGCCAAAACAAATGGAAGACTCCTAACTTTTCAGCGAAAATACCGGGTTTTCCCCAATTTGTATCAACGGAGTCTGGCAAAAATAGAAAGACAATTAATGCAGCAACTATACAACGTCAGGCTAGGTATATAGCTAGCGTACGATGTTCGTACGTTATCGATGTTTACCAGCTAGGCCTACAAAACTAAGCCTAGCTAGGCTAGGCCTAAGACCGTCCACGAGAGGTCGATCGCCGCGAGCTACTTAGGTAGTGCATTGTTTCTCACTTTTTATCATAATTTACCATAAAACGTACATTTAAGACAAGGAATGACATGGTTTAATGTTTTTAAAGTGATATATATGTATTATTTTCCAAAAAACGTCCAAAATTGCAGGGAAGGGGTCTTTAATTAAAAATAGATTTTCTAATAACAATAGATAGAGCTATCATAACTTATGAGTGAACTTTATTTTAAAGCCAGCTTAAATGACAAATCAGATTTACTGTAATGATATAATTAGTTTTAATCTGAGCTGGAGGTATGTACGTAGTGCAATAGTATCACAAAATGAAAATACATTTTATATCGATGAGACTAATTGTTAAATGGGTTTCTTTATCAGCATTTTGAGAATTGGCCACGGAACATGCCAATTTGTGCGCACGCCGAAGGGAAGACCACTGCTGCTATCTTATTCATGGCCAAGATGTTTGATCGATCCATTCACATTTGCCATGTTGCTAGGAAAGAAGAGGTTAGTGAAATAATTTGTATGTTATTTCATGATTAATTCAAAATGGCTGCTTTCAGGCCTGGTTTATAATTAAAAACTTGCTTAGTCCTAAAAACTATCACATTTAACTCATTGTGTTTTAAATATCTTGCCTACAAACATTAAACAATGATGATTTCAGATTGAGATGGTCAGGTTGGCAAAAGAATCTGGCATGCAAGTGACCTGTGAGGTCGCCCCTCATCACCTGTTCCTAACAAATGAAGACCTAGATGTCATAGGTCATGGTAGAGGTGAAGTTCGACCAGTGTTGTGTTCTGTAGAAGATCAACAAACATTATGGGATAACTTGAAGATTATTGATTGCTTTGCTACTGATCATGGTGAGTGGCTCTCAAATTTGTTTGGCCAATTGGTATTGTTCATGCATTGTCAGCCTTGGCTTCCCTCATTAATCAAAGTTTAATAAAAAATTAATACAAAAATAATGTTCACAACAATCTCTCCTATACATTCTTGCAGTTAAATAACTGAAAAATAAAGTTAAAAAAATTATTTAAATCGACATGGAATTATTGTGATTTAATCGGCAGCTCCCCATACAGTAGAAGAAAAGGACTCAAGCAAACCACCGCCAGGATATCCTGGACTAGAGACTATGCTTCCACTGCTGCTGACTGCTGTAGATGAGGGCAGGCTAACACTTGAGGTTAGTTTGCTATATTCTCCAATTCCAAACAGGACACAAATCTGTTGTCTAGGTGTAACAGCAGATAATTTTCTTTTAAATATTCACAAAGTTTTTTTTTTTAGTTTCTCTTTACATTTCAATGTTGCTTTGTTTTATTAATTTAGGATATAATCCAGCGACTGTACACGAATCCTCGTCGTATCTTTGGATTTCCAGAACAGAAAGAGACATACATTGAAGTTGACCTGGACCAAGAGTGGACCATTCCAGATCACATGACCTACACAAAAAGCAAATGGACACCATTTGCTGGACGGCGTGTCAAAGGAATGGTGCGCCGCGTTGTGTTGCGCGGTGAAGTAGCTTTTGTCGATGGAAGGGTGAGGATAAATGAATACACATTTGTTTGTTTTATTGATTGACATGATAATATAATACGGCGTTCATTACCTGAAATAACAAAATTAGGATAAAATTGTGTGTGGATGGAGGCCAAAATAAGTTTGTTAAACAAACCTTAAGTCATGGCCACCGGTATAACACATAACATTTTGTAGGCATACTGTAAAATATTTAGTGTGGACCATTTTAAGATGGCTTATGAACATTCTTTATTGTAAATAACTGTTTGACGTTGTTGCTACTATACCACAATTGTAAAAAGGTTTTTTATAGAAAAAATAATAGGAAAAAAAAAGACTAGATGAATAAAGAATTATGAATTATGTTGTAGGTATTGGTTCCAACTGGTTTTGGGAAAGATGTACGAAGTGGGCAAGATGTGTTCCCATCAACTCAACCACTTACAGTGCAAGTACCTGGACCATCGCCACTACCTTTACCAGGTTCAGTACCATCATCGGCGCCCTCATCGCCTCGTAAATCTGAAAGATTCACCTTGCCACCAAGAGTACATAGGGTTTCAGAATCTGGAGGTACTAATTGTAATCACCTGTTCTGGCATAGTTCCAGGCGCTGGCATCAAGTGAAGGTCAATGTTTTTTTTCGCGCGGTTACACACACTAGATTGGTGCATGGCTGTGTGGAGTGTTGTGAAAACAAAACATTGACATTCAGTTTGCCGGCATCAGGTATGAAAGATCCTTGGGACCTTCAATTAAACCTAGGACACTGGAAACCTTGGGACCTTCAATTAAACCTAGGACACTGGAAACCTTGGGACCTTCAATTAAACCTAGGACACTGGAAACCTTGGGACCTTCAATTAAACCTAGGACATTGGAAACCTTGGGACCTTCAATTAAACCTAGGACACTGGAAACCTTGGGACCTTCAATTAAACCTAGGACACTGGAAACCTTGGGACCTTCAATTAAACCTAGGACACTGGAAACCTTGGGACCTTCAATTAAACCTAGGACACTGGAAACCTTGGGACCTTCAATTAAACCTAGGACACTGGAAACCTTGAGACCTTCAATTAAACCTAGGACACTGGAAACCTTGGGACCTTCAATTAAACCTAGGACACTGGAAACCTTGGGACCTTCAATTAAACCTAGGACACTGGAAACCTTGGGACCTTCAATTAAACCTAGGACACTGGAAACCTTGGGACCTTCAATTAAACCTAGGACACTGGAAACCTTGGGACCTTCAATTAAACCTAGGACACTGGAAACCTTGGGACCTTCAATTAAACCTAGGACACTGGAAACCTTGGGACCTTCAATTAAACCCAGGACACTGGAAACCTTGAGACCTTTAATTAAACCTAGGACACTGGAAACCTTGGGACCTTCAATTAAACCTAGGACACTGGAAACCTTGGGTCCTTCAATTAAACCCAGGACACTGGAAACCTTGGGACCTTCAATTAAACCTAGGACACTGGAAACCTTGGGACCTTTAATTAAACCTAGGACACTGGAAACCTTGAGACCTTCAATTAAACCTAGGACACTGGAAACCTTGGGTCCTTCAATTAAACCCAGGACACTGGAAACCTTGGGACCTTCAATTAAACCTAGGACACTGGAAACCTTGGGACCTTCAATTAAACCCAGGACACTGGAAACCTTGAGACCTTTAATTAAACCTAGGACACTGGAAACCTTGGGACCTTCAATTAAACCTAGGACACTGGAAACCTTGGGTCCTTCAATTAAACCCAGGACACTGGAAACCTTGGGACCTTCAATTAAACCTAGGACACTGGAAACCTTGGGACCTTTAATTAAACCTAGGACACTGGAAACCTTGAGACCTTCAATTAAACCTAGGACACTGGAAACCTTGGGTCCTTCAATTAAACCCAGGACACTGGAAACCTTGGGACCTTCAATTAAACCTAGGACACTGGAAACCTTGAGACCTTCAATTAAACCTAGGACACTGGAAAGCAAGAAGATTGATCTTCTTTGATATGAGGCAGACTTTAGTTATATTTAAACATTTTATATTTGTATATAATATTAACATCATTTTTTTAGATATGTCTGGATTACTGTCCCCTCCTCCTGGACCAAGCAGTGGCGGACGTGGCACATTTGTTACCCCAACGTCGACTGGCTCTACCCCTCAAGGGGGCGGGCACTATGCTTTAGTACCAGCAATGTTGATGCCAAGTGAACTTAAGAACAGTCTTATTAACAAACATATTCTTAGTGCTGCACAACTTACTAAGGACCAGGTAGGTTACAATAAAAACAAGAAATTTAAAAACAAATAATGAGATAAGATATATAAGATATGTATGATATGTAAATTAATTTAATTTAACCTAATTATTAAAGAGATAATACTGATAATTTGGTAAGAAATAATTAGTTTTGATCTATTTAATTTAAAACAATCTGATTAATTTATCATTTCTATAAACAAAACTTTCAAATTATTTTTGTTCCACCAAAAGCATGACCATTTTTTTACCAATCGGTAACTGATAATTGCCAGCTACTTTTAAATTGACCAATGGGTAACTGATAATTGCCACCCATATTTAAATTGACCAGTGGGTGACTGATAATTGCCAGTCACTTAAGTCTTGCAAATGTATTAATCCTGTATGGTAGAATTAATGTCCAGAATTATAGAATGGAAGTATTTTTATTTGTTTGTTAAAATAAATGTAATTTTTTACAGCTTCACCATATTTTTAATGTTGCCCACAACATGAGGTTGATGGTACAACGAGATAGACCACTGGATTACATCTTGAAGGTGAGATAAAAACGCTGTATATCATGTACATGCTATTATAGAATGAATCTCTTTCAGGTTAAAATAATAGCATTTATATAACATCTAAATAAATTCCTGTCATTTTATTTGATGATTGTGTGTGACATGGCATGCAATACGAAATAGTACCCCTTTTTTCATTTTTGTTCATGTACATTCATTATTATTTGTATATTATGGTTTTCTTCAGGGTAAAGTGATGGCATGTATGTTCTATGAAGTTAGTACTCGTACGTCTTGTTCGTTCCAAGCTGCAATGCAGCGACTTGGTGGAAATGCTATCAACCTTAATGAAAGTTCATCTTCACATAAGAAAGGTGAATCACTGGCAGGTTAGTTCATTTTACTTTTTTTTTTATAAACTGATTGATCTGTAATAAATCTGTAGTATACAGTAATATTTTAATTACCAAATAAAATTTGAATTAATTTCTTTTATAGATACCACCCAGGTTATGGGTGGCTACTGTGACGTGATAGTTATACGACACCCAGAACCAAACGCTGTAAAGATTGCAGCTCAAAATTGTAGGAAACCGGTAATCAATGCTGGTGATGGGGTTGGAGAACACCCTACACAGGCACTACTTGATGTATTCATCATTAGGGAGGAGATTGGTACAGTAAATGGATTGACTGTAAGTCATTATTACAAGTGTGGGAGTAGTGGCTAAAAATAGAAGCTATTCAATTACCAACTGGAAAGTAAAATTGTCATGATAAATTTACAGGATACTTTTCTTAGCGTGTTGTTCTATTGTGGAACTCTCTTTCTGCAGATGTTGTGCTTGTTCAGTCTAACTTTTAAATACTTTACATTTCTGAACAAAAAACAATTGTATTTAAAGTCATTTTAGATACACTTAAAAATGAAATTACCTTACCTTTTCGGGCCAAGTGTCCCATAAGGCTACGAGATGCTCTCTCCAGTCAGTTTCTAGCTTTAACTTTAGCTTCATTCCATGATCTCCAGCCTAATCTATCTCTTTCCTTCTCCACTGTGCGCCTCCAGGTTGTTTTGGGTCGACCCACCCAACGTTTTCCTTATAAAAATAATCATGCTCCATTCAGAATTTGTTTTATTTTCTTTTTATGTAATGTTTTACTTGATTGTTCATAGATTACTATGGTAGGAGATCTGAAACATGGGCGCACTGTACATTCACTTGCTCGGTTGCTGACGCTTTACCGCGTTAAATTACGTTATGTTTCGCCAAAGAACTTGAAGATGCCCGAAAAAGTTGTAGAGTATGTACAAGACAAGGGAATAAATCAGGTAAATTATATTGTACATTTTAAAAACTAGATATAGATATTAATAGGTAGCATTGAACACTTTTAGTGCAACTTTATTCTGAAAAGGATAACTTTAAAAATGTTTATGAAAAGGCTGTTCAAAATGGAAAGATAATCAAACATATAGTTAATAGAAAATTGAATATTTATATTATACCAATTTCACAGAATTAAAAATCAATCATGAAAATAGACAAATCAAAATAGTACAATTATGTATGATATTTTGACCCATTAGTTTATCAATCAATTAACATTTATTATTTTCTATCAATGGTAAACTATACAGTAGAATAACATGGTAAACTATATAGTAGAATAACATGGTAATATATAATGAAACAATAGAACAATATCATTAATAGAGGATCGTGTAGTAGCCTCTCAACAGCTCATTTTGTTGCAATACTATTAATAGAGGATCGTGTAGTAGCCTCCCGACAGCTCATTTTGTTGCAATACTATTAATAGAGGATCGTGTAGTAGCCTCTCAACAGCTCATTTTGTTGCAATACTATTAATAGAGGATCGTGTAGTAGCCTCTCAACAGCTCATTTTGTTGCAATACTATTAATAGAGGATCGTGTAGTAGCCTCTCAACAGCTCATTTTGTTGCAATACTATTAATAGAGGATCGTGTAGTAGCCTCCCGACAGCTCATTTTGTTGCAATACTATTAATAGAGGATCGTGTAGTAGCCTCTCAACAGCTCATTTTGTTGCAATACTATTAATAGAGGATCGTGTAGTAGCCTCTCAACAGCTCATTTTGTTGCAATACTATTAATAGAGGATCGTGTAGTAGCCTCTCAACAGCTCATTTTGTTGCAATACTATTAATAGAGGATCGTGTAGTAGCCTCCCGACAGCTCATTTTGTTGCAATATCATTAATAGAGGATCGTGTAGTAGCCTCCCGACAGCTCATTTTGTTGCAATATCATTAATAGAGGATCGTGTAGTAGCCTCCCGACAGCTCATTTTTTTGCAATATCATTAATAGAGGATCGTGTAGTAGCTTCTCGACAGCTCATTTTGTTGCAATACTATTAATAGAGGATCATGTAGTAGCCTCTGGACAGCTCATTTTGTTGCAATACTATTCGATTGATATTGATATTTCAGGAAGAGTTCAGTTCCCTAGAAGCTGCATTGCCAGATACAGACGTTCTTTACTTGACTCGCATTCAGAGAGAAAGGTTTGCGTCTGTAGAAGAATATGAAAAGGTAAACTTTTTGTTGTTCTTGTATGGAAGCCATATCATGTTAGGCTCCTCCATGTTAATGTCATTAAAATGAAATAAAAGGAAACAATCAGAAAGTGGTTGAAGAATTGTTATATACCAATAAATAATCAGAATTATGAATTTACATGAAATACTTTTAAATATTGCTGTATATTCTGATTATAATATTTTGTCTTGGAATTAATAAAGTTTGATTTGTTTGTTTCTTTGCAGTCTGTAGGTCAGTTTGTGTTGACCCCTAATATAATGACCCGAGCAAAAGAAAAGATGGTGGTACTCCATCCTTTACCAAGACTTAATGAAATTAGGTAAGACTAGATGGTAGATTGTCATTCTATTGCATGTTGATTAGAAGTTCTGTCCAGTAGTTTATAATGTGATTTGTAATCCTATTTCAATTATAAATTATTTGTTTTTTTTTTTACAGTCCTGCTGTTGACCGAGATCCAAGAGCTGCTTATTTCCGCCAAGCTGAGTGTGGCATGTATGTCAGAATGGCTCTATTGGCACTGGTCCTGGGAAAGTGCTAGCCACAAATCTTTACATATACTGGTCAATCAAGCTGAGTGTGGCATGTATGTCAGAATGGCTCTATTGGCACTGGTCCTGGGAAAGTGCTAGCCACAAATCTTTACATATACTGGTCAATCAAGCTGAGTGTGGCATGTATGTCAGAATGGCTCTATTGGCACTGGTCCTGGGAAAGTGCTAGCCACAAATCTTTACATATACTGGTCAATCAAGCTGAGTGTGGCATGTATGTCAGAATGGCTCTATTGGCACTGGTCCTGGGAAAGTGCTAGCCACAAATCTTTACATATACTGGTCAATCAAGCTGAGTGTGGCATGTATGTCAGAATGGCTCTATTGGCACTGGTCCTGGGAAAGTGCTAGCCACAAATCTTTACATATACTGGTCAATCAAGCTGAGTGTGGCATGTATGTCAGAATGGCTCTATTGGCACTGGTCCTGGGAAAGTGCTAGCCAGAAATCTTTACATATACTGGTCAATTATCGAATGGCATTATGGGGACTGGCCAAATGCTTGCCATTGACCTTTTTCAATTTATCTAGGCCTAAGAATACATTTTGAGTACAGACCAAATAACTTAATATTTTGAGTGTCTTAAAATACTGTAAGTGTAATACATTCCTAAATATACTTAAAGTTTGTATACATTATCAACAGCAGTAAAATTGGTTAAGAAAATGAATTAAAGTAAATAATTATGGAATTCGCACAAGCCGCACAACAGTAGTTCATAAGAAATATACTGTCAAATGTATTATCAATTTTTCGTAACAAAAGTTATATATTTACGCACATTGAAATATGAGAAATAAAAGATAATACAGTACTAGCTTGTACAGTGGCGTGTTGTTTTCATTTATATGTATCAATGAAAATTAAAGATGTATTGTCCCTTTGACTAATTCCCAAAAAATAAAAAATAAAAGATTTTGAAAAAAGGTGGCTCATTTTGAAGTATCATAATAATTATTAACTATCACCAAAAAATTTTCGAAAAAAAAAATCATTTAACTGAAATACAGACGTTGTTTTTGTTAAAAAAATAACTTTGACTTCCAGTCAAAGTTTTCGATAAAAACATATCCCATAATGAAACGCGCTTGTTAGGCTACTCTGTATCCATAATAATAAAACTTCCTTATGATCCGTGTGAAAATACCTTCTGAACCGTGACAAGTTGTAAACAATCCTAATTAACGTATGCATAATGCGTACTCATGGTTTGAAATCTTTGTTTACTTTCGCTTGCGATGATTTTCCAGATGAAATGTAATCAAACTAATTTACCTGTTAATTACGTAAACTTATTGTTTTTAGCTCGAATTTTCGACTTAAAGTAAATAACTTTAATATTACTTTGATATGGCAACTTTAAATTTAGAATATTTTGACCTTCATTTTTTTGTGTTTCAAGGGACAATACATCTTTAAAGCCCCATTCCCTACGTTTTTTAGATCTAATTTAAGATCACAAACTATATTTAATGTAAAAATAATACTATATGGTCCTATTGCGATAACTTTTTTCGTCTTTAAACGGTTAAAAATGTGAAAAATAAGTCAATTCTAATAATTATAGCGGCCCGCTATAAATCCCAAAATGCATTGCGCGCGGATTGATATTTTTGTTTTTCACCTGTAATTCGCCCATTTTTCGATCGATTGTGAGGCCAAAACAAATGGAAGACTCCTAACTTTTCAGCGGAAATACCGAGTTTTCCCCAATTTGTATCAACGGAGTCTGGCAAAAATAGAAAGACAATTAATGCAGCAACTATACAACGTCAGGCTAGGTATATAGGTAGCGTACGATGTTCGTACGTTACCGATGTTTAACAGCTAGGCCTACAAAACTAAGCCTAGCTAGGCTAGGCCTAAGACCGTCCACGAGAGGTTGATCGCCGCGAGCTACTTAGGTAGTGCATTGTTTCTCACTTTTTATCATAATTTACCATAAAACGTACATTTAAGACAAGGAATGACATGGTTTAATATTTTTAAAGTGATATATATGTATTATTTTCCAAAAAACGTCCAAAATTGCAGGGAAGGGGTCTTTAAACAATGATCAATCATTGTTGGTCATTCTTCAGTCTGTTTTTCACCGGGGAATTATTTCTTGAATAATAATATGGCCAAAATCCGATTATCGCCCTCTGATGTTTTGATTGACGTTACCACCGCTGAGCGCGCCGCTGGATGATGCTGCCTGCCGAAAAGAAGAAAAACGCGCGAACGCCAACGTTCCCAAAATAGAGGGGGCGTGCTTGATCTATTGGCTTTTTTTGGGTAGGAGGTGGATGGATGGTGGATGAATTGAATTCCCGCATGTGGACTTTGGAAAGAGCCGTTAAAAAGTACTATTTTTTTGTGGTGTTATGCCTAATGCTTGTTTCAATTATAGATTTAACTATTTAAAAATCAGTACATAGCATTGGTACCATAATATAAGGCTAGAGGTGTGCTGTTTTAGGCCTGTCTAGCTAGGCCCTAGCTAGCCTAGCTAGCCAGGCCTAGAAAGGCCGGCGCTAGGCTAGGGGTGCCTGATCATTTCGGCCGCCGGTTATGGAATTGCCAAATTCATGAAGCGCCAAAAAGGACAAAATATGTATTGTTCATTTCGGCCGCCGGAATTGTAATATGTATGACACGCCACGTGTGTTAAAATGTTAATAGTTTACTGATAGTGGATACCTGTATTATTAATTTCAAATCGACGGTCTTCAATTCCAGAAACAGCAGCGATATTTCTGGCGTGCACATTGCCATCATTACAGTGAATATTAATGATATTTTCAGCAAACGTTGCACTCTAGGCCTACATTTATAATGTAAGAATGTTTATTAAACCTAATTAATACTGTTTTTTTCCTCAATTTATTTACAGATGCCAAGAAGTAATGGTTGTTTTTTTTAAATAAAGTGGTTTTTGGGTTTTTGTTTTATCTTGCAAATTGTATTATTTAAATGTCGGAAATTAATTTAGATATTTTTAAATTATTTACCAGTATTATTACTTTATTATTTATATTGATAATGATAAACAACTTAGAACATTCTTTCTGTGCCGCGCCTATCAATCTAATCTTTTTGCTGTTTTACGATATACGATCCATACGTTAGGTATAGCCTCCCTCACTGTCGAACAGATACCGGTAACTTTTATTACAATACAATACAATTGAAAAAAATGGGAAATATAGTGGTTATGAGCCTCGTTTGGCGTATGTATAATAATAATATGCAGAAATAAGAAAAGTATAATACGCATACGATATAGAATATAGTGGACAAATCAAAACATTAAACATTAAAGTATAATACGCATACGATATAGAATATAGTGGACAAATCAAAACATTAAAGTATAATACGCATACGATATAGAATATAGTGGACAAATCAAAACATTAAACATTAAAGTATAATACGCATACGATATAGAATATAGTGGACAAATTTAAACATTAAAGTATAATAAGCATACGATATAGAATATAGTGGACAAATCAAAACATTAAACATTAAAGTATAATACGCATACGATATAGAATATAGTGGACAAATCAAAACATTAAACATTAAAGTATAATACGCATACGATATAGAATATAGTGGACAAATCAAAACATTAAACATTAAAGTATAATATGCATACGATATAGAATATAGTGGACAAATCAAAACATTAAAACTAACTGTGTCTCTTATAAATACTTGGTATTTATCAGCTACTTGTTGTGAATGATTACGGTAAGACACTAGCCTAAATTAAGCATTATACATTCCAACTGTTAAGACTCTTTCGCCAGCGAGATTGCCCGCTTTTTCATTTGCCGACTGATACGTAGCCCTATTACCAGTTTTACTTTAAAATACATAGCTTTTATTTTATATAGAAAAAACGTCGCCATTTAAATTAAATGGGAATCCCGGATTTTTTAGTTTTAGCGGACGCGCATGCGTGGCACACGTGCAGCTCAATACGGCCGTCGTTTCCGCAGCCAAAACAAAATATCGGTTAATGTTTCAACCAATAAAAGTGCGCATGATCAGTAATTACCAAACAACCAGATGCCCAATCACATTGCAACAATTTGTCCTTCACGTCAAAGAGTAAAAATTATCGCCTTTATCCGATAATTATCCGATTTGAATGAGAAAAAAAAAAATTTCCGCGTAATTGATCGAACCCTCTTCCTTCCTTGGATATTTTGACAAACAAAAAACAATGCATTGTGCGTCATCGCATGTTTATTGAAATTTAATATAATTATATAAAAAAAAGATAGTTTAGACTGTTTAGAGTCGGATTTTTTTAGCCAGCCTTTATTTTAAAAAAAAGAATTTTATGATGAAATGCGTCCGACAATGACAAAGAAAATTCCCATCAGATATGTAGGGTTATCGTTATCGGCGGTTTCAAAGATCATTTGTGTGTACTAAGGTATTAAAACCAAGACAATAATGTTTGTAAAACTCATCCTAGTAGGGCATTTTGTTGAGAAATTATAAATAAATCTTCCCTATCGCAAAGCTTTCATTTGTTTTTAATAAGAAAGAGGTGCTGCTGAAGTTTTTTTATGTGCCAGTCAAAAACACTTTTATTTGTATGTTTTACAGTACATTTATAATATATTCATAAAGAAATATATTTTTACAAAGCACACGCATCTTCGGGACCTGTAAAAATAAATAAACATTTAATCAATATTCATATATTCAGACGGTAAAATAATATAAAAAATGTATTTAGCCCATCGCACAACTGATCTCTGATTTAAATGACCATGTAGTTCTCTGTGGCGTTCCATAGACTTGGTAACATTATTTTTCACTGTAATACTGTACAGTTATTATTGGCTATTTCAATTTAGTGCGCCATACCTGGCGGCCGAAATGATCATGCCATATTTTGTCCTTTTTGGAGTTTTATGAATTTGGTCGTTCAATAACCGGCGGCCGAAATGATTGCCGTCCGAAATGCACTGTAACCGGCCTAGGATGGCTAGCCTGCTCTAGCTAGAGTCTAGACTAGGCCTATAATTAATAATAATATTAGCGGGTTGTGCCTAGCCAGCAGCAGGTTTAGTTTAGTAGTTAGCTAGTGATGGCCAACATTTAGTAGAGGGGTAGTTATTAAATAGTAGGCCCAGTTAGAGTTTTGCTGTATTACTGTTTAGTATTAGAGACTTAATGTGAATGAGAGTGCCAATTATTATTTATTAATCCACTTCCTTCATTTTACATTTATATGATCCATTTTCTACTAGGCCTAGCCTATTATCAATATTAAACATATGCTTTCTTTTGTTTTACATTACTAAACAGATAAAAATGTCAGTTGTGAAACGGACATCACAAAATGTTGAAGATGATCCTACGAGAAAAAGACGAAAAACTGGAGAGGACGAAAACAGTGATCCAGACCTAGACTCGGATGCAGAGGAAGAGGTGTTAATTCAATCATAACTAAATTAAATCTAAATTGATATTGTTTTTTGTCTGATTCAAAGTTCTTTCAATTTTAGTGGTATTTGTTAGGGAAATGCAAGAAGTATTTAAAATTAAAACATATTATATTCAGTCAAGGGTAAAATGGCAAAAGGTACATGACCACAGTGCTGATTTTGCCATTTTCCCCCTGTATTAGTTAAAATCATTGACAAAATTAATTGAATTGAACCAGGAGTGGGAAGATGTGAATTAACCACTCACCATTGGCTCACTACGAGTGCTTAAATTTCAGGAAAAACAATGATAAAATATTAAGTTGATTTCATTCACTATCTAATATTGTAGCCTAGTAATTGTAACCCCTTGGTAAAAAAAATGAAGTGGAGAAATGAAGCAGCATGGCATGACAATTGTAAGAGGTTAGAATGAATATCAATTTATTAATTAAAATGAGTAATATACTTTCTTTCAGGGTAATTCAGTTGGAATTATTGAGAGAATAGTACTGAAGAACTTTATGTGTCATGGTCATTTAGACTTTTCTTTTGGGCCAAATGTCAACTTTGTTGTTGGTAGAAATGGAAGTAAGTGATATAAAATTATGTTTAGTAATGTTGGTGTCACAGTATTTTATCATTAAATTACAACTAAAAATGTACTGTCGTTTGCTGTGTGTCTAAACAGAACAGCAAAACACAATGTCAATTAGTTTACCTCAACAAATACAAAAAAGGGTACTTGGAATGAAATAGTACATTTTTTTAAATAGTGAAAGATATTTCTAAAAACGCTGTATAATGATTATATATACAAATCAGTCAACATAGAACTTTAAAATATTAGGGAAAAAACTATTTTATGTCATTGCAACTACTTGTAATTAACTATTGTTAATATTAATTATGATGTTTATGAGTTTAATACTGAATATATTATTTTGTAATTAAATTGTATTATATAGGTGGCAAGAGTGCTGTTCTGACTGCTTTGGTAGTAGGTTTAGGAGGAAAGGCTAATATCACTGGAAGAGGATCATCTATGAAAAACTTTGTTAAAAATCAAAAAAGGTAATTCTAATATATAAATATATTTATAAGTGGTATAAAATAGTTTAGTTTTTAAATGCAGTTATATTACATTTTTAGAGGTATATTTTAATTTCAGTTATGCAGAAATTACAATCAAAATTAGCAATCAGGGAACGGATGCATTCAAGCATGACTTGTACGGCAACTCGGTGACCGTCATTCGTCGAATTAATCAAGATGGTCAGTCGTTTTATAAACTAAAAAGTGAGAAAGGTGCAGTTGTATCGACAAAGAAGGAAGAGCTTACCCACCTCCTTGACCAATTCAACATACAAGTGGACAATCCAGTCTCTATTCTAAATCAGGACACAAGCCGTAACTTTCTTCAATCAAAGTTACCAACTGACCGCTATAAGGTATAAATGTTAACTCGATGTAGTCTGTGCTTTTAGCTTGGTATTCAATGTTAAATGATTATTATGTCTGTGCTTTCAGCTTGGTATTCAATGTTAACTCGATGTAGTCTGTGCTTTCAGCTTGGTATTCAATGTTAAATGATTATTATAGCATGGCTGCCTTTAAGTTATCCCAGCTGATTGCCATAAGATAGTTAACATTAATGTAGTCTTAATGTCTTCCCACAAATACCGAATGGCTGCCTTTAAGTTATCCTACCTGATTGCCATTAAGATAGTTAACATTAATGTATAGTCTTAATGTCTTCCCACAAATACCGAATGGCTGCCTTTAAGTTATCCTACCTGATTGCCATTAAGATAGCTAACATTAATGTAGTCTTAATGTCTTCCCACAAATACCGAATGGCTGCCTTTAAGTTATCCTACCTGATTGCCATTAAGATAGCTAACATTAATGTAGTCTTAATGTCTTCCCACAAATACCGATTGTTATTTATATTAATATTTATATTTCAGTTTTTTCTGAAGGCAACACAACTTCAGCAAATGACAACTGATTACAACACTATTCAGGAGCAAAAGGATATCACGGAAGTAACATTGGCAGATAGAAAGAAAGTAAGTATCTATGTATTTAACATGTAAACAGGAAGTAAGTATCTATGTATTTAACATGTAAACAGGAAGTAAGTATCTATGTATTTAACATGTAAACAGGAAGTAAGTATCTATGTATTTAACATGTAAACAGGAAGTAAGTATCTATGTATTTAACATGTAAACAGGAAGTAAGTATCTATGTATTTAACATGTAAACAGGAAGTAAGTATCTATGTATTTAACATGTAAACAGGAAGTAAGTATCTATGTATTTAACATGTAAACAGGAAGTAAGTATCTATGTATTTAACATGTAAACAGGAAGTAAGTATCTATGTATTTAACATGTAAACAGGAAGTAAGTATCTATGTATTTAACATGTAAACAGGAAGTAAGTATCTATGTATTTAACATGTAAACAGGAAGTAAGTATCTATGTATTTAACATGTAAACAGGAAGTAAGTATCTATGTATTTAACATGTAAACAGGAAGTAAGTATCTATGTACTTAACATGTAATCAGGAAGTAAGTATCTATGTACTTAACATGTAAACAGGAAGTAAGTATCTATGTATTTAACATGTAAACAGGAAGTAAGTATCTATGTATTTAACATGTAAACAGGAAGTAAGTATCTATGTATTTAACATGTAAACAGGAAGTAAGTATCTATGTATTTAACATGTAAACAGAAAGTAATTAAAATATAACTTGAATTGCTGTGGAAATATTTTCTTGGTTAAATATCTAATTTTATCCTAATTGTTAGAGTCTGGAAGAACTTGATAAAGACGTTCAAGAAAAGAAACAAAGGTTTCAAGATTTGACTGCTCTTAATGCGCTGAAGGAAAAGAAAGAAGAACTAATCAAGATGTCTGCCTGGGCTCAAGTTGCAGTGATTGAGAACCAGTTAGATCCTATAATCAGAAATATAAAGAAAGAAGAAAACAGAACTCCAAAGTTTGATCAAAAAGTAGAAGAGTCTGAAGTGAAGGTGAATCAAGTTGAAGCTGAGTACCAGGAAATTGATACATCATTGCAGGAACATTTACAGATGGCTGAGGACTTGAAACCAGATCTTGATCTTGCCAAACAAGAACGTGATGAAGAGAAATCTGGCTTGAAAAGTATACAGAATAACTTAAAACAATCAAGAAGTACATTAAGAACATTGAATGATGAGAAAAAAGAACTAGAAGATGAAATATCTAAACTAAAAAACACGTAAGTAAACCTAACCAGTTAGGGGAGAATGGCAAAATCAGCACTGTTCATGTTACAAGAGTTGTCAAAACAATATAGATTATCTTATAAATCTCCTAGAAAGGAGAACGCCTTCTTTCCCCTGACTGTAACTATAGATTATGCAAATATACTGAAACTGTAGTAGTTCTTGTGTATTAATAATACACATTTCCAATTGACATTAGTATACTTAAAATTTATGATAATTGTGTATCAAATTGACATACTTCAATCCAATGATGTTTAATAGGGACTATGCAACCTCTATTCTAGTACAATACAACCATATTGTTGCAGACCTTAAATATAACTCTAATTCTAACCAGATTCAGTAGATTTTATAATGCTACTATTTAACAGAGCTCATCAAGATTATGAAGAAGAAAGACATTTACGAGTGGCAGCAATAGAAGAGAAGAAAGAAGAAAGGGAAAGTTTCTCAAAAACATTGGCTGATAAAGAACATGAGCTAAGTCAGTTTACATCCTCAGTCAGACGAGACCGTGCTCAATTGAGTCAGTTAAGGTATGAAAGAACATGGGCTAAGTCAGTTTAGTTTCTCAGTCAGACGAGACCGTGCTCAATTGGGTATTACAAAATAGCATATGTAGAATTTATTATTAGTATTATATAATAAATATTAAGATAAAGATGGTTATTTTATTTGATAAGGCAAGAAGAAGAAGAAATATCAAGAAATTTGAGAGATCAGAATGTTCAACTGAATCGTTTAAAGTCAAGTCAAGCAAATCATATGAAGATATTTGGGGATTACACACCAAGATTATTGGAAGAGATCAACAAAGCTACCAGGAATAAACTCTTTCATAGAAAGCCAAAAGGACCTATAGGTATTGTTATATTTTATTTATTTATTTTATTCAATTTTCAGGCACAAACAATAACTTATACAACGGTGCAGGACAAGAATTGGCTCTCTATAGAGAAATAACCTAAAAAAAATTGCAAGGGATAGGAATCAGTGGTAAAACCTCATTACGCCAAGCAGCTGAAGCGGCGATGTGGGAAGACTTTTCATCGGAGCAGAAATAAATAATAATGATATATTAATTTTACTATTTATTATAAATTATAAGAACTGCAAACAGTGCGGTGACATGGAAAGAATTTTAAACAGTGCGGTAAATTAAAGACATGGAAAGAATTTTCAACAGTGCGGTAAATTAAAGACATGGAAAGAATTTAAAACAGTGCGGAAAATTAAAGACATGGAAAGAATTTAAAACAGTGCGGTAAATTAAAGACATGGAAAGAATTTAAAACAGTGCGGTAAATTAAAGACATGGAAAGAATTTTATAATTATAAATGATATTTATGCTCTATTTTATACTCTGTAGGATCACATATTTCATTGGTGGATGAGAAATGGGCACTTGCAATTGAGTGTTGTTTAAAAAGTTTAGTGTATGCTTACATTTGTCATGACTATCAAGACGAAAAGACATTAAAACAAATTATGCAACGAGTCATCCCACATAGTTATAAACCAGTTGTTATTGTGTCATCATTTGAGGTAAGTTATTGTATTTTATATGTGCAACTTCTCATTAACAATAAGTAACATTAGCAGCTGTGTTTCTTTACATTAATTCAATTTCGAATTTTTTTAGGACGATAAGTATAGTGGTCTGATGAAAGTTTGTTCAACTGAGTTTCCGTGCCTGCTGGATCAGATAAAAATTGAAGATGCTGATGTTTTTAACTGCTTGATTGATCAGGTAAGACCCTGTCTGGGTTATCAATATTTTGTATTTATTTCATACACATCCAACAGTAGTGACTTGCCAATTGTAAGTAGATAAACCATAGTGAGGCTTATAGAGGTTACTTGAACTAGGTCAGGATTGAACTCTGGACCTTTGGATTAGAAGGTCACCAAGCTAGAGCTCCACAACTACTAATTCTAAGTATTTGTGTTTTATTTATAGAGAGGCATTGAATCTGTAATCTTAATTGAGAGTGGAAGGCAGGCAAGAGACTACATGTTTTTGTCGCCACCACAGAACTGTAAAGAGTGCTTCACTTTAGAAGGTGACCAAATTTATCCTGGTAAAAACCAAAGATCGTATGCATCAAACCAAACTAAAGCACGAGTACTTAAGGCTCGCTTAGAAGATGAAGTCAGGTAAGATGCTCTACAATTAAAAAAGCATTGTTCTAAAAAAGTACTGCTACTACATACATTTTAATAGCAAAACAGCGCAACTGTAGTTAGTAAATCACATGCATGATTTTGCATGTTGAAATAAACAAATTAAACTATTGTACTTATATGTTGCTAAGGGATGTGGTCTTTGATATATTTATGTTTATTGCTATAGAGAGACAATGAATGAAATTGAAGCGATCAAACATAGTGGAAATGTGATACAGGAACAGATGAGGGAAATAAATAACCGCTTTAAACAAAGCCAAGGGCAGGAAAGATCTTTAGCAGTCCATTGCAAGAAAATACAAGCCAAGATTAGCCAGTTATCAATGGCAAGTTTATTCATTATTAATAAATTACTAGAAATAGGAGGTTTGAATAATCTTTCATTATGTCTTATTTTTGTTTCCCATTTTATTATTGTTCAATAGGAAATAAATGAACTAGTTTCAACTGAAGAGCCAGCAAATGTGGATGTGAGTACTTTAGAAGGAGAAGTTGAAAAGTATTTGTTGGAAATAGGAGCCTTGCAAGAAGAGTTTGAAATAAAGGAAAAAGAATTCAAGATCAGGCATGCTAGACTAGAAGAACTGCAACAAAACTGGAAACAGAAGGCTGATGAATATGGCGGCATTGTGAATGACATTGAAGCAAAACAGGTAAGATGTTAATCCTTAATCATTTTATTAGTATAATAGACCTACATAGAAATTGTGTACGGAGTCACAATGCATACAAATGAATATGACTGCAAATAAAAATGAAAAACGCATCTATTTGCAGGATGACTTAAAGAAGAAGTTTACAGAACTTGAGACTGCTAAGCAACACTCTAAGCACTACAAAGACAAGAAAACTGAGCACTTACAAGTACTCATTGATCTAAACCAGAAAGTGGAGGCTAAAGAAAAGGAGATTGAGGTATGTATGTACAGATGAGATCATGCTTTTATCTATCGTCATTGTTTTCAGTTGAATTTTAAAGCATAGTTGGCGACAAAGAAAAGAAATTCATTCAGACCTTCACAGTTTATTTTATTGGTTGTCTTTTTTTCAGATTGCAAGAGGAAAAGCAAGTCAGATATCGGAAGAGAGAATTCCTACTCAGAGGAAGGCTCAAAACATTGATTCTGAAATACACCAGATTACTAGAAGGATTGAAAAGGAACGTCAAAGGTACAATTCCATGTTGATAAACCTTTAAAATATTTTAGCATATTCATCTTTGAAACAGCACGATGCTATCTACTGCTTCGAATGTGATGGGTTCTCAACTGCCTCTTTCCATAGTTCTGGTGGTAGAACACCACTATCTTCTTGGTTTACACAAAACTTATTACAGGACATATTTTGAGATGAGAATTGTTTGTCTTTTTAGTCGTGGTGACCCAGAACAAATAACAAGAGAGTATTACGATGCAAAGAATAAATTCTTTGCAATTGTTACTCAAATGAAGCAATGTAAAGCATTTGTAACGGTAAGTTAAAAAACTACAATGCCCACACTTTAATTTCTAATAATTATGTTTAAATATTGTATAATACTGCACTAATCTGTATAAATTTCACTGTAAGTAGGAAGCCTTTTTAATAACAAAACACACATTATTACTGCACTAAAGTGTACTGCATATAATTACAATTTGACTGTTGATGGATTTGTATGTGTGTTATGAATGGTGATGAAAGGAACATTTTGGACAAACTAAACTTGGTGTTATTCTGTATAAATACTATGAAAGTATTGCTTTTAATGTAATTCTTTGTTGTTTTTTTTCCTGTCCAAAAGCAAATTTAGCTTATTTATATTATTTATCCCTTTTCTTATCTTTCAACTTGTTTCTTCTGAAAGCATCATCGCAACAAAACAGACATTTAGCAAATCAGAATTTTTGATTTTTTGTTTTTTCTTTTCTTTAATAATTGTTTAAATATTTAATTAATCACTGTAAACCTGTATAGGATATTTGTATACTAATCTAATAATTAGCAATTTCCATAATTAGAAAACTTTAATATTTAAGCTATGTAGAACCGTTAACCAACCATTTGTTTATCATCAGAGAATCCAAAAAAATTTCCTTCACTAATATTACATCTTTGAGTAAAACTTGTTTTTGTTAGCCCTCTCTATATAAATATGTATTAAAAATATGCACAAAGATTGGGTAAAAATTCTAGGTGCTACACACGATTTATTATTTTAGATGATTAAAATATTCAATTAATCAATACAAAATTACTATATTACTATTATTTTTAGAGTTTTATTTTGTATTTTATGATTTTAGAAACTTAAAGAATTGTTAAAAACGAGAAGACAAACATACCTTGAATTTAGACGATATGTTGCTATGCGAGCTAAGTGTTATTTTGCGATGATGCTATCACAAAGAGGCTACAATGGAAAGATGTCGTTTGACCACAAAGATCGCCAACTGCATATCGTTGTGAGTCCTCCTCATATGGAAAGAGAGAAAATTGCACCTGCCTTAAAAAAAAAACTATTTACAATAAAAAAAAACATTTCGCAGTCCTCGAGAACCTAAAGTTATATTGTAAAAAGGCAGGTGAAATGTTGTTCTCTTTCAATGTTGTTAAATATATTATAGAAAATAGTTTTTGTTTTTATCCAAGGCACTTGATGCCTGCCTAGAGGACAGAAGACGTACATATAAACAATTTCGTAAGACAATTGTTATTAGTGTACAATTAAGTTTTATAACCATGATGTACGAAAGAGGATACGAAGGAAAAGTGACCTTCAATCATTCAGAGGGAAGCATTGATTTGAAGGTGAGAACATCAAAGTGTATATTTTATATATTATGATATATCCAGGTATCGCTATTCACTAAAACAAAATATAGTTGTAAAAAATAACACTTTTTTTTTATAACAGTTTGAAATTTAAAAATAAATTTTGTGCAAAAAAAGGTTGCAAAAAAAAAAAAACAAAAAAAATCTCAATTTCAACTAATTACTTTTTGGTAAGCATGGAACAAATAGGTGTAGTGGGTAAGAATTTTTCCACCAAGTCACTAAGAATTATTTAGAAATATGCAATTACTTTTCCCAAAATTAATTTGTTTTCTTGTTTTTCAGGTACATCCACATCAAGGTCAAGGGTCAGCACAAAAGGATATGAGAGGATTGTCAGGCGGTGAAAGATCTTTTTCAACAGTTTGCTTCATCATGGCATTATGGGAATCAATGGAATCGCCATTTAGAGCCTTGGATGAGTTTGATGTTTTCATGGTAAGATTGTGTTAATGTATGTTTTGTACTGTGATGTTTTCATGGTAAGATTGTGTTAATGTATGTTTTGTACTGTGATGTTTTCATGGTAAGATTGTGTTAATGTATGTTTTGTACTGTGATGTTTTCATGGTGAGATTGTGTTAATGTATGTTTTGTACTGTGATGTTTTCATGGTAAGATTGTGTTAATGTATGTTCTGTACTGTGATGTTTTCATGGTAAGATTGTGTTAATGTATGTATTGTACTGTGATGTTTTCATGGTAAGATTGTGTTAATGTATGTTTTGTACTGTGATGTTTTCATGGTAAGATTGTGTTAATGTTTGTTTTGTACTGTGATGTTTTCATGGTAAGATTGTGTTAATGTATGTTTTGTACTGTGATGTTTTCATGGTAAGATTGTGTTAATGTATGTTTTGTACTGTGATGTTTTCATGGTGAGATTGTGTTAATGTATGTTTTGTACTGTGATGTTTTCATGGTAAGATTGTGTTAATGTATGTTCTGTACTGTGATGTTTTCATGGTAAGATTGTGTTAATGTATGTTCTGTACTGTGATGTTTTCATGGTAAGATTGTGTTAATGTATGTTCTGTACTGTGATGTTTTCATGGTAAGATTGTGTTAATGTATGTTCTGTACTGTGATGTTTTCATGGTAAGATTGTGTTAATGTATGTTTTGTACTGTGATGTTTTCATGGTAAGATTGTGTTAATGTATGTTTTGTACTGTGATGTTTTCATGGTAAGATTGTGTTAAATGTATGTTTTGTACTGTGATGTTTTCATTGTAAGATTGTGTTAATGTATGTTTTGTACTGTGATGTTTTCATTGTAAGATTGTGTTAATGTATGTTTTGTACTGTGATGTTTTCATGGTGAGATTGTGTTAATGTATGTTCTGTACTGTGATGTTTTCATGGTGAGATTGTGTTAATGTATGTTTTGTACTGTGATGTTTTCATGGTGAGATTGTGTTAATGTATGTTTTGTACTGTGATGTTTTCATGGTGAGATTGTGTTAATGTATGTTTTGTACTGTGATGTTTTCATGGTAAGATTGTGTTAATGTATGTTTTGTACTGTGATGTTTTCATGGTAAGATTGTGTTAATGTATGTTTTGTACTGTGATGTTTTCATGGTAAGATTGTGTTAATGTATGTTTTGTACTGTGATGTTTTCATGGTAAGATTGTGTTAATGTATGTTTTGTACTGTGATGTTTTCATGGTAAGATTGTGTTAATGTATGTTTTGTACTGTGATGTTTTCATGGTAAGATTGTGTTAATGTATGTTTTGTACTGTGATGTTTTCATGGTAAGATTGTGTTAATGTATGTTCTGTAATGTGATGTTTTCATGGTAAGATTGTGTTAATGTATGTTTTGTACTGTGATGTTTTCATGGTAAGATTGTGTTAATGTATGTTTTGTACTGTGATGTTTTCATGGTAAGATTGTGTTAATGTATGTTTTGTACTGTGATGTTTTCATGGTAAGATTGTGTTAATGTATGTTCTGTACTGTGATGTTTTCATGGTAAGATTGTGTTAATGTATGTTTTGTACTGTGATGTTTTCATGGTAAGATTGTGTTAATGTATGTTTTGTACTGTGATGTTTTCATGGTAAGATTGTGTTAATGTATGTTTTGTACTGTGATGTTTTCATGGTAAGATTGTGTTAATGTATGTTTTGTACTGTGATGTTTTCATGGTAAGATTGTGTTAATGTATGTTTTGTACTGTGATGTTTTCATGGTAAGATTGTGTTAATGTATGTTTTGTACTGTGATGTTTTCATGGTAAGATTGTGTTAATGTATGTTCTGTACTGTGATGTTTTCATGGTAAGATTGTGTTAATGTATGTTTTGTACTGTGATGTTTTCATGGTAAGATTGTGTTAATGTATGTTTTGTACTGTGATGTTTTCATGGTAAGATTGTGTTAATGTATGTTCTGTACTCCTTCAATATGTTGATAAATGCAAGAATGTTGTACATTTTTGTGTTTTTCTTCCTACCAGGACATGGTGAATCGCAAGATAAGCATGGACCTGATGTTGAAAGTTGCCAAAGAGCAAAAAATGCGCCAGTTTATTTTCCTCACTCCACTTGATATGAGGTAATGAGGACACCTAACGTTTTGCATCTTAATTTTGTCATCCATGTTTTAGTGTTATAGGATCAATACATATTTAATGAGAATCTTTCTATAACTTATCGTGGATAATTTCGCTAATTGCCAATTTTATTGCATGCAACCAAATAAATTATGTTGTTGGTAGTGGGTTGAGCAAGAATCAATTAGGTAATACAGTCAACTCTCCCAATACCGGACACCCTTGGGCGGGCATATATTTTCCGGTTTTTCGAAATTCCGGTTTCCTGAAAACATATTTTTGAAGTTATCACGTTGTCACTGAAAATGCTTGAATCACCGGTCCGAATGCTGCCCGGTACGCGGTCTAGCGTAGGGGAGGCCTAGGCTATGATTGTGTCAAGCTACTGTAGTTTGAATTAAATAAATACTGATAGGCCTAGGCCTACTTTATTAATATTAAGCTAATTTAATTTACCTTTTTTAAAAGTTACATTATGTACCCATAAAACATGTTACAGTAGTAAATTATTGTTTCTCAATGTGTTTTTAACGGCAAATAGGCCTAGGCCTACGTACGTACGGTGAACATAATTTCGGTCTGTTTATTGTTTTTCGTTCGCGAGCTAGCTCTAGCAGCAGCAGCATGCAGCATGTTTGATAAAAAAAATAGGAGAGCGTAGATTTGATTGATGCGCATGTGCAGCGGTGTCATAATCAAATAAAAACGCCCACACCTAGACCACATGTTTTTTAAGCTCCTTTATTTTGACGTAATTTGATAGCAATGATGAAAATTGATTAGGTAAACGAGCCAAGCAATAATGACACAATAATTAATTGGTAACATTTCAAAGTTTATTAACACTAAATTTAAAATTAACAAATTATGGCAGACATTTACATTTTATCAGATTTTAAACCAATCATCTAAAGACGCCTGTTTGGAGTTTCTGCGTTTAATTAAAATTTCTTTCTCCATAATTTCCGTTAATTCCTGAAGTTGTTGATCAATAATTTCAAAATGATGTGCCTTTGAACGAACACCGTGCCTAATTTGACCAATCATAGATAACATTTCGCTAAAAGATAAAGTTCTAAAATCATCAGTGTTTTCATCCTCTTCGCCTTCTGGTTCATCATCAGCAATCACTGGTTCCTTGTCACCATTATAGATCCTGATTAGTTCATGTTCCCATTCATCGCTAATTTCTTCAACCGGAATTAAATTATCAATGTTTATGTATGTTTCTACGTCTAAATTGGTGTCTATCTCTCTAACCAATTCTCGAATCTCTCCTTCCACCATGTCTACATTATTGTCGTCAATCTGGGTATTGTTCAAACAGTTAAATCCACAACGGTTAAAGCATTTAATTATTGTAGTTTCTGATGTCTCTCTCCATGATGTTGCTGTCCAGTTTACTGCATCTAGAACGTTAGTTTGTTTTGTGATGTCGCTTGCTGATTGTGCATCATCAACTTTCGCTAAAACACTCCGCAACAACTTTGCTCTGTAGCGACTTTTAAACGCTTTAATTATTCCTTGGTCAAGTGGTTGTAAAACAGACGTTGTGTTTGGTGGTAGGAACGCAAGCTTGATGTTGCTCTTCTCTAATCCAACATGAGAGGAGGCGTTATCAAGAAATAATAAAATATTTCTACCCTGAAACCTCATTTGATTGTTTAAGTCCGTCAAATAATCATCAAACAACGCACCAGTCATCCAGGCTTTTCTGTTAGCTTTCCACACTACGGGAAGTCGATCTTTCTTTATGGTTTTAAAGCATCTTGGGTTTTCAGCACGTCCGATAATCATTGGTTTAAGCTGAAAAAATAAATAACGAACATGATTAAAAAATACAGAAAAAACAAAATTTGAATTTGAAGAGGAAACGAGATCTTTTTAGTGATGCTTTTTATTTAAGATATTTAAAAACGGATGGTGCTGCTGTTTTCAAAGGTTTCGTATGGACATAAGACAGACGAAAATAACAAAATCTTATGATGTACAAAAAATAAATAACATGGCTCTAAAATTTACATGAAAAACAATAAAGAAAAAAAAAACGCATAAACGATGCGCACATGACTGATTGCATGATGTGATGTGGATAGACAAAATAAATGATTAAAAATAAAACGAAAAACGTACCTTTTCACCAGTCATACTGCATGTGAACATCACTGTTAATCTTTCTTTAGAAGATTTCACTCCTTTAACGTCATCATGCTTTTCAGCTAGTGTCCTGTCCGGTAATGCACGGAAAAACAGACCAGTTTCATCACAGTTAAAAATGTCCTTTGGTTCATAACCAACGCACAGTTCGGAAATCTGTTCTTTCCACTGTGTTACAACTTCCTGATTAACATCCCCTCTTTCTCCGCAGATAACCAATTGTTTTATGTCATGTCTCCTTTTCCATTTGGTTAACCATCCATCAGATGCTTTGAAGTCCACAATGTTCAATTCCTCTGCAAATTGCTCTGCCTTTGCCTTTATTAAGGGTCCACTAATGGGGATATGTTTATCCCTAGCAGTTCTAAACCAAACTAACATAAGCTGGTCGATGTCCGAAAACTTAGTTTTGATCACTCTGAATTTTGTACCTTTGCTGACTTCCTTCTTGCTCCGATATTTATCCTTAGCTTTCATAATGTCATAGATCGTTGATTTTCCAAGCCCATACTTTTTCGTTGCTTCCATTACTTTCATTCCACCTTCTACATCTGCTATCAATCTAATTTTCGTAGTTAAGTCAAGTTCATTTCGTTTACGTTTTGCCATGATGATTTCCAAATTTATAATGATGCACATTTTTAGTTAAACTTTTAAAGTCTTATTGCAATTGTGAATTTAACAATAACTTAAACAAAACAAAGACACAAAGTGAAATGTAAATTGAACTTTATTAAAAACAATTCATATGCTAAAAACCAGGGAGTTGTTTTAACAACTGCTAAAAACAATAGACATTAAGACATAGCGCTTCGATGTGAGAAAGCCCACCGCAGTTCGATACGCAACAAAGCAATTGCCGCCTCGTGGGTTAACAATGAACTGACCTGTCAATCACAGTGTAGCGTTCCATGGCAACATTATTTGATCGTACCGCGAAACGTCGCGCACTTTATGCATGGTCAGGGTGTGGTTAAAAGCTTTTGTACGTTGTGAATGTATTGAATCTGAGTCAGCGACGACGATGTTACGTTGTTATTTCGTAAATATTTGGAGTTTTTTAACTGCCAGTCCGGTTTTCAGAAGCTAATTTTCGTGTTTTGGCCTTCATAATTTGTCCGGATTCCGGAATTGGGTATTCCGGTTTTCATAATAAATTACAGTACATTTAGAATAGGGACAAATTGGGCCATCCAAAAAAGTCCGGTTTTCCGTGAATTCCGGTTTTGGGAGAGTCCGGTATTGGGAGAGTTGACTGTACTGTAAACCTAAGCTCTTTTTAAAAACCAACTTATAGGATACCAACTGAATTAAATTAAACTATGACAGTTTGGAATGTATGTAAGCAGTAACATGCAGTAGGCCTACAGTTAGGAGTAGTAGTACAACAATATACAATTTGTAATGTATGTAAGCAGTAACATGCAGTAGGCCTACAGTTAGGAGTAGTAGTAGAACAATATACAGTTTGGAATGTATGTAAGCAGTAACATGCAGTAGGCCTACAGTTAGGAGTAGTAGTAGAACAATATGCAGTAGGCCTACAGTTAGGAGTAGTAGTAGAACAATATACAGTTTGGAATGTATGTAAGCAGTAACATGCAGTAGGCCTACAGTTAGGAGTAGTAGTAGAACAATATACAGTTTGGAATGTATGTAAGCAGTAACATGCAGTAGGCCTACAGTTAGGAGTAGTAGTAGAACAATATACAGTTTGGAATGTATGTAAACAGTAACATGCAGTAGGCCTACAGTTAGGAGTAGTAGTAGAACAATATACAGTTTGGAATGTATGTAAACAGTAACATGCAGTAGGCCTACAGTTAGGAGTAGTAGTAGAACAATATACAGTTTGGAATGTATGTAAGCAGTAACATGCAGTAGGCCTACAGTTAGGAGTAGTAGTAGAACAATATGCAGTAGGCCTACAGTTAGGAGTAGTAGTAGAACAATATACAGTTTGGAAGAACAGTAACATGCAGTAGGCCTACAGTTAGGAGTAGTAGTAGAACAATATACAGTTTGGAATGTATGTAAGCAGTAAACATGCAGTAGGCCTACAGTTAGGAGTAGTAGTAAAACAATATACAGTTTGGAATGTATGTAAACAGTAACATGCAGTAGGCCTACAGTTAGGAGTAGTAGTAGAACAATATACAGTTTGGAATGTATGTAAGCAGTAACATGCAGTAGGCCTACAGTTAGGAGTAGTAGTAGAACAATATACAGTTTGTAATGTATGTAAGCAGTAACATGCAGTAGGCCTACAGTTAGGAGTAGTAGTAGAACAATATAATTCTTTTACAATTCATCCTTCATTCATATTCTGATATCCAGAATCCTCATATCAGTCATACGTTCCTCACTCTCATTTGGAATAAGTTGCATTGTGCAATTTAAATTCATCTATAGGTTGTTTTAGGAGTAAACTACTTTAGTTCAACACTGTTCAATGTGGATATGTATGAAGTTGGTATATTTCTTGTAGACGTAATAGTAGATTGTAAACAAGTTGTTCTTTTTTGTCTTGTTTTGAGCTGACCAACTAGCAAAGGTGTTTAGTACCTGTTTGCTCTTTTTGTGTGTATTTGGCCGAAATTACAAAAAAAAACTAAATATAAATTAAAAAAGGCCATATAGATGGGCAGTCGCGTGCTCATTAATGTTTACCGACCAACCTACCAACTGACCGAAATTACTGAACATGTTTAAAAATGTTGAAATGTTTAAAAACAGTTATATTTTTTTAATTTACACGTGCGTAGCCTGTCACTTTTGACGTGCTCGTATAACGTAATTTCGAGTTGAAAAGTAAGTCAAGAAAACAGAAATCGGGCAAAAAGAGTGCGCAACAACATTTAACGCGCAGTGCGCGCGCAAAACTCTGCGCACTAATGGCAATTTTGTAAACGCTTAAAATTGCCTGAAACGTACTCTTATTTCGTCGAAAATAAATTTAGAAAATTTTAAGCGCGCGTACGCATGCGTTACATGCGCTACGCACGTAATTGTATTGCCATATGATGATTTATACCCTGAAATTTATGAGTACCAAATTTTATTTAATTGTGATTCATGGTTGTGAAGATATGATTACAAACGTGATTTCGTTAAATCGTGCGTAGACCGCGTAATTTTTTATTGCGCATCGTAAAAACATAACCACATCGATTCCTGGCCATAAGGAATATACTGTGAAAAATTGACTTAGCTAGATTAAACTGATATCAAGATAAGGTCAGAAAGCGATAAAACGCATAGTGATACCGGACCGACAGACCGACCGACCGACATAGTGAACTATAGAGTCGCTTCCACGTGACTAAAAAATGATGATTATGAATTTGTTGATTAACATTATATGTTTATTTTATATGTTCACAGTAAAATCAAAGCCAATCCACTTGTCCGTATTTCACGCTTGAATGATCCAGAGAGGAATCAAAATGCTTTGCCATATGAAGCTGAAGAGGAAGAAAATTAGACGTTTAGTACAAACAGTTTTGTTATGTGGACAGATTATTTCTACATTGTTTTAAGCATCATTTATATTTTGTTTAGCCTTTTATAACGCTGTTATACTAATCTTTGTGAATGTTTGTTTTGTTAAGAAATGAATAGAATAGAATTGGATGCCTTAGGTTATACATTGTTACAGAGATTACTAATTACCAATCTAAGTCACCCAAATGTGCATTCCTTAGGTTATACATTGTTACAGATATTACTAATTACCAATCAAAGTCACCCAAATGTGCATTCCTTAGGTTATACATTGTTACAGAGATTACTAATTACCAATCAAAGTCACCCAAATGTGCATTCAGTTAAAATATTGAGTAGAAAGATAATGACAAGATGCTCAATTTGTATTGACAGGTTGCATGTTTAAGTTCATACTTTGCATTTAACTCGTTAGAATTGTTTAATTCAAATATATGAGTAGAAAGATAGTGATGAGATGCTCAATTTGTATTGACAGGGTACATTAACTCGTTAGAATTGTTTAATTCAAATATATGAGTAGAAAGATAGTGATGAGATGCTCAATTTGTATTGACAGGGTACATGTTTAAGTTCATACTTAGCATGTAGCTCATTGTTTAATTCAAATATTTAGTAGAAAGATATTAACGAGATGTGGAAGAGCAGTAAATATCCGCAGTGATAATGACTGGTGCAATACGAGAGTTCAGTTTTGTATTAATGGGACATTTAACTTTTTGCCATTTTTATTATTTTCATCAACCAGTATAAATACATTCCGTGTATCGAAATGGTGCTTTAAAGAACCCTGGACATTTCTTACTTAGTCTGGGTTCCAGACGGAGTTTTGTCTTAATATTAGTAAAAAGATAAATATTTTGGCACATATGGCGTTTCATACGTATACTACTTGATTTTGGATACTCCGTCTGGGGAAACACGCACAAGTCACGTGGTTTGACACCAAGAATTCTTGGTGCATACGATTATCCGGTTGACTAGTTTCAGCTGCATGCGATTGGCTACTCACTCGTACCCCATTTTAATATTCATATTTCAGAATTTCCAAAGACTCGATCAACAACTAAGATGATGCGCATGCGCTATGTTACGTTTAGACAATGTGTACTTCGGTACATTTATGAAAGTTTCAGAAGGCTAGAAATTATTTTATATGCCTAGTAGTCTGGTAAACATTTGATGGGATTTTTCCCAAGAACATGAAAACTCGTCTTGATATGATAGGCTAGCCTAGCTTCTCCGCAAATCAAACATTGAATGGTCATTTATTACGCGGAGATAATTTTTATTTAATTCCCACCCAGACCCTGTCCTGTTCTGTGTGGTGGTGTAGCCCTGTTGTGTGCCGGAGGTGGTATGTAGGGCTACATTGGCGTTTTATTTGGCAGGTCATACGTGCGAGTTGAGTGGGACCTACGAAAGAGGCCTAGGCCAAGGACTAAACAATTAATAAACAAAACAACTTGGCATTACGATTTTATATTTCAACAGTCTCGATCTTACATTCAGCAGCACTGTACGTACGTCTCGATCTTTTTCATTTTGAAACAAAATGATCATTGGTTGATTCGAAATCCATATTTACATACCACCCGCCCCATATAGCCAAATACGGTATGGAAACCTACGTCATTCTTATCGGATGTTTGCGGTCTGCAAATCGATTTCTATACGTGTTTCACAAGTCTTTATTTTCAGACAAAAATCGCGGTCGAAATAAAAACAAATAAATAAAAAAAAAAGATAATACAGACTTGGGGCAAGTCTAGTTTCTTACTGTACTACAACAGTCAAATTTCAAAAAGTGATTACATTTATACTTTGCATGTTTAGTCTTTTTATAACGTCGTGCTTTTTTACCAAAGATATTGTTTTTATTTAAAAGTCGTTGACACGTTTATGTATCTTTTGTACTAGTAGTGTATGAACTGTAAGAAAATATTACGACGTCATATATCATTACTAACATTACATATTTAATATCGACGTCACTGCAGTTGAGTGTACTGATATTTATTTACAATAAATTGCGTTAAAAGAGATGCGACTTGTTTGTTTTAGTTTTTAAACATGCCAAGTGACAACATACATGGTATCCATAATACAAAATCAGTCTTGTAACCGATGGGAAGGATACCATTTAACAATACAAATATTTAAAAAAAACATACAGAGGATTTTTTAATTATCAAAAAGTGGAAAATACCACATAATAGCAAAAGAAATAAAATAATTTAATTATTTCAAATGTCGATTTTACAAATTGGAAAATACCACGTAATAGCAAAAGAAATAGAATAATGTAATTATTTCAAATGTCAATTTGTAATACCTTCTATACCTAAAAAATACACTGCAAAGAAGAAGAAATATTACAAAACGTTTCAATTATTATATATTATTTGTTTTTATATTAAAAGACGTTTAATAACATAGTACCAACTGTGTAATTTATTATTGTATAATTATATTGCAAAGTACTATAATCATATTCATTTTTTCCAGTCATAACTTTTAATCGTCACTTTTCGCCCGTTTCCTTGATCTTCCAATATACCCTGTAGTGCTCAGTTATAGCCAATATCTATGTTTTTCGGTGCTGATTGGTTCTCTGTTTCTCCTCCCGTTTCTCCGTCTTCATTGATTGTTTCATCTTTGCTTTCTTCATCGGGTTCTTCTTCCTCATCGTTTTTTATCGAATTGCTTTTCTCGTTTTCTCTGTGATGCGTTTTACTCGTTTCTTGTTCGTCATTTTCTTCATTGTTCTCATCCTGGTCTTTGTTAGATTTGACGTCATCATCCTCGTTACTATTGTCGTTGCTTGTCTCCATATCGTCGTCGGCTGCTATTTCATCATTACTACTAGTAGATGGTCTTTCTACTCCATTTGTTTCACCATCATTTCCATCATCTTTTATATCATCTAATTCGGGATTTATGTTTTCTATTTTGTTCTCTCGATCATTGCTTACTCCAGGTTTATCTACTTCACTCTCTTCATTTTTAACTTTGCTGATATCTGCTTGGTTACTTTCGTTCTTTGAAATGGGTTGAAGGTCTGGTAGCGTAACCATCATAGCAACCTGTGACGTATCCATGAGGGCTGGTGATGATTCCACAAATGTGTCCGAGTCACTGCTTGACGAGGAACATTTACGGAGTTTCTCATCTGAAAACAAAGTGTATTGTAATTTGGGATTTTAGTTCTAATTTAAATTAACCGTTGTGTTATGTTTGTAGATTCAAAACAAAAATTATAATGCTTGATGCTTGTTAAGTTTACTTTATTATCAATAACATTATTAATCAAAGTTTTCCATTTCAATACACAAGATGGTTCTTTGCTACGAACCGTTTTTAAAGTAGATTCTTGATTTACCTGGTACTACTATGGGGGTTTCATCTGGTTCATTAGTAAAGGTCATCAATAGTTGTTCAGGTGTTTCCTCTGGTTGAACATCTCCTTCAGTCGAAAGTGGTCGAGTCATTTCCTCCGTTGGCTCAACATCTCTTGCAGGCAAAGGTGGTGGTTCAGGTGATCCATTCGCCGTTTGTTGATCATCTTCTACAGTCGATAGTGGTTGAGTTGTTTCCTCAGGTTGTTCACCATCCCTGGCAGGCAAAGGTGGTGGTTCAGGCGATTTGACAGCTTGTTGTAGTTTAGACTTGTCCAATTGAGGATCCCATTCCAGTTCCTAAATTTTAAATTTTTAATAAAACCATACAGAGTTTAATAAGCTTTTTCATTATATTAGTCGGTTTCAAAGATAGGTATTCCGTGTGCAATGAAAGTTGGCATCTTGTCTAAATATCTTTAGTGGGTCATCCTAACCCAGAAAAACGTTGTTGTCTTTTATGGGCCTTTATAAGATGGCGGCCAAAATATATAGTATTAGGGGTAAAATAATTATACATATAATTGATTTAGGCCTAATGCTAAATTACCGTATCATACAAATATACATACAACTATTTAATTTAATAGTTAATGATGGGATGAGTACGTACATCGTCTCTAAGTGCTAATGAGTCCCTGTTATCAGTTTCATTCGCAATTTCGTCATTGTTATATAACATTTCAGGACTTCCGCCAGTCCTTCTCAAAACGAGTTCATGTAGTTCAAAGCCGTCTGGAAAAAAACCCAATTGAATGTTAAACAATTGTATATCAATACAAATTGAGTTTAAGGCATGTTCTTTTGAAAGAATTCGTGTACTACAAAATGTCTGTATAAGCTTACCACTGCAGTGGTGGGTGGTTTCATAAAATGTCTGTAAGCTTACCACTGGCTTGTTTCATAAGCGGTTGTTCTTCATCTATCTTCTTGGTTTTTTTCTTCTCTTTGTCCATAATCGCTTTGATATCAAGTCCAGTACGAATGTTACAGTACAGTAGCAATAGTATTACACCCGACAGGAGCAATGCAACAACTGCAAATTAACATTATCAAATATGTTTCTTTTCAACAAAAAATAATAGAAATTTAATTATTATTATCAGTCGGTGCTTATTATTAATTTTGTATTTGTTAATGGCAATTATTTGAATATAAGAAAGAAATACTAGATAGTGTTTTCAATCCTTTTTCTTTTCTTAAGATTAAAAAAATGTAACTTTAGGCCTACATGCAACTAGACCTGGATTCGATTTCTGTTCGCTTATAGTTGCTTCGGAAACGATTGGCTGAGCAGGAGGTACATTCCAAGGTGCCAGAGTCTAGGTAGAAAATATAGGTAGTACAATTGGGTTTATCATTTATTGATTATTTAAACCGACTTATTAACCTGTCATGTGTTGACCTGTAACTGACCTTTTACATACTGTATCTTTATTTCTTATTATTATTAATTTGTTAAAGCTCACGCTTGCAACGTTTGTCACCAGCATTGCTAATGTACGCGGTGTTGGAATATGATTGTATAATGTAACATCATTGTGATTCACTTACAATTTCTGGTTGTTTAGTTGTTGCAGGCAATATTGTTGGCAATACAACAATAGGAGCTCTAAAGTCTGCACAAGTTTCCCTCCTTAAACTTTCAGACGTGACGTCAATTGCAGATGTACTCGTGTAAAACGTTTTGATTGGCTGATTGCCGTTATAATTGACACCTACAAAGTATGACGTGTATTCATTCAAGTAATATAATTCTTTTAGTTAGTTGGGGTGGGGAAGGGGTCAAGAGAAAGATCCAATTGCCTTTTAGTGAAATTATTATTATTGTAATTTCTCTTTGCATCTAAAATGTCCATCAACGCAATTTAATACTCGACGACAATATCTTACCAGCTAAGCAACCGTCAAATGTATGTAAACCATCTAGTCCAAAACCAGTTAGATTACGTTCAAGTCCGCCGACGACGAACACGGAAGGAAAATCAAATTGAAAGTCACTAATTCCATCACTTGATAGGTCGTTATAGGTTGACTCTTTATTATCTACCTGAAAGCAAAACGACGTAACCAAGCATTATCGTAATTGATGGCTATTCCACCCTCATTTACATCGACAATTTCCATTTGGCAGTAATTATCAAATAATAATTTCATTTTGAAGATTTCTCAAGTTGATGAGATGATCATGTCACGTTTAGTGAAGGTGGAATAACTCAACCGGCAATAATTATAACGTTTGCTTCAATTATTTGATTTGATTATTATGTTGATTGCAATTAAGTGGCACGTTTTCTTTCTTTTTTAAGCTTTTGTGGTTAATTTCAAATAAATCACCTAATTTAGAAATGAACACAAGTTTATTTACCGTCATCATTAATCGGTTTCCATAGCGACGTAACGCAATTAAATGGCGATAGCCATCATTGTACGAACCAACAGCTTCTATTATATCTATAAATTGGAATTACGAGCAATAATGAGAAAGGTTAATCGATGATATAAATCGAATTTATTTCAGATTAAATTAATAATAATAATAATGATGATGTAATAATAATATTATTACTATTGTATCTCCTAAAAAATTGTAGCTTTTATCTTAAATTATTTCTCTAAAACGTTTCCATGACAGAACGATCTAATACTTACTTTCTCTGTATCCTAAGTTTATCTTGACCTTAATATGTCCATAGTCCGTGATGTACACAATGACGTATTCCTGGATAAGTGTGTATCTTGGACTACGTGCATAGGCCAAAACTCCTGACATACTCGTACTAAATGATATTAATAAAACATCAGTCTGTAGAGTAGCTAGGTCAGATGATGGAGTTAGTTTTGCTATGATGCCACTTGAATTATGGAAATGGGCTCCGACATCTGTCAAAAGATTGACATTAGTTATAGATGTATTGTGCTATTCCTTAGCAATGAAACACGTGTATTATTTTTCCTAACATTATTTGATAATAACGTTTCAAATGTGTTCATATTATTAGTTTATTTATTTTTTTTTATTTATTCGACTTCTCACTAACTCAGTTAGTGAAGGATCTGGACCAACAGGTGGTAAACACCTCTAAAATGGTCCAGTCCCAATTTGCACAGTGGCTGTGTGTGACAGTGGCTGTGTTTGTGTGGACTAGTACACCGGGGTAACTCCCTATGCCTTACTTTTATGTCTACGCTAAACGTTTAAGTTTTGTTTACCTTCAGCGCACTGATTTCCTGTATAAGATGTCTGTGTACAGTTACAATAAAAGTGATTCCATGTTTCAATACAAACCCCTCCATTAAAGCATGGTATAGGCGAACAGTGGTTCGTACATTTGTCAACAACACCTTTAGAGTAAACAGAGTATTTCACACAAGATAGTAAACAATATGTTGGAACTAAACTATAAAATCTGATAAGTGCATAACTAAAATGGAAAAAAAAGATTGATTATAGGAGTGAGAACAAAATAAAATCGGTCTAAATCTAGTCTGTTTAGCGTTTTATAAAAAAAATATCAGTTATCATTTTCTTTACTGGATAAAGATCTTTATTTAACGGCTATATAATAGATAGCCTTATTATATTAAAGAACTGCTCACCTTTTATACCACTTCCTTGCAATCTTATTGGTTGTCTGTTTATAACGAGCCCTCGAATACATCCCTTGAAATCAGCAATGTCGTTAGGCATCCCACCAATGTGAATGTTGACAAATTCGTACGGTGAAGAAGAAGAAGGTTGGGCTTTTAAAGTAATAATAACAACACAAACATAACACTTATTTCGCCTTGAAATATATATAGTATGAGTTCAAATCACATTTAAAATAGGCCTAATGAAAAAGTTCTTTTAAGTACATAATTTTAAACCAAACATTTGTTGTAAGTAAATAGACCTGCATACCAATACCCTTCATAAACGGATCGCTATAGAATCGATCAAGAAGTCGTACTGGAGTAGTAGCTTTGGCTTTTTCACTTCCAACAACCAAGCTGATTTCCCCGTTAATTCTTTCAACTCGAACATCTACCCAATCACCGTTTGTAAATTCTCGCTCTAAAAGATACAAAGATAATCGATCTTTTTAAAAATACAGCAACACAAACAGTCACACTATTACAACTTTAACGAGAATATTTATGTTGTAGGCGTAAAGCTCTGTCTACACTATCAGACTATCAAAGTGTGATGTGCCCAAATATGGTAGTGATATGACATCAGTATGTCCATACATGGGCACATCACATTTTTTTGTCATATAAAGTTTGATGAAAATAATTTATTTTAAGTGAATTACCTGTACTTTTGAGCATAATGTTTCTAATAATTCGGTAAACATTCCAGGTAAGTTTTAGGACGCCATCACGAATCTCTAAAGTTACAAAATTACTTAAATTGTCTTCTGCGTGAAGAATGAACGCGTTTGAACTTAATGTACGGAAACCCACAACAAAACTTGATGTGAAGATATCGTTGTTTTGTAGATCAGAAGTGAGATAGGTATTGCCTTCAGGGAAGCTAACAATGTCATCATTGTAATCTGAAAAGTAATCTGTCTAGGTTATTATAACAAAAATACAAACAAAAAGAATAATTTCAAATCAATAATTGAATAGACACTGTACAAGAAACTGATTAATAGGGGAACCCTCTTATGTGTAGTTAGAGTTCTTGTGTCTTGGTATACCAATCACAGGTTTCATGTTCGGTGGGGAAAGTCATTGTCTAGAGACTTCCCAGTTGCCAATGGTGTTAGACAAGGTGGATGTCTACTTTACTTTTTAATATTTATATGGATGATTTAATTGTCAATCTCAGTATGTCTCGCAATGGATGCGAATTACATGGTATAAAACTAAACAACCTTAGTTACGCGGATGATATGGTACTTATTGCACCATCTGCCTCCGCCTTACAACATCTAATTCATATGTGTGAAAAATACTCATTAACGCATGATATATTGTATAACAAGAAAAAATCTGTATGTATGTTTTCTGTCCTACAGTCAGGAAATTGTCAAAGCTTCCCACTTTAAACTTATTTGAGTCGGAACTTGACTTTGTTAGAGTTTTTAATTACTTGGGTCACACTTTGACACCCGATTTGAAAGATGATACGGATATCAAACGACAGTACAGGTCATTGTGCATTAGAGCTAATACACTATGTAGAACTTTCTCAAAATGCTCTAAAAACATAAAGTGTTTTTTGTTTAAAACACATTGTAGTAACTTATACTGTGCTTCTTTGTGGGCAAATTGTCATAAAATGTATTCATGAATTTGCTTTTCCTTCATCCAATCAACATAGTAGATGGATGAAGCTATTGTTCTAACCACGTGACTATGTAGCGTAGGTTTTTTTTTTAATATATCTACAAATATATATATTAATTGTCTAACCAAAAACGTCATTTATCTCATATACTGTAATATTTGTGGCAAACAGTACGTCGGAGAAACAAAAAACACTCTCCGTATGAGAATGACACAACATAGATCAGCTATCAAAACATTAAAGCTTGATCAACCTGTAGCCGAACATTTTAATTCAGCTGGTCACTCGATTGCAAATTTCTGAGTTATTGCAATAGACCACGATGTCAAATGGAGCGACAAAACTCGCAAAGACAAAGAAAACCACTGGGAATTACTAATTAAAACCACAAAACCTTTTGGACTTAACATTAGGATACTCCCAGATCGGTAAAATTATTCCATTGACTACCAAAATTTAAGTTTCAATATTAACCACCATTTAAGCTGTTTTTTAGTCTCATTCCAAAATTGTTTATATCTCTACCAAGCTACCTTCTTTGTTTTCCACTCTTATTCAGACTCCACCCTGGCTCCCTTTGTTATATTTCTTTTATTCCTGTCCACCCAGGCAGCACTTGCCAGCTTTATACTATGACGTTATCCAAAATTCCTTCACTTGCACTGATGAAGGGCTAGTGTTGCTCGAAAGCTCTGCTAACTTTTCTGGCTGTTTACTTTATCGTTTTGATTTAGCTTTTCGCTTTTTATTTTTGTATCTCCATTGAGATCCAGCCACTGATACCCACAGCATTGTCATTTTTTTCAGTAATTTGCCTTTGGATTTATATATATATATATATATATATATATGTATTTGTTATATTTGCAATAATGTACACTAATTTGTTACTGAACTATGGAGAATTTTTTTTTTCCGAAATAAAAGATGAATGAATGAATGAATAGCGCGCGTTTCAAATATGATTAATGAATAATTAATTCAAACGCATGTGGGGCCACATTGAATACTACGTGAAGTTTCTAGAGAAATGAACTATAGACTACTATTAATAGCCATCGAATATACATGGATAACATGTATTCCGTTTCTAAAATGACTGGGAAGAGTTTAGGAAAAGGTAGATTGAGTACCGATTTCCAGCTGAATTAGTATTACAGACTTAAACATTCCGACAATGCAATCTCACCACACGGAATTGATTGATGCAAACATGTAAGCCTACTACGGATAGCAAGAACGGTTAATCCTTTCCTGAAATGATGCAAGCTGGTTAAAACCTTACTTCAAGGAGATATTTGAGAGCGATCATAGTAAGGATTAAAGTCAATTAAGGTAAGCCTGTACACAGACGTATAAATCAAATCCAGGATCATACACTTATTTGTTAATTTGCAGCTACGCCTAGCGAAGCAAACATGGACAAACATACATTATTATGTCTAGGCCTGCCACAGGGCCGTAGCCAGGATCTGTCAAGGGGGGGGTTCGGACACTAAATATTTGGGTCAACCCCCCCCCCCCCCCCCTCCCCCAGCCTGATGCGAAGCGAATTTTGTTAAATGACACCCCTAGATGGCCGGAAAAGACACTCTCGTGCAGCATGCTATATAACCATTGAGCAAAAAGATCGTACTTTTTTCCTCCTCCTCAAACACGTCGATAATTTAAATGACGATAACTATTTGTTGCCGTATGTTAGATGCGCGTGCTCTGTGCGGAACCGCCGATTGTTTGATCATTTACTCCGTATTTTGTTTTGCGTTCAAGTTCAATGCGAACGTATATCTAGGAGCAGCCCCGAAAAAAGCACACTGGGTGAAGGCAAATGCTATTTGCTAGCTCTATCTATAATATTTATTTACAGCAATTTGTTGAGGAATATAAATATGTAAATAGGTGATATTGATACATTTTAGTACGTATCGGCTGGTGGTCTAGAAAAAAATAATAGGATGCCATAATGTGAACTACAGTACTTGATACCATAGATATTATAGTGTAAAATATTAATATTCACTATCCTCTATGATACATTATACTTCATAGTCGCACATAAATACTGATGTACGTCGGAAGGCTATACTTTATGCATGCTGCCTGACTGCCAGTGATCTAAACAATAGGTACGCAGTTGTCTGGCGGTGTCCTTTGTACGAATCGTTCGTGCGCCAGCTCGCTATGAGACGCGTCAATATCATGTTACATGCAGGGACCAAACCAGGGGTGGCACCAGGATCTTCCCGACGCGGGGGCTACATTCCCCGACGAGGGGGCTATGCGAGCGAAGCGAGCATCACTAGGCTGGGGGCCAGGGGGCCGCCAAGGGCCCCCGGTGGGGGTCGAGGGGGGGGGGGCGAAACCCCCGGAAGCAACGCGTTCTAGCGTCATTTGAGGTCATTTTAATCAGATTTAGGGTAGCCATTTTTTCCATTTTTTATAATGCATAAGGCCTAAATAAAATACTGCGTGCAAAAAAACGATGCGCGATGACTGTTTCAATCCATATTTTTCAATTTAAAAAATAAAAGTTGAAAGAAAATTTAGAAAAATAGAGTTGGAGGTCCCGGAAATTGGACTTATTATACTTCAAAACATGAAACAAAATATATAAGTCCCTATCATGGTTGTGACTGAGCTAAGAAATGTTTGAAAAATAGAGATGTTAGGTCCCGGAAAATGCACTTCTTGTACTTCGAAATATGACCAGCTTTATTGTTGGGGCTGAGCTAAGAAAATGTTTAAAACTAGAGGCTGCAGGTCTTCAAAAAATTGCATTTTATACTTTGGAAACATCAGGCCTAGAGGCTTAAAAAAACGCAAGCGTAGACCTTTTTCAGTCGGGGAAATAAGTTTATTCCTCCCAAGTGTATGCGTGCGTACCATCTGGACCTCCGAGTGGTGAGAAATTCATGACATACAGGACATTGTAATAACTTAGCTAAAATAAGATGTTGGCTAAGCGAAAATGGCATGTTTTTTTGTTTAGTAAATGGATGAAAAATTTATTTTAGGTGCCCCACGGTACTGTATATTATATTCCCCGACAAAAGTACCCGTGTTCCCTTCGGTATTTCCCTTCGGTAACCGTCGGTAAACTTCGCCTGGAAAATAACTACATTACACATTTTGGTCCCTGGATGGAACTTGATATCACGCGTCTCGACTCAACGTTGAACGATTCGTACAAAGGGATACCGCCAGACAAGGCCGTACCTAGCTAATGTTTAGTAGTGAGTTAGATCGCTGGCAATAATGAATGCATAAAAGTGCATAATAGCCCTCTGACCATGGATTAAAGAATAGAAGGATATGCATCGACGGTGACATCAAACGATTTTACAACGCGCTTGCCTATACTAAAGCACTGCTGCCAATCAAACAAACACGCTCATTGAACTCCGTGTCTCTAACCGCGGCCCTCTGTAAAACGCTTCGAATCAACTGTTACATTTTTTGAGACCAAAACGTAAGCATATAGAAATCGTATGCGCAGTCTGAATGTTCTATTGACATGTCTGCGTCGATGATTAATTGACAACAAAAATATATTGCTGAATAATTCTGTTTTAGTTTCATCACAATCGGACTACGAAAAGTTCACTTTCTTACGACTGGTAATTTTAAGTAGTTGGTAATATTAATAAAATATGCAATTTTTATATTTGAATTATCATTATTTGCCTGCCATCTTCTGTCATTAAAAATTGCGTTAATCTATAGAATATTAAATTATGCATTTGACCATGTATGTTGTTAGCGTGGCCGGTGTTCACCCATACAACAATCGTGTTTTATATAATATGGCTAAGCAGTGGTTTCTTCATAAATCTCCTTATTTATCGATGTGATTATATTTAAATTGTAGTGCCTGGTGATTGGCTAGTGGTTATGTCATCCACATCACATCCAATCACCGGGTCTAATTGAATGAAAACAGCGATCCCTGATCCGGGATTGGCTGGCTATGTATAGTTGCGATTCGTGTTCCCACTAGCGACGCAGATTAGCCTAGGCCTACCTAGGCAGTATCAATGTCGGCAAATCATATGGTTTACTAGTAAGCCTAGGCCTAGTATTGCTGATTTTGTAATTTTACATGTAGGCTGAGACAACAAATAAATAGTTATTGTCTCAGATGTAGGGCTACTGCAGGTCATAAAATGCTACTTTAATGTCATAGGCCTAAAAACATTAGCGTAGATCAATCGCGGCAGAAACCTATACTAATTACAATTATAGCATCTACAATTCTAAGCCAATAACAATATAGTATTGTTTTTATCTGGTATATTGATGAAGTAGGCCTACACTAAGGTCTTCACAATAACATAAAATGTAATTTAATAACTGTTTTCAATGGCGTGAGGCAGAGGCCTGAAGCCACTTGTTTAGGAAACCTAAGTGGCCCTCCAAAAGTTTCAAAGATCGAGGCCTCGGACGTTTTTAGCATTTTCGACATATTTTATGCCTGTTCCTCTGGGCACTGCTCATGGGCCCCAAGCTTCGGTTTAGCCAGTGAGCGCACATATCCGTTACGCCACTGATTATACTGTTCAAATATGTATGAATACATACAGTGCAACAAAGAACGCGCGAAAGAAGCGTAGTCAACACGGTTAAATGTCGTTGCACATGTGCAGTAAACAATATATTAGGCACGCGACCGTTTCGTTGTTACCATGCGGTTAATTAAACTGTAACATTGTGGGCGGTCCGCGGTCTGTCGGCGAGAGTCAAGGAACCCTTGATCTCACGTCGATGCATATCCTTCTATTCTTTAATCCATGCTCTGACGTACTCTCACGGTTAATGGAACGTCGTGGTATGAAGTGAACGCGAACGTTTTTTACTGTATATTATATTCCCCGACAAAAAGTACCCGTGTTCCGACGGGGGGGGGGGGGGGGCTAGGCTCCCCGCCGACGAGAGGGCTAGAGCCCCCGTAGCCCCCCTGCTGGCGCCACCACTGGACCAAACATTTATTTTTCAGGTTAAAATCGGCAATTCATTTGCAGCTTTTAGAAATTTACAGACACGTATCACTAGTTGACGCTTATACAGAGAAGAAGGTTCACGAACAAGTTTACGAATTTTTCAATTTACAAACAACTTTTTGTACTGTGGGGCACGTATTTGGAGGATTTTTGGAGATGAGGGTGAGGTATTGGGCATGTCGGGGATGGGGGTTCGCAGTTGGTTAAGGGGGGTTCGCTGTAAAGGGGGGGTTCGCCCGAACCATAAAAACCCCCCCTGGCTACGGGCCTATGCCATATATTATATACTATGGATATATTATTCACCATTAAAAAAAATCATAATCAAATTATACCGTAGCATAAAGAAAGACGGAAAAAATATAAAGATGCAATAACATTTAAAAGGTCCTCTTACTGATTTCACAGTGGTCACCAGACGTTGCTGGGTTAACGCAGTCGCACTCATATGACGTGAAACCTTCGATACAAATCCCTCCGTTTTTGCACAAATTCTCTTGACACATCGTTTTACAGCCAATGACCATATCATCTCGTACAATCCGTCTAAATATTCAAATAAAATATTAATAATGTTGATGTAGGTTATATAACACATTGTTGTAGGCCTATTGATGAAATGACTGAATTGATAAATACTTACGGTTGAGCGTAGTAAGCATTGGTAAGAAACTCTACGCGGTTGTTGATGATCAGACCTCCAATGCATCCTGTCATGCCGTGCACATTAGGGTTATCCATTACTTCGTTACTATAGAAAAAATGTCGAAACATATAATTGGGTAATATGAAAATTGCAAGAAAAACTTATATTGAATAGTTAAACGTGTCCTCATCTTACCTCAAAGATCCACCAAGTAAAAACGGTCCATCATACTGCTTTATCGTTTCTCCTTCGTTCATCACTAATATCTCATTATCAAAATCAACACTAAACTTCACTGTATTAGAACTTTGTTCAACTGTTATCAAATGCCAATCTCCATCAGTTAAAAGCCTCGTCGTTCTCAGTTTTACCATATCACTTCGTCCATTCAAGCGATATGAAAATTCAATAGTATGACCTAAAATAATTTAATAATTGATTCAAGATATTACTTTTGCATTACATAGATTCATCTGCCAATTCATCAATCTGCACACTCTCATGTTGTTGTACTATTTGCCAATGTAGTGGTCCACTTAAATTTATTAATTTTAATTTTTAAGTTTAATTCACTCATATGTGTTATTTTCTTATTCACTAACTGGATTGTGTTAATTTGTTTATTATTTTTAAATTCTGCTGTGTTAATGTAAAGAGACGTCCAAAAGCTTTTTAATTTTGTTTTGCTATTGTTTTTGTTGGGTAAATATTTTACCTACAGTGACTAAAAACAAAATGTTCTTTACCATCGTAAACTTTAGCCATCAAATTATTGGTGTTGGTCTCGGAACGAAGCTGGTGAAAGATTACTGAGTTATTTCTTGATGTACGAAAACTTAAACTCAAAGTCCCATTTGTCCAGGGTTCCATTTTTAGGATGGTACTTGGTTTCAAGAATGTGAGTGTGTATCCTTCAGTATAGCCAACTAACGATATGGGAAATATTATTTAATGTATTGTTAAAATAATAATGATGAAAACTTGCTTGTTTAAATATGACGTAGGGAACTACTAGCTAGCTAACGTAGGGAAAATAGCGTTAGTTAATCCTATTGAAAGCGAACAAATGAGAAAAGTGTATCTGTGGACTTATTTCATAGGCCTACATATTAATAATATATTTTCATACGAAAGTCATTCATATCCTGCTTAAGTACGTCCATTCTTAAAGTAAACTCACGCATTCCATTACACGTCAGTGGTCCAAGTGACATTCTTGCCAACGTCTGTTTCTGTTCTCGTGAGAAGTCCATACTCACGATAGGTAGATATTCCTTTGCATCTAACACTCCTTCATCGTATAGCCAACTAACAAAATACGAACACATATTCTACTGAACACAAAACACGTAACATTTACATGTGCCTAAAAGCTACGTTTGTTGAGTGTTGACTAACCGGTTCCAATAAGGCCTACATCAATATTGTGAACTAATTACCTATTTGTATTACCATCACAATTTCTTGTTATGTTTGCGGTTGGCATAGTATGTCCTTTGGGAGAAATTAATTTAGTTCCAATCCCGAAGCTGTAAATATTAATGATAATAATGTACATTAATTAAATTAGGTCATATTTTAACATAATGTTATGAACTATAATGATAATAATAATGATGATGATCTGTTATAATTCGTTAATTATGATTACTGAATAATGATGGACGGTGACTGATTGATGATTGATAGTATGATGATTATAATGATATAAGATTTGATGATGATATGATAATGATAGTATGATGATAGCATGATGACATGGTATGGTGATTGTATGATATTATGTTAGTATGATGATATGATTATAGTATGATGGTATGATGATAGTATGATGACATGGTATGATGATTGTATGATATTATTATAGTATGATGGTATGATGATAGCATGATGACATGGTATGATGATAGCATGATGACATGGTATGGTGATTGTATGATATTATGTTAGTATGATGGTATGATGATAGTATGATGACATGGTATGATGATTGTATGATATTATTATAGTATGATGGTATGATGATAGCATGATGACATGGTATGATGATAGCATTATGACATGGTATGGTGATTGTATGATATTATGTTAGTATGATGGTATGATGATAGCATGATGACATGGTATGATTATTGTATGATATTATGTTAGTATGATGATAGCATGATGACATGGTATGATGATAGCATGATGACATGGTATGGTGATTGTATGATATTATGTTAGTATGATGATATGATTATAGTATGATGGTATGATGGTATGATGATAGCATAATGACATGGTATGATGATAGCATGATGACATGGTATGGTGATTGTATGATATTATGTTAGTATGATGGTATGATGACATGGTATGATGATAGCATGATGACATGGTATGGTGATTGTATGATATTATGTTAGTATGATGATATGATTATAGCATGATGACATGGTATGATGATAGCATGATGACATGGTATGATGATAGCATGATGACATGGTATGATGATAGCATGATGACATGGTATGATGATTGTATGATATTATGTTAGTATGATGATAGCATGATGACATGGTATGATGATAGCATGATGACATGGTATGATGATAGTATGATTAGAGTATGATGATATGATTATAGTATGATGATGATCATTGACTGATGATAATGATGATGATACTGATTTATTGATAAGCATACGTAATAGTGCTACCTTATAGGAGCTTGCCAGCACCAATACTTTACGTCTTGTTGACAGTGATCCGCATGATCCACAAGATACTTGATAACTTCACCCGAAGTATCTCGATACCTCAGTTGGAATTTAGTTGAACCCCAAAGAGAAGATCTTACTTGAGTTTCCGCAGCAAAGTTGTGTTCAATTATCGTTTTGATTTTACCATTTCTTGTAAGATAAACAATTTTCAAATAATTATTAAATCTTGTTCCAAACTGGTTCAATCAATGAGTATGCATACCATACATTTTTATAAATCCTCCTGTGGACGATCAAAGCATATTGATCGAAACGTCGAGAAACTCGAGTTCTTTTCAGAACTAATACACGTGGTGTACCGCAAACTTTATATCAACATTTGATTTCGCCATGCAAACCTTCAAACAATATATTACAATAAGTTTATTAGAATATTCGTAGGCCTACCTAAGATCGCACAAGACATCAACTGCATGAAGCTTGCCAACACCATCAATATCAATCTTCTTCAAACCTGATGTTCGATCTCCAGCAAAATAGTACTCACCACAAGTTCTCTTGAATGCAGCTGTAGATGTTTAGATGTAAAGAACAAGAATAAATTACACTGCATTAATAGTTAGACATATTCCTGGTACTATTGGGGTGATTGTGACCACTCTTTTTCTTATTTCTCAGTGTTTATTTATATCTGTTTAGTTGAGTGTTTTTTTTTAGAATTTCTCTTTTCTAAGAGCATATATTATTATTTCAGTAACATTGTAAAACATACTTACGGAATTGACATGTTGGTCCAGAGTAGCCGGTGCCCGAACAGTCACATCGAATCCCTTCTTGCTTGTTATTATAAACACACCGGCCGTTATTTGCACACACTAGTTGAGATGTTAGACAGGGATTTGATATCTGACATGTTCCAATTGTAACACCATTTACCATGTTGGTATTCATTACTTCATTTGGGTAAATTTCAACAGATTGAAATATAATTTCTTGCATACAACCTTCATACCCTTCAATAAAACATACATAGTAAACATTTTTGTATTTATGCAGTTGTTGTCTCAACTGTGTATAATTCCGTCTGCAGTGTTTGCCTTTAATATAGAATAAAGTGTAGACACTGCAACATTTTGGTTTTATAATGTGTGCAGTCAATTGGTGAAACTGTAAGTCTAACTTTCGCTGCAAAAGTTGAGAAATATTAGTTTTACCAAACCTTGATCAGTATTGGTCCATCCTCCACCTAAATAAAGATCACTGGTTGGAGAAAATGTAATGTTGGTTGCATGGAAACTTGCCTTGATGTCGTTAACCATTACTGTAATAGAGCTAGAAAGAGCGATTTTAACATGACATCAACATTATGTTAAAGGAATTAAAGAGAAACCATTACTCAACTTGCTTTTAGTTTAAATATAAAAGTGGCAGAAGTAGTAATAATTATAGAAAACAATAATTATAACATAGTCACCTAATTTAGAAAATAATTATTAGACAAAGAAACTAATGGAACATATATTTCATTTTCATTTTAGGCACGCCAGTCCCTTCAATTTGTTTGAACAATTTATGTCTGCATGTTTTACATAATATCTATCCACCTCTGTCTGTTCTAACCGTTTCTTTTGCTTTTCCGACTGATGTCTATTCACTTGATTTCCTTACCGATGTGTTGTTTTATATGTGCATTATTAGTACCATATCACTATCAGTGACTCCAGTCTATGTTAAATATTTAAAATCTGAATACTTTGTATATATTTACCTATCTTCAATGGCTAAATATAGCTTGTACCACATAGTAGTATTCAAATGTTCTCCAACAACCACAGATTTATTGAATGACGTAACAGCATTTCCTTCCTCTAGTTCGAGTATCCCATGTATTTGGTAATCAACTATACGAAGCTATTTAATATAAACATTATTTAAAATAAGGAACTAATAATTTCTGTAAACATTGAGTTGTTTAATGCATAGGCCTAATCGACTCACTGTTTCTTAGAATGAATATATATGATCATCATCAGGAATGAAATAAATAAAAAGTTAAACATTGTCAAAATGCTAATGGGGTGAAATGAAGCTAATTTGTGCATTTTTTATGTGTGGACAGAGGAGGAGTTAGATTTAGTTCAATTTGTTATAATGAAGTATTAGACTACAATAAGTATTACTTGTTGCCCGTTGCTGTAGGCCTACTCGAGATTTTGTTCACCCCAAAAGGCTGTGGCAGGACCTTAGTGCTGAGGCAGGGAGATCACATTTAACATCTTTTTTTCCCCTCTGGCTTTCACCACCTGTATTATTGATGTTTAAATTGTATGTTTAGTGCAATTAATTGTTACGTGTTTAGAACACGTGTAGTGGGGAAGATGGTATTGTTAATCATTCGCAGTCAACACGCCACACTGTTAAATTTTTATTTTGTTAATTTTTTAAATTAGAAGATTATTATTCTACTACTGTACCACACTGTTGCACGTTGGTAGCAAATATCGGTTTCATGCAAGGTATTGTATTGTAATATATGTTATGAACAACACGTTTATGGTAGTGACTAATTGATAACAAATTAAGCCTAAATGTTATTAAACTGAATTAATGATTTCATTGAAATACACCAAAAATGATCACGATTGTCTAATACTGACTTGGATATTATTATAAACGGTACTTGTTTAGATAGAGTTTCTCACTGCAAACATCTAGGTGTGATGAAACCCTATCATGGATATTATTATAAACGGTACTTGTTTAGATAGAGTTTCTCACTGCAAACATCTAGGTGTGATGAAACCCTATCATGGATATTATTATAAACGGTACTTGTTTAGATAGAGTTTCTCACTGCAAACATCTAGGTGTGATGAAACCCTATCATGGATATTATTATAAACGGTACTTGTTTAGATAGAGTTTCTCACTGCAAACATCTAGGTGTGATGAAACCCTATCATGGATATTATTATAAACGGTACTTGTTTAGATAGAGTTTCTCACTGCAAACATCTAGGTGTGATGAAACCCTATCATGGATATTATTATAAACGGTACTTGTTTAGATAGAGTTTCTCACTGCAAACATCTAGGTGTGATAAAACCCTATCATGGATATTATTATAAACGGTACTTGTTTAGATAGAGTTTCTCACTGCAAACATCTAGGTGTGATGAAACCCTATCATGGATATTATTATAAACGGTACTTGTTTAGATAGAGTTTCTCACTGCAAACATCTAGGTGTGATGAAACCCTATCATGGATATTATTATAAACGGTACTTGTTTAGATAGAGTTTCTCACTGCAAACATCTAGGTGTGATGAAACCCTATCATGGAATATGCACATAGAATATGTTACATCTAAAGTTCTTCAAGGCTTGTTTTATCTACCTAATTCCAATACATTTACAGTCAATGCTATACAAAGTTGCACTTCACTTATACTACTGTAATATTTTAGGGGGTAGATGTAACAAAGCCTTAAGCAACACAACAACAAAAAAACAACTATGACAAAGCAGAGCAGCTAAATTGGACTAATCCAGGTGCGGATCCAGTTGGAGTCAGCCGCCCCTCTCCCCTAGATTTCGAAAATTGTAATGCAAAAGAAAGTAGGCCTACATCAAATTGAGCTCAGCTCTTCATTTCACAAATTTTAGACACTTGGCTCCGTTTATTTTTTAAAAATAGATCCCACTGTACATCTACTGTGAAGAATGTCTTGATGATGATGAGTTTATAGCAAATGAAGCCTAACAGAATGCTACCAGAAGTGATGAGTTTGAAACTGTTATATCTTACACTGATTGACCCTCGGTGACCTTTATTGCTTCGAATCGCAACCAAAAGAAGAACACCATTGCGTTGAACTGTCTTCAACTGAAATCTTTAAAGCAATACATTTTTTAGAGTCTGACCAAATACCGAGTACATAATTAGGACTAGATTACTACAACATGCGTATAATATAATATAATGACTGCACTAATTCCTGTTGTTAATTCTTATAATAATGATTATCAATTTTTATATTTTTTGTCGTAGCGCCTATATATTTTTAACACATTTAATTAATTTAAGAGTTTGCTGAATAAATTTAAAAGGATATATTTTAATACTCTATTAGCATATATTAAAATGGTAGTCATAGCACTAACAAACCGAACATGCAACATGCATAAAAGAATAGTATTTTTTGTTTTAATTTGATTTATTTGCATCTCATTAAACATTTTAGTTTATGATACAGAAAGCTATAATAGCATAAATAATACAGTCATATGGTTAATCGCATTCACGACGGATAATCACCTTAGATTAAGATTTCCATATTTCCAATCCCGAAGAATGAGCTGTGAATTTGACTGTGCAAAAATAATCGACGAATGTCCAATTTGCTTGCAACCCTGCGCTGGTTGGCCTCCCATACCTTTGCCTACATACTTGACTTGTGAATGGTTAACTGCCAGCTCTTCCAGTATATTCATTAACCCAAAGTTCACATGTTTCAAGCAACCAACAAAATTACTACCCAATATTAAGCCTAGTATAATTTTAAAAAGACAACATTGATGTTATAAACATATCCATTAAAGGTGTTATGGATATATACTAGTTATGATAACAAATGCAAATGGTGTCGACAAGCAAACATTTGTAAATATTTCACAGATATTATATATATAGGTTGATGGTAAATTACGGACATACCCTCATAACCTCTGAGTACTGGTCCACCGCCAATATAGACAGTCTGTCCTAGGTACAAGTAGCTAGGCTGAGGCAAAGTTTCGTTTCTATAGTAAGCTATACCATCTGAGATTCTTGTCAGTTCCAGTGAAATGTAAGTTAATTCGTGTTGTAGCGTAAATTCATACCAACTATATCAATAAAAAAATAATACTTAGTTATTATCTCTTTATTTCTTCAATTTTTCTTTATATTAGAAATACATTGTTTTTTAAAAACTGGCATGATATGATTTGCTTTATGTTGAGCAACACACGTGTTTTCATTTTGTGTAACATTATCGTGTTTAAATCGTAATAGTCAGGAATTACAATTACATTCATCAAATTACCTATAAGCCTACTTTTTATAGCTTTGTATCTTAACTGAACATAAAAGAACTGTTTTCTAACCTGTTATCATTAACTTCAGTCTCAGTAAAATGATAATCCAGGGCTTTATATCCAAAGTTAATAGAAGCTTTCAACGTGCCATTAGTTATCTCAATAGCGACATAGTTGATTCCAATTGAGAAACTATGACCGTAGACTAGTACTCCAGATCTCTGCTCGTGTTCTATCTGAAATAAATACACGCATTCTAGTTTAGATTATGTAACCTATTCATTTGTTTAGATTGTTTAGGTTTTGTTAATACAAAATACAACTTGGTCAACGTAAAAAGATCTAGTACAAAAAAATTAAAGCCATGACATTTGTGGATGAAATTGATAAGTCTCTGGCCCTAGACTTTGGCCTATCTTTCTGAAAATCGTAGCCGATAATACGCTATGCAACAACACATTTGCGCTTGAATTGTGATGACATTTGTATTGAAAGTCTGGAATACTGCTGATAACATACAAACATTGTTTAATTTAATTGATATAAGGTTTTGTCTTTTATTCTATTATAAAAAATAATTAAAAGAGGATCCTTAGGAACTCAGTTTTCAAGTATATCTACAGAGAGGGCACATGGTGGAATAAACATTTTGTTTACCTTAAATGTAAAATGTATATACAGCCTATCTGTGTACGTATTTTCCAAACGTGTTCCTACGGTGAATTCTAAATACTCATCGCCGTTTAAGGTAACGATAATATCATCTAAAGGAAAATATAATTGATGAGTCAGGATAAAAAATGGCTAGTGTCGACAGGTAGTACAGAATGAGTAATAATATTATCGGTTTGGAAATTGTAGTTTAATTTAAAAGGAAAACAACCACATTATATTAACTGCAGTATCGGTAGGCTTGCTTTACAAATTATGTTAACATATATGAATGAGATTATAATGTAACTGTAAGGCAGACGTGATGACATAAACAATAGGTTTGTAACTCGAACCTGGAGTTTCACAGCTCCAACCAATAAATGTAGTATGTCTGCAGTCACATATTGTCCTTGTATACTCATTTATACATTTCCCGCCATTTTTGCATTGGTTTTCCACATCACACTTGTTGATACAGCCTCTTTGAACTAAATCTGTGTAATATGAATTGAGAATAGTAAGTTGAACATAATACGTAGTTAAAAGCAAATAGGTAGCTCATAGTTATTCATAGAATGGTCACATAATTTTAGAAGATTCGAAACAATTAAAAAGGGTAAATGGTGGTATAAACAGACAGACATGAACAGCAACCAATGACAATGGATCGTAAGCTTTTGTTTAAATACTTTAAGCAAAATAAACAAATGAGTATGGTTGTTTTACTTACTACTGCTGTTATACATACTAAACGTTTTAAATGCTTTCGAGATTAGCAACTTCGGCGTTTCAATACATCCAACAAAGTATGTAAATCTTCTATTTCCTGGCGTCTCAACATATTTCCACAAACCTGAAATAAAAGCAAGTAAGACTGTCATATAGTGTCTTCTGTCGTTAAATAGTTTTGAGCGTTTGTCATCGTCTCGTCGGAATAGTTTCAATTGCTTCTCGTCGCAACTTTCGAGATTTGTCGTCGTCACACTAGTTTAGAGTGCTTTTCGTCGTCGCAATAGTTTCGAGCGTTTGTCGTCGTCGCAATAGTTTTGAGTGCTTCTCGTCGCAAGTTTCGAGCGTTTGTCGTCACAATAGATTCGAGTGCTTTGCGTCGTCGCAATAGTTTCGAGTGCTTCTCGTCGCAAATTTTTATCGTTTGTCGTCGTCACAATAGTTTCGATTGCTTTTCGTCGTCATAGTTTCGAGTGCTTGTAGTCAGCCAGTTATCCCTCTTTGTAATTGGCCTATTAGTTTTATAGCCAAAATATGTGTATGCAAAATGTGGCGTTACGTCTCCGTCTTCGTTTAAAATTTGCCTATTATAACGCTCTTTTTCATGTGCAAAAAACTGAATTTGCGTGAGAAAGTATTAAGAGTTTACGTACCTCCAATGAATACGTAAGACGACATTGACAATTTACCAAACGTCTCCCGTGCATCACCCACACTGTATGCATACAGATATTTTTCTGGTGCTGTTTCATCATCAAGTGAAAAATACAATAAACCGTTTGACTTCTTTTCGTATGAAACTGTATGCCAAACATCGTCATTTAAAGCTTTACCTAAAGAGATGCTTTACCAACAAAATGTTAATCAAAGTTACGAATATTTAGTTATTAGTACTAAGACTTTAACTAAATAAAACGAGTTGGAGCTCGAGAATTGTTTGTTCATGTAAGTTACCACATTGAGTTAATTGGCCTTTCTGCTCAAAGTTTTAGAAAAGATGGAATGTATGCACAAACAATGTATTGATCAAATTTGATTTACCTTTCTTCATATTCATTGTAAACATGGGTAATACGAACTTCCCCGTTGATTAGCTCCATCCAGAGGGCGTATTTTGGTTCTGTAAGGTCGCGGAATTCATGATAATACAATAGTGCATTGACCTCCACTGTCTTGAATCGAATCTGAGCACCGTGTTCATCTTTCGGTATCCATGGTACGGATATTTGGGCAAAAGATTGTTGAGGATTTATAAAAGTATATAGTCCATTTTGTTGTTGACAGAATACACGGGCGATGAGATTAAGTAATATAAAGGTTACAAATATAGAACTTGATCGCATATTAGTGCTACCTGTTAAAAATGAAATGAATCGTTGCATATAATACAGTCACTCAAAGGCCATTGAAATCACTAAACTTCTGTATGGAATTGAATATTGAAAGATACACAGTATTGTCGTCAATAACAATATGATTTACCTTCTGGTATTATTAAGATACACAGTAGTGCCGTCAATATCAATAGGATGTATTAAGATAACGTGAATTGAAAACCATTGACGTGTATTCTAAGGTTTAAACTTACTTTTAATATGATTTTGATCATCTGAGTCTTGCTCAATTACCACCAGAACGCTAATAATATCATTACAGTGTGCATGCTCTGCAGTGTGAACAAAATGGACTATGATCTTTTTTGTGGTTGTTCAATGATTATATCTTGTTTAGTTAGCACTTTATTGGTACCAATACGATATTTCGTTTACATATTTATTTAATTAATCTTAATTTAAATTTAGTTTCCCGCGTTAATAATAATAAACACAAAGGTCTATATATATTTAAGTTATATTAATCAAAGAGTCGCAAAAATGATTTTCCAATCCATGTTACGTTGAACCTTAACACACTAGACAACAGATCACTTACACAAATACAGTACAAACGTTAAACTTAATAATATTAAACATTATATAATAATAATGGACGAAATGGAAAATATATGTGACCTCTGTACAAAGTAAAATATTGGTAATATTATAAAAAGTTAAATCTCGTGATATCCATGCGTCACAATAATGTGTAGTTGTTGTTATTACCAAAGGCATTTGTAGGCTGTATATTATAGTGAGTGTACACACTGTGAGTGTGCGGTATTTGTGCACCCTTTCAGCTTACGCACTGGCCCATAATGGCCTCTTTTATAATACATAGATTGTTAAGCATTAAACTCAACTGACGTCAGTTACTAAGAAAATTAACTCAAATCGTGCACTATATTATGACTAATGATTTTCTCGATCTACCAGTTGATCAGTATTACATGGTAAGTTTACATCTTAAGTATATAGTTTATATTTGTGTATTTCAAAGTGCTTAAGTTGGTTAATTAAGGCATACACCATGATTAAGGATGGATCGGAGGAATTAGTAATTCTTTCATGATTAAAGGCAGGTTAGGTATCAATCCCGTAAGTTGTGTAATTTAATCAACATCCGGGTACGAGAAAAAGTACATCGAATTATGTTTAATAATAATTAATGTTTTATTAGGTGTCATATTTAATTGGAAACCTGTGTTGTTAACAACCCGTCATTGATTATGATATTAAGCCTACATTGTGTGTCGTCTAATTAATTTTGCTTGTGCTCGCAATTTCTGTTTATTAATTTTTTTTTATTATAGTTGCCGTTGTTGTCTAAGATTCGATAAGGCCTATATAATTTGAAATAAAGCATAAATTTTGTTGTTAAGTAATAGTATACACATAACAGATGTCTATGAGTTGGATGGTGACAATATGAGTTGAAAAATTGCGTGGTCTATTGTTAACGATTCTGAGCCGAGTTGAAAATCAACAAAAAATCAATATATTGTACCGAAGAGTGTTAGCTAAACTCTCTGCAATTTCCTTCTGGTTGTTTTAATTTATCGTTTTGACTTTTATAATAATTTACAGGAGGTTGAGTAACTAGTCAATACAGTGTGATACAGTTGGTTATAGTCATAACTACGTGTTCATGATTAAGCAGATTTGTTTCATATAAAATATAAGTATAAAAGAAGGTTTTTTTTTTATGACGTGTAGAGAAGATATACACTCTTATTAATAAAAACATGTTTGTTGTTCATTGCAGCTTAAAGATGTCTGCTGGATCCAGGAAGAAGATACTTAGTGCCAATTTAAGTTTTTGGTACATGGTTATTACCATAATATTATTCACCAAAGCGCATGGATGCATCATTGTGGATGGTGTCTGTGATTGCAGAAATCAAGATCTTATAGATATTGATTGCACCGGAGCAACAACAATACTATTAGAAAACAATGATCTGTCACGAGATAGTTGGCCAAGTAATCTTAATCTTTCAACGACAAACATCGTCAATGTTTCATTGTCTGAAAATGAACTTACAGAAATACCAACTGACTATTTGCCAGTTAATCTAGAAACGCTGATAGTATCTAACAACAAAATTGAACGTATCAAGACCAATCAGTTATCAGCTTTTAAGAAACTGAAAGTTCTAAAGATGTCAAATAATAGTATTTCAGAAATTGATGTTGATGCATTTGATGGACTTTGTCATTTGAAAGAGCTTATATTAGATGGAAATAGATTGAGGAATTTGAAAAACATAACTGCTGCGGTCAGGAAAGCACCCATGCTGTCTATAGTGAACTTATCGCAAAATAACTTTAAACATATTTTCATACCAACAGATTTAGAACATCTCCAAGTTTTAGACTTTGGAAACAATATGATATCTGATGTGTCTTTTTTCAGGTGCACATATAATCTACCAAACCTGAAATTATTAAACCTTAACAACAATAACTTAACATCATTTCCAAAATCGATTGTGGACTCACTTCAAGATACAGACATTATGCTTGTAGGAAACCCACTCCGATGTGACTGTGATGTACTGTTACCACTTGTTTCATTTAATACTACAGGTGTAACATGTATGCGAAATTATACCGAGGTTAACATGAACACCATATTGGTTCAAAATTGTCAATTTGAAGTTGACATGGAAACACAAAGTAGGCGTACAGTGTATTCTACAGGTTTAATCCTTTCTTCTGCTAGTTACGTCGGTATGCGATCATGTTCTGATGAACAATATTGCAGTAGATTTGTTGATTCAACAATAGTAAATGAATGTGACGAGATTACAGAGATTTGTTGGGATTTACCAGACAGTTTGTGTGAAGAGACAGACGACTTGATACATACAACGGAACTTGGATATCTTAATTTGACTGAAGCAAGTCAGTTCAGTTTGAATGGTTATTACAATTACAAGGAATATCATACTTGTCATGAGATACACTTGTACACCATTAATGGTCGAGTTTATTTAAACAAAACAAATACAATAGGACATAAGAAAAACTGCGGATTCGTCGCTACACCCTGCAGCGATGCTAAAGAGGATAGTTTTGAGGGATGGAAAATTGTTGTTATCACTGTTTCTATTGCAATAGGGCTATCTATAGGCTTACTTGTAATTATGTTTATATGCAGAAGAAAACAACAAAAGTCTACATTGGAAAGAGCTGAAGGAGAGGTCAAAGGTCAAGATATAAGTTCACAATATAACAAGAAAAGTGTTCCTCATTATGTAACAAATGGATATCTAAGATTAAACGAGGTTGCATCACAATCTGTGAATCACGTGTATGACGACTTAATGTGGAATGCACAAGAAGCCGAATCGCAAGGATATGCACCTTTGTTAGTAGACACATACGGGTATTTGATAGTCGAATCCAGAAACACGTCAGTTCTTGATAAACGGAATGGATATTACATGCTTCTTCCTCAAGAATCAAAAAACGAAATTCTTGTCGATATGGAGGGCTACTTAAGTGTAAACCTACCAATGCAAACAGTAGACCAGGGATATGTCTGTGTAACATTACGAAAAGATCAAGGTCATTTAGGTCAACTGATTTCAGATCCAAATATGTACATAAAGCTTGAGAGAGAAACTGACGATGAGACTCACATGTACGAAAAACTTATAACTGCATGGAAGCTTCTTAAATTTTGGCAGAATAAAGAGGAAGAACATTGCAATCAAAACTGAACAAAAGCAACAATGTTTTAATCATTGCATTATACTTGTTTTAACAGATACATTTTTTTGTTAGATTTATCATGGAGTAATACATACAAACAGGAATAGTAATAGAATACATTCATTCATTTTGTAAATCATTTTGTCTATGAATCCATCCGTTTTATTTACGGTACGTACTTAAAGAGGAAGAATACAAAATTGAACAAAAGCACTTTTATTAAAAATGTTTTAATCATTACATTATACTTGTTTAACAGATACATTTTTTAAATTAGATTTATGTGGTTAAACAAACAGAAATACTAGTAATAGAATAAATTCATCCATGTTGTTAATCAGTCTATAAATATCCATCCGTTTTGTTTACGTCTGTACTTTAATTATATAAGAATTGACATTGTATTTTGTAGACAAGTTTTATAAGTTTATCAATCAGCATGAATCACTTTCTTTACAATCGTAATAATGAAGTTTATAATCTATGGTGGCATATTTCCAAATATCGCTCCTCATTTAACTGGTTTCGCCCTGCAATATTAATTACAATTATCTCATTTCGTACCGCCCACTCCTAATAATCCATTATCGCTAATATGTTTATTTTTATTCTGTCTTCAGTGTTGATTAATCAACGAATAGTACTTTACTTAATAGAAATTTACTAATTTTAGCTAATGAATGTGTATTTGTCGGTTTGTCTGTAGTTTACCGATACCTTAATTAATTGCGGCTATGTTTGCCATTTTGAATGATCATCCATTATAGCCTCGAAATTGAGTCCAGATTTTAATGAAATCATCATCTATATATAAGATTATTGTAAATAAACAATTTGTGTGTACTCTTTGTTCACTGTGTTTCTACTTGCCATTATCATCCTGTCAATTAGACTCAAACCAATGACGTCGACATGTCGTGTTTTACAAGTCTGACGGACTTATACCTGTGAATCTTGTCTGGACTGACGAGTAAAAGTTTCTTAGATTCCCACCTTTTCTATTCATATATATTTTCTTATTTAAAAAATTGTTTTTAATCTCCATTGTGTTACATTTGGCACAAGGGGACCAGCCAATAGACAGATTGTTTTGGTTATTAGCTGTTGCACCAATAGGAATCAAATCTACGACTGTTTACTGTAAATGTGGTGTGCGACTGAATATGACTTTTTATTTAACCCTACACCGACAATGGACCTTCAGAATTGCTGTGGTGGTGATATGTAATACACAATAGATTGCTATACGGTCACGTTCATTTGAACAAGTACAGTTACCTGGCCGAGTTGGACAACAAATATACCTAAAAGTAATGACCATGCATCGGTTGATTTGATTGGATGCTTGTTGAATCAGGAAATAATAAAAGATATTTGATTCGACCTTGATTTGGACGGAGGATTGCGATTACATGCACTCATTCTCTACACTCCATTGTGATAAGGTATTACTATATTGTTCACTGATCAGAGGCTGTTTTATTTGTCGATTCACTCAACCTGAATTTAGTTCAAAACACCATTCCTTGGGTATTGTGTGTTATACCGTATTTTGTAGTTGTGTGAAGTTGTGGAGATGCGTTGGCAGGCTCAATCACAGTGGGTTATTATATCGATATTTCTTTTCACGGTGACTCCGTCTAACACCCAATGTGAGTATGATTATACAAATTATCTGAGTATTGCATAAGACACTTGGTTTACCTCATTTGCCTGATATATAAATAAAAATGAATAGGAACTCCCTGTTACAGGTATGTATGTATAAACGATGACGTAGGCCTGGTTTATACTGTGATTATGGATGGATAAAGTGCTAAAAACACAAGTAATAGTAGTAGTGATGTTGTGTGACTGATTCTGAGAAGAAATCACTAGTTTACGATGCGTCTTGACTGTTTAAAGAATGTAGGCCTAGGCATACGTGTTACGGATTCACTATGTTTATACAATATTTATACTGTTGTTACACGGTGGACCGAATGATTTACGTCAGTTGTTACCGTACCGGTATTTACTGAACTGATGTGTATAGAGTTTTCTACAAATGTATTGACTATTAAACATATAACAATATTTAACATCTTGTAAGTGATACGTTGGAATTAAATGCAAATTATTGTTATACCATTCTCCATGATATTATTTATATTGATATATTAATTGTCGGCAGAGTACGGTAATTCTAATAGAAAGCCATACTCTGGAAGTTGCCTCCCCATCGCAAATTGATTAGACCCTAGAAAAGACGATATAAACATATGAACGTTATGATGCCTAATATGAATAATTCCTGATTATGCAAATGTGTGTTATTCGGGTGGCTGCTTTGCATTACAGGCACAATTTATTTAAACCAACTTTGTCCTTTCTCATGTTATCCAGGCAAATATGATACAAACATTTCATTCATGTGGCTTCTTTACATATGCCTTATATTTTAACCCAACTTCGTCTTGCATGATACAATGAATATTACAACCAGGTGGCTGCTTTACATAAATATACATATGTATATCCTTTCCCCTCTCATGATTCAAGAGTAGACATAAGACACAAGATTCATCAAACTTAAGTAACACACACTTTTCTCTTATTTGAGATAATACAGTCTGCATATTATTGAATTCCAAACACTAAAAAAACATGTGAAATGATCATTGACTTTAGAAAAGATAAAACATAACATAGCTAAGATTGGTGATTATAGGATCAATATAGTTTCACAGTGTAAATATTTAGGTACTGTCTTGGACGATAAACTTAATTGGACCTCCAATACAAAAAAAAAAGGACAGAAACGATTGTACATAATGCACCAATTACGTCAATTTAATATTGATCCAAAAAATAATTATAGCATTATATTATAATTCGACGATATCCATTGTGATTTATTTTTGTTTTATAATCTGGGGCGGCAGCCTTACAGCTAATGACATGGGTCTCTTAGAGAGAATTCGTAAAAAATCTTTTTTTTTTGTCTTATGTAGGATCGACCCACTTTTATTTCTTCATCAATAAAATGTTCGTTTACAATGCATGAATTCGTAAAAAATCTAATAAAAATAGCAAATTTAAACGACATCAAGTCTAAATATGTTGCGATCCTTAAAATGGTAGAGCGTATACTCATACAACCGTCTCATCCCTTATTTTTGGAATACGAAATTTGTCCGTATTAGATCTCTTTACACTCGCTGGTAGATATAGAAAGTCTTCCGGACTCCATAACACTATATAACAGCAAAACATCTAGATAAGATTAGTATAACTATAAACTGTGTTTCACTGTAGGCATCATGACAATGTGTTGTTACTGGAATCTTTTGCCTGTATGCCTTTGTATCTTTTGATGTGTTTTTTATTATCGTATTGTTTATGTTATATTTAATCTTAAGAGCTTTGTCTGTGTACAAACAAGATTTAAATATTTTATATATTTGGTAATAAATGCTGTGCAAGCAGCGCATTCATCATTATTTTGTTTTGTCCTTCAGCTTTGGTAGGCGAGGTACCGTTCATAGTAGGTCTTTATCCTCCATAAAGGATATCCGTCTATTTGTCTGTCATAGTATTAAGTCGGATTAGTTCAATAAACATGTGAAAACAATTTTCCAACATTATTAAAAATGTAAACAAAATAGAAAAATGGAAGTATAATGATATATTACAAAAACAAAATCAACCAATAAATTGGAAGACTGACGAAGTCCGGTAGAGGGTAGGAATTATAGTAGGCCTATCAATAAAGAGGAGAAAGCTGATAATGTGTGCTGTAAAGTTATGTCATTAATGTACTGTGTTCATTTCATCCTGATATACAGGTGCACTGCATTTTAAATTCTTATTTATCTCCTAAACGTCATTCAAACATTATGATTTCCACCATTTCTTTTCTGTTATGGCAGGATGGTTTGTTAGTGTTAGTGCAAAATCTGCATTTTCCCTTTCCATGTTGTTATTTAACAGATTGTTATCCCGAGTCTACCGGGCTAGAAGATGGTGATCACCAGTTGACTGCTTCAAGTGCTTCTGACAACTCTAATCCAGACAATGCCCGATATGACGTAATACAACCATTGGATTCCCAACAGATATCATGTTGGCAACCTGCTAGTACCGATGTATTTCCATGGATTCAAGTGGACTTTACCCAATTGTACGATATTGGGAGCATTCAGTTCCAAGAGTGCGGTGGTACCGAGTCTTCAAGCTCTAATGTCATACTAAATGGTGTGGAATACAGTCTAGACGCATCCAGTTTTCAACCATTTTTAGATTCAAACGGAGCTTTATTTGGAGTAAGGATTAATGTTTTGGTGTGTGTGTGCATTTTCTAAAGCATAATTCTAGGCCTATGGCATCGTGTGTGGTATTGTGACTTTTTCGATCAATGCTTTCATCTTTATGTTTATTGCATGATCCCATCATCATTTTCACACTGTTTACTATAGACATACTTATTTAATATCCTAGAAGGTTCGTTTATTTAATTATTCCTACGTCATCTGTACGGTTTCCGTTAAGCTTGGCTCCCACTCGGCGGACGCAACGAAAGGACGTTAGCCAACCGTAAGTAATTTGACAAATCACGACGCGTTGTATCATCCGAATTGTCGCTTGTGATTGGTCGACTCGCTTGCGTACTTGCACCTACGTAGTTTCGTTGCTTCCAAGTGGGAACAAAGCGTTTAGGCCTATTATTAACACATACAAGGCCCACTATCTAATTATGTTATTATTTATTTATTTTGTAATGGTTTTCACTATTCAAATTCTATTCTTATTTTGTCCAGCCCGTACGAATTGATTCCTCGCAATTCGAAACACCCGTCGAATTTTGGAAACCGTTCGTAGCACGTCAACTAAAGTTGAATATTGGAAGCGGGTCAAAGTTCAGATTTGAAGTATTTGGATGTGCCCAGACATCTAATGACTGGTGTAAGTTAATGTGTTGTATGTCATTTAACCTAAGTATAGGAATATCACTCTTTTGATATTTTCATATGCATATGCTGTCTGAGTTGGCCTTTACATACTGTATAGGCATATGCGTTAGGTAACTTGTAATGGCGGTTGTATAACTTTAGCAATGAATAATCTTTATTCCAACTGTGAACTATACAATAGCATTGAAAGCATTGAAAGAGTTGACGATATAACAATGATGACGAAAGGCACATGCGTTTCTTGTTACGTCATTATAGTTACGTCACTAGGCTACTGTACGGTAATGTTTCGATTGTAAGGGTTTGTATTGTAAAAAATGGATACGGTATAATTTGATGTGTAATGTAATTCTTTTTAAAATCAATTGTTTTTAAATTAGATTGTGATGGCGGAGTTATAGATACAAACGTTTCAGGTAAAATAACTTATTTATTGTTGCGAATCTTAATAGGCCTATATGTTTTTTTTTCTCTTTTGTGGCGTGAACCACCACCTTTATTCTTTCATAGCATAATTAAATACATTACAAATAAATCAGTAATATCTGTCTTCATATGTTCTTTCTTTAATTATATTGTTTTCCGTTAATATTCTACATTTTTCTTTATATTTTTCTGCTCAAAAAAAAATATCAGTAATTTTTGTAAATTTTAGTTTTTCACATATTGTTTCCAATATTATCCTCCTGCTTTCATGGTTTGTTATTATTCACATTGTACACAGACAATATACATACCGTATTGTTTCATAGGCCTATATGTTAGCAGTAGGCCTGGTTCTACAAAACTTTCCAATGTCCTAGTAATTATAAGAAATACATTTTAAGCAGATCATTACAGCACGTCAACTAAAATAGGATGGCATACGACTGAAGATTCGATTTCAAACCATCCGCAATTACTTTAATTGTGATGTTGGTATACAGTATAATCGAATTGAGATAATTTCTCCACGCCTTAATTAACGTTCAATGGTATTGATCTTTAACTTTATAATAGCAATGAAAACAATGAAGTGTAGGCCTAATTAAATAATTATGAAGTTGATTGTTATTTAACATTTGTGGACGACGACAGTGTCGCCAATTGAAATAATTGAATTAAAATGGAATATAATTTATTAAATTAACGTAATAAATAAGTAATTCATAAAGTAAAATATTCTAAAATACTGGGCTTTAGAATCAAATCTATCTTTATTTATCCTCTCAATAAAAACAAAACATGAAAAATAGGAGAATCTTTTTCTCTTTTTTTTTGCTCTTTCTTTTTTTAAAAACATGCTTTTTAGATTTGTTTAAATTATTAAAATAATTTTTCTATGAGCGTTTACCTTGAAATCAAACTGATTTTGCTAAATGTTGTTTTTAACATAGATGGATTGGTTTGCCCGTATTCTGTGACGGTGGATCTAGAACCTTCCACCTATGCTGCTGATTCAGAACTAACTGGCAACGAAGCATGGCGAGCAAGTTTTAATGCGTCTGGAGGATGGAGACCATCGTCTGCTAACGATGACACTCAATGCTTATACATATCATTTCCATACAGATTGAGAGTTGAAGGAATTCTTGGACAATTTAACGGACGAGAACAATTGAATGATCATTTTTATTTTCAAAGTTCATATGATGGTAGTTCATGGAGCAGAAGTAAAAATGTATGTAGTCCAAACAGGAACAAAGTTTTTTGTTCTACATATATTAAACGACTGTCCTTTTTAATAGATCCCTCCTTTTCTGGAGGATTTTTTGAATAACTACATTGGATTTAATGTGAAATCATTACATTTTTAATAACACTGTAATACAAATGTGTGATAAGAAAGTTATGTACGATTGTGTATGTAAGTCATGGTCGTAGTACTTTGTAATATTCTTGATTATCATGATTTTAGTTTTTACAGATTCCTCATGGAGCAATTCCATTTGATTAATAAGTTGTATACATACTGTATTGTATTGATTATAGATATTGAGCAGTGACGTAAGTGGTTGTACCAGGAGAACGTATTTCGATATTCCTGCGATAGCGCTACAGGTTCGTGTATGCTGGGTGTCACCTTCACGCTTGTTCTCTGGAAGACTTAGCGTGAACTTACTTGGATGTTTATATACAGGTAAAATTATTTTGCTGGGAAAAGTGAAGAAACTGGAGAGGTTGAAAAGGATAATGATGGTGATGACATGACTGATGAATGCAATGACGTTGAAGAAGATAATGATGTTGACAAAGATGATGACAAGGATGATGATTATGACGATTAAAGTTATTTATTTGACTTTTTCTCAAACTGTTTCAGATTGTTTGACTCCTCTAAGAATCAATCAACAACAGAGGAATTTTAATGCTCTTATCGCCACCTCAAGTAATCAAGATAGCCGGCATGACGGAGTATCCTCAGCTATTGATGTTATAGGAAGACTTGGTCTTGGTTGGATCCCATCTTCTTCCGATGGCAGTCAGTACTTTGAAGTTTTTATTAGTGATCCACATATAATATACGCTTTATTACTACAAGGTTGTTCCTCAGAAGAGAAATGGGTCTTGTCGTATAAACTTGGTTACCAAAGGCCTTTGAAAATTTACATGCAATTTTTATATGAAAATGACAATTACGCACCTAAACAAGTGGAACAGGTAAGTTTTACAAGAGTTTTAACAATTTTGGTTTCCCATATTTTAAATGTTGTTACCTTAACCCAAATGCTTATAGACAACTTTTGATTGAAGGTTTATGAACCATTAGTGTGACTATGACATTTTTGTTGGAGAATTTTTCTTTGGTGTCAAACCGGGTAAAATATTTTGGTGACCTGAAATTTCGTGAACTCTCAGTTCAAATTTCTACAAAGGCAGCCTAATTATATAATACAATTTGCTTTTTGTGTTAGATATTTGAAGGTAATATGGATCACAATAGTATAGTGAAGAACATCCTGCCATATTCAGTAACCAGTGATATCCTACGCGTCATACCGGTCACGTGGCAGAATGATATATGTCTACGACTTGATGTCATCACTGGTATTAAAGCAGGTAACAAATGTTCTATTCAGAGTGATACTTTCTTTGATTTCATTTGTTTAGTGTCTCAAAAACTTAAGCATTACAGACATCGATTACCATTATAAATAAACCATTATAAATTAAAATGCTAAAAAGTGTATCTACCAATTATAAGATTCGGAATCTTTTTTTTTTTCGTTTTGTTAAATTATGACTATTGAAACTGTTATAGGGCCTATTGTAATAAATTCAATTTGAATAAAAAAGAAAATATAGGAAATGATTAAAACATGAACCGGTACGGGCTTTACTACTTTGAATATTACTCTAAGCGCATTGACAAAAGTACTAAATTCTTTAATATATTATACTTTGTATATAAATTCACCATTCAACCGTATCCTAACAATTTCTGATTATACTAATAAAAATTAATAACATTATTGCTAATAATATTATTATAATTTAATAACTTACATAACAATGGATGTATTTATTTGTAATAGATTGTTTAACGCCAATTGAACCAATAAGTATTGAACAAGTGAGTGCCACTAAGGAGGACATTAATTACCCATCATCATACGTGTTTACAAGCTGTTGGTTAGGCACCGAATTGGATGATCAACCTTTTGAAAATTGGCTACAGCTTGAATTGTATCAAGACTACCTTATTACAGCAGTCAATTTTGACTGGATAGAATATGAGGCAAAATCTGGGTATGAAACTAAGGCTTATCGTATCAGTTATAAGTCAAACACTCAAGAAGAATGGCACTTATACATAGATCAAGATGCAAATCAGGTAAATACTAATCAACATTCAAGCTTGGTACAACATTATTCAAACTGCCTACGTCATTCCATTAACCAGTAATATCATATAATTAATGTAACAAAATCTTTATAAAATCATTATTATTATTTATTGATAGATGAGTTGAGAATCTCCAATAAAGTCGCAATTTACTTATATATAATCTACTTATAATGTACAGTACTTATAATTAAGGTATGCGTCTGAGGAAGTGTCGGTTAGGTGTGTTCTCGAGGAAGTGTCTGTGAGGTGTGTCTGGACTCTGCTGAGACTGTAGTGTATATTAGCTTCTGTTCATTAGCACAATGTCATTATATCAGCTTACAGCTGATCTTATGTTGATTGATAGTATCTTAATGATAGATACTGTTGTCAAATCTCTTCATTAATTTTATGTTGGTAAAGGTTTAGGTTAGATAAACGGTGTTCTTGAGGGAACTGGTTGGTTGTAATATTCACGAAAAACATCTGGTCAGTTTTTAGGGCAAATTGGGGAACTTATATTAATGGAATAACTGTAGTTCATCTAAACCTAGGATTTATGATTATTAAAAGAGTATAACTATAGCTGTCGCAGGGACTTTTGTTTAAATTCTGATATTACATTTCTGATGTTTTGTGTCACTATAACACTTCTATTATTTTTGTTATAGAATATCACAACGTATGATTATCTGGAACTAGATCACCCTTTTACAGCAAACACATTAAGGATTTCATTAGGATTCGGATGTTTGCGTATAAATAGCATATCTGGATTCGCTATAAAGGGTGTTCAACCCCCAAACTGTAGGTTGCATCATTTGCATTTATTTCTTCAGCATAATTTACTATATACAAATAACCTATTTTCGATTTATTATAAATGGTATAATTTATTGTAATAGATTGTGAAGGCAGTGTGGAAATGGAAGATCAGTTTTTAAGTATTTATGGTAAGTATACCGTCCATTGACACCGCTTCGTTCCAGCGTTTTGAAGCTTCCACATGAGAGCTCACCGGAACAGAATTCAAAAGAGCACGAGTAAAAAGAAGAATAATTTTAAAAACTTTTAAAAATTTAACAAGAGAACCAAATTAAGAAGTAAAAGATGTTGCAAAGACGAGCAGAAAGAAAGATAAAGGATACAATTATTGCCATAGAAAACCGGTTCACCCGTTGCGAAAAATATGGTTTGTTTAAAGCATGTAGCATGAATTTAACGTTTTGTTTTGTCATTTACTTTTCAGACGACTGTCCATTTCCAATTGGACTTGAGTCTGTAAAGGTAAAAGAAAACCAGCTAACAGCTTCTTCTTCTATTGATGTCTATCACTCTCCTAACAGTGGACGTTTGAATCATTTATATGGCTGGCAGGCCGAATTCAACAACCAAGAGCAATGGTTTCAAATTCAGTTTGACCAACGAGTGATCATGACAGGGTTATTACTACAAGCAAGTGATAACTGTAACTTGAGGAGGTTCGCTTTACAATTTAGCTACCCATCTGTAGACAATAATGAAATGATGTTTTATGATTATAAAAATATGATGAATTCCATTCAAGTAAGTACTTAAGTAAAGTTATTTAAATATTCGAACCATTTATAGCATGATTCTTTGTACTTCAGTCGTCCTGTATTGTCATTACAATATTACTCTTAAGAATATTGTAAACATTTTTCAGAATAAATTGATAAGAAAAGAAAAAAGCATACACAATAAACAAGTGAAAATTATGAATGTTGTGTGAATGCGTTTTAGATTGATTTAGATTAATAACATAATCGTACAATCAAACTCGTAATATAAAGCAGTTACAGTTACAGTTATGAGATTAGTACTTGATTGTTACTTTACTGAATAAGTGATGTTCAAATAAATTGCATCTTTTAATTAATTATGTAATATTATGAATATTATCTAGGAGTTTATGGCGTCCGATAGCGTTAACTGCACTGAACGAGTGCCATTAATACCGTATATTCGTGCCAATTATTTAAAAGTATTACCATTGGAATGGGATAACTGTATTGGGTTACGAATGGAAGTCCTTGGTTGCAATGACAAAGGTTAGATATACCATTTATTATTTACTGTAATTGTAAACATCAGAATAATCTTGGTATATAATATAGTTATATTTTAATTTACGCAGAGTGTGACTCAACAGCTGGGATATCATCTGGTCAGATTGTCGATAACTCGTTCACTGCATCTTCAGCTCTAGACGAAAACCATCTCCCATCAGCTGTTCGTTTGGATAGCCTCTCTTATTCAGTATCATGTTGGAGGCCGGCTGTATCTGATGACCAACCTTGGATACAAGTGTTCTTTCCTCCTATGACTATCCATGGCATCGTTATGCGAGGATGTGAAAATAATCTTTGGGTTGAAAAGTTTACGCTTCGCTACTCGTACGACAACGAACTTCCTTTAGCTGTACTAGATTCAAATGGATTTATCAAAGTAATATTTTTTATTTTAACACATCAAATAGTAAAGATTAGTTTCCGACTTATCCTTTAATTTATGTTTCACTACACCCTTTGGAAATTTGAATGTTCATCTAACGAATAACTTAATGAGTAATCAGAATAAATAGGCCTATGTTGTATTTCCTTTTCTTAGGAATTTTTAGCAAACGTAAATTCCTACGATTTAGCCTACATTGACCTGGGTACAGTACTTGATAATGCCGTCAGTCTGACTATTCGTCCAATACAGTGGTCTGGTGATATCGCCATGTCGTTCGAGATAGTAGCTTGCGAATATAAAGGTAGGTATTCAGTATTACTGAATTATTCGTCAAAATTATACAATTGTTTGGTAGCAATAGAAAGAAAACCATTTTAAATAAAAGTTTACTTAGTTCTTATTAATTAATCGTAAAGGCAATTAGGCCTAATTGTTAATTTCAACAACAATCGTCTTTGTTTGTCTTTTGTTTTTCTCTTTTTCACCCAACTTCATTAAAGCGCATTAAGTGTCTGTGGAACGTGCTATACAAATGAATCAACATCAGCATCTGTGTTGTATTCACGACATACTGACAATACAATCATTATTCAAAATACCTAACCTAAATAAATAATTGAATCCTTCAATATATTTAATATTTGCTAGCATGTTCAGGAAGATTAGGAATTGAATCCGGTGAAATTACTGACGACCAGATAGAGATCATGTGGTCTGGAGCTTCATACCCAGGATCTCTTAGATTGTATGGACCTATTATACACCTTAGAGGCTTAACTTCGGCAGCAACGCGTTATGGTTACTACAGAGTATCATTCCCAGATCTGCATTTAATACATGGTACAATTACACTTACAACTGTCAGTTTTGCAACGCCAGAAGAGTTGTTGTTTTGGATTGAATATATGTATCAAAATGAAACCTTAACATACCAAACAATAAACGGTGAAACAGAGGTTTGCGATTTTACTTTTCTCTTCACAAAATCTGAAACTAAATTTGTTTTGAAATGATTTAGATTAATCCTGGATTACTATAACATTAGGCCTATTACTATCCTGTACTGAAGTGATTACCGGTAATAAAGATTAAATTAAAAAGTAAATTAATATAATGAATATTCAAAACAACATTCAATAATGTTTATATTCACTCCTTTTTCAAAATAAGATTATGAAAAAACTCATCATTGAAATTGGTATTATCATATGTATTTTAAGAACATGTATTTATTAAAAAATTAAACTAAACTATAACTAAACATTTTATGTTGTAGATGTTTCTTGGTGGCGAGGTTCAACTTGTCGAAATAACACATTGGTTTGGTCGACCAATCACCACAAACCAAGTAACTTTCTACACTTCCTCTGGTACATACCTATCTTACTTACAATTTGAACTATTGGGCTGTTCACTGGCGGGTAAGATAACTTTCTTGTTACTATCTACGTAATGTATTTGTTGGTTGTACAGATTCATATGGCCTTCTATGTATACTTTTACACAAGTGGACAGACAGACTGTCACGAATATCAAAGCAAATACGTAATAGATATTTATATTGTAAGTAACTTAACGACATATTTCTATCCTTAGGAATTGAAACGTAATCCATGTTTTAATCTTTTTTGTTTTATGAATAAATACCAATGAATAAATAATAATCAATCTTTAGATACAAAATACGTTTTACAAAAGGCACCAAAACAAATATACATAAGATATATATACAAATGGCTTATAATTATGCATTTAAATCATCGTTTATAAGGGTATTTTTCCTGTTTTAGAAAGAGGCGCCCTTTGTGTTGGAGCTGGCCAAGAAGCATATAACGGCTTTTGCTTCGGAACAGTTGAAAGTAGTGATGAAGCCGCGTGTCATGAAATCTTTTCCGCTGGGGCTCAAAGGGCAATTGTCCGCTCAGAAGATGAAGCACATTTTATTCAAATGTCTAATCCGTTCAGACGTGATACGTACAATCTGTATATTATTGGAGCATCTAGTAATTCTGTGGGAGAGCTTTTGTGGGTAGATTCAACACCGGTACTTTACAGTAATTTTAGAGATCAACCAGTTGTGATAAATGACAACCAATGCGTTGCCCTCGATGATTTAGACAATCAGGACTGGAATCTATTTGATTGTGATGATTACTTATCAGCATCTAGAGCAACTCTCTGTCAGATTGGTAAGATTTTGTACAAAAATGTTAATTATTAGTTAATTATTATTTAGGTTAACCCATACTATAGTATTCAAGAAATAGACATATCATTCTATTATTTGTAAGTAGCTTATATCAGCTTCTGCTTTTACGAAAGTTTTTCGAGAGCTCGATCGAGAGAGTCTTTGATTGACATAGTATCATAAATAAAACAATCATAAATTACTTAATTAAACAATACTACATTAATAAATAATTTACAGATCTTGACGAGTGTGTAAGAGATGACCTGTGTTCACACGATTGTGTAAACACACCTGGAGCATACTACTGTACGTGTCCGGAACATTATTACATTGCAGATGATGGTAGTACTTGTCAAAGTAACTAAATACGTTTTAATTTTGTTTTGTTCACAATACTCCTTTGTTTAGTTTGTGTATTCATTGTAACCTAGTGATACGTAATTTTGTGGTAACACACCATTGACAAACGATGCAAAAGGATTTGCATGCACACTTTCTGAATTATTGCTAATAATTAAAATAAAACTGTATTACAGAATTTATTTTTATTTTAAGATGGGTGTACAATATTGTCAGAAACTATGGACGGCGTAAGATGGGTTAATTTAGATTCAAATAATCAATGTTATACTGTACTTGATGATTTAACAAATGAGATGGACGCTTTGGAAATGTGTCAAGAATTGAATGCACAATTAGCAAATAGTTCATCTGTAAGTAACTTATACGTATGCAGATGATGCTTTTATATTTTAACAAAAATTCCAAAAAAATACCCAGAAAATTGTGTCGTATGATTTAAGTCAATACTAAAATCGATGTCAGGTGATTTTGTCTGTCGAACGAATTCATTGGTACTTACTTACTTACTTACTTACTTTGTCGAACCAATTCATTGGTACTTACTTACTTTGTCTGTCGACCGAATTCATTGGTACTTACTTACTTACTTACCGGTACTTACTTTGTCGAACCAATTCATTTGTACTTACTTACTTACTTTGTCGAACGAATTCATTGGTACTTGCTTACTTTGTCTGTTAGTAGGTACTGATTTTGCCCAAAGTAACACTGGTATTAAACAAACTCATATATTTTATTATTTTTAGATTTACGGATCTAGTACATCTTGCAGAACATCAGATGCCATGACAACGGTTCCTCCAGATTCTGTAGTTGATTGCGGTCTGTATGCTTGTATTAAAGGTGATGTTATTTTAATCAACTGGTATGATTTAGAAAACAATTTAGTTGATTGAACATCCTGTGTTTTCAGAGAATTGAATGAACACGATTAAATCTTTTTTTTTTATTAGAGCAAAAAATTACGGTTATATTCTGTAAACAAAAATTGGATCGAAAATTGTTTACCTGATGAAACTGTAGGTTAAAGCAAAAAAGTATAGTCAAAATGACTGCCAGTCAATGAGTTTGAATTAAATTTAACCGTTTATTTTGGTTTTTTTATAAGTGAAAGCGTTATTTTGTTAGAGTCTCTTCTACGGAACTTTATAAAAACTACAAAATGAAATATTCAAAGTCTGATTTTATTAATGTTCATTTTTCATGTTTTTGGGGTATAATACATCTTTAAATATATTCAATTCGCTGAAACTACATAAAGATGTAACATTTCAATAAATAAATAATGATATATTTTTCTTTCAATTTTTTCAGAATTTACCGTATTGATGTGTTATGACATGAACCCAAACAGTTCAGTGATATTTGATGATGGTTATGGGTTTATAGGATGTTTTCATTTTGCACCTTTCTTTAATATCAACACCAAATGGAAGTTTGAAGTTTGTGTTAATAGCTCAAAATATGTCCAGTAAGTTAGATGATTCTATTAATGATTTGATACCACTGTAGTTTATAATTCTTGTTATTTCTGTTGTGTGTCTATACGTCCTGCATTGTGTCTATACGTCCTGCATTGTGTCTATACGTCCTGCATTGTGTCTATACGTCCTGCATTGTGTCTATACGTCCTGCATTGTGTTTCTTTGTACCATTTAATAGATTGTTATCTTCTCGGGCATTTTCCTCTTCCTTTACTTAATCCATCTATACTGTACTTTCATAGTCATATCTTAACATGTATTCATATTGTTGTATTTATTTGTTTACTATATTATGTTAAAGGAAGAAAATAAGTGCTTTATTGAAATTGAAAATTCAATCTTTATTCCGATTTTCACTTATAGAATAAAACAAAACAATAGCTTAAAACATAGGCCCAAAGGATTAAAGAAAAGAAAATTTGCCTTAAGGTAACTACTGCTACACAATACATTTATGTTCTTAACAAAACGGCAAAACAATTCTAAACATTAACTTTAACGCAGGACTGCTTTAACGTACATACTGCTGTATACTAATACATTTTTGTTACACTTTGTTAGATTATTTGTTTTAGCAAAATATCATTTTATAGAAAGATTATTTACATTATATTGTTTGAAGGTTTGCAAGGCGAAATCAAATGTTGATATAAAGTTTGCGGTACATCACGTATATCAAAGCATATTGATAGAAACGTCGAAAAACTCAACAGTTCGTTTCGGAACTAATATACATGGTGTACCACAAACTTTTTATCAACATAATTCACATTATTATTGAGTAATAGGGTTTCATTATATAAAATTGAAATTTGCTTTTTCATTTCTCGTGTCGATAACAATTAATTAACGAGAGCATGCAGAATGTTTAATTTAGGTGTGCCATCAATAATAACATGTATTGCCACAATGTTATGGCCGGTTTTCGTAGGTCCATCTACCTATTCATCGTAATGTATTATTAATTAGTTGATATTTCAATGAGAATCTTGCTTTTAAGACTCTTGTTGATTGAATAGAACAATATTAATAGATTACTGTACCTCTTTACACAATTATTGCTTTTATCAGAATTTATTTCCGTGAAGTGGTTCTTCGATCAGCAGCAGGTGATGGATCACCAATTTGTATTGACAGCCTGGTTGTCAGTGAGGTATCTAATGGCCGTGGCACCAACATATCAGTAATATGCAATAGCGTTGATGAGTTAACTATTTTAAGTCGATCAAATAAATTAAACATTGTACTCGAAATTGGCGATCTGACAAGTGTTGTTCCTCACAAAATCGGATTTGAAGCATTTTACACAGAATTAGGTAAATATTTCTTATTGTAATTAAATATCTGCAAATATGATATTAAATACGCTTGCATTATCACTATGCTACACCTGGTTTACATTGGTCCAATTAAACTACTCTATCTAATTTAACTTTAATTATTTATTTATCAAAACAGTAGTTATTCGTAAAAAATGCATGCTCAATAAGGATATTACTCGTATCATATAGATTGTGAAAGCGAGGAATGCGACTATGGGTGTGGCGTTGAATCGGTGTATACACAACCCAGCGGATTAATATCAACTCCAAACTTTCCAAGACCAGTTCAAGAGTTTGCAAATTGTCGGTTTGACATCCAAGTCGGAAGAAATAAATATATTGAGATTGAGTTTTATAGTTTTGACATCGCTACTAACGTGGATGGTTCATGTAAAGACACGTTAGAAGTATTAGGTGGAGACTCTGTGAGTTTAACTGGTCAAAGATGTGGATCACTGATGCCAACCGTTAGGTCAACAACCAGTACGGTTTTTATTGAACTTATAACTGGACCTGGTGAAGAAACTAGTGGATTTGAAGCTTCATACACAACTGTAGGTCAGTTGAATTAATGTTATTTAATAAGCAAAACCATAATATGCAATGAGACGTGTTTTATTAATTAATTAGTTCTTATTCTTTAATACTTTAATTCACATCCAACAGCCAGGGCCAATAAAAGGATGTCTTATTAGAATTATTTTGGAATAAATTGTTATAGCCTAATATGTAATCCCAGTTTGGTCATTCATTCGGTTTTAGCAACACTGGAACATTCACCCACTTTACTTGTACATTATATCACTCTCATTAAATACAACATTATAATTGTTGTGGTTTATTTGCTATAGATGTTCCTGGATGCAGAGTTGGTACGAATATGTGTAAAAAATGGGACTGTGACAGTTCAAGTGGTATGATAGCTTCTAGGAACTATCCTCATCCTTACGAACCTGATTGTGTGATGGAATGGAATATATATGTATCTATCGGATCATACGTATACTTTGAAATACTTGATGTAGATATCCTACCCGGAGATGCAGAATGTAAAGAAGATTTTATTAGAATATCTATTAGCGAAGGTGGTACTAACAATGACGACGAAGTCAGGCCAAAGTATTGTCAACAGCCTAAAGATGACGATGCTCCAATAACTTCTCTTACTAATTATTTACGTATAGTATTTGAAACAAATGGAAGAGATGAGGGAACCGGGTTTGTGGCACGCTATGAAGAAAGGAAATTTGAACCAAATTTGATTGATAAGAATGTAACAGGTAAATATCTTGGGGCCGATTATCATAGGCGGGTTCAAGATGTATTTATTTATAATTGAATATTAGATAATAATTTAAACTAGATATAGATCTCATTAATTTTCATAAAACTAAAACTGTTAGTAGTTATGTTTTGGTAGCTAAATCTTGAGGGTTCAAATATTTAGTGGTAATGATATTGATAACCATATCTATTTTAGGTTCTTGTCCACAAGGCTGGAGCAAATACAATGAACAGTGTTATTTATTTCAAACGTCTGACGCATTTATGGATTGGAACACAGCTCAGAAAAATTGTGCTTCTATTGGTGGTAATCTTGCAAGTGTATGTACATATGATGAAATGCAGTATATTCATTCTATAATTATCAATAAGCCAGAAGCTATTGGAGAATACGTTTATATCGGTAAGATCAAATAAACTTGAATTTGAGAAATATTTTAACAGGCATTGCACAACGGATATTTCAATATTTATTTTTAAAATGGTAGTTTAAAGTGCAAAGCTAATTATAAACCCTCCTGTTAGCTATTTTAAGTAAATAGTAGATTTGTTTTTATTGGAAAAGGTTTGGTACGAGAGTCAGCTGGTCGTCAACTTTTTCGTTGGATCGATGGAAGACCAGCCAGCTACATGGATTGGTATTTATCGTCTGTGTAAGCAACTGTATGATTCATAGTAACATTTAGTACAAATGACACTCACTTTATTTCGAAACTGTCCAAATATGGTAAAGCAATTTAACTAAAGTATAAAGGTACAACATTCAGGGATCGAAATTAGTAAAAAACTTGTCACATGACAAACCGCTACAAAAAAAAAACAATACATCAAATCAAATCAATCTCTATTTTCTTCAATAAAATACACATAGGTAACACAAAAGAGTAATGCATTTAATGAAGAAATAAAAACCCAAAAATAAAACCCCAACAATTAATATTATGTCTAATAAGATTTCATAACGGTTTTACTAAAAAGTTTTTTTTTTTAACTGGTCCTTTCTGTTTCCAATTCATTCCACAACGTTGGACCAGACTGCACCTATACATTGAGTCATGTTTAGTGTAGTAGTAACTTCCAATCGTTTAGTATTTCTAAGACTATAAAACATCACAACGATAATTTTGTCAATACAATTTTTTTATTCAGATATACTACCGACGAGTTCGAGTACCACCAACCGGAGAGTAGTAATATCGAATCATGCACTGTAATTGAGATGACGTCAGTGTTAAGAACAGACCAATGGCTAGCTATTGCATGTTCGTTTGAAGGAGGAAGGCATTTCATTTGTGAGCAGCCTTTACCCAACTATGGTGAGTACATTACAGAATCTAACATTATAAGGAGAAAGGCATTTCATTTGTGAACAACATTTACCCAATTATGAGTACATTACAGAATCTAACATTATAAGGAGGAAGGCATTTCATTTGTGAGCAGCCTTTACCCAATTATGGTGAGTACATTACAGAATCTCAAATTATAAAGATTAAATTTATTGAGGATACACGAAACAATAATATTTGTTATTTTACAGTAAACATAGAAGAAGTTGTGTTAAAGGTGCCTTCCACTGTTGATATTTCACCCTGTCAAAGTACTCACCAGTTTCAATGTGGATCTGGAGATTGCATTGCGTCAGCGTACGTCTGTGATGGAAATAACGATTGTTTTGACTCAAGCGATGAAGCTGCATGTGATTGTAAGTTGAAGAACATTCAGTCTAATTATAGTTGCCGTTGTTTTCTAAGAATATTTCGATTATGACATTACAATTTTTTTGTGATGCGTGAGATAATTAATTGTGAACGTGTAGTTGTTTGTCAAAATGTCTTTTGTTTTTAAATGAAGTTTCATAATTCCAATTCAACTTGTATTTTAATAGTTCACCATATTATTATTTTGTTCTCAGTTTCTTCTTGTCCAGATGGTTATGCACTAGTAGTTAATAACTGTTTATCCTTGTCTCTGATATGTGATGGTATAAACCAGTTGAGAGGTGGAGCCGATGAATCTGGTTGTAGTAAGTTTAATTATAATTGTTTATATTATTTCTATGATTGAGATGTTTACTTCTTTCTTTAGGTCTAACCTATGAATGCCAAGTTTCCTAATAAATTCACCAAAGTATAATTTCACTATTCTCTGATAAATCCATTCGTTTCCATTACAAAATATTCCGTTACAATGAAATTCTATCTCTCTTAATCACTAATTTTATTTCTGTAAGCTTCTTATCTATTCATGTATGTACATTAAATTGTTTCTTACAGTATTCCCGAGTTGTTCAGAAGATGAGTTCAAATGTCAAACTGGGTTTTGTATTAACAATACTTTAGTTTGCAATGGTGTCACTAATTGTGTCGCTGGAGAAGATGAAGCTGATTGTGGTATGGCATCATTTACATTCACGCAACCATTTCTATTTGTTTGGCCCTTTAAACATTTTTTTTTTGAGAATTATTATCTATATTATCTTTACAAAAATGACATAGCAATATTATAATAGTGGTGTTATATTTTGTATGTTCACAATTTTATCGTTTTCAAATATATTATGTATATTTTTATCAGTGAACTGCGCCGGTGGATTTTTCCAGTGCCATGATGGAAGTTGTATTCCAAACCATGCCGTATGTGACGCAACCAAAGATTGTAGAGGAAGAAATTACGAGGACGAACCTGTAGAGTGTTGTAAGTTGCTCTATTTATTTAACTCGGCTATCTCAGTATTATAATGCTTTATAACATTCCTTGTATTGTATTGACATAGTTTGTCCAGTGGCGTAACGCAGAGGTCTGAAGCCCCCAACTCTAAGTGGCCCTCCAACGCTGGAGGCCACGGATGTTTTGTCGACATATTTCAATGCCTGTTTTTCCTCTGGGCACTGCAATAATGATAATTTTCTTAAAATACGTTTTTATAGACTATAACGAAGCCTCTAACAATACTTATTGCTTAGAAAGCGAGGAGATGTGTAAGAATGGTGCTTGTATCAGCAAAGATCTTAAATGCTTGTATGATGTAGATCAATACAGCATTCAAGTTGGATGCAGAGATTCTACACATCTGGGCTCTTGTCGTAAGTACAACAAATGATTACGTGTTTATTCTCACTGAAATAATCTTCCAGACTTAATACTGGTGTTTGTATCTTATTTTTAGAGGATTTTGAATGTCCAGATTATATGTTCAAGTGTCCAAATTCATACTGTATTCCAATGAGGCGTCGATGTGATGAGATATGGGATTGTCCAAACGGAGAAGACGAAACGGGGTGTTGTATGTATTGAAACAATGCTATAATAAGTACACAATATTGTGTTTGAATACTGAAAAAAATAAAGTACCTTTAATGACATATAGGCGTATTTAACCATAAAGTTAAGATTGAAAATGTGTAAATATAAGATTTTATCTCTACATAGTATTCCTTTATTACATAATCAAATAAGCCATTGTAGTAGGCTTACAGTATTCTTTATTTTATCTTCTTTAGCTTCTTATACATGTTCTGATTACTACCATTGTCGATCATCCCAGCAGTGCTTGTCTCCAATGGAGGTTTGTGATGGTGTCAAACACTGTCCACTTGGTGATGATGAACAGTTTTGTGGTAAGAAAGTTATTACAAATATATTGTCATGTCTGTTCAAAACCCCCGGGTAAGAATAATATACTAGCTAATTCTAATTTTGTTTTGTGGTAAGAAAGCTATTAAAAATATATTGTCATGTCTGTTGTCACCCTGTATTATCAGCTAATTCTAATAAGATTGATTTCGGTAACCCTTTATCCATGTTGTCTTTCCTAGACATATCCTGTCCATCAAGCTGTACATGCACAGGGTTTGTAGTACAATGTCCTACAACATTAACCAGGCCCGTAGCCAGGGGGGGTTTTTATGGTTCGGGCGAACCCCCCCTTTACACCGAACCCCCCTTAACCGACTGCGAACCCCCATCCCCGACATGCCCAATACCTCACCCTCATCTCCGAAAATCGTCCAAATACGTGCCCCACACTACAAAAAGTTGTTCGTAAATTAAAAAAATTTGTAAACTCGTTCGGAATAACTCATACAGTACCTTCTTCCCTGTATGAGCGTACTTCGAGCGATATAGTCTGTAAATTTCTAAGAGTTGCAAATGAATTGCCGATTTTATCAACATGATATTGACGCGTCTCACAGCGAGCTGGGGGACGAACGATTCGTACAAAGGACACCGCCAGACAACTGCGTACCAATTGTTTAGATCACTGGCAGTCAGGCAGCATGCATAAAGTATATAGCCTTCCGACATACATCAGTATTTATGTGTGGCTATGAAGTATAATGTATCATAGAGGATTATAGTGAATATCAATATTTTACACTATAATATCTATGGTATCATGTACTGTAGTTCACATTATGGCATCCGATTATTTTTTTCTAGACCACCAGCCGATACGTACTCAAATGTATCAATATCACCTATTTACATTGGCATATTTAATTTCCTCAACAAATTGCTGTAAATAAATATTATAGATAGAGCTATAATAAGAATTGCATTTTCCTTCACCCAGTGTGCTTTTTTCGGGGCTTCTCCTAGACGTACGTTCGCATTGAACTTGAACGCAAAACAAAATATCGAGTAAAATGATCTAACAATCGGCGGTTCCGCACAGAGCACGCGCATCTAACATACGGCAACAAATGTTATCGTTTAAATAGTCCACGAGTCCAAGTACGATCGTTTTGCTCATTGGTAGCATGCTGCATGAGAGTGTCTTATCCGGCCATCTAGGGGTGTCATTTAACAAAATTTGCTTCGCCGATACGTACTCAAATGTATCAATATCACCTATTTACATTGGCATATTTAATTTCCTCAACAAATTGCAGTAAATAAATATTATAGATAGAGCTATAATAAGAATTGCATTTGCCTTCACCCAGTGTGCTTTTTTCGGGGCTTCTCCTAGACGTACGTTCGCATTGAACTTGAACGCAAAACAAAATATCGAGTAAATGATCAAACAATCGGCGGTTCCGCACAGAGCACGCGCATCTAACATACGGCAACAAATGTTATCGTTTAAATAGTCCACGAGTCCAAGTACGATCGTTTTGCTCATTGGTAGAATGCTGCATGAGAGTGTCTTTTCCGGCCATCTAGGGGTGTCATTTAACATTGCTTCGCCGATACGTACTCAAATGTATCAATATCACCTATTTACATTGGCATATTTAATTTCCTCAACAAATTGCTGTAAATAAATATTATAGATAGAGCTATAATAAGAATTGCATTTTCCTTCACCCAGTGTGCTTTTTTCGGGGCTTCTCCTAGACGTACGTTCGCATTGAACTTGAACGCAAAACAAAATATCGAGTAAATGATCTAACAATCGGCGGTTCCGCACTGAGCACGCGCATCTAACATACGGCAACAAATGTTATCGTTTAAATAGTCCACGAGTCCAAGTACGATCGTTTTGCTCATTGGTAGCATGCTGCATGAGAGTGTCTTTTCCGGCCATCTAGGGGTGTCATTTAACAAAATTTGCTTCGCCGATACGTACTCAAATGTATCAATATCACCTATTTACATTGGCATATTTATTTTCCTCAACAAATTGCTGTAAATAAATATTATAGATAGAGCTATAATAAGAATTGCATTTGCCTTCACCCAGTGTGCTTTTTTCGGGGCTTCTCCTAGACGTACGTTCGCATTGAACTTGAACGCAAAACAAAATATCGAGTAAATGATCAAACAATCGGCGGTTCCGCACAGAGCACGCGCATCTAACATACGGCAACAAATGTTATCGTTTAAATAGTCCACGAGTCCAAGTACGATCGTTTTGCTCATTGGTAGAATGCTGCATGAGAGTGTCTTTTCCGGCCATCTAGGGGTGTCATTTAACAAAATTTGCTTCGCCTCAGGCCCACCCCAGGGGGGGGGGGGGGGGTCGGTAGGTATGGGGGTGGGGTGACCCAAATACTTAGTGTGCGAACCCCCCCTTGACAGATCCTGGCTACAGCCCTGTTAACCCTTAATATCCATGTTGTCTTTCTGTCCATCAAGCTGTACGTGCACAGGGTTTGTAGTACAATGTCCTGCAACATTAACCCTTAATATCCATGTTGTCTTTCCTAGACATATCCTGTCCATCAAACTGTACATGGACAGGGTTTGTAGTACAATGTCCTGCAACCTTAACCCTTAATATCCATGTTGTCTTTCCTAGACATATCCTGTCCATCAAGCTGTACATGCACAGGGTTTGTAGTGCAATGTCCTGCAACCTTAACCCTTAATATCCATGTTGTCTTTCCTAGACATATCCTGTCCATCAAGCTGTACATGCACAGGGTTTGTAGTACAATGTCCTACAACATTAACCATCGCAGATCTACAACTTATTCCAGCTTCTGTTAGATTCCTGTAAGTAAAGACTTAAATGTAAAATTCCAATGTGATTCAAAGGGCATATGTCTGAATAATAATGATTATTTTAAAATGCAGTAAGGTGTGTTTTCTTCCTGTATTTATTTCTAATGTTATTTAACCCCTCCGACAAACATTGTAAATATTCTCCCACTGGAGAAAAGGCGATTCACACTCCCTGGCGTCTCCACTAAATAACAGTACATTAATCTAACAACATTCTGAAGAAGTAGTAAATTAGTTTGATGTATATCGATGCTATGTTTTTCAGAGATTTAAGTGGAAGTCTACCAATTAGTACAAATGACAAACGTAAGAAAAGAACGATTGTGGAAGACTTTTTAGTCATTCTTGATAAATTTCCGTTTCTTCATACATTGTAAGTATCATTCATTAGTTTTCATAAATTTTCCTCTTGAAGAAATTTAGTTTTTCACAACAACGAACCTAGAAATAATGAAGGAAAGAGTCATTAATAATGTTATATTTTCAGAGATCTATCCGACAACAACATTGAATCACTTAATCCTGGTGGATTTGCATCGCTTATCAATTTGAAGAAACTGTGAGTGTGTTGTCATTAATGTTCGAGTTCGATGTCAAATCCGACTCTTATTAGCATTTGTTGTAGAAATAATATAAGTAAAAATGTGAATGGAATTTTGAATTGAAGATGCAATGTGTATGGACAATTACACAAGTAAATAATTTACTGTAGTAATAATATTTGATAAACATTTGTAGTGTGTGCTCAAGCACACACTACAAATGTTTAAGAAACACCAGTTTATGAATAAAATATACCTTAATGTATTTAACATTTTATAGAAATCTTTCCCGGAATTCTATTATTCTGTTGGAAGATAACGCATTTCTGGGTCTTACAAAGCTCAACATTCTGTAAGTATTTAGCAAAATTACCAATGTAACGTATTCTAAGAATTCTTACATCGATAAAACAATATAGAGTACATAGAAATATTTAGAAATGTTTAGGAAATAAACTTTCACAAAAACACGAGGTCATTCTTTAAAGTTGTCAAGATCCACACCTAAAGTAGAAGTAAGGAGGCACATTTTTTAGTATTGGAACTCACCTCCGAAGATGTTGTTTGCGCTTCTTCCATAAATAGATTAACATCTAGTTTAGAGAAAAGTTGGTCTGAACCCTATTTAAACTTTCACCCATATACAAATTAAGAGTTCTCAAGAATGATCAAGAGGGACAAACGAGCGTAGTTCTCAAGGTTCAAGGTAAACATCGCCTCTCAGATTGTTTGTATCAAAAATAATATTAAAACGAAATTAAGACTTACAACACATACACAAATAATATACATATTATTTCTTAAAGGGACATCAGCAACAATGGTCTTATAGAAATTGATAATAACGTATTTATTGACATCAACAACACGATAGAGTTGTAAGTATTTTATCAGTTCTTTATAATTTGTATAATCTAGCCAGGAAATATAAAATTAATTATAACATATAATAAAAAATTAATCCCTCAATTAAAATGTTAATAATTATACAGAACCAGGAATACAGGAAATAACAATGCTACCAGAACACATTAAAGATGTATTGTCCCTTGAAACACAAAAAATGAAGGTCAAAATATTCTAAATTTAAATTGGCCATATCAAAGTAATATTAAAGTTATTCACTTTAAGTCGAAAATTCGAGCCAAAAACAAAAAGTTTACGTAATTAACAGGTAAATTAATTTGATTACATTTCGTCTGGAAAATCGTCGCGAGCGAAAGTAAACAAAGATTTCAAACCACGAGTATGCATTATGCATGATGCTAATTAGGATTGTTTACAACTCGTCACGGTTGAGAAAGTGTTTTCACACAGATCGCGAGGAAGTTTTATGATTATGCACACAGAGTAGCCAAACAAGCGCGTTGCATTATGAGATATGTTTTGATCGAAAACTTTGACTGGAAGTCAAAGTTATTTTTGAACAAAAAACGTCTGTATTTCAGTTAAATGGTTTTTTTTTACTCATTTTTTTGTGAAAGTTAATAACTATTATGATACTTCAAAATGACCCACTTTTTTTCGAAATCTTTTTTTAAAATTTTTTTGGAATTAGTCAAGGGACAATACATCTTTAAGTTATATATGATTGACCATTATAAACAAAAGTTCAAACCAAAAACATTTCAGATTCATGCAAGGAAACTTAATTGATGAAATAAGCGGTACTGCTTTTGATTCTTTAACGGAGCTGAGGATTTTGTAAGTAACGAATATTGAAGCTAATCTTTTTTTTGTACTCAAAATCAATCACATTTACCATTAAAGACGAAATAAAATGGTATTCAAATTCAACAAACATATATTTCATCAAATACCATACTAAAATATTAATATTGGTAGAAATTTGTTGATGATTTTGTATACAGTTTATCACTGTTAATACATGGTAAGTTGTATTGTATTTTTAGATAAATTGTTATAGCAGAACTGTTTTTTTATTGGCTGACTATTGTATTTATATTGCTTTTGTGTTAGGGTATCTGATGACTACAGGTTCTGTTGCTTGGCAACAACCACCACGTCTTGCACCCCGGAAGCAGACGAGTTTTCATCATGCGCGGATCTGATGAGACACCAGGCTTTGCGCGTGTTTGTCTGGATTCTAGGTCTCAGTGCTTTCATTGGAAATTTCTGTGTAGTTCTTTGGCGATTTAAAAATAAGCAGAAAAATAAAGTTCAGGGCTACCTGATCCAGAATCTAGCCGTTTCTGATTTCTTCATGGGAATTTATTTATTGGTTATAGCTTCCGCTGACATTTACTATCGGGATAGTTACGTCGTCTATGCCAACCAATGGAGAAACAGTAGACTTTGCAGCTTCGCTGGATTTTTGTCCGTTTTCTCAAGTGAGATGTCTGTATACATTTTGACAGTAATTTCAGTCGATCGTTTCATTTGCATTGTCTTTCCATTTAGTAGATTCAGAATGCGAGGAAAGGGTGCCATCCGTGTCCTCGTTATTGGTTGGGCTGTGGTATTTTTAATCAGCATTATTCCATTATTTGGCATTGACTATTTTGCTAACTTTTACGGTGTGAATGCAGTTTGTCTTGCTTTGCCCATTACACACCAGGACATTCCTGCTGCTGAGTATACAATCATTGTTTTCTTAGGACTGAATTTGACAAGTTTTCTTCTGATAGCAATTTGCTATGTATCAATGTATATAAACGTTAAAAGATCAGCAAATCGTCTGAAGGACAATATCATAAGAAATGACAGCAAGAGGAAAGAATTGAAAATGGCAACGAAGATGGCAGTGATTGTGTTAACCGATATGTTTTGTTGGTTGCCAATTATCTTAATGGGAATTCTTGCACGTGGTGGAGCTGTGAGCATACCAGGTTCAGTTTATGCATGGACCGCAGTTTTTATTTTACCTTTAAATTCTGCTATAAATCCTCATCTGTACACATTCTCTTCGTATATTACGTTGGAAAAGAAAAAGAAGGCCGTAACATCCAACAATACAGGTTCAACGCCAATAAGTACACCGCAGCCTATGAAGAAATTAAGTAAGTACTTACATAATACAAGTATTATCTTTTCCTCGACGTGACTTGCAACATTACATTTCATGGCAGGATGATGTGATGATATGTTTATAATTTTTTATTGTATATATTTATTTATTTATTTGACTATCCCAATTATATTCCATCTTTTTTTTCTTTTTGAATCCTTCTAAGTTTTTTTAACTGTCGATTATATGTCCATAACATTTAACCACATAATCAATATCCATATTTTCGATTTTACGAAATTCGAAGGACTCAAACTTATATTTCGTTATTAAGTTGATATTTTAGAAAGAAGTATAATTGTTCTTATTTAAGTTGCCATTCCCAATATACAGCTTCATGAGTGGATTAAAGTTTTGTATAATTTTTATTGTTATTGACTAAAATGTTTATTTTTTAAAATTCAAGATAACATTCCTATGTGGGTTGTACCAGAAAACGCTCAACGAAAGCGTCAGCTCTTACCGTATTTACGCGAATCGTCAACTCAATCTGTATCTATAGCAAAGAGATTTAAAGATAGTGAAGGAGGTGGAGTTAAAGATGAAGAAATAGCAGCGATAGAGAAGCAATTCAAAGAGGTGATTACGATTCTTAAAAAGTGTCAGAAAGGACAAAGTAAACTTGCTGTTGAAACTGACCATATAAGTAAAAGTGAAGAGCACATAAGTAAAAGTGTTGAAGAGTTAAATACACTTGAAAACAACAGTAATAATGTAGATGATGGAGATGGAGATGGAGATGAAATCAGTAGAGATGAAAATGACGTAATGATAGGTATCAATAACCAAGAAACAGGAAATACAAAATGTTAGCTATTTATAAATATTTACTCCATACATTTTAATATTATTTTTTTTGATATTTAATTCTATCGTATTTTATACATTTAAAAATTAACTGTCTAATAATATATATTTTAACCACACTTATAGAATTTAAAGTTGTTTTCATATTAATTCATGTTTTTGTAGTTGTGCTATATATTTGTCGTGTTTACGTTTTAATATAACATTTTTACTGTAAATACATTTTAAATGAACGTATTTCTTGCCCAAGTATTGTTCTATCAGAGTTTAAAATAAATGTGTACATTCATTATTAAAACAAAAACAACTGTATGTATGTTTATTAGGCCTAAAGTATAACATAGTAATTTTCTGTAAGCCAAACGTGCAATTAGAATTCAATTTAAATTTTAATCAAAAAATTAAAATCAGAGAAAACACACTTTTAAGGATCTTTATACCAATTTATAAAATGAATAAAATGTTATTTTGTTGCTAAAATGACGAACTCAGAGCATACACTATCATAAATCTAACCCTACCCAGTCCTACCTAATATTCGAACAAAATTGCATATCCGCACCAGGCTAATACACCATGTACACCATATTAAAATGATAATATTATACAATATTGGATTAAATAAACATAACTAAATATAATATTAAGCTATTAGATAAACGTATCAAAATATTAAACTACTGGATACACGTATATAAAAACTAGGTAGGAGTACGTCTGGTGCAACAATAAACTACTGGACACACGTATAAAAACTAGGTAGGAGTACGTCTGCTGCAACAATAAACTACCGGACACACGTATAAAAGCTAGGTAGGAGTACGTCTGCTGCAACAATAAACTACTGGATACACGTATATAAAAACTAGGTAGGAGTACGTCTGCTGCAACCAATAAACTACTGGACACACGTATAAAAACTAGGTAGGAGTACGTCTGCTGCAACAATAAACTACCGGACACACGTATAAAAGCTAGGTAGGAGTACGTCTGCTGCAACAATAAACTACTGGATACACGTATATAAAAACTAGGTAGGAGTACGTCTGGTGCAACAATAAACTACTGGACACACGTATTTAAAAGCTAGGTAGGAGTACGTCTGCTGCAACAATAAACTACTGGACACACGTATTTAAAAGCTAGGTAGGAGTACGTCTGCTGCAACAATAAACTACTGGACACACGTATTTAAAAGCTAGGTAGGAGTACGTCTGCTGCAACCAATAAACTACTGGATACACGTATATAAAAACTAGGTAGGAGTACGTCTGCTGCAACCAATAAACTACTGGACACACGTATTTAAAAGCTAGGTAGGAGTACGTCTGGTGCAACAATAAACTACTGGACACACGTATTTAAAAGCTAGGTAGGAGTACGTCTGCTGCAACAATAAACTACTGGACACACGTATTTAAAAGCTAGGTAGGAGTACGTCTGCTGCAACAATAAACTACTGGACACACGTATAAAAGCTAGGTAGGAGTACGTCTGCTGCAACCAATAAACTACTGGACACACGTATAAAAGCTAGGTAGGAGTACGTCTGCTGCAACAATAAACTACCGGACACACGTATAAAAGCTAGGTAGGAGTACGTCTGCTGCAACAATAAACTACTGGACACACGTATATAAAAGCTAGGTAGGAGTACGTCTGCTGCAACCAATAAACTACCGGACACACGTATTTAAAAGCTAGGTAGGAGTACGTCTGCTGCAACCAATACACTACTGGATACACGTATATAAAAGCTAGGTAAGAGTAAGTCTGCTGCAACCAATAAACTACTGGACACACGTATTTAAAAGCTAGGTAGGAGTACGTCTGCTGCAACCAATACACTACTGGATACACGTATATAAAAGCTAGGTAGGAGTACGTCTGCTGCAACCAATGATTACCACCAAGGTAACGATGAAGGCAACAATAACGCCACCAATGATTGTCAAATACATAACAAATGTGTTAGGATCTTCATCGTTGGGAGGCAAAGTACTTTCTGTATCTGTAAACAAATAAAGTACAGTTAACACGCGAACAAATAACAAACAAATTGACTTTTGAAATTAGATTTGTTAACATACAATTTGGCTCATTAGGCCTATTTTAAAACAAAACGTACATACCTTCACAACTCTTAAGATGAACTTTTGTTGACACACTGTTCTCATGGCCATTTGTTGATTCTCTGTTAATGACTGTGATATTCATTTCAAAATCTGCAAATGTACCTTCGGTTTGTAACTCCATCTCTTTAGTATCTCCGACTAATTTATACGTATTATTAGACACCAAAACACCTGGTGAAATGCTAATGTCGGACGGCACGTCGGATACAATAACTGACGTAATATTCTCGGATCCATCTGTGTCTGTAGACATCGCCGATATCGTCATGATAAGCTTAATTTGATCATGAGTGAAACACGGTATGTTTACGGTAACAACCGGCGTATCAGCGACTGCTGCGATATAAACAGGGAGATCAACTCTACGTACTGCGTCTCCATGGTCACTCTTTGTGGTAGCAAATAGGACCAGATTGATGACGCCATCTATATTTAGGGGAGGAGAAAACACTAAATTGGGAAGGTGATCTATAGGAATATGCCATTCCGTTTGTAGTTTCGTTCCATGTGAGAAAATCGACCCATCTGGTGCTCCTTTGACGATTAGCGTTGTTTCAGTACTGTAGTTACTCGCATAAGGTACGATTGAAACAGTTAGTTGAACATCACCATCTTCGTCCACGCTGGCTGCTTGTACTCCAACGACCGGAGGCTCAACAGGAGTCGTAACTGATGAAGAGAACAATATTATGTAATTTTTTTTCAACGATGTTTTGTCAGGAACTACATGTATTAGACTTTCTGTGCCAGTCTGTATCTTATTAAGAACTACTATATTGAACTCACCTGAGTTGCAAGCCGATCCGTATCTGTTTGCGTAACAGCTACATAGATTTTGTCCAGTACATGTACCGAATCCCGAACAGTTATTAACAGCAGTACACGAAACTACAAATAAACAAATATCCAGTATGATGAATATACAGTTCCTCTTATACTTTAAAAGTTTTCAGTATTTAATCGTCTGAACGAAGTACGAAAGTGGGATGTTAAGCACACAACATCCAATAATGTAACTCATATATAATATAGTAACCAAACATACTGACCAGTAACAACCGGAAAATCGACCGATATGATTCGATTTTCCTCCTGTAGTTCACTGTATGTAGGGTAATTGCCAACGTTGTCTCGTGGAATGGCTATTATATTGTAGGTTACACCAATAGGTACATCCAGTGTCACAGTTGTGTCAGTGGTCCCTTCAACCAGCAGCTCTGGTTCACCATCTAATTAAAAAAACACATTGCGTTATATATTTTCTCTGGTGTTACGTAATGACCATTTGCTCTAATGAGTATTGTAGTATTAAGACTATTGCTTATGTTTGTCAGATTTATGTTGATCGACAATATGACAATATGACAATATGACAATATGACAATATGAACAGGCAACACATAGAAACAAGAAAAACATTTTACAATTTCAAAAAGATAAGTCATCAACAGACGTGTTTTCAATGGATCAGTGTGATTAGTGTTTTTTTGGAAGAAAAAAAAATGAAAATAAGGATTGAAAAAGAGTACAAGAAATACGTAATCCCTCCAAATGATTGAATTACCTGTATCAGTATAAATGTCAACAAAACTGACACCAGACCCATCATCATTTGTTTCGATATGAATAACAAGTATTCCAGATTCAAGAAAGTCAGTGTCAACTGTAACATTTACGTCCGGTTTACCAGAATCGATCTGACAACGAAAGATTAGAAATAATGAAATCATTTATCTAACATTTTATTCAGTATTATTGAAATAAAAACCCAGAAATATAGGTCTACATGTTTCCAAATTATAATATTGTAGCGACACTTAAAATCCTTGCATAATTAACAGGTGTAACTTATTTTAGGCAACCTATTGTCTGCTCACTCTACCAGAGACCGGCGAACGAGCAGCAAGTCGTTTGTATAGCCGTATTCAAGTTTTGAATTGCCATTGAATTAATTGTTGTAGGCCTATCCAGTATTTTGAATGTTTTACTTCACGTTCATGATTGACTACCCGGTGCGGAAACACAGGCAGATAGTGTGTAAAGCTAAGAAAGAAGAGTTAGTTTGATTTTATTTGGAGAATCGAAGCCGCTCGCTTGGTAAGTACCAGGATTTAGGTATTATTGTTTTACTAACTATTTAACATACCGTATTGAATATAGGTGGTGTCTCTATTGGATCATTGTTATCAAATATTATAGAAGCTTTAGCATCAATGACTGACAGATCAATTGTGCTAACACGTGGCTTCACTCTAAATGTCACGAAGCCTTGCCCGTCTGTTCCATTTTCTGGGTTAGGTGGCAAAAATCCTTTCAAAGGGTCTGTTGGCATTCGACCTGCAAATAAGTGCAATTGTACAGAAAAGTTGTATTTAAAGAAATACGTGTTCCTAGTAGTTAGGCCTATTTTTTTTGTAAATCGCATTTGGATTTATAAATAAAAAAATAAATTAAATATAATCTAGATAACAAGCAGTAAATTGATATTTACGTGTTTCTGGGTCAATAGCCCTTAGCTCCCAGACGATTTCACCTTTACCATAGTCCAGCGACGCAGCAACCTCCACAAACACTCCAAAAACATCAACAAAGTCTATTCGTTTCTGAAAAAAAAAAATCGCATATAACACAAACAGTGGTAATCATTACTATTTTAAAGGTTTTAAACTTTAAAATAATTCATTTTAAAGTTTAAAGGTTTTAAACTTTAAAATAATTCATTTTAAAGTTAATTTTATCTTAGTAACGTACTTATTAGACCTACCTCATACGAGCCAGCAGGTTGTGTAACTTTGTTAGTAAAGTTTCCAAAACCAAAATCTCCAATTCGAAGAGTTCTGATGTCAATATTGTCATCAAGTACTGTCGTTACCAACACTCGCTGTGCGGGTGCTGTTGCATTGATATCATTTTCAAATCTAATCTTATAATCAAGATACTCATCTGTGGGCAAAAACCGTGCATCTCCGTAACCAGCGGGACCGATCATATCGTTCTATGTGACCAAATAAGAATATATAATTTAAACCACTGTTCTTATTGGTCAAATATTCATCAAACTAAATGTGATTAAACTCAATACAATAATATCATGATGCAAATACGCACGCGCTCAATACATCTTGCAGTACACCAATTTTCCTAATATTTTAGGCAGTATTAGGAAGAGTCCCATAACACTAAAATAAAGATAAATATCAAAACAAACAACAAACCGGGTCAATTGATCTAAGCCATTCAATGATCAGTCCTTCAACAAGCTGATTGATCAACTCATCACGTCGATCGAATAGGTCTTGGACGTAATCAATCAGTTTGTTTACATTAGATGTAAACAGCGATTCATACGTTTTCTTTAGAAATTCGCGTAGTTTATCCACAGATTTCCTGAGTATGTTTTTATGTGCATTTCTTGCTAGTGAACTTAATGTTGCTGCAAGTATAATATTAACAAAACATTTTTACTGTGACTATGACATCAACAAAAGCAGACTGATGCTAAATTATCAGATAAATTAACACAAAAAAAATCAATTGAATGTGTGATTGTTGTATTGGTTGAACGCTATGTCAACTGTGTAAAAATAGAGGACAGAGCCAAATCTAATGTAGCAAACTATTAATGTTAAAAAATCTAACTTAGAATGACAAAGTACAGTATTAATACATTAACAGTAATTATTATATAATATTAGCTTCATTAGAACTGATATTCTGAACACAAAAACGATTTAATGTACTCACGTATTGTTGACTTCTTAAACAACATATCGGCAAATGGTACTTTGGTGAGCACAGCTGAAATGAAACTCTCTTGAACGATTTTCTCATAATCATCAAAGTCATAATCTTTGATATGTTTTCCTTGTAGAGACTTCTGCAACACGTTCCCAGAACCTGTTATCAAAGCAGCCGCTGCCCACCCTCCTTTGGCCACACTACCAACGGCTCCAGTAACGGTCGCTGTAACTGCTGCAGTCCAATCAAATGGCTGATCATCTAACAAATATCCGACAACGTATGTACCTAAGCCAAATGCACCCCCAATTACAAACACCGGTACTGTCCCTTTTGGATCAATTCCCGAAAGAGGATCATTGTTTAGATACGCGTACGAGTTGTACGATTTTCCGTTTATGCCTAGTGGGTCTGGGGACAAAAACCGGCCATGACGATGGTCGTACACACGGGCTCTCATATTGTAAAGATGTGAAACTCCGTCCATTTGTCGTACTCCCCATTGACCAATGAATGTAAACTTATTGATGACTCCTTCAGTCTTTGTAATTATACCGCCAAATGGATCATACTGATAAATGTTTATAGAATTCCCATCTGCATCTGTCATTGCTCTTGTTGATCTAAACGTATTAGAATAATAAGACAATAAAACAAAGAACACAGAATAACATAAGTATAATAGGTTGATCATGGGTATAAGAACGTTGATACTGAATGAAATTGTCGCAACAAAAATTACAGAGCATTGTCTAACGTTGGTTATTCGTTAACTTACCCTAGTCTGTCAAAATGGTAGTAAAATACTTGATCAAATACCTGATTCTCGTACTTCTTTAGCGCAACCAATCCATTTTGTCCAGCAAAGACGTATTTTAGGAGTCTGTCAGCGGTTTCCTGTGGATGATTATATAGATTTACTGAGCTACATATATATTAATTTTTATTTTTTATTTTATTTCAACTACATCCAACAGCGAAAAATCGCCAATTATAGGATGCCTTAAAAATATTAGATATAAATATATACATAAAAACACATAAAAATACAATACGAAACATACAAAAATGTCAAAATTAAATAGCTTAAAGAATGTTAGATCTAAAATTGACAAACTGTCAAAAAATATCGATAGCCATTACAAAAATACATTCATATAAAAATATACATAAAGAGCAGTCAAATGATGAACAATGAAGATCGTCTTGTTATGGTATGCCATGGTAGATATTATTAATAATACTATAAACATTTACCTCAGAGATAATTTCTGCACCAAAATATCCGAACGGATCAACAAGAATTTGTGTTGTTTTTCCATCACATGTGGATCGGTATATGTTTCCAAGAGCATCGTATTCCAGACTGCAATCTTGCTCTGCTGTAGAATACTCTTGAAGTCGATTATCATCACTAAACGTGTAACTTTCTGTGTCTCCGTATATATTGTCAGGTTGTATCTTTGCAAGGTTTCCGTTTAAATCATATGACCAATATTCACCCTTTCCATAACTTGCATATTGGTTCAGATTATTAACAGCATATGCTTTTGAGTTATCATTTATTGTTAATATACGTCTATTTCCTGCGTCATCGTATTTTACTTCTGTTGATTTTCCCGTAGGATCTGTCCAGGATATTATCTGTGAAGCTGAATCGTATCCGTATGTCCAAACTCCATCTGATGAATTCAACACTCTAAGTCTGTTACGTTGATCGAATTCGTAGACCTCTGACATCAGATTAGCTTGGTTTGCATCTATACATGACGTAACTTGACTTTCTACTGTGGTGTCTGTGTAGCTATAAATCGTTGAGCAGTTGTTTCCCGTTTTTCGTTCAATCATTCGTTGCTTGTTATCGTATTGTAACTGCATTAACTCTTGTCTTTTTGCAGAACCTTCATCTACAACACTTACCAGTCTGTCTAAATCATCGTATATGTACCTTATGTCATAGTCTTGGTTATTAGCATCGTAAATACGCGTTCTTAGATAACGGTCATATTCGTACACCAATTCTCTACCATTTGGATATGTTACTGACAATGGGAAACCATCTGTGTTGTATCTAATAAAGATTGTACCAATAGAATTAGTAGCCTGTGTTACAAATCCCCGATGGTCATACTGGTAATACGTAGGATCTTCGTCTGGTATCTTTTTATAAACAAGATTACCAGCTTCATTGTGATTGAACTCTGTCATCTCGCCAGCTCGTGATTTGAAACTACTTATGTGACCATTTTCATCATAGTTCACCACCTCAGTTGTCATGTCAGGGTATGTAATAACCGATTGTGTTTCATCATAGGTTCCAGTTCGTATATTACCATTTCCATCTTCGATGGCCAGTATGTCTCCGTTTGACGAATAACTGATGGACGTTTCTACTCCATTTGGATCAGTTTCTAGAAAAACTCCAGTCGAAGCATCATAAGTTTCTTTTCTTATGACCTATGGAAATTTAAACAAAATGAAAGCCTATAAAGCTTGATATAGGCCTAATTAAGATCTATAGTAGAAAGGTGCAAAATAACTACCTGATCTCCAGCGTAAATTGTTTTCACTTCGCTTCCATAATCACGAATAAATCTATAGGACAATCTACCTACAGTTTTCACATATGCAGCATTGGCATTCTCATCAAAGATAACTGTGGTTTGATCGTTACTTGGCAAATGATCAGAATCTACTCTGCCGTTACCGTTGTTGTTGAATTCCAGGCTAGACTCTACGTTACCGTCTGCTGAATTTCTAGATGACCCAGTGTAAAGTTTCATTTCATCGTATACGTATATCTGTGTAGAACCATCAGAGAATGTAACATACTGGAGTGCACCATCATTTGTATAATCGTAGTGTGTTACTTGACCGTTAATGTCTGCTGACAGTAAAAACTGAGAGTCGATATCATATCGATAACTGTTGAGAACAATGGTAAACATGTGTTAACAAAATTTAGACGAAACATGAAACAAAATACCCGCCCCCACCCAAAAACAAAACCCTAACAGAAACACAAATATCAAATACAGACACACACGTTAGAATTTTAATTGTTAGTAGCATTTCTACCAGCTCGTTTCAGTACTTAATTTTTCCAATTCGTGACTGTTCTTGGTTGTCGCAAAGGCAATGCTCATTGCACTTTTAGTAACTTTAACGAATTTAAAAACAGGTTAAACTAATAATACTATTTACTTTGCCAGAAGATCCTCTTGTCCTGGTGATATCATTGTAACAGTTTCAATCAAGCCAGCGTTATTGTACACAAAATTAATAGAAACATCAGCCGTTGAGACAATCCGTTTTAAAAGGTTCTGTTCATAGTAGAAATTCAGCCGGGTTTTATCCAAATCATTATCTATATACTGCAGAAGTTTACTTGTCTTGTCGAAGTGGTAGTAGGTGACAATAGAAGACTTCCTGTCAGCAAATATTATTTCTTGAAATAGAAAACAGAGTTAGCGTTATAAATGTTAATGCTATTAAAGTGAAATTTGTAACAAATGCGAAACACACAAGTGTTACATCCATATCAGGCTTATGACGTAATTATGTAATATTTGATTCGATCATAACGTAATTTACTTATTGTATCAATACAAGCAAATGCCATTATTACAAATAAAGGCACAGTGGGCCAACTTGCTTGAATATTCTACATTGTTGATATTGCATTGTATTGCATAATATTCTATAATAAAAAGAAATATAGTTACCATCAGATTTTATTTCGATCGTTCCGACTGACGAATGTTCATAGAAGTTGTAATTAACTACAGAGAATGAATTTACTATATATCCAAATTGGAGTTTGACATATTCACTAGTGATTTCCTTCAACCTCGTATCACTACAATGAAAAAAAGACGAAGTTTATTAGGTTTAATTGCAGTACAACAATTGTGTTATAACTATTTTCATTCATGATTACAGTTGTACAAAAGAAATCGTATACGTCTTTAGTTTTTCAACGAGCTATGTGTGAAAAGATAAGGCTACTTACACATATTTTATTCTCCATCCACGTCCAAAAGAACCGACATATTCTCGATGTGAAATCAAAGCACTAATCTCTCTTTCTAGTTCTAGTTCGTTGAAACCAGTATAGGGATAAGATACCTTCAAATCAATGTTAGCGTACAGTGATACACCTGATAAAATACCATCAGAAAGGTTGATAATGTAATCCACTAGCAGGGTCGTATCAATCGGCCGGCGTTCAATTAAACTCAGCTGATTGGCGGTTGACGAAAGTTGTTGCGTTAAAGTTAATTGTGTTGTTCCTACAAAACTGATAAAATTCATCCAAATTTGATCCCAGGCCACTTGATCTATGTCGCTTGGTTGAAGAGAGTCTTTACTGTCGACATAGAAGTGGTTAACATTAGATGATGGCTTAAGTTCAACCATTCTAATTTGAATATTTTCGGTATCAAAACTTTCTGGTAGTATATATATTGCAACTTGTGCATAGCCGCCAGGGGGCAGAATTCCACCAGGTCCTTCCTGAGGTGTTGCGTAAATAGTATGCGCTGATTGCAATTCAGATGTGTAAGAACCCCGGATTAGTTGAGCGCTGGCATCACCGATCACTTCAAAAAGAACTATTGGAGTGGGAACATCTGTGTTACCAATATTCTGAATGAATAGTGACAGTATTGCTGTTTCCTGTGGGCGAAGAGCTCCTGGAGAGTTTAGTCTCATATTGACTGTTCCAGGTATTCCCTCAATTATTCTTAGATTTTGTAATGATGTTGTCTGAAGGTTCGAATTATAACGATCTACTATCTGGAAAAACCATAACGAATCAATACCTAATCCAGACAGATTGAAAGTTGCGTACACCTCTAACGAAGAAAAATGATAGACGTCAATAGCTTCAATCTTTGTTTCGTTGTTTGGCAGTGTCAGGTAAACAAATTCCTCCTCTGAAAATAAGGTGCCTGAGATTTTTATGGTCGTAGTGCCGTAAGGGGCTGCGGATTGTGGAAAAATATCAAGTATTTCTAGTTTTGCATATTTAACGGTCAATGTTATATCGGATTGGTATTCGCTGTCTTCATTAGCCAGAATACTTCCAAGATTTCTTGCCAAAACATAGTAGTCTCCAGCCTTTGAATTAGATATTGCTGTATCTTGATCTGCCACAAGAAAATCTTGTCCAGTTGCATCGTAATTTCCAGGTGTTACAATTTCACCGTATTTAACATACAATTCATTAAAATCTGTAACCGTATTGCTTCGTAATGAAATGATCAATGTCTTTTCTGCCTGGATATCTCTTATACGAAATACTCGTCTTTCAAAACGTCCTAATTTGAATGTATACGGCACATCAAGAAATAGCTGATCCATATCTACTACAGTTGGAGTTACAGCTACGGCAATATTATTTTTTAGATCAGGATCCCTGATGTTACTTCGTGTTCTAACTATAGTATTATAGCTAATAGGATTCACTAATGGTAATGACGTCACCATGGAATAATCTTGTCCATTAGCAGCTAGACCTGGTAGATTAATTGATGAGCACGTGATCCCCAGCTCTTCATCGTCAATAGACCACTTATCATCAACAGATAAATATGTCGCATCACATTTGTATCCTCTGGCATCCAGCGAACCGTTGTTAATAAGTGACCATTGAACAGTAATATCATTGTTATATTTTAAAGTTGATGGAGATGACTGGACAGAAGTTACGACGATATCTGTAGATACAGTTTCTTCAATGTCGACTTGTGTATATGCGTCGTTATTTTGGTTGTTTTCTTCATACAAATCATTCCTACTATCAATCTTCACAAGAATGTAATAGCCCGCTGATGGTATATCGAACGGCATAAACACTTCAAGCAACACATTTTGCGTTTTATTCGCCTCAATGTCTAAAATAGTACTCGCACTCAAAAGTGTTCGGTCAAATGGGTCAAGATTTGTATCTTGGCTTAAGTACACACTATTATAAATGGTTTGGTTTGCGACACCTAATCCAAAGCTAGTGATGTTTAATTGGAGAAAAAATGGCTCACCGGAACGGATGGAAGATTCCAATAAATTGATAAAAGGCACAATATCCGGTAAAGGAGCTGGAAGTACTATGATTTGATTAGATGATTTAAAAATATTGTTGTCTATATTGATGTCTTCCACGCTAAACTGGGTATCTACTTGGATAAAAATCGTGTATGTTCCCGTAATACCAAAAGGAAGCGTTACAGCTGCATTTACTGCATATGATCCATCATAGCCTAAGCTGCCGATGTGGCGTATTTCGACCAGGGTCAAAGAACCAGATGATATCTGTGGGTCTTTACTTAGAATGATAGAATCTGTCCAGGAACTAGCCCGGGTTGCCCCACCATTATTAATCACCTGAAAGCTAATCATTATTTGTTGACCAGCAGTTATAGAATTCGGATAATTATCTATAACATTAGTTATTTCTAGATCTGGTTTTGGTATCAATGGAATATCAACTGGTATATTGGCATCAAAAATAGGTAGCGTTTCTAACTCTATGTAAGTAAGAGTTTTGTAGTAATCGGGAATCACATACACATAGAATGTACCACCATTTATGCTATCAGGTATGACAAACGTTTTTGACACGTTGTAAATTTGACCAGAATACAATCTAGATCCAGTTTGTACAGTACCGATTACAATACCGGTTGGAAATTCCGTAACACCCTTTTCAGTCGTGATGATAACAGCATCTGACCAAGTGCGTGATTTAAACATTGAATTACCCGAATTTCGTATTGACCATGTCACTGACAAATAGCGCGTCGACGTCGTGAAATCATTAGTCTGACGACGTTTTCTTCTTTGTTGGTTGTTTAGCACATTATACTGCAAGTTGAATACGCCAAGCTGTGCAGACGGTGGTAATGAAACGTCAAGTTCCTCAATGCGATTTTTAAATGTATCACGTGCAATGAGGTCTCTGTTATTATCTAATTCTGTTAAAATAAACAGTGTACCCCATATATCATCTGGTAAAGTAAACTGTATCGCAGATGTGTAAGATTCCTCAGGTTTTAACGAGTTTACTTGCTCCTTTGATCCTAATAAAATCGCCGAAGAATCGATATAATTTAGCCTAGAAAGGTAAACTGTGTCCGTCCATTCATTTTCACTTGTCACCCATGTTCCTTCATTGAATACTACCCACTCAAATTCAAGCTCCTCGCCAGCCAGCGCTTTATACTCACTACCACCATTGAGTGTTGTGCCAGTTACGACTAAATTAGATATTCGCTCCTGGAGAATAAGTTTAACAGAACGAGCATTATTTGCATCGTCTTCTTCTATAACACGATTTTGATAGTCGGAGTAACATATTAGGTTGTATTCACCAGAGTATCGTTGAGACAAATCTATTTTAGTTTTTACTAGATATAACGAGTCTGGGAGAAATCCCACTGATTCTTCATTCTCGTCACCAAGTCTGTGAGTCACCTCACCAACTGTCTGAGAGTAATCAGTTGTAGAACTTTTGGATAGGTACAATCGATCAGTCCAAGAACCAACTCCAGGTTTACCTACGCCATTGTTCATGACACGCCAACTGACTTCCAACCACGCCGAATCAGCTTCAATGTCAAACATTTGGCTTGCGTTGAGAAAGTCTATTTGAAAATCTGGTAACTTTTGCTGAATGTTCAACGGTTTGTATTGGACATTGTTACTGTCACTATCAAATTCAAAAACTTGGTTTCTGTGATCGATATGAATAGTAAGGTTGTAAAGCCCCGTCGAATAATCTGATGGTATCTTAAAAGTAGCTTCTCTGTCATATCTGTCGTCAATTAGTAAATCTCCTGAAAATGTTTGAGTTGAAATAACCTTTGACTCTATGTTTGTTCCAGATATCGTCTGAAATAGTAATTAAAATGGTAGAATATAGGTGTTCATAAATTTGATTCAAATTAAATTAATAGATTTAAACTTGTTAGTATATATTGTAATTATCCTGACATACTGTAGGCCTATGCAAAAATACAACAAATACTAATACAATTAAATCTCTCCGAAACCGAAAACTTTCCATTGTACAATATTAATAAACTGAAAATGTAAATAACACCCGATACTCGTAATGTTTATCTTTCATTACCAGACGATCTTCCCAGAAATTTTCAAACGGTTCTTCTGTAGCCTTATTCTCGCCAGACCATAATATCGTTATGGACTCTGTAGACTCGGCATTTTCAGGAAATTCGAACACAGTAGGCACAAGATCTGGCTGCTGACCGATGAAAACTAGAATAGCACTCTAATAACACAAACAAAATAGAATAGAATGATGTAAAACAAAATGGTATTAGTTTAGTTGTTTTGAGTCGATGATTTAAATATTATACGCCAGGGAGCTATCATAATTATCATGCCTAATTAACAATTAAAATTAACGATAAATTCTTGTTGGTGCAGTGTCCGATGGTTCATTGGGTTTAAATATAATACTCAATTAAGTACTTATATGTTATTGCCATCTTGTACTGTATTTCAAAATGGATCAAATATTTCCTTTAGAAACTTACATCAGAATACTTTCCATTGTTTTCTTCATTAAAGTGCTCGTACACACTGTTGGTGGTGTCTGTCTCTACGTAGATCCAAAATGCACCTTCTAATTTTCGTGGTATAGTAACCGTTTGCCAAACAGTGTACTCTTCATTTGGAGCAATACCGTTGCTACGAGGTACTCTTGCAAGTTCAGTATCAAGTGTTAATGTAGTATTGCTAGTCATCAAATATATTGTGTCGTAGATAGTTGTTGGTTTTGTGGCCGTAAACCCAGCGTTAATTACAATGAATCCCACTTCAATGTCTTTTCCTGATGCTAAATCAAAATAAACCAAATTGATAATCAACATTTGTAAGTATGTTTACATTACTTTATTGCTTTTGTTTAAACATTTTGTGTAAAGTTTACAATCGGATGATATGCACTATATACAAGATGAATCAGAATGTGTACAATACCTGTACGTGTTGATTCTGGCACAAACACTTCCTTCACTTGTAAATCTGGTGGTGGTGTTAGTTTTACGTCTACCGGCGTTTCACTTCGTCCAATGTTATTTGAGGTGTCAATATCGTCAGAGATATATCTGTATTCATCCGCGTATACAAATACGTAGAAAGTCCCTAGGTCATCATCTGCTAATTCAAATGTTGCTGATGCCATATATCCATCATTCGGATCCAGGAATCGTATTTGTTCTTGTCTTACTCTCCACGACAAGCTAGCTGAAAATGTTTGACTGGGTGATAGATAGACAGTATCAAACCACCTAGAAGTAGTACTGCCTCTGAATCCGATGTTTTTAATTGTCCAAGATACTGTCATCTCTTCACCTGATCGCTCTTCAGGTTGGACGTAAACCTCAGTGACTGTGATGTCAGGATAGGTCTCTGTTTCAAATCCCCAAATTGGACTTGGTATAAAAGATACGTTTAAGAACGTACTTGTAGCATAATCTAATATGTAGTCAACTTGCCATAGATATTTCGTATTTTGCGTAAACAGATCAACAGGGTAGTAAAATAATGAAGTCAGAAATATCCCATCTGGCTTGGGTTCATCGTTAGGCCAAACGTACAGTTTATAAGATTGAGATCCAGGATAAGCAGGCCATTCCAAGGTTTCGCCTAGATCAACATTTACCTGCCCTATGATGGGTTGCACTGGGAGTTGTAATGGTAACACTCGAATTGTTTGAAGCTCAGTAATGACATTTCCACAGTCATCAGAAATAGTCCAACTTCTTATAAATTCAGTGTCACATTGAACAATGTCCATAGAATCTACATATGTTACGGTCATTTCTCTTCCACATTCATGTTCCAAAATGCCCTCTGAAATAAGTTGATAGGAATCGGTTTTTCCTGCAAGTGAATCGCCACATGGAACTAACACATTGCTTTCTATGTTGTATATTGGAGGACGAGCATTGAGAATGTTCAATAACTGTGTTGATGTTGCCGAATTGAGGGCGTCATCCACTGCTGTCCATACCCTATTAATTGTACATTGCTGATCGGGAGAATCTTTGTATTCAAGTTCAGGAGTAATATCTTGCGTATCACTAACTACAGGAGTCCCAGTTGTAAAAGGTGAAAAGTCGTCACCGCAGTTTATTGTAACGGACTGAAGCGTTTCGATAGTAGGTGGTGACAGATCTTGAAGTAAAAGAACACATTTTTAAAGAAATTGCTCGCTAAAATCTATATTATCTTATTACCCCCAATATATATATATTCAATTGTAGTATTTGCCGGTGTAGCGTACGCATGTGAGTTTTAACTTATAGTACTGTACAAGAAGCTGGCAAAAAAGCTACTAAACTTAACTTTTTCGAAATATAATCTTTTATATAATTGCAAATTATTTGGTTCTTAGGATATATTTTGTTTGTTACTTACCAACTAACCAGGAATACTCAACAAATGTTCCTATGTTACCAACTTGGTCTATCCCTCTTACGCGAAGTTTATGCGATCCTTCCATTAAGATGTCAGTTGTAAAAGAACTGGAACATTGTACAAAATTTGGTGTGTCACCATGACGAAACACACTACAATCATACAAACAAGGGTATTCGTTGCACCTGAATCGAAATACTGGTTGTTCCACATTACTTTGAGTAGATGGTTTTGAGGTAATTGATACTACTGGAGCTGTTAAATCTACAAAGGCATATGGTTGCGTTAACAATTTGCACACATTTCACAATAATTGCATACAGTATAGTTTAAAAGTAATACTGTAGTTACCTATAGACCAGTAGTGTAGTGATGATGCAGCTACGTTGCCAGAGATGTCAGTCCCAGTAACATACAAATCATAGCGGCCTTCAGGTAAATCGACAGCGGACCAAGTGTGGTTGACACAGTTAACTGTTTCAATCATACCAGATGGTCTACTTAAAGTACAGGTAGATGACGACTCTTCATTATATGTCCAACTTATTGTTATATTTCCACTTGTTTTCGATGGTCTTTCAATAAATTCAAGAACAGGTGGTGTACTGTTCTCTTTAAAAAGACAAAGAATATCAAAATAAATGCAGCTCGTATTCCAATGAAAGGGAAGTCGAGCGTGTTGATCTTTATTTGGAAATCATCAATGCTTGAATGACAATAATTCCACATGTGGACAATAATTGTTAAGTAAGGTTTATTGAACGATATTGAAATAATTGATATGTAACCTTGTAACTACAGTGAAATCAAACAAGCACAGTAATATTTGTATAAATCAATTTTGTTTAAATCTATTTTTATACCTCCATGTACAAATCACACAAGAGAGTTTGCTGCCCTCAAACTTAACTACTGGACAAAACTTGTAATGAACATGCAATAGAATGACAATCTTACTTAACTTAAAGACCCCTTCCCTGCAATTTTGGACGTTTTTTGGAAAATAATACATATATATCACTTTAAAAACATTAAACCATGTCATTCCTTGTCTTAAATGTACGTTTTATGGTAAATTATGATAAAAAGTGAGAAACAATGCACTACCTAAGTAGCTCGCGGCGATCAACCTCTCGTGGATGGTCTTAGGCCTAGCCTGGCTAGGCTTAGTTTTTTAGGCCTAGCTGGTAAACATCGGTAACGTACGAACATCGTACGCTAGCTATATACCTAGCCTGACGTTGTATAGTTGCTGCATTAATTGTCTTTCTATTTTTGCCAGACTCCGTTGATACAAATTGGGGAAAACCCGATATTTTCGCTGAAAAGTTAGGAGTCTTCCATTTGTTTTGGCCTCACGATCGATCGAAAAGTGGGCGAATTACAGGTGAAAAACAAAAATATCAATCCGCGCGCAATGCATTTTGGGATTTATAGCGGGCCGCTATAATTATTAAGATCGACTTATTTTTCACATTTTTAACCGTTTAAAGACGAAAAAAGTTATCGCAATAGGACCATATAGTATTATTTTTACATTAAATATAGTTTGTGATCTTAAATTAGATCTAAAAAACGTAGGGAATGGGGCTTTAACTTAATAACCAGGATGAATAAGAACTTACGAATTTCAAATGTCCAATACGCTCGGTCTCGAATGGCTGGTGATTCTGGACCACATAGTTCTAACCCCTTAGCTACACCAGAATCCATCAAAATGTAATAATTTTGTTTTTCAAGGAGCAATAGGCCTTGGGTTGTAAATTCAATAGATCCATCTCTACTTGACTGATACAGAACATCCGGACGAGATGAAACATCTATTGAGTGTACAAGACTGTTACCGGTATCAAAAAAACGAATGAATGTTGGTCGTGTAGGTCGTACAAACTAAACAAAAAAACAATTTTTATATTATTGATTTTAAATGATTTACTTAGTTTTACCAAGTTTGTATATAAATAATCATATAAGTAGGGCAGATAACCCATTTATGATTATTACACACAAGCGGTGTATAGTGGTTTTGAGTGCTTTCCATAGACTCTACTATTTTTGTCCAGCCTAAATATATACCTGTTTATTAAACTGTAGGCGCCATGTATCATGACTTGAGAGGATTCTAGAACCTGCACTTGGTTGAAGTGAGCCGGCAACTACGGTAGGTGGAAGTTCTGAAACATCAAATAATGTGTTATTGTCGGTGACATAAAAACGTCCAATGAAAACTCAGATATGAGTTTTCTGGATCTAGAAAACACAGATAATTATCTGAGTTTTCTCAGAACAAACAGAGACCATTCTCCGTCATGTTTAGTAGTGTTGTGTCGTCTAATTTGTCTATTTGTTTGGCCAATAATATATTATTACAGGGTTTTAAGCTCTTATATACATACCACCAGTTGCAAAAGTTACACAGGATTGAGGAGTTGATTGTCTAAAAAAAGTAAAAACATGCCAACAAATTCAAAATAGTGTAGGTCTACATTTTTGTTGAACATATTGGTTTCTATTTTAGATATTATTTACTATGAATCATTCGTATGCTATTTTAAAATATCTGAAGTTTTCTGATTTTAAAGAACCCTAATCATTTTTTTACGCCAGGTCACTAAATAAGTTGCCCCATCTATATTTATTACAAATGTATGTAAATGGAATAATGTGTGATAGAAATTATTTATATCCAGCTTTCTTACCCTTCCGTGTTTTCTGCAGTAAAACAAAGTATATTTTCTTGTCCTAACTGCTGCACGCTTGGTGTCCATGTTATATTCACATAAAATAACTGGTTCTCATTTTGTTTTGAGGCTACAAGTGACTTTGTAACGCCCAACGGTGAAACTGTGTCAATGGCTGATATCCTGTAAAATGGAAAAGAAAGCACATTCAGAATGTACTTTCAATCTAAGATAGACCAATGACACTATTAGTATTTGGTTAATGCTTATTTTAAAGTAGTGATATAGGCCTATAGCCGAATATGTGTGTAACCACCTGTGTTTTGTAAGCCAATCAAGGTAAGTGTGCAGGCCTACACGAAATGTTTTTAATTGCTCACAAAATGTATTTTACAATTTACATAAAATAATTCTAACCCAACACCATCGCCTCCACTTTTTGCAACAATTTCTTGAATGTAAGTTTCATTTGCTGGAATTCCGATGCATGCTCCGTCTTTAGGCGTCGGATCAACAAATTCTGGTGCGGAGCTGCAAAGACCTTCGTTACTGAAAACGTTCACTAAGAACTGAAGAGGTACTGTGCTCAATGGTGTCGTCGACAAAGGTTCTGCAAAGTCTTCAATCATTAAAGCCACAACGTACCAACCTACGGTATACTTGGCCTCATACCGAAAGGTACACGTACTCTGTAAAATATATACATTAATAATGTTAAAATAAATATAAATAAAAATTACTAACATTATAAAAGTTGTATTATAATTTAACACTGCAATGTGCTATATTATTATCTAAACCTCTTATTACCTCTTCAAGAAACGCATTAGGAAATCCATTGCATACATCACCACATTCAAAGCTACCTACAGCCCATCGACATCTCACTCTATCACCATCTGGGTCATTCACTAATAACAATGAAAGGTTAATAAAATATAAATAATGTGTTGTTATAATTATCAATAGAAGAGATAATAATATATGTCCTTACAGAATACACACATGCAATTTAAGTAATACTGCACGCTCAGAAATTTAGAAGAAGATGGAAGAACAAAATTTAAGAGTAACTCTAAGGAATCCTAGATACCATATTTTATTGAGCGTACACGGCTATACTTTCAATTAGTGTAAGCCAACTTTTCGTCTGAAGCAGTATCTATATAATAATAAGATTTACTTTCACAGAAGAATTTAATTAATTAATTCTTGTAACTTTTTGTGGAACTTTTGTAATTGAATGTATTATAATTACATTATAAAAGGTTCGATTTGAATTTTCTGTTAATAATCTGATAATTGGATAGATAATCAGAGTTTCAAAATATAATCAAAATCTTTACCAGGAATAACTAATGTGTGGTTACATCCATGCTGCAGTCGAACAATCGGAGTAACAGAAGAAAGTGGAGATGAGTTAGGTCTTTCAGTGTCCTGTCTTATAGTCAAGTTAACTGTCATTGGAAGTGACCACCCACCATTACTGCCAACAACTAGGCCACCTATCCAATTACGACCGGAAAACCTGTAGAATTATTATTAAGAGATAATTATGCAGTGTTGCTTCTTTTGCAAAGTTAGATAAACGAGTTTATCGGAATAGAGGTGCTCACTATATCTGTACATATCGAATCAAGTTAAAAAGTTAAGTTTAAAACAAATATATACTCTACACACATTTAAAAAGGCCTAATACTATTTCTACACACATTTAGTTGTATAAAAGGCCTACTACTATTTCTACACACATTTAGTTGTATAAAAGGCCTAATACTATTTCTTTATAATATTGGATTTGTTACTAGTTATCATGGTATACAATATGTTGGTAGTAGCCTACAATTGAAGTGATTTACTAAAAACCAAAATATATAAATAATAAACACATGCTTTTGCTTGCGGTAGGCCTACAACAATGCTCAAAGAAAACCTTACTCGTATGTATTAAAAAAATCCTTAAATTATTTGTTTTAGGCCTAAACAATTTTATTACCTCAATGGAATTTTAATTTAAACACAATTACCTAAAAAAAATGTGAAATATATTATATAGGTCTAGGATTGCGTCATAGTAAAATAAAATAACCGGATATGGGCCTACCTCATAGTAAAAGTGGGACTTCCTGCAGAAAATGTAACAGAGTTAACGCCCGATGTCCAATCTTCACTAACGCTAAAATCAGTGCAATAGAAAGACAAGGAAACACCACCTGAACAGCCAGAAGTGCAACTTAGGCTACCTTCACCACTTGATAAAAGTTCATTTGCTATCGTGTTTTCATCACAGTGTTGCCTACCTCTTCGCCAAGATATTCTCCAAGATACGTCAATCTAAGAAAATACAATATTACCAATAATTTTAAATCGCGCAATTACGAAACCGATGGATCTACTAGTGCGTTTTCTTAAAGATGTATTGTCCCTTGAAACACAAAAAAATGAAGGTCAAAATATTCTAAATTTAAATTGGCCATATCAAAGTAATATTAAAGTTATTCACCTTAAGTCGAACATTTGAGCCAAAAACAACAATTGTACGTAATTAACAGCTAAATTAATTTGATTACATTTCGTCTGGATAATCGTCCGAGCGAAAGTAAACAAAGATTTCCAACCATAAGTATACATTATGCATGATGCTAATAAGGATTGTTTACAACTCGTCACGGATGAGAAGGTGTTTTCACACAGATCGCGTGAGGAAGTTTTATGATTATGCATACAGAGTAGCCAAATATAATAATTATATTTAATAATTTATTTCGGAACTTCACTTTTGTAACAGTGGCACACTTCATATTTTGAAGGTGCGCATTACAATTTGTTTTGTTTTTTTGGCCTATTTAATTTTAGTGCGTATGTTTGTCGGGCACGGAGTGGATAATTTGGTATACCGGTAAATGATCAGATATGTCTGAGATTAGTATACCAGATAACATTTGTTCAGAAAGTGTATTGAAGAAAATGTTATCAATTAATGAAGATGTGTTGTTTTGTATTCTAGTGGGTCTTGAAATCGATGGGTAGAAGGAATGCGACATCATTACTTCTAGAAAATTATTTACAAAATCAGTCGATGCAAGCTTAAGTAAATTAATGTTAAAATCACCCATAATGTGGCATGATTTTCCCTCGATATCAATAGTATTAAGAATATCGTCTAGTGATCTATTAAAAAGTTCTATATTCGAATCGGGAGGTCTATTATATTATACCAACAATCGTATTGTTACATTTTTTTTCAATTATTTCAATAAAAATACATTCACAAGATTCAATAAATAGATCTTTTCTTTCTTTTATGTCAATTGTAGCAGAAACAAACATACCAACTCCCCCTCCTTTACGGTTCTTCCTATCTAATGCGAGGAAGTCATAGCTCGGTAAATATGGTTTGCACGATGTATTGTTTAACCATGTTTCCGATTACCAATAACTGTAAAGGGGTGGTTGATTAAGTTTAGGTATGTAGTTAGTTCATCAATGTGTTTATTGATACTTCGAATATTATAGTGAAGAAATGAGTAGCCAATATTTTTTAATTTCTTCACAGATTCATTCAAGTCATATGGACTCATATAAGAACATGTCTCAATAGCATTTAGCTTGTTTCTGAGACTATATTCAATGAATTCGTCATGGTCATTATTACCATTACCAATAGATATTGGATTAAATAGTATATCCATTGGATTTGATATTTCGTTTTCATCACCGTTATTTTTATTGTTATCCATGCTTTGATTTTGTATGTTTATTGATTGTATTTGTCTATAAAAAACTATTTTAATTAATATAATTTATAATACTATGCTTATGTCTACTGCTTAATTTCAGTTACAATAACTTTCTGAATTTGTGTTACCTTACAATTGTTGAAATTTGTGGTAACGTGGTCTACCTCTTCCTGTGTTAGCTTTTCTGCGAGATAGACCTAGAACGTTTTCAACTTTGTATCTGACATTACTGGCCAATAGGCTGGTGCCTCCATCTGATAGATGGTATCCATCAGGTGCTAGAAGTGTGTCGACCAGCTCGCCGTTTCGTAAGAAGTTGCTATTGTCGCAGAATGTTAGGTTTGGTATTTTGTCTGTGCGTATCTTGTGCTTTATACATGAGTTTGCTATTTCAACTCTGAAATTTAGTGGGCCTGCTCGTGGTAAGCCAAGTGATATCAAACATTTAGTGTCTGGATGTTTTGTGGCATACTCACTGACTGTGTTGTATAGCGTTTCTGCGCACTTTTCTGGAGCTGATTCCTTTACAGAGTTAGTTATTTCGTGGATTACTATACAGTCAAGTGTTTCGTGGATTTCGTCGAGTGCATTTCCAATTTGGTCATTAGTGTATGCGTGTGTAATGCTTACATCTGCTTTTGGTAAAATACGACTTGCTTCGACTTTTTTTAAGTGCGAATTTCCTAATAGTAATACAGATGGTTTCTTGCTTTCGTAGGCTCGATGTGTGTCATTATTTTTCATTAGACTTTCTGCATACGACAATTTCTGACTGTCTTTTTTTTGAGTTAAAAGTTTGGAAGTCTGATGCGTCGATGGCTACCTGGGTTCGTTTTGCTTCGTACGCGTACTCCCTTGCTTTTTTCTGTTTCGTGTATTGCTGTCTGTAGTTTGTCCTGGAGATTTGTTATTTGTTTATCTTTCTGCAGGATCATATCGTTGTTTCGCTTGACATCTATGAAAGCATTAGCTGTTAGTTTGTTTTCTCTTTCTGTTTTATTGATTTTTTCTTTCATTTTTTCCATTTCTACCCTTATTTCTTGTAGGCCGGTGGCGTTGGGTTGTCTGTTGTTTTCTGTGTACTTTAGCTCCTGTCTTAGGAGTTTTATTTCAGCCTTTAGTTTGGTGTTTTCAATGAGGATGTTGTTACTTTCTTTTAGTTCATGTCGCAGACATTCTATTTCTTTTTTCATTGACTCACTGTTTATGAGAAGTTGTTTTTTTTTCAAGTGTTTTAAAACTACTTATATAAAAAATTCTGTTGCCTTATCTTAAATACATTTACATATTACAAATAAGGGATAATAACTCTTAACTTTCGTGAAAAAATAAAGCGTTTTGGATAAGTAGTTTTTCAGCAACTGTAATTTTAGTTGTAACGTTACGTTCTGACTGCTCAGGAAAGGTTGGACGACTTCGAACATTTTCGCCTATCCTTTAACACTAGCCGGTCACTGACAAACCAAAACACTGCTTCAAAAAAGGGGCTGTGCCGGCAAAGTATCTGAACCAATCACATTTTACTTTAGGTCATTAGAAAGCTTGATTGATTAGCTTTTGAATGGTGTAACAGCCAATATCATTGGATAACTAGGTCAAACGTTATAAACGTTTTTGTAAAGATCTCAACAAATTGGCAAAACAAGCCTATTCTTTTAACACAGGGCAATTTTCAAATCGTCTAACTTTAAAAATCAATGCTGACGACGTTTTAAGTTTTTTTAAATTAAAAATAACATGACATCGTAGGTACTTAATTAGGCATTACAATGTCGAAACAGCCATAACAATCGGTCAATTAATAACAAAGTTATATTGAAAAAACCTTAAAAAAATAGCTGTTTTCGGTGATTTCGAGCCGTTTAGCGGAAATCGCCCGGATTTTTGGGTACATAAAACAAATTGTAATGTCCAACAAAAAGAAAATATAAGAAGAAGGCACAAAATAGACAAAAACTTAGGTAATCTTACTTAAACTGCATACGGTAACATGTAATAAAAAACCCATTCATTCCCCTCCCTCCCCTTCTCCAAAAATAACAAGTACAACATATTATTTAAATACAGTACATGATTACTCTTAATCTACGAAACCAATCACTAATCAACAACAACAAACCAACCCACTCTCAAAATCAACAATAGGCCTACACAGGTTTTTTTTATCTGAAAGATCAGGTTAATAATTTAACCGCACAATGAGCATTATTAATGAACAACCATATTTTTGCTAAAGCAAGCAATCATCCTTGCCTTGGGTCTATACTAATAGATCGGGCCATTATGGTTGGGGCTGAGCAGTGAATACTGAAATATGTCACTCTTGATGCCCGGAAATTGCACTCTCGTATAACGTTTTGTGGGAGTGTGTTTTTTTTCTTCTTAGAATGACGTGTTGATGGAGGACGGGGTAACCCTTATCGGTGAAAACACTTCGCCTGGGCGGATGCGTGATTTCGTAAATGTGATAGACCTTAAACCACCTTATCCCCAATCAAGGTTTCGAACAAAAAACAGATAAACTAAAGTTCAGATCATCAGTCTGTTAAAAAAGGAAGGGATTGTAGTATATAAAACTAAGCTGAATAGAGTAAAATCTAGCCTAACGCAATAAATTAAATTCTTGTAATATAGTACCCTAACAACTTTTCAAGTTTCAGAAGAACGCGCCTGTTGAGAACTAGGCCTACAATTTAAAATTTAAAACGTCTGATATTACCTGATTTGGCACCGATGACGGCTTCCATGTAAATAGGGCTCCTCGAAAGTGAGTTGAATTTACAAATACAACTAAAAACAACTCAAAAAATATCAGCAGAACCAAGTATATGAAAGACTTCATTGTATAAGGTATGGATGTCTTTGAAGTTCAAATTCGAAAGTCAGAATAATCGAAATATACTATTGACACAATATTAAGCATATTTACAGACAATGAGTATGTGGGGTATTCCCCATTTTAGTACCTACTTCAAGGGCACTCTGTGTTTCATTTATTGTTAAATGTATTCGGTTCATAGGTCTTGTATTCTACTATTATTTTTAAGCAAACAGTGTATCTTTTTATAGAGAGTAAGTATTTACACAAATCTTAGAAATCTTTTTATTTCGGTAACACGTTTGCATTTAAACACTATATATTACGTTTCGTATATGATCCACACCTTATCCTGGTATCATGACACAATCGTGAAACTACATAAGTACCTCAATTCAATTATCAAAATTAATAATAGATACGTAGAAAGAACAATGTGAAAGAGCACAGGCCATCTGTCAAATTAAGAGAAGCCTAAACAGAAAAAAGAAGATTTTCTGAAATTTCATTTCTCTCTCAGCTCTAATACCCCTTTCACACCAGAACTGTTGCTTTTGGTGTGAAAAGGTATACATTATGGTAACTTAAAGACATACCAAGATACAGACCGCTAAAAACGGACCCACAAGTGGTCTTAATTGGAAGGAGACCTGTATTATGTAATTACAATTACAAACAAAAAATATATGGATATCCGCTCCTGAAAGGAATAGGCCTAGAACTTAAAAGAAAATAAAGGGAAAGAGAACAATTAAAGATACGTCAACAAACCATGAGATGCAGAGATATGTCCTACAATATTGCATGGCAATAATAATATTGATTTTAAGTACTTTTGAAATAACAAGACATTATTATCTTTGTTTTATAAGAAAGATGCCACGTGATTTGTGGCCATATTATTATGTTTCCCCTTTAATAGGACAAAACAAGCATGAATTTAGACGAGCTGCTGAACTTTAATTCCAGATTACTTTTCGCGGACGCGCGAGACTACTGTGGGAGAGAGGGCGCGCGTCCGACAGTAGTGGATGATTATATTGAATGCAATAATGTAATAAATAATAATAATACAAGTTTTACATAGGATATCCGAAAATAAAGTGCGTTCTATTTACCTTCAGATCCAAGTTACTGTTGTTAGACTAGCCCTAATCCCCTACTATTAGTCTATCCTACTAAGGGTAGGCTAGGCTAGCTAGGCTAGGCCCTAGCCTAGGCCTAAGTATGCAGAGAGGCTACTAAAATTCTAGTCGCCTAGCTTGCTCGATAGAGGCGCAATATTGCCAGGCCGAGAGCCCTAGGCTAGGCCTAGGTGCAATATAGAATGTTGCTATAGATATATTCCATTCAAATTATAATATAATAGGGATCGATCCGATAATAAATAATAGCATTATTGATAATATTATTATATTAGATAATAAGAAATTGTTTTTTAAGATATGATGGAGGACACTCTTCAATCAATTCTCAATGACATCTTGGTAAGTCTTTGTTGGTTGGTTTTATTTAGTGCTGTCCATTTGTACGCATTTCATTAAATCAATCAATCTATTAGCCTAAACATATTACTTCAACATTCAAGAATGTTACTTTTATAAAACTAAATTTGAATAATTTGTTATATTTTGCAGATAACCACATCAGTAGAAGAAGCATTCAGTGGGTCAGTAGAAAAACAAGATACAAAGTTGTACAATGCTACCTTTTTACAAATACAAAAACCTGCTATTTCTCTTTTAGAACTCCATTTATTAATACCATTCTATTCCTGTTTTACAATAATAAGTGTTGAGTTAACCCTTGAATTGTTAAAAAAAACCAAAATGAATTATTGTATATAGTAATCAGGCCCGTAGCCAGGGGGGGTTTTTATGGTTCGGGCGAACCCCCCTTTACAGCGACCCCCCCCCCCTTTAACCGACTGCGAACCCCTATCCCCGACATCCACAATACCTCACCACACCCTCATCTCTGAAAATCCTCCAAATACGTGCCCCACAATACAAAAGGTTGTTTGTAAATTGAAAAATTTGTAAACTCGTTCGTGAATAAATCATACCTTATTGTTAAACAAATGAATTGGTTGCCGATTTTCACCTGAAAAATAATACAAATTTTTGGTCCCAGGATGTAACATGATATTGACGCGAGCTTGGCCACGAACGAATCGTACAAAGAACACCGCTAGACAACCGCGTACCGCCTTCCGACGTACATCAAAAAATGGAACGCTGCGGTTACCTACAATATTTATGTGTGGCTATGAAGTATAGTGTATCATCATCATAGAGGATTATAGTGAATTTAATATATTACACTATAATATCTATGGTATCATGTACTGTAGTTTACATTAGGCCTATGGCATTCGATTATTTTTGTCTAGACCACCAGCCGATACGTAGGCATACTCAACTGTATCAATACCACCTATTTACATTGATATATTTAGTTTCCTCAACAAATTGCTGTAAATAAATATAGATAGAGCTATCAGGGGCGGTCGCAGGACTATTTTAAGAAGAGGGTTGCCCAAAGACTCCAGGGCTGTAGACACTGAGTATTTGAGCAAGCAAATTGTTAAATGACACCCCTAGATGGCCGCAAATAGTACTCTCGCACGTAAATTTATGATAATTTTTTTTTCGTTCAATGCAAACGTCGCGGGGAAGTCTCCGATTAAGGTACTTTTGGTACGGTAATACATTCTAATAACTGTACTCAATTAATGTAAATTAATTATCAATTAATAATTTTAAAAAGTTGTACAAAAAATATGAAGCAGTTGCTATAAATATATTGAGCAAAAGGTTAAATTGTATAATTTGGAATTTTAATTCAATTAAAAATGCTAAATAAAGTCAGATGTTAAAACCACATTTTCCAAAAATTCATTTTCATTTATCCACTATAAACTTTACAAAAGTGTTGTTTTAAACCACACTCCAAATAAAACAAAGAAAATAATGATAGGAAATTTGCAGAAAGAAGCAAACTTTGCTCTGTTACCGGTATAACACGGTTCAAATTTTGGAACGTCTATAAATTACTACGGAAATTCGGCCTATATACGACGAACGTACGGAAATGAAGATAAATAGGGTACTACACGCATCGGAAATACAACACTATACGCACAATTATGATTTGGCCTAAAAATTGGCCTTAGATTATGGAAAACCCCCGGCAAAACGCAATAATTATGGACAAATCGATTATTAGCCTTGGCAATATGCCTAATATTTAAAAGGAATGAATATAGGCTATATTTCGTTTGTCGATGAATTTTTTAAATCATGTGTGAATGATTGATCCATTAGAGGTAATCTGTTATGGTTCTAGTAACACTGCTATGCATGTGTAATTTGTGAATAACGTAGTAGTATTCTACATACACGAGCCTAGATAGGGAGGATCTGTACTGTCCATTGCGAGAGGAGGGGGAAGTCCGGTAATGTGTCATGAAAAATGTAACAAGCCAGAGATGAAATAAAATTACTAACATTTAGCTGATTGTCGTTGTTTTATTCGTCGTCAGAAGTTTATCGACCGATATCTATTTCTCATGTGTAGTAGAGCGTTTCTTTGATTGAATAATTTCAAGTTCATTTTGGATTTTCAGTAAATTACCAATTGTTTATTCAAAGTCAAACTGTAACTAATCCCTCACTATTCAATCAAAATGTTATTATACTACTATATTGTTGAAAAATGGATTGCGTGACTTGAAAATAGATTGATAGTAAAATGTAATAAAGACACGTTCTTGTCTGGTTATTAGGTATGCATGCTCTGATAAAGCAGAGGATTATTTTTGTAGCGTTCCATTTAAAATAGATTTTATTACAAAGAAATATTTTGGTTGTGAAGGTCGTTTTAACAATTAGGCTAATATCAAAACATTCAACAATGATAAAATGCCCTGCAACTCTGTAACTACTTTATGACTAAGCCTATCAAGTTCCGTGTCCGGATGGTATACGATGAAATGGAACTCAATTTCAATTTAGTGGCAGAAACAACATTTAGTATGAAATTAAGGCTGTTGCCCGGGCCACAAGGGAAACACAGTGACAGTGGGACAGTGACCCAAATACTTAGTGTCCGAACCCCCCTTGACAGATCCTGGCTACGGCCCTGGTAATAATAGTAATTAAAAACTAAGTTTGATTCAGAAAAGTATTTGGTTTCCAAAGCCTCAGCATACATAGTAGCATCTTTCCCCCAAGAAAATGTCTGTCCATTCATGAAAGAAATATATATTTTAAACATACTAGTATAGTATCTCTAACTTTAACTAACAGCCAGATAAATACAATTTATCTATTGAAATATTGTCTTCAATCTTCTCAAACTGTACATTCCTTGATTTATTTACATTGAATGCTATTTATAGATTTATCCTGTACTCACCAGAAGAAGAACACAACAAAGTCATTTGCTGTAATGAATCCTTCTTACGGTTTTGGAAAGAAGCAATTACTACACTGGTAATTTTCATAGCTAATAAATATTAACAGTTTTTATAGCCTTTCTGGCCTATTTTCTATTTCATAATTTGTTTCGTGCAACTAAATTTGTCAAATTATATATAATTATAGATTAGGGGGTGAGGGGTGGGATAAATATTTAATAAATGATAAAAACAAGAGCCATTATTTTATTTTAAAAACCTAAATCCGCTCCTGGTATGTATGTTAATGTATGATAAGCTATTAATTGTATTTATTATTTTCCAGGATGGACAGAAGGCAGCATTACAGTATTATATAAAAACACTACATGGACAACGAGCACCAAAAAGAGTTAGGTTGTTGTGTGATATGCTTGCACTTGCAGTTGAAAAGAAAGTTATTCCTGCAAAGTGAGTTGTTAACAGAGTTAGGTTGTTGTGTGATATGCTTGCAGTTTAAAAGAAAGTTATTCCTGCAAAGTGAGTTGTTAACAGAGTTAGGTTGTTGTGTGATATGCTTGCAGTTTAAAAGAAAGTTATTCCCGCAAAGTGAGTTGTTAAAAGAGTTAGGTTGTTGTGTGATATGCTTGCACTTGCAGTTGAAAAGAAAGTTATTCCTGCTAAGTGAGTTGTTAAAAGAGTTAGGTTGTTGTGTCATATGCTTGCACTTGCAGTTGAAAAGAAAGTTATTCCTGCTAAGTGAGTTGTTAACAGAGTTAGGTTGTTGTGTGATATGCTTGCACTTGCAGTTGAAAAGAAAGTTATTCCTGCTAAGTGAGTTGTTAAAAGAGTTAGGTTGTTGTGTGATATGCTTGCACTTGCAGTTGAAAAGAAAGTTATTCCTGCTAAGTGAGTTTGTTAACAGAGTTAGGTTGTTATGGTTCGGGCGAACCCCCCCTTTACAGCGAACCCCCCTTAACCGACTGCGAACCCCCATTCCCGACATGCCCAATACCTCACCCTCATCTCCAAAAATCCTCCAAATACGTGCCCCACAGTACAAAAAGTTGTTTGTAAATTGAAAAATTCGTAAACTTGTTCGTGAACCTTCTTCTCTGTATGAGCGTCAACTAGCGATACGTGTCTGTAAATTTCTAAAAGCTGCAAATGAATTGCCGATTTTAACCTGAAAAATAAATGTTTGGTCCCTGCATGTAACATGATATTGACGCGTCTCATAGCGAACTGGGGCACGAACGATTCGTACAAAGGACACCGCCAGACAACTGCGTACCTATAATTGTTTAGATCACTGGCAGTCAGGCAGCATGCATAAAGTATAGCCTTCCGACGTACATCAGTATTTATGTGTGACTATGAAGTATAATGTATCATAGAGGATTATAGTGAATATTAATATTTTACACTATAATATCTATGGTATCAAGTACTGTAGTTCACATTATGGCATCCGATTATTTTTTTCTAGACCACCAGCCGATACGTACTAAAATGTATCAATATCACCTATTTAAATATTTATATTCCTCAACAAATTGCTGTAAATAAATATTATAGATAGAGCTAGCAAATAGCATTTGCCTTCAACCAGTGTGCTTTTTTCGGGGCTGCTCCTAGATGTATGTTCGCATTGAACTTGAACGCAAAACAAAATACGGAGTAAATGATCAAACAATCGGCGGTTCCGCACAGAGCACGCGCATCTAACATACGGCAACAAATAGTTATTGTCCTTTAAATTATCGACGTGTTTGAGAAGGAGGAAAAAAGTACGATCTTTTTGCTCATTGGTAGCATGCTGCACGAGAGTGTCTTTTCCGGCCATCTAGGGGTGTCATTTAACAAAATTCGCTTCGCATCAGGCCCCACCCCCAGGGGGGGGGGGGGGGGGTTGACCCAAATATTTAGTGTCCGAACCCTCCCTTGACAGATCCTGGCTACGGCCCTGTGTGATATGCTTGCACTTGCAGTTGAAAAGAAATTTATTCCGGCAAAGTGAGTTGTTAACAGAGTTAGGTTGTTGTGTGATATGCTTGCAGTTGAAAAGAAAGTTATTCCTGCAAAGTGAGTTGTTAACAGAGTTAGGTTGTTGTGTGATATGCTTGCACTTGCAGTTGAAAAGAAATTTATTCCTGCAAAGTGAGTTGTTAACAGAGTTAGGTTGTTGTGTGATATGCTTGCAGTTGAAAAGAAAGTTATTCCCGCAAAGTGAGTTGTTAAAAGAGTTAGGTTGTTGTGTGATATGCTTGCACTTGCAGTTGAAAAGAAAGTTATTCCTGCAAAGTGAGTTGTTAACAGAGTTAGGTTGTTGTGTGATATGCTTGCAGTTGAAAAGAAAGTTAATCCTGCAAATTGAGTTGTTAATTCAGAGTTAGGTTGTTGTGTGATATGCTTGCAGTTGAAAAGAAATTTATTCCTGCAAAGTGAGTTTTAATAATTCCCAATGGCTTCCAAAAAATAGGCTTTAAATGGTATTCTTATATAGTGCCTAATACAATAATTAATAAGAAATATCACATAAGAAATGAGTAAAAACAACAATATAATTGTACAAATAATTCATTATACATCATTGATCAATTTTCTTAGTGTATTGGTTATGTTTTTATCATTATTATGTCTTATTTTAAGGTTGATTTGTGAAGAGCTTCTTTTATCAGACAAACTAGACTTCAAGAGTACAGACACTTGGTGCCAAACATTCTTACTTATCAAGAAAATCATTGTGTTTGTTGACTATAAGGTAAGCATAACAATTGGCTATTCATAACTAAAAGCATTTCAGTAATTGATCCCTGTAATTATATTACTGTGCTTTTTTATAGGGATGTCGTGACCTTTGGAATCTTATTCTGGATAAAACGTTGAGTATTCCAAAGAATGTCAACGTTTCCACTGCTAAGAAATTGGAAACTCTTACAAAGGTATTATTGCATTTCTATATTGTAATACTATACTCCATTGGTACACTTTGATAACTTGACCATTTTATCTGTTAATGGCCTCTCATTACCATGATACTTCTGTTTATGTTTTATTTTCATAACTTGACCATTTTATCTGTTAATGGCCTCTCATTACCATGATACTTCTGTTTATGTTTTATTTTCATAACTTGACCATTTTATCTGTTAATGGCCTCTCATTACCATGATGCTTCTGTTTATGTTTTATTTCTGCACTGTATATGTTTTTATTTTAGGTGATTTCTCAAATACTTGATCGTAATTCATGTTTGTTGCCAAGTTATTTTGCAGTAAATGAAATAATGAAGTCATCATCTGACGAGCCAAACTCAAACCATTGGGTAAGAATTGTGTAGTATCTTCTATAAAAACCAATTCTAACTAATTATTTTGTTCAACTGCCTTCACTATGCTTAATATAAAAAAACAACAAAATTGAGTGCAAACTGTCCTCCATGATATAAATGTATTTACACTGCGTGTCATGATTAAAATTCAGTTTAGATGGAGGTCTGTGCATTATATATTCCTTAACTTATTTGGTTTCATTTTGTGTGTAAATCACAACATCTCTCACAATACAGGAATATATCAACACAACAATAATAAATATGCACTAATCGCATTTGTTTAACTCTTAAAGCTATTGTAGATCACAATAATAAAACATATAAAATGGCTAAAAATAATGTAAAAATATGATTACCAAACAGGTATGTTCTTTTTTATTTTTAGCTGATTGGCGATGTGCTGGCTAGATTTGTTGACAGTTTTAGACAGACAGCAAGAATGGTTTCAATCACAGGTAAGTTGTTTTTACAGGTGTCCCTTTAAATTAATTTATTTTTTGGTTTTCTTTTAAAATTTATCCTGTAGAGATCAGAATTAATTTTAAATAAGTTTTTAACAGGACGCTCAAAACTCCTACCAATTGTGGGTCACTCAAGTTCAATTGGAAACGCTTGGAAGTTGGAACAATCAACTTTAAGATTCCCACTGAAAGGAATGCTTCCTTATGACAAAGTAAGTTTACAATCAACTTTAAGATTTCCACTGAAAGGAATGCTTCCTTATGACAAAGTAAGTTTACAATCAACTTTAAGATTTCCACTGAAAGGAATGCTTGAATATGATAAAGTAAGTTTACAATCAACTTTAAGATTTCCACTGAAAGGAATGCTTCAATATGATAAAGTAAGTTTACAATCAACTTTAAGATTTCCACTGATAGGAATGCTTCCTTTTGACAAAGTAAGTTTACAATCAACTTTAAGATTTCCACTGAAAGGAATGCTTGAATATGATAAAGTAAGTTTACAATCAACTTTAAGATTTCCACTGAAAGGAATGCTTGAATATGATAAAGTAAGTTTACAATCAACTTTAAGATTTCCACTGAAAGGAATGCTTGAATATGATAAAGTAAGTTTACAATCAACTTTAAGATTTCCACTGAAAGGAATGCTTGAATATGATAAAGTAAGTTTACAATCAACTTTAAGATTTCCACTGAAAGGAATGCTTCAATATGATAAAGTAAGTTTACAATCAACTTTAAGATTTCCACTGAAAGGAATGCTTCCTTATGACAAAGTAAGTTTACAATCAACTTTAAGATTTCCACTGAAAGGAATGCTTTCTTATGACAAAGTAATATTTATAACAATAAATAAAGTTGTTCATTTAAGTGTAAATGCTTGACCTTTAATATCTAATTATATATCATTTTTCGATTTTCTATCTAGGAGTTCCTTGAACCACAAAAATGTCTATTGAGATATGTTCTAGAACAGCCATATTCAAGAGACATGATATGTAGTATTTTAGACCTCAACAAACAGGTACTTAAATGTATAAAATAAATTAAAAAAAACATTTGAAATGCATCTCTTCTCTTTACAATGTTTATTTTTTATAACATTTTTTTGAAATTGACTTTTTTTAACACTTGTCTGTAAATAATATTATGATTCTTTTATAAGGCGTTTTAATCTAAACCTTTTTAACTACAGGCATGTGAAGCTGATACCTATTTATTATATATTTTGTTTGTCATCAGCAAAAACAAAGGTGTACAGTATTAGAGGAGCAGTTAGTAGATATGTTAATATTAGCCATGGACAAAATGGAAAAAGAAGTAGCAACAAACACATTAGATCAAATCTCAACTGAACTGTTATGGCGCCACCTATCAAGTCAGGTTATCTTCTTTGTGCTTTTTCAATTTGCTGGATTTCCTCAAATGGTTGAAACTTTAATTAAAAAGGTAAATATTAATTTTTCCATTTAGGTATTAATAAATTGATAAAGTTGCATCATACATTGTATTTGTTTAATGTACCTCAATATATTACATCTATTAAACATTTTATATTTAGCCTTGATTCATAAGCTTTGTTTTCTAACAGTTGAGCAAGAACCCAATGTTAAGAGGACGTGACCATTTGATGTGGGTTCTTTTGCAAATAGTGTCTGGCAGTATTAAGAAGAATCCAGTGAGTGATTTTGTCACGGTTTTGAATCTCTTTGATCTGCTTTACCCAGAACGAGAGGTAAACATAATTTGTTGATTTTATGGATAAATATAATTTAATTTTTTTCAAATGGTGTTTCATACATTTTACCTTTTTTAAGAAGAAATATATCCATTTGCAGATTATTAATATATCCATTTGCAGATTATTAATATATCCATTTGCAGATTATTAATATATCCATTTGCAGATTATTTTTTATTGTATTAATAGCCTTTGCCACTGCCAGATTTAAAAAATCCCAACTGTATGATACAGTTTGCAGTAACTTGTATCTGGATTCATCTAGCCCAGAAGGAACCTATTAAAAGACCTACACCACCAGCTCTTAAGCATCATCTTGAGTAAGTATCTAAATTGTTCTGTTTTTTACCTGAATCAACTAAAAAGTCATTTTTATTTTATTGAAAATGGAATTCTGCCACTGCTAGTAGAAAAGAAAAAGAAATGAAGTTGTTAGCCAATTTAATATTTCTTTTGAGGAAAGTATGATAGATATGATCATGATTCTGGCATGGTTTGTTTGCTCAAAATGGATTCACTCATAATTTTATGTATCCGTGATTTGTTTTATTTCTGCCTTTCAGATATATTCAGCAAATCCGTAATAGCAATGAAGTCCATATGTCAAGAGTAGCTCTTGCCTGTAATGCATGTAAGTAACATTGAATTAGATTAGTTCGTAATGCATAGTAATGAGATATTCTCTGCAATGCATGTGAGGTCACCAGGGGAAGCAAACAAATGCCAGGGTAACCTAGCTTCTGCTATAAGTTTAGCCATTCTATACAGTCAATGTAAATATTCATTTTACTGATTATTTCATGCACTCAGTATTCATAAAACATACAGTACATTGAAAGATTGTTTTTTCTTCAGACAGTACAAATGCAGAATACTTCAATAAACCAATAAAAATATTGTCAGCTCTAACAACTACACCTCTCTCAATGGCTTTGCTTGACTCACTCACTGTTCATGCTAAAATGAGGTATGTTTTTCAGAATGCATATAAAACAATCTGTTATGGGTGCTGTTCAATAGTAATAACACTTACAGTGGCTGCCCTTGTATACTGGGTGACCACTTCAGTCAAAGACTCGTCTCCCAGAGAGCCCAGTTATGATCAGTGGTTGTGAGTGAGAGTGGCTGTGTGTGTACTAGTAACCCCCTACTTGTCTCGAAAATGTACTAGGTTGTTTAAAGTGCACAACATAAGCGAGATGTGTACACTGGACCTACGGTTTATAGTCCTTGAAGGAAAAGTCACAATTTATCTTTACTCATCCTGTATTATGCATTGTTTCATTGCTTTTTAGTTTGTTACACAACATTGTTACCAAAATAATGACAATGGCAAAACACCAGCAGACAATTACGCACTCTATCCCAGCTGTGTTGATTGAAACATACAGTAGGCTACTTGTGTACATGGAAATAGAATCACTTGGAATTAAAGGCTATATAAGTAAGTGCTTAGTTTAACTTAATATAATGATAATAATTAAACAGCACACTAATCCCCAGTGTCTTGATAGTTTGAGATATCAATGTATGTATGTTTAATTTCAGATCAGTTGCTATCTACTATTAAGGAACATCATGCTTGGGGTATTCTACACACAATGCTTGAAATGTTTAGTTATCGGTTACATCATGTTCAGCCACAATACAGGATTCAACTGCTCTTATCACTCCATGCTTTTAACAGTATGCCACAAACCAACCAAAATCAGCTTTACCTATGGTACTTATTTATACTTTGGTTTTTTTTTAAAGTATTCTAATGTTTAACATTTTGTGTCTTATAAAGATAAAACAATGTAATAAATAAATTTATAACTTTTCGGTAAACCAATTGTCAAATACTTACTTGCTACGTTTCGGCTATTTTCAGTAGCCTTGGTCACGCAAAAGACTCTGAGATGATCTGTCATTCGTCATAGCTTGGTGATTTGCGCCATCACAATTGGTTTACCGAAAAGTTAAAAATGTATTTATAAAATATTAATTTGAAACCAGATACAATTTTTCAAGAAGATAAAACAAAATCATTGGTTCATGTTTATCATATTCTTTATACAGAAGCTCAGAATATCACAGATGGATTAGTTTTAACTGTGTGACTTTAAATATTTTATTAGTATTGAAAGTACAGCCCTTCAGCTTATCACTGGATTAGGTAGCACGGAGGTACAACCACAACTGTCACGATTCTTAACAGAACCAAACCAGTTACTGTCATTGGAATCTGAAGAATTGAATAGAGCTCTTGTCCTGTCTCTGGCACGAGCCATGCATATTACAGGTAGGTTGCTTGGATGTAAACAAAATACTGATTATATCTGAAATAACTACACATTTGTATTGTACTTCAATCTTACTAACTTAGGCTGTTTTTTGTACCTTTTTTCCTGATATTCAATTTACTATTTTCAGGATCAGAAACATTATCAAGCAATTGGTGCCAGGATATCCTAGCTAAACTGATGTCAAACACTGCTCACAGTTGGGCTCAGCATACTCTTGAATGCTTTCCTACAGCTCTCAACCAGTTCTTTCAACAAAACCCATACAATAGTGAGAATAGAGCTATTTTGAAGAGGAATGTAGATGAAGAATACAGGGTTTGGAAGTGTATGTATGCACTTTTTCTATTATGTAAATTATACTGTATGTATACACTTTTTCTATTATGTAAATTATACTGTATGTATACACTTTTTATGTAAATTATACTATAACTTTGATGTTTTTGAATTATTTTTGTTGAACCATTTACAGCTATGAATAATGATGCTGATCTAGTGAAGCATTTCACAGCTGAAAATCGTCCACCAATGTTTTTATGGTAAGTTATTTCTCTTCCACCCTATTCCACTTATATTCCCAGTTTACTGGACTTTCTGCATGCTGCACTCCTGCGGACGATCAAAGTATATTGATTGAAACGTCGAGAAACACAACACTTCTTTTCAGAACTAATATACGTGGTGTACTGCAAACTTTATATCAAAATTTGATTTCACCATGCAAACCTTCAAACAATATTAAGATCTTTCTCAATGTATATCGTGCTATCTATGTATATATCTGATAACTCTATACACATCAGCAGAACCTGTAGTCAACTGTATTGAACATTCTGTATTTATGATTAGTGTTCTGTGGAAGATGTTATTGCAATCTGATCAACTACGTCCTGTTATCATCAAGATATTAGAAACAATTGGACCTCGTATGATTTCCAAACACATTCGTCTGTTTACCGATTATCTTGTCTTTGAATTCTCCAATTCAGTTGGCAGTCAACATGTTAATAAGGTATGCAACTCATTGGTTTTAATTGTTTTCTAAAAAGATTTTGTGATGATTTGATTGATAGATTGATTATGATCTTTCATTTGAGTAGAATACTGTATGTAAGTGAACTGGATAAATGAGAAAATAGATGACGAGAATTACAATTCTATTTTGTATGATTAATGTATTATTGGTTTATTCTTTTAGTGCATTGAGACACTCAATGATTTGGTTTGGAAGTTAAATGTAGTGACTCTTGATCGACTTATTCTCAGTTTGGCAAGTATTATTCAAAACTTTTATTTATTCATTCCTTCATATGGTTATTTACTTATATTTAAACTTATACTTATTACTTTGTCTTAATCTTTTAGGCTTTGGGAAACTTATACTTATTGCTTTGTCTTAATCTGTTAGGCTTTGGGAAACCATGAAGGCAATGAAGCCCAAGTATGCTTCTTCATCATTCAACTGCTACTTTACTTATATTTAAACTTATACTTATTACTTTGTCTTAATCTGTTAGGCTTTGGGAAACCATGAAGGCAATGAAGCCCAAGTATGCTTCTTCATCATTCAACTGCTACTTTACTTATATTTAAACTTATACTTATTACTTTGTCTTAATCTGTTAGGCTTTGGGAAACCATGAAGGCAATGAAGCCCAAGTATGCTTCTTCATCATTCAACTGCTCCTTCTGAAACCAAATGAATTTAGAAATCGAGTGGCTGAGTTTGTTAAACTTTCACCAGATCATTGGTTGGATAATGACTGGCACAATCACCATGTTACTTTTAACCAGGTGTGTATTTGCTTTTTTTGTTATGTTAGTCGTCCTATAACTTTACAGCCATGGTCAGTTGATTTGCATGTATCCAAGTGTAGTGATTCTAAAGCTTTAGTAAATGTTCATGCATATTTTTCACATTTTTCATTGCAAGCTAAATAATATGTATGTGTTGTTACAGAGATTTCCTGAGAAGTTCTTTTTTGAAGGATTATATGAAGCAACAAGAACACAAATGGCAAACCCACCGACGTACTTGCCAACATACTTTGTAAATGTTTGCCTTCGATTCCTCACTGTATGTTGTATTTTGTTTTTCATCTTAATAAACCAAATTACAATTTTATGTTTATAAATAACTTTTTGCAGTAATATAAATTTTATGAATTTGTATAAATATTTTTGTACCAGGTTTTTGACATCGTTATCCATCGTTTCTTGGAACTTCCACCGGTCTCAAAGTCTTTAGAGACTCTGTTGGACCATCTTGGCTCACTTTACAAGTTTCATGGTAAAAAACTATATTATACAAATAATGAATGTTTATGAGTGCAATGGTACAAATAATGGCACGAGGTGAATGATGAAAGGTTATATCAACGAGGCAAAGCCGAGTTGATATAACCTTTCATCATTCACCAAGTGCCATTATTTGTACCATTACACGAATACAAAACATTCATTATTTGTTTTATATAACATCTAGACGTTTTTTTTTCGTACACAAAAATGTTTCAAAAAGTACTATTTAACGATCGTTGAATAGTGCGTACTATTGCACGCCATGTGACCCACATTCGTCCAATCAAATGACAGGAATTTATATAGGTGTTATATAAAATGGTTTAGTTGTCTAAGATAGAGACACTGTAAATACTGTAGGTGGCATGTCAGTTTTGAGTAGGCTTTAGTTTATTGTTATTGGTTATATCTATTTTGTGTATTAAATGTGTGTGAGGGTTTGATTGAAATATATGTTTAATTTGTTTACAGCTCGACCTATTACCTATTTGTATAATACACTTCATTACTATGAAAAGAAAGTTAAAGATCGTCCATTGATGAAGAAGAAACTTGTTGGATCAATCACCGGATCTTTGAAGGAAATACGCCCCCAAGGATGGTTAGTTGGTCAACTTATTCATTAAAAATAATTAAGAATAGTTCAAATTCGTTTTACTGCTTTCTGTCTTTGAAAGCTATAATATAACTTAAAGACTGTTTGTTTCTATTTTAGGTGCTTAACTAAGGATTTTAATGATTATCTTGGTAGACCAGGAGATGAAAGTTGGGTTCCACCTCAAGAATATTACCACAAACTGATTGCCAGATTGGTTGACAATATCCTTTCAAAATATGAATGGTTGTAATTGTATGTATATCATTCTTAGTTGCTAGTAGCATAGAGTAACTTATGCTTTGTTGCTCGTATTGAACTGGGTATGTAGTATACTATTGAATTACGTTGCTTTCTTTAACTGTTGTTTACCTATTTCTGGTGATATACCTGAAGCCTTTAAAGGATGTGATTGGAGATTTAATGAATTCCCAAATGCCTCTTGCCATGCATTACATGTTACTTGTATTGAGTTGATGGCTTTATCTCCTCAGAGTGTTACTATTAGTAATGCTCTTCTTGATGTTGTCTTGAAAACGTATGTATACACAAAGTACACTTGATGTTAATTGTACAATAGATTGCTGAAGTTTATAAATGCTCAGCAGTAATGGCCAAGTAGCTCATTTTATGCTATTTGTGTACAAAACGCCATTCTTTTAGGTATTTATCAATTGACTATCCTTCTAAACAATTTTTTATTTATATATGTTTTTCATTTAGCTATTAATTTTCTCTCTTTTTTAACCAGTCCATGTGAAATACCACGTGATAAACTTATGATGTGGATTAATGCTGTTGCCTTGGTGATGACCTCACTACCTGTAAGTTGATTAAGTAGTGGTTAATGTATTATGAAATCTAAGGTAAACAATTCAAACATGTTGACTAATACAAACACTGGTAATGTATTTTCTATAATTGAAGAGAATATAAACATTTTAAAGATGATGTTTAACTTATCACAAGATTGATCTTAAGAATAAGTACATTACAAACATATAGGAATTTGTTTCCTCAATTTTCTATATTGTAATAGATACTGTATATTTCATACTCTGTTTCTGCTGCCTTTTCCATTGAATTGTAACTGTTTCAGATCATCTAGGCAGAGTTAAATCTTGATAAAATATATAAAATGAATTAATTAAAAGTTATTTTAAGGCCTGTTTCTACTGAAAAATTTCAAAAGATTGGTATTACGTTTATTGCTTAAACTAGATGGCACGCTCGCTTCGCTCGCGTACCATCTAGGTCGTGCCCACAGATGGTTCTCGAATACACAGTATTTCCAGCGAGAAAAAAATGGAGATTTCAAATGTACGTACTGCCGGACTATAATACATTGTCGTTTACAGAAACGAATAAATATACACAATGATTTATGTAGTCAGCTAAAATTAGCACCCTGGGAACAGTAGGGCCTACCCACATTCACAGTAATAAAGTTTATTTGTATATATTTTTATATTACATCTAACAGTACCAACACTCACAGTAAGAAATTTGCGATTCAAATTGCGATCAAAAGTGGTTAATACCTTAACAGTATTGTACAGCATTGCAATACTATTTATGTTTATTCTCCAAGGGGGCCCATAAATCTAAATCTATACCTCTATGGTTAAACCAAATAATTTGGAATGTTTATTTGTATATTATATGTTTATAATCTAACAGTAGGGCCTACCCACACTCACAGTAATAAAGTTTATTTGTATATATTTTTATATTACATCTAACAGTACCAACACTCACAGTAAGAAATTTGCGATTCAAATTGCGATCAAAAGTGGTTAATACCTTAACAGTATTGTACAGCATTGCAATACTATTTATGTTTATTCTCCAAGGGGGCCCATAAATCTAAATCTATACCTGTATGGTTAAACCAAATAATTTGGAATGTTCCATTCATCACAAATCAATACATTTGTAAAAACGTATATTAAATGTATCAAAATAGTATTTTTTAAAGAAAATCGGCCTGTCTTCAACATTATGATGGTGTACTCTAGCTGTTCAACCGGTTTTCAGCTATTAAAAACAATTATCGTAGGAGGAGATAGGAAAATGCGAAGCCTCCTCGCATTTTTGTGGCGGGTATTTTTCAAGATGGACATCCATTATACAGTGTATACCACGGTCGGAAAACACCCCTATTTGGGGCAAATCTTGGAACCTAAATTCGTTTTAACCGTCAATAACTTATTATCTAACTTAATTTAATTAGTAAACAGGGTTACATCAGGTGGTTAAAATCAGTACCGAAAGTACGAACCAACTTTATATACCATCGAGTAAAAATTATAGAAGTAAGGCGCGATTTACCGAATTTTGCCCTTACGTAAATTTATATATAGAAGAATGTTTTTTAAACTGGTAATTGAAGCTATAGACCAGAATCACTTAGAAGTTTTTTAAAGTCTTTTTTGTGGCCCCATTTCTGCTGGCAAGGATTTCGGTATTTTAAATCTGCTTGCTCAGCAGAAACAGGCCCTATCGCATATTGTATTATGTTAATAAGAGTCCATTGCTATAATAGGAAGGATTCTAAATAAGTTAAAAATTCTTGCATTAACTGAACTGATTTTGTTTATATATCCCTGTTATGCTACACTGAACAGTTTTAATGAGTTTTAAAATGATTAAATTTTGCAGGATTCGTACTTGTCAGTGCTAAACAACCGTATCCTGGAGACTCTCAAAAGCCCGTTGCTAAATGGTGCAAGCAGGCCAGTTCAAGGTCTGTTTGCAACCTTTGATTTTGCCTCTGCGCATACATCATTCAGTGAAGCTCCATGTTCATATGTCTTAGCATTAACCCATGCTGTATGGTTACACTCTAGTATTGGACAGCTCACACTCCTACCACAGTAAGTGCACAATTGTGTTATTTACTGCATCATTTCACACTCCTACCACAGTAAGTGCACAATTTGGTTATTTACTGCATCATTTCACACTCCTACCACAGTAAGTGCACAATTGTGTTATTTACTGCATCATTTCACACTCCTACCACAGTAAGTGCACAATTTGGTTATTTACTGCATCATTTCACACTCCTACCACAGTAAGTGCACAATTTGGTTATTTACTGCATCATTTCACACTCCTACCACAGTAAGTGCACAATTGTGTTATTTACTGCATCATTTCACACTCCTACCACAGTAAGTGCACAATTTGGTTATTTACTGCATCATTTCACACTCCTACCACAGTAAGTGCACAATTTGGTTATTTACTGCATCATTTCACACTCCTACCACAGTAAGTGCACAATTGTGTTATTTACTGCATCATTTCACACTCCTACCACAGTAAGTGCACAATTTGGTTATTTACTGCATCATTTCACACTCCTACCACAGTAAGTGCACAATTGTGTTATTTACTGCATCATTTCACACTCCTACCACAGTAAGTGCACAATTTGGTTATTTACTGCATCATTTCACACTCCTACCACAGTAAGTGCACAATTTGGTTATTTACTGCATCATTTCACACTCCTACCACAGTAAGTGCACAATTGTGTTATTTACTGCATCATTTCACACTCCTACCACAGTAAGTGCACAATTTGGTTATTTACTGCATCATTTCACACTCCTACCACAGTAAGTGCACAATAGAGAGAAATGGCGAACCGCGATGACGTCACTCAAATTTCACCGAGTGGGTATAGATTGTAAACAAACCATTTCGCCACATGTTTTTGTATGGGAAATTCCGATGGGTTGAGTTAAAAAGGAAGGTAGAAAAGAACGTTTAAAACACACATAATAGCAGTATCTTTTTTTTTTGCAACACCCTTAACAATTTTAATGTTATATGGGCAAATCTTAACATATTTTATTTTAATTTGGATTGAATTAAGATGCGTTTTTGTTATATACTGTACCCAGCTCTAGGCCCTAGATAGTTGGCCTGTATGCTGTAGTACCTCGAGCCTAGCACGGATTATCGGTTATTATAATAATAATAATATTGGAAATTCGTTATTGCATACTGTACTACTACTACTACTTTAGCTAGGGTGCTGCTAGGCCTCTCCTAGCTAGGTAGTAAGACTAAATAGAGCATCTCTAGTAGATGTAGGCCTAGCATTAGTTTCAGCTTGACAACTGCCATTTTGTTATGTGGCTAGTGATGCTTCCTGCAGGGGGGTCTACCGCCAGTAATGAATACTTGATAACACCATTCTACTATAATACTATATAGGCCTAGTCTAATGTAGACCTACAGATATGAGATATTTTTAGGAATATGATTGTGAATGATGGATGACTTGTATACATATTTCATTGTTTTATTGTGTAAATACACAAATACAACAAGAATGAGCGTTACAGCAACAACATTGGTTAGACGACGCCATGATTCACGTGTATAAACATAGGAAATGTGTCGCCCTCAATGGTTTGTTATGATTTTATACCCACTCGGATTTTAGACGTCGGTTCGCCATTTCTCTCTATTTGGTTATTTACTGCATCATTTCACACTCCTACCACAGTAAGTGCACAATTTGGTTATTTACTGCATCATTTCACACTCCTACCACAGTAAGTGCACAATTTGGTTATTTACTGCATCATTTCACACTCCTACCACAGTAAGTGCACAATTGTGTTATTTACTGCATCATTTCACACTCCTACCACAGTAAGTGCACAATTTGGTTATTTACTGCATCATTTCACACTCCTACCACAGTAAGTGCACAATTGTGTTATTTACTGCATCATTTCACACTCCTACCACAGTAAGTGCACAATTGTGTTATTTACTGCATCAGCTCACACTCCTACCACAGTAAGTGCACAATTTGGTTATTTACTGCATCATTTCACACTCCTACCACAGTAAGTGCACAATTTGGTTATTTACTGCATCATTTCACACTCCTACCACAGTAAGTGCACAATTTGGTTATTTACTGCATCATTTCACACTCCTACCACAGTAAGTGCACAATTTGGTTATTTACTGCATCATTTCACACTCCTACCACAGTAAGTGCACAATTTGGTTATTTACTGCATCAGCTCACACTCCTACCACAGTAAGTGCACAATTTGGTTATTTACTGCATCATTTCACACTCCTACCACAGTAAGTGCACAATTTGGTTATTTACTGCATCATTTCACACTCCTACCACAGTAAGTGCACAATTTGGTTATTTACTGCATCATTTCACACTCCTACCACAGTAAGTGCACAATTTGGTTATTTACTGCATCATTTCACACTCCTACCACAGTAAGTGCACAATTGTGTTATTTACTGCATCATTTCACACTCCTACCACAGTAAGTGCACAATTTGGTTATTTACTGCATCATTTCACACTCCTACCACAGTAAGTGCACAATTTGGTTATTTACTGCATCATTTCACACTCCTACCACAGTAAGTGCACAATTTGGTTATTTACTGCATCATTTCACACTCCTACCACAGTAAGTGCACAATTTGGTTATTTACTGCATCATTTCACACTCCTACCACAGTAAGTGCACAATTGTGTTATTTACTGCATCATTTCACACTCCTACCACAGTAAGTGCACAATTGTGTTATTTACTGCATCATTTCACACTCCTACCACAGTAAGTGCACAATTTGGTTATTTACTGCATCATTTCACACTCCTACCACAGTAAGTGCACAATTTGGTTATTTACTGCATCATTTCACACTCCTACCACAGTAAGTGCACAATTTGGTTATTTACTGCATCAGCTCACACTCCTACCACAGTAAGTGCACAATTTGGTTATTTACTGCATCATTTCACACTCCTACCACAGTAAGTGCACAATTGTGTTATTTACTGCATCATTTCACACTCCTACCACAGTAAGTGCACAATTTGGTTATTTACTGCATCAGCTCACACTCCTACCACAGTAAGTGCACAATTGTGTTATTTACTGCATCATTTCACACTCCTACCACAGTAAGTGCACAATTTGGTTATTTACTGCATCAGCTCACACTCCTACCACAGTAAGTGCACAATTTGGTTATTTACTGCATCATTTCACACTCCTACCACAGTAAGTGCACAATTTGGTTATTTACTGCATCATTTCACACTCCTACCACAGTAAGTGCACAATTGTGTTATTTACTGCATCATTTCACACTCCTACCACAGTAAGTGCACAATTGTGTTATTTACTGCATCATTTCACACTCCTACCACAGTAAGTGCACAATTTGGTTATTTACTGCATCATTTCACACTCCTACCACAGTAAGTGCACAATTTGGTTATTTACTGCATCATTTCACACTCCTACCACAGTAAGTGCACAATTTGGTTATTTACTGCATCATTTCACACTCCTACCACAGTAAGTGCACAATTGTGTTATTTACTGCATCATTTCACACTCCTACCACAGTAAGTACTTTATTTTATTATTACTGCATAATTTCTGTTTAATTTATGACTAAGCTCTGTATATGTAGCTATTGTAATATTTTGCCATGATTTCTTTCTGTAATTTTAAGATTTCTGAAGAATGAAGTCCGACCACTTGTGAAAACTGAAGAACAACTGCTCTTTGTTTTCCATCTTGTTGGTCCATTTCTCCAACGATTTCATGAGGAAAGAACACGCTGTCTACTTAATGTAAGTTATTCCCCTGTATGTGTTTGTTTTCCATCTTGTTGGTCCATTTCTCCAACGATTTCATAAGGAAATAATGATGACCAAAATTTGTAATGTGTTACATATTCTGTTTGTAGATTACCAGTGAGTTTTATGACATGTTGGCAGCTGTCGACAAGAACTGTGCAACTCATCATCTACAACACAAAGACTCAATCTGTGACTTTCTGTATCCTTTATACCGCCCTCTATTATTTACATTTATTTTCATTACTGTAAGATAAATATACACGTGACAGTAACAATAAAGTGTGATTTATCTTTAAAATCCTTAATTTGAGAATAGATACCACATAAAGTATATGTTTACTGGTGATGTAGTAAAGAGTAAGGCAGAGTCTGTCATAAAAGAATTAAGGCAACCTTTACAACAGAGGTTACGTTTTATTAGTAAAGGAGCTGAACTACATGTACAGTCACAATCAAGTTAAAATATAACAGAGTGGGTGTATTTTGTTTTGTATTTCATTCTTTCACATCCAACAGTGTAATAATAATAATAACTTTATTGTTTCTCTTTTATAACAGAGGTACAATTCTCAATAGATGTGCAAAAAAAAAAAAAAAAAAATATGGACTTATCTTACTACACAATCAAATACAAACATTATAAATTATTACATTAAAAAGTATATACACATTAGGTTATAAAAATACATTAAATATATTTGTCAAAGATGTTAATACATAGTTAATATTGTTTATACATTGGATTTGATATTCTTTATGAATTTCTAGGTCGTCATCCAACAGTGTATATACCAATTGACATCCAACAGTGTATACACCAATTGACATCCAACAGTGTATACACCAATTGACATCCAACAGTGTATACACCAATTGACATCCAACAGTGTATACACCAATTGACATCCAACAGTGTATACACCAATTGACATCCAACAGTGTATACACCAATTGACATCCAACAGTGTATACACCAATTGACATCCAACAGTGTATACACCAATTGGCATCCAACAGTGTATACACCAATTGACATCCAGCAGTGTATACACCAATTGACATCCAACAGTGTATACACCAATTGGCATCCAACAGTGTATACACCAATTGACATCCAACAGTGTATACACCAATTGACATCCAACAGTGTATACACCAATTGACATCCAACAGTGTATACACCAATTGACATCCAACAGTGTATACACCAATTGACATCCAACAGTGTATACACCAATTGACATCCAACAGTGTATACACCAATTGACATCCAACAGTGTATACACCAATTGACATCCAACAGTGTATACACCAATTGACATCCAACAGTGTATACACCAATTGACATCCAGCAGTGTATAAATACACCAATTGACATCCAGCAGTGTATACACCAATTGACATCCAACAGTGTATACACCAATTGACATCCAACAGTGTATACACCAATTGACATCCAACAGTGTATACACCAATTGACATCCAACAGTGTATACACCAATTGACATCCAACAGTGTATACACCAATTGACATCCAACAGTGTATACACCAATTGACATCCAGCAGTGTATACACCAATTGACATCCAGCAGTGTATACACCAATTGACATCCAGCAGTGTATACACCAATTGGCATCCAGCAGTGTATACACCAATTGGCATCCAACAGTGTATACACCAATTGGCATCCAACAGTGTATACACCAATTGACATCCAACAGTGTATACACCAATTGACATCCAACAGTGTATACACCAATTGACATCCAACAGTGTATACACCAATTGACATCCAACAGTGTATACACCAATTGACATCCAACAGTGTATACACCAATTGACATCCAACAGTGTATACACCAATTGACATCCAGCAGTGTATACACCAATTGACATCCAGCAGTGTATACACCAATTGACATCCAGCAGTGTATACACCAATTGACATCCAGCAGTGTATACACCAATTGACATCCAACAGTGTATACACCAATTGACATCCAACAGTGTATACACCAATTGACATCCAACAGTGTATACACCAATTGACATCCAACAGTGTATACACCAATTGACATCCAACAGTGTATACACCAAATACAAATATAAAAACACACATATATAAAAAAAACAAAATAAAAGCCTAATAGTTAATGTAATATATAGATTGGCGACAGGGTTGGTATTGATAAACTGGTCACTAGTTGGAATGGCAGTGAATCCGTGGAAAGTATAATGATTTAGACATGATTGTCACCATAAGTCAGTCACAGATGTAGACGTCGTTCATAGAAATCCATCTGAATATGCATCTTTGCTGTTTTTATTGATTAACTTAGTATTCAATTGTCAACAAAATACATGTATTGATTTTGATAATTAGTATAAAGTAATTTAGAACACTGATGATTCCCAAGTTGACCTTTGACCGAGGAGTTTCAATGTCGTGGAACGCCTCTTTCTTATTGATGAATCAATGTATTGATAATATCAATTCCTAGTCTAACAATATATAATAATACTCTTTGGCTCTTGATAGCTTTGTAATAGTAGACACGTATCCCAATCAATATGGCTATTATTATTTGTGTAAATCAAGAATTGCGGATGATAAGATTGTAAAGGTTTCATTTTCCCCATGGTTCCACCTTGGTCTATCTGTCTGCGAATCAAAAAGCTGTAGCTGAATCTTTATGAATTACTTAAACAGGTTTGTTTTGCCCTATGACACAACAAAGTTGGTTTTGTCTGAATCTTTATGTTTACTGTGTAAAAATAGTTAAATCTAGTCAAGTATGGCCAAGGCTAATTTGAAAACGTTAAAAAGGTAATAAAGTAATAAATCCTGAATTATTGTTAATCGTGAGTTATTCATTATTATTTAAAGACAACACGCTAATTTATTTCAATAAACTCAATCACAACAATACACAATATAGTGGTGAAACAGTGGTTTCTAGTTAGGCTGTATTTGTTAGTTTTAATGAAACAGTGGTTTCTAGTTAGGCTGTATTTGTTAGTTTTAATGAAACAGTGGTTTCTAGTTAGGCTGTATTTGTTAGTTTTAATGAAACAGTGGTTTCTAGTTAGGCTGTATTTGTTAGTTTTAATGAAACAGTGGTTTCTAGTTAGGCTGTATTTGTTAGTTTTAATGAAACAGTGGTTTCTAGTTAGGCTGTATTTGTTAGTTTTAATGAAACAGTGGTTTCTAGTTAGGCTGTATTTGTTAGTTTTAATGAAACAGTGGTTTCTAGTTAGGCTGTATTTGTTAGTTTTAATGAAACAGTGGTTTCTAGTTAGGCTGTATTTGTTAGTTTTAATGAAACAGTGGTTTCTAGTTAGGCTGTATTTGTTAGTTTTAATGAAACAGTGGTTTCTAGTTAGGCTGTATTTGTTAGTTTTAATGAAACAGTGGTTTCTAGTTAGGCTGTATTTGTTAGTTTTAATGAAACAGTGGTTTCTAGTTAGGCTGTATTTGTTAGTTTTAATGAAACAGTGGTTTCTAGTTAGGCTGTATTTGTTAGTTTTAATGAAACAGTGGTTTCTAGTTAGGCTGTATTTGTTAGTTTTAATGAAACAGTGGTTTCTAGTTAGGCTGTATTTGTTAGTTTTAATGAAACAGTGGTTTCTAGTTAGGCTGTATTTGTTAGTTTTAATGAAACAGTGGTTTATAGTTAGGCTGTATTTGTTAGTTTTAATGAAACAGTGGTTTCTAGTTAGGCTGTATTTGTTAGTTTTAATGAAACAGTGGTTTCTAGTTAGGCTGTATTTGTTAGTTTTAATGAAACAGTGGTTTCTAGTTAGGCTGTATTTGTTAGTTTTAATGAAACAGTGGTTTCTAGTTAGGCTGTATTTGTTAGTTTTAATGAAACAGTGGTTTCTAGTTAGGCTGTATTTGTTAGTTTTAATGAAACAGTGGTTTCTAGTTAGGCTGTATTTGTTAGTTTTAATGAAACAGTGGTTTCTAGTTAGGCTGTATTTGTTAGTTTTAATGAAACAGTGGTTTCTAGTTAGGCTGTATTTGTTAGTTTTAATGAAACAGTGGTTTCTAGTTAGGCTGTATTTGTTAGTTTTAATGAAACAGTGGTTTCTAGTTAGGCTGTATTTGTTAGTTTTAATGAAACAGTGGTTTCTAGTTAGGCTGTATTTGTTAGTTTTAATGAAACAGTGGTTTCTAGTTAGGCTGTATTTGTTAGTTTTAATGAAACAGTGGTTTCTTGTTAGGCTGTATTTGTTAGTTTTAATCTTTAACGAGGCATACATAATTAGCTTTTAAATAATTCGTTACTTGAAATATAGTTGTAAAAATATGCTGGTCGAAAAAAGTTATGCTTAGAATGTTTTGGCGAATTTAAAAACTAAATATTGTTTTTAAAGTTTAATCTGAGTTTTGTACTTAATTTACAGGCATAATAGGAAATAAAAAGAACTAATTACTAATTTACACAATTTTGAAATATTCCTGAATAAATAAATTAAAGTTTAGATAAGTGTAATTGATTGATTTTTAAAATATTTTCTACTTTCCATTTTTAAACCATGCATCACATTAATATCGCGTGTTATTGAATCTAACTTTATTACGTCATTTTATGTGTTGCAAAAATCGAATTTACGTGTGTTTTTAATTCTCTACTACATAGTAATACCATGGAGAAATAAGGTTAGCGACTAATCAGTTAACTCCATGGTAATACATACAGCGTTTTCTCTCTGCAACCAAGACGCATGTTTTGCTACCATTCTATTATGCATCACTTTCCTTTTTCTATTAAAATATCAGCAAACGACCTAAAACGTTTTCAATCAATTTAGATAATAGAGAATTCTTAATATTTACTGTAGGTGGTTATATAATTCCACAAGCCCGTTGCTTTAAGCTATTCTACAAGACATAATGATAAGTATAACGCTTATAATATAAGCAATCAATATCATTCTACACGCTCACTGCTGTTAGCTATAAGTTCACACAATTTTCGATTTATTCAATTCAAAATCAAATTGCAACAAGTGGTCAAGTACACAACATTACTGATTGTTGTAGTGGTGGTCCAGTGGTTAAATTGCCCTTTAAACAAAACGTTAGTTTGACATAAGTAGGCATAGAAGAAGTTGAATCAAGTGGTCAAACGTTAGTTTGACATAAGTAGCCTAGGCCTGTTAAGTAAAAGTCAAACCATTAGTTATGAATCATTTCATTTCAAGAATTTTAATAATAGCAAAAATAACAATACGTATGATTAAGTCATTTTTAAGGACTATTATTGGGTTATCCTGTATTAGAAAACAATGTTTCTTGTCGCATGCAGGATTGATCTTGATCAATGTTTCTTGTCGCATGCAGCTAAAAAGAACAACTACAAAGCAACATAAAACATTTCAGGAACAATGGCTTACAACATGAAGTATAAGTGTTATTAGAGTAATTTGAGTTAATTAATACCAATAAGCGAGTTGAAAAAAAACCACATTAATTAAAATTCGTAATTCAGTTAATATTTCATTTGAACGGAACAAATATCGGTAGTTATGTTTCTATGGCGTGTACCAATTGAAATATTGTTAAGTGAATTTGAATAAATGTGAAGGTTCAACCGATCGTTAATTATTTGTCTTAACTAAATGGATTATAATTGATATGACGATGAAGCGTTATTGAGCTAAATTACAAGACAAAAACAAGAAAATGTTTTTAGGATTATCCAATTGTTGCTAGCCAACTAATATTGATTTCATAACACAGACTAGTCAAAGCAAATACCTTAATTTGCATATAGTGTCTATTCAAGTGTATCGTAGCAATGCATAGACATTTTGCATAATTTCTACGTTGAAGTTGAAACATGTTCCTTTTTAGACTACGTATCTCTTGATACCTCGCACAACGTCAACTTAATCGACTTTCGGTTTGTAAGGAGTTAGTTATTTTTGCCGTAAACCAAAATGTATTGTACACTTAATTCACAGCGTTACAATGTTCAGATAACGTTTAGGAATGGCAGCTATGATAATCATACAAAATAACTTTTCTGAAAAAGCGTTTTACAATCTGATGCTTCCAGTTTATCAAAGGATTGACTTATAGATACTGGATGCTTCCAGTTTTTAATAATTGACGTGTTGATACTGTTATTAATGCAGAAGTTTGTATACATTTAAAATAATATATTCTTTAGAAATGGCGGAACAAGATGAAACTGAAGTGAAACAAAGCAGTCAGTTATGGGCACAAGCGGTACGAAAAGCCTTAGAAAGTGTACCACAAGAACAAACTACTGCATCACCATTAACATCACTTATTAATGAAGCCGTAGAAAACAAAGGTGATATACAAAAATGGGACAAAAAAAGAAAAGAAATTGAAGATTGGAAAGACAAAAGACTTAATGCGTCTGCAAAGGTATGGCTCGAGCTTATTTAATTTTAAAGTTTACATTTGGTTAAATTTTGTGTTTTATGACAGCATGCCTACCTATTGTAAGCAACCACACATTTTAACATTAATTGTTTTTGTTATTTCAATATCATTACCCTGTTTGTAGTAAAAACATTCTTTCTTCAGATGCGATACTAGTTAAGCTAATCTTAATATCATTGCGTAGGCAATTGTCTGCAATACTTCTGGAATTCACAAGTAAACAGTATAATTTAGTTACAATTGTTTGTTGCTTCAATAATGGTGAATATGAGAAAAAATTGACAAAAATAGTCTTGAATTTCGTCATTTAACTAGCTTTTAATGGCGGACCTCGATTTGTATACCGTACTGGTTCAAAATGGTCTCCTCCAATTCTTGTTGGATATTTCGACATTTACCTTATTGCAAAAATTGACTGATTGAAAGTCGTCAATGTTCAAATTGATCAAAACGTTTTTTTACGAATGAGTTGCGATAACCTCAGGTTTACGTCATGCTTTGTGGAAGTACAACTAATAAGTAATAATAAATTGCCATTAATGTGTTGCCATGGTAATATAGTAAACTAAAACTAACCTATATAGCTATGTTGAACAATTTACTTAATAATAAATAAGATGATTCTATCCATTGTTGTAATTATTATGAGACATGATAGTTATTGAGCTAATTTTTTTCTAATCATGTCATTACAGATATTAAGTAGAGTGAAAGCGTGTCTCAGCAGTTGACTATTATTATTCCTATCATGGGGAGAAATAAGTTAGGAACATTTTCCTATACTGCGGTATTTCAACTTTTAATAACAGTTATATAAACAAACATTCTCAAAGTCATCGTTTAATTTGGTTTTCACTTTTTATTATCATCAGATACTCTGTTTATGCATTCCACGTGTTTAGAGTGAATGGTCACTCTCTTGAGGAGTGTCCGTAAGGACCACCGTTAAAAATCATCATTGTTTTTCAATTATCACAGAATGAACTTCAAGCGATTAAATCATTTCAGAGAATGTTAACCAAACTTAAGGAAAAATATTTTTTTTTAGAGTGTGTTCATTATTATATAATTGATTTATTTGAAACACTCGCCTTTCCCTGAAAGGAATATTTCAATACTGACTTTTCTTCGGAAACGACATTTAGTGCGTTTGCTATTTAACTCTTTACTAACAATGTAAACGACAATTCTTTGTTGAGAATCAAAAGGGTTTTAGGAATGAAAAAAAATAAAATGTCCACTTCACATCCGTTTCATCACCATCGTCACCATCAATCGATCGATCATTCATCAGTTTTAATCTTTCCTAGTAGTAATAGTAAAAACGTATGCTAGTACTTTACCCCTTACGTTTCATCATCACCATCGATCGATCGATCATACCAGTTTTAATCTGTCCTAGTAGTAATGGTAAAAACGTATGCTAGTACTTTACCCCTTACGTTTCATCATCACCATCAATCGATCGATCATATCAGTTTTAATCTTTCCTAGTAGTAATGGTAAAAACGTATGATAGTACTTTACCCCTTACGTTTCATCATCACCATCAGTCGATCATATCAGTTTTAATCTTTTCTAGTAGGAATGGTAAAAACGTATGCTAGCACTTTACCCCTTACGTTTCATCATCATCACCATCAATCGATCGATCATATCAGTTTTAATCTTTTCTAGTAGTAATGGTAAAAACGTATGCTAGTACTTTACCCCTTACGTTTCATCATCACCATCAATCGATCGATCATACCAGTTTTAATCTGTCCTAGTAGTAATGGTAAAAACGTATGCTAGTACTTTACCCCTTACGTTTCATCATCACCATCAATCGATCGATCATACCAGTTTTAATCTGTCCTAGTAGTAATGGTAAAAACGTATGCTAGTACTTTACCTCTTACGTTTCATCATCACCATCAATCGATCGATCAAACCAGTTTTAATCTGTCCTAGTAGTAATGGTAAAAACGTATGCTAGTACTTTACCCCTTACGTTTCATCATCACCATCAATCGATCGATCATATCAGTTTTAATTTTTTCTAGTAGTAATGGTAAAAACGTATGCTAGTACTTTACCCCTTACGTTTCATCATCACCATCAATCGATCGATCATATCAGTTTTAATTTTTTCTAGTAGTAATGGTAAAAACGTATGCTAGACTTTACCCCTTACGTTTTATCATCACCATCAATCGATCGATCATATCAGTTTTAATCTGTCCTAGTAGCAATGGTAAAAACGTATGATAGTACTTTACCACTTACGTTTCATCATCACCATCAATCGATCGATCATACCAGTTTTAATCTGTCCTAGTAGTAATGGTAAAAACGTATGCTAGTACTTTACCCCTTACGTTTCATCATCACCATCAATCGATCGATCATACCAGTTTTAATCTGTCCTAGTAGTAATGGTAAAAACGTATGATAGTACTTTACCACTTACGTTTCATCATCACCATTAATCGATCGATCATATCAGTTTAATCTTTCCTAGTAGTAATGGTAAAAACGTATCCTATCCTTACGTTTCGTCATCGACGTAATCGATATACACAAAATCATTCATCATTATTGAACCAACATCCAACATTTAATAAGTACTAATTATCTTGATTATATGATAATAATTATTGACCATTACATCTGTTAATTACACAAATCCTGCTGGAAATAAATAATAAGCGGGTTTTACAAGAAATAGGTAATGAGATAATGTCCCAATGACATAACTTTTTGACGTTTTATCGTCAAAAATAATATACGTTACAATCCGAGTAAAGTAGTAGATTTATTGAATACATTTTTTCTAAAGCGATTGAAGTATTGTTGCACATGCTGGGATTACTATACATTTTGTATTATTTAATTATAGCTTCAACTATGAAATATAATTACATCTTTGATCGTGACAACAATAGGTATTATGCTAGATAATCAGTTCAATTATTTATCATTAACTGAAAAGTATTGAATATATGAATAATAGAATCACTAAATGAGATTGAATGGATGCAGGATTTTATCGTCATTATTATAATAAGGAACGGTTCAAATAATTAATATCAAAGTAGATGTCGGTTAGTATTCACAAAGTGATCGTCTTTTGCAATATCAAAGCGGTCTATAGTAGTAATCATGAATGAAGAAGTTCACTTCGTTCATAAAATGTTGAGTATTACTAAGTTATGTAAGGCCAATTCCTACTGAGTTTCAAAATAAATTGTTTTTCTATCTAAATTTATTCAGTTGTGCCTAGACTAAGTTCCGGTCATTCGTCGTTTTTCATCAATGAACCTACATTTTATTTTGTAGGCTATAAGAATTATAATATATTTATGTCTCATCAAATTGTAATTCACAACTGCACCTTACCTGCACTTTTGATTTATTTCGTTTATTCGGAAACATCGCAATCGCAGTATTTAAAAAAAAAAACATAAACATTCAAATAGGCCTATCAATATTTTATACGATTGAAAAATGAAAAAAAATAAAAAATAATTATTTTATTTTCACTTAAATCAGTAGTTAATGAAGAAGGAGTCCAAATAATTAATTATATTAATGAGAAGAGGAGTATAATATAATATTTTGTTTACCGGACAAATAAAATGAAATCCATCTGGACTCACTCTCTCTGACAGGTGGTGGTAGAATCTGACACCATACCCCTTTCGCAAGGCCGCCCTCTATAAGTCACCACCACCTTCTTACAGAGTCAATCTTGGTATTCAAAGGACCAATCGAACCGTGACTAATAAATAAGCAGAGTAAAGTTACCAAATCAACTTCATTTAAGGTGTTATCTGTTATTATAGTGGTTGTGTGATTCTACGACAATTGTATTCCATCGATTATTCCCTTTGATTTAATCGCAGTTTGAATATCTTTACGGATTTTGCTTTGCTATGTTTTTCCATCACCACCGATTTACATCACACAGTGTTCCACAGACGTTAATTTGATACCTCTCAACCTCATTGTTCAGTGGTAGCTACCCACTTCCGATTTCGAAGATTCTGTCATTTTTGCGATGAATTCCTCAGCAGAGTTGTTGTAGGAAATTACTTGTTTTTCGTCGTTATGACGTAGTCTGTAAGGACTTCATACATCTAGATATTTGTTATTTTAACCCCTGATTTAATACTTATACCATCAGTAATCAAGTAAGTACTTAATTTAAGTATTCCTCTTTTCGTTTTAATTGACAATGCTTTATGTTCCAGTTGCCTGCCATGTTGATAAGTGTTGAATTTGACCTTTTCCTGTCAGATTTTATGGTAGTTTTAATATTCCATACAATACAAATTAAGTATTAAAAAATGTACATGACTTTCATGACTTTAGCTGTGCAGTACTTAAATTATATTAATGTTTTTTATAGTCTTGTTATTTTATTTTATTAAATTCATGACCAACAGAGACAAAACAAAGAATACAATAAACATTAGAAGAACTTTTAGAATTTTAGATTTAAAAACGGATAAACTACTAAATAACAATCATTATAAAATTCAAATCAAAGTATTGCAATTTTGAGCAGAAATAAACCTCTTTTAATAACATCTTTCTACTGCTTGCCAAAAAGGTACATGATTCCTTGAGCAAGTACGACCAGGAAAATTGAATTTCAACAAAGAAATTGGGTCACAATTTTGTATTAAACATGTGTAAATGCACCATTTGTGATCTGCATACAAAGCATCTGCGTTCAATTCACCTGATTTGTAGTAGGCTTAAACTGTACAATACATTTTTTAAGACCAAAATTAATCAAGTTCAAATTATTATTAGAATTTAATAAGAATGAAAGTCCCAAAGATATGCAAGTCCCCTTCTAGATTGACTGAATGTTGGTATTATAGGACTTAAGGAAGATGTCTGCCAGTGCAAACCTTTCAAGTCCCCTATTAAATTGACTTAATGTTGGTATTATAGGACTTAAGGAAGATGTCTGCCAGTGCAAACCTTTCAGATACTGCATCTTTAGCATCAAGCGGTAGTGTACCAGGCGCTCCTGTTATGAACAGATTACTGTCACTTTGTTTCCGTGGTGAATGGAATAGTGTAGATCAAATGCTCAGATCCATGGAAAAGGGTGATGCAGATCTCTCTAAACCAGACGAGGTACGTACTTCTCTCATGCTTGTTCGTGTATCTCTTCAAAAATAATATCTATTAAAAATTGATTTTTCTGAATACAAATAGTATTTACATATTCTATTCTTTAAATTCAATAGCGTTCATAGCAATAAAATCCCTACCAAGAAAAAAAAGACTATTGATGTTTTAAAAAAGAAATATTAACTATTTAATTATTTTACACATCCATAATTTGCCAAAGCAATAATGATGAATCTGAAAGGTACCTTAATGGTAGGCTTTTATGTTTTATGATACTCACAATATCTATTTTGGGGAATTCCTAGGATACTGAAGTTACACCGTTAATGTTAGCAGCAAAGGATAACAAGTTTTTTGCAGTAGAAAAACTGCTGGAATTAGGAGCTCCAGTCAATGACAAAGCAAAGGTAAAATCTAAATCTTTACTTTAGAACTAATTTATTTTAGAACTAATCAATTTTAATACCTGACCCACAAAACCAAGTGACACAGGAAATGGCAACAAAATAGTAGAAAGCGTCATAAGACAAGACACAGGTAAAACGTCATTTAGCAAGAGGATGATTTATTTCAACAATATTTTTATTTATGTTTTCTTGTTTATTTAAATATATATTACATTATGCACATGGTTTTTTTTTGTCAATGACGTTTAATTGATTTTTGCGTCTAAACATTAAAAAAAACTAAATGCCAAATAGTTTATCAATCAGCTTTAGATCTCAATTTATTAAAAATGAAACTACTTAAATTACTAGATAAATCTAAATTATTGTATTTTAATGCTTTCTTTTGTTTTACACTTTTGACTTTAAATGGCCTTACAAGGCCATGATGGAAAACACCCTAGGTGAATCAAATGTGTCCATGAATAAGCAAAGTTTATTATTAGGCTACATATATCTGGAATCAAGAAAGCTAGCTCCCCAACCAAGAAGTTAATAAAAAATAAATTAGATGTTTTAATTTTTTTCATCTACAATTACTAATGAAAGAAATTTAAACAGTTATCATATTTCAAATTATTTACGCTCTGATCGCTTTTCTATTTTGACTGATGTAATAATTACAATGAGGAGTGTTTTGGTTATTAAGATCTTTCATTTAACTGTTGGTTGTGTAACAATTACAATTGTAATAAAGATCTTTCATTTCTCATCAATATCGCATTTCTTCCTTTTGTGGAATTAGAAGTTTAGATTATATCATATTCACATGAAATAACAAGTATATTTAAATTCTATGCTTACTCGTTTTATTGAGAAAAACAAATGATGTGCAATACAATGGAAACAATTGCTTTGGAAAGAGTGCTATTAAAAACAAACTGAACAAAAAGTGCAAACACACTGTTTGCGTAGGCTTACTGATTCAATTGTAATTATCTTCAATAATCAAAGCATAAGAGATATTAGGAACTTTTTTAGAATTATATCTGTACATTTGACCACTGAAATTTAATTAATTTTCTGTAGAATAATAATTCTGTGCATCGCCGACTCGGTGATTACTATATGCATTTTGTGGTATTTATCAAATTTATTATCAAAAGTGTTTGAACAACCATTTAATAACATATTTTATTGATATTTCCAATGTTGATATAACATATAAAATGAATTATTAAAAAACGTAATTATTAATTATAATTAATTATGATCATAAATTAATTGCATTATTATTATTATTTTGATAACTTTCGTAATTCATGCATTTTCAACAGGAAAACATGAATATAAATGGTAGGAAGGATCAAATAGATGTACAAGAATGAACTAAACATTTAGTCAATAAAACCCTTTTAAGTAGTTTGTTAAAAAAACTAATACTAAGAGTAGTGGAATTTGAACCTAATTTGCGTTTCCCAATCATCATAATATAAATGTGTTGTTATGGATGGATATTTACATATGGCTAGTGTAAAGTTGGTATCCAGGTAATTTGGTTGAAACTATGGCTTCAGTATTCATACATTTATAAACAATGAAGTAGTGTGCATATTGTTTGTAGATGGTTTTACTTAGAATTCATATGTTAATGGATATTAACTGTTGATTAAGTCATTGAGTAGCCTAATGTTTAATCAGATTCTATTATTATATACAAATTGAAATCTTTAATTAATCTTTTTTTTAAAATATACTGCATCTACCCGGTACTACCAGGTATAAATATACTGCATCTACCCGGTACTACCAGGTATAAATATACTGCATCTACCCGATACTACCAGGTATAAATATACTGCATCTACCCGGTACTACCAGGTATAAATATACTGCATCTACCCGGTACTACCAGGTATAAATAATGGCGTTGAAATGCATATTATACTCAGTACTACAAAATAAAATAAACAAAAATGAAAATTTCTGATCTTTACACCCTCTATAGTGCTTTGTAGTATCGTCTTTTGACGTAAAGTTTTCACGTATATTGCTGGAAAACATTTGTTTTTTATTTATAAATTGATAGAATAATTCAAACAAAAAAGTATGCAAATTATAATTTTGTTTTCTTTTGCTTAAAAATAATATCCGCATATAGGATGCAATAATACTGTGCAGTGAAAGGATTAAAAGATAATAAAGACAAAATAGGTGAAGATATTTGACATTAGATCAATGGACATTGGAAAAAGAACAATATGAGCAATTAATACAGTACAATAATTGGTTTATTATAAAAAAAACCATGAGGATAAGTTTAAACCATGAGGATAAGTTTAAACCATGAGGATAAGTTTAAACCATGAGGATAAGTTTAAACCATGAGGATAAGTTTAAACCATGAGGATAAGTTTAAACCATGAGGATAAGTTTAAACCATGAGGATAAGTTTAAACCATGAGGATAAGTTTAAACCATGAGGATAAGTTTTAATTGCATTGATTGTAGAAATGGTTGTTTGTAACAAATGGTATTGTAATAATGGTATATTAAATCTTGCCAGTAGAGTTGCCAGAGTATTCCTACAAATCAAGCATTGATAGTGTTTACTGTAGCTATAGCAACATAGCTTGGTTGAGCAGTAGTAAAGTGATGTAGAATGTATTTATATTACTCTGTTCCAACACACTGACAATATTTACTGCCTAAATTAATTTTCTGTAAAGCTCAAATTAAATTTTTATGAATTGTCTACATCTGGTGTATGATCTAATTTTGTTTTCTTACAAATTGTACTTTGTACATTATATCTTAGTTTTTGTAAATTGTTTTGGAATACTCACGTCATTTATTATTATTGATAATAAATAGATTAAATATATTCTGTTAACTATCCTTCTTATTTAATGGAACACTCCTTAAATATCTGTTTTAATTAAATTGTCCCGAAGTAAACCTACTGAAGCTTATATATTTGGTAACCAAGCTTTTATCCTAGGAAACAGCATGTACGGTATGCTCATATTGGTATCGCAATGGACATTGTATTACCATACAAACCTATTATTCGCTGAGCTTCTTTATGTTAAGTATTTTGGCAGATTACACATAAATATATCAATATAGATACTTTTGATAAAAATAATTTTGAGAAAAAACCTCATTAGGTTATATGCATTATCATGCATATAACCTCTTGATTCTGTCAGAATCTTTATTTATTTATTCCTTTATTTATTCTTTCCTTAGCACTATTTTGTCCGTCAATTATCTTGATATCAGTTTCATCTAGCTAAGTCAATTTTTCAGAGTTTATTCCTTATGGCTAGGAATCGATGTGGTTATGTTTTCATGGTGCGCAATCAAAAATTACGCGGTCTACGCGCGATTTAACAAAATCACGTTTGTAATCATATCTTCACAATCATGAATCACTTTTAAACAAAATTTGGTACCCATAAATTTCAGGTCATATTTCATCATATGGCAATATAATTACGTGCGTAGCGCATATAACGCATGCGTACGCGCGCTTAAAATTTCGATTTCGATTTCGATGAAATTAGAGTATGTTTCAGGCAATTTTAAGCGTTTAAAAAATTGCCATGAGTGCGCAAATTTTGGCACGCGTACTGCGCGTTATACGTTAATACACACTCTTTTTGTCCGGTTTCGGTTGTACAACCTTTCTTTAATAATATCATCATATTTTATTCACTTTTCAACGCGAAATTGCCTTATACGAGCACGTCAAAAGTGACAGGCTACGCACGTGTAAGTTAACAAAATGGTGAAAATATGCTAAATTAGATCGTCAGAATGCTCGGGAACACATATTTTTTATTTTATTTTCTTGAAGTGTATGTATCTTATGTATGATTTATTATTAAACTAAGTGAACAAAAGTTGATTAAGCCATAATTAATTGCATATTAAATTTGAAAAAATTCATTTCGACAATCAAACAAATTATGACATTTTCTTAGGCCAAAATAACAAACTTAACATTAACTTTCTTCCTTCAAAAGTTCATATATTAAAGTTAAAAGTATATAGTTTGACAGTGCATCATTGTTGTACATTTTTAGAGATGTCATCATAGTAAAAAATTATAATTCATTGTGGTATGTAATAATCTATCTGCACCAAAGTGGTTACTGCATAGTAAATACACGGAGGAATTTTTCTACAACTTTTAGTCAGTTGTGTATGGCTCGGTGGTCTGTGCTCGTGTCTATGGCACTCAAGGTACCGAGATCGAGTCTCACCTTGGGAAACGAAATAAGATTTATTTTTTATTATCCGTATTGTTTGTTCAAATTTATTTCTTAGTGTATATATTATACACATGATTTATAATGAAATCTAGATAAAAAATAACTTATGTCTTTATTATTATGTAACAGCAAATGTGGTTTATGACATTATACGCAGAGGGATCTTTGAACGGATTGTGATACCGGCTATTGTATTCGCGTTAGCAAGGTCCTATCATATTAAAGAATCTGAGAAAATCAATCAATCAAAATATCTATATAAGGGCCACAATGGAAATAAGTTTGACCTTTGGTTACTTTTTAGTGTTACCCTGAATTCATTCTTTGTATTTTTTTTTTTTTTTATGTTGTGTTATTTTATGAATTCGAATAAAGAAATGAAATCTTTTAAAAATCAATTATCTTTATTTATATCAATGCATATAACCTATAATTCGTCATAGTGACGAATTAAATCTAGTTAATTAATTAAACTTGTATAATGTTACAAATTTGTATCTTTGTTAAATTACTTCAAAATTTTACAAACTGTAGTAAAAGTACAGGTAAATTGTTGTTTGTTAAGATGATCCCTAGCATTCTTAGAGGGGGTAGTAAATACAGAATTCAGTGTATTTTGTCCTATGGGGTATAATTGATAACAAATGTTCACAATGACAGACATGTGTTTTACAGTTTTTGGTAGAATATTATACTACAATTACAAATTAAAACATAGTACATTTTATTAGTATTTGTAGATATTATGTGTAAATATAGATTATAGTAGTTAGCACAATTGACCGATTTAAGTCGAGTCACAACAGTATTTTAATTTTTTAATACGCATTTTCAGGATGGTAAGGCAGCCATACATTTTGCAGCAACTAGTGCAAAAGAAGATGTCATCAAATTACTTTTACAGAAGAAAGCTGATGCCACTTCACCAGGAGGGGTAAGCCCATTCAATAAAGAAAACAGAAAGTACTATTCTAGAGTCCTACACAATGCTATGGTAGTATTGTACTAAATAAAAAAGCAGAAAGTACAATTTACGATTTAAACAATGTGTAATTCCTTGTTCTAATGTTTAGCCTAAAAAGCAGTTACCATTGCATATTGCTGCTTTGAGGTCAACTGGAGGCGTTGGGGTCATTCAATTGCTACTCAGAGTGTCTGGTAAAGAAGCTAGACTTGCAAAAGACAAGGTAGAGTATTGTCATGTTATTCTGCTGTTAAAGCTTCATTTGAGTTGGCCGTAGATAAAATTTAATGTATTACTATTAATTGGCTATGTATCATAGCTATAGAAAGCATCACCGCCCACCCTTGATTTTTTTTAGCCACCTGTTTTTTGTTAATATTTTTATTTCAACTGATAAAATCGTAAAAGTTGATTATTGCAAGTGTATGTACAAAAGCAATTTTATTGTATTAAATGCAAATTCTTGAAGTTAAAAATGTATGTAATGATTCAAGTGCTGATGACCTATTAAAATATAGTACTTTTAAAAGCAAAAAACCCTTCCCCTGCAAATGTTTGATGCAAGCATATATTGTTTTTATAATACCAATAATGATTCTCACAGTCTTTTCAATCTAATGCTTGTAATTGTAGGATGGCCTGCTGCCTATATTTCTTGCAATAGAAGCTGGCAACAGTGGAATATGTAAAGAACTTTTGCTGCATGTCAAAGATGAACAATTGAAAGCCAGAAAGGGAGAGAGTGGCGATACTTTATTACATTTAGCATGCCGTAAAAAGGATATGGATTTGATCAAGCTATTTATAGAAAATGGATCTCATATTGATGTACTCAATGTATGTTTTATTTACCTTTTTGTTGTGTTAAGCTGTTTAAGATGTGCAAAATTTAGTATTATTGTTTTGTGAAAATAGTGTAATGATTAGTATAAGCGTTATCATCTTGTAAATGTATGATATGTTACAGGACGATGGACACACACCTTTACATCTTGCTGCCTCTTTTGGTGATGAACAAATCGTAAAATATTTCTACCAAATGAAAGCGAACCCAAATATCTATGACAAGGTAAAGTAGTTTTAAAGTGTTTTGCTAGTATAATAATAATAATAACAGATGACACATTACAAATGTAAGCATTTTTAGTAAGACTGTGATAGGATTGGTTTTTATATTGTAATATAATTCAAAAGAAGTATAATAATTCCTTTTGTTTGGTGGTTTTTTTTCAGCTTGACAGATCACCGTTACACATTGCAGCTGAGTTGGGTCACACAACAGTAGTTGAAATTCTTATAGATAAATTCAAAGCTTCTGTAGCTGCTAGAACCAAAGATGGCAGTACATTAATGCACATAGCATCACAATGTGGACACCCAGAAACTGCACTTATGTTCCTTAAAAAGGGTGTGCCTCTCCACATGCCTAATAAGGTAATTCAACACTTCTAGTTCCAAAGTAATTTGATAATAAACAAATGCATTTAATGTATGTTCTCTATGTCAAGATACGTGAATATCAACATTCTTAAATTAAATGTTTAGTTGAAGAAGAAAAACCAAAAAATGTGTGTTATTTTTTCCAACAATTAACTGAGATTGATTTAAAATATAAAACTCTTTGAATCAATATTTGGAGTAGTTAGTTTGGAAACTCTTGATTTCAACCCGTTTGCCATTTTACTAATCTGAGATGATCCCTTCTTAACATTTAAACTCTCCCTCATAAATCTTACTGGAATGCCACAGAAAACCTTATTTTGCTGTCGAATTTACTGTGACCCAATACAACTTTTGTATTATCATGTTTACTGGAAAATACTGTTTGCTGTTTTCTAATATCACATTTATTGGAACATGCCACTAATATTAACTGTGGAATACCGCTAAATATACTGTTACCTTATAATACTATCAGTTGGAATATCATTAAAACTACTGTTACTCATTCCTGATGTTTTATTTGTTTAGTCTGGTGCTGTTTGTCTTCATGCAGCAGCTAAAAGAGGCCATACTGCTGTCGTCAAGTCTCTTCTACAGAAAGGTGCCATGGTAGATGCAAGGACCAAGGTCATTGAATTACTACTATTTTTTCTTATTTTATTAGTTTCTTCGTTTACTTTTACTATAGTTTCAATTTAGTTTTGATAGATTTTTTCCAATAATAATTATTTGTATATTGAATGTTTTTTACATGTTAATAATTGTTGTATTAAAACAATAGGAAAATTACACAGCCCTACACGTTGCAGTGCAACACTGCAAACCACTGGTTGTACAAACATTGCTAGGATATGGTGCCCAGGTGCAATTAAAAGGAGGAACCTCAATGGAAACGCCATTACATATTGCAGCTAGAATTAAAGAAGGAGAAAAAGTAGCAGAAATGTTGCTAAAGAGTGGTGCTGATGTTAATGCTATCATGGCGGTAAGTTTTCAAACTAATTATAATAATACTAGTAACAAAAAAAGAAAGACATTCGCTAAATATTGTTGTCATTTTCTACACTTATATTTGATTGTATTTTGTAGAACGGTGAAACTGCAATGCACATTGCAGCTAGGTACGGTCATTTAAAAATGATCCAAGCTTTACTAGAAGAAGGTGCAGACCCTGTTCATCAGTCTAATGTAAGTGTAACATATTAATTTTGATAGTTTTAAATTAATATTTTATATTTCCAGAAAAGTAACAACATATTTCTCTACTTTGTCTAGGTATGCTAATAATATTAAAACTTTCACATGATTAATAAACGAATAACATTTATTTGCTTCTTATTATTGTGTATTTATTATTAAATATATTAAATACTATAATTTACTTCTACCTACCATTACGTAGGCATTAGGACCATTAGATCTTGTGAATAAGGTAAAGTACAGACTAAAAACAGTGTAACATGTGTGATGAGTTTTATATGCAGCTTTGTGTTAATATCCTAGTATGATTTGTATTTACATGTATGTTACTCCTTATAAGCTGTATGATGGTGGTGGTGATTGCACTGTCTCTGAGTGGCTGTTAAATACGAGGACACAGGTCCAAGAAAGTGTTAATAATATCACCAAGTCTATTAGCAATAAAATGTTCACTGAACTACAAAAGAATCAATATTAAAAATGACAATTTAAGCAGCATTCATGTCTATATGTTAATATAATAACAATAATATATAATAATATATATATAATATAAACATATTTTACTAACAACTTGAACTCAATGAACGTTTACATTATTATTTATCAATCTGATATATTTAAATGTCCATTTCAATGTAATGAAATGTCTATAGACTATAATTTGATGGTGGTTCAGTATGAATATATTGATTTTCAGTACAAGGGCACAATTAATTGCCGAGTAAATGTGGTTTAGTATATTGATCTTCCTCTATTCAAGTTAACCTAATCTACATTTTTATTTGACATATATTTTAAGTGTTAATAATATTTATTCATATTGTAAAAATAGCTTTTTTCCGTATTGATCTGTTTGCCAGTCATACAAAAGTAGCCTACTTACCCTCAACTAACAATGCTTGGACACTATGTTTTTTAAATTATTATGTAATCCCATTGTTTTGATATTTTCCATTTTGCCTTTAATATTTTATTAATGTGATTTTAGGTTTATCACTCACCAATACTAATTTGTAAATATATGTTTTGAATGAAAAGTTATTTACTATATGATCTTGTTTGCCTCCAGAGTTGTTTTATTGTGTCTGGTCATCCATTGTAAATTTTTATTTTTACTCTCTATATTCCTCCACATATTTTTATTATTATTATTTACTTATAAAACAACCAGTATTAATAATAATTAAATAATCTTATCATAGTGGAGTAATGTTGTGGCGAGAATCCTCTACATATAGCAGTACGCCATTGCAACTTTGGGAGTGTAGTAATGTTAATGTTTTTAATTGTAGAATGGCGAGAATCCTCTACATATAGCAGTACGCCATTGTCACTATGTTATAATCAAAGAATTGTTGACTTTCCTGCGAGTAGAAAATAACCACGCTGATGCAGTTATGGTTGTTAATACACAAAGTAATGTAAGTTACAAATAATGACTAACAATTTTCTTAAAAGTAAATTAAATTTTATGTTGGTATAACTTATTTTATTTATATTCAGTATGTTTGAGAATGCTTTCTGAAAAAGAGCATGTTTTTCTATGTATACAACAACTAAAAGTGTATGTTCTTTCACATAAAAACAGTTAAATTGAATTTAATTTGTGTTGTTATTTACATTAAAATATTAAGAATATAGAGTAAGAATTATATATTAAAATATATTATTGAATCAACGGCGGAAATTGACATTTTAAATGTATTCATTTACTAAAAATGTTATTTTGATATTAGGAAGGTGAAACTCCTTTGCACTATTCATCAGAGATCACCAAGGAGATGACCCACTATAGCGGAGAAGATGTTGATATTGTCAAGAAATTATTGGAGTTTGAAGCTGACCCATATGTTTCAACTAAATTGGTACAGTACATCAAATAGAATGAATTACACCGACACTTCACATCAACAAAATAAATAATTATTATTAACAATTCACAGTTATTTCAGTTAATTTATTGTTTTATGTTTCACATAGACACAAGAGACCCCTTTGCACTACTGTGCTAGATCAGGAAACAAGAATATACTTATGGAAATGGTAAAATATCTTGGACAAGACTCACAATTGGCACTTAATAAGCAGAGTAAGGTAGGTGCATTTTAAAATGACACAAATGTAAGTTATGACTTATTGAGCACAATGTGTAGTAATTAAATAATTTAGTAAAAGTTAAAAGAATGTTTATTTTGTTTTAGAATGGCTGGAGTCCTTTGTTAGTTACAAGTGAACAAGGCCACGTAGAAATAGTGAAAATATTGCTTTCATATAACGCACGAGTAGATGTCTTTGACGAGGTAAGTGAACTTTAGGTATTTAATAAATAAAAATAAAATAGAAAATCATTGTTATGTTACTCTAGAGTTAATCTGCAACATATTATTATTTGCTACTGATTACTCATACCATTTCTAATTTCTTCTAAATACACAATATGTATTGTTATTACACTTGCAGCATGGTAAAGCAGCTCTACATCTTGCTGCAGAAAATGGTCACAAAGATGTAGCAGATGTGTTGTTGTGTCATAAGGCATTTGTTAATGCAAAATCCAAGATTGGTTTAACACCTCTCCACTTAGCAGCTAGAAGTGGTCACAACGATCTTGTTAAACTACTTATTCATGACCATCATGCTTCTATTGACGCTCTTTCATTGGTAAGAGCGTTTCACTCTTGATTCGCTTATTTCAATATTATCTTAGAGTTATCAACAAAAATCAGAATATGTTTGTCTTAATCTATGATAATGATTTTGCTATTAATAATACAGGCAAAAAAAACACCCCTTCACATGGCTGCACAATTTGGACAACTTGAAGTTTGTGAAACTCTTCTGCAACTAAAAGCAGACTCAAATGCTACAGATAATGTAAGTATATGTATTATGTTAGTGGACATTGCATGTTTATATTAACAATGACATTTGAATTACATTTATCCATTGATTTTAACTATTTATAACATTTTGTTTTCAACATGTTGTTTTAACATTTTGTTTTATAACTTCTTTTTCCAGTAAGACATTTCTCATAGTTTAAATAAATTGATAATTCCTAAATTCTTCAGCAAAGTTACAGTAATACCAACTTCAACTAATTTCTAAATTGTGAAGCTACATAACAACACGAAAATTAAACTTTTAGAAATGAAAATTTACACCTATATATCAATTGACTACCTATATATCAATTGACTACCTATATATCAATTGACTACCTATATATCAATTGACTACCTATATATCAATTGACTACCTATATATCAATTGACTACCTATATATCAATAAAAAAAACAAACTTGCTTAATACTAAAAAAACCTACATTGCTCTGCAGCATATTGACTTTTAAACAGACCACCTGTTAGGATTTATTAAAAGTTATAGTATTTATGGATTTTAGGTATCTGATAAATATTATAAATATTATATATGTACATGGAAGTAAACTCCATGGTATGTATGGTATAATTATATTATACACCATAAAATTGTTTGTTTGTTATCAAATGATTAACAAAGTTTGCAATTACCTATTGACCACCAAAGCTAATGAAACAATCAAGGACATTGGAAGCAGCTATCAGTGTAAGCATAGAGATATCATAGAGATATTATAGTCATAATATCTGTATGGTGTAAGCCATAGCTGTATTCACTTTTCTTTCCTTTGTTTGTTGATATTTCTCACCTAACCATTGCCTGATTTCACATTTTTTCAAATAGAATTATATAATTACTGATCAGATTTTTGTTTGCACTTTCTTTTGGTGCCTCAGTTTTGGCCCAATTTTGTTGTGTATTTTCATAGCTCATGATCTGAATTACATTGAGATGTCCTCAGATCAACCCTCACCTCTACACACGCCTCTGCACATAATTTTATAAACAGTGTAGCATGGGCCAAGACAGGAGATGCTACTCTTAGATAATTAGTTCACTTTCTTTATTTCACTCTTGACTACCCTGTCTTTTATATTTTTGCTCACAATATTTTCACATTTACCTCTAAATCACATTGCCTGTCATGCATGAAAAATAAAATGTATAAGAAAAAGACATTTAATGCCAAATTACAATTAAGCATTGTTGATTTGAACATTATTCATACAAAATAAGTCAGTTGTTTATTATACAATAACTGTTATGTTGTGTGTGACTCAGCTTTGTCAACATTGAATACCGTGTCTACAACTATTTAATATCATTAAGTGTGTTTTTCTTTATAAAGATAATATTTTATATTATTCATTTTGCATTTAAAAGAAGTATCATTACATTACATTGCATATAGAGCACTTAGAATAATAACTCATTCATGTTTAATTGATCACCATTTCACAGACTATCAAATGTTTAGATTCTGTAAGTTGAAATCTTTCTTCAATTGTATTGTTTATTCAATTAGCCTGCTAACTATATGCTGCTTCATTCTTGTATTCATATCTTTCCATACATATGTGATTTTTTATACTTTTTCCTTTGAAAAGATTGTTCTATCCCCAGTGTTTTAAGCTGAGTATGTATCTTACTGCTGCTGTGTCCCATCTTGATTAGTGATGATGATTTTTTTTAAATTGTTATACTGTCTGGCTAATTGCTTGGTACAGTATACAGTACAATTACATAATTAATTATAAATGTTGCATATAAAATAATGTGAATTCATTAGCATAAATTAAATGTTGCTTTAGAAATCAATTAATATTGCATTATTAAATGTCCCCACCCATTTTGAGCCTCTGAAGGACAGTGCCATTTCATAACATCAGATTTCTCTCTCTTTTGGTTGCTTGTCATGAAACAATGCAATATTAGTTTTATGCTTAAAGGAATTTTGTTTTGTCCTTTATTAAGCCCTTGTAGTCTTTTTCCTGAGATACAGGTAGGTATCTCACTCATAGACTACCAACACCACTGTTGGTTTGTGTATATCTCTCACTGTCTTGAGTGTTGTCTACTTAAGGCTGCAGGTAAAGTATCTACAGTAAACTTACAATGGAACTGAAGAGACTTAAGTATGAGCAGTGCTGTCTACTCTACTTTTTAATGTATCTACAGTGCAATGACTATAGAGACTTAACTTTGAGAATTGGTATGCTCTCTCCCAGAGTGATGTCTAATAAATGTTGTGTTTTTAATGTATCTACAGTTCAATGAATATGAATGTAAAAATACAAATATTGTGTCATGATACTTTATTTAGTTTACTGATTGGTTTACTACTATAAATACAGTATTAACAGATCCTATGTTGTCTGTTTCAGCATGGGCAAACACCTTTACATTTAGCTGCAGAGAATGATCATGCAGAGATTGTCAAATTGTTCTTGCAACATAAACCTGACCTTGTTACCATGGCAAATGCAGTAAGTAAATCACTATATGTCTATTTTCTGAGATTCCTACCAGATACTATAATTGACATTGTTTTCAATATGGACATCCTTCAAAAGGAAAATGGAATTATCCAGGCGGACCATACGTCTCATGGATGTTGGTTTGTGTAATCATTTCAGAGATTCATGCTACATAGGTTTTGAACACTCTGTAGTTTGTTTGCTTTGATTATAATTATTATTATAATCAAAGCAAACAAACTACAGAGTGTTCAAAACCTATGTAGCATGAATCTTTGAAATGATTACACAAACCAAATATATGATATTTTGTTTTGAATACAGGATGGATCTACCTGTGCACATATTGCCGCTGCTAAAGGAAGTGTTGCCGTCACCAAAGAACTCTTGCGTTTCAATAAAGCTGGTGTGTGTGGTGCAAGAAATAAGGTAATATTATTAAATTCAATTTAAAACTTGTAAATAATTGTACATTAGAATGCAGTCTAATCACTATCATTAAAATTAAGCCAATTGTTGTCCTTGGATTAGTATGGGTGTCTAGCCTACTGCAGCCATTGAGTGTGAATGTGTATTCTTATATTATGAAATCCTTTTTACAGACAAATGATTCAACAGCTTTACACCTTGCAGCAGAAGGTGGTCATACAGAGGTTGTGTCTGTGTTGTTGGATGCAGGAGCATTACCCAATGAAGAAAATGCTGTCAGTCAATTTGTCTTTTCTTTATTTCAATTTTTAAAAGTCATTTGTTTCTTGTTATTTACTACCTGTAAACCTATAACCTGTAGTTATCCCTGCAGAATAGTATGCATAATAACTATTACTACAGTATTCGGGAACTTTCAATTTTCAAATACTGACTAGGATTGACACATTGATGTGTCGTTTTGGCATCTGTACCTGGAATTCATGTGTTAAAGAAGTAGAGTGAGGAAGCAAATACTTGTTCCTTGGTTGTCTCAAATTATAATGATATAGTTGTTTGGGTCATTTATTTACAATAGCATATTGTATGCCTTACATAAATTTGATTATTTGTTTTCTCATAATTGATAATAATGTTATTGTTGTTACTAACCAGGATGGCATGACAGCAATTCACCTAGCTGCTAAATCTGGTCATGTTAAAGTTCTTGATGCTCTCAAGAATCGTATAGACTTCAAGAGCCCAAGCAGGATGACGGGTTTAGGAGCATTACACATCTCAGCTCAGTATGGACAGGTTGACTTTGTTCGTGAATTATTACAGAAGGTTCCTGCAACAATTAAAAGTGAGGCTCCCTCTGGAGCTCTGAACAAAGATATGCCTCTAAGTGATGTGAGTAACTTTTTAAGATTAATGAATATATCCATTTTAAAAATAATGTATTATTTAACTACAGTGTTATTTTGTGGCTGAATGGTTACTATTTTCTCCAGACTTTTGATATACTTGAATGATTTGTATTAATTTTCTGTTATTAATATATTAGTATTCTTGTATTGATGTTTGTTGTAATCTTCTTTTTAGAGTGGATTAACATTGTTACATTTGGCATGTTATTAATATATTAGTATCCTTGTATTGATGTTTGTTGTAATCTTCTTTTTAGAGTGGATTAACATTGTTACATTTGGCATGTTATTAATATATTAGTATCCTTGTATTGATGTTTGTTGTAATCTTCTTTTTAGAGTGGATTAACATTGTTACATTTGGCATGTTATTAATATATTAGTATCCTTGTATTGATGTTTGTTGTAATCTTCTTTTTAGAGTGGATTAACACCGTTACATTTGGCATGTTATTAATATATTAGTATCCTTGTATTGATGTTTGTTGTAATCTTCTTTTAGAGTGGATTAACATTGTTACATTTGGCATGTTATTAATATATTAGTATCCTTGTATTGATGTTTGTTGTAATCTTCTTTTTAGAGTGGATTAACATTGTTACATTTGGCATGTTATTAATATATTAGTATCCTTGTATTGATGTTTGTTGTAATCTTCTTTTTAGAGTGGATTAACATTGTTACATTTGGCATGTTATTAATATATTAGTATCCTTGTATTGATGTTTGTTGTAATCTTCTTTTTAGAGTGGATTAACATTGTTACATTTGGCATGTTATTAATATATTAGTATCCTTGTATTGATGTTTGTTGTAATCTTCTTTTTAGAGTGGATTAACATTGTTACATTTGGCATGTTATTAATATATTAGTATCCTTGTATTGATGTTTTTTTAATCTTCTTTTTAGAGTGGATTAACACCGTTACATTTGGCATCGTTTTCTGGTCATGAGGGTGTAGTTCGTCTCTTATTGAATTCACCTAATGTTCAGCCTGACACTCCAACATATAATACAGTAAGTACCTAGCTAATTTGCTATTCTCATAGATAGATACTGTAGTATAAGTAATCCATTATGTAGGGGTCCTGACTAATTTGCCTTCTTATTCCATGATACATCAGTAAGTTGTTGTTTTTTTTCTAGGGAATTATTCCTCTGCATTTAGCTTCACAAAGTGGCCATCTTGCAGTTGCAGGGCTCTTACTAAGCAAGTCTACAAACCAACTTCACATAAAAGATAAGAAAGGTCGAACATGCTTGCACATAGCAGCTTCCAATGGACATTATGAGATGGTGGCACTTCTGTTGGGTCAGGGGTCAGATATCAATACATGTGATAAGGTATTAAGTTTTGATTAATTTCTTAAAACTAAATCTTATCACCTTTTGTCAATGATGATTGTTTATCTTGTTTTTGTTGGCAATAAAGTAAAGTAAAACGTGTATACATTAATGTTAATAATGTTACTTGGTATTTGTGATAAACTATACATTTTAAATCCATTGAAAGTGTTTTGTGCTTTTATATTAGAATGGCTTGACTGCTCTACACTATGCATCAAAAGTTGGTTTCTTAAAGGTTGTTAAGTTACTTGTTGAAAGCGGTGCATCTCCTAAGTTTGAGTCTAAGGTAAATATAATGACTACAGCTTTTAATGTTCACTTGCCTTAATTACATGTAAAAAGTTTCAGGTGATTTCTTAAGCAATAATTCATATTTCAATCCAGACAATCAAGTTGACGGTAAAATATTGCAAAATAATTGGAACTGTAAATTGCATGTACATAATTTTTTGACTCATTTTGTGCAAACATAGTAATAAGAAGTATCAACAAAATAACATATTTATACTGTATTTAGATAAAAATACACTATTTCCTGAATAATCCAATTCCAATCCAATTATTGTATTAATATGATTTCTTTTTATGCATTTGTTTTAGGATGGCAAAGTACCCATTTGCTATGCTGCAACTGCTCAGCATTACGATGTTTTGAGTTACTTGATGAAAAAAGATTTTAACTCACAGAATCTAATGGATGACAAAAAGGTACAGTTCACCTAAGCTAATAAATGTTTTCCATGTAAACGTTAAACGGTCATTTTACAAATAAATGTATACATTATACAGTATTCAATAATAGTATTTTTAAAATAGTGTAAATAGTATGCATTGAACTATTTTCAGTTTGTTTTTGATCTGATGGTATGTGGACGCTACACTCAAAATTCATCAATTCAAGAGTTTGTCCTTCGTTCCCCATCTCCAATTGAAATAGCAGTTCGGCTGTCTCAAATCTTTGTTCAACTTTCTGCAAAAGAAAAAGAACGAACAAAAGATATCCTGGCAGCGGCTGCTTTCTGTGAAGAGATTGCGGTTGATTTGCTGTCGGTTACGACATCGCTTAAAAGTCCTGGTCAATTACTTCATTCCACTGATAATCGTGGAATGCCATTCTTGGATGTTTTGATAGAGTGCGAGCAGAAAGAGGTCATTTCACATCCATCAGTTCAACGTTATTTATCTGTCATTTGGATGGGTGGACTTGAATGGGCAAGTTGGAAAATTATTCTACTCTTCTTTACGTTCATCTTTCTTCCTCCAGTCTGGATTGTGTTTTCTTTGCCTCTAAAACAGCGTTTTAATCGTCTACCAATAATTAAGTACATGTCATACTTGGTTTCGCATATTTTCTTAATTGTTTTACTTGTTCTGACAACAGTTTATACAAAACATATTGAGTGTTTTATTGAGAATCCAACATTTGTACCGCGTTGGTATGAATGGTTACTTTTAGCATGGTTTTCAGGACTATTGATGTCGGAAATCACAAATCCTGGAGATCGGCAAGGATTGGGTTGGATACGTGTCATCATTTTGATCATAGCTGCTATTGGTTCAACGGTTCATCTTGCTATTTTCCCTGTTAAGGACGATAACACAAAACGAGAAATATTTTATGCTCGTAATCAGCTGTATGCTTGGTGTTTATTGCTATCTTTTGCTCAACTTCTTGAATTTCTCTCTGTACACCATTTATTTGGACCATGGGGAATTATCATAAGAGATTTGATGATGGATTTAGTGAAATTCATGGTAATCTTATGCATCTTTCTTTTTGGATTCATGTTCCACCTTGCAGCTGTATATCAACCAGTTTATACTGACCAAAAAAGTGAATATGGTTCTGTATCGGATGCCCGTAATCTGCTAGATATTTTGGAAATATTATTCTTTGCTGTTTTTGGATTAGTTGAACCAGATTCACTGCCTCCAGTCACCAGAAATCCAGATTTTACATTGACTCTCACAAAAATTGTTTTTGGAACATACTTAATTGTGACTCTAATCGTCCTGATTAATCTACTTATTGCTATGATGAGTGACACGTATCAACGTATACAGGCACAATCAGACACTGAGTGGAAATTTGCTAGAGCTAAATTGATTCGTAAGATGAATAAAACGTTTGCCACACCTGCTCCTCTAAATCTGTTTACTAAAGTGATAACGTATGGAAAGCTTATGATAAGACATAAAGGTAACGTCTTTATTCTTAATTTCACAAAATATTTTGATAATACTTTAGGCAAAACACATTTTTAATCGCGTGCACGCGACTCTACAGCTCACTATGACGGTCGGTCAGTTGTGAGCACGCATCTATATGGCCTTGTTTATGAATGATACCTTGTCATTAAGTAGTAACCATATTGTATATATATCCACTAATATTGTAATACTTTTATTTTAGGTAAAATCTGTGGCCCTCAAGCACAGGCCCACTTTCAAGATGAGGAGCATGATTTTGATGATAACATGTCAGATACACGTTCAATTGATCACACAACTCATCAAGGACAAAATAATCGAGGTATTGGTGGATTTTTTCGTAAAGTTAGACGCAGTCCTCAAGTGGTTCCAGATCGAGGTAGGCTAAAGTCATTACATAAAATTACTCCTGTCGGGTTATTGGTAATATCATTCACTTGGCTGAAATACTATTTAAGGGAAATATATCACGATAAAAATGATTTTTCACTAATATTGTATTTTTATCAAGTGGTTCCAGATCGAGGTAGGCTAAAGTCATTACATACAATTACTCATGTCGGTTATTGGTAATATCATTGCATTGGCTGAAATACTATTTAAGGGAAATACCTCATTGATTTTGAAATATATGATAAAAATGATATTTTCACTAATATTGTATTTGTTAGCACATATTCCAGTGCAGCACTCTGGACCAAAACGGATAGAAGAAGTGATAGACTGGCACATGGTTGTCAAACGCTATCGTGCAATTAAAGGAATTGAAGAAGAAGACCAGAAGAGTAATGATAATGAAGATGATACAAACACCAACAATTGAATTATGTAGCTAAACAGCTATCAAATTGTTTTAGTGAACTGTCTGTATATTGTTCAGAGTTTTAATAACAATAATCTTCATTTAACATGAGCAAGTCAACCAGTGTCAGGTTCTAGATGCATGTTGTGCCTTGTACAAATGATTGTAAATAACATGATTGCAATTTTTATTAATTGAACATAGTAATAAAATCGAACATTTATAAAGCTGTAAGCTTATACTGTATATGCTGTATAACAGGCAACCAGTGAAGTTGTGAAAGCAAAGGAGAGACATGATCAAATTTCCTTGCCTGAGAAAAAAGTATAGCAGCCCTGATCTGAAGTAGTTGGAGATTCTAATTATCTTTCTCAAAGCAACCGTGGAGTTAATTGATTTGGTCAGCCATATTTAAGCCCCCATCAAAAACAACTCCATGAACCTTGATAGACTATTTTACAGTTAAATTGCCAATATAATAACAAATATTGTATATTGCTAAGTTTGTAATGTAAATAACTTGATTCAATATTCGATATAATTAACCTGATTATTTTGTTATAGAAAAAAAAGTCAAATTGACAATAAAATGACGATGTTTATTACCTAATATTATATTGAAGCGAACTCGTATATTTTTTTATCTTTATCCTAATTTAGATTGTCATATAACATTACTTCACTTTGGTTTCAATTTTACATATTTTACAGTATCTATTTCTGATATAACTTTTATGTAATAATATTAATGTGTGAAAATTATAATTATGAAAACAATATCTTTGCAAAGTTAGTAAGAAGTAAAATCAAAATGGTATAATTGTTACTAGTCGGATGCCAAACTCTGACCAAATTTACCGGATACTCTGTACATTGGCGGATCCAGGTGGGGGTGGGGCGCACCCTCTGCACGCCGCCTCCCCCCCCCCCAATAAATATGGGGAAAAAATTATCCTACCATAAGGGAAAAAAAATCGGGAAAAGAAGCGTAAAAAAGAGTAAAACTTTCACTTTTGATTTAAATACATTGTTTCAGCGCCGTGCTAAATTACTTTGTATTAGAGGTCACCATTGCCGTTGCTGTAAATTTCTAAGAGTTGCGAAATGAATTGCCTATTTTCACCTGAAAAATAAACGCATTTTGGTCCCTGGATGTAACATGATATTGACGCGTGTATCGTACCCATACTCGAGCTCGAACTATTCGTACAAAGGACACCGCCATACAACCGCGTAGGTCTACCTATTGTTTAGATTGCTGGCAGTCAGCAAGCATAAATAAAAGTGTATATATACGTCAAAAATGGAACGCCGTGGTTACCTACAGATCATCATCATAGAGGATTTGTTAATAATAATATCGTAGGCCTACTGTGGTAACTGTGTAGGCCCAACTGTAGTGTACATTATAGCAACCGATTTTGTTTCTAGGCCACCCACCCAATTCTGTATCGATACCTATTTATATATTTAATTTCTTGACTTCAACAAATTGATGTAAATAAATATTGAGCCATAATAAGCATTAAATTTGCGCTTTTTTGGGGCTTCCCCTAGATGGACGTTCACATTGAACTTAAACGCAATCAAAACTAAATACTGAGTGAATGAAATCGGCAAAAAAATGTTATATCGTCCTGTAATTAGTCACGTGTGTTTGTTGGAGGGAAAAAATATGATCGTTTTGCTCATTGGTAGCATGCTGCATTATTATGAGAGTGTCCTGCATATTTAGAGGTGCCATTTATCATGAATTTTATGTGCGAGAGTACCATTTCTTCCGGCCATCTGGGGCGTCATTTAACAAAGTTCTCTTCACCACCACAGGTGTGTAGACGGCCTTGGAAAAGCACCTTTTCCGCCATGTACGTGCAAACGCTGACTTGCGCGAAACGCCCTGTTGTGACGCTTTACTCAAAATAGGCCTATAGGGAAAATGTCACTCTTAAGCTAGCAGTGGCGTATCCAGTGGGGGCCGGGGGGCCCGGGCCCCCCTGATTTCGTGTCCGTCGGCACATCATCGCGTCCGTCGGCAAACAAAGGTGCCGGGAAAAAAAATAATCTACTGTATTATTCTGACAATAATTGAACTGTAAACATAATTCTTTTGAGTGTTTGTTTATTTACATATCATATCATTGATCGCTTCAGATCAACTATTTTTTATTTTCATTACATCTAACGAAACACGTAAAAAATGTGGTCATACGCCGTACGCGGTAGATATTGCTTACTCAAAAGTTTTTGACCTTACCCTATTCAACCTTGTTTTTGCAGTTGAGCCTCTCATGACCTGGGATTTGTATGTCTTCCTACGCTAAGATTATATAGTTCCACATGCCATGTGCTTTTTTGTCTAAGATATATTTATTATAAGTGCCAAAAACCCGTTTTTTTTTTCTCGATATGAGGCCTTTATTATTCAAAATTTTTAAAGAAAAAGCACACACCATAAAAAATATCCATGTATTTCATTTTTGGAACAGAATATTCCGTGAGGCTCAACTACAAAACCACCATTTTGTGATATGATGTCATCGTAAGCCAATCAAAGTTGAGCTTTCTCGTGATTGGCATTGCTCACGGTTGAATGATTTTGGATTCTGGCTGATTTGATTGGTGGATGCGAATCACCCGCAGCGCAATGTTTTCTCTCGCGCGTGTACCATGAATCTCTCTGATCGTTTCTACACGTACACAAAGTTAGAGCAATGAATTTGCCCGATACTTTATAAGCATTTAATAACATGTTTTATTGATATTTCCAATGGTGATATATAAAATAAATTACTAAAAAACGTAATTACTGTATATGTAATTATTTTAACCAAAAATGGCGTAGTTAATAGAATTATCGACTAGACTGAGGCCGTAAGTTGTTTTACTTCTTTCGTGGCTAAAAACGATCATTTTCTGCAATGTTTTAGACCCTATATTTCGAAAACTACAAGTCAGATTTTCCTAATTCTTTCTTTATTGTAATGTGAATACAACATACTAACAGATAATGTTGGTTTGGTTTTAATTTTGCATCGTTATGATCCCATAAGACAATATGACTATGCAATCCTAGAACATTTATTGATCAGGTGTATGTACAGATAATGACACCAATTTTGTCGGCAAATTGGCAATTCCCGCCCCCCCCCCCCCTCCCAACTTCAAAATCCTGGATACGCCACTGTAGGCTAGTACCTCAGTTTTCATAATTAAAATATCAATTTTGAATACATTTATTTAACGTGAGAGTGCCATTTCCGACCATCTAGAGGTTTTACATTTTCAAAATTGCCTCAACTCAGCCCCACCATGATTGGGGTGGACTCTCTACAGTTGCGCCCCCCCCCCCCCTTTCACAAAATCCTGGATCCGCCCCTGCTCTGTATATTTCAGAATGCACGTGAAAACATTTTTATGGTAAACACATCAATGTATTAAATTAAACACATTTTATGATACCTCAGGTCAGGTTATTTGTTTGATCTGATTATATTTGTTTTCAATATAGAATATGTATTTTGTGTTATGTTCATGACAACTCATTGTATCCATAATTGTAGCATACAATAACAATAAAACTTTAGTGAGAGAGAAATGGTTGCACTTTTACTTACCGTATTAGTTTTAGCCCTATTTAAAAATGAAATTGTATAGAAATAGAGGTGAATTGCATAATTTCTTGCTGGTTTTAATACACAGTTGCATTGTTACTGATGCAATTTGTCAAAAAATAAAAAGGCCGAAATTTGATAATTTTTTTAAAAGTTTTCGAAAAATGGGCAAATTTCGAACCTTTTATTTTTTTACATAACTATGGCTCTATAATATCATAATAACACAATATATGCGCATATTTGGCAATATTATTGCATAATTATTGAATTTTAAAAAGGTCGAAATTTGACAATTTTTTTGAAAAAAATCCTGTACTATAGGCCTAGTACAGGGATTTTTTTTTAGAAAAATGGCAAAAATTTCAAGTTTTGTAAAATTCAATTATTATGCGTTTTTTTATTGTATGATCATATTATAGAACCATAGAACCCAGTTATGCCGAAAAATAAAAGGTCGAAAATTGGCTATTTTTCGACAAAATCCCTGTACTATTAGTCCAGGGATTTTTTTTTTAAATGGCCAAAATATCAAGTTTTTAAAATTCAATTATTATCCGTTTTTATTGCTGTATATGATCATATATTGCTTTATGATCATCTTATAGTACCAGCATAGAACCCAATTATGTCGAAAAATAAAAATGTCGAAAATTGGCAATTTTTTGACAAAATCCCTGTACTAATCGTTGAATCCAGCGCGAATCATTGTTAGGCATGCTATAATACAAAACGTTTAAACCATATCATTACTTCGACGCCTAATGGCAGCGCGCGTTCAATGTTTTTAGTCGCGTGTACGCGGCTCTATAGTTCACTATGTCGGTCGGTCGGTCGGTCTGGTATCACTATGCGTTTTATCGCTTTTTGACCTTATCTTGATATCAGTTTAATTTAGCTAAGTCAATTTTTCACAGTATATTCCCTTATGGCCAGGAATCGATGTGGTTACGTTTTCACGGTGCGCAATAAAAAATTACGCGGTGTACGCACGATTTAACGAAATCACGTTTGTAATCATATCTTCACAACAATGAATGACAATTAAATAAAATTTGGTACTCATACATTTCAGGGCATAAATCATCATATGGCAATACAATTACGTGCGTAGCGCATGTAACGCATGCGTACGCGCGCTTAACATTTTCAAAATCTATTGTCGATGAAGAGTACGTTTCAGGAAAGATGTTTTACGTCGTCAACGTTTGCCATCGTATGGACCTTGGTATCAAGTCTAAATCAATACGAATGCTATTGTGTTAAACGGCAAGTTAGATATTATACCGCGCCTATATGCGCGCCTTTGCCACTCGGTATTGAAGATGTTTGACATCGTCATAAATTACCATTTCCTAACATAATATACAGTAACATCTACATGAACATTCTAGAATGTGCTCATTAGTGTTTACCGACCGACCAACCTACCAACTGACCAAAATTACTGAACATGTTTAAAAATGTTGAAATGTTTAAAAACATTTATATTTTTTTTAATTTACACGTGCATAGCCTGTCACTTTTGACGTGCACGTATAACATAATTTCGAGTTGAAAAGTAAGTCAAGAAAACAGAAATCGGGCAAAAAGAGTGCGCAATAACATTTAACGCGCAGTGCGCGCGCAAAAATCTGCGCACTCATGCCAATTTTGTAAACACTTTTTGTATTGTCCCTTTGACTAATTCAAAAAAAAATAAAAAATAACAGATTTCGAAAAAAGGTGGGTCATTTTGAAGTATCATAATAGTTATTAACTATCACCAAAAATTTGTCGAAAAAAAAAATCATTTAACTGAAATACAGACGTTTTTTTGTTTAAAAAATAACTCTGACTTCCAGTCAAAGTTTTCGATCAAAACATACCCCATAATGAAACGCGCTTGTTTGGCTACTCTGTATGCATAATCATAAAACTTCCTCATGATCTGTGTGAAAATACCTTCTCTACCGTGACGAGTTGTAAACAATCCTAATTAGCATATGCATAATACGTACTCGTGGTTTGAAATCTTTGTTTACTTTCGCTCGCGACGATTTTCCAGACGAAATGTAATCAAACTAATTTACCTGTTAATTACTTAAACTTGTTGCTTTTGGCTCGAATTTTCAAGTTAAAGGGAATAACTTTAATATTACTTTGATATGGCCAATTTAAATTTAGAATATTTTGACCTTCATTTTTTTTGTGTTTCAAGGGACAATACATCTTTACAATTGCATTCGTTCGATGTATGAAATGACCGTAAACTTTTTATGACAAACCTATTCTTCAAGACCCCCGCACCAAGGACAGTACGTGTCTTATTGTAAAATCATTCAACATGGTCATCTAGCATTCGTTCGATAATTCGTTAGAAAATAAACCCAAAATCTTTACTTCGACGCCTAATGACAGCGTGCGTCAATGTTTTCAGTTTACAACCAAAGAGAGAACAGGAATGGTAATTTATTGCATCCATTGCCTCTACCGTTTTGACTCATGATAATCTTGTAACGAAGGAGGGTGAGTGGAAATTGGTTTAGACTTGATACCAAGGTACATACGAGGCAAATCTTTTTTACTTCGTGAAGAAGCAATACACCGTCTCTTTGCTCTCAACGAACTGAACAGGCGTAACATGAGAACGAATTAAAATCTTTTTTACTTCGGGAAGAAGTCAAAGCCTTTGATTGTGTTTACTTCAATGGGTATTCGTTCGATGTACAATGCATTGGGACATTAAATATTTATGAAAAACTCATCTTCAAGACCTCCCTCGATACAGCTGGCAAGGCGCGCAACGTGGACGGGGTATTTAACACAATTCATTCGATGTATGTAATGATCATTAAACATTTATTGAAAACTCATCTTCAAGGAAGACCCCACCCCCTCCTAGGACAGTGCGTGTCTTTATTGTTAAAGCATTCAACATGTGGCAATGAACATCTAGCATTCGTTCGATAATTCTTTAGAAAAATAAAAAGATTTAGGCCTACTTCGACGCCAAATGACAGGGCGCGCGTCATTTTTTTCAAGCATTCAGTTTACCAAACTGAGACAGCCAGAACAGCGTCGTTTTATAGAATAATGCAATAACAACCAGGTAGAGACATGGAAGCTTTACTTCGACGCAAATGACTGCGCGCGTCAATGTTTTCAGTTTACAACCAAAGAGAGAACAGCATCGTCTTAAGCCAAAGATAATAAAAGGAGAAGATACAACAGTTCCCTTGGCGGCGTAAACCACATCCGGGTTACTATTTGCCTACGCCTGAAGGTGGCGCACTTCTTTTTTGCTAGAAGAAGTGCGCCACCTTCAGGCGTGGGTAAGGTAAAACTATCTATAAAAATGCAAACGATGATTATTTATCAAAATGATTATCAAAATATTAATAATATCAAAATTAGTAAAGCACAGACGCGAGAACACATCAGATCATCACGATCCATCCAAACGTGGAATTAGACGGGAACCATATCTAGAGCCCCCCGTCGTTCGGCTGCTGGATTCTTACGCGTCCATGAAAGCACGTCCGCGTTTCCTATCCTTCTATATATAACAGCGCGTACTGTTGATTCTTTACCTATTTATATTCTTCCAAATCCTTCTCTACGCATGCGTATTAGCTGACGCCTTCGATTCGCGCGAACAAATTGAAAATCGGCTTTACAATCACAATGGGTGTTCAAAACAATACCGGGGTCATACAAAATGCAAGACAGAGAAATAAAAAAAATATATATTTAAAACTGCACATATTATTTATTTTCAAATACCATATTCATTCAATCCAAGGATATAACAGCGCGAATCATTGTTAGGCATGCTATAATACAAACGTTTAAACAATAATCATTACTTGGACGCCAAATGACAGCGTCAATGTTTTTAAGACTATATTTTTTGTGTTTAGCTGTGTGAATTAGGCAATTAAGGAGAGCTGACATATCAGTGGGACAGCCAGTCGACAAATCGTGTCAAATTTCGACTCGGAGAGGGCGCCCTACTTTTCTAATTTAGTTCAAAATTGCTAAATTTTAGGGTGTTGGAAAAACACAATATTTGTAAATTTAGCTGATTATCGGAAAAATATTGTTAGTGAAATAAATTCATAAATGGTTTTAATATATTGTCATGTAAAATTAAATGTATTTGAACAAAACGATAATCTGTAATTTAACGGCAAAATCAACCAATGTCTTTTTTCCGAAATTGTACCCTAGAAAATCGTTAAAATAAAATATTTAGAAAAATTGAACAGTCCTGAATTTAAAATCCCTGTTAGAAAAATTAATAATCTACAGAATACGATATTAAGATACAAAATTCGGTGGTTGGGATGCAGCTCCGACTATTCAAACTAAAGGTACCACTATTTGTTCCATCGAAAACTAGCGAAACCGCCATTTTGTAAACACATCGTCATCGTGTTTATGAATTTATTTATAGCGAACGATATACGCGATGTTTATAATTGTCCGCGTATAAGAATTCATATAAATAAATACATTCCAATGTACAACGTATATTATTACTTGTTTATTTATCACAGTATACATTTTAGTTGAGGAATATTTATCATAACTATTATAATAGCTTTTATACGAGTCCGAGGCCTAGCCCTATTAGCGAGCGATTGTTCCAGGGGCGGAAAGTCACTTAGTGACGTTTTGATCGAGCGCGTCGGGCCTAGCTAATATTAATAATATGACCTGAAATAAGCGGCTAACAAGAACTGTTATATACTTGCTTACAATTGTTTTGTTATTGATGAACAAACAAGCAATTAGATTGAATAACAAATTATTTATTCATTTTTTTTTGGGTAAAAACATGTACAAACTAGTACTGTATAATATAAATTAATAGTAATATTAAAATACAGTATTAATAAAATATAAAATAGGCCTAACATACAATAAATATTCAATTTTTAAGGTCTACCACATGACAATAACATAATTTACAGAGTATAGTGTAGTAGGTTTGCATTCAACATAAATATTTGTATTGTAATTCATCTAAATCCTCTGCAACATACATATATTTGTAATTCAACATTTTGTTTTAAATAATTAAATTATAGTTTGGGTATGACAATGTCGGTAGGTACCGGTGTCATCTTTTTATCCACTTCACTCTCAGTTTGAAGTCACAAAGACAAAGAACTCTGCATCATCAACGATTCCTGAAAATAAATATTATTTAAAAAAAAATGTTAATGTCAAATGGAAGCTGTATTTTATTAATTAATTATTACAGTATTTGCTATTATTATTTATATAATCTAGGCCTACTAGTAACTTAGCTAGGCATCTATTGAGCCTAATAAATCAAATAATAAATGAAAAATTAAATAATAATATTAATACTGATTGAAAAAAAGTATTTTTTTGGGGGGATCAGATCACCAGGCCAGGCCGGCCAGGACCAATGATACTCGTAATCAGTACAACTTAACGACTATCGGATCAGCATCAACACAGTGTACAACACACGTCTCGCTATCGCCTATACTGACACACGTGTCTCGCGTTGCCGAAACCACGCTCACAGCTAGAAAATGTACCTACCTTTCGAGGCCTGAGAATACACCAACAAATTTTGAACAGGATAGAAATATATCATACTCGATTAAACTAATATTATTCTTGATAAAACAATTGATTATAATCTTTTTAATTTGTTGGGATGCACCTCCGACTATTCAGAAAATGGACAACAAAACAGTAGTCAAATCGTACCACATTTATAAATTTCACGAGTCCCGACTTCAGTCGCCGAATGTATTGTATTAGCTTCGGTTTCTTTGAAGGAAACCGATTGGTTATTCAATTATACTTATTAGGAAATGATTTTACCATAATAGGTAATGTTGGGCGGTTCTTAAATATTCATGAGAGCTTAAAATAAAACAGCACTTATTTGCTAGGCGACGAAAAATCGTGGTTTCAGTTTTCAACGATAGGTGGCGCTTCAAAATCGTCAATGCGGAAGTAAGTCGATTTTACACGATTTAACGGTCAAAACGCGAAGTGGCTTTCCCACTGATATGATCTGCCTAACTCACTGCTTATATCTTTATACTGCCCTCTGTACATTATCTGAATATGCACATGCTCAGATCGTTTTTTGTGTTTCTGCCTGCCTAAGTCAGCTGTGTGACGTGATAAGTGTCTTAGTTTATGGTTGTCTGATATGGTTCAGTAGTTTTAGAAAATCAGACCTAAAGAATGTTCAATGTTTAGTAAAAAGGTAAACAGATCTTAGATTTGATGATGTTTGTAACGTCAAAATCTACGATACGGTCATTGCCATAATGAAAGATGAGAGTCATCCGCTCTATAGTGATTTTCAATGATTGAGATCTGGAAGGCGTTTGAGGGCTACACGTTGTAGAACAAAACGCTTCCTTAATTCTTTTATTCCGTACTCAATTAGACATTTTTAATAACCATTGTTAAGTCTATAGTGATTTTCAATGATTGAGATCTGGAAGGCGTTTGAGGGCTACACGTTGTAGAACAAAACGCTTCCTTAATTCTTTTATTCCGTACTCAATTAGACATTTTTAATAACCGTTGTTTAAGTCGTTGAATTTTGTTGCTATGTATTGTAATGTTATTGTATTAACCTTTTAACTTTGAGCAATTGTAGGCCTATGTCACATGAATTTCCGTATGGACAAATAAAATGAACTATAAACTATAATGGTGTGCAGTATAACCTGGTATAAGAGCATAATGAAATAGTATGAGAGCATGACGTCACCGCATGTGAAGAGATTACTGGCGTTCCATAATGTTCCTAGGAAAGGAAGACTTTCTTTTTTTTTCTTTTTTTTTTTTTTTAAATTTTATTCAGTTGTCAACCAACAGCGATGAAACCGCCACTAACAGGTTGTATCACTAGGCCTAGGCCCTATGCTCCACTGACACCAAATTGGGTCCACACCACGAGCATGCAGCTAGAGTAAGTTTTATTTCTTTTTTTAGAAGTTATAAAAGGCATAAATGACGCTTCGTCAGAAGAGCCGTAATGGTGAATGAGCCAATGGTAAAGGGCTGAATGGTAAAAGAGCCGAAGAAGGCAGTAACGGCGTTCCATACTTCTCTCTATGTTGTGTATGTTTGTTGTTATGGATATGATGTTGCGACGTGACGTAGCCTAGCCTAAAATTCAGCGATTCAATTTGTCTACATTGATTTACCTATAATAAGTTGTTAGGTAGTGTATATGTACATGTGGATATGTATTAACCTGTATTCTTAATCTTCAAAATTCAAGTAAAGTAGCCGATAAACGGCGATAGTAAGTAGCCTAGGCCTGCCTAGCTAGCCTACTACTAGCTAAAGGGCAGGCTTTTAGGCTAAGCTAGAGGCCTAGAGGCTAGGCCTAGTTATTAGTAGGCCTTCTAGCTAGAGTCGAGTAGATAGGTTTAGCCTAGCTAGGCCTAGCTAGGTAGCTTTTTTCCTAGCCTAGTAGGCCTAGTTAGTACAAAGCTAGGCCTAACTAAAGTAAGTAGGCCTAGGGCCTAGGCCTATTTCTTTTTTTTTTATTAGGCCTAGCCTAGAGGCCTAGGCTAGTAGGCTAGCTGAATAGCTATGGATGCTAGGCTAGTACTAGCTAGTATAAAGGCCCATTTAAACTAGGACGATAACGATCGAGGATAATAGACAAATGTGCATTTTTCATACATAAAACAAAAGAAATATAAAAACTTTTCATTCTACTAGAACTATAGAATAACCTTCTAGGCCTAGCCTAGCCTAGGCCTACTAGGGCCTAGGCCTAATGCTTCCTTTTGATGACAATGATATTTTCACACGTCCAATCAAATGAGGTCATGATTAGTAAGAGCAATAATATCGTGACAATACAACGATTTTATTGTTTTTATTTATCATGACGTCATTTGATTGGAATTTTAAAAATATTATTTTTATCAAAGACATGAATGATTATCCTATAGGCCTAGATAGTTCTAGAACGAAAACCTTTCTAATTTATTTTTTTTTATGTAAAAAAAATGCATGTTTATTTATCGTCCATCGTTATCGTCCTAGTGTAAATGGGCCTTAAGCCTAACTAATAAAAAGCATTGACAACATCTATTTTTGTACTATTTTTAAAATTATGCATAGGAGGCTAGCTAGGGCCAGGCCTAGGCTAGGCCTAGATTCAATTAATAATCATCATACGTGACCCGATCTTAACTCTTATGTCTTGTGATGTTAGGTTAGGGCCAGGCCTAGGCCTAGATTCAATTAATCATCATCATACGTGACCCGATCTTAACTCTTATGTCTTGTGATGTTAGGTTTTTACATATATTGTTAAGTGAATAACTAAAGTAATTTATTTGATTTATTTTTGCGGACGGCTGCTGCCCTCCCAATATAAAGAATATTGATTTATGTTTACTTTCAGGTTTTTTAACATGCGATTGATGATATGGAAATAACGTCTAATATTTATTAAAAGAGTGCATTATTTTGTAATAATGAATCGATATCAAACAATGAGGCAATTGGGAGATGGGACCTATGGCAGTGTTCTTCTCGGTAAAAGCAATGAAACTGGCGAAATGGTTGCTATTAAAAAGTAATTATTTATTTAGAATGTTTCTTACAGTAGTTAGGGAATTTAATAAGGGTCATACTAATCTATGCCCGGGAGGGTTTTGTGATATAAAAAGTACATGCTCCATCTATAAAGTATAATTATGATTATTATATATTTCCAACATAAATCCCAAACCGGATGGATATACAGTACTGTATATCAACAATATTTGTGAACAGGGAAGCAAACTTTCTGTCTTTCTCTAACTTAATACAGTAAACCTACTGTATACACTTTATATGAGTTTCTCTACTACTGTAGGGTAGGAGGCGCTTGAGTCCGGGATGATCTAGCCACAACTGGTTCTAGTTTCAGTTTCTCTACTACTGTAGGGTAGGAGGCGCTTGAGTCCAGGATGATCTAGCCACAACTGGTTCTAGTTTCAGTTTCTTTACTACTGTAGGGTAGGAGGCGCTTGAGTCCGGGATGATCTAGCCACAACTGGTTCTAGTTTCAGTTTCTCTACTACTGTAGGGTAGGAGGCGCTTGAGTCCGGGATGATCTAGCCACAACTGGTTCTAGTTTCAGTTTCTCTACTACTGTAGGGTAGGAGGTGCTTGAGTCCGGGATGATCTAGCCACAACTGGTTCTGTTTCAGTTTCTTTACTACTGTAGGGTAGAAGGCGCTTGAGTCCGGGATGATCTAGCCACAACTGGTTCTGTTTCAGTTTCTCTACTACTGTAGGGTAGGAGGTGCTTGAGTCCGGGATGATCTAGCCACAACTGGTTCTGTTTCAGTTTCTTTACTACTGTAGGGTAGGAGGTGCTTGAGTCCGGGATGATCTAGCCACAACTGGTTCTGTTTCAGTTTCTTTACTACTGTAGGGTAGGAGGCGCTTGAGTCCAGGATGATCTAGCCACAACTGGTTCTGTTTCAGTTTCTTTACTACTGTAGGGTAGGAGGCGCTTGAGTCCGGGATGATCTACTGTATGATTAGCGCTTACAGAGGTTTCACACATTAAAGCGCTTTCTAAATCCAGGATATTTAATATACTGTACTCTGCGTACTGTATTTGACTCTCACAATGACGAGCAATATATACTGTACATCCATTTCTAGAACATGTGTGCACTTAATTTGTCATGGTGCCCGCCGTCCATTGTTATTGTGATATTTACTTGTAATACTAATAGCTTGATGAAAACTATAGAATTATTGTTTAAATCTTTTTAATTATTAAAATTACTGTAGCTGAAAAAAATATATACGCTGTAAATTTGCCCTGCAGCTCTATGATAAGTGATGTTTGTGGCCTCAAAGCTAACAGACTGGCTGTTGAAGCTTTGTAACTGATTTTGGATTTGTTTCTATTCAAAGTTAAATTTATCACACTGTTATTAACATGTACTACTTGATATCATTTTATATCATAAAACCCTACAGGGGATACCGGGTATAGACATTAAATCATTTATAAAATCATTAATTCATTCATCTTTATTTCGGAAAAAAAAGTAATTCTGCATAGCTCAAGAACAAATTAGTGTGTACATTATTATAATATAAAGTATTTGTTGATTTTTAATTACATATTTGTAATTGATTAAGTAATTATTGTAATTTAAATATGACTTATCTTATCTCTTGTTTTTTCCTTGTCTGTGAATATTCCAAATATTTTTTTCATTTAATTATTTTCATTTTATTAATTTCAATTCATTTTATTAATTTACAGTATATATTTCTAATGTAGATAAATAAATTAAACTGTAAAATGTGAAAAATTAATTTTAGAATGAAGAAAAAGTACTATTCATGGGATGAATGCATGGAACTGAGAGAAGTAAAGGTAAGGTTAGTCAATAAGGTCGGTTAATCCAATGTTGTAAGATAAATGATGTTGGTGCATGGACACCTGAACACATGGATATGCATCAGCAGTAAGGTCAAACCCATTGTACTTGCCTACTAAAGTACTGCTGGCAAACGCGGTAAAGGTCAAACGGTTACCCATTGTACTTGCCTACTAAAGCACTTCTGGCAAATGCAGCAGGGGCGCAGCCAGTGGGGGGGGTCACGGGGGTCCTGACCCCCCCTTTTTTTTAGAAAAAATCAATAAAAACATGAGACAACAATACAGATCAAATCATCCTGGAGATACTGTGGAAGATTACTACCGAGCAGTATTACCAAATCAACTTCTTGATTACAAACCGAGTTAAAAACCGTTTTTCTGCCGATAACAGGCCATGCTTTAAAATATTTGGCGTAGCACCCGAGTCTAAAGTGAAGTGATCTGCCAAGACACGAACATCTTCATTCCGAGCTTCAGTGATGGAAGCGACTGTGTAAAATTAGCGGATCCAAATGTGTTCCCGAATGTGCGTGCACTTCTTCTAATCGCGTAGGCCTATGCCCGTAACGTCTGCTGAAGCTGAGCGGAGTTTTTCGACTTTATGGAGAACGAAAACCTGTTTGGGAAATCACATGTCTTATGAGCAGCTTTCGGGATTGTGTCTCATGAACATACACTTTAACATGAACATTAATACAGAGAATGTCATTCGCGAATTCTGTCTCCAAGCCAAGAAGAATGTTCCAAACTTATGTTTAAAGATGCATCACGCGATGTCAAGAGCGCCGTTATAGTAACTAACGTAAAATGTATGATAATAATTTAGAAGTTAGTTATTACAATTATGTATAAGCTATCACCTATACTATACATTCGAACAAAATAGGTATATTTTTAAACAAAATATTGTATGTACTGGGTATGATAAGCGTCTCACATACACACGGAGCCAAGATAGCTTCTTGGACTTGCACAGTGTATGAACTCTAACCTTACGGTTCTCATTTAATAATATCACTCCCTCCATGCTATCATTCTAATTTCTTTTTTCAAACTTTTGCATCTCTACGTTCATTTCATGCAACTTTTGTATTGGTGAAAAGGGAGGAATTCAAAATAATTCCTCCTCTGAGTTTACAGCCTCTCTACACAAATCAACAAACAAGCAAGAAAAAAAGTGTTTGTCTGTGGCAGCCTGGAATATAAAAATGTTCTGTAATGAAAATGAGAGTTGTTTTTTGTTTTCTTTGTTTCAGTTTATTAGTGTTAACATTGTCATATTTGTGTGTGCGTAAACCGATTCAAATGATCTAGATTGCCCTAGACCGCCAAAGCTTGGCCCTTGGCGGCCCCCTGGCCCCCAGCCCATGGTTGTTCGCTTCGCTCGCAAAATACTCACATATTGGTTGACCCCCCCTTTAATTCTTTGCTGGCTGCGCCCCTGTGCAGTAAGGTCAAACGGTTACCCATTGTTCTTGCCTACTACTAAAGCACTGCTGGCAAATGCGGTAAGCTCAAACGGTTACCCATTGTACTTGCCTACTAAAGCACTGCTGCCAAATGCAGTAAGGTCAAACGGTTACCCATTGTTCTTGCCTACTACTAAAGCACTGCTGGCAAATGCGGTAAGCTCAAACGGTTACACATTGTACTTGCCTACTAAAGCACTGCTGGCAAATGTGGTAAGGTCAAACGGTTACCCATTGTACTTGCCTACTAAAGCACTGCTGGAAAACGCGGTAAGGTCAAACGGTTACCCATTGTACTTGCCTACTAAAGCACTGCTGGCAAATGCGGTAAGGTCAAACGGTTACCCAACGTACTTGCCTACTAAAGCACTGCTGGCAAATGCGGTAAGGTCAAACGGTTACCCATTGTACTTGCCTACTAAAGCACTGCTGGCAAATGCGGTAAGGTCAAACCAGGGTTAACTCTTCCCTGGTCAAACGGTTACCCATTGTACTTGCCTACTAAAGCACTGCTGGCAAATGCGGTAAGGTCAAACGGTTACCCATTGTACTTGCCTACTAAAGCACTGCTGGCAAACGCGGTAAGGTCAAACGGTTACCCAACGTACTTGCCTACTAAAGCACTGCTGGCAAATGCGGTAAGGTCAAACGGTTACCCAACGTACTTGCCTACTAAAGCACTGCTGCCAAATGCGGTAAGGTCAAACGGTTACCCAACGTACTTGCCTACTAAAGCACTGCTGGCAAAAGCGGTAAGGTCAAACGGTTACCCATTGTACTTGCCTACTAAAGCACTGCTGGCAAATGCGCTAAGGTGAAACGGTTACCCATTGTACTTGCCTACTAAAGCACTGCTGCCAAATGCGGTAAGGTCAAACGGTTACCCATTGTACTTGCCTACTAAAGCACTGCTGGCAAATGCGGTAAGGTAAGGTCAAACGGTTACCCATTTTACTTGCCTACTAAAGATTCTTATCTATTCTAGTCCAAGGTTGGTGGTAATCATGGTCTACATCCATGTTACTGTATGTTGGGGATCCTAGGCTTTTACTGTAATTCAATTCTTTAAATATATTCCATATTACCTGATTTTTGTTTAACCTAATACTGCAATTATATTTAGTTTGTTTCTAATAACAAATACAGTTTTATTAAATGTATTCTACTATATTTTGTTTGCATAATAATTATTCAGTATAATGTTTTTATACAGTCTTTACGGAAATTAAATCATGCGAATATTGTAAAATTGAAAGAAGTGATTCGAGAAAATGATCATCTATACTTTATTTTTGAATTCATGAAAGAAAATCTTTATCAGTTGATGAAAGATAGGTAAGTAAAAAAAAATAAAACTTGACCCCAAGATTACACTTTAAATACTAGAGATATTTGAAGACCACTTAAATAATGCTAAGCTTTTCCAGATTTTAATGTTTACTCTGTAAATTAACCTACAGATATTTCTTTAGTGCCTGCTAGTGCTACAAAATAATGCCTATATGCCCTTTTCACGAAACGAAAGACATCTTCGAACGATGAAAAACAATGCTGTGCAGGAAAGCCTAACCAACAAAAATAACATAGCTTTCATTTGATTTCAGGACACCATGTTAATTAAAAAATTTTAATTCCTGAACGAAAGGTTACTTAATGATTTAAAAAAAAATTAGAAACTTTTTTTTGATCGCCTGAAATCCCACAGAAAAAAAGACACAGTGTTAAAGCATATGCACACTGTCCACACAGTGTTAAAGCATATGCACACTGTCCACACAGTGTTAAAGCATATGCACACTGTCCACACAGTGTTAAAGCATATGCACACTGTCCACACAGTGTTAAAGCATATGCACACTGTCCACACAGTGTTAAAGCATATGCACACTGTCCACACAGTGTTAAAGCATATGCACACTGTCCACACAGTGTTAAAGCATATGCACACTGTCCACACAGTGTTAAAGCATATGCACACTGTCCACACAGTGTTAAAGCATATGCACACTGTCCACACAGTGTTAAAGCATATGCACACTGTCCACACAGTGTTAAAGCATATGCACACTGTCCACACAGTGTTAAAGCATATGCACACTGTCCACACAGTGTTATCGCGGTGCAGTCGTGGTGCCTACAGTATGCTTATACACTGTGTTTTACTTATCATCTTTTTTCCGTTGGATTTTAGGTGATCAAAACAATTTATTTATACAGTGGTGTAGGCTAATCTTTTAGTTTGTCCACAAGACTGTCCATTAAGGAATTACCATTTTTTGTCCTCGGAAAACATGCTCACCACGTTATGTTATTTCTGTTGGTTACACTTTCCTGCACAGCATTGTTTGTCAACGATCAAGGATGTCTTCCATTTCATGAAAAAGGCATATTGTTCAACCTTTTGTTTACCGTGATGTTTGAAGACTTTGTCTTGTTTTTCTTCATTACCCTTTTTATGTTATGTTGTGTCACACCAACCCATAAATTATCCTGTATTTTATTAATTTAAAAAGAATGAAATATTATTTTTAAAACCGAACCAAGTGTAAGTAGAGTAGAATTTCACATTCACTATCATCGAAACGATCATAGATAGAAGTACTGGTCAACTCCTCAATAAATAAGCAGAAACTCTACTGTGCTTTCTGATAAGTCTGCATATTCACACAACGCAAGCCATAAATACTGTATCCTGTGTATGTTGGTGGCCCTAAATAATATCTGGTTGAAATAAAAAGTAGTTGATTTGATGCAATGATGATGAAAATCAACTGGACTAGTTTATTTATTTTCAGAGGAATAAAAGTTCACCAATGAAACAAAGGATTGAGAGTGATAACAATTATTGCTTACAGTATATTTCAATAATATTTTTTCAGAGATCGTTTGCTACCAGAATCTGTAATTCGTAACATCTTATATCAAATATTGCAAGGATTGGCTTTTATTCACAAGCATGGTAAGAATTATATATTTAGTTTGAATCAATAATATCACAAATCAAGTTTAAATATCATCAAAGATCGTACTGTGTATGAGAAGATTGCTGACTCCGAAATGTTTGTTTTCATTCCATGAGAAATGTATGCCTGGCCCTCACATGACCGTGTGTAAATTACAATACCCTGTAATGGAATCTTATTCAGACTATGTTAAATATTGTTTTTTACTGAGCTAAAGTAGCTATCTGTACCAATTTTTCAATAATAATAATAGCAGCAGTAGTAGTAGCAGCAGCAGCAATAACAGCAATAACAGCAATAGCAACAGTAATAATAACTAAGATTTAATTATAGGTTATATGCATTGATTTAAATAAAGATAATTTTTTAAAAGATATATTGATTGATTTTTAGTGGTTGATTTTTGTTACGTTAGTGATTAATGTTACCTTGGGTGGTTAATTGTAAGGTGTGTGGGTGATACAGGTCTCACTACATTAAACAAAAATAAATTGATGAGATTTTAGGATACATTGAATGACTTTATTGTACAGTATGTTAATGGCAGGCCTCACTACATTTTTTCCCTATGAATCAGGAAGATGTTTGTTTTGTTTTTCAGGATTTTTTCATAGAGACATGAAACCAGAAAATTTGTTATGCACTGGGCCAGAGTTAGTAAAAATAGCAGATTTTGGTCTTGTTAGAGAAATACGCTCACGACCCCCTTACACAGACTACGTGTCAACTAGATGGTATGTTCAAATAATCAGACAAATATGTTGAAATCTGCTTATTACTTTTTTAATTATTAAGTAATATTAAATAATTATGGTTTCATTCAGGTATCGTGCCCCAGAAGTATTGCTACGTTCGACTAACTACAATTCCCCTATTGATATTTGGGCAGTTGGCTGCATAATGGCAGAATTATACACATTAAGACCATTGTTTCCAGGTACTAGTGAGGTGGATGAAATTTTTAAAGTGTGTTCAGTGTTAGGAACACCAAAAAAGGCAAGTCAATTATAGATTTTTTTTTCTCTATTAAAACTGTGCCTATCAATGTATTTTTTAAATTATTTCTTTCACTACCCACCATGAACTGATGCATGACGTATCTCATTCTTTGAACGTTCTCATATTTAATCCATTTGGGTGAGGGAACACCTGGAATTGAATACATCATTATTTAGGGGTTCTCTGCTCCACTAGTTACCAAGGTGGATTTTAAGATGACATTTAAAACTAGTGTATAATAAATCAAAGAATTTTAGTGTATTCATCTTAATAACATTGGTGTTGTGCAACCTTTCCAAATGTTGACTAACGGCAAATGGTCAGTTTCTAGGTTTCTGCAGTAATCTGACTAACGGCACTCTGAGCATTATATATCCTCAGATAACCTAATTTGAATCCTGCAATGAATCAGTAATGAAGAGATTTAACACCAATTTTATCAACTGATGTGATTCATGTTAATGTATGTATTTTGAAACAGGAGGATTGGAATGAAGGTTATCAATTAGCGAATAAAATGAATTTCAAGTTTCCACAGTGTGTTTCTACACCTCTTAAATCACTAATTGGAAATGCCAGTCCGGAAGCAATTAATCTACTGAAAGATATGCTTCATTGGAATCCTCAGAAACGGCCAACAGCAACACAGGTAACAAAATAATTAAGTACTTACCCACACCAGACAAAATTAGCAACACAGTAAACATGTTTCTGTTTTACTGTGGTCCATAGGGAAACCAGTCTTTTAAGCAAATTTTTATAAATTTTAAACTCTTCCTGAATCTAATTTAAAACATTCAACAATACTTACTATGATATGGACAAAAATGTTGGGGATTCCAGTATTTAGAGGTACAGGCTTCCTTTATTCCATTCATACATTAATAACACAAGAAAATTTATTAAAACATTTAATATATATTTTTTAGGAGGCACATATTCACAGTTCAACTTCTTTACATGTTCATTATGATTACAGCTATCTCAATCCACTTGAATATAGTATCAACCCCACAGAAATCTCTCCTCAACAGTTAGGATGTTAGGCTTATATCGAGCAAAGGCATGAATCTTCTCTATGACTACAGTTTTATCAGTGTCCTTTTCCCTTGCGCACATCCAAGCATCAAACATGTCACCTTGCGATTTGTCCACTTGAGGGCGATTGATTTGCATGCGACACCTGCTGCACGTCACCTTGTGATTTGTCCTCTTGAGGGCGATTGATTTGCATGCGACACCTGCTGCACGTCACCTTGTGATTTTTCCACTTGAGGGCGATTGATTTGCATGCGACACCTGCTGCACGTCACCTTGTGATTTGTCCACTTGAGGGCGATTGACTTGCATGCGACACCTGCTGCACGTCACCTTGTGATTTGTCCACTTGAGGGCGATTGATTTGCATGCGACACCTGCTGCACGTAACCTTGTGATTTGTCCACTTGAGGGCGATTGATTTGCATGCGACACCTGCTGCATGTCACCTTGTGATTTGTCCACTTGAGGGCGATTGACTTGCATGCGACACCTGCTGCACGTCACCTTGTGATTTGTCCACTTGAGGGCAATTGATTTGCATGCGACACCTGCTGCACGTAACCTTGTGATTTGTCCACTTGAGGGCGATTGATTTGCATGCGACACCTGCTGCATGTCACCTTGTGATTTGTCCACTTGAGGGCGATTGATTTGCATGCGACACCTGCTGCACGTAACCTTGTGATTTGTCCACTTGAGGGCGATTGATTTGCATGCGACACCTGCTGCAAATTTGATGCAATATGGCACATACTGTTAAACTACACCTCATCTCTATCTAAATGATTATCATTTAATATTTAATTCCGATTTGTTTTTACATACAGTGTTTGAAGTATTCTTATTTTCAAGTTGGTCAAAATCTTGGACCTAAGACTCCTGTTAATACTAAACATGTTGAGTCAAAGAAGTTTAGTTATGAACTTGACAAACTGCAACCAGTAGATAATATTCCATCAGAAGTTGCTAAAAAAGAAGAAAAAATTGATGAGTTGGACAACTTTTTGGCATCACTTGGAAAGAAGAAAGAGCTCCCAGTCCAACAGTTTGGAGCAGGAAACAAAAGCAGACGTCATTGGGATAAATTAGAAGGTACAAACATGGACAAAATTGACATGAACAAGTCAAATACTACAAAAACAAACATTACAGATGATGATTTTGATTTTATTATGAGTTCTATTAAACAAAAACCAGCTACAAAAGTAAGCAGACAACCCAAAGTTAAATCATCGTTTGATTGGGATGATGACGATCTGTTTGATGTAAAAGAGAAACAATCACAAAACAATATCAACAAAGTGCAATCAACAACAACAACACGACGTTTACTTGAATCTGGCAACTCATCTGCATCATCTGCTAAACAGTTTTACTTTAGACAGTCACGTTACCTTCCTGGTAAACTTTGTTTATGTTTTCTTTTAGTTGAATATTAATAATAATCAGTAATTACTTTTTCTATCTCCATTTAATACTTATTAGGCTAATAATCCATATATGACCATGCAATAACTAGTAGAGTGTTGTAAAAACAAACATGGCCTTTGTTAATGTTGTTGCTTTCTGATATCTTGTTTGTCAAAATTAAATTTATGATTCTTTCTAAATTGGACAAAAATGTTTTTTTGCTTTATTTTTACTTCTTTCATTTTTTCTTTTGTATTTTTATTTCTTTTATTTTAGGGATGAATTCGAAAAGTCCTTTGAAAGATTCTTCATCAGGCAGAACTGGACCCAAGGCAGGTTTAGCAAGAACTAACAATATGTTTGGTAAGTTATCATCAATGACTGGTGTACAGATGGAGTACACCGTTTCAATTTTTTTTATAGTAATGATATAAGTTCATAAAAGTTATTATTCAAAATTTAGCTAGGTTAATTGGTTAAAGGAGTATATACACATACATATATATGTCTACAAATTGTGTGAGGAGGATGCATTACATCCAGACAAAAGATGCCTTTGTCCTCCAATTCCTACATATTGTGTGAGGAGGATGCATTACATCCAGACAAAAGATGCCTTTGTCCTCCAATGTCTACAAATTGTGTGAAGAGGATTCATTACATCCAGACAAAAGATGCCTTTGTCCTCCAATGTCTACAAATTGTGTGAAGAGGATGCATTACATCCAGACAAAAGATGCCTTTGTCCTCCAATGTCTACAAATTGTGTGAGGAGGATGCATTACATCCAGACAAAAGATGCCTTTGTCCTCCAATGTCTACAAATTGTGTGAGGAGGATGCATTACATCCAGACAAAAGATGCCTTTGTCCTCCAATGTCTACACATTGTGTGAGGAGGATGCATTACATCCAGACAAAAGATGTCTTTGTCCTCCAATGTCTACAAATTGTGTGAGGAGGATGCATTACATCCAGACAAAAGATGCCTTTGTCCTCCAATGTCTACAAATTGTGTGAGGAGGATGCATTACATCCAGACAAAAGATGCCTTTGTCCTCCAATGTCTACAAATTGTGTGAGGAGGATGCATTACATCCAGACAAAAGATGCCTTTGTCCTCCAACAAAATGTAAAAATCAAGTGAACCACATTGCATCAATGTATTGGGCCCATTCCAGTCATATAATATTTCATAGTATTGTTTGTATTACTGTATTGTGTGTGACATGCACTGTGCTTCTGCTAGTAATATATTGTGTGGTCTTTTTTATGCTGTTTGAAACAGGTCCCAGTTCTAATAGAAGAGAAAAAAGTGGTTATAGTGGTAACTTTGCTGCGGGTGGGGCAAGTTATGTACCAACTTTTGGTCAGAAAAGAGACTTACAAGGGGCAAGATTACAGGGAGTGAGTGGTAAGTAATTAGTTCAGTAAAAAATTATGTAATTAAAAAATGTTACTTATTGTGTTAATTACATATATGATTACCAAATGATTTTGTTGTAAACTAGATTATAGTGCATGGAGGTCAACCAGGCCTGGAGCAAGCAATAACTCAAGCGGTTTAAGACCAGCTGCTCAAGCAGTACATGGACGAACAGACTGGGTTTCAAAGTATATATTTTTTTTAGTTTCAATATTTGAGATTGCAATAAAAGTATACATTAACACTTTTATTGTTTAGAAGCATTGATTCACAAGCTTGTAGTGAATTATTTTTAATTTATTGGAATAATAACCTAATGGTTACTTTCTGCACTTTCAGACAAAAATTAACAATTTGAAATTCTTCAAAAATTATTTGTTTGTACTGCTATTTTGTTACATATATCTATTGTTTGTGATTGTAAAACTGTACACTTGTACTAAAAGTGTTGGTTTGCTTAAAGCCTATTTTTTCTGCTATGGACATTACCTGTAGTTTCTTTTTTGTTTCAGATATGGAGGTCTACGCTGAAATATGAATATTAGCTGATAAAGAACACAACGCTCACATTTTAACAGAAATGTTAACTTAACAATACTGTGACAAACAGTAGATGTGTAACTATTTTATATATTATTGATCAAATATTAGAACTAAATGTTGTAGGATTTGTGTCTAGTAAGAATTGTAAAAATATATTTTAATAATATCAAGACAAACATTCCTGAAGAACAAGAAATAAAATTTGCTATAATCATGCTGGTCTGGCATTGTTTTGAAGTTTTTGTCTATTAAAATTCTGTACTGTAAAATTATTAGTGGACCCATGATTTATTTTGTACTGCTAGTATTATTTCGAAACATAACCTCTTATTGCAATTGCAATCATCTCCAGTATTTTGTTTTATTTGTTATTAAATTATTATGAATATCAATTATTTGAAAGCTCTAGTTAGATTTTAGCAAATGACAGTGTGGGTGGTATTAAAGTATAAAGGTTTTGAAAGCTCTAGTTAGATTTTAGCAAATGACAGTGTGGGTGGTATTAAAGTATAAAGGTTAAACTAAAAGTAAATACTTTAATATCATTATTTAGTATTATTTTAAAAATAATATAATTTGCACTTTATTTAGAGGAGAATTCAAGTATACCTAACTTGAAGAAAACTTCCCCCTTAAAGTTGTATAGACTTATGACAATTTATATGGAAGGCAGTTACCTAATCTGTGTATGAAGACAGATCAATTTTAGTAAGAAAACTGCCCCTTAAAGTTGTATAGACTAATGACAATTTATATGGAAGGCAGTTACCTAATCTTTGTGTATGAAGACACATCAATTTTAGTAAGAAAACTGCCCCTTAAAGTTGTATAGACTAATGACAATTTATATGGAAGGCAGTTACCTAATCTTTGTGTATGAAGACAGATCAATTTTAGTAAGAAAACTGCCCCTTAAAGTTGTATAGACTAATGACAATTTATATGGAAGGCAGTTACCTAATCTGTGTATGAAGACAGATCAATTTTAGTAAGAAAACTGCCCCTTAAAGTTGTATAGACTAATGACAATTTATATGGAAGGCAGTTACCTAATCTGTGTATGAAGACACATCAATTTTAGTAAGAAAACTGCCCCTTAAAGTTGTATAGACTTATGACAATTTATATGGAAGGCAGTTACCTAATCTGTGTATGAAGACAGATCAATTTTAGTAAGAAAACTGCCCCTTAAAGTTGTATAGACTAATGACAATTTATATGGAAGGCAGTTACCTAATCTTTGTGTATGAAGACAGATCAATTTTAGTAAGAAAACTGCCCCTTAAAGTTGTATAGACTAATGACAATTTATATGGAAGGCAGTTACCTAATCTTTGTGTATGAAGACAGATCAATTTTAGTAAGAAAACTGCCCCTTAAAGTTGTATAGACTAATGACAATTTATATGGAAGGCAGTTACCTAATCTGTGTATGAAGACACATCAATTTTAGTAAGAAAACTGCCCCTTAAAGTTGTATAGACTTATGACAATTTATATGGAAGGCAGTTACCTAATCTGTGTATGAAGACAGATCAATTTTAGTAAGAAAACTGCCCCTTAAAGTTGTATAGACTAATGACAATTTATATGGAAGGCAGTTACCTAATCTGTGTATGAAGACAGATCAATTTTAGTAAGAAAACTGCCCCTTAAAGTTGTATAGACTAATGACAATTTATATGGAAGGCAGTTACCTAATCTTTGTGTATGAAGACAGATCAATTTTAGTAAGAAAACTGCCCCTTAAAGTTGTATAGACTTATGACAATTTATATGGAAGGCAGTTACCTAATCTGTGTATGAAGACAGATCAATTTTAGTAAGAAAACTGTCCCTTAAAGTTGTATAGACTAATGACAATTTATATGGAAGGCAGTTACCTAATCTGTGTATGAAGACAGATCAATTTTAGTAAATTAGAACCTCACATTTCAGATATAAACATGCTTTGTTCACCGTAATAAATTAAGATGTCTTGTATTTAAAAGTTTGGCCTATCTGCTTATAAAACGCATGTAATTAATTAAAGATGTATTGTCCCTTTATTAATTCCAAAAAAATTTAAAAAAAAAGATTTCGAAACATAATCATAATAGTTATTAACTTTCACCAAAAATTAGTAAAAAAAATTTAGCTGAAATACAGACTTTTTTTGTTCAAAAAATAACTTTGACTTCCAGTCAAAGTTTTCGATCAAAACATATCTCATAATGCAACGCGCTTGTTTGGCTACTTTGTATGCATAATCATAAAACTTCCTCGCAATGTGTGAAAACACCTTCTCAACCGTGACGAGTTGTAAACAATCCTAATTAGCATCAGGCATAATGCATACCCGTGGTTTGAAATCTCTGTTTACTTTTGCTCGCGACAATTTGTAATCAAATTAATTTACCTGTTAATTACGTAAACTTGTTGTTTTTGGCTCTAATTTTCGACTTAAAGTGAATAACTTTAATATTACTTTGATATGGCCAATTTAAATTTAGAATATTTTGATCTTCATTTTTTTGTGTTTCAGGGGACAATACATCTTTAACACTATCTGCCTATATGTCTCGCACAATCATAAATCCCTCAATATTGACAAACCAATGAATATTCTGATGGGTTTAGAGAAAATGTTGGTGAATAGAAATTTGTATAAATAGTATCTATATTATTATTATTATTATATTTAATTAAAGTGTATTACATTTATAATTGTTTTCGAGAGTATATTATTTCCACCACACCAATCAAAATAGTAAATTTTGTCACTGCAAAGTAGTCAATGTAGAACGGTCAACAGCATGTACTGTAGTAACGGAAATTGCCTCACAGCAAATGTAGGAAATAATATTTTACAAATGTATGTACCTGTATGGCCATACATAGTAAGCAACCACTTTATTATTTGTTTCATATAATTTAAAATCATGTAAAGTGCTATTTTTCGGGCAGGAACCTATAGCAGCTCTATTGGCTCACCCCCAAGCATGGTGGGAGTACAAAATATAGGTGTCATTTCCGGGGACCTTGCAGCTCTATTTTAAACAGTTTGGTATGCCGTGCGTTGTTATGCAAATGAGTTTGTGCAGGTGTAGTGAAGTTGGTATTGTTAGTCATTGCGGTCAACACGCCACACTGTTAAATTTTGATGTTGTTAATCGTTATGAAATTCAAATCATGTAAAGAAACAATTTTCCGGACGGGAACCCAGCAGCTTCCCTCGCTTAGTTTGCAAAAGTAATCTCGTAAAGAAGTCCATCTGGAAAAGAAGCCCACCCAAGAGTACTAAAATGAAGTAATGGTAAATGGGCCGAATAAAAAAGAGACGAATGCTGAAAGAGCCGAACGTAATGGTAAATGGGCCAAATAGAAATGCGCCGAATGCTGAAAGAGCCGAACGTAATGGTAAATGGGCCGAATAGAAATGCGCCGAATGGTAAAAGAGCCGAACGTAATGGTAAAAAAGCAGAATAGAATTAAAGTTTGCTGCCGGAGTACATGTCACGTGATGGGACATGTACTAATAATTAAGTGGCGGCCGCCAGATAATTAAGTGGCGGCCGCCAGATAATTAAGTGGCGGCCGCCAGATAATTAAGTGGCGGCCGTCAGATAATTAAGTGGCGGCCGCCAGATAATTAAGTGGCGGCCGCCAGATAATTAAGTGGCGGCCGCCAGATAATTAAGTGGCGGCCGCCAGATAATTAAGTGGCGGCCGCCAGATAATTAAGTGGCGGCCGCCTGATAACAGCTTTTAAAATATAGTTAACTTGTGGCCCGAACGGGCTTCCGTACCATACAACTTGTTTCTGATTTACAGCTCACTATGTCGGTTGATGGTCGGTAAACACTAATTCAAATCAAGGACTTACGAAAGTTGGAAAAACTCTCGAAAAATCCGTAAAAGCAGCAGCTGATATGAACTACTTCAAAAATTGTAAAACATTCGACGTATTTCCAAAATGTATAAAAAAAAAATAATATTGATTTTCCATTGAAAAAAAAATATCCGTAGAGGTTCGAACCCACTCTAGAGCTTAGAGCACTTAAACCTGAGCATTACAAAGTACATGACTAATCAGCTGATAACAGTCTATTTATATACGTGTATTACGTAATTCATCATTACGTCATAAATATAGGCCTACATATTAACCTTGTTCAAAGCAAGATGACTGGTTAGCTCAGGCGACTGAGCGTCGTGTTAATACACGATTGTCGTGGGTTCGATTCCCACGCTGGTCGGTGGAATAGAGTTAAAGCTATTTTAACGTATAATTATCATATTATACGGTTGTAAAAAGATGAGCAAAAAAGCTATGCCTCGTTTACACAGAAGAGTATACGGGTGACCAATCTGTAAGAGATAATTCTATTACTGGTGCTCCTATCAAGAGCGGTTGTAAAAAGATGAGCAAAAAGCTACCATGCCTCGTTTACACAGAAGAGTATACGGGTGACCAATCTGTATGGGATAATTCTATTACTGGTGCTCCTATCAAGAGCGGTTGTAAAAAGATGAGGAAAAAAGCTACCATGCCTCGTTTACACAGAAGAGTATACGGGTGACCAATCTGTATGGGATAATCCTATTACTGGTGCTCCTATCAAGAGCGGTTGTAAAAAGATGAGCAAAAAGCTACCATGCCTCGTTTACACAGAAGAGTATACGGGTGACCATTCAGTATGGGATAATTCTATTACTGGTGCTCCTATCAAGAGCGGTTGTAAAAAAATGAGCAAAAAGCTACCATGCCTCGTTTACACAGAAGAGTATATGGGTGACCAATCTGTATGGGATAATTCTATTACTGGTGCTCCTATCAAGAGCGGTTGTAAAAAGATGAGCAAAAAAGCTATCATGCCTCGTTTACACAGAAGAGTATATGGGTGACCAATCTGTATGGGATAATTCTATTACTGGTGCTCCTATCAAGAGCGGTTGTAAAAAGATGAGCAAAAAGCTAGAAAGGATCCTGACGTAGTGGGCAAAGATCATGTCACCCCAAAATATATACTAGTAGTAGACCTATAATTAGAAATTGTGTCAAGAACAGAATGGTTGGAACTGTTTGAGATAAAGTTAGGTAAGATTGTAGTTCTTGTGTGTGGCTCAGCATTATTTATAAATTTGTTTATAACCGTCGTGATCGCATGAATTGCATATGAATTGCATGCCTCGCTGGCTTACACTTTGGCAAAACTCATTTTGTTCTATAATTATATGTATCGAACATAGCGCCCTCTTTGGTCGTAGTACACAGCTGATTGCACAATGTAAATAACATTATGAACAAGCCTGTACAGTATTATTATTGTTTATATTAGGTTACTAAGAACACCTTTTACGAACGATGTCGCCTTGTACTGTCTATTATACATAGATATTTCAAAATAGGCTATAAAAATGTGTAAGTCTGTTAATTTGATTTTTGCAATTAGGTTAGGGCTAGTCTACTATTTGTTAATATAATTTTATAAATACAGTATAAGGTTTTTCCAGGTTTTAACAATAATCAATCATTTTTTCTGCAAGCTGTTTTACATATGTACATGGAGTAATTCTTTACTCCATGATATGTAGTACACTGCTGTGTAGTATAGTATAGGCTACCTAGCTAGGCCTAGATAGTAGTAGGCTAGTACTTAGTAATGAGTGTACCACTGACTTTTGTATCTATGTTATGTAAGATTTGCACAATTTGAATGTTTTATGTGAATAAGTAATAATAAATGGGGGTGCTGAGTATCTGTCATGACAAGGTCCGGTTTTATTTTGGGGCGCAGGTTGTATTTTCACGTGCACCTACTGAGATTGTCTATCAAGGCCATAGCAAGAGGTTAAAGATTCTTTAAAAATTAAATACAATTATTGATATAAAATATAACCATCTGTGCTGGGAAATTTGGTATAGGTGAAAATTGAAAATGTCAGCAGACGAGTGCCTTGTCTGCCTCATGCTGACTACGGCACCCAGAATGTGTCCATCAAAACTGATCCAATCTGGACTTCTTTATTTATATACCTGGTTGCCAAAATGAACTGTTTAATTGTCATGAGTTTTGTGCCATGACAGGCAAGTATGTTGTATATATTATTAATATAATGATCAACCTTGTTAATGTGAAATGAAAATTTGTTGCACAACTTCACATAAATGTATATTTTGACCAAGTTTTAAAATGTTCTGTTTACTTTTTATTTATTTTTTATTTATTTGCTTTTAGTTTTGAAATAGAAAAATTCTTCTACCATAATTTAACATGATTATTACTTTTATATCCCGCGATATCCTGTTTTTCTAGTTTTTATACTGATTATAATAAAATTAAAATGTACATTACAATGATCATTGCAAATTACAGTATTGTTGTACAGACAATATACCATACATGTATTTGAAATTGTAAGAGAACGCAAATTGTAGCCTACTCTGTATCAAGTCAATCAATGTAAATTTGTCCATATTATATCCTATTAATTACAGGCTATCTCTCTCTGATTGCTTCCATAGTCATAGTTTTATATTCATCAATATCTTATAATTTATTTTTCTCTTCATTTTACACTTACCATCCTTCTACTTTAGGTTAATACACTTTTTTATCATTATTTATTATTTTGTACATTTTAATGGATTAGACTCATTTTTTATAGATTTGATGGATTTGACACATTTTAACAGATTTGTATACGTGTCAAATCCATTAAAAGTATGTAAAATCTTATACCCTCTGTGATTAGACTCATTTTTTTTATAGATTTGACGGATTTGACACATTTTTAACAGATTTGTATATGTCAAATCCATTAAAAATATGTAAAATCTTATACCCTCTGTATTATTTTTCTTATTTATTTAATTAGCTGGACAGTTGGGAGGTCTTGCCGCTTTGTGAAATGGTTTTATTTTATTATGAAAACAGTCAATAAGAAAACCAATAGTAACCAGGTATTAATTGTTCATACAGTATTGGAAGTTCTGTAATTGATTTTCAATTGCCTTTCATTAGAATTTACTCATGCAAATTATCAGTAATACACAAGTTATGTATCATTGCTGCTATGACAACTAAATTAAAGACTGATAATACACAGTGTAACTGTAATGGATTTAATTGTTTATTTGGTTATTGGTTCATCTGGTATAGCAAATGATCTTTATTCTCTCTTAACGCCCCCATAGAACATCATTTGGAAAAAATTCCCCACCTCGAATAATGCCCCCATAGAACATCATTTGGAATAAATGCCCCACCTCGAATAACGCCCCCATAGAACATCATTTGGAATAAATGCCCCACCTCGAATAACGCCCCCATAGAACATCATTTGGAATAAATGCCCACCTCGAATAACGCCCCAATAGAACATCATTTGGAATAAATGCCCCACCTCGAATAATTCCCCCATAGAACATCATTTGGAATAAATGCCCCACCTCGAATAACGCCCCCATAGAACATCATTTGGAATAAATGCCCACCTCGAATAACGCCCTCATAGAACATCCTTTGGAATAAATGCCCCACCTCGAATAACGCCCCCATAGAACATCATTTGGAATAAATGCCCCACCTCGAATAACACCCCATAGAACATCATTTGGAATAAATGCCCCACCTCGAATAACGCCCCCATAGAACATCATTTGGAATAAATGCCCCACCTCGAATAACGCCCCCATAGAACATCATTTGGAATAAATGCCCACCTCGAATAACGCCCCAATAGAACATCATTTGGAATAAATGCCCCACCTCGAATAATTCCCCCATAGAACATCATTTGGAATAAATGCCCCACCTCGAATAACGCCCCCATAGAACATCATTTGGAATAAATGCCCACCTCGAATAACGCCCTCATAGAACATCATTTGGAATAAATGCCCCAGCTCTAATAACGCCCCCATAGAACATCATTTGGAATAAATGCCCCACCTCTAATAATGCCCCCATAGGACATCATTTGGAATAAATGCCCCACCTCTAATAACGCCCCAATAGAACATCATTTGGAATAAATGCCCCACCTCTAATAACGTCCCCATAGAACATCATTTGGAATAAATGCCCCACCTCGAATAACGCCCCCATAGAACATCATTTGGAATAAATGCCCCACCTCGAATAACACCCCCATAGAACATCATTTGGAATAAATGCCCCACCTCGAATAACGCCCCCATAGAACATCATTTGGAATAAATGCCCCAGCTCGAATAACGCCCCCATAGAACATCATTTGGAATAAATGCCCCACCTCGAATAACGCCCCCATAGAACATCATTTGGAATAAATGCCCCACCTCGAATAATGCCCCATAGAACATCCTTTGGAATAAATGCCCCACCTCGAATAACGCCCCCATAGAACATCATTTGGAATAAATGCCCCACCTCGAATAACACCCCATAGAACATTATTTGGAATAAATGCCCCACCTCTAATAACGCCCCAATAGAACATCATTTGGAATAAATGCCCCACCTCTAATAATGCCCCCATAGAACATCATTTGGAATAAATGCCCCGTCACATGCATAACACAATATTGTATTCATTTCTATTTGTAGTAGAATTCATTGATGGACATAAGATAAGATAAATTTATTGAACAAACGCTTTTGTATCAGCAGGACACGTTTATAAGACGGTGCGTTCATTTACAAGGCAATGTGAAAACAAAAAGAAAAGTATCAAAAAATAACATTTAAGTCTTAACTAAGAAGCGAATTATACAAGTAAAATGAAATAGTAAAAACAAGGTAATCTTACAGATCGAACAATACTTAACCTATATGATGGAGTTAATGTTATTATCTATTTATTATCAGTATTATTATGTTCAAGTTTAAAGCGAATATACTATCATTATTATTACTAAAAAAAAAATATATATATAATTGCTAATTGATTTTATGATACTGTTATTATTAAAATAAATGCAACTGTTATATGATTATTTGTTCTTATTATATTTAATTTTAATAGTTATTTGTAATTTAATTAAACGTGATACTAGTTTTATTATACTATTTAGTCTTATTTTTAGTACTGTATTATTTATTTATTTTATTTAGATTTAGGTTACATTATATAATTTTGAAGGAAGAAAAAAAAAAAAAAAAAAAAAAAAAAATATAAAAATATAATATATTATTGAATTAGATAAATGGTAAAATAAATGTTAGTAGATAATATGGTGGGCGGTAAATATTTATATATTATATATTAAGTGTAGTCTTTCTATGTCTCCATGCAGCAGTTAAGTATTGTTTACAGTGATAGTCTACAATTTCACCTATTCTCTCAAATGGAAATTCTAAATAAAGGTTATCAAGTAAAATATGATGTTGGTATTCGATTGTACCACTTCTAAAATTCTCCCAGACATGATCTACAGTTTTTCAAGCATTTTAAACAACTTTTTCCAGTAGTTTATCACTTCTTGATATTAATTGTGTTGTATTTTTTCATATTTAGGAGTGTTTATTTATGTTACCATATTACACCGAAAGAAATAAACGCCACCACCAAATAAATGCCTCCCCCTGGGCATTTACTAAAAAAAATATATTATCAATAATACAATTTGATCTATCTACAAAAACACATACAGTGAATAGGCTTATCATTTAAACTGTTTACAGTCATATTTAATAAGTTTGAAATTTAACAGTAATTGTTTTAAATATGTTACTATTCAAGCAAGCTCAATTTATTGTTTCTGTTTTCCAGGATGACAACTGATCAACTCAAATTATAACAAAATGTATCAACCAATACCACCAGGTAAGGCCAAGAAGATCAAATTCTTCAAGAGTGGGGACAGTAATTTTGGAGGATTACAGTTAGCTGTATCAAAAAGGAAATATGGAAGTTTTGATGGACTACTTAATGACTTGACTACTAAAGTGTCCTTGCCCTATGGAGTAAGAACCATTCATACACCAGGTGGTATCCACGGAGTTCATTCATTGGAAGATTTTGAAGATGGCAAGTCATATGTTGTGTCATCCAGTCGCAAGAAAAAACCAATGGACTTAGGTCGTGTACATAAACCGAGAGCATGGCATAATTCTCGGCTTATGTCACCACAAGAGTCCATACTTAAGGGTAGTCCTACAAGGTCTCTCAGTCCCCGGAGTTCTCCAGATCGAACTGATGGTAAACAAGATCAAAGTCCTACTAGATTACCGCGAACGCCAAAGAAAATTATGGTAATGAGGAATGGAGATGTACATACAAAGCATATGATGCTAATGAATAGAAGAACAGCACAGTCATTTGAAGATGTACTTGCTGATATCAGCGACATATTTAAGACTCCAGTAAAAAAGCTATATTCTTCTGAAGGAATGAAGGTAAGTCTTATACTGTAACCTAATACAACAAGCAACAGAAAGATAAAAACAGGTGTTAGACGAATGGAAGCTGCTTCTAAATCATGCTTAGGCAAAGAAACCTCTAAGATAAGATTTTTTTATTTTGATTTAGAATAAAGAATCTATTTCACTCTTGAGAAGGACAGTGAATGTAATGGGTATTCTGTCATGTTTGTTTGCAGAATATGAGATGGGCCTTCAATTTTGGAAACAATTCTGACTAGGGTTACAATTAAGCACATAATAATATTATGCATTGAAATATTAAATAACAAATGTATTAAACTATAAATGCGTTACCTACAGTTACCAAAAGGCAATAAAAACTTGCTTAATGTGATGGTTTATTTCATAGCATCATATTTGCCAGCAAAGTGCCAATTAGTGTTAATGTAGAATTTTTGCAGTATTAAACCTTAATACCTTCTATTCATTTGCAATTCCTTACTAAGGTTTTACAGCTATAGTGCAAGTTAATAAAAGTGCAACCAAGAAAGCCTTCATTCATTTTAACTGCATTTTACTTGATTAAAGTAAATTAGCATGATCATGTCATTTCAATTTCTTTTGTTACTTAAACTATAATACTGTATCTTGAAATAATTTCATTTGGATCATAATATTAAAGAAGAGAATTTTTGTTTTTTTATGATACTTACAACAAGGTTTCGCAAACATTCAGTTTGTAATGTTTGCAAACGTTGTTGTAAGTACCATTTTTAGTCCTTTAATCCAACCAACAGTATTCAACAACCCTTGACTCATGATATTAAATTCTGTACATTGCAATATCATCCTGGCCTCTAATACAATTACATCATTGTGAAAAAAGATATACTGTAAGTGTTGACATTTTAAAAAGTGTTTGAATTGAGAAAAATTCCCTTCAATATTAATTTGCTTTCCTATAAATCATGTACCAGTGCACAGATATTAACCCCACACACCCCCTAAAAAGTTAAAATTTATTTTAATGTACTGTATGTCATCTTGACAAACAACACATTGGAAATATTAAAATTGATAAAATAGTAGAAAGACCAAAACATCCCTCTCCATAGAAAAAAAATTATAGATCAATCCAGTATAGCCTAAAAAAAACAAATAGATTTGTAGAAATTAATTAATATACCACAAAACCTTGAAAAGAATCCCATCTCTGTGGTTTGCAAAAGTAATCATGAAAAGAAGCCCATCTCTAAAAGAAGCCCATCTCGAATTCAAGCCCACTGGGCTTCTTATCAAGATAGACGTCTGTATTATTATTATCGAAAAAATCAAGCTTCATATATTTATTCTAAAATTTATTATTTTCCAAATGGTACTTTGAATGCATCTTGTATCTTCTGATTCCTTGTAAAATTAGCAGGTAAAGTCTAAAAAAAACCATATTATTATTGTAGACTTACCAATTCACAAAATTTACAGCATTATTTCCAATGGAAATGCTCCTTCTTCAGTTTGCAAAAGTAATCTCGAAAAGAAGCCCATCTTGAAAAGAAGCCCATCTCGAAAAGAAGTCCACCAAAGAGTCCTAAAAAAGGGCTACTTTTTTTACAGTAAACCACATTATTTGTATTTGTTGTATTTCACTTCAAAAGGCAATACAAAAATATTTCAAATGAATTATAGAAATGTGGTTTTTTAGTGACTTTGTTAATTTCACAGATTGAGAGTCTTTCTGGATTATTTAATGGGCCAGAGCTTTTTGTTGCTGCCAAGTTGAATGAGAAATTCAAATCTCAAAACTACATAGACAACTCCCCTTTTAAATATGGGCGTCCTCGAAATAAACTTAGACGGAAATCAGAAGATTTTACAGATCAACCACCTGCAAAGATTTCTAAGAAATCCCGTAAGTAATATTTTGATACATTTTCAAACTACATAGACAACTCCCCTTTTAAATATGGGCGTCCTCGGAAGAAGCACATGTAAAATGGAGGTACTCTAGTTTTTGCCAAAGAGAGCAGTTATAGACAGCACACACTATATGTTTTGATTTGCTCACATTATTATTCTTATTCAGCAGCCTTTTACATTGACCAAAATTAATGCAATTAGTACCTTCATTTGTTGACAATACAATGCCATGAATACAAATGCTTGTATTTTTTTACTTTGGTTATGAAAGTAAACTTACTTTTTGTGCTATGGTTCGACTACCTGCATTGGTAGCATGGTTTATCCAAAGTAAGAATTAAATACAAACAATTTTTAAACCAGATGTTATTTTCTTCTAAGGTGGAAGGTGGAAAGTTTCTTTTTATACAAATGACAATCCAGCATCTTCTGCTGATGCTTCAGTTTCATTAACTGGTGTACATTTAATTGTTATTTTCTTCTAAGGTGGAAGGTGGAAAGTTTCTGTGTATACAAATGACAATCCAGCAGCTTCTACTGATGCTTCAGTTTCAATAACTGGTGTACATTTAATTGTTATTTTCTTCTAAGGTGGAAGGTGGAAAGTTTCTGTCTATACAAATGACAATCCAGCATCTTCTACTGATGCTTCAGTTTCATTAACTGGTGTACATTTAATTGTTATTTTCTTCTAAGGTGGAAGGTGGAAAGTTTCTGTCTATACAAATGACAATCCAGCATCTTCTACTGATGCTTCAGTTTCATTAACTGGTGTACATTTAATTGTTATTTTCTTCTAAGGTGGAAGGTGGAAAGTTTCTGTCTATACAAATGACAATCCAGCAGCTTCTACTGATGCTTCAGTTTCATTAACTGGTGTACATTTAATTGTTATTTTCTTCTAAGGTGGAAGGTGGAAAGTTTCTGTCTATACAAATGACAATCCAGCAGCTTCTACTGATGCTTCAGTTTCATTAACTGTTTATGGTAATAAAGGCAAAACAGATGATTTTAATTTAATACCAGATGAAGGAAAATTTGAATCTGCAAGTGTTGAGGAGTTTAATGTAAGTGAGTTTGTTACAAAATATTATTGACTAACATTAGAAATTGGTGATTGTCTACTTCTGATGCTAGTTGAGAGATTAACATTACAGTTTGTTTCCACTTTTAATGCTATTTGGTGGACAAGATTGTTGATGGCATCTATATTCTGGTGCTAGTTAAGAGATTAACATTACAGTTTGTTTCCACTTTTAATGCTATTTGGTGGACAAGATTGTTGATGGCATCTATTTTCTGATGCTTTTGCCTTTAACACTTGATGATTATAATTCATTTAATGTAATTTCATTTGTATCTATAGATTCAAGTTGGGAATATTGGAAATATATACAAAATTAGAATTTGTCAAGATGATAGTACAGAATTTGCTGGATGGCTTTGTGATCAGGTATGATTATAAATTGTCTGTACCTTGCATTAGAATAGAATAAAATACGACTGTACGTAATCTAATTTAATAACTTGCTATTTATTTTATGCCTGCAAATTAATTCATAAAATTATGCTTCTAAATGCAAGTTATGTATTAAAATAAATATATTATTATTTCTTTTCCTAGCGAATAGTAACATCAAGGTTCAATGCACATTATACTAAACTACTCATAATACATACAGAAATGATTGCTAAAAATTATAATTTAATTGTCTCCTTTTTTAAGATTCGTATGGAAGATGCACAAACAAATGAATTATTGGCGTTTCCATGTCAACGATGGATGTCAAGAGAGGAAGATGATAATGAAGTATGTCGGGAGTTGCCAGTAATGAAAGATGGCCATCCCCTGTTTCCTGGTAAAGAAGACGATGCAAAATTGTGAATTTTATCAGTTTAATGTAGATTGGCTTTCTTAATACTAGATTATAGACTGATTCATAAATAATTGTTATTATAAGAGTAGTTACCAGGCAGTCTTTCTTTCTTGCTAGTTGTGGTATACAAAGTTGATGTTTTCACTGGAAACTATTGGAATGCTGGCACAGAAGCAAATGTTTATCTTACAATAATTGGTAACCATGGTGATACAGGACATAGACTACTTTATAAGTCTAAAAATAAAAAGAAATTTGAGAAGGGAAAGGTTAGAACATTTTGCAGTTTTTATGATATTTTTTTCATTTATTCAATAATATAGGATGAGAGCAACACACTTTTCTCAAAATGTTGTCCTCCGCTTATTTTTTAACATTTTATTTTATACAAAAAAATGTTAATAGTTGAAATCTGGACTATTTTTTAAGGAAAAGGATGTTGCAGATGTTTCTCTCCCAGCTATTGATTAATGTTAACTTTGTTCCTCTCCGTTCCATGTGTGTGTTAACAATTCTAAATTTGGAATCTAAACAAACATTTCTAGCCCTTTTTTCATAAATTATATGTTCAGATTCTTTTTTTTAACACTAATAATTATATTTTGATAATAATTATATTTTCAGAGTGACACTTTTAATGTCGAGGCTGTTGCCCTTGGAAACTTGAAGAAGATCATTATTGGCCATGATACTACAGATTCTGGTAAGTTGACAACATTTACAAACATTTCTATATTCATTCATGATACTACAGATTCTGGTAAGTTGACAACATTTACAAACATTTCTATATTCATTCATGATACTACAGATTCTGGTAAGTTGACAACATTTACAAACATTTCTATAATCAATGTTGTGGACGATCATATTCTGGTATATAACGATGTACATGTGTCATTCAAATATCAGAAATCTAACTAAACTTTCACTAAATTTTCTTCCACACATTTGTTATTCTTAATGTGTTGTTTGTAAAGCATCCTAAATTACAGCAACAATACTAAATTGTAAACTATACTCAGTAATAAAAGTTATATTGAATCATTTTTCATTTCATAATAGATTGAAAACCATTTTTAACTCAAAGGTGATTATTTTACATTTTAGGTTGTGGTTGGTTCCTAGACAAGGTTGTAATAAATGATTCTTTACATTCATCTCAAGAAAGTATATTTCCCTGCTTCAGGTAATAACACTGAAAAGCTATGAAACTGAAGTTTATAAATACATTCATGAGGTCGAGTTTGATCTGACAAGTACAATTAAATCTGTTTTAATTTCTTCAATCTTCTGTCCTACCTGGATGAATGATAACATTCAAGATTTGTCCATATAAATAAAACATACAACTGTTACATTACACTTTATTTATTTATATTATTATATTTATTTTTATTTTAACTGGTGGCCATGACTTAAAGATTCTTTGCAATCTTATTTTGATGACCTACCACACGCTGTATTACTACTTATATACTTATATCTTTCAATTATTTGTCTATACTTTTTCAAACACTAATTAAAAAATGTTTTAAGTTTTCAATACTTTTACTTTAATGTATTCTATTTATAATACAACTTCCTAATTTTGAAAGACATATGTTATTTAATAAAACGTTTTCTTAGCTGGCTTGATGGTGGCATTGGGGATGGCAAAGTTGTGCGTGAATTGGTGACTGACAACAAACCTCCAAATAGTAAGTAGTCACTAGCAATGTAATCTGCACCTACTAGAGTGCCTGATCCAGCTGTTTCAGTTTAAATACTAACTGGGTTAGTTTGTACTAAGCTAGCTTGTTTAGCTGTTTGCATGGTTCCCTTTGCATGCCAATGTTTGCAATGCTGTGTTGGGATATTTGCATTGTAACCTTTGCAAGGTATTATTTCCATTTTAGGAATTTTTTTGGTGAGAAAGATGTATTTTCTTTTTAAAACTGTATCATATAAAAAAATAAAAATTATTACAGTCAGACATTGAATAAGCTATTTTGCAATTTTAAGTGGAAAAAAGGAACAATAATAATGATTTCACTTAGAATAAGAACACAAAATAATTATATGGTTAAATCTAACCAAAAATTCATTTATTTGATTAAGTTACTGAAATAATGACATGAATTAAATGACCTACATGAGTTGGAGATCATTTTCAATCAATAATAATAAGAATTTTGTTTTTTTGAAACAAATACATGTGTTTAAATGTACTATTGTATTGTGGCCTTTATAGGACAATGTTAAATACAAAATAATAATTAATGTTTATGAGTTGAATGAAAATTCGGCAGATAAAAACATCATTCCTCCACCCCTGCACCAAATGGTAGAGTTTAGTGTGGTTATTTTGCTACATTATTGCATGTACAACCTCTAACCATTCTCTTTTTGTTGCTCATCTGCTTACAGTGGAAAAAGAAATGGTAAGCATGTTATATGTTATATGTTACATGTTACATGTTATAATAATACTAATCTGTCTTTATTATTTCAATTGTATTCTATGATTTTGTAAATCTTTTGTTGAACTTGTTTATGTGCTTTGCATGTCTTTAATTTAGTGCTTTGTAGAGCAATGTAATTTATTAGACTTATTTTATGAAGTCATCTTGTGTGCTTTTTGCTATCATTTCTTTAGTTTAGTTTTAAAGGTGTGATTGTTCATATATTTTATTTAATTATATTTATTTTGCTATTACCTTTGTCGCTTAAGTTGTTACAAATTGTATCTTAACTTCCTTTGGCATGAAACCAATTGTAGCTTAACTTTTTCTGGCTTGATACAGTTACTTCTTTCTCTACGATTGATGTAGCAGTATTGTAAATGTTGATATAAAGGTACACAACGTATATTAGTTCTAAAAAGAACCTTTTGAGAAGAACTGTATCAACATTTGATTTTGCCATGCAAACTTTCAAACAATATACTATTGTGAATATAATGATTTGTTTTGTGTGAGAAAAAAAAATGAGATCATTTTTGTCATGAACTTTGTTGTGTGCCTGATGTGGTTTGATGCATTCATCCTGAACTTTGTTGTGTGCCTGATGTGGTTTGATGCATTCATCCTGAACTTTGTTGTGTGCCTGATGTGGTTTGATGCATTCATCCTGAACTTTGTTGTGTGCCTGATGTGGTTTGATGCATTCATCCTGAACTTTGTTGTGTGCCTGATGTGGTTTGATGCATTCATCCTGAACTTTGTTGTGTGCCTGATGTGGTTTGATGCATTCATCCTGAACTTTGTTGTGTGCCTGATGTGGTTTGTGTCGTGTATTAAGACATGGGTGATTGGTCTACGCGCATTGATATTATTGGTAGAATAGTATAATAGGCTGTTGTTAATAAATGCCTCGTTCACTTGGAATCCACACCTGACTGAGTCGTGTCTATTGTACCCGTGTACTGTTGTAGTGTCTTTAGCGTGTACGAAACATAACATTTGGCGACGAGGATGGCCGTTAAAGACCACTATATGCCGATGTTTGAGCAGTATAATGAAGCCGAGAATTTTGAATCCCATCCTCGTCGCCAAATGCATTCATCCTGAACTTTGTTGTGTGCCTGATGTGGTTTGATGCATTCATCCTGAACTTTGTTGTGTGCCTGATGTGGTTTGATGCATTCATCCTGAACTTTGTTGTGTGCCTGATGTGGTTTGATGCATTCATCCTGAACTTTGTTGTGTGCCTGATGTGGTTTGATGCATTCATCCTGAACTTTGTTGTGTGCCTGATGTGGTTTGATGCATTCATCCTGAACTTTGTTGTGTGCCTGATGTGGTTTGATGCATTCATCCTGAACTTTGTTGTGTGCCTGATGTGGTTTGATGCATTCATCCTGAACTTTGTTATGTACCTGATGTGGTTTGATGCATTCATCCTGAACTTTGTTATGTACCTGATGTGGTTTGATGCATTCATCCTGAACTTTGTTGTGTGCCTGATGTGGTTTGATGCATTCATCCTGAACTTTGTTGTGTGCCTGATGTGGTTTGATGCATTCATCCTGAACTTTGTTATGTGCCTGATGTGGTTTGATGCATTCATCCTGAACTTTGTTGTGTGCCTGATGTGGTTTGATGCATTCATCCTGAACTTTGTTATGTGCCTGATGTGGTTTGATGCATTCATCCTGAACTTTGTTGTGTGCCTGATGTGGTTTGATGCATTCATCCTGAACTTTGTTGTGTGCCTGATGTGGTTTGATGCATTCATCCAGAACTTTGTTGTGTGCCTGATGTGGTTTGATGCATTCATCCTGAACTTTGTTGTGTGCCTGATGTGGTTTGATGCATTCATCCTGAACTTTGTTGTGTGCCTGATGTGGTTTGATGCATTCATCCTGAACTTTGTTGTGTGCCTGATGTGGTTTGATGCATTCATCCTGAACTTTGTTGTGTGCCTGATGTGGTTTGATGCATTCATCCTGAACTTTGTTATGTGCCTGATGTGGTTTGATGCATTCATCCTGAACTTTGTTGTGTGCCTGATGTGGTTTGATGCATTCATCCTGAACTTTGTTGTGTGCCTGATGTGGTTTGATGCATTCATCCTGAACTTTGTTATGTGCCTGATGTGGTTTTATGCATTCATCCTGAACTTTGTTATGTGCCTTATGTGGTTTGATGCATTCATCCTGATGTGCCTGATGTGGCTTGATGCATTCATCCTGAACTTTGTTATTTGCCTTATGTGGTTTGATGCATTTATCCTGAACTTTGTTGTGTGCCTGATGTGGCTTGATGCATTCATTGTTTGTTTCTATATAACAGATGGTTCTCACAAAATGTGTCAGTAAAATAAAAAAAAATAAAAAAAGAAAGTTAAAACTTAGCTACAGGCATGTAGCAAATTGTCACCACACACCCCAATTCCCCAGCACAGATCGTCATATTTTGTATCAATAAATATATTTAAAGCATCTTTGCCTCGACTGTTTTTAAGCTTTTTTATGGCTCTCTATAAAAATATATATAATATATATATTTGTAGTAAAGATAGAGAATTTACTTAGTAAAACTCTGTCCAATTGATAAGAAATATGTGTAACAAAAAAAACATAAAAAAATGATGAAACATTGGAGAGAAAGATCGATAATTATTGGAATGATCAATAGAATACTTGCACCTGATCTTTAAATATAAATTGATAGTATTCTGGTTTCTAGAGTGGATACAATAGATGAAATTACCATAACATAAGAAAATCCAGTCCTGTTTTTTATCAAATATTTATTTTTTACATGAATATAGTGGGAAATGGATAAGTGGAAATTTAAGCGTGGTTCACAGCTTGTATTCTTTAGTAAGGGAACAGGAAAGGCAGTCAAATTAAAAGCTGATGGATCAGTGGAAGCATCTGGAGACATTAATGACAAAGATGAATCAAGTAAGTTTTTGTGTTTTGGTTTCAGTGATATTTACATTACATCACTGTTGAAAATATTTAATTTTGAGATGTATGATAATAAATTTGATAATGTCTATACAAATTTCTAACATTGTACATTGAACAAATAAATGCTATGTAAGTTCATCAAAATGTGAATAATGGTATTCATTCACACATGTTGTTACAGTTAACCACATTAAAATAGAGAAGGGAAAGTTCCATGGCTTTCAGTTAAAAGAGACAAGTTGTTACAGTTAACCACATTAAAATAGAGAAGGGAAGGTTCCATGATTGTTACAGTTAACCACATTAAAATAGAGAAAGGAAGGTTCCATGGCTTTCAGTTAAAATAGAGAAGGGAAGGTTTCATGGTTTTCAGTTAAAAGAGACAAGTTCATCAATGCTATGTAAGCAGTGCATTCATTCACACATGTTGTTACAGTTAACCACATTAAAATAGAGAAGGGAAGGTTCCATGGCTTTCAGTTAAAATAGACAAGTTCATAAAAATGTGAATAATGGTATTCCCCACAAATGGAATATTTCAAGATTTTTTTACCGCTTTTGTTAACATTTTTGTAGCTTACTTTGAAGCTGAAAAAGTGCGAAACAATATCTACACTTTCAAAAGTGTTGCTTTTCCAGAGCATTATCTGTGCATCGAAACTAACAGGATTAGTGGCCATGTAAGTATTATGACATTATCACTATTAAATTTGAGATACATAATTACTTAAATGGATAAATACTACATAACTGCCATCATTTTCTTCAGGGTAAAGGAGGAATAAACTGTGAGTTTAAAATACGTATTCAAGAAGACAGGACTGTTATTTTAGAGGCCACTGCAAAAGGATCTAGTCAAATTGCTACATTTCTTCAATCGGGAAAACCGGGAGACTCTAGAGGGCCTTCTATTGGACCATCAAGAAAATTGCATTGTTATGTCAAGGTAATTATTATACAAATAATTAATGTAATATATATATATATATACACTATATACGAGTAAGAGATAACTAGATCGTCTGGTTACAGTGCTCGATACCATTGGTAGAGCTAGATATGTATCACAAATAAAAATAAAACTTGGTTACTTCATGGTACTTTATTGACTACAAATTTGTTTCGTATGCTAGCAAAGCTAACACACTCGTCAGGTCAAAAGGTATATATACAGTATATATATATATATATATATATATATATATATATATATACGTTAAGTCTGGAAAAGAAATAAAAACTACAGTTTGGTCTCTACAGGCTTGTTTCGTGAGTCGTGCAACTCACTCATCAGGAGACTATAATGAGAAAATCAATTACAACGCTGCTTATAAGCACATTTACTTGTAGAATTAGCATTTACAGGTGATATGTTTTGGAATGTCAGCTGTTACGTAACAATGCTTTCTTTCTGTGCCGGCAGGCGGACACAAGTTCGTTACGTTTGTTTAATGTCGATAATTCAGGGTGGCGGATGATAAATAATTTCTCTTTGAGGCAGAGATTGCATTTTTTGTTTGCGCTACTATATGCTTTAGTAGATGTCAAGATGCGCCATGAGATTGTATAGTCTGTGTTATTGTCCTTGAGTGTCCAAATATGTTTACTGAGTTCAGTTGAGTTTCTAAAACGTGAATTACGGAATGATGAGGTGTGATTTCTGTATCGTGTTTTAAAATCATTTTCAGTTAGTCCGATATAAGTTTCCGAGGTGGATTTGTCTTTGCGTGTAACTGTGGCTAATTGGTATATTACAGATGATTGTAAGCAATTTCCGCTTAGCGGGCATGTGTTTTTCTGTCGGCAGTTGCATGTTTTGTTTTCTTGCGTATTTTCCACGGATGTTGTTTCGGGCTGGTTGAGTATTCTCTTGTTGTGGCTGTCTATTATCTGTTTCATATTGTTCATACAACTGTAGCTAATCTTGATAGTGTTTCGGTTGAAGATTTTTCTTAGTTTGTTATCTTTTGGAAAATGTTTGTCTACTAGGGATAGGAATTTCTGTCCAATGTGTGTTTTGTGCTGACGTTTTTGCTGAACGGTGGGTTGTACCACAGAATGTCTTTTCGTTGTCTGTTTTTTACAGATATATATATATATAAATGTTCGGTTCAATGTAACCGTCTAAAAAGTGCTCAATACGGTAAAGTAGAGCTAAAATATACGTTAAGTCTGGGAAAGAAGTAAAAACTACAGTTTGGTCTCTACAGGCTTGTTTCGTGAGTCGTGCAACTCACTCATCAGGAGACTATAATGAGAACAATCAATTACAACGTTGCTTATAAGCACATTTACTTGTAGAATTAGCATTTACAGGTGATATGTTTTGGAATGTCAGCTGTTATGTAACAATGCTTTCTTTCTGTGCCGGCAGGCGGACACGAGTTCATTGCGTTTGTTTAATGAAGAGTGCGGCCAGCTACATGCTGGTCGTACGAAACAAATTTGTAGTGATTAAAACAATGAAGTAACCAAGTTTTCTGCTGTTATTTTATTTATTTATGCTCTACCTTGGTATTGAGCACTCTATCCTAACGGTCTGATACTTTCAACCTGAATATATACAGTATATATATATATATATACAGTATATATATTAAAACGTGATATGTTTTTTGTTCTTAGGGTGCTTTTCGTGAAGATGGAATTGTGTTATTTTATACATCCAGAACCCAAGTGCTCAGTATTGATAATAATGGTGAATGTATTGCTACTGGAGAAAAAAGTGAAGATGCTTACTGGAGGGTACACAAAGTGAACGTTGGAGGTGTCCGTATGTTTGAAAGTATCCAGTGGCCAAAACATTTTCTCCAAGTAAAGAATGGATACTGCAATGCGCAGGTTAGCCTTTTTAAAAAATAAAATTGTTATACTTTTTATCCATCATTATCAACAAAATGCTGTGTATGTCTTTCGCTCATTATCCTCAAAGACTTTCTTGCCATATTAATACTAATTAGTCCAAATGTAGGGTTTTCGTTTCATTTTCATTGAAAACTCTCTACATATAACATTATACAAATTTCTAGTTGAAAAACATCATAGTAAAAAGGTTCAATTATATTTTTTGATGATAATACAGCACATCTTGAAGTACTATAGACTTGCTATCATAACTAAGTTTGGTTTAAATAAACAGGGCAGTGGAGATGACTGTTGTCATTTTGTTGTAACAAAATACAAAGACAAAGGATTTGTAACTTTAACATCAATGGATGCTAAAGGTCAGTGTGTGGGGTTTTTGCCAGATGGTGTTACAAAGCCAACTGTTGATACGGGTGAATCTAATGTACGACTGTATGCAGAAGTTATACAATGTAAGTATTACCCACAGTTACTTACTGTACATGAATCTAATGTATGACTGTATGCAGAAGTTATACAATGTAAGTATTATTCAGTTACTTACTGTACTTGAATCTAATGTACGACTGTATGCAGAAGTTATACAATGTAAGTATTACTCACAGTTACTTATTGTACATGAATCTAATGTACGACTGTATGCAGAAGTTATACAATGTAAGTATTACCCACAGTTACTTACTGTACTTGAATCTAATGTACGACTGTATGCAGAAGTTATACAATGTAAGTATTATTCAGTTACTTACTGTACATGAATCTAATGTATGACTGTATGCAGAAGTTATACAATGTAAGTATTATTCAGTTACTTACTGTACTTGAATCTAATGTATGAGTGTATGCAGAAGTTATACAATGTAAGTATTATTCAGTTACTTACTGTACTTGAATCTAATGTATGACTGTATGCAGAAGTTATACAATGTAAGTATTATTCAGTTACTTACTGTACTTGAATCTAATGTATGAGTGTATGCAGAAGTTATACAATGTAAGTATTATTCAGTTACTTACTGTACTTGAATCTAATGTATGAGTGTATGCAGAAGTTATACAATGTAAGTATTATTCAGTTACTTACTGTACTTGAATCTAATGTATGAGTGTATGCAGAAGTTATACAATGTAAGTATTATTCAGTTACTTACTGTACTTAACTGATAAGTAGTGATGCTATCAAATGTATACACAAGTAATACTTTTAAAGTGTAGGAGTGTTTATTTCTTATACAATCACACATTTATATATAATTATAGTATTTTATTATTTTCAATTTGTAAGTAAAGTAAATATAGAATGAACTTTAGTTGTTTCAATATAAAATTTAATAACAAAAAGAGAGTTTCGTTTCGGTGCCATCATAGAACTATTTTCAAGATCCAGTAACTACAAAACAATAATAAATATGTGCACTAAGCACCAAAGTTGGTGACAGGAAATGCTACTGAGGGCTAATTAAGTAATTAGCTCCTCCTACTGAGTTAGATAAACAATTTAGCTTTGATGGAATCCGATTGTTTATTGAGTGTAGGTTTTAACTCATTACATTACATATTAAAGATGTATTGTCCCTTGAAACACAAAAAAATGAAGGTCAAAATATTCTAAATTTAAATTGGCCATATCAAAGTAATATTAAAATTATTCACTTAAAGTCGAAAATTCGAGCCAAAAACAACAAGTTTACGTAATTAACAGGTAAATTAATTTGATTACATTTGTCTGGAAAATCGTCTCGAGCGAAAGTAAACAAAGATTTCAAACCACGAGTACGCATTATGCATATGCTAATTAGGATTGTTTACAACTCGTCACAGTTCAGAAGGTATTTTCACACAGATCGTGAGGAAGTTTTATGACTATGCATACAGAGTAGCCAAACAAGCGCGTTTCATTATGGGATATGTTTTGATTGAAAACTTTGACTGGAAGTTAACAAAAAAACGTCTGTATTTCAGTTAAATGATTTTTTTTTCGAAAAATTTTTGGTGATAGTTAATAACTATTATGATACTTCAAAATGACCCACCTTTTTTCGAAATCTTTTATTTTTTATTTTTTTAGAATTAGTCAAAGGGACAATACATATATATATATTTTTTTTTTTCAATTATCTAGTTGGAAAACCAAAGTGTATTTTAGAGGATGAGACACCAATAACAAAACGTAAGTACTTTATTGGAATTTATGGTTTATATACTTTTTAATTTTAAACTTTGTGTGGGACTGTTATTAAGTGGTTTGGCAGTGTTTAAATTTACCTAATACCACTCTTGTATTTGAAAGCCAGATATCTAGAAAGAACACTGAAATCCTACTTTTACCGGAAAAGGTCTTTAAGTTCTAGAGCCATATACATGCTGCCATAAATAAGAATGTACTCTCATATCTTACTTGGAATTAATTAGTTAAATGATAGCTAAATAAACAAATACACAATTATATTATGTTTCTTATTAATGAATGTACAGATTATGTTAACTGGTACTGGTTGGTTGGATGTATTGCTGTAATTATTATAAATTGATCAAAACTTATTTGACCAATTAATTTATTCACATCAATAACGCTTTGAAATTGTTTGAAAAAGAAACAAAAAAGATGATATTAATATTAACAGGCATAGAATAAATTCTACTATCCAGCTGAGTGATATACTGAAAATTAATTAATTATAAAGATGAGGAAATATATAATAAATATATTTATTTCATTCCATCCATGTCTGTCTCAATCTACTCTCACTTGCACTGAGTGTTGCCTGAACGCTCTGCAATTTATTTCTGGCTGTTTTACTTTTCACTAAAATGATGAAATTATGACGAATAAAATTAAAATAGATTGTTTGTATGATTACATTTTAACAACAGCAGTGAAGTATAAATGTAATAATGATTATTTACATAAAGATTAAACTAAATATTTTATAATAGTGATCTATGTAACATAATGTTCACAGCACAGTAAATCCCTTTAATATTGTCATTTAATTTTAACACTTTTATAATAGTTTCTTCATTTAATTTACTTGTTTCTGTGTTATTTATTTTTTTATATATTCATAAAGCAACACTAGACTCTATATTAACCTCTGTGACACCAGCAGAACCAGCACTTCCAGGGAGTTCCACTCCATCCCCTAGTATACCTACATTTCCAGAAATTGAAGAACAGGAAATTGAACTGCTTCAAATGGAAAGAACCCTAACACCAGTAAAAGAAGAAAAAAAACCTTCACCTATATCAGCCAAAAAAGACACGTTGACTCCTGTTCTTATTGATGAGAGTAAACCACTAGAGAAAGAAAAAACACCAACCCCTGAACCTACTCCTACACCTTTGAAAGAAAGATCACCAACACCAGTGAAAGAAGAAACACCAACCCCTGAACCTACTCCTACACCTTTGAAAGAAAGATCACCAACACCAGTGAAAGAAGAAACACCAAAACCTCCTACACCTTTGAAAGAAAGAACACTTACACCAGTAAAAGAAGAAACACCAACACCTTTGAAAGAAAGAACACCAACCCCAGTGAAGGAAGAAACACCAAAGCCCCTAACACCATTGAAAGAAAGAACACCAACACCAGTGGAGGAAGAAACACCAAAGCCCCCTACACCATTGAAAGAAAGAACACCAACACCAGTGGAGGAAGAAACACCAACTCCTCAAATTCCACAGAGAATTCCAACTCCTCCACCGGCCCCACCAGTAAGGGTAATGATTCCAGTAATACTTAAACGAAAAAAAGAACTAACTCCATTGGTGGAAGAAGAAGATTTAGCTGCAGGTTATGACCAAGTATTATTGTTCTTCAATGTGTTGAGTTGTCAGCAGCTTTGCTTTGCAATACACTACAATATATACTTACTTACGAAAGGATGTAAATGATAGGTTGTCAGCTATGAATGTCTTCTAATAATTTATTGTTTTGGTTTTGTTTAAACAAAGATAAAACAACATGGATCAAACATCTATATAACTTATACAAAATAGAATAGATGAAATCAACCACATCAGCAATACAATGTAAGCTTAGCCTGCATATTTTAACATAGGATGAGTGAAAGGTACTATTCGGATTAAATGGATTTATGTTAACTTATAGGTATAAAACCCAAGATATTCTGCTAATACTGCTCCTGCTGTACTTAAGCCTACCTTAATAATAAACAAGATTATGTTGATGTACGTTTGTTGTTTACTTTTTTCATGTCTTTTATTATTAATTGTGCTTTTTTTAATTAAAAACATTGTTTTGTTTTATTTGCTTAAACAGGCTTGTTTTGCTTCATAGACTTAGAAATAAATTGCATAATTACAATCAGTATCAGTAATATTTTATTTGAAAAATCTTGGAAAAAGGACTAAACTTTAACAATAGTAATGATGATATTTTAATAGGTGCAAAAAGGATGCCTACACCCCATCCTGCAACACCCCATCCTGCAACACCTGTAGAAGAATTTGAAGGTAATTTGGGTTTCATTTTCTATTTGTTCCCAGTCTATCAAGTATCAAGTGTGTTGCTTGTAGTTAGTTACATTTTGCAACCTTTCAATTGACCGCCTCAAGACAACTTGAGGTTGATGATTTTAATCATTTTATGAATACTCATATGATTTTTAAACTTAACTAACACCAGAATGATATTAGTGCTAATTATATTTCATGTTTTCTAAAAAAATAAAAAAAAAATAATCATAAATTGTAATTAATCGAATTGATTGATCATTTGCAATGCTTCCACTTGAATTCAAAGTAATTCACACACGCACACATATATTTATACTCTACTTTGGTATCAAGCATTTTATCTTATTGATCTGATATTTTAACTTGGATATATATAATATATATTTTAACAGATGGAGATTGGAAAGTATATGTAAAAACTGGGAAAATTGCTACCAATGAAATGGTGACATTGACTGTATATGGAGACAAAGGTATTTCTAAACCATTTCAATTGGGTAGTGGAGGTGAATTGTTTCAAGTTGACAAAGAAGATGAATTCAAGGTAAGGAAAAAAATTTATATTTGAATCAATCTTTCTCAATTTAAATATATCATTAATTACATTTTAAATAATTTACAGAAAGAGACATTATATTTATTGAGCATTTACAGAACAGTTACATCTTTACAATATTGTTTTTTGTTTTACAGGTGAACTTATTAGATATTGGTGAAATATATAAAATCAGAATAGGACTTGAATCGGAAAATAAGAATGCAACCTGGCAACTTTCTCAAGTAAAATTGAAAAACATGAAAACAAATGAACATTTGTTCTTCAAATTCAAGAATCATATTTTCTCCATACTGGAAGCAGATGGTGATTTGTGGCGAGAATTACCAGCAGTTAGACCAGGAAAAAAGCCATTACAAGGTAACAAACAAGTTTGATATTAAATCATAGATTTTATGTTTTGTGTATTTGATGAGGACAATGTGTAAGAATAATAGACATTCTTATGTTTTGACTTTTTTTTTTTACTTTTTGACTTAGTTCATAAATATGTTGTTGAAGTGCACACCGGTGTTGAACCTGGTAGTGATACAGATTCCAATGTATATATTAACATAGTTGGAGAGAAGGGTGATATTGGAAATAGACTTTTACATCATTCAAACATGGAAGAGAAATTCCAAGAAGGACAAGTATGTATAACAAAAGATAAAGGATGTACACTTCTATCATATATTGTCTGTAGGATTTGAAATTTGTGTAATTGCTTTCATAACATCATTATGCCTAAAATCTGTTGTGCATATGTACAATATTCATATTCCTGTCAGACCAATTTTAAATTGTTTAATATTTTGCATAAACAATCTTATTCTGCAAAAAATACACAATCAATTAGCACTAACCCCTTAAATCCTCTTGCATTATTATCAACAGCAGGATGGTCACTATATAAATTACAGCTTTTCACTCTTATGTAGTGGAAGATAATTAAAGAATACTACTTATTTTCACCCTCTGCAAACATGATTACTACACTACAATCCACCTTACAGTAAGGCTTTAAAAACTTATAATTTGAAACAGGACTCAAGAATCCAAGGAAATATGTTTCTAATGAAGTGAAAGGTGGCGGTATATAGTACAAAATATAATCCAATTTGATAGATACTTTTAATGGACTATGGTATCATTGTTTTGTAGATTGATGTGTTTGAGCTACAAGCAGTGACTGTAATGAAACCTACAAAAGTTATTGTTGGGCATGATGGGAAAGGTGCTGGTACAGGATGGTATTTGCATAAAGTTGTTATAAGAGAAAGCTCAGATTCTAAAACAGAATTTATATTTACATGCAACAGGTAAGCTCAAACGTGTGTATAAATTAACAAGCACAAAACAAAAACAACATGGTAATACAGTATAAATAAAAGTGTGTTTTTTAGATAAAGCTCAACATCTAAAATAGAATATATTTGCACAAAATGTATTAACTGTAAATTGTTTCCAAATTGTTCAGATGGCTTGATGAAGGACAAGATGACAATGCAATTGAAAGGGAATTAGAACTGACAGAAATTAAATCAATTAAAGGTTGGTTATCTACAAACCTAATTACCTCTAGTTTTATCTATTTTGCTTAGAGTGTAACTTATTTGTTCTGTAATTTTATACCTATATTATAATCTTATTATGGTTTCCATATTTTTACAAGCCCTTGCAGGTTTCTGTGGAACCTTTCATCTTTATTTATTTATATTTTTTATTTTATCTAAGAAAGTGTGGAAAGATGAATAAAGTTATTATTATTATTAATGTAGCGGTTTATTAAAGTTTTCTAACAGATTAAAATACAAAAAATACTAGCATGCTTACTTTCATTGAAGTACTTAGTCTCTCATAAAGGAATTTTAGTTAGGTGCTGATTTGATTACTCTGCAGCTCTTCAATGAATTAATAGTGCAGTCACCTTTTACATTGTTATGTAAAAGATATCTTGTACATTTGGTGATGCTGTTTTTAGTATCAATGTGTACTATTTCGCTTTTTAGCGACTGATTGGCAAATCTTTGTAACGACTGGAAGTAATGCAGATTCAGGCCGGAATTCAACAGTCACTCTTCATGTGTATGGGGATAAAGGAATGGATGAGTGTATGTTGCTTCCAGATCATGGCAGTGGTTTTCAACCAGGAACAACACAAGATTTTAGAGTAAGTATGATCTTATATATGAATGATACAATTAATTAAAATAATTCAGTTCTTACTATCCTGATTACAGTAACTTAATTTTACTTAATTATCTACATATTAGCTGCAATTCTTGTTACTTATACCTGAATAAATCACATGTATCTGTTATTTCAGGTCAATTTATGTGATTGTGGAAATCCATACAAGATTCGAATTGGATATGATAACTGGAAGTCAGAGGATAGTTGGTATTTAAAGACAGTGAAGATGGTTAATTTACTTTCAGACACAAAGCTAAACTTTGAGTTTGACCGTTGGTTATCAAAGGAACATGATGACCTGGACACATGGAGAGAACTTCCCGTACTCATTCCTCCAAACAAACCACTTCCAAGTATGAACAAAATAAGCCAATTTGTGTCATCTATGTATAAATTATGCTTTAATTTTGAGATATTCAATCCAAAAAATTATTTAAACATTTAATTATATGTTAATTAAACAGGTTCATACTTATTTGGTTGTTTAATATTACAGTTACTAAGTATTACATCATGGTGTGGACAGGCAGCAATGAAGAGGCGGAAACTAATGCAAATGTATTCTTAAATATTCATGGCAAATACGGTGATACTGGTTATAGGCATCTTTACAAATCCAAGAATAATGACAACATTTTCAGATCTGGTCAGATGGATGTATTTGAAATAGAGGCAGTTTGGCTTGGAAAGATATCAAAAGCTGTTCTATTACATGATGGAAAATCTCCAGATGTAGGCTGGTTTGTTGATAAGGTTATCATTAAGGAATCTAAAACTGCAAAAAATGAGGTTTATTTTCCTTGCAGGAAGTAAGTATTGTATTGTAGGCTTTCTTGAGAAATTCGCATTGTTAGAGTTAGTAAAACTACCCCACCAAAATGTTCTCTTTCACAAAAAACAATTTTAAAAAAGGTCAAAAATGTCTATCAATACTTGATTGATTGAGAAGGTTATTCATTTTGATGTCACTAATTTGATTTACTTACTTTTTAGTTATAAATTAGTAACTTCATCATTTCAGATGGTTTGATGTTGGAAAAGGTGATAAGAAAGTAAGTCGAGAACTATTTCCAGGCAAACCTGCAACAAGTAAGTTTATTGTATACATAATAGACAAGTTGTATAATGATTATAACCTGCAACAAGTAAGTTTATTGTATACATAATAGACAAGTTGTATAATGATTATAACCTACAACAAGTAAGTTTATTCTATACATAATAGACAAGTTGTATAATGATTATAGCATTGTGTACACTATTTTGTTTGACAATTCTCTTTTTTATAAAATACTTACTTTAGTATTTACTATAATAAATTGTCAGCATTAATTTATAGTTGTTCTTCATCACGGCATCAAAGTGGCTCCAATGTGGTTAACTAACTAATATTTTTCTTTATTTTGTATTATATTTTTCTTCAACAATATTTTGAATACAATATTTAAAGTGTGAATTTAATTTAATTGAATAGCTCCTAAACCAATTTCTCAAGAAGAAGTAGAAGTAGGGACAACAACTGCAATTGTTAAATGGAGAAAACCTGCTGGTGACGTGACTGGTTACTGTGTAAAATGTACACCAGCCAAGATTGACAAGCCGATTATTGACATTAGAAATCCAAGTTTGACTCAAGCAGAATTTACAGGACTAAATCCTGGTTATGAATACAGCTTTGATATAATATCACTCAATGAGGATTTAAAAGGAGATACTGTTACAATAAATGCTACTACTAGTAAGCATTTATATTTTCTAAATAAGAATAATTCTAAAAATAAATTGTAGAAGTAGATACTTGGTGGCAGGGCCATAGCCACAATAAACATTCTAGTTGCTGAATCTCAAATACTTGAAAGAAAATAATCAAAGTTTTATTCTTATGTTGTTAATTCACACTATTACATTTACTTAACATTATGGCAAATTCGTTTTTTTCTTAATAGTATTATATTATATACAGTTTTTAACAATCAACAGATTGTCCAAAAGTGAAAGAAATGAAATTTAAAAAATAGATTGGTTTAAAAAGAACTATGTATCTACTATCTTCCAATAGAACCAAATCCTGCCATCGGTGGTGAAATTAAAGCATCATTTCGCTCAATATCTGTTACTTGGGATGCGCCAGATGAAGGAAATTGGACTGGATATAAAGTAAAGTTAACTCCTGCAGATTCAAAGAATTCTACACTTAAGTTAGATGTTACAAAAAGATCAGTTGAATTCCAAGGTTTAACACCAGGCAAGAAGTACCGTGTAGAGATTATGGTGTTATGTGATGATATTGAGAGCGACAAATTAGTTCTTAGGGAAACTACCAGTGAGTATTTAATTCTACCTTTTCATTTGTGTTTTGTTAACTTTGGTATGTGGGTGTTATACAATGTTTGTAAGTTTAAAACACAGACATATTAACAGTGTAATTGTTATCTTTACTGGTTGTCTTCTATTATTTTGCTATTTTATGCTTCTATTTAAGAATCCTTTTATTTATAACAGAAATTCCAGATGTTGTTTTGTTGCCTGTACTTGATGCTGTATCTGTAGCAACAACTCATTCTATTGAGGTATCTTGGAAGCAACCAGAAGGAAACATGAATGGTTATCAGTTAAAGTTGAAGCCACCTGATGGAGATGATCCTGAACAAACTATAAGCACCCCGGCTTGCACTGAGGCTACATTTACTGGATTATCACCTGGAAAAGTCTATGAGATTGATATTGTAACTGTATTTGACTTTAAAAAAAGTGATATTGTCAAATTAGATGCACGTACAAGTAAGTTCCTGGTTGAAATAGTTAATTTTTATAACATAAATATTTTATAGTTTAAAAAAAGAGGTCTGAATTAATTAATTTATGATATAGATGAAATCATATCTTCTAATTATAGATTTATCCATCTGGTAGGTTGCTACATATATAATATATGTATAAAAAACACAAGTTATTTTTAATAATTCATTTATTAGAGTCAATGTCAGACCAGGTTCGAGATCCTAAAACGGATAGTACCAGGAGAACCATTGTTGTTGGCTGGAAAAAACCAGAGCAGAATTGTGAGGGCTATCGTCTGACAATAACTCCTGGTGATGCTGAACAGAACGAAGTAATTATCAAAGATGCAGATGAAGTTAAAACATCATTTAATAATTTAGCACCAGGTCGGGAATATACTATTGCAATATTTACTACAAATGGAGATGTGGAAAGTGAACCAGTTCAAGTTATCAAACATACTAGTATGATTATTGTTTGTTGAAATCATATCCCACGAAACCTAACTTTTATGAAACTGTACAACTTAAAAAAAATAAATACTTATGAGTTGGATGGTGAGAATATATCACCTTTTAGTTAGGTAGGGCTTATTCCAAATGGCAGTCAGGTGTGTTATAATACTAATTAGTATAAAGAAAGAATAATAAATCAATACCATAGATTGATGCATTGCTATTTTAAAATATCATTGTATCATTAACTTGTCTGATTTGTTAATATTTTGTCTTATATTTTCTATTTTTGTAGAACCTCATGAAGTATTAAATGCTGCATCAGAGGCTACAGCCAAATCAATTACTGTAAATTGGGATCGACCTTCAGGGGAACTTACTGGTTACAAAGTTATTTGCTTACCACTTATTTCTGGTCCAAAACCTTCAAATAGATCCAACAGCGACCTGACTAAAAAACAACTAACTGGTGTAAAATATGAACGGAGTAATACTGAAATATCTTCTTCGGACAAACGAAAGAATAGTAGAGCAGGTGAACGAACAAAAGAAGACCGAAAAAAAAGTGATGCAGGTGATCGATCCAAAAGTAGAACTGGAGACAGATCAAAGAGTAGAACTGGAGACAGATCAAAGAGTAGAACTGGAGACAGATCAAAGAGTAGGACTGGAGACAGATCAAAGAGTAGGACTGGAGACAGATCAAAGAGTAGAACTGGAGACAGATCAAAGAGTAGAACTGGAGACAGATCAAAAACTGATGAGAAATCTAAAAACAAGCTTGATTCAAAAGGTGGCAGTAGACGGGGTAGTATAGCTTCTGTTGGATTAAATGAGAAACAACCAATTACCGTATATGTTGATGAGAAAACAACTAGAGCAAAGATAAGTAACTTAGAAGGAGGATGTCATTACATAATTGATATATTTACAATAGCTGGTGAACAAGAAAGCAAAAGTATTAACCTTAAACAGCGAACAAGTAAGTTTCATGGATATTTAGTACAAAAATACATACTTTCTGTATCATTTAGACTTTCTTTTTTTTTTAAATTTGTGTGCTTAAATATTTTTTTTTTCATTTACTTCATCTTTTAATTTAAATTTTGGCTGTCTGGTGAAACGTATTATTTGCTTCTATGTTCATTTGTTTGTTTTGTCAGTAATGTACATTTTGTTATTTTTTTCAGTAGTTTATTTTTTTTATATAATTTGTTGTCTCATATGTGAACTAATAAGAGTATAAAATAACAAAAGGATATAACATACATCTCAGGTCATAGCTTGTACAATTCAATTATAAAGAATATATCAATGCATTCAAGAAATTTCAGTGTATATTTGTTCCTATAGTAATAATTGTATTATATATAATAATGAAGCCATGCCTCCAAATGTATCTTCCTTGTTATAATAAAACACATTTCCTTGCCTTTGCACTTCTTACTGAAGCTATCTGGGATGTCATGTTGTGGATTTTGCTTATTGTGTTACCTGCATGTTTGCTTCGCTTAAATATAGAGCCTGACGTTGTCCAGAATGCTAAAGTACAGCAAGTGAGCAATTCATTGATATTGTCCTGGAATCCACCTGATGGAAAATGTACAAATTATCAAGTAAACCTAACTTCTTCTGGATCTGATGACTCTGAAATCAGAATACTAGATCCAGACAAGGCCATGATAAAGTTCTCAGAACTTCAGTTTGAGCAAGAATACACAACTAATATTTTTACATTGGTTGAAGATGTCCAAAGTGAACCAGTTGTTTTTACTAACAAAGTAATGTCTCTTGAAAGTGAGTGACATAAACTCTCTACAGTATTTGTTTAATATTCCAGTTCATTTTTTATTTATTTTTTTATTTTCAAGTAGTTTGGCTTTAATGTTGGATTTATCTTGTATATATATGGTTCACATTCATTCATACTGCTTGTTCTCTTGTTTGTATATATATGGTTCACATTCATTCATACTGCTTGTTCTCTTGTTTGTATATATATGGTTCACATTCATTCATACTGCTTGTTCTCTTGTTTTATACAATGTTTAAAAGGTTCTAAAGTATGTAATCCTGTCGTACCTTTGTAAATGTAGAAATAGGTAATTGCTGATGTATGTACCATTATTGTGATCTGAATAAGTTAAGCTTTGTTTGGTTATTTGATAATATTTCAATATTTCTATAGTCTTTTTTAAATCTTCTTTACATACTGCTTGTATTATTAAGCTGTTATCATGTGTTACATGTAAAGCCAATGGAATTGATTTACTGATAATGAATTTCAATTGCAGAGCCTATGGCAGTAATTGAAGCAAAAACAGAAACTACTCTAAATACAATTGTAGTAACCTGGAAAAAGCCAAATGGAAATTATACAGGCTTTAAAGTGGTATGTGTAATGGCAGACAATAAAGAGGCTAAACCAATAGAAAAGGTTGTAGCATCAGATGTGTTTAAGGCAGAATATGGTGACCTTGAGCCAGGGAAAGAATATGATATTCAAATTTGGTCTTTAGACAAAGATGTACTTAGTGAGCAAGTTAAATTAAAGGACAAAACAAGTAAGGATACCTTTAAATAATTTCTGTCAACAAGTAGTTTCATACTGGTAATTATTAAAATTACTAAAGATGTATTGTCTGCCCTCCCAGCAAAGAGTGTTAGATCATTATCTAGATAAGTGTCATTCTGGAGGTACCACCTCATGTTAGGTGACTACCACTTTTCTACCCATTGAGTCCAATTGCATGTTGTTAGATATCTAGAGCAAATTCATAATACATAATTATACAGCGTTTATTTGTGACTCTTTTAAAATACTTTTTTCAGAATCTGACAAACCAGAGACACGTGAGTGAAAATATTTGTATTTAAAAAAAAAATTGTTTTTGTTTGAATACTATGAAATTTATAGCATTACTGTATGTAAAAATGTAATGGATAAGTAAAAAATATAGAATATGTTTAAATTCAGATTTATTTTTTTTATTACAAAGTTGTTTGAGGTGGTAGAGCAATATTGGTATTTATTTACTTTTTTTTATTTATTTATACTTTTTAGAAGGTGAATGGAAAGTTGTTGTCAATACTTGCAAAGATTCTAAACCTGTTGGTAATGGATTGATTCATCTGGTTGTTTATGGAAAAGATAACAAGTCAAAACAAATCCTACTAACTGAGGAAACAGAGCATAACTTGTTTGAGGCAGGAGCAACTGATGAGTTTGAGGTAAACTTTTCTGATATCTTCAAAATGTCCCTTGATTAGGCATTTCTATTCAGACAAATACTTTATAAGTAACTACTATAATACAGAAACAATATTGGTTAATGCATACAAATACAGAACTACAATGAACAATTTCTATCATGGGTTTAAGTAAGACGGGGATGCAGATATTTATAACAGAAGTATGTTATTTCTTTATAGATTATATTTGTTTTATTGGGTTATGTGACACTTATGTATTTATCAGGTAAATGTTGGTGACATTGTTGAAATTTATAAAATACGCATTGGCATGGAAGAAGAAAGGTGTTGGGAAGGTTGGCACGTTCATGATATTTCTATGGTGGACAAACACACTGAAGAAAAATTAATATTCAACTTTGATCGTTGGTTGTCTCGTTATCAAGATGATTTTGATATCGTTCGTGAATTGCCTGCAATACGGGAAAATCAAGATGTGTTACCAGTAAACGTTTATCTAGTAAAATTAGATGTTGGAGATCATTTAGCATGTTATACAGATGCTAATGTTTGGATTACTCTTCATGGTGAACGTGGGGACTCTGGTAGAAGATTACTATATAATGCATTGGAGAAACCAACATCAAAGTTTATGAAGAGCCAAAGAAATACATTTAAAGTTGAAGCAGTCAATTTAGGAGAGATTAAGATGGTTCAAGTATCACATGATGCTATAGGCTATGGTAAAATCATTAAATTGTTAATATAAAAAACAGTTTTATTTGAATTTAGTTGTGTCAGCAATATTATGCTTTAAAGTCATTATATTTGTTTTATTTCATCTTTAATATATTGTTTCATTTTTAAGGGTCGGGAATGTTTATTGAACATTTTGAAATTAAAAAAAGTACTGATGCAAAAGAAGAATATTATTTCCAATGTAATGAATGGCTTGATGACCATGTAGGAGAGAGAAAAACAGAAATGAATTTTAAATTATTTGGTGCGTAACTTTTGACTTGTTGATCTAAAATGAAATAGAAACTAAGATATGATAAGGTGAAAAATCATGTTTTGATTTGATTCAAATGTTAATAGTATACCATCAATAATTTTATAGGTGTACGACCAGTTTTCAAAGAAGAGTTGAAGGAGGATAAGCCAGATTCAAGTAAATGTTCTTATTTTACTTTATGTAACAGTTAAATAATTGATGTTCTGCAGTATTAGTTAGCATAGGTTTACACACCACACATTTATTTACATTGCACATTTGATATATTTGATTGAATGGAAAAAATCATATATTTTCTTTAAATACAGAAGGAACATGGAAGGTAACTGTAAGGACAAGTGAATATGCTGATGCAGGCACAAGTGCTAAAGTTTATTTGACTATCTGTGGTGTCAAAGGTGATTCTGATCCACTCCATTTAGATATTGATGAATTTGTACCAAATGGACATGCTTCTGTAAAGGTAAGTCAGGTCTGGAATTACTATCAATTTACTGTTTTCAATTTTATCTCTTATTTCATGATGCTTGCTCTTTTGGCAGGTATAAAAACATGGCCCTTGCAAATCTAAAACAAAATTGAAGATAGCATGTATAATGTGTATTTAATATAAATTGCAATTTTAGGTAGATGCTGGTGATATTGGGGAAGTTCAGAAAGTTCGATTAACACATGACAATTCAGGAGATAATCCAAATTGGCATGTAAATGAGGTAAATAGTTACAATCAGGTTTATAGTATCAAAATACATCTACAGTATATACATGTATAGTAAAGTTTGTTACTTTCTAGAATTAAAATAAACCTTTGGATTTATTATTCACAGTATTCAATCATTAAATAGTGGATTTTTAAATGTTTCACAACCAGGGAATACCATAGAAACATAATAGAGATGATAGAGTTTTAAAAGCAATGAGGCTAAACTGCCGATAATGATTGGAGTAAGCCAATACCGTATATTGGTGCAATGAGGCTAAACTGCCGATAATGATTGGAGTAAGCCAATACCGTATATTGGTGCAATGAGGCTAAACTGCCGATAATGATTGGAGTAAGCCAATACCGTATATTGGTGCAAAGAGGCTAAACTGCCGATAATGATTGGAGTAAGCCAATACTGTATATTGGTGCAAAGAGGCTAAACTGCCGATAATGATTGGAGTAAGCCAATACCGTATATTGGTGCAAAGAGGCTAAACTGCCGATAATGATTGGAGTAAGCCAATACCGTATATTGGTGCAAAGAGGCTAAACTGCCGATAATGATTGGAGTAAGCCAATACCGTATATTGGTGCAAAGAGGCTAAACTGCCGATAATGATTGGAGTAAGCCAATACCGTATATTGGTGCAAAGAGGCTAAACTGCCGATAATGATTGGAGTAAGCCATTACCGTATATTGGTGCAAAGAGGCTAAACTGCCGATAATGATTGGAGTAAGCCAATTGAGATACCGTATATTGATGATTCTGGTGCAAGTCAATAAGTTCAATGTACTGTCTGGTTACACTTCATCTTTACATCTTGTGTCCTATGTTTTGACACAGTTTGCAGAAACATGTCCAATAAAACTGTATAAAATAAATAATAATTATTATTTAGTATGTAGTTTTTTTTTAGAATTTGCTTAATAAATGTGCTCTTTCTACTAAAGATTATGATTGAAGATGAACTAAGCAAAGATGCTTATAAATTTCGATTTGATTCTTGGTTGACTTATGATAAACAAGGTTTTGATGTGTTAGAAATGCCAGTTCTTTTGCCTGATGTAGAACCGCCACAAGGTGAGCAAACAAGTATTTGTATTGAACTGTTTATAACCCTACTCAGTGTTGTAGAAAGAATTATTCAGAATCTCCAAATTATACTATGTATAATGTAACCTGCAGTCTAATTCTTTCGAAATGTAGTTCATTATAATATTTTTTACATTGCAGTTTTTATGTATGAATTACGAACAATAACAAACAAAGAGGAAGATGCGGACACAGATGGAAATGTTAGTGTTATCATGTATGGAGAGTTTGGAAACACTGGCAAAAGAACACTTGTGAAATCCAATAAGGAAACACCATTTATGTATGGCCAGGTATATTGTGTTCACTTTAATCACGTCTGTAACTATTAATTTCTTTAAAAATATGTTTGTTTTATCTATATTGATGTTTCTATATTTGCCATTATATGTCCTTTTAATCATTTATAAAAATTATTACTTTCAAAGGAGGATACATTTTTGATCAATTCAGTTTCTTTGGGAAAACTTGAGAAAATGGTCTTCTATTTCCAAACTGATGTGGATCAAGAAGCATGGCTGCTAGATTATGCAACAGTTCGTGAAAATAAGATTTCCTTGACAGAAACCCGGTTTCCTTGTCATGATTGGCTTGGATTGAACCCAACCACTGGCAATGCTATTTTTGAGAAAGAACTAGTTGTTGAAGGTATAAACATAATTATGTGAGCTAGTGAAAATATTCATGGTCAACTGCATCTTTTTTGTTGGACCATCATTAGAGTTTTTTATACTTATTTATTATTTTGGTGACAATTCATAATCTTCCACCTCTTGCATTCAGGCATTCTATCACCTTGTCTAAAGCGTGGTTCCCACTAGCGACGCAACACAAGGACGTAACGCAACGCAAGTGAATTGACCAATCACAAACGATGGCTTATTCGCTTGTGATTGCTAACTGTCTATAACTTTGCTTGTCATTGGTTAAAAACGCTTGCAGTGCGTTTACGTCCTTGCGTTACGTTCTAGTGGGAACCAAGCTTTAGTAATTGAAATTAATAGAGTTGTTATGTCATCTATGTTGCCATGATTTTGACCTCAAAGAAACATTTTATGTTTGCCTGCAGTTCTTCCAACTCAGTAGAAATCACTACATGGCAAAATATAACCAGGCACAGAGAATAAGCAAACATTATAAACTTTAAAAAATGTTATTTTTCTAAACAAAAAAATTAAATATTGAGATTGTTTTGTAGGTGAACAATTTGTTGAAATTAATGAAGGCGATGAAGAAAAACCAGTCGATGACGGCGAGTCAAATTCTACAGGCAAGTGGTTAGTGTGGGTGACAACAGGTAGAGAAGACAATATGGGTACAGATGCAAATGTAACTATACAGGTTTATGGTAGAGAAGGCTCTAGTTGTATATTACCTTTGATTGAAGAACATACAAATGAAGATGATAAAGACACAGATAATGAAGAGATAAAGGAAGATGAAAACAACAGCAAGACTGAAGATGAAAAAGATGATGAGAACAAGACTGAAGAAGATAAAAATGATGATGAGAACAAGAATGAAGAAGATAAAAATAATGATGAAAACAAGAATGAAGAAGATAAAAATGATGATGAAAACAAGAACGAAGAAAAAGACGATGAGAACAGGAATGAAGAAGATGACGAGAACAAGAATGATGATAAATTTGAGAAGGATGGAGAAGAGAACAAAGCAGATGTGCAACAAACAACAAGTACAGATTGTAAAAAGGCTTCCAGATTCCCACCAGGGTCTGTAAAACAATTTGAGGTAAATATTTCTATACAAATTTTTGTTCAGCTATATTAGTTGGTTATAAAATGCTGTGGCTATCCTTAAGTGAGTGATTGTAAGATTAATTGACAGGCTATGCTTATGATGATCTAGCATATTGAATGATAAAATACCCCACAAAGATATCACATTAAAGTCAATTAACTTTGGTCATGGCATCTGAATTGGAATATTAATTGATTTGTTGTAGTAGTTGTACAAACCTACTTTTTTATTCTGTTATTTCAGATCGATGTTGGTGAAATTGGAAGTCTTTACAAAATTCGAATTGCTCATGATAATAGTGAACATGACCCTGATTGGTTTATTGAAAAGGTTTGAAAAAATATATGTAAAAAAAATAAAAATTGAGTTTTCATATATTCTGTATATTTTCATGACTTTGGTTTTAGCTTTACAAGAGTGTTCTTATTGTAGTATGAATGTATTACTATAACTGCCATTTTTGCAGATAAAAATGAAAGATAAAGATACACATCAAGAATTTCACTTCTTTGCTAATCGCTGGTTGAAAGAAGACAAGAATATCCATACTCTCAACAAAGAAGAAAAAGGAACATTAGATGAGGAAACAAAAGAGATTGAAAACAAAGATCAATCTTCAGTTAACGGTACAAAAGATGATCCAGCTAAAGCAAACAAACAAGAAGACAATATGGATGTTATTTGTGATACCTGTTTAGAGTTGGCTGCCATCAGACCAGATGCAACAATCCCATTAGGTTAGTGATTATTTTAAACAAAACCCGACTGTAATAAACAACAAATGACAATCAGTTGTTATTTACTAAACAGGATTATTTACTACAACATGTATTTTTGTTTTTTTCTCATAGTTAAGAAGTACATAGTTGCTATTAAAACTGGTAATCGAGGAGCATCTTGGACTGATGCATCTCCCTTTATAGTGATCTATGGGGAGAAAGGTGACAGTGGTAAACGACAACTAAACAGGTTACACATACCATCATCTCCAGAGAAACACAATTTTTACAAAAATCAGGTAAATTTTAACTCTTATTTTCAAGATCACGCTTGGGATAAGGGTCACCTTAAATATTGTATAGCAGTTGTAAAAGGTTTTGCTTTTCTTCATAGGTGAATATGTTTTCAATTGAAGCTGTGGACTTGATGAGACCAAACAAGCTGCTCCTGGGTCACAATGCAAAAGGTTATGGTGCAGGTTGGTTTGTGGAAGAAATCAACATCAAGGAAGATATTCATTCTCAAACACAATTTGTTTTTCCTTGCCAGAGGTCAGTATCCTAAAGTGGATGCTTAAAAATTTGATAAGTTGGATAAGAAAGATAAGGATGGTAGTTAAGAGAGAATAATTGGTGTGATGATAATCCTGATATACACATTTAATCTAAACTAGATGGTTTGATGATGGCGTCGAAGATGGAAAATTGGAACGGGAGATTATGTTATTGGGAGAAGTAGAATGCAATGACAATTCAACAAGTAAAGGAAATTGGAAAGTTTCAGTAAGAACTAACATGAAGTCATCGGATGATATGTCATCTCCTGTAACACTCATTGTGTATGACAGCAGAGGGCAGTATTCCTGCCATGCCTTTCTAAAAGGTGAGGAAAAGGACAAGAAGTTGTTTGATCCTGGTACTGAAGATAATTTTAAGGTAATAACAACTTTGTTTATTGAGAACCGACTGTGATACTGTCAAATATGTCTTAGATCTTAGGTATATGCTAGAAGTTATTTGCAAACAAATTATTTATATTTCAAAATAAATAAATAAATTGATTTCTGACATACAGTTAGTCCCCAAGCAAATTGTTTTTTTACTTTGAGAGGAAGTCTCAACTAAAATATTCTCTATAAAACAGTGCCTGCTGCATATTTTTTTTTAATCTAGAAGAAATTGCATGGATTCATCTATCTATTTTATGGTCATAAGAGACAGCTAACTGTACATTCAATTCCTTTCTTAGAAACAAATACATTTTTTTTTTTTACTTTATTACCTGTGTACCTATTTGCAGTCTGAGAGACAAATTGAGTGGTCATCTTTTTGTCACCATCATTTCACATACATCAACAAACATCTATGTACTTCCTGACACACGCATGAGTTTAGTTTTACATTGAAAGAGTCCTTTTATTATTATTATAACATTGTTCTTTGAATACTAAATACTAAGCTGTCTGCTATTTGCTGAATATAATGTTGTATATTATTTAATTTATATTTTAGATAAATGTTGGTAACATTGGAACTATTAGTAAAGTTAGAGTTGAAGTGAATCAGTCTCCAATCGACCCAAAACTTTATGTTGAGTGGGTAAGTGCAAATATACACATTCTTTGGTTTTATTAGCTTACATTTGTTTGCATGATCTCAGATAGTAGAAATAAATAATATTTAACTTTTGTACATTTACAGATAAAAATGGTTAATGACCAGACAGATGAAAATTTGAAATTTAACTTTGATTCACGGATAAAAATGAGCAAAGAGGCTGCAGTTGTAAGAGGTGACACTATTGTAAAACAAGGTATTTGAATTAATATGTACATACCAAATCAAACAGTGAGTAACACAATAACACGTCCAGTCTAAGATGACTGCACATAATTTGAAACTTAAACTCTATTTGTTTTCAACCTTAGTTTTAATATACAAAGTACAATGCCACACTGGAGACAAAGAAAATGCTGGAACAGAAGCAACTCAAATATATTTGACAATAATGGGAAGTAATGGTGACACTGGTCGACGACTACTAATGGATTCAAACAATTTTGAAATGTTCAAAAAAGATCAGGTTAGAAAAGTATCTACAATATAACTGGAAATTATTAGGATATCTGTATTTTCAATTTTAGCAAATGGCCATGTAGCACATAATTAATAACACTACTAATAGTATTAAGAAATAAAATATACGTTGATAACTTTGAAATAGAGTCAGTATCAGTTGGTAAAATACATACTGTACAATCAAAGTAGAGAATGAAAAAATAAATACAAAATATCATTACAATCTTTTACTAGGTTGATAACTTTGAAATAGAGGCGGTATCAGTTGGTAAAATACATACAATCAAAGTAGAGAATGAACACAATGACCCATGGCTTCTGGAACAAGTAATAATCAAACAAGAAGATGAGAATAAAGTTATAAGATTTGATTGTTCAAGTTGGATTGGAGAAGATCAACAAGACGCTGATAATGATAGTGAAAATGAACTTATTGAACCTATCAAGTCATTTTTTGCTCAAGGTATTTCACAACACTGTGTGCAGACTGTCTTGTGTGTGATTGCATGATTTTTAATAGGTTGTCAAAAGTCAGAAAATAAAAATGTAGTCATTTGCATTGTTGTGCATAATATTGTTTACATTTCTGTGGTCATTGCATAATATGAAACAACTACATTATTGTCTTTATCAAACCATACCTTTCTTCTCAGTGAAATACAAATCTGTGTACAATAAATTTAAACTATCTTCATAATTTTTCTTAGAAAACTGGAAATGCTTTGTAACAACAAGTGACATTAATGATTGTGGAATGGATAAGGAGGTTCAATTGATTGCGTATGGTCAAAATGGAAAATCAAACACAATGCTTCTTGAAAATGGCAATAATGACAATTATCAACGAGGAAAAACAGCAGAATTTAAGGTTAATTACAGCACCAGTACAGTACATATGGATTTACTGGAGTTAGGGTTACCCTAACCAGTACAGTACATATGGATTTACTGCTGGAGTTCTTTCGTTGTTTATTTCAATCATTTTCATTTCTTTTTATAGGTGAATCCAGGCACATGGTTTGGGGATTTGGTTAAGATACGAGTAGCAGTCATAGATATAGATGAATCTGGTGAACAAACAGTGAATCAAACGGTGTCATGGCATCTTAACAAGGTACTTATTCAAGTTTATTCATAATAACAATTTTCACTGTTAATTATTCAAGTTTATTCATAATAACAACTTTCACTGTGGTACTTATTCAAGTTTATTCATAACAACAACTTTTACTTTGGTACTTATTCAAGTTTATTCATAATATTACAACTTTCACTTTGGTACATATTCAAGTTTATTCATAACAACAACTTTTACTTTGGTACTTATTCAAGTTTATTCATAACAACAACTTTTACTTTGGTACTTATTCAAGTTTATTCATAATAACAACTTTCACTTTGGTACATATTCAAGTTTATTCATAACAACAACTTTTACTTTGGTACTTATTCAAGTTTATTCATAATCAACTTTCACTGTGGTACTTATTCAAGTTTATTCATAACAACAACTTTTACTTTGGTACTTATTCAAGTTTATTCATAATAACAACTTTCACTTTGGTACTTATTCAAGTTTATTCATAACAACAACTTTTACTTTGGTACTTATTCAAGTTTATTCATAATAACAACTTTCACTGTGGTACTTATTTAAGTTTATTCATAATAACAACTTTCACTTTGGTACTTATTCAAGTTTATTCATAATAACAACTTTTACTTTGGTACTTATTCAAGTTTATTCATAACAACAACTTTTACTTTGGTACTTATTTAAGTTTACTCAAAATAACAACTTTCACTGTGGTACATAGTCAAGTTTATTCATAATAACAACTTTTACTTTAGTACTTATTCAAGTTTATTCATAATAACAACTTTCACTGTGGTACATATTCAAGTTTATTCATAATAACAACTTTTACTTTGGTACTTATTCAAGTTTATTCATAATAACAACTTTTACTTTGGTACTTATTCAAGTTTATTCATAATAACAACTTTCACTGTGGTACTTATTCAAGTTTATTCATAATAACAACTTTCACTGTGGTACTTATTCAAGTTTAGTCATAATAACAACTTTCACTGTGGTACTTATTCAAGTTTATTCATAATAACAACTTTCACTGTGGTACTTATTTAAGTTTATTCATAATAACAACTTTCACTGTGGTACTTATTCAAGTTTATTCATGATAACAACTTTCACTGTGGTACTTATTTAAGTTTATTCATAATAACAACTTTCACTGTGGTACTTATTCAAGTTTATTCATGATAACAACTTTCACTGTGGTACTTATTCAACTTTATTCATAATAACAACTTTCAATGTAAACTGAATTTGGCTAGGACATGATTGACACATAACTAGCAGCATTTGAATTTACTTTCCTTAACAAATGTTTTTTCTTGCTTCTGAATTTAGGTGGAGATTTTGGATGAGGGCTCTGATAAAAAGCACATATTTGAGTTCAACAAATGGTTTTCAAAAACAGAGGAAAAAAGTGATGTCATCAATGAATTACCAGCTTTGATAAAGAATAATAATCCTTTACCATTGGTGGAATACAAACTAACTTTTCACACAGGGTATGATAAACAATCTGCAACAGATTCTAATGTGTTGGTCACTATATTTGGTTCAAATGGAGACACCGGTTCAAGACAACTTTTGACAACTATAGATGGAGGAGATCAATTTGATAAACCAGATAAGGTAAAGATCTGTCTCTAAAATAGCATTTTAATCTAGAACGTAATTTTATTAGGTGATCATTTAGAATAAAATGATCACCTATTGTTATTGTATGAAATCTTTGTTATTGGTTATCCGCCTCAAGCGGATAACCTTTGTTATTGTAGTGTTACTTTTTTTTTTTATTATTCTTCTTTCTTTCTCGGATTTTGTGCACGCGTTTTCTCTTTAACGTGTTAACATAACATGTTGTAACTTCGTCAACATATAGACATTTAACTGAAGATGTACTGCCAAGCTTTTTGACAATGTCAGATCCGCGTAGCGTAAGTTACGCGCGATTTTTTGAAAATCTTAAATCGGTCATAACTTCGAAACCGATAAATATTTTTTAACGAAATTTTCAGCCACGTTTTCTTCACATCAATAGCTAACTTTTGGAATGTTTAACAAATTTTTGGAGATTAGAAAGTTTTCGCATAAATTGCGTTTGAAATATTTTACTCTTCTTATTTTGTGCACGCTGTTTCTCTTCAACGTGTAAACATAATATGTTGTAACTTGTTCAGCATTTAGACATTTTACTGAAGTTGTCCAGCCAAGCTTTTTGACGATGTCAGAGCCGCGTAGCGTAAGTTACGCGTGATTTTCTGAAAATCTTAAATCGGTTATAACTTCGAAACAAATGAATATTTTTTAACGTCATTTTCAGCCACGTTTGCTTCACATCAATAGTTAACTTTTTTAACGCTACCGCAATTTGTATCATTAGAAAGTGCGCGCGTAAATGGCGTTTGAAATTTTAAAATGCTTCAAATCAATTTCTGATTAAATTAGAGCACGATTCAGGTCATTTTAAGCGTTTAAAAAATTGCCACTGGTGCGCACATTTTTACGCGCGCACGGCGCAGGGAACACGTTTGAGCCTTTCTTTTACACGATTTGTGTTTTTAAATCTTCGGTTAACAATTTTACGTTATTTTATTCACTTTTCAACTTGAAATGGCGTTCTACGAGCACGTTAAACATGATAGGTTGCGCACGAAAACATGATAGGTTGCGCACGAAAACGTCAACAAATTGTGAAAATGTTGCAAAATATGTCTACTTTTAAAAATGAAACAGTTCATCAGAATGCAAGGTTACCCCCATTTTTTATTTTATTTTCTTGCAGTGTATGAATCATAGGTGTGATTTATTATAGTCTTGAATGTTAAAAAGTGTTTGATGGCTACATTATTTGCATATTAAATGTAATTTTTGAAATAATTATCATCAAACAAACATAAACATATTCAAAGAGCAAAACAATAAACATAACGTTTATCTTTTTTCTTTACATGTTAATATATAAAACTTGAAAGTATGCACTTTCATAATATGTAACTGTTTAAAATTTGTGAAGATTTCATCATAGTAAAAATTATGATTTAAGTTCATTATGTAATAATCAACTTGCATCGAGGGGGTTCACGACATACCGATTGAACGAGGATTCTTTCTTCGGATTTTCTTCAGCAGGTGCTCATATGGCTCGATGTGTAGTGCAACCGACTTTGGTATCAGATGTACCGGGTTCGAGTCCCGTCACGGGAAAACAATTAATTAAAAGGGTTTAGTTGGTTATTACACTGAGAGGGCAGTTTTAATTTTGAATAGCCTACTTTTTTTGGAAAAGTCATAACTTGGAAGTACTTGAATACGCAAGATACGCTTTGTTGCTGGCGGATAACCAAACTCGTCCTCAAGTGACGAGTTTAAGATCTAGTTATTTATTACTTTCTGTACAGATTTTGTGTAACAGATATCTCAAAAAGTTTAATGTCAATGATTACCAAAATTTCACAATGTCTTTCAAATACTTTAACTTAGTTCTAATAAGCTTTTCAGCGTGATCACTCAACCGTGACGTAATTTATACGCCATTTTGTGAAATCACATTATCAATCATATCTCCATAATTAATTATCACATATTAATGTAATTCACTAAACGTAAACTTCAGATCAAGTGTAAAAATATTAGCAAATAAAAACGCACGCACACGTAGGGTCATGCGCATGAAATCGCGCTTTAAAAATTTAAAAACCTCAAAATTAAGTTTTGATCAATTTAGAGCATGAATTAGGCCATTTGCGTGTTTCAAAAAATTACTGCGCAAAAAATTTTTTTTGCGCGCGCGATACTTAAAAAGCGTAAAAAATACGAATTTTTTTTACAAATCGCATTCTACTCACCATCTTTAGTACATTCACCAAATTTGAGTCAGTTCCGATATAAAATAACGCTATACGAGCAGGTTCAAAATGACAAAATGCGCAAATTAATTGCATCAAAGTGTTGAAAATGGTGAAAATAAGGCATTTTAAAAATGAAAATAATTCTTCAGAATGCACGATGACCCCCAATTTTTTTTAATTATTCTGGAAGCCATTGAGTTCTAGATATAAATTCATGTACACATTTGACGTACAAAATGTTGTGAGGTCACCAAATGGCCACTCGAATTAAAAAATTAGGTTTTTTTCTCTTTTGTCATAGATTATCACATTCAACTGAGCGCATCTCGGTTATTTTGTGCCCGATTTTCGATAATTCTTTTGTATATGATTGCTCAATTAATAATCTTATCTTTCTCATGAGTTGTCTAAATTTTAATTTTGAATACGTCATCACGCGTAAAAACTTGAATAACGTAGGTCGTGTAATTTCACCTACACCATACATTTGAATATCTTACAGCTCTTCCGAATTAAATTTGACCTTGATGATTATAATTTATTATGAAAGCTGATGAAATGTAGATATGAATTCATATAAAAATTAAGCCTATCGGATGTTTTGATGTTATGAAATGGCCAGTTGAAGTTAAAAAGTAGTTTTTTTCTCTCTTTCGTCAAATTTATACAAATTTCAAAGAGTGCGCAGTGCGCTTCTACGTGTCACATTCTCTTCCAATCCTTATATTTATTTGCTCAATTCATTATCTTTTGAAATTGTCATCTTCGAGTTTATTTTGATAATTCCATCATACCAAAAAATTATAACATGATGTGTGTCCCGTAATTTCACCTATACTACACTGTATATAGATATACAGTATATACTGTATATTGTATATGGCATATAATAGGCACAACTCAACACTATAAACATATAATAGGATGGAATGTATCATCATTTTCCGATCGTATGATAACGTACGTGCATGTTTAAAACAAATTATTTTCAGTAATTAATTAATTAATGTCAATAAAATGATAAAAATGATCACCTATAATTCGTCAAAGTGACGAATTAAATTCTAGTTATATATAAATTAATTATTTGTTTTATATTTTTCTCTCTCTTTGTGGAAAACCCATTTTTTTTCAGAATGATTCATTTCTGTTTGAGGCAGTGACAGTTGGAAAAATAAAGCATGTATTGATTGAAAAAGGTCCAGGAAAGCCGTGGCAACTAGAGAAACTAATTGTGAAAGAAGGTCAATATTCAAATGAGGAAATGATTTTTAAATGCAATAAGTATGTATTTATTATTTTACAGAATTACTAATTTAAATTTAATATTATATCATGACTGATCTGTTTATTTATAAAATTGTATATATTTTTATTGATTGATTGTTCATTTACATGATCAACACGGCCATTTTGTTTCTTATATAAATATCAAACAGTTCTTGTTTTGGATAGTTTATTGTTCACTCATAGAAATGGTGAAATATCTACCACCAATCATCATTACCTTAAGATTTTGAGAAAACATTATAGCAATGTATACTTAACTGATTTTTATTTATTAATAATTATAACAGATGGATTGGGAGCTCAGAATTACCTGAAGACAATTCAAACATTTATCTGGAAGAGTATCAAGTGCAATCCAGTCTCTTTGTAGATACAGAGATTGTTGAAGCCAAGCCACAAACAAGTAAGATCTATATCTTTCAGGTTTTTTTTAAATATTTACCCAAAAATAAGTTATAAACATATATAAAACATACTATATCAAGGGAAGGGCTATATATATATATATAGTAATAATGTAACTATATACCCACAGCATTGTCATTTTTTTTCAGTAATTTGCCTTTGGATTTATATATATATATATATATATATATATATAGTAATAATGTAACTATATATATATATTATATATATATATATATATATATATATATATATATATATATAAATCATACTGTAAATTATAGAAACAGTGCTCATATTCGGAACATGATCTCATAATCGCGTCGAGCATAGCTCATTGGCGAAAGTTCCGTATTTTTTAGTTGTATGAAAAAATGTCTCTGGCTGGATTCGAACCTGCAACCTCTCGCTTACAGGGCGAGTATCATACCACTAGACCACAGAGCCATATATGGTATTATCACAGATTTTCACCCACCAGATACATTCTCTCATACAACAAACGCCCTCACAATCAGTGGATCAGGCTTAACAAGTCAGATTAAATTCCAACTTTAATTCGCAACGGTTTTTAAATAATATTGTGTATATGTAAATCAATGATGTTGCGTAGCACTGTGTAAATTATATATAAATCATACTGTAAATTATAGAAACAGTGCTCATATTCGGAACATGATCTCATAATCGCGTTGATTGTGAGGGCGTTTGTTGTATGAGAGAATGTATCTGGTGGGTGAAAATCTGTGATAATACCATATATGGCTCTGTGGTCTAGTGGTATGATACTCGCCCTGTAAGCGAGAGGTTGCAGGTTCGAATCCAGCCAGACATTTTTTCATACAACTAAAAAATACGGAACTTTCGCCAATGAGCTATGCTCGACGCGATTATGAGATCATGTTCCGAATATGAGCACTGTTTCTATAATTTACAGTATGATTTATATATAATTTACACAGTGCTACGCAACATCATTGATTTACATATACACAATATTATTTAAAAACCGTTGCGAATTAAAGTTGGAATTTAATCTGACTTGTTAAGCCTCCACTGATTGTGAGGGCGTTTGTTGTATGAGAGAATGTATCTGGTGGGTGAAAATCTGTGATAATACCATATATGGCTCTGTGGTCTAGTGGTATGATACTCGCCCTGTAAGCGAGAGGTTGCAGGTTCGAATCCAGCCAGAGACATTTTTTCATACAACTAAAAAATACGGAACTTTCGCCAATGAGCTATGCTCGACGCGATTATGAGATCATGTTCCGAATATGAGCACTGTTTCTATAATTTACAGTATGATTTATATATATATATATATATATAGTAATAATGTAACTATATATATATATGGCACTAACATATAGAATTGATAATCTTTAAAAAAAAAAGATATCAAAACATAGTTCATAATGTCATTTTAGCTGTCAAAATCGTGCCATTGATACTTGGTTATTAACATTATTTTGTAGATGGTAACTGGAAGTTAATTGTAACTACTGGAGAGAGTTCCGAATTAAAAGAAATTGGTAAAATGACTTTGACTGTAATTGGTACTGAGTCATGTTCTGAAGCAGAAATGTTAGGTCAAGACAGACAAACCAAATTCCAACCAGGAACAACAGATGAATTTGATGTATGTATTTACATGTTCATTTGTATGTTAAAACAATAAGAAAAATGATTTATCATCGTAATCATATGTTAATTTGATATACTAGATGGTACGCTCGCTTCGCCCATCTAGGTCGTGTCCACAGATGGTTCTCGAATACACAATAATTTCAGCTTAAAAAAACAGGCGATTTCAAATGTACGTAACGCAGGACTATAGTACATTGTCGTTTACAGAGACGAATAAATAGACACGATGATTTATGTTAAATTAGCACCCTGGGAATTAGGCCTTGACTTAAAAAAATGAGTCCAAATTTTTTATTTGAACTCATTTAAACAAACCCAATTTGTGTTTAGTATATAACATTAGAGTTGAGGGATGGGGAAGAGGATGGGAAGAAAAATTTTAAAATATATTCTCTATCCACTTAGTAACGAAATATTGTTTTAAATGTTGTATAGGCCTATTAATAATATACCACTAAACACAGTAAAACATTTACGATTTATAATACTTTTTTAAAACTGTCCCTGTTATAGTAGTCAATTGAAATAGTAAAGTACATGTAACGATACACCACTGCGACGTTTATATTTTTTATAATTTAATTAATTAATACAAACGTTGAGAAGCAACTGTCAGTAATCTAACCACAGTCACAGTAATAAATGTTCTTTGTATATTTTGTTTATATATCGTAACCACATTCACAGTAAGACAATTTCTATTCAAATGGCGACCAAAAATGGTTAATACATACAGTATTTACAATATTGTCAAAGTATTGCAATACTATATATAAGTTTTATTCTCCAAGGCCCATAAATTTATCGACTTGTGTTAAACCAAAGGCTCATAAATTTACCTACAAACTGGGAGATTGGAATGCTCCGTTCATCGCAAATCAATGCATTTGCATAAACGTATATTAAATCTATCAAAATAGTATTTTTTAAAGAAAATCGGCCTGTCTTCAACATTATGATACTGTACTCGAGCTGTTCAACCGGTTTTCAGCTATTAACAACAATTATCGTAGGAGGAGATAGGAAAATGCGAAGTATCCTCGTATTATTGTGTGCAGGTATTTTTTCATGAGCACATCCATTAGACAGTGTATACCACGATCGGAAAACACCCCTATTTGGGGCAAATTGTTGAACCTAAATTCGTTTTAATTGTCAATAACTAATTATCTAACTAAATTTAATTAGTAAACAGGGTTACATCAGGTGGTTAAAATCAGTACCCAGATTCTAACCAACTTTATATACCATCGAGTAAACATTCTAGAAATAACACGTGATTTACCGAATTTTGCCCTTACGTAAAATAGATACCTAAAAAACAAACAACTAAAATTATTTTAACCTAAATTTGTGATTTTAATTTACTTTATTTATTTACACAAAAAATACATATGAAAATAAAATAATAATAATGATCATCAGTAACAACCAAAAAATAAACAACACTCTATCTTTGAAAAATAGTACTTCTTTCCATATTGTAGAGAATATATATTTTGTATTTACAAATTCAATTCAATTTCAGTTGTCATTTGAGGTTTTAACCAAATACTTATTATTTTCTTCTTCAGTAGTGTAAATTTATTCTTGTAATTTTAAGCATCACTTAAAGATGTATTGTCCCTTTGACTAATTCCAAAAAAAAAGAAAAAAAAAGATTTCGAAAAAAACGTGGGTCATTTTGAAGTATCATAATAGTTATTAACTTTCACCAAAAATTAGTCCAAAAAAAATCCTTTAACTGAAATACAGACGTTTTTTTGTTCCAGTCAAAGTTTTCGATCAAAACATATTTCATAATGCAACACGTTTGTTTGGCTACTCTGTATGCATTATCATAAAACTTCCACGCGATCTGTGTGAGAACACTTTCTCAACCCTGACGAGTTGTAAACAATCCTAATTAGCATCATGCATAATGCATACTCGTGGTTTGAAATCTTTGTTTACTTTCGCTCACAACGAATGTTTGGGTTTTTTTGGCTCAAATTTTCGACTTAAAGTGAATAACTTTAATATTACTTTGATATGGCCAGTTTAAATTTAAAATATTTTGACCTTCATTTTTTTGTGTTTCAAGGGACAATCTTTAAGCATCCTCCAAATTATTCTTTTTAATATCAGTTGTTATAATGACATTGGGCAAAGTCAATACAAGCATCCTTTGATTTATTTCTCATAGTTCAAAATATTTCCAAAAGGAAAAATATTTTTTTTTTTAAATTAGAGGATGAGGACAAGAAAAAAAGAATATCCATAATAAATGTTATTTTTTGCTTGTTGGCTTGTGATTTCTTAGATAATCTTGTTGGCTTGTGATTTCTTAGATCCTTTGAATTGATAATGCAATTTTTAAACATTATTTAGGTTTTGTTAAATAATATTGGCCGTATTTGGAAGTTACGATTGCAACTTGATGAAGAATCTTCCAAATCATGGTTTGTAGAAAAGGTAAGTGTAGAGGAAGTAGTAAAATGGTGTATAAAAGCTATAAATATTTAAAGAATATTGAAAGTAATAACATCTATGATTTGTTTGTGCCATAATAAAGCCTGAACTCAGTGGATCAGGTGATGGTCTATTGATGGACAGAATTTCACTATTTTCCATTTATATTGTGTATAATAGGATTTTATTACATTTGTAGATTAAAATGAAAGATCAAGACACTAATGAAGAATTTAGTGCAAGGTTGAATAAATGGGTTGGTGTGAATTCCGGAAACATTCTAGAGATTCCTGCAATTTGGCCAGAGCTTGAGGAACCTCAAGGTAATTAGATGCAGGAATTATCTCAATGGTCAAAGTTAGAAAGTAAAAGTCAAAAGATGCAGGGATTATCTCAATGGTCAAAGTTAGAAAGAATATGTCATAGATGCAGGAATTATCTCAATGGTCAAAGTTAGAAAGTATAAGTCAAAAGATGCAGGTTATCTCAATGGTCAAAGTTAGAAAGAATATGTCATAGATGCAGGAATTATCTCAATGGTCAAAGTTAGAAAGTATAAGTCAAAAGATGCAGGTTATCTCAATGGTCAAAGTTTGACTGTATAAGTCAAAAGATGCAGGGATTATCTCAATAGTTAAAGTTAGAAAGTATAAGTCATAAGATGTAGAAATTATCTCAATGGTCAAAGTTTGACTGTATAAGTCAAAAGATGCAGGAATTATCTCCATGGTCAAAGTTAGATGGAATACATTCATGCAATATGACTGAAGAGAAAGAAAGTATAAGTCATAAGATGCAGGAATTATCTCCATGGTCAAAGTTAGATGGAATACATTCATGCAACATGACTGAAGAGAAAGAAAGTATAAGTCATAAGATGCAGGAATTATCTCCATGGTCAAAGTTAGATGGAATACATTCATGCAATATGACTGAAGAGAAAGAAAGTATAAGTCATAAGATGCAGGAATTATCTCCATGGTCAAAGTTAGATGGAATACATTCATGCAATATGACTGAAGAGAAAGAAAGTATAAGTCATAAGATGCAGGAATTATCTCCATGGTCAAAGTTAGATGGAATACATTCATGCAATATGACTGAAGAGAAAGAAAGTATAAGTCATAAGATGCAGGAATTATCTCCATGGTCAAAGTTAGATGGAATACATTCATGCAATATGACTGAAGAGAAAGAAAGTATAAGTCAAAAGATGCAGGAATTATCTCCATGGTCAAAGTTAGATGGAATACATTCATGCAATATGACTGAAGAGAAAGAAAGTATAAATTCAAAACTTTAATGATCTGTAAAATATTGTTGACATTCTTAATTTTGGTAAAAGTAAGCTTTAAGGTTAGGTTAAGAACCTAAGCAAACCTTACCTACATGAGCTGTCAACATGTGTTATTGCTACTATGTATGGATAATATTATTACTGTCAACCTTATTGATTTAGTTATTGAGTACAAAATAGAAGTAAAAACTGGTAATGAAGAAGGAAGTGATCAAACAGAAAATGCCTACGTTACCATTTATGGAGACAAAGGAGATACGGGAAAAAGATATTTCTTTAACAATCTGGAAGATCAATCTAAATTTCAGAAAGACCAAGTAAGATTATACCTTTTCATTCATCAAAATATTTGTCTCAAAATTAAAGAAGAAAATAATAATAACAAATCATCATTTTACATAAACAGTAATAAATGGTTAATTTTTCCAACAGACAGACACATTTATTATAGAAGCAGTCTCTGTTGGTGATCTTACTAAGTGTGTCATAGGTCACGATGGAAAAGCATGGTTGTTATCAAATGTCAAGATTACCAATGACTCCACAAAGGAATATGTGTTTCAGTGTAACAAGTACGTATTTGGAAATGTATTAATCAGTAGATAATTAATCCTTTATTAATGCTAATATTTGTTTATTTACACTATTAAAAGTGCAATGTCTAACCATCTTCAATATCTCTCAGGTGGCTTACAGCAAATGATGGAGATAAAGCAGAACAGCTCTTAACCATTGAAGCTGTTCAAGAAGATGACAAAGAAAGTGCTGAGGATACTGATAAGAAAAGTGACAAAGATGATCAAAATGATGACGAAAAGGAAGATGATGACAAAAACAACGATGATGAAAACAAAGATGATGATGATGAGGATGGCAAAAATAGTGATGATGACAAAAATGGTGATGATGATGCCAAAAATGGTGATGATGATGGCAAGGATGATAAGGATAATGGAAATAATGACAATTAATAGATCATAAAGGACAACAGTGCTGAGCTTGCAGAATCGATCAGTTGCCCTAGCTTAATCCAAAAATGTGCGTAATGCAACTAACGATCTAATGCTTCAAAGTGTGTTTCTCACATTTTGTCTATTTTAATCGTTTTATAGTACTACAGTATTATAGTTGTAGGATTGTTTAGTAACAATTTGTATAGTCCGTTGTACATAACCATTTGACAAGTAAAACCAGTATTGAACAAATCATTATAATACAATTTGTACAGTAGTCTCTTACATGCTGTACTATATGTTACCAAAGAAACTGTTTAGTAGGTTTTTAATCTCAAACATTAAAACCATATTCAGCACACATGGATCATGTTCTAGTATGTAAGACCTACTAAGTTCATGTATGTACTTGGAAAACACTTCAGTCGGAGGATGAGGCTATGAGTTTCACAAGACAAGATGACACAGATGTCATTCATGTCTCTTTTCATCCAAACAGGTGTTGTGCCTTCCTGCATTTTTTTCAGTTGGTACTAATATATAGTTTGTGGATTTATTTATAGTCTTTAGCTGTAAATCACTGAATAGTAGTAGAGAACCTAGACATTACATAATAGTAATTTATGTACAGTAGCAACATTTTCTCACAAATATAATAGTATTGAATTATTATGGTATGTTGATGTAAATAACCAGTATTGTTAATCGATCAAACTAAATGTTAAAAAACCAGAAACGAAATACATTAAACCTTAGAGGACACTTTCCCGTGAAACAACGAGAAGAAGTAACCCCTTATGGGAACAATGGTTCTCCTTTAGTCATAATACTTTTTTTTTCATTATGTTAGATCAAAGTCTAAGTGTTAATTGAGTGATATAATATGGTTTCTCCCTTTCTTGGGGTTATGAAACAACCCTGAAAGAGTGGAATTCTACGTAAAACACTAAAATAAAACAGTTTTGGTCACATCGTTAGTTGTGGTTCCCTTATAGAGTCAAAGTTATTATTGTATCAAGACACTCTGGATACTTCTCTCTTTCCTGTAGTCATGAAACAACCCGGAAAGAGTGGAATTCCACGTAAAACACTAAAATAAAACAGTTTTAGTCGACTCGTTAGTTGTTGTTTCCTTTAGAGTCCAAGTTATTATTGTATCAAGACACTCTGGATGCTTCTTTCTTTCCTGTAGTCATGAAACAACCCGGAAAGAGTGGAATTCCACGTAAAACACTAAAATAAAACTATTTTAGTCACATCGTTAGTTGTTGTTTCCTTTAGAGTCCAAGTTATTATTGTATCAAGACACTCTGGATGCTTCTTTCTTTCCTGTAGTCATGAAACAACCCGGAAAGAGTGTCCACGTAAAAATTTAACACAAGTACAAACAAGTCAGACCATTTTTTTTCTTTAAAGTTCAAGTTATTATATAATATACAAAGGCACTCTGGATGTCTCTTCCTTTATCCGGAGCGTATGCGGGGTGAGGACGCACACCAAAAAAGCAACACTTGTCCAAAGGGTCCACTTGTTTAGACCTAGGCCGGACATTTTAAAGGAATAGTGCAATTTATGAGGACATGCATCTCAATTTTTAAAATGTTCATGTTTGTGAAGTTGGTTACTAGTTCCTAAGTTCCTTATTCAAATTCAATTAAAGGGACAGTCACAAATATTTTTTAAAACAGATTTTAATACGTAATAACTGTCTAATTGAGTTGTTATTGCATCAACATGTTAGCCTTGACCGGTTCTACTTCTTCCGGTCAAAGTTCAATAACATTTTATGCATTTACGCCCTCTACGGCGAATATGTAACTAGCTTTTACGAACGTTATAACCCTTGTTCTACTTAATATTTTCAAAATATTTTGGTATAGATCGATGACATTTTTGTATCTACGCCCTCTACGGCGAATAAGTAACTGGCTTTTACGAACGTTATAACACTTGACCTACTTAATTTTTTGGTAGAGTAGGTGAAGGGTCATCGATCTATACCAAAATATTTTGAAAATATTAAGTAGATCAAGTGTTATACGTTCGTAAAAGCTAGTTACTTATTCGCCGTAGAGGGCGTAAATGCATAAAATGTTATTGAACTTTGACCGGAAGAAGTAGAGGAGGTCAAGGCTAACATGTTGATGCAATAACAACTCAATTAGACAGTTATTACGTGTTAAAATCTGTTTTTAAAAATATTTGTGACTGTCCCTTTAATTGAATTTGAATAAGGAACTAGGAACTATAGTAACCATGAACTTCACAGACATAAAATGTTCTTAGCTGAGTCAAGTGCACTTAGTTGCCAAAGTGCGAGCCATGAGAGGCAAGCTCTGTCGAGTGAGTGTTGTGCACGTCGATAACACGAATGTCATGAGTTCGGATCCGATGAAAAGCTAATGCATGTTAGTGGCCACAACTGTGCCATTGTGTCCATTGAACACATACAATTTTGTTTATGTCCACATTTACTTAATTCTTTTTCTTGTATGGATTGTCACTATGAGGAGGGCGACGGTGACGGACTTGTCTCAGTAGTCAGCTATGTCGTCCCTCGACCAAATTATATTCTTTGTTGGTTTTTTTGTTATTTGTTTTGTGTGTGTGTATTTCATAATTTTATTCTGTTGAAATACCGTGGTCGCATGAATTGCATGCATTCCATGCCTCGCTGGCTCGCACATTGCTCTTACTTGTTTTACTTGTAATCCCTCATAATTGGAGACATGTCATTTCAAATTACTGGGCTAGCGGAGCTATATTTTTTCAAAATAGTCTTAACTCATCCCCCAATCATGGTACGTTGGATTGAGGTATTGAAGACTCTTAATTAGGCTGCTATTCGTTTCATATTATCAAATTAAATTTGAACAAGAGTTGAGTTTTATGTCCAAAAAAGAACTTATACAGTAGTTAGATTGCATCACAAATTAGACTTTCGTACAGACGTCCTGTGGTTGAAACCTTGTCGACCATAATTTAATATGGTACCGATATGGTATTAAAGTTCTGACCGGCTATAATAAGTCTTTTAAAAAATACTTTAAAAATACCTCTTATTATTAAATTTAATTAATGTATAAACGCTTTACAGTAAAATAAATTATCGTGTTACAATTTTAATTTTTAACATAATTATAATTATTCTAAAAGATAATATTTGAATCTAAGCCTATATAGGCCTAGATGGTAATATTTTAATAGGTGTGTGTGTTCTGCCATTTTAGCAAAATAGGATCGTCGTCGTATCGAAAAAGTAATTATAAATTGTATGCAATGGCAAAGAAAACCTATGATTTGTTGTTTAAACTTCTACTTATTGGAGATTCTGGTGTAGGAAAAACGTGTATATTGTTCAGGTTTTCAGACGACACCTTTAACACGACGTTTATATCAACTATAGGTAAGGTTCCTATCTCTTTTTCTAGGCCCAGTTTTTAGTAAGAAGGCTAGCCTAGATAAGCGGAGAGGTAGGGTGGAAAAGACATAAAGTACGTCGTATAGCGAGGCGATCACGCCCTTACCTCAACGTTTTCCGACTGGCAATCAAGTACTGTATACGAACAAAATGAGAACTCTTTGCCACTACAAAATCATTTGAATTGGTAAAACAATCAACAATATAGCCTACAAATTGTTTTTAATTTTTAAAATAATTATTTTTTAGTTAGGCCGCTAGCCTATAAATAATACTAATAGTAGATAGGCTTAGTTAGGGCCTAGTAGAGGCCTAGCTATGGCCGACCTATCTAAGGAGGGTTCACCTAAGGCTAGGCTAGATTGTACTACTATCTAGACAGGCCATCACCACATTACATTGCTTTTAGATACAGTGTTTACGTCTTATGGTATCGTTAGGTATCCTTAACGTTTGTAAATAAAAAGGTTTGTGAAACAAGTATGAATCTATCTAGATTTTAAATAAGTACTTCAAATTAAACTATTACCAGATTATGGTAGCGTATTAACTCATCATACAGTATTAGCGGAGTACAGTGAAAAATGTAATTAAAATGTAAAGCAAGTAATTCTTATTCGTTTATTGCAAATGGAATCAAATCAGCATACAAAAACATGCAAAAATAAATACTGACAATGAGATGCTACTAGTTACTGTCAGTTTTCATCTGAAGACATATTGCTGTCATTGAATGGTATCAGTTGACTTCACTGCTGGTGTGTAACTGGAGATCTACGTTTATAACATGTTATAAAATTTTTGATTTATATAACATTGAGCTATGTTATTGATTAAACTAACTGTATATTGTACAACATGTAGTATTCTTTAGAGCAGCGTTCAGCAAAAAACTTTTGTTTTGCGGCCTAAAATCCGTTTCCTGGGACCAAAGTGACTGTACACTAGTAGAGGCCAACCACACTGTGGTCAATGCGAAATCTAAAATGGTAGATGGGACACATAAATGAACTGAATCTGATGAACAGTAGAGGCCAATCACAATGTGGTCGACGCCAAATCTAAAATGGTAGACGGGACACAATAAGTGAACTGAATCTGATGAACAGTAGAGGCCAATCACAATGTGGTCGACGGCAAATCTAAAATGATAGACAGGACACAGTGAACTGAATCTGATGAACAGTAGAGGCCAATCACAATTTGGTCGATGCCAAGTCTAAAATGATAGACAGGACACATAAGTGAACTGAATCTGATGAACAGTAGAGGCCAATCACAATTTGGTCGACGGCAAATCTAAAATGGTAGACGGGACACAATAAGTGAACTAAATCTGATGAACAGTAGAGGCCAATCACAATTTGGTCGATGCCAAGTCTAAAATGATAGACAGGACACATAAGTGAACTGAATCTGATGAACAGTAGAGGCCAATCACAATTTGGTCGACGGCAAATCTAAAATGATAGACAGGACACATAAGTGAACTGAATCTGATGAACAGTAGAGGCCAATCACAATTTGGTCGATGCCAAGTCTAAAGTCTAAATACACTGACCCCTTCTATAGTTTATAGCTATCCAGTACACTGACCCCTTCTATAGTTAGCTATCCTGTACACTGACCCATTCTATAGTTAGCTATCCTGTACACTGACCCATTCTATAGTTTATAGCTATCCTGTACACTGACCCCTTCTATAGTTAGCTATCCTGTACACTGACCCCTTCTATAGTTTATAGCTATCCTGTACACTGACCCCTTCTATAGTTTATAGCTATCCTGTACACTGACCCCTTCTATAGTTTATAGCTATCCTGTACACTGACCCCTTCTATAGTTAGCTATTTATCCTGTACACTTACCCCTTCTATAGTTTATAGCTATCCTGTACACTGACCCCTTCTATAGTTTATAGCTATCCTGTACACTGACCCCTTCTATAGTTAGCTATTTATCCTGTACACTGACCCCTTCTATAGTTTATAGCTATCCTGTACACTGACCCCTTCTATAGTTTATAGCTATCCTGTACACTGACCCCTTCTATAGTTTATAGCTATCCTGTACACTGACCCCTTCTATAGTTTATAGCTATCCTGTACACTGACCCCTTCTATAGTTTATAGCTATCCTGTACACTGACCCCTTCTATAGTTTATAGCTATCCTGTACACTGACCCCTTCTATAGTTTATAGCTATCCTGTACACTGACCCCTTCTATAGTTTATAGCTATCCTGTACACTGACCCCTTCTATAGTTTATAGCTATCCTGTACACTGACCCCTTCTATAGTTTATAGCTATCCTGTACACTGACCCCTTCTATAGTTTATAGCTATCCTGTACACTGACCCATTCTATAGTTTATAGCTATCTTGTACACTGACCCCTTCTATAGTTTATAGCTATCCTGTACACTGACCCCTTCTATAGTTTATAGCTATCCTGTACACTGACCCCTTCTATAGTTTATAGCTATCCTGTACACTGACCCATTCTATAGTTTATAGCTATCCTGTACACTGACCCATTCTATAGTTTATAGCTATCTTGTACACTGACCCCTTCTATAGTTTATAGCTATCCTGTACACTGACCCCTTCTATAGTTTATAGCTATCCTGTACACTGACCCCTTCTATAGTTTATAGCTATCCTGTACACTGACCCATTCTATAGTTTATAGCTATCCTGTACACTGACCCATTCTATAGTTTATAGCTATCCTGTACACTGACCCATTCTATAGTTTATAGCTATCTTGTACACTGACCCCTTCTATAGTTTATAGCTATCCTGTACACTGACCCCTTCTATAGTTAAAAGCTATCCTGTACACTGACCCCTTCTATAGTTAAAAGCTATCCAGTACACTGACCCCTTCTATAGTTTATAGCTATCCTGTACACTGACCCCTTCTATAGTTTATAGCTATCCTGTACACTGACCCCTTCTATAGTTTATAGCTATCCTGTACACTGACCCCTTCTATAGTTTATAGCTATCCTGTACACTGACCCATTCTATAGTTTATAGCTATCCTCTGTACACTGACCCCTTCTATAGTTTATAGCTATCCTGTACACTGACCCCTTCTATAGTTTATAGCTATCCTGTACACTGACCCCTTCTATAGTTAAAAGCTATCCAGTACACTGACCCCTTCTATAGTTAAAAGCTATCCTGTACACTGACCCCTTCTATAGTTAAAAGCTATCCAGTACACTGACCCCTTCTATAGTTTATAGCTATCTTGTACACTGACCCCTTCTATAGTTTATAGCTATCAATTTTTTATCATTATTTTGAATACAGTAAACACAATTTTATGATCCTTGATTAATGTTTCCCTTCAGTTTCACTTATCTTCTTTACTATCCAGTGTAAAAAAACATATTCCATAAGAAGTTTGATTGATAGGTCTGTAGTGTTACCAGACTGTATCTGGCAAAGTGAATAAAAAATAGGTTAGGGCATGGAGATTTCTCCATAGTTAGGGTAATTCCAGGTTCTCTGAATTTATATATGTTTATTGATATTTAGTGTTTGGCGCCCTCTAACTTATGTTCTTGATAACTCTTTGCTTTCAGACCAAAGTTCTAAAGTACTATAGCTCTTACTCAAGTTGTGCCTTTGTGTGTAATTATAAGTACCAATTGCTTTCAAAATTCTATTCAAAATCTAACTGTACAGGTAGTAGTTTCCAATTCCCAATGTTTATATTCCAATACATTATTATCAATCATCAATAATTCGGAATGTGTTTTATATTTCATTTAAATTTGTGTAAGATGGACTGCTATAGAAAAGCATTAAAGGATGATACGGTTTACAATACTTCATGTCACTGGTCATCAATTAAATGACACAAGTTGACCTACTCATTCAGCTTTTTTAATTTTAATAGAGATTTTCATAAGAAGTTTTTCCATTGAAATTATATTCCCCTTTTTTTGTACTCTTTTTTTGTAATTTGTATTTTACCTGAATAATGAAATGAAAGGAAATACAGTAATGCCCAATCACCACAGATGAATCCATGTTGACCTTACACTTGGAGAATTTCTGTTTGTGATTTTTAAAAATACTTGCTTATCATTTTGTTCATTTCCTGTTCATAAGTTTCAGTTTTGATAGATACTGTACACTATTGTCTGCTGTCATATCATTATTAATATAACTTCAGTCTCGGCATTTTTATTCTGGCAATTGGTACTTAATGTCATAGGTTAACAGGATGAGGTAAATAAGGTCAGGGTCTTATTCCCATGTTGAGTGCAGAACCTGATAGAATTTGTTGGTGCGGAAGAAACTTTAACAATCGGAAGTTTTAAAGTTATGATCATATTTTGTGGAGTTGCTTTGCAGAATGTTAAAACAACGACTTCCTTATGGGAAAGGATTTGACAACAGTTTAATAATACTATAGTACTGTAGCTTTATCATATTAACTTTTGATGCTTGTAAAATGGTGGAGAAAGACAAGAACCGTAAAGATTATGATCATTTATTTAGATTTTTAATGGTAGGAGATTCAACTATTGGGAAATCCAGCTTAGTACGTCGATTTACAGAAAATGAGTTTAGCTTTGATTTTGTGGCTACAATTGGTATGTATAGTATTACAAAATATTATATCAATTTTCAATACACTTTGTAAAAATATAAAACTATTAATTATTAAATAAACAACAAACTAATACTGAAGTCAGTAGACAACTGTGCATGGTCTCATCCATTAAGATGCTGTTGCCCTGGTAACAATCACATTAATGTTTCCATACTTGAACTTAAATCTTTTTTTTTTTTACATGAATACAATATCAAGAATTTGCTGTACAATTAACATTAGTTAACAACTCCCTGGTTGTAGAACAGAGCCATTTAGAAAAAGTTTACATATATACAGTACTGAAATGAATCAATGTCATTGTCATATGACTCAACCAGTCTCAATTGGGTGTTACTGAACAAGTTTTATACTGGAGTACTATTTAGAAAATTAACTTTCAGATTCTACAGTATTTATGTAATAAAACGTTGTACTCTATAGTTGAATTTTATGTATTCTTGGCCAGCTAGACCTTGGTCTAGTATTTGATGTACTGTATATGGCGCTCTGGTCGTTTTTGGAAGGGCACCTTATAAATAAATATAGCAAAACAAAATGTCATGGCATACTGTATGACATGTCCTACAGTAAATTATGTGCTTGACCAGAATATTAGGCCTAAACTGTGTTAGGCCAACTAGACCTGGTCATACTACTGTAATAGCCTAACAAAATACCTGGCCAACATGTCCTACATTAAAGTATGTGCTTGACCAGAATATTAGGCCTAAACTGTGTTAAGGCCAACTAGACCTGGTCATACTACTGTAATAGCCTAACAAAATACCTGGCCAACATGTCCTACATTAAAATATGTGCTTGACCAGAATATTAGGCCTAAACTGTGTTAGGCCAACTAGACCTGGTCATACTACTGTAATAGCCTAACAAAATACCTGGCCAACATGTCCTACATTAAAGTACTGTATGTGCTTGACCAGAATATTAGGCCTAAACTGTGTTAGGCCAACTAGACCTGGTCATACTACTGTAAGTAATAGCCTAACAAAATACCTGGCCAACCTGTCCTACATTAAATTATGTGCTTGACCAGAATATTATTCCTAAGCTGTGTTAAGGCCAACTAGACCTGGTCATACTACTGTAAAATAGCCTAACAAAATACCTGGCCAACATGTCCTTACATTAAATTATGTGCTTGACCAGAATATTAGGCCTAAACTATGTTAGGCCAACTAGACCTGGTCATACTACTGTAATAGCCTAACAAAATACCTGGCCAACATGTCCTACAGTAAATAATACATGTCAAAGGTCAATAATTACATTCTAAGTACTGGAGTAATGAAATTTTGTATAAAACATGATTTAGTTGCTTTATTGACTTTCATTGTTAGTTTTACTTTCAAAACCAAAACAGATTTGTTTATGCGGATTTTCAATTAGTCTACACTAGAATACTATACAGATGAGATACTATCAGTCAAAATGTTAAAATAAAAATGATTTTAAGTTTGCTTGTGATTGGAGACTCAATAGTTGGAAAATCTAGCTTAATAATGAGATTTGTTGATAGACACTGTATAAACCCATTTACTACAATCGGTAAGTACAGTAACACAATGTGTGCATTTATGTACCCACAGGTTTTTAAAAATAAATGGAGGATGATACACAAATCTAAATAAATAAGACTTTTTATTGTTCAATATTTGTCTCATGCGGCCCACTATTAAAGACTACTGTATTAAATGTGATTCAAACGTGAACATTTGAGATTTTAGAGTCTCTGCTTTACATTTTAATTTCAAATATTAAATGGTTGGCTTTATTTTATGACAACTTACTTCCTGCTTTGTGTTGTTCAACAAAAAATTATGATTATACAGAGAGTATTGCTGTGTGTCCCTAGTCTAAATTATGATGATTATACAGAGAGTATTGCTGTGTGTCCCTAGTCTAAATTATGATGATTATACAGAGAGTATTGCTGTGTGTCCCTAGTCTAAATTATGATGATTATACAGAGAGTATTGCTGTGTGTCCCTAGTCTAAATTATGATGATTATACAGAGAGTATTGCTGTGTGTCCCTAGTCTAAATTAGGATGATTATACAGAGAGTATTGCTGTGTGTCCCTAGTCTAAATTATGATGATTATACAGAGAGTATTGCTGTGTGTCCCTAGTCTAAATTATGATGATTATACAGAGAGTATTGCTGTGTGTCCCTAGTCTAAATTATGATGATTATACAGAGAGTCACTAGTCTAATTAATTGTTTTTAATTTATTATTTGGAAAAAATGAAGCAGCAAACTAACAAAATGTGTTTTCCTATTTCCATTGATTTAAGTTATTGACTACAGTAGTGACATTTATAAATTTGACACCGTGTGTCAACTTATGGTATCTGTGGTGTATAGTGTTCAGACACAACGTTTACCAACGACACTGTGTGTCAACTCATGGTATCTGTGGTGTATAGTGTTCAGACACAACGTTTACCAACGACACTGTGTGTCAACTCATGGTATCTGTGGTGTATAGTGTTCAGACACAACGTTTACCAACGACACTGTGTGTCAACTCATGGTATCTTTGGTGTCTAGTGTTCAGACACAACGTTTACCAACGACACTGTGTGTCAACTCATGGTATCTTTGGTGTCTAGTGTTCAGACACAACATTTACCAACGACACTGTGTGTCAACTCATGGTATCTTTGGTGTCTAGTGTTCAGACACAGCGATTACCAACGACACTGTGTGTCAACTCATGGTATCTGTGGTGTATAGTGTTCAGACACAACGTACCAACGACACTGTGTGTCAACTCATGGTATCTTTGGTGTCTAGTGTTCAGACACAGCGATTACCAACGACACTGTGTGTCAACTCATGGTATCTTTGGTGTCTAGTGTTCAGACACAGCGATTACCACAAAGAAAGTAAAGTACACAGCAGCTTCAGAGTGGATTGCAGAATTTAAATTACATAATTTATTACTCATAAACATCCAATGTCAACATAATGATTTGATTATTATTATCTGCATGTTATTTTTAAGCTATGTACTATGTATGACACATGTAGTTGTTTCCTTCTAGCAAAATATAATCAGGATCTTCAAAAGTACTTATTTCCTGTATATCATCAAGTTTATTGGTGTTCCTACTGATAACACAATCAGTTCACTTTAAGAAACAGTATCCTGCTGTGGAGCTTTGTCATTTGATACCAAAATGAATGTAGTGCCTTCTATTGGCAGCCATGATGGCTACAACAGGTCATGTTGTTTGAAGTAGTAGAAATCTTCAAGTTCATGTGATATTATTTTAGGAAGCATTGTGCCCTGTGTTGTGCTATATTATTTTAGGAAGCATTGTGCCCTGTCTTGTGGATTTGTTACAATTTGGAACTCTTTTTTTGTGTGCAATGAGTTTGGATTCCAGTTTGTTTACACTGATGGATGATACAATTCCAACAATGGAGACAAATATTGAAATACTGTAAACAAGTAAATTTCAGTATGTATGATAATAGACAGAAGGGAAGTTTGACTTTCCAACTTAGCCGTGAGTGGGGTCAAAATTGTAGACCTTACGACAAACTCTTAAAATTAATAATTATTGGCGATTCAAGTGTTGGTAAATCTTGTATTCTTGATCGATTTAGCCGGGATATTTTCCGACCTTCTGGTATTGAAATTCAGATAGGTAAGATAATTTATTGTGTAATGTAATTGATCATTTGGAAAATGTTAGTTGATTGACCGTCAGTATAGTACAGTAGTAGATTAAAATCTAGAGAGTTAGCCTATTTTAGTACATGGCTAACAGTAACACTAATGATATAATTCTCTTTCTAGGTAGGCTTTAAACTAGGCTTTATTACATGGATAATGTTACAGTAAGGAAATATCTATTAAACCTGAGAATCAAAATGTAGTTGGGTTGCCCTGATAATTTTACAGTTACAGTACATGAAATAATCTATTTATGAATCTGAGAATGACAATGGAGTTTTGGTTGCCCTAATCATTTTACAGTACATGAAATAATCTATTAACCCTGAGAATGACAATGTAGTTTTGGTTGCCCTAATCATTTTACAGTACATGAAATAATCTATTAACCCTGAGAATGACAATGTAGTTTTGGTTGCCCTAATCATTTTACAGTACAGTACATGAAATAATCTATTAACCCTAAGAATGACAATGTAGTTTTGGTTGCCCTAATCATTTTACAGTACAGTACATGAAATAATCTATTAACCCTGACAATCAAAATGTAGTGGTTTGATGTACAGTAGGCCTACAATATTACCCATGGATCATTGTACATAAAAATACTGTTCATTTGGTTGATTATTCTAATATGGGCTTTAACGTACAGTTGGAACATTATCTCATACTTAGTTTATTTCTTTATTTCAACAAGAAGATTGTCAATCCAGCAGAGCCCAAAGATGGTTATTGGGGACCCTCAGTTAACAATACAATTTGACATTACAATGATTGTAACAGACAAACAACAATTAAAATTAAATTAAAATAAATAATAATTATTGTCAGCCTATCTGAGAATTAAGCCTAATTTAAGTGAATAACAACTTGTTGTTGTGATACAGCATAGTATTGCAATATCCAAGTGATGTTTACACTACGAACAAGGTCATAATATTGTAATATAATAGCATGCAGGTCATGTATCATGTATTTAAAAGTAGCAATATTAGGATGTCAAGTAAAGTAATAAAGGAAATACATAATATACAAACAAAATCATTATTCTTGAAATAAAAAGAAATAAGCCTGTAGTCTGTTTCAGTATACTGTATTACTATACTAAACACTATCAAGAATTGTGTAGATTTTGAGATTTGGTATCGGCTGATTTTGATATGCGACTGTTTGCTTACCTCACACTTGTTGTATGGTATTATTGTGGAATGCTTCCTCTTCTCACATTCTATACTGTAGCTTGTAGTATATACCTAGTCATCAAACAATTGTACAACAAAAACCAGTGGTTGTCAAAAGAGTTATAGTTGAATGGTTTTTTATAATACACCATCCCAACATTGATTAGCTGGCTGGTGTTTGGTACAACAGTAAAACTGGAAGCAATGAAAACTGGTTTTAACAGAGTACTTATTGTAAAAGACATACATGACCATGGCATTATAGTTTGAGGTAAGCTGGCCAGAGGCTAAGCCTCTAACATGAGGGAATCTATCATTAAATTGATGTTACTTGGAGACTCAACTGTTGGCAAAACATCTATCATGTTTAAGTATATCTATGATGATTACGAGTTTACGAACTTAACAACTATAGGTAAGTACTCAGTTTCCTGGTACAGTAGTTATGTCATTGTTAGTCTTTGATTTATTATAACTTATTCTTAATATTATTGTTGTTTGTAAAAGTCACAGTAATACTGTATTATACACATTAGGCAAAGAACATTAATTCTAAACTGCCCGGTGATAATACTGTATATATAAATATCAATAGCTGGGCTGACAATTCAATCAAATTTTACTTTGGTTTATAGCTTTATTATAATACAAGTTTGTACTGTGTTGAAAGCAGACCATGATCACTCCATTTTGAAATGTTAAATAGATGATGTTCAATAAATGGTTTAAATGTAACTTGAAAGTCGGTTATTAGCTACCTGGATTTTCATTGTTTATACGCAAGACTTGACTTTGCAAATTAGTATTTAACTTGCCCGATACTAATACTAATAGGCATGTTCTGAAAAGAATTATTTCCTATTCTCAGTTCTACTAAAACACAAAATAATAACCATACATCTACTGTACACTGAATCATAAAAGTGGAATTTCAAAAATGATTGAGGTGTTTAAGGAAAGAACCATCCTAGAGCCCATCATTGTCTTCCCTGCCCACTTTAACAATGGTAGTGTCCACAATGGGTGGTTAATGACCTACACTTTGAAAGCAAGGCATGCTTGTTGCAGTGCTCAAAGTACATGCATTACCCCACTTTAACAATGGTAGTGTCCACTATGGGTGGTAATGTTTTGGTGGTTAATGTCCTACACTTTGAAAGCAAAGCATGATTATTGTGGCAGTGCTCAAAGTACATGCATTACCCCACTTTAACAATGGTAGTGTCCACAATGGGTTGTTAATGACCTACACTTTGAAAGCAAGGCATGCTTGTTGCTGTGCTCAAAGTACATGCATTACCCCAGTTTAACAATGGTAGTGTCCACTATGGGTGGTTAATGTTCTGGTGGTTAATGTCCTACACTTTGAAAGCAAGGCATGCTTGTTGCAGTGCTCAAAGTACATGCATTACCCCACTTTAATAATGGTAGTGTCCACTATGGGTGGTTAATGTTCTGGTGGTTTAATGTCCTACACTTTGAAAGCAAAGCATGATTATTGTTGCAGTGCTCAAAGTACATGCATTACCCCACTTTAATAATGGTAGTGTCCACTATGGGTGGTTAATGTCCTACACTTTGAAAGCAAAGCATGCTTGTGGCAGTGCTCAAAGTACATCCATTACCCCACTTTAACAATGGTAGTGTCCACTATGGGTGGTTAATGTTCTGGTGGTTAATGTCCTACACTTTGAAAGCAAAGCATGATTATTGTGGCAGTGCTCAAAGTACATGCATTACCCCACTTTAACAATGGTAGTGTCCACTATGGGTGATTAATGTTCTGGTGGTTATTGTCTTTGTCCGTCCAGTGGTTAATGTCCTACACTTTGAAAGCAAAGCATGATTATTGTTGCAGTGCTCAAAGTACATCCATTACCCCACTTTAACAATGGTAGTGTCCACTATGGATGGTTAATGTTCTGGTGGTTATTGTCTCTGTCCATCCAGTGGTTAATGTCCTACACTTTGAAAGCAAAGCATGATTATTGTTGCAGTGCTCAAAGTACATCCATTACCCCACTTTAACAATAGTAGTGTCCACTATGGGTGTTTAATTGTCGTATTCGATTGGGAACTTTCATTGTCAACGTAAAGATTCGTTAAGTACTTTTTGTATTCGAATTGTAAATTTGTGCTCAACAGAAAGTCATTTGAATAGAAAACGTTGACAACGAAAGCTTTTTCGTTAAGAACAATCTCAACGCTCAAAATACTCCATTAAAAAGTACTCAACGGAAAAACTACTCAGCGGGCCACTCGAATACGACAAATGTTCTGGTGGTTATTGTCTCTGTCCGTCCAGTGGTTAATGTCCTACACTTTGAAAGCAAAGCATGATTATTGTTGCAGAGCTCAAAGTATGCATTTTAACTACTTATCTTCTGTCTATATTTATCAAGATAAGATATTTGTTTTGGGTTGGGGTGTGACGAAATGGAAGCTTCCACTTTTAAAGAGGGAGCTGAGTAAATGAAGAAAATATAATTTGAATTTACAATATATTTATTTTTGTACTTAAATTGAACAAAACAAATTCTTCAGAGCACTTAATTGTTAATTCAATATGTTGCCACTGAGAGGCTACTTTGGTCTGGTATTGTGAAGGTTTCTATTGTCATCTATTGTTATCTATTATAATAGCTGTGTTTGGTTAACAAGGTCATAGAACACCTTTTCTTTTAGTCACAATGTACACTGTATTATGTCATCAATAGAACAAAAAGGCAGATACCACACATGTTTCAGCAGTTTGCACATTTGAACATCAGTACCCAGGTTTGATTCATCTTACAATACTAGTTCAAGGAATCAGGACATATTTAAATATTTAAAAATACATTCTGGAGCTGAAATAACCACAAGTGGAAGTACAGTATATTGTAGAAAGAAGATATACCAATAACAATTATAGAAGAGAATAATTTCAATAAGATCAAAGAGCAAACCAAAGAGGACCAACAACAACATTTTATTGGATTATATTAACAGGACCAAAGAACTTAATTATACAAACTGGATCTACAGACTTGAATTCTACTGACCAAAGGGCAACAGGGTCAAAGGGCTTGGATTATATCAAAGGACCAAATAACACCACCTTATCACCCGTGTTACAACTACATTTCAGTTGGAGTATTAGATCTAAAGGATTGATTGGAATTCAGTGCCAAAATAATTGTATTTAGTTCGTAGTAAATTCAAGTGTAATTGAAAACCTACTAAAACTGTAGACAACATGGATTTGAATGCAAAATGGAATGGCTTATCTAAACCATTTGATTATATGTTTAAAATAATCATTGTTGGGGACAGTTTTATTGGAAAATCTAGTTTGGTAGCTAAATTTTTGAATGGAGAGAATGATGTGTGTGAATCACGTGTACCTACTGTTGGTAAGAACTTCATTTCTAGATTCTACATAAACTCATACGTTCCGCAGCCTATGGGTTGCGAAATGCAATGGGGAACAAGCACATATTTTGCCTTCTGTGTTGGGTCCAATTGTCTTATTCATTGGACCCAATAGTCTTTGTATTTGTGGGAATGGCTAAACGTCTTTACTCACCATCTTTATTGAATACACGTTTAGAGGTTGTATATTTCTTGTTTATCTTGTAATTTTTATGAGCCAATTCTCAATATGGTATGCGCATAGTTTGATAACTGCAAGTGGAAAATCCACAAAATAGTTAGGCCTGATAATTTCCAACTTTAGACATGATCGTCTTTAACTGGTTCCATGGTTCCGATGTTTGACAACAAACACCAAATAAAAAAAAATAGAAAAGATCCTTATTTCTACCTCTCTAAAGTTTTGTAAAAAGTGCAGTGAGCTTTTAAATTATTTTTACATTGGTAGAATTATAAGAGTGCAATTTCTGACTTTTCAAACATTTTGAATATTGGATTAATATTAGGTATAATTTAGTGTAATTAAGATTTCTTTTTCCAGCCACATTTTTTCCTGATTCTAATAGTTTAGGGATTAGGTCTAAAACAAAATCAACCGTGTGTTTATACAGTATGCCCTTTCTGTCATTCTTGCGTATCCATTTTATGGTCGCAAGAAGAATCCATGATTTAGAATCGGGGTCGCTGTTCAAAAAGGTAGTAGAAAGAATGATAACAACTATTGTAAATTTTTATCTTAACAGGTATAGACTTTAAAATCAAGACAGTTGAGTTGAATGGGAAGAAGATTAAGCTACAAATATGGGACACAGCAGGCCAAGAGCGATTCCACACAATCACTACCTCCTATTACAGAGGTGCAATGGGAATTATGCTGGTTTATGATATTACACAAGAGAAAACATTTGATAACATTGCAAAATGGTTAAGGAACATCCAGGAAGTATGTCTCATCACTAGCTTCTCAAAAACAAATACATTTTTTCCCGTCCATCTAATATCACCCAATTTCCTCAATAACGTTCCATCCCAATGCCTTCGCTCCTCTGGCAAATCATTGTTATCAATATCTGTTCCCTGTTTCTGGACTAAGACTTACGGGGGTGGATGCTTTCTTTCTTTGGAATGAACTCCCTCATTTTGTAAAACTTTTAACCACTGTTGACTCATTTAAAATTGATTTAAAAACTCATTTATTTAGCAGATTTCAAGATACAATGCACATTTGATAAACCTTTTGGAATTGGCGCTATATAATGTTTGATTATTATTTATTGTTATTCTAAAAGCATTTGCTAATATTTATTTACTATCTTTTGAAGAACTTTACATTGTAAAAACTTTGTCAATTTTCTGTGTATTATATTTAACATTTTAGTGTTTAATTCAGATTTTGTTTTCAATTGTAAATAGCATGCAAACGAAGATGTGGAAAAGATGTTACTTGGTAATAAATGTGATATGAATGACAAACGAATGGTGAGCACTGAAAGAGGACAATCTGTAAGTAACATACTCTACTCTTATAATTGCTTCATTATCGATTTTTTTAGGCCAATCAAGTGTTTGTTGTTGTTGTGAGCCTTTGTTTATATATAACATCTTGTGTGATGTCGCCTGTACAGTACATGGGACAGCGATAAAAATTGCTATTGGCTTACTATGACAGTGCCAGTGCTGTACTCTCACTACAGTGTCAGTGCTGTACTCTCACTACAGTGTCAGTAGTGTAATGTTAACTACAGTGTCAGTGCTGTACTCTCGCTACAGTGTCAGTAGTGTACTGTGTTAACTACAGTGTCAGTGCTGTACTCTCGCTACAGTGTCAGTAGTGTACTGTGTTAACTACAGTGTCAGTGCTGTACTCTCACTACAGTGTCAGTAGTGTACTGTGTTAACTACAGTGTCAGTGCTGTACTCTCACTAGAGTGTCAGTAGTGTACTGTGTTAACTACAGTGTCAGTGCTGTACTCTCGCTACAGTGTCAGTAGTGTACTGTGTTAACTACAGTGTCAGTGCTGTACTCTCACTACAGTGTCAGTAGTGTACTGTGTTAACTACAGTGTCAGTGCTGTACTCTCACTACAGTGTCAGTGCTGTACTCTCACTACAGTGTCAGTGCTGTACTCTCACTACTGTGTCAGTGCTGTACTCTCACTACAGTGTCAGTAGTGTACTGTGTTAACTACAGTGTCAATGGAGTAAGAGCAGTTTTCTGTTTGGGCTCATGCCTATTACTTGCTCCTGGCAAGATGAATTGTAAAATGTACTTTATGAACTATTGCCGAATAAATATTATTATTATTATTAAATATTATTATTATTATTATAATGCTGTACTCTCACTACAGTGTCAGTAGTGTACTGTGTTAACTACAGTGTCAGTGCTGTACTCTCACTACAGTGTCAGTGCTGTACTCTCACTACAGTGTCAATGCTGTACTCTCACTACAGTGTCAGTAGTGTACTGTGTTAACTACAGTGTCAGTGCTGTACTCTCACTACAGTGTCAGTGCTGTACTCTCACTACAGTGTCAGTGCTGTACTCTCACTACAGTGTCAGTGCTGTACTCTCACTACAGTGTCAGTAGTGTACTGTGTTAACTACAGTGTCAGTGCTGTACTCTCACTACAGTGTCAGTAGTGTACTGTGTTAACTAGTGTCGACAGTAATGTACTATGTTAACTACAGTAATTATTGTTAATAATGTTGTAGATTGCACGAGAGAATGGTATCAAGTTTATGGAGACAAGTGCAAAGACGAATATTAATGTAGAACCAGCTTTTATGACACTGGCAGAAGATATTCTTAAAAAGGTCAGAATTTAGTATTTTAAGTCTCATCTTTCTACTGTTTTTCATTTCTAGTACTTTGAACCAGGAAATTTTACTGTACAATGTTGGTACCATACTAAAAAGACTATTTCAGTACTACTCTACAGTGTAGGTACCGTACTAAGATGACTATTTCAGTACTACTCTACAGTGTAGGTACCGTACTAAGATGACTATTTCAGTACTACTCTACAGTGTAGGTACCGTACTAAGATGACTATTTCAGTATTATAGTGTCTCTAGTATAGACATACGGTTATAACTACTCTACAGTGTAGGTACCGTACTAAGATGACTATTTCAGTATTACAGTGTCTCTAGTATAGACATACGGTTATAACTACTCTACAGTGTAGGTACCGTACTAAGATGACTATTTCAGTATTACAGTGTCTCTAGTATAGACATACGGTTATAACTACAGTGTAGGTACCATACTAAGATGACTATTTCAGTATTACAGTGTCTCTAGTATAGACATACGGTTATAACTACAGTGTAGATACCGTACTAAGATGACTATTTCAGTATTACAGTGTCTCTAGTATAGACATACGGTTATAACTACTCAACAGTGTAGGTACCATACTAAGATGACTATTTCAGTATTACAGTGTCTCTAGTATAGACATACGGTTATAACTACTCTACAGTGTAGGTACCATACTAAAATGACTATTTCAGTATTACAGTGTCTCTAGTATAGACATACGGTTATAACTACTCTACAGTGTAGGTACCGTACTAAGATGACTATTTCAGTATTACAGTGTCTCTAGTATAGAAATACGGTTATAACTATTCTACAGTGTAGGTACCATACTAAAATGACTATTTCAGTATTACAGTGTCTCTAGTATAGACATACGGTTATAACTACAGTGTAGGTACCATACTAAGATGACTATTTCAGTATTATAGTGTCTCTAGTATAGACATATACGGTTATAACTACTCTACAGTGTAGGTACCGTACTAAGATGACTATTTCAGTATTACAGTGTCTCTAGTATAGACATACGGTTATAACTACTCTACAGTGTAGGTACCGTACTAAGATGACTATTTCAGTATTACAGTGTCTCTAGTATAGACATACGGTTATAACTACTCTACAGTGTAGGTACCGTACTAAGATGACTATTTCAGTATTACAGTGTCTCTAGTATAGACATACGGTTATAACTACTCTACAGTGTAGGTACCGTACTAAGATGACTATTTCAGTATTACAGTGTCTCTAGTATAGACATACGGTTATAACTACAGTGTAGGTACCGTACTAAGATGACTATTTCAGTATTACAGTGTCTCTAGTATAGACATACGGTTATAACTACTCTACAGTGTAGGTACCATACTAAGATTACTATTTCAGTATTACAGTGTCTCTAGTATAGACATACAGTTATAACTACAGTGTAGGTACCGTACTAAGATGACTATTTCAGTATTACAGTGTCTCTAGTATAGACATACGGTTATAACTACTCTACAGTGTAGGTACCGTACTAAGATGACTATTTCAGTATTACAGTGTCTCTAGATACGGTTATAACTACAGTGTCAGTAGTGTACTACTATGGTAGTGTACTGTGATAAATTATTATTGGTTTTTATTCAAATTCAAACAATGTTAAAACAGCAGAAAAACTACTACATTGAGATCCGGTCACTGATACCCACAGTATTGTTGTTGTTCAGTAACTTTATGGTTACATACAGGTACTGAACTATTTTTATTAGACTTAACAGTGAGAAATGTTTTTATTTTTACAGTATCCTGTGTCTAATAACACGCAAGCAACAAACTATGTGGATCCTTCTCAAGACAGAAATAAAGAAAAGAGTAAATGCTGTTAACTGATTTATAAGATAATTTATTAGTCTATGTGACATTTATTTGATGACTGTAAAACATTAAGGCGTTACAATAGAGCAATGTCATTGAGAGATTATAGATATGAAGCAGACTCATCGCACTATTTAGCTGACCAGACCTGCGCAAGACACTTGCATGTACAGATCCATCAACAATTTGAAGACTTATTAATGATAAACCTGGTGGGATGGATATTATTGCCCAAATCATGTAAACAGAACGCAACAGACATGTACATATAAGTTTATATAGGGAGTAATAAGTAAAATCTAGTTATCGCTCGCATGGCTTAATGTTAAAATATTGCCACTGTTCAAACCAAAATTGTACTATTAGCCAACATTTATTATTATTATTATTTAAAAGACAATACTTGGTAAATTTGTTGGTTAATTTACAGAATAATGTATTTGAATTGATGGTATACTATTGGAATTGTTGGTATACTATTGTTATGTCAATCACATTGGGAATAGCAAGTTTATGTACAAACAGGTTTTTTACTATACTATTTGAAATATTAACATCATTAGTCCAACATTAGTTTCTTCATCCAGTTCAAATTAACAAATGATTATCAACAATTGTTCAAATTTGATTGATTTTGAGGCATTTTCTGATATTAAATGTTAACATACAATGTTTTGAAATTACTAAAATTGAGATGAACAAACTAGCATAGCATATCTGTACAGTTGCCTGTCGTTATATCTATGATGTGTTTCAATTACACAGAGATTTACAAGGAGTTGCAAGTGGTGATTTGTATATTTGCATTAATAGGTTTAGTAGAGCAAGTAACAATTATATTATTCAAATAATTCCCAAACATATTACTATTCACTTGTAAGCTATTTTTGATGTTTGCTATATTTTCACAAGTAGTTTTTTATATTTGTTTCTTTTTTATTGAATTGATAATACTTGATTATTGTGTTTGCTGTCATGTGACTCTCACATGAAAGTAAATCATTGTTTATGAAACTAATAGCTGGCAAGCTTATTTGTTACACAATTAATGACTATGATGACTTTTATTTTTAAACACAATCAAAATGTAACATGTATTACATACTGGTGATCCATGACTGCAAACCTACTGCTATGTGTATGAATATATAACATGTATTACACAGGTGATCCATGACAGCAAACATACTACTATGTATATGGATATATAACATGTATTACATACTGGTGATCCATGACAGCAAACCTACTGCTATGTATATGAATATATAACATGTATTACACAGGTGATCCATGACAGCAAACATACTGCTATGTACTGCTATGTATATGAATATATAACATGTATTACATACTGGTGATCCATGACAGCAAACATACTACTATGTATATGGATATATATTTACTTCACACACAAACAATACAGTAGTAGTAATATTTTAATATAATAATAATAATAATGTAGAATTGTATTAATAATAATAGAAGACATTTTCAGCTATTTTTAATTTAAATATGTTTTTGTAAAAAGACACTCAAATGAAGGCAGTTAGCTAAATTACTACTTTACTATACCGATAGCTTTGTCTAATGGCTTGTAATTTATACTAAAACGTATCATTAAATGTTTGATAATGTTCATACATTTCTACATATGTGTAAGTTTAACATAGTCCTAAACCTTCTTACTGGATTTTATAAGTAAGTAAAGTGAGTATTTTTATTAATTTGTTCTTTATCTGCAAACAGATTATGAATCTTAAAACTATTAGACAATATTACAATATTTTGTATAATTATATTTTGTTTCTTTCAATTTTACAGAAATATAAAATGCTGAGTGTAGTTGAGTTATTGTACCACAGACTAACATGTATTAAATGTATAAGTATTAAGTTTTTTCTCATTAGATTAAAAATGTCTATTTGAGATCCCAACTTAAATTTGTTCAATTTTATTTTTATTTCATAATCATTTAGATAATATTAAAGACATATAAACAAACATGACATAATACAATATTAATAATTACTCTAGTAGCCAGTCAACTTTCATATGCACTTTGAGTTCCAGAGAATGTGACTTCAGAAATTGGTTAAGGGTTTCCAAACAATCATTTTTGCTCGGTTAAACATTTTAAAAATGTGGCGAAAGGGTAGGTGAAATATTATGAAGACCAAACACCAATAGATTTTTTAATTTTGGCAACCAGTGACCACAACTAGGTAACATTACCAGTGGACACAACTAGGTAATTCATTCATTCATTCAATCTTTTATTTCGGAAACTCTGGTCCATAGAAAGTACATTACATATAAATGAAATAAATAAAATAAACAAAATTACTACTACTCATCTCAGGATGGCATTCCATCTGGAGAGCATCTTCGACTTAACTAAGACGTTGCTTATAATCGTTGAGATTAAAATATTTTTGCTTGCATTAAGTCTACACATCAGACCATATATTGATATTCATTCCGTAAACATGAGGCTGGTACTGCAATGTCGAGGCCTTTGGTAATATTACCACTGATCACAACTAGGTAATATTACTAGACGTACTGTCCTGGTGACGTCTAGACGTACTGTCCTGGTGACGTCTAGACGTACTGTCCTGGTGACGTCTAGACGTACTGTCCTGGTGACGTCTAGACGTACTGTCCTGGTGACGTCTAGACGTACTGTCATGGTGACGTCTAGACGTACTGTCATGGTGACGTCTAGACGTACTGTCATGGTGACGTCTAGACGTACTGTCATGGTGACGTCTAGACGTAATAGTGACAACCAGACGTACTGTCATAGTGACGTCTAGACGTACTGTCATAGTGACGTCTAGACGTAATAGTGACGTCTAGATGTACTTTCCTAGTGACGTCTAGACGTACTGTCCTAGTGACGTCTAGACGTACTGTCCTAGTGACGTATGGACGTATTGTCCTAGTAACGTCTGGACGTACTGTCCTAGTGAAGTCTGGACGTACTGTCCTAGTGACGTCTGGACGTACTGTCCTAGTGACGTCTAGACGTACTGTCATAGTGATGTCTAGACGTAATAGTGACGTCTAGACGTACTTTCCTAGTGACGTCTAGATTTTTGGTTGTTTGTTTTATCTTTATACTAGTTGACCTCTTCAGTCAAAGACTGATTTCCCAGAGGACCCAGTTGGTGATCAGTGGCTGTGATGTACTAATACACCGGTGTAACCCCCTACTCGTCTCGAAAGATGTAATAGGTTCTTTATAGTGCACACGAGCAAGTTGTGTACACTGGACCTACGGTTTATAGTCCTTATCAGAGAAGACTCGTTCTACCACCAGAACCATGGAGTGAGTGAGCCTCGAACCCCTGCCGATGTTATGGCTACGTGATTACGGTTCCACTGTCTTAACCGCTCGGCCACTCACTCACTCTCACAACGTACTGTCCTAGTGACGTCTAGACGTACTGTCGTAGTGACGTCTAGACGTACTGTCCTAGTGACGTCTAGACGTACTGTCCTAGTGACGTCTAGACGTACTGTAGTAGTGACGTCCAGACGTGCTGTAGTAGTGACGTCCAGACGTGCTGTCGTAGTGACGTCCAGACGTACTGTCGTAGTGACGTCTAGACATACTGTCCTAGTGACGTCTAGACGTACTGTCGTAGTGACGTCTAGACGTACTGTCCTAGTGACGTCTAGACGTACTGTCCTAGTGACGTCTAGACGTACTGTAGTAGTGACGTCCAGACGTGCTGTAGTAGTGACGTCCAGACGTGCTGTCGTAGTGACGTCCAGACATACTGTCGTAGTGACGTCTAGACGTAATGTCGTAGTGACGTCTAGACGTACTGTCATAGTGACGTCCAGACGTGCTGTCGTAGTGACGTCTAGACGTGCTGTTGTATTGACGTCTTGACGTGCTGTCGTAGTGACGTCTAGACGTGCTGTCGTAGTGACGTCTAGACGTGCTGTCGTAGTGATGTCTAGACATAATAGTGACGTCTAGACGTACTGTCATAGTGACGTCTAGACGTACTGTCATAGTGACGTCTAGACGTACTGTCATAGTGACGTCTAGACGTACTGTCATAGTGACGTCTAGACGTACTGTCATAGTGACGTCTAGACGTACTGTCATAGTGACGTCTAGACGTACTGTCATAGTGACGTCTAGACGTACTGTCATAGTGACGTCTAGACGTAATAGTGACGTCTAGAAGTACTGTCATAGTGACGTCTAGACGTACTTTCCTAGCGACGTCTAGACGTACTGTCCTAGTGATGTCTAGACGTACTTTCCTAGTGACGTCTAGACGTATTTTTCTAGTGACGTCTAGACGTACTGTCATGGTGACGTCTAGACGTACTGTCATGGTGATGTCAAGACGTACTGTCATGGTGACGTCTAGATGTACTGTCATGGTGACGTCTAGACGTACTGTCATGGTGACGTCTAGACGTACTGTCATGGTGACGTCTAGACGTACTGTCATGGTGACGTCTAGACTTACTGTCATGGTCATGGTGACGTCCAGACGTGCTGTCGTGGTGACGTCTAGACGTGCTGTCGTGGTGATGTCTAGACGTGCTGTTGTAGTGCCGTCTAGACGTGCTGTCGTAGTGACGTCTAGACGTGATGTCGTAGTGACGTCTAGACGTGCTGTCATAGTGATGTCTAGACGTAATAGTGATGTCTGGACGTAATAGTGACGTCTATACGTACGGTCATAGTGACGTCTAGACGTACTGTCATAGTGACGTCTAGACGTACTGTCCTAGTGACGTCTAGACGTACTTTCCTAGTGACGTCTAGATGTACTTTCCTAGTGACGTCTAGACGTATTGTCCTAGTAACGTGTAGAATACTTTCCTAGTGATGTCTAGACGTACTTTCCTAGTGACTTCTAGACGTACTTTCCTAGTGACAACTAGACGTACTGTCTTAGTGACGTCTAGACGTAATTGTACCGTCTAGACGTACTTTCCTAGTGACGTCTAGATGTACTGTCCTAGTGACGTCTAGACGTACTGTCCTAGTGACGTCTAGACGTACTGTTGTAGTGACGTCTAGATGTACTGTCGTAGTGACGTCTAGATGTACTGTCGTAGTGACGTCTAAACGTACTGTCCTAGTGATGTCTAGACGTACTGTCGTAGAGATGTCTAGACGTAATGTCGTAGTGACGTCTAGACGTGCTGTCGTATTGACGTCTAGACGTACTTTCCTAGGGACATCTAGACGTACTTTCCTAGTGACGTCTAGATGTACGGTCCTAGTGATGTCTAGACATACTGTCATAGTGACGTCTAGACGTACTTTCCTGGTGACGTCTAGACGTACTGTCCTGGTGACGTCTAGACGTGCTGTCCTAGTGACGTCTAGACGTATTGTCCTAGTAATGTCTATACGTACTGTCCTAGTGACGTCTAGACATACTGTCCTAGTGACGTCTAGACGTACTGTCAAAGTGACGTCTAAACGTAATAGTGACGTCTAGACGTACTTTCCTAGTGACGTCTAGATGTACCGTCCTAGTGACGTCTAGACGTACCGTCCTAGCGACGTCTAGATGTATTGTCGTAGTGACGTCTAGATGTACTGTCGTAGTGACGTCTAGATGTACTGTCCTAGTGACGTCTAAACGTACTGTCCTAGTGACGTCTAGACGTACTGTCGTAGAGACGTCTAAACATAATGTCGTAGTGACGTCTAGACGTGCTGTCGTAGTGACGTCTAGACGTGCTGTCGTAGTGACGTCTAGATGTGCTGTCGTAGTGACGTCTAGACGTGATGTCATAGTGACGTCTAGACGTGCTGTCATAGTGATGTCTAGACATTCTGTCATGGCGACGTCTAGACGTACTGTCATGGCAACGTCTAGACGTACTGTCATGGTGACGTCTAGACGTAGACGTACTGTCATGGTAATGTCTAGACGTACTGTCATGGTGACGTCTAGACGTCTAGACGTGCTGTCGTAGTGACGTCTAAACATGCTGTCGTAGTGACGTCTAGATGTGCTGTTGTAGTGACGTCTAGACGTGCTGTCGTAGTGACGTCTAGACGTCACTATTACGTACTTTCCTAGTGACGTCTAGACGTACTGTCCTGGTGACGTCTAGAAGTACTGTCCTAGTGACGTCTAGACGTACTGTCGTAGTGACGTCTATATGTGCTGTCGTAGTGACGTCTAGACGTGCTGTCGTAGTGACGTCTAGACGTAATATTGACGTCTAGATGTACTGTCATAGTGATGTCTAGACGTACTGTCATAGTTAGGTCTAGACGTACTGTGATAGTGACGTCTAGACGTACTGTCATAGTGACGTCTAGACGTACTGTCATAGGGACGTCTAGACGTACTTTCCTAGCGACGTCTAGACGTACTTTTATAGCGACGTCTAGACGTACTGTCTAGACGTACTGTCTAGATGTGCTGTCATAGTGACGTGTAGACGTTCTGTCATAGTGACGTGTAGACGTACTGTCATGGCGACGTCTAGACGTACTGTCATGGTGACGTCTAGACGTAGACGTACTGTCATGGTAACGTCTAGACGTACTGTCATGGTGACGTCTAGACGTACTGTCATGGTGACGTCTAGACGTACTGTCATGGTGACGTCTAGACGTACTGTCATGGTGACATCTAGACGTACTGTCATGGTGACGTCTAGACGTAATATCATAGTGACGTCTAGACGTACTGTCATAGCGACGTCTAGACGTACTTTTCTAGCGACGTCTGGATGTACTTTCCTAGAGACGTCTAGACGTACTGTCTAGACGTGCTGTCATAGTGACATCTAGACATGCTGTCATAGTGACGTCTAGACGTGCTGTCATAGTGACGTCTAGACGTTCTGTCATAGTGATGTCTAGAAGTACTGTCATGGCGACGTCTAGACGCACTGTCATGGTTACGTCTAGACGTAGACGTACTGTCATGGTAATGTCTAGACGTACTGTCATGGTGACATCTAGACGTAATGTCGTAGTGATGTCTAGACGTGCTGTCGTAGTGAAGTCTAGACGTGCTGTCGTAGTGAAGTCTAGATGTGCTGTCGTAGTGACGTCTAGACGTGCAATCGTAGTGACGTCTAGACGTAATAATGACGTCTAGACGTACTGTCATAGTGACGTCTAGACGTTCTGTCATAGTGACGTCTAGAATTACTGTCATGGCGACGTCTAGACGTACTGTCCTGGTGACGTCTAGAAGTACTGTCCTAGTGACGTCTAGACGTACTGTCGTAGTGACGTCTATATGTGCTGTCGTAGTGACGTCTAGACGTGCTGTCGTAGTGACCTCTAGACGTAATATTGACGTCTAGATGTACTGTCATAGTGATGTCTAGACGTACTGTCATAGTTAGGTCTAGACGTACTGTGATAGTGACGTCTAGACGTACTGTCATAGTGACGTCTAGACGTACTGTCATAGGGACGTCTAGACGTACTTTCCTAGCGACGTCTAGACGTACTTTTATAGCGACGTCTAGACGTACTGTCTAGACGTACTGTCTAGATGTGCTGTCATAGTGACGTGTAGACGTTCTGTCATAGTGACGTGTAGACGTACTGTCATGGCGACGTCTAGACGTACTGTCATGGTGACGTCTAGATGTAGACGTACTGTCATGGTAACGTCTAGACGTACTGTCATGGTGACGTCTAGACGTACTGTCATGGTGACGTCTAGACGTACTGTCATGGTGACGTCTAGACGTACTGTCATGGTGACATCTAGACATACTGTCATGGTGACGTCTAGACGTAATATCATAGTGACGTCTAGACGTACTGTCATAGCGACGTCTAGACGTACTTTTCTAGCGACGTCTGGATGTACTTTCCTAGAGACGTCTAGACGTACTGTCTAGACGTGCTGTCATAGTGACATCTAGACATGCTGTCATAGTGACGTCTAGACGTGCTGTCATAGTGACGTCTAGACGTTCTGTCATAGTGATGTCTAGAAGTACTGTCATGGCGACGTCTAGACGCACTGTCATGGTTACGTCTAGACGTAGACGTACTGTCATGGTAATGTCTAGACGTACTGTCATGGTGACATCTAGACGTAATGTCGTAGTGATGTCTAGACGTGCTGTCGTAGTGAAGTCTAGACGTGCTGTCGTAGTGAAGTCTAGATGTGCTGTCGTAGTGACGTCTAGACGTGCAATCGTAGTGACGTCTAGACGTAATAATGACGTCTAGACGTACTGTCATAGTGACGTCTAGACGTTCTGTCATAGTGACGTCTAGAATTACTGTCATGGCGACGTCTAGACGTACTGTCATAGTGACGTCTTGACGTGCTGTCATAGTGAAGTCTAGACGTTCTGTCATAGTGACTTCTAGAAGTACTGTCATGGCGACGTCTAGACGTACTGTCATAGTGACGTCTAGACGTACTTTCCTAGTGACGTCTAGACGTACTTTCCTAGCAACGTCTAGACGTACTGTCTAGACGTGGATGTCTAGACGTGCTGTCATAGTGACGTCTAGACGTTCTGTCATTGTGACGTCTAGACGTACTGTCATGGCGACGTCTAGACGTGCTGTCATAGTGATGTCTAGACGTAATAGTGACGTCTAGACGTACTGTCATATTGACGTCTAGACGTACTTTCCTAGCGACGTCTAGACGTACTGTCCTAGTGACGTCTAGACGTACTTTCCTAGTGACATCTAGACGTACTTTTCTAGTGACGTCTAGACGTACTGTCCTCGTGACGTCTAGACGTACTGTCATGGTGACGTCTAGACGTACTGTCATGGTGACGTCCAGACGTACTGTCATGGTGACGTCTAGACGTACTGTCATGGTGACGTCTAGACGTACTGTCATGGTGACGTCTAGACGTACTGTCATGGTGACGTCTAGACGTACTGTCATTGTGGTGATGTTTAGACGTAATAGTGATGTCTAGACGTACTGTCATAGTGACGTCTAGACGTA